>NC_140314.1:5819663-10619663 GCF_964211825.1 Aythya ferina
GAAATAACAAAGGCCTCTGTATAATTTGGAAAGGCTTTGAACACCGCCTTCCTCCTCAAGGAAAACTCGAAGTGCTCTGAGAAGCGGGCATTAGTGACTGCTGGGGGCAGAGCTCTCCTGGTGGCAGCCAGCACCAAAGGTTTTGGGGTCCCCCGGGTCTGAAAGTGGCCCGCTGCTGGCCCCCACGGAGCTGTGCTGGGACAAAGGGCCCCGAGCATTGCAGAGCCAGGGGCTGGCAGGCGTGTGCAGAGGGCTCTGATCAAACCTCTGCTCCTGGAGAGGCCAAGTTCAGTGGCAAGCCGGGCTTTGTGCATCGAGCTGAGCATCCCCAGAGGATGGAGGAACCGGGACCTCTCTGAGAACCTTTCCAGTACTGCACCACGCTCAGCCTGGTTGTTTTCCCCAAATGTCAGTCCTCTGGGACCTGCCAAGAACACAGCTAAGTAGGACTTGCTTGTCCTTGTGTGCCTCAGTCACCCAGAGCAAAGGCCGGAGCGATGTGGTTTCAGGCCGCCAGGCATCCCATTGCCCCGCTTAGCTCTGTCCATGCACCCCCAGTTTGCTATGGATGCCCAGTCCTGTGCAAACACCCCAAAATCATGGCTGTATTGTGGGGCATGGTGGAGCTTCCAGTTTCTGCTGGAGAAGGAAGAAAAGCTAAGAGCTGCTCACCTCTGCCCTGAGAATCCACTTGGCTCTGATAGGATCAATTTGCCCAGCAGAGGATAGATAGCATTACACAGAAATACCCTGTTATCAGAGTTTTTTAAGTATGAAACTACATAGGGGTAAATTAGAAAGTACTTATTTAAAGTACAGCCCATGGTTTTATTATTTTTAAAGCCTTTTTCCTTTTCTTCTCTTTGTTTTCAATTAAAAACAGTCTGGATTTAGCTTTTTGCTTTTCAGTAGAATAAAAGTAATTTGCAAAGATAATAGTATTGTGGGAATGGGGGAACCTTTCAGCTGATCACTAGAAGAAGCAAATATTTACCAGCTGGCTCTGGTGATGAATTGGAGACTGCTGTGGAGAGCATGGTCTTCGTCCTGCCTACAGCTCTGCTGACTTCATCAAATCAGGCCATCTTCATTTTACAGTTATTTTTTTTTCTCTAAAATATAGCATTCCTGGGAAAAAGAAATTGTCTTCTAAAGCTTGTGCTTCTGCAGTTTCTTTAAATAAATTCTGCCTGGATGATCCCAGGGATTCATGGAGGTTCTTCAGCTCAGGTTCCTGGCTCCAGGATTCCCCCTTCCTTGTCTCTTCACACAGAAGTTGCACACACAAAGACATTCCCAGGGTAAATCCTCTGCTAAGTTTGCAGCTGAATAACGTCACACAGAACAGGGAGATGTGAGCTATCTCCCACCTTCTGCTTTTGCCCAAACCGGAGAAGATGGAAAGGAAAATGGGTGCAGAGCAGGTCGATGCGAGGCCAACGCTAGCAAAGTGCTTCTGCCCTGTGCTACCCCACACTGGATGTTACCTCCTTGTAACCATAACACACACCCAAGGGATCAAGTCTGGTTACCAAAAGCTTCATGTTTAACCTCCTGGTTAATTCAACCACACGAGCCAGCAGCAGGCAGGTCTACAGGGACAGGGCAGAGAGGGCAAGGGCAGGCACAGCAGCCTCTTCAACTGGGGCACACGTGCTGGTAGCTGCCCCTTGACTCCTGTCTTTGTTGCCTTTCCCACTACCTTGTCTCTAAAAAAAAATCCTTGCTATGTGCTCAAAATTGGCTCAGTTGCAAATAATAAAGCGGTGATGACACAGCACAGAGCAGTGGATTTTAATAGAAGAAAACTAATGATTGAGAAAAAATTGGTAACAACAATCACAGCTTAATTCTCTTTCTTCACCGTCTGCCACTATTTCAATAGTAGTTAAAGCTGAAGACTTCAAGGAAAACAGGGACCCTCCAAACAGCTGCTCAGCATGGTGGGAATGCTGAGGGGTAACCTGCAGCTCTGTCCCCAGCTCTGCTGCTGGGCGTTTATTTGCGGAAAGGGGATGCTGTGCCTCGGGGTCACCTCCCCGCCTGGCCCCCTTCCCCAGCCCATGCACAGACGTCTCCTGGTGGGGTCCCTCTTGCCGTGCGCTGATAAAAAAGTAGGAATAGGGAAAACAGCTATTAAAACTGAGCTGTGGATGCCAGTGCCAGAGGAAGACAAAGCCTGAAACTTTAAAGGCAGCATTAAAACAGGGCATGCAGAAAGTGAAGGCAATTAGGCAAAAGAATCATTTGCTGAAGGAGGTTGCCGGGCCGAATTCCTAAAAGGCTTCATGAATCGACTAAAAATACCCTCGGGACAGTTTGAGCAGGGACTGAGTTACTGAAGGGCAATGCCCCAGCTGACCCAGGAGACCCCTTCCGATCCCTCCGTATAAACAATGGTGCCATTAACATCTGCACTAACTACCTGCCCCTGCCCGGCCCGCTCCTGCTCCTCAGCACTGCACCCCAGCATCACTCCCGACCTCGGCCCATGGGGCTCCCTCCAGGCCATCGGCATTTGCTCTGGTTTCTTAGCCCTAAACCCACCCCTGTAGAAGGGAATTAAGGAAAAGCCCTCGTGACAATGGTAGGAGCAGCAAGAGGCCAAAAAGATCAGCGGAAAAGCCTGGCAGAAACCCTGCAGAGCTGGAAAGAACAGCAATGGGAAGGCTGAGGGAGAATGCTGGTGAGCAGGGGGACCCACATGGAGACCTTGATGGTCTGGTAATGCCAAAGGAGCACCCATGGGGCACGAGGCAACATGGGACAGCCTGAGGGATTTGTAGGAACGTGTCACAATCATAGAAGCAAAGCTGGTTATATCAGAGGGGACCAAAAAACCCCAAAGTTTGGGTACTGCACCAGCAAATGTGGCAGGACCGTGGGACTCACCGCGATGCTCTGGGTGACCTTTGCCACTGGGATGTGCCACCCCGCTGGGACTTGTTGGTGGGCAGACCCCACATGGTCTGGGAACCATGTAGGGGGCTTATACCCACCATGACAGGGGCATTCATTTTGTTGTTAATAATTTCTCTTTCCCTTAATGTTACCCTCATGACTAGACCCAAATGAGGCAGCCACCCCCTGGTGTCACTTCTCTCCTCGGTGTCACCCCTGGGTGCTGTCCTGCTCCTGGGAGCATCCCTGAATCTCATGCTGGTGTGCAGCTCTGAGCTAACATGAAGGCAAAACTTTAGCCCTAAGTCTCTACTATGTAATTCAGGTTCTGAGGATAAAAATGAACACAAGGTTAGATAAAAACATTCACTATCAAAACTTAATTATGCACCCACAGGCTGGGGCTCATTATTCATCCTCCAACCTGGAAACAAATTAGCCTAATGAAGCCATGAGTTAAAATGGAGAAAAGATGTAAAGGCTGGAGAATGTTTGTATCTGTGTCAAAACCTGCAGTGAGCTCTGGGTGCTGTATTTGTCCCCAGAATTGGGTGTTTCTGTGCACGGTGGCATGTCCTGGCCCTGAGTTTTGTTAAGAGCAGTGGGCTGCTGCTGGTACTTGGGCATCTGAAGCTGACTGATCTGGGTGAGATGTGGGTCTCTGTGAAGCCACGAGGGCTCATCGGGAGCTAGAGGTGGTCCCAGACTATGGATCTGAAGAAAATCAACCACCAGCATCACCTGCCACAGCACTGACCAAACCTCAGGGACAAATCCAGCTCCGGCACAAGCCAAGCTGAGCCCTGTGGGCAGCTTGGCCCCAATGAGCTTCAGAAAATGTGGAGCCAAATCCCATGTGCTGGGAGGAAAAGCAGCCAGTAAGTGTGGTGGGATGGCAGCTCTCCATGGGCTGATTGTGCCGGTGTTTAAGAAGCTGAAGAATATAATTAAACTGCCCGGGAATGTATAATCACAGCAAGGAAGGCCTTTTGTCCTGTTCCTTCCCTGCAGAATTTGGGGAGAAATGAAATTACATCATAGGGAAGGGACTTGATCGGCATTTAATTAGCAGTGTGGTGAGACTGACGAACCCCTCGCTGTATCGCTACGCAGAGCCTGTGCTGTGAGAAGGGTCAAGATGCTCCCTGCCCTGATGCTGTGGTCTGCTCGCTCTGGCCATCTACAAAAGCCACCTACAAACCATAACCCCCAGCAGAAGCGGGAGCAGCCTGGGTTTAGGGACAGCTAGGTGCTTACAGACAGCACCCAGGGGCGTGCTCATGGTGCTCATCCCAGCACTGAGCGCTGCAGCAGGACACGAAAGGTCCAAGTGACCTGGTAAGGGCTGTGATAGTGCGAGGAAACGAGTCCCTCCCGGCCCCCAGCTGAGCCATTCCCGCCGCTTTATTCTCTTGTTCCCATCTTAATGTGCTTAACTATAAATGACCCCTTTATGTTTTATATCTCCATTTCATTTATTTCCTCCGTCTTCCCAGGAAGCAGTAAAACAGGAAAGGTAAGAGGCAGAGCTCTTATTGTAAAGTGAGTGCTGGCACAGAGCAATTCTGGGGACTTGGTGGCTCGCCTTGGCCATTTGTATTGTCACAAGGAGGTTTTTGAGCTTCTCCTCCCGGATGAGAGCCCTGACCCTGCTCCCAGGTGCCCAGAAGAAACCTGCTGGGACCATGAGGACAGAGGTGAGATGGGTCCAGCCAAGCCCAGGAGGACCTGGCATCCCTTTCATGAGCTTTGTACCATTTCCAGCCTCTCTGGGTGTTTTGTTCCACGCTGTCCCGTGGCTCATTGCAAGGATGGTGGAACAGGGGTGAAAACCTGGCTGAGCAGAGCCCCCCCCAGACACCCTCCTCCATTGTGCTCTTTGTCTCTCATAGGCAGAGGATGCTCAGCCACCCTGGGCAGCAGGACAGCAGCTCGCTGTTTATTAGTATAATTTTTAAAGGTGCCTCATTGTATTTATTTGCTGTGTGGTTAAACATTTATTATTTATATTTAATTTTCCCGGACTCGGAGGGGCATCACCAGTGGCTGAGTGTCTGCAGATTCAGTGCAGCTCCTTCGCACGCTTATTTATGTAACCTTGGCCTCCCCCGAGGGGCTCCCGTTTCACTATGTGCCACCGGCCTCTTAATTGGCCTCACAGATCACGCCTTCTTCTTCAGCTCACCCGGGTCCCCGCGACTCGTAATTTCTGGGATATTAAATGTGGCTGAAACAAAAGAGTTCAATGAATTAAACCAGGAAGTTTCCTCTCCCTCCTAAACCTTCACTTTCAATGCTCCCTCCTGGGCGGCAGCAAGACCCAGCTCATGGACTGGAGGCTTCCCCCAGGGCCAGGCTGTGTCCTGGGCAGGAGCTGGACAAGCCTTTTCCAAGCTGTGTCCACTACAGGGGACTATGAGAAGGGCAGGATGCTCTCCTTGGGACCCTTGGCCCAGCTGGTCCAGCCCCCTTGGGTGGTGGGATGAGGAGAGCTGTCCTGCTGCTGAGGAGCCACCTCTCCTCTGTCTTTTCAAGGGCTGTAGCTCTGGGCCAAGGAAAGGGAGTTCCACAAATCAGTGAAAAAGCAAAGAGGCCTGGAAAACTCAACCAAACAAGTCTTTCACAGGGGAAACTCAATCTCTAGGCTAGAGGAGTCAATAAGCCTAGTACATTTTTACCCAGTTGCTAGCCACTTGGGTTTAAAAAGAAACTTTATTCCCACGAGTAGAGATAGTTCACAATTAATGGTTTTGTAACTTCTCCTTAAATATATCACAAGCTACAAACCGGGGATACAGTTTGGGAGTAAACATTGTCATGCCGGAGCTGTCACCTGTGAGTAATCACAGACCTAATTGAAGCTGGCCAGCGTATTAAATAAACATTCAGCGTAAACGAGGGAGAAAAGAAATATCCTGTAGTTTGGTAATGGCTGAAATGATGGAAACCAGCACCTAAGCTGGGGATGAGGCTGGAGCAGCAGCAGAGCTGGGTTTCCCTGGAGCAGCTGGCAGCAGCATGCTGCAGAGCAGCAAACATCGTGAGCCAGAGGGCATCAGCCACCGGCCTTTTTGGGGACAGTGAGGAGAGAGCCTCCCTGGGGAGGAGTGCTGGCCACGGAGGGGCTGGGTTTGGGGGTAAGGAGGTTGCAGGCTCAAGGAACCTGCCCTTGGTTCATCCAGGGAAACTGGCTTCCCACGGCTAATAGCCGGGCTAACATTTGCAAAATGTCCTGCTAGCAGAAATCGTTCTCCCAGCATCAACTACTGCCTAATCGCCCCACCAAAACGGGCAGCGATACAATCTCCTGCAGTGTTTCTTGTGTTCCTTGGGGAACCACCTAATCCTCCATGTTGTCTGCCAGCTTCTCCTTGTCCTTGGGAATTTCACGTGCAGAAAAGGCTGCAGCTTTCCAGAGGCAGCTCTGAGAGCAAGGCTGCTGGTGGCTCCTGCAGCTCGCTGCGGTGCCAGGGCCAGCACCGAGCCTTGTGGACATCCGAGGCTGTGCTCCAGGGTGTAGAAGGCAGAATAAACATCTTTTTTTTTTTTGCCTCAGAAAATCTCCAGGCTGGATCACAGCACCCCACCCCTCCTCATCCTCTCACCAGATGTTGCATGGACGTGTGCAAGCGGCGCTGCCTCGCTGGGAGGTGCTGAGAAGAGGGTGATGCGCCAGGGTGACATGCTCAATTTCCCTCCAAGATGGTGCAGCCACAAGAACATTTCTCCTGCTGATGGCGTCCATGTGTCTCTCCTTTCTCACTGGAGCTCTGTTACACGCCAGGACGTGGTGTGAGCGTGTGTGCACCTTCTGTTCCCCGAGCCGTCCCTGCCTTTCTGGGGAGGACGAGGTGCCTGCCCTTCCGTGGTTAGTTTAAGAAAAACACTCTGCCAGTGATCAGCGCCTGTATGAAGTAGATGTATGGTTTCAATTCTGTCCTTGAGCCATGGATCATTTAATGTTGTCAACACATATACATCCTTCTCAAACATCCCACTGAGAATTTCTAGGGACTGTAGACAGCTTAAAGCTAGCGTTACAGCAGCAGCTTCATATTTGCTTTCATATCTACGTGCATTTTTTAATACTAAAGCTTGCATAATTGCTGCTGAATTTCTAAGCAACTTCTTCAAAGGGACGGAGGCGCGGCAGCGGCAGGAGCACTGGCAGAGCAGGGACAGGGCTGGGGCCTGTTGGTGGCTTGTGGCTGGCAGCAGGAGGAGCTGAGCACGTTGGAGGAGCCCCAAAGAAAGGCCAGGTCGGGACCCCCCACCTCGATTGAGCACGTTATCGGCCTGACCACGGGTGGCTGGGATTTAGTGCTGCCTACCTGCATTAACAGCATTTTAGCTGTGCATGTATCTCACCAGGGAAGTTTGCACAGTGGAATAGGGCACCACTGGGCTTGTTTTCCAGGGTCTGGATGTGCCCAGAAGCACAGCGAGATGCCACATGCAGTGGAGGTGACCTGGCGGGTGAAGGGTTACTGGCTGCTGCCTACTGTAGGGCTGATGGGGCAGGGTTATAAAAAGGGAGATAAAGTGGTTTCTCAGAGGGGTCTCTGATCTTTCCCTGATGGTGGGGACAGAGTTACAGCTGGATGAGGGGTTACTGGCTTCTGCTTTTGGGTTCTGTGGGGGAACAAACCCAGCAGGACAGGACGGAGCAGTGGTATTTCACCAGGGAAGGCTGCAGGCTCTTCCTGGTCTCTGCTGATGGAGCTGTGGGAGGTGTGCTGCTGCTCCACAGTCATGCCCCAAGCTCTGGTTGTGATGCCCATCCCCACAGTGGTCAGTGTGCCCTGGGTAAGGAGCAGGGACCCCCCTGGGGAGCAAGTCACCCTCCTCTTCATCAGCTCCCAGCTGATCGTGGGTGTTGGGCAGAGAGGTGGACAGGAGGTGGTGATGGTGGTGATGTCTGCCGCTGGGCTGTGAGACCAGCAGGCTGAGGGTTTGCTGGAGAATCTGCAGCAGATGCTGGCTCCCTAGAGGTGCTGGTGAAGCCAGGTACCCAAAGCCTTCTTGTGCCTTTGGGAACATGGAGGAGCCGAGGGTGATGATTGCTCCTGGGGGCTTTGCTGCAGGCGGGTGGGGGCAGCTCCACCTCTCCCCTAAGAAAGGGCAATTCTGGGGCTGACACCAACCCCAGGTGTCCCCCTGTACCGAGGGAGATGTCCCCTCTCCATCCTCTGGCTGTTGCAGCAGCATCACTTCTAAGGCACCTGGTCAGCCAAACTCCATTTGCTGTGTCTATGTATTTATTATGTTGGAGCCCAGCGTAATTACTTTACAGCTCTGAACATTAAATATCATTTGTCTTATTCCAGCAGGTCCAAATCTTTATGAATTGTATCTGACGCTTGCTCCCTTCAATTATCTGCCATCAGAAAAAGTTTACTGTTGTTGCAAAAATACCAATTTGCCAGAGGTTGCAATGCATTTACTCTCCACCTCTGTAATTTACAAACTTACATTTTATGATTAGAAAGAAAAATGGCTAATAGAAGAAATAGTCATGCAAAATCAATACTGAATAAGATGCTGCCACCTTTTGGCTTAACCTAATTCTACATCTGGGGCCAAATTCATCCCTGGTGTTGCTGAGTGAGGAGCTACCGCTGGTACTGAGGGATGGGGTGGGATGGGGAGATGCAGAAGGATTGAGGGCTCCCTCTGACCATGGATGGGGCAGGTGGAGCTGGTGCTGGGGGATTCGCAGGCTCTAGAGTAAGGAAATTTCCCATGGCTGTGCTTCTGCAAGTGAAGTTCCCTTCTTGCATGTGCAGAGCCAGAGTAGAGGTTCCTAGGAGGATTTGCTCTCCTTTTGACCTCCTGGGAGGCTGCTCCTGGAGCTGGATCCTGGGTACAGGGACAGGCACTGGGGCTGGTGAGACTCAGCATGTGGCTGAGGGTGTCAAACCCAGCTTTGAACCTGGTAGATGCTTCATCTGAGCTTGTAGGCAGCCTGCACACCACCGGTCTCCAGTACACATACACAGCAGGCAACGCAGTGGGACTCAAACACTGTCAGTCTTGGTAGCTATTGGATGTGCTTCTTCTTCAGTTCCAGCTCACTGCAATGGGCTGCAGAGCCCAAATACCAGTGTGCTTATAAATAAATAAATAAATAAAACTAAAATCCTACCCCCCAAAGTATTTTTATTTCTGTGGTTCTGTAGTAAGGACACTCCGAAGCGCTGAGTCTCCTGGCAGAGCAATTGCAGCACTGCTCTGTCTCCTTGCCCAATGACACAGGGCTTTTCAGCTGAATACCAGTAAGCATGTGATCAAAAGCCCTCAGGATTTTGTGGCTGTGGGATTTCTAGCCGAACTCGCTATTTTTCTCATATCTTGCCCCTTTGTTTCCCAAGTCCGGGGCAGAGTCTGAGTTCTGTAATTGCCACCTGGATTTGCTTTGCTGTCTTCCCTAGGAACTTGTTTGAATAAATTGAATTGGCAAATGTATTGTTCAGCTGCAAAGCGTTGTGTGGGGAATAATGTCAGTATTACCAGTCCATTACGGCGCTAGGCGCACTGTCAGGGACAGCAGACCCATCCAGCGGAGCTCACTTCAAGCAGCTCCCTCCATTTCCTTTCCAGCCACAAGTGCACGGTTTTTGGTCTGTTGCTCAATGCTCTACAGCAAGAGCAGAAGGAATCTGCAGCTTCCTAGGCATGTGCAGAAACTTTCCTCCGTTGGGGGATTTTCTGCTAATAGGTTCCTATTGCTTGTTCTCTATTTTCTTTGCCAGGCAGGGCTGGGGTGCGGCAATCACCTTGTTTTCCACGGAGCACCCAAGCAGTCAGTGCCCACGACCACAGTGTGAGCCCCCTGAAGCCAACAGGACATCTGTGTCAGTAGAGCTCAGGGCTGTGTGGTGGGGATGTTCAGGTCTTGGGGCTCTGCTCCCTGAGCAGAATTGGGCATTCAGGGCTTTGCTGATGGACCCCAAGGACTGGGTCAGGCTGTGGAAACTTGGCAATCAGGAGCCTAATCAAGGTGTTAATTGGGTGCTGGGTAAGGGCTTTGGGTTGGGGATGTCACCTGCTGCATCTTGTGCCTGCACTGTGGGGTTCAGGCATGGTTCTCCTTGAGGTCTCTTCTGCTATTACAGTCTGGATTTGTTTTAGTGCTGCCGTTGAAGGGTCCAAACTCCAAATGACAGACTGTAGAACATGCACTTTACTAAGAAGCTTTTTGGCAAAATTCTTTGCTCTGTTCCAGTGTGTGTCTGAGGGGCCAGCCCTGGCTGAGGGAGAGGTGAGAGCTTGAAACCAGGACTTCCAGGGTGCACCCCAAAACAGTTGAGAAATGTACAGTGGGAACCTTATTCAGAAAAACTACTCAATTATTTCTTCCTCTAGGATGCACATAAGCTCACAAAATGGAGAGCTCAATGTGCCAAGTCAAGAAATGTTAATTTCCCCAGAGGTCTGGGTGCATGCTTTGTGTGGTCAGACTCTCCCTACCCTGAAACAACTGAGCTCCACAGGCGAAATGAGCTCCCCTGCGTGCAAGTCCCTGGAGGACTGGTGCAGAGCCAGCACAGGCACAGCCACCACCGTGACACCGCTGTCCCTCCCAGTGCCAACAGCCAACTGTGATGGCAGGGACTGGAGCCCAGGAGAGCTGTAACCAGCAGGAGATGGCACCGTAGCCCTGCAGACCTTGTCCCCTTGGCTGCAGGGTGGCCAAGCTCCTGTGGGAGATGCTGAGGCTCTCACAGATGAGTGCTGCTGCAGGGAGGATGCTCCATGGGGCAGGGTGGTGGCACTACCGCCTCCATCAGCTGCATCTTATGGGACTGTCCAGTTATTTGGGGAAAAAAATGAAAAGGAAAAAAGCTCAGTGGGGGGATTTCAACCTGGCAAAGCCCAACCAGGTTAGTGAGGTCTTGAAGAAGCCTCTTGGCTGCAGGAGTGACCCTACCACGCAGGTTAGCAGTGACATGGTGCCACCTCGTGGCACGCGGCTCCCAGTGTCACACAGCCGTGTCCCTGCCGTGGGGGGACACCTTTCTGAGGGGAGCATCGCCCTGTGGGTGCTGCACCTCCTGCCCTGTGCTGCTGGGACCTGGCCACACCGTGGGGACAGCCACCATAGGATGGTGGTGGGGACTGATGGGCGAGGGAGCACGATGGAAAATGAGGGAAATAGCTAAAACTTGTCCTAACCCCTAATCTGGGTATTGGATGCACGGAAAATTATGACCCAAAGTGTGTCAGTTTTCAGTGAAATGCTAATCAAAACCAGCAGGGCTTTGACTAGGCAGGATTTGATTAGGCGTGTCAGAACCCAGGGTCACTGAGACCACTGGCTGGCTTTCTGCTAGGTCTCTGCAGCTGATTCTGTATGATATGTTTAATCTGTGACCAGAAATCACTCTATAGTGGATTATTTTTCCATTGCTGTTAGAAAGTTGCTTGATTCTGCTGTTTTTTTTTTTTCTTTTTTTGTTCCTCTTATATTGTACACAAAGATGCTAAAGAAGGAGAAAATCTTCCTTCCTCTCTGCCTGCATGCTCCAAAAGTTTGGATATGTAACAGGTGTCAGGGAGGTGGTGGGAGGTAGGGTATGGTGGGTTTTACCTCTAAAACATCAAATCTGCTCCGCCTGGCAGGCCTGAGGTTTCCCCTGGAGGGCTGAGAGCACGGGATTAGGAGCGCTTGTTCTCTTTAATTGAAGAAGTTCAGCCTACAAAGCAAAGCTTACTTTCAGTATAACCCAAGGAGAGAATTTAACATTCCCCTACAGGTACATACTGCTGAAAATTACCCAGCAGACAAGGCCCTTTCCAGTTTGCTTTGTCATTTAGGAAAGGAGTTTAAACAAGAGACTCTTCTACGGAAGAAACGAGCTCATGCTGATACAACGATATCTGTGTAAATCTGGTGCTTTTCTGTGGAGATGAGCCTTTAGGCACTTAGCAGGGATTTGCCAAGGAGCCTAAGGCCTGATACATACCCAAAACACAATGAGATTTAGGCGCCTAAATGTGTTACACTGCTAGGAAAATCCCAGTCTTTGAAGTTTGAGTAGGCACTAACAAAAACGGGCTAAAAAGTAAAATAAATCTGGCTAATACTACCCTGAAAGCTATGGATGCTCTGAGTTTTACACCTAAAAGACAGCAGCAGGAGGTGGCCACCACTGGCAATTGGGAGGTTCCACCAGCATGAGGGTTCAGATCTCCATCCTGACCTCTTCTGCCCCTCCAGAAACTGCAGCCTGGCCCATCTGAACCATTTCTGGCCCCTCTTCTGCTTGCTCATGCCAGCGGGTGTTTGCTTTCATGGGAATTGTCCAGGCCACTTGTCTGAAGACATCTTATGAAGTGAGACCGTATGAAGGAAACAGTTAAATGACTGTTGTTGCTGAGAAGGATCTTAGGACATTAAAAGTTGGAGAAGTCATCTTCATTATTTCTCTTTAAAGTTACTTATGAATTGAGAACAGCTCTGCTCATATTTCTCTTTTATTTGCTGTCTCCCCAGGCTAAAGTGTTGTCTATTTATCTTACAGATTAGGTTACTTTTTATGGGGTTCCTGCTATTATATTTCACCTCTAACTTTGTTAGTTTGTGTTTGATATTAAATTATGTTGAATAAAATGTGCAGCTCAAGGACATTTTTCAGCTTCATCCTGAAATGAGGTTCTTAATCCTGCTTCTGGGTCTGCCCCTGTAGCCCAGCCTATGGGGACAGTTTGGGGTCTGTAGGACGGGCAGCAGAGAAGTGTTTGTATAAGTGATGGCCTTTGAAGGTGGAGCTGCAGGAGACGTGCCTTCTGAAAGCAGTTGGTTCATATACGGTGATTTTGGAGACAACTCTTTAGAAATGGGTTCTAATAATATTGGCATCATCACAAGATAAGATCCAGGACTAGTTAAATCACAGCCTCGCAACTCAGTGCTCCTTTGGGGATTAGAAGAAGTCGCTGAGCTGTCACTCCAAAGCTGATCATGGGCTCGTTTAACTATGTCATCCCATAAGACAGCCCTTTCAATTATGTCAACCTGTCTGCTCTCCCTAGACTCTAATTTTAGAGCAGCAGTAGCTAATATTCTTGGAAAACTGATCCGCCTCCACAGATCTCTCCTCTCTGTCTGCTGCTGTTAACGGAGTATCCTGTGGGGAGATGGGCCTGCTTTACTTCCCCTTCTGTAATAAACCTAATAAAAATAGGTACCATTAGGTTCCTTTGTGTGTGGTCTCTTTAAGACACTTATCTGAGCTATGTAATGGAGATGTCACGTCTCCTCCACAGAGAGATCTGGCAGCACCGCGGGGTCACTGCAATAAAAATAAAATTCAGTTTTAAAAGCCTGGTATGAAATTATGAGCCAAAAACCAGGATGATGGGATGGGAGTTCAGAGACCTGGAAGAGGGAAATGTGAGCTGGAGCCACCTGGATGTTAATGGAGTCACCAGGCTGCTCCCAGCTTGCTCGGGAGGACTGTGGGTGACAAGGTGGCCCTGGGGACACCAGGGACAGGGGACTTGTGTGTGTGTGCTGGATGGTGTTGGGAGGAATTTGAGCACACAACGGAGAAAGGAGGTGGGTGGGCTCAGGATGTTTTAGCCCTGGGCATCTCAGGCTCATCTTAATGCAGCTTGGTGGGAAGGGGATGTACATTGCCCCAGAGATATGATGGAACCCACCAGGACTCCAGCTCTCCCTCCATGCTGAAGATTATACTATATATATGTAATTACTGTTAGCCGCATTACACATTACATACATTACATTACACACATTGCATTAGCCACATTATAGGGACTGCCACAACAGGGGTGACAGGGAAGGTTTTTGAAGACCTCCTCTCTCTCCTCTGGGCACTGTGGTGCTCCTTCAGCCGGGTTAAACCTCCCTTGGCTGTTGTTCCTCCACACTTGGCCTCCAGTAGGCCTGTAGGACTGTGCTGGGCAGGTCTGAGGCTGCAAGAGGGTTTTCCTTCTTCTGCAGAGCATTCCTGGCCTTCTCTGAAATGGAGCCTTGGGGGCCCTGTTTGAAGGAGCTGACATGCAGAAAGCTGAGGAGCGCGAGCCTCTTCCAAGGTGTTTTATTCCCCCTTTAGGCTGCAGTGTGTGTCTGAAGGCAAACCACACACTGAAAAGGAGTAGAAGGGATGGAGGGAAAAAGAGGGAGAGTGTACAGAGCCAAGGTGACCCCATCCACCCCACCAAGTGTCATCGCAGCAGCAGTGAAGGCCAGGCCTTCCCTTTGGGGATCAGGCTGTATAAAATCCACACGCCGTGGAACAACACCTCCTCCCCAATGACCAGCAAGTTAGTTACACGTAGTGCTCCTTTCACAAATCCACGTTGGCTGCCCATAATCAAATTCTGCTTCTCAAGCAATTTCCCTCGTTAATTCTCCCTGAAGCACTTATAACCAAGCTATCGCCGTGTCGCTGAGCCGGCCAGCCTCTACCCACACGCTGCTCTGTGTGATCCCTTCCTGAGTAGTGCGGCCTTGGGCAAGTTCCTCCTGTTCTCAGCAGCCTAACCTTCACGAGCAAACTTCTAAAAATATCACTAAAAACCTCAGCTAATTTTTAATCCTCGTTTCCATTAAGATGGCTGCCTGTGCTGTATGGGTTTCTGGACTCGGGATTTGCAGTCTTCCTTAGGAGTAACTAATCTGTGCAGAGCTGTTTCTGTTGTTATCCATACGGACTCCTCCTTCCCCACCACAAAATGTGATCCCTTCGGCAGCGGTTCCCCCAGCTGCAGAGCACTGTGAGCCCACCAGCAGCACAGACACCTTCCTCTTCCTCCTGCCTAGCTCACCCCGCTGCTTTAGGAGATTACTGGGGTCCCAGTCCTCTTAGGAACTGGACAGGTGCTTTGTATGGGAAAAAACAGACTGACCTCAGTAGGGCATGTGATTTTCTTTGTGCTTCCCAAGTTCTGGAATATTCTATAACAGTGTAATGGTGCTGATGTATAAAAGTTTAGTGGAGCAAAGGGCTTGAAGTTCCTTGCATGGCTGGACTTCCCGTTGTTGTTTGTATTTGGATATTTTTTCAAGTGCTGTTTACCTAGACGGGGTGTGGAGAGAAGAAACTACATAAAGTCAAGGACAGCACTGCCGATGGCCAGGGAAACTTTTAAAATGGAAAGTTGGAAGATGTGTTTTTGTCATGAGATCAGTGAGGTAGGACAGCCTTCTGATGGGAATAACGAGCTAACACTAGGTTTGGTTTGTTCCTGAAGGGAATTACATGAAGTAGTCAAGTGTTCAAGGGATGCTTGAGTTTAATGACTTGAGGTCTCCTCCTGTCAGGCTCCCACATCTGTGCTCCTGTAGCCATGCCAGGCACAGGGACAGGACTCAGCCCCTTGCTCCAGCACTGCCACCTGAGCCACAACCTCGCCACAAACCCCACATGTCATGGCAATGTAGAGGACGGATGAGTGGCACACCCTGTTCCTGGGCTCTGACAGCACATTTTGGCTGTTTCAATCCATCACCACACACCTTCCTAGAGCCCCTCATCCATCTCCCAGCTCCACTCCGTATCTGAGCCGTGTATACGGGACAGCCACATGTTCTCTGGGGAGAGCAGAGACGGGACAACATGCCGTCATTTCTCAACCTGGTCACGAGTGTCATTAAGTCAATAGTCCCTCCTCCGCTGATGAGGTAAACATTATTACACACAGCCAATGGGTAGGGGAAAGGTCAGCATTTTTAAACCACACCTCGGTCTCCCACTGCCTGTCAGATCAGCTTTCCTTGAAGTGAGGTGACCGTTTTGGAGCAGAGACCAGCTGAGGGACTTGTTACCAGCTGACTCATGCAAACCCCTGCTGCAGCCAATGCTTGTCCACCCAAACCAGTTGGTGTGTGCTGAAATCCTACAGCAGGGTCCTGAGCATCAGCCTGCTGGGACAAAATCACCCCTTCCCCTTGCCAGCACTGAACCCAACCCCAACCCCAGCCCCAATCTCAATCTCAATCCCAAACCCAACCCTCATCCCTATCCCCATCCCCAATGCCCATCCCTATCCCCTGTCCCAATCACAACCCTCATCCCCATCCCTATCCCCAATCTCCATCCCTAATCCCTGTCCCTATCCCAAATCCCCATCCCCAATCTCTATTGCCAATGCCCATCCCTAATCCCCATCCCAACTCTCATCCCTCTCCCCATTCCTAATCCCTCTCCCCAATCCTAATCTCTAATCCCCTTCCCTATCCCTAATCCCTATCTCAATCCCAACTCTCATCCCTATCCCTATCCTCAATCTCAATCTCAATCCCTATCCATATCCCCAATCCCCAATCTCAATCTCAATCTCAATCTCAATCCCCAATCCCAGCCCCGCCCCATCACACCTCCCCATGACTCAGCACAACCCCACCCCCGCCCTCCGATTGGCCGCCCGCCTAGCGCGCGCAGCAGCCGGCGCCGGCGGCCCGGGGGTCCCATTGGCTCTCCCCTCCGTGACGTCATCGTCGGGGGCCGGGGCGGGCGGGAGCGTGACTCAGCAGCGGGCGGGGGCTGAGTCAGCAGGAGGGGATAAAGGCGGCGGGGCCGGCGGCGGGCGGGCGGCCATGGAGCTGCCGGGGCTGGGGCGGCACTGCGCCGAGAGAGCCTGCAGGAGGCTGGGTGAGACACGGGGGGTTGGTCCGTATTGGGGTACGCTGGTTAGTGCCAGATATTAGGGCTTTAACACCTCCTAAATCCATCCCGTGGAAGAGTGGTAGCTAAGGCTGTAGCATTTCGTGCTGGGGTGTTGTTGATAAGCCTAAGGAGCTTTTGTGTTTGAAGGGAAAAGTCTTTTGAGACAGGATTTTGGTTTTGTTCTTCAACCCCAAGCTTCTGGCTAATGCCTTTTGAAAAGTTTGTGTTTTAGGAGCTCCTGGGGTACTGATGGTTTGTGTTAGCCTAGCATGGGGGGGGAAAGTTTTCAATCTTAACTTTTGTCTTTGTGCTTATGAAAAATAGCATGCTCTTCCTAGAGTTACCTGGGTTGTGACTATACCAAAATGATGATTTGCTTTAGGATTTATTTGTCTTCAGTAAGCGTGCTGTAAAGCTGTTAACTCTGCTGTATACAAATCTGTTTTCTCTTTTCATTCCTTACCCAGACTTCCTTCCTCTGAAATGTGATGCGTGTGGGGAAGTCTTCTGCAAAGACCATATCCGTTACGATGACCACAAGTGTGGCTCTGCCTACAAAAAAGTAAGTTCCTGTACATGAGTCAGTAATTGACACTGCAGAATTGCTAAGTCATGCAGCAAGGCTGCTCTGAAACTTGACCTGTGGTTTCAATAAAAACAGGTGGGAGAACCACAAGATAAGCTACTGATAGAGCTGAACTTCAGCTGCAATGGGACAACACTTCTGAGTTTACTACTGCTGGATTCTAGTCTCTTTCACTTATTCTGCCCCTTTCTAAAGAGAGGTGCCTTATGCTTTAGCGTAGTGGGGCCCAGAACTTTCTACAGCCCATATTCTTTTGAGCTGCAAGACAGGATAACTGCAGGATGAATAGGAAAAGTGGGGCTGAATGTTAATCTCTAGCTCATACTTGGGCTGTGTAGTGTTCATGACTACACTTTCAGGAAGCCTAGAATCGCATCTAAAGTGAATTTATTGTATATGTTGGTACACACTTACTTGGCATAGCACTTCTGGCTTTTTGGTTACAAATCTGCAGTTACCTTCTTGAAGGACATCTTTAAGAGCATTAGTAAATGAGTGGAACATAAAGCACTTATAAATATACCATCATTAGGCATGGTTAAGAAAAGGAGAAGGACAGAACAATAATCGGGTCAGACTTCTAATCTGTGTGGTGTGTTCTTAGAATGTGCAGGTTCCGGTGTGTCCACTCTGTAACGCACCCATTCCAGTACAGAAGGGGGAAATACCAGATGTTGTGGTTGGAGCCCACATGGATAAGGACTGCAAATACAATCCGGCACAGCAAAAGGAGAAGGTGAGAAAACTTGTTGAAATCTAAGCTACTTGCCTAATTCTTGTGAAGCTTGGTTTTCTGACAGCACAATGTGTAGAAGCTTATTCTGTTTCTTTTTTTGTTCTAAGAGCGCTTGAGCATTCATGCTTCAGCCTGGTTGCTACTTGGAAGCTGATCTCAGAAAGCAACCAACTATTGCTAATGTAGTTTTCTCTGTTATCTAGATCTTCACAAACAAATGCTTAAAGCCAGGATGCAAAAGAAAAGAGATGATGAAGGTAGTTTGTGAACAGTGCAATGGGAACTTCTGCATAAAGCATCGGCATCCTCTGGACCATGACTGTAAAGGGAGCAGCCACCCCATCTCCAAGGCTGGGTAAGCTGTAGCTGTGGTACTTTGAGATTAAGCTGAAGCTTCAGGGCTTGGTGGGAAGCTCAGACAAATAAGAAATTCTGTAGACTACTGGTCACTTCAATAAAAAAGTTCCTGAACCTTGTACCTAACTTCTGAAAGCCTGAGCCAAGGGGGGGAAAAAAGCTTCTTGTCAAATGCTTTCCTAAAATTCTTCCCACCTTACCTAATTTGATAGTATGCTCTTTGAAAATAATAATAAAAAAAAAAAGCCCCGAGAACAGGTGCTTGCCAACCCAAGTACCTTCTAATGTCTTGATCTAAATACTAGAACCCTACTTAGAGCCTTGAATTAACCAAGAATAAACTGCGGCAAGGTATTGATTTTAAGCTTAACTTTAATAAAACATCTCTTGCAGGCAGACATACCTTCCTTGCTCTGTGCAGTAGGAATGTAAGACTTGTGCCAGATGTGGATAATTAAACTGGATGGAAGAGTGAGACTACTGGAAGCATGCTTAAGTGGTGCTTAGCCTGGTTATATTTCTTTGTAGGTATGCAGCTCTGATGAGAGCATCTCAAACTGCCTTCAAGTCAACAGAAGCAATTGCAGTGCCATCTAATGGGAACCGTCAGCACAACAGGTATAAGCTGTGGAACACGATGAGATGGTTTAAAATAGTCTTATGTCAACACAGCATGGTAGTGCTGCTGTCATACATCTAACTGCTCTAGGCTTTGTAGTTGACCTTTGATCAGTGTTGGGAATATAGCAGAGAGCTTTCTGACAGCACAAGCGAATCTTTATTTCTCCACACTGTGAGGATTAAAATGGCTATGTAGACACAAGCATTAGGGCATTAAGTTGTTTATTGTACCAGCAGGTTGGTCTCCCACCTGCCCAGAATGAGGCCTTTGGTCAAGTTTTGGAAGACTGGTGCTTCAGTGTAATGCTGAGAAAGCACAGCAAATCTGAATGACCCAAGTCATTCCCAGCCATGGTTTATCTCCCTTTGACTGCAAGTTGTAATTGAATGACTCTTACAGTTTACTCTTCTGTCTTTCAGATGCAGATGATAGAAGCTCTTCACACTGGATCAAGCATCTGCCTACTTCAGTTGATCTTGTCTGAAGCTCTTTAAACTTTTTCTATGCAAGTAACTTATTTTTGTGTATAATCTCTTATGGATTTAATAAACTGTTACCCTTTAAGCCAACTTTTTGTTTCTATATTTAGAATAAGAGCTGTAATACAACCATAGAATTACTAAGATTGGAAAAGACCTTCAAGATTATCTGGTCCAACCATCACCCTACTATGAAAAATGCTTGGAGGAAACTGGGGGGTAGTTTTAGAAAACTAAAATTAGGGTGAAACAGTGCTTGTTTTACTTAGGTCGTGCAAGGCTAAACTGAGTCTCATAAGGTGAAAGACTGAAATACATGTTAATGTCATAGCTCTCAATTCTTTTGGAAATGATCTGGCACAATGCAGCATTGTGCTTGACGACAACATACCAATGTGAAGTCAGTTTTCTATGGTGTCTCTTGTTTTCTGAATGTTGTTGGAAGTACTGATTTATAAAGCCATACCCTGTCCTTCTAGGCCCTCCCTAAGCAATTCACTGTAGGGATAGTGCTCACAGAGGCATGCACAGCGTAATTCTTCATAATTTATTGCCCCCAAGGTAGAAATCTAGACTTGTATTGGTATTTTTCTCGCAGTTGGGGCAAAAAGGAAAACAAGCTATTAACTGTTCCTTGTCCCACATAATAAGGCCAAAATACAGCACTGTCAAAGGAGCCTACTCTTGCTCCTTTCCTGAAAGGCTTAAACAAAAACACATTTTTATGTCTATTGTCTTCACCAGCAATCTTACCTGAAGGCTCAGCTCTTTGAACTGCGTGAACATCCAGCTACTTAGTTTGGGGCCCAAAGTACTGTAGCTTGAGGAAATGGAAGCGTGCAGTTAATGAACAATGCTAATTCCCCAGCTGTGATCTAAGTAGACCTCTCATCCAACTAATTGTGAGAAAAATGCCAAAGCTTACTGATGATGTCAGGGGGCCAAGACCTCAATTTCATGTGTCATTGGAACCATTCCTCTGCATGCTGGGGCTCGTAGGCTGGAGTATTGGTTTAGGACTAATGGATGGGTAATTGCAGTCTATTGAATCACCTGCAGTTGAGTTCCCAACCCCATTTTCTTGAGGTGGGAGGAATAGCAGTTTGTGTAGCTGAGAATGCTGTGTTCTTTGACCTGCCTGGAAAAAATAATCTTTAATACTGCAAGAGATGTGAGCATGATTGCAGTTAACGCGTATGGTTTATACAACCTTGGGGCTTACTGCAATTGTGCAAATGGTGTGTGCTTCTCGTTTCTATTTGAAGAGGCTTAATTCTTAGATTATGAATGCTCCCTGAAGAAATGCAGATTTATGGTCCCTTACAGGAATAACACAGATGGCCAGCATATTGACTTGTAGATCTTTTATCAGAAAGGGGGAAGATAATAAAATTTCTAGCAAATGCAGAACAACAAAAAAAAAGTGCACTACTCCCTATTGTTTAATGTGATTTTTTCTCATCCACTGCCATGTTTTTTGGAGAATGGTTAAAGCTATATGGAAGGTTATAGTTGGCCAAACTGAATGTCTAAAGCTGGCAGGTACAAATTACCACTGCTAGTTCCATTTAACCTTGTTTTATGCAATCCTGTGGTCTAAATAGTGATCTAACAATATTTGTAATACTGTGTTTAACCACAGGGTGTCACAATAGGATGTGTAATAAAACGATTGTTATTCTAGGCACTCTAAACAGAAAACATGCTTTCCCCATTCACATTGTAACAAAAGCCTAAATTATGGCTCTAATTTTAGATACCACCACCTAGTGATTATCTTGTGTGCTCTAATGCTGTAACTCATTCCTAAGACAGCACTAGTTATGGGACTTTTATAATTTTTCTGTATAGTATACAACTGGACATGTTTCCAAACTCTGCTTTGTACCCTGCTGTGGGAAGAGTTTGCAGGGGGAGCAGCAGCGGGTCCTGACAGCACTGTGATAGGTACCCCATAGTGTGGGGAGCAGGTAGGTGGAAGCAGCAATAGTTGTGACCCCAGTCTGGTCAGGAGAAAGAGGTACAAAGGTTTACCTGTTCATGTGGGTATGTGTAATATATTGAGCTATTGCTGCCACAACCAGCACCTTAGCTACTGGGGTCAAAGCAGTTGGAAGCTGAAAACCCTGCGTCAGGTTGTCACTTAAAAATGTTCTGGTGACTCATTTGTTTTCAGTAAATATTCCTGCCCTTAAATCACTGGGGAGATGTTTGTGCACAAGGTAAGTATTTATAGCAAATGGAAGCTGGTACATTTCCAGGAACCCGTGTGCTAGGCGATGTTTGTCACCCACCCACACCTCAGCGGCTCCCTGCCCTCAGAGCCCCACTGGGCTGCTCCAGCCGCACAGCACTTATGATCTGCTGACTGAAGTGGGTGATACTGGTCCCTGGGGAGCCAAGAACCCCTGTGCTAGCCCACGAGTGGGTGGCAGCGCTGGGTTGTCTGGGGGACACCGGGGGTGGCCGGGGCGGGAGGGCTGCGCGGGGCCTGCAGGCCTCGGTGGGCCCCAGGCCCGGCGGCCATCACCCTGGCAACGGTCACCATGGCAACGGTGGCCGGGGCGAGCGCTGAGGCCCCGGCGCGCGGAGCTGACGTCACACAAAAAAAGCCGGCCGGGCCAGCCCTCAGCACGCTCCCTCCGAGCGGGCGCTCGACACCACACCTCGCCTTCCTATTGGCTAGTTAGCGGATTGGCAGCTCCGAGCGCCAACCGGACGCGTCCGCTGCCTTTGCTACAGCCAATAGCAGGGAGGGGGCGGGCTGCGGCGGGGAGCGTGAGTGTGAGGTGTGTGAGGGGGCCGCGTGCACCCCGCTCGCGCGTGGCCGCTGAGGGGCGGCCGGGCCGGGGGGAGCTGAGGGGGATCCGTTGGGAGCCTTTGGGATCTTTGGGGATCCCTTGGGATCTCCACGCCCTCGCGCCGGTGTAAAAGGCAGAGTAACGGCCGCCGGCAGGCAGAGCCGGGGCCGCGTGGCCGTGCCGGCTTCGGGAGCGGGCGGCCCCGAGGCTGTGGGGTCCCGGGGGGAGCGCAGCCGGAGCGAGATCCTGAGGAGAACGGGGAAAGTCAGCCGGGCAGGTCCAGGTTCGGTGCTAGCAGTGTTTTCAGTCAGATGTACCTCTTCAGATGCTGTGGTTATAGGGTAGCCTGTCAGTATATGCTTCTCTGGCATTTATAATAAATTAAAGTTATTTAAAATAAATAAAAGGATTCTAATTGCACTTCTGTAGTGGCATTTAAAATAATTAATTAAAATAAAAAGGGTTCTAATTGCACTTTGGCAGCTTCTAATTGCATAGCGTTCTGTTCCAGAATGGCAAAAAAGAACACGCAAAGCAAAGAAATGAAGGAGGAAAAAAGGAAAAAGCTAAAGCAGCGCATGGCCCCAAAGGGAGAGCTGGAGTCAGAAAGTGAGCCAAAGAAAATGAAACAGAGCCTGCAGGTAGGTCATCCCGGCTTCAGCTGTTTAATTCAATAAAACAGTTACCTGTGCCGCTACCTGTGGTGTTCAGCACCGATCCTGAACGTACCATGAGATTCCATGCAGTGATTCCTTGGATATGATTTACCTAGAGTGAAAATGAAAAGGTAAACTCAGCCAAAATCTTGAGGCCTGTGTGATTTCTGAATGTGGTTGTAGCACTCAGAGTACACGGTCTCTGTTCTGAATGGTTCTGTGAAAGGCAGAGGCTGGGTGGGAGCATGTGAGTGAAAGGGAAACCAAATGCCTTTAAGCAACTGTCATATGGCAGTATAGGCGTAGCCTAAGTCTTCATGTGATTCTGAGGGGTTGGAAGCACATGAAAGATTTCATGGAAATCCCGTTGATTTTTGGTCAGAATGTGAAGTGGCCAGAAGGTGTCAGCAGTCTCTATATTACGGAATATTTGATAAAGTAGTAAGAATGAAATTAGTGATATTGAGATATCGTTTAAGTGGAAACTTAAAAGTAAAAGCCTTTTTTTCCCCTGAAGAAAACAATACAAAAGCAGGGCAGCTTACCTGTGGTTTTCTGAGTAAGTTAATGCAAAACATGGATCAAAGCATCAAGTGTTTGGATAATATAGAGAACTGGAGAATGAAAGGCAAAATTCTTTTCCTTAGGAACTGTAAGAGTGACTTTAAGCCATGGTCTTAAAAGCATTCCTTGTTTACTGACCTAACATAAAATAAATGTAAAAGGTACGTATTACTCATTTATAGTGAGATGCATAGTTCAGTGAAGATTGTAACTAAGAAGCAGTACTTGTTATTTTACTGTTACACTTTATTGAAGCTTATTGGCAAGAATACTTGTGGTTTTTTTTTTGTTGTTGTTGTTGTTTTTTTTTTTTTTTTTTTCTGAGAGCTTTTGCATTCATGTATAAGTGTCTCTAGCTATTACATTTAGAGTTTGTGAGACAGTGTAAGAAAAGCAGACCTATTAGCAGTGGCTATTTGGAGTCTCTAAATTCTTGCTGTTTAGATCTCAGCAGAAAGGTGCTTAAATAAAGTCAGGGAAGAGTACATCTTTGTCTACATCAAAGCAAAAATGGAAATTCTTGTATTTATTGTATGTTCCCTTAGTACAAGGGAACGCTTATTTCCTTTGTTGGTTCTATATTATAGACTTAGATCCACAGAAATATAATTCAATTTGTGTGGAAATAATTTTCCAGGATAAAACAGTATGAAATTGAAATGCCAAAATTAAAATTTTATTGCCCGTGACGTTCTGAAGCATTTTATGTACAAGTGGAAAAAAATCCCAAGAGGACTTCAAACCCCTGGCAAGCAGGGACTTTTTCGACCATCCGATTAATATCAACTGGTAAGGACTTAGAACCCCCAAATTGGTGTTCCTTCATTATGCAGACTGTAGGACTGTGGAAGAAAGAGCAAATATTAAGTGGAAAGCAGGCTCCTTAATACTACTAGGGAACACCACTAGGCACAACAGCTCTTCTAACTATAAATGTTGGTGTCAGTGGGTGGCTTAAACATGTATCTGGTGTTAGTTTTAGGGAATACCATATAAGGTCTATGAGAAGCCATTTTTTGGCATCAGCTTTATAAACTGTGACTGTTGATAGTAGGAAAGTGTAAGTTAGTAGACCCCGTTTTTTGTTTGAAATGGCTGTAGGGGATGAAAAATGTTAAGCAGATTTTAAGCTATTTTACTTTAGGAATAGTTAACGAATGTCAGCTGTTTACTGGTTTATGATTATTACTCAGCATGTGTACCCTCAGCTTTGTGTGAAATAGTTAAGTCATAGTGGCATTGGGTTTTAAAATGCTTTTGATGATAGTGCAGTGTGGAAAATGTAGTGGGAAAAAAGGTAAAATTCCTTTACATATACGGGAAGACCAGAAGGAACTCTGAAGCTGCAGAGAAAAGCGCTCAGTTGGCTTGGATGGAGCAAAGATTCAGGCAACTGCTGAGCGTGCTTGTTCTGCAATCTAATTTTCTTTATATTTTTTTTTTACTTTAATCTGAAATTTTGATAGAGCTACAGAAATTCCTGAAGGATGACAACTGGTTTCTGATAAACTGTGACTGACTTCTAATGCGCTGATTTAAAGCCGATTTTTTGGCCTTTAGGCACAAATGGGTAGGTTCCAGTTTCTGTTAGTCTCCTATGTGATGGAAATAAGTCAAAAGATAGTAGCATAGCACACTGCTTTTGGTGGCGGGGAGTTTTCTGTGGTTCCTTAAATCACTTTACTTCCCTGTGGTTTACTTTCTTCCTATTTTACTGCAGCACTTTCAGTCTCCAAAGTGGAAAACGTAAATCTCTAATTGATTTTGTTAGAGCTGCAGGCAGGCACGTTGAAATGTGTCTTAAGTGACTGAATTTAGTATACATTGATCATTCTTTTATGGAATTTATTTCAAAAATTCTCACCAGCCTAAGATTAAAGCGTTTTTCCTTGGAACAACTTGACCTTTCTGAGTAATCTTGATGTTTTATTGATTTTCATCTACTCGATTTCTATTGTTTACATTAAATAACAAAGAGCAATTCAAGTCCAATAAAAATGTTTTCATGAATGATCTTAGAACCACACAGCTCTAGTAAAGCCGAACGATACAAGTTTTTAAACTTAAATCAGCCTTGTGTTTTTATTTGACAGATCTCCCTAATGTTACTGCTTTATTTAGTTACTTGGCAATAAAACCCACATTTTTAACATTGCTTTTTAAAATGCCTGGGCATTAGTTTTACTAGTTTTTTAATGATTTTGTAGTTTACTAACGTACTCACATGTCAAACCTTACTACAGTTGGAGATTATTCTTTTGAATTATCACATACTATAGGCATTAAAATAAGAGATTGAAAATGTGCTGTCTAGACTGGTGGTCTGAAGTTAAATACTGGCTTTTTAAGTAAGAACTTTCTGATGGACCTTGTCTGTGACGAATTAATTTTGTTTCAGTTCTCTGAAAAGAATATTTACAATATTGTTAACTGTCATGTTCAAATAACAAAAGCATTAGAAGTGCTTGTTTGCAATTACTCGTGTCTTGCTTCTGTTTATGGATTTCTTCACCCTTCAAAGTTTCAGCTGCCTCAGTGCCACAAAAGCTTATCGAAACAGTGTACCGACACTTCCAACATTGTCGTCAAGGAACAACATGTTGTGGTTACTTTGTTCACAAAGGCTATTTGAGTTCTACTGAGAATGACCTTACTGTACCAAAGCATCTTTTAACCTCATAATTTAACAGTAGATCTTGTTTCTCCAGTGTTGTTTTCAGAGCTGCAAGCTTTCCTCAGAACAGTAAAATTCTTCCAGAGTTGATCATCTATTAAGCAAGAGAGACTCGAATTTGCTAATCCATAGAAAACAATATTCATTTCCTCTTCCTTCCCAATTTAGTCTAGCAAACATTGTAACTTCAAGGAAAATTGAGTAAGAGCCAGTCAGTCTTTATAAATCAAATCCCATTGTTCATGGTTGACGGGTATTTTAGATAATGCTAATAGAGTATGAGTCTTTGCCTGTTTCTTGTTATCATCAGCATTGCAAATGGTTGGAGGAGGAGGAATCAACATTTTCCCCAGATGAAGGCAAAATCAGTGGGAAAGGAATTTAATTTTTGAGATTCCATACAGATAGTACAAACAATGGCAAATAAACAAGTAGCTCATAGTGTTTCTTTAATCAGAGGGCTAGTGTGCAGGTGCCCAAACAGTAAGCTGTATTTACTAGATGGGAAATGGCAAAATTACTAGGGAAAGTGTTTCTCTGTTCCTTTTGGGGATTATTATAAAGACAAATAAGGAGTTATTAAACTAGTACTAGAGCAAAGCAAGCTACAATGAATGATTCTTTAAAATTGTTTTGCTTGTAGTAGTGGAAAACCCCATAAAAATCATGCTGTTTATGCCATGGAGATAAAACATTTTGTCATGAGCTTGGTGAAATAGTTAAGAGTGCTACTTTGATGTGATCTCTAATGCTGCTTGTAATCAGGTAACTGTTTAGTAGTTTGAATGTTTAATGAATGCAAACCACGCATTCATGGTACAAGACCTATCACAGATACTGTAAAGCTATAACTGGGAAATACATTTATTTATTTGAAAACCCACTAATTCATACTGAAGTCTGTTTTGGAAATAATGGGTTGTGGATGATTTGCAAACAAACTCTAAGTCCTATCTTTTTACATTTATTTTAATAGGAAACTGATCATGTAACCATCAAAATAACTTGTCTTGTTTTTTCCATCCTAAACAATGTTGGGAAGTTAACACTTTGCGTGATGTTGCAGGATGTTCTTCTGATTAGCTGGCTACCGGTATTTGCTGTATCTTCACTTCTATACATTAAAATTTCTTTTTGGAAACTGTGTTCTGAATTGACCATCAGCTCTTTCTGCATTTGTATAGTTTTGCTTTACTATGTTAATCCTGCTTTGCGTGCCTTAGCATTACCCATGTATTTACTTTTGTTTAAGAAATATGTAGAAAACCAATCTGATATATTGAAAATAAATTACTAAAAGCTTCATTTTGTTTAGCATAACCTCCTAGAATAAGAATCTTGACTTGTACTGTTCTTGGCTGTTTTGCTTGTATCTCTAACATGCAAATAGGGTTTTATCCACATTATGAAGAGAAGATGACACAATCTTTCATCCTTGCCCTATCTTTCATCTGCCCCCTCCCCCTTTGATCTAGGGATACATCAGCAGTTAGCATTTTGCTGGAACGGATACCTCTGGTAAATTAATGTCTTCTTTCTCAGAATGGTGAAGTTAAATGTCAGTATGGATATTAGATCACTTCTGTTAGTCTTCTGGGTTTGGTCAGTCTGTAATTGAAATGTTGGGCCTATTTCTCCTCTTTGGGCTACTTGCAGTTGATTTTTCTATTCTTTTTTTTTTTTTTCTTCCACAAAGAGCTTAGTTTGCTGGCCCATTGGCTTCTGATTGCCTCTCTGCGGGATGGCGTCTTGATAGCTGAAAAAATTATGAAGCCATAAACCCACTTGGCATTTATGACTTGCTGTGTGGGATCTCACTCGGTTTGTCTGCTTTCTTAATATCTATGCAATATTTTTCAAATTAGGAAAAAGAATAAGAAAACAAACTTAGAGGGCAGCTGCTTATGGGACTGAAATGTTTGTTTCCCGCTAACACTTTTTACTCAGAATATTGATAGAGTTGCTTCAACTTATTTTATTGAATTAATGATGCATTTATTTATTTATTTAAGAGGTTAAATTCATTGCGACACTATATAATGTTTATAGAGAATACCGGGCCTTTTGTAAACAGACATGTCTAAGAAGGTACAAAATAGTGTCTGAAATACGGATATGCATAGATTAGGCTAAATAATTTTACATTCCTTTGAAAATTATTTTTGTAATGGTAGGAATAGATTTCCCAGGAAGGAGTATTCACAGCTGGGAAAACAGTTGCTACTTTGAAGATGGTTTTCCCAGGCGAAAGGCTCACGTCCCCGACTGTGTTTGGTATAAACAATACGTGGTGTATTTCTTACTTTTGTTTAAAGGGATTGTGCATTTTTTATTACATATTAAACAGCAAAAATTTCATGCTAATTCTGGGTTTTTGCCTTAATCTATCTACATTCAAATTTAATTCCTTACTTTTGCTCAAAAAGCTGGGATATTAAAGTGATGGGGAGTTTGGTGGTGAATGACAACTGTCCCTTCTTCCCTGTCAAGAGGGGAAATTCTTCTGTCTCTTCTTGGAGCACATAACCGATGTTTACTTTCAGCTCCCATTCTTTCCTTAGTGGTGAGAACTTCCCTTGACTCTTCTTGTTAGCTTTCCAATATAAATTCTTGCTTTCATGACTTAGCTGCATGTATTTTCATGAAAATTGAAACTCGGCACAGGATTCCCACTTGTGGGCTAAAGTTGTTGAGGAATGGTCTTCAAGCAGTCGCTGAAGTGAGGAGTGAGGGCTAGGTCTGCTGGAGTACGTGTCACCCAGCTCCAGTCAAGTGAGGACACTGCTTTCTTGCCATTGTTAGCTCTTTTTTTTTTTTTTCTCTTTTCTTTCTGGTTTTACATGAATAAGTTCTGGCTCATCACAGAAGGAGGCACCATAAATTACTAGAAAGGCCCAAATTGCTTAATATAGAAAATTTGGTACAAACCCCTCAAAAATAAGTAGACACTCAGTTAAAAGAATGTGTCTGATTACATGTTTGAATTCTCAAAACACATCCTACTTGGCAAGAAATTATGGTGTAAGCTTGAAAGGATAAGCATTTGCTATGTTCTGATGTATGGTAAAGACCAAAGCAATGGGCATTCAGAGGCAGTTGTTCTTGACAAGACTTGAGATTTGGAGCTTGTACAGTAAGTATAACTTATTAGTGAAAACCTGAACCTTGTGGTTTGCTCCTTCCTGTTTATTGCTCTTGGTACAATTTTGTTAATGTTAATCTGTTTAAACAAAAAAACACGCAGATTTGGATATTTAAAGCATGGTAGTTCTAAAAAGCAACAGCTTTCCCAGTCTTTAACAGAATGCTGCTGCTTTTTTAAACAAAATAGGAGGCTTCTATAAGGCTTTTAAAAAAATGTATTAGTGTGTTTATGGAGTATATTTAAAAATAAAAAGCCACTCATTTTGAGCAGAATGGGGTGGTGATGGCTACTTCCATGGTATGAATGATGAACTAGAATTATTTCACCAGAATTTCCCTCCTCTGAAATACCTCTTGTGTTTAGAGGCAATATTGTGAGCTACATGAAAGATTAGTGTATATTTATATATGTTAATTAATAAATCGCTGAATAGATGGAATGGCTCTTGTGTATTAGATCAAAGCCAAGCAGATTAATAAATACTTGTAAAATGCTTGTCTGTACATCCAACAGGTAATTAGAAGACAAAATTAATCTTATGACTTGTAGAAGCTGCCTGAAGTAATGAGGGTACAAGCATGAAGATATTTGACAGAGGAATCTCTTGCTTAAAGAACCAGACCCTGTCTTTGAATGCGTTTACCTTTTTCTAATTGAATCCCAGTAGAGTTCTGTAGGACATCAAGCAGAAGATCATTGTACAATGTTTTATTAAATTTTCGGCATTATCTTAATAATTTGCATCTGTATGGCAGGCTTTTGCAAACAGCGTATGTACACAAGGGACGACAGAGCTCTGCTCCTACAATCGTACTGCTTGAAACACGTCAAAACTGTTTGGAGAATGTACCCAATGCTTAAAGCTGCATCACTTAAAAGGGAACACAGAGGTTATGTAAAAGAGGAAAAGAAATCTCAAGTATGTGGGGAAAATGCATGTTTTTATTAACTGTCACTCTATTCTACCTTTACATTTTTTACATAGTAGATAATAAATGGGAGAAATTTGTGCTTTTTATTCTAAAGGCTTTATTAAAATAAACTTACGTTCTTTTTTTCATGGTTCAAGTTTATCACTCTCCATTTAAAACGTGTTGCTGCCTTTACAAAGATTTGTCTGGATTAAGTCACGGGTCTAGTCTGGGTTTACAGTTAGAGTGGCCAACTGTCCTGAACCTGTAGGTAATACAATGAAGCCACCTGGCCGGGGGCCCAGAAGTCCTACTCTATGGCAGTTAGAGTCAAGAAGAGTAGGAATCTTGCAGGGGCCAGGATTTCCCCAGATCTTCATGCAGCCCTTGTTAAGGGCTGAGCACGCAGTTAGGTTCTGTGTGATTTGATGTCAGCTTGAGCAGCTCCTCAGCTGGCAAACTTGGGCTTCTGACCCATGGTGTGTCATCAGTGCCGTACATCATCAGACACTTTTACAGTAGAATAAGGAAAGAACACATCACGTCTTAGTGTAATGTAAGAGTTATAAGCTTTAAATAATATCAAAAGTAATTCTTCTGAATTCATGTACTTGAACGCCAACAGAGCTGCTAAATTAAGTTTCCGCAGGTATCACTATCTGTATCTTCTTTTGTCTTGCTACCTATCCCACAGTTGGACACTTGGAACATAATTTAAGTGAGCTCTTCCCTTGGTTTCTTTCTGTTTGCTGAGTGTACTTGTATCTAAGTGCTGGAATGAGTTAAATGGTTTCTATAGTCAGGATAAGGCTGTTGCTCTTTAGTTCTTAATGGAGAGAGAATGAATGGAAGAAAATCTTATTTGCTATTGTATTTCTGTTTCTATTGAGAGAATGTCCGGGAAAGGAAATGAACGTTTTCTGCCTCAACTGCAGAAACATCTGCACCACTATTAAGCAACTCCATCAGTGAGCTCTTCTTGTTGAAATACACTTAATTCCATTCTTAAGGATAATTTAACAACATTCTAATATTTTCCCTATTTCTCTAGTATGTTGTTTTTTCTCCAGTTTTTCTGAAGTCCTTCCAGAAACATACTCCATGCGATTTGAAAAGGTTCTAAGCCTGGGGAATAATAATTTGTTTGCAGGTCAAGTGAGTTGGGATTTCTACACAAAGTTGTTGTTCTGGAAAGGCTTATCCTGCTGCATTAATACTAGCAATTAAATGCTTTTTTAGGGTAGTTATATTTACATGTTTGTGGAGCTTTCTTGATAACACGTAGCTCAGTAGTTTGCGAACTTAGAACTGAAGTTTCTGCATATACTTTTAGCAGACAGCATTTGAACAATTTGGAGAAATAGGTTGAAAAAGTGGATGTGGTTTTATCCCTGGAGCTGAATGACTTCAAGAGCTGTTCTAAACACACAGGCTATATCATGAGAGTAAGACAGTCATCTCTAAATCTGGTTTAGTGGAATTAAACGTGTGCATGTAAAATAACTGAAGCACTGTATAAGAGACTGAGTTGAAAATAATGAGCTGGTCCTGCAGTGTCTGAAGTCCTGAGAAGGCTTTTTTGTTGTCATCTTGGGTGGCTGGCTCAGTATGCAGCTGTTTATTCTTAGCTTCTGGCGGTGTCATGCTGCCATATGATGGAATGGAAGCCTAAAAGGAAGCTAAAAGCCAAGGGCTAAAACTTTGGTGTATCCTATGTCAATGGAGAATAAATAGTTTGGAAAATACCATTGAAGAAAAGATACCTAGATTATAAATATGAATGGAGAGTTCAGATTTTCAAATCTAGTGTCTCTCCTTAAAATATAGCACATGGCATGGATCACAAGAGTGTACAGGCGAGATGATCTGTATACATGGCTTAAAAATGACTTGTTCCCTGTCATCTGTTATTGCAGATTAAACATTTAAAAAAAAAAAAAAAAAAAAAAAAAGAAGATAAAATGCAATTCTGAGATGGAAATGTTTATTGGTGACATGTTTATTAAACAGAATGTAAAAATAATAATCGTCCCTTAACATAAACAGTCTCTGAACAAGAAATGGCTAGGTCTAATTGTGGATCAAGGGGTAAATGTAATTGGTAATGTAATGGTAAAGTTCTGTTGCAAAGACATAATTCAATTAACTGACTTCAACAATGAATTTGGCTCAGTGCTCTTCTTTTATAAGAGACCTAAATACTTGTATGCTGGTCTGAATTTGTAGGGTATGAGTGGGAGGGAAGGATGCTCTCTTAAATTAAAGCTGCAGCCACATCTTCGTTTTCAGCCCAAATCAAATGAATTCATTGATTCATCTTCATGCTATTAAAATTCAAACCTGTCTTCTTCATACTCATTTGTTTTTCCTATTTATCTAGAATCAAGTTGAATGTAGAAACAAATGGAACTATATGGTAATCTAGGTTAAATTTGTTATGCTTTTATACTTGTGACAATCCTAACCAGTCAAAATTGTCCAGGTAACTAACCTTTTCCCTTTTGTAATCATAGTAAACAGCTGAAACTACAGCAAAATCCTCCCCTGATGAAACATTATTAGCTTCTAATGTAACTTGATGGCTGGAAAAAAGATGAGAGCATGCATTATACAGCCAGTGAATTTTGTCTAAAAGATAGGTACTTGGTCTGAAATTCAAAAAGCATTTTCTGATAGAAGCGATATTGAAAAAAAACATGTTTTAAGAATTCTGGTTTTTGCTTTTAACATTTATTTTATAACATATGTTCTCTTTTGTAGTTGATGGATCATTCATTTTGAGTGCTAGCCTTCTGGTGTTTTTGTCGAACAGAGGGGAAGGAAGGGGTGACTTGTCTCGCATCTGGTTCGTCTTGCTGGGAATCTGGGGCCGCCTATTGCATCTGATTCAGCCTGCTGCTAATTTGTGCTATTGGGATTTAATTTTTTTTCTAGATACCCAGTAATACTCTGTTTCCAAGACATTTTCATGTTAAGATACTATTTACAAAAGCAGTTAAGGATTTAAGGGATTCTTTAATTTTTCTGTGTGCATTTCCTAATGATACTTTTCTTGTCTGGAGACTTAGTGTAGGTTATTGTAGCAAGGATTGTAAGCATCTGTGATCTGCAGATTTTTCAAATCTCATAATTGTGGGTCCAGCATTTTAGAAAGGCATACGGAATCCTGTCCTTAAACTAAACAATTTGTGAGAGACCTCAGAGAAACGTTAAATGAAAAAGTATCCAAATTCTTGCTCTCATTTCCGCTTTACCCTGCACTCCTGAAAAGCTTTTGTTTAATGATTATCATGCTCTTCAATTTTAAAGAAAACCGTATAAAACATGGGTCTTTTTGGTTCCTGGATGAGCCATAGCAAGAAGTTATTACAAGATGATGGGCTGCAGAAAACATGTTGATCAGCGTCTGTGAAAAATACAATATAAAAATGTATGAAAATCATGTGGCATCTCCTTAAATATCAATTTGTTCATAGTTGCCATTGAAAAACAAAATCTGTGAAGCAGTGTGCTGTTTTTTTTTTTTTTTTTTTTTTTTCTTTTTTACTTGGGAGAGGTTTCTTCTATTTATTTAAAATATATAGCATGTTTAAATGTAGTCATTTAGGTTCAGTTCAGTAGGAAACTACTCAGGTAGCTCAGATTTGTAATGTGCTTTTAAATGTGTAATAGGACGTTTCAGGTTGAGTAGCTAAATGCTGTTTTCTTCATTCTATAATAATCTGATCTTTCCTAGATTTTTCTGTGGTATCAGGACATTACTGAATATGATCATGCAGAAAAATTTCATAACATGTGCAAGCAGGCATTTATTATTACTATCTGTTTGTGATAAATTTCTGAGCAAAGAGATGTTTGTGACTTGTTACCTGCAGTGGTGTTAAAAGGGCTTCCAGCTTGATGAAAAAATATTCCTATATTGGAAAGGTGGAGGAGGGATAAGTTTACTCCTAGATGAGCAACAACTACAGTTGGGAAATTGTATTGCTGTAACCCCAAATAAGTTGCTTTATTCATGACAAGTAAGATCACACAACCCCAATATATCTGCATGCTCAGATGGTGCGTTTTACTTCATGGAATTCAGCTGCTGAAAGAATTATCAGCTCATTTAGTTCTGTGTTGTTTGAAATAGCCATCTTTCCAAGGTGTAACTGACGTACACTGTCAGTCAATAGGACATGGAGAATTGTGGCTAATTCCAGACAAGAAAATAATGAGGGAAACGGGCTAGGTGTAATGCTGCAGGATAGTTTGAGACTTTTTGGTATGTCTTGTTTAGCAACTTGGTCTATGCAGAGGAGGCATGGCAGTGCTTGCACCTTTATGGAGAGAAATTATATTTAGTGTTCTGCAGGAAAGATGGGACTGAATGAAACTTTTCCTTGGGTCACGGTTAACGGTCACTTGGAAATAATCAGCAGTTGCAGCAAACTCCACCCTGCAGTTCCTGTTTTTGTTTCAGCTATTTTGTCCAGCTATCTATTTCAAATTCAGCCATCGTCATGGGGCCTCTGATTATAGGTCAAGTCTTTTGTGGCTAAACTTCCACTAAGGAACTTAAGTATTTCATGAGAGCTGAGGGCAATCATTGTTCTTACTGCTTTCTTTACTGGTTAGAGCTCTACTAGTTGCTTTAAGCGTCTATATTTTAGAAATCCTCTAAAAATCTTTTTTTTTTTTTTTTGTGCTAATTGGTTCATATATGATCCAATATATTAAAAAATTGGGTAAAATACCTTATTCTGCAGTGTTCTGGTGCTTTACTCAGTGAATTAGTTTGTGTATTTCCGAGATGCAGCGAATGACGTTTTAATGGTCTCGAGCACCAATCTCTAGGAACTTTATAGCCTCCTCTGAACAAGTTCAGTAGTAACCTGTGCTAAACCTCATCCAGATTTAAAACCCAATTATCTCCTGACAGAAATCAGAAGCTGTTGTTTCCATGTGTATGGTGCTAACATTTGTTTTCTTAGTATAATTTGTCTTCAGGTGAACAAAGCAACCAACATGCACCTTAAAATCCTGAAAGACCAGTGGTTTCTGGAGGTGGGATGGACAGAGTGCAGGTCTGATGACAGCTAATCACGTTCCCCTTTACAGAAAGTTCTTATTAAAAAAAAAAAAATAGATTTTGTCACTTTCATAAGCAATCCCTAAGTCTTTTTTAGAAAGTGCCTTTTTTAAAGCCACTGGATTCTGTTCTGGCCATCAAAATAGGCCTGCAAAGTGTAAACAGATCTCACGCAACTTTCATTTAAATCTGAATGTGAATGAGCAATCATGTGCACTTGCATTTTTGACAAAAAGCCCAGTAATATCTGTCCTGGGAAAGACTGTCTTGGGCAATCCTTAAAAGAATGAAGCATTATGTTTTGCTTCTATTAAGTTCCTTGAGATGAACAGCCTAGTTACAGATGATTTCAGGTTTGATCAAGTACTGATGTAAACAGATTAGATTTGAGACGAAAACTCATCACCATTCTAGATTATATTAAGATTTTAAAAAGTTAATTGTGGAAGACGTGCTGGAATACAATGATGATAATACTATATAGTTCTGGAAAGCAAAGTCATTTAACTTAACATATTTGGATGAAAAATAATTGTTTTCTGCATCTTCATATCAATATGTTGCAATGATTTTTTTCTCCACTGTTATGGCAGCTCCATTATTTAAGTGGAAGTACCTTATCTACACCAGCAAAATAGCATCTCTGATAATCAAGTTAAATCTAGAGTCTTCCTAGCTTGATAAAATTTTCTTCTATATTATCGGTCATACACATTTAATATAAAATAAAGCTCCTTCAGTGCTCAGCTTTTAATAATCCTGTTCATAATTAAATATAAATCTGCCTGAAACATTCTTCTACTTTAAAGTTATATTCAAAATGTTTTTATGACAAACCTTCAATACTCAGCAGAGCAATATAATACATACGCACGCAGGCGCGCTTTTTTCTGTTAGTAGCAAGCATCTTGTTCACTATTTGCACAACTTCACAGTTGTATGTTTTCTACAACCACTGCTAAATCAAACCTCCGATTGCTCGTTACTGTCAGGAATGACAGACGTTAAGGCAGCCTGACAAAAGCGATGCAGCGTTGACATTTTGGTTTTCTGTTCAATGTACAGTCGCAGTTTGTCTCTGAAGGTTTCCCCTAGAAAACTGTAAATTAAGGGGTTCAAACAGCTATTAGAAAAAGCTGCAAGGTTCACAATATGTCCTGTTAAGGGATAATCGTGTCTGAAAGATGGGCTGCTCGAAGAGACAGGTTCGCTTTTCTTCTGGAGAAGCTGAACACTAATGAAGACGTTTTCAGGTAGCCAGCAGATAAAGAAAACCAAGACGACAACAAAAATCATCCGAAGAGCCTTTTGTCGCCGCAGACGAAGACTCCTGTGCTTGTGTGCTTTTATAAGAACTCGGACAATTAATGAGTAACAAAGACCGATGATCACAAAGGGGATAATAAACCCCAAGGTTATTTCTAGCCACTGGATTTCTTTTACATCTGCAAAACAAAAATGGATCTCTCCGGTGTGTTGTAAGTGCACAGCTGTAAACGGAACTAGTGCTGCTGAAATAGATGCCATCCATATGAGACCACAGCTTAATCTAGCGTGTTGCATAGTGCGAAATATGTTGGACCTCATTACTTTTGCCAGTGCTATGTATCTGTCAAAACTCATCCATGTCAGAAAGAAAATGCTGCTATACATGTTGATCTGAAGGAACAAAGACATAAAGGTACATATAATAGTGATATCGTAATACTTTTCATCAAGATTAAAAACCTCAATGAGAGAATCTGCAACTAAAATGAGATCAGCTACTGCAAGGTTTATAAAGTAAAGGTCTGGAATAGTCATTTTTTCACGAAAGCTTATGTTCACAACCAGTATCAGAATGTTTCCTACAAAACCAATAGGAAAAAGGAATATTGTGTAAAGACACGATAAGAAAAGACCAATAACATATTGTTGGTGTTCTGATTTATCAGCTAATCTGGAAGATAGGCTTTCATTACACAAATGCGATCCGTTTAGGTTAAAAGTTGTACTGTTGCATATAACAGGTGATAGCGAGGCAGAGTAAGTTTCCATGGTTAAAGTATCTGTGCAAAAGATAACAGTACTCACAGTTTGGTAGTAATGCCCCAAAAATCGGATTTTTTGATGTTTTCAAAGAAGTTCATTGTAAGCATTTTGATTGGAATGGAAAAAGAAACACTTTTGTATAGGAAATTAAAGTTCTTGAGAAGCCAAATTAATTATACTTGAAAATGACTGAAATGTGACAGTACAAAAAGTAAATTTCTTAATTTTGTTTTTACAGGCCACTGTATACATTGCAAGTGAGAGAGTTTGCCATTCCTATATGCCTTAAGATCATGTAGGGAATCTTTTTACCATAATGGTACTTGGATCTCTTTAAAAAAGGCTTTTCACCAAGTGTTCCTTCACGCAGGGTGGAAGATAGTAGAATATTAGCTCCATTTGTTTTCTGTTAATAATCAATGAACATCCTTGGACCTGCAATTTGTAAATGGAAAACCATTAATCTAATACTCCAGCATTCTACTATGCACCATATGTTTTTTTCTAGCTTACGCAGCTGAGGTTGTAGGAAGCATGTTCAAATATATATACAAAGGTTCAGTTAAAAGGATTAAAAGCTGTTTGAGATGTTACTATATTGTGAGGTAGGTCTGTAAATTTGGCGAACGTTCTAGGGATTCAGTACTGGAATATATAGAAATACAGAAAATCAGATGAGTGAGTTTGGCCTAATAAAGACAGACTATCTAAAGTTTATATAGTGTGTGTATATATAGTGTGTGTGTATATATTCATTTCATCAGCAGCTAGTAAGCTTATTAAGTAGCAGAGCCTGTGGCTGAGAAAGCAGCGGAGACGAAGAGCAGTTGGTTTCCTCTGCTTTCACTGGGAAGGCAAAGGCAAACTTCAGAAACAAAGGTACTATAAGCAGCATATTGATTTACACCCACAGTATTAAACTCAATTTGCTTCTCTTTGCAATTAATTATGCTGCACTGATTGCTGGAAAGGAAAGGAAAACATCGGTAATCCCATTTGTTTACTTATAAACACTGAACGCTTTGGGCTTGAAGCATTGCTAGAAGTTTATTTAAAAAATATCTCAAACAGAACAGTGAGAAAATGATAACCCAGGATATTTTGTGTTAAATTTTTCAAATTGATTTAATCTTCATCTTACTACCAAAGCCTTCATTGTAATTGCACTAAACTATATTTAATTGTTTATTAGTAAAATCAGTGCATATTTCCACCTTTTAATAATTTAAAATACTGCAGATGCACAGTCTGGGGGAGAAGGAGCAGACCACCAATGGAGTTAGGAGTATGAGAGTATTTGTAGTCAGAAATGCAGGTCTGAGCTTGCTGAAACATGTTCAGGTTGTCAGAAATAGCTACTTAAGAGAAATCTGTGTAGTCCCAAAGCTTTTATTTCATAGTGCAATAGCAACACTTACAGAGCACTTATGCCTATGTTTGGAAGTATTTTCATGAGGTGAATCTTTATGCTAAAATATCCGTATGAAGTGACATGAATTTGAAGGTTTGGTGTTTCACGCAGCTATCAGTCAGACACGAACCCCTGCCTTTTACGTAACATCCTTTGATTTTTCAGGAAGGCAGTAAAATGCTTTAAATACAACAAAGGTTAATTACGAATCTGAGCAATTGATTTTAAAAGGCAGGTCTGTGGTTAGGTTTTAGTTCCAACTGAAAGCCCACCAAACAATTGCAAAATTACAGGTAACCACGCACTAAACGCTCCAATTTACCTTAATTCCATTTTTCCAGAGCTGATTTTCCTCCGGACAGCAGAAGGCTGGTTCTTGCTCAGCTTCACGCTTAATGCATGTGTCAACTTGGCCGGTCGTGGCAGGGAAAACTTGCCTTTAGGTGTGCAGAGCTGCAGTGAATGCCACCTGTTGACAATTTGGTAGTAAAAAAAAAAAAAAAAAATCATATAAAAGTCTCTTCTGTTTTAAAACGCCTTAAATAAAGGATAGTTTACAACAGCAAAATGCAGATCTTGCTGCATGCCCTTGGCAATAAAACAAGCTTTATAGATTCCCAGGGTTGTTCTAATTTGTGTTCAGTTGAAGTGCTGCTGAACAGCCTCATCAGGCTGGGATTAACCCTGTTTCTGCTGGCTGCTTTTTTACTAGAACCAGTCAAATGGCTTTTGTCTCGGATCTGTCAATTTTATTTTGTTCATTTTACCCCCTGCCTGCCTTCAGTGTTTTTTCAAGTTACGCCGGCCATTCAAACCTGCAGCTCAGCTGATCAATAATTAAGAGATTTATTTTCAAATCATAACGAAGCATGATTTACATGCTTATAAAGCAGCAATTACTGATAGGCAAGGTATTTTTAAAAGCCCCTGGATAGTCTAAAGAGAAATATTAGATTAAGAGAGATCTGGCAGCTGAGAAGGGTCATTTGCTGAACTGACAGTATAAATCTCGGTTTTCCTACCTTGAAGGCGATCCCATTTGCCTGTTCGTATTTAAATTTTCAGGTACACATCTTTGTCGCTTCTTAGGATTGTTCAGTTCCAAGTCACATGGATAAAAGAAGCTTATTTTGCAGAGAATGTGGAGCCTCAGTCTTGCATAAAGCCACCAGTGTTGCAGGTGGAGTTGTGCATTTCATCTGTAGGGGAAAAGAAGTGCTTGACATTTCCCAAAACACCACCTACTGGTGGCTAGAGTTCTTAAAATGGAAAGCAAATTCATTTCTCTCACGAAAGAGCAATATTTTGTATGCCTGAATTTATTTTTTATGATTATATTTATCTGGTAACTTAATGTTAAGTGCCATTAATGCTGTGCTTCAGTGCAGTATTCTGCTACTGGAAAAAGATGAATGGGATCTCAGCAATTCAGATTTCAGGAAACCAATGTTACAGTTTCAGCAGTGTGGAGTAAACAATTAGTGTGCCCTTATAATGGATGCATTAAATCTGTTACCATGGTCAAACACTTTAGGTTACAAAAGATCCCATCCATAGAAGAGCGAAGAAAAAGTTCTCACCCAAGTGGCTGTGGGAAAAGAGGGTACTTTGCCTCCTGGTGCCATTGAGCCATGCTTTATTTGCTGGTTTTCTTGCAATGTGTTGTCCACAGGAGTTTTGACAGTGTTGCTGAAAGTGCTTCTGAAGGTGTTTGGACATGATGATGCTTCATGAGTAGTTTGGGAGTAAATCTTACTAACTTAAAAGAAAGTGTGTGTGCAAATCAGTACTGGTAAGGATTTCCTGCATAGACTTGGAGTGTCAGTGGATGGCCTTCTGGAGTCTTTCTAAACAGGATAACAAAGACAGAGGGCCTCAAGTGTTTTGGTTTGAGAAGTGTACAAACATCATCGGGTTATGGGACTGCAATAACTGTAATGTTAGAAAATCTTGTGATACCAGCTTTGATGGTCTATTTTTTTCTGTCTTTTGAATTTTTCTTCTATAAGAAGAGAGATATAAAGAGTCTTTATTGTTGTTTGTTGATCATGTGGTTTTGCTCTACTTAATTCTGCCCTTCAGAGCTTTCACTGATCTTGTAAGGGCCAGAAGGATTTTTATTTTTCTTTATGTGTAATATTGGCTTCTGGGTGTTGCTTGTAATTACGGGGGGGTGGATTTGGTAATCAGCTGCTCTGTCTGTCCTTGTTTTTCGAGCTATGAGTAGTGGCTGGTTTGCTATCAAAATGTATAATTCTGTTATGAGTGCTAATTTTCTGGTTTGAATTCATGACAAGAAATGTGTCATTTTGCTGTAGTTCAAGAATGGGAAGGGAATTTTCATTTGAAAGAGCCCAAAAGTAGCTGTTTTTCCCGCTAATAGAACTATGAAGCATAATATGAGACCAAATCTACTATTACTACATGGTAATTAGTGAGTTGTGTATTTCACTAAATATTTTATGAGACGATCATGTGAATTCTCTGAATTTTGTTTCCTAAAACAGATGACAACATCTCCAGGTTCTTGTTTATGCAGGCAAGTTATTGTTACTGATTAATCCATCTTAATCTCACTGTTCACCACTTCCATATTGAAAAGGGTCATAAAATGCTGAAAACAAATTTTAGCAGCTGCTGAACATTGTACTCTTTTCTTCCCATCATTTGCTGATATTCTGTGGGACTTCATAATGAATGCCTTCATGATCCATCTTTAGCTGCAGTTGTGACAGCATTAAATATTACAGTTCCGCCTTGTCGTACCTTATCTTGATTGTTGCTGAGAACATGCAATGAAAGCAACTGGTGTGATAGCCTTCATATCACGTCAGAATGCAATAATCCAGCATTTAATTTATTTTTTTTTCCTAGCAGTTTAATTTTAAATCTGTAGTGGTCAACTTCCCAAACACTATATGCCTCAATAAACACTATAGGGTGTTTAAGGAACAGTAGTGTAATCAGCAGAGATGTACATAGGTGTACCAAAAGGCTTAAAATGGGGTATAATGTAAGATACTCTCTACATAATTTAGCAATCTTCAACGTATGTGCTGACTGCTGTGTTGAAAAAAGAGCAGGACAGCTGAGGAAGAAGGAGGGAGGTGAGCATAGGAAGAACAACGTAAGAGGTCCAGCACATCATACCTCTTGACCCTGGTTACACGGTAGCCCTCCAGCAGGGTGGTAAGTAAGTAGGATTAGGCCTGTAGGATTTAAAAGGTGTTAAATTCTGCCAGAAGTGTGCAAGAGCACGAATTGGACTGAAACTGTTGATTCCAGGAGAGACTAGATCAGAGCCGGGATGTAGAAAGCTGGAAAAAAAGTAAGGTACTGTATAGCATCAAAGAGGAAAGAGGTATGATTTAAAATTATGTTGGAGAGCTTTACAGTGTAAGGCAACTATGTGCAGAAGAAATAAGATCGGTATCAGTATCTCTGCTGAAATTATCTCCAGAGGACATATGGATGCTGTTGTAATGTTCTTGAAGTTGTACAAGCGGATTGATCTCCACCTCCAAAAATCTCTCTCATCTTTCTGCTATCATGCATACCAGTTCTGACCTTTCTCAGCTACTGAATGACGTCTTCTGCCTGGGCCTGTTACCGTCTTCTAGAGCACCCTGGTATTTTATCCCAGCCACTCTCAGTAACTCTCCCTTTCTTACAAATAATCAAGCTTAGCTTGAGTTGGAACAAGTAATTGTGTTCTATGCCTGCAGAAAACCTTGGATAGGGTGTATTTTTTTTTTGTCTCTTCAGTTGCCAGTAATTCTGAGAATGTGTTTTTCTTACTAAAAATAATTTTTAAAAGTTCAGCCTTCTCTTTGCAGGGACACCACCTGTACCCATTCAAACTATTCTGGTAAAACCTTCTTATTTCTCTTAAAGTGTATATTGCAAAATGCTTTGGGGGTGGGAGAGGCACTCAAATTTTATGAAATTGGACCACAAAGCATTGTAAAGTGAAGCACTTTCATCATAGGTCTTCAGTCTCTGTCCAGATGTGATAAATAAAACTGAGAAAGCAGCAATCCTTTCTGACTCTGGTAGTTGAGTCTGGCAGTCCCTTGCTGGACACTTCACCTCTCTAGTTGCCCAGATGAAAGGGTCGCTGCAGTTGCCACTAGCTGCTCCAAGATGAGAGAACAAGAATTACAGTGCCAAGGAAGCAAAACATACTATTTCATACCAGTCATTTAGTGAATCAATTTGTTGTGCAACATACATAGTATAAATATTGTATACTGTATTTGTTTTGGATAATTTTCTTGAGTTTTAACTCTACTCCAAATCTGTAACTACCCCAAAATCAAGCTAAATAATGCTGCAGCCCTTTCCAGGTCTGTAAGTTTGAAATTTGAATGCTTCTGAGGCTAGACTTAATAACACACATAGGGGTATAGGAGATAAAGTTGTGATTCAAGTGCAAATCCAGTCTCTCTTCAGATCAGATGTTGTTTTGCAATGGGATCAGATCAGATTTGAGCCAGCTGGTTCAGCAAAGATGAGTCTTTAGTCTCTACATGTTCCTTTCCAAAACTCATTACCAATTCAGAAATTCAGTGCTTAAATTTCAGCAGTCTGCTCATTTCTCTTATTTTTCTGAACGGAAGGTGTTTTTTTTTCATATGAGCCCATCTTAGATACAAATGTTACTGGTACAGAAATAAAATACTCTTATTTAAATTTTCCGGTATATGGCATTAGTTAATTTTGACAGTGCCTGTAAAAAACACATGCTCTCTTCCAGAACATACTGGTCAAAGCTAGGTGAAGCCTGGAAGAAATTGATCAACAAAGTTGTTGCTGGTATAGCTGGAAAGAAATTTGAGCGGTCAGATCTTATTTTGTTCTTAGAAAATACATTTCAACTTACTAATAATTTAAAAATAATTACTTTTAATCTTACTCAAAGCTGCTCTTCTACCTCAAATTTGACCATTTTATAAAGCTTTTTTGGGATTCCTTCTGTTCCTTTCCTATTGCATGTAGAGGTGTCTGCCCTCGTATTCTTGCTGAATCAAAGTCAGTCTTCTCTAGGACTACATGTTCATTGTCCTGAATTTTAATGGGAATTGTGTAAGTTTATCGAGAATTATAGCAATACAGAAATGTTTGTAAAATCAGGTATTCATAACAGTTTGGATTATTGTTATACTTGTCCACCTCTTCTCTCCTGATTACCTTTGTTTTCTCCTATTAAGTTGGTCTTTTCATTGTATGAAGAGATTTTTTTATGACACTATAACCCACCATCCAGAAAGGACTCTGTTTGTCTCCATGGCAGGAGCTGTGGATAGGAAAGAGACCAGAGAGCAATGGTTCACATTGTGCAGATAACAGCAAGAAGCTACACCCAGCATCACTCACAGATTTACAGCATAATTCATTGACAAGACATCATCGTTCCCAAGCCTTAGATCTGACAGTAGATCCCTACAGCTTTCATTTCTCTGAGACCTTTGGTGTGGTTCTGGTTCAGCTCTATACCACACTGGAGTTTCATCATGTGTGCTGCCCGTGCTGAACCTTCAGGCTCCTGCAGGTGCATTGTTGGGATTTGCTCACTGTTAGACCAGTTTCCAGGTCCCAGCCAATGTTACCTAATGAGGTCATACTTATTTTCAAACTTCACTTTCAGGCACCTTTAACAGTAACTCAGGACACGGAAACAATACAATATTTATTCTTTCATCCTCAAATATAAAATATATGGAAGCATTGAATAAAGTAGAATCCTTTGCGCATAATTCACATGCTAGAAAATAGCCTACTTAGCCATGAACTGATATTTTCCATCAGCTTACATCTTTTGACATGCTCTGTCACTCAGTCTGTGGGCTTTCTTTGCTGACGTGCTGCTCTAACAACTCCTCTCTTCAAACTTCTTTCTGCAGGGCTGGTGTTTGGTCAATGTTGTTTCATCTCCCTCTTCTCAGGTGGGAAATGAAACCTCTGATGCCAGCTGAGAAGTCCTTGCACAGCTATGAAGTTGACTCTTGAAGAGATGGTTCTGATCTACGCATTTCCTTTTCGACCAGGTTCTAATAATGGTCTAATACGGAGTGTTCCTTAGTTATCCATCTGTTTGTGCTGGCAGCAGAACAAAATTGAACAGGAAAACAGACTGACAATGCAGTGCAGACATTTCACCAGTTGATTTGTACATCTTGCAGAAACACTGGTCCTTATGGTCATAGTGAGACTATTGCCCTCTGTTTTCCTGTGATAGTCACCATCTATAAATTTCTGGACTTGAATATCTAAAACTAATTCCATATATATACCTTATCATTATGGGGTAAAATGTCCTTTAGTCTTCCATTTACCCACCTGGCTGTTTTGCAGAAGGTGTTCCTCTTTGTAGACCAGGGCCCACTGGTCTCTTGTCTCAGACAACCCATGCCAATTTGCACCAACTGCACACAAATCTGGACCCCATCAAGAAGGCTTTCCAAAGCACACAATTGCTATAAAATCTCTCACTTCCTTTAGCATCCATGTGACGTGCTTAATCAAGTATATTCTTGTCCTCTTGAATGCTATACAAAGGTATGCATTTTAAGCACCAGTGTTTTTTTTTTCTTTAGAAAAAAAATCTTTTTTTTTTTAAAGAAAAAAAATTTTTTTTTTCTTTAGAAAAAAAATCACCAAAAAACCACCTTCAGGTCCCTTGAGCCTTGCTCAATACATCACTGTGCTTTTCTTTTTTTTTAAGACTTGCAATCCAAGTCTACATCTGTATCCAAGATCTAGCACAATTTTGTGCCTTCCCTGTCATTTCTGTTCTCTCCTCCATGAAAGGAAAAGCTGAAACCGAAGCCAAATATCTAAGGTGGCTCCTGGCCAATTTGTGTCACAAACAACATGCTCAAAGCCACCATTTAAAACTTTGCACCTAAGTCTCAGCCTGCATTGGCAACTACTTCTGGAGGGCTACATCTGAATTCCAAAACTGCAGCAACTGTTTCATTCTCTGATTTGGATTTTTTTTCACCACTTTGCACCATTGACCTGTAAATTCTCATGTAGATGTATAATGTTCCTATCCTGTCTCCATCAGAGCCTTGATTTGTGTCTAGATCTCGGGTTCTGGTTTTGTTTGCCTTTTTAAAAGCAGTTCTGCTGTTCTGGGCCTGGCTTTTCTCATTTTTTAGTTAGGATATTATTGAATGTGACTCTTCAAGGCATGGGACCTTACACTTCTGAATGAACTCATCAAGAATGGCTTAAATCAATAATTGCTTAAAGTCTTTATGCAAAGTTGAAGCTGAGCGTACTTCAACAAAAAGCTTTCATTCTTGCACAAAGTTTTAATTAGCCATCCTGTCGATCTTTCCAGTTCAGTGCCTCAGAAAAGACCCGAAGCTCTTCTTTATGGACCAGCGTTTCCATTAATTTGAGCGTGGGGTTTTTTGGCACAATAATTCAGATAAAAACCTTCAGGGTTTCAACAAACATAGAAGAGGAAAATGGAAAAAATGAAGGAATGCTTGATCTTGTGTATGGATGTGTGTATAACCCAAGCAAGCAGTGATATTTACAGTATCGCAAACTATTTCAGGATTATAATGGGCTCAAACCATACTTCCCTGGTGTTGCTACTGGAACTAACCGGCGTTAAAAAATAAGATTAGTTTGTAGGGCAAGAAATCCCAGTCCAAGGAGGAAGCACACCTGCGAAAATGTTTTGGCTGCAGATTTTTACCTTTGTTCAAAGTTGCCTTTGGTTATGTTTTTGTTTGCATCTTTATCAAGGCATCAGTGCTATTACAAAAGCAGACTTGTATGGCAACAGTACTTTTCCTTCTGTTCACCTTTGAAGTAACACTCACAGAATATAGGAGATTAAAAAACATTTATATGGACAAAAAACCCCACAACTATCCCTACATGCCTTCTCAGAGATAACTGCAAATACTAGGCTGAAGATATTTTTCCTGTGATGCTGCTAATAAGATAGTCCAAGTTCGGGGTCTAAAGAAGGACACAGTTTTCCTTCATGAAGAAGAAGGAAAAAAAAGTAGATTGACAGTTCTTAGAACAGCAAGTATTACTGAGGTGTTCTTTCAGGGGTTGTAGACTACTGGTATTTCAAGGTGATTGTGGGTGGTATTTCTCCTTCGGCAGTTGTGTATGACTTGAAGTATTCTCTCCTTACATGGTTTGTGAAAACAAAGTATAAATACCAAAGTAGTACAGCTCTCCGCGAACAATACTATTTCTGCAATATTCATCATGAGCTCATTCGTTGGAGTTCCAATGCTCTTCTGTAATTTTAATGTTGTCCTGAAGAGAATCATAACGTTATAAAATAGATGGCATATAAATATTGTTGTGCTTATAATGAACACAGCGGCGTACGTACGAATGTGCTGCCGTAAGTCTTCAGCTTCAGCAGGTGCTTTTTTAGCAAAAAGGACAGTAAAAGAGAGTATCTGAAGAAATGCTGGGATTCCAAATCCAAAGGTGAATTTAATGATCTCGTACTCAGGCCATGCAAATAATGGGTCAGACTGGCACTCTGTTTCCACGTGGTAGTTATCCGTGCCAACCAGTACTGCTTCGGTCAGTGACAAACAGAAGGCATATATAAGTACGAATGCTACACACGATACGGGATTTTGGGTTGCTTTGCAGAGAGCAGTCATTGGCAGAAATCTCTTGAGTAATAGTATGAGGAGTATGAAAAGCAGAACATACTGAGAATTGAAATAACTGAAGTTGAAAAAAAAGGACAGGATGCTACATGCAAGGCGGGTTGCTTTTAAGTAGTCAGGTCTAGGAATGACCGTAAATGATAAAAAAATCATTATGATATTGCTGATGGTGAAGTGCAGAAGCAATAAGTCTAATTGTTCCATGCTTTTGTGTTGTAAATAATTCTTTATGAGAACAATCAAAATGCATATGCCAGCTGTTAATCCTGTGGGCACAAAAAAGGCGATGTAGCAGTGCATGAGTCTGGAAATGATGTTCTGAGATGCTATGAACGCTTCGATTTCTTCTGGGGAGGAGGAAGCAAAGTTCTTGCTCGGGTAGCTGAGCCACGTCATGTTGTGAGAAGCCATCCCTCCTGCTGTCCCCTGCTTGCCTCCGTGTAACTGAGTTTGGAACTGAAATGGAAAGGAAGGAGAAACAGGTTTTAAAGTACAGCTTGTGTTGTCTCTGATTCGTTGCGTCAAATACCTTGTGTGGTCAGGAGGGTTTATTCAGAATAAATGCAGTGCTTTTTTTAAGGGGCGTGAAACCAGATCCTTAGGTTCATCTCAACATGCATGGCATTTCTAGCCAGAGAAATCTGGCAGTTAGTTTTCCATCTGGCTCCTGCCCTCACCACCACCCTCTCCATCGTCCCCATTTGGCGCAGACAGGACTTGGGTTAGCTCCGTGCAAATGGGACCAGCCCTACAGCCTTACTCAGTTTTAGTTTTGTTTCCTTTCTGTTACAGGAAAAAAAAAAAAAAAGCCTTTCACAACTGCAGTCTGTTGTACTGAGCAGCCCATGTAAAATTAATGTGGATGTTTAAGGACTGTGATGAAGTAACAGTGCTTTCATGCAGAAATGTCTCTATGCATTAATAATGCTATCATTTTAGATGGAGCTGTTGCATAAAACTGCAGAAGAATATTTTCTGCACACTCCGATTTGAGAAAATGATTGCTGGTGCAAGCCTCTTGATAAAGTTTTGGCAAGGCACATTTTTTAGAACTGAGTTATAAATGCCTGAAAATAGGGAATTTTAAGAGTAACAGGGGTACGCTCCTAGCTGTAATGACTCAAAGATACATTGATATAATAATTCTGCTACCACATAAATGTTTGGAGGATCCCTTTTTAAGACGAAAAGCCTTGCCGGAAAACATTATGTATACTCAACAAAAACTAAGTGTAATAAATACGTGTATATAAATTTCCTATACCACCTACATGCACAATTGACACGCTTTCTATAAGAACATTTCCATGCAGCTTGTACTGGTGGATTCAGAAAATAATGTGCATTTTTTTATTATTTTTTTCAGTTATAAAGTTATATTTTTAAACATGACGTAGTGAACTGACTATTCCTAAGGAGTTTTGAGTATCTGATTAAGCACGTTCCTTAGTACTGAAAAAAATCACACATGCACACTTTTACAGTGTAGAATATTGTTTTCTGGGAGAAAAGAAACAAATGCTTTATTTGGAAGGATTTGAATTTTGTGTTAAAGTTGAGTGCTTTTACTTTGTTCTGTTGCATGCAAAGCTGGTCTGTACAAGCACTGTGTGTAGAAAGTGAATCTGGCAGAGAGGACTGGAGTTCTCCTTATAGGAGTTCCTATTGTGTCACATTAATAACAAGAATTATATACTTGGTTGTACATAATGCACTTTTCCATAAAGGGATTCCAGTGATGTTAACTCTTAATGTGGAAGTAACTTCAAATTGGTAAAAGTTCATAAAGATACACGAATGTTTTTAAGCAGTGTTCATTATAGATAAGTCGGGGTCTTAATACTGCTTGACAGTTCATTTATGGCTGTTACCTCTGACACTACTTCATATTTCTAATCTCTTCTCAAAATTGGAATTCTAATACTGGTTTTAATTAGAAAAGCTGACTTATCAAAGTGACTTTGATTAAGTGTATATATATAGTCTCATATAATTATTTCATTCACATAAAACCACGCGGTTGTTTTGATTTAGCAGTGTTCTTTTTCCCTTTTTAAGGACAGAGTTTTTCCTTTCCAGAGGAGGCTATTTCTGGGGAGGTTCCACTGTAGGAAGAAGCACTGATGCTCACAGAGAAGTTTTGTTACAGGTCTGCTCACAGCAAGGGAAAAGTTGGCTGGGCAGAGCCTGGCTGCGGTCTGAGCTCTCCGCTTGGGTGCACCAGGTAGGAAAGCATCGGTAGGCCAAACTAGTACAAGTCTCTGAAGCAAACACTAATTATTAGAGTCAGTATAGGTTTGAACTTTAAAAATAGACTGTTAAATACAAATAGTCTTGAGAAAAATGGGGTGAAAATCTTCTCAAAGATGCTAGGTTTGGGGAGGACGTATGGCTTGTTAGTTGAGGAAATGTCTCGTAAATGCTTGCGTTAGAGCTTTTGTTCCTGTTGAGGTTATTTTCACTATGGGCCACTAAGAAAGCATCGTGTTTGTATTAACATGCTCAAACTGAAGAGAGAGGATGACTTAAAAAAAAAAAACAAAACGCAACAAACCACAAAACCTCACAAATCTAGTCAGTTGATTGGCTCCTCAGTGTTCCCTTGTGCTGGTGATTTCTCCTTTCAAAATTTTAATTCCAGAGTATCTCTTTTTGAAATAAAACTGACTAGTCTGAATTACACTTAATTTTAGGTGGTAGTTTAAGAAGTTCAGAAAGATTTGGATCATGTCTGTGTAGAGTTAGATGCAAAGATTTTGTTTGGTGAACCACGAAATACTGAAGTGCTGGGGAATACATTCAGAAAATGTCTTGTTAATCAAGTAGCTGCAATGCTGTCTTACTCCCCTTTGGCTCGTGGCTGTGCTTTTTATGCGGATATGCATAAAAGTGGTCAACTGTGCTAGTCGGTCAGCTGCAGCCAGGCCTGCTTCTCCTGGCCTCCACTGCTGCTCTGATTTCTCTTTAATTCCTGGAAATCCAAAGACCGTGAACTTCCAGCTTCTACAATTCATCTCTTAAATGCTGAACAGAAATCTCGTGAGTGAAGCAAACAGTGTAAGTTGAAGTTTAACCTTCTGTTGGAAGAGATCTGAGGCCTAGTGCGCTTCTCAGCTTTGCAGAGGATGTGGCACCTCCTGAGCACCTGCAGCAAGCTTCTCACTGCTAGCAGAGGTCAGCAGCCCACACAGTGGTTTCAGGAGGTTAAAGCATATTTACATTTTGAGAAGCTCTTCTCAAAGATTGGCTCCAGGGTTACTTTCTAGGCCCGTTAACCCTTTTGCAGAACTGAAAGTTTCCATTTAGTCCTGGCCCTGTGGAGGTTTCCATTATCTTCTCAACAGCTCTCACCCCATGGGCCAACTCAGTGCACTCAGCACAGGATCTCAGACTGTGCTCAGTCAGTATCATTCAACTTTTAGAGTGGCATAATTGCAAAGGAGACAAAGGAAGCGGTTTTAGGTTTCACAGGAAATCATGGGGCCTTGCATCAAATTACAAGAAAAACAAGATGCCAACTTTTGTTTAAATTTGTTCAGGATCTGGCCTTGGTACTGATACTGGCTTCATTTTTGATGGAAGCAAGGTATTTTTTATTTTATTTAGCTACTTTTTGGGTGTTTAAGACAAAGTAAGGACAATTAAACTTCAGACAGCATGTTTCTGTAGTTGCAGCTCATTGGGGGGCAGGTTAAACTAAACCGAAGTAATCCATTCAATTTAGAAATAAACATTCACCTGGGGGAGAATAACACTGCAATGATGTGTGTATATTTATAAACAATGTAAGTATTAAAATTTTGTTAGAAAAAAAATAATAGGTGCGGTGTTTTAAAGGGAACTTCCAGAATATCGCTTTAGGTTTATCTACATTAACAAAGTCGTACCAAAGCACCAAGCTGCTGGCATCTTTGCGGTGTTGGGTCAGTATGTCCATAACGCTTGCTTGCAGTGAAAAAAAATGTTTATCACTGTGTTTATTCATTCATCAGTCACTGAGACCAACATCAAACCAGCATGTCAAAGCTCTCATGTACAGAAACTGTGGCAGAATTTGTTTTTTTTCCTGGTTCTCCTCAGGTTAATTAGTAGGGGAAATCCACACTACGCTGTTTGCATCATCTTTTCCTGTATTATCGTACTCCAAAAGCCCGTTATCCCTTCTTCACTTCTGCTCCCCCACGTTTTAAATTTAATTGTTTTAATGGATAGTAATTTACATGTTGTTAATCCTTCCCTAACTCCACGTGGCCTCACCAGTTACTCTTTGGGTTTTCCCTCTCTCTGACACAGTTTCCCCACTTATGACTGATCTGCCTTTGTGTCAGCTGTTGTTGACGTGGATGCGTTTGATTTTCACTTTCTGAACCACAGCTCGTACATTCTCCTTCACTTCCAACAGATGGAGCTGAGCAAATGAGCACAGCCTTCAGAAGGCAGCTCAAAAATAGCAAGTTGTGAAAAGTCGACTTCTCAGCGTTGCGAGGATCTAGTCTGAGGTTTCATTGTTTTGTTGCATACACCCATCCACACCACCCCATCTATTTGATGGTTAATTCTTGCAAATGGAGGGCTTGGTTTCAAGGAAACTCGGTGATTTAAAGTCTAGAAATAAGTGTTTCTAAAACAGGAAGTTTCTGCCTGGCAACCCAAACTCTTCCTCTATAAAAAGCTTGGCAGGGCAGCCTCTCTGTGTTCTGCCACCAGCCTTTAGAAGGAAAAAATTCTTTCATACACCAATAAAGCAACATATGTAATACTTCTTGTGAAACTCAGCTCTTGGTAGGCATGGGCTACATCACCCCGTGAAAACAATGCAGCAATTTGGTAGGTGGAGGACTAATACACACACACGGATTTGTCCTTCCTAGGTCTGACAAGGTGGGGGGGGGAGTTGCACTATATGAAAGATTGAAGTCTAAAATACTATATTGATTTTTCTTGTGATGTCACCGTGACAAAATTCCTACACTTTGGAAAGTATTTGAGGTTCAGGACTCAAGAAATCCTAATCTCAGCTTCTGAAAACGATCAGTTTCTGAGAAAATGAAAGCTGCTATTTTTACTTTCCTAGAATATAAGTGAGTCAGCAATAACTGAACGTAATCTTCAAAGTAGCATTGCTGACGTGTTTCCTGTCCTATGGAATTCTCGCAGTGTGGCCGGGATTATCCAAAAATGTCTGTCCTTTAAGCGACTACTCTTCGGCAATCGGAGTCTCTGGTCCAGACCACTGAATAGTATTTTATCATCTAGCTGCTGTCAGTTCAGTGGGAGTTCTGTATTTACCCAAAAGCAGTCATTAAATTTACTCTATTTAATGCTCAGCTTTATGAGGCTGTTTCCCAGAGACAGCATTTTATATTGTGTGGTTCCAGTCTTGCTAAAGAAGCAAACGCTAACAACTTTAAATGACAGCCATAGCATCACAATTTGGTCCTCTCGTGATGAATAAAGCATTGCATATTCAAAGTAAAATAAAGCACTTACCTTTTTAAAAACGTGTTCCCCAGATACAGTTGACTGAGACTCTATGTAAAGACAGACGAAATATTATTGTTCGGAGGATACAGCCCTTTTTATTTATGCAGAAAGCAGCATGTATGTATTATAATCACTCCTTCAGCTGCTGTAAATAACGGTGAAAAGTCCAGGCGCTGGCTGACTACAAAAACACACAGTTCTGCAAAGGAAACAGGAACTGGGCTTAAGTCATTCAAACCATACACGTTGCATGTTTAGCAAACCTATGGCTTCATCATGTGACTCTAAAGTTCAAATTATCCTCTGCAGTGAGAAGTTTTAGAACAGAAAAGTAGTGTTTGTCCCAGCCATTTCTAAGTATGTGAGGCCATCCAGTGGTTTTTTGCCTCTTCACGAAGGAATCCTATGCATGCTGCCCAGCCTTTGCAATTACGTGTTTTTTTTTTTTTAACTGTGCTGTTGTAAGTACGAGATGTCTAGAAAGGAAAAGCTAGTTGAATAAACACCGAGCAAACCCCTTACTAAATGAGACAAAGACTTAACACAGAAGTACTCCATGTCAGAATTAAGAGTCCTTATTAAAATTAAGGTGATTTCTATTTTTCCATGGGTTCTGGCTCTTGGAACACTCCCAGTATTGTACACATGCAACAAATTATTTTTCCAGATGCTCTGCAATGACCATGAAGTGTTAAAAGCCAGGATTTTGGGTCTGTAGTATGTTTTGGGTCTGGCACAGCATCAGTCTTATTAGCGACTTTTCAAAAGTGTTCTTAAAACCTCAGATACAAGTGCATGCAGCCTTCACACCTCAGGTACAAGTGCATTTGGAAAGCAGCAGCTACATCGTTCTTTCTCGTACAAGCACAACCATGGGAAAGCACTTTCTTGTCATCTTTTAATAGTGATCAGTGCTTTCTGTCTTCAAGGTGTTTTACCTGTTGCATTTTAATAAGCTTTATTGATAAACGTGAAAAGAGACCAAATGCTTCAATGAAATAAAATTAAACAAATGTACTTGAGTCTAGATTTCAGATACCAGCATTGCATGTTGCCTGGAGAAAATATGTCAGCACTAGGTCTACATTTCTGCCCAAAGGCTGGCATTACTGCTCCAAACACTTCTTGGGAACTAGAGAAACAAGTGCGTGGCAGGTCCCGGGTTGCAGCAGTGGCCCAGAGATGTTTTAGCTTTCAGCTAAAAAGTTCAAGTTTCCAAAACAGCTCTTCAGTGGGGCTCTGTGAAACGTGGTTTCCAAAGAGGTTACAAGTGTTATTCAGAAAACCCCGACTCCCATGTTGGTTTTCGTTTTGATCATTTTAGCATAGTTGTTTGCTAGACTGAGGGGGTTGTTAAATAAAACAAATAAAAAGTAGTTCTTCCAAATTGCTACTGAAAAGCCTGAAGCTGGCTGTGTGGTGTACCTGTTGGGTATATGGCATTTGGGTTTAAGGTGTACCCAAATCCAGGTTCCTTTTGTTGCTATCAGCTTTATACAGTTAACAAGGACAAAGAAAAAATGCATTAAGCATGCAAGTCAGGCAAATATTTTTTTACTGTTGATTTTCCATGAAAGATACAAATTTGAAATGTCACCTTATTCTTTCTAGGACTTGGCTGTGTGGAGAACACACTGAACTATGTAAACAACCAACTTATTGTTCTGGAAATTGCAAGAAAATTTCGGAAAGTATTTGGTCCTCGTCTGGAGGGTAGTAAATTGACTTTTTAGGCTCTAGAATGAATTGTGTGCTTATGCTGAGCAGCTTTGGCATCACTTTGTTGCTGCTTTCCACTAAAGTGCTCTGGATGGGCACTTGATCTCCTTTCCAGTCTCCTCCTGGATTGATCTCCTCTGCTTGGCTCAATTTTTGGCTGAGGACCACCAGCGACCAGCTGGGGTTTGTACTTTTGCAGGTTGCACTGGGTGGGTGTACGTAAAGATATTTTACTGCACCTTTTGGGGTTATTAGTAAACTACAGGAGAACCAACATCTGCACCAAAATTTTCAGGATTATTCAAACTACCCTTCATAAAGGTTTAAATTATTCAGAGTTAATTAGCAGTCAGTGAACAAGAAGTAACTCAAGTGAAGATAAGCCTTAGCACATCAGTGTTAAGACTGCATTTCCTGTTTTTCAGTAAGTGCTTTTCTGACGAGGCTCACTGTAGTAAAAGAGAAGCTCAGAGCGAGGTTGTCCTCTAGCAAGAAAGAAAATAAAATAGAATCAGAAAAACAAAAACAGAAAGTTATTTCTTACACCTCCCATCTTAAAAAAAATAAAATTAAGAGAGAGCTTCCATCTTGAAAATTATGTTCACATTTATAAACATTATTCTGTACCTTGAAACCTGTAGTAAGTGTTATTACTCAGGTTTATTTAGAGGGAAGAATGCTTATTGTACTTCGAATTGGGAGCAAGTAGCACGTTACAATTTCAGGATGTGTGCATAGATTCAGAAAACATCCTCATTTTACTGGTGGAGGACTGCTGAGAAATACGTTCTTCCAAGCTGATGAAATAAAAGAAAAGCTGTAACAGGAACAGAGTTTAGAAAATCAAGGTTTGCCAGGTCCATATTCCTTATTCCTTTTAGACTACGCTGATAGGCATCTTAACAGAGTGTTTTATCAGCAGCTCATTGTGCAGTTGTTTTCACAGTTGATGCATTACTAAAAGAAAAGCAAGATACTGCTGTTGTAAAATCAGCTGTGTCCTTTCTTAAACAATAGAACAGTTCAGTTTGCTTAAACGATCACAGGGCACGAGTCATGAGAGCAGTGGCAAAACGAAGTAGTGTTTAGCTGTAAAAACTGCAAAACAAACTGGCTATGACAGTATTAAGGGTTGGCCAATAACATTCACAATTCCAAGAGCTACCTGTAGTGTGCTGCTGTTGGCAAAAGTCTTGCTTGGTTTTTGACCCAACTTATTGGTCCTATGGCAAAATAAATGTATCTGGTACCGGGTGGGCAATGATCTCGTAAAGAAAGCAGATGAGAGCTGCTTTGCTTTTGACCAAAAACTTAGCATTTCTCTTAATTGTCCTGTGTTACTGATGTCTTCCGCAGGATACGGATCCCTGATGGTAGGTTTAATTTGAAGTGGAATCCCTTTCTCTTACGTATGTATGCCAGATGAGAAACTTACCTGTGTTCTGTAACAGGCACAGTCCAACACTACTGACTTGTGAGACACTGAAATACGGAGGTTTCAGTCTGAGCATCCTCTGGAGTAATGCACATCCCTCCAGCTAAGTGCTATGGAGATGCCAATGTAAGGTACTTTTTGCTGTAGGGTTATTAAGGCAAGTTTCCCCCTGTGTAGAGGAGTGTTTTGGAGTACTCAGTGGCTGTCGCTGCCCGCTCCCAGTGCTCTGTAATGAAAAGCAACTGGCGTGTTACTGGAATTTCAAATTGAGAAATAGTCAATGTTCATTGCCAGAGATATTTTTCACAAACCACTGTGTATTTCCATCTGATTTTTTCCTCTAGTGTAATTATCTAACAAAAAAATAACTGGTGTGGGATATTAGCCGCAGAGCTTGGGTGGTTAGAGGTGCCTTGATGCTGTATTCAAAGGCTGAGCTTGCAGGCTGGAAGCTTCTGTGGTGGCATTTGAGCACCTTAGGGCTTCTTGTATCAATGCAGTGACTCAAGATTCCCAGAGAGGGAAAGAAAACAACAAATCACCTTTTTTTTCTTTTTTTTCTGAGCATCTATTATAAGCCTTTTGTTATATTGATGCCCAGTTGACATTCACTCTGTATAACTGTACTTGTGAAATGCTTTGCTTTTCATTTGAATGGAAGTTTTGTCTTTTGCTACTTAACAGCAAGCAAATTTGTGTCCTTGATTAAAGGAGTATGGAACTTTGGGCCTTTTAGATAAAACATCAAAACAAAACACCAAGGGAGCTTGTACGCAAAAGCAGGAATTGATGGTTTGAAAAGTTAATGTAGTTTTGCTTATAGATGAATTTTAGAATCAGGTGGTCTATGTGAATTTGTAAAATTTGATCATTTTGTGGGCTCTGCTTGAACTGTCTGCTTCGATGGGGTTAAAAAAGCACAGGCTGGAGATGTGGATACATAAGCAGTGGTATTAATAATTAGCTATGCCTCAGAGGCTGGTCAATCAACATTTCTTCCTCTTATTCTTGAAAAGCCATGTTCTGCGCTGCATGATTGCTGCCTCAGGATTGCTCACCCATGATTTGCCATTAGTGATTTTATATTGGCTTATCTGGGCATTGTTTGTAATGTAAGCTGTTTTATAAATAGTATTTTATTATTATTACTACACAGTAATGATTCCATTATTCCTTGTTATGGGTAGATCACCTAGGTACCTCACCCGTGAGAGCTCAAAAATTGCTTTATTTCCAAATAATACGCTAAAAAAGGATGGAAAAAACCTTTTTCCTAACGGCAACTTTCATAAAAGAGCTGGGCTCTGCGTAACGCTGCAGGTGCTAGAATGATTATTTAATTGTACATAGGCTGACCTGAAAAAAATCAGAAACTTCTGTATTAATTATGTATGAAATCTATTTCATTGCAAACTAGTGAAACCATAACTTAATTAGAAAGAATTACAATGCTCTGGAGCTGAATGGGAATGGCACTTCCTTTGATCTCCGAGCATCTTGTCAACCACAGTGACTAGTACCAGATGTTTCACAAAAAGTACAAGAAACATATGCTTTTTTTTAATAAATATTTCTTTTTTTTTGTGAATAATCAGACTTAATAGTCTGGTTAAAAGCCTTCTGTTAGCTTCAAAAGTAAAGTTAACCATTGTTGAGGTTTCTTGCAACAGAATTTTCTCTCATGTACCTCGTCCTCACAGCAGCGTTTGTTGTAGAAGCTGTGCTTAATTTTGCCATGACATGTGCTTGCGGACAAAACCAGCTAGTACATATTTGTGTTTAACCAGAAATTGGAACGGATTTTTTTTTTCCAATGATTAACTTAAATCCTTTTAATGGTTTTACAGATCTTACTGCAGTTGTGAGCTGCGAGAGTGTTCTGCTAGTGACCACCAGATGGAGTTTCTAAAACAGTTTTGAGAACCTGATGCCAGGATTAACATCAAAAGTCTTTTAAAGGTTTTTTGGAGCTGAGTTAAGAAACAGTCTTGGAAAGTTTACCAACTTAAAGATGAATTTTAGCTTAAATATACAAATGTTGATGCAAGAATTATACCTTTTGTTTTTTTTCTAATTAGTAACATACAAGTGATAAGTAGAAAACCTCCTACTGGTATCAGTGGGATTTGTGGTAAAAACACTAAGATAGGGGATTAATTACATGTTTTTGAAGGTTTAGTTCAGACGGAGATGAGAATCTGTCTGTATTTTGATAGCAGAACTACTCCTCCTGTTGGCTCTGGGTATCCTTACAGGTACATTTCCTGCAGCACAGCTCTAATTCTAAACCTGTTCCTCTTCCTGTTGGTCCTCTCTCCAGGCCTCTGAGTTGGGAGTATTTATGCTCTTGCTTATTTATGTCTTCATATAATGCATCATCAACTACTTAATAACTGGAAAGAGGAAAGAGAATGCTTTTTTGTTTTACAAAACTTTTAGTAGGAAGGTTTTTCTTTCTTTTCTCCCCCCCCCCCCCTTTTTTTTTCCCTTTCCGTTATTTATTTATTTATTTATTTATTTATTTATTTATTTATTTATATTGGGGGGGGGGGGAGTAGACATTTGTATATTTAATTATAAATGCTCTGATAAGAGTCTGGTATTTTAAAAATCTTTTCCTGTCATGGTTTGTAACAATACAAGAACTGTCCGCTATAGACTATAAGTAGCTTTGCCTATTTTTGTAAATGTACTTAAAAGTGCCAGTTCTTTAGAAGGGAGGAATATAAGAAAATCACGCAGACTTCCCAGGTAAGGAAAAGACTTGGTGGGAAGAAGGTAGAATGACAACACAGATAATAAATCCACTGCGCTCCTGATGGGAAGAGAATGTATTCAGAATATGTCCAAGTGTTTTGATGTATGATGGAAAGTTAAAGGAAATACAACAGAGGAAACATTTCACAGTTCAAATTTGTTGCCATGGCAGTCTGCACAGCTGTTTTTGTACATTTAGGTTGCTTTTGCTTGGAAAAACTCTTGCATGATATAGTTAAGAAATACACAAGGTTTCGCTCACCAAAAGCTGTAAAAATTAATCTTAGAGCATATGTTTCAGATTCATCAGTGTGTTGAGCACCTTACAGCTGCAGAAACTTAGGCAAAAGTCAGTCCTTCTTGAAGTCCTGACTTAGCAGAAGAGCTGAGAGTGGCACTTAGCCAGGCTCTGCCTTTGTTTTCGGTTTCCCAAACTGTGCCACTGCAGCATACAGCTCATGAGAAGGTCTCCAGCCTGGCCACTCTCCTGCTTTTGTTTCTAATGAGCATTGGTAAGTAAGTTTTCAGCTAAGTACATATCCACAGCACACACACACACAAAAAAAAACATCAAACCTTTTTTTTTATGTGTGTTCTTTCCCCTTTTTTGGTACAGGTGTCATATTTTTGTGGTATCCTTGGGGCTTCTCTTCCTATTTGATAGTTCCTGTGACTGTTCCAAACTGTAGTTGTCTTCACCAAAATCTCTCTGCATTGACAGAAAAGGGCTGATTCTGATGCTGTGTTGGTCTGGCAGGCCATAGTGTAACCTTGTTGACTTGCTTGCTTGTACCCGATCAGCTGAGGTTACTTGCATTTACGTAGTTCATTCACTCTTCTCGAAACTGTAGGCTTGTGAACTTCTCATGGAGCTGCATTCTCATTCAAAACCCTTCCCCTCTATGTTGTATAAAGGGAGTTCAACTGACCAAGATGTTAAATACAGCCTGTCTCGTTAAGTGTAATGGTTATATCAGAAAGGTCTGAGGAATGAAGCATCAGAAAGTCACTACTCTGCTTAGAGATGTTCTCCAATAAGAGTAATAGAAAATACTCTTTAAGCCTTTGTGTGGAAGTAAAGGCATCTTATCTGATACTAGTCTTTGACTAAGCAATAAAATATTACACTCCCATTTTGCACGGTTAGCATTTTGATTTATTTTTCACTGAGACAACACCCAGAAGTAGTGCCTTGGCCTGTTTTTTTCTACAAGGAATGTACCAATAACCATTTAAAGTAGTTTACTTTTACATGTCATCATCTTATGCTTTACAGAAAATTCAAAGGGAACTAATTAATAACTTTGAAAGTACACCCAAGAAAATATTTTCATATGTTGTGTTAACTAACTGATCCATGGTGGCTGGTCTCTGGTTATGTGCAGTAATAAATGTATGACAGAGCATATTACCCTCCTAGAGCTAAGTTTTCTTTGGGGTGTCAGACGTATTGGTGGTTATATTAAGTTCTTCAGGGAACCAATTTCTGCAGGGAGCTGTGACAGCAGAGAGAGGAGGAAGCGACAAGGACATGGCCAACGTACGCGTTAGTCACCAGCCCTGTATTTCTGGCACAAATTACTGGCCCATGAGTTGCAGGATTCTTTATGCTGAAAAAAGCTGGGGCGTGTGTGCCTTTTTACCTTCATTCGCAGCTAACTTCATGCCAATGCATAATTAGATTTTAATGATGTAAAAATTATGACCTAGAAAATCTGATAATTTAACATGCCTGGTTTGACATCCAAGTCATGCAGCTTATGATGTTGTGATTCAGTGAAGCAGCACAGGTTTAACCTTGTCTACAACAGGCTTTCTATCAAGAAGGACCCCCAAAAATCACACCTCTTACTGACCACATAGGATTTAATATTTTTTATTAAGTCTTATGAGCCAGTAGTTTCTTTGTGAAGCTTTGCCTGAAGTCCATTCCTGTAGTTTTTTGATATAACAAGGAAGACCACAGCTCTTTGTTTTAAGTAGAACCAGAAATTTTCTAGTGGTTGGTCACTTTCTTTCCTTAACCGAACATTGTGCCTTCAGAGACCACCTCAGCTTGATTCTCAGATGGAAACTTTGGAAGCCAGGGCCCCTGCTAGGTGAAGCAACATGAAACTGTTTTAAACTAGCTACATTAGTACCTTCAGCAGAAGCAGAGACAAACATCTTTGTTAGTTCACTGATTTGACTTAATTGGATAGTCAGGAAGAGGGCTATAAGCCATAGATCATCTCAAATATTAAGTTTAATTTTGTGAGAAAATAACACTGTTAATAATGGCACTTAAGTAGTGCTTTCTTTCTAATGTACAGTATATACACACAGAAACATACAGTACACCTTACTGTTCAGAGGTTTACATTTAAATGATACACTTTGAGAAATAATTTAATAAATTCTTTGCAAATTCTTTTTACATCAGTAGGCTGATTTTTATCTTGCATATATACAGTATTTTATTCATATTTAATTAAAAGCAAAATAGACAAGCCCCTATTTACAAAGTTACCAGAAACCTTCGGGTATTGAAATGGAAAAGGACCCGTTCTTGAGAACTTGGTATGTTAAAGATTTGCTCATAAAAGTTCCTCTATAGTTATGTTACTGTTCATTTCCTTGAGTATTTTAATGTACTTGCTCATGTACTGTTTTTATATAAATATTGCAAAGTTTTTGCTTTGTGGGATATTGCTTTTGAAGAGATACCATGTGAGGGCACTGAAATTAAGTTCTGAATTTCCTTACAGTAGCAGTCAGTTGCATGGCACAGTTTCTTTGAGGCAACTAATATACCAAATTAACTCTTAAAAATCTGAGTTTGTATCAGTTTTGTTCATTGAAATATAAAACCTGTTTGCCTACATGATTGCCATCACATTTAATGTATTATCAAGGATACACACAAACATACTCAGCTCTGCTGCTCAACTCTGATCTTTCTAAAGAAGGATCTTTAGGAAAAAAATCACAATTGAGGTTTCAGGGGTAAATTATATAAAACTTGCTCTTTCTCCATCACGAGTAGCAGCTTCCATTTTTCTGAGCGGTTCCATTTGTAATGTCAAATCACTGGGTGGAATTTGTGTCGGCGTGACAGAGTTAGTCTAGCAGCTAAATGTGAGTGGTGCACAGTCTCAAGTGTAAAGGACCAAGCATGAAAGGCAGCAGAGGAGCAAAATAAAAATTAAATAAAATAGCACATTTAGATAGAGAACTGAAAAAGCTGAGGAAAAAAAATGAAGAAAGATGATGAGAGACATGATCTGAAACCAGGAATTTAGTGCGCGGAGAAGGGAACAGAAATAAATGCAACAGTCCGTGAGGCACAGAAAGTAAGGTGTCGTCGGAGAAGGGGGAAATGGAAGCAAGAAAGCAGCATACGAGTTAAACTTGCCCCTAGTGCTGCCTGCTCAGCCCCTCCGTCCTGGCAGGGTCCCAGTTCTGGGATCATCCACTCACACCAGATAAGCCAGTTCCTCCCGGCTGGAATTCGTCTTCCTGCGTAATGGGTCAGAATTTCTTTAACAGCTTTTACGTGAGAGATTTAACGTGATGCTTTAGGGAGCCTGGGGTCCCTCGGGTAGGATGAAGAGCCTATTTGTTCAATGGTTCCAAGGAAAGGTTTCTGAGGAACTTGGGTGGAAGTGAGTGCTTGAATGCTTACAGTGAGTGTAGCTCGCAATAGTTAGAACCTCTCAAGTTAAGAGAAGAAACAAAACAAAAACCCAATGGTTTCCAAAAAAAAAAGCCAGTATTGTGTTGGCATAGAGGCATAAATCAGTGTGTGAATTGGACACGGTGATAAGGAAAGGCTTCCTTCCTTGACGTGGTTTTAATCAGCAGGCTAAAGCTATGAAGTAAAGTGGTGTAATTGTGCTGGCTAGCTTTCACAGGGAGAAACCACCACCGAAATAAATGACTTACTGTATAGGGTTCTAAGGGTTAACCAGATTCACTAAGATATGAAATGCTCTTGAAAACTAAAGTCTTCCACTGGGATGTTGGTAACTTAAGGGATGATTGTATATGAATCAGATAAGCAAAAATGGCTGTGGGAACAAATGGCTTGGGTAACACTGAAAAGAAGGAAGATCTGAAAAGACTGTTCCTCATCCCCTTCCCACGTAAAACTGAAGCATGTCTCCATGCTGATAAATTAGGGTCAATTATGAGATAAGATCGTGCAATGGAAAAGGTTTAATTCTGTTTCAACTCCATGGTTTTTCCATACCAGAGGCTCAACATGCCACAGTTGTTGATTGAAGTCATGTGGAGTAAGCTGTGTTGTGATGGATGAAGTAATTAAATGATTTATTGCAGGGCCAGTGACAAAGATGCCTCGCTGTCCCCAGGCTGGTGGGAGAATATCAGTTTAACTTCTACCCTGTCCATTATTAAGAACGCAGCAACAGCTACGGGGGCAGCAATTCAGTTTGCTATTGTGAGTAACTTGAGTTTTTTTTTCCTGCAGCAACGTTTGTATTTCTCATGTATTTCATACACTCTGAACTGTAGAATTTGGCAATCTGGATTGGATTTCTTCATCCCCATTGTGAAATACAGAAACTATACTTTTACTGTGTATTCAAGAATCACATTGGGAGGCAGTCCATTTTTCACAGGTCAGCAAAAAGCTGATCTTGACTGGAATTTATACCTATGACTCCCATTTTAAAATCTTGTAAGTATTGAAGGATTTTGTATGGTTTCCAAACTTCCAGTGATGCCCTAGATTAAAGAGATTTCAATTGATTTGTTGCAAACATATCCCTTGAAAATACAAAATGTTAATCATAAACATATTTATTTTTAAGACAATTACTCTTGTTACATGAACATATGTGGACCATAACACTTAGCCAGACGTTCTTTACTACTTGAATTTTTATTTAACTTTGTAAACCACTGTGTCCTTCATTTTAATATGTGGGATAAACATCTCTCAGTTCCCCTAGAATTAGTTAATAAATATTTCTGAATTCTTGAAATGTCTTAGGATGCCAACAAAGCACTGGAAGAATAAACAAGTTTTTGTTAATTGTTATATCTAGAAAAAAAATGATTTACCGCACATGTTAAAAACTTAGGTTAGTTTGTGTGAGAATATAATTTCTGAAAATAGTAAATTAGAGATCTTTTAGAGGGAATTCAGTGATGGAGAAAGAAATTAAATAATTTAATTTATAATTAACATTTACTATTTGGACATGTATAATTGGATAATATGATCTTTAGTAAAGATCATTATATCATCTTCATTGAAAAATACTATTTACTTCATCAAGAATAGCACTGTTACTTCTTTGTACAGAAAATAAGGTAATACCTTTTCCTCTACAAGATACAAGGTGCTGTGTATTCGGTCAGTACTTCAATAAACTGTTTAGCGATTTCTTCAGACAAGAATATTAGAATGATGAAGACAGAGCTTACGCTTTGTAACCAGTTCAGTGCACTGAAAATATTAGGTGTCACAGGAATTACAGCACATAGGCCAGAGTCTTACAAGATCTCAGCAAATAATTAACTATTTGAAAATTAAGACTGTTTCATTAATTGAAGGCTCCTCCAAGTCTCCTGGTTGGGACTGTCACATCAGTGACTTTGGGTGCCCACACAGCAGTGGCAGTCTGAGTGCTGGTATGCTGGTATACTATGTCCTGCAGTAACAGCACCAGGGTTTTTTTTTTTTGCCTATGTCATAACTTGCTGTACCACTGTGCGTTCGTGTGAACACCCTTGATTTCCACAGTGTATCTTTTTAAGCAAACGTCGTAGTTTGTTAGGAAAGTTTTTGTTAATGTATCTGTAGAGCAGAGGCATTACAAAGCTGCTTGAGAAAGCCAAGAATTTGGATAAAATCTTGGTAAAATGTAATATTCGACTGTAATTTTCATCTGCAAATCTTCCTTGTGCATAAGTAAATGTGCTTACCAAAAGGGTAACATAATAGGGTGTCCATAAGGTGAACTGTGTACAGACTGTGGCAATCAAAAGCCTGTGCACTGACGGATCTAATCGTCCAGTGTCTTGATCCAGTGGTGTAGCCTCTTTGCGTATTCGCAAGATCAATATAAGTGCATAGAGTACCGCGACAGCTGGTACAACATACCCGATAAAGACCATGATGGCATCTGCTGCCTCTTTGTTCTGCATCTTGGAACATTCAATTATTTTAGTGGATACGTGATTGCAGACGTAGAACAGAAGAGATGAGAAACTTGTCAGCATGGCTCCACCCCATATGAATCCACAGACGTGCTTGGTGTTGTACACACTTGACATATAAGTTCTAGGTAGAGCGCGTTCAATGTAGTAGTCCAGACTGAGTAACGTCGTAGAGTACATGGTAACTAAAGACGAGACGTTGAATAAAATAAGCAAGGTGATATAAACTTCGTTGTTAGAATTCCAGATGGCCCATTTTGTATTGGCAAGACCTAGAAGGTACATTGGTGCCAGGGTGTTGATGATGAGACCGGCAATGGCTATGTTGACGAAGTAAACATCTGGCATCGTCATAGTTGCTTTGTTATACAGATTAACCAGGACCAGCAAGCCATTGTAGCAAAGGCTAATTGGGAAACATATAATGAGGTAGAGTAGGGACAAGATGGAAAGCACAAAGTGGAAGTCATGGCAGAGATGCTGGTCCTCACTGTTCTCGGTACTGTTTAAGGTTTCACAGCTCCACATAGTGATTTTAGCTCTTGTATCTTCTCTGCTGGTTACCAGCTTTCCTGTGGAGAGAGAAATAGTAAAAGTAGTATTGAAATATTACATTGTAAGTGAAATGGAATGTTGTATGAAGAAAACATTTTAAAGATGAAGATCACACAGTTCATGTAACTGATCTATTTCAGGTCAGTGACTGAAATGCCTTTTCATCTTATTAATCTGTAAGAAAGTAATATATGAATCAAAATGTCAGGTGACTAGTAAATAAATGTACAAAAGTTTTAATTTTTTAAAATGAAATTAGTGGTGAATGAGTCGATACAGGATATTCAACAAAAGTAAACCATAAGCTGTACATCTTTAAAAGAAATACTGGTGTAATATATGAACATAAGTACTTTTTAAAAAATTATGAAACAGTGCCTTTAATGTATCTAATACGATGTTAAAGTATTTGCTGAAGAATACAAGAGGAACTACAAATCTCAGCAATAAGATGGGGAATGGAATTCTCTATGGTGTTATGTGGTAAATACAAATAACCTCTCTTAGAGAGCTTCCTAAGAGGCACATCCAAGGCAGTATGATGAATATATTTTGTGTCACTGATAAAGCTAACAAAGACTAGAGGAAACTTGGAATTGAGGTGGAGACTTTTTTTTTTTTTAGCAGGTCTGTTTGTATTCAGACTTCTGTAACCATTTAGTTCTGAAAAAACAATGGACCTCTGTAGTTTAGGGAACCTAATATTGGTGCAGCCTGGCTTTCCAAAAAGGCAAGAATTAGTTATCATTTCCTCTCAAAATAGCTTGAATTCTTTAAAAAGTATGCTAATGTCAGTAGTCATTGTCCAGCTATCTTTGTTTTATCATCAGAAAAGAGATAACATTTTAACTGAAATCAGTGGACTTCTCAAAGCAATCATGAAAAGTCTCTTTCCAAAGTGCAAAAATAAGTAATCTCTAAAACACAACTGAAAACATTCAAAGCCTTAAAATCATGGGTATTATTCCTGCCAGGACATTTCTGGGACAATGTGGAATTTATGTGGCAGGTGATTTCCCATGTCAAGCGTAGCCTCAGATCATCAGATATGCAGCATTGTTTGCTCTTTCCTTTCAGCACGTATAGAAAAGCATAAGTACACATAAATGCATTCTTTCCAGAGAGAGAACAAGATTTAATCAAATCCACAATAAACGTTGTGCAATTACAATGAATGTTACTAGACAGCATGCTACACTCAGTGAACCATATGCCTAAATGATACAGTATGGGTTTTGTAAACATAAGATCTTCCACGGTTCCATCTCTCTAGCGCTAATCCTTTGACACTTAGCTGAAGTACAGGATTTGTTCCAGAATCATGTCAGGTTCCATTTTTATTTCCTGCTGCAATTACTTGGTGTGTATTTTTTTTTCTAAATACCACAGTCCATGCCAGATATCAGGCTAAAATGCAGTCATTTTAGCTGGCCAAACACACTTTTATTCCACTGTCATATATTGAATTTTCTCAGGTAAGGGACTTCTGTGGCAGTAGTGCAAGATGCAGTTCTGATGTATTCAAAGCTTTCCTTCACCTCTGTGGAAAAACTTACTTTTGTTTGTTTTCTCAAATCAGTTCTCTAGCTGTAGTATTGCATAGGTGTACAAACTGTAATATCATCATGGTGCCCTTCAATCCTCATACTCTTTTTTTATCACTGAAAGCAACCCAGTTCATTTTCAGGAAGAATCTGTTGCTTTTAAATCTTTAAAAAAGGAAGAGACAAGCTGCCTTTCCCAGTTGAAGGTGACCAAAATTACGTCTTATTGAAGTGCTAAGGCTCAATTCAGCCAAAGCAGCAGACTGGAACGAGGTATTGCAAATATATGCATTACAGTGAGCGCAAGGGTGACTAAGCACCGGCACGGATACAATCACGTAATTCCATTATGCAGGTTTATCCTTAAGCACGTAACTTCGATTACTCCAGACTGAATTACATCAGCCACAGACTACCTGCCTGTGTATTGTCTCAGAAGGAGATCATCACTCTTTGCTGCTAAGCTTTATATTTTACAGCGTGGTGGGACGTCTCGTGTCCCAGTTGTTTGTAGTAATTACCCCTTTTTACCCAACTCCTCTAACTGCAGGTAAATAAGTTCAATTTTAATGACAGCAGCGGTAGGAGACTTGTCCGACAGTAATGTTACGAAATCTTACAGATCTTACCTCAGAAACAAGCAAAAATGAAATCCCTGTTAAAAGTACTTTCTGAAGAGACCTTTTTAGCAACTTCTGGACGATGCCAGGCAAAGTTCCTACTGCTGATGTCCCTCTAACACAGCGTTCATCTGTGCGGGTGCTCAGCCCACGGCTCGCCAGCTCCTGCCACAGAGGCAGCCCCGGCCTCCAGCCGCAGCCTGGCCAGGGCCTCGCCATGCTTCAGGGGCAGGAGCTCTCCAGAAACCCCAACCGAGCGCTTCTCCAGCGCCAGGCACCTTCTCAGCCCCGGCGTGGCTGCGTCGCGGAAGCCGATGCTGCGGTGTTTGTGTTTGTGCTGCCTTCTGGCTCAGCCAGCCCCAAACGCTTCCCCCTCTCGTTTCGGCCGGGTTTACGCTTTTATCAGACTGCGAATCAAGGTCAGGACTTGAAAGGTGGAACCGAGAGGAAGGCGAGTCCTCCTGCCCGCTGCTCGCGGCCCTCTTACCTCCCGCTCCATCTCACGTTCCTCCGTGCCGCGGGACCCGCAGGCGCCCCGTCTGCGATGAGGGGAGCCTGACGAGACGCCTCGGCCTTCTTCTCCGGGGGCACATCGCCTGCCGCCCCACGGCGCGCCGCACGCTGCACTTGTTTTTCCCCCGGTGACTTACTCACAAGTTTGTGCACCGCCAGGCCCCTCCCTTTCGCTGTTTACAGCCCTTTTTTTCCAGAAGTGAGAGGCCGGGCTGGCAGCCGAGCGAGCTGCTGGGGTGCGCTCAGCCTCGGGGCTTCACATTCACGGCGGGCAATGCTGGGGCTGCAGCAGCAAGCAAAGCTGGCAGGGGAGTATCAGATGGGGACGTTTGAGAGCCCCTTCCTTGCCACCTACAGCTCTTGGGCAAGAGCATGTGCTTTATTTTTAACCTGTGGTAAGAATATACAGTGTTGAGGTTTCAGTTTTCTAGGCTATACATCCTGAACAGGCAGAATCACCCATGTTAAGAATCACCCAAGTGCTTGTCCTGCTTTACAAAGGTGACTTGTAGCAGGTAGGGAGACGAGTTTCTGGGTGTTTGAATGTGGAGATGGCTTTGGTGTTGAGAAGAGGGATTAAAATAAGACCGGTCCTCACTTTGTGATGGTGTTAGGGATTCTGCGCTGTCTCCTTTTTTTGGTAAGTTGAACAGCGGGTTGTGCTCAGTATTCATGCCACACACAATTAATGATGTATGTACTCTCTATCCTTAAAATGAAGCATGTCCATGCTGTCTTTTGAAAAGTTTTGCGCTGTAGGTTGATAGTTTATTGCATATTGAACTGTGTACTGTGGATGTTCTGTTGGTCGTATGAGAACTCCTCAGGCTCACAAACTGAAGTCGCTTCCTCCATCAAAGTATAGTTTAATGGATAGTGACAACTGAAACTGAGAGCTGCCCCCATTTTCCTAAACCATTTACCTTATATTTAGAGATTCTGAGTTCTCATTCTGCAGCAAATAAACAGCAAAGAAAAATCCACTAATTAAAAATTAAATTAAGCAGGTGTTATGGGGTAAACACCAGAGAAACGCTAAAAATGGTTAGTCTGTGTTGAGTTGCCCTTTTCAGTGCAGTTTGTTTTTATAGACAAGGTCAGTGCTTCTTGTTCCATACCTAACAATTCACTATGAATGTTGTAAAGCCACTGTAGCTCCTAAATAGCAGAGGATTCATATATTTCTTTTTGATATGTAGTCCACAGACAAAATTAAACATGCCATGAATAACTGTGTTACAGACTGTGCCATCCAGTCTTGGCTGCCTCAAAACTTCAGAAGGACTTTAATCATCCGAAGTTCGCTGGGGAAACAGCAAAGTAGGCAAGGTATTAGCATAGAAGTACTTCTAAAGCTTGGATAGCTGGATGGAAGCCAGTTTTTTTACATGTCATAAAAATTAATGGGGATTTTATTTAGATAAAAATCTACACATAGACTTGAGGAAAATGTCTTACAACATGCAAAAAGTTAAGAGCACTTGGTGGCAAAAATTATTGTAGAAAAAATGCATAAAGTAAACTTCAGTTAATGAGTAAGAAAAAATCAAGTGCTGCTTTGTTCTACTATAGAGTCCATAGCTGTAATCAGTTGTTTTCTTCAGAAATACATAGGGCAGCACCAAGTTGCAGAGCAGGTTGGTTAACAGTTTCAAGCATGACCATTCTGCACTGATTATTTTATTTGATGTAAAAAGAAACAAAACACACACACACACCTTTATCCTACTGTAGCACTGTCTCATACTGTGCAGTTTAGAAAAATAAATGCTTTAGTCTACTGGCCCTGTTGAGTTATCATCTATACATGAAATAGCTTTTACCTAGATAATCTGACCTCTGAATATGCATTTTGACAAGCTGTAGTATCATTACAAGCCATATGTAGCTAATAAAGCTGTTGCCAACAAATGAAATCTCTAAAGAGGCCTAAGATTCACGCTTTCTCTTCTAGAGTTCCCAAAGGATCTCTTAATTTGTACAGAGACCGAAAACAAGGAGTATTGCACAGGAAAGGCTGAACAGAGCTTTGCTCCACCGCACAGGCTTGTTCGGGTGGAAGATGAGAGAACTGAAGGGCTTTGCCAGACCTGTGCATATATGCATGAGCCATGACTTAGTAGATTGTCAGCTACTCATCAGGGTTTGTAAGGTGCTTTTAGAAAGTGACGCACTAAATATTATTTATGGATTAATCCCTAACAATTTAAATAATGGATGATTGGTATTTCTGAAAAGTAGCATACCTGCAATTAGTTGGGCCTCAAGAGGAGCACCCTCTGAAATCTCAAGCGCAAGAGAAAGCCGTGTCATGCGGCTGTTACCTCAAAGTCTGAATAACATGACATTTTTTTTGGCTAACTAGTTTACATACATGCCATAGGGATTAACAGAAGAGTTGTTGGCTGAATGTACAGAAAAGTAAAACTAGATTGCCCAGGTTAGAGAGGAGAAAAAATGCAGCAGTGCAGGCAAGTAAGGTCCAAATCCACCTTCCTTGTGCAGTCGCTGAGTTGCTATTGTTTATAATATAATGATACAGCTCAGATAAAATGCTTTTAACCTTAGTGTAGAAGAAAATCCTGCTTGATGCTGGGCTGAAAAACAGGCCTCTTCCAACCCTATCATTTATGTCTTCATGGTGCAATCATTGACCAGTTTGACAGGTGGTATACTTATAATTGATACCGGTTTCATTTTATAATGTAGTTAATTCCCTGCACTATAACGTGAAAGAAGCCATGACTAAATTACAAGAATAAATGATGTATAAAGTAGCATTAAATTAATCATTCTGTCTTGGTTGTTCAAAAAGTACTAATAAAAAAGCAAGAGGAGGTCAGTGGGAACAGGGGTGGTTTTCTTCTTCCTTCAGTCTGAGCACTTTCTAACACGGTTCTGCCAGAGGGAGCACAGGGTTGCCAGCCCTGGCAAGTGAATTCAGGGGCACAGCAGGCCTTGTGGCCACCCCCTCCCACTGACTGCACCTTTATCTTTGGCTCCTTTTTTTAGCACAGTAATTTGAACAAACAAACAAAACCTAACCTTTGACTCAGCCCATCCAACTGCTGCCTACCCCCACTTCGCTATGCGCAATTGGAGTCTGTGAGCCCATTTCCAGCCTTGCAGCTTACTGCCTCCCTTCAGTCCCGTCTTAGTCCTTCAGAGTTCCTTCCGCCCAGATGTAAATGCTTACATACGTTTTCCTCTGTTTTTTCAAAAATCTTGTGTTTCACATCTGTCTGGCCCTTGTTTTCCCTGCTCTCTCTCCGTGATGGCTCCATTCCAGTTAGCACTGCACCCCCCATCACCGTTTGCTCATATAACACACGTATAGTATTATACCCCTCACAGGGGTTCTCAGTATTACATTCTTCACTTCTTCTCTTCTCTATCACTTTCTTAAGAGACATCCCAAGCTGCCTCGGATACATTCTTAGGCATGTCAAGCCAGCAACAAGACCTGCATCTCAGCAGCCACGGTGTGTTTCTGTCACACGTGGAGTGAGGACACAGTTGCTCATGCTTCTGAAGTCATTCTTAGACATCGTTCATTCATCTCGCCGCTTTTCCAGAAACTGAATACACGGCTACTTGAGAACACTTCAAAATTCAGCTCCTTCCCATGGGCCCCTCTCACTTGCTTTGTGACCCTTTTTATTGTTCGGCAGATGTTCGCAGCCACAGTCAGTTGTTTATTCTCTCATTCTATAAGCACCAGCGTTGTGGTAAATCACCCTGCCTTATAGCTGCAGTGTCATTCAGCTCCCACTTCTGTGATAAACTGCTTACTGCTGCTGGCCTGGTAGCAGCCCACTAAATAAATGCAATTTTTTTGCTTCTGTTTCAACGGTTTGTTTATATTATTTTATTATTGCTATATAAATATATATCATTCCCTCTAATATAAAATGTTAACAATTTTTCAGCTGCACATTTTGTTTAGATTGTTCATTTCTTTGGGAATCTGAGTGCATTTAAGGCCATGCCAGAACTAAGTTCTCTGCAAATTGCTGTCAACAAATCAGTAAGCATCAAGCGAGTTCAGGCGCTCCTTTGGAAGAAAGAGGAAAACTCATTTTTAGGTAATGGCAACTGTTTTTTCAACACTGTGTCTTCAGGTTCAGAACTGTGTCTTCTGTCAGATTGGAACTGAAGGAATTTCTTCTGTCTTTAAAGTTCATAGAAGATTGCTCAAAAAATGTGTGTCCATCAGTTGTGGATAACTGCATTTGCTTTTTTTTTCTCATTTTCCCCTCAATTTTTAGGTAGCTTAAAGCTTATGAGAACAGATAAGATACTCCAGTATAGGAAGAATAAAAGATCAATTACTCTGGAAACCATGATAGAAGCTGCCAAAACCCGTTGTATCTGTCAGTAAGTAGTAGCATAGTAGTGGTCTGGAGAGTTGTGGTAACCGAGTACCATGGGATAGAGGAGAGAAATGAAATTCTTGCGAAACTGGGGAGGCTAAGTCTTGTGAAGAGATCTTCCATACAAGTCTGGAGAGGCCTTAGTGCTGGATTGAGTCCCCCATTCAGAGACAGATCTGCCAGGCACATCTGCCCTCCCAGCTAAATCCATCCATTTCCCCCGTAGGGCAGCCTCAGCAGGAGCTGGGTTGCAGTGGCTGCCCAGGGCTCTGCAGGGGTTAACTCTGTACGCTTGGTTGTGTTGTTCCCTTATCACAGTGCCCAAGTATCAGATGAGTGAGTATGACTGGTCTCCTGCTCCACCTCTTCCCGACTTTCGCTGTATCACTGAATTCCCAAAGAGTCTCTGCATGGAAAACATGACAGACCTTTTCTTCAGCAGGTATTACAGCAAGAAGGGATTTGCCAGAGAGTGGACAGTGCCACTTATATCATGGAATTGTTGTGGCTCAAGGTTTCATTACTGCAAAAAGTGGAATCTCTTACTTTTGTGCACTTGTAAAGGAAGGCTTATCCACTAGGCAAAATAATTTCATGTTCAAGTGAATCAGTGCATATGCAGTCATTACCTGTGTTTGTCTACAAGCCTTAGCTGCCTGGGTTTCTGAAATAAGTCACAATTTTTAGATACCCACATATCTACTCGGTAATATTTTTCTTTAAAAATTGAGTTATTTACAAAATTAAAAGCAGCTACTTTTCTAGTACTCATACTCCCAGTAACTTACAGTGTATTAAATAACAATAATAATTAGAATGAAGCTTCATAAGGTGTTCTGAATTCTGGATTTTATAAAGCTAATGGGACTATGCGAAATGACAGCTTCTAAATGTCAGCAGAGCAGACGGCTCCGTTCCACGTTCAGTGTGATCAGCCAGTTAGTGCTGCTCCTCCAGCTCCTCGCTCACGCTGTCAGGGCACATGGAAGCTGATTTTGATACAGCTTTCCTGCTTTAAAACTAAGTAGCAACAAATCTAAAGTAAAGAAAGTTCAGCGTCAATTCAGATGAATGAAAATTGTTTTGCGCGTTGTTCGGTTTTGTAATTGGTTCAGTGAAAGCCTTTAAGAAAAAAAAGCTGTAACCTGTGGCACAATTTCCACTATGCTTACAACTGGTGAGCCACAGAAACCAGAAGACTTAATTGAAACGTACAAGTTCAGTTTCTTGGAGAGCGCACAAGACCTTTAGCTGTAGCAAATATTTACATTCAATTTAAAACTGAATGTAAGTTGCAGTTTCTTTTAATGTGAAATACTTAAGTCAGTGGGTCAGACAAGGATTACATACACCTTCAGAAAGCACTCTCAATAGCTTGAAGTTGCTGTTCAGAATGTAGCAGGGACTCGATAGATTTACACAGAAGCTGCAATTTGTCCCACTGTCTTTAGTGAAACTATTTTTTTTTTTTCTGACTTAATGAACAGATGATGGGTGCATGATTCACTGAAGGATCTTTATTATAGGATAAAATTTAACTTTTACCCCCCCAGTATCTACAGACGCCTTAAACTGTAGAATAACATGTCAGTTTGGGGCAAAAGACTGGTTATGGGGGAAAAATGCATTTATGAAACATCTTTTGTGTGTGTGTAAAGATCAGATCTTGGAGACAAATTTAAAATTCTCTGTTGAGACCTTTTTAATATTTTAGAAAAGAGGAAGTCACAAGACAGCTTTATGCTAAATTTCTTTGTATAGATCATTTGCACTTCTTTGAGATGGCAAGTGGCCAGATCTCTGAATTTCCAGTGTTTTGGGAGTTGCTCAGGATTCCAGGAGGAAGGATTGTTCATGAACTGAACGTTATGATTTAAATCAACATCACTCCATTAAAGACCAATTCTCAGCAGTCAAAATCAGTGCAAATTATCCCTATTATAGATATCGGGGACTGAGCTCATCCCAGTGATGGAGCGTCAGAGGCACCAGCCCTGCTGGGACTGCCCTGTCCATGAGCCAGCGCGGTGAGCTGGCAGGGTGGAACCAGCAGCTCTTATCTTATCTCAGCCCTCTCCTTGCTGGCTTCACCCGTGCTTGGGGTTTGTGACAGAGCACTGCTCAGAGCTGGCAGCGCGGAAACATTCCTCGCAGATATTTTACTGCCAGTTGCAGACTGACAGGAGGCACAGATGGTAGTTTTCCTGGAAACTATAATATAATGTCATTTCCTATTAGAAGCATAAGTGAAAGCTGACTCAGTGACTTATCAACAAGAGATCACGTTGGCTGTGTAGGACACTTGTGAAACACTCAGATTGCCAGGACCATGTTTCCAGTAAATCCAAAAATATTGACATAGTTCTTTCCCATATAACGCTTACAAGAGTCACTATGAAACTGGATTGAGTTTAGAGTTTGAAGGGAATAATCTGCCCCAGCAGTTGTAATGTGGCTGAAATGACTCCAAAAGCTGTCACATCCATCGAAGATAGCAGGTATCTTCCTGATCATTGTCAGCAAAAGTCTGAGACATCTTGTTCTGGATGCTCCTACGACTTTTCACTTCGCTTGCTTGCTGAAGGAAATACCAGTTCCTAGCTGCCTCTGTGACTGAGATGAACTTGCCTATTTGCTGATTTCATCTTATTCCATTTATAGTGTCTGGAGACAGTATTTTCACGGAACGTTTTAGGGAGGTTAGTATAATATTAATACTGATGTAAGGATGGCTATTATTAGACTGTAAGATCTGGAGCAGGAGCTTTCACTTACGAGGGGCTTGAAATTAACTGAGGCGTCTCACTGCCACAAACAGGTGGTGATTTGTGCTGCTTGTCTTGTGCAGCTTCCCATTCCGCTTCATCAGTGACAGGGATTTTTACCTGTTGTTCATCAAAATTTTCTGTTGATAGTCTTGTTGTCTTGTAGGGCTCCCTGTAGCACCTACATGTACGGGATGATCCATCAAACTCCAAAAAGCTCATAATGACCTTTACCACCTTCTGTTCTAGGATGCTTGCCAAGCCTTGGACAAGCGTAAGTATTTGATGTTCTGTCACTTGACTCCTTGGCTATGCTTTCACAGGTGTGTGGGTGGGAATGCTTCCTTGGTTATTTTTAACGGAGCTCAATTCTTCTGTGCGTGTCAGTATGAGGCCACACAAACGTTTCCAATGACAGAAACCACACGTACTTTGTGAGGGCGAGCAATGCGTGAAGGGAGTCTTGGACCTGTGTAAACCTTGGCTCTCTGAATCAAGTCTCCCAGTACAAAGATATCTGTGGAGTTTTATCTCAAGTATACTACCTGTAACTGCCTATTACCCTGCATTCTGTCCAACCCATGGTATTTTGGGAAGCATTGCTTAGGATTTTTACACATTCCTGGGAGTACAGCCCAATAAATGACATTGAAATAAATTCTACAGCTTACTAATTGAACTTTATCATTTCACATGTCATTAAGCAATTATTGTTTTGTTGTTGTTGTTGTTTGTTTGTTTGTTTGTTTTCTTTGAACAGGTTTATTATTATTATTTTCTTCCAGTTCCCAATAGGTATACACCTTAATAAAAGTATTTCACACCACAGTAAGCCAGCACAACTCCTGTAGCAGATTTTGTTACTGCGGAAGCTGCATAGAGCCTCGATTATGAATTTACTTTGTATATCTGCTTCCTTCTGTGCTAATGGTTGGAAGCATGAGGAGTAATTACTTTGTCACAGAGCCAGTTTCTTAGTAATGATTGATAAATGGTTGTTTTTACATAGCCCACAGATACAGGGTGCATACGATCATTAAACCACAGTTTGTGAGGAGGTCGCTGGAGCCAGCTAGCCTATCTTCACTTAAATGAACATTGCGTGTTTTAGCTGTTATGGAAAATTTACAGTATACTCTGATAAAGCCTTATCTGCTGTTCAGATCCTGAACACAGCAGTTAAAGTGAGTCATTCAGACATGAAGATCATGATCATAGATGTTCACATGAATCACTTTGTCCAGACGTTCAATCAACTTCTTTTTTCATCATTTCAGAATCGGTTCAAATTCTATTAAAATCCCTGCAAATCCAAAGCAAATCCTGCTTTGACTTAAATGATGGGGCCAATCAAATACGTGAAGAATATGATGCTGGCGTAAGAAGTAGTATGCTGCCTTTTTATGCTGCTTTAACATTTTTATAAAAAGGACATAAAGTTCAGTTGACAGAGCCCTAAAGCGAAGTAGGTCTTGTGCTAAGTACAGTAGAAAATAGATTTGCAAATATCATGGTGATTAGCATAGTTAAAAATGCTTGTGGAGGCTAAAAAAGACAGCAGTCATTCTGCTTATTTAAAGCTTCTGCTGAAAGCAGGAAATTTTTAGTGCTTTGAAGTTTGCCTTTGGCTTACCTTCTTTTGTAATATAAATGAAAATGCAGCTTAATTGTAATTAATTAGTTAATTGGCTATTTCAGTGTCTTCTAGCTGCTTTGCAGTAATATTTCACAGTATGGCTTGCTGTGTGTTTTATTATTGTGCTATGAATAGAAGATTCATAAGTATCTCACTTTCACTGATAACTGTTCTGCTTTATTAAAGGCTAATTAGATTAATTTTTGATCAATTCCTCTGCTTCATGTCTGTCATACTGTTCAGAATTTAATGTAAACTAAAATTGAAGATCTCCTATATTCAGAGCATTTAATAATAAAACCTTAAAAGCACATTCTCAGTACATACAAGAAACAGTGAGAAGTGCAACCTGATATACAAGAGAATGAAAATTGATATGCATAAGAAAGCCTACTGTAACTTTCTTTTAGACAAGTAGATAAAAATAGAAAGCAGTATCATGAAAAGTTTAAACAATTATGTTTTTCCTAAAGAACTGACATCTAAAAACTGAACACTGATTTGTAAAGATAGAGCTACTTGTTTTCATTCAAGGTACATTATTACCAGTTGTTTCCAGACTCAAAAAAACAACAACAAATAAACAAACAAACAAAACCCCACAAAAGGAACCTAAAAGTTGAACTTCTTAAAAAATCTCACCTGGTAGGTACCCCCTTGCAGCTTCTGGATGGCTGGCAGAAACATTTTGCCCATCGAGACAGAACCTTTAGAAAGTAACTCAGCAGAAACTCCAATCTCTCATTTCTCTAGCAAGAGTAAACAATAGGGGAGGCTTAGAAAAAGCCCGCTGACGGCTGCACCAGCCCTGTTCGTGGCACCGAATCTGTATTTACATGTGACTTCCCCTGCACATACATACACATAATCTTTTAAGCTTCAGCTGCACGCTGCTATTGGCGGAGAGGGCAGTTGCAAAAACAAGGCATCCACAGTGATATCTCAAAGTGATTAAGTCCGAAGGGTGAAGGGGTGTTAATCATAGGGCCTGATCCTGCCATAAGGCCTATTTTGTTTACTGTATTCACAACTGTCATAGGATTTTGTTTTGTTTTGTTTTTTAGCTGAAAGGACATTACTGTGGTTTGAGAACAGTCCAACCCTCGGTATAGCTGCATAGCAGGGGACTGATAGTGCTGGGGGGAGCTGCTTTGGTACCAGAAAAAGAATTTTTACCAGAGAAGTAGCTGTTCAGCAAAGCTGTGCATGCTAACAGTACAACAAACCCTGAGCAAAGTGAGCCAAACTGGCAAAAATACTGTGTTTGTAAAATTTGGTTTTCCTTAGAGCTTCTCCTCATGGCTCCATTTGTCAGGAGCCAAACCCTTCCCACCTTCAGACACCAATGCTACATAGCAAAAGCCTGTAGCATCCACCTGGCCTCTGTAGAGTTTAGACAGAAACCAGCATTAGAACTGAAAAAGAGCCAATGTATATTTTAAAAAATACTTTAATGTAAACCTCGGAATTATTTTAAGCATGCAAAAAGAACATTTTAATTAAAACAAAACAAAAAAAAGAAAATGCCACTGCTATATCATTCTTACTTTAATGAGATGATAAGTAAATGTAAATTCCTTCAATTTGAATGAAAAGTGTATAATATCAGGATTCTGTGTACTTAGCTTGAATACAAATAGTCCTTAAATAATTTGCCTTTTAAAACTGTAGTGAAGTATTAATTTATGTGTTTTCCTCCCTGCCCAAAGCAGGAAGTGTAATGGATGCTTTTACTTATTAACCAAAAAGGAGTTGACCCCTAAAATATATGAAGAATGTATGTAACATGCTCTTTGGTGTATGTAAAATGTACGTGTTTTGTTATTTTATGCCACTAGTTGTTTATTTTTGCTCTTAAAGCACCTTGTAACCTTAAACTTCACAACAGGACAAATATTTCTGTGGACTTAAAGGTAGCACTTGCGAACTTTTTTGACTGCTAGTGTTTATGATCGATGTAGTTGCCTAGTTCAATTACATTTTCAGTTTGGATAAGCTTTTTTGTTCATATTAAAGTAAAACTTGGTTTTCCATTTTTTGTCTTTATAAAGGTAGTAGCACTGTCTGTAGATTCAACTATTAATTTTGCTGTACATATAATTTTCCGTGACATGCTCTATTTTGGGTATTTTGGGGGATTTGTCAAACTGATAGATAACAAAGCACTTTTGTAATCTCGTATTTTTATGGGGAGGCAGTGTGGGGCGGTCCAGAATTACGCTTTTTTTTCCCTTTTATTTAATGGTTTGTAATATTTTATATTTATCTCTCTTTTGGTTAAGCCATGATGTGTGGTTTGTTTTGAAACAGAGCAAATACCCCCAAACTGTGCTGATTTACGTTTGATGAAATATCAGTGATGGTTGCCTGCAGAGTTTAAGGCGAAGTGGGCTTTCACTTTGAATTCAGACCTCATAAACTTGAGCGTACGGGCTTTGTGCAGGAGCAACATGAAGCTATTGGGAGGTGGAATTAATATTCCTTCAGTCCCTGAGGAGACCAGCGGGTAATAACGTGGCTCCTGTGCGTCTGCTGCTCCCCTGGCGCTGACAGGCCGCACCACGCGTCCCTTCCCGACACTTCGTGCCTTATCCTGATCGGGTCTGTCTCACGCTCTTTCCCTGAGGCTTGTTGGAAGGTAAAGGTGTGTGATCCCTACATGCTGATGCCATGCAGTTAGTGGTGGCTCTGAGCATGGTGGTGGAGGCTGTGGTGCTTAGATGGTGTGGGTCCATCCCTTTGCCGATGCCCTTGGTGTCGCGCTCGCCCTGGTGTTGGTTAGGGCCTACCTGTGCGGCTTTGTGCTCAGGCTCTCTCCTGGCCAACAGGCGAACAGGGATGCCTGATGTTTTCCTTCAGTGACTTATTTTTTAATCTGTCTCATCACAAAGTAAGCAAGTGCCTGCCTAGGTGAAGGTGTAGCCCTTTCTGTGGCCTGCCCTGTCAAGAAATTTAGCCCATACTTCCAACACCTTTAAACACAAGGCAGGTATTTTTTCTGTGCACGTGGTGGAGATTCAACTGGGCAGGAGCACAATGTAAGCGTGAGGCATCAACAAAACCACACACACTTCTGCTCTGCCTCCCTGTGAAGGAGAAGATCCTGACCACAGAAGCCCTGGGGGTCTCCTCCCAGGCTTAGTTTTCAGCTACTTCATGTTGCTGATAGTGGCTTGATGATTGCTGACTTAAATACGGCCCCGAATACAGTTACCATTGCTGGTGGTTCCCTGAAGTTAGTGCAGTCATAAAGCTCCTAGTAAGCAGTAGCTGTGTTAGTGTGAAAGGCCTGCTGGAGCAGAGCAGCTTTCTGTGTACATATACATTGTGGTGGTTCAAGGGATGAAGTCACCACGAGTTTGAGATGCTGATGTTTCTGACACACTGCTGCAGCTGATACAAACTGATAGACAATTCTGGTAATATTTTGTACTTACGGAAGCTAAATAAGACAAAGATTAGTAAGTTCTGTTCAGTTTTGTTCAGCAACATCATGACTTTCCAAGGTTAATCTGTTAGGAGTGCTTAATGCAGTAACTTAGACTTAGGTAGAGTTACTCCAGATGGATTAAACAAATCGTAAGGCTAAAGTAAAAGTAGTTATTTAGGACTGTGGTTGCTTGAATATTATTTTTATGAGCTGAAGTGGTTTTGTTGAAGCATCGTTATGACATTAGTGAATTAGTGGCTGTGCATCTGGGCCCTTGTTACCCATGCATAAGTTGTCAGTAAGGAATAGTTATTTAAATAAAAGGGTTATCAGAACTACTCCTCGAAATGCTTTTAGTCCTAGCTGAAACGATGGTACCTTCAGAGGAGCTCAAACAGCAGATCAGTTAGTGCACGATGGAGAGATTGTGTTGTGGGCAAAGATCTCCTCATTCCATTGCGCAGATGTTTCCAGTCCCTGACTGACACTTTTTCCTGTTTTTCAGTGCTGTTGTTTTAAGTATAGAACTAAAAAGTAATATTAAGGGGGATTCATTTAGGGCTGTTTATTTGAGTTTTACCTTAGCATGAGAATTCAACAAGTTTATAGTTGGTCATAACATGCCTGAAAATGCTTTGGTAATCACTTTAAAAAAGAAATAAGAAATTGAATTTGCAAATCAGCTGAAGTAAGGACGACTTGCGAATTTTAGATCAGTTGCTTTAGAGCTGTCTTTTGCATGAGGACAACTTTTAGTGCCTCTTGTTTTGTAATCTGCTATGACATTTCAGGTTGCATGAACTCTGATGGAAAACTTTAAAGACGAGCCTGCAGTTGTGCCCACGCTGTAACCCAGATACTTACTGCCAGTTCTTTCTTCAGAACCGGCATCCCTATTTTGAGAAACATGCGAGCAGCTTCCCCCTGCCTGGCGGTGCAGCCTTCCCGTTGGCAGGGGCTGCCAGCCCTGCAGCAGTGTCAGCGGAGGGAAGTGTGTCTGCGCTCCCGCAGCTCGATTTCAAAACAGGACCACAAAGGTGCACTCTGGTATGGTGCCTTATAGTGAGCTCAACCTGCTGAGACAGGTGCCTGAGTTTTATTTCCCTTGCCCCAGATGCACTGGTACAGGAGGGTCAACCTGCAGTGGGTCAGTGACAAACAGGCTGGGAGAGGAGCGATAGCATCTGCACCCATCACGGCGCCTTCCCCTGCTGACGTGACTCAGGGTGCTGATGTGGTTTTAGCAAAAATCCCTCAGACCTGCTAACCCAGCTAATTCTGAGCAGCTTTCCAGAAGTATTCAGAGCTTGTGATTCCTTTCAGAAAATGCTTTTTATTTAATTATTTTCAAAAGACCACATTTCTGTTTCCAAAATCATGGTTCTCTGCCAAAAATAGGACAGAAACCAATAGTTGCGTACAAGTGGGAATGATAATAACGGGCAAGGCAGGAGTATTTCTGTCTTTTCTATTTAGCAGATCATTTCACTTGGGTTCATTTATATTTGACTTCTAATCTGAATGTCCAAAGCACTGAAATTCACTGTTATGTGGATGTGTTAGAGACCCTAATGGCATTTTCATGCATCTTTTGTTTCTGCGTACTTTGGATAATTTTATTAGCTATTGTTTGAAAATGTCATTAGACATTAAGTCAGTTTATTTAGCTATCATAGGCTAATCCAAACGTACAGAAGGTAATACCCTGCTCCTGACCTCTCCCTGCCTGCAGGCTTTCAGATGTTCTTTCTTCTGCAGACCTCAGGTGGTTGGGAAGGGGAAAGGGCTTTCACCCTTTGGGTATTTTGTGAAGACCACAGGAGGACAGGCTGCAGGTACCCCAGCTCGGTTCCCAGCACAGGAGAAAAGGGAGAGGAGATGATAAAGCAAAGAAGAAGTCAAGGGCTTTGCTGTCTTCCTTGATAAATGGTAGGGTGAAGTCTCCCCACCCTTTAACCCTTTTAAAGGTCTTAGATTTAATGCAGCAAGTTTGCATGCTTGAGACTGTGGTCAGCTAGCAGGATTTCATAGCCAGTTGACCATGAAGTACTCCCTCCTCACTTCTAAAATCTACTTGGTTGAACATTACCTCTTGAAGCTTTGCAGATTTGGGGGAAAATTCTTGCACAGAAATCTTTCAAGGTGAGGCTACAGGGGTCAAGGAACTCTTTCTTTTAAAGGATATTAAAAAAGAAAAAAAAAAAAAGTAATATGCCTCAAACATAAGAAATTGAGTTGAAAATCATTTCCTCTAGTTATTCATTTTAATATTGCCACTTTGATCTGTGTGGATTTGCAAATACAATTTATTAATAAATCTCTCCCACAACAGGTATTTTGATAGTATAAATCTATTGTATTTGCTGCTAATAGCAAACTTTAAAGGGAAGAAAAAAAAAAAAAAACAGAGGAAGAATGCAACAAAAATGTTGACCTCAATGAATAAAAATTGGACTGTTTGTACCATGAGAAAATGAGATAATTATGGCTATAAATTCCTTTGCTCAAAGAATGAAAATAAACAACATACACGCTATGTGGAAACAGGAGAGAACCATTGCATTAGGACAGATTCCCTGTAATCTTTTCTCCATGGTAATTCTTAATAATGTGGGGATGTTTTTTTAGTTAAGGACTAAAACTGTTGAGAATGTTCCTGGAGTTTGGCAGCTTTGCAAGATGAAAAGGCCTGGTTTACAAACATTCCCGCCCAGGAACATATTTGGGAGCCAGTAATGTGGTGTTTGGACACTACTACTACGAGGAGCATTAGATGCATTTCTTACTGCTGCATTACAGCCATCTGGCAGGTAAGGGCTCTGTTTGTCTCCTGTGAAGGCTTTTTAGAAAGTCTAACTTGGAGCCATTCCACATAAAATTTACTTGAAGGCTTATTCTTCTTTTGGAAAACAAAACAAAACAAAACAAAACAAAAAAAACAGGTAACAAAAAAAATACATGTTAAAGGGTTAAACCATCAGTTACATACAGCACAACAGCACCACAAGCTATTTAGGGCCTTTGTGGAGCTTGACTCTTTATTTCTAGATTGAAAATGAATTTTTGTTTTAAGTGATAGTTAAATGGTTTTCTCTGACACAGATTATTTGTGTTACACAAACCGTATCAGATCTGTCTATAAAGCTCAGCATTTTCTCTAGAGTGTCTAAATCCTACTACAAAGAGTACTTGCTCCTTAGTCTGACACCCAGTAGGGATAAAAGGCTGACATAACATACTACTAACTTGTTATAATTAATTGCATGTTTCTGTACTTAAGTGTGAAGGGTGGAAAGTATTGCTTTAAAGACTACCTACAAAACTGGTGAATGAGCAGCCACTTCAAAGAGAAACGTCCAAAAGAGCAACAGAAGGGAAGCTGCTTTTGAATTCCCTCAGTTCCTCCTGGCAGCCCCGAGCTCACAAAAGAAGCAAGAAATGGTGCTTTTCTGTTGTGTTAGTTACACAGCCAGCTCCCAGCAGATAAACCTGGAGGTGGAGCCGCCATATGAGGTTCCTTTTAATAACCTGTGCCTGACATAGATGCCGAAAGAGTCTTACCTAACTTTCATGGTTTTCTCTTTCTGGCAAAGGGAGGTTCCTCATGCCAACTCTAGACAAGAAACAGACACAATTCTGGAGCCAGTTGTAGCTCTCAGTTGCACTGGCACATACTTGAGATTGAAGCCTTTGCAGTTAATCCAGATTTACAGCTTTACAGCTGAAGCAGCAGGATGGATCTTGGCTTCTAACCCCTTTTTATTTTTCGGATTTCTCTATATACAGCATTGCTGTAGTTAAAGAAGTAGAGCAAAGCATGTGAAAATGGAAATCTGATTTTTACAAGAGTGCTCAGTTATTTCTTTAGGATAAGTTGAAGCTCCCAGAATTGTGCTTTCACACTAATTGTCCTATGCTTTTTGAGCCTTGCCTGTGCAGCCATGCCCTAGGTTCCTTTAACCAGCACTCCAGCTGCATGCAGCATGTACTTTGTTGCTGCAGATGACAGCTCCAGACGGTTGCCTTCATTCATTCTGGTAATTGTGCTCTGCCCCTGTCCTTCTTAGCCACCCGCTGTGCTGTACACCCTGCACTGACCCAGTCAGCTGCCCGATTGCTGTCTGTCTCCATCACTCTTTACTTCCCACAGCTATACCAATGGCTTTGTCTTGGCTTTGGCAATTCAGTTTATGATTTACTAGTTCCTTGTGTCTCAAATTCTGGAAGTGTATGTGCACTTCCATTGTCTTCAGGTGTCAACAGTGAATGATCAGAGTGATCATTTAAAGCAGGGTTAGGAGGCAATTGTGAGGGTAGCTATTCCTGATGATACAGTAAGTAAAAAGGATCAAGTGAGTGAATTTGTCATTTCTAATAATTTCTTACACTTAACATTACATGAAATTAGACCTGGAAAGGAGGGACTTGCAGTAGGTGTGAAATGCTAAAATGTCATCTGTGTCCAGCTTCTACAAAACCTTACCATCACTGATTGCCACTGTAAGAATTAAAAGTCATCTCATGTAGTCCACAGCAGCAAATATTGTCAGACAACGTATAATGGAAATTTGTAAGAGCTAATATTTAATGTCTTAAAATGAGAAGCATCTAGGATAACTCTTGAAATCACATCACTTGAGTTCAGTATATATTAACAAAAAAATATTAAGGTTAATACTAAAGTACTTTCACCAGATGACTTTAAATTAATCTTAGGATTACCTTAAAAAAAAAAAGGAGAGAAAAGAAAAGAGCCTTCGAGTACTGGGGACACAGGGCATTCTTCACATTGCTATCTATCACTCTCAAGCATGGCATTGAGAGAAAAATTAGTCAGAAATAATGCCATTTCCATCCCTAAACCTGTGATTATTTGAATACTGAATGCTTTTAAATGATTTGTTTCAGGCCTTTATAGTACAAATTCACTTTTGATAGTTAGATATTTACAAAGAGGCAGAACAAAACCCCACTGAAGTTAGTAGGTCCCGTGGGGCCCGGGGTTCTCTCTCACAGAGCTGGTTATAGTGCTTTTCTTTATCGTTGAAGTGTTTTAGAATGTCGTTTCCAACTAAATATATGTTCTGTATCTGACAGGTGAGGAGTACCAAACTTCAAACCGTCAGACAAAGTGGTTTTCCTTTGTTTTGTTTAGGGAGATCTCTTTGATTATGCTTGTATTAAGAGTGCACTGCTAGGTAATGATAGAACATACATCTGCTTAAACCAAATTCAAAGAGTATCATGAAGTGACACCTGCTTAAGTTTTTAATTAAAGTGACTTAATCTCTAGCGATCTCTACATACATAGGCAGAAAGTAGCTGTGTTTAATGTGTACTTTGAACCGCCATTCATTTAGAAATCAAAGATTTGTAAATGAAACACAGTATGCTAGACGTGATGATATTGGACTGGAATCCCTTTTTGTTGGCATAGCCTATTTTTTCTGATGCTGCCAGCCCCTGGGAATACATTCTCATTAAAATTATGTATAGAAGCAAACATAAAAAGAAAGTTATCTTAAAAAATAAATAAGTGCATATATAGAACATTTTTAAATATGCAAATATATATAGTTGTTCATGTAATGGGGAATTGCTCCTGCCTTTTGTGAGCAGTGTTCTGCCATTAAACAATTGCACTGTCTGATGAGTTACTATTTTGAAAAGTGACTGTAAAACCATCATGTATTTTTTTCATCAGTTTTCTAAATTTCAAGTCTCTGGCGGAGTAGGTCAGGTAACTGAATGCTATTTAATGGTACTCCTTGTTCTTCAGTGGGTAGGGTCCTTAACAGGCTCTGCTTAACTCAGTCATCTCTCCCTGTTGGCAGTGGCAGTGCATGGCCTTCACTTTCCCTGCTAAAAAGGCAGGGGAAAGCTCCAGCTCCTTTTTGTGGAAGTCGTGGGAGGTGCCATTTCCTCTAACAGGACTCTGATCTTTTCCTTGCTGCTGACTGTGTTGGAAGGCTCTGCAGAGGAATACTGTTTCTGTGCCCTACAGAAAGGGATCTGTTTTCCGTATTTTTCCTAACAGGGTGAATTTTGCTGAGGTAATATGTCTTAAAGACTGATCTTAGTTTAGTTGATATAAGTTCATATTGTCTTTCTCTCAGCTTTCCACCTACAAAAGTCCCTTGATATTCTTGAAACAAATGTACAGACAGTCCTGTATTTTCCCTCTTTTGTCAGCTGGTGATGGTAAATGTCAGTAAGTGATAGTGAACGCTGATTTGGAATGGGACAAGGAAAAAGAAGCAGAGGCAGTTCGGTTTTTGCAGATCCATAGTTTGTTATCCCTACCTACTGGTGACACCCATGGTGATTTCCAGCGTAATCCTATGTCTGACCACACTGCTGCAGTCCTCAGGATGGAATTTAACATGTGGGACCTGTAACCTCGCTGCCTGGCACAAGTCTCCTAGTCATGATTTTTCTTTGCAAAACGAACACCGTCTCCTACGTCAGGAAGGGAGACAGAAACTTCATAAGGGAAAGATGAACAAAGCCCTTAATTTGTGAGAGGAAGGAAACTGGTAGGGAGAGAGCACGAGCACTGTAACAATGCCAAAATGGGGGGGCAGCAGGGAGGGGTTGGGGGCAAGCTGGAGGTGTAAAGCACTGTGCTGATAAATGCAGAGTGATAAATTGCGAAGAAGATGCAGGTGCTGGAAAGGGCCCTGGGGTGGCTGGGGAGTGGGGGCGTGCGGAGGAAGCCCAGCTTGCACGGCTTCGCTTGTAACCCTGCTGGCACGCTCGCCTTGTCCGTGTTACGGATGTGCGGAGGTAAATTACTAACGAAGATGTGTGCGGATCCACCCAGAAGGGAGGTGAATGTTTCTTGATAACATTGTGTTCTCAAACATCAGCTCTGAAATGCTCAAGACATTTGCTTTTGATTTTCCTTTGACCACCTGCAGAGCTCACCAAACTAGTTTGGGGTGAGAGGAACAAGACTGCGCAAGGAGCTTTGGCTTCATTTAAATGTGGGTAGTTGTGCTGTTACGATGGGGAGTTAAATACTGAAATGCTAGCTGTTTGGCTTTTTTTCTTTCCTTTTTTTTTTTTTTTTTTTCCCTTTCCTTTAGAAATTCTCTCTTTCCCTCATACTATGGTTTATTTATATTGCTACCTTGGCAATATTGACTAGCATCTATAGGAACTGCACTCAGGGAAAGGTGCTGAGATTTAAAAAAAAAAAAAAAGGGTTAAAACTGACACACAGGTATTTCACTATGAAGTTTACTGATGGCTGTTGCTATTGCATGTCCAAAATTCATAAAGGACAACTTTATTTGCCCTCTTTCGTGTTGTCTCAGCTTTGCTTCAAAAAGCTGCAGTCATCACTGGATGATTTAAATCAAAAAATAGAGTCAGAGGTTAAACTTTTGCCTATTGTCTTTTTTCATCCCACCATGCATTGAAGTAAGGAGCCCAAATCTGTCTGCACAGTAAGCCTCCTGCAGGTGCACAGTGGTTGTGGCTTAGGTCCACCCAAAACTTTCTCTTCTGCAGGTGGAGTGAGCCTAGTTCCCTCAGCCTCTGACCGCAGGGCTGCAAGTGTTCTGCCCACAGCTGTCCTCATGTTCAACTGCTCTCAGTTTATCAAAGGCTTTTGGGAGGAGGGATGCACAAATCTATACAAAGAAATATCATTTTGGTCTTTATGCAAAAAGATCTTTGTGTAAATCTGTTATGTGGAGGCTTTGGGAGGTTTTCATGTGTTTCTGTGATTATTTAAAAAAATAGTTGCACCACAGTCTTGTCATAGCAGTATGTCTGTGATTATAGTAGGTAGCCGAAAAAAAATCTGGGCAATGAGCTCAAACTTTTTTAGCTGTGTCTTGTGGGTATCTAACTTAGAGGAACATTTTCTAGGCCAACTCTAGGTTTTGGGGTAACAGACATTATAATAACAATAGCAACAATAATGGCCCCTAAAAAGATGGGATGGATTCAGTGGGTTTATGATTGTCCTTCAGTGAAGAATTTAGACTAGAAGCTTGTCTTGCTATGGCTGATACCTTAGTACATCCTTTCTGTCCTTACACATGAAGTAGACTCTAAGATTAGTGTGGTTGAGTATATTGGAAGTAATAGAAAACAGACACAGAAAAATTGTTGCATGTTTAAAAAAAATCATAAAATGAAAGAGGAAGTGCATCATTTATTATAACACCATGTAGACTAATGAAAAACATACTGCAGCCTGGAAATTTGTTAAGAGCTGAACTCCAAAAGTTTCCATTCCCAAAAATGCCTTGGGGCCTCCGGCTGTAAGCTTGTGGCTAAAGAGGCCCTATGGTAAACTGACATAAAAAATAACTACTCCATAAACATTCAGCTCCTGTTTCACAATAGTTGGAAATAAGTTTTAAAGAAGTGTTCCCAACTGATACTGACTATACTTTATCAAAGTAAAAGGAAGGCAGGCAGTGCGTTTATGACTAGAATGTCAAACTGGGAATGAAACACTGGGGAGATGGGTATTAGGCACAAAAATGTTATGCTCATTGTACAGAGGAGAAAATGAAAAAGATGAAGCGATTTGCCAAGAGCAAGAGCAGCAGTCAGCACTGGCAGAGCTGGTGTTAGCATTAAATAATTCCTGGCTCTTGTCCTTTGCTCGTTAACTAGAGCAGGGCGGACAGCACACCTACGACACGCTGCTACGAGCAGGTCGCCAGCCTGTGCTCGAGCACGTTCTTCAGGCTGTGTGCGAGCACACCCCTGTGCCCTCAGAGGAATGGTGTTGGTCCCTTAGAGAAGGCTGAATTTGGTGTCTCTTTTCTTTTAATCTTTTTGTCTTTCCTAAAGGTATGTTTCTCCTGCAGAGTTAGCCCAAGCTGATTCACTAGGTGTTAGCTTTGCCTTTCTCCCCACTGACCAGCCTTTGTCAGTGCATGAAAATCTCCAGCACTGACCGTGGGGTTTCAGGCAGTTCTAGCTGACATGATGGCCTGCTGGTAGAGGTGGTGAGGACAGCATTACAGCCCTGATTCCTTCCTCGCAGGGGTCGGCAGGCAGTTTGCAGAGATGATGTCAATTAAATCCTCCAAGTGGTTATGTTCCTCCAGTCTGTTTCTGCAGTTCCTGTGGATCACAGAGGTTCTCCTGCCTGGCAAGGAGTCCTAAAGTGCCTTAGGATCACGGCATACATCCATGAAGTCCAAATTTCACAAGGCTATAAAGATGTTGTAAGCTGGAGGCGCCTTCATCTGAGCCTGTGTAAATTGCCAGTTTGTGAGCTTTGGGGAGGAGGTTGATCTGGGAGTCAATACAGACTGCCTTCGCTAACTCTTCCATGAGCACTTAGTAAGTTTTCTAGTACATTTTTACAGAAATAAATACCAGGTCTAGAAATCCCAATGTTGGTAAGTATTTTCACTGTTGTACATTAATAAAGTAAACATATGGCAATAGCAGTCACACTGTATTGCTATACCTGTACTTACGTGATGTGCAGCACAGAAGAATGTCAGTCAAAGACTGAACCACTGGAAGAAAAAAAGAAGAAAGAAAAGGTAAACCAATTGCTCATAGTTGTTTGAAAGAAATGAAAAGCAAATTTCATAAATTCTGTTAAATACATTTCATGTGTTATATTTCACTGTACCATGCTTTTTATAGCATTTACAACACACAATATTTTCATGCAGTGATTAGAAAATCCAGAAAGTAATTGTTTACAATGTTTGGTATTGAATTGCTTCATGATTGATTACTGACTCAATGACTGTAGCTGAAAGGTTGACAGAGTTACTGTATCATAGTGGTGTTGGTGTTGATGGCTTTATTTACATTTTGAGGTGAATTGAGTTTCTTGAATAAAAGCTGTGGATTGATCTAAAAATAGAAACTCACAGCTTTCTTCTCCTCATTGGAAATGTCACATGTACTGGGTTAAAACTGAAATGGAACAATCCCAATATGAAATATTTGGCATGTAGTGAGATACTATGACAAATGTCAGTTTGATTTGTTATTGTAAAACACAGTGGTTTTGGCATACTGTGTTACGCTAATTCACTTTGGTTACTGAGGATATATCTGCTCCTTTGCACACTGTGGGAGAAAATATGGAAAAGATGAATATCTTTTAAAGTATATCTTTTATACTTATATTTTTATAAAATATCTTTTAAAGTAAATTATAACAACAAAGGTGTAGTATGTGTGACCACTAAGAATTTGTAACCGGTATTTCAGATCTAAGTTATCTAAAGGAGAGGAATGATGTAAAGCACTAATTTCCATATTTCTTGCAGTTTAAATTAAAGTTTTAAGTCTTTTAGCTTGGATAAGTGATTGAACAATAATACTTGGCGAGCAAGATAACTTTAAGAACAGATTGTCGCTATAGTAAAAAAGGTGTATTTTCCCCTAAAAAGAAAGATTAACTTTGAGGTTACTCAATTATGACTGAGTTTTGAGGGAAATAGAGTACTTCATTTGTGAAAAAATGGTTTAAGATAGCAGCCTCTGCCAGTTTATTCTTTTTATATTGAAGTTTTACTGAAAGATCAGTAAGTGTCTGTGAAAGATCTCATCTCCCACTGGCCTGCATTTCCCACTAGTGCTGCTGGTCTCTGTGATGGGAGCCACCAGCGGCCCGGCCCAGCCCGGCCTCTGTCCTGTTCCTCACGTCTCGTGGCAAGCATTGGAGGGACCAAGAAAAGTACGTGGTGCAATCGATATTTGGTTGCAATTTTAGTTTCACAATCTGGTGAAGAATAGTAAATAGAAGCACTAATTGCTATTACTACACGGCCTTGAACTTGAGAGAGCGATTTCCGTGTGTGTGCCGTGGCCTGTGTGTGTGCCGTGTCACGCAGCTGGAGATCACCTCCCTGGCTCGAGCAGCCCTAAGACCTGCTGGCGTGCCTGGCTGCTTGGTCTGCAGCTCTGGCTGGCCTCCCATCCCACCACAGAAACAAATGTCTGCTAATTCATGTGAAGAAACAACAGATTTGCTGTTTATAAATTCATACAGATTGAAGCTGTGTTGCAGGTGCTGTTAAGACAGCTGCCCCGAGCTTTACAGCACAAAACACGTGTGGGAAGCTTTTTCCCTGTTCGTTAGCAAGTTCGTCAGGAGGATGTGAGCAGTCCCGGCCGATAGGCCTCACTGCTGGAGCGTGGCACAGCTGCCTCATGCTCTGGCACTCCTCAGTGTCCCTCAGCGACCTCCAGCCCGCCTCCTGACTAACACAGCCCCTCAGTGCCTTTGCTGCGGCCTCACATCCAGGTATTTATGGACGTGATGGAATTAGACACGTGAATTGTCATTGAATTCAGCCGGCTAAGCTGCACAAACAAACTTATTTATATCCATGGCTTGCTGCAGTGCTGAGATCGGCATTCAGAGGACCACTGTCCTTTGCTCACACGGGTTCGTAGGGTGGGTTGGAGAAAGATTTGTCCATACCAGTCACCAAGAAGCTTTGCTTCTGCTGACCTCATTGGATTCACGAGGGTAACGTGGGTTTCGTTGCCTCCCTCCATGGTGACTCAGTAGCTTTTCCTAGATTGATCTGTTTTTCTTGCATTCTGAGCCCTGTTGCTGAAGTACATTTTCTTTTAAGTAGTAAACTAAGTTTTAGGAATGATTAAATCACAACGTGAATCATAACTGAAATGCTGAGCTCTGCATACTGCTCTTCACATCTATAAGCCAGCAGGGATGAATAACAAGTTTTGTAGCGACAGACTTAGAGCGGGTCTGCAGTTCTGCTGAGAGGTGAACCCACTGCTTTATGTGTCTTTTGATGTAAGCAGCTCCAAGGGAATAAACAGCTGGTTAGTCAGTTTGCAGAGAGCTTGCAGCGTGTCTGAATGCACAGAAGCATTTCTAGATAGCTTAAAGAATGTAATGCCTTTTCAAGTGTCATATGTCATGCAGCATATAATTTTATTCATGAGGCCCGAGTTGTGTATTCCAAGAAAAATCGTAGATCGTATTAATCCTATTTAATTCTGAGTCACAACATAAAATTTTGCAGTGCTGTAATTAACAGTAATGAAAGATAAGGAGCAGCAGCTGTATAGCTAATGAAGGAGTTAATTTCAACGTGTATTTTAGCCCATTAAGTACTATAAAGCAAAAAGCCTTGTGTTGCCAGCATGAAGCAAAGGAAGGCAGTTAACCACCGCTCCCCTTGCCAGACCAGCAGAGCTGGGGATGCCGTACAGTTTAGGCTTCACTAAAATTGATTCATTAGCTAAGGCAGTAGCATGCACTACAAATGTGGAAGAATATATAAATCATTGTTACGGTTTGTCTTATCCCAAGGAAAAAATTCTTTCTTATTCTGCCTATGTGAATATCATTTTTTTCTATGAAAATGTTTCCCTCCTTTCAGGTTGGAGTATATTTTATAAACTGATTTAACAGTTTAGTTCAGGTTTTTGCTCTGTCTGTCAAGACTCTCCAGAGGCTGAAATCTGCAGGCCATCCAATACATCATTGTTCACATTGTACTTCTTTTTAACAAGTCTGAAACGTTTTCCTTGTGTGGTTTCGCAACCCCCTTTTTTTTTTTTTTTTTTCCCCAACAGCATGAGTCCTATCACTAGATCAAATTTAGAATTCACTGCTTCCAACAATTGTCTAATGGATCCACATGTTTACACAGCATGACATTGGCATCCAGATAGTGCTGTCAAAGTCTCCAGGCTGTACTACTGTCTCATGCTTCCTCCCTTCTCTTAAAAAATAATAATAAAATAGCTACAGTTACAGTTAATCTGGTATTCTGGGAAGCAGTGAACAGTGCTTTTACTTCAGCCACCAGTATTGCTCCCAAAATTTAGAAAACAACCCTTTTTTTGATCTGCTATATATGAAAATGTCAACTCTCAGGTATTTTATCAGCACTTATTGTATCAATCTCAAAATGCTATTGAATGGGAGACCGGAAAATAACTTTTCCAGACTTGTTCTTTTTTTTCTGTCCTGAGGTTCCCAGGCTGAATGACAGCTTTTATCTGTGTATGCCACTGCTACCAGCACAGGCGCTTGTGGCTTTCCGAAGCTCCCAGCTACTTCTCCCTGCCACTGTGCCGTTGTGTCAATACGCGTTTCTCTAGCCTGATGGTGAACAAATTACCGAACTGATGTGTCTGCAAATTAACCCACCAGCAGGCAGCCTCAGTCACTGGGCGTTTGTGTGGCATGAGAGGACCTTTTGTAATTAACTCGCCTGTGTGTTTTGCACAGTGCTTAATTCCTGTTCTGTGTGATCGGATGTAAATAAATCAGTAGCAATTACTTGGCAGCAACTTTCTGCAATCAGTTGCTCTGAAGAAACTTAGCCCATGGTAGCATTAAGCAAAGGAAGGGGGGTTTGGCTAGGACACCAGAACCTTTCTTTTTTTAATGCTCTCATGGGATCTTTCACTTCCACACAAGCAACTGCTTGAACTGGCCGAGTGGTCTTGATTTAACACTGCTGTACGAATACTGCTTGTCCCAGCTGCAGGGTATCATAACCTCTATTTCCTTAGCTTAGATTTGAAATCTGGAGCCATATGATTCAGATGAACCATGACTGCCCTCTCTTTAACTTGATGTATTTGTTTTGAAAATACCATTGTTCGGTCCAGGTTTTAGCTCCTAAGCAAATTAAGCTGATTTGCACTGGTAAATGGGGAATACTTAACAGCTTGATTAAAAAAAAAAAAAAAGGCAAGAAAAGCTGAAGCAATTTTTAACTCATCAGTGCCAATGAAAATACATCATTAGCATAAACTTTTTAAAAAAAGTTTTTAAGATTAAAAATGATAGGTTGTCCCAAAGGTAGCTATAGCTCTGATGCAAAAAGTACTTCTTCCAAGAGCAATTACATGCTATGCAGCAACCTCACAAAAATGTTGCTGCAGACAGGTTTCAGAATGAAGGCTGATGAGCAGAACTGGGTTAGCTTTGCATTCAAAATTTGATTTTATGTGGGCTTGTGTTCTTGTGAAGCTTAGATACAAGCTCTTGGATTTGAAGTAAAGCCAACTGGATTTGTAAAGATGCCTATCGTATTCCCTGGCCCTGTTCAAATCACCAGAAAATATTAAGGCTGACAAGCCTAACTTGATCTGCGTCTCAATATTTTTATGCTAGATTACAGTATACATAGAAAAAAGAAAAGTCTCTACCACAGCTGCAGCCTGCTTAAAAAAGAAAAATTAAAAAACAAAACAAAACAGGCCTTTTATTAAAAATAAACATATAGCAGAGAAAATGGAAAATCACCTAATTGCCCATGAGGGTTTACATATGTACCACGTGACCAAAGGTCAAGCTAAATTGCCATGATTTTCTACTAGGGTTTTGTAATCACTTGTTATATAAATGAAGATTTCTTCACAGGCTTTAATTGGTACTATTTTATAATTAAGCTTATAAACTTCATAATCTAATTAGATTCTTTTTTTCACTGCTGGTTTGTAGTGGCGTTTTGTGAATTTCCTTATTTATTTATTCATAAATGCTCAGAGAGCCTAAACAGCAAGTTGAGGGCTGGGATGCTTTCCCAAATATAGTTCAGAGCTGTCGGTCAATCACTGAGCTGCTCCTGCTGTCCGAAATAGAAGTGGCCCCAGCAGCACCTGCCAGGACAGCATGTACAGGGGGCTAAGTTTGGCAGGTCGGGATTTCTGTTCGATAGCGTGCAGGCAGGTTGCTCGTAGGGTGTCTGCAGAGTTGCTTCTAACTGTTACATGTATTTTACAGGATGGAAGAGTACTGAGGGAATTGCATTCAGATACTGAAGACGACCTTATAATTAAGATGCAATTTTACTCGCTTGATTTAGACAATTCTGCTTGCTGCCCACCTGCTTGGACTGAGTGAGGTTCTTCCCTTCTTTTTCCCCTCCCTCCTGGGGTAATGCACTGTACAGGTTCTGAGTTTGGTGGAAGACGGTGGAACTATTCCAGATTTTAAAGCTGTTTTTGGTGTCTGATGGTAGTGCTACGGAGCAGGGACATTTGACGTTTGCAGAGTGCATAGCAGCAGTAACATGGCCAGCTGGAGCAGCTTCCTGCACTTTACCGTCAATTCCCTTCTGACTAAGGTTATTCCAAATTACTTATACACCAGAAGACATAGCCCATCCCATTTTATATTTTATGGAATGTCCCAACCTCGTAGGCTGCTCTGATTTCATTTATATTCACAGACGCACCCACAAAGCTTCCACTTAGCACGTCCCTGTAAGTCAGACCTGCACGGGCAGCCAGGAGCGTGCTTGCTCCAGCCCTAGCGCTGCAGCAGCCTGTGCTGGTGGGCGGAATGGCACAGCATCCTTGCTGGCCAAGCAGCTCCCCAAAAAGGAGCACATGTGCCTCCTGGCTTGCTCTCTGACATGAACGCCTGCATTTTCTTGCCAAGCAGCTGGCCCATGGGAACGTGACCACCTCCTGACAAGCTGCAGCTGGGATGTCCACACTACCTCCCCTCCCCATGCATGCCAGGTGGTGCAATTAGTGCTCAGCTAACCTGGTGTTGGGTCACACAGCAACAAGAGAGAGCTGTCTTCGTGCCTTTTACTGGTAGTTAGAATTGCTAGAGGTAAAGACGGCAGGAGGGAGGCAGAAGAAAGGGTGGCGAGCACTGTAATGCTCCTGAATGGGGAAGCTGGAGGTGGGCTGAATGTTGTTGTTACAATAGAAGAGAAGAATGGGATTTCGCAATGAGAAGGAAGTGGAGTGCCATGGCATTGCTACATCAGTTTCCAGTGGCCCACCCATTTGTTTTGACAAAAATACCTATGCTAAAGCTATGTAGGATAGACACATACCTTCAGACCTGTGGTATTTAGGTTTCATTATTACTCTTTGAAGGTTGAGCTTGATGTTTTAGTATTTTGTTTGGAGACTTAAACATTTAGGTTTTTTAATTCTGCCCTTCTAGCCATTTCCCTGATTTACCTTGCAGAGTAAATATGCTTTCATTCAGTTTTCCAGACTTCTTTCCTTTCTTTGCTTTTGGCTTAATTTTGAGATATGACATTCAAACCACAGTTAGAGGTGAGTGCCTCTTTGAGAGAAATAGGAAAACAGCAAGGGAGTTCAGAGGCAGCAGTTTATTTTTCAGTATGCTGCAAGTCCGCTGACACAGGTCCTGCCAAAGGCACCAACTTTAACAGCAGCAGCACTTAGGAGAGTGTGCTCAGGGTTTCTGGCAATGCTCACAAGCCACTTAGAAAAAACACGCGTATCACTTGTGGCAAGAGCTCCATGGCTTGGAAAGCACTGCTGCAGACCAGTTTATAAGGATTTTTTTGTCTTTGTACCTCTCAGAGTTATCCATTTTCATTCCATCTACCATGAGCCCAGTTTCCTCAGTGTTGATATCTAGGATCTTAACATCAAATCTGTAATTAATACAGCTACATTTAGAAACTACAACATTTGCAGTGTTAAAAGCAGCAGCTCATTGTGTTACACAGTGCGGCATTTAGCACGTTTTAAATATTCTCCACTTGTGCATGTACAGATTTTTATAGTTGAATTAAGAATTTATAATATGCTGGGTCTCATATTCCAGGTCTGTTTGTTTCTAAAGCTGGGCACAGAACTCAGCCTAGGCCATAAACTTCTGTAGATGAAATGAAGGCTGATTAGAATTTTAATACTAAGGAAGGAAATGGTCTTGGGTAGTGCATTACAGAGCAGAAGAGGCCTTCTGTTAATACACAAGAGTATTACTGTTTTCTTGAACTTTGCCTTCCTATCCAATTACTGCTTGTGCCTAGAAATCATAACTCTGGTGCCTCCCATTTGATAATGTTGAATGCAATCCTCATGCTAGTTTACCTCATTTCCAGTAGTAAATATCATCTTGATTATACAACTGTTAGATAATACACTCCTAAAATTGAATAATAAGCAGTACTACATGGTTTTGTTGATAAACAAAGCGAAGTCATGATGGTATATCTAGCTGGCCCAGTTTTGTCTTTTTAAATTAAATGAAATCAAGAGGCTTTTCTTGTGAAATGCTTTTCTTGTGACTAACTTATTGCATATTCCACTCTTTGTGACACAAACAAAGCTTTCAGTGTTGCAAACGATTTTTCAGAGTCAAACAAAGTACCAGGAATCCGTGTTGTGGGGTTTCGTCGCATGCACCGCAGAGACAGCGCCGTGCTAGCAGCCTCTAACGAGCTCACCCAAGGAGCAGGTGCAGGCAGCGCTGTGAGCAGCATGAGCCAGCAGAGCAGGGACGAGCCAGCATCCGTGCCCTGCTCCCTGGACTGGGCTGGATGCTTTGTGCTTCTCTGAATCTGTGGTACTCAGCCCTCGCTGCACATGCTTGTTGCACATTTATGGCAGGACGCTCTTACCAGAGTGCAGAATCCCATTCTGGTATTATCACATGAAAATCGATTCTGATCCCTCAGCGTTTGGAGTGTATTATTAGCGTGGTACAACTAATCATTTTCATACAAGGGGAATGAAAATCATGCCCTTGTTTAGATGCTGCATGTGTATTTATAGGACCATAATGCCCAAATACGGTGGTGAAACTTGGCTGCTTCTCCTGCTGGTTTCTGTGGTTTTGTTTCATTGTCCAGAAAAAGTGACAACATTCTCAGCTCTGTGGCATCCGTCAACATGATTCATGTCATGTCCACTTTTGGCAGAAAAAGAGAGATGTATATTGTTTGCTTATTCCTTTAAATTTTATAGTTTTTTTATCTTTCTTTAAGGATTTTTGTTTGCAGTTCTCACACCATTAAAACATCACAGTAGGGACAGTCTGAAACATATTTATCCCACTCAAAAGACTCAGCGGTTTATGTATAGTCTGTTATGCAAGTAGCTTTACTTTAGATTTTTTCCCTTTTTTCTTTGATCACTTGTGTAACGTTTTTTGAAATGCGTGTCTGATGTTGATTCCTTTTTGTGTTCTATTAGATGCATTTGATTTTGCATCTGAAAGGATTGAATATTAAATGTCCTTTCCATATGTGTGTATTAACAGCGTTTTAGTTTTCTTCTTTCAGACAGAGCAGGGAAATTCCTAGGATTTAGGTTCCTAGATTCCTAGCATCTTTATGAGGAAGTCTTGAAAAGCTATATTAGCAAAGCCAAAAAAGACCCTCCAGATGTATTTTTATATTTTTATATGATTTTTATAGTGTAAATTAGAGCAGAAGGAACAAGCTATGTCAGAGATAATTTTGGAAATGAAAAAATAAAATTATTGCATTATATATATATATATAAGAATGGTACAGATAAACTCTTGACTCTCTTAGCGCTTTTTTCCCCCTGTATTAACCTACCAGTGTTTCAGTAACCAGGAATATATGAGTTTATGGAGACTTGGTATAATTAATCTCTTGCTAAGAAGGAGAATTGTAGTCAAAGATTTTTTTCCCTCTCTTACAGTAGACAAATGCTAATGTTTCCTTTCCTTTCTGAACTTCCAGACTGGAACAGTGTTTGATAAGCTGACTCCGAGGGTGAAAGTCCCCTTCAGAGATGCTCGCTGTACAGCATACCTGCTCTTTGGTTTCGTTTGCTGCAGTTTATAGGCACAGCACAGCAAGGTTAGTTTTGGTATCTGCATTAAGCATACCATTTCAGTAACGTTCCTGTTAAACAGAGGGCTATGTAGTGATTCAGCGCTGAGCATGCAGATGATTCTACAGCTCTAGAAAGGCTCATTTCTTTCTAGTCCCATATGTTATCTTTAATCAGGAAGTAAGGAGGAAAGCATTTGAACTGAGAAGCGTTTGGAAATAGCATGAGCAAATATAGAAGCTCAGACCTTAGTAGACAGTTTTACAGACTGCAAGGGAGGATCTGATTGTGGTTTTGCCTGCAAATGTTTTTAATCTGTTGACTTTGTTTTTAATTACTCACGACTGTGAGTGATTTTATGTCAGTCATGTGAGTTGTATAAGCATTTGAAACTGAGCTATCATGACAGGCTTTCCCTACATGTATTTTTATTTCTTCTTCTCTTCTCAATTCGCTCCTCTCAAAAGCCGAGAAGAAAGGAGCCCTGCTCTTGAGTTCCTGGTGAGATATTTCTTCCTACAGTAGACAAAACCAGAAGGCCTATCCCAGTGATCCTACTGGCATCTCTTATCAAAAGCTTCTCAAATGATCCAGGCATCATACAAAATGCTAGCGTGAATCCAGCTTATCACAAGATACTCAGCAGTACTGCTGTTAGCAAAAGACACTGAGAAGCCCTATGTCACATCACATACCAGTGTTCCCAGTGCTGACCCTGGAGAATTTCCCTCCCTCAGTGCTACCTGCCCTGATGGGCATGGAGCAACCACCTGCAGAACTGACCGGGTGCCTGTGGGTAGACCCAAGAGCCCCCATGAGCACTGAACGAATATTTGTAGCTTTGTCAAAGCTGTCTCCGTCTAGGAGTTTGCAGAACAACTCGTTGGAGTTCAGCTTACACCTTCACCCATGATTTCTTCCTGAAGGATGATGCTGTGTCCAACACTTGTTCTGGCAAAGCCGCCTGAGCTTTACTGTAATAGTTCTAATTAGATGTTTCTACAAGATCACTGCTTGAGAGTCACCACAAGACAAACATTCTGTGAACAATTATCTGAAGAAGTTGTTAATTAATGTGGAACAACTACAGCTTTTGAAAATGTATTGTCTGTACAGATACCATAAATCCACTTTCCTCCCCACTTGCTTGTGGAGCCCTTTGTATTCTGGGTTCTCTGTTAACAAAGGTGCTGATGTGCTGCTGTGGCCTGTTCTCGTGCTGCTGGCTGTTGTGGACAGGCGAGCATGGATGATGGAGACACAACTCCAAAGACCCTGCTAACCAAGCCAGTGAGGTATTTCACAGTCTTTATTTATTTATTTATTTATTTAATTCTGATTATCAGTCTGGACAAGGAGCTACAGAAATGCTACAAAACTTATCATCTTTGTAGTGGATTTTGAGGCTTCCTATGTGGAACACTTGTTGAACATAGATTTTTGCACTTTGGCCAAAATAAGAGTGTTTTTGTGTCTTTACTTCCAAATGTGTTGAAAGCATGTGTTGCTATAATACTATTTATTGTACAGCACTTAAATAACTTTATGTAGTGAACATATGCTAAGGCAGAATTCATAAATGGCATCTCCCTCAATTTAACTTCTAAAGTATTTCTTAAATCTGAGAACCTACATCTTGGGTCCTGTTATATGTAACCACGCAGCTTCGTAAAGAAGACAGACTGGAAAAGTTTTTGGACAGGATTGTGAAAATGATTAATATTTGACCCTGTTGTGCTACAAGAAACATTACGCCAAATTCAAATGTCATCCAAATACAAACCTTAGTCTGAAAAGCTAAAAAGGAAACTGTGAAAATATTGAGGCTTTCATTATGCGTGAAGGATTTCAGAAGCCTTCAGAGGTCTGTGTGCACTTCAAAATGGGTTATGTTTCTGACACCTCTCCTTGCGGGATTTAAAGCAGTTCTTCTATTTACAAGATAAACAAGTGTGATTAAGCGCTTTGTTGGCAGTAGATCTATTCTTCTTTGAATACATAAAAATGCTGTAAAAAAACCATGACAATTACTTTTAAGAGGAATTGGTGAACTGTATTAGCTATTTTTCTGCTTTCATTTCTAAATTTATAAGCTAAGTAGTTAAGGAGGTATTGTAGGTTAATGATTTATTTGCAATTAACAACTCTTCTTCAGTCTTGTAAGCATACTTCCAGCGTTGCAGTGGAGATCAGTCTGGAGATTACATTTGCTGCCTTTACTTAGTTTTTCAGCCTGTTATGAATTTTGCACAGATTTCAACGAGTATTGCTACTGCCAAATGTTTATTCCTTTCACCTAAACAGTACAGTGCCCTATTGCTGTACGGATAGATGTTCTCTGCTTCAGCATTTAGCTTGCAGGGACCTGAGAGGTCACCAAGAAGCTCCAAGCAGCAGGAGAATGCGAGGAATGGTCATCAGGTGAAATGGGGTGTTCCAGCTCAATTCCAGGAAAGCTCTTTTCACTGTAATTAAGGTCTGGGACGCATTGCCCGGGGCAGTTGAGGACTCCCTGTCCCTGGGGGCATCCAGCACCCAGCCAGGCAAAGCCTCACATCGCATCACCCAGCGCCAGGGATGTGATTCCTCCAAACATTGTGACAATTACAGTAGAAATCCTCCTGAAATAATAGCTCATTCCTAATAATGCCCAGTTCAAGGGAAAAGCAGTACCTAAAGCTGGCTCTGGTTATTTAAGCACTAGTCCTGGTAGATGAGGGGTGTTTTGTTCTTCTAGTGGATGTGTTCTTTCCTATTAAAGCAGTTCTGTTCCTAAAACCTTTCCTTTCCAGCATCCTGTCAGGCATCCTTACAGCAGTAATGTGCTGAGAAGGGTCTAACCCTAGGCCAGGTACAAATCTTTAAGATCTGGTGAGCTCAACCTGTATTTTGTTCTGAGCTGCCTGAGGGGGGAAAAGTCCTTTTGAATGAATTTGTTCTCTTTCTAAATAGGTAACTAGCCAAATGCATCTCAAATATTTGTTCTACCATTCAAATATTGGTTTAGGTTTAGAAAACAAATTAACCTAATGTTCGAAGAATTAGACATTTTGTACCTGGACGCTTTTCTGTGTCATTGGTTCTATAGTGATGACCCTAAAGACTTAGGTCAAAATAAAAGAGCCCTCTGATGAAAATCAGAAAAATATTTTTGCAACTTGGATGATTCTCTTTGCTGGGTGCATGCGTGTTAAAATAGCACAGATGTAGGTTTAAATTTTCGTAGTTTCACTGGGGGAAGCTATTCAAATGACAGTGCTCTTTAATGCTGCTAATGTGGATGTTTTTTCTGAAGGAACTGAAAAATATAAAGAACAGTTTGAGTGTTTTGTTAGTCTGTCAGTACTAGGTGAAATCAGTTTTATTTGTCTATATGTATTATTTCAATGAGAAAGGAAAGTTGTAAAATGGAGCAATTTTAGAGCAAAGGTAAATGAAATTTCTTACAAGCTAGCTTGTTTACTGATTTTTTTAAGGTTCTGCATAAAATAAGAGAACTATGTAAGTTCTTACTCATTTTCTTTTACCCTTTTGCTTATGAGTAAGGCACATCAGTGTGCAAAATTTATTACTTCCACTGTAGATATACCAGTTCCTGGCTTACTTTTATATTAGCTATATATTTTTGACAAAAAAATAACTTGGTAACTGAACATTCATTTCATTTTGTGATTAAATGGGTTGGTTCACAAACCAGAGCAGTCTGCTATTGTGGCTGCAGCTAAAAAACAGCTCTGGGTGGAAATTCTCCCCTTGTTCAGAGGGGCGCTCGGTCTGCATTGTCTGTGGTCTCAGTGGCTGTGCCTCAAGAGCCTGGTGGTGTCTAAACTGGGTCAGTGACCATCCTGCTGCCTAATCCTGAAGTAGAAGAAGGAAACTCCTTTTCCTTAGTATATGATAACAGATTTTTGCACACTTCCTATCACGAAGAGTTGTGAGTAGATGTTTTTGCAGTAACATTGCAAATTCTCTGTTGATTCTTGTGATTCCCCTGCTGCACGCTGCTGGTCGCACAGCGTAGCCCAACGTGTGTCTGTTGTGAGGTTCCAGAGTTCAGTGAGTATTGTGTTGTTCTGTTTACCTAAATATGAGCCTTTTTGAAAGGTGGCTGGAGTTTAACCTTGAACAGGGTATTGCCACTTGCTTTGAGTAATTGCTGACCTCAGCCATGATGCAGACGGGAGAGGAAATGCAAAGGGAGGGACAGAGGATGGCAACATCTATTGTTCTCCATCTTTGACTTCCTTACCCCATCTTGTACATTTGCATTTCTATAGCATGTGAAGTTACTAATCTTTATTCGATTAGATACCCTTAATAAAGGGCATAGGTTGTTACTAGATGGTGGCATTCTTTTATTTTATTAGTGTAATAATAAAACCAAAATTTTACTTTGGAAGTGTTTAGACTACTGGAGCGGTTTAACAATTGACTGGTGGTATTACCCATCCCTGAATGAGCAAGTAGAAAATTAATTTTTGAAACTAAACCAAAAAATTGCTTCTGATGTGTCTGTTGACTGCAGATTGGTAGGCAGAAATTGAAGGGGACTTTCTCACGCATCCTAAAATGCAGGAAGCTAAACCATGTCCGCTCACTGCAGCTGTAAATCCAAGTGGCTAGAAGACCTGACAACTCCACTCGGAGCCTATGTGCTTCCTGAGATGTTTGTTTCCTGGATTTGCTTTGGAGTTTTCGATGGGCAGGAAGTCAGTGTGTATGCTGAACAGTTAAACACTGCGACTCAAGGAGTAATGGCTATAGCAGCCAGAGCACACCATCTAAAGGGAGGAAATAAGGGAACAAAAACCTCACCTAGGAGGACTGAGAACAGAGAGGGACTCATCTTTCATGCTGATACTTTCAAAATTGTGAAAAGGGGAGTTCTACGCACCATGAAAATCTATAGCTTGCTATATTGCTATAGATCGCTGTGTTGGTTATCTGTTGATGTTTTTTGAATGAACTTGCTTGCGTCTGCCAGAAAAATAGCTTTTTCAAAATGGTGTTATAGTGAAGGCATTTTATTTGATCCTTGTTGTTACAGTACTGTTACAAATGCTCGCCAATTGCTAATGCAATAGCAAATGTAAAAAGAAGAGTTTAGCTGGATTTATGATAGACTGATTCTAGCCTGACACATTTTGAATAATAAAAATGTGAAGCATACAATATTGCCAGTCTTGGGTCAAATAAAAAGTCATGTTCCAAATCATATGTTTAAAAATACCATGACATTTTCATTTGCTTTCTGGTTTGCTTAACTTTAAGTAGTAGTAACTGCCTTCCAGGCAGCTGCTCAAGTAGCTTAGGTTCTCTACTCAATCTACAGCATTGGTGTCTGAGCAGTGAAGGTGCAGAGCTGCAAGTGCTCCATGCAGAGGTGTTGTTGGTTACCCACTTCTACTCTTGTTCATCTGTCTAGGTATGGAAAAGAGCAAGTATTCCAGTCATTATGCATGTGCTCAAGGGTTTTTTCTCCTCCGCTTTTCTCATGTGTTAACTTTTGCTTGAATATTTTACACTTATTTTTCTTCTAAGGAATGGTGTCTTAAGCCAGAGGGTGCAAAAAATGTGATCTCATTGAGCTGTACAGCCGCTTGTCTCCGCCTTTGCATCACCTCCTCGTTTTGCTGGCACAAACATTCACAGTGAATGGAATCGGGGAACAGATTCGGTTTTGAAGTAACCTTTGCGGGGGGGATAGAGAGGTAATTTTAACCCAGATGAGTTTACAAGACGGTACAAACACTTGTGCCAACCACAGGAAGAGGCGGGAGAATACAGACTGTGTGTCTTTTGGCAGCAGTACTAACTTATGGTGGTTTAAGTTGTTCCTGAATCTGCCACCTGAAATTCTTTTATTCACAAATAAAGCTTTGTTTAGAGCCTGAACAGAAGCGTTCCGTTGTGTAATCTTTCACTGTAAGCAAAATATATTACATCTAATTTATAAGCGTATTGTTTGTACTGCTGCAGTCACTGTGTGACTATGTTTCCTGCAGTAAGTTAATCATTTCTATTATAACATAATGTGGATATTTTAGTGTAAGGCGGGAAAGGAAGAAATCAGAGCTCTGTGTAATGACATTAAGCTTTTAGGCACATAGACAGCTTAAACGGACTCACAGCTGCTTAACATATGCCCTCTGCCTGAACTCGTTTTATCACTTGGTATCTGACTTCTCTCAACATATAAAAAGTTGATGTGATTGATTGTTGGTTATACAGTATTTGTCAGGGTGAACTGAATCATTATGTATATAGATTCAAGAATATAGAAAAATAAAGCTAATAAAATTTTTCTTGACATTTTTTCCTTTCAATAAGCTTACTTCAAGTACTTCTTGTTTGCAGGAGTTGGTGGCTGCTGGTTTTGCTAAGCAGCAATTGCTGAGTGATTTAGAGAACATCTCTGCTCCTTTGTTTGGATTTCATTTGCACAACCATTTAGAGTTATAAAACTGTCAGCTTAGGAATAGTCTATATGTTTTGCCAGGGCCTCATGTAAGCAGAGTTTATATTTTCCTCTCCATTTTGTGTGCCATTTGAATTCTCCAGTATGGATTGCCATTCATCTTTGCACTGGTCATTAGAATATAACCATTCCTGCAAGTCCCATGGCCTTCTTTAGAGAGGAGGAATCTTCAAAGTAATTATGAAATCGCACCTCAGATTAGTCATAAAATAAAAGAATGTAGAAGATCTGTTAACCACAGTATCTCACCCTTGGCCAAGCCTAGCAGTGATGGAAGGCTCTGCTGTTGCTTAAAAACACATGGAATTTAGGACTGGCTGTGACTAGAATTGAATCACCATCTAAACATTAGATAGCATGGACCAGAACTGTTAATTATATTAATTACAGAACTCTCAGATTCCCTAAAATAACAACAGTGTGTTGAAATATTGCCTACTGCTTGGAGTTCTGCTTGCTATGTTCCTCTCCGGCAGAATTTTGCAGGTGACCAGGCTTGGTTTGGGGTTGCATGGAGGTTGCAGTGCCTGGATGCTGTCATTTGGCACGAGGTGTAGATAACTCTAATATATGTCAGGCTTTGTGTACTTATCTTAGGTTTTCTCTTCCTATTGTTCATAATGCACCATGGATGTTAGCTATTAAGTACTTGATGAAATTATAGAAATGCTGATGTCACTGAACTGGAAGCAGAGCGGTATCGCATGTGGAGACCAAACAGCATCCTGGCTAGCACTGTGAGGTCCTGCAGTTATTTTGTTGTTGGTGGTCTCTCTCAACAGCATTTCCACCTTGCTGAGGACCCAACCTGTACGTTTTGCTAAGCACAACTGGTCTTTGGTGGTTGTCGCAGTGTTTGCTGAGCTGTGGGCGCCCTGTCAGGGAGGCGGGTGCAGGAAGCGTTGGGCTGTGCTGATTGCATCTAAGTGGGGCAGGCACATAAACACACAAAAGAGCTGACTTGCAAAAATAATAAATAGTTTGGGAATGTTTGATTTTTACATATAAAAATGAATATGTACTGTATGAAGGGAGAAAATATAATTCTGTAATATGTTTTTTTGGGCTGAAGATATGCCTGAAAATTAAGAAATTTTTAAGCTGAGAAGTTCCGCTGTTGGTGTAAATTTGTTACTTCAGGCAGGTTGCAGTGTTTGGCTTAAAATTGCCAACATGAACCAGGCTTCCTGTCATGAAAGTTGTCAAGAGCATTTGATGAATTAAATTTTTATCTTTTATTTCCAGTTGTATCCCAAGACTAATCATAGTAAGATCTGGGTGAATAGGTACAAAAAAAACACCACCTTGTAAACATTTTCAAAGCCAGGAAAAGTATGAATCATGCTGCTGTTTATAACTTGAAAGATGGAAATTATCATGAATTTGCACCTCTTGCTGTTGCCAGGTGCCTGGTTGCTCAAGTATAGTGGAAGGGAGGTCAGTGCTTCCGAGCTGATTTGGAATTGTGTGAGTCAATTAACAGCAGCTCTTAACAGTCAATGACATTTTATGGAAACCTTAAATAAAAGCAGAGTTCATTCAGGGAATCTGGAAGAATGATGTGTAGGAAGTAAAATGTTTTTGTCTTTGTATCTTGAGAGAAAACCCAGTGTTGACTTCCCTGGCTTCTCTAACTCCCCGCTGCTCCCTCTCCTTGACTTGAGATTTCAGTAGCCGTGCTCGCTGTCAGGGCTTCATCTCCCCAATTCCACCTTATGACTTTCCAGGATTTGCTATTAAACTCTGTCTTACTTTGCTCTCCTTTTCTTCTGGCAAGCATAAACCACTTCGCTTTCAAAGCTTTGCAATCTATTCCCACTCTGGCCATTATCCCACACATGCTATGGAGATGTTGACTTTCCTCTTTTGCTGACAATTCAAACATTTGCCTTTGACAGCCTGCATTTTCTAATGACCATCCTTGGTGCTTTCTACCGCACTGCCCTGTGTGCACTGAAGAAGACGCTTGTAGCTCAGCACAGAGGCACCTTACTGTCTTTTTTCAAAGCCTTCCTTAAACCTTCTTTCTGATCCCTGCAGAACTGTGTGATACCAAAACAGGTATGTGATAAGCTTAGTTCTCCTCCTATTCCACGTTACTCTGTCTGTAATTATCTACTCTAATTTAGACTCAATTTTTAAGTTATTTGCATGACAGCTGTTCTCTGTCGTGTTTATGCTTGATTTTATCAGATATGTAAAATATAACTAATAAAATATAACCACCACCAACACCTTGGTTTGTGTTGCATTTACAATGACACTCTTCAGTGAGGTCATTGGAAATGCAAACAGGTTTTATGGAGGGATTTTTTTCCTAACCAGTCGACAGGTTTTAATTTGGGATCTTAAATCATAATTGTTTTTCAATTTTCTGCTCTGCCTCACAAAAGCATAATGAGGGCACACCTGATGCTATAAAAAACAGATGTCATTTCAGTGCTCCAAGACTGTGTGATAAATTTGGAGGGGTTATGAATTGCAATCATAGACATGCACTTATCAGGGAGCTCACAAGAACAGAGAAGTAAAGCGTTGCTAAACAAGGTTTAGGAACAGATTGCACTTTAATTTCAGAGACTGAGAATGCAGAAGCTGGGGGTGGAATTTTCTTAAGGAACTTTCAGGAGACCATTTCAAACTGGCAAGTAATATATTCAAATTCTTTCTTCCTACCAGTCACATTTAATCAGAAAGTACTACTTGGGCTTGACCATTTTAAGTGGAAGAACAGCAAGCAGACTGGGAAGAAAGCTAGGTCATGCAGTTTGTGCTTACTTGGAGAAACATCCTTCCTTTCCTGTTCTCCTTGAGACAAAACTTCTTCAAACAGGATGTTCAGTGGGAGCTGAACTGTACATGAGATACAAGTGGAGCGTTCTAGCACTTTTTTCATTAAGCAGATTCACACAGGTGTTCAAGGGTGTATTCATGGAAATTAAATGTATTTTACATGAATGACCATTTCATGGGAAGTCATTGGCACAATCTAAGTCACCCGTATCTAGTTATTACTGAACATAGTCAACTGCAAAAAACTGTTATTTCCATCACATTTATTCCTTATTGTGTGGCAAGATGTCTTTTATTCATAACCAAACTGAAAGTCCAATTCTCTATTCCCCCAAGCTGTCTATTTTATTGTAAAGCAAATCAAGCGGCAAGATGCGAGTTGAGGTGGCTGTTACCCTGATGCTCCGTTGTCACCCTATGATGTACAGGACAGTTGAGGAGCAGCATGTGTTCTAGGTGTTGCTGTGGGTGTCTGCTTTAGGGTTGCTGAATCATGAAATGAACACATTCTGCTAAAGAAAAAATCCTGCCCACTCTGTTTTCTTGAGTGTCTTATTTTGGGTCTTGTTCATCATGGTTTAAAATTGCATGTTCTGCATTTGTGTGCCCGTGTAGTTGAGTGTATGCGTGAAATACCTTCTGGAATACTTGCTGAAAAGATCTTAGTGTATCAAACTATAGTTGTTAGTTTTGTTAGATACTAAATTCATGAATAGAAATGTGTTCATTTTTTTCTTTGGTTATCTGGGAGAACCCAGAGTTTGAAAACAGAGGATATATACCAGGGCATGAATTTGACGTAGCTATACAGCCTGTTGAACTCTGGAGCTAAAACTAAGGGGGAAGTTGGTTGCTTTATTGTTTTTAACAAAAAATGTCTTCCTTAGTCAAACATAAGGAGTCCTGTTTGAATTGTAAGGCAAACTGCCTTCCTAGGGATCAATAACCCTTTATTTTTCATTTAGTAATGAATCTCCTGTTTCACTAGTCTTTCCCATAGATGGGGACGAATGCACCTCTAACTCTATGTTCCTTTTTTTTGATCAGAATGGGTACATTTCAGGTGCATTACAGGAAGGCTGTCAGTTTGAAACTGAGCAAACTAAATATGCTCAGCTGAATGAAAGCAATGCTGTCAACATGAACAAGTGGTGTAATTGAGAAAAGAGGTATCTTGAAGCTTCACAGCATTCAAGAAGTGTCAGATCATGTTCGTTTGAAATGCATGGAAATGTTCTTTTTCCCGGTGTAGACACGAGTATTATGTGTCGTCCAGGACTGGCCACCCCGGTGCTTAGCAGACCCTGAGATTCGCACTTTGTTGTTGCCATCGTTGTTGAATTTCACCCTATTTGAAAGAATCACTCAAATTGGTTTTGTAGAATTCCAGACCTTTACCTTCATCAGGATGTAGATCAGTGAGATTAAAACAAGTGCTTGTCCTTTCACCTTTAGAAGTGTTTCACCTACTTTTGGTTGTTATAAAACCCTATATACTGCTTTCAAAAAGCTCTTTTAGTGGTATGTATTGCTGTAAGGACAACTGGCATGCATTATTAGGAACTCTTGACTATGCAGAAGATAGTTGAGGATGAAGTACTTCTGGTTATGAGACCATCAAGACCAGCAGAATCGTGAGAAACAGATTCCATCATATTTTGCTGTTTCCAGCTTAACAAAGCAAGATGGGTTTCTTCCAGATCTTCGTACTCTAAAGGAAGGGTTTGAAGGACTGGGTCTCACTGCTCAGTGAGTTTGCTTTAATACCATTGGCATGACTGGAAAACTTTGACAGATCTTGCCCTGTGGTATGATTGCTAGCATATCTGTATCTGTATTTGGTCAAAACTTCTGACTAAGAAAATGCATGGTACTTTTTTTTCCCCCTCTGTTGTGTGCTTGAAAATAACACATTCTGTTAACAGTAAATGTTATGGAAACTCATAGCACTTAGCTTCTGAGAAACACCGCTATGAACAAAAATATCCTGCACTTTTGCTTTAAAGTTAATATTTATATTTTCTGCTGAGAGAGTAATGGGAAGGAATATCATTAGAGCTTGAGAATGTCACTACAAGTGGTGTGCATTGTCTGTCCCACCTAAGCTTTTTTTTTTTTTTTTTTTTTTTAATGAAGTACAACCTTCAGTGAGTTCCTCTGTGTAAGGATAAATTTAGCTCGAAGAGCGGTGGAAACCAGACTTGTAGGTTGGAGTGGAAGTGACTGCTGTGATGCCCTCACTGGGTGCTGTCATTTCTGCAAGGGATCTGTGCAGGGGAAGGCAAAACGTGGAACAGATTCTGCAAATGGGAAATTGTGGTGAATCGTGGGTCTATGGATATGCTGCAAAAGTCAGGCGGGACCGTTTTCTGAATCACCAATTTGCTTTTTTAAATGTTAATTATTTTTCTCACATCTTAAGCTATAAAATCTTACGACTGTTTTGTACCAAGAGTTCAAAACTGGACTGATAAAATCAGTGTAAAAACTTCTTAGTGTTTAAACCTTGCCTCAGCTATTCCCGTAGTCTGATCAGAACTGTTCAGGCTTTGAAAATGATTAAGCAAACTTCTGTGCAAAAACAGCCCTAGAGATGGAGGTGCTCTCTATGTCATTCTTTGGGTCATTTGCATTTCAGTGTGAGGAGAAAATAATGCAACCACCCTTAAAAGGCCGTGTTTCCAAAGAGCAAGCTGCATCTGCACCTGCACAAATACACATGCACTTGTTGAACTCCAGGTCCTACCCCCTGCCTGGTGGTACTGAGATAGAGGAGGCACTGGGGAGGCTCTTCTCTCAGCTGTCGGTCTCTGTCCATCTGTCCAACTCTGTGTGTGCCCTCAGGCTTGGGGCAGTGAGGTGAGAGGCTTCAGGAGCACTGCCTTGGTGTCCTGCATGTGTCTGGGGGCATCCAGCCCTCCCCAGCTCTGGGCAGCTGCTGTCACCATCGCATGATGGCCAGCATGGAGGAGGCAAGTCTGCTTGCTCCCCCGGTACCTATTCGTGTCTGTCCCGTTAAATTCCTGCCATTGCTGGGAAAGAGGTGCAGCCGTCATCATTTTTGCTTACTCTGCCAAGGACAGGCTTCGATTTCACCCTCAGTGTCTCACTGATGTCTAGCTAAACCATGTCATTTTAAGCTGGTCCAAACCTTGTGAAGGATTTGGGGATCTCCAGCTGCGATCTGTGTCTTCTCATTTTTACAGGGCTGTCTGTATAAAAACTGCCTGCTGGTAAAACAAGTGCTGGGTAAGCCTGTGTTTGTCATTCCTGACCTGTGTGTCAGAAATCCCCCCTGGCTGCATGAAGAAATGATTGCTGAGCCCTTTCCGATAGAATAATCCGCGTAGCCCGCGTGCATGCAAACACCACAGTTCATGCTTCAGACCCGCACATGGAGCTCAGCGCGAGTAGTGTGTGTGGCTGCTATGGTGATTAAAATACATAAATAAGATAGATGAGCACGGACCGTGTTAGCAGTCCCTTGCTGGCAGCTGTTCAGATGGCAGCCAGCTCCAGCCCACGGTGCCGGGCGCGTTTCGTCGCCCCAAACAGCCAAAGCAGCGGGAGCGCCGGCGGCTCCTGTGAGGGGAGGAGTTACGCCATTGCCCCTCTACCTTGTCAGTGAGCAAATTCAGCCCCAAAGTGGCAAACAAAGGGCTTTTGTGCACTTTTACAGCTCGGCGAGGGTTAGCGGCCTGCCACAGTTTTGAGCCGGGACGAGCTCGGCGCTGACCTGCCTGAGAGGGGACCGGGGGGACGCGGGGCAGCCGAGGGAGGCTCGGTGGGGAGGTCTCACTCCCATTTCAGGCACGACACAGGGAATAGTTAAAAGCAGCTCCCACTTACCTGGGTCTGCGCTTTGCTCACGTGTAGGCGAGCGTTTCGGCCGCCTTAGGACGCAGCTGACAGCGATCGGGGCCGTTTGCTCGCGGTCAGTCCCGCAGATCCAGAGGTCCCCTCCGCCGCGGTTGACATCCTCGCCTGGCTGCAGGCTCTCGCTGACTCGGATTCCTCCTCCTTCCCCTCTCACCTTCTAACATCCTCCAACTGCAGAACTCATCCCTCTCCTGAGATGCCGAGCGGTGCACTTGCCCCAGGAACTTTCTCCAGGCAGGACCCGAATTCAAAGCCAGCCTTTCATTTTCGCGGCGGAGTGGCAAGGGCGAAGGCAGCGAGGGGAACTGGAGCGCTCGCTTCCTTTAAATCCCCACCAGAGTCTGCTGAGCGCTGAAAGCGAAGCCGCTTGTCATGGTGAGCTTCAGAGTTTAACTTCAGGGGGGAGGGAGAAAGTGGAAAGCAAACTGAATGCTGTAGTGGAGATTTCTCTCTTCCCCCACTGGGCCCCTTGCCGACTGTTTTTATTGATTTCAATCACTGGAGGCTAGCGAGCTCGCAGAAGAAACACTGTGTAATGTGTTCTTTCCTGGCTTTCATTAAAGAAACTCAATGCAGTGCGGTCACGCTGCCGAGCTCGCCTGGCAACCTGCCTACACCCTGTGGTACCTCTTTCATTGGAGGAGATGGAGCTCGTGGTTTGTTTTTTTTTTTTTTTTTTTTTTTTTCCTCCCCTCCAGCACTGATTTCAAAACAGCTTATCCTCCGCTTCTACCTTCCGCGAGCCCAAAGCTGTTTAAAGTTGGGAAGCAACTGTCAGCACCCCGACGGGGAAGGTCGTGCTGGTGGCGGTTCAAGAGCCGAGGGCTGGGACAGCCCCGCACTCCTTTTATTAAAATTCTTCTCGGGGAGGGCTGAAGAGGGGCTGAATGTGAGCCACGGCAATGTGGATACAAATGATTCCCGAGGGTTCTTTTTTCTCCTTCTCTTTCTCGTTTCTCCCTTCCCCTGATTGGAGAACGTGGTTTAATTAAGGCTAAGAGAGTAAGCGGAGTCCTTCTGCAAATCTGTGAAAATTCCTGGCACTGTCGTCGTGCAAATGAAGCAAAACGACATTCCCCAAGCCTGCAGTAGTGCAGTTGTCTTAAATACTTCTGTTGCATTCAGGACTGTGATACTGGTGGAGAAAAATGAGAAATAAAATATGGTACTAATTTATGCTTTAGAACTTAATCTGTTACAGTATGTACTTTATAGCAGCAAACAATCTATAAAGTGGAATTCAACAAGCTAGTTTCTGTGAGTCGTATTGTTCTGCGTGCCTATAAATCCTTTCATTTAATTTAGTAATTTGCTTGATTTCTTCTTATTATGCAGATTCTAACGTTAATACATTATGTGCTCTTCAGAACTGGATGTAAGTCTATGAAACATGCAAATATCACCCAGTTGTAAATAAAGCCTGATTTCGAGCCACAAGGGCTGTGCCCATTCAAAATTACAGCTGCAGATTTAGGGTACCACCTGGTAGCTTGTGCTTATGAGATACCGTATCTGGGTATGTAAGGACATACTCTTTTAACGTTTGCACCACTACTAAAAGAATCCGTCCCTGGATCAGAAAGATAAAAAGCTTGTTCTTATTTAAATCTGGCTTCCTGCAGAACTTGTTTGAGGCTTTTCTGCCTGGATTGCATCTACAGAAACCTTTCCAAATCAACGTAATTTATTCCCAGTGTTTCTGTTGCCAAGAGTTGAGATTTTTAAAGCAACTAGCTTTTATGAAAAATTTTAATTATTTCTTTATAACATATATAATTTTTTTTAAATCTTCCTCTAGAAGTTCTACAGACATGATATAAGGAAGTCTTATTTCTGCAAATGTTACTTTTAAATCAAAGCTTGCTTTCTGCATGGGAATTATGTTTCATGTGCTCTCTCTGGTCATACTTCTTATTCTCATAAGGTGCTAAATGACAGAAAATGGTTATTTAAATTCAATATGGCTGCAAACTATTTTGTGTAAATTCTATAGCTGTAGTTGTAGCATAGTCCTTTGGCAAGCCTCAAATAGTAAATCATTTGTCAGTCTTTCTTTTATGAACCTTGCATCTAAAGATTTGCCAGCCTTTCTTCTTTGTAGTTTTTGAACTGTATTTATAGATTCTGCTTTTTTGTTTTTAAGCTGGCAGATGGCCAGTTATTTATCTGGCTTCATATGTATTGTGTATGAGGGAAACAGAACATTTTGTATGCTAATATCGTGCATGGTGCATACTTGGGGCAAAAGGCTGCTTGTAAGCAGGATCCATTATGTGACGAGTCGGTAGCTCCTAGTCTGTTCTCGGTCAGCGAACAAAGCCCCTTTGACATTGCTCTATATTAAAAGTTATGAAATAACACGAGCTTAATGAACAAACAAGGCACAATGCTGCTACTATGAAGCGAGCTGTATCGTCCATTTCCCCTTCTTTCTCTTCAGAGTTCAAAAATTTGAAGCCTTCTTTATACTTGTCTCTGTTAGTCATGTTAAAATATATTCCTCTGAATTTCTGATGCCACTTGCTTTGCTGTTCTTTTGCTGGGCTGGTACAAAAAGGTAAAAGCACATTGACTTTTGGGGCAGCTGAACTCACTGGTGGTAACAGAAACTTGGTTTCCTTCCTTTTTCCAGCTCCCTTCCTGTCGCCTTTGTCAGGTTTCCTTTTCCATCACCTCTCTGCCCCAGCCAGTTCCTTACATTTAGTTTCCTTTGCCAGGGCATACGGCTGTCAGGTCGCACCCAGGGTGTTGCAGTGCTGCCAGAGCTCTGAGGATGTCTGCTGGAGGAGGATGAGCAGCACTCCTGGCCCCAGCAAAGGCAGCAGCTGTGCTGCGCCGTGCGCCCTCTGCACCTTGTGCCACACACGGGTTGGGCAGAGCCCCTCACCAGGCAGCAACTTCTGACCTACACATACAAATCCCAAAGGCACATTTGCAGTATATGAAAATCAGGTTCATAGGGGCACTTCTTCAGAGTTTCTGACTCTTGTCAACTTTATTCTGTGCTGGCAGGAGACAGCTGGGCATGCAAATGTAGGAGTCTTTAACAGCGGGAGAAGGAGGAGCAGAAGCCTTTAGAAGACATCTTCAGTCATACTGAAGTATGAGACAGCAAAGGTCCTTTGGTTAACTATAAATCTGGACACAAATTTAAAAATGTGCTTGTTGCTCTGTTGAAACACAACAAAATTAACGTGCTGTTAATATCATCTTGGTACTGGCTGTCCAGCTGTCACAGTTCATAATACCCTGGCAGTTGACGCTTTTATACAAATTCAGGCTCTGAAAAACTGCACCTGTTTGTTTTTGCCACTCTTGCTGCAAAAAAAAAGGGCCTGATGTCTTCAGCAGGTCCTCTCTCGGGTAAATCTTTCTGCCTTTTCCAGTTCCTCTTCAGTCAGGGTTGTTCTTCTCTGTTCTGAATTGCTTAGCAGGGCTGCTGGATATTTAAATCCTGCACTCACTTCTGTTTGAGATGGCTTCCCCCTTATGATAGGTAAACTCATTTCTAAAGACAGCCTGTAAAATGTTTTACATTTGTGCAGTATTTCAAGATTACAGATAATAATTAAAAACTTTATTTTTTTAACTCATTTATAAAACTGCCACAGCAGAAGCCTCTAGATGTTTTGAGTCAGATGTCTTAGCCTATTTATTTACACAATATTACTAAGCTTACCTAGAAATAAGAAATTTCAAGGCTGGCATTGATGAAAGGCTCTATTGGCAGTCTCTGTCCTTTGCATGCAAATTGACATAGTATAGTACAAACTTTGGGAATTTGCTTGAAAACATATGAGCTTTGCATCTCTTTTCCCTTGTGAAGATGACATGGATTTTTATGAGCGTAAATGTTAAAGATCTGGGGGTCCACCTCCTTTCCAAAATACAGCAACCAGTGGCAGTACCCCTTCCAGCACCTTTTCAGGCCTTCTGGAAAGTTTCCAAGTGGAAGACTCCCACCTCCTTAATCATGAAAAAAGCCTGCCTCTCCTCTGAATGTCATTCATTCAAGTGTACTGACCTGCCCTGACCTTGTTTAGATTGAGATCTAATGAGCCCACGGTCCAAGGTGGTGTGGGAGCTCACAGTAGGCTTTGCAAATAAGCAAGTGTTGTGTTTTTCTACATGCATGTGTTTTAAATTTATCACGTCAATAAACAAGTGTATCACACGCTCGAGTACGGACTTTACAGCGTTGTAGTTAAGAATAAATTGTGCCACTACAAATTGTGATGTCACATTATAAATATAAAAGGAGACAATGTGGAATATTTATGACCTCAAAACAATAAAGTCCCCTGTTGATTTGTGCTTTTTAAAAAAATTATTTAAATAATGAGGTAATGCTCAAACTCTGAATCTGAATGGCTCTCAAACTTCGGACGCATCTCTCAGAAAAATTGTCACGCTAATGGTACAGGGAGAAAAAAGATTAAAAAATAATGCTGTTGATTCGAAGGAGAAATGCGTTTTATGAAACAGATAAAACTTGAGGCTTTCAAATTAAAAAAAACAGTCGAGGACTGATTGTAGTACCTACTGCTGGCCTAAATTGTGTTGACACAAATGGATAAAAGTGTAGCTGGAATGAGAGACGTCGACTGCAAGCGTTCACAGGACGTGTGGTGGGAGTCCCAAACAGAAGCCTACTGAACCATATTTTTGTTGGGCCGAATTACGGTCTGTGCTATCAGAAGGGTACCTTAAGCTATAAATCCCGACTCTTTCAACCCTGGAAAAGCTCCAGCCCCGAAGGGAGAACAATGCTGCTGTTTCAGATGGCCTACAGTGCAGAAATTGTTCCGCTGGAAACAAACGTTGTTAGGGCTTGGTATTTATGTTGGGACCCACTTATAGGGAGGGAGCGACTTGTTTTGTTTTTAATGGAGCGGTCGGGAGAGGGATAAAAAGCTTTTTGATAATGTGAGGAATGTGTGGGGGAAGGGAAGGTACAGAGATACGCATTTACTGTAAGTATGAAGGAGCAGAGGCCTCTTTATCAGAGCTGCTCTAATGATGTGCCACAGTCACTTTATTTGAAAGCTTCATGGCTCACAGAAAAGTAAACAAATTCATTACATTATTTTTAAAAGAAGATTAAGTGTAGTGTGTCGTCTGTTGGACAGCTGCTCTAGTAATCTTTTACAAACACTTTATAAATGACCACCCTCGGTGTTTTTCTGGGCTTTGTGTGGCTGGATTGTTATTTTAGTAAGTACCAGGACAGTTTTTCCAATGAAAACGGTGTTTCCTGTAAAACAATGACATACCTACCTTCTCCCTAAATATTATTTCTTCTTAGCATGAGGTATAAATGTCTGCTATACAAATGCAATGTCTGTTGAGGTTTTTTGGGTGGATGCTGGCTTTCTGTAATAATAAATAAAAAGCATTTTAAACAACAACAACAACAAAAGCAAATCCTCTTTTCTGCCTCACTCGCATTTGTTCTGATGTCTGCTTTGTCCTTTTTTGGTCTGTGAAAACAGAGCTGAAAAAATGAGTCAAAGTCAACTTAGATAATGCGGGAAGTGACACCGAACAAATGTTTAGTCCTCAGCAGGTGTCTTTGGCAAATCAGCTAGCATTCAGGTATTGCTGTGTTTACCTATCCTTTGCTTTGAAGGCCTTCAACAATAATGTTATTTAGCACCATGTTTGGATTTTTGTTTTAAGGCGCTTGACAAACACTAGCTGATACAATCCCAGGGATCCATTGCTTCATAAAGAGGTTTTAACCCATCTCCCTGAAGCGATCGATGTTCTCGTGCACCCAGGTGCCTCTACCAGGGGAGGAGGGAGCAAAAGGGACATTCGTGCCTGAGTCTGAGCACCAGCTCAGAGACCTTTGTCTCAAGGCAGAAGAGACTTGACAGGCATGTTAAGCATCTTGTGGGGTCCCCTTCCCGCTGCACCGCGGTCAGGTGCTCTAAGCTAATCATCAAATGACCCCTTCCTTCAAAGCCCAGTCCATGAATGCAGGTCTTGTTCCGGGAATGCCGGTGGTGGTCGGGCTCCTTTATTGTCCCAGCCCCGGGACGAGATGCTCACACAGCTGCCGGAGGCACTGGTGACTCCTCCAGTTTTCCTTGCACTCTTCTCCTGGGCTGCCTCACGTTAATGCCATTTTTACTGCTGTTGGGGCTGTTTTTTCCTACACATCTTATAAATAAGAGCCTGGCCTCGTAGGAAATTGTTCCTTGCTCAGGTTGTCTTAACAAACCCAGCACAGCTGTTGCTGAGGAATTGGATTAATGGAGTCATTGGCAAATCAGCACTGTTTGGGCAGCATCTCTGTCATATTCCATGTTCCTGCAATCCATTTTGTTTCCAAAGCATCGCCTGTGGCCCCAACACCTCTTGTTAAATATCATGAGCAGGATGCTCGAACTGTCTCAACATAAGGTGCTAAATATGGTTCAATTTTTTAAAAACTTTAAAAAAAAAAAAGGGGGGGGGGGGGAGCCTGACAACCTATTCCAGTCTGAGCTATAATTTAGAAATGTGTCCATGTCTGCAATTTTCAGTTGGCTACAAATGATACAAAGGAATAGTACAGCACAGCAGCTGAAAACCCTGAGCTCATCACAGAAGCTAATACTTCCAGTGTTTTTGTTCTTCGCCTGGAAGAGATGGCAATATTTAAATGGTGCACAGTGTGCATGCCTTACCCGGCATTGATTCACAGTGCCCATGGAGGTGGCTGAGAAGCAGCAGGTCCTCAAACCACAGTGAAGGTGTCATGGTTTTATTTGGGACAGCGTGAGGTGTGTAACTAGCATGCTAAGAATTAATACCATCCCTTCGCTCTTGGATTTGGAAATATCTATGAGGAAGTGTATGTGTCCTGTTTGCAAACCTCTGTGTATTTTTCATTGCTCAGTCATTACTGGGAGGTTGCACAGAAGAGGTGGTTTCATTGAGTCCCAATCCCTACCGTTTCCTGAGGTCCTTAGGGACTGGGATATCCAGAAGCTACGTTCTCCACGATTTTGTGAAGGTCTGTCCAAGGTGATCATCAGAATAGGGCTCTATAAAGGATCTTAAGATCCGTCAGATCTGACGTCAGTCCTTCTACAGTGTGAATGGGAAGAGGAGGGAAAGCACAATCATTGCTAGTTTTGGACTGCAGTGCTCACACAGGAAAACAAAATGTACTAGAATGTGGAAATCGTGGGGGGATGTTGAGTAACAGCCTCTTAGTATTACACCAGCTGGATTTTTTTATGCTTCCAGTTGATACTTAACAACTCAGAGGACTACTGCCTGGAAAGATATGAATGAACCAGTGCTCAGAGTCACTGGAGTAAGTCTTGTCTTGTTATGGAACAGCTTGAACAGCTTTTTGTTTTTAGCTTGCGTGATTTCCCACTGGGTTTCCCCTGATAAACTCATCGTATCTCTGTAATGCTCTTCTTCTGTATGTGAAATAAATATTTTCATTTGGGGTATGATTATGCATATATTTATAGTAATTAGGTTTTCATTATGAACTGTTCTGTCTGAAAACCTAGTGAAACTTTAACCTTTGGGGATATATGTGTATATGTTTATGTAAGATTGTGCATATGTTTACCCGAGATAGCTGAAAGATCTCCAAGAAGGCTGGGATGAAAATGGTGGTTGTCACATCTTCCCTTCTGGCACAGTGGATATCAAGTGTGGAAGACAGAGATTTTCTCAGTGCACATCAGGATGAGATTACAGCCCCAGAAACTCAGGATCTTAAGGAAACTCTACTCCCTTACATATCTATATATGCTAAAAAAAAGTCCATAGTGAAATATAGTGTACAATAAAATTACGAAGATTGAAGTGTCTGGTTTTAAATATTACCGTTCCCTTCAATTAAAATTATGCATATGTTGTTTACCTTTATTTACCCTATATTTAAATGTTTGTTATTTCAGGAAACAGATGAAGAAGATCTTACCCCAGAAGAAAGAAGGAAACTGGAAAGAAAATTGAAAAAGGAACGCAAGAAGGAAGAAAAGAAGCTGATGAGAGAAGCTGGAATCTCTACTAAAAAAGAAGAGCCCAAAAAGCTGTCAGGATCAGAGCTGGCTCTGGCCTATTTAACCAGGTAAGACTACTAAAACCCCACTGCAGATGCTCCCTGCAGAAGCAAGCTGTAAACCATGCCAGAAATCCAGAACAAGCTGAACCAAGTAATAAGACATTAAAGGAAATTGCTGTAGTTAAGTAATAAGTTAATGTTTCATCTCATTTGACACCCTGTCACCGTGTTTTATTTATATCACAGTAACTACTAAAGGATTTTGAGTATGCTACAAACATTTTAAAGAAAGCTCCTGTCCTGAAGATCTTATAGTTGATATATAAATATCACTGGGTTAGCTGCACTTAAAAAGATGAAAGGCACATTACAGACAAGATTGCATTGGGGAAATGAGTTTTGATTAAGTGCACCATTTTAAGCAAAGGAGTTTCACTTGTTCTCTTTTTGTGAGCAAATTGCCTGAAGTGGTTAAGCATTATGGAGTCCTAATTTAACTTAACGCATGATATTTGGATATTTGTAAATTAAGAAGGGATTATGCCACCGTTACAAAGTTCATAGTGTGCAATGCCTTATTTCTGCATACCAAAGCATATAGCCAGTATAGTGGCCGATTTCAGATCGGAAGCAATTACTTTAGTTAGCATACTTATTTAGAATACTTTACATTCCAACATAAAGCAATGTCTATGGTTAAAATAGAGAACTACAACAACGCATTCACAGTACACTACAGACAGAGGTCTTGTATAAGCAGGAAGATAGTGTTTATTTTTTCCCCAAACTACAAAATATGCCCTGTCTCTAAGACCTGCAGAAGGCTGGCGTGTTACCAATAGTGGGTTACCACGAGGAATAAAACCAGTGTGGCATCTCTAGCCGTGCTTAAAACTGAAGCATGCAGACTGTCTGAATTGTTACTTACCACTCTCAGTGGGGAGGGAGGAAATTAATTGCATTCCAGGCAGAGGGACATGTGCATTTTTGTTACATAACCCTCAGCATGCAGTGATAGCAAAATGACAATAATATTTTTGATCTGGAAAACAGCTGGAATAGTTCACCGCTGTTTTGAACTGCAGACGGATTGACAGTTAGCTTTGAACCATCTGCTCAAGCTATACTGTGGTATGTGTGCTAGTAAGTGATGGATCTAGAGATAATGGTTTTCAGGTTTGGAAAGCAAAGGAACAAGCTGTGGGTTTTTGTTGATACTCTGCTGTTATCTGTATGGATCTGTGCCTTGTTAGATGAGAGAATATGAAACTATATTTGAACTAATTTGACTCCAGAGTTTCACTTAACCCATACCCAATTACTTTGAAACAGTGTTCCTGCTACATAGTTCAGTAATAGCAGAGTTCAGCTGCTATAGGTATGGCAGTAGGTTGTCTGGGATTGGTTCAGCAACTGATAGGAATTCTGTAGACTTATCAGGGATGGTCATAAGATGCTGAACTACCAAGCAGATACAACCATAGACAGCATTCTGGCCCCAAATGTCCTGTGACTGTCTTGGATCATCTTGGCTCAGTCCTTTTGTACACCTCTGAAGTATTTACTACCTATTTTTTTTTACTGGAAAAAGAAACAACTAGATTTAGAGTCATCACAGAAGGAAATCATTATCTGGGGAAAGGAAACTAAAATTCTAGCTCTGGAAGTCCACTGTAAAAACCCCAGAAACTTGAGTGGGTCAAGGATTTCAGTCTGTGTGTTTTTGCAGAGCTACGGGCATGAATAATACGTGGGAGGATAAGGTAATCTTACAGATGCAAGAGCTTAATATAATTGGAAGTAAACAAAAGGGTGCTGTGGATTTATGTTTTGCCCCACCTATGGTAAAAAACCTTCCATTAAATGAGGGTTACTAAGTAAGGTGGCATCTTAATTCCCTGATGACATGTGAATCTCTTGTAGGACAGGTGGAACTCGAAGTACCATACAGCAATTAAAACTGTCATTTTTATTTCTTAAGAGACTATTCACATCATGAGAACACAACTATATGGGGCTTCAGCTTTGACAGGAAAATATTTATTTTAATTTTGTTTGTTAACTTGCAAAGAAAAATGCTGGAAAGTGTTCGGTGAAAGAATTGCGTTACACGTAGTCTTCTGACATGCAAGGGTAAATACAACTTATTTTGTAGGTCATACATATTTGAAGAGGTAGCACTTCCCTTAGAGGACAGAATCATCTTTTCTGGTATGTGGGATGAAATAAAGAGAAATTCTTCAGCAGAGGAATAAATTTCCGTTTCAAGCGGTAACATTAGGGAGAAAGAGCATGACTTTACATGGAGGAAATAAAACGCATTTAATAGGATCTATTGTTTCCTGGGGGATATTCTTAGAAATTCCTGCTTCTGCAGCAGCTTCGTGTGTTCTGTTTGAAAAGCAACATGGAGTTAGCAGGCAGCCCGCAGCAGCAATACTCTCGCTGCTGAGACACTAAGACACCTTTCTAAAGCCATCCCTCATCCTTTTAGCTGAGAGGAGTAAATGAAGAGAGTGTCAGTGAGGGGGTGTTGGGGACAGACAGGCCCATTCCTGGCACTGCTCTGCCTGGCACCTGGGAGCGCAGCACACCGGCATTCACAGTGGTGCCCGCAGTGATGCTTAGCACAAAGAGCGATGCTAGACCAAGCCGTGTGCCTGTCCCTGACTGGGGTACATCCCTGTCTACCCCCAGGTGCTGGGTGGCATTGCCAGCCCAGCCTTTTTATCTGCTTTCTCATTTGAGTTAGAAAAAGGTTTTCACTCGTGACTGCTCCAGGAGAGGAGGAGGCCACATGGCTCACGGTTCTTTCTCTTTGCGTTGGCCTGAAGGAAGAGAAAAAGGGGAGAAAAAAAAATTGTCTCTGCTGACCAATTTTTGTTTCACCATTTCCCTCCATGAGAGAATCTCAGGTGGTTTCCCAGCGCAGTTCTGTCCAATGCGGTACTCACGGTGTGCCTGCAAAAATAGAAAGAAGAAAGTCTCCCTGCGTCAGATTCTCCAGCTTGCTGGGGACAGCAGGCAGCAAGATCTGAAGACAGAATTAAAAATAGGGTGCTGAAGCAAAAAGGGAGGCAGAAGGGTTATGAAACTGTGAGAAGGAGAAAAGAAAATGTAGAATAATGCTAAAAAAAACACGTGAGTGGTACTGAACAGAGGAGAAGAAATCATTAAAATTACTGCAGAGGAATAGGAGAAAGCAGGAGCGAAGCAGTGAGTATTAGTGGTTGCATAAACTACATAAATTTCTTTCTTTTAATGATGATGTGCCTTTTCTCTTTTATGATGGTAAGTGGTGAATCATGTTTAAAGCCAAGGTTAGAATGTCTCATTACTTTGATTCTTGGAATATATGAAATAAAAATCTCTCCTTTTCTAAGCATTACGTGCCTTCAAGTGAAAAGATGTTGCAATTCATGAGAATGCTAATTAGACTTAATTATAACCCAACTGACCTTCTGTGGTGCTAAAATGTTGGCAGAACTTGTTTGTCTTGGCAAGGCATTCTCTCCTAGAAATGTTTCTATTCTTAAGTTTGGCTCCGGAAGTTCATTGCTATATGTATCTGCACGTATGGTTTTCTCCATCACCCATTAAAGTAACAGAAATATGAGTAGATGTTACCAGAAGTATGTGGAATTACAGGACTGGTATCTGAAATAGCAGAGATGGAAAGTATCGTTATCTGGATATTGCTGTGAATTACCTAAGCCTTGGACTATGATGTGTTTACATTTCAAAAATCCACTGCTGGAGTACATTTCTTTTCTCTTTGTAATAATTTGTATTCTTCTAGTAATGTGTGTCACCAGAATGTTTCCCAAACAATGCCAAAAGGCGCTGTCTTTTCAGTTCCCTTTGCAGAGCTTGCTTTGTTCATCCCTGACTTAAATGTAGGTGTGATTCAGAATGGCAGGCGCTTCTTAGAAAACAAGAAAATAAAAACAAGAAAAAAAAAGAATAATGCAAAGCAAGGGCAAATTACAGAAACACAAAAGTAAAACAGAATTTCCCACTGAGTGGGGAAATAGTCTGACTCTGCAGAACACCATTTTTTTTCCGATTTTGCTGAGCACAGTGGCTGACTGGTAATGCTGCTGAGAGCAGCGTGTGACCCAAGGCAGCTCTGTATCTGCTGGGGTTGCAGAATGGAGGCAGATCCCAGTCCTTGGCCAAACTTCATTAAAAACACTGTCAAGCATGGGAAGTTTTTGCAGAAAACTTGCCCTTCCTTTAAAGAACACAAATCTCAGGGGCATCGCTGCAAGCATTTATATATAACATGTATGAATTACATAAAGTTGGTGTTTACTCCCAGGTTCTTGCTGGAGCAGGGGCTGTCTGGGGAGGGACATGAACAGGCAGCTTAGCATTAACTCAGCGCTAGGATCTGGGAGATTTCTGATTTTTGGAGGACCAACAGAGGCCTGTGCTGGAGTGTAAAGAGGGCAGCAGCACCTGAGAGTTGTGAGCACCCAGCTGGGATCAAGGTGGCCCTTCAGGAAATCGCAGAGGCATTCATCCAACCATGCAGGTGACTTGAGAGAGCTCCCGGGCACATACAGCCACACTCGTGAGTGCTGAAAAACAGCTTCTAAATTTAACATAAATTGAGTGGGCTTGTGTCAGATTCAGTTTGCTTCGTTGACCCATAACATGTTTTAAGCTGTTTTTTCTCTCACAGTCTAAGCATTTTTTTTAGCCACGGTCAGTGATGATTTTTGACGTGTGGTTCTGAACTTGTTTAAGTCATTCTCCTTGGTGCCAGTCTTAATCTTTATTAATTTCAAACTTGGCCCTGGTGCTGGTGTTTCACCATCAATGGCTTAAGCTTTTACATATTAAGAGTAACCAATGCACTGGAAATCTAAACATCCAGAGATTGTTTTTTCTCCCTCCAGAAACTGGCTGCTTGGGTTTGACAGCAACTAACACTAACATCTAGTGTCATTTCTCCTTCCTCCACCCTCCTGGGAAGGCAACTGTGCTGTGTCGGGAAGACATCAGTGGGTGTCTTCTGTACAATGCCAGATGAAGGCAGAAAGGCACAAATGATGTGTGCTTGAGGCCCTCCCGCTGGGGATGCGTAAGACCACTGTTTGTAAGTGAGATCACTTCTTGTTTGGAAGCAGATCTGAAGAAAAATATTTTGCCCTAATTTTTTTCTTTCTCTTCTTTTTTTTTCCATGCTATGTTGAGATTGTATCACATTTAAGCAGATTTAAATTTTGCTTCTTAATTTTGGGTATAATTCATTGGAGGTTTTGGTCAGTTAGAATGCTGTTACTATTGAAAGAATGACAGTATTTCTACCCTGCATTAAAAGTCTGTGTACACTAAAATTTTACATTAATATACAGTCCATTTCAAAGCCAACTTCTCTCCAACAATTTGCTACTGGAGTAGCTCTGCTAGAAGCTATGGACTTGCAGTGGGAAAAGGTAGGTTTTGTATGATCTGTATTGTGTAGAAGGTTGGATTTCCATAATAGTCTCTTTCGATATTAAAACCAATATGGTGGGTAGCATGAAAATTAAATGCAAAATCAAATTGCCTTTAAGTCTAATGCGTATTAGACTTATAATGAATATAATGAATATTTGGGGCAGATTTTCTGTTTTTAATCTTGGGAAGAAAACTATTTGAAACATTTGGAAATTCCAGCATCTGGAATATCAGAATAAATAGAAAGACCCAAACACTCATGCGATTAGGAGAGTTTAAACCACCAGTGGTTTAGGGAAGCTTCAGTGTCAGTGTATCAGCCTACAGATTCCCTAAATGTTGGGCTGCTCTAGATAGTGCAAGGCTTCACCTGATGTTCCACAAGGCATCAGCAAATTGCTAACGTATCTCTCTGAGCAGATTTTCTTTCTCATTGAATGGTGACTGCCACTGTCCCCAGGATGATGTTACTGGCTTATGTAATGTTGTGGGATGGAATTTGGTGAGCCCTTCTGACACAAAGTGTAGCACAGAGGGCAGGAATGTCTCACCGCAAACACTGTGCCCTAACAGCCAGAACAGAGGATGAGTTTCCTTCGTGGCAGGGAGATGCAGCATGCATAAAGCTCATCAGTTATCTTCATGTTCATAAACTATTGGAGCAGTGATCAAATTATGAGCCTCAGTTATCCAGGAGCAAAAGTAGGAGGTGAATTTGAGAGAAGCTACTGTAATTAGGAACAGCAACATTGGCAAATTCCCTTCAAGAGCTGCAGTTTTAAGGAGTCTTGAACGAGCAGTTTTCCCCCAAAGATTAGGGACATTGTGGTGGAGGCTAGTTTTGCTTTAATAACTGAAGGGTTATTTTTTAAAGGTTCTGGGGCAAGCACTAAGTATGGATGTAATGAATGAATTCCTACATGCTTTTAGTCACTTTGTCACATTCATTAGTTATGTAAGAGACCGCGTGAATCCAGGGAGTCAGCTAGAGGGTAAATTTGCATTTGGCGGTGTTCTGCGGCTGTTTTTTGTGAACTTGGGCAGGCACTTGCTACTATCTGATTTCAAAGGCTTGCACTTCTCTTGATACTATAGAGAACAATGTTTTTGTCCTTGCACTGCTCCAGCTTTCTGTATTGCTTGATTTTTAATTTCTCCCTACCTCTAAGCGGTATTCCTCTCTTTAACCCAAATAAGCATGCCCGTAAAACTGAGTGTTGGCCAATTGATGTTGATAGTTGGACAAATTTTAAAAGGGGGTCTCTGTCTCTGTTCATGGCAGAGAAAAGCAGGCTTGTCTTAATAAGAGAGTAGAGTTACCTTACGGTATTCTACAGTCCTTTGTGTACCTTCAGTAGCCCCTGGTGGAGCCATGTCAGTTCGTCTGGCATTCCCTAGCAGCCCCAATATTACTCAAAAACCCTACAAAGCTGTCTGCCGCAGTGCCCACAGCTTTGCTGTTTTTTAGGGTGCCAATATGCCCACATTATTGCTGGGAGGCAGGTGGAAAAGGCACGTTCACTCTCCAGCTGTGGTGCTGCTTAGGGCTATTCTGCAAATGTACTTGGGCATACTGCCTTCTGTAGAGGGCAAAGCTTGCTGGTAGGGTATATGAAGCAGAAAAATTACTCTGCTATGTTGGTTATGTTGGACCTGTTACTAAGCACAGTTTCCTGAATCACTGCATTTCCCACATTTCCCACATGCCTCTTAAGAGAAGCATCTGTAATGCTCCAGCTTTCTCTGGTCCTTCCAGACACCAGCACCTTCTCTTTGTCTTTGAACTTTGGTGTCTGTGACCTTTCTGGCAATGTGAGACCTGAACACTAACACAGCCACTGCTGCCTCGTGCCAGCCTCACGCAGAGGGAACCAAGAGTGTGTGTGCGCTTCCTTCTGCTGTGTGTCACTCTGGCTTTGGGTTATAGGCAACAGTATTGGATTCATCATTGAGCTGTGTCACCTTGTGATTTCACATTTAATTTGCTGCACTTCTCTCCCCAGTTTATTACTCAGTTTGTGCTAATGACAACAGTGGCACAAACACTCCGACTGTCACCATAATAAATGTCCACTGACTGTCAGAGGGACAGTGCTTCTCATCCTACTGCAGCCTGGCTGCAGCAAAGTCAGATACACTACTGTTTCAGTGTTGGATTTATGATACACACTTCCAAATATTAGTGTTCTCATCATCTGATTATTCAAACTATGCATTCAGGGCTCTGTGAATGTCATGTTACACTCTCGGTAACAGCAGCACGCAGCTTTTGCCCGTTTAATCAAGATGTCTGACAGCAGCCGGACTCGGTGATTTTCAGTCCCTCTGATACACTTACTGACTTCTGAACTCACTTTTCTGTGTCTTGGTGGCAAGTGATATGCAGAACTGTGCTGGAGCCCTGCCAGTGTTTTTCTAACCCCCACATGACATCCACAGGATGTCATACTGTACAGGAATTGCTTTTAAAGCTTTATTCACTTCTTGGTGGTTTAGCTGTTTTTTATGACCCCAGTACAACAATTTTGCAGCTTTGGAAGAAGCATGTTAACATCTACCTTTTAATTCAGTGAGTTCATGCAGATTTCTCTTCTTATATATGTCTTTTGTCTTTTTCCACCTCTAAATATTGCAACTCTCCAGGCTGAATGATCCAGGCTTTGCCTGAAGAAGGGCACACCAAAGCAGGAGGGCAATACTTTTGGTCTGCAGCTCAGCCACGCCAGCCCAACTTTACAGTGCAGGTTGGTAAACAGATGCCTGTACCCCCTCTGAGCAGAGGAAGGTGCCTGCATGACTCTGTGCTGTGCAGAAATGCTGACTTGGGTCTGGAAGCTGAATAACCTGGTTAACACTCAGATAAACCTGAATTAGGAAGCCCTGCCTCTCTTCAAATGAGCCCAGGCACTGCACAGAGCTGCTGGTTAAGCCATCTCCAAGGCCAGAGCAGGAACCGAGGCTTCTGTAGCTACTGAAGATAAACTTGTCAGTTAAAGCTAATTCTGACAAATAATGTTGTTTACTATTTAATTCTAGAAACAGTCACCAAATGTAAGAACAAAAGGCATCTTTAAATAGTGTAGAGCCAATCTTAGCTATTTTTCCCATGAGCTTCTGGAGAGGAAAAAAAAAAAAATGAAACATGGGAATACATTCCGCATGTCAGTAATACTATCCTGGAAATGTTCCAGGTGGGCCAAACTACATTTTTTATAATTTCAGTTGTTTCTAATAAGTCCCTTCCATATTGATGTATCAACTTTTGAAGAACCTAGTTACCTACCAATATTTTTGGCTGTATTTTGCTGTTTCTAGCTTGCTGAGTTAGCAGCCCCATTTTCTAGAGAGAGAACAGGTGATTTAAGATTCTGAAATGTCAGGTTTTAAGGCTTCTAAGCTATAAGTAGAAGTTCTTAGATATTGAAGATGTTTATTCAGTATTTCCAACTCATTCAAAAGGAGGAAATCCAAGAAACATCAACTACTCTGTGGTTCTCCAGGAAATTAGTAGATGCTCATGATGACACTCAACTGAGCTTTGGAAAAGCTTCCAGACTCACAGGACTTTCCCTGCACAAAACCTCTTATGTGTTAGCCATTAGTATTGTTCCAAATAAACTTCCCTACATCTGAAATAGGGAATAGATTTGGAGTTACTTTCTGACTGATTTGATTTGCACTTTTGTATGGCTTAAGAGGAGAAAGCAAGAGAGAAAGTTCATGTCCTTGCTAAAATTCTGACCATCAGCGGCTCTTATATCTTGCTAAATCTGCTCATTGTTCTATTTAGTTTATGGCAGAGGAAAGAGATTTCTTTTTGTAAATTTCATACCCATAAATGGTCACTAAATTTTACAAAAAGGGAAGAATACATTAAGAAACTCTAATCCTGCTTTATGGCTCCAAATAAAATCACTCATCTTTCCAAATCTTTAATTTTATGGAAGGTCACAAGTGCATATCTCAAAGCATATTTCAGTAAAAGCTGTGGAGTGATTTACTTTGAAACCTTCTGTCTCTTTGTGTTTCTGCCATTTTTTTCAGTGTGAAAGAAAGCTGTCAAAATATTTAGTTGGGCATTTGGTTCATACATTCTCATGGGGAAAATATATGTTTAATAGCATCATTAGCATGAATTTGCAAATCCTTTAATTTGAATTCTATCTTCTGCAGGATCAGCTGAAAACAATGTTATTAACTAATGGTACCCATCTTTGTTGAGATTTTTATTTTTGTTTTTAAAAAGTTTTCTCTGTCTTTTATGGGTTATGGTAATGGTAATTTGCTTTTCTACAGTACGGTTACTGACAGTGTATCATTACCATAATTTGACAAAATTAATGAAAAATACTTTGATTTATTTATTCTCTCCTGTTTTGACAGCTTTTGAGAAATTGTTACATTATCCCATTTTTCAGATGGCTCGATTAAACTGTGATTAAATTTGTGACTTACTAAAGTCCTTGTACTATTCAAAGGTTTCCTTTCAAGCAAGTGACACAAAAGAAATGAGGCATAATTTTCTTCTCAAATGAAGAGTCTGTTTTTCTTTTGGCCCTGTACCAATGCCTTATCTCCACAGACCTGTAGGATTTTTCTCAGTTCCATGTTTTGAAAGAAGAGCTTGCATAGATTTTTTTCCTGTAGTGTTCTCTTGAGATATTTCTAACAGCCACTAGCGTCTGTACTGATTTCTGGGTGGGCATGCAATGTATGGATTAATATTCCAAATTCTTCTAGCCACTCTGAGAGAGCTTTCTGTATTCTGTGTTGGGATCTACTTAAAATTGCAAGAGAATTAGGACAGGAATGCTTTTTGTTTTGATGCATGCTTGACAGCAGTACCTGCATCCACTCAGTACCTTTCATAGGATGCTAATTCTAACATTAACCTGACCTTAACGATGTACTGCTGTCTACACAGTCCCTTCTTGTACTGCTGCAAGTGACCAGAGCAGCTTTGTTTCTCTTTATTGCTTTTGATAAAATGAGGAATAAAAAACTCAGAGTTAGCCAGCTGGAGATTACAGACAGCACTTTTGTTCTCAGTCACATATATAAGATTTTTCCTGAGATCTTGTATCTAATGAGATGATGGCTTTAAAGATAACTTGTGCTCACCTGACCGAGGAGGCTTGCCATTCATTCTGGATGAACTGATTTTTTCCAAAGTTAAGTTTACTTTTATTTACATTTTTTTCAGCAGGATTTTTAAGACTCCTGATAAATTTTCTCAAATATGTTGTGACAGCTATAAATTGTATTAGCAGTAATTAGCTATCGTTCTGTGAAGTGCTTCCTCAGATGGGGAAAACTACATTACACGTGTTAAGCCCATAAATATCGGGGTAAAATACTTTATTTTTTTTTTGCCTGATTCTCTTTCCTATAAGATAACTTCTTTTTTTTTTTTTTTTCTCCAAACCTAATTAAGAAAATGTAATGCATCCTTTCTTAATGACTCTCATTTCCAGTAAAATAAAATTTAGTATAAATGAATTTTCTTAACAGTTTATTAAATGTAGTCATTAGATATTTCTCGTTGAGATCCAGCTTTCTTCTGTGCATAGTATTATACAAAAGAGGATGCATCTAATTAAATAATTACGCAGCTTTAATATGTTATTTCATCTGGAATGACTGCTCGTAACCTTGTGAGATACATTAGGGAGATTCAGAAGCAGAAGTCTGTAATAACAAGCTAGGCTACTTCAGGACCTAACCCCGAAAGTATCTAGATCCCTGTATTTCTCACTGGAGTTGAGAGCTCAGCACTTCATACAAGCACTTTGACCTCTTTCATTCATCTTGAGGAAGGCTTGTGTGCTTTTCAGGTCAAATATAACCAGAATAATTAAAATGACCCATTTCATGTCTAAGTGTTACAATAAGCTATCTGTTGATATTTTTAAACCAAAAGCAGATTGCAGAGCTTATTTACTTTATGCAGAAGAAATGCTTTTGCAGTGTGTGTTCGTTCAAGGAGCTCTCCTCCCCTTCCAGCCTCTGCTGTCGGCTCTCCTCTGGCCTCCAGCCCCTTGCCTCATGCCTTGCTCCGAGCCCATCCATCCTTAGCCCATCTTCTGGATTCAGGAAAAGGGCCTTCTTTGCTCACCCGCCTTCTTTCATTCAGACGGTGCTCTTGACGTGGCAGAAAGGCAAAGGGAAGGTTGTATGTTTTCTCTGCCTCATAAAATTTAAATCTAGGAGAATTAACACTGCTGCTCACTTCCTCCAACACATTTAAACTATTCATCCAATGCCCAGCTACTCAAAATAGTGGAGAGTAGTTTTGTAGCTCTAGGGAATCAATTTGGCTAGTCAGCCAAAGCCAAAATTAAAATTTAAAATGCAGTTGGCAATGATTATTAATCAATTAGCTCCAGGGAGCCATCAGAGCTATCCAACCAGAGTTAGAATAACAAGCAATATTTTTAAAATAATAAAACTGGATCCTTAATAAAACTTGTCTCCTCCTTCACACATTTATTAATATGATGGTGCCCAAAAAGGTATCAGTAATTACTTTTATACGAACAAAATTGAATTGGAATGAGAGCCATCTGCAGGAAGCAGTAATTGGCAGATCAGTTTCTCTGAGCGTAGATTATTTAAAATCTTAGTAACTCAAAGCACATCATGGGATATTGGAAGAGGAGAATCTCATGGTGTCCAGAATACCATAGTGCACTGGCAGATTTTGCTATGCAGTGAGAGGTAGCTGAGCATTTCAGCAAAGTCAAGGAAATCTGAGTGGACTGTCAGCTACTGTACACTTCTAGGATTTTAGTATTTTTATTGACTTGGTATATTTTAGAACTCCTCTGCAAAAACAAAAGTAAATCACTCTGTAAGGTGCTGGTTACATCTTGGGTAGTTCACACAGCCAGGGGGTCTGCAGCACGCTCTCCTTCTGCCTCTGCCATATTTCATAGTGAAGGCAGCTGTGGGATGTCTGATCTGGATGCAAAAATGACAAAGAGGGTTGGCAGGTTGTTTTTTTTTTTATATTTATTTTGCGTGTTTCTCTATATTTGCTCTTGCTGTTGGTCCAGAGTAACCCCACCTCTGGTAGCCTCTCAGGGGCACTGTAAAAGCCATCTGTGTGGTGGGTTATTTAAAGAGGGCTTGATGAGAATCCAAGAACCCAGGATTTCTTCAGTATGCTTACAGAATATTGTCACCAGCAAGGGGCAGCACCGTAGAAAAGGTGAGGGGCCAATGCTATGACAGAGGCTGGAGGATTGGTTTCTCCTTCAGGAGACTTTCCTCCTTTCCTGGAGGCTTCAGCTGGATCCTCTGGGCAGCACAATGTCTGGGACTGATTTGAGGCCAGCTCTTTGTTCACATGAGTGGGGATGAGGGGAAGCCCTGTCAGGAAGTCTGCAGAGGCAGGATTTGGATCTTGGGGGCGGGGGGCGGGGGGAAAGGAGGCCAGCCATGGCCCTGCGGCTGGGCTGGCCTAGGTGCTGAGAGTCAGGAAGCATTTGTGTGGTGCTGGAATGTAGCACAGGTCGGCCTTTGGCTCTCAGGCATCACAATAGCAGTGAGAGGACGTTACTTTTTCCTGTTAGAGTCAGGTGTTACTCTGGAGCTTGGAACTCCATGCAGAAGAGCACATCTGATCTTGTTGGCTATGGAAATCCATTACGTCCTTGCTGAGGTACAAACAGCACAGAAACACCCAAGGTAAGGACATCGGGTTAAAAAAAACAACATATTTCCAGAAGCGCTTTGCTGCTGTAAAGACACTTTCAGCTCAATATATTGAACAATAAATTGGCACCTTAGTATCCTGGATGCTTCAAAGTAAAATCCATCAGCCAACACCTTCAGTATTGAAATCCTTCTCCAAGTGGCCATTTCCTCATCCCTCCTCAAAAACTTCCAATGATAAATTTTCACACAAAGGTGGTTTTTCTTCCAATATTTTCTTTTATAATCAATGTATGGAAAACTATGATTCTTTATAATTCTGGTGTTTTCTTCTTAAAAGCAGAAAGTAAATTTTTTTTAGTCATGGATTGCTTTTCTGTTGCGATAGGCCCTAAAAATTATGCAAACTTTTATTATCATATTGTTAAATATTTGATTTTGCATAGCAGCTTTTTATAGCTTTTCTAGGTCTTTCATTAATACTGTGATATTGTAAGTATAACTATAATAGCTATGACCCAGCACTGCTGAAACTACAGGTTTTTTTTGCATAGACAGAGCAAGATTGTATATTAATGCTCTGCTAGCTGTATACACGACTACATGTTACTGTTGCAGACTGTGGCACTGAACAATAAAATCAAATCTTCTACATCTAGCTTGAAAGGACTTGCATTGCTCATTCCTGTGAGCAGTAAAATCCTGTGATTATTCACTCTTACTGAGAACTACCACAGGACTTAGTCTTCTCCCAGGAACACGGAATTATAGTGATCTCGACCTGGTTTCAAGCGATGTGCTTGTGAAATCCCTCCTTTGATCACATTCATAGATACTTGGATTTCTCCCTCAAAAAAATGCTATGTGATACTCTTACCCAGCATAGCACTTAAAAGCATAAAGATATGTAGATTTAAATTCTTGAAATGGACAAATCCAGGAAGACAGAAATGATGGTCTTGGATATTTGAGTGCCTGAAATGTTTAAATTTTAAGATTTTTTTTTCATTTGTTATGAATTGTTTAATCACTGATATTATTGTTTTCTTCTCTAGGATGCTAGGATGGAGTTTTAAAAGCTGTCATAAGATTTAAAAAGGGAAAAAAAAGAAAAAAAAACAATGTAGTTAAGCTTGAATCCATGCCCTGGCAAGAGTATTCTGTACCACAGCTGGACATTGTGTGGTACAGTGGTAAGACAGAAGAGAACTGACCTTACTCATTTTTTCCTGGGTCTGGTAGCGTATCCCTCATCAGAAGGCATTTATATAAATGGATTGTTGCCAACCTTTGAAAATGATTTTACTTGCAGCTGGCTTCTTATATGGTTTTTATACAGACTTTGAGGCCCTCTATCTCCTCGTACCCCCCAGGATGTTCATCATGGGAGGGAGGCAAAACAGTTGTTTTCATTCATCCTGTCCCTTGATTCTGATCTGGACATCAGTGAGACCAGAATTAAGTGCAAGAAAAGATGGACATCTGGAGAGGAGATGGGGCTTGGGCACAGTATTAGGGTAGCATTTAGTAGTATATTGTATTCCTTGCAGGAGCTGAACAGATTGGCTGTGAAGGGATTTTCAATTCTTTTTTCTTCTTCTGTGATAATTCAACTCCTACTTTGTCATCTTTTTAGAAAAGTAGGTATAATAAAAAGTATATTTGGCATAATAATATACTAGTACTACCTTTGGTCTTTCAAACCTGCTGCTTTCAAGCCTCTCTGCTACTACTAGAAACAACAGAAAGTTGTCAACATAACATTATTACTATATTTATTTTTGACTCAAAATGCAATTTTGCTCCAGACAGGTGAATACAGATATCTGCAACTAAATAATATGCTAGAAAAGGAATTTTTAAAAAACGGATTTTTTTCCCGGTGGCATGTTGGTGGCAGTTGCAGGTAGGTTGGTGTCTATGAAAAGCTGACAAGTTGAATCACAGTTAAGATGTGCTGCGTGTATTGTAATATATATATTCAAGGTATGAGCTCTACTGATGACCTGCCTTAGTATTTTGAGGCATTGATACAACTTTCTGGGTCAACTTTCCTTTCCATGTATCATCTGTCTCATCTGTTTATGCTCTGAGCTCTTCAAGGCAATGTCTCATATTGTGTTTGAACAGTGCCTATAGTGGGGGAGGAGGGGGATTTCTATCTTGGATGAAGCTTCAGGATGCAAACATAATATAAAATGTTACAAATAATGGCAAGTGATAAAAGTGCATATAATAAAATATATGCTGTGATAAACATTTTATGTAGATTTAATCAAAGTTTTGCTCTAAGGCACAAAGGCTCTTCCCTTTTGCTTTATAAATACTTTTTAAGGAAGTTCCGTGACCTGTGTCATTTGCTGTACAGATACAATCTGTCCTTATATTGGACATCAGGACCAAAATGAGATACTAAAAAGAAAGTTTCTTTCTTTCTTCCTGTATGTGTGATTCCTAAACTAAAAATAAAAATAAAAAAGCTCCTCTCCCCCCCCCGCCTTTTCACAAGTCTTTAGTCATTATGCTACGTATAAACCAGATGGACGAATATATTAAAAATTGTTTTTAAACCACAGATTGAGAAAGGGTGCCAGGATTTTCTACCAAAAATGTGGCACTGATTCTAAAATCTGTTGACAATTTTGGAAAGTTTCTTCTGGCGAAAGAGCTCTATTAGTGTCTCCTCTCTTCCAGGAAAATAAGAAAAACCTTTATCTAAATCATAAGTTAATTAGCTTCTAAGCTATAATCGAGAGTCTCAGTATAAATATATTAATTTTCCTAGGAATGGGAGTTGTGACCTAACAGAATAATCCATAATGTGAGAAAAACACAGTTTAAAATAAAGGCTATGACTCTTTCTTGCGTCTGTGCTTGAGTCCTGCCAAAGATTAGTGTGTCAAAGATTTTAATTACAGCCATCCCAGTCAAGTCTTTGAAAATCTATTTAGAATTTAAATTTCGGTTATTTTTCCCAAATGAGGAAAATGAGCACCACATGCACTTGAAATGAGGTTTCCCCTTATCTTGCATAAAATGTTGGCACATATAGTGAGCCAGCTTTCTCGGCATGCAGAATGTAGGGTTTCCAGAGCATCGCAAGTCCTTGCGATCACTTTCTGACAATGCTGCTTTTGGTGATCGCAGATATATGGGTTTGGTGTTGACAATGAAAGAAACTCAAAACCTACTTTTTTAAAAGTAAATTTGTTTCAAATGCCCCGAGAGAATTAGAAGAAATTCTGAATAACTGTGATAAAAATAAACGCCTTAACATTTCCCTTCAAATAACTGCATGTGTTATGACTGGATAAAAAATTATTATTTCTACTTTGCTATAGGCACTATAGGGTGTATATAAAACTTGCACCCACATCCATATATATTTTATATATCCATATAAAACCTCCATCCATAAAATAGCTCTTCTCCCATGAGAATGACACTTTGCCAAATTTCAGTGCCCTCCACGGTGCTTCCAGCAACTCCAGGGAACCTCTTTGGGGAGCCAGGTTCCTGTGCTCACCTGTTGGCCACACGAAGCATTACAGTCACCCCGAAATGACCTGATAACACTATTCGGTTTCCACATTCTGCTGTATAAAGGCATTTTTCTTGCCTGAAATGTAAGTGCATGGCACGTTAAAGTCCCCGTTATTGTATCTATTGCATTGTGAAATACTAGAGCAAATCATTTGAGTGTCAAGTGCTGCAGTAAGGCTTTAAATATTGTTAAGGGAGTTTTTTAGAGTGTGGTTGCTCTTTATTGAGGAAGCACCTGTTCCACACATTTACGGACAGGGCATTGAGGGCAGGAATTAGGCCTCTTGCACCCTTTGCAGAGTGCTTTCCCTTGAGGGGGTGTCCTGGCCAGAAGGCATGCTGGGCACGCAGTGGCATGAGTTGGAGCCAGAGATGTAGAAGAGTGTAGGTGTCCTTGCATTTAGCATGCACCAGTATTCTCCTGCCTTCTGGTGGGTTATTGGCAGCCATGTTTTAGGTTTTGTTTTTCTGAGACTTGTCTCCAACCCAATGATCTTTCCAGTTCAATGAGTAAAACTCTCGGTTCTCAGCACAGTGCTTTTCTGCACATAGGAGATTATTTAACAATCGTGACAGCTTCATAGTATTTTGTCCTGGCCAGTAGTCTAAGCAGATGCATTGTTGTCTTCCTGAATCCAATTTGTAACAATAATGTTTTTTCTTACTGTGTTTCTGGAACCAATTTTACTACTTTCCCTTCCCTTTCTCTGCTAGGACATCCCAGAGAGTGCTGTGCCCTGCCTGTGACTGGTTGTCTTCTCTTTGCCTCCTTATGCTGCCAGTACTCAGAAAATGTCCTTTTTTGTCACAGTGCTGAGAAGGGATGTGGTTAGGAGTTTGAAGGCAGACAACATCTGCAGTGAGCAGCTGGGAAGGTACAGCTCAGCCATGTTTTGGGAACAGATCTGTATAAGATTAATGTGTAGACTAAAGCTCATTTATGTGATAGACCAGTGAGAATCTTGGGCAGCTTTTCTACATGAGACTCTCATGCTAAAAAAAATGAAAACAAAAACAAAAAATTCTTTGGGCCACTTGATTCATTTGATTCATGTCCTCTGTATCTTCAATTTCAAAGCCATTTAGGATGAGCATTTGCACAAACATAAAAGTTCTCTTTAACTAAAGTCAACCAATGTGTTTTTTCAATGAGCTAGAGCTCATAAGAAAGATTCAAACATTAACTGTGTAAAGAAGGCAATTAGTGTTTGTACAATATATTGAAAATTATCCCTAGGCGTACTGGAAAAATACATGTTTTAAACATGTATATTCTTCATCCAGTTCCGTAGTTTATATTAGATTTGGACATAGATGCTTCTAAAAGCTGCCATATTAATTCAGACTGTGAAAGACATCATAATGGTCTATAAAAAGTTGGGATTTTTACTATAATGTAGTTGGTCTTACTCTGTATATTTAATCACTCAAGGGAAAATCCTATTCTGCTGCTGCAGTATGTCAAGGAAGCTTATCTGCATATAAACAGCAAAAAGAGATCTCTCTTGAGTTACAAAGCTTTAACATTTGTAGTTTAAAAGTTGAGCATTTCTAAAAACGCACTATTTATGTCATTCTGATAAAAAGAGATACCCCATTCTCTTTGGCACCAAGTGATACTTTCAATAGGCTTTAAAGCTGTCAAAGGAATAGGAAAAAAGCTGTCATAGTCACAGGAATCAGTGGAAAACTTTTGTTTTTATAACTGTGGAGGGTCCAATTGCAGGGAGCAACTACCACATTATTTGTCTTGAAGATTGTGCATCCATTATCATGAGTGTTTTGGCTACAGTTTGATAGGAAATCAGGTCAGGAGAAGGACCATTTTCCTGAGGGGGGAGAAACAGGGATCGAGACAGCCAAAGAAAGGGTTCCAGTTAGAAACTTGAGGACGTTTTCAGAAAACATGAATACATCCACGGTCTACTAGGGGAAGTACAACTTTTATTTTCACACTCGTGTAGCCTTTGTTTCTCACAGCACAAGGTGCAGGTCAAAAGAAATGGTTTGGGATGCTCTGGTGCTGTGATGGGCACAGATGTAGGTTCTGTGGTTGATTATGTTAAAGCCTTTGTTGTTCTTATTATGGTGTATGTAGAGAGAAACCTTTCTAGAAGACTAGCCGAAACTTTGTTTTGTTCCCACAAGAGAACCCACTAGAGTAGAAGTGGGATCTTAGATGCAAGAGTGCAATGGTTTGCCTTAACATGTAGAAAAGAGCATATGGTTTTGTTAATAGGCTCATAAGAGCAATTAACCTCATAGTGCACTCAGTTGTTAGTCTCAGTTGTTTATAAACTAGGTAATAAAGATATTTTAACGTGGTATAGCTTTATAGGAGGTTAGTGGAATCAGGCTACATTTTTCAAGTTAGTACCTGTTAGTACTCAGGTGAAGGTACAAGTGATAGAAACATAAAATCAGCAGAGGATAAAATATTCCCTGTTAGGTAGTATATCTAACCAACGAATATGAGTCACAAATGTATAATACTTTGTATAAAGACAGAAAAATATGTTAAAGGTTTTCATTAGAAGAGGGACTGTTTTCACAGGATGCAGTCACAGATCTGTCATTCAGCTTGTTCTTGTCACCTTGCAAGGATTATAATGTAAGCAGTTTCCATGCTCATTTCGTGTTAAAAAGAGTTTTAAACTTGCCTTCTTCATGTTGTACAAATACACAGTGTTTCCCCATAATAGCTTCCATGCTGTTGCTCAGGAGGATGAACCTTATAAAAAAATGGGTTTCTTTCAACATCAAGTACCATCATTGTCTTTTTTTCTTCTGTTTTAAGGACTGGTAGAAATTAACTCCCTTCCTGCACAAGTTCCAATTTCTCTGTTAGGAGATACTGATTTGGGAGACAGAGCTTGGGCAGAAATAAGCCAGTGACCTGCCCCACCACGTACCCATAGAAAGGCCCCGTTGCCTTCCTTCTGTCTGCTCCTTGCACTGCAAGTTGTGTATTCTGACAGCCGTTACTTTGCACTGGGGTCAAGGGTGCCAAAGGTCTTTGCTTGCTGCAGATATTTTGGTTTCCAGGTTGGGGGGTATGAGGATGGTATTTTTTTATTTGATTCTGCAGCTTCTGACAACCTGCTTTTGGGCTGTCTTCTGTCTGTTTATTGACAGTGTCCCAAAAGAGACCTCTACATCAGTTCAATATTGGATTTAATTTTAGTCGTGTAGAATATCGTATGTTGTGGTTATTAATGTTGTGTCTGTCATTTTTCATTTACTGTTATTTGTCTCATTTTTACTTTGTACTTTGGGTACAGAGATTTTTATTGAATTTAGCTAGTGATAAGCCTAATGAGTTGTTGCCAGTTTTTTTTTATCGTGAATTTTTAAGTCAATAAAACATTTGTGGGGCTGGAAGGACAGAGGCTTCCAGACTTGCAGTCTTGTTTTTTTCTGTTTCATTGGATTGACTGAGCAACGTATTTACTGGTGCATCATTCCTCGAATATGAGGACTCTTTTGCATTATTAGACTTGACATTGTTTAAACAATACTAATTCTCATATCCAGCTGGCTTTTCAATTGATTTCTGTGCTCTCTGTTGCTGCGTAAAACAAGCTGGAACATTAAAGACATCTTACATGCTACCCTCTGGAGACTTGTCTTCCTTTTAGAGAAAAATCAAATAAGTATAAAATTTGCTGGGTTTTCTCCTCTTGTTTTCCACTGGAGCTTTAAATGATGTGTCAGTGTATTGACAAATTTTGTACATGTTAAGATGCTAATTTAAAAATTATATATTTAAAAAGCAGTATTCATTTTAGAGTGAGATTTGCTAGATTGCTCATTTGTTTACAGAACTAAGCATGTGTCTCTTCTTCATCGAAAACAAAATATTGCTACCTTTAAAATTATGTTTAAGATGTACATAAAATTGCCATTTTAACCCAGCTAAAATCTTGCATATTTAAAATTTGATTGCTAAACAGCCAAAAGAACACTGACAGATGTTAGTCATTTGTTTTGCACGTTCACTTTTCAGAGTATCGAAGCAGCCTGCTGTTTTGAGCTAAATATTGAAATCAGAATTCCCGGGGAGAGCGAGGGGTAAAGCATTTTCTGTCCCATAAATGTCAACGTTGAAGTCATACCTTTCAGCAAATCAAAGCCTTAAAACATATGCTTCTGAAAAATGAATTTGCTCTGCTCTCTAGCAGTCCGTAGCTCATGGGGGACGAGGGAAGCTGTGCTGAGCTCTCCTGCTATTTCCTGTGTCCCAAAACGTGCTTCAACCACTGCAACCAGGGGACGTGGTGACTTCTGACATGACTCTGCTTCCAGTTCCTTAGGGGCCGCTAAATTTCACATGAATGTAAGCTAATTGGGAAAGGCTAAATATCTAAGCCCAAACTTGGGTGCTTGTCCACAGGTCTTCCCCAGACACTCAGGTAGGCCAGCAGCTGGCGAGGACAGCAGGGTACGGGTTTGGGGCTGCCAGTTCTCCTGGGTCAGATGAGGGCAACAGCCTCTCATAACTGCCTGCTCACAGGGGAGGAGCAGGGCCCGGTTCGTAATGTCAAGGAATCAGTGCTTGCTGATGAAAATACTTAACATTCTTGGCTAGGATCTCTTCTATGATCTTCTCGCTTTTTGCACAAAAGCCATGTAGCCTTCCCTCATACTCTTTTTCGCCTCTTGAGTAAAACATTTGCTGATATCTGTTTAACCCAGTGTTGTGAAACTCCATGCGGTGCATGCAAAGTTACGTGGGGTTATTATAAGAAATGCTTTATGAATAATAAATATTTTGATCACACAGTAGTTCATTCAAGCTTTTTCTTTTGTTTTGTTTTTGATTTTCTACAGCTGGTCTAAAAATCCAGAAGAATGGAAGTTTCAAAAAACAAGACAAACCTGGCTTCTCTTGCACATGTATGATAAAGAGAAGGTTTGTATTAACAGTATTTTTTTCAGAATTAAAATGTTACGTGGTTTAATAAGCTAGTTGTAGTTATTGTTTGTTAATAAAAAGTTACTAGCATTAACAATGCACTTTTCTAATAATTTTAAATAATAAATCAATTAACTATGTTTTTAACTAAAATGCTTAACCATTTTAATTGCTTGTAATTTAATGTTTCTATTTTGGGGGTGATCATTCTTCTTTGTACCCTAGACTTTTACACTTGATGCATGTGAAACATAGAAAGGATTGACATTATATAAACCTGAAGCTATTCCCTGAAGTGGGAATATATTTGCACTGTGTCCTTCAGTTGAATTTCTGAATATGGAACCCAGTGCTGTAAGCTACGGTTCTTGTATTGCTTCAGATATCTCGGGCTCCATGGAAGATGTACAGACATATTGCCAAAATGTTAAAATAGCTTTCTCATTAAAATATGAGTGAAACCTTATGTTGATTGTAAAAAGCATAAAGTATAACCAGAAGCTAGGCTTGCATCATCACTGAAATCCATTCATTTCATAACTTAAAAAACAACCTAAATTTAATTTCCAACAAGCATCTGACCATTGTAGTACAGAACAGAGGATTTCAGATCATTAATTTTGTTGTGCAATAGAACAAACATCTAGCCGTTTGCACAGTGGCTTACTTATTGATTCATTTAGTTGACATTCACTCAGATTTTGCTGACTTTTTGTGTGCACTTGGACATTTAAGCATAACAATCTTCCTGACCCAGATTACTCTGCGTCGCTTAAGCCAACCACCTGACATAGGGTGTTACCTTTACGATTAAAAGTACATTTAGAGAACCGTATAATTAAAACCAGAATTTCATGAAAGCAAAAATGTTCACATGGTGGAATACTTTAAAAAGATTAGTTGCAGAATACAAATTTGTTAGTAGGTATCTTTTATTCTTAAGTGTCTCCTTTAAAAGTCTTTATCAACCTTTTGAAATCGATGTGTGCTCTTTAAAGCTACCTAGAAATTGTTTTATAGGCAGAGTGACGTTTTTGCTTTTTTACCTGTTTACTTTGGGATTTGTTTTGAAATATAGTGGGAAATAATTAACTATGAGTAGATTTTTTTTCGTATATCAAAATACAGTTTTACTCCGCATTTCTCAATATTGAAATGAAAGCTTCCTTTCTAGTATTTTTTTTTAATCTGATGAAAGCATAATGATTTATTTATATTCACATATTTTGTACTGTTTAGTAATAGGAGATGCATTGAATATGAGCTTTAGATAATGATTAACATCTGCATTCAGATTCAGTAAAGTTAGCAGAACGGCTCAAGTGCTTATAATCAAACATGTGATGAAGCCTTTTTCTTCATCAAGTCTGGGGAGGGCAGACCGGCTTCTTTTGAATATGTTTTTATACCCAAATCCAGCTTCCTGTCCATTACAGAATAAAATCTGTTGGATATCCAAGCATGACTAAAATACAAAAGGAGACATGAGTTTCCTTCCTTCCTAAGCCACATCTTTGATCTCTTGGTGTCACTCGTATGCCTACTGAAAAGCCATGCCAAGAGGTAAATTAAGTTTCCTGTACTGATGCTCTTCTTTCTGTAGGAAATAAGTTGAGGTTTTGTAGTCATTTACAATGTGAATTTATTTTTAAGTCCCTTTAACATCCATCTGCGGGTTGGCTGACAGCTTCAAAGCCCAGCCTGTATACCTACGGTGTGTATACTTCTTCAGGATCCTGTACAAAGTAAACACTGCTTCCTCTGTTGATCTTTGTCATTTGGCACAACACTTTTAGAAAGTCACTACACAGATTGTCTTCAGCTTCTGGACTGCAAATCCCTGAGGGGGTTCTGAAGTTTCCTCAGAAGGTAACAGAAAAGCCAGCTCGGTGTCAGCAAGCTGATGCTCACTGCACAGATATCTCTATTTGCCTTGCAGAATAGGTGGGCATCTGCAAGTCTAAAAAGTCTGAAAACTTCTTGAATTACAAAGGGTAATTTAAAAGCAATACCTGTTCTTTTCCTGCTGTTATTTAGCAGTGTTTCGCCCCTTTTCATGATGTCTTACAGTTCCTGAGCATTCAGGAGCTGACAGTAATTATTTCACTTGGAGATGTTTCCATGTTAGCCAGTTCCAATGCATATTAATTAGAACAGAGGCAAGGTTGGTTGAGAAAAAGAAAAAGAAGCAAGAAAAAGTGCAAAAGAGTGTAAAACAACCATAGTAATAATAAAAAATCCCACTTGCCATCACTTCCACTGGCCAGAGACATAGTGAGAGATGTTAGTATCCAATTTCAAGCCTCCCCAAAAGCTCATCTTAGAAACAGACTGTGTTTCTTTTTGTAAAACCTCACCAAGCGTTCCTGAAATTACGTGTTTTTTTTTTGTTGTTTTGTTTTTTTACTGTATTTTAAGAATTAAGGTGTTGATTCAACCAACTTTTTGCTGTCTTTTTTTTTGTTGTTGTTCTGGTTGTCCAGTCCTTGCTATGACCCTATTGTATAAGGTAGGAGGAAAAGATATTATTTTGTCTACATGCTCCTGTATTGAAATCTCTTGCTGAAAAAATAAAACAACAAATAATTGTGTTACACAAAACAAAACAAAACAAAAACAAACAACGAACAAAAAAACAGACTTTGAGCACTTGTGTGCTTATGCCTACGGCCAAATGCTTTATAGACCTCAGGCAGGCACACGTCTGTCTGCACACTTAGTGTTTCGAAGTTCAGAGTAGGCTTTTAATTCCCCCTTTAAGCACTTTGCTTAAATGATATAGTTATAACTGTAATTCCACGCAGTGAACTATGAGTGTACCACAAGGCCTGAGAACAAGAGGCATAAATTATGTAGATAATTTGGCTAAGGTTTGAAATCTAGAAATGTTGCTGAGCTTTAAAAAACCGACGCTGAGTATCTGCATTAAAGGAGCACAGTCGTGCTGAAATCGTTTGCATCTGAACATTTTTGTCCGTTAGCAGCACATGTTTACTGTGTGTAAAAATGCTTTCAAAAAAGTAGGCATTTTTCACTATTCTTCAATGTGTTGGATAAGTATATTTCAGCAACACTTCGTATATCATCAATTTCAGCGTTAGTCACTCGAAAATTAATATTTTTTGTATCTGAATTGTTTCTTTAACATAGGAGTGTTTGTGTGAAGAATTTAAAGGTTTTCCATAGTGTATAAGTTATGAGGCTGGATGTAGACTTCAGTTTTGATTTACTGCTCTGTAGTATCTCTGATTGATTAAGGCAGCCCTGGAATATTTTCTTCCTCTTCTTTGAGAGTGATAGAAGTTTTAGCGATCAAAGTTACACTGCCAAATGGCGATGGAGAAATAAGTTGTAAATTAAGTATCTGTTGAAGCTCTGTCTTCTCTGAAATGTTGATACTTTGCAGAATTGAAACAGCCCTCGCACAATTAGTCTCCAGTCCTTTAAATACTTACGTATGTTTAACTTTACTCATTTTGAGTGTGCCTTTTAAAGTTATATGTGTAAAGTTAAACATAAAGAAAAATATTTGTGGGATTAGGTCATTTTAACATCTGATTCACAGCTAAAATATTCTCTTATTGGCTGCAACTTGTTCCACAGATACGCAACATAAAGTTAAGATATGCTTCAGTGTAGGTCTGTTCACCTAATACTTTTAAAAATGCATTGGTTTGAAATACTGAATAAATCATTGAAAAGTCTTTGCTAGGCTATTGCCAAGATTATTTAATGTAGTTGTATGTTGTACCAGATAAGCTAAAATTTAATCTATTGCTAGTTAATTAGAAAGGAAGTAAAATGGGGGTAATGGAACTGTAGATGACTAAACTGCTTTTGATGTTAGACATATTAAAAGAGCCTATCAGTTTTAGTCAGCGTGATTTAAAAATTATTTCCATATGTCTGAATTCAATTTGTTTTTCAAATTAAATTCTATTCCTTTGTATAAGCATTCTGTCAAAGTCACAATCTGCTGTTTGCTGGTGGGTGGTATCTCATCTTAGCAAACAAATAATTTTGGCGGGTGGTTAGGATACTTCCAGCAAAATTCTTTCCTCAGACATGTGCATGCAGTTCTCCCTGGGTTTGGTAAGGTTTGCATGCACGTTTCCAAAGCCAGGATTTGGCTAGTGCATTTTTTTCCTTCCAACAGCCCTCACAGGCTGGAGCTCTCTCTCAGGCAGTGTTTGCATTTGCTGATCAGCATTTCCACATCTGCTTAGCATTTCCCCTCAGATGCTTTGCCCATCTGAGCACATGACAGCGCTCTCACCATGGTCCATCCCTCCTGCCAATTCCAACACTGGCAAGAAGTGCTTCCATTAGCAGTGGGCATTGCCAAATGCAATAGCCCGTGAAATTCTCCTAATTATCTTTCAGGTGATGGTCTGACGTGATTATGAATGAACATTGAGAGAGAAGAAAATAAATCAAAATTTTTTTAATTCCTTCTTTGTTTGTTTTCTATTCTTTAAAGGTTCCAGATGAGTATTTCACCATTTTACTGGATTATCTGCAGGGACTTCAAGGCAAAGCACGAGACACAACTGTGCAGAAAGCTGAAGCTCTTATGAAGGAGTTGGACGGGTCAGATGCAGAAGACCCGAGCATGGTGGAAAAGAGCGAGCGAATACGACAAGTTCTGCAACTGCTGTCCTGAGAGTGTTTTTGTGTCTTGATGGTTGTCTGGTGGAGAGAAGGATAGAACGCAATGCACAGATACTACAAATCAGTTGTAAAGACATATTTTGATAACGAATCTTTATGCTAAATTTTCATATTTTGCACTTGTGTTTTCCAACCGCAATTATTTATAATGTTTTGAGGTGATGAAATCAAAACAGAACACCGTATTTGATCCACAGACATGCTGTTTTGATTAAAAGTAATCTTACTGCGTATCTTTAGAAAAATAAACCTCTCTTTCTTGTTAGTTTTTCTCCACTTCCCCATGTAATTAATGTTAAATAAGAGGAGCTTTGCAGTTCTTAATAAGAAGAGCAAAGCAACCAACAAAAAGCCTGGAGGTTCTTTTACAATGGCAGCTTTTAAAATTAACGTACAGTACAGTGCCTGCTCAGCCAGCTGTAATCTATCACTTTCAGCTTTAGAAGTATGTCATTTGGATTTGGGAAAGATCATTTTCAGTCTGTTGAACACGGGTTGTATAACACAGTTGCTTATTAGTACTTCACGCAGCGATCTAAAGATACCATCAGCTTTGTTAGTTTTCCTTGTATATTTTAAAGGTTTCAAATGCTTTATGGCAATTGTTTAGATATTCAGATAATGTACAGATGGGGACAGATCAAATCCTTTGACCACATGTAGTGAAATCATCTGATTGTACATAAACTTATGCTAAGATGAGAAGTGCCATGCTGCAACTTTTTGTGGATAGCCTGCCAATGTTACATTTTTTATCTTTCTCTTGTAATTGGCATCCAAAAGAGTTAATTTGTGTTCATTTGCTTTGACATGGGACATTTGTCTCCTATGAATATGCTGAAAATGAGGCTTTCAAGTAAAAAACAAGGACATTAATTACTCAAAAGTTGGATGATTGGCGTATTTAATAACACTTGTGTTCAGACAGTGTTCTTGACCCAATTCTTTAATCTTTCTGCAAACGTTGTTCTTACTTTATTAATAACAACAGTATGAAATGTATGGTATTTTGGAAGAGTAGCTGTCTTTGGGAATTACTGCTTTAATTTGGGTGGGTGAAGGAGAGGAGAATCTATGGATATGCTGGCCTAATTTTTCAATAGGCATTTGAGTGGATTTGACAGCCCTCACAGTCATGGATTACTACAAATGTTTAAAAGTATGAAATTTATTACTAGTAACAAATAACTTATGCTTTCTGACTTATTAAAGATGATGTTTTCAAATGAAAAAGACTAGAGAGCAGCGTGTCCTGCTTTAACACAATAATTGTGATGGAGTTAACACAACGGGGAGCAGACTGCAGCAGAAGTGACCAGCCTCTGTCGAGCTGCTTATGGCTCAAAAGCATTTCAGGATGACCATTGGATGTGGGCTGTGGAGCTAGCTCTCTCAGAGGACGCATGCAGGGTCAAAGCAGGGATTTCCAAAGGGCTAGAAGAAAGGATGGCACAGGTACAATGCAGGAGGAAGGAAGACATGCAGACAGGTATGAGGGAAGATCACAGATGAGTTGATGCTCTCAGTGAAGAGTAAGCTTGGGCAAATGAGGGGAGAAATGGCAGAAGTATAAGACAGAAATGCAGGTTTTCACAAAGTTGAGTGAGCTCACATGCAGGACCACCCTAATATTGTAGCTGTCAATTTAAATGATCTTGTTTCTTCCCCTGTCCCCTTTGCTTTCTCTTTTTCTACCACTGATAAGGTCACGAGATGGAAAGATCTTTCTGAGTCCCAAGGCTATATAAAATTGAGTTTCCAGTGCAAAAGTCAGTGAAAAGGATCTGTAATAAAGGGAAGTGATACTGACATTAAGTGAACTGGTACAAGATCTTTGGATCTTGTTTTATGCCTGAGAATGTGCAGCTGAGAAAACCTGATGTTAGTAGAAGCAGAGGCTGATGCTTTTTTCTCTCCATGAGAAGGAAAGATTAATTTCTAAGGGATGAAGTTTTCAAAACGTCTTCTTGTGATTTTATGATTGTATTTTAGGTGTCAGAGAAGACTGTGTGTTCTGCCTTAGATATTTGAGAATCACCACTTTTGATTTTTCTATTACACAAAAACGTGCGTCCTCATTGTGCACTTCTTACACCTTGTAGCTTAAAAGCACAGCACGCTGCAAGCGTATTCTGGAAAAGACTTGTAAAAAGGATTGCAAAGGTAAGGCACAGGTGAAAAGATGTGAACCTTTTATCAGCATGATAGATTTAGCAAGATTTGCCTTCCTTGAACCTTTGTTCTGGCTATATGTAAATGCCATCAAGATTAAGAATGTCATATTTCTTTTTACATCAATTAATATTAAAAGTATGTAGGGCCTGCCAGTCTGCAGTCCGTGTGAACAATAACGTGGGGAATAGAGCAGCTAGAGCCTCTCGACAGTGCAGTCTTTGCTCTCTTCTCCAGCTCAGTTCCAACTTTCACTTCAGTGCTACCAGTTACTGGATGAAGGGTATGGTCTTTGGCTTTTACTTAATGCAGTTACAGGAAATTCAGAAACTAACAAATAAGGTGTCTGTTGTTCTGCTGGTGTTTGGTTGAGAAAGCAATGTATCTGCCACATGACTCTTCGTGTGTGGTACTGCTCAAAGGCCAGCAGTGTCTGGAAACAGGTTAAAAGTGGAACTTCTGCTTTGTGTTGTTACTCTACATGGCATGGGCTTTAAAGCTCAGCTGGAAATACTGTAAATATGTTTTTATACTCAGTGTTGTAGTATAAATAGGAAGGGACACTTAAATGGCATTTCACTTTTTTCCTTTCTCCTTCTCTTTAATCTTCAACTAGTAGGCAAAAAATTAATCTTGCAAACACCCATGAAATACAAAAGTAAGCACTTTTCTGGGAGGTGTGTGTTGTTAGGCCCATTTAAAAGATGAGATTGTGAGGACCTTACCCAACACAGTGTGCAAATTCAATAGCATCTGTGGCAATCAAATTCTGTCTCTTCAATATGTGAGCTACCAGGCCAGCTTCTGCTTCTTGCTCAGCTTGGGATTTTAATCTAGAAGTTTGGATTGTGTAATGAATAAATTTAGTCGGATTTCCTCCATGATGTAGTTTAAATTATATATTTTAAATTATTAAATGTATAATACCACTATTGAATTCCTGAACCTGGTCAAAGCTGTGAAGGAAGTGACAATCTGTCACTTCATTCATTTTATTCTGTCATTTAATCACCTAGAATTTTCCAATTTTAACATTAGTTGTAGCTTAGCCAATCATATAGATACAGATAGGACAAAATGGTGTCTGGGTTTCCGTTTAAATGTCTGCTGTGTTCATAAAACTTGAATCCAAGGCTAGAAGTAACAGTGTGTACAGTCTGACAAATGACATCTTCATCTGCCTACTCTAATTGTCTTCTAGTTGGGCTAATCTGCATTGTGTAGCTCCAACTAGAAGAATTCCTATCTTAAGAGAATGCTGAAGTCAGGGCTTCTAGGCAAAATAAAGGAACATTAATTACTCAAAATTGCTTAAAGCTGGAACTGTGCCTCTAATGACAGTACTAATTACTCAAAATCTGACAATGTAAAAAGTTTCCTTTAATTCGGCTGATCCTTGCCATGGATTTTATATCTTCTTGGCTCTCCAGTGTCTGCCCACAATTTTAATTTGTTATCACCATTGTAAAATTACTGAGTAAATGAATTGTCTCTTCTTATTTTGAAAGGATAGATCATAGCTGTTGAATGTGTAGTTTATTTCAATATTTTGTCCCTCTGGATAATAGTTCTGCTGTGTTTTTGTTAATTTAAGCAACGTTAAATTTGTTAACTTTTGTTAAGTTAAGCAATGTGACTCTTATCTCATCTCCTACCATTGCAGGTAGCTTAGAAATACATTTCTTTGGTTCAGACTTGATAGCTCTTTTTTTTGTTTGTTTGTTTGGTTGGTTGTTTGTTTTGTTTTGTCATTTTCTTTAATTTTGCCACTAAGTCAGAGTCAGAAAAAGCAATAATAAGAGATTTAAGTTGCAAAGTCAGCACACAGAAAATTAGAAAACATAAGAATGGAAATTGTCTATGTAATTTTAATTTTACTCCTTCATGCATATGTAATATGGTGCATCAGTACTGTATTTTCCATTACATATAACTAATAAGTCATTCATTCAGTGTTTTCCTAGCAATTCTGCTGCTATTCTTATTTTCAAAATTTAGTTCTACAAAGTAGTATTAAAACTAGAGAAGTCACTTTGCTGTGTGGATTTGATCCTGCAGAGAAGGAATTAGTAGGAACTTTCCTATTCATTTCACTAGGTGTAGCAGCTAGCCACAGAATTTTCATCACAAGCATTCCCTTTAAAACACGTTTTAATATTTTAATTCATTTACAGTCAAAATACTGAATTGATGTTACTTAATTTAAACCCAGTTTTGTTGACATAAAACTTTCCAGTGGCTTATTCTCATTTAGTCTTTGGTTTCCTTTCAAGTCTTCCTTTCTGTATGGCTGAATGAGCTAGTTATTTCTGCCTCTGCAAATAGGAATATTAGTTGTTTACAGTGATTCCAGTCATACAAGAACACAATTAAATGTCCTTGCCTTTGCAGCACAAGCTGCTTTTAGCCGTGATTTATAATTACATTCTATTTTAATTTCTTCATAAGAACTTACATAGTCAACAACTTAATATGGTCAAAAATAATTGTTTTTTAAATTATGTTTTTTTCCTGCAGCGAGCGGGCACTACCGAACTAAATAAAACTAATGAATAAGTGAAGGGGGAAGGGCAAGGCAAAACAGTGGTTTATCTTTCTTTGTCAAAACAAAGCTGAATAAGAAGCTTGTGCTACTAGGAAGGTTTGGCTGATGTTACAGACACGGAGGGAGGGACCTTAGGATAAAAACAGAAGAGCAGTCATACAGTTGCTCTTACTGATTTTTCTTTTTTTCCTGCATACAGAAAATTTTTGGCATTCCCCAACAAAACCCACAAACACACCTACGTCAAAAATTTAAATAGGTTTTGAAATCAAATACTTGAAGGTCAAGAAATGCCACATGTATATAAATGGCCAGAAGAATTCTAATTCTACCTCTCCGGGCCTCCAACCTGGAGACTGAATGAAAAGGGATTGTGTTAGAAAGAAACAAGCAAAAAAAAAAACAAAGTATGTGAGCGCATAGTTGAAGATTGTTACCAATCATGCTTCCATGCACAGCGAGGAGGACTTACATTTCCTATTCGTTTTAGTTATTTGGATTTTTTAAGAAGGTTTGCTGATAATTGAAGTATCACATAGCCTTTTGCTGTTACGACTGACATCTGTTTTCTTCATGGTCCCATTGTATTTATAAAACCATAAGCCTTGGGACACAGGGTCTGTCACTCTCATTTGCTTATAAATAGTTAGGGCTAGCTGTGGCCCTGTGAAAATAATCATTTGTTGTTGAGCTCCTTTGGACCCAAAGAAGGATGTTGAAAGTGCGTGTTTCCCTGTACTCTTCTAGAGATATAACAGACTTTGGCAGCATCCTTTGTATCAGCCAGGCCTTCTTAAGCTCCATGAAATTGCCCAAACGTGGTACAGCATTGCTGTGTAGAAATTTGCCAGGCAACCCACGGCTCTTATCTGTGGTGCACTTTGAGACACGAGGCTGCAGGGTCTCAGCACCCAGCACAACACCTTCCTTGGCCTCACCGCCCATTTTCAGTCTTGGGCTGTTGAGACTTGCAACCATTTTATTTGTCTACTCCTTTGTGGGCTTAATTTGACTAAACAAACTGGTTTACAAGTTCTTTTGGCATACTGAGAGCTTGAGCTGCAGCCATGGTTTCTCTCTGGTAGCATAGATACGTGTAAATAGACTTTATGGATTTTACAGCTCGCGCTTTTTATTAGAAGCAGAAGCTCTCGCAGGATCCTGGAAATGACTGACCAGCTCCCTGATTTACCTTGTTAAACAAGATGGGTATTTCCATGAGCTGTCACAAATGCATGCCAGCAGATAGACAGGGCTGCAGTGAGCCAAGAAACCAAGTATGGGCATCGAGCATACCAGAGGGCAAGAGTGACACTCAGGAATGTAACCTCCTGAAGTTCCCTGGTTAAGGCAAGATGCCACCTGGCACGACTCCTGGCTGCTGTAAGTTTAAAAATAACAAATAGCATCCCTATTACATAAGGAAATCTTTTGTCCATGTTTAATGGGGCAATTTGATAGGAGAGAAAGAATAAACATGTAGCTTCTCTGAACTCTTACTTGTGGTTACTGCTCAGGCCCAAAACAACTGAAAATACCACGGCTGATTGTAAGCAGGCACCCGCACACAAACCGCTGGCACTGAGCAGATGAAACCAGTGAGAAATTCCAGTGTCTGAGCCTGCTCATCAGTGGCATCCCCCCCAGTTCACAGCCCTGGTGCCAGCTCAGCCCCAGGAAGAACTTCGGTGCCTTTAGTGCTGATGGTGTTACCAGAGCATAAATACCTCCGAAGTGTGTGCATAGCCAAAGCAGCCTGTAAGCCTCTGGAATGCCACCGTGTCTCGGTCACATTCTGCTCCTTATCACCATCAAATAGATAATGAAGAAGCGGCTGAAGGTATTGTGGATGAAACTGAAACTTGTCCCAGTGGTGTAAGCTGTTTTCACCACAGGCCAGGTCAGTATGGCTGTTACGTGATAACCTTTACCAACATTTCTGGGAAGCTTCCCAGGCCTGTTGTTAGCAGATGGTCCTCACACGTCTCTTCTAGGTCCTCAGGTCTACTCACACCCTCTGTCCTCCCAGAACAGGCTGCTTCCACCACCCATCTTTTTGTGACAAAGCACTTTCTGGTGCTCCTCACTTAAGTTAGGAGGGCAGAAGGCATTTGAGATTTAAAGGCATCAAGATATCCTACTCTGTAAGAACTGAATTATCCTTGTTTGGAAGAGGTGATGCTGTCTGATCCTCATCCCGGGCTGTGCTGAGTGTTAGAGGTCCTGGAGGATGTCAGAGGTTGTTCAAGCACTTTTAAAACTGTGCTGGATGCCTAAAAAGCCTGACCCTGCATGGAGCCTCCTCCCTGTCCCACGGTGTGGTGGGCTCCTTGTACAGCTCGTGCAGAGCACACACCTCCATCACAACAACCTCAGCATGTTGTTGGGTATTTTTGTTGTTACAAAGAAGAAAAAGTTTTAAGTAATTCTGATTTCCAGTGGTTTCAATACGCTGTTCAATCTCAAAGATGGAAAACCTGCCGCGGGCAGATGGTTGCATTATGGATATGGCACAAGTTACCCTCCTTTTCTTCCTGTACAAGCTCCTAAGCAGGTTACAGCTTACTTTAACTGGTGGGTGGAAATGTTCAGCTGACTGAATTAGCAAAGAAGATGAGGAGGAAAATGGTTTGTCAAAGTTAGAAAATGCAGAAGTTAGCTTTTATTTCCAAACAGGATGGCTATTTTCCAAACAGGCCAGATTTCCTCTTGTCCTCTTCAGGGCAAGATGAAATGGCCTCAGGCTGTGCCAGGGGAGTTTTAGGGTGGATACTAGGAAAAAATTATCCACAGAACGGGTTGTGAGGCATTGGATCAGGCTGCCCAGGACGTGGTTGAGTCACTGTCCCTGCAGGTATTCAAAAGATGTATCCCTAGCACCATGCCTAGGGACATGGCGTGGTGCTAGGTTAACGGTTGGACTTGATCTTAGAGGTCTTTTCCAACCTAAAGGATTCTGCGATTCTATGATACAGCTATTTGGGGTCTGAGTCTGTGATATTCAAATAAAACTCCTTCAAAAATGATCACCTGTGCAGCAATTTGTCATGAAGTAGCTCTCGGTGCTTTATTATGTCGTATTTTCTTCTGCACAGCCAAGGCTGCAGACTGCAGAGCACAGTCTGTGTGAGGAAAACCACAGCAAACTTGCCAATTGTTTCCAGAGATTGGTTCAAACTTAGAAAATACTCATTGGTGCTCTCAAATAAAATCAGGGGTTCCCCTTTTGTTTTCTGAATCCCTTTTTATATTATTTCAGCTGTCTTTGGACAAAGAAAGGATAAAAAAATAACCACAGAGAGATCAGGAGTACATCTTTGACGTTGTTTAATAAGAAAACAGTGACTTTTGTTGATTTATTCAGTTAATGCAGAGCAGGCAGTCTCAGTCTTTGTTGGTTTTTAGTGTGTGTGTGTCCCAGTGGAAGACAAAAACATGGCAGGTGAGTGTGGGTTTGTGTTGTTCCCAACACAAGTGGTATAGATGGTTGCTTCTCCAAGAGAAGAATGAAGGGAATGTGACCAATGCAGTCCTTCTGCAAACAGCACAGCTTGTGTGTGTGCTTTTCTGCTCCGCCTGTGCTGATGCTCCCCTTCCTGTTAACAGAACAGCGTTTCACTCAGCAGAGTGGATCAGTCAACCTTGATTTGCATCACTGCTCTGGCAGTGGGGCTCGTATACCTTGTAAAACTGCTTTAATAGTCAAATTAAACTTTTGACCTGCTGTACAGCTACAAGCCACTGGTGTTGGGAGCCCTGCGCAGGAATGCTTCAGAGGATGCTCTGCGGACCCCAGCAGCAGTCCTGGTGTGGGCAGCTGAGCTCAGGTAATGGAGAACACGACCTTGTGCTTCAAATACATTGAACGGGAAGCAAATTTCACTGTAAGGTTAAACTTTTTGAATGATGATTGAAAATGGCAACTGCAGCATGCATGCCTTGATGCCATAGAAATTGCTGATGCCTGGTTTGTTGTTTTTTTAGAGAGCTGAAAGATATTTGCAGTTCAGCCAGTGTCAGGGAGATTATCATCAGTCCTGTGGAACATTTTGCTGCAGAGATTTGAAAATGACAAGGTACCGTGTTGTGCTGCTGCAGCCGTACAGATTAAAATGCACTGTAACTTTTCAGTTTTTTTTTTTTTTTTATATTTGAAAATGATAAAATAATTGTCTCAGAGGAAGGAAAACAGATGTCTCAGCTGGCTTATCTAGAAAACACTGTCATATCTCTTAGGCACGACCTTCACCCAGGTTATGTTATCTTTCTTGCAACTCAACTAGATCATTATAATGGGCACCAACTTGACATTCTCTTGAAATGGTTTGAAATGCCCAAGCTGTTTTGTGGATAGAAGAAAGTAAAATGCCTGTAGACCTGTTCTGATTGTCAGGTTGCTCAGGCTATAATTCAAGTCATTAGGCTTAGTATATAAAGCCCCTCGTAATCCAAGTCTTAAGAATCTGAAAGGTCACTTGTGGTCCAGTAATCCTGAATAGTAAATGTGAAGAGTGAGTGGTGACTGTTTTGATCCTAAACCACCTCTTAAAATAAATGCTGGTCTCTGCCCCCAAAGCATATGCATATTATTTCAGAATGGTCCAAGAGGCCTTGTAAAGAATAAGCACATTGACTGTCAAGCAGTATCTTTGCAGAGCAGCCCAGAAATGGTGTTTGGTAACTGGCAGTGCAGGATGATGGCATTGAAGGGGCCCTGGGGTAGTTCTGGAGGACAAAAGGACAAGTGGCAAGCAGGCAGAGCTCTGGAACGTGAGCATGGGCTGATGTGTAATTTACGGGTTGATTCCATGCGGTATTGCAATTCGGGAGCCCAGTCCTTCACCTAGCTCCTTGGCATCTCCTCAGAAAGATGCCAGAGGGCTAAAGGAGTGGACAACTGGGAATGCTGGGCCATTTATGGGACCACTTGTCATGCTCCCCAACCCCGTACCCAACACTCCTTTTCAGCCACATTTTGTGCTGAGGGTGGTTAGAAGCCTGCTGGGAGGAGGGCTGGGTGACTTGGTTTTCCCTGTTTAATAAAGCCTTGCCATTCAATTTATTCAGTATTTGGAGTGAGTTCATGTTGTATTTATTCAGTGATACTCTGGATGTGGTTATTTTTGTGCCCTAAAGGGCCTACTTTTCTATTACATATTAATATATAACTTCTATTAGCATTAAGGCATGGTGTATGCATAAAGGGGCACTGAATAGCTAGACTGTACTGAAATACCTGTGACCCCTTGGCCTTTCCATATAAAATGATTTTTAGTACTTTGTCCTTGCCGTGTTTCATCAGAGGATCCTGCCACACAACGCATAGCTGGGGAGGTCTGATCATCCCTTTATTACAGAAGGGAACAGCGGAGGGAAAGAGATTAAAAGATTTGCCAGCAACACAGAGCAATCAGTGGCTGTGCTGAAAATAGAAACCACGCTCCTGGTTTCCATTCCCCAAACCTGGCCTCTAGACAACACTGCTATATTAAAAATGTAAATGCAGATATAGAAAAATATTTCCTTTTTCAAACCTTCCCCGCTAACGTTTTGTCCTTTTGACTCCGTGCTTCTCAGGATAAGCTGGTACCTGGCACCCGGATCAAAGGGTCAGCAACCAGATGGGCTGCGCATACTGAATATAGCCCAAGAAACTGGACAGAACCACCAAAACCTCAGTGACCAAGCAGCTCATGGCCAAAGGTGGGAGGAGGCTTATGTCTATTTTGAGACAGAAAAGTATTCAGTAGCTGCAGGCTACTATTCAAAATACTCTGATTACTGTATTTAAGGAAGACAAAAGTGATGCTGTTGTGATACCCAGTCAATCGGCCTTTGTATTTCAGAAAATATTCTCTCTTACAGTGTACCGCAGATATGAAGCTAGCATTTTAAGAACATGCTGGCATTTTAACTGTTAGGTATTAAATTTGCAGTTGATGAGTAAATCAAACACAACTGAGGTTGGAAATACATAACTAGAATGGAGCAGTGAACTGAGTCGCACTGAGGAGCTGCACAGCTGTGGGACCTCTTGCTCTTCAACCCAGAGATGCTGGCAATACCATTAATGGTCTCATTCCTTTGGGTTTGTCCCAGCCTTATTTCTGTTCCCATATTGTTCCTCTATGCTGTAAACAGGCGTGATGATCAAAAAATAAAAATAGCATGTGGATGCAACCCAACCAAACAGCCAGAGTAAACTTCATGGGAGAAACTGAATTTAGAAATGCAGCACTGAGTCATGCCAAATAGAGCCCATGTTAAATGCTTTTTTAAGAAGCAATTAGAACACAGTCTCCTTTTAAAGACAGGACAGCTAATCATCTTCTCTGTGTTCTTTACGGGGCCACAGTGCTGCAAAGCAGGGCTAAATATTCTGCCAGCGTCACTCTTGCACGTCTTTGTATGAGCAGGGTGTGGGATGGAGCTGCACTTGCTGAGAAACTCCCCGCAGAGCTGGTGACAGCAGCGCATAATCCACCATTGTGTCCAGCAAAATGGCAAGCACAGCACAGAGGGGTCATCAACGTGTCGTCATCTGGGCATCTGCTGAAGCCAGGGTAGGGCATTGAGCCCCCTGCAGTGTGTCCCTAATTCCTACTGAGGTTAATGACAAGCTCTTTTATAATGCAAGGGTGAAACTCGGGGATGATGCCAGGGGACAAGAGCTGGCCTCAGTAAAGTTGATGCATCTTCCTTAAGTCGTCCCATCCCAGAGCTCAGCTCCTTCTGAATCTCTTCCCCTCTCTGCTCAGCAGAAGCCCAAGTAAAGGAGATGAGATGAACTTCTAAAGCCTGATGGCAAGCTGATCCTGTGCCTGTTCTCTGGAGTTTGAAAGCTCCTTGATCTAACAAGTTTGGGAGCAAGCGCTGCTTCCTGCAGGTCACTCACCTGCTCGAATGGTGGCACGATGGTGACAGGGGAGTGACACCTGCTGGTCCGCAGGTCTGGGTAAAACAGCCTGACTTATCCACATATATTTGTTCAACTTTGATTGTGAAATCAGTCAAGAGCTGAGGTAAACACACAGGAATTTCTTCTGGGAATATTTGTGGGATTATGATAGGTTCTTCTTTATAAAAAGCAGAATGCTTATGAATACTTCAGTGATTTAGAAGATTGTATTCCACCAGCTAGATTTATGTTTGCATAATTATAAAATTGGAATGCATAATGCATACCGTCTATTTCTGGCTTTGCTTCCCATCATCTCCTCTTGGAGCTCTAAGACTATTTTAGTGATTGGGAAAAATCACTGTTCAGAAAAATCTTTCGTGTCATCTCCATGTTCATAGGTGTTAGGAAGGCAAGAAAAAAGCAGTTCCCATTAGCAAAACTGTTGCCTTCTGCCTTTTTTTGCTATCTCAGGAGAGCAAACATATCACTGATGAAGACTCAACCTGATGAAATTTTCAGTGTTGAGCCAGCAGCTTCAGAAACGTGTCCACACCATGTGAGGTTAACGACACTGTGGCCACTGACATTGAATTTTTAGTGGTTCAAGACCATATGCCTGCAACCTAGTAAGACTTTTACTGGCCAATGGTTGATGGAGCAAAATTTCAAGGATTTATTGCCTACTTCCTAAAGAACACACGAGGGAAACAAGGTTGGCCAGCACTGTAACCCACCTTTAAAAGGGACAAACTTCCTTGCTGCATATTGATAACTGTCTGTGCTGCTAACCTGGTCAGATAATACTGCTACCTTTTAACTTAAAATTACTGATTGGACTAAATATTAATCTGTAACCTAAAGAAGAACATGGTGTCCCTTTGGGCAAGTTTAGCACAGTCTCTGGCATGCATCTTGGCCATTCAAGACAGTGACACAGCAAAGCAATATGGTGGCAAACGCTCCCAAACTCCAGTTTGCCAGTCCCTAGCTTGCTTCCAGCAAGGGGCGGGTTTGTTTAAAGCAGCTCAAAGCCATGTTGAGGTGGGCTTGTTTTGTAGTATGGCCACTGCTGAGGATATGGGTTGAAAACCACAGGCTGAATTTTTAAACTGCAGATTTCAGGTGTTCGTGGGGGATAAAATAACCTTGTGTTAGATTGAGTTGCATCGTTACCTGCTGGTGGCAAGTGGCCTGTCACCCTCTTCGGTCTGCCTGCTAGCAATGGCTGTAATTCCAATCTTGCTCCTGCCACTGTCTCATGAGGCCTTTGAACTTTCACAGCTGGATTTTCCCCCCGTAAAGCAAGCATAAAAGCAGTGCTTTTGCTGGAGCTCACTCTGTGCCGCACTGGTGGGTATTGTGCCGCTGCTGGGGAGCAGTGAGCAATGCCAGAGCGATAGAGTAGCTGAGAATGCAGCAGAGAAGAGATGTGTTGGGGCTTTTAGAAAGACAATCTGCACAGCACTGCGGAAGCTTGTATTTGATTTAAGCACTTCAACCTCCTTGTGACAAGTGCCTGGCTGCTGTTCTGCGCACAAGACCTCTCCAAACCCAGGCAGAGCTTGTGCTGCCAAGCCCTGTTATGGGAGATAGCTTTTTACAGGCGGCTCTGACCTCATGGACAAAGCTTTCGTAGGGATCAATGACTTAAAGGCACTCGTTGTGCGGTCAACAACATCCTGGCTGTGCAAGGTGCTTCACCACAGCCAATGTGTTCAGCCAGCCTCTTCAAACCCACTCGAATGCTGATTTCAAGGTTGCAGCTTGAATAACCCAACCTGGAGAGGGCTGACCTTGTTATCGCAGAGTGGTCGGCTGCTGGTTGGTGTGTAGCAACAGGGAGCTGTGTAGGTAGACGACTTTGCCCGTGATTTCATGTTTGCTTTGGAACCACCATCGGGGTCCCGCTCTCGGGGTCCCATGGGGTGAGACTGGGTGATTTGGGTGCAGGGGTGGCTGTTCCCATGGCTCTGGGGTTGGCAGCATGCATTTCCACCGAGTCACAGGCTTAGCTTTGTGGAGCTTTCTGTGCAGGTGAAGGTGGAGAAGCCAAGGCAGGATTGTCCATGGATGCCCTCAGGAGTAGATCAAGATGGGAAATTTAGGTCTTTTTTTACAGAGAGAAAAAGGAAAGGGTGAAGCTGAAATCTTGGCAGAAAGAGCAAAAAAGTATTTATCTTAAATTTGTGCTTGTGAATAATTAAGTGCCTGCTAAAACCCATGATTGAAGCTTCGAGGATTAGTGGGCAAGCAAATGGGATGAGAATGCTAGGGAAGGAGAATGTTAAAAGCACAGCAAATCCTACTTCAAAATGTGCTACAGTTGGGTCTTCCATCGTGGGGAAGGAGAGCCCAGTGTTATGGTTAAGAGCAGATCCTGAGGCCTCAGAAAGGAGCAAAAGGTCTGTGAGCAGAGCTTGTGCCAGGCTGGTCCCTGGAGCCTGAGCATCTTGGAGCAGTAACACAGCATCAGCCGGAGCTGCTGGGTGTGCTGGGGAGGGGACGGAGCATTCACCTCTGCTGCCTGCTTACTTCATTGTATTCCTTTGAAAAAGATTACAGAGTCAAGGAAAGGGCAGTCTGGTTTGGGACCAAGGCCTTTTCTCTTAAACAGAAGTTGAATGCTTTACTGCCTGTTACACAAAGCCACCAAATGCTCAGAAGGGACATTAACTGGTGCGTGCTGCATACCCATGGGGTGTGGAAGCAGTAGCATGGGGCAGGGACCTGGCTGCAGGGTGAGAGCACATGCCAGCGTGCTCTGTGTGTGACTGCCATACGTGCTGGTGAATAGTATGATGCTACCCGGAATTACCAGATGTTGCTTTGGGGGGCAGATTGAAACACCTGCTAAACGTAGTCCTGGTACCACTGGAAGATTTTGAAGGCCCTGTCTTCTGATTCCTCCAGGTGCAGGGCTTGAGTGGCGTGCTGTTGCCAAGGCTCCTTGCAGTGCAAAATTATAATTATAGTACGGTACACCCAGAAATAGTGATTTTCACACCCCACCTGCCCATGGCTGGCCCCATGGGCTGACGCAGGCAGGAGAGCTTGGTTTCTGCACACCAGTCCTCTCTGTTCAACTTCTGATTTGGAAGGCCTTGATCTCCAAACTCATAGGCCAAGGAACGACTTTCTTTTCCAACAACAAATCCGTGGGTGGTTCATACCTGGAACACTCTGTGTAAGGGCCTCTCTTTCTGTAACTTCTCCTCTGACTTGTGGCGTGACCCTGCCAGAGCTGGGGAGGTTTGGTTTTTCAAAAGGTTCATTTACTCCTAGATAAAGATTAATTTTCATTTTAATTTTTAACCTATATCTCTTATGGGAAAGTGTTTTTGCATGCCATCTAAGATGCTGTTATCTTTGCCCAGCTTTACCTCTTCTGTGGGTTGCTTCACCCAGCAGGTAATGAATAACCTTCCCCCTTCCCTCGCTGCACAGGCTGCAGGCAGGGAGCTGACTTTTCCCTGCTGGGTTCTGCATGGAGATGCAGTCTCATTGCTTCCTCGCTCCCTCTCCAGGAATCACAAAGACAATTTCAGCACCCAGCTGCCACCTCTGCCTCTTGCCTTTGGTAAGCGTTACGCTGTGAGAAGGTACAGTTCCTACACCACTTGCTGCTTACCTCCTGTTGTACGGAGCCCAAAAGACCTTCCAGCGATGACGGTAGCAAAGTTGAGTCAGCCCCATGGGAGCTGCAGCCACAAGGGCTGCATTCACAGCACAACCCCACTGCTCTCCAGGCCAGCCCGGAGCAGGGCAGCGCGCTGCAGTCCTCGGGTGGTTTGCTCAGAGCCACACAGACAAGTCATTGTCCCAGCAAGGACATGAAGGCACATATCCAGACTCCCAGTCTCCTGGTCTTACCACAGGAAAATGCTGTTTATAACACGAGTGGGTTTGGGGTGAAGTGGTCCAGGGTGTGCGAACCTGCTGGGTCTTGGAGCAACCGCAAAGCACACTGAGGGCTGACGCCACCTCGTATCGCAGTAGGGAGTAGTGTGAAATCCTTGTGATCTAAAAGGGTTCCAAAAAGAGACGTCAAATGTGCTTTTCCTACCTGTGGGACGTCACATCAGGTGTGAGACGAGGGTAGTTTTACAAAAGCAATGTGTGTTTCTTATAATGAGGAAACCTCTGGCAGGTCTCACTCTGTTAGATGACAGAAACCAGTGGGAACAGCAGATCTGGCACAAAGCCTTCCACATCTATATTGGTTCAATAACCCAGCTCTCCAAGACATGTTTTTTGTATTCATTTTGTCCTGTAAAGAAGGTAACACTGTATGGGAAGCAGGAAGAAAGTCACCTCACTGAAAGACCTGCTCATAAAAGTTTGAGGCACAAAACTGAATTATAACTTTGGGATTTCTAGCAAGGAATTAGTTTTTCACCAGCCTCTGATGGGAGAAAAACAAGAGGAGCTCAGCAAGTGCATTTTATTGAGCTTTCTATAATGCAGCCAGCAGTAGGGAAGAGTAAGAGCTGTAGAAGTGCCTTGTTAAGTGTTGTACACAGCACTGGCCAATCCTTCAAGCCTGGTAGCTCAAGTTTCTTTCTTTGAAATCACTTGTAGCTGTGGGGACCCTGTGTGTTGGTTGGTGCTGGAAGCCACCAGCAGACGGATTGATCAGAGAGGTGCTGGGCAAACCCCAGCCCAGCAGCACCAGCCCAGTGTCCTCCAAGGGAGACCGGAAAAATGACTGCAAGCCAGTAGCAGAGAAAATGAGCTGAACGCTGTGTGCTCACAGCCAATCGATCCGGTGTAATGGTGGCACATAAGCAGGCTGTAGGGCTACCCCGATGGAGAGGCGTAGCTTTCTGTCTGCAGTCTATAGGCAGATCTTTAGGACAGCCCAGATCAAAGTGTCAGTAAATAGGAGCTGCTCATAGAGATTAGCAGCAGAGTTCCAAATCTGCAGAGGCAACAAGTGTGTCCTGGATTTTTTGCAGGTTTTTGCATTGTCCCGTTCTGTTTCCTTTCACTGGGAGAAAATGCTTCACTGCAAGGACACAAGAAGGTGGAAGGAGCTGGAGAAGTCTTACAGCCAGCTTCATGCATTGCCTGGAGCAAGTCTCTGCCTGCAGAATCTGCTGCTGCTTTGTTGTACCATGGGATGGGCAATGTTTGTGAAGGATTATTTTGGGATCAGTATTTGTAAGGTAAAGAGCTAGAAGATAAAAGGTGAAGATCTGCCTGTGTTCAAGGAAGAGGCTGAATGTGGAGAATGGAAGAGTTTAGATGGAGGAAGGAAGAGAGGGATGAAGAAGGAATGTAAAGAGGGGTTTCATGATTAATGCCTAATAATGAAACAGATGTGGGACTCCCAGGTGCTGGGCAAATTATTGCAGGCAGAAGAATTTAAGCCAAACTCTGGCAATGAAGCAAACCAGGCATGCCCCATGATGTGGGAAGCCTGTGAGCCTGCACCTCCCCAAATTGTGTTTGGACTTTGCCTTGTGCAGACATAAATTCCAAGTTTTGTGGAGATATGGGCGTGGAAGGGAAGATTGAGCAAAGCTCAGAAAAGCCCCTGGTATCAGATCCTCTGAATAAATATAATGTGAACATTCCAATAAACACATCTCTCGGTAGCTTTTCGGAAAGGCAGGCTCCACCAAACTATGGCTGCCTTCATGCCCATCTTCATCTGTGGGCTGTGCTTCTTGATTTTATTAACTGCACTCTATGTTTTACAAGGTTTCAAGCAATCAGCTTTAAAATTGCCACCCGGTCCATTTCCTCTTCCAGTCATTGGTAACCTGCATTTGCTGGACATCAGAAGGCAAGACAAGTCCCTAATGAAGGTAAGAACAAGCATCCTCTGTTTTTGGGGTGTTCAGGGTGTTGGATGTCAGCAGGTACCTGGTTAAAATTCTCCCTCAGATGACAGTTCTGAGATAATTGTTCAGTGCCAAGTGCACTTTAAAAAAAAAAAAAAAAAAAAAAGAAGTTTAATAAATTAAATGTAAAGGTTTTAAAATGGCCAAGGAAACTTTTGAATCCCAGCTCTGCAGAAATTGATGTTAAATATGAGCAGTACTTACATGAGGACTACTCACACACTGAGAACTATGAGTGTCCTGTTTGGACTGATGAACTTCAACTTTGGCATCTTCCTTGTGTTGTGAAATACTTTAAAATACTTGAGTGTCCGCATGGCCAAGTTGAAAGATGGATGCTTAAGTATAGTTGCCAAAATAGCTTGTATTTCTTGTTCATGATGGCAGTTCTTTGAATGGGAGTTAGGATAGCACAGCCCAAAGAAGAGAAGTAGGAGAAAATTAGTATCATTTGAAATAGTGAATGACTTGGACTTGTGCAAGACAAATTTCTCTGTAAGAATCACGGTTGTCTTGCATCTGTCTTCCAGAAAAAAAAAATAGAAAATTTCAATGTGTTTCTTCTCTTAGAGCCAAAATATGGCTCAGTGGGCATTCCACGTGTTGGGACCCAGGGTGTGAGTATCCTGCTCCTTACACCAAGCCTGTTAGCATCAGTTTGTCAGCAGCCCTCCGGAGTGCTTAGCACTGCGTAGGTAAGAGGGATGGTAAGAGGGATTGGCTTTCCCTGTCTCTCTCCAGTCTCTGTAACATGTGAAGGGCCTCCAAAATGCCTTTGGAGATGCATCTTCATCCCTGTTCCCATCCCACCAGCCAGCCCTCAGTGCACTCAGAGTCCAGGGCTTGGGAGCTGGGAAGCACGTTTGGCACACCGATGCCTTTTTTCCCACATTAGATTATGGCATCAAAAAAACAACTGAGAAAGATGCCTGCTGCCGAGCAGACCCAGTTATGCCTGCTCTGCCCTGACATGCATTCAGGCTGGAAACTGTGAATGGGAGAGCACAATGAGAGGGCTCCTGGGGCTGCAGCAGTGGGCAGGTGTTAGGGATGATATTTGCCTAGTAGATTATGCAGCAGCAACCAAAGTGTTATTTTGAGTGGATGACTGAAATCAGAGTCCTCCTAACACACACACACACACACACACACACACACACATTAATTATTATTATTTTTCATAAAGAAAATGAGTCTGGCTATACTGCTGAAGTGCAGATTAAACTCTGCCAGGGCTACCTGTTGGTTTGGTACAGCTGCAGGGGTTGCTAAGTTTTCTCCTCTGGTTTATATTTCCTGAACTGTCTTTTGTGGGACACCAGGCTCGATCTCATAACAGCTTTGTGCAGTTCCAATGGCATTGCTCTCAGTCAAGTCTTAAATCCCTATATGGCCTGGCAGGACTGTGTCCATGAGCCTTGCAGCGAGCTGCTGCTGCCTGGCTCTCACATCTTGCTGTAAAGCATCGCTGGTGGGTACAGACCTGTCCTGGTGTGCAGTGGCTTGAACACTGTGGTGTGGCAGAAATAGAAAGAAGTGTGTGGGACAGTGGTCATTTCCTCAGACGGATTGAAAGAATAATGGTTTCTTGTATGTCCATCCCTGGTGAACCATATTACATATCTCTTTGCATTAATTGTGGCATTTTTTTAATTTAAATTTAATCATAAATTAGGTCACCTTTGTTCTTCCATCCTCTCGTGGTGGGCTGTGGCATTGCAGCCCACCAGCTCAGACGTTGCCCGGTAGCTGCCTGCAAGATGTCCCTGATGCCTTTGTGCTGGTGTTAGTGTCCGAAGGGTCTTGTTACTTTCTGCCTCTTTAACCCCCTGGGCCAAAGCGTGTCCAAACAGCTCAGAAAATGAGTGGGTTTGTGGGTTGAACAGCCCAGTGTGTATTTGCTTTGATTCCTGTTTAATTGAAGTGTCTCAGGGTTCAATCTCTGGCATCTCTCCAGCCCCTCTGACCACAGGAGGAGGAGTGAAGGCAATTCCTTAACCACCACAGCAAAACACACTGCTACCACTGACGGCTTCTATTTCCTCTCCTCGTAGATTTCAGAGAAATACGGGCCAGTGTTCACTGTTCACTTGGGGTTTCGGAAGGTGGTGGTGCTGACTGGCTACGAGGCAGTGAAAGACGCCCTGCTGAACACGGCGGATGTGTTTGCAGACAGACCCATTATACCAATCTTCCATCACATCCAACATGGAAATGGTACTGGAGGTTTAAAAAGATAAGGACGTGTTCACTGATGGTTCTTAAGTGTTTGGGTTTTTTTTGTTGTTGTTGTTTTTTTTTTTTGCGTGTTTTTTTTTTTTTTTTTTCTTTCAATTGCAGCAGTATTTAAGTCTGGAGCTGCATGCGTACCTTCAAGGGCTATTTTTGATGGGTTTGGGGGCTGTTGTTTGTTTTCTTCAGAAGAATAGTTGTAGGCATCTTTTTGTGTGCCTTATCATTTTTTTTTTCTTTTAGCATCACTTGGGTTCACATTTCAAGGGATTTTTTACAGTGCAGAGGGAAGGAAATTATTTTTCACATGAAGGCCGAGGTCCTTATGCAATCTCTTCTCTGCTGTTACTGGGAGTTCAGACAAAGCCTGGATCAGGCATGACTCATGATAAAGACTGCAAGAACTGGCAAGAGTGCAATAGCACGGGCTGTTTGTACCTCAAACAATTACTTCTGTAAACAGATTTTTGGCATGTTTCTGAATTGCATGCTAAAAAGTAATACATTGCCCAAGACTAGACATTGAAAAACAATGAAGGGAATAATCCAGGGCTGAAAGGAAAAGATCTGATGACCTAATATGTATATAATGCATACAGCATGTGGGTTTTTTTTTTATCTTGTTTTTAAGAGTGAGGCCCAGGGTGAGGAAGGGTATGCTATGCTGCTTTCGCAGCCTGTGCATGATGATACAGACTATGTTCAGCCTCTGAAGCCCACCTGGGAAGGGAGGATTTCTGAATTGTACCCAAACTGTCTCTGCCATAAAGGTTGTCTCTGTCAAATACGAGATTTTTTGGCTGATTACTTAATGCCAGCTGAGGGATATTTCCTGGCTGTAAGCAGTGGTGCCTCCCTGACACCCCTCCTTGTCCCCCTGCGCAGAAGAAAGTTCATCCCCTAAATGCAAGCACTTCAGGGAAATAGTTTGTCCTGTTCATGACATGGTCAGAGCACTGTCATCTGCTCCCAGCCTTGCTCTGTGAAACAGCTGCATTGTTTTTCTGAGAAAAAACAAGTCAGCCTGAGATAAATACCATGCATAGAGCATTTTGCCATGTATGGCTGCAAAGAGACGAAGCTACAAAAAAGCCAAACCCAGAGATTTGGTGTGAACAGCACCTGGCTGCTTTAACGGTTGCCTCCTGCCCTACAGAACCTACCTGGGGCTGGCCTTCCCCAAGCACCCCAGTCCTCCCAAGCAGGCTCCTCCAGGCTGCAAAATAGTTGTGCTTGTGGTGGTTCTGAGAAATTCCCATACCACCTCGGCAAACGAGCCATGCGATCCCTCCGTAGGTGTGTTCTTCTCATCTCAAGAGCTCTGGAGGAAAACGCGGCGGTTCACCATGACAGCCATGCGGGACCTTGGCATGGGGAAGCGGCTGGCAGAAGAAAGGATCCTTGAGGAGCTTCAGTTTCTCATCGGACTGATCAAATCTTTCAAAGGTGAGCTGGGGATGTGTTGGTTGGTTTATATTGGCAAAGCCATAGCGAAGACCTCTGGGTTGCTCTGGAAATTCCAAACACAGTTATGATTTTGTTTGTTCCCAGGTGGACCTTTCCAACTTCGATGTTTGAATACAGCCCCCACCAACATCACCTTTGCTATACTCTTTGGGAGAAGGTTTGATTATGAAGACCCAACATTTGTCACTCTGCTAAGACTCATAGATGAAGTTATGCTCCTTCTTGGCTCTCCGTTCTTGCATGTAAGTCACCCTCTGTGTTGAGAAGCTCCAGTATCTCATTGGAGTTGGTAGCTCAAGGCGATTTACTAACGCTGGATGGTTTTGAAGAAGCTTTAGGGTACTGAAACATAGCATTCTTTGTTCAGGGGTTTTCCGCCTTTGTGAAATCCCACAGCATATGTCCTGCAGAGGAGGTTCAACATCACATGGTAACACAGGGCTGAAACACTGAAGTGACCTTGTCAGAAGAAAGGATGTGCTCACTTCTGCAGCTTGAAAGTGCAATAACTGAGGTTTTCAACCATACTCCTACTATTTTTGGTCTAAACAAGGCTCGGGTGGAAGAGACTGGAGGGAATCAGGTGCCTCTCGGAGGGCATGGCCAGAATTTCTTTCTTTAAAAACATAGCAGCGATAGAAATATCAAAATACTGGCTTTGTGCATGTACCATCATAAATAGCCATGCTGTGTGAACATCCCAGAAGTAACCAGTTGCCTTAGGGATGATTCCACGTGTATTTGGGAGTGACTAAGATTTGGTGTTTTGGCTTCTTGCTACATAAACTAGTAAAGTCACAGAGTACAGGATTGCAGACTCAATATACAGACCTTTCACACCTGCTATTGTGGCACTAAATCAGTTGGAAAGTGAGGGCATGCCTGCTAAACAGGGCTGCACAAGAAGTATATTCCAACTAAGGGGCTCTCATCTGCTCCAAGAGCTCTTGTTAATCTTAGTCCATCACAAGGAATAGAGTATTAGTTACTCAAGGTAATGTTGAAACAGTCATCCAGAAAGCTGTCTGAAAAATAATTAAAAAAAGGATGCTGATGATTTTTTACCTGAATAAGAACAATGTACAATGAAGACATGAGCAACATCCCTTTTCTTTTAATCTCTACAACAGGTTTAATTTTTGCAGAAAACAGCAAAATTATAACTGGTTAGCACAGTGTAGAACAAGAGATTTGTGAATTTTATTCTGCAGCCAGTTTATTTCTAACATTAAGAAATGGTGTAAGTAACCCCCCGCACATAAAATGCAACTATTTATTGTGCTGTGAAATTTAATGATGCTGAGAAGTGAGTGTAATTGATTTATAATCCATGTGAAAGTTAAAAATGATGATCTAACAACTTTAAAACACGAGGATTTGGGCTTGCTAAACACCCGAAGTTTTCTTTGCTAAAGTGTAATGCTTTATCTTTTTACTTTATTACCTCCTTAAAAATGTAATTTCATTGTTTCATGAGTTCACTATCACTTTCCCTTAATTGTATTTTTTTAATTCATGTTTATAGGCTATGTCTAGACAAGTCTGATTAGCTCCATTCATTTCTGTAAAGAATTTTTAGTAAGAGGAGACATTTTAATACAGTAAATTTTTTTAAGTTACCAACAAAGAGAAACTCCAATACTATATCATTTGGTTCCTCACTTAAATGATTTCTCCATTATGATACTTAAGTTTTACAGTGTAATTGGGAAATTTATATTTTTCTATACCTTTTTCTTTTTTTTTTAGCTATTTAATTTCTACCCATTCCTTGGATTTCTCTTCAAACCTCACAAGATTATACTGAAAAAAATAGAAGAGGTGTGTGTAATCTTAAAGAAACACATCAAGGAGAGCAAAGAAAACATTAATGGAAACAACCTGACAAGCTACATTGATGCACTGGTATTCAAACAAGAGGTATTTTAACAATATGATGATTTCTGTTATGGTATCTATGCGGAGACAATCCGTGTTGCTTGATTAATGAATGCACTCTGCTAAGGTCTACATGAAAATATTTAAATTTTGGATAAACATCCTCCTATTCACATGTATCACACTGTAAGGTCTCTAAAGACTGCCTTACCCCTTTGGGTGGTATCTCCTTTAACATCTTCCAGGGACAGTCCCTTCTAGATAATGAGATGTTGTATCATGGTGCTCATGATTACAATAAGAAGTCCAAAAAAAAGCAATGAATAGATGTATCCTAGACTGTTAGCAGAAGTATTTGTGTATATAAAACGTGGGTTGGCAGTGTTCTTTCCAGATAGGGATGTGTTCTTTGGGTTTTCACTACAGACTTTAAAGCTAGCGGAGGACATTAAGCAGGAAATCTCTGGTGCATAGAGGTGGTGTGTTTGGAAAGAGATGTGAATCCTGACTAGTTCTAGTGATGGGACTGGGAATCAGCAAATGGAACTGGAACATGAGTTTGCCTGGAGGTGGTTCCCAGCCATGCGGGTTCCCAGCTCTCTTCCACCTCCTGTGATCATATGACTCTGGGTTTGAGAGCACCATCCTAGTTCTGTTTTCCATGCTAACAGCAGTGACTTTTTCTTTATTTTTGCTACAGGAGAAAAATAAAGATAGTCCTTTCCATGATGAAAATGTATTGGCCTCTGCACTTGACCTGCTCATGGCTGGCACTGAGACAACATCCACAACATTGCAATGGGCTGTTCTGCTGATGATGAAGTACCCTGAGATTCAAAGTAAGACACCTTTATGGTTTTGCTTTTCTTACATAGGGTATTAAAGTATTCTGCAGAGACTTCATAAATGCTGCTCACCTGTAAAAGTGTCATAGCTGCCCACGTGTGCTAGAGCATCCCAAATCTGAGTGCCTGAAACCTGTCCACCTCTGTCCAAACTTTGCATGCTGCCATTCAGGACCAAAGGATCTAAGGGTTTGTCCTCATATCTGCTCCCTGGGGCTGGGAAACTCCCTGCCCTGCATCTCTCACCACCCTGGGGTAGTTCAGCCAACAGTCAGTGTGGGCTGGGATTTGGAAGGTGCTTTAACACTGAGGAAAACTCACTTCATGCCTTCCTTTTGCCCTGCAGAAAAGGTGCACGCAGAAATTGAGCAAGTTCTTGGCCCTGACTGCTTGCCTACCTTTGAGGACCGGAAAAAAATGCCCTTCACCACCGCGGTCATTCACGAAGTGCAGAGATTTGTCACCCTCCTGCCACACGTTCCCCGGTGCACCTCCACTGACACACATTTTAAAGGCTACTTCATACCCAAGGTACTTGCTGCTCTCCGGACAAAGAGCAGGGTGGTTCACATGCACCACACCAGTGACCCACAGGGCAAAATGTCACAGGAAGGAGGGAAGCTTGTGGCACAGGGCTTTCAATGGGGGAGAGCCAGTTTCCTAATCCTCCATCTCCTCAGCATCCAAACTGATGGAAGTGTGACTTCAGGGTTATGCACACAACTCCTCATTTTCCATTACTCTGTTTGTTTTCTCATTCGGTCGTGATAATCTGGAGTCCATTCCCTATTCTCTTAACTCTCTCCATTGTCATTAATGCCCTATAAAGCAGTGCTGCCTTTGGAGCACGGTGGCATTGTCGTATTGCCTAATTGAGGCAAGCAGAGATCATCTGGCCAGGAAGGAAGCCTGGCTAATGTCGTTCAGTAACAGCACACAACCACTGTTACTTAATCATATACTAGTCAGTGATGCCAGTGAACAGGATCTCTCCACTAACTAGCATCATCTGGTCATGCACGAATCTAGCAACTAGTTCTTTGGAATTTTGCTTGCAGAGGCAGCCCAAAGGGGGAGGTGTGGTTATGTGGCTGCATGGGCGAAGCCCTTAAGCAGAACGTGGTTGTGCTGCAGGGAACTACAGTGATTCCTCTGCTCACCTCTGTGCTGCTGGATAAAACACAGTGGGAGACGCCAGATGAATTCAACCCAAACCATTTCCTTGATTCAGAAGGGAACTTCGTAAAGAAGAAAGCATTCCTGCCCTTCTCCACAGGTAACAAAAGTGTGGCCTTGCACAGGGCTCTGAGCACCCAGAGCTCCACAGAACACATCAGTCAAGAGTCAGGATTGCCTCTGACAGAGTGCCTCTGTTAGGAACAGCACTGACATCACTGGTGGGAATGGTGCAGAAATATCTGCTCTGGGTCTCGATGAGTTGCAAACAGCTCCTCACACTGTGCCCTACGGTTCAAAGACACCACTGGGAACTATAGAAGCCTCAACACCCTCAAGCAAGAGTTCTACCTTCCCTCTCCCTTGGGAAGGATGGTTTCTAGGTTATCCCAAATCAACTCCTTGCAGGCTTAGAGGGAAACAGCCGTGTTCAAATAGGTGTAGGAGACCAGTGGTGGTGGCTGCTGAGTATCTCCCCATGCTGTTTTGCATTCCTACAGCCTGCTCTGTCCCTCACACTGTTGCTACCAAGCAGGAGGGAAGAGTTGTCTGGGGAGCCACTACTCTACAGACAACGATGCTTTTGGCATTGCAGGGCGGAGAAACTGCATTGGAGAAAGCCTTGCCACAGTGGAGCTCTTCATCTTCTTCACTGGCTTGATCCAGAAATTTACTTTTAAGCCTCCATCTGGGGTCAAAGAATCAGAGCTGGACACAACGGCAGAGGCTGGATTCACCATGAGACCCCATCCACAGTGTGCCTGCGCTGTGCTACGCTCATAAGCCCAAGGCTCGGAGCTGAGGAAAATCCCTGTAATTATTTTGTGCAGAGCCCTACAGACGCACAATGGAGAAATCAGATCCCTATGCAGTAGATACAAGTAGTGTCTTCTTACTCAGAGCCTTTCAAGTACTGGCTCTATGCTTAAAATGTTTATTGAACAAATATTTTTCTAAGCAGAGGAGAGCTGATGGGTAAGGTTACCTGGAAAATACCAGCCAGATAGATGGCTGGAAATGACAGAACCGTCACTGCTTTACATGTTAAATACACAATGTAAGAAAGTTATCCTCGTTCTGAGCTTATGAGAGAAAATGTTTCTCAGATGGGGGTTATTTCTTCATTTGGAATACAATATTAGATACCAGTGTTGTCTCATCCTCGAATCCCTGCTTTTTTCCCATTTCTTGCTGTACATGTGATAAATTATTCCTTGATACTTGCTCTTTTTATGTCTGAGGCATGTTCTTCCAACACTTTCCATTCTGGGTTTGAATACCAGATGCAAACCCTGCACTGTTTAGGTTCCCTGTGCTCTGAGGGACCTCATCCCATCCCTTCATCTCCGAAGACAATTGGACTCTCATTTACAGCTTCTTCCTTGATCTGAAATGCTGAGTGGAGGCCAGAAAGATTTGATAGTACTGTAGGGAGGTCGGTTGAGTCATTGTCCCACAAAGTGTTTGAGCAGGTTAACCCCTGGGAGGGATCCTTGTCTGCTGTTGGAGAAGAAGACTCCTATTCCCTGTGAACCATCTGATTCTCCCAGGATAACGGTAAATAAATAGTGCATATGTCTTTGCTCCCAGCCTTGCTCACAGGTGACCACAGTTGGACTGGGGATGCATAAAGCCTCACGGCTTAGCTCTGCCCCCTTTTGAGAGCACTGGTTTGTAGCTGGCAGGGCATTTTAGCCCATTAAGGAGTGCAGGGTTGGGCTGCCTGGGACTTGGAGGGATCGTGGTGCCATCTCGTGGCAGAAGGAAAACAGAAATGAGATTCTGCACAGCGGTTATTGCTCTGGCCGGTGCACAAAGGGGCTGCGAATAGAAGGTGGTCCTCATTTTACAAATCTGTACAGTTGCTGCAATCCTGACACCTGATCATTGCCCCTTCGAGAGCAGGGACCCCTGTCCCCAGCATCAAGCAGCACCGGGGATTGCAGGCAGGGATGTGGAGCACGCTGCCCAGCCCGCTGCACGTGCCGTGAGCCACAGACACGGGGTGAGGTGGAGTTGTTCATACCTAATTTTCAATACCCAGCAACCTGTGTGCCCCAAGATGTTTGCCTTCAATTCAGGATGGTGTGTTGCAAGGCACAAACATGTTTTGCAGCCAGCAGGAAGACCCTCAGGGCCACTGAGGAATGTGGAAATGGTATTTCCACCCACTTATGAGCCCAGGGAGCCAATGTTTTCTGCTAGATAAATCAGTAGCTGAGTCATAATCAATGTTCTGCCATCATTTGGCTGAAGGAATAAATGGGAGACAGCACTTTCTTCTGTGGAGATACATTCAGCTATCTAGTTTAGTGTGCTGGAGAGCAAGCGATCACTTCCGTCTGTCTGCTAATACAGGTACAAGTAAGATACACTTGTAAAGGAGTCAAGGGAACCTGTTTCCCTTGGATGTTTGCACCTTGTGGCTCTCTTTGAGGCATGAATATTGCAAATTCTGCTGCTCTGCCTGACAGAGAAAGCCAGCAGGAAAGGTGATGTCTGAGAAGAGCAGGCTCTGGAGGCTGCTGTGCTTTTGGGAAAGGAGCCACCTCTCTCCTTCCAAGCCAGGACACCCAAAGCCAGTGACAAGGGGTCAGGTCTGAGGTTCCACCAGTGAGTTAATGCAGATTTGAACCCAGCCGTTTTCTCCCCCAAGCACTAGGTGGTTGCCACATGTTTCTTCTGAGTTCATATTAGTTTTGAAGGGGGGTAGAGCAGGAACAGGCCTGGCCTCTCAGAAGCCAAAGGCAAAAGTCTTTTTCACTTCCCTACCTTCATTGAGTTGATGTGTAGCTTGTTGCTCAGTTGCTTTACCTGTCTGCCCCCTGAAGAAGACCCCATCCTGCTGCCCAACAGAAACAGAGTCAGCAAGTGATGCTTTGGGAGGGCCAGAGCTGAGGTGAGAGACTCAAGGTCCAAGGCACTATGCAGAGAGACAGCACTAGCATCAGTGAAGGTGTGGTGGGAACCTTTCATTCTGCCCCTGCAAGCAAGATGTGATGGTTAGGCAAGGAAAAAAAAAGTGAAAAACAAAGGCTATCCTCAGGACTGACCAGTAGCCATAGCTGAGCTCAAAGGGAAAGCTCTTTGCCTTGGAGAAACCACTCTGCAGATATGGAGGGTGTCCTGCTGAGCAGTTTGTTAGTAGGACCAGGGCATTCAGAACCTCTCATCCACCAGATACGAGTTGAACTGACAATATTCATTGTCACTCTTGGGCTCAGGATCAACCTTCATGTTCTGTGCAGCACAGGGTTGGGTGGCAGGCACATCAGATATAATGAAGACATGGGAAAATTAAAACTTTATTGGGTTCCCATGAAGGGAGAGACAAACAGGGTGATAAAGTACATGATAAGATAATGCATATGGAAAAGGCAATTCACAGGTGGTTATGCGGATGGAAAATTGCCTGAGCTATACATCAACTGGAATAGGATTGCAGAGTGTGATGGAAGATAAGAGTGCTACAGGTAGGGACAGCAGCCAGATAAAGCCACAGAGTAAAGGAAAATAACCAAAACCAGGTCGCTTCTAATCCCTGATCCCAAGTCTCCTTGAGTGCATGTATGCAATGTAGGCACCGTGAAATTAGACTCCATTTGCATGGTTGGTTCCAGTGGCCAAAGTGTCCCAAATACCGGATTGATTCCCCAGGAGATCGTGAGAGAGGGAAAACATTTGCTCCTATTCAACATGGTCAGGAAAAACAGAGAGTCATAAAACGAGAAATTGCTCTTGTTTATTTTCCTGTATCATTAGCCTTTTATGATCAGTTGCTGGTACAAATATAAACTGGTGTCAGAAATGTAGCTCTTCTTTCTTTCAGGCTGTGAAGCAGCAGTGAACTTGGTGGTAGCATCACTCAGCCAATTAAACAGGTTCGCAGACTTTGAGGTGTCTTTCAGGACTCTGTTCCAAGGCATAAAGAACTTCATCCCCAAATCACATGAACTGGTCTGTTATTTTTCACTCTTGTGTTTGACCTGGCTGCCTAGCCTGACAGAATTTGCCTAGAAGCTATGGAGAGCTTGGTTCAGGAGGTACCTGCAGATGGTTCAACTGTGTGACCCATGGCATATTTCTGTGACTCGCTGTGAGTGTCAGTGTGTCTGTCCCAGGGATTTGGGGCAGATTTGTGCAATGTTATCAACCTTGCTGCTTTGCCGTGGGAACCTGGATGTCACACCTACATCTCATGGACTGTGTGCATGTCACCAGACATCCTCCGTGGTCCTTCCACCTGCTCCAGGCACAGCCTCCCTCTCTGGAGAATGTGTTGGTGAGCCAGGATCACAGTTTGACATCGATCGTCTGCACCCCCTCGCAGCTCGGGACCAACGAGCGGGTCAGTGACCTGCGGGGCAGATGGAGAGGTGGAGGGCAGTGGAGTGGGAGTGGATGGAGACAGCGAGAAGGAACTACGAGCGTGATGTGTCAGGATGGGGGTAGCGAGTCCTAGCCAAGCTAAGTTGGGCCTTAGCAGCTTCCCCGCTTGCCTGGGGGGCTCTTCAGCGAAGCTGTGGTTATTCACGTAGGATAGCACAGGTTGCCTGCGGCCGAGGCCTTAACGTGAAGGTTGTTTGGGGGACAGTGAGGTCCAAGTCGGACTCTGAAACTCCTGGCTGGGGTTGGAAAGTAAATGTCTGCAGCAATCCTACAAAGAAGACAAACAGTTCCATCTTGGCCAGGCTTTCTCCGATACAGTTCCTTCGCCCTGCAGAGGAAAGCAGTGGGTTTACTTGATGGAAGTATCAAGTTAAAAACAGGAAACATAATGGAAACAGGGGTGAAACCTCTGAGGTGGCTTCAGGGCATTTTGGAGCAGAGCAGCCCAAGTTGCTAAAGGTAGCTGACCCTTCACACTGGCATCAAGTGGCAGCCACGTGGCAAGCTGCAGGGTTATTTTGTATTTATGATGTACTCTCTTCTCTCCTTTCTTCGGAGGTTATCTTGTCCAATGAATGGGGGATCTCTCGCCTCATTAGGCAATGAGTTGTTATCCTGCCTGTCACTTGCGTGCAAAGAGACCAAGCAAATCCCTTCCTCTCCTTCGCCCTGTTCCCCTCCCCACAAGACTGCCTGTTTAGATCACCAGCTCTCTGGAGCAGACAGGCTCCTGTTCTGCGTATAAGGGTGCTTAGCACAGCAGGGCTGTGGATTAGGGTTGCAACTTTTGTATTCAATAAGGAGGAGATCCTTTCCTTCACCAAATCGCATGCATGGACTTACGAACCTTCCAACTCCCTCAGTATCTTTAACTGGTCCCTTTCTCTTGAAAAGCAGCCTGATAGAAACATGCCACCTCTTCCCAAAGTGGAATGGTCCAAAACTCACTTCTCACTGTAATAAAAGACTGTTTCTCCTTTCCTACTCCCCCTTTGTGCCAGATTCCCAGCCCTCACATGACAGTCCCTGTAGGGGTGAAGCACTTGGTGGACAGCGAGAACTGGCTTCCTAAAGTCAGAAGGGTCTGAGGCTGTAGCATGTTCTGGAACACCTTCAAGCCATCATTGCAGAGGAACAGCTGGGAAGCGTAAGGTTACACAGGAGGATTTGTAGGATTTTACAGGAAGTTTCCCTTTGTAGTACTTATGGGCTCCTGCAGTGCTGAGATTTGTTAAAATCCCAGCAAGACTGCTCCATCCAGCTGTGCCCTCTTGTAATGCACGCGGCTGTAGTCATGGAGAGCACAGGCTGGGAGGCAGGCATTTCTGGAAATTAGCAGCCTTTGGAAGCATTTATGGCTGTCAGGAAGGCACTAAGTGATATTTCGTCTTTTACGAAGGCTCAGGGGAGAGTTTCTGATACCTAACAACTGTTCCAGCCATTAGCTCAGTTTGAGTCCGAAGGGGGCTGGGATTATGAGCCTCCAGGGAGAGAATGTTCATTGTATATTACAGGTGAAACTAAAAAAAAAAAAAGTTTGAGATGACCAAAATTGCAGACAAAGGTAGTGTCAGGAACAGAATCCAGGATGCCAAGTGCCCAATAACCCCCCCAACCACAGGGTGGCTTCTTCCTCTAAAAGAAATGGTCTTGATGGAATCCTTGGCAGCCCCAAAAAGGCACCACTTAGTTGAGAAGACCCCATTAGTGCGCATTGTAATGAAATGATCCCACTGTAGCCTCAGCTCTGCAGGTCAGGGCTTTAGTCACCTGTGGAGAAGGGCAGGAAAGCCTCCCTCTTCACAAAATTCCCTTCAGCATCGAGGAAGTGGTTGGGGTTGAACTGGTGTGGTGTCTCCCACTGTGTCTTGTCCAGCAGCACGGAAGTGAGTGATGGGATTACAATTATACCCTGGAAGAAAATACATGAAAGTAGCTTTGTAAGTAAAATTCTTGGGCAGGAGCTGTTTTGCTTTATTTTGTGACACAAACGTTGTTGTCCCAGGAGATTTGACCCTGAAGGTTTTATCCCATCAGTCAACAGAGAGAGATGTCAGTGAGAATTTCCCAGCAGTGCCAAGGATCGAAGCCAAATGCCACGTGGCACAGCGAAAACCTCAGGCAGATCCTGTAAATTCCCTGGCAGATGCTTCGCTGTGCAGATAGCATCAAAGAGGTAAACCAAGGTCACTCCTGGAGTGAGGAAGTGCTGAGCATGAGAGGGCCTGAATCAAGTCCTCTAACACTGTTCTCCATGGACTCAGCATAGTCACTGGAGAGGAAGAAACCCTTCTGTGGGTAATTTTGGACACTTTGGGCTCCTGTCCTGTAGCTCACTCTAAAGAAAGTGGTCTCTAGTCCTACCAGCAGAAATCAGGAGGAGCAACCCAAAAATGGGCTGGAGCAGTTACCTACCTTGGGGAGGAAGTAGCCCCTGAAGTGGGTGTCAACAGCAGTGCAGCGGGGAACGTGGGGCAGGAGGGTGATAAACCTCTGCACCTCGTGTAACACCGCGTTGGTAAAGGGCATGTTCTTCCGGTCCTCGTACGTGGCCCACGTTCCAACTTTGATGGTTCTTCCAATCTCCTCTTGCACCTTTTCTGGGAGGAGCAAAGAAAGTTCAAAAAAAAAGTTCAGAACAAAAAAAGATGTGTCCCAGCAAGGCAGCCAACACTTCCGGATTCAGTTTTGGTAAAAGTATGCTTTTCCAGGTCTGGAGGGAGAGGATTCTTAAAACACCATCCCAGCTTTCCCTAGCTCTGTCTCTAGTTTAGGCACGTGCATGGGCTGTTCTCCCAGCATCATGCTCTGGTCTCCACTCTTTCTCCCAGCAAGGCACAGGGACTCTTTTGTTGTAACTTCATTCAGCATCTAATTACAGTGGGAGTTCGTAAATTAAAGAGGTGGGAGGCCTCTCCCTCCCATATCAGCCATGCCACAGGAGGAGAGTAGGTGAAAGGAGCTCACTCTGAATCTCCGGGTACTTCATCATGAGCAGGATGGCCCACTGGAGTGTCGTGGCTGTGGTCTCTGTTCCTGCCATGACCAGGTCCAGTATGGATGCTATTAGGTTTTCATCGTGGAAGATGCTGTCTTTCTTGTTTTTCTCCTTGAGAGACACAAGCATAGTGACCGGTAAGAAAGCTCTTAAAAAACGAAGTGTCAGCACTCAGCGGGTTTGGGAAATACCACATAACCCACACAACTGTTGGGCATGATCCTGTGTTTGTGAGCTGGGTGATGGATGGCTTGATCTTGCACACACAGCAAACAGCACCAAAGACAGGAGATTTGGAGTGGAGTGGTGATTTGGAATTCGTCCCCACCCAGAAGCAGCCTGGGGCTCAGGGCCAGATGCTGTTGATAGTCTCAGCCTTACAGGTTTGGAAAGAGCCCAGTGGCTCCCCTGTACGGAGGGAGATTCAGCTAATCCCAGACTCTTCCTACCCAGGAAGGGAGCAGCAAGACTGCATCCCCACCAGTGTTCAAAATGACATTTCAGAGTGCTTCTCCTGGGCTTTAGGACTGCAGTGAACCTTCCTCCATATAGGTGTGTAGAAGAGCTAATGCCTCACGTTGGCCCAGCTCCAGTGGGAAAGAAGAAAAAACTCAGAGTCCAAATATTTTGTGTGGAATGAAATCAACTGATGTGTGAAATTGCAGAGTCTCTGCTAAAGTGAGGTGCAGGGCAGGGCTAGCAAACGTACTGACAATTTATCACTCAAGTGCTTTAAGTGTATCATTCATCTTGGAGCAACTGTATCAATGATTAATTGATCTGTTGTCATAAAAAGAAAGGCAGAGTCAGCTTTCATGTGAATTCATGCATTTTCTACTATGAACAAAGAGTTCATCTCACGTTATTAGTGCTGCTATTTCAGGACTGGACTGAGAGAGTGACTTTCACTTCTTCACTTTGGTAGAAAAATCCCTGCAGTAAATTAAACCAACTGTCTGAGACAGGAATCTGATTTCAGTGCCACAAGAATAACAGAGTTACCTTCCACACATTCACATGAGATGACTGAAAGCAAGACTCAGCAACTGTTTGACCTAGAAAATCCAAACGAGACACTGCAAACAGCCAACAGAGCTAAGCAGTGACATACCTCGTGTTGCTTGAATATCAGTGCATCAGTGTAGCTCCTCACGCTGTTCTCATTGATATCTTCCCTACTTGCCTTCATGTATTGCCTTATAATGGTGCGCACGTCTTCTATTTTCTCAAGCAAAATCTTGTGGGTTTTGAAGAGAAATCCGAGGAATGGGTAGAAATTGAAATACTAACGAGGAATTAAAAAAGAGAAGCAATAGATCAGTAGAAGTATCAACATGATGAAATACCTTCTTCCTAGGACATGATAGATCAGGTGAGATTCGTCTTTTAGCTGTACAATTTTAGCATCCCAGGGACCCAGAGGGCTCACCGGCACATTTTCGTGAGGGTGGGCTTTGAAACCTATGAGCTTTTATTCAGTACTACCTAATTATAAACATTTGCACTGTTGTGTGGGAGCAGCTCCTCTACCAGTAACAGGCTGGTCAGCCTCTCAGCACGCCAGGCAGGCAGGCAGTTTATGTGACTGCTTGTTTTTTTCCAGCACCCGTTATGAATGATTGGGTATGATGGTTTGAAGATATGCAGAGTTTTCCTGGTACTCTCTAAGAAAGCATTTTTAATGCAGTCTGTGAAGTCTCCCTCACCTAGATATCAACACTGAATGTGTCTTTTTAGAAAACACCACAAAGGCAGAGAAAGCCTAGATGGTGTGATTGTGTTGAAGGAGCAATCAAATACCTGTGGAGCTAAAATGACCATAGTTCAGTTCTCATTTTAGCTCCACACAGATCTGCAGGATGGTGCAAAAGCCGGATATCAGAGGGGAATCTGGCTGTACACCTGTGGTGACCAAGGTGGTACATGAAGAACGTTAGAGGTGTAACAACAGGTTCCAAACATTTGGAAACTCCTGAACTGTTCCCTGTGATTTGTGTGGCTTGTTGCAATGTGCCAGCGGAAAAAGGCATTACCCTGTGGGACAGGTTACTTACATTCAAATACGGAGATCCCAGAAGAATCATAACTTCATCTATGAGTCTTAAGAGAGTGAGAAATGTTGGGTCCTTGTAGTCAAACCTGTCCCCAAAGAGCATGAGGAAGGTGATGTTGATGGGAGCGATGTTGAAGGACCTCAGGCTGAAAGGTTCCCCTGCAATGGGAGGAGGATGGAGGTGTTGGTGTGATGTTGTAGCAGCAGCAGTGACACATGTGGTGCTGTGGAGCACCGTGATGGTCCCCAGCTCACCTTTGAAGGATTTGATCATCTCGATAAGGAAGTGAAGCTCCTCGAAGACTTTCCCTTCCATCATTTGTTTGCCCATGCCGAGGTTGCGCATGCTGGACACGGTGAATCTCCGCGTTGTTCTCCACAGCTCCCCGATGGAGAAGAAGACACCTGGGGGAGCCATGAGACATCACTGCTGGCACCATGCACAGAGGATCCCCACCACACAAAACAAGATACGGAACTGGACGAAGCGGGATCTCCACAAGTGTTTGTGCTGCCCAGTTTCTAATGGATTTGGGGAATAAGGATCTCCCATTTCTCTGTGCCCCATCCCTGTATCCTCTCAGCTCAGTTTTCCCAGTCTCACCGAGCCTGTAGCTCATGAAAAACCAGCTCCCACCCAGCCCAGCCTGCCCCAGCTGCAAGATAAGCAGTTAGGGCTTTCAGACCACCACTGCTTGGCTGTAGGGCTGGGGAGAGAGGTTGGACTTAGTCAATCATGCAACCATTCTTACCCTGTTTGGTTGCAAGTCTAGGGCCTCAAGCAACAGCGTTGTATCTTTGAAGCTTCTCCCTTTGTTCTATTCCAATCATAAAGATCTTTTATCTTTGTGGGATGGGATAATTCAGTCTTGTAAACCCTAGACAGTGCTGAACTGTTTTTTTGAGATTCCCAGTAACAGTGAAAATACACTCCCAATGTATTTTCAGCAGTGGTAAAAACACTATCATTTTGTGGCTGTCACTGAGCTCATGCCTTGATGATCACAGCCACCATGAGCAGGGATGGGTATTTCATCCCATCAGAGGGTTGGAGATAGTGAAAGAAAAAAATTGTGTTAGTAATCTGAGGACTGTCTCAGACAGTGTCAATTAAAAAAGCTGGATTATAGTATTTCACATCTTGGCTGCAAGGTTTTTACATCTATTTGCCTTTTTTAGAACAAACACAGTTTTACAGCAGGGTAGTTTTAATTTGGAAAGCAAAACTTCTCAATTTAAAAATGTCAAAGCAAATTTCTAAATTTGATTTTTCTTTAATTCAGGCAATTTCATCTGGACCACTCATTTTCTGCAAACAGCTTCAGAGTCAACAAATTGACATTTGCTGGAGAGAAAAAATGTTTCATTGGAGAATTTGTGACCCTTGCTACTTAACAGCCCCTGTGAATTTACAGCTTCAGGTCACCTCTGAGCAGCTCCAACTTGGGTTAGGAAGGTAAGTGTGAAAGGACTTATAGTGCAATACCGACAGTTTCCCAAAGGGATATTTTATATGTAAATCAGCTCTGAACGATGCTTTTCTCCCCATCGATTCCTTTTCCTTATGTAGCGATAAATTCATCTCTTGATATTATGGCTGGGTAATTTAATTTCTAATTGTAATCCCAGCTCCAGCCTGTGACCAGCATATAAAGCTGCCTTTTGGCTGCTCACCGCTAAAGCCCCAACCGAAGCAGAGGGCGGAAGAACAGGGCAAGATGTCCTCTGAACTAGTCAGGGATGGAGAGCCACCTTGGGAAAACTATGGGATGTTTGTGGCAAGAATTTCCAGACTCAGCCCACTGCTGAATACATTTCACATCCCAGCCTTGGTGGAGACAAGATGCTGGGGAATCCAGCATCCAAAACTGAGGTACCTAGCACCAGGTGAACAGGACAAACCCTTCAGATCCGTACAGCCCAGCCAGCCAGTCCAAAGTCCCATGACCCCACAGGGGAGGTTTGGAAATGTGGTGGTGGCAGTGAGCTGCTCTCAGGGGCATTTATGGAAATCACCCCAGAATTACCACTGCACCTTTAAAAATCCCACACCTTGCCCTCCAATGCTTAGGATAGGGATCAGTCTGCAGGTGCACTGCCAAAAACAATGGCAGTGTAAAGGAGACGTGCGTGAAAGTGAGAAAAAACAAACATTTTCCATCGGCTTGGCTTCAGGAGGGTCCAAGGGGGATTTTTAAAAGCCTGGCTCTAGGGAAGCACTGAGCGACGGTACCATCCCTCCCGCCCGCCCCCCCTCATTTCTCTAGTACCGTTTCCGTTCTGAATTTGGTCAAATATTGGGATGGATGGTCTGTCTACAAACTCCTCTGTGTAGTTCACAAGCGCCTCCCGCACAACTTCGTACCCAGTCAGGACCACAACTTTCTGGAAGCCAAAATGGAGGGTGAAGACCGGGCCATATTCTTCCGCAAGCTGAAAGAGAGGCAAGCTGTGACAGTCAGCAAAGAAGGAAAGTGCCCGTTTCTTTCAGAAAGGACTTGCTATGTCTGATGCAGAGCCACCCCCTGCAGAGTGGCATCCATCAGTCGAAGCTCATCATGGTCAAGCACCAGGTGTTTGCATGGATGCCAGGCTGGTTGTTGGGGTTTATTGCCCCACGGCAGCCCCCACCCCTCAGTCGGGGCCTTGCTAATCTCATTTCTATGTTAAGGGGAAAGTCAAAAAGTGAAAAACAAAAACCAAGTACCTAGAGTTAAAGACCAGACCTCAAATGGCAGCCCAAGTTGACAAACCAGAGAGAGACAAAAACGGAGCAGGCATTTCAGTGCAAATAATGATGCTGTCACTCGGGAAAGCTCCTGCTCATGACACCCATCTTGTACCAAAGCACTCCAGCATCCCTGCTGCTAGATCAGGAGCCAAGCTCACCCACGCTGGGTGTACAGTTTGCCCTGCACGACCACGAATTGCAATCCCATGCCCCTGTGCTTGGACCTGGCTTTGGTAACTCTAGCTTAGCTGGGCACAGCAGGGAAACCTGTGGCAGGAGCAGGAGGCTGCCTGAACTGCTGGCTGACCCTGTGCTCGTATGCAGAGAGATGCTCGTTTTGCACCAAAAAGGGCACATCTTTGCCACAGCATAGCCGGGCTCTTTGCAGAGTGTAGCAGAAGACAGTTGAGGAAATGCGTGCTCGGTGAGGACCATCGCACGTGTGCCTGCTGCTACGTGCCTGCTGTGTCCTCAATGCCTGCTTTTTCCCTGGGTATCTCCACGTCACTGCACCAGCAGCCTGCCCATGAGGCTGAACACCGCTGCTGCGGCTGCACCATGCTCCTGGCAGTCCCTGGGGACAGCAGAGAAGGGCAGCACCAGCCCTGCTCTGCCTCCCAGGCAGGCACACGCTGTGTGTGTGTAGCCTCAGCCTGCTGCTGCTGCAGCAGCAGCTTTTGTGGAGGAGAAGGGTGCATCCTGCCTGCCTGCAGCTCTCCTGTTGGAGTGCCCAGCCAGCAACCACTGCTGCATATTGCTCAATGCAGTCACCGTTTTTTTTTTTATTATCTGTGGGGTGAGAAGCAGGGATAACCCCTCTGGATTCATCCCAAATTAAAGGCAAACATAGGCGATACCAAATACAGCCTTGCAGGTGATGAAAGCATGCAGAGGTAATTCAAAAACACAGTTCAGAGGCAAACATCTGCCCAGCCCCGCTGCGTAAACTGCCCCCAACCCTGCTGTTGCCCACAGACAAGCCCAGGGGCTGCAGCCTCACCCCCCAGCACCACAAATCCTCCCCAAGAGCTGCCAGCATTTGTGTGGCAGGGGTGTTAGGGAGCCTGGGCACCGCTGCTGCTGTCTGTTTGCTCACTCTCTCTGTGTCCCCAGCAGGTCGATCCCTTGGTGCTTCTCTGCCAGGGCGAGGAGGGAGCGCTCAGCAACCCCCCGGGCTGTGCCAGCCTCACCTGATGCCAACAAGCGGTTTACCAGCACGAGCAAAGTAAGTCGTTTCAATTGCAAGCTAATGGAAGAGCTTCCAGGCTGCTCAAACTTTCCATCCCACTCTTGTACTGCTATCTAGATTTTAATGCAAATCCAACTCAGCCAGAGGGAAGTCGATTTTGCAACAGGGTGTCTGGATTTGGCACCCTCTGAAGCAGTGCTGGGGTCACCGCATCGTAAAATTTCCCCACCGCTTCTCTAGGGCGCGGGATAAGGAAGCAGTTTCATTTCATGCTAGTTCTTTCCTAATGCTATACAAGTTTTCTGTGCATCAGAGCTGTCAAATTAATATTTAAAATCCCACAAGCATTATACACTTCATGTACATCATCACAATTACATGAAGAAATCACATATTACCCAGAGGTCTTTTTTTAATGGTTGATCGCTCACAAATGGCATTGCATCAACACAGACATTGGCTTGAAGAAGATCAGAGAAAATATTATAAAGCAATTTTCACACCTTTACAATTTAGTTCAAATTAAAAAAGACAAAAAAAAAAAAACAAAAACGCACAGATATAGCCCAGGCAGGTTTAAAATGCACAAGGGTCTGGGTTTGGGGTTTTTTTGTCCTACCTTCATTAGAGATTTATCTTGCCTTCTAATATCCACCAAATGCAGGTTACCAATGATCGGAAGAGGAGTTGGACCAGGAGGCAATTTAAAAGATGAATTTTTAGAGCCAGTTGAAAAATAGATTACAGCTAATAATACTGCTGCACAGAGCAGACAAATTAATACAGGATCAGAGATAAAAGAAATTAAAAAAGACATTTTTTTGTAATAATATATTTTTTTTGTGTTAGAAGCAATAAAAATGCAGTGGCACTGTTCAGTTTCTGCCAGCTGGCTTTCTGTTTGTTCTCTGCGATTGCTACAAGCACTCGATTCTTATTAAGGTTTGTAGAGTACCTAAATAAATACTGCTTACTCCACCCTCTTTAAACACCTCAGAGAATGTGGTCTAAGCAGTTTGCAAAGCCTGTCCAGAAGTAAAGAGAGTTTCAAATTACAAACCTATGCATGTGTGTGCAAGAACATATACATGGGAAAAGGTGCTTGGCATTCCTCTATAGCCTCCTCCTCCCCGAGACCTCAAAGTCCTTTACTAGCAGTACTATGACCCTCCGAACACTCTGCTGACACAGGGAAATAAAAAGATTCTTTGAGTACTATTAGAAACCTCCAGATTCAGGTTTGGATAGGGTTTGAGATCTCCAGGCTGCTAGAGAAAGAAATAGTGTTGTTAAGGGAGACTTTAACTTTGTTGATGTCAAGTAGAGATCAAAGGTTGTTGATGATGGTAAAGCCCTTGTATCCCTCGGTGTCGTAGCCTGTAAACTTTATCATAAAGTAAGCTCTGAGGTGCCCAGAAGGGATGTGATTGCAGACTCTGTGTCTGAAGTGGAGGACATGTAATAGCTAGCCATGGAAAATGAGCTTGGATCAAATGATCATGAGTGGATTCAGCATACATGAAATGGAAAGGCAAAATTAGATCTGAAACTTTCTGGGGGGATTCCTCATTTTGAAAGAGCAGCTTCTAAGTGAGAGAGGGAAGGAGATGAAGTTAATGAAGGTGGCTGCCCTGGCAGCTCCAGACCGTGAGCAAGATGGAGAATGGAATTAATTTAAGTCAAAGGTACAAAATACCTGGAGCTTGCATTCCTCCTAAAGGTTAACATCTCCTCTGGAGGAAATTGAGATCTGGTAATAAATAGTCAGTGGAATAAGTTTGTTTGGGGAAGAAAGATCTCTTACATTGTAAGGAAGCACAGGGCTAAAGGTGCATTTATCCAAAGGTTAGATCGTATAAAGAATATTATTCAGCAAGCATGTCCTCAGACTTGTGAATGCACAGAGGGTAGGGAAGGAAGTGGCCCGACGTGAGGAGAGCATAGCTGTGCTAGCACGGTCCCGAGGCAAACGGCCGCTTCGGTGCATGCCGGAGCTGCCGCACAGTGCGGAGAAGTCACAGCGCGGTGGTGCCCAGAAGCAGAAGCTGTAAGTGTGTCGCAACACTTCTGGGATTTTTTTTTTTATTAGTTTCCAAGAAATGGGCTGGAGGCAACGGTTTTCCGAAGAGCATGCCTGGGATGACTCAACCCTGCCTGCTCAAGTGAGCAGAGAGGCAGGGGGGGCGTAAAGGCGGGCGAGCAGGATCGGGGCTGGCAGGGGGCACAGGACATGGGCACCGCGATGACAGCTGGCAGGGGCATGAGCTCCGTGCCCTGGGCAAGGTGTCTGCTCCTGCAGGGCTTTGCTGGAGCGGAGCACCCTGCAGTGCAAGAGCTACGTGTCACTGCTGCTCGTGGTATTTCATCCTTGCCCTGGGAGCCACTGAAATCATAAAAAGGCCTTTCAGAGAAAGAGCCTTAAATTATCTCTGAAAAGCCGGGGGGGGGGGGGCGGGGGGGGGAGAGAGTGTGTTGTGTTTTTTTTTCAAACCAACCTCTGAGTGCAATGCATTAAAATGACAAAGGTAAGTCAAGCTCTTGCGATGACAAGAAATTCCTGTCTCAATAATGCGTCTGGGCTACGTGCTGCCCTGCCTGAGCACACAGAGCCCAGCACAAAGCACCTGCCAGGCGCTGACAGCGCTCCGGGTGCATTCCTGGGGCAGCCGGGCCCCTCAGGGTGCTCGCAGCCAGGTTGTCCCCAGTCCCCGCGGCCCCCTGACACCTCATGTGAGCCGAGCACGCCGGGCAGGACACAAGCACAGGCACTGGTCAGCATTGCCCATCACCCTGAGCACAGCCACCACGTTTTGGCAGCCCATGGTGTGTAAAGCCAAGGAAAGCACCAGCCCTGCATCCCTTAATTTAACTTAAATCCCCAAAGATCTCTGTGCCCTCCCCGCCAGCCACACTCTTGACTGTTCCCGTTCCTAGCAGTGCATCCAGGACTGCAGGCTCAGACAATCCTTGCAGGCTATTACCACAATGAGTTCCTTTTAAGCAAGTGCAGGAGCTTCAGGACTCACTGTGAGAGGCCACATCAGAGCCATCTAGAGCAGCATCCTGCCTCAGACAGCAGCCAGGCACTGGGGGAGCTCCAAGTGAGCACTGTACGATAGTGTATTCCCCAGCCAAAAAAGGTTTTTTTATTTCTGATGTGGCTTTTACCTTGAAGAATGTGGAGTTGCATCCCCCCTCCGGTGTTAAAGTTTGTAAAAGGCAGAAAAACCTATTTCCTTCTACTAGCTTAAATTTATTGCCATTCACTTTAATTTTTCGCTTTGCATCTGCAGATGAGAAAAGGCTAATGGAAGCAGATGACTTGTCCTCTCTGGGACATTGTGTGGCCCTACTCTTCCTGCCTCTCTTCTACATGTCCTCGTTAAGGCAAACAAGCACATCTTCCAAGGCAGTGTGTTTGTGAAGGGTTTTCCTTCTCCATCATTGTTTTCTCTTCACACAATACCATCTCAGCTGCTTGTCTGTCTCCCTGGGACCAATGCAAGAAAAAGCCTTGCATGGCATCTTAAGCATTTTGGAAATCTGAGAGGACTCACTCTCTAATTCACCTGACAATGAGCTCTGAAAATTGCTCCCTTCTTATGTAGTTACCCTGCATCGACATGTGGACTGTGCATTTGTTTTTGATAGCGGATACTTTTGAAGGGGATGACTACTAAAGTATTGGAAAGAGCTGTTCTGTTGTGACCTTACGGAGTTAGAAATTCCCTGATTTTCTGTGAGCTGCCTGTGGCTCGGAGTATTGCTCACCCTTTGCATTGTTAAACATGTTCTGGCCGCGTGTTGCCCAGGGATCCCTGCACTCACCTCCCAAGCGTGGGCGTATTAAAGGTGCTGCAGCCCAGCTTTATCAGTTTGACCCTAAATCTACTTCATCCTGCAACGCCAGATAAATCAACAGCAACAGAACAAAATATTTATTTGTTAAGTAGGAGCTAAGGTCAAGCTTGCAGTAGTTCGACTGCAAATAAAGCAAGAGCAAAATGAATGTAAGCAAGCAGAGCAGCAAAGGCTTTCGTGTTACAGAGCTTGTTAAGCAGACTCCTCGAGATGTATCTGCAAGCTGGAGCTGGCTCCAAGGTACAATGCGAGTGCAACACCAGTGCAATACAGTGCAGGTACCAGTGCAGTACTGGTACAAGGCACAAGGCACAGTATAACTATCAGAGTGCTGTCTTTAGCTGTGAACTAAAGCTACTGGGAAGAATCAGTGTCTTGGCTGAACAAAGAGCACCTGCTTTGTCATCCCTTCATAGTCCGTTCCTCCTTTCTTCCCTTCCATTTGCAGCACGGGTCAGGTTTAGATGACAGTGCCATTCTGTTACAGACTTGCCACAACCACCCCCTTGGTCTCTGTAACTGTCAGGTTCTCCCTTTTCTCTTTTCATCCTAATTTGCCTTTCCTTCTTCCAGAGCAACACAAAAGCATGGCCAGTGACTCACCGCTCCCTAGCCCACATCTGGTTTCCTGCCTCTGTTCTACAAATGAAGCTCCTCTTTGACCAGCACCATCACTCAGATTTCACACCTTCCCTCCCTGCAGGTACAGTTTGTTGTTCCTACACATAATGGCTGCTGCATGAGATAAATCATTAACTGTGCTCATCAAGCAGCTGCTCTGGGAAGGCTGCAGCCCCTGGGATGTCACCAGCTTTCTGGAAACCCCATGCAACAAGTTCATGGAGCAGATGAGAGAATGGGTAATGAGGTCTAACCTGCTTCTTCTTCCAGTTTTACGGTATTACCAGTTTTTCAACATCAGCTTTCAGTGACTACATACAAAATGTTATTACCTTTGTCTGTGGTGCAGGATCTCTGCTGGCAGAGCATGAGCTTTACCAGCTCTTTGTGACATTGGTTCCTACCTAGCACTTTTTGCAAGCACTAAAGTTTTGCTTGCAGTTCATGTTGTGATGGCCCTGATCTTGCTGAGTATTGAGCACAGATAACTTCCATGGCAGCCCATGGCAGTGTTTTTTTGTGCCTATCCCTGGCACAAGGAATGTCTGGAGAGAAAGACAGCTTGAAATGCCAGGGGATGTGTGTTTTGTCAAGAGCTGAAGACAGAGGGTAACGTTTTCAATAGATTTTAAGCCCCATTTTCAGTCAGGTGGAAAACAGTCTTGCCCCTATCCATCCCACCACACCCGATGCATCAGACTGCAAGGTTTGAATCAGGAGCCAGGGCATGATGCTTCACCCTGCAGTCAGAGGAGAGGAGAGGGAGTGATTCAGACCTCATGGCAGCTGAACCACCCGCTGAAGGAGCCTCTCTCTCTCTCTGTGGATGCAGAGAGGAGCTACAGCTCCTGAGGTGCAGGTGAGGAGGGTTGAGGCTCTCTGACAGCCCTCCGATGGGAGCATGGCTGTCCTGCTCCCTGTCTGTCCCTGCACAGCCCTCGCCCTGCCTCAGGCTTGTGTCTGGCTTTAGGTGTGCTGGTTGAGAAACGATTCACTTTCCGTGGCTGCTTGTTTTCTGCCAATTTAGGTGTCTGAGCTGGCCCAGCAAGGGGTCAGGCGTGTGTCAGAGCCAGCACGAGGCAAGGGAGTGGTAGAAATGCCATTCTTAGCAGAAACAGAAAGCTGCTAGATTGGCCCCGTCATAAACAGGCTCTCCAGTATAAAGCACCTAGTGTGATGTGGAATGAGCCCACTTCCCAAACCACTTAGGTGTTTCCTGATAACCGTCCCATGCCTGGCCCTTGGCATCAGCCCATGTTACGCCCAAGTGTCTGGGACGCTGTGATAAAGATAAGGCAGGCTGCGTTGCACAATGGAAGCTCAGTCTGAGTCCAATCTCAATAACCATCCCGGGGAGATTTCCAGATCCATTAAGTGTCTGTTGTCTCCAGCTGGGCCATTGATAATCAGCTCTGCTGTATAGCATGGACTTCGGGCTGAGAAATTCCCCGCGGAGGCTCTCAGCCAAGAGCCTCTGATGGGTTACATCTACAGAGGATGCTCAAAACCATTTCATTCTTCCAAACAGCCCTGAAAACTGCATGTCTGATGTGCTGTTCCAGGAACGGATCATGCTGTTTCTGAGAGCAGTACTCAGGGGTGTCTGAAGGGTTTGCATTATGCAGACACCACAAAAGCTTTTGTAAGGAATCATATGAAGGAGAGACAATAGCAGTGCCCAGTGCCCTTTCCCTAAAACTCATGTACAGACAGCTTTTTTCCCCTGTAACTAGACTTGCTTTCAGGCTCCAAGTGTTCACTACATTAACTCCCTGTTGTTTGATCATTCATAGGGCACAGCACAAACCAGGTGAGGCATGGGATTCAGGGTGAAGCCGACATCAGCAGTGAGATCTAGATCTGACTTGTCCACTCCTGGAGGGGCTTGGAAGACAAATTTGCGGAGCAAGCCTGCGAAGAAGAGGAACAGCTCCATTTTGGCCAGTCCTTCTCCAACACAAGCCCTTCGTCCTGAAAACAACCAGGAGAGAGGTAAATGATAAGCACCGTAACTGTTGGTGTTGACATCTGAGACCTTCTAAACTGGGTGCACAGTCTGTAAGAGCAGGCTGCTGAGGTAGGAGGTTTCTCCTTCCTTCTTTCTGTATATTTGAGGTGCTACTGACCTGGTCTCAAACCACACAGAAGCCTGTAGGTACGTGAGGTCTCTCAGTGACTGGGGGTAAATCAGCGTCTCCCAGATCTTTCAAGGAAGAAGTGGTTACTTAACAGAAATGGTGGACAGAACAAATGACCAGAAATCCCTTATCCTGTGTTCTGTGTCCCGGACTTTCATACTTTCCCGGGGTCGGCGGGAACTGTGCCTAGCCCCAGGTGAGGTACAAATTACCCCTCTCACCTATGGAGAATGGAATAAATGCCTCTCTCCTAATGAAGTTCCCATCAGCATCCAGGAAGTGGGAAGGGTTGAACTGATCTGGGGTTTTCCAGTGCAGCTCATCGTTCAGAGCGGAGGTCAGCAGCGGAATAACCTCTGTACCCTGAAAAGGATCAAAGAGATTCTTGGTAGCTGTTTGAAGCAGAAGTGAGCTGTCTCTTTTCTTTCTCATGGGAAGAATAAGATTGAGCCATGGCAAATAGAACCAGAGGATGCTTCCTGGCCCCACTGTGGTTTTGCCTACTATCAGCAGTTGCTGCTCTCTTTTTGGACCATAAAAGATTTCTATCTTACAGATTCAGAGAGATCTTTCAAGAAATATACTGAAGTACAGAGAGGTTCCACATTTAGCATAAGATATTCCAACCAGTGTGACTTAATTACAGTCTCTCATTATTCTGGATTCAAACAGCTATCACAGACCACAGTCCAGTGCATGTTTATAACAGTTTATAACAGCTGCCCTGGATCCAAGACAAAGGATTACTTCATAGTTAAATCAAGCATCAGGGCGTCTTTAGATTTTTCTTCTTGTCTGCTTTAAATAAAACTGTGAGGAATCTGTGTAGCATAAGCTGCTGGCCCCAAAGCTCACCTTAGGAATCACATAACCTCGGAAATTCACATCGGTTGGTGTTGCTCGTGATACACCCATTGGGACAATATTGGCAAATCTTTGTATTTCATGTATCACTGCATCCGTGTAAGGCATTTTTTTCCTGTCCTCCAACTTAGGCATCTCTCCAGGTTCAATGACGTGGTTCATTTCTTCCTGAATCTTTCCTTGGAGGAAGGAAAGGAGTAAGAAGCTGATATTTCTCCTATGTTGCAACTAGAATAGCCTTCAGTTTGGCCAAGATGAAGAACAGGGAAGACTGTGAGGGGCATTTAGGAAGAGCAGAAAGTGGGACGGGTAAGTCAGGGCATGTTGTCATTCTTTTATCTTTGCTGTTGAACCAAGGGAGCTTGAATGGAGCCACTACAGGACATTACATGCCCGATTCTGATTGCACACCTTTGTTACCCCATAGCCTTCAAAAGAAGCCAGATCAGGATCAGATCCGGAGGAGGCAGGAGACCTTTAGTGACGTAAGCCAATAGCCTGCAGGACAGTAATGCTGGGGGAGCTTTCCTGTGACTGTAGGCTGGCCCTTAGCCTCTCCCACTTGTCTGGGCTGTTTTGTTGCAATCCATTTGAGTAAAATCCCTTTGTAAAGTCAGAGGTTGTTATCTCCCTCGGAGCACTCATAAATAATTACTCTAAACAATACTGAATGAGTTCCACTCCCTTCTATAACCAAAGCCTTAAGCATGCAACAGAATATTGTACAAGAGGACTTTTCAGCCTTACTCTGAATTTCTGGGTATTTCATCATCAGAAGAAGACCCCAGCGCACAGTTGTAGAAGTGGTCTCAGTCCCAGCAGCAAACAGGTCCAGGGTTGAAAACAACAAGCTTTCATTGTGGAACATAGTGTGGGGTTTCTTTGACTCCTTCAAAATAATCAGGTAATAGCCATAAGTTCTACAGCAAGACATACCAGTACATGACTGTGTTGCCACCATTTGTATCTGCATTTTAGCTTTCTGTGATTTCATATGCTCTGGGAAAATAGATGTTTAGTGTTTTAGCATTAGGATGTACACTGTATAGAATTTGTCCTGTTCTGGGTGTGTATCCAGTTCTCAAGTCCAGATACTGGGTCTGTAAGAGCTCAGTTATTGTGATGAAGTTTATCACCATACTGTTCTTGCAGGAAGGTTTGGGATGATCTCCTTGCATGTGCTGTGTGGCAACTTACTTCACCACGTGGGATAATCCTGACAATCGGATCCCCTTAACCAGCAGTTTCAGCAGAGCGATGGAGCGAGTACAGCACTGCTCACTGTGAGTAAGAGCTTTGATGTGTTCTGCCCACTGCAGTTGTTTTTACTCACCTCCAGGCCCTGACAAATGATCAGTCTAATGAGTCAGAACTGAGAACACACAAAAAAACAAGACTTAGCTTTAAAGTACCTGTTGTTGCTTCATCAGAAAGGCATCAACAAAACCTGTTAAGTTATTCTCATTAAACTCTTCTTTGTGCTCTTGGAAGAGCTTCTGGAGGAAAGCGTTCAGCTCATTGATATTTTGTAGCACAGTCTTGGAAGCTCCAAAGAGAAATCCAAGGGATGGGTAGAAATTATATAACTGTGGAGCAACAGAAGTCTGTTAATTGGCATTTTGAACATATACGGGTATCTCAAATCACAGTGTTGGTTCCTTGTCCCATGTCCTGACATTTCATGCCATAACTCCCCTACTTTAACTTGTACTGTCCAAGCAGCTACAAATCGCTGCAGAAATAGTGTGCTCTTTTTGTTCTATGTCTGTATAAGTCCTTGCCGTGACTTCTGGGAGACTTAGCTTAGCCACAGCACCATGCTAACACAGCTACACCATTCCTAAGAGCAGCACTGAGCACAGCTCTGTGGTATGCCATGTGGACGTACTGGCTGTCTGGAAGGGGGGTCTCACCTCCATCCTCCCATGAGAGGTGTGTACTTCTTCAAGGAGACCACTAGCTGACCTAGCAAGCAATTTAGCAAATGTCCTCTGCTTGCAGCTTGTATTAGCTGTTAGCTTGCTAAGATTGGGTTTCAGTGGCCAAAACAAAAGAGAAAGAAGTTTGTCCAAATTGTTTCAGTTTCAGAGGCAGAGTTGAGAAGGCATTTCAGGGCCGATCTCTGATATGGGAGACGTATTGTGCTTCTGCTCTTCAAAGAGGGTAAAATAGTTCCTTTAATAAAGACTATTTTTATTTCTCTTACTAATAAGCTGCAAAGACAAAGCCCAGGTGTGTGGGAACCTGTGTATTGGAGGTACAGGTCCACAGATGTGTTCAGTACAGGCTGGCTGGTTGGTAATGTTCTTGTTCTTGCCCCAAGAAACAAGACTTGGGAGGCCATGAGTACAAACACAATGGAATATCCCCTCAAAAAGCTAAAACTTAAAATCAAGCCCTTACCAGCACCATCGGGGAGCCCAACAGCTTGGTATTCTCATTTAACAGCTTCAGCAAAGTTAGAAATGCAGGATCATCATACTCAAACCTCTCTCCAAACAATATAGAGCAGATGACGTTGGATACAGCGTTGTTGAGTATCATCTTCGTGTCAAATGGTTTCCCTGTATTTCAAGTAGTGCAAACAAATGGCAATGTGATTATGCCCATTGCAATGCAGGAGTATGCTGCTGGGGTAGGGGTGAACAGGCTCTGTTTGGACATGGACATGGTCAGACAGTGCAATGTAAAATGCCACATTCAATGAATAGGAAGAGAAGCAGAGGCTCAGTTGGGTTTCTGTGGAAATGTAGTCCCAAGCTCCACAAAAACACTCATTCACCACCCAGAATGCATGGCAGGGAACTCAGCTTCAATGTTTTAAGGCCTCAGTTTAATAACCTACTTAAGCATATGCTGAACTTTAACCATGAGATACCATTGGCTCAAAGTTTAACTTTCATTAATCTTTATTGTTCTGCTAGACATGTGTTCTGTTTCTGGATGAAATTCTTGATACTCACCTTGATATGATTCAAAATATTTAACAAGAGAATTTAGTTCCTCAAGGATTCGGACCTCAATTGTTCTCCTTCCCATCCCAAAATCTCTCAGTGTGGACAAGGTGAATCTTCTCATAACTTTCCACAGCTCTCCATGGCTGAATGCTATGCCTAAAATAAAGGTGCAAAATCCTTAGGCTATCTGTGGTTAGTAAATGTTTGTAAGGCCTTATTACACGCTGGTACCAAAGCTGCTCAATACATGGCTACGTAGACAAAAGGCAATCATCAGAAGATGACGTTCTCTGCTGTGAGAATATAATGAACATAGTCAAGCTACGAAACTAACCATCCAAAAGGTCGCTTACCATTTCCTTGTGTCATTTTCCTAAATATGGGTATTTCAGCTCTCTCTCCAAATTCGTCAGCATGATTTAAAAGGGCATCCTTGATGGTTTCATATCCAGCCAGTACCACAGCTTTCCTTGGTCCAAAATGCACAGTGAAGACATTGCCATATGTCCTGGAGAGCTGACGAGGTGAATAAATATGTTCATTCAGAACCAGACCTGGACCCAAACGCTAGCAGCAGCCACCCTAGCCAGCTTCCAGCCCGCAAAGACCCTCCCAGCCCTGCCTCGAGTCTCCAGGTGCTGCCGTAGTGCAGCTAATGAGCAACAACTATCACTTGTCAGCATCTCTGCTTGCACTCTGTTTGCACAACAAGGTGTTTGCTATCACTGCTCCTATCAGTTGAGCAGTCAATAAAATGCCATTGCATTCCTGTGGTGTTCTGCAGGAACAAGCCAGCATGGTGATACCACTGTTCAGGGGCTGGTTAGCAAATGCTGCGGCAGGCCTGTTTATTTTAATATCACTGATCTGAGGCAAGAGGGTACGCACACAGCTTTGGGGCAGTAGCCAGAAACACTAGAAAAACAAAGCTAGACAATAAGTCTTTCTTTCAGGACAGCACTTGTTCCTAATTATTGCAAGGTGGGTAGTGTTGGAGTCATAGCAAAATTATTTGCTGGCCACCAGAAACTTGAATACAACCAGGAAGCATACCCTTGGAGATAATGTCACAGGAGCACTAGCCTTTTATAGGAAATTAAATATGAGTCATCTGTCACACAGAAGGGTGGCTTTGACAATCTAATAATTCACTCGGTATTTTAGACTTGGTTTGAACACACTGAGAGCCATCCGCTCCAAATGTCTTCGTGTTTCCGACGTGCCTGAGTTACCATTTGCTATGCATTAGATACCTACCGAAAATTGAATTTCAGATTAGAAGCAGCTCCTGTTATTACACCAGACAAATTGAATTTGTTTTCATCAAGCAGTTGTTTGACGGCTTGGGAGATAACATTAGCACTGGTTCTTGCCTCCCTGGCAGCGAACAGAGCGTGCGGCAGGTCTGGGGGTAGGGCATCACAGCCGCTTCCTGGCCTGCCTTTGGTCATTTCTTTACATTAGTACTTCCTGGCATCAGCCCTGGTTCTTCTCAGCAGCACAAGGATTGGATATGGCACGCCTGGAAGCCTAAAGGAAGCTGCCCGGCAGCTTAGGGGGAGTGAGCCTGGTGCCTTCAAGAGACATCTGTATCATAAATTCCCCAGTGCCACCAAAAATAGCTGCCTTTCCTTAGGGGCCCCCACAAGCACATCTACGGTTTTCGAATTGCCCCAGAATTGGCCCTGACTCCCTGTGGGAACACAGCAGATGCTTTCTGAAACAAGCACTGCAGCTGGCCTTAAAATATGTAGGTATTTTTTTCTCGTTTAGAAATAAAATTATCCATGGAGCTGCATAAGAAAAAGCAATCTGTTTACCTAGACATACAAAAGCATCAACTCTTAAATAACCCTGGCCAGTGTGCGTGCAGGGGAGGGGTTGGGAGGCAGAGCTGAGCTTTGCATTGCAGGGATGTATCTGGCTTGGAAAATAAATGTGCACATGACCCTGCTTCTTTTGCTGCAGGGATGACATCCTTCCTTCCTTCCTGAAGAGAGGAGGGAGAGGTCAGTCTGCAGGGAGCAGTGTTGGTATTAAGTGGCCCTGATCTGTCAGCAGGCTGGCCCAGCTCGTGCCTTCTGCCTGCAGCCTCCCAAGGGCTGGAGACACCAATGAGACGGAGCTGATGGCAAGGGGTGAGGCCCACGTTTGTGTGTGCGTATAGGAAGAAGCATGGCTAAGATGTACATATAAAAATGCATGTGTGTATACTTCTGTAGGTAATGTTTCATGCCACCAGCCTGCCTAATACACCAAATATCTCATTTCTGCCCACCATACAACACAAACTCATCTCAATTTCCCCAGCTGCGTTTCTCACTTTGGGAATTGCACGTTTCCCTGCTGCCTGCTTGCTCACACCCTACCTCTGTCAGCGACTGGAACGGCTTTTTCAGGTCCACCACGTTCAAGTTTCCGATCAGAGGAAGAGGTCGCGGCCCAGGAGGCAAGTTGCAAACCGTCTTCTTCAAGCTGGTCAGAAAGTAAAGGAGAGTGACCAGCCCTGCTGCCAAATAGAGCAGCGAGCTAGCACCCATGCATTGCAGCAGACTCATTATGGCCATGTCTAGGTCAAAATGTAGGTAGGAGCATCTTGGGGCTTCCTTTATAGCCCTTCTGTCATCGCCTGAACACACCTAGTGGGGAAGTGGCTTTACTCTGAGAAAAGGGCTCTCGTGTCTTGTTTACGTCCATTCAGACCACATGTACTCTTTTCTTGCCAAAAAAGCGCCCTATTTTATTGAGAAGCATGGATTATATTAATCTGGAGCTCCTATTTCATCCACAACACCAGGGCAAGGTGTTTGTTTTCCAGTGTTACGGGCATGTTGTAGTCAATGTGACTGCTGGGGCAGAATGAAGGGACAGGACCTGTGCTGGATTCCCCCACGGCTGCCATGGTGCCATGTCACAGGACCCAGCCGGGGCACTGGCAAGGCACTGGAAGAAGCAGGACGCAGGAGGAAAAGCCCTCGGTATTGCCTGGAGTGGTGCCGGCAAGGCATTCCCTGGAGAAGACAAGACTGACCAAGGAGGAGATGAAATGAAGCTGACATGAAGATGGGCTGATTCCAGGCCTGGTCAGCTTACAGCTCTGCTGCTCTCTGCTTTTCTGCCACTCCAGTAAAAACACCTGCTTGAGCAACCCAATGTCTTCATTGCAGACATTGTTATTGTCCTGCAAGTCCTCTGCTGACAATTCCAAAATGCCCCTGAAACTACCTCAGTCGCTGTTCGTGTGCTTGGATGTCCATCTTCATCTAGTTTGGTGACGACTCCTTCCCAGCTGTCCTGCCTTTTTATGAGCATATACATGCAATGCTTTAGGAGAGACCATCCCCTTCAGACAATGCTAGGTTGGGAAAGAGAGCCTGAACCTTTGTAAGCCAAGGGGAGCCAGGATGAGGCTCTGCAGCAGGCTGGGCAGAAGGAGGCTGCCTGGGCAGCTGTTGCAGAGCGGGTGCCAGCCAGGAGGAGCACGAAGCAGCAGCTTTGGCACTCCAGGGGCACTGAGTCATTCAGACTCCATGCCAGGGCAGGGTCTGCAAGAGCAAGCATGCCTGGCTTGCCAAGACAGCTCGCCGAGAGCCACCCGCACCCTTTGCATCTTTGGGGGATGTCAGCAAAGCAGAGGTGGTGCTGAACAGGAGGCCGCAGTTTTAAATAGTGGCTCAGGGGGAAGGAGCCAATTTGATGCTCCATCACAGATTCTCTGGTGGGGATATTCTGCTCCCCAGTTGTGTATTCTGTCGGATTACTGGGCCGTGCTGCTGCTCAACCCTTTAGAAACCTTTAGTTTTAATAATGCTTTTGCTAGAATCCTCCAAGGCTCTTGGGTGCAGGCTCCACTGATGGAAAAATGATAATTATTTATTAATAATAATAAAAGTACATTAGCTGAAGGCAAGAAGAATCAGTAAACTCTAACTAGATTTACATGAAAAAGGTGCCTGCATGTCTGCTTGTTCTCCACAGCTAGTTATCAGGGGTGGAGGAAGGCTTTCTCACAGGGGGACCTACCCTGGGCAGAAGAGATCTAGGCAGAGCGGGCAAAGAAAGGAGAAGGGATGATCAGGTCCTTCTCAAGTCTGCTGCACAAATACAAAGGTCTTGGTCTATGCCCTCTTCTCCCAGACGTTTCCAAGAACACCCAGTTCTGCCAGACTCCTCTCAGCAAATGGTGTGACCACTGGGGGACTCTTCACACTTTGTAAGATACAGCGAGTGAGGAAAAAACCCTACGTGGGTACAGTTGGGTACCAATTAAGGGAGTTTACCATTTACTGTTTACATACAGCTACCATTGCTCTGCTGGAGTAGAAGTGGCTACTGGTATCGAAAGGCGAACCTTCTGAAGGGCTTTCAAACCACTTAAAGCTCAGGTTGTACCTGGTGATAAGAGACGGTGACATCCTTTCTCAAGAAATGTGGCCATGAATTTGCAGCAGGCTGAACTGATGCATGCACTGCGGTAAATAATGGATGAGTTCTCCGTGGAGAGGCATCATGGCAGTTTTAAAATACCACTAATGCCATTTCCTCACCTCCATCTCTCTTCCTCACAGACCTCGGCTTCCAGTATGCAATCCTGAGCACAGCCAACTGCGTTGTTGGCTTGTGGGTGAGGCACCCCATGCAGGATTGGGGAGTAAACTCCACTCCCTGCCCACCCACATCTTTGTCTTTCCACCAGCACAATCTTCAGGTGAGCAGACTTTATGGGCATAGCTCAGGGAAATAATCGGTTCTTCCTGAAAAAGGAGCCTGTACATTAAACAGCCACACTCATCTGTGTGTTCATCTGGAATCAATCTGGATACAATCTTCTAATGGGACACAGGTTAACAATGCTACAGTAACAGTTGGATAAAAAGCAGAGAAAGAGCTATTATAAAGCCATAATTCAGTCAATGAGTTCTGATAACATAATAAACCATGAGAGTGAACACCAAGGGCTTGTATGCCTTGCAAGTCCCTACAGCAGATTTATAACCACGAGAGATGCCTATCAGCCCATGCATTGTTATCAGGGATATATAAAGCATGAGCACACCCTATTAAACATTAACAGTTTTAAAGACTCAGATGTGTTAAAACTCAGGCTGCTCCTTGCCAAGGGACTTCACTCACCTTGACAATGATAGTGCAAAAAAAAAAAATCAAAAGCCATAGACTTTGACCCGCTTCATTTTTTTTTCATAATTATTGCAGTATTTTATTGGATTCCACCTGCTTCTTCCCATCCTGCAAATCAGTACTTCTGTAGGATCACAACAGGATAGTGATACGTGTTTGCTATGGCCATTTTGATACAAATCACTTGTACTGGATTTCTTTTAATTTCTTCTAGAGCCAGTGCCTCAGCATTTACTTTTGGGGCCCCTGTCTTGAAGCAGATAGAGATGTGGATTTAGATATACCAGAATTGCAACTAGCAACATAAGAAGAAGTTTGCTTTGGCTTTCAGCACCATGTTTCTGTTTCTGCCACGTTCCCCTCTGTGCTTTGGCTCAATCATTACAGAAAACGATCTATCATTCTGTACATCTTTGCAGAGCACATAGCATATTAAGGCCCTGACCTTACTGGCATGAAACCGATTTCCCTCTAAGTGCAAAACAATAACGTTTCATTAGTCATCCATAACAGAAATCCCCATTCCCCAGACTACTCTGGCAATATTCTGCATTTTTGCTTGTCTAGGAACCTGAATTAAAAGGGAGAAAAATGGTTTACAACAGCCTGTGGCAGTGATGTAGCAAGAGATTTTATGTAAGAGCTGGCGGCGAGCTCACGGCGCGAGGGTGAGGCGCAGCAGCGAGTGCTCCTGGAAGGATGTTTCTCTGAGGTGTGTTCTGTGCCGGGGCTGGGAACAGCCGTCTCAAGGGCACAAATTCCAGCGCCTGAATGTGCTTGGTCTTGTTCAACTGATTCATTTCTTACAGCTATCCCAAGTCGAGCAACAAAATTGCCTACTGCTTTACTCAGAGGCTTTTACAGCTTGTGGATAAATTATTTTCCAATTAACTATGTGTTAATTTGGCTCTGTAGGCTCTTAAAAGATGTAGCAAGGTGAGGAGGAGAAAACAAATGAAGACCCAGACTTAGTACTGCTCACTACAAGGAAAAGGGATTCTGATTTCTGCTCTGGCGTAGTACTTCTAGGTGGTCTTCCAAAAGTAATGTGAAGTCGGTAGAAAACCCATCTGAAGGTGTATTCGTAGAGATGACAGATAAGCACCAATAGTGCTAAAAGTTTTCAGTGTGTTCTGACAACACTGTAAAAGAGCAGTTTTTTTAAATGTTACTTTAATGCGTAATTAATGACTAACAGCTCTGATTCAAGCAAAGGATTATTTTTTTTAATCAAACTTTTAAACCAATGTGTTTTGTATCTATCAAGCTGTGCAACTGGGAAGTCCAAGATTTCTCCTAGTTCAGGGAGTCGCAAATTCTGAACCTTCTAATTTTATTTTCGGAAAAGGCTCAGGACTAGAGATACTGTAAAATACTCAAGGCTTTAAAAATTGTCTGATCTCTCCTGTACAGTGGGCAACTTTTTACTGCACCAGCTATTTCAGATTTCCCCAGTACCGTGAAAGTCTCTCGCTTCTTTGAAAGACAATGTGTGAAAAGCATTTAATTCCTGTTAGTGACACTGCTCTTCTTGGCACCAAATTCTTTTGGAACTGGTTGGCTTAATCTGCAAATGAGATTTTTTTTCTTAACAAGGATTATCTAATGGAGGTTTCATTTGATCTCCTTGGGAAAAAAATACACACTAAACTGCTGAAGCACTTGTATTAGATTCTAAGACACACTGTGCCTTTAAAGGAAATTCTAGAAGATACAACTGACATTTGCAGTAAAAATGTTAAGTAATCATAACCAAATACCTGCCGCTATACCTGACCTGAATTTAGGTAACTACAAAACTTAACACTCCAAAGAACGACACTGTGTTAATTAATAGGTGATCAAAACATTTTGATGTAATATAATACAGCAAACTGATACAGCCTCTGCATAGATTTGTCTCTGTTAGGGAATAAGTCCATTGTGGGATCCCAGCATATCTTTTGCTTTGATTTCTTCCTCCATCACACAGGCAATCAAGCAGTAAAACATTGTGCCAGAAACTAAGGAAGATAATTGGGGCAATTTGATAAAATCGAATGCCTTGGCACTTCCATTAAAGTTGTTAAGATAAACCAAAGGTGCTTCTCTACTGCTCAGCCATCTGAGATCTGAGAGTTTGTTGCATGTCTTTATGAAGGAGGAGTATCTCCTTTTTACTGTTAACTGTTATAATGAAGTCAAGTGGAAAAGTGCTATTTACCATATAATAAAAAACATCTATTGTTCATAGGCCTGAAAACCCAATAATAAATAAAACCTCACATTTCAGGCTGTGTAAACCAGTTGCTTATGTAATAGAACAAGGTGTAATTTTCCATTTACAATTTCAAATACTGTAATAAGAAAGCAATCAAAGCATAAACAAACAGCACTTTAAATGGTGCTGCAGGTAATATTTCCATAGTGGTTGTCCCTTACATTTGCAGCTGTTTCTTTTTTTTTCCCCTAGCTTCACATTATTTCTACTTATCTCAGTCATTTAATTAAAAGAAAATCAACTTTAAAATGATGAAAGACCATCTTAAACCAATTGCAGCTACAGGCAAAGAAGAAAAAAGACTGCAACAGCATAATCCACAGTTAATACTCAGGTGGTTTAAATTAACACCATTTCTCATTCTCCTTTCAGGATGAGATCTGAGGAGTTTCAGAGAGCATGCTGTAGACCTATGGGCAAAACAGTGTTTTCCTTGGTTATCTTGTGAACACCTGCAAGTTTGCATCTGCAGATGACCACCTGTTTTTACTGGCCTCGTCATGGTAAGCTGCCTGCCTGCCCCTTGCCAGTAGGAGGCGTAAAATAACGTAGTGCTGCCCATGAGGTTTTTGCTGGGCTACCCTTACTCGGGTCATTAACTGTGAGGATTAATGAGGGATCAGCAGGCCCATTGCTGCTGGTTGAAGCTTGCATCACTGCAGCGGGACAGGATGGCTCTTTTGAAATTCTGCTGAATTGAAGAAAAGCTTACACAGCCTCAGCCCGATGTGTGGATCCCGAGGCTCTGGGCTCACCCCACCAGCAATAGGGGGTCCTGAAAAGGGAATTTTGCATGGCCGTGGTGTGTGAGGCACATCCCACCTGGGGTCCTGTCTCAGCCAGACCTAGCCGAGGCGGCTCATAGGTGAGAGCAGGGGTACTGGTTCCCCCATAAACACATCTGCTGATGCTGGTCTCAGCGTTTTGCTCTTTTCCCATTTGTTTACAAATGCACAAACGCATTTTAAGAGAAACCATCCCCACCCTCCACCCTCTGTAGGCAGCTTCCCCATAACCAGCACTCCCACCCTCCCCATCTGTGGGCAAATCATGACACCAACAACGCCTTTAGGAGAACAAAACGCTTTATTCCACTGAGCTGCGTCAGGCCCCGGTCGCAGGGAGCACCTCCGGCCTTCCCTCCCCTCCCTATGGGGGGAGCAGCCAACATGGCGGCGGCGGCACGCTCTCCATGACGACCGCGCGGTTGCCATGGCGATGCCGTTTCCATAGCAACGGGGGGCCCGCCCTCGGCGGTCACGTGGTGCGCTCGATGCGCTCGGCGATCCCCGGCGGCGCAGGCCCGGCCCGCTCCCGGTTCTTGTCCCCGTCCCCGTCCCGCTCGCACCATGTCCACCGCCATGAACTTCGGGGCCAAGAACTTCAAGCCTCGCCCCCCGGACAAAGGCGCCTTCCCCCTGGACCATTTCGGTGCGGTTGGGCAGGCCCGCCCTCCCCGCGCGGCCTAGCCGGGGGCCTCAGGCCTACTCCCCCCCCCCCCCCCCCCCGCGGCCTAGCGCCGGGCCTCGGGCCTGGCCCCGCCGCCCCGGGCCCGCAGTGAGCGCGGCCGCGGCTGTGTTGCAGGGGAGTGCAGCGCCTCCAAGGAGCGCTTCATGGAGTGCCTGCGCCGCAACGACTTCCAGAGCGGCGCCTGCCGAGAGCTCTCCATGGCCTACCTGCAGTGCCGCATGGAGAGGCAAGTACCGGGGGGCTCCCCCTTCCCCCCGGCCCCTCCGCGGCGCCCTTTGGTTTTTGTAGGGGTGTCGCCGTTCTGGCATTGATGTGCAGTGGGTTCTGCCCTGTGGTGAGGCTGGGCACACCCTGCGGGAAACGGACGGGGTGTTGTTAAGGGTGCTGAGATACCTGGGCGCTCCCATGTGTTATATGGTCAGCGGTGAGGCTGCGTATCCAAACAGTGGGAAGAGCACAGCAGCAAAGTGTAACAGCACCACCGATGTTGTAAACCACGTTCACTTAAAAATGCAGTAAATGATACAAGTAGAATCTTAGTAAGCTCTTACGCAGTCTGTTAATTAAGTTAACCAAAAGTCAGGTCAGCCTCTGAGAAAACTTTCATTATCTAGTAACAGAAGACAACAACACACACATTATAACAGCAGTTTTCCAGTTGTGTGTGTGAGAGTATATTTTTTTTATGCGTTAATATTGCTTTCTCCAAACTGAAGTTCCCGAGGCTTTGCCAAGTGACAGTCACTCTACAGATGTCTTGGGTTTCTTTACAGGAAATAACATTAAGTAAAATAGAAGATGCTGTTATTTTCCTTGTTATAGACTATGTTCTGCAAAACGTTTTTGTTTTGTTGTTTTTAACTTAGGCAACTTATGGCTAATGAACCACTGGAAAAATTGGGATTTAAAGATCTGATAGATGAGAAACCAGAAGCAAAACCTCAGAAGTCGTAACGAAGGAAGACGACTTTGCTCTTCGTGTATGGAAAGCACAACTCTTATGTAGTACATATTGTACTTCTGTGCGTATTGCGATTGGAAGTGTTTCGTGACGGAACCTTTCTTCCAAAATATTTCCTAAAATAACACTTTGCTTGCTTCAGAAAGGACTGCCTTTGTGTACTTTCCTGAAGTATTTCTTAGCCTTTTTCTTTTAAATTCTCTAGCCTACTCTTGAAGATCCATGAGAACTTTACCTGGGAGAAAACAACTGTTGCCTGAAGTGTTCTCCATGCCTTTGCAAAAACAGTAAACTCTTGCTTTTAAAAAACAAAAGCAAACGAACAACCCCCCCCCACTTTTATTGTGTAGATCTTGAACTGTATTCTTACGTGTGGTATTACTAATATGCTCACAGCAATTACTTGTCAGGTGGAAATAAAGCTGTTGCGTTACTTGCAAATTGCTTTTTATTAAATACTGGAATTGATTCCTACCTTTAGGGTGATCTTCTCACACAGCTATAGAAAATACTTGGATTTGGTTTTTGTGGGTCTTTTTTTTTTTTTTTTCAATCTTCTTACCTTTGTTGTTGTTGGGAGATTATTTGTAATTCCAGACACCAGTCTGTAGTTGCCAGTAGTGATTCTGCTTTTATTTGCTGTGCTAACAATGTTCACCTAACTTTACTTCATCACTTAACCAGCAGGCTTTCATTATGTGCATCTTCATTTCTTCACTTAGAGCTGCCATATGTGCTTTCACATCCTTATGGTGATCAGCGTGGAGATGGCAATGACACTTATTAGTCTTCAGCGTAAACGTGAGTTGCACTTATAAGTGTGGCTGGACCTTTTCTTTTAAAAATGTGTTATGTCAAAAACGAACAAAAACCCTTCAATAGATCGAAGCTATTTATCTAGAAAATACAGTATCTTGTTCCATAACACATAGGTGCAGCCCTTACTTTGAGAATGTGATGCACCAGCCTATATGGTAGACTTCAAACCACGTCTGAGTATGGCTTTGAGATCCCTTGCAGGTGTTTGTATGACTTACCATCAATTATCAGAGCTAATGCGATTTGTAATGCAAGTGAGTCTTTCTTAATTGATATGAGTTCAGGCCAAAATAACTCGGCCAGTTAGCCCCCCTAGAAATGCGTTCTAAGCAGTCAGTAGCTTCACAAATCTTTAAGATGTATTTTCATTGTCTTTCCAGACCACACCCTTTTTGTTTGTTTTAAATCCATCGAATCATTTCTTTCTGTACCTTGCTCTCCAACAGCAAGGTTTAGGGGCAGATAGGGACGCACACGGTTTGCCAAGGCAGTTCTACGCTCTCCTTTATTTGATGTCCTCTGTTTGATTCCATCCTGCCATTCCTGTGCTCTGTTACTACTCTTTTTGGTTCTGCTCCTCTCTCTCCATCTCTGTTCCCAGTCATCCAGGAAAGGGTGAAGGAATATTTTCTGCTCTTCATATTGAGGGGTGGAGATGAGATTTAAATTGTTGCTTGGGTCTAATCTGATTGAACAGACTACAGAGTTCAGAGCAGGACCCTGTTTGAAAAGGATGTTTGGTCCCTGCTGCATATTTTTATTCTGCTTCGTTCCACTGTTTAATTTGTATCTTCTGGTGAGATTAGTACATTTATAGTAAAGAAAGCAGAGATTTTATTGCTGAAGCAGATATTAAGAGGCTTTATATTAAACCACTGAACAAGAGCTTTCTATTGGTGATACTGAGTAAGAATTATTAAAATAATCTCCTGCATCTTCAGAAGAAAGAAACCAAATTTCATGCTTCCATGCTCCTTAATTATTATGAAGTGATGTTTATACCTACAAGGGATTCAAAACCCACCAGTGGTGGTGGAATAATTCAGGGTGTTCTCAGTGGTCGTTACATCTGTCTGTGTCACTGCACGCTGATGTGACCAAACGGTTACTTCACGATTTCAGCCCAGTGTTTTCCTGGGAAAGTTGTAACTGTCATCCAGGTTACTGCAGAGTAAGAGGGGAAATGTTTCTCAAGTCTCGTGTGACTGAATTTCAGCTGCTGAGCTGGAGTGATAGCTGCTGTTTGAATGAACTAAGATTGCATGCTGAGAGAGGAGCCGGAGGAGACTATATTTTTTTTTTTTATAGTGTCCAAGGCCTCAGTTTTGGACCCGTAGCAGGAGGCATAGTGGGAACAAAAGCGGTTCCTAAAAACTGCGTGCCATGCCAAACCGAACAGGGCTCGGTGCTGCTTGTAGGCCTGGAGTCTTCCCGTAGCATCCTGGTGATGTAGCCAGCAGGACCCTGCGTAGCATGGGCTGACTGCTGCTGAGCTGGCAGAGCGTGCTCCATCCTTCACTAAACTTACTGCAGGAGTAGTAATTGCCATCCTGACGGGGATCACCAGGGTGGGAATTTTGCACCTTTCACCACTCTGAAGAAAACATTGTCCTGTGTAGATCCATGAGTTCATTTCATCCCACCTCCCAGCACGGTGAGTCACCTTCATGGTGCTGTCCCTTTTGCACCAGAACGAGACCAAGGGTGGCTGTGAGTGTATAGCTGAAAACTCAGGGAGCTGACAGAGACACATATTTTCTAGCTGTAGGGCATGGGCTGGAGAAGATAATGTGTTCAGTGGAATTGTGAGGTGAGTTCAAACCAGGAGGGGGCTATCAGTTGGTCTTGATTGAGATCTAATGCTACTAAGAAGCAATGGAAAAACAGGTCATTAATCAGTGCACAGCCTGGGGTCAGACAGTTCCGACTTGCTCTGGGGACATGTGCCTGCAACACTGGAGTCATCTGGAAGAATTTCCCGGAATGCTCTTTAATTTATTCCTGCCAACACACAGGTCGTTAATTAAAACCTTTCTCTAAAACCTGTTTATTTTAGCTTTGCTTGTGGGATCCAGGTTTGTTCTTTCAAATGACAGCAGTGTTTTAAGCCAAAGGAAAGTCGTAAGTTTGTAGGTAAGCTTTCCTGTTCCCGTACCAAGGAGGAAGCTCTCCAGAAGCTGACACCGGGCTGGGTAAGTTTATTCTGGAAACGGTGAGCTGAGGCTCAGGCATGTGTGGTACAGGGTAGGCAGCATTGTCGGGGTATGATTTCTTTATGTATCTGTTTGGAGTTAATGAGCTGCTGTGCTACGTGTGGCGCCAGGAGCAAGGTAAGTCCCACACAAGTGCGTTAATCTTCCCGAGAAGTGGGTGAACGTCCCTGCCTGCACCGGTGCTGCCTGCCAAAGGCTGCCGTGAAGCACCCCCTGCTGACAGACCCTGGGACTTGGAGGAATGCAAACGGCTGCAAAACGAGGTTCTTCTCAGCTTAATGTACAGACTGCCAGACTGGCTGTAGTTGTACAGGTGTGGAAGGGAGAGCCCAGAGCAGGAGGAGGCGTTGACTATCTTGCGATGAAGATCTTTGTAAGCTGCTAACACAACAAAAATCAATAAGTGAGGGGCTGTAATAGTCTTTCATGTAGCTCTTTTTCAGCCAAACCACCTCACACAATAAGTAGGTGCTCTGCTGCTTGGGATCATGTCCCAGGGAATCCCCAGAGGGCTCCAGGTCAGCAGAGCTTTGCGTGTTGGCACTTAGAGCACATACTCCTTTTCTTAGTTCAGATTAGAATCAATTCAACCACAGAGAGTTTAACCTTGATTGCTGCAGTTATTTACAGAAAGAGAACATTGCTGCAGGCCAGCCCTCCTTACGTCTTCCTGGGAGACCTTGAGCTTTAGGTGTATCTCCAAACAATGGCAATGAATTGCAGAACAAGGAAGAAAGGGTTTAATAAACACTTCCAAGTCTGCAAGTTCTTAAAAAAAAAAAAAAAAAAAAAAAAAAAAGCCTATACAAAGAGAACCTCCTGTGGTTGTGCTGGAAATGAGCCATGGTCCAAAGTCCTGCGTATAAGCACAATGAGGCGGCGCTGCTGTGGTAGGGCAGGGTTGTTACCGTGCTGTTACTGCACCTGCCCCCTGGCAGCGGGACGCCAGGCATAGCGGGAGGGCTGCACCTGTCAGCACGGAGCTGTGGGCAGGCAGTGGGTGCAGCCCGCTGACCTTCACCCTCAGTCCTCCCCAGTCCCCTTCCAAAGTGTTCTCCCTAGGTTGTGCTGCCTGCTCCAAGGCCACAAATTCCTTGCAGCTGGGCATTATGCTTGCAGTGAGTGATTGCCCGCTTGGTTTCCTTTGCTGACCACAGATTTGCTGACCTTTGCTGGTGACTAATCGCCCTTTGCGGCAGCAATCAAAATAGCCTTTCACTTACTGCCGCTTTTGGAGGCTCCACATAGCCAGTGCTAACTGCGGGAGGGAAGGAGGTAGGTTGGAGCACCAACATTTGCACCCTGTTGTCTCACTCTGCTCCAAGCAGGCCCAGAGAGCTCCGGGAGGCAACACTAAGCTGCTGGGGCATTGCAGGGAGGCAGTTAAGGATGAGGAAATTCTGTAGGCAGACCATGAAAGAAGGATTTTTTTTCCTGTATGAAAAGTGTGGCATTGCTTCATGCTGTGTGCTCTGAAAAGTGCCTCGGGTGTTCCAGTTCCACTGGAGAGCAGTGTGTTTCTAGACTTCTCTGTGATTCCTGGGCATGGAATGATACTTCTGCCAGCATGCAGGGATACAGTGATTTCTAGCACAACCAGTGACCCCAAAGGGTGTTGGTTACTGTTCTGCCTGCAGGAGATCCCCTCTGCAGTAGATTCTCCTGCTAAATTTGGGAATGTGGCTATGTTGTATCAGGTTTCCCACAGAAATCAAAGTTCATCGATTAACAAAAATAGTTTGGGGAAGGTATATGCAAGGGTTATTTTCCCCTTCCTGGGAGTTTCAGTGAAAATTGGATGTCTGATCAATTTTAACCCAGTTCTTTGTTTCTTTTAATGACTTTTCTTTTTTTCCCCTGTGAATAGCTGGCAGTGCTGCACTTCTGTCAGGATGCAGCAGATTTTCTAACTAGCAGATTTCAAGACAAAATGCTCTCCTTCTGGAATGATGGTGCCATATGGCTTGAAACGCAAAAGTGATCACCGCTAGAAATAGGAGCTTCATAGAAAGTCACCCAGAAGTTCAGTGTGTGTGTGTGTATGCAGAGGACTTGATAGACCTTGATGCAGTTTTTGTTTCCTGGTACCAATGGTAATACAGGTTTTTTATGGCTCTTCCTAGAGACTCATGTTTGTGTTCACTCACAGGACTGCACAGGCTGTTTCACCACTAGATTATTCCCCTTATTCCAGGAGATTTTGGGATTTAGATTAACAGGTGTATCGGTCTGTCATGTCTGCTGATTCCTGCTGGGCTTGGCTGGATGGAAGACCCTCCAGACAAGCCCAGCATTCACCATACAGCCCAGGCAAGCTCCCATTAACCCCGGTGAGCGTGAAACAGCTCAGGTGCCTAAAATCTGGTGGGCTGAAACCAGCCTGTGCCGTTCCACACTTCCCTGGCTCTGGTGGGATGTGTAGCTATCTGCACGAGCAGTCTTTCCCAGCTTCCACGCAGAGTAAGACAGCTTCCCACTGGATAAACGTGGGAGGGACGTGGTGGTCCGTCTGGCTGCGTATCCTGCTGGCTGGTAGTGAGCGGTGCCTTGAACCAGTCCTGTAGATGCTCTTCTGCTCAGGTCCTTATGGGTTATGACAAACTCTTCCAGGAGCATCGATGGAAAGTAAGTAGCCTTGCAAAAAGAGAGCAGGGTGGTAAAGAAAAGGAAAATGCCCAGAACTACTCAAACTTTTAACTTTATCTCGATGATTTTAAAAAGCAGGCAGTGGGGGCTGCTTCTGCAGTCCCTTTGGATGAGTGAGCTCTTTGTCTATTTTAGTAACTTTCTAGGAGCTGACAGCTCTGATTTCTGGAGGATTTCTGGTGTCCTCAGTGCTAGCAAGCCCTGCCCAGCAAGAACCTGTTAATGTACCTGGTTCTAATCCTGCTTGGGGCATGTGGGGAGCAAGTCACATGGAGAGGTGCTCTAAAGGCAGTCAGGCCTGGTTTCGGTTGCTCAATTTGCATTTCTCTGTTACCAAACTGTGTTCTGGGTTTCAGCAAGCTTAGGAGGCACTGAATCTCTCCTCAGGACAAGCAGCAGATTGGTAGCCCTGCAGAATCTGGGACACCAGCACTGTGCTGAGGATTTGTTGTGATGCTGTGGGCTGCAACCTGCTTCAGATCTTGTGAGTGCTCAGCAGAATCTAATGCCAAATCCTGACTTTCTTCACGAGAGGCAAGATTTGTGGACACCACACAAAAATTAAGCCTCCTGCATGGATTATCTCCTCTATTCCAGTCTGTGCTCTCAAATTCTTTAATTTCTTCTCTGAGAGAGGAGGCAGTAGTGGAGCTGCTGGTTTGTGGGGTGAGATCCTGCTCCCACAAACCTGCTGGTGAAGAGCCAGGGTTTAATTCCCAGGAAACAGCAAATCTCCCATGAGCTTAGAGGAGCAATTTGCTGGCAATCTACAGGGGGCTTTTCCCTCTGGGTTGCTCTGACAACAAGTCCTTGGTAACGTGGCTTGCTAGATGGTCAATAGCATTTCACTACGTGGAGGAAAGCAGGCAGTTTTCAAGTGGGCAGACCTAAATGGAGAAAAAGTCCTGCTACTGCTACTCAGGAATTGCACAGAAGCTGCAGATCTGATCAGCGCCAAGGAACTGGCTGGTAACAGGATGCTGAACCAAGCAGGAGAAAAAAAAATCAAAACATTGGTAACTGAGCTTTCACATCCCTGTGACCAGGTACCAAACTGGGAATCTCAGGGTGGGGATAAGGTTGGCTGCTGGCATTGCTGCAGTTACCTCCCCAAGATTTTGCTCCTTACTTTGGATGGGGAAGGGAGGGGGTTACACTGTGCTGACTTTGACCCAAGTATTCAGCAGGCTGTCCTTAACCCCTCGTGCTCACCACCCATGCGTACCAGAGCACATGTCAGGCGGGCAGGCTCTGCCTGCTCTTTGGTGTGTCCTCAGCTTGTGTGTGTGCACTCAGAATGCTTGCGAAGGCAGCATCCATGTGTGCCCATAGCCTGGCAACACAAGTCTGCCCCTTCTCTCTGTGCAGTTACATTTGTGCCTAGTTTAGAGGTAGCAGTGTGCCAGACCAGGATCTGTACAGGAGAGCACAAACAGTGGCATAGATCAGGTGTTAATATTCTGCATGTGCAGGTAACAGTGTGAACACACAGGTGAGACTGGGGGTCCCATTCAGTTCCTACCTCTTCAAACTGTGTTGCAGGGTCCAGTGGAAAAGCAACTGTCCGCTGCCAGCTGCTTGGAGGTGAACGCCTGGGAGGAGGTGCATCCCGGCCTCCTCACGTGGGAGATGGTCAGCAGGGCCGTCTGCGTGCAGGACAAAGACGTAACGAGCAGCAGGTCGCTGCACAGTTTTGGTGATACAGGATGCCCAAGTTCTGTCAGAGGGTCAAATGCTGAGCTTGCTGGTTGCTGAAAAAGAACCAGGTGGGTGAAAAACAAGAGTGAGTCTGGAATATCTCCTGCCTTTTCCTTTCAGCATTCACTCCAGGAGACTTGCAGGTGTGGTGGTGCCAGGTAGAAGGGCTCATTGGAACAGAGAGATGTCTGAATTGATGGCTTTATTTTGGCTTACTTTAGCAAATAATAGGCGGGGGGCGATGTTTATCACTGAAACTGGAGCTGGCTAGTGCTTGAGATCACAGCTCTAATGGGTTGGACTGGCTTAGACTGTAAATCACGTTAGCAGCGCTAATAGCACAAAGTGACTGGTGTAGCAAACCCTCTGCTGCAGCAATAACCCGGCCCTGCTGGTTCTTTGAATCAGGCTGGTGCTGCTGCTCAGGGCTGGCTTGGTTATTAAAGCTCTTTCGCAGAAGTCACCTGGGCAGCTGCTTTGACTCAGCCACCGAAATGGCTGTTCTGTCACTCTCTCCCCTGCCATTTCCCAACCTGGCTTGGGCTCTTTTTATAGCCTGCTATAAAATTGTTTATTTTTGCACCTGTTTATAAAGGCTTTTCAGCCACAGGGGTCTCATGATGATGTTTTCATGGCTTCTGGAGCAGGGCTGCTCTGTTGTTGCTAGAAATAATTGCTGTTAATTAATTCTTTGCTGATTTTTCCTTGGCAAAGCATACTGAAATAAACAAATAAGTGAACAGCATGCTCTGTATCCTGATGTTGTGGGAGCTGTTACGAGGCATGCAGTGACATCCAAACGATCCCATCAGCAGCCAGAGGAAGGTTAGGACATGGTCTTCAACTTTCTATGGACAAAGTTAATTGGGGGGAGGCTCAATTACCATCTCCAGCTGTTCGGCAACTTCCTCCAGGCAATCATTTCTAATCTCTTTCTAGAGAAAAACCACAGCTTTGTTTCCATCTAATGCTTTATTCAAATCACAGCTGAACAATATTACAGAAAGTGATGTGGTCTCAGCTGTCTGAGCTGAAGGGGCAGCTGAAGGCAGCAGCCCGTGATACGAGATGGGCTCTTGGGGGCTGTAACTGTGCCCAGTTTCCTCTTTTCCTCTGTGCCCTTCTAAGATGGCTTGGCTTCTTTCTGATGACTCTGGCTCTGCTGCAGGGACTTCCAGGCCAGAAGCGATGTGCTGGGCTTCAGCTCCTTTCTCTCTGTCCCGCAGTCCTGCCGATAGCTTCTCCAGCATCCTCTTTGCACTGGATGGGAGCACCTCCTAGTCCCCCAGAGGACACAGCAGCTGCCTTGGCCACTTCAGTCTCCACCCTGCGATGGGACATGGTGCAGTGCAGTCTCCTGACTGAACGTCTCCGAGCTGTTCCTGGAAGGATGAGCCATTCAGGCCAGGGAGAGATTAAGTTATTGGAATTGAGCAAAAGCAATTTCCATGATGAGTGTTTGCCCTGCGTTTTGCACGTCGGACCTGTCCCTGATTCAGGTTGAATTGATGATGGCCAGCTCTGACTGATCACGCTGCTTTTTCGTGGAGGAGCCAGTGCCCTGATGTGCGAAGCTCTTCACGTGTGTGATGGCTTTCTCCATCTGGTTTCCCAGACCAAAGCCTTCTAATTCCTATAAATCAGGAATCATGCTAAAAGCAGTGGTGTAACAGGGGTGTAGGTGAATTATTGACTTCATTGATCTAAATTCATCTTCTCCGAGAGCATCATTAGGCAGCACAGCTCCCGTCAGGTGCATGGTAGCTGCTGTGGAACCCATTCCCCCAGCTGCCCCTTGGTGTCCTATTTTATGTTGTATGAAACAGCAAAGGGATTTTTGTAGTGCGTTTTTTCTTTTGTTCAGATTTCCCTCTGTGCAGCAGACAGATGTAAATACCTGACATCCTGAAGCTTAGCAAGTACCCAGCTGCTTTCCAGGATATCTCCTGGCTCCCAACCACCCATCAGTGGGACAGAGAACCCTGTGTGACCCTGGTGAGGAACTTGCCCTTCTGTATATCGATTCCCAAACCAGCCTATTTCTGCAGTGAGCCCAGGTGGAGGGAAGAGCGCTGTCACACTGGAGGAAGAAACAGAAAGGGCCCGAGCACGTGATGGACAGGCTGAGAAAAGTGGTTGGGGTAACTTTCCTTTCTGTGGTGGCAGGGTTGCGAGAGCAGGTCGCAGCTCTGGGGCGTAGTCACGGATGCAGGGCAGGAAGAAACTGGCTGGTTTGTGATCAGTGGCTCTCACAGAAGCCTGAAAAATGGCGTCTAAGTAAATCAGCAGACAAATGTTGCTCTGCAACTCCTTCCTGTCCTCTTTCCCTGTTTTTTCTCCCTTGACGAGGAGCTCAGTGGTCTGGCATGCACAGCCAGTAAATGATGGGAGTAGCAGGCTTCTTTTCATGTCAGTACCGCTGGGCTTTGCAACAGAGTTGGCCACTATGCAAATGTGGTGAAACCCTGATCTGCAAATCACTCCACAGCGAGGCACATTTAGAGCTGCAGGACGCCTTTTCCTCTTTGGGGCTGGTGCAGGTGCAGAGCAGCTCTGCAGATGTAGGGCTTAGGTCTTGTATTTGGGCAGCCTCACATAATTTTCCTTTACATTCTCCTCTTCTGTGGAATTAACACATCTGTGTGATCAACACATCTCAAAGAGGGAGCATGCTTTTCCCTGTCCTACACAAAGAGAAAAGACCACAGGAACCATAAAGCAATTTGGTCAAAATCAGAGCAAGTTGGTGTTGCTATCAGATTTTCAGTTCAAGGATTTTTAATTGCTGTGGTCTAAGCTCAGCACTGCATGGCATTCCTCCCTCCCAGGTGTAGCCACTCTTGATTTAACTCAATATTATTTAAAAAAAATAAATCTAGAATTTTTTTTTTCTCCTTTTTTCTTTTGAACAGAAAACCATAGCACAACTGAAACTAGTTGCTTTACTGTGGGAGTGGTCAGTGCTATGGCTTGTTCACACAACCCCCAGCTGCAAGAGCAGATACTGCTACAACCTCTGCTGTAGTGTCAAGGAAGTGTGAGGGACCCGAGCTGGTGTTTCTGCTGCTCCAGAGTTTTGCTTGAATGCGGTTGCAGTGGCATGAATTATTGATATTTCTGTTAGGGTTTGCTGTTCGCACAAGAATTTTTAATGTTTCCCCACATTGCGCTGTGAATGCACTCCCAGGTCATGTAAGGGACTGAGTTTAATATCCTTGTGTTCGAGTGATTGTGGCATTGATTTCGCAGTTTCAGGGCTGGGGCTGCAAAATTAACTGAATGCCAGTGTAAACAGCCCTCTGGTAACAACGCAGGGCAATCCCGGGGTGAAAGGAGCTGATACAGAGGGGCAAAGAGAAGGTAATTTGGGGATTGTTAGTGAATTTTCAGGGTGTCACCACAAAGATGATGAAAAGGTTTCCAGGAATTCTTGAGCATCTCTTCCCCTGCCCTCACAGTTCAGCATTTGTAGAGGCTGCCCTGGCTGCCACCGTGCTCAGCACCTGGAGAGATGCCATTAATAACGTCTGTTTCTAAGACAACAACCTTGCAACTTAGAAAAGCCCAGCTAAAAGTGTGGGTGTTTATAAACAGACATTTTACACACAAATGTGCATGTATATATGTGTAAATATACGTATATGTGTGTATAGCTATAAAAATGATGTCAGACTTAAGAAGTCACTCAGCAGTGGAGAGTCAGAAACCATCTGAACGAGGATGATACACTGGCAGTGACAATTGGTCTCTGGAGGGTATGGCCAGGGGCTGTGTAAGAACTGGGAGAAAATTCATTAAGCACTCCCTGACAAGCTGTACCCACAGGGAAGTCATGGGGAAAAGCTTGGATGAGGTGTTGGATCCTACAGGGAGCAGTCTGACATGGACCTGCCTGAGCTGAGGTGCCACCAGCCTCCCAGGAGCCTGCCAGCACCACCACAGAGCTCTGGAAATGCACTGGTATGTGAGATTGAATCGAGCCCTTGATTTCCAACTAAACAGAAGTTTCTCCTCCATCCTGGCTGGTTTGGTCCTGTTCCAGCTTTTCTCCCTCTCTGTGCCCCCTCTACCCACCTGTGCTGTTTGGTTCCCAGCTGCAAGTCTGGAGTAGGATTCTCACCGTTGTGTTTGTGCCAGGGGAACTGGGAACCGTTTGGGGCCTTGGAGCTGTGGATGACCATGGCTTGATCTGTGCTGGCCCCACTCTGCACTGCCACTGCTCAGCCCGTCCTTTATGAACCGCTCCCTTCTCATCGCTGACAACAGGCTCTGTTATGTTTGATTTTATTACAAGATATAAATTTCTGTCTGCAGCCCTGGTTTCCAGCACGCAGAGAGGGATTGCCTAGCAACCAGGAGAACAAAAAATTAAGAGAATCAATAAGACTTAATGGAAAGCTAAACAGAGACTTTAAAACCAATCTCCCTCCCAGCCCCTGCCCCTGGTAAGTTCATAATGACTTGCAGCATCCCAGCTACTGCAAGCTACTACAAGGGATTCAGCAAGTGCCTGTGCTGGAAACGCCAGAGGAATGGGGCTGAAGTGCAAATGAAAACCTCACCTCCTGGCTTGGATTTAGGTAGAGCTCTGCTCCTGTAAGCATTTACACCAGGCAGTAGTCCCACAAATTTGAATATAACGGGGTTTTGGAGGATTAGGGCTGTGATTCTGTGCTGGAGCCAGTTGGACTGGTGTAAGTCCCCGGCAGGTGTTAGTGGCAGTGCTGCTCCAGGTATTACGGGCAGGGAGGGTGAAGGCAAGGTCGCCTCTGGGCACACCAGCTGGTTGCTGTGGCTGAAAACCTCAACAAAAGGACTCAGAGTGGGATTACGCCTTTGGTTAGCATGGGAACGAGTTTCCAGATGTCATCAGCCTACACGTGTACAGGCAGCAAGCGGCAGCGCAGTGCAGAGCGCCGCACAGCCGGCGAGGAGCAGCCTGACGTCAGCGCGGAACAATCAGAAATTAACTCGGTTACGGCCGCTTGCCTGATGGCACAAATGCAAAGGTCACTTAGGAAAACGTATTCCAGACAACGGGGGCATTGTAAACGTATCAGGCCGTGGTTTTGCCCCTGTGTAAGGGTGTATGCTGGTTTCTTTGCACAAAGTGTTCTTGGGAACCTGCGGCCCTGCTCACATCCGCGTATGTTGGCAGGATCGGTGGTGGTTCGGGAGTGGAAGGGTTCCAGGAGCTGCAGGGAGCCGCCTCCTACTGGCCCTTGTGCCTTTGGCCCTGTAGGCAGCAAGACTGGTGCTGTGCAAGAGGTGCCCTGCTCTTCTTGAGGAAGCAGAGGTGGACAGTTTGAATGGGGGACTCGCTCCACAAGACCCAAACCCTTTCTATAATCAGAGCTGCATTCACCATGAATAAATCGAAGCAGCCTAACAGCTGCCTGCAGCCTGTGTTTGAGAGGACGGATTCTGCAGGGGTCTTTCTCCAGACACAGCCCTGACCCCCTCCTCTTGGCAGATTTCCCACATCATCACCTTGAGTTACCCTTAGGGGCAAAATGGGGGCCAGGAACATTTGCCCGTAGGCCAGGTGAGGAGCAGCAGAGGTGGCAGTCCTTGATCTCAGCACAGCCATGGTGCCCTCACCCCAGAACTCCCTGGGCACCAAGGATTGGGGTGCAAGGTGTAGGGGGACTCTTGGAGCGTGGTCCTGAGATACACGGAGAGGAAAAAGACGGTGATGTCCTTTTGGAGAGCAGCACAGCCCGGGGAACCCCAGCTGCGCTCAAGCAGCGAAGGGCAGGACTCCGGGAACCCCCAGGCGGTGAGGTGGGAGGGGGACACCCAAAAATTCCTCCGGAGGCAGAGGGCGGCCGAGATGGGGACACGAGGGGGAAGTCGGAGGGGTTCGGGTGGGGTTGGGGCGCGGAGCCCCGGCGGCGAGCGACCGCTGGAGGTCGCGGGCGAGCGGCTCGGCGAAGGGGGGAGAGGCGAGAGGCGGATCCGGCTACCGAGCCGGGCGCGGAGGCTGCGGGGCGGGGAGGCTGGAGCCTCCCGGGGGCTGGGAGCCGCCGGCCTGCCCCTCGCTCGGGGCCGCATGGAGCAGCAGCAGCAGCCCCGGCAGCCCCTCGCCATGAAGCTCGCCTAAAAGAAGCCTCGGCGGAGCCTTCCCCTCCCCTCCACCCTCCGCAGCCCCCCCATGGCGAAGGAGAGGAGCAGGAAGGCGCTGGGCGAGCTGCTCCAGCGGCCGGGCAACGCGGCGTGCGCCGACTGCACCGCACCCGGTAAGGGCACCGGGGGGGCGTGGGGACGTCTGGGGGGCTCCGAGCTTCTGCTCCGGGGTCCTGCAGACCCGCAGCCAGCCCTACACACGCACCCGTAGCGGGGGGAGCAGAGACATCGCCGCTCCCGCACAGCAGCAGCCTTTGCCCGCAGTGCCCCCCCCCGCCGCTGGGCTCGGTAAAGCTGGGGGCTGCGGGACCTGCCCGGGAGAAGGGGCTTGGAAATCGCGGAGCAGGTGAATTCTCCTTCCCCGGCCAGTTTTTTTTTTTTTTTCCTTGTTTTTTTTTTTTTTTTTATATATATCGTTATGTATTTTAGTCACCGCATGGTAACAGCTAAACGTGCCTTAGGTTGGGCAGGGTGGCTCTGAAAGGTGTAGGGATGGGATGTCCTTTTCAACCTCCATCACTCCATAGGCAAAAAAATAATAAATCCTGCTTCAGCCAAGTTATTGATACAGATTTCTATGGGTTTCCAAGCTCACTTGGAGCCCACCATCCAGCTCCCACCGTCACCAGCGGTTTCAGGTCCCCAGCCTGCATCTCGGGAAGCTGCAGCACACTTTCAGACGCGTTGTGGCTGGAGAGGACAAAGAACTTTCTGCATGGTGTGAACTGCTTTGCAGTGCTGCGCCGCCTGCTCTGCTCCCACCCATCGGCTGTAGCAGCCCCCCTCTTGGGTGTCGTGCTGAGCACAGCTTGGGCTCGCCACATAAGTGGCTCCCTAAATTGTCCCTTCCTGGAGGACACTTGGGCTCGATGGGATAATTCTTCCCTGCCCTGTGTGATATGAAGCCTCTCCGCAAAATGGGAAGTTCCTCAGCATCAGCAGAATAGGGTTGAAGCTGTAGGTCATTGAGATAGCTCATGCTGGGGAAGTGTGGTTGTTAAAAGACTAAATGGGCTGGTAAAACAACAAAGCTGTGTTTTGCTTTTGGGGACACCTGTGTGCAGAGATACCTTGGTGAAACTTGGAGAGGAGAATGTGGGCCAGAGTCTTTTGTAACACGAGGTGTGCTACATTAATATCATTCAGCCTCTTTGAACTGTGGCAGCATTACTTCCCTGGGACTGGACCTCTGTTCTGAAACCCAATTTCTTTAATTATCACTGTGCTTCGGTACCTTTGGCAAATAAGAGCTAGCAGTGGTGCTGTAATGTGCTCGTCTGCCCAGGAGGGACAATAAATACGAGATGCCCTGGGTTATTTAATGTCAGATGCATAACTTGTGTCTGTAGGTAATACATAAAATATTCAGGCTGGGTCCAGTTGCTTGTCCTGGGCAGGTGAGGCAGGCCAGGGCTTTCTGAGTCTGGGTAGGAGGTGACGTGGGACAGGTGTCTGGAGAGCCTCCAGAATGGGGTGTAAGCGTGGCCTTCACTGAGAGGTGGGACACAGAGAAAAAGGTGAGAGCTGGTACTGGATGGACAGCTGGAGAGAGAAAAGTACCAAAGCAGAGGAAATAAAGTGAGAATGAAAGAAGAGGAGGGTGGAGAATGAACAGGAGATGCAGAAGCATGTAGTACTCCTGTGCTCCTACATGTCGTCATACTGCTGATGTGGTGCACCTGCGGGGAAGCGAAAGGTCAGGATCCCTGGTTAATCATGATTGCTTCCAGGTGGGTGTGTGCCTTCCCTGAAATCCTGAGGTGCTTCAGGAGCCATGATGAGAGGTAGCCATTTAGCTCAGGGATACAGATAACAAAGGATAGGATGGGTTAGAAATAAACCAGGTGAAAATTCTTTGTTAGTTTAATTCATGTATTTGGAAACTAGCTGGGTTTTCTTTTGCTCTTGGAAATGTTTGTTTCAGAAATCTGCCAGTCAGTGGAAGTTTTTCCCTCCCTGCTGTTAAAAAAAGGTTTGTCTTTTGTTCCTGAGCCTCACCCAGGTGCCAAAACAGTAGCCACAGCCCTGGAGTGAGGGCTTGTCCCAGGCACTGTAGGCTCACATAACAAAACCGCGAGTTCCTGATGCAGAAGAGATTGCAGCTGGGCACCGTTGTGACTAAGCTGTGACCATGCAAAAAATCAACCCCCAGGACGTACAGGGAATGTCAGGGAGGCAGCACCTTTTCTCCTAGGCTGTGGAAGGAGCTTTGTTCTCTGCAGGTCGTCACCTAGCTGGATTGTTGGTGAGCTCCAGGCAAAGCCTCACGATTGCTTGGCTCTGGGCCAGCATTTGCCACTTAGGTTATTCCAGCTGAGGACGATTTAAGTGGCCAAGTCCTAGAACCAAGGCTACTTGTGTGGCAAGTCTCAAGTGGCATTGAGTCTGATGCTCGGGAAGGTCGGATCCATGCTCTCTGTCTTTCCCTGGACCAGCATGCGGGCCGGCAGGAAAATCTGTTGTGCAAAATCAGAGCTTCCGAGGCGTTCTCCCAGACGAGATTTTGAGGGCATGTCTCAGGTAGGGGGAACAGGCTTACAGTGCTCTGGCCGTGACAGCTGGGAATGCTGTGAGGATGCTGAAGCAGAGACTGATAATGAGCACGGCAAAAAAAAAAAATAAAAATCACCGTGGCTACATTTCATGCTTGCAGTTCTTGTTTTATTTTAAGGGTTCTTAGTTTTTTATTAATTGCTGCTTTGCAGAACCTTAATTTTCAGTGAAAGGTGTTTCTGAATAAAAAAAAATCAGTTGCAGAAATGTCATCTATCCGTAAGGAGTAATGAGATTGCATTAGCTACATCTTTGAAACTGAACTGTGGGGCAGGAGCCACAGCAGTAGGGTTATGGGGTGTGGGGTGCCCTGCCCTTACACTCCCCTGAAGTCAGGGTCCCAGATGTTGTTTTGTGCCGTGTTTGTTTTGGTGGGTTCCAAGACATGCTTCCACCGTGCAGACAGCATGGGAAACGCAGCCTTAAGTGCAAACTGAGTGATCGCCCTGAATTGCTGGTGTGTAATGGCTCTCGATGTATTAGAATAATCTTTTTTTCTTCAAGACTAATGTGGCAGTTCAGTGCTTTTTTTCCCCCCTAAATGATTCTTTGTCTCAGGCAATCTTTCCACACGTCACGAGAGCGATGGTTATCTCAGGGCATAACAAGACCTTGAGTATTTCTCCCTTTACTCCATTTTTCTCTAACTTACGGTTGTGTTTCCACTAAGCGAGAATCATTTTACGTTGTGGGGGACAGTGAGGCTCTGATGACAGAAGTGGAAATCCCATCAAACTAATCCTGCAGTTTAAACCCCTCCAGCAGTTTATGTGGCTTTTTTTTTTTCCTCTTTTTTAATTATTATTTTCATCTTTCTTATTTGGGATGAATTACTGGGGACATGGACCCTGGAAGGAGTAAGGGAAACATCAGCTTTTCGGTGCATGGGGCTTAGGTGAGGTGAAACCGAGAAGGAACAGAGGGTGAGTGATAGAAGCGAGCCTTATATCAGAGGGCTTTTGTGCTGCAAAACACAGTGGATTTGGTATTTTGGTGTAGTGGTATATATAAAAGCCTGAGGGTGGGTGGCGTGCAGCTGAGGGTTTATAAACACCTTCCTGCAGCCCCAGCATCATCTTGTTTCTAAACCAGGTGAAGCTTTTCCAATCCCTTGCTTTCATGAAATAAGGGCGGTGATTTGAGGAAAACCCACGAGTGCCAGGCATGGCGTGATCCGTCCTGGGTTAACGAGGGCGCTGAGAAGATTTGATCTCGAGCCTCTCCATCCTGTATCCGCTCCCCAGTCCTAAGAACACAGATCTGGAAGGCAGGTGACTGAGTCATCGGGTCCTGTCTCGTACTGTCATCCTCAGTGACATCTCATCCCTCCGTGGAGTGATGGGGCTCTGCTGTGGAGCTCGTTCTCTCTTTTTGCCCCCACCACCTCCCACTGGAAAGCTGTTCCAGAGCTTTGCTGCTCTAATGGCGTGAAACGGTCTTTTCATTTTCAAGCTAAAAGTGGAAACTTGTTCCCGCACCTCCATTGTCCTTCAACTTAAAGAGTTCTTTCTCTTCCCAAGAATTTAGCAGCTCTTCTCCCTTGGCATAAACAGAGTGGAGGGAAAGAAGGGGGTGAAAAAAAATCCTGTGGTCATTGTATTTAGCCACGTTCTGCAGGGAAAGGGAACGTTTTCAGACAAAGGATGTGTAACGTGACGGTGCTGTCTGTCCTTTCCCGATGCCCAGGCTTGCAGCAGTGCTGTGGGTTGCAGGCAGCAAGCAGAGGGGGCTGCTGAGACCTGACAGCTGAATCGAAAGACCTTGGCAACTTTAGTGCCTTCATTGAAAAATGTTCCTACTTAACGAGGAGTGTTGGTGGGAGGCTGTTTGGCTTCAGTTTTAATGTCTTTTATTGTTATTTTTAAACATGCATGACCAGGGCCTGTTTATTAACCTCCTAATCCTTTCCCAAAGTAAATAGCAACAGAACTTCAGTGCTGAACGTGGGCTTCTCCTGGTGTTTAGCAAATCAGCAGCAGCCGAGTGGCAAGCAGAAAGGGCTTCACTTGCATTGACTGCACTAAAACCCCAGTGATTACATCTTCCCTTATAGGACACGAGTTACCTTTCTTGTGCAGGGTGAAACGAGGTTTTGCCTACCTGCATGGGTTCTCTTTTCCCTTTGGTGAGTCTTTATCACCTCAAACAGGGGAAGGAGGTCAGAAATACGTGTGGAAGCTCCATCCCAGTAACAGACTGGCTCCATCTCAGCTGGTGTAGCTGGGATGCAGCCCCACAGCTTATGGCCCAAGGCATCATTCACGTGCTGGAGCCAGTGGTGTGAGCTAGAGGATGAGTTTCTGGGGCGCTGCAGTGCGTTGGCCACGTTCTTGCGGATGTTTGTCTTGGTCAGTGCTGGTGCAATAACTGGCTTCAGACAAAAAGTGGAGAGGGGACATGTGGGTGAATTTTGTGAGTCAGTTCTTGTTCTTGCCTCATGGTTATTTTGGGCCTATTACTTCTCTACTTCATGTGGCTTTTACTCAGGTTGATGGCATTTAGGGCTTTTCAAACTGGAACCTTGTTTTTATAGCCAGGGTACTGGAAAGTTTGATTGAAAAAAATATATGCCACTGCCATCCCACCTCCTGTCTTCTCTACTCTCCTTTTGGTTTGCATAAATTATCTTATCTTGGTTCTCGTTTATTATTTTGGGGGTTCAGCCCTAGTTTTTTCCTCTGTGGGTCATTCTTACACTTAGTAACGTTGAGTTGAAGCTGCAGAGTTCATTTGCTGTATGCTGGTTTTTCCTGGGGCTTGTGGTGGCCCCAGGAGGCTGGTTGGGGAAGTTAATTTCTGAATTTAGCTGCGTTGCCCAAGTGTTTCAGTTTTGCTTTGGATGCTTCTCTAATCTCTGCCTGTGCCTTCCCTTTCAGATGAACAAGATATAAAAATGTCACCCCAATGTCCTTATTGTGACTTTAGTTTAGCTTTATCTATTTATTGTTTTTAAATGAAGTTGTATCACGTTTTTAGTTTTAAAGTCATTATAATGGATTTACAAGTGACCAAAAATCTCTACCGCTTTGTGCAGCGAAAGCTTTCTAGAGCAAGCATTGGTCATTCTGGAGCAATGATGCTGAGGGATAAGAGACTTTCTGCACTTAAAAGACTTCATTTGGTTTAATGTTCCCTTTGCTCCTTGTTAGTCTTTATTCCTTTTGGCTTGGCATAATGGAATAAAGTCATTTGTGTGGAACTTAGGAATGCCAGAGAGTTTTCATTAGGCTTCGCTGCTGTTTGCTTGACACTCTGGAGGCTTAGAAAAAATCATCTTTTTTGGGTAGGGCCCAAGCGGTGACTAGTGCACCAAAATGGCAATATATCATAATCTGGAAGAGTGAGGAGTGCGTGGCAGTGGCTGCATTTTCTGGATCAAAACAAAAAAAGTGGCTTAAATAAAGTTACTGAAATCCCCGGGTGTCCAGGGTGCTCCAGCCATCGAGGTGTCTAGCAGCAAGATGATCTTCAGGTGGCTGCAAAGACTCCACTGCTCACACTACATCTGCTGATGGTCACTGCTCTGCAGAAGCATCTCTCCACTGGCCATGCTGCAGGGAAAGTCAGTTCCCTTAACCTAAAAGGTGCCAACAGTTTTTCCCCCAAACTTCCTTTCCCAGTTGTATAAAGACATGGATTTAGTCAGATGCTTGATAAAATGTTGTCTCAGAGTCTACTTAAAAGCCACTTTTAAGGGTTGAAGCCTGCAAATATTCAAAAGTTAGAGATCTCTGTCATTATCTGCCATAAGCTGAGGGTTTTTTTCATGTCCTTTGTGCTGGAGAGCAGAAGCAAAGACAGACGGGCAGTGATGTGCTTTGGGGAAGGCTGTAGCTGCTGCGTGCTTTACAAAGGACTTTAAAGAAGCATCCCTGCAGACCTGGGCACGCACCCTGGCCAGCTGCCTGGGGCTCTACCATCAGCTTCTGCAGATCTGTGGGTGCAGTGGCTTTGTAGCTGGATTTCTCTGAAAACTGTGTCACAAGCACGCGGGACAGGCTGTGGGGCATGAGTGCGAGGGGGAAGTGGCCTTGGCAGAGACCTCCGGAAGATGGAGAAAAGGGAATCCTCCAGCCTCCTTCCTGCCTTGGGGGCAGCACAGTGATGCAGAGTCACAGGGATGCACCAGCCTGGGGGCTTGTGTGAGCCATAATCCCCTGGCTTCTTCAGACAGCTAGAAATTTGCTAAGAAATTATTTTACCAGTGACACTCTGGAGAGATTTCCCTTGGTAGATCAGTTGATTTGGGGACTTCACTACTTAGTGTTTTTTTTTTTTTTCAAGGGGTCTAACTTAATACCGGAGGCTTTTCAAAGCAGGCCACAAACAGCCAAGTGTGTACAACTCTTACATCTCCCCCACCCCACATCCCCTTGCTGCGTGATTTTTGGATTGAAGAGTTATATTTGGATTGAAGAGTTATATATTGTTATAGCACATAGAACAACAAACAGGAAGTTGCTATTAGTGTACAGCAGCAGCACAAACTGCCCGGTGTCAGGTTCGGTAAGTGCAGTTAAATGTGCAGCTCTTCTGTGGTGCTTCCCTATGTGCACTGTTAGTGATGCTGCCGTTTGGTGGAAACGGAGCTCGGTAAGAGAAGAAATGTTGTAAGAAAGGTGACCAGGAGGAAGGTGTGGTTTTATCGAATGAGCTGAGATTATCCCTTCTAAGAGTTGGGTCTTGACACCGCTGGTCCTGTGGTCTCCGTCTGTTTTCTGAACATGCATATGTGCTCCTGTGTATAGCCCAGCTCTTGCTTTCTTAATTAAACACAGCTTGATATTGCATGGATATAAGTTCAAGATTCTGGCCTAAAGAAAATACTGTTGGTATTAGGAAAATGCTGCACAGCCCCATTTATGGATGAATCTCACTGCTTAAGGTGCTGTTTGGCCACGTTGAAAAGACGTGGCTTGGGTACAAGTTGGCTCAGCGTCCTTCAGACCTGACATCACCTCTGTCTGAGCCCAGGGATATTTTTACAGGGTGTTCCTTCACCCAAACAGATTCTCACGCCCTGTCTTGAGGAATATGTGATGTCTCCTAGTCCCGTAGCACACATCAGTGCAGGTGGTGGAGGGCTTACTTCTTTGAGAGGACTTGGAAACATGAAGCTGCAGACAGTATAAAGAAATCTACCTACGTGCCGAAGATAAAACTGTTAACGTAAAACAAGTGTTGAAGCTCCTGATTAAATCCCACAGAAGCCAATGCATGCTTTGATACACGTTTCCCTCAGACAGGTGCTGCTGCAATCAGATATCAGTGCTCTGGGAAGGCTTGAAGTGTGATTATTGTGTAGCAGCGTGGCTGAGCACGTGGTGCTGCTGACGGTGTTAGCTCCTGACTCACAGACTTGGCTACTGCCACCTCCTCTTCCTCACTGCTGCTGTCATTTGCTGCTCCGTGGTCACCCCATCCCACAGACCCTCTCGCCATCCCTCATGCCTGATCCCTCTCTGCTGCTATCAGACCTTTCCCATGGCCATTTTGACCCTCTCCGCTTGCTGCAGCATGACTTCAGCAGGCTTTGGGTAGGACTATGTTTGAAGATAGACCTATAACTCATGGCTAGAGATGGGGACATTGTGATGAGCTCCATGTGCTCCTTTTTTGCCTATTTCTTTGTTTCTTCTTACAACTGAACCAGCTTTTGGGTTTGTAAAGCAGCTCCTGGACTGCCATGGAACAGTGGTGCAGCAGTGTATAAGATTCTTGTTGCAACCCTGTAATTCTGTAACTGGCAGCAACCTTTGTAATTGGGGTGGATGTCTGCTGAGTGCTTCTTTTGTGATGTGAAGGAGAGTCAGCCCCAGGTGAGCATCCAGGGATCTGGGCCGATGGCACACAGCACCCTCTGCCCTCGCTGCTATTGCTGGATGCTGGTAGCACTTGGTTCCTGCTGCTGTATGCTGAGGTTGACTTGCACGGTTTTTTATTTGCCACGCTTCAGCTGTAGTGTTTGGAGTCTTGCACGAGGATGGGAGGCCACATGAAATACTAAAAAGCACCTTTATATCTGGCCACTAGTCCCCTGTGATGTGGCTGCTGGCTCTGTGGGACTTGCAGCAACTTGGGAATTTGGTCTCCTCTCCAGGGTGGACACCCAGCTGCGTCCTGTGGGGCTGCTCACTTAGCTCATGATTTTATAGCTAAACATGACCAGGGAACAGGATTTGTCCCCTCCGTGGTGTGCTGGGGTCTGGTGGCCGTCCCCACAGGCAGGGGCTGCCCACCCAGGAGAGCTGTGGTGCCCCGTGCCACCCCAATCCCTGTCCCTGCTGCACTGACACGGCCAGGCCGTACCCATGTGTGAAGAGAACGTGCATCCCCCTGCTGTTATACATAACTGCTGCTCCGTGAGGAGCAAATGTTCAGCCAATTACTGTGGGGAAATAAACAACTGCTGGTGGTTTGTGAGGCAGCAAGGCCTGCCCTCCTTGCTCGGGGGCGGCCTAGGCCTGGGCGGCCCCCAGGCCCCTGCTGCTGTGGGGAGGCTGAGGCGAGCGGCCCGCGCTGGGAGCAGATCTCCACAGGGAGGAGGCGGAGGAGCCAACAGCGGTTGTGTGATGGATTTGTGGCTCGCTTGGCGACTTGTCAGGGAGCTTTTTCTTCTGGGGTGCAGCTGGAGTGGCAGGCGCTGACATTTGCCGGTCGGGGTTCAGACAAAGAGGCCTGTATTGGCCTTATTGGTGCTGAGGGATGATGCTGGATGCGTCCTGCCCTCCGCCGCTTTGTGTCTACGTTCTGGGCATTGCCTCTGGAGGCTGGCAGCAGCTCTCCTGAGGAGGAATTTGGAGACGAGGGACGTGTGTTTCAAGTGCTTTGTGTGAGACGTCAGCTCAGGGCTGTAAACAGCTCAGAGAAAGCACAGAGCCGCCACCAGCAGCCTTTTTCCATTAAGGCGAGGGCTGGAAACCCTCCTGGCTCAGAGGCCTTTTCTGCTGTGCAGCCACGACTGTGGGAGGAAAGTCTGTATGCTGCATTTCCACTGTAAAAAAAATAAAATAAATAAAGAACTGTCAAAGCAGAGAAGCAGTATAAGCGTTTCACCAAGCTGCTTGTTTTATAGGGCAGTTTTGGTCCACACAGGCCTCGTTGGGTGGGATTTGCTGGTGAAGGGAGACATTTTGTTCTTCGTGTGAGTGTGGATTGACTTTTGGGGTTCTTGGGCACATGCAGTTGTGTGTGTATTGGGTTTCTGTGAATAACTGCTGCTCCTGAGGTTGCAGTTCTGTTAATTATTAGTGTAACTGGTATAACTGTTAATTTAAACTAACATAGACCTTCTCCTTGTATGTTTATTTGATGCCTTTAGAATTGGAACTCAGCCCTGGTGACTCCTGACCTCCCCTGCCATCCCCTGTCCTGACCACCTCTCCTGCCTCCTGTGCTGAATTTAATAGACCAGCCAAGTGCAATTTTCTTTCTGTTTTTCTTTCAGATCCAGACTGGGCGTCCCATAGCCTAGGGATCTTCATTTGTTTGAATTGTTCAGGAATCCATCGCAACATTCCACAAGTCAGCAAAGTGAAGTCTGTCCGTCTGGATGACTGGGATGATGCTCAAGTGGAGGTACGTGCATCTCGGGCTTGACATGCCAGTGAGCTTGGGTCGTTGTTTTACATCACTGATCTAAATGCCACCTACCCTCTGGCTTCCTCGCCAGCAAAACTGTAAAACCAAGTCCTCTCTAAAGATACTACAGCAAATGTGATCCCAGGAAACTAAATTCCAAAATGCGGGAATGAGATCTGTGGTGCTATACTTATGAGATCTGGTTGAAAAATTGAATAACCATTTCATGAAGAAATTGGGAGGATTTCCCTTACCCCTATAAAATATCATTAAAATAGTGTGTGTAGAAATTATTAATTCTAAATGGACCCTCTTCATTTTCTCACGTTACCTCCAGCTGTAGTCTAGCATCCCTGCCCAGCTCAGCTGTTTCTGACTCTCTTCCACTTAGCACTGAAAGCTATTAAACACAGTGTCCTGAAGAATTGAACCCCTGCAACATAAATTCTCTGTATTTATACAACACACCTGAATAGATTTGGATGATGCTGCTAAAACCAACCAGGAAACCTATATGCTTTGACTGTCATTATCTTTAAAGGCATAGAGAATGCTAACACTCATTGATTTTTATCTTATTTTGTAGATTTGAGGTTTTTCTGAAAGCCACAGCTCTCAGTCATGTGTTTTGTGAGGAAAATAGGCTTTTGTTTTGCATGGGCTTTCCCTTCCCTGATTTTTTTTTTTTTTGAGTAGGCTGCATATGTAAACTCAAGGTCCTCCAAAACATGAAAGTAATAAAAAAAAAAAAAAAAAAAAAAAAAAGCTTAGAAATAAATAATAAAATAAAAGCTTAGCTGCTTGTTCTGCTTGTGTGCTTGGCATTTGATACAAGGCAAAACATATTTAGCATGGGCTGCATGGGAGGGGATGTTTTTCTTAGGCTTGTAAAGTGACTTTCATTAAATAAAATCTATGAATAGGAAAAGATGTGGTTTTGTTTGCAGTGTGTTCAGCTAGCCATTTTTATAAAAAAAAAAAAAAAGGAGGAAATGAGGGCTGTCAGGGCAGATAATTTTATTTATTTTTTTTAATATACTTCAAGCTCCTTTTTGAGGTTGTTGGCATGGCTTTGCAAAAATAAAATTATCCTTTTCCAAGTGATGTGTTCCTCACCAAAGCAAACAGCATAGGTCATGTTGTCAGGTTATTGCCTTGCTGGAGCCATCTCTGGGAGCCATCACATTCCTGTGCCTGCAGGTGGGACATGCCACCGTGTGCTGCCTTCTGCTGTCATGGGGATCAGTGGGAATTGTGCATGTGTGACTGGGATGCGCACCCGCCCTCAGCACTTTATTAAGCAGATGCCCTCAGGGAGTGGGGTGTGATAATTTTCAGGGCAGTCTCTGCCCAGTAGGGTGGCCTGGCTCCTAGGAGGGACAGCAGCCCAAATGATTGAAATGATCTGATGGGATTTCCTATCCTACAACATGTCTGTAGCAAAAAAACCCACCCTGATAGTATTAAGTAGACTGCTGTGGGATAGTGAGCACCGACAGTTTTAGCTCCTTTTTCACCTCTGTGCCCTGTCTCTGAAATGCCAGGCTGGATCAGAGATGTAATATCTGTATAGCCAGAGTGTCGACGGGTCTCCAGGGCTAATTTCTGAGGCTTGGTTTGCAGGCACAGCCTTTACAGCATCCCTTCTGCACACAGAGAAGCCTTTTAATAAATGAACACAGGCCCCATCCCACTTAGTTTATTACTCTGTAGAAACAAAGGAGGACGAGAGGAAATAGCATTAAAAATTTCTTAATTTTTTTCTTTTTTTTTCTCTTCTCTTTTACAGTTTATGGCCGCAAATGGAAACAATGTAGCAAAAGCAAAATATGAATCAAAAATGCCACCATTTTATTACAAGCCAACATTTCTTGACTGTCAGTAAGTAAATACCTTTGCTGGTAAACAATATTTATTTGTTTGTGCAGCTGCAGCCTCCATAATGTTTTAGTTTTAGCATGATACATTTTTTTCCGCTGCAGAGAGGAGTTTCATTTATAGAAGGCCCTGAAAATCTTTGTTCTTCTGAGCGCATATGGTAGAGTTTATACCACGCGTGGGATCTTATTTAATAAGTCCGGTTGAGACGATGCAGAGAAGTCAATAGTTTGTCTGTTCCCCAGACTCTCCCAGGTTCCTAAGGCTACAAAAATGCCAATTTCTACCCATTGATTTCTGCCTTTTCAAATAGCCCTCCTACATCAAAACATAGCTCGCTTATCTGATATATGAGAGGCTAGGTTACTTGTAATACAAAAATGCTGGGTTTTAGTGCCAAAATGGAGGATTTGCTTTTTTTCTCCCTCTTTTTTTTCCTCTTGACATGACAAATAATCTCCTCCACGAGGACAAGCAAAAAGATATTGTATCCCTTACCGTGTAGTGTAAACCTCCCTTGTAAGCTGGGGCAGGCTTTACAGACCATGGCAGCTGAGCAGACAGAATGTGCTGTGCTGGCCAGAGAGCAAGGAGAGGATGAACGGGTGGTGTTTGTTCCACGGGATTGTTTTCTAGGGCCTGATCCTACCGTGTACCAAGGGAGTTTTAAATGTTTGTGAAAACGGTCTTCGCAGAACCTTCTCTGGAGGGCTTAATTTCCAGAGCCAGTATTTTAGTATGAGCAAGCTGGGGAATAGTAGCCCTGAGATTGCTGCTTGAACTGCTGTCAGCAGTGGACAGGAGGTTTTGTTCAGCACCGTGTTATGGAAATGCCCGGTCTGTATGTGAGGCTCTGAAATGCATTCAGACATGAAGAGGTGCCTAAAATTGAAATATTGGAAGCATTTGTTAACTCTCCCTGTGAGATGCGAGCCTGTGAGTAGGAAGGCTCTGCTGTGTTCCCCGAGTCTGAAATCACACCAAAGGGTTTCACAAGCATCTTCATTCATTTTCAGGGTGACTTTATATTCTCAATCCTATATTTGTCTTCCTACATCATGCAAAAAGCCTTTGTGGGGAAGAAAGAAGAGGGCTCCCGTTGTCCCTGTGTTGTATATTGGTGGTGCATCCATTACCCACAATTCAACAATGCCCAAATGCAAAATCTGGGAAGACCCAGGTGTGAACAGCACTACCTGGCCTTACAATAAAAGAAATCATTCATTTGTGCACAGTTGGCAGGTCTCAGTTTTGATCTTAAAATGTCTTCTGGCAACAAATTCCGCGGTGCCTGCAACTGCAGGACTGATTTGAGGGTTGGCCAAGCCACTGTGTGTTGTGGAGAAGCGTGCTCTGAGCGTGGTGTGGTTCTCTTGCCAGGATTATTTTTCTTAAGAAAAACGTCTCATTGCCTTACCTCTCCTCTTGCTCCAACACCTGTGCTTTGTGGGAGAGAGCCCAAGGAGGAGCTGCCAGGAAGGAGCTCCCAGCCAGAGCGGTCCCGCAGTCTCTGTGGTGTGTAGTGTTCATCCTGGGGAGCAGACAATGCAAATTCAGCTCAGCGTGGCAGCACCATTGTTTATTTTTTTCTCTATTTTGGAAGAAAAAATAGCTTCAGCAAAAGTGACTTCTCTTTCTTTTTTTAACTCTGCCTCTCCCAAGAAGGAGAAAGGAAAGGGCCCACGTTTGTTTGACCATGTGGGGAGGTTGGGACCTTTCTGTTCCTACCTTGAATGGATGCTCCTGGGTCCTGACTTGAGGAGGGTGGGGGAAGATGGTTCACTACTAGAATAAGTGGGGTTTCTTGGGGATTCAGAAGTGCTTGTGTGGGTGAGGACCTGAAAGGTCAGGGCTGTGACTTTGTAAGGACTCGTGATGGAAAAAAGATGCCCCAAACTGGGTAGCTGGAGGAGATGGAGGGGACTTGCCTTGTGACAGTTAAGGACAAGACCTGCCTTCTGCCTGTCTGTGCTCAGGTGACAGGATTGCTGCTCTTCTGCCCAGCACTGGCCTCCCCACCCAGCTGGGGGGATGAGAAGACCCGTCCTGACCAGGCTGCCTGCTTTCCTACAGGCTCTGGCATGCCATTGACCCACCCAGCTCCGTGCACAAAAGCCTGCCTCTGGCTCCCCAGGGCAGATGTATCCCATTGCTGCAGGGCCTGGTGGCCACAAGTTTCTTACAATGCCTGTCTCAACGTCCCCGTGGGGGCTGTGGTGACCCTTTCAGATGCTTCTAGCATCCTTGCCAATCCTGTGCATCCACTGCTTCATGATCTTGCTGCGTAAATAGATTGCACTTCCTAAGATGGTGCACCAACAAAAGGAAAATTGCTGCTTGTTTCTCTCGTTTGCTTCTCCTTGGAGTTGGGTTTAAACCAAAAATCTACAGTCTCTTGGCAGAGCATTATTCATGCTTGTTTCCCTTGTCTTCTTAGTGTCTCCTTGATGTAAAGAAGAAAAAGTGTGCTACAAGCTCAATGTGTTACCCGAATGGCAGGAGGAGTTGCTAGCTATGCCAGCAGCAGCTGTGACCTGGATGCTGTCCTTGATAACCAGACAGCTCATGAAGTGCTGCAGTCCTGAGAGGATCCAGTACCACATTTGTGTCGCTGAGATCCAAAATCCCAGCAGTTGGTTGTGCTGTTTTGAAACTTGCTTGTACGTGGGTTATTAAGGATGGTCTTCATGTAGTTGTTGTGCTTCTCCTAGCAGTGACAGCGCTGAGGGAGTTTGTCTCCATGCGTCTCAAAGCAATCAGCAAGCTGTAGATTTAGAGGGAGATGCACCCCACTGCCTTTACTGGATGCTGTGGGCGTTGGGCAGTGCTGGAGGTCAGCACATCTCGGAGGCAGCTGTGCCCTCCTGCACTGGAGGGCAGCTACTGAACAGTAAAGAGCCAGAAATGGCAGAGGCTCCTGCCCAACTGCTCCTAGCTGACTGCAGCTCCTGATGCTAAACTCAGGGGTACGACCAGATTTTAACCTCCTTCAACTGACAAGCTGCAAAATAACTGCACTGAGCATAATGGGAGTGAAATAAGCATGCAACCCATACCGAAGGGTTTTTGTTCCATCTCACGTCTCGGTTAAATTCAATTAGGTGATGCGTGCCAACCCCAGCTGCTGTCGTGTCCTTTTGGGGCCATCCGACCTGTGCTGCGTGTTGTGAGGTGGCTGTGAACTGCGCCCAGCTCCCCTCGCAGCGGTCAGGCTGCAAGCACGCGGAAGCTGGCCCTGCTGCTCAGCCAGCTTTCAGACCACAAGCGTTTTCATCCCTTCTGCTGCTGGGCTGGCAGAAATGTCTGTGGCTCGTTCTGAGCTCACTTAGTTTGGCTTCCTTTGATAATGCAGCATGGGCTTTGCTTCTGCTTTATTTTTCTTTCATCCTGTGGTGGTGTTGCGCTCCGGGGAGTGGTGGCTGAGCTCCAACCACAGCCCCATAAAAGCAGTCTCCGAGATCACGTTGACCCTGCTGGGGCAGCTGCTCAATCTGCAGCCCTTCCCGGATGCCTGGTAGAGATGTATGTGGCCAGGCTTATAACCTGTGAGTTATAAGGGGGTTACGTTTTTTTTTTTGTTTTGTTTCTTTATTTAAAGCTTTTCATTTTGCTCTTAGTTAGGAGGATGAGGCAAGGCTAGTCCTCCTGTAAGTTGCTGCTTCTGGGACGGTTTGTCTGCTCTGTGCTTGTAACTTGCAGATATTTTGCATAGGGACAATTTTCAGCCTGCGTGCCCGAGTTTCAGAGCTGAGCCTGAAGCTCTGCTTGTGTGGGTGCTCTCTGCAACATGGATGTGATCCCTCGCAGCAGCAGGTCCTGTTCACGCACTGTGCTGCTATGCAAGCAGCTGTGGGTACATCGTGTGTTGGGGATGTTTTGAGGGCAATGTGCAAGGTTGTATTTTTCTTTCTCTGGTCAGAGGCTCCCTCTGCCTTTCAGTAGATAAATACTAGCAAAGATCAGGGGAGCTCTGCTTCGTAAAGGAGTGTACATTTAGCTATCTCCCTGCCTTGCTGCATCCCCGTCACTGCAGCAGCGTGAGCTGTTCCCAGCTCACAGCGCTGGGTGGCATGGCCATGGCTAACACCTCCAGCCACCACTAGCAGCACGCTGTTGTGTGCCGACCTGCGTTCTGCAGCATCTGGAGGTTTTGGTGCTTCTAATTACAACACCCCATGTTGGATGGCTGCGGTGGCTGGGCATGCTTTGTGGAAGCTGCTCTCAAACTCGGCGCATCAGGATGCTGACATCTGAGCCGTAATAAGGACAGGCTGTTCACTCCTTTTAGTCTTTTCTTTGGGAATCCCTCTGCCTTGGTTGCTTGAAGAATTGCGAAGCTCAAAACGAGGGAAGAAGTGCTCTGGAGCTAGCTTGTCCTTTTTTCTTCTTGCCTGTGATGTTGCTTCGTTCCTTGGAAATTACGTGGTGTTTGCCTGCTGCATCTGGCTTCTGCATCCTCCGGAAATCCCATTGTGGCTTTCTGGCTCTGTCAGAAACTTGGCAGTGGTTACAGAAGTGGAGGGATGCTCTGGAATTGCCCAGGGAAATTTTACCAGCTGTGCACAGGAAGAAAAAAAACCAACACAGACCAAACAACAAAAAATCCATTCTGCCCTCTCCTTTCATCTTCCATCTGCCAACAGCTTGGCCCATGCAGTGGGAGCAGTGAGCAGAGCAGCCAAGTTTTGTAAATCTGGGGAGTCCCTGAGGCTGAAAAGAATACCAGACCCTGCTCCTGCACCAGCACAGCACTGACCCAGAGTGTTGGGTGAGGAACTTAAACCACAAAATCTCTCCTTGGATGGTCATGAGTGATCTTGTTCCAGCTCTGTACGCTGGCAGCAGATTGAGAGCTGTACCAGTAGCAATTCCTGGGGTGGATACAGTGCAAGCACAGGGTAAAAGTGAAGGAAAAAGGCCTTCTTCAGCCATATGCTTGACAGAAAACTCTTAGAAGATGAAGAGAGAAGCTCCTACTGGGCTTTTGCGATGCTGGAAGTACGTTCGTGTCCCTGCCCAATACTTAACAGTGGTTCATGTCGCTTTGTTGCTTGATTCAGTGACGCAGAGCATCATACGTTTGGTCTTTATGCAAAACACTTAAATGTACTGACTGTACAGTGCGCTTAAGTGCCTTGGTAGGAAAAATGGGGCAGTATGGGTTGTGCTGGGTAGTTGCCTCATCTGGAATGAGGTGAGGCATCAGTCAGAGAGAGGATGTATCCCAGTAAGGCTTAAGCATTAAGGTTGAGCATTTTGCTCCAGCTCCTACTTATTAGTCAGATTCTTCAGATCTTATATCCATGGCTTTCAACAGTGCCTTGATGTCTTGGGTATAAAGCTCTTGTGGTATTGCAACACAGCCTATCAACGACGGGCTGCTCATCAGTTCCCGAGTGCTAGAGCCTCCTGTGATGGCTTGAATCACGCTCAACTCCCCTTGCGCTGGTAAGGCTCAGAAGTAGTGAAAATTCTCTTCTTGCTGCACAGGAGAAGGGGTTGGAGCAGGAGGTGAAGCTGGAAGGGCTTTTAGTCTACACTGCAGTGGCTGCCCTTGCACTGTATGAGCAAAAATTTGGACTCAGAGTTAAAATTTCATTAAAACTGAGTTTTGACAGAAACTTGGCATAGCTGTGCCCACAGAATTGCATCTGAAAAAGCATTTTTAATTTTTTCCTGGACAAACCTCTGACAAGCTCCAGATGCTTGGGTTTCGGAAAAGCTCCATTTGGGTTTCGGAAAAGACGGTCCTGGATGACGTTCCTTAGTCTTTGTCTGGTTTGGTGGCTCACAAGGATGTCACCAGGAGACTGATGCTTGCTCTTCAATGGATTTTGGGCCACTTACAGCTCTGGCTGGGGCTTCTTGACTGGCCTATGTGTCCAAAAAGCTCAGCAGCCCCTGTGGTGGGTGCACCATAGAGCATCCTAGGAAAGCCAGCCCTGCTGAAGGTCTTGTTTAACGATAAATTGAAGACTGTAGACTTGGCTGACCAGCACTCCTGTGCAGAGCACAGTGAGGCCATGCAGCCACAATTTGATAACAACCATTGGAACACAAGCACAGCTTTTCCTGTGCTGTTTTGTGCTCTGCAACAAAGGCTTTGAGTATGTGGGACCAAGATAAAGCTGCTCCACTGACTTCTTTTAAATCGTTTCTTGCTGATCCTTTGGCAGGGGCCACATGCTTTCGTGTGGGTGGCCAGGCAAGCCAGCAAGTACCTACGATGAGATTTGGAGGTGTTGGTGTTGGCAGTGCATTGTTGGCCTCCAGATCCACAGCCTCCTTGGTGCCACGCAGTCCTGCTCCATTCAGTGGGCAGCTGCTATTCTGTTGGAAACGTAGTCTTTCCTTATTTTTTTTCCTTTGCTCCCAGGTTTTTATCCTGATAATTACAAAGAGCTTTGTTTTAATTGCCAAAACCATGACACATTCCCTGTAAGCAGCAGCCTGCCAGACTTTAGGTGGGCTGTTAAAGCTTTTGGACTTGATCCTGAAAGCTGTGCGTCTCCGCAGTTCAGGAATGATGGTTATATTTTTCTAACAAACACAAACTGCCTATTTGCTGCACATCCCATCACCAGAAATGCAATAAAATAACATAAGGCTACTGCTGCAATCAGTTCTGGTCACAGAGTGTTGGAATCAAAGGGGGCTTTGGATGTAGTGTCGTGTATTAGGCATGTGATATCTGCCCTGGGTTATTTACAAACAAATTAACCTCAAGAAAAATACACTTCAACTAAAACAGAGAACTCTGTCAGCAGCAAACATCTAAAGGCCCCCCAAAGGCATACTTAAAATAAAATGGAGATCAGTTCTGAAGTCTAATGGAAACAGTAGAGGGACTATATGGCTTAGGGACCTTTGGCTTGGCCCTGAACTCTGATTGCTTTCAGATCCTGTAGATACTGAGACAAATTCCTGTTTAGATTCACGCAAGGACTGCCAGTGACACTAGGGTTTAACTCCAGACTCAAAAGCTTTTTTATTTTTTATTTTTTGTGGCAGCATTGCCTCCAGTCAATGGTACTGAGTATGGTCAAGTCCCTGCTCAGCCTCTCAGTCCATAGGGAGATGCTGGACTCCTCGCCATCCTCCTTGGGTCTTTGTTTCAGTTTCTTTTGCTAGAGCTGTTCTGCTTTCTATAAATAACATCTGGAGCAGAAGCTGCAGCTGCTGGCCTTGCATCTGGTTGTCCTAACTGCGGGCTGCTCTTGGTGCATCTTGATTTTCGGGAAATCGTTGCTGAAAGAACCCGGGTTTGTGATTATGAGGAAGGAAGAAAGAATGTGTGAGGTGGTGGGAATTTGTGTGAGCTGGGAACACAGCATGACTGGAGTCTTATCTGCCATAGGACTTGCCACTGGAGCCACTTGTGGTCTGGCCCAAGTGCTGGGAGAGGTTACCGAGAGTTTTTTGCAGCTTCTCAGGACATACATTTGGGCTAGGTACTTCACGGCTGATAAATCTGTGCTCTCTTGCACAACAGCTGTGGAGATACTGAACCACTGTCACTGACAGCGTCACGGGAAATAAGTCATTGCAGAGCACTGTTCCCTAAGGCGTAAGGACCAGCAGAGTGTATCTGTTGTAGTATTTGCATTATAGAGCAAGAGTGTTTTCCCATTGCTGTGTATGAACCTTATTTAAACATTTGCATTGGAAGGCTGACTTTCAGAGGCTCCGAACAGCTGCAGCTCCTGCTGAACCCACAGAAGTCAGCTGGAGCTGAGGGTGGTGTGAATTCTCTTCCTTATCGTTAAATTCCTAATTGTCTTGTTGAAAAGGTCCAAGTTTGGCTATGGTGACAGCAAGCTGTCTGCAGCAGCCAGGCTGGAAAATTGCACAAACAGAAACAAATTTAAGTACTAATGTTGATTTTTTTTTTTGATTATGTTTCTGTAGCTTTCTTGATGAGCAGCAGAAGTATAGAAACAGGCAGTTAAATTCTTCCTTCTGGGTCAACAACATTCTGTATTTGCAGGCTACTGTGTTGTAGGTATTGGATCAAGAAAGAGCATCCTGCTTAGCCCACAAGAGCAACTTGCACTTCTATGAACCCCATCTGAACCCCACCGTGAAGATCTGGGGATGGGTTATCCTCAGACTAGAGCATGGCACAGGGTGACAGCAGAAGGGAGATGGGTGTTTGCCTTTCAAGTTCACAGTCAAACTTGCAGATATGTGTAGCAACTAAAGATCGGTCCTGAAAACAGGAACAGAAGGGGGAAAGGCAGATTCTCAGTGCATTATTTCTGCTACAGCAGAGGCTCACAGTTGAGTTTTGGATGCAGCAAAGCAGTGGTGCTCCCTGAGGCTTGTGGGAGAAGGGCAGGGAGATGAAACAATGGGTGGGATAAAATAGATGTGATTATTTCCTCCTTTACTTCCAGGAAACCTATTACAGCCATGGTTCTGTTTGAATAATATCTTGCAAATGTGATCTATTTGTTTGCTGTAGCCCCTAGATGAATTTTCACAAGCACTAGTAGTATGCTTATCTGCTTTGAACATTTCTGGAATGTGTCTTGCTGGGAAGCTAGTGTTAAATTTGTGCGGTCAGCAAAAAAAAAAAAGAAAAAAAAAAGAGATGGTTAAAGCATATCAACAGTTTTCGTTAGCGGGGTGTTGATGTGTTGAAGTGTGATGGGTTTTACAGAACACGCCTGATGCCGGGGGATCTTTCACTGTCATCAGTGTAGGCCACTTCTAAATGTCTGCTGTGAAGCTGGGATGACACATGCCATTATTTCCATGTGTTTCTGCCTGCTTGGGCTATTTAAGGTTCCCTTGCAATTAACAAAGCACAGTTAGAGCTGTTTGAAGCTATCGCTATCTTATTCTAGATTTAAACTACTTACGTCCTTCATTAATTCCAGTACTCACCCTAAAATAAAATAACAAAATGTATTTATAATGTCTGGGTTGTTTATTCCTTTCTGGAAGTCTTGGTATCATTTTCAGCATGAAGAACAGAAGACTAGACATAATAGACATGTTTTTCACCATGTGTCATAGATTTCTTTCTTAGGGTAAGCAGTCCAGGCTCTAAGTTTGAATGTACCAAGTCTGGGTTTTCATATCAACAGTTTTAGGGCAAAGATTTATTTGTCTTTTATGTTTATTGCTTTTTTGTTGTTTTGCTTTGTGTTGTTTTGTTTTGTTTTGTTTTGTTTTGTTTTTTCATTAAACAATCCCATTTACTAAAGAATCCAGTCTGAGGAGCTTATGTTTAAAATTGTTCATATACTGTTGGAATTATGTGCAGAGGCTGATTGGGTGGGTGGAAATGGGCTATTTTACTAAATCTGTAGATCTTAGTAAATTTCCAATAAAATAAAACAATTGATTTGCTCTCTTAACACAATGGAAGAAGCCCTTGGGTGTGTTAATTTAATTTTTGGAAGACTTTTAAATCACAGTAATATTTTGATTTCAGAGTTAATGATTATGGATTCTTCTTTAGTTTATCTTGGACCATGTCTACTTCTTTCTTTTTTCCAGACTGCTGCGGGAACAGTGGATCAGAGCCAAATATGAAAGGAAAGAATTCATTCACAGTGAGAAGCAGGAGCCTTATTCTGCAGGTAGTGAAAGAAACTTTTGGCAGATAAATTTTTTGATGTTCGGCACCTTCCATTTTTCTTGTCTCTGTTTATATTTTCTTTATATTGATTATTGCTTGTATGTCACTAAAGAGGAAGAGAAAGCATGATCTTTTGGACAAGATTTGTCCTGGTGTTCCGTGTATTTGAGTGGGAATATTGGGAATGTCAGTGCCTGATGGAAAGTAATGAGTTATCAGGAGTCTTTCTGTTGACTCATGATCAGTAAAGTACCAGCGAATTTGTTTCTGATAGCTGGAGACATAAATGCACATTAAAATGGAGGTAAGGGTGTTTGTCTTATGGAGGTGACTTTTGCTGTGAAAAGATGAAATCAGATTAACGACAGTCTGGTTAATGGTCAGTAAGGGCTAGGTTCAGAGAATAAGTCAGTTTTCTTAAAGAAGGGCAGAGTTTAAGGAGGAGGTGCAGGGCTTGGCCAGGTTTGTTGTGCAGCTGCACCAGCATAAGGACTGGCACAAAAGTGCATGAAATTAACCGGATACTTTTTTGCTATATGTAAGTGGCCTTTAATTTATTGTGCATATTAAGGAGCTGACACCGGCTATGTGCATGCGTGACTCCGGGATAATTTTATTACCAAGAACCATGTTGCAGATGAAAGGTTAAAATTTTATTTTCATTCTGCTTTTCAAGACTAATAACAAGCAGGTAGCTCCAGCAGTTTGCTGCTATTAAAACTTCAATTAAAATCTGATCTCATATAGTCTCAATTTATGTTTAGAGTCTTTCTGCTCTGCTTTTTTCTATATATGAAACCTGCACATAATGTGCGTGCATGTGTGTGTGTGTAATCCATATTCATGTATAGTACACTGCACATTTTATTTTAGGTTTTCCAAACAGTCTGCTGGAGTTGGACGTGTTATATTAATGATAAATAGTTGATTTCCTAGACAGATTTGGAATTTATCTGCCAATATGTGTATAATGTTCACCCAGGAATAATGTTGCCATTTCATACCGTGCAGCTTTTAAATATAAAAGCCCAGATTCAACGGGGTACTTCAGGCAACCTCGTCGTTTTAAGCACAATTACTCCTTGTGACTCCAAGAAGAGGGTGTACCTGGTTAGAAAGAAGTATTTGTTCCAGTGTTGTTCAGGCAGAAGGGCAGTGTGTTCTGACCTTTCTGAAAAATACTGTAGGAAGAGCTCGAACAGAAGTTTATTTTAGCAATGTATTTTGTAGCTGCTTTTCAGTAATGCTGTTGCATAATATTTAACTGCATGGTGAAGGGGTAGGGTTTTCTCTCCTCTTTGAAGTTCAAACACCATTAACTGCAGAACATAAAAGAGAACATGGCAAGCCATTTTAAATGAACAGCACTTGTGGGAGAAGGAGAGGAAAGGAAGGCAGGCTGATGGGCACCTTGTAGGTTGTGTACCATTTTTTTGGTTTTATGTATTTTCTCTGAGAACTGTATCACCATCAAAATCCAGCATGGGAGCTGTGTAAATTACCTGGGCGATGCTAACCAGGATGTCATCTGTTCATTCTTCTGAACAAAGCAGGGAGGTGGGGACCAAACTTCCAGCACCGACTTATCCTTTCTGTTTCACCATAACAGCTCCCGAGATCTGGTTGCAAACCTGTGCTTCAGCCTGTGCCAAACCATGCTACTTCTGCTGGACAGCGTGACGATGTTGGGGACACTGTTTTCAGTTCTCTGGCTGTTACACTGGGATCAGTTGTTTCCCAGGGCTGTGGCTTGTGTTGTGTATTGGTGCTGGATCACCAGGTTGCCAAGCTGGTGTGAATCAGTGCCATCAATGAGCTGGTCTGAGCTATGCCATCCAAGGCAGGCTGGAGTTTGGCACTTGCAGAAGAAGCTCAGCCACATTACTCGTCCCTGCTCTGCCCTTATCACTGCTTGCAGGGGTCGGTCCAGCTTAGCAGCCTTGAGGATGCACCCTGTGTGGAGCAGTGCTCGTGGCCTGCTCGTGCTGGGTTCAGCGCTGCTGGGGGCTGCAGAGCATCTGGGCAATTGCTTTCCATTCATGACCTCCTGAATGGGGATGCACTAGGGTGGGACTGATACAAGGAGGCCCTCTTGCCCACCCCCCACGCAGTTTGTGTCCCATTTAAATTTATGTATATCTCTCTTTCTCTCCAGCGTTGCCTTAGACCGTTTTTTCTCACCATTCTGAATTCCCCAGAGGGGTGTTAGATTACCAGTTTCTAAGCATGAAACATTTTGTTGCTAATAGAGATGTCGGTATCCATTTTCTGTTGTTTCTTGGAAGATTTAATTCCATTTTACAATCCCAAGGGCAGTTTTGCATTCTGATATTTGCTCAACAATTGCATAAAAATAAGAAAATGCTATCTTTGAGCAGTTTTGAGTAGCATCCTTTTCCAGGCAGCCTGGTGAAACCCGAGTCAGAAATTCAGAGTTCTCGCTTTCAGAAAATCCTTTGGGGAGAGACTGCCTGGAGCCTGTAGATGCCAAGCAGAAGCTATCGCAGCTGAACTGACAGCCCTTGGAGAAATGAGTCTCAGGACAGGAGTGTCAGATGTGCAGGTCAGCACTGAGGTAGTCACGTAGGGGAGCCTGGCAGGGGGATGCGGCAGACTCGTTGGCTGCTGGTGAGAAGTATAAACAAGAGACACGAGTGTGGGATGCAGAGGCAATGGCTGGGTCTTACCCAGCTGCTCCAAAAGGCTTTGCATAGCCCCCTGACCGATGGGAAACTGCCCTCTGTGATGGGAAGCAATGTAAGGTAGCAGAAACGGAGTTGGGAAACAGACATACCTTGTGTGAACAGAAATCCCTGGTGTGGGCAACACTGGGTGTTCAAGCAGGACCTCAAACCTCACCCCAGGGAGGAGCCCTGGCTGCAGATCCACAGTCTTCAGATGTCCCCTCTCTGGGGCACGCTGTTACACCTGCAGTCATGGCCATTTTCCCTCAGTACAAGATTCCTTATAGGAACTTCCACAGAAATTTTAGGGAGTTTCTTGCTCCCACAGGAAGCCTTTGGACTTTAGCCCATGCGCCACTGACAGCTGCAGCTTCCAGCTCCTGTGCCGTGGGATAGTTCTTCAAACTCTGATGGTTTCATTCCTCTGAATGAGCCGTCATTAATGAATATGTTAGCACCATTGATTTTAGTGCAAGGAGTCAGTTTGAGTTCGGGTAGTGCAGGAAGATTAGTAAAACAGTGATTAAATGCTTCGGTGATCCACTATCGATTCTTAGATACACCCTTTTATACATTTGAGCTCTTAATTCGACTGCAGTATTAAAGCTAAATAATCTGATCATCCTAGACAGACTTCATGAGGCAAAACATTATTTACACCCCGGTAATCCTGATTAATGCCATGGTTGTGTTCCTCGTGCTACTGATACTTTTGTTGCACAGTGGCATATAGAGTAATACCGATTTTAAGACCCCCACATTAATGCATTTGAGGGTCGTTTTATCCCTTCTGATAAATGAACTGACTCAATTACTGTCAGTCTCCAGCTAATTGTCCCCTCTCAAGGAGTTTAATGGGGCACAGGCACCGACTTCTGGAAGTGAAGGGTGGTATTAATTGCCGTCAAGTTCCAATCTGGAACTCGAGGCAGTTGAAAGGTTTGTGTGATTGTCCTTTAAAAGCTTGGATGTCTTCCCCTGCTGTTGACTGGCAGCAGTTACGGCAATGCCTTCCAAATGTTGTGCTGAAAATTAGTTCGTTTGGGTGTTTTTGATTACTCTTTATCAAATGGATTTATTTTAGCCAAGGAAGGTGTGGAGGGAGCAGAACAGTGTTTTCAGAGCTGGAGCATTATAATAATATAAATTGGTAAAGGTGCAGCTGCTCTAATGTATCTCAGGCCACAGACAAGCGAAGGGGATGTGCATGTGGCCAAGAGAAAGCAAAAGGGAGGCGTCAGCTCCTGTAAGCCTGCCTTTGGCTTCTGATGGACCCATCTCACTACCGCCAAGGTGCAGGGAGATCTTTGGATTCTTTGCGTTAACATTAGCAAATGAAACTGCTTTACCTGGTGTTAAATCTCTTAATGCTTGTCAGGGAGAAATGGCGTAACTTTACATTTCGGATCGTGACAGCGCTTACCCATGGGCTGAGCATGGGAAGCGCAGTCAGAGCTAATGGGCAACGAACAGAGATGTCTGTGTAAGAGGAGGTGGCACCTTTTTCCTGGGAACACTGACTGTGTCTGCCTGTTATCTGGTGCTCATTGTGGGTGAGCCCTGGGTGCTCGTGCAGTCCGTGCAGACAAAGCTCACCACAACAGAGGTCCCACCTTTTTTGACTAATATCTGCACAATTGATGGTAGGCAAATAGGATGCATCTGAAAAGTATTCTACAAATAAATCAGTGTGAAACCGACTGAGTTCCCTTCTGCCGTTGCTTTACTGCTCCTTGTCATTGGGAAGAATGTTTTTCCCCTCTCTCTTTGCCTCCTACACCATCTTTCCAACTGTAGTTTCCATGCAGGACCCAGCACTGGGATGTTCTGCTGGAGGGGATGTGAGAACTGGCAGTCGGTAGCTGTTGGAAGACGTAAAGGTTTGAAATGACCCTCGCCTGGATGGGGAGGCGAATCCTGTCTCGTGATGCAATGAGCTGGTCCGGTGCCAAAGCTTTTCTTCGAGCTCCAGCTGGTTGCTGCTTGGTGGGTGCATTTTGTCTCACCATTGCTGGGAGGGGGAGATGCTGCAGATTCCCCAGGGTGCTGCTGTGTGGAAGACACCGAGCTGCAGAGAGCAAGCAGCTCGTCTCAGGTGTCTCTCAGGCAGGGTACGTTACAGCAAACTGGAAGGCGGTAGGAATTCTGCTTCCTAAAACCAAATTGATTGTACAGAGTTCAAACAAGGCAATCCTGAACCTACGCGTGGTGTTCCCCTGGCCTTGCTACAGCCACACACATCCGAGCAGACTGTTCTCTGCTGGTCTGCTCCCTGAGCTGATCCCCTTGTTTCCAGCAGGGATGCAGTTAGCACTTCCCTCCTTCCAAAGCCAGTTGTGAAACTCGCTGGTCTGCGGAGATTGGGGTGCTCTCAGAGAGCCAGAGGAGCACCATGGATACAAGGAACAACAAGGGATTGGGTTTTGGCTTAAATACTACCAACTATAGTAGTGGCCAAGGCCATATGAATAATCTTTTGACCAAATACTTGATGTTATTTACACTAAAGCAAAGGCAGGGGCATCTCTATGGGGGGAGAGAGAGATCCTGACTCACTGCTCTTCTTAAAGAGTCCAAGCCCAGGAGAGCAAAGGCTCACCAGTGAGGTGCAGACATACAAGACGTTAAGAGATTATTTATGCCATGTATTGTTATTTAATAGGGTCACTGAGATGGTTCAGCAGTGATTTACAGGCACTCAGACCAGGGTGGAGGTGCTTTCCAGCACAGTGTGAACAGATGGCGAGCACGGGGTGAACTTCGTGCAAGCAACAGCTTCACCAGACACAGCTTGCTGCAACTTTGCTGCAAATGCTGCTTTCTTGTATTTTCTATAAATAGGCCGGCACGTCCTGGTGCTGTTAATTTATCAGGTCGTGGAAGAGCAGTCAATAAAGGGAGAAGATTCGCAGATCAAACATGCTGCTACCAAATCTGCATGCCAAAACCATTCCGTTTTAATGGGACAGGGGATCTGCAGTCCTCCCGTCCTCACAGCACATACTGCTGGGGATCTTTCACGTTGAGACATTTTGCAAAGGTGTTCGGGATGGGAATGTATCCTTTGCAAGGAGGGAGGATGTAAATGCCAGCAAGCATCATTGCTTTCATTCTTCAGTCATGGGAGGCTGCAGCTCCTCAGCTGATGCAAATTGTCCTAGGTCCCATAAAAATGGTGAAGGAATTGAGATTTACACAGGCTGAAGATTTAAACCCTGCCCTTTGGGATGGAAGTCGGAAAAGGCCTTGATTGTTTGATTGGTGGTTGTATGTCCGAGGGTGGCGGCCTCTTGCTCCGCAGCGTGAGATAATACAGTGGTGCTGCAGCCTTAGACAGCTTTAGCCTCTGTTGGTTTCTATTCCTTGTATTTGCAGCGTGGACTAGATCTCGTTGCCATTACTGAGGGCTGAGAAGGGCGAGCTCTGCACAGGTAGCTCCGAAGGGGGGCATTTGGCTGAAGGTGTCCGTTCGCTTGCCCTGTGTTCTCTCAACACCCTAGAGATGACTTTGCTTATGTGTTAGTTTGTATTTGTCTGCAAATAGGGTAGCAAAGTAAATTATGAGACGTGAAACAACACCCTAAAATCGTAAAATCTGTGCACTTTCTATTCCATGTGGCTCTTGCATAACACAGGAAACAATCTGAATTAATTTTTCCCTGCACTTGCACAGTTGGAAGGCTGCGAAGGACGAGAGCAAACACACGGGATGTGAATATGTTCCTTCTCACTGCGAGGAAGATACCCGTATTAGTTCAGCCTGACCTGCAGTGATGTAATGCGGTTTATTTTGGGCGTGATCAGACAAAGCAGTGAGCACTGTTGCAGTTTAAACCCAATTATTTTAAGTGACAGACCTCATCCTCTGCTGTCACTTTCCTGTTTCGGTGAGCGAGCCTGCAGTGACACAGCGATGCCGTGCTTCAGCCCGGTGTTTTTCTCAGCCTCAGAAGCAAGCAGAGCACAGAAATAAAGCACCAGCTAGAGGGCTGCTGATGCCGTTTGTTAAGATGTTCATGCACGCAGTCCTTAAGGAAATGCTTGTGCAGGAGGGAGCTGGATGTGCTGCGTGAACCGGCACCATCCCCTTGGCTTGCCCAGCACGCCCAGTAGGACCCGATGGTGGAGGTGATGGGAGTGAGGTGGAGGTGACGCAGCTTTTCACAGCTGCAGCAAAGGAAAGGTGGTCGGACTTTCCCTGTGAAACGTTTTTTGCCTTTCATCGTCAGATGCTAGCAGGAAGTGGGCAGCTTTGGTGAATTCACAGCTTCAAAATGCAGTTAGAGAATTATCAAATGTCTCATTTGCCCACCTTTCCTTTTTGGGTGGGGGAGAAAAAGCATCACAGGCAATTTCAGAAGGTCAAATCGCTGCTGCCAGAAGTGTCCAGTCTGATAGGATGAGTTCTGAATCATGGTAAGCTGAGAGCTTCTGGGAGGCTGATGCATTTCTTCCTCCTCCTGGTTAATTGGCAGAGCACAGCCTGAGGGTCTTGGGGTGCTGGAGACAGGAGAGAGAGGGCTTTTGTGGGGGGAGGTTTGTGTCCTGAGGAGCCAGGGAGGACAGGGATGGTGTGTCCGTGCTGCAGCCTGCTCTGGTGCTGCTCAAAGCAGAGGCGTTTTTGCCAGCATCCTTCTCTTTGTACACATATGTGGCTGTGCCAGTAATGCATGCTCTGGTTTCTGTACCCTCCTGCCGCATTGTCTGAACAATGTGCATCCTCGACTTCTGCAAAGATGGCTTTTCTGATGTAAATGCTTTCAGTGAGGGAATGCAGCGTAATGCTGGGTGCTGAGCCCCATTTCACAGGTGGGTGCATGGAGGGCCCTGGGGGTCTGCGTGCTGTTGGGTGGCAGGGGCCGGGCCCCAGCTCTTGGTACCTTGAGGGGTCAGTGCGGGTGGGAAGGGGAGCTCATGGCCTCAGGGTGAAGCTCCCTGGGTTGCAGCCAAGGTTTTAGGCTGGTGGCTGCTTGTGTTTGTCATCAGGGCTGGTGAGCGTGGCCATTTGGCCCTGTCCTACCTCTCTGAGGGCTGTCTACTTGCAGGTGAGGGCTGCATCCTTGACTGGTGTGAATGTGTGTTGCTCTGTTGAAGCTTGTGTTGGGTTCTGCTCTCTGAATGCCTTCACGTCAGACCTGGTCTGTGCTCAGAGCATCAGGATGCTGTGGGTAATGAGATCCCCTCCCGACACCTGATGAAATGGTACTGTGGCAACAACCTGATACAGATGGAAATCTGTTGTGTGAAACCATCTCCTCCTAGGCAGGCAGCACTGTCACAGGTGATTCCTGTAACATCCTGTACGTGCTGGTGAGCACATTCATTAAACAAAAAGGTCTAATCGAAACTCTATTCTTGCGAAGGTGTTACCAGCTGAATGAGGAGCTGCTTTTAGTGCTAGGAAGGCTTGAGCCAGCTGATGTGCTCAGAACGGTAGCCAGATACCATCTCAGCTTCTCTCATGCAGCCTGACATGAAGATTATTTCATTGCCGTATTTTTGCAACCACACGCAACCCGATGTGGACAAATCCTTGGCTGATGTTCCTGTTCACGTTTCCACCAAGTCCAGTGAAGCTCTTCTCACTTTCCCCAAGTGACGATGGCGCTGTGGTGACAAGCTCTGCATGACCGCAGAGCGGGACTGCAGCGCAGTTGGGTGTAAGGTGAGAGCAGGCAGGCGACATTCCCTCGGAAAAAAAAAAAAAGAGGCATTGCCCCACTGCAAGAGTGGCTCTAAAAGAGTCAGCTTTGTTGTTTCTTTTGCAAGCATGCGAATTATCCTGTTGTTTTATAAGCAAGGAGAAGTGGAGCATTTAGCAATCACAGATAGCTGCATCTGGCTGGGATTGTCCAAGGCACTGAAAAGCCAGAGGGGAAGATGAGCAGGCAATGCTTGCATAAGCTTTGGTTCCTTAGGACACCAAGCTTACGGGAACGATAAGAGAAGCCACGTGATAAGTTTTTTATTTTATATAACAATAATTATATAATTATATAAATATTTTATAATTATATATGATGAAGATAAGCTAGGAAATGCTTATCATTTTTATCAGTAGCTCACCCAATCCGATGAACAGGCCACCAGTGCCTGCTGTAGGAGAGTGTTGTGGTGCAAATCCTTTCGGGGCAGGATTTGGTTTTGCTGTGTCTGCAGCGAGCTGCCTGATCAGCAGCGTGGCTGTGGTGCGAGGCAGGTGTACCTGGCCATGCTGCAGCCATACGCGGGCTGCCCCTCTCTTGTGTGACTTGGCTAGGGATACAAATACTTCAGCACTTTTTTCCCAGTGCTCCTTCTCTCCCTCCCCCCTCAGTTTACAACATCTCCTTGTGACAAAGCCGCCCTCGGTGCCAGCAGGCGGCTGTGCCAGGCTGAGCGGGGCCGCGGCGGCTCTGCCTGCTTCTTGCAGGGCTGCAGCGTGAGCACAGGGAGCTCGCGAATGCGAAGTCCTGCAGCTGATCTGGTGATCGATGGGACTGGCTTTGCAACTCAGAGCCCTTCTTAATCAGGCGGTAAACACCAGTAAAAACGAGTTTATAAGCACTGCTACCTGTTTGGTCTTCCAAGCAGCAGAGAAATAGCTGCAAAGCAGTTGCAGTGGTTTGAGTTCATGAAGCCCCAAGTCCTCCCCCAAATCCTAGCGATATTTCTGTTGACAGCAGCGAGATGTGAAGTGTCACTTTATAAACACTGAGTTACATTAGACTCTGAATACCACAAAGGTCTTAAAATCCACATGGCTGATGCAAAGCTATAAGTAGTCTTTAAAGCGCAGCCTGCGTCGTGTGTCTGTAAAGTGAATAGAACCACGCAAATAGAGAGTTTATTTTCCTCCCCTTCTGTTTTTATGCTGGCAAGTTTCCCATAATGCCAGTGACGTGACTCTTGATTTACACCATGTATGGAAATTTAGGAAAAGGCTGCTTATAAAGGGCTCTTCTACCATTTTGTGAGTTGAGCTTCTGAAGATACTGGTTTCATCTGTAATCTCCACCCAAAGATCTGATTTTTTTTCAGCAGTTTCCGTGAATGTAAATCTTTACTTAACCTCAGTGCACCCATGACTGATTGGCCAACAGAGCTGTCAAAAGCTTTAGCAAGCCTTGACCTTAGCCCACAGAGAGGAATTTTCAATACAAAGAAATCAGTTAATTTATTTCTCCGGCATAGCCTCAAAGAGGAGTGCCGCTTTGCTCTGGATGATTTCTAATGCCACTGTTATCTGATGATAGCTGCAAAATGGATGAAAGTCTCTTCTTATGCTTGAAAGGCTTGAGAATTAGAGCTGGGCTTTGAGCGCAGCTCCGGCGCTTTCCGCTGGTGCCTCTCTTTGATGGGCAGCACTTGTTTGCATCGTGCTGACTGAGGCAGGGCTGCAGCGTGCATCGGGAAGGTGAGGCGTGCTCAGTGACCTGCAGAGCATCCATCACAGTCTGGTGCTTTCGGTACAGCCCTTCTCTCCCCATCCCTGTAAGCAGAGCCTTCATGGACCTGGAGATTGAAATAAAAGAGGAGAGCTGCTAAAAAGCAGGGGAGCTAAGGGCAGCCTGCTATTTTGCTGAAACTTCATGCAGAGTCCTGCACGGCTGAGATTTAGACATCAGAGGAGATGCTTTGTGGGAGGAAGTCATGACAGTGCGATGCCTGCTGGTGCTCGGTGTGCGTACTGTGATTGCATCACTGGTGCCTTCTGTTAAGTCATGGTTTCCAGTAAATTCCCAGCAGCTGCTTCCGGTGTCTGGCTGAACTGAAGTGCCAGGTTTGGCTCTTACTAAGTTCTGCAAAATGTTGTTACGAAGCCGTGCTCAGCCTTTCTCTTATCTGTGAGATCTCGGCTAGTCCGTCCCGAGCTCTGGCTCCATTTCTACCATCCCCAGCTGAATCCAGGAGCGATTCCCCTTTGGCATTGCTATACCCTTGCAAGCTGGTTCTGTGCCCTGAGGGAGGTGAGGGCTGCCCTCCAAAGATGGGCAGCAGAGATGCTGCTCCTCTCTGGCAGAACTGAGCACGTGAGCTGTGGTTGGTGCCTGGTAGGAAAAGAGTAGCAAGTGTGCCTGGTGCCGTGGGGACGGTGGCTTGCACAAACCTGGGGGGGTAAGCAAAGGGACAAAGCCCTCCCCAAAATGACGCAGACGATGTCACTCCTTGCGTTTCAAGGGCACACGAGAGCATTACAAGTGGGTTGGGTCTGTGCTCCAGATGCTGTACGGACGTACCCTGGTGTGCAGATGCAAAAAGCAGCCCTGGTCCAGCAAGATTATAATCAAAGAGCATTTAGCAGGGGTGGGCGTGTGGGTGTCTGCACTGACACGAAAACCTGAATGCCCGCCAACATGCCGCTACTCCAGAGATGTGATTAGTCTCTAAAGCTGCACATCGAGGTTACTGCAGTCTGGTGGCCAGGAGGGGGTTAAAGCACAGGCATCCCTCCAGCGAGGAGCCTGCAGTGAAACCTCCTTCTCATGCAGGCACAGACAGGGCTTCTGTTCTCTGGCACTGACATCACCCGCGGGTGGCCGGGAGGTGACGCACGCCGGGAGCCAGGCTCCGCGGGCACTGCAGCACCCAGGAGATGCTGGATGTGGCACAGCACCCGCTCAAAGCCCTCATGCTCCTCTGTGGCTGGCTGGACCATGCCCAGGCTGTCAGGCAGGCACAAAAAGTTGGTGGAAGGAGCGTTGGTGAGCGGCTTTGGTCAGCGTCCTTCCCCCTGGGCTCCTCCTGCTGGCCTGGCAGCCTTCAGAGCTGGTGGCTGGCAAGTTGGGATTTCCACAGGTTTGGTTTTCTTGCAGCCCAGACACGGTGTTTGGTGGTTTGGGAGAAAAGCACCTGCATCACCACTTGCCCATGCTCAGTCACCTTTTTATGTCTTCCTGGTTTAACCCTGTATTTAATGTTACACAACTCCCCATCAGGACTTGGTTCAGGAAACCTTTCCCCACCGTCTCCTTTGCGGTTTGAGGGAAATGCAGCCGCCACTTTCAAACAAAGGGCTGCTGCTTCCCCTTCCTCGGCAGGCGTGGGGCATGCTGCGGGACAGCTCACCTCGCCTGGCTCTGCAGCCTCATCCCGAGCCAAGAGCAAAAACCCCACAGCAGCGCTCACAGGGGGAGGGAAGGAAAGGTGTCCATTAGGAAAAACAAAACCAAAAAAAATAAATAAAATAACCTCCCATGTACTTCCCTGCCAGATCAACGACACCCACTGCAGGCATCAGCAGTGGCAGACCCGGTGCTTTTGGAGAGCGTCGCGCAGCCCTGGCTCTGAGAGCAGCCTGCTTTGCGGTGCAGGCGGTGTAAGCATCAAGCACGGACCGTGCTGCTGCACAGACAAGACACATCAAAGAGCTGTTTAGCTAACAAAACCAGGAGGAAAGATGTGAGGGGAGATCACAGCATGGTTGTTGTCTTGTTTTGTTTTTTTTTCCCAGGTGACAGGGACGTGCCCACGCTGTGTGTCCCTGTGACAGGTGGGATGTGCTGGGTCTCGGCAGGGTGGCGGCGTGCACCCAGGGACTGAAGCAGCCTTTCAGTGCTTTCCAGCAACATTTTAAAGTGCTGATTCTCACACAGGGCAGCCCCTCTGAGACAGGGATGCCACCTAATGAGGCTCCATTACAACCCAAGGAAGGTGCTGTGCCGCTTCCCCACGTCGCTAAAAGGAGAGCATGCACTACCAGCACCAGGAAACAATAGAAAAGGCAGCAAATGCAAAAGCTTTTTGTTTAGAAATAACTTTGGTGCATTTTTACTTTTTCTGCCTTTTGTACACACAGCCCCCTCTGGGTCATGGTTAGAGGCCAAGGACTGCTGCTGCACTCTCCAGGAAATCCGCGAGCGCTGCAGTGACCCAGTGCTGGCGTGTGGGGATGGAGGAAAATTGATGTTCCTCTTACAGATAGGTGGTGTGCAAGGAAAATCAAGGAGCAACGAGCAACGTGCTGGTGGCTTCAGCTCCCCTAAAGCACGTAGGCAGCCAGAATCACAGGCGAGGACGCGTGGGCCCGCGTGGGAGGGATGGAGTCGGCCGAGCGACATGTTGGCACCGCTGGCTGTGGGGGGGCTGCGGCACCACCGCCGGCTGAAGCTGGATGTTCACAGTGAGGTTAGGATCCAGCTGTAATTTTAACAGCTGGTTCTGTCAAGCTGCCTTCAACACAGTTCTGATCCCAAATTCTATAATTAGCCCGGCAGCAGCAGCAGCTTTCTCACAAAAATTAAAGCAGCAGCGTTGCTTGTGGCAGGGGAAGCAGAACAGCGAGAGAGCAAGCCTTACTTCAAGTGGAAAGGGCTGGCTGATAAAATTTTAAATAGTTGTGGTTTGGTCTTTTTTTTCCTCTCCATCTAAGTGCTTTGTGCAAAATGTTTGGTCAGTTTTTTGTTTTTTCCCCTCAAAAAAGAACGAGTAAGAAGCGCTGTTTCATTTTGCATCATGTGTAACAGAAACGTTTGCGTTTGTAAACTCAAGTAAAAAAAAGTTTCATTTGTGGTCAACTCAGCATCAGGTACGTGAGCTGAGCTGGTCGGGGTTCTCATGGGAGAGACACTCAGCACCTTCCTGCTCTTACACTCAGTGGCTGAAGGCATCCCCTGTGTTTTGGGGTGAGCTCTGGGTGGTTCCTGGCAGCCCTCCGAGCTGCTGTGCCCCTGGGACACATGGTAAGTGTAAGCTGTAAGATCAATAAGGTGTTTGAAACACCCCAATTATCATTGACAGGAGTCAGTCCTCAATAGCTTTCCCTGTCTAGGGTCAATCAGCTCGAAATACTGCATTTGGCATCTCTTGGACTGTTTGTTCCTGTAACCTTGGGTTTCTGCAGTCAATAAACGAATCCATTCGAACGGAAAGGAGATAAAGAAAGAAATCAGGCTGGTTCTCCATGGTTTTTGATAACTTTTAGAGCAAGAATAAAGGAACTAGCCCTTTCTATTTCTGATGGTTTGTGAAGGGAGTTCTTGGTGTCCTGATCTCTACGGTGTTTTCACAGTGTAGTGACACAGGGCCAAAAGGCTGGTGCAGCATCTTCTGGTGATGGGGAGCGAGTGACTGGGAAGTAACGCTGTAACCAAGTACATGGGAAAGGCTGATTTCATGGCAACTTGTCCTAGCTTAATTAAATTGCTATTAAAGAACAATCCATTTTATGTTGGAGACCTGTGCCGGGCCAGGCAGTTTCTGTCTCACCAGATGAAGGACGTGTTTCCGGAGTGAGGTCATGTCTTTTGTTCTGGAGTTTGCTGAAGACATTGCTGAGCCTTAGATGAAACTTGACCAAGAAGCGTGAGCATTTGTTGATGCCTCTTTCTGCTCGGCACCAGCCCATCTCCATCACTGATTTCATAATTCTGTGCTCCAAAAATAAAACGCTGCAAATCTGTAAAGCTGTGGAGGGATGGGGAAGATTTGGCATCTGATGCAGGGAAGCTCTGCACGAGTGCCCTTGCTGCAGACGCGAGTGATCCAGCAGCGAGCGCTGTCTGGATGTGTCCACTGAGCTCTGAAGGGAGGTAAGGGGAGGATATGGGACCATATCCTGTAGTGAGCTTGCTTGAGATTTTATCCTGATGCCTTGGATGCAGCAGATAAGCCTGCAGCAGAGGAGTTGCTCACACCCCTCCCCTTACCTCTTGAATGCTTGCAGAGAAATTGGACTGAAGATGCCTCCCCAGCTGTCTCAGTATGCCTGTATAAAAAAAAAAAAATGCTGCAGTTGAGGTGCACACACAGCAGCTACGGAGATGAGCCACGTTCATTTTCATAACCAGCTCTGTGAGAACAGCCCTTGAGGGACGTGATTATGTGGCACATGGCTAACAACCAGCACATCCCCAAAATATCTGAAAGGCAAGAAAGCTGCTCAGCAGGGAGTGAATTTCAAACTTGCACGCATTGCAGAGGCTGGAAGAAGAAATTTTAGCATAGTAAAGTTAGTGGAGTTTTGGCCAGTGATTTATTTAGGCTAGGATTTAGCCCTGGTTTATATAATTACAGAAGTTCACAAAGTGGGATCGTCCTGCTCCAGGGACGGGGGGTGATAGGTTTAGAAAAGCAAACATCCAAACGTGTGCAAATATCCTCGTGCAACTGGGAGGCTGTGGCTGCACCGCTGAGTGCACCTCCCTCCATCCCACAGCTCCAGGAGCATCCAAAGGAGCCGATTTCTGGGACAGCTGTAAAACTGGCAGCTGGGAGAGGAATGAGTCCTAAATGAAAAAATTCTCCATTCCCCACATAAAGCAATAGCTTCGCCTGTAAATGTGTCGAACCCTCAATAATAGATGATCAGGAGCCGTTAGCACCGCAGCAGATGTGCTCAGAGCCATTTGGATTTCTCTTCAAAGCAAACAAAGAGGAATGTGGTGTGCGTGCGGGGATGGATTTCCCTGATTTACGATCGTGCAGCAGCGCTGCCTACGTGGGGGGAATACTTTATTCCGGGACGCCCTGGAGAGAGGGTCCTAAACCCATTTGAAGTCAGTGGTGAACTTCTCTGCTGACTTCACTCAGGCTCTGGTCGATGGTTAAGTTCATTTAATCCTCGCATGGATTGATCTATGGGAGCAGCTGCCCAGGCTGAGATTTTATTTACTGTTAGGGGTGTCAGACAGTCCATCTAAAACTGTTCGGGGCTGGGAGGATATTTTGGCCTGCTCCCGTAGCTGTGGTTTGAGGCTCTGCACAATGCCCGCGTGAAATGCAGCCCTTCAGGTGTTTCCCAGAGCTCTGCAGTCAGTTCGAGCCAAACCCTCAGCAGCACGTGGCTTGGCATAGCCCATCTGGGGTGCATGCTGAGGGTGGAAAGGCTCCTCATCCTCAAGCCTTTTTTTTTTTTAGGGTCTCACCCCTTTGCAGGGAGAGAGCCTGCTGCATACTACTCACTATTTTGGCCACGTGTCTTCATCACGAAGCCTCTGCTGATGGCCGTGCTGGGTGAGAGTGGCGAGGGGGAGCACGTGGGAGACTTGCATGGAGCTCTGCCAAGCACAAACCTTGAGCACAGGGTTTATCCTTTAAGAGCAGGGTGAGGATCCATCTGTGCTGCCGGCTCTTTGGGGCTTCAAGCATTTAAAATTTCATACAAAGCCTTCTGCAGGGTGGTGGTGGGCAATCCCTGTGCCCCTTTCCTTCTCACCAGTGCATCTTCCTGGGCAGCTTTTGTGCATGTAGCTGCACAATGGCTTCTGAGAGGACTTTTGGGGGGTCTGTGTCTCACCCCAGTCTCTGTTTTGGGAGTGGTTTCAGCAGGGTAATGCTGCTGCTGTAGAGATACTGCTGTGACTCAGTGCTGCGTGCCTGTCCTTAGATGTCTTCTCTCCCAGCTTCCCAGCTAGGTCAGACCCCAGATGGATTCGGTGCTGGTAAGGGGGATGAACATCGCATTGCGAACCTCTCAGCTTTCATCTGCCTTTTTATAATGAAAGACCGGATTCACAAGATCAAAACCTGAAGGTTATTTACCTGTAACTGGAATTTTTCTCCAAGCAGCCAGCAGCTCCCTGGTGGCCGTGCAGGGATGCCACTCAAGGAGGAAGCATTTGATTTCCAAGTAAAATTAGATTCCACATTCAATTCTCAGTAACACAAGCACAAGACTTCCAGTAAAGATGTTTTCTGTAGAAGAGGGTTTTAACCTCTCCCAGCAGATACAATCTAATTGCGCTGCAGCAGCTAACTATTGCCTTATCTTCAATATGTAAACACTTGCTCAGTAATTAAGTTACCATGGAAGTAGTACTGTATCGATGGCCAATTATAAGATAAACTGATAAAAAGGGGGCTGTGTTTTCTACAGAGCACACCAAATCTGATATGCCTATAATGGTCAGGTAAAGACTTGGGAATGTTGTGTTTCAATATATTCTCCTGATATTCATGCTTGCATAGCTTTTTCAGGGGAGGTGAGTGCTCTCTGGGAGATCAGCTTTTCCAGGAATGAATCTATTAAAAATTGAAGTTTTTCTCTGGTGAATGTCCTTTGCACCACCTTACCTTGTACTCACCCAGAGATTGCCACATCCTGCTGCCTTGTGTCCCCACCTTTCATCCCATGGATGGCTCCGTGGAGGCACCTCCCATGCCTTGGTTCTGCTGCATTCAGCCAGCACAAGGGGCAATAAGATCCCATCCGAGATACCTTCTGGGAGTATTAATGTCTGTATTAATGTCTTTGTCACCTGAGAGCTACTCTGTGGGGCATGATAATATGTGATTAAAGAAGCCAGTTAGAAACAGTTTAGGAAGCTGGATTAGATACCTGATCTCTTACTATGGTTCCTTTTATCTGACAGCCCAGTGAAAGAAAGGTGTCTGGATTACACTGGGAGACATCGGAATCAACAAGAGCGTTCTCTGGGTGCTGGGCTTAGTGGTGTCATGAACAATTTTAATCGTTTCTAAATGGTGCCAAACATCACAAGCTTAATGGATTTCAGCTTTATTACTGGGGCTTTGCTTAGAAGCAATTTGGATTTTCAGCTGTGAGCCAGCAGTGTAAGTGTACTCAGGGTGACATTAAAAGGGACTGGAAACCCAGGGACTGACCTGGCATTTAAATACCATGTGCCCATGCACGGGGACAGACCTCATCTTCTTTCCATCATGGTCAAGACCTCGATGCTCTGTTAAGCCCAGCCCCATGTTGTTTCCATAGGGGCAATGTGTTTGGCTCCATTTCACGTGCTGATCTCCAGCAGATGGGTAGCTGAACAAGCAACTTTTTCCATTTCAAAGGCTTTGTTGCTCACGATGAAGCAAGATGATGATTTCTTTGTGCAGTGATCTCTACAGTTTGTTGGCTTCAACCTCAAACTTCTTGGAGGCATGATCTAAACTGGTCTCTATCCTTTGTTTTGGGGGGAGTGGGTTAGCTATGCCGGTTTTGGGTGACTTGGCTGGAGGGAAAGCAGTCACTGCCTCCAAATCCAGTTTCTCTGGGTGGCTTTTTTACATCATGGGAGAAGACGCCCTGCAAGATCTCAACATCGAAGAGGGTTTTGTAAAACTCTTTTGACTTTGCTGGGAGAAATGGTAACAGGAGGCAACCTTGTGCGTCAGGCATTTGTGGATCAAATCTGTGTAAAGCTGTCAGGGACAGAAGTCCCCAGTTCAAGACCGGTGGTCACTGAGGTCTCTTCAGCTGGTTGGTGCTCTTAGTCTGGCATGAACAAGAAGAGGGGGAAAAGGGGAACATAGACATTTGTCAAGTTCTCCTCAGGAGTAGCATGTGGCATTGTTTCCCTTATCAGTAAAGGGAAATACATGTGTTCCTGCTCCTTGTGGGTTTTTGTGCCACCTAGAACCACCAACCTAAGGTTTCGGGTGCTTCTAGAGCAGAGTTGAACATTAATAACGATGTTTTCCCCTAGAAGGCCAAGGAGATGTCTGTAGCACTTTCTCAATCATCTACTGAATCCTAGCTTTGTGTGTGATGCAGCCATTCAAGTACTAATTGCCTTTGATTAAGTCAATCATTTGCAGAGTGAGTGGGTTAATTGGGTATTGTGGAAGCAATCGATCTAATCAGCTGCTTGCATCCATAGCTGAGGCGCTACAATGCAGCAGGACAATAATTGTTTTATGAGCTCCTGGAAGGCAGCAGAGGCAGACTGGATGGCAACAAGAAACCTTTCTCTGCAAAATGGCCTTTAGGAAAGGTAATTTGCATGCTAAGTGTTCATTAGGAGAGGCCTGATTGATTAAGAGCTGGGAAATTCTCCCCTCTAAAATGCGTGTGCATGAGAAAATGGCTGGCGTTGTGGATGGTAGATCCTGGGCTCATTTGCTTGTCTGAGCGTGGCGTGGTAAAGGTGTGTTGTCCTGGGGGTGGGTTGAGGAGATGTTGTCTTGATGGTGGGATGAAGGAGATCACAGCCAGCACCACGAAATCCCACTCGGTATGACACAAGATGCTCCAGACACCCATCCCCACACGAGGTGCACCTAGAGCTTACCTCCCAGGTGCCCTTCCAGGGGCAAGGAAACTATTTGGTCTGCAGGACCACTCAACACATACCCACTCCTTGCTGAGCCTCTCATTTCCAAAGCACTGAACTGTGCCTGAACGGGAACAGCTCCTGGTGGCTCCGCACATGGCCCATGCCAGCAGTGCCTGGGGGAAAGGAGAGGATCCCACTGCATCCCCCAGCCTCCGGGGCCCCGTCTGCCTCCTGCACGTGTGGATGCCGATAGCTCCAGTACACCTCTGTCTGCACTGCTGAACATGTAACCAGCAGGAAGTGTATTTATCTGGAGATGACTGCAGAATTATTTTCAGGGAAGTTATAAGCTACTCAGCACAGCTGCAGACAGGGAAAAAAAGCTGCTGGTGCCGTGCGGTGGACCAGAGGAGCAGTCGAAGCCTTGGCTGCAAGCTCTCAGTTGGCTGACTGCCCTTGTCAACGCTTAGAGGGGACGCTTTCTGTGTGGGGAGGACAAATTTGTCTCCAAACAAAGAGCAGTGTTTTCACTCCACAAGAAAATTTGGCTTTTTTAAAAATAATTTTTATTGGAATGCTTAAAAAATTCACATTGAAGTCAATGAACCACAACAAAGAAATATTACAACTTACAGCAATCAAATCAGACGATTTACACTGATGCAGCCAAAGAGGAGGTGTGCAGTTCTTTTTGCAACACTATTTGAAGTCCAGTCCCTTGGGAAACCTTAGGATACGCCACCTTCTAAATCCAGCTCTCTGATTGTGGTTTATTTTTGAGGAAATATCCTTCAGACTCTTCGTGCTAAAAGGAGGCTGTGACATCAGTGTCAGTGGTGGTAAAGGATGGTAGGGATTCTCCACTCAGCTGCTCCAAGTAATTATGCAATTCCTTAACCTCGCAGAAAAAGCAGGCACATCATCTCCAGTGAGTACCCATCCACCATTCTGGTTTAATTAACATCTTACAGCGGGAGTGTAGCAGGCTACTCAGCTTCTGACATACAGAAGCGGTGATATGTCCCTGGTAATTTTAGCAGCAAAGTGATGTAGTTGTGTTTATATCTTCCTCTTCATCTGCAAAGCTCTGAATTGGGGTCAGAACACCTTGTCTGGCTGCCTAGAGAAAAGAAAACCGACTTCAGTAGGTGGAGGGGCCCTGCCCAATCTCTAGGAAAATGCAATTGTTCTTGGATTACGCACACAAGTAAATTTTTTCCTTTTTTTCAGCCTTCCATGCTTTGTCTTGCAGTGAGACCAGGAAAAAAAAACAACACAGTAATGCACTTGTTCTTGGGCACAGTATCGGCTTTATCACTGTGCTTGGTTTGGATATAGAAGCATGTTTCTGGTTTTACCACTGACCTAGAAATGTCCTGGAAACAAAAAGTTCCGTTCCCAGCTGAAATTGCAAAGTAGAGCACCAAAGAAACTGAAGAGCAGATGTGGTTCAAGTACAAGTTTATCGTGTTTTACATAGGATGAGGGAAAGCAAAATCCATGCCTGGTGTTTTTTTCTTTTTTTTTTTTTTTCCCAATGCAGTGCATGTGATTGTCCTTCTCTTGGGATGAATTTCTTTGTTTTCTGAGAACAAAGGCTGAAACTGAAAGAGTCATTTTGGGTACTTCCTATAATCCGCATGCTCAGACATGCCAAAAGCCCCATCAATAAGCACACACCATAACGGCGCTCTGAGCTGGGGAAGTAGCAATATCCCTCTTCTTAAAAATAGGGAACTTGGACAAATTGCTGGAGGAAGTCAGATGGAAAGATGGTATCTGTGTTAGACTGTCTTGAGAGCAAATCCTCTCCCATGCTTCCTCTGTAGCCCCTTGGATGGTGAGAAAGCTGGGTTGGGCTGGAGCACCCCAAGGGCCGTGCCATTTCAGGTAATGTGCGTGCTGTTTGTTGGCCAACTTTGTCACAACCGTTTGGCGGCTTTTTTACAAGTGTCCCCGTTTTGTGGCAGAGCTGACAGTTTGGTTTTTCGTTTTGGCAGGTGGTTGAAGTGAGAGAGTGTTATTTCTAAAGGGTGCTGGCCAGCAGGTCTCCATCAGGTAGTTCTTTCTGCAGCCACGGCTGGGTGCTGGTGATCAAGCGCGGCGTCGACAGGCGGCCACGTCCTTTGGGAGAGGATACAAATGTGCCCTAGTGCTAGGAATTGGCAAGTGTGGCAGGGCTGGGGGTTGTTTTGCTTCAGAACAAGCAGAACAACCTTCACGAAGGTCTGAATGTGACCAGGTACCTTTACTCTGGAAGCTGTTGGTAAGGTAGTGTGGAGGCGAGGAGGGACTCTGGTACCTCAGCTCTGAGATCTGCTCCCCTCTCCAGCCTCCTGCAGTTCTTTCTCCAGCTGTTTTTGCAATCTTTTAGATCGGGCTGCTGAGGACACGTCTTGCTGACATACTGTTTGCCCGGGGAAGCTGGATGAGTTCATGTTCAGTTCACGTCCAGTTCCTTGTGTTTTGCATTTAATCAGCGCTGACAGGGGTGCAGGCAGCACGTTTGGACAGAGCAGAGGAACAGCTCCCGAGGACACAGCCCTGGAGGAGGAAAGAAAGAAAAGAAGCAAGCAAAGGATTTAAGAAAATCTGTGCCAAAGTACAGCAAAATTAGCAGCTGGCTTTGTCAGAGCAGCCAGGAGCTCTTTTGCAGAGGCAATGGTTCTGGAAAGAGCTGGCATATGAACTATGGAAAGGGATTGCATTTGCTATTATGTTGGGGTTTTTTGTTTGATTATTGTTATTTTTTTAATTTATTTATTTTTTTCTCCCTTGGAGTGGAATTCAGATAACTGTGTTTTGCCACAAAGGGCTGGAAAAAGGGAAATCAAAATGATGAAAATGTCCATACACATGAGGGCATGAAAACCTAGGCTTCCAGCCTGGCCTTGGCACTGGCTCACAGTATTGTCCTGGGCAGCTCACCAAACCTCTGTGCGCTTCCACCTCTTTGTATAAAACTGTTAGGATGCCTGTGTGCTGGGGCAAGTGTTGTGTGGGCTTTACAAATTTCCAGTTATTTGAATTTGAGATCCTCTTTGGGGAAATGCGGAGAGTTTTTATTCCCTGTTCCTGAAGTGTTAAGAGAAATTACACACAAAAAAATAAAATAATTGTGGAGGAGAGCAAGTTTAACAGGGAATGCCTGCAGCACCCTTCCACCCTGTGCCATTCGGATGTTTGTAACAAAATACTCCAGAGCAGTGAGGGAATGCAACCTGCAGCCAAAACGTGTGGAGCTGCTCCGAGGTTGTGCTGCTGAGGGCTGAGCTCCATGCCCAGCGCGCTCTGCTGAGCTGGGCAAACCCAGGTGGGTGTTTCTGAACTACAAGATTATGTTTCCTCCTGCATCACCTTGTATTTTGCATTTGTCACCATCTTCCATGTGCCATCTTCTCTCTCTCTTCTTTGACACCAGGTTCCTTTCCTCCAGACCCAGCTCTCCAGCCCCCGATGAGCTGGCGGTGTTTCCCCCGTGTCAGCGAGGCTCTGAAACCATCCCCACCACTTAGCCACTTGCCGTTCCAGAGGGCAGCTGCCTGCCGTCAGAGCCCCGGCAGCATCTCTGCCTCGTGTGAAGCAAATCTCACGTTTTTACGACTTATCAGCCAGGCAGAACCTGCTGCCTGTCTGTCTCCTGTCAGCCCCGCGTTGTGAGGGCTGGGATCCCTGTCCAACTCTGTCTCGTTCAGGTGCTATCGGGCACGTAACGGTTTTGCTGATACAACCCTGGCAGGTAGTGGCCTTCCCTGCAAAGCTGGGAATTAATTTGTGCTGCAGCAGTGATGAGAGCAGCTCAGCCTGTGCCTCGCGTGGATGTTGCTGCCCTGGGCTCTTCTGGTGGCTTTCTTGGCCGGCTTCCCCTTGCTTAGACATTGGGTCTTAGCTGTCAGTGGGTGCTTCTTTCTAACACTGCGAGTGCCCTCCGAGGGATTGGGCATGGCTTTTTGGTAGAAAAGTCCCAGCTGGAGTTGGGATGGGATCGAATTGTTAGACTGAATCCGCCAGCCTTTGGGGAGGATGCACCCCAAGCCTGAAGGACAGACGGCTGGAGCACAGTAAGAGCTTTGCCCCTGTAATTCTCCTGATGTCTCTGGTGTCGGTGCTTTGGTTCCCGGGCTGGTGTACGTGTGCTGCTGCGAGTGGGTCTCGGTGCTGTGTCCATGCGGAGCATTTGTCCTGGGCTGGAGGGACGGGAGGGCTCAGGGCTGGAGGGATGGGAGGGCAGCAGCGTGACATCACGTTTTAAAAGAAAGCCCTGCTGCAACACATGACCCGAATAAAATACAGAAACAAAGGAGAGGCCGCAGACAGCTGTAAGTATTTCCACCCCTTACATCTGCAGCACGTTATCAGCCCACTTGCAGTCCTGCACGCCAGCAGCTGATGTGAGCTCGGATTTATGACACTGTAGTTAGCATTCAGCATTACCGACAGCACGGCCTTTGCCATTGCACTTATTTACACCAGATGTTGACAGCTTTGCCTCGCAGTCAGCAGAGGTCTCTCTGAGGAGCTGGAAAAAGTATTTGGCTTGGGGTTTCATCAGTCCAGACAGAATAAACTGGTATCTTGACTTAGCAGCAAAGGCACGTTTAGCTAGATGGGCAATTTCTCTTCAGTTAGCATCTTTAGCCCTTGTCTGTGTTACTCTTTTCTTTCTGTCATTTCTGATTGTTAAATGTACTTGTGTGTGTGTGGACTTTTTTTTTCTCTAGGTTTCTTATGGCATGGAACCATTTTGTATCATTTGTACCTGTAGAGCGAGTGTTGAGGAGTCGGCTGAGTGGTTTTTGTGCATCTTTTCATCTGTGTGTTAAATAAATCCTACATGACACTGGGTGACATGAACAACTGTCTGAAAAGCAGGTTGAATAAGGATTTTCTCTACACCACCATTCATAGCACTCAGATGAAGGACAGGCTGCTTAATGATTCCATAGCCACTTCCACATACTAAAACAAAAAATAGTTACAAGTTGTTATAAAATGTGCAGTTTTTAACTTTAAAATCCTACCTTCTGAGAGCCAAAACTGGAAATCTGAAAGAATTGAAATTAAGAGAAAGGGGAACACTTTTTTCAGTGGGACTTTTAAATAATTATATCTTAAATTTATATCATAAAGCTTTTATTGGACAGTTCTTGGGGGTTCCTGTTTTTTTTTTTTTTTTTTTTTTATCAGTGCAGGAGGCCCTGTCTTGCCTGCCTTCCTCTTGCTCCAGAAGTGCTATTTCCATAAGCTGGGAGAGGAGGTACCAGGAGCTGTGGCGGGGTTGTCCCTTGGGAACAAGGGCTCAAGTCTTTGCCCATACCGCAGCGTGTGATGCACAGTGCAAATCCCCCTTTACCTGGCACGTCGCTGTATCAGAGCATGGGGATCTCTGAAGTATGGGAGGTTGGGAAAGAGCATCAGAGTGAGAAAGGCAAATCCGAATGAAAAACCAGTTTCTTCTGTCTTGTGTGATCCAGCCACACATTTGATCTACTTGGTTTTGATGTCAAAGTTCTTCTCCTATTCTTTATCCTATCTCTTTTTTCAGCAATATGTTTTATTCCTGGTTCTCAGCAATTGCTTTCTGCTGCAGGGTACCGAGAAGGATTTCTGTGGAAGAGAGGACGTGACAACGGGCAATTCCTAAGCCGAAAATTTGTGTTATCGGAGAGGGAAGGTGCACTGAAGTACTTCAACAAAAATGACGTGAGTTTCTGGGGCTGCTCTTTGTTGATGGGGGAGCACAACAGTAAGAGCATCTGTGAACAAATAATTTCCAGGCCACTGTTTAATTTATAGGGTTACAGAGTTTTCATAGCGTTGTTGGTCACCGATCAGCACAGGACAAGGGCACCAGCTTGCCAGCCTCATTGTAGGGTATGCTCTTGGTCCACCACCACAGTCACGGTGAGACACCCTAACTGACCATTTTACATCCTCCTGCTGTGTTTTAAAGTGTGTAAGATTTTCCTTAAACCACTAATGAAGGAGTTTTTCTCAGCTCTGGCTGTGTATGATCCAGCTGAGATGGATTTCCTATCTGTGGCTAGCTAGTGGCAAAGGTAACGCCACCTGACAGGGGTCACTGGGGTCTGAAACCTCCTTTAAGTGACATGGCAAGCAATCCTGAGGGAAAGTCCTCGGGTTTTTCTCTTGCAGTGTCAAGCGGTAGAAGCATTTGTCTTTTCCCCCAGAGCAGATTTCATTTATTGTAAGTGAGATACAGAGCTATTACCATGAAAATTGGATGGGTGATGAATGGACAGGCACTCTACTACTCTGTACCACATAATGGAGGGAGCTGAGGTGTTTTCCTCTGATCTCTTAGTCTCCCCTGAAACCTTCAATGTGTCTTGATCACCTTCAGAGAGGGTAATGCTTCCATCACAGCCGTGCATCAAGCTCCAGTAAAACACCAACAGCCATCCAGAGCCATCAGCAAGCCTCTAAAAATATCTGGTGCAAGTGCTGCGTTGTGATGGGGACATTGTTGGCCATTCGTGCAGAGGGGGGGACCATCCAGCCATGCTTCTCCATGCCCAGGGGCCAGCTTAGATAGCGCTGTCTTCTTTTTCAGCTTTGCGTGGGGTGGTGCAATTATGCATCCTGACAGGAGACGGCCAGTCATAAGTGAGGGAGAAGTGAAAGTCCCAAATCCGGCCCCGATTCAGTTGCTATTAACTGCTATGGTGGCTTAAGGCTTTTTTTTCAATTCACTGGTGACCATATAGCCATGGTGGGAACGGCACTGCCTCGGCGCATCCTCTCTGCTGGGATTTCCCTCCTGTGGTCACCCACAGCAGGTTGGCTTCCACGGCAAGTCCTCAAGTTCCCGAAGCAGTGCTGGCATCTCCTCCCATGCAGGGACTTCCCTGTGGCACTGGAGGGGGGACCATTGCTCCACTGCGTGGCCTTCTGTCCCCTGGCTGTGTCCCAGGCTGTGTCAGCCACCTCTCTCTGCCCCCATCCTTGTCCTGGGGTGCAGAAATGAGCAGCAAAATGCCACCAAGGAGTTTTCTTCAGCTTCTTGAGGTTTCAAGTCCTGTCACACCGTGATGCTTCAGGCAGTGGGAGCATTGGGTTGAAATTAGTCACCACCCACAAAGCTGTTCATCTCCTTCTGAAAAATCCTTCTGGTTTTGTCCCCATTGCAGCAGAATAAAGCGATACCAGCTTGGCCAAGTGCCATCTAGCTTCCAGGGAGATGGAGCCTCTCTCATCCGTGTGTCCCAGTGCTGCCGTCTGGAGACACTCACGTCTTCATGCATGGGTTGCGTCACATCCCATGGAGTGGGAATTGGCTCTGGGGGGTTTCTCCTTTAGCTAATTGCAGCTGTAACTCAAGAGACTTAGCACGGCCTAAAGCTGGTGTTACAAAGAGCATAATATTTATTTCTCAGAATGTTTCATTTCTTTATTGTATTCATTTAGTTCTAAAAGGGTGGTACACTTCTAGCGCTGGTTTGTAAGAAGACACTGCTACAGAATACAGGTGACCTGCCACAGAGGGTGAGGATGGGGTTGGTGCTTGTGAAGGGCCTGATGCAGAGTCATTGCTGGGCTAATCCATCCCAGAGGTGGTTGTGAAATACACATTTGATCCTCTGGAAAGAAAATACCCAGTTTAGAGGTCAAATGGAGGAGCAGAGTCAGAAGCCAGTGGCTCATGTGGAAGGATGGGACCAGTGAGGATGTGAGCATGGTGACCCTGGCAGTCAGGTCTGATGTTTGTAAGGGGATAATCCTCCGTCCCTCTTGGGCAAGGATGAACTGGCTGGGGGTGCTTGAGATGCAGAAAGCATTCTGGCCTGGTAGTTAGCAGTCTGTGCTTTTTTTTTTTTTTTTTTTTTTTTTTTTTTGTCTGGCTGAGTGGTTTTCTTTCTTCTTTAATAGTGCTCATCCAGGTGTAAATGCTGGTCATTTATCATCATGTAAAGAGGCTGGAGGAAATCTATGAGTCAGGAGACAATGGAATTAGAAGCAGGGAGAAGAGGCATGAAGTTGCTTGTCTTTCATAGCACAACATCCTATCTTGAGACCTGACCTGTGTATTTTGCTTCTGGGCTGAAATCTTTCTCCCCTTGAACTTTAAGGAATTTCACAGAACAGCAGAGCATTTTCCCATGCTGGCAGAAAGCACTCGTCGCTGCCTGAGCAAAGCCTCAGATGTATTATCGCCAGGCAGTTTTGTGTGCTGGGCGTTGTGTTGTAGCTAATGGCCTCAATCAGGAGTTTGTTTCTGACACAGTGAACTGCTTTCTGGTTTGAAAGCCAATTTTCAGGTGTTTGCTCACTCAGCTGTGTTTTTCAGGCAAAAGAACCCAAAGCAATTATGAAGATTGAACATTTAAATGCAACTTTCCAGCCTGCAAAAATCGGGAACCCACACGGACTGCAGATCACTTACTTGAAGGACAATAGCACAAGGAACATCTTTGTTTATCACGAAGATGGCAAGGTGAGAGCATGGAGGTAACGGGGGCTTGTTCGAGGTCCTGAGGGATTGGTGCTGTGCAGAGCCAGCCTGGGTCACACCTGCCTCTAACCCAGCTGGGAGTTGCTGGGGGATGTGGGAGGCATTTGGGGCTTTCTAAAATAGAAATCTGTGGAGAAGAGGGCTCAGGGGCCTGGGGCATTTCTTTGCACAAGGAGGACAGTGGGACACAGAGGTCAGGGCAGTGAGAGGAGGATCACAGCCCTCCTGGAGAGTGTTGGAGGGGACCTGTCCATGGGGCAACCAAGAAGAACCTGAGAGTCACCACACTGCCCCATTGGACTCAGCAGTGCAGGCTGGGGTTTTGTCTCCACGCACTGGTGTGCATTCCGAGAGCAGAACCAGGTGAGTTTGCCGTGATGCCATCTGGCAGGCATATCTTCATCTCTTTCCTCCACCAAATATTTGGGGTTCCCCAAAAAATAGCAGCCCTGGAGTGGCCAATAAACCCAAACCTAAAGCTATCATGTTCATGCGGCGTTTACAACCCTGTTCTGGTGGCAATCCCATGTGGACCAGCACGGCAGGTCCCCCAGGATTCGTGGAATTGTCTGGATGCACAGCCCGTTCTCTGTTCACCCAGGTGGGGGGAGCCAGCTGGCTTTGCTAGCAATAAGCAGTCTGTGCTCACAGCAGAGCCACTTGTCTCCAGACCACAGTCCAGCTGTGCCACCAAAAACCAAGGTGCTCTTGATTGAGAACGAGCACAAGAAATAAAAGGAAAGGAAGGAGCTCTTTTCTGTGAAAGCTGAATCCCACCATTGTGCCCCTGTCTGTGGTGCTGGCAGTCTGCTCAGTAGGGCTGGGATTTTGCTGTTAATTATCTTGGATTGAAAAAGACGATTTTTCAGCCGAGGCCCCTCTTCGAAGGAGTGTTTTGTGACGTTGAGGCCACTGCTGGAGCCAGGACTGCCTGGTCTGAATTTCTGCTCCCACGGGTTGAACGCGGTTGCTCCTGCCTCCGTTGGGGTGTGTGGGCAGGAAGCTCACTGGTGCCATCTGATAACGCCTAAGCTGAATTTCTCTCGACTTCCTTGAAATTTCTTTGCACTTTTGGCTGGTTGAGGAGTGCAAGAAGGTCAAGCACCCTGTGGTAGTAACCTCAAAAACTCACTGGAGTGAGGCATCCAAGAGGATCAAGGCCGGAGGGCCAGCCTGTGTCACCCTGCTGCTGCCCCAAAGCTCCGGGGGCTGGGGCAGCTCCATGCAGCCGGGGGCTTCCTTAGCACCTACCCACCACCACATGGACCAAGCCAGCTGAGGTGAGCCTGAGGCACCTGCTAGGGATGGACAGCGGCTCTGCTGGAAATGAAATGAAGAGCAGCACACCCTGTGTGTGAGCGGGAGGAGCAGAGGAGCTCGCTTTTTCACTTTAGGCCACAACAACAGCTGAAGCTTTAGGCCAGAGCAGCACAGCTGAAGGCTGTGTGCATCACACCCCATGTCTGTTAAACTAAAAATGGTCCAGGGGTTCTAACTGGCACCATTTTCCAGTGCAAACAAGGCCTTAGCAGAGCTCTGCCTGTTTTGCCAGGAGAAGGGTTAGTTTGTTAAAGGCCGCTAGGCCTTTTGATGGCCTGAGCTGGAGGCAGGGAGGTGCAGGAGAGGAGAGCAGTGGGGTTTGCATTACAGGTCTCATACGCCGTACCATCAGGACCTGCTCTGATGGTTGAAGGCAGGCAGGCTGGCAGGGCTCCAGGCGCGCCGTGGCTCGTAGAAAAGCTGCAGAAGCTGATTTCCCACCGCACTGAGCTCCTGGCTGGGGCTGAAGCTCCCTCTGCAGGACTTCTGGAAGCCAACACAGGTGCAGTTCAAAGCTGCCGTGTGCTGCTGCCATCCCTGACGTTATCGTCATCCTTAGCATCCTTAGATGTGGGCTGGATCTCCAGGAAAGGCCACCCTTCAGGGTAAAAACCATTATCTTTGAATCTTTTCTGGACAAATTAGCTGAGTGCTCTTCCCCAATGCCAAAGAGCCGCACGAGGAGCCTTCAGGACGGGCAGAGGTGGCATGGGGGATCACTCAGCAACAGCAGGAGTTTGTTGCTTGAGCTCCAGGGATTGATGAGCAGGAGGAATGATGAGAAGAATTTGTATTTTTATCCAGTCTGAGATCGCATTGCCAGTGCAGGTAGCTCAGGTTCAGGACAGAGGCTAGAGGCACTATCAGGCATGTGAAGTTGGGTCTCCAGTGGCACTGCCAGCAAATCAGGAAGAAGCTGAGAGCCTGCAAGAGCCATCTGCAAAGGTACTGCCAGGAGTTCGTTTTCTCTGCTTGCTCGGAGACATAAATCAGTTAAAGGAATCTCTGCTAATGAGCTCATGAGACAACACTTTCCTGTCCAAAACCACCAAGCAGTTTAAAGTTGTTCTTGCAGATCAGATATATCCTCACCAAATCTGTGGTGGTGTTCATGATTATAAATGCATAAAACCTTTAGCAAGGGAGCCTCCTGGCTTTGCAGACAGGTACAGTTCTGTGTAAAGAAAGGTGCTGAGGCGATGGGTGATTCATTCTCTAAGAAACAATCGATTGTCTGCTGTCCATGAGAGTTTCGTCCTCTGCTTTTCTGCAGGGAGAAGCCCTGCCTCACATCCCAGTCAAGGAGGTGACCCTCAGGCAGGACATCCAGTAACCTTCCAGCTGGTGACTGTATGAAATATCACCATGTTAACGTTACAGCTTATTTTTCGTTACCTCTAACCTGTTATGGTCATCATTAGCTTGAGGAGCCAGTTCCTCCTGCTGATCCTCTTTGTGCTGCTATCTGGGTTCTGCTTAGCTGCTTAAGGTAGAAAAGCAAGTGATAAGTAAGTGGAACCTCAGACAAGCAGGTCAAAGTTTTCCAAAACGTTGTTTGCTTATGTCCTGTTATGTTTTTTCCCCTTTCAACTTGAAATAGATAACAAGCCAAAGCAGAACATCAGAACTTTTAGAGGATGTCTATTTGCTACATTAGATCATTTTTAAGATACCTCAAGTTCCCTAAAACTGAGATCTCCAAAATTACAAAGAAGGGCCTTTTTTTTTTCCCTCGATCATTTTTAAGTATGTAAAAATTTAAATCTTACTGAAGGCAGACTTCTACTTGGTTACGGTATTTCCTACACTACAGCAACCTCACCTGGAAGGTCGGTTATCTTAGGATCACATCTGGCTCACAGAACACTTCACACGTGTTAATAACAACCCATGCATCCATCTCCTGCATAACCACAGCTATTTTGGAGGGGAAATGAATGGAAGGAGGTTTTTTCCCTGGAAAGGAAGAAGTGCCACAGCATCTGGGAATCGGGCTGAGACTTCAGCATCATTGTGCTTTTCCACAGAGGACTCAAGGATATGGCTGGTGGTCTGCAGTACAAGGATAGAGATATTTGGTGACTCTTTTAGCAAAATACAGAACTATATTGCTATGGCCTCCGAATCTGGGGAGGATTCAGGCATTGAAAGTTTCCTCACACGCTCCTCATTCAGAAGGATGGGACTGGTGATGGGGAACAGGCTGTGGTGGTGTCAGGCTGGCTTTGGACCTGCAAGCAAAAGGGGTGCAATGGGGGTAAAAAAAAAAAAAAAAAAAAAAAAAACAAACACGTTCCCAGGATCAGGCTTGCTGCTGGGCTCAGCATATCCGTGGTGGGCTTCACCAACTCTTTGTGCACCAGGAGGAGGGGTTGGGGCCATAGAGCACCCCCTGCATGTCCTGCTGCTCCTCGTCCTGGAGCTCCCCGCTGCTTTGGGCTCCACTAATCCTAAGCGATGGCTCCTGAGTCACCTGAAATATCATTTCAAGCCACCAGCTGGGTTTTCCTCTGCTGACCTTCCCCCTCCCACAAGCGCTACTTAAGCAGACGGGGAGCTGGGATAAGTGCTACCAGTTTTCTGAGCCCTGCAAGCATCGTTTACAGAAAAATGATGCTTGGGCAGTGGCTATGGCACGTGAAGGGTCATACCCATTGTTGGAGTTTGTTTGTTCAGAGGTGATGGCTCGTAATCCTCATCCTCTGTACAACCTGGGCACCTCACCGTGCTCTCCGTGGGGCAGAGGGTTTTTTTTTTGTTTTTTTTTTTTTTTTGAGGGCTGCCACTAAACTGCACTCTTGTCACTTGGGACAAAGTGCTGGGAGAGCTGAAATGCAGCAGGATCACATCATTTTGTTATGTGCAGACTATGACTCGCTGTTCTTTTTCTTTCTTGTTATTAGGAAATTGTGGATTGGTTCAATGCCATCCGGGCAGCACGTTTTCATTACTTACAAGTGGCGTTCCCTGGAGCCAGTGACGCTGATGTGAGTTTTCCTGCATGTTTTTTTTTTCCTACTCATTTTTATCATCTTGTTAAAAAAGAGGAAAGCTTGGGAGTAGTGCTCCATCCTTCAGTGTGTGCTGTGCAATTACCATTATTTTGGTGTAAGGGGCTTCGGACCATTTTCAGACAAAAAGTTCTACAGGGAAAATCATAAAAACCAAAAGGAGAGAGCCTTACTGGTCTGCTGTGGTACAGGTGGCTGGCTCATCTGCATAGAATCGCCAACAAAACCCAACAAATAAACCCATCTCCTTCTTCAGAAGCTTTAATAGAGTTACTGCTTTGTCCAGTGGTCAGTGAGAAGGTTTGGGTGCCCTTGAGATCGTGACAAAGCACTTGGGTGGGCTCAGCTGGGGCTTTCCCCTGTCCAGGGACCCTCACAGCTGCCCAGTTCCCCCCTACCCCCTCCAGCTGATGCCACGCTCTTTTTTTCTCTCCTGTTTGGGTTGTTCCAGCTGGTGCCAAAGCTTTCTAGAAACTACCTGAAAGAAGGATACATGGAGAAAACGGGGCCAAAGGTAGGGTATAAATGTTTCTGCAATACCCCCAACACCAAGGCTTTCTCTGTACTGGGTGGAGAAAGGTCTGCTGGTGGAACAGAGTCACCCTCACTGGAGAGGTGAAGCCGTAACGCTGTAATCACATTAATGAGCATTTCACCCCTGAGCTTTGGGTTTGGAAGCAAAGGTTAAAAAATCCAAAAGTATCACAGACCAGCCGACCCCATTTCTCTGATTGCTGGCCATTTCTACAAGCCCACCGGGTGCAGCTGGTCCCAGAAACTGCCTTTCCCAAATTGCCCTGGCCTGCCTGGGTCCTCCAAGCTGCCCAAAACAACCCCAAAGCCCTGGGTGGTGCCCAGTGAGAAAGGTGCTGCTTATTTTGGTGTGTAATCCGGCACTTCTTGACTCTCCAGCAAACAGAAGGATTCAAGAAGCGGTGGTTCACCATGGATGACCGAAGGCTGATGTATTTCAAAGATCCTCTGGTAAGACAAAGGAGCCTGGGCTGTCTGCAGGGCATCATCTGCAGTAAAGCCCAGGCTGACCCTCAACAGAATGCTTGAGCAACCCTCACCAAGTGCAGATTTTTCTGCATCTGGTTTATGCATTCCTTGGGGGGGTTGGGCTGATGGCGACAGGTCCTGAGTCCTGGGTGCTGCTGGTGGGGTCTCCATGGGACCACTGGTGTTTTTGGTGCTTGGCTGCTGCACTTTGCACTTCTGGCCACATGCACAGCAAGCCATGAGATGGCTCTTCTGTATCCTGCCTCACTGCTCCCGTCTTCTAGGATGCCTTTGCAAGAGGGGAGGTGTTCATTGGGAGCAAGGAAAACAGCTACAAAGTCCTGGAAGGGCTCCCGCCATCCACGCAGGGAAATCACTGGCAGCACGGCATCACCATCGTCACCCCGGACAGGAAATTCCTCTTTGCCTGTGAGACAGAGGACGACCAGCTGGAGTGGATCACCACCTTCCAGAAGGTTATAAGCAGGCCCATGCTGCCTCAGGAATACGCAGGTGTGTGCTCACGAGGTCTGGAGAACAGCCTCCTCCCATTTATTTCTCACTTGTTAGAGGAAGGGATGGATGGAGAAGGGTCAGGGATGTGATGCCTGTGGCTGCTCCCTTGCATGCGGTGTGAGCAGCCTCTGTGAGGCTCACCTCTGGAGGAGGAGGGTGGTGTCCTGCTGCTTCCCTCCTCCTCACCCTGTGGTGATGTCCACAGTACTGTAAGCACAATCGGTCACCCAGTTATGAGGATAATCAGACCCAAAGAGCATCAGCAGCACGAGGTCTGCCCGCAGAGCTGGGCTTGTTGTGCTCCTGATGCTCCTGGCTTTAACTTTGTTTTCTCTGTTGTTTTTTTGTTTGTTTCAGTGGAAGCCCATTTCAAGCATAAACCTTAGATGGGACTGGCTGGTCAGACCTGAGGAATGAGCTTCTGTTTACAACACAACATGGTTTTATTTGAAATGTTAAAAATAATTATTAATAATAATAACAGTAATAATAATAATAATACTTCCCTTTCCCTTCATCATTCACTTGATCATGTTGGAAGCCAAGAAGGGCAGCAGCGAAATGTGACAGATGCTGATCCAACCTGAAATTTGTTTCCATGGCTCCCCCTTGCACCTCGTGTCCACGTGCAGCTGATTTGGGTGCCTCCTGCAGTAGGTACCTGCCTCGAGGACCGTGCTGGCTGGAAGGGGTGCCCCACCATGGGGTGACGAGGAGTTTTGGTGGCACATCTCATGGGTACGGGGCTTTTTCTGGACAATTTGGTCCGTGGCCAGTGCAAAAACCCAAAATGGTTCCCTGTGGCAAGTGGTGACTGTTTTGGGGGACGAGAGGATGTGCTCCATCCCTCCTGCCCACTCAAACGCCCTCTCTGAGGTGCTGCTGGGTGGTGGGGTTGATGGTAAGCTGCTTTTCTTCCCCTGTGGCTCAGTGCTGCTTCAGTTCTGCAGGAGATGCAGCCCCAGGGCCGAGCCACCTGCTCTGGTGGCAGAGCTCAGCCAAGGCCCAGGCTCACCAGAGGGCTTCGGCTGGGTCAGCCTTGGCCCCGCTGCTGCTGGGGGCATCCGCCTGCTCCTCCTGCTGCCCTGGCTCCCAGCCAGCCATTTTCTAGGGGACACCGTGAGTCTCTGAGATGCTGATATCCTAACGGGATGTGAAGCGTGACCCTAATGAAGGAGAGAAAACATTGTCTTTAAATGTAGGAAGCTGCAGCCATTGCCTGGCAGGGGAGTTTGGAGGTGACCAAACCATGTGAGAAGGCAACGACGTGTGTCCTGCTCACCCACATCCTCTGGACCCCTAAAACACGAAGAAGTGCCAGAGCTCAGAGCAGCTTAAATCAACTCCTGGTAGTAAGTTTGTCCCCGTGTTCCTCCCCATGGACAGTACTTACCATGCAGTGCCCCAGCCGCTTCCACCCTTCCATCCCAGTTTGTGCCAAGGTGAAACTCCTCCTGCTTCCCCAGAAGGGACAGGGGAGCACCGCCCTTCCCAGCTGAGCCCACCCGTCCTCTGGAAGCCACCACCGCTGTCACCGTGGCCACTTCCTCAGTGCCCGTGCGGGCGGAGGCCCCGGCGGGGAGGCAGCGGGGGCCGTGCCTGCTCATGGTCTGGGCTGGAGGCACTGCGGGGACCTTGGGCATGCGCCTCCTGGGCAGCTCGGGTGGAAATGGAGCCCAAGTTTGGCTTGCGTGGTCTCATGGCGTGTAAATGTTGCTAGATGACTGATCCTCCCGCTGCCATAGAGGTAAACTATAAATAAATCAGGTGTGGGTGGGCGTCACACCTCCTAAGTGGTGGTGATGCTGTCTCTGGGCTAGTTTCCAACAGAGGCTTCTCACCCCCTGGCTGGGCTGTCGCTGTCTTTTTGGGGCCAGGTTGGTTGGGGTTGAGCTTTAGGCTGGGTTGTGCCCAGCCTGGGTGCAGGCGCCTCCCTTCAGCCCTGCTGGCTGCTGACACGGTGCTTCTGCAAACTGGTTGTTGCACTTTTTTTCCCCCAATTCATCCCTTAATTATTTTTTTTTGGTTAATTTTTTCCTGAAGATAAAAAAGCTGCTTGAAGTGACATTTCAGCAATGTTTTGAGCACTGTAACTGCTGCGGGTGGGGGGGCGACGCGTTCGTGGCGATTGGGCTGGGACCTGCACACAACGTGCTGAATTTTTACCTGAAAAAATGTTTTTCTGCATCCATTGAGTAACAGACCGAGACACTGATCTGTCCGACGCGTTCCTTACGTTGGTGTTTGTAACCGAACCCATCTCATGGGCTGTGTACGTTTGTTATGTCACTGGTAAGACAACTGTGGTACTAAATGTCATTCGCACCAATAAATTATGATGTCAGATGGGTGGCAGTGTCGTGCTGGCTCTGCGGGAGAGGTAAGACGGGGGCTTCAAACCAAACCCTGAGCCTCCAACCACGAGGCGAGGTGTGAAAGGTGCTGGTAGAGCGCTGGGCACCCACAGCACCACATGGCCCACTGGGGCTGCCCGAGGGGGTGGGCTGGGGTGGGCGGATGTGTGAAATAACTGTGTTATATAACACACATCTAACACAGCGTCCGTGTGCATACAGAGCTGTACTGTATAGTGAGCCATGATACATTTTTATTTGATGTATGCATACACACAGAAAATATATTTTACTGAGCCTACCCAGGCACACAGATATAAACCCCATTTCATGTTATAGGATGCTGTGTGCAAAACAGATTTTTTGTGTGTATGTATATATATTATAGTTTGTAAGAACATATGCATGCATGGCTTTATGCATCTATTAAAATATATGTTTATAGAAATCTAATTTAATTTACAAATAGATATATATCTATCTCACACGTGTACATACATACATTGCCTGTTCATCTATAGCTGGTGCTATAGCCTTTTTATAACTAAATTTATTAATTTTTAATGAAAAGCATGCACCTGGGTGTTTGTTTTATAATTATATATAAAATTTATAAAGTTATAAACATGCATTGTTCTATGTAATTGAAACTAAGTATAGTGCATAGAAACGTATGTACACACATGCATAGAAACATATGTACACACACATACATAGCACTCTGTGTGTGTATATGTATATATGGTTTACAAAAAAGTACGGTATTTATAATTTTTTTTCTCGTAAAAAGTAAGGCACGTTAGTAATAGGGAAAAGCCAGGCCAGGCTGTTTGTTTGTGGTTTTAGGGAGCTAGAAAGATCATGTGTGCGTGACAAATAAGTAAGGGTATGTGTGTGTAAAATTGACTCATATACTGGGTATTATAATTACTATGACAATTATTTAATGATAAATTACATACGCAGAAGGCTGTCTAAATTGTGTATTATGTACATGTACATATATATATATATATATAAAATACATGTATATATAAAAGTCACTTAGAGCCACATATGTGGCCACTGCTGCTGGACACCCATGGACACCTTGAGCCGCACCCAGACACCGGCAATGAAATAACCTGGCTTTGCTGGGCTCTTGCCTGCTCTGTCTGAGAGCATTTATTACATTCCCATAGCAGCAGCCCTAGTGTGGGGCAAGTACTCCCCAGTCAGGGCAGGGGCATCACCACGCTTGGTCCAGGCTTAGGGCAAAAGAGTGACTGTGCAGACACTGCTGAGCAGGAGCAAAGGTTGCAAACCAAAGCAATCTGCGCCTGTCACAGACAGTTCCTGCCAAAATTATGCCTTTACAGGACCCACAGTCAAATGCAGGGTGGGGGAGGAAACAGCAAGGAAAGTAAGATCTCTGCTTGTAAAACCCTCAGAAAGCAGCACTACCGCAGATCCTGGTATAAAGTGTTTATTTGAGACTTCACAATTAACACAAAGTCTGCCTTTCAATGCCTTTTTTTTTTTTCCTTACAGTCAATAAATTTGTATTAATCCCTCCCTCCCCCATGCATGATTGCTGTTTATTAATCTAAGCCTTCTTATTTTCATCATGAAAAAATAAAGCGTTTCCCCACTTCATCCATTCGCTGTACCACTGACATCCGCTGTGCTGCATCAAAGAGGAGGAGATGTAGAATTGCTATGCCTACCATTGGGGTTGAAGTTACTCCATTATTTATTGATTTATTCTTTTTACATGAAGTGTTAAATGAATCAATCACCCAAGAAAAATAAATATATCATAAAGAACCAAAAGTTCTGCAGTATCCCTTTTCTTTACATGTAGCTGCAGGTTAAATGCATACGCTGTTTGTGGCAATTCACTTTTACGTTTGGTGGTGAACTTACACTGAAAAAGAATCTGTTCCAAAGGAGTAGAGCCAGGAGTCAGAGGAGGTATTTTGGATGCCAAATTTTAATACCTAGGCAAGAGATCCATGTGGAAGCCAACTACCTGGTTTCCACTGATCAGCTTTTACTCAAGAGCAATTCAATCTTGTGCTTTTCAGAAAGTATCAGCTAAACCCAGGCGTGGGCTCAGCCAGTGCCAGCTCCTAGGCAGCCTGGAAGGCAGCACGACTGGCGTGTCTGCTACTCGCTGCAGTGGAAGCGAGTTCCTGGGATCAGTGTCTCTTGGATGTGCAGCTCGTATCATACTGCTTGGCTCATCGCGCAGTACTTTTGGCACCAGCCTCGCAAGTAAATTATTCAGTAACTCACCCTGCCTCTTGAGATGGTCCTCAGAGGTGGCAGAGGTCAAGGAGGCTTTCCTGTAACAGAGATGGTATTGGGCAGGCCGTGAAGTAGAAGACCCATAGTTTTGCTTTATTGAGTTATTGTGCAAAAGGGAATACTGCATCAGAAACCGTAGAAGACTATAGTTTAATCAAAGTCACCAGCCGCTGTATCGGAAACCTGCTAACAATTGCTCCGATTGGTTCTCTTGGCTACTCTTTGTTGGTTTCTTTTTTTTTTTTTTTTTTACATAAATAATATAGACCGAACATTATAAACATTTCAGCAACCATTTCTAAAAGACCGGAGGAGCCCTTTTAGGCACCAAGAAACAACTGCAGGATTCAATTCCAAAACTGTCTTTGGAGTCATCGAATCATCAGATTTACACGGCACCCAATGACAAAAATATTCAGTCGAGTTCGATAGGACTGCTATCTTCCTGACCATCTTCTGTGTCATCATCTTCTCCAGTTCCCATCAGACTGTTTAAAAGATTTCCTAGAATAGAATACAGGACATTCAACCTTGCCAGTTTTATATTCTCATCTCAAAAACTTCAATTGTAACCCAGTTCCCATTAGTAATTAGTTGATCTGGGAAGCTGTATTTTGATAGTATTCCTTCTTGGAGAGTACACTGGTAAAAAAAACACCCAAGGTTGTATGCTTTCTCTGTTCCTTATAATTCCTTGTAGAAAGCCAGTACCAGTGTCAGCATTTCATAAACGAATGCTCTGGGAGCATCTGTTTTACATCAGCACTGATTAGAGCTCTACCAAATCCACAGACTGTACTTTAGGAAAATCAGCTACTGAAGTCTGAGGAAATAAAGCTTGTACACAAATAAGATGTTCCTTTACATTCGGAAGTTATACCAGAGCATCAGACACTAACCGTAAGATCATTTGCAGGCTTCTCCCTGTCTCAAAGAGGAAAAGTCTACCAGCATCACCAAATTAATTTCACATGCAACAATTAATCATGTATTCTACAGTAGTGATTGGTTCTACAGGCTATGAAAAAAACAACTTATCAGAATAGATGATCTGCTTCCAGCACACCTGTTTTATGTAACGTGCAGCTCTGAAAAGCCGGGCTGTCTGTATAAACAGCTGCTGACGTACACCTTACCTAGTAATCCTCCGTAGGACGATGTCTGCTTGGGCGGCACACCAAAGAAAAGCTGTCCTATTCTATCTAGGTACTGAAACGACACAAGGTGGAGAACAAAGTCAGCTACCTCATTTACAGGTGGAAACGCCACAGGCAGCACGCATACCACATGAGCTAGCTCACTGACTTCTATCTACAAGCTATATTCAAAACCCCTACTTCTGAAATAAGGCATCAAGGAAAATTAAAATGCCCTGCATTACACATTCATGGCTTTCCATTTGCACTCCTAAAACACACTTGTCAAATATAAAACAAGCACTGTATGAATTTCTACCAGCATCTCACTGCTTAGAGGAAATGCTTAAAGCCAGTGCCCTTTGGTGGCTGTCTCAGATTACGCAAGCTGTGACCTGCGTGGTTTGCAAAGTCACGGAGCAGGCGACAGTCAGCTGCTCCTTAATGCTGTAGGTTAAATCCTGTTTGTAGTCACTGGTAACTCACCTCATTATACATGGGATCTCTTTTCAGTGACGGTTGATACTGTTCACACAATACTGTAAATACTGTTAGTTTTCCCCTAGGAAGGAAACAACCAAAAATGTGATCTTTGTAACCACTGAAAAGGAAAGTAAGAAGAAAGTGAGAAAAATCAGACTGTACCCATCGACGGCCAGTAACAGGAACCAGATGAAGTTTAGCAGTGGTTGAACAAAGGGAGGACCCTTTTCTATTGAAGGGTGTTTCTGTGTGTATGTTGTAAAAACAACTGATGCGCTGGTCTTATTTTTTAAGCAGAGAAATCTGCAAAAGGAAAACAGAACAGGGAAAGTTAAAAATAAAAGGCAAAGAAATTTCACCTGCAGAAAGAAAAGGAAAGCCAAGCATTCGACAACTTCTACTTTAATTGTGCACTGAAGCCCTCTCAGGCTCACACTGATGGCAACTACTGCAGCTGGTACAAATGCACAACTTTGGCAACTGTTTGGAAATCAACCGAGTAAGGGGAAAATTTCTACTAAATTACACTATGGAGTAAGTGGGTTACAAGGGGAACTGACATTAAATATTAATAGAACGAGTTTAACCAAGATCTAAGCAGATTTTATACAGCAAAGGTGTCTCAAAGACAGCATCAATTAAATCAAAACAGAGGAAGACTGGCTAATGCATGATTCTAATTAAACATGACATCACATTTATTGTTCCAGAGTTTATGATGCTGAGGTAAAAACCTAGTTAAAGACCTCCCTCTGGCCCCATCCCCTCCCAAACACATCTCCTTTCATTACCTATCTGTCAGTGTCCGATAACTTAGTCATTCCCTTAGTGCCAACTCAAACTAACATGGCATCAGGAATGCTGATGGGTTTAATACATATCTCTAAGTCTCATACTAAAGCTGCACTTTGGCTCCCTCAGCCATTTGTCATGAGTTAGATTGATTTCCCAGACTGATCAGATCTTTCCTCAGGTCCGTTAATTTAACTGGCAATCTCTGCGAGTCCCAGAGGCCTCAGAGACTTTATCTGGGACAAACGTTGTCAGCAAGCACTTGGAAGGCTGCCACGAGCAGTCTCAGTCTTGGTCACAGGCTCCACATCTGTACCCTCGGATGTGCAGGGCATAGGGCTCTTGTGCCTTAGTGCTGAGCAAGGAACTGCAATTATTTGTATTAGACTACAAACTGCTACATAAGAGGATTTAGTATGGTATTTGAGATATAGACCAGTAAAGGATGTAGCAGTGCTTCTGTCTAAACACTGGAAAAATAATCCCTTACCTGTAACCTCTCCCCAGAATTTCTTCCCCCCCAAACAAAGACCCATATAACTGTTTGAGCTCTGCATACGGTGGACCTATATAAAGGATTTTCTGCCACTCAACATCGCTACAATCTATAGCAACCAGCTATGGAAAGCAGGACAGATCTTCATGACAGCTGAAGGCTGCCAAATGAGACAGACTTGCTCTCACCTCCTCCCTCTCCCCCGACACCTACTCTCTCCTGACTCCCTGCTGCACAGTCCTGTCCCCACCTCCTCCTCAGACTCCTCCGTGAGCTGCTTTCCCTGACTGAAGAAAGCCATCAACTGATTAAACTCGGTAAAATTGGCTTTGTCAGCCTTCATTGTGCATGAGCTCTGCGAAGGCATGTAATAGCTTGCATTCCCACCTCCTACAAAATAAATGCTTAAAGTAAATGAAAGCCACCAGCAACTCTGTTAAACCATCGCTTTATGCTGCTCATAAACCAGGGTTAACCAATGTTAATTATCTCAGGACAACGAGGCCGAGAGCAAGTACTGTGCCAAATGTAAATACAGAGCCTGCTTAGTGCCAGCCTTGGTAAGACCATCTAGGATAAGTCCTAACTCGGCATAAAGCAGTGTAAACAAGAAGAAAGACTTGTGCTTCCAAGGTCAAACAGATTACACTGAAAGCTTGGACCTTCGTACATTTTACCCCACTCTCACCCCTTCAACACGCCAGTGTTAAGATGCTTTTCTATTGTTACCACACAAAGTGAGTTTTGGAACCTCTGGCCAGTTTCACAGCTGCTTTAGAAAAGATGCGCGGTTATCCTACAGTTCTTGTGATTAATCAGATTGGCCTCAAACACAGCGTCATCTCAGCAAAACAGTTAAAAAATTGTAACACCTACTGTAGGACTGCCTGTGCTACAAACATGTCCACCTCACTGCGATAGCCTCTGGACGAGGAGTATTCTACTAGCATATTTGCACAGCCTTCGCCATCTGTGGAGTGCAAGAAGTGATACCGAGATTCACTATAGTTTTGCTCTACAAAAGGAAAAAGAAAATGGCTTTTAAGAAATCAGTTCATCACAGCTGAACACAAAAACACATTTGTTAAGCTTGCACATGACAGCTAGAAAGAGAGCTACACACAAGGTATGTAAACAAGACAACTAGCAAAGAGACAGCATTTTCCTATGTAAATTACAGACAACTTATAAAGGGGGTAATAAATACGCCATCCTAAATGCATTGGGGTAAGTGCTATTGAAGTATAATTCATGCAATGCCACCACAAAGCACAGCTACCGCTGGGACAAGCAGCTTGAGCTGTGGTCACAGCCTTTTGTCTAACAGCACGCAGACATTTCACGTGCTGTCAGCAGCACTTAGGAAAGAAATCCAGCAACTCTGTATCACAGCATGTGTACCACGGAGCCCGACTGCACCTTCAGCATCTTTCATTTGAAGTGCACAGAAAGAAGGCATCTCCTATTTTTAGCTTAGCCCACTCTTGCTACCAAAATTAAAACTGCTTCCATGTGCTGAAGAGAACAGCAATTATGCAGAAAAAAAGGTGCAAAAAATGGAAATGGTTTGTTAGAACTTAACTTGAAGCTAAGTATCATGCAAAACCAATGTGATGACAAATCAAAACGGGAAAGCTTCTCTTTTTGGAATGTAAAGCTTTGCTTGAAAGATCTCAGCATTTCTAATGGATCACAAAAACTAGAGACTAAGAAAATGTGCACTTTGATCTTCAAAAGAATGGCAAGCAGACACCTACGAAATGCGGATTTTTTACTTTCAGGATGCAACCGTTTCTTATCCTAATCACATCTCAGCTTTTAACTTTTAACACTGAGGAAAATCTTCCCTTTCTGGCTGGCAGCAGCCATCAGAAACCAACATCAGTCCCACCAGAACAGCTACAGGGTTTCATATGGCACACCAAAAGGCAATAAGCTGGAATGGTGACCATTGGACTATTACACAAAGCCATGATCATCAATTACAGCTACAGGAAAATTTAAAGTAAGTGAACTAAGTTCACTTACTAAGTTCATTAAGTAAGCCTGCACTGGTTTTAGTTCACAGGAAACCAGAGGAGAGCTGGCATTTATAGAACTGTTCTCATTCACCTTTGTATGTATTGAACAAAAGATTTTAAAAACTGACTACCAACTACAATTAAAATAATTATTTAGTGCATGTTAGCTTATTTGACATCCCATTTCACAATCCCAAATAAATCTAATACAACAGCATTCATTCTGAAATGCCTGCTGTTCAACATCTCCAAAGTACCTAACTGCAGATCCAAGGACTGTGTTGTGTGCTGTATTTTTATCTTTCTCGGGTTTATCCAGGATTTCAAAACAAAACAACACAACAGCCTTGCTCCCCAACAATTTTCCTTCTAATGACTCTTAATCAAACTACCTCAGTGTCCAAAGAATCAACCTTCCTCTGGCAGAGAGCTTTACCAGCAGCTGTTTGGGACTTTGCACTAACATAGAGCCACAGGCCTAATTTTTCTGTTAGTAACGTTAAACTGAATTTATTCCAAAAATCAGGTAAGAGCAGAACATTGTCATCTCAGCTTCTGTAGATTATTTCCAAAGTAGGTCTCCTATAATATCATACTTTCAATGTTTTCAAAACAAAACACAGAAAGAAAAAAAAAAAACAACAGTTTAATTTTGCTTACCTTTCCAGAGGGTAATTGCTAGTAACTGGTGTAATTTGGGATGGCCGAGTTTTCCTGATCCTCCGCTAGACCACTTCAGTGCTCTGGATACAAAAGCCACTCTTTCAGGAGAGTTTGGATCCATTAAACTAAACAATTTAGCCAAGTTTTCTAGAAGCAATAACATTCAAAAATATTTAGCATTAAGAGAAATAGGATGGATGATCTGCTGCTTCTAGAGCATCCCTAATGTACAACACTTAAGATACAGTGCTGTTTTGTCTGTAAGCTCCCTTCTCAGTCTCTGTGAAACATGTTAAACCTAAAACCACGACACTGAACTTCAGCAAATACATTGCATACATCACGTCAATCCCACATCCACTAGCCAGCAATGATCCCTCCACTGCCAAAGGCTGGGCCTTGCAGAGAGCTGGTGACAGCTCCCCTCCTTCACAGTTTGGTGCAGGGATCCCAGAGTGTTGCACAGTCCCAAAGGGGACGACGGATTTCAGGTTACAGGAGCGCTTGCCATTGATGAGGCAGCTGCGAGGGAAAGTCTGTAGGTTGGAAAAGGTCCATCAGAAGTCCGAGGTGGGATACAAAAATGTCAGAGTTTGTCTAAGGGAGCAAAGAGCAGTCTCTGTCCCTTCTGTCTCCAGCTGCAGTTGTTAAGAGGAGCAGTTTGCCCATGCAGCAGCAATTGTCTGGCCACGCAGCTTTTAGGGTCTTCCTGAACTCCCTGCTTACCTAATCTCAGAGTCAGAGCAGAAAGATTTCTTTGTGAAGGGCTGATTCACTGCGCACACCACCACACTGCCAGGGTGGGCAAGTGCCATCCACCAAAGCCCTGGAGACACGAGTGACTGGGCAGACAAAACATTACCCTTGCATTGCAGAACGGAGGATGCCGTAAGACAGTGATGTTTATTCTAAGCATGTCCCCTTGCTCATGGCATTGTCAGTTACCAGGAACCCATTATCCTCTAATAAAATTTTCCCTCAGTTTATCTCCATGCCCTAGCCATGTGGGACGACAAACAGAAAGGATTGCAGGTTTCAAGACTTAACAGCCCCTGTGAGGTGAAAACATACCTAAACACCACCAAAGCAAGAGCAAAGGTCACCTTACCTAAAAGGTCGTCTGTTACTTTTGCATCCGATTTCTCCAAAGACTCCAAAACCAGCATGGACAGATCAGCAGCACTGTTTTGCTACAAAATAGATGCATACCGGTAGTAATGAACATAGCAGTAGAGAAAACATCAAGAAAAGTTTTGTTCCTCCAACAGAATTTTGTCAGAGGCATATTAATGTTGTTATCAGCAGCTACAGCTAAGGCAGATATCAAATTTCAATCCTCCCTTACAAAAGTCTACAGTAACTCAATGGCATCTGAGAGAAGCCTTCAGGAAAGCAAAACAAACACTTGGTTAAGATCATGTTTGGATGCTCACAAACACTTCTACTTTGTGTCCCAGCTTGGAATAATCCTTCTTTGTGGAGAACAGCTCAACAAAGAGACAAAGCAAAAGATCACCAAGCAATTAGCCCAAACATTTGCCACTGAGGATTCAGTGCTCACCCTATAAAATCTTTCAATAACCCCTCCCGACCCCCATGCAAGAGCACTGACATACCTGGTTGTGGCTGAAGAACAGCAGAGCCCCTGAATACATTAACTCTCTCGCTTCTGGGTGTTTTCCTTGTGACATATACCTGAAAACAACACCAAAGTGGTGTATGCTTAAATGAACTGCATTTAAAGGATTAAAGAGCAGTGACATTTAAAACAAAGGCAGCAAGACATTCATTTTTAAATCAGATTAGTTTCAATAATGACGTTCCTGTAGCTGCTGCTGTGATTTGGTTTCTGCCTGTGACTGGATGGAATACGAGCAAATAGCATAAGGATGAAAACCGAGCTCCCAAACTGATCTGGGCTGAAGCAAGGCACAAATGATCCCAGAAGTTCACCTAAGCAAAAGATGTCAAGGCATTAACCCCAGCTGTTAAGCGCAGCTCAGACTGTCGCACAGCTTTTACTACACGGAAAGCAGGCACAGTGACAGCGTAAGGAATACAAAGTGACTCCAGCCTCCTCCCCGAGCTCTGCTTCCTGCCCTTCTACGCCTCTGACCGCCACTTCTGCTGCCGGCAAGGGGACAGCAGCCACACGCAGGCCCTTTGCTGAACCAAGTAAGCCGGTTCCTCTGGTGGTCTCTAGAAAGAGACGAGTGGCCAGCAAGATTTACCATGCAACATGTGACAGTGTTCTCTTAAATGCAATGCTTTGGGATGCACCTGCTGCAGCTTCTGCCTTCCTCTGCTGGGAGTTAACCAAGAAATGAAGCAGGACAGAATTTGGTCCCAACAGTCACATCAAGAACAGGAACCTGTTAACACGGCACGGTGATTACAGCCTGCTGCACGTCACCACTACAGGCAACTGAAGGTCTTGGACAGTCACATCTCTAGATCAGAAATTTGGCATTTCCTATAAAAGTGGTTGAGGAGTGGCAGCAGACATAGCTCCCAATTCCCATTTCTCTCAGCTGCCTCTCAAAACGCACATTTCCTGACTAGTCAGTAATAGCGGGCAGTGTGCTCAGGTCAAAGATAAGGCACCGATTCTACCGCACGGCTTCAGCACCTGCAGCTCTTGCTCTGTGCCAACAGCTGGTTGTGCTGGGCCCCTGCTTCCACCCTCCTGCTCCTGAGGGCCAGGGCAGCGCCAGGCAAGGGGGGCACTGCCTGCAGGGAAACGGAGCGCTTGGTAGCTCCCCAGTGTCCTGGTGCTGCACGTGAGGTTCCTGTCACAGGGTGACATTCCTGGGAACAAGTCCTACTGGTAAAATCGGATCTGACAGTGAACAAGGGAGGAGGCAGAGTCTTCCTGCCCCGCTCACCACCTCGCACACCACCCAGGTCTGTCCAAACGGGTGAGCAACGCGGTCAGCACGGATGGCGTGGCAGTGGGGCTGTCAGAGCGAGCACCCTCAGCAGTTCAGATTTGTGATCACCACAGCGAGTGCTTCCCACATCAGGCAAGCAGCTCGGCGGCTCCAGCACCTTTACAGGTGGCCTCACATCCACGTTTGCTCCTACATTTTAACTCCAAATCTCACACTGGATTCCACTTCCACAAATTCATTTTCATTAGATTCCCAGAGTAATTTAGGAGCTCCTAATCTGGGACTTATTACAGCCAACTCCAAAAGAAACTGTCAACAGTTTTACTATATAAAATACGTTAACTTTTAAAATATATATAATTATTAAAAGTGCTGGGATTTTTGGAAAGAACTTTTACTACAAAGAATTTTTAATAAATATTAATTACGTTGATCTAAATGGCATTTAGAACCAAGCAGTAACACCCTGCCAGCCTCAAACACATTTTGGCTTATGACGTTTGGAACCGAGTCAAGATTTCAAGTTTAACTTGCACTTCATGACAGAGCAGACTGGTATTTTACCGGCTGGTTTTGTTTACGGTGAACAAGCACAGGGTATCCCCAGTCCAATTCCGCAGCTGCAGTCGCCTCACTCTGTGCTAATCTTTCGAGAAAACTTTACATGTAACACGTTTTACAGAGGCCAGACAAGGCTATCTGGACTCTTTCCTGGCCTCAGTGACTTTCCCAACAAGTTCCACAGTCCCATTACATCTTTTTGCCTGGAAGGAAATGCCTTCCTAGCTACGCAAATACCACCTTTCCATTTAACTGGGCACCTTCTTTCTCCTGCATTTAAAATGGAAAAGACTGGAACTTTGATTCCAAATTAATTCAGTGAGGCTTAAGCAAAGCATGTGAGCTAATACACTGAGAACACTGGATGAGAAGTGACCTGCTGAGCCAAGCCATCTCCCCCACTGCAGCCACCGCATCGCATAATCCCTCCTATGAAACAGGCCACGCTTTGTCTCAGATTTATTCTCCAACGCAATTTAAGTCTTAAGACTGTGACGGTGCCCTCGCTGACCCCACCAGAAGGGTGCCGCAGCACACGACTGCCTTCATTTAACGGTGCTGAGTGCGGGCAGCAGGGCAGCCCCCCCATGCTGGCAGCGTAAGCGGCCAACGCAGCAAGGACAGGGCGCCAGGACTCTGGCCCTGCTGATGACACACCGAGGACTCTGTCCCCAGGGGCTGGCTCCTGCTGTGAGGACACCCACGGGCCCGTCCCCGTCTCGCTGTGAGGGGCCGTGACACCGGGGGGCTGCGGGATGAGCGCCCGGGCCTGCTCCCCTCGTCACGGCCGTGAGCACGAGCACCGCGCTGACGGGGAGAGCTGTAACCGGGCTCTGTCGGAGGTGACCGGCGGAGCCCCGCGGCTGTTTTGGGGCACCCCCGGTGGCCGTGCCCGTGCCCGTGGGGCCGGGGCCAGGCCCTCAGCGCCCCCTCAGCGCCCCCCGGCCCGGCGACGCCGCTGCCCCTGAGCGCGGGCCGGGCCCCCTCAGGCCTCTCAGCCTAACCTGCCACACAGCTGCCCGCCCCGCCCCGCCCCTCCCGCGGACCAATGAGAGGGCGGGAAGCGAAGACAGGCAGCGGCTCCGACCAATGCGGAGGCGGCGTGGGCGCGGCGGGCGGCAGCAGGGTAGGGTGCGTGGGAAGGCTCTGGAAGGCCGGGCGGGGGAGGGGCAGGGCGGGCCGGGCCGTACCTGAAGAAGAGCGTGCGGTACATCTGGTGCGCCTCGTAGTAGTCACCCTTCTCGACGCTGGCGCGCAGCTTGCCCTCCACGCGCTGCACGCCGCCGCGGTTCCTGCCGCCGCCTTTCGCGGCTTCCTGCTCCGCCGCCATAATCGCCGCCGCCATCGACGCGGAGGAGGCGGGGGGGGTGAAGGGAAGGGAGGGCGCATGCGCACGCACGCCCGGAGCGGCGTCGCGACTCCGCTGCCCGGCTTCCGCCCACTGCGACGGCGGCCGGCGAGGGGCAAAAGGCGCGGCTGCGCGGAGCGGCGCCAGAGGGCGGGGCGGGGAGGGGCTGGCTCTGGGCTCCCGGGGAGGGAAGGGCAGGAGCTGGGGGGGCTGGGGGAGGAAGGGCAGGGGGCATAGGGAAGGTGATTTACTGCGGGACAGGCCTGCTAAAAAGTATTTTCAGTCTTTTTTTTTCAGCTGCCAGAACCTCCCCGCTCCAGTCTTGCCCACCAGGAATGCTGCAGTGATAACTACACCTTCAGCCTAAGGTGCCCGTGCTGCCTGACATCACACAGCCCTCCTACATTAATTGTAATTATAAAACTAAAGCCATCCGGGTATCCCCCTGCCCCGCACAGCGAAGGGCAAAAGGTCTTTCAGCCTCCTGGTAAGGCTCAGTCTCATCTGTCCTCCTTAGCTATTTAAACGGGTCATGGAAAATACAGAAAAAGAATCTTTATTTCTTATTTCAAATATTACATGCACTTTCAAAAATTAAAACTCTTTATTTAAACATTTCAATAGCATCTTGTCAGTTTTGGAGGCAGCAAAGTAACAGACGATTTGAAAAGCATTTACAAAAATACATTGCACAAAGTCCTATCTTGCTTTTTTAAAAATAAGTTAGTGTTATCCAAAATATTCCCACCCTAGCTACCTAATTTCAATTTATACAGGATAATTCTAATTTTAAATATGTAACATAGAATATGAAAACACCTGTACATGTGTAATCTAACTCCTCTGCATAGGCCATAGGTTCTGTCTCTAGCTCAAGTGAAAAAAAAGTTCTTCACGCAGAGACTTTAAACATTCGAGGACTGTTGTGCAACATACATATAGCTCTATTCAGAAAACCAGTCAGCAGTTCAGTGTGTTAACAGTTCACAGGTAACTATAAAATGCGTTGTAATAGCAAGAAAAATTCTGCACACAAGTGCATTTTAGGAGTCTTTTCTGAAAAGGATCTTCCAAAGTAGCAATCCTAAAGGAGGCCGGCCCTAAAGCAGTCTCAGCACATTCTGCATGGAAATGGCACAAGACTGAGACACCACTCTCATCTTCAAGTTTCAGGGGAGGATCTCAAGAATACCCATATATCCCAATACAGCAGCACTGAGCATAACTCTGTCTTGTGCATGTTAAATAACGAGCTCTACTTCAGTTGTATTTCCCACATCCTGCATTATCACAGCACAACATTTACTGACTATAAAATAAACCAGATTAAGGAATTATTATAAAGATATTTTTTGACAAATTAAGATTTTTCTTCTCTAGGCTTAGTTCCAAATCAGCCTTGATGGATGTACTGCTCGTACAAGAGCTGATAAGCCTCCTAAATTGCTTAGTAAACAGTATACAGCAGTTAAACTAATCAAGTTGCCATGGTAAAAACCCTTAAAGTAATTTTAAGTTATCCCTGACTTTTAGAACAATTCATGGCCACAAGTTGCAGTAAAGCATTCTCAGTCGCTGGTGTTTAAACTAGTTTTGGTTGTGTTAACTTTCCCTGATAGTAATATTTATTATGTAGTCAACATTTATTGAATAAGCCCTTTTGGATCCTGCAGAAGGACAAAAAAGGTCAACTGAAGGACACCTTTAGCCGCAGGCGGTGTTCAAAGTGTACTACATTATTTGTCTTATAGTGCCAAGCTAACAAAGATGCAGTTGAGTCCTGAATTAAAAAAAAAAAAAAAAAAAGATCCTAGTTGCAGAAAAGTGTGGTTTTTATTCTTTTTAAAAACCCTATACATTCATTTGTAATAAAATAGGTATATCACCTGTTTGCTAACTGCGCTTTAAGAACCAGAGTAGTTTGCATGCATTATTTCTCTCAGCATGGACACAAAAATATGAAGCTAACTGGCTATTACAAGCTGAGCATGAGCAAATAAATTTTATACATTTCTGCTGACAGTCTTCTGCCTTTATCAGAGGATTGGTAATTCCGTAGTATATATCTTGCATCCTTGTCCTTTAAAGATTCCAGTGTTCTAGGCTTTCCGGTATATACAAATTGAGAACAAAATGTACAACAAAGCAGCCCAAGCTGTAGTGTAGATTATTCGGCAGGTTTCCCATGCACTCTGAACCGATAAAGACACGTATATTCAGCATGTCCCCAATTAGAGAGAATTCTCAGTTCCACTATTTGGAATACATTGTTACTGTTCTCCTAGAGAAGGAAAAAGCAAACACACAAAACAGAGTTAGGTTTCTACGATGAACACGTACAACTGAAGCTGCTTCCTGCAACTACAAACTTCTATTAATAATTAAATTATGCCTTGGAAAATTTATACCACTTTAAAAAACAACTTCCTTTGCCTTGCAACTGCTTGTTTATTAATCGAGTTAGAAGTGTGAAGTAAGTTTATCTTTTCTTTTTTCTCTTCGTAAGTTTATTATCTTCACACCATTTGTGTCCAGATGGCACAAACTTTTCCTCCCTTCTCATCTACTCAGATCACAGATTGATGTAGACAGGCAGATACTTTCTACCTCTGTTTTTACAATGCACAACAGAGAACAAGGCCCTTTTCTTCACTGGCACTACTGTACCTGACAATTCAAATCCCATCACCCAGACTCACCATCACTGGAAACATCTGCAGTGGCTCTCCTTCTTGATCGTAGACGTACTGTCCTAGGAGTACACCTTCTTCTTGATATTCATCATCTAAACCCTGTAACAATAAGATGAAGATTTTGTTTTAATGTCGATTTTAAAGGAAAAAAAAGCTAAAAGTGTATCTACATTACTGAGTATCAACAAGCTGCACCCAGAAGTCTATCAAACCAGGATCAGAGTGTTTCCTGCGCAACTTAATGCTAGTTCAGGCATGGCTGCACATTGGAGTTTCCTACATTGCAAATACCTGTGCTATGTTTTCAAGTTTTTAGTCACCCCCCTTAATTTCTACAGCAGAACCACTATTGTAGTGTAAAATATAAAGTGTTCAGGACAAACAAGAATGAGAGAACATCATGGTTATAAACAAGACAGAAGCCAAGAATCAGATGTTTGCAGATCACTCTTATTACTGCAGTTGTATAGCCTAAGAAAGATCTATTTAAAAAAAAATAAGATGCATTATAAATACAGTGAAGAGCTAAAATTGGGGAGGGGAGGACAGATGAAGGTGTATGAAACAACTAAATACATCATTTAAATCATCATCTCCCTCCAAAGGAACTTGTTACCCAAGCAAGACAAAGCAAATACAACTCCCCCCAAATTAGTTTTAGCGCTTACTTCTAGGTCTCAAAGCTCATCAAGAACATAAGCAATTCTAAGAGCAATGACAAACATCCGTTTCTCAGCTGTTCTCTTTCAAGCTGTTTATTTTTCAAGACATGCATCACAAATATTCTTTACGTTTACAAACTTCACTTAAGTTTAGGAAGACTTACATATACTGAGAAGTTCCTAGGAGCACTGGTGATATTTCCTGATGGTGAAAGTGTTTTTGGTATGTGTTCCATCGTAAAGGCAGTTGGATAGATCTTCATGGAAAGTCTAATGACAAGATACCCCTCCGATCCCTTGAAAGCCCAGCAGTTACCTGGATACACGTCCGGCTAGACAACAGATTTCAAGGCAAGGAGGCAGGAGGGTGGGGACAGAACATGACAAGACAAGAACGAATACAAGAATTTTGTTATTTTTCGTAATGAATTCTGAATCATGAGAAATCTTAAAAAGATAGATAATTTCTACCAAATAGCAAGTGGCAGGACATAAAAGTCATATTCACAACTTTGATTTTAATTACAAATTCACTCCTGCCTCTGAAGGACAAACAACATCAGATGACACTTAATTGTGTTAGCAGAACTGTGTAATTTCACACTACAGAAAATGGAAGATATAGACTGCACAATTTTAGTTGCACTCTTTAGGAAGACAGCATACCTGCCTGAACCACCGCCAACATACCAAAGAGCCAGCTTATTATTTTATTTTTTATTTATTCATTTATTTTACTGGAATCCTCCCAGTGCTTACACTTCACAGAAGTCCGATACACCACTCAAGCCTGCTATGAGAACCTTAGTTTTTCTAAAGCAGAGCATGGGCAATGCCACTGAACTTCAAGAAATAAGTTCAAAATATCCCTGTCTCCCACTGCCCACAGTGTATTACAGACAAAGATCCAGCATCCAAAAACAACTCAGACCACTCAATGCAAGATAATGTTACTGAATTTGTTTACTTGGCCTTTAATTACCTGAATCACCACTCTGGGAGATTGAGAGAAGTACCATAAAGGAATTCCAAAGAGGCTAATTAACGCTGTTTTGGTCTCATAGGTTTCAGAGCAGCGAGTACTCAGAATGCTGCCACCTCAAAAAAGAAAAGCAAGTTAGCAGAAATAAGTCTTTAGGAAGGAGTAAAGAATTATTTTGTGAAGGCAGAGATGTCTGTGTAGCTTAATGAATATACCATTTCCCCCCCAACCCCCCCCCAAAAAAAACTAAACTAGTAAAGGTATTGTTGGTCTAATAATTTTCCAATTTTCTCATTTTCCAGTGCAGTGCTTCTATCAAATACAATGTTAGTTAAAGAAAATGTGAAAGGTTTTTAGTTTTATAGGGCTGAAAGAGCATGTATTTTCTATAGTGAATTCAGTGATGTGTACATCCCACACATACAGATCCATGGTTCTCAATTATCCAGTTACACATGTTTAGAAGTTATTCTATCCCAGTCCATGCGTACACTGGGAGTCACCTGTTTTCAGCTGTGATAAAGTAGGTGGCTGGTATATGACCCTGTAAACAATATGCACAGACTGCAGTACTCTGACCATTTGGTGATACACAAGGATGCTCTCTACCCTTTAGCCCTCATTTTAAGATTTGTAGCAAACACTATTTTTACTACTCAGGTTATTTATATTATTTCTTCTACTATTTACCTCCAGATTCTAAGGCAAAATCCACCATACCGGTCTTGTCTTGAGAGTAGAGTTTCAGTGCATTGTTTACAATAATCTGTGCTTGCTACAGATGGACACATAGAATAGAATGGAAAGAAATGTTTTAATATCAAATGATAAAAATTGATATATACACACACCTGTGAAGTCACAAACTTAAGTTTGAGATGTTATACTTCATCACAAGTCTTTGAAAGCCTCTGTCAACATAGAAGCTATTTTTAAATGCTTCGTTATTGGCTTAAAACAAATTGATACTGCATCTTGACTGATGTTTTCTTCAGAATTTGCATTCATTCCCCACCTTCTGAAATCATTGAGCTTTTTTCTTTTTTTTTTTTCCAGTTTGGAGATAACATACTTTTGCAGGGAAAAAAAGCACATTCACAATGGCTGTAAGTGCTGTAAGAATTCACTGAAACCATTTTCTGTAGCTCTCCCCATTTCAGTTTCTTTCTTGAATCTCTTAAAAATCACTACCATTTATACTGACAGTCATGCTCCACAAAATGCCTAAAGGACAATTTGTCTGAACTTATCACTTAATTTTACTCACCGCTTCCGTGATTCCAGAGATCCCTGCATTGTTCACAACATTTGTTACTACTTCAGATGTTACTCTTTGGTTTGTAATAGCCATATGTTGGGTAATATTCTTCAGGATCTGCAGCTCCAGATCCTGCAGCAAAGTCTGCAGGTCACTTTTGGTCACAAAATTGGATGTAAGCCATTGGAGAAGTGATTCAGAAAAGTCCTTGTGTTGATCACCAAAAAACATCATCCTGACAGATTCTTTAACCTGGGCATCTACCTAGTAGAAGCCATTAACAAGAGAACTGATTAGTCTTTATAAACCAATAAGTAATACCATCTGTATATAATAGGCACATGTGAAAAATCAACATATATATTTCCAGTAGTACCGCTAGGTCTAGATTTCTCATGTCTTTTAACTAAACTGACTTACAGTGGAACAACAGATAAGGTAGGTATGCAGAAGACATGGACAAAATGGATGATTACCTGGTTTGGTGAACAGCACACAACTAACAAAGCCCTACAATCTAGCAGTTTACATTAGGGGGTCTGTTTCAGAACAAAAATAAGTTGATTGCAACATTCAGCTCTTAAGGGGAGCAGTGTACCTGTTAGGCCTAGTTAAGCACATCACTAAGTCACTTGCTTATGGCATACTTTGATTTGTAGACATACATGTAGCTAGACTATCTTGTGATGACACTCAGATACGGTATTTTAGTCAAAGTGGATAATCCTGAATCTAGACCTATATTTTATTGTCTATATTCAAACTGAACCTTACAGAAGGCATCAAAAAAATAGAGAACGATTTTTTTTATTTTTTAAATAAGTCTCAGATCAAAAACCTAACTAGCTTTTACATGACCTCCTTTCCATATTTACATGATACACCAGCTGTAGCACCAGCTGTAACAGCAATGTACAATACACACAACTGCTATTGCATCATCTCAAATGCAAATAAAACTGCCATTGTGGAAAACAAACCACAAACTCATCTGATAAGACGCCACATAGTAATGGAAAAAAATGTCACAGTACCACTACCAAAAACACTACTGTTCTTTAAAATGAATACTATCACCATGTTACTTTTGCAGTGCCTTTCAAATAAGTTTGTGAATGAAATCTAGTATTACTAAGTTTTACAAGAATGATGACAGAACTTACTTTTTCATGAATGACATCCATTTTCTCACAACTCGTCTTTGCACTTTCCCCAGTTAACAGCTCCGATTTCACCTGAGACAACTCTAGTTCTAGCTTTTTAACTCTGGATAAAAGTTGATTATGTTCATCCTCTCTGATAAAAACAAGGAGTCAATAATTAGGAAAGAGCAGTTTCAATCATTCCATCAAATTCCAAAGGCATGAGAATATATTCGTCTACCACAAAGTGCTTTCGTAGTTCAGTTATTCAGAAATGGACATTGGGAGCTTACAGCTCCTTGAAGGTGCTAAGGCATACTTCGAATGAATTTATTCAAAGCAAAACATTTCAAACTTGTGAACAAATCCAGAAGCGATGACTTTCAGAACATCATCACATTGACAAGTTAGTAACTCAGACACAGATTTCTGGTAGCTTAAGGCTGGACAGACCAGTTGAGCTTTATTTGCCTGAGTTTGCCACTGATTAGAGTGAATTGCAGGTTACCTTAGTTAACGCTTGCCTGCCTACAAAGTTATTCTGGTTTTGGTTGTGTCTATAGGTAGCAGGTTACATGACCACTACAGATCAGTGTTCAGTATGCAGTATTGGAAAAAACAGTATTAGTCAGCATTTAGAAGCTATTTACATCTAATTTAAATTAAAATTCACTAAGTGTTTTTCTCCTCCCAAAGGGGAAACTACTTAACGAAGTTCTGCAGTTGTTTTTTTCTAGTATTACACACAGTACATTAGTAGTGAGTATAGATGACAAACCAAAAACACAAATTAAGTTTATAAATCGTAAAATTAAAAAAAAAAAGTTAAATGTAAAGTGTATCAAAGTCATCTACTGTATTCTTCACTAAGCAATTTAAGGAAAAACTCTCAAGCTTCCATAAATACGTAAGTCATTCTACTCTGCTACATAAGCAGATTTCTCTAGTAAAACATGTAGCTGCAGATCACTCACGTCAGAAGTGGGCCTTGTGCTGATGTTCGGCATTAGAAAATCAAGTTTGTGCTTGCTGACATACACTCTTAAGGTCAGTTAACTGACACAAGGGAAATTATAATTGTATTTCAAAGAATGTCTATTGCCATCAGTTAGCTCTAGGACTGGAAAAAATATTTAAAAATTGCTCATACCTTACTGTTTTTGCTTTGGCTATGTCAAACTCCTTCTGAATATCCTAAAAAAATACAAAAAGCGTTAAGTTTAACATACAGAAAGAATAAACACAAATGAAAAAGTGACACTTTCTAGCCCCACCTATACAGGAGTATGTTCCTACGTTATTTATATTTGTGCCTCTGTATCATAAGATTTTATTCCAAATAGCATCTACCTCCCTGGCAGAGTAATTTTTAACCTTTAAACTGAAAATACCTTTAAGAATGGAGAAGGAAGAGAAAGAGCACAGGTTTTGAGACTTAAACAAGCATTAAAAGCTAAAATGAAGCAAACTGGATTTTGGGATAGCTAACACACAACTTAAAGCTTTTATCCTATTTTATTAGTTACCACTATAGCTACTTATCAAAGCTGACTTTCAATACCTTAGATTCAGCAGACAGCTTTTTAAGAAGATCTTCCAGCATCACAATGCGCAGCTCATGTTCTCGATGTAAAGCCAGGAAGTCAGTCTGAAAAACAGGGAAGGAAAAGGCGTGTACTTTGAGTACAAATAGCATAACTGACACTTTATAAAAAGTACAATGTTTCTTTCATTCTGTGATCAAAGAATATCAAGAGTGCTTAAGTGATTTATCCTGCAGGTAGCATAATAAATTAAAGTTTGTAATAGAAAATAAAAAGATTTGATTCCACGGTAGGAGGAGTTACACGCAGGTAAGTTTACCATAAAATCCCTTCATCACTAGTCTTTCCTAGTGTTTCCTTTCTGTATTAAAACAGGTAAATCCAGCTGCTTCTCAGCAACATAAGATTCTACTTTAGACCATCTATCCGGAATCATTTCGTTGTCAGCAATAACAGAATACTACTGAGCACTTCCTCATATTTACTGCTTAAGAGTTAATTCATACCAAGAAGAGAATCATAAAGACAGATCACTAATAAACCACATTAATAAAATAATACTATTATCAGTCTCAGAAAGTGTCAGTAACTGACTTATCTTTACCTTTTCCTCCAGTTTCATCTCTTTAAGATGTTGACCCATTACATTTTCTATTAGCTTCAATATTTCACTTCTGTCACCCATCTGGGCAACCTGATCTTGAAGATTATGGAGTAGAAGCATCACTTTACTGTACTCTTCATCGTGGTGATGGCATCTATCAGACACGAAGGCCATTTGCTTTTCCAGCTCACTTATACGACCGGAATCAAAGATATTTATGGTATCCTAAGGTGTAAAGATTTTTTTTTAATATATAAAAGTTATTTTCATTACTCTTGGATGTCAAGCAGTTATTGCAAAATACTGAGGACAGGGGAGTTAAGAGGTCTTAAGAGACTAAAGTACTCGCCTAGACTGTTTTGCCTTACCTTTGTAGGCTGTACAGTATGAGAAGAACCAGGCTGGGGCTCAGGAACATAAATAGAGTCATCTATCCTCTGTACTTTATCAATTCTTGTCCAGTTCAACAAAGGCAATAATGAAACGAAGCCATCAAACCCCCAGAACCATATACCTTTAGTGAGCAGAAGCAAAAGCAGAAAGGGTGTTCAATCTACAGATTGTCTTCTTATTTAAGGACACAAACTACCTTTCATTTTAACACACAGTAGACACTACCCCAGTCTGAATAGGAGTTAGCTACATGAGCCAACTTAATGTTTTTTTTAAAGTCAACCACTCAAGAGCATTAGGGAACATCCATCAGTACCACTTACACAACTATGAGGCAGGTGACTTCTGCTTATATATCCTGATATATCCTTACTTTTGTATTACTACTTCCCCGGAACATAGATCCCATTTATTGAGTAGGACAGGCCATACTCACTGAAGGTGAGTATAAATATTGCTTTTTATCTTATGGCAAAATATTTTCCTTTACATCCTATTAACTTAAGGGAAAATATCTTGCCTTACACCCTATTTACTTCATACTGCATTGCATAATATCTAACAGAAGTTGGAAGAAACTTATGCTTCCATGGAAACAGCAATTGACAAAGACTACGTTTATTTCTGCAATATCTTAGTGAGAAGAAATAGTGTTTCCTACACAGGGTATCTTCTTCCTTTCTTATTCTCCCTAAAGCTCCCCACTGTAAGTCTCTTAGAAGTTATCTTCTCCCTAAAGTGGATATAAGCTTTTTAGGGCATGCAAAGACATGAAGTTGCTTTTCAAAAATATCTCAACACCTTCTATTTCAAAAGAGACAACCAGCTTGGAACATTGCCAGCTAACCTGTCTAAAGTAGCAGTATTTCAAGCAGTTAAGGTATGGTTTAAAGAAAAAGAATGATTTAGTGTGCACCGTTAAGAGAATTTAAACACAGTTTTATGGAGATTGACAGCAATCAAAAGCAATCAGTACATAGCCTACCCTTTATGATCTCAATGCTGTTCCTATAAAGGGAAGTAAGGAAAAGAGTCTTCAGCGCATTTATACTTACTCTGTTTGAAGAGCTCTATGAAATTAAACCAAAGTTATTCCTTTCATAGGAAAAGAGCCTATGGTACTTTGAAAGCATTCACAAACGCTTCACAAACTGAAACTTGGTCTTTTTGCTTCTGAATTATCTCCTTAAGCCTAACGTTCAACTAAAAGTACTATTTTGGTACAGCAGTAGGAAGCAATCAGTATGATAACTAAACAATTCACGTACCTAATAGAAACAGCAGTGGGATGACAAACAGTAATAGCTTGAAAATCTTTGGAAGGCATCTAGAGAAGGACAGGAAAGAAACAATGCATTTATTATGTAATATCTGGGTAAAGAATTTGCTCACAAGAAGTTATTTGGAAAGAATACATACCTTCTAAGAAGAAACACCTTGAGCAAAGACAGCAAAGTAACAAGTTGATACCAGCCAGTTCTAAGCAACCTGAACACGCCAGAAGCTGCTCTCCCTAGAAGACAAAAGCAGTGACACGAAATAGTTATTGCAGCACATGTTCACGGAAACCAAGGAGAGGGACATGCAACTGTGGCCAAGAGTACTTTGCAGGGCAGAGAAAGGCACAAGCACAGGCAACACACGCAGATTAACATCTAGGTTTGTATCACAGTATGACAGCATTATAACAACAGGTACTCAACAAAAGCAATAGCCATGCAAAAAGAAGAAACAAATCTCTTGTAACAATGCTATCTTGCCAGAAATTCAACAGCGAAGTTTGAGTCCAAGTTATTACACACCGAGGACCTCAGTATGTTTCAAGAAATGCACAGATTAGCAGAACGAGTTTTTGCTAAGAGGAATACCATGACAGGAAGTGACTAGCAAACCAAAACACACCCCATTTTTCTTGACACCCCTTATCTGGGTTATTCACACACATAGTCCCTCATCAAACAGTCTGGTTAGTCTCCCATTATGCCTGCGAACAGAAGCATGTTCTTATTAACCATATTTTGGTCAATAAAGCACAGTAGCATGTGCATTTCAAGATATCAAAGTTACAGCATAAGCACAGCAGAATTAGTGTAAGCCAACTACTGCAGATTCCTACTTTGCCAAGAAGAAACAGGCAATGTACAGACATGCACACACAAATTAGGATAGTAACCTGGAGAAAGAATGGCCAGCCAAAGTAGAGACAACACCTTCTGAGACACAAGCCATCCGGTTGCTCCCACTGTTCGCAACACGTGAAGCATAAAGTAACCTAGGTTATAACAAATTAACTATATGGTAATAAGCTTAAGGTTCTCTTGCAGTACATGCACTAGAATAAACTCAATTACCCCGATCATTACTTGTTCTGCTTAATTTTAAACCATACCTTCCAGTAACCTACAGACTTGTCTTTTCAGTATTTAAAAGCAAAGTGAATCATTCATAAATATGAATCCAAGCAAAATCAAGACAATTTAGAAGCAGAATTCTCAGGTATAGCAATAGACAACAATCAACAACCTCTATGTAGTTAGAATACCACTTCTCAATAGACAAAGTTTATATTTTGTATCACGGCATTATCAGAACAACATGCCAAATATAATGGATAATATCAAAAAAGTAATACTGTAAAATGTTTTAAGCACATCATTTTAAAAGTGTTGTATTTGTTCTGAATTACGCGTTGAGTTTGTTATCTAGGTTCATATGTAAAAAAAAGGAAACAAAATTTAAAAACCCAGTGAAAGAGTTAATGTCATCTCAAATATACTGATAAACAGAAAAAAAAACACTAATGAAAGTTACAAGCAATTAATTTTCATTTAATTGAATGCTCCCAGGGATCTTCAGAATGTCAATTTCAAGTCTCTTAAAACAAAAGCCAAAAGCAGCAGGCTACAACAAAATGCTGTAACTTCAATCCTACTGAAGCCAACAGCTACTGTATCTAGGACTAGGACTGTTCATTCCACAGAACAGACTACATAAGAGACATTTAGAAAGTAATCCTACATTTTTAGATTAGCAGATATGTCCAGGTTAATCTGAGGGATTATAGATATACCAACCCAACATTTTGCAAAGCATTTAAGTGAATGAAGGGTCTCAAATCATTTTCCTTTGCTGAATAAAGAACGCTCAACCGATTCTTGATGCCTGTGCCATTCAAACTAGGGAACACTCATCTCACAGGGAAGAGTCTATCACTGTATAGGATTCCTGTAAAAACTGACTATCATTAGAACAAAAAAAAAATGTTAAAAACCCTTTATTTAAATTATTGCATACCCATACCTCATATTCCTTTAACAGCGGCTTTCTACCCTATCAAGAGTACAGGCTTCCCCAAAGCGCAATAAATTAACAATCCGACTTTTCTGTCTAACACACAAGATGTATGCTGTCACCACACCTTGTTTTTAAATAGGTAAGCCAGCTACCAAGCTTGTACAAAAGCCATTATCAGCACAAGAAATCAGAAAAGAAAGATGCTGAAAGATGTTAAGCAATTTGATTTCCTAGACACTTTACATTTTAGTCTACATTGATAGATGAAGATTTTAGAAAAAATAATCACAGAACAGTACGAATGATTAATATTGAGACATTGTGATGCAAAATAAAAGCAAAATAAAAAAAATGTTCAAGTCAACCTGCATAAGAAAAGGTGTGCGAAATGGTCCTTGCTACCCTTTTAGCCCTTGAAGATTGCATGTGCTCTGTGGTGTATGTTTCAAGAAGTTTCTTCCCCTTACAGTCATCACCTGTTGGTTGTGGTAACAGGTGATTAATGGGACAAAATCAGGATCAAATCAAGATTGTTACAAGATAATTTGAACAAGTCTACTTCATGACATCAGTTAGCAAGCCAAGAACTATTAAGCAAACTCCAACATACTAAAACTTGTCTGGGGTACAGTATACTAGGTAATCACTGTTCTCCCCTCTACACCTAAATTAGAAAACAAGCATTTACTGTGTAGCTTCCATACCATCATTAGAGCAACACCCTAGCATACAGCCCAAGGCTAATGGTAATAAATTCTTGTACTTACATATTGATTCCTCATTCACATCATGATGGCTATCCTCTCTGTAAAACTCCTTTACATTCATGCTTCCACAGTAATCTGAGTGAGCTGCAATATATCCAGAAAGGATAAATGGAATGCAATTCTCAAGCTCAAAGCCTTTCATATATCTTGATTTTAACTAAATTTGTTTGGTTCACTATTAAAAGCCACGTTACCCATAGGAAACCTGAAAAATAATCATGGAAGAAGTATACCCTTTGCAATCCTATTTTGTCTTCCTTAAATAAGAAGGGGTTTCTGGGTTGAAAAAAGAAAAAATATCTTCCTGCTTCTTTTCAGATAGCAAAGTTAATTTAAAAAACAAGTTACAACTCATCAAATCCTGAGTAACTATTCCCATCTGTCAAGTGAGCCACGTCTTTATATTGGTTTTATCAGAAATCTTAAGCAACTGAGAAAAGAGCAAAGACAGGCTATAGAGCACTGAGGCAGAGAAGACAGGAAAATACACAAGAAATTTTTATACACACATAAAAATCAGTTACCTTCTATATAGAGTGATTTAACTTCACTCATAGAGCATATGTTACAGACGAAAAAGGCAAAGAAGAATCGAACTTATTCAAGGAAAACAAGAATTGAACTTATTCAAGGAAAACAAGATGTGTATTATTGTAATACAGAGCAACAACTGGAGTTTTAGATTTACAAGACAAATTGAATTAAGGTTTAAGTGCAAAATGGCCTGAAAGATTCAAAAAAGTAGTCCAAACCTTAGCAGTCACTGAGCAGTTAAGATTCCACACTATCACACAAAACAGTTTTGAAAAACAACTTAAGCTTCTATCTTCTACAATCTTCTAGTAGAAAATCAACATGGGAATCATAACTAAAACACAGATGTCTCTCACATACCTGGATCCTGATACTTCCAGAACAGAGGCAAAATATGAAAAGGGCAGCACAAGTGAGAGAATTAAAAAATAAGAGAGAAAGACAAGAGCCAGCCAAGACTATAAAAAAAAAGAACACCATAGTGCCATACATGAAGTCTGTAAGAAAAAAACACAAAGAAAGACACACTGGTTTTCTGTGGAGACCAAGGAAGACAACTGAAAAGGTACCTTTAAATTCATAACTCAGCTTCAGCAAAACCATTTGAAATAGTTGCACTAACAGGGATGCAAAAGATGTTGCAGTATGTTTGACCAATCGCAGAATCTTACTCATGAAGAAATACGTGCCCCCTATTAAAAAAAAGAAGTGTGAATATAAGTTATTCACTCACATAAAGATGTACCTCTATTCTCTGATGACCATTAACTTGCAGAAAAGTGAGGATGAAGCATCAAAAGCCTTTGTTTAGCCAGGAGCACGACACTCAAGAAAGCATGGTTTGAGAAGTCTAGATGCATTTGGTATTACAGGTGAATGTTTTTGCAAGAACTACGACTTCAAGACGATGGCTTCAGCACAAGTACTTTTCCTTAGTGAGGAATTAAGAACTCCAGTGAATAGTGATGAATTCCTTGCTTACAGAACTAACGATTTCTCAGCGATTTGAGCTGTCAATCATGATTTTATGAGCCACAACTCCAAACAATTTGGATTTACAAGGGAAAGGACTTTTTACCTTCTTCTTGCATTTACACTAAGGGAAGAGAGTTACTGTAGAGGTCTGCCTCAAGTGCTGAAGAGAGTTCTCCTTTGAGCAGCAGGAACAAAATCAGTCCTCCATAGTGCTGCTTTCCTAGTATCAGCCACATTCCAAAAACCTGCCATGATTCCGTGCTGTCCCACCCCCGACACAACTTCAATTGCTGGGTTAGAGTTCAAAAGAGTATATAAAGATGGATTCATTTCTAAGATTATCCTCTGTGAATACGAACTCTGGAACACAACAGCTTCCATACAGTGTCAAAAACTAGCTCATTTTGCCAAGATAACAGAATTCCTACCTGTGCTATACAGTTTCAGAAAGGAAATACTTGTCTCAAAAGTGTTCGAAGTCATACCTTGCACTCCAAAACAGGTTTATTGCTACTGAAAACGTGCATCATTCAAGAATAACACATTTACAGAATCCCAAAAGAGGTTCCTTTCTAATTCAAGGCCATTGAAGAAATATCACATTAGTGATCATTGAGGACTTCCAACAATAAAGAAGCTCAGGATGCTATGCAACAGATACATAGATAAAGCCAAGACACTGATGCCAACTATCCACTATCCAGAGAATGGAGATTGCCTTAGGAAGGCAGAAGTCTTCCTCTCTTCTTCTCCTCCCCCAGCAGATTCAAGTGTTTTCAAGTTTCAAGAATATAGTCGCTATACAGTCTATTTAGAAAGAGTTTTTTCTCCTTTGGAGTTCAATCTTTCGAGTGGTTGCGGTTCACCTCTTAAAAAACAACTCTAATAGCCTAAAAGGTTAAATAAAAAAACCTACAAAGAAGTAGACATGTATCTCCAGGTTTTCTGGGGTAACAGAAACACTGCTAAGTAACAATTCTACTCAGTCTTGAAAGTTCAAGTCACTTAAGAAAAAAATAATTGGACCATATTAGAAAAGTTCCAATTTGAAAATCCATTGACAAACATGTGGTCTGATAACAAATCAAGAGACACTTAAATATCAATGCTGGTTGCAGCAGCACATTGTGTTTCATATCATTTTGGACATATAACTTAAGATACCATGAGTTTCAGTTGATACAGAAACAAAAATATTTCATACAATCCAATCTCTAGATTTATATTAACCAATAATTAAACAGGGGAGGAAGAGTACTTAAATAGCACTACGAGGAAAATGCATCAATTAAACCATATAACATTCTGCTATGTAAACAAAGCACAGTAGAAAGTTACTTACTAGATGGATGTTTCTGGCTCCTGTCCCTAGAGTAAATTCTGGAAGATGGCACATAAGAAGCTGATTTTGCTGTAAGAGCCTCCTTCCGTTCAGAAAGCATGCTGCAATCACTGCAGGTGTAGCCATTTATCATTGTGGTCTGTGTTTCTGCTGTTGCCATATCTCCATTTCCCTGTGTTAGCATAGTACCACTACCTAGCAAACCAAGAGTAGAAAATTCAGTGCAAAAATTAATTGCACTAATTACCATTAAATAGAACGCATGGAAAAGCAGAAGGAAAGCTTAGTTACCCTTAGGTTCGCCATCATCATCAAGACCTTCAAAGAAGAAAGAAAAAAAAAAGACGAGTTCATTCCCAAATATCAGGAAGCCCCACAAACAACTATTATATCTGACATGAACTTAAATTAGGATTCTTAAAAATGACTTTTCTTTGCGGTCTTAAATGATTGGTATTTAACTTTTTTTTCAGTCCCTCAGATTAGCAAAGTCTTTTATTCAGATATTAATGTAGTATGGCAACAGTTAATAAAAAGCATTCTATCACAAAAGCAGCAAAATATGAATGACAAAGCTACACTTTTCCTTAACTCCCATTTGACTTCAAATCTGTTAATTACAAGCTTACGCTGTTTTCGTTGCTTAGTAATTACACTTTGGTACTACCATGTTTTAAGATTCTGTTTCAAGAGACAAGTAATCTAAAGTTTAGCATGCATTCTACTAAGTTTGAAACAATTTTTCACATTAGTACTCTTGAGAGGTCACAAGCATACTGACTAAAAACAAAGTAATCTGAACTGGGAGATATAATTAGACACTGATCTCCTGCACAATACTTTATATAGTTAACTCCCATATTTTCCTCTACAATGAAAAAAGACTCCAGAAAAGCATACCTGTACATACTTGCTAAAACAAACCAACCAATGACACAAACAAGAAACCTCTTGGGAAATCCTAAAGTACTGCTAAGTTAAAACTTTCAGACTAAGGTATTTTAAATTCAAACACACTACTGCCTATAACAAACAAAAAAAATCTTGTCCTTTGTTTTTTCAAGAGAAACTTCAAGTTATGTGTTTACTCTATGCACGTTTTGAAGTGATAGAGATAAAAATATAACTTAAAATTCTTATCTGTAAACCTATACCACCTATAATGTTGTGTCACATAATCGTATACTTTTGGTTTATATATCGGCTACACTGTGCAGTATGTCCTGATGTTGAATATGTCAGCACAACCAGCTTTACTAGAGTGCAAATTTCCAGCAGACATCTTAGCAATGAGACACCTACAGCACAAGTAGAAGTATGTGCAGGTGTTCGGGGGCAGTGTGGAAAAACAAGTGGGGAAGACATGGTTTGGTGTGTATAAACATATGTCTATAAGTGTTTTTCACAGTTTGATGACCAATAGCAATCATTACCTACCCCAGAAATGATCAACTTCTGTTTGCTCTCGAATCGAAGATTCATCCAATACTGTGGACACCATGGATGCATCAGTGGTATGGCTATTGAAACTGCTTTGGCTATAAACGGGAGAGCTGAATAGGGTTTTCCTCGGTGTGTCTCTCACACTGCCAGATTGTTTATTTGTACTTTTGCGCTGCCTTACCACCCTAGAGAACAAAGCAAAGATAAGAGACATAGCACTAAAGTTTTGTGTTTTGTTTTGTTTGTTTTTTTAAAGGCTTTTTCAATACAGATGTGACTGGACAAGTCAGGTTTCAAAGAAAATTATCACTTTAAAGCATCTACAGTTCTGCAAAGACTTCATTATAAACCACATAATGAATATCCTTTTCAAAATTATGATAGTAAACTTTGAGAACAAGGAATAAAAATAAACTATTTTTGTACTATCACATTCAAACAGCAAGTCTCAAGACTCCAATAAATTGTGATTATAAAAATGCTTACTTAGACTGTTCTCTGAAAGTCACGTTTCCAGAGTAAGAGCTGTCATGAAGGGTATCACTTCGGGCATCATCTGTTTTATTAAATCCTGCAGCAGCTAACCGTAAACTACGCCGTGACATTCTTGGTGAATCAAATACTGGATCTATTTTGTGTTCAATTTCAAAATCCAAAGCATCTGAAGAATAACTTGAACTAAAGCAAAATAAGAATGGCAAAGTTACCAGAGTTGAAGAGAAAATTCCCCTAGAAACAAACATGCCATTCAAGTTAGACTGTTTCCATTAAAAGTAGTTTATCCAGGGCTGTGGAGCAAACCCCACACGATACGCTGTGTTACTCAAACAGTTTAGGAGTATGAAGGTATTCAAGGTTCTCCCAAGCAATTCCCATTACAAGTTTAACAATGGAAAGCAAATCACAGTTAGAAAGAAACAACTGCCATGGAAAACATGTTTGCAGTTGACCCAGAGTAAACATTCATAGCGCAGCCCCACACACACAGAACTTCTGAGATCAATTGAAGAGACAAAGCCATTTGTGACAAAGTTTCTTTATCGTGCCTAGCAACAAATTAAAAATCACAGTACACTAAGTCACAAGGTAGTTTCATTTTCATTTTTGTTTCATGTTTCATCACACAAAGGGCAAATTTACACACAGACAAGCTTCACACCAATATCCCAGGAACACTACACATCTTTACACTTAATTCTCTCAGAATCCTCCTGAAAACTCACAATGAAAGCAAAGCAGAAACACAAGGCAAATACAAATAGATTAAGCAGAAGGATCAGTAAGACACACGTTTCCTAAAACAGAAGCTTAGCCTTGAGCTAAACTTGCACTCACAATGAACAGAAACATTCAGTTATGTAACTGAGCAGAGCTTGTCATCGCAGGGCATCCTGCAGCAGGCCAGCTCCTAGAACCACTTAGCACTGTGAACCAAAGGGTCTAAACTCAAAACGCTCTAGGTCAACGCACCAATGGAGTCTGTCCCCTGCTGGGCCGCAGGAATATGCAGAGCTGTAACAGAAGGTGCTTTAATACTCCTGGGGTTGGTTTTTCTTTTTTGAGGGGAAAAAAACACAACTGAGAAATGTATGAAGTATTGAAGCAGCTTCCTCACCAAAATCCCTAGAACGAACAAACAAGTTAGAGCTGAGCGAATATTCTCCTGTGCAGTAAGAATTTAAAATGGATTCTTTCCTGTTAAGAAGGCATCCAAACAGCTGCTGTAAAATGGAATTTTGCAAAAGCAACCTTTCTGATGCAAACAATAAAAATCACAGAACATTACAAAGTAATCGTATGGAAGTGGTGCATTACTCTGGCATACAAATAAGTTAACATCACGAGTCCTCCTAGCTACACTTACAGCAGTGACTTAATTCTGATGAGGGGGTGCTTCTGAAGCAAGTTTCTTGATTGCTGCACAATGTGAAATAAAGCATACAAGGTGCAACTGAGATAGAGCACGTCAACTGAATTTCTTTTGCCTAAAAAACCTAGTTTCTTTCCTGCAATGTGCTGAGTTTGGTGCTCCAGCAGCAGACAGGCAATCAGCTCACAGAACCAGACCAGAGTTTGTCTGGAATGGCTTCTTCTATCGCCCAGAGGTAGGCAGATCTGACAGCAGGTGTTTGGCACCACCTGCCTGATTGTACTGATCTGCCTGCTAATGCTGCCATGCACAGTGCAACCTTGGGCAAGGCAGGAGTCTTAAGCACGGCTTAAGATCAATCTGGCATACTTTATACATTATGCTGATTAATCCTTCCCGATGTTTGGGGTGAGGGGAAAAGGAAACAGACAGGAGTGGCCTCATGTGAGAACAGACTTAGTTTTCATCTGGATAGGCACAGACGGCTGTAACAGAGTTTTTTTCAAAAATGGTACATTTAAGCAGTTTGCACTGTGACAGATGTGAAGCGAGAATACAGGTTAAATACAGCTCTTCCTGTTGTTCATCCTGAAGTGACCAGCCTCAATAGTTAACTGTTGAGTCCCTCCCTAAACAGTTGTTTCAGAACTCAGTTTTGCTATTTACACTTGCCACTATCATTTGCTTTGCCTCATCTTTGCCCAACATTTCTTACAGACACTCAATTCACAAGAACACAAAGTACACAGGACAAGCCGACAGCTGTAAGCAGCCTCAATTTGTTTCTGTTTGCAAACACTTGCTGCTATTAGGGATGTCAATGAGCATTTATATCAATTTGGGTTCAATACACAGCCTGGAGGTGGGCTCTACTACCTTAAAAAAAAAAAAAAAAGTCACTGTACCTTTTATTCTAAACAAAAAAGAGCTTATCTTGCTTACACAGGAAAATGATTCTTTTCATACTGAAATAAAGTCTCCAAAGGCAGGACGGTGTCTACAGATCTAACTTGCCATTTCACTCCCCACGTTTTGAGAAAAAGATCTTTTCCTTCCACAAAAGAGGCATTACAGCAAACAAAAACCAGTCCTTCCTTTCAGGAGACAGAAGTGAACCTGTACATGGATGGTATTTCTACCTAGTATGCACGGCTAGCCAAAAAACACTAAAGGCAGGATGCAGTTAGCCTACACTGCTAGGTTACCTAGGAGACAGTGCAGATGGGTTCCTTCCCCTGACAAGCAGCTCCCCCGGCTGCGGGCAGACCTGCTGACTTATCCAATCTTACATCTATTTCCAGCTTCTTAGCTATTACCTTGATACCTCCTTCACATGAGATCTGCAGAGTAAGAATGCCCTAGAATTCAGAGGGATTATTCTCAAGTTGTACCTTTACAAGCGGAATGAGAATGACATCTGCCAATTTTAGCACACATGTACCTTTGTCTAGAGGACAGCATCATGTATTTTGTGAGCATTCCTCAGCACAAAGCAGGCATTAATGCTCTTGATTAGTTAAGAGCACAGTAGAAAAGTGCTACAGCTACATTTCTCTTAGGTGTAAAGAGACATCATAAAACACGGACACAGGCATACAAACAGCATACAAGCATTTACATGCCTTCTGACCAGGGCATCACACACCCACAGAATGGCCTGGGTTTGAAGCAGCTTTAAAGACCACCCAGCTCCACCCCGTGCCATGGCAGGGATGCCACCTGCTAGGTCAGGGTGCTGTCCAACCTGGCCCTGAACACCTCCAAGGCATCACTTACAGCAACTGACCAAGGGCGCTACCCTTTGATTAGTCCCAGAACACATACAAATAGTCATTTACCTAATTACTTCACTGAAAGATGAATCCTGATTTAATGCTTTGGGACAAAAATTAAACTGAAATTTTATCATTTTAATTCAGGCTTGGAAGAAAAAGCGTTAGAGGTACCTGAATTGACAAAAACATCTCAAAAGATGTTGTTTCAAAAGATCTCAAGAGGAGAGATCAGCCTGAAGAGGGGGCGTAAATTACATGTTGACAAGTGAGTGCGATTCACAAGTTTGACTCGCATTTTGAGGAGGATAAAAGGTTATTTAGCTGTATCAGTTTAATGTTTTTCTGATCTCGGCTGAAAGAGTACAAGCACAAAGTACAAGCACTACAAACAGCTATGAATACACAGTAATCCCTGTAAGTATTAATAGAAATTCTATTAATAGTTTATAACCAACTCTACATGTATTAATAGCTTTATGGCATCTGGATTCATTAAACTTTTTTCCAGTGCTATACACACAAGCAGTTTTCTTTAAAGAAGCCCACAAACAGATTTTGTAAAGATGGAATTGTCAAAGGCAGAACAAGACTTATCAAGATGTAAGCAAAGCAAACACAGGCAGGGATGGAGGGAATGAATTTCAGCATGAAAACACTTCCGATGAGCAACTCCCCTAACTCACCCTTTCTTCAGGTTATTCCAATATTAATTGGCACAACACTGAAAAAATTACACGAGTAATACATGGCTTTCTGCAGATTCAGCATGCAGACTGCAGTTTATTCTTAACACCCTGAAAGCAGGCACTGCACCAAGCAGTTTTCCCCCATTATTTTAGGATTTTGGGCTTCGTATAATTTTTTCAAGAGGAAATTTTAGAGTGCTGTCTAATCCTTTCTTCCTATCCAAGGAAGAGTTACAATGAGAAAATGTTGACCTAGTTTAACTATACCTGCCTTCATTAAGGCCATTTTAAAATTTCAGCTTAGCAAGCTCTGTTTTAACACAGAAAAACAGGATTCCAAAAAGCTTTGAGAAGTGTAACCCTCCCCTTCTATGAAGAATTCTTCACAATTTACCAGCTTTGCAATGTAACAGTCTTTGTTTACATAGGAAGTCAAACACTTTCTACATACTTTCCACACAAAAGCTACTAAAGTTAAAATGAACTATACTCCAAATTCACAATAGGACTTATCATTCTGCATCCTCCCTTCCTGGCAGGCTAATCTTGCTTGTATGGTATTCTTGTCTGCTTCAGTGAGAAACCAACTCATAGCTGACAAAATAGTAAGCAAGGAGACAAACCTAGCTCAGACTGAAATTAACATGGGGTTAGAACAAGCATGCCATTGAAGTTCACGTTTCTAGTACTTTTCAAAAAGAGTATTACAATGTAAATAAAAAAAATAAATCTTGATAACTGAAGTTAGTACTAGGATCTTCTTATTCTCTCCTCTGCAAGAAAGATTAGTTGCTGTGGAGAAGATTGTAGCGTTGAACATAGTAGTATTGTTTCAGGCAAATGTAACAACACAGGAAAAGAAATCCAATTAGATGACAATTGCACAGCTCAGTTTAAGAAAGATATGCTCACACAGACATGAAATCATCATCTAAACAACCTAAGGAATCAAAGTCAGCTTCTGTTGTCCAGCACGTCCACTTGTATTTAATCAACATTTAACCAATCGTTTTCTAGAGCTCCAGGAAGAGCTGCAATTTGTTTTAATTGGTACAACATAAACACATTCCATTTTGCAAGAGCTTCTGACAGCCTATAGTTAAGAAAAAGACACTCCCCCAGCTACACGGTTTTAGAGTATACAAAAACAAATTCTAAAAGTATTAAATTCTACAATTTTGTCAATTCCTGGTTTAATGGCAAGAAGCCAAGTATCCTGAAAGCTAAATACTAGATTAACACATGTTAAATACATAATAGTGATTTACAAGCACAGAATAGAAAAAGAATCTTAATGATTTTTTTTTAATCCTAAAATAGCCAAACCAGTAACTCAGACCCATTCATGCATACTTGCTTCAAAATGCCTTTACTAATTCAACAGGAAAAACTAGATGGATTTAATCAGCAGACTATCTCTATTAACATTCAAAAAACTCAAATGGGTATTGCATCTATTTTGAGTAGCGTAACACTGAAAATAGTAGACACACTACAGAGTTGTTTTCTGAAAACTGAAGTGTCTAATGATAAGATTAATAAAAACACAGGCAAAAAACAAGTTCATTAGAATACAGCTTTTTGTATTTGCACAACAAGCAATTTTGATTATAAAGAGTGACCAATGCGCAACTTCCACACAAATTCCACACTAGCAGCAATCAGGACATACTAATCAGTATTTTAGAGTGGAAAATAATGCTAAGTCACAAAAGCAAACACACAGAACTTGCAATAGAAACATCTAAGAATTTGGTGACTTTTAGAGAGAGAACAGAAATCGTAACTAGGTGGAGACTAGTTTATTCATAGTAACTAATAAACACTGAGTCATATCACAGCCACTGTCCCATCAGTTCAGCATGTATCCTTTCCTCCATTTAGGACACCAGTTATTTTCAAAACAGACGAGTTAAAACATGCTTCTTTAGAGAGGCTGTCTACTTACCGTGAAAGCTATACTCTCCAGAATTAACAACAGTCAGAGCACAGACAGTTCCTCTACAAGAAGAAAAGAGTTCTCACCTGAGTGCATATGTATAGCCAGTGTTCTCTGGCACACATTGGGGAGGAGTATACATGTGAAGTCGTGAAAAATCCATGTTGACTGTTTCAAATCATACTGTAAAAGGTGAAAATAAAGCAATGCAATGACTTAAAACTATGTATAGTCAACGTAAGAGCCCTTGCATTGTTCAGCCTGTGTTATGAAGTATTGAAATAATAAAAGCTGTTACCAAAAATATGGAGCTCTCAGTATTTCAGCAGTATTGCTGCTAGTGCTAGATAGCCCTTATCATTACTGCATGAAGCTCAGTGTACTTCTGACTGCAGTTGGGTGTTTTTTTTTTTAAATGATACTCTATTTTTGGCAATTTCCGAGTTCTCTGGCACATTACTGTAGCGTGAGCCAAGCCTTTATCAGCACTGAACTACACCACTTCCATATGAACTGAGTGATGCTGCCAGCCCCAAAAGCTAAACAATATAGATTTCAACATGTTGCCTTGCTTTCAGAGGTCTCTTCATAATGAGTTTTGCTCCAAAAGCCCATTGAGCAAAGCACGGGCTGTTTCGTGTACTACACTTTGTTAGTGCATGAAACGTGAGAAAGTTTTTACATATATTCAAATCATTTTATTCTGTAACCTTTGAACATGATCCAGTAAGCAGCAAGGTTCCCTGTGTTTCACATTAAATTGTATTTATTATTGTATTTATTTTCAGTTAACTTGTGAACTTGTGTCATAGAAATACTAACACGCCCTAACTGAACAGCCAAGTGCAGAATGACTCACGTGGCTAGAATTTTCCAGAGTGCCAGCCACTTAAAGAAAACACACACACTGAACAAAAACAAACCCAAAAACTTACAAAAACTTCTCACAGGGTCTTCAAAAAGATATTGCAGTTTTAGGAAGGAAAAAAAAAATGATGTATCAAGAAACTTGTGTGACTATTTGTAGTGGTATGTAAACTTGAACTTTTAAAATATCTGCAAAAAAGCTTAATCCTGTCTCTACTCAATTAGTTACAAGAAAGCTGTTTTGCTTTTCTAGAAAATAGTCTTCGATAGTAGGTTACTGATAGTTAACAAGTAGGGACCAGGCTATTCTGGAATCACATGGTTAGTAATGTGGAATCCTGGCTATTTTCAGATTATCTATGGCTCCTGTTTCAGCAGCAGTAAGAGATATTACACACAACTGTATTGACATGCCTAAACTAAAATGAAAATATCCTTAGCTACACTGTAATCAAAACATCAACAAATCTCTCATTTTGGGGTTGTTTACTATGCCGAACCGAGTTTTCAGTTGTATAGCGGCCTACACATAAGAAATAAGGACAAAAAACAGAGTCACAGGTACAACTAATGCCAGTTCAAAAGGAAATCTCTGCATGTAACACTAAAACACTGCTCTTTGCCACTCCACCTGCAGCCCCCAAATCCTAGTAGCAGGCTGGATGGGGCTTTGAGCAGCCTGGTCTGGTGGGAAGTGTCCCTGCCCATGGCAGGGCGTTGGAAGTAGGTGATCTTTAAGGTCCCTTCCAACCCAACCCATCTTACAATTCTATGTCAATAGGGTAGGAGGGTACTTCCACTGCTACTGGCAAGTGTTTCTCTCTTGTTTTTACATTGAAAGTTACAGGCCTAAACACTGTAGCTTTCTCAATGCTAGCACCTCCCATGAATTTGTAGTGTTAATGAGAAATAATATCTCTGGCTTCTGCTCCTTACGCACTAGCTCCTGAAGATTAGGAAAAAAAGGCATTTCCATTAAGTCATCTTTCTCTAAATTTGCTTCACTTGTCCCAGAGCCATAATGCTTTCACTGGCTTGTGCATCACGTTTGTTCTTGCTTAGAGGAAGTTTGGCTCAGTAGTGCAGAAGCATTAGCAAAGCAGCCTAATTCTGTGCTAGAATAAGCAGCACATACTGCTGGAATGAACAGCAACCACTGCCATACTTCAACAAACAGAGCTCAGGAAACTGAGACCAGACAGCAACAAGCCCCCCAATAATGAAAGTGGAAACACAGTGAATTTTGAGTTGAGGGATGTTGACATTGAAGACTGGACTTAGGATGAAACACTGGCAATTCAACAACTGATGTCATGCTCCTGACATCCAGCAATATTTTCCCACGTAGGGAACTTGCTCGCATAGCCTAGCTTTCCATAGCTACTAGCCCTCCCGTCTGCTACTCACGTAGGCAAAGCGAAGGCAGACCAGAAAATAACATGCTGGCTTGGCTCAACTTTTTTTCCCCTGTTCTTTTCTCCTTCCCCACCAGTTCTCTTTAGTTGATTTCTGAAGAAATCAAATGCTAGAATTGCCATCATTTTATTTTATAAAGTTTGAAACATACCATTTAGCTACGTAAAATGAGTACTTGACAATGGCATTGCTAACTAAAAAGCCTTGCATGCATTAATGCCTAGGTCTATTAATAGTTGGCTTTCATAGCACCAAGATCTCCAGTAGGGACAAGGAGTTCACCATCTAAACATCCCACAGCTAGAAACTGCACTTAGAAAACTTAGGGACTTTGTTTGACTCACTGTTGGTCTGATACTCTAAAATTAATTCAGAATCAAAGGGAAAACCATTTACTCAATTTTTTGAAGTAACAAAACTGCCTTAACTGACTTAAGCAGAACTTAAATTTTAATAGGTATAACCAAAACTTTCAAAAATAGGCACCTAAAATCTATTACGAAGCTGGATTTATTTATTTATTTATTTTTTTAAAAATCTTGCTACTAGTTCAATAGTCCAATTTTAGGTAATCACTTCTTTAGGACAACCCCCCACGTCCCCTCCTCAAAACAAATAATCAGCCCATTTTATTCTGAAATATTCTACATACTTATTACAGCAGAACTTTAAACTACAGAGCAGACCAGGTGTGGTGGGTGGAAGACAATAACTCCCTCTAGTTTGTTCGCTCTTGTTTGACAGCACTCCAGCGTTCACCCATCCCAGTAATTCCTCCTGTTTATGAAACTTCCATATACAACTGAAGCAGAAAAAAGGCACGCTAACAGAATAGTTTGGAATTTCAAAACTACAAGACCTGGCAGGGAACCTGAGAGGTAGTCTCAGTACTTATTTCCAGTTTCATCATTTTCAGGGGCTCACCAGCCTTCTGACTTGGCTACCATAGATCTGTCTGGACCAAGATTAATGCAGGTTTTGAGTAAAAGTTTGGTGCAAGCATTAGTAGGCCTAGATTTTAACCACACCTTTTTTTTTTCTTTAGAAAGACCATAAAACATTTGTATTACTATTTTTTTAAGCAGTTAGATATGTTAAAACAACTTAAACACAACTGAAGAGAAGCACACGTTTGTTAATCTGAAACGGAAGCAGCGCCTAGATAGCCCTGTCATACCACTACAAACCAGCTTCTCTCCTACAGAGACAGCTGGATTATCTGCTTTTAGGGGAAGCAGACAAAAAGTCATCTCAAGCATCATCTCTCTCTCTTGCTATCCAACTGAATCAGTGTTCGAGTAAATCAGCAGAATAGAAGTGCAGGAGAAAACAAGTTCTGAGCTGGGCAGAACACAAGGAAGCCCTGGGATTCCTCTGATCAGTGCAGAACTGAGCTTTGAACAAAGCTCCCTGGCTGTCTCCAGAGGAGCTGACTATGAAGTGTCCGAGCGACACCAGCTTGTAAGCCTGTTTACCTAACAGAACTATACGCTTGATCATCACTTTCAGAATCAAACTGCCTCAATAAAACCCTAACAGCACTGCTGGAAGCTTCCTTGGTTTTATTGTTGTTGATAGGATGCTTTGACAGGGGCCTTGGAGCACAGAAGTGTCACAAGAGGGAAGGCAGCACCAGATATATGTTGTATTATACGCTACAAATATGTACCAGGGAAAGGATAGCCTCCACTTACTCTTTTTTTGGGCTACAGAGACAAAAATACTTTCTAGGCACTTTCTAACGAACGCCCCTTGCAACAAAGGAAGCAGTAGATGGGCATTTCACAAGTGGGACCCTGGCAGAGCAGAAACACCCACCAGGAAGTCTGCTAAACAGAAGAAAACCGAAACCGAATTTCCCAAGGCCCAGAAAACTTTTGTAATTGCTGGACCACCCTGTGACAGAGGACACAAAGGAAGCAAGCCAGGACTTGTGCAATACTTTAGCTTTTTGGAGGGGATCACAAGTACTTATCAGTAAAATAAATCAGCTGTCTACAGCAAACTGACAGAGTTATGTCACAAATCAGGAATGAGAAAGTTTGCAAAGTATAGCTTATATTATAGATTATAAGGTTAGTAATAAATGATGTATTTAAAGCCTTAGAAAGATGTCAGCAGTACAAGTAGAACCTATTCTACCCCTATCTTTTAAAGCAAATAACTCATTTAAGCAACTATGACCACAAAAACTACTCCGACTTTTGGGCAAAAATTGTTAACAGCAATGGAAATCTAGCATGTAACCTTAGCAGTTCCTGAGAGCAACCTATTTTTACTTGTAATTTCAAATTTTATAGTAGTATTCAGAATAACCAAAGAAATTTCTTCTTCGTATAAAAGGCAAAGTAATTATACCCCATGAAGTATGTTTCCATATATCCAAATAACTACAAGTTTAAACAGGCTGAAGAGCAAAGAGCTCCATGCTAAATCAACATTTTATTAAAAATACACATTCTTAGAAGATCAGCACTCTTAAAACAGAAGCAAACGAACAAGACAGTAATCAAATTCACGTTTTAAACTACGCGTTACCGTTGAGTGCTATCAGAGAGATCCCCAAACACAGCTGTCAAGCTGAAACACTAGTAACGAAGAGGTTTTCCACAAAGCGGTAAAAGCGAATATTCACAGTAAGCCCCCTTTAAATGGCTTTTGAAGGGAAGGCTGATACAAGCCAGCCACACATGCAGCAACAGCGAGGCAATAAACACGGCTGCTCATTGTTTACACACACGCAGCACCCGGAGCGCTGCATGGCAAGGCACTGAGTCACTTTACAAAGGAGGGAACCTCCGCGCTGTCTAACAGACAGGCACCGGGTGATTTTATAAAGCAGGGACCTCCACGTTATCCCCCAGCCGGTTACAAAGAGCCGAAAGGCGAGGCCGGACGCCGCTAGCGAAGCGGCTCGGCTCCCCGCCGCGGACCTGCCTCCATCGGGTTCCAAGAGCCGCTCCAGAAGCCCGAGCTCGCTCGCTCGCTCACGCAGCTCTCCCGGCCGCTGCCCCCAGCGAATGGAGGCGGTGCAGAGACCCGAGAAGGGCCCGATACCAGCCAGGAGGAGAGCCGGGCTCTGCCGCCCGGGTGCCGGGATCCCGCGGGCCGGCCCCGCCGAGCGCTGAGGGCAGCGGGCGCCGGGCGCCGTCGCAAAATGGCCGCCCGGGCCCACAAAGCCCGCAGGCCGCGGCGGTCGGGGGCGGCCGCTCCGAGCCTCCCGTGCCACTCAGAGCCGCGCTTGGAAGCCACTGGACGAGGCCGCTGGGGCCAGCCCTCGCCGCTCTTAACCCCTGAGCTGCTGCGAGCAGCAGGGCAGGAGGGATGCGCTCTTCGGAAGCGCGGAGTTGCGCGGTGTGCTCGTGCGCTGAGGGGAAGCGCGCTGACAGCGAAAAGCGCGGCGTGGTCAGCATCTCGCACTCCCTGCTTACCTAATAAAATAGCTTCAATATTAACTGTCTAATAGCAAAAATACAACCCAGCATCCCACTCGGTGTCCGGCTCCCAACTCTTTACCTGCATACCCCAAAAAATCTTCAACTTGCACTCACCAAACCGCAAGTCAGTGGAACAGCGCAGCCATAGTAGGTGACGTATCACAGTAGAAGAAGCCTTGATGACAAAACTCAGCAATAAAATGATCACTTACAACGTACAAGCCCCACGGCTCACTTTCCTGTTATTAAAATCAATATGAATAAAGCCCTTCAGATGAGCAACGAAATTAGTCATTGGCTTGTAAATTCAACAGAAGCATGAACCCCTAACAGCCAACTCCAAAGCACTAAGATTTGTTTATTTTTTAAAGTTTGCCAAAGCGAGATTTTCAGTTCAGTTTTGTGAAATGATAATCAGAAAAACAGAGAGAGTGAGATACAGGGATTGCAAGCACTGCAGAAACACTGATCCTGGAGTTTGCTATCTAAGATTGTCCTTTTCTGTAACAGATGATAGACTTGTAGATTTGTTTTTAATAAGTGGAGACGAAGTAGGGCAAATCAAACGCTTTCTTTTCAGCCAACATAAAACTTTGTGAGACCACCACAAAACAGGCGCTGCATCTAAACAGTTCCATGTTCCACCAGCCCCCCATCATTACGGGGGAGTAACCAAACCTGGCTATCACGTGCCAAACACACCTCTACAATCCCGAAGTGAACCCAATACTGACCTATGTGATGTTATTCTGTAATAAAGCCACAGACAGGGCTGATACCTTTTAACAATGCGCTCCCTACAGGAGCAGCACACAGACAGGAGCCAGCCTGAGGTACCAGCCCGAGGGGGCACAGCCTGGGCAGGACCAAAGCTTTGATTACAGCCTGTCAGCTCCGCACTAAAGCCAAGTGACTGTATAACACCAAGTGCTACAGCACACATAGTGACTCTCCCAAAAATCAGTGTGTGAAGATCTTGGTTATAGTTACCTCTAAAAAAAAAAGCAACACACCAAGAGCCAGGCCAAGAGGAACCCAAGCAGCAGCTAGCTACGGCAGATTTCCTGCTCCCGCTCCAGCAGTGCTGATTCAAACAGCTTTGGGCGCCAAGACGAGGCCAACACCCGACCCAGCGAGTGCAGCCTCCCTTCCTGGCGCCTTCCTGCGCCTCCCGGCGCCCTATCACCTGCCTCCGGGGGACCACAGCGGCTGGGCCGGGGCAGGCACCCTCAGAGCCCAGGGAGAAAACGATGGGAAGGGAGCGAGCGGCGACAGGGCGAGCCGAGGGCTCCCCAGAGGGCGGCTGCCCAGGGCGGGCCGAGGCGGTTGCTGCCACCGCCTGTCAGCGGGCGAGGGGAAGGAAAGCGCGGCCGCCGGCGGGGAGAGCTCCTCGCCAGCCCGCCTGCTCCCAGGAAAGGCGGCCAGAGCCGTGAGGGGAAGGGGAGACACCCGCCCGCCCAAGGCCCCTTCCCTTCCCGCGGGGAGGCTCCGCCTGCCGGCCGAAAGGCCCACGGTAGGCGGCTGAGGAGCGGCCGAAGGGGCGCGGGCAGGGGCCGGTCGTTACCTGGTGCCGGTGGAGCGAAGGAAAGGCAGAGCCCGCGGCGGCGGCAGAGATTGGCCTCGCCCCGCCCGCTTTACCGAGGCCGCCGGGAGCCCCCGCCCGCCCCGCCCGCGCTGTGCCGCCGGCAGGGGCCCGCCCTTGGACCGGGACAACGGCTCCGGCCCGCCGCCGTCCCTCACTCGCCGCGGCCCCTGAGGTGCCTCTGCCGCTGCTCCTGCCCCGGGCTCTGCCCGCCGGGCGGCCCCAGGCCTCGGCGTCCCCCTCAGCAACGTGAGGCCTTGGGCAGCTGCGAGTGGAGAATACCCGCTAACCGGGCAGCCGAGCAGCTCGGGGTTGGTCTTCCTTTCGCTTGCCGCTCTCTGGTGGGATTTCCAGGCCTTCGCACAGCACACCCCGCCCAAAGCTCTGGCAGTCTGAAGTGCTTTTGAGCCTGTTCTCCGCACAAAAGAGCATCAGCCCCCAGTAACCACTGGACTACTGTGCTAAAACAAAAAAAAACAGGTCACGGACCTGTTTTCAGCAAAGAAGTCGAGGCTTGAAACAAGCCCTTCCGCTCAAATATTTAGGGAGCCTATGCAAATACAGTCAATGTGAAATCTGTGGCTCAGTTACTTTTTCTAAATCTTTGGTCCCCCCAGCCCTACAATGGGCTTGGTGCTGTGATATACTGCAGTCAGCAACTGCTCAAGTGGAAGAACAGGGTATGGGTAACTTAATGTGTAACCAGCCCAAAAACATTTATTTACTCATGTTCAAGAGAAATGACTCAGCCTGCTAGGAAACACTGGGTCATAAATATGTTACTATTAAATGAAGAGGCTCTTTGTACTTGTTTGGATGCAAAATTGGTGAGAAGTTAGAAGAATGAAAAGTAACATCAGGACATTCAAATAAGTCATCAGCTAACATCAATGTAGCACTGACTTTAGGCAATGATTGTTTATTTTAAAAGATCTATGCTTCAGTTATGTGAAAATTTTAACATGCTGTAGCCAAAGTTGAGCTGATCCCAACACCTGAAATCTAGCACATAATTTGGTAAGACACTCAGCCAGTCACAACCTCTCAGTAGATGGCTCAATAGTTTGCAGAAAGGTGAGATACCTCCCTCTGCTGACTACACCTTCTCTTTCTGTACTTTGCAACCATTTTTGTGTCTTTAGAGCAGAAAATGCACAAGACAGAACAAAAATCACTGAGCTTAAATCTCTCAAAGTCTTTGGCGGTACAAGGCCAGGTCTTCTCAGGATCTTCTCCACCCGTTCCACTGGAGCCCTGCCAGGGCAGGGTGCACTCTGCTCTAGCAGAACAAAGCACATATCACTCCCTGGGCACTGCTCCAGCTCCCCAGGCTGCTGCATCTTGTCTTGGGCAGCTGTTTTTCCCTCAACCAGGCCGATAGACTTGAGAAGGATGGCTTAGATTCAGCTCTGCCTCTGCTCCCTGGCTATGAGGAGCAATAGAGCCTTTCGCTTCTAGAATTTAAGTGAAACTTGGTCCAATAGTCCAATTTTGTTAAAATAAGCTGGCACATAGTTAATTTTTCCACAGTTCAGAAAAAAAAAAAAAAAAAAAGCAAAAAACAAAAAACAACACCTACTCTGTAGCAAATAAAAACTATTTCAAAAATTTTCAGCAACCAACAATGAGCTCTAAAACATAAAGCAGGCTCAATTTTATCAGCTAAACTGAATTCTGTAGAAAAATGGTCAATAGGAATAAAAATAGATCGTATTAGAAGTATTTCAGTTTTGATGCTCTAGAAAGCAGTTATGTATTTAGAAAAAGAAAAAAGAAAAAAAGAAAAAAAAAAAGCTTTGTTAACTGACACCAGGTATAGGGAAACTACAATGCATGGCCAAACAATCCAAGGGCCACGTCTAGTTCCCCTCTCTTCGCACATGCTTGCTTTCTTCCTTTCCAGTTCGACTGTGATTCCCAGAGCATTCCTGCACTCACACCTAGAAAACCTGTTCTGCTGTATTCTTGCCCTTGCTATCAACCACAAAATTAGAGGTACTCACAGCAATTAAAAGTGTGAGCTGAACATGACAGTGACCAGTGCAGCAAGGAGTTTCTGAGTGGCAAAACTGGGCATGGCACACTGCTGTGCATGTGGGAAAAGCTAAGGGCACAGGGAGCTCAGCAGCAGCATGGGGATGGCCCCTGGCTCCAGGGTCTTGTGGCAATGTGTGGCAGGGATGTACTGGGCAAGGGGGACTCTGTAGAAACACTCCTGTGTGAGGATGTGTGGTGACCTTTATGTCCATGGATGAGGGGATGATCATGTATATGCATTAGTATGAAAATTGCCTAAAGTATCTGAAAGTCTGATTTCTCTCTTGACAATTAAAGAAAAAGTTTCTCACCAGACATTTTGGTTAAACTGATGAGGGCCCCTTCTTCACACCATCACTGGTGTCAGCCGAAGGAAATGGGTGCTCCATGCAGTGTAGTTCAATTATCAGTAAAAAGGGGACTGCAAAGCACTTCAATTTTGCCACTAGATCCTGCCATCGTCCTGACTTACAGGGGATTTCAGACATTAACAAGAAAAGCCGATTACACAAGGCAGGCTGACAGAGCAGCCGTTCTCCTCTCATCTGCTGCTTCAACTCAGTTACTGCCCTTCTTGAGCTTCCCTGGGGGACTGATCTCAGTAAGTGGACACAAGCCTGTTAGCTGTAATTTTTGTTGATCCTTCAGCTGCCTAATAATGAAGACATTTTGCTTTATATTTTTCCCTCTCTTTTCAAAATGTGGATAGAGCTTTGCTAGAAGGGTGGAGTTGAGGCTCAGTCCACCATGTATCTAACTGGACCAGCTCTGATCCTGTCATCTGTGGGAAAGCCAGCAGTTGCTCACTTTCCCACGCAGTGATGCTAACACAGATTCCACAAATAAAAGAGGCTTTGCTCTTCTCAAGCCAGCAGTTGATTTCCACAGGCCAAGAGGTTACTTGGTGTCTGCAGCACTGCTGTAATGTGTGTATTCTGCTTGCACAAGTGACTTCTCATAAGCAAGGTAAAACCTACGCAATAACCAATCAGAACTCTAATCTGCATGCTCCGGTGTCTGAAAGCTTTTCAGTTAAAAGACATAGTTCACTCTAATAGCTCTATAGCTATTACAGATGATAAGACCCACAGTTAAGAGTAGGGGACTTCACAATCTATTCAGAGCAGTCATCACATACACAATATTCTGCATCAATTTTGTCTGCTCTGTTCAAGTTATAGGTACACTTCAACAGTCTTTTCATGATTACCTCAGAGCTTCCCTCCTAACTACATTTGTCTGCCTCTTCAAACAGCAAATGTAGAAGCAAGATCCAGTTATAGCCAGAGGTTATAGCCAGAGGTTGGTACTCTGGGGAGCACACCACATGTGCAAGCAGACAAGGTGCATTAGCGCATCTTTACCATGTGATGAGATGACACAGTGCACTGCTGGACACCTGCAGACAGGCTGCCTACAATTTGCCTAAAGCATTTCTGAAGAAATGTGCAGATTGCTTACAAGGACCCACATGGGTGAGAGGAGGATGGATGGGGAAACAAACTTAACCTCCAGTCTCTCCTCAAACTGCTCTCTCAAGATGTAGCCTTCTTGTCACAGTCTAGGTGCATTAATTTACAGTGCTCTCTTCACGTCTAATCAATTGATTCTATTTAAGGCGGTCAACAAACATTTAGAAGAGTCTACATTCAGTTAGCCAAATGCATACACTTACCAAAAATTTCGTTTCACTGAGAATCCAAGGATCCTCCGCAATAGGTCTTCTAGCTTGTAAGGACAAAAGTCAGAAGCATGTATGTTCGTCACACGATGGGCAGGGCTAGTAAGTCTGCTTATCTAAAGTCTGAAAGTTTGAGATAACCATTTTGCTCAAGAAAACTCGTCCTTGCTTAAAAGTTACGTAATTAATATGATCATAATAGCATTATGCAACGAATCCAAATAAAATCTAGTACACATAATAGCTGATATAGCAAGATGGAAAAAAAACACCATACACTTCAATCGTGTACCTCCTGACACAGCAAGAGGTTGCTGAAGCAAGACTTCAGGTTGTATTGGAAGAATCGGTTGCTTTGCAGTGCTTTGAAATCCTGTTTTTCTGAGAATAGGGTGTTGAATGAAATCTCAAGAGGGCTCTGCTAAGATGGCTATGTAGTCTATTTCCAGTCTAATTAGATTGGATTTTTAACGATTGATTAGACTAAGAAAACAATTTCACAGAAACACAGAATAATTGAGGCTGGAACGGACCTCTGGAGATCATGTAGTCTAAATCCCTGCTCAAGCTGAGTCAGGTAGAACAGGTTGCCCAGGATGTATCAGGTTTTGAATATCCCCAAAGGGTGGAGACTCCACGACTTCTTTATTCAATGTAGTTTTCTAGTGACTTGTATTTACTGTACATTGTAAGAATTTCTGGTGGCCTTCTCGTTATATTGAGCTACACATTATTAAGTTATTAGTCAACCAAACTGCTGCTCAGTAAAGGAACAGTTATAGCTTTTCTTTTCATGAAAACTTCAAAGACACAGTGTAATTGATTTAAAATGAGCATCCAGTTCTAGAGAAATGACAAAGAGCTTTTAGATTGCTAAGAAAGTACTCGTTTATTCAGTATCTTTGGTGTTATTGTCCCTTTTGATAAGGTTTTCAAAACAACCCAGTATTTTATGGAGGAGTAGCCACAAGTTTGCATAACTTTGCTTTTAAGGTAGAAGTAGGTCTTGCTTTGTGTATCTCTTTTCTCTCAAATGTTTCTTTGAGATTGCCAGTACCAATTGATGCAAACAGACCATGGTTTGGTACAATTAAGTTAAGTCTGAAAAAGTAGTTATCTCAGAAGGATAAGCAAACATGAGGAGTACTCCTACATCATAAGGAGTATTCCCAAACCTTGAAGAGCCTGTTCTTAGACTTGATACAAAGCCAAGGTACTTGGGAGGTAGAAACAAAAAATATTTTCTGCCTATAATACTAATAATTTTAAAAAATCAGGAACCTGCTTTTCCGTGATTTTTGTGTGCACAATAAATAGCACTGTACCCCAGAATGACTTAGACAGGAATCTAAGAAGCCCACTTTATTACATAGCTAAGAATGTGAGAAAACTCTACAACTTGTACACTACAAAGGTATTTAAAGAAATGCTTTAACCTAATATTGGAGAATTTCACTTCAAAGTAGTATGCAAACAAATGTTGCTTGCCTTCCAAGGCACTGTAGGATAAACATAAAAGATGCAGATATTTAACAAAAACAATATAAATATTGTTAATCTAAGTGACAAAACAGCACATTTCCTTGCATTACAATCCTTAATTTAAAAAATGTTAGTTTTATTCTCAGTCATAACATGTAATACAATGACAATACAAAACATTCCTTTAGTGACACCTACTCAGAATATGTCCCCTATGTTATGCTAGTATAAGTACTCAAAACACCATGAAAATTCTGCTGCACTATGCAACAGAAGTTTGGCTGTCTTCATTTCTGATAAAACTGTTCCTCACAGACCTGACTCTGCAAAGTCTGAATATCATCCAGTTTGAAATGCTCCTTAGAAGACTAAGTACTCGCTGAATTACATAAATTTAACATTACAGTATTATTTTTTAAAATAAATTATCTTTCTCAAATATAAATAGTGTCAGATTCCTCAAAAATATTCCTCTTTTAAACCTTGTACCTGGAAAAGTTCCAATGCAACATGAATTTAAACATTGTCTTATAGCTAGGAAAAGAAAAAAAAAAAACAAAAACCACCTTCACATGGCAAAGAACATAGAATTGTGCTAACCTGAGTTTTAAATGAACTAATACTGAACGTACAAAGGAAAAAGAAATATCTATTTATTGCTTAGCCTACCTTAAGAAAATGAAAATATGAAACCAATCCAGATCAAACAGATTTCACATGCAGTTCACTAAAAAATCAGCACTGATTCATAAAACTGGTTCTTTGGCTGACTGAATGTGATGTAGTAGTTGATTACAATAGACTGGTGTTCGATGCTTATGTATAATCACTTCAATTTCTCTCACAAGCAGTTCTGGATATAAAATGCTGCCTTCTTTTAAAGCATCTGTAAAACAAAATATGGTTTATAAAACATTAGCTGCTCTGTCTTTCTCTGTCCAGGTTCCCTCAAAGTAGTTGAAACCTAACCTGGAAGTTTTCTGTTAGTTGCTCAATCATGAAAAACTAATTCCCCTCTCATTTACTGGAGTCTGCATTTTGGTATCTATATGCTTGAACGCATAAACGGATACACCAATAAATTCCACAGAATTTATTAAGAGATAGGGTATGGTCACATCCTGCAGTGGTTAGCGTCTACGGTCCATATCCTGTCTACTGTCTATACAGGGTTCTGATACATCAGATATGCTCATATTCCGACTCTAGTGAATACTAGATAAAATATTCTGCATACAGGTGAAAGGTCTGAGCTCATACTCACTGAAACTAGTCCCTAGCAGTAAGAGTTTTCAAGTGTTACATGGAAGTAGCATTCTTTGTAAAGCATTGTCAAAAAAATATGAATGAAAGTCTTACCTAGGACTGCATTTTGCGTATCTTGATCTTGGTCATCCAGATGTATCAACAGTTCTTGATACAGAATCTCAATATTACTTTTCATTACGGATTTCATATCACTGTCTTTTACACAATTAAACCAATTAGCTAAGGTGCGAGCAGCTGCCAGTCGTACATCACGTGAAGCATCATCCAAACGCTTTAGAACTTCTGCAAAGGAACAAATATACAACCAGTCATCACTATTAACAGAAGTTATCTTTTTATTTTTATTTCAAAACATAAATTTATTTTGTAATCACTGAAATTGTTGTTGCATTTATATATGTGACATCTTTCTGTCTTTTGAACTTGTGGAATACATGTATATTCTTCCTAAAAGCATGCATAGGATTGTTATTGGATTGTTTTCTAAAAGTTAATTATGTTGTCAAAATATTAAAATACATTTATGAAATTATTTAGATTAGTTGGCTAACAAACTCTACCTACATACCAACATGATACCAATAAGCTTTAGAGAAAGTATCTCTATTTGACAACACAGCACTGTAGATTAGTAGTTTCTTCTTCTTTTTTTTTCTTTTTAAACCTACCCCACACAATATGGAGAACGATGTGATTACCATTTATATAACGCATTACTGTTCTACTTTCACTATAGTTAAAACATTATTTCACATAGTCTAAACTAGGAAGCAAGGCAGATGAAATACTGGTAAGCCTTGGAGACAATAACACTGACTAAAGTTCCATCTAGTGGTCTAATGTATAATAACATCGGGAATAATTCAGCTCAGTTCTGCTTAGCTGGTAGCAAGGGCATATAAAAATGATATTAGCATATCAGCAACAGAATATCTTAATAAAATGAAATGCTGCAGTTGAAAAGCTAGTACAGAAAGGGCCTGCAAGAAGCAAGTGCTGTTGGAGTCATACTTAATACCTACTCACGTGTGTTAACATCTTGATTCTTTAAAATGCATACCTGTACTTTATATACTTTATGCAGTCTCACTTGGCAATAACAAATCATGTCTTCATCTCTGCAGGATTAAAATGTTAAATTGCCTCTCATATACAAAACTGTTGCTGACCGTATGATTTTGCCCAATCTACTTTTTCCACTTTTTTTTCCCCACTTTTCCTTCATTTTATATAAATTACTATATAAAATTACTCTAGGGGATAAGTACCCAAATAGTTAAAACATCAGATAAAAGAACTGAATCATAGCACTAGAATATGTTTATGGGAGTAAAATAAACATGTGTGAGAAACCAAGTCAACATGAAATCCACACCTGTTTGTACCACTTAAAGGCTTTTTTGCTCTTCACGTAGGACTAAAGCCATTTGACATAACAGATTTGTCATTTCCTAGTCTGTGTTAGTACTTTCATTGCTACCAGCTGCAATTAAACTGCAGGTGAGGTGGACAACCTTTGGAGTGAATCCTAAAGCTACAGAGAGAATCTGCTTACCACTCCAGAACGAGGACTTTTTATCATTACAAACAAAGCTTCTATGACACCTCAGGAGAAAAAGTAAGTGTAAGTTTTCAATATGGAGACGTGCCTCCATCATAAAACCCCAAAACTCTCACACTTACCTGGGTAAATCTTGGTAAGCTGGTCTTCATCAAACTGCCTCCCACAGACTTTTAAAAAAACACCAACAATACAGCAACCCATCAGTCGACTAATTTTAGAGTCTTCATCCATGGCAGCAATAATTTGGGGCATTAGCACATCTTTGACTTTCAAGGTCTAGAATTAACAAGAAAAGCATATAAAAAACAACAGCTTTTCAGTCTCTCTGAAACAATATGCTTATTGGTTACATCAGTTATCATTAGATCTGACAGATACTGGATTGCACAATTTAAAAAGATGAAGTTAATTATAATTACACCTGAATCTCTTGACGTTAGCTTCATTTTTACCTCTAAAGAAGCTTGGGAAATGGAAAATCCACCAATAGAGCAGCCATTTCATGAATACTCAGTATATATGCATGAGTTTTACATTATCTGTAAAAGCTTTAGTCTTGCTTGTCTTTTTATTAAAAAAAAAAAATAATCTTGGCAAGACTTTCAGTAATTTGGAGATGAGGATTATGTGTATGTACCAGTAGATGGTGCTCTTATTCCAAAAGGAAGCTTTTAAATAAAGATTTTAATACAACATTTTTAGTCAGTTTCATTATTTGACTTTAATATGTACATTTCATATACATTAATGTAAAAGGGCATTTAGGTCCCCCACTGATTCAGAAAAACATTTAAACACAACAGTAGTCTCTGATGTTATTTTTGTATACGTGAAATCAACCAGTTACATGTGTTCAAGCATTCTGTTCAATTAAGGTCTGTTATAAAGGCAATAAAGATTATAAGCATTTAATAATACTTAAAGTCCATTTGTTTTTTAAAATGTCCTTATATTGAACATTTTTCCTTCCACATGCCATTTTTGCTAGCAAACAAGCTTCAAAAACCTCCTCAGATTCAATTAATCCTTGATCACTACAGCACCTTACATTTCTTTAAGCATATTCCTTGCCAGCTCTCTATTTTAGTTTCTATAGATACCCTTCAAGTTCCATCTCAACTCCTCCTGCCCTTTCCAGGAATCTTTTACATTTTTTTCCTAAATGGACCTGTGGGCTCCAAGGCAACCAGACAAGTTGTCTTCACCACATTACACAAAAGCATGTACTGGCTAGCTCCAGTGCCGCTCCGCACGTACTGGCTAAGGGGCCAGTTATGTCAAGGGCCTGAGTATTTGGTGTGTCAGAACTGGCGTTATGCTAGAGCAGATCTACAAAATTTCATGATGGCAAGTTCTACAACATATAGCAGGTCTCAGGTCTTTTGTCAGGATATCACCCTCTCCTCACTTCTGATCATTTCAGTTATTAGCACTCAGTTGCAATTAATTTTATTATGAAAACTATACATCCACCTGAAAATCCTACTTAAAAAAGGGATTTTTTTTTCATTTGTTTTCCTTGCATTTATTTTGCTTTCCTGCCTAAGATTTCAAAGTACGCTTGATGAGAAAGAGAATTTACCTCTTCTGGTGAAAGTGTTTCACAGTGAATTAGAGCCCAAAGGCATGATACAGCTGTAGTGCGGATGGCAGCTGCTGTTCTTCCAGCATGCCACTGCAGATTAGGAGCCAGAATGTCTTTTATCACAATCTCAAGGTAGCTAGGGAACAGCCTGGAGCCAAAAATAAGAAAGCAAAACAAAGGTTCATGAGAAATTGGTAGAGAGACTGACAGGATGTAAAAGAGAATTTTCTGTCATAGAAACATAGGCAAAAAAGGGGGGGAAAAAGACAAAAAAAAACCACAAAACTTATAAGCTAACACGATTATAATGTATGTGATAAGCCTTTCATAACTTAATTTTTCCAAGGCAGTATTTAAACAAATACCTAACATTCATGGAAAGGGGAGCCTAGACTTTCTTCCACTTCAGACGATGCCCATGACTCACTGTGTTATCTTGGTAAACTACTTACCTTCTCTCTGTCTCATTTTCTCCGTCTGTGAAGTGGAGATAATGCTCCATGTGAATGCTGTGAGGATTCATTAATATTTGTAAGGCCCTTTGAGACTGTCCAATGAAAGGTATTCACAATGTGAAAAGTATGAAAGCTATTGATGAGACCACATCTACTGATATTGCAGGGAGTCTACCCAGAATACTTCAGCTTTCCCTTGGCTCAGAAACTTGTCTCCCTCAAGGATGTGAGGTCTGTAGGATTTTTAAACGGTGCCAGTCCCAATAGCAATTTGCTTTCATTACAAACGTACAAATCTGTGATATTTTTGCTGATGTGTTTTCCTGATCCTCTATTGAATGTGTTGTTACAATACTAAAAGCTGTTGCAAGAATCAAAAATTGCAAGAGGCAACATTCCCTCATACCCATTTAATTTAATCTCAAGCAATTTTAAATTAAGAGAGAAAGATATAAATCTTACAGACAAGTTTAAAAAGACTTTTCTGCATCAAGGAAGCCATGTCTGCCTGGCCCGTCAGTAAATAATTAAGGCTCTGGTTATTCACTTTGCCTCTGTGCCTTAAAGAGCAGCTGGCAGTGTGCAAAACAGATTGACTATTAACAGGCTAAATCTACCTTGACTCACATCCCACTCTATTCAGACTTCCAGCAGACCTGGACTGCAGCCACCTGAGTGCAAAACAGCACATCACCACCCGGGTGCTTGACAGAAAGGGAAGAAGCTGTTGCTGATTTTCTAAGAGTCCTACAATGCCAGGATGAGTAAGTGGTTCCCACAGAGAGGTGCCAAGCCACAGGAGGAACGTAACAGGCAGATGTCGACAACAAACAATTATTGTTAAGTACCTTTTAACTTCTTTTTTAAAAAACACAAACAAAATTAACAACACAATATCATCCACCAATGGTAAAACTTTCCACAATAATATTATATCAATGTAATCACAAATGTAATTGTGTTTACTTCTTTCCTTTAACTATTCTTTACCCATTGCAGTTAGACCGTGTCACTAACGTATGATTAGCTAGCCCGCCAGACTTCTGTTATCTACTGCACATACACAAAACTGACAACCTCTTATCTTCTACATGAAGAAAATATGTATGCCTGGCTGCTGCTTAGTCACCTGGCTAAAGAAAGGAGCAGTCTCAGAAAGTTCGTTCTTGCTTCTTGTCCAGCAGATGGCACTTATGATTCAGTAATAACAAGAAATCTGAAGTCCCATTAGACACATCTGAATTTGTCAAAAACCTTTAGATTTACTATTTTAAACACATTCCTAAGAGTGAATAATTTTCCATTCAAAAAAATTGCCAGAAAAAATGTAACTAATGATCACCATCATTCCAAAGCAGCTCCAAAGCAGTTCTGGGCTATCTGATCAGTAGCTGTTTCTGTTCTTAATAAAACCCTCTATTAAACTGTAAAGAAAAACAATCTGTCAAAACATAGAGGTAAATTCCATCAGCATTATGTTAACCAGAATGCTATGCTATTTGTGAGAAGTCTTGTTCTACTGCTTTGAAATAGAATCAGTAAAGCAATACTTGGCAGTTATCTGACACAATAACGTCAGACTTAAACAAAATTAGATGACCATACAACTGTGTTTAGAAGAATAACTGAAACCTTTCCTATCTAAACTGTTAAAATGTTTTAAAGAGCTGAACAAATTACTACCAGCAATGAATGTGATTGTGTAACCAAAACTTACTACTACTTCACTGCCCTATCTCTCATTACCATTAAGATGTATTTTTTGCTCTTGCTAATGCATTTAAATTCTCCCTCTTTCCATTTTCAAATCTTACTGTTGTAAACCTATGTAACTTAATTTTAAACGTGAGCTATTTCCATGAAAGAACATATTTGTGCTATTTGTATTCAGTTAGTTGAGACTTTATTTTAAACTGGATAAGAAACAACTAAGATGTAATCTATGCATATAACATAATAGTTCTTATGCAGATATAGAAGGCAAATAGAAGGCAAGCTTTAGAATTAAATTAAAATTGCTAACCCCATTTTATGGACTTATATAATTAAAATGGAATGAAATTTTAATATTTTAATTTGTTGTTGTTGTTGTTGTTGTTTGTTGTTTTTTTTTTTTTTTCTTGGTTGGCTCCTTCTCTGCTTTCACAGCACTGCTGCACTTGGCTTTATGCATTTGTGGTTTGGCTGTTGTTTTTTTCCCAAACTTAATATCCTAAATCTAGGTAATTTGAAACAAAATTGTATTTGCTTTTACAAAACAAAAACTCCAAAAATGTTTTGTAAACATCTTCTTAAATGCAAAATCTTTATATGTCGCTTCCTCCAGTAAAGCATTTGATTTTACAGGGGTAAGTAAGATCAAAACTTCAAAGTGCCATTTCACTCCCTCTACTGCTTTTCAGTTTCTGAAGATAAACGTACTGGTAAAATTCATTGCTTTGCTCCTGTTCTCAGAGGACAGAGAGACTCATTATGAGCCATGCTGGGCCATCCTTAGCCAGGAGTCATTCTTGGTACAAACAGGTCTATTAACCTTACTGGATGTATCTAATCTTGACAAAAGGTCATTCACTCACGCTGCCTGGAGCTAAGCAACTTCCATCATGGCTATCTGTGGACAGGCAGTGTGATGTGTAGCTCTATTTGCTGAGTACACTACTTTGAAACATATTCTTCTATTTTTTTTCAATGGTAATTGCCCTTTTTTTGTGAATCCAAGTGAAGCTAATAGCACAGCGGGTTTGTTTTCTTCTTCCCTCATTTGGTTCCATTATTCATACAAATGACTGGGTTGCACAGAAAAGATTTTTTATTCATCCTATTTGACTATTGCTCAAATAAAATAATACTGCTTGATGAGATTTACCTTGTGGTCCTCCACTGATGATCTCTCTCTACCAGCAGTACCTGCATGCCCTAAGAGAGTCAGGACTTTGTAGCATGCTATGTAATGTACCTGTCATACTGCTTGGATGCTTTCCATAGACCAAAATGAGAGGCAGAACACCAAATTAAACCCCCAGTTTTCAAATTCTATTCTGCTGTAAGCTACAATTATATTTTTGAGGTGAAAGAGCAGGACTCCAAATAACTGCATCTGACACCTGATAAGGATTTGAATATTGGATCCTGAAAATATGTAAAGAGGTAACAACAAATATAGCACAAAAGCTTTCAGTTAAAAAAGGACAGTTTCATTACATTACCTCTTTCACACTAGCTCAGAAACTATTAGGGGAGAAACTATTAGGGAGAAACTATTAGCAGAGTTTCTTCAGCTTAAGTGGAACCCCACTGAAGGGTAAACAGGAGGGTTCTTCTGCCCATACCCTCCACTACCCTCCACCCCCCATTATAGGATGGAGGCCTGCAATATACCAAATAGAAATCTAAAAATGGCAAAAATATACCTACATTCATCACAACATGGCCTTAAAGAATCTGTATCAGTGTTCAACATATCAGGATGCCCACTGAGTGCCTATTTGCTCCTCAGAATCATGAAAAACTAAGTATAACTGACTGTTGTGATCAAAGTACTTTTAGAAAGAATGCTTCCTATGATAAAAAAGAAAGGGAAAAAAGGGAAAAAAAAGGAATTTTAGAGAGTTAAAAATGAAAAAAAAAAAGATGCAGACTGTATCAGAATGCATTGACATACTAAATGCAGCAGGCACTGGGAAAATGGAGTAGATGTACTATATGTATTCAGGACAACTTTGCAGAAGAGTTTTCACTGCTAGTAGGGCTAAATTAATAATGACAAAGGGCCCCACTGCTGGGATTGTTATAAATGGAGGGTTTTTATATGCATGGTAAATTATAGTTCGACTCTATTTGCAGTGCTTAAATACTGCAAGCAACAGGAGACTTCCAGCATCAGTCACCGAGAGTAATAATAATTCCTTCCCAAACATTTAGTTCAATCACTTTTAAACACCATGCTATACCACAACTTTTAAATGGCCATATTTTTCAAGTATTTGATTGTTTTCTTACCATAGCTACAGGCAAAGTTTGAGGCTTTAGGACTTGGCTGGAATGGAACAAACAAAAAAAATCCTCTCTTTCCTAAGAATCCCCATCTTAGCTTTCAAACATATATTATTTCCAACTGTAGTACTTTCTTTATTTCTTAAACTATCCAGATCTTCATGATATCCAATCTTAATTCTTCCACAGTGACAACGATATGAGAATTATAGTGGAAGAAGTCCAGACTTCAATTTTCATACTTTTTATTTCTTAATTATTGCCTTTGCATGCCCCTTCTGAGCATTGTTAAAAAACACAGCAAGAAAAATATGCTATAGAATATGGTGGGAAAGCCTTTCTTCTCCCACACATGCTAACATGGACACAATTATAGGGGTTAAATAACTACCATGGTCATTACTTTTTAATGCTACTTTAGTGTTCAAATGGCCGTGTGAAATTAGAACTCTACTTACCCCTGAGAATTGACGGTTTCATTTGCTTTCTGGAGCAACTGTGATAAAACAGTGAAAAGTTTTAAGCGCATCTGGGGATCTTTGTTTGGCTGAAGACATGTCTTAAGAATGAGAATAAAGTCATCAAGAGCTTCACCTATGACAGGACCTAGAGGAAGAACATGCAACACCTATTTTGGAGCACAAATAAGTTCTATTTGGATGTTTAATATCAGAGTACTTAAAAAAAATCATAATATGCTTGGCATTAAAGTAATATTTAACTTCCCACTCTTGCATGGCAGCTGTTGATATATCCATGTTACATTGTATTAGCCAGTGTAGAAATACCTAAGCTAACTCTCCCTGTGCTCAGGTACTTGCAGACTTAGCCATGGCAGCATGGTGCTCCCTGAAGACTGCTTTATCCCACATCTCACTTAACTGTTTTGGTTCTGCGATGCTACAGTGTATTATGTAGCATATCAATGACATCTGCTACCTGCTGGGACCAGTGCAGTATGAAATGGCAGTCTGGGTGGATTAACACATTTGAGGGGGGCACTAATGCTGTTTGTTATGTAGCTCTGAAAGCTTGAGACTGTGCACAAAGTTCTGGTTTATCGAACTTAATGGAAAATTATACTGAAGCTGGTATGACTGTGATACCACACCAAACAGCAGAATTGGTTGGCTTCTATCTTCTTTCAAGTTTTTCCACATGCAGCATTCAAGCAAAAGTGTTCATGACTCCCAGAGGCACATGAAAGGGCATGTTTGAAAGGGTCGGCCTCAAAACTTGGATAATAAAATTATTGCAGTTGTATTATTCCTCCATGATGATTATTTGAATTTTACAAGAAAATCTAAAATATGGTGATTTCTTAGAAGGTACTATTTGAAATAAAAATATTTCCCAAACTCATTTCCTAGTCTGTTAACGTTTTCACATCCTTTGATGAATTCTGTTTTTACCACTAAACGATAAACAAACAAAGCCCAACTTGTTATCCCAACATCTAAAGAAATGATTTTGTCAAAAGAGGAGGAAGTTTCTACCATTCTCCTTGATATTGATTAATAACTACATGGTTTTAAAGAGGAGTATGTGTAGACCATACACATGCATTATTCTGCAAGCTGCTTACTGTAGAATGCTCCTTCTGCTCTGTTTGCTATAAAATGCTTTCCCCTAGGAACTTCTTCAGCTTTACTTTCTTGTGATGCACATTCCATTCAACTCCAGTCACTAAGAAAACCCTCCCAGAAAGCGACACAACACTTTGGCATTTCTGATGACAAGAACATTCCTCACATGTGAAATGAACAGATTGAAGCATTCAAGAATCCAAAACAAGTTCAACAGCATTTAATTATATCTGGAAATTTAATGTTTAAAATTAAAATAAATAAATAAATAAAATCAACCGAACTTCAGTGTCTAGACTTAAGCAACACAGGGTGAATGTTAAGCTGCAGTTTGCTATATTTCCATGCCAACAAGTAGGTCTCTATTTTCTTAACGTTTATTCAAGATACATTGCTTCATGTGAGTTCTGAGGAATTTTTAAGACACTTATTATATCAAACTGATAACAGCAACTCAACAGATGGAAAATAAACAAAATAATCTACATTGTTAATTTCAATGTAAGCATACATTCCTGAAAAACAGTAAAAAATGAAAATTTAAAATAAGTAAACCTGATTATATTGATCAAAAAATAACATTATGTGTGGGAATGAAAAGAAAGAAAAATGAACAAACAAACTGAATAGCTTTAGGAGATGCTGTGTCAGACAGAAAACACAGACAATAGCATATAACCAGTGTGGGATACAAGCCAAAATGTTTGCCCAGACGTTTTATGATTTATTTGCCATTAAGGAAAACAGAGACAACTGTCTAGAAGTTCCTCAGTCATGGGATGAGGAGTGCAAATCTACAGAAAAGTTGGCTTCTTGGAACTTGCACTGAAAAAACTTTTTTGTTCTTTCTAAAGACGAAAAACAAAAAAAAAGTACTTATACTGGTTGATGCACAAACCAGTGAGTGGGTGTTTCATATAGATTTGATGAGTGTTTTTTTTTTTTTTTTTTTCCTTTTTTTGAGGTTCAAGTATTAAATGCAGAAGATAACAGTTACTTAAAACATATCTGTCCATCTTTATCTGTCTGCAATATGGATACTGGTAGCCAAAGTCACTGCATACAATCCTGCTTTACCCAATAAAAAGAAAAAAGCACATAAACAGGATAAAACATCTCAAAACAGGAGCCCAGAACAAAAAAAAACAACTGCCTGTCACTGCCTCCCTTGCCTGAAAACATAATCAGGACAGCTATGTCAGAGGTATGTTCACTGTGGAGATCTGAAGTTAGCTGAAATGTATGCTAGAGTATTTCACTAAAGCCTGTGTAGTGGTGCATTGGAGAACTTATGTGTGGAAAGGCTTGTACAGATAAGTATCTTTTATAAGATAAGGGAATAGATGGAAAAAACAGATACGCTTTTGGACACCATAAGTTTTTTTTTTTTAAACTTTTCAACTACCTTTTCATCTCCCCATAATCCCTACCTGTTTCATTTACCTGAAAGTATACTGCTACTTAAGTGCTTTTGGTAGGCTCCTTGCAGCCAAGGAGTCTTTTGGAATTTGAGCTGCTTGAATGTTTTCACTTTGGTTTTCATTATACTTGTGAAGCTTTTGAATATTACACTACTCATTATAAAACACAATGTGTCTGCAGGCTACCAAGATTATTACTTTATTATTATTATTTTTTTTTAACTGGATGAGCTTTCAAACTACTAAATAAGTCATACCTGAATGATTTGCGATGACATCTAACTGTAATATTTCTGGAGAATAGCAGGTCCAAGAATCATGTGATACTGAAACCCATTCCAAAAGCTGAATTATATGCTGTTTGTAGAGACAAAGAAAACTATCCAATTGCTGCACTTTGGCTAATGAACACACTGTTTCTTCTGCCTGTTAAAAATAGAGATGAGATACTTCATCTTAACTGGAACAATATACATACATATGTATATATTTTTTTTTAAAGGCAAAACTTTAAAAAATCTGTTTATGCTATGAGAAGGGAAGGAACAAGATGTGCATAGTTTCAATTTGGACAATCAAGACCAAATATATAGTGTCTGCCTACAATAAATCCTTTAACTTTGATTTAATGACAAATATTTGTCCTGATTTCAAAACAAAATCATAAAGAATACAACAATGTAGTAGCAAACTAAAAGAATCAAATCCGTTTGAAAACCTATCCAGAAACTAACCAAATATAAACCAGTACTTATTAGTTTTAAAGATGTAGTGATTTTCTCCTTATTTAACAACGCTTTAAAACATGTTCATAAAGACAATTTCCCAAACTCACATCTAGGAGGCTGTGGCAGCTTCCAAAAAATATTGCTGCTCCTGTTTGGAGACGATAAGGTACTCCCTCTCTCGAGCGCCTGTTTTACTTTTTTTCTTTCCTTTTAAAAAATTTAATTAGGCAAAATGCTCAAAAAATTTCTCTAAGAAAGAGTTTATGAGCATGCTGAACGCAGTATCTATAGTATTAGTGATTTCAGTGGACAGTGAGTAGAGAATAAGGAGAAAGGAAAAGTCATAACCCCCACTGAGAAATGACCTATGTTGTCAGTATGGTCTCCGGTTCTAGAAGGGAAAGAAGTAGTGCAGCACTATGGGTGACACCATTTGTCTTTAAGTGGTTCAGTACAACTACAAATTGTAGTCATATTTTTAATATTTTTAAATTGAACTCAATTGCACAAGCTAGCTGAAACATGGAAGCATTCTGCCAGACAGTCAAGACAACACAGAATAACTTGTAGGTACAATACTCATTTTCTGTAAATAAATTGGAAGATTAATGACAACATGGCAAGACAGAAACCGTTCTCCATCAATGACCCCCCCATCTGCAATACTTTTCTTTTATTGAACAAAATACAAAACAGTTACAAAACAATGCTTCATTTCGAGGCAATTTAAAATATACTATTAAGTAGTTTCATGACTGCAATAGAAAATAGGAGAGATCAAATTAAATATGCCAACAGATTGATGTAGGTTTTCTCATTCAGAAGGGTCTCATAGTAAAAAAAAAAAAAAAAAAAAAAAATAGAAAGGGTGATTTTCTTTCCTATATCTGAAGCTAGCAAGTTTAATGATGCATTATTTTCATGCTTATAATCAATACGTGCCCAAAGAAGAAGGAAGACAGCATAAAACAGTGGCAATGAAACAAAGCCTTACCTTTAGGTCACCAGGTATACCACTGAGAAGCTCAATACACGCCTAACTGACTAACATCTGATATAGCTCAGTCTATTTGGGGCTGTAAATCATACTTCTCATCACAATACCTCATTGCTCAGTTGGTGGTCCTGGTCTTTTTCCTTAGCCCCAAGCAACTAGAAACATTGCAGAGCAAAAAGGGCCAATCAAGCAAGTAGAAGACTGCAACACCCACAATCAGATCGTTTCAACTGTGGCCTCATATCCCTGCGATCTTCTGTCTCCTGTCTGAATTGAAGTTCTATAATGCGAATTTTTGAATAATTTATTCTTACACTCAAAATCTTTTGATTCTGAATGCAGGCTTCTCTTCTGAACAACAAATTTACATTCATAAGGCTACATGCAATACATTTGTTCTACATGTTCTTAAGAGTATTTTAACGTGGACTTCTTGCCTTCTGCAAGTTGAAGTTTCAGAATACCCAGTAACTGGGAAAACAAACAAACAAAAAACAAACAGCAAGCTGTGTTTGTCTTTGTAACAGATTTATATATTGCTCTTATGTAATCTCTTTGCCAGATTCTGTCTAGCTGAAAGAAAGGCTAATGAGAAAAAAGATTCTCATCCAAAGTACTGTCAACTTTAAAAATAATCTGTAACTGCAGGAACATCCTAAACCTTTAATAATCTTTGGAGATTAACTTTTCCACATATGTAAATATATGGAATTTACCTCCACGAAACTGCTTTCTTTGTAGGAGTATGAATCCATAAGATTTTAAATAGACATTGCTGACTTTATGGACCATTTTAGGCCTAAACAGACAAGATACTGGAAAGCATACCAGATCAATCTGTCTGAGGTCTACTTGGACAGATTTTCTCTTTAAAAACAAAACAAACAAACAAAAAAAGGCCCAAAAAACCAAATCTCACTCTCACATTGGCTCTTTATGAGACAGATCTTTGTCCTGTACCTCTCTGTCCTGCAAAGTCTGTTCAATACTTGTTTCAAGCTTGTTCCATTTTAATTCCTTCAGATTAGTTTTCTATGTGTATGTCTCCTTGGAGGCAGCCTGTCAGCTATGGGACCATAAATACTGATGATACACAGGCCTTTGGAATATCATGCCTGGGAGCAAGAGAAAGGAAGTAGAATAGCCATCACATTTAAGGAGCACATTTGAAAAAAGACAACTCGCATAGGTCACGATTATACTACATGAGGATGGCTCGCTGATTTATTTGATATTTAGCTCGGGGAACTAAAAGGAAGAGAGAACTAAGAGAGTTTAACCAAAACGCTCATCTATTATCAGGGCATCTAGAGATGTCCTTGATTTTAAAGTGTTCCTGCAACAATATTTAAACTTTTAGTTCTGGTCAGGGGTAAAAAGGTCAAACACTGTAAAATGAGTCTGATGTGAACCTAAACATAGAAAAAAAATGATCACTTTTTTTTTTTATGGACAGTAGCACTCTTGATCTGTAGATGAATTGTTCTTTATGGTTAAAAAAAAGAGATCTGAGACCATCTCCACAGTTCTGTGTTGTAAGTTTTAACAAATATTACCCAGCTGACAACCACAACATTTTCTGGTGATCTCCTTTCACTACATCAACTTTTTGCACAATTTAGTCTCCCTCTTCAAAGTTATCTTCACCTTGAAGTCAAATCGCTCTAAAGCCTGCATTTCCCTTTACAGGTATCCCATTTGTAAACTCTCACATTGAGATTTCTGTCATTCAAGACAAAATAGTTTATTAAGATAGTACCTCTAGAAGGAAGACTCCTGCCCCTCTCGCCCCTGTATAATATCAGACGCTAAAACAAAAATTATCCAGTGTAATGGTTCTCTTGATTGTCATCAAGCCACCTGTTAATACCTTAGGCGACTATGCAGTGAAATATTGTTTCTAGATATAAAAACAAAGTTATTCAGAAGCATCTTTAGTTCTCTTCCCTTTTTAGGTGTGCCACCAATTTTTTCCTGGCCACTTGTGTGCATGTGTACATAACCTAACGTTAACAATAAACCAGTGACTTCTATCCATCTAAAAAATTAAGCAGCAACAGTTCAATCAGCACCAACAGCATGCCCAAAGCTTTGCAGAACCCAGTGATAAGTACAAGCTCTTTAACACCTCCTTTCCTAAACCATTACCTTAACCATAACATCCACTTAAGTAAAGCATTCTCCTAGGCCAATTGCAGCCCTTACCAACTGAGCTTCCCATGCTCCATTAATGTACTTCAAGCCATCTATCCTGAAACCTAATCTAAATGCACGAAATATCTTGCTTTAACAACAGCCTGCGGACCCATACTGACCACAAAATAAAACAGGACTCTAGGGCCCCTCTCAGAATCAGCACATATTTTTAATTCTGTGGGCCTTCACCAAAAGTTATGAAGAAATGTAGCTCTCCAGGCTCTGCTGTCCCAAACTGTAACCCCAACTCCAAACTTAATTTTATTGTTTACCACATGTAGTATGTGTAGTAAGAGGTGCACAACTCTGGACTAACCATAAGCTATTACTCCCCACTGATACAGCCAACCCTTCAGTGAACAAGCCTTACAAGATACAACAATAAGGCCAACTCCTACGTTTCTTATGAGAGTAATATGTTTTTCTGTTACATCAGCCAAACCCAGATATTAAGCAGATTTCTGCTCATGTAGGAGCTAACATATTCTGCTCTTCAGGCACTAGTGTTGCCCTAGATTTTGACCACAGATTTATTACCATACTAACCCTTAGCACTACCATCTTCCAGATCCAGAAGAGAAATACTCTCCGTCACTGCTAATCTTCATTACAACTCTGTGGATTTTCAAAATTCAACACTAAATGAGATCTTGAAACTGTTGTCTGGAAATAGCTATAGCACTTAACAAATATGAACTGTTTGATCTGTTGCTAGCAGAAATATCAATATTTTGACTGACAAATGATAACATCCATAGATCTTTCATCCTTCACAGTGACTTCTAAATATTAACTACCAGAACAGTGCCATAGAGATAGGTATTTGAAGAACAGCTTTATTTTTATAATCCAAGTATTCCCTCATGCTTATTTCATTCTAACAGAGTGAATCCAATGAAGTTGAAGCTATATCCATATCTAAATATTTAGCTATTGTATTTCTGCACATTTTTTTGAAACACCAATTGCTATACACACATACGAAAATAAGCAATCCTTAAGAAATACTACAAGGATGATACTTCTTAGCTTTCACAGATCAGATTTTAATGTTTTATTCTTTTGGATACATTGCTTGCACCTGTTTTAAACAGACTAAATCCAAAGCCATTTCAGCCATGGAAAAAGATGAGGAGACAGACAAAGGGGCAGAGTCAGTGTCAAGGTCGATGCAACAGCAATTCACTTCAAACTCTACCAACATTTGTGAACCTGCTCACAGTTAAGGATTTCTGTGGTTTAATGTCTAACAGCAAGACAAAGTATCATGGCTCTGTGTATACGAAGTGCTATACCAATAGGAAAAAACAGAAGCATAACAAAATACTAAACCAGTTAATTGCTTACCTTTTCTTTAAGGTGCTGAGAATTTGGTGTTGCCATTACTGTCACCAGAACTTTCAAGAGCTGCAAGCAAATTTCTTTGCAGTCTTCCTGACACACTTCAATTAATGCTTCTACACAATAAAGCAATTGTTCCATATAAAAGACCTATTTTTTAATAAAGAAGTAAGTTTATTATGTTTGTTAGAAAATATTCATTTTAAGGGAGAGAGAAGGGAAGTGAAAATAATAAAACCTGAGTGCTGAGTGCTGTATAATCTCCTAAATTGGTAATTTATTCATCATTTCGTGTTAGTTCATTTGACGACCTACATTCTACTTTGTATAGAACTCAATATAATCTTCTTCCCGTGTCCTGTTAACAAAATAAACAATCCTGCTCTTAACCACACAATTGCTCCATTGTGAATAAAACATCAAAGTATTTCAGAATGCTTTCTTGTAGTACTTTCTCATTCTGAAGTGTAATTTGTTAATTAATAACATGTTTATTACAACTTTTTCAAATATAATTCCATGTCTTACTATTTTGAATGGAATATTAATAGTTAAGTACATAAAACAAGAAAACCTGAGTGTCTGCTTTTATCTTTGTCAATTTATCTCATTTGTTGCAATATAATGCCTGTTATCTCGATCCAACTAATATCAATGGAAGTCAATATTCCTGTCAGTCAGTTTGCAGCAACTTCTAGGATAAAGTGCATCTGATAATCCATGAAGCTGTCAGACTACATTTAACTAACAGAAGGGGCCATTGTTATAAATTTACTTCCAAAAAATAAATCAAGCCTAGGAATAGGTTAGTTATAAATGTTATTAATCTCATGGACATGGTCAATCCTTAGCTAAACAGTGTCTATGCAGCATTTACTCTCTAAAATAGAGAAAGATTGTTTTCCAAGACCAAAGGCTAGATCAAGTCCACAATTCCACCAAATGCTTCAGCTGCAGATGAATGTGTCTACTGTATATAATGCCAAATGGAAATGGTGAGCTTAAGACCTCATAGCAATTTTGCAGATATACTTCAGGGAATTGTTATTTGAACAACCAAGTTATAGCGCTTCCAGTTATATGAGTTCCTAATCATCACACTCTTCATGGAGATTAAGGTTAATTCTCTGCATCACTGGTATATATTCAATTAGGGAAGAAACCTAATGAGGGAAGAACTTCAAATGTATATCTTACATTGGCTCAAAAAGACAATTATGCCAGATTCAATCTATACACATGAATAACTTTTTTTAAAGGGAAGTTTGAATCTGACACGAAGTCAGAATTTTCTGAAGGCATCACAGTGGCCCTTTTTTGGTCATCTTAAGAACAGAGGTCTAACAAACTTTTGCTGCCATGAAAGCTGGGATTTCATCTGTGCGGGAGATTTTAAGGATTCTTTTTGTGCATGTCTAACAGATCTATTTCTGGGCCTGGGCAGGTGATGAAAAGAAAAAGAAAAAAAAAAAAAAGAAAAAAAGAGTAAGATAAAAATAAAAAATAATCCTGGAACTTTACAATCTCCATTGCACGCTGAAGAGAAGCCCTCACCTCCTTATATAGCAATTGATGAATATTTTTCAAATGCCAAAATGCAAATGGTTTTCAGGCGCAGCCATTAGTTAAGGGTACGCTCAGGAATAAATTGCTAATTTAGAAATGCCTTCCTGCTGGATTCCAACCTAATGAGAAGCAACCAAGCTAAACAGAATACAAAACATGCTCCTAAACTTACCTGTAACTGTACTGGTACCTTTCTTTAAAAATGAAATAAAAACAAAAATAAAAACAATAAATGACATTAAAATGGAACCTTTCTTGGAAAGCCTGACACGTCAAGCGCTATGGACTGTGAAAAGTTGTCAGTCATTTTTACTGATGATGATCAAAATATATTATCTTGTTTGGACTGTGAACACAAGGCATTTGAAAACATCAGTTAAATTCTGAACCTGGATCAGCCAAGGGAGTGTACAATTAGTACAGTACGTACTAACCAGCTTCTTCTCTCTTTGTCATGCCTTTTCCTACTACCACCTGAAGCATTTTACTACAATTCTCAGACTTGAATCCACATCTGCTGTAAGGATGGATTACCAGCAAGTTTTTGGGCATAGTATATTTGACTAGGTGACCACAACTAGGAAAAGAGTACAAGGTGGCTCAGGGAGGACATGGAAGCTCCTGCCTTTGTCTCAGATACATGCCTACAACTACTATGATGGGATAAGGTGAGTGTAAGAGAGAAAAGGGAGCACTTAAGGAGAACAGATGAAAAGTTTGGAGAACCACCAGTCTAAAACTTGGGACTGTTGTGTATTTTCCAATCATCCTTACCTCTTCAGATCGCTGACAAACTCCAGCTTGTGACAGCATGTTGCCAAGATCAGTCAAATGAGGTTGTAAGATTTCTTTTGGGCTACCTCGAATCACTGCAGTTAGAACCATTATACAAGAAGGCTTAGGTGTTTTCTCAAAGGCTGATGTGATTAATTTCAAAGATACCTTAGGGTTGACAAACGTTCCAATCAATTCTGCTGCTTTCACACACTGAAAAAAAAGAACAAGAATATCTTGAGGATTTTTCTGAAAACACAAGACCATTCAACGTATCATGGGATTTTTCTTTTTATGATTCCAGCTGCTATTTGAAATGCCTTGTAGGCCTTTTCCACTCACTCAGTAATGGCTATATGCATGAAGAAATTTTCTTGACATGTGTTCAGTAAGCACATAATAAGGCATGCAAGCACTCTTCTCAGCAACAGACAAACTTCCATGAGAAAGTAATGTAGAGAAATGAAGTGTACAACTTTCAGTGTAATGAAGTCTCTAGCTTAAAATAACCAGATGCTGCAGATTTACTGGTTTCATTTTTTTACTCCAAAAGCTGTTCTGAGGCATGCTCTCAATGCCCCCACTACCCATTTATTAAAATCAATAACAATAAAAACACAAAAAAGGAATTTTTTGTCATAGTAGGATATTTTGACAGGGACATTACTGATCTGGCTTACTGTGGAAGCGCTGTCATGGAGGATCTGCTCGCTGCTTTCAATCTCTTAACTAAAAAGGCTTAAATTACTATCTTTTCCCCATTATATTCTTGCTCTTTGATCCCATCTCTTACTTGCAGACACATTGGTATGCTGTATTCCACGTTAAATACCATCACACCAGAATTTACTCTCTGACTGGTGCCTAGCATTAACAACCAGGTGCATGAATAAAGATACAGTCTACTACTGCACCATTACCTGTGCAACAGGAACATTTCCTCCTAACCCCCTTCACAGAGACCAGCTGGGTAATTCTTATATCTTATTTGGTATTATTGGGTTAGAGAAAGACATGCACATTTCCAAGCTTGGCGGTTGTTCTGAAATGGGTTCTTCTGTGACAAAGGACGGAGGAGATAATCATAGTACTCTGGGAAGCAACATCACAAAGGAGCAAAAAAGTATTCACAAACCAAGTTGCTGAATCCGAAATTTTGGCATAGGGAAGAGTAAAATTAATTTAATCCTCCCAATTAGGATTAAATCTTTTGAAAGCACCTGTGAAGAGATTAGTGGTGGAATTCCAAGAAAGAGACAAGTATGGTCATAAAAAGGAAAGGGAAGACTAGGTACTGCTGGAACACATACTTTTGATGCTATATTTACAGCACTAAGCACTAGATGGAACAGCAGAGCCACGTGGGTTTATTCTTCAAATTATTTTTTCTATCCATTTTATATTAGCAGCAGGGAACTTGGAAGAACTGCCTATATCTCCTACATCTGTCCTGGGGCATTGATTCAAAAAGAGGTGTAAAGGCATTAGGAAATCAACAAGATGACGTCTGACTATTACAAGTTTATTTCTCTCTGAAATATTGATCAGCCTGTGACTGGCTAAGCTTACAAGCTCAATTTTACTGTAAGGCGACGTTGTTAAAGATCAGATGCGGATTCTGAAAACAGAAACGAAATGGGTAGAATAGGTAGGAGGGGATAAGAGAGTAGAAGCTAGGGAAAGGAGAAGAACAATTTAGGAAAAATCAAGGGAGGCAGACAAAAACTGGTATTGAGAAAGAATATAAAAAGAACAAGAAACTGCAAGGAAAAAAAACTTGAAGAAAAAATATCATTTCAGGAATGGATTTCTCAGCCTGCATATGGCTCAAATGATAGCAGGAACCAAAAGAAAAGCTTGATTTAGGAAATCAACTTTTTTGACATTGATTGGACTACTTGCACCCAGTAAGCTGAACAGATTCTTCCAATTTCCCAGAACAATAAAATCTGCACCTTTAAGTCAAATTACATTTATGTTATATATATGCTGTTTTGCTTGTGTAGATACGAACAGATTTTTTCTAAAGATTGTAAAGAAAGTTTTTATCACCTGTCCGTCCTCTGATATATGTATTTAGTGTTTTTAACGACGTGCATTTTATTGATTATTATTGAACCAAGTATTGAGAGCATCAACTGTTTGATAAACTGTTAGAAAAAAAAAAAGGACACTACCTATTCCTTGCAAAAACAATGAAAAAAATAAGATATTTTACAAGTATTATCTCAAGTATCCAGACAGTGAATATGGATATCACATGGAATAAACATACCTCAATATCTGGTTGGAATTATGGTTGGATTATACGGTAGGGGAAGATAAGTCAAATTAACTTGAAAGGGCATGACCTGCACATGTTTTTAAATGGAATTTGTTGCCCCAAGCCTTTTAGACTCTTAATCTTCTGCTTATGATTTTTAAGTAGATTGTTATTAATGCTTCATGGGGTTCGCATATAAACTAAACAGTATTTAAATAACTTTATTATTGGTCTTCATACCAACAATACAAGAATGATTTTAACATAGTAACTATAATTTTCACATATTTTTGACATAAAATACTATTAAAACCTGATCCTGCAGTCATGGGAAATTTCCTGTGACCTAGGGTAAGGCCATCCTTCACAAGACACACTCAGGACCATAAAAATTAGGGGCTTCATTTACCATACAGCAGATATTTAGACAGAGTGTACTTACATTCCTAACTACCTCACTTTCTTCATCCAAGCATGCTTGGTACAAAGTTCTAAGCAGCAGATCCATGTGTTGTGTTATGTGATCCTCTGCATGTAGCAATAACGTATACAGAAGCTGGGACGCTTTTATTCTTGTGTTTTCAACCCAGTCTGTTATATCATGACAGAGGCCTGGAAGAATTTTGGAGAGGTTTCTTGACACAAGTTCCCGACAACCTAGTCCTGGTCGTGTCACTAGAGAGTAAAACAAAGCAAAACAAACATATAATCAAAAACACAATGAAAGAAATATCAAAGGAAAAGCTAATGCATGCTAAGCCTTAGAAAACTCTAAGGGCTCCAAGATAAAAGCCTCAGTATGGAACAAAATATTCCAAAGGCTGCTGAGGATTTCACATCTGCAAGCTGTATTTCTTTAATATATATTGCAAAATTCTAACTCCACTCAAGTCTGAAAATGTATATATTTATTACTGTAAAGTTGTTTAAACTATATCCTATAAAATGTTTGCAGAAAGGGAGAGGGAAGAGAATTTACATGAACACTACCCACTTTGGAAATTGTGGCCTCATCATTTCCTTTTAAATGTTATAGCAGCACCAATGTCTTTAAAAGAATTAGAATGAAACCCACAAACAAACAGATAAAACAGAAGTAAGATTCTTCTCTGAAAATTCTGTGGTATCATTGAGTTAAATTATAACTTGGAGGGGAGGGAAAAGCAGAAGTCATAAATAGTACAAAGGACACGAACTGCATTAAAACAGACAGTATCAATTGTGCCCTCTAAAGCAAAAAGCTAAAGAAGAGACGGGCAAATTAGAAGTAGACAGGGAAGTTACTAGCCAAAAAACAAGTCTGCAGTATTGGATGTGTGAATAAAAACCCAAGAAAATGGCACTGAAAAAGGCAATTAAAAAAATACAGTAGAAAACTAAGCATTATAAACAAAAACAAACAAACAAACAAAAAACCACTATATATTAAAACAAAACAAAACCCCAACACATGAAAATCTGACTACTGAGGGTCTATGCAGGCTCAGGATATTTTCCTGCATTGGCCCATATAAATACAAATGCTGAAAATTAAATGGACTACAGTAAATCGTATGAAGAATATAAAAGGCTTACAGAAATGCCTACGAAATATGAAATATTTCATATATTTCATATGCAAAACTATGAAATATCTACAGCAGAAATAAAATAAAATACAAATGTCAGGGTATGAATTGCTACCTCTTTTGTCAATGGAGGATAACATTTTGGATTATGAAAACTGGCAATGAATAACAAAAGGTCAAATAAAGAAATCAACTCAAGACAGCAAATACTGATGGATATCCTATTGAACCTGAGGCAGAATTTTATTTGAAGGATCCGACCATTCTTTATCAGCAGTTCCTTCATTTCAGATGTTCAAATGCAGGCATTTATCCCTGTAGCTACTCCTGTCAAAGACTTCCCTGCTACAAACTGTCTGCACCTGTACCCTTGGGCAATGACTACTGCAGCTCAATGGAAAGCTATTCAGTTGCTCAGATGACACCAGGTATGAGGTCTAATTCTCCTCCTCCTCTGACCTGCAGTATCTGTCATCACAAGATGAAAGCACAGGGAGGCTCATATGTCAGGTTCATTAGTTTGAGAGTTGGACAAAGATGGCTAAGTAAAATGTACTATAAGCTCAGTGGAAAACACATTCCAGAATGTTGAATATTTGGCTGTAAGTCAAAACAGACAGCTACAAAATGTTAAAATACATCATTATCATACTATACAAAATACATGCGTATAGAAGGGACATGGGGGAAAGAACACACGTACTAACAATTCATCCATACACAAACTGTGGCAAGATACCACAAATTATTACTTGAAACTAAGGTATAATAGTTTCCTTGCCAAAGCTTTATGTCTGTAAGATTAGGTAGCCAATCATCCTTTCCTCTCATTTTTCTTCTCTCTTGTCACATAAAGCCTGACATATAAACACATAACACACACACATATCACAGTCAAGCCTTCGCTGCATAATCCTACCACCCAAGTCAGTGAAATGCAGGGCTGGAATGTTGCCCAAATTTGTGAAGCATATTTATTGTGCTAAGAAGATTTCAGAAAGTACATATGAATTTAATGTATGAAGTAATCGATAGATGCCTCTTTTTAAAAAGTCTGCATACACACCAATAAACAAACAAAGCCCCACACAAGAGATAACAGAGTAAGAATAGTATTAGCAGTAAAACGGGAGCAACTCTTTGAAGGACTAGCACATAAAGCTTTTTCTTTCACTCTTCTCCCTCATCCTTGCCTTCGCTTATCTGAGTGCAGGTAAACTGTTTTTTTGGCCACATTTTTCATCACAGCTTTAGTTACCTTCGAGTATTAGAACACTGGCTATATATCTGCTATAATGCCATCAGAAGGGCTAAGCACTTTGATGACCTTCACTGTGTCATAACAAAATTAGTGGCTGGAGCTCAACCAGTTTATACACATTAAAAAATTATCTGACAAAAAAAAAAAAAAAAAAAAAAAAAAAAAAAGGGTTTCTGCCATCACTAGTGGAAGTAAAAGCATTTGTTACCATTTCCAAACCCCTAAGGTACTATTACACATCAAATAGGGAAAAATATAAGAAATATACAATATATCTGATAACAGATCAACTTGACTCTTCAAAGCTTAAGAGTTCTGTCAAACCAGTCACCATTATAAAGTGCCTCCCCTTTCACTCAACCATTACTGCGTAAAACAACTTTAAAAGAGGAGAAAAGAAAAAGAAGAGTAATTTCAAAGGAGAAAGGACTCCGGAACCAACTGTCATGGAAAGGATTTTGCTGCTGGGGATTCTGTGATGTGATTGTCAGGGAGGCACAAGTCAAGCATGAACCTGTTCTTTCACACCAAAAGAGTTTTTGTTCTGTTAAATATGAGTACAGAAATCAATAAATGACCCACTTAAATCCTCTCTCTCACCAACACACATATGCATATTTTTAAACATTAACTTTATGAACCTGAGATGGGAAACATGCTTCATGCTACTGCAAATGTATCATTTTTAATACTACCTATAAATCATACGGTAGTAAAAAGTTATCTACCTGTGCTGCATATCTTTTTTTTTTTGTGTGTGTGTGTGTGTTTGTGTAATAAAGGAAATTATTATTTCTTTTCCTGTACTTTTCATGTATGTGGGTAGATTGAAGTTAGTATTCTAGTATCTTATGGAGAAGTTTGAAATAATTTCATTTTTCTTCCATGAAAATTCTGTATATTTAGTGGTGTGACTTATTCAAGGAGTCAGTTCGAAGGTTCTTTCATTCTGCTTTCCTGTCATCTCTGTGCCCATTCTCCACCTGGCTGCTGGCTAATACAGAACTTTCTGCTGCTTCTACATCATTCCTTTATCTCTTTTTCAGTTACATATATCGTGTGTAACTCTCTCTCTCTATGTCTGGAAATGAAACTAAATTCTATTCATCATTTTTTCCTAGCAAGAGAGTACAACTTCTCTCAGGTCATAATCCCTTTTTTCCCCTTTTAAATACAAGTTCTTATGAGAGCTATTTTTATAACAGTGCTAAGCCTGTCCACCCCCACCACCTCTTTTACCAAAGATCACTTTTGCCACTGAACATTAGTCTATGCTACCCTTACACATTAATAAATATTACATCTTGTAATGAGTATTACACAACTTGCGCTGCAGTTCCAGGATACAGGGATTCAAGATTATTCAAGAAATAAAAAACACAACACTTTCTGTGCGACACTTACCGCCTTTGGGATAATGAGATGGTGAAACACTAAAGTCCATCTTATCCTTCAGATCTTCTTCATTCTCTTTCTCCCATTGTAAACCTATCTTTTCCCAGTAAGTCCAAGCCAGTGTCCTAGGCATAAAATAAAAAATAAATTAAAAAAACAAAAACTAAAACATTGTGTCCCCAACAGGAAAACACTCTAAAATGAAACTTCTGGAAAATATAACTTGAATTCAGCTGGAAGGATGGGAAGTATTCCTATTATTTAAACAGGCATACTAGTTTATGTACTCAGTGGACAGAGGTCATCTCTTCCATAGAGAGTTCTGTCTTTGTCTCTCTCACTGTCTTCATTTCTCATACTTGAACATAGCATTCAAACAAAAGTTACCAAAGATAACACTATCACAAATAGGTTCAAAAACAAAACAAGTTTGTTTGTTTTTTTCTCCAAGCAATGCACCCATGAATACAGAAATACTTCCACATGAGCCATTTATTTAGGGGAGCAGAGGGGAAAAAAAGAAAAAGGAGAAAAAAACAGAAGGGTTCTGCTTACATATTTTCAGGAATTTCATCAGTAAAGCTTCCAAGTAACAGAGGAATCAGCTTGTGAAAATACGAGTATCTGTCTCGTAGATGCAACAGCCATTCTCCAATGACAGTTGTAACAGCTTGTCGAACCTACGTGGATTAAAAAGGAAAAGAATATATATTTTTTTAAATTAGGTCAGATAAACACTAAAAAAAAATGCTTTAAGTATAAAAGACTTGCATCAAGTGCATGAATAGTCTCAGGACAAATTACAAGAATCCAGGATTTTCTCACTTGCAGCAGGCATCTTACATATCATGCAAGATATCATGCTCCCTCTTGTGTCCTCTCTCTGGCTTAGGTAGTCTTAGATCATGTGCTGTACAAAAGCACATCTCCAAGAAGACACGATACAGACCTAAAGCAGAACACCCTAAATTGTTGTGGTTAGAATATCTCTGAGAATGTGAGAAATGTAAATTTCTGTGGAATTTGAACCAGTCCAGAATGTCTCCAGATGACATTTCTTCATTTACTTTAAAGGAAGCCTATGCTAAACAGTTGGAATGCACCCGCTCCAAAAATAAAGTATTTTAGTTATGGTTATGTAGCACATTTCAAAATGACTGTTCCAACTGCAGCTAATGAAAGGAAATTCTTTTGATGTCAAAAAAATTTAGACAGAATTGAAGACACCCTTTAAAATAAGAAGGTATGTATAAACTTCAACAGCCTGCAGAATTAATTAGACAGCAGATGAACAGGTCATCCACTTTACTTTTGGATAGTTTACAATTGATCAAGCTTGTATGCAACATATTTACATACCTCATCCAAATGAATGGAAGCTGAAAATTGAGGGGGAAAACAAACAAAAAAAAAATCAGATATGAAATAAATCCAGGAAAAAAAAAAAAAAAAGAAGAAGAAGAAAAACCACACCTTGGGAATCTCATCAAATAATCGCTGGGCCAGGTGAGACAGAACATCATCCACAGACTTTCCATTTCCAAATTGTATCACTGCTCCCGTAGCCTGAATTACATCGACGCGGACTCTGTAGTGCTGGTGTGAAATTGTTTGCATTAACGGGTTTATCAGAGATTCTGACTGCATGTGGAAGTGCTCTGTAAGGGGAGCGAGAGAAAGAGAGAGAGAAACTTCAGGCAAGCCTTTTTCTAGGTGGGTGACAGATCTTGAGCAAGATGATTTCTGTAACACTAAAAACAAGCTGATTAATGTTTGCACTACAGCAGTGCTGAACAGCAGCCCACAGGCACTTCCCACACACAAACGCTATCACCCACATGCTGTAACTACTCAGCATCCATCCCTCGCTTGATTCTTCTCCATTGGATCCCCCAAGGCTTACAGAGTGCTCCTGTGAGGGTGTGTGTAACTGCCCATCTCTCATCCCCTCCTGGCAGCATCCCCACAACCTCCTACTGCCCCCTACCTCAACCGCTACCCCTCCTGGGCACCGCAGCCCCCATCAGCCCATGGCCCCCTCTTCGCCCATCCCTGGTTCCCACCTGGCACAGCCTGGGCACAGGCCACAGCACACCTGCAGCTCTCACGCCTGACCTCGGCGTAGTGGTCCAGGAGGGTGGCCTGGAGGATGCGGACCACGTCGGAGAGGTAGGGGGCCACGGCGGCCCCGCAGCGCTGCAGCAGGAGGCCCAGGAGCTGCAGCAGGCCGAGGCGCAGCTCCTCGCAGGGCTCAAAGCCCTGAGGAGGGCAGAGACGCTGGGCCAGGGCCGGCAGGAGCACGGGCAGCGCCTCCTCGGGCCGATTTCCGTGGCTGAGCCCGTGGCGGAGGAGCTGCAGGGCCAGCTCCCGGCACCGCTCCGCCGCGTCCCCGGCCAGGCAGCGCGCCAGGGGCCGCACCAGCTGCGCCCCGAAAACCTCTTGCACCACGGCTGCCGGGAGAGGCCGCTCCTGCACCTCGGCCCGGATGGTTTCCAGAGCCCGCAGCCGCGCCGCCCGGCCGCAGTCGGGGCCCTGCAGGGAGCTCAGGGCCCGGCTCAGGGCCTGCGCCACCTCTGCCGCCGCCGCCATGCTCCGCCGTCGCTAAGGAAGCGCGGCCGCGTTGCTAAGGCCGCGTTACGACGGCGGGCGGAGCGCTTTACGGCCGCGCGCTTTACGGCCGCGCCGGGCCGGCGTCGCTAAGGGGGGCCTGGGCTGGGGGTGAATGCGCTGCTCTGAGGGGGCGGCTCAGGGCTGGTGGGGGCAGCGGGGAGGGAGGGCAGCGGCATCGGCTTCTCACAGAGCCGTGGAGTGGTGGTAAAGGTGCTGAGGCTGAGGGCAGGAGCAGAGCAGAGCAAAGCAAAGCGGCCAGGCCTGCGGCGCCGTGCCCCTGTGGAGCAGGGAGCTTCTGGTGCCGTGGTGGCTTTGTTTTTTGTCTGGTTGGTTTTTGGCTCTGTGGAAGTTTTTACAAGTCCTGTGAGGAGTGGCTGAGGGAACTGGGGTTGTTTAGTCTATAGAAGAGGAGGCTTAAGGGGAGACCCTATTGCTCCCTGCAATTACCTGGAAGGAGGATGTGGTGAGCTGAGGGCTGGCCTCTTCTCACAGATAACTAGTGATAGGACTAGGGGAAATGGCCTCAAGTTGCACCAGGGGAGGTTCAGGTTGGAAGTGAAGAGACATTTCTTCTCAGAAAGCAGTTGGGTATTGGAAATGGGTTCCCCAGGGATGTGGTGGCGTCCCCGCCCTTGGGGGTGTTCAAGGAAAGGTTGGACATGGTGCTTAGGGATGTGGTTAGTGTGTGATATTGGTGGTAGAGGGGTGGTTGGGCCAGGTGATCTTGGAGCTCTTCTCGAGCCCTAATTACTCAATTTGCATTGTTTTCCCCTTCATTTTTTTTTTCCCCTGGGAGGATCAGAACTGCCTTGTTAGCAAAGGCATGGGTTTCTATTACACCATTATATATTTTTTTAATATCCACCGAGTTTATGTGTACCCATACTGTATTCGTATGGCATTTGTGTGCACTTACATCATATTCATGAGGCATTTGTGCGCTTTACACACTTCATGTGCTCTTTGGATGACCCAGCTTGGGCAGCCAACCCGTCTAACAAAACACGTTCATTGGGATCTCGTTCCTTGAGCAATCACACTTAATTTAAGATGCAATAAACTACGGAGCTACTTCAAATCAATCCTTTAAAATACCCTTGTGCTGAATTTATTCTGTCACGACGCTGCTCCTAGCCTGTCGGGGAGCGTTTTGGGGTCCCTCGGGGGTGTTTTGTGCACCCCTGAGACCGGCTCCGGGGGCAGGGAGCCAGGACCTGCAGCGACACCCAGAGGGGGGACACCCAGGGAGGGGACACCCCGGGGGGGGACACCTCCGGCTCCGCGGCCGTGCCTCCCTCCTGCCGGTGCGGCGGAGGCGGCGGGGAGGCCGAGCCTGCGGTGAGTGACAGCGGCGGGGCTTCCTGCGGCTGAGCGGCGGCCGTGCCCGAGCCTTTGTGTGCGGGAGGGCGAGGGGGGGCCCGGAGGAAGAAGAAGAAGAGGAGGAGGTTGCGCTGCGGATACCGGCGGGGGAGCCCTTTCCTCCGGGAGGGCAGGAGAAAGCCGCCGCCGCCGTGCCGGCCTCGCAAGGCAGGTATTTACCCGCTGGCCTCCAGCATCAGGCTCCGGCGGCCTCCCCGCAGCCTCCCCGGGCCCAGCAGCCTCCCGGAGGCCCCTCGAGGCTCATCCCCGGCCGGGTGAAGGCTCCCCGGGGTCCTGCTGTGGGCCCCGGCCCTGCACGGGGGATGCCCCGGGGCCGGTGTCGCTTCATCCCCCGTCCCCCCGCGTCGCCTCGGCTGGGCTGCCCCGGCTTGGAAACCCTAAGGGAGAGGGCGAGGTGCGAGGTCTACCTGAGACCCAAATCCTCCCGGGACACAAATGTGGGTTTCTGGGAGGGGGAGGCTGTAAGGGGACAGAAATGTAAGGCTTTAAGCCGCCGTTTGGTAAGTGGTTTTGGAGCTCACGGCCTTGAGTGATTAATTGCACCGTTATTTCTAAGGGTTGGCAAGCGGCCGGGAGTTAAAATGCTCTTTTTGTAGTTCCCGGTGTGTTGGTTTTACGAAGATGACACGGTTCAGCATTTCCGGAACATTAAAACGTTTTGAATTGTCAGCTTGTGAATAGGCAACAGGCAGTGCTAGAATATCCTCGCTGATCCACGTTCCTCTGACAAAGGATTTGAGAATTGTCTTTTCTCTCTTTCTTGCACCATTTTCTTAACCTAGGTCTGTTTACTGTTTACAAGCCTGAAGATGGCTGCTGCTTCTTCCTGCAATGTGGAAGAAGACGAGAGCCTGAAGGGATGCGAACTCTATGTTCAGAAGCACAACATCCAGCAGATTTTAAAAGAATGCATCGTAAATCTTTGCATAGCAAAACCAGATCGACCCATGAAGTTCCTCAGAGAACACTTTGAAAAATTAGAAAAGGTCAGTGGTTTTCAGGTGACTTACAATTTTCTGGTTTTGAGCTGAAAATATTGTTTAAAGAGTTTCATATATTTTAGTACATTTTTCCTTTTAAATCTTAATTAGCAAGCTACTCTTAAAAAGAGAGGTTTTAAGAAAACCCCTCAGTCCTGTGTTTGCTGATGCCTACCTATATTGGATAGTATATAAAATGATGCGATACCAAGATTATAATTTCTTGCCAGACAGAACTTGTTAAAATGACCCAAAAACCTAGAACCATGCATTGTGTTACAATACATGGTATGCTGAACTTTGATCTATAGGAAGAACTTGCCTACAAGAGCAAAAAGTGCTGCTGTTCCCTGTTCATTCTGGTGTCAGGTGATGTGGTTTTCCCTTGCCTCTGAAAACAAACAAAATCAGGGAACCAGCAAGTTCTTAAAACCTTTAAAGTTTGATTACTTAATTTTATTATTCTTTCTGGTCTGTATTGTATATCCTGGGATCCTCCATCAAGAGATACATTCAGAGAGATTTCATATACTATGTGTGCCTTCAAGAGCAGCGCAGAGGGGCAAACATACTTCAAAACATTCTCAGGCAGATCCTTACTGAGATGTACTGGTGTCTTTTGCAGGAAGAGCATATTGTGTGAGCACAGCTTTTCTCTGGGGATGGGACTTCTCTAGAAATAATGGGAGGATAGGGCTGCAAACTCTTAGGTACCCAAGTCCTCAGTCTATCAGAAATTTTCTTCATATACTTAATTTAAGAGGACAATTTATTATTATTGTTTTTTTTTAATAGAAGTATATAAGGTTTGTAGGCTTAAGATACAGGTTTTATGTATTTTTTTCTTTTTTTTTCCTTCAAAGAACAGAATTTTGTAAGGACAGAGCAAGAACAATTAACTAGTGAATAAAATGTAGTGCTGATATATTACTGGTGATACAAGCATTGTATACATCTCATTGTTTCTCTGCTTTTCAGATAATTTTTTGTATGGGTGGGTATATACCAGATTTGTGTAGCTTTAAAAAAAAAAAAAAAAAAAAAAAGCAAACATTTTACTCTATTGGAAACCTAGTAAGAATGCCTGGAACATCAGGAAGGGATAGGAAGTACAAAATATTTTGTGTTGTATTGCTCATTATTTAAAAAAAAAAAAATTTTTTTGTTTTCTTTTGATTCTGCATATGCTAAACTTCTGAGAGGCAAGACCCATTTGAAGAGAATTAAATCTGTTGCATTTCCTTTATTGTGTTATGAATTGTTTTCCATTTTAATGTATTCCATTCTGAACTTCCTGCCTAGAAGGATAAGTATCACTTCTGCAAAATATGTTAAAATTTGCTGTAGTATTTTAGAATATTCTCCATAACTATTGGGATTACTTGAGTTGTTTTTCTGTAGGAGTTTTGCTTTATTGATCTTAACACATTACAGGCAAATTCAGAGAGGTTGTCAGCTCCTACCCTTGAGAAATTATGTTCTTTTATGTAATTTCCTATTATTTCCCAAAGAACATCACATACTAGAATTCTGTACTAGGATATTGATTATATTATTGCATATCACGAGAGATGATTCAGAAACAGCCAGTCCCAAGACATCAAATTCAATGATTGTCATGCCTAGTATGGAAGCAAGCAATCTTGTTACTGACTCCTGTAGAGCAGCCTGTGAGCTAAGCCTGCTGAGTCTAAAGCCTTTAGGATGCTTCTGGAGGTTTCCAGCAGTGTAATTCTTCTTCCCACAGCAGTTTGATTTCCTTGCTCAACCATCTCTTGAGGACTTTCTTGGGATGATTTGCACTGTAAAGGGTTTTCTGCTGGAGGATAATATTTTGATTTGGTTGATTGCGTAATATTGTGGAAGGAAGTCTGTGGTCAGAAGAGTAGCTGTCCCTTCCCGAGTTGTAAATTTAAAGGGTCTTCTACAGTGTTTTTCTTCTTTCTGCACAGAGGTGGTCTAAGGGAGACATGGTTTCTATTTGCCTGGTGTTGGATATGAACAAGCTTAATTATGTTCCTAGCATCATCCAGTTCATCCAGTGTTCCTGTGCAACAATGACAAGAAAAGCCCTTTTTAGCGAGAAAACAATGAGTTTTCGTAGGTTAGTTGCAGAATCAAGGCCTAATTATGTAAATGTGGGGGATATCCACATTTTGATTGACTTGGTAGAGAAGTCATTCGAATAAGTTTTATCCTGTTTTTTGAAGATACTTGTTATATGTAGTTATGCTGAGGAGTCTTAATTTAATTGTGAGTTTAGCAATTGTCTATTACAGTTTTTTTTTATGGGAATGGGCTGTGCATGATATGGCATATTTGCTATTAACTCAGTGTGTGTACTTTTACTTTGCTCCTGTGCAGGGAGAGGAGTGAAAATCCTTGAGTTTAAGCATAATTTTCCAAAACAAAGTAATGTTTCTTTCCACTACAGTGTGGTATTCTGGGGTTATTTTCCAGTCATGTTAAAATAGACAGTCTAATTAAAATAGACAATATGTTCCACTGAAGAGAGCAGCAGAATAGCAGTATATCTGTCAAAAACTCATGTGGGCAGTTTAGAGATGAAGTGTGGGATATTTTCCCAGTAATTAAAAAAGGAGCTCATGGAAAATGTGTAGAGCTTGATCCACATCAGTGTACTGGAGCTACCTCAGAGGTGAGTACAAAAAAAAATTTCATTTCATTTTGCTAGTTCTCATAAAATAAAGTCAGAAAAGCAAAATTTATTATCATATGCAAGATCAGACCAGTTCATCAATGCTTTTAACTATTCTTCTTCTAATGACATCAGTTAGGTCCATTGCCTTCAGCCTGCTAGATGGAGGAGTGCCAGGGACTAACCCCTGACCCCACGACACTGGCCCCAAATATCATTCTTTGGTCTAACACGTCTAAGAGCAGGTTTGTTTTGGCAGGAGTCGGTCAGAGCAGTTCAGAACAGAGCCAGGGAATGAGCTAATGGTTAAGAGGTACAGACTGTCTTGGGCTAGTGTTCTGGCCCATGGTTGGGCCACTTTTGTATTTCACAGTGTAGATACAGCCTGAGAGAGCTGTAAAGTGAAAACATGAGTAAATACTTTAAGAATAAAGTGTTAAAGATTGAAGTTTGATGTTTGATTCTGCAGACATCATTTTCAGTTGGAGAAATGCCAAAGTTAGAAAGAATTTTGTTACCTTTAGGATTGCAGTTTATTATATCAAGTACAATGCTTTTAAAGAAGTATAACTTTGAAAATAATTGTAGAAAAATGTTAATAGATATTTTTCTGTTCACTTAATACAGTCAGGACCTGCTTGCTTTAAGATGAAAGTAATGCTGGGAGTCAGCCTAAGTTTCTGTATTCTGGAATTGTAGTTCTCAAGTCATTTTTATATGCTGTGACCTACAAACTTCAAAATGACATCTGCTCTGATCATGTTAACAGTTACTTTGTACAAATCTTTAACATTCCATTGAGCACAAAAAAAGAGTTGAAAATGGTTTAGATACCTGAGATTTTTAAAATGATGTAATGTTTTCTTTTGAATAATTTGTTGTAAATTTTTCTATGGCTGTATAGAGCTTCTTGTTGGTGGATGAAGTGAGGAAAACCTTCCCTTAGTGATATTAATTGGCTTTTTTGGAGTGGGGGAATAGATGTTAGCTAAGAAATTTCGGTGTTATTTTAACAGCTGTAATTATGTCCTGTTCACTTGAGAACTAAACAAGGCATATCAGGGAGGAAAAAAACCAAACCAAAACAAAAAAATCAAACAGCAGGAAACCTATCTTTTAGCTCTACTTCTTACATTATAAAAAATAAATTAATTACTAAGAAATTGCAGGCAGAGACTTCTATTTTCAGCTATACTTGAGATTGCAAAACTTTCATTAGTGTCTGACTGGTTAGTGCCATGATTATATGATCAAAGGTGGAATTGTCTTGCCAGGCTAAGCTGGACTTTATTTCAACAGAAAAAAAGTTATAGTAAGAAGTAGAACTAGTGAAGAAAATAGCACAAAAGAGGGGGAAAGGGGAGGAACCTGCAATATATGTTTAGGTATTGGTAATAGGTATATATTACCAAGTATTTTGATGAAGCCATTTTGCATGCACTGTATTTTAGTGCAATGGCTTTGCCGGCAGAGCAAGTAATTTCTGATACCTGCTAGATCTGAGTGCTCTCTTGGTGCCATCTGTTGCCCTGTGCGCATACAAGAAGAGAAGTACCGTGTTGCACATGGTACTTCATGCCATGGGTTGCTGTGATTTGGTAGTGCTTTTATGGACTCAGGCTGATGCTGCGTGTCTTACGGTACCATCCAAAAAAGAGAGTTTGGGAGAACCCTGGCCCCTACCTCTATAATTAAATGAAACAAAATGAGGTTGTTTGGGTAGCTCCACCTTGTGGTATTAGACAATATGGTACACAGACCGGATGAGCAGAAAAATAAAGTCAAAATTTGTGACGGATTTGCCATAAACTAGGTCTCTAAACTGCAAATTCATTCACAGTTAGTAAAGTACAGTTTTTAATGTATAATAGTTTCAGGACCAAAGGTATTTGAACATCAGACTTCTATTCTGCAACAGTAGTCTTGCACAGTATTTACTTTTTTTCAGAACTTACACCAGAATGTGACCAAAACAGTGAATTAAATTCTTGTAGGTGATTATGCTAAGTATAACTCATTCCTTTAAGATAAGCTAGGGAGAGGCTATGGGTTGGAAGGAAAATCCTGCAGAAGAAAAACTATCTAAAATATGTATCAATTGCACTTTTATCGCACTAAGCAGTGTGATAAAGATTAATAAGAAAAATATTTCTGCATCTTTTAAAGCTTGCAAAGCAGTTGGGTGGTGTCTGCTCTGGTCAGAAATGTTGCTAAAGCATGTGTGAACATACCTGAGCTACCCAAGATGCTGATAACAAAGAAACGGTGGAAGCACTGGGTGCTGTATAACTGCAGTTCTGAGGAGGCTGGGGCAGCCTGTGCTGCTGCCACTTCTCAGATACCATTAGCTCTGAGAGCTAGATTAAAATCAGCTCAGGTCATTCTGTGTGTGCTGAAGTCAGACCTCTGGGTCTGCTGTAGTCAGCCATAAGAATTGTTAGGAGAGGCGACTGTTTTAGTCTTGGAACAGGTAGAAGAAAAAAAAACACCCATTTAGCAAACTTTCCTAAACACAGGAGGTTTAGGGAAAGGTGAAGGGTGAAGAAGGTGAAAGCAGAAGTTCCCTATTTCTTGAGCAGGACAGGCTATAATCCATTGAAACTGATGTCCAGCAATTTTTAAAAACAGAAAACCCCAAACATGCATGGAAAAAAATGTGCTTTCAGGTGCATTGAATTTGCACAGTACATTGTCACAGGAAGATGTTGAGACCAAAATTATGGTCCCAGTAGATTAAATGCTTGAAAGGAGGGAACACCCGTTGTTAGCTGCTAAACTCAGGAGCTTTGATAAAGCATCCCTTTTGGAAACTCCTGAAATTACTGATTGTTTCATGCTAGAAGGATCACTTTGCCTGAAATGTTCTTTATGCTCTTTCCCTAAACCGCTATTATAGGTAGAATATAAGGCTAGGTGGGATTGTGATTTGAGTCGGTGCAATAGGTGTTATGTTAGACAGCTGATATTTAGAAAAAGTATTGGCAATATCTTTTGTTTGCAGATTCAAAAAATCTCTCTGATGGAGTTTAAACTAATTTCTAAGTAAAACTGCATAAAGGAATGTTTATTGGGGAAAACATATTTAACATGTTAAGAGCTTAAGCATCAGGTAGAGAATATGCAGTGACTTAAAGCAAGTCTTAGCCCCTTTTCTCTTTAAAAAAAAAAAAAAAAAAAAAAAAAAAAAACCAGAAACCACAAACCCATGTGCTTACATTATTACTTTGAGTTCAGGCAGTCTTTGCATGCAGCCAGATTGCAACTGTTCAGGTGCAGCTCACCATCGTGAAGATTTATAGCACAAGATCACATCTTTTTGTGCTGCTAATTCATCTTGTCTTGCTCCTACATCTCGGGAGGATGCCAGCATTTTGATTTATACTGAGGTAGCTGCTTTTGCCCTTAGAAAGCTTTCTTTAAAAAAAAAAAAAAAAAAAGCAAAAATGATAACGGAGACTCAGGAGACTAGTGTAACTCAGGAAGAAATTATAATGCTTTATGAATGTTATCGTTTTTAGGAAGAATATAAGTACAGTCTGTACATTCTGTTGATGAAGTTTTCAGTGCTTATAGTGCAAATATTCAGTGCCTTATCTATATTTAGATTATTGACTGTAATTGAAAACACCTGTTTCATTTTTAGTTCCACGGTAAGGGGAAGCTTGGACTAAATATAACTGGTTTCAGTACTATCAGTAGATGTTATAAGAAATACTCCCATTTATATAAAAATAACGACACTGCTTATTCTATCAGTGATGCCATAGTGTAAGATAGGTATGGTTTCTGGACTTGATGCGTCCTGGCACAAGTTAGTGTTGTTGCTGTCTCCTGAGGATGCCAACTCAGGTACCGTGTTAACTCTTCCGTGGCCAGCTGCTGGTAGCCTGGCCACTGCTCAGGCGTTCTCATCACTGCCTGTAGATAATTACAGCATTACACATGCTGTTCCATCCTCTCTCTATAGGACTGGATTTAACTTCCACACCAAAGTAAGGCTCTTGCCTTTAACAGAGCAGCCAACTCTTCTTCTCTTGATGCTCATGGACCCTTACAGCTAGGAGCAGGGACATCCCTTCAGGCACACCTCTGACTGCAGCATGTTAGAGGCTCTCAGCCAGTTTAGTCAGCTCTGTCAGATGCAGAGTCCTTGAGCTGATTTAGGGGCCCTCAAGCCCTGTTGCACTAATCAAGTTCCAAAAAAGAGTTTGCCCACTTTGAAATCCTGCTCGTATTGGAATTGGTGCTTGCAGAGCTGGCTGAACGTCCAGCCCAGCGTCTGTCTGCAGTCCAGCAAATCCTTCACTATGTTGGCTTGAGTTTGAGGGGCCTGTTGGACTACATTGCAACTCACTTCATGCAAGGTCAAATGTAAGATTATGGGATGGATAGTTTTGAGACTATACTCCTATAATTTGTCCTAATTCTCTTGCTGTGTGGCTTACAATAGTGCATTGGGCAAGGCGCTCTGAGAACTGTTGAGCCTTTTAGTTAAGGCTGATTGTCTATCCAAGGCTAGGCAGTAGCTTTTCTCGAAGGCACTAAACTATATTGTTTCCTTGTATTGCCTCCCTGTTGTAGAAGATAACTTGAGGAAAAGAGTTAAGCTTTGACAGTTTTCCCACAGTAATTATTTTAAACTGCAGGGCATGCCAAATAGAAATGATAGCAAGGAAAGAGACTGTTAAAATGATAAAAACCAAAACAGACTTCCAACATGAGGATAAATTTTGGATTTGTTTGTGTTTTTAAGTTATGTAGATGCTGTGGTCCACTGTACTCTAATAGTTCATTGTTAATACATGTATTCTCCTAACTGCATAAAAAGATGGCTTCTTCTTTTAAAATATTTTTAATGCTGCATGAATTCATTTTAATTAGGCACGCAGAATGGGGTTTGGGAACGTCCAAGTGAACAGCAGTAGGACTGAGTGGAGAACAGCAGTTTTCACAGCAGAGTTAAGATAATTTGAAGGTTGGCTGTGTTCCAATTAAGAAAAGCACGTTAGGTTTTGAAATGCGGGAAAACTACTGTTTTTCTTCGTGCTGTGCCTGTCTGTGACTCTGTGCTTGCTGCTTGGCAGCCTGGGTTGAAGCAGTACCCTGACAGTTTTGTAGGCTGGAGCTGGGGAGGTTCTGTGCCTCCCAGGGAGCTCAGCTTGCCAGCTTCACATCGCCCCTAAGCAAGACGCTAGGGAGTGGAGAAAGTGAGCTCTGGGAAACCCGACATCAAAATATGCCCATAGATGTTTTGGTTTTGATTTACTGGCAAGTTGTGAAGAGTAAATCGAGTGGGATTTTATGGAGGAGAGGAAAATGTGGCAATGTTTTAGCGATGATTTCCATTCTGGAATAACCTAGGGAACACGTGATTTTGAATAACCAATTGCTTTCAGCAGCACATTTGATCTGAGGGTGTCAGAATGCTTCTAAACGCTAAGTAGGCCTACACAATAGAAGTATTTTGAGGAGCAACATGACATGCTAGCATTTATGATACCCTCTTTGTCAAAAACCTGAATTACTAACTTTCTTTGCCTGTGCTCTGGTGGCGCGTTTCTGCCTTCTTCATGTAATAAGTCTCGTTAAGTTTGGTGGCGTTTCTTTCAGAATAAGTGTCTGCTGTGTTAGATGGCTAGAATGAAAAATAAATAAGCAGCTTTGGCATTACATATCAAGCGATTAAAAACTTTAGTGACTTAGGCATTCTGGTTGTTGCTGAAAAATGAACCACAGTATTCTTGCATTATAGTTTAAATTACTTTTATCCAGTAGAAATAGAGCTTTCTGTGGGCATGTTCCTTTTTATACCAGGTATGCATGCATACATTGTTATTTGGCTTTTAAAAATCAGAAGTGTTGGCTACAGTTCTCTTGGATTATAAAAGCCTTTAAGTATCAGAAATACAGTCTGTGTTTTGTAAGATAACCTTTCTTTCTTGTGTATGCTTTCTTTCTTACATATGATAAAGTAAGAAGGGAAGAGGTGGTGATGTGTCGAGATACTGCAAGATGCCAAAGGGGAGGACAAGAAGTGTTAACATGTTGCAGGAGGTAAAAGGGCACCAGCAAAGGGATTCAAGAAGGCAAAGGATGCAGGAAGAGCTGCAGAAGAGTAGGTGGATTTTTGGCAGGAGGCTTTTGACTAGATTGGAAATTGGGAATGAACTAAGATGCAGAGAGGCCATGGAAGCTGCAGTGGTAGTAATCAAAGTCGTAGATAAGTATGAAATGGATAAAGACATCAGTAAGAGGGGTGGATGTTAAAGGGATTTCTTAGTGATGCTGTAGAAGAAAGCATTTAACATCCAGAAGGCAGTGGAACAATGGTGAGGATTGTGTGAAAGGTCTCGCATTACAAGCCTGAATGATCTTAAAAGATAGTAGAGTTGTCTACTGTGACAAGGAAAAGACTGGGAAAGACATTAAGACCTCCCAAATTTCTCTCACTTTCAGTGATGGAATCAGTCGTTCCTGTGCTTCCAATGGAGTGGTTTGCTATAAATCATTGTCAGTCTGCAGAAATGATAGTGTTTCCTCTGGGTCAGTTCCAGTGCAAAGAGATTAGTTGCTTGCATATGAACCAGGCTGTGCATTTGCTGTGGATAAAACAAAAGCAGATTCCAGGTCTGTCAGTCAGAAAACTTTGAGCGTGCTTTAAGGGGGAAAAAAAGAGAGAAAATATTTCATTTAGAGTGCGCTTTGTGTTGTTCCTTTTGAACACAATGAGTAAGTTGTAGGAAGCTGAGCGGAGGTAGTGAGCAGTGATACCTAATGGCTGACTTGCTTTTAAAAGTCTTCCTGGAATGTTGTTGTAAAGCTATACAGTGATTTGGAGCCTTGTCAGGTGCTATCCTTCCTTGAACTTAAACATTGTGTTTCCAGACAGTGACAAAGCCTGAAAGGAGAGACTGGGAGAGGAACTACTGAAAGCGAATTTCTATTTGGAAATGCTCCAGCTAAGAGAGAAGAAAGCTGCTGGGTCAGGAAGTGTCTGTGCTCCTCAGCAGTAGTCTGAAAGGAAGGGTAAAGCTAAAAACTTGCTTAGCATTGTGGTCGCTTCACTTACAGTGTTTAAACTCATTAAAAACTCCTAAAAACATGAATCAGGAAAGGCAGTGACCCTGTGCACTGATGACAGCATGCTAAATTCCTGTGTTTTATACATTAGTCTCTTGCAGCACCATTGTCTTAGCCAGAGGTGAATGTCCAAAAGATAAATGGGCCACTACAGATGTATTTGTTGGTTCTGTTTTCTTTAAATTTGATGCAAAGATGATATATTTTCTTACCTTTCCAGTTTTTGGCTTGCTTAGCATTGAAGTCAGCTATGGTACTCCAGTTTTACAGTCCATCTCCCACAGAAATCACAGGGAAGATGTTTGTTCACAACTTGAGCTAAGTTTTTAATCAGCTGCAATGTGCTTTTCCCAGAAGTAGGATTAGATTAGATGTATATGAAACAGGACATTACTGTCACACAGCGGTGATGGTTTGTAGGTTTGGGGTGTGGTAATATATCACATACTGGACTGTAGCAATGACTCAGGAGGCTTCAGTCATCTGTGTGCACGTGGCCCATGCTGCTATTTAATGCTCCCTGAGTTACACAGGATGCCCACTGGGGCTGGTATGTACAGCACAGGGTTTGGCATTGTGGACTGGCAGCGGAAGGCCAGGCAAGGTCACCCAAAATGCCGCTGGATGTAGAAACACGGACAGCTGAATCAGACCCTGTCTTTTGGAGAGCTGCATCTTACCCTGCTGCACAGGTCAGAAGCAACTCACTGAAGCCAGTACCTCATTTTAAGGTGGGCATAATTGGGAAATACGATTGCTCTGTCATTGTGAATTATCTGTGCCATTTGAATAGCGAGTGAGATAGCCTGTTGTCATGACAACAAAAGATGGTGAGGTGTTTACTTGAAAGTGAGTTCTGCACAAGCGTCCACATCAAGCCGTGTCTGAAGATCCCTGTTTGAAGAACTGCTCTTCAGAGGGTCTGTTCCTCCTTTAAAGTACTTGCTGTGCTTGTGAGCTTTTACTCCAGGATATATGGAAGACGGCTTTGTGGAAGCTTAACCCAGGATACAGTCTGTGCTTTTATTTTCAAAAGGCACTCTTTAGTTCAGTAATGGAAATCTTACCTAGACTACAAATAGCAGCATATGGAAAAGCCAGCCAGTCAACTATCTGCTGTTTATATAAAAGGAGTTTGTAGCGAAGAGACTTCCTTTTAAAATGAATCATATGGTAACTCACTTTTATAATCCTTTAATATCGTTTTGGCTTTAAAAGGTATTTGGGTTTAAAAGCATGCTTTACGATATTAATTTTATCTCACTGAGCTTGCTTTCTTGTATAAATCTGTGCTGTGGCAGAGGAGATGATATTTCTTAATTCCTTAGAAGTGCCTTTTATACAAGTGTACTGGAAAACAGGTGTATATTTGACATTCAAATGGGGTAAACTATTGCTTTTCTCTGTGAGTGCATGTACCATGCATAAAAAGAGCTGTGAAAGTGCTGCATACAATTAAATAGTTACCTGACTGCCTTCTTGTTGTAATTAATTACCTTTTAGTATAATTTCAACTGCTTACAGTTCAGAAGGGTATTCATTACCTTTCAGTTAAGCTAATGAAGAAGGTGCATTTGATTTTGTTCATTTAGTGCAAAAAGAGAACGTTACACTGTCAGAGATCCATGAGCTGAAATACCCACGAACATTATTTCAAATTCTTCAGTCATAGGTTTGGTTTTGATGACTAGGTGTCAAATATAATGAAAACACATAGCCCACATACTTTTATTTATAATGTTTGTATTTCTGCAAGTGTATAATTGTAATTAAGGAAGCTCGAGGTAGTCATCAGTTATATGTGGGGAAGAAGTTGATGAGAATGCTTAAATAAGACTTGCAGATTTTACACAATAGGAAAATCTAGCTGAGTCATTTGTTACATATACAGGACTATTATTTGAAATTTGAATCGGAAGAGTTCCAGTAAGAATGCAATACATTTGAAGTCAGCCTGTTTGTTTTTGTTTGCTTACATCACCTAATTTGACTGTGCTATGACCCAGGAGTTGTAGTCTACTAATCCCAATTAAAAAAAAAATAAAAATACAGACATCAGAAAGAACTTGTCACTTTCTGTGGCATGTCAGGACCTTGAAAAGTCAAATCTTTAGTCAGCTCTCCCAATTTTATCTCTCTCTGCTTGTCTCTTAAATATTTTAATAATCCTTTAGTCAAAACAAGAATGTGTGACTTGTTACTTTGAACTATGCAACATGGGAAATACTGTTTTGTTATTTATTTCAACTCTCAATAATACATTGCAGATCAGTATGAAAGGCTCCTTAAGTTAATAACAGGGGCAATGTCAGTGATGGTGAAGAAAGAAACTGGAACAAAACCAGAAAAGACAAGTGGCATGACTGGATTTGTCAGACATTTGTAAACATCGGTGGCAAAACATATATTAATCATCTGTTTTTCTTGCAAGCTTTAAAACTGTGAACTTTTGCCAATTTTCTGTACCACTCTTCTAGTGTCATACCTGATGAGTTAACTCTAACTCATTTCCTGTGTCAGTAAGACCAACTGGCTATGTTGGTAATTGGCCACATGTCTAGCGCTGCTACTCCCAGATCCTTCCTCCTCCACTGCCTCCTTTTACTAGCTGTAATTCTTCAGTCTCTTCGGAAATTAGTTGTATAAGACAGAGGCCGGGTTCTGGTATCTCTATCAAAGGGAAGTTGATTTTATTGGGCGTAGGAGCCTCAGCATTGATATATTTTTGTTTTTCTTTTGTGTAGCCTGCAACTCTGCTAATACAAATGCTCTCAAAAATACTAGAGTCATTTAGTGAGTAGTGTGCTGATAGCTGACTGTGTATACATCGATCAGCGTAACGCTATCAGAGTGCATCTAATGCATGTGACAATAGAGTAGATGACAGCAAATAAATTGCTGGAATACTGCTGTGCAAGTCAGTGTGCCTCCTGACAACGCTCATGTCTCCCTGCTGCACAAACACTTTGGTTTCCTTTATGGGACAAGCTGAAGGCTGAACGCATGGTCCGTCCCGCTTCCATTCCCCCCCTGCCTTGTCAAGGTCAGAGAAGGCTAGAAGGAGCAAGTGGAGCAGGCACCGAAGAGGCAGCAGGAAGCGGAAGAACAGGAGATGGGGCTCTGACACAAACTTCTAGGTGCAGTAGCCATGTGTGTGTAGAACCAGCAGTTCTGCTCAATTGTAGCTTTTTTTTTTTTTTTTTAACATAAAACTTAATGATTTTATGTCTGAAAATATTACAATTACAGGTAATCTTGTTTGTCCCAGTTCTTCGGAAATCAGGTAACTCAGTGTATGAGTTGACAGCATCTTGCAACTCTCACATCCCATCTTGAAGATCTTGTGTACTGTTTCCTGCTCTTGTTACTATCTCTCCAAGGATTTCCCCTTCATATTTAACTCTGTTCCATGAATGTGGAATTTGGAGAATAACCTCCCTATTGGCCAGCTGATGCTAAGCCAGCTGTCATTTTTTGTAGTCCTCTGGAGCCTACCTTGGATTTTTATTTTTTTTTCTTGGAAGTAATACCATTGGTTGTAAATCTCTTATATGGCAGAAATTCTCTAGTAGGGAGCATCTTTGTTCTTTCTGGTGATAGTAAGCCTGCAAAACAGAGCAAGATGAAGAAACATAACTAATATATCGACATGTGACTTCTGGTATGTTCTATTTGCAAGAGACCAAGATATGTACAAGACAACTAAGAAAATAACAGCTGTGATGTTGGAGAGTAAGCAAAAGAGGTTTGTTCTTTTTCTTTCTCATCCAGGAGTAGCAGCAATGAAGTGTCTGCAGCTTATAGTACATTGGTTTCCATTATGTGTGCAAGAGTTGGACAGGTCAAGTATTGATGATACCCGTATAGTAGTTAGTGTCAGTCCTTCCTGCTGCTCATATTAAATTTTTAATTTTCTTTGACCAGTGCACGTGTTTAAATTGACAAATGTATAAACGTAAAAATGAAGTGGTTGCTGAGAGTTGTAGCAGAAGAGTGTATCGAGTCTTACATACATAAGAGCTGCTTCATTTGTCTCTTTTTGCTTTGCAGGAAGAATGCAAACAAATATTGGCTCGGCAGAAGTCCAGTTCCCAGTCTGATTCTCATGACGACGAGATTTCCCCTCCTCCTCCCAACCCAGTGGTAAAAGCCCGACGCAGGAGAGGAGGGGTCAGCGCAGAGGTCTACACGGAGGAAGATGCTGTTTCTTACGTTAGAAAGGTAACGTATTGCCATCTGTCTAACTCAGAAATTTACAAGACAATCAAATAAATCACATTTTACTAATAATTTATAGAGCTTGGAATCGTGGATCAGTCTGTAGTGTGGTGTCCGCATGTCAGCATGTCCATGCCATGGGCTCAACCGTCTTCTCAGCTCATTTGCTGCCTCCTTGACTACGTATTTTCCCCATTAATTTTGCTTCACTATTTTATATTCTTTCCCTTTTTGAGGTGTGCTGTTAATGTTTCCCTCTTTAATGGAGTGGGTAATTCTCAGCCATTTTCTTGCTGTTAACAGAATTCTTCAGTTTCAGAGTTTTGGCAGAACTTCATAGTTTTGGAAAGTGGCCCTTTCTATTGCTGCATTTCCTCCTTTTTTCCCCAGAGTCATGTCTAGCTCAAGTTTTCTCCTAACCTAGGTCATGTAGGTTCCCTAGATCATACCAGCCACATGGTTTCTGTGTTCATTGGGTACTGCGTAACCCGATGGTTTTCAGACGTCTGCTGACTATATTGGGCTATTTTGTGTCCACTGTCTTTGAAGAAATTATGATTGCAAATTAAATAGATGTAGCAGGAGTTAGAATAATGCAGTAAAAGGAATATTACTGAAATAAGATCTTAGAATATAAGAGAGACATGAGGGAACTGCTGAGAGAGGAACAATTTGCCTAGAACTTGTGGCTGTTAATTGAATAGTTCACTTTGGGTCTTGTCTATGTATGTCATTGGCAGAAATAGATACCACAACACAGGTGAGGGTCTGACATTGTCAAAGCCTTTACCTGACAGTAGTTTTCAGGTCCACTCCTCAGTTATTTACATGAAAATCAGGTCCTCTTAGAAGTAATATGTAAAGTATCTGTAAGCCATTCAGAATATGGAAACCTAGCACTATTTAATAGGTCCTTTCAAATGGATATTTTGTTTGGGTAGGTTGCATTTGTTCTATTTGAATGCTACTAATTTTTGGCTTTAGAAAATCATTGGCCAGTATCTCCCATGGGATGCTTTCCAGCAAGTTTCAGAGTAGCTGTGCATTCACTGTGTCTGTGTAGCCATGCTGGCCTTGCTTTTGGAGGCTGAAATTCTAAAAAGCTTGATGTATAATGTAAAAGAGAGCTAAGCTCATGTTTCGCTATAGTAGAAGTTTGAGAATCCGTTTCCTTTTAAAAATAAACCGTCTGTGTCAACTTACGATCACTGCCATAGAAAGGTGCATAATATAATGTTCTAAACCTGGCTTAGTTGCACAAATTGCTCCCAGGACACAGATCTCTCCAAAACAGAAATCCCATAAGCAGTAAAACCTGCAAATCCTGCTTTTCTGTAGCACTTTTCTGTATGGATTCTCTACTGTTAAATAAATGTTGATTACACGCTGTGGCCTTTCCTTCCTCTAGATTTCTCTTCCTTAACTGCCTTTTTCATGAAAGCGACTAGCTAGTTCATATCATTGATACCTCTTAATAACTCTGCAAAATTGTTTGAAACTGGTCAAAGCTTTCAGAATTTATTAAATGACAGGCAATATAATAAAAAATGTCATATTTATTTAAGGAGCTAGGCTAAAAATGTGTTTCATAAGGTGGACAGATTCTACTAATGTGCATTCATGCATGCCTGGAGTAAATTTAACCCGAAGAGCTTTTACTTTATGAGAATACATTTTGTCGGTCACTGTTTTTTGGCAGAACACTTCTTACATTTGCAGTCAGCTGTGCTTCTGTCATCCACGTATGATACAAGTTTGCAGGCTACCCTGGGATTTTCTGTCCCAGGAAATAAAGAATTAGGAAAGCTTTTCATCCTTACAATTATGGAAGAGTATTCTTGTGGGAGTTAAATAGTGCTTGCAAGTACCTGCTATGTTTTAACAACACTGTGGTCCAAGTATTAATGCACTGCACTGTTAAATCTTGCATGATGCTTTAAAAGCCACTTTCAAACTTTTTTCTTTTTGTACAGTCTGTAATATCCTCCTTAAAAACTTCCAAGAAAGGGTAACATTTGTCTCTGTTTAATATGGGCTCCACATGACTCTTCTGAAAATCGAAGGAAATATTCCTTCCCACACTCAGGTCACACCCCCGAGTAATTTATGTTTCTAATGGAACCTGAAGTTTTCTTTATTTTCTTCCTTTTTCAGCAGTGATGCCAGTAAGCCCCAACAGTAGGATTAGTAGCCAGTAATCGGTCTAGAGCCAGAAGAAGCAATGCAGATCATATTCTGTGTGTTCTGTGGCAAGGGCTGTTGTGATTTTAATTTCCTAGAATTAGCTGACTGAGGTTAAAAAATAATAGTAATTTAGGGGATAGTTTCCTGTCAGGCTGTAGATGCTGCAATGAATATAGAACTAGCTCTGAGAGGTTTTGTGTCAGTGCTTTGTCTTCTGCCATAAGCAGATGAATCCCATGGCTGTGTGTTTGCGGTTGAGGTTTCTGGAGCAGAGAAAGAAAGGGGGACACTGAAAGAACAAATTATGAAACATTTAAAAGTGTAAAAAGCAAGGCAAGGGTTGTATTAAACTATTGCAAACAGATGGATTTTTACATAGTAGCCTGGAAGAATCACTGGCTTGAATTCAGGTGTTGGATAGAAACACATCTGGGTCGTAAGTCAACTTAAAGGATCCCTTGAAGGGGTGAGCTATAGGATGAGTAGTGCTAAAGGCAGTGCAATGAGTTATGTCACTTGAGACAAAATCAAAGGAGATTTAACTGTGTGATTTGAGCAAACATCTGGCATGGTTCCATCCTGGGGAGCACAAAGAAAGTTCTCTACAGAGGGTTATTTCATTGCTTCATTCCTGAAACCAGAGAAAGCAGTCAACACATCTGACAGAACATGTAGTTTACCAACTAACAGAAAAGGAACCTTGTTGCAAAGTAGATTATCTGCTTGAAGAGAAAATTCAATGATTACTTAGAAAAGTGATAAAAGTCACGATCAAGTGATAGTTCCAGGTATTTCAATTTGCTCAGATGCCTGATTGCTGGGACATCTGAAGGATCTTTCCTGTGTTTTCTGTGTCCCTGTCCCACCAGACCCACCTACATGTAGGTCTCTGCTTTGTGGTCTCTGCATTGCTGCAGGTTGTGACTGAGAAAGACCAGTCAATACTATTCTATTATCAGCCAGAAAAGCTGGAGATGAATGTGTTAGTGATTTTGGTTATCTACTCTGGACTTTTCAGTAGTAAGCTGAACAGCTAGGGTGTTTGTAATATAGCAAGAGATCATGACTGCAATTTGGTCCAGAGCTTCTTATCCCAGACCTTGTATTTGTTTTTCAGTTGTCCTCATGTTATAAAAACTGTAATTTCTTACTTTCTTAGTGACTTTATATTATAGCTAAAATCTGCCTGTGGTTGAAATCAAACTGCATCCGTTATCTTGAATAATGGAATTTTCTATAGATTTCAAGATCTATGAAGAAATACAACCTACCCTTCCTCCTTTTCTCCTACAGGTTATTCCAAAGGACTATAAGACTATGACTGCTCTTGCAAAGGCCATCTCCAAGAACGTGCTCTTTGCTCATCTTGATGACAATGAACGAAGGTATGAGGTGCTTTATGATTCTAAGGATTCTGTAGCTTGACCTGAAGACAAGAAATTGTGTTAAATTTTAGCTGAGAAAGCTCCTCAGGGATCAGAACTACTCAGTGATGTGTTAGAGTTATACTAGACATGCTCCCTCCCATGATATTATGAAGAGGTTAAAATCACAAGCTAAAAAAGAAAGAACAGATTCAAATCCATTCAGACATGCTTAATATTTTAAAATCAGCTGTGCCTGTGGTGAGAAAGGACAAAGATTCTGTCTGCATTGACGTTTTTATTACTGGCAGCACATCAAGCAATACAGTCCTTCAATGGGATACTCGTACGCTTTCAATCAAAGCACGCTCTCAAGTGTGCAAATTTTGCTCCCTCTTGCAGCCATTTACACAGTTTAATTACTTTGCAATCCTAATTATTATGATACCACATTAGCATGCAGATTTCTGGAGTAATTAGAAGAGGACTAACTGCACATTTCTTCAAGCTTTTTTTACCCACAACAGAGAATTCCTGAACAGAACTGCTGAAAATCCTAATTATACCATCTGCATGCTACCATGACAAGCACTGGAGGGGTGGGTTTTCTGATTAGAAAAGGCACATTTTGGTAAAATGTTATCTTAAGTAGGTGTGAGAGGGAAAGATGGAGGGAAAAATGCTCTGTCCTGCACCTTGTTGATTGTACATCATGGTTATGGTGTCTCCAAACCATTCCCAGTGTTTATTTGTGTCAGCCAGATTATCCTGTTGTAGATACGTGGTAGGAGGGAAGAGATGTTCACAGTGTTACTCCCGTGTGTGCTGCAGAAGGGTCATAGACTGCCTGTTCTTGCAGTCCTCAAACTACGGCTTTACCAGGTGTGTACTGCCTCTGCTGTCAAAAGCTTTAGAATCTTCTTGGTTTCTGGATTTTGCACTAGGGCGTAGTCAGCTGTATATCATCTGCCTTGCTCAGGTGCCACATTCAGGCCTCATGACAAGCATAACGAGGTATTGCTCATGTTGGAGGAAAAATGAAGTCACAGAAAGACAGTGCACCCTGCTTTTGCGGACAGGATTGTGATGAACAAATAAATTGTCCTTTCTTTGTATTTTAGTGAGCATATTCTTGAAGTCATGCCATTGTTCTTATCTGTGTTTGCTTGTCAAGTGTGGAGGAGTCAGCAAGTTGCAGTATATCACTGCTGTCACTTCCAGTTTGCATCTGGTTGATGCAGATAGGTAGTTCCCTAAAGTATATAGCATATGACTTCGGCTGGGGTTCTGTCCTCTTGGAATGCTGGAAAACTAGATGAAGATATTTGATTTTTTGTGCTGCAGTGGTGGTGTTTATTTTCTTCAGTGCTTTCTACACTGAAGACAGTATCATTGTTTCATTTAATTTTGTGGTTGACCATTCTCCAAGATTTGGGAGGTCTTCAGGTGGAGGAAGGATGGACTGGTGTTTCAAATAATTTTGTTCAGGTTTACATTCATGGTTTTATTTTAGATAGCATTTTTTTATATGCCATGCTTAAAAAAGGTTTGCTATCTATCACACACATGTATACACACATGCACATGCTCTCTGGTGTAAAATTATACTGAAAAGTGCAATAAATGAGAAACTGTAACTGCATCAATACTAAAAGTGACGGAGATAGTTTATCAGTAACTCTTGTCAAAATGTGTGGTTCAAGAGTAGCTAATAATATAAAGAACAGTGCAGCTGTGAAAAGTGATGTGGCAGTCAACTGGTTTCTCTTGGGATTTATCCCTGACTTCAGTAAAATCTTGATAAAACTTGAGTTAACGTCCTTTGTTCTTTCCAAGTCAGTGGCGAAATGCCCATTATTGTAAGTGGAAATGTGTTTTTAACTCTAAGGAAGCTCTTTTTCTCATCTGCAAAATCAGGAATGTGTGGCTTTTTAATTGCATTTACACACGTGCACCTGATGGATATTTTATGTGTGTCCTTCTTTGTCTGGGACTGGTCTGTTATGTGCTCGCTAACAGCAAAACTTCAAATTCACATGGATGTATCACATTTTTTATTTTATTTTATTTTTATTTTTTAGAATTGGTAAGAAGCTAACTGTAAAAAGTTAAAGCAACATCGGGGCTTCACAAAGTCCCTTACTGTGTTTTAATAGGTATAGTTTGGTTTTGATTTTTTATTAGAGTATTTCACACCCAACACAAGTGCCATACTATATTAAAAATCTCTGTGAAATACTTACCAGCAGAGGATAACCGTTGAAGACCTGTGGGAAAACAGGGATGCCTTGGGGTTGATAAGCTTAATTATGAACTGGACAGCTTAGTGAGTTGCAGAGAGTACATGGGTATGTATTGGTGTGCTTACACTGTGGGCTTATGCTTGTGTTTTCGCTAGTTATTAGCCCAAACTCGGTTACAGTCTTTTAGGAGCAGCCTCGTGTCTGGGTTTGTATATGTGCTTTGATTTGGTTTCCTTTTTTTTCATTGGGATGTTTGGCAAACCTTGGCCCTTTCACTTTTTTCAGACTTTGGTGTGTCTGCTTTGCAGTTAGGATGTATTTAACAGCTGGCAGTTGAGCGTGGATTTTTCATAGTGCTCTTATATCATCCTGCAGGTCCCTAGGCACACGTGCTTTAACTCTGCTCTCTCCTCCTTTCCCCCACCCCATATGATGGCATATTGGCTGGCTTCTGTTCACATGGGGGTTTTGCCCTTCATTCTGTGTTTCTTCCATACTCCGCTTCCTTCGTGACTCCACCCCAAAACTCTTGGAAGAGAGTTTTATTAGGTGGGCAATGAAGCATATTACTTAAGCTCAGATGTGAGTCCAGCAAGATGTTTTTGGAAAAGCATAGTTCATACTGATGCACAAACATCATGCAGAAGCTATGGAGCTGACCACCAAGTTTTCCAAGGCAGAGAGCACTCTAACAACCTGCTAGTTATGACCACTGCAAGATCAGCAACTTGGTGCCTGTCTGGTCCTGATTTGGTGCCCCCTGAAGCCTCAAATACATATGCACAGTGCTTCATAACTGATTCTTGTGTGACGGCTCTGGAGGTGTTCCTAGCAGCACAGAACAACTTTTGATGCAGAAGACAGTGCTGTGCACCCAGAAGATCCAGGAACTGCTCGGCAGCCTATTCAAGGATGAACAGCCTTGAGAGCTTTGAGAGAGAACGTCGGTGGATTTGGACCTATAGCCAGGTAAGATGCATTCACCCTCTTTTGATTTTTACTGGGGAAAAGTGAAATGACAATATTAACTGTGAGGTATTTTTGCATTATAACCATAAATTTAGTTTATATAGATAATGTTCTTTGCCATGATTTGTCTTTAACTTCAGTTGAGAGCAGAAGCCATCTTGTTTCCCTGTTGTGCCCTAGACAAAGTCACAGTAAAAATTATTTAATAAAACACTACCAATCCTTGCTTATGGCATTTGTGCTTAATAAAAAGAACTTAAAAATTAAATTACACTTAGATGCACTTTTTGAAATATTTTCTTCTGTTATCTTTGTAGTCTCCCTCCAGAATGCTGGTAGGAAGTTATGTTAGGTGACCTATGCTGTTGGTTCTGATGGCTGAATAAAGTGAAGAAGCTCCTTACTGACCTTATTCCTCCTAGCTCCAACATGATCTCATGGTTCAGGTCCAACTATGCTCCTAACAGGCCTAATTCTGAAGGTCGTTAGAGTTTGCATAAACTTTCCCCCTTCTTTTGGTATGTGGCACTTGAGAATTTTGCATATGGGACAAATCAGCAAGGCAGGGTGCGTTGTATTGATGCCCTCTCTACTTAGTAGTTTTTGTTCACTCAGCAGGCAATGAATGATTTATATCTATGCGAAGATAAAATTACACCCATAGCTTGGCAGCAATTTATTTTCTTTCCCACTCTTGGATTTCCAGCAGATTAACATCCTCTAAGGCTTCCTCATTGTGAAATGGTGTATAAAGTCAGAACTGGTGACAAGGGGCTAGTTTGATTGTCCTAATCTCTTTTAACCTAGCAGTGTAGCTTGCAAGAATTTTTATTGGTTCAGCATGTAATGCTGCAATAGAAGTACACACCCTTGGTTTTGCTATGACGTTGTATAGTAAAGGGGGAAAAAGAAGGAAGAGATTGTTCATTTTCCTTCTGTGGATAAAAATAAAAAATATTTCATCTCATTTCATTGACAGGTTGTTCAGTCTCTGCTGGACTGGGGCAGCCACTGAGGACTCTGGCCTGAAGGGGACAATGAGAAGGTTTGGAGGAAACCTGCTGTGGGAATGCAAGTTGGACCCAAAGCTGACGATAGTCAAGGAGGAGAAGGAGATGTAACTGCAGCATAACCAGTGAATGAGAGAGCAGGACTGAGATCAGCAGGCACGTCATCTTGGTGCCAGGATGTCACCAGTGCCTGCTCCGCTGTGAATCATGAGCTGTGCCTTTCAGTCCATGTTCAGAAGTGTGGTGGATTCTTCACCGCATTAAGTAGTGGAATGGGTAAATGTTCACTATGTATTTATGTAAATGCTATGCAAAATTAATATGTTAAGGCTATGTAAAACTTTTTCATGAAGGAGCAGAGGGTGTAGATAGCTATTTAATGTGCACTTCCAGACTCCACTTCTAGAGTTTTTGCTGATAGCATAACTTTTACAAGCATTCTATTCTTTATTGCTTCTGTATAAGCAGCTGTGATGGCTGTAACAGCTTTCAGAATATTTCTGTGTAATTTATTACTTGGATTAATAATAAATTGGTTTGTTTGAACAGTATATTGGTGTGAAAGTACTTTGGAAACAAAAGTTAGAAAAATTTATTTAATACTTTTGCTAAAATATTGAGCTCTTACAAAGGCACAGAAAAGCAACAAGTAAACTAAATGATAGACAAAATGGCTGTATTTATTACAGCAATACACAGTGTTTCATTGCTTGCGTGTTGCCTGCGTGTCAAAGATGTGAGGATAAAGGGCTTTTTTTTATTTTCTATGCTCATCAGAGCCAACACATAACATGAAAATTGGCACTTTTGTTTGGCATTTAAATCAATCGAGAGTTTTCTCAAAGTAAAAATTCTTACCTTTTTCCCAGCACTCTTTCAAACTTTGTGGCGGGAAGACACTACTGTGATACTATAGATAGAATTGGACACATGTATTGTAGATACCATAATCTGGCTGTTAGCCTTTCAGAAAGATATTCTGTGACCTCCTTACAAGTTTTTTAATGAAGTTGTCTCCAATTCAGGCAGTTTTGTAAGCCGTGATTGGGGCCCAAGTTGGCTCCTATAGAGAGATACTGGGCGTAAACATACACTATTTGAAGGACATTAAAGTCCTTCAAAATTAAGATTTCCTCAGCACTGAGATACAGTAACGTTCTGAAAATGTATAATGGGCAGCCTCAAAGCGGAAATGAGTAACGTGTCTGTCTCCTGAAGACAAAACATCAGAATTAGGCTTAAATTGTACAAGATGGATGTAAACTAGACATGTGGTAATAATTTCTAGTGGTAAGGACACTTAGATTGTAGAGCCTGTGATTGTTAAGACTGGTTAGGCAATTTCTTTGAACATAATTTAGTATGTCCTGTGTTTGGATGGGAGAAGTCTCTTAGCTCTGTTTTTGTCGTGCCTAGATCCTCAGTAGTAGAGATGTTTGTGTATTCCGTGTTTATATCTTTTTTTTTTTTCTCTTCTCATTTTTAAATGTATTTGAAGGGTTATTGTTTCTTCTCACATCTTTTGTTTTTTCTATTCAATCTAATTCTCCCCATCTTTCTTGGCAGACCAGGTTCCTCAGACCACTGACCATTTTTGTTCCCCTCAGGTTTCTTCAGTTGGTCCACATCTTTCGTGTTTCTTTGTATTTTTCACAGCAACAGGAGATTGTTGATTTCCACTTAGCATGTGATCCTTGGAATCATTGAATCCTTTTCTGCATAAATGCTACCTTGGCAGTGAGTCTTCACCATGTGTTTGGACTGTTGGTTATTTCTACCCAAACATAATACTTAGTAATTGTGTCTTTATTTGTTTCTAACTGCCTGTAGCTCCTTTACAGCTAGGTATGGTCTTCAAATTCAGAAAACACAACCTATGTCATCCAGGTCATTAATGACTTTTGGGGACTTTTTCAGCGTAGGCATAATCTAAAATGGAGAAAAGTGGTTTACTTTAGCTAACAGGTGAATTTTAGTTGTTGTCCTGTTGATTTGATATTAAAATATTTTTGAAACTTCTGGTGATTAGTTAATTTCAAGGACATTATTACTACTATAAGCTTTATTCACTTCTGCATAACACCATGTTTTACTAAAGCACTGGCTGCAGGCCAGCTGGAAAGTTTCATATATGTGGAAGAAACCTAAGACGGCACCATTCAGGAGCAAGATATTTTAGAAACAGGATGCCACAGCTATGACGTATTCATTACACATCCTGTATTTTCATTGCATTTGTAACTTAACTCCTTTGTTAAAAAACAAACACAGATCTAGCTTCTGCCTGTGCTTCTTCATATATTGCACACAGTCTGTGGAACAGTGCAAGAAAACTTCCATTCCCATGAAACTGCTTTATTATTTCTGTAGCTCCAGGAGTCCATGTTGTGCTAAAACCACGTGGATGTTTAGGGAGGATACTTACTCTGCCTGCTGTAGGCATCTAAGTTGGCTACTGCTCAAAAACACCTAAGCTGGGAGCCTCAGGGTATGGTTTCACAATTGATTTAACCCAAACCAACTCGGAGCTGCTACCAAAGGAGGAAGTAACGCAGTAAGCGCAAGACTTGGCTACTCATTGCTTTTGCTGTTCTTGTGCTGGCGTTAGCACTTGTGCAGCCACAGGTAGCCAGCTCAGCTCTCTGAAGAGTGGTGTCCCCACCCTCCCCTTGTAGGGATAGTTTTCAAGTCAGATCAGTTCCTTCCACCCTCTACCTGGCTGCAGAAATCCTTCAGCTTGCCTAAGGGAGGCAGTGGAAACGTGCAGCTGAGGGAAGAGGGCAGGGCAGGATCTCCCTTTTGGCAGCAGCAGTGACTGAGATCAAATTAAGAGATGGAAAAAACACACCTTGAGGTCCTTTAGTAGTCACTGGACAAAATCAGATTATTGGAATAGGTGGTGTGAATACCTCTATAATGAGCAATTGTTCCTTGCCAAGAATGCTCAAAATGTAGAGGTAAGCCACTCAGAAGGTGAGAGATGGAAAGAATAAGAGATGTGAGAGAAATTGCAGAGCTAGGGGCAGAGGGCTTTTTTGAGTCAGTAACATGGCTTCCTTGTATGATGTTAATTTTTTTTATGTGACCAAACTGTCGGAGGAGTTTCTTCCTCCTCCTTTTTGAAAGCAGCAACAGGGAGAGGATGACTGCGTCATCCCATCCACCCTGTGCAGGGGTGGGCTGCGTCCCATGAAGGTTTGCAGAGGCGTGAATGTCCCATCTGTGCTGGAACTCTAGGAGATGGTCAGCAGACTGTGGTAGTATGGGGGCAGAGTATGTGAATACACAAACTATATGTATGTGCTACAGGTTTGGTACTGAGGAGACTGGTGCACAAGCAGTCTGTGAGAGATTTTTTCTGATGTTTAGTCGTATTTGATGATTAGCCTGTTTTTTGAATTCTGCTTGTAAATAACCACAAAGAAGAAATGTATCTCTCAAATGAACCAAAGCATACTAAACAAAAGGTTTCCTTCTGTGGATAATACCAAGATATTTTCCAGGTAAACTGTCTGGCAATCCAGCCTTCCTTTGTGTCTTTTATGCCTTGTTTATGGCTTGATTCAGCATGCTTTTCAAAAGAGCATGCTTAACTGTAAATGTGATTGTTCGTTGACTTGCTGTGGATGTCAAAGGAACTATTCATGTATTTAAATTGAAGCAGATTCAGTCTTGCTGAATTGGAGCTTGCCAATGAGGAATACTACTTAAACTAGAAGTTATGGATTTTGGAGACAAGAGTCGTCTGGCAGTAGTGATGGAAATGAAACCAGGTAGAATTGCCCAGCCACTTGGAAAATAAATGATCCAATTCTCCATTCAAGGATTAGCTGTGAATTTAACACTGACTTTATTTTCCAGTGCATCCATCTCATTTACCCAAGAATTATTGTCTTTAATTACCATTGTGGTGCCTGCAGGCAGCACTCTTTAAATTAGTTATGCAAAGTTCTGCTCAGCAGTCATCAGGAGATTGTATCTGCTTTACTATCAATCCCTCTACAGCAGCGTGACAGCATTCAGATTTTGTACTACAGAATCATTTTTGTGATGTCAGTTTTTGGCCTGGTAGATAGGTTATTCTCTTAAACATAACTAAAAGCACACACATTTGGTATTTATGGATATTTTTATCTTTAGAAACAAATACTGTCAGTTCATAGCTTTTTAGAGGTTGTGATTCACCCTCAGTGTTTTGTTAGACAGTTTATATTCTTCATCACAAATACTAGTGGCGCCATTCCTAATGGCAGTTATTTTTAATTCTGCATAGAGTAGTGGTTTACATATGGGCAGTATGTCACCAATTCTGAAAAACAGATTTAAAGCAGAGAATTAATTTACCTAAGTCCTTTTAAACCTAGAAAAAATGGCCCAAGACGAATAGTATTCACGTATGCTTATGAAAAAAATACTGTATCTGTATACGTAAAACAGAAAAATTAAGACTGCTGAATTTAACAGGCCTTGTAAAATCTTTCTACCACTGCAGTATATGTGACTGTGCCTTTGTGGGCTTCTTTACACAACAATTAGCTGGCAGCCGTTCTGAAAATGCATTACTCAATGCTAAGGCTTTCCAGAATTAAACACAAAGGTTGAATAAAAAAACACCACTCTTCTCAGCAAGTCTTTATCCTTCGCATCAGAGCAGCTGGAAGCTTGATGGGAGCAGTAATTTGTCTCTGCGTATGGAAGAACAATGGTTTATTTCAACCAAAGCTCTTTAAAGCGATGCTTCCTTTTTTTTTGCTTCCTTTTTTTTTTTTTTTCTTTTTTTCAGAAAGGTTGTAGGTAACCTGTCAGCAGTTACTCCCACTCTAATAAGTCTTCATTAGGCGACTGATTTTGCAACCTTCCACAGTTTTGAAAGCCTACCTTTCTTCAAGTGGGAGTATTACCGGCACCGGTACCAGAGGATCAACTGTATGATTAAGTTGCTTAGTAATGCATTTAGAAGGGGATGTTCAAAGAGCTTAAAGGAACTAAATATTCACATTGATTGATATACAGTGGGAAGTGAACTATCAACTCTTAGAAGGTTCTCTTGAAAATCCCCGTTTTATATTGTGAATATTTCGACCTGTTCATTTCCATTACAAGACGACATCTGCCGAGTAACACTGAATAGAGAGACAGAAACCAACCTTAGAACAAAAAATAATCTGTAATACCAAGGCGTTCAGTGTTTTTTTTTTCTTCTTATAGAAACAGAAGATTCAGCTTAGCAAACAGATGAAATTTCTCTGTCATTCCAGTGCACTTAATGGAAATACCAAGTGGAACTTACTTGACTGTTAGACTCCGAACTCTATTCTAATGAAGAAAAGGCTGACAAACCCAAACAATGATTTAGTTCTTGTTTTACAAGTTCCTTGCTAAAGATTTTGACCTGAAGTACATTGCATCTTGTGAGGTAACAGCTGGTCTATCATTGTCTTCGGAAAAAAGTAACAGTTGCTAAGATGTCAAGAAACAAAGATGGTCTTTGAATCAACTGGAACAGCTGTAAGAGACTGACACACCATGCACTGTCAGCTGCTTAAGTCAGATATTGAGACTGGCCCAAACTGAACGCGTTAACCCTTTGGCACCATCATATTCCTTTTCTCTCTTTCTACTTTTCTATTAAAAGAAGGCCATAAAAATAAATTTAGTTTTCTAATTGCCTTTTGCTTCCTGGAGTTAAAGAAAGAAAACAAAAAACTCTGATTTCTTTTACATTTGTTCAGTTTTTATAAGCAATATGAAGACCTGCCTGTGGACAGATAAAAATTGCACTAGAAGCATATAATGCAGTCCTCCATGTAGTGCATTAAATAGAAAATAGTAGTACATATCCAGAAAATGGCATCAGATGCTGTTTTAAGGCACTCTGCAGTTCTGTAAGTGCAGAGCGTGTTTAGTTTAACAAAGCAGAATGAAAGGTGACATGATCATGGTCTAAAGGGAAAGGTGGGTGACAGCAAAGGTCTCTTTAATAGACAGAGGTTTGTGAGATCCAAAAGCTGGTGGCTGAAGTTGGGCACATTCAAGCTGGAAAAGTTGAGTTTTTGCTTTTTTGAGTAAGCAGGGAACGGATCCATAATTTAAATTAGCACGGCATGTGGCAGATTTTCCATTGCATGAAGTCTTCAGATCAAGCTTGGCTCTCCGCTGCTGCTAGTTCTTAAAGAACTTTCTGAAGTACTCCATTATATTCCGTGTTTTTTTTCAGAGATGGCAAAATGTGATGACATGAAAATTTATTTCAGTTAATGAAGAGTCAGCACTCATCTCTAGTGAACAAAACACTTGAAAATATGACTTTGGTATGCCTGAAAGCCAAGCTTGGGGCCTGACTGATTTTTGGATGCCTGAAATAGGCACATGTTGGGTGTCTTTCTAAACTATTGTTCTAGTTCAATTACAAATGATTGGATACTATTCAGGAGCCCCTGAAATTCTGTGGTTGATAGCATCAGGAAGGCTGTGGCTGCCTTACCACCTATTAATCAGTCATCTGGTCGTGCTGCACATCATAGTTGATCTCACTGCTAACAGGGAAGGTGAAGCATCCAGCAGTGGTACCACTGAGCCTTCTGCTTTGTCCAAAGCGCTTATGTGACCAGACGAGGAGACTGGTGTGTCAGTGCTGAACATTGTGTTTTCTTGACCAAAAAGCCACGTCTGCCAAGCTCACTCCTAAGTATTTACGAGCAGTGCATGGTGATGGCTTCTTGCAAAAATTATTTCACTGACCACATATAACCTATCTTCTTGTGCCCTGTTCTTTTATGTCCTAATCCTGCACCATTTGGGTAACTAAAAGATTGGAAATTAACTAGAATATTGGCAATTATCGTCACTGTTTGCAGAATCAGATTCAGTTCACTCTTCTGTCTGTGGATAAAAAAGCATGAGAAAAGTGGATTTGTATCTTGATCCCAGAGGATTTGAAAATTCTTTACTTATGTGAATGAATATCCTAGAATAAAAGCTGACATAAATAGAATGATTTTCCAGATGCGATAATTGAGGTAAGAAGAATAAACTGCGCAGTGTAGAGCTTTAACTCACATTAATGGAAAGCACTTCACTGTCGTGATAATTTTGTATTTACAGTTACTACAAGGCCCATGTAAAGGCTAGACCTCCTGATATCACTCTTTGAATTTGCAATGAAAGACCGAGTTTGCTGTCATTAAGCCAAATTCCAGCTCAGGTTTCCACTTTTTTTTTTTTTTTTTCTGATATTTTGTGAGATTTATTTATCATGAAGTCAGCTGTCTAAAGATTAAAATGATTGGGAGAAACAAGAAACAAAGCAATATATTTACATATTTTCTGAATTTTATTTTATTTATTGTTTAGAAGATTAGCAAGAAGACTTTGCTGCTACGTTTGAAATACTCGCTCATTTTTCCTCTGTTTGTTGTCCAATAGATAAACTTTGGTCCAAGCCCTTTCCTCACAGAGACACATCATGATTTCATGAGGCAAATGGGAATTACTTTTTAATATCCAGAAACAGACCTTGGCCTTTTGACATCCCGATAATTCCCAGAACAGCTAACTGAACCTTCACCATGATAGACTGGATTTGCTATATTAAAATATTGTAGCAGTGCCATGATTCCAATTCCTGATAGTTTCATCACCACAGTTGACCTGTGTTCCTTTTACAGCTGCTTTCATCAGCATGGTTACAACATCAATACAGATTTTTCTTTGCTATTAGAAATGTGGTTTAAAATAGTGATTTGGCATAAGCAGCCTTTCATCCAAGTTTACTTGCTGTTCTTTAGTGGCATGTCATGTATCGTGTTTTCTTTCTTATTTATTAAACCCTGTGCTTTGACTGGAACTTCTTTCCAAGAATACAAAATAATCATTCTATTACTGGAACATACAGTTTGATTCCTTCACAGGTGAACAAGAGTTTTGCAGCACTATCAAAACCATCCTCAGCAATATCAGTTGGTTTACCTGACTTTTGGTACAAAAATATTGCTGAAATAAAGCTGCTCAATGGCTTAGGCAAGTTGTTGTGGCATCTTTGGACTTCATGCTCTCCTTGTCAAACCTATTCCACACGCTGCTATTGAGTCACCTTCAGAGCAGGGGCTACGAAACAACCCTTTTTTATGTCCAGTGCCTTCCGTGCACATCCTAACGGAGCTCTTCTTAGATTTTGACAACCGTGAAGTTTTCTTGGCCATGCTACACCATATTGACTCATGGTTGTATGACTCCTAGCATTTTTTGGTAATACGTAAATTGCATTTAGACTAGAAAGACAATAAGCGTACTAATTCAGTGCACCTTAGGGTCTTCCTTATGTTGCGGGTTCTTTTTGATGGCTTCTAAGTGCTTTCATTTACTTTGCTCTTTGGGTTTGGGACTTCCTCCATCTTCTGGCTTAGAATGTTAGACAAATTCAGCACTTCAATCTGATCTTCACTTGCATATGTTCTATGTAGATTATTTTTAATTGCCCAGGCTATATATAATTATGCCAGAAAATTTCATTTTTTATTTTTTCAGTAACTTCCTGTTAAAAGAATTGCCTGACAAATACACTTACTGTGAATGTGAGCAATGTGCATTTAGAATAGTTTCATTTTCAAAGGATGCTTTCATGGAAAACAAGGTTAAATTGTGTGGGAGCAATGGAGATTCTGCAGGTAGCTCTAATAGGTAGGTTCTTTCTTCCTTCCTTCCAATGCTTAGTGTTATAAACCAGGTTAGAGTGCAAGAGATGTAGTGAGAAAAAGAAAATACAGAGTTTTGTTGGTTTTAGGCTCCATATCAACTGCATTCTTTGTGCCCATGGGTGAAGTGAGGCAAAATTCATGCAGAGTTTGTGTAGAGTTTATTTCTGGTAAGCTTCTCCACACTTCTTATTTATCAGTTTTATTTGTTTGGTTGCTTAGTCCTAGTGCCGTGGTGACACCCTCTGGCAGTGGCAGGATAGTTCCATCTCTATTAAGGGACTCTTCAGCAAATGATGAGCAATCTAGCTGGAAAGGCATTGGCATATCCTGTGCTTCGTCTCTCCCAGAGCTCTTTTGGCTCAAGACTGAAAATCACGCACGTGAGGTTAATTAATGTTGTACATGAATTTGGTGGCTAATTGATACAAATTAAAGTACCATCTAATAAATATTGCTGGGCAGCTCTTTTTTTTTTTTTTTTTTTTTTTGGTGAGCAGCTTGAAATTCTCCCCTTGCACTTAAATTAATTTGTTTACATCAACTCTCAGGCATGCTTTTCTCTCCTGGAGTGAAGCCTCTGAGCAGAGCCTTGCAGCCGCGCTGGCTGTTCTTGTGGCTGGAGCCTTGCACCAGGACAGAAGAGATGTCTCACCAGTCCATTGTACCTGTGAAATAAAACAGGTTTGTAAAGATGGAAGAGCTACTGTGTGTGTGCCTGGCTACTGTTAATTTACCATTTTGCGTTGGTAATGCTTTATTTGTGCTGTTTTACATTAAGCTGTTATGGGTCACAGAATGCAAACTTCACGCAGCTGAAGCTTTTTCCAGGCAGTATAATGAGAAAAACCAGTGAGCTGTAGAGGTACTTGGAACAGTGAGGTGGGGTAGCAGAGGCTTGCAGAAAGGTGCTAAAAAGCACAAGTCCTATTAAAATACATTAAAAAAAAAAAAAAAAGGAGCTGGAGACTACTTAGTGTTTTTTGTTGGATCTGGATCTATGTCTCACTTTTGTAAGCAACTTTGTACATGTCTACAGGGCAAGCTAGTAGTACAGAACTACCGAAACAATCAAGTTTGGGCAAAGCAAACTGCCTGGCTTCAACAGCCTGAGGATTTGTGCAGGGTAATTTACCTGGCCGCTCAGCAGCGTGAATTAGCCCACATGGAGGTTGGTGCTGCTGGACTTCTTCCAGCATTCAAGCGAAGCTGAGGGCTGCATTGTTAGAGAAATCTTGCTACATGAATGGCGAGCTGTGGTTCTGAAACAAAAACCTTAGCAGGAGCTATTCCTCTGTCCCCTAAGGACTTTTATTGGCGTGCTTGGAGTGAACCCTCCCCAGTTCTATAGCAGGGGCTGAGCTGTCCTGCACTGGTGATGGGGACTTTTGGTTTAGGGCATCGTGACTTCTCAGCCTCTTGGTGAAACGTGAAGGTTTGGCTCAGCTTCTGAAAGCAGCCATCGTTGTATCTGCCACCTGGGGTCACTGTGTTCAAGGTTATTGAAAAGGAGAAGTATAAAGTAACAAAGAAAATAAGTAAGCAGTAAAAACACACTTCCAAACCCTAACCCCTGAGGCGAAAATTTAGATTTCCATAAGTATACAAATTACTTGAAATTTTTATTGTGTGTGGAAAAAAAATGAAGCCGTATATTTCAGTGAGTAAACAGAAGTCAGCTTTAACAAGCCAGAGTTTTGTATAAAGAAAGAAACTATCAGAAGAAAAATGTTATCTCTCATAGACACTGACTTATTACAGTAGCTCTTCTGCCTGTCGGTTAGTGCAGTGTACTGCAACCAACTTTAAATATTTTTGTAGCAGTATATTGTTGTTGAAAAACACTCAGTGGTGTTGGGGCTGATCTCAGACTTGTTTTACACTGGAATTACTGCACATATCTCAGTCTCTTTTCATATTATTTACACATACGTAAGTGAGATTATAGGTGAGTAATATATATTTTACTCTGCACCCATCTTACGGTATTTCTTAAGTGTGCTATTAAACCTTTATCTCAGCTAACCCCACATGATATATTATGCACCCACAGTACATCTTACAAGCACTTTAGCTGAATTTTCAAGCTGGCTGAGCTTAAAGTTGTCAAAATATGTATTTATTTTAAAACTCCTCAGAACGCTATATGGATGTAAATCTTTCTGTGGAAGTGCTGCATTGTGAGAGAGAAAAGGCTGGGAAAAGAGCAGCTCCAGATGATGCAAATGCTACTTCAAATCTTGTATTTACAGCATCGGCAGTGTGTGTGCTGCTCTGAAGCAGAACATACCCCCAACAGCAGCTGCACAGCTGCTGCCTGGTAGCCTGAAAGAGAAAGTCAGAGCTAAAGCAGTAATGCACAGCAACTGTTTTTCCACTTTTCTGTTCACAGATTCTTGTATAAAGACCTGTAGGTGAGAACATATTTTGATTGCTGTACCTGGCCACTGGGTGGCCTCCATTAGAGCTGAAGAAGAAATGTACATCTAGGCAGTGCATCTTTTATTTCTTAGCCAAATACTGCTGAAAGTTCTAGATAATGGGACTATACGAGATATTTCATGAAATTCAGGCTGTTATTTAGTATGGAAAATTGGTAAATTGATATTGTGCCCCTTTTTTGTCATTCATAATTAGAAATGATGTGTATAATTTACTTAATGTTTTCGTTGACATATTTGTGCTTTCAATTAGATAAGATGTAATTCAGTTACAGGTATAGCTGAAGGAGAATAGTATTGTGAAAACAGCATTGAACATAATACTGTTTCTTCCATCACTTTTTGCAAATGGAAATCATACATGCTTTGCAGTATTGAAGGGTTATATAGTCAGTGTACTGCAGAATTGCCTTGCATAGAACTTCAGTGCCTTTTAAAATCAACTCTGCATCACTGGCACCATCTCAAAGTAAAATTATTTAGCATCCTTTTTAGTTACATGTTTTTTAAAGCATATGTAAGGAACACGTTTTAGTTTTCTTATAAACAGTATTCTTTGGAGTAATTCATTATGTATGTCATTACGAGGTCAGGATCAGAACATTATGTTTTTGCCTCTTATAGTGAGATAGCTTCTCATAAAGGGTATCGTGCTGCTGTGCTCCTAATTGGTACTATATGAAGAATGTAAATTAACATGTTAGGTTTGATGGGAATGGTGATGAGGTTGGAAAGGCGTCATTAGTATGCTCAATAGTGCAAAATAATACTTTGCTTTCCTTCCGAATTCAACTAGTTAAGCTAAAAATATGGCACAGCTGCTTTCTCTTTACACATGTGAAAATGTGTGGAATGTGAAGTAAGAGAGAGAATTGCAACCCTTTGGGCAAGAAACACAATGTTCGTTGCTGAGACACCCGTTTCACCATCTCATCATGTGAGCACTCTACCCAAGGCAAAGCGGGGCTCGGTGGTACCATTTGGGCAGGACCTGGATGCGTTGGGCCTCCTACCAAAGAAAAGCAGCAGAAGTGGAGTAGCAGGCAGTAATATGGATTTTGTTGCTGTTAGTAGATTCAAGATAAATTGCCAACTCCACTTGGAGCTACTATGGCCTAAGTTCTTTTAAGCACTGTTGAACTTGAACAGTCCCTCGAAAGCATATCTAGTCCTCACTTAAATGCTGCAAATGGATCAGATGAGAGATTAAGACAGAAGTGGAAGATCCTTGGGGATGTAAATCAATACTTATTAATGACATATAACTGCGTTAGGTCTTAGGAGAAAGGAGAGCCTTGGCTGTGAGATCTGATTTGTAGCTTGATAGGAAGCTGTGCAAGAGACCGGGAAAAAGGCTGGATGGCAGTGGCTTGATAACTGAGAAGCAAATGATGGAAAGCTTTGTAAAGTATATTTATATTAACAATAGTTGACTCTTAAAAGGTGCTCTTTGCCTGTTGTGCTTTGGGCTTTTTATTAAGAAGGGTAGGGAACCATTAGCTATGTTTAACACTGTTTTTGGATATCCTTTGTTACTGTGATTGATTAATAAAATTGCAAAGTGAATGTCTGATCCTGAAACTAGATCTATGCAAACAAGCCCTTACAGTCCTGCAGGGCTCAGTGGACATCAGTGGGAGCTACTAGACGCAGGAGGATTAATCAATATTAAATTGACTGCAAAGCAACATTAGATGAAGGAGCTCTGGACTGCGAGCAAAACAACAGAAAATATTGGTGGAAGAGAATTAAATTGTGGTCTTAGATACCTCTTTTATAAAACTAACTCAATCAGAAAGTCAGTTTTTAAAAATTCTAGGGCCAGTTTAAATTTGGCTGCCTATTGTAGTTACTGGAAGTCTCACATAAAACAGTATATTCCTAATGTGATTGAATTAATGTTTTCTTGTTATTGGAGTCTGCTTTTTCTTATTTTTTTTGATTTAATATGCAGAAGTATAATACTAAAGCAGTACATTGCATAGATTTGCAAGTGTAGAGCTTTAAAAAAAGTGTATTTTCCTAAATGTAATTTTTTGAAAGTTTCTGTTCTTTTTTTTTTTTATGTTCTTTTGTGTTAATATTTTTGAAGTCTTTGTTTGGTGATTCAGCCTCTTGGTAGTAGGGTCACCCAGCTTTGCAGTCATGGAAACATGAAAAATCAGAGCATAATTAAAAGCAATATATTAAAGCAAATTTATAACAGTTTGCATTTTTAAAATGCAAATGAAATATGAGATAAGACCCACCAACATTTACTATGTCTGTTGATTGGCAAAATCCATCTACTGCAGATTCATCTGTTGGAGATTTGATGATTGGTAGCATATTGCAGTTCTTTTTATTGATAATTCAGGGTTTAACTCCAAAGATATTTTTAGTTCCCAATTTCTATTATTGATTATAATTTCTGGTCAACTTGGATTCTGTCTCCATTCCTGTCTCCATTCTCATGATGTTCACAGCAATGCTGCTCTTCCTTTCTCCCTTAAATCCACCTGGATTTCATTCTGGTCATTTTCTACTATACTACTCCCAGCCCTTGACATGCTGCCTTACATCTCTCTTCCACTTTATAATTTCTGATTTTCTTCTGGCAGCTGTTCAATTTCAGAAGAAAAAAAATAAGCCCATGAGTCTAGAGAGGCAATATAAATTCCATTTTTATCAACATTTGTCAATTAAAATCTGATATTACTGAGCCTTTTTATAAATAATTTGACTATTCCAAATTTATGTGGATAATACCTTGAACCACTCACTCCATATATATAACACTTATAGATGGCAGATGAGGAGAGATGTCTCTGTGAGACTATATACATTTACAAGTACAGCAATAAAATCCATTGACTACACCCCAGTGTCACACTCGGTGTGTGTATGCTCACACTTTTGCACATGTGCGTATATGTAGCTTTTAGAGATGAACTCGTGTGTGAATATCTGATAAGATATAAAACTGAAGCATGAAATCTGGGCTGATCTCTTGAGTTGGTTCAAGGCCATATTCTGGAAAATGATTTGAGTTCCGATTCAGCCAAAATCCCTTGAATGTGTTTTTCTGGCAATATTTTCAAGAACAGCTGATCTTTCCACATATTTTCCATTTGGGTTAGAAATCTTAAGAGTAACCAAGATGCCACTGAAATACTGCTGTTTGCTGATCATTGAAAAAAAAAATGCAACCCGTATCTGTGGTGCCATAACTTTGCCATTTACTGTTGGTGTATCTCAAAGCTCTAGATGATAGATAATGATAATAAGGAGACCAAGTTGAAGTTAATTGCAAAACATTGCTTATTAGGCTTGAAAGAGACATAATAGTAGGGCATACTAATTTTTTAAGACACTGATTAATATAACAGCTACAGAAAAAAACTGGCAGTGAATACGTTTCTAGGGAGTTTGCAGGATTGCTGGTTTATGCATTTTCTTTTACAGCCTACACAGTTGGAGATAATTCAGAATCTTACTGTTTAAGACTAAGCCAAGTATCTAAAATCTTGTGACCATATTTAGGGATGGATGAAATGTTTTGGTTAAAATAGCTCACCCTCCCCTACACATGCCCATATTTCTGTCCTGTCTTCAGACCGGTGAAAGGAAGAGACAGGGGGACCTCAGAGATTTCCTTTGCCTTTTCTTTTAATCCATCAGCTGGGTGTTAATGATCTCACACTGCTTATTCCAGTACCCAAGCACCTGCGTTCCCTCTCGACCTGGCTGAGTCGCCCAGTTTGCCAGTTACTGTGTTAATCCACAACTGTATTTTGGTTTAACCATCCCACAGGCTGAAGCTGGAGAAGCACTTGGTGGCGTGTGGCGCTGGTGCATTGTGCATCTCATCCAGCACGGTGCTGGGCTCTGCCAAGTGTTGTCTGCTGGCAAGAGGGAAAGAACAGGAGGACAATTCAGAAGATAGGGGGATGATAGCAAGGCCTGAGGCTTTTCTCTTTTCTCGCTGTTCCACTGGTGTTGACTTTCTCGGTTACTGTCATTCCCTGTCCATACGGCGTGTTTGTCTGGATAGAGGCTGTCTGCATCTCTGCTGAGAATGTGCAAAATATGGAGAGGGCTCGCACGGTTTAAAAATAGCATTTATTAGCAGAAAAATTAAAGGCTAGAGAAGGATGTTGGGTGGAGCAGTGAGAAAGCAGTCCCAAGCTACCTCTGTAATAATGAAGTTCTTACAGTAGTCCTAGACAGCCTGTTCCCAGTCTGTACCAGGACATACAGTATTACCCAGGGCTGTGCCAAGAGCCTGAACTTCACACATCCCTGGTGCTCAGTAACTCAGCACAGCGCATGCAGCTAGGCTTGGATTTGCAGAGGAAATCCAGAAGACGCTAGGAAAATTTCTAAAGCAGGCTAAATGAAACAGGCTTCAGATATATATAGGAGGTGGATTCTGAAAGCTACCAGTGGCAAAATGGAAGATTGTTTTTGAAGAACAACTTGTCTCATTCCTGACCCCGTAACCTTCCGTGCGAGCCAGAGGGAGAGCACTGATGCCAATCCAATAGGCATGCTCAGCAGATGTCCAAGGCTCTGTTTTATATCCAGTGATACTAAAGGTTGTTTATAAAGGCAAGACGTTATTGTTTTGAGTGTTTGGCACTGCCTCTCATCTTTTAAAGTTGAGAGGAACAAATCTGATGAGGTTTCCAGCTCTTTTGTCTCAGTTACCAGAGTAGGCTGTCAGAAATCAGTGTGTCCTCTCTGACAGTCATCCCGCACTTGCTTTACTCGTCATTGCCCCGATAGAAAACATCTTTCTTCATGTCCTTGGGAGGACAATCTAAGAGCGTTCTTTTGGATTATTGAGTACAATTATCTGATAGTGCAGAAAACCAAGTCATATTACCCCTTGGATAACCTAAATGAAGGTATTTTTATTTCCCCCGGTTTATTGGGCTACAGTTGCTGGAAAGCTGCTTCATAACACTACTGTTCCCATGGCAAGACAGTGTCTCGTTTCCAGACTAAATGTTTATATGTGTTGATTCTTCATGCCCTCGTTGTCCATTAGTTAAAATAACTCTTTTTCAACTCTGATCTTCACCCTCACCCATACCTCTCATCTCTATGTATTTATAAACTACAATGACGTCTTTTATTCTACTTCATCTTACTGCTGTAAATGATTCAGACTCTTCTTATCTTCTTTTATAAAAGATAGGCTCTCCATTATGCTTATCATCCCAGAATATCTTTTCCTACATCTCTTTGAATCAAATGAATCTTCTTTCTTTGTTTCTTTTGCACGTGGTAAACTAGAATTGTGCACAGTATTGAAGGGAGATCTTTTACAGAAGTGCTTTTTACAGTGGCATTAACACTTCCCTTGCTCACTTGGAAGTGACCCAGTTTATGCTGATACAGGGTGGTTTTGCTTTTTTTCCCAGCCAAGGGTGAAAAGGGTGGCTTACAGTTATCCAGTGATTTAATAAATTCAGATTAAAGCAGAAATTATTGCCGTAACTTTAACGTACGTGGCCTTTCATGTTAGATTACTTCGTTTCACTCCAGCTTTATTACTTCAGTCATCAAAAGCATCCATTTTTTTTCTGTGATACTCTGTGCAGTACCTCTGAACATAGCATCTTCTTTCTTAAAAGCAGGCCTTGAAATATTCTTACTAGAATTACCTCTGGTCTTGTTCTTCCAATATCAACTGTTGCTAGTCTATCTTAAATTGTTGTCTTAAACACATTATATATATATAGTTTTTCTTCCTAATCAACTTTGCCATTTTAACCATCAGTCTACCTTATAGCACTGAACATGCTTCCTTGAAGCACTGATTGATTTATTTTGTCTAGAATATCAGTTATCAAATAAAGGGAGTAAGCAAATATTGCAGTGTGTCTCATTTTCCAATTACCTCTATAACTTTCATTATTCTTCCCTTCAAAATTTGTTTTTAAGCCTTGCATTACTGAGGTTAGACTAATGGACAATCTATAGCCGCACAGGTTACCTTGGGGTGACATCAATCTATAGCTATCAAAGATGATGAACAAAGTGTGTTTTAGTTCAGTCTCTTCTGAGCTGGTTAATAAAAGGTCAGACAATCACAATACATTCCTTACTGCAAATCAGGAAAGGTTATACCTTCCTGAGCCTTTCTGGAAAAGGATTTCAGACTGGGGGGATGTCTAATGGATTTATTTTTCAACTACATGAAATCTACCCACTAGACTAGCTCCCCCTTCAAATGCTAGTGAAGTAGGCATTATTTTTAGAAATTTCTATTTCTAGTTAAAATAACCAAAGTGAGAGAAGTTGGTGCTTTTCCATTTGTTTTGAAATGGACTCAGTGGAGAGGTAGTAAGTCTCTACTGAGTCACTACCTCTCTTAAAATCTCACCCCCAACTTTCCTTGTTATTTCCTCATCATTTCCTATGCTGTGAAATAATTATCTATGGAGTTCACCATATAAAATATATATTTTATTGCATTGAGAATCCATAGGGGACTCTTCACAGTAGTCAAAAGAGCTTCAATTCTAAGGGAAAATTTTTGATTCTATTTCAAAGCGAATGTGATTAACTATTCTAAATATTCTGAATATTGTAATTCTTATCACTATTCACTTACAGTCCCTTTATGAGCATCCTCATGGGGTAAATAGTTTGCAAGAAACAAGACCTGCGTAATTTTTAGAGCAGCCAGTGGAAGACATGTTCCGGACACAGCTGACACAGCTTCCATTCCTTGAAGGGAGCAGTCCTTTTAATAGTATTTTAAAGTTGTGCTTATTAATTAACTCTGGTTTGGCATTATATACTTCTGAACAGGACTGTCTCAAAATTAACAGTCCTTTTGAAAACCCATATGTGTTTAACTTCTAATTTTGAGAATCTTGGCTATAAGTTTTATGCAATGATTCTGTCTGTCAAGAGAACGCCTAGCACTAGTTCTCATCTGAATCTAGAACACTGACTAGAAAATTGTTTTCGTGTTTGCCAGTTTATTATCTTCTTCCATGTTCCAATTTTTATATAGTTGAGAATCACTGTTCTTTCCAAGTTAAGAAATAAATCCTGTTAAAGAGTGCAACCATTCTGCCATTCGCTGAATTACAGAGAACATTAATAAAAATTAGTGAAATATGAAGTGTTCATGTTAATGAGACTTCAGAGGCTCCTAAAATATTTGGAGCAGTATTTCATGGTTTGTTTCTGAGTACTCTCTGTAGAGGCCAGCTGTAATATGGTCACTAAAACCTGTGGCTATACAGTAGCCTTAGGAAACCTGCGTAAAAATAAACCACATCACTTGATAGAACAAAACAGTAAACAGGATACGAGGGCAGAACTATATACCACAGAAAGCCAACGACATAAAAGAGACCATTAAAACAAATAATATAAATGAGCCTGAGACAGCTATAAGACCTGTAAGGTGATTAATGTCTGCGGTGACAAGTTGGAGGCATAGAAGGAGATTAAAGATTAAGTTAAAGGTAGCAGTGCTAACAGGCCTTTTCCTGCCCAGCAGTTCTAATTGTTCTTCCTTCCTGCAAATTCAGTGGGCAGCAATGTATATGCAGTGCTGCATTCTTCCCTTAGACTTGTCAGGCTAGTAGATGAATGAAATTTTTTAAGCACTTTGTTCTGTTTTTTTCTCTCTCTCCCCCCCCCCTCCCTTTTTTTTTTTTTCTTTTTTTTTTAACCCTCTTCTGTTACCCATGGGGTGCATAGGTAAAAATTCAGAAGTGACGTGGAAGCTGTCCCTTTTCACGTTAGACCATGTCAGGCCCTGGGACGGTAAGTCTGTGTTGTTGTAAAGCAGCCTCAATCTGCTCAAACCGGTGCACTTTACAAAGGGAGAGGCCATCAAGAGGCATAGGTAAGGATTGCAAATTTCTCTCACTTCGCTTTCCAAAACAATTGTTCAAAGAACAAGAAAAAACTATAGTATCAAAAAGGCCCTGTCTCCTGAACCATTAAGGCTTAGTTGTAGTGTATCTACTGCCTTATTTGCAGAAGGTTTTAACACTTGACCTGAAAAGTCAACAAAAGAATCACCATCTCCCATCTTAATAAATTAAGTTCTATCTTCTCTAATCACTTCCTACAAACACACAAAGTCATCTGTTTCCTTTTGGCTTAGATCTTGTATACTGTTTGGAGGAAGAAGGTCTACTTTTGTCAGCACTCCTGTTAAATTTATTTGCTTTTCTAGTTCAAGGAAAAAGCCTATAACTCTGAAAGTCATCCAATGCTTTTATTTATTTATTTTGTTCAGTTTGATTGATAAGTCTTTGTTCTGAGCACATACAGAATTGACCACAACTACAGTAGAAGTGCCTCTTGTTAAAACACTTGCAGAATATCCACGTGTTGCCTTCCTGTGCTCGGCTGGCGTAGGAAGCAACTTGACCTTAGATGAAGTCACACTGAATTTAGAAGTGCGCCCTCATAATCAGTACCTAAAATCTTCCTTGCTGATAAGTCTAGAGCTCAACAGTTGTTCAGCCAAGTTTGCTGTATATAACTCTGTTGATGGCAATAAGGCAGCCAATTTGCACTAACAGACTTAGGGGTCCTGACTTCCCTTTGTGCCTTGGTAACATTTCACCCAGCTCACTGGGCAAAGAAAGTCACTTGGAGAAGCAGTAATGTTACCCCTAGATATCATTGGTGTTGACATATGCAAATAGCTGAATCTACCACTCATTCAGAATTGGTCATTGATTCTTTCTACCATATATATGAAAATACATTTAAAAAAATATGTTGATCATTTTTTCAAATAATTTGTATAAATATCTCTAGATATACTTGTGTCTATAAGTGTATACATATATATATATATATTTATTTATTTTATGTTTCATAGGCCATCAAGATTTATTGTCCTTGGTAGTAAATATTGACCTTGGATTTATCTCAGTCAATGTTTACCTCTTAGGCCAATAAATCTTGAGGTTCACCTTAACAGAAGTCAATATCTGCTTAGTGTTCAGCTCCATCATTAATATAAATATTTTAGTGACCTTTGCATGTATTAGTCTATTTTTTAAAGTCAACTTAATGTTACAAATCCTATGGCACATCAGTAGTTTATTTTTCAGATCTGTTTATTCATTTAAGAATTTTTTTTATAACCTCTGAAATTACCGTCAAGTGTGATGTGGCAGAAAGTGTACCTTTTTGAAGAGGAACGTGAGTGTATGATGCTGTTTAAAATCTAGAGGGAAGTGGCCCATAGTAGCAGGATCTGTTTGTGCAGTTCATCATGCATTTATCTACCAGCAGGGTATAAGCATTACTTCCATAGCTGGTTCTTTTCTGAAAGACATGCATTGCTCTTTTTTTCAAGACTTTCTTTGTATGAGCAAATCTTTCTGAGATCAAGTGTTTGCTTTTCTGTATCTTTCACTGAGTTTAGGGTTAGCAGGGACCTTTAGACCACCTAGTCTGACCTTTTTATCTCCTACTATCTTTATCTCCTCTATTTAAGAAACACTTTTCGCTGCCTTCCTCCTCCCCTTTCTTTTGACCCTCACCAACAAGAAGTTTGTCTGCAGTGTTCTTGTTATAGTTATCTTTTTAAATTGCACTTGATTTGGGTTGATAGCATCTCGGTCTAGACCCAGACTGAAGTGTCCCGAGGGCTGGAGTTTTGCCTTGTATATGGTCATCCATAAACACACACAAACATTGCCCTTTTCTGCCTCTGACTTGGACGTGGTCTATACTTGGGCATGACCATTGCATCTAAATATTACCAGCCATGGGTTGAGTCCCTTCCTAGCTCGTGACTACTTCCCCCTAAAAAGTAAGAAGCAAAGTGGGTTCGAAGCGACCTCCCTCCCCTTCCTCTGTGCCCAGGAGCACAAAAGGGGAACCCATGAGCTGGGTCCCCAGGTCACGCAGCCCTCTCCTTACCACAAAGCAGCCCGATGGCAAGATTTTTACAGGATCCAGGACAGTTACTTAATTCAGGCACTGTGCTCAAAATTCTCCTTGTTATTATTACTGCATTACAAAGCATATATATAATACTTGCAATTACAAGACACTTCACAAGTGCAGATAAGAGAGATGTTCTTTGTCCCAGAATGTTCTCTCTTTAAATCCCTGATTCTACAAACCCTTTCATTAAATTATTCCTTTTATTTCAAGTATGAGTGGTGACTGTTCGCACGGCTAAAAGCTTGCGGGGTTAGACCTTTTGCGAGTCTATAGAAAATTTACTGTGAATGTGGAGAGATTTCTATTATTCGTTACAAAGGTGCACGATCAGGCTGTAGGGGTAAATGCTTTAGAAGCGTTGGGCTATGGAGAATTCTGATCCCTGTCACATGAAACAGCATAAATGTCAGACCGTGGATTTATATGAATATTCCTTGAAGAGAACCAAATACAAGGAATTAGTTGTTCTCTCGTCCTATTTATTCCCCTTAATTGGATTTATTTTAAGTGGGCTTTAGTATAGACATTTCTGCTTAATTTCTGTATTGTATTTTGGAATTCGATATCAACACGAATAGAGCCAGCATGCCCTATATTAAAAAGCCTATTTAAACAGCAAAATCTTTTGACTATTTTTTTTCTTTATTATTTTTTAAACTTAATCTAAATCAGTTCTCAGTTTACAGGATGAGTATTTTAAGATGCCTGTGCCGGAGCAGTTTGTAGCAGCCTATCCAGCTAGGACTCGGGGTTCTTTTTGCAGGAATTATACATGGTGATTTTTTTTCCATCATTGCTTCATGTTCAGAAATAAATGTCAAAGATGTGTTTGTGTTGAGATAATTTGGATCAGCCATATATCAAGTCTTCAAGAGATGGAACCGTGAAGCATTTTTTCTCCCTAAAGTTAACATTCAGAGGGATTTGTATGCTACAGGCCATATCATCTCTGGTTTATGTGTGAGGCCTGATAGAGCAAGCACGGCACTTGGCTGTTTTTCTGCAGTGCATGCCTCTAAGTCAGACTGAGGAGCAGCTTACTGTTGTCAGCATTTGATTCATAGAGTTGTGTAAATGGGCAAAAAATTCCTTTCTGTCATGCCAGAGGCCAAATTAAACAGAAATCCGTGAGCAGGGAGGGCTATTTAGTTTTGAGGAAACAACATGAGTTGGGTGATAATGTACCTTCGCAAGTTTTTGCAATTTGGTTTGGGCTGAGTTTGTCCTGGTTTATTTAATGCCATAAAATACGATTCTTCCTGCTGAGAAACTGCTGCAGAAATGATACCAGCATGAAGGCAAACACTGAGCCAGCAGAGCTGAGTGAAAAGGTGCAAACACTCCACGCCGTTTGGCGGTCGACTGAGAGTGACCAAAAATGTCTGCGTTAATACTGATCTACCAGCCTGCCTGACGAATTCTTCGTGTTCCCTTTCAAACAGGCATCTCAAAAATGTGCCGCAGATACGCAGGAAGGCATATACAATAGTGCTTTTTCCCCTCTCTCATCCTGGCAATGTAATGAAAGCTCAACATAGCTGAGATTCACGGCCTCGCAATCCCTGTGGAAAGATAAAGTAGACCTGTGCACGTTAAATCACTGAATTTAATACTGGCCGCTCCTGATTTTTTCAATATTTGCAGCAGAACGCAGGAGAAACAGAGTAGTGATGTGTTTGCAAGGCAGTTTTTTAAAACAGCAAGCTGATAGTAAATTAGTGCGGTGAGGTTAGAAGTAGCAGGTGTTCCTGCCAGTAATATTGCTGCGTGTCTTAAAGATTGCTTTGATGTACATTTTAGTGGTTAGTGAAGATTCTGAAAGAAAATTACTGAGAAAGAAGGAACAAAGTAATGCAACTCGGTCTGAATTTATCTCTATGTGTATGAAGAAAGTGTGCCCTTAGGTCTGCATTTGTACGTTCTGTAGATTTAAACAGCTCTTCATGCCTAAAAAGCTTCATTTTCTTCAGATCCCTGTAAATACAGATCACTTAAGAAAAAATATATGTATCATCTGATCTAATCGATCTCTATTTTCTCATTCTCTGAATTACTGAAGCTGTAACAAATGAAGCTGCAAAAAATGAAGCTGCTTTAATTGACATAGTTCACTATAAACCTCTTAAAAAGAAGTATTTATTGTCTAAGGAAATTTTATCTCAGGTTCGTTTTATTGTAAAGATTCTATCTCAGAAATGCTGTGAATCAGAGATGAAGGGGAGTAATGATAAACTTAGGGAAAACATAAGGAAAATGTGTGGGTGTTTGAGTTTGCACATGTCTGTAAGCTATAATAGATATGCAAATATAAAATCAAGTGCTTGTGGACATGTGGTTTTGTGTCAGCTGTGAATTTTATTCATTAGCTGTTTAACACTACATCTATGCAATTTTAAAAAATAATTCTGACTCATTCTAGATAACCTTTATCAGCTTTTTTATAATGATTTCATTTACTGATCCAATTATAAACTAAATTGAATCCTATCCACTAACACAGGTTAAAATGTTTTTATTATATGCAGCTGTTTGATTTCCCCAGGTGTGGGAGAGCACAACAAGGATGGAAATTAATTAAGCAAGATGTGGGAGATGGTTGCGGCCGTATGTTATGTGCTTGTCAGCCAAAGGAGACGCATGTCAAACACTGCTTGATTAGTTGCAGCATGCGTTTTTCTGACTTGCAGGAGGCATGCTGCTGAGTGACTTGGTAACTAAAACTCTGCAGAGGCTTGGCTTCAGTCACTAATCACTTCCCAGCTTTTTCAGTGGCAGGACGTATTGATACACATCTTACATGAATTATCCAAGGAGTTCCCTGATAGGCAAAACTGTTTTACATGAAGCTGATAAAAACCTGCTCTAACTGCATTTATATTTAGCATCTAATCACTAATTCTTGCAGTATCACAAATGACGAGGGCCACCAGGCACAGAAAGGAAAAGCTTTTAGCCTAATATCTTATACTTCTTATTTTTTATCTATTTCTGTGGTGATATAGTTGCCAGGTAGAGGTGCTGTCTTGTGAGACTCAAATCTTTCTCCTAGGTGCAGGAGCTGTAGTCATAAAAGTAGTGTGTAGGAGCAGTATGTATGTGAGTTGAAGGAACAATCACAATAATCAAATACAATTTAATTTTCCCATATTTATAAAAAACTCTTAAGAGTGAATCTTGCACAGAGTACAAAAATAAGTAAATTAAAATAGGTGAATATTGGGTTCAAGACCAAGTTCCTACAAGCACAATTAGCTGTTTACAGGCATACTCTGAGTAGGAAAATTGATTAATAATTGATTAATTGGTAGAATAAATCTTTCCCTGTCAACAGTTTGCTAGCCAAAGAAATGCAAGAAAAGCTAAATATATAATATTTCTCTCTCATGAAAGACTGTCCTCTCCATCTCATTTTCAAAGGTAGAACAGAAAGCACTATTACTGTTTTGGGGGAGGTATTTTTCAATAAATAATGTCAACAAAAGGTAATGTACATAGTATGTTTTCTTTCCTATTTACTTATGCAAATGTGAAATGTAATTTACCATAATTCACTATGTCTTATGCTCCTGTGTCCCTAAGTTGAGCATCTACTCCAAGAGATAAGATAGTAGTGCATTTTGTATCTATCACTGCAAAGGCTTGGGAGCTCTTTAAATCTGAGCATTTGCTAATATATTTTCAAAGAACTTCAGCTGTAATAACCATTTAGATTAGTGATCTTTATCAGTGCCATTTACAAGGGACTTCTTTAGCTATATTATCTGAGTACTAAAGTAAGGATGATGAGTAGTGCGTAGTAACTCTGGTTTAATTGGGATAGTCCAGAAGAGGGAGCTTGAAATTAAAGAGTGAAGGGATTTAAAAGTACTAGAAGAAATAAATTGTTCAAATATGGGAACTTTGTGTTGGTCACCCTTTATCACTGGTGGAATTTGCTTCCTATCAGTAACAGCAGAGATTTGCTTTGGGGATGATTATTATTATTGTGGTGTTTTCTTTCTGTCCCACCAGAAGGAATTAAGTTAATATATTTATTTATTTTTTTCATTGTGTTATCCACCATTTCTTTTCTAGCATGTTTGAGAAAGACACAATTAATTAATTAACTGTATGGTGGTTACATGTAAATTGTATATACTCATCTGTGACTTATAGGACCATTCTCCTCAGTTAGCTCAAATATACTGACCTCATTTCAATTACACTAGAGATGAATTTGGCCCACTTTGTCTCAAGTACATGATTTTTCATCGTGATAAGCATTTCCCCAGGTCATTTCTGGAATGCCAGTTCATGCAAATAACAGCTTTGACTTAGTTACAGTGCCCTTCTGTGCTTCTAATAATAATATATTTGGAGCTTTCTCAGAGTAAAAGCTTCAATATATTATGCTTGCAGCAATGCTTTGTATAACCTCCATAAATGTCTCTATCTTTAAATTAGAGTCCTGTACCTGCTGGCTAAGGAAAGAGTTTTCAATCACTTATCCTTTACCTAATAAAACAGAAAGAAGCCTGTGCAGTCTAATGTGTGTGTCTCTGTCTGTGTATTTATATATGTAGATATATATATTTGTACATCATAACCAAGTAGAAACTGTATTTTATTGGACCAAGTTTCTCATTTTTTTTTACTTGCTTGTTTTTCTCTTGGCATCTAATTTTACCCCCCATTTTGAGTCTTACTTCCAAGATCAAAATCTTGAGAATGCTTACAAACAGAAAACAAACTGACAAATATGACTAAGATCAGTAGAAATATCATTTTACAATGTCTTATTTTGATATTAACCTTTTATTAAGAAAACTAATTTTGAAATAATACCATTGTGAAAAGTAGATTCTCTGAAGATACCACAGTAGAACATGTAGACAGTTACAAAACTTAAAAAAATATATATTTTAAATGGGAAATGGCATCAGCCATTTTCTGCAGGAATATTCAGTTTCAGCAAACTGATTATTTTCTGCAGGAAAACATGTTTTTACCTAATTTGTAATCAGGATCTCCTGATACGCACAGAATTTGTTGCCGAGCAGCGATACTAGCGATGCGAAGTTGGGATATAGTCTCCTCGCAATTATTTATGCAGAAGTGCACAGATACTCCTACATCTGTACACACACAGCATATTTTCCGTGCATTATGCATGGGATTTCCTCCAGCTGGCCTCCTGACTCGAGCTCCCCTGCCTCCGTGGTGCCTGCGGCTCCGTGCCGTACCGCCTTGCCTCTCCTGCTGCGGGAAGCTCGTCGCCAAGACAGGGCTGGAGGGGGCTTCCAGGGGTTCCTCATCCCACCTGCTGCTCCAGCCAGGTCCTCTTGGGGTTGGCTGCTCCAACCGAGGGCCTTGCAGGGCAAGGTTTGAAAGCCTTCCCTCTTCTGGGCCCCTCTTGCAGTACTTGACCATCCTTAGAGCAAGATGTTTCTGCTTATCTGATGGGAATTTCCTCTGTTCCCGTTTGTGCTTGGTGCCTTCTGCTGTGGTCCTCTAAGACGGGTCTGGTTCTGTCTTTTGTACACCATCCCATTAATCAGCTGTAGAGAGCAGTAAGGTCTGCCCTGAAATTTTCATAAGTGCAGGTCTAGCACCCTCTCTTCATCTGCATGCTTCAGCCCTGGACCATTTTGGAGGCCATTGTGGACTCACTCCAGTTTGTCAGAGTCTTTCATACATGCATATGGGAGAGCCCCAAACTGGATGCAGTACTCCATGCTGCCTTACAAGTGCTGAACAGGGGGAAAGAATCGATTCCTTCACCCTTCTGGGTACCGTCTTGGTAAAGCAGCTTGGTCTGCAGTTGTCCTTGAACTAGAAGCTGTAAAATATGTGTAAGTGGTCTGCTGTGAGCTCTGGAGAGCTGTGTTCAGCTGGACCTGCTCCAAGGGTTGCCTTGTAGCTGCAGCCTGGCATTAGGTCTGACGTGATCCGTGTGGCCTCACATACACGTTTGGTAGTGTCCTCCCCCACCTCCCTGCATCCCCCATGTGCCTTGCCACAGGGTGTCTTCCACTGGGACTTGTTGAAGGAAACATGGGTCTTCCATCAACCTCCTAAAAGGTAAGCTAGGGATGATAGCAAGAGGCAAATCTGAGTTATATGTCCACTGAGCCCTGACTTCTGGATGAGTGTGGTACAACAAAGGGCTTAGCTGCATGATTTCCACAAACAGATGCTTCTGAGGAGTGGACAGGAAGAAAAGAGGCCTTGGCATAAGCTATGGGGTGGGGTGGACCTCGTTATCCTCCAGCCGCAAGGCTTGGCCCCTTTTTAGAGGATCACCTCGTACTGCAGTCGGCCATGGCAGATGGTTTTCCAGATGAAGATCCCTGCAGAAACCCTGTCTCTTTGAAAGCTATTTTTAATGTGTTGAAGATGATCTGAACCATTGACCTGCAGATATATATAGAGTCTGTAAAATAAATTGATGCTATGCTTATAAAGCTTCATTCAGGTCGTTCACTGTAATAATTAATGAACCTATAAAAGGACTTCATAGAACAGTAAAAATGGAAATACTTCACAGAAACATAAGACGGCAGTTACATTTTTTTTCTGTTTCACATGCCTCTAAGTTATGTGGATTTGTGACTTAATAAATGTTATGGAATTAGACATGGACTTTAATTTAGAATGTCTTCTCATGTCTAATTTCAAAGACTCATGTGGTCATTATAGTAAAATCATTGTATCACTTAATTGTAATAATAATTAAACATTGACCATTATAATGAAGTAATTTAATGTTCTCAATTGTTAGTAGCCTTGTTTGTTGCTATAATTAATTTGTTGCTCTCCTAACAGGAAAAGAAGTTAACGGAAGTAGCTGCATAATGTTTTTATTAAGGATTCAGGTATGACTCTCTACCCTAGGTACATGCCTGTGACACCACATATTTGATTATAGCAACTGTGGGCTCCAGACCATTAACTTTAAATACCTCTATAAAGGAATCTTTTCTTTTACCTGTGCAAAGTATTGTTTTTATTCTCAGTAGTCATTTGATAATAGTAATTGTTTCTTAGTGGTTTCAGTGTTGTACATCAGCAATGACATGCAGTGTTTCTAGGATCAAGCTGTGGATCAAAGGTTTATACTTACATGGTGTGCACCACATAACACAGAGCCTCCCATTTGTTTGGTGGTGAAGTACTGCAATTATTCCTTCATTGCATAGATGTTAATTGAACCCAGTTGTTGGTTTTAAGTTCTGTGCTCTTCGTCCTTACAGGGCAGGAGAAGCTTGTTGTTAGAACAATTGCTAGAAAGTTGTTATCTTTTCAGGAAATGAATCATAAGAATATCTTAGACAAGCAGGAGAAGAGAACAACCTCCAAAACTTCAGAAATCTTAAAATAGTACCCAGATACAAGAGTTACAGCTAAAAAAGGCAGAGTTGTTATCAACCATGTTTACTAAACTTTAAGAATACATGAGTCAGAAAGGTTTAAAACACTGAAATTCTCATGCTAGAGCAGTCTTAATCAAAGGAAAAGTTGCATGTCTTTGTTGAATTATGCCAGAGTAACTACATATCTTTTAAACCTATCCTCAACAATACAGGGCTTTCTTTGTTTTGTTAGAGAGATAGCAAAACAAGAAAAAATGCTGTGTAGCACACATATTGAAGGCTTTCAGAGTTTGTCTGCAGGATGAAATTGTTCTGATTGAACTCTGACAAATTATAACCTGCAGGTATAACGAGGATTTTCCATTTTTGTCTAACACATATACATTTTGTCTATTCCATTTTTCCTTTCCTGTAATGCATTCAGCACAGCAAGGGCTGGAAAGAAATCTGATTGTGAAACTGATAAATTGTCTTACATAGTTTCCCTATTTTGGCCATTGCCATGGTCTGGTTCTGAAAGTGCTTGGAATCCTTGTTCTCTCGCTTTGTTTTAACAAGCTTGGTCTCAGTTGCCCATTGCCAGTACTATATTACCTACACTGCACATTATTATTTTGCCTATCTCATATACTGTGCTGACTCCAGGCAGCCTCAGTGTAAAAGCAGATGAGATGATTTATTTTTATCATTCAGTTTTTCTCGTGAGAAAGAGAAGCTCCTGGGCCTGCCCTCTCTACTAGCTTCTTCTTAGTGCAGTCATTTATGTCTTGGCAAACAGGGTGTATAAAATGCTACTGAATTAAATCAGCAAAGTGTTTCATCATACTTATTTTGCAATCAGTGTGATAGATTGTTTACTGGTATAAACCTTTGCTGCCTCATTGATTTGTGTGGCGTTTTCCTTTTTTGCATGAAAAGGGAGTTGGCTCAGCCTGTGCAGGTGTCAAGAAGTCATACAAATGACAGACAGCGGAGGGTCAGACCCTATGATTTCAACTCTGACCACAGCCATTTCCAGTTCTCCTGTACACCCATGGAAGATGCTTCATGTGCTAAAACTTGCTGCAAGTCTTTGATATCTTTGACCTTTCTGAAAATGTCTTTTGCATTTTGATATTCCCTAAGAAGACAGGTGGTATTTTTTGATTGAATAGATAGAGATTTCATGTCTAAACACATTTCTTGTTCTGACTTTGTTGGACTAGTTAACTGTTCTGTATGTTCTGTGCTGCTCACATGCTTCTCTTATAATTTGTTTTTGAAGGATACTATCAAAAAGTTAAAAATAATTAAATGTGCAGAAATCCCCCTGGAAAACATTAGTAATGTCCTGCTAGTGCCTCCCTTTGGATCCAAATGTGGGTATTCTTGTACATACAAACCCACTTGCAACTATAGTTCCAAAAGTTGTCCTTGATACCTTCTGGTTGGAACAAATGTTTGGCTCCAGGTGCCACAATTAAGCAGACACTGATCCTCTGGAAGCAGGTAGGGAAGTTGTGAAAAAAAATACAGAGCCTATCAAAAACTATTAAAAAATTTGGCTCTGAAGAGGGTCAGAGACAGCCCTCCAAGGACAGATGCCGAGCCCAGGAGGTGCTGGGTGCAGTGCATCACTTGTGGCTGCAGTCTCATGGAACAGCTGCTGAAATACCAGAAGTGGTTGCCCTGTTTTCTTCTTCCATCACCTGCACAAGTCATCTGGAAACATGGCAAATGATAACATTTCCATTTGAACAAAATAAGGAAATCCCTGTGAGCAATTCTCGTTTACGGCACAATAATAAAAACCCTGGCAAAAAATCAAGCCCTTTCCATATCAGTTCAGCACACAGAATTGCTAGCACAGTTGATGTCAACAGCTAAATAGCTGGTGCAGAGGCAGAAGACAGAGGCTGCTGTGTTCTTAGTGGTGCAGCTCAGACAGAGAAAATGAAATCACGGTAGTTCAACATTGGGCGAAGACTTAACTAGTGATTTTCTGGCTTTCTGTTTATGCTGTAATGTAGGGACATGCATGCATGTGTCTGTCTCAAATTATTTAACAGTATTTAACAATACTTTCAAAACCAAGAAATGCAATTACCTAATTTTGCAGAGCTGTAGGAGAACATGGCTACAATCTTTGCTTGATGGTGAGATGGTTGCAGCACTGTATTTTTAAGGGCTTCTTTTTTAGCCATAATAATCAGCAAATTATTTTGAATGGCTTAAAAACATAAACAGGTGCATGAGGCAAGAAGAAAACAACAGGCCATATTTTGACCTTGCTATATTATTTATGCCTTCTATGAGTGCCACTTCTTAACTCATTCGGTATTTAAAGCTTGATTTGTTTTCTCTACATAGTACAGACTCAGGACGAGGCTGAAACTGAATGTGGAACATAGGACATTTACTGGGGAGGTGGAAAATATGTCTGCTTATTGTAGTTTCATATTTTGGCTTGGGTCAGGAACAAATCTTTCAAATTTTCAAAGTATTTTGGCATGTTGATCCTTGTGACATTTTTGTGTTTATTTCAGCAACTGTGAATAAAGGCAATAAGAAAATTCTCAAAACAGATTTTACACTTAGTCTGAATTAAATGAAAAGCCAGATTTCATACAGGGACCTGAAGCATTCGGTACATTAGATAATGATAATTTCCAGAAGGGTGGTTTTCTTTGGTGGTATTCTAAATGTCCCGGCTTTTGGCTGCCAAACTTGTAGGTTGAGAAACTTTGAGGCTGCCTCTTGATCCATATCATCTGAGATCTGAGTCTGTTTAATGAATCTCAAACTGAGCATCCAAAAGCAGAAACACTCCGGCTCTTTAATCACTGTGAGAGATCTTGGCCTATCCATATAAATTAAGAACAATAGTTCCCAAGTAGAAAGAAACATGACTTTGTATTTCCAGTGACAGTCATGATATTACTGGTCACTTACATTTGTTTATCAAAGATATGTCCTTGTTTCACTTTGGAGATATAAATCAACACCACCACAATTACAGATAACATGTGTGTCTGTGTGTTTATATGTGTTTGTATGTATTTTAGGCTAATGTTTGATGATGTATCCTTCAAAGGTCTCTTTAAAAATCCAAGCCTTCATCTAATAAAATGAAGACCTTGTTGAAAATCATTGTATTTGTGATGGAAGGAGGCAGCAGAATATTCACGTAAAACAACTGCCAACAGACTTTGGGTTCATTACACCTTCCACTGAAAGTTTCGGTCAACGAGTTTTTTGAGAAAACTATGAAGTGTTGTAGAAATGAGATGTGGAACATTTAGGAGAAGGACACAGTGCTATACATAATTTATTGGGCACTGTTTGTACAGTCAATTGTTAAGTTATAAATAAAATACAGCCTTAAAACAAAGATGAAAGGCTGAAATTGTGGGTAGTTATTTCCTCTGCATTTCTATTCCAAAAAAAATGTTTCCAAGTTTGTTCGAGCAGTCACATTTTGGTTTGGTTATTGATATTCACAGTGTCATATCTATTTTTGGATGTTTCACACTGAAGACTTTATTCTCTGCCATTTGGTGAAGTGCCTTCTCCTCCAGTAAATGTTGCAGAACTCTTTGTACAGCACAGTGAGGTGACCAGGCCCAGTGGAGGGGAAATCATGGGGAGGCAGATGAGGCTCTGTTGATACCAAGTTTCCAGGTCCCAGAGCTACTGAAGAACAGGTTGACTTGCCTCATTGACACAAGGTCCCCTCAGTGACTGTTCCTGTTCAGCACCTAACATCATGGTACTTTTCCCCAGCACTATGCTCCCATTTCTTTAGGCTGAGAGTAGGCACAGGAACCAGCTCCACAGCCTACACCAGACTGATGCTTGTTTTCTGCCAACAAAGAAGTCCCTGAACTGGAGAAATCCCTGAACTGGAGAAATGCTTAACCCATGTAAGCTCATTAAAAATGAGTTTAGTGGATGTAAGAATACAGTCCACATACTTGTCAGAATAATTTATTATAGGTCTTTGCATCGGTGCTCAGAATGGGGTGCGAACATGGTCTCTGCAGCACCTCTGAGCAGGCTTTTTACCAGTGATGGAAGCATTTCCTAAATGTGAGTGGAAATAGCACAGGGTGGGCCTGATGAAAAAACAGGGGCAAAAAGTATCATCTTAGTATAGGTCTAAGCATCCCTTGCCGGTACTCAGGAGCAGCAGGAGGTGCTTGGGTTCAGATCTCCCACTTCTGCGAGTGGTACTGACCCAGAGCCCTGGTACTCCGTCTCAGCCATGGGAGCAAAAACGTTCTGGCTGCTTAAGAGGAAAGACATGACCAATTTGAACTTAGGAGTGAAACATTTCCTAGAACTGAGCCTGAATAAATTCTGGAACAGTTGAACAGGAAATAAGCTAATAATGGGATTTTACAATATGCATTTCCCATATAAGGCATTGAAATGCAACACGGGTTTGTTGCTGATCTTCTGGCTATTTTGATGAAAATGTTACATTTCTCCACTGTTTGCACTCCTTTACGTTTGTGAGGAATTTGCTCCATTCCATTCTAAGGGTTTCATCTCGCCTCCCTCATCGGTGGTCCTCGAACGGACCATTCCCACTTCGGACCAGCGAAGAGCCTACTTAACAACTCCGCCTGGCTGCCTTTTGTTTGTGTCGGGGAGCTATTTCCTTTAGCCCTTGCTACTGATGCATAGGAAGGGGAAGAGAGGTGGGGAGCACCCGGCTCAGTGCTGTTCATGTGTCTGAAAATAAGTTCCCCAAAACCCCGGTGTGGAGAGAGGAAGCCCTGGCTCCAGGGAGCCTGCTGTCTCCCTCAATAAACAAAGGACTGGGTTTGGGCAAGTTGCCCAAAGTGTTGGTGCAGGGTGCGTTCTCGCCCTTACTGCTCTGCCTGGCCTTTTAAGGATATGTGACAGTATGCTTAAGAACACAGTAAGGTGTGTAATTCAGCGGTGATTAATGAGGGAAAGGCTCTTCTGTAGCTTCAGCGTTTCTATAGCATTGGTCATACTCCCTTCTCACTAGTAACTCGCTGAAGTGCAACTAAGATTTTCAGTTTAGCCTCCTGTCTGCTGCACTGTAAGTGTAATCTCTTGCCAGCTCTTATGCTGCGTTAATTTAGAGCCATCTACCTTTCCAAATGTACTCTGCATTGTGGAACAGGTTTTGCTTGTGAATGTGAGGCCAGATGTTCAGAAGAGCAAAGCTCCCATTTAGGCATCTAGCAATTACTGCTGTGACACATACTGATTGCAGCTGAAAATCTGAAATCTGTCTGCTTAGACAATAAAATATTCAAGCTGGCTAGTTTGTGTAATGCTGTAAGAAGTGGCCTATGTGCATATAATTCAGGAGTTCTTTCAAAATAGCATGCACTGAATCACGGCCTTAGTTTTAAACGACAGCTTGTGCCAAACTAGTTATTTTGGTTTCTTGCCAAGCAGGGGTTCTCTTGCAACTAACATTTTCCTTTTCTTTTTCTACCATATCTCTTAATGAAGGCTTAATGCAACAATGGCTGTAGGTCTACTGGTTAGATAAGAAATACGTCTGATTCATTAACAATTTTTTCTTTCTTTTCCAGTGACATATTTGATGCCATGTTTCCCGTTACGCATATCGCAGGAGAAACAGTCATACAACAGGGTAATCCTTCCCCTCTTCTTTACCCTTGCATGTTTGTGTAGACTGTATGATTCACATCTCTCCATCTGAGAGTTCACCATCTTTGCTTAGTGGGAAGAATGACCATATTCCAAAAGCTTGTAAGTGGCGGGCTATATCATAAGTTCATTGATGTGGGCACAATCTTTTGTTCACAATCTTTCCTAATATATGTAGAGCTCTCTAGGGTTTCAAACTGCTGTGGTTAAATGTAGATAAGTAGTATTTTAAATTAAAACGTTCATTCCTTAAGATATTCAGGAAGTAAAGCACAACTCAGAGTGTGCAAGGGTGGCACAGGCTAGCTGAGGGTAATTAGAGGTGGAAAATATTTTTGCAGTTGTTGGGAATATTCAACACCTCATTGTGCTGTATCATAGCTATCACACTTGGCAACTTACCTGCATGCCTGCAGCATGTTGTGGAGGACTTCAGTACCCTCAGGATATACTAAAGCCTCTTGCTTGTTTATATTGAATAAAGTGTTGAATCAATCAAAAGAGATAAATTAATGCAATTGAAAAATACTAATAGGAAGAAATCATAGTGATAGTTTGATTTATGAAGGAAAGTAGGCAAGGATGTTTCAGAAAATGAATCTCCCTGTAAGTAATCTGGTGTACAGGCCTGTGCAAATATGTACAGAATTAAATATGGAGACAGGAAATAAGTGACTAGTTTAGCAGACCTTCAGGAAACATTCACCGTTTATGTTTTGCTTCCAGGTGACGAAGGAGACAACTTCTACGTGATTGACCAAGGCGAGGTGGATGTAAGTACACAGTTATGGTCTGATGCTTAATTTGATTTTGCGTAATAAACTTTTATGCACTGGCACACAACTTTATCCAGCCATGTTCTGTGGTTCTGTCTCCTTTGTTCTTGAAATAGATTTCACAGGATTGGTCTCATTACTTCACTTTTGTTGTGTTAAGTCATTTGTGCATAATTTTATAATTGGCATGTTTTACATCCTAGCTTATTTGTCCATTTCAGGCAGGAAAATACGGTATCAAAAACAAGCAAATGACATTATCTTCAGAACCCTAACCACACCTGGAGGTGTGCAGTCTTTGGCAGAACAGGCCACCATGCTGGAATGCACCCGAGGGTTCAGATCAACCATAAGGAAAATATTTTCTTTAATCAGTTAGCTTAGCTCATGTGTTTTTTTTTCTTCCAAATTGAGATACAGCCTCAGGCAGCTAGTTTCATCTCAGAAACCTTAATTTGCTTTTAAAATTAGATCCAAATATACGAACAATGCAGCATATTAATAAAGCAAGGATTATTATAAGTGTAAAGTGATCTGTTAGACCACAAAATGTTTAAGGGAGTGTGTGGTGGTTTAATCAGCAAGTCTTTGAAATGCAGCTTTCTTCTGAAACTGCCTTCCACATTGTAATCTATTCACCTCTTATCATATTTATGCTGTATGAAACTGACCCTTTTGCAGTTTTGCTGCAAGTTTCTCATTTGACAGAATTCTCTATACACATCTTTCCTACCAAGGGTTGTTGGGTAGGATGGGTTTGCTCATTAGCAACATTGCTCTTCAACTGCCCAGATGAGTTTTGTCTGGAATACTTAAAGGAGAAAGTGATTTATTTTAAATCCAGGCAGGAGGCATACCGTTATTTTAGTGAAAGTTATGGTTTTTTTTAGAAGTCTCTTTGTGTCAGGAGACCATCTAATTGGTATTGTTGGGAATTGAGAAACCTCACATGCTGCCTCTGCCTCTGGAAGCTGCTTCTCAGGAAATCCGCCTGACTCACTGTTCCTATCAGGCATACCTCTCAATAGCAAACATTGCCACATACACAGTGCCATAAAATAAAAGAACAATATTTATAGAACAGTGCTAAAATTTAGTTTTAAAATAATTGGTTCAGTCCTGATACTGAGCTTAATGACTTCACTGGCTTTGAATCAGACCCACAAACATACGCAAATGCACTATTGAAGTTATAGATTAATCTTCGTTAAAAACAATTTGCCTTCACTGAAAACCTTTAGGAAAGTATTCTCCAATGTTTGGCTCAGGAACAGAGGGGGTCCAAATGACCTAAGAAAACAATCTCAAAATGCTTGCAATTAATTGCAACAAAAGATATCTTCCACATGCACACATCACTTTTACACACAAAGCACTGACAAAGTGGGGAAAATAAATGTCCAGGGCCTAGTTTTTTATCTGCTTGTAAAACCATCACACAAGGTGCTTTGAAGATTTTCTGTAACTGGTGGTTGCCTCTGTGGCCAAGGTGGCCTTATCTCTGCAAATGCTGAGAAGCAGTTGCTTAGAGCATCAGTGGCTCTATTCTCTGTCAGGGAAGACAGCACCTTAGTTTCCTTCCCTGGTAAATCCTGACACCTACTCAAAAGCACTGTTACTACAGCATGCTAGTTGTATATCAGAGGTTCTGCTTGTTTTTTATGAATAAAGTTGAAATTCTTTCAGAAGTAATCTTCACCAGAAATGGTTCAAGACGTGTCCAGATCATTTTTAATTGATGATTTCTTGAGTTCATGAAAGTCTCATGCAGAATAATATTACATTTCCCAGAACATTTCAGGGGCCTTTGAGGTTTTTGAGATAGGAGTTGGGGTAAAACTTGAAAAGTAACGAGAGCAACTAAGTAGCCTCATTGCCACTGCAGTGCAAGTACCTACAGGCTCTTAAACTCTACAGAGGTTTTTGAAAATTTTATCCTAGACCCCTGGTTTGACAGGCTGGTGAGCAAGCAGGTGAGCAATCCTGTTGACTTTTGTGAGATTCATGTTTAGGATTAACTGATCTTAGGAGTGCTTTCCTGAACAAGGGAAGTACCACCCATTATTTGCTAAATAAAGAGTGTAGCGCACAGCTTTGTTTTATGCTGTTAGAGTTGAAGGCAGAAATTCTGTTTGTATTCTGATTAGTTTGCAGTTTTCCAGTCAATTAAATAAGATATGGGATATTCAGTCTTCCTGCCTTGTCTCAGAGATTTCCAAAGATTTCTAAGAAAAAAAGAAATTGCTGGATTCCTTTGAATAGATCACACCTTCATGTTCCCAAGCATTCTCAATCCCTACTACCCTCACTGCTGAAAGCAGCCTGTAGCTGCTAGGAGAATGATCAAAGTGGAAAGATCCACAACAATGTCATCCTGACGCTTCCCAGATCCGTGGATGGGCAGTTTTCTGACGTGAGCAGTGGGACAAACACATCCTAATTAGACTTAGATGTCATTTTGACTGTGCTTATTCTAGGACCAGCCAAAGCTCCTGACTCTTTATGTCTTGAAAAACTCTTCTGTGACCAACTATCATGATGTCCTCCTTCAACATCCTCCTTCCTTCATCCTGGTGGACCTAACTGCTGCAGTTCCATCTCCTCAGCTGGGTGCTCTCTCTTTCCTAAGCCTTGCTTACATCTTCAGCCAAAAAATAAATGAATTCCTTTGTGAATTACTGTGGAAGGCACAAGAAATATTCAGTCATCCAGGAGCAAGTTGCAGCTACACCATGGGACCTACAGAAATTACTTATGGAAATTGCCTTTGCTGTGAAGCATGCAGGGAAACAAGCCCTATCCCCCAGAGATTAAAACTTGTACCAGGACAGTTGGTGCAGAGCAGCTCATGCCCAGTAACTTGCTTGTGTATAAGGCAGTGGCTCCCAGCCCCCATGGGTGTGCGCTGTCAACTCTGTAAATATAGTGCTCCCCAGAAAAAAAGTTCTTCCACTTTCTGGGCAACAGTGCTAAAATCCTTGTTGTCTGAAGAAAATCCAGACCGCTAGTAACTGAGCTGCAGTTCATTTAAGCCTTGCCAGATACTTTTTTGGCATGCTTCCACCCTTCTCCAAGAAAAAAAAGCTACTTGGAGAGTAGACAATTGACCCCGAGACTTAAAGCCTCAAGCCATTTTCTGCCTAGTTCAGCTGGTGTTGGCATATGCATTGAGGCTTTTAACCCCTGGCCAGGCTGTGCTTTCATCATTTCCATGATCTGCACAGAAGTGGCAGGTATGCCTGGACTGTGGATCCAAGGAGCAATTTACTCTGAGCAGCCAGGTTTACCATGCACATGCACAGATACATATAAATGAAATCGCAGTTACCATCATAAAATTTCCATCCCCTGGAAGAAAGTTAGGGCAAAACTGAAATAAAATCTATCAACCAAGCAAAAAACAAACAAACAAACAAACAGAAATTACCAACAAAATGGGGATAACAAAAGCAGCAAGTAGTGTTCTGAGTTAGGAAAAAGAAACATTCTAAAGTAATTTACCATTAGTCTTGGGATAGGCACCCAGAAAAGTAAGTAAGAACATCTCCAATTTTTTTAGAAATAATCAAAGTCAAATTGGAAGTATGATTCAATAACGTATTTTGAAATATAATATGTTATCCTCAACTCTTTTCCTTTCTTAGAATATTAGCACCCTGTTAGCATAACCACAGATTAAAGTATGTGTACATTTCCTTCCTGTTATTACTGTGGCCAGCCCAATAAGATGGAATACCCCTCAGTTCACAAGCACGCTGCCCTTCTTGACATGAACTGTGCACCAAGGGAGAAGAGCACATTTTTTTTATGTAAAAAGTTTTTTTAATCTCACTTCCTTATGGCAGTGAAGAAGATTTGCAATTATGTGGCAACTGTTGTGAAGTTAATAAAGCAGACATCCACAGAGATGCTGGTAGCACTTTTACCTAACTTTAAAGAAATCAAAGCGTTCTTCAAAGAATGCAAAAGCCATAGGAGCTGAATATGAAAGGTTCTTGGTTGCTGGCTGTTATTTTCAGGTCATTTCTTTACAGCAGCTTGCGATCTGTCTTGTATACTTACTCAGCTAAAAAGTGTGTAAGCCATCACCTTACTGCTTTGCAGCACTTCCCAGAACATCGTTTGTAATGAAGAAATCAGGAAAAGGTGGGTCTGGGAGAAGCTGGATTTTCTGTGTCGTATTCCAGGTGCTAGAAACCAGGATGGGAAAGGTATTGTACCAAAGCAGGCACTGGGTGGGAAGGGGCATGATAAAGTTACCGATCACAGTCTTCCTTAGCTCTCCAGGGTTGAGGAGAATTGTAAACTCATGACCTGGCCCTGCATATGAATAAAGTTTATACTAGGTAGATAATGGCATGAGGTTTGAAGTTTCAGAGGTCAATTGTCTACCGGAAGCTTTTCTGCTTGGAGACATGTGAACGTATGCCAAAATGTATCTGGCAGAGCTTAAATTACAGCTTCCAGTAAAGATGTTGAAAGCACCTGCTAAAGTATGTGTCTTGCAAAAATCTCTAATCCATACTTCTAAATATAAAAGTGACTTCCTGTTTATTATTTTAATCTTATAACCTCACATTTTTTACTTTAAAAAGCACCATCAACTACCATTTTAGAACAGATGTATTTTTTAGACCCAACAACTTCCCATTCTATTTAATGTCATGGCAACTTTCTACAGTCATTCTCAGGTTTTCTTCTTGTAAAACAACAGCAGTCAAAATACAGTATAGTGAAAATTAAAGGGAAAACTTTTCAGTATTTTTCCTAAATAGCTTCTTTGTTTACTGTATTAAGTTATATTTGGAGCTGTAAAGTAATATTATGGACAATAGATAAGATTATCTTTTTACTGTAGTTCAAATCTTCTTGAGGCCCTTATTTGTATATACAAATTGTCTAGTTTGTATATACAAAGATGAAAATTACATAGTGGTTTATGTGAGAATAGTGCTGTTTTTTAAAACTAGTTATGTTTTATAATCCATAGGTCACTTTTTGTTTGAATTCTTCCATCTTTAAGGTTTTTCCTGTTTGACACCTTTCTAATTTTGGAAGGATACTTTCTGAAATTTTAAACATAACTTCTTAAAGCTTGGAGTTTTCAGCTTGAATTTTTAGGATACTGAAAGCAGTCTCCAAGTTAGTGTATTTATATTTAAGAAAAACACATTCGTACTACAAATAAACCACTGGCTTTATTTGGGAAAACTACCCACATATAAATATCCTTCATGTCTAAGACTTGCTTATTTTTCCAAGACGAACTAAACCTCATCTTCATTTTTGGATAACAAATATTAAGGCTTGACAAGACACAAAGCACAAATTATTACAAACAGATTTGAGGGAGGGAATTTAAGATCTGAAAGTTGCAATGCCTGGAACAAATTAGATTGTCCACATAGATCACAAAGTGGCAACAAAAAAAATGCTAAATGTCTACTTGAAATCTGTGATACAAAATTACAGATTTGGTAGTAGAGGTAAGTTCACTCCTATACAGCTCAGAGATATATGTTCATATTGTGCTTTCAAAGTAAGATGGTTATATTACTGTGGTAAGGCCACATTGTGCTTCTCTAGACAACGGGAGGATGGATGAGGCCAAGATGCATTCCTGTTACATTGAGCATTGTGTGACTCATTGCATATTCTCTCGCAGTTAGCACATATGTATATCGTGGACTATGAAGAACGGAACCGCTGATGCTCACAGACGATTTTTCCCACTTGTCTCCTAAAAAAAACCTAAAGTGAACCAAGTTGCGTGATTTTCAAGCCCACAAGAATCACACTGCTCATACTACATGGTGGAAAACAATAGAAATCTTAAATACTCTTGATCTGTGGAAAGTAGGTGGTCCTGATGGCTTTATTCCGCCTCATATTTGGGCATTTGCAGTTACACATTTCTGTCCAGCTGCATGAAAAAAGAAGGTTCCAACTATTACAGAGCTGTGATCAGCAGGTCAAGTAACAAGTAGGAATAATTCACTTGTGTACTCGCTTCTTTGGTTAGAGTTCCCAATTGCCTAAAACGGTCTGAGCCAAAACCTCAGCCCAATATTTTTTTAGGATAAAGTAGGTGATCATCTGAGCTGCTGCCATATAACACTGGCTTTCATTAGCTGTTCTGAGCCTAAAATAGCTTTACTTCCTACACCTTACAAGCAGAACCACTTTCCTTTCTACTTCTTATCTTTTTTTTAAAAAAAAAAAACAAAAAAAAAAAACAATTTGAAAGGGAATTGTGGAGTTGAACTCTGTAAAAGGGCAGAATGGCATTGTGATGTATCATCAATGCACTTTAACATCATCATGAAGACAAAAGTTAATTGTTGACTTAGGCCTATTCAGAGAATGATGTGCAATGGTTTTCCTCTTAGAAAACAATAGTTATTCTCAATCTGTTTCGTCTTTTGAAGACTGATATTGGAAATGGCATTTTTATTGGGGGAGTGAATGCTGAGCCCAAAGACTGTCAGATCAATGATTTGGTTTCACTTCAGAGTACTTTAAACCTGACACCCTTGGGGTGGGGGAATGACTATTTGCATAAACTGTTTATAGGCTAGATGTCAAACATCTTTCGGGGAGTCTTGTCAAGTAAGACAGTAAAATTAGTCTTAAAGCAGATTCGTAGTAGCCTCTGTTTACAACAACTGTGTAACAGAAAATGACCATCCTTCACTTGCTCTCTCTTGAGTTTTACCAGCTTAATTCCCTTCTGGGCCGCAGACATAATGCACAATGCTTTAAAAAGAAACGTCAACCATACTTCTTAAAAAGGTGTTGGAATAAGTTTATTTTCTGCTTTTAATTCAAACCCTGGTTTGTATTCCTCAATGAAATTGTCACTGCATTTAACAAATCATTTTACCAAACTGCTTCTTGTGCAAGAATAAGAACTGTTCTTCACAAAAGCGCACAGAAACACATGTATTTTTGTGTGCTAAAATTAATAAAGGATACTGACATTCACACTGTAGTCCAAAATGTATTAAAATCTATTACACTTTCCCTATTGACCCTAGGAATTTTTTGACAACCTCAGAGATTGGGCTAGATGATTTTAGAGGTCTTTTCCAACCTAAACAATTTTGATTCTGTGACTTTGGTTGAAGTTTGTACTGAGGACATGAATTAGCTGTAGTAAACCCGGGGTCCATCTGATGAAATACCCCACAGTAAGAGTGTATCCCTACATTCAAATATGCATGTGGTCAAGTTTGCAATGGATTAACTGAGTTTCACACAAATTTTCATAAAAACTTTCATACATTATGTTACCAGCTTTTAAGAATCTTAAATCTATTTATCCATTTCTCCTTTTTTTGTCAGAAAAAAAAAAAAAAAAGATCCAGAACCAACAGTATTACCTGCTTGTTTCACCTACCAGGAAAATGCTTGGGTTTGTCAGGGTTTTTAAAACTTCTTTTTCTAGTTTCATCTTTGAGGAGAATCAGAAGTAAATTCAATGTTCTGTGCGAATTTCTTTCTGCAGGGAGTGTAAAAGTTTGAAAGGAAACGCTGTTGTTATTCTCTTGTGTGATATTCTCCTACGTGTCATTCCTTCTGTAGTGGCAAAGAAAAGAAGCTGCAAACACCTTTTGTGGCTTGAGCTCTTTCTTGGCAGTCTGCTACCACCTGCCTATTTTGGATTCTTTTCCCCATTTATTTCAACCCCTTGATCTTTGATGCTCCAGGAACATAAAGAGCCACAACATTGTCCGGAATCCAGCAGCGATGCTAATACTGCTCCTTTTCAGCTCTTTCCCAAGAGGTCCCTTGATCAGCTGAACTGCTCCATGGCCTCATCTAGCTCCTACTGAAACAGCTTTTCACTCACCTCAGTAGGAGCCAGATGAGATCTTAATTGAATATTGGGAAGATAAATTGGGATTGATTCCAGCTGTAGTTTGTAATATGCCTTTTCATCATAAAATGAAGGTATAAGTAAAATTAATACCGACAGTTCGTTGAATTTTGACCCTAGTTCATTTATTTTGGTCACTGTCTTTTCTCATGCGTAGCTTGAATACACTTCTATTTCATGTTTTTAAAAACTGTTCATCTGCTACTCCGCAACTGGTAATAGGCTATGGCCCTTTCCTTTCCTATCATTTCCTGCTAAAGACAAAGATACCTGCGTATTTTCTTCATTATATTTTTCTTCATAAAGCTTCCACAGAAGTAAAATTAATTCTTGTTGATTTCTGTTGTTGGCCTGTGACAAAGGGGGACATATTCTGCACCAGATAAATGCACACAGCCTTTCCTACCCTCTAAACTCACTGACACATTAACAGAATGAAAAGGGTTTATTGTGTAGGCTTTTACCAGCAAGGCTACAAGCTAGCTGCAGAATACACAATCCATACTCATTTTAGAATACATTATTATCTCTCAGGAGCTGTATGATCAATGAGAAATTCAGCCCAGTGTAAAGCACCTGCCTAAGCCCCCTTTTCTCTAGCAAAGTTTTTATATAGGACTCAAGCGTAGGACTTCTCAAATTCTGTGTCATCCGGGAGTGATGCTGTGTGTAGTGGTATCAATCCATGCCGTGTTTCGAGAGGATGTTATCTAACAGCCTTTGGGCCAAACATTGCTTCACAAGTTCAGATGCCTGAGTTACAGATGAAGGATGATTCTGTGTGTAGCTTCCCAAATGCAAAGCACTTGGTACTCTTCACTAAGGAAGAAACAGATTTCAATAGTTACGTTTAAATGTGGGAGGCACTAAGCCTAGGGAGGGAAAAAAAACAACATTCCTTTTCAGAAGATGTTTCCCTGTCTTAAGTGTTTTTAATTTCATGGCCATGGTGCTTTTCGGCAAACCTCATTATACGTATCAACAAATCTCCTTCCTTTCAAGTTTGACAGTGTTAATAAAAAGCCAAAGTTGTGACAGTTCTGCTTGTTGACTGTCTGAGCCTCAAACACAAGAGGGAAAAGCCGATGCCAGTTAACCACAGGAGCTGAAAATGCAGAGAGTAAATACCAGCATTGTACTGAAGCAAGACAACTTGAAATTCTGTCCACAAAGCAGGTTGTTGCCCTCTTTGTGACTCACTGAGGAAACTGCTACGCTCTTGTTTTCTTTCTGTGTCCCCAGCATTGACTATTAGAAAGGAAACTGCTAATAGCTTTTTAGGTAACTGGCAGGAGAAGGAAAGCTGCAGCTAAAACTCCAAACTGGTTTTGCTTCTCTTTTTGCTTGTGTAGGTTTATGTCAATGGAGAGTGGGTCACCAGCATTGGAGAAGGAGGTAGCTTCGGGGAGCTGGCACTGATCTATGGTACACCCAGGGCTGCCACGGTCAAGGCCAAGACAGATCTCAAGCTCTGGGGCATCGACAGAGACAGCTACAGACGCATTTTAATGGTAAGTTCATGGGGAATTACTTGTTTATGGAGCTAATATTTTTTACTTTCTTTTGTAGTGCCAGTGCTTTTATTCTGTGATCAGATTACCCTGATGGCAGAAAGCTCTGCAGCCTCCGTTTCTATATAAAAGAGAGGACATGACAATTATATCAAGTAACAAAATCAAGTGAAGTAAAAGGTAGCAAGATTCAGTAGAAAGATGCTGATTCAGAAATGCAGTTGAATAATGTTATGAATAACTGTTATACCTGAATAACTGCTGACAACTATGAAAGCTTCAGGCTTCCCTTACCCACCTAAGCTAATGCAAGTCCTTTCCTTCTTGTTCATCTCAAAATGTCATCACTACCCCTTGCCTATGGGGTCTTTGAACTTGTATCATGAACTCTTGAAGGCAGGCAATGCTAGGGAAATCCTAAAAAAAAAGCCTCAGTTGGACTCTGCCCTCCATCTTTGTCAGCCAGCACACAGCCACAGATATCACAGGATGCGAAGCTGCAGTCTGTGCTGACAGTTCATGGCCCTGCTCCTTTCAGACTCCCTGATCTCTGCAGCAAAGCTCAGCAGACCTTCTGGGCACCTGGGGTGTGTGCTAGGTTATGGGTTTGCTGTCAGTTCTTGAGTTGTGTGTTTATAATGAAAACTCTGACAGATAATTATCTTTAGCAATGACATAACTTTTTTTTGAGTGTTTGTTTCTGATCTCAATGTGCCTATCATTTCCTTTTCCAGAAAATATTCCTTCTTTTTTATTATTTTTTTTTTGGATAATTAACAGCTCTATGTAAAGCTTCTTTCTCAATAGGACTTTCCTATAAAAGCTGCATTGTTTCACTATGATCTGAAGAAAATTATACTATGCTCTCAGCATAATAAAGGAATGTGCATTTTGAGATCATATATATATATCCAGCAGATGTCATGGGTAACTGAAAAATTAGCAAAAGGATTGAGTAGATTTTACAGTTAAATGATTAGTTCTTAAGCAACTGAGTGTAAGAATGATCTTTATTTATACTTGTGATGACTGCTAGATGTCTGTTTGAAACATTATTGTTTTTCAGTCTGTATTTCATGGTCTGGGTTCTGTATCACATAAATGAACACCACGCTGACATCCAGGAGAGTACAGCTGATGGAAATATGCTCTATCCCCAAATGTTCAGCCTGCTAGTTCCACAACAAGATACAGGAATAATGTTGAGAATCATACTGTCTTCTCTCTCCTGTCATTAAGCAGGATGAAATTTTTGAATGCTTCCCAGTGCAGGGAAGTAGTCAGTAGTAACTGAGACCTTTCTTCAAGATATTTCTAAACCATAGGGCAGGAGAACTTCCTAACAGATTTAAAAGGCACATTGAACTTACTTGTCCCATATCCTACACAGATGCAATGGAGGGGTGTCTGGGATAATGGGTGCAATGAACCTGCATGCTGCAAGGAAGGATTGAAAGTATAAAAGAGAAGGAATGTAGATAGAAAATAAATGTCAGTACAAGGCCTACGTTCTTTGGCTTTTTCAAGCATAGCTTTTTATGGCTGCCTTTAACTTTGCTATTTAAGAATTTAAGGTTAAGATTCACAGGCCTTATAGCCCTGAGGTAATTTCAGTCTCAGCAATGATGAAAACAGTGGAACGTAACGTGGTTCAAACTTGTGTGCAATTCAGTCATGTGTCTGTTACCATCTGATAGCAGGCTTCAGGAGATGCAGAGACAGGATTTTACTAAAAGGGATTAAAGTCCAAGTGGAATAGGCTATGTTTGTAATGCTGGCTTTAGCCATACATATCAGTTGAATATCATGCATTTACTTCTGTTTGGCTCTAGTGTAGTGATAACTGCGTTTCAAATTCATGTAGATTTTGTGAACCGGTGGCCACTGTACCTTTCATAGTAAGCTCATCTTCTGCATTGGATGAGACCTCTAACTTAACAGAACTTCCTTACATCTTTCTCTCCCTCTTTCTCCTTTTTTTTTTTTTTCTTTACAGTTGGGGCCATTAAAAATTCTATTACATTAGATACACAGACAGCATAGTTGTCATATTCTCATATTTAGACATGAAATATTTCCGGTAGCAAGGTGATTTAACTGATGTAAGTATTAAAAATGTCCCATTTTTAGTGCTGCCCACTGCAAAAGCAATTTACTTCCCCAGACTACATAGATTCTGCCATCTTCTCATTTCTTTGTAGGTGCAGTGTGGATAATTTCTTGGCTGTAGGTGAAATAAGATGCCTGTCTTTGTGCATTCATATGAGGCAGGTTACAGTGGCTCCCTGCACATTTCCTCAAGCCGAAGAATTAATTACATCATGTTTCAGCGTCTGCGTTTCTTACTTGAAGCTAACTCCACCGTTACTTGGCTGTTCTTGCTGTATTCAGTTTTAAGATGCAGTAGTAGGTGCCTTTCAAGTCCCAGAAAGATTATTTTCTGACATTTAGCCTCTAACCTTATGTTTCTAGAAAGCTGCTGGATATTTTAGATGTAGAAATGCTTCTGCCTTTAAATGAGAAGTAGTAACGCTTAGGATAACTTTTGAAATATATCATTTAAGATGATTCAAAAACTGAGAGGGAGCAGTGTTTTTTTTTTATTTCCCGTTTGCAAGTACTTTTCCTGTTTGCAAAAAAAAAAAATAAAAAAATAAAAAAAAAAATCAATGACCTTTTTCTACAAAGACTTTTTTTTTTTGTCTGTAGTCAGATAAAGTCCTTCCATAACCCGTGATAATGTTTTTTCTTTTGTCTGCATTCCTTCCTGGCCATGACCAGCCCCGTTTTTCTCAAGCTAGTGTTGAAATTTTATTCAAGTTGTAAATATTTATTTGTGAATCATGCCTTCAGGTCCACACTTGCCAAAAAGATTTTATCCTGTCATGAGACACTTGACTCTGTACCTCATTTCTCCTTGCAGGCTCTGTTTTGGTTCTTTGCTTCACATTCAGTCAGCTCTGGTTTTTATTTCTGCTTAGTGCCATTTTCCCCACTTAGAAGTCTCATCGATACTGACTGGTTTATGGTATGAATAAAATGTATCTCAGGAGGTTTGGGAGTTTTGGTTTTCCATTTTCCTGGATAGACAAAGCCTGATGCAAAAAGTTCCTGCTGGCTTTTAGTTACAGTTGTCATCCATTTATTACTTTTGCCTGTCCCAAAAGAAGTTTGTTAAAATAGATATATTTCTTTATATTTCTTTGTCTCAGCTTAGGTACCCTGGTGGCTTGAGGGTCACATTCAAGTTTGTTTTAGCAGCTGTGATGATTGTAAAAGTTGGGATAGTTCTTTTTGTTCAGATTTGCAGAGAAACTGCTTGGCTTTCACTGCAGTCCTTGACAAAGTATTATACCATGAAATTCATCATACTAGATGGATTACAAAAAACACTTCAACATGTTCCCACCTCAGTACGCTCACAAATTATCTACCCATCTGTGTGTTCCATTTGCTTCATAAAATTATCTGTGCTGAGTTCCGTACTTTTCACACTGTTGTAATTTTTTTTATGTACATATTCTCTGTGTGTACATCCGCAAACAGAAATTTATGTATGTATTCTTTATTTAATTATTTACATTCTTCTGGGAGAGATGTAAAGGAATTTTTGCCTTAGGATTCTCATCTAATTCAGTTGCTAAAATGTTGCTGCTTTCTTCTTTGCAATTGGGATTCAAGAGCATCACAGAGTGAGGAACATCCCAGGGTAGTACAGTATTTGTATTCTAAATATAGCAAATACCACAAATACCAGAGAAGCAAATGTCTGTATCCCAACATCAGATTGATCCCCCAGACAATTCAGTTCCCAGACTGAGGAAATTTGAAGTATTAATTTCTTGTAATTTCTTTTATAAGAGAGTCTGATTTGGGATAATTTAACTATCTTATGGTTCCCATGGTCCAAGATACCTGGCCCTGAGAGGGAAGTTGCATTGTATACAATAGTTCTTGCCTGTTTGGCAAACTTCGCTCCTAGAAAACAAGTTGTAATATTGGGATATAAGTAATGATAAAGCAAGGTTTGTCAGTTCCTAATGTTATGCCTCATTTTATTTATGCTATTTTGGCTTTGCTTTGCCATCTTTTCACAGCTTGAATCTGAGAACAAGTTCTTTAGCAAGTGCCCTTTTCCACTCAGATGAAGTCAAGTCAGAAGGACTTTGTGTTTCATAAATTGTAGATTGCATGGCTGCCAAAGCATAAAGCAAATCCAGAGGCTGTATTCTGTCTAACATCTGCACATCATAGCACCAGGACCTTGTGGGTACTGTTTTGATGGCCACTATTGCATTGTTTCTATGACTTTTTTTCAGTCTCCTATAAGAATGTACACCCTAAGCATCATTCAATATCAGGTTTACATGGGGATTAACCGGCGCTGGAACAGTCCAGAAGGCCATTCCGGCGCTTCCTGCCAGCTGCATACCTGCCAGCATAACTCTTTTATTTGAAACTTGAGCCATGCTTTGCCTTTCAGTAGCCATTTGTTTGGCTTCTTACTGAAGGTGGAGATTTCTAGGATGGGCTGGATGGAGATTTCCAGCCAGCCCTTCTGCACAGCTGAAAAAAGGGAACAAGAAAGAAGACAGTAAGAGTGCTGGAGGGACAAAGCAAAGAGGCAAGCAGAGGGGAAGAAGGGCAGAGAACAGATCAGAGAAATGGGGAGGAAAAATGGAAGAAAACAGAGGACGTGAAGAAGAGCCAGCTGGAAAATAGATGCGTCAGTCCTTTTCAACAAGACCCACTGTAATCTCTGTGACATTCACTCTTCAGAGCCTGTGTATTGCCTAAGCTAAAGCCAGTGCTTGCTATGTTAAGTGGCCCTAAAAATGTCTTTGAGCTGTTTTCTGGGTAGATTTGGCAAATGCAGGTGCTCTCGTTTCTCCTTGTGACAGTTTCAGGGAGGAGCACTGCAGATTAGAATATTAATGACTCTTCATAATTAGGGAGAACCTCTGTCTTTAGGAAGATGAGGTTGTGCCTGACAGCTAAGAATTGGGGAGAAAGTGAACAAAGGAAAGTGGGGAGAGGGAGAAGCAGCAACTATTGAAATAAGAAGATATTAATAGGTTAGAAAAAGCAGAAGTAATAAAGACTTTTTAGAACATGCCATCAAGAACCCTGCCAGTACAGAATTATTCATGTACATTTACTATTGTTTTTATCTGGCTCGAGCAGTAAGATTTCTGCTGCTTCCCTTGGGAAGCTTTTCTGCAAAAGAATAAATCTTAAGTTGGGAAAACTTCTTTGATATTCATCTTAAATTAGATTTTCTTAATTTTCTCCTATTACTTTGAGCTATGTCAAATTATGCTGTATTAAATTGTCCAATCTTTCTGTCATATATCTGTAGGTGATTATCACTGTCTGCTTAAAAACTTCAGAACCATGCATGTTAACTATGAGCATAGTTTACATATGATCCCAGTGCTGAGCTAACACATATGGGCTGAATTTGTTTTGCTCCTTCCCTATCAGCTCTCCCCAAGTGTTTTAGTGGTTCTGCAGGCTTGGTTCAGCTTTGGAGCACTTTTCTGGAGAAGAGGTACCCAGGCAGTGTGTAACACACCAGGTATAGTCACATCAGAGCCAAGGAGATGGGACTTCATTCCCAAATGATGTCTTTGGGTATACAGACCAAACTAGCCTTGTTGCAGGATGATGTTGCAAACCAGGTTCTCCTCTACTATCTGTCAATCTCTTTCAGCTTTACTGTGTTCCAGCTTTCTCCCTTTCCTCAAATGTCTGTGTTTTGGAGCTCTTTTCCTTTGTATTTTAAGCTATATTTTCTGAACAGAAGCTCATGCTATTATTTTCTGCTCCCATTTCTAATGTCTCTAGACCCACTCTTGTTATTTTCCTCTCCTGGGAAGCATTTGTGGTATCTCCTAGTCTGCAGATATTATTACTGTCTGATTTGTAGCTGCTTCTAGAATAACCATGAAAATACGGCATAAGATCAGACTTGCACATATCCCAGTGAGAGTGCTGGTTGACACTCCTACAGAAACTACTTGAAGGGCAATAGAAGAGGTTATGTGGTATTCATATTCCTGGCCTCATGGGTAAAGTGGCTAGACCAAATAAAGCAAGTATAAAAAGGAAATCAGGAGTTAGGTAACACTGCATGCATGGTGGGGAATGAGACGGTAATATTGGGCTGATGGAGGAAGGTGGGAAAGTAGGCAGTCAGCATGTTCTCTCTGTTACATAGCCAAGAAAGAAGATCAATACCAATGGCAATAAGAACATGCTTTGGTTTCTTGTAAGAATTCTACTGCTGTTTTTTTGTGTGTGTTTTGTTTTGTTTTTAATCCTATATTAGTGTTCTCCCAAGATCTCTTCCCCTTGTGCTTATGAAAGCTTGAGCAGGAAAACACACACAAGCAAAAATAAAGTGATGTTCTGGCCCCTGCTTGAGCGTGAACTATACATCTTCCTTCTGTCCTTCTGGAAGGGGAATTGGGATCTAGCTGTGCTGACTGGGAACCAGCCTCATGCTACATAAATGCAGAGATATCTTCTGTGCATGCCTGGCATGGTAAGATGAAGCTCAGCTATCGGGTGGCTCCTGGGACCCTGGAGGCTGTTGTTTGTCTCCTCCAGGAGAGATGGAGGGCTGCAAGGAGCTATTCTACAGGCTGAGTTACGAGCCATTAGTTGGATCACCTTGGGTTTCACTGCATATGCTGGGAAATAGGATTTTAAAACCTCACCCACTAGTTCTTCAACAGGCTTTGTTTTCCCTTACCTATGTCAGTAGTATCATTTAGAGACATGGGGTGTTTAAGTTATACATGAAGAGTAGTCCCAGTTGTAGCTGAGTTTCGAGATAATGAATACACAAGACAAATAATACCACATTACAGATAATGATAATAGCACATTCAGTTAGTTCTTTCCCCTTCTGTTTTGCTTATGCACTTCTCTTCATGGTGAATTCTGTACCTCTGCTCTTAGTTTAGCCAAGAGCTAACACACCCATCGTCCTGCAGGAAGTGATGGGCTCTTGCCCTCTGGGCCAGCCGGGATGCCAGCAGTCCCTACCTTCCTGGGTCTTGTCTGCGTCTCTAAATACTCAAAGCTGTGGTCAGGCGACACTTATGGCTGCTGATTACTGCTTCTTAAAATTCGTCTGTGTCCACAGTCATTTAAAAAGCATTTTCCACATCTGTCCCTGGGTGCCCCAGCCCATCGCGCTAAACCACCAATCTGGTTTTCCACAGCTGTCAATTTTGCTGGTCTAGTTTCCACTCGATTGTAGGGAGGAAAGCAACAACTGCGCAGTGTCCAGTTTTCCATTCTTTGTCTCATGGTGAGCTGTCAGGATTTGGCGTGGTTTGCAGAGCCTCCCCTGTTTGAAGTTCATTTTTTTCTTTTTGGCACTTCAAATGCTCCGGGGGCCTCTGAGGTTGAGAACCAGGTTTGTCAGACAGAGAGGTCAGACAGGGGTTAGTGATGCTATCTCTGAGAGGCCAACTGTCAGCACCACGCTTGGAAATTATGAAAGGGGTGCAAAGGAGGGAGACCTTGGTGGCTGCTGCTGATCCATGGATATCTGGGAGGAGCAGCAGTTTCTGCTGGTGCTGGGACTGTTTTGGAGCAGAGGTGGCCCAGGAGTTGAGGCCCTGGCAGCCTCTGCTGATGCTCTTGCTAGAAGCTGGAGCCATGGCCTGCTGAATTTGGTGGAAGAAGTACTGTTTCTTTTGGTTGTTGGATCAGGCCTGAACTGAACAGTGTGTGTAGGAAGAGGGACCATGTTAACTGCTTAGCTATATCAATGTGCTTGAATCCAGTAGCCTTTCCCAAGTATTTCTGAATGCTTTGATAGCAAAGGGTGAAATGTTTCTTCTCCTTTTCCTTTGTATATCCCCACTTTCTCTGCTTCTAGCACTTACCAATGCTCACTTTGAGGAGTAGAGAAGTGTCTTTTTCTGTGGCAGACACTGACATTTGCTTTTTTCTTTCTGGCCTATGAATAAATGCCATCTTCATTTCCTTTCCTTCAAAAGATGAGCATTATCACCTCTATGCTGTTCTCCTGCTTTGTAGATTTGACTAGCAGGCACCGGACAACCTTCAATATCTACCAAGAATTTATCCAGACAAAAATGATGTGGGTTGTCATATGGCACAGTAAACTACAGGGTAGCAAGGAAGACTCTGGAATTCCTCTTTGGTACCTGGGACGGGTTTCTTTTCCAGTCGCTTGTATCCCTGAAGGAGTTATAGATTAATTAATAATTTTTGTCTTGGTAAAGATGCACTGTGTTTATTCATAACTGACAATATCTCTGACAATAATGTTTTCCGGAATGGCTGCTTAAGAGTGCCTTTCTGTGGTGATCAGACTTCATGTAAGCATAAGTTTTCTCAGTAATTTGTTACATAAAAAGTCTCACTAAATTGGGAATGACTTTGCTGGTGGCTGCACATACATTGATGGATTGTCTGCTCCAAAACACTTAAATCTTGTTAAAAATAATTTGAATAGGTTGTTCAGCTGTAACAATACATACAACATTGTACACGATAAAAACAAAGGCTTACACACAAACACTCCTGTCATGAAAGAGGTTCTGACCTAAAACGGTGGGACCCATGAGGGGGCATTTTATGTTTTATCCTACTTTGTAACTGTAAATTCCCTTCTAGTAGGGCCTCATTGGTAACAAGATATATATTGAATTAGCTAAACAGTTAATTGATGAAACTCTGGCTTTAAATGAGTGCCTGTAAATAATGGATACAATACACCCTTGGTGTCCAGTAACACCACTGAAGTCAGTGAAATTACACCAGGGTTGAATTTGATTCCTTCTGTCTTTGCTTATCAGGAATACAACTTGCCCAGACATTTTATGGGGAAACATTTGCCTTAGGCTGTTTATACTGGCTATGCTTAAGATTTGGAAGCAGAGGGGAAAAAAAAAAAAGCAGCTGTAGGAAGAAAACACAAAAATACTTTGTATAATGTCCTACCTTCTTTTTCTCTCTCCTTTAATAACAGGGCAGCACACTGAGAAAGCGGAAGATGTATGAAGAATTCCTGAGCAAGGTCTCCATTTTGGGTCAGTTGCCCTTTGGACTTGTGTGTTAGTTCCTCTGTTAGACATGCTGGCTGAATGAATTTTGGTCTTTGATGGCGTGATGAAAGCCATGGTGGTCAAACAGGAGATCTCACAGTTGCGTCATTTCCTAAGGAAAGAAAGTGTAAAGGGCCCTTTTTTAGGACTTTTTTTTCTCATTCTTTAATAAGCACTGAACATTTATGTTAAGGGCAAATCTTTCCTTAAATATGCCAGCAGGCGTGCACTGGTAACCTTTCAGTAGCTGCTGTTACTGAACTGCATATAGATAGAAGAAAAAGCAGTACAGAGTTATGAATTTATCATGAAGTCTAGTTACATCCTTTCAGGTGACAGGTGAGAAGCTTTTTCCTGCAAGAATACTGTATTTAAGTGCACTAAGCAAACTACCCTCACAAATCAAAATGGACTGATTTTTTTCTTCTGTCTTTTACAGCCTCTGTCTCACATTCTTAAAACATCTGTTTAGCTTCTTGTCCTTGGATTTTGTTTCCCTTTGATTAATGTGATAGCCACGAAATTCGGACATGTTCTTGATGGCCTTCAGTAGGAAAAACAACAAACCCATAATGCCTGACCAATCAATCACCATTAGGAGAACAAAACTTCTAATAACGAGGACAGTGTTAGACAGTACAATGAAACGTTGATTCTGTAGGAGAGCCATCATGTTTCTACTAGGGCTATTTTGAAAAAAACGGTTGAGGATTAATTTCCTATATAATTAAAGTACTTGTATTACTATTTAAACACTTTATTTCATGTTTACTGTATTCCTCCATGATTTGAGCTTAGGTACCTGAAATACGAGAGAGTCTTAATGAAAACAGATCTGAACTTTTGAGAGGTTCTGTGCATGAGATTTTCAATCATATTTGTGTGCTTAAAGTAAGGCCAAGTGTATTACTCACTTACTAATGAAATTTTCATCATTTAAATGCTTTCTTTTATGCTTAATTTAAATCTTTCTAAATTAAAAGCTTAAATTATACTAAATTACAATGAGTATTTAAAGAAAACAAACATCTCTGCACCTGTACTAATAGGAAGCAATTACAACAATGAGACATCTCAAAACAATTTCAGAGTAGAAAGGTTATTCAAAGATGCGCTTCCTTAAACATGCGGTTTGCCATATAATTGTATCCTAGTTTGTAGTATGGTTCTTCAATCTCAGTAAAAAATGGGTAAGGACTTCAAGATTTGAACCTTTTTTAAGTACAGAAAAGCACTGGACAAAATAACACATCATTTCAGGAACTGTGAGAATTTAGGTGAAGTGTTTAAGGATCTATTTCACATGTCTAAATAGTAGGTGACAGCTGGAAAACTGCAAAGTATTTTAGAAATCTCAACACAGTACTGGGAAGTCAACTTCACCTCATGCATTATTGCGGTCAGAACTTAGTGATTTCTCACTGGAAAAATCTCTACCTGCTTCATACACATATTTTTCAAGGCCTACTGTCTGTAACTAGCTACATAATTATAAGAATATATCTATTTTTAAATCTTACGGATTTTTTAGATTATCAGTACCTGCTTATCTAAAGAGATATAACTACTCCATTTAAATCTTTTCTCCAGCTTTTAATTAAATGTAAAGACATGAATTATATGTACTTTTTAGAAATAAAAAAATGGTCTACTTTATTTGATGTTTGAATTCAACTCCGCAACTAAAACTTTGAGAGTTTTATCTTGTACAAACTTCTATATCATACTCTGTTTGCAAGAACCATTAACCAATGTATTTGTAGTGGTACAATTCCTTTGGACAAAAGAGAGACACTTCGTGACTAGAGCTGGAATTAGCTTTGAATTTTTCATAAAGGCAACTGAAGAAGAAGTTTAAAGGGACTCTTTCTTTTCATTGTTAATTGCTGAGTTCTTTCTCAAAAAAAAAAAAAAAAGAGAAAAAGCCTACTCTAGTCTGTATGAAAGAGTTTTATGCTTATTTTTAGTCAAACAGAGCACTTTTGAATGTTGCATTGACAATGTGAGCTTGGACTTTGATATTAATGTTTCTACAGCAAAGACCATAGCAGGAAAGAGCATTAGTGATTATAAGTGGAAAAAATATTAGAAATAATTATTCCTCAAACTGCAACAGGAAGTGCGTAAAAATATGAAAGATAGATGTATGTGTGTCCAGCAACTCAAAACTTAACATTTTGTGCATTGTCCAATGTGATCTAGTTTTTTTTTGGGCTCTGTCTGCTCTTCTGAGCTCAGCCAGAAGGCTTTTTAAATTTTAGAGAACAACTCTTTCACCTTCCCACAATAATTCTAAGCAATATTTTGAACAAAATGGGAAAACCACAGTCTGAGCAAACAACCTAAATCTAGTCTTGTTATCAGAAGCCATATCTTGACTTAAATTGTTTGGTGATTCGCAATGAGATGAGTAAGAATCAACAGAAATTTAGTAAATGAATTTTAGCCCGACTTCTTAAGACTGTGGAGGTTATAACATTGTGTTATCTGTTTCTTCTAATAACTTTTAAACCTGTTGCTTTTCTCAGTCACATCTGATAGAAAGACAGAAGTTCAAATACATTTCATTGGCTTGAATTCTCATGCAAACAGGCAGAAGAGAGAGACACAGATGAGCATCCTTCCTCTCCCCGAGAGCAGAGCAGGTAGAATTCACCCCTTAGCAAAGCCACTGGGAGGAAGCCAGCAGGTCAGTGAGTAGCCCAGAACCAGCCACTACGCAGACTGTCTTTTGCCAGGCAGGTATAGGGGATTTGTGGCAGCTGCAGGTAGGTGATAAGAACACAAAGGGGCAGGAGCTAGGCTTTATGAGTTCTTTTACTTATAAAATAGACTGTTAATATTTTCTTATTGAAGTTTACTTTGAAGTTTTTTTTTTCTCTCTAAGTGGCGTAAGGAAAAGAAAAATAGCTCTTGCACTTTTGTGTGCATTCCCAATGGCCAAAACTGCAAATGGAACAGAGGTGCAACTTTACAGAGCTATACCTGATTCCACCGCCACTGTGCTGACAGGGACTTGCTCTTGATGTCGATGGTTCCTGATCTCACACATGGGAAAAGAGTCTTCTTTTGGATTAGCACCTTTCCAGTGCTTATTAAGAAGGCCATCAGTAGCCATCTGAGAGCAACTCTGATGAAAAAACAGCAGGACTTGTTCTGGCATCTGGGTTTCGATGTGTTAAGAGAGGATCTCAGTAGTATCTCACAACAGCTAGGCAGCATCTGGGCAGTGCAGATCAGACCACAGACTTGGGGAACTGTCAAATTGTCCTGTCCAACTTTTAAGATTATTATCTGGGTGATTATGAAAGTTTAAGGCACAATGAATAAATTCATTTTCTCAATTTGAAGTTTGTACAAAGTGCATGGATGAGAGAAATGTTTCTTTTGTAACAGAACCAGGCATGTCGGAGCTGTCAGTTTAGATATGAATCTTCAGCCAAAGTAAGAATCTTTTTATAATAAAGTTTTATGATCTTCAATACTTTAGAGTCCTTGGACAAATGGGAGCGGCTGACAGTGGCTGATGCACTGGAACCTGTCCAGTTTGAAGATGGAGAAAAAATTGTTGTGCAGGGAGAGCCTGGTGACGACTTTTTCATTATTACAGAGGTAAGTTTGGCATCTGATAAACTGTGTCTTTTCCTGGTAAAGATCAAGACGTATTATTAAAGACATTTGGTTTCAGTTTAATGTCTTGCTTCAGCATAAATCTGAACTAATTCCATTCAAACCAGGAGAATTACTCAAAATTCAGATGAACTCAGACACCAGTTCTGTGGAAATACCTTATGTGAGTGGAGGAGGACAATCCCTACTTTCCAGGAAAATGTAAGACATGGAGTTTTGAGATGTGTCTAGTGTCTTTACTGTTTGAAGGTTTCTTTTCTACTTAATTTTGCTTTTGTTCCAGATTGCCAATACTTTAGCAAGGCTGGCCAGGCACACAGTGCATTGATCTTTGTTCCCAAAGGGACTTACAGGGGAAATCACAATGAACATCTGTAGACTGGAGCAGGAGACCTGATCTGAAAATAGATAATTTGTTCTTTGTTTTGCCTTAAATTCAGTCCAAATGGCTGAGCCATTTTCTTGTTTACTCTCACACAAGCAGACAGATCTGTCAGGCAGCTGAAAATACTGACATCTTTTTGGGAGATTATCTAACACTTCAGTTCCACTGTTTCACTTCTGCAAACAGATGCTGATGGGATTTTTCCTCCCTCTCTGACATAAATATTTGGGTCTTCAGTATCTCACACAAATACTTAGACACTGTGATGTAACAAGTTATAAAAAAGGTATTAGAGAGATTCAGACTAAGGATAACAAGCCAGCATTAGGATATGATTGTGTACGTATTGAAGTAGGAGTTTGGGGCATGGTTTTCAGTGCCAGCTGGGAGTGTTCATACCCAAATATATAGACTGGGAGTGGCTGATGTATGTCTATGTGTGACAGTTCAAATGCACATCTCTGGCCAGATGTTAAATGACCAGCAACAAGGCAGTGATGGCATCACAAGGGGTGCTGGTAATCTGAATTCCTACCAGTGGGAGATGGGTCAGGTGGATGTAATGAACTGGTGTCATTGTGTTGCCTTGGGAGGTAGTTGTATGTACAAAGAATGCATCTCTGGTTCCATCAGACTGCTGTGTTGTGATGTGATTTTTAGGAGGAAAGAGACCATACCCTACACAGATGGTGAAGGGCTTGTACAGCACCCATTCCAAACGGCTTAGAGGCCAACAGGTTTTCCTTTGCTTGCTACTTATCTGTGAATTTTTGGACAGGTGCCTCTATCCAAGGCAGCCAAAATTTGGTTCATAATCAATATATGATACTTAAAATTCCATTCTTTCTTCCCTCTTGAGTGTTGGATGCTGGTGCTGAAATACATATTTGATTTATGAACATAGTTTCTCTTCTGAAATAACTGCACCTGCATAGCGCACAGCTACACACTTGAGGAACTCTAATTGTGATGAGCCTTCAAATCAATAGTGTGAGAATAAAACCAGACTAGATACTAGATAGGTATTTTTTTCATTAATAACATTTTTATTACATAACAAAAATTTAGGAAATAATTTGTTCCTTTAGAAATATGGGATTTTTATTCCTACAAGAGTTACTAGGTGTCTTGTATTCCTTGCAGCAGCATGAGACTAGGAAAACCTGATTTTCTTAGCCATCAAAACCCATGTGGAAAATTGGCAGCCTGCTAAAGAATTACTGAGGGCCGTTATTTTCTCCCTCTAGAAGGAACTGCTGTTAAGACTTGAATGGGTAGAAAAGTATTAACACTGTGTACTGTGTAATCATAAAGTATCTGCTCACCTCAGCCATCCATTATAAATCTAGCATAGTTTCTTACTTTAGAAATTGCCTGTATTTTTCTACATTAAAGAATGAACATCCAGTATCAATTATTTCTTGTGCTGCAGTAGTATTTATGCCTGCTCGCCTGTAGTTTAAAGATTATATTTTAAACCTGGTTTCACATGAGTTTGCATCTTTGATGTTCAATTTGTCTGCAGGATTGCTGATGAACCCACCAGGAACACTTTATTCCACAAACTTTGGTTGAAATTAATTTTGGCTGGTTTGTTGTCACAACATGCTGAAAAGTCATTAGCTTCTCTCATATATTTATTGATGTTTGTGGCCTTATAATCCAAACACTACAAATATAGCTAATTTGTTAGGCTGCTACGTGTGCAGAAACCATTTCATATATCACCAGAATGCAGCCTCCTTTGGAGTACGGTATGTCCAGTAGTACAAAGCTGAACTTTCCCACAGAATTTTTGGGAAGGATTCTTATTTATTATAAAACGTAGTTACTCATGACATGCCTTAAACAAATCAGTTACCAATTTCTAAGGTTTTAGTACAACTACAGAGATTACCAGCATCACACATACTGGTTTCAAGTGGGATCTTGTGACTTCTATCATAAAAGGTTCTCAAAGACACCCAGAACTCATGGATTTTAAATTGCTAGCACAGTTTTCTATGAACTTCATAAATTGTTTATTTCTGGATAGCCTGCAATGCTGCCTTCCTCTGTGACATCGTACAGGATGCTGTCTTTTAACAGCCTACAAATGAATTGGCACATTCAGGCAGACTGAAATGCAATTTTTAAACACCTTTTTAAGGGGAGACTTACAGATTGACCAGAAAAGCAACTCCTGATTTAAACTAGAAATACCATCCTGGTTAGTACGGAAAAGAGTATTTAGTTTCCCTTTTCTATCAAACAAGCAGATTCACCTTTTCCCTTTTTTTCTTAATATAACCTTTTTCATGGCTTTCTGTCCAGCATCTGCCTCCAGTGTTGCATAGATCACGGTAGGGTGCAGGCTGTTTGAGGTGCAGGATGTATGCATGAAAATGCTACGTGGAGGCAGAGGCTGCAGCATGAGCTCAGCCAAATTATTAGAATAACAAAAAATATGCATGGGGAAGAGCTACAGGAAACCAGGCTTGTTAAGTCCACTGCTCACAGTGCTCTTTGTGTTCATTTTTTGTTAAAAATCTGATGAGAAGAGTATTACCCTGAGATTTAAGGACTGCAAGATTTTTTCTGCCATGCTAAGTCTTCACAGGCAGCAGTAAGATGTTTACCAGTAAGTTGGTTGGGTGTTTTTTCATTCAAATGTTAAGCAGCCTTCAACAAGATTTAGTTTAAATATTTAAGGCTGCTATTTTTTCCAGTGATAGAATTATTTTAATGTTTATACCATACTCCTTAATTTGAAGATAGGATCAGAAGTGAATGCATGCTTACAAAAGCAAAATAACTACTTTTGTGAGGTTGATTTACTGCACTTGAAACTGGTAATTAAGAAAAGAAAAAAGAAGCAGCCCTGCAGTTTCTGTATTTTCAGATATTTCCAGGTCTTATTTTCCCACTATGCTTTTCACACAACAAACTCGGGCTTTCCCAGACCAGACAGATGTGGAATGTATCTGTTGGATTCCAAGGTCATGGAATTATCCCATATGAGATTCCTGGCACAGAGGTGAAAAACTTTAAGCACCATGAAACAATTGTTGCCATAAAGAATTATGTTTTGGCAAGCGTAAATCATAACAGATGTACAGTTTCTAACAAATACATTTGCAGTTGTATTGTACACTGCCACACTGTGTAACCAACGGTAGGGAGGATTTATTCATCTGACTTCAGATAAAGCAAATATTTTTAGCTAGCGTTTTAAAGTGGTAGCTTGCAAAGGCATGTGAGCTTTGCAGAGTTAAATATCCCAGAAGATGTTACGTCCCTTTAAATGAAATGCCATTTGAACGAGGGCTGATTTTTTTTCCCCAACTCGTGCTTTGCCACTGACTTCAGTTCAAGCAGCAGCTCAGACTAGTGTGGTAGTTCTATGAAACTGGAAAGAACTGAGTTTTTTGCTGTTGTCTAGGTTACTGAACAAGGTAGTGACAATAGTATTAAAAATAGAGGTTAGGATCGTGTACCATTCTGTAACTTCAGCTTCAAACTTGGCTCGGTGGCACTGCACCTTGGAGAAAAGTCCATAATGCAGCTACCGAAAATGCTGGGATCTGCAGCCGTGAAGTGCCCTGCTGGGTTTTCCAGCTCCCAGCCCTCCCTGTGTCAGATCACTTGGATCTACTTGTCACTGCTAAGCACCATATACGACACACAGTTATTGTCATGGGACTCCGCTGAATGTGCTCGGGGAGTCTTTTAATATCAGTTGCATTAGAGAGCTCACTGTGCCTGACCGGTTGCTGAAGTGCTGCCAGATGGCCCCAATTCTCCAAAAAGTTTGACATGGTTTAAGGAAAATGCACACACAGATGCAAACGTGTGCAGGTGTGGGACAGGAAAACAGCAAAATGGTTATGATAATGCCACACTGTGCCCACGGAGGACAGCTTGTAACTGTCCTTTAAATGTGCTGTCCGTAGCCTGTCATCTCCTAAGAGGACAGTTTGGTTTAAGTGGTGCATAAAGCAAAGAAATAAAACTGCATGAGAAGCAAAACATTTCCAATTAATAGCTGGTTGAGCTGCCCAGCAATAACATGCAGCAGCCTAAAAATAAAAGAGCTAAAAATAGAAGATAATTGGCAGGAGAAAATTCAAGGAGAAATGGACCCATTGTATCAAGCAGTTTCACATTAGAATTTTTACTTTAAAACATTTAAAAACCTAGTATTTTTAATTGTAGATTAGTGTTAGTGACAGTGTGTAGTTCCAGCCTCCTCTGTAAGTCCTTTGTGAAAAGCACTGAAAAAAAAGCTTGGGATTTGTGTTCCTTATTGTTTTCCTGGTGGCTAGAAAGGAGGCAGTCAGGGCCTCTGATTTTCAGGCTTACTTGTATTATCAGTGCAGCCTGTGGGCAGATTGTTACCCACCGTGGGCCTCTGCTTCCACATCAGTGGGAGTAATCCTAATGACACTCCATAAAGGTGAGTAAAAGCTTCACGGGAAAATGTATTAAGTGTCCACTAACACTGAAACCAGGGAATGGGAATAGCAAGATTGGAAAATAAGAGAAAATTTTCACTGACAGTGCAGAAATCCTTCCAAAACTGGTGCAGAGAACTGCCTGACTGGTAGAAATTAGTTAAATGAATTGGTAATAATTATTGATCCAGCCAAGAGTAGTGCTGATCACATTCAAAACAGCGTTGTGATTCCTGGGGAGCTGCTAGTTGTCATGCTGCTGTTGACATTTCAAGTCAGAGCCACTAACTGGCTCCAGTCTGGGCAGGATCCACTGTGAGTTATTGTGACTGCTGAAAGCATGCTTGAGATACTGTCCTGTAGGTGAAATCAGTGTTTCCAACCCTGCTGACACTCTTGGCATGCTGTGGAGGGCCTCTGCAGAAAAACAGTTCAAAGCTTCATTAGGTGGAACAGTGTTTGTAAACTCTTTGTAGCATGGTAACGTGAAGGAGAGGAGGAAGATCCTTGGGCTAGCTAGGAAGGGCACTCTGTTCCTTACAGAATTGGGCCTTTTTGTAGGAAAAGTAGACTTGAGTCTTAAATTGCACAAGAAGCATCTGAAGATTTATGATTTAAAAGCTCTTCAAGAAAGAAAAGAAAGGAAAAAAAAAATAATAGCCCAATTGTTTCCTGCTTTAAATTGTTGCTCTTTGACATTCTAACCCAAGAGAGACCCCTTTGGCAACTACCCCTACAACAGGCAGGAGAACTACAAAGTAAACTTCTTCCGTATGGTTAATGAAGTCACTGCCTTAGGCACACTCTGCTATCACACCTGATAATCTCTTTAAAAACACAGTGTGATTAATTATTAATTAGGAAGATGAATGTTGTCTAGAAAAGGAGTTTCAAAGGCTACAATCCGAATTGCTTAGTGTTACCAGGATTTTGTTGATACCAGGTATGTTTGTTAAAGGCAGTCTGCAGCAACTCCTAATATGCCTCATAAATAAAATATACCTAATAAGCAGAGCCAGCAGTCACTGAGGGCTCTGCAGTTTGCTTATTTTCAACCGTGGAGACATTGTTTTCTGTAGGACTCTTACAGGAAAGGTAGACTCAATTTTGTTGATATCACCTGGCTGTACTCAAACAACAGCGCTTCCATTGGCCCTGCATCAAAGTTCATAGGCGTTCAGGGTGCCATTTTTAATGGCCAGCTGATGTCAAAGATAAAAAGGTAGGTGTGTGATTAGGTGCCATCCTGCCCGGGGATGGAGGTGAAGTATTTTGCCATGTCAGTGACTGAAACGCTGGTTTAGTTCATCTCTGGTTGAATTTGCTTTAAATTTGACTTCAGTGAGCAGTGGATCAGGCTGCATATATATGCAATCTTCAGCGTATACTTACCTCTCCTCTATTAGAAAAGGCCAAAATTTCATAGTAAGCAACTGGCTGCTCCACTTCTTGCTCCCAACTGCAATGGGAGGACCTGTCAGTGACTGCAGCTTTTGGTCCTTCCAAATCTTTCTCCAGCCCCAGTGATAACCATGGCAATGTAGGCACCTCCTGTAAATTCTGCAAAATCTGAAACCACAGAAGTGATGTATGCTGGATCATTTTCTTAACATTTTCGTGAGATTTCAGATTAGCCAATATTTCTAGTCTATTTTAGAACTTTGCAGATTTTGTTCCTCATTTGTGGCAGAAACCAGGACAACTGTATGTAAATTCTCTGAGTTGCTATGAACCCAGAGATTGGAGAATAATGTATAATAGTTTAAAAATGTATGGTTAAAAAAGTACTGTCAAACCCAGTCATGACTCAATCTCTAGTCCACAATCAGAATTAAGTCCTTTTGCATCATCCTTCTCTAACAGCATTCAGTTTAATTTTTATATTATAAAAATGAAGCATTTTTAAGAGAACTCTGATAGGTAGGAAAACAATGTAAAAGTAGCATCCCCAGCCAACATTTAGTTATGGAAAGAAAATTCTCGCCTTGATTGGCAAATTCATGTGGCTTTCTGTAGGCATATGACCAAATAATTTTGAGAGCCATAATTACTGTGGCATATTATCTATGTAACCTGTTTACCTACTCGTTAGGTACTTATCTATTGGTCTTAAACATCTCATGAACTTCATGGAGTTGATGCTCACTACACCTGTGTGATGAGGTGTGTGAGGCAAGCACCACATTACATGTTAAGATCTGAAGCACGGGCACAAGAACTAAGATAGCTTCTCATTCCTGCTGAAAAAAATCAGTGGGAATTAGGTGCCTTGAAGGTCTGGATCTTCATGCTTTTGCTCACAGTAGGTCTAAGGCAGAGAAGAAATGTGAACTCTGTAGCCAGAATCCCAGGCTACTGTACTGACTGACTGTCCTTTTTCCTTTACATTAAATTTTACAGCCCCAAAATAATGGGTGCTCTTTTCTACTGCAGCTTATGTGGAAGTCGTTTGCACGTTGTATTGCTGACTGAAATTTGTTTATTTCTTCCCTTGTTTTTGTATAATAGTCTTTCATAAATCAAAGGTTGGCAAATAATAAAAACCCAAGATTATTTACTGGCTGAAGGACTATTTGCAGTGTCTTTGGCTACATAGTTCAAAGGATTCGTCTTCTCTTGGAAAGTAGCCCTAGAACTGCTGATGCTTAGCTGTAAAATAAAAGCCGTCCCAGGAATGATGCTATCAGCAGTCCCAAAGGGCTAAAATGGCAGCTGAGGAGTGATATGCTCGTGGTCTTCCAGGACACTGCGACTGAGAACATTGCTTATGCCAGCATCATGAGGTACATGCAGGACTGTGTTACTCCATCTCACTTGGACACTGGTAAACTTACATCTTAAAGCAAAAATATGAGGAAGAGGCAGTGTGGCAGTCTTGTTCTCAATGGTTTAAAAGTAACCTCTTTTCATAACCTCTCTTTGCACATACTATACCCAGTGCAAAAAAAATGCATATGAATGTTTCCCCAGTTCATTTCTGACATGACAGCTTGTGTAGGAGTCTTCAGTCTCATTCAGTTGTAATTTAAAACATCTGATTTGTAAACCCATAAAATGTAAGTTTTAGCTGGAAATTCAGCCGCACCCTGCCCTCTTAGCACTATAGGGTATGCGGAAAATGGAAGATGGCTTGGTGTGCAAAGATGTAAAACCCAGTGTTAATAATAATCAATTTCATGCTTAGTACTTGTGTGCTCCACTTGAATTTTCATTAAAATCAGTGCTAGGTTTTCTTTGTTTTCAGAACCAACTGTGTCTTTCTACGTACATAATGCTTGCTTTAAGGCATGGTTTTGGTTTTGAGTCGTCTCTCTTTAGTCTTGTTCAGTAGAGTCTTGCTACCATGGAAGTCTGTGGAAGCAGCAGAGGTTCACAGGTAATGAAATGCCTCTGTGTGAGTCAGGAGAGCAGCCCAGGCTCCTTACCCCTCTAGGTTTTCAGGAGGTTCTCAGGATCCTTATAAACAATTTGGCATTGAAGACTGAGTACTACGAAAGCCTGTTTCGTAGTACTTTCTCAACATGACCATGAACATTATGATCTCCATGATAAACTCCCATTTCCCCTTCCCCCAGTTTACTCCAAGTTTTGTTTCTTGCTCTGAAGCTGTTGCCCTAGCTGGCCACAGCTGCCAGCCCAGCCCTGGTCACAGCATTAGTTATGAGACTTTAATTATGATGTCTGTCTCAGACTTTTGCTTGGTCTGGTTACTTCAGTATCTACAGAATGTTTTCACAAAGAAGCAGATGGTGGTAGGAGTAATTGGGCCGTAAAACAACATTAACAGCTAAAAACGATTTTCACCAGAAAGGATTTTGCGGGCAGGGTGAAGGAGGTTCAGCACTGTTTTCATGTTTTCTCTCCCTTGCATTCAACACTGCCCATTCTGTAGGTGGTAGCAGGCAGCACTGTCTGCTTCCAGGACATGATAACTGTAAGGTCAGTCACAAATATGAACAGTTGATGAATAACCCATTATAGAGTCACTTTTATGTTGACTCAGTGGACATTTCCTGGCTTCAGAGAGAGTAAAGATAATGGCTAGCTTTGTAGAAAGAAAGAATCTCTAAAATGCAACATTTTTTTTCCTTTGTGACTTTTATTGCTTTGTAGGCTGACATGTCAGAGGGAGGAAAACAGTGCATTGTTGCCAATAATCCACAGCGCTTGGCACAGACAGTCTTTAAAATCTGGCACTGGGATGAATATTAATTCAGTTGTTTTCCCACAGAAGCTACTGATTAGTCAAGGCCAAGTATCCCTGAGATGATTCATTAAAACCCAGCATCGGAGCCCACCTTGACTGAGCAGATCGGCTTTGTGTCACCACTGCAGCAGGTGGACTGAATATGTAATAGAAGGGGCAACTAGAATTCTAGAACAGGGTGAAGATGAAAGTGCAGATGGACCCCAAAGTCCAGACTATGGTGCAGCCGCTTCCCAGCTTTCTGCCAGCAGCAGCTGGGCACAAAGCCAGGATAACTAGCCACAGAGGATTACACCCCAGGCAAGGGGCTCCTCCCATGTCTAAGAGCTGCTCTCGTCACCCCTGTGTCACCATCCCCTTGCTCCCAGGCTTCCCAGTGCCAGTTGGCATCTGGTGGTTTGGAAGAGGCATGGGATTACCACGGCCCTGAGTCTGGGAGGCTCAGAGGCCACTGTGACATGCCCTGTTCCGTGCTGCTCCCTTGCTTTTTTGACTCTCGATGAAGTCTTGAGGCTACCAACACTTGGAGGTGCCTCTGTTGGACTCCTGAGAGATCCTAGCTATGCTAATGCAGCTAAAGGGCAACATTTTGAAGTCAAAAGACTATAAAGCTGAAAGTTTTGATTTTGAAAAGCTTTTCAACAAAAAAGTCTTAATGAATAAATCCCAATTTTTTAATTCTTTGTGCAAAACCACTGTTTCACCTCCACACGTGAGGCAAAGTACACTTTGTGCAGTACTCTGCTTCTTTTGGTTTTGCACTGTCTCTATTGGTCTCTGCCTGAATCTTGTCTTGTTCCATCTAATATTTCTTTTACTTCAAGTACATTTAGGTACAGGACAACTTTCATGCAGGCTGCTTTAAAGAAATAATGAAGGGAAAGATTGCCTGAGATACCGCAATAGGAGGATGAGCAAAATGATCTAAAAGGTCTTCCCATGTCAAATGTCTACGATTTTAAATAGTAAATGATCAAGGCAAAGGCATTTCCTGGTGATTAATGACTGGCTGGGTGTAGTCATGTCTGGGCCTTAACCCTGGCCTCTTGTATATCCCTAGGAAATGCCCTGTGGCTCAGTTGTTTCTGCTGGTTCAAGCTACACTTGGTTTATGATTGATTGTCATTTTTAAAAGTACCTTTATGTTTGTCGCTATTTTGGTGACTGCTCTAGACAGCTTTGTTCCTCTCTCTCGGGTGTGGATGTTACTCCTAAACCAACATAAATGTGCCTAGATAGCAGAAGTGATGGAAGCTTCGATATGCACGTGGTAGTCCTATGCAGGTGTGATACAGCTGGTACACACAGTGAACTGCGTATTGTTTAGTGTCAAGCATGGCTGTAGAGCTCACGTATAGGATCCATGCCAGCTGGGAAGTAATGTTTGCTTCCCACCTTTGCTGAATTGCAGTCCGCATTAATGTTGTTGGCAATTAAGGCCAATAAAAAATATGATGAATTAATGTTATAAAGTTATGATGATTACATTATGATAATCATGTACATCATCACTGGAGTTGTTGCAGTATAAAGGCATTTTCTACAGCACTGCTCTCTCTCAAGGAGGTCATTGGGGTACCCCAGTGCTCCCATTATTACCATAATGCTGCCCTTTAAGCTCATTTGACATAGCACTGTTAAATCTTAAAGATACTCCCAAGGTGCTGGCTTTCTGAATATCTGCTGAAATCAGTGGCACTCAACATTTTTTCTAGAGTCACAACTGAATTAAAAAGACCGAATGTGCAAAATATTGTGTATTTGTTTTCAAAGCTGGCAGCAGCTCATGTTTCTGACTTGGGCATTGTCTCTTTCACTGTAATCTACGGAGATCCCTAATGGATGGAGAAAAGAATTCACTTGCTACAGATAAGGAAACCAAACAACCAGCACTTTTTCACTTAATGCAAACCTGGGGGCTGTTCTTGTAGACATTACTTACTAAATAGCCAATATAACAGGCACATCATAAATGACAGTCATTAAAGTAAAGTTTGCCAAACTGGACCAAAGGTTTCACATCAAAGAGAGATGAATTGATTTAAATGATCATTTTTAAAGTGGAGGGTGAAACAAGAGCTGACAGATCTCAGCAGGACTCACAGATCCACTAGGGAACTGTTATTTCCAGGATTTTTGTAGCATCAGGAGCTTTTGGCCCTTCTTAATTTAAGCTCATGATTTGGAGATGCTCTATGGGTGATTTAATTACGTGCCTGAACCAGTGAGTAGACAGATATGGTTCTGTAGCTTATCGTCCTTGTAGCTATGGCAGTGTAAGAACATTGCCAGGACAGTGTTTGTAGGTAGGAAAATTGTATCTTTTATTAGATGTATCTGGAGAAATAGACAACTCGAGGAAAGGAGTGTGTGCCCAAAAGCATTTCTCTTTTTTTCTAGCTAGTTGGTCTAATAAAAGATATTACTTCCACAAACTTTGTCTTGCCTGCAATTAAATAAAATAATCACAGATTCACACCATGTGAAAGATCTTTTAATTCATTTCATATCTGCTATTGCTTCCAGTAAAACCAGTAGGAGTCCTTACATTGAGTCCCGTGTGATTCACTGCGTGTATAGGAATGTTTTATACCACTGCACAGCCTCTTCCTTCGTCTTTTTAGCGCAGATTTAATAGCAGCATATAATGAGGGCTTGTGTTGCTGGGGAGTGAAGGGAAAGTTATCTTTTCAATGTGTGAATTATGGAGTGTGTGGATTAACAAAGTGAGAAAGAGCAAAGGTATGTTCATAATAGAAATTGATGGAGCTAATAGCAATAACAGATGGATAGGCCTGACCTTTTTCATCGCTAATTCTATAGAAAAACTACTGCATTGATCTTTTCTAGTGGATTGTGCAGAGGAAAATGAAATAAGCTAGAAAAACTTTCTAAGCTCAAAACTAGGGTAGAAGTACAACATTGTGAGGACATGGAGAAAAAAACTGTCTGCCATGCTTTACTTTAAAAATAAGTGAAAAAGTAAAAAATAAAAATGGAAATGGAAATAGAAATAGAAAAAGTAGCTTATTGCTTGTAAACATTCAAATTCTTTTCTTCAAGATGTAGAATTTTATTTTGTATACTTAGTGTATCAAAAGGACATAGACATTGATGTTGCATCCTATCATCAGAATAAATAACCATTCTTCAATTTTAATAACGATAAATATGTCTCTTATCACAGATGGAACCTCACTGAATTTTTTACTGATTGCTTTATCTTTACACTGAGAGCTTTGGCTGGTGGAAACAGAACATCAACAAGGGTTGGTTTAACTTTTAAACCAAAAAGTTAAAAAAAGCAGGGCTCATTTCCCTGCCCAACCCCAGCCCCTGGTAAGGGGCCACCCTGCACAGCCCACCCTACCCAGTGGTACCCAGGACACTTCCCTGCCAGCGCAGGGGGGATCCCATCTGATCCACAGAGCTTCCTCTGCTGGAATAGGGGGAAGACTACAGGATTACCCCTCTGACCTTGTTGAACGTTTGCCTTTTATAACTAAGCTACTTAGGCCAATTCCTGGCTACAGAATTCATACTTAAATATGAAGATAGAGCTCCTGAAGCACTTCGTGCTTACAAGGACATGCAGGATCAGGCATGGGAATCTTCATGTTGATCCAGATGGGCCACTGTAGGATGTCCTACTCATCCCTACAGTCTGATAGTTTAAAAATGAAACATCTATCAAAATCTTATTACTTTGGAGAGGATGGGAGCTCATGGATTATAAACCCTAACTTATTTTTTTGTATCTTAAATTATGCTTCTGTATCTAAGCCATAAATTTTTACCAAACAAACTGCTGATGCATTTGAAAGACAGGAATAAATACTCTCAGCGCTGTGACAGAAGCGTTACAGAGGGAGTGAGCAGGTGCGTGGGGTGAGGATGGCAGAGAGGTGGTGATGGCGCATTGCTTTTGGAACTGCTACTCTTGTTGTTTTTGCAATAAGATGCCTGTATTTACTAGGAGCAGAGGAGGGGAGGTTAATGATATCGATTCCTGGGAATACAGGCACTCCCCGTGGCTGAAAGGGAATATTCCTGGATCCACCAAAGATCATTTCACTCCCAAGTGTCTGCGAGGAGAACGACATGCCTGTCTGCTTTCAGTTTCATATCATCACAAAGTGCTGATTTATTAAATGGTGTAAAAACTTCTTCACAGTGTTTGAGCATGTACTCTGAAAGTTTTGCTCTGTGGCGTAGGAGGCTGAAATGACTATCAGGGTACAAGACAGTATTTTAAATTGAGCAGCACTAAATAGCCTGATCCTGAAAATCTGGGACTGTGCAGTTTATTTCACAGAGACTGATCCTGCCAAGTTTTATGTGCCATTTAAGGGGAAATGTTTTCCGTTGAGACCAAATGCTTTTGGTGGGTGAGAGTGATAAGCCCCTTGAATCCTTACTAGATAATACTCATACCTCCCAGGACAGGGCTCAGGAGGTTTATTCAGGGCTACCATTTATACGAGGCAGGGTTTGCTCAAGCGCAAGAAGGACGGAAAGCTCAATAACTGCATTGGAAAGATTTGACAAGTAAACTAAAATGAAATACAGCCGTGAGGCCTGTGATGGGAGCAAGGGTAGGGGTCAGCACCTAATTCATTTAGTATGAGAACTTTGGTAAGTGTGTAAATATTAGGGGATTGTTTCTGTATTATTTTATTTTTGCTCTGCTTACACTGCTCATGTACAATTGGACTCTTCCTCTGATACAGTTAGAATAACGTTGTTTCCAGAGATAAGATACCTAAAGTGAAGGTGAGGCAGATAGATAATTATAAATACATCTTCTTTGTTTCGTGGTGTGGACGGTCTTCCCGTGAAGGTCACTGTGACAATGCTCCAGGATGTACTTGTGGAGCTGGTGACTTTTGCAGAGAGAGGCCAAACGGCGTAATCAGATCTTACATCTGGGTGCTCGCTGTCAGGGTTTCAGGAAACTTCTTTTGCTCCATGATAGACCTGTTCTCACTGGGCAACGGGAAAAGCCTATGTGACTGTTAAAACAAGAGTGGAAAAATATGTATCTGGAATATGCATTGCTTTGTCCTGCCAAGCCAAGTGTTTATTGTGGAGGCCAGACACATCTGTCCTCCTCCAACAGATAGCATGGTGTTTCTTGGATTAAAAAGGCCGACTGTAGTGGAACAGTGGAAGAAATTGCTTCAGAAGACTGACTTATTGAAGTCCTATATCATATGGACCCTGTCAAAAAAATATTAAGCACAATAAAAGCTGACACTAGGGGAGATGAAAGCAATATTGCTTGATATTGTGATTACCTTTATGGCAACGTGTTCAAGATGAGCAATGGGAAACTGACTCTTTTTTTCATTTGACCTGGGCAGTCAATATGATTACTTTGGGGATTTTTTTGTTGTTGTGTGTAATAAAACATCTGTAATAAAAGTTTTTTAAAAAATAGTTTTGGGAAAGAGAACGGAGACATGGATTGCAGACAGCTATTTGGGTCAAGGGGTTAGGTTTTTGCCAGGCTCCAGATGGGGACTGAGTGGAGGACAGGGGCTGGAAGTGGTTCTGAAGCTGATTCTGACTCCATTGCAAAAGCAATAAGAACAGCATTGAGTTAGGCCCATGCACTGCACCTGATCTGAAGTTTGTCCAGAGAGAGATTGATAAGCACGTTATTTATTCCCTTTATGAGGTATTTCTTAAGAATTCTGCTTAGGAAAGTGTGTTTGTTTTTAAAGCTTGCAGTAAGTGCAAATAACAAAATTCATTACGCTATCTTTGCATTTTCATCCTCTTTCAGATTTACTGGAAGATCTTGGAAAACAGCAGCTTTGGCGAAACAATTTAGTTATATCAAGGATAAGGAATTCTTGCTGGAAACTTGACAGGCACCAAATCACTTTCTTAAATGCCGTCCTTTCAGTTACTTTTGTGGATGGCCATACACTTGCTGTGGACAGTTTTATGTACACGGCAGGTCTTAACAGCAGATAAAACCCCAAGCAACTGCGACCAAAAGACCAAAGGCAGCCTCCCTTAATATGTTAGCTTATTTCTGAACAACTGATCTTGAAACATCGCCCAGCTCAGGTGTCCTTGCTCCTGCAGGTTGTGCCAAGCACATGGTTCTGTATCTTATGCCATCAGATGTCTGGCATATCAAGAGTGAAAGCATTGAAGCCAAGAGTTTTGCAATTGTTTTCAAATGGACTAGGATTTACAGCCCTGCTGTTTATTCAGTATTTTTTTAATGCTGATACGGCATGTGGCTGGTGCAGTAGAATGGTAAATTGTCATGGCCAATATAATGTGGTGACAGTCTGATATCTACTAATTTATACTAAGCACAGATTACTGCTAATGGGCAAAATAAGACATTATAACTTCTACTGTGTCAGATTAATTTGATATACATCCAAGTACATATAAAAACCATCAGATGCTTAGCACCTTTCAAACAGTGCTTGCACATTATTTGATTTTTGGCTCTGGTTCCTGCCATCATCAGAAGTAATTTACCTCTTCATTTGTGTAGCATAGAAAGGTTGCATTATAAATTAACCTAGAGAGTGCCCCAGCAATTCATAAATTATATGGGCTTAAAAATAACCCTGCTACGAAATAGGACATGATGCAATACAACAGTATTACAGCATCTTAGCAGTACTTGTTCAGAAAAAAGCAAATTATGATAATTTGCTACATAATAGTGGATATTCCTGGGCCCCAGGTCCTAGAAAAACAAAAGTCAGACCTGAAGCAGCCTCACATTGTTGTTCAGATTTACAGTTCAATGACAATGTTCAGGATCCTATGGGGCATATTTAAACACAGCACAGAGGTGAAGGGCTCGTTCTGCAGGGTGCTGAGTGCCTTTAGCTGCATTGAAGCCAAGGAGCTTGAGGTTGCTCAGTGTCTCCTTGAGCCCCCATTGTAAACTGAAGCATACATATTTATTTCGATGCAAGGAAGCTGAAAGATGTGTGCAGCTGTCTCATCTGCACTGAACACTCAGCACTGGAGGGAGGTTTGTGCTCCAGGCTGGAGTGGTGCTGCAGCTGGTTACAGGCACCAATAGTGCAGATGAGCAGAGCAATATGCAAGGCTTGTGTGTTAAACTAGGGGATTCCTGTGATATTGTCCAATAACTGGCATCTTCCAAGCATAGGTCACTTTACTGTGTCTCCCCCACTTCTCTGTCCAGGTTGTATCAGCTCCCAGGTATTACTGTACAAGCTGAAAATTAAAAAAAAAAAAAAAAAAAAAAAAAGCATTTTCGATGCTCTCCAACAGCACCTAAATTCTGCCTCTGTTTTGCACTGTTCTTGCAGCAGCATCAGGCCACTGTCAAAAAAATTGGCTCTGCAGTCTATTTAAAAATCTTGTTTTATTAAGAATCTTTTTAATTTCAGTTATGATCAAATATGTTAACATTTTGCCTTTGCCATGGCTTCTGGTGTAGACTCTGAACATAATTTCTAATGTCATAGTAATTTTTTTGCAGAAAGCAGCTACCTTCTTCCCCTACAAAAACTTTGTGCTGCAAATAATTTAAGATTTCCTCCAGGTTAGAATATTTTTGCATGTAAAACCCCTTTGAAGGTTTAAATAGACTGTTACTGAGTTTTGACATGTATTAGCACGTGTTAAGCACTGCAGTTATTAACGGTCGTGGAGACAAGACACATTCCATCTCTCAAGTGACTGACTTGCAGGTGTCCAGATCACTAAAGGCCATGAGAAGGCAAAGACACTAAAAAATACCACTTTCTGTTGCAATTAGCATTAAAACTCCCTTTACCAACAATCTTGGCAAGAAAGCCAGTTAATGTTCAGGTGAGGAATATACTCTAGTTGCTGCTTTACAAATTTCTGTCCCTAGATTGTGGCTGGGAAAATTGCCTTTTTAGTGCTTATGATGAAAATCTTCTCTGCATCACTTGTAAGGTTCCCCATCCACTCAGAACATATTTTTAAAGTATATTGAAGCATACATTTGCACAGCATGATGTGCATTAGTAACATAGAAATTACTGAATTCTGTGCTGTTCCTCTTGTGTTGTGCCTGAGCCCAATCTGTCCACATCCAAACAATGCCACATTCATAGAGTGAAATCAAGTTTTCCATACTGGTGGATTTTTTTTTTTTAATTCTTCAATTCCTTTTATTCATGTATAAGAAATGGAGATTGTCATCTTTCCCATAGCAGAACTAAAGGAGTGTGACGTGTCCTGCGAAAGCGGATACTCCAGACTCAATACTTTTCAAAGGGGTAGCAGGTTTAGGCAAAGCAAAGTAACCTTCCCCGCTTCTGTTCCCAGGGCACAGCTTCCGTTCTCCAGCGCAGGTCTGATAATGAGGAGTACATTGAAGTGGGAAGACTTGGACCATCAGATTATTTTGGTAAGAAAATTCAGCCTAAGCATGGTTCAGAAAGACATCAAATGGGATTGTATGAGGTAGTTGCTGTCTTAATTAGCGTTCTACTCTTTAACGAACAAGGGGTTATGCATAGGTCAGCTTCTGCTTTCAGCAATACTGAGAGATTTCACTGAAGCCGAAACTATTCCTTGGTTTACACCAATGTAGCTGACAGGAGACAGCTCCAGAATCAGCAAAACAGTCTGAATACATTTGTTTTCAAAGGCATTTTACACGCATGCATTATGCATGTGTAATGCACTTGTACTGTCAACAGAATTATGTAGAGTGTCTATCAAGATAATATAAAGGGATATGTTCTACAATCAAAGTAACTGTATGGTGGCCTGAATATGCACTTTCCAAAAAAGAGGCGCAGACGTGTGACAGCGTATTTGTCCCTATTTTCAGGTGAGATAGCATTATTGCTCAATCGGCCCCGGGCTGCTACGGTGGTGGCACGTGGACCCCTGAAGTGTGTAAAGCTCGACCGGCCCCGCTTTGAACGAGTGCTCGGCCCTTGCTCTGAGATCCTCAAGAGAAACATTCAGAGATACAACAGTTTCATTTCACTCACTGTCTAAATGATTCCTTTTGGAAAGCTGCCTTTGTGTGACCTTGTGCACTTAAATTTGCTCTGTGCAGCTCCATAGCTTTATAAAGAAAAAAATAAAAGGTGTGCATTTCATGTGTATTTTTTCTGTTATGTCATGCACTGGATGTCAGTTCAAATATTATGTATCATTTAAGAAAGAAGACAACTGTTTGGATAAGACTAGCTTGGGGGTACCATGCAGGGAAGATTAGGCTCTTGGCTTGCAGGCAAGATTTTTACCTGTTGTTGGATCATATAGATAAAACTGTGTTTTTAACTATTTAAACTATGTATGAATGTCTGTTTCCCTCATTATCTTTCACCTACCCTTAAAGTTGGTTTTATTCACCTTTTGTAAGCTTCTTTGGTAAAGTGATGTCCCTCTGCCTGTCACTTCTAAAAGCCTTTTCACTGCTTATGGACTGGAGGTTTCTGAAATCCATGCGGTCAGTGGCAGTTGCACAATTTAAGAGGGAAGGTTAGAGAAAGGTTTTGATCATTCCAGTAAGCCAAGGAAAAGTAGAACTTTTGAGTCACCTTGTTTGTGGTTTAGAAATAGGGGCCATATTCCTCTGTGTTACAAGCCCTTTCAATGGGAACTTCACTGAACTAAGCGGGGCTTTGTAACATATTTATCTGCACCAGAGTGTCCTCAGCCACTTTTTTGAATATTATATGAAATACTTAAGAGATAATGGCAGCTGTACATTAGCAGTTTAATAGGACTCTTTTACGTAAGGTCCACTTAATTAAAATTAAAAGCCTTTTTTTTAGTATATGACCAGGATTCTCTGAAAGCCACATACATGTTCCAAAATGCTGCCTCTCCTCCAAAAGACACGTATTGCAGAACAAAAAGCACCAGGAACCTGCAGTAAGCCCCATGTGGGTGCAGCCTTGCAGGCAGCTGTGGCTGCTCTGTGTAGATATGGGTCTCCTCTTCAGTGGAGCTTTTTGCAGAGCCAGGCTTTGCTCTGCAGCCCTCCAGGATGGGATCAGTTAGATTATTCTTTGGGGAAGCTTTTCCTTTGAAGGAAAACTTCTCTTTGCTAACGGAAGCAAATCCCTGCATCCCTGCTACTCTAAATGGCACTGCTCACTTTTCAGTTGCAGAAAAACTGTATTTCTTCTTAATGATAACATTACGCTGAGTAAATATGAACTTTCTATACCCTTTACACGCCAAAAGTTATATAATGAAATAAGGCAGCAATCTTCCTTTTGAAACTAGAGGTGTTAAGAACATGTCTAGAATTACTCATACTGGTGTTAACTCCTTTTTGGAGTTAACAAAATATAATTTCGGATTTTCCTACTGACTCCCACCAAGAAGGCTCTTGGGACCCAATATTCCAGTACCTGTCCACAGTGGTTTTTACAGAGCTAACTGCTCCTTGACTTCAGAGTCTAAGTCCTACCATCACTTCAAGGTGCTTAATTTATTTCAGCATATATTCAGTGGTCCTGTCATTGTATATCAGTTGCTACTATTTATTATGATTATGTTATGCTCCTTGCATGTAGCAAATATGACCATTCATGTTTTTCAACCTTGCAGTTTTATGACATACATTTATATAGGCAGACGCCCATTATATATCTCAATAAACATATAAGCATTTGCAAAACTTCTGTTTTGTTTCACTCTTTTTGTATTCTCTTCTGCTATTTTTAAGACATATTTTTAAAGGTTACTAGTCACTCATGTATGTTACTTAACCTATTGCATTTCTGTTGTATTCATAAAAAAATGTGTTTTGCATAATATGCAAGACACATGTCTTGCTAAACACCGAGTTATTAGTCTCACTGTTTAGAAGCTACTTGAGCACACACACACAAAACAGACTCTTTTGAATTTTGAACCTTTATAGATCATGAAGAATACATTTGAATTATGGTTCTATTATAAGCAAGTTCAAGAGAAGTGTAATCGTTTAACACCAGGGTTCCTGTGCTTGAAGTGGAACAAACTGATATTCTATGACATTTGAAAGATAATTGTAATATTTGCAGTGGATGATGGGACAGAATTGCAGTATGAATAAAATTCTTCTACATTACTTGTGGCTGTTATGGGTTTATTAATACTGAAAGACTGTATGAATAGAAGTCATGTTCTAGTTAAAATCTGCATATCATAAAAAGTTTGAACTCTGCTGAAAATAATCAGATGCAAAAGGACAAAAAATAGACCAAGAATCCTAGTGCTATATATAGGAATGGAAAACAAACTGTTTTTTTGCAGGATTAGCGTGAAGAGAAAAATTCTTGGGTTTAAATGTAACCATATACATCTATATAAAGAAGTAGGGGTTCAAGGTGTCTCTAGGCTCTTCATGTTGTTGAGATGTCAATTTAGCAAGGAATTTAAGCACATGTGGAACATGAAGTACGTGAGCTGTCTCAGTGGTTTTAGGGACGCTGTGGAGAGCTTTGAAGCCCACAGGGCTATTGGTGCAAGCTGTTGTACAGAGAGCTGGAGGAACTGGGTGAGAACAGAGTTGTTCTCAAATACCAGAGCTTTTTCTCCCAGTATCACAGACAAAGCCCACAGTCTGGACCACAGAGAATCTGTCCCAGTTCTTCCTCTCTGCTTTGGGCCACACAGATTTTAGAAGTGCAGCTTCCCTAGGACTGAAGCACGAAGCCATTTTTGGCACCAGAGCTGTGCTGTGCTGCTGCCATGGCTTGGCCAAGAAGAACTGCATTGAGGACAAACTTCTCAAAGAAGGCAGAGCTTCTGAAGGAACTGCCTGTATCTCTTGAATCTGGATGGATCAGGATTGAAGGGCTGGAGATTATGGCTGCTTGGTGAGAAGAGGTATTTAGCACGTTGTTAAGTGCCACACGCTACCTGCAGTGTCAGCCAGAGCTCTGGGTGGCCACGTACGAAGGCATCTTGTGGTCCAAGCTTGGCTCTGGGGCTGGAGCCGTCACCCAGAGCAGTGTGCTGGGCTTGCGGATGTGCTCATGCAACTTCTCTGCGGTGGCCCCCACACAGGAATCTTGGGCGGCTCCTGGCCTCCAAGGGCCATCCAGCTTTCCATTTCTGGACTGTGTTATTTTTCCCCCTTCGCAGTGATTCAGGCGGGAAGGACTCATCTTTCCAGAGAATTACTCACATTATGTAGCAATCAGAAGTGACCACTCTCTCTGAGGTTCTTCCAGATGGACATTACCAGCCCACGCTCCCCCAAAAAGAGCATCTCACCACTCCTCATTGTCTTTCTTTTTTCGGTTGGTTTTAATTGTCTAACAGCCATTTCAGGACTCAGAAGAGAAAGAAAAGACTGTATTTTTAATAGAAACTGATTGTACCTCTGTTTTTTTTTTTTTACAAGCCCCATATGGCTGACCATGCTTTTGTGTATGTAGAAGATTACTGCAAGCAGTCTCCAGCATTCCTACCACTTTGTGGCAATGGGTGCCTGAAGTTGTGCAAAGGTACCACCCCCGTGAATCCTTGATCCTCAAGCAGGCGCAGTCTGACATGACGTTACCTGTTCCAGTGTTAGTGGAAAACAAGAGCGGTAGCAGAGAACAAAGTAATACCAATGCATGCTGGCTTGGTTGTTGGCTGCTGTTTTGGTTTTCTTGCAGTAAGTGATCTCCAGAAATGGAGCCACCGCACTAAGGGTGAAATTTCTCCTGCTGTGCAAGGTTGCACGACCTGTGTGCATCACATTTGGCTCTGCAGTTCTCAGTGGCACGTAGATCCTTTCCTTCCTATCTGTGGAAGAGATCATATTTGTTCTTTGTGTACATTTCTGTGTAGCAGCAGAGAGAAAATATTGTCTTGTGCAGAGGTAAAACCGTGATGATGTCCTTGAAAGGAGCCAGAGACTGTGATGCCTGTGGTTTATTGCAGTGTTACGTGGATGCAGCCACCGCAGTTGTGGTGTCCCCCAGGACTGCGGCAGGTGGGTGGGATTAGCAGAGCAGGACAGTTAGGGTCACACTGCTGACACAGTGAGCACTAACTGGTTTAAAAAACCATGTTTCAAAGAGCAACTCACCATTCAGAGACAGAATTATCTACTCCTGCATGCCCAGGCATGTTTTTTAAAATTTGTTCCCAATGATTTGGCAACTCTGCCTGTAGTTTATTTTCCCCTTCCATGCATAGAACTGCTCAGAAACCCGTAAGGGGGTTTTCACAGCCAGAGGGACTTCTGTAGGTCTCCCTTCCCTCTGGAGAATGAGAACATACTGGCTAGGAGCATATGTGTAGCCTTGGAAAGCTGATGTTACAGGAATGCACTGTCTTAGGTGCTCCTAAAAAGGGTTTTTCTACAGCCATTTGCTGCTCAGCAGAGTTGTATCTGGGATGCAGCACTTGCACAGCAAGCTGGCCTTTTCTCTGAAAAAGCTGCCTGGCCAAAGGAGCTGGCATCTGCAGCCATCTGGTATTTTTGTGAAGGCTGAGGATGTTTTCTGTGCTTGATCAGACTCCAATACCAGAGTGATTCTTCTGAGCTCTAAAAATCTGGATGCAGCTTTTAGAAAAGAGGCTGCACTTTGCCTGGGAAAGCAAAGCAGAACATGAATGTCTCACTGGACATGCTCTGGAGTCCTGTCTCAGAAGTGCATGGGTGACTATTTTGGCTTCTGAGGGCTTCAACCTATCCCCAGCCCCGTTTTAATCTCTGTTTCCAAGTTACTCTCTGCAGAAGTAGCACAGAGAATCTGTGCACAGACAGGCTGAAACACCCATCCCCGGCTCCTGCACTTGTGCAAGCGTGCAGAGTTCTCTTTAAGAAGTCATGAGTTCTCATGGAGGAAAAAAATAATCATTTTACCCAAAAAGACTGCTCCTATTCCAGTATAAACTGTCTCCCAAACATGGAACAGCGGCATGCCATTTTGCTCTGTGGGCCAGCAGTGCTGAATGAATTGGCAGATGCTGCGCTTCTGCGCGATCCCTGGTAGCTGCTCCAGTGATGCTCCCCTTTCTTTACAGCTCGGGTTCATGTTCAAAAGGTTTAATTTCCAAAAAGGTGCCCCTTGCCCAAGCTCCCTGCCATCGGGAATTGCCGGGTGCATTCCCGTGCCCTTGGTGGGTGCCGACAGCCCGCGCCTGGCTTTGGAGAGCTGGCAGTTGGACGCAGGACATATAGACTGATGATGAGGTAGGGATTTTCTCACCACTGCCTGCTGTTACTGGCTCTCTGGATGTTCATACTGCTGGCTCTGGGGAAATCAAGCCTTTCTGGGAAGTGGCTACTCCCTATCCTCTTTATACAGAAAATGTATTGTTATTGTTTGAAAGCACTTTTGTATTGCCTTAGACTACAAGCATGGCAATTGTTCAATTAGAAGACATCATGGTGCATAGCAGTGAAATACAACGTACAGTACCATGCAGTATGTATTTTCCAGATAAACTGGGAAAATAGTGAAATGGATCCGCGAAGTGGGGGCACAATAGCTGCTTTACATTCCTCCACATGTGTGGAATTTATATGCGCTACAGAGTGACTCTGTTTTGTTACCATGTGTTTAAGATAATCTGACGATTTGTCGTATTTCTAGCAGCCTTCATTTTCTCAGTTGTGTTTGTGGTCCGCGCACAAAGTAGCAGAGACTTAGCGAGAACATGGCTCTGAATTAGTGCTGGCTGAACCCTCCCACCATTTATTTCCACTCCAGCAGGGAGAGAGAGAGAACAGACTTAACAGTTGAGAAATACAAGAGGCTATTTCTCCTGCTCATCCAGGGGCAGCTCGAGCAATTTGCCAGAGAGGAGTAGCTGGCTGCGGTCACAGTCTGTGGGTTATTTCATCGAGACTTCCAGCCTCGAGGTGCATCGCCTCTGGGCCCCACCCTGCCCGGGAAGCCGGAGCCTGTGGCATGCAGGGGGGGGACACGTCACCCTATAGCCAAACCCATGTATCAGTGATGGCAGGAATTGCTGCAGGAAGGGAAGCTGTGCCTGCTGGCGCTGGCCCTGGCACTGATGGAGAAGTCCCGGTCCTGGTCCTCCCACCCAGGAGTCGTGCATCCTTGTAGGGATCTTGGCGAGGCTGGAGGAACTATCTGGGAAAGCAATAGGGCTGCTCCTGAGCCTGGCAAAGCTGCAAACGGCCGCCAGCAGCATCATGTGCCCCGCTCCGGCTGACGTGAGTGCTCAGATGCGTCCAGCACGTGTTACGATGGGCCAAATTGCCATGAGATGGCAGGATGGTTCCTATCCTTGACACTTAGCCAGTAAAGCATCACACCCTCTCCTATTGCCTTGCGTTTCTGGCGCTTAGCCCGGGATTTAGCTTTTAGCGAAGTAAGAGAAATCCAGAATTAACTCGGGACGGCTTTTTAAAACTTGCGTTTGCAGTGGGCAGAAGGTACTGAAGCCACCCAAGGAAGATGAGCGCCAGCCCAACAAAGGCACCCTTGTGCGGGCGGGGAGATGCAGCAGAACCTGTGTCCGGATGAAAGCTGCCCTATCAAAATAGCCATAAACAAACCCGCCTCCTCCGCTACAGAAAAGCTGTTGTGCCAGGAGCATATTAAATTGTATATGCTTTTTCTCAAGGCAAAAGAATTGCAGCAGTGACGGCAGCTGTGCGTGCTGGAGCCGAGCCACTGTATTCAGCTAATGAAGGACGGGGTGGGGGAAGGACTGCAGATGAATGTTTTATTCAGAGGGACCCACACTGAAATGATCTACTGGCACTGGGGACATGTGGTAGGGAAAAAATCTGATGGCCCCGCCACTGAAAGCTGTTTGCCAGAAGGCAGCACAGGTGATGGGTCAGATCCCTTCCCACGCCGGGATCGGCGGTCCTGGTGGTGCTGCTGTTTATAGGATGAGACAAGCTGGGTTTTTCCTTCTGTGGGTTTCCCTGAAGAGGTTCTCGGTCTGAAGCCGCAGCAGCAGAGCTGGGCTGCAGCTGCCCATCTGGCCCAGGTGGAGGAGCAGGTCAGGGGCAGAGGGGTGCAGAGCTCGGGAGAGGCAGGTGCTGGGGCTTAAAACTAACAAGCAGAGAGGAAGGCAAGCTGTTCCTTTGGGGCAGTGGGCTCAGGACTCACCCTTAGCTGCCTTTGCCAAGGTGAAACTTTACTTTATGAGTAACTAAATCCTCTTCCACTGTGAGCTGCAATTTCCTTATGAACAAAGTTGAGTTGTGGGTAAAGGATATAACATAAATCCCCATCAGCCACAAATTTAGAAACATCAAGAAATTAGCAGGATGCTTTCCCTATTAACTCAGGAGCACGATAGCATAGAATAGCATAGAGGCACCTCACGGCTCCTTGGTAGGAGGGAGTGAACTGAAAAGAATAAATCCAGAAAGGACAATTTATGTGAAAACACCTCACAGGTGCCTCATCAAAGGTGAGCTTATCCTCAGGCCATGTAGTTCAGACGCTGCAGCAAGGAAATGGGATAGAAGAGCCTGACACCCTTTTCACTTTAAATTCAGTCACCACAGCCTATTCCTTAAGGTAAAGAGGAAATTTATGGCCCTGCTGCAATGCGAGCAATGCTCTGTGAGCGCCCACAAGGTAAATGCCCTTTTGTGTTTGAATCTGTTCCATTTCTGAGGTCACTGTGCACATAGGGCTAACATGATTCAGTGAAAGGAACCCATTTTGGTTGCTTTTTAAGCAGATTACAGCAGATTAGCTGACTAATCTACATGGAATCCTCTCTCCAACAATGTCAAATGGTAAACAAATCCAGCCACTTTTGTATTGCATATAAATATTTACTGTGGATTTTATTGAGATTAACTTCAAATGATGTTTGCCACAATGGTTTTATTTTATGACTTACTACCTTCAGTAACGTAAAACCTTTTGAAAGAAACATACCTTCAGCAAAGTGTGAATGTAGGGCTGATCAGCTGTACAGTAGCATGTATCAGAGCATGTATACAAACAGAAACCGAGCACATTATCAACAAGAGATGAAGGAAGCAACAAATAAGAATGAGAGCTAGCGGTGCAGAATGCAAGTGCCTGGGATTATCATCACATCAGGTGAAGTCTTCCCTGGAAGATGTGACTTGCATTAGGAGCTGACACCCCCCTCAGATGTCAGTGTGCACAAACCTGTGCTTGTAAGAATGGAGGCAGCCCTTCTAATGGAGCAGGAGCAGAAGCAGAAGGGGGCAATGCGCAGTGTGTGCCCAGAGCAAAGAGCCAAAGTACCAAAACCAATGATTGCTGCTGCTGTCATGAAAAAGCCAGTGTGGGTCTGTGTCTGACAGCACATCACACTCTCGATGGCATTTCGGGGGCAGACATCTTCGGCCCTCCTGAGCCACCCATCCCCATGGGGCTGCTGCACCCGTGGGTGCCGGGCTGGAGCGCTGCCATACGCTGCGGTGCCAGGAGCGCAGCTGGCCGCGCCTGGGATGTGGGGAATGTTGTGTCTACCAGGCTAGCAGAGGAATGCTCAGTTTACAAGACAATGGCTTTTTAGGAAGCCAGAAAAACTTAAACAGCCTTCCCAGATGGAAGATTGTCCCTTTCCACCCTTTGTACAATTAGGGCAGCTTCATACTCCTATAAAGAGATGATCTGTTTAATATAAGAGATTTCCAAAGTCTTAGCAAATGAGTATCTGAGAACTGGCTTCTGATGTGGTTTATGTTCTTTTTGATAGATTTAGGTTATGGGAATGTTGGTTACAGAGGCAGTGAGTGATTCATGCTGAAACCATCCGGGTGCCATCTGATACAGGCCGTCCACCCGAAGGTAGCAGCGGCTGCTGTGCGTGTTGTATTAGTGCTGGCAGTTCCAGCTGCTCTGTGGTAACTTCTAATTGCAGGAAAACTACTACAGCAGAGAAAAAGAAATGGCTGCATTTTGCAAAAGAGAAGTAATGCTCACCAGGTCAGCATTCACATAGCAAGCTGGGGGGGTTACAGCGATGCCTCGAGACCTCAGAGTGAAGGAGCTGCAAGGAGCTATACCAGTGCTGCAGAAGTGCAGGTCCCCATGCAGCATCAGACAAGGGCAAAGCAGCACAGGAGGCAGCTGGCTGCTCTGTGCTGACTGCCCACCTTGGAGTTCTCTGGCAAACCATCTTCTCCCACCTGACTCCAGCTTTGCCTTGGTAGCACCTGCAGGATCAAGCCCTGGAGCAGATGGGGGAAAGAAGCAGGGGTGAAATGTCTTTCTGCTCTGTATTTCTTCCCTAGAGTCAAGCATTTCCATTTGAAGACTATCAAAGCCAGCAAAAGGGCAGAGGGTGGTCTGTGAAAGATCTCACCGGGAAAAAACTCAGAGGGGGGCTGCTCTTCAGGAAAGGACTGCATCCCCCCAGCCCTGCTGTGCTTCCCGCAGCCCTCATCCACCTGCTGAGCCCTTCTGGCTGGCTGGGGCTGGTCCTTTTGCTGGAAAATCCCTCTCTGATAACTCTTAGCACCCCAATCAGAGAGCAGACACCAAGAAATGATGCCAGCACAGTGCCTCGCACAGAAGTCTGCTTCCAGGTGTGGGCTCAGCACTGAAAGTCAGGTGAATGAAGCAGCAATGGGAAGATGCAGTGGCCACCATCAGCCACCTACCTTGCAGCACATCTCAGAGCTGAGCCCTGTCATGGACAGCAGCGTTGGAGGAACGGGGATAGTCGTCATCAAAACTCGCAGATTCCCTTTGGACTTGCATAACTTCTCCCAGACCTCTGTGAGAGCAGGGCTAGGCCACCAGCCAACAGCTCTGCAGTGTCACATACCTTAGTTGCCATGTAATAAGCAGAAGATTTGAGGATCCTATTTTTGTTTGCAGGATTGCGTGTGTGTTTGGTTTTTTTTTTTTTTTTTTTTTTTTTTTTTTTTTTTCCCCCTCAGGTTTCTCCCCCTATTATGAGTTTCAGTGATACACAGAACCAAATGGAAAGATTCTGTCTTCATTTATATCAGATTTATAGTTGAGTTATGGTGTTCGCTCGATCATTTACTCTGAATTTATTAATGTTAAGATAAAATCAGTCACCAGGGATCACCAGGCTGGGCAGGCACCAAAAAAGCCCCCAAAATGCTGCATGATGCCGCTTGTGCTGGAGTGACAGCCTGCAGCCCACTGTGCCCTGAGGGTGACACAGCAGCACTGGGACTCGGGGTGTCCCCATAACACCACACATCCATTCCAGTGAGGCCACCCCACTCCTGGGTTCTCTCTGCCTTCTGTTTTGCATCACTCCACAGGCTGCATGCCCACAGGTAGCCCGTGAACCCCACTTCACCTGCAGTTGCCTCACCATACTTGCTGTGAGCACAAAACCTCTCTGAGGAGAGCAGAGGGCAGCTGCAGCAAGAGGCGTGCAGATCATCCCTGGTCCAGCACCAGCACATCCCTTTGTGCATCACACAGGTTTGTGGCCTTGGGTGAGGCACAACTCCCCAGATAAAGGCGCAGCAAGGCAGCCTTGCCGGGCTGGCAGAATGACAGCCAAAGCCTTGTGCCTGCAACTCCTGCCTGAGATAGCACGACGCGCTTTCAGGATTTATTGCCTTTATCCCCATTTGCGGCCAGCCTGAATGTTTCAATTATCTTTTCATGTTTTGGCATTTCCCTAACAAGCAGTGTTATTTTGTTGCTTCTGTTTCAGCGGAGACAGACAGGGCCTTGTTTTCCAAACACTGCACGCGTACATTGAAAAGCAAGCGGGCGATGGTGAAGCATATTTGGTCTGCCTTGGTGGTTCGAAAGGTTATTTACCGACCTCTGCCTCATCACCTTGCCCCAGCAAAGGCTCTGGTCTCAGCCATTCAGCAATGAATCCTGTTCCCGCTGTGATGGGCTCATGATTTTGTTGCTGACCCTGGCAATTCATTGCCACAATTCATCCAGTCTGAGTTTCTTAGTAGTCTGCTCCCCAGCTTGACTTTCTCGAGGCAAATTCAGCCTTAGGGTAACTTAAAGAGAGGAGTTACATCAGCACTGACTCGAGCCCACGGTTTCTGCTTTTTTGGCTCTATTTAGTATCTCAAATTGCTTATTGGCATCGGGTGGTTGTTTTCAAGATCTCACATAGCTTCAAGTCTTCCTCTCCGATGCTACATACACTGATAATGAGCCGCGTTTGCTAATCTCCCATCAGGATTCATAATGTCATAAGAAAAACCTGGTAGAAAAAAAAAATGTTCATCACAGTTTGTTCTGCAGCACAAAAGGTCATTCTGGCTGAATAGTTTGTCAGAAAATTTCCATTTAGTGTGAAAGTTTTCAGGGAAAAAATGTGAGTTTCTCCTCGGCGACAACCAAAATGTTTCATTTCCGATAGCTACCAACTGTCCCCTCTTCAGGAGCACAAATGGGGATGCAAACACAAAAAGGGTGTTTTCTTCAAGTCTTCATGAAGAGCTCTGCACATTTCTCCAGCAGCCCTCCTTGTGGCGCCGACTTACCCATCACCCCCAAACAGGCTGTGGAGTGGCATGGTGCTGGGCCCTGCAGCTTGCCCTGGCACCACACACTGATTTCCACTGGGCATGGGAGGGGTGGTAACTGCAGGAGGATTTTGTGCATCTGGACCCTTCACAGCGACATCGAGGGCTAGACTGCTGAAGGGAAGAAAAGTGGAAATAGAACCTGATGAGAACTCTCCTTATGCTGTTGCCAAATGCGTTCCTTCGGCATTAGCAGATTAACCTAAAAAGATTCTGGCCTCTTGTTTTCAATCTCATCCCACCCATCACTACAGGCGACACTGTTGGCTGACCTGGGCGTGCACCTGAAACAACGGGACTGCTGTGTGTCCTTAGCAGGGGATGTGTCCCAAAAAAACCAGCATTGCCTTTCCACCAGGCAGGGAGCGATGGTGACAGGGTGCTGTGATGGGAAGGGATGCACGGATCTTGAAAACAGAGTTGCAATAACCTCTGGGAGCCAAAATGCTTCATTTCAACAACAGAAAAACAATTGCACATGAAACCTCAGATCCCAGGAGGGCATGATTAAAGGAATGGATTTTGGCCAAAGGGGGAAAATGGATCGACTCTGCGCATTCACACCCAGTGGCGTGGTCCCACGGGTGCTGTGCAGGTAAGGGGAGGGCTATCTGCTGAGCAGGGCTTGCCTGCAGCTGCTGCTAAACTCATTTTTAATGCAGCGTTTTCGATTATTTCCTATTCACTTGATACGCCACCAAAATAGATCCAGTTCTCCCCTGTTTTAGCCTCTGCTAAAACCCTCAGACCACATCTTCTCCTATAACAAAAAGTATGTGGAATTGGCTAAAAAAGAAACATTCCTGTTCTCACAACACTTAAAAAAAAAAAAAAAAAGGTCTACTCCTTTCCTAAAGAAAAAAAATATCACTTATAAGACTTTATAAAACTGCTTCTGTCCAGAAGGCTCCTGCATCAGATCAGCTTTGTCCCTTTAACCATTGCTGTGCCAAGCCTCGCTGTAAATTATTAATCATCCAGAAATAGCTGCTGAAAATAGAGGCTAAAGGGAAGGCTTGATAACAGCAATGCGTATGGCATAATTTATTTTGATCTTCCTGAAAGTCTAGCCTGAAGCCTGCAGCCGAAAGTCTGATTTGTGAGAAGGCAGGGCAGGGCAAGGGAGAGAGAAAGCTGCAGGGACACAGCCAAAAACAGATCACAGACCGCATGGTTAGGGGGGCAAATATGGGGTGGGTTCATTGGAGCCCATGAATAGCTTGAAAGGGGAGAATAAGAGGGGGAGAGAGAAATCAAGCAGCAAGCTGAACTTGTGAATGCTTTTGGCATGAAATCATGAGGGCAAATGCAAAGCTATCCACCCACGCACACATGCATGGAGCTGCCACTCCACGGGGACAATCCTATATATATATGTACATATAATGAGTCTCATATAAATAATGAGACATCAAGGGGGGTTCACTGCCTCTTTACAGTGGAGTGAGAAAGCTCTGGACCACGCTGCACCCCTTGTGAGCTCAGCACTAGGCGCAGCACTGGATGAAAGCAGATGCTGAAAGAACAATATGGGATGCAAGCTGGATAAATGCAGACACTGTAAGAGTGATCTGAGATGCAGGGTGGATATATGCAGATGCTAAAGGAGTGATATGGGATGCAAGCTGGACAAAAGCATGTTTTAGTAGCAGTGAGGTGACTCTGGGCAGGGGCTTAGCCCCTCGGGAGCTGGGATGAGCCCTGAAGATGGGGACAGCTTGTGAGTGCTCCTTGCCCTGCCCTGTGGTGGGGTGACCCTGCTGGTGCTGCAGAGGAGGGAAGAGCAGAGGTGTGCAGACCCCACGTCCAAGTGGCAAACATTGGGAAAACTGCAGCCAGGCAGAGCTGCCTGCAGAGAAAAGGACATTTTGTTGTGAAGTGTTTTTTCTTCTTCTTGGATGTATTTTTTTTTCCAAGTTGCATTTCTTTGTGAGGCTTTGTGGACAGTGTGGGCAGAGCCAAGTGGAAGGAATTTAAAGGGAGAAGCCAGTTCAGGGTCACAGCCTGATACGCGAACATAAACCAAACAACTACTCATGGGACAAAGCAGATCCCCAGAGCCGACATGGGGCCACGGATGTGTGGGGTGGGACTGGTGCCGGGGGCAGCGCAGGCTGCATGCGGCCACCAGCCAGGGCCACCCGGGCAAGTGAGGAACGACCGCAGCCAAAACAAGGAGGGAGGCTCGAGGTGGGCCTGCATGGGGAGCCGAAGGGGCACAGACCCAAGTAACAAGCCTGACTTGGCTGATTTGGTCCTGGCCCTTCATCTGGGGAGGGAGTTTCTGGGCAGTTTTCCAGCTGGGGCAAGGGGAGCCCGGGAGAGAGCGGTTAAGTGAACATGGCCTGAGGAGGGACAGCATTCAAGCCATGCACAAGCCAAGAAGCCTTGCAAGGAAAAACAGTCAAATTGTTTGCTCTGTTGCCTTCATATACAGCAAGGACTTCACCAGCAAGGAGTCTGAGGCACTACTCAGCTATCACAGCTCTAGGGAAGGAAAACAGGAAGGCTGGATTGCTTTCGTTCTGCTCTGTCAGTGCTGGTTCATTGTCACCTCTCCTCTGGCACCTGCTTCCTTCTAATCCATGCATAGTGAGGTTAGAAAACAACCACCATAATGAAAGAAGACTATTGCAGCTTAGCCTAGTATGGCTTTGGCTCCTGCATACACAGCCAGAATTTTGTTCTCACACTGGTTTCATGCTAGGGACGCTCCAGACACAAATTTCTTACTTGCTTCTTACTCTGTGTACTGCCTCTTTGGCAAAGTGTCCCTCAGTACTGAGGAGCCTTTCCCTAGGTGCACGTGGGATCAAAGGCAGACCTCTGGGACTGCTTCCCCACGAGACTTGGCCACAAGGACTGTGGCCCCATGAGACTTGGCCACAAGGATGTTCTCAAAACAGCTGGAAAGGCAATTTGAGAGGGAAAGAAACAGGTTTCATGTGGAAGCGGGCCTAGTGTGCAGCACGGCCATCTGACCAGGCCTAATGTGCAGCGCGACGATCTGACCGTGCCTTGCCAGAGCCTCTGTGAGGAGACTTCACCCTGGGGTGAGGTGACGGCCACACACCTCTGTAGGCCTCCCAGCCACAGCAGGTGGTGCTTTATTGGGGAAGCTTTTCTGGCATGGCCACACGTATGCTGGAAATTGAATTGCAGTCCTCGTGTTCGCTGTGGATCAGAGCTGCATTTTGAAGCAGTGATGTAGAAGTTAAAGACTCCATAGCTGATTCCCAGTCTCTTGAGCCATCTGGCTCCCTATCACTATTTTATCTCTCTCAAACGCTGCGAATGCTGAGGCCCTGTTCTGGAGTAATGGTGTTTCAAATTAAATCGACAGCCAGTTTGGGTTACGCAACCATGAAGCAAAGAAACACCAGAGGCAACACAGAAAGCCCCTCCCAGCAAAAGCTCCCGATGACATTTATGGGAGTAGGTGGCTGAGGGGCTGCAGGGGGAATTCCAGATGGATGGGGGAAAGTATCAGCGGTACTGCCAGCCTCTGATGGAGGGTGGGACCGGGGGCACCCGGCGAGCCGCTAGGGAAGCTGTGGTTATGAGATCAGAGGGGCGGCCTGTGGAAAGTCAGCAGGGACGTGTGGAAACCCAGTGGGCAGCTAGCAGTGTGGTGCTGGGATGAGCATGAGATGAGAAGGGTGTGGTAACGCAGACTCCAAAAGATGAAATGCTTGCTGAACGCCAGGAAAAGAAGCAGGTCTGTCCCGGCGACGTCAATGGAGTGCTGCAGGCCCAGGGTTAGTCATGCTCCTAAGTGCTAGGCTCAGCTGGGGCTGTGCTTGACCCTGCCTCTCCATCCCTCAGAAAGCCAGGGATGAACTAGACCACACAGCACACTGTGCACCTCCAGAGGGAAGTGATTAAGCCATGAATAAGAGATCCGCCAGCTGTTGTGCTCTGAGTGTGCGCACATGCTGTCGAAGAATGGCAGAAAACTAAAACGTAGGCCAAGAGTGCCTGAGACTAAAGGTGAGACCTCCATGAAGGACCATGGCAACAGCTACAAGACTAAAAGCATGAGCAGTGGAAACAGATACCAGGATAGCATGGGTGTTTGAATTCTGACATCTTAATTTCAAACAAAGGAGGATAGGAAACTATTTTTTAAATCCTTCTTGTTAAGTAATGCTCACAACTCCCATTTGGACGGGAGCTGAACATACACAACTTCTGGACACCCTTCCAGCATTTCTTTGCTTCCTTAGCAGCCAGAAGGAGCAGCTGGCATGGAAGCGGTGCCATCCCCTCCTGGACACCAGGCACCGGGGCAGTATCCTGCTGCTGCAAGGCTGCTGTGGTGCACGGGAGTGTTTGGGGCTGCCTAGCTGCTGCTCTCATCAACTCTGGCATACACAGAAACCGAAGTGAGACAGAAGAGCTGTGGCAAAAGAGGGAGAAAAAGAGGCTGAGGAGATCTGGAAACCACAAACGGGGAAGGAATAGGCAGGAACAAGGAGAAAATGCAGTAAGAGGAGGGAAGAAAAAAAAAAGTCATGGTGAAGGAACAAGAGTAAATAAACTGTGTGATACAACCAGAAGCAGCACGAGCAGTTCACCGCTTGTATGCACTGTGACTGGGCTGTTGCCCGTGGTATTTTGCTTCACAAACTCACTCAGCCATTATGCACCGAACGATCATTAATGCAGCAGATGCAGCCAGACGTACGTAGGAGTGTGTTAATATAGGACCTGATGTAAAAAACACCTGCTAGTTTGGCAGAGTGTCTCAGGAAAGATACATGTGGCTCATGTGATTCTGCAGTATTTACAAAGGTATCTACTGCTTTCTCATCACACCATGTGTAATTCCCATTTGCTTTTCCGGGAGCTTTGCACAGTGATGGTGTAACAGAGACACCCGGACAGAAGTTAAATGTAGCTGGTTCCACTTACACTAGCAGAGAGGCTGACACCTTAAATGTTCCTTCTCCCCCAAATATTCCTTCCCCTCCTCCCCCCACCTCAGCTTAAATACCTAGGACATGGAGAAGAATTTTCTCTGCAATACCTAGGCTCTGAGGCCTTGATTACAATGGTTTAAGCTTTTATAAGCCTGAAGCAATTGTGCTGATGCCATGAAGTTACACAGGGAAGAGGCACTTTTTGGAGATGATCGCAACATGGCCTGCCTTGTCCCAGTCCCAAATTCCACGCCGCTGAAACAAATGTGTGTCATTCCTGAAGTCTTCGAAGTGCTGACGTGCTCTCCTGGCATAAGATTATCCTACAAACCCAAGGCCAGGCTGGTACCTGGCAACCCGGCAGCACAACGGAGCTGCTTGCAGGAGCACTGCAGGGACGGAGGGGTCTGACTCACATGCAGACAGCAAACAGCTGCAGGGAGTTCAGATGTCACCACCCCACAGCTGTCTGCCCAGGCTCTGCGGGAGGCTGCCCACGGGCAGAGGCGGCCGGATGGGATGGATGCTTGTGCCTCAGCTGTCCCAGCCTGGGGCCCAGAGGGATGCATGGAGAAGGCAGGTGAAGTGCAGGGCACCACGAGCTGGGGAGGCACCTCTGGCATGGGAGCAAAACCTGACAGAGGGAATACCATTAACTCTCCCAGCTAATTACAGCTCATTTTTCAGGATCCTCAGCAAACGGGTTTCTGCTCTGCTTCCCTTTTGCTCCATGGGATTTCTTTCCCAGGGTTCACCCACTTCTGGTCTCTCCTTGATGCACTGTCCTCACTGGAGCTCCTACTCCCCACCTTCATGCAAGGTGCATGCACAGGAGAGAGCCTCCAGCACAGGTGGTCGTGCTGTGGGAGCAGCACGTCTAGGATGCATACAGAGGTGGGCAGCCAGAGCTACTGCCAGCCATAGCAGTTATTCCAGACACAAAGCAGGGATACAGAAAAAGCTGGTTTTTTATCCCTTGTCTCTTTGCTTGCTTCTTGGCATTTTAAACCTTTTCTGCTCACCTTTCTCTTCTCAGATTTTCTTCTGGCACAAAATAACTGCGGCGACACAACCTACCGCCTTGAATTTTGTTCTCAGCCTCACAGTCGCCACTTTATTTTGCCTTTTCCCAGTTTCATGAAAGAACGCAGTCGCATGAATAACAGGATTATTTATCATCCTCTCCCTCCCCTTCCAGGATGACTTGCTGTTTATGGAAAGCACTCGAGTGCAGAAGAGATCGTGCTACAGTTAAACAGACAATGCTTAAAGGGCCATTGCCTGTGCTCTGGTTTAACAGCATTTCTCACTGATTTCTAAGAAAGAAGGAGTTCTGTATCTGGGCTGATGGGTACCGCATCACAAATTGATGCTGCATGGTAAACTAATTCTACATTCAATAGGACAGAGGAGATGATTCTGCATTTCACTTTTTGCAAAAACCAAGAAATTCACTTTTGGTGTAAATGCAGGTACACATCCCCTTAGCAGGCCAGTATCAGATCACAGGTATGAACATGGCCTTTGTGACACATAGAACAGTGGCTAGCAGGTCACAGACTTAAATAAAACACCCACGTGTCACAGCTGAATGATGTGACCACTGCGTGCCTGCAAGAGCTCCACTAGACCTGGAGTACAGCTGGATGATGTTGGTGGGTGGCTGAGAGATCAAGTGGGTTTGGAAATGGTTGCCCCCAGCTTCTCATCTGCAACGTGCAGGTTGTTTAGCTTCACCATGTCCCCTCTGCATTTCCAGCCACGTGCCTAGTGGTTATAGAGCTTTAGCAGCTTTTAGTAGGAAACTATGTAAGCACAAAGCACTGAGAGTAAGCAGCTGGAAAGCGCTCAGTTCCCTGGGAAGTTCTGCTGAGGAACGCGTGTCGTAGCATGGGTTGCTTGCTCTGCTCGGGTCACCACCAGTAGTGGGTCTGTGGGCACTGTGTACCTCGAAGGATGGAGGTGTGCTGAGACGATTAGCTTTGGGGAACATTGTTAGTGCGGGCTCTGTAAAGCCCTGCGAAGTGATGCTACACCGGACTGGGGACTACATGTGTGGTCCTTTGGACTATGCGCAGCCACTGAGACCACAGGAGGACCAGGATGCTGTATTTTTGGAAGATGAAGATGAAAGAACAAAATGAAAAGACAAATGTACAGAACTCTGCAGCAGTTTCTTAAAAAAAAAAAAAAAAAAGTTAAAAAAAAAAAAAAGAAAGTCATGCTTTCTATTTGCTCCTTTCCTTCCCCTCTATTAACTGGGTTTCTGTGACAAAAAGGATCAGAAATTCAATTAGGAAATTTCACAGCCATTGCAAACATCTGCAGTTCAAAATAAATTAGCGATTCCACTACAGCAGCCTTCCTATCTCCTTTGTCCTTTGGGCATGGCTGGATCCTGCAGCCTCTGGTGTATGCAGGGCTGAAAATGCATGCATCATTCTCGTGAGTTTTTATTGTAAGGGAGGGAATCTCACAGGACAAGTGTGTAATGTTGTAGGAGCAACAAGGTTGCATGGATACAAGAATACAAACGGGGCGGCCTGCACTTTGAGAATACGAATTCTTCAGAAGAACAACTATCTCACTGTGTTTGGATGGTGTTTGGATGAAGCTTAATAAAATGGACTGCTCCAAGCTAGGCCTCCGCAGGCTTCCAAGCTACAAACAATGAAGAATAATATCACAATTTTATGGTACTTAGTATGGCTGAGTTACATCCTGGATGGTCTCCACAGAATCTCTGCGACTGGCTTTGATTTGAGTCAGAGGAGAAGGGTTTTACACCCACATTGCTGAGGATAAATGAGTACGTCACGCACAGGACCCTAGAGACCGAGCCCACAGCATGTTACTTTCATTTACAATGCGTATCAGCACGGTATACCTTAAGCTGTGCTGGTACTTTCACAGTTATTCAGCTGGATGAACTAAGCATTGCTGACAAAACACAGCCCATTTTTAATAGCTTTATCCACCAGGCAGAAGATATCCCCGACTTGCAGCAATTCTGCTGTCCCATAGGGGTGGAGAGCAGGGAGCAACTTCATCTACCCACTAAAATAGCGGGCCGTGCTGGTATGCAAGTGCCCTAGTTTAATGCCTAAACATGGTATCTTGCTACCAGGCTGGCAGGGCTGCCCGTTCATGCTCCAGCCCTGAAGGTGAACTGTGTGTCACTCAGCATGGCTCCTGCGGCAGGGAAGGTCAGGCAGCCCCTTGCTTTCGGCTGTGCTGCTCAACCTCCTCAGTAAGGAGAAGCTGGGCAGGGGGAAGAACACATTAAACAGAGAGCTACTAACTGCCTCTGCTATTAAGCCAAGGCATTTCTACAGAGACTAACCCCTGCTGAAGTCAAAGGGGCAGTTCTGGGAAGTGTTTGGCAGCCCTAAAGGGATGCTGCCCCATGCACAGGGCAGCAAACCCTCTCCAGAAATATTGTGGCTTCAAGCACTGAGGCGCACAGGTGGCACTGGCCATGGCTACCCTCTGTGTTTGCTGGCAGGGATATGGTAACACAGCTCTGAGCTCCTCCTGATCACTCTGGTTAGCTGAAACCCTGCAGCAGATTTGCATCTTATGACTATTTAAGAAAATTATCAACCATGAATGCATCTGGAAAGCTGCACCAAAAACTTTTCAAAGAAAACAAAGCCTGGCCAGAGGGATGGAGCCAGTGCAAGGATCCAAAAGGAAGAGCTGGAAAAGGAGGAAACAATATTTGTAGGTGTATCAGCTGGAATACTGTCTTTCTTGTTCCCCTTGCAGCTTTCCTTGTTGCTGTTCATAGGCCAAGTTTCAGGAAAGAGGCTGGTTTGCTATCTCTGCATTTGCAACCCATTGCCTGTACTTCACTTGCACCTGGGTCAACTTCATGCCTGTTTCCAAAGGCAGGTAACAACTGAACAGAGGGGAGAAAACCTGCACCATTGGCATGTGCCCCTCTGAAAATACAGGCCGAAGAAATGGCCAAAACTAGAAAGAAACCACCCAAAGTGAGTGAGCTTCTGGATTGAACTTCTGGTATGAACTTTTATCCTTAGTATTATGTTGTGTGGCAGTGATGCTGAGCAGTGTGGGTCTGAATTGCTGACAGCATTCCTTATGGTCCCTTTCCAGAGCCAGGATGCTCTTGGCTCTGGGTCCATCTTCAGTTGCCATGGCAGGACACATCCCACAGAATGCACTGAGCCCCAAACAGCCCCTACAATAAAAGCAGGTCACCCCTCCAGAAAATCCCAATCCTTACCCAACCTCACTCTCATCATTTCAACGTGATTATCAACGAGGCAAAATCCCCACTGAAATCAACTCTGGGAAAGAATCAGATGGCTTTCCCAAGACTGCTTCAACAGGGAGGTGATTGCAACGACGCTACTCCTCTGGCAAGCGAGTGCCAATATTTCAGCCCAACCTTTGAAACAGCGGCACCTGCCTCGCTGCCGCGGCACTGTGCCCTGGCTGCCCATGCTCTCCTGTGCATCGCGGCCCCGGCACGCTCCTCTGAAACATGAGTTGGTCCCGCCACGTGGCCTGAGCTAGCCGTGTTTCTAACAACTGAGCCTGCATGGATTGAAATAAGCTTTGTGACTGGTGCTGGAAGCCTGATTTGGGGCAGCCCGGCTTTATGTGTCGCCACTTGCAGAAAACACAGGGACCAAATGAAGTAGTTTCATTTTGTGTCAAGGAGCGCCTGCATCCCTTCCCCCAAGCCAAGTGCTGTGCAAACCCTGGAAATCCTCCCTCTCAACACTCTGTCATAGCGTAATTCTATTATAATTCCTGACATTTGAGGGGCTTCTAGCAGTATGTGCTTCAAATTAGACAAGCAATATCTTGCTTGCTGCTTTCAGATAAATAAAAAAGTGCAAAACCTGATTTTATGATGCTCTGTTCTTTGTGCTGATTTTCTTTTCAGCCTATAAATACCACCCTGTCACTCTCCCCACGTGTGGTTATAGGTATTACATAAAAGAAGAAATTTTATGTTAGGTGCACACATGTTTAATAGACATGTAGACTGTAGGAAATTGCCATGCAGAAGTAGAGAAGTAGAGAGTATGATGCTTTTTACATAGCTTTGCACGCTTGTGAGGACTCTTCCAACTTGCTTGGCATGAATGCATTTTTATATCCAACAAAAGGCAAGGAGAAGATGTGTTTCATAACCAGGCAGACAACCCAAGCACAAAGTTGTGTGCAGATTCCGTGTGAATTTTATTTGTGTTTCCCAGTCTTTGGTCTCTTCGGGGATCTTACATATTTTGCGTTATTATCAAATATTTGCAATGATCCATATAAACAGCCTAATGTTAAAAGCTACTCCAAGTGTAACTCGACCCAGAGGAGAGATGCTTATCTGAGCTCCACAATGACAGATTTAAAAAAGATGCTGATGCAGTGTTTCTCATAAAATGAGGGGAATGCAAGAAAAATCAAAACTGCATAGATTTTTTTAACACTAGATAAAGTAGGAGCTATCTCTACATTGGCTTTAACAGAGAGTTGCCACTTGGAAAAGCTACAAATATACAAAATACCTACAAAATACCCAGCACTTGTGATCCCAGACACACCAGCCAGCAAAAGGAGGAAGGAAAGAAGAAAATGCTTAGTGAGACCAGTACTGTCAGAATCTATTTCACTGTTTGGTAATTATTATTTTTATTACTATGACAACACAGACCATAAGAGTTTTTTCTTTTACCCAAGCTAATGATAAGTGCAGATGAGACTTTTTTTTTAGCTAAAGTCATCACCTTTTACATCTGTGATATACTAAAGTGCCATCACATAAGAAAGTGATGGCAACAACCAGAGTGACCTGCCCCATCTGCCTCCGGCTGCCCGGATGGGTCTGCTGCAGTGTGGCACTGGGATCATCTCTCGTTATTTATCAGGAGGCAGTTGAGAATGGCTGCACACTGGCTCAGCATTTTCCTTTAAAAAAAAAAAAAAAAATCCCCTTTTTAAAGTGCTTCCAAATCTTTTACATCTCTTTTCCTTTTCTCTCTTTTCAACCCCCACCTTTTTCTTCCCCCCCTTGTGGTCCTGGAGACCACCCTGTAAGTCTACATGACATCATGAGAGAGAATTAAACGTACTTGAAAGGCCACTTCTGTTTTGGTGGGAACTTCTATGCAATTGCAAAGTGCCCATTAAAGCACAGGTTGTTTCCTAGAAGCATGTCCAAGCCAGTAGCGTGCAAACCCCTTCAGGGCTTCTAGAAAGCATTCGCTTTTGAAATGCTGAAGGAAATTCAGAGATGAAAGGATAAGTCTCCCTGGCTGTGCATTTACAGTCTATTGTCTTCCATGAAGGATAGTATCACTCCTCAGTTGTGTTATTGCAGTTAATCCACTTAAATGCTATTGGATTTTCAGATGAGCTGAATTCTTTGCATCTGCTATTAAGATGCTTTGTTTAGATGAGAAAGGGCTGGTATTTAAATCACAATGAGTTCAGGGAGATGTCAGGGTGCAGCAGGCACCTTGTGCCAATCCGCGCCGGGGAAAAGGGGGCATTTGCTCGCCGGGGCGGCGGGGAGGGAGGGAGGGAAGGATGCGGGAGGAGCCCCACCTGCCACCGCCCGGCTCCGGCCGCCGTGGGCTGCAGGGACGGGGGGGGGCTCCGGGGCCGGCTGCGGCGGAGCCCCGGGGTGCAGCGGCTCCGCGGCCGCGGAGGGGAGCCCCGCACCCGCGCATGCCGCAGCCGGGTGCCGCAGGGCGGAGGGCGCCCGCTGCTTTTATTAGTATTATTTTTTTTATTATTTTTTATTTTGGGGAGGAGGGGGGCTCTTTCCTTTGCGACGGTAGCTGCGCTGCAATAGCTGCGTAAAAAATCAGAATAATAATAATAATAAAAAAAAAACACAACCCGCAGCCGCGCTGCCCCTCCCCTTCGGCAAACGGCGAGCTCTCCCCCCACCGCCAAAACCGAGTAATTAACGATGGAAAAAAAAAAAAACACCCTCAAACCCTCCGTGATCATGGCGATCTCTTCCGCCTTATATAAAAGGCAGGGGCACAAGGTGGATCCCGTAAGGTTGCAGGGCGGCTGTTGCGCAGCAGCTCCCAGCCCTCCCGGCTCCCCCGCCCCAGTGCCGCAGAGGGCCGGGGCGGCGGGCAGGCTGCCCCGCTCCCCTCTCCTCTCCTCCCCTCCCCTCCCCTCCCCGGCCCCCCAGCCCCTCGCTGGCTTTTTTTTTTTTCTCCCTCTTTTTTTTTTTTTTTTTTTTTTTAATTTTCCTTTCCTTTCCTTTTTTTTTTTTTTTTTTTTTTCCCGTATGTGGGCAGAGCCCCTCTCGCCGTGCGCGCAGGGGCTGCAGCTGGCGGCACCCCCACTACTTGTTGTTTGTGGGTTTGGTGCCGGGAGTACCGGGAGGAGGGACGGGGGAGGCGCATGGCAGGGAGGGAGCCCTATATGCTGCTCCTCCGCTCAGCCACGCTCCAGACAGGCCACCGCTTCGCAGCGAGCCCGGGAATCCTCCCTCCGCCAGGAGTTGCAGTTCGTCTCCGATCCCCTTGGGATTTAAACCTTGCATACATATATATATATATATATAATTTTTTTTCCTTCCTTCCCCCTCCTCCTCTTTTTTTCTCCCGTACAAAGTGGGGAAGGAGCTGCACTGAGGCAGCCCGCGAGATCTTGCAATATTGCTCCGATTTATCACTGCAATTATTCATAATTAATTACCATTTTTAACCTGCCCCCAAGCCGGGGAGGGAAGCGGGACCATTCTCAGCAAGAGAACCGTTTCCACCCGTACCAATAAAGATTTTTTTTCGTTTTTTTTTTTTTTTTTTTTTTTTTTTTTTTTTTTTTTTCCCTTTTTGCTAAAGGGGGAGAGGGTGGAGGTCAGCCCGGCAGGGGAAAGGGGGGGGCAAGAAGCCGGCAAATCGAGCAGCCCATCAGTGCCGGCGCTGAGCCGGAGGCCGGGGAGGCGGGCCCCAGCGCCGCCCGCCGCCAGGGGGGCGAGCCGCCCCAGCCAGGTGATGGGCGTTTCGGCTGCGCTCCGGATCGACTCCTTGGGTTTCACTTTGGTCTGATCTAAGCAAATATGCAGAAGTACCGGCTGGTCTAGTCCTAAGAGCCAAGAGGAGCGAGCGAGAGCAGCAGCAAGGAGAGCGCGGCCACGCTCCCGTAGCGAGGGGAACCTACAAACAGCGGCAGCGCCGTAATTAAAACCCCCGCCGCCCCGAGGCAAGCCCCGACCCCAAGCCTGGATGCGGAGGACCCCCGAGCCACCCCGCTGCCTTTCCCCTGAGGGATGGTACTGAATTTCTGCGCGGCAGGAGCCGGCCTGCAGCTCCTCTCCATCAGCGTTGCCTTCCCTCCGTGTCTAAAGTGCACCAGACCGCGATGAGGACCTGGGCTTGCGTTTTGCTGATAGGTTTTGGCTACCTGTCCTTCACCTTCTGCGAGGTGGGTGAGAGCGGTTCGCTGCGTGCTCGGGGCTCCCCCGGGGCCACCGCAGCCGGGGCTCGGGGGGGGAGCCGGCGTCGGAGGAGGGCACGGGGGCGCAGCGGGCTGCGCACCTGGCCGCGGGGCTCCGCGGGCATCTCCGCGCCCTGCCCCTGCTCCAACCCCTGCCCCTGCTTCTGCCTTTGCTCCTGCCTCTGCCCCTGCTTCTGCTCGAGCCCCTGCGTAGCTGAGGCCGAAAGCAAGTTGCCATTTCCCGCATGCCAACGGCGAAGGGGGAATGACCGTGCATTCCGCTCCGGAGCCGCCGGCTGCGCCTAAAAACCCCAATAATATCCATATATACGCATGCATGGATGTGATATATTCTGTCTCCCCTGCGGTGCAGGCGGGCTGCGGTTATTTGCAAACAGAGCGGTTTCGCGGAGCCGCCCGGCAGCGGCCGCCCCCGCGGCGCACGGCGCTGCACGCAGCCGGCCGCGGGCACCGTTAGTGCCGCGGGCACAAGTGGGGTGAGGGTCCCCCCGGGACACCGCTCCCCGCTTCTGAAGCTCGCCCAAAGCTGAGGGGCAGAGGCAGGGGGGCCGGCCTGCCATCGGATCGCTGCTCCCGGGGGCGCGGAGCCGCGGCTGGGGCTTGCTACAGGTGGCCCCCGGGGGGACAAGCGCGGTGCTGGGCGCTGCGGGGGGGGGGGGGGCGAAGACGACTGTAACTTTTTGGGACCGGGGCCGTCGGGCACCGGGAGCCGCCGGTGGGATGCAGGAGCCCCTCGGGACCCCCCTCCCAGCCTGGGGGGAGCCCGGCCCCGCTGTGAACTTTACGCCCGCTCGGGCAAACTTCGGCAGCAGGCTGCGCGGGTGGGTTTCCAGCGGCTGGAGAAATGGGGCTCGGGGAAAAGCGGCGTACTCCCGGCGGGCACGGAGCCCGGTTCCCCGGCAGGCCGGAGCCGTGGCGAGCCGTGGCGCAGTTCAGCGGGGGGCGCGCAACCCCCGCAGGCGCGCAAGCGGGGGCGGCGGGGCGCGCTCCGGCAGCCTGCGGAGCGGAGGTGGGGAGGGGATGATTTTTTTCCCCCTTGCTTCGCCCAAACGCGTCCTGCAAGCAGCCCGCACCCTCCTAAAAACCCCGACCCCTCCATCCCCATCCCCGCGGCTCCCGATCCGCGGGGCTGCGCGGTGACCCGCGGTGTGTGTGTGTGTCTTTGAAGGAGGCCGAGATCCCGCAAGAGCTGATCGAGCGGCTGGCGCACAGCGAGATCCACAGCATCCGCGACTTGCAGCGCCTCCTGGAGATTGACTCCGTAGGTAAATTAGTCCCGTCCTCCTTCCTTCCGCGCCGTCGGCCGCCGCCGCCCCGGGGGGAAGGCACCGCGGGCGGCCACGGCGCAGCGCCCCGCACGCCTCTCGCTGCTCCGGGCAGCCTCGCCTCGGGGACGAGACTCGTGCGGGGACCCGGCCTCCAGAGCCAGGCTGCCCTGGGCAGGGGAGCTTCATTTCAAAGGGAGGCGGCGGCCAAGGGGGCAAGATTGGGAATGAAAACTTCGGGGGGTTCAGGGTGGAGAGGGACCTAGTGACCTTCTGTGTTTTCAGACCTCTCCGTCTCTCAGCGGAGAAGAATTTCCTTAAGGTTTGTTGTTGCTCTCGCATTGCTCTGTTATCTTTAAACTACTGTCCTAGAGGTATTTAAAATATTTGAAACAATATTTATGAATGAAGTAATGTCTCTTCAAGCGCTGGGCTTTATTAAAAGGAAAATAAACCGTCCGCGCTGATTTTAAACAGGAACCTGCGTATGAAGCTAACCCTGACAAATACACTTTTTCCAAAAGAAAATAGCGCAGGGTTATTTTCTGCATCATTAGGCATGCAAATGGGTGTAGTGAGAACGTGCAGTTCAAACAGATCATTGCAGCAGTAAATCAGACCGAGAAGTGCTGTATTACTCGGCTTCTTATCGTTTGGTTTCACTTGATGCACTTTGTTCCTGGCAATTTCTTGCTTTAGTTGAGAGAGGATAAACCGGCACCTTTGATGTGCCCAAGGGAAACCTGCATCTTTCTGAAGAACAAACATGGAGAAAAATGAATGAGTTCTTGCTTGCATTGGTACTAGGCCATCTCCTTTTAAACCATATGCTGTGTGTTTTTGTAAAGTCAGTGCCAGGTTCAATCACCTTCATTCAGCATTGCAGGATCCTTCTAGAGTTTAACTCACTGCTTTTAGTATAATTCTGTATTAATGAGCAGAAAGGCACTAGGAAGATGTTTTACAAACATGGCTTTCAATTTTCATGTGATTAGGGAGCAAACAGTTTCTTATTACACTGAAAATGGGAATATTTCTTTCTTGCACAATACTTTACCATAGAGGCCAATTACTAATTACCAGATCTGTTGGCATTGGTTTAATATTTTTGGAGAGCAGTGCTTCATCATCACTGCAATTAAAGAAGCTTTCACAACAGGGAAGGGGTATGCAATACATATTTCCCCACAGAAGACTGTTTTGGACCAGACAAGTGCACTACTGCTAAAATCTTTTTCCCAGTGAACTCAGTGGAAGGCTTGGCTGTTGTTGCAGAAGGGCTGGATCTGAAGACTAGGATTTTAAAATACTGCATGTTTTTTCTGCACTTGATTCACTATACTGTAGCTACCAGAATACATTCTTTTTTTCAGTGTAACAAGCACATGCTTCATTTTTAAATACCACTTGCAAGGAGAGCAAAAGTTCACATGGCTCCATTGCAAGAGAATCAAGCAGACAAGTGAAGCAACGGCTGTAGCTAAATAAATTAGTGGAGGTAGTGGAGGAAATTTATTTCAGAAAATAATTGTTTATGTTGTGGCAAATATCATCAGAGGATGCATGACCAAAAATTGAAGAGGTCAGCCGCAAGTTTACCATTTCATTTCGCAGTTTCTGTGCAATTTGTCAGTTTAGAAACCATTAGAGAAACAAGACATACATATTTTACTATTTCAACATGAAACAGTAATGCCTGAAGACATGAACTCAAAACAATATTTAAAAATAAAATATTCAGCCTTTCACCCTGTTCTTGCTTGTGTGAGTGCTCAGTTTCCATGCTTGCTAAGCCTCATCCTGAGCTGTGCAGGCAGGATTGGATCTTCACAGACAGTAACCACTCACTCTTTGCTATCTACATTTATGTTTTCTGGGCACAGTCCTGCAGTCTTTACTGTCATGAGTAATTCTTACTAAGGGTTTATCAGAGTGACTAATCGAACGTTGAAATTTCCATGTTTTCTTCAGTAAACAGGATCAGGCCTGTTTACTATATTTAATATTAGTTTGGATCAGCAAATCAAACGTTTTCTACTTGTCACTGATAAGATGATACTTCTGAAACATATTTCCTTAGGGCTGCAATTGCATTTAGGGAAGGGTTACTTCAGTGAGGGCTTGTACAGCAGATGTATTTCTGTTGAATAGCATATACTGATTTAACCCGAGGATCAGAATAAAAACACTCCACTAATTATTTTCTCCTTCATTTTAGTGCATGGTGTTGCCAGTCCTTCTGCATGCGAGTAGCCCTGTTTAAACTCAGTGGGTGGACTTGAGAATTAAGAATGATCTTGTAAGGGAAGATCTTGCAGGATCAGGCATGCATGCAGAAAATGTCTGATATTCTTGAGTAACAAGGCAGAATCTTGTGGAAAATGAAGGAAGAACACTCGTTTTCTTTTCTGCAATGCAAAGCATATATTTTTAATTGGGAAAGTAAGTTTTGTAAGTCAGAGTGGGCAGGTTTTTCTTCGATTCTGACAGATTTGGTCGCTATATTGTAGCACAGAGATGACTGATAACCCCCTTCATAAAATTAGAAACCACACCCCCAGACCATCTGGCATATTACTTAAAGAAAAAACACTACCCAACATGGAGCTTATCATTGTTTTCAGAAAAAAGAAAATCCAGGCCAATTTGTCAGAGCCCAGTGCCGCGTGTCCGATTCAAGAAGAAATCACAGTAAAGACAACATGAAAATGCTCCGTTTATATCAGAAAACAGGTTTCTACGTTAATTTGCTGCGACTGGGATCCTTAGTCAGCAATGGGGTTTCATTGGCATGACGGAGAGCAGAGGCTGACCCTATTTAAAACAGAAAGCACGCACGATCCCAGGAAGTAGGCAGCTGTAGCGTGCAGAGTACAGTTTTACTACTAACAGACAAAATCACCGAAACGGGGGCACTTCCTATATTCCGCCTCTGAAAGTTCTTTTGGCTCAGCAGCGTGGTTTTTCTCATCGCACTTCACCTCTCCCATCTGTCCTGTGGGAGGTAGAGTTCATTTCATCACCTATTATGTTTGCCTCCCGCTGGGAACAGACTTTCCCCCAGTCATCTCCCTGCGTGGGGAAACGCAGGGCTGAGTGTGTTTCATTGCATGGTTTAAGGGCATCAACCGCAGGGTCACCTTAGGCCATGTGAATTTAACGGCCTGTGATTAAGAACTAGCAGAGCAGCTTTTTGTTAGGTGGAGAAACTTCTAAATTAACAGTATGCATTCATGGAACAGTGTTAGATGTCTGCATCCCAGAGCTCAATCTATTGGAAAACCTTCTGTTGACTTTGTGGCTTTTGGTGTGGCATGTAAATTGAAGACATTACAATACCATGTGTTAGCTTTCCTTGCACCTCTTAAACATTATGAGAGGCGGGCATCTGCCATGTGTGTCCTGTGTTTCCCTGAAACAGATAGAGGGAATACTCCTCCTCCTTTACAGTTGGTTGATCACATCTAGGTAAAGGGGAAAAAAAAAAAAAAACACAACTAAACAAAACAGGATCTTGCAGGCTGCTACTTATATTTCCTTTAATAGATCAAAGTTGAAAACTTAATGACATCTATCTCTGCATTTGGATGTCAGAAGGGCATATTTTGCATCAGCCAGAAAGAAGATCAAACAAACAGATTGACGTTGCCTTGGGCTTTCTGGCTCTAGGACCGATTTGCAAGACAGACCATTTCACTTTATTGTACCTTGCACTGAATTCCTGGAAAAAGAGATAATGAGAATTTCCTAAGCTGCTGCTGTTGGTACTAGAAGTCTTGGACCTATACTTTTTGGATGTACATCAAAGTGACATCTAGAAGGGTTTGCGTTAAGGCTGCGTACACTGGGGATTGTACCTCACACGTAAAGTTGTTTGGGAAGGAGATGGCAATGTGAAAATGTAAAATGATAAATATAAAGTAACAGTAGTCTTAGGATGCTTTCCACATGCTTTTTTTGGGAGAAGAGTAATCACATATTGGCAGGATGTCACAGGAACTCTGTGATTTATACTCCATGACCTAGTGGAAAAATGCCAATCTGGCAAAAAAGAACAATTTCAGCTACACTAATGGATTGACCAAGGCTCATTGCAAGAGTTTTTCTACCCATCATTGATATGTTGTCAGTACATAAAAGATTACAGAGAAATTTCTTGATCGGCTGCCATGAAAACATTTTTTTATTATTAAAACATTTAAAAAGAGCTGCATTAATCTGGCTCCATGCAGCATCCTCCATCTTCACTTAGTGACAAGCAGTGTTCAATTTCTAAACTAAGAACCATCCGTTTCTAAGCTTTCTGCTCTAAGCCTCATTTTGTTTGGTGCTAAGCACCCATAAATTCCCATTTTCTTTGCTAAGAGCTGAAACACCTTATCCTGCAATTTCATGTTCCTAAGTCAGTACAGTGGTGGGAAAAAATGATGCAAATTAAGACATGATTTGTTGAGGAAACCTTCTGCCAGATTGTAAATTAGGTATCAGGCTTCTTTAAAGTCAAACTAGAGTGAGCTATTTGTAATTACTGTAGCATCATTGTTCTAATGAAGTAAAATAAAGTCTTCTAGCCACACATCCAGAGACAAGTGTGGATTTCAAAACTGACTTTCTGATTTTTCAGCCCTGCTCGGGTAAGACTCCTGTTGACTTCAAGATCTCTTGAAGTGCAGTGATTTTCCCTTTGACTTCATTGGGAAGTGGAATTACTTCCAAATGCCTGTGGGGATCAAAGAAGACCAAGTGCCTTAGCATGATAGTGTTGTCTGACACCAACCATGTGCTCCATAATTCTGTTTATTATATAAAAAAAAAAACAAAACAACATCAATGCTCTGGCTATAGAAATAATACAATTTGCGTTGCATAATGCATCGAGGTTTAACTGGAATGTGTTTTGCAGTCTGCCGCGCTAGCTGTGTAGATCTCTTTTTTAACCCCCACAACGAGACGTGAACTTATGAAATAATATACATGCCTAAGATATGTAGTGAGACAGTGAGATACAGTATGAGCCAGAGGCCTTCTTCACCTTAGAAATCATCTTATAAGCAACACATGCTCCTCGACATGTCATTTTTCTTTATAAACATAATGATAGAATATGGCTAATTGCAGCCGAGTTGAGCAGTTAGATATAAGCACATGGCTAAACATATTGGTTAGCAGATCATACTATTACTTTAGTCTTACCAGTTTCTTTAAACAAGACAGCAAGAAATCAGTCATGTTAAAAGGGAACTATGCCAGCATGTTGAATAAGGCATTAGGACCCGTGGCTCAGGCTGGCATCATTGGCAGTTTCTCTTTTCAGTGAGATGTCTGTGCCCACCAAGCACTTAGGATTAACGGCATCAGTTTTGTGTTTAATCTTTTTTAAACACCGTTTGCATGCAGACAGAGATGCTTCTTGCTCAGAGCTTAGCTGGGATCTTACACTGAGCAAAATTCCTGCTGCTCTCTTTTGAGTATCACTTCATTGCCTCAAAGTGAGGGAGAGGTCGTGACTATCTGAACTTGCCAAGAAGGAGGTCAGTATTAAGGTGTTGGGTGGCTGAGTGTTAGGGAGCGGAAAAGGGCTGGATGAAGATCAGAACGGATCCTCATTTTGCATAACACCGTTTGGGGTCAGGTGGATGGCCCAGTGCCATTGGAATGGGATGCAGGAGACCTGGCTCCGCTCCCCCGCTCAGTTGCAAACTTCCTGTGGGATCTCTGGCAAGCCTTTTTATTTACCCCACAGATGAGTTTTGTGGAGTATGGGGTACAATAAAAGCAGAAATAAAATACATTAGTCATTGCTGTGCTACGTTACAGGACTGGGACTGCAAATAAGGCTTACAGTCAGCTAATCTGTTAGGTTCCAAACTTTCCCATCAAAATCAATGAGAAGCAAGCACTCAATGTAGGAAGAAGGAGCCTACTTATTTGGGTAGATTGAAACTGGATTTCACAATGACTTACTTCAGACAAGGATCTGGTCTGCTGATGAGGAAAACAGGACCAATGGGTGCTCCTGGCACTATGTCTTGGATCTCCTGTTTCATCTTGTTTTAGCTAACTATGACAGTATTTTCCAAAGAGTGAAAATACACCTTGAGGCACAGAGCTCTTTTCAAGGTGCTGAAGATGTCACTGTCTTCTTGTTTTACCAGGCTCTGCAGGTGATTTCACAAGTTGCATGCTGTTTAGGGCAGGATTTCTTGGAGGGAAGAGGAAAGGAGCTGGTTTATTTGCAGAGTGTGCCCTTTACGATGTGTGTTTCTAATAAAGTAAAGAATAAAGCAAGTTACAGAGTCACAGTCGACTGTGCATGCAAAGAGAACGAGAAGCAGGGAGCATGACAGTGCAGAAGACAGAGGAGTGTAGGCTGTTGGTAGCATGTAGAGAGGGTAATTGAGTACGCTGTAATAACCATTTACATTTTTTTGGTGTACATCACAGTTTTCTTTGGAACCAGCAGTGAAACCTTGAAACTCTCCAGTGACATTATAGAGGGCACTCCAAGCAGCAGAGTGCTAAAAGTCTTAGTTTTGCTGTACTGGAATCTGCATGCAGTCCTCAGTCTGCTTACATCTTCCTGATCCCTTGTTTGCAGATTGTGCTTGCCGTTTTCAGAACCCCACTGCATGGGACATGACCTGGACTGCTTCACTTAACAAAACCAAATAGTTGGAGCAGTTATTTTATTATTATTATTTTTTTTTTTATGATAAATGAAATGCCAAGTTTTCCATCTTTGCTTTTTCTCATGGCCCTTTAACCCATGTGGTAGGCTTATTTAGGGAACAAGACAAGCCTGGATGCAGTCCCAGAGTTTGCAGTAGCTTCAGATGCCCCTCCAAAGGTTAGGATACTTCACAGGGGATTTGTTCTGCAACAGAGAGACTAAAAGGAAACCCATGCTAGTTACTTTTTGCTTTTGATTCTGTCCTGAAAACCAAGCAAGAGAAAAATTACAGAGGCAGCATTGTTGCTGCTGGGTGTGTAATACCATATTTTCTACTGTAGCCTCATGCCAGAACTTCAAAAAACTTCTCAAAATAAATATTTCCTATGAAATATTATTGTTCTTATTTCTACACCTTTCCAGTAAGAAAAGCTTTACATACCTTTCACATAAAAATGCAACTGTTTTACTTTAGATACGGTTCTGTGTCACAGACTATGCACTGTTTCTGGGGGCTTCCAGTAAAATGGATATTAGAATTATGTTGTGCATGCTTGTACACGACATTTCATGTTTATGTCTTCCCTGCCTTATACCCTTGCAATTGCACTGATAGGAATTATGTTAGACTAATAGCAGAAGGATTTGGTCTTGTGCATATGAACAGCAGTTTTATATGTATGTAACAGTACTGTAACAACATTCAGGCTAATAAAATAGCTGAAGTTTAATATTTTGTTTCCTCTTTCAGGATATGATGATGTTTCAGAAACAAACTTGAGGTCTTATAGTGTTCATTCTGCTAAACATGTGCAAGAGAATCGTCCTGTGCCCATTCGCAGAAAAAGAAGCATTGGTAAGAAACAAGCTATTTGTACTTAGGGAGTAAAAGCAGAGGGGTTGCTTTTGGTCAGCCAAGCAGGACATTTCACTGGAAAAATGTGACACACACAAAGGAAAAAAAGGCCATTTCTAGCTTCTGTCTTTCTTTCTGCACAAAACGAGCTGTTGCCTGAGAAGCTGTCTTCTGGAGGATGTCCATAGGAGACAGACAAGCACGAATTCTTTACATTCACTTTCTTGTTGCAGCATGTTAGAAAGCTAGACCTTGGTTAGAAAATGCTGCAATATTCAATGTATAATTCATAGTGTGGGGAACAACTACAGCAGTGTGCTTTAAAAAACATCAACAGTTGGTAGAGGTTTCAGTACAGAAGCTCCACAAAAGGAAACAGCTTGACTCTTTATTCAAAAGAAAAAAACAGTTTATCCCCAAAATTAAAAGCCATTGATGGAAATGCTAGGGCATTGATTTCCATCATTGTGTAGGGCACCAGGCATGTTTACAGGGGATTTTTTTCTATTTAAATACTAATGATGGTGATCCAAGAAAGCCAAAATCCCAAATTAAAGAGATGCTGAGGAATATTAGACCATGTGTATAAGCAAAGCTTGTTCATCTGATTAGATCTGACTGTTTTACCATTCTAGTCAAAGGCAGAAAATATCCATGTTCTTATTTATTATGGGTTATTCCGAGTCAATATATTCTAACTTTAAGCTCTGGTTGTACGCAGTAGATAGCACAGCATGCTGTCAACATGGATTTGCAGTGTGAATTGGCAAGCGCGCGTGTCACATTGAATGCCTCTAGAGAACAGCGGTTCTGAAACAGTCTGCTACACTTGGCACCCTGCTCTGCAAGGTGTTGAATGCATCCCCATAAAAGTCAGTGGGAACTGGATATGCTCAATAACTTGTAGGAGTTGCCAACTATCTTGCATTATTGGATCCTTTAATTTTCTTGAGTTCATGGCACTGGGAATTGAGAATAATTTTCAGTCTATTTAGATGACCAGAATGTACCTCTTTGAAAACCAAGCCTAGATTTTCATGTTACAGGTGCAGACCAGGCCTGAATTTCTTGTGCTTCAGGAGTAACTGAAGAAGCGCAGGCAGCATTCCAATTCCCTGCCCCATATGACCCAAAGCTATCACTGCTTCCACTGAAAGGCAAAAAAATCCAAGCTGTCTTCAGAGAACTTAGCTCCAAGCAAGCAGTCTCTGCGATTGCTATTATTTTCTGGACTGGCTTAAATTACCAGCTTGACTTCTCAGGCAGTCCTAGGTTGAAAACGATGCCTAGTTTGGAGTTTTCATGGCAGCAATCATGCATTGCTGTGGCACAGAGCTACATGTTTTGATGCTTATGTGGCTGAAACTGCCATCTACAAGCTCAGCTTACCTGAGACCAGCAGCAAATTTGTTTAGCTGAAAATTACACTGCAGGTTCTTCAGTCATGCTACTCTTGTCATTTTGCCTCATTCAAAAGAATAACAAATCAAGTAAAACCCAGCAGGTACAAAGACTTGATAACATCAATTTAGGAAAAAAAAAAAAAAAAAAAGCTGCTGCTCTTGGGGATGGCAGATGGACCAGACTCCCTGATATGAGGATGTTAAGAGTGTGTAAGTGGAAACCCAGGACTCAGAAGTTTCAAGCTGGCGCAGGTTGTTTCCCAGCTCAGCCAATTTGGGTGTGATAAAAATATCCTCAGTGCAACTTCTGCTGTGGCATTTGCCAAGTATTGCATGTTTGTGTGATAATATATGCGTGCAATGATTGCCCCAATACTGTAAAATAACAGCTGCTGTTAAGCAGTCATTATGAGGCTGTATTGGAGGATCATCTAATTGGGAGTAGCCTCTGGCTTGCTGTCACTTCTAAAGAGCCAGGCTTGCCTTATCTAGTGGTATGTGCTCCGAGCTATGTTGGGAGCCAGGCCATTGTCATCCTGCATTTTAGGGCTGGGTTTTTGGCAGTGAGTCCAGACTTTCTGTAAGGAAGCACCCACAGCGTAGTGGTAGGCAAACCACTCGCAAAGTACTCGGCACCGGCTTGTCAGGAAGTGGTGCGAACTGAGAGCGCTGTCTCAGCCCTGGCTAAGGATGCCACTGGTAAATCAGCAGCGTAAAGTATCTGGGCACTCTGAGGTGAGAGCAGCTGTTCACCTGGAAGTGTGAATTTCTTCTGTTCGCAGAGGAGGCCATCCCAGCTGTCTGCAAAACACGGACGGTTATATACGAGATACCTCGGAGTCAGATTGATCCCACCTCGGCCAACTTCCTGATATGGCCACCTTGCGTGGAAGTGAAACGTTGCACTGGCTGCTGCAATACCAGCAGTGTGAAATGCCAGCCCTCACGGATACATCACAGAAGCGTCAAGGTGAGCAGATCGTGGCTGCAGAGCCCCAAGAGGCTCCGCCTAATTCTAGAAACTTCAGGTATTGTGGCTGTTCTGCATGACCTGAGTCTTTATTATCCATCCTCTTAGCAAGAGGGTCAGATACAGTGCTCCTCTCTATTTTAAATGAGCAGAGGGCCTTTTCAAATGACATCATCATTGGAAAATCTTGGGTTTGGATTTGATTTTCACAGGATTCCCTTTAGGTTTTTCTCTTTTTGTAATTAAAATAAAGTTGATTGTGTCTTTCCCATGATCTCGCATGGTACAAATCTTAAAGTTAAGAAGATAAAATGACTCAGGGGGCATTGGACTTAAAAAAATAAATAAATCACAGTATGGAATTCTGTTTTCTTAATTAAATATTATGCAGGCTAAATTGGGCTTTTATATTTGACAACATAACACTTTTGATCTGAAAAAATGTGTTTCAAATTATCTTACCCCAGGGATAGAAGACTCAACAGCTTCATGCTGTATTTACTCATTAGACAAAATCCCTGTTGCAATTTTCCAGTAAATACTACGTGAAATATTTCTTGTGTTCATTAGGCTTCACTGTGTTCTAATTTTTATCAGTGTTTAAACAAGTAATGTTGATTTACATCAGCATGTAGGAGATTAGACTTACATTTACCATTTATGCTGCTAAACCTCTGAGTTCATGTTGCTTTGAGTATTTTAAGTGCACAATTTGTTAAAAAACAAAACAAACACATTCTTGAACATAAAATGGCCCAGCTCAACATACTTATCTCTGTTTGGAATGGATTTCGTTGAGAAAGGTGCTGTTAACTCATGTAGCGCTGTATGTTTTAGACACAAAGAATGGCATCTGGGCCAGTTCATTGTTTTTCATACACACAGGCAGACATCTGAGAAGGACTTCTTTTTCTTTTCCTTTTTTGAACATTTGAAAAATGTTTTCACACACAAATAAGCAAGAAACTTGTCCCAAGTAATAGAGAAATCTTTGACTGTTGCATTCCCTTGTTGCCCAGGGTCCCCAAGGGCTCCCTAAAAGCCTTGAGGTTGCAAACTCAAAAAACAAGTGGCAGCACCTTTGCAGGATGTCATTGCTGGGTCTGCTTCCTCAGCACACATAGTCTCTCACTCAGTCTGCTGATATGGTTTTAGGGCTTTTAGATTTGCATTCATTTTAATAGGGTGCAAGCTAAAAGTAGGCTCAGCTGAGCAGCTGCTTTTTGTGGTTGTGTAAATATATTGCCACCAGCAATATCAATATACGTCAGCCAGCTTTGGAGGACTTTTTTTTTTTTTCCAAACTCCAAGACTGCTCCAAATAGTCATTAAGTAGAAGGGAAAGAAAAAGGACAAGAGGTCAAGCAGGAACAGGATGTTCATTGTAAAGGTTTGTAGGCTGACCCCACTGTCACACCAGAAACCGCTGAACAGAATCCATATTTATGCCCTCCAGAGTCAGATCCTCTTGTAGCTTTGATATAATTAATGATTTTATGAGCTTTTTTGCCAATCCGACATTCAGAGCTCAATGTCTGCTCATGCCATTAAGTAGCTGGCCCAGAGTGAGGGTCTCTGGAAAGGTAGGGGAAGCAGTTTTGGAGAGCCTTCTCAGCTGTTCCTGCAATGCGGTTGGAAAGCTGTCTTGTATTTTCCCCTGATGTCAGACTGTATAAAAGCCCTCTTTTGATTAAACATTGAAAAGGCTTTCCCCACTTCCTCTTCATTGACAAGGTAGTGAGATCATAGCTGGCCCATTCACACTAGAAAAATGTTCACCCAGAAAGGTCAGTAAGTGGGTTTGCATCATCTAACAGGCTAAAGCAAAGGGTGTTTTCTTTGTCTCACTGAGGGCCACTGTAGTCAAGGTTAAGAGACAGCCGTGGCAGTGTGGGAGGAGCACTGGAGGGGCTTGTATGGGACATTCCTTTCTTGGGGACGTGACTCAAAGGCTACAGGGTTTGGGAATGTCCTCATTTTGCCTTTACTGAGCCTTGGTTAGGTGCCCAGTGTACTGTTAATGGGTTTGTGGAACTGGAGCTGTAGGGAAGCTCCAAGCCAGTGGCGTTGGGTGACATGGCTTCCCCGAAACTGGTCCTCTTAAGGTTTCCCCTTCGTGGGGTAGACGAGTGAAAGAGAGGCTTCCCCTGCACTGTAACAGATGTGGAGAGCACAGCCCTCCTGGTCCTAAAGAAATCTCTATTCAGTAAGCTGTACCCATAGAGTGTTGCAAAAATGTGATTGAAATGAAGTGTCTGGTTGGGAGTTACACTTCAATAGGAAGGAAGGAAGGCATTGCGTTACTATCCTTCTGATAGAGGGACAGTGACAAGGATTGGTGAGGAGGGTCGTTGGTGTCTGTTACAGATCCATTTCTTCTGCTGTCTGCAAAAGCATTTCAGTAACATCTGCAGATTCTGATGCTTCTGCACAGTGAGATCAAGTATTTACCAAGTACTAGACCTTAATTTATTTGTGGGGTTCTGAACTGAGTCTTCCCAGGAGATTTTTTTATAATGTTCAGCATGATGTTCTTCACGTTTTTGGTCAGGGCAGCAGAAAACAGTTAATATTACAAAGCAAATCCTGCCTATACTCCTAATATTGAATAGTGAAGCTGAGTATTAGTGTTGATTGCAGCAAGGCTTGTTTCCAAACTAAGAAATGAGCTAAATCACCTCAGCTCTGCCTTCTGCTTGGCCTTGGGCCATAGCCATACGTGCTTTTTTTTTTGCCATTTCTGAATATTCAGTGTTGAGCTGATTTGGGAGAATTTAACCTAGTTCCTACAGTAAATTAATATGAGAGAAAGACCAAGAGAAAAGGAGCCAGAAGGGAGGGAACACAGGAACTGCTCTGCTCCTCTGTTGATGTTTGGAAGTAGAGAGGTTTTCAAGAGATGGACAAAATCCCTGCAAGTCAGTGTGAGCTGTTCAGCAGAGCTGCCCAACACCTGGAAAGGTTAAGAAGGTCTTGTAGAGTGAACTATGTATGTAGGTAAAATGGCTGTATGCAGGTTTAAGAACATTTTTCCTCAGTGACTCTTTCTATCAGTAGGATAAGCAGCACTTTGATTTAGCTGTGACCTAAATGAAGATTACTGCCAGCACACAAACGGACCGGCAGGCAGGTCCAGCTGACAGGTATCAAAGGTCAATTTGGGAATGGGAAAAACAAGGGAAACCCTGTTCCAGGTGAGATGAAGACTGAAAACCGGAGAGGTGCCCTCAGAGCATGAGGAGAGCTCTGCTATCCAAGTCATTTGCCAGAAGGCAAGGCCTGGCTGCTCTGTCCTAGGGTGCTAGGGCATGGAGACCTGCCATGACTGTACCCTGCTGAGGGGGCAGTGGGGCTGCTGCAGGACCCCCAGGCTCTGCCCCCGGACCCGAGGCTGTGTGCCCTGGCTGAAGCATGGCCACCGCACCATAGGAAGTGGCTTCCCCCTCACTGCCCTCTGGAGGCCTTCCCAGCATGGCCTGTGGTGGCCTCTGCCTCTTGCACCATTGGGACTGCATTTCTGAGCACGCCCGCTGCTGTGACAGGGCTGCCCCTGCCTCAGGCACTGCCAGGGCCTTTTCTTATCCCAGCAGCAGGGACAGCACCTTGCATCCCTGGCTCCGTGCATGGAAAGCTGTCCCAACCCCACCCTACGTAACTGTGCACAGGACTTCTCTTAGGGATTTTGCTGGAGGAGTGCCCTGTGAATGTCTTTAATTGGGTTTTTAGCATGGGTGGCAGCCAGGCTCTGAGGCGGATCGCCTCCCTGCTGCTTCCCATCCCTCCTGTGCTGGGGAGGCACACACAGCTGGCACAGTGTCTCCTGGAAGGCACTGTGCCCATCTTGCTGTCCTTGGAGCGGCGGCTCTGGTCCCACAAAATGCACAGTGACTTGCCAGAATCCCTGCTCAGTCCTTCTGGTGCCTTTGTGCTCTGTAGACCTGCGTCTTGTTCGCAGACCTGAGGGCTGTAAAGATTACAGTTGTGAGGTGAGGGTAGGTTTTCCCCCCATCTTGTCAGAACACACCTACTTTAATATAGGAGAAATAACTAATCCCAAGAATCATCCTCATTCAGCCGTTGTTTTGGTTTTATTTCCCATCATTTATTTATCTGTCAGCCACATGAGTTTCACTGCTGACTGTGTTACAAGGAATTTTCTGTATTGAGACTCATCTTGTAAGTTCCTGCCCTTGATAAATTCTGGCTTTGTGCTAGAGGTGTTCTGTATGCTTTTTCTTACAGTGTTGCTTTCCACCTGCTGCTACTTCCAGATATTGTCTCTCACGAAGGAGCGCTATGTGTTCCCATGATGTTCCATGAGACCACATATTTTTCTGGCCATCTCAAAGAGTTTGGTAATAATGCTCATGATAGTAACTGCACAAGATAAACACCAGGAACAAAAATGCAAAGAAGAAAAAAGATGCTAACAGAAGGCCAAATCCCACGCTATTAGCATAGCCATCCCTGTTTATAGCCACTGAAAATCTGACCTGCAACCTTTATCGTTTTAGATTAGCATTAATTACAGATCCTGTTTGGCAGCAGGTGCTAGGAGATGACACAAGCACAGCGATTTAACTCTATTGTGTGCTGCTTCAGTTTGAATGTTTACAACATACTGAAAAATGTCATTCCTTTAACTTCTGTAGCATGAAACAAGAGAGTGAGATGTATGCTGGATTGTATATTAACTACAGCACAGTAAAAAAAAAAAAAAAAAGACCTTTAAACTGCTTCTTAAATTCATTATGATCCTTTTCTTCATGGCATCATCTTTTTTTTTTTTTTAATTTTAATTTTTATTATTTTTTTACTGTTGTTTAATACCAAATAGCCATAGGAACTACATACATATTTCAGTTTGGACAACAAAGCAAAACAGGGACAGACTTTGTAAAGCTTGATTACAGTTTATTTTTGTTGCATGTAATTTTCAATAAGCCTGGTTTATTCCAACAGCTGTAATAAGCATGGCAGATCTGAAAAGTGTTTCATGATTGCTGGGTCTCTTTCTTTGTCTCTGGTGATAGAGGTGTCTTAATTACTGTTTGTTTTTGTAAATTTTAAGGATTAGTCATCCTTTGATGCCAGATGAGTCAGTCTTACCATACATTTTCAAATCTTTGCGTTCAAAGGCTTGATGGAGTTGAGTTCTGATAGGAGATTTTGAAACATGCTGCTTCAACCCATAGTTAATCTTCAAGCAAAAGCATTCTTCTATGTCACGGCCAGCTCTTAATCTGTTTATATGGAGATCTGACAGTTTTGGAAGATACCTTTTACTGTGGACATTTTAGTTACTGCATCTGTCTTTCTGCAACTTTAGTTTTCTGGATAAATGAAAATAGTCTCCAGATCCTGTTGACAGAAGAGGTGGTGACTAAAATGTGGATTTGAAATCCTGGCTCCGTGCAAGCAATGGCAGATCTCCCATTGACTTTAATAAGGCCAGGGTTTTGCTCTAGCTTCTGTTACTGTCATTCACAGGTCCCTGGTAGTTTTTTGTCCACAGAACCAGAAGAGTGTTTCTGGGAACTGGGAATGTGATGTTTTTTCCAGCCACCACTCTCGTTTTGTGAGAGTGTTGTTCCATTTTTAGGAGGGCCAGGGAATGGTTTTTGCAGTGTGAAGGTTGATTTGGAGCATTAAAACCCCACCAAACACACAAGTAAAGTATTACCAGGAGAGTCTGTAATTGTGAATGCTTTATTTGGTAGTAGCTGGAGGTTTTGCTTGGGCTGGACTTTTTGGCTCTGTCATTTAACTTCTTTATAGGCAACCATCCTCTCTTGTTCTTCTGCTCCCTCATCTATCTCATTTATAATGCATACCTGTGTTATGTAGTCTTCTTGTTTTCTGGGACAGACATAGTGCAGTCCTCTTTTTGTCAAATGGTAGATAAATCATTAGTAGGACTGAGAAGACATGATTTCATTTCAGTGCTTTCCATTTCAAGCAAATGGTTAGCACCCACTCATGCAGTGTTCGACACAATTGTAAACTCAACACTGGCCCCTTACACGCTGTCTAACACTCTCTTTTCTCACACTATGCTGTATGTCCTGTTGCATGGACATGACCATCATGCCTGTGACACTTAGCACAACTCTGTGCCCAGCACCCCACAACCCATCTTAGCGTCCCAGCCCAGCAGTGTTCCTGCCTCCTGTGCTGTGCCTCCTCTCCTGCTTGCTGGCACCGAGCTGGTCAGGTTTCCTCATGTTCAGTGTCCCCCCAACCCCAACGTCCTTTTTTTCTGCATTGGTTTCCTTCACATGGGAGACTTCCATGTAGGCAGAGCTTCTCCAGCATGCTCCTTCCTTCAACCTTACCTTGCCCTCCAGACTTTTCTCTTAAGGATGCCAGTGCTTTGGCCCAAAGTGGAGCAATGCAGTTGGAAGCTGTTGGATGGAACGGAGAGGAATAGTGTACCTGCTAGCCATCCACAATAAAGCCAAAGGCTGGATCCAGTTTGCAAGTGGCAGTTCCCTTGGACCTAACAACAGTGCATGGGCGCTCTTGTAAGCAAGTCCCAGTCCCTGCAAGAAGTGAGTAGGACTGAGATTACTGCTTTCTAAGCTGATACTTGGATGCTGGTTCTCTGAAGAGTTGGGTGCTTTACGTTCAGAGGGCTTTGAAGGCAACAGTTTGTGAATTATAAAATGTGTTACAAACCAACCTAATGTCTTCACTGTTAGCCTTCAGCATAAGAACAGTGGTCAACATGTACAGAAAAGCATGCTAAAAGTAGCAGTCCACAAGAACAAACACTGATTGAAATCCCTACTTAAGTTTATTGTGGTATACATGAAAAATGAGTTGCTTAAAACTTCAAAACAAAATGAATGGGAAATTGTTTTATCTCTTGGGGGAAAAGAAAATTGTTTCAAAGTGCTGAACTTGAGTAAACAAATAGTGCAATAAATGGTTACATGATGCACAATTAAGATAAAAAATGATTAGTATGCTGACATTTTGTATGGGTTTGGCTTCATTCAAAAATAGGGGTATATAGTTATCTGTCTTCAGTCCTGAACTATGTTAATGTGTCTCAGTACGTACCTCATCGTATTTTATAGGTGGCAAAAGTGGAATATATTAGAAAAAAGCCAAAATTAAAAGAAGTTCTGGTGAGATTAGAAGAGCATATGGAATGCACCTGTACATCATCAAATACTAATTCAGATTATAGAGAAGAAGAAACTGGTATGTTTTCCTTTTATTTTTGCATTAATGCTTATTTCATATGGACCTTGTTTTTATATTAGTAAAGAATGTAAAGCAAATTTTACTTCCCGTGAACTTAAGTAGAGAAGCCCCCAACTACCTCTCCATATGTTGAAGATGCAAAATTAGGAACAGTTTGTACTGGATAAAGAGTATGGACTTGAAGTTTAAATTCTATCAATTCGCATTAGGTCAGCCTTTAAATAAAAGTAAATGACCGATATTATTCAAGTCTTGCTTAACTAAGTTAAAGGTTGTCCTGTTGCAGCTTATTGGTGAACTCTGTTGCCTAATTTTTTTAGACTTTGTGGAGACAGGGTTAAGGCTGAGATTTACTTGACCTTGGGGAAAATATTAATGAAAAGAATATAAAGCACTTAGGAAAATATATTTTTTTTTATTTAGAAGTAAGGAGTTTTGAAACAACAGTGCCAGTTCCTGTTGTTTTCTTATGCATATATAGTCAAGAATTTATTGGCAGTTGTTAGGTTAAGTGTGTGTTTGCCTTCTCAAGACAACATTTAAATTATCATGGGGAAAGATTTGTGGGGAAGAATACTTATTTTCAACATGACTTTCATAAAACCACCTAAAATTGCTAGCTCAGATCCTCTTGCTAGGGTGCAGTAAATGCAGGACTTGACATATGTAGAAAGAACGTCTCCCATTCTCCTGATTTTGGTTGAAGGTAACCCCAAAAGTTGCTTTTTCTTCTGCCAGAAATTTAGGGGTTCAATAGACCCAGCTCTGAGATTAGAGTCAGTGAAGAGCAAGTAAATATAGGAGGAAAGCTGCCCAATGGTGATGGATTTCATAGGTGTCTGGGTAAGGAAGGATTTTCTGTACTGCCTCTGTCTAGCTTGGAGACATAAACCTGGTCTAAGTGAATGTAAACTTCAGTTGCTATGTACAGAGCAGAAGAATTAGAATTTGTGTAAAAGCAAAGATAGGTCTCTGCTGTGATTTTTATTGGACATAATTTATAATCCAAGCTGAGTGTTTTAGCTAAAACTAGGTTGAGTTGTGAGTAGACAAAAACACATTTAAAGTGATTATTTTTGTTGTGTGTATGGCTCGATATTTTTTCTGTCCTGTATTTGGAAAAAACAGTTCTGCTAGATCAATTGTGTGTGAAAAAATGGAGTAAAATTGGAACGGAAGAATAAAGTTTTCTAGGATTTAATTACTGATAGGAACAAAACTTGCACCAGCAAGTGGATGGTGAGCTGAAAATAGCTTAACTACAGATCTTAAAGCAAATGTTGAATACAGCATGGTAACAGTAATTATAGATGGATCTTGGAAATGACGTATGCAATGCCAACTTCGTTTATTATTTCTTTACTTTTGTATAATTACTTTGTAAACGGAATGTCAAATCAGACGTTATAAAGTTATTACTTTAATGCAAAATATAATGAGATTTCTTTGAAATGTAAACGGTTTGAGTATTTATTACTTCAGTGTTCAACAAAATGCATTACCTTAGGGCTTTTTACCAGCCCTGCCCTTATGTTAACAGGAAGGCCTAGGGAATCAGGTAAAAAACGGAAACGAAAAAAGTTAAAACCAACATAAAACCTACTGGAACTATTTGATATTCAGGTAGGACCTATATGCTGAACACCCTAATAGCACAAGTACTGGAAAACTTAATCAAATATCATCACTTCAACTTAATCACTGTTCAAAATCTTGACACTTGCTACCTCAAGGCTGCAAAGAGATTAGACTTGATTGGCTTTGATAATTCTACCTGCTGGTATTTTTCTTTTAAGCTCCACATCACCATCAGCATCTTACATTCTTGAGCTACTTCCTCTTCTTGCTTTTTTTTTTTTGTTTGTTTTCTTTTTATTTATTTATTTATTTATTTTTTGGAGGGTGCTAATACTTCAGCTTCTGAAATTTCAAGTTCCATTGCCTCTGCTTTTGTTTCATTATTATTGATTTCTGAGGTCAAAGCATCACATAATAATGCATGAATGAATTGCCAGGTTACAAACTGTTGTATTCTGAGTCATTGGCTGTAAAATATTGAGCATATGTACATGGTAAATATTATTATATGCATGACCATCAAACCCTTGTTTTGGCATGAACTGGGATTGATTGTACATGCACCCGAGGTGATCTCTTGATCTGCCTACCTGAGAAGGAAGATGCTTAGAAATTCCATTTTTGTGTTGCAGGGCCCTGTGCTACTTACACCAGAAAATTAAGATCTTTTTTTTGGTCTGTTCAGTCTCAGTAGGATGATGCCAGTCACTTATCAAAATTCATCAGTTTTTCAGTGTAGTGAAAAACTAACACCCTCTCAATGCAAAAATGACTGAAATCCTTTGGCCAACATATTAGCAATGTATGATGATGGCAATACACATTCCAAATTAAATACAGAGTTTTCATTGCTTAATGACTTGAAATTATGTAAACTGCAGTGCTTGCAATCGATTCTAGTATTTGGAGCGGGAATTATTTGAATTTTGCAGTGTATATGCCTAACGCCTGTATGATGGTGAATTTGATTTCAAGCACCTATTTTTGCACATAAACTCCCAATGGCAATTTTCATTTATACTGATGTATCTTTCTAAAAAATGCTAAACTTCATATCCTGTTTCAGATTAACAGGTATTTATTGGGAGTAGTATGATAGAAGCAAAGATTTTCTAAAATTCAACTTTAAAAGTGAGCATGTAAACTCAATCAAAACAGCATTTAGAACTTCTTGTCCCAGGTTAGTGACTCTTCATGCAGAACAGTTTTTTTTTTAAGTCATCTACTTAGAGGATAGGACCTTTGATTCTAATCATAGAGTTATTGTATCTTTTTTCTCTCCTGCAGATGTAAGGTGAAAATAAGCTAGAAAAAAAACTTCTCTCTGGGACATGGATGTACATGGTTTGTTACATTCCTGAACCTACTATGTATGGTGCTTATTGACTGTATACTTTATTTGTTCTCCTATGTGAAAAAACTGGCTCAAAAGAACACTTAATGAGAACAAAGAGACAATGTACATTTGTTTAATGTGACATCAAAGCAAGTATTGTAGCACTCTGTGAAACAATAGGAAGCTTCCCTGTCCAAAAAAGAAAAAAAAGAAAGAAAAACAGAAAAGAAAAAAGACAGTTGAATGAATGGAGGATACCCAAAGTACCCAAAAACATGACAAAAATCTAAGTGAATAGTGGACTTCTGTCAGAGCAGTCAACGGTGCTTTACGTCAAGAAATGTGCCTGCGTTCTTGATGAAGATGGATGGATGCTGATGGACTTCAGGCACAAAAAAAGCAGGAATGTATGAAATGATCAAATGCCACGCAAACACTATAGAACAATACATCCTTGCTTGGTGGTGTTTTAAAAGTCTATACAAAAAAAAAAAAACAACCTTCTGGGGAGCCTTAAGTGGATTTTTTTTTTTTTTTTTTTTTTTTACACCATAAAGTGATTATTAAGTTTTCTTTTTACTCTTTGCCTAGCTTTTTATTATCTCTTGGACTACATTTGCCAATAACACATATAAAAGACTGGTATAACAATAAGCAGAACACAAAACATTATGGTATTTCTCCTAGTGGGATGCAAACTAATGAGATGTATTAAAATAAAAATGGTATACCTATGCATAATTTTCTAGACGTTTCTTGGTTTATGTTCCCCAACCTCCCCCGTAATTTAAAGCATTACAAAAACAGAAAAAAAAAAAAAGAGAGAAAAAAAAGAGACGTGCGTAAACAAATCATAGGATATCCATGCAGAAATCCTTCTTTTTTTTTTCTTTAAGACTTATGCCAGTTGCCTACTAGTGATATTGTGTTAGCAATTGTCATTCTTATCAGTATACAGATACTTTTATTTCACATGTTGGAGCTGTGTGAAATGTACAAATTCTTGTATCTGCATTGTACAATGTCATGGTGGCATGGGAACTACCTTGCTGCAAATATTTGAACAAAACCTAAAGTTCTTTATTTTTGGTAAAATGTTATGCTTTATGTGTATTCAACAGAAATATGTGTTTTTGTAAAGGTGAAGTTTGTATTTTTATCTAAAAATTAACAGTTTTATATACCTGAGAAAGCCTGCTATGTTTTCTTGAACCAAAAAAAAAAAAAAAAAAAGAAAAAAAAAGCATTTTGTGGTCATATTTTTGTAGTAGAATAGCCCAAATAACATCAAAATCTATTTTAACTATAGCAGGGCAGATAAAATACTCTGGCAGAAGGTCCTGTATTTTCAAAGTGCCAAAGGATTAAATGTTCAGCTCCCCATGGATTTCAGTGGGAGCCACATGGCTAAATCCTTCTTTACTGCTTTGGAAATTTAGGTCTGTGCCAGATATGACATGGCTACTCACTTGGCCAAAATCACTGCCCCACCCCAGTAGTTTGGATTATGTACCCTTTGTTTTATTTGGATTATCTCACTGGATATGTAAAATGAACTACTGGTTTCTTTTCTTTGTGAAACATCTACAAAGAGATGAAAGAGTTTTCTCCTCTTAGTTTGGAACGACAAAATGTTATCTTAAGACAGTGTTTCCATTCAAATCAAAAATATCTTCAAATGTGAATGAACTACAGAACCTTAAAACAACAAAAGAGAGAGATTTTTAACCTTTCCATTTCTTTAAATATAGTTCAAACATCCTCCTCCCTTTTCCCCCTCCGTTCCAGTAGCTATGTCCAATTTCAACCAAACAAAGCAATGTTAGCTAACAGGCATTATTGGCTTCAGATGCTAATGCAGAGATAGAGTTAGTCACCGTTCTATTTTGTGATCATTTTCCCAGTGTATTTGTTGAGCACCAAAACTGGAAATACATTTAACTACGATTGTCTGTGCTTGTTTTCCACTAAGTGTACTGTTCACAATGTTATGCACATGAATGTATGTGTCTGCGTTTAAAAAAGTGTATAAAATGTAATTTATATATTTATGTTTCAGTGGGATGCCAATAATGTTGCTCCGTTCCGTTTTTGTCTAAAAGATATCTAATGAAAAAAAAATCATTTATCCATTAAAATCATGTAGATGAAAAGCATTATGTGACCCACTCAGACACTGTGCAGATATAAAAGGATGTCAAAGTCACTTAAGTGGAATAATTTGCCAAACAACTTTTTGAGAGTCCTTTGGTTGCACTGGCATAAGAGGTTGCATTCAAGTCTGTGGGCCAGATTCCCTGGAGTAACTCTGTTGAGTATAATGGAGCTCTGCTGATTTACACCACCAGGGAGTCTGGCCCTCTGTTAAAGTCCTGGAAAAGAGCAGGCCAAGGCATGCATTTTACTGGTGCCAGCAAATAAATTTGTTATGCCAAATTCAGCAAACCAAGCGGGAATGAAGACTGAACAGAGTCTTCTCCAGTAGTCGTTTGTTTGAGACTTGTAGTGTTGAGTTAATTTTGTTACAAGGAATGAAACGCACATGAGTCTTTGCTCTCAAGCACAGTGTTTATATGGCATGCAGCAGAAAACACAAAAATCTCAGGGCTATATTCTCAGCTATTATAAATTGGCAAAAGTTTTTGATTTCAGCCTCCCCTAAGCTAATTTACATCAGATGAGGATCCAGTCCATGGTTTTAAAATATGAGGAGTAGTGTCATGACATAAGTATCATTTACTGTTGTTCGGCTGAGATATTACCCGCCAGCTTTTTGAACATTACAGGCTATGGTGTTAGTAGGCCTTCTTTGAGATGGCAAATACAACCAGAAGGAACAGTAACATTAAAGGTTGTGACACAGGAGACATCAATTCAAAGTTAAGTTGGACATTTCAAGGCCCATATCCTCAGCTGGTGTAAATCACCATTGCTCTGTTGCCTGCAATGGAGCTGTACCAGCTTACACCACTTGAGGGGCTGGTCCCTCATTCTTGCTCATCCCTTTCACTACTCGGTCCTGCAGGGATCTCAGATTGTTGTGTACTGTTAATGTAATCCTGTGTTCTCTAATACTTAAGCACAATAAGTGAATATAAGAATGAGTGTCAGACTTAACTTTGAATGTCCAAGCTCTGAAATGGTTTGTTTCACCATTGTGGCTGTAAATTAAACAGTTCTCTGTGCATTTGTGAATGCCGTGTCATATCTTCTTCCACTGTTGGAGCTGGACTCCATCTGGACTTTAGAATGCAACATGTGGAGTGTTAGAGGGAAGGGTGTGAGCAGTTGGAGCCGCCAGATATGTGTTGAACAACTCTGTTATTCATGGGGTGGAGGGCTAGTGGGGCACTTAAGGAATGAATTTAAAATGGTAGTTGTTGAAAGTCATGTTTCCGTGCAATCCTTAAATATCTTGTCATTTTTTGTCCTTGCACAAACCAGGCAGAGATTTAGGGACAAAGTGTTTTGGCAAAATGTTATTCCGTTTACATTCTACAGTCACTTCCTCTGTCCAAAGGTTCAGAAGTTGTTGGTCTGATTTTGTGGTCTTTTCTGATTGAAAAGCATATTTGGAAGACAGTGCCTGAAAACAGTCTCCATGTTATAATATGATGCATGAGTGTTGATTCTCTAGTCAAGTCATTACGTTTAATACTGTGCTTCATCTTTCCTGAGCTGCCCTTCAGTTGCTTTTATTGAGTGAAATCAAGGAATATGTGCCAGTTTTCTTTCCTTTTCTTCTGTTCTCTGTCCTGCTTGGCATCTGCTTTGTTAGTGCGTGGTGGCTGAAGGCAGTTGCTCCTCTCCAGCCCTGGAGGTTTCCAGGCAGCTCTGGTTCTTCTATATCTTTGAGCTTAGGCTTTTTACTCTGCTTGGAACAGCATCTCACACATCTCCTCCCTCCAGTGGGCTTCAGTATTCCAGGTTCTCTCGGCTGTCTTCCTTGGGTCCATATTCCTGTTCTGTGGGCTGTTTTACAGCTATTTTCTGCCTGACTTTCCCATCTTTCTCTTTCTCAAGAAGGATTTTCCCTTCCTAGGTTCTTTCTCATCATATATCTCTTCGCTCTCCTCCTGCCTGAGAGAACAGTCTTTGATCTGTTTATCTCTAAATCAATTGCTTTATCTAGGCATGTGCCCTGAGATCCTGTCTCCCAGGCCAACAGGCCCATAACTGATCCCCCACGTGAAAAACAAATGCTCTTATATAGACAAGCTTTTGTGGAGAGGAAAAGATTCATCTTTGCATTTGGAAAAATATTCGTTACTGAAGGCTTGCTGCTGAAGCTCTGTCCAACTCCAGTAGCAGTGTAACTCTGGAATAGTGGTGTTCAAGCTATTCCAGACATCTGACAGTTCAATTAAAATTCACTTTCCCTTCATAATTTAATTTGAAAGTGTACCCAAAAGCAAAGATGAAGTTTCAAAGCTCCCTCAGATTTGCATGCTCATATTTTACAGTAAATTGAAGGAAATCATGTTTGTGAGCCCCTTCCACGACTTTGAAAATCTTATCCTGAGTATTTAACTTATCCTCTCTTGGGCTGAAAATCTTGGTTGCTTTAAAACAGAAACAAAGCAGAGGTACATAATTGTTTTAAAGGAAGTTGTTTTCTTGGTGTTTCTAACTCCACAGCTTCTAGACTAGCAGATCTCTAGATAAAGATTGTTTAAACCCTTGAGGATCCCACTTATGTGTGCTTTAATTTCAGGTAAAAGAGAGAAGCCCATCAGTGTTTTATTCCCCAAAACTAAGCCTATATTTTGTATTTTTTATTTTATTTAAATAATTACTGTGTGTTTTCCCACATTTTAATAGAAGGTATTATTCATGTTTGAGCTTTTCTGTGCTGCTCTTTGCTGTAGTGTCTCACTGCAGCACAGCCTTGAACAGGTTTGTACTCATACCCCCTCTGAAATAAAGAACTATTGTTATCCCATTTTAGGCGAGACCGAGGCATGGAGAAATGACTGTGCAAGGTCACACAGCAAGGCTATGGCAGAACAAGGGATAGGACTCAGATCTGAGTGCTCATCCAGTGCCCTAAATCACACGACCATCTTCCCTTTCCAGGAATGAATCCTTGCACCCTTAGAGCTAAATACTGAAAAGATTGAGGGTAAGTCATTTTGCCTAATTATTGTGCATTGGATACATGATCAAAAACCACTGCCATATCAAAGAATGTAGTGACGGATGCAAATCCAGCTTTCAGCCCATGCACTTATGCAGCCTGTTATGCTATCATGAACTGGTCATTTCCTGCATTTCTAAGGAGTCAACCTTTCGTGACTTTGTAGTAAAAATTACGCACATAGAAAAAATGAAGACTCATATTTTATGGGAATTTGCGAAAATTCAGTAGACAATTTTTCATTGTACTTCTCACATCATTGTTATTCATTCCTTTTATGGTGTGAGTAACGTTTCCTAAGGGAGCTGTTTTTATCATGGGCCCAATCCTGAATTCTTTTCCCAGGCCCTAACATGGAAAAACACGTTTGCCCTTCTTCAAACTAGTGCCTAAACATGCATGTAACTTTGGACAAACATCCCACTGACTTTGGGCAAACGGAGCAGAGTTGATGTTTATTACTGTTTTTGTGCAGAGTGTGCTTTTCTGGCACAGGGTTGGGGGTCTTCTTGTCCTTAGAGTCTTGAAGTATGTTGGAAATAAACCCAAAGAGAATAGCTAGGAGAATTCCCTTCTCTTTTGCTTCCATGGAGGTTGCCGTCTTGCTGTATTTGTTATTTTCTGAAAAACTATTTTCCTGGCATGGGTGGATTCAGGACCACCATTACTAATGCCAGTGATCCAGTGATCCCCTTTAAGATGATCTGTTCAGGTACATCAGAGAACATAATTTGAAAACTCACAGTCATATCCATAACAGAAAAATTTGAGATGGGAAAAAGAATTAGATAAAAATTCATGTGAAATGTGGCACATTTTAGGTAAAAAAAAAAATGAAGAAGAAGAAGAAAGTGCACAAGATCAGAAGACTGATCATTCATTTTTCAGTTGTGGAATGTTATCAGTCCCAGTAGTCATTCTAATTATTTGCTGCATCAGGCCAAATTATGTGCTGAATTAGCTCAGAATCACTACAACACATAAAAAGTTATGGCTGGTTCTCGTTGAACTGCTACCTATTATCATGGCATATGACTGTAAGGTGGGGCCCACAATCACAGTTGTAAATCAAAGAACGAGTCATAGGTTAGGTACTGTTTTCCTTGGATATTGTCTCTAAGTTTGTTTTCTGTATGCTAGTTTCTTGAGGGATGTTTGGTGAGCTTTTCAGTTAGGTGTAAAGCCAAGAATACGTAGTTCCCAACCTGAAAGTTGCACAGTCATCCTTCCAAGATCAGGCCTGTTTTGGCCTCTGTAAACTAACTTTGACCTTCTGTAATGAAGGCAACTGGTTTTACTGTCCATCTTTGAAACTGAGAGTAGCTGTTAAGACCAGGCATGCACAGAATAGAAACACCCAGAAGTGCAGATGATCCATGGGGATTAAAAATCATCCTGATTCTTGAGAAGAACTGGAAATTAGTAGAAGAAAAGCATTTTAGACAGTTGAAAATCCCACCCTGGCTTATTTGGCAGGTGAAAAAAGAATACAGAAAATCTACTACATGTAGTGATTATTCAGTGACAAAATAGCTGTTGATAGAAAATGTTTGTGCTTAAATCTTTCAGCAGTTAATAATCATCTTTATAGACCATAATACCTGAATACTTCACTTATCGATACATCAGGGCTTGGATGGACTTTGAGACATATGAAAATGGGACACTCCTTAGGCCAATGGTAGCTAGCTCTATGTTCTAGTAACTGATCAACCAATTACATAACTGGCCAGATCACTAACTTACAGAAATAGATACAACCCTATTGACTTCACTAGAGATGACAAGTTACCTGAGAATTGACCCGAAACTCTTGACATGAAGCAGATAATGGTTTCATATTTTGCTGTTTAGTGTTGTAAAAATAGAATCATTTCCTGGAGCAGTTAAAACAAGAAAATCTGGAAAAGCAATTTCCCACAGAGACTCATCCACCCTGGAATTTGCTAAGGTCCCCGGATGTGAACATGTGCTGTTAGAAAACATAAAACAGCAACTTTGTTTAGGGAAGCCTCTGACCTGTCAAAAATGCAAAGCATTCATTACCAGACTTTTCCTTGGCAATTAGTGGGTAGAATTACTCATAGAAATTGTTTTGTTTGCTCATGAGGGGAGAAGCAAGACATAAATTCGAGATATCCCCTGTTTGACCACAAGAAAGAAGACTCTGTTCAGAGGGGGCCTGTGGGTGAAGTGCTGAGCGGCCTCAGATCCCTTTGGGAGTGAACTCAAACTTGTAGACCGCACTGAAGTATCAAGAGCACTCCAGAATTGCTGGAGTTCCTGGCTGTGACATTTTTTTCAGTGGTCTAAGGGACTTCAGCATCTGATCCTAATTCTTTTTTCAAGATTTTCAGTAAACCTCAGCTAGCTTCAAAATCCCTCTCTCTCTGTTCTGCAGAGCAGCCAATTTTGACCCAGGGATGTTGCTTCCTTCCCTAGGCCATGGCACTCAAACCTCAGGTTTGCTTTCTGCTGTTTGGTGAAAGTGTTTTCCAGCAGTGACTTTTCAAGTACCTGTTGCATGCTCAGTTCACTGCTGAAACAGCCTGATATTTCAGATGGGGCTTCCTCCTTGCTCCAGCCATACTTCACCTTTTCCTTCGCACTTTGGTTTTTCCTCTCTTTTCTGTAGAAAGGTGATGCTGGTTTAAGCTGAAGACCAGGGGAGTTATAAGAGGCCAGATTTTCTGCTCTGAGCCCTGCCCTGCTGGAGCCTGATGCCCAGCTGTGCCTGCTGTGTGGAGCCAGAGAAGGAGGGAGAGATGCTGCAGCACTTCAAGGAAGCCAATATATGCCTCCTCATGCTCGAAAGGTCCTGTATGAAGATGCATCCTCCCTGGCTGCCACCAAGCCCTGCAGTTTCCCCCTTTTCCCCTTGCCTAGAGGACCCGTTTCCTGACGCTGACATGTCCCTCGTGCAAGGGAGGGTCTCATACTGCAAGACGTGGTTGAGGAGAGGTGGTATCTACTTAGCAGCAAGATTCCCATGGAAACTGAGTGCTCTGTGCTCACGCACTTGGGAGGGAAGACTCTTCTTGGTCCAAACTCACCCATAGCAAATTGAGCTGCTCAGAGCTCTCATTGGAGCAAGGAAGCTACTAAAATATGTCTTCAGGATCTGAATTCTCCCTTGACTGCAATGGGTTTCCACCAAAAAAAAAAAAAAAAAAAAAAAAGCGACAGAAGCAATTTATCACAGTTAGAATGGTTTCTTCAACAAGCCACGTATAAGTCCTGCAGGTTAATGCTCAGCTTGTGCATTTTACTGATGGCCACAAATGCTGCTTTTAAATCATGTTGTCACGATTTGTTCAGGGATTTCTGTTTCTCTTACGTGCACTTCAGAATGGTTTGCCTAACAGCTTGTATCCATTTGTTGTGAAGAGCCTGCTGGCCAAACCAAAATGCTTAGGCCCTGTCTGTATATCTAATGGGAGTTTGGGGACTTAGCAGCTAGGTTTAGCAAGTATAAGTGTTTCCCATTAACTCCCTGCATTCCCCTAAGTTGTGATTCAGTAAGGTACTCAGTGGAAAGCTGAACCTGAAGCACGTGAGATGTTTCTTTGAAGTTACTCGTGCTTCAAGTTAGGCATGATCTGAATTGGCTTGATGAACTGAGGGCCCAAATAGCCTGCTGCGGTAACAGTGTAAACATGATGTTTTCCTTTTGTGCATTGCTCGGAGTGATGCTAGTTCCAGAAATGGTCTGCAACCTTTCAGGAAACTATACCATAGTACTGAAGGACAGCTTTAACTTTTCAGTGGCTTTCTGTCAGCAGTTCTGCTACGGTAGAAAGCCCATAGATAGCAATGGCTGCCCTCTCTGGGCCTCTGAGGTCTCTCCCTTCCTTATTTTCTTCAGCATGTTTCTTTTCTAAGGCAAGTGAAAAAAAAATCCTTAAAAAAATCATTAAAAATCTTTAAAAAGGTGGAAAATTAAGCAGATCATATCATCTTGATTCCTCTATCTACCTTAATTAAGGAGAAGTTTGCCAATAGTGATCTGGTATTTCCTAAAACAAGCATACATGAAGAACACTTTAAGTGACTTCAAAATAATTTGCAGACTAGATCAGGAAAAGATAAAACCAGAAGTGGAAACTTCTAATACACTTTATAGCTCATTATTTACAGGAAATACATTGTTGCATAGGATACTAATGAATTTTGCAGGATGGAATTTCCAAAAAAAAAAAAAAAAAAAGTACCTTTTGTACCTTAGAAGAAAGGCCTTGGATCTTTTAAAAGTATGATAGACACACTGTGGCTAGAAAGATTCTACCTCTGGGAAAAGGCTTTCTAAAGTTTCAAATGTGTACACTGTTGTATTTCTGTAGCAACTTCCTGGATGAGCTGCTGAAAGGTGGTAAAGGAAACGGTAGATTTCTGTCTTGGTTTCAGTTGTCTTGTTCTACACCTGAGAAGGCAGAACACTGCATTGCATATCTGCAGCTGTAGGGAGAACAGCAGAATCACATTTGAATATGAAAGGATGAACGTGGTGAAGCTGGTACTGATGTTCTCTATCAGCTAGCGAGGCCAGGGAAGTCAGGGAAGCAGCATGGATACTCAGGTTTACCAGTGACACTTGCCTGAAAATTAGTATTCGCCTGATTCTTAACTAACTTGATTGAAGAAATAATCCTAAAAATCTGTTTCTGGACAAGGACCCAAATCCCAAGCTACTGGATTTTCTGCTAGTGAGTTGCTGCTCCTCTAGGCCTCAGAGGCATTGTGACACACAAGTATTTCACGGAGATCCTGTGGATGACAAACAGCATAGTGTCACACGATTTAAATTGTTCCCTGGTGTAAACAAGCCCCTCGGTGGTGGCTAGAGAGCTGAGGGGTTGTGCTGTAGCTCATCTTGTGGTTTCAAGTGCAGATGTGCTGTCCCAAGGTAACACCAGCTGGTGTAGGGAATATCCCCCCATGGGGGATATTTCACTCATACTGCACTCACATTGCAAGGGCAGCTTTGCTGGAGGTTTGAACATACTTCAGGCAGCAGGGCATTTGCATCAGGACTGAAGCATCCAGGCAGTGAAGATTGAGCATTTTTTTTTCTTAAATACAGGCTAAATACTTAAATATTAGGTTAGCTGCTCTTTCTATCTTTAGGCACTAAGATACCTCTAAACTTGTGGCTGCTGGAAGGCCATCTTATTGAAAACCAAGAAGCATTGGCCCTTGTAAAAATTTCTACTCATGCTTGAAAGTGAGGTTTAGGCTCCTAAGTCATGAAAAGGCTTTTGGAAATGTTTGTATTTGTCTTCCTGTTTCCCTATAGATCAACCTGCTTGGCCTGAACTGAATGTATAAATAATAAACAGCTGAAAGACAGTCTGATTGCTTCTTTTTGAGTGTTTCCCTTATGGAGTGCTTGGGGTCACATGGCATCTACTATGACCTTAAGGACCTGGTTTCTGGAGGCTTTTTTAAGATGCTAACAAACCCCTCATTTTAACTAGCCATCAAATGAGCCAGTCAGTGGTAACCATTCAGGAGAGGCATTAGGAGAGCGTTCTTGCTGGGATACAAGATGGCTCTGTCCATGTGCTGGCCAGGCATGAAGGGCTGGAAAACTGTGTGGTGGAAGAGACTATTAATCTGATTTTCCACAACTTTCCTTGCAGCTGCATTTTTGAGGAGAGAGAGAGAGAGATGGCTAGGCTTGCAGTAACATGTTGTGCCGTCATAAATGCTACAGCCACCATCTGTTTCCAGCCCACGACTTGAAAGAAAACTGAGCAGTAATCTCATAATTCACATGAGCATTTTACACTTGTGAACCCTTCCCAACCTTTGTCTAATAATGAGGGGAGTGCATGGTGCTAAGGTTCGTATTTTTTCCTGCACGTATTAGTGTTTATTTGTATGTCTCTTTCTGTTTATTTTATTTTTTCCATGGGCCCATAATAAAAAATTCTCTGGGAGGAAAATCAGACCAGTTCTACAGTCAAAAGAAATATAATGAAGGCAAAAGCCCAATTCCATTGACCTTGCCGCCAAAATTCTCCGTGAGGAGGTGCATTTAACATTCCTTGCTGTGTTTGTCTTAGCTACTTGTTGATTAAAAGAAAGACATTAGAAAGTGAAGAGGCAGGTTGCTGAACTGCCCTTTTCCCAGAAACACTACTGCTAGAATAGCTGGACATGCGCATTTGAAAACTGCACCATCAGATAGGATGGTAATGGTAGGTTGGATTTTAATGAAAACAAATTCTTCTGCTAATCTTGGCTTCGGGCTGGCCCACCGTGGGATTAAGGATACCACCTGCTGTGCCAAAGACATGCTCAGGTTCGAGGCTGCTGGTGGGTGGGAAGAACAGACATCTGAGAGTGACGCTGGTGAGCGATTGCAGTCTGTCCTCTTGCAGTGCCCTCGGGGAAGGCAGAGTTGAGATCGTGTAGTTGGTGGAAATACTGCTCCTCTTCAGCCTGAAAAGCAAGGCTAACGTCATTAAGGATTTCTTTCTGACTGTTCCACAAAACCAAGGGCTGCTGTTTCTCTCATCTTTGGACCCAATTTGCACGCCATCTCCTAGCACAGCTGAACTGGCTGAATGAACTCCTGCACTCCTCTGGCCTTAGAAACAATGACTTCCAGCATCTCGATAAGACTGCAGAGCAGTTTAAGGATGAAAGGGCTTCTCATTTCATATATACCCCACTGCTGCTAGAATTGTAAATCCTTGATGGACTGAGTTTATAGCAAACTGCTACTGCAAGCAGGTGAAATATATTTTGTGTTGTCATATGTATGGTCAAACTGTTCAAGAAGCCACCAAACAAAGAACTGAGCTTCTGATGGGAAACCAATCTCTTTCAATTTTATTGAAAAATAATAAATACCTATCAAATAAATGAACTTATTTTGACATGTGACACCTGTTGGGTGATCCTCAGTATCTCCAAGATGTGCCAGTAAGTGAAAGAGTGTTTCCAGCTGTTGCCAGGTCCAGCAAACATGGCATGAAGTTCCACCAAAACAAGGTTTGTAGGCTCATTAGGTTAAGGGAGTAGATCCAGACAGCCCCTTTTTTACCACTACTTGCTATTCTGGTTGTGTTTGTTAAGGTAGCAAGGGTACACCCACACAACTCAGCTTTTTGGTCCCTTCCTCCCTACAGAAGCCACATCCAGCCACATTGACCTCTGTTTGAATCAATGACAAAGATTCATTAACCCATATCTTTCTGTGGTCCTTCTGACAGAGTTTTATCAAATTTTATTATTGGTGGGCCTTTGGGGTCTAGAAATGCCTATTTTGGTGCTTCGTGACAGTTGATGAGCTAAAAAGGAGACAGTAGAATCTCTTCAAGATGATAGCAATGTGAATCATGTATACTCCTGTATCATTTTCCCACAGAGTGAATTGTCCTGAAAAGTTAACTTATTTTTTACCCAGGCTAATTGATTATAGGCAGGGGGTGCTGGGAGCTGTTGGATTAAATAGTCTCTCCTCATTTACTGCTCCCATCCTGCTGGATTCAGTCCCTGCTGCCTCCCACTCCCTTGTCTGTAGCTTGCAGCCGCATCTGAATGCTCACGTGCTGGTACAAGCCTTCTCCCTGCCCTCCTGCCGTGCCCCTTGCTGTCCTTGGAGCTGCAAGCAGTTTTCCTGAGGCTAGGTTTCACATGAGAGGGAGCACATGAAGGGCAGCAGCAGGGAAGGTCTCTGACATGAAATTCCCAGGAAAAGGATTTGCACATTTTATGACCGTTCAGATGGAAATGCAACGGAGCTGAATTATTACTCCTTAATCCTGCTTTCTCACTTTCCTCCCAGCAGCCTCCTCCCCTCAAGCTTAGGTAATACAGAAGCTTATAAACAAATCCCACTGCATGAAAAATAGCAAAGGGGGGAAAAAAGGGGACCTGGGTTAGGGCTGTGATGGATAGACAGGTGGAAGGCAGGCACCAGAAAGGACGATGAATGGTAAAAGCCTTTGATGGAAACACTAAAGAGCTATTGAAAATCCAAGGGGTGGGGGGAGGGAGGAGAAAGAATAGCAGGAGGAGGGAAAGCAAGGGAGCCGTGCCCCCCTCCCCTCCACCCTCTTTCTCAGGATGTTGAAAGTATTTGTCCTTCGTTACAAAATGATTGAACTGCCGCCAGGCCAGGCCACCCTTCCAGCCATTGCACTGGGAAGCTGGCATTTCTGAAAGCCTCGTTGCCTCTCAAATTTTATAGCTTTCCCTTTTGTGGGAGTTTTTGTTTTGTGCTACTTGCAAGATTGTTTTCAGTTTTGCTGCATATCGAAGAAACTATATTTTGTTGCTCTGACCAACAGAGTCCAGGTAATGAAAGGAAGAATTAAAAAATAAAGGCCTGTTTTTATCAGAATATCCAGCTGTCTGCCTTTTATTGAATCAGAATTTAATGCATTTGGTATTCATGATGTTGCATTAATATTCCTTCGGTTCATTTCTAGCACTTTTTGAAGGAGGAATTTCATCCTGTAAATAAAGCTTCTGCCTTATTGATGTCTGTGTGTGTGTACAAAAGCAGTGCCTGTTCTTCACAGACATGAGTAGTAAGAATGGTCTGTTGTATCATAATAATAATAATAATTATTATTACTATTGTCATGAGACATGCAGGCAGCAATGGGAGAAGGTACTCTTTCCCCTTTTTAGAATGGACCATGAACTTCTGGGATCTCCCACCTTTGTCCTGTGAGATCTACAGATGGAAAGAACCATTAAAGATTCACATAAGTGACTGTTGTTGCTGCTAGAGGATGTATTTATATCATGTATTTATATGCGTATGTACTTATATAAGCTTGTGAAGGACTAAAACCATGTGTGTACTCCTGAGAATTAGATCCAGATGTCCAGATAGCCACCCTCTACACAGGCTCTTGTTAACCAGGTGATGACCCAGGGCCATGGTGCATGTGTGATGCCACCCATGTGCTGTCACTGTCCGAGAGGTGCAGGCAGGGTGAGCAGGGCCCTGGCTGTCCCGTGTTAGCTGTGCAGGGCGGCTGCATCAGCTGCATCCTCAAGGGCACTCCTCTGACAGTCAGCTGTCCCTTACCTCCAAGATTAGATTGTGGGATTAAGTCTTTTATGGGCTGGCTATGCTGTATAATTAAAATAGGCCTAGGAGAGGCAATACGCAGCACATTCACATCTGAATTTGGGGAGGAGGGGCGGAAGGAGGAGAGGAAAGGGAAACTGTGCTTGATCATAAACACCCTGCAGCTGACAGAAAATCTCTAGTAAAGTAACTTTGCAATAGCACTTTCCACCTGCACATCCTCAGTACCTGGCTGCTTCCATTATAGTTTTCAGTACCCCTGAGGGAGGTTCCTGTGGCTTTATCCCCACCTCCAGGAGAAGAGAAAGGGTAAGTGATTTGCTCAAGGTTAAATGGGGAGGCACTGGAGATCGTGCTTCAGTCTCCTGCCTTCAAAGGAATTCGCCGCAGTGACCAAAGCAAACAGCCCCTGCTGCTACAAAGCCGGGCCGTGGCATGTCATTAACACTTTGTATCTGAGATGCTGTGTCCTCAAAGGTATCTCTGTCCCTGCAGACAAACTCTTAGTTCTTGAGCGTGGGTGAACGCTTGTCATGGTGCCAGGGTGACACAAAGTCTAGAAATTATGATGGCAATTCAGGTCATGGCATAACGGGGGAAAAATGCTGCCTCAGAAGTGTCCCCGTTTAGTGTCACTGCTAATGATTATTTAAGCTGCAGGACATGACAGATGCAAAGATCAGGTTGTAGCTGATATGACTCATGCCTTGAAATAACATTTTCCCTTCTTACATTGTGAAAATTGAGGAGGTATGGGAAGTGAAGGAAAATGGGATTTCCCTGGAGGTTAAAGATTTTCCTTTAATCAGCTTTCATAAAGTTAATTAAATGTTTGGAACAATGGCTCAGTCCCGGGATCCGCCCGCTCTTGCGTAACCCTCTCACAATACCGTTTTCACTTTCATGTTTATTTGCCAGCATGATTCAAAGTGAGAGCTGAGCAAGACTCCCGCTCCGAGGAGCTACTTGGCTTTTGGGAGAACTCGGCTCCCTCTGTTACATTTCCCAACAAGATAAGATGCAGACTCTCCCCTCCTGAGAAAGGGCAGCCAAGAGGGCTCGCAGCACTTTCTGTACCATTGCTATCCTATCTGCAAGTGGGGATAATAAAAACTCATCGGCTTTATAGAGGTATTTGGAGGTTGGTGCATATAAATATATACCCACCCATGAGGAGAAATAGGTGTGTGTCAATAGAGATTGATACGTGGATAGACGTATTCTGGTTAACGCAATATATCTCAGTGCTACGTGTTCCTTGACGTTTTCACTCTTCCTGTAGGGTAATTGCTCTGTGCCCATGGGAACCATAATTTCCAGTCCTTCAGGCAATGGGTTGAGTGTTTCGTGTAACCCAGGCTTGTGTGACACACACTGAGAGCCTGAGGGAAGAGAAAATTTGGGGAATGGTTCATAGGTTCATGGGACGACACTGATTTCCCCAGTGACCTCACCCCATGAAAGCAGGAGCTATGCCGGGCAGATTGCCATAACCCAGAAGGTCTTGGTGCCAAGGAGGTCTGTCTGTCCTGGTGGTCTGAGATGTGTCTGTGTGTCCTAGAACTGCTCTATCAACGTCATCAAAGCACCCAGAGGCATGTACAAGGGTGTGCAGGTGGGCAGAGCCACAGTCTGGCCATCTTTTAAGCTGGAAAAGGTTTTATTCAAAGAAAAGATTTTTGAAACTTATGAATGTCAGGCAGTATCAGAAAAAAACAATCAAATAAGGAAACTGTCCCGTGGTGGGGACAGTAGCTCGGGGTGCAGGAGGGCACCTACATCGGTGCAGGCTCTTGCTTCCCCAGCAACATGTTAACATCTCCGCCAAAGCTGTTTAAACACAGCCAGCCACTAGCCATGCAGGCTCTCAATGGCAGTTTCCCTGTTGACACAATGCTTTTGTCTGCTCCGAGGAGGTGCTCTGCAAACATGAATGTTGGACGGTTTTCATGTTACTTATTTCTGATTCATTGGTTCTAAATTAGTAGCTCAGAGGCACGTAGCTTTTGTATGGGCAGGGGAGGAATTGCCTCTCTTCTCCCCGCCTCTGAAAACTTTGACCTGTTCAGATCACAAACTGTAGGAAACCTCTGAGGCGAAGTCCCAGGTACCGCCAGCAGCCAAGGGCTGAAGTAAACAGATTAGGTCTGTTGAAAGGTGTTTTAAGGGAGTTTGGAACACATGGCTGCTTGCAGCAACCTAATACACCACAGGCAAGATTGATTTCAAGACTGATTTTGATAGCGCGAAGGCTTCTCCCTTAATATAGGAATTGTCTGTGTATTTAGTACATAAAATCCATTTCTTTTCTGCTTGGCAGTGCGAGACATGAGAGATCGTAACTTCCTCTCCACACCCCTTTGATTAGCAGAGGAGTGGCAGGAGGAATTTTTCTTCTCTTGGTCATTTGGGCAACCTTTGAGCCCAGTTTTCCCACCCTGTTCCCCTAAAGGAGCTGCAGAGGCCACGCGAGCGAGCTTTTGGCCAGCTGGGAGCCGTCAGCTGCCTTCAAAGCCTCGGCAAGCCCTTCTGCGATAAATCCATGGCGAGGTGTGTAATGTGCGTGGTACCAGCCCTGTATCCCACACAGTTCCCATCTCAGCAGAGGCAGCATTTTTATTTATTTATTTTTTATTATTATTATTTTTTTACAGTGGAATACAAAAGGAGAACCCATTTCTTGAATTTATTTTATCTAGTGGAGCTGTCAGGGTTATCAATGTTGGGTCTTTTCATACTCATCTTCCCTGAGGGCTGCTGGCTGTAGGTTTTTCCACCCTTTTGCAGGCGTGGGGTGGCAAAGCCCAAAGATCTGTTCCCTGCCAGATCTTCCCTTGCAGATGGCAAAGGACATCATTAACTTACACATGAAAGAAACACACAATGCTCTGCACATTTTCAGCAGAGACAAGTGGAAGTTTTGTCGTCACCCTGGCCTGGCATCAACTCCCAATTCTCTTTTGTTTCCTCTCCCTGTGAATCATTTCTCCTTTCCACTTCTCTTTTGTTTGCTCCATAATTGCTGGCTTAACCTGGAGGCACAGGTTTCCCCGTGGAAACATCTCCACGCTGTCAATCAGTGAAGGAGAGGTGGTACAGCTGGTACAGTCCTTCCTCCCTCTCAGGACTGAATGAATCATCCCTTGAATATGCAATATCAGCCAGGACAGGAGCCAGGATCCTCAACAGACACACAAATTCCAGCATCTCTGGAAACATTATTTCCACATTTTGGGCAGACTAAGAAACAGTAAGTAAACAAGTAAGCTGTGGCATTTGCAATCTCTGTAGTTTTATTTAAAGTGACTGCCTGTGCTCTAAATGCCTGTGTGGGTATTAAAAAATACAAGGAGAAAAGCATGTATCCTTGATCTGATAATGCCCAAGGCAGCTTCACAGTATGGCCCATTTAATGCCATTGAGCAGTCCATTGAACAATTAAGAACCCACCAGAAACAGTAACTGCCTGCTTTCCTCCTGAAAATTCACACAAACTGATGCATCCCAACCCCCCTCTGGTTTTGGCCTCTCCCAGTTTTGCTGTTTGTCCCTTATTTCAGTTCCTTATTAAGATATAAACCCAAAGATGTTCATGCATCTGCTGAACATAAAAGCACTTTGACTGGGAGCAATGGTGTTCCTTCATGGAAACAGGAGCAGGTGGCCCAGGCGTCAGGAGACCTCTGGAGGAGACCTCTGGAGAAGACCTGTGCTCTTCGCTTCCCTGCGGATGGAGCTCACACTGTCCAGAGCTCCAGCCATACAGTTAAGTCTATACATAATAGCAGTCACACAGGGCTTGTGGAGAAAGTTTCAGATGCTATAACATAAGTGGGACAGTAACAAAAGATGAAAACCTCTGTGCCTCAGTTTCCAAACTGGTAGGTTAGCTGGGGTTCTGCCATCCCAGCCAATCTACCCTCCTTTGCCTGCATTTCCCAGCTTTTTTTCTACATTAAGAGAAGTCTCCCACCTTTTCTTAAGGCCACTTCCTTCGATACAATTCTGCCTTTAAACATAACAAAAGCATGCTTTTTTTTTTTTTTTCCTGCTCCAAAATGCACATTCCTACAGAAATCTTCATGTCTCCTTAATTTTTTCTCTTTCTTCTGATGGTGTCAGTGCTGTCTCTTGCTCCCATATGGAGATGTTTCCCAGCCTTTTGTCCTTTTCACATATGAGCAGCGAAAGGCACAAGGGCTCCTTCCCTCAGACAGGTTCTTGTTCCAGAATGTTTTCCTACCAAGCAAAGGCCAATTTCCTCTGCTTGATGTAGGGATGTAGCTGGGGAATCAGAGAATATTCACTGTATGATCAGGTAGTCCATGATACAGCATTTTGTAACATCAGATGTTTTTCCTAACGTCTCATGAGTTGTGTTGAAGAATTGGGTAAAACTGCCCCCGAATAAGTACACGTATGTATGCATTTCACAGTTCAATGTGTGTAAAATGAGTGAGAAACACTGATCTGACTGAGTGGAGAAATACTGGTCAGGAGGGCTACAATATTGTTTTCTGTACTCTTATTGATACTAATAACTAAGATTTTTTTCTGCTTTGTTTTCGTGCCAAGGTTGTGACTACAAGTTAACCTTCATCAGTCCTTCTGATGATAACAGTAAAAGTGAAGTACTGTTAAAATTATCTTCCTATATGTTTAAACCACTATGGCACTTTTCCAGGCAGTGTTTGTACCCCTGTTTATGCCGCAGACCTTGGTGACCCTAGAATACTTTTATTTATGACAGCATAAGCATCATTTCCATGGCAACATGCTTTTCAAGCTGCAGATTGAGGATTGCAATTTCCTAAGCAATAGAAGAAGCAATGGTGGATTTTTTTCCTAATCAGCTAGTAGCAACTTTCATGTGCAAAATCCTTCAGCCACGACAAATCATTTAAAAGCTACATTACAATCAACACAGTTTTAAAGCTCAGCATGTTTAGCCTAAAAATAAAGAGAGTTATATCCAGTTGTTTAGTGGAAATGAAGATCATGCAATGACATCCTCACTGCTACTCCAGCAAATTGGTTTCAACTTGCTCTGAGATGCAGCCTAATGAGGAGCAGAACGGTTTACTTCACTAGAATGAAACATTATTTACAGAAAGACTGCTGCATGATTATAATCCTGTGTGGATATCCTTTTGGATAATGCTTTCCCATATTGGAGGAGATGACCAAACCTGTTTGAACACAGTCCAAGCTATCAACAAAGGAATGTTATTAACAGATAGGTTGGTTAGTGGCTTGTGTGAAATTGCCCTTAGTACTTTCTGCCTTCAGAGAGCACTGGGGTGGAGCTGAGCCCCAAGACAGAGAACCTGCCTGTGCATACACACACATGCCTGTGGAGCCCTTCCTGCTCTTGATGGCAGCATAGGCAGAAATAGAGAACTGGGTCTATAAGGAAGTACTGCTGGGAAGCACCACAGTATTGCTTCCCTCTCCAAAATATCATTTTTCAGAGGTGCTGTCACCTCAAAAATGGGGAAGCTGAGGTGCAGGAAGATGCAATGATGTGCCCGAGGTTCCCTGGCTGGGGTCCCAGGGCACTTTCCTGTCTACATGGCCCATTGATCAGAGTAAATTATATCTAAAATATTGCTTTAGGGAATTCAGAAAAAGATGAGGATTTTTTCCTGTTGCATCGTCCTTGAAAGTAATGGAATCCCACTTTGTATCCAGGCAGGTTTTGCTGCTCACCTGGCCAAGCCCAGGAAACTGCTGCATGTTGGTAGGCTTAGCAGAACTGAATCAAATCTCTGAATATTATCAGTTACTAACATCTCTAATTCCCAATCAGGGGACCAATGAATATTTTCTGCCCCAGGGAGAAGTGCTCACCCTCACATTTGCTGGCGATGGAAAAGGAGGAAGGCTTTTGAGCGTGCTCTTATGGTTTCAAACTTGAACTTGGAACTGTTTGTTTTTGCTACGCCACCCCTTCCGCCCTAGTTAATAGTCAACTTTGAAACCCAGCTTTATGTCCCATGTGTTTGATTTACATTTCAAATGCAGGGCCAGCAGGGCAGGCTGTCTAAATCACTTGTCAGCACAAGGGAAGGAGGTGACACAGTGGGAGGAAAAATTGAGACATGGCTATGCCCAGTATAAACTCTGTAGCAGCTGGGTAATGCTGTTACAGGGAGAGTCCCCAGCAAGCAAGAACTGCTCACCTTACTCAAAGGTTGAGGTCTAACCCAGGCAACACACAGGGACTAGCTTGTCTCCTTTGATTTATGCCTGATTCTTCCAATGCTGCAACCCTGCATCCTGTTTTCCTTGTCTACTGCAGCTGTACATTAAGGTGAGGGCTTGGAAGGACCTAGCAAAAGAAATTTATTTTGAAACCAAAAATAGCCTGTCGTGATTTTATTTTTTTTGGTCAGCATCTTGCAATCTTAAATTTTTCACCTATCTGTAGCTGGATTGACACACAGGAAACCTATCTAATGGCGAGTCGGAGGGCACAGGGCAGAGTGAGTTCATGGGCCACTTTTGAAAATGGTCTGGCTGGAAATATCATTTTCAGCTCTCTTTGATGAGGTAACATCAAGGAGCAAAGCGACTGCACACACCACGCAGGCCAACACTGAATGGTTTGCAGGACCAGTCAATGGAGCATTGAGGAAAGGGGAAACATTTGCAGAATCAGTCAAAAATGAATTAGGCGTGTTTTAAAGCAATTACTTTCCAGACTGTTGACTCTGAATGACACAAATATGATCAGCTGGTCCTTAGAGACCTTCACAGGCTTGACCTGATGGACGTGGTGATGCCTAATCCTGCCCTTGCTGATGTTGCCCAGAGTCACACATGTGCTTGTTTCGACAGTTTTTGAGCAGTCCTGCTGGCTGCCATGCACTGACCTGATGTGTTTGTACAACAGAACGACCTGTTCCTTTCATCTTTTAAATTAGACACTAGATCCTCAGGCTGCAGAGGGAGCAACCATCATAGAGATGGCAGATGACAGAGCCAACGCAAAGCCCCAAGTCTACCTCCATCAGAGGCTAGCATGAGCCTCATGCCTCTCCAGTAAGCCCACACCCACCACAGCTTCCCAGGGTTTTACTGGAAATAGCTACGTCTGCTTCTTGTGAGCATGTTAAAAACTACCTGCCAGATTCAGCCAATGTAAAGCCCCATAAATTCATTCACCAGCTTTATTCCCGGAGAACTGCTGCTTAATGCTCTGCTTCTCCATAGCTACAATTTCTCTCAGTTTATTTTAACGACGGAGCCTTGCTCTCAGTTTCACCACACACATCCTCTATATTGCTAAAAACATACTGATGAACATGAGCTGTATTACCAGAAATCACATTCCAGTTCCTGTTCCTTGGCTCATTTCTCCCTCATTTCCCATTACCTTCCTATTTTAAGACTGCATGCATGACATACCTGTCAGCTAGATCCACTCAAATATTTATCCAGTAATTTAATCAGAATTTCATGGTAGGTTGCTGACTGCATTGATGATTTTCTCCTCATTCACATAGCAGTACATTAGAGTGCTGGAAAGCTGCAGGTTCATGGAGATGTATGAACTCAATGAAATTTATAAATTGTAAAGAATTTCCCCTTTTTCTTGCAGCCCTTGAGACCTGTGAGGTGCCTCAGCCATATGCTGCACTAATGTGGAAGGGGAAACACCTGAGACTGACCGCACTTGGGCATCACTGTGACTCTGAATTGGTCTCAGCAGTGGACCAGCCACCAGCACATGCCAAAGAGAAAGCAAGTAGAAGAGGGGCAGAGTCCACTAAAACAGAATGTGAAGGGTTTTGGCTTTAAATTTTTGAGGACACCCTCTTTTTGTCTTCTTAATCTGCAACCTATCTAAAGGCAATCATTAAGGAGAGAGAAATTACAATTCATGGGAGGCTGTTCCTCCCAAAGAACCTCCTTTCTTATTCCAATCATATATGCCAGACGAGAACTAAGTTATATAATATACGAAACCTCCAGACTGTGTTCTTGAACCCCACCATGATCCCAGGCTGGATCACTCCTCAGCTGGGCTCAATTCCCAGCCAGAAGGAGCTCCTGAGAGCCAGACACCAAGGCTGAACCCCAAAACCCACCCCTCTGCATGCCCCAGGGCTGGTGAGCCCCAAGATCTAGTGGTTTGGCTAATCAGCCCATTCCTCACCTCAAAATGGGGCCTCAAACAAAGGGAGGAGAGAGAAGTGGCACCCTTTTATAGTGTGAGTAACAGCTCAGCAGTATGTTCCCCCAAGGCAAGGCATGCTCCACACTCAATGATTTCAAAAGAAGATGAAAAAAAAAAAAAAAAAAAGGAATGAGGAACTAACTCAACACACACTGTAGGTAGGTTTTGGCTTCTCTGGGGAGGATTAGAGTATAAAATTCTAATTCTGTATCTGCTTAATGTGTTACAAACAGCTTTTCCTTTTTCTTATTCCCCCTCCTCAAACCTGAAAACACTGCTTCTTTACCAGATAGTGCTCTGCCTTGACAGGATGGGAGAGATGTTGGGTATGTATAGATAGAGATATTCTATCATCTACTTCCATTAATAGCTACGAAGAATAAGGATATAAAAGATAATCTCACTTTGTTGCATCCTGTGACCACTCTTCAAGAATCTCGTTACTTAATGTTTGAAACATCCTTTGGAGGTAGATGAACATAATCACCCCCCACTCATTCCTGGCTCTGGAAGCAGCAGCGCACTTAGATACACGCTTACCGCAAGCCCTAGCTTTAGCCACAGCAATTCAGCACTTAAAACGTGTATGCTTAAGGGCTTTGCTGCACTGGCTGAGCTAGTGTGCTTGATATCTTGCAGGATAGGGTAGGAAGGCAGAGAGAGATTAAGTATTTTATCATGTTCCCAGGGAAGTTCACCACAGTTTCATTGATTTCTGCAGAAAATAAGCCATTCCTGAATAGTTTGCACAGCTGGGAAAGAAGCCCAGGAGATCCCAGTGTCCTATCCTTTCCCCCAACCATTATGCCATACTTCTCCTGAAAGGAAAATGGGACATGGGGGAATTTACAAATTCTCTTGCAATCATGTAGGTTGCTCCAAAAAGAAGTAACATTCTTATGTAGCTAATGTAAATCTATAGTAATTACTTAATGATACAACTAAATCTGTTCTAAGCCCTGCAGAAAGGCTGCATTAGGTGTAAGTGCAAGACTGGAGACTGCCTTTCAGAATACCTTGGCAGTTTTACTAAAATAGCAGATAAAAAGAGATTCATGCAACATTTTCAAAAGCGTGGATTTTTTATTTTATTTTATTTTTTTTTCCTGCAGTACCCTTACTTAGCTGAAATTCCAGAAGTGATTGCATTTTACTTGGGAATATCTCCTGCAGAAGTGGCACAAGCCGTAGTAGGAAATAACTTCAAACTTATTGAAATTCATTGCATTTTTAGTATATCAGCAACTTCAAACTGTTCTTGTTAATTGCTGAAGAAATACTGCCTTTGCTTCTCAAACAGCATTAGCTGATATCAGCCAAACTAGGAATATGAAAACATTTCTCAGCTGGAAGATCTCCTCTCAAGACTTTCATAGATGCAGTCAGACTAGGTAGTTCAGCATGCCCTGATTTTCTCAAAGCTCTCTCAAGAATTATAATAATAATTGCAGTATGTTAGTTAGTCCTCAGGGATAGCTCCATTTTCCATGCATGTAACCTTTACTGCTTTGGGATGCAAGCTATTTGTTTTGGCAGCCTGAAACAACCCATAACTTCACCATGATAACCATTTTTAGTTTGGCCTGTGGATTTTTTTTTTCTTTTTCAAATCCATCTGTCCTGAGAAGTCAAATTCCTGATTTTATCATGCACCACCCACCCTCTTTACTTACAAAGACCTCAGAACAATCCTTCTTCTCTCGCCTTGCTCTCTGGCTTTCCCTTGCCGTGTTCACAAAGAGGTCCATGTTTCTGTTTCACTATTTCTGTGTTAAATATATCTGTCCCTGAAATTTCTGGACACTGAGATAGGGAGGTTCCATGTTTATTACCTCACAATAACATCTGAATTACATTTGTTGAATTTACAAGTTGTTAAGAACAAGAAAAACAATCCAGAAATCATTTTCCCGTCTGCCAATATTACATGTAGGATTTGGGTTGTTAGGTCTTGCATCATTACCGGGAACAGAGATTCTGTTCTTTGGACTTAACAAAGCTGTTGAAGATGGGTGCGTGCATTAGAGAAGAAAGCAGCTCTTTCTGCCATCCTGTTCTATTGCTTTCAGAGGAGAAAATAGCAAAAACATATCTGCAAGAAAAATTATTCAGTCTGGTTGGCAACAGTTTGCCATCCAACAGGTTCACTCAGGCTGTTTAAATGGGTGATTCTTTTTTCAGATGTCCAGCATCCAAATATAGCTGATTTGGGCGTTTTCTATATTTAAAAAGAGAAGACACATTTTTTTGAGGGCAGCAGGATGAGTGCAGAGCATACGCAAGGTGGAGACTGAGACCTGAGTACCCAGTGAGAGCCCTCAACTGATTTTGATTGTCACATTATCCTGGAGGAAAGGCTGTAATTAAATTGTAGTAAAGTGTGGGTCTGCTTCACACTGCATGGGGACCAAGTTCAGAACAAAATCTGCGGAAGGGAGACAGCAACAAGTCTGTCTTTACCTTCTTCCTTCAGAGTGTGCCCCCCCTGAGCTACATCACTTTTGCATGGTGTGCTCTGAGCACCTGCCCAAGTGCAATTAGACCTGAATAAACCCAGTGATGGGAGGAAGAATCGTTGAAGAATTGCCTTAGAGGTGCTGGGAAAGTTGTGGAGATTTGCGTGACACTGCAAAAAATGCGCCAGAAAAGCACATATTTTTTTTACTACTATTTTAGGTGTAGGAACAAAAGGATTTCGAGTCTTTCTTGCTTCCCATAGAGTGAAAAGCTGTTCCTCCAGGTTCATCCCAAATCATCTGTATGACAAATTGCCTTCTGGAATTAGCAGGGAGAGACACTTTGGCCTGTTACGCAGAGTTAGCAGGGTTTATTTGGTTTATCACAGCCAGCTTTCCTGCACTCCAGAGCCATGCTCGCTCCCAGCCAGATGTTCAGAGGTGAGCCCAGCATTTATGCAATGCCTCATCGGACCCGCTGAGTCCTCACTGACAAATACATGCAGGAACACTTGTTATCTGCTTGGTTTGTTCATGGGGGGCATACAAAACTGCCTCACGGGCTGGATTCAGTTACTGGCACTCCCAAATGGCCACCTGTGGTGGGTAGTCAGGGATCATAGAATCATAGAATCATAGAATATCCTGAGTTGGAAGGGACCCTTAAGGATCATCAAGTCCAACTCTTGACACCGCACAGGTCTACCCAAAAGTTCAGACCATGTGCCTAAGTGCACAGTCCAATCTCTTCTTAAATTCAGACAGGCTCGGTGCAGTGACCACTTCCCTGGGGAGCCTGTTCCAGTGTGCAACCACCCTCTCTGTGAAGAACCCCCTCCTGACGTCCAGCCTAAATTTCCCCTGCCTCAGCTTAACCCCGTTCCCGCGGGTCCTGTCACTAGTGTTAATGGAGAAAAGGTCTCCTGCCTCTCGACACCCCCTTACGAGGAAGTTGTAGACTGTGATGAGGTCTCCCCTCAGCCTCCTCTTCTCCAGGCTGAACAGGCCCAGTGACCTCAGCCGTTCCTCGTACGTCTTCCCCTCAAGGCCTTTCACCATCTTCGTAGCCCTCCCCTGGACACTCTCCAACAGTTTCATGTCCTTTTTATACTGTGGTGCCCAGAACTGCACACAGTACTCGAGGTGAGGCCGCACCAGCGCAGAGTAGAGCAGGACAATCACCTCCCTTGACCTACTAGCGATACCGTGCTTGATGCACCCCAGGACACGATGGGCCCTCCTGGCTGCCAGGGCACATTGCTGGCTCATATTCAACTTGCTGTCTACCACGACCCCCAGATCCCTCTCTTCTAGGCTGCTCTCCAGCGTCTCATCACCCAGTCTGTACATGCAGCCAGGGTTTCCCCATCCCAGGTGCAGGATCCGGCACTTGCTCTTATATATTTTTTTGGTTTTGAAGCTATGTGTCCTTAGACTCATGCAATCACCCCATTTTTGTTCACAATCAACACTGCAACAAACTACGCTGTGTTTTGAGAACCCAAATGTATAGACGTAGAAATATATTTCAGCAACATTAATGTGTTTATTCCCATGATTATGAGTGAATGAACTTTCTAATAATTAATATTAGTGTATTAATAGCAATATATTTAATATTTTAATATTTTTCAATACATATATTAATGAGTAATTCCTAGCTAATTAACATCAACACTTTTTCTTTCCTGATGAGTCACATCACTATTAACCAGTTTGTTCTTGGGAAACTAGAACTCAGAAGGGTCCCAGTTCCCCCCAAGGCTATACAGCATACTAGTGGAGGATATAGAACCTGGGCTCAGGAGCCAGCTCAGTTCCCAAGCAGTCACATGGGAAATTTGGCTTCTTTACTCACAGGCTTTGCTCAGTCAAAAAGTTGATTGCTTCTGGGAGTTACATTTGAAACAGACTTGCAAGATCAAAAATTTTTGTTTTGTTTTGGTTTTGTGTTTTGTTTTTGGTAATTACCGTTGTTTTCAACATCCCAGTCTGAAGAAGTGCTGGACCAGTCTCTCTGAGCCGTAGCTGGAAGGCGCCCTGGGTCACTTAGGGGTGGGAGTGTTGCTGGGTGAGCAAAGACAAACCACATCACAGGCTTCCCTATGTGTAAAGGGAATGGTTTCCACCACTTGCATAATGGCAGAGTGGCAATTAGCCCAGGGAGAGAGGGTGAAAACAGCTGATCCTTCTCTTGGGTACAAGGACACTGCATCCGATGCTACCAGCAGCTGGTTTTGGCTGTCCATGGCAGTGGTGCTGCTGGGTTTGGGGCTGCCCTCTTGTTTCTGCATTTCCCTACTGCCTGCTTCAGTGCCTGCCCCTGGCTGCTTCTTTTCTCTTAGGGAAAAGTATGTTTTGCCACCAATATTTAGAAATGACCCCAGTTTTGTCATTTCCCACCCCCATGGTTACTCCTGATCCAACACTGTGAAGAATTAATCTTCTTGATGGTGTCTAGGAAACGTCTTTGTTTAAATCTGCTCTGCCAACCCACTGCCATAACCTAAGCTCACAGATATGTCTCTTTGCACACAGGTGTCATTCCTCTGGATCTTTTAAGTTCTTCTGCTAAACTGCAACCCATTTATTCTGGTTATCTAGAAATCCTCCCTTTCCCTTCAGCCCAGTCCACCTTTCATCCCAACCATCTGGAAAACTGCTGTTAGGCAATGGTATCTTGGTCTAATTTGTATGAAATAATTGATTTATTGCTGCTACATACCTTTCCTGATTTTCCTGGGCATGGTAGAAATAACAGGCTGTTCTAGTCTTAAAGAACTTTATATAAATTGCATTCACATACAACATATCTCAGTGATAAGGGGACCTGAGCTCAAAGGAAGCCGCACCATATCTTAACTCTCTGGAGTTTTGGAGGGTTTATTTTAATAATAGCCTGACTTTAGCATATACAATCTATGGTATTTGAAAAGCTTAAAACAACAGCCACAGGAGGATCCTGTCGTACGTTTTGCAACCCGTTCTCACATCAACAGAGCGCTGATCCTGCATGGAATTCATTCCACATTTTATTCATTATCTGAATGAGTTATCAAGACAGCTCTCTGCCTGGCTTGAGGTACCAACATAGTGCAGACAGATTTTTTCCCACAGAACTCTCTGAAGCGATATTGTCAGCATAGCTATATTTAATGGGTTATACCCATGCAGTCAGTCTCTCAGTGCAGAAGAAATAGTTTACAGTCTCTGAAACCCTACACTCCTTTCTGCCATGGAACAGGAAAAAGTAACATCTACCATCATTCCTTTTGCATTTTGCTGGATCCAGGGGGAAGGGAAAGCCAATAAAACAATGAGGACATTGAAAACAATATTCTAAGAGGCAGAGTAAGGCAAAAAAATAAAAAATCAGTAGTCAACATCTGCAAGCAATCTTCAACCACAGCTAAAGACTGCCTTTAAATCCACATGTCATGCCCTACTTACCTTTGCTTTAGGCTTATTACTAGTTTAGAAATAACCTGTGATCTTCCATATATCATTGTTTTTGCTGAATGAAGAGTTAGCACAAAGACTGTTGCATGCAATGAGGTTTTTCTCCAAGTTAAATGCTGTTAAGCAGACAATAACTGACATTTTAGAGAGATAATACAGGACAGCTTTATGTACCCTCTGAGTTTTCTATGACATCTTCCTTCAGGATGCCTGAAGGAGCTCTTTGCCACATACAGTAATGTAAAGGTCATCTGTCCTGAAGTGATTTCAATGAAATAAAATTTCCTGTTTCCTGATTTCAAAAAAAGGTCCAGTTCATGAACATGGTAGAGAAATGTCATTTCACAGTAATCAGGGGACTGAGGTAAGTGATGGAGTAATGGTGTGACCTTCAATTCACATCTAAAATAAAAGTTTGTTGGGGATTGGAAGAGGGACCAGTGTGTGAGGCTTGGGGTTAGGGTACGGATCTGCTCCACACTATGCATGACATAAACACCATGAGGGGAAAATAATCATTTTAGTGTGGTTTGGCAGGATCTAGTGTCAGAACGGTGACACTGATGAAAAATACAATGGACTAAACATTCTGGTGGCAAAATTTGCTTGTGGGTGCGCGAGTGAGTGACCAGATCATACAACTCAGCAAGGACAGCAGTGCCAGGGGGATGGAGCACATCTGACCTGGGCACTTGGCACAGCTGTGTTGGGCAGCTCATTGTGATTGAAATACAACAAGACCATGGCAGGGTGAAAGCCAGGAGCTTACATGAGACATCTTCCACCTCTGTAAGTCCAAAAAGTTATTTCCAACGCGTTATTGTTAGAAATATAACTGAGTTGGGAAGTGTGGAGTTCTTGAAATACAGATATTTAAAGACTAGCTTCTAGCTCAATGCTAGATCAGTGTTCATTACCTCTCATTATGGCCTGTGTGGTTTGTGACTAAGTGCCTTTTTTTTAAAGTCATAAACCTCATCAATTTTAATGGCCCAGCTCAAGATTTGTCTTTCTACAAGGCATATGAATAAATCTGGCTGCTCTTCTGACACAGTTTAATTCTTAATACTTTGGTTAGAGTGGAAAAAACCCAGTCTTCTTGCCCACTATGTCCTCCTCCTCCCCCCCATTACAAAAAAATACCAAATGTGCAGGTTATAAATAACACAAGTTATCTAACATTTCACCATATAAGGAATGAGCAGAACTGGAAATACTGATTTCTTTTTTGCCTTTAGCATTCAAATTAAATGGACATTGTAGCAAACTGAATATTCCCAGCAAAAGAGACTTTTCTTGTCATACTGATCATGTAAACCTGGTGTTCTTGTGTCTTGCTTTTACCTTTGTTGGCAAATGTGCCGGTACTTACAATAACCGAGAACTGTAAGTTTGACCTTACATTACTAAAACATAGGTCTATGACCAATTTGAAAGCAGGGGAAACTGGGCTCCTCCACTCTTGTGTTACGACTTGGGTAAGGGTAGGGAGCACATTGGAAGGGATGGTCTGTTAAAGCTTATGGGACAAGTATCTACCTGCTGAAGACTAATAGGAGCTCAGTAACACTATCTTCAATAACATGGCTTTTTTAGCCAGATTTGGGGGGCAAACACATCACTTATGTCTTTTCATATAGCTTAAGTTTGAATAAAGGACTGATGCTAATCTAGGGCTAAAATAGGAGTTTGAGGTAATGTTTTTTTTTTTTTTTTTTTTTTTTTTTTTTTTTTTTTTTTTTTTCTTTCTTTCTTAAATAAGGGTACCCTTCCAAACCCCTTTTCTCCATGAACAGGAGCAGATTCAGTTCTGGCAAGCAGTTCCCTTCCTGCTGAGCTTCTTTTCTGATGCCTGAACTGGCCTGCAGTTAATTCATAAGGAATTAAAGAAGGGGATTAAGATATGAAGTTGTTCTGAGCCTCTCTGTCTTAAATGTGGTGATAAATATCAGTTACTGAAAAGCAGTTTTGTATCCCCTGGTAACACTAGGCTTAAGAAACATTTGATGAATAAAGAGTCTGGCTACCTGGTTATTGACAGTCCAACACCCACTTTCACTTATCTCCTACCCTATTTGCTCATAAACAGGTATAAACACATTTGTGTAAATAACTGAAAATAATGGAGATATTCACTGATCTTGGAAGTGAGGTGAGTTAAAGCAATGAACTGCAGTACATGTTCTTTATGCATGTACAGCAGCATAAGGAAACTGTGGGAAGCTAATTTGCAAGCCTGTTTACTGAATACCTGGAACAACTCCCATTTCCCATTTAAATTAGCTACAGGAAGCTGAGTGTCTAATTTGCTTCTCCAGTACCTGCTTGTTCTACTCATTTATGTCCTTACCCTCATGAATTTTAGTAGACAGTCTCTCCTGGCATTTCAGATATGTTTATTGCTGCATCTATACCCTGTAGGAGCATCTCCAGGGAAAAAAAAAAATAAATACAAACTGCTAGCGCACTGCCCTGGCTGGCTTTGTACCTGCTTTGCACTACATGGGCACAAATTGCTATTTGGAGTTGAAGAGAACAGCAGGTCAGGTGCATAATATCCAACAGATCCCCAGGCCAAAACCAGTATGCAGCTCTTGCAAAAACAGAGATTTTGAGGAGCAGATTTCTTGCTGCAGTTTATGCTAAACCTGTTCTGCATCTGGAGGTGTCTGTACATCCAACATTATAGCAAACAATACATAAGCATTGTAATAGTAGAATGCAAAGTAGTCCCTTCCATACCCAACAACATCTCAAAGCTTTTTTCCAACCTCATCTACTCAGGGACAACCCAAAGTGTGAAGAAAGCCTCCAGTACCCCCAGCTTTGGCCTCTCCTTGGAATAGGAGGGGACATGGCTTTGGATGTGAGAATTGCTCACGGAAAATGTCTTGTTTTTAGTCCCTGTGCTCTGGTCTCCAGAGTCTCTGAGCTTGAAAGCTCAGCTGTGCGTCTCTAACCAATTACGGGCTGTGTTAACAATGCTTCTTGCTTTTCCAGAGGTAGATTTCTCAATGGAAAATTGAGAGAAGTGTCAATAAGCAATGACAGTTTTGAAAGCAATGGGCCAAGTTTTCTTCTTGCCTATGGACATGTCTGTATAATGGTTTATCATCATCTGTGGCCTTTCTTAACCAAAAGTCAACTTGGAATATGCTTGTAGCCAAGGAAGTGCAAGGTAAATGCCTCTCATTTAGCAGCCGATAGCTCATGTCTACTCAGGATTAAGATTTGTAATGGCACAAAGCATGTTGAGCCGTATTTTAAAAGTCTTCTCCAGCCACTGCTGGTAAGATACTTTCACCAGCCAACCTGTCCCTTAGATTAGAGGCTCTTCTATAGAATGGTAAATGACAATCTCATACATTTCTGCATTAGTTTGTTTGCTACTGACAAGGCAAGAAAATTTCTTTTTTCTTTTCTCTTTGCTCCCTCTAGAGAGGTCAGGATTTATCCCTGAATGATGACATGATCTGCTTCATGCTAATTAAATAGAAAGCAAATAAGAACTTTCGCTTATGGTATCTTTAAGCCCAGAGGTCTTATTTTACATTTCAGTACAAGACTGAAGGAAATTGAAAACATTATTCCTCAGAGAACTGAGATATAAAAACACTGGGAAATATTCATGTAAGCACTGCACACAGAAATATCTTTCATTTATGTTCCCATTTGTTAAAACAAAATGGTACTTTTTTAAGCAAATGATGAAAATTGAATACTTTCCTCACAGTAGGAATATTGCTGTTATTAGTCTCACATCTAGAAAGGGTATCTCCTCCCTGGCCCTGGAAAACATCTTTTACAACAAATTGGAGTCCAAATTTGTCTTAATAGGTGACTTGTCTTTTTGAAGCCATTGCAATTTGCTCAGCACTCTTCTTTAAAATAATCATTTAAAGTAGAGTTGGAAAAAGAACTGTCATTCTTTGAGTATCAATATTTGATCCACTGTTTTGACTTTTACGAATGTATCATTATGTCCTCCTCAAATACCATACAAAGGGAATGAAGTGCCTAACCAGTAGTTAAGAAAGACATATTTTTAAATCAATGCTGAACACTAAGTAGTTCAATGGAGTTCTAATAAAAAAGTGCATGTGTTCACACACACACAAAATAAAAATCCAGCTAGTGACCTGGAACCTGCAGCTTTTGCTTCTGCAATGACTTAGGCTTCATTTTATAGGTTTCATTACACTCCCATTCTCCAGGTGGGTGAAAACATGTTCATTGAAAGGATCTTCCCATAAAGCCACAGAACTCAATTCAGTGGTGGAAGAACAGGGCATAGGTGGTGAACTTTTCTGGGGCTGAATTACCTCACTCTTGTGCTAGCTTCTAGTATTGCTAAATTAAATCACAGTTACTCCTGAACCTTTCTGGAGAAAAAATAAATAAATAAAAAAAAATTAAAGCAAGGCTCATGCAAGACATGTAATCAGTGGAAGAAAACCTTGGGATGAATCAAAATGCTGCTGGAGAAGAGGAATGATGGAAAGACTTATTTAATTGGCTTTGGATGGAGTTATACGTAAAATCCACCCTTAACTAAGTCCTTAGTCAACATACATGAACCAGTAATTCAGTGGAAGATATATGGGGAAGGCAGCAACAACCCATGAACACTACAAGAAATTGTCAAAGCCATTTATCTTTGAGAGAGTCATTAAGGGAAGACCACAAAGCTCCTTTCTCCAGTGGATGTCTCAGCAAGCTTTGGCATACCAGTGCAGTCACCCATATCATCACCATGGAGCAAACTGAGGGTGCTTTTAACCATAACACCGAGTCAAATGAAGCCATTACTGCAAAATTTCACAGAATCTGGAAAACTAGACCGCGTGAATGTCCTTCCCGCAAATGTGGGAAACACTAGCTCAGCCATACTATCCTCCATGGCACCTTCTTGAAGGATTGTGTATGTACCTATAAAAATCCCTTCAATTTCATGGTTTTTCACTGGCTACTGATACCAATGAAGTGCTTCAGGAATCCTTCCATGCCAATAGCAGCTGTTTTGCACCTGGTTTTATGGGAAACTGTGAAATGAGATTTTCTCAAGATTTTTGGGGGGTTGAGAGTGGGTCGAGACCTGATGAATTTAAAACAACTATATGAAGCTTTATTACACAAGGAAAATCATGCATTCCGGAAGAATTCATTACTAGAAGTCTAATGAACTATCAGGACCTCATATTTCATGTTTTGATCTTTTACTGATTTCTAATGAATTTTTTTATTTTATTTTATTTTATTTTTTTTACCAGGAAGGCAGATTATGGTGACTAATCTCAAAAGAATCTTTCATGTCAAAAGTAAATCACAGAGGATTTGCTTTTCTCTATATAAATTATTCGGAGAATAAGCATAATACTATCAACTAATTTTCAGTTATACAAAATAGCATGCTAAGGCTGCTTGAAAATTTTCCATCAAGATGGAAAGTGGATTGTTAGCTGAACATTTTTATTAGTATCTGCTTTAGTTACATTTCCATTTTTTGTTAGAAAACTGATATTTTGTTGGATGAAAGTCCTTCCCTCCTCCAGTTCCAAGAGCAAAAAATGTCCAACCATTTTCTACTAAACAGGTTTTTGGTTTTTCAGGTTTCCAAGAAACAAAGCAAATATATCCACCATATCCCTTGTCTAAGCCACTTGATTTTACTACAGCACCGGGTAGGTTCATAGCTCGCTAGAACAATAGTGTGCGGTGCATGTCAGCAGATCTGTGGGAGAATTATGTCTCTGCCCCTACAACTTGCAATATGACGAGAAGAAAGGGATAGAAAGGAGAAAGAGGAAAGATGTGCATAAGCAGACCTTTTATTATTTTCTATAAGCCCCATAGTTCTTTCTGTATAAAACCTTCAGTAAGAAGATAAGCCTTGGGGCTAAGTTTGGAAGAGAATAGAATGGGTAAGGCAGGAGGGAAGAATGGTGGAAAAAATTTGGAAAGGTGAGAAGGAAAAGTGTGAAGGGGAATAAAACTGAGAGAGGGGGGGGGAAAGTCAGAAAAGGAAGAAAACAAAATAAAACAAATGAACAAACAAAAACCACGAGTCAGGAGACTGATAGTAGGTGATGTGGGGCCTGAACAGATAGGAAGGGGCAGGATAGAAGTGACCCCACACTATCACTGCAAACAAGATGAGCAAAGCCTCTGGAGCTGAGGAGATGGCAGGACACCATGGCCATGCCTCTCCCTGTGGCTGCTGCTTTTCTGTATGTGGGATCACTTGGCTTTGTGTCCCAGATGGGATTCTCTAGGAAGGGAAGCTGGGAATGGCAAGGCTGTAACTTTTCACCCTCCCCAGCCCTTTGTGCTGGCTGGGAAAGCAGCACTGAGGCTGGGGCATTGCCCATGTGGTGGATCAGCAAAGTGGTGGCTGGGAGCTCTTGGTGGGAGTTCCTGGTGGGCTCTCTGTGGGGGACAGAATGAAGTGCACGGAGTTATTAACCTGGTAGCTGCAGATAAAGTATTTACTGCAGTGGAAAAAAAAAAAGATACAGAGATGCATTTCATTCTTCTACTGTTAAATCAGTAACAGGCAGCACGGCTGAGCGAGCCAGGCGATCCTATTACATTTCAAAAGGTAGCTCTAGGGATTCATCATCCCCACACTGCACGCTCCCATATGCTGTGTGAATGAGATGGCTTTACTGGAGTCACTATCTCCTATTGGCAAGATGGGTATATTCCAGGAAAGCTATTAAGTGAAACGTTTAAGTCTGATGTCAATGGTATTTCCCCACCACCCCCAAAGCAAACTTTCTTTCTTCTCTCTGGCTGTCTTGTGTATTAGCACATATGAAAACTTTACTGATATGAATTATAGAAATCTACCAGAGAGGCTGTTCTGCAGTAGCACAGAATAGGGAGGCTCGGTTGTTACACAAAGCACATCATGGATGAATGAATATAACAGAAAAACAGAACATCATTAACAGTCCAAAGGCTAGCTAAGTGTGCTGACCATAATTTATTCATATTTGCATAGGTTTCTCTTCTGATTCTGACTAGACATAAATTAGAAAACCTGTTCAGCCATATCATGGATCCCAGGGAGAAATGCACCTTAAAAATTGATGAGAGAAGTGCCTTCACTTTAGCACTCCCCACTGGCTTCAGAAGGCTGACAGACATCTTTTGGTGAATTGAATCCAAGTGGTGTAAGATCTCACCCCATCTCTGGTAACAGAACATAGCAGCATTGGTCAAGTAGTGCCCAAAACTCTGATGGCCTCCTTCATCACCTTCTTCGTACACATCAGGCTCAGCAACAGTGGAGCAGTCAAGTGAGGAAGAAAAATTGCTGAGGGAGGACCCTCATCTGCAAGGTCCTGAGGTCTAGAATTCAGGGCCCAAACCTCCAACATCCCCTGGAAGAGTTCAGGCAGCCTGAGAAGAGGTTCACAAGTAATAGTGGAGGAAAGCTCCATCCCAGGTGGGTGCAGAGAAGCTGGGCAGGTGCCTGGTGGGGACATTTGGCCAGTGTGCCAATAGTTCCAGTACTCCATGCAGACCCAGGCTGCAGGATAATGCAGAAATGTCAGCTTATTCCTTGGAACAACAGTGAGCCAAGGAACAGAAAGGCCTGGTTTCAAGCCATCTCCTTGTATCATGTTATGGGGAAAGGAGCAGCCCTGGTTCTCACCAGTGCTGCCTGATAAGTCACTGAATTGCTTCCCAGCTGTCCCCAAGTCACATGCCCTCAAACACCACTTTGACACGCCATTAAGGTCTGTTCCTCAATAAACATTTCCCTCTTTAGGAGGAGACAGAGCCCACCCAAGTCTGCCCAGACTGTGAAAATTTGCTCTGTGCTTGTCCGTCTGAGTCAGATACAAGAAAAAAACATCGTGTGCATGAAAGTCCTTTTTGTCTCGTGTGTGGGGGTGGGGGCCTGCTGGCATTTCGACGAGCTTTTCTGTTTTCTTGTTGAAGTTCTCATTTATGTGCCATACTCTATTGCTAAGCTAGGGACAGGTTGGAAAAATCTCATATGGAGACATTCCCATTGGCTTCTTGCAAGATTGCCAGACAGGCAAGGGAAGTGCTGTACCACTGGTCCTTGCAGAAGATCTCTTGCTTGCTGGGGATTTCAGATTTGGTTCCCAATTTGACTAACACAGCCAACCCCCCAGTACCCTTTCTTCTTTCCCCAAAAGGAGAGACAACAGATCAATTTACTACTTGTACATGCCTGTGGTGAGGTTTGCAAGGGTGGCAGCTCTCCTAAACAAGTTATTTGTTGATTTCTGCAAGGGCCTTACCTTCATGCAACGCCATAATTGTTCTCCCTAGGGTTGCAGTGACACTGCGTCTCCAGCTGGGTGAGAGGGGGGAAGGTGGCACAGGTTCACAGAGCTCCCTAGGGCAAGGAGGTACATGATGTGTTTGTGATCCTTCCCCTGTACAGGAGAACAGCTGTGACATCTGAGTGATAAACATGCTACCAGTTCTCAGCCATGAAAATCCAAATCCAAATCCTTTTTCTCAAGGTAGAGTGCCTTCCTGTGGTCTTTTTATATCCACTGGACACTTCAGTTAGTTGTGTAAGACCACTGAGGAAAACCTGGCTTATATGTGAACATGGTGAGCAAACTGCCACAAAATCCTTTAAAATTAACCGGGCTATAGTTTCTTCATCTTTCTAACTCAAAACCTTCCATGTCTGCTGCAAGAAACATGGGGAACATATGTGAGGCAAGGGCTGAAGTGAAATTTGAGCTAAGTTACTGAGTGGTTTCACAGTCATCTTCCCCTCAGCTGAGGTGGTCAGAGAAGGATGTTAGTGTCAGTGACACTCTCCAGCTAAACCTCTGCTCCCTTGCCTGGACTGAAGCCAAAGGCAGAAAGGGAAAACCAAGAAGCCATCAACGCTGCAGTCCTGCCAATAGGCATGTGGCTGCACACAGACAGGAGACCATGAGACGTGATTGACAAAGAAGAATACGTGTTGGCAACAAGTGCTCGATTCACATTTTAAACAAAACACAGCAGGCAAGTTTCCCAATGAGTTCAACATTTGGTCAAGGGATAGGAGTTCCTATAAACACATTTGTAGTTATGCTGGTGACTAAGTCAACCTCCTCATCTATCAGCAGGCTCATAACAGCAAATTCACATATGAGGAACTGCCAGTTTGAGCTGTTTTTGGAGCCACTTAACCAAATGGAAGGAGAAGGTCCTGCAGAGGGTGCAGGTCAACAGCTGCTTCTGCCATCGAGGTCCAGACGAGGCCAAGGCAAGGAAATAAGAGATGTCACTGAGATAAAACTTTCAAACACATTTGGATGACCCGGTTGCTTTGGTGATAATTGGCATGTAGGGTCCTAATTGCTTTAGGTGACTGATGACATTATTTGGAATGGCACAGGTACTCAGAAGGCTGATTCTCATTGACTTTGAAATCTGAGCCACAGCACAAAGAGTTGAGTGGTTCTCAGCTGCTGATCGTCCTTTCAGCAAGGCAGTCCTGATTTCTAAGCCTCTTTTGAAAATAGGTCTTGAGATCTGAGATTAACATTTCCCAAGACATCTAAATAACTCAGGGGCCTATTTTCTGGTATTAACATTTGTTAAGCAACAATAGTTGTAGCTTAGATGATAGATTATTACTTTTGATTTGAAAAGTACCTATGTAAGGCCTCCAAAAAGCCATACACTATTGTTCCAATTCTGGAACTGGAATTCCAAGGGCTTCGCCTACCGTATATTCTATCTAGGATCTAATATTATAAGACTGGGCCTCTCAGTCCCTGAAGAGTAGGCGACCACTCTTCTCTTCTTAATGACTCCATGGATAACATCCGAAATTTTTCTCTCTTGAAGTGTGGGGTCATGGTGCAGAAGAGGCTGAGAAACATTGATCTATATTTATAATTTCCTATTTTTGCCAATCCTGTTATCGTTTTCCTAATATACAGCACTTTCATCTTCCCAGGGGTCTACTTCCTTTGAAATATTTTCTTGGTATTTTTTTCTTCTTCATGTTTTTACACTGACATCATCTAGTTGAAAATAATATTTATTTTTTTTTCTTATAAAAAATTGTTGTCTTCAAGGCAAGAGATTGCTGCATTTCCTAGGACTTCATTGTATGTAGGTCTGTTTGTCCTTTATTTAAAATTCATGCTTATATTCTCATTGACCCAATAAAAGCAAGTTTTATAAATAATAATAATTTAAAAAAAAAAAAAGATTACAGAAAGAATGGATTATTCCATTGCTTTTTTTCTAAAATTGAAGCAGGTAATTAACCTATCAGATTGGGTTTGCATAGCATATTTATCTATCAGGTATTTTGTATGTTTCAATGTTTCCCTTATCCATTTCTAATTCCCTGCTGAGCCAATAATATTTCTAAAAATACTTAGAGGGTGAATTCATTGGTGTCCTACTAAACGATAGTTTGCCTATATTTTTATGATCCAGTCAAAGTAGGAAAGTTAACATACTAGGAAAAATAAAAAATAAAAAAATGCTGAAATCTATATAATTGTTTCTCTGCACTATGTAGGCCAGAGAGTGTAAATGACATTATACAGAAATCTCCTGGGAGAGTCAGGTAGAATAGCAGGAAACCAAACAGCAATAATTGTGTGCTGTGCCCAAAAGAGCTGTTCACAATGACAATAGCTGCAAGGACCTTGGACATCTCCAGCCACTCCAAAAAATACAATTAGTAAATACCTATGATAAAATCATTGCTGAGTCACTACATAAATACATCCCTTTTGGCCTCATCTGGGCAGATATGAGCTGACTACTGCAGTTTTTGTTCTAAACCAGTTTACCATTCAGCAGGTTGCCATGAATTAATTAGAAATAGGATAGCACTCAGAGACAGGTTTTGGCCACAGTGACTGCATTCAGCATGAACTGTATGGCTGTAGGTGCAGTCAGCTGGTTTGCTACCAAATAACCAGAACAGGAGTAGCTGTAATAAGATTTTTTTTTTTTTTTTTTGAAAGGGCCTAGATGGGGAATAGTAATAAGTATTGATTTTACATTACAGAGGTAATTAGTTAGGAGAACATGATAAACTCCTTCTCTTGCCCACTTGTCATTTGGGCTTGTTCCTTGGGTGAACAGCTCTGTCTTCCAAGGCATTTCAATGGCACTGGGGGGCCCCAGTTGTGCTGCCCTAATGCGAGTGGTTAATAATGACAGCAACAAGCTGATTGAAAGCTGTTGCAGCCTGAAATATATCCCTTGCATCAGAGCTTGGGTGTTGCAAAGGGGATACCGTGTTGCTCAATGTCCTTAGTGGCCATCCACGTTAAGAAAGCTGTAGCAATAATCAGTGTTTGGAGGCCTGAGCTGGCAGCTGGGCCAAATGCTGATTTAACCTTCCCATGTGTGGGAATAGGTTTGCCTGTGTCTTTTGTTCTAAATTTCTGTTTTTCTCCTGTGTCAGCCACATCTACGTTACTGGGACATAGCATGACAGTGCGACCCTGAGGACAGCGCTGCTTCTGACTCACAGTCAAGCATTTATGCTTAAATCATGTCCTTTTATTCAGGAGCCATGTCACAGAAAGTTAATAATAAAATGAAGTCATGTCACTGGTTCACTGAATTCCCCAGTAAGTCCTTCAAACAGTTAGTTTATTCCTCGTGGAGGTGCTCTGACACACAGGACCACTAAGTTTCCAGAAGCCAGCACTGAAATGATCTTTCCAAAGCATCAGTAGATAGGCCATCCTTTTGTTCTCCTCCCTTCTCCCTCCCCTTTCCATTCCTTAAGCCTCCACAGAAACAACACTGTGGAAGATTACGTTGAAAACAAGCAAGAAGCTATAGAGACCCCTTTCACCTGCTGTGAGGTGCACAATAGCTGGAGGCTGAAAATACTTGCCTGATTCTTCTAAGAGAAAAGTCTCATGTGAGCTCTCAAAATAGGACTTTTGTGGCATGCAAGCCAGAGTTGAATTTCATCCCAGTCCCGCTCTCTGCTGGAGAAGGAAAAACTTGATATTATTAACATAAGAGGTGAGGTTAGCTCAGGAATCTGTGCCAGAAGAAGCTGAAATCACTGTTGTACGTTTTGGAGAGCTAAAGGATGATGGTTACAAGACGCGGTAGGTGCCCAATTCTGTTGAGTTTCAGCTGGAACAGAATGGCTAATGTGCCCTTCAAAATCCCAGCCCGCATTTCTTCCCTGCTGCAGTTACAACAGCACAAAGACAATGTGGTAATGTCTGCTGTGTTACAGAATCTCTTTATCTAAAAAAAAAAAAAAAGTCCTGTCAGACTAATCAGGGAATTAGCAGCATTACAAAAGTGCTCCTCACAAATGCTAAAATGCAGACATGACTCAGATTAACTTTCAGATCAGGAAACTTATCTTTCTGGTGTATAGCACTAGCCTGTAAAAGAGGTTTCTGGCTTTATTGCTTACTTGTTTGGTGACACTTGGCAGAGAAACACAGGGCTTCTTCTTTTTTTTTTTTTTTTAATTATTATTTCAAAATCTACTGGAAGGGATTTAGCAGTCTTTTGGAAACATTTCATTTTCTCTATTTTGAGGAGATTTTTGACCTTTATTAAAGACTTTAATTGTCCAGGATTGTCACATCTGATTTCTTTAAATACTCATAAGAGGAAAAACTCACAAAGCAAATGAAAGGTTAGTGAACTTTGCTTTATATTGCTCACAATGTGAACTTTCAAATGATTGGAAAATAATTTCCTTCTATTTTGAATGATAGAAGTTAAAGATAGGCATGACCTATTAGATCACTGTGAGCATTTCCTTGACAGTGTGGTTTTGTTTCACTAATCAGAAGAGAGGAACATAAATTTCTGAGGTTGAGCAGTTCCAAGGGCCAATAGTGGTTTATAGAGACCCTCATCATGAGCAAGACCTGAGCCAATTCAGCAGGGACCGGATGCCTTCACCACTCGGCTTCTGTTTGGTGGCCTTATGAAATGAATGAGTTGCGTCTGTCCGATGTAGAGTGAGTGGGGATGAATAGCACAAAAAGCACTCCTATGACTGCTTCTTTTTACTGGATTTCTTGGCAGCATGGCTGAATATCAAATGGATGTGGAAACTGTTGTCCCTTTGCTCAGAAACTCCCAAACAGGGACCTAGCTATGTAGAGGAACCTGCACTTCCTTCACCCTTTGACATTTGATTATTAATACCAATTTTGAAATACACAATCCGGTTGATGAGCACAAAGAGAGCGAACTAGGAACAGCAATCATCTTGTTGGTTCAAAGCACCCATCTATGCTCTAGCAATCACATGAAAAAATTGTTTTCCACAATGTTTCCTAGGCATGACTTAGCTGGCGATTTTTATTTTCATTTTATTTTTTTTTCCCCCTTAACCAGTATTACATTAGTAGAATGTATTTCCGATGGCAGGAAAAGACTTGTTCTAGTCTGGTTTGGAAATAATCATGGAAAAGCCTCTTAGCATATCTCAGAACTGGAACAAATTGCTGTGCTGCAGTGTGTAGCTCCTGCTGCTGCTTATCCAGCAGCAACTTGGGACAATCTCACTCAGTTCGAGGATTTTCCAGGGCCAGTCTGCCTAGCAGTTTAAAAGTCTTTAACAATACCAAGGGATTTTGCTTTCTCTACATTTCTAAAGGGTGATGGACACAATTACTGGTATTCTGGTTAAAATTTATCCTGAATCTTCAGGGCACTTTACTGACTTTGGCTGAAGCCAGCTCAGTGCTACTGTGTGGCAGGGGCAATGTATAAGGCATATATTGCAGACTTTAATCCAATGCAGTACAGAAACTGTGATGGCACCTTCTCAGTGAGCTGACTGAGTGTTAGATATTCAAACATTATTAATGTTCATGTTCACAAAGCTTAGCTGTATCTCATAAACACCAGAAAAGACCTATTCCTTCTTCTCATGGATCCAGAATAAAATCCTCTGTCTTTTGGGAGATGGGATACGAATCAGATACCATCCCAAATGTGCCAGGGGTAGAGGGAATTTAGTGGGAGCTAAACTGTCATAATGTACTGGCTACAGCCAAATGCAAGAGTTGCATAAGCAGCTGTTTCTTTATCAGAGACTTGAGTGTGATATGCAGAGTTTGGAGATGTAATACAGCTGTAGAGGATCACATCTGAAATGTAATAAGATCTGAAGAGGTTGAGCTTATTTGGACATTGTTGTGTCATTGAGAATGTCTTGTTGGGTTAAATCCAGACTTATGGGCCATGTTGCATCTGCAAGCATTGAGGAATGAAATGGAAAAGAGGGGGAAGTCTGTGTGGGGTGGGCAAGGAGGAAGGTGATGTCAAACTGCAGCACCGTGTCCTGGTTCAGGTGGCCTGCTGGATGGGACACAGGTGTGTGGACTCCATATATCCCTCATGTGGCATCCAGCATGGGACTTTCTCTTTTAAATGTGGGCATTCGCTGGTGGCTATCACTCTGGTATCACTGGGGCCAGTTCCCCATGACATTGAAGGTGCAGCTGATGTAGAACTTTTCCCAGCAGCTTGAAACACAAGCTGATCTCAGCACATGTGCTGGGCTGTCCTCCCTGGTGGCCAAAACTGTGTCATGGTTGAAATATGAAACAGATCCACGTGTGAGAACTGCAAGGCCACAGAAATTGAGGAACACGGTGCTGAAAAGTCCAGCTTCCTGCTATCTCAGGTACCATATCCAATAGTCCCCTACTAATTTTAGAAATGAGCTTCTCTCTGTCCCCTCTCCCTCTGTCTCTCTTGTGTGTGGCATGGAAATATAGTGAGACACTGTGATAAAGTGGTTAGCTGAGCTCCTTTGAAGCTGTACATTTTGTGGTGTGTCAATCCAGATTTATTCAGAAGCTGGGATGACATCTCCACATGTTATCTGGTGCATCTGACAGTCTTTAGTGGTAGTCCCCCATGTTGTGGAGTAAATGCCATGCAGATGAAGATTTATTTCCATGTGTATAATGTCTCCTAAAAAGACTCAGATGGAAGAAACGAGCATTATGACAAAAAAATCCTTTTAGCCTGTGCATGCCCATTTATATGCTTGAATAGAAGTGCTCAGTGACTTTTGAGATGCCTTTGGAAACTTTGGCCAAACTATTTCTTAAAAGGCCTTATAAGAACCCAGTTTGACTTGGATTTTTCCCAGCATGGTCTTAGCTGCAGAGCGTTTGATTTCCTTGAAGTAGGTAGAGTTTGTTTAGTTCTTCTGTATTTGTGGAATTTTGCATGTCCTGGAGAAACCCTCTATTTCCTAGGTTTCGAGAATGCTGTTTGCTAATAAATTTCTGCTATATTTATCTCATCATTTGGATTTTATCCTTGTTATTCTTTGCCCTGACACAACAGATTGCTTTTGGATGGGTCAGTCCTTTGAGCTCTTGCTTTCCCTCTGTTTCCCAGTTTTTCTGGGAAATGATACAGAAGAACATACATTTCACCTTGGCATTTAGCAGCCCTTTCCCCTCTTATCTTTTCATGAGCATTTGGAAAAGTCATGCAGTAGGCTAGCCTGACTGCTGGGTGTTTAAGTAGTTCTGTTAACTTTAATTTTACTTGATTTCTCTGTTCTGTTTTCATATGCATGCCAGACAGCTCATCCCCTCAAGAATGTCCTAAAGGCATCTTCTGCCATAGTAAATAACAGAAGTGATAGTTAAAGTATACATATATAAATAATATTTGCTCTAGTGTGTGAGTTTGCCTTGCAAATATGAAAATGTGACTGAAGGCCTCCATCTCTGCATTCAAACCCTTGCTGTACAGTGAAATGAACTGGAATGTGCTGCAGAGATTTTCTTTGATAATGTCTGGCTTATAATTTACTTTTGGCTGAAGCAATCAGTGAGGGAAATCCATTTGAATGGCTTTGTAAGAACACTTTATTTTTTTGGTGCTGCAGGCTGCAAGTTTCACACTCTGAGACTAAATCCCATTCGCATTGTCCAGGTCCTGGGGAGAGACATTTATTTAAAAGTAGCTGAAATGAAGCACAGAAACAAACTGTAAGTGATTTTTGGCATTAGAAGTGCAGTGACTGTAAAGCAATGGCTCAGCTCCATATTTTAATAGGCTTTAACGTATCAATTATAGTGCTGAGTAGTAATTAGGGCTATACAGCAAAATGCAGAGTGACCGCTAAACGGTTCCAAAGTTGTGGGAGTTGGTGGGAAGGGGGATTTGGGAGCAGACTGAATTCTGGTAATAATACTGCTGGGTAGGGAACAGAAAATGTAACTATTAAAAGATGAATTTTGATTCAGAAATGCAGGCAAGCCTTACCGACACTGATTTCTCCCTGCAGCATGAAGCTAAGTAAGTGAGATGAGCAGTGGACAACTCTTCGGGGACCACGGGCAACAGAGTGTTCATCCTAACAGCTTGCACAACGTCCGCCTGCTCCACTAAATGAAATGCATCTAAGAACCCTGCACAACTCGACCGTGCTCAGCTGTTTGGAAAGCCTCTAGGGGTGGAGGGTGAAAGCTGAGAGCTGGGGAATGCTGCTTCTCATTTCAGCATGGCCTACATACACCCCTAAAATTCCACTGTACAAAGGGATGCCCAGCCTCCATATACACTCCTACCATCCTGCACTCAGCAGGGGAAGTTGCACTGATTCTGTCTTGGAAAGGGCACTCTAAAATTCTGGGGGGACGAGGGCACTGCAGCCCATTAATAATAATCACACTCGTTGCTGAAGGAATGATTCAAACCACAAAATTACAAATTTCCTTCTCTTGCTGGTTGCTTTCTGCTCAAATTACCCTTGAGACAGAGTAAAATGTCCATTGGTGTAGTCCCAAGCTATGGGACTACTATTCCATGGATGGTTGGTCATAGAGATGGCAGTCTTTATCCATGTGAGGCTGCCTGCTCAGTCCTGTAATCCTAAATGAGCCAAGCCCCAAAGCTTCTCTCGTTTTCAGGGTGGAGTCAAAGCCACAAAACACTTCTCCAATGTTTGTAGCCAGTGATCAATTGTAAGCTAAAGAAATATTTATTTTATAGTGTAAACTGAGCAGCGTGAAATTTTTGCCCAGGATATTCCTCTTGATGTTACTATTTTGATATGCCTAAGTTCATTGGTATAAATAGTGTGCAGTTGTCATCACATTTAACTAAAAAAAGCCCTCCTCAGTTGACAGCATAGGTATCATGAAGTCACGTCACCCCCTACTAAGTAACTTCCACTGGGGCCAAATGCAGGCCTCTGAATGACAATTATGCTTTTCTGGCCTTGGCTGGCATGTAATTTAGGAGCAAGGGAAGGCTTTCAGGAGCAAACATTTGTAGGCTTGCACCAATGAATCATATACTTGAAAACTTTATCCACCATAGCTGAAAACAAAATCACATAGGAGCCAAAAATGCAAAGCAGGCCCCCTGGATGTGACATAGTTTGGCTGGCTGCCAGGAAGCTTCAGCAGTCCTCTAGCATGATTGGAAACGAGCCAGCAAGTGTCCTTCATGAGGGTGGATGGAATGAAACATTCACAAGAGCTGATTTCTTCGTGTAAGATCCAACAGAGAGAAATGGTTGTACTCTCCTCGTGAAGAGTGAGATGAAAGATTATCCCATTTTAGGACTCAGCCTTGTCTATCCAGCAAAGTACTTATATGGGCTCCATTACTGTTCTGTCTGAGTGTGCTGTAATCCTTAATGCATTTATTTTTGTGGTAGGAAGGCCTGATGTTAGTGCTTCAGATGGTGAAGACATGAATGGGAACACAACATTATGCCAGATGCTGACAGAATAGATATTAGTATTGCTAGTCTCAGCAGCAAAGTAAGTTGTTTTACTTGAACCAGTATATCTGAGCATAAAAAATTGAAGGAGAGGAGAGTCAGTCTGTATGAGGATAGGGAGAACTGCCAAGACTCAACTGGATAAGTAACACGTAGTAAATGCTTAGAGTCACCTTGCCAGACAAATATTTGCCTTTCACTTTGAATGAAGACCAAATCATGTTCTAACTAGTAGGACCAAGAAATTCCGCACATTTTAGTAAGTTGAGTGTCCTACACAAACTCCCAAAGTAAGTATATGAGGGCAGACCTGAAGGGTTTGCTGGATATATAGAAGAAAAAACAACAACAACAACAACAACAACAAAACTCAGGAAGATATTTCAGTGTAGGAAAAAAAATCAGAGGGAATGCTGGAAGCTGGAAGGAAAAGTGGAAAAAAGCTTTGTAAATGAATGCAGTTAAATACAACTGTACTTGGAAGATGCACTTCCTATTTAGAGATGGTCAGAGGGGTGGAATCCGGGAGCTGAACAGGTCAAGGTCTCTGGGGAAACACTGGGAAAGAGCTATGTCTCGTCCCTAAATCAGATTAGCTCTGAAAAATATCCTCGGGGAAGAATTAAAATATAGTGTAAAGACTGTAGTCCCTGTACCTTTCTAGTCATTTCTAGCAGCCATGAAAGCTTCTTTTTCTTGTTCAATGAACCTAATGCATAAGAACGTGGTAAACAAAAGACTGCAGTAAAACTGTTCTTTTTGTGACAGATGTGACCTTGGTGTCATTATTTAAGGACCGCACTTAAGGGCAATACTCATATTGTTCTTGCATCATTTGCTCTGTCTGCTGTAATAGTCTTTTATGACCATTTTTTGGAAATAACTGATTTTATCAGTAGTTCTTACTAGATGAGTTGCTTTGCTTTGACTTCTATGCAACTAACACAGTTTAAATGAAAATATTAAAAATACAGGGAGAGGAAGGCTGAGACAGACCAGCTACTTTATCAATGGGCTAAGCAAGAGTAGAAATCAGTCACTGGTTGAGACCCTTATTCAGTGCAGGCTTCTCTCCTACAGGTTTTTATTACTTTAAGCTGAGCCAGAAATGACGCCCTTATGATTTCCCTTGGGAAACCTGGGATCCAGAGCTCTCTGCATTCAGCAGGAGTATTTCCATTGACTTTGATGGCCTTTGGACTAGACCCTAAATTTCCATGGCATTTCTGGGACTTGTGTCTGAAATTCACTTGCTTTCTTTGAGCTTTCTCATGCATCGTTCTGGCTAATACATGTACAGCCATAAATATAGTGTGGCATGCAGTTAAGAAGTTCTACAGTTTTTAGTCAGTAGGAAACACTGTCTGATAGTCTGCCTAATTTGCCTTTCCAGTTTCATCCTATTATAGCTCACTATATCCCCTTGGGCCCCTGTGATTTCTCTCCTTTCTAGCACCTGTACAATCATGTTTTGTTACCTTGTATCATGTATGTAAACATGGAAAAACTTAATTAAAATGAACAAATATATCAAATTGTTTCACAATATATAATCTAAGTACTTATGTACCCTTCAAAGGCATATCTGAGCCACCTGAATAAAGCAGTGTTTAGCAACTATTAATTAAGTGATGTTTAAACAATGCTTTGAACATGTAAAGTGGTAAAAGTTTCCAAGTATGCCATGATCGTTGTTATCACTGTTATACAAAAATGAGGAATGTACTAAACTTCTGTGAATCCCTCCCAATTACTGAGAACTTTGTGAGTTAAAGAGAATCAGCCATGACAAACTAACAGATTGTCTTTCTTCCATCTGGGTTGTCCTTTTGTTTCACAAAAAGGGTATAAAGTGTACTTTTTTTTGGCCATCTTGTTTATTTAAGCACATTTGTAAAAGCCTACCGCAGAATGGTTATTCTAGCTTGAACAAATCCTTCCGGGTCAGAAAGTCCTTTGGATGGCTTGAATCCAACTGTTCTCCCTTCCCATTCCTCCCTTTTAAGTTTTGAGTTTCTGTCAAAGTCTGGGCTGAATTCCTGAAACCAGTTGGAGTGTAGCTGTTCTTTTGTTCCCTGCTGCCAACTGCAGAAAGCTACGTTCACCAGTTTTTGTAGTCACCAGCTTTAAAATTGCTAAGTCCCATTGCTTCCTTTGAATGACCAGATGCAAAGCAGTACTTTAAACGTAGGAATGATTTTACAGAGCTTTTCACTTGTAGTGTTGGATGGACTGCTGTGCTGTCTCTCATTTCAAGGAGGAATGCCTTAAACAGGCTGTCTGTTTCTTAAGACTGTCAGAGGTAAGGCTGAAACTTGCAAAATAACATCTGGAAAGCCCAGATTCTCTAATATAGAAATACTATTTTCATCGCTGAGGATTGAAAGCTATAAATATAATTCTATCATTGTAATTAATTCAGCTTAAAGGGATGTCTTCTGTTTTTAAGATATAAACATTTCTTATATAACATGGTTTAAATGGAGAACTGGTTCAAGTGCTTTAGGGCTACTAAGTTTTTTTTTGCACTTGAAGGTACTAGATGTTTGGTTAATTTTTGTCCTCTTACTATTCATCAGTGAATTAAATTACTGTTCTGCTTGTGGATAGAACTACAATCCAATTCATTAATCATATTGAGATTTTTAAACCTGCTCTACTCTGTTAAGACTTGTTCTTCATAAGTCTGGAAAATATTTCTTTCATCAAAATGGCTTAATGCCTATAAACATGTTCTAATTATATTTTCTTGGAATTAATCAAGTTCATTATGTTAAATTTGGGATCTACTTCTGAAGTGAATCTGAATTGTGAGTGTCTGCCATATTCCCTTCAGACATTACTGATAAAAATAATGGTGTGGGATTTTCAAAAGTACTCATTTTTGGCCTAATCCTATTCCTCTTGAAGTCAATTGGAGTTTTACTCTTCCTTCAGTGGTGTGGACTTCAGCCAAATCTGAGCACTTCTCAAAACCTTATAGTTCTGGGAATTTTTTCAAACAACCTAAGAGAAAAAGTATACACAAGGTATCATTTGATTTAGTATAAGTAGTACTTATACTAAAGTACTGTGGCTTCTCTCTCTCTCTCTCTCTTCCTTCCTTCCTTCCTTCCTTCCTTCCTTCCTTCCTTCCTTCCTTCCTTCCTTCCTTCCTTCCTTCCTTCCTTCCTTCCTTCCTTCCTTCCTTCCTTCCTTCCTTCCTTCCTTCCTTCCTTCCTTCCTTCCTTCCTTCCTTCCTTCCTTCCTTCCTTCCTTCCTTCCTTCCTTTCTTTCTTTCTTTCTTTCTTTCTTTCTTTCTTTCTTTCTTTCTTTCTTTCTTTCTTTCTTTCTTTCTTTCTTTCTTTCTTTCTTTCTCTCTCTCTCTCTCTCTCTCTCTCTCTCTTTCTCTCTCTCTCTCTTTCTGTCTCTGTCTTTCTTTTTCTTTCTATCTTTCCTTCTCTCTTTCTATCTCTCTCTTCCTTTTTTCCTTCCTTTCTTTCCCAAAATAGAGTCTTAGTGAGCATTTGGGCTGAAAGGTGATTAAACTTCAATGTAGTATGCTATCAGATATTTTTGGGTTTTACATGAGGAAATCCTTCAGTAAGCTAAAGAATCCCTTACAGCCAAAAAAGGACAATAGATTTATAGAAAGAAGCCCACTTGCACAGAAACTAAGACAATCTTTTTGTCTGAAAACCCTCCAAATGTTTGATCTTTATCTCATTAGTTCAACCACAGTTGTTTCCATTTTGCTTTATTTACAGGGACTGTGTCTTGAGGTCCTCAACTGAAAGTTTGGTCAGGTCACTAAAAGCTTTTTCCTGAGTGATGGCATCAAGATTTGGTATATTGCAGATTTCTGATTTTTATCTTGAAGAAAAGTGAAATTACACTATCGGCGTTGTTTGAAATTAAGGATGTTCCAAAAGGAACATGTTGAAAATGAAAGAAGGAACTGTTTATCTACCAACACCTTTCATCTGTGTTCATTATATTCCATGTTTTACTGAGTCCAATCTTATGACATGGTCAGGTAACATCCTGAAATACCCTGTCTACCAATATAAATGCTTCTTGCCCTTGAATTTATTTAGTTTAAATACTATGGAGTCAGCAGTGGAAGTGTTGCAAGGGGGTGCAATTCTGGGAAGTGAGAGAGCCAAAAATAATTTATTTCCCACAGACAATTGGGCCTGTCAACATTTATGAATCTTACTAATTGCATTCCAGCAACACTGAAGGCCCCTAGCTGAGATCAGTGCCTGCCACTGTCGACAGGTATATGGGGTGGATTTCCTCTCACTTGTCTCAGAATTGGCTGTCTGGCTGCAGATAGGTGTCTAGACTCCCATCATAACCTGTGGAGAGAAACAGCTGCCTCCAAAAGCCAAGTCACAGCATCCAACCCATAACTGATGTGTGACAAATCACCCTCTGGCAGTTCCTACCTGTTTCCATTGACAGCAGGGGAAGCCCAGATGAGTAGACACCTCCATGCAAGGCAACTGAAGTTGGATGAGAACAATCCCACCCAGGCTGCTCACATGTCACTAATTGCGGTGACAAAGGATCTTGCATGTGTTTAAAACTGCCAGCTCAGGCACTGCTGGGTGTAGGCCCCCCTGGGTGAAGTCTGTGGGGTTGTTGTTGGAGACCATACTGTGAATGTCCCACTGACCTCCTTCAAAGTCAATATGGCCACGTCACTGTGAGCTATGTTGCTAGTCCAGCTACTGAGGTCTACCTTGAGAGGCCATTCTTCACATCCACTGTGTAGGTGGACAGCAAGGGGTGAGGGAAGGAACAAAAGGCCTATGCACATGGAGGTAATGGTGGCAGCAGTGTCCAGGTCCCTCAGCTGTAACCATTGGAAAAGTGGCAAGACAGAAGTGCTGCTACAACCATGAAACAGTATTTGCCACCAAACTTGAGGGCTACCAGGATTAAAAGTCTTGTCTTGAGCTTTCCAACACAGAACTTTTAAATGTCTAGCATGCAAACAACTTAGACAGCTGATGCATAATTAAAAAGCCACTTTCATTCATTTTCCAAGCAGTGTGCAAGTTTCCCAAGTGTCCATTGGTTACTATCGGGCAATTGCTGATAGACTCTTAAACTTGCCCCCAGGCTTTAATTCTGTGCCTGCCTTTTTGTTAAGCACATACATTTGGAGAACTGTCTGTCAATAATTACAAGGAATTGAGTCTTGGCACTTTTATTCTGGGAGCTGCCCTGCTGCTGGAAAGAATCTAACAGAAACATACTGCAACGAAGCATTCAACATTGTGACATTGCTTGGCATGAGAGATAGCTCTTTCTGACAAGTTAAATGCTAATTTTTATTGAAGTTAACAGGAAAATGTGAAATTGGTCTCTGCACTTCACTTATGCAAGAAATTAGGAAGAAAGCCACCAGCAATTGCTGTTTCAACATTATAAACTTTACTTTACAACATGCTGTTGAACCAGAGGAAATCCTTTGATTTGTTAGAAATGCATGCAGATTGCTGATCTCTGGGGAAAATACATTATTTTTTTCCTCCACAAAGAGACAAATACTCATTTCTTTGTGGGCAACTAAAGCAGTAATTATCATAGTGATTGCAATGCAGGAATGGAGTAAGCCTAGGCCAGTGATCCAAATTTTAATCGATCAGTGGCACTACCTTCTGCAAAAAGAATACATTTTAAAGCAATAGTCAAAGACCAGGAAAAGGGAACTGACCTTTTGGCAAAGAAAAGTTGCCAAAAGTTTCAGCAAAACATGGGAATAGTTATCCAAACAGTTATGCCAATCCAAGGTCTAAACTGCTCCCTGCCCCCTGCCCTGATTATTTTACTTGGTATTTTGATAATTTGCAATCAATATTTGTATGTCGTAAAACAGGTCTCCAAATATAATTAGATGGGCCTAGAAAATGGAGATGGAATAAATATAGGGTGAGAAATATGGGGCTCCTTTCATTCAGCTTCTAGGTTGTTAGAAACATCATTCCATTTTTTTTTTTCTCCATAGGCACCAGGAGTTAAAAACTTGATGTTTTTTCTAGTTTAAGGAAAAACTCTGATCTTCATGCACTCACTTGTCTCCAGGGAGACCATTTAAGAAAAACAAAATACTGAGAAATGAGGGATAATTCAAAAGGTCTAGAAGCAGTGTATTTATGTTAAAAATATGTTAAAAATATTGATCAGTGGTTTTGGAATTTAATTTTCTGCTTTGTACTCTAAGGGCCTTGGGTATAGAAAGGTGCTCTATTACTCATTTTATCTATACAGTTCTCCCCCTCGCCACATCCTGTAAAAGCACTCAGGGTGCTGTATGGTAATTAAAAGGTGATACTAATATTTCCTGACATGCTCTATAAAACATCTCCAATCAGCTTCAAACACATAAAAAGGAAAAGGAATATAGTATAAACAGAGAAAGAAAATGATTATGAAGGCGGTTCTGTATCAGACTCTGCAAGGATGATTCCTCCAACTTTATGCTTGAGTGTCCTTTCTTGTGCCTTTTTTTTTTTTTTTTTTCCTCAAAAAGTAAATCATCTTGGTTTCCCTGCCTGCTCTGTCTCTTAGACGAAGACAGCTAAAATCTCCAGATGCTGATGTTTTTCAGGCTTGTTTCCCATTTGGAGCCTCATGGGCAAATTACCCTGTCATTCAAAGATTTTCTGTAAGAAAATAGAGGAATTTATTCCACAGAGTTCAGATTTCTCCAGCCTTTGTGCTGTCCCAGCCACTGGTATCTGAGACGCCTGATTTGAAATGCAGTGGTGATTTTTTTGTGCTTCTGTTGTGACTCTGTGTTATGTGGGCTGTAGGCAAGGTGACTTGCCAGATGTTTACATCACTTGGCCTTCCTGAGAGGGAGAGAGATGTCTCAGAGCAGTGCTCTGTAAGAAGAGCATGGTTGTAAAATAAGGTCACAAATCCAAGCTGGTAAAACACCTGCTCCTTCACAAAGGTCCTAATTCTGTGTATTGTAATTGAAAGTTCTTTTTGCTGTGGGATTTGAATTTCTGTATCTATTTTGGATCTTCCTTTACTTGCTTCTTCTCCAATATTTTCCTCTCTGAAGTGAGCTAGATATCTGCTGCCCTCTTTTCACACAGCCATTTCCATGGGACCTGCATAACTTCTATCCAACAGCAATTTTGTTCTAAAATAGAATGACGAGTAATCAACCTCTTTGTATTATATAAATGCTCTTTGGCTATCCTCAGAAATATTCAGCCCCATTTTTGATACCATTAAGCCCTCTGTGGCTTTCTGTAGTGGTAGCATCCATAAATTTATTGCACCTGGATTTAAAATGTGTTCCCTTTGACTGGTTTTGGATTTCTGTTTCTTCGATTTTCTGTTTCTGTACAGCAACATGTAGGGCACAGCACCTACTCTTGACCACTGTCTGCTTTATACAACACAGATACCCACAAAGGGTTGTTTCTAAACTTTCCAGCCTCCTTTCTTTACCCTTCCCTGAATCCCTTTCTCTTTTGAGTTTAATGCAGTGTATTTGGTTTATGCTCTACAATGCTTCATCATGTCAAACCTGACTCCACGCTCAGTGATTCAGCAAAGCACTTAGGCCCACAGTGAACTTTAAACTCAGAACATGCTGAAGTGCTCTACTTAACAGAGATCAGATTATTCATGTGCTTAAAGATAAGCATTTGCTTAAGTACTTTGCTGAATTCAGGCCTAAACACACACATTAAATTCACCAGCTAGGACCCTTGACAAATTTTACCGCAAAGGTGCCTACCTCTCTCCATTGACTATAAAGGGAGTCTAGATGACTAGTATAAACTAGATAGCTAATCTTTAGACAGCTGAAATTGGGTGAGAGGAATCCCACCCTCTGTATCTATCTATTATGGTGTCAGGCATTGATCTCGGTTGGGGGCCCTGTGTATTACTACGAGGCAACTAATGAGAATCAGAAACAGTGATGGGCCCAAGTGGTTGTGGGGAGTGATTTTTTGGCTCCTTCCCTTCAGCAGAATGGCACCCACATGCAGCAGGTCTGAATGTTAATAACTTAATTAATTCTTGGACTTGAATTCTGCTCTGCAACAACACCATGCAATTTTTAAACGATCTCCTGTAAGAGATGAGATTTTGAAGTCCTGGTGTTTTGAAATGAACTTCACACTGTCCTTCTGAAAAAATTACTGGAAAACTTTCAGCCTTGACCTAATGGTTCAAAGTTACAGAGACTGAGCTAAAACGTGACTTTAATGTTATCTAAGCTTTTTGTTTCAGTTTTGATCTTTAAACTCAGGGTTGTCACATAGTCAGGAGTGGTACTGGGTTTCTGCCAGACCTGCCAGTGGCACAATCATATGATCCATTACATACCCAGTAACTCAAGAGTGTTTTTAACACTCATGTGCTTGCAGAAATGCCATCTTTATAATGTAAAATTCCAGTGAGAACTCTCAGCTTTATACTTGCAGACCAAGACTTCAAGAAACTGCCCTATGTAAATGAGCATGGTTTTGGGGTAACCAAGGTTCTGTATCTGGAAGCCCAGACTGTGGGTCCTGCAGCACCTACTCCTGCTGTGTTTGCAGGTCTCACAGCTCAATAGGATCAGGGGGAACAGATAGTCTGTCATTTTTGGGAGTCACCAGATCTTCACTCTTGGACAATGATGGAGTAATTAATCTAGATACAATGCTCTTCACTTGGCTTATCATAGATAGAAAAACCTCCATTCATCTTCTTCAACTGTTTACCCACACAGAACAATGCTACCAGCTCTGATCTGAGATAGATTTTTGACCACCAGTAAACCTTGAATTTCTTTTGTGATGCTCAGTGTTCTTGAGAATCCTTGGAGTGGAAAGACTTGGGGTTTCCACCATGCAGTGGTACATTTGAAAATAAAAATGAATCAGAAGCTGACACCTCTTGAAGCCAAGAACACTGTGTTGGCACTGGCACCTAAGTAGGGAATTAGGGAAGTTTCCCCTGAGCTGGAGTACTTCCTGGCTGATCTGTGGGATTCCTACGTATTCCCCACAGGGTCCTGCTCCAGACACAAAGGGGATAGTTCGACAGTGGAGGATCAGGTCATTCAGTCTGTACCCTAAGAAAGAAAATCTTGTGTCCTGACAATATATTTGAGCAGTTCATAGTGGGCAATACATGCAGGTATTAAGCTGAGCAAGAAATGAGAAGTCATAATGACTCAGGTATGAAAAAAAAATCAGCAGGGAAAAATTAAAAATGCTCATCCCCCCAGAAAAAAAAGTATGTCATTTTTTAACTGTGTCTCTGTAGTGTTAGTTTGCTTTTGGCATTTTCCTCTTTATCTAAAACCTCTCAAATAAGCCGTAATGACAGCATAAATTGCATGTTCCTTCATGCACTGCCTTGCAAAGTGCAGAAATTCCTTAGGTGTCTTAAATTATGGGCTTCTTTACGACAAGTGACTTATATTCTGCCTGATATTTACTAATATGCTGTGAATAGCACATATATTGGGTAGAGTTCATAACATTATTAGACATTCATTAGTCTATGCAAGCTTCACATGTTTTATTGAAAATGGATTTAACAGTCTAATGAACTCTCACATGGCACAAATGCAATGAAAATACCTGTAGACCTGTAAGTGAGAACCAGCAAAACTAACTGTATAAAATAAGGAGGAATCTTTACCAAATCTTTATCCCTAATTTAAACTCAAACCTGAATGGAAGAATTTGTGATATCGTTTAATTTTTCAATATTTCCTTTTATTTTTCTACTTGGATTCTTTTTCTTAATTTAATGGAAAAGTCTCACGGAAGCATTTTAAATGTATTTTCATTGGGTTGGGACCAGAATCTATTAGAAATAAGACAAGAAATTCTTAATCTCAGGGAGTTTTTCTTTAAAAAAAAAAAAAAGAAAAAGGTTACTGGGGAGTTCAGTTAAACATCTGCTGTGATGGGGCTGATTCTCCCCTGGCCTGTAAGTGCTGTCATTTACACTTCTAGAAACTGGGAAAGCAGGAATATTTCTCTGATGTAGTAGAAGTTTGTACCTAGTTCACACACATTTAAATGAGCACAGTAGGGACAAAGTGGTGGGAGTCTCGACTGTGGATCTTGCACAGTCTGGACCACTAAGCTTTTTTGCTGATTCCCATAGTGAGGAATGATTGCTCTGACACTTTTTTCCCTCCTTTTAGCACTGACATTCTTATGAGAAATTCAAAGCTGCTATTTTTGGCAGTCATGAATAGTATGATTTTTGGTACCTTACAAATTTATTCGTTTTTTTGGGGGCCATAATTACCACAACAGCTTTATGGTCCTTGGCACTAATAAAATGTTTTAAGCATTAAAAAAGAGGTCTGTAAACTAATGAAGAGGGTCTTTAACATAATGTCCTGCTTCCCACAAAAGTGCAGTCACACAAAATATCAAGACTTAAGAGATCATACACAACACTTTCACTGATATGAAGCCAAATTCTGTTCTAATTTGAACTACATCAAATTTAGACCAATGTAGATGAAAAATACCCCAAACTTACAGTTTTCATAATTGCAAACAACCCATAATACACAAATGATCTTTGCAAGTGTAAGTTTTTTGGCACTATCTCCATACCTTTTTTTTTGTGGAGTACGATCCTGATTTGGTAGTGTTGAACGTGATCTTTATGGGGTTGCCAGCTGTGCTTTGAAGAACTCAGGTCATGAGAAGTGCTGTTTTCTTTTGCTCTGTCTGGGTGTACCTACTTGTTTCAAATAAAATAACTCAATGGGACTTATACATAGGTTTGAATGGAAGCAATTGCTTATGCATTGTGCTGATCTGGGGATAAATGAATATCTCAAGAACTTGCCATTAGTGGGTATTGATATTTTCTGAGGTATTTGTAGGCGAGCTTTTATTAACAGCTCTGTCCTTCAGTAGTGGTTAATGAATCACTGTTGAAGTCGCAGGCACTCTCAGAATACATAGGAAGCCAATTGGGCTCTGAAAGATTATTCTTCTGTTTATTTAGCCACTGGCTCTCTATTTGTAACTGATAGGTTTAAGAGCTGGGAATGCTGCATTTCCCCGTATGCTTTAGTTGACTTGTTAGAGATAGTTGTTTGTGTCTGATAAATGAGAGGATGATGAAGGGCTGGCTAAATGCGATGGGGTTTGTTATCTGCAAAGGTTAGGGATGGGAATTCCTCAAGTAGGCAAAGCCGCTGGCTTCTGGCAATGAGTAACTGTTTTGTCTCAGATGCAACCTGAGCTCATTAGTGCTCGCTCTTCCTTTCACACATGCACACACACCCTCTTGGGTCCACTCCAGCTCTGTGCAATGGCTTAGAGGGAACCAGACTGTTTCTTCTCTTTGGTTGGCTTGGAAGTCTCAAAGTCTGCAAAAAGCACGTGGATATCTGTGAACCCCCCAATTGCTTGAAGACATGCTTGATTGCACCAGAAAATGTGCAAAACTGCAAATGGAAATACACTAAATGTGCAAAAAGTGGAAAATACAGGGAAAGTGGAGACCTGTTTGAAGATGCCGGTGTAGTTTAGTGAAGTGTCAAAATGTAATGGGCAAATTTAGAAGACAGATTTGTTTGCAAGTTTGGTAAACACAAGGACATGTGGTTTGCTGCAGCAATAAACAGAAAACAGCAAACAAGACATAAACACCGTGACCACTGGGCATCAGACTGTGTCTATGTGGGTTCATATGATACCTAACAAAAGGAGTTGTGTGGACAATTTGTCAGTAGGAGAACCCTCAGCTTTTCTGAAATTCTGTATATAAGTGCAAAACATAGGAAACATTTCAATTTAAAAATCCATTGCAGCTGCTGGGATTCTAAGCAACATCTCTCTGTTTTGTTCTTCCAGATCTGTATTTATGGTATCTGTTAGCTGAAGTTAATGCAGATATTTGCACTACACTGAATGATCCCCAAAGGTGCTGTCCAACCTCAGGTATTCCCTGACTCTATGAAATGTCTTGCTTTTGGACACTGTTATGTTGTGGGTTGGTTTCAGTTTGCAAGTTGTCTTCAGTTTGGCTTTTCTGGCTTGCATTGAGACTACTTTTTATAAATGTATAATTTGCAAATAAAGCTTTGAATAAAATGATTAGAAGCAGTCCAGAGAGACTGGGATGTAAATAGCACCGTGAGAATTTGGAGACAGCATATTAGCTGGTAGCTCCTCAAAGACTAATTGAATTTAAAAAAAAAAAAAGAAAAAGAAAAAAAAAAAAAAGTGGTAAGTGCAAAAAAGTTGACAGTTTGTCAATTGAAGTGACTAGTGATTGAAAATTATCCCTTATCATTATTAGTGGAAAGGAATGGGTTGAGTTATGCTGGGTTGTCTTAATTGTAATATGGCTTAATGAGGAGTGAACATATAGTGTGAAAAAATTATATAAAACAGCTTCTTTTCCTGTGGAAAGCAGATGTTTAATTGCCCAAGACCAGAAGCAGAAGAACACATGGCCAGCCTATCTATGTACTTTACAGCTGCAAATGTTGCTTGTTTTTGCTGCTCTTACAGCTGACGGCTGCAAATGGAATCTGTAAGGTAACTGTGAACATTTCCCTTTGTCCAAAAAAACTGACTCACCTGCTACAGTGAGTGGACAGGAAAGGAAATAACTCCTTACCATTATTATTACCTCAATTGAAAGAGTGGGAATTAGTCTAGTACAATGCACGAGGTTCTTTTTATCACCAAGTACAAGGTGATAACCCAATGTAGTCTTGCACAGTAGTTTCTAGCAGCCTATCTCTCTTCACACTGCCCCTCCATGAACCTTCCTTGTGTCTGCCTGGGGGCTCTGCACCCAGCCAGGGCTGCATTTCAACAACAGTGAAGCTCTTCCAGCAACAGTGAAGCTCTTTCATCCACAGGGACCTCTGGGGTTGAAGGACTGTGGAGAAGCACTGCCAAGTTTGTAAGATGTTTTAAAGCAGTGGAAGGAGAAGGAACTCATTTGAGACAAATAGCATGGCCAGAAAACTGTTGTTTGAAATTCGTATTTGCAGTTTGCTGGCATCTGAGCTGCAATCACTATTGTCATTGTTTGTAATGGGCAGTAGCAGATAGAGCCAGCACAGCACTTACCAAGGCAGAACTTTCATGCCAGATACACTCCCCCTTAATTTCCTTTGTGTCCACCAGGGCAGGGAAGGGAGGAGAAGTCACTTCACTCTGGATGCAGCTGGTGATGACATTACAAGAAGCGAAGGGACATCTGGGACGACTGGTGCGCTGTATGATTCTTGAGAGGGACAGAGCCAGTAAAGATTAACACCTGTTTCCAACATCCATGTTCTTAACTAACAACTTCCTTCCACAAAAGCTAACTTTATTTTTTCCCCTCTCTTTCTTTTATTTTGTTGCTAGCAATGCACAGTTTTGTTGACAGCAGAGGCTCATGTGTTGCAGTAAAGCACAACTGGTGTCCCATATGCCCTGATAAGTCTCCCAAAAGAGCATGCAGACATGCTTCCCCTTGGAAACTCCTTCAAGACAAAACAGTCAGAGCACTTGGATGTCAACATTACACATGGTTTGTGAATGGGATCTTTGAACTTCAGGTTCCAACATACATACAACTTCCCCAAACTTTAAGTTGGGAAAAAAAAATCTTTTTGATGAATAAGCTGGCTATTTGTATTTGAAAATATATCCAGATTGCATGGGGCTGAACCTCTGGGAGATCCTCAGGAAAAAGGCATCAGGAAGAGAGAAAAAACATGGGCTTGTGAAAGTCACAAATAAGGGAAAATATATAATATTCAATTATTTCTGGTTGCAGAGTTTATTTCTATTAATGTACAGACCCAATAGATGGTTGCCATGATACAGAACAGTTTTGGGAGAAGGTGTGGAGCAAGGAGGGGATAGGACTCAGAGGACTCCAGGAAAGTATATGCTTTTTATGGTTTTACAGCCTCTGACCTCTTCAAGTCTCTCCCTTTGTGTTGCCTTTGATGCACTCCTGGGAATTCTGGCTGTGCCTCCTTTTCTGCATGGACATGGAACTCCCTTCAGAAAAGAGATGCCGCTGGCCAAGTTCCCAAGTTTATTGCTATGACAGGCAGCTTGGTAACTGCCCTCCTAACTCCCCTGGGGTTAACAATGTTAATTAATATTGGAATTAATACAAATAACTCCAAGCCCACTGGAGAGCAGTGGGTGTTATAAAAAGCATCTACTCCTGGAGGCACTTGGCAGGGTGGTGATGGGAAGGAAGTGGTGATGGGAAACGAGAAATGTCTCAAGAAGCTAATGAGAGCACTGCCCTGCCATGCTTTAATGGCACGCACATTGTTTCTGAAACAATTGGATGCTTTGGCTGGCATCCTCCTAGACTTATTCCTATGGTTTTCAATCTTCAGGTGGCAATAATGGCAAGGAAGGCAGCTCCTTCTGGCTTGCCATTAAAGCATGGGATTTCTGTGGAGGTGAGGATCTGGCCATGGGCTTGGAAAATTAATCAAAGCCACCCTGTACACTCATAACTCGTTAGATCTGGAAATGGAGGTATAGGCAAAGAAGGAAGTCCCTGAAATAATGGACATTGATGCCTCACTTCCTCAGCAGGAAAATGAGAGAGCGTTAGGGCTGCAGTGTCCTTCTGCTCCTTTCCAAGGTTACTGCTCATGCCAGCTCATTGCCTCAACCATACTCTTTTAGCTTTCAAGTAAGCTGGTCACCTCTCAGATCACCCACATCTTCCCTAACCTATCACAAGGCAGTTTTTCTGTGCTACAAAGCAATCCACTGGACTATGAGGAAGCTCTTCCAAGCTGCAAAGTGCTTGGTGCTTCAATAAAGCCCCCATATGAGGAGTAGTGATAAATTAAGTGTTGTTGAAGTCCTATTTCATAATATGTGAGAAGAGATTACAAGCACAGAGACAATAGGAACCTCATAGCAGAGCTGTCCATGTCAGCAACAGAGGTCTTGTGCATCCTGATGGATACACCTGGTGATCTAGTACAAGAGTGATGGAGAGTACCCAAGCCCAGTTCAAAGGGCCAGGTCACCTGGGGCCTTCTGGAGCCTTCGTCTCCCTCATTTTTCTCTTTTCCGTGCTGAAAAGACCAGTTCCACCTCGGCTCTCCACTATGCTCAAGATCAGGGTCCAGCACAGTTTAAAAAGGAAGGAATATTTATGGTCCAATTATGATCCTCACCTTCAAGCAATGAAAATAGCTCTATGGACAGGACACATATTTCTTCTCAGTGATGGTAAGGTGAGAGCTGCAGCCCACCAGGTAAGCACCTAGAAACCCAAGAAAATGCTTCAGCACTGTATGTAAAGAAAGAACAAATGTATCTCATGTCTGTATGTCTGTATTCTCTTATTGTTATCACTGGAGCTGAGGAGCGGTAGTGCAAGGAAATTTTGCTGACAAGTTCAACTCATTGTGCAATTAACTGGCATAGCCTGACACCTTGTATTCATTTGCATATTTTTAAATGAATTTGGCAAGTACTAACACTGAAGGTAGCACCTAGACATTCGTATTTGTGCAAACACACCCACCTTTGCTAAAAAGGTCACTATTTTCAGCATGGACTTTGTCTCCCTTTCATTTGATTACATGTACTTCCTCACATAGAGTGTTTTAAATTATTTATAGAATATGCCTAGATCCTTATGATATTTCTAAATGAAGCATAATATCAAACATTGTCTCACATATTTTAAAACACACAAGCTCCATTACTGTTTGATAATTGCTAATTAGCAGATAAATGTTTCATACTCCCACATTTTTTATCCTCCAGATACAACAAAACAAACAGATTAACAGAGGAAACCTGAGGACTGCAATATCTGTTTTATGATAAGAGCATTTAGTAATGTAATCCCTACTATGTTCAGCTCTCAAAGACAATGTACTGGTGACTATGTGATACAGAATAATGAATGAATACAGAGGTACATTTGTGTTGTTCCCTGGTTAGAGTGGGAACAAAGATTTAAATTGCGGTGATTTTATTCCTGGGCATGCTGCTAGTTTAAATGACTTGTTTATGGCCGTAGACTAATTTCAACCATTTTATGTCCTGCTCTGTAAAATGGAGAAAATATGTAACACACTTTCAGATGTGTGCCCTTGTGTATCATTGCATGGGAGTATCATTATTCTTAGACTACAATAACAAGCTAATGCAAAAGTCTAGTATAAAAAATAATGATAATTACCAGTAATACAAGATATCAAATAATCAACTTCAGGTGACAAATACAGGAAATCTGAGAAGTACGAGAGGGGAATGGGACTTCTTCAGTTGCTACTTAAAACCAAATTATCTAATAAAAACAGGATGTGATTGTATGATACTGAGTCATGGATTCAATGTGAGACACTGTGCTATATTAGTGGATGAAGTAAAAAGGTATTTTGTCTCTCTGGCAAGAAGTAAATCTGGTATCTAAAAACCACATACATTATGGTTTCAGATATCTGCATTTTTCCAGCCTAATTCTTGATTGTTGCAGAGGAGATAATTGTTTAGCATGGGTCTCTTCCCAAAGTATCACCATTTAAATTCTCCAGCTTGCAGCAACACACTTTCTATTTTGGCAAGATGAATCTTCTGGTATCTGCATACCTCTCCTGTTCCTTCCTTCCTGTAATTAGGGCTAAATCTGCTCCAGGACCTGTTCTTTTGTAGAAGGCACCATTTTTAGAGCAATACATCATTGGCAAGTCATCACATTAACAGGGCTGCCTCTCCAAAGAGGTACAGTATCACCTTGATCACTCAAAGCAGTGCTCAGTAAAGAGCTCCATCAGTTGGTGAAGAAATAGGAATAAACTCATTTTAGCTATAAGAGTGCAGGTGGAACCTGCCTATCAATCGAATAGCCTTAACAAGGTACCTCTATTTTACAATTTCCTAATCCTTGTCAACATTCCTAATAATCGTGGTTTGATTTTAGGGGTTCAAGTTGAGACAGATGATAAATAGAATTTGGTTTTGCTTGTTTGCTTATTTCCCCATAAATATTTATTTGCCTCTGGAAATAAAATCACTTCTATTTTTTGCACTTCCTTTGCCTTTGCTTTCCATGACCACCAGAGTGACAGTTTTGTATTAGCACAAGTGTTTGCAAAAGAAGCTCTTTTCAACTCCTTTAATAGGACTGAGGAATAACTCACGTTTACATGGTGTGCCTTTTTTCTCAAAGTGCTTACCCAGAAAGAGGCTTGTGAATAACTTACTGATCCCTGCCTAGTTGAGCTGCAGACAAGAATTCAATGCTTTCATAAAGACCTACTTCACAGGTTAGTCTGGTCCCCACAGCTTGTCTTTCTTTATTGAAGATCAAGATCTGCCGATCAAGATGCTGAAATGAATGACGTGACTTAATTTACCCACTCACCAGGACAGTGTAGAAAATTCTCCAACAACTGGAAGGCATTAAAAATATTCAAAACCCAAACTGAAGAAACTCACATAAATAAATCTGAAAAAGCCATAGATCGCTCATTTTGCAATAGAATTGTTTTGATGTTTTTCTGTGCTGTTGTGGGATTTAGGATAGATGAATGATATCTTCAAATATCATGAAGGTCAGTCTGAGTGACAAAAATAGATGTCCCAAGTTAGAGACTCTGAAGAGCACCAACCTGTTGGCAAACTCGGCCTTATCTTCAGCTACCTGGTATCTACTTGAGGAAGCGGATGCTGCAAAGTGAAACCGTTCTTCCCATTATGACGATATTTTCCCTTCTTACCAGTACTCAAAAGGAGCCTGATGGATTAACACTTTGGTTATACTGACAGAATGACTCACAGGCTTTGAATTTTCAGTGTTTCAAACGTTTGCATAGAATGAGAGCTCTTGGCTCAAGACTTCCATGTTATTATTTTTGCTAAAAAGAAAAAAAAAAAAAGAGAGAGAGAGAGAAAAAGAAGGGGTACAAAGCAAACCAAATCATCTTTAATCCAAGATCAACACCTGCCTTTTGTGTTTCCTCAGACACCAGCAGTTGTTCTCCGGTTTGTCTGGAAGCTGAACTTCAAGACCTAAGCACAGTCTTTCAGTCTTTCCAGGTGGGAGTGTTGCTGTAGACATGTCCTTGCATGACCAGCTGGCTGATGGAAGGCACAAGGTGGCCCCAGTATGAACTCCTGCACAAAGGGATTTTGTTTCCAACATATACAACCAAATTTTGTTAATGTATGAAATTTAAGGCCCCAGATCTGTTTCTTTTTATAAAAGAGAGGTAAATTAATTATGTTAATTAGGTGTGCAAAGGAAATATAAAATATGGGTGCAAAAATGTGTGTCCCTTGTCCACTGCCATTTCAGACTACACGTCACTGAGGCCATGAGGCCATGCCTCCTTTTTTTTTCCTGTCAATCTCCTTTGAATAGGTGAGAGGAAAGAGTATTGTGGTGCAACTCCTCAGTTCCACTGGACCACTGGGAACCTGGGAACCTCTATAGCAGCTGCAGTCATCTGAACAATGTTGAGTTGGTCCAACAGAAGTGGTTATCTCAGTTGCTGTCCTCTGGTTGTGAGCTAAAATATGCTATAGAAAACAATGGGATAATGTCTCCTGTAGCTGGGTCCACATGCCTTGCTGCTACTCCAGTTCTACTGACCTGCTTCATCCGTCTGTCCTTCCATCCATCCATCCATCCATCCATCCATCCATCCATCCATCCATCCATCCATCCATCCATCCATCCATCCCAGCAGCCCAAGCCAAGCCACCCTCACTGGAAACCCCAAACTTTCATTGTTCTCAGCTGAGCCCCAAGCACATTCGGAAGCAACACCCAGAGCTGGGATTTCCTCCATGTCAGCACATGGAGGGGCTCTCTGCTGACTCACTGGATTGGTCCCAGAAAGAGCAGGTTCAGAATAGAAACCTCCTTGCCCTTTCTGTCCTGGAGAACAATGTCTCACACATTTTTTTCTTTTTTCCCCTAAGTATGACAAAAACATTTTGCTTCCAACTTGGCAGGGTTAAGCTAAAAGGGTTATGCTCAGTGCTCAGAGCAGCTGATTGTATGCTTTAAAAGGAGAGGAGTTAATCAGTGGGACTGTTTGCTACTTTCATAAGATTTTCTTTCTTTCTTTCTTTCTTTCTTTCTTTCTTTCTTTCTTTCTTTCTTTCTTTCTTTCTTTCTTTCTTTCTTTCTTTCTTTCTTTCTTTCTTTCTTTCTTTCTTTTTCATGGAGAGATGGAAACTTAAAATGGAAGGAAATTCAAGCAAAAATCTTTCTTCCCAACCTGATTCTTCATATTTTTGCAGGACAGTTATTAAAACAAAGACCAGTGATTCCAACAGACAGGAGAAGGAATATTACTGAAGTGTAGGATACCTCACACAACTCAAGTTCCTGTGGGGTTTTGGAATGTTTGCTTATTTTCTGTTATTATTTATAAAATGCCTAAACATCTATGAAGTCTACCTCAAAAAGGGTAAGTCCCTTCTGTATTTAACTAAACATCAGCATTACGTGAATCTTGTAGCCAAATCTCTGTGGTTTGGTGGTGATCCTTGTACCAGCTCAGTTCCTGTTTGGTAGCAAGGGAGTTCTCAGGGAACCACACTGGCTGTGGCACCCAGCCTGTCTGACCTTCTGCTCCTACCACCCATCGCTCAGGCAGGCTGGCTCCTCTACAAGCTGGCAGCACCCTATTTTTGGTAACTGATCCCCTGGGTTTTAGCCAACTGCCCTCTCAAGGGGCCTTATTCAACTTGCATCATTTCAGTTTAAGACTGGCTGGGTTGTTGAGTTAAGCCATGCACTCTCTAAGCACTGGGCAGAAAGCTTAACAATTTCTGAAATGTTGCAGAGCTTCAATCTGTAAATTATTCTGAAAATCCAGGTCTTGCAGTCCTGGCCGAGAACACTTTCAGGAAGCAAGGTTGTTTCCTCAGTGGAGATGGTGACTACCTACCAGTGAACCAAGAAACAGAGAAAACAATACTCCTGTAAAAAGCAATCATGGACACTGGAGAAGTGCATTTTAATATATGCCTACCCTAACTGTAGGAGAGGAGAGATTTGAATGGTCTGTTTTTCAGAGAAAGAATCCCAAGTCATCTTCTCTAAAGTATGTGTTGAGCTTTTGAAAGTCTTCCCCTTCCCCCTCCTCCCTGCCCATCTGTACAATAAGTACAATTGTTAGACAAGGCAGGTCTTTGTGCTCCAAATTTAATACATAGTTTTTGACCCATGGAGTGATAAGCTGGAAAATAAATGGCTGGATTTTCCCCAGTGTTGAAGAACGCCTTTCAGATTGACTTGGGAACTTGCCTATTCTCGTCTGCCCACCTGGCTTTCACTTTGATATCCCTAACATTATCATAACTTTTATTGTCTTTTCATGTCAGTCAAACCTTCTTCACTAAATTACTTTCATTTATACATCCTCTCCTGCTATTTGGTCTGATCATCATCTAAGATTTAAGGTGAAAAAGCTTCTTCTACTTGACAGGGTGGGAGGTGGAAATTACTATGTGAACAGTAAACTACAGGTTACATAAATAATATGTCATTGTATATCACCCACCAGAGCCTTAAATCAATTCATTAGTTTGTATAAAGCTTTTGTGTGCTTTTTAACTGCATCATATCCAAGTTGATTGCACATTTGGTCTAAGTTTCTTTTTCTTCCTTTATGTTGTCAGCTTTCAGCTTCTTATATAGTTATGCTGAGTGTGTTTCTAAAGATTGTTTTTCTTTTTTTAGAGGATTGGTTTATATTTTTTCTTCACTTCTTGACACATCCCTAGCCCAAGGCAAAAGTGTGCATTTTGCTCATGGAAGGTAGACACAGGGATATTCTTCACTGTGCAGGAGTGAAAGGCAAGCTGAGATATGCCGGATTAATGAAAGGGGTACTGAAAAGCAGCTGGCTGATTCAGAGCAAGCTATTCACCTGCTTTTATGCTGCTTCACAGTAAAAAAAAAAAAATTTAAAAAAAAAGAAAGAGAGAAAAAAAAACACTATAGTTTGAACAGTACTAGAAAGATAATTTATCCTAATGCCAAGGAGTTTCCTACCTTTTCTTCATGGGCTAAATTTTCTTTCATAGGCATATCAGGGAAGACTGTCTTGGTTGAAATTCAGGAGAGTAAAATAATCCAGGAGAACCTTGTTCTGGAAAAGAGGAGTATTAGTGGAACAACCTTTTTGTTTGTTTGTTTGTTTTGTTTTGTTTTGTTTTGTTACTGGTTTGGAGAAATAAGGAAGGGAAAGACAACATTTTATTATATTGTCAGTAACTTCCCATGTTAAAATACTGGCCTATCCTGACTGCAAAGGAAAAACAGACATTGATTTGATACAATGGTCTATTTTGTTATTCCAGCTGAGATTTTCTCCTTTATTTTTCTGCAGATCTCTTCTGCCCAGTAAATCAGGAACTGCACAAAGCTCCTTTACAATGTAGACCTGAAATACAACAATATCAGCCAAGACAATATCCAAACAGTCATGAAACAGTCATCAAAAGTATGTCTCCTTGTTTTAGTCCCCGTAAGAAGTAAAAACCTTTCAAACAAAGCCAAATTCTAATGAATGGTGGCTGTTTAAATCTGAGTTACCAAAACCTTTGGCTGTGCCTGGACTTTTATTTTAATTATTTGTACCATTAAATATTAATAGGTCAAATAAACCCTCTTTCCCAAGCAGATGAAATCTGTACAATGAAAATAAGCACATTGTATAACATGAGCCAATGTTACCCACATTGATATCAGATAATATGCAAATATAGACCCTGATCTCCCTGGACAAGTTTTCTTACTGACGTTCTGTGAGACCAAGAAGGAAGTCATAAAAATTAAATAATAGTCAAGGCACTGAAACTTTTAAAATCTGATCCAAATCTCATTGACTTCAGCTTTTTTTGTCTCTACTGGCTTAAGGAGCTTGGAGTGCTGCAAAACCTCAGTGACACACAGTGAAATCACTAAGTAGTGCCACAAAGATGAGGCAATATCATATTTGGTGGCAAATATATCCTTAATGGCTTAGCTACAGGGATGAAAAAGAAAAATGTGGAGCAGATTGTTCAATTTTTATTGGGATCTCCTGTATAATTTTACTACAGGCTCCCAGTCTTTGCAGAAGCCCTGTCAGCAGCTCATTCCAGCCAGCCAGGCTCTGCACATTGCCTTCCCAGCTGGCAACTGCATATTTGTCCCTTGGACTTTTTTTGAAATTTTTTGTACCGTACTGATGAAGAGGAGTATGGGGGATCCTACAAGAACTAAGGAGATGTCCCAGGTCTGGGACCTTGGTGAAGTCCAGGCAAGATGTACTCTAGATTCAGCTCAGAGTCCACCTCTTGAGGTGTAATGAAGAAGACATGTAATAAAATTGAAAAGAAGAAATGAGCAAGGATAGAAACTGAGAGTTTCTTGGATTGATTACTTTGTAAACATCCTCAAATGATGTCTGGAGTGGTTCCGGGGGAAACCCTTCTCCTCAATCTTTTGATCTCATTTGACCCAATCATCAGTCTTGGCGTGAGGAGGACTTCTAGCTACGGTTAGATTTGTGCATTGAGGAGCAACCCCTATGCAGGAAGCCTGGTTTCTCTGAGATGTGTGAGTCTGCATGTGAAAAGGCTTTAAGTTTGACTTGAATATGGTGAAAAGTTAGAAAAGCTGTGAAAAATTTTATGGACTAACTACTGTTCCTTACTATGCCTCATCAAGTTAGGAATAATGTTATTAAAATTATGGCACTGGCATCACAAATTCAGGCAGCTGAAGAGTTAAGAAAAATACTGTGAAATTTAGAAGCTTTCAAAAATGAAACAGGGAAATTTAGAAGCTTTCAAAAATGAAACAGGGATTACTATAGCCAGAATATTGTGATAATACACCAAAAAGTGAATGTAAAAGTCCAATTTAAAATTTTAAAAATGAACAGTTCCAAAAGCAATTTGCTTTTTTTTTTTTTTTTTTTTTTTTTTTTTTTTTTACATGAAGAGCATACTATTATTCAGCAGAACAGCTATTAAAAATGATTTAAAATCCTTCCCCTTATAACTGCAATTTGGCTGCAATAGGAGAATAGGAGATCATGTTTTGGAGCAGATAATACAGAAGGACATATATTTATTTGAGTGGTGTAGAAACTAGATTTCCAGCTTCCCATGATGTTCTGCAGTTGTGAAATATTGACATTCTCACTCAGTAAAAAAACAAAATCAAAACCATAACAATATTTTCTCTAGAAAGAAGAGTTCAGGTTGATCAAAATATTTCAAATATTAAATAGAAATACTCACAAAGAAAAAGTAATTATTTTTGTTTTTAAACAGGTCCTAAAAATTCAAGAAAGATTTATCTGATAACAACTTTCCCTGTAGTGTTTTTTGTTGCTTTTTTTTTTTTTTTTTAAAATAATCTTTCAATTTTGGTGAAATCAAAGGGGATTTTTCTCATTCTGAGGTATTTAGATTAAAATTTTTAACCAGGTTTTCTAATGACATGCACTATTGTGGAGGCTGCTTCTTAAACTGTAACCCAAACAGTCTAAATATCGCACTTTGGCGTGCTGATGTGAATGAGACAATGCTTGCCTGGCTGAAAACCAAGTGTTCAGCCCTTCCAAAGCACACTGATTGGAGTCATAACCATCCAGCTAAATCGAAGCCGGTAATTAAAAATATGCAAAATGGCTTGGAAATAATGTGGATCTCTCTGAATGTGGATTTTGAATATGGGTGTCTCTCACATGGGTGAAGTGGATAATTGCCTGCCTATCCTGCTTCTATTCACTGCAGATAATTGAGTTGTTGTCAAACACTTCTAACACTGCCTATCACATTAAATTTGAGACAACAGAGGGGTTCTTTGAATAATCTCATTTTTGAGGCTGAGGAAGCCATTTGCTTTGTATTTGCCTGGGGAACGGCATAGCAACAGGAAATGAGAAAGACAAAGAATGGAGAGCGCACCAGACTTTGCTGCACTCTAAGGCTGCAAAGGTTCACCAATGTGACTCAAAGCCCCTCACAGCACAAAGAAGGCTGACCTGTCTGTGCCAAATACAGCCTCTGGCTGTAGATTTAGGTGTTGCCACCTCCAGACAAGCTCTGGTGCTGCTGAGGGCTTTGTTTGAGCGCTCAAGTCTGCAGAACAGGAAGGACTCATGTGATACTTTCACCATGATGGCTCCCATGATGGACTGACTCCTCTCACAGACCACCACAAGCCCCAGGCTTTACTTCTGCAGCAGCCTCTTCCACAACAGCTCCCTGGGCAGCTCTTTGAAGCCTCCTTCGTGGTACTGCCCCAGGGTTTACCATGGTTGGCATGTTTGGACTTCCTCACAGAGACATGCAGATGACACAGGTTGGGTCACTGCGGCATAGGAAAGGGGAAAGCGATGCTCCCAGAAATCTGAAGAGGACGGGTGTATTTTTCCCTCTGTTTGAGGCTCTCTGGCAGTGTGGCAGGAGAGGATGGGATGTCTCAAAGCTGCTGCAGCAGGTAGCTCCTGCTCTTTCTAGTGTGCTCCCTGGAGAAACCCTGATACTATTTGCCTCCCTTTCTCATCTGAAGTTGGAATTTTAGCTTTGCTCTGAGGTGTCTGTTCTCCACACTCTCTCAGCCTCTTTCATATGATTTCTTAAATGAAAAAGCAGGCTGAGCATGAAGAAGAGACCGAGACAAAGTCACACTCACATCTGCCTTTTCCTTCTCCTGAGGAACAGGATCCTGCCTGGGGTGTTTCTGGGCACATGGTGATGAGTTTCACAAAAATTCCCTTTCACCATTAGGATCTTGGAATTTATGTTCCCACATTTATTATAGTAAAGAGGTTAACCTGGAGCTGCTGCAGCAGAAAGCTCTTGCATGTTGCAGCAGCCAGAACAAACCTTTGAAACCTGGGAGCACTTTCAGACATTGTCTTCAAAGAGCCCCCGCTGTCAGAAGACCTTTTGCCACAGTAATAATGCAGTAGTCTTATGGCCTGGAGATGGCTTTTTCTGAGCAGCATCACTTTTATAGAGAATAAAATACACCTGGGTCCTACTATAGTCCCTACACAAAGTGCAGCTGCAAAAAGCTGCTGTCCATACAAGCTAAATAATCCTATACCCCTGAGATTAGCATTTGTCTTGTTTTGATAGCAAAAGTTAGCAACTGACATGAACCAAGAGGCACTGATGCTGCTGCAGAAGGAAATGGTGTCTTCTCTGTTTCTGGGTTTGCTGGGATGTTTACACCGTTGTGGGAAGCAACCCCATGCTAGGGCTGGCAAAGGGGCAGCTGCAATTGCTCTGCTTGGTGGCTTCATTGGCTTTAATATCCTTCTGCTTGGGCACAGGGTCCTGCATGGATGAGGAATCTGAGAGAAAAAGTCCAGCCCATGTTCATAGATTATTTTCATGTTCATATGACCCATCGGTCATAATTGCATTAAGCAGCCCAGGGCTGCTGGAGGGAAAAGGCTGGGCTGAAGTCACCCTTAACTCAATTTCTACAGTCCAAGTGGCTTCCAGGGGCCACACAGCAAGCAGGTGGCACTGCCAGACCTGGAGTTCAACCAGCGCCTGGCTGCAAGCAACAAGCCACAGCATCGGTTTCCATACTATAATTGTTAGTGTGTTAAATAAATTCCTCCAGGGACACGTGCCACATAAAATGTTTAACTCAAACAAACCGGAAAGCAGATCAGCTTTGCACTGTCATTTATATTGGAAGAGTAGGCATGTTAAATCCCTTTTTCCACAAATCCCTTTCAATAAATCAGTTTTGGAGCAATGCAGCCGGTTGTCAGGTACTTTAACAGTGCTGCACTTTTCAATGACTCTCTGTTTTAAAAGACTTTCTTGAAAGTTATATTGAAATAGACCGAATAGTTTTGGAAAAGAGAGGTGTATACCCAAATAGCTGGAGTGAATGAGCTCATTCTATGTATCAGGGAAATGCACAGCAGGCAAAGGGTGGCCAAAATTATAGGCCAGGTAATTTCAAAATGTTCTTGGCTTGCTGTGCAAACAGGTGTAAATCTGCTGGATGCATTAGAAGTGAGTGCAATTCAGTTGCAAGGCAGGAGGGTTTGAGAAGCCTTGGGTAAGACATGGGAGGAAAGCCTAGCTCTGGCTCATTAAAATAACTGTGCCTGGGAGCTTGCTGGCTACACCTGCTCTGTAGGAGTACTGGCAGTGCTTTCTCCAGCACACAGCAACCTGCACTGTCTTTTGAAAGCAAGTATAAGGCATGGAGGCAACCCACAAAATGACCATAGGCATGAGGTGTCCCAGAGAGTTCAGCATGCATTGGCAGTGGTTTGCATCACTGGGTAAAAGCATTATGGGGAAAGCAAGAAGTGGAGGTGATGAGAAAATCAGGCAGGCCAGCACTGTCAAAATTATCTTTCACTGGCCCTACTCTAATGAATTCTTATGGCTGCTGACCAGGAATTCTCTATCCCAGTGTCTTCACACTGCCCTCCTTCCTGTCAGTTTTGCAGAGCTTATCTTTTCATGTGGCAGAGTAGAGTCCCAGGATTTTAATTTGGATACAAATGATCTCAGGGCATTATGAGCCCCAGTAATTACACTTCAAGGCAAAATACTTTGGTTTCTACTTCATTTTCATGACTTTCCTTCTTGGCTTAGAGGTGTTTGAGCAAGGGGAAGAAGGAGCCATAGGACCTCAACTAAATTTCACAGGATATTGGTGAGCTTCCATTTTCTTTTCTCATTTTTGAACCTTAAAGATTTGTGTTGTATTCAGTCACATAGCTACACAAATTAAGAACTTAACTTGGCAAAAATCACCATAGAGTCCTTTATTGGCATCTTTCCTGGAATGCCAGCTGTTCGAGCAAAACAGAGAGGCCAGGCTCTGCTGATTTCCCTACACTTGCAGATACCTGTTCCAGATTTATTTTTTGAAGAAATAATTTAGCATACAGGTGGTTTTGGGGTGGAAAGTCACTGTTTTTTTGCAGATTGCCAAGACTGATGTGACATCGGGTTTGGATCCAACTGCTAGCATCAGGGAACTGAACTCTGGTTTTAGCAAAGGATGCAGTTTGAAGTCCATCATTGAATCCAATTGCAGGTATTTGGGGATAGGAATAAACCCAAGAACTTCTTTCCTCTGAACTGCAGTTCAAAAGTCCTGTATCGTGAGTGGTGATTAGCAGAACTGATTTTATTATGACAAAGAAAACAGCAATGAAAAGTGCCAGCATCAAAGTCTGTGAACATTTTCCAGGTTTGCATTTTGGAAGACACACATATTTTCAAATATTAGGCTTTTAAATGGTTTGCAGATTGCTTATGTACAGAAGGACAGAGTAAATCACTTTCATGGGGCCACACTGCCTGATAATACCAATATATGTTCATTAGCTACGTAACTGTTATCCCAGTCTGAAAGCTGTACTTTTGTTTCTCCGTAGTGCACTTAGAGTTACTGGAGCATGTTGATTGATTCCCATTACTGAAAGTTTCTATCAGGTGACATGCATGCAAAAAAATCATCCTTAGTTGAGAGACAGGAGGTTCATGGGGGGAACAGGTAAGATGATGGTGATAAATTAAAGAAGTGGAACTTCCAGCTGACAAAAGAGTTGAACAGAACAGAAAAAGAGAAGAGAAGAGAAGAGAAGAGAAGAGAAGAGAAGAGAAGAGAAGAGAAGAGAAGAGAAGAGAAGAGAAGAGAAGAGAAGAGAAGAGAAGAGAAGAGAAGAGAAGAGAAGAGAAGAAAGAAAAGAAAAGAAAAGAAAAGAAAAGAAAAGAAAAGAAAAGAAAAGAAAAGAAAAGAAAAGAAAAGAAAAGAAAAGAAAAGAAAAGAAAAGAAAAGAAAAGAAAAGAAAAGAAAAGAAAAGAAAAGAAAAGAAAAACTCGTCACGAAGACTGTCCACATTGGAATAAGTTGCCCGGAGAGGTTGTGTTTGGAGGGCTGGGCTGGACAAAGCCTTGGGCAACCTTGGCGTAACTCAGTGTTGATCCTGCTCTGAACAGGAGGATGGATCACAGATCTCCTCATGTCCCTTCCAACCTGAATTGATTCATGTTTCTGTGACAAATTGTCAGTAACCAACTTTTGCCACTTAAAAATAAGTGACCAGTTTTGCTTGTCCTCAAGCACTCACCTCATGCCTCCACTTTTTGAAGTGAAGGGAGAACAAATGGAGATGCTGCATGGACTCCCGTAAACTTTTGCAGCAATTGTTGCTGAGCCATGAAGTAACCACTTAGCACTTCTCCCTGTCTTGTTCTGTTTGCTGCCCAGTTTTTCAGCCTAAATTGAAGGTGTTGATGGGCTACGTTTGGCAGAATAATAGGCAAGTAGTACAGGTTACAATCTGAGTATTTGCTTCTGATCAGCACAGTCATAATTTTATTGTTGCTGTTGAATTAGGATCTGGGTAAATTCCAATCAGAAATGTACGATCTACTTCTGTGGTAGTAATTACTGATTTGATTTCCAGGTGTCCTACAGCCAAGTACAGTAGGTGCATGTTGATATAAGTGTTCCAGCTTTCCTTGTGAGTTAATTATGTAACATGCGTATAAGAAATAAGCCATGAAAAACATGGAAATTCCCAGATTTTCATTTCCTCTTTCTTATTGAAATTCTGTTGAATAGATGGGTTGGGTGAGCACAGCTACAACAGGACTTGGGGATTTTGTGCAAGCTGTAGTCAATATACAAAGAAAAAACAGGTTAGTTAGTAAGACCTTGATTCTGACTATGTTAATATGACCTTCTGGGGAAAGGAGTGTGCACAAGTTGCAGTCTTTCCCTCTCCGTGTGCTTAGACAAAGCCCTGTGCCACAGGCCAGCAAAATTGATCAGGGTGAAGGCATTTAGTGCTAGCAGACAAGGATGGTACAGTGAATATACAACCATCACCCACATTTGATTACACAGAAAGGTTTGGTGTAGTAGCTTTTAAAATGATGAAAACTGTCTCTTGATCCAGACCAAATAAATGCTTTGCATTGCTTGCTGTCTAGGCATCACAGATATGACTCCTTCATGCAGTATGCAGCTCTGGCAATACAATCAAAATGGCAAGAAGGTATTGTGAAACTTGCACAGCAAAATGGTATGAAATTATTTCTGAATTCCACTTCTAACTGAATCAAACTACCACTTCTGAACTGTTTTTTTGACACTATGCTTTTAAATGGATGCTTCCTTGTGTTTGTGGCTGCTGTGGATAGTAAGGCCCTTACAGCTTCAGCATCAGACTAGCTGTAGGAGGTCCTTGGAGGTCCTGACAAAACTGAAGGCTTTCAAATCTGAAATTCACTCTAGTGAATTGGCACAGCCAAAGGGATGCACCAAGTCTCCCTTCTAATGCTATATCAACGTGGGCATAAAAAATCAGAGAGGTGACCCATTCCACAGGCATTTATGCAGACCACTGCAAGTAGAGACTAGCTAGGATGCACTGCAGCCAAGAAGTAGCTGGTCCCTGCAGAGCCCTAGTGCTGTCCCAGATAAAAGCCCAAGCCTGGTTTCTCCCCGAGTGTCTGCTCTGCCCCGCTGCCATCCCCTACAGCTGCAGCAGAAGTGCTTCTCTCTGAGGCCAGCTTTGTGTTGTGCTTGGCAGGCAATAAGGCCCTGAAAATAATCTCTTGTATTAGCTGAAACCCTCTCATGCCAACTTCGTGATCCCTCTGACATATTTGCTGCCAGCTTTTGGTGTCAGTGTGTTGGCCGGTGTCTCAAAGCAGTTACATTTTTAACACTGCACAATGCGTACCTTCTCTCTGAGCTTCCCTCTTTTGTGGATGAGCAGGACGTGGGGAATTTGGCTGGATCATTGCTTTCCCCAGTAAAGACTGGGGACTGATGGAGAAAATGATCTGTTGTCCCCCACAGTGTGCACCAAAATGGCATGTGGTAAGTCTCATTCTGATTTCTGAAATGCTGGATAACAGCCACTGTCTCTCCAGCCCCATACAAATTCTTTGGGACTGTCTGTTCTCCAAGGCCTTATTTGAACAATTCACTGAAGAACTGGAAGGGATAAGGTGATCTAAAAACACAGTGAAATTCCCCCCCCCTCCAAAAAAAAATACCACTGGAAGGTTATTATTATCTTTTATTGTATTAAGAAATAACCCCATCCATAGGAAAATAGTATCAGAATATTGAAGAGATGTAAACAGTGATCCTCATTAAAATAATTTTATAATAATAAAATGAGCACACATTGAAATAAAACTTGAGGAGGAGTAGGAAAACAAATGGTTTAGTGTCCTCTTATAATCTTCTGTTCCATTTCTCTCCATCTTTTAAGAAGCCAAATGGTTTATTGAACATTAACAGAGAGGGCAAGGCACAAAACCTGTCCCTGGCATGGAAGACTGTCCAGCATAAAATTCCCTGTAGCTGTTGGAGTTAGAAACTGCTTTCAGTGCTGTGATGTAGAGCAATTACAAGGCAGCTATTGAATCCTCTATTGGCTATGACCTGCAGAACTTTAGTGACCACAGAGCAGCATTGCATGGTGCCAACCATCCCTTTGCCATGGAGCCTGGGACCAGGTATTGAGATGATTGCCAAAAGAAGGGGCTTTGTAATAGCAAGAGCAAACCAGACAGCAACAAAAGAATGAAAGCATCACAATGAAAACAAAACAAAGCAAACAAAAAAAAAAAAAAAAAAAAAAAAGGAAGGTGGCTGTAACTATCCATGAAGCTATGGGGAACATTGGTGACAGGAGAGCACTATGCAAAGTTGCTTTCATACAGCACTGAATGTGCACCTGCAGAGCAACCCAAGCCATTCATCAACTGGAAAATGAAATAGCATCTGTGTTTTTCTTTAGCTCGTCCTGCTTTCCTGTATTCAAGCCCATCACTGAATATTTTGCTACAATGTATTTAATATTTCAGGTGGCATTTCACTGATACAACAAAAATAATGAAATGTACACAATGCTGGAAAAATTCTTCTGACTCAGCACCTCAGTTGCCCTTCATAGTGTTGGTATTTTTCAGTCAAATACATTTGGTCTCATGAATTAAGAGATCAGTCTTAATTTTGTCCACAGATGGGGAAGTTTTGCTATTTCCATTATTCTATGCTACATGAACAAAAAAATAAAAGCAAACTGTAATATATTTTTGTGGACAAAATGAGTTTGGGTTCTTTCACTTTTCTTTTGGCATTCTCTCCTGTTGACAGCATGATTTGCACAAAATTACATTCTGTTGATAAAAATGTGCTGAAATGTCTTTCAGTTTCATTGACTGAATGATTTGAAGTAAGAGGTTTGACAAAATGCATGTTGTCGACAGAATGAAATGGGGAGGGTGGAAGGAAGAGTACACTTCAGACATATGGAGTAAGCAGTTATATATGCACTTGGTTTGTTAAAAACTCTCTTCAGAAAATATTAGAAAGGATTTTGTGGGATTCAGTGAAGACAATAGTTACTTTGGAAAATCTCATTTGCACAGATACATCTGGCAGTGGAAAAAGGCATAAAGAAAGTTAATGGGTGCAGAATTTGGCCAGAGATCATTGCAAGTGCTGTTATACTTCTTCAGATGTCTTTCTATCCAAATAAATTTCCTCCATTAAGTTTACAGATTTCCTCAATCAGCTTTTAAGGGAATACTTGTACTGGAAATGAATGAGACAGGGAAAAGAGGTATGTTAAAATTTATGAAAACATCTGTTGGACGTTCTGAGAAAGATGCTTTTGTTTTAATCATCTTAGCAAGATTGATGGATTTTATCAGGGCTAAGTACTGAATAGTCCCAAATGGGCTCTTTATCCCAAAGGCAAAGCACTTAAGCATATGCCTAATTTTAAGCATGTGAATAATGGCCTCATTGACTCCAGTAGAAAACTCAAGTGCTACAGGCTGAGTATCTTGGATTCTAAGGTACTTTGGACTAGGGTTAAAACTATGACCAAATCGTATCAAAAACTAATCTTGAGTGTAACTTTATAAAAGTATTAGAATTTAGGACTAAGTTTTCTATAAAATAAATCAGATTATGTACATGCAGCTTGTTTTATAGGATAGAAAGGATAAAAAGATAATTGCCTCTAAGACAAGTAGACATTTATGGAGACTTACATGATATTAAGACTTTGTGTGGTAACACAGAAAGGATCAACTTGGTGAGAAAACAAAAATCTGTTGTCCATAGTGGGATTGCTTTATTTTAGCCAAACATATTCATTATACAATATGTTTATTGCTTTAAGTCAATTCTGAAAAGAATTTTAGCACTTTTTTTTTTTTTTTTCCTTAGCTGTTTTCTTGCAACAGCATCCTTTTGTTGAGCACCAAGTCCGTCTGTCAGTCAGAGAGGAAAAGGAAGAACAAGAGTCAGATTTGTGCTCTCTTTCAAGAGTGGTTCTGTAGGTATGGTTATGAGCTGTGGATACTTCTGGGAAATTTGGCTTGTGAATTAAGTTGTAGATGGTGCTAAATTTCCATTCCAATGTCCAGCTCATTTTTTTTAAAGGTTGCTATGTGTATCAGAATATGGTGCTGAACTACCTTAAATTACTTTTCCAGACCATTATCCCCATTTCAGGATTCACTCCCACACCACAAACGCTTACTGGCAGGAGCTGGTTCAGAGTAATAAACAATAGGGCTTTACGTGCACATGCTCAGTTCATCTCATTCTGTTGTCAAAACTGATTGCATTTCTCTGTTCAAACAACAAGTGAATCAAACTAAAGGAAACACCTATGCAAAATAATTCTTACACGGGGATGATCTCCTTGTGGTTGGATGTGCTGGAGTACTGTAAAAGCTGAGCAGTAAAGTGGGCTGTAGTGGTTATGATGCGGAAAGAGGGAGCCCAGCATGCATCTTTTGAGAAAAAAGCATGCTTTGTATTAATCTAATGTTTGTAGTCCTAAAAGAGAGAATTTGGCGGTGGTTCAGTCTGACATAGTGCATAACATGGAAGGCAGCGTTGAGCAGTTACCAGATACATAAACTAAGAGCATCCTCATGGCACGTATCATCTCTTTGATTCTAAAGAGGACACCAATGTTCATGATCTTTCCAGACAGGCATTACCCAGGTGATCAAATATTATCATGCTTGACTCATTCCACACTTGCACCTGGTGGCTATTGATTCCTGTTTTTGGAAAGCCTTGCTATACATTGCACATGCCCATTTTGAATGGAAATGCTCTTCAATAACATTTAATGGTGCAGGAGTCACAGCTGCAAAACAAAATGTTTTACAGAAATTTTGGAAATTGCTTTTGTTTGGCCATGAGAAAGTTTTTCTATTTTGCTTGAATGATGTCATTATTCTTTTAGATTTTAAATGGCAATTGCCATCCAACTCACCAAGACTTGGAAGTGCACATTTGTCCTCAGACGTAGGATGCAATAGTGTCTCAAGAAGCTATGCACATCTTTCTGGTTAACATTGCCTATGTTTAGGGCTGATCTTACCCATTAGGCAAAGGTAGTTGCCTCTCTCAAGAACAGTCTAGGTAGATCACCATCTATGAAGTCATGAAGAAGACAGATGGAGAGAGGATGCAATGCAGGTACTATAATCAAACACATTCTTTTCTAGAATGAAATTTACATGGCAAAAAAATTTACACAAAAAGTTAGATTTTCCAAAGCTGTGAAAAAAAAAAATGGATTAACTGATCTGATGTGAAATAGAGAACTTTGGTTAAATTACTTCACAACACATAAGCTATAAGCTGCCAAAAAGAAGTCCATCAAAGCAAACTTTACACTTGAATGTAAAAGACAGCCAGGCAGATTTTGCTGGAAGAGGAGGAATGCTGGGGTACAGTCACCAGGCACAGAGCTGGTGCTTACCTAACCATGGAAGAAGATAGAGTCTGTCAGACCATTTTCTAATTCTGTTTCTATTATCTGAGAGTAGAGCAGATGACAAATCTGTTAGTTCAGAGTGTTGACACAATAAGCTTTTATCACTTTTTGTCAACAGAACATAATTGTGTTCAGATTACCCTGTCACAGGGGAATAGCCATAAGATCATGTTGTCCATTAAAATAAATGTCATGTTCTATTTCTGGGCAAACAAGAGAGAAATAGGAAGAGCAGTGCAAGTAAAGAAAAAGCTTGAACAAACTATTTTTTGAACAGCATTTTAGTTATACAGACGCTGCGATAAAGCAGCTGTTCACCTGAATCTGACTCCCTCTAGCCCCTCTATATTAGATGCCAAGCCCCTGTGTTTCTAACATCTTTCCATCCCCACACCATCAAATCCAAACAGTTCAGTGCTCTTTTCTTCCAGCACTCTTCTGTTACTGATGCCAACTACAAACCACAGTGTGTCAACAGCTGGAGTGAGAGAAACTCATCAAGGAGTGAGAGCAATGCTCTCCAGGGTTTGGGCATGATTGGTGGGTGGAGGGCCATGACTGAGGGCATAGCTGAGATGACATAGAGGTCTCTGGTTCGAGTTATCACCCTATTTGCCCTCTCTGTTGGTCTTCAGGATCCACCTTGCCAAAAACCTGAAGTATGGCCCCTTTTTGGAGACAGTAATTGTGGGGCTATCAGCTGGATGCCCATGGCAGGGAAGGCATCATATTGCACCTTGCTCTGTGTCCACAGAAAAACATTCTGCCTCAGGCATCCATTCAATAGACAAAATGCAACCTCAGCTGCAGAAACGTTGCATTTTTTCAAGATTAAGCAAAGTGAGAGCTAGTATTTTTAATAAAGCAGATGGAAATATTTAGTTGGCTTCATTCTAATGGAAATAAAATTCTGCCCATCCATCATTTTTTCTTGTGACACTCTGGAGACAGATGTGAATGGAAATCTGAAGGCTGAAGGGGTTTTGGACTGGTAGCGGTGTTTGTGTACAACAGACAAAGGGGATCCGTCAGTGAGGGGAGGAATCAGCACCACTTTGTGCTTCCTGGTTTTTGGGGGTGGCTGTGCTGCATGGTCCAACACAGGTGCAGCCCCTTCTGATTTCCAGTAGCAATGACAGTATGAATCACAGCAATGCATTTGGATTTAAAAATAGGAAAATATTCTTAGGGGAAAGAAACAAACAGAAGTTCCCCTTCAAAATTCAAACTCCATCTCCCTTGGCCCAAATTTTCTTTCCTCGTAAAGTCATGTCACGCCTCACACCTTCCCATTAGTTTTTGACATGATACTTTACCAACCAAGAGACCCAGAGGGGTTGGGGGTTGTAGGAGCTTTAAAAAAGAAATAATTAATCTCCACTGAGAGTAATGTGCTGCCACATATCACTCAGCATTTCATCAACAGCTTATGGAGTCAGGAGAGGTGACTGAGAAGGAAACAGGAACTAGCTTGTGATGTTTAATGATGGAAACTGAGATATTTAAAATCTCCTGTGCCCATTTGCTATGCAGGCTGCTCAGATGCATTCAGTGTAATTACAGCACCCAGACAGAAGAGTTTCATCTTCTTCGCTCTTGGTGCCACTTTTATGGCAATTTAGAAAATGATCACACAGAGACAGAAACACTGATTAGATAACACATACAGCCTTTGTGTATTCTGTTCATGCAAAGCTTTGAACTTCTGGAAGCTGTCATATTGAGCTAGAAAATGCATATCCCGGAGGTAGCTATGACTATGTTGCTGTCTTTATTACTTTCTGAGTGACACTGTTTGAAAGCTTTGTGCATGACACAGCAGGTTTCCAGTCCAGATGGGCAGCTACAGTACTAAGTGAGATCCAAGGAGGTGTTCCTTGAAGCTAAAGGCTGTTGGGAGAAAGCATCTGCCATCCTCCTCTAATTGCTGTCAGTTTTGGAAGAAAGGTTGGTACTACATCTAGACATAAAACCCAACTGGGCTGCTATTTCGATCTGAGTTTTCACTCTTGCAGCCTAAAAATGACATTTAGGCTGAGATCCAAAGTAAGGACTGACCCTGACAGCTTCCCATGGATTAACTGGGAACAGGAACCTAGGCAGCCCATCCTTTCTATATTACTTAGCCTCTCTCTTCTCCCTGACCCTGCTTGTGTCTCTCTTACAGTAACACCACAGAGCGATGGAGTCTGGTCTTCAGTGCCATTTTTCAGCTAATCCAGATGCGCTTAAGCTACTTGGTAGGGAACTATTTTTGGCTTGTGTACCTGGAACAAGGTAGGAAGAGTACAAAAAGCCTCCCAAAGCCCCCAAAACCAAATTATTGTCAAATACTACAAATAAGAAGAGAATGCACAGCTCTAAGTGGTTTACAGGAGGTGCAATGCCATATCAGAGTGGACAGCAGGCTGCAACCTACAGCTGTCTGTATTTTGCTCTCACTGACTAGACCCCTTACCCCATCCCAGTATCCCTGTACATGCCTGATCAGTGGGATGCCTCACCTTGGAGTCTCACTCTGCATTCTGCAGCCAGGTTTTTATTGGTGTTTTCCACAGTTTCTAGCAGTTAAAAAGCAAATGGTTTAATTTCCCCTTGTATTGGGTGCAGAGATATTCACAGACAGGATGGAAAAAGGGCCATAGACTCAGCTAGATACCCAGAGGAATGCAGCTAGCAGTGAGGAGTCAGTGAGCAAGTAGCTGGGAATTAAACTGATGTTTCAAAGACAGAAGGGAATAAGGTATCATCTAGTCACAGCTGTTCAGCCACTCAAACAAGACATGGAAGGATTCTCAGGTGGAGCAGGCAGGAAGTAGGCACTGAAATATGTTTTCATCTTTTATTCTGGAGTGTCTAAATGAGATCACAGCAGAGTAGCAGCGACAGATGTTCTCTTCAACCACTGTGTCAACAACCAAAAAAAAATCGGTATGACAGGTAAGTATCAGGCCATGAAGTATCATATTTGACAAAGTTGCCCTGGAGCAGGTGGGTAGCTTCAGATAACTGTTTTTGCTCAATGACAGTTGAGAAGTGTCTTGAGAGATGTGTTCAGGACCTGCTGCTATCTGAACCTGATAAATTATGACCAAGTCTTAGACATAACCCCCAAATTGACATAGGGTCCCAAATGTCATTAGACAGATCATGGCAGCACAGCAGAAAGACATAGAAAACACATGAAGCTTAGAGACTACAACAGTATAACTGGTATATCCTGAGAAGAAAGCAACATTCCCCATCTCTTGCTTTGCTGTTTCAAAGTGGAATCTTCCCTGTTAATTTGTGAAAGAAACATTCCTGACTTTCATTAAGCTTAGCTTACTAGAAATTTTAAAAGAAAGCTTTAGTGCAAAGTAGCTGAATTCAACCTATTTTTGGAGAATCACTGGTGCCAAGGGCCAAAATACATCACTTTTTAATAACTGAGGATTTGAAAAATATTTGACATCAATGTCTCTCTCCAATTTCACCGTCACCATTGTCCATCTCCTCTAATTTCATGCTTTATTAAAAAAAACTGATTAGCTGTACTAGGTTTATCTCATCTTTACTTGGAGTGAAGTGCAACTTCTGTTTATGAAGACTACAATATAAACCAAAACAAATCGAATCAAACAATCAAACAAATAAACAAACAACAACAAAAACAACAGCAAACAGGAGAGAATAAACTAATCATATCATACAAACATAAAATGGTTTGGTTGGGAAGGAACCTTAAAGACCATCCAATTCCAACTCCCATGCCATCAGTTTGTCAAGGGCACCATCCAACCTGGCCTTGAACACCTTCAGGGATGGGGCATCTACAACTGTTCTTTGCAACCTGTTCCAGTGCCTCACCACCCTCTGAGTGAAGAATGATTCTAATAAATGATTCTGCTTGACACCTTGGCTAGTAATATGAATGTCAACACAGCCACAGATCAGTGAGACACTTACGTATGTGCTTGTGTTTAAGCATGTGTTTAAGACTGTTTGGGTTCAGCTTCCTGCCAAGGACATACTTCACTTCTGGGACATGTGTGACTTAAGAATATGTTAAGTGTTTTAGTGATTTGGTACCAGCCCAATGAATGCCCTTCACAAGTAGCTAACTAAGTATGTGCAGTTATTTCTTAGATAAAGAGAGTTCATAACTGTATTATTTGGTTGCTCTGCTATCAGCCCTGCTGATCTGCAGGTGTTGCATTGATTGAAGGACACTGAAGAGAAAGAAGTCTCTGATAATCTGTCACTGTGTTTATGTATCTAGACTTTGCTTTGTGAGCCCTGTTTAACTTGTTTTGATGGCTAAGAAGAAAAACACCACTAATTTGTGAGTTACAGATGGAATTGAAGTGCCCTAACATGATGGGCTCCAGTATTGGCCAAGCATGTTGTGGTAGGGCAGAGGAAAGCATGTAGGCAGCTAGACATGGCAAAAAAATGTGTGAACATCTTCAGAAATGGTCCAGCATTTCAGTAATGATCTTTCCATCGAAGATGTCAAGGATCTCCTTGGGTTATGCTTCCAGTGCACTGGATGGAACCATAAGACCTGTCTTTGATGCAGTAGAGATTTATGGCATTTACTGGAATCTTAGAATTTTGATAATGACATTGCTTTGCCTGTGGAAATCATCCCAAGCTGTGCTTTTTACATCTTTTTCCTCTCTAGTGACTACAGCTATGGCCTCACTGTTAAGTATGCAAAGGGCCTTGCTGGGCAGCTGTAGGTGGTCCTGCTACTTGTTAAACATCACGGTTGAATATGTGGATGCACAGTAAATGAATGCGGTTCATCATAGCCTTTGGGAAGTTGATTGGCTAGTAAGTTTTTGAAGGGTCAAATACATTAATATCTGTCCCCACTCCACTTTTTGAAAAGTAAATGGATAGAAGCAACTCTGATTAACATGTCTCTTCACTGTATTCTACTTCTAATATATACTTAAGGATGACCTTTTTCTGCAGTGTGTATGTGAAATGGATAGAGAAAGACATGACTCCTATAAATAGCTTGCAGACAGAGTTGCAGGTTATACTTAAAACAAAGTACGTACGGTTTTTAAATTAAATAATTAGGGCTAGCTTTGTGGGCCTTCTTTTTAGTTAGTGTTTGAAGTAGATGAAAATCATTGGATTTGATTTTCAAGCCTTCTTTCAGCTCACATAAGAGCTATAGACAAACTTTAATTTACATGCATTTCTATCCAGACTTGTTCAGTCTGTCTGTCAATGGCTGAAAATCCATCAGGATTATTTTTGCAGAATGCATTTTTCACAATTGCAGACTTCCTTGCTTCTACTACTAAACTATCCTTTACTTTCAGAAATATACGTTTTGGAGTACTCACCTGTTTTAACAGGATGGACCCCAGTAATAACACCAGGTGAAATTATTCACTTATGAGATTTCTGAAAAGATGGCAGAATGTCTGAATTGGCTCCAGGAATGCTGGTCACTTCCCTTAACTCAATTTTAAGAGCAATTTTGTGTGGCCTGGCTGCAACTAGATGAACTACTTGTCTTGAATCTTCCCCAGAACTCTGATAGATACTTATTTATTATTAAAATACAACCTAAGAGCGGGAAACTCTTAAAATTCCCCAAAGCTCTCCTCTAAAAATAAAGATTCATTAGTTGATCCTAGATAAATAATTCTTACTTATTCCCCAAAGTGAAATCAGACTCCTAGTTTCTATCTTCCTGAGTATCCCGTTTGGCTTTCTTTGATTGTGGGTACACCATTTTTTGTTTTGGTTTGCCAGTGACACTCAAGTGTTAAAGCCAAATTTTGCGAAGCCATGCAGAGGGTAATGTCAGTTCCTAATGTAATTCACATAGTAGCCTGGAATGACCTTCATCTTCTCATGGTGACTTGTGTTTGTTTTGGCCACTGCCTAGAGCTCCAATTTTCCCCTCTGTCTGTAAGATATCTTGTGTATCCTCCCTGTTTATGGTCATATTCACCTCTGATGTGTCATCTTTAGCATTATTATCCACCTTCTGGATTAGACATAAACCCAAGTTCTTGAATACTCTTAGTCATTGAAGATCTGATGGCACTTTTCACAAAAGGAGATTACTAACTTCCATAACCTGGCCACAAGCCAACTTGCCTCATTATGCTCTGCCTACCAGAAATTCCTCCTGCTGTTTCAATAGCTATGTTGTTTTTCATTTTCTGTCCTAAACAACTACTGAATAGATGCTGTTTTTTCACTCCATGCTATGGCTCAGTAGTGAACAACACTTTAAACTGATAGCACTTCTTTCCACTTGTAAAATGCTTTGGATCTTAGGGGCATGCTTATGTGGTATATTTTTGCTTCAGGAGAGGTGCCCATGCAGTAGTGGTCCCCGATCACTCCACACCTTGTCATGGCAGGATTCTCTGCCAGCCCTACGTATGTCTTCACAAGCTCAGTTCCCCTCAATGCTCACAGAATGGTTACTCTCCCTGGCATTTATTTTTTTAAAATAGTTCCAGTATTTCTTCATTTTCCCATCTTGTTTCTCTTGATGCCCTTAGAAAGAAACACTGGGGAAGGATCGTAGCTGCTAAGAAATGGCCTACGGACTGAGGGGAGTTATGTGCCTTTCCAGCTGCTGAGAATTCGGGCCAGGAACTTTTTCCATATATGGGAGAACTTCTAATTTAAATGAGTACTATTAACTCGGGTTGTCTTCTGGTTGGTTTTTAGTTTAAAATTAACTAAACATATGACTGAATTTTTCTTAGAGTGGGTTCCAAAAGGATCCAGGGGACAGGAGACTGTGGTGAGACTTGGCAGGTAGGAGAGCTGCCCCTGTGAAGCACACTCACACCAGCTACAGAGCACTCTCTCTCATGCTAACCTTATTACCATTTTAAGGATATTTTCAGATCTTAGCTTTTACTAAAGCAAAAAATATCTGGTGCAAAAGAAAGGAGACCAGGTAATGCCTAGATGTACATGGGAAGGGTGGGGAGGATGTGTGAAGCACCAAAAATTATGTGCCAGGGATAATTGTATTTGTACCATCTTCTTTATTTACTTTTCTATTTCTATTTGATTATGGTTTGCCAAAATCAACAACTCTGATTTTAATACAGGTGCTTTTGTTCCCAAAAATGGTCTGAATGAAACTTGGGATTGTGATTTCTTACCCACAGTCATACTGAACCTTGGAAAGCTTTCCATGCCAGGGGTCATCCTTTTATTTTTGCTTGCTCTGTTTGCTGTTATTAGCTTCTCCTATCTAGCTCTGATACTGCTGTTGTAGTATTTTGCTCCAGTACACCATGATATGACAGAAGGGCAATAGCCATTAAAGATGGACCTTGCAAAAGTGCCCTTGATTGCTAACGGGTCTTAGAAATCCAAGACCCATATAATCCAGCCCAAATAATACCTGAGATGTTCATATTAAGAATGTTGCATGGAGGAGCTGCCAGCCTTAGGAGAGTCAAAATTTGTGATCAAGGCTGAAACAAAAAAAAGGTCTTGGAATCCTCATGTTGCCTTCTGCTCAAGCCCTTCAGGCACATTCAAACATAGAATGTGAGAACTAAGTACGAAAATTGCAGTAATGAAAAAAAAAATGCCCCAGTTTCACTTTTCCTTAAAAACTTGAATTGCAGCCCAAGATCACAAATAGGTCCTCTCAGGTTTACAGACTTATAAAGAGACCCTGGGCACTGTTTTGAGTAAACTTGGACTAATTAATGGCTTAGTATTAAAAAATACATTAAATCTGTGGTTCTGCACAGTTCCAATATAAAAGTAGGTGAAATCTGTTAAAAGGGAAATGTGGCTTGTGGCAATTTACATACGTGAGTAACAAGCAATGAGAGTCCCTCTTATGGAAGTTTTTTGGGACAAGTCATGTCACATCTTTCTGTATCAGTTTTTCTATCAGTAATGACAGGATGGGAGGACTTATCTGCCCTAGCTGCCTGTTTCATTTGCAAAATAGTTTGAAAATCACTAGGGATGGTGCAACGTGTTAAAATTGCATAAATCAAAAGCATTTAAAATTTCTGTCTTAGGAGGAGTAGGAAATCTCACCTTTTCTACAGTGAAGAGGCAACAGCTGACCTATTAGTCTGAGTCCTATATATAGTGATCCATCAACACCAGGATCAATTTCCTGAAGGTCACTAGCTCTTTTAAATTCCTCTGTCCTCTCTGAATTCAGGCAGTGAATTCATAAACATGAATTTAGCTTCTCTTCCTCACCTGCATTTTCCCTTCTTTCTCTCCTGATAAACACAGGCATTGTAACTTTAAGATTTTAAGACCTTTCCCAGATGGAAAAGGTCATTTGTCTTTCGCTACTCAACACTTCCTTCATGAGTTCATTTAAACATTGCCAGACATCAGAGGAACAGAACTCAGCTGTAGGGTTATCTATGTCTTATTCCCCTTTTGTGTAGGTGGCAAAGCTGATCTAGAACAAAACTGTTTGGTTCCCATAGCAATTTACAACATGTAGCTACCATAATACTGTACTCTTCCCACTCCTTATCTACACCTGTTATGTCTTTCTTTGCCACCCAGCTAAGAGCTATAATGTCAGCATTATTTTGAATGGCATTAGACAGGCTATTTTCTAAGCTTCGTGCAGTTTCTCACTGTTTTCAGTTAGGACGGGATGTGCTTTTAATCTAAGTAGTAAAAAACATGCACTGTATTAATCAGCCACTTCCAGTTGGAGTCTCAATGAAAAGTTAATTAAAGGAGTGGAATGAAGGGATATTACAGTGCATCTACTAATCTTGGTGCATTATTTATATGAAATCAGTCATCAAAATTAGTCATGTGCATTATCTTGCTGTGTGTGGTCTGGTTTGAAATGGTGTGTTTGATTCCATTCAGCTCCACTGGCTATGGTTAAGATACGCATTTGATGTGTTATGCAGTTAGATCATATTTTGAAAGTTTATTATGTTCTCTATCTCTCTGTATCTGCAGGCTCAGCATCAAGGGACCATTAAAAGCTTTCAGCTGAACTTTGCAGTGTGTCTGAGATGAGACAAGTGACAAAAGTCATTCTTTCCCATAAGTTAACAGGCGCAGCTGCTGAAGAGTCCACTGGCTTGGTGCTGGCTGCCAGGATGTGATCTTGCAGCCTTCTGCTGCATTTTGAGTGCTAGTGGCATGTGTGGCAGTGGGTTTGCTGGGAACAATGCTTACAGGCAGTACAGTGGCCCAGGACCATGCCAAACTGCAGAATGCTGCCTGCTCTGTTAGGGAGCAAGATCCCTCTGGCTCTGCTGTTAGATACTAGCAAACTCTTACCAGGTATCATATCTCCTGCTTTTTAATTTTTTCTCCAACTTTTTTCCTAGGGGGTATACCCATGAAGAATCAAGACTGACAAAGTTATTTCAGGTTCTTATGGCATTCTGGGTGGTCAATGAACTGCTCCTTCCCTCCCCTCCTTGTCTCATCCTCTCCCGCAGAGGAAGCAGATAGAGTTACAAGTTTCAGGCGAGGAGAATAGTTTAATGATCCCTCTTTAAGGTCACTGTCAATGCTGCTGCATAAATTCACCTACTAGGAGTTGCTGTAAAAGCAGTGCTGTTAACCAGGGACAGTGGGGTGTAGCGTTACAAAGCTGTGCATGGAAGTTGCCCACTTAAATCACTGAAACATTTTAATTGGCACTCAGTAACTCTCCTTTTCTGATGGCTGCATTTAATAGAATGAGCATGTGCTCCTGGCTTGAGCTGCATTGACAACACAGTCCCTGAGAATGCATCCAAATTTTTTGTCTATTGACTGCAACAGGGCAAACATAAAAATACAGCCATTCGTTCAAACACAACACATAGCCATGAGCAAGTTCAGCCTGAATGGAAGAGCCAGGCAAAGAAAGAAGTGGCTGCATTGGCTGTGTGCTGGGACCACCCTATAAGCTTTTCCCAGAAGCTGTGGGAGAGTTTGCTCATTTGGGGGAACAGGGAGAGCAATTCAGGGAGGTATGGCTTTTCGCTTCAGTTCTTCCCCAACTTTCCTCACTGCTGTCCTTCAAATGTCCTTCACATGTCCTTTGTATATATTTTGGATATTTATCTTGAAACAAATGAACGTGTATAGCTGAGAAGCACTGTCCTCATGAGGGACTGCAAAGTGATAGTGAACTATCAAATCTGGTGAGCTATATACAGCCCCTCCTGTCAGATATTGCCTCACTCTGTAAATAGTCTCAAGTTTTTTGCAAGGTTTACCTACCTAGTTTTTTTTCTGCCCATGGATATAGACTGTGCTCTTTTATGTTACCCTTCCTATTAATGTGACAGCTGGGGGTGAATGAAGTAAATTAATTGGGAGATGCCCAAAGTGGATGGAAAAATGCTCTTGATATCCAGGACTGCAAAACTGGAGAGAAATGCACAATCTAGATTATTCTCCATATTTTACAACTTTTTCTCATTGGCTTTCTGGTTACAATGACTAAGAGGGGTTATTATCTTCAGTTTCTCATATAGACAAGAGTTCCAGAATGAACTATGGCATTAAGTACAAAATGGATATCTCTTGATCAAGGCTACATCCCCTCTGACTTTCCTCATAAGATATTAATAAGAAAGAGGCATTATCACATTCCATTTAACAGGTGTGTGGAAGAAGAAATCTCATAATCATTTAATTCCTTCTACAGTAATATCCTTCATCTGCTTTTGCCAATTATGAAGCCAAAGCAATTTTCTACTTTGTTTTCCATTGAAAGCTGAAGATGAACTTCAGGAGATATCAAGACCAATTTATTTTCTAGGATTTGCTTTCTTCATGCCAAGGAATGCCAGGGTAACCTCACTGGGTTTCATTTAAAAACAAGATTTCAGAGGAAAAATGCCATGGCTTTAGACCACTGTCTCTGTTAGTTTATTAAAATATTAGTCTTGTAGGTGTGTTAGATTGATTTGCCTTCCATGGTGTTTAAAAATAGCTGCAAGAATAATGGGTTTCATCAAAAATCATTAACTGGGTTGTTACTTTCATTTTTTAACCACAGAACAAGGTGTCACAGCCAGATTAAACAAGCCAGAAAGCATTTGGAGTGCACACAAACAGCTAGCAATTTTTATATATACCTTAACCATGGAAAATCCTGAAAGATATTAGCTGTCTTCTACAGCAGATTGGTCAGAATCCCCAAGAAAGGTCAGATTGTTCGAAGTGGCTGGTATTTGTACCAGCTGACATGAAAAGGCTCAGTTATTTATAGTGGTTTGCCTGCGTCCCCACAATGCTAGGGGACTGAAAGAGATTGCAGAGATGAAAGGACGTTTCAGTCTAACAACTGCAAATAGCCATAGCTCAGCAAACTTCTAAATTATGGCATTAGTGAGCAGGAAAGTTACCCAGCTTAAGCACAGGCTTTAATTCTTATGGAGGTAACAAGACCACATGGAAACTTTTTTTTTTCTTTTTCTTTTGGAGAGGGTGGGAAGGTGTATGTTTTATTTTGGTAGTGTTTAACTCCCTGTGTAGTTCAATCCGAACTAGAGGGCTTCCTTTCCAAGTTTTCCTTATAAGCTGTACTGTCCTTATCTGTTTATGCCAGCTAGCCACTGTGATGGTGTTGTTTTTTTAGCTATAGAACTTGGACAGGGAAAGCAGAAACTGGGGTCATGTGAGGAGAGCAATGGGACTGGGAAGAAACCCGGACCCAAGTTCATGAGAGTGAAGGCTCACCCTTTTGCTGAGTATTTCACAGCAAGTGACCCACTAGAGATCACTAGGAAGAAAAAGAAGAGACATTTCTGATGAAAAGGAAAACATTGATAACACTTATGGGTGAAGATAAGAGCAGTGACCATGGCCAAAATGAACAAAAGCAGCTGTCAACTGGCATGAAATTCTCTGAGATCTGGCATGAGGAAAGGAAACCATTGCTTCTGGTTTTACTGTGCTAGTCAAGTCTATGGAGAAAAGCTGCTTCCTATTCACCAGCAGATTTCAAATCAGCACAGAATGATGAAATGAAAAGTTGGCAAAATGGGAGAAAAAAGGCCCTTTTAGTCAGATAGATCTTGTGGGGAAATTCTTGTTTTGCACCAGAAGCAGTATGGCATGGTACAGCTGAACTGTTGTTTCTTTAAATCAGTGCTGCAGTTTGGTGTGGGATGCTCCTTGGAGCCCGGCTGGTCGGGCCAAATATGAACAGGGTGTTATCTTCGAACAGCTCATGAGCCTTCCTGAGCAGATAGCCTGGAAACAGACCCAATGACTAGCCCTAATCCTATAACCTTCCCTTGCTCAGATAAACTCCCTATTGCTAGAGAGGCAGAGGAAATTACTGATATTCACTCATCTATTTATATTCAGACAAAAGATTAAACAACTTGGAACTGTAATTATATGTCCATGGCACGGCTCCTGCAAACATGTAAGCACTTGCAAAACTTGTCTTCATAGACTTAACTGGAAATGGACTTGAGATTGTGGAAGCTGTCCAATAGAATATATTTATTCAACGATTTGGCCAAACCATTTTTTTGTTTGTTTGTTTGTTTGTTTTTCCCAGAAAGTTACGTAAAACCACCATTTTGCTGAAAACAAAAGATTTTATCTTCCCTCCAAAACTCCTATTGACTTTGTATTTTAATGAAAGTCTAAACAGTCCCATGGAATTGAACCATCATGAGATTGTGATGACAGGGGAACACTGAAACAAACATTTCCAATAGGATGTTCCGATGCTATCAGAATGAAATCACTCAGGATTTTCATTTCACAGGAAATTTCATCTATCCAAGTTCTTCTTCCAGTTAGGAATAATAATAAAAAATAAAATAAAAATCAGAAGATTGTAATATCCCTGTCTTCCAAGGGAATTTCCAGTTTTCAGCCAGCTTTGCTAAGCATCTCTCAACTGTTTACTGCCACTGGGCCATTGCCAAGGTAGGTACCTGGGAAATTTTATGGAATTACAGTGTCATTTCATGTTCCGTTCTGTCACTTTCTTTCTCTCAGTAGTCATTTCCTTGCAAAGAACACCTTTTTTGTCAGTACATGAGAAAAATGAATGATATGAGAAGCAGCACCTCTGTTCCTGCTGTGCCCTTCCTTGTGACATGGTATGGCATAAGTAACATTCAGTGGGCCACTTGGGGATGCTCTGCTTTTCACCCTCATGTTAGTTCAGTCAAAATACCTAGACAGAGCAGGGAATTGCAGTTTGATTGTGTTTACACAGTTTTGAGAGGTATCTCTAAGCAATTTCTGACTCCTGCTGACTGCCTGAAGAAGAGTTTTTTTAAGGGGTTTCTGTGTTAGAGAAAAAGATGCTAGCACTTGGTTCTCAGAAAGTGTTTCAGGCTAACTTATGGGAGACTTACACAGGAGTACTACCTTCCTTGCATGACTTCCTATGTAAGTGTGCTATGCTCTTGTGTAGCTCTCCTATGCCTTACTTTTCCTTCAAAACCTGGAGTTCAAAATGTAGACCAATAGCTAGGGATACATAGATATTTTGTGTCTGGGATACAAAATATATGAAAACAAAGAGTGACGACTCCCACACAACAGGACACTCCCTCCCTCTATCAGACCTGTTTGTGCAAGACAACAGATTTTTTTCCAGGGCAGATCTGAGAGGGTGGGTAGGATAAATCTCTGCAGGAACTCATCACAGACATCTTCAGTTCCTTATCCAAAAATGCCTAGACTTTTTACACAGCAAAATCCATCTGAACCAACAATTCAGAAATCCAGGCTAATGAATCAGGTTTGCCCCTGGCCTCACAAGACACAAGGCCACAGCAGAGCTTTCTTCCCCAGGAAGAGACAAGAGAAGAGACTGGTGACAGATGTTAATTAGGCTGCAAAAATCACCTCTGGAAAGAGCTCAGACATGACGAGGACCCTTCCAATATGCATTATTTTCCTTGGAATTGCTCATGTGCCCTACAATTAGAGTGGGGTTTCACCTACTCTGAAATGCACAGTTTAAGCAAGGTGGCATTAAGGAGTGCTTGTTTTCTTAGCATAGTTATTTTCTTCCTTGCTTTCTGCAGAATGTGCTTTATGTTAATTGTAGTAATACATCTGTCCTCAGAGTTTATCAGATTCAAGGAGATAAGTTATTGCCATCAAAGCTTATTTTGAGCTATGAGCTCCTAAGTAAATCAATGTTACATGAATTAAGATTGCCTTGAGATTGTCTTTATAACATTTCAGCTGCCCATATCTGGAAAGAGTTTCTGATCAAAGCTCTTTGAAAAATACGGCCTTAGGAATTTTCTCATATGGCTTACAAACTCTGGCCATTCCATCTCAAATGAGTTTTAATTACCAGGGCTTTAATACCAGTGATTTTATGATGTTTCAGAAATGTTTTATACTCTGGTGATAAGGACTGTATAAAAGCCAGTCAAAAATTAAGCAGAATTCCACAGCGGGGGATGAATTTTTTACAGATTTCTGCTATCACAGAGTACTGAAAAACAGTGAATACTATACTGTGAAGGATCTGAAACCAGGGACACAGAGAAAGGTCTGGTTTAATATCTTACAGGCCTGTAAGATCTCAAAACAACATCTGGAATGATAATGCTTGGCCTTGTTCACCAACAGTGAAGAGAGAAAATGCATCAATAGACTAACTGTGTCTTCTTTATTTTCAGTATCTTTACCTGTTTCTTCTAGCTTTTACTCTGCTATTTTTAGAAACAAATTTAACCATAATTCTGTCCATCTGAATGTGAAGAATGCCAAGCATACCTCCACCTACCACGAAATCTACCTTTTTAGGGACCACCTATAAAGAGTCTTTTCCTTGACTCCAGAGGACAGCTGTCACCACAACACAAGCCCTACCACAAGCTTCACACAGTCTGGAGTGATTGGCATTCTCCACTTGCATGATGGCCACAACAGAGAATAAATAGGGAAGGGTGGTCTTACATGTTGGAGCTGAAGTAAACATGTGGTAGCACTGGGTTGGGCCAAGACTGCCAGTACATACAGGAATAACTTCTGTTATCCTCTGCTGCATAGCTCTGGATCTCTAGAATACATTTTTACTACTCTAAATGAAATATATGTCACATGAGTGCTTTTTACAGCCTATCTTGGTTAGGCTAGGGAAGACTAAAAATTACATAATTGTCAAGTTGTTTCTGACCTAGAAACTCTCACCCTCATAGAGAGGTGCTATTTTGAAGTTCTACCACCTGTGACAATCTTCCTCTCAGTTAGAGATATATTCATCAGAAACACTCAGATCTATCTAATCAGCAACAGTGTTGTCCCTGCAGGCATTGTGGTCTAGAGCAGAGCCTGATAACTGACTCTTCATCAGCCCTAAAACCTGTCCTTGCCTTTGCCACCAGTCTTGTATGAAAATTGGCAAATTTTACTCTGTGGCTGTGTCAATATTACATCTGAAATGAAGGCCAAGCCTCTGCTCAAGGCCAAATTTGTCTGAGAAATTTGGATGTCAATATAGGCGAAGTTCAAATCACAAGACAAAAGTCAAATCTGGGTAGCGCTACCTTTAACAAAAGAAACAGACTGTTCCCTTCCTTCATTGACAGGACAAGTAAAGACATAGTTGAGCTGTACTGGCTTGAAAACACTCCATATATCCTATAAAGTGCTACCATATCTACAAAGTAGGCACCACAGCCCCCTACCAAAGCTTGATAGCTGAAGGTGAAGTGAGATGGGTAAGAAAACATACCATGGGGCACAGTTCTCTTTGGTCATTCTCTTTTATTTCTCACTATTTCTCTTTAGATTGATTGCAGACTCTTCTGAACTATGACTTTGTCTTATTACATGGTGAAATGACTCCTAGGAGCTTCTACAAAGCAAATAGTAATACCACAACTTTTTGCAGTTTAGTTTGATCTCATTTGAAGTAGTGAATCTGACCGAGTCCTGGCCTAGACAAGCCTCTGACACGTGAAGGTTGTTTTGATTTATGTCTGCATTTGACAGGCTCCAGGTGGCCCAAGGAGAGCATAAGTCGTCATTTCTCCCCTCTCCAGATGAGTCCCGGGTGTTTCTCAGCTGTATCCAGGTCACTCAAACAGCTATATAATATCGGTCCTTCCACAACATTGTAAATCAGGCCGCAAAACCCCACATTTGGAACAGTTAATGTCATTGCTTAGGGCAATGCCGTAGACAGGACTTTATTTGCTTTGAACAGAAATGAAAATTAGGAATAAAAATGCAGCTTTTGACAGCAATTTAATTTTAAATAGATGGCATATTAAATACTGTTTATTAGGGCAGCGGGTTAATTATGCAACCTCTTTCCATTGCATCTTGTTTATAGGAACATACTGAATCACCCCAGCTTGTTGTGCTTCACATCTGTTAGGGCTGGCTTTCATTTTGGCAGAAACGCTACCCCTTTGCAATATTTTGATACACATCACAATGTTTTTGTCTGTAAAGCCATATTATCAGACTCAAATTCTCAGACAATCTTTGGGCAGAGTGGGTTTCTGAAGCTTGGCAACACAAATATCTATTTACCATCTTCCTAAAAATAAAAGTTGTTGTAGTGAAGATAATTAATTGTACTCAAGAAACTGCTGGTTTACTTCTACCACAACTTCCTTAACCCTTTTGCTGGTTTGGACACGTCTGTAATCCACAAATTGTCATGCTTCCATGAAGTGAGTTTTATTTTGACATTCAATAACATTCCTGGGTGGAAGCTTTTAGTGACAGGCAAGGTACATGCTGATTTTCTTGACAAACATGGTCTTGCTCATTACTATCAAAATTTAGTCACGATATCTGGTCACAGGATTAACAAAATACCTCACTCACTAGATTAAAAAACAAAAAACAAAACAAAACAAAAAGGAACAGTAGGGTGGCTGTGTTTTTGTACATGTGTGTTCACATGCACATACAAATGGTAATACTTTTAGTCTGTTTATTGGGTGCCCTTCTTCTTTAGGAGCCCAGCATATGTTGAAAAAGCCTAAATTTTACTGAGTGCAGCTCAGTGTATTTGAACAAAACAGCTTGTATCAGAATTTGTCCCTGAACAACTTTTATTTATTTATTTTTTATTCCTTATTCTCCAATGCTGCATAATAAATCTTCCATCTGAAAGATTTTCAGACATGTTCCTACTTGACTCAGCAGTAGTACTCATTGGAAAAAAAAAAAAAAAAAACTGTTGATTTTTTTTTCCATCAATAAATGCAGTAGCACTAAACTAATAATAATAAAAAAGCAATTTGTGAGCTCATGTTGCTTTTGGGGAGATTTCATTTAAAAAGTGATGAAAAAGTGCTATAATGTTGGAACATTCTAAATTAGCTCTATACTTTGGAAAAAAAAAAAAAAAAAGTGCAAAACCAAATCACCAACACATATATTATTTTCTTTGAAATTCTGTCATTTGTTTTTAAAAATCGATACTACATTATACATTACTAAAAATTAGAAAACAAGAGTGAAACGTCATTTAATTTCTACCAAAGCAAAAGTTTTCCATCTTAAAGAAGATAAATTTTGCTCTGACTGTGAATAATATAATTGCTAGCATCCCCAGATCTCTGTGCAATGAAATTTCAATACCCTGCATCATTTTGCTGAGGAGCAAAATTATCAGCTATGAAAGAAGATCCAAAAGAAAAAACTAGTGTATTGATTCATCAAGCAGCCCACTGATTTCACTAAGTCCTGTAGTCTTCTGGGTTCCAATTCAACTTACGTTACTTTATTTCAAATGCCACAGTTCATATTTTATAGAAAGCTTTTCTCTTCTAGACTCAAGATTCAGTGGCTGAAATATCAGAGAATCAATTGGTCCGTTTCATTTTTTTTATTTCAACATATTTTCTATTCAAGTTTGCTGTATGGAAATTGTGCATATAATCAATCAGCAAAGAATCACCCACTGATAGATGCACCCAGATAGCTTTCTAAATTCTACAAAAATAAAAATATGCATTGAAGATATGATGCTTTCTCCTGTGGTCATACGTGATATCCAGTCACAGTTAAGATTGTTTTTTTCACATTTATTTTCAAGAGCTTGTTTTGTGCTTTGTAATAAACAAGGAATGGTGACCCACAAGCATTATGTCCACAAGTGAACTGTATCAGCAGCAGTGTGCTGATGGAGGGCAACAGCAGGGGAAAGTCCCAAGGACAGCAGACCACCCAGTTGATCACAATCTTCATGAAACTACTGGCTACAGTTTCTTGAGGAAAGTCTTCTGACAGTTTTGGGTGATTATGAGGAAAAACCTCAACATGTTTCCTCTGAGATCTTGCCCAAAACTGGCTGCCTTTCTTCAAGTACAGAAAACCTGTGTGACCGCACTAGTGGGAAGCTCCAAGGGTTCCTCTTCTAGGAAAATGCAATAGATATCAACCAGTATATGAACCAAAGGCTTATTTTTTTCTCTCTCTTGGGGAGTGGTCTCTTAAGGGAGAAGAAGTGGGACGTGTTCATACAGGGCTGGCAAGAGATTTTTTGGAGAAATCTACTGTGTTTGATTTCATAGCTGAGATTGCACAAAGTAAATTGTAGCAGGAAGAGTTTATGAATAGGAGATTAGATTAGAAACTTGCAAGCTGATGTGACTAAAGACTTTCATCCTCTTGTCATAAAAATAAGTAAGAGACGCCCAAGTGCTCAGCCTTATTAACTGAGAACATTTTTATCCTGCAAAGGTGCTTTTCTTCAGGCTCTTGCCAGGTCCCTCAGGCTCTAAAACCAGTGATTGTGGATGCCTCTGTTTTAGAGTGCTCCACTTACTGGATGATATCAGTCATCCTAAAGTGTAAAAAATACGTAAATTATTTCTGGAGAAAAAATAAAGCGAACTTTTCTTGAAGGCATATCAACCAATTCTCTCTTGTAGGTGGCTGTGGAATAGTCCTCTCCATACATTAAGTTCTTCCCTCTCTTTTCCATCAGAGAGAAGAACAACAGTGCAGGGAAGTACAGGATGTGAATGAAGGCTCTTTGGTGAAAGAAATGTCCAGCCATCATAGCTGTCTTGCTCCAAGTGAAATTTCTGTTAGTGCCATCTAGGTGACTCAGGGTTAGTACACCTTTCTCAGTCCTTGGAGCTGGATAGCAGCAGCTTACAACTTGTACCTTTAGAGCATGTCCCCTTCTTCTACCTCCAGTGTTTTTAGGAACACTGGATGTTCCTAAAAACACTGGAGATAGAAGAAGAGGGCATGCTCTGAAGAAGTGCATGGTGAAAGAAGTCTGCCACTGAAGCCAGGACTGCCAATCCACATGGCAGCCCTCTCTGTTTCTCTTAGCTGTGCTAGGTGAAGGAAAGGTAACATTCATAGGGTTACCAGTTTCCCTATCACACCTTCACTTGGTTGTGCCAATAAACCCAGACTCTTAGGGGTGATACGATTTTCTGCTTACTGTTTGTACTCAGTCCTTTCTGTCTTCCCAAAACTACTCACAGGGAGAATTTCAAGGGCAAAGCATTTAATTTTTCCAAGTACTGGAGTGTGTTTGCTGTGATCTTGCTCCAGTTTTAAGTGGTGTCATTGTATGCATTAAAACATTCCCTTTTTTGTGTGCTTTCCCATTCAGCTTTGGCTTAAAAATCCAGAAAAGATCCTTCCAGCTGTTGTTTTTGGGCACACAATGTAAGCATTGTATGTTGCTTAAATGGAGCAGATTCTAGTTGTTTACACTTCTTCATGTGGCATTGTTAGGCTTAAGCAATTTGTCTGCTGATAGCCCCATATTAGGAGTTCTCATCTGCAGTGTAACTGGAAGATATGATCAGAAACAGATCTGTGGTAGTCCACACATCACTGCCAACTATGTGGAGTGATAGACAGCCTCATAAAAAGGCTACAGGGTGAGCTGAGCCAGAGACGTTTTGCTAGTCTGAGTGACACTGTTGTGTATGAGTGATTCACGTTAGTCATGAAAGCAAGCACAAAAATCTGTCAGATGGCATCTGAAGAGAAGGTAGCTAAGGAAAAAGATGTGACTACTTCCAGCTGGAATTTCTTTTTTGGGCTTTGGAGTCTCTGAGCTGAAATGCATTTGACTGCTGTAAATCATAGTGATGATAATAATAGTAATAATAACAATAATAATATGCCCTTAAGCCATTTCAGGTGTGTTGGCATTTGTCATCTGCTTTGAACTGTTGATTTTGCTTCTTGAACTAGAGAAGGGCATGCTGAGAACAAGGGCAATTTGATATGGCTTTCACTTTTGAAAAGCTTTCTTGGAGTTTTCCACTTTCAGGGAGCTGTCTATGAAGCTACACATATGGTCTAATTAAAAGCTTATGTGGTTGAGGTAGATAAATAAGGGGAGGTTTTATTTGAAAAGAACATGCTGCATTTTAGCGGGGCTTTTAGCTGAAAGACATTATGATTTTTACTTGCCACATCCCACAAATGTTTGCACCTTCATGCTGGCCTGCAGATAGGCTGCACTGATTCCTATTCCCAGCCCTTTCTGTCACTGCATCTGTGTTGCTGCACTCTTATCTGTATTTTATAAACTTAAATTCTAATTCTAGTTTGCACCAACATGCTTTACCTGTTATCAGTCTGTGATGTGCAGCCCCCCATGAAGACAGTTCACCTTGAGCTTCAGGCTCTTTTTTTTTTTTTACCTTGCCCTGCAGGAAGCCAGACTGCTGGAGCATAGCAATCCTTTCAATTGGGAACAAAAAAAAAAAAAAAAAAAAAAAAAAAGCTCTGTGACTTTATGACACAAATTTCCTTGTTTAGTTCCATCTTTACAGCTCCTTGTAAGTGTAAAACCACTTATTTAAAGTACAACTGTGGCCCGTTGTGTTACCATTTACTAAGAAAAAGTTCTGTTTTCTGAGCACAAGAAGTAACATGCGGCATCACTCGACAGTACTGACTCCTGGTGTCATTCCACATGGAGTTGACACCAGCAGCTATCACTACAGCAGCCTGTATCTTCCAACTAGTGTCTCACAAAATTACAAGGAGTTGGTAACAAGGCCTTGTAATGGGCTCTGCTGGATTTTTTTCTGCTAGGAGTATTCCTCTGCCTGAATATTTTGGGTAACGTTCTAGTAAAAATAGTTCTGCTATTTTGAAGTGATGAAACAAGAAGAAAAAGTCATTTGAAGAACTTCAAAATGCTTTTTGCAGCTTTTTAATCTAGAAGTTCTGCTTTGCTTTGGACTAGGAGCTTGAAAATGAGCTTGGGATCTCACCTGAGGATGAGTATTTGAGTTTTTAAAAATCACTGAGATTTGCTTTCTTCATTTTCTCAAACTGTGACACTCTTGAGGACACCATAGTGATCCTGAAGACAATGGCTTAAACAATCAGACCATGATTTACAAGTGCTCTTCCAGGTTGATGAATACCATTCAATATGAGGTAAGGCACAAGATGTCTTTCTCTCACTCTCTCAGCTTACGCTGCAGCACTGAAGACAAAATGAAGATGTTGGTAAATTCCAGAGTGAAGCAAGAGAAAGGCTGGGATGCAGCATGGGCAGAAGATAAGGACTGGATAGGTTAATAGGCATTTCAGATGCCATTATATCCCCTTTCAAACTTGGAGACAAGTATCCCTGCTTGTGTACTACCTTGCAGACTGTGTGTCAAGTCATTTGCCTCATCCCTCATCAGAGGACGATGTGTTTTTTTTTCTTCTTCTTTTCAAATTTTCTTCTTATATATATATATATATATAATAATAATCCAAGGATATTTCATTAGTGAATGTTCAAAGAAATGAATTTTAGTGTCTGGCATTTTGGCTTCTAGCACAGTATGAGAACGATACTGAGGAAATGAATCATGGTTTGTGCTGAAGGAGACTGTTAGCCAGGCCATTGCCTCACATATCCCAGGAGCTGGAATGCAGACACTAAATGAGGCAGGGACCTCGATGAGGAGCACACATGATGGTGAGGGTGAGAGAACTGAATCCCAGACCAGAATCCTGTTTTTTCTCCTGGAGTCTGCCAGGGAGCTCCTATGTGATGCTAGATAAATAACCTAGAGGAAACTTTCCATATGACTTCATTCATGGTGAACTCCTTCTTTCCTACATTCCCCTGAGACATAGAATGAAGGATCTCACCTAGATCTGGAAAAATGAGAGTTGTGTTTTTACACATAGATTGTCCTGTCAAAGTGTAGGATACGTTGTCAGTCAGCCCCTATGTGACCTACATTCAAAAATATTACAAGTTTAGGCTTAATCCTGCGAGGCCTTATCTCACAGGGGTGTTGTAAAGATTAACTGATGTTTGTGAAATATTCTCAAACTATAGTAACAATATAGCTGGAAATTCAAAGAATATATGAACACACCTGGTTCGGTACAATGCTTGGCTATAGAAAACAGTAGATAAACCCTGAAAACACTTTTGAAATTATGGAGTTACAAGACAATACAAACCACAAATGGATTTTGTGTGCTTTAGCCATCCTTTGTGCTAAATAAAGTGAGAAAAATAGCACACATTGAGATAATTAATCAAAGTGCTGTAAAAGACATGCAGAAAGGCAAACGACAATTGCACATACTACTTCAATGGTCATTTTCTTCTGTGCAAGTGTGATATATGCCAACCTTAGCTTTTAGTAGTATAAAACTGTGTAGGGGTTTAATTGTAAAAAATAAATACATTTTGCCCAAGGCAGTGTGGAATACCTCAATGTGACCTGAACCTGTTGGCATACAGAAGCCTCTCCCATGCAGTGGTGCTCCACAACACCAGGATCTACAGCCCTGAGGCACTACAAACCTGTGCCAGTACTTTAATCCAGTTCGGGAGGAACTCCTTGAATTGTGGCCTTGTAAACCATTATTACAAGAGACTTTTAAAGGAAACATTTCTCCCGTCAAGGAAGAACCCTCACTCCAGGTCTGAATAACGTCTGTAGCTGAAGCAGTGCAGAATGACTCTGGAAGAGAACAAGGAACGGCTATGAGAAGATGGCAGTTAAGGATGATCTGAAGAGGGTTTAGGAAGCCCTTTCCAGAAAAGAAGTGGAATTTATTTTCCTTTGCTAGACTTCCTTGTCCTACATTTTTCATTCACCATGAGCCAAAAGAGACCAGAATACTAACCCTCAAATTATTGGCAATTTGTTCAGCTCTCTAGAAAAATGCCTCCAATAAACACAAACCCAGCTAGTCAGTGTAACATTAAATCAAACCCTAAAGAGATGAAAAATGCTTTTTTTCACTGTTTTATCTGAAGCCAAAAAGGATATTGCTTTACATTTTTTTGAAATAGAAGTGCATAGCTTTACTGCTGCCTTCCAGCATAGAGAGATGTTCCCCCCGGTAAGAGCTCATTAATTTGAGAGCAGGCTTGATTAGACTAGAACTGAACAAGACTGAAACATTTCATTTCATTCTTTCATGCTAATCTCTTGGCAGAACAGCCACCCTTTTGCCCGTCGCCCCCACTCAAAACACAAACAAAAATAAGAGTTCCCCCTCCATCAGAATCTGTATGGACCACAAAATAGCCTGAAGGACTCTTTTGTTATTACCATAAAATGCATTACACAAGTGAATAAAATAGCTGTTGGTAGCTCAGGTCTATGGGATACTAGTAATCCTATATAATTGCCAACTTGTGGGGTGATTGGTGAAAGAAACCTTAAAGCCTTTTTATTTTATCTTAGTAATGATGAAGGAGTTACCCAAAACATATGAATGCACCTCTCCTCCTTTAGACCATCAAAGGTTCAACAATGAATTCCTTTCTTTGAGAAAGCCGGGCTTTAGTCTGCCATGAAACTCAATCCATGGCCCTCTAATTAATTTTGCTAAATAGATTAACCAATTGGAGTTGCTGCTTCAGAGGGAAGCAGCCTCCAAAACAAGTTTTTCCCCATTCTCAAGGTGAGATGTTTTGCTCAGAGGACATCCTTTCAAGTGCATTGGAGTACTTTTAGACTGGATTAGCTGAGGCAAATGGATTAGTCTTTGTAGGTATTAGAACCAAGGGCCTTTAAGAAAGGAAAACAAGGTGCCTAGTTTCACCAGTATGCCACTAAAAGCTACTTAGTGCAAACATCCGTAAAACTGTCAAGAATGAGGACTTGTAAAAGCAACTGTAAGCACATCCTCAAGCTAATTGTAAGACACACATTTACACAGAAATATGCAAACTGCAAACACAAGTTGAATAGGGACCGTCACACACATATCTGATCTTAGTGAGCATAAAGAATTTTTACTGGTGTTTTGAAGGACACTTGAAACTCTGCAGCATCTGTTAATTTTTCTTCCGAGCAAGTCAGTTGATTAAGGCATTAATCCTCTCACAAAAGTAACCCTGAATGACACTTCTCTTTACTGACTTTCTGATGGTCCAAACCAGAAAAGTGCCAAGCTTTACAGAGTGGGGGGACTCCACACATCAGTGGCAATGTACAGCCAGTCAGGGTTGGGTCCAAGATATATTTTGTGCATTTCTTGTCCAAGTGTAAAACTGCAGGAGAATAATCCTTGTGTGAAGCTCATAAAGTGACTGAAGAAGGGAGAAATTTAAAATACTTAATTCTCTCAGAAGGTTGCCTCCTTTATCCCATAACATTGACTTAGTATAAATGAATATGTTCCTATTTCTGTAGAAAAGTAAAAAACAAAACAAAACAAAACCAACAACAACAACAAATAAATCCTAAAACATAATTTAGATGGATAGGAAATACATACCACAAGTAATAAAATACACAAATACAATTAAAATATAGTCAATATTTGACCTGCTACCCAGATATATGAAGTATATTAATCTCTGTAAAGGGTTCAAAATCTGAAGAAGGAAACATACTTCTCATGGCATGCTAATAGGTTACATGAATCATATCCAGTGTCTGTATTATACACGTCCTCAAACTCCTCACATGGTCTGTGCCTCATATCCTTTGTTGTAAGGGAGGTAGTCACCTGTGTTTGTTCTATGAAATACGTATTTCTTATGAGGAATATCTTACTATATCTTGTTCAAAAAGGGATTTTGCAATTATTCAGTTTCTCATTCAAAATTTTAGGAATTACTTTTCTGCAGTGAAATTCTGGATGACTATTCCTTTCCCTTTTCTTCTATTCCACAGGTTAAGGAGGGCCTTGCTTTAATTTCTGTTCTCAAGCAAGGAAGGGAGTCACTGATTTTATTATTTTTTCCCCAGGTACTTTCCTTTTCTTCTTTATCAATTGAAATATGCTTTCTCCAGTGATACTGGTAATCTTTTTACTGATTTTATAAAGCAAAGAACTTGGTGAAAGCTTGTTTGCCCAGCACCATGGGTAGTAGCCTTTCTTCTGATAGTGTGTGGTAACATTTTACTTAAATGACAATATCAAAGTTGAGAAATGGAATAAAAACTCTTGTGAGACATAGTTAACCCTTGGTCTTATCAAACAGATTAAACAAGAATCAAGTAACTAGAATTTTAAATAATATAAATGCTTTTGTTAAATATAAAAATACCTGTAAATTATTGTGTGTAAGTAAATATCCCACACACAAATTCAGTAAACCAAATTTGTATGTTATGTTCAGATAGTAAAACCTCAATAAGTATCCTTTCAAAATCCATCTCTTTTGTCAGCTGGGTGACAGAATATCAAAATGACACATACATTTGAAAATGTGTTCAAGATAACATTTTCCTTATCTATCTCATGAGTACTGTAGAAATGCCTGTAAAATCCACCCAGAGATAATGATCAACAGTTCAGTAGCACCTTCCATTCAAGGTCTCACAGCTTGTTACAATCATTTGGAGAATCTTACAACACTCTGAAGAAATGAACATATTTTTCTGATCTAGATATTCCTTTTGGCAGCTACACCTGGAATAGTGTACTTATCCCAGGGATGACACTGGACTTTTGTCTGCTTTCAGAGCTAAGCCTGAGATACTTAGTGGGCAGAAGCGAAGTTGCAAGTGCCTAGACCCTTTTCAGGAATACTGAGATTATCTTCTGGTTTTGTATTCATACGGATATAAAGTATTAATCCAAATTGTAAATGTTGTGTTCAGAAACACAGATTACCTACTCATCCCACAGTCAATAGTGGGAAAGTTGGGTGCTCTATACATCTGAAAAAACAGGCCCTTGGGATACACTGTTCCCTGATGTAACTTGCAGACAGCAATACTGTCTGGCATACCAGTGACTGAAACTGTGTGAGGAAATCAGAAAAGGCCTTTGTTATCCCAGAGTTTTGTATGCGACCATATAAAGCTTGTCATACCCCAAGTATGTTTACATCACTGTTTTCTGTAGATGTGAGAAAGATCTGCTAGCTGGAGCGTAAGCATCTTTGTGAAAACAAACCTGCTTCTTCATGCAGACCTCTAAGCCACCAGAGCTCCTGGAAATCCAACACAGGTACCTTATTTACACACCTTGTGCTTGTTTGTGTAGTGTAAAGGATGGCTTCCCACTAAAGACACACTAGGGTTTATGTTTGTTCTCATTGCTGACCACAGTGAGAGAGGAACAGGCTTTTGGTAATACTCCGAAAACAGTCATGAAGCAGTTTTCCAGTATAATAAATTTGTATCTGAAGTGTACTGGATATACTGGAGGTCAAGGAAAGCAGAAGTGCCCTGTGCAGGCTGATGAGAAATACAAGCATGCTGCATCAGATCTGCTAATAGATCAGATCATAGATCAGACCAGCAAGCAGGGACAAGCGATAGTAAAGTAACGTGAATGAAGGTAATGAAAACAGACTGGAAGCAGATTTAGGATGAACATAATTAGAGTTAATGTTAGCACTGAAAGCAGAGATTTGGGGGTTGGTGGTGCCTGGGGCTAGCTGACGTTTATCGGCATAGCTTGACTGTCTCTCTAAGTGGGGTTTTGTACCTGGGAAGGGATTCTGACATTTTGTTCACAATTGGACCACCTGCTCATGTCTCATCAGCTAAAAAGAGCTTAAAGGCTTCTTAACACACAGGAGGTATGGACCAGGCATGCAAAAATATTCGTGTCTTGGATGTAGCATCTCTTAGCCATAGCCACAGGAATAGGTAAGATTTATTTACACCTTTATTCAACAAAATCAAGGCATAAATATCTAAATAATCCCATGTCTACCTAGAAGCATGTGAAGAGTTCCTTCATACATGTATATCTGCTTCTGTAAACATGCTGAAGTGCCAGGATGTTTCAGACTTTCCTGACCTCCTGTCTTTCCATGCTTCTGCCCTCCTCTTGGCCCCAGTGAGATTCTAGTCATCAGCCCAGACCAAGGGCCTTTCCATGTGTCTGGTCTGCTGTGTCCAGTGCTGAATCAGGCAGTGTGTCACAACTCCACGTTGGAGTGTTACCTTGACCACTGAGAGTCCAAATATACTGCGTTCACAAGCAAGGTTTCTTCAAGGTTCCTTCCAATTGAAGATGCTGGAAGAACCCTGTTAATGAGAAACCAATTATTATTTTTTGAAAGCAATTACTGGAAAACTGGTATGGGGTAACAATTCTAGTCCTGGCACATTTAACAAATGTGCTAGAGCCAAAATGAACAGACTTGGATATTTATTTCTGTCATGGGTTGAACAGAAGCTTCCAGTTGAAGCCCTTGAATCTCTCCTCCCCCCTTTACTCAACTCTCTCTCCGCTGCACCCTTTGCCAAAGTTCAGCTCAAGTTGATGAAGAATGTATATTTTTGAATGGTAAATGCCTGGCAGGCCTAGGAACAATCTACAAGCCAGGTGTGTGGCTCAGGCAGTTTCCAACTCCCTGCTTGGGACTGATAGTGCTTTTATAAAAAAGCAGTTTCAATCCTGTCCTGGAAGAAACATTCCTGCCCCTGGGGGACAAGTGATTCATTCAGTCAATGAGGTCAGTTCTGCTGCAGATCTGCCTAAAAGAAGCTGCCAGGTATATTGAACTTAACTCATAGTCACAAACCATTCTGGAATTTGTGCTTTCTACCATTTCGAAAAATGATAGAAATCATTACCTTGGACTAAGCTAGGATCTAAAATTTGTTGTCACAAGGATGAACCATTAATATAGCTGGACTGGGAGATATCAATTTTTTGTGAATGAAAGTAAATGAACCCGCAAGGGAATGAATTTCCCCTAAACTGAGAGAAAAAGAGAGAAAAGAAGAGAGAAGGTGAAGAACAGCTAGAATCAATACACAAAATATCTCATGGCTGTTCCCAATGGAAGTCTTCTCACTGAGAGGGTTCCTAGCTGAAGGGGATGCTCAGTTGCAAAAGAGAGTGAATGGAGAACCAGGCACACTCAGAAAAGACCCTAAAAGAAGAGCAGCATCCAATGAGCTTTATGGGGTGTGCAATGAAAACTAATCTGCTGGTGGGTAAGAGCAAGCGTCTGCAAGCACTGGGTATGTGTCACCACAGCAGAAATATCATAAAAGAAGAATATGTAAAAGGAAAGTTGTAAATCTCTGGGTTATGGCCCCAACCTGGGGACAGTGATTCAGTGAAGTCTGTTCACATCCTCCCTCAACAGAGGACAGAAAATATTTTTTGCATCAGCCACTCACATCCTGCCAGTCTCTTCGAGGGGCAGTCTAGAAGACAGTCCCCAAGGCACGTGTCCTGCCTGGCCTGGTTCTCCAAGGGAATAGCTGTGCAGGGAAAGTAGCTGTTTTTGTTGCTTTTTTGTCTTTTGAACTAAATATCTTAAGAGGGGTTAGAATATTTCAAGGAATAGGAAGTGGATATTCTGGGAGGAAACTGCATGTATCTGTGACTTTAAGAGGCTTGGTGCTGAGAGGACTGCAATAATCCCAAAGCCAGGAAAATCTGGTTCTGCTTTTTGACTGAGGTCATATAACCCAAACAAACAAAGAGACTGAAGGAATATGAAATCATAAGATTGCTTAAATCATTGAATTAATACAGTAAAAAGAAATCAACTTTGACAGCTTAAGAAGGTACCTTTTCCTCCAGTTCCACTTCAGTAAAAAACAAACAAACAAACAAGCAAACAAAAACAAACAAAAAAACCTTTCCTCATCATTGGTTTACATGGCTTTCAGGATTGACTGTAACTACCTGATGGTATTCTCATAACAGAGATTTCCTTAAAGACTTTGGCCTAATTACCTTATGACTTTAGACACTCTTGCTTAGTGAGCCTAGAGGGAACAAACTAGAGCTGGTTTACGATTACCCTTTAAGGAGAAAACATTTGAAGTGACTTATGTATAAGGGAATTTTTCTCTTTGGCACCTCTGGAAGATCTTAGAAATGTTTCATGCTCCCATGTACACCCAACACCCATTACTGACTGCCCTCCTCCCTTTGCACCCTGGAGTAAGAGACATTTAAGACATCTTGTGCAGTTTTTTTATACAAGGACAAATGTGTTTATGTGAAAATAACTGGGTAAAAAGTAGTACGAAACATCTAGATCCATGTCAAAAGTGTGGGATGCAACAAAATATGGGGATTTCTTGGGTGAGGGAACTGGCCAAGCTGGTTTAGGTCATAGGAATCTTCCCCTTCCACTCCTACAAGCCCACGGATCTTGTGTGAAACAGCATAAAGCTTCCTTGTCCTTTTGACCCCACTCTTATATCTGTGAGTCTTGCTTGCTTCATCTTTTTGAATAATGAAAGTGTTAGTGTCTTTATGTGTTGTGTTCCCATGCCAGATACAGGGTAGCAGTTGCAGGTCATCCTGTGCTGCTGTACTGTCTCCTAGGGTCAGGACTGATAATTGTTGATATATTGGAATGTAATTTATATGGGCAAATCCAAGCCAAGTGACACTGAAATTAATACTAGTGTGGGAAGTTCCTCTTGAATTTGCCATTTCATCAAGATGTGAGTCATAGTACGTCACATGTTTCGCAGAACCCTAAAAAGAATGAAAATGGAAAAGAAAAACAGGAACTGTTTGGGGGGAAGTTGCTTTTACCCACATTTCCGGGGTAGACAACCACATGAAACTGTATGACATCAATTTTGGGTGCAGGGACTCTACAGGTGCCTAAAAACAAATAGTTGCCTAATAATTCGCAACTTTCCAGACAGGCTTCTCACATTGCTTCAGACTTCTTTAAATATACCTAAATCACTATTCCTTAATCCTTCCATAATCTTCAGGACTGGCAATTGGCATACACACACAGTCTAGATGACAGTTTATAAAGCTCTCAGGGAACAAAGTCTTTTTGTTGTTGTTGTTTTGTTTTCTTTTTTTTACAGTACATCTGTAAAAGTCAGAATTCACAACAAATACAAATTTAAACCAAAAATAATGTAAATGGGTTTATCCCATTATTCCTGCCAGATATTTCTCTATTAGAGTACCAGCCGATTTCCCTATCATTGTGTGCACCACCGTTTCTTCTGTCCTCTAGATGTCTTCCTCCGGACCCTTGCATGGTCTCAAGGCTGCAGAGAAGGACTACTGGGGGTTCAGAGCAAAAGGGGATGGATCTCTGGTGGATCTGAGTCTTGGTGACGCTCATGTGGCTACCCAAGTGTGTTGATAGAGTGGTGTCCAATGCCTCTTTCGAGTTTTAGTAGGCATTTTAGACCCTGTGGTTGCAGTTTCTCTATATTAGAAATGTTGATGGGATAAAGTTTCAAGGCAAAAGTTCCTACATGTTTACTCTCTTTATCTTCTGTGACTCAAATCAGTTGTACCAGGCCTGACACAACTGAACCGTGACCAGTCATGGCAATGTTTCCCGGGCTGTTTTATCAACATAGGGCAGGAGGGTTTAGTGAGGGCAGAGAGCAGCATATAGCACACCACACTTCACAGCTACCTCTGGCCCATGTCAGTGTCAGCGTATCTGTTTGGCAGGGAGATTGGTATTCAGCTAAGATCAGTAGTCAGCAGCTCTGGCCCAGTGGAGTTCTGGCTAAAACTCACTGCTGCTGCCCCACAGCTGTTGACTGGGGTGAGATGACAGCAAAAACAAGCTCCAAACATGACCTGCTCTTCAGGAGCATCAGCAGAATCTCACTGATGAGTCTGAACACCAAAGCCTGTGGAGACAGAGATGTTGCTACTCTGAGAGACTGTCAAATTTCATGCATGCTTTGTGAGAAGCAAATTGAACTTGAAACTGTCACACACCTATATGCTCTCTCACACTCCCTATGTCCTCAAAATGCCTGAGTTTTTACTCCACTAACTCTGTCTGCCCAGCTCCTGCAGAGAACACACAGAGACCCATAAAGACTGGAAATATTGATAGGTATCTAAGCTCAAGAACAACATTTCACAGATGAATCAGGCAGATACTATATTCTCTGTGGGTTGAAAATCCAATAAACGAAATACACAAAGTAATAAAATGGCTTTGGAAAGCAAGAACCATTCTGTGTCAAGTGATGTGTTAGTGTCCTTCAGAGTCTCTCAAGAATCCAGCCCAGGGCAGCCAAAATTTTTTGATCCAGTGTGGAAACACTTCATTATCAAATGTGGAGAAAATATGATAGATTCCTCTGTCCCATAATATTGTCCTGAGCTTGAGCTTAACCACAGAGTCATGTATATAAAAATATATATTGCCAAATGTACTCTGAGGGGGCTCCTTTGAAAAGGAGCTGAAGAGAGAAATGGTGTACTCATCTCAAGTGATGAATGGAGTTCTAAGATACCAGTAAGCTTTCTACTTTGATTTGCTCACCCAGTTAAGAAAGATAGACGTCTTGAGGCTCTGCTGGAGAAGGCAATCTGCAAGCAAATTATCTGGAGGGAGGCAAGACAGTGGTGTCTCCTTTGCTTATCAGGTAAAACTGAAAGAAGTGTCTGCATTGCTGAAGGAGGCAACAGAGAAGATGCTATTCTTTGGAGTCAACTATTTGCTTTTCCCAAAGCTGCTGGAGCACTGGCTAGAGTCTTGGCACCAATTCAACTCTGTGGTCAGTGGAAGGAGACTTGTCTGCGAGGACTGTCCTTATTTGTTACCCACTAGCACAGATCAATCCTGGACCAATAAGTTCACAAGACAAGCTTCTACCCTGTGCAGCCTTGGCCTCAGCCTTCAGACAGCAGGAAATATTTCAACATGCGCTGGTTGTGAGGGATGACGATGACCATTACACAGTCACAAATGAAAACCCATGTGATTGTGCAAATGTGCCCTTTCAGGCATCATGAAAATAACTATGGCCTTGATGCAGTCAGCTGAGGTGATGTCTTTGATTCCTACCAAGCATGATGAGAGCTGAGAAGACTGCTTTATCTCTGCAGATAGATTCCCTGGTCTGCCTGACTGTTTTGGGTGCACAGGGACTCATTCCATGCTGTGTAACAGTGGGTGCTGAGGCACCGTGTTAGCTACACAGGGGAAGTTTCTCCTTGGCACTAAAATGCATTTTGTTCCTATCTGTGTGAGTATCTATTACAAATTTCTTCCTCAGAACAAACCTTCAGCTGCAGATGAACATAATTTAAGGAGTCTTTATGTCAACAGCTTTCCCAACCATGATGGCTCAGTCACAGAATGGAGAGGCATCAGTATGCAATAATCTCTCTGAAACTGAGCCCAGTTGAGATCCACTCCCACTGATGCTTGCTATGTTCTGCAGGGCTGCAGAAGAGCAGGATCTAACCCTTAGCTTTTCAGTCTCCCAGGCTTCCCTATTCATCTTTAAGCTTGCTGATTCATGCCAGAGCCTATAAGGGCAACCCCATGATCCCATAAAGAACTTGTGAGTGAACCACACTGCAATAAAAAGGCAGTTTTCCCTAACACCCAGGAAAGTTACCAGACCCAGAATTCCTCTCCCTTCTCTTTCTCACTGCTTCCTCCTGCCACATGCTCCTGCCTCTCCAACTCTCCAGCCTCTGTGCCCCGTGCGAGGAACCTGGTGACTTGAAAAAAAAAAAAAAAAAAAGACTGAGTCATGAGGTCATACCATTATCACATTTCTATTCCAGTGCTTTCTCTCACTGCCTACAATTATCACTCTTTTATTCTTGTACTTGGCTTCTTAGACTTTGATCTAGTCCTTTGCTTCATATCCTTTGATGCATTTTAGCTTACATTGTCTGTAACCTGACCTCTTGCCATCTAATTCCACCAACTTCTCACAACCCATATCAACCACTCTCTCCCCCCTTTCATCTTTCTTTTGTATAAATGTATACAGAGCCGTAACAAAGAAACTACAGTGTAGTTGTAGCACTTCCAAGATCCTTAGAAGTGCTGGATAAAATCTCTATGCATTTATTTTGCTCCTCACTAGGTCATTTTAAAACATCTTTGTTTATTCCTTTTTTTTTTTTTTTCCACTAGACAAAATGAAAAATGCTAAGAAAAGATGAATATATATATATATAAAGATGAATATATATATGCATATTTCTGAATTGGTTACGAAATCCCTCTAAAATTATTTTTCTTATAAACCTATCTTCAAGTTCATTCCAATGACATTAAGACTGTAGAGACATGGTACATTTTCATCATTAAATACTGGTAGTCTTTGATCATGTTTATTTTCATTGACAAAAAGGAAGGAAAGGCCAGTGCTTACATTGCAAATACCAATTAGTGCAGAACTACAGTCTGTGCATGTGTATTTATAAATATATATTTAGAGGAAAGAAAATAATTTGGTTTCTGCAATGTAGGAAATGTGGGCAAAAGTATATGGTCATTTTTTGTGATGTCTAAATAACACAGACTTCTAGTTCTCAAAGGTGATTCAGAAGATTGAAGTTTCTTTAAATCAATGGATTATAGGATTTGTGCATGTCTGAACACTTGGGAATATTCTTAATTCCATCTTTGGGTACCTAAATTTATTTGGTATTCTGGTCCTAAACTCCTTTAAATATTGGATTTTGAGTTCAGAGTCAGTGAGGAAGCTTTATATGCTTCCATCCTATACTTCTGGGTGTATATTTAGCAGTGAGTTGGAACTGAAGGAACAGAGAGAGAAAAGAGATTTTTTTTAGATGCCTCTGAATATTCAGAAAGATATTTACAATAATATTTCTCACTCTGCATGATAATAATAGACTTGTAAGGGCAGAAAGAGGCAGCTGAGCACAGTTCTGCATGGTGTCTGTGACTTTCTAGCTCAGGGTAGCTACTTGCTTTATTTTTAGCTTCTGGAAAGTGGTGAGGAAGACAGAGTGTATTGGGCTGTGGGTGCATAGGATAGTCCTGTTACCTCCTGGGCTGGTCAGACAGGTCCCATAGATTTAAGGCAGTGGTGCTACTTGGTACTTGCATGTTAAAACTCTCTGGCCATCCAAATGTGGGTGTGATCCTGATGAGGTCTGATACTTCACAGTCTTCAGTCTCTCAGCTGGGTAGCTTAACACCGAGGTAAGGACTCGGTGGTGTCTTCAGAGCAGTGCTGAGTTGCAGCCCAAGCTTTTGCCACACTTGCCTTTTGCTCCCAAGTCCTGCCAGGCCTTGAAGACTTCCAGCCCCTGCGGCCACTGCAGCCCCTGCAGCCACTCCAAACCCAGTGGTCATTCCAACCCCTGTGATGGGTCCTGCGGCTGTTCCAGGCACTGTGACGGGCTCAGCGGTTGTTCTAGCTCCTGTGATGGGCCCTGCAGCTGTTCCAAACCCTGTGATGGGCCCTGCGGCTGGATTAAACCACAGCCACAGCAGTCCAAAAGTACCGTCACTTACTGGTTCTGATTTGCCACATTTGTCCCTCCTCCAGGAAGGCCACAAGCCAACACAACTAGACCAAGCAAAAAGCCCATGCTATTTGGGCTGTGCATGTGACTTCAGCTCATGCAGTCATAGGAGATGCTGAAGACTTGGTGTCCCTGGTTTGTTTGATCAGGACAAGCCACTTAATTCTGCTCTCCCCCAGAATCCAATCCAGTATGGAAATCTGGTGGGAATCTAGTTCAGGGCAGCAGCTACTTCTCCACCAATTTGGATTTCAGGTCGGACATTGGAAAGGAACAAGATCTCTCACCCATCCTCTTCTGCCCTTCTCCCCCAGTGATACTGGGCAGCTGCTGCCTTGGCAAGGCAGCACATATAAAATGTACTGTATTGTGTTACATGCACGGTTTCTCAGTTTGGAGAATCATCCAGCCTCAGAGCCTGAATTTAGCTCCTTTCTCTCCTGCAGGTTTCTTTCTGTCTGAAATGTTGCAACTGTGAATAATATTTCCAACAAATAATTTGGGAAATTTCTAGCTAATAAATTTCTCCACTGCCAGCAGTTCCCAAGGATGTCAGGCAAGCAGTATTGCAGGTGCCAGTGGAAATAAAAACAACAAAAAAGAATGAAAAGAAATATAAAGAAAACCTTGACTTTTTGCTTTGTCCTGCAGTAGCTGGTTAGTTAAACACCTTTTCTTGCTGGCTGATTTCAATCTCTAAAATCAGGTTTTCCATAACAGTGGGCCAAATGATTCCTGGGTAGTTTGAACACCTGTGAACCTGGCATGCTGAACCTCTAAATAATGCAGACGCTGCAGTTTGCTCTGCAGCTCTCTGGTTCATGTCCTTTCCAAGCTGGCAAAAACCTCTGATAGTGACAGTATTTTGCAGCTGGAAAATAGGTCACCTTCAAATTTATATATTTATATACACCTATACAATTTCAGTTCAACTGAAGTTGAACAAATGAACAGAGTAGTTACATTCAAGGGAGAATTCCAGGGAGAATTCCAGTTTTGCCCTTTTTCAAGATTCCTGAAGGGATGGTGGGATTTAGTTGGACAACCAGGTTGCAAATATAGTAGGATGCTTCAGAGGAAACCCAGATAAACTACTTTCTTGGATTACAGCCCTTTGAGAAAGAGGAGTCTATCTACGCATGAGGGTACGGTTCCTGTATGGTTAAGTTTTGCATGTTTCACCAAACGTGTTGATGGTTGCGTGTGTGAGTGTATGTATTCAAACAAAGAATGAGACAAATTGCAAGAATTCTGCCTCTGAATAATCTTTTTTTTTTTTTTTTTTTTTTTTTTTTTTAATTTTACGGGTTTCTGTGTACAGTGGTAAATAAGCAATTTTATTTATACTAAAGAAGTTTCTCATCCATAACTGATGACTAAATCAGCTGTGGTCTTTCCATGGCCTGCAAATCCTCTAATGTGGTCATGTGTATGAAGCAGTTTTGAGTTCAGCATGAATGGTTTGCTTACATTTAATTATGTATGCTGTAGGCACAAAGGAACTGTTTAGGGGACAGGGGAAGCATTTTTTTCAGTTTTCAAGTTTTCAGGGACAAACACTTTGTAACAGAGGACTCAGTCGCAGAGTTTCTATCTCCCCATGCCTTCCCTTATTGTACTTAACTCTCTGTCTATTCAGTAGCAACTGCTAATTCACTGGCCATAAAATCCAGGAAAAGCCCTTTGGATTATGGTTTCAGAGTTAAATGGAAGATATTCAGTTTGGAGCTACTTCCCATGACTTTTCTTCACAGATGTATTGTTTAGTATTTACTCTGTTCCAGAGCATCACTTCCATTTGAAAAGAAACACCACCCATGTAATGATTTGCTGCCAAATCTATCTGTAGTTATGTAAAACACAACATAACCTCAGCTTTGCTTTTGGAATATGTATGAGGTTTTAAATATACAGGGCCTCTATGCATAATCACTGTAATGAACTGAACTTTTGCTGGAAATCATCAGGAGTTTTACCTTTCACTTCAAAATAGCAAGAAGGCTCCCCCTAGCTCTTTGTGGCATAGACACCACCAGTACTTGTTCAGACATACATTTTAGTGTTGCTACTCACCCCCCATCCCCCCGGTATAATTAGTTAAGAGAATAAGAACACAAAGAACAGGACCTCCTGCTCAAACAATCCATCCACACTTGTTTGGTCCAAACCCCGAGTCCTGTGCCAGCTTACACCTCAGAGATACTAATCTTAAACTTTCTTCTGCATAACTGATGAACATATGGAAAACTGCTGCATTTGTGGGTATATCGAGGCACTGTAGGACCTGGCCTGTTTTTTGGTTCATTCACCTACCCCTCCTTTTGTCTCCATGGGGAACAGTCTTGCAAAGGAAAAAGAGTCAAGCCAGAGATAAGGCGCTCCCTGTTTGCTAAATTCCATGGTGTCTTTTTAAGCTCCTTTTCTGCTCTCTCATGGAAGGGAACTCTTATTCTGCATTTTAGTCCTTATAGACCAGGAGGTCAAGCAGCCTGCTGAGCTCTACAAGACCACTGACATTAAGCGGCTGTTGGCCACTTTCTTTTCCTGGTATTAGAGAGGATTGAACTGAGCTGTGGCTGCTTCACATAACTTTAGCTGAAAGGACATCTATACAGCAATAAAAACTTAACCGCCCCAGCCATTAAATCAAGGAGTATCAGATCCTTTGATGGAAATATGAGTGTCTCTAAACTGGAGGTAATCGAGGACCGAATTTGACACACATGGTACTGACATCTCGTAAAATGTCATGAACGCTTGACCTGAGATTTTCGAGACACAGCTGGTTCTTCAGGGTGGGATTTATGTGGTGGTGGGAGGTTGGGGAGGTGATGGTTAATGTATCTTAAGAGATTGGTGAACCATTTATAATGCTCAGGTTGAAAAAAAAGCAGTCACTTATTTAGATGAGTTGAGGAAACATATTACAGCATTTCTTACGGTCTGAGCTGTGCTCTGTGAAGTCTTCCCTGAGTCTTTATAGGGCAATTAGTTAGTGGACATGTATTTTTAAAACAAGTCGTGGGTTTTCATTTGTTTGTTTGTTTGTTTTTGTTTGAAATAACCTATTAGTACTTAACAGAACTTCAAATGCAAATACAACAGTTTTAAATGGCATATAAAGTTCCAGGCTGAGATTTCCTTCCCCTCCCCCCCCCCCCCCTTTTAACAGATTAGATGCCAAATTCCAATTCCAGCTATTGGTAACTCCTTATCCAAATCACTTTAACAGCTTTGAACATCTCAGCTGTAACATGGCAGATTAATATGACCACAAATTAACTGTGAGGAACACGGAATAAAAAGAGTACAGCAAACAAAGCACATCTGTCTTTATATGCTCCTTACCCTGCCAGATATCCCCCAAATCCATGACTTATCTTTGTAAATGGGTGCAAGTTTTGTTTGCATTTGAAAGCATCTCCAGGAGCATTTCTCAACACTGAGGTTTGTGGGTTTTGCTCAGTGCTTGTCTTGAGTGATGTGGATGGACACTCAGGGATTCTTTTGGGGGTAATTGGGACTTGGTAAGTTTTTGCAGCAATGCTGGAAGAAATGCAACTTCCTGCAGTGCTCCAGAGCAGGGCCTGAGGCAGGAACTCAGTAGTACCATATGGGATGATTCTGATCCATCCTTCTCCTTACACCTCTCCATCTTTGATGAGTTGTATGTGCCAATGCTTCAGGAGACCACATCGTATTCTTTCCATGTGAACTGGGACAAGTTACACAGATGTGTGTATTCCAGCATGGTACCAGTTCCATTTTCAGTCCACCCAGGGTTACAAGATTCTTCTTTGTTCTTCATAAGCAGGAGCTCATGACACTGTAAAATGCTGCATTTCTCAGTCAGATGGCAGATAGCAAATGTTTCCATTCAGAGCACCTCTGCCTTCTTGTAAAAAGCAGCCTATGCATGACCATTTCTATACATCTCTATTTTTAACATCTAAAAAAAAAAAAGCAATCCCCTCTATTTTTAGATACAGTTCAGTTCTGTAGGCTGGCTGGTTCTAATAAAAAATTCCTCACTCTCTAAAGAAAACTCTGCATTGAAATCACAAATCCAGGGGAACGTCCTGTACTATTAGCAGACCTACTAAGATGAAAACCTCAGCATGTTAGCAAGCCCTCCAAACAAAAACATTAATACAGGCTCAAGAGAAAAAACAGCCAAGGAAGAGGCAATCGGCCCAGCAAGTTTTCTACCATGCTCCCACCCTGCTATAAAACAAAACAAAACAAAACAAAACAAAAAGACCAAACAAAAAACAAAACCTTATTCACCAGTTCAGAAAGGAGGTCAGGACCTCGGATGTCTTTTGGATCTCTTTTTATCTCGCCCGCTCCACTTGGCTTAGTTGCCAGCCATGTTTCCAACAGCTGTTTCTCTTTTTGGTAAGTTTGGTGAGAGACGATGCCATACTGCTCTCCGCTGCTGTCTTCTCAATCCCTGTGGACCACAGGCTCTGAAACAAAAGTCCCGTACTGTATTCTTTGGGGGGTGGGTGGAAGGTTTTCCTGCTTGAAGGGTGCTGCTTTTAGGAGGGCCTGGTTGTTGCTGCAGCAGGTCATTGTAGTCCCAGACATGCATCGCTATGGTCATCCTAGTATTTTTCTGTCTCTAGGAGGCAAGTGTCACCTTGTTCACGCTTGCTTCTTGCAGAACAAGGGCTTTCCCAATGCACATTCACTGTGGGCATAAGTGGGAGCTTCAGGCCAAGCATAGCTCTCTTGTTATAGCTGTTCCTAAACCAGCTGAAAAAAACTCCTTCTGCCAGATGTTATTTAAGGGACAACCTGTGGAAAAACAAATGTGCAGTGTATGTGTGCTAACCCCTTGAAGGATTCAGAGAAGACACTTTGGGAAAGGTTTTCCTGGGTCTCAGTGCTATAGTTTCTGCACCCTGGAATATTCAGGGTTCCTCAGCCTATTGGGTTGGAGTTCACATGCACAAATTATGGAAGGATTGACAGTCCTTTCCTCCAAATTTTTCAGAAACAGCTCTTCACATCTATGCCCTACTGACTCCTAGTCTGACCTGGTCTGGCATGTCACTGAGATTTGGGTCTTCAATGCTATCAAGAGTAAACTGGATAACGCAGCTTAGAAAACTAGAGGTCTTTGAAACCCCATACTTTTTGAACCTTACTTCCAAACCTGCAAATCTGAGATTCTGTTAATAACTTAGCATGCATTGCAGGGAGAAACATCTTAAAGGATTTGTGAGTAACACTTAAACTGGAAGTGGAGGCACTGAGAATACAGAGATGAAGAGATACTTTCTTGATGCATATACTAATCCCCAGGGTATAGAGCAAAGTACATTGTGTTTCCCTGTATGAAAACTGCACCTCAGGGACATGAACAGGAATGGAGTGTGATTGACAAGTGATTGCCCTGCAAAACTTGTGCAGCAGAAAGAAAGCAAAAGATCTGCTCTTCCTTTGTGTGAACGTTGCCATGTATATTCATCTTTCAACTGTAAATCAAGTGCCAAGGAAGTACACCAGGAACAGTCAGGAGGAAACCTGCTTCAGCAACCCTGCACACCTGGTCATGCAGCTGAAGAAGCATGGAATGAGGGGGAGAGAGAAAAAGAAGATCAAACTAAGTTATGGCATGTTATGGTGTCTGCATATTACAGTGATTGACAATACAGAATTACCTAAGATAGATACCTGACCTGTCAGGGTATCACCTGGATACAATCTAACTTCTAAGTCATTTTCAGACAATTAAAGTTTTCAGAAGATAAAAAGCTCTCTGAAGAGTACCTTACAATGAAGGTGGTGTGTCTAGCATAACTATATCCATTTTCTTCCTGTATCTTTGGACAATCAGCCTAATCAGTGTTTCACTCATGCTTCTTTCACTACTGGGAATAAAAAATAGAAACATTTTATTCCTTTCAAATGAAAGAAAACGGTGATTTTTTTTCAGCCTTTACTGCAGGAAGCATTGTAGCTAGAAGTAGAAAAAATGAAGTGATCTTTTTTCTTTGTGTGGGTGAGAATCAAGGACACATATCAAAATGTATCCCCTGTCCAAAGTGGCATTCTGCCCATTCCTATTTACACATTGCCATTGACTCAATGGAGCCCTTTGTTTCCAAAATGCACAGATTATTCCAATTGTGTCTGGAGCTTGGATTTGTGTGTTACTGTCCACTGGGGGCTAAGAAAACACCAAAGATGTTATCCAATACCATAACTAACAGAATGGCATGAAGAAGAATTCAAAACCTGTGAGCAAAAGCAGTTTTTTCACTCTGACCCTTGGACTTCTCTGGCTCTTGTTTCAAGTGTCTACATTTTTATCTGAAGAAGGAAACTGCTTCTGTTACCCACCAACTTGCTCACTTTCAAGGTGTCACACACAGGGTTCACAAGCACTGGGTTACAGGGTGGTCTACACTATAATTTATAACAGTAAGAAGTCACAGCTAAATAGTACAAAATACTGCTTTTGATAACTTTTTTTCATCACAGATCTAAATCATAAAATGTTGTGCTGAGATAAAGCTCTCCACTAATATAACCTTTAATTTTACTTTGAAGTGATCAGGATATGTCCTGGAACCGGTGGGTTTGCATACTTACTTTCTGGAATTAAGAATATAGTTTTGCATTCTTGCACTGGCCATCATTCAGACTCACCTATGCAGCCTTTCACCATCATCATGAAGTAGAAAACAGACTGGGCACATGTGAGAAAGAAGCTGCACAAAATAATAAGCTGTTAACTTCTCCCAGGGATGCAGGTCTGATGCTGAACACATGGTTTGGGACTTGGCACTTGTGATTGAAATGAAGGTGGATAGAGAAGATAAGCCATTTTTTTAGTTAAAAACAGAATCAGTGGCCAAGGTAAGTCTGATGACTGTATTTGCTGAAGATGAACAAGAAGAGAGGAAAACATTAACCTAATCGTATGCTGGAAGATGTTATGAATTTCCTAGAGTTTTATCCAAATCATACTAAATTTTATGTCAAAATGGGAGGTATGGGTTTGCAACTGAAAAGCTTTCTGCATGCTGTAATGATGCAGCTTTACAAAAGTCTGTGTATGATGAATCTCTGCTTTCCTTGTTTCTCATAGACTGCACAGTCATAATTAAATGCACTAACGTGAAAGTTTTCAGGATTGGAATGGAGCTAGCTAAGGGTGTGATGTTTGCTTAGAAAAGGACAGAGCTCTTAAGAAAAAATAATCATTCCCCAGCGTATACCTTTATCTGACATGCAAACCAATGCCCTCTGTGGGCAAAATAGTAACCCAAGGCTTCAAGAACAGCTCGATCAGACATATTGTCTGAAATGCCTTGTTATTTGCTGTTTCCAGACTCGCCTGCCAATGTCTCCAGTGGGACTCGCCAGCCTGCTGCTCCATGAGAATGTGCAACTCCCTTCTGGTTTGTGACCACTATTTAGTAACCGCTATGGTAAGAGCAGGCATGGGTCCAGATTTGGCTTGTACAAACCAGAAGGGTGGGAGGCTGTGGAGGGAGGCACATGCTTTCTCTGCTCTCATACCTTCCAACAATGCTGCACGATCGGGATCTGGTCTGGCTCTCTGCCAGTGCTCTGACAGACTGAAATGATAGAGGATGCTTGATAAGAATTTGGAAATGCATCTACCTGAAGGTAAGGGTTAGTAGAGGTGTTAACACTGATGCTGTATCTGACACCCGCAGTACAGAGTCCTAGTTCTTGGCACCTGTGTTTTCCCATCAAGTAACACTCATTTGTTATCATATATACACACTATAGATTTACATAGCTTGTAGGGGTGAATCATGCATAATTGTGGCTTCTTACATGACAGTTCATATATTAACAAGGAACTTATTTGTGCTCTGTGCTGAATGAGTGTAGCAGGAGCATGTGGACCTCTGGTGTCAGAACCATGTTTATCATTATCTGGAGGTAAAACAGTTTGGTGGTTAAAAAACAACGTAAGAAAATAATTGCTGGCTTGATTTGCCTGTACCCTGGGAAACATTGCTTTGATTTATGTTTATATCTCTAGATACCTAGTGAAAATATGATAGTAACCAGGATTCAACCATTCTTATGCAGAACATAATGAATTATATTAAGAGGTAGGCTCATAACCCTTTTCCCCATGCCCTGCAGTACCTTTTTGGATGACAGCATGAGACATGGGCACCAAGAGAAAATATTCTCCATAAATTAGAGGCTATGACTTAGCAGAGTCATGAGAAAGTTTAATAGGCAGTGGTGTTACACCACATATGACACTGTCCTTAAGTGTGGCAAAGCTCATGGACTTCACCTGGGTGCAACAGTGTCTGACACCTCCTGGTCCAGAACCAGCTCATTATGGGTTATCCTACCCCATAATATCCCAGGGCTGTGGAAAGTTATGTTCACAGTAAGTGCTACACCAGTCCCACCAGGTAGCATGGGACTCATTTCACAGGTACTTCTAATCATCAGGTCTCCCAGGGGGGCATAGCCTGTAGGATTCCTGTAAAAGGGCTACAAACCAACAAAGCTTTTCTCTCCTGTGAGCCAAGCGGAGCAGAGCAGGCTGCCAGCCCTGCTCCCCTGCCAGGTCTGACACCTTGCTCTCAGGCTCCCAGCGTATGGGGTCTGGATGTGAGTGCAGAGGGAGGGGTGGCACCACCAAAGCCATCTCCCGCTCTGATGAGGTGTGCAGAAAAGACGCAGTGTCAGAGCATGCAGGCTGTTTGGCCAGAGTTTAGGGAGCAAAAATAATAATAAAAATCCTCATGGAGAGACCTGCAAACAAACAAGGGGAGACATCTATGCACGTTACTGTTTGCTGGGTAGGGCAATTCTGGCCACAGCGCATAGCATCCTGGGGAGTGGGACCCTTGGGGTGTTGAGAGTAGGTTTGTTAATGGATCTCCTAGGGGTTGATGGATTTAATGGGTGAAGTAAGTCTGCTTGTATTTATTTTATTTTTTTGGCAGCTGCTGCAAGTGGAATTTTATGCATTTTTCTGGCTGTTACTGCTTGTCTGGGCTATTTAGATGTTGAGGTACACTTGTTTCCTTCTTGGTGGACTTTTTTTTTTTCAGAGCAGCTGAGACTCCTTCTGCAGTGGCACATTGTAGTATACTTCCATTTGCAAAATGTTCTTTCTACTGCTTTCTACTGCTTTCTGCTGCTGAGTTGACTTGTATTATACAGATCAGGCTTAAGAGCTGACAGCTCAGTCTTTAGCAGAACCTGTTTGTTCTCACTAAGGTCACTGAAAACTTTGGTAGACAAAAAACATTCTTCCAATTTAGGCCTTCAACAAATCTCAGTGTTTGAGAGCTTAACTGACACTTAGCTCAATTTCTTTCCTCTTCTACAGAAATCTCTGCTTCTGACTTCAGCTTTTTGTACTACAAAAACCAAACTGCCTTCCTCCTGTTGATTTCTTAACTTTTTTTTTTTTTTTTTTTTTTTTTGATAAGAAGCATGCATTCCCTTTGACTTCCATATTAAAATCCAAGGGATAAAACCATCTACGCAAAGTGAACAAGGATGTCAGAAGCTTGAACCTTTGCTAATATAAATCAGTGCAATGCTACGCATATAAAGCTTTGCTCTAGGTACAGATCAGGCTGAAAGAAATATTTTATTTTTGTTATAATCTCTGCCTATAATTCAATTCCTCTCACTTTGTAATACTTTCACTTCTCTCTGCAGTGCACCCTCCAACTTGTTCCTTTCTTTCTCATTATTGGTTACCCAGAATAAAAATGGGGCTGGATTCTGAAGGTCTGCCAGCCTCTAACAGTTGAGGGTCAGCGTGTTGTCCAGGTGAGGCCAGATCAGAGCTACATACAAACTGTCTATTTTTCCTCTGTCTCCTGACTATAGGGTCTCTGCTGAAGGAAAACAGCTCTCAATAAAATTTCCTTTTCTGCTACCTCATCATCTGGCAAATTCTTATCTAGGGTGAAACATAGTTATCCATAAATCTCTTTTTCCTATCAAGACTTTGCCCCAACATCCTTTCTAAGATTGTAAGATGGTTTATATACACATGAATGTGTAGATAATTTTTCTACTACACTTGGTAAATATCAGAATATAGTGCATATTTTTCTCCAGACTATGTAGTAATATCAGATAGTAGTCTCACTCTGTTACTGGGTATACTACAACCAACATAACATTTCTTCAGCTGCTTCAGTAAAGGTATAGAAAGAAGTGACATCTATAGGGAATTATATGAGAAACTAATGTCCTTTCCTGATACCACGAATGCAGTAACACCCAAAATAAAAACTCTACTGCAAATTTGCATTTTCTCAGTTAGAACACTTAAGAAGCTACTGTGAGATTATGACCTTGTGAAATAATGATCTGGAATGTCTTCCCTCTGCTGTTATGCCCCACTGAGTGCTACTGGTTTTCATAGTTAATCATAAACTCTTGCACTAAGTTAATTGATGTCCTCATTATGTCATACTTAACTGCAGCTGAGAAGCGTCTTTAGCCATTAACTTTTTTTTTTTTTTTTTTTTTTTTTTTTTTTTTTTTTCCCTAGCAGTTAGCCTTACCACATCAAGCTGTGGAAAGTGTGAAGAAAGGATCTCAAAAACAAATTGACTGTCAGTGTGACCATTATATCACCACTTAAATTTGCAAGTACCAGAAGAAAAAGTTCCCATCACCTTACATATTTCTCACTCTGCAAATTTCATGAATTTTCTGTAATAATCACCAAACAAGTAACTGCCTGCTGGTGACAATCAAGAGCTACAGTTTGGGGTTTTGCACCCTTCTGGAAATGCCAAAGAACTAATGTTTTCACTTAAAACTTAGGAATCTCAGAGATATTGCTCTGATGATAAAGCTTCAGATCCTCACTCTACAGCTCTTTTGAAGGACCAGGTTTGTTGAAAGCTGAGGATGAGAATATATTTCCCATTGCTTGGACAAGAAAAAAGTGGTATTTCTTTACCTGGAATGGCATATTATGAAGTGGGGGATGAGAGAAATGGGACAACTGGGGTTGTGGCTATGGAAGGCAGTTAATGGTTCTTGTTTTCAAACACGTTTTTGAGTCTTGGTTCATTTATTTATTTATTTTAACTGTTTTCTGCAGCAGGAGTTGAAGCATTGCTGTAAGGTTCAGTTAATGAGATGCTCCTGTCTCTCCTGTTATAAAATATGTCCCCTCTGTTCTCGGTGCTTGCTGGCCTCTTTGCTGGGACTGCTACTGAGGACCCCCTGCTCCAGAGCCACACTGACTGACCCCCTTGCTGAGTGCTTACTTTTGCTCTTTCCTGTTTTATTCACCTCTTAATCCTAGTTAAAAGCTATTCAAAGGTTTGATCTTTGTAAGCATTTTACCTAAGGCATGATTCCATCTCAAGCCTTAATCCCAATAATCTTGGAAACCAACCTGTCTGACTGACCTTCTAAAAACATCCCATGTAACAGGATGACATGGGCTCTGCCGATCAATATCCTTACTAACAACTGATGCTTACTCAGGGCAGTCAGCAGACATCTTGGCCCAAGGCTTCCCAGCAGAAATTCCACGTGGTTATTCTGGAGATAGTTAAAATTGCACTTTGAGTTGTTGCATCAGGGTGCAGTCTATCACTAATATTATCTTTCAAAATTCCCAGCCTTACACATCATGATGTGTCATGTCTGGTGAAAAGCAATACATGATTTGACTGATGTGCTGTAGCTGGGGTGAACTTATTAGTCATGATAAGCCTATTAGTCATGTTACATCTGCCTTAGTATAAAGAGGTTCCAATGCAAGTACAAGAACTAACTCCTGTGTATGAAGTACAGTTGAGTAAAAATCTTCTTTTGGCAGCAGGCATCTTCAGTTTCAAAGCACCTTATGGCTAATATAGGATATTCTAATGAATGTCCTATTTATTAAGATATTCCCAATAAGCTCAGCAAAATAAAATAAAACAAAATAAAATCAAACTGTAAGTCTTTTGTCAAAGACAGTAGGGAATACTTTAAATCCAGCAACTTGTGAAATTGTCATCATCATGGCTTGAAATGCCCCTCTACAAGATGAACAGTCAGCCACCAGGCCAAGAAGAAATTAGGCTGAATTTCATGAATCAATCATTTTGTGACAAAAACTATGTGAAACAGATAAAGTTGAAATCCAGCCCTGACTGGAAGACTTCTGAAAACACGTTTCTGTAAATCTGGGTCCAGCATCAATTAAATATATTTTTTTTCAAACTTATCCAAGACTCCTCCCAATGCAGATATTATCAGATAGCCAGATGAATGAATATTACAAATCTGCTTGTACATACTGAGCATAAGCTAAGATGTTGTAGTGGGTTTACGTGGCAAGGTTTTGGTAGCAGGGAGCCATAGGGGTGGTTTCTGTGAGAAAGATCTAGAAGCTGCCCCATGTTTGGGAAGGGCCCCATTGTTTTCCAGATCCGAGCCAATAAGCGATGTTGTATTGCGCCTCTGTGAGAGCATATTTAAGACAGGGAAAAAACGCTGCGCCACACAGCAGCCGGGAGAGTCAAGGGAGTGGGAGAACAGCCTTGCACCAAGGTCAGTGTAGAAGGAGGGGGAGAGGTGCTCCAGGCGCCGGAGCAGAAGTCCCCTGCGGCCTGTGGTGAGGACCATGGTGAAGCAGGATGTCCCCCTGCAGCCCATGGAGTACCACGGTGGAGCAGGGTTCCACGCTGCAGCCCGTGGAGGAGACCACGGTGGAGCAGGTGGCCCTGCACCGACGGAGGCTGCCGCCTGTGGAAGACCCCTGCCGGAGCAGATTCCGGGCCGGACCTGTAGCCCGTGGAGAGGAGACCACGCAGGAGCAGGTGATCTGGCAGGAGCTGCTGCCCGTAGGGGAGCCAGGTTGGAGCAGTTTTCTCCTGAGGGATGGACCCCGTGGTACGGACCCATATCTGGAGCAGTTCTGGAAGAGCTGCTGCCTGTGGGAAGCCCACGCCGGATCAGTTCATCAAGGACTGCATCCCGTGGGTGGGACCCCACAGCACAGGGGACGAGAGTGACCGAGAAGGAGCGGCAGAGAAGAAGTGCTGTAGACTGACCATAACCCCCATTCCCCGTTCCCCTGCGCCGCTCGGGGGGAGGAGGTGGAAAAGGGTGGATGGGGGGAAGGTGCTTTTGTTTTTTTTTTCCTTTGTTTTCTCACTTCTCTCGCTTGTTAGTTGTAGACAATAAATCTTACTATCTCCTTATGCCGAGTCTGTTTTGCCCGTTACAATAATTATTGCGTGATTTTCTCGTCCTTATCTCAATCCTTGAGCCCTTTTCACATATTTTCTCCCCATTCCTCTTTGAGGAGGGGGAGTGAGAGAGCGGCTGTGGTGGAGCTCGGCTGCCCACTCGAGCGGAACCACGACAGTCTTTTTTGGCGCCCAACGTGGGGCTCGAGGAATTTGAGATAAGGATGATAGTTAGTAGAAGTAACGGGCAAAAATATGTGCAGGATGATTGTTAGGAATGTACAAGTTGTGAAGAATTTAAGAAAGCAGTAACTGTGAGATGTTAGTGTGGTGAAGGGACGAGGGGTGGTGTGTGTGTAAAATGTCCACCTTGTCGGTGCTGTGATGATGTTATGTTTATTTTGGTGTGGTGAATTCTTTTTCTTTTTGATGTAAGTGAAGTTTGTGAAGGTTGTTGTGATAATTGTAAAGTGATGGTATGTTGTGAGTAGTCTTAAATATGCTTTTAACAGAGGCGAGGGGTGGAATGTAGTGGGTTTACGTGGCAAGGTTTTGGTAGCAGGGAGCCATAGGGGTGGTTTCTGTGAGAAAGATCTAGAAGCTGCCCCATGTTTGGGAAGGGCCCCATTGTTTTCCAGATCCGAGCCAATAAGCGATGTTGTATTGCGCCTCTGTGAGAGCATATTTAAGACAGGGAAAAAACGCTGCGCCACACAGCAGCCGGGAGAGTCAAGGGAGTGGGAGAACAGCCTTGCACCAAGGTCAGTGTAGAAGGAGGGGGAGAGGTGCTCCAGGCGCCGGAGCAGAAGTCCCCTGCGGCCTGTGGTGAGGACCATGGTGAAGCAGGATGTCCCCCTGCAGCCCATGGAGTACCACGGTGGAGCAGGGTTCCACGCTGCAGCCCGTGGAGGAGACCACGGTGGAGCAGGTGGCCCTGCACCGACGGAGGCTGCCGCCTGTGGAAGACCCCTGCCGGAGCAGATTCCGGGCCGGACCTGTAGCCCGTGGAGAGGAGACCACGCAGGAGCAGGTGATCTGGCAGGAGCTGCTGCCCGTAGGGGAGCCAGGTTGGAGCAGTTTTCTCCTGAGGGATGGACCCCGTGGTACGGACCCATATCTGGAGCAGTTCTGGAAGAGCTGCTGCCTGTGGGAAGCCCACGCCGGATCAGTTCATCAAGGACTGCATCCCGTGGGTGGGACCCCACAGCACAGGGGACGAGAGTGACCGAGAAGGAGCGGCAGAGAAGAAGTGCTGTAGACTGACCATAACCCCCATTCCCCGTTCCCCTGCGCCGCTCGGGGGGAGGAGGTGGAAAAGGGTGGATGGGGGGAAGGTGCTTTTGTTTTTTTTTTCCTTTGTTTTCTCACTTCTCTCGCTTGTTAGTTGTAGACAATAAATCTTACTATCTCCTTATGCCGAGTCTGTTTTGCCCGTTACAATAATTATTGCGTGATTTTCTCGTCCTTATCTCAATCCTTGAGCCCTTTTCACATATTTTCTCCCCATTCCTCTTTGAGGAGGGGGAGTGAGAGAGCGGCTGTGGTGGAGCTCGGCTGCCCACTCGAGCGGAACCACGACAGATGTTTCAATGGTTAACCACCACCTCTGTTAAAAAAAAAAATAAAAATCTTATTTTATCATTGGATTTATCTGGCTTGAATTTTCAACTGGCAATTTTTAACTGGTTGGAAGCTGAATCCTTATCACATACCAGTGGACCATGCTTTTCAGGCAGTGAAGGGAAGCAAGTAAGGAGGGAGGAAGAATTGTCTTTTTTTTTTTTTTTTGGCAAAAATTCCCACAGTCTTATCATTAAACAGCAAAGATTTATGTAAACGTTTGGTGCAGGGGGGTGCTCAAGATTGGCCTCTCACAAGAGCTGACACAGCAGCGAGAGGTACCTGGTTTGTCTGAACAGCAGCTGGCTGGAAGACTGCGGTCAAGTTGTGCATTAGTCATTCTTTAAAACTGTCCAAAAAAAGAAGATAGGTGCCACAGTTTCTCATGGCCAGCACTCACTCTGTGACAGAAGCTCAGCTTCTGTCTGTCTGATGTTTAGCAAGCCATTAATATCAGTCCTACAGTCAAACACTGCATGGTTTATTGTCATGTTCTGCTGTCTGATGAAGGTAGGTGTAGAGCTGGCTTTTGTATCCAGAAACCCCTGCAAAGAGGTGTCTGAGCAAGACAGAACTTCACCCGACTCTACTGATTGCTTTCAAAATCCTTGCAGAAGATGTCCCTACTCAAGCATCTAGGAAATCTTAAAAATAAACTAGCATAAAATCATCTACCAGAAAAAGAAAGCTATTATTCGTTTTAAGATTTATTCTTTCCAGGCTTAGATCTATGTCTAAGTCATTTAGGGACTAAAGTAAAGCCCATCCCAGTGATTAGAAGGATTCCTATTATCTCCCTTGGCTTTAGGACAGTGTCCTCAAAGTTTGATCTTGCTGCTGTTCAAGTGGAAAAACTCTTGTTGATTTGAGTGACGCTGGATTAAGGCTGTCTTTGTCCCAGGGAGGGCAGCATCTTATGACGCAACATGACCTTTTCCTTTCAAAACTTGATCTTTAGCTCTGCCGACTTGGCAATTCCAAGTCAGTGAGACAAGCTCATCCTCTCCCTCTTTTATGAGGCCATCTGGGAGGATGTTGCTCTTACAAGCACTACCTCTGCAACAGCTCCATCATTTTGAGCTGAAAATTCTTGTGCCAAATATAAATGTGGGGAAACATCCCCCTCCAGCTTGTGATAAGTGGTTGAACCTGGCACAGCCGAAGTGAGGGAGAATCTGCCAGAAAAGCTCTGCAGTGTCTAAAGAGAACTTGGATCCTTCTGATCTTGGAACAAGGTCCTTCTGCCGAGATGGGATGTGTTTTTCTCCCTGAATTGCTTGCTTATCTATTCCGGATCAGTGCCTGGTTGCTGGTTGCTCCTCCTGCGTAAGATGCTCATCATATAAGTGAACTGCACCCTGTAGAGGCCCAGGATTTTTTCCATAACTCTACAGCCAATAACCCATTCTAGTTCCTTGCTTTGTTTAATGAAGAGAACTCATTCCATGTTTTGATCTAGCCATAATTGGGACAGTGTCTTATTTTCCTAAAGCTGTCCCTGCAGACTTTTTCCAGCTGGCATAACAATTACGCTGGTGGAGATACATGTAGTTTAACGGCTTTATTTGTGGAGTGTTGATGACGCACTAGTTGAACTATTAGCAGGTATTTTTGCATTTCATTTTGTTCCTTATAGTAAAATTTCCCACCTGGACTTCTGAGGCAAGATGTGTTAAGTCTGGCAGATTACTCAGACTCTATGCACTATTTCAGATAACAGCTCCTCTGTCTGACTTCACAGATCAGAAACTATGTGTTTTTCTGTGTCACTTTTAAGTCTGAAAAATTGGATTCTTTTCTGAGCCCTGCAACTGAGATCACTAACCCTCAAATGAAGAAGATTTGCTTGGTGGCAATCAGGGTGACTTTTCTTATGCTTTGTTCTTGATTTGGGTCCCTATACTGCCACCACAAATGAAATAACTTATGCTCTTAATCAAACACATTTTCCTAGTAGGTCTGTAAGAAGACTGGCCTGTAGACCAACCTGTCATGAGTATTTCAGTGCTTCTTGTAACAACATATACATAACTGCATAACTGGGGGTGAATCAAGTTTTCCCTCCTCAAGGAATCCTTTATATATACATATTTATATACATATACATGTATATATCGGAAAATGCTTCAGAAACAAAGTAAATTATCCCTCTCCATCCTTCTTTTGAAAAATAAAGCCAAAATTCACCAACTTAGTGAATTTCACGTTTGACAGGATTGTTTCATGAATGACAAACTGACAAGTCTTGTCCCTCTTTGCTTGTTCCAGCCTCACATTTGCTTGCTAATTCATGCAAAGTTTTTCTAAGTGCTCCATCCTGGAAGATGCTGGTTCATCTGTGAAAAGCAGTTTCTCAACCAACCTATCTCCACTCTCCAACTCAGTGATCTGGCAAAAGAGTGAAATGTTACTGCTGCTCAGGCCAAAGGCTCAGAAGAATAAAAACATGGCATGAATGCTGGCACGAATGCTGGCATCTTGATGACAATCTAATCTCTCTCTTCCTCTGCCACCTCTTTTGATTTCATATAATTGTTCAAGGAAACAAGGTAGAAGACTGCTGTGCAACTAAATGTGCTTAAATAAGGAGCTAATAACAAATTATTTGCAAGGGAGCACTGGTTTGCAATGCTTCCCATTGCAGCCTTTTCTGTACTGAAGGTGCTGCATCCTCTCAGTGGGTTTGACCCTACCTGTACTGCCCATCAGCACATTCCTGTGTTGACTTGTGGAGAACCACTTGAAAATGGCTGTAGATAGTCAGTGCCCTTCAGGAATGTGCTTAACAAGTGCTCTCCCCTGTTCCTGCAGCTGCCTGTCTGGAGAACCTGCTTCCCAGCCAGGGCACCAGGGAGCTGTAGCTCCCTTGACCTCATTTAGATCCTGCCTAAATGCCCAAATCTGCAGACATGAACCAAGCAAAACACTGATGGACACTTGCCTTAACAGTAGGAAAGGACAGTGAGCATCAGGCCATCACAGGGTTGTGCACCGATGTCTAATGGCTCACCCCTGCTGTGGGCAATTAGAAACCTTGGTATCTCTTTTTTAGAGATACCATATCACTTTCTTATCTTTTCTTTTCTTAAAAGAAAACATGTCTGAGATGCAGTCCTGATACCTGCGTACCTAAGAAAAGTAGATTAGTAATTATATACTTTGTGTGCTGGTCAAATCCTTCCTTCACACATTTTCTTCTAGCAGCGACCCTCTTCCATCTTAAGTCAATTTTCTCGCAACCCCCCTGAGCTTTGCCCATCACTCCTGGCAAAGGACACCTTTCCACCAACAATAAAGGCTCATCTGCTCAAGCACTGGAGATGTACACCTCAATTTAGACCAGCCAGCATATGGAAATGGAAGACAGAAAGCAACCTTGTGCTGTGCAGATTGTTGTCATGCCTTCAGTAACATCTTGTGGAATAGATGGGCTTACACAAAAATAGAGAATTATCATGGACTTTATGTGCATAAAATCTTTAGCTAAGGGCGTTTTTCCAAGAGACTTTTCTGTAAGGGTCACTCCTAACCCAACCTTTCAAGTTTTTTTTCTTGGATCTAAGAGTTTTCTTAAAATGTTTCCATCCGCACTCCCTCCCCAGTCACTCCCCTCCCCCAGTCATGTTTTATTGGAGATAAGTTTTACTTTATTATTATACAGCATTAGATTTTTTTATTTTTTTTTCCCAATACTCAGGCACTTCAGCTGGGAACAGGCTGCCAATCCAGATCTCCTATTATACAGTTAATGAGTAATACTTGTTTGAGAATGAAACCCAGACTGAAGTGCTCTTGACAAAAACCTGGGTTAAGAAGGAGTTTTTCAGTAGCTTGTTAAGCAAAGGCATTTAGCATGCAGAGCCTCAACAAAGTTTTTTCACAATTTCTGTTTCCGTCAGATCAAATTCCCTATCATTTAGATATATTGCTTGCCTTTTTCTAAGACCCTGAAGTGGTGTTTCACTCATCAGGTCTAATATTTTCTACTTTTTTTAGAGAAGAGAACGGACTACATGGAAACATTTTGGTAAGATTTTGCCATATTAAAAATCAATGTTGCGTTTCCGTCTTTCCCTTAGCACTTTTAGTGAAATGCCCTGTTTTGGCCAATAGAAATTCCAGATTCCAGGCTGTAAATGGCAATATTTATTTAGTCATCAATGTCAGCACTTGTTTTTCTAACCTGGTCTTGATCATTAACATCCCATAGCTAATGAGGTTTTTCCTGATAGATTGTGGTATCAGACAAAGGAGCATAAATGCTTGATCAATAACTTTCAGTGATAATTTCACTCCTAACCTGTGTTTTGAACATGAACCTTCAAAATATTTTAATGGCCAAGACAAACGAAGTCTGTGCACAGTTATGTTTTTACAGTATTTTAATTCCAGTGAATCAGTACCGTAAATATTGATACACTGTTTTGCCTTCAGTATTTTTGGACTGCCGTCAAATTAATTAAATAGTAAATAGCAGAGTGCATATCCCAGCACACTGTCCTATTAAATGTTAGGCAAGAATAGAATGGTTGATAAAAAGGTCTTTATGCTACTGCAAATAAAGGAAGGACAAGGTGTTATACCAGCCTTTGTTGGCATTTCTCATGTGGTTTTCTGAAGTGAACATTTACTTTGTGTTCTTTAACAGATGAGAAAGCTTCACGGCTGTGAATGTATGTGCAACATACTTTTATAATTATCTCCCCATCCTTGGTGTTTATTTTCTCCCTTTTCCCTGTGATTCCTCCAATTTGCAGGTTTTTCTTTTTTTTTTTTTTCTTTTTTTTTTTCTTCCCCTCCCCCCCCCCTTCTTGCAGAACTGAAAGAGACACCCGTAGGTTGCTAACTTCCATCTGTGATGGTGTCTGCAGAGTTTGTAGCTGCTATTTATCTGCCTGCACATGGATCACTTTGCATTTCTCTGGGACAGTCTTCAACCACACATAGAGGGAGCTGTCCTATTATCCTTACTATTGTCCTTACCCTATTATATCATATTATGTCAACATGCAGAGAACATCAAACAGAAATGATTTCTCTAGGTACCAGCTATCTCCCTCCTGGTCCCCTTCTCCTGGCCAAGCCACAGGTATGAGCTTGCTTCAGGGGCTGAGTTAGAAAATGTGTGCTTCCTCTCAGGTGGCAGCACTGTGGTTGGGAGTAGGCAAACACCACAGAGGTCCGACAGCCAGGGAAAGCTGCTGCTGCCACAACCATTCAGGTGATGAAGACAACAAAGCATGTTGCCTGCAGTGTCTTGCTTACTCAGCATTGTTGCTGGCTGGCCAGCAAACCCTGGAGGTTGTTACAGTAGAAGATCGTGTTTTCCGACCTGTTTATTGACTACATTCCTGCCCCTGCAGGCTTCTGCTTTAACAAAGCAGACGTGTGACCAAGGAAGCAATGGAAATCCATCGTATTATATGGTTTGGTTTTCAAAGCTGATGACCTGGGTGTCTTCATTTCTCTTTGGCGTTTATCTGTGTATGTCTTCTGTGCTTATCTCTTGTATTGATTGCCTTGAGAGGTTACAAAACTCCAGCTCTGACTTTGCCTCCCTGAATTCACAAACTCTGAAGATGTAAGCCCTTTGGTGCCAGGTTTCTGCAAATTTGCTTTTTTTTTTTTTTTTCTGTGTGGATAGCTTGAAGATTCAGTGTGATTCAGCTTTTAGTACAACTTGCAAGCAAAACTGGAGCCATATTGATTGAAGAATGAATTGGCTTTTATTGACAGATACTTAAGCTCACATTCATCACATCACAACGTTCCCAAGTAAATTTTGTTCAGAAAAACAGATTGAAAACTTGACCCAGACAGACTTCAGAAGAAAGTTTGTTGTCACCAGGAACTGAAAACAAATCTCATGAAATATGAAACAGACTTTTAAATAGATGGGAGCCTGTCAGGAGTCTGTATCAGTAGAGGTTTGGATAACTGCAGCCCCAGTGTCTTGAATTACCTGTTTTCTGTAGAGGATGGGATACCTGGAAGGCAATCTGCTTTGCAGAAAGGTTATGATAGCTTTGATATCGGTAAGTAACAGGACATATATTCAAGTGGATCCAGGTTTCATGTAGTATTTCTCATTAGTAGACACATTTCGTTTGTAAGCATTAAGTATGATCCCCTCCAAAAACCTTGCAGGTCTTAACGCCCCAGAACTCCTCCTTATTCTAAAGAGAAGCCTCCAATCCAAAGCTTCATGATGTTTCCCCTTGCACACAGGAGCTTCTTCACCATTGTTCAGAGTAGGTAAGGCAAATACTTTTGCAGAGCCTGTTTGAACATGCATGTTTTTTCAGAAGGGAACATAAAGCAATTTGACATGGTCTTGTTATTTTCTTTTGGAACTTTGAATCTGTCAGTACACATTTTTATTTATTTTTTTTAACTCCCTTTCTTTTTCCACATGAACTAATTTGGGAGAGCAAGCGAAGTCCTTCAGGAGAAGGAGGCACAATGTACACTGGAGTGACCTTGGGGGCTTTGCCTCTGTCATTGCCCTCTCCAACTCTTGATAAACAACAAGTGAAATGGATTTACAAGCTCGCAGAAATCATTTCATTTTCTCTCATTTTATCAGCACAGATGGAAAGCAGGGCTGTATCTAATCTCAGTCCAGAATCAGCTGGAGTTGGACTGGTAGTGTATAAAGACAGCAAAAGCAACAGACTTATAAATTTACTGAGCTGTAACGTGTGCTGTGTGAGTTAGTAGGACAGAGTTTTTCAGTAGTTTATGCTTAAGAAAGATAGAGATCCACAGACATTTATTTTGACATTCCATTTCTTTAAAATACTCCCTAGTCCTGCACCAGATGCTACATTTGCTGACATTTCTAGTTTAATGTTTGCTGTGAAATCGTTCCTGGAAATGCAGTCTAACAGGGCCAAATCCCAGGGTTCTTCCTCAGTCAAGGTATGAGGGTGCTAGTGCATAAACATCTCACTGCCCAGCCTAATCAATAGGATTTTCCTATATGGTCCTGCGGTATATTGCACATATGTCTTTTATCTTTCTCTCCTTCCCTATATTTTTTCCCTTGTCCTGAGTTCTTTCTTCAGCATTTGAAAATGAAAAATGTTCAGTGAGACGGACATAGTGCTTTGCAGGCAGCCAACTGCACTTCTAAACCGCCGCACAGGTATGCATTCAACCACATTTGGCAGTACTTGCTGCAAAAAAAGAGCTATTAAGACTGGTTGAGGACCGGGACTGAATTGCCCTCTTGCCTTAGACTGTGGTTCCTGTGATTCAGTGTTAAGTGGAGGGGGATGTCAAGCATACTCGTTAAGAGTAAATTGATAAGTTATACATTTTGCCTTTGAACAGGGTAACAAGCTCCTGCAGAGCATTCCAATGAAAATATTAAGGGGACACTTAGTGTAACATGGAGCTTCTACATACGTTCATTCATTCACAGAAGCTCAGTTAGTACAATACCTCTGTGAAGTACATGTACCTGATGTCTCCCCACAGCAAGGGCTTGTCTGACACATTGCTGTACAGATGAAGAATTGAAACCATGTATAGTAAAGAGAAACATGTGTAAAAGTAGTGAGAAAGGTCATTATTTCCAGGGAAAAAGAAAGCCTTCCTGGATTATCCAGCAAACTGTTGAAGCACTAACAAAACTGTGTTATGTCTGCACAAGTCAATTTTGCATGCATTGCATTACAACAAATAATCACCCCAATGTGTTTTGCAGCAAGGTTCTTAAAGTGGGGATCTGGAAGAGCATACCTGCCTCTTCTTTCTAGAAATGTGGATTAAAATCAAGGGTTAGCATGTAGTGGAGGCTAACACTATGATTTATCCACTTGCTGCCTGAAAACGCAAACCAAAATAAAATCAAAACTGTCTGTGCAGCTGATGGTCCTTGCATGGTCCCAGGTTCTGGTAAAATATAAGAATAAAGGTTGAGCAACAATATTAACATCTAGGAAAAAGGGGGGGGGGGGGGGGGGGGGGGAAGCAAGAGGTGGAGGGAAATCAGTTTCTCTGTCTGCTGAAGCTTCCAGCATTTGTTAGATCCAATGAGCATTACAACAGCTGGTTTCACCTGGCTGGATGTGAGACAAAGTTGATGTGGGAGATCTGGGGTCCTTTCCTGGCTCTACAGAAATCTTGGATGACTTTTAAACAAAACAACTGAGATGTGAAAGAGAGGCTCTCCTGAGTCTGGCATCCTCAGTCTCTTGTAAGCCATTAGGCTGCAGAGCTCTTGCAATGCAAATAATACCAGTACATTACATTGCAAACAAAGGTTTCTGATGCTGAGGTTAAAATAACTTCCTTTCAGAAGCTTTAAAGTTTCAGCTCATTTTAAAAGAAAAAAAAAATGAATATGGCCTTCAGTGTTTTTGGTAAAAGCTGTGGTGTTTTTCTTCTTGTTAACTTGGTTGCATTTAGAAGAATAGATACTTCTTAAGGAAGAAAACTTAAGAAGTGCCAGAAAGTTTCAAACTAGAAAAATGCAAGTGCATATGGGCCCTTTTTTGCTACATGATATGTCTGATGAGTGACAGTTTGTCCTTCCTGTAATATCTAACATCCTGTTTGCTTGATATATATATTCCTTTCTGTATATAAATATATACAGTATACATTTTTTCCTCCAAAGGCCCACAATTGCCATAATATATCTCCAAGACTATAGTGCCTGTTAATGTTTTTGTAAGTAAGTATTCTCCTTACACTGCTCTGAGTCAGATTTCTGTTGCCTGCTCTAGTTCTTTCCTGGCTTTCAAGGAGCAGGTAGGAGCCAAATACCCAGCAGATCTCTCCATCTGATATTCAGTTATGGGGAGAGGAAATACTGAAAATGGGATCTGGTGCAGTCAGTGGTATGATGTTAAATGAATGTCAGTTATTTCTGGAGGCATTATAACGTTATACATGGGTCTGATTTTACCAAAATTCACAATATTATTAAAAAAAAAAAAAAAAAAAAAAAAGGACTATTTTATTGCAGCAGAACTAGAGATTCTTCAGGCTAATGACTTTCAAGTGGCAATGACTCTGGGGTTGTTGGCTGGGTAGGGGCACATTCAGGCAGTCAGTGTGAATGCTTTGTGTTACTACATGCCATCTCTCCTGCCACTGGTGGTGCATTGGCTCCTCAAGTTGATCCACCCCAGTGGGGCTTCTGTGCCCCAGATCCAGTAGGAAATCAGCCCAAGATCCAGGGAACCAGGGCTGGCATATCTGGTGTTTTCCCTCTCTGCCTACCTTCCCTTCCAAGCAATGGGTTGCAAAGGGAAACTGCCTTGGTTGTAATTTTTAACATCTATTGAGAGAAAAATGCTCTGTAGTGAATCGTGAAGTCTAGTGAGTTTTGCTCCATTTTTTCTCGTTTCTCTTCTTGCTGCTGGATCCTGCATCAAACCGCCTTCATCAGGCAGATATTAAATACAAATCTGGAGCAACCCAGGTCCTCGAGAAGCCTGGTGCAAACTTTGCTTCCCGTCTAGCAGCTTCTCACCCCTAATGTGAAATGTGGGGAATATTCATTTTCATGCTTCCCCTTTCAAAAACCACAATTTTTTTCACTACCTGTCAGCAAAATCACATAGCACTCATTTCTGATCTAAATTTCAGAAGTCTCGCCTTAAGACTCAAGGATTACATCAGCAATTAGAGCTTTAGAGACCTTTTGTCTTAAGTGATTATTACTGCAGAGTTTATTCTAAAACTTTATCTAGCCTTACCCAGCCCATATGCATCTGGACTGCATTCCAGGAATGCCATTCCTTCTCCATTGTTTCTCTTGTGTTTTTATGTAACTATTCAAATCCAGAGATGCACTCACTTTTACATTGTAGACATGGTTTTAACTGGCACAGCAAACATTTTCCTACACTTATCTTTAGAAAAAAAATATATGTAAGAGATAATCTAATCTTAAATTTAAAGTTTAACACAAATACAGGGATAGATGACAACTTGTGAAACTATTTCTCTCTAAGACATGCTAACACGGGTGATAGGACAGAGTACACATTATTTCTCAAATAGGGAAAAATGAATATTTAAGACCTACTTAGAAAGTTCTACATTGCTGTTGACAGCAGCATTGTGTCTGAGGGTGATCAAATAGAGCTCATTGAATAATTCATGGAGTGCATTTTGCAAAACTGTTTGTTTAAATTATTTATCCATTTCTATGTGGTAAAACTCAGAGGGATGAACCCTCCCTAAAATACTGCAAATGTTTTACCACATTTCCAAAACAGAACCACTTTCCTATAACAATAATATCAGCTTAATGCTAAATGCTATTTAACTTGCCTTTGTGCAATACCTGATACTGAAATGAAACACAGTCCTTCAGCACCATTTATCATGCATGTCCCCACAGTGGGCATTTGGCCCAGTGCAGGGATGTAAATGGTTTGTGGAAAGGACTGGGTTAGCACATCCAGTCCTGGGAGGGTATAAGCATATGAGTGAACTTCAGACACCATTTGCATTATATGAGCAGAGCTTTCCATGGAGCAGTGATTGATGAGGGGAATGGGCAGAGATTTAGGAGCCAAGAGGCCTGTTTTACACCTTCAGATTTGCCCAGGATTTAAGCTATTCACCTAGACATATGCTCTCCAAACACTGAGTAATGTGGAGCACCCTGAATGCTCTCAGATGCCTTATTTCTAGAAGATGTAAAAAACATGGATTGGCAGGAACTCATCATGTGTGTAACAAAGAGGTTTTAGAGCTCTTGTTGCCCTTCTCTAATTTTCTGGCAATGCGTGATGCATATTCAGAGAACTGAGCCCTTAGATTTAAAAAAATAGCTTGCATATGTTCTGCATGTAGATTACAGTAGTAAAACAGGGGAGAAGAGCATTAAAACATGACTTGAGGTCCACAGTCAGGAAGTGCAAAGTGCACCTAAAGTATCCCTACCCTGCCCCACTCTAGATTGTTGTGACTTGAACTAAAAGTTTAATAAAATACATATAAGGATGTGCTTGGCTTGTCAAAATAATGCTCTGTTTATTTCCACCAGACAGGTTCCATCTCAGTCTGGTAGAAATTTTGCATTTGCCATCACTGAGAAAAAATAACTCCAGGAAAACTGAGTTAAACTGATTGCAAAGTGGATATTAACTGGGACATACTGCTTATTTAAACCCTTTGAAAATACCACTGGATGTTCTTGCAAGTGAAAGAGAGGGTTATAAATATTTGCTGCAGAAGGAAACCAAACTAAAAATTAAATGCTTGAAATCCAGCAAGCTCTTTAATTATATAATGAGCATCATCTTTGCAGTGGGTAATTCTGATGTGTGAAGTGATTTTTTCCCCCACATACTCCTTTTTTTTTTTTTTTTTCTTTTCTTCTTTTTTCAGTTTAAGAATAACCCTATAATTGTTTGATATTCTCTTTCCTTCTGTCTTGTATTATACTTTCCTCCATGGCTACCTGAATACTTGTCTCATTAAATGAAGAAAGCTCTGTAAACTGCAGAGACTGCATGAGTAAGAGCTTTCCAGAAGCATTTAGACCAATACAGATGGTGGGAAAATTACATATAATGATTAGTCAGGGTGCTGCCATCTATAAACAGTCTAGCTTAGCTTTTTCCTTTGAGTTGATATTTTAATATTTATCTTCCTGACAGTTAAATTAGCATGAGCTCCACTCAGAAAGAGTTGCAAGCCTATCCTTCCCATAGGGCAAGATGAACATCAAATTCTGCAGTCAAAAATACTCATGTTTTATTCAATTTCTATGTAGCTCAATGGCTTACAAAAGAAAAGCAGAAAAGGTCAAATCTTCAGAACTCAAATACTTGTGGTCAGATGTAGCAGCTTGTAAACCTCTAAGTTTGCTGCCTGTCTGACCAGCTTTCCTGCTGGTTTTGCCTAGAAATGTCTCCCAAGTTAACTTCCTTTGAATAATTGCCTAAGTGCTCTACTACTCAATATTGGCTCAAACACTGGTGGCTTATACCCACAACAGGCTATGGGAGATATTCTTCTGAGTAACACTTACCATTTATTGTCTGCCCTGGGAAAAGACCAGAATTTCTGCAGTTCCTTCAGCAGAAGATGGAGGCAGCATTGTTTGCATCCTGCAGCCTTGACTGCAGCCATGCCTGGTGAGCAGACCTCCTTGCACCATTTGCTATCAAAAAAAGTGAAGTGCATTACACTTGCAGATGCTTTCACCCCACTGCTGAATTCTGCTGTGCTTGGAGTTCACGCAGGGTAATCTGGAAGTGCCTCATACCCAGGTACACACTCTGCAAATGCACGGGACTGTTTTCCTCCATGGGTTTAAATAGAGAATAATTTGGTTCTTTCCTCTATGCTAAAATTCCCAGGCTATATCAACACCATGGAGTAGCTCTGTATTCCCATTGTCCTCCCACTCACGTAAGCACTATTCAGCACTATTGTGGAATAATTTATAGATACGACATTGCTATGAAAATCTTTGCCTTTAGGAAAGCAATAGCATAACTTTTTCTTAAAATTCCTTAAAAATCGATTAATTTCTGACTTGTCCTTCAAAACTATTTGAACTGGATCTATAGTATTTTGCTACGGGATATTTTCCCATGCTCATTTGCTTCTTGGCTTACACAGAGGCACAGAGAACAGGCTGGAAGGGACCTTAAGAGGTCATCTGGTTCATCCCTTCGCCCCAGGGGAAGATTATTTGTCCTCTGTGCTCTTCTAGCAGTTTAAAAACCTCCAATAGATGGGAATTTCACAGCTTCCCTAGACAATCTCTTCCAGTGCCAGCTATCCTTATCACTGGAAAGGATGTCCCTTGCTGCATTTTGTCAGTATTTCTCCTTGTCCCATCCATAAGGGACAGGGACAAGAATTTGTGTCTTCCTTTCTCTCACATACTTAAAGACTTTCTTTCTCCTTCCCTAGACTAAACAATCCTAGAAGTTCAGTGGTCCTTGTTTGCAGGACCTTTGGCCATCCCTGCTGTCCTCTGGACTGTCTCCAGTGGTTCATGTCTTTCTTGAATTGTAGTGCTAAAGTAGGACAGCCTCCCAGCTTAGGCCTTCCCAGTACTATGAGGAGGGCAATGATTTTTGTGTGTGTGCGTGTCAGAGATGAGACTCTTGGGTATTACATCTCATGAGTGCATGAGTAACAACATGGACATTCCTGAACCATTTTTAGCTTGTGACCTACTATGAATCCCAGGTCCTTCAGTGCAGAACTGGTATGTAAACTGTTGGTCAAATCGTGCATCTGTGTAATCAACTATTTCTAACTAATTTCAGAAAATTCTATTTTCCTTGTTGACTTTTATTTTTTCTTCACCATTTCCTCAATCTGTAAGTTCCTTACGAATTTCCAGCACATCACAGACCTTCCTAGCTTGATGCCATCTCCAAATTTAATAAGCATATTATCTAGTATATTGTACACGTTATTATTTGAAGTACCAGACAGTACCAGATCAGTAACAGGCTTTTAGAATATCCTAGCCATGTCACTTTTCTTCTAAGAGTAATCTGTACATAGGTCTTCATGAGAACAGTTTTTTCACACTTTTAATTCCCATCTTGCATAAGTTTACTTTCAATCTGTTTCCCAAACTGGCTGATAAGAATACCACGAGACAGAGTCAAAAATTTCACTAAAGTCAAGGTATATCTCCAGACAGTCTGGAAGATTTAAATCTCTCATTTCTAATATTTCCGTGGAAGACATGATCATTTTTGGCTCCAGAATCTGTCTTCTGAGCTCAGACCAAAAGCCTTGTCCCCAGGGTAATGACTCTGCCAAGCTGCATAAAAATGCACTTAGCTGTAATTCTGTTACAATATTAACATTTTAAATCCACACATTTAATAGAAATATCATTAATCTCTCCTTCTTGAAGATAAATCATTTGCCTCGTTAGGGATATTACAGAAACACTGAAATAATACCTCCCTTCCTTCTGTCTTCAACATCATCACATGTAAGGGGTCAATTCGCAGCTTCCCAGGAGTACTGGGAACTCTCCCCTGAGTGAGGTCCTACATGAAGGTCCAGGGGGACATGGGCACGTGAGTTTAGAGGGAAGCTGTGCTGATCCATAGCAACTGGAAAACATAAAGGTGAAAGCCATCTTACAGCCAGCTTCCTAGCTGGAGAGATTAATTGCACTCGGTGAGACTTGTTTGATTACTTGGTCCCATGAGTAATAATGGGTTTCCTGAAGACTAAAGAGAGTAATACAGAAAAGTCAGAAAGAAATATGGGGACATATTAAAAGGTAACTATGAAAGGGAGAAAAATACATCTGAAACCACAAGGCATATAATTAACTTAGCATGGGACTAGATTTGTTTGCTTAATTATTCCTGCAGCTTCATACAGCACTGAAGGAAGTTTTAAGTGGCTTAAAAAAACAGAACTCATTTTAACAAAAGGTCATTAAAATTCTGAATGAAAACTGTGGCCTTCTTAAGGTCAATGACTCCTGTTGGTTCATTCATACTGGGATCTCTCCATAAGCCAAGAGTGGAGTTCTTGACACTTTGGGAAGTATTCATGTGGCTTAATTTAGGACTTTTACCTTAGGTATCCTGAATGACTCTCTGGAGGCTGCATTGACACTACAGGGAGCTTGGCCTTGAGTTAGACCTAAATTTAGAAGGTGTCAATGCTCTCCTCTGTGTGCACAAATCTTAAAAGAAAAATATTCTGCAACAGACCTATGTCTCTCTGAGATTATGCATTCCTCAGGGAGGTGACACTGTAAACAGGAAATCAGGGAGGCAACTCATATTTCCATAGATATGCTAAATGTCAAATGCCTTGTAAAAGGTGTTATACATAACCTTGTCACTTCTGGGGAAAATAAAATTAATGCAAAAGAAGCATACTTTGACAAGCTAGAGCATTTATATAAAGGCTGTGCATTTTGTACAGTGCTGCCAACTGTGTTTTCCATGTGGGAATCTTCAACTCCCTCTGCAGTCTTATCTCCTTGTAGAGGAAGGTCTCACACACGGGCAATGTTGTGAGCACCTGGAAATACAAATTCATCAGGGGATGAAACCATCTTGCCCAGCAAATGCAGTGCTAAATATTAGGTCACATCTGGAAATTAGACAGAATTAGTGAGGCTGTTTTTGATGTAACCCATCAGGGTGGGCAGGAAGGGCTGTAATCTTAAGAGCTATATTTAGAGGACAGAAGACTGTAAGGAGAGAAATGAGGCTGAAGAAGGGGGTTGGGTGGAAGAGAAAGCCCTATGCAGGTGGAGAGACCTCAAGCACCCTTGAGGACTCTGACCGAGGAATGCTAAAGAGGGATAAGGAAACTGGGCTTGCAGGTGCACTGGGGAGTTTAGATGTCTTGTTAGATCTGCATATTTCTTTTAGTATCTGGCTCGCAGCATAATTGTGTTACAAAGTCCAGGTGTTACGTGCTTGAGCTACTACCTGCATCTGGAGAGGAAGGCTGTGAGCCAGGGAGCCTGCAACACCCCAGACCCATGGAAGGACCATACCTGGCACGTGGGGGTGTGTAGGAAGGAAGGGGCTGTCACTGGGCTTGGAGTGGCACCTCTCCTCTAAGTCTCAACTTCTGCCAAGAGGAATGGAGCTTCTTACAGGTATAATGCTGAAGAGACCAAACGGAGACATCTCTAGTCACTGGGTTGCTGGTCTCAATGTAGAAACCAACAGATATTGCTTCAACTTGCCAATAGAAAGTGAGACTGAACCCTGAACTAATGCATAGGTTTAGAGCTGTAAGTGGTGGATCCCATCCCCACTAATCTCTGTGCAAACACAGGGTGCTAATTTTTTCATAAAACACTTCTTAGTCATAATAAAATAAAATAAAATAAAATAAAATAAAATAATAAAATATAAAAAAAAAGAAAAGTAAAAGTCATCTTCCCTCCTAAAGCACTCAATTACTCAGAGGAGACTGGGCACACTTGCATGCACACACCCAAGACATGTGAAGGTCCAAATGACACAACTTTGGTGCTGCCCTAGTGGACATAGGCAGTACAGAAACCCGCTGCCAAGGGCTGTTCATCCAGAATAACAGCTTGGCAGTGGCTGACTCTTTTGTCAACACCTCTCCTTGCTGAGGCTGAGGTTACTCAGATCTTCCTTGCCCCATTTTTCATATCAATATCAAACTCCTTCTCCTGCCTCCACTCAGGGTGAAGGTATCCAGGATCTCATGCTGGAAACCATGGCCTGGGCAGTGGTAGCTGACCAAAGTGGCATCCCTTGGATGGCAGGGGGATGGCATAGTTTTTCTCTCTTAGAGGAAATTTGGAGTCTCCTTTCAAGCTGAAGTTGTGGTGAATTTTGCCCCCTGACTAGGAGTGCAGGAACAAGTGCTCAAAAGATGGGGAGTTCATATGATGTGGTTTAAGAACAAGAAAAAGGAAGGAAGGAAGGAAGGAAGGAAGGAAGGAAGGAAGGAAGGAAGGAAGGAAGGAAGGAAGGAAGGAAGGAAGGAAGGAAGGAAGGAAGGAAGGAAGAGAAAGAGAGAGAGAAAGAGAGAGAGAGAGAGAGAGAGAGAAAGAAAGAAAGAAAGAAAGAAAGAAAGAAAGAAAGAAAGAAAGAAAGAAAGAAAGAAAGAAAGAAAGAAAGAAAGAAAGAAAGAAAGAAAGAAAGAAAGAAAGAAAGAAAGAAAGAAAAGAACGGCAGGCCTAATTCATGCCCTTCCAAAATTATTATTATTTTTCAGCTGGGGAAGGAGGAGACAGGATGTGGTGGAAAAACATTTACAGGAGTTTGGCATGTAAAAACCTGAATGATGGATTAACAGCTTGTGCCAGATTTTACCTGCCTTTAAGCAGGTAACATTTCTTGATGCTCAACAAGCTCCTGCTTGCCTAGAGCTATACTTTTCTTCTCCAGGCAAGCGAAGCCAAAGAACCCTGTGCAGCTTTCATTTTCTCCGACTTTCTCTCAAATGTTTTCTTCTGCAAGTTTAATTTCATCTGGGGAAGTGGTGGCACTTGAGTAAATTAGGATCACTTTTTCCTAGGAGTTTGGTTGTGGGTTTTTTGGGGGTGGAGAAAGGGGGGTTCTGAGGCTGGCAGAATCGCATGCACAATCACAAGGCTAAGGGCAGGAGCTGGAATGCAGAGGATAAAGCAGAATGTAAATCCATTCAGTGCAGTAATTTAAGGTGTGGGAGGTCTCCTCTTATGCATAGAAAGGTCCTGTCAGTAAACGAAGCAGGAATCTTTAGCCTGCAAAACAGAGCTGCCTTTTGAATCTCTGGTTTCCCCTCTGCTTTGTGCTCCTGCAAAAGAAACATAAAGCAGCTCTTTTTCCCCTCCCTTGCTTTGCAAAATGTCTACAGAACAGACTGGGATTGCAAATGGCTACTGTATGCGTTGGTAACATAGCCTTTCCCACTGCATTTGAGGTAAATGGTTCCTTTTCTGCATTTTTTTTTTTTCTGGCATGTCCCGTGGTATCTCTCATAGGAATGGAAGTTTATCCTCCATGTCTTGCCTAATTTTCCCCTACATGATTTTAGTTTTCCCACGGTAAGATTAAGCTATTCTATATACCATCAGTCCCATAATAGTCAGTGAACTTTAAGTGAACTCTAACATCTAGACTCAAGTCATTACATTATCCTAATAAGTTCATTGGATAGCTGAGTATTTTAATATTAATCTCCCTACTAAATGCCTATATACACTGCACAGACTTTCGTACAAATGGCTTTCTCCTTGGAGCGCAAGAAGACCGAAAAGGCCAAGTCACTCTGAACGTCGCACACAATGATTTAGTAATACACTCCAGGAAAAAGGTGGAATTTGTCATCTGAACCAAAAATCAAAACGTGAGTAACTCCAGCCTTTGCAGTCCTGTAAAAGTGGATCTGGACAAGCAAGGAGCATGGTCTGAGCTCTGATGGGATGAGGGAGTGCAGTCAATGGGAGGAAATTTCCTGGTCCAGCAGGGTTCACACCTCAGTTGGAAGGACCTCTCCTTTCCCTCCCATTTTGGAAACCATGTCTTTGACATCTTTTCCTTTTCATTCTACAAACAGATATTGGTGTCCCATGATTCCTCAAAACGCAAGCAAGGTCTGTTAATGGGCTGGCTTATGTGAGAAGTGAATAGTTTATCTCAGTATTTTCCATTGGTAAATATTTTGTCACCCCCATCACTATCCCTTGTTCCTGTTCTTCCCTACCTCCAGTCTGGATGCAGTAATGGAGCAATGGGTGGAAATATCTAGGACCTGACACTGGTTCTCCTGCATCCCCTTCATGCACTCATTGCTGAAAGGATGGTTTGAAACTTGATCTTTTGTATCAACCTGTCCCAGGGAAAATATTTGCACAAGAGGCAAATGAAAGGCTCTGGAGAGGCTCTGGTGAGGCAGCAGTACTCCTCAACTCAGGCTGCCCTCTCAGCATGGGGAGCTCCAGCAGAGAGTGCTTCTCCTCTAAGCTGGGCAGACACATGCCAACCCCTAGCTAGGAACAAGCAGGTTTCATATTAAAGTACTTTTTCTGCCTCTAGAAACCGAAAGTATTGACTTGGGTATTTTCTATCCAGCTACGTAAAGAACACAGTCTCCACAAATGTGAAAGGTTACATTTCAGCCAGCCAGGGAGTGGTATTACTTTATAAATATTTTGGAAAACCCCAAAGCTTAGATAAAGGTCCAGAAAGCTATTTGGGATGGATCCAAGACCTATTTAAGCCAATGGGATTTTTTGTATTGGTTTCAATGGGCTTTGGATCTGGCCTTGTACAGGCTGCTACTACAAAACAGCTTGTGAATGAAAGCTGGATGAAGAATTTCCTGCCTTGTTTTGGTGAAGCTGAAAAGGAGGAGGGGGAACGCTGCCTTTAAAGAGATAACTATATTAAAACCCATTTGGCTTCACATGAAAGGCGGTGCAAGGCTGTCATTTTAAGTATGTGCAGGACTTAGAAATTGTACTCAAACATTGGCAGGACCTGAACTCACACAAAATAACAAAAACGTCTCTACCACTAAAATGCAATTTTAAAAGATACTGTGCAAGGAGGTAAGAAATGTTAGGCAGTACAATTCTAGGAAATGTGGGAATTCTTCCTGGAATTATAATACATCCATGAACAATTTAGTTAAAGAAGACAATTTTTGCTCGTTCTTGGCTGGAAAAAAAGAAGTTTAGCTCCTTCAGTTGTCACAGAATATGTGTTGATGTTTTGTGATGAGGAGTAACAATAACTAGCACTTGGTTTGTGTGTATTTCTTGCTCCGTGATTCCTAGTGTGAGGTTTTTGATCTGGTCCAATAGTTACTGGCTTTATGTAGAGTTGTTCAGGACAGAGTAGAAGTTCTCCATCACCTACCTGAAAAAAGGTTTAATTTTCCTAGTGCCCAGTCCTCTATCTCCCCCTCCATTTCATCAACCCACATATAGCCATCCCCTAAAAAGTCTTGCCAAGTTTGGATTTCATTACAGTTTGCCCTGGGCTTAGTGGAAGTTTGAATCTTTTGAGTGAACACGGGTTGAGTTTGAAATGTCCCTATATATTGGTAGATTCACACCAAAAAATCCACTTGCAACATGGGCTGGACCTCATCATGCACAAAGCTTAGGCCATTTTATTCTAATGGAAAGCTTTATATTTCAGCAGTTTAGTTCAATCTCTCTGCTTTGATCACTGGCTCAAATCGATCAGAATTGCAGAAACCTGGTTTAAACCCACAGGAAGTCATTGGGTTGGATTATTACTCTGGATAAGAGGCTTTCTGCACAGTGGTGTAAATAAACATGAGCAGAAGTAGGTTCCAGTTCACAAATATAACACATTCTTTTAGCTCCAGATTGTGAACATCACAGCTGTGCAACCACAGCTTTTATTTGGTAGACTGGATCAAGATTTAAGGATGCCTATGCATTTTAGTTAATCTTAGAAGGTCTGAATGACATCATCTTGAACATCTCCTTGGATTTGGCTCTTTCACCATTGCTCTTACTCTTTCTCCAGACAGCTGTGCTCAGACATGTTTCCTGGGAGCCCCCTGGCACGTGTCACTGTCACCCCACTGCACCTAGCAGGTGGGGGTTGTATTGCACAAGGATGCATTGTTGCTCATTTCCTGTAGCGGGGTCCAGGAGCAAGGGGAGGAAGTGACTAACAAGGCTGGTGCACTCCAGCTAGAAATGTAAGAGCATAATAAGCTAAGAACTGCCATTTTGGGGTAGTTCCAGCTAGTACTGTCAGCGTAGAGCCTTATCCTGCTCCTGATGGTGGGCAGAGGTGGATGCTCAAGAGGGAGGAGAAGCAGAACAGCTTTGTGGAGATACTTCCCCAGGTATATTCTCTTGTGTGCAGCAGCAATTGTGATTTCCTGAGCTGGAGGGTTCTGAGGATCTCACCCAGGTCTCTGTGAGTGCTGGGTTAGCAAACCCTGTGAGGAAATCTGTATCAGAGCATTGTTCTATGTGGACTGGAACAGGAAAGCCAACAACTTTCCTGGAATTAAAATATAAATGAAAACACTGCTTATAAAAAAATACTTCCTAGATAAGTCATTTGTAAAGTGTAGAGAAGATTATGACATATAAGGCAATTTGCACTGAGGCAGCTGTGAGAAATACAATTAGCTAATAGGCATTGTTTCTCCAAATTGCTTCTTTAGTAAGCAAGCGGTACCAGTTAGAAAGGACATGGTGCTTGGCTAGGAACAAACTGGATCATCCCCAGGAGAGTTTAGGGTAGGAAGTGGGTAGGATAGGAAGTGGGAGTTCTCCCATGTTCAGTGTCATATGATTCGAGTGAAACCTGCACACCACCACCGACTGAAACTGATCTGCTCCTGCTCTGCCGCCTGGGGAAGGCACAATGCTTGGAGGACGTGGCAAGGCAGGTTATCAGCCTCCGAAGGGAATAAATCCAGGGATACCAAGGAGACAATAACCAGAACTCAGAAAGCGAGAGTTGCTTCTAATCCAGATTTAAATAAGTTTTTCTCATGCCTGGGAATATTCTTGCTTTTAACAAGTGTGTCATTCCCATCCTGTGTATCCCCCAACTTCTGTAGCTCCGACTGCATACCTAGGATGAGAAGTGGTATTAAAGTGTTCCCTGCAATAATTCACAGGGGAGGTTTCTGTGCGGTAGGCATCAAAAGGAAACATTCAAAGGCACCAACAGGAAGATAGCTGATCTCTAGGCCATTTTATTGCTTGTAAAACTTTATTGGAGGTAGAAAGAGCAAGGATAGATAATGTTTTCACTGTGAAATCATACAACATTATCTTAGTGTCAAAACAAAAATGAGTTCACTTCTCCAAAGATTAACACTTGGTACCAGCTGGAGCAGTGTCTTGCACCTCAAGGGGATATTATTATTTTTATTTTTCAGTTAAAGAATTCCATTTTAAATAGTGTCTTCTGGAATTTACAGACCACCTATGTCTGGAATGCTTGCACAGAAGTTATAAATAAAATTATTTGCTAAAAATGTTTCCTAGCACAAACAGACTGGGTTTACCAATGTAAACACACTATATGTACTCACACATATTTCACATTGGTTACTGTGGTTCATTTAACATTGGCTTGCAAGATAACACGATGTGAGTACATTATGTATTTCTAACATTTCACAGTGTGGAGTGACACTTAAAGTCTGAGACATTAATTAAATAAGTTTTAATCCTCCTCTGACTTATCTATCTACATACTCATCTAAGCACCTTATCTTCATTAACAAATCTCAGCCAACCAAGAGTACCCCAAGATGGGGAAATTATTTTATGTATGGGGAAAGCCAAAACTGGGCAGAAAAGACAGGGTTCATGTTGCTCAGCTGGGAGCTGATTTCAAGTTCCCATCGTCCCACTCCTGTGTGACTAACAGAACATACCACATCTGTTGTGAGTCTAGTAGAATTGATCACATTGTAGTTTCTTACTGCTGCTGACATTGAAGATAAGGCAAAGATGTTTTATCAGAGGAGTCCAGTCTGGACTAGTAATAACTCAATTTTTCAAGGTATAGAGCTAAAAATGGAGAGCTACAGAAAACTAAGGTGGTGTATATGGATTTTATTTATTTATTTATTTATTTCACAATTGAATGTCACACATAATTTCCTTAATTTACTGAAACTGGTTATGTTGCATACCAAATTAATTCTCATGATTTTATGAGCAACCATTCATTCTTTTTAAATAGTAAAAATTTACAATTATTAAATGAATTTCACCTTGAAACTTTTTAAGGATAAATTGTTGGAGAAGTAAAAGTGCATGGGCTTACATGTGTCCATGAATTTCTGTCTTTGTCCTACCTTGCTGAAGCCTGTAGCTCCAGCCAGGCTTTAAGAATGAGTACTGCTTTACTTACGTGAAGCCCCACTTACTACAGCTGGGACCCTCTATAGCCATGTTGAGTTAGGAAATAAAAATATAAAAATAATAAAATAAAATAAAATAAAATAAAATAAAATAAAATAAAATAAAATAAAATAAAATAAAATAAAATAAAATAAAATAAAATAAAATAAAATAAAATAAAATAAAATAAAATAAAATAGGACATTATGGTAACATTCTCAAGCTTTTCATAGACTCTGCAGTCTAAAAGGTGTGTAACACTCATCACAGCATTTCCATCCCATATCCCAAGGTCTTTAACTCAGCCATTACACTGTGAGCCTGCCAAATGGACTCAGTGAGATCAGTGAGATGCCCACACTGGGGTGCATTACTTGCCTAAATAGAAATCTTCTTAGTCAGTGTGTTGTGTCTTCTTCCCCCTCGCTAATCAATGATCTTTAAAAAAATATGCCTAATCTTATTTGCTCTGCATATACAATAAAACAATTGAATATTTCTTTATTTCTGGTTAGAGCAGTGGATACTGACAGCAATACAGCTTTGCTAATTTTCACTAGGAGGATCTGGCTTGATGCAACCATGTTATACATGCCAATAAAACTGAAAGGTAACCAACTGTTTTATTCCAACCACTATGCATTTTATTCCTTGAGGAATTTTGCAATATGTGATTTATAAAAATTATTTGTATATATAATTAACGCAATGATGAGTATTTTCTGAACTGCAACATTTCCTCTAATTTTGGTTTCCTACACAAATCTATCCAAGTCTTAGCAAAGAATATATAATCAGAAGAAAGTTATAGTAATAAAGCCAGAATAGACATCCATAAAATAATGCCAGTATTACTTGATAGGAAGAGAAATGCATAGTGATTTCCTATTTTTTTTTTTTTTTAAAGAAATTGGAGGATTTAAAAATAATTGTTAACATTTTTATAGAGGACTTTAAGGTTATACTGAAAACGCTATCAGTTTAAGAAATCTGAGTCAGTTCCATATATGAATAAAATTAATTCGGCATACACAGCATGTCTTGCTGAAAAGGAAAATGATCTTTAATACATTACATGTTAGTTTTTATTTGGAAGGAGACAAAAGAAATTGATGGCAAAGCATATACATGTACATTGTTGTAATGCACACACACGGCCCCACTGAACATACTCTAAGGGGCAACTGTTTCTCTGATTTATGCAGTGAGTTCACTGGTCTGGTCTCTGCAGGGACAAGAAAACAAACAAAACGTGCTGTGTTTCAGAAATAACACACGTCTCCTAGACCATGGTAGAAAAGCAGCTGCTCATTCCACACAGCAAAAAGTGCGCGTGAGGTGCATGAGCATTGTCTGGTGGGACAGCCCCATCCATAGGGCTGGATCCAGCCTAGGATAGCTGTGATCCACTGGTGGAAGAAGACCAGCAATGGAGTAGACCAGAAGGGCCATCTTGCCTACCATCATATCCTGCAAGCACATACATGGCAAGAGCACAGCATGACATAGTCCTTCTTCAGTTCTCCTTCAAGTTTTGGCCACATTGTGGATCCAGGACCTCTGAGCTACAAGGCAGCATGCGAACCCTTATGTTTAATAGCCACCAGTGGACAAATCCTCTGTTACCTTACTGAATTCTTTACAGTCTCTACAGCCTTCAGAGCTTTGTGTTGTGCTAGGGACTTGTTTCTGTAGTTGATTACTAGTGCAGAGCAACTATATATATACCAATTCTTTTTCACTGATCCAAGCCCAAGTACAACAGGGAAAAAAAAGCTCCTGAGCAGTAATCTGGCTCTTCACGATTTAAACAGGACACACGTGGCTCTGAAACAAAACACTGTAAAGGCTTTCCTGGACCACACTTTCAAGACATCTCCAACTGTGAACATCCAATGACTTATGTCTGAAGAGATTAAAATGTGTGTGCCTGTAAGCGGTAAGCCCTGATGTTGCTTTGGATAGGCTCTTGGGCAAGGTGTTCAAATTGCTGAGCTCTGTCTTTGAAAGTGAGGAGGTATATCTGAAGCTGGATGCAAAAAGCAACTCCATGAAGCCAAAGCAGGAGTCAATGCATCAGCTAGGATTAAGTTGTTGCTTGAAAGATTGCAACCCTGATGGGATCTATGCCAGTTTCTGATAACCAGGCTCCACTTCATATTGGCTTTCACTGGCGTGGGTCTGGCAAGCAAAATAGCTCTATTTCTTCTTGTTAAATTTGGAAAAATAAAATAATAATAAAAAAGAACAATTTTGAATTGTAAGCAAAGATAAAGACAGGCACAGAGGAAAGATATAATGAAAAAGTATTTTCCACAATATTATAAGCCTTTAGGCATCAAAGAGCTTCCTTTTCCCTCCTGAGTCATTACAATCCATTAAATCAAGACCTCAGGATCTAAAAGCTGTAAGCAATTAGACATTGACCAAAACAAACCATTTTGCTGCTGTGTCTATTGTGTCAGCAACATTCACATTTATGCAGCAGACCCAACAGAAAAGGAGATACGGTCAATAAGTCAAGAACTGAAATACTTTCTTCTTCTGTAATTGCTCCTTTATGTTAGGAATTTGCATTTTAATAACTCCCTAATTATTTATTTACTCAGTATGGTCCACAGTATGCAATTTAAGGTGTTTTAACTGCATGTTTAATTGACTGTACATAATAGATATTGGTGAAATGTATATAATTAGGAAGAGTATAAAATCCCTATTATATGTAAGTAATAGTTACTGCTGTATTCCAGGGGCTGTTTTTAAGAAGGATTATAAAAGTAAGTAAAAACCAGAGCTAACCTAATCACAAGAACCTCTACATTTCTAAGCATCTTTATTTGAAAAAACAAACAAACAAAAACAACAACAACAAAACAACAACAACAACAACAAGACTGTCAAGAACTAAATCATTTTCATTTCTGTTCATGTCATTGTGCCTCTTTTCCACCAGCCGTTCTGATGGGCAGAGTTTGGGTCTGTCAGCCTGAACTTTTATCCTTAACTGACTGTCCTTGCTATTGTAGGCTCAAGACAGCCTTTTAATACTACCTTAAATGCACTTTCTTGTGGTTGAATTAATGATAATCATGAGCATCTTGGCATCAGATATGTTCTACTTTACTGCTTTAGTGTCTGGAAACTCCAGTTTCTGGCTTCAAAAGGCTCCAGTTGCTTCCACAAGTTCTAGAAATAGCTGTGACCTGCTGTTTGCACCATTTCTATCCTTTCAGGCTAACCCAAGCACCTAGAAACAGAACGTTATTGAAGTATAAGCCTTTTTAGTGCTCACTGCTTGGTAACTTCACTTTTCCTATTTAATTGCAGGTTTCATGTTTACAGTACGAAGAAGGACATCTTGTAAAGGCACCTTTTCATGTGTAGACTGACCATAAAAATGTAGGTAGGGGCTTCTTTTCCACTGTGGGTGCCCCTATGGCATCCAGAAATGTCTCGAGGCTCTGTTATCAAGTGGAGCTGTTTAAGAAATAAAAAAAATCCCCAAATACAACTGACTCCTACTGGGTTACCTCAGACCAGACACTATTTCATCGTGTGGGACCAAATGTCAAGCTAGACAAAGAAGGCAAGTATACAGTGAGTCGGGCTATTGTGGAGATGGAGAGGGAATAAAAACAATGTGGACAATAGTGACATTTCTGTCTGTCCAGTGGGTGCAACACACCCACTTGCTTACTCTGAAAACCTTGTGGGGTGCAAGTTCTAGTCGTTAGCACTGTTATTAAAATCCACTACAGTGTATGTAAGCCGTTAGTTTTCTTATTGTTAATAACTGCAATTTTCTTAGTTAATCTAGATGAAAATAGTTTAATTAAAAGTTACCCTAATTAGTATGATTATGGCACCAAATAAAGAGGTAGCACATTAATGTTCTCCTGAAGCACACTTCTTTTCAGCTCTCCCCTTCTACTGAAAGATTTAGCTTATGACTGACTCAGTAAATTACTAATTCATTGATTTATGCTTGGGAGGATGAGAAAGTTATTTTGAATAGAATAAAATCTACAACATACTGATGTAGGAGACTCCTTGTGAGATTCCTCATACCATAAATCAATCCATTTCTCCCAGTTCAGGGATTTGGAGCACTAGCTAAACTGGCTTTTGCCATGAAGGCTCAAGAACTGTTTATTTTTCTTCCAGATAGGGTAGATGGTGTTCGTTATAAGTCAGCTGAGGTGAGGAGCTAGGGAGGAGGGATAATGAACCTACAGGATATAAAAGCTAATAACAGCTCTTCTTTTACACAAGACCACGAACTACTTGGTAATATAAGATCAAATGTGCAGACAGACTCCTACTCAAACACATCTGGTCTTTTAAGAATATTACTTTTTATTTATTTATTTATCATGGTATGAGCATCTTCCTACTTAGCTTTACACTGCGAATGTAGTCATCACAGTAGTTCCATTAGGCAAGTAGTAACCCTGCCAACATCTCTGGGGAGAGCTCATCTCAACTCTTATTGTTCCACTCCTTTTGATTGCTTAGGCGACAAGAAATAGATGGTTCTTGCATCTGGTAGACTCAGTCACTGAAGTGTAAGACCAAAGCAGATCCTCCAAAGCACATTGGAGGTATTAAACCACTAAGGTACTTAAGCTGGTGACTCATGTATGTCCAGCTCTTCCTTTGCAATAAAGGCTTATCTACACCACAAATACAATGCCAGCAAGGGATCTAGTTACAACAGAGTTACTTGACTGGGGAGGAAACCAGTTATAGCAAGTAGGGTGAATGGGATCTGTGTAGCTTGGAGTTCCTCTTATTCGCAAAATAATTATTATTTTAATTTATTCTTTCTGAAAACTTTTCAGAATAGAACTCAAGAAAGTTAAAGAAAATCATGAATGTACTTGGAAAATGCTAGTCTGATTTGTGAATGTTTCTGCTCCCGCAGACCTCTGTTTACTGAACTGCATCCAGCCCCAATGAGCTTGGAGTGGAAGTGTGCCAGTTCATTTGCCAGGTACCTATTAATGTCTCTGTCAAGTCAGTGCAGATACTACATCTTTCCCTGCTTTCGTGAATGTGACCACGAGGTGGTGTGCTCAAAGGTCAGTTGTTTTGAAGTGTGTGCATGTTTTGTATAATTTTCCTTTTAGTAAATGTAGCAATCTGTTTCATATAATGGACACCGTGTTTTCTGAAGACCTCTTAAAAAGGTTGTCCTGAGAAGACGTTTTGCTTCATATTTTGTTTAACACCTTTTCTGTTCCATTAGTAGCTTTCATAACATGGTGGTAAAACCATGCAAGAATAACAGCAACACTACATTTATATCACATTTTATATCAGAAATCCATGGTGATCTACACATTGCAAAGTAAAACATAATGCACTTGAGATCCTGTGCATTTCAAACAATAACTGAACGGGAAATTATTACAGCAAAGTCCCAAGGAAAGGCCTGAGTGAGTGTAAACAGGTCTTACTGGCTGAGAGCAGAGGACAGAGCAATTGCTGATGCTGGACTTCCTGGAGGATTTGAGGTCAGCTCCTGTGGATAAACTCCGACCGCACTGCAGGAAGCAGGGTTGGGAGGTAAGTGGTGGTGAGTCTGGATTTATGCCTTGGATTCAGTAAATGTCCCCAGACTGGACTAGAAGTCTCCTGGAGATGTCATGGTGAAGATGTTAAAGGCTGGTCAGAGAATACCTTTAGTGTTTTAGGGGGCTGGGAGAGTTGTAGCCTGAAGTGAAAAGGAATTAAGTGGCTTGTACAGGTTCATGCATGAAATCCCTGCAGTTTTTGAACTTCTTGGTTCCTATCCAGTGAATTTATCTATGAAGCCATCCTCTTCTCTCAGGTAGACCAGGAGTCACTGAATGTGTGGGGTGTTGGTCTGTTTGCCAAATATTTGTAAGTGCTGAGAGGTCTGGTGGAACTGTTTTAAGTGTGCTGGAAAATTAACATCACGTTACTGAAGAAAAGCCAATTCATCAACAATGTGGACTTTAGAAGGGCCAAAACTGTTTGTTTCATTTCCTCTGACTATTTCCGTTGGTCACAGAAGCTCATCAAAAAAACCCACCACATAATCAATTAAAGTTTAATGGCCTGTGGTTCACAAAAGAATAAAAAGTTTTCTGAAAGATGCTTCTAAAATTGTAAAAAAATCCCAACCTTCCCTGAAGCTCAGTTTCCCAGTGAGGTTAAAGCAGTTGTTTAGTCCTGCATTAAGGTTTGCAAAGGCTCTTGAAAGGGCTGCCTGAGAAGCAGAAAAATGGCCCCATGCAGATGGAGTACTTGGGGCAGCTGCTGCACAAAGCTTTCTGACCCAGAGTCTTTTAGAGCGAGGACTGCAGGAGATGGGGTAGGGCAACTTTGGCCCTAGTCTTTCTCAGAAAATACCTGACATAGCTACATTAACAGTTAGCAAAGAGGGATCTCTCTGAATGTCCATCACTGAAGACAGCTGTGGCATTTCTCTTGGTGGCTGGACTCCATTTTCCAAAGCAAGGGAAATTCCAGTGAAACTTCAAGATCCATCAGGGTGGTGCAGCTCTTATTCATCACCTTCCAGGTTTGAAATTCTAAACAGTTGCCTTAGATCAGTACCAGGGAACCAATTTTTGTTCTCCTCAGCTTCACTCATAGTCCCTAGTAGAGTCCAAGACTTGATGATCAAGAAGGGAGGATTCACTAAAACATCTCATACACCAGCAATCAGAGGAATGCCTGAATGCCTGCTACCATTTTGACATTGAAATTCTAAGTATTTTTTTTTTTTTTTTTTGGGGGGAGGGTAAAGTTTCTGGCATGATATTAAGAAACTCAGTGGAGATCTGTTAAATGCAAAACATTCCCACACAAAGGATACATTCTTTCACCAGATTTCTTCCTTTAACCCATACTTCCTTTGGGTACCTGTATGCTCTGTGGTTGCCAACCATGATTTTGCAAACTTGGTTGAAACATTTCAGTAGGATCAGTCATCCCCTTTCCTCTCTACCATCCTCACAAATTTTCAGTCACAGCCTTCATTGCTTTCAGTCAATTTTCCTTTTGCTTTCCAGTAAATCCTGCTAACCTTATTTCATTAGAAAAGCCTAGAGGTTTCAACTCAAAATAACAAATTTCTGACAAAAGATAAGGATTAAGATAAAAAGCTAAGGTTGGCCAGCCATGGCATGTGACTACAGCATGGCACAGTGATAGAACAAGATAAATCTTAAGCAGATGACTTAGCTATATTTCAGTCTCTTTGGAGTATGATAGAGGGTAATATTTATAAAAAATACAAAATAACTGTTATGGACAAAACTGTTCCTGCAGGGAATAACTCGTGTAAACTCGCCTTACCAAGTTTTACTTATCTTATAAAATACTGTAGCAGATGCTAGAGGTGTCACTTTGATTTGGATTTAGCAGCTCACAGGGGTTCACAGACAGTCCTGTTCAGAAATATTGCTATAGGCTATCTGAAATCTATAACAATGTACAGAAGGGTACAAACTTATCTAAACCTGAGGTTTCAGGTTGGGCTGCAATGAAAGTACATGCCAGACTTGTGATTGCTTTAGATTTGGTTTTCACAAAGGTAAAATGGACCCAGGATGTGTCAATTTACATCAACTCCAGTATCTTCCAGCTAAAAACATGGCTGGTGTCAGGTCAGATTAATGTTAGCAAAGATAACTTGAGGAGGACCATTAGAACAGGTGAAGACACAATCTTAGAAGATGGAGAAAGCCAGGTGGCATCGTTTCATAACCTCTTCTGTAAGAAATGATGGCAGAAGTTTTGCCACACTGGCATGATTTTTGGGAGATTGTTGAAGTCCTGTTTGCCCTTTAAACACATCTTCCCCTAGAGACCACCAAAGTTATCTGCCTTTAGGTCATTCCCAAATTCAGTGTCTGTGCTGCAATTAACTAATTCTGCTGTGTAAAAGGACCTGAACCATTTCTGCTCATACTGCCTGTTAGGATAAAGCTCCAAAACTGAGGTAATCACTGTCCCAAATACCCATGCCTGAAAATGCACCATGTCTAAGGCCAAACTCTGCGAATAAATCACTCTTCCTAGTCCCTACTCTCCATAGTTTTTTTTTTGTTTTTTTTTTTTTTTTTTTGTTTTGTTTTTTCTTTTACCCAGGTAGCCTAAGAGCATCCTGCTGCCCTGCAGGCTGGACCCATTCACACAGCTCTGCCTTTCTTCTCCCTACTGCTGCAAGACTTGCTTTAAGCCCACTTTGTACCAGGTGTGTTATCTAAATTAGGGACCCCCACAATTAAATTAGTAACAAACAAAACCTAATTGCATTGTAAATAAACACCACTCCTGACAAACAGATAGGCAGCATGCTCCTGAGATGGTAAATTTCCCTTGTCTCCCCCTCTTCCCACATCCTCCTGCTTTTGCTTCAGGGTGTAGGAATAGTAGTATAAACCTCAGAACAGAGGTCCCCATTCCTCATGTTGTCATTAGTACAGGGAAAGGTCTTTCCTACCATGGGAAAAGGCAGATACCAGGAACCTATCTGATGTGAATAACTGAAGCAGCATAGTAAGTGGTGAAGAGGCTTTGGTCTTCTGAACATTCATCTCTTTTTGCTGATTGCACAATGCAACAGAGGAGGAATTTTAAGACTTTGTATTTTAAAAATATCTGTAACTCCCATTCAAAGCAAGTGATTCACAAAAATTGCACAAGTGGACATGGTGGCTCAAAACTTGGTTTTCTCTGGGATAGTGAAGGCAGGCTGTTAGCAATCAGCCCATCTCTTGTCCTCTTCCTCAAAGGAGGTGAAGCACATCTAATTATCATGTGTTTCTTATCATGTGTCCATTATGAAGATGGGGAATGCTAGAACTATGCACTTAGTTGGCTTTAACTGTGACCCAAAGAGTAAAACTGGCCCTGAATAGTGCAGCCATTTAGTACCTGTCTTAGTACAAATGCTGCTGATTTGTCTGTAGAAAAAGACAAGTTCACTGCTGAAGAAAGAAAATCAAGATCATTAACATAAAGCATAAGGAAAAGGCAAAAAAGAACCTACCTTCTATAGCCTCATACTCCTACTCCATCATCAACTACATCAACTGATAACTGAGTTGTTTATAAAAGTTATCTGCACAAGCATTAAAAAATTCATTGAATCAGAAAAAATCACAAAGTTAAACATCACTGCTAACAGCAGAGGTCTGAATGTATCTGTGATGGATGTAGGGAGGGAACTATGCATTTTACTCTTAACTGTGGAGTGACTGGAGACAGCTTGGTTGGTGCTTCTGCATCAGCATAGCATGGTTCCTTAATAAGACATCTTGTAGTATGCCATTATATGTCTTCAGGTTCTTCATTGTTACCTCACACCCTGGTGTTTTAATACTTCTATTTGCATACCGCAGAAGACCTTGATATAAGGCTATGAAAGTCAAAGTAATCCTTTTCTTTCACTTCCCTAAGATTTAAATCAGGCCCTAGATGTCTACCTTTTGTGGCTTTTGGTTTCATAGAATATTTGATTTTCCATTACTTCCTTTTTAGCTCCAGACCCAGTTAATGCTGGAATCTCTGCCTCCCCAGTCAGACGAGACCCACCTTCTAGGACTTTATCTTAACTAGAAGTGGTCATCTGGGTTGTTTGGAAATGTTTCTGTAAATACAATCCTAATGGACGTCTGTGTAATTAGAGTCCATTATGAATACGATAACATGTGGCTTGGGATAAAGTACTAATTTATCTAAGAAACATCCTCAAATTCAACTGGACTGTAGTTATGTCCAATGAGTTTCTCTTTGTTTTTTACTCCATGCATTACATTTGGATAAATTCATCACAGCCTTGTTAATCAATGTTTCCTTCTAATGAGATTAAAAACTCTCAAAAAAAAAATCTTCAAAATTCAGAGCAGTAGTACTAAGAATTAACCAGGTAGCTTTGACTTCTACCCTCTACTGCAGGGCATATATAATTTGCTCATTTAATAATGATTTTAAAATGTTTAAAATCTAAACAAAACAACAAGTTCCTACTCTTGTATTCAGGTGTGATTTATCTCCTTTTCATGATGAGACAGGAGTAATAATTATATAAGCCCTTGAGCTAGTATACACGAGCATTAAAGTGAATTATGACATGATCAGACTGCTAAGAAAGCCACAGTTATTTTGCAGAGATGGGGCCAAATTCTGCTCCCTGTAACTGATTGCAATGCTGGAGAAATCAGCAGAGTTACCTGCCTGCAAGAGTTGGTCCATGCAATCTGATGTAAATTTGAGCTTTTAGCATTGTCATACTTGTGTGCTCTCCTGCCAAGATAATAACACTGGAACAACATGATAATTGTTCAGTTTTACATTGTAAGTGTACATCTAACACTTTGTGAAATAATGGGAACAAAAAAAGAGATTACTCAAATACACAGATTTAAAATATGTGTGGTTTCCGGATTCAAGGCATAAAGGAGGAAAACAAAAGAATTCTAAAGCTACAATAGTTTGACCAAAGATCAGAGAAGTCAATGGGACTCTTTCCATTTTTCTTTCAATGAGATTTAGATCAGATCCCTTTGGGGAGTCACAACGAAGTTTATTTGCATTATAAATATACAGTTGATATGTCAAATTATACTACCATCATGAGAAAAAGATTACATATGGAGTTGCAGACCAACTTAATTTCACATGAAAGAAAAAATATATTAAGTAACTATTGCCAAATTCTAAAGGGAATGACATTTGACAAGGAAAACACTCATACTTCTTAGATACAATCACTAAGTTTTGTTCTTTCAGTGGTGATAAGTCTATTGCACCCACTAATGAACAATCTGTCCCTCTTAAAGAGTTGTCCTTGCTGAACTTTTTCTATATCTTCCTCCTGATCTTATATTGCGCCTTAACTGGAGGAAAATATTATATGTTTTCACTCTGAAATAGTCAACTACTAGTGGAGATAGGGTAGGTATAATAGTTGTGACTAACTCATTTTGAAATAGATTTGTTTGTTGTCTCCATGGATTTATGGGCAATAACTAATAAATCAAGCTAGCAATGACTAGATGGATTTATAAATGAGCTTCTTGTTTTCCTGTAGTGAAAACAAAGCATAAGTGCAAATCTAATTTCCTTTTTCCAGTCACAAACTAGACAGTCCGGTTTATGGCTTTCATTCTCTGAGTGTTGTGCATATATAAACCACATCCTACTTCGGGATGAACCACAGATTAAATTATCTCTGTACTTAAAAATATTGTTAATTACACAGAAAAGTGATATGGAAAAGATCCTTTGACACTATTTACAGCAAATTCTCTTCTTAGCTTTTTGAAAAATGAAGTGATCAACACATTTTCATCAGGCACTCAATATCCAGATTTTTCAACCATTGTCACTTATAAACATAGCCTGGTTTTGGTGTGTAGAATTCTTATTAGACTCAGAGCTGTTTGACATGTTTTGATAACTCAAAAACAAAGTCAAAATCTCAGCAATGTGAAAACAAACACATTTGTTTATTTTCCTGAATGACCCTACTGGAATTCTCCCCCTAAATTAAAAACATTGTAATATGTGATGATGTTTCACATGTCCCTAATTTTAAGGGATATCACTGATTTCAATTCTAAGTTACTAAGTTTTCCATAAATTCCATATTTAGTTCTGTATTCACTGATGTTGGAAAGAGGACATAACAGCATGAGAGCTAAGAAGAAAATTACAGCAAAGGGATGGAGGAGTGCTGTTTAACCGTCTGTCTCCTGAAGTCTTCAGATGGTGACTAGATGCCTACAGATAAGACATTTTTTAATCAAGAAGTCAGAGAACACCCTAGCTGAAATGACATTGAGTGAGTCATACGATAGATCAGACCAGATCATCTAACAAAATCTTCAGTCTTTAAAATATACATACTTCTGAATTCAGTTAATAATATTTTCCAAGAAAAGATCCAAAGACAGATATTCCTAAATCAGTTATTTCAGTGGGAAGGGTGGTGTTAGGGGACCTACATGACATTTTTAAAAAGACATGAATATTAGAGTTGACCTAGCACAATATGACAGGCTGAAATTCTGGCTCCACTGAGTCCAAGTGGGAGTTTGAATTCAGTGAGGCCATGTTACCACCCAGCATGTCAATGGGAAAATTGCCAGTGAAAGGCAGGAGAAAATGATATAAAATATTTAGCTCCAGGAAGCAAAATAGAAGAGACACTCTAGTTAGAAAAGACATGCTAGTCCCTGGTTCCCAACTCTCCTGAAAAAAAAAAATAATATATGTCTGTATATAAATACAATAATATATATAATATATATATGGGCCAAATGAAGAGTGACATCAGATTTACTGGTCGATCTCAGCACAAGAAATATGTGAAGAAAAAAAAACATTTTTTCTTCTAATACGTGAAACCAGTAACTGAGGAAAGTGAGAAATTGCATAGATTGAACAAAATAAAGTTCTTTAGCAGGTTTGTAGTCACGGAATGGCCGAGGTTGGAAGGGACCTGTGGAGGTCCTCATTCACAACCCTCTTAGTCAAGCTGGGTCACCTAGCACAGCTTCACTGGACTATGTCCAGACAGTTCCATTTCACAGAATTGTCCAAGGACATATTCAACTCTTCACCAAAAGAATGAAAGGTTATCAGTCCTTGTCAAATTTCAGCAGGGATGCTGAGACCCTTCTTATAGGTGTAAACTCTTCTCCAGCTCTCTCAGTACTGCTCTTTCTCACACAGCCATGGATCTTCCAGTAGGAATTGCTTGATATGTGGGTAGCTACAGTCATTAGGAGAGGGCAGAGAGTAATTCTAATTACAGGAAGCAGGCAGTAGAAGGGGGAAACTTTTGTAGTGTTTTATTGTAATTTAAGTGGGCTTCTGAGACATGAGAAGCTGGCAATATTGTCAGAGGTTACTAGGAGTTTTCATGCAATCGCAAATCCATATTTCTCTGTCCTAACACACAATCTGGGAGAGGGGCAGCCAGAGGTAAGTGGCAGAACCAGGAGGAGGAAGAGAGCTATTAGCTGGCTCTGGTTTGTCTCTCCCTCTTATCAGATTGTAACTTCACAGTAGCAGCTTCAACGGCAAACTCCTTGTAGCTCTTCAAGATTAACTTTCAAGCCTGCCTCCCTACCCATGGGAAATTTCAGACACATGAGAGCAGCTAACAAGGCAGAGGAGCAGTTCTTTCTGGCTGCAACGAGCTGTGTGGGATCTCTCCATGCCACAGCATGGTTTCCTTTGTGTAGAAGCCCTACTGATTCCTGAGTGAAATAGAGCAGGTTAATTTGTCATTTGCTATTAGGAAGATCCCCCAAAAAGATCAAGCCTTGCTGTGAATGTTTGATGGGTACCTGTCTGTGTCTTTTCCAATTGGCTAAGATTTCCTCTGCTAGCATTTCAGACTTCTAAAAAATCAGTCCCCACTCAACTATTCCATGCTAGTAGCCATCCCAAACAATGGCATTGAAAAAACTGAAGTAATTTTGGATACAACTCAGCATAAGAGATCACAATTGCTCTGCTGAGATTATTCTGGTTTTATACCCACTTTATGAAACTGCAAAAGAAATATGTCCACTGGTAGGATTTGAATTATTATTTTCTTTTTTTTTTTTTTTTTTTTTTTTTTTTTTGCTTTTCAACCAGCTTTTCCAACATTTTTGATGATATTTCCTGTTTTAATCCATCCGGGGTACAATAGATTATTTTTTTCCTTCCAGTTCCCAGGGCAGAATGAAGAAAATGGGCATCAATTTAGATTGTCTCTGCCAGGAAACATGTAATAATGCTGTCATTCTTATGAAAACTCTGCAACAGCAGGCTCAGACAGCTACAAGGTAGAGCACATGCATGGATTTGTCATCCTGCCTTACTTTTAAACAACATTAGCTTCTTTGTCAATTGTGAAAAAACAAGGGGGAAAACCCCTTGGAGGTGTGCCACACATTTATTTGTTCCTGAGCTCTTATAGCAATGTTGGCTGCAAAACAATCTTTTTTTTTTTTTTTTTTTTTTTTTTTCAAAAAAGAAAGGTGAGCATCTGTGCAACTTGTTCTGAAAAGTCAACAGACATTTGACAAATGCATTTTTTTGACACCTGTTGACTTGTGACATCCAAGGACAGCAGGATGCATGTGACCGTGTAAATCCAATGTTCATGACAGGTCATGAGTGCTACTACCTGTCCCCTCCAGCTCCACTTCTGGTATGAAGAAGCCATCCAGCGTGGGTGTGATGTATGGGCTGGAGGTGCCCTGCTACAGTACTCGTTGCATAGCAAACTCCAGTGACTAGGTTGGCAGAAGCCTCCTTTTGCTCTTCTGCATTAATTTTAACTATTGCCTCTCTATTTAAATTAGTGACTCCGTATGACTGGTTCTTTCATGGACCCTTTACATATTTCAGGGTACCTAGAACCCACTGAGCAACTGGAACAAATTAAAACTCTCCAAGCCTGTCTTCCTTCACCTATGCTTACATAGAAAATCATCCTTCAGCATGGCTGCACAGGCAGCTTCTTTGTCTTACATTTTCCCTGAGCCAGAACATAATAAATGCGATGAGTCTAACCAGATCCTTCTAGCATGCAAACCTTGCAGCAGTCATAAACACAGCAGTTCAGGGTTGGCCAAAGCTGCAGAATCTTGGTCATACTTCCCAATTGCAAGGTTGCCATTTTCTGACACCACAGCTAACCTGCAAGTGCCTTCACATTCAGCCTTGATGCTCAAAGTGCTAACTTGGGCACAGCGTTGCACAGCCACAGCAGAATATTAAATATTACTGACATGGTGGTGCTTCAGGTAAAGTTCTGTGCTGGCAAAGACCCTCAGGACAATTCATCCACTTATCACAGATTGAAATAACCAAGCTTATTTTTTGACTGTTGTTAAATATCAACATTTTGGAGAACTAGGGGGCTGTACTACATTTTTTTTGGAACCTTGTTGCACTCACTGGCTCTCAAATACAATTTTACCTGAATGTGGCAGGTCCTACTGACAGGGAATGTGTCTGACATGAGTGCATCTCCTTTTTGCTATATGCAGAATACAAGGAGGTTCAGCTGTATCTGTAACTTGTGGCTGAACAAATACAAGATCTATGGAGCTAAACTCCTACCAGTTCCTACAATGCCTGTTTCCACTGTGATGGTAGGAAGAAGCAGCTTTCAAAAATATCACTATTCAAGATTGTAGATTATTCACTGTTTTTGCCTTCACCAAGAATGTGCAGATATCATAAAAGTATTTGCTTCTAACCATGAAGAGAAATGCCTTTTCCTGGTAGATTCTGTGCTTTTCTCAGGCTGTGTATGAGAAACAAAGCTCAATGCTTAAAGATACCTTTTAGATGGCTGCAGGCCCCATCCTTACCAGAGCCAGGGACTTGGTCATCCCAGGGGCTAAGCAATTCTCTGACAGACTTGTGACACTGGGACATGGGCTGATGGTGTATTCGAAATGCATTCTACAGGTCTTTTTAAGAGGGTCCAAACAGTCCAAATCTGAATGTAGAAGAACATGAACTGCACCTTAGGAAACACTGAGACATACGTTTAATCTGTCCAAGTGCTTCATGAGGGACCTAGTGAGCATGTGTTAAGAGGTCTGGCAACTCAGTATGACTTCTAAAATGTACAAACACATCTGTGTCAAGCCCTAAGGAGAGAGTGCCTCTGAACTACTCCAGTAAAACACCTGAAACTTGTGTGACTGTTTTACGTTGACTTCAGATAATCACATACTGCCTTATAATGGCTGCCTTGCTATTTAAGTTGAGGTTGTTGCAGCTCATGAAGTATGAAAATGAGGACAGGTAATACTGCTGCTATAAGTCTTGATGGCAAAGCACATTTCCCTTAAGAAACGAATGTCGCAAGTGGTGGATGAAATCTAGCTGAGTGACGCACTTCCACACGCATTAGCACATACTTTGCCCAAAATAGAACTACTCTGTTTTAAAGAAAATCTCTGGAAGGGAAGGGGAAGGCATACTCCTTCCTCCTTCCTTTTTGGTTCATTAAGAGGGCCTGTGATTTCCCCACCGTCCCACTACAAATTCAGCTCCTGTGAAAGTCACAGGAAGCACTGAATGCCCTGTTCCAGACTGTCTGTATGAAGGGAGATTTTAGTGCAGAGCCCCACTGGATCCCAACAACAAGAGATGACTAACAAAATAAATGCTTTTAATAGCACACACAACTCAGATGAGGCACACCAGCTCTTTTGCTATTGCTTCATTTACAGAAGTTTATTCACCACAGAGGTCATCTGCAAGAGTGCCCAGAGCTACCAGAGAAACCTGTAAAGCAGCTGGGGCCAATTGCCAATACTTAGGCATAATTCAGATGCTCTCAAACTAAAAATGTTCGACAAGTGCTACCTTTATCTCTTGTCTGGCCTCTCCTGGACCCCCACAACATCATGCTGCTGGCACACGCTCTGTCACCTCTCCAGGAGAAGCTGTGGTGCTCCAGAGCTCCCTCTCATCAGCCTCACAGCCAGTCCTAGCTTCCACATAATAGATTCATATAATGATGCTACAGAATTAACAACTGACTTGACTGAGGTTTAGAAAGACCAGGAAAAGCATCGCAGAACTAAGGAGCTTTCCATAGCTTAGATTGGAATTAAAAAAAAAAAAAAAAAAAAAAAAAGTTGACACTTGAACAATATTTAGCTTCTAATCCTCCTCTATCCCTTGCTCAGCCCCAGTGAGAGAAAGATACCTTTGCCTCTCTTTTCTCTTTTGTAGGTTTCCTCATTAATCTTCTGTTTTGCCTCGGGTGAGTCCAGCTCTGTTCCCATTCAGCCTCAGGGCTGGGACTCTGGAAAATATCTTCTGAATCTTCAACAGGTATTCCTCTCTGCCCTTAGGAAACATAATTCATTAAAGATCAAGAACAGTTTAATTCAAATATAGCTTTTATTTATAGCATTTTTTCCTGCTCTCCCTCCCCATCTCCTCTGCATTTTTCTCAGTATATTTTATTTTCACCAGCTGGACTCTCCTCTCAAAAACAACTTTCTGACACTGTAGCTCCATCGATGTTTGCAGAGTTATCCTGCATAGGGAGAATAAAGATCTCTGTTCTATGCTTCTTTATCACTCAACCAGTAAAAACTGCAGTTTACATTTTCTGCAATCTTTCAAGCTTTCTTTAATAAGGAGTACTTATGCTTGTCACAAAAAATGTAACCTTAGGATTATACAAGAATAAAACTTTCTTTTGTCTTTTCTTCCAGGTGTCCATATGTCTGCAATGGGGAATCTGGCCAGCTCACAGAAACTGCTTTTCCTCCAAGAACTGCATACTGATGCAAATTCCCAGCTTATTAAAAAATAGTTTTGTTATTTTGCCATCTTGTTTGTTTTGCAATTCCACTGTATTTTTCCCTTCTCTCTTTTTATTTTGCCTCTGGCTTTTAAAAAAAAAAAAAAAAAAGGAAAAAAAAATCTTTATTTTGGGCCTCCAAAAATAAATTCTGTGTCATAGAAAACAACAGTGCCACTTCCAAACTTTTGTAGGAATCAATAAGAACATTCCAAAATTCAGATGCTGATTGTCCAGTGAAGAGCAGTTTGTATGAAGAAGCACAAAGTAGCTTCCAAAAAAACTGAAGAGCCTTAAAGTATGTTATTCAGCTTCTCTCCAACTTGTGTCAAAAGTGCTTAAACTTTATTGTTGCTTAATTCTTTTCCAAAATAAATTAAATAAAAACTGGAATAGCTAAAACTTGAGTAATGTTGCCCCAGAGTTTAATGCGGTCCAAACACTTCACTAAAAATTTAGGTTAGTTGTTTTAGATTTTAGATTAGTTTTCCTAAGTGATTCCTGATAATTTTTTTTTCTTTTTTTCTGTTTTCTGTTTTCTTTTTTCCTTTTTTTTTTTTTTTTTTTTTTTTTCAGGTTTCCCTCAGCTTATAACTTTGAGAATATTTTTCTAGATTTTCAAGGTAAATTGCAGTTACACTGAGACCTGGGAAACTAGTCTTTCAAATAAAGGAAAAAGTTGCGGTCTGTGTCTTAGTTCATGAAGACCTTGAGTTTGCCATTACAACTTATTATATATTTTTAATTATACTCTCTCTTTTCTTATTATTTTGAAAGAAGTTATTAAAATTAAGAGAGAATAATACCTTATATCCTTTCTTTAAATGTTATAAGAATTCTAGAATTTATTTTTTTCCTATTGGGAAAAATATGTAGTATATTATATATATAAATATTTATATATTATATATAAATATATATAATATTTTTTCCTATTTGTGAAAAAAATTGAGAATACAGTGTGATATTTGATCATGAATCATCAAAATGGCACCCAGACTCCATGCTTCAATGCAACAGACAGTTGCATAGCTGTTTGCAACTTCAACTTAATTGAATGTTGCAATAAGGTTTCACAACGCCACTTTCTACCACTTAGTTTTTAAGAATCCAGTTGCTTACTATTTGAAAATCCCAATTAGGCTTCTGAGAGGAGACTTTCAGTTCTCCCCACTCCTAGCTTTTCCTAATCTTTCACCATATGACATCTCCTCCATGCCCCGGGCTAAGCTATCTGAGCAGTACATCCATGGATGTTGTTTGAGTTACGGGAGGTGCACCTCCCAGTCATAACACATTCTTATCCCTTTACGTAATGCTGCAAACTGGCGGCCTGATTCAATCATTGACAGTCTTTCGTGTCTCCTCATTGCGCAATGGTTAGCGTTTTAAATTTTCTCCACCAAGGTCTCTGTGTTTTTCCTGCTCTACCTTAGCAGAGCCACCATGGTTCCTGTTCATCATCCAGAGAGCAGCACTGTTCTGCAAATTTTCCAACCTACTTGCACACTGTAGAGCCAGACTGTGGGAAGAGTTCATTCTGCCTTACTTGCCTGAGTAGGTTCAGAGCAGGGCTGGGAATGCCGGGAATACGAGTGTTTATGAAAGGAAGAAAAGTGAAAAAGGGTTTTACTGAGAAGTATGATGTCACTGAGATCACAGCCTATTTCTGGAACTAAGCTGTGAAACCCATGATACATTTTGACACATAAATGTTGCCAAGTAAAACTGATAATATATAATTGTTTAATACGGTCACAGCCAACTGTTTTCCAGATAAGGAGCTGAACTCTTCTATGCAATATAGTATTTGTGGAACGTAACACCTAGCTGGTTCCATGCTTTCATTGGCTCTGGGATTACTTCCTATCATATTTAAATAAAAAGACTAGATTATTGGGTACCATAAGAACAATGGATTGCTTAATGGCCTTACGGCACTTATCTTAAGTCAATATAAAAGTTTTGAGTTTCTAAGGCTATGTCAAGGGCAGTGTAACAAGGGCCACATTCAGTGAATTAGTCATTTGTTTATTTTTAATGCACATTTAAGTATCTTATTTGGGGGACACAGATATACTTAGATGATGTAGTAAAATACAGATTATTTTTTTTTTAAATTGCCTGTCTGAGAAACAGAATATGATAGAAAATGCTATTATGTTATTATGTGCAATTTGTTCTAGATAAAAATAATGATCAAACAACTTCCTTGTCTCTTTGCCATAGTGCAAATTCCCCTGTGATGGAAGTCTGTTTTGTATAACATCCTTCACAGGAGCTTTGTTCCTAAAAGGTTGACAGGTCTCTGTAATAAAATTACAGTGTTATTAGAAGTAAGTAATACCAAAAAAAGAAGAGATACTATAGAAGTGTAGATATGGAAGGGAAGGGATCGGTTCAGATATGAAACAGATAACCCTGAGATGTTCAGAGGGGCTCAGGGCACAGAAGCAAAGAGCTAAGGCCCAGTCTCAAAATGTGCAAGGAACAAGTGAGGGAGAACAGGGTGAAGGCTGGGCTTGAAAAGCAAGTGGAGCATCTCTGCCACCTGCTAAAAGGCAGACTTGCCACATTTTAAAGAATGTTTATGTGACCACTTCAGAGTTTCAGAGAACCAGAATTTTTAGTCTATCCTGAACCTTAGAGTGACTATGAGCTTCTCATAATAGATCTCATGAAGTCCTTATTTTCATCATTACAGAAAATAATATGCTTTAAAGTATAAAGTCATAAAATCTTAGTTTCTTTATTATTTATTTATTTTAAATCAATGCTTTCTTATCCTTAACTTATGAAATTTGTGATAAAAATAAAATAAAATTAATTTCTTCCTGGGTCTGAAGTGGATTGCTGCAGTTAAGTTGTGGATTTGGCCAGTTTACTCCATTATAGAAAGAAAAATAGGTTGTGTGTTTCCTCCAAACACAAAATAACCTCTCTTTAGCACTGACCCTTAACTCTCCCAGTGTGTGAGTGACTCTGGCCACAACCACACTGAACTTATGACTTTTATGTTGTCTGAAGGTCCATAAACAATTCAGATTGGAGCAATTTGTGTTGGTGGCATTCCCATTTCCTTGAAAACAGCTTTTCTGTGGTGACATGAGGGCAGCAGTGCAGAAGCAATGCTGTGTTATCCCTGGAGTGGAGTGTGGGGGTCTCCATGACCAGACCCTCATGGAAGGATGGAGGTACCTGCACAGGGCTGCTGTGGCTATGCCGTGTTTTGCCAGCTGCTCGATTGGCTTCCAGCACCAGCTTGCAATACTCATCTGCCCTTAGCACACAACTTCACTGCCGTGGAAAGTGGTCTGATGGGGTGATCAATGAGCTCCATCAGACTGCATTGCATGTAGTTAAGCAAACAACATACAAGAAAGAACCACCTTGAGCCCAGTTCTTCCCACCAGCTTGTCTCTTCACCTTGCCCAGCACTGCCTGAAGGCGAGCCTGTCTTTCTCTTTTCCCATCCTTGATATAAAGAATCACTCCACTTCACTGAACTAACAGATAAGCTTGGACTCTGTTGTCCTCTGGTTTCCTGACTTGAGCCAAAGCTTCCTGTTATTTTTCTACTGTACACTGATTTATCTTTTGCTTTCTCGAGTAGCACTTTCCCATATAACAGGTCACAGGCTGAATGGGAGCATGGAAGTGGGCTGCCAGAAGCCATTTATATGCATTGTTCTTCCTTACCCAAGACAGAATATTAATTCCAGAGGTTTCAGTATAGCTGCCAACTCAGCATCAGCTGAGTGCTAACCTTTACCGTGCACAGAGCAGCAGTTTGCTGGAGACCAGCTAACACCAGAGTGCAGTCTTGCTTGCTGAAGCTTGGATTTCTATGTAATTGGTTCCTGTGTTATGGAGCTTACAAGGTCCAATTACATTCCTTTGCTGTAGCAGGTGCCTTTCCCTTGGCATGGTGCTGAGCCTTACAGCCATACGTCTCCCATTCTGTAAAAGCTGGAGGACCAAGGTTCATCCACCTGTGTCCTTGGGCCTCCTGTCTCCTACTGTTTGGCTGCAGGTCTTCGACAGACAAGCCCATACAAATGCTCATCACAATAACTTGGGCAGAAGTTAGGCAGATGAATGCTGACCTTATTAGAGGGAGAAGGGAGAGTTAAGCGGAAGGAAGAATCACTGTTCTGTGATTCTGTGAAACATCTTAAGGACTGGTGTAAGTGTACCCTGAACTGGTCTGGCTGTGTGATTCCCATCAGCAACAGTGTCACAGACAGAAAACATGTGGGCATTTCTGCCATTCCTCAGCCCTCAGCAATCTGATCACTTTGGTATTTCTTGAGAGTCCAGCCTCTCTCTGAGGGACTTGAAAAGTTCATAAAAATCAGCAGGAATTAGGGTTGGTCATTTTTCCCCATGGGAGCACAGCTGGTGAGTGCTGTCAGGTAAAATGAATAAATAAATCAGGAAGAAAATGGTAAAAAGATAATCAACCCAAACTGCAGTCATTTGTTCCCCCACCTCCTGAGGTTCCCCCTGGTCAGTGTGGGAGTCAGCACCCTGGATACAGCTTTGGGGGTGGTGGGAACCACTGTTGGTAGCAGTGGGTCTCCAGCATGGGATTTGTTTGGGATGGAGAAAGTGCCTGTTCTGTCCATGGCTGACCTGCCAGGCATGACTCTCCTCCATCCCGCACCGCCTTCCTCCTTCTGTGCAAAGAGGCAATTCCACCATTTGTGTGTCCACAGCCTGAAAAAGCAGGTGGAGGCCACAAGCAGGAAGAAGAGAGAAAAAGCATTGGTGACCAGAGGCTAAAACTCTTAAAAATATTAGCTGTGCAGCACTAGAAACAGCAATTCCTTTGGCACAGCAGCACAAGGCCAGGCAGGGGACATTGCCCAATTCTCACCAACAACCTGGATGGAAACCTCTTCCTCCACGTGTTGGGGCAAGCTCCAACACTTCAGTTCAAAGGCACCACAAGCCGAGTGCAGGTTTCTTTTCCACAGGAGTGCGGTGCTCTCACTGCTTTCTTGTGGCTATGAGTAGTGAAGAGGAAAATAATTTGATAAGTCTGCAGAATGTTTTTATTGTCATGTCAACAAAATATTTTCTGCCTCCACAGACTGTGGAAGTACTTAGCATGCAGCATCCTTCCAGTTTTGGAAAACACTTGAAAACCACCGACAGAATCTCACTATTCCTTTTTTTAGCTACATAATGAAAAAGCAAACAAGAAATATGCTGATTCCCAAAATGAGCTTTTTTTTTTTTTTTTTTTCTGAAGCAATTTAATTTTTTAGCTTTGATCTGATACCAGAACCCAGAGGACTTACTTGCTATTTCTAAATAATGAGTCTAATGTTTATGCTCTGAGCCTGAACTTTTCTGGTTTTGGAAAAAATGTGACTTTACATAAAAGTCCTTTGATTAAGAGATCTGCAGTCAGAGGAGTTTTCGATACAATAATGAAAAGGCCTTTCAGATTGCTAACTCGAACACTGCTCAGCACGATATTACTCAAGAAGGGGAGAAGCCGACAGAACAATCACACTATTAGTCTTCGCTTTGCCAAGTGTTGTGTTAGTCATATTCCTGGTAAAATCTCCCAGAAGTGGCTAAGAGAAGCCTTATATCACATGGAGCAATGCATGCCTGATAAATGCACCCTGACCTGGGTGGTCTGTTGCTCTGGCTCTCTCCTTTTATTTATTTTTAACCCTGTTTCATTGAGGCTTTAGGAGGTGATTGTTACACAGAGGGAAAGTGCCTGGAGGAAAAACAGAGGCTATTTCCTCTTGCCGTGGTACACATTCCCCTGCAGCAGGGAGGGTACCTATCTGCTAAGCAGGTCCTTCCAAGCAAGACCACACCACAAAGCACAGCACTTCCTTGCTTGCACAATGAGGATCACATTCCTTGCCCCATAGGAGTGTTCAGGCATTGGGCAAAAGGGCTGTTGAGCACCTAGTCTCTCCCTGGGCATCAGGAGCACCCAACATCTGCACTTATCCTGGCTCCAGCTGCTGCTGTGGCTGAGAAGGTCACCCCCTACTCTGGTTGCAGCTCCCCTAGACCTGAGGTGGAAAGAGTGACTTTAGCCCCTGCTAAGTAGGTTGGAGTTTTGAAGTTGAATGCCTGTGTTATTTATGCAGAACTGACACGTCTCTTTGTCCTGAGCCATGTGGCCCAGATTCCAGCCCTTGTATCTACAAAACATTACTCATGTGCGCGCTCCTCTTTCAAGTCCTTGATTCCAATGGGATTACTCACATGTGCACGCATACCGCGACTGTGCGCCTGATCGCAGCTCACGTCTCTGCAGAGCAGGGACAAATCTTGCTGCTTTCAGCTGATTTACACCAGTATGCCGGAGATAAACATCTGAAACAGGAGTGGCTTGCTGGGAAATGAAAGATCAACCTGATACCTATTTCTCCTCCTCCTCCTTATTCTCTCTCCACGTTTCCCATCTCCATTGCCATCAAGGCAGCCTGCTGGAAGGTCTGCTCCTTTGTATCATCAGGGCACTGCAGCATACTAGGGGTTAAAATGAGAAGGCACTTTGATTTTAGAGATTTATTGCCTTCCTCCTGCTGTATTTGTAAAGCTCATCATTACAGCCAGCCATCCCCACCCTTGCAGCTGTCTGTACATTTTTTTCTCTGGTTCTAGAGTTGTACTTTACTTAGGAAATTATAATTATTAAAACACACAAGGTCATGCTCTAGATGAACTTGGAAACTGTTCAAATATGTTTCAGGTTTGAAACTATTTAGCAGCTATGGCCAAGCAGTGATTTCATAACAAAAGAATGGTTAATTTCACACTTCAGATAACATTTCCCCCGGAAAGCGGTAAAGCATGTTGGTACAGAAATTACTAAAGGTCGAAAAGACTGGAGACGCATAATCAGTCATTAGTGCCGATAATGAAATATTAAAGGCAGGCTTGGGGAAGGGGCAGAATGGTATTCCCTCGATGAGTCCATTCCTGTCCCTTACCTTTAAATCTCTATTTTAAGCTTTTTAATTTTCAGAAAGGTGCTGTGACTTGGGGACTTCTAACATGGAACATCTCAAATGCACAAGTGGAATTCTGCTCTTTCTGCAGATGATGCACTTCTGTTTGTATGTCACTGGATCACATCATCAGGACACTCCTAAAATTACAATTTGCAAACTATACTATACTGAACTAGCAGCAAAGAAATCACCAATATCCCACTCCCTGAGTTACATTCCCGTATTTTTTGGGGCTGAGGAAGGACAGCAGTGGCAGGTGCTTTATGGCCTTTCCAGCAAAATCCGTCTAAATTAATCACTGCTTTTCTGTCACAAACTGGGAAAGGGATTTTCACAAAGCAAGTTTTGAAAGATCAAACCTCCTTTGTGCAGACAGCAGCCTGAAATGGTTCTCTGTAAGCCTATGTGAGATCTGTGGCTAAAGCAGATTGATCTTGATTGTTGTTGTTGTGTTTTTTTCTCCTCCAAAAAACCTCAGGAACCCTTCAAAACAACAACAAAAAACTACTGACCAACCAACCAAAAACAAAACAAAACAAAACAAAACAAAAAAAGAAAAAACATCAAAAAAACACAACAGTTAAAAAAAATGAACACTAGACATTACAAATCTTTCCTCAGTAGTTTTCCTCTGTAAAGAGCTACAGCCCAGCCAGGGTCACCCAGACAGCCTCAGCCATGCCCTCAGGTCTCCAGTCTCACCCTGCACTGGGGGAAAACACAAAGCACATTTGACTTTTGCAGCTGGAGCTGTGAAAATTTGCTCAACAGAAAGCCAAGAGGTGACAGATTTTATGAGTACATCTCAGAGGCAAGTGCTATTGCCACCTGCTTGTGCCACTGCCATGGCTGGAGGGTGGCGTTGGACTGCACTCTGTGGCTTTCAAGGAAATCAGTGAAACCCCTGGGTGCTCGGGGATTGGAAAGGTGATGCTTCATCTAGATTACAGTCCTAGCTGAGGGTCCTTTATTTTCTCAGCTTTGCATAGGTATGGACATGCACACAGTCCATCTCTGAATCATGTCCCAGCAGTGGCAATACAGCTGCTCAGCAAGGATGTCATGGGGCTGAGCCTAATCTTGGAGTTTTCCTCCTTGCCGAGGTATCACGTTTTATTTTTCATTTAGAAAGATCTTGCTCGTGCCTTTGTAAGGAAAAAGAAAAAAAAAAAAAAAAGAAAAAAGAAATGGTAGTGAGCATTCAATGCCAGTTTCATTTTTCATCATCGTTATCAAGCTTTGGATTTTAACTTTGGAATGTCCTTATCTGAAATGAAATCAAATAAGCGCTTTGTGGCGGGGGGTCCAACACTCCCTCCTCACCTAAGGGAGCTTGTGCAATGCGGAGCATTTGCCCCACCACTGCATGCTCAGCTCACTTCACCTAAGCTGACACACATACACGTGTACTTACAAGTAGTGCCACATGCACATATATCTGGTAACATAGCCAAACAAAATTAAATGCACGTGAAACCCAAAAGACATTTTTTATGACCGGGGGGGGGGAGGGGGGAGGGCATGGCAGGGTGTAAGCAGGGCCCCATTCTCCTGACTGACATGAAAACAAGCTCTGCAGGACAGCAAGACCCAGGAAAGAGTTTCACGTCATCCAGCCTCATGGTCCATGTGCTTTGGAAGAAACTTACCTCCTCTGGCTTCTGTCAAAAGCTGGCACAGGAAGAAAAGGGCCCAAGGACCTGCTGATGGACTAATGGATGGGCTAATGCACTCAGGTGCACCATTTTGCCTTGTTTAGAGAAATCAGGCTCAGTTAGGAGCTACACTTGTGTGCCCACGATGTGGACAGCTGGAAAGCTGAAACTGGAGAACAGGCTTGGGCCTGGGCTTGCTCCCAAATATGGATGCAGACACGTAGTTTTCTCCTGACACCTTTCACACCATGAAAGCCTACAAAGAAAAACAAGTTTATTCCTGCCTCTGCTCCTACCCCATGAGGGATGGACAGAATGAGCCCAGGCAGCATGTCATCTACTTTCTGTGGGGTAGGGAGAGCTCGGCTGAGTCCCACGCTTGGATCTGGGAGGGCTGGCAGCTCTCTGGTTCCTCTGCAGCTTCCAGGCTTTCGTTTCATCCTGAACCTAATGGGTGAATGGCAGCAGAGTTCACGAGGATTTTCAAATGAGCTCAGAGGAGCTTGTTCATGAGAATTTGAATCCTTGGCAAATAGCCCACAATAGCTGATATTTTCCAGTTTATGGGGGAGTGTGTTTTCCAGCTATGCGTATTCTTTAACTCGCATAACCGACACATTATTTTAACACTAATTCCTCTGCATCCCCTTTGGAAGCATGTGCGCTCTTTGGAAGGACACATGCCCCTGTCTGAAAGATTCATGTTTTTTTCACATGGGTCTCCACTCTCTCACTCTCATGTAGGAAGTTTGGCTGCTGGATAACCTAGCTTGGCTGCATGGGAAGTGGAACTGCCACAGGATGTCAAAATGAAAGGATGAAACATCTAGGAGGTGGGTTAATGCACATAGAAATTAATAGCTGAAGGACCTGACATGGCAAATAAAAGAAAAATAACAAAAAGGGAGAGATGACTGAGGAAGCCAAAGAGAAGTCTGTATCAGGTATGTGTTGACGTTGTTCTCCTGACCAGTTGGCCATGGATCTCAATGGACCTACTGCCCATATGCACCCACAGCTCTGATTTCTCTGGTTCAGTGCTGCCTAGGCTGCATGTTGTTGTTTGAGTAAATCTTGCTTCTTTTGTCTTTTATAAACATTGGGGCCATTATCTGTGATATTCCACCCTCATGTCATTGAAGAAGAATGTTCTGAAAATGAACTGCTGAAGGCTATAGGCTTAGTAAATACCAAGAGCCAAGAATTGGCTCTCGTGTAAATCCGTTGCCTTGGATAGAGTTACTGCAAGGGTGATGCCCCCCCCAGCCCTATCTTAATCAGTACCATTTCACTCTAATTTCTGTAATAGTTTGGAAGGAGAGATGGGAACAGCTCTAGCGCTCTAGCTGCCTTTTTTTTTTTTTTTTTTTTTTTTTGGCAAAAATGTAGATTCAGCAACATGAAAACTTTTTGTGAATTTGCCACATTTCTGCTGGATTGTTCCTGCTGAGGCAAACAAACACTCAGAAAAAGCATCCTTCAAAACAGAATGTTTTGATTTTTTCAGTCAGAATAGCTATCTTAATATTTGCCACCATTCTTAATGACAACTTAAAAAATAATAATAATAATAATGAAATTTCTCAAAGTTGAAGGGAAATTTAGCATTTTGCCCCAAACAAGTTATTCTGTTGGACTCAGAGTCAACTAAAATTTAGTTGCTTTTTCAGCTAGTTGAAATATGTAAATCTTTGTCTTCTGCATTGATCCATTAATTTCAATATTGTTTTATGAAATTGTCAGAGACACAGACCAAGAAATAACAAGGAAACAGTGATCTCATATGGCTCTACACGGAAGGCTGGGAAGTAAACTGAGTTCAGGTGCTGATTTACACGGTAACAAATTTAGAGTTCAAGTTCTGTAAAATATGATGGGGAGATAAGACCATCTGGTCCAATGAAGTTCTTCATCAATATGCTGCCTTTACACTGCTGCTTCAGCTTTCAAGATGTTCCAGATGTGGCACGGGCCAGAATTTGCTGGTGCTATGTCAATATATCAATTTCAAACCTCCTCAGTTTGTGAAGTTTGCACCTAAACTGCTATGTCACTTCTTTGCAGTGTGAGCAATAAGCAGAATTGTGTAGGTACTGTGTTTAAGCAAGCCTTGGTATCATCTCACTTACATTGGCCTGAATCACGGCACTGTGCTGCTGTAATCACAATAGCTATAAATAAGACCCTGGGGAAGTCATCTGTCCCTCTTCCAAAATCAGGACTGGAAATTCAGCAGCAATGCCTGATCTGGGAAAGGTTACTTTTTCTTGGATTTCCTTGCATGCCAGGGACCAACTTAAGAGCCAGAACTTTACCCTGACTCATACACAGAGGTTGCTTTGTTAAACAATATCAGTTTCACTCCATTGCTTCTTCTTCCAGAAGCAATGAACTGACTACTTGAAGATGAAAAGTTGAACAAGCCTGTACAAACAACACAATTCACAGCATAATTTGCAGAAATTTAGTTTAAAACCAAAGATGTCCCCTCTGACTCATGCCAAGGTTCATTTGGTACCCTTCTTTCACTCCATATCCCTTGCAACTTACAAAGGCCCACCTCAGTGGCAAATAGTTTTCAAAATTTTCATCTGGTGCATCTCAAGATTGTTTGTTTTTGTTTTTGTTTTTCATGCCTGCATATCTTTTGAAATCTCTCATTCACAAACTGCTTTGTTGAACCTGTGAGCTTGTGTTTCTTCATCACCGTTGGCAGATTCTTTTGTGATTCTGCAAAACTCAAGAACAGGCTTAAAACTGGTGGCTTTGGAGAGAAGTGCCATGCAGTTCTGAAAGGAATGATGGTTGTCTGCCAAATAGTGAAACAAAGCTATCACTACATGCCCTTTGCACCGTCCTGCCCTCTACAAAGAAAATTTCAGCCTCTTTGAGGTATAATTTACTGAACTGCAAAAATATATGATGTGGACACAAATCTGATCTTATTTCCACTTCTGAGAGGCAGGACCCTCTATGCATTGAAATTAAACCATTATAAAAAAAAAAAAAAAAATCAAGGAAAGGGCAATCCAACCATCTCTGTTCTGGTAACAGCTAAAAATACTATTAATCTGTAAAATGATGGACTATTATTTGGTTTTGGATGTACACGTTGGTTTCCAGTTGGGTAATTTTTGTTCAAGTAGTGAAGGCAATACACTCCCATTGCAGCTTATTTCATAGCTTCCTCATTTCATGTTCACTAGAAAAGTGTGCTGGATAGAAACACCAAAGAGGAAGCATCTTTGGAGTGCATAGTCCAGTGTAGATGGACATGGTTCTATCCATTTCCTATGGTCAGTTTTGGATTGGAACAAAATGAGACAATATAACTCATCAAAGAGATGCTGCTTTATGTGTGGGACTAATTCAGAAACCAAGAGAGGGAGATACTTGCTTGCTCTGAGTAAATAAAGCTCAATTCAAGTTAATGGAATTACACTAATTTGCATTCACCAAGGATTTGCTCCTGTTCTCAGAAGTACCAGCTCACAGTGGTTAATGGGTGCCTTGGCATGGACTTAGGAAATCCTGAATATTGTCCCAGTCAGTAAGTGATGATATTAAAAATAAAAACAGGATAATTTTGAATAGGTAAGCCAATATTTTAGTGTTATTCAAGACATGCAATCTGCAAGATAATTGGTTATTAAAAATATACTAGAACTGGATATTCCAGGTACTGATACAGCCTGTGTTGTGTCAGCCTGATGACATCTAAGTAGGTAATGCACTCATGTCTTGTCAATCCATAGACAGCCTGCTGTTACTGAGCTCCAAAATTGATCTAGGTAACTTTATCATTATGTAAAGGAAGAACTTGATAGGCTGAATGAAGTGCTGTGAACTCCCTGTCTCCATCCATCACCTTGTCCTCAGGACCTTGCTGTCTTGCTTTCTTGGAACTGGCTCCTGTTCAGAAAGAGATTAAGCAGAAAGTCTTCAGACGCAAGATAAAAAGCAGAACTATGGGCCGTGCTTGGCTTTGTTCAGCAACCTCTACCTCCCTTCTTTGAGAAGCTGGACTCTGCAGCTGAACAAGGCGTGAGGTAAAAGAAATCGCAGCGTCGGGGAGAATACTATGTGCTGGCAAACGTTCAGTTACAACTGTGTTAACAAGCGGATGTTGTTCAGGGGAAACACGGTAATCAGGTTTATCTGTACACTGTCCCTGTGTAGGTTTCGCAGCCATGTCCCCTTGTCCCTGCAGGATTTGGCTGAGACACCAGCTGCTAACAATGGGAATAACTGGGCACTGTGTGCTGCTGGTGTCAGCCTGACCCTCCTTTACTCTTTTATCACTATGTTAACTAAACATATTTATTGTAAGGAAGTTCCAATAGATCTAAGTGTTTCCTGCTGCCTGAAATACTTTCTGTCCAATCCAGCTGAGACAAGAATAAAACTAAGAGAAATGCCCAAGGAAATCAGGGATTTCTAATGCCCTGTGTGATGGCCAATCAGATAAGGTGTTCATTAAGGTCTTGCATGCTGGGAAGGGACTTAATACTGAATACTGGCAGTTGCTTAACACTACTTGATGTATGAAAAGGGAAATTTTTTGGAAAGGGTCACTGTCTGCTAAAAGACCAGCAGTAATATTTGTAAAGCAGCCTAACAGCCCACCTAATAATATATATGCCAATAAATCATTTGATGGGCATGATTTAAATGACACTCAACTGAATAGTGGTGCCTAAGGACAGCTCCAGATGTGGGTAATGTGAGGCTGTGTGGCCCTTGTTATCTTTTGGTCAGGATGAAGAAATTGGGTGCACATTGCTGAGTCATTGCTGGCGAGCACTGTAAGGTCTGTAAGGTAAAATATAAAGGCACTGTTGCTCACACAATCAGCTTGTACGTCTGCCTTTGAATCTACTTTGCCTATGGCTTGGGCAGCAACTGATGGCTGTTTTATTCCTGATATATTAATATGGGCTCCTGAAGTAATGATTACAGTGTCTAAGGAGGAAATGGGGTCCTATGAGTATGGTTGACATCTTTGGATGTGTTGTTCAGTTATCTAAATGATGAATAGAATATCAATCGGCTGTTAAAGTGTGATATAAAGTAACAGACTACCAAATTGCCTTAACTTTTTTTTTTTTCTAATATTTGAATATCTTCCATGTAGAGTCTTCGGTATGTTCACAGCCCTTGGAGGAAAAAATAATTCTTTTAAAAGCACAAATACTAGATCAAGGGCTTGATATATCCAAGGGATCTTTTTCTGCCCTGAGTAAGGGTGAAAACTCCAAAGCTCCAAAGCAATGGAAATCTCCAGAGACGTCCAAGCCAAATAGGTTCTTGCCTGTCCTTATTCAAAAGGTAAATACAAAATCCTGAAGGCATACCCTAGAATTTCAGCTCTTACATATTATTTCATGTGTGGTAATTGTTAACCTGTTTAAATGAGTCAGTTTCAGTAAGAGATTCCAGTGCTATTCCTCTCTGATCCTTCCTGAGTGATTTATATTAATTGTTCAGGAAAGCCAATATAAAAATACTGGCCCCTTGAGACCACAGGCTTTGTGGCAGTGGCAAACACAGCACAAATAACTGGTTGTATATGGCTTAGCAGTGGGCATATACTCTTATGCAATTCAAGTGGCCAGAAGCAGAGTATTTTACTCTTTCAGCTTAGGGCATCTGTCCAGGAATTACATGTTAAAGGGTTGAGAAGTGAAATCCACTGGAGTTACTGATGTGCTGTTGTTGTTGGACTCGCAGGGAAAGATTTCAGCCAAGATTCCTCCTCAGACATAGAGATCAATTTAACTGATGGCTCCTTTCTTGGAATCATATTGCATCAAACATTTGAACTGCAGACAGTTCCTGCTCTGAAACAGGCCCGATATGCGTACACAGACACAGCTACTGCGGGGAAGGCTTTGCACTGAGCAGGACACAATCGTGCATGCTTGGACCAAGCTCTCAGCCAAGGTGAACTGGCATGGTCTTATGGAGATTTCTGCAGTTCACAGTGGCTGTTTGACTTCTTCAGGGCTACCTGAGGATATAAGGACAGATCGTGGAGTTTGGGACAGATAGGGTGGATTCATAGGCAGAGTGAGGCTCTGTGAGTTGCCTGAGATGGTGCAGTCTGGCCTTTTGTTTTCATGTGTTTGCCCCCAGGCAGAGGCAGCAGTAGGTGTTAGCACCTCAATTACTCCCAGATGTTGATGGCAATAAGAGGTGCAACAGCCATAGCCTGCTTGCCAGAATGTAGATGGCCACCACCAAAACAGTAGCAAAAGAAACTGGGGAGAGGCCAGGTGGTCCCTAGAGGCATGGCAGTGTGCTACTACAGCTGTGGACGCAAATGGGTGATGGCAGGGTTAAAGTGCTTTATGGGGGGCTTTCCTGCTAAATCTGCACCTGTCTGCTCATACATACCTGCACAGTAGATTGAGTGCCTGGGACATATAAATAAACTGCTTCCTGGCAGGTCATTTGAGATGGTGTAGGATGGTATGTTTTTATATCATTCCTTCCAGTTCTGGAGATATGAGCTGATCTAATCACTGAAGATAAGCAACATCAGGTCTGGTCAGTATAGAGATGTGAGGGATCTCCAAGAAAAACACAGGTGCTCCAGGAAATGCCGTTGCTGATCCAGCACTGCAGACAACGCTGCATGGAGCTTCTGGATCATGGCTGCAGCGGCAAAAAATCCTTCAGGAGAGCCATAAATCCCTGGCACTTCTCATGGGAATGGGGTGTTAACTCCTGTGTGCGTGCTGTCATGTTGTAATTCCTGTATGAGAGAGGAGCTCCAGCTCCACGCTTCATCCCATGCTACAGCTGATGTACCGGCATGACTACTATGAGTGCTCTTGGAGCCCTTCGCCACAGCTGTAGCATGTGTCTAAGGGACACAAGGCTCTCAGGTGACACACAATGTGCATCATGATTTGTCTGCCTAAAATATCATCTGCAGCCTGTTCCTTGCCCCTTCTGCTGCCCCTGCACAAGCTGCACACTGTGGCCAGTGCAAATCAGCCACCCTGCTCCGCCCTGGAGGAGGATGAATGTCAGCATTGAACTCTTACTTCTGCACAATGGAAGATGATAGGGGTTTATTATTACCTCTTGAAATGATGTTGCAATATTGGTCAGTCAGCACTAGCAACTGACTCTGGATTTATTCTCCTTTAATGTTTTGGGAGAAATAGATGGCAAAGCAGTACTTTGGAGAGGAAGTAATTTATTTATTTATTTATTTATTTATTTTTCTTCTAGAAATTAGACTGGTAGAGAAATATCTGACCTTACTGGAACATTTAGGCAACTTTTGTGTTTTGAAGTCTCCCTCATTTGCTAAAAAAACTCGAATGTTGCAATTTTCTCAGTTCTGAGAATATAGCCTTCTGTGAATTAACATTTCACAGAAGCTGCAATTATGCGTTTTGGAGAAGGAAAAGGTGGGAGGAAAAAAAAAAAAAAAGTAAAGAAGATATTCAAAGAAATCTCGGAATCATCTGCAGTCTTCACTGGATGTGTGAGGATAAAAAGTGGACGCAGTTTCTAGTAAAGTAGCTGTGGCAGTTGATTTCTCCAGACAGAAAAATAGAGCTATATTATGCCACAAGGTAGACTGAACAGCAGCCCAGTTTGTAGTTTGAATGGCTTGGGAGCTTCCAGAAAAATCTTTTATGTCAAACCTTTACTACTATTGCCACCAAGTGGTGAAATCCTACAAAAGGCTCCTCTGGCTGCCACAAAATGTATTTCTCCTTTCTGGATTGTCACATATGAACTGTATTCCAAGATATTTAAAGGCCGTTATCTGGTACTCCACTTTTAACCAGCAATGTCACGGGTACTCCAGCAACAAAATGTTTTTGGATCCAGGGGAGCTCCCCTAGCCCCTTTTTGCTGAGGATGTAGATGGGCACATCAAGCAGTGCTCCTCTGCTAACCCCCCGGCACTGCTCATGAGGACACGTCACCAGGCTGGCAAGATGAAGCTGGTGCAATAACCTCCGTCACATGCAATGCTGTGTTGTCGATGACAAGACACGGGATGAAAGGAAACCTGATAGGACTGAGACTGCAGGGTGATTTTCCTGGCATCTGTCTGCAGAGCTCTGTGCTCAGCTTTGCTTCTCCTTAAAACATGTTTAATAGAGATTTTTGGAGAGGGGAAGAGCAGACAGGTGCCTTACTACCACTACAAGCCTACAGGACTGTATTTAAGCTTCCAAGTCTGTATTCTGGTTATTTCACCAGTTTGCCTAATTCTTTAGGCAATGGGTTAGGAAATCCTCCTTCATCATGTGTTCCACTTGGACTCTCTTGCCCATTTGCATTCAGGTCTGGTTCCTCCATGACACTGTAGCAGAAAAGCAGTTTTCAAGTCATACCTACCTACCTAACCCCAATTTTTGTTCCAGTTAATCTTGGCCTCTGTTCTGCCTTTTTTCCTTCGTCATATAAAACAGCCAGTTTTCAAGGGCCCAAACTAAGGTACCAGTTTTGCTTGTCTCCCCTTTGCATGGCCAGCGGCCTGAGCTGAGATCAAGGGTAAGGGCAGGGACTGTGACTCATTTTCCTGTGCTGGGAGCTAGATCTGCAAATAAAAGCATCTAAAGTGTCTGACACTTTATCTCTACAATGTATCTCTACAATGTATCTCTACAGGTATTTTAATGCATCTACCATTTGCCACATTCACAAAGTATTGTTTAATGGTTCCTTAGGTGTATATTTTGGTATTTTGTTGTTGTTGTTGTTGTTGTTTGTTTTTTGTTTTCTGGATGGGACTGGGTTTATCTAATTTTAGTGTCTACATTTAGTCACTCTACATCCCTTTTCACAAACATTTATCGAAATGAGCACTTACGGCACCTTTCAGCTGATCCAGTTGAGAAAGCAGCATTAAGAGATGAATCATGCTTAGATAGCGATGAGTGTCTTGACTACATCTTGCTTAATAGTAAAGGAAACCCAAAGGGGGATATTCTATGTAGACACCATAGAGCTGCGTATGTCTGCATCCAGCCTAGTGCAATGAGCCCCATCTTCAGTCAGTCCTCCTCTCTAGTCCTTTGCAAGAGATGTCACTGGAAGCTTCATCTTTGGCTTAACTCAGACCAGACCAAGCTGACCCTGTCATTCTCCTGAACAAAGAGGTCCTCCAGGCGTCATCCGAAGATGGCTCCTGGGCTACCACATTCCCACCCACCATGGGAACAGCCTGTCCCCTTTGCTGCCAAACAGCTCCAGCGCCTGCCCTCCTGCCCTCTTAAAAATTTCAACATGCAGAAGAGCCACTGATTGATAGACATGGGGGCGTGAAGGACCTCTGGTGGTTCTGGGGGCAAACTGGGGAAAAACAAAGCGAGCTGGGGGAGATGTTGGGTTGGATTGAAGTGAAAAAGGCTTTTGGAAATTTTTAAATGAAATAAAGTGAACCTCCCCCACCTCAGAAATTTTTCTTTTTGGTTAACCAGACATGTTTTTGTTTGTCTTTCATTTTCAGGCTATTTATCCTTCTCAAGGCTTGTGAAGTGATTTTCATGAAATGAAAACCGCTGTTTGCAAAACAAGAAGTCAAGGAGTTTTACTCTGGGAGACATCAAAAACAAGAACTGCAAAGTTTTTCAAAATAAAATGTTTCATATAAGAAACATTGAAATAATCTATTTTGAAATTCATTAAAGTTATTCCTTCATTTTTTTTTCCCTTCCTTTTGACTGAAAATATTTCAGTTTAATTCTTGTCTCGTAATTTATTTTCTATTCTGTCAAAAATTAGCAATTGACTAGTTTGAAAAAGGATCAGATTGGGATGTTCTAAACCCTTACATCCCTTAAACTGGTAAATATCTGTGTTATAGGTGCTAAAGAGCAAAAGGAGAGGCTATGAAGAAAATAAAACCTTTCTACTATCCCGCATTTATCTGTTGATTGATGTGTGCTGTCACCCAGACACCACTGCCACTGTAACAACCTTTTTTTTTTTTTTTTGAAGCTGGCTCATTCATCTATTTTAGAGCTGCTGATCATTTCTCAACCACAGCAGGTGGTTCAGCCATGTCCTAGTACATGGCTCTTTGGCCCCAGAGCTGCTTTGCTACCCTCACCTTCCCCTTGTCTGATGACGCCGATGGTGCCTTTTTTATGACTCACATCATGTTCTGACTTCTGCCAACAAGCAACCACTCATCTGCCCATATCAGCTCCCATTCCCAAAGTTTGGGGTGGGGTTTGAATCTTTCTTTCCTATTATTATTACATATATATATATATATTAATAAAATATATCCATGGAACTCTCTGAGTGTTTATAACAACCAGGAAAAACAACAACAACAACATTTTACTGAGAAAGCCTGCGAAAAGTCTCGTCAGAAGATAATAGGGCTTTAATCACAGCAAGACTCACCCTTTTGAACTGCACTCATGAGCAAAAAAGTACATGAGGCAAACACAGTCTTTGGCACATCTACATGGAAAAACTTCAGAGCACTCCACAGCTTGGCCTCCTGAGTGCGAGTCTGAGCTCTTGCTCTGTCAGTCTGATGGGATTTTTTACTACAAGTTTTTTTTTCAGTTGTTCCGTTTTTGGGAGAGTGGGGATCTCTAGCTGCCAGATCCAAAACTGTGTATGATCTTACTGAGCAGTCAATGAAAAAAAAAAAAAATTATCTCTTTCTATACTTGGTAATGAGAGAGCTGTTTCTTTCTTCAGGCTTTAGAGAGTTGTCTTTGGGTTGGGTTTTGGGTAGGTTTTAATGACAGTGGTTGAATGTCATGATGGATTCTCAGCTAGAACTGTTAGAAAAAAATCCCTTGAAATAAATGGCAATGTTATCACAGCATCTCAGAAGCATTGACCATGCTAAAGATACTGTTCTCAGCAAGGAAAGCTGCTAGTAGTGCACTTAGCAGCTATTCCAGCTGAGACAACATTAGGAGTTTCTTTTCCCTCTTTAAGAGCTGAACTTCAACAGTGTGATACCAGCATCTTTCCTTCCAGTGTAATTCATCCTGTTTTTTCTGTAAATATTGGTACATATTAATATTAGAAACAAAAAGTATGTTAAACTAACATTATGAGTTAAATGCCAATGAAAGCAGAAAAAATAAAAATAATATTAAAAAAAAATCAGCATTGAAATGATTACTTGACTTTAAACTCACTGTTTGTGTCTGGCAGCATGCCAAAGCATATGATTAACAAGGTCATGCACTTTGATGAAGTTCCCTGGCACAGTGGGAGAGTTAAACTAATGTATCGTAGTTCTTTTTGCTGTGGGGTAATATTACAAGCATTGTTTGTTTGGTATCTCTCCTGCCTCCAGCCATTCCCACTTCAGACTAGGAAGGATTCAGCTCTCACAAGTTAAACAGGGTCAAAAATGGTGAGGTGTTGAGATGTGAACTGGAGGAATGTTTGTGGTCAAATATTTAATGAGCAAAAAGAAAAAAATGTAAATGTGAGCCGTTCTGACAAGCTTGTACATTAGCTGAAATTTTTCAGGTGCTTCAGCCAACTGAAGATGATAGCTAATAACAGTAATTCAAAATAATAATTCATAATTCTCTAACTTCTACTTTGCAGCATTCTCAAGATGAAGATTTGCTTTGCTTTAATTCCAACATTTTTGTTGGAACTTCTATTTAGAGATGGATCTAAGCATGTTTGTGTTTCAAGGAGGGAGGAATAATGGAAATTAAATATATCATGTTTGATTTTTGCTTGAAATGTTTTGTCTGAGTGGAATTTAAGATTTTTATTTATTTATTTATTTATTCAGTTCCAGATTATATACGTTAACAAATCAGGTGGACCAAGGAAGCATCAGGTCTGGTCAGGAAACTCAATTCCTGTCTTTCAACTTTGTTTGACACATCCTGCTGCCCAGGGGTAATAGTCCTGGAGGTCTGGTGAGTGGGCTCCTTCATTTGTAATGTTGATTCACTGCTTTGGAAATTGGTCCCTGGCACCTTGCTGCACAGAACTAAAGGTGAGGTGCTCTTTCCTAGTAAATATTCATCCCCTGGTACTTTTTAAAAAATAATATTTACAAAGTCCTGTGCATGGGATGTTCGTGATATTTCTCTGGTACCCTGTTTGGTTTTCATCCTCAGACCTTCCTTCTCTTTGGATCTCATTGCCAATCTCATTGTATTTGATGTATAAAAATGCCCAAGCTCCTGGACTTGAGTCATCATGTGACAATTTCATCTTCTCTTTATGAGAACATCATTTTCACCCTCCTAATTTATGGGAAAAAACTTGTTCAATATGTCCTAATCGATCCTTCTTTCTCACATGGTGAATGAAACAAGCCCAAAATGTGGAGAAGGTGTAGACCTGCAGGGAAAGGTTTGAGCAAAATAGCAAGTATTTTAACAAGTTCTGGATTTTGGTTCTTGACATTTTGGATGCTGTAAATCAGTCACTGCTTCCTCTGGCTGTTCTCTGCACGTTGCTTACTACACCTAATGAGATACTGGTTGCTTGCCTGGAAGCAACTGCCTTTCAGCAGCCTTTCCTGGTTTTCTACTTTGTTGAAAGGTGCTAGAACGTACCTCAGCACTGCTAATTTATATTTATTTTTGTCTGTCATGGTAACTTTATTTATACTTGATTAAAGCTCTTGGTTAGGGAGGCTGAATTCATACAAGCCGCTCTTGGCTGCTCTACATTAAAGTGAGGCCAATATTTATGGAAAACAGAATATGGCAGAAAACTCAGGGTTTTGTGGTTACTACAGAATGTCCCTATTGTTTTCTTTTCTGGTGCGCTTCCCTCACTGCTTGCCCTCAATGGCCAGGTTTGCTTTTGTTTCTTGACAGGACAGCTTGCCAAAACCCTTGTTTTCTGATTAATATCATAGTTCGACAGCACTTTGGATGGATAGATAGAGCATCTCTTCTCTCTGCTTCTTAAAAAGCAAACAGCACTGAAATCTCCATGCTAGTCCTGCTGAGGTGAATGGTGCTGCAAAACAGCTGGATTTGCATACAGTTAAAATCAAAACCTCTCTGAGATAGCATCCTCAAGCCCAGAATTTCCTGTCTGGAGTGTTGCCTTTCTTTGCATTTTGCCTTGCAGGGAGGATCTGGAGATGGCGTCCCAGCTTGCAGAGGAACAGGGAAGAGATGGGGTCCTGTGAGGTGTCCCTTCATCTGAGCGGGCTGGACATGGGGGCTGTAGCTTCTCTGGCATGTGGTTTAAAGATGTGGTAGATGTCCTGAGTTGCTCTCTCTGGAGATAGTTCCCTTTGAGGACTGTGGTGGGCTTTGATCGGTTCTTGTTGATACACGGCTGGGAGTTATGGGGCCCATGAGAGTGGTTGGGTGTGTGCACGTCCACCAAACACACCATGTAACAGCAGTGTCCCCTTCCTCCAGCCTGCTCCCACAGCTTGTCCCCCTGTCCAGGCACCAAAACGATTTTTTTTATTTTTTTGCCCCACACACTCCGCCAGGCTGACTCAAAACCCAAAGTCAACAAATGCATACCAGCAACTTGGAGTGACCCTGAGAGCCCATAGTGGGGGCCCTGCTTTTAATCAGGGGATTAGTCTGAAGGAAGAGCCTTGCAACCCTCCTAATTTTAACCATAGTTAGCGCCTAATTAATGAAACATTTAGCTTGTCTGGGACATGGGTTTGGGGATGGGTGGAGGGGGGGGGGGGGAGAGAGATACCCCAGGCCAATCAGCACTGATGTATTCTGTTTCTCTTGCACTGAGGCAGAGCATTTCTAAGTGATGTGTGTGTGATTGCTTCCAGATTTACGATTACTTCCATCCTTTTAATGCTGGATTAAAAAAAAAAAATACTCCAAAGAAGCTGGTTTGGCATAATCTAATTTTCTCATGTGAAACAGTTTGCAGACCAGATGACCCCAAACAATGGGAGAGTTTGTCTCAGCCTGGCTGTTCTTGCTGCAGGCAACCTTCCTCTCAGCTGCCCTCCTGTAAGCAAATGTGACAACTGTCCCTTATTTATACTTGTCAGCTCTGGTCAGGAACTTCAGTGCTGTTGCCCTAACCAGGTTGTGATGCTGGCAAGCAATCAGCACATCACAGCCGATGGGATTGGATGTGTCTCGTGCCAAAAAGAGGACCAAATCTAGAATGAGTCTGATTTTTTTTCCCCCACTAAATAACATATTTTGGAAATTCTCTATTAGGCTAGTCAGGGGATAAGGGACATGACCTCGGAGCAGTTGTTAAGATACAAATGAACTCAAAAGTTTTTAAAACCTATAATGGAATCTTAAATATCTCAAGTTGGGTAGGCTCCCATTGCTGAAAATCAGCATTTCACCCAAGGAGTTGCTGAAAGGTTTTTATGAGAACTTTTAGGCTGGTAAGGCAAGAAAGGTCTCCAGTGCTTCTGTCTAATGTCTGGGAAAAGAAAGAGCCTGAGGTGTGGGAGGGCTCCAGCAAGCTCTGCCCACAGTGAAGACAATCTCCTCTGCCAGGATGTGACCCTGTTAGCATATGGGAATTAATTTAGAATGGAGACTACAACATTTATAAGGCTGAGGAACTGCACACTTGCCCTGCCCCCTTCATTTAATCTGTTAATGTATCTACTGCATGCTTCTTGGTTTCATGCAATATCTCTGACATCTAAAAGTGGGTAAGGGATTTTGTTCCCTGCACTAAACTCAGACATGCAGAGAGGGACTGGAACTCAGTGAGTGGTGCCTGGTCCCAACTTGGCCTTTGGTGTAATAGGTGTCATCTTCTGTGAAAGGGAAAAATAGATCAGAGAAAAAAAATCAGCAAATAGAAAGAAAAATAATAAAAAAAAAAGAGCCAAGTTGTTTTTAATTCCTAATGAATAATTTAGATACAGTTCAACTCTGGTATAAAAAAGAAACAGGGAAATAGTGTTCCAAACTTCTGCACCTGTGTGTCCTGTCTTTTTTCCTTTCTGAGATCTGTCTGTGTGTGTGTATGTTTTTTTTTTCTCTCATTGATTTATTTAATCTTGAAAATAATTCAGCTAGACAGAGGGATGTATAGTTTGTTCGAAAGGGAAATGTTCTGAATATTTGTATTCAAACATTCCAAGACAACAGCAGCAGGTATTTCCACACCATATGCAACTGGATGTAGGTAGTTCTGTGCTGGGAAATAATCGAACCAAATCACACCAGAGTAGGTTCAGTGAGGTAGGAGATACTACTCCAGGTGTCTAGACTGAGATTGACAGGAAGACTTTTTACGGGTAACTACCTAGTTTGGTGCACAGTTCTTTTTTCTTTACATGCTGTCAGGTGTAAGTGGCATAGGGTGCAAATCCATAGAGGAGAAATCTACCCTTTCTAGTCTTGAGCTGGCAAATCCTCATGCTTGAACAAGTACTTGAGGAATCAAGTAAACACTTTTCCAAGAAATTAAAATAAAGAAAGTGAAGAAAATAAAAAGATCAGTGACGTTTAAGTTCAAAAATCTCAGTGATGTGTTGCAGTGATTGAAAGTTTCAGTTGAGATGATCCCGAAGCTGAAGATGGAGTGGGAAGGAATTCATCATCCTGAACTGACTTACAACAGTCTGGTAAGACCCTCCTTCGGCCAATCTAACTCATCCTCATGGGGTAAAGCTGAAGCTCTAGTCCCAATGGGGCATCCCTCTGTCTATCTACAAGGGGAACCTCTGCCGCTGCAGACTTTCTTGCCCTGTTTGCGTTATCCTCACCATTCACACCAGCCAGTGGGACAAGAATCTGGCCATGACAACTGGTAAGAGAGCTGGCCTCTATTTCATCTTTGGGACAGTTGGAGAGTAGGTGGAATTCCCAAAAGTTGGTGGTTTCAGAGGTCTGTCTCCCTCCAACACTATTATTCATGTCCTTGAGGTTTACCCTAGTCATGTGCCTTTTTGTGTTTGTCTTTGTAGTTTATTTTGTGATCCTTCCAATTAGCATATAAGTGAATGACATTCTGAACAATAATACAATTTTCATTTATTTCCAGAGACAATAGCTATGTATATCAGTAGGGCTCCACTAATCTACACTGAAGATTCTGGAGTTGTTGAAGTTTGTCTAAAAGGCATGGGAACTAATGGCTGTGGACTAGCTCATTATGCACTCATTACAATTCCATCCTTGAAGGTGAGGAGTATAGAACCTTTGATTAGAGCACTCTATATAAATGTGGTGAATGTAGCTGAAAAATCTGTAAATCACAGCCTTATAATGCGAGAAAAAGCCCCAAATTTAAGAAATCTCCGGCCAGGGCTTTTACAAAGAGTCAGACTTATTTTAGCATAAAGACTTGCTCTTCCCAGCAAAATATGTTGTAATGTTTATCAGAAAGGCTTTCCTGCGTGTGGATCTGTGATTCATGTTTGACTGCATTGCTTCAGATTACAAAGACATTTTGCCGCTTCCTTCTCAGGACAAAATGCAGAGCCGTGGGAGCTGGCTGGAGGTCAGGGTGGTCTTAATCTCCTTCTGCATCTTTCCTTCCCTGCCCTCTTCTGAAGACCTAATTTAGATAGCCACGGAAGGCTCTCCCTGGGGCTTAGCGAATGCCAGCACCGTGCAGATCTCCCACCCTGCTTGCAGAGCCACAGCACGGTGTTTGATCGCAGCTCCGTCAGCCTCCCCATGTGCCTTTGAGCTGCCGTGGGAGGGCAGAAGTGGAAGATGTGGCTGGCTGAGCTCAGGGATGTTTGCCTTTTTTTGCTGCCCTATTAAGCAGGTGTGTAATCTGTGCTCTTCTTGACCTGTGCCCCAGCAGACGTTGCAGAGGATTCACGTGTCTGGGAATATTCCTCCCCAAATTTTATATATAGACAAAATGTATTGGTAAGTGAAACACTACTGAAGAAATACTCATGAGCTGAGGATATGGTTCAACTCATGCAGGCATTTTCAAGAAGACATGGAAAAGAGGTGCATAAAGAATGTTATTTACCTTGTTATGTGCATTCATAGACAGAAGGAAAGGGGCAATAAAATCACATTTATAACTTTGTATGGTTTAGAGTCATCAAGAGTTAAATGACACGTCCACATAGGACTTGTGCACTGCATGGCCTGTCTCCATTGCTGAAATACTCAGCTGCCATCGCTGAACTTTGAAGAGTCCCATTACCATAGAATAAAGAAATTTTAGGGCATTTTTCAATTGACCAAGCCTCATGTCATTATATGTCTTAATCTCACTAGAAGCATTCTGGATGCCTGTTTGGATCGATGCCCTTCAGGAATCTGGGGGAAAACATTCCCACTCATGGCTCTGTTAAATTAACCAGAAGCAAATGATTGTGATCTACCTGACTGCCTTTAAAACACTGCTCCCACAAATTTCTTATAGAGATTACTACGTAAAATGATATCATATGTGATTCTCTCAGAAAGAAACAAGGCAAAAAGACTGAGCCAGGGCCTCTGCAGTTTATGGAAGTGCAGAATGCTCCCTACTTTGGCAGCCTTCAGCACCCTGCCCACCAAAGTGGCAGCTAGTGAAAAAGCTCGGTGGCTTCCAGTTTTTTGGCCAATAGTGATCTGCGAGTGATGCTCCTGACCTTGAAGACTCTCTTTTGCAATTTCCTTGGGTGGATAAAGCTTGAAAGGCTGGTTTTATCTGTTTATATTTTGAGGTCTGGTGACCTGATTCTCATTTGTGCCGAGTGAAGAATTCCATGGCCTCACATTTCTTTCATGAAGAGTAGTGGAAAGAAACGTTTCTATGAGTGACTGTAATGATCTTTTCCTTGCTCTGTTGGCATCAGTTGCTGTATTCCATTCTGATCTAATTTTTGGAATTTCCTCTTCATATTTGTTGTTTTATATTATATATTTAAATATTATGTATCCATAATATAGAAAACATGTTCTATACTTCTGAGTACATTTGTACAAAGGCTAATTCTTATGCTGTAATTATAAAGCATGAGTCAAAAGCAAAAATTAAAAGGAACAACTGCTTTAAACATATTTAAGGTAATGGCATACTTTCAGGAAAAACAACAGAGCATTCATTTTTATACCAAGCCAAATATAAAGCCCTGGAAGAAGACCTGGATGTTAATATTCACTTGTTTAAAAATCAGTGTTATATCATAACCGAAACAGAGGTATTCTATCTTTATATGGCTATGTAAATAAAACAAACTATTTTTTTTTTTTTTTTAAGTTACAAAGACCTGGACTTCTAACAGGAATTGAGTGCACTTGTGAATTTATGTAACAAACATATCACTACCAACACCAAATTACATCTCAATCAATGTTAAAAGGCATCTGACATTTCTCTTTGATTTATGGATTAACCTTTACAGTTAATACAGTCTAGCATTTATTGTTTTCATCAGTTTGTGGTTTGGTAGCAACCCCAGAGCTCATTGCAGGGAACTGACTAAATTAATAGCTTTTCCCACCATGATCAAACAACTAATGAAAAAGGTCTATTTTGCACTGCTGGTGGACGCTAATATTTAAACAAACAAAACAAACCTTTACAAAGGACAAGGAAGTCTTTGGTCCTGATTCTGGTCAGTAAAGTTATTTGTCTGGGGAAACATTAAAGGTACCAAGACCAACATGCACATATTGACCAGGTTTAAACTTGGCTAAAATGTAACATATTAAAACCTAAGTGATGTGAAAGCAGTCCTGAAGTGGCAGCCAGAGGAGTGTACTTTATTTCAGGATCAATTTGCAGGTAAAAAATAGAAAGTTTGCATACTTCATTGTCTGTGATGTTCTGTCTTTGGCTCAAAAAAGATTGGGAGGAGAAAAAAAAATAAATTACAGGTAGTTTGGCCAAGTTCTGCTCCCATTAATAATGTTCAGATGCTGAGGGACTATGTATTAGAATGACTAAGCATTAAGCAATTATCTTCATCACTTTGTGGAAATAATTCAAATACAAAAGAGCCTTCTTGAATAAAATACAATGCTGCCTTAAAATAACCCAGCTAGTCTACCAAATGAACCTGATTGAGCACTAATTATTTTAAGAAAAACATTATGCAACTTCAACTGATTTCAGTAATAAAAAGTCAGTTAACTCAGGACTTTTCATTTCAAGCATCATTTTACACACATTTAACCAACAGCAAATTTCCATTAACTTTTGTATTGCAAGGAAAAAGGGGTTGGAACCTGACTGAGCATAACAAAGCCTGGCTCCACATAGGCCACTGCAAAGGTATGACAGGCGTGCCCAATTTCCAGGTACATTTATTCCTCTTCCAGTTGGTTTTGATCAAAGATAGACTGAGCCTAAGAGCTTCAAGAAAATTGACAAGTTTGATTACATTTGTACAAGTCTTCTTGTCTCTTATTTTGTTCTAGACACCTTATGGTAGTGGTGAAATTTCCACTCTGTCCCATTTGAGGGAAGGAAAAATTCACTAAGAGTCACTCACCACATTTTGACATATCTGCTTCCTCACTCTCTTAATTATCCATTTTTCTTAAGGGTCACAGAAGGTTCCAAGCTTTAAAAATCTGGGTTCATTACAGGCAAACTCCTGTCTGAATTGCAAACAACTGGTATTGCAACAAGATAGAAAGTCCTATATTTCGCTTTTATTATAGCTTATAGTGGTCCCAACAGATGCTACCTTACACCTTCATGAGCGGTTGCAGGTAAGGATCTCTGTAATTACAGTGCAGTTTTATCTGCTTTATTCACACTCATAGCTAGATTTTGCTGCAGCTTCGGTGGGCAGTCACACATGCAAAGCCCCAGGGACTTGAGAAGGAGAGATGATGGCAGAGCTCATTAGTAAAAGTACTTTTTTCACAAATCACACAGGCAAGGAAGGAAAAAAAAAAAAAAAAAAAAAAAAAAACCAAAAAAAACACAATAACTTTCCCACTTCTGCTGAACTTTTCTTCTGAAAAGGTTGGCCTGTCAAGAAGCCACGATCCATGACAATCCACTTTTTCTCATCCTCTGCGTAACGGATGGCCATGGATCATTACTTCAGGATGACACTGAGACTAGGTTTGTAGCAAATGCTAAGTAATGAGCTTGGGTTGGCCTGGGAACTTTCTCTGAAGGCAAAATCAAAGCTCTGCTTTTGTTGAACTTGGGTTTTTGAATGCTCTTCCCTACTAATAGGGTTGGGAATATCGCAAGAAGAGCTAGGCTGGATTCTCCAGGAGCTTTAGCATCCAGGGAGCATCTGCTGTGGCAAAAGCTATTTTAAGCTCCTGAATTCCTTGGGTTTGAACAAATCTCCTGGCAGCATAGAAATCCTTTACAGAGGCCGGTTCAATCAGCCATTGCTATACCATCATCCCCAGTGCTAGCAACTCCTCTTGAAATTACAGGAGTCCTCTACTCATTTTTCACTGCCAGCAAAATGTTTTTTGTGGGTCTTTATGAAAAGAACTGGGTGCAAAATTCTGCTTGCTGTAATGACACAAAGTTTTCTAGTGTGGGTGGTAGTGGGTGTGACACAAGTTGGAAAGCTTCTTTCATTTAGCTGGATATATGGGTATGTTCATCTTGAAAATGAGAAACAAGAAGATTAGTTAAAACAAACAAACAAAAAACTAAATAACATTTTCAAGTTTTGTGATCTGATCCTAGTTCTCTTTATATATATATATTAATTTCTTAAAATGTACATGTGAAAGAAGGAGAGCTGGTAGCTTCTAAACATTTATATGTATTTATATATATGTATATATATGTATATTTGTATGACAGGCCTCTGCAAAACTGATCTGTGGCAACTGGTCATTGACAGCAGGAATGAATTGTTCGAGCTCTAGAATAGACTAAAGCAAAGACAGAAAAGGTGATAGCAAATTAATATAATATAGAAGGTTAATAACTTGAGCTTACATAGCATATTTTTAATAAAATGCTTTGCAAACATGAACTCTATATGCTGGCTTGCAAATGGAAATGTGGAGGCGCAGAAAGAAAATGACTTGCTCCTGATGCAAGGGGACAACATTACAAATGTATCACCCCAATTAGAATCAAAATGGACCTGAATTTCTGGAGCCAGAAGGTTTTCTTCTTGCAGTATTCCAAAGCAAAGCCTGATATACACAAACATATTAAAATGTTTTCTTGGGTGTAGTTTAAAAACAAAATATAGAATTTCCTTCTATCTCAAATGAACACATTATGATCAGAATATGGTTAAATCTAATAAAGGAATCCATGTGCTACCACCAGCAATACTCCTTCTGTAATTGCCTCTAGCTATTGCTACTAGTAGTTCAGTCTGCAATTTCCTTGTACCGTATGTCAATATTACCAGATCACAAGCGAGGAAACAGGAAGCCTGATAATCAATTTCAGTAGCTATACAGTCATTCAGCTCACAAGTCTGGCAGTTGGAAAAATTTTAAACTTCATCTCCAAGTAATTGCAACCTAGAATTAAGATAGAGATGTCAATTTCATATGTGCTGTATACATGCACATGTACCCATAGAGCCCAATACACAGAAAACTCACTTGCTAATAGGAATATTCCTTACAGGAGTACGTTGCAGTTGGATTTGAGGTGCAAGTATAGTCTTTGTTCTCCCAAAACAAAATGACAGAAATGATTCAAATTCAGGCTTAGGGGCAAAATAAAAAGTTTCTATGTGTTAGGTACATTCTTTCCTGTAGCTGAGGTAGGAAACCAAGCAGGTTCTCTAAGCAATCTGCTGCTGTGGCGACCTGATGCCTTTCTGCTGTGGCCAGTCCTGATTTCTTCTCTTCCCCACGTGCTCCACTGAGCAAAGGTGAGACCCAGCAGTGAGGAAGCACTGGAAAAAGGACTGAATTGTGCCCCACTCCTCTCCTCAATTGACCCCTCCATCCTTGTCTGAAGCAGGAGCCAGCTGTCGCCACCTCTAGTCAACAAGAAATGTCTTCTCTTCTCCCACCTCAGCAAACCAGCTTGAAGTGCATGCCTGGCTGCATGCTCTTCACCTGGTCTACATTCACCTTGGTTTCACGTGCTGGGAAGCAGAAAGCACCAAGCTTCCTCTTGACTTTAGAACCAGAACCAAAACTAGATTGAAATGTTGTTGGCTGAATTTTAAAATGTTGTTTTCAACGACATGATTATGTGACCTACCTTTGTTTATTATAAATCTAATACCACAAGTTACAGTTCAATGAATTCACATTTTATTTGAAATTTTTGTCTGAAGTAGCCTAAAGCTCTTCAAGAAACAATTGCACAAAACCATATGAGAGCTGCTAATTTATAATCTGCAGCATCACAGCACAACTAGTTTTTCATTTGGTTAAAAGGAAATGGTTACTTAGAACAACAAAGCAAACCATGTGTCCATAGTTTATATTAAATGCCCTTGGTATTTATTAGGGATACACAATGTATCATCTTGAAAACATTTATTTTCCTGTAATTTCATCAACAGCAAAACAAAATAGAAAGTAATACAATGTCACCCCTTTGCCAAACTGTAGCAGATTTGGGACAGTTTCCGGCTGAAAGAAAATTTGAGATCCCAAGTTTGGGTATTAGCCTAGCTTAACTTGTTTATTTGGATGCGTACACCAGCCCCAGAACAGAGGTGCTCTCAAAGAACATACAAACATCTTTGCACCAGGAATCTCACCCCAGATGCCAACATCTGGTTCTGCTATGTTCAGCCCTTGGGCTTTGAGGAACTTCTTCCCTATTTGTACACATCTCCCATTGAATTCAAGGAGTATTTTTTCTGGCTGAAAGACAGAGCCAAAGAAACCTGTGGAAACAAGCTTCTATTTTGTCTTGAGAAGACATCAAATTACTTCTAGAAGGTAGTATTTAATTTTCTCTGCAGTCAACACGACATTTAAACTGAATAATCTCTGGTTCTGGCAACAGAAGATGAAGTTTTGATCACTTCAACCCAATGGCAAAACTCCCACTCATTTCATAAGAGTCAGGGATTCAACTGATGAAGCCAGTCCCAGATGCTCCAGTGCAGAACAATGTTATGGGCTGATTAGTACTGAAATGCCTCCCAGGGCTTGATAATTGCTCATATAGCCCTTAGCTTTAGAAAAGCTTGAGACAGATTAATCACAAAACACAGCTCATTGCACCTGTTATTTTCCAGATTCATTTTATGGAAAAACTGCTTCTGTTTCCCATTTTCATATAGTCCATGCGGAAGGAGAAGACAGCAACAGAGGGTACTGATGGCAGTCAATACAAGCACGACCTAATGCCTCAAGGTATAGAGGGAGAAACAGGGAGCAATTTTGATGTAGTGATAAATATCTGTGCATGAAAACTCAGAAAGGATTTTCAGCTAGAGCTGATCTGCTTGGGACAGATGGCTAATGGTCAGTGGAGCCTTTGGGCTCAAGAGGAAAGTTGATTCTATCCTAATTTTTTTCCTGGACAAAGGAAAACATGACAGTGTTTCACCATTAGCAGCTATGGAAACTGCAGCTTCTGGGGGGTAGTTAGATTCACATACATGGGGCTGTAAGGCCAAGTACTAGTACTAATAAAAGATTTTTATGACTGAGGGAAAGAGTGTCATTGTAGCCATGCAAATTTCAGGAAGTTTCTTTTTTTTTTTTTTTTAATTACAGCCACTGATATGCTGATATCACTCTGAAAATTGAACAAACTTCCAAGCCTATTAAGTCTTCACTGCATCTTTGACAAAGACCTGAAAGGGAGCAGAGTTGTCAGAACAGTTCTTTTGTGGAGCTGTAGCAACAGGAAAGCTGCACTGTTAAGTCAAAGAGCATTTTGCAATTTCCCGCCTGCTCAAAGCAAGACAAGATAATATGCACCTAACATAAATGTTGGTGGTGAATAACGACAGCTCAATCCTGAAATGCAAAATGTTTTTTCTGAAACAGTCCAACAGAATGACAGTCCCCTAAAGATGAAAGGTTGTTCCCATTGCTGCACATTGCCATCCCCTGCTAGGAAGTGACAATGAGCACACATAGAAATGCTCATGACAAAAAGAGAGTTAGTTGGGTTATTGCAACTTCTAGCTTTCTTCTCTGACAGTACTCTGTAAGTGCTTATTTTCAGTTTCATACTTATGGTGAGAAACATGGCGTGTTTTGATTCCTAATTTAGATTGTTTATCCTGAGAGATTCCAGGATCTTCATTTGAAAGATAAATTCAAACCTTGTTTTTCCTTTGCAGCGTGCATTCCATAACAAAAACATTGCATGCCATACTCCGTTACAGGGCTTGGAAGACCTTCACAACCATAAATTTAGGAACTTGTGGAACACAATGGACTTTGGGATGGAAACAAGCCAGTTGGCCTATCTGGTCAGGTCCATCCCTTCTGTTTGAATTAACAGCTGGATTTCACAGTGGGAGAAATCCTGCAGTTCTTTCTCAGGCAAAATTCTCACAGTTGGATTTGCCTCCAACTGTTGTAGCTAGGGTGGGAGGGAGCACAGCTTACTTTGTTATTTTATGTTAGCTCTCTGGGTAAAAAAATGCCAGTGTGAGTTCCATAGGGCTTGGACCTACCCTGGTCTTTAGTTTAATGACCCTATGTGCAATAAGAAAGACATTCTCAGTAAAAGAGAGACAGACAGTATGTAGTAGGTTCTTTGTGCCTTGCAGTGCATATGGTAGCCATGCTCTGGAGCAAGAAATTAGAAGCTGGAAGCTGAGGCAAAATAAGGAGGCAGGACCATTCATGAATGCTATCTAGAAGATAAGTTGCTGGCACAATTTGGCAGACTGTGTGAGTAGATACATTGGGTACAAAATGCAAAGTTCAGTTTCACATGTGTTATTTAAATTCTAAAAGCAATTGCACTAAATTTAATGGATTTTCAAGGATTTATACCCACAGAGCTGGAAGGAGAATGCACCCCAGAGGATCTAGAGAGGGTAGAGTCCAGATGGAATGATCAGAGTGGGATTTCCACATTTTGGGTTTGGGATTTGAAGTGCTGATCACAGGTAAGGAAGTGTTACACTACCAGAGGGGAAGATTAAGGCCCTGTTTGCTTAGGCGCAATGCAAGCATATGGACTAGGGTCCCTCTTGAGTGCGGTGGGACCAATGACCATCTTGAGTGTGGTGCAGTGTCCCAGCTTGAGTGTGGTGGGACACTGGGAGCTACTGCCCATTTGCAAGATAATATAGACCTGATACACAGTCCCAAGGACCCTTGCACCAAACCATTTACAGAGTCCCAACCAGCACTATACTGTTGGAAGATGTGTAGCAGAGCTTTTTCCTCAAGGCTTGTCCCTCCATACTCCTTTCCCACCCAGGGTGTCCCCTCTACCTGAAAGAGAGTGGAAAGACACACTACATTTGGACCTGAACACGCAATTCCTACTCAAAAGGAAAAATCTCTGGGAGCAGAAAATGGTCCAAAATTGAAAATCTACATTCATCTTTGAGGGAGCATGCAGATTGCCCCGCATAGTACTTGAGGATCAACTTGTCGCATGGCTGAGGAAGGCCATGACAATCCAAGCAACAAGATGCAGCACAACATAATATAGTCATGGTGAACACCAGCTCTCTAGCATGGTTTGCCCTTCAAATGCTTATTGAACACAGCTTCTGTTTATGCTGTGATTTAATAGGACTGAACCAGTAGGGTCTATCTGACTGTAGAAAATGTAGGGCAACATTGCTTTACTGACAAAGAAAAGGTTTGGTTTTAGCTCCCATAATGAGGGGAAGGTTGTGCCATGAGGGAGATGTTCCAGCAGTTGAGGTCAACCACATTGAACTGCATTGGGTATTTGTTATCTAGGCTCTTCATGTTGGTGGTAGGAAAAAGGTGCTTGCATCTTTGCCTGTGTATTTTGGATTTTTTGCTCTGCAGCAAGAGCATCATCTTGCCATGTAAAAAAAATATTTCTGTTACATCAGTGACAAAAGCCCAAGATATTAAATCATTGGAAATCAAACCAGTGCAGAGTAACCTGGCATAGCTCCACAAAATCTTTGATTTATCATGGGAACCATTTCTTTAAACTGATACATAAAGAGAACACCCCGGGGTCCCTCAGCAAGGCTCAACCAAGCTTCTCCCCAGGAAGAAACCTTTCATCTTTCCCTTTGCAAAGGTATTTATGATCCTAAGAGGACAGGACAAAAGGCTTGTTCTCCCCTGCCAGGCAGGGAGGAGCTGCTCCCCTGCTGCTGGGCTTGGGACAGGCAGCATCATCCCCCCCAGGGAAAGTAGCTTTTTTAGGATTAGGAAATCCAAGGCTCCTTCTGGGTTTCCATTTGCCATCAGGAAAACCCCATGAAATTAAGGATTCAGCCAAACACCTTTACCGTTGCTTATTTTGGCAGCTGTGCCCAGCATAACCACCCCAGGAATGGCATCGGTGGGGTGCAGACCCTGTCTTCATCCTGCCCATAAGAAGGTAGCCCCCTCCTGCAGCCTGCATGCACTGCTCAGCCCTGGCTTCAGCTTTTAACCCAGACACTAAACTGTTCTCAACCATGTCTAGGGAATGTTCACCTGCTTCAGTGAGGGGCAAGGAGGGATGTTCCTGTGAGATTTTTTTCTCTTTCTTTGGTTATGGCTGTATGGAAGTAACTGGCAGGCTGTGATGGAACTGAAGAAATAGCACTGGACTCAGAGTGCAGGGATAAGAAAAAACCCTAGACTTTTTCCCCCCCTTCCCTGAGAAAAGGTAATTTACGTAAATTTATCCACGACCAGCATACAGCAATAGCTCACAACTTTGTTAATGGAAACCTGGTGATCCATAACACTTGTGTGGGAGACATTTGCTCGGGGGTAATACAATATTAATGTTAATATCAATGATCGATCAGAGGATTTGCAAGAAAGGCATAAAGTATTTAATTATAATTACATTGGGAATGGCTTTGTAATGGCGACGACATTTGAATAAGGTCACGTCTAGCCCTCACCCCTGTTATGTTGTTCTATATTAAATGCCATTCACTTTAAGTGCTGGAAACCTTTCTGGAGTCGTCAGAATATAATATACTGGGTAAATTGAAATATGTCCCTTCATTTTTTGAAATATGATTGATATCCTTTGCAAAACAAATGTTAACACCTATTTGTACACAAATTTCTTTGATTATGTGTTAGGGAAACTCAAGTATGACAGTGTCTCCTAGCAGGCACTTTACTGCGAGCAAAGAAAATGGCTATTTGTGAATATTAATTCATCTCTCTGAAAATGGTTTTGGAGCTCTGCTGTAAATCTGTGTGGGTATATTTCTGCCTTTCCTAATGCATTTATCCTGTAGTGCTTAGTAGCCGTAACTGTTTCACCATTGGTCTCAGCAGCCCACTGCATTCACCTGGGCAAGGTGTATGCTTGGTGGGAACTTTTGCTGTCATTTAGTTACCTTTTGCTCACAGCAGTAACAAAGAACACATAGTAAGAAACATATGCACATTTCACTGCAAAAAATATATATTTCAAATATAGTGCCATGTGTACTATAACTATCAGCTTAACAGCAGCATTGCCATGTTTAAAACAATCAAGAAAAAATATGCGTATGAAGCATGAATATACAAATGTAGAGTTGCACACATATCGACACACATGTGAGTGCATGCATATACTGAGATACTCACTGCAGACATACTTCCCACACCTATTGACTACTGAATATAAATACTAAACGAGCAAATTCTCATTTCTCTTCAAATGAGAATCCATCTTTCCAGTGACCCCAGAGGTTTTCTTTTTTTTTCTAACATCAGTGTAAACAGACGATCAATTGGGTCTAATTAGTCAAATTTTGCTTTCAGATAGTAGCCTAGAACAACCATTGATTCACAGGGAACTGAAAACTCCCATTTGAAGGCAGAATTTGGTCACAAGAAGGCATCCCTTGACAGTCTGGGAGACATGCAGTGATGTGACTTTGACATCATTTTCCATTTTGGCTCTTTTGAAGAAGAAGCAAAGACTTTTGCATGCTATGGAAATGCCAGAAGATAACAAGTTTTATAGTTTTCCCCAAAATGAGCATTTATTACCAATCGGCATGAAATACTGCTGATGGTAAATTTTCAGTACATGGCAGGACTTTCAGGATCATAGCAACATACATCATGCATTTTTACAACATATAAGTGCAGTAATATTGCTCCTTTTCTCAATAACAATATATAAGAATATATAGTATAAATGTACAGTATATATTAGACACAACGTAAAATAACTTAGTGAAATGTCAAAGCTTCTGCATAAAAATTCAAGTCATGCCTGAGCATTCCTCTAGCACAATTTGCTTAGTCTTATCTCATATACCTTCATTTACCTTTAGCTCATGTTGTAAAGATAATTTTATCTCTATATATGTAATTGCTTAAAACCACTAGAATCCTTGTATTTTTTTTTTCTTTTATCTTTAATAGGCGAAGTTTTTAGTAGCCAAGCCAAAACCAAGATTTTGTAGTGTCTCTGCTGATGCTGCCGTTAGGTACTGGGAAGCAATTTATCATGAGCAAGTTATATAAGAACAAGTTCTTAAATGCTAGTTACACTTCATCATAGCCCATCAGGTTCTGTCCTGAAACACCCTGCTGCATGTAATGAAAGGACTTTCATTAGAAATGGCACTCGTTATCTAGCATTGCTATCTGTAAATTATAAATCTCACCAGCTTTGCTGAAAATGTATCAGGTGCCACTTCAGTAATTGCTTCCAAGAAGGATCAATAAAAATCTGTTTAATAAGAATATACAACTTGTCTCAAAGCAGGTTGGTGAAATTTTGGCTTTGGTTGACACTGAACACTGCTTCTTGGAAAAATGTGTCTCCCTTCATGCTTGCTAAATGAAATACATTCAAGGACTTTCCTGCAGCATCTCAGGGAGCGTTCTGATAGTGCCAGGGGAAAGTGTTATTTTTGCTTTTAAATCAGAGTATTAGGAGACCCTATGCCTCTGCCACATTATCCATCAATGTCTACCAGAGTTCAACAGCCTTGCAATTTGCTTTTGTGGAGTTTTTCTGAATACAACTTTAACAGTTTAAACAACTCTGTCCTGAATATCGACAAAAATATACCTTAAACACTTATTAATAGCTACATTTACTAAATAAAGATGGATTAAAACTGCATAGTACACAATAGTTTGAGACATGATGCTAAAATAAAAATTAAGGGAAGACGGGATGATTTTCTGTGATTCCTTTTAAGAAAACAAAGCCCCCCTCCCCCCCCACCCAAATCATTACATTCTCAGGTAGCACATATCAACGAAATTACACTGTTTTAGATCAGCTCAAGATCTGACCTATACACTTTGGTGGAATTGATACTAATTTCCACCAGTGAAAGTGGAATCCAATTCACTTGTCTCTAATAAAGTGTTGGGTGATGAGCAAGTCTCTTTTCTGTTGGATTCTGCTTGAAAAATAAAATTCTGTGTGGTGGTTGATGATGTCCAGGATATTTTAGAGAACAAAGCTATAATTTCATGGATTTCAGCATAGCAAAAACTGATACTGGTTAAAGTTATTTAGACTTTAACCTTAGCAAAGTTCTTAGGGGATAGACAGAGTACCAGCTGGTGAATCAGTAACCCTTTCTGTATACTGCTCAGGAAGAGAAAAAAAGAGGCAGATGGCTGATTTTCAGTGACATGAGGCTGCTGAATACACTGCAACTCAGATTTTGTTACCACGTCTAAATAACATCACATTGTCCAAAATTGGAGATTAATCTGCTGGGCCTCCAGTAGATGATATTTGTTATCTTGCATATTGTACTGAGATCTCAGGACAGGCAAGGGGTCGGGGGCTGAAAGAATGTAATCGATGCTGAATTTAATTTCAGAATCCGATTTTGCTAAGGAGGAATTGCTCAGGCTCTGCCTGCTGGTCATGTTGTTTGGAGCAAACCCACGAGGCTCCAGTAGTCTTGGTCCTGATCCAATACTTTCGTGTTTACTTTCAGAAGAGGAAATACTGTTAAAAGCAGAGTCCATAGGAGACATATCGGGGGATGAAGGACGTTTCCCTCTGCTTGATCTCTGCTCTTTATGTTCCCTTTTCATGTTCCTCCTCCTCCGTCTTCTCCTATAATTCCCATTTTCAAAGAGATCCAGCATGGATTCACATCCCGTTGCAAAGCTCCAATAGTTTCCTTTCCCCTTCTCATTCCCTTCTGTTCTGGGAACCTGTATTTATTTAAAGGCAGTTCAGTATTTGTATGTGTTACAGATGCTGCTGCTTAACATCTGCATTCATTTACATTCAAGAATGGTGTAAACACATCTGACAAGACTTTTAAGCCTATTCTCTTTCATTATATGAATAGGATGTAAACTCTAGCCTCTTCAATTTGTTATCTATTAGCATACATCAGACAAGGACATACTCTTTATCTCTATAACTGACAACTCAGGACGATTTTAAATGATTTGCAGCTCAGCTGCTCTTTTTCCTTCTTTCCTAGTGATGGGATTATTCCTGCATATTTTTTCAGCCATGCACAGTGTGTATGTAAATATATAGTTATAGGTCTTACCTTCACAAAACAACTGTTTAATGATAAGTTATGTCGGATGGAGTTCTGCCAGGCTCTTTGATTTGATCTGTAGTAAGGAAATTTCTTCATTATAAAGTCATAAATGCCAGAGAGGGTGACTTTATTTGAAGGACTTTGCTGGATGGCCATTGCAATTAAGGCAATGTAGCTGAAAAAAGGAAAACTTGCTGTTACAGCGTCACCTTGCCCACATATTCCATTATTAGGACTACACAGGTAAGCGTGTGTCTATGAGCCCACTTCCAAAAGTTCTCCTTTTCTGCACCCTGCGCCCTGGTCTCCAGTTCTGCACCCTAACCCGAGATGTCTGAGGGACGAGCCCTGAGCGCAGTCACTGCCTCTGCTCTCCAATAACCAGCACAAAACACAGGCATTACTTCCAGGGAGCAGAGTCCCAGAGGATTAAAGAAAGTTCAGCCACCTCTCAAACCCCATCAGAAAAGTTTCCCTGGGCTGAAAGGCTGCAGTGAGACCGACCAGGCTCAGAGCCCTGTTACCAGAGATCTTGCCTGCTCCTGGAAAGGACCTGTGAGCACTACACTGTGCATCTTTCCACCACAGCACCGATTATCTACTTCCAACTCCCCCATTGGCAAGTTGCACATTTAATTCCCCTTCTCCTATGGCTCCTGGAGGTCAAAAGAGACCATTTGAGGTCTGGTCGCTCAACAGCATGCCAGAGTTGCTGTGACCCCGCACAAGAAGAAACAAATCATGAACACTTCAGACACAGAGGGGGGGGGAAATTTGCCCACCACGGTGTCAACACCAGGACCAGCCCCACCATGCACACCTGGGGCAAGGTAGCCCACTGCCCTGAGTGCTCTGATCCCACTCTCCCAGAGCTCAAAATCCTCCCCAGAGACGAGGGGACTTGGAAAAACTTCATCTTACCTATATGCCGGTCTGGTGAATTTTTTCTCTTCGTCAGAACTACAGGTAGGATAATCATCCCCATCATAATTAAAGCAGTTATAGGGGTACTGTGTGTTGTCAAACATCGTCCTGCTCCTTGCTCAGCTCCTGTGGAGTGAGAGAGATGGAGTGATGTTTCTCAGAGCTAGGGCTCCCTCCTCCCTTCTTCCCTCCCCTCTGTCTGCCTCGTTCCCTCTCTCCCCCCTCCTCACTCTCCCTCTCCTCCGTACACACATACTCTCCCTGTTGGGGTGGGGATTGTTTTTGCAATTCTTGCATCCCAGACAGCCCGCCTGTTAGCATATAATTTTTTTTTTTATTTTTTTTTTTTTGGGGGGGGGGGTGTTATTGTTGTTGTTGCTCTCGCCTCCAGTGGGGTGGTGGGGCCGGGTGCTGGTGACTGATGGAGCTGGTGGATTGGGGGTGAACCTTTGAACCGGGGTGTGCACTGCCGGTAGCTCTGCGTGGCTCGCTGGGTGGTCTGGGCTGGAGCGGGGCCAGTGCTTCCCCCGCCACATCCACAACGTGACAAAAGCAAACAGCATGATGTTAATAAATCATGCTTCAAGGTCCCTGCTTGGAAATTAAACTTTGAGAACAGACTCCAGCTCCCCTCCCCAACACCCTCTCCAGCCCCCAAGTCCTCCCCCTTCTTATTTTTTCTCTCCCCAGCGAAGCAGGGTGGCTTTCTTATTTATTTATTTTTAGAAACCCGACGTACAATAAACAGACGATCCAGGCAGTAACTCACGCTTGTCCCGATCTGCAATCTATAATGCAGTATAATAGACATAAATTATATTTCCATGACTAAAGGAAAATGTGTATGTTCAAAGAGAGGAGAACAGAGGGATATGAGGGACTACTGTCAAGCAGGAAAGTAAAAGGAAAATAGCTGTAGGCAGGAGAGCTGCCTGTGTGGGCTTTGATCTGAAGGATGAATTAGACTAATAGCCCTGTGTGCTGGCATCCAATACTGTAACAATTTAATAGTTTTTCAATGCTTTGGAGTGTTTTCCAACAAGTGATGTAAACCGAAGACATCACACACCATTTCAGGGGGGACTAAAAAGGTGTATGCCACATGATAATTAAATTATTTGAAGACAGCTCTGTCCCAGGAACTAGCCCCAGGAGGAAATGGGTATTGGAAAAGAGAAAGCAAATTGGTGTGCAGAGAGTTGTGTGGATCGAAATATAAAAGCAGAACCACTAGCAAGGCAACTTTGTTTTCTATAGCATCCTTCATACAAAGTATGTCCCCAAACCCCTTTTGGAGTTAAAGGATACAATTAGGGGAAAATTCATCTAAGTGATAAAGAACCCTTCCTAGTGATGTTTAAGTGTCTCATAGGGTTTTGATAAAGATGGGTGTAAAGTAGCTTTTTTTGGTGGAATATAATGATACAGTATACAGCAGAGAGTGAGAAGAAATACATGGCATGAAAATGTAGATACAAGAGGTACTTGCTGAGGAATACAAAGCCAACCAAAGAAATCCAAAACAAAAAAAAATTATCTTCACTCTAAAATACATCAATAGGCATATGCATGAGGCATCCACTGCAGAGGAGGTCTTAATACAAAGGGTCAGCTACTGCTGCCCAAGGCATTGGCAGGGCTTTAATATTGAGTAAGATGGAGCAGATTCGGTGATGAAGAATGAAATATATAATGTCTGATCTTCATTCATACTCTGTCCAGATGGCTTAAAGTAAAGAAGAGGGGGGCACGGACTCAGGAAGATTTTCCTGCACTAAAAGAGCAATCCTTGAGATGCAAATAAATGTCTGCTTGGATTTTTAGCAGTGGTTCTTCTCTTTGAAGGTGTTTTACTTCACTGACATTTCAGTAATACAAGTATTGATGTTTCTGATTTATAATAATTTTTTAAAATTTGTGCTAGTTGGATCTGATTTTACACAGTCTGTTGGCACCCTTCATTAAGTTCTTGAATACTCCATTTACAAAAATCACCTTGATGAAAAAGTCAGACAATACACTTTGACCAAAACCTTCACGTCCTTACCAAGAGTAAGTAGTAAGTAAAGTTTTCTGTAAAAGGAATGACAGCAAATTAATGTAGTGTCATTCTTTTTGTAATATGATTTACCTCAATTCCTGCATCTTCTAGCCTTGGTGTGTGTAATCAGCCCACCCCTGTCTAGCACATCCATAATGTTCATTGCTGTTGGTGGCTACCTTTGCTCTGTGAAAGAGCTCATGGCCACGATATTCCTTACCCATTCCAGTGGAAAAACAACAACAACAACAACAAACTTAGATTAACTTCTTGAGGAGCATCTCAGGAGTGAGACTGTGGTGGAGTCTGCAGGACACATTGGCAAGATGCATAAAGAAACTCCTGCCCTTTCCTTCTGTGTAATATATAATCTGTGAATAAATATTATTTCCTGATTGCCAGTAGTGGGCTGGAGGATTTAAGTTTTAACTCATTAAATATCACTAACTTCATTTGTTGTAAATCCATATAGACCATAAGAAGAGTGCAAACCATTTTTGAATCCTACAAGATCAGAAAAGAAGCATATATTGTCTCTCATAAACTTGCTGCTGAAATCCAGATATGCAAAACTGACGGACTATTTCTCAAGGTATTTTTTTAAAGCCTACATACTGATATTTTATCCCCAAGTGAATGTTTATGGTCCAATTATAATCCTAGAAAATAATATTCATAAAGAAAGGCTAACACGCTCTTATATGTACCATGGCAGAGTTAGCAGGTGTCGTTCTTATGGTGGCAAAATATGTTGTACAACCGCTTTTTCCTAGCATCTGTGCAGCCATTATAGTTTAACTGGAGTAACTATAACTCATCCCTGTCATTACCATAAAAATATAATTTTGCCTGGGTAGTGTTTTCTTATGTTGTATATTTTCAGAACACAAAGTTGTAAACCATTTGATTTGAGATTGTAAATAGGCAATAAAAACACTGTGAAAGATTTGCTTTTTTTTTTTTTTTTTTACATTGGTATTAAAAAGTTATTTGCAATTTTTGTAATTATGAGACAGATTACAGAAATTGTGCATGAAATGCAAACTGGCCATAAATCCAAAAATGGGCTGAATTACCAATCATTTTATCTCCTTGGAGTACCAGTAGGTACTTCAGAGTGTGGGACTGCATGCCGGCATCCCAGTCCTCTTACTGGTGTAGCCTGGCATCACCCAGCATCACAGCCTCTCCTGTTTTCTCTCTGACTTGGGCACCAAAGCTGACTGCAGCTGACCTTTTAATTTCATTGGAAACTTGGTGGCCTTCAGCAGCTTTCAATGGCAGTCTGTATCTCCAGTAAACTGCTTTCTTTTTAGCATGAAATCTACAGCTTTGGCAAAAGGGTGGGGAAATTAAGGTGGTAGTAATTATTCTCCAAGTTGCTCCGATATGGGATAAGGAGAAGGACAGTCCCCAAGACATGGCTGGGTCTGTGGCTGTGGTGGTACCTGATACCCTATATATGTGATCTTCTGAAATTGAGCTCAGCGATTATCATTTTGAAGAAAAATATGAGTCTTGCCAAACTGTACATTTCATCCAAAAATTACTCTCCATTTCATCCAAGTCTGTTCGCTGATGCTTTCCCTTCTGTGTGTCTTTTATGTTCTTGCATAGAACTTTATGGAAATACAGTTTGCACCATAGTTTGCAGTTTTCTGCTGGAGCTCGGTGAGAATTGTTTATGTTTCCTAGTGAGAGGATTATTTGGAGAGGCATTCTTCATCTGCATGCCTTCTAGCTGCAGCAGTGTGAAACTCATACATAAAACACAACACAGGTTTCTACTAAAACATGGAACATGGATAAGAAATCTTGAATAACAACTCATCACATTGTGGGGTGGTAATAAGAGAGCAACTGTATAAACTAGCTCAGATCTATTATTCCTGCCCTAGGTAAATATAGAGATTCACAAGACATATGTGAAAATCCACTCCTGGGCATGTTTAGTATGTTTTGGTAGTGAAAAATAGGAAGAGTTTTCAGAGTGAAAAGCTGTTTCTATACCTACTCCTGGTTTGTGACTATTGGTCAAATCAGCAGTTTTGTCAGAAGTTCCATGCAACCAAGCTGAGTGTTTTCCATGGTCTTGTGAAGTCCTGTGACGACTTTATCACCAGGAGAGGCTACATGTCCCTTTGGACCAGGCAGGAGCTTTCCTCTCTGCATGGTGTGCAGACTTGGTACCCCAGTCCGTCACTCCCCAGAGCAATGGATTGGTTTATTCTCTATTATTATCTTTGTTTCCAAGAGAACAACAAATCCTTTTCTTGAGGGAAGTTCCCAGACAAGTGAAGTGATGACTACCAAATGGGTAAGAAGCCAGGAGCTGCTCCCATGGGATCAAGGTTTCAAAGACAGTGAAGAGAGACAATAAGCAGGTCTCTTATTTTTAGTCTTTTATTAGGTAAAAATTCTTGACTTTTTTTGAACTTATTTTCTACTTAAAACAAAAAATGATAGAAAATTAAAAAAAAAAAAAATCTCAAAGAATAAAAAAAGATAATTTGAGGTTGGACAAAATGGTTTGTGTTTACCCCAAAATTTTTTCAAAATTTTACCCTGGACCAGGGACATTCTGTCTTGGTTTGCCCAGAACCATTCTGTAGGTGGAATGCTGGTGATTAGAAGGCCACATATGGATTTCTGTATTTGATACAGATAAATGAGACAGAGGTTCAGACTTTGCTTGCTCATGCTTGGTATTCTCCTTCTCAGTGGCACAAGATTAAATCCTCCTGTTTGACTTTGTGTGTAGATAGGATAAAACACAGTAGAAATGTGCAAGGCTGTGAGGGAGATTTGGCCTTTCTGCTGGTGGGTTTGTTCCTCCCTCAGCTGTGAAAGTCTCCAGAATCACTGATCCATGAGACTTTTGGAGACAAGTAGGGAGAGCTGGAGGATTTGAAGAGGGGATAAATCAAGAGGTGATGCTTATTCTTCGCAGCATAGTGCACCTCTTGGACCGGCACAGCACTCATGCCTTGACTCATGTCTACACTTGTTTACCAAAAACGGACATTATCTTGGCGCAGCTGCCATACCTCATCCATCTTTGGTCATTTCTCATTTCAGCTATGTACAAAATCATTTGGCTATAGGCCTCACTTCATACATTGTTTGAATTCTGCACCAGACACAGCTAATAGCTCGGGCCAGGAAACTTGTTCCAGATGTTAATTAACTCCCTCTGCATTAACTGGAATCACACAATTAAGGCCTGATTATTTATAAAATCATTTTGTTGAGAGAATTAGGAGAAAGAACACAAACATCCTGGCTCACACTTTCACAAAAACGTCCATGTACTGTTAAATTGGGGAAACTGGCACAAGTTGTCCCACACATTTATTTTCAGCCATCATGGTTGAGTATAAAGGACAACAGTCAACCAAGCATGGAGGAGCAATGATGAGGCAAAGAAGCTAATTCCCAGCTGAGCTAAGGTTTACTCTAGGGACAAAAAATGGTTGTCAAAGATGCCATAGGTAATGGGGTTTTCCTACCACCATAAATCTAAATGTCAAAACAGACTCATCTTACCCAGTCACAAATGGCAATATTTAGGAGTTTGGTAGCCACTTAGGGGCTGGCCAGTGTATATGACACTTTGCCTGTTCTCTACCACATGGCCCTTGGTTTGAAAGCCCTTGTTTGCAAACAAGCTTTGCCCAAACTGACTGTATGCATGTGGCCTGATAAGCGTAAAGGTAACAGCCCCATGGCAATGCAGGCTTCTTGAAGGGTGAGGAGGTGGGGGCCTGAGCTGCTGGAACACATGCACAGCTTCCTTGTGCTGCCTGCACCTCTGACCACCAGAGACAGGCCATGTGAGAAACCATCACCCTTTAGAGACCATTGGAATCACATCTGAATCAAAGGACCATTTGAATACGGAGTCCCTGGACTTCCAGTTCCTACTTTGGACAAGTTTGTGAGGTTAGTTTTGTGCATCTGTTGATCTGCGACCCACAGCTGTAGTGGACCATGGTCATTTACTGTCTCTTTCTGCACCCTGTTGGCCCCTTTTAGCATTACGATCACTACACCTTGGGAGAAAAAGAAGGGACGGGGAGAACCAGCACCATTATGTTTTGCTGGTTTTATTTTCATTTGAAAATAATGATTCATTCCAGTTCAGTTACTCATAACTCTCTCACCCACGCAGAATTTTCTGGGAGTTGCATGAACAATCCCAAAGCAATGCAGATCAAACTGGCAGGAGAAGAGTAACTGGAAACTGGGTCTTAAGAAAGTGCTGCTGCTGAAGAAGGGGATGGTAGTCAGGGACTGTCCGCTTGTGTGTAAGTGAGCTGCAGGATCCCCCCTCTCCAGACCCTACATCTACCCTTTTCTCTTCAGCTATTCTCTTCTGATTTATTCATAAGGTGCAACTTGTGGCTGCACGAACCCTCTAGGGTATTCCAGTTTTCCACAAAACCTGTCTTTAAAATGGAATCATGCCTTATAAGATTTCTCCTCCCTCTCTCTTGACAAATGGTATTAATGTTTCTCTATTACCAAAATTTCTTTTTTCCCATTAAAAAAAAAAAAAAGAATTTCTCCTAAATCATAGATGTAATTTGAAGTATTTTTCCCTGTAAGCAAGTTCAATTGTCAAGGGCTTTCTTAATTTTGAAAAAAATACCAAACATATTGTGTTTTGATAATACCAGTTAAACTGCTCTATTTCATTCCAGGATAAACACTTAATGGCTAAAATGTCAGGGACATCTGATTACTTTTTCATCAATGCCAGACATAAGTCTTCTCTCCCTCTGAATTAGAATACTCATTCAAAGTTCAACATTTATCATCCTTCAAGTATTTGACCATCTATCACATGAAAGTGAGTCTCAGCAGAGAACCACTGGCTAACATTGGATTTTGAGGTTTCTGCTGATAGCTCCTTAAAGAGGTATAAGCTTCCTTCTTGCTTTTCCAGCCTTTTCATCTTGTGAGGGGTTTCCTGATGCTTGCAGTAGAGTGTAAAGAGAAATAAGCTTTGATCTCTGCATCCTGAAGTGCATCATCACCATTAGTATAGTTCCAGGTGAAAATATTTGGAGTGCAATGCTATTGTCTTCAGTTCTGCTGTCTCTAGGGATGGTAGGAGCTTTGCTCCGTGTCTGTTTGTGAAGTCTTATTTTATGTCTGAACTGGTTAAGTGTGCTAAAAGCAATATATATATTTAAAAGAAAAAAGAAAAAAAAAAGGAAACAAAAAAAATAATAAAGCTTTGTTCTTGCTTCTTCCCATTGATTTTTGACCCTGGATTATCTTTCTACATCAACATTTCAGTCTGGCCATTTTGATATGTCTTTGGGATTTAGATGTGTCTGAAGCCTAATTATAGTGCTTTAAGTTTCTCACTTTTCTTGTGCTCAGTGTGTAGCTACCTTCCTTTAGACAACTGAATTTAACAAAACAAAAGCTTTGAGAAACTGGGTATTTTAATAGAAACTCAGTTTCTTCCCATTCATCAGGTGCCTGGTGTTTTCAGGTATATGTAAGTAAATTCTCAGTAAACCACATATTTTGATTAAGAGTTGAAGATTTCCTTATTTGAGAGTCAAATCCTGTGCATTTTCTGTCTAACCTATTTTTGTAATAGCATGCTAGACTAGGTATGTAAGCAAAAGGGCTGTTATTTAAGAGCTCACCTCTCAGTTAATGAGTGTTTGGGAGAGCAGTTTGTTTTTATTTAGTATCTTACTTATTTTCCAAGTTGCCCATCAATTCTTATGAATATTTCTCAGAACTTCAGAATTTAGAAATACTGGTTACAATTTGTGAGCTCTGAACAGAACACTTTGGGGGAAATAATAAATGATGGCATGCATATTTAACTGCTGGCATGAATTTCAAGACAAACAGCAATTTATGAAACTTCAAGGATTCAGGGGCTCTGTATTTGTCTGTATACTCAAAAGATAACAAATAGGATCTCAGAAATCATGAGGGAGCAAACTCAGCACTTTTACTATGCAAAAGATATTCCTAAATCCAACTGTTTATGTGCACGTCTGCTCTAATACTGCTGAACAGTCCCCAAAGTGAGCAAAGCATCTCTCTACTTAGAGCTGCAACCCAGTCATATGGTAAAAATGGTATTACTTGAAGTATTTCACAGCTTCACAAGAAACAGAGCTAGGTTTATGCCATGTGTACTGCCCACACAGCAGTCTGAAGCCACAACTACAAGGGGACCCAACTTGCCTGACATAGTCCTTGTAAAATAGAGCCACGAGTAAAGGACTTGTATCAGTCAACGCCGCAGCAGCTGCCCAGGGTGGATGGGAGCAGATGAGCAGGAGCTGAGTGTGTGGGTGGTGGCAAAAGCAGTGACATGACCCAGGAAACAAGGAGGAATGTATCCATATTTAATTGCAGATCCTGTTGATAATGATAGTCCCAAGTAGGAACTTTAGTGTTACCATTTGTAGACTGTGGCCATAAAGGGATGATCAGTGGGTGGAGGTGAGACACAGGGATAGTTTCAAACATTCTTTCTTTATGGCTTTCTGGGAGTCTTGACAATTTTTTTTTCTCTCCTTTTTCTCTTCAGTACTAGTCAATTTGGAAAGAAAAAAATATATGTATACATATATATATATATATGTAAAATACTCAGAGCCAAGTAAATAATATGCTGACCCTCCAAAGCATGTACTACCACTGTCCAACACCCAGCATTGATCTGAAAAGAAGCAATGGTACAAGACAGTCCTGCCTATTCTGCTTCATGTCTCAGGTTTTATCTCAGTGGAACAACACTGTGCACATACTAAAATGAGCAGCAGAGATGAGTAGTAGAAGCATCCTCCTGATGTGAGCTGCATTTTCCAATGCAGGGTCTGACAGCAGGAGAATAAGCCCTGCTCTCTGCTGACTAAGCTGGGCTTGGTGGTGCTTGGTGTTATTTATTTAGCATACCTGGAAAAGACTTGAAGCAGCATCTACCTGATGGGCTCTGGGCTGCTAAAGGTAATTTACACTGAAGAAGCAACTTAGAAACAATCTTAAAAGTCACTCAGCTATGAAGAAATATGCATTAGTATTGACAACAGTTCTCTATTAGAGCTGAGGTAGAATTATGATTTCTAGGAAGCAGGATAAAAAGCAGCCAAACGATCACTTAAAATAAGCAGCAAACCCTATTTTGACATGTACTGCAGAGAGATCTGCTGGCAGTGCATCATGGTACACTGGTGGGTGAGAAACTGGAGCATGGGAGTTTTTACAGGCCATACAAAATACTTCGGAGCTGTTCTGCAATAACTAAGCTTGGACAGAGAGCACTCCTTTCTGTTCATTTCACTTAATAAAAATCAGACACCAGTGTCATGGAGGGGCTGTCTGAATCAAGAACTCACATTTTGAAATAGAACTGAATATAAATATTGGATCCCAATAACTCCAAATTTGAAGCACACAGAATTCATCTCAGTCTTTTTTTTTTTTTTTGTGGCTGAGGGCCTCTGTATCTCTTGCTAGCTTTTGTGGGGAAAACTTCTTCTAAAAAAAGGCATCACAACTATTTATGTTTGTTTGTTTGGTATGGGGTTGAACAGCATCAAGCAGAAAGCCAGAGTTGTATTTAGATTCATTTCCCTGGAATACGGGTGGGGATGGACATGTTCTTGATTAAAACTGGGAGTTTAGAAGATTGTTTCCCAAGGTTATTTTTGGTTGCTGGAGTCTGGATCTAAAGCTTGTCGCCTGGCTCCAACCCCTACACATTCATATCTGATTTGGCCAATTTGGAACTTAATCTTTATTTGGAAACAAAGGAGAGCAACTGTTCACAGATTTTAAGGGATGTCCCCAGTTTTTCTTAGGACAGTGTAAAGCTATTTGAGGCAGTCTGGTTCCTACAAATGCATCTGTCTTGCAGCTTGTCAATATATTTTGTTACCAGATGAAGGGGAGACTGGGAAATATCTGAAATTCCTCTTGGTGTCTAGGGAAAGGAGAAGACTTTTGTATAAGGACATCCACCTGAAAAGTCTTCTCATCACATTGCCCTCCAGAGCAATTTGTCTTCAAGGTGTGACGTCAAAGTGCATTCAGAAACTGTCAGCATTGTGATGCAGGAGCAGGTTGTCACTGTGAAAATGTCCCCAGCAAGGGTTCAGCTGTGTCCTGGGGCATCAGGATGCTGCCAGTGGAACACCAGGATGTAGCAGGATGTCGAGGCCCGACAAAAGGAAGGATCGCAAAAGTCACTGCCCTCTGCTGCCCTCTGCCTTAGGCAGGGCAGGTGTCCCTGCTGGCTTTGCCCTCTCCATGCTTGTTTGGGTGACCAGACTCATGAAGGTTTGACTAAGGGGGGAGCACAGGGTATGGCAGACTGAGAAGAGCAGAGGCTTCTTCCACAGCCATGCCTTGCTGCATATTCCTACGGTGTCAGCTGCTGTTCCTTGTGAGGGATCAAATCCCCCTTAGTCCATGGGAAGGAAAGACCCCTGATGCTGCCTGCTTGGTTTCATTATGCAGGAGCAAAGCAGAAACCGTTAGAGAGACTATTTCCAAGCACAGCTGCCTAAAAAACTTCATGGTGTATATTCATTCCCTCTGGATGGCAGAGCAGCAAGGATTCTTTGTGTAAACCCCATTAAAGATTTAATTTAGCTTCATTGCTCTGCTCCCTGAGGTGGCTGGAGCAATGAGAGGAGAGTCACCACTTTCCTTTTAGAGTAGAGTGTTGACAATGAAAAAAAATTAAATTTTTATGTTCCGTCCCAACAAACAGTACTTCTAAAGGGAATATTATGTCAGTACTGTGGCTAGTTATTTTTTAGTCCTAGTGGTCTGGGGCTGCACAACAGTCGCAAGCATCATCTCAGAGTGTCTGCTTCCAAAAATCTTTTCTTCTGCAGAGCCAAGAGGATCCAAGAGGAAGTTTTGATTTCAGTCTGGCAGCAGAAAAAAGCGAATGCATGTGGAGTGAGGAGTCAGGAGTACAGACCCAGTAGTTCTTCATGAACTGCACAGGTGTTTTTGCACTGAGTTGTTCTACTCAATGCAAAAACATTGAGAAGAGCACTGCTGGTCTTGTCACAAACTGCTTGATAAACCACTACTCCACTTGCTGGGTGAATTTTGTAAAGTACCTGCAAAGATAAGCATGACACTAAAAAGGATTAAACTGCAAAATGGTGGTGATCATCACTGGTCTCGCCATTTAATTTGTACATTTTCTTCCTATTCCTCCAACCTGTCACTGTTAGCCTGTTTGTATTAGAACTGAGAATTACTTGAATGCAAAGACGTCTCTATGTAGGTATTGGCACATCAAGTGGTCTCTTGCTGCCTTCTCTAGGCCTGTTTCAAACAATTGTTATAGCAGTTCATAATTTTAATGTAAATATTTATATTTAAAATTCATTTATTATCTGATGGGAAAGCTGAGCCTGGACTCTTCTCCTGCTGGACACCTAAGACTTAGCATACACCTGCACTGTGGAGGCAGAAACCTGTGGCTCTGAGAAGTTTCACTGCTCCCTGAGTCATCTGCTGCCATTTGTAGCAGCACCCTGGTCCCCCTGCAGCTGTGCAGCACCTACCAGCTATCACCCTCTCAAGCAACAAGTCAATAAGAAAATTGTTTTCTCGCTACACCGCTAGATGCTCACCTTCCTAACTAAGTGGTCCAGGGACAGGAAGCAATTTTTTTCTCTATGAGTGGTGAATATTCTTGAGCTGTCACAGTGTAGAAGGGTTTTTTTTGACACACAGATGACTTCAGTTCTATCTAAGGTTCCATGGATGAGTATGTACCCTGGCAAAAACATTTACCTTCCTCTGAGCAGTGCATTGATTAATACAGTAGTACATACTAATATCCTAACAATAAACTGATTAATATTTTCATAAATCAGATGTCACACAGTAAACCAGGAGACACTTCTGCTGAATAAAAGATTGTTATCAAGCTTAATGTGAATTTAATAAGAGCACACATGCAACAGCTGGCTTCATGGTGTTCTGGTTGACTATGATGAACTTTTATGTGAAGATGGGAAGAATGCATATTTTTAAAAAAAGAGCAAACAGAAGACAAGAAAGAGGTCTGTATATATCATATTGTATGAGTACTTATTGTTGGTTAAAGGTTGACCATAATAACAAAGGGTCATAGGAATAGCTTGCTACTACTGAGGGCAGGGAAGGGTTAACAGGGCCAGGGTCAAGTCTCTGGAAAGATTTCATCCTGTTGTGATGAACACAGCCCCTTGACAGCATTCACACACAGCCAGGAAAACCTTTGCAGGAGCATGTGGTTCTGCAGAGCTGCTCCAACGCCTACAAGGAGGCAGCAGGAATGTGGAAATGTTTTCTCTACCCTGGGACATAGCAATATCTGCAGCAGGGGTACTCCTTCAACGAGCACTCCAGAGCTGGAGCTGGGTGATGTTGCTGTTGCCCTCTAGATGGTGCAGTCTGATAAAAAATATGAGAAAAAAAAAAAGCAAAAAAAAAAAAAAAAAAAAAAAAAAAGCTTGGATTGGGGTCTCTTTCTTCTGGGCAGAGGTTTTTAATTGCATTTACAGAAGGGCATATTGCCAGTGCTTGGGAACTGGAACACTGCAGTGCTGGTAATTCCCTTAAGTGGTGGGATGAGAGCCAGGTCCACGACAGCATATGCATATTTTCTATAACCTGGTGCACTCTTACGTATTGTACCTTGAGCTATTTTGCACAGTAAGTTTCTACCTAAACCGTTTTTCTAAAGTTTTATATATATATATATATTTAATTTAGGAGTCTTTACCAGGAAATGCACTCAGTTTCAGAGGTCAGACTGGGAAATATCACAGAGATGAGTAAGAGACCAGGTTTAATGTTTTTGAGTATTTACAGTTCATAACCACAGGTTCCTGACTGCAAATTTCTACTGAACAAAACCTGTGCTGCAAAGGAGATATTAACAAAGCTGACCATTGTCAAATGGAATTAATGGGAAAAAAATGAAGACAAGAAAACATGAAAAAAAAAAAAAAAAAAAAAGCACACTAACAATAGGCAATTCTTAAGAAGCAAAAACTCATGCAAAAAAAAAAAATAAAATCCGTTTGAAACAGAGGACAGCAAATTGAGGTGAAAGCCCACTTTTGATTCACAGATGAAACAAAAGCACCACTAGAATGGAAAAAAAACCAACATGCAACACATGAGAAAGAGTGTGTGCACAATGGATAACATCCAAAATAAACTGAAAATCATTTGGCCCACAAAATGAATACAAGTGGAAGATGTATAATTGAAAATCCAGAGCAGGAAGGGTTACAGAAAATGAAAAGGATATTTGTTTTTAAGCAAAACATATCCTAGCAACACCACAGTCCTAATATTAGGTGGATAGTGAAGCTGACACAGCCATGGGAAAGCAAGAGGTATCCAAAAGATACCTTCTGTATTTGGAAAGCAGATCTCTTCTTGGCTAGTACCTCCTGGTCTGTATAGCTAGGAAAATATTAGACATCATTTGTCAGTGAAAAAGTCAGATTTGTTCCTAAGTGTACTAGAAGAATTGACCAAGGAAGTCTCTGGCCCATGAGAATTAATTGTTGGGTAGCTTGAGTGGGCCAAAGTCTGGGACTAGAAGAACAGTGCTGCTGCATTGGTACTTGAATGGCACCAGCCAGTCCTGCAGGTGGGACATCTTCTCATCCAAGAGGCTGATAAAGAATCCTATGAAGATGAAATGAATGGACATTACTATAATTACTGTTAAACAAATAGAAAACAGATAAGGTCTGAGTTTACAAAGTTGGCAATTGCCTGGATGTGGTCCAATGGCCAGACTGGAAAGTAGGTTTATGGGAGAAGGCAGTTACACCTCTCATCAAGCAGTGGTCACACTAATAATGGGACTGTCCATGAGCTGAAAAGTTTGGGAGTGCTGATGGGAGTTTGGGAGAGACTGAAGTGGCCAAACTGAAAGAGCTTAGCTGAAAGAAAGGTTGCAAGGGAACATGACTACCAGCTATATACAGCAGAGTGAAAAAGGGCATAGCAAAAAAGTGACACGTTCAGGCTGGAGAGAAGGCACACATTAAATGGGGGCCATCATAGGAAGCTGCCAAGGGGAGCAGGTTGCTTTGCTGCTTCCTCATGGCTTCAAATCAGCTACTGTCACCTTTCAGGTAACTGCTTAAGTCAGATAATTACTGGACTCAGTTCGGGGACACCTGCTGAAATGCTGACAGAAGGAAGATCAGGTTTGGATCAGGTCTAAGGTCTCCTCCTTGCCTTTTGCTCTGAAGTGATGAAAATTGTCTCTGAAGAAAGATTGATAGAGACAGATTGTGAGAGGAAAGGATAAGCTGAGGATTTCCTTTTTCCCCCTTGTTCTTGCAACTTAAAATCAGTTGCTGCTCATCTCAAGCTTGGTAGGTCTCTTACTCTGTAAAGTAAAATAATGATGTTTTTAAAGGAGGGTTTTGACACATTTTTAAGGACAAGGAGCACCTGTGAGTGCAGCCCCAGCTCCCACCTGTGTACAGTACAGCCATGCCGGTGCAGCATCACACCTGAGCTCAGGAACTGCACTGGGGCTTCATTCCCCCACACACAGGCATATTCATTGGCATTTAAGCAATGTACCATCTCCTCCAAGGTAGCACGTTACCTCCAACACCCAGCAGGCCAACGTGCCACTGCTGTGATGGAGACATTGGAGTCTGGACCCTGCTCTGTAGCTCTGACAAACCCCCTGCCCATGGATGTCCCTTAGTGGGCACAGTTACTTCTATATCAACAACCCAGAAATTAACCAATATAAGAGATTAAAATTAGATTATTATTATTATTTTTTTAATCTTAACATTTTCTTGTCAGTATATAATTACTGTTTACCATGAATTGTTCCTCTCCTGCCCTTTGAAGTGACCTTCGCCCAGACCTGCTGGCCTCCTCCAGGCTGTGAGGGAGGCAGCAGGGTGTGTGACTTCATTGAGGCAGCCAGGACTCTCGTCAGACAAGGGGACATGGTGGCAAGGCATGTGGCTGGTTTTTGCAGTCGGTTGTAAGCTCCAGTCCAGTGGGTTTTTAAAAGTATTATCAGAAGTGAAAGGCTACATTTAAAAATGTATAAGCAGGGGCTTTCAGCTCTGCATGCCTTCATTCATAATTCACCAGTGCTCATTTCTAAAGAAGATTTGATATTTTTACAAGGTAAATGTATTTTGAAACCTTTCTTTACTTTGCAGTGAATGTGAGATTATGTGAACTTCTTGAAAAGAGGTAGAGGGAAGCAAGCTTTAGAATAGGGTCTCCCAGATAGCTGTGCACTGATTGTAATTTCCATGCAATTCAGCTGTGATTGGGAAATGTTGTTGCATTCCTGTTCATAGTACAGACATGGCTTTGGTGCTGGTAGAGACTTTTCCAAAAAGATCTCAAAATTCTTGGCTGGTGACTATCATTACCTGCATGTTTATACCTGAAGCAAAGGAACTACTTGGTGGAAAAAGGGTGAGGTCAATCTCATCTCTTCCTCACATGCCAGAGCCCCGAAATTCTGAAACCATTTCAGCAGACTGGTCTGGCCTGAAAGTCACTCCAGTGTGTCCTAACACCTAAACCAACCCTGAGGACAGTTGATAGGTAGGGATGAGAGAGAGCTCTGTAGATGTTAAGCCAGACTTGGAGCAAACTCTCCACTGAGTAGAAGACCATTTTTTAAGGAGTATAAGCAAAGAGGTGGCTCCAAGTCCATGACCCCTGCCCACAGCCACAAGACTCAGTTGCTCTGTTCACTCTCTTCATGTGCAGACTGAAGTTGTCTGAGTTATAAATGATCTTCCAATGCATTCCCTTGGCAGCAGACACAAGCTTTTCCTGTAACTCAGTGGGAAAGAGTTATAGCACACTGCAGGTAGCTGTAGGCCAGGAGCTAAGTGGACAAGATCCGGAGAAGCTGGGGCAGACATCAAGTCACAGCACTGCAGGGATAGTTGTGCACTGTAGCTGGTCACACTTCAGCTAAGCTACCACAAGATGTAATATGTGCATATTTCATTTAGCTTTGTTGCAAAGACACACTAAATTGATTTGTCCAAAGTCACCGTCTGTGATGATATAGGGAATTAAGCTATGGTTCAGCCTGCAGCTGGGTCTGAGGTGTACTGCAGTAAGCAGTAATGCATCACACCAACACACAGCAGCTCTCTGGATCTGGGACAGTTTGTGCTAAACATGACAAATGGGTGCCGTTGTACTCTGAGGGTCAGCTCCAAAAGAGCTGGACCATGAGGGCAGAAGGACTCTGATGCAGGGCGTGAAGATGTGAGGATGCTCAGTGCTGATGGCCGCAGGTACCTTTACCCAACTCCGTCATGCTCAGGGTCCTGCTGGCACCAGCCACATGAGACCTGCTACCCTCCCACCCCTGTGTGGTCTGTCCACCCAGGCCCAGCATCTGAGCATGGCTGGGGGAAGGACAGAGAAGCTGTTTGCTCTAGTGAGAGATACCCACTGTGTTAGTCTCCACGGTAATTAGGAGCAAAGCACTTTTAAAGCACCTTCTCTGCACCTTTTATACAGGCACAGTGTGAGGTGCAGCCATTAATCAGATAAGCTGCTGGAGATAACTGCTAATTGAGAGCAGGCTGAATCCCTGAAGCTTCCCTCCCTCTTCCTACCCATGCTGAAACCTATAATTTGTTCTACACACTGGTGTTTGAGGGCAGGTTGAGACTGGAGGAGGGGGTAAGCAGTGCTTATACAATAACAAAACAGGCGTAAATGGCATGGCCCTGTCCACATGTGCACACTGGTGAGGATGCTGTGTGCTCATGTTCCAGTTCTGCAGGGTGGGTGGATGATAGGAAGGAACTGGGGAATTTCCATGGACCTTTGACTCTGAATGTCCAAATTGGTGGCCTCCAGCTCACCAAATCAGCAACAGGATAAAGTGTTTCTAGCAGGTATCAGAAAATGCAGCATGTTTATCTCATTTGTTTAATGCAAGATTGTGTTGTAATACCCTGTACTTAAAGAAAAGGAAGACTTTTGCAATGGCAGTCTTTCTGAAATGACAGAGCCACTTGTGGGTGAAAGTATTGCTGTTTGTTTTCAGACCTCCAGAGAAGGACTAGCTGGAACTACATATATAGAAATGAAAAATGAATTGTCATTGTCAGAATAAATCAGGTGGAAATTCACAGAAACCGCTGGAGTTGCACCATGGTGAAATTAGAGTAAGAGGCACCAGCCAGGCCCCGTGTCCCGGATGTGCTACACCACACTCAGCAACCTCCACACAAAGTTACTGCTACCCCTACCACTGTGAATGATCACCTGCTGCTTTATTTTCAAGCCCAAAGCTACATTTTCATCCTAATTTTATTTTCTGCAAATGGCTTAATTTTCCCCCCATCATGACCATGAGTAAAGGATGCTATTAAAAACTGCACTAACTCAGAATTAACTGTGATAGAGATTTTGACTTGGCATACCCCTCTTAGGCACTCTTATCCCCCCCCTTTGTTGCTGGCTCAGGTAGGTGAGTAGAGGCATTGGCCATGTCCTTTGGACAAAGGCAGGTGAGACAGCAACAGTCTCCCATGTGGTATCTGGAAAGGAACAGGGAACCATTGGTAGATGGACCCAAGACAACTCTTCGTATGGGCTGTTCATGATTATTTTTGTACTCGGCACAGCCTGATTATCCAAAGAGCACTTTCTGGGACAAATGCAAAGAAGAAAGCCTCTCTCCCTAACAGGGCCATTTGGGGACAGTCTCTGCCTAAGCTTGTTCCCATGCAATCCCCAACCAGGCTTGGCTTTTTCTCCTCCTCTGCTCAGTTTCTCATCCTTTAGGAGATGCCTAGGACTTAGTGATGAAAGCCTGCCTCGTTCCCTCAAAGGATCAAATCTGTTTGGCCTGTTTTCCAGACCGATTGATGTTTATATCTATTAATTGTTTTTCCTCTCATTTTCTGATTTCCTACTGATATCACAGAAAGCCCTGAAGAAAACAATCTTTGATGGAGAATAACATATTTCAAAAGACAACTTCCCACCTCCAAAGTTTGTGGATAATTAGAAGATTGAGTATAAATGGCTTGCAAAGCTGCTTATCGATGTGTTTTTCATTCCAGTACCTCAAATTGTTCATTTCTTTGTGTATGATAAGCATCCCAGGCATTTTTCCATAGAAAGGACAGAGGTGTACCCTGTGTGCTCACCGAGCTATACACCTCTTACATGTCCTGCCAATTTCAATTCTAAGCAATATAAAATTTTTAGCTTCTACTGTGACGATGACTTGTGTGTTGCCTTATCTTCCACATATGTTTGCAAGTGAGAACAGCACGCACTTCCCGAGGCAGATAAGCCCCATGAATTTCTATAGATGGACAAACTGAGCTGAAAAAATGCAGCAAGGTCATGAGGTTGCAGGAGTTAAGATGAATTTTGGAACTGGAGATTCTGCTGCCCAGAACTTTTGGCTCCAGATAAGTTACACATTAACCATGGGATGTGACTGTATCTGAGCCAGGTTAAGGTTTTCAACATTTAACAATGCCAAAGTTGGGAATTCAGTGGAAAAAGTCTTTTGAGTCACAATATGTGGCAAACTCATATTCAGGACAGATGGCATTTTCTAAAAGTAGCTGTTTACTCCTAGAATTACTCTTCTTCCTTCCTGTGGCATATCTTCCTCATTCAGTGGTGCTCCTGCCCACAAGCTTGTCTTTTCCAGCATATTTCTTGTGGTAATTTTAACGATCTTTTTTTTTTTTTTTTTTTTTTTAAAAAAAAAAAAGCAGCTATAAAAAAAACCCTCTGTCTTTGTCTTCTTACCTTCATGTTCCTCTCTCACAACATCCTGCCCTAATTATGGATAAATGTACAATGTTTAGTTATTTTGGAAAACATCTTCCGTCTTCATGTAGAAGGTATAATTAGAAGCTTAGTTCATCTTGCATTTTGTTCAGCTAAATGTCACACCCTTTATTTGTGTTTTTCTTTCCTTTGTTTCCCTCTAACTAAGGAAATCAAGAATAGATTGCAAAAATAAATATACTTTGCTTCATTTTCTTTTGGAAAACTGATTTCAGCTGTGCTTTCTTTAACCTTTCAAAAAGCACCAAAGTCTGTTTCAGGTGTCTGCCACCGTGACCCATCCTTTGTGACAAAGTCCTCCTGTTTCTATGCCAGTGTGCAAATCAAGACAGAGTAGGATTTTGCCCAGCAGACCCAACAGGAACCATACACCAGGCTTGACCCAAATCATTAGACACCTTACAGAACAGAACTAAACCCAATTAAATATCTTGAAGGTGCCGTTCTGTGTCAGCCCCATAGTCCCGTGAGAAGACTCTTTTGTATTCCTCATAGTCTGAACATTAGATTTTCTGTTATTTAAGCCATATTTTCTTTCAGTTTGGATTATGACCTTCCACTGGCACTGTGTTCATTAAACGGCCTTTAAGTCCATAGCAGTATTCTAAAGTGTTGCTCATTAACTCTTGGAAAGCAGACAACCTTTCCTCTTGTATGTTGGAGAGGATGAAAGCACTTTCAAAAGTCTTCCTTATAGAAATAAAAGTAGTCCAAGAAACATAATTTTTTTTTCTTCCTGTTCCACATGGATCGCTCTGCTAACACAGTCTTATGTTATTTCTGGATATATTTATGATAACCCTGGAATACTTTAACACAGATTCTTCTCTTCATGTAACAGCTAGCATTCCTACTGTAGCGCCTGGAGGTCTTTCCACTACCCATCACTCTGGTTTCAACACTCATTTCAGGATTAAAGACACAAATGTTAAATTTTGCACTACTCATAATGGAGAATTTTTTGTCTGTTTTTAGTTTTTAACTCCACACTTGCTACAAAATGAAAGACATTACAACTCTCAAAAGATGGTGTTCTTACTTTGGGTGTAATGGAACTGCAAAAGTAATTATTAACTTATTTGCTTGGGGGGGGGGGGAGTAAGAGAATTCTAAATGGTACTGCAAAAGAAATATGGAAAAAGTGCTGGCTTTGGATTGCACATGATGTGTGTCTGAAAAAAAGGCAGCCAAGTGGTAACCTGCAGTGCCAAACTGCAATTAATCCTGGCTCACCAAAGCTTTGAACACAGATTTTCAGCTAATATATATTACCTAGTGCCCTGGAACAGGCAGGCAGCAGCTCCATCTCTCCAGCAAAATAGTTACCCGTGCAGGAAGAGTTCACATGTGCAGAAAAAAGCTCTTTCTCTGGGACCCTTGGAGGTCTGCTCCCACTTTGATCCTCACATGCAAGTGCTGCTACTGGGACTTTGCCTTGTCTGGTGGAAACAGAGCAACAGGATCAGCTAAAGGGGGAAAAAATCCCCCAGACAAAATACACACTTCACTAAATCCATATTGCATTTGCTGAGTAAAGCCAGCTGGGACAGATGTCAGTCACTTGCTGGGAAGTGCCAAACACTGCCAGTGAAGGAACCATCACTGCCGCTCACCCCCAGGTAGGCTGGTAAGAATAGGTGAGAACAGAAGGATAATGGCCTTCAGCTGAAACATGGCAAGACCACTTTTTAGGAAATAGATGAGCTCTTGAACATTTTCACCATTTTTTTTCTGGTTCTTAATTTTTCCCCTATGGAAAAATAATTCTTTTTCTTGCTATCCATTTAACGTTTGCTCTTTGGAGTGCTATTTTTCATAAGCACCGTGGTTCATTGTTCAAAAAATGGTTATGCTTTCCTTGATGGTATGGTGATAGGGATTTGGGGAGAACACAAATACACTTTTAATGTTAATTAAAAAGAATTTTGAATATACCACAGAACACTCCTATTGCTGAATTACCACTGGAAGACTTTGTTCATCTCCCTTGCCTGTGTAGGACCATTCTCCACGTCTCTTCCCAATTTTCCTGTTATTCTGTCCTTGTTTGGCTTCAGTCTTCTATCTCCACCTGTATTTTAGCTCTTGCTGAAGTGAAAGCATGAAAATCCTCCATTGAATTAATTGTCTTAGACCCAGTCAGGCTTTTGTTGTCACAGCTTTTTAATAAGCTTGGACATGTAGAGCTTCAACGGCCTTTAATGCTACTTTAAAAGTATGAAAGAGCAGCTTCTTTCATTCACAAGCACCAAGCATATTACCGCAGTCAGGCACAGACCGATGGTCTCATGAGTAACACTTATTTCCACTATTGTTCATGCTCATGCCAAAGATTAATTTCTTTGCCCACAGCAGACTCCTTGTCTGATTTATTTCTGCGTATGAAAGCGGACCCTACCCAGGGCTCTGACTCTGTGCAGTCGCTGCAAGAACACACAATTATCAGTTCATCACGTTAGTTTGATTAAATGATAGTCGTCATGAATAGCCACGCTGGTGTTGTGTCCACTGCTCTTTTGTGTCGCTGTTAACACACTTAGAGCTGGCTGCACACAAGACCAGCCCTTGCCTGGATGCAAAGCCAGCTGAACCCACCATGAGCCTTTTCCATGACTTCAGGGGACCTTGGATCAGCCCTCTGACACCAACTGGGATAGGCCAGTAGTCTCAATAATTTGCTTCTTCAGTCACAGGAAATTTCATGCTTCTAGATAGAGCCAGCTCAAACAAATACATATTCAAATGAAAGCACACCATAGGTGGGAAGATAAATATAATTGCACCCAATTTTGCACTTGCACTTGTCCTCTAGGAGCTAAAATGAGATTTTTAATATACTTATTATGAATATGTGCATCTGCTCTGCCATTTTTGCATAATGAGCACATTCCTGATACTTAAAGAATCAGCTTCCTCTCTCTCTAGGAGATAGACAAAATGAGGCATGCTGTTATTCATGTATTTATTTATTCATTCATTATTTTTTGCTTGAAACATACTGGGCAATCCATCTTGTTCCCAGGAAGACCCCGGGGAATAAGGAGAAGGCTCAGCATTCAGCTCTGAACTCAATTATCACAAATTTCATCCTATAAATTAGAACATGTTGCAGAGAAAGGAGAAAATGCAACTCTCCATAATGCATTCCCCCAAAGAGAGAGAAAATTACATATTTTGGGACAGTTGCCTTGAGAAACACAGGGAAAGGTTCTCCATCCTCCCCTGGATCTGTGCTGCAGGAAGATGGGGGTTCCTTCAAGTGACACTTGTAAGCAGATGTGATTTGCAAGCAGGGTGATTGTGCTGGTCCTCTTGATGAGTTAATTTACAGTAAAAGCTGGACATCTGACTGAGCCTGTCAATAGGAGAATAGGGCGTGCAGATTGTGCTGCTGAATCAGGTAGTGGGACCTGCTCTTTAGCTGATATTGGGGCTTTGCTGGCCTTAAGTCTTTTGCTCTATTTAAATAGTGGTCCTATTTAAACACATTTATTTATTTATTTATTTATTTGGGTTCTTACAAACTGCACAACTGAAAGGATCTTTATCACAGTGAGTGTGCAACTTGTAGCATGCCTGCAGCTTTGCACTGAAGGCTATAAATTAAATACTGAATGATGGCCTTCAGATGCCCAGACAGTACAGATAACCCACCCTATGTTGTACTGGTTTAGATGAATTGCTGCAAAGGGTTTTGAAGGCTGATGAGCAGATGAGAAGTTTGTTGGCTATTTGAAGCTGTGCCTGACCAGTCAGTTCACAATTTCTAGTAGCACAGGGAAAGTTGTAATGAATGGGCTCTCAGGCTGCTGCGGGATGCCGGGATGCTGTTAGACAGGCAATGTTCCACAGTCACCAGCATTCAATGTCTGAATTATCCAGTCTGGGGTGCCAAGGGTGGAGACATGGCAGATAAGTGCCTGGACCTGTTAAAAAGTTAATCAAGCATGACAGGCTTGAGATAGGATGCTGTAATAAGAGTGAGGATGTGTGAAATGATCTCATGAATATGCAGTAGCCTGCCAGCTGGTTTGTATCCTCTTTGAAGATTACACAAGACTGGACGGTCCTTGTATTTTTCTTCTGATTTCTTAGCCTCCCTGTTTGGTAGGTAACATTTATTTTCACCTGTTGCAAAACCGAGTCCCATGCACATAGCTGAGGTGTTACTGCTTAACCAGGAACCAGATATACCACCGCTAGGTCAATCGACATGCTGGTACAACCATTACGCTCTTTTAATTTTTAACATCCTAGTTTCAAGGGTGTTTTTCAGCAGCTCAGGGAGCAACTCTGTGCCTCTGGCCCTCTGCAGCTGCTCTGGGCTGGATCCAAAGAAACTTGAAACCACCAGGAAGGTTTCCATTATCTTCACCAGATTAGGTCCTCTGACAGGAAAACACTGATCCTTTCTGGTGAGTGAGGAGGCTTTGTGGGATGGCTCTGCAATTGCCTGTTTAAGAGGTAAAACGTCTATTTCTCCGTTGGAGCTGTCACTCAAATACCTGAGTCATGACGCAGCTTTCTAACCTTATTTCAGCTTCTTTGGAAAGAAATTTCCACCAACTTCTTGCATCATATAGCCCTCAGATGGACAATGAAGGTAAAGCACTTGGTCAGGCTCTTATAAGGGGGCTCCAAAGGAAAATGGGATTTCAGATGAATTATCACACGGTCTCCTATAGATGTCTACTATACATGTATGTGTCAAAAAGTGAGGGCTCTGTAGACAGGAACAACATAAAGAAACTCACTGCAAACAGTTGAGTATAATGCCACTGCCAGCATTTAAACAAAGCTGCAATTACAATGCAAAGACTTGGCTATAGATGCCTCAATTTATAAATAATGAATTTTGGAGTGTATTCAGGCTAAGAAAGCATCCATTAAAAATGGAAATCCAGCGCAATTCAGTGAAGCAAACAGCTAACAATCTAGAGAAGAGATAAACAATAATAATAAATTATTTAATCTTATAGCTAAGAAACTCATGAAGAAGTCAGCGAGACCATTCATCTGTAAATGGGGCGGGTGAGGAAGTTAACAGGCCTGAAGTCTGCTTCTGAAACTCTCACTGGCTTCACTGTTTAGGAAGGAGTTGCTTAAAAATCAGCAAAAAAGTTTGAATTTGATCTGGAAAATGATGTGAACCTCCCTCAGTGGTCTACCAGGAAAAGCCTTTTATCTCCACTATTTATGAAGTGCTGCCTGTGGCAAAGACTCCAAGTGCTACTCTAAGAGGCTGCAAAAATGGTAATGGTGAAAAACTAAGGAGGGTGTGCCAGAAGGAAGGCAACTTGCAGTTTGGGATAGCCTGATTTGCTCAGTTTACAACTCAGAAGAGGATTTGTCCCTGGTTTCCAAAGCTCAACCCGAGATCAGAACAGTAAGCGGTGCTCCTGGCTTAGGGATCAGTGTCTGCAAGGAAAAGTTTGAGCATCAACTTGCCTTTGTCAATTTTTTTTCCCACTTGGACTTCCACAGCTGTGTTGCTTCCATTTTGCTGACAGCTTTAACTTTCCTTTGTCATTTAGCTGAGCAGGAGGGTTCAGAAGATGCATGCAGATTGTAATTCTTGCTTGATTTATGGCACCTTCTGCAGCACCCAGGTGCTCCAGCAAGTGATGTGGACGTACAGAGATCGCTGTAGTTCAGCACCACGCCCCCGCCACCACCTCTCGAGTGACACCTGGCTGGCATTAGTACAGCACCAGATGTTGGAGGGATGAGATTTTAAATTGTCTGTCTTTCGGGTAGGATCTATATTTAGCCACCCTTGGATGTATTTTGAAGTTATGTCTGACAGGGTCAACTGAAGCCTGTAGGTGGTTTTATACATGTGTCTATTAATCAGTGAGCTCCTTTCTAGAACAGGTGGCAGAAGAATTTATGTAGGGATCCTGATGTTGTTCATTACAGTGGCCAAGGCATGACATGACCCAGATTCCCACATTCACAGCAGCGGAGAGTGCTCTGATCTGACACCTCCAATTTTGAGATATCCTGCTTCAGCTCAAGCTGCCAATTCCAACTGCAAGCTGTTGGGTTCAGACCCGTATCTGAGCAAGATTCAATGCATAACACATGCAACTTCTGACAAGGGCCAGAGATGCTTGTGTATGAAGGTCATTTCAAAGAGTGGAGCTGATCTCCTAGCACATCAGTCTTCATATAGTGGATTGGACACAAATTCAGCCATTCCCCAGCCTGTTCAAAATCCCCTTACTTCCTCATGCCAACTACATCAAAGTTGAACAAATCCTTGGAAATTATTAAATAACTTGAAAAAGATGGAGCGGCTGATGGCATGCAGTTCAGCAGCTCTTGCAGGCAATCTCTAGACAAACTTTTGCTCTGACCTTGCTTTAGAGGAAAGGGTACTGCTGCTGCTAAATCAATAAGACTTCCTTTTGGCTTCTGCTTCATTTCTTACACATGACCGGAGCTGGCCTGTCCAGAGTTTTTAGGTCTTTTGGGCCACCAAACTGAATTGCTTTTAATCTGTTTCTGCAGACAGTCCCCAAAAGCACTGGATCGGTACTTTACTGAATTAATTTTGATCTGGTCACAGTCTGAATACTGGCCAGAGGCTACTAACGAATCATTTTCACAGGTATACTGTAAAAAATATTTCAGTGAATGATCAATGGCAAGCAAGTCTATAGAAGCAACTGATACCTGGACTGATTTCAGGGAAATTATATTTGCAGTCCTACATTCAGCACCAGAAGAAAGCTTGCTCCATCATCAAGGCTCTAGCATGGGCCCAGCTCCAAGCTGGAAACTCAGGACCTTCAGGCTGGTGCCACAAAAGCCGTGATGCAGGGACAGCCTGCAGGGGGATTTTGGAGGTGTGAAGGTGATGATGCAGTTGCTGCAATGGATGAGAGCAAGGTGCCCACCTAGACCCCTGGGTACTATGCAGCCTTGTATGGCCCCACCAGCAGGAGCCACATCACATCACCCTTTGGACACTTCCCTCTATCACCCACGTAAGGCGAGCTCATTTTCAGTTCAGTGCCCGAAGGCAGCAGTCAGGCTGAAATCCCACGTTCCCTCCTCCTACGCAATATTTCCTGCTGTTGCTTACACCACAACCTCCTTCAGGCTTGCAGCTTGTACATACATCACAGGCTCTGCCTGGTACCACTGATCACAACCGCGATACCTAATTCAAACAATGAGAGTTCTTTTAATTTGTGTGAATTTCCTTTGATGCTTGAACAACATAAAACCAGCAAAACAAAATGAGGCTCTCATCTGAATTACTCAGGAGAATACAGTAAGCTGTTTTAGGCTGTCAGATACAGTTGTAATTAGGTGCTTTTAGAAGTATATTATCTATTTTATCTGTTATTTATTGTGCATACTGTATTTATTGTGCTGAACATGTTATGCCCCTGACAGACAACTGCAGATTTCTCAGTATGTTATTGTCTGGATGCTGTTCCTACACCATTTCTGAGTCGGCGACAAACCAATTGGATTCTGACATTTATTTATCTTCTTAGAATGAATCTTTTTGTCTGGGAGATATGTAGGACTCCTAAAGAGATGTTACACCGCCTCGTGCTAATCCTCCTTAGCTCAGGGATTACTGACCTAACGCACAGTGACAGCCCTTTCGGAGCCATCAGCTCGCACTGCAGTAAGCTGCTGCCACATGGGCATGCAGAAGTGTGCGAACTCCGCACACCAAACCCCAGGTGACCTTTTTATGAGACCCCCCCACACATAAACAAAACAAGCTGTCCTCACAGGAGCCCTCAAATTAAAACTACTGCTTGAGGAGCTCAGAAACCTCCTGCTGTCCACAGAAGGACTCATTTCACCCCTGAAGGGCAATGCCCTTTGCCTAAAGGCTCAGAAATACCAAGAAGGCTTTTAAGAGAAGAAATTCAGGCCAGATGCTAGCCCTGTCCCAGCACAACGCAGACGCCCCCAGAAAGCAGAGGTTTGCCCCTCCCTGGGCTGTACAGAGCTATTCTCTATGGTGTTTTAGCCCCAGGAGCTGAAAGACAGCAATGAGTTCACTCCCCCAATCTCCTGTCTGTCATGCTTGCTCCTCTATACCCACATCAAAAAGAAACACTGGAACAAGGCAGTAATTCCTTTCCCTTCCCAAATACCTTGAGAATTAATGAGTCAAAACTCTAGCTACCTGGCAGCACAACTACAAACACCCTAGAGCTTCCTGGTATATACCAAGAAGCTCCACAGCCTGTTTCATTAACCAGCCCTTCCACACACAGCAACCTCCTCCAGGTCAGCCCCATGTCCTCAGCTCCCCCAGGCACACAAAGGGCTTGAACTCAGCTGTTACCATTTATTGCCTGAACAACCCAACCTGTATTTGGGCTTGCACTGCTTAGGTGTGGTTAATTCACCCCAATTTCTCACCTGAGGCACAAGGGAAAGGAAACTTCTCCCAGTTTCTTAGTTAACACCTCCCTTCTTCCAAGGCACTTTCAAGTCCTATCCTACAGAGGAGACCCCCCACCTTTTTTGTATGTGTAATTTAGGATTAGAAGTAACCAAGGATTGCTGTTCACTGAAGACAAAAATAATTTCTGTAGGATTACAAAGGACTGTAGCAGAGAGCTTGCAAGGGAAAGCATCAAAGCTCAGGAAATGGAAAAACTTGGAGACCCGATGGAGATGGTTATAATATAGCAAGGACAAGTAACCTTCACGTAATTATTCTACATAAATACCGCTAGTTAGCTTATACAAATTCCAATTCATAACAGCGAGTTTATTTCCGAACACACCAAGCAGCCCTCTGCAGAGACCTTCAGCCTGAACCTCCCTGCCAGGAGCTCCTGACCTACAGCCCAGCCTCTAAAGAACAAAGATCCTCACTGTGTCTGCTCCTCCCTCAGCTAAGAGGCTGCCAAGTGCTGCTTTCCAAAAGAAAATCAGGTTTGCAGACCCAGAGCCCTGGCTGACCTGACCCCAAGAGCAGAAAGCAGAGCTTTTCCCATAGGAGACGCTTTTATTGTCCCTGTCTCACAATCTCACAGAGAGAAAAAGCTGCACCTGCACGAAAATCACAGCCAGGCACTGAGGATTAAGCAAGGGAGGCAAATTGAGTTTGTTGAGGGAGAAAAGAGCAAGGACATGCAGGTAGTCCCTTGTAACCCCTGAGGGATGAAAGATACAGATAAGTATGTAAAACCCATCTCACCGTTTTGCAATCCGTTTTTTCCATCTCTTGGATAAATGAGAGGGAGTGGCAGTGCAAGTGCTGTGTTGCAGAGAAAATCCTCAGTACCGCAGCTGGATCTCAGGAAGTGTAAAGAGCCACAGGGTAACATCGAAATTTTCCAAGTGCATGGACAGCTGCAGGATCTGAGCTATTCTGTCATCTTTGCATGCCATGTATGTGAGAGTCATGGGAATTTAAAATGGGTAGTAAAATAGTAACAAAGGCATTTTTTAGTGATCATATATCAACCTAAGAAGTGAATGAGACTATAGAACACTTCTTCCTCTTGTTCACAGTGTGAATACTGCTGGGTTATGCTGTAATGCCTATCTTTTAATCTACCTGGCTACAAGCTTTTAAAATATGTGTTTATAAATCCTTGAGAAGAAAGACATAAAATGAAACAAATGACAGCTGAGAATTATGTCTGTGATGAATATTGTCATAATAAATTCTCTCCTCCACCCTAAAGAGCGGTGAGGGATTCCTTCTGTACCACTCCATGTTTTTACAAGTCAAATACAGCCACTTGTTCAATTTGTAGCTTGCTTTTAGCCTGAAAGTCTCAACACGTATTACACAAGCTCAGCTGTGCATGATTCAAAATTATTTGCTTGGGTATACTGTGTTTCTAGATAATTTAGGCTGAGATTTCCTACTCTTCAAGGGCTTTTGCAACCCATTCCAGAGAAACTGATCTATCTAAATTTTTTGGGCAGTGTGTCAAGCCATAATCTTTTAAAGGTGTGGCTCTACAGCTTGTTTCTACAGCTATAATTGCAAGAGGAAGGGATGCTGAAATGATAATCAAAATAATGCTTTCATACTAAAGATTAGCCATTTTCAATGCTATGTTCCTTGTTGTACTGTATATTAGTCACCAGCTCCCTGCTTTAGCTTGACTTGCTGTTGCTACAGAAGGGGACAACAATTTAAACAACTACTTCTGGAATATTTGACCGATATACGCAGCTTTGCCCTGAACAAGATCTACAATGAAAAATGAATCCATTTACACGTGATGGCTACACATTTTGCCATATCTTTATTGCACTTTAACCACGTTGCAAACAATTCCACAAAAATGCTGCAAAAGTAAGCCTAGAGCTGCTGAAAGCAGCTTTTTACCCATATATGTATATATTTACACAAAACTATCAAAAGCAAAGTTGAAAAGTAGCAGCTCAGCTATGATAGTCTAGAAAGATAAGAGCTGCCACCTCCTTAAGGATAAATAGTACAACTTGTCATTTTACATCACTTTGTAAAACCAACATTCAAGTATTCCTGTCAATGCACAAATAGTGAAATTCCCTTCTGGTAACCACTGTTTTAATTATTATTATTATTATTATTTGCCTTTAAAAGTTCATAATGCCTTAACCCTTTAAATGCTGAGTAGCTGGAAAAAAAAAGAAAGCATTCAATTTAAATAAGATACAGTGGATTAGAGCACTTAAAGGGTTAACACAAAATACTAAGTGGACTGTCACCACAAATAAAGTGTGAGTCACAAAACTATGCTGTCCCTCTTAGTTAAATTTGGTAGGTAGGTCTGGGGTTTCATAGATATACCATATATAAATAGAAAATACTAAGTAAAGGCCTCCTTTCTATACAAAAAGGACAGGAGGTGTTTTGCTATCAGACTGCTGTCTGTCACTGAATATTTTCTCAACCTTTTCATAATCTCTTCTTAGGAACTAATGAAAACGCATCACGTTAGACTTATTTTTCTTAATGAACTAATCCTTTGCAGAGTCTACACTTTACCTACTCTGGGAACAATTACATCTCATTTCTGAATTCACTGAATTCACAAAGTGGCATACACAGTCTTTTGCAAGACTTTTTTTTTTTTTCCTTTTTGAATCTTCTTTATTTGGCTGGTAAAAACGTAGTCTTGCGATTTCACTACCTCTCGGTCGCAACAGTGTTAACATCAGTGTTAAAGTCATTTTCAACCACATTGTCATAACCATCCTTTTCTATACAGTCACTAACAGCCTTGAGGACAATCCGCAGCCGCCTGTCCATCGCCTCCAAGTGAGGCTGGTAAAGAATGGGAGCTATTTTATCTTTTAGCAAGGACTCCTTCATCAGGAGACTGAGTTTGTACTCCTCCTTGGCTAACAACTGTAATCGCAGATAGGTAGACTTCCTTATTCTAGGAGAAAAAGGAAAAAAAAAGCAAATCAGTATTTTCATCACTATTGATCTCAACAGGGCTTGTAGTCAGCATAGTAATAACAGAGTAAAAATGTTACCATGTGATCTGAAATGATCAGAACCAGACAGTGTCATAGTCTGAATTTTCCAATTTTCACCTGGTTAGGAGCCCTTAGAAATGGGCAAAATCTCATGCAAAATTGAAACTCTAAGTATCACTTGTCCTCTGAAAATCTTGGCCAGGGGCATTGAGGAACAAATACCTATGGGAAGCGCTAGAACAAGCTGGAGGGAGTGTTCCCACTTGACTTCAATGGGAGGTGTATGTTGCCTTAATAAAGCCAAATCTTAATAAAGCCTCTCTCACAACAGCTCACAGCTGCACTCCTGCTGGAAGATCTTGATTCAGTAAAGAATGCACTTCAGCACATCAGAGCCAATGCTCAGGGCTAGCTCGGGTCAGACTCTCCAGGCAGGATCACAGCATCTCCTTGTCTCCACGGTTCATAGCAGAAGATGCACTTGAACATTTCAGTCCTACTAGTGGAAACAAAAGTATAAAATGGTGAACAACTACAGAGATGAAACATACCTGCAGCACTGGTTTAAAGGCACCAATATGGAAAGTTCATCATGGGAATATTTTCCAAACCTGTTTAAAGGTAAGAATAAAAATGTGACAAAAGCTGTTTTAAAGACTCACTCGCTCACTTCTTTTTTTTTTTTTTTTTTTTTTTTGGAAATGGAAGTAAAAAAAATCATAGTTGTCTATTTTCCGCTTAATTGGACTGGAGCTGAGGAAATCTGGACTCCAAGTTCAGCCACTTATTTTGAATAGATGTTATTGTATTGGTGGGTTTCAGTTTTTCTGTTTTGAAACAGGGGAAAAAATATTTATTTTGTACCCTGCTCTACTAAACTGTTCTCCTTATAAACTCTGAGTTATGGACAAGGCAAACTTCTGCCTGACCAGCATGTAGGATAGAAGAGTTTGGCTTCCCTTTGGAGTTTGTAATATTGTCCTATTATACACATAATTGGTACTAAATCATAAATCACGGGATGCAAAAATCATCTTATAATGGCTAGTATAAAGTAATTAGTATGGTCAAAATTGTTTCCTTGTTCAAAAAGATTACTAAAGGTACTTACCCTCTTCCATTATCTAAGTGGATAATAAATGTTTCATTTCCAAATTTTTCAAACGTTTCATAGTGATGTCGATCCATGTTACCTATAGAATAAAGACAAAAAAGACCATTCTCACTCAGGCTTGCTGGGTGTGCAGGCTAAGAAAATGTCAAAACCATGGTTCAGCAAGAATCCCAACACTCCTCAAAGGTAGAAGGTGGAGAAAATTATGCATCTACTGGCACTATTCATTTCTACTGTGGAAACCCTAAAGTATGTGATACTACAAAATGGGCTTTTATGCTAAACTGTACCCATAAATTCCCTGGAGAATCCCCGAACATCTCCTTTAAACATCTCACCATCAGAGCCTCTGGGAGGGAAGATGAGTTTTTCTGTCTCCCTGTAGCTTTTACACTTAAGCTCTAGAGGACCTATCAGGAGACAAAAATAAACCTTCCTACTCTCCAGAAAACCCTCTCCTGGGGTACACCAAGGGAAATTCCACTCAAGCACGATGGCATCTCAATGGCCTGTTCATCCACAAGGCAGCCACATCCTGAGCCAGCACAGCTTCGTCACTGAAAATGACACCAACTGCTCCAAGCCTCAGTCTACATGGAGCACAAAGCAGCACTGGTATGTATGCTGGGTGCAAGGCTTAGCTTGGGGGCGGGGGGAAATGCACCCTTCAAACAGGGATGTTAATCCATATGACTTCACTAATATTTTTGAGCCATGACCAAATATCCTGTTTTAACTTGGTTAAGAACTTTGCCCAAATTTCTGTCTGTCTGGAAAGCCAAAACAATCTTATGGCTCTAACATGTGGATTAGGGTGCTCCTGGTACAGCTGAACAGCTCTGTTTGGGCACCCACATCTGTGTCCCTTTTACGGTCATGTGTAGAGTATTAGTGTCAAGCTAGGAATTTTGTCTTCATGATCGGGACTTGAGTCACTTCTAGATTCAATATATGGCTCCTGAGATGGGACTTGGCCTCTCCTGCTGCAGTCAATTGCAGAAACCTCAGTAGTGGGAATGGCAGAGGATACATCCATGCTGGCACTTGTCCAAGGATCGAGTATGTGTGCTGGCACCTTGCAGTTATTTTGGCTGCAGCAGGACAGGTTTCATGTGCAAATGTCTCAGTGTTAACCACTGAGTAGGTTTGAAATAGGTCACTGTTATCTACTTGTTAAAAAAATTAATTGTGGTCAGGTTACCTGAACAAAAAAGTTTCCCTGTTATTTACTGCAGTTGCCTTCATGATAAATCAATACTTCTCCACCCTCCAGTCTCAACCCCTAGGTTTACAGAGCAAGCAGCAGTGACTACAGCTGGAGGATGAAAACAATGTGCCAATAAGCAACAATCCTTGCACAGGCACACATTACAATGGCAAGGCACTCACTAAGGCAAATTGTGAAGCCCTTAGCTGCTGTGAAGGAGACTAGCATGACCTGCATTCATCACTGTGCATTTCTGAACATCTTTGTTCCTTTAATCTGCGCTGATGGGAATACATAACCATGTAAATCTGCATTTTCTCATAATCATCTAGAAGGGCATATACTGTAAATGCAACTTCAACCATGCTTTAGTAAATTGCTGAGCTATGCAAAGCGGTGTAGAAAGAAGTGGTTCTTATTCTAATTAAATGTTGCATTTAATTTTTGAAAGAGATGAAACATACCCATTAGGAAATCAAAAACTGTCATATCCATTATATCCAGAATTCTGGTTCCACTGTCATACGGGGGTGTTTGTTTAACCTCTTCACAATAATCTGGATCAACTTCCCATCTGGAAAAGCCGATATTTTGATATTTTATGTGACATGCAAAGCTTACTGAGTATTAAAAAAATAAATTGTTATTTTGTGAATATCTAGTTGTATCATGTTAAATTGAGGACAGGGTCAGGTGGAGGCAGCAGACTCTTCAGGCTGCTTTCAGTAATCCGAGCAACTGTTAAGAATTGTGACTGATGAAAAAGGAAGGAAAACACAAGACTGGAAACTATGCAGCTAACAGGTTCAAGATTTAGGAAACCAGCTGCACCATCAGTCAAAAACGCTGGAGACTTGTTTAGGGCTGAGGGTGGCAGTGAATCTTTCTCTTTCTGATAGGACTTAGGTCCCACTGCATCCTGTCAAAATCCACTGCAGAAATGTATCCCAGCAAGGAATTATGCCATTGAAGGTCATTTCAGGTTCAGACCACAACACAGAGCTCCTTGCAATCACAAGTATTCTGTCCCTTCCCAGGAGCTGGACCCACCAAAGGAATGCAGATGTTCTCCTAAGCCTTAAATCAGGTAAAAGAAGCACTGTTTTGTCTCTTTATTGACATTCACAGTGGGTGAACGAACCCTTTGCTCACCACTACTCACTCTGCTTTTTTGCGCTTGTGGTAGGAACGTCTCCAAGGGTTTCTCCAGGTCTTCCTTTTAGCTAAGGACAAATCAGGAAGGAAAGCAGCTAGAGACCCTTCGATCTGATCTGGTTTTCCACACAGGGCGTGCTCGGTTGAGCAGTAGTAGGAGCATTCACCATAGAAGCAGATGTTGTTGGCTGGCAAACAAAGAAAAAGAGTTTTAAAACCTACTCTGAAATTAGTGTTCAAGAACTCATAAAAATACTCATGTGTGCAATGGAACATAAGCAGAAATAAAGCCCTAGCCCAGAACCCACCGTTACCACGCATAGTTCTCTTCCACTGAAACCACTAGAAGACTGATTTATTTCAGTGGCTGGGATCACGCCCTGTGATGAGCTCTTTGTGACTACTTCCAGTTTATTTATATTCCAAAAACACAAAATATATGTTGTTTTTTTTTCCTTTCAGTCCCAGTCTGATACATCTTTTTGCATATATTTGTTACCCCAAGCTAACTGGGGTGGCTGAAACCCCAAATCCTGCAGCCAAACAATGACATGACCAAAATTAAGCCTCCTTCCAAATCTTGGTTCACTTCTTTAAGAACAGACAAAAACCTTTCATCCATTTACTTGCTGGTGTGAGAAGAACTGGCAGCTTTACCAAGTAGAATTATGTAGCATGCAGACTCGTGTGGGGGTGTGTGGGGAAGGTGGAAATAGCACAGAAGTAAATCTTTCACCACACATCCCAAACAGAAATTTTCTCCTCCACACATCACATTACTCCATCAACCACACAAAAAGGACCTGCAGCGTGTTTGGGGGTGTGTGTTCCCTTAAAGTTTCCTCAGAGCTCCCACCACACATATCTGTACCACCGGGAACCATTCAACTCTGTACAAGAACCCCCTTCCCACTGGAGGTGGGAGAGAACAGTTCGTCCCCAGACCCCAGCATTGGACTATGAACAATAGGATCATGATGCTGATGTTGTCAGAGTGCTCTTCCTACAATTGCTTTGTGCACATAAAATGTCATTAGAGGAAGACTGTGCCCTTTGCTTACAGTAGCACAAGGATGCAGAAGTCACATTGCTTCCTAATTCCCCCCAAGGTCTCTAAATTCAAATCTTGCTTCTGAGCTACTTCCCCTTTGGGCACAATCAGTGTAAAGGAGGCAGGAAGGGCTGGTGAGTAGATGGAGTCTATTTTCTGCCTGCTGCAGAAGCCCATGTGGCTCCAAGAGGCAAACCGGTGGGGTTTCATCACAGCCATGCTCTGCAGCACCACGCTGCAATGTGCCCCCAGCTCTGGGGCACGTCCCCACAATCCAGAGCCAGCCTAGGTCTGGCAGAGCACTGGCAGGACTGGGACACTGCTGATGTGCGATGCAAGGGAGATTAATGGGTGAAGAGGTGAAGGAGCCATCGAGGCAATCCCTGATGCCATCAAGGTAAGAGGAGGGATGGAGAAGCAGGGCACAAGGCTGCAAGTGGGGAAGGAGGAACACGAGAACATGGAGAAGGTCTTGCAATGGTTTTGATTGCATTAACTAGCCATATCACATGGTTCTGACTGCTAATCCTGGAATTACACCAAATAATCGGACTAAAAGGCTGATGTTTTACTGCTTGGCAGTTTCTATTGGCTCTTCATTCCCAAGCCTCTATCAATAGTCATCAGATTTGTCCATTACACTGTGGTTACTTCATGCTGGACACACACTTTTCAAATCCCTCTGTTGTGACTGGCTTGGAACAGCCACACACCTTTCTGTCCTACAAGTCCTGTACAAGTCCTACCCGAACTGCACATTTACCTTCACACAGTTGGCTCATACCAGTTAAACACATCCTGATTCACTCCAGAAATATTTACCCTGTAGTCAAAATCCTCGCTGACAATTACTGAAAGAAAAGTGCTTAGGAGAAGAGAAAATAAAAAACAGAAATAACAAAAGCAAGAAAGGGAGCACTCAGAATGCCTGCACTTTTCCTTCTGTTATTAAAATGTTTTATCATGCAAAATACACTTTACAAATATTTTTAAAGCTTCTCCTTATATTTAAGATATACTTAGTCCCTTAACAGTTTAATTAAAGGAACAGTGGTTTGAGCCTTCCTGTGGGCTAAGAAATGACCAGGTCCTTGGCCATAAAGCCACTTGGCATGGTGATTGCTGATGAACCCCAGCACAAGCCTTGGCACAGCTCATCGCATGATACACTTAACTTCTAAACAGAAACCCCACTAATTTTTCCTTCTCTTCTGCAGGTTAAATGAATCTGAATCCCTCAGCTTCTCCTTGTACCCAGGACCACATCAGTGTCTCTCCTTTGGACTCCACTCAACTTCTTAGCTTAAAATCAAGCAACATCTAAACAGACCCAACCTAATGCAAGCTGTGGGCTCACGGCCCTGTAGTCAATGATCTCTCATGGGTTTCCTGTTCAAAAAATGCTATCGCAGCACGGACTTGGCGCAGTTTTTACAGGGCTAACACAGGTGCCTCAACTTGCCTTTGATCATCCTGGCAAAACCAGGAGGGCTTCATGCCTCCATGTGAACCTCTTCCATAATTCAGGATGAAAGTGAAAAGTTGTCCAAGCACCTGCGGGCAGCACTGTGAGCTGCAGATGGTCTGCGAATGGGAGGATCAGAGTGGGTCATTAGGAAGGCTGGGATCTTCCCAGCCAATAAAAACTGGGGGAAAACATCTGTGATTTATACCTTTAAAAGAAATGCTTGCAGACCAAGTATTTCAAGGGGCTCCAAGATGCCACGAGGGATGATTTACAAGAAATCACATACAGATGCTGCCGCTCGCTGCAGGCTAACACAAAAGAATTAGGAGATATGAAGAGATCCCTGATTTCCCAGGCGCCTGCTGCCTCGGTGGGAAGGCACAGCTCACCCCTGCGCTGCAGCCAGAGCTTATGTTTGCACTGAAGCTGCAGTGGGGCTCCTGCTTTGATTTGGCTCTGTCAGCACCACCTGCTCCTGTGTGCAGGGAAGGAACCTACTCGTAGTTATCTTGATCACCTGAGACAATTTATCTTCCAGAGGCTGGACGACCTGGCAGAGGGAAGCAGATGCGTGGTTATCTGCAGCTGTACCAGTTCTGTAAGGAGCAAACAGCACGGTGATGCCCCTCCTGCTCTGCCGCAGCCTCTGCTGCACACTATGTAAATCTGACCTTTCCAGAAAGGAATTATATTAAACACATCATTTCGCACAGCGGGGAAGATAAATACTGTGTTTAATAGATTGCTTCCGAATTTAACTTTGGGAACAATGAAACCCTGCTTGGTATTGTCAACGGAAGCAACTGGGACTAATCATCTGACAGTAATCACACATTCGTATCCAGATAAATCTTCAGGAAAGCTCGGGGGCTATCGCAGCCATCGCATTTGCTGCTGCAGGGCGACACGGCTGGCACATGGGCTGCTCTGCTCCCACTGGGCTCCTCCGGCTATTGACTTTCCTGCAGAGCCCCCACTGCCTTCAAGAGGAGCCCAACCTCTGAGTGATGGCAGGATGCTTCATTAGGACAGCAAATGTGCGGTAAAAACACAAGCATATTTCTTGGTGAGAAGTTTCTTTTGATGACAAAGCCTTTTCTGACATCTGGTATTCTCTCAGACGTATAGTACTTACTTTCCATTACCTGTCTGATTTCTGGAGGTAGTGGAGGTGACAGGGTGCTGGATCTCAAGTGATTAATAAAGAAATTAACTGCTTTGATGGACACAGGATAGATATCCTGATATGTCTACCCTAGTTCTTATACACAGCAAGTGAGATGAAGCAGCCCGAATTATCTGGGGAAAGATTTTTAAGGTTTCTTAAAAATGCAGAAATAAAGAGGTACCCAAGATAGAAAAACGCAGTTCTCACTTAGGACTTCAAGGTGCAGTAGCAAGCCTCTTGGAAACCGAAATAGGTGACCCACATTCTGCACAGCATGCCGAGTGGGAAATTCCAGCTGGAGACACAAACCCAGGGCTTTGATGGGAGGCCCATGCTGAGAGCGGGGTTTGGCCTTTGGAAGGGAAAAATGAGAGTCCCAAAGCACAGCTGCAAAAGGAGCAGCCGCCAGGAATTTGTGCTCCTGTGGGCTGGGTAGATATGGCAGCAGCAGCAGTGCTGGCAAAGCAGAAAGGGATGTTCATATACTGTGAAATGTTCAAATGCTGCGCATTTGCAGCATGTAAACTCCTTCTTCATTAAAAAAATACAAAAAAACACCAACAAATAAACAAAATTGTTTCCTCAAAGCACAATGGAGGCAAGAGAATCCCAAATGGTGTTACAAATGTCTGACTTCCATTATCTGAGGATGAATGGTCATGATTTGTAATGAAATCCATGCAAAAATCACCACGCCTGTTGATCGAAACTCCACCTAATTACAACAATTAAGAAGAAGAGAGTGTCTGTGTACTCATCTGAACATTTTCTATGCATCACCCTGATAGCTGAACAATAATTCTTCTTAGGAAGAAAAGGAACAAGTGGAGATACCTTAAAGCAAATTGCTTGGCAGAGCAATTCTTTTATTGAGATTTGCATGACTCTTAATAGAGGACATTTAGCAAGCCTGTGCAATTCAAGCACTGGAAAGAACCCTGAATATTTACTAAGCAATGCATGAAAAGATCTTTCATTTACCTGCTCAAAATAATAGCTAATTCAGAATTGCTATTGTTTGCTAAGAGGAAAAAAAAATCCATAATTCCTAGGAATTGGTTAATATGAACAAAAACATAATGCTTACTAGCTGTGTAACATTGATTTCTTTAAGCTGCTGCCTCAATTACTTCCAAAACGAAGGCTGACATCATTAATATGTCTCTTTTTTTCCTAGCAAATTACCATTCATTTGTGAAAGTAGCAGGGCTACTGCAGTCTACCCCACCGCAAAGGATGTAAAATTAATTTAAATAATTACTGACCTAATTCCATTTCTCATGTTTAGTCCAAACTGCCTGGAAGAGCGTTTTTCTGCAATCTGCTTTCTCTCCAAATGCAGCCTAATGCATCGCCTGACCCCGTCCTGCCCCTCGCAGCCCTGCCTGCTCTCAGCCATTTGCACTCCCCGGTGGAAGGAAGGATGCTGCGTGCTGTGCAGCAACATCTGCCGGCAGCTTTGTGGCAGTAAGAGGCCCCTGTTTCCATTCCTGTTGGGACAAGCGAGGTGGCACAGGCACTGAAAAGCAGGGAGGTGTCTTCCAACACATCCCCACGCTGGTCCAGAGAAAAACACCATGTCTTGGTGAACATCATCAGTCATGATGCTCATAACGAACCCCTGAAGGTTGGACAGGGTTTTCATTGCAAATGATGGCCTCCCGGCCTGAGAGCAAGAGTTTTGTATGAAATAAATTACATGGAGGGCTTGTTGCATTGCTGTCCGACACTGTGTCCCCAGTCGCTGTCACCAGGCACTGCTGGGGATGGAGGTGCAGAGCCAGAGCCGACTGCAAGGCAGTCCCAGGGGGCCTCGACAGCTTCATGTGGGTGTGCAGAATGGTTCTTGCAAGGATCCATGTAGCACAACAGAATTAATTGCTTAATTTAGGGCTTTTATTACTTTTTCATTAGGCATTAATTAATGCCTGCCTTTTAAGGTCAGTATGAAATACAAGACTGAGGCTGGGCATATGTTAATGAGAATCCTACTAATTAAATGGGGGCCATGTAGGAAAAAACTCTGGCAAGTAACCAAAATGATTTAAGCAAAGTATATTGATTTAGGAAATGTAAAATTGAAAGAAAAAATAATTGCTTAAGCGTTTCATTCTACGGAAAAGCCTGATTCATAGTTAATCAAATATTTTAATTGAATTTATCCAAGACCTCTAAATAAATTTGAATAAAGGATTATGCTTGGATCATCCTTTGGATGTCTGGAATTTTGTAATGACAAGATAAAGATCTTCATCCGAACCGGCAGCATTAACTCAGCATCGCTGGGCTGTGGCTGCTGTAAGCTGCTCGATACCCGAGTACAGTTTTGTAATTCTCAGAAATCGCTCAAGTTCACCCCTAAGCCTTCATATATAACCTGGAAAGACTAGAACGCAAGCAAGCCTACTAATCCTTGTCTTACTTGCTGAAATGCGAACAAAATGCCTTATATTTCAAATGAGCCAAAGTATCTTGTGCACATGAACAACTGCAAGGATTTTTGTCATCTTTGAGGGGTAATTATTTGCCTACAAACAAATCAAGTAAAAATAAATAAATAAAACATAGACAGAGACAGAGGGAAAGAAGGGGAGAGACAGGGACTGAGACAAGTGCCCAGCAGTGCACACAGAATGCCTGCACAGAACATTTGTGAACACTCTCAGTAGTATGGGTAAAACTGGAGCACATGTGATGTGTGGTAGGATGAAACCTCTTGTAATTGTGTAATGTATTTCACAAGTGAAGTTACTGGAATTAATAACGGTCTCCTCAGCTGTGTCCTGCTAAAAATAACAGCCATAATAATGACTTTATTGGAGCTCAAAACAGTGCGATGAACATTTTAAGAGAGAAAGCTCTGTAGTGACATGGCTGTGCTTTGTAGCTATCAGCAATAATACTGCTACACTGGGAGAAATTGCAATGAAGTCTTTGGGTCTTGGCTTTGGGGATCTGGGATAAACAACTGCTGGCCAATGGCACAAGCTAAGGAGAGAACCCTGGAGATTCCCACTCCAGATTTCCTGTTTACACAAGGCATAGCCCAAGTTCAGCAACACATTTGCACACAGCTGAACTAATATCAGCTAAGCTCACTGGACATAGCTAAATGCTTCAAAATGAACATTTCTCTATATGATCTTTCCCTATGAACATAATTAAGAACGTACATTTGTATCTTAACCTAGAGCTTAATTCCACTGTTTCAGCACCCCAGAGGCTACCACCTCTCTCTCACCTTTTGACCGTCTTTACCTATTTTTGTATATTCTGGGACCAGGATGTGGTTTTACCCTGTGTTTGTATAGTTCCCACCCTGTGGAGCTCTGTCCTTGGCGAGGGCCACCAGATGTTGTGAAAGAGTGAAGGATAATAGAAATAGAGGGAGGTGATGGTTCCTGCAGTCAGTCCTCAAAGCAAGTACAAGACTGGGAACAATTCAGATCAATTCCAGTCCAGCCTCTGCACAGCTGTGAATGTGAGCCGGAAGCAGGATACCTTACACATTTATTGCCTTGATTTTCTTTCAGACTCCTCTTGTAATAAAAACTGAGGCACATGACTCCGAGAAAATTAGCTTTTGGTCCTCCAGCAAAAACCAAGAGATAAATGCATCTGACCACCAGAAGTGATGGATCACATACCACTAGAAAAAAAGGTCTAAATAACTAATGGGCTAAGTAATAAGGTTTGGGGTAAACTGAGAGCAACAGAAGAAATTGCTTTAGAAATTGCTCTGCATAAAACATTTGTTGAATACATTGCTTTTGTGAACATAAAAGCCTGTCTCTGTGGATAATTTGTCAAGGGGAAAGGCACTCAATTCAAAACAATAAAGTCTTCTTTGTAGGCTATGTCTCCACATTTATTTTTATTCAAAGGTCTAGAAGACAGTTCTATTAGAAATATCTGAGCAATTAAGCAATCTACGCATCGTTCCCTTAAGTACGTGTTCGGCGGGATAGAAAGAATACAGTGCTATTTCCAAGACTACCTGGTGAGATGAAAAACGTTCTCCACAGTTTCTTGTCGCGAGTAACATCTCGTATTTCTCTTGTCATGTTAACCAGTCTACCTGCAACTGGTGGAACGCGACGGAAATCCAGGATCCTGGGAGAAAGAGTGAAGAGGCAGTTTATGTAAAGGATTAAATTATAATGATAGTGATAGGTTTTAGGAAGGTTCATTACACTCTGAAGGCACATTTATCTGTGGCCTTTAAGGAGTAAAAAGCCCATCAACTTTAAACTGAATAATCCTTCTGATAATATGCTACAAAATACGTCCTGAATATGATCAGCTCTGACTTGCCTACATAGGACGAAGCAGACTCAATATACAGAAGAGGATGGGGACACACTGTTCCATGAAAAAAAAAGCAAGTGGCATAAAATTCCACAAATAAGAGACAGCAGAGACTTTGACCTTGTGCCAATTCAGGATTGTTATAACAAGCATTTTGCTCATCAATTTTTAAGTGACTTGAGGAACGGGATTTCTGCCTCTTTCTTCCATAAACTCCATCTAATAGATTTAAAAACTAGTACTCTTTTTTTTTTTTTTTTTTTCCTGACAGTCTTAGTACTTGTTTGATTTATTTGCTTCCACTCCTCTCTGTTTAAATACCCTTACACCAACCTAATCAACCTCTCCAAGACTAAAAATTTTCCCAGGGGCAAAGGCTGGGTAAAGAGCCTTTTTCAACCCCAAACTCACCAGCTTTTGTTACGATTTTCTACACTGCTTTTTCTGCTTAACATGTGGATATTTAACATACCTCCCTGCAGGAACTCCATTAATGTTTTTTCCTACAGCACCATCTGCTTAAAATGACAATATAAAATATGAAACAGAGGGAATCAATGCTAAGGTCAACAACAATAAAATACAGAAGATTTTTTAAGGATGTGACCTGCTGATAGATTCCCTCATCCTGACCACCAAACCAGAAGGCACCAATAATACGTACCCCCAAATAATTTGTGGCCCAAAACTTGAAACTTTTGGAAGGATGTTTCTTGGCACTTCAGAGTGTTCTGTTCAGTTCTAACTCAGACTGTGAAATGCCTGAAATGCCATGGTTTCTAGCCCTACAATTAATAGTTCCTCATGAATTAATTCCTGCTTCTAATCTGGGCAAGCCCCAGCCCATTTCCAGTCTTGGACTATCCAACAGATTCTGCTCTACCTCTGCTGGAGGCACATTTTCAGCTAACAGGAACACGGGGTGAACATCAGTGTCTTCTCCCTCCTACACTCTTGTGGTCTCCATATTCTCCTGACATGGGAGAGCCCCAGCTGTTGGCTGTGAAACCAGAATCCCCTTTCCACTGCAATTATTCCTCTCTGAACACTCACACAATTCCCCATGCCTCACTTGGATTTGTGTGCCCTTGAGCTAATTAGGGTGAGCCAGATTCCCATCGTACTTGTGCTGCCTATTCCCCAGAAGACAGGTCCTCTCCGTATGCACTTCATGATCACAGGGGAAATTCATTTCTCAACTTCCCTTCAATATAATTTCTCCTTCTTTTTAAGAATTACTTAGTGCCAGGTTTCTCATTCCCAGAGTAAGTCGCACTTCCTAATTATTAATCTATTGTTTCATCATCTTCTGTTTCTTTTATTCATGGTGTTGGCCAACCTTTGTTCCATCTTCCCCCTTTTTAAAAGTAATTCAGTTACAGAGCAGGGCAAAGTGCAGAAAGTTATCACAATATTTCTATTTTTTCTTTTAATGTAAATCCATTTTACTTGCCTGTCCAAGTGAAATGCTGCTATTTCTGCATTATGCCTTTCATAGTCTGAGAAATAAAAAAAGTCAGGCGGTGTTTCTTGCTCTCTGGTTTGTCTGCAAAGAAAAACAAGGGAAGTGTTTTAATGAAAGGTTAGCATTTCTAAGGAGCAGTACTCAATCATCAGCATGTTATTCAGGAGTTCAGTATTGTTTGCTTAATGGAAGACCTTTAAATACTTCTTCTGAGCATTATTTGCAATGTAGCCTTCATTTTAACTTCTGTTTTAAACTAACAAAAAACAGTATTCCACGACTTGTGCATGGAGGCTGCTGTCAAAAAGCTATTCTACTCAAGGCTCTCGCTCTATTTAACAAGATCTATTTTATCACTCTCAAACATTTCATTAGTGATAGCGGTGAAGACAATGTCATTTCATTAAATTATCATTAAATGTAATTATGAAATTTCCAAAAGTAATAACATTTTTCTTTCATCTTTGGCAGCCATGTAGCTCCTATCTAAAATATGACTCTCCCTTTGTATTACTTAGAGCCAAAAGTGACATGTTTTTCTCATTTCAGAAGAAATGGGATCACTGCAGTTTGACGGCCACGACACATGTCATGTTTCAAAGAACATTAACAAGACCGTGCTCCAGAGAAGATGCAGAATTTGTTGTTTCTTCAGTTTAAGAAACAATAAAAAATGTCATTCTGATGGAAATAGAAAGGCTCAAGCTTGAACACCCAACTACATAGAAAATAGAAAGTTCTGTATAGCAGGAACAAATTTCTGTCTCATTTCAGGCAATTTCCAGTCTTGGTGGCTTTTAGATGGAGCACAACTCAGGCAGTTGACCAGTAGAATGTCTGGGCCCTACCAAGACCTGCATCATATCCTTGTCTGAAGTCTTAAAAATGAAATAAGGACTGCAAAGCTGTTCTGTACAGCATCTGCAAGGGAGGACACTTCCCCAGAAGAGGAAAACATAATTTTCCAAAGCTCTTTTTCATTCCCAGCTGTCACAGGTGGCCAGCTGACAGCTCGTGCATCACCTGTGCTACACACTGGCAATTAAATTAAAGCTTCTGCGCCAGGACCTTGTCACATGAAAGGTTTTGGGGGTGGTGCTGGTGCAGAGCTCAAACCTGCAGAGAGTTTGCAGCAAGCTGCACTTAGAGGGCTTGCTGGGAACCCAAAGCTGCATCTAGCCATGCTCATTTCCACCCAGACCATGATGACTGATGGGACTGGTATGCCTGCGAGTCCCCCACGTCCACTTCGCTGAAGAAACCAGATGAGTCTTGTGGTTTTTGGTCATGTGAAAATTTTGCTATGCCATCAGCAGATTTGAAAAGCTGATACCCCTTCTCACGAATTATTCTTTACATTTTTTTCTTAGCAAGGTATTCCATCTCTCCCTAAATGCTGAACAATTGCCATCACAGATAGAAAATCAAGATATTTGACATATGCAGTATTACAGGAGGTCAGAGAGGTGTCCAACAACCCAGTGATGCCCCAGCCAAAACAGCAGGGACCATTCTGGTGGTCACGGAGTTGGCCAATGCTTAGCAGATGTTACAGAGGAAATCAAATCAGTACTTTAGCTACTGTATCTGCCCAGGGTTCACAAGTAGACAAGCTTGGCATAAAAGCTTGGCATAAAACAAAATAAAAAAATAATATTGTGCATTGTCTCATCATAACTGCAAAGGGGGGAGGATCACACCAACAAGGAGGAATACAGGAGAGCCAGACGCCTGTGGCAAGTCACACAGCGCAGTGTGTAATCAAGACAAGAGCTAGAAGAGCTGCAGCCTCGTTGTGCATATTCCCGTCAAAAACGAGCCCTGAATATAAATGCAAAGAAAAAGTTTAAGATATTTCTGTTGGGAAAATTACACATCTGTGTATAACTTCCCCTCCATTCCAGGTTTTAAAATAGTCAATTTCTTCAACAAATCAAAGAAAAAAAGACTCATACCAAGCTTTTGCAAACTTTACACATACCAGCACAGCCGACAAGCTGCAGAAAATATAATTAATTAGCTAATCAATGCCATCTGCTTTTTATCTCCCAAAGACTTTAAATGAATCGTGGCTGTTCCTTTACAAGAAAATCTTACTCCAGAAAATCAGACTTAAAGAAAGGGTCGATCTCAATCTTGCAAGCACAGCTCTCCCCATAGCCCCATGACAGCTCAACACGCCAGGCAGTCAGTACATCACCGCTGGGATGGTCTGGTCTCTCTAATTTCACTCTCCTATTTGTTCCCTGCCACCCCCGGCAATGGCTGGGGATATTATTCATTTGGGAATAAGTACAGTTCTCCTGCAGGCTTCGACTTGTTTGTACATATTTCTCTCCTGTCATAATGTATTATTAAATGGTGGCGCGCCCTCCTAGAAAATCGTGAACTTGGTTGCCCTAAAACCTTCAAAAATGGACACCAAATCCACAGTGCAATCTATATACTGTAAATACCAGTATTTTTTCAACCTGACTATAGATCATGAAACAAACTTCTAAATTCCTTCAGTGCTCCAGGTGTTTCTAATCACCTACAGAAGAACAGCCTCCAGCCCCAGTCGCTGTGTTCAATGCCTGCGGCAGGCAGGCAGGGCACCTGCTTTGCTGTCTCTGGGAAATATTGGGTTCTTCTGAATGCAGGCTGGAAAGAATATTTTTCAGCTTCAAGCTGGCTTTTAAGTTCCTTTGCAAAGCTCTGCGGAACTTCTATGTATGAGGTCCTCTCCTGAAATAACCTTGAAAAATCCTTTCTGATGACATATTCCAATATCCCACTTGAGAGAACTGGAGCCTTGCTCCTTGGATCTGACCTTAGCTGGCACCAGTTTTATTCAAACAAAAATTATCATTAATTTGATGTCTGTAGCAGCAGCACCTAAAGAGATTTGTTGGTAGCTCCTCAGCCACAGCAGGTTACCATACCACCAGCAGACGCTAACACGTGTGAAATCGTAGCCTAGGGTACACAACTGAATTTTAAAAGCCACATGAGCCTAACACAGCACTGAATCGATGGAATCAATGGACCATTATGAGAATGGCTTTCATGGTGTTAAAAGGGCACCTACATCATAATATTTATTTTTGAGTTATACACGTAGAAATGAACTTATACACAATTTTATTGTATTAGAAAACCTGATAGATTTTAGTGTGTGTGGTCTAATCAGTACATCACCTGTTTTGGTGCTAATTCTTCTAATGATCTTCTACTCTGATGTGCAAATGTAGAGAGGTGGGAAATTCTGTGATTCTATGAAATCAAACTGCTCTTGGTAACACAGGTGGGCAGTGAGCAAGTCCTATCGGTTACACCAGCTTCAGAGCACTGTAACACCCTCAGTCTCTAAGAAAAGGGCTGCAAAAGGAGCATGCACACTGAGCCCATTCCAGGTCAATTAAAATACCTTATAAAACAACGATGGAACTGATCCAGCCCATAGCATGTTTTAAATCAGCACTGTGTTTTAAAGGAAAAAACAACAACAATACATATATATATATATGTATAAAATCCCTGTTATTTTCGTTTTATTACCCGATGGTTATTGAAGGTTATTGCCTAATAAAATGACACATGCAATGAGATATTTGAGCAAACAGACTGATGTGCCCAACCCTCCGCAGAAGTGCACGCTTCCGACAGACAACAAATCACAGACGATGGTCAGAGCTCCTTAGTGGCAAAAATAAAAGCTCACAACACGCAGGACACGGGTCCTGCACAGGTTGCAGACGGTGGGAGAGGATTCCTGGCAGCGGCTCTTATTTTGCAAACAGTTGGAATCTGGTGATCCTCTCTTTGGAGGAGGATTTGGCAGATATTTATAACGGCAGGCTGGGAAGCTCTGGAGGAAAGACAGATGGAGGTCTGTTGATACTGCACACAGTTAAAAATTACACAGTGGCACCAGCCCAATTACTGCATGAGGAAAAGACAAATCAGCACCGGTAACACTAGTAGGGGAGAAATAAGAACTAAGGGGAAATCAAAGCCCACGAAAATTTCCCAGCCATGGCACAACTCGGAGAAAATACAGGAAATAAAGAACGATTTTAAAGAGGCTAAGAACACATTTGCATGATGAGATGCAACTGTCATCTGATCCTGTGGCGAAAAGAGCAAGTCATGCTCACAAACAGCAGCAACAAAGCTCCTCTGATAAATGAAGGCAGTCATGAGTAAATCTGGTGAGGCAGCTCCATTCTGACCATGGCTGGAGCCTGGATTGGTGCTCAGGATTGGATAAACCAACACGGTGACTTGTCTGCAGGCACCATTGCAAAGCCTCAATTTTTTTTTTTTCTTAAAGGCTTCTGTAAATATTTTTTGCCCAATTACTTCACTGCCAAACCCCAATATTACTAATTCCTCATTTATTTTCTTCATGAACCCCATCACCACACTGGGACTGCAGGCTCTCTGGCATTTCAGAAAGCATCGTTATGATACCTTTAACGTGGAAATCTCTATTTAGTTTCCAGAATTTCTCGCATGCAGCTGCCTAAATTACCAGGATTAGTACCCACCAGGGCCGTGTATTACTCGAAAGAATCCTGCCTCGATGCCAGGCTTCCTCTGCACTGGAGGGGTCCTATTATCTGTGCAGCAGCCAAAAAGCTAGAAAATAGGGCAAACAGCCCAATGTGAGTCAAGCTTTATCCTGACAGACACATGCTGCCTTTCTGTGCCGCGGCCCAGAGCCATTTCAGGACACCTTCGTTTCAAATGCATGCACCTTGGCTAATCAAAGGACATGCTGATGATTTGAAAACAGCTCCTCTTAACTAGGCTGCACTCCTGCTCCCACACATAATCAGGGGAATCAGCCAAAGGGATTAGGGATGATTACGGATCACATCTCCACGGCAGTGGCAGGTCTGCTCGGGTTGGACTGTTTTGGAGATGGAGACCCTGACCCTCTCCAGCTGGGGAATTTGGCAGCAGCAAAATCAGCAAGAGATGTCACTGGCCAAGGTGGCATGGCAAGTGCATCAGCAGGCACACGACTAATGTTGGTAAGAGAGTAATTTGGCCACGGGAAAAGATAACTGGAGATTATCTGGGGCTACCCACATCTATAGGTTGCTCTTTCTCCTTTGGAAAGCAGCTTTCCTCTGCTGCTACTGTTCTCCGTGCCTGTGGAGTGTTTAAGGTGCTTAAATACCTGTGTTGGAGCCAAGTTGTGAACACAACAGTTAAAATGCAGTGTTATCTAAACGATAAAATACAGTTAACACAAAACCAAAAGGGGCCACTCAGCAGTTTGCTGCTGTTTCAATTATTTTGCAGCCTGGGAGGGACATGGGGACCTTTTGCATTCAGAAGCCCCACGGTGGGGCTTTGGGGTTGCTTTTACTCCGGCAAGCAACCAAAACACAGCTCAGGAGCAGAAAGCCTTTCTCCCAGCACAGACAGGCAGGGAATTTCCCCAGCCTATGAACTTCTTTGTACTCATGGAAGATGCAGACCGAAAGTCTGGTGTCTGCTTGCAAGATTTTCTCCCCCCTCTGCAACCCTTATGTCAAATTGGATTGTGCAGCACTGGGATCCAGAGTGCCCTGAGATAATTTAAAGTGTATTATTGTAACTGAAGGAGGCAGCCCATGGAAAAAAAAGGGAAAAAAAAAAAAAAGAAAAAAAGAAAAAAAAGAAAAACAAAACCTTGTCTCTGAGGCAGCTGCAGTCCTTAGGAGTGCACTCAGGTTTTGCATGCAGAATCCTATCACTGGGGAGAGCTTTTTGGCACTGGTTAGAACAGGTGGAAAAAATGCCACTTAATTTTATAATACATTTTAGTGGCTTAGTAAGTCCTTAGGAAGATAAATGATACTGCTAATGCAGCTACGTCTACAGTAGCGAAGATATCTGGTGCCTATTTCCGACTCCTTATGGAGTCTTGGCAGCTGATGGCTTTGGCTTTATCAAAGTGCTCTGCTACAAAGAGCACTCCCAGGAACGATATGAGCTGTTTACAAGAGCAGAATATGGTCCAGAAAATGAGTGGCCGATCCAGGAATGCAAAGACATGCAATTTAAGTGGTACAGAAAAGATGTTTGGCCGGTTTCATTGCTATCATCCAAATGACAATATGGGCCTCTGCAGGATATTCAGGCTTCTCCTGCTTAACTAGCAGCTCTGCAGCTAGAAAAATGAGAGAATATTTACTGTGGCAGAAAGACAGAAATTCACACAGGGATGTGCTAGGAATAGGAATAATTAGCAAACCGCCAAAAGGATAAATACCGAGATCATGCTATTGCATGCCAGCCCTGGGGGGCTTTTCTTCCAAGAAGACGAGGAGAGCTTAACAACTGCACATGCTCAAGGACCAGTGAGCGTCATATAAATCACAAACTTCTGATACAGTGCATGACAATAAGCTTCAGAAAGAGCATTTGGATATATGAGTATCTTGTTACCTGGCACAAGAGGGTACTGGGAGAGAAGAGGGAGAGAAAATCCACAGGGAAAATGGTATATTAAGGTGTTTTGTTTTTTTTTCTCCTTCCACTTTCAGAGTCAAAGAAAAAAGGCTCAGGTCACCTAGCTCATCCCCTGGCCCCAGGCCAAGATCAGCTGGACCTAAACCATTCTTGACAGACATTGCTATAACATGATCTTCAAAATGTCCTTCCCCAATTCCCTGGCTGCAGCCCTCTCTTCCTCGTCGCAATGTGCTGGCCTCACTCTTCTGAAAATTTCCATCCTCAGCTTTCCTCCTCGCTCCATGATCAAAACAAAGCCAATTCAGTAAGACCTGCTGCAGCTGATCAGAGTGTCTTTCCAAGGAAGGAATACACACAATAGATTTACCAGAATAACTGGCTCCCATTCCTGAAAAGAGCAGCCTTAAGCCAAGACACGGGAATTAAGCCTTAATGCCTTTAGACTGCAGATTCCTCTGCTCAGAGGCCCCTTCTTTACTAAGCACCATTCATTTATTTTTAATTCATTACAATTCCCCCCAACCCAAAGCCTTGAAATATTTACTTTAGCCTTTCCCCTCAAAAAAGCACTGTTTCTACGAGACACCGAAATAACCTCTGATTCCTCAGCACAAATCAGGGCATTTGGGAAAAGACTTTGCAAAACTAGTCCCTGGCTCAAAGCATCAAGAGTGAAAGGTTCCTGCCATCCCATGCACAAAAATATACCACTAGTGAGATACATACATATATATATATATATATATATATAAAAGCAGATCTTCACCTGAGCAAAAAACAAGTTACCACTCCTGACTACACAAGCAGATAGCATACGAAGGGATGAATAATCAGAGTAACTAATAGGATAGAAGAATTTGTAAGATTCGTTTTATTCTCCACCAAATTATAAAAAATAATAATAAAACCAGACCTTTTCCTCCACCTTGGGGCTTTTCTGTTCCTTCTAGTGATCTGGATTTGGTATTAATATCTCAGAATGCTCCCTCTCTATACCGTTGCCTTTACTGACATTGTGCTGACAGTAGAGTCAAGGCGTAATCTCACCAATCATCATTTCATTGTCTACCATCACAGAAGAATAACTATTTTTTCTTCATTCATTCTTCTGTGCTTTCAGATATATAAGACATGCAGAGAATCTTTGATCAGTATAAAAAACACATAGAGTTTGATCATCTGGGAACATTTCCTTCAGCAATTCAGAATATGACTTCCAGCCCTGCCTAGTAAGTAGCTGCCTGTCATCATGGGAAAATCAAATGGAAAAATATTATTAGTGTAAGCATATTTGTCAGGACGTCTTCCCCACCCGCACATTTTGGTGCGACAGCCAGCAGTCCCCTTCCCCTTCCAGGGATGTCAGCTAAAGAGAGCTGGTGTGGGGTAGATATCGGAGTCATGGGTCTATTAGTAGTAGTAGTAGTAGTAGTAGTAGTAGTAGTAGTAGTAGTATTTAGTTAGAAGATGGCTTAAAAGAAAGCAAAATGGAATGCTGTTACAAAGTAAGTAAGCCATACACAATGAGAGCGCAGAACTCTACCACTACCAAACTCCAGATAAATGCATGTAAGTGCATGCACAGAGGTGTACTTCATGCATAGTCCCACACATACATCAGTATCTTACACCTCTTGCTGCAGTACTGGACATGATCAGACAGGTATTCTTTACAGATTATTCTTTACAATATCTGCTTCTATTTCCCTTCTACCACTACCCCCTCCCCAAGATACCTCAAAATTAAGAGGCAGGCACAGTGTTAAAAAGTGTAAGAGTTTAAAAGACTTAAAACGAGATGAGTTTTTCCAGCTCATTTCATTTTATGGGATAGAGTCTGATCTCGGTTATTAACGAAATGCAGCGCCACTGAACAATGGGGTAAGTAAAGATCTACCCCAACACTTTTCACAGCTGCTTCTGGAATCTGTATGCAAAGCTGCTTCTGATGTACAGAACAATATGCAGGGCTGCTTCGGGACCTCTAGAGGGGATTGAAATGTGTATTTCCAAAATAAGAAGCTCAGGTCTCCATGCCTTGATTTACAGAAGCCTACTGTCTGTGCGGGTTGCTCAGCAGCACGTTTATAATCCACACTGGTCCACTGATGGCACAGGACATGACATGAGCAGAAACTGAAGGTGTGAAAACGTGGGACTTGTTGCAAATTCTCCTTCCTCTCCCTTTTTTGGGATGCTGATGGGGACAGGGGATTTGGGACAGGGAACAAACAAATGCTGATGCTCCAGTGGCTAAGTGGCAGTGCGTGTTGGCCAGGAATTCTTTCCTACCATCCAGAAAAGGCCGGGCTTGTACAGAAAAACAAATGAGTCACGGTATGAAGAGAACAGCAAGGTCTGGGAAGCTCCTGTCACTAATTTACTCTGCAGATAAAAAAAAAAAAAAACAACAAAATCTTCAACACAGAAATAAGGTTTGATTCATCTTTGAGAGAGAAACCCGCGCTGACGTGCAGGAGTTGAAAGATTAAGAGGTACTTGACAGCACTACAGAACAGTTCCCAGTACCAACGTTAATATGGTCAATGCTGTTGCCACAGCAGGGAGAAAAAAAGGCTCATAGCAATTAAATAAGCAGGAGAGATCATTAATGAGGTGCTATAATGATATTTTGTGCTGTTCTTTAAGGTATCTTCATTAAGAAACTAGATCACCATCACTATTTTCCACCCCTATACTAGCCTTTCTGGCATGGATTCCTCTGTGTTCTTGGACAAGTGGTGTGAGCATTTTTGCCATGCCAAGGCCATGAAATCTGTCATCTTTCCCCGTGATTTATCCCTCTAAGGCTCAGTTGTACACTGCCTGCTAGCCATAAATTGCAAACGTGAAGAATGATCCAGCTGCAAAAACTATTTTTGAAAAACCAGGCAGTGCAAACAGCGCTCAGTGTGAGCCCAGGTACCGGCAGCCTGTCTTCAGGAAAAAGCCTACAGAGTGCTTTCTGCAGAGAAGATTTTTCAATATATAACATTCTTAGAGTGCAGGAGGAAAAACTGGTGTAAAATTAGAAGTCTGAAGCATTGCTTCAGCCCTGAGAATGTTATTTAATATGTCTGGGGTCATTAGAGGTAGGGATTTGAAGGAACAACAACATTAAATGTATCAGAAGCATCAGGAGCTCAAATTTCCTTCAGCTTGCTGGATTTTTTTCTTTTTGTTGTATGTGATGCATATGCCATTGAAATTCCAGGGTTCACAATAAGTACCAGTTCAAAATACATTTGAAAAATTAATTACTGTGAACTTGATGTTTTGATACATAATGTCTTCCTTTTTATTCATTACTTTCCTTCCCATCAGTCCAAGAAGCATGAATATTAGTAAGCCTGTCCTCCAAATAGTGCAGGAAGCAGGGAAGTATCAGCTCCATTTTTCAGCAAAAGCTGCAAAACACGGAGCTATTAAGGATTCAGCTCTGCCCTAAGCAAAGCACTCTAGCCTCATTAAGCACATGCTTAACTTTGGGCACGCATATATTCAGTGAACTATGTGTGTCCTTGACAGTCAAGCATAGACTTAATACTTCCTTGGAGCTCTTTTGTTCTCAGCACTTTGCAAGAACAAGGCAGTGATGAGCATGGGATCGCAGAAGCAGCTCTGGCCGCTCACCCCATCCACTTCTACACTTATTGTTGTTTTTTTCTTTATCCTATTCCACCCATGACAACAACTACTTTGGGAAAAAAACATGTGGTTCCACCAAAAGTACAAATCAGCTTTGGCCATGGGCTTTGGTGACACCCAGATGTCACCTTGTGCCCTCAGAACATTCAGTACCCAAGCAAGAGCCCCATGCAGAGCACTACAACAGACTCAGCATTTCCCCAAGGATGCCAAACAACTAACTTACGTCACTCTTCCTTCTTCCTCCTCAATTACCCATGCAAAAGCCAAATATTGAGGGCTTTTTATTCACAGTTAATCAGTTGAGAGCTACTGGACATCGCATTACACTGAGCAAGGTGCCCAAGACTTTGCAGAGAAATTGTTGTTGTCAAGACCCATTAGGAGGACAGAGTCTACACTTGGGGACTGACAGATAAAAAAAAGAGCATCAAATTCTCATTTGTACAGTGAGTGCTGCACTGCCCAGCTGTTACCAGCTATGGATCTCCAGGGCTGGACGCTGCTCTCCTGCCTGACACCAACCCAGAGATGCGGGGTCAGAACAGCACAGAGCACCCGAGGATGCAGGTGCCCAGTCCAGCTCGGGGCAGAGGGGGTTATTTCCCTGGAGAACTGCAAGTTTTGCTTGTCCGGCTTGTTTGAATCCCAAATCCCACGAATAATTATGCCACAGAGAACAGCAGGCATGTGGTTACTGCGAGATAATCACTCCCTGGGGCTGAGTGCTTCTAATTCCTCGGAGGTGTGATTTCCCACTAAAGCACACGCACCCCTGAACTCCCTCCTGCTGCTATTAACATTCCTTAATGTGTGGCAAAGGGTGACGTGCCTCTCTGAGCTGGAAAAAAGATGTAATTGCCTGTTTCAGACTACTTTGTGGTTACAAAAGAAATGGGAATTGCTTTGATATGGTGTGGTATTTCATTGCTCTAATAAAGCAAACTACTCCACCTCCAGCTTTTCTTTAATTTTTCCTCCTGTCTCTTTACTTCTCCAGCTGTCAGTGACCGTGATCTCCATGAAGGGTGGTGGACTTATTCTTTGCCCTGAGCTGCTTCTGCAGTGTGTGGTAACTTCTGCGGTTCATGGGTAACCGTCCTTTTTCTTTTTTAATGTGTTTTCTTCCATCTTTTTTGTGTGTTTTCTTCCCGACAAGAATTTTGCCCAAACAAGGGTTACAGAACAGCACTTTGCTGCTCGTTGTCTCCCCAGGTGTGATGGGACTGGATTCAGGCTGTGCAAGGGCACCAGCCCCATCCCAATGTAAAACCAAGCAACTGCTCACAGCCCTTTGAGGCTGGTTTCATAGATGCTTCATGGACACATGTCCCACCTTGGTTATTCCAGTCTGCAAAGCATTACACGTTTGGGAATGTGGTGACATCACTGGCTTGCCATGTAGAGCATCTCTCAAATAGCTCCTTTCTGGCAGGCAGCTGCCAAGGTGATTTAAAAGCCCAAATACTCCATGGTACTCCTGAACCTCTTGAGCACTTAGGAACAGCCTCATTCAGAGGATGCCCGGCTTTCCAAGACTCCACAGACCATCTCAGCACCAACCCAAACACTTCGCAGCTCCCTGTCCACTTTCAAGCTAACAGGGTTATTCTCCGACTTGGCTGGCCATATACTGCATGAGTAAGAGGGCACTGGGTTGGGAGCTCTTTTTTTGTAGCCGTTTCACGGACCAGTTGTGCCTTAAAAGAACTGTAAAAAAATCTCACTTTCCCTCTACACTTCTCCTCGTCCAGGCTGGAAACCCCCACCGCTAATCCGTGCTTTATATTAAAGGCACTGCGTGAGTCACAAATTACATTGGAAATTACACATCAGGGCCCTTTTAGCTTGCAAGCGTCTGGATAAAGGTTGGGTTAATGCTCTGCAGCCCCCGGGGAGTCACTGCGTTACTCCCAAGGGAAAATCAAGCCATATTAGCATCTCTTCCCTCTTCTGCCTTTACACTGGGAAGGAGCATTTTTATTTCAACCTCCCAGCCTCTGCATGGGCCCTGCTGCTGGAGGCTGCAGCGGGGTGAGAGAAGCAAGAGCAGCCCTGCTCTCCACGCAGCCATGAGCCCTCTCCTTGTTTCATCCCCACTAAGGAGAGCATTTTAGGGAAAACCTGGAGGAGAAGGCTTTGAGGAGCATCTATCACAAGAGCAGTAGAAGCAGGATTTAAAAAGGGCTTATATTGGCCTAACCCTGCTCCTTTTAAGTAAAAAACAAAGCAAACAAAAAAACTCATAGAAACCTTTGAAAAACACCCAGCATGAAAGAATAAAGAGCAGAAGGGTGGCAGAGAAACTGCTCAGCACCACTGCAAGGGGAGCTGCAAGCCAGCCTCTCACTGGCTTGGCTGCTCCCGGCAGCACATCTCAGGGCAATTGCTGTTTTATATAAATATCTCCCATCGAGTGGAACGAGTTCAGTGAACTCCCGTGCTCAAGGTGCAGAGAAATATTCACGCTTCGTGGATCACCCAACCGCACACACGCAAACCTGAACCAAAGCTCAGGAAAGGTGTGTGTGTGTGTGTGTGTGTGTGTGTGTGTGTGTACACACACATGGGTGTGGAGGGAATACATCACTCCGATGTGACTTGGCTGAGCCCGTGTTCAACGTGAAACAAGTGTGCTCCTTGGAACAAGACTTAGAAATTAGCTTTGGCTAATTTAAACCTAAAGGCTTACCTATGCTCAGGTTGTTCAGTAAGGTAAGGGGAGATTGTGCTAAAGCATGCAGGGGCTGATAATAAATGCAGAGGTTAGGAAAAACGACACAGGGAAGAAGAGAAAAGCAAAAGACAAGAGAGAGGAGGAAAGATCTGCAAAAGATCTGCAGTAAAACATTGTGTGAAATGACACTGTTGCCAATTTAAAAAAAAAAAAAAAAAAAAAAAAAAAACCAAACAACCTGATTTATGACATGCAGCTGCTTTTCTCCAAATGTTCATGTCTGGCTACTTCTCCTGGAATTTTTAACTGTGTTTAAATGTCTACAAAATATGAAGCTTATCTCCTGTACAGTGCGATAGGTATGTGTGTACAACCCGCAGGAGTTTTGTGGGAGCCTGGTTCAAAAGAAAGGACAGTGATTTTCCTAAAGCATGAGACACTTGTATTTCACAGTTTTCCTGCCTTTTAATGTAAACTGTGAGGACAAGAATTCAGTGGAGGAAAGTGGTTGCATGAGTTAATCATTGAATTGCACTGTTTCATCCCTCAAGTACTCACTAAGTATTTTTTCTTTGGGTCCGATCCAACTTCCCTATCACTTAGTGAAAGGTCTCCCATTAACTTCAAGGTGAACTGGATCAGGAACAACAGAGGCAGTTCCTAAACTGGGACCTGACCTGCCCATACTCAAATCCAAAGGCCAGCAAAGTCATGGGAAAAGCCCTCACTAGCTTCAGTGGCGCATGAGTCAGAGGCAGATTGAAGGGAATAACCAAATGAGCCGGCTGTGACAGCAAACACCCCTTTCTTGTCCATGCCTGAATGTGGGGGACAGAAAACATAACCTTTGCTTTTAGCGTTTAGTTTGAAAATGGCAATGACATCTTCCAGAGCTCTTACTAATATCAAGGCAGATATTGTAGGATTAAGCTAGGCTGGGGAGTAGCATCTGAAATTAATATTGGAATTTCAACTCTGTCCAAAATACACTGTTTGTTTGACACTTTCAGGATTCAGATCTTGGATAAAAAAGAATACACAGGCCATTTTCTCGTGTTTTAGTATAGATTCCTGAAGTTCCCTCCTTAGTCATGTCCAATATGCTGCCATTATCAAATGCCTGAGTAAATTCCAGCAAAGCTGAGAGAAGATCTTCATTTTATCAAAATATTGATAAGAATGAAACCTGTATTTTTTGCCTGGGCACTCTGTTTTCCATGCAGCTCACAGGCAATGACTTTATTGACAGAAATGCTCAACAGCAATATGAATGTCAAGAAAGTATTATAGGATTAGTTACAGACAGTCTGACTACTTTCGGACTGAATTGGCTTATTGGTTGAAAGAGGAAGACAGAGGAAACAAAATAAAGTGGGTCCTTTGCTTACCTACAGAAATGCCAGCAAAATGACCGAAGGGTGCAACACAGGATTCTATTTTCTACATTTAGGATGGATTTTTTGCAGATACAGATTTTCTTCCCCAATGTACAGTAAGTCTAGAAACTATAAACTGGATTTCCTTCATAGCAGGCACGTAAGCACTGTGGCTCAAGCCTTCACGCCAACAGCAGATCTATTTTTGATATGAACTTAATAGTTAGAGCCTGCCATTAGGTACATGCACGCAGCTCCCGGAGCCACAGCAAGGCTTCCCCTACATCTCGCAGCAGTGGTTTTGCTAATGATTAATGTGCAGTTTTGTAGGTTTAATGAAGACATTGTTTCCACTTATCTACAGGTCAGATGGCAACGGCAAAACAACTTACTTGCTAGATGGCTGCGGATTCCCTGCTGCTATGTCTGCTTATTTATGCACAATGTGCATTTCCAAATAGATGACCATATTAAATTATATGCTTCTGCCTTATTATTTCATGAGTTTTAATGGTTTTCCATTCCTTTTATATTAGAAAGAAGGGGTAGTCACTCGTGCTAATGATGTGCTGTTTTACATCTGCATCTCTAATGTTTGTGGAATTTCTTTCTCCATCTGTATCAAAGAGCAGTTGAGTGAAAATTGTTGATTTTTACCCTGAAAGTAAAGGTGAGAAAACAGGCGGAGGCCTTTTTTTCCTTAGACAGTGAACTCTTTTGGCTTTTTGAACTATTCTGCCAGATCCAACAAAAACTTCACCCAACAGCCTCATGCTAAGCTGAATTCACTCCTGGCTCCTTTGAACCAGCTACAGCTAACCTCAGCTCTGAAAATTAATCCATTCCGAAACCACAGGGCAAACACATGCACTCCGTGGGCACCGTGCTCGAGGGATGGGAAAACCTATGCTGGATTGCCAGGGAGCAGCCACGGACCACTTCCACGCCAGAGCTCCAGGCTGGCCAAAGCCATCCAAGTGCTCGGCACACGGCTGGACAGATGGAGGAAAGCACAGAGATGCACGGAGCTGCTTTGTGGGAGGTTGAAGCCTGGCTCCAAGCTGCAATTCATTGATCTGAAATGGCAGCCCCACTGGGGGCACTGGGGATTCGGCTTCTCGTCCGTGAGCCTGGGGACATGAAGGTTTTAGATCAGACACACAAGTGAGGTCTGGGAGTCTCTCCGTGAAGCACTGCCACGTGACAGGAGAATTTCGCTGCTCCTTTCTAAAGGCACCTACTCCTGTAACGTTATTTCACTAAAAATAACCCAGGCAATTCTAGCTCAAAATGTGATCAGCCCATAAATAGTTAGATAAACTCCTTCCAGGCACATAATGTACTCAATTTCCATTTGCAACACGTACTAAAGCTCTGCTTATGCATAAGGAATGCCTACAAATGGTAGATGGTAAATTTTCCTGCCTTAACACACCAAACACTCCTACCTCACTGAGAAAAAGGACGCGACCGTGCTTTTATGCACCGGCTGATCTTTGCTGTCTGAAAGCTGCAGGAGCGACTGCTATTTTTGCAGAAGAGAGATTTTAACATCTGAATTGCAGATTTCTAACAGCAACATGTGCTCTCAAACAAAAACAAGCCCACAAGGAATTTTCTGGGGCCTCGTATTTCCCAAACTGCTCAAATTAAGTTTGATTTTCTTTACGGCTATCGATGGTGGGTGTATGGAGTGGCAGGGGAGGCTGCAGAGCTCACCATCTTCCCTCATCTCATTTTATGCCTATGAATCCTAACCCTCGGCTGTAAATTCAGAGCCCACTTTGATGGATCCCAGTTTGACTACCATGATGTTAAGTTAAACAACAGTCTCATTCTGCACCATAATTACTGCAAACAATTTCATTGTCTGAGCTGTGCTTTGCAGTGTTATGTATTAGCTGATGCTGCTTCTGTCACTGTTCATCACATGAACATTCCTTTTACCTGCTGTGTCTGTGTGTGCCTGAAAGAACCATGGCATTTTTAATGGCATAATTTCCTAGGAAGAGCTGAAAAGCAGCGCAGCATGGTTTGCATTATTTATATGCTTACTCCTACAAATGGCAAGGAAAATACTGTAGATTTCCTGGAAATAAATATATTCATTATACTGAAGTCTTGTGCATAATAGACTGTATGTCACTGAAAGAATTTAATTACTACCTAGTAAGTATCTTCATTTTGCTAGATTTGTAACAAAAAAACTGTCTAGACACATTTTAATTCAAAGACAAAAGATTCCTTACCCGCCCCAAAATATCCCATGTTGATAAATCTAGAAACGTGCCCTGCTGCTGCTGCTAATCAGGAGAAAATTCTTAGCATTTTTATAGCACAAAATAAATTGTAGATCGAGCCAATTGGGAATACTAATGACAGAAGCCATAAAAAAAATTGTAACATCAATTACGACTAAAGGAAAAAGACTTGCACCATAGATCAGCAGAATATTTTGCAACCGTGCTTCATTTAAGACTATGATTCCTGAACATGATTTGGGAGTTGATTTGCCAAGAAGGATGTTCAGGAATATGTAATTGGCAGCTATGCAATTGTGGTGCTCCTGCAACTCAGCTGTAGCTGCAGAATTAGCTTAGATGGAAGGATGCAGGTCCACTGAACCTACCTGACAAATCCCCAGACCCTAGCTGAATCTTCCAAATCACACCAGAACCAATATAACTAACCTGATTTTGGATAAAGCCTTGAAATAGTGAGTTAGGTTGAGTCCAGACCTAAAAAGTGATCCAATAGCTTGGATTTATTTTTATGCATTGCTTATCATTAAGCAGAGGCTAACCCCTGGCCAAGCTCAACAGCCAGATTCCAGGGAAATGTCCATTCCCACCTCCCGGCATGCAGTATTTCTCAGAGGAGGTGACTATTTCCTGCTTTGCACGCTGTCATATGCAGAAAAATTAATCTCAAGTCATCACTGTAATTTCACCTTTTTTTTCTAAAAAGAAATACTTTTGCACATCTTTCCATTCTGATGTAATTGTCATTTTAAAAACTGAAAGGCTAGCAAGAGACATACATTGCAACAGGGGCTGAGACGAGGAGAAAAGCTACTCGAAAAAAAGCAAAAGCCAGGTTCAAATTTCCTTCCCTCCCCTCTTTCTTCCATCTGCAAATTCTCTCTTAGCCTCCAAACAAACAAATCAGCAGGTTTTAAAACAAATTATTTGAAATATCTTGTTTTTACCCTGGTGCAGAATACATTTCCAAAAGCTGTATATGATGGTAAAATAATTTCCCACCCATACACATGTCCTCACACTGGACTTGCTGCAGCTCCACTCTCAAGACAGGCACTATTTGGGCACAAGGTGGTTAAATTAAATCTCTCCTCAACACAGAGGAGTTATCCATGTTCAGCCTACAATGTTCCAGCCAAATAATGCTTTGCTAATGATGTCTGCAGTTAGATGACAAATCAGGCTATTTAAATTGCTTCAGCACATACATCCTTTACAGGCAGGGTATCCAGGTAACCATTCTACCACGACTTTGAGGTGGGAGGGAGAAAGCAATAGCTAATTTCTTCAGCTAGGTGGAAAATTAATCCTGAAGAGATTTGTCTGGTTTGTTATGGTCAATTTGAAGAAAATCAATATAAAAATAATTATTTTAAAATGTGTAGTTATGCAAGAGAGGGCAAAATAATCGTCCTTCAAAAATACAATAATGGCTAGGTTTATTTCTGAAAATAATTAAAAATATTTTAAAGTCCTCACCAGGAAGGTTTTCTGTACCTTAATGCATGTTAGCATCAGCATGCTTCAAACAGGAAAAATATCAGCACCGAATTTCAGGAGCAGCTGGCAATCACCTTGTATCAAGCTTACCACTAAAATAACAAATGTTAGATTCTCCTTTCCCTTTTTTTTTTGGTTTTCCCTCCCTAAAGTGAGCTCAATAATCATTTAAATACCTGGTAAGGAAATGCTACTGCTGACCAGTATTAAATGCTATTTTGGCTCCACTTGAGAGATGCCTGATAACGGCCTTGGGAGGCTTTGGGAACATCTAGGTGACATTGGCTGGGGTGCAGTCAGGAGAAATGGTGCCTTTTTCCAGCTTGAGCCTGGGCTAAAGCTTATCTGGGAGTTCAGAAAAGGTTTCCCTGGCAAAAGGGGTGGAATAAGGAAAGGACCATCAGGGTCTGCCCAGTCCCTGGCTCAGCCACATCGTCTGTGAAAAATTTGCTGCTGAAGCCTTCCAGACTTTGCTTGTAGACCATTTTCAAGTATTCACCAGATCTATTTAACAGGAAAATATAAACAACTTCTGATAGCCCTTTCCTTGAAAACTGTTTTGGAAAATATGACTCATTTACTTCTGAAGAGGAGAAGTAATATTTTCTAGCACCCCCTGAGGATGCATTTAACCAGAAACTAAGCCAGATGTAGAAATGTCTGCAGAGGTTTTGGTTCTTTTCAAATAAAAAAAAAAAATTAAAAAAAAATTAAAAAAAAAGCTGCAAAGCAAGATTCAAGGTATTATTGTGTTTTAAAGCACTGTTGACCTTTTGATCACCCTTAAAATCAGATCACAGAGAAAATACAGCACATGATCAGCCAGAGAAGGTCACATTGCAAAAGAATGCAGGGGGTCTCATTTTTTAAGAGCTAACGTAACAGAAGCACAAATCTTCCAGCCACCAAAGAGCCTCTCCTGGTTTGGCAATTGCCATGTATAATATCTGATGAACTCCGATGTCTCACTGCTCAAGGATAAAATCCCAGCAGGCAGGGGCTGAAGGAACAGCTACACAGTCAGAGGGAAAAAATCTTGTATTATTACAGCAGCCACTTATTTTATTCACCAGAATTAAAACCTCTTCACAGATAAAAGTGGGGATTTTTTTCATCCCACAAAGCAATTTTAGATTTCTATAGAATCATTCTAAAGCAATTAAAATCCTGCTCCTGTTGATGGATTTGTAGTCCTCGCTCACAGTGATGTCAGGCTTTGAAACTCAGGGCTGTTGAGAGTAATTCTTTGGGGCTTTGGAGTCATTGCTGAGAGCCAGAAAATACCTTCCATAAATACACAGATACTAAAGTCTTTGGTAACACCAAAATACTTTCAGGACCTGTAGCTCTTAAAATCTAAAAGATACCGCAATAAACAATTGGTGCAATATCACACAGCTCAATACGCTGCAATCTCACCTCTTAAAGTGAGTGAATTTTTAGAGGAAAGAACAGAAGAAAGAACCCAATAATTAAATAAGAGTATGGTGAGATAAGAGGGACCAGGGAGCTCTTAACTGTGTTACTGCATAGAAAGTGATAGACTGGCATTTGCAGGGACAAAAACAAAACAAGAACCCTTCATAAACAAGCACATGAACAACCTCAACCAGTATTTACACAAAAATGATTCATAGTCCTCATCCATGTAAAGGACTGCATTATACAATCCTGAAAGTAAGCCTCCAGTACTGGTGTTTGTTTGTTTTGGCTTCCTTTTACTTAATAAAGGAAATTATTGTTAAAAATGTAATTGAGATGTCAGCAAAGTGAGGCCATTCCTATTCATGATGATACAGCATTAAAGCTGCTGTGTCTGAAATTGCACTGTAGGGATGAATCCTGATACACTACACTGAATGAAAGGATCAACCCATGCCAAACATTATGGGTTTTAGATAACTCCTGCAATATGGGTACTATATTGATCCCTGAGAAGGTCTCTCTCCTGCCAACAGATGCAGCACATAAGAGGAAACATGTAGGGTCAACAATATTGGACACAAGCCTTAGAACAATCATCAGCAAAACACTCATCAGTGATTATGACTATTGGCTTGTCATCACCGCTGATATTTTATCAAGACTGGCAAAGAACTTGCAAACTGAGGTTTAGGGATAAATGGGATGATTTCTTCTCTTAGGCCACAGCTAGTGTACAGATTTGCTGCATTGCTGCTCCTGGACAGGCAAATGCAGACAAAGTTAAATAAAGCTATCATTATCCTGGTGCCTGACATGGGAGGTTATTAGAGGTACAACTGGCAGGAGATAGGGGCTGGCTCAGAATGATTAGAGCCAAGTAATATCTTCAAGGACACCAGCAGAGTCCAGCTGAAGTCAGCACGAGAAGCATTTGTCCCTTCCACTACGGCTTCAGCTGCAGCTGGACTCAGCACTTAGCACAGCTGGGGCTGGGGAGGACAGAGGGGAGGTCACCACGCCAGAGCTAACCTGGACAAGAAAGTTTTTTCTGTCCTAATTTTTGGCTGAAACCTTTCAAAGCACGGCCAGCCTGAAGGGAGGTATGCGACCATCCACATGCAGAGCTGGGTTGTGTTACAGACAGAGCCGGCACCCTTCCAGAGCCCATCCTACACTGCGGGGAACGAGGCGAGGTGGAAAGGCAACAACAGATTTATTTTTACACAGATCTCCTTCTCTACATTCGGAGTAATAGACACAAATAGTCTTGCTCCTGCAAATCACCTGCTTGAACTGTGACTGTCAGGAAATGAGGGTGGTTGAAGGGGGGGCTGTAAAAGGTGGATCATTAGGCCTGCCTTCTTTATGAGCTTCTGCAGTCCCACAGACAGATGGAGTTGGGAGTACAGCAGAACAGAGGATTCCTTTGTTCAAAGAAAGGACAGGATCCAGGCCCACAAGGAGATCCTCCCTCCCTTCAGATTAGGGGTTAATTAATAACAGTTAATTAATGATCTGTCAATCACCTCCAAACGCTTGCCTGTGTGAGAGAAGCTTCCCTCCGGGCAGTAAGCGTTAAGGCCTTCCCTGGAGTCAGGATTTAAAGAAAGCCCTCCTGACAATTTCTGTGAGGCCCCAAAGAGGATGTTTAAATCCTTTTATCTCACAGTGCATTTGTGGCAGGAGGCAGCCTCTCAGAGGACACCGCCTGGCAGAGGTAGTTAAAAACCTTGCTGCGCTGCTGCCTTCAAGGTGAGCCTCTGGAGGACACCGGACAGTGCCAGGGGCTGGCTGGCACCACCACGTTGTGCATCAAGATGGGGAGCTCAGGTTAAAAGCATCTCAGAAACTTGCCTGTCCTTGGTTTTGGAGTGGTATGGACTGGATGGAGCACAAATGCTGAAGGAAGGCTCCCCTGCTGCTACCTCCTGCCTGGAAAGAGAGCTCAGTTTCCATGAGTTATGTCTTCACATGGTCAGCACCCTGGCTTGTAGGGACACCTTCTCTCTCTCTCTCAGCAAATTAACCAAAAAAGAAGTGGATCTAGGGACAAGTCACGGCCATGAATAATAACAACTTCTCCCTGCATAAAGACTTGGTGAATTAAGGACACGGCAGCAGCCTCTCTTCTCTTCAGCTTGCTGAAATGAAGGCTGCTCAAACTCAGCCCGTCAGCAGCCTTCGGGAAATGTACCTCTACCAGCACCATGCCAGAAGGAGACGGGACACCCCCACTGCGAAACACCCCGTCCCCAAACCAGGCCCCCCGTCGTGTGCCAGCTTTTCCCACGGTGACTTCAGGAGGGAGCTTGGCCGTGCGTGCCGAGGAGCTTTGCTCCTGCTCCCCCCTGCCAGATGAACACCCTGGGCTCTTGGCTGCCAGGCCATCCGTGCCCATCTGCTTGCATGGCACGGTGCCCGCTCGCAAGTTGTCAGACAATTTCACGGGTGCCAAAAGAGCATGGATTTGAATAGGTGGCCTGGATACGCTACAAAACCCAGCTCTTCTGCTGGCTGCTAACAGAGCTGGAGCCCCCAGGGGTGCTCGCACCTCCCAGAGCCACGCACCCGCTCCGAATTGATGCTGCCCTGCGGTGCCACAGCACAAACACGGAGGCTTCGCCGGTGCTTCGGGCAAAGCGTTACTGCCCCGAGTGCTGCAGAAGCTCATAAAATGCAGCTTCTGTCCTAAAACGCTCAATGCACGGCAAAACAACCTCGAGGCACCACGATGCAATTGGCAGTGCAAAAGACTGACTCTGAAAAGCAAAGAGTGAGAGGAGCAGAAAGCCCTGTGGCTGCTACGGGCAGTGACAAGTAGGTCAGGCAGAGCAAAATGGGCATGTTTGGGGCTAAATCCCCACCCATTACCCAGCTCTTCTACCTGGGGCTAGCAGGCTGCAAAAATAGACAGTGTTAGCTCCGAGCTGGCTCCAAGAACAGGGTAATTAGGCAGGTAATGAGGAAAGGAAGCTCTCCCCTCCTCTGGCAGTCTGTTTTGCTGGTGTTGGAGCCCTGAGATGTCAGGCTGGCTGCTGGTGTGGATCAGGGGAGACACAGAGGCTTGGGGTGGCGTTGGGACCATGTGGAAAGGGACAGCTGAGCTGCTGCCCCTGCCTTGCCCAGGGCTGGCACAGGTCCTCCTGGCTGTGCCCCATCCTGCCAGCAACAGCTCATGGGCCCGGCCAGGCCTCACGTCTTGGTCTTACGGAGAAAAAAAAAACAGGATTTTGCTTTAAGCTGTCTCTGCCATCAGCAGCCCTGGGAGGCAGAGCTGGCAGTGGAAGCACAGCACTGTGCTCCCCTCCTCCCTGCACAAAACCTGGGCTTGTAACATGAAAGGCTGAAAAACCTCTGGGTTTTAGGCCCCGGGAATCAGATTTTCTGCTTAATAAATCCCTAAAGAATTGGATGCAAAAGAGGCTCGTTTGAAAATTTTGGATGGATTGTCATACTGCAGTGATTCAAACAGGCACGAAATACAGGGAAATAAATACAAATGCGTTGGGTAAAAATGCTCTGCGTATCACAAAATAAAATCAAACAAAATACAAATAAGCTATACCAAAAAATAAAGAAAATAATAACAACCTTCACTGCTGTATTTCCCATACACCTACAGATTAATTCAACATTTCCCTTGCTGCTTCATGGCAGCATACCAAAGCAGCTCAAAATCCATGGACTGGCTGTGTACTGGTATCTGTGTGCAATACTTCTGCCCTTGCAGGTTTCCATGCACAGCTATGGCATTATTCGTTCTCTGGCCTGGTGACCAGCCCTGCATGAAGAAGTCGGACCACCGATTAGCAAGGTTTACAGAAGGGGCTTGAAGAGCTAACAGGATCAGTTGGACTCTGCTGCTCAGAACAGGATCTGGCTTAAGAGCTGGCTTGGGGTATTTTATTATCCACAGTGCATAATCCAGCTCTTTAAACGGCTTCTATTTACAACAGTTTTGCTGTCCCCCCCTACTCTCCAGCTCCCACACATTTGCAGATGCTATTTACTCTGGGTTTCTGCTACTTCTTCACATGCAAATGAGTCTTTCAGGCTTTCTCACTTTTATTTACCCACATGCAGCACATTACAGCAGGGTGAAAAATTGTAAGTTAGAAAGAGAACGCACTAACGGTATTGAACCAGATACTGAAAATGAAAATGAAATTTAAAAAAAAAAAAAGAAAAGAAAGAAAGTCAGAAATGCCCAGCATGTCCTAAAGCTGTATTATTATTATCAGCCATTAGGGCTATTTTAAACATACATTTTTTTTGTTTGTTTACAGCAGTGAGTCACCAACAGCACCATGCCAATGGCACAATCTGAATGCACTCTGTGCACTCTCTTAAGCATCTCAACTTTGCCAGTGTCCCCATCTCAACTTACAAGACATTGTCACTTCTGTTGTGGGTCCCTCCTGCATGCCACCACTGCTTTTGCCTTGTCACTGGCCATGGGACCTGAACGACTGCCCTCTGCCAAAGCTGGATGTGGGTGCTCAAACACTGAAACTGTTTTATCCCACACAGTTCACTGCTGCTGATTTCCTCCTCCTTAGGGAGCCAACCCTAACTCAAGGAACATGCAGAAATGTTGAGGGCTGTAATAAGGTGAGCATTAGAAGAGCAAATTTACTCAACCAAATCTCAGCACGAGCGACCAAATCCCCATCTGCACCCTCCAAGGCAGTGGGGATGCCTAAACCACAAAGACCAGTGGCAGAGGGGAGTGATGTAGCTCCACAAATGCCTCCAAAAATAATTCCTCCCAAGGGAGGAGGTGAGCACAGCACAACTGATTGCTAGGAGAAACCTGCGCATTGCTGCTCTGGAGAGAAAACACTGCACAGCCCAATGGCTTCAGCCTCTGGTTTATGCCACAAGTCTTGCACAAATCATTTTCCCTCCCTGAATTTCAGCCTCTTGAGCCTAGTTTAAGGATTATAAATTGTAAAGCAATGGAGACAAATTCCAATGAAATATTTCAGGGTAGCAATATCTGCATGTCCCACTGAAAACATTTTGGACATATTTTTTTTCCTTAGATTTACTAAGGGCATCTTACCTCACTGCTACACCAATGAGTCCCCTGTGTGCTAAGCCCTGTTACTTAGCAGTAAATTACAGGTTATGAATTTCATGCCAGCTCTTCCCCTGATAACATTTGCTGCTTTTCTGCACTGCCAATGCAGGGTAAGTTGTGTTAAATAGGAAGGTGAGGAACTAAAAATGAGTCTCTGATTAAAAGACAAATCCACAGGACTGCATTGCTTAGTATGTAGAAAATTAAAATGGAGAAATAGCTTGATTAAAATCAGACACTGAAAATGCTTCTTTCCTAATACACTCTGGTAACAAGTGAAAAAAAAAAAAAAGCTGCTGCAGTAGCTGGCTTTTAAAGAAGAAATAAACAGCATGTCTCTGTTCCTGAAGACTAATTAGTGAGATTCTGCAAGTATTTAGATAGAAGAAGGCTGATCTATAGCTTCATACATGCAGACACTTTGCTACTGTAAAATATGACTGCCCACCCATCTCTCTCTTGAAAAGGTGATATGGGGCTGGTACAGCCTGTACCTGTGGCCTTTTGTGTGTAAGACAAGAGCCAAAAAAACACATTGAGCACCACGCTATCATCCACAGGAAAAACACCAAGTGAGGTGAAGTAAAATGAAAGGCTTTAATTATTCATGCAAAAACCCCAGACACAGAGATCATGGGCTGAGACTTCTGTGAGCTACTGGGTAAAGTCTTCTCCTGCCAGGAGCTGGAGATGCCACAGGGAGGTGAGGGGAGAGGGAATTTTGGAGAATTCACTGACGGCTGTGGAAAGCAGCCCTCAGCCCCCTGGTATGGAATGGACTGAACCCCACAGACGAGGTGGCACCCAGCATGACACCACTGGGACACTTATTGCCCCATCCCACCACTGGGCAGCTCAGCTCGGGACAACACAGCAGATCCGCAGCCAAAAAATGGAAAAGAGGTTTGTTTTCCCTGCCCTGGCTGGTGAAACACTGCTGTCATGCATCCCTACAGACCCTAATCAGAGTGGACAACCTTTGAGCTACCTGGACTTTGCAGACTTTGACTCTGGGGTCATTTCATAAACACACTTGCAGAATTGGAGAACAGATTGCTCTTGGGCTGGATGGGATTGATCAATATTTCAGGCAGCAGTTGCTGAACTGTGGCAAGGGGAAATGCAGCACGCACTGGCAGACAGAAGACTGAGTTTCATTGCTGTCCAGGGCTATCAGTCAGCATCAATCCCCATCCAACTCCCCTTGAAGTCAGTGCAAATTTTCCAATTTGCATAAATGAGACTTGGACCACAGGCACTGCTGAGTGCTAAAACACAATTTGCATTGAAATACTGAAGTATGTTCTGATGAACGGGATTAGTTATAAAAGAGAAGAGCAATTCATGCATAATACACAGAAAGTTGAAGAACCAAAATACTACATGGCAACCTCTACTTTAGGACCACATTCAGATTTCATGCATTTCAAATTTCGAGTGATATAATTCATCCAGCTTACTCCACGTTTATTCCTGATGTAATCACAATCAGAATCTGCCTGTCAGTCTGAGTCAGGTAAACATTTCAGCAGGGATTTGGTAGGCAAGGATTTGAACGTATCTTTTAAAAGCCCAAAATCTCATGGATGAGGTCCACAGAATATCTGATTATTGTTTGTTACTTTGAGCAGCAGAAAAGCGTTTCTTCTTCATGACGCAATGAGACAGCACTCCTCTCAGTTTAAAATACACTTATATAAACTAAACACTGGGATTACTAACATCAGCCTTTCCCACCGGTTTATTCAGTCTTGGGTCTCCAATAACACACCTCGCACAAAACCAGAGATCTCCAGGGAGTTGTGCAGTAAAACAGTTTAAGGACAAAAACCAAGTGACAATCCCAACTGGCCAGGTTCGTACTTTGACGAGCATCTGCTCTGTTGGGTTTCACACGGCACATTCCAGCGTGCCCAAGTGTTAATCCTGGAAGGCTTCTAGAATAGCAGCTACTGTATGCATATCTCACTTCTGTAGCCGCTCAGAGAAAACATTGCAATTTGATTTAATTGCCATGTTGACTTATAACAGTATGTTTATACTGGATGCCTGCCAGCTGAAATGCAACAGGTTTGCAAAATGTATTTCCTCAAAACAGCATGATATGCAATGTAATAAGGAAAGCAATCTTCCAGCCGCCCTGATGCTGAAGTTCATTTCAACTCCTCTGACTTGGAAGCAATGCTACCAAGTCAGAAGAATTACACCGGGCTAATTGATATGATAATCAGGCCTAGAGGCTGCCTTTCACAGGTACAACAGCCACACTGCAGCTTTAGGAAGGGAATATGACTGTAGGAAATGAAGGCGATTAACAGTTGTTTGTATTACGAGGGTTGTTTGCCCTATTTAATATCCCTATCAAAAGATGCATTATTTGTTGAACACTCCAAAAAGGAAATCAAAGAGAAACTTCAAGAATGCTGATAATGCTTTGTCTCTATAAGTACGACATTTAAAAGACGATAAAAAGCTGTGCTTTGCCAATCGAAACAAATATATTATCTCTCCCATGACCTTGGTTGCTAGATTTCAGCCCATCTAACAGCCCCCATGTCTTTGAGCTACAGGAACATTACAGAAGCTAGAAGGCAAGCGTGCTGGTTGTGTTCCTGTAAAGCACCTACTTTGTATGACGCCGTGGCTACCATCTTATCTGGAAGTTGGCACTGGGATGGGTCACGACTTTGAGAGCTGCAGAAGCAAGGAGACTTGTCTACAGTGGAAAAGTGCCCCCTGCTAGCCAACGCTCCAGCAAAATGGGTCTCAGTGTGACGCATTTCTTCTGTAAAGTTCCAAAGGAAAAGCTTCTGCAGTTAAATTGTTAAATTGCAATCAATATTTATCTTGCAAAATACAAGAGACCAATGGCACTGTTGCGCAGTGCACTCACAGCAGCGAGTTTCAGGAGGAATAACAGGGGCAAAGGGTACAAACACAGCGGTCAGCAAGGTTGGATCAGTTTATAGATGAAATTTCATGAGATGATTACCTGTGATTCAAGGAATCTGGATTTTGCGACCCTAAAAGTCTCCTCTGCCCTGATATCACCCTGATGCTAATTAGTTCTACTTTATTAAAGACTGTAACTGCAAGCAGCAGACACTGAAAGAAGCAGCCACGTGGCTCTTACCAATCCTGCACTGGGACTTGTAAAAACAGAAGGAGAAAAGAAAAAAGATGTTAAAAATATCAGGAATAATCTGAAGTTGGAACAGAACTGGCTTTAATCTCAGTTTCAGTCAAAACTGAGTTCATAAGATACAGTAGTATTTCTTCAAATAGAACAAATGAACCTCAAAGATTTTCTAATGAATACCCTTTCTACACATTTGTACAAAGCAGCCTATAAAACTGGGAATGAGAAATGCCATTGTTAAAAACATACCACTGGACACTTTTCTCACAACTCCTATAACAGGATATCATTTTCTATTTGATTCTATTTGGCTTCTCCATAAGGAACTGTAAAAATCTCTCTGAAAATCCTGGCATCAATAGGAGTCCTGACACTGACTCTGCTGGAGCAGAATCTCCCCCTTCAAGAATAAAGCCTTGGGAGGAAAAAAAAAAAAAAAAGTGTGTTGGTTTTGTTGCTGAGCCAGCTATTTAACTCCACCAGCTAGCAGAAACAAAGGGAAACCAAATAAAACTATAAAGCACATGTTCTTTTTGGACAAATAAGCCAAAACCCTTTGAAATTTATGGCTCTACACCATCTCTACCTGCTAAGTCATACAAAAAGCTGTGGCTGCAGATACCAGCGATCATGTAAATAAATTTTATTATGTTCTACAATACTAATATGGTTAGACACACTAATCATGGGAGAAGGGGAGGTTGCTATTTTTTTCCTGTCCCATATGGTAATAATCTTGTATGATTGAACTATTATGAGCTAAATAAAACTACACATTAACTGTAAGATACATTGCAAATACATTAAATCTTCCCTGGAGTTTTAGCAAATATTCGCTTTTTCTATGAGGCATTTGGAATTAGCAAAGGAATCTACACTGGGCCATATGATTTATAAATAGATTTGGCTTCCTCTGCAATCCTTTATGGGCAATTATTTCAGAAATTAAGATGCAGAGCCACAGATAAATAAAATAATTGCAGCTGATCAGGCTTTATTTACTGCTATCACATTTCCCTGACTGCTATGCTTCCCGCCTCTCATTTGCTCCACTACCCTGGATCGATGACCAGATGAAGAGTTGTCAGTTAATGTCAAACACTGAGCAAAAAAGGTGCCAAAGGTAGATTCTGTTTTCCCCATTTCCAACCCCTGTCTGTTTTTTTCCAGAGCTGGCTTGCTCTCTGGATAAATTCAACGTGGAATTAGGAGGCTGGGAAAGGGCAGCGCAAGGCCGATGAGTTCTGCAGGGTTTCAAGTGACTTGCCAGGGACTTGTTTTGCTGCCACTCCTTCAGAAATCACTGCTTGAAGTCTGGAGAACTGCCCTTCCACGAGCAGACACCTGGCTGTGTCAGGCAAGGGTTTCCATGGACTCCCCGTTCTGCAGCTATCCTGCTCAAAAAGGGTATTCAGTTTGGAAGGTGCTGAGTACAGCTTTGTATAGCAAAAACAGCTTTCCAGGTAAATTAAATTAATTGACACCAAGTAAAGACTGGCCTCACACCTGCATATTACCCTTGGTGGACCTCACACCATTCGGTTTTCAGCACTTCAGATCCCGGACAGGGTAGAAAACACAGGTTTATCAGTTTTCCTTATGATCAAGCTTGAAATCCTACTAATGCCAACTCTATTCTCCAAAAAACTTTGGAGCAGTTCAGTTCAACAGAGATGTAACTCCTACGGCCTCCCCCAGCACTGAAGGGACAAACTCAGGCCCCAGTCTTCACAGAATCATAACGTTTCATGCTCCCCAAATTAAATTATTACCTTTTTTAATGATGCTTGCACCATCAGTGTTGATGGCCAGACTACACTTAGGAGACATGTGGCCCTGACTGGTGACTCTCCTATAGCCTCCTGCCCTCAGAAGGCACAGCCAGCTTTGTGAAGCCTGGATCAGAACAGCATCCTGCAGAAAAGAGGGAGCACCAGAAGCAGCCTGGGAGGTGCCTAGGGACTCGGTAAGGTCTTGCAAGAAGTCTCGTAGCTTTTCTTTTATTCTTTTTCAGTTCAAGACCACTTATTTTTGTATCAAGAATGGATGCTACAAACACTTCCAAGAACTTCATCAACAAACGTTCGTAAGCTGGTGAAAGAGGCCAATGGGACCAGATGCCAAAGGAGCTAGGAAGATTTACGCTAGCTGAGCATCTGGCTCCCTGCTCACTGCTACCAGAATGAAGACAAATGCTTGCAAACATAGTTATTCAAAATCACTAATGTGCTCAGCAACGATCAGCACAAACACAGCAGTGTTGCTGCTGTAAGGTGTGGTGCCTGGGAACACAGCTGCTGAATGTTTGAATGCTGCTTTTTCCAGATGTGTATTTAATGCAAAGATCGGTGAGAAAATAGGGTGTTGCTGCCCTTTGAATCAAGCAAAGGGAATGATTAAGACATCATCATCTTTTGTTGTTGCACTGGTGGATGGTGGTAATTGCTTCTATACAGGAAAGTGGCTATACATCTATTGTCATCCATCATCTTGCCAAGGCTGTGTATAGTACAGTAGAAGCAGTAAAGTTTTGATTTAACCTCATTAGCATTCCTCGAATTACAATGTCATACCAATGATAAAGATTGAAATTATCTGCCTCTCAGCAAATGGAGAAGAAACAAATTTCACACTATGTAAAAAGCCACGGTAAAAACCATACTTCTTCCTAGTACTTAAAAGCTGCTCAAACCTGCTCAGTTGCTGATTTGCCACGTGGGACAGGAGACGACTAGGAATTGTGCTTAAATGCATCGAACTTGCAAATGTAGGGGGATGGACCCATGGAGTAATAGATCATGAAGTAAATGATCTAAGGATTCAGAGCAGAGGGCTGGGAGGGGAAGGGAAGATGCTGGAGTAGATGCTCTCTGATAGCACCTTGCCTCTAACTTCTATTATCTGTGATTCCTCTTGATTCCCCTAGGGAATTATGGTTCTACCAGAAGCATGGAGAAATTTGCATGGAACTGGGGAAATAACAGGGAGGCACCTGGCTTTTGCACAAATGCCTTGCAAGCTCACACGATTTCTGTGTGAATACCAGGACAAATGCACACAAGGTGAGTTCCTGCTCAAACTCGAAGGAATTAGGGACCAATTATTTGTCCCTCCTGGCAGTCAAAATAAGATTAAATAAAATCTGTACTTGTCTGAGGTCAGTCTACAGCAAAATCTATAGTAAAATTGGGAATTTATCTCAGTTGCCAGCCAGCAGCTTACCCCCTGAACTGTGTACCCCACTATAGCCATAACACAACACCAATACATACGTCAAACCACCCATTCTGAGTTACTCTACTCTTTTATGGACCATCCTAGAGGAAATTAATGGATCTTCCCTACAGTGGGAACAAAAGAAGGAAATGAATTTATTATTCCAGTGGTACCCTTGACACAGATATTGAGTAGCTTCATTAAACATTTTGCAGCCCCGAGCGTCTTTGCTAAACCCTCTACAATGAGCACAGAGTCATTTTCCTTATTACAACACAAGCATACAGGTCAGGATTCAGAACTCATTTACATCTGCTTTATATCTGAATTATCTCTCTGATCTCAGTGGAGTCTGGCCATCCTGATACTGGTGCAAAATCAAGTCTGTATCATCCCAGTCCTTCCCCTTCTCTCTAGATTATCTTGCAGCATCACTCTCAAATTTCACAAAGTCAGCATAGCCACAGCCAAATGACTAACGCAGCCCTTTAATACAAATAACAATAAATCAATGGATTAAATTATAATTTATCACACAAATGCTTTTTAGGTCTTCCCAAAGCTATTCTGAACCATCTCTCATATCTAGTCATATTCCTTGGGGGGAAACTAACACTAGATAGAGCTCAGGCCTGCAGAGTAAGATTACATAAGAAAGAAATGCTGAAAACACGCTATATTTATGATGGGAGATTTCACAGAGATCTGAATAACATTCCTGAGAAGACTGTAATGTATATAAGAAGCCTCTTCAGTATCTCTTTCAAAGACCAGTCCAGCAAGACAAGGTTTCACTACAGCCCGAAGCTCTACATCCAGCAGCAAATCTAGAGAACTAGCCACACCAACCCTGAGCAATACTAGAGCAAACTTCTAATGGCTGAGAAAATGACAACAGAATATTCCACCACAATTTCACATTACAACACAGCCAGACGTTTTTTCACTTACTTCATTGGTTTGAACAATGCCTGTCCATAATTCTGGAACGTCATGATCAGCTTCAGTTGGGTGCCTCCTGATTTCATTGCTGTGGGAAAAAACAAAACCACTTTAAAATGTTACATATGGGTCTACTTACATTCAGCTTCCTTGAAACAAACCCACATATCTTTGCTCTGGATTATATGCAGCACTGCAATATCTGAGCACCAAGAAGGGTAATACTAACTGGACAAGAATTTTCAAAAATTATTCAGTCGGTACAGTGTACATGGGACAGCTTTGAGCTGATGACTAGGACTAAAAATGGATGTATGAACACCACAAGCACCTTAACTGAACAGCATGTACAGGAATAGCTCATTGGAGCCTTGTTTTCTCTATCTTCAACAACTTTTGGACTTTCTGCTAACAAGGGACACACATTGGGAAAGGAAATAGGATGTCTTCAAAGACAACTGTGGCTGGGATTACAGTGAGACGCGCAGCAGACATCTCCTTAATTAAAAGTATGAGCAGATACTAGAGCAATCTCTGATCTCTGCTGTGATTTTAATAATGACTGCTGAGCAGTAGAAATATGTAAATCCATCTCCTCTTTGTACAGTGGAGATTTATCCAAGCCCATCCACTAACTTCCAGGGGATCCCAAGGTGGTTCCTACATGTGAGCAGAGCTGTGCAGAGAGGGTCGCTGGCTCATTTGGGGGGGCAGGAGAGGACACGTGGGGGTGGCAGGTGCCGTCCACACCGTGCACTAAGGGCTCTATCTGCTCAAACGCTGAATGCACTCCCTTCCCAGCTGGGAGCTAATAGGAATTTAAGACTGACATTCATTCATACCAATCTGTACAATTTGGACAATATCATGTTAACAGCCAGATTATAGTGTTTTTAAAGCCAGAGTCTTTTTTTTTTTTTTAATGTAAGAGTTCCTAAAACGCATTTGACTTGATGATAAGGTTACTAAAAGTGGTAAATATATACTTTGGCAAACCAGCTGCTTTTTCACAATCTCAATCAAAACTGCTTTGAATAAATGAAATGACCCATAGAATGACTCTTTAATTCACTTCAGCATTTGGAGAGCCATGTCAGTCCTGTCTGTGGGGATGAGTCAGGCCTTTCAAAATGCTTCCCACGAATGATCAGATAATCGATCCCTTTCTTTGCAGTTCTGACAAAACCTGTGTCAATGGAGAACTACACAAATGTCAAGTTACCTTGCTCCGTAAATTTTGGCTTACAGCTGCCCTTGTTTCACCTATATAACTCGCACATTTTCTTCATCTAACCAACACCATTAACCACACCTCCTTTTTAATTACTCCTCACTGTGCTTTATTACTGATAGGTCACCGTCTCTCTTCCAACCCTTGTAATCCATATTTTTGCAACAAAATACTATGCAAATCTGGTCAGTCTGATTCTCCTTCCACTAGAATAAAATCCCTCCTGCCTTGCTGTTTTGCTGACCCCTGCCTTCTCCTACATTACCAATTTATCCCAAAGGAACATATAAATAATTAGAAATTAAAGGGCATCAAATAACTTGTACTGAACAGGTAAAGCAGAAGCATGTGGTTTTCATATACTAAACTCCCTCTCTTGTGCAGAGCAGGTCAGTTGATCTGCACCAGAGGGAAGGACTTGGCTCCTTCTTCTACCTAGCCCAAAGCCTGAAGGCAAAGTAGAAGCAACAACCCCCCAGCCAAAAACATATATGTGCTGCCCTAGGACCATCTCAGCCTAGCCATTCACTCTGGAAATGCTCCTGGATGGTTTGAACAGCAGAATCGAGGTGGAACTGCCCTTGCTTCATGCCCACATAGATCTACAGCCATGCCATGGGCCTTCCCTGCCCAGCTGCTGCCAAAGGTGCAGAATTTGCCTGGCTTTTTAAGGCATAACCTGCACTTGCACCCCTGCTCATGTGGGATAGCTCCATATAGGTCAGCAATGTCAGTCCCAGTACCAAAGGGCAGATTTGTGTCAGGTGTAACGCTCCCCAGCTCCACCACTCTCAACAGAGCTGCTTGCAAACGGCTCACACCAACTGAAAACAATGTTTGTTTGTTTGTTAATCTAAAATTTATACAATTTCTTCTTTTTGGTTTAACTATGAGGAGCTTAGGGCTTAGACCTTGACTCCCTCTACGCCTTCAGACATGTATGTCTAAAATGTAGCAAATATCCCATAAGCCCATCAGAGAAAAGGGAAGGATAGAGCCTATTTTGAGGTACAGCTAGGAAGCCAAGGCTTTGGGAAACCACAGCAATGCAAAGAAGAAAAAAGGATGTTCCAGCATGCCTATTTCTAAGCACAAAGCTTCAGATACATTAAGCCGACTGGTTTCTCAGCAAATTGAAGCCACTCGACAGATAATGATTTTGTTAGCAGCCGAACTCAACAATGAGTGTGTCATCACCGAGAAGGGAAATGTATGAAGAAGATTAACAATTCAGCATAATTCTTCCATGAGACACAAAGGCCTGGTTTCCTGTCAGAAAGAATTGAGCTGAAGTAAGACAAAAACATCTCCCTGGTCTTTTAAGATCCATCTTATTGTATTGCCTTAATTGGTTGCAATAGCAGCCTCGACCAAACACGAGTTTTGCTGGGATGCTGTCCTCCTGCTGCTGCCAGGAGAAAACTTCGCGCCTCCCCGAAGCAGAGGGTGACATCGGTGGGAGCGGCGCTGCATCGTGCCTCGTGGCAGGGCATGCTGGCAGCCGCGTGCACCATGGACAACACCACATGCCAGAGCTCAGTGCTGGCTTCCCTCCACACACTCTGGGCTCACACGCAGCTATTCCCACTTCAGCCGGTTGTTCTGTGCTGTAGATGTGCTGGGCAGGCTGGTGGGGATTCAAAGAGGCCCTGCAAGGCCAACACCTACTGCTGTACTCCCTGCACTGAAGGAAACACCTGGTGCTGGGCCCGCCAAACTGAAGAAGATCCTTCATGCATCTCTACATGACACAGATTTGGGAGCGGGGCCTGAGGAAGGCCACCAGCTGCCCAGGGTGCCCAGCTCCTGGGGGTGGCAGTGCTGGAGAAGAGCAGGTCTCTCTGGAGATGACTTACTTGGACTTCTAGGTCTGGTACACTCCTTGTTCCTTCATGTTACATCTGCATACTAGCTTCCCTCTTGTTTTCTGAGCTGTTTTCCTTCAGGATCTCCCCTTCCTGCTCACACCTCAGTTAGACATGTCCCTCTGGCCATGACGACCCAACAGCAGGAGCCCCGTCACCTCCCAGGCACTGAGCCTGGACAACATGGTTTGGTATCTGGAGACGCCCTTGTGCTGTCACCTACTGCCCACATGAACACTTCTGAAGAATTTATAATACCCTGGAGCAGAACACACAATTTTCTGAAAAATTGGAAGACACTACACCATTGCAAACTGTCATGGCTACAATCAGCAGGCTTAGATATTTTTAAGAGGGTCTTACATGCTGCTCTGACTCCAAAGGGAACCTTTAATCATGCTCTGAATTTATGTTTTTTGTTTAAGGTTTCTGCATGAACTGTAACATCACAGGTCATGAGCAGCTTTGGGAAAATAATATAGGTACCTCAAATTCTCTCTTATACACCTCCTGGACATGCTGGCAAAGCATTAGAAACAAATCCCAATGCAACCATTATTTCTAATTTCAAGGCTACTCAAAGTCTCTCTTTTCCCCCCAAAGTAGAAAGCAAAAGAATGCAATGTTAACCTTTCCTGTTAACCCAGGGCAAGAGCTTGTGGATGTGATTAGAAATCTTCCTAACTTCAGAAGGCTTTGCAAAAAACTCCCTGAGATATCCTTTTGCTTGTGTGTCTGAGAGATTAGGGTTTTGTCCAAAGATCAGTGATATCGGTGAGATTCTTTCTGTTTTCTCTGATGGACTTTGGAAAAAGCCTCTAAAAATCTCTTCTTCATTTACATCTAAAGAGAGCGTTGGCACAGTACATAACATGTCTGCTCCTTCCCCCATCTTGTCCTCTCCCATTCCTTCTGAAAAGTCATCAGTACACAACCTGAATTCCCCTTCCAACCCAAGGATACCATCAATATAAAAGAAGTACTACCAATTATCTCTCAAGCATGTTTTTATACCTGTATGCTAATTGAGTTCTAGCTCCCTCTTCTAAAGCATTTGGTACAAACTCTGGTAGGGACCCAATGCTGCCCAAAGTGATTTGACTCAGAAGGACTTGGAATTGGAATTGATCTGGTTTTCCAGCTCCTCAATTTTTCTGTAGTACTCTCATCTCTAGAGTGTATGCTCTTCTGATGGAGAGAAAAGGTCCCAATGGGACCTTTGAACTTTTTTTTTTTTTTTTTGGTCAGAGTCCAACAAACATTTGAAAATGTATTTATTTATGCAATGCTAATGCCTGAGCAGTGAGGTCCAGTCAAAGCCTGGGATGCACAAATGTCTGAAACAAAAGTTCAGATTCATTTTGGATTCCTATTTATAGACCAAGCTTAAATCTAGCATAAACATGTTGATTGGCTTTAACAAGCAATACTCTGCCCCAGGCTAGAGACATGGCCCCATACAAGCGGTAAAGAACAGATTTCAAAATAAATTCAAACTCTCATCATCTCTTAATTTGTTCTTGCTCAGCCAATTCTGCTAACTTGTTTTTAAAGACCTTTCTTCCTTCAGTCAAGATAGTATAGACTTCTGGAGGGGAAGAGATCCGCAAAACCATTCAAAGACCTTGTTGTACATTTTAAGTCCCCTCCTTTCATCTGGAACTGTACATTTAATCAATCTGTTGACTCTTGGCAGAATCACTGTTTCCTTATACAGTAAATCAATGGTGCTATAATTCATTATGTTTTTCAAACGTTCTCAGCAGCACTATTTTTTCTTTCCTTTGGATGAGATTTTTATAATTTCCTTTAGTACCGGAATTTAGGTTCAATATTTAGTGTCTTGTCTTTTTTTTTTTTTTTCCTGACTTGAAGCAGAGTCCACCTTACTTAATTGCAGCATTTCTTCACTGCATGAGTAATCTTGTGTGCTTGCTTTCTAATTACTGTCTGTACAAACTGAAGGCATTGCAGGCTCATAAATGAACTCAGTCAGGTAATGTTTCCAAACCTTTCCAGCCAGAGAATTTAAAGAATCAAAAAATAAAACCCAACTAACTAAGCCCAGCAAACACAAAAGCCTGTTCTGCTCAACTGCAGTCCGACAGCACAGCGCTTCTGGACAGAAATACAAGAGAGATGAAGACTACACTGTCTCTACAATGCACCATGCCATATTCATTGGTAAATTGCTGACAGTGCTGCCACAATTATGCACAGACATTTTGTAAATATGCAAGAAAACAGATAACTATGGTTATTTATGCATGCAATAAACAGTTATGAAAGGCAAACAAAATGTGCAGTTGCCTGTGCATGTGCTTCTTCTGAAAACTGTTTCAGTGCTCAATGGAAAACAATTCTCTCTAGGCTCCTATTTATGGCGGGAGGAAATTTTCACTGAATTAAATCAAATTAAGAGCTATCCCTTTATGCTGCACAAAATGAATAGGAAATACTTATATTGATGCAGGGCACAGAACACATCCTCAGCTTAAAAGCTCTCAGTAACCCTGTCCTTTCCAAGGCCAGCTCTAGGTGTCACTGTGGGAGCTGAATGTGATACTCCTTCCCATCCATGGATTTGTTCCATTTAAACTTCAACATCAAGAAAATGTCACCTTGGTGCTCCCTGCTCTTGGGAATTGCTTCTGTCACCGTTTTCATTTTAAAACAACACTGCACATTACAGAGTCGTGTGAGCTGTTCTGATAGATGGTGCAGGATCAGTCTGGTCACCACTCTCCCCCATAAATAATGCAAGCAGAGCAGAGAAATTACGACGTGGCTAAGAAAGCTGTTTAGCTGCAGTTTGGATCTAATTACTGAAGGTATCAAAAACCCACACAGCAAATCACCTAATTCTATTAGAGCCACAGCAAATCTGAACAGTGGGAAAAGACTGGACAAAGCAATATTCTGTTTCATGTAATACATGTAAGCCTGTATATCTAATTGTCCTGCTTGCAAAAAGAAGCCTGAAGATTTAGTGTTATGAAGATTCCTATTTATTTTGTACTTCTAACCTAGAATATTTGCAGCTAACCTAAAAAAAAAAAAAAAAAAAAAAAAGCACAGAAGGCAAAACAATAAAAAACAACCCTGCAGGAAAGAAAAAAATAACAACCAGACAAACTGGAAAATATGCAGGAATATGCAAAAGACTGTAAAAGTCCTATAAATGTTCTTTGGTCAAATATATTACTCTTTATTAATCAGCTTGCATGCTTTCGAATCCCTGCTGTGGCTCTGCAGTAAAGCTGAAAAATGGCAGATGTTATTTAAAAATATATATTTTTAAACACACAAAGAATTTGCAACATGAAGGAAAAGATGCTGCACTGTGTATTTTAAAACAAACAAACAAAAAAGTGTATTAACAAGATGCTCTTTCTTGTTTTGCAACCTGACTGAAAGCCCCTGAAATCCCACAGAGTCAGGCTGTGGATGCTACCAGCTAAATTCAGATCCTGACATCTTTACATAAGCAAAAGTCCCCTTCCACCTCCATCTACTTAATTTTAGACTGGGTTTTCTGTCCAGGAATCATTCCCTGACAGTTCCCACAGTGACTGATACCTATAGCTAAGGTACTTCATATTTTAGCTTATGGAAATAATACTGAATCACTGCTAGAAACCATAGCTCTGTGTTTTTGTGCTAGAGGCATAAGAGGCCCTAAACTGTTGAAATACTAGCAAAGAGACAATCCCGTAGGAAATCATTGTTAACAATCATCAGTCTTCCTCTGCAGGCCTGTGGCACTTTCCCCCTGTTGATTTCAAAGCTCTATCAAAATCATAATTAATGAAAACCTCACGACACATCTATATGACACATTAGGTGAAATCATGGCCCCAGGGAAGTCAATGAACAAAAGTTCACTGACGTCACTGCGGTCAGGATTTCACTCCTATTTCTTATTACAACAATTTTGATGCCAGGTTAACTGAAGCATAGAGGGGTTAAGCAACATGCCCAGAAGCTTAGATCAAGCAAGAACGAGTACTAACTTATTATTTCTCATTCCCATCTCCCTTCTCCTACCAGCTTGTACGTCCCTACTTCAACCTTAACTGCTCAGAACTCTGCAGAAGGGACAGACCTCATAGCCCCAGTGCTGCTGAGTTTGCTGCAAATGCTGCTCTCCTCCTGCGCAGCCGATACTGCTCAGCTCCAAAGTGTACAAGAGGTAAAATGATATTGATACACCTAGCAGACGTGCAGTCTGAAACGCCGCTACAGCCCATGCATGTTGTGTACACCTCAATAGCTGAGCCAAAAGATGGTTTGGTTGAGCATCACCTCCACAAGGACCTGGGGACAGGCTGGTCACTGGTGCCCCAGGGCTCTGCTGCACTCTGCAGTGGGCAGGGAAGGGCACAGCCTGCGTCTCTTCCTCCTTTCTCTCAATGGACATGCTCTAAGTGCAATGCTAACAAGCCTGCCGGGAAAAGCTGGCTCAGTCCCCATTCACACGGGTCACTAACACTCCAGGAAACATTACGTGCGTCAAGGGGAAAATCAGACAGGCCAGGTCTGTCCCATGCCCTCGTTGCGCAGACTGCAGGAGCTCGGGCAGTGTGCTGCTACCTGCAGTGGCACGTCTGAGCCAGGGATGGGAAAATACATGGCTCGATTGTCACACCTGTGCTCCCTAATTAATCATTCCAATCCAGAGCTGTAGGAACAGAGAACCCAGCACATGTTAATAAATGAGCCTGTGTTTGTCCTCTTTCATGAGCCCAGGTGTCCACTGGCCCCTTCCATCCAAGATGGGGGATGGCAGCTGGGCACCACAAACTGCTTTATGCGAAGCCTGGCAGAGCTCAGAGCTGAGCACAGCCAAGCAGCAGCTCGATTCACAGGGCAAAGCTCTCCCATGACATTCCACCTTTCCCACCTACTCCATCCAGATCAGCCCACTCTTGACGACCAAGAAGCTCCCTTTTTCCTGCCCAGGAGTTGCTGAGATTCACATGATGGAAAATTCAAACCTTCGGCCTGCTCGGTGCTATTCTTGCAGGGACCATTTCCTGCTGAAGCCAGGGGAAATTTTGCCTTGCAGGGTTAAAGACCTGGTGACCTCATCCCGTGGTGGCAATGTACAATCAGCAGTTTTACAGAGCTCCTGCTATTTCATCCCTCTGAAACAGACTTAGCAACTTTGTGGTCAGCACAAGTAACTCCATTTTCTCTGCGACCGGTGAAAACTGCTGGCTATGCTGCAGCTCTCTACCTCTACAAAACCACGGGGTGTGTGTTTGTTTAGTATCCCAGGGCTTTCGTTCAGGGCTGTGGGTTGTTTTTTTTTTGGCTCCCTGCACAGCTACGCAGCTAAATTCGAAGAGACACACACTGTCATTAAACAGCCCTGGAGAAAAAAACAAACTCTGTCACCTTGTTTAACCGGAGCCAAAGGTTGACACAGGCATATCCCTGCTGTGGATTTACAAGCAGAATAGAGCTGAGCCATGCCCAGGGAGGCTGCAGCTCCGCTGAGCCGCAGAGCCCCGCGGCGCCGGATGCTCCCGCAGCCATCGCTGCAGGGCTGCAGGTCAGCTGCCTCCCTCCTTCCTCCAGACGCAGCCTTTTAAATAATGATCAGCTAATAATGCAGATCTAGTGCTGCTAGGATGCTGTCTCCTTTTGGCCATCCTTTTTTTCATTATCCCTTTTTTTTTTTTTTTTAAATAGGGCACTCTCAGCCTGATAACTAAAAGATGTCTGAAATGAATGAGGTTTGCCTCGCTGGCAGACTTTTCAATTATTCAGGTAATACAGAGCTGGCAATATCTCTTTATGTTTAACAAGGAAAATGAACGCAGAAGTCAGGAAGCAATGTTGTAGGCACACCAGAGAAAAGCCATACAAAATATTCATTAATATTCAAGCAGCAATGAGATCCTGAACAACAAGCAAATAATCAAAAAAACAATATATGTCCAAACATACCAACACTGGTTATCTTTTGGGAGACCAGGTCTTGTAGTAAAGCCTCAATTGCAGGATTATGTCTGGAATACAACTCGTACCGATTAATGCCAATGTGGAATTTTAACCAGTTTGGGTAGGAGTCTATGGAGGTTTCTCCAGTTGGCAAAAATTCTTCATTATCTTCATTTTGCCTACCACCAAAAACAAGCAACAAAAAAGGAAAAAACATAAATGAGGAGTAAGAAATAATGTTACAGTTTGCAACTGGCATCAAGAAATAAAGCTTCAGGAGGTGACAGCATGGAAGCGCAGAGCTCTACAAGGTAGGAAAAGATCCCAGCCTGTCCCTGTGCCCGCTGCATGCCAGGAGCCCACTCCCACCCAGGGCCAGGGTGGCCGGATCTTCACCTCTGCTCCTCACGCCTGATTTAATGCCCAAAAGTCAGGAGGAAAATTCAGAGTGACATCACTGAGCACTAGCAGAGGTCCTTATACAGCTGAAACATGGGGCTGCAAGGTTTATATCGTATTTACATTGCATTATGTACAAACATCTTTTACAAGTTTGACCCAAAGGAAAGCATCACCCTGAACTTTTATTTAACAGGAAGCTGGGTCTGGAAGCTGACAGTGCAGCAGGAACTTGACCTGTTGTACCAAATGTTCCCACTCTCTCTCTCCTTCTTCTTTTTTAAACACAGAGAATGAGAAGAAAACAGATCACTCTGAACCAGTCACTAAAGAAAAACTCTGGGTGGTTATGCCCCTTCCTTAGGGGTAAGATATTATTACAGAAAAGGATGGTTAGGCTGACTTTCAACTCCTACATTTCATGTTAGTTCTGTGAACTTTCGCTGCAGCCAAGGAAAAAAAGGCACAAAAGGCAGCTGCACTGTGGAGGTCAGGGATATTTTTGCTCTTCACCTATTTGACACAGTCACATATCTTCCATCCAGAGGTCCTCTGTGGTTTTAGTCATCTCCAGATGTTCATAATTTTGTGACTTTTATTTCTTTTTTTTTTTTCTCAGAGTAACCAGAACTTCTTCAGGTATTTCACTTCACAGTCACTTTGGATTATAAAGCAGAAGGGGCCTGGACCATTCACATGCATACGGGACAGAAATCAGAAATATTTATCCTCCCTTTCTGAGGATTTAGATCATGCTGGCTGCTCTGCGGCTTTACAGAGCTTTTGTATGGTACAATGCAGCTGTTTAAACATTACAATGTCGGTGTGTTTGGAAGAGGGTGCTGTTGTATTAGACAAGCCTTTTGATTTTTCAGTCATTGAAATTTTGCAGCGTTCCTTACAAGCCAACAGGGCAAATGATTCACAGAGGCAAGTCAGTGCTTTGAAGGCCGGAGAGCAGCAGAGGTGCCGGGACACTGGGAATTAATTGAGGATGAAAAATGTGGCACAGATCAGATCCTGAAGGCAGAAATACCTGCTAGGGTGGATGCCTTTGTGATACCAGACCTTGCTTTTGAGAAAAGTTAATATGCTGCTGCCTGGCCTCATTGCTCAGTCCCCGCTCCTCTGAGCAGAGACTGGGAAGGTGCTGGAGCAGGAGGATCACTTAGAGCCTGACCCCATTTTTACGCTGTTTTTCCAGCAGCATCTGCCTCAGGCTACAGCCAGAGACAGCATATAGGGGCACGGGGACCCTGTGGTCCCAGCACTCCAGCCTTCTTGTTCTCATGTGTTATATCCCGCATTTTGTTGCATTTTTCGGAGGAAAACAACCGGCCAACCCCATGGACGATTCTCTTCCCCCTCTCCCACCGGCGACACCCGGCTGCCTCCCTCACCCTCCTCCTCTTCCGAACCACCCATCACCCCAACCCCCGAGCACTGCGGGCCGAAGACCAACCCTACAAACCCCAAAGCGGGGACCCAGCGCCCCATTCCCACACCGACCCCAAGCCTCCCCTCTCGCTGGGGGGGCACCCAGGGTCGAGCCCCCCGCCCCGTTACTCACCACTCGGGCTGCTCGGCCGCCCGCGGGTTGAACCTGATGTCGCTGTTGACATTGAAGAGGAGGTCGCCGTCGGCCAGCGGGGGCAGGGCGGCGCGGTAGAGCGGGTGCTGGAAGAGGGCGGCCAACGGGGCGGCGGCGGCGGCGGTGGAGGAGCCGGGGGGCGGCGGGCGCGGCGCCCCGGGAGCTATGAGGCGCCTCGGCCTCGCCGCCGCCGCCGGCCCCCCGCCGTCCGCCGCTTTCTCCGCCGCCTCCCGCGACTGGGAGGAGAGGTTGGAGGCCGGCTCGGCGCTGAAGTCCTGCAGGATCCGCAGCGTGTGCTTGCTGGGCCAACGCGGGGCGGCGCGGGGCGGCGGGGCGGCGGCGGCGGCGGGCGGCGGGCAGGAGCAAGCGGGGCGGCCCTCGGCCCCCCGGCGCTCCAGGCGCGGCAGCAGGTCGATCATGATGTGCATGGTGCAGGCGACGAGGAACACCATGAGGATCAGCAGGCGGAATTTGCGGACCAGGAGCATTTTCATGGCCGGGGATGAGGCTCTGGAATTAGCCGGGGAAGGGGGAGGGAGGGGAGGCTGCCGGGGTCTCTCGCGGAAAAAGGCCGGGCGGGCGTGGGGCTCGCTGCAACCCCCCCGGGGCCGCTTCGGTTTTCTCCCTTCGGGTCGGGCGGCGGGCGATCAAGTCCGTAAAGTTACCTCCATAGGCGCCGCGGAACGCACAGGCTAAAAACAATAGGTCCTCATGTCTCAGGAGCATCAAGAACTTAGGAGGGGGGGAGGGAAAAAAAAAAAAAAAAAAAAACAGGAAAAAAAAAAAAGATAATAATAATAATAATAAAAAAAAAAAAAGTGCACCGGTCCGAGCCTTTAAAATCAATAGGAAAACAAAGCCGGCGGCGTTGCAATTTATAAAGCCATCTGTTCACGATTTCTCTCTCTTTTTATTACAGGGATCACAACAAATAGGGAAAACTGGTTCTTGAAGAGAAACCAGCATCTGACGCTAGCTCGGATTAAATAATAACAATAATAATAATAAAAAAAAATGGGGAGGGAGGGGGGAAGAATAATATTAAGAAAACCTGTACAGAAAGGCGACAGAAGAAAAAAAATCATCCATAATATTTGGCTGTGCAGGAAACGCTGACTCCCTTCCTTTGAATTTGACCAGTGATGCAGCAGAAGCGCTCTCCCGCTCGCTGTCGCTCCCTCTCTTCTGTGAGACTGTTTAAGAACATTGGCTGGAAAATCATTTTCTTAGAGCGGTTCCAGTTTCTTCATCCATTGCGTCCAGTGCTTGGGAGAGATTAATATGTTCAACTGAGATCAAGTCTGGGTGGCTGCTGTATCCGAGCTGGGCTTTTGCTTTGGCTTGGGTCGGTTTTTTTGGCCGCAAAACTGTCTGATGGCACAACTGCAACATAAAGGTTAAATATGGCACAGAAAAAAAAGGGGGGGGAGGATTAGAGAAAAGAAACTAATAAATCAGTAGAGGTTCTTTTTAGCAAAGAGGTCCCGTCTTTGATCTCTGCTGGGTCTTACAGATCTGCCTTTTAGTGAGAGAGAAAGGAAGAGAGAAAGGGGGGGGGAGAGAGAAGGGAAGAGGGGGGAGAGATCTTTGGCAGGTGCAGAGTGAAAACCTCTTTCAGCTACACTGAATTCTGGAGACTGGTTGGACTAGTAGCTCTGCAGCTCCAGCTTTCAGTGGGTGTGTTAAATATTATGAGCGAGCCATGATTCCTGCCTTCCTCACGTCATAGTTAGGAGATTGGCTAAATAAACGCTACAGTGATAGTAACAGGAAAACCTCAACCAAAAGCGTTTTTTTTTTTTCTCCTCCTCTCCTCCCTCCTTCCCACCCCCCTTTTCATTCTACTGCAGCTCCAACTGGGGCAAGGAGAGGGCGTCTGTTCCACAAAGGTTTGCAAAATAATTAGAAAAAAAAAAAAAAAAAAGAATATAATAATCAAGCAGTGGCGGAGTGGGGAAGCTGCACTAATAGTGTTGCAAAGTATTAGCACGGTCTGCTGCTGGGAGCAGCAATTCTGCTCTGTCATTGTCTGGGCTGCAGAGCGGGTGGGTGCCCGCTCCCCCTCGCACCCAGCCCCTCGCCGTAGCAAGGTCAGAAGGGAAAGCTGTGCTCCGCTTCCTCCGGAGGAGCAGTCTACTTTTTAATCCCAGATCCTGCGTGTTGTGATAATCCCAGGGTGTGCTGTGGGGTAATCTGCCTTCCTGCAGCTGTTAGCTGCCCCTGCAGCTCCGTGGCCAGGTGGCTAGTGGTGCTGGTGGCCCTGGGGCTGATGGGAGGTGTTAATGGCTGTTGGAGGAAGGGACAAGTCACTGCAGTGGTGTTCAGGTGACCAGGTAGGGGTGCTCAGGGCTGCTGATTTTGCCTTTGGGAGGGGGCCACCCTGGATTTGTGGTGCTTAGCAGGGTTCAAATGGTCGTGAAGTGGGGACACAGTAGGAAAGAGAGGTATGGGCTTCTGCCCACCCACTGCCACCCTTCACACAGAATCATCTCAATTGCTGACCCATTTTGCCCTGGTTTAACCAACATTAAAATATTGCTTTCCCCAAAAAAGTATTTTTTCCCCCAGACTCCATCCAGCACTGTCCCCCCACTGAGAGCTTCTACAAAGCCTTGTGCCCTGCAGTCCACTGGAACACATCCGTGGGGTTACCACATGGCTAGCTTCCACACAAGTGAAGTCACTGCTTTTCCAAGGGAAAAAAAGACTGTGAGAAACAATGATCTGGTGGGGCAACGATCCTGTGGACTTCTCTGTGCCTTCATGGGGGAACAAGAGCTATTGCTATCTTGGGGGGAACATTTTGGTTCCAAGGTTCAGATGCAGGCCTTTGATTCCCACGGAAGCCATTTTGTCACCCTGGGACCTTTAAGTACAAGCATATTTCGTGACAACAAGACACTTGGGTGTGGAGCCAGAAGCAACACTTTTCATCTTTTTCTGCATTCTTAGCAAGGTACACTCAGGAAAGAATATATATCAGGAAACCCACCACTACCTGAAGGGGGTATGGTATGTGATAGGGGTGCGACATTAACGACATGTGGAAGAGTATTTTTATTTATTATTTTTTTTAAAATCTGCCAATGGTTACAGCTTCTGGTGCTGTCACTTAGGGAAGTCAGCTGGGCTGAATTAGCAGTAAAGCCCAAGGAAACAAAAGAAGGCAGGTGGGAGCTAAAGTTTGGGCTCTGGGGAATGGGGGTGGTGGAGGAGAGCAGGCAAAGGAGGCCCTCTGGGAGGGGGTGAGTGCAGGCTGCGTGCTTCTGTGTAGTTTACTTGTAGTCCCTTTACTACAGCTTTTCTGAGAGGTTCTGGGTGAGTTCCTTGCAGCTCTTCATGGATCTCTGTAAGGTTAGAGAATACAACACATTACCTGCTTTAGCATGCCACTATAGGGTTTGCAGAGTATGTGCTGTAGCTACAGGACTATTATTATTTTTTTTTTTTAACTTTGTGTCTGGCCTACTAAATCTGAAGGCCATGATATTAGATAGGAGGTGGGTCTTAACAGATATGAACTTGAAAAATAATTGTTTTTTGAATACCTCTGGTATTTTGCAGCAACAAATTGCATCAGACATCATAATTCTGCATGTAAGGTTTATATAATGAAAGTGGGATTAGCTTTGAAGTGTAATACAGAAAATTGAATGTAATTAGTTATGAGGCCTTCAAAAGGTGAAATGAAAGAGCAATATAGTAAACAGGCAACTGATTCCTTGAAACTTTGTTCTCATCAGAATGATCTTTAGTGAACATTGTTACCAAACCAAGTATGGTTTCATCTAAACTTTGCCTACTTGAGAACTGACTCCTGCTAAGGCTGTTCCATGGACTCTGTTCCTTGGGCCTTTCAAGCCTTACAGACCTATCTGGTGAGGGGAAGCTGTTTGTATTCCCTTTACAACTGGACTTTTGTGGACCAGAGTTCCCTAGAGGTGCAAATAAAGGAGTTTCTTAACTCTTTGTGCTTCTTTAGGAGTGGCCTTCAGGAGGATTAAGTCTCTCTTCTGCAAGATCATACGTAGCTTTGGGTAAAGTCAAGTAAAGGTGTTTGAAAAAAAGGTGTCACTGGCTGGAGATCTCTCCTTTCAGGATCTTCAGTGGACTTACAGCTCTGTAGGCATACAGCTAATTGCTATAGGAGATGTCCTTCACCTCTGTTTCTGGCCTTCCTGGCTTCCTCAAAGTACTGGTCAATATTCTACAAGTTGGTTAACTTGGGCTGCCTCTTGTGTGGAGTTCTGTTCCCCATGACAGCCTGGGTATTTTTCCTTAAGTTGCACAGTGTCTTTCAGGCTTCAGCCTTTCCCAGCAGGGATGAGCAGATGCTGTTACCTGAATCAGATTTTTCTTTCGTCCTCTTGCTCAATGCAATACAACAATCTTTAAAGGAAAATAACGTCAGATAATTCTTTGTTTCTTGACTTCGATATCTTCAAATGTCTTGCTTCACAGATGACCGTATCAATATGTAAAGATGTATGGGCATCTAAGGCAAACACAGAGAGTGAACTTGTGGCTTTTCCCTAAAGGAAGGGGCAATGTGTAATTCCCACTGCTGTATTTCCTGAGCCTTTCATCCTTCTTCCTGGAGGCTGTTAATGATCAGCATCAGCACAATACTACATTCCCTCTGTGCCTTTAAGCTGTGCTGGCTGGTGAGACAAGGGAATGAAGCCAAGGTACATCTAAATTTCTCCTCTCCTGTGTGGGTTCCATCCTTAGCACATCCCTCAATGCAATGAGGACACCAACTTCCTTCTTTTTTTACTGATCTTTCCCATGAATAGGTAGTGAGCAAGACCTGCTCTTGTTCTGGAGATAATTCAACTTGGGCCTGAGTAAAGGGGCTCTTGCCTCTGTAACCCACTACTTGGGAGCACCAAGTAAATAAGTCTGAAGCTTGCTTTCCTGTTGGTGGTCACACAGGGCTGGTAGGGGACCTGATGGAGCTGGGTGTCTAAATATCTGCTGGGCTGGGAGGGCCAAGGTGGCCAATGGCCAAGAAGCCACAGATTGTGGGTGCATGAAGCCAAAGGGTGAGGCATGAGTGAAGTCAGGAGCTGGGCCACAAGTCAGGAAAGCCTGGAAATTGGGCAGCAGGTACAAGATAAGGAGCAGGCAGAGCTAGGACAGACAGGCTCAAGGAACAGGACTGAGGGCTACCAGGACTGGTGCGGCTTCCCAGAACCATCCCTTTGCTTACTCTGAGCAAGTGTGGGCAGGGGGGCTTTTGTGCTGGGGTCTGGGGGTACATGACCTACCCCTAGCAAGGAATGACTCCCTTCCCCTGCTGTGTGGGAAGAAACAAGGTTTTGTGTCCAGCCAGCTGGATTTCAGCCGTATCTCCGCGCCTTGATGCTTTGGCCCCTTCACTTCCAGTGTAAGCGCAACACTTGAATGCATTACCTCCCTTGACTTCAAACGTTTGCTTTTAAGACTTGGAGTTGATAGGGAAAATGCTGATTTTGGTAACTGCTGACTGGTGTTGAACCTTTTCTTCAAATAAGTTTTTATCCACAGAACTGATCTGTGTAGAGACGTAGGGCCTTTCTAATAATGCCTGATTTGGAGAGTTTCAGAAGTTCATTGTTTTACTTTCTAAGGTCCTAGGCTTAGTAAGAAAAATGTAAATATTTCTCTTTATCTAAACTCTATGCTGTTGTATGGAATTCTATTATGTGGCCAACAGCTTCTTGTTTCTGCTGTGTTGTGTGTTGGGCCAGCATTGCTCCTATAATTGCTAGTGTTATGTAAACAACGAAATAACTTCTTAATGGAATATTACGACATTAATAAGTTATTGCATACAGCTCATTTTAAAAATTTCAATAAAATCAAGTCTCTCACAATCAACTTTTTGGTTATTGAATTCAAATACCCTTCATTTTCTTGAGGGTATTTGAATGTTATTGGAAATTTGACATTAAATTAGAATAATCACAAGCCAAGATGGCTTTGGATCTAACAAGTTTTTTTTATCTGATATAAATTTGCACTTAATGCATTTTTGCATGTTCTGCCTTTGCTTTTATTTAACAATACAATCAAGAATTCAGGAGCAGTTGTTATATATCCTGGCACTTCATTGTTTTGTGCATGAATTAATAGCTTTTCTGTTGGTGAAATCTGTGCAGAAGTTTATTTTCCCCATTTTGTCTGCTTGCCTCGCTGAGCAGCAACAATGGTCAGTGTATGTGATAATGTATTCAGGTAAATAAATGAAGCGTGGTTTTGGGTGAGTAAACGTACCCAGCTATAATTTTCTATTATGACTGTTTACAGCCCTCTGATGTAAAACCTGAATGCAGCAGGGCAAACTGGAAGTCAGGCCTGATTGCACATTTTCTATCAACATATTTTTATTGTTCCATCTAATGGAAAAAATGGGTTTTGCTTTCTGAAAACCTCTATCTCTGATGCTGGGAGCCCCAAGGGCATCCCATGCCTCATCTGGTCCCTGCGGTGACACTGCCTAGGGTGCTCTTTCTGCTTTCCCTCTGCATTTCCCGCCTCTGTGAAGATGCATGTACTGACCCAATTTATTGGTACTTTGCCTTACAAAAAAGGATCACACCAGAAATCTGACAGGTACTGCGTATTAACTTCCCACACTGTGAAAATCACCTTTATTGCTGAGAATTATGCTTGATTTGTCTACTGAACAGAAGGCAAGTCCATAAGCATGATTTCATAGTCAACTTCTCAATGTATGAAAGATACCTGTTTGAAGTGGTATGTTAATGTGTTAAAAATAACAATTAAAAAGTACCCCCTAGGTTATTTTGATTGCCTTCCAGCCCAGAATTTTGTTAGCTACATTATATTTTTGATCCAAATCGTGGCCAAATCTCTTCCCAAAACCAGAGACAGTTTGGCCACTCATTCCTTCCTGTAATGGTTTTGCTAAGGTTGACTGGAAGTGCATTGAGCTGTGAGCTTGAGCTCAGTAATATGAAAGGAGGCTTCCCCTGTTACCAGCATTGCTGGCTGGTGTTGCTGAATCATCAGTGCTGGGCAAAGTGTACCCTGTCCTGGAAATGCATCACCAGCCCCAACTGATTTCAGAAAGCCAGAACTTCCAGCTTTGAGCGTTTCCATTCTGTAATTTAGGATACAAATGTTCTAGGTGACCCTCCCCCTCAAAAAAAAAATAAAAAAAATGACCAGGAGTAGCTTGAGAAACCTATTGAAATTCATTATATTAGGCCAACGAAACAGAAGACTTCCCTGCCTGTTTGTTCCTCATCAGCTATTGCTGCTGCAGATCAAGTGTTAGCTCCTCAGCTGGTATCAGCTGGCCCCAGTTTCAATTAAATGCTATTTAATTGTATCAGCTGAGGGTCTGGTCCACAATGCTTAATTCTTCCATTGGCTGGAACAAAGGGCTGCCTGGCAATGCAAGAACAAAACCTGTTACTGTTGTTGTTAGAGCAATGGGATTGGCCGGTGGAGGTATCACATTTACTCCGGTTGTTCAGGCAGAGCAGTAATGTTGTGTGTAGCTACATCAGAGGGGCTGAAAAATTCCACTCTTAAATGGTAGAGCATCATAAAGAAAATTAACTGTTAGGAAGCTGTGTTCTTATCTAAAAATTACTTAAACTAAGTCAAAACAAATTATCTTGGCTTGCATGACATAACAGCATGCACTATTTCAGTTAATTTTATCCTCTTATAATACTGATTCCTTTAAAAAGACTGTCATCAAATATCCTGTATTTCTTGTATTATTACCTGAACTCAGTCTACATGAATCGTTTGAAAGTATATAAAACATGGCTTGCTAAATCACACAATTATTTTGCAGATTCATTGAAATTGATGGCGCTATATGCATTATGCCTGGAAAAAGTGTTTTCTGGTGCTAAAACAAGTTTAGTTACACGTGCACACAGGAAAGTTAGGCTTACTGGAGTGAGCGTGGTCACAGACATGTTTTAGTGCATATGAACATTTGAATGGAGGCACATATGAGCAGTTTAATTGTATGCTGGAGAAACTTTTGGGAATACATTTTTTGTTGCTGTCTAATTTGGATTTGTATGGATATTTTGACTTGAGCCTTTTTCCCCTTGGCTGGTTAAATTTTCGATCAGATCATTTAAAGAAAAACAACCTGAGGAAGTAAGAGCAAGCCACAAAGACATTTAAAGCACGCCACAACCTGAAATAGAAATTAAAATACTAATAAAAAAAAATCTCATGGGAGAGCCTTACAACTAGGCAGTGTAACAGAGCAGACTGTGAATTACTCTGCCCCTGGGAGACACCAGGGCTCTTCCCTACTTGGGCTCTCCCTGGCTACGTGATGCTGGGAAGTTATTTCAGTTCTGTTTCCTCATTTAGTAGGAGGGACACCCTAGAGCGTTTTGAGATCTATTAATAAAAGTCACTACAGGAGAGAGAGAGAGACAGACACTATGATGTTTTCAGTGTCTTTGGAGAATAATTCATGCTCTTGACTTTAACCTCAGAAGAAACTCACACCCTTAAGAATGCTTCTGTAGAGGAAGGCCTGAAATGCTGGGACTATGCACGAGTCTGGGGTCAGAAAAACCCTTACATCTAGTAGCACCCTCATGGCTATATGATTGAGGGTTATTTGATTGCTCGCATACTTCAGGACTTTGTGGTGTGACTGGAAGTGCAAGCAGATTGTCTCCAATAACAGAGGGGCTTGCAAGAGCCCCCTTGCACCTCCTCCTTTCCCAGCCTTGTCTGTTTTCCTGCTCTCCTGTGTTTTTCTTGCTTCCTGTCCCTAAGAAAATGTTTTTTTGAATGCTGATCCAACATAATCACAGATCTACTTCTGATGGTTTGATGTTAAAGTCACTGGAAACTCTGGCCATGGTGAATTCCTGTACAGTAATTATCACTAAAAAATTCCCTTTTTCCACCAGTTGATGATATTTTATTCTTTAATCAAGCCTTGCCATAAAGCTCACTGCAAGCTTAGAGAAAAGCATGGGAAAGGTAGGTGCTTGCCAAGGGTGCCTGAGCTCCCAGCAGCCCTCTTTCTTTCCCACCTCCTGAATTGTTGCTCAGTAGGTGTTAGTGAAAAAGCTTTTGTAGCTGTTTAAAAAATGTACGCCTTCTGTGCTCCCATCCCTAGCAAATGTATATATTCTGATTTATTAACTTGGTGTGAACTTCTTTTCTAATGGGTCGTCACCTTCTCTGTGGTTCAGGCTTCTCCTTGCCTGGTGCTGCTGTAAACCTGCTGAGGCAGCAGTTCCCATCCAGCCTGCACCCTTCCTGCTATGCTCCCTTGGTATCTGAATTGATGTCTCTGCTTTTTCTCTTCTTCCCTCCCTGTTGGCAGGATTTTCTGGAACTGCTTTGGTGGTGATTTCCACTCTTTTGGTCCTAAATTTGTCTTTGCTTTTCTAAGGGGTTTATCACACTTTTTTTTTTTTTTTTTCTCTCCTTACTGATATGTTGCAGTAAAACTGCAGTGATTAAATGGGGTTATTCTGTGTTTGCTGTTGAAGGTGGGAGGATGTGCGGCCCTCGTTGTAGAAGCAGCTGTGCTGTTACAGGGAGGGATGATCTATGAGTAAAGGAGTGTGCTGGGGCAGGTTGGTTTTCTGGCTCTCATTTCTTGTCAGGTCTGGGGCTTCTCCAAGGGATGGGCTAAAACATTTTAGACAGCTTCAGTGGCTGAGCTGGAAGCATAATTGCCATATTCCCTTGCAGGTCAGACCTAATTGCCTTTGGGGTTGCCGTTGTGTTGATCTCTCAACCAAGACTCCCAGCTAGGGGCTGGAGTAACAAGACTTGATTATCTCCTCTCTTCTCAGGGTGGGAGAGCTTTGAGTCAGGGCCTATCCTTTATTCTCTTTGTGCAGTGCCTACAGCAAGAGAGCAGTGTCCTCAGGTGGATTAGATTAGAAGAAAGATGATGTAGATGCACAGCACCTATAATCCAGCAGGGAAAGTAGTTGCTCATTTCCCTGCTCCGTTGGAAGATAAAAACTTTGGGCAGTTGCCGAGAAATGTGTCAAGGTTATAACTCCCGGGTGGGCCCTGAGCGTCAGTGTTAGACGTGCAAAATGAGAGTGGTTGAAGTGCAGGCTTTTTCCTTCATGGGCTCTTTGAAGACTGAGGTAACATAAAAATAAATAAATAAAAATAAAAGGTTTCCATGGAAATCTCAGAACCGAAGGAGTGAATATCAGTGTGCTTTGTATGTTCTTCACAGCTGATATAAGTCACAGTGCAAATGGACCTAAGTGCTGAGTGACCTTTGGAGGGGAAAAAAAAAACAAAAACACAACACCAAAACACAGGAGGAACTTTGTTGTCAGTGGTGTGGTGTTTTTTTTTTTTTCCCCACAAGAAGTCATTTTCAGTGAAGTGATTCGCTGGTTTAACCAGACAGGGACATGGTGAAAAGATGGAGACTGCAGTAACAAGGCCCAGTCAATTATTGACTAGCCCATCTCAGCAAACTTGTTTTCTTTGCTGACAAAATATTGTGACCTTTGTCTAGGGAGCTGAGCCTGCAGGAACCAGGAGGTGACCATTCTGGGTGTCACTGTGGGAAATGAACATTTTCTTGTTATTGGAGTGAATTGAATTTTCTCCTTGCAAAGCTTTTCCTATTATCTTTTAGATTAATGTGCTGCACATGGCTGTCTGCTCTGATTTCTGTCCTTTCTCATAGGAAAACATGCAGAATAAGCCAGGGCTGTAGTTGCCTTGTGAAATATATCAGGAGCTCCAAGTTAGAGCAGCGCCAGGTATGGCCCAGACCTCAGCTGAAACCCCTTAAACACAACTGCCATATATTTAAGCACTAATACAGTGACTTGTATAGATGTTTCTTCAAAGAGCATCTGCTTGTACTGCTAGAGCTTAAAAATTCAAGGGCACAAAGAGGTTTGCAGTAGCAGTAGTGCTCTGGTGTGTTCACATTTGCTGTGTGGATGTCTGCATCTCCCCTTCCTTTCTGTCTGTTTCAAATACAGATCATGCTCATCCGGAGGGTTGATCAGGGCACAGGGATAAGGCTTCTCTGTACCTTTTCCACAGATGTTGCTCCTTTGGGCACCGATGTAGCCAGAACACTCCAGGAAAAAAGGGGGGTAAATGGCACTGCCCCTTTGGGGGATCTCAGGCATGTCCTAGGTGTGCCTTGCCCTGTGATGGGGAGGAGGCTGTAGTGGCTCCATCAGTTCTGTGCACCGGAGGTGGCAGTGAAACACAGCTGGCCTCCTGAATTGCTCGCTGAAGTCACCAGAAGCTCTCATTACTGATATTCAGCGTGGCAGTTTGATATCTGACTGAACATATTGAATTGAAAGGCTGGTAGAGCCCTTGTATGTGATGCTGTCACTGGGAATAGAGGTCCTGCTCAGCTCAGTGTTGGTCGCCAGTTTGCTGAACTAAGTTCTGCAAGACCCACATTCATGTTACTGGAGACCATTGTATAAGGCCATAAAGACTTTAATTCCTTATCTGCAAGGACCACTCTAAAATTCTAGTCTATAAATGGAAGTGGTGTAGATAAATCAAGGACTATGGTTAATAAACTGAAACCTAAACTGAATAGTTGTATTTAGTTAAGATACTAAGTAATGCAATGAGGTTCCCAGTACCTAATAGCTTCTGTGCCACAGATAGCGAGCAAACCAGCAAAGAAAAGTTCCAGGAAGAGCAAAGAAGTAGCAAATCCAAAAAAAAAAAAAAAAAAAGCTTCAAAGACAGCCCATTGAAACTGGTAAGGATTTTAAAAAAATGCTTTTAGAAAGAAACATTAAAAGGATCAACATCAAAGGAAGAACAAAAGGAAATAGGGACAAATAAATTAAAGAACAAAATTATGTAGAGAAAGAACAAAATGTCTTACACAGAAGACTGAAAATGAAGGACATGAAGAAATCAGAGAATAGGAGCATGATGCAGCCTTGAGTATCATTTGCATGGGTGCTCACAGTCCAATGTGAGCACTTGCATTATACTTCCTATTTTATTTTCTTTCATTTTATTGTACCTTACCCTAGAGAAGATAATTATAGGTTCCTTTTAATAATAATTACAGGTAGGCTGTGCCTTTTACCTCTGGTCTCAAGGGATAACAGAAATAGCACTGTGGGTTGTCAAGAACTGCTTGGATGCTTTGCCTTGCGCCATTAGCAATGGCAGAAGTGGTCTGAGGGTTGCAGGAGGAAGGAGCAGAGTTCTGTCATGTGCTCAAATATGGGTAGGATTTGGGTATGTGTCACGGTAGGTGAAGGCTCAGTGAGGATAAGGAAGAGGCTGCCTTCCCTACTTGAGGTCTATAATGCGTGATTTGCCCTATCTGCCACCTACAGAGAGGTGCAGGAGAATGTATGAAGTACCTCTGCTGATGAAGTCAGGGCTATTTTATGCACCACAGAAGATGCTATTTCAAGTAACAGGTATATGCCAAGATACTGGGAGAATTTGATGTGGAGACTGGAATATAAATAAGGGCCACAGAGTCGTGCTGTGCAGCTGTTCCACGTGTGCTCCCCCTGCACCAATGCTCAGGGCACAGCAACAGCCCTGGGGTAAGGGACGAGGTGTGCTACATGTGAATGGTGTGTAACAGATGTCTAAGCGTGCCCCAGGGTGAACCCATTACAGAGGTAGTGCAAAAGTCAGAGCTTAATCGTGCTATTCCCCACCTGTTGTGGGGTTATAAACCTGTGGCAAAATGGGAAGTGAAATGGCCAATGGATCTCATGAGTCCAGCCAGACCCAAATTGTTTTTCTTGTAGAGGACATGAGAGAAACCAGCTGAAAATCCCCTCAGTATCTGCTCTAGCACTTTTGGTTTATTCTCAGAAGGCAGACATTGGTATTGCTGCAAAACACTTCAGAAGGGGTAAGGATGCTACAAGGCAGTGAAATACAAATTGCTCTACCCCAGAGGGAAATGCTGGCAGCTTGCGTGCCCCAGTAGCCTCTCTTCCTCCATCAAATTTCCAGGGGCTGTGTTCTGATGCAGCAGCTCTTCCTCATCTGCTCCTTCAATGCAGTGGCAGCAAGAAAACAGGAAAAGACTGCAAACACACTCCTGTTTGTACCCCACAGTAAGTGCGATCTGAAGTCATTTGGTTCTTCACTTACTGGCACCTGACAGCCAAAGGGGCTGAGAAACAGAAGGAGGAAAAGAAAAAAAAGATTGAGGATTAGAAAGGTGAGAGGCACAGCAGTGGTGATCGCCTCTAAAGTCTTTTAATGGAAAGGTCTGTGGAAAATGATTTTCTCCTTTTCTTTGCTCTCCAGACCCCAGTGTTCAAAGGGCAGGCAGTGACTGCGACTGCTGCCAGCTGGATCCTCTGCAAGCGCTGTTCTTTCGGCTTGGGCAGGCTAATTCCAGGAGTGGGAAAACTTGCCCTGGGTGCTGAATATGCACATTTGCATTCTTCCTGAAACCTAAGCTGTACTTTTATTTAGTCTGAGTCATAATTCAAAAAAAAAGGCACAAATCTTTTGTGGAGAAAAGCAGAAGAAAACTTTCTTGGCACACGCATATGCAAGCCATATTTCTACAACATTTTTTTTCCATGTAAGTTTAACCTCTGAAGGACACAAGTTAAATTGAACATGTAGGTTTGGTAACATGCAATGGTATTGTCAGCCTGGCAGTCATAGAGCAGTGATACAGCATGGAAGAAGCAGCACACCTGCGTTTAGAAAGAGGGTGAGGTTACCTTGCCAGAGTCCACATTAATTCTGTCGTCCCTGTGTGACTGTGGCCATGTCATTTAATTTCAATGCATCGCTTTCAAATGGGTGTGAAATGAGTACCATATGCAGCATGCATGCAAAGGCCAGGGGAATAAATCACAGCTAGAGATCACATCATCCTTAAGGAGGAGAAGTCTGGGGCTGTGCACATCTGAAACAACCGTGCTCTGTGATCTGCCTGGTGGATGAGCAAGGAGAGTGTCACCCTGCTGGGGTGAGGGGACATGATAGGAAAGGTATGGGAATAAGTACAGAAAGTGCCTTAATCCCTACTGTACAGCTTGCTTCCCATGCAGGTGTGGATGTGTTGGAGCATGGCAAAGGAACAATGGGTAGAAGACTCCACCTTGGCTGCATGTGTTTGTGTCACTAAAGGGATTTTCATGCACCATGGTATTCTGCTGAAAGGCTTTGAAGCTCAGGCATATCTCTGCACGAGTCGAACGGGGCTGTGTCTGGACTGGACCTGACAAGTTTTGCAGAACTATGTTGGCTCGTGCAGATTTCTGCTAATTTGGGCATCCGTGTCGTGTTCCTCCACCCTGCAAAGGGCTGTCCCCTAACTGCAATGGGCTGGGACCTACGTGCGGCTGTGGTGGGGTTGGCCTGGGCAGCCAGATGTGCCCATGCTAATAATAACAGGAATTGCCTTATGAGCAAAGCTCCATCTGGGTCATTTGTGTAAGCTACAGGGTATCAGCTCTGTCTTCTTGCTGGACAGGTTATGTAACTGCATCAGCAATCAGACACAAAACTTGAATTTTACCTTTTTGGAACATCTGGCCATTCACGTTTTAGGCCGGCTGATCTTAGAAGGATCCTGGTCAGAAGTAGGGCTCTGTGCATGCATGCAGGCATGGCAAGCAAGTGCTGAAAGGTTGCCAAGACAATGACCTTGAAAATCATTTTCAAATTCTAGTGAATATCTTGCATTTTCTCCACTCTTGCCTCAGCTCCAAGTTTTGGTGAGAGCAGTGCTGTGGTATGCTGACCTCCCTTGCCCTAATGCATCACTTATTTAGAAGATTCCCTCTTTTTTTCTCCTGCTGCTTTGCCATCTTTGAAGCCAGCAGCAAGGAAGGCAGTGGAGCCCTGTGCGGAGGCAGGATGTGACCTGAAGGAAGTGGTGTCTGAAAGGAGTCCAGGCGACTCCAGCAGGCTTTGGATTGAGCTGGTAAAAGGCTGCTGGCAGGGTGCTCGGCCGTGCCCTCACAGCATTTTAATTTCCTCCCTTCCCTGGCCTCAGATAGTCTGACCCTGCTGACCTTTGGTGAGCACTGATCCTCTGCTGTTCTCCACCAAGAAAGCAAAACCCAGAACAAGTTTTGCTGGAGAATTGTCAGGGAAGTGATTGCAGCTTTTAATTTGCTTGACTTGCTGGCTGAGGTCCATGTTGGCAGATATTTTGGTAGCTCATTTATGCTGGAGGCTTTTCTCTGTACTTTAAAGCTGTGCTCGAGATACCTGGTACAGCCTGATCCACGTCCCCTTTGAATGCAGCCTCAGGATCGCCTGCTCACATAAATGAAGCCAACGGATTGTATGTCACAGCAGCAACATGTAAAGAAAGTTTTCATGTTCCTAATGTTTTTAATTCAGGGGTTTTGAAGAAATAAGAATAGTATGATGGTTTGTTTCTTCAAAGCCTGCCCCCCCCCCCCCCCCCCCCAAAGCTCTTCAAACTGCTCTTCTTATTCTCAGAGGAGATGATAAATACAACACATGCACCCATGCACATAAACCAGCATTATTTTGTGCTTAGTCCATGTGTTTCATGTAGAAAGCTGGATGATGGCCAGATCAGTAAATGACTCTGATTTTTCATGGAAATCAAGAACACAACAGATGTACTATATACTGAAAAGAGTTAAGAATAACTGTTTGCCATCTCAGTGCTTGCCTTTAAACAAAATACCTAATGTACAGAGCAGCAGTTGTTTAGTGTATGGAGAATTTAACATTAATAATTGCCTTTGCTATTTCTGAAAGCTTGCCAGGTTTATGCGGGGGGGGGGGGGGGGGGGGCAGGGGTTGGGTTGAAGTTAATGACAAGTTTTGCAGACAGGATTTCTGCTAACATTTTAAGCACTAACCGTGTTCAAACCCTCTGACTGCTATGAGCTGTGAAAGTCTTCTCATGACCACTTGCATGTTACACTAAGTTTTGAGAAAAGATGAGCAAGTATCAAAATTAATTCCCATTTTTGTCTTGCTGTGGAGCTGGTTTTTTTGTGTGTTTTTTTTTTTTTTTTTTTGTATTTTGTATCTGAGGTAAACTGAGAAGCTAGGTCAGGGTCACACAGCAAGCTTATTTTGAATGCTGGTGCCTCTCTCTGTCACTGGTACCAATTCATTCTCATTACAAATCTGAGTAGCTAGTTCAGCATTACACGGAGGATTGGCTGCATCTGGCAAAACTGGATTAATTCCAGCGTCCTGCATAACTCCAGACTGACTGCAATCCTTGGGAGAAAGATTTGTCTTTAAGAGTTAATTTGAGTGTGCTCCCAATGTGTGTCTTTCAGTGTGTTTGGCTTCATTGCTGCTGTCAAATGGCATGGGGGCCTTTATGTAAATAATTTTGACAATATGCATTTGTAAGCTGGTGTAAAGAAAACATTTTCTTCCTTTGCATGTAGTATAGTGGTAGAGCTTCATCTCCACATCACATTTCTGCTCAAATGTACAGCAGTTTTAAGTAATTCTCTGTGCAAGAATACTCCACGTAGACACAATTTAGGGGAACAGTTCACCAATCTACCTGGAAGGCTGACTTCTTTAAGACAAATATTGCTAATTCTGTAAACTTCCATACAGTGCTTTTTTGGTTCAATATGTTGCTTTAAAAAAAAAAAAAAAAAAAAAAAAAGAGGAAGAATAAAAACCCAAAGTTTTCCTAGAGGGCTAAAAAAAGACTTTTGAAATGCCATGAGAGTATAGTGATGAGTTATGCTGGAGAAACCAATATTATATCTTTCATCATTTGTCTGGTGTCCTTGCCAAACTTCTAATTTAGCAGTGCACAGTAGTGCACCAAAGTGAGTCATGAATTCTTCAGTGTAATTACCACGCAGTGCAAAACTGAGGCTACAGAAGTCTGAACCTTTTCCTGTCTGTTTTTCCCCTTCTACTTGCTTTTCAAATACCATATGCTTTGCAGGAAAGCTGTGCATAGCATCGCAGCCTCAACCCTGTTCTGAGCAGATATGATTAAAAACTGAATTCTGAATTAATGAGTAAAAGTTCCTATTTATGGGACAGTCATAGAAGGGAAAAATGCCCTTTTTTGCAGCTAGGTTTTTTTATTTGAGGACTACAGCGTGGTAGAGGTAACCACTGTAGTGTTGTTTTGATATGATAAACGCTGGGAGATAGTCTTGTTGACATTTGAAAATTTGTTTTTTCCTTGAATTGATTTTTATATCCTTGTGTTTGTCTTGCCTATGCATTTTCAAAAACGATGCTTCCACATGAGGTCGTTGCTAGGGGCATTTGCAATGCCTGTGCATTCCTTCAGGGTGCGGCCCCATGAATGACTCATGGAAGGGTCCCAATGACTGTATCAGTAAGTTGTGAGGGTGTACCTGCAGTCTGGGGTCTCAAAGCTGATACTGTGTCCAAATTCATGTACGTCTTGGTGGGTTCATTGAGGATCACTAACTTTTACTTGTTCTCTAAGTGCACACAAGGGCTCTACCTTTAAGATATGACTACAAAAGGCAAACTTCACAAATTTGCTGACAAGTGAAGCCTTCAGAACAAGATACAATCTTAACAATGGGTTCTGTTGGTCTAGTAAAAGGCCTGCAAATACTCTTTAAATCCATTCTGTTTAGTGTCCAAACAGACTTAGAAATTCAACAGTTTCTTCAGTATAAGGGACACTTAGGTTTCTTCAGACTGTACAAAGTTGAATCATGCTTCCAAACATGCTGCACCAAATGTATTGAATATGTTGAACTACCTCGGTATCTGAATTATTTGTGCCTCCATGTGTGTGACTCGGGTAACCGCGTAACAAAGAGCTGCCATGGTATGGATGTGGGTGGTTGCACTTCCTCCAGCTGCCGTGAGGATGCCTGATGTTTGGTGGAGCATCATTCCTAGGTATTGTGAAAAACAGCTTCCTGAGTTCTTAACTGCACAAACTTCCTGCAGAAATACGTGGTTGTGTTTCAGAAGGCATACTTAAGCCACAACAGAAATACTGTTGTTGCAAGGTCCAAATACATCGCGGACCTTTCCTACCCCCCTCTGGCTGGCATTTTCCTGTAATGAGATGAAATGTGCCTTTCTGGCACACGTCTTTTCAGCAGCTATGGACAAATGCTGATTATTTAATAGTGACCGTGGGGCAGTACAATGACAAAAGACATATTAAGAAATCCCCTTACAGTTCTGGAAACTTCTTTCTACTCTTTTCCAATTAGTGTTTTGGTTGCCAGAGTTTGGTTTGGGATTGTGGCTCAGCCCTGCACTTGTTCATCCTTGGACAAAGGTGATTAAGCATAGGGCTTGCTTATGAATAGTGTCCCAGTCTCCTGGCAATGCTCTTGACTGCTACTTCTATCATCACATTAACTGAACTCAATGGTCTGAATTCCTAGAGGTCATTTCTTTGCCTGTCATAACTGTGTTTATTAGATTGCAGTGTGGTGAGAAGTTAGTTCTACCTCCACGCTGAATGAAATGCCTCGTTCTTCCATTTTTCTGAAATTTTGAAACTTCAGTGTTGTCATTGTAGGAACTTACATAGAGAGGTGAGGCTAAGCTAATGGCTCCCTACATAGACTGTGTTCCTTTGCTTGGAAGTTGAATAAGTTATGTATTTCAGGACAGTTATTCTTTAGGACATGGAGAGGTTCAGCTTGTACATCAGGTAATCTCTCAGTTACAGAAGCATCAATAGCATTTGTAATATCCTCAGCTGTAAGGATCCACAAGATCATAAAGTCCATCTCTTATGCCCCAGATTAATTCTTGTGTATTGTGGAGTTTCATAGCACAAGTAAAAACCAATTTCCAAAGGAATCCACAGCCTAAACATGTATACATCAAGAGGAGATAACAGTGAATAAGACATGTTTGGCATGGTGTACGATTGTAGTTGTGCAAGAAGCTAGCATAATCATGAGTTGGGGGGGGGGGAAACATTAATTGTTTTGTGTTATGTTGGATGGAAAACTTAAAGGGGAACTGCTGAGAAAGGGCTTATACAAGACAGGCAAGGTGGATCAAATCCAGCTGGATCCTTCAGGCACTGGGATGGCACAAACAAACCCTGTCTTACTCACTGTAATTATAATAGCCGCCTTGGAGAGATGGGTTCGGTCTAAATGCTGCATTACTTTGATTTTTGTCAATTAAAGTCTGATGCAGTTAGACGAAGCCCTTGCTCTGTGTACTTGACACTGCAAGATGTTGAGGAGACTGGCCCTGATCCAGCAAAGCACTTAAGTGATTCCATTAGCCTAAATGGCACTACCTGTGTGCTTAAAATTAAGCATGCACTTAAGTGCTTTGCTGGGTTGGTGCCAGTGTGTGCAATGGGTGGCAATATTGGATTCATTGCGAGCACCAAAGCCTTGCTTTGGTTTTTGCACACATGAGGTCTATATGGTTTCATTTACTGCCTCTCCAGGCCAGCTCTTCACGTTGTGATTTTGATAAAAATAAGTGACGACACTGAATAAATCACCCCCCAAAAGTGCTTCTTGCACAGAGTTTTTACAATGCGTGCTATCAAAACCTGTTCACCCAGAGTAATGTTGAACTGAGCAGGTCCAGTTAACAACACTAAAGCATGAGGCAATTAAATACAGAGCCTGACACCTGGTAACCTGTGAGCGTGGTTTGGGAGCAGTTGCAGAACATTTGAAAGGGCTGATGTTCTTGACTGAATGGAGGCTGCATAGCCAGATGCTTAATGGTGTTCTTGGATCAAAAGGATCTACAGTCTATATATAATTGTGATAAAACTGTATCATAAAATACTATAATCAGTATTACTTAGTTTATATGCTTTTCTTTTAAAACCCCAAAGGCACTGTGGGTTCAGAAATAAGCATATCCACTGAGTCTGAAAAGTTAGAGGTCATACAGGTGCCAGAGTCCACTGAGAAAAATTTGAAATGATTTACCCTAAATTAAAGACAATGGGCTTGGAAGGGACCTCAGGAGGTCGTTTAGTTCATCTGTCTCTTTAAACCACCAGCACAATATATTCCCCAGTCTCCCCAAGCTATCTATTCCAGGGTATAACAGTCTTTTACCATTAGAAAGTATTTCCTGATGTCCGAATTGAATTTCCCTAGCTGTAATTTTATCTCATTATTTCTTGTCTGACCTACCATGCGCACGAAGAATAGATTATTCCCTTCCCCTCTGCAGCATCCTTTCACAGCAGTCTCAGGGCAGCGCTGAGCTGCTGCTCCTCAATCTGCATCACTTTCCTTACTTCTCTCTTGCAATTCTTCATGCTCCCTTCGTTTCCAGCCCTCTGAGATCTTGCCCCCACAAAATATCCATGAGGGAATAAGAAGGGGGTTGAGACAGTGCTCTCAGCTTTCTAGGCAGTAGTCTGTTGTATATAGGTAGAAGAAATATTGCAGCCCTGCCTTGCTGTACATCAAAGTGTATCAGACCGCCCAGTCCCTGTCTATATGGCTATTTATTGAGATGACTTTTCTTATTAAAGAAACAATTCTCTCTTTTTTAAGCTTAGCGGCAGGTGATGCAGGAGATAAAACTGGCTGGACACAGCTGTTGCTGAAAGGCCTGTTTTCCCAGGGAAGCCGGGGCGTGGGCTTGCCTTCTTGCTCTTTCCCCTGACCACTAACTTGCTCCTCACAAAGGAGCCTCAGTTCTGGTACTGAATTTTGGGTTTGTTGGGAGGTAGGCAAAGGACTGAGGCTGATGCAGTTAATGAGCTGCAGTGCAAGTTCTGCAAAGCTGGGCTGGAAAACCCTTTAGGAGGGACCTGAAAGAGAGAGATACAAAACAGACAGAAGAGGAAAAGGGAAGCTGTTCCTCCGGGTCTTCTGCATTGCTCCAGCTCAAATCCAGGGAGGACCTTTGCAGAGTCAGGATGCTCCAGCAGCATTCTGGTGATGGATTTTTCTTTTTCTTTCAAAGATGCAGCTTGGCACATTTGATTGCCAGCACTATCAGTGCTTGGACACATCAGGTGCAGAGCTTTCTTCAGCCTTCTCTTTATTCCAGGATTACCCCTGAGGGCAGCAGTGGCTTGGGCACATTGGGGATCCGCAGGTCAGCCCTTGCATTGCATGCTCACCGAGCAGCCCTTCCCTACGTGCGCACGTGCACTGCTCTCTTTATTACTCTTGAAGCACCTCGGGAAAGTTTTTGCAGTGCACGGCCCTGCCTGCCTTGCAGCTTTGATAATGCTCTACTGTCGACAGCTGATACTCACGTGGGTACAAAGCCAGTTATATTTACACTCTCCCAGAAGGCTCGGTGCAGTTGTCACAACTTGTCAGTGGTCAGGACTGAACAGTTCACTGCTGGAAAGAGGCTTTTCTGTTACAGAATTTGGCATGTTTAAAAAGGATCTGGGTGGCTGAGATTATTAAGATGTAATCAAATGCATTAAGGCAACTACTTCCTTCACCATTAATAATGAGAAACCTGGCAATATAATCTTCCCTTCAGTCTCTTGTTTCATTTTTGTGGTGAGAAATGAAATGAAAGCAATCAGGAGCTCCAGGAGCCTTTTCACATCACATATTTTTGTTGTCATAAAAATCATTGAATAAGTACTCCTGTCATGTAATTTTAGTTAAAAAATAATAATAAAATAATAAATCTTGAAGAAATCTGCCCCTTATCATAACTCCTAAGCGTTCCCATAAATGAGAATTAGGTTCTTAATTCATGGAAGTACTTCAGAAAACTTTTCCTTAAGCCTCACTTGCAATATATACACTTCCTTCTCAGGTAGTCTGTTTCATTTTTAGCTTCCTGTATGTGGTATATTTGTTTACTAAATCTTATACAATTTATTTTAAATCCTCCTGAAGAGTTAAGGGATTAGGAATGATGGATTATAGCAGTAATGATAGATCATGGTTAATGTCTTGCATATTTTTCCACTACTGCAGGTTAAATACTGACCAACCCTTACCTTATAAAGCCTCATTTAAACCTAATACTCAAAGGTAAACATCACAGAAGTTATCATCTAATGCTCTTATTTGACGTAGGCTTACTGTTTCCTCAATTGAGGAAAATGAGGAAAACTGCATTGAAGTGGTTGAATTCCATTATCTTTGATTCTGCTCTTTTAAAACCAATCTTTTCACCGTTTGTCTAATGACTCCCTTGAGTTTGTTAACCTTTGTAATTATACCATTTAATTTTCATCTCTTAAATCAATTTATAGAGTAGGTTCAAGACGATTTCTTCATATCCTGAGTTAAGCTCTGTTCCCACCAGAACTTGGAATTGTAATTAGACCTCCAAGGTTGAGGGCTCCTGGTGTGCTTTGCCAGTGCTGGTCTTGGGCTGATCTACCTGCAATAACCCAGACTGGCAATTGCCATCGGGAGATCTCAAAGGTAAATTGGGAGACCTCAAAGACAATTCAGTAGAGCAATACTTTTATTCTCGCTTTCCAAAAAAGTGAACTAAAGGGAGGTGAAATTACTTACACGCAATAACAGAGGTAATGGCATTGACAATGAGGACTTCTGTAAGACCTGTATCATTTTGGTGGCTGTGGGGCTAGTCTTCTGAATTGGGCAAATGGGACTAGGTGGATGTCCCTTTGCAGCTGGTGGAGGATGTGTGTAAACCTCTTCTCTAGCTCGGTTTGATCTTCATGCTGCTTATGTATGTGCACACAGGTGCTTAGTTCCTCCAGACTCCCCTTTCCCACCCACAGGTCCTTGGAACTGCTCTGGAGGTGGAGTGGGATTTGTGTAGAGATTTTTTTGGAAGAGGGCATTCTAACTGTGCCCTACAAGAAAAGAACAACTTACTGTAGCCTGTAAATCCCCATCACTTGGTCCCTGCATTTAGCATCCTGTGTAGTGAAGAGCTTTAATAGGGATGAGACTTCTCTGTGCTCTGCTAGCCCTTCCCTGCAGGGCAGGACAGATGGGCCATGTCCTCCTCTTTCCAGTGCTGCACCAGAGGGGTGGAATCTGCCCAGACTTTTCTATCCCCTCTCTGAAATGCATTGCCAGCTTCACTTCAAAGAGGGACAAAAGAAGGGTGCTTTTTTATTAATTGTTACATGGGAAATCAGCGACAGCACTGTGAGGATGAATCTATCCTCCAGCTCTTGGCTTGTACTTCAGTCATACTTTGTCAACCAGACAAAGCTCATCACTTACATAAAGCCCTTGCAGAGGATAACCAGTAAGAACGCACAAATGGTGAAATAACAAGTCTTGGCACTTCCTAAAGAAGCAGCCAAACATTCAGCTGCAATCACTTTTATTAAGAGGAGAAACTGCTAGAAACAATAGTGGTCCAAATAATTGATGAGAGAAGAATTTGGTCTCTGCCTGGTGCCTGCACTAACTTGCTCTTGTTGGCTCAGTTCATGTACTGCAGGTAGGAGCCCTTAGCAATGATTAAAGAAGCGAAATATTTTAGGCACACCAGAATGTAGCCATTCTCCCAGTGAACTGGGCAAAAATAGCTCTGCAGGTAGATAAATGAAAAAGGAGATGCTTTTATTCCCTATTATATTAGGGACCGGTTATTTTTGTTCCTCTCCCCATGCAGGCAGCAATGAAGCAGAATGATATCTCTGCGGCCGGTGCCTGGCACAGGCTGTGTCCGGCTTTTCGGTCAGCACCTCGGGAGCTGAGGCAGGGAAGGCTGTGCCTTTGCTTCATGTGCTTGCCAGACAGGAGGAGAGGGGAGATGTGGACAGGAGGAGAGGGGAATCAGTACTGCTGCAGAAGATGGGATGGAAAGCTCGTCCTGCCTCAGGGCTTCGTGAATTCCCATAAGTTCTTATCCTTTAGTCTACATTTACCACCGGAGGGGTTCATGGCCTGGGTCACCTCTCTCCCTGCTTCTTGGCCACAGGAGGGCAGAGAGAGGGAGCAGAGAAGGGAACGGGAAGGACCCTGCATGGAAAGGGGCAACAGCTGCTGGGTGCCCACATCATCCTGTCCCTTGTCTTCTCTCCCACCATAAGTAAAGCCATGTCAGAGCTCTGCTGTTGAATACTGGAGTTGCCTTCTGTGAGGACATTTGGACAGCCTTAGTCCCAGTCACATTTTAAAGATCATCAGACCTCAGCAGAGAAAACCCCACGGCCTTCAGCAGGACAATGTAGGGCTGGAAAGCACCACCAGGGCCTGAAAGAGCAGCAGCTATGAATAATTCAATTAATCTCTGCAAGAAAATGAGTAAATAACAACGTTGTCCTAAGAGTTATGCTTAATGTTCCTTGAATGCTGATAATTTTTTTTATATAACTTAGCATGCTGGGCTCTTCCATCCCTGGAGTTCCTTCCAGATGGGATAGCAAAAGTGAGAGAAAGAAAGCTGTCACTGCCATCAGCGCAGTGTTAGAGCTAACGCAGGACTTGTCAAATGATGCCTGGTTGCTGCTGAAAAGCTCTGTATTAGAACGAGGCTGCAAAACTGCAACATTTATCACCTGTGAGCATTATTTGAAAAGATCATTTAGTATCTGTCAGGGCTGCTGTAATATTTTTTTGGCCAAGGAATTTAAGTGGGAAGATGTGTGCGCGCGCGCTTGCACTTCTGATTAATTGTAATTGTAATCTCACATAATGCACTCCTCAGCCTGACATTTTTAAAGTAAGGGTAGGTTGGTTGATTCCTGAAATTAATTATAATTCAGATTTTGGAGTGTGAAATGGATAGAGAGCTTTCTGTAAACCCTTTAGCCACAGCCAGAATTTGCACTGATTTATTATGCACTGCTACTATGCTCTGCTGCTCGTGTCATGAAATCTTTAGGAATTTATTGTGAGAAAATGGCTCCTTTTCACAAGTTGGATGCAAGGAGAAGATGGAATTGGTATTTTAATTACATTTTTATAAAGGAAAACAAAGCCATTCAGGCCTGTGGTCTTTGGTAGACCTGATGAATTGATTTTCTGGTGTCCCTAATTCGGAGAGCAAGAAAAACTTTTATCTGCATAAATCCCTGGGTGAAAGTTTTAACAACATGAAAAGTAGCATATGCTGGGATAACTTATTTTCTTTCCTGTGCGGGAATAAATTACCCAAGTCAAAACACTTCCTAGCACTTCAGCTGGAGTGGTCTTCCTGTGCTTCCCCTTTAGGTGTTAGATTCATTAATGCTTTGCTCTGGAAGCATTAAATCGCTTCAGGAGAACTTAATGACAGTGGCGGCAGAGTTATTAACTTTTGAAATCAATGACTACCCAAAATAAAGGTCTACTCCTAGGAGGAGGTTTTGGAATGACAATGGTTTGCACAAGGTGTTATAGAGGAAACAGCAATGGCAGCATGAAGACTGCCATCTTAATCCAAATTACCTTTAATGTGTAAACAGTGCTCTTTAATAGTAATGAAGAAACTTTCCAATTGATAATTACAATATAGTAATCTTTAATGCTCTGAAGTCCAGAAGATGGAGGAGAAATACAATTAAATGCTGTCCGGGTTCTTGTAGAGTAAGTCAGATGTGTGATTTGGATCTAAGTAAATGTTTGTAGCAGTGTGATGGGTATCGGTGTATCTCCGTTGGATATCGGAGCCTCAATGGGAGCTGCAGGCAGACTGTTACAGAAGAACAGCAGATTTTTTCATTAGGCTCTTCCCTGTTGGCTAGGAAAGATAAGGAAGCCTTCTCCCCTGCTTGACTCATGCAGTAGATAAGATAAAGATCTTTGTATGAGATAAAAGCTAAGTGCAGCCAGAACTTGGAAGAGCCATTTTCTAGGAGACAAACATTAACAGGCATCAGTTTGAAAAAGAAAATAAAACATTGATTTATACTGTGTTATAGAAGAATTATGATTCTGGTAGTGAAAGCAAACTCTTAGTTGTTGATTCCAGATGTACTTTCTTTTGGAGACCAGGACTGGACAGGGGCATTGTCTGCAGGTTTCAATTTCCCCCTTTGGAGGCTGGGGAAATTTTGTCCTTTGCTCTGAGATGGCCTTCGTACCATGTCTACATGCATGGCGTTACTTGCAAAAATTGCTAACCGTAACAGGCTGCAGGGTTTGTCTTGTAGGGATGAGCATTTCTTGAATTTGTGTTGTGTTAAGGGTAAAAAGACTTCTTATTCTTCAGCACTACCCAATTGCTGTACTGGTATAATCCCCCCGTCATTAGACTAACTCAGAGCCAAGCAGTAGGGCTTTCTTTCCTTGGAAGGCTCCCTCTTCAAAACAGTGACAGATTATAGATCATCCATTTCTCTCCCTCAGATTTTTTTTTCCTTTTTTTCCCCTCTTAATTATCTGCATTGCTGCTCTCTGTGTATTATCTACCTCACTCGCTTTAACGAATATAGATTCTAGGGATTGTGCTAGCATGCTTTCCCTTCTGTTCAGAGATCCAGCCGGTGCTATGTGCAGTATTCTAGCAGCATATTGTACACTGAGGCTGCACGATGAGCTCTGACTGAAGCCCCCAGGGACAAATAACCCAAATACAGGCCTGTGTTCCTCTGGTAACTTGGCTGTAATATACCGTTCATTATGTGAGTGCTGGAGAGCCTATGCTTTTATGATTAATGTTACACAAAATATAATTTTGCTGTTGCACTGTCTCCTATTTCAGGAAATATTTCCCTTCTAAGTGACTAAGTTCTTTTGTCAATAACTCAAGTAATACAGTTTTCACATTATCCAAATTCTTGGGCTTTCCTCCCCCACCTTCCCCTTCATATAGCCCATCTCTCTGGAGAGTAAGCATCTCACCCTGAAACCCAGAGTAAAACTCAGAGACATATCTTAACATTACCTAGGTTTAAAAAGAATATTGAAATACACAACTCTCATTAAACATCTATATATAGAGACCCCATTAAAACTGTGTGAACGTGCTTTAGTGGGAAGGTATAAATGAACCAAAGCAGTCTCCTCTGCAGTTCAACACCTGAGCAAGGCAGAGGCTCGGGTAGAAGAATTATTTGCTCTTGTTCAGGTTGGATGTAACATGGTTTAGGCTTGCTGGCATGCTGCAGTCCCTTGCTGCACTGATGCTTGGCTGTCAGCAGCTGGCAGGCTGCTGTCTTTTGGGGAGCAATGGGACTTGTGTGCCCAAGGTTTGATGAAACCACCTAATTAATCAGAGAAAGAAAGTGAGAACGAAGTGGAAGGATATTCAGGTATGATCATCAGGTATCTTGCATAATGGATTGTAATAGAAAGTGGCAGAAGATGCTGGCAATAAAATATGAAAATGAAGTGCATTCATTTAGCCAATTAAGATCAATCAGTGGAGTGAAAGGCACTGTATTTGTTGCAGCTAATGCTGAGTTAACATTTTATTGCTAGTAACTAAAAAATTGGCTTAATTTCCTATTTAAAATCTGTTTCCAATGTTTGTATTCACTCATAAATAATTAAATAATAGTATTATGATTTATTTAATTTTTCTCACCCATCTTTCCTAGTTGCTGGAACATGAGCTTTTCCTCTAATTCTAAATAGCCAATTTTCCCTGCCTTCTTGTGACCTCTCTTCAAAACTGTTTCATAACAGTATCCACCCATGATTTCTTTTACTGAAGTGAAAAAATGATCAGGACTATATATCTATTTCCTTCCAAAAATAAAAATCTTTTCTTGAATGCTGACCCTTACCTTACTTCTCCACGGAAATACGGTTTTCTACAGTTGTTTGATTTTGGAGAAGAGCTTTAATTGGAGGCACAGATATAGCAGCAATGTCCTTTTGCTCTAATAGCTTGTTGGCTCAGAAAAACAACTACAGCTATCCTGACAAATGAATTTTTATGGGTGTGAGCTCTATTTCCCTTAGGGGTGTGTGTGGTCAAACTGCACCAGCAAATCCTTCCTAATGTAAGCCAGTCCTGGGCCTGGACGAATAAACTGCACTGGGAGAGGCGCTCTTCTGCTGGTGAGAGGACAGCCACGCTAGGCAGCGGGTGCTGGGAGCAGTGTGGAGCTGGGGTGTGAACGTGGGCTCGGAGGATGTTTCGTATCAAGCAGCTCCATGCTCTCTCTAAGACCCCATTTCCCCATCCTTCTGGCCATATCAAATGAGAGAAGTTTGGCTTGCAGAGAAAAAGGGATTCAAATGACTCTAGGCTTTTGGATCTGGACTCCATCCTGTTCCAGGTGTGCTGGATTGAAAGCAAATCTAAAGCTGGACAGAATGCGTGAAAAAAGCATAGGTGACTTCTCAGCTAGAGAAAAGCTTCTTGCCATGCACAAACTAAATGTCTCATGCAGACCTGTTCCTCTTGCTAGTGCCTAGTGGCAAATATTTCTGGTCCTGAGCGTTGTTTGACGACTCCAGGGCTAGAAACAGACAGATGTTTTTTCCTGTATGTCTTTGTTCAGCTAAACTGAAATCTTCCACAAAGTAGAACAATCTCAGACAAATGGCAAACCGTTACAGTGAGATTTTGAGAACAGCTACTTTCTACTTTTCTGCCAAAAATATAAAGCTATAAAACCAAATCCCACCCACCCTCCCCCCCAAAAAAAAAAAAAAAAAAAAAAAAAAACACCATAAAATCTTATAAATAAAATGCAGGGCAGAGGAGCTTCCTGTGGTTTGGGGGAAAGGAAAAGACAATAGCAAAATATGTGGCATCCTACAGCAAAACCCCACATGGACAGCAGTGCATACTTGATGCAGTTAAAAACAAGAAAACAAAAACAAACAAAAAATAAAAACACCACCCCAAGATAAAATAGATCACGAGTAGTGTGAAACCCCATCGCAGAACTTGTGTAACAATTTTGATATGAGTGGGAGATCAGCATGCTGTGTGGTGGGAGCTGATCTGCAGAGTGCCTGAAACCCAGCTTGGACCTTATTTAGAGAAACCATTCATGAGGGCTGTGTTTTGTAAATGCAATGCTAAGAAAATCTGCAGTAAATTTAGGAAGAGCAGGGAGATGTTTGGTTGTATTTGTGAAATGTCACAGAGTGTTTCAAGAGCACTTTTGAGAACGTTTGGTATTGTTTTTGTTGTGTCTTATAGCAAAAGCATGACTGCAGTGTCACCTTATAAATTAAGCAGATGCCTCAGTAGACATTAAGCAACAAAAGACTGCTTTTACTGGTGCAGATAAACCTCAAATAAGAAAAAACATTTTTTCTTGGAGTGATAACCAAACAAGTAATAACATGGGTGCAAAGCTTTACCTGGTTCTATCTAGCACCTGCCTGTTCTTTTAAAGGCAGCCCCAAGAAAACACTGCTACTTGTAAATTCCCATGTGCCTGAATTAAGAGCGAATGGTGCTGAGTGTGGTAAAGATGTGGGAAACACCCTAAGGCCCAATTGAAAAGAAGAAACCACACACAACACAGTTATCATCTATCCTGGGATGTTCTCCTCTTTACTACAATGTCTGAATGAAAACATTTGCTTATATCCTGCAGCATTGTGCATCTGATTCCGCTTTTGCTGACATCTGTGGCGAGATGCATTAATAAAATTGGGCTCCTGCCCATTGATAGGATCTTCCAAGTGCTCACTTCCCTGTGAAAGGCAGCAAAAAGCAACGTAGCCTCTTAGACTCCAATGACCCTTGTCCAGCAGAAAGCTGAATGCTTCGTGCTGATGCAATTAGTCTCCACTGGTGTCTGTAATAGAGCAGGTTTCCTGCCAATATACTGCTGCAAATGTACTGTGGCCAGTGGGGATACTGGGCTTGCTCTGATGTCTTGGAGAGGGGAGATGGTGTTTAGGATGTCTGTACTGCTAGATACGGTTTCCAGTGTAGCTGGAGCAAACATTTGTGGCTTTAGGTTGATGAAGTGGACTGCCACGATCACTGGGGTGGATCCAGTAGTTTTCAGGATCTTTGCCAAGCAGAATGTCCAGCACAGACTTGTCTTTTGTTTGGTTAGATAGTCCTACCTTGCATGACAGTGTGGTGGGCTGCAGCCCAGGCACTGTGTGATGCTGAGCACCCTCCTCTGCTGTCACTGGGGTTCCTGGCAGGAGGCCAGAGGGGATGAGGCTGCGTGCCAGCTGGGCACGCATTTCCCTACAGCTCCCGGACGTTTCTCTGCTGCTCCCCAGATCTGTGGCTATAGCCCAGAGACATACTGGAAACAGACAGATCTCCAGGAAAGGCCTCCAGCAGTGGCACAAATTAGGCAAGGATTCAGGCAAGTCTTAACCTGACATTTTTCAAAGTGAAATGCAAGACCTGCTGCTTCCAATTGCTTTTGCCCAGTAACAGGCAATGAAGTGCAAACAACACCATTGAACATTGGCAACAACAAGGAGAGAAGAGTTGAATCAAATCTGGGAGGAAAATAGTTAGATGGGGGTTTCTCCCAGAGATGTTGCACCTCCAAGCATTATTCAAACCTTGCAAAATTAACTTCTGCGGAAAAGCTGTAAAAGCAGGGAAAGGGGAAAAAAAGATTACATTCCAATGGAGCCAAAGACCATGGCCTCTTTAAATGTTATTAAGTCAATAATTAAGTGAATTTGAAGTGTGAACTGTGTATCCACTCTAAATGGATTAATGATATGAGAATTCATACGAAAATTGCTGTGTTGATTTTATGTTAATGGCTGTTTGAATATAAGCTGAACTATTAACCAAGGATAAGTGGAACTAATGTGCCAGCATTACTATAGAAATATAATTGAAAGGATGGCCTGCAATTTGCAGAGGGCCTCGTTTCTATAGAATGGGTTGGGGGAACAAAAGCTCCCTTGGACAGATTGGAGGGATGTCAGTTTGGGCAGGAGAGCTGTAAAGGGAGGGATGCCTAAAGAAGCATGCACTGCTTAAATAAAAGCTCCGGGGAGGTGAGTAATTCAGCTGTCAGTAGCAACGCAGGAGACATCCCCAGGGCAGGGGATCTGTTTCAAGATCACCAGTTTGTGCTGAGACTGCAACCAAGAAGCAAATATTCCCCAGACCTTGGAGGTAAATCTGGGCTTAAAGCTACTTTTTATGTGAGCCAGCCTTTCCCCTTGTTCCATCCCATGCAGAAGGCAGGGTGGTGGGAATGGGGAAGCTGCTTGAAAAACACAGGAAAAGCTGTGTCAAGTGGTGGAAAGGAGGCACTGTGGATAGGAACAGCATGAAAATGTACAGAAGGAAATGTAAGCTGGCTGTCAGAGTGCTTTTCCAAGCAGCAAAGTCTGCTTGATAGTGGAACCCCCATTTCTCGAATCATTTCAATGTAAGCTGGCCCTCAAGAAAACACCCCAGACCGTATTCGTGCTTTGACAAGCTAGGATGAACTATTCAGTCGTTCTGACTCTTACTTCCTGGGGGAGATGACTTAAAATAAGGATAGGATTGAGGGTGCTGAATGCCCATCCCAGTACCTTGCAGCTCTCCCTTCCCTCTAGGAGGTAGGAGTTGAGGCTGGGCAGGCAGTCTCTGGGCACAAAGGCAGGAGAAATCAGGGGTACTGGGGCTCTTGAAGCCTTGGTATCCCCTCATTTATGGCTGTTTTATGTGTTAGTGTGGTTCCTCGTGGTCTGTGGGAGTTGGGGTCTGCTCTCTGTAAAAGTATTCTCACCTCCACCTCTCCTGGGGCTGTCTCGAAAGCTGTAAATTTAACGTGACTTCTGGTTTTGAGATGAAGCTGCGGGTTCTCAGATGCTGTCGTGTGACTGCTAGGGACTGGAAAAATGCCAGGTGGACCTGGTTGAATGCCCAAAGATCTGTGACAGCCATTGGTTCTTGACTTAAATGAGAGTTACATCAAGCTCTGTAGGTTTATACATAAACCCAGCAATGATTTGTCAGAAAATAAATCAGGGTTCAGAATTTATGGGCAAGTAGTGCTTTATAAACACAAAACTGGCTAGGTGATTAAAAGTGTTGTCTGTAATATAATGCTGCTGATACTTAAAGAAAATGTAAATAAAACCTTAATCATGTTTTTCATCCTTTTGAGGCTTGTCTGCCAGAACTACAAACAAACAGAAGCAGCATATAGATGTTTGGAAATTAAGCTGCATGATTAGCTAATCTCATTTTACTGAGTCATAATGATAAACTGGATCGTACCTATTTTGTAGTTTATTAATGTTAGTATGGCTGTGCTTCAAGGTCAGAATTTTTATTCCTCTAACTTAATAAAAATGCATGTTTGGAAGAAACTAAAGTTCTTTTGTATTATACATTGCAGAAAACACCAATATTCATTGCTTAGAGGCATGAAAAATAAAACATATCTTACAGCTCTGGGTGAAATTCTTCCATTATTGATTTGGTTCTGACTATTAATACACCAAATGTTGTATTTTTCACTCAGAGCCAAATCTCCACATCCCCAGAATATGCAGCATGCTTAGAAATCTACATCTCTGTGTGCAAATATATATCTGCAAGTTTACAAATGTAATTTTGCATATTTACATGTTCAATTTGTCAATGCCCTTCTTCTCAAGATATTATATATATTATCAAGCATTCAGGCTTAGCTCCCTGGGTCTTTCTCCTCGCTGGTGCAAAGCTCAGTACAAGTAAGCATAATTCTCCATTTGTACTGGGATAAATGCCTCCTTAGTGCTAGGTTTTGATATGTTCACTCATCCTCCTTGAATATCCCTTTATTTCCCTGGTAGCCCAATTTAGTGATGGGCATACCAGTAATTTCTTTTGCACTTAGAGTAATATAACACTTGACACAGGGAAAGATATGTGAGTAGCTCTTTGTAAAAGAGAGGATGAATGAGTGGAGGTGGTGAAAGACTGAAATCCAGCAGCAGAAGTGGGAGCCTCTGCCTGGATGAGGAGCTTGGCAGGGTGGGAACACCAGTGGAGAGGGCTGGGAACAGCTTACCATTGCAAGCCTTTTCTTTTTTTTCCTTTTTTTTTTTTTTTTCTCCCCACAGTACCAGAGCTGTGTGTCCTTTCAGTGGCAGACATATGGGCAGCCCTTAATGAGGCTTACATTATTGCTACTTAATATGCAAGTTGTTTTAAAGCAAGCGAAACTCGCGATGGTAATGAACACTTAAGCAAAACACATTTTTCTTCACTGGCCCATTACTATCTGGAGATAGCTAATATCCGGTAAATGATTTTTCTCTCAAAGATAATGCCCAGCTAAGCTGTTAATGCCTCCTCCCATACAAGGATGTCAGGTCCTCTAAAAGTAGGAGCTTGGCTTTAAGACTACAAAATCTAAAAGCAAAATACAAAATCTGGTGGCATTTCCATTTCCCTTTGGTGCCTTCAAGGGAAGCCCAGGTTGTTTTTGAGCCTTCATCCAAAATCATCAGAGCTAAGCAGTTATTTTTAGTTTTGCTTGTTCTCTAGGTTAAAATTCTCAGTTAAATGCTTTCAATAGGTGAGGCTTTCAGGAAGGTGCCAAGTATAACAGAAGTCATGGCCACCAACTAGTAAGACTTGGTGAGGGAATGGGCACACAGAGCATATTTTGCTGCAATGGTTTGGGCAGAGGCGCTTCCTTTGCAAGCTCTGGTCCCTGAACCGTTGGCAGGAAAGCCGCTTCTCTCAGAGAGGAAAAGGTGACTGGCACACAGCTTCCTGCCAGTCCCTGAAGCACAGTGCAGCTCTGATGGTCAGCTGCCTGTGCAGGGGCAAATCTGGCTGTCTTCTCATTTTATGAGCTCTCAGAGCTGTGAGCTGCAGGGTGCTGCTGGCCTTCTCAGAAGCATCACTTGCCCACAGCAGACTTCAGTAAAACCCTTTCTGAATGCCCAAGGAGAGAGCAGAGAAGAGGATTAACCCCCCTGTTTATTTGCAAGCCTTTCTGTTTTGAAGAGCAGTGACACTTCAGATGCACCCGCGGCGTGCACAGCTCTGGCACCCTGAGAGGCAGAGGAGAAACCCAGCTTGGGAACTGGAGAAGTGCAAGAAGCGTAATTTGCCCTTCTCTGTTTCAAAGTGTTTCCTTGAGTATAAGCTGGCTCTAGTTGCAGTCCTGTGGAAAGGGGAGAAGGAGATGACCTTTGGCATAGCACAGACTCTGCCACAAGCATGGGGACTTGCTTTGCAGAAGGTGCTGTTCCTCCCACCAGCACCATCTCCGATGGCCTCCTTCCCCAGCCAGTACCAACAAACCCTTTGCAAGTGCCTGAAAAAATATCATGGGTTGCTGTTCTGCCTCCAGAGAGTTTGTATTCCCCACTTCTTTAATAACCTAGGCTGTTAAATTAGAATAATATTAAGGGGCAGTTTAGTAAGGTTGAAAAGGCAAAAGCACTGCCAACTTGAGTAGAAAAAAATATCTTGAGTTAGGCTTATGTGAATTGCACAGAGGTCTTAAAAATCATGGCTAAACGGACTAAATTGGCCCCTTTTTACTTTGTGTTCTGATTTCTGGGTCTTTAGGGTACAATCATAAAGTCTAGAAAATTACTGTTAATAAAAACTAAGAGAGGAGCTAGCTGAGATCCTCATGTCATTGCATGTTGCTGGCAGCCAAAGCTGAAAAACGCTAAAAAAAATCACAGGATTCGAGATAAAAATCATGTGAGCTAGCAATGCTCTCCCCGTGAGATCCTGTTCCTCCTTCAGAGAAGGTAACTGTGCTTTTAAAATTGCTCCATTGCAAAATTAATCAGGGGAAAGGATCAGCTGGAATAAATGGAAGGGAGTTTTGCAATGACGGAGATTTATGGCCGGAGGAGGCTGACTCATCCCTCGCTGCAGCTCTGGTGCACGTCCTGTCACGCTGCTTCGTTCTGGGCTCCGGCCACATTTGAACTGAAGGCATGTTGTATGTCTTGACTTCCTTTGGAGGATCAGCAAAATCAGAGCACCCTGGGTTGAGGACGTTAAGCGATTTCTTATTGGGAGGGTGGCGAGGCAGCAGGGAGGTGAAATCTGTACGCGACCACAGTGCACAAATTGTTGTTTTCTTCCCTCAATAAAGGAAAAGGCCCATTTTCATCTTCACCCAGCCTAGGTAATATTTCTGAAGTTAGTTAAACTCACGTCGTGACTGCAGAGTTATACTTAGTCTGTCAGATCCTATTGATTTCGACGTACCAACATTTTGTTGCAATATTGCTAAGTATATTCTAGCTGTTCAAATAGTGTTTTCCAAGGCTTCGTTCTCCGTTTGATCTGTGAATGATTTACAAACTGCCTCTGATTTCTGAGCTCACTATTAGGTGCTGGGCCACACAGTTATTTGGAAATGTGTATGATTCAAGCAAATCATTGACAGCACATGAAGCGCTCGTGTGTGAGGGGATGTTCAAAAGCACAGCAGATAAGTGAGCGACAAACGAACGCTGAAAGACCAGAAAAGCACAGCTTCTAAGCCCTACTTGTACCTGTCTTCTAGGTGATGTGGTGAATTATTATTTGTGCAATGTAATCGGCCATGTTATTTTTACTTTGTAATTTTGATGGTTACAGCCATCCTGGAACATGAAAATGGTGCAAGGGGAAAAACAGACAGTGAGAGGGACCTCTGCCAGTCCAGCAAGCCCATGTCTGCCTCTTTGGAGTCCCTGATTGATTTTTCCCATAACTACTAGTGGTGTTTTGACCGGGAACATGGAAAGAATTTTGATGTTTGTCAGCGAAACCAAGGGGCTTTGAGCTCCCTGGGAGTGGAGGAGAAGAGAAGACTCTTCCAAACATTATTATCTTCATGTGTTTGCAGTACCAGAATTGAAATACAGGCTCGGCTGCTTGGCTAATTGTGCTCTCAAAGTTGATAGCTGGAGAAAATGTAGTGACAGAGCCCGAGGTTACTCTGTACTGACACCTCAGGTGTAGTTTGTCCCCAAGTCCTGCATGTCATTTGAAGGGAGGTTGGTACAAAGTGTGCAGCTCCAACTGACTCTGCTGTGTGCTTGTTTCAAATATACCTCAAACAAATGTATGGAGGAGGATTATTTTGGGACTTTGTGAACACAGTGCTAGAGATATAGAGTTGCTGTAAATGCCCAGGCGGGAGATGGATGGATGACAGCATGTTAGTACTTGTTAGGGAAGAGTTTTGGGAACACAGTGCACCTAATTCTCCTTTCATTGATACTGAAGAGCTCCATTACCACAAAGCAAAAAATATCTTACCCCAAAAAAGGCATTTCTTGGCAGAAGGATACCAGCTGTGGCCTGTAGGTCGCAGCAGAGTGTATGCTTTTCAATAGGAAATACTCACCACTTCATCCTTTGTTTTCCCAAACTAGAATTCCCCAGTAGGATAAGCCAACATGTATCTGGCCATATTGCTAACAAAATACTCAGCCTTGACCTTGCTGCCAGATGACCGTCAGAAGAATTTTATTTCTTTAGTTTTTCGCTCTGTGGGTGTGAGCCGTGTTGGGTGGGTCAGAGCATGTGAAGCAGCAACGGTGCCTTCCCCCTCGGCTGTTTCCAAGCCTTCTTCCCTTGGCTCAGACATCAGGGCCTGGCACAGAGCCTCTTTGTTGAGTTTGTCTCACCAAAACCAATGGAAAGGATAAAGGCGTAACAAAGAACTAGGGAAAAAACACGTCCTGGAGGCTCTGTTCCATTAGGTCAATTCAAATTCTTCATTTTCTTTAATGCACTTTGTATCTGGCCCCAAAGTTACATAAATGCAATTTTACCATGTAGTTGTTGTTAAGCTCATCTATCGCATAGCAATGGAGATATGCAAAAAATACGATGCCACATGGAGTGATGCAGCGAGAGACTGTTCTGCCGCGCTGATGGGGTCCCATCACATGCTACAGGAATGAAAAACCTTAGCAGAGTTTGGTGATATAACTTTCTGGATGTAAAGGTAGGAATAAACAACTACTTCATACATCAGGTTCATTCACTTTATTGACTACTCACAAAATATTAAATATGGGTAAGAAAAAAAATACAAACCAAAATTGTATGGATGTTTTAATGACAAAGTGTTCTGGTTTTCACCAGGAATTGCTGAGAGGAATCAAGCACTTTGTGAAGACTGTCATAAACATGTAAAAAATATATGAATGCCAATGGAAAGTATTGACTGAACAATCTCCTTTTTGGTGGGAAATATGTTTTATCAATATTTGTACTGATCTGCTTGAAATACTCAAGGAAGAATGGGAAAAACAGTCAAAACTCTGAAGAATTTAAGGCATGTTTGGAACTGGCTGAAAACCAGAAGTCATCCTGAATTTATTTTTTTTTACAGAAAAAGCAGCCTGTTTCTTCAGGGTTTCATTTAGTGTAAGACCAGAAAGGACCATGAGATCATTTACTTTGGCATTTTGTTCACTGAATGCCAGTTACCCCTATATTTAGCCTAAAACTTGTATTTGATTGATTATTATTTTTTTCAGAGAAGTAACTAGCGTCTAGTTTTGATTCGTATTTGGTTAAAACTGCAGAATCCACCATTTCCTCAGTATTTTATAGAAGCAGTTTATAACTTTCCCTATTAAAGTGGGTTCATAATCGATCACTTGAAATTGTATGGCTTCACATTTAGGACCTTGGTTCTAGTTATGCTTTGCTTCATTAGATGAAAGGGTCCTTTGATACCCAATGTTTTCTTTTGTCTGTATGGACACACTGCAATCAAGTCACCTTTCCATGGTCTTGCTGGTAAATTAAAGTGATTAAACTCCATAAATAATATGTCAAATATTTTGCTGAATGGTTTTAGTCTTCTTCTTTACTCCAGTTTTCAGCAGCCTTAAAAAATGCAGATGCTAAAAGAGGAAAGGGGCTGTGCACAAACATAAAAATATTCCCCCCTGCACTTCATGTGTTCTATTCTTTTAGAGTATCAGAGGATCAAAAAACAAAACAAAACAAAACAAAAACAACAACAACAACAACAACAACAAAAAACGCTTTGTCCTGACTCATGGCTTTCCATCTTTCTGTATAGTCCTCCTTGCTGCAGGCATGGCCTATGTTCCTCATTGATAGCTGTGAAGATTTTAATTTGACTGCATTAAAGTGCCCTAAATTACTCAATACTGCACATTGCTCTCCATGGTTAATCTCTTCTTATCTTCTGATGTCGATTCCTACATGTCAGAAGCTGCAGCCCATTGCTGAAGCTCCAGACTGTGGTTAGCTCACAACCATTTCATGCTACAGCCTTTCTTCTACAGATGTTTCCTAATGTTTTTATAATCAGCATGTTGTGTTCTGCTAAGCCATATGACTCACCAACTCCAAGTGTGTTACATCCATGCAACTGTCTTTATCAACCAAACTCGTAATCTCATCAATGAATGAAATTACATTTATATGAGACCTGTTTTCCATAAAATCATGACTACTGGTGTTAATTATATTGCTATACTTTATTATTTTAATTAATTGCCTTTATTAATTGAAGCTTTGTCAGCTTTCTACTGCTTTTCTTAGCACTGCTGCTGGCCAACTGGCCTACCGTCACCTGGGCCATCACCATTCTACTTTTGACTCTTGGCACCACGTTAGCAGTCATCCAATGTTCTGGAATTTCCTGTGTGTTAGTCTATTTGTTAAAAGTTAACTTCAATAGGCTGTGGCCCAAATACTTCACGTTACTGGTATTCTCTGTGCTCTTCTACCTCAGTGGGGACACTTTTCTATTAAGGGCAGGGAGGGGGAGCTGCCATCACACATACATGTCCCTCAGGAACTCCTCTGCATCAGGGCTATGCCCACGTTAAACTGGCAGATATTCTCACCTTCTGGCTTCTCTGTCATGACTGGGCAATTGCTGTAGTTGTTCTTATGCATGGATGAAATCAGATAGATTTTTTATTTCATCAAAAACGTCAGGACAGATGTGCCTAGCACATCAGCAGCACCAGTCACCAGAAGTATCTCGTGTAAAGATTTCTGTAGTTCTGCCACAGTCAGAGCCAATGAATCATTGGAATCTGTCATATGTGCGACTTGAGGCTAGTGTTACTTCACAGAGCTGAAAACCCTGCAATCTCCCCCACACAGAGACAGACATCCGTTACTCCACCAACATAGGCCACGAGACGGCTGGGGAGCTGTCCCCATTCCTGGGGAGCAATATCTGTTCTGGGGGGGGTTACAAAGGAGACCTGCGTGGTGTGACGTTTCCACATGAGCACAGCTAAAAGCAGCCTGAAGCACACTGTCAGTCTTTTCAATAGAGAGCTTGTGGTTAGTTTGGTGTGCTAAGGAAAACTCTGAGCGTCTCTCAGGCTTGCTATCCAGACAGATATATTTTATAGGAGCACTCTGCAAAGCAAAGCATTCTGTGTTTTTTATACTTTATTTTAGGTAAATAAACAGAAGTACTTATGACAATTAATTATCTGATGGTTATTCCCAGGGAGCCAGGATTACATGCCAGAAAGCTGAGTGAATTTCTCTATCAATTGTTGGATGTTTAGATCCAATGATCAAGCAGCCTGTTCAATGTAACACATGCTCAAGTTTACACGACTAAAGGAGGAGGAAAGTCGTGATGAAAGAACAGCATTTGGATCCAACTCCCAGACATGACGGAAAAGAAATGAAATGCAAAATTGTCCAGATTGCAGCACGGATCCATCCGTCTACAGATTAATATCTCTCTTTCCCCTCTCAGAAGTGCAGATGACATAGTGGTAGACTTGCAAATGGATCTAGTGCAGAATGTGTGATCGAAATCAGCCGTGTGAGCGAGGAATTTTGCCCAAGAGGCAGGTAATTTAGTACAAGTCTAAAAATCTCTGCCTTGGGAATAAGTAGTAGTCTCATTAGCAGCATCTCCACCCGCTACGTGTCCCCTGTTGCCCATTGTTCCGTGCAGACCTTAACAGGAGAATCTTATGTATAAGCAATGGTTGCTCTGACTTGGACTGTAGTCCTATAAGAGTTTTAAATCAGACTAGCAAATGCCAAAACCTTGGCTGAAAATTTGTGATGTAAGAAGCACTTATTAAAGGTGCCTGCGAACACAGCTCTCATCGTCCACATTTGCATACGCAGAGGTTACTGCAAATAATTGACAATAATGTCAAGCATATCTTATTTATGCTATAATTATTTTACTACATATGTCACTGAGCATAATTGTTTTCTCAGTGTTGTAAGATTCCTCCTACAGACAGGGAGCTGTAGAAATGTCTTTCTAGCATGAGCTCAGGAGTAGCTGGAAGAAGCTGCAGCTAAAGAGAGCCTGGGATATGCACAGCTGTTCTTATTTCCAGCTGTTTTTTGTATGTTCCATGGGTGGAGCAGATGTTGATAGCTGTTCCCTTATAAAATATGTAATACTGTACTTTATGACCTAATATATTTTCCAGTCCCGGGGCCTGATCCAGAGTCCACTTAGCTCTCTGAGTAGGCTTCCAGCAGCACCAGTAGAGCTCTATCAAATTCTTAATGAACCAATGCAAGTGAGAGGTAATTTAGGGCCATTATCTTTGTAGGGTTGCATATGGTTCGGTGATGCTCTATCATTTGCCTCCAGAGTTCTCTCCCTGCTGCTTTACTTGCTCTCACTAGTTGTTTTTTTCACCAGCCTTTGGAGATTTATATCCGACAGCTCCGGGTCTCTTAAACTCTCTGAGGCTACTTGCCACCGAGTTGCAGACTTTGTACTCTCTTGCCTCCTTGGCAAGCTTCCCTGGGAAAGCTCCAGGCTCAGCGACGGGTGACAATGTCTGATGACATTTGGTGGCACTCCTTCTGTCTCATCAGTCTTGTCATACTTTTCTGCGTATGCGTCGTCAACTGCAGCCTCCCTAATTGCAACTTGGTATTTTTCATCATAAAGGCTGTTTGCTCGCGGGTCAGGATATCTGCTTGCTGAAGCCTTGGGGAATGGAGTGGCAGGAAGAGCACAGTGGAGCTTTTTGTTATGGTAGGCTGCTGCAAATCCTTTCTCAGGAGGGTAATTTCTGCACGGGAGGTGCAGGCTGAATGTGGGACACAGGAAATGTAAAGGAAGGCAAGAGCCTGACTGCTGAAAATGTACTGAGATGGGAAAACCAGGTGGAAGGACTGGAAGGGGCTTTGTTCCTGTACTTGCAACTCAATGTTCTGGTTGAGACCCACCTCTGCTTTCTTAGGACAGCATCTTCAGTTTGTAAAAAAAAAAAAAAGGCTTAAAAAATAGGATATGCCCTTTATGCTAGGAAGTGTTTATGTTTGGTTTGACTTCTGTGTACAACACTCATCTCTGTGCACAAACCACTTGAACAAACAGATATTGCTTTGTCTTTTCTGCAGAAGATGAGATTAGACTGGCTTTTTGCTGCTTTGGATATGATTCAAAAGGTCTAAAGCAATTTCAAAACCAGCACAGATGTGCCAAGTACATATATATATCACTGGTTTGATGTGGTTTTGCTGGGGACTCCAGCTATTTCACACCTACTGGATGTTTCTGGGAAACATTGTTTCCACTGCTGCGATTTGTAGGTTTTGTTCTTGTTTGTGCTTGTCCCATTAGATCAAATGAGGCTAATGACTGAGGGATAGCCATGCTTCCCAGGGATTTGAAGATTTAAATGCTTAAAAGCTATTAGCAGACATTCTCTGCCGTTGAATATGTTGAAGCCTTTTGCTGCAGGGGATCATCCTAAAGGCTGCAAGAAAACAACATCTCAGTATTTTGACAACATCAGCTCACAACTTTGTTTTAGCTAGAACAGTCTTTTCTGATCCTAATGTAGGTCATGGCTGCAAGTTATTTTATTCCATGTGAGGCCATGATGTTGGATATGCTCAGAAAAGCAGGGTTCTCCCAGGGTGAGAAATATTTATGTTGAATAAGCACTTATAGTCAATTTCATTTTTTGCCTCCTGAATTTCCCACATCCTTTCCCATGCTTTGCTTTGCCCCTCTATCTCCTCCTTGCTTCCCTGCATGAGCAGCCTTACTTCACATCCCTCATGCAACCAGTTGAACTCCCATGCTCTGCAGAAATAGCCCCATGCCCATCAGGGCACACGGCTCTTCTGCAGCTCTCTCTGACCGTACTTATATTTACAAGCCAGGGCAGGGACTGCATGCTCTCCCCCTGCCAGGCATTTTGAGGTTGGTGGATCACAGCCTATGTGGCATCAGTAGCCAGCTCCTCTGGACCCCTTACAAACCTGCCCCAGGTCCTCCTCAACTCCCCTGGGCCCAGGGCAATGCAGCTGTCTCCTGTGAGTGCTGGCTTTGCCTGAGCTTTACCCAAATACCAGTAAGAAAAATGCTCACATTGACTCTGGGCTGCGTATACAACAGATTTGGTTCCTGTCTGTCTGTTCTGCAGCTGGAGGACTGGCATACCTGGGCATTGATTTAAACCAGGTGATTCGTAAAACTGTATTCTTAAACTCAGTTAACACACTTTGTCCTGAGCAGAGGCCTGCATAAACCAAGACAATGCCTTACTTCAATAAACCATGTATTGGATGAATAGTTTTTAAGGCTGGTTGGTTGGTGATGATAAGCTGAGGGGCTTTGCAAGCAGCCTCCCTGGCACTCTTGCAGGGAAGTTGCTCTAATACCATGTGTGTGCACAGAAGAATAAAAAACCTAATTAGTGTCACCTGAGATGAAAGCTCTGTAATCATGGCTGCAATCTCAGAGCAATTAATCATCCACCTACATAAGTCACCAGACTCATTTTTCTGTTTTGTCTCTAACTTCTTTTGCAGATTTAAAAGAACTGCTGGAGCAAACGAGACGACGTAGGGCTCGGGATCCCAGCTCGGTGCAGCTGGCTGGTGAGTCACGGTGGGAGTGCAAGCCCAGAAAATGGCCAGGGTGGCTTAACAGCTTCTGTCCCAGTCCCCTGCTGCCATCTCTCAAAAATTCACCTCCCATTTTATGAGCTCTCTGTGTGCCTGAAAAGGCTATTTCTGGAAACTTGAACTGAACTAGTTCAGCCACTTTGAAGACTGCAGAGCCTGGAGAAAGAATAATTTTCCCATACATATATATATGCGTATATATATATAGGTTGAACTTCTGTCTATTTAGGTTTTTCGTATTTGTTTTAGAAAGGTTGTGCTAAAATGCCACGAGCCAAAAGCAGTGTAATCTTAGTCCTCATGGCAGAAAATATAAATATTGAAACTGTAGAGAAATTGGCAGTATATGGCCAAGTTGAATGTTTAAGCCTCTTACCTGGAGCATCTCTTTCCAAAGCAGCACCATAAAATTGCCAGGTTGCCATAATGCTGGGTGCCTTACTAACTGGCTGTGCAGTAAAACAAGCCCGCAAAGGAAAACATTTTCCCTACTTAGCTTGTAAGTTCATTGTGCTGCATTTCCAGGAAAACTTGATTTTCATAGCATGTTGGAGACTGGGTCTTCAGTTGTTATGAAGTGCTATAGCTCCACCTAAGTCAATAGATTTCCAGTGGTTTGTGGTAATTAAGGGAGGCACTGAGCCTCCAACACCCTGTCAGAGAAAGCAAAATGTTCAGTTTCTCTAAAGCAAAATGGCAAATTTTTTAACTGCTAAAATCTGGGGGAAAAATATATTGAAATAAATTACCTTGATGTGCTCTTTACACCAGCAAAAGGGAACTTTTATCACTTTCATCCTACATGTAAAAATGTTGCACACTTTTACAAGCAATGAAATTGTGACTAACAGTGAGATGGAGACAGTGTGAGTTACACAAAAGAAATGGCAATGGGAGAAAATGTAAATATTTATAACAAGGTGAAACAGAATCTGTAAAATTACCTTACTTTGAGACATATGGATACTATCACCAAGGATAATAGACAAAGAGGAAGAAAAAAAAAAAAAAAAGAATTAAATTCTACTTATAGGGACTTGGGACTAATCTAATAAAATATAAATGGCTACACAGTACAATTTGTTTCTACAGCTTTAAATTCAGGAAGAATATATCTCAGGATTACATTTGTGACTACATCTCATACTGCTTTTTTACCCTCAGATCTGTGTCAAGTTGGACCCAAACTTTCATCACATATTAAGGCAAACTCCCATCATATGCAGTGGGCTAAATTCTCTTCTCATTTACATGGAAATGGGAGGGTTGATGGATATAGTATGCAGGTCACAATGTCAGATTTCCAATCAAATCATCAAAATTAAGCAGCAGTTTGATAAACCCAATTTTCCAGCTGGAAACACAGTAGTCCTGATAGCTGTAATCTTGGTAAGTGATTTCTGACCCAATTTTCATATATAAATGTCCTTGCAGCACAGGCTTTTTTTTCCATCTTTCTCTTTTCAGTGCATTTTTGCAGTTTCTATCTGAGACACAAAACATTATCATGTAAATGATAGTTTTCTTAGAAAGCAAATCCACTGGGATTGTTAATTAGAATATCGTTGTGAACATCTGAAGCAAACTTTAGCACACTATGAAGTCTTGAAGCGATGCTGAACAGCACTGCTCACATTTTTATTTCTTGTTCACTGCTAGAACTATTTGGCAAAGATGATGTCTCAAAATACACGGCTCAGTCACATAAAAGTTCTTGCAACTGTGACAAAGTGAAGGAGCTAAAATATATACAAAAACCTTCTTTGGAAGAAGGAGCAGGGCAAAACGTGCAATGAGAAATTATATTATAAAAAATCTTTAATTTATCACACGGGCAATTTTCAGATTGCTGTGTCAAGGTCCTTCATGTTTATGAAAATTTTCTGCACTCACCTAATAACTGAGTCAAGGAGAATCTATCAATTTAATTTTAGCTTTGGCTGGAGAGTTGGACTTTTTAAAGAATGCTAATGATTTTGTCCAGACATTAATAAATCTGCAGTAAAACTCAGCATGCAAAAGACAGATGAAGGGACATTTTTGTCCTTCATTCCCTTTCTCTTTTTGGAGGGCTAGAAATATTACTCGTCTGTGCTAGGGACAGATTTTTGAGAGCACGGAACAAGATTCAGATGTGCGATTCAGGCTAAAGGCAAATATCAAACCAGAGAGAGACTGCTGCCCTTTGGCTGCAGGGAGACAACCAAGTCCCATGAAAGTGGATTGGACTGGACCTTTGAGAGAGCACCATCACCCTCAGAAAGAAGAAACTGTGTGGCAGCTCTGGGGATATATCTGGGTGAGATGGCTCTGTAAGGACCCTCAGTTTAAGCCACTATTCCCAGAGCATCTTCTGAGCATTGCTGGAGACAGCACATCGCTCTGGTGTAGTCTGGCTGAGTTTACAAGCTTTTCCTTAATTTTAAATCAACCACCACCATTTGAACTCCCACAGGAGCAGGTATTGCAGTCTTGTGACCACGTCAGGTCAGAAACCCACTTAACAGTAGGGAGAACCTGAGCATTTTCAACTCCCATCTGGCTCACCAGCAGCTGAAGACTTTCATCATCATGCACAGGAGCCTGAGCCTCTCTCACAGTGCTAAAAGAGGATAAAGAAGGAAGCTGACTTTTTTTGTTTGTTTGTTTTTTGTTTGTTTTTTTCAGAAAGGTGGATGTTTCTGAATATGAAGCCCAAGACACAGTTTAGTCCTTTCGGTACCACCTCTACAGGGAAAACTTTAACTGTATTGAGCTCTGAGTAACTTAGTTTGTGACAACTTACTTAGTCTCTCCAAAGTATCAGTCTGTTCCTCAGAGCATTAAAAAAACAAATGCTGGTGTCCAGCCTATTGCCATGGCAGCCCTGTGAGGGTTTATGTGATACATTGCACACCAGAGTCCTTCAGTTATTCCTCTGTAAGTTAATAACGAAAACAGAGCTGTATAAGTTTGGAGCTAATGCTATACGCAGAGATACAAGAAAGCATGAGTAAACACTTAAAGTGAAGGAAAGTAGTGGCCAGAAGGCCAGGTTTTCTCTATTTTTGTTTCCTCATATATACGAATATGCAACACCCATTGCTCTCTCCTGCAGTGTCCCAGGTTTGGATCAAACACGGAGTAGCTGTTTCAGTTATCAGCAGTGTATAAATCACTAACGAATTGCATCAAGACAACATGTGGACTTTGCTGGGTGGCATCACTCAGGAAGCTTCCTGCAAACTCCATCTCAGTTTAAGGTCCCAAGGGATTAACAGAAAGAGACCTAGCAAAGAAAACAAGCCCTGGAATTTGAAAGCGACCAAAGCAAACTCCTTCTGGGAAATGGACCCGATGATCTTCGGTACCTTTGGGTATCTATCTATCTATTTATTTATTTATTTATAAGAGCTGGAACACTGTTTCTAATAAAATGGGTTATTGGCGAGGTTTAGGAATCTTTTAGGATTTTTTTTTTCATAAGGATTTCTCCAGCTTTCTGTAAAACGTTTTCTCTCCATACATATGGCATATATTCTCTTTCCGAGCAAAGTGAGTGAGGAGTACAGTCTCAGGATGAAATGTTTCCAGCATTATCTGGTGTAAATACACAGTTGGATTTGTTCCCAAGTCCAATGTCTTCTCTTCTTACTTACTTGCAAAGCTGTGGCAAGGCTCCAGGAAAGAGGTGGAGCACCCTGCAAAAATGCAAAACACACACTACCCCCAAAGCTCTTGAAATCTGAAGGTTTTGCCTAAGGAGTTTGCTGTGCAAAGGAATGATAGGATAGGAAGCAATAAAAAGACAAAGAAATTTAAGTTGATGGACAAAGATGTTTATAAAACATAGCTCCTTTCCATCTCAGTGTGAATTCTGTCTTTGCCCCCCTTTCCTCTGCTGAGGTGATGGGCCTAAATGGAGCAAATACTTAAAGCATGACCCTTCACGAGTGATTACATAAATGAAAATTCCAAAATGCCAGAAAAGACCCCAATCCTGCAAGGGCCACAGCACCCATGGAGCTCTGTGCTGGTGCATACCCCCAGAGGTCAGTATACTGCAAAGAGGCTCTGCCCATGAAGGATGCTCTCACCCACCAAGAAGTACTGGAAAAATCAGACTCCAGTCCTACAAGAATTTACGCAAAGAAGAGCTGAGCAGGGCATTTTCCATCAAAATGCTTTTTCAAAAGAAATCACTTGTGAAGGTGGAGGAATTGATGTTTTCATGCAGTTTTTCACTGGGAAAAAAAAAATCCCTTGAGAGTTATAGCCTCATGCTGCCTTGATAAACACACACATACTTTCTGGCAAATGGTACAATCCTGACATATCATCTCATTGTCTTGTGAATAAGTAGCAGATCTCTGAGTATCGGTGAGAAGAAACAGATGATTTTTTGGCTACTTCACAGTAGTGAATACTCCTCTGCTTGAGCATCTTTAATAGACACTTCAGTACTTTCACATAAATCATTTAGAGTCTATCTAAATGTTAGAGTTTCTTAACGTTTTAGGGGAAAAAAATGAAGGAAAGAAACCCTTACCTGGTGCTATCTGATATTGCAAAAATTTGCCCTACTAGATAATACAGATCAACCCCAAACTGTCCTGTGGGTCTTTACATGAGATAACCAGCATTCAGTCATTGTGCCAGACTACACATCTGGGTAGCAGGTTGGTGCATTTGTGGGAACAGGCACATTCCACTCCAATCTATAATATACAACAAATGCTTTTTTTTTTTTTTTTTTTTTTTTTTTAAAAAAATAGTGTTTGGTATTCCAAAAATAAACTGTGGGAGAAAGAAAAAAAAAAAAAAAAAAAAAAGAAGAGAAAAGAAAACCTTGTTTTATTTTTCTTATGGAAACCATAATCCTACATGATGGAAACAGTAAAAATTCAAGCTCATAAGGATTTTTGATGATGGGATAACCCTAGGTTCTTTGTTCTGAATATAAATTGATACATTAAAATGTGCTCATAAGAACTGCAGCTTTAGTGTGAATAGCCAAGAATAAGAAACTCAGCTTCATAAAATGACACCTAATATGAAAGCTGTCCAGAAGACATTGTTCTATATATACTCCAAAAATATGTCCGTTTGCTTTTGAAGAAAAAAAAAAAAAAAAAAAAATAAGGTAAAATGCAGGCTGCACTAGAAGATTTTGTTAAAAACTGGGTTGGTATTCATTTTTAAGTGTTGGTGTTTCTTTATTACAAACCTTTATAAAGCCAGTCAAGCCAATTCCAATGAAAATTAGCTTTTGTTGCCTTTATTTTCTTTTATGGAACAATATGGGACGTAGAAACACCCTTCTAAGCTAGTGGAATCACTCTCTCTTGTTCCAGAACAAAAAGTCCTGGTGAAATTATTGCCCAGTACAACCAATTACAAAGCTGATTTACCCCCAGGATTTTACTCATGTTCCCTAGACATGGATATACTGGGAGATCTGCTTTCATTTGTATGAGCACATCTGGAGCAGCTCTCCCAGCTGCAGTGAAAATGCTCTGTGTCTACCTTGGTGCTGTAGAGTGAAGCCAAGATTTTGAATTACATAGATTAAACTTCCATTACTGATTTTCACTTATCTTATGTTGATTTGATGCCAATATAGTTTCAGGGACACAAACAGAATTTGAAATGACAGAAGTATTCCAGGAGATCGGAACTGAAAGCAAAGAGCAATTTTGTTCCAATGTAAGTAAAGCTGGCTTGAAAATTAATTGTATTAGGCTCTATACTCTTTCTGCTGTGGCAGCTGGGGATATGAATGTTTTAAATGAATGAAGGCAATTTCTTGGTGGAAATGAGCCTCGGTGGCTGCTTACAGGCAGGTAGGGAGAATAAGCTCAACACGTTTCATGACTGTGGGTGGCTGGGCAAAGAAGAGAAATCCTATTAGTGCCCAGTTAAGAGAATGGCAGTATCATGAACTCAGTGCTTATTAAAGGATCCAGGGGGATTCCTGGCATAGAGACCCAAATCCATAGGAAATTAGGCCCCTGAATTCTAGCGTTCAGAGAATCACTGTTTTGTGGAAGTACTCTCAAATACGAATGATGAGAAATTGGTCTCGTTTATATTCCTGAAAATCAGGAATAACCCCAGAGCAAGGAGATGGAGTCATCATTCTTAGATATTTCTACAGCTCCCATGACCTCAGAATCTGAGTGCTTTCTATATCTATGTGGATCAATTATTGCCTGTGAGCCAGGGAGACGCTAATATCCTCATTTCACAGATTGCATCTGAGACATTGAAAGACTGGAGCCTTATTTTCTAACAAGGTTTAAATCTATAACATCTATTGGTTCCATTACAAATCAAGGGACTTAAGATAATCTGTACTAGGTGGTTCGCTCCAGAAAAGATGCGTTAGGGAATGGAATTGAGCTGACATGTTTTGCATCCATGGTTACCTCTTTAATCACGGAGCCTTCTTCCCTGGCTGGGAAAGACTATGCCTCTTCCCTGCTATGCAATAGCCTGCGGAGCTGATGCAGGAGGTAAATGGGAAGGGGAGGAAGGGGGAGAGTGATGCCCTTATTTTTACTTTATCATTCTGGGAGGTGATCAGATACTGCAGTCATAAGTATTCTGCAAGAACTGGGTAAATAACAGAATCCATCGTCTGATGGCAGTTGCTCATTTGCAGTGTCTCACATCAGGGCGTTGTTTCTTTCCTGTGTTTTCAGAGAAAATTCCTCCCGGGGTAATGATGAAAACTAGTCACAAATCAACACAACTCAGAATATATGAGAATCATAAAATATTGCAAAAGAAAGCAAACAATACAAAAGCCCAGTGCTTTCATCATGTAGAGAAAGACCTCCAGAACACCAAGGAATTTTGGAACTATTTCAGAGAGTCAGAAATCCTGAAACTTGGCCATTTTTCCTCTCAAGGCTTTTCCTTCTCCCTTTCCTCTCTCCTCCCCAGTGAATCACTCAGTAATAGAATACATTACCTGGAAACACAGCAGGAGTCTTGGCCTTAGTATAAGAGAGCAGATTATAATGAGTATCATGCTAAAAAAGAGGGAGTAGAGAGCATCAGCAGCCAAAAAAGATATGCAATTTGTGGGATCTGATGTAACGCAGACAAGATGTCAGTGACGGGGTGGAAATAAAACAATGTCAGTCACTGTGAATTAATTATTTTCCTATAAAAACAAATCAGCAGAGCAACGTACCACTCAGTTGTATCGAGTCGTGAGGTTTGGCTGTCACACAGGGAACTGGTCATTTCTTACTGCCTGAGGGCTTGTGTGCTAGTCTGGTAGAGTACTGAAAGTCTCATTGCAGGGCAAGCAGGCTGTCAGAGTTGAGCCGAAATTGCAATTTCCATTATAAGCCCCTTATATTGAGGAGCTTATAAACCCAGCCAGAAAATTTTGCTTTGGGCTGAAAGTGAGCTGACAGGGTCTCAGCACAAAAGCAAGTGTTTCCAGTGGGGAATACTCTTCGTTGTGATGAGAGCAAGGTTCGAGTTAATGAATGAAGGGAGGTAAAACAGTAATTATGCTCTAAGAGGGAAGAAAAAGCAAAACACTGAAATGTACACAATACCAACTCATATTACTTTTTGGAAGCACAGTTATGCATTATATCAGTGGTAGACTCCCCTGCAATGTAAAAGAGCTGTTGCTCTGCCTTGCAGCAGAGTTTGGTTTAATGCACCAATTGGAAATGTATGATAAAAAGTCCTTTTTGTGCCCAGGCCTGACCTTCAATCTCCACCTTAAAATACAGACTCTCTCAACCTTTCTGTTGTCATCCCCAACTGCATAATATTCACAATGCAGCAATTTCTGACCTGCAGAAAGCCCCCAGTGCCAGGGTGTTTTTGTTCCCAGCACACAGTTGATGTAAGGAACACATCACCCAATTTAAAACATCTGGGAGTCTGGCATCAAACTAAACTATAGAGCTGCTGCAGAGGTATAGGCACCTCTGAGCCCTCCCAAATCAGAGAACAGGAGGTGCCTGGTTTTCTCCAGTGTCTGCAGAAGGATCTTATGTGACTTGGTGCTTAAATCTTAGATGGCAAAGAATCCCACCACAAGTGTCTACAGAGAAAAAATTGTCATTACATCCCCCTGTCACTACCATACTTTGCATAGCTGTAGCAGAACAGCCTCTAGATGATGTTGGAGACTGAAACACCTACAGCCCTTGGAGGTTTGTAATGATGCTCCAGGAGTTTTACAGACCATTTGGAAACAAATGTGTGTTCTTAATCACAAACTTTACTCCATGCTGACAGCACATTCCTATCAAACTCGATGTTTTAAACATCATTAAAAAGCAACCAGTAATTGGAAAAGAGGTTCAATGGTGACAGGAGCAGATCTTTGGTGGGTGTGAAGTTTCTACCTCAGTCTCTCATAAGGTACCATGTTTTTCTCTCCTTGAAAAGACTTAGCCTGAAGAAGTGAGTTCAGAGAGTCAGGCAATCCCTTTGCTGAGCTTTTGGCTTGTGCATAGTGAGCACTTGGGCTTCTGGGGGTCTGCCAGATGTCACAACTCTAAAATGATTTACTTCATGCACAGATGTAATATTTTGCATGGGAAAAAGAAAAAATAATAATAATAAAAAAAAGAAGAAAAAAACAACAACAAAATCCTCTACACTGTAAGTGAAGAAACTTCTGAGAGCCAAAGATGATCATTTTGGCTAGGGTATTCAGAGGAGCTCAGAGGAGTAACGTTACCAGATATCAGTGATTATAAATTGCTGTTGGAGCTGTAATTTCTTACAGAACAAGGAGCTGAACGAGTCCTGCACTGAAAATAAGACACTGAAGTTGCAGCTCCTCGACTGGCCCTATGAGCTGCTCCTTGCCAGCTGCCTAGCAAATGAGCAATGCCCAGTTAAGCAGTGGGCTGTCTTGTACGCGGGAAATGCTGTAACAGTGAAAAATAGGCAATTACTATGAAATAGCCGAGTGTCCACAGGCTCATGCTGAGGGTTACCCTGCAGTAACCCCTGCACATAGCCTTTGAAGATCACAACCTCTGACTTCCTAAATTCCTGCTGTGGACAGACATGCGCTACACACCAAGCTCTCAGAGCCTGCAGTCAGCACACTGCCTCGCTATTCCACCAAAAGTTTCCTCTGAAATTTTAAGCAGAGGCAGATTGTTAGATCAAGGTGTGCTTCGCTCTTTTGCAGCATCCACAGATTTTGCAACATTCTCAGTGTGAGACCACACGACTCACTCACACCTTGCTTGGATGAGTGGTCAAACACAAGTTCAAAAGCTGGAGGTGAAAATCGAGGGACTCACTAATCCCCTGTCCTGCTTGGACATGAAAGAAGAGCTTTCTGTAGCACATTAATTTGCATGCATAAGGGGATCCTCATCTGCTTGTGCATAGCCTGGGAGTTAATCTATATAACTAAGCTTTTACAACCTGCTGTTTGCTTTACTGAATGGTGCCATATAGGCCATTTATATCTGAACTCAGCAGAGCATGCATTTACCTGATATGTGTGTTTTAACACAACTTTCGGAGTTCTATGTGAAATGTGCATAAGTATTTGCATTTAATAATCAACAAACTATATGGAAACTTGTTCAAAGGAGCAGAAGCAAAACCAGCTTATTTTACCTACATTGATAATTCAACCTGCAATTTGAAAGCACCTGTTTATGGACGTGGTTCTTCTATACATCTCCAATGATGGGTCATGAATGAAAATACTCATGTTTTAAAATGGAGAGTCAGTTACACTACCTTAGATGAAGACAGAAAGTAAATATTTTGGTGAATGGTAATGGACCTGAAGTACCATCAAAGGTTTCTTTCAGACAGATGTGCAAAATCCCTCCTTTTTTCTCCCTCTTAACATAGATATTTCAAGCTTATAAATGGGGAGAAATTCTCTGGAGAGCAACATATTGCAAATAAAATTTAATCCATAACCGTCTGACTTTAAAGGCACAATCCAAGCTCTCTATTTTATCTTCTTGACAAAGCAAAACAACTCAATTTTAAGCTTGCTCACATTGATTTTACATCAGGGAATTCCACCAATTTCTGGGAAATTATTGATCTAAGCAAGATCAAAATCCATCCTTTTCTTTCTTTTCCATCAGAATTCTTTTTTATCTATTGATTATGATTGCACAACATGGCTTATTGACTCTGAGCTAATAATGACCAAGTGCTTTGGGATAAACCAAACCAACTTAATGGGCCACAACACCAGAATTGATCCCTGCAATAACCAAGAAATTAATTAAACTAATCATTTCCATCTAGCCATCTACCAGGAAGCCTCTAGTACTGCCATCCTCCTGCATTTAAGCCCACACAAGTTCCAACTGTTCAAAACACAAAGGAATCATCCATCTCTAACATCTATAAGTGGGGTCAGCACACAGCGACACTCAGCATGACCCTAATGGCACCAGATCTCTGTGTAGCACAGTTAGGATTGAGCCAACTGTACGCAATAGCAGCTTCTTGCCCTCATTTATTATTCTTTTCTTTTCTGAGGTCAGATGGTTCACATCTATGAAAGGATGTATTTCTTCTTGATCACTTAGAGCCGGCAATCATTTCTCACAGCGTTTACAAGTCTTCATGTTTTAAAAATATATTTACTGTGTTTGACTTCCTCAGTGACCAGCTCCAGATGTAGAAGAAAAGCTGCAGCCCAGCAAGGGTGTGGGCTGAGTACAGTTGTAGCTTGTTCTTCCCAGTCCAAAGAGAGAGGGCTCCAGACTAATTGTGTTATAATGGTGTCAACCCCTGCCAAATGGCATGCGGGAGCTTGCAGTGTAAACCTGCACCTACAGAGTCCAAAATCAGATCTGAGGAGTGCTAAAAGTAGATGCAGCTCTGTTTTGATGGGAGGGGAAAGGAGTGTTGCAGCTGTATGGCTGCAGAATGACATACAAAATGACAGTGAGGTACGTGGTGGCACTAACAGGGAACTCAGCACCCTCCTCAATGTCTTTGGAGAAATCCCCCCCACACACATACTGGTTTTGATGAGGCTAAAAGGTCAGCTTTCTTTGCTGCTCTAACTTTGGTGCATTTAACTTTACCAGGTTGCCAAGATACTTGTGATTCACATAGGACATGGTAAGCTTCAGGCTGAGCCCCGTGATTTTGCAAGAATTTGTTTTTCATGGAATTCTTCTTCCTTAACTCCACATGGGGTTTTTGCCTTGTCTTTCTGGGGAAACCGCTGCAAAACAATGACTTGCTCCCACATACAGCAGTGTGGTGGGGAATTAGATTTGATCCATAGAGAAGTTCCAGGCCAGGAGGCTTTGAAGTGGTGATACACTTGAGCATACACATGGGAACCCTGGGGCTGAGGGAGTGAAATGCCTTCAGGGCAGATGGGGGATGCACACTTGTGAATAAATCTCCAGCAAGCACATTAACGTGCCTGAAGTGCATGGTCCTCTCCCTACTCAATACCTACTCTTCCACCTCATTTTTGCAGTTACTGGTAACACCCCTGGTATCAGGGAGATATTTCCCTTTGACACACAGAACAATAGTTGTGAAGATACCCAAGAAATCCAGCTCATGTGCCTTTGCCCCTCTCTGCAGGGTGAACCCAAGTGTAGTATTTGGGGATCCTTGGGATGCTGTCTTTAAAGTGTTTGTCTGATATGAACTATCACACTAATGCAAACTCACCATCTGTTATCTCTGCTCTGCATGCTGCAGATCTACTGAACTCAGCATTGTTTGGGAACCTCGGGGGACTGCATTTCATTGCCAGGTGATGAAATCCCAGAAAATAAGAAAATTGAAACTAAAACAGGAAACCAGAATGGCATGTGGCGTGGTCACTCTGCAGGGGAAGAGCAAAGCCTGGCAACAGTTCTGTTTAGAAATGAAATCTGTTTCAGCTGCAAAGTTGATAGCAATCACGTGCACAAGGTTACATGAAAAGTCCTCGTTCTTGTTAACTTTTTGGCTGCTCTGGTGTCTGCAGACTTCATGGGGGGATTGCAGGGAAGGGGTTAAGTCCTTCTCATTAGCAGAAGGGAGGCCGCAGCTGCATGCCCTAAGCACTTGGGGGTGGTGGGGCAAGGACAGCTGTCACGAATTACGGGAATCCCTTACACACTATAAAATGCCTTCTCTCGAACAAGCCTGTTTGGCTAAAAACAGGGGTAGGTGGAGGTTGAATTTGGTGAGGATAGGAGAGAAGATTATGTTTGCTTGCTATATCCCACTTTTATTCCTGATGAGGGTGGTTGGTGTTAGGTAAGGAAGCTGAGTCTTTTGGAAGTTGCCCTTTTAGCAGTGCTCTAAGCCCAGTTGCCTTCTTGTTTTTGAACTACTTGGATGCTGATTTTAGGTAGCTCTGTTTGCTTCTTGTATCTGTGTTTCTTTTATAAGAGACAAAAGTCATATGGGGAGAAGACAGATTTGGAGATTAAACCAGAGAGAGGAATGGGAGGGAAAGAAGCAAGCATTAATGAAACAGAACAATAGATCTGAGGTAACCTAAGGTGTCTTAATGGAAAGCTTTATACAAGAGTGTCTCTAGATCTTTTTTTTTTTTTTTTTTTTTTTTTTGAAATAAATGGCATTCTTGTTTGTAGTTATATCTTTTTTTAAAAAAAAAAAAAAAAAAAAGTAGCTGCTTTAGAGTAGGATTCGACCCTGGTAATGGGGCCTTGTATTGACCTTTCTATGCCTTATCTGCAATGCAGGGAAGGAGGCTGGGATCCACCTGAATGCTGGATTTTGCAAACAGAAGCAGGTTTCTGGAAGCTCTTCAGTATCATGGAGCTCCATAAGGTATGGCTACAGCTTTGGTGGTAAGGGGCTTGGAGAGGGGCTTTGACTTCTCCAGTCAGTTGTGGTTTCAGCCTTGGAAATGCTCTGTCCAGTGTGAATGAAGAATAAGTAATCTTGGTTTTTGTCCCTTGGAAGGAACAAATGACTCCATGGGGCTCATTAATTAACAATGTGCATGTGTAAGAGAGAAATAGGGAGGTTCTTTGTGTGTGCAACAGTTCTATAGAAGAAAACAGATGCTGTGTCTGTTTAATCCTGCCCTGGGGTGGATGCACAAGGAATGGGCTGAGCCTTGTCTGTCTGGTGTGCTGTAGACACAGGCCAGCTATGGATTAGCTTTGGCATGGAAATAGAAGAACAGTTAGGCTTTAAGTAGACTTTTAAATCCAAGACCACCCTTGCCTACCACTGCCTTAAACATATCTGCCTCCTGTCTACTGCTAAAAAAGAAAGATAACTTAGTGGTAGGAGAGTATTAAAACAAGCAGTCTATTGCAGAGGAAGCACAGAGGTGCTGTTTTGGATTGTGCTGGCATAAGTGGAACAATAGAAATAGTCAGCACTGTCCTGTTGGTTTGTGGAATTTGCTCAGACAAAGAATAATATGTTCCACCAACCTCAGTTCATGAAGGTCACTGAGGGCTGCTCATTAGGAAGCAAAGATAAAAAATGCTGTTACATCCTCTAATTCAAGGGCACTAGATGAGACTGGAATTGATTGTTCAATAATGCTGAAGATAATAAAATTGAGATCGCATGGTGTCTGCCTGGGCCAGCCAGGACATGTAAGCCAATGTAGAGCCTGAGATGTGCTTGTAGTGAAGAAAACTATTCTGTTCAATGAAACCTTTCTTCGGTAATTCCTGCTGTTCCCTGAATGTTGATCAGTTCCCAGATGTCTATCATGAGGCAGGCACCTCTCATGTCCAAGGGGTGTATATAACTTCAGAAGGGAGGACAGCTGCTGGGAAAGTTTGGGGTGGGTAACCCTGGAGGAATTTAAAAAAGTTTTTGCATGTTTCCATCTTCAAATATATGGTAATTCTCCTGCAATGAATAAAGACCTGTTTTAATTTTCTTGCTCATAAGCATGACTCACTTCTAAAAACAAAAGAAGTAATCTTATTTCTACTTCTAAATCTTAAGATGCAATAATTGAAGCCAATTTGAGAACTAGTTTGCCTGGTTCTCACTAAAGGCTAATGGGCATTGGCCAATTAAATCCTCTTTTGCCTTGAAAATTCCAGTCAAAATACTTAAACTAAAAGAAAGGGTTTCTGCAGTCTCTCAACCCTATTAAAAAGAAGCTAGGGAAGCATTCAGTTTAATTTGGCACTAATGAATTTTAAACCAATTTCATATGAGCCATTTTCAACTTTAAACTCTCCTTTTTGGAAAAAGTGATCTATTTACAGCTGCTGCACTGAAATCCTCCCAAGATCAATTGATATTCCATCTTCCTGTGCCTGGCAAAGACCTGCGTGGTATTGTCCATGTGTTCTGACCATAAATTAATGTATGAAAAGCTTGTTTTACTGGTTTTGCTATTTATCGATGTTACTTTTCTTTGGTGGGTGATGCAAGGAGGGTCATAACAGAATTATATCCTAAGAAATGGGCTTGACTGTAACAGGAAAGCAACCCAAGACCTAAGCCAAAACCAAGAGATTGGGGCTTGTGACTTCTGGAAACCTGTCTTTGATTAAAATGCTATTCATACAGTGTTAGCACACATTGCCTTCTCTGCCAAGTACTTCTCTTCATTGCCAGCTTTGCTATGCTGCTTACTGTATTGGTGTCACTGAACTGTGCTTAATTAGCTGGAACCCATATGTATGTTCAAACTCTTGGTTGTACAATGATGTTACACAAAAAGCTGGCTTGAGTGGTTTACTCCTGACTTACACTTCTTTTAGTTGATGAAAGCTAAATGCAGATCACTTATCTGGTAAACCCAAACATTACACTTGCAAGCTCTTGAGTTGCTGAATGGCTACTTCAAATGAATGTGAATGAGGTGATAACAAGAGTGGCACTTAGGTCCTATAAAGCAGAGGTCAGTGAAAACATCTCTCATCAGTTGTGTTCATACACAGCCAAATGGTATTTCAGAAAGTGCTCAAGCATGTAATAGGGACTTGTTTCTTAAAAGAGGAGGAACCTCGTGTTTGGCTTGACGTGATGAAAAGGGTAGTTCTTTGCCTGTTAAAGTGATTGAAAGTTTTCCTGCCCCATCAGGATGGTTAGGCTGTCCCAGTTGGTCTCACTAGGTCAAAAATAGGAGTTTACAGGAAGTATGGGACATCCAATTGACATACATTTGGGGGATCTGTTGACCTGATTTTCATGGAAAAGATCAGAAGGGTCTCCTAGGTCATCATATCTGGTCCTGTGTAACTACAGTTGGCTTTCCCCAGTGCTTGTCTTCTAAGCTATGTTCAGCCAGAAGGAACATGTTTTTTGTTTTTTGTTTTTTTTTTTTTTGGATTGAGCATGTAGAAGGAGAACAGTGGAGTAAGAGGAATCACTGTAGGATGTAGTTTGTGTTCCCATGTGAAAGGTAAAGAACAAACCAAACAAAAGCAACAAATGTATATCCTAAAGGTGCACTTACTGTTGCAAATTCTGGACTGGTGCAAATGGTCCAGGGATGCCCCTGGTCTTTGGGGTGCCCTGTCCCACGCTGCAGCATGGGGAAGGGCTTGAGGAGCACAGCAGGAGCTGCCTGGCTGCTTCCACTGCTCAGCTACCATCTGAGAGCTACCACATGGACAGTGAGGAGTTAACAAAATGCAGCAAATAATGCTTTCCTTGTTTTTTTCCCCTCCTCCTCCCATGTGCTTTTATTTTTGTCTTGAGCTAAGTAGAAGTGTTTTTTCTTTGCCTAAGCTTATGTTGTTTGATTTTTATACGATCCTCAGGTACCTAACGAAATTGCCACATGCTCAAGGGAAAACAAGTTTCGTAACAGAATGATGGTGAAACGTTGCTAAAATCCTCCAGGATAGAGGAAGGATTAGGAGAAGAAAATGCAGAATAATGTAGACATTAGCTTAAAGACAACAAAGGGTTTCTAGTCCACTGACATACCAGAATCCAACAGAAGTATTCATAATTACTAATAACAAAAGGCTGGTCTATTATAACAACTCCATTCAAACTAAAACACATGTAAAGCTTGTATGGTGGTGAGTGTATTTTGATGATAGGTCTGGTTTAAACCTAATCTGCTGAAATACAGACAGGATAGGAACAATGCTTTCTCTGGGGATCAACAACTTTGTCCCTGAACAGACTGCCTTATATAAACACCCATAATTGAGTTAAAATTCATGCAGACAGCTTGGATTAAAAAGAAACAAATATCAAGCAAATAAACAAAAATCATGAGCAACAGGGGTTGGAAGAGCCATTGTGGGGGGGGGGGGGGTAGAAGAATACCCTTTGAAGCATATGCCAGTGTATACTAAATCAAGAAAACATTAAACAGTACAGGTTACAGCAATGGATGTACCACCTTTCTGAAAAAAAGTAGCTGAAAAGCATCCTTTAACAGTGGACATCTTGTTTAGTGTTTTCTTATTTTTGCCTTTTTTTTAAAAAAAAAAAAAAAAAAGAAGAGTTAGCTACCACCACTTTAGCCTTTGCTTCCCCAAACTCTGTACACAAGTTAAAAAATGCCTTTTGCTTAGCGTGTAATGCTTTCAGCTTGCACTAATTTAGTCAGCTGGGTTATAAAGGTGATTTATCCAGAAGACTTAGCTATAATTATGTATGTGTATTTTAACTGAGTGAAGATAGAAATGAAATCACTCAAGTAACTATTTCCTTCCAATGTTCCTTGGCTCACCACAATAAACGAGCCTTGTATCTTGGAGCTGATACAACAGCCTGGAAAATTCCTGGACCCTGCTTTACCTGGTGGCATAGGGGTAAAATTCTTCCCTATTAAGGAGACTGTTCTCAGTCTCCCAGAATAAATCTCTCCTACCCTGTGGTGCCATCATGGGTCTCTTCTGGTGTGGTTTTTTTTTTTTTTTTTTTTTTTTTGCATTCTTTCAGCAAAATAGATGATGGGTAGGCTTTGGAGAGGTTCCCCACATTTCTGGTGAATGTTGGTCTATTGAATATTTCTCTAAACTTCTGTGCTACTGCTTCTGCCACATACCAGATTTATTTCTCTCGTTAAAAGCTTTGGGAAAGGATGTGTGTGAGGCATCCTTGGGGCTTGATAGAACTGACTTCTCTTTTTAGGGTAGGCTTTGAGATTGAGCACCCTGTTTAGGTAGCCTCTGCTTCGTGATATCAACTTTAATGTGGATGTTTGAATTGCTCTTCTGCCTTTAGACGCAGGTATGTGAAGGAAATCTGTAGGAAGCTTTGGAAGTTGGAAGAGGAAAGTGGTAAAAAATAACCATGGATCTGAAATCAAAGAAATGGACAGGGTTGTGAGGCTGATGAACATGGGGAGGACAGACTTGGGACTTCTCGAGCCATGAAAGCTGTTTTCTTTGAACAAAATAGGGAAAAAAAATAAGCTCTGTATTTGCAGATAAATGAGATTATATGAAATGTGCACTTGATTGGTACTTTGTTTCAGTAACAGAAAAGAAAAATAACCTGTAAAGTCTGGAATTTTGACTAATTACAACACTTCTTCCTTTCAAGTGCATTATCAGAAAGCTTAATCATTTAAGCAATTTTCTATTTAAGGTACTTTCTTTTGCAACTTGTGATCAGTGGGTTTTTGTGGATTTTCCTACCTGGGACCATTGCAGTGATCTCAGTCCTGCAGGAAGATGACTGCCCCCAAACAGCCTTTCAAGCAGTGACTTTGCCAACTTCCACTTCTTGACCTTCTCTCCTGCCTCCATTATTGACCTTTGCATGGAACCCTTCTCTGAATCAAACCATGCTTTAAATCATGTATGAGAGCCCTCTGAAATAAGACTGAACAGAAAATTCAGCTAACTTTGAATTCAAAAATCATTCTCTAGGGGCTTGGTATTTAGCTCATATTTCAGTTTCAGCTGCTTACTTGTGTTGGAAAAGTTATTTTTGGTTGCTTTCTGTGCTTCATTATAATTCTGAAAATGACTAATTTGATGTGACATTTACTAATGTAGTATGATCAGACATAATTTGATCTTATTAACTTAGATCGTACCATATTAGCAAACATCGGATTCTATTTGAGAAATTTACACATGCTGCAAATGTGGATACACCTTGAAATCATACTGTATTAGTATAATTTGTCAGCTTAATGTTGTAGTTGGTAAAGAATGTCAGAGTATACTGTAATTTATAGCTACCTACATAGAAATGACTGCAAAGATTCAGAATGGCTGTGCTATTATTGTTTTCTCTTAAAAAGCAAAAACCTCTTCAGTGATACAAGATCACAGCAGTTCAGACATCTGATGTTTTTGTTTGGAAATGCTTTCACCACTGTGTGCTCTGGTGTCTGAAATCTAAGTTAGCTAAGTGGAATAAAAAGTTTTTCTCCCCATGCGTGATCATGACCAATATGGCCTGAGAGGTTCACATGAACTAGAAAGCTACAGATAATGAAGTGGTGCTACTCTATCAGCTTTAAATCATCACATTAACCTGTATGATATTTTTTTTCCTTGCTAGGCAAGGAAAGGCCTAGCAGGGAAAGGCCTTCCTGAAGGACCAAAAGCTTCAACATTGTGTAGAGAAGAACTCCAATATTCACTCCCTGTTGGCAGTCCAGGGTGCCTAACACTGGGAAAACTATTTCCCAGTGGCAGTGATAAGAACTGACAGGAATATTATAATATATATATTATATATATAATATATAATCACTATAAAATCCAGTTCTGAATGCCATTATAGTGTCATCTCTTGCTCTAGAGTAAGCTGGGACATGGTTTGGTGTACACTAACTCCAAGATGTCAGGCTGAGCCTTGCTGAGTTGATAGGGAATTGCTTATACAGACCTTGCTGTGAGGGTTGCAGGATGAGGGCTGAAGCTTGAGCCTTTGGCTTCAGACTGCAGGGCATGAATGATGTGTGGCATTTTTATTAGTCTGCTAACATACCCAGGGGCTATAGAAAAAGCTTCCATTTTCTCAATTATGAACATCTATTTCATTTAGATGCATTACTCCTTTGATATCAATTTTACATAAGACTTAATTGCTCTAATTTTCTAATAATCTTTTTGAAGTTGCTTATAAACAGTAAGAATTTTACAGAATGAGAAACTGAGCTGAGCACCTACAAAAAAAAAAAGTATCGAGCTGTCTTCATTGACCACCATTCTGAAATAATACATTGTTTAAAACAGACAATTGTGATTCAAAACTGATAGTGATACATCTTTCCCAACAGATTCTTCTTTTGTTTCTTTCATGCTCCATTTGGAAAATAGTCAAAAGCAATTCCAGGCTCTAAATTCCTTTTGTTTCCACCAGATTGTTCCAAACAAAGAACAAATACAGCCAGTTGTCAGTCTGAGTTTGGTACTGATGCTTTACATCTCTGAAGACAACGCTGCCTTCTGCACTGCTCTTCAGATATTTTAGAAGTGTGATGATGGAAGTTTATTTCAATAGATGGAAATGTTTTTTTTGTCAGGTGACTGCTGTGTTCCCAAGTATACCCCAAAATAACAGACTAAATTCACTTCACCATAGTGACGCAGGTGTGTTAAGAGCTGTTGGTACAGAATATCTTTATTTTATAACAAATCACTAACATGGAGTAATTTGGGCATTTTTTCACTTAATGAATTCTACAGATAAACCGAAATAGGCAGAAACTCGCCTCTTTGATTTACACCAGTTCTCCAAATCTTCATCTTAGTAGAACCTTGGCTTATTCTTCTGGCTTTACCTTCTACATAGTTATCTGCTGACCATTTTTAAAGGAATTGTATTTTCATGGTACTTCAGACTTGGGTATGTATTTTAGGTGGACTGGCTATTTCAATTTAAATCAAAGTGGACCATTTTGCTTCAGATTAGGTGCTGTGTTGAAGTTTTATCTTTGTCTGCTTCTTCTAATGTTTAAGATAACAGTTCTGGTACACACAAGCTTGGATAAATATTGTCAGCTACAGTGTAGGTAATGGTGGCTAATAGAAGCAGAAATTCAGGATGAATGTTCTAGATGTTTTTATCTATTGTGATGGTTTATAACTTCATGTGTATATGTATATCTGGACATATATATTTTGACATGAATAAATCTGCACTGTAAAATGTGAAGGAAAGCAAATTATGAACATAAAGGCTATTCTTTAAATAATGCAAGTGCCCTGTGAACTCTATTAGGGGACTAATAGCTCATCCAATACCAGTTCAATGGAGGGAGAATATTTATACAGGATTTTTATTTTAGTATTCCATCAACCTTTATAGCTGTGACCTGCTGTTAAATGAAAAAGTGCTTGTTGGAATGGAGTTAGGCTTTTAGATTAGATGTGGACTATCAATTAGACTTTGCCTAGCCAAACTTCTAAAGATGCTTTTTTAAATGCTGCTAGTGACCATTTAAATACTGCTTTAAATCTGACCTGTAGCTGGTACATGACAATAAGCAAGCAGGTTTAGGTTTTGGTAATGAGTTATATGTATTGAATGGGTAGCCATGTGGAACAGCTCTGAATTATTAAATCCCCATTTTGTACTGGGATTCTTTATCATGTGCTGCACACAAGTGTTTTCAACTGAAATTAAATCTCAAAAATAAAAGATGATGATCTGTAATATTTCTCCTATAAATGATGCTTGTTTTTAAGCAACAATGAAACTGACTTACATAGTAACATCTTAAATTATCTATGTAGAAAGGTATGAGCAATGTAATAAAGCTACTGGCAAAACCTTCTACTAAGATGGGAGCTGTTTCATACCCGTGTGCTGCCATCTGTGTGCAGTGGTGTTTCACCGATTGCCTGTATGACTATAAAAATCTGTGGACTTGTCAGCGAGGGGAAAGTGTACTATCCCCTGTGGTGTGGATGAGTAAACTGAAACAGAGGGTGAGAGGAGCTGCTGATGTGTGGAGATTAAACTGCACTGATGCCAACAGTAGTATGGGATAGAAGAAACAAAATGGATTGAAACTATTTACTATTCCAGTGTTCTACCCTTTCCAGAGTTACATGACTGTTTCAGTGCACCTTCTCCAATTCTTTTCCAGCTTTCTGTTGCTTCTTAAAAGTCCCTACTGGCAAGGAAAGTGGGGTGGAACCTCTGGTTCTTTTTGATGTAATTAAATGAATTCCTCCTCTCCAGAAAAGTCAAGGGGACTTTATGGACTTGCTTCTTTTGAAGCCGCATTTACTCTGTAGTTAAATTCTGTGCTTCTCCTCCCAGGCAAGGCACTGGAAGGCTCTGTTCTTTTGTAGTGTTCTGATCTTCAAACAGTTCTTCATTGCTCTTAATACTTTGAAAATGGACTACTGTAACTTGCTATTTGCTGGGCTGAATAAATCAGATGCTTTGTTTGAATTCCTTTACAGTAAAGGTACTACTTTGCCCCAATATTCAATACTTGTGTTACAAGGGGAGGTAATGGCAATGTGTTGTGAATAGTCTAAAGTTTCTGCAGTAAACTGTGATCAAAATCTCTATTTTTCTTTAAAGTTGACCTAAATCTTTCAGTCTGTCTGCAGGGCAAAAATCTGGTAGAAGTAGAATTAGGTTCACAGTTGAACTGAAGTCACATGCTTTAATGTTCACTTCTAGAGGTGCAGCTTTCTTAGGCAGTGCCTCACTAATAGAAATCTTCAATGCTCGATACTAAATTTGAAGTCAAAGTTCTAACTATTCTCTTTTGATGTACACTTAGGTACCTACATCTGTTAAATCGTACTAAGTTCTATTAAAGGCCAACAACACACTGTACTACCAAACCTTTACCTGAAAAGGATTTACATGTGCTGTTTGGAAGGCATCCTCTGGATAATCCCAGTGTCAACCATACAACCGAACAGCCACATTCACACTACCTCCATGTAAAGTTGCAGTCCAGTCTGGATTAAGATAACAGCTATTTTAGTGTTATCCATACAAATACATATGTCAGGACTGATTTGGATTTTTTGGAGTGAGATCTTAAGCATTCCTTCACTACTTCAATACCTTCAAGATCTGCCTGTGTGACAAAGATGTGTGGTTCTCCACAGGTACGGTTTGAGCAGCCACTGTAGTGGAGCTATCTAACCTCTACCCAAGCACAATTTATACTTAAGCAACTCACTTGCTGAATTGAGACAGTGCTCTTATGCAAGTCTCATGATTGATCATTCTAGGACTATGATAGACAGTATAGATCCCTCCAGAATAAGGCTATTTCACCAGTATGAAAAGACTCATCTCTCTCTGAAGTTTGAGGCTTTGACCTGTTGGGCAGAACTTGCATCAGTTGTGTTGAAATAGCTCAACATGTTTCATATCCCCTGGCACAGACACTTCTTTCTCCCTGATCGTCCCACTGCATTATAAACATTTCTGAGTACGGATGTCCTAGAAATAACTACTGATTCATTGGATTCCAGTTTCTTCAGGATTACAAAGGGTGTGACTATCCAACAGAAAAGATGGCTGCTGGTGGAGGCTGTTGTGGCTGTATTTTGGGGTCAGGTTAAATCTAGGGAGGAAAGTCTGCTACTTCATTGAGAGCTACTGGATGCTCTTCAACAAGAACTTCTGGAGGCAAATGGAGGGCTTTCTGCACAAGTACATCTGGTATTGCTCAAGGAGGAAGCTGAGAATTTGTGGTGTAGAACAGATACCAAACTAGCAAAGACAATGAAAAATTAGACTTCCGTAGGGGCCTACAGGGATCTCTGCAGAAAGCTGTTGCAGTTTTGTATAGCAGGTTTGGAGTGAAAACCTCAGTTAACAGTATTACATTCATTGTAAAGCTCCTTATTTTAATCTTCTGTTTGAGCTGAGTCCCTCCTGTTTTGTTTTAAGTCTACAGTGGTAGTAATCAGGTGCTTTTGGTACTATTTTCAGGAAAAGGAGCAGTTCTGTTTCAGGGCTGTGGCTGACCTGGGTAACTCTGCAAAGCCAAATGTCTTCGCATCAACAGCCAGCATATGAGAGGCTCTGGCTTAAGGGAATGGTTAGTGTTGTGTTTCCGGTCCCTGGGGGCGAATCATTGCAGAGAAATGAGTATATTGGAAGACCTGGAAAACATTTCCTCCAAGTAAAGACAGAAACAGAAGTTGTTTTGTCTAAAGAAGATGAGGAGAGACCTTTAAGTGAACAGAGTTCTTAAGGAGAAAGACTGTTACTTGCTCATGTCTGCAGTGAATAAACCTGGAAGTGTTACAAGTGACTGGAACAAGGAAGACTTCAAGTTAGACTGTAGAAAAAGCACCCTTTGCAGGAATGTTGGCCAAGGAATGTCCTGTCTGAGAGACATAGAGCCTCTCACCTTGGAAGTAGCTAACACACCACAGGTGACATGAGCATGATTCATGCTGCATTGCAGTAACTGTGACCTCTGACATTTACAGGTCTCTTACAATGCTGTAATTGTGTTCTAGCAGAAAAGTGGCTGAAATATAAGTTTTACAGAAGCAGTGATGCTGACTTACTGCTACAAGGCCATGTGCAATGAAATCAGGTGCATTGGCCCAAAGTGAGTTCCCTTATTAATGAATAGTTACCTGCTGCTGAGATGCTGGGTTGTTCAATCACTTCTGTGATCTCTAAATACAGTTAACAGCTATAGTTGATTATATTTGACAGATGATTACTGAGGTAGTAAAAAGGAAATGAGTGTAATATCTGGTCCTTTATCCACTGGTCAGTATGCTGAAGCTAGCAGAATCACTGGCATAAGTAGGAGTGTTCCTCTACAGAACTTTTCAAGTACAAATATCCAGTTCGTGGCTTTATCACAGGAGCTTCAAAATACATTCAACCACTCAATGTATTCTCTGTTTTGAAAAATACATAAAGGCTATCACTTCAAATTGTTTGTGAAAAATCACTACAGCTGGGAAGAATGAAACTTGATTCACCTAACCTCAGATGTTTAATATTATGCAAGTGAGGCCTTTTATGGATTCAGGCTTTTTTTGTCATGCATTTAATTAAATTGTGTCTAATGTAAATATTGGCAACACACTTTTCAGATGTAGGTTTTCTTAAATGCAGATATTGTAATACATGATAGTTTTGGACTTAGTGGAGTAGACAAAAATATGCTATTACTTATGTCATACTGTACAGCTGAGAAGAAGCATCTTTGGGATTCTTGGCCACTTTGATTTTGTTGTATTCTTTTCAACTAAAGCATCCTCATTTGTAAGAAGTTGAATAAATAAAGGAGGATTGTGGGAAGTCTGTTCTACCAGGGACAAGGTGAAGATCATTGTGGCACTATCCATGTGTTAATCCATTAGTCTCTATTCTTTGTGTTTCTGGGACATGAATGCTACAATCCATTTTAATAAGATTTGTGTTTCAAGTACCAACTATCGAATATGAATTTTTGGTGTGGAAAGAGTTCATGTCTCTTGTGGGCAGCAAGATATTTTTTTAGATGTAACCACATGCAAAAATTGTGGCCAATCTTAATTTAAATTCAAAGCTGAGCAGTGGGTCCTGATCAGAATTAAATTGCTTTTTTGAATGAATGACAGTTGTAATCATTATTTAGTCCTGAAATTGGCTGGTTCATTCAGGGAAATTAAGATTTAAAAGAGGTTTCTGTAGAACCACTTCATGAAATTGAATGTCCTTCTAAAGAAAAAATAAGTGAAGACATTAATGGCAAGATAATGAAATAAATACAAAAATACGGTTCTGATTTGAAATTAATTTGCTTGTTTTAAGAAAGCTGGTTTGCTCTACACCCTGTTCTAAATGAACGCTGCCTTGAGCTATTTCTGCTTACATAGACTATCACAATAATAGATGAACAATTCGAATGTTATTCATTTTATTTTAAGCTAATTTTCAAACTAAGTCATTCTCATGTGTGGGGAAACTGTCAGAAATAAAAAGGCCTGGTCACAGCTATGTCTAAATCTGCACACGAGGGCAAATCTGAAGCCTAGTGTGTGAGAGACTTAATATGTGAAAACATTGAAGATCGAGTAGGTAGCTTAAAAAAAAGGCATCTTAATCTGTCATGACTTGCTGCTCAGCTCCTAATCCTAATTTACACTGTTTTAACTCAAGGGTGAGCACAAGCACAGGAGGAGCTATTGCTTAGATGTCTGTGGGTGTCTGAGTACTGTGGATAATTTAGAGCATGTGCAGTCTTCCCTTGGGAACAATCAAACAGGGATGCTGATAGGGTGAATGGCTAAATTATCATGGAGTTTGCAGGCTACTAGAACCTATTCAGAAGTTTGTAAGTGTGGTCCTTGAACTGTATTTTTTTCACTTAGTTGTCTTCTGGTATATCCCAAACTCCTGCCCACTTGCTGACTATTGTGTTTAAGGGACAGGAATCTGCCCTTCCATATCACAGCTGCAGTGGGAAAGGGAGAAAGGGGGGCTGTTCTCTCCCCTTGCATTTTTTATTACATTGACTCAGAAAAATCACTTTTAACAGATAATCCTAGGGGGTTATCTTGTGACTCCTCATTAGACATAACATCCATCTGAAGACCTTGGCTAAGGACTGAAGAGATGTAAGCATTCATGTCTCTGTAGCAATACTTTGAACCATATACTCCTTCAGGATAAGCTGAACACAAGTAGAGGTCTGTTACAGAGGCTCGGAGCAAGGACAGAGCCATTGCTGGTGTGTAAGGTCAGTTACTTGGTGCACTGAACTCTGCCCAGGGATGAGGTAGTATGGCAGCCAGGTGCTGCCCATGTGCTTGCACAGCTCAGAGCATGGAAAAAATTGTTGGGAGAGCTTCAATGCAAGAGCAAAGGCCTTCGAGGGGTCATGGAAACTGTGAGCCCTGTGAAATTTGTTTGGTAACTCCCCCCAAGCAAACAGACTGGTGGTGGCTTCTGGGAGGAAAATGAGAAATGCATTGCAGATGGTATGCTTCAGCTGAGCCATTTATGCTCTGCTGCTGTAGATAGACAAGGATGTGAAACTGCAGGGAAACAAACCCAACCTGTAATCTGAAGCTGTGTAGAAAGCTCTGGTTGTATAAGAAAGCTCAGGTAATAGGGTATTTTTGGTAAAGCAGAAAACTCTTGCTAGCATGAGCAAAGCTTCTGAAACCATCTTTTCCTCTGCTTTTTGTCTCCTTTCCTCTCATTTCAATGCACAGTAGGTATGTATGATATGTATCCCACTAGCTTTAAACCACTGCAGGGTTCCCTACAATGAAGGACAGATGTTCCCACAGCACTTCTTGGGGGGCTTAGCAGAGCTTGTTCACTCTGAAGCGTTTCTTCAGGGTTTTATCACTTTTACCCTGTAGCAGTTCTGTTCTTGCAGACAGTCTGCTCGTAGTATTTACTGACTTCTAGCTTTTCCACTGGCAGCACAAATTCAATCAATTTCATATTAGTTCAGCAACCCACAGCAAAAGTAAAGGCCAATAATATTGGAATATTATAATAGCTCTGTGCATGGGCTTGAAAAATTTGCTGTAGCAGCTCACATGCTGTTACCTAAAATCTCTACTTCCTTGCGTAGCCTCATCAAGCAGGGTAAAATACCTCTGTCCTAAGAACTTCTTGAAGGCTGTTAGGCAAACATCTGCTAGGAACAGATTTGATGTTGATTTGGCTTTGGGGACGCACGTTAGGTGTCTTAAGCAGTCTTCTGTGTTTCTTCAGAGGGGAATACAGGAAGGAGGGCTTCTCCTGTCACTTGTTGGTGTTATTGTAAACAGGTTTCTCTCACTTAATTCAGTGTGTGACTTTTGTGGCTGTTTCAATGCACTGTCATCACTGTGCAGCAGAGAGGAGCCATTTCCTCAACTCTTGGATGTAGGCCAAGAGAGTTGGCCCTCTTTCCTTTCCCACCACTGAGCCTGGCTTCAATAAAGCATCCTGGAGAAGCGCTGGTCCTGCACAGCCTCTCACCCCTTTCCAGGAGACTGTCCCCACTCTCCAACCTGCTCTGTGCCCACTTGTGGTGGTCTCTGTAAACATGGTGGAGACAGGAGTTGTATTGTCTCCATAGGAACAGAAAGGTCTGAGGCCATGGTTTGTATTGACCAGGGCAGGGTGCTCTGACAGCCTTTTTGCCACTTGACCACCTTTTGGCCAGGAAGACAGTGCTAGAAGCGAGCAGCATTGCTGGTCTCTGCTGCAGGAGCCTTCATGGTACATCTGAGAGCTGAAGTGCCCAGCAGATAGGGGTTGTGGGGCCAGCAGGTATGTCGCCTTGCTCTGGCAGGGGAATGATGAGGGAGCAGGACAGAGCCATCAGTAGCCTGACAGGCTATTGAACAAAAAGCATAAATTCCCCACTTTTCTCCTGCATCCTGGCTGAAAGGGCACATACAGCCAAGCAATCCAATTGCTAAAACCAGCCTTTTAGTGAGGGAGCCTGCTGCCTTGCTACCTGCAGGTGGTTGTTCCCTTGCACTGGTGCTGTCTGGGAGAACTGGTATTTATCTAAAGCTGCTCCTCTCTTCCACAGCACAACCTTGTCCTGCTAAAGAGGAGGCTAGGCAGTTGCCTGCCTTCATTCCTTGGGCCTTCTGGGAGAGAGCAGTTGTGGGCTAGGATGATGCATAGTCTATGGCATGCAGCAAGCACTGGCTTGAGGAGCATACTTCAGTATGCCTCAGATGGGTAGAGACAGGTTTGTTGGACTCAGAAGGCAATAAGATGTCCCTTAATGTGTGTGAGTTCTTGGATGAAGGGGCTTTGGGGAAGGCAGACTGGGAGCAGAGGAATTGGGAGTACTCCTTCATGGGAAGGAGGAAAGCAAAAGGTAGAGGTGTCCAAGCTGAAATACAGTGAGAAACAGGACAAGCAAAAGGCATATAAGATGCCTGGAGAAATAGCAACTCAATGTGCCTCTAATCATCTCCATACTTGGCACCAGAGCTGCTGGTTCTCCTTCTTTCACTGCCAGTGCCTTACAGTCAGCCTCAGTGCACCCAGGTGAGCCAGAGGGCACAGTTAAATGAAAAGCTCTGAAGCTGCTGCCTACAGGCTGTGCTGGCAGGTGTTCACAGGCTGCCTGGTGTGCTGTCCTCTGGGAACTGGGTGCTGGCTGCTGCCTCACTGCTCAAACCATAGGCTTCCTGCTGGTGCCTCATCTGCCAGTTGGAATCTGTCCTTGGTGCAGCAAAGCTCTTGAGCTAAGTCTGGAGCAAACACACACCCTGTGCAGTGTGGTGGTGAAGCTGTCCCTACCTAATAGCAGGCAGTGAGGTAGTTACCACTGTGCTGAAGATTACAGCAGGTGCAGTTCCTTCTGGTCATGCGCTGCTGGGTCACGTCAGTAGAATATGAAGACAATAGCATGGCTGTATGCAAGGAAGTGAAAACTGGTATTAGAGGTTTTCTGCTTTGCTATCACAACTAGGCAAAACCAGATATCAAATAGATGGGGAAGGGACTCTTTCAGGTGTTGGTGGGCAGAAAGGCAGTTCTGTGCTTGCTTGATGCCCTAAATTTTCTTTAATGTTGCTGTGTTCAGCTGTGAGCTAAGGCCATCTGAAGGCAGCATGGCTATATTAAGAATAGTAAGAATGTGTTTTACAACTCTTATTGATCTTGTTAATTGTAATTGATCTAATATTAACTTTATGCAGGAGCTGTGACTTCTGAGTTTAAAGCTGGAGATGCAACCATGAGAAATACTAACTGAATCAAAGTTTTTTGTAATAGATTATCACAGTTTCAAATGGTGATGATGAGTAGCTGATTCACCTTCCTGTTTTTATAAATGTAACAAAAAGTTAAAGCTATTGTGAAGGGATTTTGTTTCCTTAATGAATACTTTAGTGCCTTGTGTAATTATTTGAACTTTCTAAACTGTAAAGTGTATGACTACAAACTTGTCCTTTCTAGTCACGCAGGAGCTTCACAATATTTTAGTGTTAACTCCCTTGAAACTCTCTCACTCATTTCTGTGCAATTTATTTTCATGTTTTCCATAATGAGTTAATCTATTTTGAATGAAGTGAGTTGCTTACTGTATGACTGCACTGCAAAAGCTGCTTCCAATTCCCATATTAGCTGTCTGGCACAGCCCCATGTCCAGTTCCCCAGCATTATTGCTGTTTCAAGCTCAGCTCTGCACAGAAAATGTGCATAGGTCTCCCCTCATTGGGATGGGTAAGAACAAAGACAAACCTGGCAGTTGGTCTCCAAAGCTTTGACACCTTGGTGAGTATCTGCTTGTACAACTGCTGTTAAAAGCCTCCCTGAAGTTATTTTGTGTTCACAACTGCCCAGCCACAGACCAGGCTCCCACTCCACTCAGTGCGTGCAAGGCCCAGGAGGAAGTTCTGCACTATAGATTTTACATGATGTAAATCTAAGAAAATCTTTCCTATTGATGCTTTCAGGGCAGAGGAGACTCATTCAAAGGTCACTACTTAAAGTGAATCCAGACTCCCGGGTAGGTGATGTATGTGCTGAGTCTTTGTTTTTGTTATTGGAATATGAAGAGAAACTAAAGTAAATGACACAGACCCCTGTGTCCTACCTGCTAGGCATGTGGGATGTTTGGAATATGTAAGCATTTCTGCTAATGATAAGCCATCACTCTAAATGCTGTATGCAGCTGCAGGTGCTTTATTATTCAAGACAAATCATTGCCTTCATTTGTTTCCATCAGAAACCAACTTAGAGAGCACATCTCTGAGGATGGGAAATGAAATAAGTGACTCTTTCAACAAGAATTACATATTACTGTAGCTTTGGCATTATCAAGATCTGGTTTATCAGGGTAAGAAAACTGTCTTTTAATACCACTCTGAGATGTATTGAGTTTGGAGGCAGTAGTTGTGAGGAATGTGAAGAAAATGAAGTGATGCAACAGAAGAAATCTGGAGAACTCTCTGGCAGCACTTTAGATATTTGAGTAAGATGCTTAACTTTTGAAACAGGAAGAATTCTCTGTTGATCTGTAAGATCTGTATTTTGCAATCAGATGCTCAAACTGGTATTTGGTCTGCAAGTGCTGCTGGGGTTTATAATGCACAACTCCAGGTCAGCAAAGTGCAGGAGGTTTGTGCTTGGCCTTCAGTTGTGTGCTGAAGTGTTTTGTTCAATCCTGGCCTGCAGTCTGATTTCTAGTTCCCATCTTCACAAGGTACCAAGTGCCTTTAATACCCTAGTGAATAGCAATTAATGACACTCAGCTACTTCAAATGCTGGGATAAATTGCAGCATCTCCCAAAGGTGGCTATTAGAGCTAATCAGAAAATGTTGTACTTCCTGCAGAAAATGTCAACTTCTTGTTTTTGAAAACCAAAAGCAATCAGAATAAGTTGTATCTCTAAGGAAAGCTCCTCTAAAATAAAGCTGCATACTTTTTCATAAATATTTTCCCTGACCGAAACCCTAGATTTGTCAGAAGTTTTTTTGGCCAGGTTTAGTGACTGTTACTAATACTGCTGCATACTATGATGCAGTTGCAAGGAATTTTAATAGAGGCTCATTCTTTGAGAAATGCATCTCTCAGACTGTGGTTATGATTATTATGGCTTCTGAGATTTGGGGGAAGAAGTGTTACAAAGCAGAATAACAGTGTTTAAAAAGAATGACACTAAAAACCTCTTGACGCTTAAAACTTATGACCATCTGTACCACAAGATTCAAGTCAAAGGTGATATTTCAGTGCAATTGAATCAAATACAATTTTGCTGAACTTGAAGCAGGTTTAGATGTTTTTTTCGGACTTGGCATGAGTTCAGTTTTGACTTTTTAAACTCATTTGACTTGATAATTTTAACAGACTTTCTCTATGAATTTGTCTGACCTACAGAAGCCAAGTGCAAAAGCAAGTACTGCTGTTGAACACTAACTGCTTTTTTGGAAAGTGCTGCAGCTTTCACTTTAATATTAATTTCAACTCTTCTGTTAAGAAATCTCTTTGGCTTCTAAAATCCACTTGCTGTTTTATCTCTATGGTTTGTTTCTACTGCTTCCAACTGGTCATCTAGAGTATACAATTGTATCATTAATATTTTTAATTCTGGCACAGTAATTACTAACAAGTTTTGCTTCTGACTTTCCTAGAATGATTAGGCTAAACTTGCAAAAGGTGTAGTTGATAGTAACATTTGTCCTGGGGTTGCTATTTTACAGCATTAAATATTATGCTGCATGTTATGACAAAATTGCCCACTTTAAAAATTAAAATAACTCAAGTATTCACACTGCTTTCTGGAAGCAGTATTTGTAAGGGAGATGTGTATTTGACCATTTTATCAGACTATATTTTCTAGGGATGAAATGAGCATCAAAAACTTCTGCCAGCTAGTAAACAAACCCCAAAGCCTCAGATCTTACCTCTGGCTTTTAAACTGAGATCACAACTAACAAATGGAAAGAGTTTCACTTGTATTCTGTGGGCTGTTTGATACCTGAGGTGGTCTGAATAACTCCCTGAACAATGTAAGCTTGGAAGGTTGATTTTCAACATAAATACCTCCACCAGTGACACTACCTTCACATCAGATCTACTTGGCAGGAAGGCAATTGCTTTAGTCCAAGTTTTTAATGAATATGCTAAAAAACAACACAGAAGCCAGCAGCTCTGAAAAGCAATTGCCAGTAGAGAACAACACCATGAAGTGCTCAAAGAAAGGAGAGTATTAATGTGTGAGGCTCCAGCTGATGGCTCCTGGGCAGCCATGCATCCTACATCTCCTTGGCATCATGGTCAACATTTCTGTGGAATTCATATGCTTTTGTACAAGGCAATTATCAGTCATTTTGGGCACGGCTGGGCCAGCCAGTCTGGTGGTTTGCTGCCAGTGCTGAGTGCTAATCACTTGCTGCCTCCCATCCTCATGTTGGCAGGTGCAAAGGCAGGCTGAATTTGGGTGGAGGACACTGCAGCAGTTCCTTGAACACAGCGCAGATGGATGCTGCTTTGTATAAACATGGATGTTTATGTGGGGTTATGGCTCTTCCTATTGCTTGTCTGCTTCCAGGTGTCCAAATAGCTCTGCATGTGATCTTCAGTGTGTTTTGGGGGAGGGAATTGTGGAAGCAGAAAGAGGTATGCTTTTAAAGCTCATTTGCTCTGTTCAAAAGCTACTGTCTTCCTGCAGATAAATAAAATAATCACAAACTTAAAGCAAACTCAACTTCTGCCCAGTTAATATATTCTGAGAGCTGGCTAAACCATGCAGTGAAATTGAATTCACTGCTGATCTAGCCTTCTTTCTGCCCCTGTGATCTGTGAGGTGACCCTGACTCCAGAGAAGGGATTGTTCCTAGGGATTTTCTGCTTAAATCTTGTAAATAAAATTCAGCTTGTAAATTGTTTTTTTTTTTTTTTTTTTTTTGCCTATTCACTACTTGTGAGATGTAGCTGTAATATGTTTATTCAGATTATGCTTGGAAGCAGAAGTATTTCTCATGAATAATGGCTTCATCCAATGTAATGAATACAATGAATGCAGTGGGTTTGGGGTTGGGTTCAAAATGAATGGCATGTAGAAAGCAGCAGTGAGGATTTATTCTACGGTGCATCTCATTTTTTCCATTCCAAGTTATTGTCATATCTTGCACCTACTTAAAGATGGGAACCTGACAAACCTGTAACTTTGCTACTGGCTTTCAAAAATATCTAACTGAAGCTGGAGGATGAGTCAGGTTTGGAATAGCTTCATACAATAGAAGTGGAAAGGCTGTTACTTAATAGCAGTGCCTGTTTTGGGGCTGTCATGTCTCCCCACTCAGATGGGTAAATGCATGATACTGAGAAATGTTTTGAGGGATGTCTTAGAATACTTAAATTGGTCTAATATGAAAGATGAAAATGGCAACATTGGGAAACAGTTATCTCTGAGTAACATGGACCCTGTTCTCGGTTATTTATGATTTTTGGCAAACATTTACCAGCTTGAAGTTTTTTTTTTTAGTTTTCTGCCTCACATTAAACTTTTCTATGGAAGTCAGGCAGAAAGGCCAGTGAGAAACAATGCTTTAAGCTCAACATCGAATTTTCTTCCTATGTAGGTTTAGTGTAGGCCTCTGAAATGTGGCAAGTAACATGTCCTTAGTGATGTGCTTGTTGTCTCAGAATCTGTGTTCAGATAAATATAACTAAGTGGGGTGGGGAAGGAAGTCCTCCTTGGCAGGTGGTGCTCTCTATGTACACTGCAGAGTATTTTGGGTGCTGGATTGAAGTTTACAGCACAGGATAGGGACTTCGCAGGCAAGGGGGGAGACCTCTCTATCAGTAGCTCCCATATGAAAATAACTTTTCCATTGGAATTTGGATCATGCTCTCCACTGATCCTTACTCCTCCAACCCTTTCCCCTTCATGTTTCTGCATGGGATGTTGAAGGAAAGAGGCTGCAGGAGGAAGGGTTAGAGGAAGCAGCAGTTATTGTATGAGGCTGAAATGCTAGCTATGCACACAGCATCTCTGGTAATAATTCTTTAAGTCAGTTTAATTTTACAGGAATAAATGTTCTTAAAATACTTCTGCCCGGCATGCAGGAAAAGAAACAATTCTGCATAACATACTTGGTTTCATTCCTGTTGGTCACTTAAAAAAAAAAAAAAGCTTGGAAATGGTTGCCTCTTCCTAGATAACTGGTTTCCTGTTCAGGGTAGACAAGCTTGGAAATGAGCAAGACTGGTGTTCCTGAGGCCTGCTTCCTGGGCAATTTGAAATAGTAGCCTACTTTTTGGATGTACTGAATTCATGAAATTATTGCCCGCAGAGGTGACAAATCTATTAACTCCCACCACATGGGGTATGAGGAGAACTTGCTCCATATTCTGCTATACCAGCTCTCCTATGCTCAGCACCAGCTATATCTTATTCTTTCAATTTCTTACACTCCTGGGTCTTAACAATTTCTATAAACAAACGGATCTATTCCCAGCATGTACATTACATAAAACTACTGTTTTGTTTTTCCAACAGTAGACTGATATTGCAAATGCAGTGAAATAAAGCATCTCTTTAATGCAAAGAACAGAGCTACTGAAAGTTTCCATGTGTGATAGGAAGGAGTCTAAAGCTCCCTTCCAAAGGCAACATATATTCTTTATTGCTTAGGAAATTACTGCAACTGGAGTAAACCTGATCCTGCTGAGATCAATGGCAGTTTGCTATTGGCTTTGCCAGCAACTCCTTCTTCCCTTTATTTTAAATGTAGGATAAAGCAGACAGAAGGGCTTGAGATATAATACTGAGTTCTAGTTGTTTTTTTTTTTTTTTTTTTTTAATTTTGCTAGGGAGACTGCATTTACTTATGGCATGGCTCAAAAATGCCATGGCAAAGCAGGGTTTCAATCAACAGCTTTAATGATGTATGATTATTCATAGCTTTCTGAAAATGTCATAAGTAGTTCCACTTCACATGATAACATATGCTTTCCAAACAAATACCAGGGAGCTATCTTGATTTGCAGTTTCTTACAGTACAGTTGCAGGCTCCTGAGTAAAGGAAAACTATATCTGAGATATGGAGTTAAGGATGAAAGTCAAAGATTAATCACTTAAGTGCAGATGTCTAGTTTTCAGAGCTGTTTCAGGGCTTTACCTGAAGTACTTCAACTGGTCTGAGAAATGCTTGCTAAGCTTAAGATCTGTGCTGTTTTTTTTTTTTTTTTTTTGTATAAAATGCAATCTCCCTCCTAAAACATCCCTCTCAGTGTAAATGTAACAGTTCTGGTGGAACCTCTAAATGACTTTATATTCTTGGCCTCATGAAAGTCTATGTCCCTGTGATAACTACTTGCAGCATGTGCTGTTCTTCCTGGTCTATGGAGGCTGACTCCCTTTGAAATGGCAGACCTGGGATTTATTTTCTTCTTAACCAGTGCTTGTGTGGCTTTTTCACCAGGGCAGTGGCATATCAGTTCACATTTCTTCACTGCTCCAAGGATTAACGATGTGAGGAGAGGGCAGAAGTGGCATATCCCATAACTTGCCATGTGGTCAAATAGCCCAAGGCAGCTTCAGGCAGAAGAGTATCTTCTGAGAGAGCTTGTCTGAAACCAGTGATTCTGGCAGGGATTCCTAGTAATGGCCATGCTAGGCTCAGAGTAAGACCTCATCTCTGCCAGCATTCATCCCTGTTTGATTTTTTTTTTTTTTTGGAGTGACTGAAGAAAGAAGATAGAAATCCTATGTTAAGGTCCATGCGCATCATAATGTTATCCAAATGAGACAAAGGTGGCTGGTGAAGCCAGTGCTATTGCAAGAGAGATGGACTAGGTTCCCTGGTCTTTCCAGAGTCCCATTAAATAAGAGTTGCAGCAGACTTAATGAAGGTAAAAATACTGTCCTAATGTGTCTACAATAAATGTAGTGTCTAAAGGGAAGTTGGGGTTATCTCTGGCATTGTATGAGTATCTCAAACTATATGCCAGTGATATCAACTATTACTGCTTATACCATGCTAAGGCTTTATAAAACAAACTGTCATCGCTGAACCAAAGATTACTCCTGTTGTCTGCTATATATAATAAAAGAGGGTGACAGCAGTCAGACTGCTACAGAATGATAAGTTGAGAGGGAGAAATGCTGTTGAAAATCATCTGTGACAGTGACACTTTAACCCTTTCTCTTTGAAAGATGGCCAGCCAGAGATGGAGACAAGTAGGTGGGAGGAGAGGCAGGACAGGGGGCTGTGCGGTCACTTCTGAAGTACTCCATAATTCTGTCTCCGGGGAGTTGAGGATGATGAATTAAATGTCACCCACTGCATGTGCTGTGCAGTCAGCAGTGCCAAAAAGAGTTGCTAAATGATCTAATCGCTCCCAGCAGGCCAAGGGAGCCTCAGCATCAAACCTCACCCTGTGCCGAATCAAGAGGATATCACCTATTACTAAATGTTAAGAGGGATCAGGATCTTTTCAGGTGGTTCTACTTGCAGGATCATCTGTGTGTTTTGCTTCCACCATAATTTCTTTCCTGGGGAACCAAAACTTGCTGTTTAACAATGATGATGCTGAAATGCTTTTTGTGTAATATAAACACAGAACCAGTTTCACAAGATAGCTGTGTCGTATTACAGACATTGTTTATATTAAAATCTCAATGTTTACTGCAGGGATATCATCCCAGAACAACAGTGCAGAAAGTACCCCTCCTTCTAGTTTGTTCTACCAAAGTAAGTTGCAGTAAGATGAGGGGGTTGCCATTGAAAAACCTCTTGCAAGTCCAAGGTAGAGGGGGAAAAAACCCAATGCAAGTAGCCATATAACCTTCAGGGGAAAAAACCCAATGCAAGCAGCCATATAACCTTCAGTGAGAGCTCCCAGGGAAGCAGTACTGATAAGGGTGCGTTGGCATTAGGAGAACAGGATTATTTATATGCCAGCTCATTACTCTTTACAATTGTAAAGCAGGGACTGTTAAAAAGCTGTAGGGAGGAAGGCACTGATGTTCAGTATTGCTTATAAATAGGATGGGTACCTGAGTTTGCACCTAGCTCCTGAGAGCTAGGTGTTTCAGCCTGATTAAATGCAAGGGGGTCTCTTATTTTCAGCACAGGCTCCCCTAAGAATTCCTGCCACAGCTGCTGTGGTGGATGGGTTAGATGTCAGGATATTAGGCAGATAGATAGGTAAGCCTATCTTTCTACATAAGTCTGTAGGAAGGTTGTTTTATTGTATTTCACTACACTTCATCTAGTTCTACTCTGGAAATTCTGTGCTATGGGGGAAAAATCACTATGCAGATCAAGAAACATGAGCATGTTGCTATCATAGGAGGAAAAATATAAATAATTAAATATTGATACTTCTTTCACAGTCCTAATCTCATTAATATAAAGCAATTTCAGAGATGGGGAAGAGCTGATAACAGCATTGGGCTTGTGAGATATTTGTTTTCCATCCATCAGGCAGGTAATTGTGGGAGTTATGACTTTGTTAGGCAGAAATGTACAGCTCTAAAGAACTGATAACTGAGCATCTCTGCTCAGCAGACAATGGAGCAGCATCTAGTAATTGAATACATCAATAAGCTTTCACATCTCGTATAACTTCAGTGCCCTGGACAGGATAGCATTAGACATAATCATATTTTGATCAGGAGAAAATAGAAGTTGGATGAAATAATATCAATTTTATTTACAGGGCAGAGAAGAAGCCATCCAGTCTGTGACAGAAAAATGATTTTTTTTTATCTGGCTTTGATCTGGCTCTGGGCTTTGATTTGGTGGCAAATGGGTCTATAACTCATTTACACCAGCTGCCAGGCTTTTTCAAAGCACAGAACATTAAGCAGAATCCTGCTTTGAGGAATAAATACACAATCAACATAATAAATGGTGACAAAACAGCCCTGGCTCATTCTTGAGCATTTTAAGTCACTACAGCCTATGAGGAACACTTGATACCCAGCTCAAAAACTGCGTATTGATTTGTGACCCCCTCGGGCCAAAGAGCATCTTTTGTATAAGGTCTTAGAATAAAAGTAAGGGGGCTGGGGTGGGGTTGTGGTTTGTTTTTAATTCTTTGTAGCATGTTGCAAGAGGAAGAAAGATTGGGGAAAACCTGTAGGGGAGGGCAAAAGAAGGCTTGTTTATGCTCTGGCAGAACAGGCTGCTTTTCAGTGACATTGGCAGCCTGCGAGGTCTGGTTGGGACTGTCAAAGGAGCCAGGCAGTGCAGGGCAGCGTGGGGAGGAAGCCGATGGTGCCTATGTTAAAATGGGATTAGAGCTGGCACAGAGCAAGACAAAAGCTTTCTGCTTGCATAAAGCCTCGAGTGTTTTGTTTCCTGGCATGGAAAGGGCAGCAAAGGAGCAAGGTCTGAAACCTTGCCAAAGCCTGGTGCTTTTGGGGAGCTGTGCCCGCTTCCTGCTGGGGCGCAATGGTGTTTTGGTTGCAGCAGGCTTCGAAACCCATGTGTCCACCTAGAGATGGAGGTGGGGGCTCTGGGTCTTCAAGCTGCATGTTAGCTGGAAAGCTGGGTTCTAAGCCCAGGAAATCATCTAGGCAGCCCTTTTAGTGTGGCTTTCCACCAGGCTTCTGAGAAGTGCATTTTCAAGATGCTTAGTCTGCCTATAAAGATGCACTTAAGAGCTGCATTGTGTGCTTCTGTGGGGATAAAATGAGTGTCCTCAGCAGAGCTGGTCATGATGCTGCTTCGCAGGGCTGACAGATATGCAGGCATAGCAAATCCTGTGTTGTCTGCTGGGGATGGATGGGGCTGGTGCTTCACTGAGAGCTCTGAAGGCTTGAGAAGGGGTTTTCAGGCTGGAAGATGAACACTGAGGGCTCCTGGGGCTGTCAGTGGATTTGTTTCCTATGCAAGGGTTCATGGCAATGTCTTCATGAATCTTAGTGAATCTGAATTAAGCAGTGGGGTCTTGCAGGAGACAACAGCTGAAAGATGGGTTTGGCTGGATGCCAAGAAATAAGGCCCACTCTTAATTTGAGGTTGAATACCCCCAGTAATGAGCTTTCAGGTGAAACAATAGGCTTTTGTGGTTTCTGGTCAAGACAGCTGAAAAGGTTATATCCATATATCCAAGCACAGGTTGTACCCTTAAGTCAGAGCACTTTCTTTAAGGCCTGTGTTGTACAGTCTGACCAGAGGATCCTCCTAAAACAAATATACTTCGATATAAGCAATCACCTTAATGAGGTAAATCCAGCATCATGATTCTGTTCTGCCGCATTAGAGTTAGTCTTACCTTGATTTTGTTCTGTTTGAGATGTGGATCGTTGCGTTATGATGCAGGCTGTTTGCCTTGGCAGATTCTAGGGAAGGAATAGTTCAATTACTTAAGCTGGTTTGGATAGACAATATAAGTTTCTGTGAAATCTTTTGCACAGTTCCGGATTTCTTTCAGTAAGGAGCTCTGTTTGAATTAGCTGGCAAGAGACAAATCAGGTTTTATATTTGAGAATGATAATGGGAATTCTTCATCATTGAAGTGTTTTAGGTCTGGAAATTGTTGAACAGGTTTAAGCCTTTTATTGCTATGAGTTAGCAGTCTATGTGATGAGCTCTGGAAGACAAGTTTGCTATCCGTGCAGCCAGCTGACTGCTTTGGGGAGACTGGTGATCCAGCATAGGAGGCTAGAAAACAGAATTAAAACCTGCGTGTTGACAGAGGGGAGGAAAGCCACTTCTATATAGAGGTTTCTTGCCTTTTTTTTGGCTAGATTCCAATCTTCTGTTATGTACAGAGTGGCAAATGAAGTTTTCAATGCCCCCCCCTTTTTTTCCTTTTTTTAAAGAAAGAGACCTCAACCCATTTTCCTGAATCCCCAAAGAAAAATACTGAAACTAAAAAAAACATTCATTTTCTGAGTACCAGCAGACTCTGAGAGAGCATCTCAAATTGATCATGATTAATAAAAAGTCATTCAAACAGATGAAATATTTTTAATCCATTGATCATGTCTAAGGTACAGTTACTGGTGGTGGTAGACATTTCAATGTAAGGACAATTACAGCAAAGGTCTGGCACATTCCTGCTTAAATTTCAGTTTTAACTACCATAAACTCCTTGGGTGTGTAATATTGTGAAACAATCAAATCTTCACAAGCACAATGAGTGTGACTTCTGAGTTTTATTAGCAGTAATGTATTTTAACTGTATGAGCTCAGAAACAATGTGCTATTGAGTTCAATACCAAGTGTTTGTCAAGGTGTTTAATACAGTACAAAGTCTTCCCCTTTTTGATGTCTAATCAGAATGTTAGACAATGGAAATCTTGGCTCTGAACCAGGCTCACACCAGGGCTTCTAGATTCATTCATTATCTCTACTACAACTTTGCCGTGATCAATAAAAGCTCCCAATACGGTATGTTCACTTCTAACATTCAAAAGGTGAATATATGGCAAAATGGTTCTACCAGGCTTTCTACCTGTCAGGATGTCCTTTCTTCTCATTAATCTGCACAACAGATTAATTGGCTTCAGAATATCCTGGGGACAAAAAGGAATGTCAGATGCATTATCACATGCTAGGCAAGGGATAGCTCAGTGATTTATGAAAAGCCTTGTGTTTCAGCTCCCGTAGTCCAGCTCACACTGCTGCTAATGTGATGTTGCTGAATTCTGGTTCACAAAGGGGAAAGACTTTATTTTGGCCATAAAATAAGTCATTCATACTACTTCCAGTGAAATGTGGGGCTTTATTTTTTTATTCCTAAATTACCTGTCACAACATGCATTTCAGACTTAGAAAAAGGTCAGGTTTTCTAGGTGCTGTAAATGAGCAGATATGAAGCACTCCGTGCAGGGCAATGAAAAGCCAGTCTAGGCTGCCAAAACTGCACAGGTAAGTCAGCTATGTATCCCTTCCTGCCCTGTTGGGATGTTTCTCTTTGCCAGCTTGGTTTCTAGCAGCCAGAGAGTTGCTCCATCCAATGGGACTTCAGGTTAGGAGTTGGTTAAGATATAAATCTGCATGGGAGGGAACAGGTCATGAAGACTGCTGCTTCACTTGCTGAGCAGGGAGTAATTTTAATTTGGGTAAAACAGCAAGTAATGTTGCTGGAGTCTGAGGCATGAACAGGAGAGGTTGTCTGAGTCTTAGACATGCTGCCTGATCTCCTTTGAGTCCTCAGCCAAGTAACACAGCAGCTTGTGACTGAGCCAGACACATGTATGCCAATCCCAGAAGTGCTGCAGGGACTTAGTGTTCATCTATGGAGTATTTTAGAGCTTGTAATAGTCAAGATTAAATAACATCAATTTAAGGCAAATAATCCCTATGAATAAAATTCACTTTAAGTACACTTCATTTTTACACAGGCTTTTTTTCCCCCTTTGTATGTTTTTTAATAGAAAAAAATCAGGTTGTGTGGTTTAGAAGCTGGATAATTGTTTAGAAGCTCAGGTAATTATAAAATTTCAGACTTTTTTTTTACAATGTTATGAACTTGCTTCTGGACTGTTTATATTCAGAGTTTAAAATGGCTTGAAATTAAATGTTAAAATAAGATATTAAGCCAGGAAATAAATAACAATGGTGGTAATAATACTGTATTGAAACTGATTAGGAAATCAGCTGTGGATGTAATAAATAGTTACAATAGGTACATTAATACTTGTTTCATAGTAACGATTACATGGATGTTTTTCTCACACCTCTAGCAATGTCTTAGCAAGACACCAGCCCTTATCCTTGTTCTAGGTAGTCCAGTACATAAATCAATGAAACTTTTGAAACTAATTTTGGTTGGAGTGATCATAATACTGCAGGCCAGTGATAGGTCCTGCTTTAGAGATTAGTCCTGTGTTATTGGTTTGTCTGTAGTTGGTATGAGTTTTCCTGATGAAATGAATAAGCTTGAACAAACTGGATGGTGTTTTGGGGGCACGTTAATCTTATTTGTCTACACTAGATAATGCAAGTATATCTAAAAGACTTGTTCAATTTAACTGTATTTTGTCTAAAAATGCTTCACATTGGAGGATAAGGTGTTATTGTTTTCCACCAACTTCCTCTGTCACTAAAGGGTTTGGTTTTGTAAACTAAAGACTACAAAGATACTTGTAATATTTTAGTACTACCTTTATTCTTTCCAGCAACTGCTTTGTTTTGGCTTTATCCTTCAATTTATTTCAGAACCTAACAAAGTCATGCTTTTTATACTTGTTGACTGCAGGAAAAAAAAAATCAAAAATCCAGACTCTTGCTTTAGCAGAAAGCAGACCAAAACCCTGTATTTGGAAACAACAAACCTCACAGACTTTGATCCAATGTAATAACTTGAGATGAACTTTGAAAGACAACTATACACAAAGGTGAAGATCATCATTTCTCTTGATACAGTAAATGACTAATTCAGGGAAGGCCCACCTGATCAGACTCAAAGGGCAGGTGCTCTGCTCTCCCTAAGTGAAGGATTTTGCTTAGGAGAATCAGGACATGATCCTGAGAGGAAATGTTGCCTAGGGTTTTAGGAGCTACTAACTTTTTTTCAAATAGGAAAAACGAAATCATGAAATGTATACGTTTGTGGAAGAAAAACATGGGTAGATACTTTATCTTCCTTATTGGTTAGACCTGATGACCTTTTAGGTCTCTTCCAACCTAACGGATTCTATGATTCCAAAATCATTGCCCTTTTAACAAGTCAAGTGAATGCAGGCCACAAATGCAGGAGTTACCACAGGAGTTACCTAGTTTTTGCTAGGTACATCATAAATTGTTAACCTGTCTAAAAGACAAGTCAGTTCTCCCATGTTGCTTTTAAAAATAAAAAAATAAAAAATACTATGTTTATATGTGTTGTCTTGCATCACTTCAGAGGCAAAAGTGCTTTTCTACTCCATCTAGTGTGTAGACTGACTTTCTGAGACGTGAACAGTGCAACATTCTTCTAGCCCAACTAGTTGGACACAAAAGTGCATGCTCACACACTTCAAGCACCTCTACTTAACTATTCTTTTCCAGACCTGGGACAGGACAATAAAGCATTCAACCATTTTGACCCTAATCTTAATTGTTCTTAGTGAGTACCACCTGTCAACTCTAGCAGAAAATGTGATCAATAAAAAAGCATGCAAACCAAGTGTTACATAGCCCTTCTTCAAAAGCTAGCTCCAAATGATGAATCTTTCTGCAATGAACATCCAGCAAATATTGCTACAGAAGGTGGCTTTTGTTTTTAGAACATATTTTTGTTGTGTGTGAGAAATGAGTTCTCCATACATAAGCAGTCCACAAATTATACTTGTGCACATGAGTCAGGAATGAAAAGTCTGATTGTAATGGTAAGAAGCCTGTTTACTGGGACTGAAGTCTTGCTGTTTACGTAAAATGGGATTGTTGAGGATGTCTGTGGAGACAGGATTGCATTCTCCTCCCTCTAAAGTGGTTCTCACTATGCAGCTCTTTACCCAGAGGCTTGGAGTAAAATATCTTTATTACATGCTTGTGACTTGATAACATCTAGAAGCTTGTGTGCTGGGTAGGTCACTTGCCTCAATGCTAAAAGCAGGGCTCAGTTCCCACTTGCAAGAGCATTTTGGCCAGAGGTAAATTGCTTCAGACATGTCTTATTCCTTCATAGTCAAGGGTGAAACCTTATGGAGAAATTGGACTTTCCCTAGGTATATTGTATACAAGATCACTTCTTAAAGAAGTGAGTTCTGTGGTGTAAAAACATTTTTCATGGTCTCTATTGTCCTAGTTTGAAAGGCTGAGTAGAGAAAAAGGCAAGTGGGGCAAGGAGGGAGATTTTTTCATGTAAAAGTGAAACAGCTGACAAGGGGGTGGGGGGATGCAGAGTACGAAATGAGGGGAAGCCTAGAATGAGATGACTTGAGCTGTACTAACTTACATGCTCATATAGCACTGAGTATGTTGAGACTTATGTGTTAAAACTGCAAGATCCCAGAAATTAGGACAGTCTGGTTTGAAGTTGCTTTCTAAACAGTGAATTTTCAATGGAGAGTAAATAGCTCTTCCATTGCCTGTCAGACCATGGAAGTTGTTGTTGGTTAGGGAATGAAACCAAGAATTCTTCTGGTAAATATACTTAGATTTTTACATCAGTGTTCAGAATTCATTCCCAAATTTATGCTGTTTATGTAAGAAGCTCTTAAACAGTGTGTTGATGGACAGCAGCAGCATCTGCAGTGATACTACAGTTCTGTGAAAGGTACCTTATTGTGATAATAATCAAAGCAAATTTCATGTTGTGAATCACCTTTGTTTTTTCTACCACTGAAGCTGTGGAAGAAGCTCATTCCTGGTATACTGACAATGCAGCTTTTTTTCCTGTTGATCTGTGTCCTAATGGCACACTTTGTAAAAGATTTCACACTTATTTTTACCACTTGGTCAAAATGTTCAGTAGCAAGTTTGTAGTGCATGTTGTCAACACTTACTCTTAGGCCAATGAAAATTTTTGTCCATAACTTACAGGGTTTTTTTCTGGATTCTTTTAATCAACTTATTTGTTGCAGGGGAATATTTTATACACTAACATATGTGAGTCAAGGGGAGAGATTCAGTCTCTGTAGACAACAGCTACTTCCCCCTTTATTTTCTTCATAGATTTTCCAAGAGAAAGATACTGAATCTACATTGCCACTTACTCCCTGTTGTCCCAGCCTATCTACCTTAAGAAGCCTGAATGCAAACAATTTATTTCTTTGTTCATAAGAAGCAGTTACAGGCTGTATCAGTCAATCTATGCCTTCATTCCAAAAATAAAAATGAAAGAATCAGTTCCAACTAAACTCATAGCTGTGATCCTTTTGATTGGGATGTTGTTTGAGGTCAACTAATCCCCTCTTTCTGGATTTAACCCCAGAAACTGCCATGTGATGCTAGGGCGAGATATTTACATTCTACTCATTGCGTAGGCTCAAAAGATGCATGACTTATGTTGTCCTTGTTTGACACCTAAACTTTAAAAACCAATCTATAGTTGGCTTCGTCTTGGAAACCTAAGAGAACTGCAATCTCTTAATCCTGGATTAAGCATCTTTCATATCCCTAGGAATACATCATCCCATGTTAACACTGCGGCTGAGAACATTGTGAACTTGCCCCTGAGAGATAACTTGGTGCTTTGCCTATTGACACTATTGTCCAAAACTGCAGACAAATGTCCCCTTCCTGAAGCAGCCTTGTGAGCGTTGGCAAACTCGAGCTCTCATGATGTCTATGGCTTGCGAGGCTTTCTGCATTGGCCTCACTGAGTGTTTGTGTTAGGCTATGGAACTGACCTTTAGCAGTCCTGTGATGAGCACCTGTGATATTTTTAATACTCATTGAGACAGGCAATGACCTGGCAGAACAAAGTGCTACAGAAAGGTGCTGTCCCATCTTGGGTTTGTTGCATTGTGTGCCCAGCTGCCTTGGGGGAGATGCAAAACTAAGATGCTTTGTTTGGGAACGGGCATAGCGAGGTCAGCTGTCTGGGTGCAGATCTTACAGCTGCCACAAGCCAGGAACAGCTTCCATGAGAAGTCAGAGGGGAAACCACAGAAAAAAAATGTCTGTTTCTCCTTAAAATCAATGCAATGTAGTAGTGGTTTGTCCTGTCAGCAATTAAAAAATGTATAATAATCCTTTTACTTTAAAGCCAATCATGAGTAATATTTGTGAATTTTTCCTTGTGCTTAAGTTTTTCTGCTCTGCAATATTCTTCATGTCCTACGTAGTAGTGTTCTCTGGTGCCTGAATCGATATTTTTTTTGTGATCAAGTGCTTTTGCTATGAAAAGGCTTTTAGTGCTGTTATGAAGCAGTCAGTAATGGACTGACCTTTCAAAACTCTCAGGCCTTTACTCCGGCCACTTTGAAAAAGTGAATCTGTAATCTGCTTCTGTTTCTTGATGACTGTTTTAAAGAGTATGGAAACAGATCCCATGTGCGGTGGAGCCTCTCATTGCAAACTGCCAGTTTTGGTTTGTTATGTCGCTGTCTTATGCAGAAGCCAACCATCAGCATAGGTGGAGAAAGTCCAGCAAAGCACTGCTCCTGTCACAGGCACAGCATTTTATTTTGAAAACTCAATTTTCTGAGCAGTTGCAAAAGAGTATAGCCATCCCTATCTGGTTATGCCTGAAGATTTCTTTAAGGTGTTAAGTATTTCCATTTACTCATGCTGCTGGTGGGGACGAGTGCCTAGGCTGACCTTCTACAGGGCAGCCTTGGCTGGTTTGAGAGAAATCTTTTCTCTACATGTGGATGGGAAGAGCTCAGCCCCTTGGGAGGAAGGAAAAGTGGTGCTACTTCTGGAAGTGGGATGGATCTGCAGAGGAAGGGCCTTTTTTTTAATGTGTGCATCTGGAGATCAAATTCTTCCAAAAGGACAGCTTTCCTAGGCCACTGGCTCTTAATTTGTATTTTGCTCTAATTAGGCATACAAGCTTGACAGGCCCAAATTTTGTTTGTCTTGAACAAATGTGCTGTAAGCATTGCAACTACCCAGTGCAAAGACATTAGCAACACTTCTTATCATGCTGGCAGATCCCCCTGACAGCTCTTCGATGTGTTCTTCCTTCTGTAGTAGCTCTTTTACTTGCCCTTATGTACCTTGTCCCACAAAGAGACTCTCAGTTCATGTCTCCTGTCTGCAACCTTGGGTTTGCTGTTGGTTTACAGTCTCATCAGCTGAAAAACTGTATTAAATGCATCAGATATAGGCAAGTGCTAAGAAGGACAGGGAGAGAATCCTACCCATTTGTTGGACCTTTCTTAGCAGGAAAAGCTTGCCAGCCTCCCCAGCAAAAGCAGCAGAGCTGTGTAAAGAGGTCCCTGCCCTGAGATTTTTTGAAACCTTTGGCTTTGTGTCCTCTGTGCTTCTGCAGGGCTTTCAGATTTGGGTAGTTCTCATCATGGGCAGCAGCTGTGTTTGCTTACCAAGTGTTTGTTGATGCCTGTCTCAAAATATCATTTCTGTAAGGGGTCTTGCATAAATAAGGGTAACTTTTCTTGCCAGTGAAATACTGATTTACTGATTCTGAAAACATCATGCTTGAAAACAGCTTATTTCAGTAATATTTCACAGTGGCAGGTACACAAGTAAAAAGGAATCATCACATTAGATAGCAGTAGGTATTTTATTGCTCATGCCTCCTGTAAAACCAGACTCCTGTTTTGCTTAGCTTAGGAAGAGGTATCTCCTTGCAGAGAGCCTATTGATTAATGGTCTTCTATCCTGCCAGTTACAAGTAGTGACTTTGCTATATTGGCTGGATTTGCTTTCAGGATATAATTAGAGAAAATAAAATATTACTGGAGACATTAGTAAGTAATGGTGTTTTCCACTCTACTTTCAAACCTGCAATAATTGATACCTCATTATTAGATTATTATGAAAGATGGACTAGAGTGAATTGCAACTAAACTTACAGCGTCATCAACCAACACACTAGTTTAACGGTTCATAAACCATCTGTTTAATTATCTTAACATGACAGATAATAAATATAGTGTGGCTCATTCCTATCAAAGGTGATCACATGTAAGCTTGCTTGGATGAGAGGGTTTTTGGCTACTATTGAAGTAATCTCTTCTGCTTTTTTGTGTGAATGGTTGGATATAAAATGAAGAACTTAAATGGGGTGGATGTTTCCAGATCATACTGAGAAGTAAGTTATTGGCATTCAAAATCAATATACTTCTGCTTCTGTTTTGTAAGTTGCAGTCAAAACTTGATATTTGATTTACCTGTATAAATCTCTTAAAGGCAGAATTACAAGAGTCAGGAGAGACATCTTTAAAGGGCTTCCTATGGTGACTGTTGCTAGGGAAACCTTCATATTGCACTGGGCTTTGGAAATGCTGGGAGCATCTGAGATGCACAGCTGAATCTCATATGTTCAGGCCAAAATTAAAGATGACAGGTAAGGGGGTATAAGTCATAGCATGTCCCAGTTACAGAGAAATAACAGATTGGAGCTGGATGCAAAAAATACACAGGGATTCATAGTTTGAAATACTAGATGATTTATGCTCCTGAGATTTTTAGTTTAAGTGGAGAAAAGCTGCCCAAATTTACCAGATGATATATTGACCTAGACATGAGTGACTAGCTGGGGGTCATATCAACATCTGGGTACGAAGGAAATTAAGTGCAAATTAGTGTGTATTATTAATGTTCTAATGGGATTATGCAACAGAATTGAGGAAGATTCTGAAAGTGGGGCAATTAGCACAGATGCTACTAGTGATGTAATTGGCCAAGGGCTGATGATTCAATACTTGAATTGGTCTGTCTTTCCTCCTCCTCTCATTTATCTACTTATCTTAGACATGCATATTGTGCATCCTTCCTCTGTGGAGCATGTGCGCAAGCAAGTCAGAACAGTTCCAGAAAGAGGGCTTCTGCAGCTGCCTAGGGAGAACAAGAGCATTTAGTTGGGCAAAACACTTGTGCTTGTCTGAGGGTGCATCTAGTCTTGTATTTACAAGAAATCATTTTAAAAATAGCATTAGCGTCTTAACAAGGAATACAAACTCTACTTCCATATCCTCTCCCCACATATGGTCTGCACATAAACTCTAAGCAGAAGTTTGTGCTGAGTTTTTAAAAAATAAAACTTCTGCAAATAGGAGAGGGAGCAGTTGCATCTGCTTTGAAAACCTGATTGGAAAGTGACTGTCAGAATCGTTTCTTAAAGAAAAAAAACTTGGTGTATACTTCTAAATGTGGCATAATCCATGAGACAGGGACAGAAATACTGTTTCCAGAGTGGCTGTTTATTGATCATTGAGAAGTTTCACCATCATGGAGAGATATAAATAACACCTCTTCAACAGTGATGTCAATTTGGATTCTTCAGAAAGTGCTTTCTGCTCATTGATTCCCCCTGAAATATCTAAAGTGCATTGTCATGTGCAAAACACACCACTAGAGCCTACTTATTTGAGTCCTGAATTGCTAAGCACATGTTACTACTCACAAGGATAAATGGTGATAAAAGCCATCTTAGAACATCATCACTAATTATACTTTTCTTTTTTGCTTTTATGCTTTTTTCACTTTTTATCATTTCACTTAAGCACCAAAATAAAACTCCCAATAGCTAAGAAGTGTGACAAACTCTGAAATATATTTACCCTACAAAAATGTTGAAATGAATGTAAGATGAATATAAATTTCCAGGGCTTACTAAATAAATTATATATGTGTTGTAGGATGTAGCAATAGATTTGGGGTTCTGTGCAGGAAAAGGATGTTTATCTCTAAGATGTAGAACGAGTCATTTGTATGTGTAACTGGCCAACTTTGTGCTCATGCAAATCAGGCCCCAAATCACTGTGTTTTGTGCATATAGTGACTTAAAGCTTGGGCTCTTTTCTTTTTACAGAAGGACAGATTGCATTTTCTTTCACACCAGTTAAAATCAAACTAATATTTTTACTACTTCTAGGAATAGTGCATCTTTTGCTTTTGTCAGCATTCATCTGCAATGGTATTTCTCCTTGAGAAAAGCTAAAAGTTGCCAGACTGATCTGACTATGGAAAAAGTTGCTTAAGCAACCTGGTCTTTCTCATAACCGTGGCTTCAGCCATCTGATGGTTCTAATAGGTAAATCTGTAAAATCTGCAGCAATTGCAGCATTTCTATCTTACAGGAAATTCTCTTACTATGAACAAGTTTTCATTCAAAAAAAAAAATAAATGATGAAAACAAACCTGTTTTTCCTATGGTGGGAGAAATGGGCAAATCTTGTTCTGAGGAAAGAGAAGAAGCAATATGTTTGGTGGTTGCCTCCAAAACAAAATAGAAGTGATCTTCAGCTTTTTGGGATTCAGTTTCCTTCTGTGCAAAAGGGAGCCACAGAGCACCTGGAGCCTACACCTTGGAGCAACCCAAACACTTTGCACCAGGAATGCAGATTTTGGTAGAAAAGTTGGGAGTGACTTCCCAGGGATGCTCCTGTAAGAGATGATCTGAATGTTTCCCTAAACAGTTCTTTGCAATAACTCTTCTCAGAAAACCCTGGTTAGGTCTTCTCCCTCTTGAACAGAAAACCAGCTTCAGAGATGCTGGAAATCAGATCAGGATTGCCAGAGCACTGTGGATCTTTGCCATGAGAATCAGATGTTGACTCAGACTTGACCATCTATGAAAAAATGCCTGTTGACTTCATAAGAATTAGGTGGGCCAAAGCCACAAATTCTTGGTTCCAGCTGGGGCAGAGCTATGCTTTGATTAAGGGAAAACACTAGCAACTGGAGCATCAAGGATCCAGGCCTGTTTTGTTCTGGAATTAAAGAAATGACCAATACAGCATGTAACTTGTCCTGAGAACTTACTAGCTAGTTATCCACCTTATTAACAGCAAGAATGAAATAAAGCTCAATTTAATTCTGCATAGTTTATTCAAAGTGAATAAATGAGCAGGCAAAGATTGTTGTGTTCATACATATTTCATAGCTTTTGATAAGAAAGAACTAACCATTTAAGTTTAATTGCATCCAAATAAATATTTCCCATGGCTACTGAATAATACAACATTGTTTTTGTTCTACCATGTTCAAAAACAAAGGCATTTCATAGTAGCTTGGGAGGTAAGATGTAAAAGTGTTTATTTATATGTACTGTTGAAGGGGGGGGTGGGGGGGAGAAGGAAAGTAATTACAATCTGGTATTTCAGATGAGGCTGGCTAAACCTAAGATACTTGGAGATAAAATGTGGTTTAAATGAGAACATCAGACAAACTCTTGAAAGAGTTAACGTGCCTGCCTGTGCAGTAACTGCATTAAGACTTTGCAACTAGAGGCAGTTATGATTTTTTGTATTGATAGCTTGTACTGTGAAGGATGAGATTCCCTGAGGACTTGCTGTATACAGTGTTAGTATGAGGCTCTACACTGCTTGGCCCTCTCGGGAGCTGCAATTGTTGCTAACAAGGCATCAAGAAGAGAAACACTGAAAATTGGGTTACGTGTACACGCTTCTCAGAATACCAGAAAAACAAACAGGATATTAGAAATTTGTTCAATTGTTATGAACCTCTTTGTCTTGGGACATAGTGGCATACTTATGTTGCTTCCTTATGCTGTTTGGAACTCAAGTATCTGAATGCTAAAGCTGTTTTTACAAGGCCTACTGGTAATAAGGTAATATTTTTTTAAGCAGGATGGAGAATGCAGGAGAAATCTTGCCAATGAGCTTGCTTATGCAAATGGTCTTTTCTAGAAAAAAATTTCAATATTTTAAGATGGACCATTGAACTACCAGAGCCTGTTTGTCAGCATGAACAGTTTGTTTTATGGTGACACCTGAAACTCCAACTGAAGGAAACGCAGTGGGTGAGACAGTTATGGTACATATTTGCTGGGAACTGTAAGTAAAAACTAGGGAGAGGAAGTGGGGGGACACAGAACCACTCCCAAAAGTTGCTGTTCTTTACAGAAGACATCTGCTGCTTTGGGCTGGTCCTTTGACATGGAACCAGACTTTGTTCTTAGAGCCTATTGTCCCAAAATAGTACATAAATTATACTCTTACAGAATGACTACTAATTAAAAGGTGATGGAAAATTGTACTTGCAAAGTCTGAAGTGAGTCCTGTAGCATTATAAATCATATTCACTAAAAAAAAATAACATATAAATGTTAAGAAACTCTAGAAGTACAACTGTTTAATCAAAAATAGTTCATGTTCATTTGTCAAAATATTGATCAGTACATTAATTCTTACAAAAAGGTAGAAGAAATGGAGAGAAAAATGGTGCAGATGTCTTATTTTTCTGCAGAAGTATGCAAAATGTGTACTTAGCAGCTAACAGCCTGTGTTGTAAATGCTGATGTTACTATCAGCCAGAAAACATTAGCCCCACTGAAGTTAGAGCATTTAATAATAGGAGGTGACTTTGTTTCAGTATCTTCTGTGGCTGTGCACTTTTTTTCCCCTTTCAGTATGTTTAAAGACAATTAAGGATAAGTACGCTATTACTGTGATCCCAACTCTGGATGGAAAATATCAGATCTGTACTGATTTACCAGAAAAGCAGCTCTTCACACATCTCCCAGAAGGCTCATGGCACTCCAGAGTATTTCTGTCCAAAAAACATCAGTTATTTTCCAATAATGTACGAAGATGTAGGAGGACTGTGCTTGGGAGAGCTATCCCCAATGTACATAATTAAACTCCATTTCAGTCAGAACAGTTGAGTAAGTGTGGAGCTTAAGATTCAAACAAATACGGATGCACTCAGTAAAACATCTGTGACATTGAAGAAGTAGACTTGCAAATAACGAGTTTTCAAATAATTGCATGCTGCTTTTAATGTTGAATAACACTGCCTTCCTTGCCTAGCCATTGCAAGGGCAGTTCCTTGAATTTAGTGCCTCACCTGGTGCATGCTGAGCCAAATTTCTATAAATCCACTGTGTTTGGATGGCTCCAGGTGAGGGTGAGCTTGGGCTGTTTCTCCTTAAGAAGGCAGAAGTGGCTCTTGGACTAATCTGCACAGTGATATACAATGAAGTCAGCCCTGCTGTGCCAGTGTAATTGCGTGGATTTCAATGGATGCCCAGTTTACATTGGTTTTCGATTTACTCTGAATCTGAGTATCTTGAAATTCTTGTCACTACAATAATTTTGCAAACAACAGGGGGTAGCTTTCTTGGGCAGAAGATGATGGTCTGGTAAGTCGTCCAGCAATTTAAAGATTGCCATGGTTCAGTCCTCTTGATTATTAAAATAAAAAGAGGGCTTTGTTTTAGTTTTAGGATTTCTAATTCACACTAGGTGCACTTCCTGAGTTGGTGGCTTCTTGAAGAGGGGAAAGTTGAAGTACCACCTTCAACCTCCAGCCTTTTGAGTAGCTACCCTTACTTTTAGCAGGTGCATAAGGATCAAAATCAGAACTCTCACATTCAAATGTGTCTAGAACTTAACTAAAAGTATTAAGTTTTCCACAGGATAGCAGTCCCATCCCATGTCAGACCTTTCTCATAGAAACCAGAAAGAATAACAAGTCAGTTCTAGAGAAGCAGCTCTCACCAGCCACAGGAGACACTTTACATCTGCAGTGGTTGCCAATTCTTTGTGGATTTCTGAATTGACTAAAATATAGAAAATAGCATTAAAAAATTACAGAACCTAAGGATCATGTGCCTGTGAGACAACAGGTAGATGTTGTGAATGCTGATCATCACCAGTGATATCTTTTGGTGACATTCATATTTTAGAGGAAAAATGGAAGGTACAGGGTTATAAAAGGAGTGGTGGTTTCCTTCCTTTGGTCTGTCATCTGGCTTGTAGGCCATGTTACTGTGTCCAGGCTCAGGGCAGAGTACATAAACTTGATTTCTTACAGAAACCTTGTTCACCTCAAAGGTTTCCAAGTTGCTCTAAGATGTAGAAATTATTCTTTTGAAGAACAAATTGGAAAACTGATTTCTGTTGGTATAGTTAAGGATATTGGTATAGTTAAGGACATGGTTATTTAACATCTGCCAATCTTCATGTTATCTCATAAGCTTCAGAAAAGGGGTCCCTAAATGGGTTTCCCTAAATGATGGCTTTTTTTTTTTTTTAATTTAAATGGCAGACCTAAAGAGGATTTCAAACAATGAAAGCTTTACACAGCCAATTACTGGCAGTATTTCTTTTATAGTTGTACCTTGGCTGTTGGTCTCCTTATCCCCACAGCCCAACAGCATTCCCCACTTGTTGCTCTGGGGCATGTTTCCATTCTCCTGTTTTCCAGGCAGAGATCTTGCATTGTGTATGTTCCCTGAATCCAGCTAAGACCAGCTGCAGATCTTTTAGATGTATCAGAGGTACTGTTTAGTGCAGCTTGATCTGTAGTATTTGCCAGGAGTATTCTTCAAGTGCTACGGTCCGTATCCTGACAAGTCAGTGTTGGATTAACTCCATGTACTGAAATAGCAAACAGTATGTCCACAAAGAATACTCGTAAATTACTGCAGGTACATTTAAGCATCATGCCTCTTTTTCTGATTAACGGCATGTCTCTATACTTTAGACTGTTATGCTTGTTTTAATTTTCATCTCCTTTTCCACTGAAAATTAAGATACTTTGTGCCATTTTCTTTTGTATGCCAGTGGTGACCTTTGGCCCAGAGCTGCTCAGCTCTGCTGCTGACAGGAGCTGGCACTCAGATGGGCTGCGTAACCCCAAAGAACTGAAGGCACCACAATATATCAGCTGAGGTAGGAATTTCAGTAATGTCAGAAACAGCACTGCTGTGTGAAAGCACAGCCTAGTTAGAGCTACTGGATCCCTCAGGGAGTCTTCAGAAAGTGCTTCAGCAAGAGCACTTGCAGGGCGATCCAGGAGTAGGCCGAAGGTACGAGCACAAAGGTAGCTGGAGCTGAGGGTGCTAGGCCTGCTCACTTCTGGTTTATGAGCACACAATGTTTAGTTTTCTGTTAATAGGATGTTCTTTGACTTATGAATATGAATCCTATTAGATTTCAGTGGGAAGAAATGTTCTCAGAGGCAACATAATGCTTTTTCAGTATGCTTGGTAAGGAGGCCCAGTTCTGCTCCTGACTGTTTAAATTTTGAGTTTAAACAGGAAAAGGGCCAACTTGAATGTCACCCACTTACATGCTCCTTCAGCCTCTGGCCCTTCAATTTTCCATGTAGTAACTGCCCTGAGGCTTCTTGGCATCAGGGAGTATTGTGGAATATTTTGGCTTTTCATTAAAAAAAAACTTCTGTATGACATATGAGACTTTGATCTTCAGATGCCAATGCTCTGGTTCAGATTCAGTTTGTTATGAATAAAATTTTTGGATCTTATCTGAATACCGAGCATAGCGAAAAGCCCAGCTCTTCCAACAACAACCAGGCTTCCTACCAGGAAGGTGAAGTTGGTTTGTACAGGAGATTTTTGAAATGTATAAGGCAGAGTCTGATTTCAGCTCTGGTACTTTGCTGTACCTGCGAAGTTGACTACTTGTCTTACAGTTTTGTGAATTCAGTGCATACATCTAGAAATTAACAAAATACTGTCCCTTCCGTGTCCCTGTTTCTCTTAGCAAGGTGTTTAGAGGATGAATGCTTCAACAGTGAGTTGGGAGGACAGGAGCAAGGACAGACCTTGAGGGAGTTACCAGACAGACCTTTTGCACTTTGCAGCAGTGGATCCCTATGAGTTTAGTCTGGTTCACAGAACCTAGAAAAACAAACCAAAAACTGAGATTTTGGTTTGAAGTATGAAGGGATGATGGCTATGGGCCAACAAAATATCGTCTTAATCGACTTCAGTGAGACTGCTTGATTGTTTGAAGTTAAAATATGGGATTTACCAATTGCAGACATGAAAGTACATGGATTGAGCTTGCTCTGTTTCCAGGGGAGGTAAGTGGGCTTTTTAGGTCCCTGTCTGCATGCTTTGTGTCCAACTGGAAACTTCTGCAGCTGCAGACATGCTATACTTCACGGCAGACTGGTAAGTTATGTATCTTTTTCTACATGTACAAATACAAAACAAGATGATAACAGTGAAGTCATTTTCATGTGTGACCTAATACAGCTTCCACTGAGGTACTAATGCTCTTTCCTCTCTCACATGGTACGAGCTCCTAATGAGACATTAATGAGACATTAGTTGCTTATGCAAATTTATAGCGCACAATGAGAATTGTATCAAGAGTTTAAGGGCCATATAACTACTCTGGATGTTCACATAATTGCCATTAACATTTATTGGAGTTGCATGGAGATCAGTCTGGTACCTTCAAAAGTTACAAAACAACTGAATACTAGTAGGCTAACTTGTAGCTGTGTCTTGTTCTTATAAGCTCTTTTTTATACCAGTTGCTAACCAGCCATCCAGTGCTAAAATGCTCCAGATGGCAATGGAAGGAGTTTTTAAAGTACAGAAGAATTATTTCACTGAATGTCAGGAATGTGGAACTTTATCCCACATGATTATAAATAAAATACAGGGGCCAAATATTTTAACCTCTTGGAAACCTCTGGAGTGTTTTTAAACTATGCTGGTAAAGTAAATCTAAGGAAAGGTACTGAAGTTGTATTTCTAAAAGTAACTCATGGAGATGTTGAAATTAACGTGGTGACTGAAGCTCAGAGTCTACTATGAGAATGGTGACTAAAACTCTGACCAACCAGCTATTTGACACATGCTGGTAGCTCCAAGGTTATCTCAGTTGTCTGTATTAATAACATCTCTGCTCTCATTTCCATCTCTTGCTACTCCCATGTCACTTTTAACACATTTCTTGCAGCCTACTTCCCATGCAGCTCAGTGCATCTTTCTCTAGAAGAGCAGTATTGCCTTTGCTTGGAGCTTGTTTCTGCTGTGACAGACAATCCATGTTCATTCCCTGCTGAAAAGCCTCATTTGGCTTGTTTAATGCCAGATCTTTTTAGGGTGAGCACTGGGAGTCCTTTTCCCTGCTCCACTGAGTACTAACCCAGTGTATATATCCCTGTCTGGAAATGCTAGGGTCGATGAATTTGGCAAGTAAGGCACAAACTCATGTATTTATGAATGCCTGTGTGTTATAAGCAAGCCTCTGGCCATCTGGGGGATTTTGCAGTTGTCACAGGATCATTATAATGGTAGAAAACTGAACTTCAGGATGTGACAGTGTGCTGCTCCCCTCATGCTTGTTATCAGCACAGGGTGACTGGCACATCATGCTCACTCACCTGCAGACAGGGCACTTGCAAACTTCACTAACTTGTATTAACTGCTACAGCCAGTTCAGTTGACTTTAATTTGTTTTGTCTGATTTCCAGTCTCTAGTTAGGCCTTATGATGTTGTAATTCCAAGAACAAATGTGTCACTGGGAGCCCGAGATGTGCATGAGGTCAATTAAAATGACCTGCAATGCTAGGGGAGTTAAACAGAAGGTTTAGCAAATATGTGAGATAATAAGCTATAATTGTCTGCAAATACTAAATGTTGTCAGTTAAATTACTGGAGTAGGTTGAATTCTGAATGAAGGAAAGTGCTTGGCAGCACAATCAAAACATCTCACCTATAGTGGTGCTTTTGGAACAGCAAAATAAGGGATTTGTCTTATTTCAGTGCAGTTGAGAGTTCTTAGAGCAAGGAGATATGGCCACTAACTGTTATTTTCTTAGTAACAGCATCCCATTGTCAAGCAAAATGCTTACCTTAGTTGCATTCAAAGCACTAGAAATCAGAAGTTAAGACCATCAAATGGGCTCTCACTGCATTCAGGTAGTAATATGGCAATTCTTCTTGCAATCCTAGCATGTACTTGGTATGTTAAATGAGGTGCAATAGAAACAGCAAAAAAAATGTGAGGAAGTGAGGAAATACAGTACCCTACATGGTACAAGTTGGGTAGTGTCAAACAAAGGAAGAGTGAGAAGTTATGAAATAGCAAATTATTTTTCTGTGGCATTAAGGCACAAGAATATTTTTGAGCAATTAAACATATGTTCAGTTAATAGCAACTCTGAACCTTCTGGTCTATAATATTTTTTTTAAAGAGCAGCTGGTGAAACTGTAAAGGTTTTGGACTGATATGCAAGGGAGAAGACTTCCTCATTTTCAGAGAATATTTTCATTACTCTTTTCTCTGGTACTAGAAATTAATGGGAAAGAAATACTGGCCTGTTTGGTAGCCCCAAAGTATATCCTGTCACCAGAACATGGGATGCTTTCAGCCTGTATTTTCCTAGTTTTAAGTGAGGAATGCTGGCAGGACAAGGGATAGTTAAAATTCCTCAGCACAATGGAACAATCCTTTCTCTTGGTAACCAGCTGAGATGTCGCTACTATCTAATGCGGTTACACAGAATGATGGGAGGAAAGTAAATTGGAGAGTAAAAAAAAGTTTAGCATTTACTCAAAGGAGAACATTGCAGCAAGTTTAGTAATGACAAAGCAGCCCTACAAGGTGCCAGCTCCAGAGGAGCTGCACAGTAGAGTTCTATTAAAAGGAGAAGAAAAATGAAGGTTTTGTCCTGAATCTATGAAAACTCATTTATCCTGGAGAGGATTAAGTGAAACAGCTCACAAACAAACGTGTAAGTCCTTAGAACAAGACATAGCCATTGAAGGTAACTAATTTCAAAGGCTTCATCTGTTCAGTCCTAGGGTTACCTTGATGCCATGCGAGCAGGCTGCCTCCCTACTGTTTAATCACTTAAATTTTACATCAGAAATGACAGCTCCAGGCAGGGAGGAGATGAGCGAGATTTCTTTAAAAGAAGATCAGTGTTTTTACATTCCTCTTGCTCTGATGCTGTGGATCACTTAGCATCCAACTTTTGAACCTGGGCAGGCAGCAAGGTGTGGTAGGATCATGGGCATGAAAGGACTGAGTGTCAGCTTTCGCCTTTCCCCTTCCTGTTTCCAACCTAAAGTGTTCTTCCTATGCTCCCAAGAGCAGGTGCCTTTGTAATGTGGCTTTCCTTGCTATGGGCTGTTGTTTGCAGGTTCTGCAGGGGCACTTTTTTTTTTTTTTTTTTTTGTGGTGACTCCACGTTCTGTCTCCAGACAGAGAGGGGTGTAGAGGGAAGAGAAAAACATCCAGAGTGAAAGGGAGAGGGGAAGGCACATCTCCTGCACCCCAAAGTGCACAAATGCACACCCTGCTTCCCCTGCTTCTGAAGAAACAAATGTTTGATTAGTATGCAAACAATTTTCTATCTTTCCATTCCATGCTCTGATTTCCCCCCATTTCCCTCTATATCTGTGTAGAGCACTGTGGTGTATGATCTGAATCGTATGTGCTTCTTTACAGGCAAATGTTAAGCTCTCCTGAGCCAGAGGAGCTAAGGAAGATGTTGCACCTCATGAGGTTTTACAGTGTGAGTGGGCTCAAGGGAGAAAACAGATGGAGGGCAAGGGAGCCTGAAGCTTGCTCTAGTTTTCCATTCCTGTGGTTAGTTGTTACTGATGAATGTTGTAGCTATAAGAAAAGAAATCAGCCCAGATGAGTCCTTTTACCATCATGGCCAAGAGGAGCCTCTTCCTCTCCTTTTTGTCCTTCCAGAGTGTCACATATATGCCAGTAAAACCCTTTTCCTCTCATCAGGTGTCAGTCTCCCCAAAATCCTGACACACTTTGCTGGCACCCGCACTGTCCAAAGTGCATCCCTCCATTCAGTGGCAGTCTCCTAGCAGCTCTGCCCATTGGTGTGGTTGGCAGTGCCGTATGCTAGAGCAACACAGAGCCACCTGCAAGTGAACTACAATTTCTTCATCCTGCAGCTTCCTGTCTGTTTTATACCTATTACAAGGCTCAGGAAATTGATTTAATTTACTCTTTGGGCAGATAAGCATTCAATTAGTGCTTACTCTGACCTTTGCACACAGCGAGGTATTTGCTTTTCCTAATTCTAGCATCATTAGCAGCGTATAAGTTTTGAAATCTTCTTACACCAAAAAGCAGTAATGGTTATCTACTATGCTTGCTTAATGAATCATAAAATAAAATGGCAGATGATTTGTTCTGCATACAATCAATCCAATAGTTAAGTAATGGCCAAGACTGCTGAAAAGGGACAAATCTGGTAACCTAGACAACATCTTGAAGTATTGGCTTTACTAATCACAATCAATTAGACTTTTTTCCTGAAGTTTAAGAAAAAGGGAAACTTCTGGCTCTTTTTGTTTCTTTTGTTAAATTTCAATAACAATTAGACTTGTCTCTGTCATTCAGGGGGATGCTTGCAGCATTGATCGTTGTTTGTTTTAATCATGCTAAAAGGGTTAAGTCAAAGACTCAGAGCGTGTAGCAAAGAGCTGAGTGCAGCAGAGTGCTTTTATCCCACTAATAAAAAGAAATTGTTGAACAAGATTAGGTGCAAGTAGGCACTCGAGTCTGTTTTCCTGATTTGTGTGCAGTCGTAGTTCATGCAGGCATTAAAGATCAAAGTGAGAAAAACTAAAATAATCAGCTTGGCGAACTGTTATGAGTAATAAAACACAGTATTCCTAATATTGATTCCATAGTTTTTACAAGCTTCATTCGTAGGACAGAATCCAACCATTAAAGGCATTGTACAAGTGCAGCTGTTGGACCTAGCAGGTTCCTGCTGCCAAAAGCTAAATGTCCTAAGCATATACATGAACATCACAAACTGCTTCTGTAGCAAATGTGTGCTGACCTGGATGTTGATGCAACTGACTTTTTTTGAGCCAGCTCATGGAATATAGTGCTCTTGGTAGTGGGTGTCGGGACACTAAGCAGTGTGTGCAAGCCCCAGATGGCTATTTCATCAGTCAACTTTTAGAACAAAGGCTACAGTAGAAGCAAATGGACTTACTACAAATGAATTTACTACAGATAGGAACTTAAGTATGCTATGTTCCTGGCTGAGGAGAAAGTTTGTGAGTCCCTCTGCCGTAATCACATGAGTTGCCTCTTCAAAACTGTCACTAAAATGTGCATATCTTAAAGGCTGGTGGAAATTTATTAAGTAGATGAATATATAAATAAACAGCTGGATGCAGACAAAATGGGCTCCTCTTGTCTGGTGATGCTTTATTGCTGCTTTTATTTTAACTGATTGAATTTAACAAATCTGTTGTATACCATATATAAATGACAACTTGATTCAGACTTTAATTGTGTATGTTTCACTAGCTGTGTAAATATTTTAAGGTTTAAAATTACATTTTTCATAACTGTCAGGGTTAGATTCAAGTATTGCTCAATATTACAACAACAGGATATATAAAGGAAAACTAATAGACTCCATTCTCTGGAGAAGAGCAGTTGCTGTGAAGGCAGATAGTTATTTCTGAGAAATGATTTTTAATAAACACCATAGGAAATATTGCTGTATATTTCAAGACTGCACCTCTCTTATGCTATACATTATTTTAATCTTCTAAATTTTCTACATGTTCCTCCTGGATTCTAATCCTGCATCCACATTTATTTAAAGGCCTATGTCATACTGGGCTTTCAGCCTATGCCTTCTATATCACCAGCTTTTAAACCTTGTTCCCAATCAATGTGCAATGCTTGAGAGGAAACCTGCCACCCCATTTCTTCCCATCTCTCTGCTTTTCTGCCTGCATGTGACTTCTGTTCATTTTTGAACATATCTTGCGCTCTGGGAGGCAGCTGGGTGTGCAGCATGCAAAATGTATAAGTTGGATTTGCTTGAACTAAACCAACCAAATTTCAAACTTGTCCTGTCATGCCTTTGTGTTGAAATGTGAAATTAAGGCAAATAGTGTTTTGCAGGAAGTTGTCACTTCATCATGTCTTCAGGGTAGGTAAATACTGGCTGACTTCTTCTGACCTTAGGCTTTCCTGAGGTGCTAGGTTAGCTCCCAGGCAACCTATTTCATGTGTGACCTTGACCAAAGCACTTACTCAAAAAGCTAATTCATTTTCATATCTGCACAATGTGCTATGCTTCCTGCTTCAGCCTGGATACTTTATAAGGAATTCTCACCATTTTAGACTATCGCTGACCTTCCCTGAGTCATGTCAGACAGATCTTTCATTCTGGGGGCTTGTTTCAGCAACAGTGCAGCTTCAGGAATTGTTTTCACACTATACCCAAAGCTTAGTAATGTGAGCATACTTGAGGAATAGGCAAAATGGCATCAAGAAATAGCTAAGACTGGGAACTTGATGGCAGCATTGTAAACTCGTGGTTTGACGCTTAGTTAGTGTAACTTACTGAAAGGATCTTTTGGTTACTAGAAATGAATATTAGACTAATGCTGTAGGGTGTTTTTTCCCCAGGAGCAACTAATAAGAATAATTACATTTATAGTTTTCATCAACATCTTCATTAATCAATTTCTGCTCTTTTGGATTCATCCCATGTTTGCAAACTGGAAGTTTTACTATGCTGAATGCTGTATTTATAAGGTGGGGGGATGCTTCTCAGCCTTGATAATGAGCCAGCCTTTTAAAGCTATTGAAACGCATGACTGAGATGGGAACAAAGAATCTAATCACTTGTCAATGAAAGCTGCAAATATCAGGTAGGCTAAGGAACAGCTTAGTTGTGGCCTGTTTTTACACAGACATTTAAGCTCCATTTGAAATACAAAAACAAGTTCATGTGGAATTGAAATTTCAATTTGTTTATTCTTTGTGTGCTTGTGTATCTGTTAAAAGCTTCAGTAAATTTTTCAATGTGTTTGGTGTTTAAGAGCTAGAGTTGCTCTTGTACACTCATTTGTCAGCTGCAACAGCATTAAAAGTTCACGTGCAGTGAAACTGTTCAATTTTTACTACCACCTAAATCTAATTTGTTCTGATTTAACCCCCCTAAAACCAGGTCAAGACTGAAAACCAGATCAATATATTGAAACTCACATAGAGCTGTTTGTGGATGTAACCATTCAAGAATGCTTGTTCCAATGCACCTTTATCACTGGGCAGATATTTTTGTGAAATAAAAAATGAGCACATGTTCACACTACACAAATGAAACTGGAGGTCTTTTGGGGGGAGATCCAACAATATGTTAGGCTGTGAATGCAAGATATTCTGGACTTTTTATTTTAAAGGAAGTATTACCCCTAGCCTAAGAGCTTATATGGGGGGATTTTAAGTTCAATTTTATTTAAATATTTCTTGTTTAAACAACTTTCATTTGGAATAATACATATTTTTGGAGACTTTATGGTAGGTGCTGTCAGGAGCCAGAAACCTGTGATTCTTCTTTGAAGGATGTGGATTACTCAACTTTGAATAACATTTAGAGCAGGGTTTGGTTTCACATCTCCAGGGTGTGAAGTGCTTTGTTCATACTGCAAACCCATAAGGCTCATGCAGAGGCTGCTGCAAACCTGGGATGATATCTGCTTATTCTGTCTTTGGGTTGGAGTGGGAAGCTGGAGGTGTAGAGGACCTCGTGGGAATAACAATATTGGGTAGAGGCCTGGGCTTGTCACTTCTGCTTAGATTTTGGGCTGTCTAGTTGTGTTCAGTACAAGGCTGGTGGTCAGCCACAGCTGAAGTGCTACGTGTGTGGTTGGATATAACAATGCCTGCAGGAGCAGGATGAAGGCTGACAGTAGTGTGGGAAAACATCAGACTGTTTTTTTTTTTTTTTTTTTTGGAAAGCATGGGGTGCTGTGGTGCAATTAACGTTTTCTCACTCTAATGTATGCAAAGGATTAGCCAAAGAGGAAGATCTGAGCTATTCGCTCCAGTTCAGAAGTGGCTTTTCAATTTCTGTTGCTCTTCATATGAAGTCTCTGCTTTTTCCAGTACTGCAAGTCATTGCGTGTTCTGCCTCCCCTGCTGAAATTCTTCCAGCAGCTGCTCCACCTATGCTTCAGGATGTTAGTGCTGTCACTGCTGTGCTGCACTGCCGTGTGCCTTCCTACCTGTACCAGTGGGAGCTGGATTCCTCCATGCCAATGCATGTTTGCCATGTGTAGGTAGCAAAAAGATGAGACAACCTGCAGACCTGCTTGCTTTCTTTCAATAGAAATAATCTGAGATGCAGTCAAATGTGGCAAAGATCTTCCTTCCTTGGGGATCTTTGATTCTTCAGATCCAACTCCATATCCCCCCTGCTAAGGAATTTGTAACATAACCATCTTAGTGTTTAAATCTTCTGCTTTTGTCTTTATTTCCATGTTTACCTTGAATCATGAAGGCAGTGTTAAGGATTAGACTATTCCTGTCCTTATTGACCTAGTTTGCTGGCTCAGTGTGCTTCTGAACTTGCCTTGCTGGATTTACTCAGGTACTTCTTGGATAAATTACTTTGCAATCTGAATTTGCATAGTGGATGTGAAACATAAGTCTCCTGTAAAAGAAAGATCAAGAAGTTTGTCACAAGCCCAACTATTGCACGCTTTAAAAGGCTGTAAAGCTGCTAGGTATGTGATAAATGCTAGGAGAAACACTGGCTTCACTGTGGTGTGAGGGGAAATTCTTTCCCAGAGGAATTTTATAGGGTTCCCAAAGCTATGCAGTGACTTTCCAACAAAAATTATTGCAAAATGTTTGTGTTGGGATCAAATTGTGTTTTTTCAGCTGGGAATCTATCTTGTAATGTTGGACTGCAACCAGAAGCCAAATATGACGCTGTCTACAGCGACTTTGTGTCTCAGGAGTTGTAAGCAATCCTTATACTTTTTTCTTTAATTGTCATTCTGTTTTTCTCAGGAGACTGTCCTATACCCTGCTAAAAAAAAATAAATAAAAAATAGGGACAGGGAGCCATAAAACTGCTTGGGGAGGGCTCATTGGTTGAAGGTCTCTCCAGGGTCAGTGTTCTTCTGGTGAGTAGAGACCTAACCACAGTTGGAGTACAGAAGCAAAAGCCACTACAATTTCCTTCAAAGTACTTTTTTGGAATAGCGAAGGATGAAAGTGCCCTCTGGGATTCCCCTTCAGGGTGTCTGGAGGTGGTTCTAGCCTGTAGATGCAAAAAGGTTGCTTCAACCTGCGGAAGTAGTGGAGTTCTGCCTTGAGTTACTGAGTGTCTGAAGTTGAAAATCATAAATCATGGGGCTGCTCCATCAAGATGGGATGAATAAGCTTCCTTTCTGGTGAATTCCAGTGAATTTTTCATTGAAAAAGCTGAGAGGCAGTATCTAGGCAGCTGCTTTTGAAATGCAACCACAGCCATGCATGAAAAGATGACTTTTTCTGGCTCAGATGGCAGTCGGGCCTTAGGATGATGCAGAGAAGGCCAAAGGAGCAAAAGCAAAAACTTAAAAAAAAAAAAAAAAAAAAAAAAAAAAAAATTGGATGAGCAAAAAAGTTTCCATGTTCAAAGGAAATGGGAAGTTAGTATAGTCTTTGTGCTGACAATATACACTTCAGTAAAATGTCGATAGGATCTATGCCTGATTACTTTTCCCATAGTAATTTTCATAAAATTGTTGATAAAGTCAATATACTGTTTTGACTAAGCATCACTGGGGACAGAATACTCTCTTATTATTCCCTTTTCAGCATAGACATAGCTCAAAGTATGGATATGCAGATTTTTAATACAGCTATGAAATGGTGGTATGGAGCTACTTCTCAGCTATCACAACATTTAGCAGACCCAATGAATTATGCCTCACAGCCACTTTGATTTACTTTGTTTCCCCACTATTGTTTTTTAAAGGTCTGTCCAGTACCAACTCCTATTTTCTACCAGATAGACATAGGGAAGCATTGCTATGAAAATTTTTTTCCACCAGACTAAAGCTTTGCTTTGCAAATTTAATCTTTAAAGCCACCTTGGCTATAGGATAAATGCCCTGTGGTATATACACTATGTGGTGGTATGCAGGTATAAGGCAAGGGAGGCTGCAATAAATAAATGAGTGGCTGTGCTTTTCCTTCCTGTACCCCCTCCAGCAGTTGCCCTGGGGCCCACCAGCAGTCTAGAGCAGCCCCTGGGCTGCCCCAACCTGCAGCAGGTGATGTGCAGGAGTCTGTTAACAGTGCTCTTGCTTCCTGCTTAATCAGTTTTGTTTTAAAGGCTTGGTAAGTAACCTGGGAAAGAGCTGGAAGGAGATACATTCATTCATGGTCACCCCTTCCTGAGGAGAGGGCTGGAGGTGAGCAAAGTGCTTTTGTTTTCCTCCACAGTATGTGTACGTGCTGTACCCCTGATAAAGTGTGGGTTTTAGTCCATTTCAGACTCACTAAACCTCTGACTTAGGTTTTGAGTTTGCTGGTAATACCAGATGTACCAGTAGGGATCCTGGCTGTAAGTCAGATGCAGAGTACTCCATGGGCTGCATTCAACCAGGCTGCTGTTGATTTTTGTGCTATTTTGTGTCCAGTGCTGGCACCTCGGATGCCAGTAACCCCTGTGGGCTTTTAATAAGGAATTTAGATGCTTAAAAAAAAAAAAAAAAAAACAAAAAAAAAAACCACAACAGCATTTCCTTGAAGATACTGACAAGGGAAGAAAATATGGCAAATGTTCTTTAGCTATTTACTGTCTTCAATATACATATTTAAATTACTGCATACTGTGGGAAATCATACAACCTTTAAAATCACCTTTATAGAGTAGTGCAGTTCTGTCCATCTCACAATGCCCCGCGCGGACTTGCCAGGACAAAATCTGAGCAAGATTTGTACTTCTTGCATCCTTTCTTTGTAGCTGCTGGAATTTGGGACCAGCAGCTCATCCAGTGTTATGGATTTGACTGCCCAGCTCCCTGGTACCTCAGAAAGCTGGGGTTTTGGTTATTGGTCTAGGCTTTCCTATCTGGAAATAGTGGGGAAGAGCTATGCTGAACCTCTGCTTCCCTCCGGAGGATCCTGAAACAGCAATGCAGCATCTCTGTTCTGCTGTCAGGCCAAAGCAATGCAGGGAAGCATAAGCCCTCACTCTTTGTTGTAATACATAAATCACTAAGGAGGAGGACAGTCAACAGAGTTGAATTCCCGATTTCAAGGGTTTTGTCAGAGTAAATATCTAGCAATTCATATAAATGCATTTTGAATGCTTTTTTCCAGGACAAATACTGCATATCACCATGTATTTGAAGTATCTACTTTCAAAGGCTTAAGTTTTAATAACAAAGATTAAAATACAACTACAAAAAAAAAAGCCACAAATCAATTGTACAGATTTTACAAAAGTTTGGGGAAATAAAACCTTCCCTAATATAACAAAAATAATGTTACATGAGATCTCATGGATGATTACCGTGGCTTTTAGTGACAAGGGTTAACCAATTTAGTAAGCTGGGTCTGCCAGAGCTTTGCAGAATAAGTCTTTCAGCCCCTTAGGACTAAATGCTTCACTCAGATTCTGGGAACTCAAAAGATTGATTTTGTTTGCCTTTTGATTAAAAGAACAGGATTTGGACATGAAAATCCAATTAGATGATTGCTGGGGGTGGGAGGGAGGGAGAGAAAGAAATGAATGGCATACAAATCTCCAGCAAACAGACCTCATTCTGAAATCTGGACTACATCTCCACTAGCTTTCAATTAATTGTAAAACAGCTGTTCTCTGCCTGTGCACCAGAACAACAACAAAAAATCCACGAAGTTTTAGGATTACCAGGTGATAACACAGTGCTCACAAAAAGAAAACTTGAAACCATTGAAAATAAATAACAGGAGCCTTAAAAAGTGAGAGAAAGCAATATTTTATCTTCATTATTTCTTGCAGTTAAGTGTCTTGAATGGTATTATGTGCTTTACTATCAATATGCCTTACGGCAAAGCCCATCTGTCTGTCATTCACAGAATGAGATGGTACCATTTTGCAGAACCATAAACTACATTGGGAGCTGATCCAAAAAAACAGATGATAAAAGTCAAAGTATAATGATCCAAACACTTTCTAAGTGAAAGAATATTCAAAGCAGCTGTTTTCCTGTATTATTTGAGATGATTATACTGTCATAACAGCAGAATATGAACTTTTTGCATGTCTGTTTCACCTGTTTATAGAGTGCTATCCAACTGCAGGAATGCCAGATGCGTTGAGCCAAGAGTGACGGTGAAAATAAAAGACTGCATGAACCTGGAGACTGCTCTGTGAGGAGCAATGGACAATCTAGTCTGAGAGCTAGCAAAGGCCTGGGGGACATGTTTTAAAACAGGAAAAGCTTGCTATAGACTTCTGACTGTCCTGGCTTCATAATTTCCTTCTAAGTTCCGACTACGTGGTGCAGTCTTGATGTGAAGTATGCTGGCTCTTTTTCTCCAGCAGAATTTGTTTTGGTGTTTCTTTGCGAATTCTGTTTTTGCAGAACACTTCTTTGAAAACATCCAAGCTCTTCAGTCTAATGAAGTCTTCAGGCAATAAGTTCATGGACTTGCTGGTGTCGCCATGGGGTAACTTGTAACAGCAATACAATAACTGCTACTTCTACAGCCGAGGTCTAGATTTAGTAAGAAATGGAAAAAGATGCTTTGATTTCTGCTGAGATCTTTATGACTATGAAAAAATGACTTGTAGAATTTCAGGGCTTATTTTATAGTGATAGTTCTAAAGACAGCTGAAATACAGTTTCAGTAAATGAAAGACAATACACATGTGAAGAATAGCTGCAATTTTCATGCATCTGGTTAGGGTATAAATCAAGTAGAATTTTTCAGGAGTGAGACTTGAACAATGCTATCTATTGCTCAATTAAAGTCTATAGTTTTACCCTACTTTCCTTTTGAGAACCAGGTTTTAGGAAAATAGCTGTTTCTCTTTAAGTGTCTTTAAAACTTTCTGTGGTTACTGAGTTTGCAACATTATCTCTTATCTGGGGAATGCTAACCATGATAAACAAGGAAATAATCAGGGCCAAATGTGAGTTTTGGCAGTTGTTTTGGATTTTCAACATTTGGTACATTAGGGATGTGCACAGATCAAAATCCTGCAGGCTCTATAAACATTGCAGTCCAGAAGCTAATGTGCATTCTGCAGCTTTTTTCCTTTGTGAACATAACCTGATTGCTAGTGATTAGTGCCTGTTATTTTGTCTAGAAACCACTAACTGCAGTTAAAAAAAGGTAATAAATTCATGTATAGCAAAGTATGTTAACCAGTGATTGTGTTTAAGGGTAGCACTTCTGTCTTGCTGCCTCTGATTTTGTTCTTTGTGTATCCACACAAAGGTGTGTGTACATGTATAGGGATATGTGTAGGGGAGCCTCAGCTGGCTTGGTGATTTGAGGCATGTTACAGCAGTCAGAGCCTGGCACAGGGGTGTTGTTGTGCTGTTCTTTGTGACAATAGGACAGGTCCCCAGGGAGCTGCCTGAAAAGTCCGTTTGCTGAAATCAGTGGGTTTGCTTTATCCACTTCGGGAAAAGAGCCAAACACATCCGGACCCCCTGGAAAGAATCATGCCAGACAAAATCCAGTTTTAATAGCAGAGGGAAATTCTTCAGTTCTTGCCTCAAGTTGATAACTTACTTGGTGTGGATTGGGAAAGCCTCTGAACTTCTCCCTTGTCCTCCTGTATGAGAATATTAAGTGTTAAATTACTACTTTTGTGACCTGCACAATACTTGGTGGTGATACCTAAAATGCTATTTCAGGTAAACCAGGGTGAGTTACGACCAAGATGAAATACTTGTTTTCTTAGACTTTGTGCTTTCTTAAATTAGAGGATTGTAAAACCAAATATAAAAAGCAAATTCTTTCCTAAAGGATAATGCCATCGTGACTCAAACTCAAAGTTTGGCAAATGATGAACTGAAAGGTACTAATGATGAGTTACTCCACCAAGAATACCCTGATTAGGAACTTGGTTTTCGCACATTTCTGGGCAGGGAAAAGAGCCACTTACCCTGGACTTCTAAGAATAACAAACTCTACAGGTGTCATGTCCTCAGCAAGCACCAAGGGAAGGGTGATGCGTGCTCCTTGCAGCCATAACCCCATCTAGGCAGCATCTGGCTCCCACTGAATGCTAGTCTCTTTGACTTCTTAAGCAGAATGTGCTCTAAAGAGGAGAAAACTGTTACATGGAAAAGGTACATTTGTGCAGGAACATTGGAACTAGCTTTTTTTTTTTTTTATTGTAGCTTGTGTGAGGAGGAGGCTAACTTGTCTACAAGGTCAGCATTATTTTACTAAATCAGCTCTTAATTGATTGTCTTGCACTATTAGGTTTGTTTTTTTCCTGTCATCTCTTATGCAAGTCAATAATCCATCCTGATTTTTAAAAGACTGCAAATCGCTATACTTTTATTTACCAGTCATCTGAAACTCCTACCCACTACTTATTCCCTTCTATGTGTCTAACTCACAGCTACCTAGCATATGTGTCAAAACAGTTTTACTTGAAACAGCAGCAATTAATTGTTATAATTCTACGCGTTCCAAAAAAGCCTAGAAGGTATAAACTGAGACTTGCATTTGCTGTGTGTACGTGATGGATTGGACTGACATCTTAGCAATAGAATTAATTGAATCTTTTTCACTCTGAAAGGAAAATCTGGATTAAAAGGATACCTTCTGGTTAATGTGATGTAATTAGTATTGTGTGTTCAGAGTTGCTATTATTGAGAAAAGTACTCAAGATAACTGAATATGATACTAATACTGGTGAAATGAGCACTGCTACATCAGTATAACTTCAGCCTACAGAAAAATAACCTGTTATAAAATAATTCAGGTTAATATTCCACTGATTTATTTATTTTTTGCCAGTCAAGGTTTATAAGATATTTGGGTAGATGAACTTAGATTAAAGTGCATTGAAAGTGCAGGCTGGAGATGTACTTGTGCATATTTGCTGTCATTTAGGCTTATGCATTTCCCATAACAGTAAATGGCTTGTGTATTGGTATAGGTCAATATCTACTTAAATAACTTGTAAATCTTCTACAGCCTGATCTTCCAATGGAGGGATTACACATCAGCTCCAGCTGGTCTGAGATAGACCAGTAACCAACCTTTTTTGACAAACATGAATGAAGAGAAATACAGCAGTGCAGTAAGAAAGTCTTGGACAAGTGGCTTTTTGTGGTCACAGGGTGGCTCAGAGCTCGTGGGATGCCCAGTTCGATGGTGTCACAAATGTGTGTGGGCCTGGAGAAGTCCAACTGAATGCAGCCAGGAGCTGCATGCTACCTCTGTGCAGCTACACATGCTGACCTACAGCATGTTCACTGGAATCCTGGAGATCAAAATATGACTTCCAGGTTTGGGAAAGGTTTTCCAGCAGTTCACTTTGATTTCAGCCAGCTGCCAGAGATGCCAGTTCTGAGAGCATAAACTAAAGTTGCTGACACTACTACACAACTTCATTTTTTGTCTGTAATGGCTAGAACACTACACAGGGATGACTCAGATGATGAAAGGTTCGTGTCTTTTGAATTGGCAGTGTACTTAAATAGAAAGAAAGCAGAAAATTATTTTTCTCTGGTCTGTTTGTGTATTTTCTAAGAGATGGTTACATTAGAGTATGCCTTCAGGCTGAAGATGAGGTCATGGCTCCATTGTGCTGCTCTCTGCAGGTGTCCACACAAGAAATACTTGTGTTGTTCCTTCCCATCCCGCAAAATAATCACACCAAAAGGACAGGAGGAAAAAACTAAAGGATGGGAAAACCTTTCTGCAGTGGTGGTAAGATCAGGAATGGATATCCTGGGACACGTGCTGTTGTGTGCCAGCACACCCAGGGGCTGATGTAAGAGCTGGGGGGAAGCTGTGAGTCTGGGGAGCACGGCCAAGTCTGGCTTGGCTAACAGCTCCACCAGGTCCTCAGCTCTGCACTAGGATAGATAGCCTGAGCCAATGCTATTAGTAAATTCTGGCTTTCCCACGTCCTTAATGGTACTTAGATCTCATACAACTGCCATTTCTTGTTTTGCAAAAAACAATACCTGAGCCCTATCTTTGTGTGTTCCCCATAACAAACCTGGTAGCTCCAGGAGCTGTGCTCTGAGTTGAGGGTGTTTTGAAGTTTGATGGGGTCTCACAAGGAACACTGGAGGCAAGAACTAAATGGGGGCATTTTTGTCCATCTACGCTTGTGAACTGGGTTGGCACTGAGGTGGTACCACAGCTCTTGGGCCATCAGTTCTGGAAGTCTTCTGGACTCAGAAGTGATGGAGGAAGCAGTTAGGATCTTGATGTGGGAGCACACTTCTCATACAAATTGCAAAATACAAGTGTGTATATACATATCTAGAAAGAGACTTTCATGGCTGAACAGCATTTTCTGGCAATAAACCATTGATCAGAAAATTCCTGACAAAGTTTGTGGGATTTAGCCCTCCTAATCAGAATGCCTTGTTCTTCTGTGTGATCCTGGAAAATGCTGAACTACTGCTTCATTTTGTTTTTATAATTTCACTGTAAACCTGTCCAAAAATCCTAAACAACAAAAAGCCAACAAAACAAAACAGCACTATGCTGTTTTCATTTAAATATTTCTTAACCAGGCAGATTTCCCGTAAGTAGAATCCAGAATTATTTTATTTTAGGAAAGCAAAACAAATCTATGAGCTAAATAATCTCTCATTTTCTCCTCCATTTATTTTTTTAAGTGACTGGGAGAAGTCTTAAATTGTACACACTCTCTACAATAGAAGGGAGTTCAACCATCCAGAGGAGATGTGTTAAGCTGATGGCGATGGATTGCACTGGCATTTGCATAAAATTATTGATGTACATAAATTTTCAGGGTAAAAGTGCAGCCAAAACAAAAAAAATCCAAACTGCTCATTAGACTTTTGAGACGCATACTCTTGTATATTGAGGCCATTTACTAGTGAGTTGAGTCTGTGCTTTATTTGTATTGAGCTGAGAATGTATAAGCCAGTGTAAAAGAATCTGTTTTCAGAAAGAAATTTGTTTCCTAGTGTAAGAGTTCAAATCCTGTCACCCTACTGACCAGCAGACATGGTCCAATTAATCTGTTGTGTTTATTCAAGGCTCAGAATGAGTTTAAAAAAAAAAAAAAATGGGAGAAACTTTCTGGCTTCTTTCAACATGTGAACTCTATCTTCCACTCAGATACTCAAATAAAGTAACAGCGGATGTTTAAACAAAGATTTCAACCCCAAATACTCCTTGCCTCTTTGTTTAATTACATGTCTGGAAGGTTACAGCTCTCCAGCAAATCTGGGCTGTTTTTATAGGCCTATTGAATTCTCTGCTTGCTTTGACCCTGCAATCTTTCAATTCAATTATTCAATACAGAATAAACAGAGCACCCACTCACCTCTGAAGCCAATTCCAGCTTGGGTCATGCATTCACCAGGGACCAAGCGGTGAATCAATGTTTTCCTCCTTTTTCTCATTCTGAACTTTGTGTTATAGCTCAGAGGTTCTTAAACACATCCCAATGTCTGGAAGGGGGTACTGATCATGGAATTGTGTGCAGTATAAAGCAAGCACCTGAGTTATGGCCTTATCTGATCTCAATACCCTGACTGCTGTCTTGTATGCTGGTGGCAGGTTGCAGCTAGAGATCTCATTTTGAGCGGAGTTCTGCCCTCATTTTTCATTTTGCCAACTATTTCCCCAGTCATGGGCAAAATCCCCAACACCAACTTCTCATTCTCTTAGTATAAAATAACTTGAGGGTTGACCTGCAGAAATATCCAGAAACAAATGTCTTAGGGGGTGGAGGGGTGGAAATATGACAATTTTAACCCAAAATTTCTGACAGGAAAAAACATGCTCTGATAGCATCTGTAGTGTTTCTCCTGAGTAGTGGATGGGGAGCAATTCACTTTAAGGACATTAAACTTAAAGGTTGCTATCACCTTATGTGCGTGCTTCATGCTCACAGTTACCTCTGTAGTTCAATGTAATTTAAGTTCACTAGTCCTCCACGTACTTTTCATCTTTCTTCATTTGCATGGGGTTTATCAAATTATCCTGGCTCTTTTCTGAAGGTTCTTAATAGTTCCGTGAGCAGGGGAACCTTTTTATGTTAAGCACGTATCTAGATCTTCATAAATGGTACACATTTCCTGCTGAGGTCTGAGCAAACTTTCCCAAATACCATCTATTTGCATTTTAATAGCATCTGCACTCTAGGAAGCCTTTGTTTCACTGGTCAAATAAGAAAACACTATTTGCAAAATACTAATTCAGTGCCATTTGCCTATCAGGTATGATCCACAGCACATGGAAAGTCAAACCATATAAACATTAACAAGAAATAAATATCAACTGAAGAAAATATATTAACATATACAAACCTCTCCTTACAAATGCATACACTGACACCTTTAAATAGTTTCACAGTTCTCTACTCTGTGCTTATGTTTGAATTGTAAACACTGTTAAAAGCTGGCTCAGTACTTATAAAGCAATTTAACACATCACTGTAGCAGCATACATGCTTTTTTTCTGAAGTAGCTGAGGTTTTTTTTTGTTTTTTTTTTTTAAATCTTCTGGGCAAATGTTCTCTCCCCAGATTGTCTTGCTACCAAATATTTCATACTTGTGAGTTGATTTTGGTTCCCCTTTTCCCACCCAGAGGAAGATACATGTTCAGTGTAAGATCACCTGGGGAATTGACCATATCTGATTCCTTCTGGAAACAGATATTAAAATGGAAGTTCCTCAGTTCTGCAAACATACTTGCTCTACTACTGCTTAATAGTATCAAGACAGGTGCATTTTTTTTTTTGCCTAGACTGCTACATCACTATTCCTCAATGCAGAAAGCCAATGAAATGAGTGGTCTTCTGGCATCTGAGGACAAACCAGGGCATGTCATTGGTTTTGCTGATCCAGTCTTTGGTGGAAAAAGTAAAGATTGTATTTGTTTCTTGGAGAGTTTCTCAGAGGTTTCCTCATTTCAGATTTATCCAATGAATTAAAAACAACTATGTAATCTGAGCAAGAAAAGCAAATGTGGAAGCTAGAAATCCCTTCTGCTTTTCTCTGATCTCATGGCACAAAGCCCTATGCATTATATATAATTCAGAAGATAAATCAAAACTGTTTTCCACTCTCTCTAATTTGTACAAAAAATATAATTTCTGTAGGAAAATACAAGCCTTCTTCTTGCACTTCAATTCCCCAAGCTCAACTCTGCTGTAGGCTACACTCAACCTTGAATCAATAGCTGAAATAGAAAGGTCCTAAAACTCATCAAAGTAACAAGTTATACTTCGCAAAAATGACAAATAACTTTGTCCTAGTAGAACATGGAAACAACTTTACAAGCAAAGCAATAAAAAAAAAAAGCATTGTTATTGCTTGAGTATATTATAACTCTCATTTGAAAAGAATCTGTCTGGTTTGAAATCACTCTGTGCATATGGTAGAGAAAGTCTAAAGATGTTTTGTTCTTTATTAATGAAGGATGAAGAAAATGGTATGGAGACTATTTTGTTCAAAGTCCCAGCTTCTTTATGTGTGCTGTGCATTAAGTCTTCCCTAATTACACTTTTGTAAATAAAGATTCAAAAGGGCCCAAGCACCCTATCACCATATTTCTATAATCAATTTTTTTTCCCCAAAAAATATTCCCTGATGTTTGGCACTCTCTATCCCAAGAGATCATCCTTCTGGCAGCTGAATGGAGACAGGAAAAGAATTGTGAAATGAATTGATCTGCTTGCTTGCAAATTTGGAACAAAGATTGGAAAACGTGCATGTCCTGGGGCTTACAAAGTTTGTCTGCCTTAGCCCCATTTCTAAATGCCTGATGTTCAGGGGAGCCTGGGACCTGCCGGAGCGTGAATTCAGCTGGTTATGCATGCTGGGGGGGAGGCTCTCCTCTACCCTTGTGCAAGACAGCACAGTTCCTGTGGGAGTGCAGGCAGATCTCATCGCTTTGCTGGGGCTCTGTTGCCATTCTCTCTTCTTGCTTCCCCAGGCTATCGGTCCTTCAAGGAGCTGATCATGGCAGAACGCTCTGACAGGGCCTGGTAATGCAGAGGTCCCTTGAGACCTCTCCTTGGCTGAAAGGACCTAGAGTCAGGCATCGAGAATCTGGCCTTCAGACAGAAATTTAACTCTTTAGAAGGCTGGTGGTTCTGGCCCTGAAGAAGCCAGCACATTTCTATGCTCCCTCCTAATATTTTTTCATGGAGCATTACTGAAATAACGAGAGCTTTGATGTGATGCAGGTCAGGCCAGGTAGTATAGCCAGAAGTTATAATTTGGTTAGAGAAGGCTCTAGAGTGTGGTAGTTTGGGTCCTGATTTTAATCCTTAAGAAACATTTGGGGGGTAAAGAGGCCTATTTTAATCCCTAATTTTGTTTGTGCTGTGTGGGCAACAGAGCTTGGTGCAGGGACAGAAAGCAGAGCGCTGCGCTGGCACGGCTCCAGCTGCGGGGGCTTGGGGTGTTGGATAAACATCAGCTCACTCCTACAGGCAGGACCCTGTAGGGCAGCAGGGCAGGGACAGCAGCAGCTTTATCTGCAAGGAGGCAAAGTCACTTGTTTTCCTGCTTCACAACTTGCAAATGGAGGATTTGCAGCTGGCTCCGGTGAGCCAAGGGGCAGAAAGGAGGCAGCCAGCTGAGCTCCTTATGGTGGCTCTGTCCATTCCCCCTTCTCCATCAACAAGCTCTTTGGAATTGCTTTGTACAATTTCTGCACCTTTTGGTTTAACACGTAATGCCTGGAAGCTTGTGCTTGTGTTTATAATATAAGCTATAATGGAAAAGGAAATTAAGGTATTTCTAACTTATCAAAAGAATGAAAACGGCATTCAGAAAGGGGAGGGGAAAGAGTTTTTGCTCTTCAGGGATTTGAGAAAATTAGTCCTGCAATATTTGTTCCTGAAGAAAGGGAATATTAGATACATTAACTTAATTCTTGCATCCTTTCCTCTTCAGTGTTTTAAATTTTTGTAGTTGGGGGGGGGGGGGGAGGGGGGAGGGGGGGGGGAAGGGAGCTATCCAACTCTTAAACTGATAGTCTTTCTCATTTTATAGAATTTTCAAACTGAGCTTTATTCCACAAAACACATTTTCAATAAGCAATATTTTTTATGTAAAAACACGTTTTATAAAAGCAACAAATAACGTGCACCTGCCCCGTGTGAAAAACCCTGGTGTACATGAGGGACAGGTGAGTGCATGTGTATATGTTTGAGATACGTTTTTACATTTTAATTAGGCTAGTAGCTGATGTTTGTAGCTGTAGATTTTTTCAAAGTATAATCGGCTAACCAAAGCCGAAACCCATTCTCTGAAAAAGATGGAAATTCAGACTCGTGAGGGGTTGGTGGTTAAGCATAGTAGAATTTGTGGAGTGTGGAGATTAAGATTTACTATTCCTCTTCTTTATGTTTTCTAGCTCCTATATTGATAGCATTATTATTTTATTGCTTATTATATACAGAATACTGCATGTGTCTTTGCAAGAGTGTGGTGCTGGTGCTCCTGAAGCATCAGGGCTACTGCACCGATCCCAGGGAGGTGAAATCTGCATGTACAAGGCAGCGGTTATCCCTGCTGGGCTGTCAGCACACTGACAAGCTGATAAATTGGAGGACCTACCCAAAGGAAATCTGTAGGAGAAGTGAAGCTAGAAGCTGGTTTTCCTGAGGCCAGAACTGATCTCTCTGCCACAGGGACCATCAGTACAATGTGCAAATTATTCTTGGTATTTATTACCTCAGCAAATTGGACCTGGGGAAGGAGAGACCTTCCTCCCCGGGTACCCTAATGTGCTTTATTATGTTACTCTGGGATTTGTGGAAGGTGAGGAGGAAAGAGGGAAGGTGGTTAAGTGGTTGCATCAGCCATTAGTACTGGTGTTAGGGGGGCTGGGAGAAATATCGACCTTAATAAAACAACAGAAAGCCTTTTCAGGGTGAACAGAAAGGAAGTGAAGTCTGTCTCAGCAGTTCCCTAGCCAGGCTCTAAAAGTGTTTTGTGGATGACCTCCACGTTATGACAGCTGAAGGAGGTGGCGGCCTCAGAACCAGAGACCCTTGGCAGGCTGCTGGTACCCACAGTGACAGAGGGGGTGTCACTGGAAGGACAGCAGGGCAGTGAAAAAAAAAAAGACATCTGCTAGAGGAGAGGCTGGATATTTGAAGCAATGCTGGGATGGTGCCAGGGAACCAGGGCCATGACACTGGGCTGGGTGTTGCTGCAGGTCCTGTCACTGGGAAGGTATGGGTCGAATCAGCACGTTTTGAAGATAATGCACAAAACTTGATAGGGCCACTAGTTTTTACAAGGCAGTTTCTAAGAAATGGAGGAGAAAGATAGGAAAGAGATGAAAAGTATCATAGACATTTAGTGCATATAATCAAAACTTTTATTTCCTCATCTTGGAGCTCTGAATTTATGAGCAGAGCAGCCAGGTAGGACAGCAGCTCTGCATGTGAAGTGACTTCTGCAAACCAGGCTTTGAAAGTCTGCCTTCGGAGGGCATGGAAAAAAATCCCCTTTTCCCCTCCTTTTGGAAGAAGGGAAGGATGTGTCTTGATGAGTAGTATCTGGTCCAGAGGTGCATCTCCTTGGTGCCAGATTACTACTCAGCAGGTGGGTTCTGTGGCTTTTTTAACTCCAGGACAGTGGGAGTGGATGGTCAGGAGAGGAACTTAAATGTGGGACCAGCACTGCTTGGTTGGCAAGAACAGGACAGTCACCAGTCCTCAGACCACAACCCTTGAGCCATATCAAGGTCTGACTTCCTGCAGATTTGAGTTGCTTTTTTCTATTGGGCTAAAATCAGGCATGACTCAAAGCTACAGGCATGCAACTCAGCTATTTCCCCCAAAAACACAAGTTTTGAGTGGGCAGAAATTATACTCAGATTTGTGCTGAATTAAGCAGAAAGCTTCAGTCAGGAGAAAATGTGAATGAAGGCAGAACAGTTCATCTCAAAGTGGAGCATTTTCCTCTTTCCTTTTGAGGAGAAACTGAAAGTGAATTAAAACAAGACCAAAACCCCAAGAGAAATAAAGCTTCGAGTTCAACATGAAAGTATTTTACAGTACTCCTGGAAAAGTACAATTTGCTTCAGGTCAGCCCAAAATCTGCAGTCCTTCCTGACTGTCTTGGCTGGCCACTGGGTCAAGAAACACACTGGTGACATTGCTCAACTCCTGCTGAAAGTTCCTCCACTATTTTCAAGTCCCCTTGTTCATGTCCAAAAAATACACATGCGTAAGCCACAGCTATTTTAAACAGACATCCAGGGTTGCTTTAGAGGATCATAAATCAGGTCTTTTGCAAGAGCCTCCATGACACTGTATATAAATGCCAGCTCTTTCCTTCATATTTCAAGAGCTGCCTGTAAGATGCTCAGGGCAGCTTCTAGCCAAGTGCCTCCTGCTTGCTGCTGTTAGCCAAATCCCACAAAGGTCTAAAAGCACAGGGTTACCTGGAGCTGTCCTGATGTCAAGGATGACATCTAGGGATAAGGCCAACTGCTTCGGGCTTTGAGCAGTCAGAAGGGGCTACCGCTTTTAATAGAAATCTCTAGAAAGGCTTGAGATTTAAAACTTGAGAATGAGACCCTTGATCCATTTGTACCAACAGATTTTTCCCTGACTTCCTTTCATTTAGGCTCTTGTCCTCCTTCTTTGCGTTTATGCTCTTCTATGCTCTTTTCCACAGGAAAATAATCCATCAGGCTTTGAGGTATTTTAAGTACAAGCTTAAATTTGAGTGTGTCCATTCTCCAGCTGAAATAATGTTAGTGCAGTGACAGGAACCTGTCTTTTGAGGGGGAAAAAAAGGAATGAATAGGGATGAAAAAATACCCTTTTTTATGACTTGAAATATTTTAGCACTTATGCCATGTTTTAAACCAGGTTATAAGATGTATGCTTCTACATTGTCCTTGTGTCTGTCAATCCTTCAGTAATACATTTAAACCCAATAGCCAATTTGCAGCTATATTTCGCACAGGAATTGTGTTAAGTATCTACACTTTTTTGTGAAAATAGGCAGCTGGCCTTTTGGGAGAAACTCTGTTCATTCCCAAGAAAGGAAATGGTTAAGTTCACTTTAACCAGATATCAGAGGATCTGTGCATGAAAACTAGAGTACTTGAGCTCAGTTGCTCTCAGAATTATCATTATTTATCTTTTAAACAATGCCAGTGAAGGTATGGACTGTTTATTCCTGAACTCCCTCTTTCCCAGCTCATGTAAATTGGTCAATCTCCATTGCTTCCAATGAAGCCTCCTTGGAGGGGAGATGCAGGTGGAGACAGCAGAATGTGCACGGAGTGAAAATGCACCTGCAGGGATAAAAACATCTAAATAAAGCTGTTAACTTGCAAGCAAATGGAACATTTTACTTACCTAAAAGTGACATAATAAAGAAATGGGGACCATATTGGCATTCAAATGGCTATTTTAAGCTTGTATTTACTAATTGCATGGGAATAAAAGTAGGTGAAATTAGAAAGACAAATGTTCTCAGTAAGTGGAATAAGCTTTTTTTCTGCATGGTGTCTCCTTCAGAGGAACCAGTGCATTCATACCTAGTACTTTTCTAAGAACAGAAAGGTAAGTTTACTAAATAGGCAGTAATTGGTATGAAATGGGCAGCCAGTTAAAGCTGAAAGCACTTGTACCCACTTCCCTCTTCATTATGTTTTTTGTGTAGCGTAGATCGCAGAAGTGCAAGAGCCTGACAATTTACTTGATTAAAAGTGACATTGTAAATATAGTCAGAGGCAATTTGTATTAGAAACTATTTTTGATAAGAAGGTTGTCATCTGTAATGCTATTAGCCTTTATGAGATGAAAAACAATGAAGCCCTGATTTGCATATAATACAGCTTAGTATTTTTTAATAAGGTTTCCTGTATTATACAGCCATGGGTTTTGATTTGCACAGATGGAACCAAGAGCTGGAACGTTCTCAAAAAATGTAAATGTAAGGTTTGCATTTGGGGCTGGTTTTACTTGTTTTCAAGAGCATTCATGCAGGGAGAAGTAAAGCAGAGGTCAAAGGAAAAAAAATAACAAATCCGTGGGCCATATAATGCCCTCAGATCATGCTCTGATCTCCCACTGATAGCACTTTCTCTCCACTAGCACAAAAGTCATTAAATCAAGATGAAGAACTTGTATCACTGTCCCCAAGGCTCTGTTCACATCAGCCTTTTTTTTGGTTTGGTTTAGAGCACAAAAGTACCGAAACCAAAATGGGCTTCAGAGACTTGGCTATTCCAAACAACAATGCAGTTCTGTAGTGCCATCGAAGAGAACTAGATATTCATCATCTTTCTCTTACTGATAAAGAGACTGAAACAAGATGCATCATCATCTCTGAAAATGGCACTTGTGAGGCTAAACAGCAACTGTCTTTCTGTTGCTCCTTTATTAAATTTGCTGTGTTTATTAGTCCAAGGACATTTTTTCTCAACTGCCAGTATTTCTAATCAAGTTGGGAAATATTAAAATCAAGCTAATGGACCTGACATGGGTACTCAAGGTAGAGAAAGGCCTTGAAAAATCACTCTTTCTGCTGGGTTGACTTGACAAAGATAAAAGTCATAAAACTTTCCTCTGTCCCTCCAGGAATATCAGATAACTGTTCTGGTTTTAAACCCTGAAGTGTATGCAGAGCATACACACATACTCAAGACTTCAGACTTTCACATTGATAAAGAAAACACAAATCCAATTTTCCCTGGCATAGCAGGTTACTTGCTCTGGAACAATGTATTGAATGGGCTCACATTGTTTCCCTGTTCCATGCAAAACCAGTCTGGGAGATTCACTGGATATAAATATACGTCATTAATGAAAAAAAATAAATCCCTTTTACGCTTGAACAGATAAGCTAATACCTAAAAGATACCCGAGGAGTAGATCTGCAAAGTGAGGATTATTGCTACTCTTTTTTTCTGGCTTTAATCACACTCCAGAAGAGAGTGTTGGCATTCCCATTGTTGCTTTCTTTAAGGAATGGTGGATGACAGTATGTGATGGATGTCCTGCCACAAGACGCATTTGAATGCTCTTGCTATCAGCCATATCTGTTCTTTTGACCTGTGCAGGCACTCATATCCATCCCTTTGCATGATTCCTATAATGCAAAAAAAAAAAAAAAAAAAAAAAAAAAAGCCTTTCCTAGCATGCAAAGGCTTTCCATGGGCAGTTCTTCTAGTGCTTGGGAAATATTTGGTTTCTCAGTGGGGCTGCAGCTTGGAGAGGGACATGGAATGGTGGAGGCAAACATCTTAAGGGAGCAATAAACTGATTATCCCTGGAGTATGTAAGAATTACAGAATGGTTTAGGTTGGAAGGGACCTCTGGAGGTCATCTGGTCCAACCCCCTGCTCAAGCAGGGCCACCCAGACCAGGTCCGTGTCCAGGCAGCTTTTGAAGATAACCAGGGAGGGGAGGCTCCAACAATCTCTCTGGGCAACCTGTTGCATTGCTCCATGACCTGCACAGTAAAGTGCTTCCTAATGTTCAGGAGGAACCTCTTGTGTTCAGCTTTTTGCCCATCGTCTCTTGTCCCGACATTGGGCACTACTGAAAAGAGCCTGGCTCTGTCCTCTTTGCACCCTCTCTTTAGCTATTTCCTACACCTTGATGAGGTCCCCTCTGAGCCTCCTCTTCTCCAAACTGAGGAAATATTCCCCATTACTCAAGCTTGTCATCGTGTGCCATTTTAATTTTTTAATCCTCCACTCTTGTACTCTTTATGAACCTAGCCATCAACTTCTACAAAGTAACAGAACCTGTGACCCATCACCAACTGCTCATTTAGAGGCGAAAACTGAATGAGTTACAGAAACTTTCTTATTCTCCTTGTACCTTTCCTCTCTCTGCACTCATCTCATGTCAGCACTGTTTTATATACACAGCAGTTGTTGGAGGGGGAACCAGGTGCGTATATCTATGACTTTTGAAATGAGTTAAGTAGTGCATAAGGAAAGGGAAAATTCAGCAATACAGGATTAAGCAAATCAAAAAGAAGCAAATTAAGATGACAGACTGGAAGGGGAGCAATGTCACATGCTAAAAATGCAAAGAAAATTAATGGAAAAATATAAATATTACTAAACAGCTGCTGCTGGACTACAAATAAGATGTCCTGTGAGAACAGCAATGTGCACCTCTTCAGTACATGATTCCAGCATCACCACCTGTTGTGGTCAGGGAGGTTGAATTAAAAGCTGAACAAGAGGGAAAATGGCTATTTAGTATGTCCAGATTTCAAGGCACTGAGGAAGGATAATATCCAAGTCATGTCTGTTGGGCAGAGACCAGAAAAGAGAGGCTGTTGGCAAGACAGCATTAGTTCCTCAATTACCATCCCAGGGGAGATGCCTCCAGCCTTTTGGTTGAGCACAGCAGCCTCCAAATGTCATTGCCCGTGATTGCTGAAAGCCACATGCTTGACGAGCCATTCCCTGAATTTCCACTCTGTTCTTATCTTGCACTGGCTGCTTCCTACCCCTGTTATGAATATTAACATAGAGTGATAATGGTGTGAGCTGGAGTAGGTGTTGATAATGATGAAAGGGATAAAGTGAATTAAATGCTCAGCTGTGGAGGAACAACTAAGGGAAGCAGGGTGTTGCCAAATAACTGGGGGTGAAGAAGTTAGTGCAAAGGATAAAGACAAGGAAATTCAGGGTATTTACCCCCAGAGAAGATGACCCCACAGAGAAAATGATTGACAGCAAAGACAATGACACAGGATGAATTGATAATAGAAGACAACCAAGAGACTAGATTAATGGCTGAGTAAGGCAGCTCATTTTGGGGGTTGTCACAAACACTAGATGAATAGGGTGTGAAAATATTTATCATCCAATGCATTATTTGGGGAAATTGTGAAGGAGGATGATAGGCCATGGGAAGGGAATTGATTGCAGCATGGCTGGAGGAGAAGAACTCAGCTGAAAGAAGCTGAGTGTCAGAACCCACCTGAGGAGTTGAGGCAGAAACTTAAGTTAAGGCATTAACTTAAGTTAATGGGATTGGGAAGGAGGAAGAGTATGAGGTGAAAAAAAGAGGAAGGTATCAGAGACAGGTGAGCAGCAAGATCAGACTAACAAGAAAATTTAGGTTAAAAAAAAAAAAAAAAAAGACAAATGGGGAGAATAACTGAATAAGAAAAAACGTTAAATGCATGAACTGACATAACCTGATTAAAAATGGAGGACAAAGCTTGGAGAATAGAGTAGGAGAAGACTTTATCAAAAGGAGATGGTCTTGGAGGAGAAGGACAAGAAGCTCACTTCAGAACATTTATTCAGAACTCTTATTTTTTTTTGAGAGACAGCAATGCATAATAGAAAAAAAAAAAAAAAAAACAAAAACAAAAAACTTTTAAATGTCATGGCTGCTTAACACAGTGCTTGAGACATAATGTTAAGGAAATACCGTGCCCTTGTAAGGTTATTTGGTGAAATCTTGTAGAAACTTATGTAGTGTAGAATAGTAGTTTGACAGTCCTCATGGAGGAGGAAAAAAAATCTTCATTTTAAATTACATATTTCAGAAATGAGAAGCTGGCCCAGATTTCTAAGACTACCTCCTCTCTGTGGTTTAGTATCTACTCAAAGAAGGCCTGAAAAGGTTTATTCAAGGTTTATGAAAGATATGTTCCCTTTATTTACATTTAAAAACTCAAAAATCATTAGTCACTTAAAAAAAAAAAAAAAAAAAAGGCTACTTCTTACATACTATATTTTTCTTTGAGTACTTGTGTATTATGCAAAGTACACTGTGTTTCTGAGCCAAGGGATTTCAGTATAAATTGAGTGGGTTCTAAAATGAAACATAATTATAAATAAATACAATTTATTGCACATCTCAGGATTTCTCTCTTCCCTTCCAACCCTTAGTCAAAATTCAAAAACACTGTGGATTGTGTGCTCTAGAGTTTGACAGAGGAGGACTCTTGATTCCTGTGTAAAAAGGTCTCTTGCATTTCTACAATTCCCAGTTTGTATTTGCAGGCAATGGTACAGGGCATCTGGGTCTTTGATCTTTATGGAGCCAGAAACTTTGAAGGCAGTGAATGACTGACTTCCTAGCTGCTGAAAAATCATGCCCATTCTTATTTCATGAATCTGCGAGAGACAGTGAGTTCCTTCATGGTGTTTCTGTTTATTCCATATATAATGAGTCTCTGTTGATTTTTGAAGCTCCCGTTTATGAAGCCAGGGCATAACAAGATCTTTCTTGTAGCTTAGATCCTCCCTCTCAAAAGGAGCATGTCATTTGCACAGGAAACTCTACAAAAGGAAAATAAGTGTCTCTCAAATTAGTACCTGTTGAGGGAAAAATGCTAATCCTGTCCATCAGCTCTGCAGCTTCCAGACAACCTTTAACTGACACAAGCGTGGTTTGGGTTGATGTTTGTTTTTATTTTATTTTTTCCTGTCAACTGAACTATCCAGTTCATGGACTGTGAAGTGGCAGAATAAATATCCAATGATGCTAGGTAAGGAGAAAAATCAAGAAACATGCCTGTTTATAAAGCATATCAGGGGAAACCCATGCTTGTAGCAGTGCTGCTTGACAGCTCTATACCTTCAGACCTTCCCAGCCCACCCTCTTTCAAGTTGTAGAGAGGTTCAGTTTTAAGAATTAATGTACAGCTCCTGCATACATGTGGATGGAAATGATAGCCATATGGTACAATATGAAATGTTGTAAAGGATAAAGATTATAACAACCCAGAAATTAATTTAGTGTTGAGATTGATCTAGTTCTTGCTAAAACCCAATGTAAGTTTTTCAGTGGTATTTGGGTCAGGTTTTTCTGTGGTCTGTTTTTGTGACTTAAGATTATTTTTCAAAGGTCAGCATAGCTGAGCATAAATAATAGATAGCCTTGAAGCATTGTCTCCCTTTAAATTTGCCTCCAAATCCGCATTTGGGATTTCAGGGCTCTTTTCACTGGTTTGCTCTCTCTAATACCGATAATTAGATAATGATCCACTTGCAGTTGTGATTTGTGTTGGCAGATAATAGAGAAATATTCCTCAGTGAATGACCAGGTAAGGCTCATGATACATCTGCTGAAGTGAAATACAGCATTTAAATACAAGATGAAATACACCAGATTGTAGACTGGCTATAATTCTAGGGCAGTCTGTGTTCTTTGCAACCAAGAAAATAGCATTGGTTATCTAGAAGGCAGGTAATTTTTCCCTAGGTTTTGGAATACCTGTTATTTTCAGGTGGCTTGGGATCCTTCCTAAGAGCTAGGAGCGTTGATACAAGCATAGGCCTTTAAAAACAAAAGATGGGAGCATTTCACAAGTGAAAGCCACTGTCAATAAAGAGGCATTAGCTGAGTAAATATTACAACCTAGCTCTACTTAATTAAATGCTTTGCTAAACATGTGCAAGTACTTTTACAGAAACTAAATATGCAGGGGGATGCCAACTGACTTACTGGATTTTTATTTAGTGTTTCCTGTTTTCCGGGCTGCAATGTCTTAACAGAGATGCTTTGCTGAGTTCCTTGAGATCTGTTGAATGCTAATGTTCACGGACCATGGTGTTGCTACTGAGTAGGCACATGAAAAACATAGCAAGGGATGGATGAAATGTGGGGGTTTTGTGCTTCATGAGGCCCTGAGCAACACCTTCTATGGACTTTCATAGATGGAGTCACTTTCTATACTTATATATTAGTCTGGGTCAAAGCTATCTGCTGCTTATCTATTGCATGGGGACCATGGTGCCTCTGGTGGTCACGCTCACCATGGTACTGGCTTTTCCCCAGAATGCCTCATGAGCACAGGTTCCTTCTTTGTTTGTATCCTGTTCGAGTTTAGCTCATCTTGCGCGGGCTGCCCAGCCTCCTCCAAGCAGTGCAGCATGTCCTAGTGTTCACAGCGGTTGCCTTGGACAGGATCCAGCTTTTTGACTTGAAGAGATCAATTTAAATGGATGCTCATCAGAGTTTAATGACCCTTGTTAGCGCTGCGCCAGGGGCAAGATCGTCTCCTGACACCTCTGTGAGTATTATCACTCGGTGGAGGTAAAAGACAGCAGAAGAAATCCTCATTCAAAATGGAGTCTGCAGAGCCCCTGCTATTAATCACAGCTCATCTGTCTGTGCAGACAGACTGCCACCTTCCACGTACGTCTAACATGAGACATTCAGAAGGTTGTTGGCTATTCTTTTCCCTAAAGGGGACTCAAGTTTTATTAAGGGCATTTATTATTCCTGAGGACTTCGAGTTTTTATTATGGATGCTTGTAATCAACTTACATGCTATCTTAGAGCTCTGTAGCTTGCAGGATTTGCTCAGACTGCCTATTTTCAGAGAGCAGGCAGTATACCTTCCACCCGAAGAACATAAACTCATTCCCAGAAGGATCATGATCAGATTGGTGAGTCATTTTTTCCACAGTAACTTCAGTTCTCCCTGGCATCTCATTCATGCACTTTTTGACTCTGCGCAGATGCTTGAGCAGGCATTAGGAACCTCGGAAAATCCAACCTTTAATTTTGTTCTCGGTGTGACCTAACTTTTTGTAGTACACGATAGGGTGGTGAGAGTAATTGCTGACAGAGTTGGATTCGCTGGAGTTCTGCAAAACTCAAAGATCTGTGTGTAGTGCGGTGGTGGGAAATGTGCTCTGCATGCAGGCACGTGCAGATTCGAGTCTCAACTGAATGCATCACTGACTTGGTGATCCTTGTGAATTTCTAAACTTTTCAAAATCATGATTTCTTTAATTTATTTATTTACCTATCTATACACCAGGGCCATGGTTCTTACTGTTCACCTTTCTGCATCAGGGGTATGTTTAGGAGGATATAAGTATAGAAGTGGTCCAGAGGATCTGAGCATCAAAATGACTTCGTCTGAAACCTCTACCTCCTATGTTTTCTCTGCTTTTTTTCAACATCTTGGTAAAAGAAAGAAGGTATAACAATCATTTTTCTTTTCATTTTTTTTTTTTTAAATCAACAGTTGAAAGTGATTTGCTCTGATTAGGCTCTCAAGAGTGCTTTATGTTACGAGATTGATGGATTTAAAACAGTGGATGATTTTTCAGTGCCACTTAATCCCAGTAGAGCTCACATTTTGCTTTCTGATCCTGAAAAGCCCTTTCTCCTTCCCAAATCTCCATTGTTGTTCTTGCTGCCATGATGGTGATCTAAGCATCAAGTGGGAACTACTGGGACTTGCGTAACCCCAGGTGGTATTTTTGGAAAGTTAAGCCAGGCCTTCATTCTTCTGAGGTGAACACATCCAAATTCCCCATAACTAATGGTGGATGGGATTTTCAGCTTTAATCTTAAAAGCTAAGAGGATCAGGGAGAACTCCCTTGGCACAGTACCGCCCTTCTTGCAAAGGCTGGCACAAAGCATGCCTGCACAAAGGGCAGAGGTGAAACCAGAAGTCCTCAGAGCAAACCTCTCTGGGTTTCTTCTGAGCTGTGGCACCACCAGGTAACAGGCCAACCAGGAAGCCAAAGGAAGCTTCCCCTTGGGTTTGCAGGTTTTTGGGGTGTGTTGATTTAGTCCTGGGACAGGCTGGAGGTGCTGAGTGGTTTTGCATCCCATGGGATCAAAGGGAAAATGGTGCCTCAAGCCTCCAAGCCTGGGAAGTCCTTAAGGACGTGACAAGTGACACTGTGAGTCTTGATGTGTTGTTGTCCTGAAGGCCGCCAGTGCTGCCTTTTGCACCCAAACTACTCCAGGGATGCTTAATTTCTTCTGATAAATGAATGGCATTAAGGAACACCTTCTGCCCTTTGTAGATACAACCAAGACATTTTGCTCAGCTTAAGCACAATATAATGGGGTTGTTACTCCCAGAGATTACCCTCAAAATACGCCTTTTAAATGGTTTGAAAGTGCACTCCAGAAAAGTCACCTAAATGGCTTGGTAATAAACAGACCTTTCTCATCGAACATCAGAAAAGAGAGGCTTAATTTCTCAGTGGTTAAATAGGAGCATTAGGGATGAGCTACTTTGTGATTTTGTTTGCAGGGTGAATGAATTTCCAAATATATTTTTGCTGAGGAAGAGCTATCTCACCATTACTGATAAATAAATGCAAATGTTAGAGTCATAATCTTCTTTAACCAAATAATGCACAACAATTAAGTTTTAAATTATTGATGTTATAAAAGGCAAAACAGCCACTAGGCACAGGAGTTTCCATGACTTCAATACTGAATAATGAAAACTCTTTTTTTCCTCATTTTCATTGAGTGCATTATTAAAATGCAATTCTCTCCTTTTCTTTTTTTTTTTTTTTCTTTTTTGTCTTTTGAACTTTGAAGTCTATTTTAGCAAGGCCATTAGGGAAAAGTTAATTAAATTGGGAAAGTTAGCTGACATATTTACCATTTCAGGGGACATACTGTATTTTTGCAGTGAGAGGTGAGTTGAATTTGCTTTTGGAAGGGTAACCTGCACAAAGGCAGCCCTGAACAGTAACGAAGCACAGAGGCAGAATTTTGTTATCAAAAATAGGTCCATGGCTATAGAAGTTTATATTTTAATTTAATCTCTAAGACTAGTCAGTCTTTTTATATGTTGCTAAATAACTGTAAGTGGGATTAATTCTGGGGGATAGCTTTTTTTGTACAAGGAAAGAAAGGAAGTTTGGGGCATATTGTCACTTAGTGTAGAAAAACTGTGACAAGGCTCAAGAACTAGAAGCGGAAAGCACATAAATTCAAACCAAATTATATAATTTAATTATGGATCTAAGTACTGAGGAGAGGTCTGAACTCTCCATCTCTGTACTTCTAAAGGTGTGTAAATGCAAAGCCCAGACTGCTGATAGAGTGGTCCCTGGGGGCAGTGACCAGGCTGTGTGTCGGATGGGGGGCTTGGGAAGGTGGGTTCTGGGATGAAGAGTGATGGTGGAGCTATGGCAGGGTATGACCTGCTCTCTCTGCACCTGTGAATGTGATGTTGCATGTTCCATAAGCGCTGCCCTTCCTCTGGCAGAATCGGGTCATTGGTATTATCTGCTGGCTTTTGGATGGCAAAAGGGCTCAACGCCTGGAGGTAGTGGGCACAGCTATAAATCTCTCCTGAGAAATAAGTAACATGATGGGAATCTTTGACAGGTTTAATTTAGCAACTGTGCCAGAGCCTCAATGGGGCTTTTGTTTGTTGGAGCCTTGTTTATTTTTTCTTTATTTTTTTTTCCACGAGTCTGCTAAATTATTTAGGGGCTGAATTTTAAAATTAGAATATGTGGCATTAAAAAGCAATGAATATTTTATGAAGGGTTCTGGGATTTCGTGGTATCAGAATACATGCCGCAGCCCTGGAGGCTCCAGGAGGGAACCACATGTGCCTGTGTGGAGCTCTTCCACTTGCTCCCCTCCGGCCAACCCACGGCACCTCCCCAGAGCAGGAGGGAGCCCAGTGTTGCCCAAGGAACTCAATCACTGATCCACCTTGGAGCAGATTTCAGTAGTTCTCCTATTTGCTCATAGCTGGAAAAACAGGATTTTGTGTCAGTGGAATTCCTAGGGATTTTCAGAGACTGGTTTTCAGATGGCAAATGCAGGATTGTTAGCCAGGGCTTGTTTTATAGATGCAACAGGAGAGGCGAAGGGAATGGAAAAGCCATTTGAGACTGCTCCCGGCAGCACTGCAGGATCTGCAAAGCCACGGGAGTGTCGGGAGGGTGCTGAAGGAGCAGCAGCCTGTGCAGGAACCACAGCAGTGGGAAGCACAGGCTGGCAGGGACAGCGTCTAGGGAGGTTTCTGTGCTATGAGGAGAGCAGCAGGGATGAAATGCACAAACCCTTCTCAGGGACAGCTGGCGGGTATCCTGGAGGGCTGTGTTGGAGCAGGCCGCTGCACACCGAGGTCTGTCTGTACCTCGGTGGATCCCTCACCAACCCTTCAAATCAGACAAGAGCTGCAGCAAAGTCCTAATGGCTACACTCAGGCTTTCTCCAGCATAATTTGCCAGTGTCTAAACGTATGTAAAATAAGTTCTGATGACACCTTTTCTTATGAATTAGCAGGTCTTGCTGACACAAATCAGGAACTCAATGCAATATTCAGCAAGCACATTAAATCTCCTTCTAACATGCTGCATGCTGAGACACTCTTCGTTATTACCTTAAAGTACCAGAAGCTGGAGAAATGCCAGCTTCACCCCTCTGATGGCAACAACAATGACATAGACAGAAATAATTAGCTCTCTGCTACTCAGCTGGTGTGGATGCTGCTGCTCTTCAAAGCACGTTTCTCTCCCTTTAGCTGCTATGCAGAAATCCTTGATAATTAATCAGCTCTTGGTGACACTGAAACACTAATAAATCCTCAAGAGTTGCATTTAATGTGTTGTGCAGATACACAGAGCTCAGTATTGTCAAATTTGTTGTGCTTCAGACTGAGCCTGAGCTGGGGTAGCAGCATGGCCACGCTGAGGTTGGAGGACTTGGGAGAACATACGCACACAGATCTGCCTTTGAGTGCAATGTCAGAGCGGTTTCTTGTCCTTAAACCTGAGAAAGCAACAGCCCTTTGGGTTTGCTACTCTCTTTGATTACAAACTACAGTTGGGAAGAAAATATTTTCTGGCAAAGAGGGCTTACTCTGATTCAGTGGCTTTTTTAAGGAGCTAAATTAGCACCCCAAAACACAAGCTGAAACTTTTTTTCCTAGCAGTTTAGAAAAGTCTGATTGGTTTATACTTAAATTCCTATTTTTTTTTTCCATACATCTATGTCTACTGTTTTGGTTTCCAGAGTGGGAGACCTGCAGCTCTGTGAGAGGCTGCTCTTGGTTGGAATGCTCCATCAGAAAGTTGGTGCTGCTGTCTGCAGCTCTCACCTGCAAGGGTGCGTCACCTTTGGCAGCCGTCCGAGGGCTGGGTGCCCTCTTTTTTTTTTTTTTTTTTTTTTTTTTTCCCCCCCATCCTCAAGAAAATCAGAATGAAATTTCTTCTCTGAAGATCTGATTCTGGAAAGAGAGACTAATTTCTTGTTGAGATGACTTGACGACTTCAGTGAGTGCATATCCAAGAATACACAAACCTGTAAACTCCTGGGAGTGGGGCAGCTCCCCGAGCTTACCCGGACATGTCTTTACAGCTGCTGTAGCAGTTCATGGGAATCATTCAGTACTTATTGCCACAACTCGGAGTATTGTTTCACAGCATCATGAAACAATCTCCTTGATCGTATCACAAGAAAGGGTTGTTTTTTTCACCAAATTACATTGCAATTCTAATCTGTACCAGAGAATAATTTATTCCTCCATTGCCATGCTGGAGATGCTTTCTCTCTTTTAGAGCATCTATTTCTCCTGCTGTTGGCAAATATTGTAACAAAGAGCAGGAAATGGTTTCAAATGTGTCCATCCCACTGACATGGACTGTAATGAGAGTAGAAAGTGGGCCAACATTAGCTCATGCAGAGTCAGTAGCATAAGCCTAAGTGCCAAGCCATTTTAATTAATTATGTGCTAATAGTCTCTGGGCTGATGCAGTGCTCAGCATACTCTACGTGTACGTGTTAGACTCATCAGTTCTATTTTTCCTTTTTGAATAAAAATTAGCAGTAATCCTTCAATTCTGTGGAAGCCTTCTGTTGCAATCCAGAAGTCAATGCAGCATTCAGGCTTCATAAGTACTTTACCATTCCCTTAGGCAATTGTTTAGATGGTATTTTTAGGAAAGTTAAACACCATTAGTATCCTGTGGCCGGCTTTGGCACAGCAGAGTCACTCTCAAGCTGCTTTGGGTAAGGTTTACAAGTGCTTTGGGGCACCAGGCAGTCAAAGCAACAGGAGCATGATGGCAAATAGGATCCTAAGAACCACAGATTTACCAAAAAAAAAAAAAAAAAAAAAAAAAAAAAAAAGTCGTTTTGGAGTGTTGGTGGTATTTTTTTAGTTTGTGAGTTTTTTTTAATTTATTATTTATTTTTTTAATGTTATCTCTTTCCCAGTAGAATTGCTGTGTTGGTTCCTCAGCCACAGGTTGGCTTCTGCTTTAATGGTAGTTTATTTGTAAACACTTCCTCAACCCAGAGTGGATGGCAAATATCAAAATCAGGATAATTAAATGATTGCACATACAAATGAGGTTCCTAGATAAGTGAAGACATTCAAATGCAGTAGGGTTCAGAACCACTGGCAGGTCTTCACGTCTGTGAGACTGCAGCTTAAAAATAAGGTACGCTTTTCTCCTAGCTCACCGAAGTGCAACTTTTCCCACACTAAAATCTGTTTTCAGGCAGGAGAGCTCTGTAATGCTGAAGATATTTTTGCAATATAGAAAAGGTACAGTAGTCATGGTTGTCTTGACTGTTTTCTCTCCTAATTAGTGTTTATTTTTGAAATAAGGGAGGATAGTTTTCAGTGCAGAATAGAAGTAGGTACCATAAGGCAATGTGTACTGTAACCCCATTGCTGGGTTATAGTCATAGTTTTCTTATGCAAGCTAATGTACAAACAACCCCAAAATAAACTCAAGCCCTCTCTTTTAGTGGGCCTCCTTTGGAAGTGAAGAACACAGAAAGAGCTCTGGCTAAAAGTTTGTCTTCCTGATCTACATTTTTGTTCCATATTAAATTGTCTAATTTCAACTCACACTATTACCTCAAAGACCTCTCTTTGTCCTCTGGATACACAGCTCCACAGTACTTAGATCTCTCATGAGCTCTTGGACCTTCCCATAGAGGCAGGAGTAGTATGATGACCACAACCCAAGAAAACCACTGCTCTGCTCATCGAGGGAGTTGTGAATTGGGATCAAGGCTCTCTCTTCACTGCTTGAAATAAAGATGAGTAGAGCAGGAGGATGACTTTGGAAGTTTCTAGTGGTAAATATCCAGAGACTACTATCCCTGTCAAAAGGGATGGATGTTTCAACAGCTAGTCAGCCAATTTCACGCTAAAATTAAAGTTGTCAGTCATCAGGTGTCCTGCTTGGTAGATAAGTGATATTACAGTTTCACATACCCAACCTTTTTTCTGTTGGTCAGAATTTGATGCAGAATCCTTGCTGGCATGCTATTGACACACAAAATGTAGCAATTATTGCTAGCATTTTTATTTTCAAGTTTTTTTGGCGCTTTCAGTTCAGATTCCCATTTGCTTGGTTTAATACATGTAAACAATCCAATTTTTCATCAGTTCTGCTCAAGAGCTCATCAGTGACTGCATATGGGTGTAATCAAGTAAGCATCGTTTACTAAATTCAAAGCTTAGTTCTTTCATTTTCATCAGTTCCTACTTTTTAAGTTTTCTAGAACAGCTCCAGATTTTAAATAGCATTGGTCAGGATTATTTTTTGTTTGTTTTACTTTTACCACTTTAGTCCTTATATTTTACTGTTTGAAGTGTAATTCCAGTTCCCCCACAAAATGTCTTTTCAAAGCCAGACAAGGTCCAATGTCGTGCTGAAAGAGCCTGTCTTATTTATACGATACATTTTGCTCCTAAACAGTTCTGAAGAACTTGCTCATTATATAATAACTACTGAATTTGTCATTCAATTTGTTCGTATTTCATCTTTCATCATTCTTTTCTTCTTCTCTATGTGCCTGTAGTGGAAAAGGGAAAAAAATAAAAGCTGTGGAGAAGATGATGACAGGAATCTTGTGAGCTGGATGAATTTGTCTAGCAGCTAGTTTGCCCCCATGATGACAAACGGATTTTTTTCCCTCACCCTTTTTATCTCTTCTCCCAGAAGAATACAGAGCTCTCTTGGGTTAAGAAGAACTGCTCTGTGCCTTTCTTGGGGAGCAGAGTACAAAACTATGCTACTTGCTTGGTGTCAGGACTCCCAATTGACTTGCTGATTTTCTGCACTCAGAATTTCATGTGTCTAAGTACTCTTGATGTTTATCTCTGAAAATCCATCCATGATAAAAATAGATTTATCTCATCAGGGGAGTATGTTAGACTTTTTGGGAACATGCATTTGTAGTGAGTAACCTGCAGTACACATCTGACATCTTTATTCAGATACTGCTCTTCAAAGCAGTCTTTTAAAGGGCAGAAATCCCTAGTGCTGTGCTTTAGGACTGAGGCTTCAGGGCAGAAGGAGTAAAAAGCCTCCCGCTGCAGTGAGACATCTTGGTGGACATCAGCATTTCTGCCTTCTTCATGAAGTGCCTATTGCTGCACTATTATAATAATCAGACTTGTGAACACAGACTGTACTTTTCATTTAGTACAATGGCACAAAGCTATTAGTACAAAGATGGGGGCTGATTTTTTGACCCCTTTGCCTCATTCATCTTTCTGAGCTTTTTAGCTTAGTCTGACATTCTCCAGGCCACTCTCAAAGACCAAGGGAAAGACTATTTGGACTGGGCAGCACTAACAGAGGGGCAGAGTCCTTCTGCTCACATGTTCCTTGCAATGTGTCTAGGAGTGAGGCTGTAGCCCAGAGAGGAGATGTGCTGGAGAATTTTGCTCTCAAAAAGGTTCATCACCATCCTTTATTGAAATCATCCTGTCGTCAGGACGCTGATCTTGTCCTTTGGGGGATTTCTTTCCCCTTTCCTTGTGCTTTCTGCCTGTGTGTTTGCAGCAGTTTTCTCTTTTGTCACCTTTATGGGAAGTGGCATGCTGTCTTCCTTTTTTTTTTTTTTTCCTACTTTGAATTTAAATAAACATCTTCCCCAGGTGCCTTCCTATTCCTCCCACTTTGTTTGTGTAAGATGCTGGGATCACCCTTGTCTGAACCCAAGTGACTGATGACTATTAAGAGATGTCTTAACAGTGCTAATTACAAACTGTTGGTTCTGTCACAACAGTAGGCTTTGGCAATTTCACTTCTTCCCCTTGCACGGGGCAGAGTGTCTCCCTATCGTTACTTACATACTTGACTTTAGGGTGCTTGAGTTTCTACTTCCAACAGTTGAAGTTAAAAATTGAGTTAGAAAAACAGCACCAGTTCCTTGTGTTCTGTAGGATCAGCTTCTTCGTTGCCAGTTTACTTCAATCGATGTTTACTCATTTCACCGTAATTCCCCGTTTGATCTTCCTAGTCATACGTTTTGTTTCCGAGCTGTGTAAGCAGCATAGGAATGCTGCTCCATGGTTCACTAACAGCAGTGGGCAGGAAATGATGTTCTCTCCACAATGTTCAGTGTTTCCAGCTACAAAAGGTCATCTGTAGGAATGGTCTGTGTGAGGAAGCACAATGAAGGTGTGGAAATGATTATCTAAATCAGTGGCAGGTTCACAGAGGGCACACAAGAATAGACTTTCCCATTCACTTTAAGCTGGAGGAGGAAAGATTCCCCATAGCTCATGAGTTTCCATATTAAGAAAGAACAGCGCTGAGTCAAATAGCAGAAGTACAAAATGAGCTCGTACTCTTCAAATTACTCATTTTTACCAGTCAGTCCAAAGGTCCTGATTCCACAAAGTGATAAAGCAGAAATCATCCTTTTCAGCAAGCCTTACCATCCCAGTTACAATGTGGGCATCTCAAGAGCACAGCTCTAATGTCTTCATTTACTATCACAGTAAATGACAATAGGTTGATCCCTTTGACTGCTGCTTAAAATAATTTCAAAGGGCTTTTTGCATAGAGAATTTCAAATGGGCCCAATTACAGCCAAAGTTACATTACAGAAAAGTGTTCTAAGAGTCGTCATCATAGCAATAAGGCCATGTTGCACTGTTACATCCATGGTAGAGCTGTGTTATAACCAACCATGTTCAAGAAATCTGGCAGAAAACCCTGGTTTGCATCTTAAATCCCATATTTATAACCTGATAGCAAAGCATTTTTGAGCAATGTATCATTGCAGTGATTTATTAATTAATTTTGCAGATAGTTAATTCAGTTTGAATAATATATTAAGGAAAAAAAATCTACCAGATAACATGGTTGATAATCCTTTTGCAGTAAGACACTCACATGCCATTTATAATACTGGATGAGCCAGTCACATAAAGAGTGAGAACAGAAAACTGCCATTCTTTTCTGCTACTTCATTCCCTGTCATTATTTATGCACCTGTTTTCTTAGACTTCTGTTACTTATTTAGTAAAAAAAAAATTAGTAAATGTAGTTGTAAAGGTACCTGTAGTTTTATGAGTTATTAGACTCTAATCCAGTACAGAGTAAAAATAGAATATTATCTATTTATAATCTATTATATCAGTAGGGTAAGATGGACCGCTTTTCCATTCCTCATCTTTAGCTATGGAAAAATGTTAAGTAGTCAGAAGAAATGGTGAACAGCACAGTGGAAAGTCCTTATGAATCAACGCTTTGGGGAGAAAAAATGTGACCTTAACAGAACAGAAGCTGGAAGCATTAAGCAACCTGTAAATAGTTTGAGTTTACAGATGATAGAAGGGTGAAAGACTGCAGTCGCTGAATTAAATCACTGCCATGGCCAAAATTGCTCAGGAATGTAACAAGTGAAAGACCATCCCTTAAACACCCTATAGAGTGTCTCAGGGCTCATAGGATTGTCCCACAGTTGCTTCCACACATGGCTGTACATGTCTAAGCTCCGAGGCCAGCATGTGGTGAAAACTGCTACCAGTAAAGGCTATTAAAGTGCTGGGGACCAGAAGATGCTCTTGCAGCAAGGATGGTGGCTAACCATCGAGGAGTGTTAACTCATTAATGCAGTGTAGGTTTCTTCTTCTTCTCCAAGTTTCCATACAACAGTGTGGATTGGACCACATGTAGCTATTGAAAATAACACAAAATTGTATTCCTTAGTTTGTGTTTTCTATGTGAAGATCCAGAATGTTTGGAAGTGTCATGGCCCAAGTGAGGAAAGGACCATCTGCAGCCTGCAGTTCTCTGCACAGTCTCTCCAGGAGGTTATTCACAGCACCTGAGCCTCACCCAGGCTGGCCTCCAAAGGAGCCTCTTTCCCCAGGGACTGAGTAGTTAGCCTCTTAACCTTGAATATTGTTTCTCCAGTGTTAAACAATGCAACATTTTGATCTAATAACTCCTCACCCTTGGCTCCCACTCCCCATTGCCAGTTTCAGCAGCAGTGGCTGAGGTCACTAAGCAGGTAGGTCAAAACCCAAACCTAAGCAGTAAGAAGCGTGTCCGTTCTGGTCGTGTCTGGTGCCTGTACAAACCTGACCTCGTACTGTGCAAAGGTTTGTATTGTTTGTAGCAAAGCATGTGAGAAGGAGAGGCAGTTTGCTTAGGGGAGTTAGAAATTATGAGTGTTGTTACAGGTTTGTTAACAAAAAGTACAGCAAATTCTTTCCAAAGGCTGTGCTAGAGCTGTGATTTGATCATGCTGATAGCTGGTGCTTTAAAGACCATTGGTATTAGCAATTACTCATAGTTGCTAGGAGGTTTTGACAAACTTTCTTTGCTGTACACGTTTCATTGGGCAGCAAGGCTGTTCTCTGCTGGATTGCTCAGCAAAAGTGTTCTTGCTCTCTTTCCAGGTTTTCTAAGTGAAGAATTCAGGTGCGTGAGAGAAATAAATAAAATGGGACATTGCTGTGTTTGGGGGGTTTAAAAATTTCAAATTCAAGTCAAGCATCTTTTAATGTACAAAATGAAACAAAATATTGATAGTTGTTTTTTTAATTATTCAGATTTATTTATTTGTAAGTACAAAAGTGAGTGGAGATTTTGAAATTGCATCCTAACTTTGACAGGAAATCTGTCTCCTGCCCAAACATGGCCATTATCTCAATATGATAAGGTTTTCATGTCACTCTGCTGTTTCACAAACAAGTGTCAGCTATGAGCTGAGATACCAGTTAGCTTCAGAAGAAACCTGCATGGAACTGCAGCCGCAGGTGCTGCGAGCGAAGCATGGTGACCCAGCCTCACTCTGCCAAGGGCAGTGCCATGTTCACCTTAGCAGAGAACAGGTAATTCCTGAGCATATGATCTGTGCCTAAGATCTCTTGCTATGTAATTTAAGACCTAAAATAATTTTACTGAGCAATAAAATAAATTAAATAGGAATTTTGAATGCTGTGATTTTAAGCATTTTGTTAAAAAGTAGAAAAACAGACAAGGCTTCTTTTCTTCCCCATTCAAATTAAGAACTCAATTTTCTGGGTCGGTGTTTCTCAGGCTATTCCTGTTTCAAGCAAATTCCCCCATTTGTATCTCCTCAGCCTCACTGGCCCTTTGCAGAGGATGCAGCTGATGCGGTACAGCACTGCTTCACCTGGAGACCATCCCACACCTCTGCCTGCCACACGCCCAGCCGCTTGGACGTCTGATCCTTCATCAACAGGCACAGCAGCGTGTGGTGATGGGGAACGCGACTCCACTGTACTTTTGCAGGTATCGTCCTCTAAACAGCACTGTCTGGTTTCACTTCCAAGAAATTAGACCAAATTGAATTGTTTTGCACTGAGTTGCAGTGAGGCAGCACTGTCAGTTTAATTAGCTCTTAACTCCAAGCTCAAAGTATCTAATAAAGGTGCTTGGGAGTGTATGGGTAACAGAAAGAAAACAAATGATGGCAGAGCTGTTTCTAATGAGGATGAAGCAGCGTTCTTCAGAAAGGAATGGTGTAGGGAGAACATCTCAGCCCTTCACCGAACTCACAATCAGCTGTGTGATCTGGATAGGGAGTGGGGAAATCAGCTGGAAAATGTTACACATTGTGTTGGGCCTTGCACAAACAAATTTAGGGGGGAAATGTCCCCTACACAAAAGATCAGCATAGGCAGGACCACATCATAAGCTTTACTTTTCAGTGTTTTTCGTGGATTTAGGCAACACAGGCCCTATGTTGGCCCATTAAACCATGTCAGATGGAATCTTTAACAACTTTAAAGGAAAGATTCCTAGAGGCATGTCCTGTATAAAGACAAATCTCTCAGGAGGGATTGAATTTGCAGAAGAGGAATCGACTGCAAACACCAAGTTCACAGTTGCTTACATACTGACCAGAGCCCACGGGCTGTTCCAGCCTGTGCAGCTGGGAATGGAGGTGAGAGTTTGTCTCTGACAGCACCGCTGCTGTCAGGGTTTTTTCACATATAAAGTCGATCTGAACCGCAGGCACTGGGACCGGAGCAGCATTCAGAGGCTCCAAAATCCCCGTTCACTTCTGTATTAGTGAACTGCTCTTATTCTATTTTTGCCTCTCTGCATTCTCACCACAGGGAATGGGTGAGGTGTATGCAGCCAACTGCATCACCTGTGCAGATGTTAGAAGAAGGTGAATAGTTTGTAATATTTATTTGACTTATTTTGTACATTTTCTCCCCCTTGACAAATGAAGTTCAACTTTAGAAGCCAGTAACTTCCCTGGAAATAAGTCTTCATAGCAAACCCTTCTCTGAACAGTTTTGGGACTGTAGCTTACGGTAAGTAGCTCATTGACAGCATTTGGTACGCAAGTTTATAACTGCTTTTATTGGGCCTTTCAGTCTTGGGAAATACTATGACGTTCTCACTAGAGGGCCAGCAAATGCATAAATCAAATGTTTATCATGGCGAATCAGCCATTATGACTTTTTAAAACTTTGTTTTCTGAAAGTATTTGCTCTCTTTGCTTGAAACATATTGTTTGCAACAACACATTTGCTAAGAAATTGGCAGAAAAAAAAAGCAAAGACAAAACAGATACAAAGGAGGAAATGTTTCAAAATAAGAGAGACTCATTCTTCTAAAAACATTTGTATGTTTTTTCTAAGTCTCCAAATATGAGCAATTTTTTTTGTTTATACTGAGACAGACTTGACACGAATTGGTAAGAAAGCCCTCCTAAAATCTGCCACTAGAGGAGAAACAACATGTTGCTGTATCCAAAACATTTAGAGGGGAATTATGCAAAGAGATTACTCATCACTGGAGCAAAGTCTTGATTTCAAGTTCCCAGCACTGATTTACATCACGGCCGCGCCACCAAACTCTCTCCCTTGTGCAATAGGAAGAAGCTTTCGCCTCTCCAGCCCCTGCTGATGGCTGAACCTGGCTTTACCTGCCCCAACCCCTGGTGAACATGAATATCTCTGAATTGCCACAGCACAGAGCTGACATGAGCCTGCTCCAGGAATACTAGCTCAGGCAGGTGGGCAGCAAGGTATTGAGCCTTGAATTAAGAGAGAACGGATCCAAATGTTTACCTCTCAGCTGACCGCTCGCATGGCAACTTCTATTTTGATGGATGGGAGTATCTGAAACACTGCTTGAGTTCCTACGTAAATGGAGCTGGTTCAAGATTGCTGCCAGTCACAAAGGTATGGTGAACTTTCAAACACTGACTGATTGCATCCATTCAAGGAACACACAATATAGGCTGTAATTAAACAAACAAAAAGAATTTACCTTTGTGGTTGCAGAGAAAAGTCTGCAAATGAGGTGGTGTGGTATGTAGATGGCTGAGAGACTGAGAAATGTGAAAAAAGTGAAACAAAAAGAACCAGAGGCTGTGTTAGTTTTAAATTTCATAACTTCAAAAGAAATTTTGGGATAGTCAAATCCTTGAAGCAGAGGTTAGCAACTCTGCTTGTTTGTCTGTCTGGCTCTTGATGTTGGCAGCAAGCTCGCAAAGTTGTACATAAGTTTAGAAAAAAAAAAAAGAAACAAATCATAACTTAGTATGTTTCACAGCTTCTATCAATTATTTCTGAGCGTGTAAACAAGCCATAAAGGAGTTACAGTTCCTACAGGGGTGATGCACTTTCTGTGCTCCGCAGCTGGAACGGCTTCGCTGTGCTGCTTTGTGACCCAGCCGACCCATGTGCTATCAGGGCTGTTTCACATCTGTGGCCTCCTGGCTTGGTTTAACTGCTGGTGCACAGCCCTGCGGGCTGCTCAGGGAGTCTCCTTCTGCCTCCTGATCCTGGTGGAGGGCACATTTTAGGCTCTGGCTTTCTTTTGCCCCTGCTCTGACCCAAGGAGCAGCCCAGGGTTCATGGGGGGCACCTTGTGGGCATGAATGCTCAGTTGAGGAAGTTGGAGAGTAGAAACCATACAAGAGGGAGAAAAGGGAAAAAAAATATATTATTTTTTTTGCCCGAGGGCAGGGGCCCAGGGCAAGAGAAGGGCAGGTGAGGTACAGAAACCAGGACTGAGGAAGGAAGCATTTGGCCTTGGAGGCTCCTCTGGTTTGGTTCTTTGGTTTTCTGCTGTGTTGTGCAAGCATTTCTGAACAAAGGTGTGGGGCTGGCAACAGGCCGTAGAGGGGCAAGAGGCTTTCCGCACAAACCCCATATGGGATTGGGATGGCAAATGTGTTTCTCTTGCATTGTTGCAATGGGTTGTTTTGACTGCTTTTTGGGAAACAGCAGGGGCCTTCTTTTCCCCAATTATGTGAATAATTCAATTTATTTCAGTATTTACAAGCGATTGCTAAACACTTGGGTTTCAAGGAAGCTGGGAGAGCCAGCTCTCTTGGGGGTCATGCTGAGTGGGTGGAGGAGTGGGATCTGATTCAGGTTGGCACCAAGGGGTTTCTCAGCCTCTTTGGGAGAGTGAATTGGACCCTCAGAAGTGCTCAGGTGGCCTCCCACAATCTCAAAGCTCAGCCCCAGCTGCCTCCATGGTGCCTGAGGTCCTTGTTTGGAAAGGGAGCGGGTTTCTGAAATTACACCTTAGGGATGGTGAGGTAAGAGCCATATTACTGGTATATTTGGGGTTGTCTGTCACCAGTTCTGCCCTGCGTGGTGCAGGATGAGTTAAGGTAGCACTCTGTTATACCTGGCAAGGAACAGAACAAATCAGTGATCATTTTTTAAATGATTCCTGTGGATGTGGCCATGCATTTATTCACTGTTTGCTCCTTTCTCTTGGCTGGGCAGCTCTGAGGTTTTGTGCTGTGGTGTGCAGCTCCTTGTCCTGCCCAGTGAGACAGAGGCAGGGCTGTGCTTACAGAATGTGTTGATGCAATGTGGTTTACAGGGCTTAATTTTAAAGAGCCTGTATTGACCTCTCGCTTAGGAGAGAGGCAATAAGCCATCCTGCTTACTGGTCAAGATCTCTCTGCTCTCTAGCCTTGGCACAGCACCCACTGCGGTTGTGTCTGCTGCACAAAGGCAGAAGCTGGACATCTTCTTGGAGGAGGCCTGGGGCTTTCAGGCCAAAGCTCGTTTTCAACAGGCAGTGAAAGCAAAATGCGAGCCTTTTAGGGCTGGAATGTGTTACTTCTCTGATGTTGGGCACAGTGAGGTTTTAATCCTGGAGACCTGAGGCATTACCCAGATAGTTGAAGGATTGCAGGGCTGCAAGACATGTCCAGGAGTTGGAGGGGTCATGCATGAAGGCCTGCTGATGTGTCTACATTGGTCCTGGCCACAGTTTCTCTTACACACCCTCAGAAACCTCCTCTGAAAGAGGAGCATGGCCAGGACATGACACTGTGCTCCCAGGCCTGGGGTGCACTGAGCCCAGCTGAGCAGCATCTCAGAAATGTCTTGAGGTAAACTTGCAAAATGGTCAAAACTTGGAAAAGAAAACAAAGTAGTTTAGTCTTTTTTGTTTCTTTTTCAAAACATATCAATGTGCCCATGATGTGTTTTTTTCTCAAAGGATCAAACAAACCAAAAGTGTTTCAGCTTGGGGCTGAGCGAGACCTCTTTGATTGGCCCCAAATGATGGTGTTTTGTTGTTCGGAGTTTCATTTTCCTGAGGCTAGCAACACGATCGTTTGGCATCAATCAAAAAATGCTTTCAATTTCTTGCCCATTTGTGGTCTGATGGAGCCTCCCTGCTTTCCTACCACTTGGTCTGTCACGCTGTGGGACCTCTGCATTTTCGGGGCTTGTGCCCTCAAGGCAACAATTGCTCCAGGATTACAGAAGCCAATGTTTCTGGAGGCTTTCTGCGTAATCTGACTCCCAGTTTGTTCCAAACATCATTCCTAGTCCCCCATCATCCACCGTGAAGGATTTCTACCCACTCATACAATGAAAATATTTCTCTTACTACGTCCTGCGGCAGCAAAAACATCTGTTTAAAAGAAAAAAAAAATATTTCTGAGAAGGAATTTGTTCCATTTTTATTTAGAATAGTTGTAGTAATAATGATAATGAAAACAAAAATTAATAACCAGACAGGGCCAATGCTAGAGGCGAGCAAAATCACTGCAACTGCTGGCAGCAGTGAAGCAGCTGTGCCCCAGCTGTTTTCTGCCTTGCTTAACAGATGTCTGGAAAGCCACCGCTGCTGCTGTCCCTCCAGAGGGCAAGAGACAAGGCTGGGGGGCACCAGCGGTTACCAGAAGTGTGGTTCCTCTTAGCCCCTCTCCTGCAGGAGGTAAAAACCTCAGTTCTGGCTACTTGGCGATGAAGCTTGGAGCTGCTTCCATTTAGGCACTGTTTTGCACTGAGGGATTTTACTGCCTTGCATGAGCTGAGGACAGTAAGGCAGAGCGTGCCTTGAAGGTACATCTCAAAGCATCCTGCAGAATGTGTTTTGCAAAATATCTTTTTTAGGGATCATTCCCTTACGCATAGGAAGTTAGGTTAATTGGCTGACCCAGGTTAATGTACCAGGCCAGTGGCAAAGCTGACTGTTACCTTGAAGTCTTCATTCACAGGGCCAGGAGACCCTCTGTTAGTCCACAGCAGCGTATGTATTACCTACAGATAAGAAACAAGACAGAAAATCGACGTTTTTCTCGTTTTTCTTAATTTGTGCAGCAAACCCCAGGTAGTGCACCCCAGAACAAAGCTCATTTATAATGTGCCTTGGGACACTATGACTTGGATGGCATGAGACTTACCCAGTGAATATCCCAATGTCTCCGTGCAGAACGTGAGCAGAGATGAAGAACATCATCCTGCCGAGCAGGGATAAGGAAAGGGCATTGTGCAGTTAAGTGCAGACTTTGTGTGTGATGTGTGAGGCTTTTTTTCCACTGATGCAGCAAAATCTCAATAGATGTCAAGCACAGACAGGACAAACAGCTGATCTCTATTTGAATTTTGGGAGTAGCTCTCAGTGGGTGGGATTTTCCAAATTTGGGCTATATTTGCAGAGGAACAGAAGCACAGAGAGCTCCTGGGAATTTATCTGGCCCATTTCCCTCAGCTGGAGGGACTTAACAAGATGGGATACATGTGGATGGGATGGGAAGTCACAGGCTCTAATTATCTCTCAGGAAATTTAGGTTAAACATTAGGAAAAAAAAATCTAATTGTGAGGACAGTTGAATATTAATGGAAATTGCCATGGGAGGCTGTGCACTTAGCATCACTAGAGGTTTTTAAGAACAGGTCAGAAAAACATCTGTTAGGAATGATGTAGGCTGGATGATCCTGACTTGGGGAAGTAACATGAATTAAACGACCTCCCAAGTTCCCCTTCATCCCAATTTTCTTTGCTCCTGCAATGTTGCAGAGCAGCACTTGGCAGATAAATTAGCTTATGGTGATTTCAATAGATTTTTTTTCCAAAGTAGATGTTTTGAGTTCTCTCTCCAGTGTAGCATGAAGACATGTTTCAGTCAGCAAACATGCATGAGCAAATACATCTCAGAATTATTAAACTGGGATGCAAAAGGTACACATTTATTTATTTTAGGAAATGCATTTTCAAGAGGAAAAAGAGAGGAAAAAATAAGGTCACCAAATAAGATACATCAACTCAGGGAAATTTGTGGTTAAATAAGGAAAATAAATCTATAGTAAATCAAAAGTTGTTATCTTTGGGGAGAAAAGAGAGGAAAGGAGAGAAGAAAAAATGTACACATATCATCAGAACAAAACCCTAAAAGAGAAAAATTCCTAAACAAATTAAATTATACATCTAACGAGCACAAACAGTCTTCTACTTTCAAAAGAGATTTAACCCAATTCTTCAAAGAAACAAAACCCAGCAGTAATTAGTAAGTGCTTTTATCTCTTCTGGATTAGAGTGTCCAATAAAGCTCAATTCCTAGAGGTGGTGTTTCTCCTCCCCAAAATAAAAATCATTAGAAGATGCTGCGCAGTCCTCCTGCTTCAGCCCAGTTGGATGCCACCAAAGTTGGACTGCCTGGGCTGGGCCTATTTTGCAGGAAGTCATCTGTGACTGGCCCCTGAAGAGAAAAATGAGGAAAAGAACCTCTGGAAACTGGGGCTTCTCCCTTGATGTTCTCATGAGTTAGGAGTCAGGCCTCAAAGTCCCGCTGGTCCCCAGTGTGTTGAAATAATTTCCAGCCAGGGTGCGATGGTGGTGTGCGGAGCAGCCTTGGAGCCCTGTGTGGATGTGTGGTGATGAGGGCTGCCTTGCTTCAAAGCAGGGGGAACCATGGAAAGATGAATCACCGCCACAAATATAGGTCAGGGTGGAAAAATACAACTCTGGAAAGGTTTCCAAGCTACTTGGGGAAGAAATGAAGATCAATGAATGTGCTGCTGCCTTTGACTTTTCAGCCAATAGATGCGATACCGGCACACTGAGCCAAGTGGATGTTAGGAGCCCAGAGGAAGAGTGGCAGAAGCTGCCAGGCATGTTCTCCAGCCAGTTCCTCCAGCCCAAACATGCTCATTGCTCCTCTATGGATTCAGGCATTTCCCAGGGGCAGCTGCTGCTGCTTTGGTTCCTGTGTTTCGAGAGACTAAGCCAATCTGCCTCAGCAGAGGTGCCTGGGCTCTGAGCTGTCAGCAAGGCTCGTGTTGGTAGCATTCATCATGTGGTAGCTGCTGCTCCGCCGTTTCCTTTTGCTAACTTGTATTTTTGGCTGGCTTTTTCCCCTTCAAAGCCAGGGATCTCTTTAGGCAACCTGTAGGGGCAGGGGCAGCATGATGGAGCGCAGGAAGGAAGGCCTGCTGAGCCACAAGCTGCAGGCCAGGGGCTCACTTTCTGCTTATCTTGGTGCCAGTCCCACCGGAGCTGGGATGCTGTTCCTGAACGGAAAACTTCTCACTTGCCCAGACTCGCACAGATGTAGCATTTGTGCTGCTCAGCACCACAGCCTCTCCCAGCACCACCAAGGAGGTCGCAGTTACCATAAAGCTAACAAATCCCTCTGTCTTTCTATCCTCCTTCTTGCATAATCACATCATGTAAAAGTTAGGTGTTGTTTTTTTTCCTTTGGACAAGTACCTAAGCAAGAAGGTATGTCTCTTTTGTTTGCTAGTTATCCCACAGAACAGGTAAAATTCTTCCATGATCCTTATGCACGTATTTATTTTTTCTATTCCTACTCCAAATATCTATGTCCTTATTATTGAGATAAATTCTTGAGATAAGTGAGCTGAAGTCATCTTGGGATTGAGATAGGTTCCTGTCATTAGGAATGGTGATAATTATTAGTAATACTGGCAATAATTATTTATATATTGGTATGTGGGTGTGCACTGTGGTTTCCAAGCAGGTAAAAATTAGTGCTATTTAACTGAGATAAAAGTCACAAACTCAGCAGCTGCAATCACGGCACTGTTTAATCACCAGATAACATCTTGTAAAACATCATCTTCCAAACTGAAGTGAAGGATTGCGATGCTTTTCAAGCCACAGGCACGTGTAAGGTGAGTTATGGATTGGGACTGTCCTGGCAAACAGGCTCAATCATGTCACGTCTGAGATGTATGAAGCAGAAAAAGCAATGAGTGAGAAAGCACCGCAGGATGGAATGCAAGGAAGAGCAGGCACTGAGCCTGGGCATGCAAGGGTGTCGTGTCTGCACGTTTTTCGTTTCCCAGTCACAACGTGTAGCCAGCCCAGCAGGAAAGCTGTCATTTCTCCCTGTATTGCCACCTTCATGGCCAAAGTAGTGAGAAGTCATCAGCTGCTTCACCACAGCAGATGTAAACCCCCTGCTCTCTGCATATCCCAGGTGTTTCCAAGGCAAGGCAGCATGCAGCCTGAAGAGCTCAAACCTTAACAGCAGGGTTCTTCGCTGCCACAAATGGTTGGTGGGGATCATCCCTGACCTGCGTTGTGCAAGAAGGCAGCCGGGACAGCCGCAGCCTTTGGTCCTGTAGAGTCTGGTATGGAGTAGATGTCTCAAGTGCCTGTGACTCCTTTTATTTGGTTCTTTTTTTTCTTTAAGCACCATAGTATTTCTGTGATACAATTATCAGACCAAAGCAAAATTGCTTTTTTAATTCTTGAATTTTTAGTTTGTGAACACAGCAAGAAAAGCAGCTCCCAGTAAAGGCCGCAGAGGCAGGTCATTGAGGTTTCATGTTCAGCTGCCTTAGCTACTTTAACTGCATTTTAGAATTTAAAAGTAGAGTGCCTACGAAATAAAATCTAAAAAGCCTTCTCTTCTTCCTAGGCCAGCTGCAGACAGGCAGGGCTGGATGCAGCCTCAGTGAAGGGAGTGCTGCTGCTCTGAGCTCTGCCGGCAGCCACTGCGCTCCGGGGCCAGAGCTGGTCTCCGAAGTACCAACCTGGCAGGGATGAGCATGGAAAGTCCAGAATTTCTCCAAACCCTCCTGGCAAGCAGCCATCTGTCCTAGGCAATGTGAGGCTGATCAGCCAGACCAGGTGCTGCCCGGCTGTGCTGTGCTCCTGCCCGTAGTGTATCATCCAAGGAAGGCAGCATTTCTGCCTGTGCTGCAGCGTTAGATAATGCTCTGTGCCTGCTGTTGTTGTTCTCCTATAATTACCAGAAACGCTGCTTTAAGAAGTTACAACTTCCTGGAATGATGTGAAAAATGAACCGTTTAGAGCACCAGTGAGTAATAGGTAATTGCAGGCTGGAGCATCTTTAATCACTTTCAGCCTTAAGTACATTTTTGAAGAGCGTGGCTCATTATTACCTTGCAGATCTTGATGGAGTTGTACAATTCTGGTAGCCTAGATTACAAACGAAAAAAGAACTTTGTACACAAGGGGACTGGATGGCAATTACGGCACAGTCTGGCCCACAGGGGACAGAGGTTTAAGCCCCTGCTCTGCTGCAGGCTTCTGTGTAACTGCAGAAAAATCACAGGGATGTGTGTGTACAGGGGGAGTGTAGTGCTGCAGTGGTCCCTTAAAATCCAGGTCCTGTAAAATCAGATTCCTTAGGCACATATATATGTAATGAGAAGAGTGACCCCTGAGAGGCTATGTATAGGCTAAGAATTATGTACAGTAGCCAGCAAGAAAAGTTAAGACACGGCTTTGCTGCCTGGAGAAGGGTGTCAAACCTCTTCTGGGACCTTCTGTGGTCCCAGATGCATAACTTCAGGTCTATAAAATGAAGGTAAATGTTAGTGCACAGGTAAATACATGGACATGAGAAGCTCACCTGTAGCTTTCAAGTGGTATATATGCAGACATTTAATAGAGGGTGAAAGGGGTATTTTCTTTTCAATTAACATCTACACAGCATGTTTTGCAGGGCTTGGGCATGCTCTGTGCCTGGGCAGTGCTAAACCAAGGAGGAACTGGTGCTGGTGTGTCTGACCTTCCTTTGCTGTGCCTTCCCATGCCATTTCTCGGTGCCTGCCCCCGTCTTGTCCCACTCCTGGCTGCTCTCCTCACCAGGGTGACCAGCAGCAGTGTGCACTCAACCGAGGAGATGTTTCTGCCTGGGACTTTGAAAGCGAAGAAACCACACCACCTGGCTGTAGTGAGGAGAAGGGAGGATGACATGCTCCAGCCGCAGGCAGATGCCCTCATCCCTCCTCACGCTTTCCTAGGAGACAGGTATGTCTGGAGCAGCAGGACACCTCTGCTGCGTGCTGAGCACCCACTCATTGGCCTAAGACTTGCGAAGCTGTGCTGTTGTCCCTGTTCCTGCTCCTCATCTGTAAGTGCCCTGAATTCATTAGCAGCGTGTTGATGGAAATTTCTTTTTTTCCTCCCACTTAAAATATTTGCAATGCAACTTCTCATTGTGTGCCCAGGACATTCCTTGCCAATAAAGACAGTCCTCTTCCTTATTTTCTTGCTGTAATGCAAGCTTGAAGGGGAAGGACCCCTCCTCTGCCCAGAGCAGTGTGCAGGGATGTGCTACTTTAGCTGAGCATCTGGTCCCTGCATACTGCCTGTTCCCACGTATTTAATATTGCCCTGAGATGTTTTGGAGAGCTGAGAGGACAGCAGCCCAAGAATAGGAAGGATTGCATGTTTTTAAATAAAACTCACATTCCTGAAGCAGGAAAGGACAGTGTTTAAAGAACTCCCTGTACCATGAGGAACCTGACCACGTACATGATTGGCATTTACACTGGTAATGAGACCATTTCCATCATAATGAGCTCATTACTATTTTTATTGCTATTGTATTTTGTATGTTCCACAAATCAGGCAAGGAGCTGCTTTTTATTTCCACTTTCTCTTTCTACCATGGAAACTCTCAGGGCAATCCCAGCGTCTGCATAACATGCAGGATTAACCCCTGCAGAGAAGGAGGAGAGGTAGCTGCTTGTAACTTGCTGTAGGGGCAGGAGAACTGAGTTGTGCCTGGAAGCTAATTCAGAAAGGAGTTCCCACGCTGCTCTGAGCCCCAGTGACAACATGTTTTTATGGACGTATCTGTCAGGAATGTCTGTACAAAATTAAGTCTGTTCCTAAGAGGAAGCTTGGCATATATATTAAGTTGTTAACAGTTTCTTCCAAATATTCATTTGGATCAGTTTGTTTCTCTGATATTTTGCACTATTTTGTTTTAATGAGCTTTGGATATGATAAGGCAAAGAAGTTTTGGCCTTGCAGCAGTGCTCAAGTTCCCAGTGTTGCTCAACCAGTCTGATTCACGCCCCTTGAGATCCTTGCCTTTTTTTGAGCTCCAAATGTATGTGCAGTAGGGCAGTCCCCAGAGACGGCTCTCGCTGGTTTCCAGCGATCCTGTTGGCTTGGACTGCTTTGGCCAAGCTCCATTAAAACTCTGGCTTTGGGTGTTTACTATTACCTCTTCCAGTTGGCTCCTCGGTAGCCACTGTGTTATCTCAAACTCCCACTGAATATCCAGTGCCCTGGAAAAAATCTTCTGCTAACTTCCAGGCTCAGTGATGCACCCATGCTGCAGCTCACCGAGGGGATTGAAAGGGGCAGCTCTGCCATGACCGTAGGGAGGTTCCCCAAAACTTCTGGAGTGCAAATGATACATCACTGCAAATGAGCTGCTGGAAAATCATGCTGCTTTGCCACATCACTGGCAACAGTAAGTGCAACCAGGCCAGCTTCTGATGGAGCAGAGGAGCAGATAGGGTGCATAGTTATGGAGGTGGTTGAAGTTTGTACCAAAGAATGTGTTGATCTGATCAAGAGATTCACACGTTTTTGCATTCTCTTGGTTGTTATCGGAAGTAGGACCAGTCTGTTTTAACTTGGCAGGTGGGTGAGAGATCACAGACTGTTCAGTATGGAAATGACTTTCTGCTATACTGGATTCTTAATCAAAATAACGTTACATTTCTTTGGCCTCTAGTAAGGAAGAAGACTGTTGTTAGCACCTTTTTGTGACTTCACACAAGTATTTCTGTGTGTGACACCTCCAGACCTATTTTCCTTTCCTTTCTTGTACAATTCAGACATTCTGCAAGTCATGTGTAAAGCCCAAGAATTGCTTGAGAAAATGAACTGCCATCAAATACTAAGAAAAAAAGAAAAGTGTGTATGGTGTGTATGTCTGTTGGCTGTTGGAGCTACTAAGCTACATCTTGACTCTTGGATTTGATATTTTGATAGTTGGAAGTTGTAGCTTTCTGGCAAGTTCCTTCTGTCTCATTCATTTCCTCTGCATCCTGTGGCAGGCGAGACATCATCACTCTTTCAAGCCCAGGGTTAGGGCTGGCCTGGTTGTAATACTCTGTAGGCTTTGGTGGCATCTGGCAGTAGTACTGCCAGCTGTTGCAGGGAAGATAAGAAAGAGGAACATCAAACATCAGAGCTTTTTTTTTTTTTTTTTTTTTTTTTAAATTAAAAAACACATTCAGGGACTGGGTGTGTTCAAAGACTCACAAATGTATGCTGAAGGAAAATTTGGATACAAAACTTCTGTGCCTTTCAGATGAACCTTCTGCTACCTTATTCAGATAGCTCACCAAGGGCACGGGAGAATGAAATAGTATAAATATTCAGAGACAGAATTACATGCTGTATCTCCTTCAGGAATTGAGAAACTGTTTAAGAGAACCTAGAGTCTTTTTTCCTGGCATCTTAGAAATTTCTCTCTGTTGTCGTTCTTTTGTGAGCTTTGTGTTTCACTGATACTTTATGTTTAATAACATATGGAGTGAAATGGGAGAATTAGCACAAATTTAGCTTCTGGCAAGATCATCTATGCTATCTGCCTTTGGCTGGATGTTAGCAAGTGTCTTTTTGGCAGATTTCTGTGAGTGCTGTGGGGTTTGTGACAAACCCCTGCAGGATTCGGGTGGTGCACAAACCAACATGAGCTGGCTGAGGCTGGTTCCTTCTTCAGGGAGTTGTGGGAAGGAGAGGGAAGCAGGCTGGTGTCCTTTAGGCTTTATACAGGTCCCATACAGCCTAAATCCCAAGGGAATTCCCCCAGAGTAACAAAAATAGTCCTCCATTAGGTTCTCCTCCATGGGGCTGCTACAAGCTCCACAAAGGAGCTTTCTCCTTCCAACTACTCTCAACATCCCCCTTGTCTCCCTGAGTCTGGTACCCCTTGGTGGGCTCCCATCAACTTGTTAGTACTTTGCCAGCCAGTGCTGGACTTAAACTCAATACCATGGGCATGGCACTATATCCATATATCTTATTCCTTGCTAGAGGTTGATATGTTGAGCTATAATACATATATAGTAACAGAGAAACGTAGCCAGGCTGTTATTTTTCAGAAACTGGTAAGCCTGTGTATGTGACTGCTATACCAAGAATCTGTGTTTGATCCCAGCTGGAATCCAGAAGGATGAGGGTGAAAAAGTCAAACTCATTTTTTGCAAACCACAAGAGGGGTTTGGTAAGGGACGTGCCAAAGCAGGAAAACAATACAGAGGAAAAAAAAATAAATACAAAAATCAACCCACAGTAGCAGATACTGATTAAATCTTCCTTTCCACTGTCCCTTTGTACATGTGTTACAGTTATTACCCAGAGTTATCCAGTCCCTGGGGTTCAATACATCTCCACTTGCAACTTAACTGAAATCTCTTGTGTCACAGAGGACACAAGAATGATGCAGGGGGTTAAAGAGGCAGGGTGGCCAGCATATAAAATAGTCAAGAATTCCAATAACTTGATGACAGTTGGATGTTATTTTTAGAATGTGATTGGCAGGTGTTGGTTGAGTAGTGCTGTGTCCAGTTAGCTCTGAGGGACCCAGCAAAATAACACTGAAGACAGTGACAAACTGATGTCATTGCTGACTGAGGACAATATTCAGGTCCTGTATGGCATTTCTGACATGCAATGATCCGAGTGTCATCTTTTGCTCATTTTTTTTACGGCTCATTTCTCCTTTCTCCACTGCTCTTGCCTCTGAGCTCATGACAGAAGGAGGATAAAATGTCAGCCCTGGATACTTCTGTGATAGTCCCTATTGTACTTTTCTTTTCCCTTTGGAAGAATGAAAGCATTTAACAGCATAGAGGTATTAATCAGTGACTGCAATGCGATATCCCAAAGCCAAGGCTCAATGCTGACATCAGTGTGTGTTGGTGGGCACTGATTTCTCAACACCTACTGCAAAGATGAGGGCAAATGATTAAGGCAGAAGGAGCTGACAAGAACAACTGTTTTTGTGGAGTCTGTGCATCCTGTGCTTTTGCAGTTTTTCTTTCATTTCTTGTCAGTGAGGGAATGTTTTGTTTCTTTCTTTTATTCCTCTGAATCCCAGTTGTGATTCAGCTATCATATCAGTTTGGATCTGGAACAGTAAAAATGGCCATGCGTTAATATTTGGACTTGACCTGATGACCCATGGTTTCATGGAAGATGGTTTACAGCTTTCATTCGTTGCCTGGGCTGGCCTAATTACTGCCATTGTAAGAGCAGCAGTAGTGTTGCTGGGGTCCTACTCTGCATTTTTCATTTTGCTCCTTTTCTGCAGGTCCTTAGCAATAGAGATATTGCGATGCAGCACTTCTCAGGATTAACCTGTCACTGGTGTCAAACCAGAGCATCAAGGATATAAATCTTCCGTCAGCTTCTGGCCTCACTGCAGCCAGGTTATGCAATATGTGAAGTACGTTCAGCAGCAGACTGCTGGAAGTGGTTCTTCTGGATTCTCCATTTGTGTAATGCAGGGTGATGTGAGTATCAAGGCACCTTAATGATCTTCTCAGTTTTGCCACAGATAATCATATGCACACATACAATGCCTTTCTCTAGAACACATCCAGGAATGGCCTGCAAACAAACTTGATGTTTGCCTCCTACAGGTAGGTTTTTGTTAACAGTGGCCACATGCACACAGCCTCTACATTCTGCATGCTTGTTTCAGCTATCAAAATCAAAACACGTCTAGAGTTCCCCCAAACAAAACAACCTCTCCAAATTGCCTCATACTGCGAAGCTAAGTCACCAACTTCAATTTCGTAGCTAGCCAACTGTGCTATTTAATTAGGGTGCCTTTCTAAACCACCTTCAATTGCACCGTTGTAACATATGGGTTGAGATTTAGCCATATGGTCCAAACACAGAAACAAAGCACAACACTAATTGTCTGAACACACAGAACCGCAGCACACTCAGGCAGGCAGAGAATAGGAAGAGATGTCCTGTTTTGTAGTAGCACCATGTTTACTTTATTATGTGACGTACACATTTATAATGAACAGAGGTCCACGACTGCAGGATCAATTCTGGTCTCTGCAGTGCAGTTCATGGTCAAGCTGAGCAGGTCAAAGCTAATGTGAGTAGCTCTAGAGGAGCAACAAGAAGTGCCACAAGATGCACATGGATATGCATGATAACCTGAGCACTTGGTGCTACCTAACAAAGAAGAGCACCAAAAATGAATCTTCTTCAATCCATGAGAGGAAGGAGAAGGAAAGCCACCTGAGGATTCCTGACTGAGTCAGAGCACTTGCAGTAAGTTACCTGGGATGGCGCATGGCTAAGGTAATCTCTCCCCATTTGGCAGGAATGGACAACACAAGCCCTGTTTATCTCCTTTACCTCTTCAGGTAAAAGTCTGGACATTTTCCAAAGGATGCAGTTCCCTTCTGCTCAGAGTTTTGACAGTGAGCGTTGCAGGGTTGCAAGTAATTTTTGCCATTTCCTATATTTATGACGGACCAAATCCTGCAGCCCTTGGCACAGCACAGTCTGCACTTACTTGTAGACACACCTTGAAAGTGGGTAGTTGTATTCAACATGGAAAAAATAACTCTCAAGCAGAACATTTCCTTTTCTTCTTTATGCATAATGCAAACATTTATTTTCTTCCAATCTGTAAAACCAATAAACTGGACTCCCTGATTTCACTTTGATATGGTAAGGTAGCAAACAGGTAGTGATGCTAACAGAGAAGAAGCTGTTACTTAGCTGAATTACTGAAAGTTTTTAAAAAGAACATGGATCTGTATGCAACACTAAGGTACATAGATCAAAAAAATGCATTAATACAAGTAGGTCCCAGTCTAGTTTCAGGTAAGATTTATGTGCTACACAGACTCAAATTTCAGATTAAGAAAATGTGTATTACTTACTTATTTTGGGCTGTGGTTATCAAAACAGCCGGAGGGTGTTTCATGAGACTGGGTGTCAGTGAATGTCTGTGAGAATTTTTTTCCAGATTTATTCACTTGAAATAGTGTCCAGAGATGCTAGTCAAAGTCAAGGGTCACCTGTTAGTAAGTATTTGTAGATCTCCCTGGCAATGATGTTAAGAACAAATATCTTAACATCACTTATTTTTTTCTATGACAACGTAAACTGTTCTTCCACAGCCAGGAAGAGTTAAATGAATCTGAGTTTTAACATCAAAGAATTAGTCTTATCTCAGAGCTGCTCATTCACTTTCAACTCATATTGGAGAGTGATATAAAACACTTGCTATACCTTTCAAAAACAGACACCGTGTAAAAATATGGGATTGCACTTGAGACATTGTTTTTGCAAATCCCTGTGTATCCATGAAAGATTCTCCCTGCTGGAACACTGATGTCCTTTCCTGGGCTAAGCTGAAGACAGTAAAAAAGGTCCCAGTCTCAAGGTCTCCAGTTTATCACTTTTTTTTTTTTTCCCTTTGCTATTAAACAGACAGAAGTAGACTAAGGATGAAAACAGAAACCCAAGCTGTGAAGTTTGGCCTTTCAAGGTAGATTAAACTTTATCTGCAAGACTGCCAGCTATCCAGCATTCAAAGGGTTATGGGAAACACTCAGACTTTGGGGCTAGAGACCTTAAATCCCCTTCCACCAGGAAAACAGTTGGCATCACATGCTGACCCTGTCGGCATTTACTGGGAGCTGCAGCACAATAACACAGCAATGCTCCGGCCATGCTGGAGTGGAGAAAACAGGATTCCTCTAGCCTTTTCTTAAGTATTTTTTTAAATGATCCATCTTTCACTCTCTTGCAATCACATTGATGAGCTTCATTTGTCCAAACAGGAGTTCCAGGTATGCCATGGAGCTCAAAAGGAAAAAAAAAAAAAAAAAAAAAAGGCAAAAGCAATAGGATTTCATCCAAGAACTTCCTTGAAATTCCAAAAACTTTCATCTCCGTATGGTGACTTAAGTTATGTAGCATCCCAGCTGAAGGACATAAAAAAGAAATGTTTTCCAGGAAAATCTGCATGCCAGCAGTACAAAACTTAAAAATAGGATACACAGGGTATATTTTACCATGTTAATTCTTACTCGTCATTGAGTCGCAGTTTTTTTCAAAAGTAAATAACGACGTGCACATAAAACATTTATGTTTCCTGCCTTGACATGTGCTGATGAAGCTTTTCCTGCCTCAGTTCCTCAGCCACAGGAGTTGCAGTTGTCAACAGATGTAGGTCTTAGCTCCGCATTTCAGTCACTTCAAGACCCTTCCTCTGCCTCTTCAGTCAGTGTGAGCCAGGAAAGTGTCCTGAACAGGACTGTTTAGCACCTGAATGTTTCACAATGTCCATAACTGTGAGCAGGATTTAAGTTAGTAACAGGTTCCTTCCCACTGACTTGCTTCCACAGCCATGCATGGTTGTGGATTTTCTGGCTGTTTTTTGTTTTCACAGTAATGGGTTCAAATGGATCCAAACTGAGTTTATTAGGAAAGGTCACCTCCCCCCAGCAAAAATTTGCTCATCCTTGTAGTCTCTTATTTCTGTTTGACATCATCAGCAAAGCCTGAATTTTAATATTTGTTATATTTAGGACAGATGTTCTACCCAGTCAGAATCAAGGATTAGGAATTCATTTTGTAAGGCATTATATAAAAATACAGGAAAAGTTGGATCCTGGCTCCAACTCTGTAAATTCACTTGAGTGCAATTGTAAAAGCAGGACCAGAATCTAAAGAGAAGCCAATATAATTGGTGCCAGTAGATATTTTTACTTTTTCCCCCCCCTCTTTTTCCGCTTCCCCTGCAGGAGAGCTTCTGTACACAGAAATATTGTGGATGGCTCCTTTGCCAATTCTGATAGTTTGTACCAAACAAGATTACTGAGGAGCAATAAGAATGACCCCAGCTGTTGTCTGCTGGCAGAAACCTTTTAAATGGCATAAGGACACAGAGTCACTCAATAATTACAAGGAAGGAAGACCACATAGCTTAAAGTGACCAGCTAGTAATCAATTCCTGCTGTGAAAATTTTTGTCCTAACCATACAATATGTGAAGAAAAATGAGAAGCATGCATAAAGAAATCGGCATTGCTTCATAAATGGAAAAAATGAAAGTTCATTCAAAAATGAATAATGTAGCCAGCATGATAAGAAATCCCATTGTTTTAAAACAATACCTACTTTAATTGTATCAACCTTTTAAAACAATTAAGAGTGTGAGAATAATCACTTTTCCTTTCTTTGTAGTGCTTTTCAGGTGTATTTTGAAAACATTTTTTATCTGGTTTGCTTCCACAGCTTCAACTTTAAAGGTCATCTTGTTTTATCAAGATATCATTCTGTGACAGCTTTTTTAGTATTCTCAGTGGTTCTTACAGCATGCAGTGGCTGATCTTTCTTCAGAAACTGTAAAGGAAGTAAGTGGTATGTACACAACCTAAAAAGAATGGATATTCCTTTTGCATTTCAATTTAGCACTAATTAGCTGATATTCTTCACATGTGTATTTAGAACACAAGGAACAGCTTTGGCCTTTTAAGTAGATTATGCCACTGAATTTCAGGAAGTAAAACAACTCTAAACATCAGAAAGAGAGGGCACATGAGCACAATGAATTCTACAACTGATGAAATTGTGATTTTAAAATGCAGTGATATAAAGAATGACAATAGACTGAGACATCTCTGGAATGCTAAAAGAGCTCAGACTGACCACTGGTAGTGTCGCACACGAAAAGACGGTGAGATTCATCCTGTAGAAACCAAATACACAAATACTGAAATGTTCAGGATGTGGAAACAAATCACCTTTTGAGGAGAGCACGACAGCACCACTTTTTCTCAGTGGCTGCCCCTTGCCATAGGCTGCCCTGAGGCATGCACTTCGCAGCATTTCAAAAGGACATTGGCACGAAGTTTTCTGCTTAAATATTAACAGATCTCAGGTTTCTCAGCAATTTTTCTGGTTGTGAAACTTTGTCTTTCCATTCTTAAATTTACCTGCAGCAGCATTGTCTCTGCTTATAGCCAGTTCTTTCTTCCCAACACCTACAGAATTGGCTACAAGAAGGAGCAAGGCTGTGAAGAGAATGGAGATGCCGATGTCTCTGAGAATGCTGCACCTTTCTTAGCTGCAAAGAGACGAAGTGGGGAGCTTCACTAAAAACACTTCAGAGCACTGGGAAAGTTACCAAAGGAACTGTACAGAGACTGTACCATTATTATTCCCCTCCCCTTATATTATATCCTCTGTTTTCTCCCCAGAAAAGCTCTCAATAAGAGTCATAATATAATTTGTAAATGAAATGTAGGCCTGGATCAATACCTCTGTCCACGCTGCACAGTAGCATAATAACTGAAAGATGTTCTTGTAATTGTTATGAGGAGAGGGGATTGTTTCATTTATATAAGTGAAATGTGTTGTTAAGTTGTCTGATGGTAAGAGTTGACTCTGAGGTTTCTATACTCGTGGCAAAATGTCAATATTCCTAAAGCATCTCAGAGTCAGCAGTTTCAGAGAACAGGTTATTTGCAGAATAGCCTCCCAATATTATAATCCAGTGACACACAAATCTGCTGCTCCCGAAGTTCAGCACTGGCCTTTCCAAATCCAAAGTTAAATGGATTCTGCCCCAAGAGCTGAATCGTCACTGAAACTTCTGTGCTTCAGAGAGATTTGCTGTTACTGAGGAAATTGGGCTCCTACGTATTTCTATTCAATAATTTCCCAGGGACCCATCTTCAGTGCATGGTAATAGAGTATATTGCAGTGTTGTAGCTTCTGGATAGTCTAATAGACATGTGATCTTATTTTAGTGGAAACCTGGATGCTCACGGACTTGGGCAGAGCAGTAATTTGCTGTACAAACAGTCCCCCTGAATTCAATAGGAAGCTGTGCAGGTATTGTTTAGTATGTAAAAGTGTATTCAGACCTCATTAGGTTATACCAATGCATTTAGCAAAGTTGCTTTTTGATTTCTACTGCAGAAAAACTTGGGCCCTTTTCTGGTGGGCAACATGTTTGTTTTTGTTTTGTTTTAATTTGTGCAGTAGAAAAAAGTAAAAATTACATTTGCACACAGTGACTTCCCAAAACGTTTGAGGCCTTTGCCTATCTCCTTGACGTTGTGCCTGTTTGGAGGATTAATAATGATGAATAATGTCCTTCAAGTATTCATACATGTAGTGAGTGCCTTGGTACATCTAACACTTCCTGCTCGCCCTTCATCAGCTGTGGACCAGTCTTTGCCTCAGATCATTTCTAGTAGGTAAGAAGAATAAGTAAAGCGTATATACCCCGTAGCGTAACCATCTTCATTGCTTAGACTGTGCTCCCCTGTTCCCACTTCCCTGAGCACACTGGATACCAATGACAGACACCATTTCTCCTGCTCATTCTCTCACCGGCTTACTTTTGATCTTCCATAATTGCGTTTTTCAGGGGCAGTGACAAGTATTTACCTCGGCAGGTGAAGATTACCCTTCGCTGTTTCCCTTACACTCAGCACAGGAGCTGCTAACCTGAGCTGCTTTTCTCTAGCATCGCTATTGTACTGTGCAACAAAGGTGTCCTGTTCAAATGTTATCGCACGAACCATTCTTGCCATACTTGGGTTATCCACTTATATCAAAGAGGCCTTTCAACACATATCTACAAACCATCTCCAACAAAACCTTTCCCCAGCCCGTGACAAGTAAGAGCGTGTCTTGCCTCTTGCATACTGCTACTTGCAATTGCCTGGGGTGTAATGCTTCAGGATCTCCTTGGCCTAGCTAAAGTTCAGTCCTCTGCCACTTTCCTCTGATAAGCAAGGCCACGGACCTTTTGCAGCAGCCTGGCTATTTGTAGATGCGCTGCATGGACTCAAATCCATGTGCATGCTCAGCGCTCACCAAGATAAAATAGCCTGTGATGAATTCCACTCTGAGAGCAGTAAAGAGAAGTGATGTGAATAGGATTTGGAGGACCAGATCAAATACTCTAAAGAGCACTTGAAACAGCCCGTCAAGAAAATGTGGCCATGCAGGAGCTTCGTTGGGTGTTTCTGAAGGCTCCCAGGGCTGTTGCTCCTTGTCCTCTCCTACAAAGAGTGCTCTGCAGACAACAGATGCCAAAACAGGTCAGGTGCCAAACTCAGCTCCTGTATTCAATTTGCTAGATGTGGCTAAATAATGAACTGCGTTCATTTAGTGCAAGTCTCTCTTACCTCTCATTTGGTTTGATGTAATAGATTTACTATGGATAAACTAGGTGTAAATAGCACTTCATTGTAAGTCAGTGGTACCAAGAACTCCAAATAATGCACTACTGAGGAAGGCAGTTTTAGTCAGGTACACGTGCAAACCCCCTAAAGAAAACTAGATATAAATCTCCTACTTCAGTTGTTATGTAGTTTTTACCCCTAATCGCTAGGTAAGACTCATACTTGTTTGAACTGCCTCCTGTTTACAGGGACTTAGTTCCTTTGCCATGGCCTCAGAGTCCGACTTCACAGCAAGAACTCCTGGCCTAGCCTTCTGTCAGGAAAAGTGGAACAAGTTAGGATTTTGACAGTCCCAGGATGTTCAAACAATAGACCATATAAGTAACCACCTAACAGTCACAAATGTAAATGACGGAGTTTCACCACCTACTGCATAGCAAACGATATTGTGCTTTTTGTGCCAAAGTACACGTGAGAGAAACAGAAAGAATATTTCAAGGAAGCTGAAAAAGAAGCAGGATGTAGCCTGAACAAGTAGTGGCACCATGCTGAAAGCCTGAACACAGAACCTCTGTTGCTGAGAACTGGCTCAGGGAGGCTTACTGTTGTGGACACAAGTGCTTTACCATGTTACTTGGTATTTTTTGTTTTAAGAATTAGGATTTCATGTTATTTTCAGATAGAGAACTACATCACAGATACTTGACTCTACTGTCATGTTTTTCTTCTTAAGGACACAACAAAGTTTTGTCTAACCTGTAGGGGCAAAAAGAAGTAACGTTATTTAACACCTCAACATATCAATTTTCTATTTTTTTTGATGGGTTGACTATGATTTACAGGATTTCTTTATGAAATTCAATTAAATATAGAATTTATAATATTCATGCAGTTTCTTTGCCAAATATACACAGTGCTGATGCAGCAGGGATCTCAAAATATCAACCACCTGCTTGGGAGGAACAGAATTATGAATGCATCTCCTTAAACAATAATTCATCATACTCAGAAGCCTAAAGTTAAGCTACTCTAGAGCCAACACAGCTGCTTTACCATCTTATTTCGGGGATACTGCTGACTTACGAAGCTGGTTATCATTCTTGCAACTCATGACTAAGAATGCAGTCAAGGATTTGGAAGTTTAGGGAGTGTAGCACTGAGTGTGGCATGAAGGATCCTGGCTTTCAGCTAGGAACCCAGAGCTGTGAGTGGCATGGCCACACTGCTCATACTGTGCACCAGGAAACTAAATCAGTCAGATCATGGAACTTTAGGGAAAGCCTTTGCTTACCTCACTGAAGGCTGAAAGTAAACCTTGTAGTAAATACTTGAACCTCTACATATATATACATATATATATAGTATACATATATATACACATACAGGAGTATAGGGGAGAGAGAGATGTCCCTAACTGAGCTCAGATAAGGTACAAGCTCATGGATCAAGAACATACTTTGTTGCCTAGGGAAGGATACTCTACTCAAAATAATTAAATTAATTTTAATCCTCATGATTTGGTCATAAGGGGGCTTTGATCTCTCATAATTTAGGTTTACAATTATTATTTTTCCAGACAGGCTGTGCTATACAAGTGAGACAGGCTGGAAACACAGCTGTGCTTGGAGGACCTACGTACAGTCTGGGGATATATGTGCATAGCAAAAAAGAAATCTCAGTGTTTGAGTGGGGTTCTGGGGGATTGAAAAAAATAGCACCACAGTGTGACAGTGGCTTTAAGTCCATTTTTGCTGCATGGAGGCAGAATCCTGCTGTGCCCATTCCAGTCAGGTGTTAGTCTAATTGGTCCTTTATAACTTAGATTTTACAGCTTCCCTTAGCAGCCAGGTTCACTGAGTGAGTATCCTTCATTAGGAAGCTTTTCCAATCTCTACTTTAAACCTTTACTTCATGTGGAGCCAGCACCTTTCCTTCTCCCTTTGTTGACTAGGACAATATTTCAGAAGCACCTTCTCTGCAAACTTTTTGAGTGTTGGAAGACTATTACCTTAGCTTTTTATTTCAACGGTCTATATATACATTCTCCACTTTGTTTCTTCCTTATAAAAATGAAAATTTTAGTACGTCATAATGCCTGCTGCTTGCCTGGAAATGGAGATGCTCGAGTCTTTTCTGTCCCTTTCTCACTAACTAAATGCCTTTCAGGATGAATGCTTCTGTGAAGTGGGCAGCAGAAGCTTGCTCTGTCAATAAAGGGGGTGCCACAGTGCTTTAATGAATGTTGCTGAACTGTTTAGACATCCTGGAATAAAAGCCACAAGAGGAATTTCAAGTAGTCAGAGTATGAGCAAGCAAATACAAGCTATTGAGAAATATCAATATTATCTGTAGTAGCCATGCGTTAATACAACTGCTTATAGAAAAAAAAAAAAAAAAATCAGCCTCTAGCAGGCTTGCCTTATTACTCTCTCTCCAAGTCTGCCTGTTGGGAGCATGGTCCTGACCAGGAGCTTTTCCAGCCGCGTGATGGATTTGTTGGTCCAGCTCTGAAAGATGCAAGCATCTCTACGGGGCTGATTACCAGCTTGCCTTTAAAAAACACTCCAGACCAAACAGCTCAGGACTGTTTATATGAAAGAAAATCTGTGCTTTTGAAAAGGAAGAGACCGCCCTCTTATCATCAGGAAATAACCTTTAGGGTTTTAACAAATAAGGACAAGGAAGAGTGTTTTCATCTGGACTGTTATTGCCTGAAGCATAAAAATAGACTGAGGTCTGGTTGCAGAAATAAAATATATGACAGACTCAGAATGGGGTGAGAACACAGCGAGAAAACTTTAAAATTTGAGATTAGAGAAGCCAATTTGCTTATCTCTTCCAAATACCACTTATAATCAGCATTTTCACCTCATCTGCTATCTCTTCTTACCTTTTGTTTCCAAATAGTGCTGGAGGCTTGGTTCTGGGATAGTGCTCTTTGACATCAGCAACATCTGCCCTTATGTCTTCCCCATTTGACAAAAGCTCGTTTTCACTGATGCAGAAAATTAACTAGGGCATTATATTTCCTTTGTACAGAGACCTATATACCGTTTCTATGTCTGCAAACATGGTAATTCTGTGAGTGAATAAAACCAAAATCAGAGTCCTTTTGCATGATTTCTGAAGTTGATAGCAAAAACAACCATGAAAAACTCCAGCTAGAGAAGCTGTTTTAACATTGGAAAAAAATAATTCTTTGCACCAATTAGAGAGATTACAGTGCTCAAAATGATGCAGAGAACTAAATAATCAGGCAGATATACTAACCTGATGTCACTTAATCAGACAAGAGGAAGAAGTATTCTGGAGTGAATGGAAAGCAGCCTGTGGGATGCATGTTGGCTCATGGCTAAATTTCCTTTTATTCCCATATTCACTGCTTTTGGGGCATTCCCTCCAGCCTCTGCTCATCAGTAGCTTGAGCATGCATGAATACCTCCTGCAGTGGGTGGCAGGGGCTCTTGGTGGTGTATTGCTGAGCTGTTCGGCTGGGCCAGTGGCCATGAGCACCGAAGAGGCTGTGGCTGCCTGGGCTCATCGGTCTTGGGTTTCGGCGCTCACCTCAGCTTTTCTGCTGGCGCACCCTAGTGAAATATTAAAATGTCAGTAGGGAAGATGTAGATTCCTGTTTTCAGCTTCACTCACTACAAATCTCTGCAGGGCATGTCATGGGAAAACAGACGTCGCTAAAGATACAGAAAGAAAGACTGCCAAAAAAGAGATTAATAATAGAGAAGCCAAGGTATCACTGCTCCTCAGAAGCTGTTCCTCAGCAAGACTTTGCAAATACTAGCCATGGTAAGGTTTTTTTTAGAAGTCACAGATTTCACCTTTGTGATACTCATACTCTGCTACTGAAAACAGTAGTTTCCACCCATAGCTAATAAATATATGTTTGAATGCAAGTTGATCCAATGTGAATTCATGCTCAACTGTGCATGTGATGTTTGGATGTAAACATCCTTTTCACATTGTACACCACCACCTCGCTGCTCCTGTGTCTTTCCTCAGCCTTAGTTATGTATCTCTATGGTATTTTCATCCAGCTATCATTTGATAGCTTAAAATGCCTGCACTAAAATCCACTGTCTTTAAATTGGGCTGAAGATGTCAAAGTGTGTCTATATATAGTCCAGTTAAATTTCTTCGACTAAGCTAACATGCTCTGAAATGGCAGCTTTTTTCCTAAAAAGGCCAAAAGGTTTTTCCACCATGCATTGTAGGCAGCACTAAAAGAAAGAAAGAGAAAAAAAAAAAAAAAAAAAGAAGAAAAGAAGAAGCCAGCCCCAAACCTTGCCCACCTGGGGATCCTTCTGTGGGCTATTGCCTGGGATTTATTTCATCCCTGCATCAGGTCACAAGGTCTGCATTGCAACAAGCACCAGGTAGAGCACAAATGAAAAATGCATCCCTGCTCGGAAGTCCACCACGGAGACCCTTTCTTTTTTAATGCCAAATGTGTGCTGAATTCCCCTGAATCATTTTAGCCATTGCTTTATCCTTGTCTGCCTGAAGACAAGGAACAAATCTCAGCCCATCTGAAGCATAACAGCTGCAATGACTTCAATAGAGTGATGAGTATTTGTTCCAGCAGGAAGTCTAACCCAAAAAATCTCTCCTAACTGTAAGATCACGCTGCTACTAAGCAGGCTATTCCATACCACATCATGTTGATGTGGTGGCATGTTTTAAGCAAGCACATTCGAGTAATTCATCAACAGCCCCATGATGACAGTGATGCCCATAGTCCCCTAACTCAGCCCATATTGCATCTAGTAATTGTTACCATGCTTTGAAGTCCTCCATAAGTAGATTTTCTTAGTGGCCATGGAATGAACAGATTTGTTAAGCTCCGTAAATAAGAACTGGATTCTGCAAAGGGTAAAATACCAGTAAGAGAGGAATCTTTCCAGGGATAGCTTAATCTACAAAAGGCTCACAGTAGTGTGGGCAGTGCTCTGAACCATTGCATTCTCTTAAATAAGAAAAAAAACTGGTGGTGGACAAACACAAACATTTTTACTATGTCTTTGTAATCATGTTATTGAATATCTCTCTTAAAAAACAAACAAACAAAAAAAACAGATGCCATACTGCAGTAACGGAGGAACAAGTGAAGCAGCATTGTTTAAAATGTATTAGTTTTTTCTTAGGGGTGAGAGCTTTCTGTTCAATGGGAAGATTCCTACCAGATGTCCTTGGGTTTCAGTTCCCCTTGTACTTCCATTACCTGTTCCCACCATGCCCTGGCCAAAATAGGCCGCCTCCCCATTTTGTGCAAGGGCAGATTATGCAGAGGGGGTAAGAACTGACAGCAAAAATGCATTTCTGTGCATTAAACACAGCCTGCAGCCATTGGTTTCTCTCAGCATTGGATAGCAATTATTTCTGTGTAATAGGCAGTCACCCAATGACCCTCTCCTTCAGCATGCAACGCTTTTGCTGTCAAGTGTTAATCCCTTTGTTAGCTACTCAGCTGCACATTCATTTAGGAGGGCTAATGACTTACACTGTTCCTTCTCTGCATGATTTCAACAGACGTGTAATTAGAGGTGAATGGCGTCTTCAGAGGTATGGCAACCACGAAAGCCAGGGGCAAAGTCAAAGTATTTGCCTAATCTCACCATCGGTTACTTCAGTGAATGAAACCATGTGGCTGGCGGCACGCAGAGGAAAATGCTGTAGAAAAGGAGAAGCCTTTATTTAAAAAAGGGAAAGGGAAAGGGAAAGGAAAAAGAAAAGGGAAAGGGAAAGGTTGGTTATTGGACACTCAGGAAACTCAGAGATGAAAAGTAACCTGTTTCAAAATATGTTTTGTCAGGGTGCTAGAGAGCACACTGTAAGATAAATGCCAGTGAGGAGCCTGTTCTCACACGGATTGAAAAAGTATTGAAAGGTGAAAAGCTTTGTTTTAAAGTGCTGGAGAGCCTTAGTCATTAGTAGAATAACTGTGAGACCTGGAAAGCAAGAAAAACTGTATTTTGAAGGTGAGCTGAAGAACGTTTCATGTGCCTCAGCACTGGCTTAGAGAGTTGTTTTTTTTTTTTCATGAAGGCTGTCAATGTCTGCAACACCTCAAGAAATATCCTGCAGCTCTTAAAGCGTGTGAAAGCATCCTTTTGAAGTCCAAGTGCATTTTTGTGTGTGTATTAACATCACAGGATTAAGCAGAAAAGTGTAATAGAGAGCCACAGTCCTGATGGATTTGAGATGACCAAAACCATACAAAACCAAACCTCTCAGTTCTGATTTCTAGGCATGGACAAAGGACAGAGACCGCTCCGTTTTGCTCTGAGATGTCGCTCCCTTTCCCTGATGGTGTTTGGGGCTGAGGCTGGAGTGTTGTGTTGTTTTTTTTTGTTTGTTTGTTTGTTTGTTTTTGTTTGTTTTTGTTTTTTTTTTTTGTTTTTTTTTGTTTTTTTTTTTTGTTTTTTTTTTTTTTGTTTTTTTTTTTTGTTGTTTTTTGTTTTTTTGTTTTTTTTTTGTTTATTTTTGGTTTTTAAATGTCTTCCTGTGTTTTTCATTTCCTTACGCCTGGTTTCACCAGGCAGTGCATGGCCATGCCGGGGCTGCAGACTGCTGCACCACCTCCTGCATCGTGACAGCAGCCAGGAATTTTGTCTTTCCTCCTTTTTGGAGCTTAGTGTCCCTTGTCTTCATACAGCTTATGCAAACGTGCATTATTGGCTGGTGCTGTATTTGCATTAAGTAACACTGACTTCGGTTCCCTCAGTTACACAGGAGCCAAGCAGAGTGATAGTTTTACGAATTAAAATAATACCACTACACACCTTCACTAGCACTTTGAATTCAGGAGCGTAATTTCATCAAAAAAGACAGAATAAATCAATAATTAATTAATAATTGCTTTAGACTGTTTTTCAGTCTGGGTTTATGACTTAATATCTCTCGCACAGTTGTCTGATACAATTACTAACATAATTTCATGCTTAAGGAAATGTAAGTGAAGCAACTGAATGGCAAGCTCCAAAGAAATCTCTCTCACATTTGGCTTCCCCACCTTTCTAACTTGCCTGCATGCTTTCATCTAGCTATTTTATTTGAAATGCAGCTTGTGTTTTGGATAGATTTTATCTGAGGACTGCAAGCAGCAGAGGACCCATCCCATCCGTTAGGAAGGAGGTCTGATAGTAACTGGCCATCATGACACAAACTGGGGGTCTTCTTCGTACTCATACGAGGCCATTTTATTTCCCCTGCCTTTCTTTCCCTTTAGAAGACTGCAGAACAGCCCTCCAAGGATGCAGAGCAACTCAAACAGCCTCGGGTGAACTGACACATTTTGGGTTTGTCTCCCCATCCCGCTCTTTGTAAGAATTGTTCCTTGCAGGAGCACAGTACAGCCTATGCAACAGCTGAAGCCCATCTGAGCTGCAACGTGAGCATGCAGCCACAAATGTCGCTCGTTTCCCTATTGCCCATCATGCCAGAAGGGACAGACCCTTTTGTGGCTGGCAACCCTGGGTAAGGTGACTATGGGCTGCAGATGAGGCTGTTTGATTCTGAATGACTTGAGATCTGCTGGTAATCAAGCAAAGTGAATCTATATTCATGGCTATTTATTTGATCATCTATATCACTAATGGTAGTACTCACCTTTTGAATTATAACACTAATGTCTCTCTTACGTTGGCTAGCTGGCTAGCACTGCCCAGTGGTGTCAGTGTGAAAAACCCTCCATGCAGCTGCCTGCCTCACAGCTACAGATAGGCACGGACAGCTGAAACACTGTTTTTACACGTACATATTCCAAGAGCCTCAGTGGTGCTCAGCCTCACTGTGTGCCTCCAGAGTGGGAGGGAGAAGGTGCATTAATCCCATCTGATTTGAGCCGTAATGACCTTCATGAGAAAAAAAGAAAGAAAAGTCCACCAAACGCTGTAAATCTTGCTGTAGCTTTGGCCCATACAGTAAACACGTATATAGTTTTTGCTGTGGTTTGGATATAATTGAATTGAAGTTTGTTGGCAGCAGCCCACACTTGCTGAATGGTTCACACAACCTGAAACCAGGCAGCTTTGCTTGGTTCAGGTTTAATCATGAATGGTTCACAGCCTCAGTAATGACTCATATTCACTAACTATCCCTTATATGAGATGTGACAAAAGTGTATTTCAGATACATGAAGCATAATTATTTAATGATGAAGTAAAGTTGATTAGGAAGCCTTTAAGCTATTAGGCTCTTGGTAGGGTATTTTGCCTTCACTGAATAAATGAACATAATTTAATTCTTAAAAGCTATACAGCTCCTGCTGGCTCTGAAAATGATATGTAGCTAACAAGTTAGGTTTTTTCCTATTATAGAAGTCTGTATGCTACAACAAAGAGCATACAGAATTCAATGTATTGCCAGGGAAAACTATTCTTAGTGACTACCCAGGCTAAAAATGATAGAACTCATATATCCAGTAACAATCATGAACCTGACAAATCAAGCTTGTAAGCCTGTGGTGTGATCTGAAAACCTAAAAAGCTTCCAAGAAGGATCTCTGGTTTAAAAATACTTTCTTTCTGGATTCTTTTTTTTTTCTTTCATGAGATGTGCAAGACAGAACAGCATGAGACCAGCAGGCGAACGGCTGTGCCATTGAAGGAATATATTTCTATATTATGTAGCTGTGTTCCAATTATGAAATTGATCCATGGATAAAAATCCCTTAAGGGTGGCTATTAATGAGATTGCCTGCTCTGAGTGCATCCAGTAATAAGATTAGGTATGCATTTATCCTGAGCAGAGATAAACCAATGACAAGTTCGTGCCAAGGTAAGACAGTTTTGAAAGGTAATTAAACATGGGACATAATGTGCGTGCATATGTCTGTGGGAGGTTGCAGGATGGAAAGTCTCAGTTTTCATCTGCAGAAGTGCTTCTAAGTGTAACAGGTAGGGAAAAACAGGCTTTTCACAGTGGTGAGATCAAACTTGAGCTTAAAAATCAAAATATTTGAATTTGGATTTTACAAATCAGCTTTAGGAAATGTGCAGCGCCTCTTTGGCTTTTCCTTCACTTACAGAAAGCTTGAGAGCACCCCTGACAATTACCAGCTGCCCAGCGAGCCAGGACTCCGTGCCACACTCTTAGCACGGTGTTGCTGCTACGTTCTGCAGCGCCCGAGCAGCGTCTGGGCTCCTCCGCAGCCTCCTGCGCAGCCTGCCTGAGGCAAGCCAGATGGGCGCTCTGAGAAAACAGATCTTAAGTATTTCCTGCGGGATTTGCTGCAGAAATACCAGCACTGTAGTCACGGCATTGCATGTGGGTCACAAAAGCTTGTACCAGGGAGTTAACCTGGGTGCTGAGGTGGCACTGGTGGGGCGGCCAAAGCAGCACAGAGCTCAGCACATGCAGATGTGCCCATAAAGGCCAGGGCGCTCGGCAAGAGCATTTCTGTCCCCACCTTATGGCCAGTGTGACAGCTTGGTTACTCATCATGCTCCAGGAAGACAGCTGAAACATCTCCTGAAACCCTCTCTTTTTACAACACTAGGACAACATTTCTCCTTACAATGCTGTCATTATTTCTTCTCTCACTCAAGATGTGTTTTGGTTGTAGTATCTCCAATGACTGGTGCAATTTTCTGCAGGTTGCAGAAAAGCCAGAATCCCTCCCCAAGCAGAATTTACTCCTGTACATAAACAACTCAAGCTTGGATCAATTTCTAAATTACCAAGCTGATTAAATGGACCCTAAAACCCTGCCTCTGCTTGCCACACTTCGTCTATCTGAACCAGAGCCAATTAGCCAGAGCCTCTGCCTGTGCAACTCAACCCCCTGGGCATTGCTCTGGATATTACAAGGCATAAGGTAAAAATGTGGAGAGAGAAGACAATTATAACCTATTTTAGACTGGTCTCTGGGGAGATAATGGACAATGACTGGACTAAAAAGGCTGGGAATGAAGGTGGGTACCAGTATGATTTGTGCTTGCTTCATTTTCTGCCCAGTCAGCTCGAGGCTGCTCTGCAAGCACAGAGAGCAGCCCAGAGGCTCCCGTAAAGCACATCAAGTGCTAAAGCCTTTAAGCAGCACTGTACGAAGAGAACAGGGAGTGCTTCTAATAATGTCTTAGGATATTTGGAAGAACCCTTAATATTAACAATAGTTCTTAATGAGAGAGTATTTTTTAAAAGTACATGCTTCAAAAATATTGGCATTTCAGTGGTGTGTGAAAATAAAGGGAATTAAGTTGTGTAGGAAATTCCCTTTCCTCATTTTCGAAAACATGAAAACCTCATATTCAACTGTAGTGTCAAACATTCAACTTTCTTAAATTAAATTACTTTAAAAATGTGGATATTTGACATTTCATCTAGGTGTGCTTGAACTGAATAAATAGGTTTTCACTATGTATTCACAGACCTCAGTGGGATGGCTGTAAGGTTTTTAAATATCCACTAAATCAGTATTCTGTCCACTAAGTAGGTAGAAAATGTGACTGAGGAAGTCTCGAATGTAGCTGTGTGCTTTTAGGAGACTTTTGGTAAGAAGTTGCAAAAAAACATATGGTCTCAATTAATAAATATATTTAGCATTTTTTTTCCTAATTTATTCACAGGTAATTATTTGCTTAACAAGCTCAAAGTGGGCCAGAATCCAGTTCTTATCTGCCATGGAAAGCTGTTATATTTCCCTCTCTGTCAAGTAAAACACCAGGAGTCTTTCGCTGGCCTATCTCATTTGAGAGAAGCTGTGCATATGGCCAACCCAAGCTGCCCTACTCCTTCTCGATCAAAAATAATTCAGAGGCCTACCTTTCCGTAAAAAAAATTACTAAAAAGTACCAAGAAACTAAGCAATTCTGGAAAAAAAGAAAAAAAAAATGGTTTAGCTGCTCCTCCCATTAGGCTGCTCGCTCCCTGCCAGGACAGCTGGTTCTTCTAAGGCTGTCCTTTTGTGTCACACATGGCCAGGCTCAGTGCTCAGCAGCAGCATAAATTCTCCTAATCAATACTCTGAAGCATCAATTTTGTCTTGCTCTAGGGGTGCTGTATTCAAAATTAAAAAAAAAAAAAATAATCTCACTCCTAAATTAGCAACAGAGATTTACTAGTTGGCTGCAAGACGTCTGGGCTCTTTCTGAAAACTCTGACACTTTTCTATGTCCTTCCTTCTCTGCCCCCTCCAGTAATCAGGATCCCAAAGTGTGTTTTCTGCTGAGGATTAAGCCATGACCTGTGCATGATTGCAGGAAATAAGCCTTTAAAATATGCCTAAGTGCTCTGCTTGTTTGAAGTTACTGATCCTTAAAATAGATGTCTGAAAAATTGTGTAATTTCAAATGTTTCTGCAGATATTGTTCCAGTATGTGTAACAAGGAGACACATCAAGCCAAGTTACATCAGTTATGCTCCATTATATCATGAACTGAGCTAAATGAATCAAAATATACAGTAATACTTCAAGTGAAAATGCAAGCCTTGTACAGTTTGTTTCTTTCCCTAGATACTACTTAGAGAGCATTAAAATACCGAGTGTGGTGGGGGGGTAGCATTTTAGCTATTTGCCAGAAATCTTCTCACCATACAGAGTATTTCATGTATTGTGAGAAAGGATGAGTAATTGCTCCCTATTCATTTTCTTGGTACTACTCAGGATTTGACAGCCCACTAGGATATCTTCAGCTACCAAATGGTCTGACACTGGTTCATCTCAATTCGTATGGATCGATTCTTCCTTCTAGCTCCCCCTTGTTTTCCTGCTCTCCATAGTTTTTTAATCAGAAGTGAGGGGCTGCAAGCTGGTACACCACAGATTGATTTAACTGAAATTAAGAATTGCCATTGTTTTATTCTTTGGCACTTTCTGCTTTATTTCTAGCATGGGGCCCCTGGTTGATGGCTACTGAGCTTCAAATCCCTTTTGTGAGGATGATGTGCAGTGACTCCAAGCTCTGTTTCCCAAACAGGTTTAGGTTGATATAGCAAGGCCGTGTAGACCAAAAACCAGCTGCACCAGCACAGAAACACAGGGCAGAGAGCTGTTTCTTCCTCTCTTGTGGCTCAGTGCGTGGAGAAGTTGTGGGAAGCTCCAGAAATTGGGAGAATGATGAGAGACTAACACTTCTCATGGAAGCTGAGTTTCCACTTGTTTTGTGACCTCTCTGCTCAGAGATGGTGGGAAAATACATATATATATTTTTTTTTTTCCCCAAGGACCTTTTGCCCCTATTGAGATATTTGTCATCAAGTGCCACCAGTGAAAGGAGCTGATGCTTTAGGAATCCTAAGGTACTCTGCCATTTATTGGCTGCTGCCTGCTTGCTCAACTTACAGGTGAAGCTCTTTCGTATGTATTGAGTATACGGATAGTAGTGCTAGAGTAGTATTGCTCCCTTCTCATTAGTCTCTCAAGGCAGAACATCAGTTTGTCCTACTTAATGCTACTTTAACCCTAAGCAAACCACAGAATCCCAGAATACCCCGAGTTGGACGGGACCCACAAGGATCACTCAGCCAAGATAAGTTCAAAGTTTCACCTTTCCTGAAGCACTCAGCCCTCTCATGCCTGTATGCATACAAGCTCATGAGAAAAACATTTCAGGCTTTTCCACAGTGATGATCAAAGCAAATCACAAATGCAATGGACTTCAAAGAAAAGGGCAATGGCCCAAGCCTCACTCTGAGGCAGTGTGCACAAAACTGGCAGCTACACCGCCCCAGGGAGAGGAGAGGAGCTGAGCTCTGCTGCAGACCGGTTTGTTTTTGGTCTGATCTACTGGCAAAGAATGGTCATAGCCGTGAGAAGCCACAGCTACAGGCCACTGTGGGCCACCTCAGAGCCCCACAGCAGTAGTTCAGATGCTGCACACTATTTGCAATGTTATTTGCATCCACCCTACTAATGCACATCACTGACAGAGGAGAGAAGAGGATGCACTGCTTGCACTGAGCCAGCACTGGCAAGCCGGGAGGTGAAAACTCAAGAGTTTCACTTAGGAGAGCTAAAGCCTCCATTTCTGCACATTGTGGTGCCTGCACAATCACGGAGAAATAAATCTTGGTTAAATTTTTGATGAGCCTTCGGCTGCTCTAAATAATTAACTAGGACTTCTCTCATTTCAACATGGGTGCAACTTTTCATGTTTCAAACGCTTCCTGCCTTAATCCCATGGGAATAGCTCAAGTTATTCAGGTCACTTCTTTTATTTATTTATTTGTAGCATCCCCAGTCGAAACACATATTGAACCTTCATGCAGGGAAGGGAGAAAGCAGTTTCCTTTTGATCTCACTCCAGGTAAATCCCCAGGGGAGCACGTGTCTCGTTTCCAGTAGCTGAATAATAGAGATTGATAGGTTAATCAGTTCCAGTACAATTTATGGAGTAATAGTGTGCGCTCATATCTGAAGTTTTGACATTCCCTGAGTCCAGGATGTTTCAAAGATGATAGTGTGGGACAGCATAGGGTAGTTTTTGAAAGACAGATGCATTAATGAGGATACCCCTGTATCCCCTCATGTAAAACATGGCAGACTGATCCCACTTTTGACGTGCTGACTGTATGACAGGGTAAGTACTGAAGTCAGTCCTGTTTCACCACCATGTAACGGCACAGAAGATGAGGTCTTAAAAACACTCATTCTGTCCCTCCATGAAGTGTCAAAAGGAAATCGGATATTGTTTTACGTGGAAACCAGGCTATCTTGTGAGCATATAAGTGGGCATTAAGTGTACTAAATATTGGATTCAGGACTGTAATGAGGGGCTTTGATCTCCTATCATAAGACTCAAATGTGAAAATTGGACTCTGAAAGCAGATTAGTAACATAACGCCTTCCTAATGACTCCATTCAATTGCCGTTCAGAAAGTCACAAGCTGTGCCTGGAGTCATGTTAAAAAAATAAGTAAAAATACTAATAACAGCAAAAAAAAAAAATCATCAACACCCTGCAATATGGAATTAGCAGTGTCCAGTCTGCACCTCCGGTTTTCTGCTAAGGAAGGCAGAGACATGCTGGTGCAGTGGTGAAAATCTGGCTTCACATCACATTTCAGCACAGCTGCCCTGCAGCCCCTCGGCACTCACCCTGATGGCGTCTGGGCTTCAACACCCCACCCACGAAAAAACCTGGGGCTGCCTGCATCACTTGAAGGCATCGTGGGCAAACAAACAGCTCTAAAATTGCAGAGGGCTTCAAGAATATTAGAGACATAGAAGCTGACTGCATTTTCAGCTGAATTTCTAACGAAGGCCTACCTGGGGCTTTCCAACTTGTCAATAAATCCAGGATTGATGATCTCAGGCCGTGCCATTTTGTAACTCATTACTTTAGGCACCAAAGCCAGGAAGCTCTTCTAGGCCTGCATGACTTTCTTTTTTCCACAGGTTGTACAGACTGTATAAGCCTGAGCCATTTAGTTATTTTGCAGGAACCTTGGTTACTGTTGTTCAATAGTTAGCGTAAGCAAGTTTCTATACACACTGCTTTCACTAATTTGTCCCCTTTTGCAGTGAAAACTGTCATACCGGCTAGATTTAAAATGCACACTGGCTGAGAAGAAGCCTCCTGAGAAGTGGCAGGTTGAGGGCAGCGCTCCGTGGGGAGGAGAGCACTTCAGGCTGAAGGTAGGTGCTCTCGTGTTCCTGCAGTGAGGCTGGCAGAGCCACACGGTGGTTGAGCTGGAGATGTACAAGGTTTTCTTCAAAAAACGTCCTTTGGTGCTATCAAGTTCTACAACCAGTTTCACTCAATTGCATATGTGTGGATAGCCACGGGTCAAAATTAATTCCTTTTTTATTTGATGGTGTTGTTGCCAGTATGAATATTTAGCCATAGGTACTGAAAGCATCAACCGTGACCGAGAAGATCAGGAGCAACAGAGCTGGGTACAATAAACTGCTGCAGTCTCAGTCTCAGCAGTTAAGTTTCTTTACTCCAGCTGAGCATCGACCCATTAAAAGCTGAGTCAGAAGCACCAGCTCGCAGCAGAGGCACTGAGGCTTTCTTCTTCTGCGAGCACTGCACAAACACCGGGTCTGAGCCACTCGCACACCACGCTGCTGCAGACACAGAGGTTGGCACTGACTGCACAGCCAGGCAAAACGCTGCCTTTTTTCTCTGGCAATTCATCTTGATGGCAGCCAGGTGTGTCCACCTTGGCTGGGTGGCCAAGCAGCCTCCCAGTGCTCAGGACCTGAATTTGGCCTAAGGTCCCTGCATTCATTTTGTCCTCGTGTCAGACACTGTGCTTGGTCACTGAGGGCATCTGAGACTCCCCCGAGGTTTCCGTCTTCCTCATGGAGAGAAACTAAATGTATTTGGAAAGCTGGCCTTTAATCTGCCTCTGCTGCAATTCTCAGTCCTCTTCTTGTTGCCTGTGTCTAGCCTAGTGTAAACATCATCTCCCCTCTGCAGCTGCTCTCTCTCAAGCTATGTGCTCGTGGCACGATAGGACCCCCGATGGCATTTAAGAGCCAGTGTAATCCGAAGAAGAAAAACAAACCTCCCCATTATCTCAGCATCTACACTATTCAGGCTTTTTCAGCTTAATTTTTATACATCCCCACACGATAGTTCTCCTACCATTTCTGCGGTCTGAGGCTGATGTAGATTTACGGTTTTGTCATACTTTCTATTTCAATGCCTCTTGAGTGTGATTTATTACAGTGACAGACCACACTACAGCTTGCAATGCAGGGCTAATTCATACCCACTTTTTAATACAGTTCCTCACATCATCTCCAGCATTTGGGAGAATATATATTTATTTTAATCACCGTGTGCTGAATATGTAATAGTTTTTTTACCTAGGTGAAACTTCCTTTTAATGGAAGCTGGGTCATGAGAGAGCAATTATTTGAGTTACGTGCACATTACAGGATAATTTAAAATCAGCTTTCAGGTCAATCTTTTTTAATTATCTATTTTATCAACTGTTTTTGACTAGCCATTTAAATAATTGTGTTTGCCTAATACCTGGAAATGTAATTGCTTTTAGACATCCTTATTCTGATCTTGGCATCAGTGTCTTCTCTGCATACTGCGCATGTTTGCACCTGTCTGCATGGTGACAGATTTGTGATGACAGCTTGTATAACTTATTTATAAAATGATAAATTATTTTTGAATTTCTTTAAGTTCACAGAGTGGAAATATGGAGAAACACCTGCTTGCTGCAGAAGGCTGAACAGGATCTGCTAAGTCAAAGGGAAACTATGTGGATTGGCGAAGAGCACATTTCAAAAGAAACAAAACCCCATGGACTATCCTTACGCTGGTCCAGGTTTCAGGGAGGGCTCCCTGGATGCAATTTTTCAGTTGCAAAGTCCCTGTTGCTGGAGCCAGAGTTCCTGGGGAACATTCCCAAAGGCTGCGGTCCACAGGAGCCTCCCCTGGAGCCAGTGGGGAGAAATGGTCTCCTCCTGGGGTCTGCTCAGAGCATGAACCAAGTGGAAGTACTTTGAGAGCACTCCGAGGCCAGCTGGAGCCAAGCACCTCCCATGCAAGCACGTCTGCTCTCCCATGTCTGTCCTGTGAGGGAAATCCCTCCTCACTGTCCTTCCCTTTGTGTGTACTTGAGCAAAGACCGCAGCACGTGGCCCAGTGTTGCTTCCATCCCAGCACTAAACATGCTGTCACTGTAATTGCAGTAGGAGTGTCACTGCGAAGCCATCTTGTTAACATAAAAGGATTGGTTCATCAGCAGGCGGTTACACTAGGTAATGGAGCCTAGGATGTCCAGCTGATGTACTATAGAAAGAGTAACGAGATCCTCTGGTAGCAATTAGTCCTCATTCCCAGCACTGCAAGCAGGAACAAACAAGTGAATTGCTTTGTAGGAGCCATAAGTGGACAGAACAAATACCACAGGCACAGACTGCACCACACAGCCGGATAGCTGGTACACCAGTAAAGGGCCAGTAAGGGAGCAGAGCACGTTCAAGGTGTGCTCCAACCCACTGCTACAGCAGCGGAGCACTGGTTTGGGGAAGTCTGTGCAGGACGGCTGGTTTCTCTTCATACGTGCTCATGAAGAGAGTCATCATAATAACTAGCCATTGGCCTAAATGTAAATGAGGTTGAACAGAGGTTATCCAGGAAGGCAAAAGCCCATCTCTTCTCTTATTCCACTGCAGTTTTGGTAATTTCTGTGATTTCTTTTGAGTCAAACCAGCACTACTGTTGTCTGCTCATTTTAGAGGCAGTGACTCCCAGAGCTGTGGCTGCAACTCTACCACCTGCTGAGCATCCTTGCAGTGCAGAAGCAGCAGTGTTCAGAGGATGTGTTTAGGACAGTCAGTGAAAATACATCCTCATGCCCTGATGCCTGATGGTGTGGTTCTGCATTTAAAAAGAATTTATCATGTGTCTGAATTAAGCCTCTGTAGCCATGTCTCTCTCATGGTCTCCATAGATTACCCATTACTCACCTTTCTCAAAAAGTTACTCTATCGGTCACTTTTAGACATAATGAAGATATTTATCAGCATCACTCAAAAAATGTATTGGTTAGAATTTAGCATTCTGAAACCCTCATCATAGAAACATCCACTTACCTGCTAGCTAATGGCTTCGTGGTTGGATAACAACTTCTCTTGTAATCTGATGTATTGGCTCCATATTGTCCAGGTCTGTTCTTGGTTTCATTAAGCAACTTAATGAACTATGTAAGTTAGCCTTAACGATGTAAGTTTGCATTTGTGGCCCATAGTATTCTGAACTGCATTCAGGTTACTATTCGACATCAGTGTTTAATTTCTGTGCCAGCTCAAGTTAATGTTGTGTACTGGTCAGCCTGCTAGGTAGGTGGAAAACAACCACATTGGATCAGTGTTAGACCAAGTCTGATTCAGACCTGTATGTTTAAGGCTTCAACACCCATAATAAGCAATATAGCATCATATCAATTACTATGAAATTAGCTGCAGAATTGCTGCTGGATGCAAATGTACACAGCATTGACATTTATTTTCCTACCGAGAAAGACTTAATTTTATTTTTGAGAGTGACTAAGATATTGGCATAGGGCTTTGTGCTTTTCAAATTGTCTCTAGTTGAGAAATGAACTATCCCTCAAGGTAAATTAAATGAGCCTTTTTCTTTGTTCTTTCAATCCTTCTGCTAGAAGCCTAGTGCTGTTCAGCTGGAACTGCATGCAAGTCAGAGATACACAGGTCGCTCCTTTGAGCATTGATTTCCCAAAAAGCACAGAGACAAAGAATAAAGCTAGCAAGAATAAAGCTATACAATTGGAAATATTTGCACCGTCAGGAGAAATGCAGGTATTTACTCTGCTCATGATGGAATATGACTTGGTCAGGCCAAGTGATAAGGCACTCAGTAACTGCAATTTCAGGAATAAGAGTGTGAAGGGATATGTGAACTTGCAGAAAACATACTGGCAGAAAGGTCCAAGACCTAGGGATCATCCCCACACCTGCCATCATACCCTTAGGAAGCAAAATTTTGCCGCTACTTGTACCCACTCACCCTGCCTGCAGCATCAATTTCATTGCACTTTATAGGTGCCCTGAGTAGCACTTTCTCAACAGACTTTGCAAACACAGTGGTGTGTCTCCATCCACCCAAAACCTTCTACCTGGCTTTATCCTTTCCAGTGAAAAAGTGTTGTGTACGTAGGGTAAACACAACTTCAACCCAGCACAGAACAAGACCCATGTGAGTGTGCTCACCTTTACCTACTTGCCCTTCAGTCCTGCGACAGAAAAGCTGCTACCATAACTTCCATGCTTGCACGCTTGTCCTGTCCCCTGCTTCTGTATGTTTTATATTCTGCCTCTTCAGTACCGTTTTCCAGTTGCAAACACATATTTTGCTTGTTTCTGTTGGCATCCTATTTATCTGTGAGTGTGAATGTGCTTGTCTGTGCACGTATTTGTGCTTTTTCCATATATTTGTGTATATGACTGTCTATTTGTATTTCACTTGTAATTGTTTCCTTCCGGCTGCTCTGCAAAGCTGTAAATATTCCAATTTCTTCTGGCACATACAAGCAGTTGTGATTACAACCGTGCAAGTTTGGAGTAACAGCTGGCATTCATTTCTGATCAGAACTTCTGTGGGAAGGCTGCCTCTCCTAGTCTGTATTTGGTAAGAAAAACAAGGTTTTTCACAAAAGATAAAACTGTGGTGGCTTGCACTTACCAATAAATGTGCAGAACTCTGAGAAAAGTGAGCTGAATGCTAGGATTGAAGTTGCACGACGTTAAGCTGAATGTCACAAATACATTTTTAGGTAGAACTACATCAGGATCAGAGAGCTACATTAATTTTTTGAAATTCCAGAAGTTCTACCTAAATAGTAAAATGATATAGTGAAAATACATGGAAAAAAGATGTAAAAATGCATGCATTCACATAGATCAGATTTTACTGTAATCACACTCTCTCCATATAAACAGATGTTCGTAGCACTTGGTCCTGAAATGGTGCAAAGCTGGAGAGCACCAAAGAAGGTAGATTGCTTCATTTTGCTTTGAAGTGCAGCTTTATCAATACTTCAATTAATTCTGTGTTTTCATATCAAAAGCACCACTGTCATTAGAGACAGGTCACTTGTAAAATAATTCATTGAAGGAGTCTCTCACTTCTCTTGCTTTTCCACTATCCACGAACAGATTACATGAATTGAGACCCAGTTTCATTAAAAATAAATAAATAAAATAGAAAGAGAAAAAAGAAAAAAGAAAAAAAACATTAGAAAAAAATGGTAGGACTGATATTAAAAATCTTGGGAGCTAGACTGAAGGTCATACTGTGACACTGAAACTCCAGCACTGAATAGGTAAGGTTAAAAGACCAGGTAACACAGATGATGGAGATTTCAAAGGAAACGATTTCTCTGACACTTAAAAGGATTTCTCCCGTGCTCAACCAGTTGTGCTGCCAGGACTTCAGAAGGGAAGCTGTTCCCTGTCTACTCTGCATTTCAGAAGTGCTTAATTTAACCCAACTTCAGCCACTGCGCCTGAACCAGCCTCAGGCACTTGGGAGATTCTGTACGACAAAACACAGATTTGCTTATCTATTTTGTGTTCATTGTTCAAAGTCTGGAAAATAGGTGAGTGAAATCAGGCTTCACTGGCTGGAAATGACCACAGTTCATGCCGTGCCCTCTGTTTACTGCGCAGTGTGAAACCTGAACACACGGCAGCCCACCAGCAGCTAAACTAATGGCTTGGCTTCAGGGCTCAGGGGCTGAGGGTCAGGGGACAGCTCCCCAGAGGTGCTTGATTGCTGTAAAGAGATCCCAAACAACAAGCTTGGCCCTTAAGCAGCAGCGCTCAGGTGCCAGGATGTGTCCCTCACCTTGGGGTCTTCACCTTCTGCACGGCATCTGTAACTCCATGCACAAGACTCAGAAACCTCTGTTCCTGTGGGCAGCGAGGGGGATGCAGGAGCCAGCACGGGTCAGATAGGCCGAATGAACACAGCCAGCAATGCACCAGGGGCTGGTTCTGTGGCTTTTACAACTGTTTGCCCACAAAGCTTCTGCGGAAATGGAGCCACAGCTCCCAGTACTGTGAACTCAAACACTTATTTCTTGGTCTAGCAGCTGCATTGCAAGCCTGAGCTCTTGCAGGAAGGGCAAGTCATGCAAAAGCTGCACTGTGGTGTGCGCTGAACTTTCAAATGAATAATAGCCAATCTAGGTCCAGACAGAGCCATTATGACATATATTAAGTCAATACAGCATAGAGTCCTCTGCATTTTTGTCCTGATCTGCAGAAATTAATTGTATTCATAAGAGCTCCAGGGGGGGCTACAGACTAAATGCAATTCTGGTGAACTATTGGAGGTCTTTTTTGGAAAGGACCACGAATGTTGCTGAGCAAGTGCTCTGGATGAGATGCCATTTGTACAAACCATGTCCTGAACAGTGGAGAGGGACCTGGAGTCTCTGTAGTGAAGCCACTGTGCGAGACAGGATGCAGCAACCAGCTCTGCTGAAACCCTTCCAGACCTCCGTGTTGCTGTGCTTTATTTCTGTTAGGGCTTAACTCTAAAGGGGTACACACACAGGTCCAGCCCATGAAACAAGACCTTTTGGCAAACAGAGGTGGTTTTAATAGCATGGATGTTAATAATCAATTCTACTCTACCACTGGGCTATTCAAAACCATTTACTTTGTCTCCACAGAATTACAAAAAATAACTACCACCCCTTTGGGATTTAATATTTGAACACAAATAAACCATCTGCAATTTTTTTTTTTTAAACATTATCAGAAAGAACTGAGACTGCTTAATCTTTTGCTGATTAAATTTAGCATTTGGCTTTAAAAACAAGGGCACGGTCAGGTCCTTCTGCTCCAGCAGCAGGAGCAGCAGGGATGTGCTTGCAGAGGGGCTTTGCTTTCTGACAGTGCTGGCTCAGGTTTGCTGTGACACAGCTTGAGCCTTCCCAGGAGCAGAAGGGTGCACAGGAAGCAAAAGCACTGAAGCATCAGGGAAAATTTGTGCCTGCATCAGTGTCTGTGACTGTTTTGATACCCTTTTTTAGGAAAATGAAAACAGATCTATAGGATGTTTATAAACATGGGTGCCTAATTTTCTGAGGCTGCCTTGAGGCAGACACTATGCTACCTCTGAAGAGGCACGTAGGAGGTTAATATGAAAGGGCTTAACAACACCTGCTGGTTGCATCTAAGACACTGGCAGGTGATGTTTCTTGCATAATATTGCCTGTGAAACTGAGATGAGGCCCCAAGATTTTTTCTGAGGCTATGTAATGAAACGAGGCTAAAATCACAGTGTTAACTTTGTCCTATCAAACACATTTTGGATTATATTGCTGCATACACTTATAATTCATTCTTTTCATTTTTACGGGCAACATGACCTTGAACAAGAGATATGCTGTAGGACCACAGTAGTGACAAGATAAATAATACACAAGCAATCCTTAATACAGGAAAAATAAAGAAAAAATATATTTTATACACATCTAAACCTTACCTGGCTGTCCTTTAATTACTCTGCAGGACACGAAGAGACGTGCAGGTTGCCAGTTGTCTGTACTTGAAGAAATGCAGAAGAGGATGCATAACTTTGTGAAGTGCAGAAGACTCTGGGTGCAGATGATGCCGGTCCCATCCCTGCCGTACTGCTGCAATGAAATGAACAGGTTGAAGGTGGCAAAATCTGTAGTGAGAGGTACTGCCAGGAGCAGAACTGATAGCTTGTGAAAAAATGGAAAAAGCAGATAAAGCTGCTTGCTTATCAACAGGTGGATCTGGAAGTTTTACAGCTCTGCCTTCTGTACCATTCTACGTCAAATGAATGATTTAACAATTGCTTACATATCTACTATCAAAACCTGCAGGGTGTACAAACAACCGCTGACCATTTCCGAAGGAAGGAACAGATTTCCCAGACACTGTGGGGCTGAATAATCTTCAGACCGGGCATCCATCATTGCAGAGACTGGTATTTAAAAACTCTAACACCAAGAATTTCCAGTTCTGGTCCATACCCAACAGGCAAGCAGCCACGACTGAACCACTGCATTTCAAGTTGAGAAGGGCTAGGGGACGGCAGTGACACTCGGACACGATACTCTGCCTCTGCACATCGATGGCTGGTGCCCCGTGGGCCCCATGGAGCAGAGCCTCCCTCCCCGTGCTTTAAATTGGGGTTCAGAAGCGAGTGACCACGCTGTTCTTCCTGCACCCACAGCACTTCACGTGCTGTAGCTGCTGTCAGATGCCAGGCACAATTCATTTTCTTTTGTAACCGCTAATCTCTTTATAACAGCATTTCTACATAAATTAATGAAAGATCAGAATATAAAGATGTTCAATTTTGATTATTTGCCCATTTACAGGAAATTCAGTTAAAATTGTTTAGTTTTATCATCGCTAGACAAAGTAAGCATGACAGGATATTCTAGCCTCTGGATTATGTAGATAACACACTGAAATGTCATTTACATTTTCATTCTTTTCACAGAGCAACAAACCCAAGCTTGCAAGCAAATTAAAATTCTGAACTTAATTGGATTTTTATATTCTCTTTAAACAGGTAATATTGTTTTTCTTCTTTTTATTATTGTATCTGAACACTGGATTTCATTTTGAGAGTATGCCACCAAAGGTGAGAGGCCCTCTGTGCTAAATGCTTCATTTAACACCAGTAAAATCTACCTTTCCTCAACACATTTGAGGATTTAGATTGCTGAACACCAGTATTTCAGCATTATCCTTAAAAATGAGAAAAGCTATACAGAATTATTTTTGTGTATGCATGAAAGTACATGCATATATATAAACACAAGCACATGCACACACATTATATATTTGCTTGCATGTGCACAGAAACATACAGATATTTGTATCTACAGCTATGCATGCAAATATAGAGACAGTTTTGCAATAATTTATCTCTGCATGCTCATACATCTGCCAGAACTTCACAGACCATTTAAGAAATAAAAGACATTTTTTGAGTATTTCTGAAAGTCTATCGTGGTATGAAAACAACACAGATTATTCATTGTTTCCCTTCTTTTTTGGTTTGCCATGAGTTTGACCAAGCCTGATATTGCATTTGCGACCCTTCCCCTGGTGTCATTCAAGTGCAAGCAGCTCCTCTGAGACTGCAGGCTGTGAAGCACGGGTCTCCTGCTGTGCATGGGGGAAAGCCTTTTATGGGGGCAGAATAAGAAACATCCTGGAGAAAACTTCCTTAAACCATTCATATTTTCATTGAAGGCGCCGCCGAGCACGGGGCGCTCAGAGCATTTCTTGGCTCGCTGCTCCCTTTGAGCGCTCTCGGCACAGCAGGCGAGCCGGGAGGCACGAGGCCGGTCCTGTTGTGTCCCTGGGCAACACGGCTGTGCTTTATCCCAGGGTGACAAAGGGCTGCTTGCATATATACATATTCCCATTCATCCAATGAACACTCTGTGACCCCGAACAAGTCACTGAGGCAGAAGCTTGATTCAGAAAGCCTCAGTGCTACACAACCACGGTTGGACTAAGCCCAGCTCCTGCTTTGCTCTGGTTACTTCTGGTCAATGCGTGTCAAACATCGCGCTTGCTACTAAAAACCTCTGCGGTGCAAATCTGTTCAGGGTGAGGCATGAGCGGAAAGGCAGCTCTGACTGAGGGCCTAATTATAAAGCTGCCAGTATCTCTGGGAAATATTGGACCACAAATGTCAGCTCATCAGCAGGGGTAGGAGCATTCTGGTGGAAATACAAAATTCTCTATATTAAGTCCCTGCCTTCCACGTTGTGTCATTTTCAAGTGCATGACCTAAAAGCAATAATGCCAGACATCTTTGCATGCGTTTTATGCTTTCTCTGTATCAGTGATGCTGATTTCAACACCTGCCACAAGCTACATAAGTGTGTAAATTAAAAATGTACTTTGCCTCCTCCATGCTGACCTTTCCCGCAGATTATTAGTTGCATTACATCTACCTGAGCTAAAAACCCCACACATCCCAGTCAGCAAATCCCTTGCACTGGTTCAGGACTTCTCGCTCATTTTACAAGTTTTGTTTATTACAAATTGCAACTTGAGTGAAGGTTTGGAATAACTTCTTGAAAATAAAGCTTTTCCACACAAATCCACAGTCAAACAATAAAGACAGAAGCAATGAATGAAATTCAGTTTAGTGTTACTGTTTTCTTAAATTTCTGTCTGGCTAGATCTCTTAATTCCCTTGGATTTCAGAAGCAAGAGTACAAGTCTGTCAAACAACCGTTTCTGTGTTATTTCCAGCCAATTTAGAGCAAAAAAAAATATTAAATGAATATATAATGGGAAAACCTGCTCCCCCAGGACATGAAGTCCCACCTTTGTAGCTATCAAAGGCTGGTCTAATTCAGGTTGCTCTAGCACAACTGTCAAAATTTGCTCTGATGTGGTTACTTACCTCAGCTGCGTGGCACTTTTCTCCTCTGAATAGCCCGCCCATCAATGAACCTGGCCAGCCTCACTCACAGGACTTCCAGTATGCGATGCAAGACACAAGCCCCAGCCTCCGTGCCAGTCTTGCTCTCTGCTGAGCTGTCCAAAGGACATGGACATGAAAGGGGGCCACAGGAGCAGCTATGAAGAAAGTCAGTTTCAATTTTGAAAGAATTTTCTCAGAGATTCTTCACTCTCCCTGTTTATTTTTCATGAGAACATCTCCTGTTTCCATAAGAAAGCTCTCTTAAAAACACAGCCTGCTACGAAGCTACAAAATAAAACACGCTTGATAAAAGAATATTGCATTTGGGTCTCCTAGGTCTCCTGTGAGATGATGCCTGACCACACATTTCCACCAAAAGTATTTTCGATGTATAGCTGTATTGAGTAAATAAATACACTGAAAGAAGTACTGGTTTGCTGCATAAAATTCTGACTTTCCTATTGAATGCCAGCATTTCCCAATTCCACAAGGAAACACACGTGAAAGAGAAGGATCTATTCCTTTTCCTATCGACCTTACCCTTCAAAAAAAACACCACAACACCACCCAAGCCTTTTTCTCTGGGAGAAACCCCTTGCTTTTTCCGTCTTTCTATCAGTCCACTGCCCTTTCCAAATGCATAATACATTTATACACCTACAGGTTACCATATGCTTACCTTCAACTCCTGCTTCTGAGAGAAGCTGGTTAGCTATTCCCCTGTAAATACCACCAACTCGATTCAGGCAAATATAACGGGAGCAAGTGCGCCTTACAAGCAGGTGGGCAGAGTAGATGCAAGGCTGTACAGCTGTGATCCCACAATGCGTACATCTACAGCACAGCGCAGGCTCCTCAACAGGAGCAGGGGGAAAATTAACCAGAACACCTCTGTGCAGCAGAAGGATGGTGGTATTTTGATTTTCCAGCAGGAAGGGAGGGCTGGCAAGGACTTACTTGAAGGCACACTGACGCCTGCAGCTCTCGCTAGCCCATGGATGCCTCACGGTGCGGTGGCAGCTCCCACCCTGTGCACAAGCTCCATGTGGACTTCACAAGGTGCCCATGGTGGTCAGCCTTGCTTGGGAGCTGTTACTGATTTCCAAATCTGACTCCTAAAAATATTTATAGGGATGGAAAGCTTAGTAGAAGGCAGAGCATCAACAGCACCAGCAGAAAAAATAATTCACTGTGAGACTGCAGAGCTGGAGCACTTACAAATGTCAAGGCAGGCTGACAGCCCACGGGCAGAGCTATCTCCGCAGAGTTAGGATGTTTCGTGGAGGAAGCATCCCACACAAGTCATCCTGGTGGTTAGGCTGCAAACAAGCTCCTCGCTGACACAGCCAAGGCCCGGCCGTGGGCTCCCCACCAATTTTATGGCAGAGGATCCCAGGGCAATCGGTGGTGATACAGGGGAGGGCAGTGAGCAACCACAGCCGTGACCCTTCTTAGCAAGGGTGTGTTTGGGAATTTTGGACTCTCTGTGGCTCTCATGTGAGGCCTCTTGACCCCTGGATGCAGCTGCCATAGAATAGACTTCTGCAAGGCTCAGGTATGTGCTCTTAAAGGATCTCATGTTTTTCAAGTGTCATCAGCAATACTTGGACAAAAAATCCTTTCTTTTCCTATTTCATTTTGGAAAATAGGTTGTTAAATAGTTATCTTCTCAGACACTTAATACTGATGCTGAGAGAAAAAGCAAGAGCAGGAAAAGGGGAGCACCTTACAGATCCTGTGACATGCTTGCACTAGTGAAAGGGAATCTGGTGCTATCCCCTTCACTAAAAGGAAAATAACAGAGAGAATGTGAGGAAAAAATCCTTACTATCTCCTATCAGCTAAAATATTTTTTTGTTGTTAAATTACGTTTCTATCATTAAAATAGATGTCAGTGGGTTGGCCATCAATCTGCCTCTTCAAAGAGAGACACTGGAGTAAGGATGGGGCAAGACCAGAGAGCTTTTTTTGTGTAATACAGATGTATTAAAGGACTTCAGTCAGCTGTATGAGCTTAGTTTTAAGGTTATTGTGGCAAGAAGTTTATGGCCTCCATTTTACCCCTAAGACAAGTCCAGTGGGAACAAACTCTAAATGAAATGCATACTAAGCAGTTATTTTAGAGTCTCCCAAGTATATGTATTTAGTTCTCTTCCTTTTTCCTCCCATTCTCCAAACCAGAAAACACCACACAGCACCTCTAACAATCTTAACACCTCTGGCACAAAACTGAGGACACCTCAGGAACGTGCTGCAGGAGACATCAACATTCCCAGCATTTATATAGACGTGACCAGTTACATTTACAGGCCATTAAAACTTGCCACCTCTCTGCTCCCGTCACAGTGCAGTGTCAGGGTGTGATGTGACCGTGTAGCCGCTGGGGTTTGCTCCTGCTTGCAGAGCTTGGTCCAACGCCTCAAACCTGAACCCACTGCAAAACTTGCTGCCTGGTGAAAGGATTAATTTGTAGCAAGATCTCAAAGCCATGGATTTTCCATACTTTATTGCCAGTCTAAAATTTAAGCTCAATACCTCTAATACGTGAGACACAGGACGAGTGTGGAACGTGCCCTTTAATGGGTTTGTCTCCATCCTTCTCTATGATCATCGTTTGTTGTTTCGCCACCTTACCGACCCACACAGCATCTTAGCAACATCCCTGGCAGCACACTGTAGGGAGATAATACTAATTAGAGTTATCAAGTCCGTCTTGATTTTGACATGACGCTGCATGCTGCTGTGCAGACTGCAGCAGATACATCCCCCTCCCTCCGCCCCCAGATGTAGCCCAGCTACAAATGCTCGGCTCAGATCAAGTCTGAAAGGAAAAGAGAAGGTCACCAGCCGCTCGCAGCAAATCTCCTGCTGATGCTGTGCCAAAACACTGCTGCTTTTTCCCAGGATGAGCCCAGCTCTCTGGTAGACTTGCCAGCTTCTACCTCTTTTCTTAAGCTGGATCTCAATGAAACAGTCACGTATCCACACCGTCTAGAAACTGAGTTCATTTTCTATTGGACAACTCTAAAAGCCTTGTCAGGAAGCAGTGAATGGGCTGGAAATTAAGCTGTAAAACGCACTATATTCGTGCATTAGAATACAGGAATTGACAGGTAACAATAAATACACTCACAGATGTTAAAACAGTAACTATAGCCTACAGGGAAATAAAAATGTATATTTTTTTCTATTCTCTGAACTTCTGAGACATAGCCTTGCTTTGAAAAGGCTGGTTTAGACTTCATTTAAAAACAAGAGCAGATGATGTCAAAAATTCTTCTCCTCCTTTTTGGAGGCCCATTAAATTACGGCATGATTTTAAGATGAAACAGATTTTGTTTTCTCCAATAATTCTGCTATCTAGTTGTGCTCCTTTAATTAGCTATCAGCAGCACTTAATTTATTTCTAGCATATTGTTGCTGGCTTTTTGCATATCTCTCCAAACCTGTGAAAAATCATAAAAATAGACCTACAAAAATTAATCTTCCAATTCCATGTGCAGCAATATTAAAATGGTAATTGCACTCTTTAAACCTCTAAAACCTGGTTCTACCTCTAGATACTTATCTGAAAGCCCAGTGAAGTTGTGTGATAGCTGCTGTTGATGCTACTTACACATTACTGGAAGTCATTGAGGCCTGATACTAATCACTAAAGTGTAAGAACTTCACACAGAGAGGCCAAAGTTTATCAGTGCCTTTGATTTCTGTACTGAAGGTTGATTGTCTGGAGAAATGAACTCCTTTTATTAATTCTTAGCATCATACTTACCTTTATTTATGATAGCACAGGAAGAAATCTTGTCATCTCAAATGTATTACACAGCTTGCAATGGAACGATTTCTTACAAACCTGAGCTTAAATATAGACCCTTCCCCCATGAGCGGGTAGGATGTGAGGTCAGGTCACACTTCACTCCTTAAGGAAATTCACTGCCCCATAGAAACACCTTCTGCTCCCTGCACAGAAGTCTACAAACTGCTATGACCTTGTTGTGATCGCAGGTTTAACCACTTGCTACACACTCCAGGAAAACAGACTGCAAAGAATATCTCACATTTTGGCAATATTTACCAGAAATAGGTCAAAGGTTATTGACTGTTGTCTCTTACAGAGCCTCTGTAACAGACTGCAAAGAATATCTCACATTTTGGCAGTATTTACCAGAAATAGGTCAAAGGTTATTGACTGTTGTCTCTTACAGAGCTTCTGTAAGTGATGGTTTTGGGGATAATTCTCCTCCACGAGGTCGTGGCAGGGCACGTACACCCCACAAGGACAGAGCGGGAGGACAATGTCCTGCTTCCTCCATTGCCAGTCCCACTGCACGCAATGGGCACCTTGGGATGAACTCACCAAGAAGCGAGCAGGGCTGATCCTGGGAAGGAAGCAGCCAGAAACCAGTTGCCTCCTGGCTCATGGGAGCCTCCAGCAGAGTGCAGTGAGGAGACAGTGGCTGCCCTTTAGTGGAGGGAGGACAGCATTGAGTGCAGCCTTACAAGGCTTCTCAGAGCTACTCTACAATGCTGGGGTCTAACAAAACCACAAACTTCCCTTATCATTTTGGTCATTTCACTTTAACATATCAAAATCACCTAAAATAGGAAGGATGGGGTGTGACAGTACTATTTCGTGACATTATAATATCTAAAATGTCTCAACTGGACTTTTTTTTTTCCTTTTAGATTAGATTATTTGAAGACTTTTTTCCATAAAGAAAACATATTCTTTTCTACAGACCCAAGCATGGAAAGGCTAAGGACTGGCACCAGCTGACTTGGAGGCACCCTTCTTAGCTGAGATCCAGAGAGGACCTTCAGGAACCACAAGTGGGTCTGATTATCCATTCTAAAACCACAACCTATGCTGAAACAGTAAAGCAAAGGTTCTGGACAAAAAAAAAAGAAAAAAGAAAAAAGAAAAAAGAAAAAAAAAAGAGAGAGAAAAAGAGAAGTGGAGATCTTCTGGGGAAACATCACTGTATTTTACTCCAGAAAAAGTGATATCAAAGAGAAAAAGAAGTGAACAGGTTACAGTATTAAAATTTCTTCTCTATCATTTAGATTCATTTCAGAGTTATTTGGCAAGCTCTCACAATGGACAGCTTCAAATGCCCTCGAGTAATTACAAAAGAAATTCCATTAAAAGACCCTGATGAGGGAAAGTATTAAAATTGAATATACACTTTGCTGTGATGAATTTTTCTACTTCACTTCTGTAGCAAATAATACAGCTCCATGTTGTTAGGTTTTTTTCTTTCACTAAAAGCGTGAATTACAGTCCTATAAATTTACCCTTACTGTCAATTAAATTAAATAAACATTGTCTGAGTGCATTAGGAAGAGATACAAAACAATTCAATACCAGGGTTAGTTATTGAGGAGGTTTTTAATGAGCATAAATTGATGTAATTAAAATAAATCTACTTTTCACGTTTCTTGAGTAGATGCCCTGTAGCCATTCCTGTAGAATGCTATAGCAAAATGCACACTGGGCCAAAGCTCCTAGCTTTCCACGGATTAAATCGGAGCTTCCTGCTCTCTGGGATTTCAGAGATGAGTAAGGCTGGAGGATGCTGCCTACTTAAAGGGTGGGTGAAGGAATGTAAATGTGAAGATCAACATTCACGCTTTTGTTAAGTTATTTTTTCCATCATACAATCACCTTCCATTGACAGAGCCAAATGAGGAAATGAAAATACTTTTCATTATTAGCCTTTATAGGCTGTTGGTAAGTAGTTGGTAACATCTATAAACTCTGCCTTTGGAAGGTATTTTACAAGTTGTGATATAGCCATGTACTGGGACCACATTTAAACCAATATGCTAGGCTAAAAAAGTATGTTGCTCTTACAAGATTTCCCTCCCTCTCTTTCTTTGCATCCCTAAAATAATATCAGTAGGATGACCAACATTATTGACTTGTTTAAGGGCAGGAGGCATGAGTTCTCTGTGGAGCAGCAGATGCCAGGTACGCCTATTAATAAACCACACAGAGCTGAGGAGAGCAGAATGCTGAAGAAGCTCAGTTGGTATATATTAGGCAATTCTAAACAGATGGAGATTAATAACAAAAATAAAATCAAAAGTATTTTATATTTGAGACCTACACTCTAGTGGTAGGGATGGCGACGACGTCTAGTGTGGAGGTGTTTGTATCCCCAGATCTCCCATCTTAAACTGCTCCGAGCCTGCCCCAACACCACTATCATTGGCACCTGGGCCCTACAGACAAAATACAGGTTATTTGTCACTTCACATTGCATAGTCCAGTTCTTGAGGCTTCCCCGCAAAGTGTTTGGCCTTAGAACAAAGGCAGAGCATATGAAGAAAAAGTTCCATATATAACACCATTCTTCTCACCTTCATTTGGGCTGGTCTAGGTCCTCGAGCTGAAGTCCTATTGCCTCTGTCAGATAAATTCTCCAAATCAGTTCCCATTTCAGGAGTTCATCTTCACATAGGAAAATTATTCTGGCTAAAAAATAGAGAAAGAATTTTTTGTTGTGTGCAAGACTGTCATTGACAATTAGTGCCTTTGGCATCCCCTCTTCAGAGAGAAGAATTTCACTCTGCGGATAAATAAAGTGTTTAGGTCTCCAGGGATGTCAGCCTTTAACAAACAATAAATGTGTGCAACAGTTTAGAATGGAATATAAATCAGAACAGCAACTTGAAGGGTCCTTCTTAATAACACAGCGTACGTTTATCTCCAAGAAAAGAAGACCCAGCAGCTAGCAAACACCACAAAATTTCCACACACCATGGCATTGTCTACAGCTCTTAGAAAGGTAAAACACGCTTGAATAGATGTCAATGTTCTTAACACTAGAGACCTCCTCAGAGAAAGGAAAACACAGCTCTCTATTTCTCCCAAGGCAGCACAAAGTACTGTTCCTTATAATTGCAAGCATAAGATTCAAAAACATTTCCATAGCCTTGGTGATGCCTGCTGCAAACTGGCAGCATACCAATCACTGGCTTAGGCTGTAACACAATAGGTAAAGTCCTTAAATCTTGATGTGCACATCTCTCCACCCTTAAAGATGGTGGTTTTGATAAAGACATACAGCTTGGAAGCATGGGAGTTCATTTACAGAATGTTTTTACAGTGAGACAGGTTTGCTCTTTTCAGCATATAATTCTCTCCTTTCCCCCCCTTCTCTTTTCTAATTTCTCAAGGTTATTATCTCAGTGCTTTTTCCTTGGTACCAATTCTTCTTAGCTCACAGTGACTCACAGCAGGGAGGCACAGAGAGCTACCACCGGAAGCCTCCTCCCTGGAGACGCTTCACAATACTGCCTATTATTTAGTGACTTGAAACGCTGGTATAATGGCACACGTCTCCAACATCCCCTTCTTTCATTTGTTCACCCCAGGGACCCAAGCCATGCAGACAGATCTCCATTCTCTCTTCCCTACTCTACCCCAGCAATGTGCAGGGAAGCAGAGTGGCCCATCTCCAGAACGCAGCTGGGACTCCTGCCACTGGTGTGCAGCAAATCGAAGTGCTAGGCTCCAAAGCTCAGCTCAACCATGTACTCACCCACCGAGGAAAACCCTGAATACGGTTAGAAAAACCCAGCATACCTTAAGGGGGTATTGAATTTGGATATGTTCTTGTTGGTCATCAATACCCACCCTGAAAATCAGAGGAGGAAAGCAGTGGAGAAGATATTCCAGATGCTATGATTGTGCTGGGATGAGGGTTAAAGCCTTCTCTGCTGATGCTTAGCAGAAGACCTCCTCAGTAGAAGTAAACCTTCCTCAGCAGATCCCTCATTGCAGTTTAAAAAGTCGGCCAGCCCTCCTTGTGCCCCCACGCAGCGTTTATTCAGCAGAAGAGGACAGATCCTAGGGATATATGAACTTGCAGTTCTGGAAGGAAATCGACTCCCCTGGTTTTATTAAAGATGACAAAAGAACAGACCATTTTGCCTCTACGTGGGCTGTAGCCCTTCAGGCGTGAAGACAAGTGTCTTGCAGGCTGACAACAGGACACGGGGCCATTACAGGGTACCTGCCAGCCCTCCGACTAACCTACCAGCCATTTACATCTGGCTGTTATCTATTGTTCCTTTTGAAGTTCTCTCTTCCAAAAACCACACCAGGTGAAATCCAATATCATGCGCTGACTCACAAACAGCTATTTATTTGGAAGAAATCTTTCACTTGAGTCTTTTGTTAGAAGTTTCTAAGGAAAACACAGGGTAATAGAGCAGGTGAAGTCACAAGTTGAACTGACTGCACACAATAAATAAAACATCTATAGCTTCAGTGTGCCATAGCTCTGCTGGGTGAACAGGATAACGTTTTGGAGCCTAGCAGTGGTTCGGGATTACAGGTTACTTTTCTGTTCTACTAAATTAATTACGTGGCTGAGCATGTCTCCTTGCCTCTCAAATTTTTTGTTGACACATTTGCTTCTGTGTTATCCATTTGAAAGAAAAATTCCTTAGAAGAAAGCCCATCTTCTTCTGCAGACTTCTCTCTGTACCTGCCCTAGCACCATAATCCTTTCTTGGCACATCTAGTAATTGCCTTAATATATATGCAATTATTAATAGAAGTTATGACAATGGGAATAATTATGGGGTTTACTGTTTCATGGCCCATATAAAAATTTGTTTTGGTTCAAATATTACTCACATTAAGTCCAAGATCATAATGGTAACGTTTAACCCCAGTGATGACTGGATGCAAGGTGCTCGTTGGCTGCTTATGGCAAAAATTGCTGTAGAGATGACTGCCCTATACAATTACAAACATATTAAATGAACTGAATTCGAACAGCCACAATAAGGGAAAGGAGAAAGTATGTCTCTTCCAGGACAGCGCCTAGCTGCCATTGGCAGTTAGCTTTCAAAGACGAATCCTCCTCCTGAAACACAGCGTGCACACTGACACGGGGTAGGTTACACTCTCACTTTCTCCGTAACCTTCAATGGGATGTGACATGAGGAAGCATGAAACAGAAAGCTTTCTGCCAAAGTAGAAAATAGGGAGTCTTCCTTGTTCTCTTCCTTTATTTTTCCCCCCTTTAGCAATCTAAGAATTGCACAGATTAGAAACAGCACTTTCCACCCTGGAATGCCCCCCATAGGTGAAAATGCCTGCAGAATACAGCTGTCAGCTGGACACCCACCTTTCCAGAAAGGCAGAGGGCGATGAGCTATGTGCAGGCTGGAACAGGTGTCCTGCTTCCTTCCTTCCTCCCTGGCATGTGCCATCCCCGTTCACACGGGTCCATGAGCACAGCAAACCCAGGGGTTTTGCCACACCAAGAGAACTGAGGAGAGCAAAACCCAGAAAGGGTGCAGCAGGTAGGCAAAACTCCAACCCCAAACACCTTAATATTGCAAATCTTATCCAGAAAGCAACTGCCCTTTTGGGAAGGGGTTACAGTCTTATTGCGGAACTTTCTCCCTCATGCCACTGAGAAAAGTACAAATTATTGTTTTCTTCAGTATGAAATCTGCCATTTTCATATGATCACACACCAGTAGGACTGGAGCTTTATCCAAAACAGCAGAAATGTTAAGCCTGGCTACACCACAGGGAACAGTACCATGTACCCTGGCACAAGGATACCAGCAGACTATTGGCAAAAGGCTGCTGGATTACACATAAATCAAATTAGCAGGGGGTGGAGAAAGAATTCCCTCCCCAGGGCGCCATGTTAGACAGGCTGCGGAGCCAAAGGGCCGAGCACACCCACAGGCTGCCCTGTTCGGGACCAGAGGCAGTGATATCCCCCCAGCCTTCAGCTCTTTGGGGCAGGGAATCCCATCCTGCTGTGCAAAAGAGGGGTTTCATTAGGCATTGCCTCCTCTCTTCCACAAAACTCGTCTTGAAATTGTGCTGAAGCCCTGAGCAGGCCTGGCTGTGCTCGTGTCTTTGCTGCCTGGCATGATCCCTCAGCTAATTGCTGGATGGGAGAGGCACCTCTTCTCCATGCATCAGGCGGTGCTTCAAACATAAATATTTCATAAATGACAGAGACTTCTTGAAAATTATTAACACATTTCTGCAACCCATGCTTGAGGAATGTTGTGAAACAAACAACCAAACAAAAAAGCCTTGCTTTCAGGGTTTTGCTTTCCACTCTTAGACTGATCCTGACAGTATGTAAAACATGCAACAACAATGTTTTTGTAGAGTATTAATACAACATACCTCAAGGATGTTTATCAACTGCTGCTCTTAGGAAACCTTTTGAAATAGTTACTTGAGTCCCACTGGATCCTCCTTGAAGGTAAGGGTTCCCAGGAATTTATTTGTATTTCAGAGAAGAACACGCTGACCATGTTCACACTTCCTAATATTTCTTCCAGACACTAGGGATTGTTTACCCACACTTGCATGCAAATATCCCCTCTAATTAATTTTGTTCTTTTAAAATGCCGTTTAAATAAAGCTTTTCAGGGAAACAGAGCTTGTTTCTATTTATCTTAGTTGAAACTAGGACTATAAATCTCTTCAGTTTCCTTTATTGACCTTAGACAAAATTACAAATATAAATTACAGCTGCTGCAAATTAAATGTTCTAATGACTGTTTGAAAGCAAATGCAATAGCGTCAATAACAAATTAGATAAGACACAGCAAGAACAGCATAAAGCAACCATTCACTGGTGAAATCCAAAAGATTTCTGTGAAAACCCTCAGCCAGGGGTGCTCTCCTCCTACCACCAGATTTCTTTCATATCTCTCTGTTTTATAAACTCAGTTATCCAGACCCAGAGGACCTGCAGGTGGCTTAATATATCCACCATAAAAACTCAGGGAAAAACACTGTACTTGAAGAGGCAATATATATTCCATATAGCCCAAGCTGAAATATATAAATATATCACCAGTTTTACTGTCCCAGCAGTTTTCTTCGTTCTTCATCTCACCATAAACATTGGCCACAGGGTCATGGTCTACAAGGGCAAATATCAAGTGATGCTGCTTCAGGTACCATACATTTCTCATGAAGGAGCTCCTATTTCGCAAAGCAGCGTAATCATCAGTTTTCTACACCACTGACACTTAGACCCTTATGCACAAAGGTATCTGTTTACCAGGTCATGAAATTGCAAGTATAATAGCAGTGACTTTGCTGCACTTGATAAAACCGTAAAACATTTCATTTTGCTGCCTACTGAGCTTTAAAAAAAATTACATTGGAGAGGAGACAACATTCTTGTTACCATCGAAGTATTTCAAAGCATCTACTTTTCTGCTTGTGATCTGGGGACATGCATTTTTCCTTCTTTTCCAGTTGTGCCACTGCTTTCTGATACAAACAGCACTGCAAATATCCAGGAAAAAAAAAAAAAGAAATCCTCTTATTCTTTCTTAAGTTTTATATGATCACAAAGCCTCTCTGGATACGCATATATCTGTGTGTAGTATTAACATCCCCATAAATTTTATGAAATAGGTACCCCCAGTAACTAGACGAACTCTGCATTTACATCACACACACCAATAAATAAATAACTAAAAATAATAAATAAAAATAATCACACAAGACACACTGGAAATCCTATATTTGTCTTTCTGGCTTACAAAGCTAATTTGCTTCTAAACAGAATTCAGTTGGTTTGTTAGCCATCGCTGTCTCAGGGCCTAACAGCCAATGTGGTGTCATTGGAAATCAACAGCAAACTTTGGCTGAAAGTCTACTGACTGTGTTTGGAAATCAGAAAAACTTTTAACTCTGGACCAAGGCAAGGATCTAGTGTGATGCTGCCTCAGGGCAGAGCTGACAGATCCTCCTAGCCTGCGAACTGCCCCACAGATGGCTCTTCTCTTCTCTGCTCACAGCAGGCAATATGCCTTGATTTTGTTGTCCCTAATTAGTTAAGCTAAAAAGTGAGAAAAGGTAAGAAAAATAAAAAAATAAAACACTTCTTCCCTTGTGGCAGGCAAGCAGCTGTTCAAGAGAGACCTCCATGGACACCTGGTACCTCTGGCACCTCTATGTTTCTGGAAGAAGTTGGATGTTTTCTTGAAATAGATGCACTCAGTCGTTCTCTGAATCCTTGCAAAGATTCAGACACCATTTGCTGCTTTAGTGGTGAAATTAATGAGAATCTCAGCCCTCCTCTAAGCCTCTTGTCAGCGCAGCTGGGAGAAAGGCCTCGCAGCGCAAGCACGGGGCCTGCTGCTAGCAGGTACGGCTGGCCTCTGCTCTGGGGAGAGCGCTTATGTAAGCTGGTACCTGACATCCGCCTCTATCCTCTACTGTACATCGGTTTGTGTAATTTCATTCATGATTTACTCTGACCTTTAGCTGTGTTTGATATTTTCTGGTACCAAAAATTGGCACTTAATAAAGGAAATTTCAAGAAAACATCAGCCAACAAGCTAAATATCTGCACAGGAAAGGCAGATTTTGTACGGAACTGAAGAAAATCATTATCTTGCTGTCAGCCTAGGAAGATTCCTCACAACTTCAACCTCAAGTTATGAAAAGATGGATCTCCTTCTGCCTTAATACCAGAGTTTTATCCCTATTTGTTCTCAAAATACCCAGGTTCTTTATTCAGCTCTTTTGGGTAATGGTGCTCTACAGATCTGGCTTTGGGAAGATTTTTCTCCTCTCTATTACTGTTAGTTAGCCCAAGCTACTCTGCATGTTTGCATTCATGCACGCAGCAAATTCACTGAGCATCCTCCATGGGAACATTCTGCAAAAATCATCTGCTGGATGCACCAGTTCAGCGCAAAGATTATCAACATCCAACGGTAAATGTTGGGACCTTAGAGTTAAATGGCAAAGAGGCGATTACAAAGACAAGGTTAAATACCTTTGTTCACAATGCCCACAAGTCACAAGGCCTGAAATGTTTGCTCTTGAAACTGGAACTCGGTAGCACGGGGTCTGGAAAAAAAACCTGCTCCCTTAGCGGGCCCAGCCCCTCTTCTGCAGTTATTTGCAGAAGGGGAAAAAAAACAGCCTTTGCATTCAGAACTCCCATGGAGCTCTGCAGGCAAAAGAAACACAAAAATCTCTTTGATCATGTTTAAATATTTCAGAGAGGTGACCAGGCTTTGGAAGTTTAATTACCTTAAGCCATGAGAGGGCAGAGAATGAGGGCAACGGCAAAGAGAAAGGAGAAAAAAAAAAAAGAACTTTTTTTCAGGACAACGGGATGTTACTATTTATGAACCTGCAGAAGAATTAGAGCTGAAATAATTAGACAGAAAAAGAGATTTTAATTAATGATGGTAGCTCTTAAGAAAGGAACCAGATTGCCAGCCCTGCAAACCGCCAATTCTTTTTATCCACAAGGTGTATATACCCTCAGTGAGGCCATCGCATAGATCTCTAGCACAGGACATCGTCCTGAGCTGTGAAGTCCAACATCTGACCGGTCACACCTCTCGGCTTTTGCTGCAGCTGAGTTTTGCCACGTGAATAGTTGTTCACTAAATCAGTTCCTCAGTACAATCAGATCCTTCGACATGGGCAATTGATCTCTAATGACTTGAGCCAACCTATAGAGGTGACCAAGAATCACAAATCCTACTGAAATAAATGAAGAGTACCACAGGTCCCATCAAGGTCCCAACCTGAGGAAGTCATGGTAAATGGAATACCAGCTCCCTCTAATACCTAAGGAATAAGGAAAGCTTTAAGGAAAAAAAAAAGGGGGGGGGGGGGGAGGGCGGCACTGGAGAGGGGAGTAACTACTCATTCAGATCAAGCCATTTAGGTCAACTACCTGTCATCCTGTTTAGAAACAACAGCCACTTTATCCCAGTCCTTAAGAGCATCATAGCTGTGGGGCCACGAGGCGCTGCATTTTGTGGAGCAGCAGAACTGCAGCTGTAGAATTTGTTCCTGAGTTGGAAGGTGAGGGAGAGGGTTTGTTTTTTCAGTTGTTATTAATAACATTCTGGAGCAATGCAATGCTAGCAGAAGCCTTTTACCATCTCCCTCTACATCCTGTTCTCCACTCCTTTGCAGCTGGATGGAGAATTCCGCCTCCCAGAAGTGTGGATCAGACTAATGCATATGGGGTAAAAATCCCCTGGTAGAAGGAAATGTAGTCTGGCTGATCCCTGAAAATTTAATTTCTAGTTTCCATTGGCTAACACAGGTAGCTTTAAATAAATCTGAAGGGTACCACCTTGCTGCAGCTCTCATAACCTCTTGCGGCATGGGAAAGCAATGATCTTCACTACTTGAGCCTGATACAAAATAGATTAAGTCAAACATATCAACTTCACTTTAACATGAGTGTTTCTATTACCTGGGTCAGAGAGTCTGTGCAGTCACTCTCCAAAACCCGCTGTTATTAATTCAGCAATTATAGCTTTAAGGTGGCAGGGAATCCTCGGTGTTTGAGCTGGCACTGGAAAGCTGTAATTCTGAATGGGACATGACGTGAATTACCGGATTGCTGTAATTCTTCAGCTTTTTATGCATTTTCACTGCATATATTAAAATACAGCAAGTAATTCACTTTTAATTATGCAAATTCAAAGACACTAAGACAAGAGATGGATGAGTTTTTAAATGCCTGCTCTGTCCGACCACCTGGGGTTAGCATACAAAATCCACCAGCTAATCAGGTAACCTGGCCCACCACGCTCCCGCTTGCCTGAGCATACACAAAATTACCTCTTTTTAGTATTCAGCACCATTACAAGAGCACAGAGTACAGGAAAGAAATTGCCAAGCAGCAGGGAAGCTGGGGAAAGGGAGATGATCTCTACCTGCCTCCCCAGCTTCTCTGGGTGTTCAAGGACAGATGACACACAGTTCTTCTGATTTCAACAGAAGACCTCAAGGGCTGTCAGGTACTTTCTAATTTGGCAGTTATCCTTCTCATATTATTCCTTGGTTTTGCTGGGGGAGCATTCTTAGCCACTGTTTCTCAAGGAAAGGAAAGATTTGCCCAACAGAGGTGTTACACATAACTCTCAGTAACATAGTCACAGTATGCATCACATTCTGCAGCTCTGCTCTTGGCTTCTTCACCACTCCTGAGTAAAACCCATGGCTGAAACCAGCTTTTAAGTGCGTACGTCCACACACAGGTCTGTGCATTTATTGTAAAGGAGAAATAAGTTACACTGCTTTCAAAGACACTGTTGTTAAATTGTAAGATTCCAAGTGCAAGTAATGATGGCTTGTTAAAAGTCTAGTGACTGTATCTAATAGCTGCAGTGTTCAGTGCTGTAATTACAGAGGCAAGAGATTGCTGAACATGTGTAAAAAAGGAAATAATTGGGGTAGCAGTAATGCAAAAGCTTCTCCAAGCCTAGAGCAATTGTTATTTTGCCCTCCTACTGATGTGCTACTTCCCAAGGATACAATGGTTAGAAGCTAGCTCACTCTGATGAACATTAAGGTTAGGTGTTTTCTACCAGGAACCCTAAGGCTTCACCTCCAGTATATCCATAGTTTAGGACACGGGTGTAAAATTACAACACTTTATTGCCTTGCCCTGAAAGGATACATCTGCCTCTTTTCCCTGGAAGTCTGGGAGAAGTTTCCAGCAAGCAAATTAGCAATGCAAATCTCTAGCAACCTACGGAAGGAGGGAGCTAAAGGAGGTGCTCGTGAGGTACTGCTGTGCTGAGTACTTCACATTAGTATCTCCAGCCCTGGTGGAAACTTTTGTTTTTCTTTAATCTGTTCATCTTCCTTTCCCCACCTAGGGATGCCTCTTTGCTGGTCTCAGTCTTGCTTCTCTAAAACACGATTTCTTGCAGCTTCTTCAGCCGCTGTTCTGTGTGCTGGAGCCTTTCACTGCTTTCCTGCATGCCTACTGCATACAGTTGTAAAAGAACACTGTCTTCCTGAAATGGAGTGGGTGGATGGAAGAGGTTTTTCTGCCATGTCCTTGGCTTTGCTATTACAAGTCTCACTCAGATACATTATCTGCCCTGAAGCCCTGGAATTCAGCTTTATTTTCAAGCTTTTTGAAACTCACAGCTCTATTTTGGCATACCTGCTGATCTCAGCCTTTAAAAATCTAACCAGAACAGAACAGTCACCACATCAGCCTTTTACCAACAGGCACTACCAGCTTGTTCCCTACTTCTACTCCCAAGACATTGCATGACCTTTCTTGGTCTCATCATGAGACAAGTCTGGCTTGATCTGACAAAACCTCTGAATGCACCGTTTCTCTATGAATTCATCACCAAAGAAAGGCTCAGAACCTGGAACTAAAGAACTGAGATGCTCCCCTCCTGCTGCAGTTGGAAAAGTACCTCTTGTTCATTGTGCACAGAGTTGCTTGAACTTCTCCACTTCCCAGTCATGCTACAAAAAAAGCAGATTTTATAATCAGAAGGAAATGAAAAGCACAAAAGGAGGTGTTGGCTGCATGATTAAAGAGTTCTTTCAAAATACAAAATGAAGCACAATTAATATCTTGGCTTGAGGGAGATTAATGACTTAGATGGACACTTCCATTCTCACCTGATGTTGCCATTACATAGCAATGGCTGCTATAACTCCCTTAAAATTAATTCTGCAACACATCTGCTACTGGTTCCACCAACCAGACTGCGTAAAGATCAGCCTGTAACAGGAATCAGTTTAACCTCATTCACCTTCTTAACGTCAGTGGTATCATAGAGATCACTTATACCCTTGTACGTTAAGTAAAGCAGTTAAATTGTGCTACTGCACTGGGTTTAGACATAAAAGGCAGGCTTAATAATAGGTTTAAAGAAAAGGCTTAGAACAGGAGTTCTGAATGCAGAAAGAGGGTTAGTGTCAGATAATACCAGCTTGTAAATAGAAAGCAAGGTTAATATTTGGCTTAAAGATAAGACTGTTTTTTATTGATCGGAATGATTTATATATGCTATGGGAGATAAATATTTTGGTGGAAACAAGTGGCAGAAGCACCAACGCTGCACCTTTGAGTATGGTTCACCTGAGCAAATATGACTGCTAGACTAGAAACAGCCGCTTCTGAGCTTGCCACAGAGGGCTCCTTGTACAGGAAGCAGAGACCACAGAGACACTTCAGGATGCATTTCATCTCAGGCTGGGCAGGTATTGGGGAAGCCTGGCTCTGACAAGGGTGTCTGTGGCCAGACATCTAGATGGGCAATGGAGGATGGCCTCTGACTGCAGGACAGTGGTTGGGACGGTGCCAGGGGCTGGGCTGAAATAACAGGATCCAGGTTAGCAGAAGTGTTGGAGAAGCTGGTGGGTGAAAGGTATCCATAGGTACATAAACATTATTTTTATTTTATCTTAGTGATCCAAGGCATTGTTTAAACAGTGATGCTATTATAGACTTAGCCAGTTTCTTTCTGATTACACCAGAACCCTGATCCTTCCACCAACGAATGCTAAACAAAGCAGCATTAGGTAAGTTACTGGGAAATGAAAGCATATTTGCACAGCAATAGAAAAAAGAAAGAAATGGGACAATAATGAGCAACCAAATAGTAACACAGTTAAGGGTATTGGTTTGCAGGAAACAAGTGACTATTCTGAACCCTGAAGTACCAAATGTAATGAATCACAAGAGCTCACTAAAATGAGAGCAAACATACCAATTCTTTGTATTTGAGTATGTACAAATATCAAAGCAATTTGGGGTTGTTAACCTCCACAGCTTGATGACGATACGTTCACCATTATTGCATAGCACTTCCCTCTTCAGAAACTCTCTGTATATTGGTTTTGATGTTTTACTGAAGCATAATGCTTGCCTGAAAGGAAGCTTAATATCAGGCAACATTGAGTAGCTCATAAAGAAGAGGATGATTTAAAAAAAATTAATCTAGGAAAGGAAGCAATCTGACACATTATTTCTGACAATGCAGTGTGAAGAGGTGCTCAAAATATTTGAATTTCTGTTTTCACATGGATTTCATAGCTTCCCCTTTCCTAAAGACCTCAATAGATTTAAGTTTACCTCCTTCATCCACACTGCTCTTTCATCTCTACGTGCCCTACCTCCAGTCCTACAGCTGAAGCATTAGTGCATATACGAAGTGCATCTATTCCCTCCTTCTCTGCTCTGTTCAGTATCCCAACAAGGACCACAACCAAGCTTTCTGCCAAAGATGCCTAACTGCCAAATCAGAGTAAATAACAAAGAGCATTAAGATGACAGCAATTACATTTGGAGAGCTTGGCTGGGCACATAGCACTCGTGGTAACCACTGTAAATGTTGCACTGTCCTCTTTCCTGAGCTAGCCTTTTTCTCCTTTTGTGGGGATTCAAGAAGTACCTTGGCTGACGCAAATTCTGTCTTTCTACACACCGCTGCATGGTGACCTCCCAACAGGCACGACAGCAGTATCTGCCTGCAACTGGCCCTGCACAGAAAGTAAGGGGGCAGAGTAAGGCACCCCAATGCTATCCCTGGGGAGAGGGGCACCACAAATTGGTGCTGTGCTACAAAGTCACCCACTACCAATAGCTCTGGTTGATGTGTACACGCATTCCTACCATGTTTTTTTTCCCATATTTGCAGCCTTACCACTGTGATCCTGAACCTTGCTTGTCCATAACTCCTCCCCTGCCTTCCCCACAGGAAGCATATTGCACGAGGTGAGGCACTGGGCAGAGCTATACAAATGCAGAAACTTTCCTCCTCCTAGGAACTGCTTGCTCGGTTTACTGTATGTTTGGGGAAACAAATAAATTATAATCTGGTAATGGAAGTGTAAATAGCAAAAACTATCTTTCTTTCCAGATCAGTTAATTATCCATTGAGAGCCAGGAAACAATACCACCACCAAAAAGCTTCAAATTCTTCTACAGTCTTTTAAAAAATATCCCAACATGTAATCAGCCACTTCTTTGCTTGGAGGAGGGGAACATGCCACAGAACTTAAGGAGCATTTTGTTCGGGAAATCACATCTTTCCCCATTTTCCAGCTGACACATTGCATTGCAAGTCTGTCACAGCACATTACCTCGGTGATGTGATGTAATGCAACATTGCTGATGCAACCCAATCTGATGTGTCTAATGTGATACATCAGATACAATATTTGAGAAGATTTTTCTGAAAACAGCATCCACAGAAAAGATTCTCTCCCTTCTTTGCCAATTATAAAAGCCTTCCCAAAGAATTGCATCACCTGGAGATAATTGCTTTTTCACAGGTAATTAGCAAACACAATTAGTTGTGGGAAAGGTTTGCTTTTCAGCAATTCACACGCACAAAAATGAAAAGAAGAAAAAAAAAAAGGAAAAGAAAAGATGATCACAGCTGACCAAGATAACTCACCTGAGCAGAAGTTAGTTACAGGGCTAAATTGTGCCACCCTCAGGCTGATTTTTTTCCCCCCACTGACAAGCGAGAATTCAGTTTTTGGAGCTCTGTGCTTACAGGGTTTCACTTATGGCCCTGAATTGTAGTGATGCTCTGAGGGAATATAACTGTCAGCCCTTCATCAGGAGGTGCACCAAAATGCATTAGGACAACGGGAACTAAGTTTCAACCTTGTGAACTCTGTGGTTCATAAACAGACTGGCTGTTAAATTTGCTAATCTCTGCAGTAGGTGGGTGTCACTGAAAATGGAATCAAGTGAAGATGCATCTCTCAGCAGGCATCAAAGGAAACCACAGTGAAAAGAGTGAGATTTATTCCATGGTACGCACTGGGCACTGCAGCTGCACTGAGGGCTGCCCACAGTCCTGCTCCACTTGTTTTTCCAAAGCCAACATCAGCTATGGAAACCTGCTGGCTTTTCGCAGAGACAGCTGTGCTCCATGTCATGATAACCATATGAAAAGTAAGAATCAATGGACACAGACTTTAAATATTCCACTAAAGTGGCAACGGTATTTGAAAGCAGAGGAGACTTTGGCTGAAGCAAATGAAGTATTACTGGACTGAGAGGTGCAAGCAAGCCCCATCTCTTTGCTGTATCATTTGACCGAAGATAAATGAGAGCTAACATCCCCACAGACTTTGCTAATGGATTCTAAGAAGGGCTTCAGAGGAGGAGGAAGCATCACTTCTTGATGCTTTCTTTCCTTTCAGCCACCTGTGCCCTGCTCTGCTGCAGCAACGCCCCGTGGGATGCTTCGTGTTACTTGCCCTGCCCAGGGAGAGAGCAGCAGAGGACTGGCGCGGGGACAAAACGCCAGGCCATTTCACTCACTGCTTAGGCTGATTTTTTCAAGTGTAAAATGTAATTCAAATCTCCATAAAAAGCTATTTGCTCCCTAGTCTCACAATTCTTACACCAAGTTTCAACCGTGAAATCCAATTCGGGGAAAAAAAAAAAAAAGCCTCGTGCTCAAGGTCTGAAAATCCTGCAAGAGCCCTCAGCTCTCAGACTGAATTGTATCTTAAATGACATCTGACCAGTTTAGTCTCTCTCCTCCGAAGGTATGGCACGGTGCCTTGTCTGTAAAAGCCAGATATTCAAAGCTGGGCACACACACACACCCCCATCTAAATGAAGATACGTACTGGCTATTTGTACAGCCATGGAGCTGTTCTAACAAGAGGATCACAGCTGAGCGTCCCGAATTTTGAAAATATGGGCCCAAAAAGCAGCTGTACAAATTAATCTCTGAGATTTTGAGTCCATGCAGTCTCTCAGCGCTGCTGCCCAGCTCTGGACACCTACACCATCACAACCCCCTATATACAAGCACACCCAAGTATTTCTAATCCTTCCTAATCTAACCCTTTCTTCACTGATTCACATTAGCAGAGAGCACAAATCCTGAAAGATCTGTTTCCTGATGCGTGCTTTCTTTTTCACCGTTCCTTCTTCTCTCCTAGCACATATAGACAATTTTTCTCTTTTAGAGAAACTTGTGTTTAAAATGAGGTTAAATTACTACGGAATTAGCAATAGGCCATGAGATTTTTAGAAGCGTTGAAATTTGGTCCAATTTCAGGATAACGTTCAAAAAGTTTGATGTACATCCAGATATTCCGTATCTCTTGAACATGAAAATTTATCAAAACCCCCCGGAACTCACGTTGATATTTCTGCTGCCACATACCAGTGAGGTATCTCCAGAACAGCCTTTCTTGAAGGCTTTCCTAAGTTCAAATATTTTCTAAATCAGGAACTGTAGAGGGGAGGGGGGGTACAAGTACAAAAATATCAGAGTATTACAAATAGCCCAAGTTCTAATCCAGAACTAGGTAAAGCATTCAATTGTCACAATTTCTAATCCCTCAGTTAACAGGAATGATAAGAAACAATGTAATACCAATTTCTATTCACACCTGTGTGTTGCTCCAATGCTGTAAGTCATAAACACAACAATATTTGGCGTTTCCTACAGGCATAGAAATAGGCAACAAAAATTAATATTTCATTAAATAATAATAAAAAAAAGTTTCTAGCTTTTGTAACGTAAATCTTGAAAATGTACGTATATACTCTGAAGGCTTAGAAATGAGCCTTGTTATCTGTTGTGTCATCAGCTCCATTTAATCCTGTCTTTTCAAAAATATGTTGGATGAAGAGCCCAGAAATGCTGCATGTGTAACACATGCAGGTTGCTCCGTACACCCAACCCCCTGCCACGTGTCACCTGTAAGCTTGAGCGTGCTGACTGTCTTAATCCATGCACAAGACAGAAATGAAAAGAGCTTTTTCCTACCCATAACCTTTCCTTTTCCAGATCTTCTCTCCTGAGTGTGACAGCATGCTGCTCATGAAAGGCACTTTGAAACTTTCAGCTGTCCTTTATATCACTCATTTTTTGCTTCTTGCTTTTGTTAAATCCAGTCCTTGTGACCTTAAACTTCTTGCTGAAATCAGCCACTCCATTTGAAAAGCAGGACAGAGCTGCAATTATTTCTCTAAAGAGCAATGCTCACCTGATATCCTACTTTCTGTTGGCTCACTTCTAAGTAAGAAAAATTCGTTGTATCTCAGAGACTGGGAAACCTCACCTATAACTATTTATGTACCACACCACTGACTGGGGGTGGGGGGAAATCTCTTTTCTACTCATGGGTTTTGTTTTGCACAAGTTCACTGACATGGAGTTAGTTATCTGCTCCAATATCAGGTAACAGCACCACCTTCTGCCAACAAGTTACCATCTCTTTAGAAAACTAATGGATTAATTTTCTCTTTATGATTTCAGTGGCTTTCTCAAACATCACTGATGCAGACAGCAAACTTCAGAGCCATGTCCTTAAGGCTGTTTTGAAACACCCCGAGCTGTCCTGAACAGACAGCGATGAAATTATTGAAATTTAATCAACTTATTTTCAAAAGTATAGCAAATGCACATTCTGCTACAGCAGAACACTTAAATGTATGTGTAATTGCACAGATAATTGAATAAATCCTCAAACACTTTTTGCTGAAGCAGGACTTGAAATGCCACTGCATTTTGCTGAACCAATTGCCATTGCCAGGCCAGGTCCCTGTACGCCCCTGTGGCATTTTTGGCATGATTTAGGAGATCAGGCAGGAGCTCAGTACCCAGCTCAGTCTGCAAGTCACAGCTGGGCTCCCAAATCCTTTGGGTGCTTCTGAGAGGTTATCCTGCAGGAAGGATGGAATGACAGAAACAATGGGAGAGAGAAAGGGAGGCAGGCAGGAGGCTCCTGCTCACTCTGCCCCCAGACCCCAGGCTGGGGCCACTGCTGAGTCAAAGAGGAGGCCGAATGGAGCAGCAGCTAAAGCTGGAGAAAGGCTGCATGGTGACCTGTCCCCAAACCAGCAGTAGCTTCCTCAATCCTTCCCATCCTGAGAGCAGCATGGCCACCCTCATGCCTCTCCCTCCTCCCCCAGCTCTGATTTTGCTCCCCACAGCAGCAGTGCCCGATGCCCTCCCAGCAGTGCTGCTCGATGCAATTCCACTCTGCATCTCCCGTTGGGAAGCCTTGGACAAGCTCCACTTTTCAACATTAAAGAAATGCAAAATGCTACAACTATCCCATGTAAAATGCATCTTCTCCCGAAGCACCTGAAGGAGTCAGCAAGAGGCAGGCTCCTGCACGTGCTACCTGTGTGGAGGAACAGACTGCAAGACGTGAGGATCACTCCAGCACTGCATTAAGCAACATAACTAACATCTGCTTGTTGTTCTCTTAGCAACTCTCCTGGGGAAAAGCGAGAATATGGAGGGTTTGATCGTGGATAATGATCATCTAGGATTATTTATCACATGAGCTGGAAAGCTTCTTCCATTAATTCCTGCATCAAATTTGGAACTGCTGGCTGAACTGACAGGTATCATTTGGAATTAAAATAGGGCCCATCACAGAGAGACAGCTGGTGGTGGGGAATACAGAAAGTTTGTAGGCAAACTACTGCAACAACTCTCTCTTTAAAGCCACTTCTTTGTTCCTAACATTGCTGGGTTTTCCTACCTGGGTTCTGGTGTCTTCCATTACACCTGGCAGCAGTAATGCCTGAACACTTTGCAAGACTAAGCTGCATAAAATAAGACTCACAATATGAAGCAGGGGCACTCAGTCCTGGGAAGGTAACTGAACAGCTTCTGTCCAAGGATTTGAAGAAAATTCACTCCCCTTTTTGTCAGTGCTTTACATCTTTTGCCTTCCCCCCTGGGCTCCTCTTGCAGCCTGTGCTCCTGTGAGCGGTCATTTAGGAAGCTGAGGAGCTTCCACATCTGGTGGGAGAGAACTGATGCTTCTGTGCACTGCGGGCACGGGGAGCTCGGCAGTTACACCAGCCCCCAAAGCTGCAGTGGAGGGGATACTCCTACATCTTTATTTAACTTGAGCTGCCTATAAATTAATCAACTTTCCGAAGGTCTTCCTCCATGTTCTCTTTGTCCTTAGCAGGCAATCAATCTATGGCTGCCTTGCCTTCAGCCTTAGATGTCTAATTTTCAGACAGCTAGGTTTCAACAGATGAACATTACACAACACATGTACTTACTTCTAAGAGTGAAACTGTGCTTTAATTACAGGAAACATCATATTTCGGTGATAAAATTGTCTCTCAGAGTGGGAAGCACACCAAGGTGCATTTGGAGCCAAGGGATGCAGGAGAAATGGTGTCAGCAGACCCAGAAACGAAGAATAAGGCAGTGATGAGCCAATCAATAAGCCAGTAATTAGGGCTGCTTGGCAGGTTGGGGGGTGTTTTGTTTTTGGCATTTTGCTTGTGTTTTTTTTTTTCCCCCTTGGTTTTGAAAGAAGTTTGCTTATCTAAGTTTTATAACGACTTAAATGAATCCCAGCTCTGTTCAAATCAATGAAAGCCTTTGTGAGACAGCTGTAATTTTATGTGCATGTGTTTCGGTAAATTAAAGGGTTTAGCCTTAAGGATTCACTTTAGTGTAATCTACTAAAAAGTTAAGTAGAGCCAGATGTAGTGCCTTATAAACTGCTGGACAGTTGGAACTGGAGCGACAGCACTGAAAGCAGCTTTACAGCTTTCCTCATAGGAAGCAGATTTCCTGACTCAAAAAAAAGCAATATTTTACATAAATAGTTGTAAATATTTTGTATTTACAATGCAAAGAAAGAAGGATGCAAACGGGCAAAAAAAAAATTAGCCTAGGCAATTGGTAATGGATTTCTCTTGTTCTGTTTGTGCACATCCATGGAGAAAGGCAATCTGTAGTTTAAACCATTTAACTAAATTAAATTCTAGTTAGCATCTGGGAGCCCATCAATAAGAGTCTCTATTTCTGAAGAGCCACAGACTGGTGGCAGTAATAGACACATAAAGATTTTAATAGGTAAATAAATTTGTTGTTGCATTTCTCTTGCTACCAGAACACAGTTTAGCAGAGTAATTAGTAGTTAGATATCTGACTGTAATGAAGAAGATGCTCTGATCATTAAAAATTCTCAAGAAAGAACATTCATCAGTAACGTTTATTTATTCTGAGGCACATTCACTCAACACCAGAAAAAGTTGTAACCTGGCCCCTCACTCCACGTAAATCTTTAATAACAGATTTTCATCACCATTAGAAAGCGATTTGCAGGGTCACCATCAGTTTGTGATCATTTCCCATGTCTGCAGCAAATTGAAAAGAAAAAAAAGGGGAGGGGGAGGAATCAATGCAGTTTGGCTATAAATCCACAAAAGCTGGATTGTCTCAGAATGTCTTTATCTGTTACTCCCAACTTCTTGTTTGTAAATCTCCTGACTCGTATAAATTCCCGTGAGGGCTGTGCGTAGAGTCATTGAGTATAATAAATCCTAAGAGATAAGCATTTGCCCCAGTCTAAACAGACTTTTTATCTTCAGGTTTTTATGTTCAAGTAACTCCACGTTTGACCGCCTTGTTGTTAGCACCATTTCACGGGCTGAACACACACACACACAAGGCTGAGCCCAAGAAGGTGCTGAGCATGGGGGCCGAAGGCTTGTATGCGGCTGCTCATCTTTGCCGGATTAGGTGAATCTGGATCCAAAGCTGGAGGCAAGCCAGCAGGCTGGAAATTGAAACCAGATCTCGACATCTAGTGCCTTAGTCATGTAAACCCATTTTCTTCTGCAACGCAGTTTGCCACTTCTGGATAGTTTGGGGACCAAATTCCCCTTGAAGTCACCCAAAGCTAAACATGAACACGGACCGGTAACAGTGCAACTGCATTTTGAAACTACCAAGCAAAATAAACCTGATGGAGCAGCACATTTCATTTTCAATGGCTATACCTCAAGCTTTCCCATCATTATTATGTCACTAACTTCCAAAGTGCAAACTCTCCAAACCCCACACAAAATCTGCTAAAATACAAGGCCAATGTCTTTCTGACTCTAAATCATCACCAGTAACAAAGATGTTTCATGCAGCAGGAGGACAGATTGCAAAGTCACTGTAAAGACAGAGCAAGAGCTCATTCCTACCCCACAGAGTATCCAGCATAGGAGAGCAGGTGATGGGCACAGACTGGAGAGGACAGGGAAATAATGAACCAAATAACAGCACCGAATCCAGGGGATGGACAGCCCACAAGAGTTTAATTTTTGTCAGTAAAGCAAGCAGTTATAATTTGGAACACCCTGGAAAGAAGACATTCCCATTGAAAAAAAATCCTTTTCTGCTCATAGCCAGATGGTGAGAACTACAGGATTTCACTTTTTTGGCTGTCAGAGAACAGAGCTAATGGAATGTTACTTGTTTCATACCGACAGCAGAGAAGTTCAAGGCTAACTCGAAGAACAGGGACTAAACAGAGGCTGTGCTCAACTGCAGCTCTGGATGTACCACGACATGCATTCTTCCCAAACAGACTGACATCTGGCAAACACCTGAATGGAAAAAGTACCAGCAGTTATAAATTTGCTGAAATGCTCATCTCATCCTCTTTTTTTTTTTTTTTTCCCCCTGAATCGGCAATAAGATTACATCTTCTTTATTGCCCTCATTGATTTGTTCCCCAGAAGCAAATGACAGCATTTCTGAGAAATAAGTAACCAAATAAAATAAAGCTGAGAGGCAATCTGCATGTAAATCAGCATTAGTCATTGACATTTGAGACTTGACAATAAGCCATCCCAGTCCCAGCTGTCCCCACAAAAGCTGATCTCCTTTGTAAGACAGAGAACACTGTGAGCAAGTGGAACCAAGGATGAATATAGATAAGATACAAACCCTCTTCACTTGAAGTTTTTCCTAAAGCCTCCTTTGTTTCTGAGCACTCAGGAATACTTCTACCTCCAGCTGCTATTGATGTCAGTTTTGTCTTTGGCACTTTCCTCCGAAGGAAACCAGCTCCCTACAAGTCTCACTGAAATTGTTTAAAACATATTTGCTTGCATTTGCAGTGGCAGCCCCGAGCGTTGCTTAAACAGTGGAGTATGTTCATTGCTCCATTCTCTGCACTATGCTCTACCTGTGGTAAAAGCTATTAGGTGAAACAACACCTTCTTATTTCTTTTGTGAATGATTTCTTTTACTCTCAATATTCTAGTGTTTTTCAGAAAACATTTCGTTGAGTAAAAATCAAGAGAGATTTGGGTTTACAGCACAAATGTTCCCAGAGAGTAAGCATGAGTCTGAACAGCACTAGAGCCACTGTATTTGGCCAAGCCAAATTGCTTTCTTCCAGCTGTCACCTGTATTTCTGCTGAAGACTCAGTTTTAGGTGTGATCCTGTGTTGCTCTGACCCTTCTCATCTATGCTAGTGGTAGGAATTGCAGTGCCTTGTCAAGCAGATGGCTGTTTGTGCAGGGAGGGAAACTTTTCGGCACGCTCTATGGCAATTACCCAAAGCCAGGGCAGGATTCCTATTGCTGCCAAAGCCCTAAAAACTGCACTCGGTTACAGTCCCAAAAGGCAGTCGGAGATGCTGCACAGCATGAGAACGAAACCTTTCCCAACGTTTCCCTTCATCTATTACACAACAGAGAACATCATGTATCTGTAACTCCCCGAAGTAGTTCACTCAAGTGTGCCAGCAATTAAACATCGCTAAACATGCGTAAGCACAGCTTATAATTCCCCTTTTAAGGGGGATATTACTCGTCTTCAGGAGATATGGCTCTGAGCCCGCTCTGACTGTTGATGACGTACTTAGCAGAGGAGCTATCCTGGTTTCATCTGGAATCTTTCCCTTTCAGTGATGGTGAAACTGGAGCTCTTGTGTTGACCTTCCAGTTAAAGAAGGGGTGGAAGTGCTGGCACAGGACTCTAACTGACGTGGGCATGGGCAGCTGCTAGGGGTTGATTCTTTTTACTTGGGTTTTGGGTTTTATTCCTTTCTGCTGAAACTGCAGAAAACCATAGAAAGAAAATCCCTGCTATTCTTTCCCTTCTTTCTAATCATGGATAGAACACCTCCGAAGTCCCAAAGCCCTAATTATGTGCATAAATTTCAGCATAATGTAGGCTTGGTGTTGCTAAACAGAGCAATGAGGTTATGGAAGAATAAAAATATTGATTTTCTTCGACAGAGACAAGGAGGGCTCAGCCTTGGGTTCTTGCAGAAGTGGTATCAGCATAACCAAATCTAATTATCTTTGCTCAGTGTGGTCAAACCTAAATACAAATTGAGAAACAGTCTGATCAACAACCACGACGATGACCAAAGGCTTAGAAACACTGGTCCATGCTAATTTTCCCTGCACTTCCACGGTCATTTACACACAGACAACAAAGTCCAAAAGGCTGGAAAAATTTGAACCTTACAGAAAGTTCATGAAAGGTCATACATCTGATGTGAAGAAAACTGCTGGAAGCTGGTGCATCAGTCCTCACCTGGAAGAGCTTGTGCTCTCCTCTACAAGGGGACTACTCGGGACACAAATGAAAGCCACACTCTGAATGTTTTTCACATTATCAGATGGTAACTGGAAACTTTTACTGTGATGCCCTAGCCTATGCATGTGTTCCCTCCCATGCTGGAGTTTATTTTTTTAATTTTTTTTTATTTATTTTTTTTTAAAAAAAAGACTTCTCCTCCCCATCCCACTTCTTTTCCAAAATCCCGCTGGCACTGTATGCTCTGTAATGCTTTCTCTAGCAAACTTCCACATCACAAAGTCAGTTACTGCAGTACACGGAGCATTAATGCTTCAACATGCCAAGAAAATGTTAGAACAGGACTGAGACTACCCTGAAAAAATGTGCTATTCTTCCTGTTTTTTCTGCAATTCTAGCTATACTGTCATAGTACATCAGCTCATCAGCCCCAGCACACACAAAGAGAAGCCCAAGGAAGAAACGTGTTTTCTCAAGTGATGAGCGACAGAAATGATGTCCTCGCAGTGGGCAAGGAAGACTGCTCCAGTTACAGGGCAAGCAGCAAACCTGCTCGACCAGCACGGGTGTGCATCAGAGAGGATCATGGACTCCTTCCCTGACCATGTATTTGGGGGCCCTTTGAAGAAAAGCAAGGTTTGGGCATTGCACCTCGAATCTGCCCAGCCAGCAGCCAGGATGAGCCTGGGACAGCTTTGCCGTGTAGCCCCCTGCCAAAACCAACAACCATGTGAACCTGCCAGGGACACGTGCTTATACTACCTCCCATCTTCTAGCTTTCAGGACAAAAACTCCATGATCTGTACATGCTCACTGCCTACCTATAGTGCTTGTCAGCCAACCTATATTGCTTGTCAACGAGTGTTCAGATTTTAAACTTCGGAAGAACACTTCTGTCAACCTTTCACAATGCCTCGCTCCCTCCTTCTGAGCTTTACTCATGAGCAGTTCCCACCAGTCACCACTTTTTTAGAGAGGTTTTTACAACACAGCATTGTTAATTTTAGCACCTAGGTGTTATGCTGCTATGTCTGTGCTGCTGGAAAAATAGAGAAAAACAGATGAAAAATTATCTCCTCCTAAGGAAGCTTTTTCTGGGCTCTTTGGCTATCAGCTTTCTCTCTGGCTCCTGCGTGAAACAAGCCAAGCAGATAACGTTACACTTTACCAGTCGCACAGACTGCCAGCAATCAGCACGCGATACATGCTGTGGTGGAAATTGTTTCACCTGTATCCCACAGAATGCCCACGGATGAGAGACTGCTGGAAACAGGGAGCCCATAATCCTTGACTTCATTTTGCACCACTCTGAGAGATGTTCATTACCAGTCGTAAATCCTTGACATTGTCATCGGGAGCCCTAAGGGAATCTTTTAACAAAGTCTTGCTGGTGTTAGCAACTGATAAATCGCCATATGTTGGAATAATTCCCTCTCCGCTTCATTTCCTCCTGGGACATTTCTAAAAGCAGCCGTACCTGGCTTACTGGGGCCGTGCAATCACCCGATAATTATTGCACTAGTGGTCCTCCAACTTGCAGCCACTCCTCTATCCTCTGCTGCAACATCTCCAGTAGCAAGATCCAGGGCAAGTCAGCTCAGCCTGCTGCTTTATTCTGCAGGGATAACTTTGTGATGCTGAGGGGCTGAAATGCGGTCAGCGAGATAGCCAGGACCTGGGATAAAAACAAAATCTAGGATGCTCCTCACATGTGAGCCTTCGGCTAAGAAGCCACCACAAAGGACCACCATAAGGACAAGCGTCCCTTACAACCCCTGGCCCAGATGGAGGCTGAGAAACACACTTCACTAGCGACATCATACCTGAGGACCACCACACTGCCAAGGAGAGGAGGCTCCCTTGAGACCCAGATCTCCTCGCCTTGCTTTGCTTCTTCTTTTCCTTCTGTTTTTAACACGTAACAAGCATAGCACAACTGACTGCCTGATTTGATGCAAAGGAATGCAAAAATCATGCTCAAAATGAACTTCACTCCTGTTTATGGTCATTTGTATTACTTGTAAGCGGCTTGATTTTTTGTCTTCTTTTTACAAACCCAAGACAAAAGCCTCCCATTTCAGCACCTTGTTCAGTTGTCTTTTGAGCCATCTGGGTGTTGCATCTTGCAGGGTCCTAATTTAGCCATCCTTTCTTCTCACTGCACTAAGCAGCTAACACGAGAATGACATCAGCACCAATTTCTGGTGCTAAACAGAAAAGCAGTAAGAACAAAACAGAACTCGTGCTGAATCATTTCAAAGTGCTCCTGGCTCTCCCGTTACCCATTTATACGCATGAAACCCCGCTCCTCACTTCTGAACCACTGCAGGACTTTGTACATGGGAAATCAAAAGGACGGAGCGCTGCAGCTGTCAAATGCAAACTGCACTGATAGCCAGCTATAAGCTCTCTGAATCAAACAGAAGCTTCCCAGCTTCTATCCTTAGTTTGGATTGCTTATATCCACAACTTTCACTTCCCCTGATGCTGCTGACATCAGTATAATTTTGCCTTTTCAGGCATTATCTGGATGCCTTCAAGTCCAGCCAATGAACCTTGCGGCTTCAGAGGAGAACCTTTGCGGGAGGAAACCAACCAAAGTGTTAGGACGGGGGGAAATGAGTTAATTTTGTTGTTTACTCTTTCTCCCGAGCAAGCACCTGGTACCAAACAAACATCTCCCATCTGCCTCGGGAAGCTGTTCTCCTTTGTCTAGCTGAGGCATCAGCTCAGGCGGTAGCACAGTCACTCCTTTTGCCTTAATGAGCAAAAAATGAAGAGGAAAAAAAAAAAAAAAAAAGAAACTGGCTTCTGGATGGAAGGTGAGTCAGAAAAAGGACATGCAGAAGGGTGAACGCAACGGAGCCCCCGCAGCAGCTCTCCAGTGCCAAACCCCAGGAGGAGCAAAACAGCTGCAAGCAAAGCCAAGCAGCGAGCCAGGTTTTGATGAAGCGTCTGTTGGAGATTTTTTCTTTTTAAATTCATTTCAGAACTTGTCATCTAGGTTATGAAGCTGAAACTGAAGGGAACCTTTTTTCTCCTTTTTTTTTTTTTTTTTTTTTTTTTTATGCTAACACCTGCTCTTGCTAGCAAACACCTGTACTACCCAGAGATTTCTGCTTACCTGAGAGGCTGCTGCTACCAGAAGTAAGAGCAAATAGTTTGGTGGATATGCAGTAGGAATTGATGTTTCACTTTGAAAAGTAAAGACCAATATGATATCTTAGAGACACTGAGCCTTTATCTATTCACACTTGTCCTTGTTGGTTAGTTAGTTGGGTTTGGTTTGGTTGTTTTATTTCTGCCTCTGGCTGATCAGGCCAGCTTCACTGTGCTCTGATCATCATTTCTCTAAATGCGAGGCAAGAAAATTTTGCCACAACTTCCAACATTTGCTCGTACATCCCTTGATGGATCTCCAACTGCGATCCACACCTTTACTTCCAACACTGTGCTGATCTCATCACCCTTCCCCTGCCAGTTTCCTCCTGCTTCTGCAGCCCTCCAGGGCTTGGTGCTCGCCTGCTAGCAGAAAGAAAAGGTACCAGATGGACCAGAGAGCTGGAGACAGACACGCTGTGAATACGTAGCCATCCTCAGCCCCAGCATGGCCCCATGGCACTCGCTGGGGGTACGCCTGTGGTTACTGGCAGCTTGGCTGCTTGCGCTGTGGGGAGGTGGGCAGCAGACCCACGGGATGCGCAGCGACTGGGGCAGGGGCTTGGAAAAGCCCAGCAGGGACAGATGGAGGTGACAGCCTAGCTACCCGTCGTCCTCAGGGCTTTGCAATGTCATTTAACAGCGGGAAACGGGCAACAAGAACAGAAGGTTTTGCTTCCTTTTAACTCGGTTTTAAATTCCAGAATCTTTGAATTACTGTGAGCACGAGAAGACGTTGACCTGTGTGAATCCAAGCCCCTTTCTGCAAGAAAACTGCCAGGGAAGCTGCCACAGAGCAGTCAGAGCCTTTCTGCAGTGCATGGGAGAAAGGTCGTGATCCTGCCCTGCAGCCCAGCAGCCTCCAGAGCCATCCCTGCCTTAGGACACAGCTGTCCAGGTTGTCTCTGCTTATCAACACAGTAACACAGGCACCCGCCCTGCCACTGCTTTTGTTTTACTGCTTTGCTTTTCCTTACTTTATTAGCTGTACAATAGGCACCAATTCTCACTGCACTGTTCCAACCAGACCCCTTTTTAGGACCTGATTTTGGTCAGCTGGAAGTGGGAGGCTGGCTGCCTTCCTCTGAAGGCTGCCGTGTGAAGTGCTGACACAGAGGAGAAGAGCTCAAACTGCACATGAGCTCCTTGTCTCACAAACCAGGTAAGTCCAAGGAGAGAGTGCCTCTAAAATACTCAAACTCCAAAAATAGTAACAACAAAATTAACTAGACCAAATTTGCCTTTTTTTCCTAAGAGCTTCCCTTTTGTTATTATTGTATAGCTCAACCTGACATGTGAGTACTGGGTATTACACAGCGTACTGCTGGATTTCTTCTGAATCCTTCCAAAATACAGTTTGCAAGATGAGGGCAGAAAATCCACTGATCAATTTGCAGTTTGGAAAACTTTCCACATATTAATGGGGAGCTAGTCCAGTCTTTTCGGTTTGGTTTGCAACATTTCTATAAGAGGCTTTAATGCAGACAATACCCATTACTGCAGCCTGCTGATATATACCCAGAAAGTGAAGCAGATTATATTGTATAAGCCTGAACATGAATATCAGAGGTTAGTTAGAGCACTTGTCGGCAATAATTCAGATACAGGGAAAAAAATGCTGCTAATATCCACTGGACATAAATTACCAGTTTAAAACTAGCACCAGTTCATAGATTTAAATGGATTTTTAATGGACTCCAGCCTCACGATTAAAGCAATAAGAGGATATGATTCCTCTATCCCCAGTGGCATCGTAAGGGCTTCACTGACATGTGCCTTTGTGATTTATGGTTGACTGCCTTAATCAGAGCTCCAAGCACTGTGGGAAAATGCCCAGGCAGCAAGACGGATCATGCAGAAGTGCATGCTAATTTGGCTTTCTGAGCAGCATTCACAGTTCTCAGCCTGCCTGTGCTCAGCCTGACCCCACTCCAGAGTCTTCAGCAAGGTCACTGGGGGCTTTTGCAGGTTGCAGTGGAGTCAAATGATTTTCCTGTTCATCGCTGCCACACGCCAATTTTATCACTGCAATTTCAGTGATGTTGTAAGCTGCCTTTACTTTAGTTTTTGTTTGTTTTGTTTTGTTTCATTGCTCTATCCAGGAGAACATGGTATTATGACTTTCGGCAATTTTACAATGAACAAATACTCGACGTGCAAAATCATAAAGGGAAAGAGGCCACATCTCAGTCTCCGCGGTGTGATGCAGCCATTCAGACCGTGCGGAGTGGAGGCGAGTGTAACCGTACCAGCCCTGCTGCTACCGCACAGACCAAAACAACAGCACAGAAGGTCTCACACGTTTCTGCACGCGTTGCTTTGCCTGCTCTGTGCAGTAAGTTTCTTAGATTTTTTGAATTGGGGTTGAAAGAGAAAACAATTATTAGCAAGGACCTCAATTATAAGTCTGGGTTACTGAGAGACAGTAAATCTCAGAATGGCAAAAGCTGTGGATTTTGACCCAGTCCTACAAAACACATGGAGAATATGAGTAAAACATGTGTGGAAAGAGGACTCGTTCCTTTATTTTCCACTTGCCTTGAAATGGTTAAATGGAAACACTGGAAAACCCAGTGTGTCTACTGCAAATATAGCTTCCCAGGAGTTTACCCTCGCTTTTGGTGTTATAAGCATTATAAGCATAGTCATTTTGAAGCACTGTGACTTCTTTCAAAAATCAAAATGATTCCCACAGTGAATCTTCCCCCCCATTCTGTTTTCTTCCCAGAGGCAGTATGTCTTATCGTGGGTTTGTCCCTCATGGATAAGTTAAACTGTATCTTAGACGTCACATTCTGTCACACTTATCTGTGATTTCATGCATGTAGCAAGACTGGATTTTAGCTCACAAGCTTTGCTAATACCCCAATATTTTTAGGTTGTGACTTGGGTAACTGTTCTGTAAGTTGCTTCTAAATAACCACAAAATGAGGCAGACAGTATGGGAGACGTCTTGGTAATGCACCTTAAATTATTCTATAATCACAGTGCAAATTAGCCTGGACAAACCAGGAGTGTTACCATTTTAACTTAGACTGAGATTTCTAACCCAAAAGCAATTAAAAGTCTATAGTTGATTTCAAAAGGTTTAGGAACAGGAAGAAAGAACCGATGAGGGTGAAGCAGCTCCAGTTTCATTAGAAATCTCTGGCCTGGCTGTGCCACTGCAGGGTACTTTCTTTCCTTCCACGTGGTTACATGCTGGGACTACGGAGTCCCAAGCCATGATTCTTATCCATATATATATATATATATACATACATACAAATATAAAAATATATTCTTACCTATATAGAGTATATAGAGACATATATAGGTGTGTGTATATATATATATGTGTGTGTGCGTATGTATATACATATAGGTAAGAATATATTCGTATATTTTAAAGTAGGCCAGTCTCTGAGATGCTACCAACCACACCCTAGATTCTGGTCTCAGTCTGAACAGAAACTCTAGTTAGTCCAAAGTCTTGACCAAAAACACTCTGTTCAGTGTTTTGCTAACAAACCATGTAGATTCAGCGTAAAATTGTATAAACTTACTCCAAATGTGCAAAATCCTAGATTTGTACAAAAACCAGAACAGTCACACTACTCAGGAACAGCAAAACAGGTCACAAAACGCTGTTATCCTTCTCTAGAGCCTCAGTTTTAGCAAGCTGCAGCTCCGAGCTACCTGCCAGCAGAAGCCTGAGCAGATACAGGTACTAGTGCAAAATGAAGCGCTAAATCGTTCGCTGTGGTTTAATCCAGAGAATACCTCCAAAAAGCACAAGCCCTGACAAAATAATGTATCTCCGCTCTTTTCCAGGCTTTATTTCTGTCGTGAAGGCTATGTTATTGTGTGTGCTGCTTAGCAGATTTACATAACACTTCTCTTTTTTAGCTAAAAAGTTGTAGACTGGCACCTAACAGAGCCCTGATTTTACAATCCCTCCAAGGCTCCTTTAGGCTGCCCAGGCAGCTAAGGGATTTTCTTGTAACCAGTAAGCCTGGTATCCTTATCTCCCCCCAGGGATATCGTTTTAAATTTAGTTTGCCTTTATCTCAGACAGGAAGAAATACTCCACAAACAATATCTGGACTGGAACACGAATGCCTGGTATTTGTGGAAAACGGCTCCTCCTGGCAGGGGGTGTCCTGAGAGAGCGGGCTGCTCCCTCATCCCCAATCCCAGTGAGGAAAATGCAAATCAAAACATCGTGACCTCCCGAAGGCTCCCATCAGTAACTAGCAGGAATGCTAAGAAATACCAAGAGTTTAGTTACACGCTTCCTTTGGTAGGGCAGTATTGTGGATATCGCTCCTGCACATGGACAGGTACAAGAGTAAAAGCTGGGCCCACGGCAGAGATGGGCAAGCAGCCTAAACCTGAACGAGGCTTTCTGCAACCCCATCCATAGCGTCTCTAAGCTAATAGCATGGATATGTCATCCTGGATTTCTCTCGCAATGTGAAAATAGATGAGAAATATAAGAAAAACCACCCACTTTGTTTTAGCTAATGGTAGTATCATTTATGAGCAAGCTAGAAGGCTTGGATGGAAAGACTGATTGACAAGGAGCTGATCATCCTCACTTTATCACTACAAGAGAGCACATGAGTTAATATTTCAGGCATGATCTGAGGTGGCAGCGGGTAGGCGAGGTGCTGGAAATGACACTAATGCTATTCTGACAGGCTGTGACTTTCTAAGTGCATAACTGAAGGGTTAGGCTAAGCCACAACGTTAGATTCGACAGTAATGGCACTGCTATAGAGTGAAACAAGAGAAGTTTGGAACGAGTTGGCTAAAACTCTTCCCCTTTTCCTAGGCACTTAACCTAATACATCTGAAATCCTCTAGCAGGTTCACATGTCACAGGAAGAGAAGGATGAGAAATGAGGATTTCAGATCTTACTGATTCCAATGGGTCTGTCTAGGAAATATGCTAAAAATAATAATAATTTTAACCGCAGCAATAAATAACCTCTGCTTGGAATCATCCAACAAAAGACAGAAAGCCTAACACTCTTTTAAAAGTTCAGCACTACACAGACAAGGGATTCTAAAAATGCTCTGACAGATCCCAGCCATGTTTTATCCTTTCTCAGAGACATTCCAATTTTTATTTTTTTTTCAGGTTCAAGGGTAATTATACTCAAATCCAACAAAGAACACTTACAGCACCTAAAAATCTGGCCCAGTGCTTCCTCTAACTACCAGGGCTAGAGAAAACAGCCTGAAACATTGAGCTGAAAGCTCTTCTTTTGACTTCAGTGGTGAATAATTCATCCTAGCACTAAATCTGAACTTAAAATCCATCAGCAAGGACTACAAAAAGACAGATCCACGTGGCCAAACAGTTTCTCAGCCCTGCTGAAGACTGCAAGCCTCTTTACTCGCATCTGATTCCTAAGTGCTCGTTCTTTGTGTGTGAATCACTGCGGAGCGGGACAGCTGGTCCCACCTGGTATTTTCCCACTACGAAAACATGATGCCCCACATTTCCTCATTCTAAACAGCACAACAGCCAAAAACCAGGCTGAAGTGTAACAGAAAACATCAACAGCTAACGCCTCCTCCTTACTGCAGAGTCTCTGCAGTGCCCACTTTGTCAGTTATGCCTCCTGTACTGCTGCTGGGAGCCAAGGGGTCTCAGACAGACAGACAAAATTACCAATTCGAGAATGTTTTCCTCCCTTTTCACAGGCTTGCATGATGTGTTAACCAGCCCCGGGCAGGTTAGAGCAGAGCATCATCAGCATGTGTATCCCCACATGCAACAGTGAACCACTTTTTGGGACCAGGCAAGTGAAAATGGTGTCTGGTTCTAACAGTGAAATCAAATGCAATATGCTGAGGAAGAGGAGTACTTCAGAAGCAGCAAAAGCATGAATCAATTTGCTATCTTTGAGTACTACAAAACAGGAGTAGTAAATTGAAGCCACCACTGTCACAGCATGGTTTCACTTGTCATACACCAGGACCTGAGGCAAAAGCCAGAGGAGCACCCAAAGACGAGCTCAGAGAAACACAATAGGACCATAATTTTAAATAAGGATAATTCAGAGTAACATAATAGGACTCTGTTTCAGAAAACCAGGGCTTTGTGAGTACGAAGCATGTTTGCCACCCAGTAAAACTGCCTGGAGGGAGTTTCTGAAAGGCCCTGGCTCGAGGTGCTGAGTACGGCCTTCCTGGCTGACCAGGCTGCAGTCCAACTCCGATTCAGTCACAAATAGCACAATATTTCATTCCTCTTCTGACTCAAATATATTCATGGAGATGAAAAGTAAATTAATAGTCAGAAACATTTTCCCACTGATTTAGTGAAATTGCACTTGTGAGGAATCTCATTTTTCCGACTCTCTGGCATCAGACATGCTCCCCAAGCGGCTGCTGTGGGTCTGATCCCACACAGCTTCGTGAATTTACGAGGCAGAAGTCAAACAAAGAATGGGGTTCCCAGATTCTGCCACAGTCTCTCAGGCATCGGAGGCAAATCAGCTGATCTTTGAGAGCTTTAGTCCACCATCAGTGAAATGGAGCTACTACTCATCTGCCTATTTTTACCACATAAATAAAATAAAAATACAAGTATAATGATGTATTACAATATAAGATAACATACTATAAAATATAGTACTGTATGCATATTTTACTGTGTAAGTTCACTTTTGTAAGACAAACTGCAGCCTACTATCCATTTATTCTGTTACTCAAAAACCACAGAGACACTAATTAGATATTTAGATCCTGGCATAATAGCGATAACAACAGCTCTAAATTTATTACCAAAATCACAAGAAACCTGAACAGTCCCTAAGTATTCCAGCAGAGCCTAATAAATAACTATGAGAGCAGCAGGGGCAGTAATTAAAATATGAAAATGTAACATGAATTTCAAAAGCCAATTGCGATGCAAACTCTTCAAATGTGGTGCACAGAAGCATCCTACAAGGGTCCGGGAGATTGGCAAAGCGGATTAGTAAATACAGGCAACTGCACTGCCATGACCAGAGCATTTCATCTGCTGTGGAAATGCAAAGCCATCTGGAGTGACAAGCTGGAGAGAGCAAAGGTCCTCCAGGCCTCTGCCAAGTTTCTACAAAGTGCAATGAAAATGATGAAGCAGAATATGAATCGCTTAAAAGCAAAACTATATTAAGAAGTGAATAAGCATCCACTCATCCACTCAGATTTAAATCGAGGGGATGAGACTAATATAGTTAATGATTAAGAATGGGATTTTCTCTCCCAAGTACAACCCGAAGAACAGAAGAACACAAAGCCAGGCTACTCCCTACCCCATCCTCAGCTGTTTTCTGAGGCAAGCTCCCACTCACATCAGTGAGATCCAAAATATAAAGGGTGGAATTTTCAAAAGCATTGAAATGTTTTAGCAGCCAGCACCCTTTGGACTTTTCGTGTAAATTAGGCCATGCCTCATTTCGGACAATTAATGGACGTTATTATTCCGGAATAAATCCATGGAGAAATCAAATCCCTTTTATGTCAGACATATGACTTTGTTTTGTGAGGACACTGAATGAATGAATAAATGTCTTTTGCTGCGGAACAGCACGGCTAAAATGTTGGGGTAGCAGGGAAATGACTTATTTCCTGATGCAAGTCAAACAGATGAGGCTGAAATTCCTCAGGCACTCTACACCACTTCATGCAAATGCCCTCAAAACCATCACCAGGACTTTTGAGATTCACTTGTGTCAGTCCTAACCACCAAGCTATCACTGCAGACAGGACTACCAAAACGTTCAGCAATAAATTGCTGCATTGCACAACACGTAAATCACTTTTTTGGACTCAAAGGACAACAGCTGGGGGAGACACAAGAGATGCTGGTAGCCAACCACCCCAACACCATGCTTAGGAAAGCAGAGGCAGCCTTTTGGCTTTGCTCAGATTCTGAGAGCTCAAGGCACCATCTCTGCAGCACTGGGCACCAGGAATTTGGTGTGCCTCGGGAAGAAAGAGCTCAGACAGCTGCATTGCAGGGAAGAGCATTCGTCCTATCTGCGTCCAGATGCAACTCCTACACAGCCACGCTCTATTGATGCTCCTGGGAAGAGTTTGCAGCAACAAGACTTTCATCACATCAAAGCTGCAGATCCTCTTTCTCAAACGAAGGCATAAGAGAAAGACTGTATCCAGAAAACAAACTGCAAAGAGAAATTATCATGGCTGCAGGCAGAGGCAAGAAGAGATTCATGCTGTTCCAAGCGAAACCTCCCAGCACACGGAGGGACAGACAGCAACAGACTGCGGGCTCTCGCTGGGACTGCTCCCCCAGGCAAAGCCGGCCTGGAGAGGGTGGCATAATCTGTACTAAAAACAAGTAAATTGCAATAATCAGCAGGTCTGCAGCGCTGGAAGGAAAAGGCTTGGTGCACAGTAACAGCCCAGCCCTGGCTCACACGGGAACAGGCAGTGGGCACGCAGGGCAGCACACAGACAGCGTGAGACAGGCAGAGACAACACGCTGCTCTCTGCTCCGTGCCATTACCCAGGGGTTCGGCTGCTCCTCCCAGTAACCCCGACACGACGGGTGTTACAGAGGGAACGCCAGCTCCAGAACTTAGCACACCAAATTCCTGAATTTCTTCTCAGTGTGCATCTAAAATGCATTCAGAGAAAAGAAACGTGGAAGGAGAAACATTCAAAATAAGTATGTCCGATATATCCCTCATGCTTATAAGTGATGCAGCAGCCTAAGGCTCTGTCTGACAGCAGCAGCCTTTCTCTGTTCTCAGTATTTATGCTGGATCAGACAATGTCAGTGAGTTCAAAACAAAAGATTTTTAGTCCTTGAAAACTAGCACTATGTATTTACTACTGGCTATGATGACAATGTTAGTAATTCATTTTCTGGGAAATTCTTTTTTTGTTCTCGTTCCTTTGGCTTGAGATCCCTCAATATATCGGGGGCTGGTTTTCAGCTGTTTAAGCTCGTAAGAATATACTTGTGTTTGTGCTTCATTACTAAAATGTTGACGTGGAATTTTTAAAAGTGCTCCTCTGCACAGAAATTAAAATAGGCTTCTGACACAATCAAAGCACTTAATCCCCTGGGTATTTTATAAAAAGAAAAGTAATCAAAACTTAGTTTCCAAATACTGGGGGGAAATGACTTTGTAGCTGAAACAGTCTTTTTACTGAAAATGTTCTGAGTGGCTCCAAACCTCTCATTTGTTCTCCAGCACTTTCTTACACAGAACAGAGGACGAGCTCTTTCACAACCATACCTTTTCAACGTACATTGCCTTCTCTCCTGCTGGATTTTAACACAGTCTGTAAAACCATGGCCGTTCCCAGCAGAGCACCACACAGCTCAGTAAAAAACTAGCTGAAGTGACTCTTCTGCCCACCGAATTCACCTCTTGGAGGAAAAAGATAAGCAACCTATCAACATTCATCAGAAAAGCTCCGCTGATGCATACGGGAGTCTCTTAAACATATTTCAGAATAAGTTTTGACATACGAAAACCCAAAATGGGCTCCTAGAATAGAAATATTTCAACAGCTCTTCAAACTCAAGTTGAAGTTGGCCACAACACACAGCTATCGCCTTCTCTCCTGCTAAATCCCTGCTTCCAACCTAACCACAAATCACTGTCATCCAGAGTGGCGAGGAAAGCAAACAGCTCACTCCTCTGCTAGTAAGCTTCTGTTTCATTTATTTATATATTTACTTATTTATTTATACTAAAGTCCTCCTGTCAGTTCTCTCGTCTTTTTGCCTGGCCCGTGTCACAAAGCCATCAAGCCCAGCTGGCAGGCACGGCCATGAAGATGAGGACCCTTAACAGAAACACTGGACATGCCATCCATCCCCTGCCTCTTGTGAGTTCACACAGAGGGCACCAGAAGTCAGGCATGAAGCGCTGCTGAGGGTGAGTGCTCCCTTTTCTTTTCAGCATGAACTCAGCCATCAATAGGAATATAATGACAACCATTAGGTAGGTAAGAAGTTTCCAGTTACAAAGCATTTGAGATAGTAACATGGCAGTAATGTTCTTTGATGAATAAACACTGTTGTCCTGCTTTCATACATGGGAAAAGTGAGCTGGGAGAGGGATTCATCTGATTTTTCTGAAAAATCCCAACTCCTAATCTGGTTTGCTATAGCCTTCCCTACGAACAGAGAAGCGAAGGGGAATGTTTTAGGGAGCCTTTCTGTAGACCCTAAACTACATGATAAGCATATAGGGAGGCAGATAGCCTTATCTCTTCAAGAAGCCTCTTCTTAACAAATTGACTTTTTTGCTCATTTTGACCTTTCATCTCTCAATCACAGAAACTCTCTCTCAGGAACTGAAGTTACCTGGAACTGGGAGAAAATGCTCTCCATTCTTCAACTGTGCTGGAAGCTTTGCCCCTTTAAAATTCAAGCAAAGCACAGTTTTTTTTATCTAAATGATTTTTTTATCTTCTTTCTATGGCTGGTACAGGCACGTCCATTTAAACCACCCTCCAAGTTCAACATCGCTCCTCACTGTCCTGACAAGAAAGCTGCTGCAGCTGGAAGCTCACTCGTCAGGTCCCACATCCCAGGACGATGGGGAAATACTAAAAATTAGAAATTCTCTTCAGGAGAGATTTCAGACCTTTCCCCCTCCCCTCTTCCTACAGGGACTCTAAGAAATCTGTACTGCAAAACACCTTATCTAAGACTGTGTCAACTCAGCAGAATTGCATGAAACCACAGAACTTTTTTGCTGATTACTCTGTAAAAGCGTCACTTCCCCTGGGTTCCCAAAGGTAGTTAGTCAACAGAAGAGTGATTTTTAAATATATTTTTTTCTGCATGGCTGCTGAACCAGTTGCACTCTCTCTCTGCTTTGAAGTCTGTTCCTGGAGACTCGCAGGAGTACATTTTTAGACCTCTTCCCTGAGCGGTGGCTGTTCACGCTCAGCGACTTGGGTAGCCTGATGAAAAACATCCACCTGCTCCACAGCGATTCCCTGAGAAGTTCTCATCCTCCTCTTAGTCAATATTCAGATCTTAAGCCGGTATAAAATTGGGCACTTGAGTCAACCACAGAGCTGCACAAATTTAAAAGCTGAAGATCTTACTCCCATTTTTCCATACAACATGACATATATAATTTCCTCTCAATTCACTGTATTAGTGGCTTTTTTTTTTTTTATCTCGCTTCTAACAGATTTAGCATTCTTCCCAGTGATGAACCCTTCCCCCAGGCTGAGAGATGCACAGAACTGAAGAAGGTGCTACACAGTCAGACAATAAGCAAAGTGATAGTACAGGTGTTTTGCAGATGCTATCAGAATACATCCCCTGTATCACCTTATGAAATAAGTTCATAACTGTAAAAACTCTATATTGCACATGTTAACCATAGTTAATTGTCTTTTTTTTTTTTTTTTCAGAATTTAACCTTTCATGAGAATCAATTTCAATTATATTTATAATTTCCTTTGAATAAGCCATTTTAAACCCAATTCCAAACCTGCAAAGCCTGGAGATGCACAAAATACCTAAGACAAAACCAAGGCAGTTCTGGGCATCTAAATATCCCTATCACAAACATTACAGCAGAGCCTCACACTAATTAACGATGCATTATACATTAGTCAATGAACAGGAATCAGGAACAATTTATTTTACGCTGCTCTAAGTGCTAGAAACCAATTAAAATGATATCTGTGAAATATAGGTCACATCAAAACAGCACATGTCAAACAGGTCACATTTTAGCACTCGAATGCCTAGCTTCAAGGTCATAGGACACAAAGAATGCTTTTAATTAGCAATTAATCTTACAAAACTACAGTTTCTTGTTTAACAGCTGTGTTTGTGTACATTGATGCAGCTCGGCTTTGGAGATAAGTCATAAGCTATTAAAAAGAGGTAGGCAGGACTTTGTAGTGTTTCACAATGGTCTCTCCAGATGGGAGACCAATTCATCTGCAGAAAGAAAAGAGCCAGCACTGGTACGTATTGTACATATGAGCCAGCTTGGTTTGGACACACAACGTGGAATTCTGTTTAACATTTCTCAAGTGAAAACACAAATCCCTAAAGGAGGGTTTTGAAAGAGCTGGCTGCTTTCTACTCATCAGTGCATTAACAAAAAGCAGTCACTCATAAAACTTTCGTGAGCTGCCTACAGCATTCCATACGCTGCTTTCAACACCCAGGAGATCTCTCAACAGCTTCTATCAGGTGTCTGTGCCATGCAGTATATAACGTAAATCATAAATCTTGTAAATGTTGGTTACAGCTATGCCCTACTGCAGGGAAACTGGAATGCATTTAAGAGGAATATTAAAGCTGTAGCCCTATGTGAATTCTTGGAATATAAAGAGTTTTTAGGGGTGCAATCATTTGGCATATGCGTGTTGATGCAAGCCACCTTTGGGAAGCATCTGCAGGGGAAATTCTCTTATCCATCTTCATCGTGGCTATATTCCCACAGAGCTGAGCGATGGTAATCTGCCTACACCACCGAGATTTGGTCCCTCTGCCAGAAGAGGCTCATGGAGCACTTCCCTCATCCCGCTGCACTTCCTCTGCAAGAAAGGAGCTTGCCCTGCCCGTCTCCAAAATGCAATATTGCAATTACCAATACTTTGCACTTGCACTTGTGTTTCTACTCAAAAGTTGTAGCAAGTGCCTTAAGTGCCCCAAATAAACTTGTACCCTCTCTATAAACCCTGGTAACTGTATAAACAGATGCTCCAGATGACTAAAAAAATAAAAGGAGGCAAAGGAAAAAAAAAAAAAAGCAGCAGACAGTGGTTCCCAGCTCCCTGCAGGACTCTGCTGCCCTTCCTTCCCTGGCTTTCTATCGTTCTAGCCTCAAGGGAGACATGACAAAAGTCTTCAAGGTTAACTAGACAAAGAAAAGGAGAAGGAATAACGAGTTTAAATTGCAGCAAGAAGAGATGTCAGTTAGGCAGCAAGAATATATTTCCAATAGTAATGCTAACGAATCCCTAAAATGGATTCTTACAGAAACAAGACTCTGTCACTGGACGTTACCAAAACAGGCTGGAAACTCCCCGTCATGTAGAGTTCAGCCACAGAGCCTGCCCTGCGGCACAGATGTGACTGCATGACCTCTCAGTGTTCCTCCCTGTCCCATTATCTGCCAAGTAAGAACTTCTCTATAACCTTGAAATACAGCAATTCAGCTGCAAAACACTTCAGGGTCAATTCTTTTGCCTAGTTCTTTCAAGACATTGTGTCTTCCCAGTGCACTGCTGTGGACTCCTCAGTCGACAGTAAGAGTCAAAACGATAGCAGTTCTGCCTTCAACAAGAAAAAGGAAGAGGGGACTGATTGCAAGATCTTCCTTCAGTGGTTTCCACTCACACGAAGTCCCTATGGGTTCCCCCAACTTTCAGGTTAAACCTTTCTCTCCTGCCATACTTTGGGGTAAGTGTATGGGACCTTTGCTTGGTACTGTTCCTAGCAAGTGGTAATATCAGAAGTGTGGGAGAACAATTCAATGTCAGTCCCAGCTTCTAACACAAGGAAAAGAATTCTGCTATTAAAGAACATGTTAGGTTGCCTACTTACCTATACCATTTCAAGGCTGGAGTGGTAACTGAGGAAGTTTGCTCCTTCTTCCCCTTCTTACTACGCTCAATCAGAACAATAGATATGAAATGTTTCACTGTTTTGTCCAAAAGTGCTATGGCTTTGTGGTGAAGAACAATCACTTTCAGAATACCTGAAATACACCTTGACATGTGTATTTGCATCATATGCATACATATTTGTTAGTTACTGCATTCAAGCTTAACTCTCCCATGAACGTTTGCCACTAAGCATACGCAGTCAAAGGAATTCACACTGGAAGACAAACATCTAAATACTTAAATCCAGCAGCTCTCTGGCAATCCTATGTTCTTCTGTGGCATTTGAATATGAATCACTTTGGTGTTGTATCAAGCCCTTAACGTTCTTTTAATGCTGAGTTTCTCATCTGAATTTCACTGGGACTTATTAAATGCAGGGTTTTTCTTTCCCTCTCTCATATCGACATGATTACGGTAACTATGTATAATTATGTGCATAGGGTAAATATGCTAATTGTATAATTGCAACATTCAAGTAAATCCTGGCAAACAGAGGCTGTTCTCAGGGCAGACAGGACACATACTGATAGGTATAACTGAACAAGAGGCACTCTAGTTATTAATCCATTATTAGTATTTAGCAAGAAAACAAAATATAATTTATCTATCATCCACACGACCTTTTCATCCAGAGGCTGGATGGTGAGCCCTGCTGCCATGACAGTGGAAGTGGATACAACACCTGTAGTATTTACAGAATATCTTTGTCCAGTGGTATCATCTGTGTGCTGGAAACAGGATGACTCAGAGGTTAAACTGAGTCTGCTTACTAAACTTACCAAACCTGCAGGAGGCTGACTGCAAATGTAAAATATTATCAGTTATTATTTGTCTTTGTGGAGAAGGCTTATTAGGAAAAACTAAACCAAAATTGTACACAGATACTGAGACAGAAACAAAAATAGGGACCAAGCCTCTCCAAATTATGGTGCTGAATTTCTTTGAAGGAGTGAAGAGGGGACAAAGACACCAAAGAAGGAAGTGCTGTTTCCATTTCTGTCAATGACTGGATGTGTGGTGTTGGATTAGTTATTCTGTGTCCTTTATTTCCTTTTCTCCCTGCTTAGATTGACATCTGTCATCATGTATTTGAGCATCAGCCAACAGATTGGGATGTTGTGCTCACTTGGGTGTCCCAGCGCTGTCATGAGTTTCATTCACACAACATTAAAAAAAATAAGTTGAGATTTGTCTGATAAAGGTAGACATGACCTTGAGGGTGGGGAGGAGGGAAAGGGATTTACATTCGTCTTTAAAAAATGACAGGATTCAGCTGGGAGTGAGTTTCCAGTTCATGAAAAAAGGGGAAAAAAAAAGGAGGAAAACAAAAACCAAAAAAAGTAACCCTTTAGAAAGAACTAATAATGGAAATGATGCTGTCAAAAACTGCAGTGCTACTGGGAGCTGCTGGAACACTATGAAAAAAACAAACAAACACAACAGTTGGGTTTATGTATAGTATTAAAAGGATGATGTTACCCATTAAAACCTTCATTTCTGATCCAGTGGCAGATTGGCTGGGATAAAGTGCAACTTAACATCCCAACCTGCTACTAGGGCTGTGGAATCACGTTCGTTCTGACACAAGAAAAGATCACTAGACTTTCCCTCAGTGGGAACACTGCTAGTGGTCTTTAAGATAAAAAGTTAGGGGATCCACATCTATTTTGTATGGAGAACAGCTATCACTAGGCATACTTCACTTTCTTGTGCTGGTGATGAGCAGCAGACCATGCAGCATATATCATTCCTTTACACAGATGAGATGTGCAAGCTTGGTCAGATAGGCAAGCTTGCAGCTCCAGAAGAAGGGCCATGATTTCGTTTGAGAACAGGTCCATAACAGGTGCGGAAGGTATAAGGCTTAACGTAGCAAAGCTCTCAGACGTCTCTAAATCCCTCCCCACATAAAGCAGTTGGTACAGAACCTAACACCACCTCAAGGAGCCTGGTTATTTATGACTCTTCATCTTGAGGCACTCAACTCTGGACATCTTTGATTGACTGCTGAAATAACTGGTGCTCAGGACCACTATGAATCAGACCTAAGTCATCAAAAACTGGCTATATCTAGTCAGAGTCTTTTAGGCTATTGGTTCCCATTGCTATTTCTTGCCATGTTGCTAGTTCATAGATGCATGGCTCCTAATTAACTTAACGTAGGTGTACTACATACCCGTGCCACAGACAATCTGAATCCATTTTTAAATTATCGCTTAGATTGGGTCACTGACAAATGAATTTTTATGTTCTACCAACCTCCCTGAGACCTAAAATATTACACATCAGAAAGATGCCATTATAACCTCTGGGATCCAAGCCAAACTCTCTTATTGAAAACATATATTATGTATTAAACTAGGGATCCCTCTCTGTGACTGGCCTATTTCCATAACGCTTGGCCTACAAAGGCCCCAGAAGAAAGCCGAGTGAAGCTGCCTGATGACCTCTTCTGTTGACAGCCCCTGTTGCTCATCACAACTGTGTTTGATGGAACACAGCACATTCTTTTAAATATTTTATCCACTCAGTGATCAGGGGTGAAAGAAAGAACTAACATGAAATGACAAGTGAAATAACTACATTTCTGGACCTGACAACACTCTATTTTTAATTCTACCAGGGTTGTGGATAGGCAGGAAGGTATGACTTTGATGAGAGATTAAATAAGTGAGTTTAGGATTTGAATGATATTATACCCACCCTGATCTGAGAGTTCGTTTGGAAACAGGAGGGAGTGAAAGAACACAGGCCAAGAAATCTGGTGTTTCCTTACTTTGCATCAACTGCTCTTTTTTTGGTGTGAATTTACTCTTGTTAAAATGCATTATTTTCTTCACAAAGACACCTGAACAAAGCATAAGCAAACAGGCTATACTGATGATAGGAAAAGGCATCCAACCACATTTAAAAAGTTACAGTGAAATTTCCCAATAAAATATTTCCAAGAAGAGTCTTGAACTCTGTCTCTGAAATACCTAACCACTAGGCTGTAGTCATACCTAAACCAGTAGGATGTAAATAGTTTGATGGATGTTTCCATAGAAAATGATTCCAAAAGACCTTAGTATCCTATCAACATAACCCCTCCTGGAATATTCTTCCAATTCTATTATTTATGTAGTCACTTGTCCTAGACAGACTTAAATACCTGAATAACAACTAACATGGTGAGAAAAAAAGAGAGAGAGAGAGACAGAGTCTCATTTGTTGTTGCTGTTTGTCTCTCAGGGAAAAAAAATGAGAGGAATTTTTTCATGTTCCCAGAAGGCTAAAAAGTAAGTTTATCATCACACTGGGTTTTTAATATTTTTGAATTTCTATTTGTGCAAGTCCATCATCACAAGACAAACACCCAGGTGACACTGAGCATCCTCCCCTGAATGCTTCACTGGGAGCCTGGCCAAAAGCTGTCACAGGAGTTAAGACATAAATAATTTTTACTTTTTAAACTACTGGTACCTTGGAAATCTGATTTCACCGTGATTCTGAAGAAACATTAAAAGAAACAGCATGAATGAATGAATGGAGACATCTTGTATTGCTGGTGGGTGAGATAAGTCTTAATACTCTCCTCTCTGCTCTTCACTGCATTTGGGCTGTGTGCAGAAATGTAAAAAATGGCAGGAAAGCATCGCTCCTAAGTACCCTGATTTCCTCTCCTTGCAACCAACTCTCACAAAAGCTCAGGGATAATTGTGTTTTGCACATGGCCCAAATCTGAGATTTCTCACAGCAGAGTGTGCTCCTTGCAATGAATTGTCTGTCAGAGGCCTCGTGGTGCTTGCTCTGAGCGGCTGCTGGGCTACAGCCTGGCACGGAACTCCAGCCTGAGGGAAGAAGCGCTGGTACAAACAGCACCCTGGCACACATGCCAGCCCCAGCCTGTGGAGTTATATTTAAAAAAAAAAAGATTTCCAGACCATGAAGTGAACCCCTTACCAAATTAAAGGAAAAGTTTGAGATGTTCAAGGAAGACAGCATGAGCCTGCACTGGATGTGTTTGAGCTGAGCTTGCACTGGCACATCCCATGGCTTGTCTCTGATTCCAGCACCCAGCCCCTTCTGCCCCCCTCACTGCCCCTCACAGAGACAAGATTATCGTCGTCTGTTGGTGTAAGGGAAAGCCACTGAGAGATGATCAGAAATGAAGACAATGCTTCCTCGGTGGTCATGCTGAACTCCTGTTACCTCCAGTGAAGCCTGCAGCTACCTAATGACCTGACAAAGCAAATCATTAGCAACATTTCACCTAGCTCTTAAAATATTTTCATTGCAAATGACTTTCCCATTAGATGAATGTCTGTTGCAGAAAGTAATTACCCTTTCTTTGAACCCGTATTTCAGAAATTTGAAACAACAGAAAAAAAAATAAAGACAGAGAAGAATAAGCACATGCTTTTTCTGATGCCCCCATTCCCCTTCCCTCTGCTATCACACCGGTAGGAAAGCATGGGACAGGTGAGCAGCCTGGATTTGCAGACGATGTCTGCTCAGGGTTCAAGGAGACTGCAGAAGATGTCACAACCGAGAGGTAGCTCTCACCAGTTATTTCTTTAAAACTGCTCCTCTGACACATCCGAGTTGACAGGACAGTACAAGTGAGCCGGGGCTTGGCTTGGAGCTCAAAGCTCTAAGGGCACGTGCCAAGAGCCACTGTGTGCGGCTGCTGGCTGTAAATGCATGCCCCATGCAAAGCAGTGGACAGCAAAGACCAATTTTTACAATTCATTTAAAATATGCACCCTAACTGAAGGCTGAATTCTCTAAACTGCTTGCTTGTTACGTGTCCCAGCTAAGCTGAGTGTGAAAGCTGACAGGAGATGAAGCCACAGGATCTGGGCTGACATTTACAAGTTCTCAGGCTCTCAGAAAACAAACATCCACTTGTTACTGTGCCTCAGCAAATTATTCATCTATTTTTTTTCTGTATGGGTGTCTGCTGAGACATCCAAGCTAAAATTAGTGCAAATGCTCTTCCTGCATAAGTATACGTACACGTATATATCTATCTGTATGCACACAGATACATTTAAAAGGGAAAGGGAGAAAATGGAAATGTCAATTAATAACAGTGTCTTAAATCTTTGTTTTAAATTCATTTTGTGCTCATGCCCTGGCTTTGACTCACAATACGAAGCCCATCTGTCTGAAGAAGATATACCCAGATGCTAATATCAAGACAATGATACAAGACTGTGCCATTAAAAAAATAAAAGACTATTCGCTGCACTAAGAAGTCAATATATCTCTCCTGTGAGAGTGTGCGTGTGTGTGCCTCTGTATAGGATTTTTCTGGGCTCGAGAGAAAGCTATTACAGATGATGAATCAAAAACAGAGCAACATTTATCAGTGCTTTCTTTAAAAGAAGAGAAGAGAGAATAAAACTGGCGCTATCATAAAATATTTACATGTGTTTTTTTTTTTTTAAATTACAGTAAAGAGAAGAAAATAGAACAGAAAAGGAAGATGATGTTCAAACCAGGCCTTTGAAAGTGATTTTCTTCAGTAAAATTAGAAAGCAAAAATAAAGAGAAAGACTGAGGCTTCACATGTGTTCACGAGCACTCAGCTGCACACCCAGCCCTGAAAACTTTTGCTAAAAGCAGTAGCAGACGCCAGCTACGCGCAGAGGGACAGCACAGCCCTTCCCAAGGTCTTACACATCCCCTGGAGCCTGTGGTTGTGCAGCACCTGGCTGGGTCCTGACCTGATCCCAGGCACTCAGAGGGACACAGGGATGAGCACAGCTGGGTGCACACGCAGGCAGAGCCACGTCCTGGGGCTCCCCGAGCATCCCCAGCAAGAAATTTGGTGCCTCCACAACAGGCAGCACTAAACCCACAGCTCTGGGCAGCAGCCAGCCTGCTTCTCCTCGTGCCACCTAACCCAGCACATCCCTTGTGATCCTCGACCCCAAAGGCAGCAGAGGCAGAGCAGGGCAGGGCAGGCAGCCCCTGCAGTGGTCCAGACCTGGAAATCCCAGCCCAGGGTCCCCAAGGTGCTCCCAGACTGCAGCTCAGGGAGGAGGAAAGCTGATGGGCACCACCTACATCTTACAAATCTAGCATTGGTGTCGCTGCAGCCATAAACAAAGGCTTTTTTTTTCTGTTGGGTTGAATTGATTTCCATGTGTTTAAAGCTAAGCACAGGCATCATTGGGTGCAGGATCATGGCATTAATTCAGAATTAAACCCCTTTGGATTTTAAGCTGCTTTCTCTTTTCTGTGAGTATTTCTACCATCTCTGCTAATTGCACCCAGTGGATTTTTCTGAAAGTAGAACTTCATTTTGGAGGGCAGAAAAGTGTATCATGTAGATTTTTTAGAGGTTTGAATTAAAAAATAAAACACAACAAAATACAGTTTCACTTAGGAAACTCTGCAAGTTTTTCTACTCAGCCACCTCCAGCAGCTTTTTATTCATTCTCTAACTCCAAATCCTGCTCAGAACTGCTATTTTCAGAGAAAAGCTGCCACGTACCTGATGTTATTCAGATACTGCACTGCCAAAAGTGTCTTCAAAGTGCAGATTTGAGCAAAGAACATCCTGCAAAGATTTGATGAGAAGCTTTTATACTTAAGCGATAGCCTTTGTGTTGTGTACAAGAAGAAGGAAATAGCTATTCAGGTAGCAAAACAGCGATCTATTATTCCCGAGAAAGAAAACTCTGAATATGGCAAAGCTGATGAGCAGCACAAAAAGCTGAGTGGCTCACTGACACCTCCCGGCTGCCGGGTACCACGTCCCCAGCGCTCAGCCTGACGCTGGTTTGCTTTCCGTGATGGATATTTACTTTTCCTCATCCCCTAAGTCTGCTCTCAACGACAATAAGAGATGAGTGGAAATGAAAGTAAAGGGCACCATAAGGACTAGGGTACTTTTAGCTGAGACTGGGTATTTTCTGAGACTTACATTTAATTAGAGCTGGAGAGTGTCTCCAAAAAGGTGCGTGTGTTCTCTCCTCTCTATTCTCTGTCACATCACATCTCTGCTCAACACAATGCAGCAAACCCTGGGAGTGATTTGTGGAATGTATTACCATAGTTTAACTCGGTGTGCATAAGATTTACATGCTAGTGCTGTAAGGAAAGGTGATGGGTCAGAAGGAAATGGTTGATTAAAAAAAAAAAAGTTGATTAATTTCAGTAGGATTGTTTCAAAAGGACGTATTGGAACAGAAAACTTGACGCACTCATTCCAAATATCTTAATTAGGCAAAATGAAAGGAACGGGGCTCTGACTGTGATCCTCTCTGCACAGCCACGGATGGCTTGCACAAAGTTAGGGAACAATCAGTCATTTTCATAATGTGGAGCTCTTTTTTAGCTCTCATCCTACGCACCCTTGCTGGGTCCTCCAGCTCAGCTGTCTCTGAAGCTTTCATCTTCCTTTGTTAAGTCACCTGGAATCAAAGCAGGCATATACTGACGTATTTTCCTCTAGAAGGGTGGGCTTACGGGTGAGAATATGCTTTTTTTCTTGGACTGACACCCAAGGAGAGACGCAGCAGTTTTCACCTGAGTATGGCAAGGCTGAGTCATACCCAAACGTCTGTACAGGACAGGCATCTAGGAAACCATTGATCCCATAGTGAGATTGATGGCTTTTTGTTCATCCAACACAGTCGTGGTGCCAAAATTACCATCTAGCATCATCGGCTGCATGGGGGAGTGGACATCCACAGCCCCCAGACCGGGCTGAACCCTCCTGGGTCTTGCTGCCATATTTAACAGCAACCCATAAAGGTGAACACCAACGTGGCCTGAATTGCTGCCTCTCTCATCATTTGTGCACATAATTGTGTATAAAACGCCATTCACCACTCCCTGAGCATCCATCACGGCCTTGCTGCTGCTTTCCCAGTGGGTTGCTTCGTTGTGGTGGAACTAATTGACCTCTGACCTGTTTATTGCTTTCCTGCCACCAATTTAGCACCAGTTTATTCATCAACATCTGGTGGTCGGAAAATTGTATTTTACGTTATTAGCTCTCAAATGGATGGCTAATGCTGCTTAATGGGGCAGTTATATGCTATTATGGATTCATTTTTTCTCATTTTGTTAATGAATGGAGAATCTTCATCAAATAAATATTTGCCAGTTGGCTTAATATCAAAGTTGCTAATTGAAAACAGAAAAAACGTTCAGCATGCGGCAAGGTGAATGGTGGTGGTACGTGAGTTTTAAAGAAGTATCAGTTCTGCCACACTGTACTTGCACAGAGGCCAAATTGGCAATCAAGTGATCAGTGTGAGAAAGGTTGAGCAGTATTTACATATCATCTCAGTAAAATGCTACTGATTTATTTCTCTGGTGCCAATACGCAATATGGGCATAGCTTAAATTGGCCTCATTTCCTGGCTTTTTCAAAAGAAATGGAAAAGAGAAAAATATGGAAATAAACAATCTTGGACTCGGTCCTAAAAGAAAATCTGATTTCCCTCATCCAACTGGCACAATTGCATTTTACAATGGAAATGTGCATAGGCGGTATGACCTGGCATGCAGAATTCATGAAATCTCTCTGCATAAACATGTGCAGTTGAAGTAAACACATTCCGAGCCAACAAAGTGCAGTGCTGGACTGAGAGCAGGCTACGGCTCAGCATACACAGCCCGGGGCTCAGCGCCTGGCTCAGCTCTGGGGCAGTTCAAGGGAAGGCTTTCAGATGAAATCTCCCATTCTAAGGGCCAAAGAGTTTATATATTTTAAAAGTGTTTGCTTTTTTTTTTTTTTTTTTTTTTAACTGCACACTAACATATGCACGTATCTATCGTTGATTACTTTCTGCAATTACAGTAACACCCGGTGGTGTCAGCTGGCAGTATTTGACAGCACACAAACACTGCAGTTTTTCTTATACCAAAAGCTTCATCTCCGCACTTCCAGACCCTGCAAAGACCTGCTTTGGGAAGTGTCTTTACAGAAAGAAAAAAAATAAATGCTGACTTGAAGCATTCAGCTGAACATTTTGTTTGCAGGTCTGGAACTGGCTGCCAGTCCCATATCCCATACGCTTGCAAACAACCGGGTTTTAGCCCTGAATTAAATATTGCTGCTCACGAGCCTAAACTGACACACAACTCCAAGTATTTTTTGCTAGAGTGTGAATATGAACGGGAGTGAAATCTAACCCACATCACTTGCATACTACTGCCATGAAAAGGCTCTCGGATGCCAGGAACGTATTTGACTCTCCCGTGTGATGTCCAACAAGACACTGTGATTTTTAGCATGGAGGTTTCGGCACTTAGCGCGCTTGAGCCATGCCACGTTATCAGCAGAAACCATGTGCATCTTGAGGCAACACAGTAAGCGCATAACAAACACAAATTATTGTAATAGTGTTTTTAAAATGTGAAGATCTCTATTTTTCCCAAACCAAATAATTCCTGTCATTTCAAAGAGAACATTGTCTAATCTAAAGCTACTGAAGCACACAGAAGCTGTGCCAACTCCAACTTATCTATTGGCTTCACGGACCATTAAATAGCACAGATGGCACCATGAATTATTTCTGAAAACGTCAATACGTTCCTAATACCTTGGGCACAATTTTCCTAATCTCTGGGTGCACGCTCCCTGAGCCTGGGTCCCAGCTCGGCTCCCAAATGTCCCCTTTCTCCATCTCACACATGCTGAGATGAAAGTAGCTGGCAGCAGACACATAGAAACTTCAACCCACAGAGAGCCCTAGATGCTACTACAATTTTACTGCTACGGCTTCCAAAAACTATCAAGGGTGCTGAAAGCCTGGGCTGAGCACTCCTCCAGAAGTAGAAAAGTATATTGTAGAGAGTAAACACCAAAGCCCAGGAAGTCATTATAAAAGCGTTTCTTTTTATTTATTTTTAGAGCTCTAAGGCACTCTTGAGTGAAGAAAGTAAGAGAAAGAGAATAGAGAAAAAAAAAGAGAAAAAAAGGCAGTGTCGGGTGGATTTATATGGGTTAATTCTGCTGCACTTGCTCGTAGATCTATTTGCACACATATGATAAACGTGCAGAAGAATTAGTGCTCCACTAATAGAGATTATTTGAATTTAATGTAGAAGACTCATGAAGCCATAATTTCTGCTAAGTCATTACAAACCTGCTATATATACCGGGTTTCCTATTTGTAGTCTGGTGCTCGAGCACACCAATATTTGTCATGGCCTAGACTAACGCCTCCGGTTCATAAACCATTATTCATTAAGACATACAGCCGCTGAATAAGGTGATTTTTTCCCTTTTTCCTTTTGGTACTAAATTTTAACAAAACCTCAGACTCCCATTGTTGTGTATGTCTGTATTTTACATACAATTCCCTTATTGCCAAGAGAATTAGGTTTGAAGAGCTAAGAAAAAACAGTGGTTTTCATTTCAGTGGGAAAGAAGAGAGGCTTCCTTCGTCAGAGCAGAGTGCCCTGGCCACTATGTCCTTAGCTCAGATGCAGCTTCAACCTTCTTCCAACAGACCCCTTCTAATTTTTTAATGTCTGATGCAAAATTCACTTCAGTCTAAATCTCCCTCTGATTTCTACCAGTCTGATGTAAACCCAGATGAATGAGCCAGAGTTTGCTGAGGGACAGATCCAACTTGACTCCTATCTAAAGGGCAGCTTCTCTGCGATTATGTGGCCATTCAGAAATACCCAAGAGCATTTTTCCTGAGTTTGGAATTTGCAAAGTCTTCCCACGTAAAGCTTTTGTTGCAAACCTTCTGAAGAACAGTTGTCAAACTGTAAAGTGGATCTCTATACTGTCTTTCTTCCAGCGTAGAACAACTTTCTTCTTGCAAGAGAAGTGTCTACCTTGGAAAAAAAAACAACTATATGTTTTGAAACACACAACACTTTAGGCAGGAAAGATCTTTTCTTTATGGAGATATAAAATATACTCTCTTGCAACAAGCTTGTAGCTTATTTATCATTCCCAGGTGGCTACTGAAAACTCCTTAAGTGTTGCTTGATAGACTACTGATTCTTTTCTGCCTTACCAGTGTAAACTGAATATATCTAAGAGTGGAATATATCAGCAATAAAAAATGCTCCACTTTTTGAGATCTATCAAAATAAAATATACTTGGGAGGCTTTGAAGTTAAATTTAAAAAAATCTTTGGGAAATTGCCTTTCATTTCTGGGAGTACAATTTAAATTCAACCTGAAGGTTTCCACGAGACACCTCAGGTGCTCTCTGTTTCAAATTCAGTTGATTAACGTTGCCTTAAAAGATTTGCTGAAGAATCAGGCAGATGTAATTAGAGGAGAGGTAGCTAATACTATACATAGATCATCAAAGGATAAGTATGCACAAAGGAGATAAAGAATCTCCATACAATTGTAATAATCTCTGCAGATTACAAAAAAATAAAAAATGCAATCATAATTAGGAGAAAGTAATGAAAGTAATGAGTACGTGATCCATCTTCCCCTGGTGTCTGATGACTGGCACAGGGTTTGCTGCTGGAGCCCCTCTGGGAGGGAGCCCTGCTGCTCGGGCTGCTGGCCCCAACCATGGTGTGAGCGGCACATCCCAGAGTGCTGTGATCCACAAAACCTCATGGAAACGTCACCCCAGTGGTTATAGGCTGATTCCTCTGGGAATAGGGGTTGTGTTTGGAGCTCTGTGGCTAAGTCAGGGCAAGACAGCCCAAAGGCTGGTGTCTTCTTGGCCAAAGTTATGCCAGCATCACCAAAGGAAGAGCCTGTGGGTCTAGCCACAGTAGACTTCCACAGTATTAGCATGTTTTAGGGCACTGCCTAAAACTTGAATTCCTGTATGGGAGAAAGCCTGCATGGAGGTTCTGTGTTGGGCACAAGCTGGAGTTTTGACCATTGAATTTTGAATGGCCGGAGGTGTTTCAGCTTAATCACAGCTCTTTGGAGCCAGCAGGAACTGCAGCGGGCACAACTAGAACCACTGTGCTCCTGGAGCGGGGAGCGCGATGCTAACCCCACAATGGAGGGATTTTTGGTGCTGGAATAGCAACTCTTACAATAAACAGCTCTGCTGGGAAGCTGACCACCTTGCTCGGGCTGGACACCCACATCTCTGACAGCTCTAGAGGAATCCCAGCCCAAGTGTAAAGCAGCACTGCGTGCCTCGGGAGATCAGCGCAGGGACGGATACCTCACATGTGCCACGAGGGGCTCAGTTGCTATGTGAAGAGACTGTAGGGCAGATGTTTCTGATAGAAGGAAGGTGTTGCTGTACTAGATCCTAAATGTTACATCTGGTATGTATCAGGAATGGGCTCGTTCTGCCGCAGAGATGTTAGGAAGATTTGCAGCCAGCTTATCAATACAGATACCAACAATTTGGAAAGGGACTCACCTGTCCCAGTGACAGCCACATCAAGCCCCTCCAGCTCGGTGCCCACCAGAAGCAGTACCAGCCCTCCTCTGCCCAAACACACGTCCCAGTTCATCCTTCACAGGAGAACTTAAACTCCTACCAATCACCAACCTTTGTCAGACAAGAACTGCTCTTGATGAGAGCCCAGGCAGACTCATATCCTGACTTTACCTCTCACTGCAGAGCAGTTAGCCATTTTTCCATATGTGTTTTGTACAGATCCAACAATCCAAGAGAGAATTTTGTTCATCTGCTTTCACTTCACTGGGTTTTGTACTGCCAGCTCTGAAATTCACAGAGCTGCCCATCCATGTAGGCACAGCTGGAAAAGGCTAGCAGGTATTTTCACAACAGAAGACCATGGCGTGTGGCTGGAAACGTGCTTCCAGCCTCCATTTAGACTGAGGGCTGGGGAGTGTGGCTAATCAAGACGTGTACAGAAAGGAAGCCAGTCAGTGAGCATGGCCACCACCCCTTTCTCACCGTAGCATAGCTCTTTGTCACTGCAGCCTTCCAGATTTCTTCAGGATTTAGTTCCATGCATAATTAGAGATGGAATAAAACTGTAAAAGCCTAAGAGAAAGATCCAAGAGCACTCAGCATTGCACTCACCCCAAGAACCCGCTTGCAATTTACACAGTGACTGTTGGCCCTGCGATATAAATGGGCAGCCCCTAGAGCTGGCCAGAAGCCACGGTCACCACCATCCTCAACCACCCTCCTCCTCAGTCCTGGATCTCTCCATCTAAAAGGGAGCTGCCAAAGGGAGGTAGCGAGTTGCTGCTCATCCACTACAGCTTGGTGTGCCAGCTGGCCCCAAGGGAAAGGGGGAACCCTCAGATGGAGGAAGGAGCTGAGCTGAAACATCTGCTCTAAGTGCCAGCACCCTGCTGGCTTAGCTCAGAAGAAAACAAGGCCAGGTTAACAGGGACAGGTAATTAGCCTGATAGACACAAACAGGTTCGCTTGCAAACACATTACAGCTCCAGCACTCTGGTCTAATAAAAGCCATTACCTCCACCTACAAACCTGATCTTTCCTCTGTCCCTTGGACCATTGCTGTGACCAAAGCCCTGCTGCTATTGAAACACCACGAGAGAATGGCAGTGACCTGGGGTAGCTCATACATCACAGAAAATAACTTCTCTCCCAAGCAGCTCTGAACAGGCAAGGCAATGGGTACCACCCACCACAGCAGCCTCACACAGGTTAAAAACTTTCGGGTTGCAGCCCTTAGCTTTACACTGTTTCCTACTGAAGTTACTTTTATCCCCCTGCTGGGCCTGGGACAGTGTTTGCAGCCTCTCAGCCTTCACTAGGGGCAGGCAGAAGGGAGGCAGCAGAGCTGTTTGCATACAAGGAGGCCCTGCACAGCCGACAGCCCAAACCTGGGCTAAGCAGGATATTCAACTGCAGTTTCACTTCAGATTGTGGCCTGGGTTTGGATTACAAAGGTACTTAGGTATCCAAAAGTACCCTTGGCTGCCTAATTTGATTTTCAAAAGAAAATAACTGAATTAGTGGTTAGATTTTTTAAGGGATTTAGTTTCCTAAAGGGACAGAGAACTACCCAGTGGGAGAGTATTACAACTCAATTAGGATTATAACAAGGAGCTTATATTTGTTTTTCACATGCACATAATTCATAAATGGTTGGACAAATTTGGTACAAATAATAGAATTAGAGCAAACCTAAAATTACTTGGATTCTTTTGATAGAGGTTGACTGTAAGAAACTTCAAGCTAAACAAAACTGCAGAATGTCATCAGTACCAAAAAAAAAAAAAAAAAAAAAAAAAAGGATTCGGGTAGAAGTTCTGCTACAGTGAGTACCCTAACTGCTGGGGATTTTCAGTTGAAATACTGGTATTTCACTCAAGGTGTTTACCCTAAAATTCTAAAATATCTAGAACAACAGAAGTTAACTTTTGTCCTTTCTTGTCACTACATCTCAAAGGAAGCTCAGCTTTTGGTCCTTTTTCCCTCCCTGCTGATGAATATTTTACTGTGTTGTTCAACAGGGCAGACATCCTGTCTGGTTCCTCGGTCTCTGTTGCACTCTGAAAAGAATCAATAATGAACTTTCAAGTCCCAAATATTACCTCACCCACCTCTGGAACAGAGAATTACATGCACAGTTCCACTATTTTTCTGAAATCCCAAATTCTTCATATAACTGAATGATCGCCAAAGCTAAATTCTACATATGAAATTATTTTTTTCTTCTGACATTTTCTACAAAAAACATCCACGCATGAAAGGATAAATTACCAAAACTGGGGCTTGAGACAAAAGCTGGAACTTCAATAACAGAGACTGAGGCAAGTTCTACAGAAGTAGAAAAGTAAAACTCAGAATCAGCTCTTAAGATCCTCTCTCAGCTTCCCAACAGCTCTCTCTAAAGCAAAACTATCGCAGTCTAAACCCTTTATTTCTCAGTGAAATTCAGATTAATTGGGAGCTAGGTGGTAACAGGGGTTTGAGCCAGGGCTTTGCTGCATGGCTGTTTACGAATTGTTCGGCCTAGTTAAAAGCTTTCATTACGTTGGTTTTGTATGTATGCTTCTTAAAAGCTGTAGGCTAATAGCATAACTTTTTAAAGAATGCCATTTTCACTGTGGAATGGCATAAAATTCTTCCCCTGAGGTAGCTATGTTATCTCATTGAATTTAAAAACAATAAATTGAAAGCTAAAAATAAAGGAAAAGGGGAAAGGTGGAAGAAATAGGTGGAAAGGCATTGAAGCTGTAGGAGTTCTGACAAATCATCTTGGCATATAATCCCAGTGGTGATGAGAAATTGTTCTGTAAGTTTTATTTATTTTTTTTTATAAGCCAGAATAAAAAATAATAAAGAAAAGAAACGTACTTGAGGCAAAGTTGTAGAGTATCTTTAAATCAGTGGGCTTGTTTTATTAATGCCCATCAGCCTGTGGTGATGAAAAAGGATTGTTCTGATACACAGCCAGCGTGGGAAAACATGACAGTACGAGCCCTGTCCTCCAGTCTGGTACATGCACTTCATGCAAGTGAGCCATCACCACTTGGTTTAACACAATATGCTGAGGTACTTTTTCTGTACTGAGAATCACACACAATGTCTTTCTTTTCTTTAATGGATGAGCCTGGTGAGATATTTATATTCGCAGTATGTGACATCAGATCCAACAGGCTATCCTCCACAGCTCAGCCTGGGAATGAAGCATTCAGCTCCGTGCACCTTCCACCTGGTACCTACACAAATTAGGCTTCTGAAGGGGTGTCAGTTAAAAATTAAAAACGTAAAATACACTTTACCAAGCCATATCCTTTGATACAAACTGAACTTTACTGTCCTTCATCCCCCTGGGCAGTATTTGAAGCCAACAGAAGAAATAATGCACACAATTCTCCTGATTACAAGAGTGAAAATGAGAAACATGAAGTTTACTTAAGCAGATTCAAGTATCCCTGGAAACAGGTAACTAAAGCCAGGCAAACCTCGCATGCTTCAGTTCACAGTGGGTTCATAAACCAAAAGCTGTTTTTCTGTTCACAAGGCTTGGACTCCTGCCTGAAGAGCCAAGGTAGCTGAAGTTGAATCTCTGGATTACAAATTCAGACGTAGGACAAGGAGTGGCTATCGGGATGTGGGGCAGGGAAAGACAGAGCAGACACAGGCAGCAGCCCAGGTTTAAAGGAAAGATATGTGCACACGTGTAAAGTCACCTCCTACTCATATTTTCTTCCTGTCTTTAAAGGTAGCGCAGAGGTTACGCATATGCATGGAGAACAAGGTCTTACGATATCATCCCAAGTCTGGGCTGACTTGTGTGTGCGTCTGAGGAGTTGATGATGGTTTGATTCGACATTCAGAGCTAAACTGAAGCTTAGCTGAGATGGCTGTATGTTAGTTCAATGTTTGCTGTTTAGTAGTTTCTGAAATTCTTATTCGGGCACAAAATGCAACAAGAAAGAACAGAAGTGCTGTGTTTTCATTTATTCTCATGTTGTTTCCAGAGGGAGAAGAAATCTCACAGTAAGGCTCTATGAGTCTAATTTCATAAGCTCACTCAGCTGAAATGGCTCTGAAGCCAAAGACTTCCCTAACCCATACCTAGAGCTATGCAACATCTGAATTTCCCTTATGTAAGTCATTAGCTTGAGACCTTTACATCACCAAAAGTTCAGACAAGCACAGCTTTTTTTTTTTTTTCAGTCTGAAATTATCATAAAGTATCTTTACACTGTGACAACACAACAACAGTCTTTTGGAAACTATACTGATTTGTAAGCTGGTTTCTATTTCCCTGCTTGAGTCCCTCTTAATTACCTTTCTGTGCCTTTCAGATTCAACTAGTTTAAGCTCAGTGCTTACCTGAAGAAGTATTTTGGAACCCTGCAACAATCACCATTTCATCATTTGGAATGATATGAAGGAAGGTTGTACATCAGCTTCTTATTTTTTTCTTTCCCTTACTGCTCCAAATTGAACAGGGATGTGTACACATTTACAAGACAAGTCAGTAGTTTGCTTTCATAGCAATGCCATTAGTAAAATGTCATTTTATTTGAGCCAACTATGACCTACTTCAGAAGAAAATCCCACACTGCGTACACACTGTGTTTATGCGTACAGAGATCTTTTCTTATATTCAGAGATCTTTTCCCTAGCTGTCAAACTGTGCAATGGTGCTTATATATGAGTATGGCTTAATTAGCTCCATAATGAAAAGTGCAATGAAAATGCAAAAGGGTAAGAGAGGGCTGAGCTGCAAGAAGAAACCGCATCTTGACACTTCTTAGGAATGCTGAAGTTGGTACAGTAAGGTCAACTTCTCACCTCACACTGATAAACAGACCATTACATAAATAAAACACTATGCGTGTGGTCCTTATTAGACAGACTTGCAAGTTCACTGAAGAAGACAAGAATGATGAATAGTTCCTCGAGCAGCACTGAATTAGCAGCAGTGCTCTGCAGAGAGGAAGTTCAGGTCTGCATTCAGCTTGCATTGTGTACAACAGCCCCACACTTTTAAACCACTGTGTTGGGAGAATATTTTTATAGCAATATATTTAAGTGTCAGAGTAGCGGCCCCCGAGGGGCAGAACATTGTCTGTGACCAGCATGAGGGAGAACAGTATCATCGGTTAGCTTAAAGCAGCACTTTCTAGTGTCTGCTGTATGTGGAGGGCACAGTTCACTTCGGAGCAAAGAACCTGCCTGCCTCCAGCTGCAGCTCCTGGAGGAGGAAATTACGCAGCTCAGGAATTGGCCTGGTGGAAGTAGGTTTGCTTGTCTGGAAATGCACTGACAACAAGCTGAAAATAGTCCCCTGTTTGTCATGCAAAAGGCTTAGGTCCGTACCAAAATAGGAGGTGAAATTTAAAAGTAAAAGAAAGCATAAGCTCAGCCCCAGCAGCCAGAACACATTTCCTGGATGGAACATGAAAACGAGCAGAGCAGCCTCTACAGTACATCAGTAGCTATGGGCGTGATTTAAGAGCACTGCTGTGCATGGCATCCCTGCTTACGCAATGCTCAACGTTGGACAGCCATGGCCAGAGCTGTTCACACAGGGCCTAACGTGACCCAGATGTACTGCAGCTACATGCAAGTCCCCTATTGCTGCCTGACAATCCACGGGCTGCGATGGCTGCAGAAGCGAGCGTACTTGTTTACGGGGTAATACTACCCCTGCTCTGCAAGCTCTTCTGGATCCCCCTTACCAAATGGATTAGCTGCAGCACAGAGATAAAGACAACTTCCAAGCTCACCAGCATCCTAAAAAAAGAATCATAAACTCTTGAGCAATTACCTCTGCTATGTGAAAGGAAGACAAAATTTGAAATTTAGTTGCATATTTGTTGACTGAATCACAGAAGCAGGATGCAGTCTTCCCTTGGATGTGTTTTTCTTTTGGCTTAGAGAGATCCCGTATAAATAAAGGTACACGGGCTAAGATAAGTATGTCACGGAGATTTAATTCTCTCGCTACTTTCATCGCTGGTTCACTATTGCCTACTTACATAGCACACAATGGTTGACATCCAACTAGTTTAGAATTAGAACCAAGTTTCAAAATACTCAGGTACTTTTGCTCAGGAGTCAGAAAGAAGTGTCAGTGAGTGGCAGACATAGATCAATGCCTGTGCTCCTGCAGTCTTTCCAAGCTGAGCACTTAAATTCTTCTCCATTAGTGCTCCAAACCTGGAAAGCACTAACAGGACAGCCCTTTCGTATAAAGCCACAGAGAACTATACAGAACTTAGGCTATTACTGAAATAATTTAGGTTGACAACCACCTCATGCATTTCAATACTGGCTTTACAAGACCCTAATTCATAGCTCAGTAAGCTTTTCTGTTTTACTTATTCCAGAAATCAAGTACGTACCAACAAAAGCACAACAACTCCTTTTAGTCCTGTTCCTCTAGTATGCCAGATGATAATTCGAAGCTGGACCTCATCGCATAACGTGGATCCAGATTTGCACTTTACCAAAGCACAAGGCCAAATTCCAACCCAGGATTTCATGCTAGCCTACCCCGAGGGCTGCAAAAAGCTGCACAGCTGAGATCTGGATCAGATTCAAAAGTTTTCCAAAACATATCTGTGTTCACATCCTGATTTTTGATTCCAGCTCATCTCTAATTATAATTATTACACAGAATGTCAGATCTCAGGTTATGCTCTTTAAAGTTCTCCCTATAAACAATTAATTAGCTCGCTGCAGCCTTTCTATAAATAGCTTGTACATATAAATTATTCTCATGTGCTCAGACAAACAAAATCATGGCTCTGTTTTTTGCCTTCTGATTTTCCCTCTTGGACTGCAGCTGTAAGTAGTCAGACAGACACACACGGGTGTGTGCTTTTCACATTCAGAGCTAAAATAAGATTGTGGGGCTATCTAATTGGCAACATTTTTTGTATTAATGTTTAAGAAATTGTGTTTTCCCCAGAAAAGGTCTGAAAACACTATTTGTATCGACTTAGTAACTCTAGCAGAGATCTGCCTCCCGTGCCAGCTGAGATGCTACTCAGCCAAACAGCAGGCACTCCTTGTTTTGAGGCATCATGCTATTACAGGGCAGGATACATACGGTTGCCCAAATTAATTTTGATGACAAGCCTTCCACACTCATCCCACAGGTGCTGACACACACGATAAGGCCAAAGCTTCATCCAGCAAGCTGGAGCTATCTTTTCTCTCCACGTATCTACTTTACTTCTCTACCAAAGGTTTTCACCGGCATTTAACTGATCGCTGCCCTCTTATTCCAAAAAGACAACATATACGTATATATTACATTATATATAGAAAAAGGTATATATAAATATATAGCAATATATATATAAATACGTATGTTGTGAATGCGTTGTTTCCAGTTTGGGGGGTGGGGAGAAATAAAGGAAAGCTACACTGAAAAACTGGGCATGAAACAAGGCAATAGAGTAAATCTAGAGGCATAATGCCAAAATAGTCAAGAGAGTTTATTTCTGAAATACTAGTTACAGCCCAGGCACAGAGGTCCTTCTCTATTTCCAGCATGCGTGAACAGAAGCGAAACCTGGATATTCACAGGTAAACAACTGACAGCAAGCCAGGAATCTCAAAGGCACTGAAAATTGATCTTACTGCTTCTGATGGCAGTATATTATCATAACCCAAGCTGGATCAGCACCGGATATTTTGCAACTGTAATAAGTGCCATTGAAAAGGCAGATTTCATTAAAGTCAATAGTTTTGGAAAAGAAAATGAATGCACACTAACACTTTGATCTTATTTTAATAGAATCTTCCCATCTCTATTCATCCACTCTCCTGGGCTAACTACTTTTTTAAACAAGTGAAAAAGATTGAATTTTATTCAGGATATCTGTGTCAAGAAGAACAAGCAAGTATGCTTTAACTCCAGCTTTGAAAATGATAACAAGAACAGGTTACTTACTGATGTTGGTTTCTTAAGGATATACATACCAGCATCGCGTGTCAAGCAGTTGTACTTAAACACTGCTCATCCCCCTCACATTTAAGATGTCCCTGACACATGGTTTTTTCTTCTCCTTTGTCATATTAGTTACCTTTTGACAGTTTCCATTTCTGTATTTTATGAAGGCTCCCAAAACAGTTACCTCTGGGAACTAAGCAAAAGTTTTCATTATTCTACGTGGGAAAACCTGTTTTTCTTTTTTTCTATTTCATATCACTTAAAAAACATGAAACCCCAACTTGCCTTGTCAACTCTTAGCCTTTTAACTTCAATTATTTAAATGGTTTAAAGACTTGTGATAAAGTCTCATAAAGTCTTGATTGCTCCTCATTTATCTATACTAAACTATTTTAGTCAACAATTGACCTTCATTCATTTTAAATCTCATTTTATCTGCTTACGTTTGCTCTTGGAATTTATTGCTCTTCTTTCATCCAGGCTTTTGACCAATACTAATCTACTTTTGTTTTTCATTTTCTAGGCATCTCACATAGTTCACAACCTGATTGATATTCTGGATTCATATGTTCTAATTTATTTGAGTTTCCACTAACTATCACTGCAGACAAAGGCAGCTTTATTGTGGAACAACACTAATTGGAAATGGAAAAGTACTACTTTGTTAGATTGCATTATGAATTCCTCTCCATCTCTCCCCAAAGCGAAGTCGTTCCATTCTGTATGTTGAATTATATACCCCAGACTAAACCCTGCACATACTTGAGCCTCACCAAGCAATTGCACAAATCCCAAGCAGATACCAGCAAAGCTGCACTTAGCAGCTGTTGAATTTCCATCAGCTGGTAACTGAGGTAAATCACATCACTGCCAGCCGTGGTTTATCTCCAAGTGTGGTTTATCTCCCAGTGCAGTCACCAAGACCAAAACGAGTTTTTTTTTCCCCTCCTATTAGGAATAAGGATGCAATGGGCAGACACAGACATTGCAGGCACTGCTCTGAGGGGGCATCCCATGGAAGTCTGTATGTGAGCACACAAAGCAGGCCAAACTGCCAGAGGTAGCGTAGGTGTACAAGCAATCAACTTATCTATTAGAAGATCAAAAAATACTGTTTTATTCAATCCATTAGAACGGAAAAAGAAAAGGTAGGGTCACCGAACCAATCCTCTGTTCTACCACAAAAACACATGGCATGAGAATAGCAAGGGAGGTATGGAGGGGTTCCCCACATCCAGCTTCCATCCTATTGGAAAGGAAGGTGGGTTTAAATCCATCTTCCTACCCTTACGCATTGCTTCTGCAGGACTCAGCCAGAGCACTGAAGCATCATCAAAAAAAAAAATTTCATTTCTACCAGGAGATCAGAGTGGAACAGTAAACTTCTATGGAAAAGTTCATGCAAAGTGCATCATTACTTGAAAGGCATAAATTCTAGTAAAATTCCGTTTTGGAGAAAAGCCATTTTAAAATGCCCGTTTGTCCTTTCAAAAACTAATTTACCTTTAAAGAAATAAATTAATGTTACGTTTTTAATTACGAGTTCAACAGTAATCCAAATGTAATGATTTTAATCTATATATTTTTATTGATTCATTTTTCTAAAATTTGATTTTAGAAAACATACAGATTCATTTTCTTTGCTTTTCGCATTAGGGATAAAAAAGTCCTATCTAACTCTAATTGATGCTTATCTTCACACATCTCTTATCACTGCCAACCTCCAGGCAGATCCTCCTCCAGCTGCAGGTGAGGTGGTGTCATCGTTTAGCAGTAATCCCCATGGAGGATTTGCTGGGCATGCATAGCACCAATCTAACGTGGTGCTCCTGCTCTACTATGCCTTGCTAAGATAACAACTAAAAAAAATGTACATATAAATGAAATATCCAGCTAATACAATCTGAGAATCAAAGCTCATTCACACCTTCTCCTTTTGTTCTGTTTTTGCTTTGTTTTTGTTTTTTTTTTCAATTATTCAGAATTTTTTCTCTAGTTCATTTTAGCAAATTAAATCATGAGAGTATATGCATTCTCCTTGCGATACTGATCTCTTTGCAGCTCTCCAAAGTATAGCTTTTTCTTCCTACCTAACCACACAAAGCTTAGAATAGTTGTGACAGGATTAAATAATTACTAACATAATAAAATGTGAAAACAATTACTGCAATAGTATTACTGCTTATTGGGTTCCCTCTCCCCTTCCAGTCCTTCCTAGGATCTGTATTGTATATATATATATATATATTTATTTTTTTTTTGCATCTTTAGCCATCAGTTTTTATTAAAAAAAAAAAAAAAAAAAAAAAAAGGAAATTTAGAACGTGGTGAGTTCACCCACATTAAAATCCTTCATTTGTTAATGAGTTTATTTTTTCCATAGTAGTTTTTTCCCCTCTGCTATACTCCTGAAAGTGTTTCTAATGCTAAAATATTTTTCTACAGAAATAGTTGGACATTTTCTTTGCTATGTACTAAATCAAGAGACCTAAACATCAAAGAATTCTGTAGTGACTGCTTATGTCTGAGGGAAACTAGTGTTAAAGTGCAGTTATTCAAGTAAGCAACATGCTGACGCTCAGTGAAGTGATACAGATTATTTTAGATAGGAGTAACTGAGCTGGGTAATTCATCTAACCTACCTGACCTGACAACCTCTTTCATTATTTTAGAACAGTAATTGAGATGCCAGAACGTGTGATGATGATGACATAAGATGACAATATCGGTCCATTTCAACCAGCCTCTGTGTCTACATCAATGAGTGATACTAGAGGCTCACAGCCTTGTCAGAGACAAGGTCCAAAATGGTTATCCTCACCTGCTTTCCTTTTCATAGAATGAGACAACTGCAGGGATTAATGTATGAATTAACTTGAACTCCTTTGCTTGTTGTCGTAAGGAATGACGTATCCCAGGACCAGGCCTGAAAGCTGGTCGAGGGCCATTCGGCCAAGGGGACTACTGGCTCATTTCACCTCTATCAGCTCACTTCCCCTTGCAGACAGGGCCAAATTTGCCTGATGCCTGCCAGAGAAACGGAGACAATGCTCTTCCCATTCCCTTACATTCACCTACATTAACTGGAGAAAACAGCAAGCATTTAGATCATATTTTAGATCATCCCTTCTCTTTCCTGCCTGCATACCACAGGCTTATGGTCCTGCAGCTTCTTTAAAAGAGCTGTGAAGCGAGACCTTTCCTTTCTAAAACTTCAAGTCCACCATTCCTGATGATTGCCATTATCAACCTCCAAAGAGCCAGAAAGCTGGTAAGACAAAGAGTGTTTTGTCATGAGGAGTTCCTCCTTTGTCTAACCAAACATTTCCCTTCACTTAGATGAGTGCTTAATCCTTGCATGACCAGCTTTCTCTCTTCAGTTTCCTTATCACTGCAAAATCACCTCCTGTTAGCCACAGCCAGGGCTACAACCAAAATGATGCTCAGAGCATGTAACAGGAACTGTAGTTTAACACAGGGATGTAAAATAATCCAAAATACAAAACAGAATTAAAGCAGTATGTAGAGACACATCAACCATGGAGTCACAGCACTGAACTGAAAAGCTGGGGGAAAAGCAGTAGGTTCAGACAGCAGACTGAGCATGCTGAAGGGCCTGCACAGATTTCAAAGACAGATTAAAAAATAAAAAAAGACAAGAGACACCACAGGACACTTCAGCATCTCTAGATCTAAGACACTCTCAAAGATGCTTTCACCTAGTATAGCCTAAATGAAAAAAAAAAAAGCACTTCAGCATGAAAATGAGACTATTTAGCATTGCTTCCCTGGAGAACTCAAGTACCTCCGGAAGCTCCCATTCCCCTCCAGAGCATCACGCAGCTGTGGAAATGTGAAATCAAATCTAGAGCAAAAGTTGCAGCTGATGTAAAAAATAATAATAATTATGGGGGTAACGGGGATCTACTGCAGATATCTAATGTTGCAAATCCAGCTGATCTGCCCAGGCTTACAGTAAATTCCTAGCAATGCCACAGAGGCAAAATACAGCCATGGATATTCAGAATGAACAACACAAGACAGTGAAAGGTTTATTTCAGAGAGAAAAAATCTGAGCCCCAATGTTTCTGCAGCTATAAACACCTTTAATTAGAAAGCTTATTTCACTTGCTGCATATTCAGAGGATTACACACTGCTTCAAGCTACTTTCATTTTCAAATCTCATAAGACAGTAGGAACTACACATAAAATGACAAAAAATTGTATCAGCGTGTTCTGCTAGAGTAAGAATTACTTTCTTTGCGGTAAGATGCAATTCTGGAAACGTTCCCCTACAGAGGGGCTTGCGTGCTACAGGGAAGTGAAGAGTGGCAGCAAACCCAGGCTATTCTTTCGACTGCCACAAGTCAAGAACCTGGACTGATGAGCAACAGCAGGGCTCCAGCAAAGCCAAAGACACCTCCTTGCTGGTGGCAGCAGCGGGTGGTTCACTGGGTTCGCTGGGCTGTGCCGTTGGGTTGCTGCACTCAGCACTGTCTGGGCGGCTGCTTGGCACAAGTGCATCACTCTTCTGCTACTCAACGTGACAGATATTCCTCACATACCATGGAAGCGCTAACAGGCTTAATGAAATCAGCGTGGATTTTGTGATCGATCTGCCTGCTGACATATCATACCACCAACTCCTCCCTGCAGTCTCCCCACTAGAACGTAGGCTAATTACATGAGGAACTTTCTACTCCATTTCCCTAAGGAAGTGAGGGAAGAAGAAAACGATATGGTAGTTATAAACTATGTTTGACTGTCTGCAGCTTTCCTCTTACCCAGTTTTGAAAAATTTCACTCCGCTGGCCAAGGAAGCGCTCCCTGTTCCAGAACACCCAACCCACCTAACGCCGCTCAGGCCTCAGGGGCCTGCACTGGCCTGTTTTCTATCTGCATCCTTTTTTTTTTTTTTTTTTTTTTTTTTAAGCCAGAAACATTTGGAGAGCATTCCCCTTCACTCCCTTAAGGCCTGAGTTTCAAAATTATATCATGACTGTCAGTATTTAGAGCTGAATGCCTTAAAGGAGACTGGAAACATATGGCATTGAAAAGAACACAAATTATATATGGTCAAGATGTAAAGGGAGATTATTTCTCTTCTGCCAGTTCCTTCTAAAGTCCCATCGGAGAGCAATAATATTTCCAAAAAAACACACATGCACTTCAGTCAATATTTACAGGCCTCTAAATTATTGAGCTAAATTAGTGGTGGGTGGGGTGGACATCTTGTTTTTCTTATAGTTTGGAGAGAAAAGAGTCTTGTACTATCACCCAATTTCTGTCAGATGGATTAAATATTTGAAACACCCAGAGCTGGAATGGCGTTCTGGAACAGAACACTCAGCATTTCAACTTTGACAGGCAAAGTCAGTGACTGGCATTCCAAAATACTATATACAAATAATAACTATAAAAAAGACAACGAGCCTCTCACTTAACACACCGTTTCACTTTGTCTGTATTGTCACGAAGCTCTCTCCCCTCACCAGGGGGATGCCAGGTGTATTCCCTGTCTCCCCAGAAGGTTTAGATGGTAACACAAAAGCTGAACTTGATCTGTTCCTCACCAGGACAGCCTTTAGCACTAACTTTTTTCTATCGAGATCCCTGTAGCTGATTTCCAGGCTGATACAGCTGATTTGTACTTGATTAAAGCACTGGTTTATTTCTGGGAAGACAACACACCAATGGCCCTGGCTTAAACTGGACCTTTGGGGTTTTGAACAAAGATCCCTCTTCTCATTCAATCATTTTTTTGGTCTTGATTACAGAAGACACGTGTTGCTAGAATATGCAACCAAATGTCTGTAAAATGTGAACGGGGAGATGCAATTGTCTGGTATAATTTCTGAATGCCAGCAAATTAGAATTGACCAGACAATGACAATTCCATTTTGTGAGAACTGTCAATGTAACCACAACAAAATGTGGAAAACATTTTCTAAATGATTTCTGTTTTGCATTTGAACAAAACCAAGCCCATTTCAAACCTTGCCATAAGAATAAAACTAGGCAAAAGTGCCCACTGTATGAATAAAATCTAAGCTTTTCCATTTGGAAAGAAGATATGAGAGTGCTTTAGCTGTTATGAAGCAATACAGAAAGTTCAAGTCCCCGTTTCTCATTCCGTATCAGTGTCCCAGCAAATCCACTTCCCCAAGCCCTCTTTTGCTACTTCAGTTCTCACCCCTTCCCAGTGGATCACTGAAAGCATTAAGGCTCCACAAAACATTATAGCTTTGCAGGAAGCTTATTTGGCAAATGGAAATCTCTCTTTTAGCCAGCACTAGTAAAAACCTCTTCTTCCACTTTTCTAGAAATTTAAGGAAATTGTTCTTATAAAAATGAATAATGAATGCAAGTAAATGGAGTTTCCTGTGTGTAAAAACAACATTGGGCTAAACTCCTTTCTATAATTGTTTGCTGTTGCCATAATTCTGTCTTAAGTACAAATGACTGCACTGCTTTCAAAGAACTTGCTGTAAACGCTATTTGCTGAAGTGCTAGCAGCTATAATTCAAAAGCCACAGAAGCTGCACACATTCCCTAGCAACACAACAAACGTGAAGAAAAGCCCTACGCTTACAGCACCACCAGAGAGCTCCTAGAATGGTTCAAACCTTCTCTAACAGCAGGAAGAAAGGAAAAAAATACAAGGTAGGTCTTCAGTGAAACAGGTTGAGAGATCACATTAGGAATTTTGCACTCCTTTTCCTACTACGTCAAGCTGTGGACAAGGGGTTATACAGAACCAAGTCTCTGCAGCTTGGTGAGCATCGTAACAGGATGTTTTAAATAGGACCACTGGGAGATGTGAAGCCAGGCACTCTGCACAGCTTCGCTGTGAGTCCCGTGTATGACCTGGAGCAGGCATGCAGACTGAAAGGATGCCAGCATTAAATAGTAAGGATGAACACGAGTGTGGAAATTTTGCTGCTCAAGCAAGTCAAAGAATTGAGAAATTTCTAAGTCTATAAAAAAAACAACTGCAAAAACCTAGAAAAAGAAATGCCCCGAGAGTTTTATCTTGATCCTGTCTGTCACTGGCCCAAACAACTGCCTGGATATGCTCAGAAGTCTGGAAGAAAGTTACTGAAAACGAATGAGAGGGTTTTTATTACTGTAGATTTGAATTTTGCCACTGAAACCAATCTTGACAATGAAATTTCCCTCTTGATGACAATGAAATTTCTATCTCGATGGATCAGAGGTTTCATATTTCATGAAACTTTTTACCCAGGTGACATTCATGAACCCGAGACTTCCAGAGTTCCATTAAATATATGGTCTCCTTCCTCAAACTTGATATCTTAGATACATCCCTGCAGAAAAATTCATAATACTCCAATTCAGCAAGCATTTAACCTTGGTTAAACTAGTCTCAAGTTCTATAAGACTGACTGGATTTAAATATATTTTGTCAAAATGAGTACTAAAAATAAAGCACCCATCATACTGGAAAAGTTCCTTTCAACAAAATATGTAAGGAGCCCACAGAAGTGATAGCATAAACTGTTATTATAGAAGTCCTACAGAACTAAATGTGGCATCTTTCAGATGGATTTCTTGAATTGTATCCTCTACAGTTACAGAAAAAGGCTGAGTTTTGCATGTTAAATTTTATGGCTGCATTCAACAATTTATACTATACAGCAAATCAAAGATACCTCGTGGGCTTGGATTAGCCACAGTCAAGAAGAGTGCAAAATGCACACATGCAGGAAGGAAAAAAACAAACATGACTAAGGCCAAGAAGTCAGAAATCCTGTGCAGAAGTTTATTCATGTCACAAAGGCTTTCACTTACCATAGTTACTGGCATACAGGAAGGATCATTAATGCAACGCAGCACACCTGAGAAACTTGCCTTTTCCCTATCGCAATTCCCTACACCCAAGCAGGGCTTTCTCCCTTGGATCCCCTACAAAACCAAGGGCTGGTGCTGCTGTGGTCAGGGAGGCCACATTGTCCCCAAGTTCTCCTTTCTGTTCTTCTCTGCACTTAACTGAGGGCCTTATATTTAAGCACTTGTTGTAAAAAGGGTCAAAATTGCTAAACCAGGAGTAGTAAGGTAATGAAAAAAATATTTTTCAAGCTTAGACATCTAGGTGAAGACTCAGCTATTTAAGCCTTAGTCTTTCAGACCCCATCTTTACAAGTTTAAGGGAAATTTCCACTTACAAAGTATGCTTCTCAACTCTCCCTGACACTTTCATACTGTGGCCCTGTAACTCATGGGCTTCAACCAGAAAACAGGACAACATTGGCAGCATGTATCACTATGTATTATGCCAGAAAAGGTTTTCCTAATTCTACCACTAAAGATCAGGTGACTTTGTTTGCAGATAACCCATCCAACCAATTTAGCAGAAAACAGTTACAAAAAGCCGTGGAAAGCTTTTCAGTTGGGTATGTTACTGTGCACGTAAGCAATAATTGTAATTATTGACCAGAGTGACGATGTAGGGACTGCTCTCCACGTTAACCTCCCAGCCTCGAGGGCTAAATGAGAAAGTGCCTTCATTGGTCTCTGCCTCTCCACACTGCCCAGCACTGGTCCAATACATGCAGAAAACACTGCCGAGGAGTCACGGTTTTTGCCTATACCTTTTCCTCTTTGTAATCCACTTAAATCTTTTTATGCTGACCTCTAAACCACGGTGTTAAGCCTACCTGGGCCAGCAGATAACACTAGAGTACAGGAGAGCTGCCGTAGGCTACCATCCTCCTGATTCCTGAAATTACTGAAAGGGATGGAAAGAAAAGAAAAAGAAAACACTGGGGCAAAGACAGAGGGTGTCACACAGCATGCACAGCTCAGCCCACAGCACAGAAGCACTGGCAGAGCAGGGCTGGAGGGGATAACAGCACCTCCTTTGCACAGCCTTGCTGAGAAGAGCTTGGCAGTCTTCAACTGCGATCCTTCCATAATCTGTAATGTTACTGGAATATCACCAGAGGATGTTTTGCTTTCCTTTCATTGCTGTTCTTTGTAGCACAGCTCAGAAAGTTTAAATCATAAAGCAGCATGGAAATCGCATTTCCTTCCTGCTCCTGGAATGATTTCATCATATCTTTTTCTATTCAGCTCGTGAAGCAGCTAATGCTCCTCTCTTATTTGCATCAGTCCCTTGGTGGAGTTTAAGTTACCTGTACTGCTGGCCTGCTCACAACAAAGCGCCAAACAAAAGCATAATGTGGTGACAGGTTTAACAGTCATCATCAGCTAAGGAGATTAAAAAAGAGCAACACCAACACCCTTCCTCAACAAATAAAAACAACCTATTTTTTTGCACCCCCAAGGACAATGTTGCAAAAATGGATTTCTGTCATCTGCATCAAAAGATGCACATTTTTTTGTTGTATTTATTTAAAAACTATCTAGTATTTAAGCTATTCAGTTAAGGAGATAGAATAACTCAAATTCAGATCAATGTTTCCAGCCTGAAAGTAAGGGACGTCATCCACACTACCACTACGAGCCACCTTGCCCCAGACTTTTTGGCACTTCTGCCCCATGCATCGCACACATTTAGATCCAGTCACACTGTTTTTTTGCCATCATGCAAAATACTGATGACAGTAATTAAAATCTAGTTGAATTGTTCCTTTCTTTGTCTTTTTGACTACATCAGTCATTTTTGCATAAGCTGCCCAAAATGCCTCATAGGTAATTATATACAATCTTCACAACCACCACAAAGAATATTCAATACAAAAAAATAAAATTATGAGTAAGTACTTCACTGCCAGTGAAGTAGGGGGAATTCAATAAAATAAATGGATTTAAAGATTTTAATTCTAACAGTGATCAGCAGAAAAAACTTGGAGAAAAGGATTAAGGGCCCATTTCAGAAAGACTCGAACACCTTTAGCTGGATGCACTCCTTAAAGGTGAACAACTTTTAGAAGACGACGTGCACGATACAAATATTTTGTTAAGAAATCAACAGATTTGCAAAAAGTGAAATGAATGGGATTCACAGATTCCACCTTTCTTTCCAATTACACCACTTACAAAACTTTTATGATACAGAAGTTTGTTATAAATGGAGTGCAATATTACATGGAAGCATATGAAATTTACAGTGAAACAGGTTATTGCTAGGAGAAATTATGAACCTATTACTTCTTGCTACTCCCAAATACACTAGCTTATTTTCTGCTGTAGTCATTTGCAATAAGATGGTCAAAGCAATCTTGATAATTGATGTGCTGACCCAGCTGACCTGTCCTAGATGGAATGACTCCGGTCTTTAAATTTCACCATGGTTTCCTCCACAGGGATTTAATTAGGAGATGTGCTCCAAGGCACTTGCTCCACATTTCTAAATCTTCTCTCCAAGAATGACCTTTGATTTGTTGATTTTTGCTTGCTTAAATACATCCCGAAACACATTTTGCAAACTGAATTAATTTTCATTTGCACTTTAGCATTTATGTTAAAATGGGCCAGCACTCAAACTTTGTCTGTACAGACTGGCTTCTGAAAAGAAAATTTAGAAGTTTAAATCAGTTTAAATCATCCGGTGTAATGTCTGTGAAATGTGCATAATGACTGTTATTAGGAGTCATCATCCAGGGAAAAATACTAAATACATAAAACCACAAGAATTCCTAGTAATTCAAAATACAATTTTCTTCGTGGAGAATCTAATTTTAGCTGCTAAAAGACCATCATAGCATTAATACTAATGTTTTTGTTGTACATGACCTAAACTGTTGTTCAGGAAAACTCCAGGCAACTCACTTAAAAGTTAAATTGCTCTCTTTAGGTAGATCAATATGGAGAAAAAAAAAAAAAAAAAAAAAAGGTATAAAAGAAAGCAGGGAGGGAGATGCAGCTTTGTTGCATGCTCTACCTGCAAACTGAGCTCACGGGGATTTATTTATTCACTCTAAAGATGGGTTTTATAGCATCCTCTTTCACAGAAGGCAAAGATCTTCCCACTGCTCAGCAGATTTCTTACCCCACTGCAGCGACTCCACTTTCTGTACATCGCAGTCAGGTGCAGTAGCCAAGCAGGAAAACCCGAGCCTGAAGACCATCTGCCCATACTCTTCCCCTTTCTACCACGTTATGCTTATGCTTCTACCACGTAACACCGCTTATGACAGCGATCTTCACAAGCACACTTTAGAGGTCTCAAAACTCCAGGAACGTTTCCCTGGCCTTGCATTAACACGATGCCAATACAAGCTTTTACCTCTTCCATTCACATGCTCATCAGAGGTTAGGACTGAATGGAAATTTTAGGAGTCATTTCTTAGTAATGCAAACACTCGCGGTGCCCAGCAAGCACGCTGTTACTGTTCTTAATAGGAAGCAACTCCTACAACCCCCAGTCAGAGAGGCAAAGGCAGGGATGCCCAGTGCCTAATTTTGTGATACGGGCTTAAAGTTCTCTTTGCATATTCATGTCTGTACTCTGTGCCTGCAAAGAAACACGAAACAGAGACGTCCTTCGGCAGGCAAACCAGCTAGGCCATATCTCCTTGGGGCACCAAGAGGGCACGTGCAATACCAAGTAGCCAATTTCCCGAGCAGGGGGACTCGAGGCGCTGCACTGGTTGCAGCCAGCAATGCAGTTGCAGGGTCATGGCTTAGAGATGTTAACAGGGAGCCCATCGTTCCTAACTCAGCACCTGTCCTGCCTCCCTCCAGCGATGCTCTGTGCTTGCAGGAGCAGCTAAGCACACCTGCACTTCCACACACCCATCGGGCTTTCTGGCCTGATTTCTCTCTCCTCTCACAGTTGCACATCACCATGGGCACAACTGCAAACTCAAGTAACCCTGCTTAAAATCCTGTAAACTTATTAATTGCATCTGCCACATGGCTTTCTCTCCTCACAGAAGACCGGTGCCCTTAGCACCCTGCTCCTAACCCCAGCTGCCTGCCTGGATTGAGGGAAGTGACGGGAGATCATGGGAGATGTCCATGCAACCAGGGATCTTCTGGGTGTTTTCTGAATAACCTGGGTACGGATCCCAAAGGCTAACCCAACAGGCGATGCCTCATCTGCCATCAGTGTCTCTGCGTTGTTATCACACAACACCTGCGAGGCAAATCAAGACAGCTTGACCCTTCAGTGAGAGAGGAAGGATGAGGAGGTATCCCAGGTAAGGAGAATACATGTGGAGAGCTCAGCTAGAGCTGCAAACGTGACGGAAGGTCTCAGCTTTGCTCAGCCTGTGGAAATGTCATCACATAGCCACAGCTTCAATATGTGAAGCTCATAGCGGTGGAGCAGTATCAATCTTGCAGTTACCTTAGGCTAGCATTATTTCCATTATAAATGTATACAGCATACAAGCAGTTTTCTCTTTACCTTGTATCCATTTGAAAAATAAAGCTGGCATTTTTGTTATTTTATGAATTTTTAAGAGGCAGAATAAGAAGTATTTACATGAACTGAATATAAAATCAATTCTATCTTGAGTACATTTGACTTCAATGAGCACTAAGTGATGCTTCTTTCATTTAATCAGGGAACAGTGTTGTAGCTACACTATTTGCATTTTAATAAAAATTCACTCAAGTTCCAACCAAAAAAGCAGCAGCACTGCTAAATGCCTAGAAATAAGGGATTCATCTTTCATAATGACTAATAACAGTTAACTTGTTTTGCTCTTAATGTTAAAACTTATTTAATAAACAGAACCAGGTTGAAAAATTGCAAGGTTTATAAATTCCTTCAAAACACTAAAAAAACACCTCCATATGCAGAGGTCTCCTGATTTTTATGTGTATTCACACCTACTTGTGTTTACACCTACACAGGCACATGCATAAATATATACACACACATACATATATACACATATACACATACTTCTCAACACATTTTGCTGCAGCTGGCAGCAAGTGTCCCTGAAGGTCTGAATAAAATCCCTTAAAACAGCATAATATTTTAGCTGCTAGAAAAGTAATACAGGGCATCATTACACTCAAACATTAATAAAGGATGAAATCTGAATTCACAGAAGGTAGCGTCAGACTTATTTTACCTCCTGACAAGCATAATACAATTTTTTCCAGTGTCTAAAATTCTAAAGTGGGCCAAAACTAATCCTGATATAATTCCATTAGTTTTAATGGAATTGTGCTAGGGATGAATTTATAGCAACAACTAAAATTATATCATTCTTCCTCATACTGTAGTTGCATTCTGAGCAGCCAAAAAGAAATGGCAGCGGGAGCACAAGCAGCAGTGAGTTTCAGAACGTGTCTTTCCTGAATTACCTTTTAAATTACAACGTCATGTTAAAATTGAAACCTGGAAAATTTATATTACACAGCCCATGTTTACTGAGCTACACGTTCACTAGCAAAGCATCCAAAATTTGTACCCTGATGATTAAAATCCAGTCCCTTTCAAAGAAGGGGAAAGGTGCTGATTGCAGGTTGAAAGGGCAGCCCACAGCACCATACACAAAGCAGCGAGGAGCCACGCGATGGCTCTGTACAATGGGCGGCTGCGTGCTGCCCGGTGCAATGGAGCTGAGATCTGGCAACACATCTCAGGGCTTTGAGTGCCCATTTCCACTGCAATTAGCATTCAGTTCCCCTAGGTAGCTTTAACAATTTCAGCGTAGGTGTATACATAAGCTACATTATTACTAAATCCTGAAACAGTTCAAGGAACATTAAATTTTATGTGCCGTGTTCTCAGCTGATGTTACCCAACAAAGCACCACTGAGGTCATTAAGTGCTGGTGATGGCTATCAAAGGATGTGACCTGGAGTCTTTACCTGTTACTCTTTTCCTCTAGTTTGTACACTTTGGATCAATAGCTTTCATTACCAATAATGACCATTTGCAGAAGCTTCACAACAACTGCAAATTAATTAGATGTTGCAGGAGTTCAATTGATTTACTTGCATGTCAAAGAATTACTGATCTGCAGCTCTACAGTAGCACTGCCAGTTGAAGTCGTTAGCAGTCAGCACGGTGAACTTTCTCCAGAATAAAGTCGCAAAAACTAAAATCTCCTTAATCTTATGACAGCGAAAATCTTGCTGACTCCTTTCTGCTTTGTATTTCTGCAGCCTGCTACCAGGTAAAGGAAAAGTGTCCCATCAATCTTACAATTTTGATGTGCCTTATTCACTGGAAAGGAACAAAATGTATTGATGTTCCCTCAGAATGTCATACTGCCAGTTTTTTCTCCATGCCTTTACACCAAAACTGAACTGCAAATACCCATGCTCGACTGGGAGCAGAGCTGTGATGCCCTCCTAGCCTCATTCCCATCTCTAGTGAATGTGTAGGTATAAACTTGTTGGAAAGAGCAACCAAAAGCACAACTTACTGCAGATAGCAAGGTGCAGAGGTGGTAAGCAGTGTCTCTGAACTGCACCTTCTTGGCCCTAGAGTAGATCCATGTTGACCCCACTCCCCAGCCCAGTTGCATCTCTCACCTCTGCACAGTGGCTGCCAGCAACCTGAAAATCTGTGCAGCAGACCACCTGCAGGCAGGGAGCACGTGTCTACAAAAAGCTGAGTTAAAATGCACTTCAACCCAAAGGCACTAGTGCTGCCGAGTAAGGGAGTCAAAACAAGAGGTGAGAACTGGGAGTTTCTTCTCGGTTCCAGCTTCTTCTTAGTCTGACAGCTGTGATTTAGCATCACTGGTGCCAATAAAACATGAATAAATGGTACAGAAAAGAAGCATTTTGCTTCTATAGAAATTTAAACAGAGCATCACATTTTATAGTATTAATTCTTCCTCACTGAGACAGTCTTGGGATAGCATGATTGCTTTGAAAAGACGTTCATGCCATTAAAACTGCACAGGGCGCTAGCCATCATCACCTAATCCAACTGTTTTTACCTGAGTTTTGTTTTGGTGCTTAGCAGTTTCTGTTTTTTTCTGATTGCGTTGAAACAGCAACATTAAATTTAATCAGCAAGTTCGAGTTTCAAACCTTGTATTTTCCATTAAATACTACAGAAAACCTGTAAAACATTACTCACTTTTGCACTAAAAGGAATTTCAGAGCAACTAGAAGTGTCAAAGCGAAGAGGCATTGAGTCATAAACTGACCAGACTCTTTTAAAACCGAAATAACCTGCAGAACAGCTAAATTTGACCAATGCAGAAGACCTATTCCTGTCACAAACTAGTGCCAGGGAGCAGAAGTTTCCTGAGCTGGAGGCAGCTGTCCCACCTTGCAGCAGCCGAGGATCTGGCCCTGTTAACACTGACCCTGATTTGTATGCAGCCCTTCAGCTGTACTGCTGGAAGCCGACAGACATCTGGAGCTGATTTTACAGCAGTGACAACGTGGGATCAATCACTCTATTTCCCCCACTACGTTGTTCCCTGGAAATTCAGGAAGTGGCACTAGAAGAAACCCAAAAAGAAAGGGAATGTGCATTTGCATGGCTAGTGCAAGGCACAAGCTACGTGGCTGTAGCACAGATGTACCCCACATACAGGCACAATGGGTGGCTCCAGACCTACCGACAGCATTTCTCGTCTTTGTCACTCGTGCATATGAAATGTGAATCTTTTTGCTGAATTTATTACTATTATTTCTTCCCTTTGTTTCGTAGCATCTCCCATGCAACTGAAGTTAGAACCTCACTCTACTCCTTTCATTCAGCACATCAAAGCCCATCAGGAATCCCAGACACTGCATGCGGGAAGAAAAGAACAGCGATCAACTGTCACCATCCCACAAGCATTGAGGAACCCCACAGAGCAATCTGAGTGGTGGCCCTACATGTCACCTCCAGGTGTGACACCCCCTCGCAGCTCCTGCGGGAAACCCTCTGGACAAGGGAGATCCCTGGATGTGCCCAACGCATGGGTTTTACAGACTCCTCCCAGCATTCGAGAAGACCAACAGTGCTGCTGCAGACGGCAGGGGCAGTGCTGCCACGGGTCTTCTCCAGCCACCGCTGCCATTTTTCCCTCTTCCCTCTCTTTGTGCATCGCTCCCACAGATGCTCCTTGAAGAATATGATCCCATTTTATCTACCACAGAGCTGCGCTCCACCGAGCCTTGTGATGATGTTAATGACCCTGCTGGCTCCTTGCTATTCCACTCCTTCATGCCCTACATGCAGCATTGCTATGGCAACACGTGGCTGATGCTGCACAGCCGTCACCAGGATATCGCACACCTTGTGTGTAGTTACTCCTCTCTCTGAAGCAGAGCAAGGTGGTGTACGTTATTCTCAATGCCACTCCTGAACGGATACACACCACGAGCAGAGAAGACTGGAAGAAGCACCACCTCTCTACGCTCTTTCCCTATTTTTTCCCCAAATAGGGCTCAACTCACCACTGGCTACATCACCTCGGCGAGCCACTCACCCTTTCAGAAGCAGGGCACAGAGCCCAGTCGGTCTGTCACCAAACGAAGCGTGTACTCTCCTAGCACTAAACAAAATGTGTATGCTCTGCGCTGAGAGCTGCCTCCTCAACACGTCCTGCAGCATCATATAAACGGGCTTTTCTTTCCCTGCACACATCTGTACTCACAAAGCCCATAATCATGCCTGAATTAAACGCCCTCGGCTAAGTTTTAATTTGTGCATTCAGAAGAAATGTTACTCAAATTAATAAGAGTAAATTAACTGCAAGTTAAAGTCACCATTTCTGATTTTTTTTCACTAGTGTTTTTAAAGCACTGTCTGATAATTGGATATTGATTTCGGTGCCCTACAAATTGACCCATCCTGTGGCCTTGCCTTTTTCTTGATTCTCCTCCATTAAGACGTCAATGATGAGAGTTTTAATTATTTTGGAACATTCTTCTTTCAGAAAGAAGAAGAATCACAGACTTTACCGAGCATCTTTTTCACCACAGAGTAAATCAAAAGGATATAATTACTTCCATGCTGACCAACACCAGAACAGATTTTCCTTTAGTTCCTACCACAAAACACTTCAGTGTAATTAACAGCCCAGAAACGATGATGGTATGAAGACCACAATTCACGGCTGCAAAGTCAAATCACTGTTTTACGAGCCTGTCCCCACGTAACTTCACAGCAGGACCACAGTCCCAGCTGAGCCACAGTCTCCTCACCAGGCAGGCTGACCAGCAGTGATGCTGAAGAGCTCCAAAACCAGGAGAAGGCTTTGTCACGCTTTGGGTGCTGTTACACACAGCCTGACCCACGCAGCTATACAGTGAGTTTTCTGTTCTCTTATTTCCTCAGTGTTTTCCCAGTCGGGGCAGGCCAGAGGAGACCCGAGCTTACTGCATTAACAGAGCCTTCGAGAGTGCTGCTTGTGAAGCACAACCTGGTCCCCACACAGCAAAGTCTCCTCACCACATGGCAGCACTCCCTGCCTTGCACCTGCACAGCACCGGGCTCCAGTACTGAACAGGATTAAACCTGAACTGCGAAGGACACAACCCAGCAACACGCCTTGAAAGTCTGACCATTCCCTACCATCTGTCAGCCTTCCAGTTTCTGCTGTCGCACTGTATTTTTTCCTATTTTCTTTCTTTTTTATGCTTCTATCTTCAAACACCTCCTGTTTCTCACCCCCAGATGCCAGACATTACATGCCTGCAAATATTTCAAGACACTTATTTAGAATTAAAGAATCGGGTGGCACAGAGGGACAAATGGCCATTTGCTTTACTCCTTCTAAGGGATAAATACCCTGAATATCATTTTTTCCTCTCACTTCTAAGGTACTCTAAGCCAAAAGAGACCAAACTGAGGAGCCCCGGGATACACAAGGTTTTTGAGGCTCATTGCTGTTTGCCATCCTGACCCTTGAGGATGAGGAGCCCGACCGAGTCCCCCACCAGGGCAGATGCTCCTGCCAGGCCCTCCCAGGTGCATCAGCTAAGCCTGCTCCGAGTGCACTGCATTCCTACCAACTAAGTCCCAATATTTACAGACCTTTGGCCAGAAAAAGGAAATGAGGCCAAAAAAAATGAGGCTTGTGAAGAGAATCAGAGGGATGTATATGGGAAGGTGAGCAACACGACAGAGAGAGCGCACTACAGACTGGTATTACCATTCCCCTCGAAACGAGCGGACCAGAGGACACCCTCTATGGTGTGTATGGGAAGCCCCAGGACAGGTACCGTGGTGGTAACAGCTTGTAATTACTGTTTGAAGACAGACCATCAACAGTTTGTTCCTACTCACCACCACCACCACTTCCATTTCACAGCTCAAGCTATCTCAGCCAGGGCCACACACCTCTTCTAGCCCCGGCAAGCCACTTCTCCAGACAGTACAAAGCTTTTCTGCAAGGAAATTGAGCACCTACCCACATTGCCTAGAGAGGAGGGCCACAGGTTGAGTCACGGTAAGAGGCATTGCTTTCCCCAATGCTTTCCATTTGGGGAAGCACTCCACACACTTCCATGCTCACACCAACAGGTACAGCCTGCACAGATGCAGCAGGATCAGGAATACAGTTCTCATGCTTACCCCATGGCTGTCACCCCACATTAGCCATGCCAAATCCCACAGACGTGTATACTTGTAGGGAGGTAAGATTACCATTGTAGCTGCTGCACTGAGAAATATAACGTGCCGATTCCCCTAAACTTTTGCTCCTTACCTCAGTCTTCACAAATTACTTTAAATTATCTATTATCTATATAAATAACTAATACAAAACCCCCAACTTCCATTACAAATCCTATTCTGGCATGATAATTATAATTTAAATAATATAAATCCCTGAAATCAGGTTCACTGTAATCCTTCTGACAGACCTAATTTGGAGCAGCAGCCAGCAGAGCATTTTAACAGTGGTATGAAGTCATTAGGCAGCAGAGGGACCTTCGCAGCGCTGGTAATTGCAATGTTTTCGAGAGCCGTCCTGCTGCAGAGAGGTGGATGGCTCAGGGCAGCTGCCAGGAACACGCCGTTAAATGCCATTGTTAATCTGACTCCAGCACGCTGGGTGCAGCAGGCTTGCTGTACTGTGCACACAGGCACATTCACCTTCAGCACACCCGGACTCAAAGCACAATATGACAGTAATGGCCTGTATGTCTGGAAGATGCACATCTTTAAAATGATAAGCACATGAGAAGGCCCTTTGTAGCAGCTGGGGCTCTGCCCAGTATGCACAGGACACAGGGCTGGGAACCACAAAGCCTAAACTCTGAGTCTTTGCCCTGATTATATCTGCCTGCCTGATCTGTAAAACAGGGATGGCTCTCAGCTACAGACCATGCAGTTCACGGCAGACAGCATTAGGCATCAATACAGTCACCAGCCTCCACAGGTTCCCCAGACACCCAGAGGGAAGCCAGACCCTCCAGAGGATAATTCAAAGGCAGAGACTAACTTGTAATTCCCCCTTCGCAGTCCCTTTCTTGTGACTGCTGAGAGCCTCAGGGCATCAGCATCCCAGCGTGCCTTACCAACTCAAGCTGCAGTGGAAATACCCTCAGGTGAAATCACCTTCCTTTCTCACCTATAATGAATTAAGTATTATTAAACAAATTATATAAACAAAACAAAAACCCACAGCAGTTATTAATACCTTTACTGCTCTGTCTGGCATTACAGATACACTCACACGCCTGCCAAACTCACCAGCAGCAGCGTCTCTGAGCAATCCATTTCCTTCTGTGCAAAAAATGGACCACATTTTGACATGTAATGCATCAGTTGGTACCAGCAACATCACCAGGGGAAGAAGCAGGCTTTTTGTTTTATTTTTCTGTAATTACCATTGCTGAAGTGCATTCTACATTTGCCAGTTGGTTCACACACACAAAGCAACCAGTACAAGTTCAGCACAATTTGAGATCCACCACGTGTGGCTGCACTGGGTGGCAATCGCAACCACAGAATCACATTGAAATGTAAAAGGGAAATAGCATTATCTCAGGCAGACAAATATTATTTCAGTGATTCCAAGGTGTCATTAATCAAGCATGCATGCACACCTACCAGCACATACACACAGGACAGAAGTTATTCTAAGTTCTTTGTTGATTTTCTTGCAAAATTTAAAGCTACTTGTTACAGACTGTCCAGCCCTAATTGTTTCTGTGTTTTTTTGTTTGTTTGTTTTTTTCATCACATCAAATGACTATGATACTTGCATTTCTAAATGTCTACACTTGCACTGCATCTAGAATTAAGTAATCCTCATATACTTTTGTTCTGGTTTGTTTAATGGTTCTTTGCAGAAGCTTGTTGCATGAAGATACTGCTAAAGATGCTGTATCAAACCTGCTTGTCCGTGGGGTGAAAGGAGCCTAAAAACTAGCTTCTCTATCTATTCTTGTTCATTATTCTTGCTCTTGACAGATTAAGTCTTCATGAAAAACACGTAACTGTACCCTCTCATGCAAAAACTGCACCTGTGTACAGGCCTGTACAGCTCCTCCCAGAACAGGGTTCTTTCTCATCCTGCTACGAGGCAAGGAAAACATCAGCAACAAAGATATTTACTGGAGGAAATCCAATCTCAGATCAGTTCAAATCTGAAGCAAGGTTTACTAATTCACACTGGAATTTTGCTTCCAGACTGGAAGCAGGAACAAGCATTAAACAGGCTAAAAAAAAAAATTCCTGGCAAGTGGGAGATGTTCTGCTGCTGGTTCATTTTGTTCTGGGGAAGAGTTACAAACCTGTTCGACAGTGAAGAACAAAAAGTTCATCAGGGGTTTTCTCAGAAGGACCAGGCTTTGTAGGGACAGCCAAGCTCCCAGATCGCTTCAAGACAAATGCTGTTACACAGCCGTGGTATTTGGTTCAGAAAGAAAAAAACACTAAAGGATACAACCACTAAAAGCATTCTGATTAAGTGAATGGATGGCCCCAGACAGGTTTGCATTATAAACATTAATTGCACATTAGCTCAACTAATTAAAAAATAAATACTGTACACGGCAGGAAGCTCCCTCTTAAAGAAACTTCTGCCTTGGGAAATGAGACAGTACTTTAAAAAAAACAAAAACAAACGAACAAAAAAACAATCTGTAAAGGCAGTGAAATGCCTGTTTCAGCAAGGGAGACTCCAAAAACATAATTGAGCAAATATTAGTGCCGTGCCAACTGTGCAAAGCCAAAGCGGCCGCGTACACCGGGAAACACTTAATGAAAGGATCTCTTCATCGTCTCCTACTGCCCGACCGAACTAAAAACCCCAGATAGCAAGAGTCAACCAACATGAAAATAGAAAATAACTTACTTCTGGAACTTGGCAGAGGTTTGAAGCATGGGCTTTGGGAAGCACTGCAGAAGCTTTAGAAAGTTCTGGGGCAAAACCCAACCTCATGCAAACACCTTAACTACTCGTAACCACACCAGCACCAGAACTGCATGCAGCTGCCGCTTCAGAGCCATACTGTAGCCAGACCCTCTCTCCATTTTCCCCCAGATCCACGTTGCTGCCAGCCTCAAGATATCTCCCCAGTAGGGCTCAGTCCTACTTCTGTGGCTTTACCAGCACGTTGAGAATTTACCTGGGGCCACCTGCATCACACCTGACTGCATTGGTGTTGGTGTGCCCTACTAGCATAGCACCCTTTCAAGTGGTTTCCGAGAGGCAGAGGAGTAATAAGAGATGTTGAGGCTCATGTAGACCACTTCAGGACAATGCTGTGATGACCCAGTCTGACTTGGAGCAACAGCCACAGTGGTGATGAGTGCTGTGAGGCTGAAGGACACAGCAAAGAAGAAAACTGCCCTCCATCACCTCACCAGCCAGGAGCCTACCCGGCAGAAGCCAGGCTAGCACTCACACCACCTGAATCCCAGACCAATGCTCAAGAGACAGGGCAATTTTGCATCTAACCAGCATTACTAATGGAATTTGCAGTTGCTAACAGATGTATCTTGCTAGGAAATGTAGAGTGAGAGATTAAAGATATAGTCAGGCATGAATCTTAGCCTCCTATACCTATGTAAGCAAAGCATTAGCATTCATGAGTAGAGAAGCACAGACTCTCACCAATACACCACTAAGCAGTTAATGCAATACCAGATAAAAATCAAGATGCCACATCAATTTGTGTGAAGAGAGTTGCCCTGATATATCTGGGTTCACATCCAAGCTCTGCCATAGACTAGCTACATAACCCCAGGCAAGGCAGTTCCTCTCTCTGCTTCTCAGATCTGGGAGAAATCATTTTTCTTCTGTCTTTTATCTGTTCTCCATTTAGCTCTTTGGGGAAGCCACTTTTGCAATCTGCTTTTGTGCAACACTGAACACATAAAAGATCCAGTCTCAGTTTAAACGCCACCGTAATACAAATAATAAACAATCATCATTAAGTCATTAATTCACTTAACAGTCTCTTTTCTCTCTCTGTGTAAACACACTTCGAGTTGGAAGAGGCTTCTTTCAGCAGGGAGGTACATTTGTATTCCCTTGTAAATTGAAAGATCGTGTGCCAAGAGTATTCATAATGTTGAAAAATAATAATAAACAACAATTTGATAAATTTCTCGACAAGCCCCACAAATCTTCCCTGCGAGTCATGGCACATCCCAGCAGCCATTTCTGTTCAGAGGACTCAGAGCAATTACAGAGCTAGCCTGGATGCCATTTACATTCTACTGATAATCAAACACTGCAACCTAAACACACCGAGTGCAGCATCGTTTCCATTCTGTACATTATCAAATATGCATGAAGCTCCTCTCCTCGGGGACAGCTGCTGTGGACAGGGCATGTTGTAATGCTTCAGCTGCTTCCAGTGGCAGCTATTAGAGGAATCACTCCTCATGGCGAAGAGAAGTCTGAGTCCTCTTACTGAGAAAGGGGTCCTGAGATCATCCTGGTGCCTAATATTCTATTTTATTGCAGCTTGAGGGGATCATGGAAATCAAATCTCCCCACCAGAGACTTTGTTTCTGGCAGGTGAGAATGCCATATTTACTTTGCACTGTGAGCTAGGCCTGGGAGAACATGCAAGAGCACTGGTAAGGAACAAATGCATCCCCAGAAAGCCCTGGTTTGTCCGCATTGCCTGGTTAAGCCACACAAAGCAACTCTACCACAGGCAGTCTTGGGAACTAGCACTCAACTTGTCTGGCAGAGCGATATATTCTAATAAGAAACAGGTAATCAGGAGGAAAGGCAGCCATGCTGAGCACGGCAACTCGGGTGGATTCATAAATCCACCATGCAGCATGCTCCTGAGATAGCTGAATACACGCGGGGGCTCTGCTATGCGCAGCTAGTGCCAGCCTAACAGCACAGCCATAAAACCAAAGGCAGAAACTTTTTTTTAAACTATCTCACTAATTTATACTTTGCTCACAAGGACACAGGCTTTCATTCTACTCCGTATTAGTGCTGGTATAAACAACACCTCATTATTCTTATGTCTCCAGGTAAGCAACATACGGATGGAGCATCATGGAGTTCAGCTTCCCTCCCTTCAGACTGGCTCCTCAACACAGGCTCTGTGTTGTATTTCTGGCAGAATTTCCCTCTTCTTGGATTTGTCTCCATGTCACTGCGCTTAAAGAAATACCTTTTTATATCTTGCTATTTCCTTTTTGTTCAAAGCCAAGCTCTGCAAAATCCCTGCTGTTCTGCACAGTCACATGGACACACACACACACAAAACTCTGTGGTTTGAATCGCATCACGAGCACAGAATGGAAAATGGCCACAATCTGCTTGCCCAGCCCAGCTACTGTACGATGAAAGACAGAGGCATTTATTGCTCCTTACACCACCTCCCCATATCCCTGGCATAGCGAGCAAGATATCATCCAGGCTCACAGAGCGTGCTCTCAGTGTCCCGGTGGCATGGCACAGAGTTAATGCTCTGAGAAGCAGCTCTGGATGTCCCACATACAATACAGAGCTTGGAATTAAAAGCTTCCGTGATTTTGTCGTGGTTCCGCTCGAGTGGGCAGCCGAGCTCCACCACAGCCGCTCTCTCACTCCCCCTCCTCAAAGAGGAATGGGGAGAAAATATGTGAAAAGGGCTCAAGGATTGAGATAAGGACGAGAAAATCACACAATAATTATTGTAACGGGCAAAACAGACTCGGCATAAGGAGATAGTAAGATTTATTGCCTACAACTAACAAGCGAGAGAAGTGAGAAAACAAAGGAAAAAAAACCAAAAGCACCTTCCCCCCCCATCCACCCTCTTCCACCTCCTCCCCCCGAGCGGCGCAGGGGAACGGGGAATGGGGGTTATGGTCAGTCTACAGCACTTCTTCTCTGCCGCTCCTTCTCGGTCACTCTCGTCCCCTGTGCTGTGGGGTCCCACCCACGGGATGCAGTCCTTGATGAACTGATCCGGCGTGGGCTTCCCACAGGCAGCAGCTCTTCCAGAACTGCTCCAGATATGGGTCCGTACCACGGGGTCCATCCCTCAGGAGAAAACTGCTCCAACCTGGCTCCCCTACGGGCAGCAGCTCCTGCCAGATCACCTGCTCCTGCGTGGGCTCCTCTCCACGGGCTACAGGTCCGGCCCGGAATCTGCTCCGGCAGGGGTCTTCCACAGGCGGCAGCCTCCGTCAGTGCAGGGCCACCTGCTCCATTGTGGTCTCCTCCACGGGCTGCAGCGTGGAACCCTGCTCCACCGTGGTACTCCATGGGCTGCAGGGGGACATCCTGCTTCACCATGGTCCTCACCACAGGCCGCAGGGGACTTCTGCTCCGGCGCCTGGAGCACCTCTCCCCCTCCTTCTACACTGACCTTGGTGCAAGGCTGTTCTCTCATTCCCTTGACTCTCCCGGCTGCTGTGTGGCACAGCGTTTTTTCCCTGTCTTAAATATGCTCTCACAGAGGCGCAAAACAACATCGCTTATTGGCTCGGATCTGGAAAACAATGGGGCCCTTCCCAAACATGGGGCAGCTTCTAGATCTTTCTCACAGAAACCACCCCTATGGCTCCATGCTACCAAAACCTTGCCACGTAAACCCACTACAGATTTACAGGTAGTCTAACACAGCGGAAGTTAAAAGCCTTCCACTGTCAGTAAACTTTTACAGCAGTCTCTGCGCATAGGAAGGAATGAAGCCAGAACCATGCAGTAGTTCTGATACCTCTAATGAACTTCCAGGTAGTTTAGCTAAATAGCTGAGATCCAGTGACCCAATGACACACTGGCTTTATGCTAGGCACGGGAGACATGGCAAAGCATTAGGCAGAGTGACTTTCTTCCAAGCAGAAGCTGGTCTTTGTTAGCTGCTATTTTTCTGTTCCATTTCCATGCTTAAATTCAAAGAAACTTGCATCTCAAGTGAGTTCCTATAATTACATTTCAAGAACTGGCTGGTACTTAGATTTCATTTACAAGTACATTCATTTAAAGCACAGAGATGATTAGCAGCGTTATCTGTGCTGCTGCTTTAGGGGGAGACTTTTAATAAGGTTTGAAGAGGAAGAAACCCCACGTAAGCATAAGGATGGTAAATACGGGAACAGAACGCTGAGCCTTGGCTCACTGCAGGTAGGGGCAGTCTGTGCCATGGCTCTTTCTGCCAGCGAGGGGTGGGTATCTGGAAGGTTGACAAGCTGCAATCCAGATATGCTGGCGGTCACAACACTAGGAAATCCAGACAAGGCCAAATTGTGGAGGAAGGGCACTTCAAGCGATCCTTCTCCACCTTGAGTATCTGCACCTGCACCCTGCACCCTTCCCCAGCCTCCCATTCCTCCTTTCTGCTGGCACCTCCTCACTCTGCCACCAGCACCTTGCTTTCTTGAGCAACCGCACAAGCAGCTAGTGGGATTTGAACAAATTCCTCACATGCTTCACAGTCGTCCCATCTTCCTCCAGCCCTGCCTGTCAGATTTGTTTATGTTGGAGAAGAGAAGGGCAGACACAGCAAACAAACAGCTGTGGGGAGAGAACCAATTTGTCTTGTGGCATCCCTGCTTGGGCAATTCAAAGGAGGAATCAAGGAAAAGACAAGGGAAGAACTGTTCCACTTCATCGTTCCTGCACCTGTTTCCAGCTGGCTAACTCACCCCTTCCTCTGTTGCCATCCACTGTGTGCTTGAGTTGACGCCCTTTGTTCCCAGCACTTTATTCAGCATCAATGCCCATTTCTGCTCAGGTCCCACCCAACACTCCTGGGAGGTTTCAGACTGTGCAGGTTACAGATGCCTCCTGTGAGACACCGAGAGTCATCCCCTCCCCTTCTTCTGGAATAAGAAGTGAGATGCTCTCAAGAAGCAAAGTTAGTCTCACTGAATCAAACATCAAAGTGGAATTGAACAGGAACCTGGAGCCATGGCCCACTCGCTGCTAACTGGGGCAGCCCCTGCCAAGACAGTCACATCCCTTCCAGCCCTCCATTCATGCTCTGTCAAGGGAAAGAGAGGGCTACTTCGGATTTAACGTCAGCTATTTAAAAATGATTACCATCCATAAATGTGCACTTCCCAAGAAAAATAATGCTAACACTGCTAAAAGAGCATTGATTCCATAAAACGATCATGAGGGAGCACTTAATTATTTCCCAAGGAAAGAAAGAATCTGGTAATACCACACATTCCGATTACATAAGATCGTTTTTAAGAATTAAAGTCATGTTAATTCTAGGTCCTCCTTTCACAGCCTGTTCCATATTCTTTAGTCAGTTTGTTATAGCTTCTAATAAATCCCCTTTGAAAATTAATACAAACTACCCTTTTTTATTAAGCATTTTAATTCTGATATGGGTTCGGTTTTCTCAGAGGCAAGCGTATGTACGAACTGTATTGTGCCTCTCCTGGGCGCTTCTAATTGTTACTTTAATGCCCACCGCAGTGATAAGCACAGCAATAATTCTAGTCCACGACTCAACCCCAAGTTGCCGCTTTCCTATACAAATCTCACCGTTACTGTGGATGTTGATGTGTGTCTGCTTCAGCGAATAAAGATGGTAATTGTCAGGAAGTATGTTTTGAAGTGCAGAGAGGCCTGATTATTGGGGGCAGATGGAGGGAATGTGCTGGAGACCAAGCGTGCAGCACTGCGTCATCCTGATCCATGCAGCAGCCCTGCAGGATTCACTCTGCATCAGCTCACAAAGGCAGAAGCGGTCGAAGTACACACAGTGACTTCAGTTCCTTTCATACAGTCAGAAGGATTGCCCACAAAGAGAAAGTGGAGTGTGTGGCATTAGATTTCTCCATCTTCAGAGCAAGTAGATTAAAAATCTCCAAACATCTAAAGAACAAGAATGTCACTGTTTCAGAATCCGCACACTAATTTATCAGGGATGGACAACCAATGGCACAAAGACAACAAGATACAGTTTGCAGGGCAGCCAAATCTGATTTCTGGAAAGCATCACCAGTCAGAAGGTCATAAAAATTTGGCTGCTTGGTGGATAGGGCAGTACATGCGTGTCTGGGGAAAGGTGCAGGGCTACTGTGTCCTGCTTCTCAGGTCTTGTAAGTACCATTCAAACAGAATCCAGGCTGCGGTTTGCACATGTGGCTAAAAATAAAAGTGGTCTTGGAGTGAAGACATCTGGCCAGCCTGTTTCTGAGTAATTAAGAAAAAGATGCACCCTATAAAAGAGGCCCGAATCACACTACAGATCAGTATGAGCAGCTCCTTGAACACCAGTATACAATGTGCAAAGGGATAAAGACTCCCATCTGTGATTTATGCGGAGGGAACTCATGCTGCCAGAGTTAAATTGTCCTTGCAATTGCTAAGAAACTATAGATGACAAAATCTTAACTCCAAAAAGATGCATCCAACACAGATAATTCTATATTAGAGCTCATCTGTGAGATACGGAGTAAATTGATCACACACACAAAAAAGGTATTATCCAAAGAAGTGATCATGACTTGATTTCAGTTTTCAAGTGAAAACAGAAGACATTTAACTGTGCCAAAAACACTAATCTATGTGCTTGCTGTTTAAAAAGGATAGATTTCATGAAGCTGGGGGGAGGGAGGTAGAGAGGAGAAGAGCCAAAGCAGTTGGGAGAAAATTTCAGAAGAAAAATGTTACGATAATTGGGAACAGTTTAAGAACATTTTTCTAAGTGTCCAGGAAAACCCAGTCTTAGTCAAAGAAACCTGTAGCTGCTTTAAAAAAATAAAATAGTTGGCTTAGGGAGGAAATGAAGCAGGTATAAAACACACACAACAAATGCAAGAAGGGCACAGTTCTTCCTTTGAAAACAAAACAAAATACAGAAATTGCCAAAAATAACGCAGAAGAAAATGTTTCAGTAAACATTTTACCTCTGTGCAAGATTAGACAATGCAGTTGCATTTGACAGTAACAGTGATGAATACCATATTTCAACAGTAGCTAACATAAGCATTAAGTAAAATTGAAATACTAGAAGACAGTATTTTAAGATTAGCAAAACCAAAAAAGACTCCTGCATTCAAGAATTTTAAACTAAGTACTCAGAAGTTCAAAGAGACCCTTCTTTAGCAGGCTATTAGACAAAAGCTTCAGAGGCCTGAAGAAGGCAAAAGCTACTCTGATATTTAAAGCGTAGAATCAGTGAGGCCAATCACAGGCTTATCAGACTGCCAGTACTGCAAAGGACAGAGCGGGCAATATCAGGGATAGCTTGAAAAAGATTTCAGCAATAATGAAGTAATTAATGTGTGTGGATTTATTAAAAAACAAAACAAAACAAAAAAAAAAAACAGTGCTCCATATAGCCTCTGTTCTATGAGTTAGCTGATGCAGACAATAACGTTTGTGAAACATGCACAGTCTGCTATAAAACTTTCATCTGCTTATATTTTCTAGTATTTTAAAGCCTTATGAAAGTCAGCACGGCTCATAGTAACTAGTTAGAACCCCAGGTACTTAGAAGATCTGAAACTAAGCAGAAAAGTACCTTCAAATAATTACTTTTCTTACAGTACCCTCCAATAACTGTTCTTGTCTCTTTACTGTTAAGTATTTTTTATCAGACATATTAATGAAGACATTGTCTTTAAATGTTATTAGGAATGATTTTACAAGAAAAATAACGCAGATTGGTAAGAGAAAAAGAAGAAATTCCCTGTAAGGAGCTTTCTGTGTTGCCTGGTAAACTGGGCACAAGCAAACACCCTAGTGTTCAACGAGGACATATTTAAGCCAGCACCCACAGTAAGACACGAAGTCCAAACTGACAAAGGAAGGGGTCTCTCCTAGGAGGATGTGCCCTGAAAGGGTTATGGTGCAGTATGATCCCCCCACAACACTGACCATACAAACCTGATGTGTTTCTAGGAGGTAAAAATACAAGATCAGGGAGGAGAGAGGCTGTATCACCTCTGTGGCTGGTGCTGCTCCCAACATGCTTTTTCTGCTTTTGGTATCCTCAGATCAAGAACGGCATTTAGGAAAGTTCAAAGAAGAGCTATCAAATTTTAAAAAGGGAAGAATACAGCCTTAACAAAACAAAGGATAAAAAAAAAAAAAAAAAAAGTAAAAAAAAACGAACACCTCAATGAGCTCTAAAATCAGTTCCTATGTTATGAGCAGGGCCTTTCTGTAAGAGTCCCATTTTCCCTAGAGCAATGCAGGTTTCTGGAGTCAGCCAATATAAAGAGGATGGTTAAAAATAATGGCTCAGAAGTGTTAAATGGAGATGTCAAACTACTTGAATCACCTTTAGTTATCTGTTTCAGACTGTACAGAAAAACGGGACGCTGCTGTTCATATAGGGTCAGACACTGGTAGCAGACACTTAAAACAGGTGTGAGACAAGAACCACAGCCACCACAGTGTAAAAGCTTATTTCCAAACACGGTGTGTTATCAGAAATGGGGTACAGCTACAGGCACAGACTAAATCCAAACAAAGTAGCAAAAAGGCTTTCAGACAATAATTTTCAGTGATGCTCTGCTCTGCCATCCATTAAATGTACAGGCACGGTGTTGTCTCATGGAAGTCACATATACATTCGTTGCCATATGCATACAGGTGAAAGCCTTTTTGTGACATGTTTTTGTCTGGAATCTGCTGGATAGTTCCAGCAGAAGACAAACAGCAACCACTCTTCACTACTACCATCTTACAGGTGTCTTTGAATTAGTGCCTACATACCCATGCAGCATATTAAATCACTGTAGTGGCATTGTAAGGCTTGAAGGAAATAAAATCATGAGTACTTCCAACATGTTTAAAAGCATTCACTGAATTCAATATTTGATGTTTGCTACAAAAGCTCACAGTGCTGGGATGAGAGATTAGTTACAATGAAGAGTTCCCATTTAAGCGTACCAGCCTACAATCACGACCAAGATAAAATCTAACCTGTGATACGAGGATCAAATTTCCATCTAGAATGCTTCGTTTCAACAGCAGGCACAAAGCAGACTTTCCCAACTACTCATTTGCTACAGAAAAACCTTTTTAAGGACAGACAAACTTTCTAAACAGATTTGGACCATCATAAAACCAAGCTGCAGCACAGATCACCGAAAGGAACGCCCCCTGGTTAACTCACTAATTAAATGCATTGCTGAGAATAACCAAAATCTTTCTGCTTTGATTTGTGAATGTTAAGTCACCAGCAACAATAGCAGCCCTAAAGGATCTGTCATTGCTGGAAAAAGGTTTCTTTGAAAGTCTTCATTACCAAGGGTAATTAGTCCCTTTCTAGACTTTCTAGACATATTTATAGCAGGATAAAAATTGATTTTCCAGAGGACATCATCCCCTTGCTATTGGCCCAATGTTTATTCTCCAACAGAGATGTGCTATGAAACCAAAAGAGCTTTCTCATCATTTAAAGAGAGTTTATTTCTTCAATTCAGCAAATACTCAGATATTCCCAGTACACCCAGCTGCCTAATTTGGCAAGGTTTGTCTGCTCCTGCTTTCAAAAAATCAATACAAGTCATGAGAAAACACCAGACTATCATGAGAGCAACACCCCTCTGCCCTACATGTTATGGGATACCATGAACAACAGCCTCTCTTCTTTGTAAACCTCTTCATCTGTACAATGGCTTTACGAAGCACTAGTACACTAATCATGGGGACAGAGGCAGCCAGTTATTTCTCTACCTACCACTGAGTTTTCTAGACTTCCTTTCATATCTGAGCTGTACAAATTAATGAACAAAGGATAAGAACTTGCTTATCAGAGACACCTTTTTTTTTTTTTTTTTTTAATTATGCTTTTCCCACTGAAGGGTTCTAAAGTACCCAATGAGCTGAGCAGCAACCACCATGGTGAGCACAGAGCAGGAGGCCAGCTGGGGAGCTTCAAGCCTGTGCAGGTCTAATTGACCTAGAGCCAACACCTGGAGTAGGGGCAAGCATGAACAAGAACCCTTCTACACCATTTGCCCAACACAGGAAAAACCTGTGTGTGCTACAGAATGAATAGAATTGAGAAACTATTCTCATGCAGTCATTTATCCTGCCTGTATCTATAGTTAGCAAGCTAGATATTTCATATCACCTGAGGTCTACAACCACTACTGTTCCGTGACCAGAAGCTCCATTTACACCTTTTGATTTACAGCCGCAAATTGCATGTGCACAGTAGGCTCCTTTTTGTTTTCAGGGCATAGTGCAGTTTGGGGAACACGATAAAGCAAGAGATGACTGCTAAGGTAAATATTAATGCACCTTGATTCTACTGATGTAAAAGTTTTTTTTTTTTTTTTTTTTTTCTTACTATTACAGCTTTAATGCTCAAGACACGCTCTCTTAATGTGAGACACCTTTACATGAAAGCTTTCAGTACATTTTACTCTTTTTTTCCTCCATGTTTTAGGTGTCAAAGAATTGGCTCCAAAGAATTATGAGTTTTAGTTTCTTTTGGACTATTTATGCACAATAGCTTATTGCATCAGCACACGTTCCACTTGCCTGATTTCAGCTCCCATTGAAAGACAGGCTGTCTTGTCTTCTGGTGCCCACTAAAGTGCACCTTTTCAGGGGCTGATTAACTGGTGATTACACCGACAAGTAAATATGAGTATCTGCCAAGGTTCAAGTAAGATTGATACTAGGATCTTCAGATATGACAAAGCTATTCCTAAAGGCCTTTGCTTTAAACAGTAACACTTCCAAAATTATACCATAAAAAAAAAAAAAAAAAAAAAAAACAAAAAACAAAAAAAAAAACATGGACTACGGCACAGGTTTGTTGGCACTTCTGAGAAAGAAATATAAACCCAACTTCAAATTAATAAAGATCATGCCAGTAGATCCAATTAAATTAATTTAGAACAGTATTTTTTCTGAGGATTTGATCAATATGTAGGGTTGCATCAGCTGAAAACTCCTTGAAAAATAAATTTAAAAAAAAACCACAAAAAACTCATGCAGCTCTACAGGTGGAGTTAACTTGGTTTTGCAACTAATACTGTACTCAGAAAATTTGATGCAAATGGAAATATTCCACCATTCACTGGAGACCCTCACCTCTCCTCCTCTCAAAGCTACCATTTTTCCATCACTGCTAAATACTACCTGTCAAGGACGTTACATTTGATTGAGATGCGGAGGCATCAATAAAATAATTACTGATGTCAGCTAGCATTCTTTGCTTAGCATTCATTCCCCTGTATGACTTAATTAACAATGCCTTCATATCAGAATAAATCAGCTCTTTTTTATTTACCTGATGCCTTCAGACAATTTCATGGGTGTGAAATGGGGGTTCCTTTATTGCTTCTTGCAGAATATTAGGTAGCTGAGAGGCACTGAGTCAGATTGAGGCTGAGACCCCAGAATCTCTGCTGACCTGACAGGAAAGCAGAAGCAAATGGTGTTTGAGCCCATCTGCACTTATGGAGGCTTCAGAGATGGGTTTTTTAAACATGGTGTATGTGACAAAGGAATTAGAAAACAATGCATCAGCAGTGCCACAGTACAGAAGACAATAAAACTTAGAAAATTGGATGATACAATAACATTACATATAAAGAAGAGCCAAGACTGGCATAAACTTCTTCTCCTTAGGAGAAATGGTTACACTTTTTTTGAACCAAATGGACAATACCTGCACTCAGAAGAACCAAATAAAGCTCCTCTCCAGCATAACCTCCATTCACAGTAGCTGAGAGCAGCTGAGGTAGAAAGCAGGGCAAAAATGAAGCCAAGCTTCTATGCTCATCTATGTTCCCACCAGAATGAGAACAGCAGGTTTTGCTCCGCAAAGCACTTCATCAGTCAGACAATAATCTCACTTATACCCATGCAAACTTGAAATGACTCCTCTGATGCTAAGGAAATCGTTCCAGATTTATACTTGTGTATACAAGATCAGCCTCTGGGACTACGCAACCTTCACCCAGAAAAAACACTTATGCAAATAAATAGCTGATACTGCAAAGCAGAGCATTTTCCCAATCGCTTCACGCATAGTGTAAATACAAGCTAGGAAAGTTACGGTGAAATTCGCTACTTAATTTCTCATTTCAAAATGCAGCTTAACCCAATAGCTCTAGACAGCAGAATAAAAAAAAGCAAAAGGCAACTCATTGCTTAAGCAGTGCATTTCACGAGCTAAGACAGAATAAAATCTGTGTCCCAATAAAAGACCCAGGTAGGAGTTGTTACAAGCCAGACTACTAATAATGAGTCACAGCAGGATTTCTTCTTATTTACTAAATGGAGGTGGCGTCATCATTTCTCAATAGTAAACAAAGAATTTGGGAGCAGAGGGAGATGTTTCAAATCAGGTTTGGTGTTAAGCTGTGCTCATGATGGACATCATCTGAACAGTTGATTGGTATTTTACTTTTAAAAGGTACATTTGTAAAACAAATTTTTTTTTTAAAGTTGAAAAAGGCTTTGTCATAGTTAACTGGTACTTCCATTCTCCCATCAAAAAGGGCCACGGCTTAAGATACACAGCACATAGAGGCAGCTTACCAGTAAGCCTGAGTTCAAGTATCTCTGTTCAGCTTCAAAAATAGACTTGAAACCATCTTTAGCTACTCCCCTCATGCCCCACAGAAGCAGACTGCTCAGATCAGCTTGCTCCCTGAGAAGCTCTTACTAGTTGAGAAGCTGCCCATGCTTCCCCTACCTGTGTGATGCCCATTAGTGATTCAGAGGACTGAAAACCAGGATCATCATGACCCATTTAATTCCCTCTATTTGCTGCAGAAAGCTCTCAGTATTTAGAATAAAGCCAGAGAAGACAAGATTTTTGTTATCTACCAAACCCTCTTACCATTTATAAATAAGAACTAGAAACAAGACTCTCTGTTTTGTGCTTCAGTTCAAATCTGGGAATGAAATCCTGTGTCCCCACAGAAGCAAGCAGGAAGATTTTTTCCTCAGAGACATGCTGATGTCCAAGCAATCCAGTCCTCCTAAAAATATCCCATGGGAGAGCTGTTAGAGTCTGCTTTGGGTCTGTGACTAACACGCATACGTTGTAGTCACTCTTCTCATGCTTCAGAGGATTCTAGTCTACACATCATATAGGGCAACAGTGAAGTCTAAATAACTCTCTACAAGTTCATTTATCTTCTTTAGAAAGCCTAGACACCTGGCTGCACCATGTCAGTGTTCATTTTATTTTAAAAAAGGAAAAAAATAGTGCTGAGGTTTATTCCTTATGGTAATGTTCAAAGGTGGCAAAATTAACTTCTGAAGTGTTCAGAACAGCTCTGTTGTGACAGATACATTGCAAGTCTCTTCCCTTTGTCTCGAGGGCTGCGCTCCGCTCACATTTGTCACACAAACCTCTGATGCAATGACACCCTCATCCATTTTATAGCAGGTAATATTGGTTGCTGAAGTATTCGTGCTGGCTCTTTGCAAAACTTCTACAGCCTGCTTCTCATCTTACTGCAGCTGAAGAGACTCAGGAGAAAATTCCCAGGCACCACAGAAATCACAATGATCCAAGAGAAACCAGAACCGTGGCCTCATCGTGCCATTTGCAAGTCATGCTACTCAAAAGGTTCACTGAACATCTGTGACATTATGGCCTATTAAAGTTTGTGAAAGCTACTCTGGATTTCCAATGGAGTTTTGGTCACAGTTCACTGCTTCTCTGCAGAACAGCTCCCTCCTTCTGGCCAGAGGAGCTGTGGCCTTTGGCTTGCACACCTCAGCCCTGGCCTACGAACGCCGCCCTTCCAGGCCTTCTTGCCGAAGGCAATTAGACGACTGCATCAAGGGATAGTCTGGGGAACAACTATTTAAGCAGGTGATAGGTCCGTTGCTACCTGCAGCCAGAAGTCACTGCTTTTGGCAGTAACATCGACTGAAGCACCAAAGACTCCCTCTTCCTCGGTTTCGAAGGAGGCCTGAGGGAAGTGCTGTCACTCGCCGTGACGGGCAGCGGCCTAGCATCTGTTTAAACACAACACAACCAAGGCACTGTCTGTTGCCACGCAACCAATAAAAATGATACATTTTTAATAGCCGAGATGAAAAAAAAAAAAGCAGCTCAGAAATTTCAAACAGGAAAAAAGCGTCAATGCCTTACATATGAACCCACTTTTCAGCAGTGGGGAGGGGGACAGAGCTTTGTGACCAGTGACAAACTCAGCCTGGCTGGAAAGGGCACAGCTTTCAGCAAATATTCCTGGTAGGTGAAGCCGTTGTTCTTGCACAAACAGGGAGGACATTCACTCCTGACCTCGCTGTGGTTTTGGCCTGTTTCCTTCCCTATTATCAGAACACAACCTCTCCAGCTGCAGCGTGGGAGCTGAGGTACCTGAGGTGCGCTGTAGGGCAGTCCAGGCCACCCCCTGATCTCAGCGCCTGCAGGGCTGCGGACAGCAACCGGCTTCTCTTACTCGCTACATCCTCTCAGATGTACTTAGATAAGAGAGAACATCAGAAAAAGATCTGTAGCAGGATCGAATGTGAAGGCATGTTAACTTTAAACCTCTCCATTGGTTTCCCTTTCAGGAATCAATCTGATTAAATAGCTTGAGCAAGGTGTCTAGAAAACACTTAACAGAACAATTTTAAGCAAGATGGCATATCTGGCACAGGTTGTACAACTTCCCTAACGCTTGGAGAGCAATGCCTGTTCGTAGCAAGGGCATTTGGGCTCAGTTAATATAGGCAGTGTTATACAGCACAGGTAATGGCTGACATTTGCAAGACCACAACACCATTAACAGAAAGGTTTAAAGTTAACATGCACTCGTATCCCTAAATGCCTTTCAAAGTCTTGGCCATAGTTACCTACCTTGGGAGCTCAACTGCAATTTAAAAGAAAAAAAAAAAAAAAAAAGTCTTTCTGAATGTTAACCCATCCAGAGAACCAGAACAAACCTTGATTCAACCCATCTTTATAAAATGAAACAGTTCCCAGAAGAAAGAAAGAAAAGTGCTGAAACCCTGGCCACAAACAGGATTTCAGCAGAGCACTGAAGTTGCAGGAAGATCAAGCTGTTTCAAATAGTACAAGAATTTGTACTATTTTGAATAGTACAAGAAAAGTACAGATTATTTGCTACTATACATTACCTATAAGGGATAAGTTTGTGTCCTATCCAAGGCTGCTGCCAGTGGCAGACACCACCTCAGACAATATTCTTGTCCTATATGCATTTCAGCCATCTGGGGAATGTTGCAAGAAAAAAAAAAAAATCACCCTTCTGATTTCTGAAAGCAGCTACCTTCAAGGATTCCACAGAAATAATTCTGCCTTTTAATAAATAATTTTAGATAGCCTTGGTGGTGAACAAGGTCACAGAACTAACCAGTAAATGAAGATCACCTCTGTTCTTCCAAAATCATTCCAACCTCTAACCACCAGATCTGGTTTTGCATTCAGAAATGGAAAATTATCTTTCATGATTGCTTCCTGAGTCTCAGTCAGAGCAGAATGGAGCTGGCAGGAGCTTTGCCTTAAGGTTAGCTTGGTTTGGATCAAATGTGTATTGGCTAGCTAAGAACATCCTTTCTACAGATTAGGAAAGGTAGCATCACTTCGGACAAGCCTGGTCACATCACAAATCCTCAGTTTGGTTTTTATGACACCAGCAAATGCTTGTCTGGAGCTGAAGCCAAATAGCTTTAAGGCTAAGTCATATCAGCACGTTTTTGTCTTCAGTGCCACAAAGGTTTTGTTTAGAAGTAGTTAACAACATAGTAGAGGCTTATAACACTGCTGTTGTTTTCCTGTTGTTACCCTTAGCATAAGAGTGATGGATCACAACAACACAAAATACTATTCCATGTGAAATAAAGACTGACGTGGCACAAAACATTTAGATCTTAATAGTTAGTGGTAGTCATTATTATCAAGCAAATAAGATATATTTTTCCTGCTATTGATTGTGTCATATTAAAGAAGTGACCTGTTCTGATGAAGATTATTTATTTATTTGTTCAGGCTGTTAATCACCACCACCAAGCACATTTGGACAGCTATGAACATCATGGTACAGCCAGGAAATATTGAAGGGACAAATGATTTCTCATTAATACATAATTATCGTCATTAATACAAATGCTATTTAAAGTTAATTTAGAGGAATGGCTACATTAAGATAACTGTGTTGCTCCAGTTAAAGGGCACAAGCATTCTCCACTGAACCTACTGTGAGTTAAGTTGTTCTCTGCTTTCGGTGAAACTTAGGCAGAGTTGCAATTTCAATTTTTCCTTGAAATGAAATTGAATTTAGTAAAACCAAGATAATGGCAAGGAATAAAGAGAAGCTTCCTTGTGATGGCTTCCTCTATCATATTCATAAATAGAAGTTGAAGAGAGGAAATCGAACCATTTGATTATCTTGGAGGTTGGCCCAAACCCACAAAACCAAAGAGAGATAATCATCACCGTCTTTGGCAGGATTGGCAGTCTTGCGCGCAGAACAAAATGTGGACCAATGGTATTTTTAACCAGCCCTAGCAGTTAGTTCCTTTCTGACACTACAGACTTCACTGGCAGCAGGGTAGGGGACAATACAGACCATCAACAGAACAGGAACGGGAAGAACAGAGTAGGAAAAGTAGGGTCTAGGCAACACTCAATATGCTTTAAATTAAAGAAAAAAATGAAAACTGTTTGAAGTTGACAGCCAAGAAAAATGTCACCTTCCAGTTTTCAGTGGTTGCTAGAAATTGTAATAAGCAATTCACTATTCACAAAGAATATAATTATAGCTCAGCTAAAATCCATGGGAGTCTTGCTACTGGCTAAAGCAGGACCAGAAGACAGTAAGCGCAGCTTTGGCCACATGAACAGTGAGAACACTTCCCAAATGATAGAACCATTGACCTAAAAGGACACAATCTAAAGGCTGCTGGCTTTAGGGAAATACTCCGATTTACTTCTGCACACTTCAGATCAGGCCCCAGAGGGAGCTTGCATTTATCCTCTTCTGTTTTGCAAAGACAGCTAAAAAAGATCTGCTTGATGCAGATCATTTCCCTTGCATTTATCATAGTGGCTATGCTAGTATGCCTGTAAGAGCAAGAAAAATATTTTTTTTCTAGAGTTTGGTTAGGTTTTTGGTTTTATTTTTCAACTTAAGCATTCCTCCCCCCAAATCCTCTTGGAATATATTTGGTAGATTTTTTTTCTGTGATTTTGAACTTTCAAATTTTGGAATAAGAGATTTTGTTAAACATTCTTTAATTAATTTTAAGTGCACTTTTTGATCAACTCGCAGGCAATTAGTCCCCTCTCAAGACAAGATCTTTTCCTTTCTTTCATCCCAGTGCCTACTCAGAGACATCAACATCATTGTAATAGATCCACATCGTCATACAGGAGTGGAATTCAGCCCTGTGTTTGGATATTGATAAGACTTCAGGTTAAGCAGTCATTCAGGTGAAAATAGTGCAAATGTTTTAGTTTGAACACCTGCCTCTTTGGAGACTTTTCAAAGCCTTCCTTCAATTTATTAGTGGATAATTCCTGCCAGAGCTTGAAATTCTCTCTCCTGGCACACTCAGAGCTTCCTGGCCCACACACAACTGAGGTGCAGCACAGACTGAAGACCGATCAAGTCATGCACTGTGGTTTTAGAGGCTTGTGAATATAAATGAGCAAACTCTGCTTTAGAGCCGTGTGTACGTTTCTGCTCTGCAAACTTGCTGCTCTGGGGGCACAAGGAGCCTGCAGCAAACACACCAGAGAATTTGGTGCTAAAATTAGTTTGCATTGTAACAAATCACTTTAGTCTTTTCTTGTGGAAAATTGCTGTATGCTTAGTATGTTTGGAGAAGGGATTTTCAATCTTTTGATTTATGGACCCTAAAAAATGTTCCAATAAGAGTGTGGAACATTCACAGCTGTAGACTTTCGCATATAAACTTGCTTTTCCTGAACCCTTAGAAGCAACAGAGAAAACCAAGAAGGTCCAAAGACCACAGGTTTAAAAAAAAAAAAAACAACAAACAAAGCAAGTAGTAAGTTACCTGGGATCAGAATGTTTTATCAGTTTTCCATGTGCAAGCTTTCACACTCACTCACTCAGAGAATTCTTAACGTGAACACAGGGCTAATAACCACAGACAAGCAGTGCCTGTCCTGTGACACCCAATCCCCAAAACATTAACAGGGGAAGCCAATGGATATCCCTGGGCTGCCAAGAGCATCCAGACCTCGGCACCAGAGAGGTGAGGATTCATCACTGCAAACTACCCTCCCTCCCAGCAAAGCAGCCCAAGTGCCTAAATGGAAACCCACTGCCCTCTGCTTCCCAGCTCAGAGAATATTCCATGGCTTTATGCAAAGGAGAATAGTATCACCAGGGGAAAGAGCTGTGTCCATGCACCTCTCCTCCTCACCTTAGTTATCCCACAGGATGATGCCTAAAGCACTTACCTGAATAGAGAAATGACAAACGTTCCGCTTTTTTCAAGCTGGGGAAAGATGTATTTATCAGACTGCCACAGTATTTAATATCTAAAATGTTTATTGTTTTCCCATTGTGACATGTTTTTCCCCTGTATGTTTGCAAGTTCAAGTCAAAATGCAAAATGAGGCTGACCAAAACCACTGCTTGACTTCATTTCCAGATCTCTCTCTCAGATAGCTCACTCTACGCGATTATAAACATTGTGTTCCCAAATACATATTTACGTTTTAAGTATTATACTTACTGAGGTGATCTGAGAGCCCTCTGTGTGAAACAAGCTCACGTTATACAAAACCAGGGGATATAATAAAAAAGTCAAAAAATTCTCCTTTTCCCTTCCTAGATCACTCCACATTTGCTTTAACATATACTATTTCCCTGCTACAGATTAAATGCAACAAAGCATCGAAAATTCTGTGCCGATTGCTGTAGTTTGAAATTCGGAAGAATTTCCACAACCAACAAACCTGTCTAACCCTTTTTACAACAATTCCTAAAACCTGATGGTGGAATACTGAAGTGGGAATCTGTTTGACCAACAAATGTAGAAACCTGATTCAGGAAAAAACCACTGATCGTGGCAATGCTTTGAAGTTGAAATCAGAAGTAATTAAGCACTTATTTAAAGAATATGCTTACATGCTTTTATTTAACTGTGGTTTCTACGGAGCATGTTTCAGGGTAGAAATGTTGTATGGTTGACTAAATCGTATTTCCCCCTTCCCTCCCCATTGTTCCCCCACTCCCTCAGAAAATCCTCTCTCAATTTTCAAGGGATGATGAATCACTCACCGTAGTTATAAGATCTAGTGCTTAATTACCCTCTCTATTCAATTGTAGCTTCTTTTCTATTTGAATGTCTTTAATTTCACTCAGCCTTCATTAATTTGTGGTCCTAGCCCTCTCCTCCTCATACTCTGACCAATTCCTGGCCTTTCTAAATTACATGTTATTTCTTGTTGCTCTCTAGTAACAAGCAGGTATTTTTCTGAAATACAATATTCTAATAAAAACCTGTAGAAATCAATAACCTTTTAGAGACAAGAGGAAAGAGGGAGTCTGGCATGCAGTTCTAGTTTTTCTGAAGCATATTTGTGACTGACACCAAGACCTTATCTGTAAGCAATGCACATGTCCTCCATCAGCAGCTGAACTGCCTGTATAGGCGCTCAGAACTCCTTAACCAAATAAACAAATGTTTTAGCACTTGGTTCCTGGACTCTCAGACAACAAGTGTTCTATAGACTCTGCCTCCATCACAGTATTTTTAAAGCAAATTAGATTTTAGCTTCTAAATGAAGAATGTCACTATGGTCATCACTATAGGGCTGCACTATATGGCCCTGCCTGAGTGCGAGTCAAATCTCCCGTCCCCCAGCTTCCTCCCATCAGCAAGAGACTGAAACACTTTCTTTTCCCTTGGTTTAGTGCAAGGCTCAGCTGCAGAATTGCAGAGGAAGGCCAGAAACAAACATTTCACATAAAATGAAGGCAATTTTTAAATTTTATTTGTGCAAGAGCTGTTGTGTTCACTGAGACATAAGGCCATAGCGCTATTTCAAGTTTATCCAGGAGAGCTGAAACCAAATGCTCATGCTCTAAACCTATGGGAAAAATAGAATCTACTGTGCAGTGCTTTATCTCCTGTTTTGATAAGTTTATGTAGTTTTAACAATGTTGGAAGGAGCAGCACAAAAATGAAAGCAAAAGTGTTTTTCACTATGACAGTTCCTTTCCACCCAAATGACCACCTAAGCACTACCACAAGCTCCACAGGTCAGATCCAACAGACATCAACTGAAAGCAACCATTCCAAAACATGCTTACAAGCCCAAAGGATAATTTTACTTAGATACATGTAGAGGAAAAAAATATGTATTTTTTTAAACCTATACTTTCAGTGCAACCTGGCTTCCATCACATACCTCAAGAAGCCTGTCTTACCAAGTCTCCCTGGAAGAAAATACAGAGGAACCCAGAAGTTTCTTCAGGATGCTGAAGGACTAAAGTGGCCTGCCAAGATTTGAATTGTAGTCTGCAAGGTGGTTTGGTTGCTAGAGTGCAGATGGTTTCCAGTTTAATCACATTACAAGGCACAGAGCTTTAGTCCTCTAGTTCATGTAAATAAAAAAGTCATGGAAACTTAGATAATAAGCCTAGAGTACTAGCCATAAATCACAAGCATTGATTACTATTCTAGTTGGTGTATATTAAAAGCGCACACTTACACTGAACACTTACTGAAATGCAGCATAGAAACGCAGGGAAAAAGACAAAAAAAAAAAAAAAAAAAAAAAAACACAAAGAATTTAGGAAGGGGAAAAAAATCACACTTAATTGTCCATGAAAATTTTAGCCAACTGCAGGTGTACTCAATTAACATCTCATTAAAAAAAAACTCTTGAACTTCAAATAAGCCGTCAGCCTTGTATAGTGTAAATGAAGGGTATAATTGATAGCCACAGCAGTGCTAGGTTAAGTGCTTTAATAACATTCTGGCTCTCCAGAGAAAGTCAGCTCTGTTTCATCAATATAAAGAATCCACGCCAAAGAAGTTTCATAGTTTAAATGAGTTTTCTGTAGCTGCAGCAGAACAAAAGCAATAAAGTCAGGGGAAACTCAGCATAATGCAGCACGAGCTTTCCGTTTGCTTCTGGAATATTTTCCTCCTATTAGGCTGTTTGCAAAGTAAAAATACAGCACACGCCTCATTTTCTTCCACAAGCTAATGAGTCCAGAGTATCCATAAAGCATGAAATACCAATGCATTTCTAAACCTGTGCCCCCAGATCTGCTCTCACTCATGAACCTTGTCTCTGCCAGCAGCAGATCTGTGCGGCTGATTTAGGACACAGCAATCCTGCTCCCCAGCAGCTGGCCAGCAGAGGATGCGCATTTCCAAAGCACCTGATGCAGCTGCAGTCTGGTCCAGCGGGCAGATCTGTTCCCTTCAACAGAACTACTTCAGACGTGTCAGAGATCAGCATCTCATCCTCCCTGCCCCATCCAAACAACCCTGAACTTTGGGAAGGTTTGAGTATAGAGCAAAGTCATAAATCTCAATCCCTTGTACGCTGACTGATGAGACACCAAGGAGAAAATATAACAAGCTGTTTGATCCCTGGCCTTTTGTTCCCTGTTATTGCTCTGGCCTTTGCACAGCAGAGGCTAACCAGGTGCGGCAGCTGTAAAAGAGCATCTATTTTCCATATCATCGTATTTTCTGTCCTTGAGGGGAAAGGAGAACTGCGTGGTCCTGCTGAACTTCAAAGAGGGCAAGTACCTCCAGCTTCCTGCACGCAGCCAACGTTTTCTCCAATCATTATAGCTCAGCTACCCCAAAGTTCACAGCAGTATCAAGTTTCTGGAGCTGGTTGGTCTGTCAGCCTGCAAGTACTGGGTGTCTGCGGATTACTTCTAAGGGGCTCCCAGAAGATAATTAACAAACCAAGTTCTCCGGTCAGTCAGTTTAAATTTGATCTGCATCCTCCCTGAAAATACTGGGAGGTCCACAGATTGAGAGAGCTCAAAACCTGAGATGGCACCTGGGGTGATTTTCCACCCTGCTATCAGTTTCCCTACTAAGCTTCTGATAGCATCCAGCAAATTGTGTTTCTGCCCTTGGGTTTCCTTTCTCTTTTCTGTACAGTTTTTGGCATCTTCATAAGCATCTTCATGTCCCTCCTGCTCACACTTTGTCCCAGTACATACAGCAACTTCAGAGTAGAGATCTCTTCTCCTATATGCCCCACGTGTTAGAAATCCCTTTGAGCCTCTTGGTGAAGAACACTTATCTGATTAAAACATTCATGCTACCTTCCCTCCTGCCCCCAACCGGGTTACTACGTGGCTGCTTTTGCACTCCCTGGAATTACGATCTCTTTAATCACAGGGACTTTCTCCAGCTCTCCCACAAGCAGAGACAATTACAGCTTTTACTTTGTGAACAGCCAATCTCACAGGAATTTCCACACAACAACCTCTCAAGATCCATCACTCTTCAAAGGAGGTGGATTTGTGCCAGTTCGCAATCCTTCCAGTGCTGGCAGCGGCTGGGGAGACAATTTAGCACCTACTCTATTGTGAGCAGGCTGGACTCTGCAGTTCTGTCTCATGAACACAAGCAACATAATTCTCATGTCTTTAAGGTCCAGCATGATGTCATCTTACTCCCAAGAGTGGGAATATCATCTGCTTCAGGTGTAGCCATTTTCCATTCCACACTGGGGAGAATCACGTCTTTCCAACTAGTAACACCACCGTGAGAAAAGTTTAAAATCAAGTTTTAATATAAAATACAGTGCAAGGTGATGAAAGTTGGGCCATCTCCAACAACATGCATGGAAACAGTAATTCCTACACTGCACATGCATTTCATACTGCATCAAAAGTAACACATTTCATACAGGAAGAAGATCCTATCACGAAAACCACAAAAATATCAAAGCCTCTAAAGTTTAGCTGCTATGTAATTTTCTGAAATCTGAGGTTGCACGTGTCAAGTTCTTATGTGTGAGTTCATTAAAACCATATGATTAAGTAATTGAAGGAAAGATCCAGGAATACAATGGTTTTTCCACACCTACGGATTATTATTCATTTTATTACAGTGGTTGGCAACTAATAGTGATCTTGAGTGGCTAGAAAGCCTCCCATAATGGGAATACATTTTGGCTCAGCCCCAAACCCCACTGTGAAAGTCAGCCCAATAACACAACAGCTGCAGAGAGGAGACTCAGGAGGCAAGGAGTCATTGAGCACTTTCAGAGACAGCGCAGAACATCTCCTGCCTTCTCTCTTTTTCATTTCTACTAGCAAGGAACATCATATAGATGAAAGGCATGAAGATTTACTGGCTTTGACCATGTACTTTATCATGTTTTGATCATCCTCAGGCAGAGAGGAACTGTACCTCAGAAGTGCCAGTCACATCATGGGAACGAAACTGTGCTCATTTTAGCTGTCACAATTCTGTATCTCCAGGGAGACGGTACTATTATTTTTCTGCTGAATGTAGCCTCTCTGTTGGTTTCGGCTTTAAAAAATGAAACAGGTTTTTGGGGTTTGTTTTTGTTTTGTTATGTGTCCTTTTTAATATATATTTGACACACTCACCGTGTGAGAGTTTGCCCTTTTCAAAGTCCCTCGCATCATATAGACATTTGTCCTCCACATAGCACAGCTTCCTGATCTGCTTTATAGGACGACCGAGCCAGCCCCAGTTAAAAGGACTGCTTCTCCCAGCAGCTCAGCAAGAGCTAAAAGGCCAGTTGTGAAGCTGCCCACCTGCGCTTGCATGCCACTCCGCTCATAAATCTGTAGCTTTCCTGAAAGGAGAAGCTGGATGGGAAGAAATACTTTGCAGCAGCCCTGTCATTCAAGAGAAAAACCACGTGAGCAGTTCATTAGATGTGAGGGCTGACAAGTGGCAACTGAGCTGCTTCGTGTTTGCCAGCTCGCTGCTGCTGCTGCTACTATCACCAGCTGCTCTACAATCTTCCTGCTCATTTGAAACTACCAATTCTGTCAGTTAGGATGTTGGGCTTACATTTTTAGGCAGTTTTTGAAGCTGTGATTTCTGAATATAAATATATGAATATAACAAATGTGGTACAAAACCCATTAACAATCCCATATGCACTTTTCCAAAAATTATAAAATAAAAACGAATGCAGAACTTCAACAGGGATTCTGGGGTTGCAAACTGCAGAGGAAATCCAGTGTTTAATTTTTAATATATGAGAATTTTGAATTAATTCTGTTGCTCAGCCAGAAACGCAAGTAGAGATTTAGTATCTACATAATAATGGTTTAGGCATTCAATCACTTCTGGAAACCAGGAAATCGGTTGGGTCATTTGAAACTAGACTGAAAAAAAAAAAAAAAAAAAGCACTAGAAAAAGACTGCAGAGAACTACTTTCCAACGGTCAGAAAGATTTAACATACCTACAGCGGCCTTAATGCCTGTAATTTTACCTTTCCAAGACATATGGAAAAAAGTACAGCTCAAAACTATAGCTGGCTGGTAATCCAAAGATAGCTCCTCAAATTGCTACGACTGATAATCTTTCAAAAAAACAGAATTGTATTTTCCTTTTGTCATGACAATTGTTTCTAGTCTCAATCACTAACGCGCCAGGTACTGATTCTCCCCAAGAGTCTGCCCCTTCAGGTTTGAACGTGTTGTGCTTTCGTTTAAAATAATCTCTTCTTAGACAACAAAGGGGGCAGGGTTCTGGGCCTAGAAAGAAACCCACAAAGAATCCTCAGCTCAACTCCTCCGTGATTTTGTTCTTCAGGCACTCAGCAACACTCCCATGAGTGAACCTAAAAGTTCAGCCTCCTCTGCTGCATTATATATATATAGGGATGTGTGTGCACATAGAAGTAACTCTGCACACTAATACACACACTGGACCACCCATCTTAGCCCTGCAGTTCCCTTGGCTGACTGCTTCCCCCACAATGCAGCTACAGCTTCGGCAACAAAAGGAGGGCTGGGAGATGGGAGAGAGGACAGGGAAGGTCACAGAATTAAATGCTGGTGGCTTTTAAGCTCCCTAATTAAATGCATAGGGCACCGCATCTGCATAACTGACTTGAAAGACTTTGGGTCGTATGCTTTATTAAAGCCTAAATGAGATCAGCGATGAGTGGCATATTTTTGACATACAAAGTTCCTTGGGGTAATCACTAGGTGTGGCCACTGAGAGCCGAACTGAACGCATGCCCTTTGTTCCAAGAGAAGCACTTGGAGACATTTTCTTCTCTGCTCCCAAGTCCCCTTGAAGGGGGATCAGCCGGCTGGCATGAATGTCACTGCTTGCAGTTAACATCATACGACGGAACTCATTATTCCATTGGAGACAAATGCCCCAATCTTGGGAGACCCTCGTACTTAACCAGAACTACACCCACATGAAGAATTACCCTTTTGCAGCCCTGTCAGACAACCAGCAGTGCCAGTGTAATGAACAGCACGCTTCATCTCCGCTCCTGGTCAGTCTTGACATCGCTGCTGAGCACACACAGGACCACAGAGCCTCCAACCCATCCCTCCCAGCAGCCATCAAGCTCAGTACCCAGTGCTGCCCTACAGCAGCCCCAGCACCAGCTCAGCACCGCAGGGACCCTTCCTTGCAAAATTTGGGCAAGTGTGGCAGCAGCACGCACTTGACTCCCTTCTGCTTTGCCATCCGGCGCGCAGGAGCCATTCAAAGGAACCAGACTACGGCTTATTAAACTACATGTTAACAACCAGAAGTCACTTCTGCCTGGAGCTGCCCTGCAACGTGTCGAAGCTGAATATTATGGGATGTTTGACTTCAGTAAAAATATTCGCTAAGATGAAAATTCACCTCTAAATTGCTGCTGAGCATTGTTACAGGAAGGGCACATCAAAATGCTCTCTGCACTGTTTTTTTGTGGGTAGTTTTGGACAGTCATCACATGCCTGAGTGACAACTCTCATCTCCCATAGTTCCCACTATGGCCAATGCACAGGAGGAGCAGGGGGAGCTCCTCCAAATGGCAAGGAAAGCAGGAGTCTGATGTGACTGCACAGCTGCTAAATCCACTCTTCAGATGCAGTGTTGATATCACCCTGTAAGACCTCGGGCCACGGCCAACCTCCACATAAACAGAGCCAGAACTGCTTATCTGCCCATCCATTCAAGGATGAATTTCGCCTTTCCAGTCTAAATTACTCCAAAGTAACCAGGAGTGGAAGCAGAAGGAGGAGCCTCTTGGCGATGGAGGCAGTCATCTCTCCTGTGTGTGTGCTATGCAGGTACATACACCACAGTAACGTGAGCAAGGCAATGGTTGCCCCATTGCAATCAGTCAGAGCTCTTTTAATGACCTTTCTCTACTGGGTTGATGGTTGCTTTCAAAAAAATCCCTCCCACACAGATAAGACGTTTCTGAAGCCGTTTTGTAGGACACACAGTACAGAGACCACTGCAGGTCAAGCAGGCTTTTCATCCCCAGAATAGTTGCCCATCGCTGCTCGCTCACCAGCAGACCGCACTAGAAGGCGCTGGGCCTTCACACCTTCAAACCACTCGCTACATTTTTTCTATCCTACTGTTGATCAAGGTTAAGCACAGAGGAAAGGTTTCTTTATGCAAACACAAGCACAGGGGTGGGAAAAAAGAGAAAAAAGAGAAAAGTGATACCTTTCTTCAGCCAATTTTTAACATGATTAAATGAATAAGTGTTCTGCCTCTGGCTATGGAAGGCTTAATATGGCTTTAAAGTCCTCATTAAAGCTTTACAGACAGAGGATTGAACTCTCTGAACACAACGTGGTGCAGGATGGAGCGATCCAGCCCTGGCAGGATCTGAGCAGCCTGAGGGCTCTTCTAGTTTGATCCATGACAAGATTCTGGAAGAGTCTTGCACCAGCAGAGGTTCGAACTTGCATCACCCACTCTCCCTGCTTGCTCTGCCAGAGGAGCCAAGTGCCAGGCTGGCTACTCTCAGAACAGCTGGAGCTCTGCTTAGAAGAATAATTTACTTTTTGAGGTATGCATTCAAAGCAGGGCATAAAAGGCACACTCAGTCACTAGTCTTTCTCATCCTTTATCATCAGCTGGTGCTTTCAGGGAATGAACACTGGCTGTGAGCACCCAGAGGGACAACCCTCTGCTTCCACATTTTCTTGTTGATACTTATTCCATACCCCAGAGACGTGTCCTGCTCCTTTCTCTGGATCCTCCTATTCTGGGGAAACAGCCCTTCTGAGAATACCTGGCACAGCACTGACTGGGATCTGACATGTCTGATTTCTATCCAAATTGGCATGAGCAGGAGAGAAGCAAGAAACGCTGAGGAATCAGCAATCTGTCCGGAGAAGGAAGTCAAGGATGCTGTAATTCATCAAGGGTATCAATAATTAAAAGCAATTTAAGTAGTCATTCCCACACTGAAATCCCAGCACACATTGCTTTGTATTTGATGCAGAAAAATAAATTTTGCACATTGGTTTTAGCCACCTAAACTCATAGAACGAAGTGTCAGTTCTAAGAAACCCCAAACTCTGAGTCATTCCTTCAAAATACGTGCTTCATTTCATCTTGTTTTGACCCGCTGCAAGGATCACTGAGCTTTACAAACCCTTGTAAACTGGAGCAAGTTTCCTCCAGTATGAAGTTCCTTTGCAGCCAGTGTGGGAGTCAGCACAAGTATACGCACTTGTATTCATTTGTTAAAAAGTCAATCCCAGTAATATCTGGAAGCTTTTTTCCTTCAAATTTTTACTATCTAAAAAATTAATGTGCTCAGAGTGGATGTATATTGCAGATAACTAATAAAGGAAATCTTTGCCTAATTTATATACACACACAAACAAATGGGTAAAGCAAAAAGTTGTTAAAGATCCACCAAAGGGACAGAAAACATCTCCTTAAAATCCGTTTATCATAATACCACAGGACAACAAGCAACCAAATTAGACTATTTACAGTTTAGCTGTAATCCAGAATCAATGCAGCTGCATTCTTATTCTCTGCTTAGATGTGCATTGATCTGACAGTAGTTTTACACTGACTAGAGGTCATTAAGAAGGTTGTTTGCCTCTTATCTTTTCTTATTTATTTGTTTTAAACAGGCTTGTCAACTTACCTTAGTTTGCCTGCAATTAGTAGAACAGCATACTCTATACACTACCTATTCAGGTTCATCAAGCAAAGCACAACAACAGAGAATCTGTCCCTTTCCCAGGCCCATTGAAGCCTGGAGTTAGAGAAAACTCTGTTAGACTGCAGTGGCTTTCTGTCCTGGCTAGTAAGCTGCTTGTTCAGGGCATTACCTTATGCAGGATAATAAGCTGGCAGACTTGCTGCAAAAGCAATCTTTCGTAGCAGATAAATTATAGACAGCTGTCTTAACACTAATTATCAAGCAAGTTGTTTTCCTAAGATTTGAAGCAGTATGTTGTAACACCAGAAGTGGTTAAAAAAAGCCACCATTATACCTAAAGAGCTGTTTTGATTTCTTGATTGCTTACAAAAATTCAGTCAATGCCCATAATGATCTGATTGCAGGTCGGGGTTAAGTGTAGTTGCAAGGTGTTTAAAAATGAACAAGGAACAGATTCATTCAACCACGTGCCTGAGAAATTCCCCTCTGCTGCTCCCAAACCAGATTATGAAAGACATAGCTGTTCTCCTCGCACTCTTATGAGACACACTCAAAAAAATTCAAGTGGGAATTCCACAGTGAGGAACACTGGGGACAGAAGGAAAACAGAATAGAAAAGCCTTCATTTTTAATATGCCAAGATACCGTGAGAAGCAGAATAACCTGTGGCTTTAATCAGGAAAGAGCAAAGAGAACAAAGTCTTTGGAGTTACTTAAACCAGCTCCAAGAATCATCACTCAACAAACTTTAAGCTGGCCCTGAGGCAAGGGAGAGAAACTTTGGCCTTCAACTTGGCTGCAGGAAATCACCTTTTAAAATTTCAACGAGGTCGAGAATGAAATATTTCTTGAAGGAACTGGCTTGTACCAAAGCTGGCACTCATATTACAGCCAGATCTCCTAAAATATGCAAGAATGATGGTTGAAAAAGAAAAGATCAGATTCTCAGAAAACTCAGAGCAGATCCAGTGCTGTCATAATAATGCCGGTTTATCTGAAAGAAAGATTTGGTCCTATTGGTCTAACGTGCCCCCAGCCCAGACCTCCTATAATTAAACAGCTGGGTTATCACAATAAATAGGAAATAGATAAGATCACCTTACCAGCAAGAGATCTATCTTGCTTGCACACATTTTGAGTTCCCCTGATGAGACTTGTGTTTATAGGAAGTAAACAAAGAATAAAGTGGACAAGCAAGAAGACCCAAGACTTTCACCACCACATTAGTCATGAGGAGATATGGATTCCCTCTGCAGCTTTGTCACAAGGATGACAATGTATATTTCTGGGATGAAATCCCATAACCTAATGCACCCATTTTAAGCATGAGCAATAGCACAGTTGGCGCTTCCAAGATACTCACGTGGCTTTGTTAATATACGCTGTCTTCAGCAGAGAAAGCAGACTCCTGCAGCTGCCTACAGAAATAATAAAATGGCTAGAATAAGCAGAGCACTAATCAGGAGGTTATCCTGGACAGAAAATCAGAGTCGATAGGAGAATTAGAAAAAATAGAAATAGTGAAAGCTGGCATCTCTGTCAATACTACTAATTACTTCTCATTTCCATAAGTCTTTCCCTCAAATCCATTATGTTATCAGCCACAGAAAGTGAAATAGATTCTCAGTGAAGCCATCAGTGTTTCTATATATAGAACTAATGAAATTACGGATCAATAAGACTGCACAACAGCTCCCCACCTAACCTCCAGCCCTTCTATACTCTGGTCCTACTCACCAAGAGCAAAGCTGCAAGATGAACCCACTGACTGTGCATAACAGTGCTGCTGACCTCCATTTCTTTGGCATTTAGTCTGTTGACATAACCAGTCTACTCAGCTGCTGCTTTGAAAGAAAAATAAGCTTATCTTCATCCAAGTCTAGATTTTGCCTGTGGTTTTTAGCAGAAACCCAACTCTACCTTCTTGTGGATCATCTCACTGCCAGCGAAATGGAGAGAAAGGACTTGGGAAAAAAAATCATTAGCTAAGGTTTTACAGAAGAATCTCTAGAGACTCCCAAGACTTTTAGGCTCACATCAATGCACACATACATGTGATCTACAGAAAACCAAAAGGCACGCTGAAAATAGTAGCTTTCATTCTAGTGAGCTTTGTCCACCAGCTGACCACAACCTTTTCTGCCCTCCCCGCCCCCAGCCCCCCTGCACATGGGGGAGTTCAGATGCTCAGGTGCAACTCCAGCAGCAGTAAGTGGCAGCATTTACTAGGCAGGATGACAATGATGTTTTACAACGTATCATACACAATGCAGAAACAGATTAAGTTATTTCTTACAATATACTGTGTTAGAAAACTGACAGAAATCCCATCAACCTGATTCTTTGAAGTGTTATGCACATCAAAACCCCAGCAGACTGAAAATGAAGAAAACTGGAATTAGAACACAGAACAGGCATGGCTAATTCTTTCAACTAGGAAAAGAAGATGGTTTAAGTTCTTCTTTAATGGTGCAGTCACAGTTCAAAACCAAACCAAAACAAAAAATCCACCGCCATTTGTGTATAATGTTGTATGATAATTCTTCGGTTCCATCAGGCAGTTTTAGTTTCATGATTTTTAAAGTAGCAATGAGCTCTCTGTCCAGTGTGAACACCATTCATGAGAATTCAGAGAGTCCCCAACATTTGTACAGTGGAAAGGAAATCGGGTACTTCATGTTTCTTCCTCAATTTAAGATCCTCACACTGCTGATACCACATACGGCACAGTTCAGTGTTCACGTACCAGCTCTCATCACACTGGCAGCCTTATTTGAACTTTTTCCTTAACAGTTGACAGCTGAGGATATTACTTAGCATTGCCTGGACTACATTAGTCATGGTCTGGCCCGTGAGTCACGATGTACTAAATGGCCAGGGTGCTGAAGGATATTCTAGTTTTCTTCTCAAAAAGAATTGCTGGAATAAAGGAGCATTCAGTATAGTAGACATCACATTTTAGAGAGGGTAAATACTGATTGATTATGCCAACATATGTTTGACAGCAGAAGCCCTGGGCACATTACAGTAACCTGCAGAGAAGGAATCACACATCTATCACACACAGGATACTGGAGAGCACACATCGCTCTCTATACCTATTTCCAGACCCAGAGGGAAGGGACAGGTAAGCACAAAAGCTGCATGCTTGCAAGAGATGCTGGGGACACCATGAGTGGTCTGGCCAGACCTTTTCCACATTAGCAGCGGACTCAATTGTAGCATGGGTAGGTCGCATGTGCATGCAATATGCTACATAGCCCTAGGGTGAGTGATTGCACAGCTTTGTTATTGTAGAACTGTCAGCAGCCTCATGAAATTTATGCTTTTTTGTACCACTGTAGGAAAAGAAAACTGCCCCATTTCTTCCTTCAGCTTACTTCAGTGGGGATAAACTTACAACTCTGACGGCAACAGAGGAGTCTGAGCAATACATAAAGTTTACATTAAAAAAAACAGATCCATTTCTACCATCTTTTCTTATTTAAATATGGCATAGAGATGCTGAAGTAGCTTACAGCAAGCATATCATTGCTAGGGCAGTAGACTTTTTTTTTCCCTTATACACCTTAAACCCGAAGGTCCATGTGAGACTGGAATCTCACACACCAATACCTAATATCAGAACTGCATTCTTTATTACCTCTGAAGTGTTGCTGCATTTATTGGCTTTACTACATCAAACTACGAGAGTTAAACTGTATTTGCATTTCTGAGTTGAAATTGCACATACAGGAACTCCAAAAAAACTTGCACACAGAATTAAGTTGTTAAAATCTTGAGCAAGGAAACAATGGAGAGGAAACAAGACACGCAGAGCCATCTCGGGCAGGCTGAAGAATGGGACAATGCTGGCTGTGTTACTCGGAATTTAAATAGCAAAACAACACCACCCCAACATAACCTAGTGCAGGACATGCAGGTAAGCTCCGTCTGCTTAATTCGATCTTGGCAGTTTCCAGGGCAGAGCAGCAGCTGAGAAGGTACTGAGAAACCCAATGTTTTTACAGAGGCATTAGCCCATACTGTCTCCATACTGTGAGCTTCACATACTTTCAAACAGAAGTGCAGATGCTCATTTGCATCACCCTCTCTGAGTTTTAAAAGCACTTTTCAGTGTAAATTTTACTTCAAAGTTCAGCTCAAATTAAAGCTTTTTGATGCAGTTGAGTTCTGCCTGTTCTTCTAACATTCTTCATGGTGAAAGCCCTACAGCAAAATATAAAGCCACTTCGAATTATAACACTGCTAGATGCCATTTCTCACCTCGTGAGATCAGCTGCATCCTTTACTAAATGCTTGTTTTATATTTACCTCCCGCATGTTGACACTTCATCATGATTCCAGGTAGCAGTGCATTCAGAAGACAACATTATACATCAGACTTTTATCAAGCATGGCCAATTATGCAAATTCCTCCTAAATTTATTTTTAAAGAAAAGGAAGATTGATTGCAGAGATTTACCATTTACACAGACAGTGATTTAGGAGGGTATTTCAATTGCTAATGCACCCAACAAAGATGTGGGATTTGTTTGTAAACTTCAGGTCTACAAAATTGAATGTCAACACCAGATAATTATCATGTTCTATCCAAAATGCTAAATTTAATGGGAATATTCTTTGTACTAAATCAGCAATTGGCATTAGTCTTAATGAAAGTTGATTATGATGCTTCCTGTATATAAAAGGTAAGTACCAGTCATACAAGTAACAGATACCTCAAGCAAAGACAATGCACAATTTCTCATCACCATTTGGCATGAGAAGTAAGACAATGGTATCACATTTGATTGACTTCATAGATGCTGATGCTTAGGGCACAGGTATCGAGCTCACTTGGATGAGGGCCATACTCCATATTTAATTATGGCCTGTGGGCTGGAGCATTAATTCAAGACACCATACTACACTAAGCTCCCATTCTTCTTGAGAAGACAAACGACCTTCACAACAAGCTATTAACTATCTGTTCAGCAACACCTTATGATGCTCACCTAGAAAATTTTCAACACTGCTTCTAACGCTTTTCTCCTTTCCCCGTACTACTTTTTCTCCATTTTCTTCCATCTTCACATCTCTCTCATCTTCCCATTCTCTTTCCCTCATCTAACCTTTCTACACTTTAGCCATTAAACATCTATGCATTGAAGTAGACTTGCCATTTCATTTGTAAGTGTGTGCTGCAGTGCTGCAAGCCAATCTGTCACCCCTTATACATCCTTAGACCACTCCAGCTTGGAAATAAAATAGATCTAAGCTTCGCTGTGCACAGTGCCTTTTCCATTTGTATTTGCTAACATTTTAGTTGTTAACATCACAGAGGAGCACAGATTAAAGAGTGTCATAGCACGGGAGCTATCTTATTTCCTTGATTTCGAAAACAGTCAAATCTCATTTGAATACAAATGTTCCTACCCTGACATATTCTTACTTCTTCCTAAGTTGGAGTCTCAAATCAAGAATGCTGTTTAAATTGGGAGGAATCACAAACATTTCAGCCAAAACTCAAGATGTTTTGCTTCTGAAATGCCTTTGTAGTGACTCATAGAAACTGTTGGTTCATTGCTATGCATTCCCTTCCTCTTTATAGCATACAGTTAGTAGAAGATGCCTCCTGTGATCGACTACGAAAAACTTCCAAACCATCCAGTGAAATTTGTGTTGTGCAAGCCCAGACGTGCAGCTTGAAATTCCCAAGGGTCTTTTGTTTTATTGTACACTTGTGTCAGACCACAGGAAGAAAATAAATTCTGACATACCCTGCGTAGCTCTTGCCTGAAGTGGACGGTAGAAAAGATTTGTTCAGGAGAATGGGGGGGTGGCTCGTAAGAATGTTCCTGGCTTGCACTAAGAAGTCTAAACATACTGTAATAACAGTTAGACTCAGTTTCTTAAATAATTAGGTCAGTACACATTAACAAGTAGCAGCACTTTAAGATACACTATTTATGTTAGTTCAACCATAACAAATGTACTTGCCCCCAAAATCAAATGCCAGAAAACTACTGCACTATAATTGCTTTAATACAGATATTGTGGGACGTAAAAGTATTACAGTTTGAAAACAACAAAAAGAACACAGTTCAATAGCTGTATTATTGATAGAAGAAAAAAAAAAAAAAAAAAAGGAAAATATCTTTTCCTTCCACTTCATATTGGGTTCATTTTCTGAAAACATGAAGCAATAAAAACGGTCTGTTAATCATCTTCCGAGCTGGTTTAGCAAAATGTCATTGCGAGTTATTAAAATAAATACTTCTATTACCTTTGAAATGGGTTCCTCTACTTTGAAAGGGTAATTTTCAAAGACCCAGTTTTAAAACCAACTAGTCAACAAGTTTCCATCACTGCTGGGATCAGAGGGCACTGGCATTTCCATCCGGGCTCCATGGATAACTACAGCATTTCACCCGCTGGGTCCTGTGAGGCCTACTGACCTGGGCATGCTGCCCAGCCTGGGTTACACCTGAGGTGAAAGTCCATTTAACTGCCTCCCTCCAGCGAGGGACTTTCTTGGCCTCAGTAGCCAGCATTTTCTCCTTCTAAACAAAAGAAGGGGGATAAATTCATCAGGATGTCAACCTAGAAGCCCAAGGCCTCCCTTTGTTCCACAGCCTCCCTTTCTCTTCCCATCCCGTCTCCGAGGATCCCACCACTAAGCAAATCACACAGACACACCTGTGACCAAGGCGAACACGCACGGTTTCTTAATTCTTTGCAACCAGTGCCACAACTGTCCTCGAACCATTTCCATTCTTTATGCCTGCATGAGAAAGCGTTAATCCCGCCTGCATGGGAAAGCATTAATCCCCACACCATCTCCTGTTGTGAAGTGAGATCACAAAACTGAAAGGCATGACAGCTGTATGGTCCAGGTGATGTGTCTTTAATAAGGACACCAAGCACAGCAAAGCCAAGAAAGTCATTTAAACAGAAGACAACTTTACTCCAGCTGCCAGACTCCTCAAAACCACCATGGGAGCCACAAAACAAAGGGATGGTGATGCAACACCACGGCTGCTTTGCAACTGTGCCAGAGCACCATGGCTCTGTAAGAGCATTGCCCCCACCTCACTTCTTTGCCCCCAAAGCTTTAGTATCCTGTAACATCCGACTTTCCCTTTCAGCCCAGGTATTACCTTCCTGAAGTATGTGTTTGTATTCTAACACATGAGGGAAAAATTTAATTTGCCTGCCATTTGCTATTTACAGGCCAATTTTAATGATAGACATGAGAAACAGAATTTTGCCAGAGGGTTTGAGTTCCTGGCTCCCTTTGGCTTCCAGGCAGTCTCTAACCCCTTTGAAATTCACAGCTTAATTTTATTTTTATTTTTTGATTATCATTTCAAGTGGTGTTTCTAATACCCTTTAAAAAAACGATCAAAAAAAAAAAAAAAAAAAGGTCCTCAGAACTAAACCAAGTCTGTGTCAAGCAATTTTTGCTATTCTCAAAACTGGAAACACAATGGTAATACGAAAAACTGAATAGGGCTCTGTTTCTTATAGCATTGTGGAATCTTTCCTTTGTCTGACACTCCCCAGGGCCTGTGCTACTGAAAACACTGCTGGTTAAAGCACTTCTATTACCATCAGCTGCCTTGGAAGCAATTGCCTATTTGTTGCTGCAGTCATATACCCTAGTCTGAAAGTATCAAGAATCTGAGAACGCATCTTCTCCATGTAACTCTGTTTGGGCTCTCTGAAGGACCACGTGGAAATCCATCAGAAGAGCAACCGAAGGAGCAACCAATGGCATTCGAATTGGAACAAGAAGGGCGAAGAAAAAAGGATTCTCTTATATGGAAATCCTTACAAGGACAAAGCAAGAGTCAGTCTGAGCAATTCTGCAAAAATGCAAAAGGTTTCAGCAGCTGCAGTGCTGCTGAGAGGACATTTGTTACAGCCTGGGCTCTAGCACAGTGCCAGAGCTCCATGGCAGGCAAGGGCACCACGCTGCAGCATGAGGACTTGAGAAGCCAGATCCAGTTTTTCTGTGAAAACAAGCTTTAAGAATATCAACTCCTGCTTTGCGATGCCTGGGGTGCCATGCCGTAACACTGATCTGCCTCCTCACTGCACAGCACACAGCCATATGTAGCCTCTCCCTAAGACGTCTGAAAGTGACAGGATTTAATTTGTGTTAAAGCTTATGTTTAAGGTAATATTTTTGCTGCAGAGATCTTCAATAGGAAATAGGAGATTCTTCTACCAAAGGAAGTGAGCGCACAACTTTGTCCCTCCCCAGCCAGCCAAACCCCATGGCTCGGACCCCCAGGGAAAGCAGCCCCACATGAGCTCCCAGGTGCATCTGAAAGAAACCCCTTAGCCCCCTAGGGCCAAGGCTGTTTGGTGCCATTTCCACAAACTTAAGCAATAATGGGAGAAAAACTGCTTCAGCTCCACTACAGGAACAGCTACGGGTGGGAAGGATTCTGGCTGCCAGACAAGCTTTTCTAAAAATACAAAAGCTTCCTCTGGTCTTTTTACCACTCATTTGTCCTTGATCACAGGGGAAAGATTTCCACCATGTGACCTCTGAAATTTTTGAGTTACTCAACTCAGTGTGGTCCAGAAGCGTTATATAAGCACAAGGAAATACCTGCTGTTTGCCTTTCTGGTAGCTGAGGACGTGGTCTCCAGGTTTTATATTTGTTATTCAAAGTGTCAAATATTACTGAGCAATTTCCATAGTAGTCCTGTTTCAAAGGTGACATCTCTCTTAGAAATTATTTTTTTGTTTTGGACTACAGACGAGTTCTTCATATTACATTAATGTTTTCTAAAGGTCTGAATTTCAAAGGAATAAATATTCCCAACAGTCTTTCAGAGGAAGCTTTTGTTTTATGCCATCTCATCCCTTTTGGTATTAGTTACAACTAGAGAGTTAAAAAAAAGAAAAAGAAAAAGAAAAAGAAAAAGAAAAAGAAAAAGAAAAAGAAAAAGAAAAAGAAAAAGAAAAAGAAAAAGAAAAAGAAAAAGAAAAAGAAAAAGAAAAAGAAAAAGAAAAAGAAAAAGAAAAAGAAAAAGAAAAAGAAAAAGAAAAAGAAAAAGAAAAAGAAAAAGAAAAAGAAAAAGAAAAAGAAAAAGAAAAAGAAAAAGAAAAAGAAAAAGAAAAAGAAAAAGAAAAAGAAAAAGAGAAAGAAAAAGAGAAAGAAAGAAAGAAAGAACTTACCAATATGTCACTGACACCTGTTCTAACAAAGCCCTCAAAGACTATTGATATTTAAGAGGGAGAAGAGATCATAAGAATGAAGAATGTAAACGAACTGTTATTACCTTAGTGTAAGCAGCTACACATCATTACTTAGCTTAACAAATGAACTATGAAAATGATAGTTATAGCAATAAATGCATTTTGTGAAACATAATTCTATGTACCATAGACACAGCCCTCCTGGATAGAGCATGAATTTAGATTATGGAAATATTACTTACTGCTGAGTACTCCCTAAATGTCTCCAGGAAAACAAAACGTATGTCTCTCTGGCAATATTGACAGAGTTATTATTAAATATTATATGGAAGGTGCTGTAAGCAAGCTAATACGACAGTGTCCCATATGTAACAGACTGTACATACATAATTACAGGGAAAAAACAAACCAACAACAAAGCCAATTGAAGGAGTATTTTGACATTCTCTGCTTCTATTTTCTTTTAAATGAAAAATTTGGCCTCAAAGACTTTGATCTTGCAAACCACTTAAGCGTATGCTTAAGTGAATGGCTTACCATGTTCCTAGGACCCCCTGGCTGTCAGACACACAGTAATGGAGCAAAGTGCTATCAGACTTAAGGAAGTTAAAAGGTACTTTGCTACCTTTTCTCCCTTGCACTGATTGGCACAAGAGGCAACAACACCCCCAGAAGATGTGCCAAATGACATTTTTATTTTGTAAACACAGATTAAGCAGAAACCAAATGGACATCAGAAAATCCAGCTCCTCCAAAGAAGACAGCTGATGCCACCTGTTCTGCCTCCATCCTGCAAGAGGCAGCAGCACTTTCCAGGTCCTGCAGCCTTCAGAAACCCACAGGAGCTGGGAGCTCAGAGCTGCCTCTCCCAGGACAGCACTGGGGGCCACACTGCCATTCCCCCAGTTTACACCCTAGGAAGCCCAGCTGCACATAATCCTACAAGCATTTGCAGATTAGTGTGGTTTACAAGGCAGTAAGAGATGTCACTCTGACAAACTGAATGTGGCTCTTCCAGCAACAGCAATGCGGGCTGAGCAGTCACACTGGGTGCTGCTCACCTGCCTTCATCCTGGGAGAAATCCTCAGTAAATAAAATAAAGAAGTTCCACCCTCTGTGCATCAAGTTTAATTACTTTGGCTCTTCTGATCCCTGCCTGGCCCCCAGATAAAGTATCATCTATATACAGTAAGTTGGCACAATACCACAGGGAATTAGCTGGGGTTTGAATGAAGAGCACTGCACCAAGAGTTTCATTTCTCTAATCAGGGAGCAGGATCTCTGGTGACACGGGTGAGCCAATAAAAATTGCTCAAATTATTATTAAAAACTTACCAGTGAGTCCCTCATGAAGAATTATTCAGAGAAATTACAAGAATAAGTTTGAATGCATTCTAGAGTATTGCCGTCTGCTTGCAACAAATTTATGAACAAAAAGGAAGTTTCATGAATAAATTATTAACCACCAGTTATCTCCCCACTGCCTTGCATTAATCCAGGTAAAACATGCGCTTTCATCTCTTTCTCTCGCAAGTCCTTCAGACAGATCAACCTTTTCATTCAATATATTTTAAATAACAGGTAACAAATCCCGAGTAGCCAGGCAGTTTTTATGCTATGCAATTGGTACCTGTCTTACCCTGTATACAATGATCCAGGTTTTATTTCTTTACTGAGCACAACCAATTCCATCTCCTGAATGCCATCATGGGTAATAGACATTTAATAGGCTGGGCTTCTCTGGTAAGTTATATCACTGAAATAAGCCTTGCTGACTCTAATGCTTATAGAAACGCTAGCTGGGTATGCTAGTGTGAGACATTTCTAATACACACATCCCCAAACACCCTTTCCAATTGCATGGAAAAGAAGCCTTCCTGAACAATATCGAACACAGTCAATCAGATTATTATTAAGAATCTGAGGGTGGCTGCAGGAAAGCAGCCCGAGTTTCCTCTGTTTCTAGAACAGCAGAATCAGCCTCACGCAGTCTGTTACCTGTGCTCTCAATGCCTGTGTGTGTGTCAAAACAGGAGGCATTACAGCTTTGTTGTTACAAGAAAATATATGGCAAGTTTAATCAAGTTCAAAACAATATTCATATATCTATGCCCATAAATGTGCAACAGTTAAGGTCCAAACAGAAGCACTGGGCTTCAGTGGCTAAGCCTTCCCTCGCTGCAGCAGAGCGCAAGACGACTTTCAGCTTTACTCAGAAGCACATCCCTGCCCCGGCTGCAAGGGCATCCTCTGTGCATGAACAAGCAGAAATACTCAGCAGACAGATCCAAAGCCCAGGGAAAAGTAAGGGGTGCGGGGGAGGAACAATACCTGCTCATGCATCATGATGCCATTACCACCAAAACCCTCTTGAAATTACCATCTTGAAAGGTAATTGGCCTGACTACAAAACCCAATCAGGCAAGCACTCAAAACACATGAATCTCTTACTGGCCATCAGCCCCATCCAAGCCAAGGGCACTATATTTGCCTTAAGTAACTCATCACTAATGAATAAAATCATTCACAAACATTTAAATACCTATCCTTACCTTTTTTTCCCCCCAGATACAGCACATCTCATTTAGTATGAATACTTCAAGTCAATCAGGCTATAATAAGCAACTGTCTTTCTCCAGCTGCAATGTGCATTAGATGAAATTATTCAATATACATCAATTATTTTGAACAATAGAAATAAAATCATTACAGAGAGCACTGTCAAAGTGACATTCTGCTCCATTATCTAGATGACATTAGCCAGGATAGCAACCCAACTCTTCATGATTGCTCTAGCTGACACCACACCATCATCCACAAATACAGCCTTTAAACACTATCTGCTTCTATACAAGGCAATACCTCTGGTGTTTCAAGTTTCTAATGCCATCGTTGTATTTCATACCTAGAATTTCAGAGGTGCGTAACTCAAATCAATTGCCTCCTCATGGGCAGTAAATATTAGGAGAGAAGAACCTCTGCCGTGATTCATACATCTGCTCTAGTTCCGAGCGTTTCTCTGTGTTTCATCTGTTCACCCATATGGGCTGCCTCATTTTTGTAAGGAATTACTCAATATTAGAGATTCATGTGCTGGAACATTCCATACACTCTTGCTTATGATGATTATAATTAGATACGTGCACCACATTGATGCTTATGGAACCCTGAACAAATAGCCTGCGTAGCCCTTCAAGAGCCTCCAGTTTTAATACACCATAATTTATGTTTGGAATGCTAAAATACTAATAACATCAAGGAGTAATGGCTGATGTTTAAAAACCCTATTAAACTAAAATATGTTATCATAAACTGTGTTAGCAGGGAATAACCAGTTGTCACCTAGACTGTTTTATTCATTGCTCCTTTTCCCCTTCCCTCTGTTTTCTGTCTCGGGTCTGGTACTGAAGGCAACAAAAGCATTCAACTGTTTACGAAAATCCTGCTATAGTGGGGGTGTCTCTGGAAGTGAATTCCTTTTGTCCACACAACCAATCTGGTGCTCCAATCACCCGGACACTCAGTGCCTTGCAGGTTGATATCTCTCACCCAACTGGTGCCTTGGAGAAGGTTTGCCTCAGACTATCCATGTTGTTGCACGAGACACCAGGCGGCACCGAAACACGTTGCTGCTACGTCCCCATCGTAATCTCACCCCCGTGATGTTTCTTCTCGCTCAGTATGAAAAGAAAACCATGCCAAACGACCTGAGCCAAGTTACACAGCAAATCTCAGAGCAGTGACAAGAATCACAGAAGACAGAAATTCACATAGCACTGAAAATATTTTTCCATGAAACTTCAGATGTGTGGTCTTAGAAGTAGCAGACTAGAGGGCTTTCCTGTAACACCCAGACTGCCAACATACACACAGGGCTCTGCATTGCCACCAGCGTTAACCTCATTATTTAATTCTTACCTGGATAAATCACTTATGTCCAATGGATTACTTTCACAATACCCTCTATGAAAGAAAAAAAAAAGGCAATCTAGGGGGGTATTTTTTTGGTTCTGTGTTAAAAGAAATAGACAAAAATCTTACAGCTTTGACTTTCATAGTTCATTGGAAACTTGGTTTTCATTTCTTTAAGGCTACTTCACTTTTAAAAAACCACTTAACATGAAGCAAGGGAGAAGGGTGAGCAGGATGAGCACTGTGTTGGTAGATCACAGGCAGCAATGATTGGGGTCGTAATCCCCTCTTTGGACACTCAGTCGCGCTTTTGTTAAAGGCAACAGAAATAAGTCTACTGCTTTTAAGAGGAATACTTTAATAAAGCTACTTTAATAATACTTCAATAAAACGAGTCCTTTAAGAGGAGATCAGTCCCTCAGTGTCCCACTGCTGGATCTCAGGAGTGCCTAACACCCAGGTAACCCTTCTGTAAGTTCTTCAAGGTGTCATCAGTCTCCTACAGACAATGGGAATCACCTCCCCTTCGCTTGCAGGGTGGATTCCATCTGTTGCCACCGAGGAGAGGGAGGAATGACCTCCTGGAAGTGCCCTTCTCTCCCTACCCACCGCAAAGGCTAAGATCAGCCTTGACACGGCCAAGCCGTCATATTTGGGAGCAGAATATTAATATTTTAAGGGTGAAAATGTACATGTTCTTTCGCTTCTCTTCTCCCTTTCTACTTCAAGTAACTGACTTCAATTCCACCAAATCCTGAAAACGGTTAGACCCCATTCTTAATTATACACTACACAGGGAAATAATTCCTTCCAAAGAGGCCATTCAATAGAAAACATTTACAGCTTTGGAAACATTCAGTTGCACCAATTGTCATTGTTTTAGTTAGGGCTTGAGAACGTGTAAAACAATCAATGTTACTATCATCGTCTCACAAAAAATGACAGCCTGAGGGCTCAGCACAGAACTGAGGGATTCTTATTCTCTGGTTGGCTTTACAAACCAGGGATGCATCTCCTCAAAAATGGAGAAAAACTTGGATCTTTTTACCCGAACATAGTACCTATTTTATGTACTTACAGACAAAAATAAATTCAACTCATCATGCTTACTTGTATGTTTTGAAAATATCAAGGAAGCCAGTCTGCGTACATAACCTTTGTAGAAGAAAAGTTCTGTATCATATTCAATAAAATGAATTCAACACCTTTCACCAAAGCCCTTCCGTTAATTGAGCCATGAGCAGCATAACTGAAAGCATTTGTCAGTAAGCACCAGGAAACTGTTTCAAAAGCGTGTCTTGAGTTAGGTCTCGAGTAACTGAATCCTTGAGAGAGGCAGGAGCCATCACGTTTCCTGACAATGGTTAGATATATCAAAGGCAGCACTTCAAAAACAGATCTGTGATCAGGAGGCTTCCGAGACCTCTGCAGCTGTCAAGTCTGCACATCATACACAGTCAAAAACTCTGCACTGCCTAAGAACTGACATCATTACCAGAGGGAATAATAAAATCATATTTAAGTTTGTTCAAATGATCTCTGAACAGGGCTGTTTCTAGAAGTCCTGTCACAGGCAAGGTTCTAGATCTGTTGGAGTCCTAAATCCTAAGTCCTGTCTCTTGGAGTTTGTTCTCCAAAATAGCCCACTGACCCTTTAACACTCTCACAAACCAGCAACTATAAACTGATGGCCACAAAATCCTGTCCGAAAATTGAGGAAAGATAATAAAATTGAGGAGAGACAATAATTATCGAAGTCCTTGCACTGAGCACATTATAAAGAGAACTGCTACAAGTTTATCGTTTCCAAGCCCTTTAGAGCCATTGTATTTAGCATTTTCTATGGTAAAATATTTTGGATGAATGAAAATTACAGTCATGGTTGTTAAATATTAACCTCCCAACAATGATAATTACATTTATGGGACTCATATGTTTTCAGGTATAAAATAGAGGTCTACAGCACTACCTGGTTACATCTGTATCAAAGAAGAGTATTTAACTACCAAACAAGCCACTGCAGTGGTGCAACATGGAATACTTAAAAAACAAACAAACAGACAAAACAGTTTGCTTGTTGCAAAGAAAGATATCCAGTTCAATAGACCAATAAGTTGCTCTTTAAAGACACCTATTAAAAACTAGAAAAGCTTTTTTCCAAGCACAAATTAGAGGATAAAACAAACGAAGAGAAACCAGAAATAAAAGATTCATTTCCAAAGATCCATCCTTCACGTCTACTATTGATTTTCATAAGCAACTCGCTAACCAGCTGGCTTTTCTGATCACACACATTCGCTGCTCTTGCAGCAGGATCATGACAGATACACAAATTAATACTTTTACCCAGGAGGAAACACCAGACATTCACAACCAACCCAACAGTCCTAATGGTATCTTGTTAGGGGTAGCCTGATGCTCTTATCTGATGGCAACTGACAGGCAACAGAAGAGTCCTGTGTTGTTAAAATCAGAGAAGACTCCCAGCTTGGTGAAACAGTAAAAATACATGAACAGCCAGAGAAAGTGGCCTGTCTGAAGGAAAGTAGACTGCTAATTATTGGATGGGAGATTGACAGTACCTGCTAACCATCCTGAGAAACTTTTGTGTTAATTAAAGCTATTAGAAACATAAAACCCTTATTTGAATTCTAAAGGGAAAAAAAAAAGATGTTTGGGTTCTTCTTTTGGGTGGAAGGAGGGAGAGTTGAAAATTCTCCTCCATGCTTAATATAGCCAGTTTCCACCACCTTCTATGTCAGTTAGCTCTTGGTTTGGGTAATGAGTATATTGACAGTTTTGTTGGCTCGGCAATGAATCATTGTGTTTTAAAGTTGTAAGAGAAGCAGCTGGTAGCCACTCCACAGCAGGGAATTCATCTCTGTGTTATCCACTGCATCACATCCCTCTAGCGAGCACAAACTCCAAACAAACAGTACATCAAAGCATCAAAGAATTTGGGAAGGCTGAAGGTAATTTGTGCTGCTTCATATTCTTAGTGATAAGTCTTCCGTAATTATTTCTATAGAAAAGAATAAAAGTTCCACAGTAATTAGGCAGTTCAACAGGTTTCAAAATTTTAGCATAAAAAAGAATACCAGTATCGGTCAAACTCCACCCCCCCCTTTTTTTTTGTTTTTATTATTTATATATATTTTCACAGGCAAATTTCCATATTCCTTGTGAATGTATGTGCATATATATCTGCATGCATGTGAGATAACGTACATACATTTTTTCACAAGAGTCACTAGTTACAGTATCTAGCCAAACCTAAAAGCTTTTAAATTCTAACACTTAATCTTTTACTGACATTTTAAGTTCCTGTAAGAGGTTCTGAACGTGACAGGAATTTCAGCAGTGTAAAATTGCCAAAAGGCTTTTACCTGCTTGAGAAAGAAATAACAGAGCTATTATTGTCTAATAAACAATATGTCTGTAACCCAGATAGCTCCTCTGAATGAAACTAATGTCCCAGAGGAATGTGATTCAGCTTCGTTTTAGATGACGTTTGCAATTCTTCTCAATGAAATAAATCTTGATTATTTTTATCTTTTTTAGTGAGAGATGTTTAATTGAATGTAATTAAGATCGCTAAACAGTCAAGAGAGGTTTTAATAGAAAAGTGCTCCTCGATGAGGTTCATAAAGCAGTGTTAGACAAAAGCATTTGAGGAAAGTTGTAGGGGATGGTCCCAGCTCTTAGGTACCCAGTGACTTCTACTTAGCACAGGCTTGGACAACATTCAGGAACAGTATGTTGAAAGAATATATTCTTTTTGAAGTTGTCTGTCCAGTTCAACTGAGAATGATGTACAGTAGTTCCTCTGATTAACATCCCCACGTATAGTTATGATCCCACTAAGAATAGCACTGTTGCCACCACTTTTATTCCATCTTCAGCTACAGGAGAGCCTTGCTACTCGGTAATTGTCACCAAAAGACTCATATAATTTTCACCACTCTAACTGGAGAGCAATCATTTCAAGCACGCTGATCTGTTCCCAGTTTTTAAAGGAGAGATTTAACACCTCAGTGCTGCTGTGGGCTCCTATACGTTGTCTAGTGCAGCAGAAGTCTTCAAAGCAACTGCAACCTGGTCTTTGTCATTACAAATATGATTTCCAAATGAAGACTCCATGTTGGATTATTACTTAGATACAGAACATTGTAGGAACTTGGGTACTTCGATCTCCCACTACTGGCCCAGACCAAAATTCAAGCACTGAAATATGGGCGGATCTGCAGTAGATTTTTTACTTCCACCATCCTGCCTGCAGGTAGTAAGAATTTCAAAACCCACACCATCACTTGTATAAAAGCTTCCTCAAACAAAATACCAACGATATGGTTTTATATAGCAGGCATCAACTTAATATTGCTCTTCTTGTAACTCTAATAATGTTCCCGTGTAAAGGTAGAAATTTTTGTTCATAATCCTAAAAACATGGATTTTCCTTGAAGATCTCATTTCATATAGAACACGTTCTGCTATATTATTTTACTTCAGGATCATCCCTTACTTACTAACCCTATGACTGGCCAAAAAAAAAAAGTTTTCCCCTTCCCTATTTTCCTAAAATATACCCACTTTTGTTGCAATGCTATTACTGGTATACAATAACACGGCTGCTATGACTGCCTTTCTGATCATAGTATCAGCTGGAGGGCTTACTGACTTTTTTTGTCATCGTGTCAGACTGTTTGCTGACTTTTGCACAGTCAGTTCTTGGGTTTGTCTTGGTTTTGTTTTTAAACCAAGAACCACATCATAGCTTGAAAGAAGATTAGGGATCTGATCTAGAGTGCTTTCATTGCTGCTTGCCCAGTGCTGCTGCATGGGGGAGCAGACCTCTCGCCCAGGAGCGTGTCATACACACAAACCTGCCTCTTACTCCCTTCCCAGAGAAGCTGCAGAGGTTGCTGCACATGTATACTTGGCAGTCTGAAATCTCAAATCACCAACAAAGAAAATCCGATTGCTATTTCAACTAATTCTACACACCAAGCCAGAAAGCATCTAGTTTATCATTCACAGCAAAGCAATGAAGCTAGCTCCAAATATTTTAAATTACATTTTTTATCAAGCTTACCATATTGGGACATTATACTGTAATAAGAGAAATGTATGATACTGAATGAAGCACTGCATTATACATACAGATATCTGGCATCTCCACTTAGTGTCTGAATTGATCTTGTCTCATATGAGGTCAGGATTTGTTTTTGATGGAATCGGTCACATTTAATAGAAAAATCTGAGCATTTTTAGAGAAATAGAGAATAAATTTCAAGAGCAATAATCTGAAGTTAAACCCAATTTGCAGAGCAACACAGCACTTACATTGTTCAATACCATGACTCTTTGGAAGATGACAATAGCTTTTTAGCAGTTCTGCATACATCTAACCTGCTAAACACATATTTAGAACATCATCTTTTATTCCCTTCTAGAAGCCCAGAGCAGGTTGCAAGGTTTATACAAGTGCTCCTACCGAATTCTTATCCGTACGAAGTCCATCAAAATAGTTACAGGAAAAAAACTGTCAGGCTTCAGTGTAAATTAGTCACCTGTTAAATATCTTGAGGTCAGACCAAGAAATACATCATGATAACAGCCTGGAGAGTCACAGATTTCAGAAGCCTTCCTAAATACTGATTTATTTATTTTTATCAACACAGAATTTATCTTTAAACTTTATGTAGCTACAGAAGCTTTCCTCTTCTGGTTTTGTTTTGCCTTACTTTCCTTACAGTGGGTATTCACCACAGGAGAACCTGTAGGCACGAGGACAGTGATACGAGCTTGGAGAAAACTGCCTCGTGTGAGGCCAGTTACTGCTAGTAAATACTGCTTCAGTGAGCCTCGAATAGAAAACTATATTCAATGCCCACGAAGTTTGGCTTTATATGACAAATCGCACCATAGCAGCAGATTTTCAGCTGAATCACAACTTAGTCCTTCTTCATATATCAAGGAAACTCGAGAGGAGGATAACATTTGGGATTCTGTTCAGTTCTCCCATCCTGGCTCTGTTTGGCGGTGCGGTGTAACAGCTCTGAAACCACTCATCCATTCTCAGCTTAAGGCTGTTTTCCTACAATGCCGGGTTTTATGGTGGCACTAAAGTCTCCATGTACTAGCAGCTTCCACTAATGTTGACGTTTTATTATCAAGTAAAAAAATGCTGATACACAAAATTACTGTAGGTTTAGCACCTGCTAAATTGGCCCTGCTGTATCTGAAGCAGTTTGAGTCTATAGACTGGGGAAATTGAGAGAAGTAATACGAGAGGTTTGACTGATTTAAGCACTAGGCTGATTTCAGCAGTGATAAACTAATCATAGTTTCCCTCTTCCTTACTCAAGAATGGGTTTGCTTTCTAAAATGAGTTTCAGACTTCAGTACTATGGCTTGGCTGCCAGGATGGGCCTGCTGCAGAGCAGTTTTACTCTTTGTGTCTTTTAATGGACCAAGATCTCTTCCTATGGGCCCCTTCCTACATCTATCATTAATAAGGCACTCACAAGTATTTGTTTTTGCTTACCTGGGCTCTCACTTATGTAACTATTAATTGTTGTGACATTTTTGTAATTGGACATTTCAATAAGTATTTTTATTGATGTGCCCTGCAAAGGCTGCGGCATAAATAAGGGAAGTGAGAAAATCCCATTTTCATTAATTGAATAGTTGTTATTGCTGCTACCACAAGGATCAAATAAGAGGAATTTCAACATGTTTTACATAACTGGTTATGCTTAGAGATTTAAGGTTTACACACAAGAACTGTGGTAACTGCAGTTATAGGATCATGAAAAATGGGGCATAGCGTTTTCAAACCTATTGTCTAGGAACTCAAAAGATTTATTTTTTCTAAACCTAAACTATTTCCAATGCCATTACTTCATGAAGCACAGACTGACCCTTAGGTTAGAATATAAATCTAAGGAAATAAAAAAGTCTGAATAATGATCAAAAAATGAAGCCACATAGAACTGTTTAAACCTGATTAGCTACTAAATGATAGTACTTAGACATTTTTAAATCAAGTACTGCTACAACAGTTACTGTTTGACCCTCCTAACGACCTGTAAACCACTTTTTTTCTAGGTAGAAGATGGACAAGTTTGAAACCAGCCCCTGAGGGCTAGCAATGGGCAAAGAATGGTCTATAGACTGGAAACTTCCAGAGTTAATCCTATTAGGTACACGTAAAAACATATACAAATAATTACAGCACAGAGAACTATTTTATTCAATGCAGAACACAAGGAAAAGGTTTTCAGGGAGTTGAGTATTGTATTCCAGGTCTGATGAGTGGAAAATTTCTGTTTTTTTTGCCCTTTGTATAGATTTGGGTCAAAAGCGGAAGAGTAAAAAGACTCTCTGGCAACTGCTAACTCAGAAAACATTTACTCAGAGCAGAGCATCCCCATCAGCTCAGTAAGATGCAGGGAGATTAAGACTGAGCAGGATTGATTTACGACACCGTGAGAAACGCCAAGGTAAAACATTTGTGCTAGAAAACAAGTTTCTTTTTTCTCTCTGGTTTCTTAATACGACTTGATTAGGACATGACGAACAGCCTCAAGTTGCACCAGGGGAGGTTTAGATTGGATGTCAAGAAGAATTTATTCTCAGAAAGGAGGTTAGGCCTTAGAACAGACTGCCCAGGGAGGTGGTGGAGCCCCCATACCTGGAGGCATTTAAGAGATGGGGGGATGTGGGGCTTAGGGGCATGGTTTGGTGGGAGACTACCACAGTCTAACATAGCCAAGCTCAGCTCACGGCTCCCCCCACTCATCCCGTACCTGGCATGCCAGGGAGGGCAGCAGTCAGCCCCAGCGAGGCACAGGGTCCCTCCTCTCTTCTCCACCTTGATACAGGTGTGGCCAGACATGGAAGGGGAATAAAGCAAAGCCTTTGTACCAGCTTTAGCTGCCTGTACCTGTTTTGATACTGACACAGCTGTGCCAGTATGGCAAAAAAATCACCTGTTTCTGGAGGAAGTGATATTTATTGTACCTCATGTATGGGAGCAGCACACGCTCCCCACTGGGGGCAGCTGGTCTATGGCTGTAGATAGGATCTGACTACAATTCGGTCTCTGAAGCAGAAGATGGCTTGCTCAGCTGAGGATTACAGGTAGTTTTTAGGTAATTTCTTCTCAATTCTGTCTCCCCGCTCCCACCTAAATATTGCTAGATAATTCTTCAGAAAATTATTTAGCCTGGAACATTTGGAGCACAGATTCATGAGGAGGCTTAGGATAGGAAAGCAAGGTGTTTTGGCCTCAGCCTGAGGCTTCAGCTCCAGTATTGGAGCTCTTACTGTAACCTGTACCATGAGGCTTTACAGACAGACCCCCGTGCCATCCTCTTGCCATAGCAGAGGCACTAAAGTTTCTACCTGTTCTCCACTGACTCAGACGTCTATCCCTTACAAAGAGGCATAGATCAAACCCTTTAAGACCCGTAAGGCTAGAGATGCCAGACACCATATCCGTGTTATTCTTTATGTGACTGAACAGCCAAATTATTATTCTACCTAGTCTTGTTCCAGTACTGCACTGAGATTAACAGGAGGCTAAGATGCATCTGCATTCCAGCATTTTTGAGGATTTCTGTTTTTAAATCAAAACTGTAAAATGTTTTTTTCTAGCTTTATTTAATAAAGTGTACATGCAGGGGAAATAAAAGTACAGATGCATCATTTGAATACACAAATACAGTTTTCACAGAGGATTGTGAATCAGGTTTCTTCTGCTGTTATAATTTACAATTACTTATCACATTAGCTCCTAATTGTCTTTTCAGAGTGCACTCAATTACAGAATTAGAATCCTTATCTTCCTGTAACAGACACCTTCTAGATGGATCCCCATAAAATGTGCAAATTGACTAGAAGAATATTTTTCCTTACACTACTGCTGTTCATCAAAAGGTTGTTCTAAATCAAAGCCTAAGCATGCTTTTTTTTCTTTTTTCTGGTGAAGAAAGCAAACCAGCTGGTTTCTGGAACTGGCTTAGTAGTCATTTGCTTATACAGGGACCAGGTGGTGCCATGGAATAACTTTTTTATTTTACAAAATCATAATTTGTAATTTATTTTTTTTAAGACCAACCTTTGGCACTAAGTTATTCTTGTATAGCACCCTCTCTTAAAAAGACAACAATCATTTGCTTTGAATGAAGCAGGAAGAAAAACACCTTTTATCCTTCTCTCTTCACAAAAACAGGTGAGGTCTCCTTGCTTTGTGCAGTCTCACTGTCTCTGGATACAGACAACCACTCTGAACAGGCTGAAGCAATTAGCAAAGTCAGTTCATTCCACGCTCCAAACATTAATGCAGACTCCTACAGTGCAAGTGCCATTAACCTACTCTGTGCAAGAGCATAAGAAAAAAACAAAGCAACCCCCTAAACTTCTGTCAGAGACTATGGTAAATCCTCCCCCAGCCAATCCAATCAGGGTGAAATGCGAAGCCTGCTGCAAAGCCCAGGCTACCAAGGCCTAGGACTGAATGCTTTTCAGCTGTAAACGTCTGATACACCCTGTGTGTATTGTGATCCAGAAAATAAAGTCTGATCACCTTTCACATCTGCTGTGATCAAATCTGTGTTTCATCTGAAGCAGGAAAGCTTTGGCATACTACAAATTCAAGTGGTAATAGCCTGTGAAAAAGGGAAGTTAAATATTAATGACTGCACAAATAACAAGCTTCATCCATTTGCAGTGCCATTTATTTCCCTCCTCCACACGCTCCAGAACGTGTTATTTGCATTCTCTTCTCCAGAAAGATCTTGCCACACCGATTCATAAAACAGTTATGCAAGGAAGGTTTTATGTCAATACACTGACATACATGTGAACACTCGGGCATGAGGCACTGAATGCCAACACCATCACAAGCTTGTAAGAGGTGTCTGAAATAATCTGCAGATTAGCACACCAGTGCTATTTTTATGTAGGAGCCTCTGTTCCTTGTTCAGATTCTGCTTCTTTCCCGGATGAATCCCTCTGTCTGACAGTCCACATTGGAGAGGTCCCTACAAGTGTGTAGTGTCTACATTTAGGGTTTGATCTCTAAGTAGTACCCCTTTATTTTGGTGGTGTGCCTCTGAAGCTTCCCATGGACAAACGGGAAAAGAGACTGATTATTTGTGAACCTGTTCAAAGACACTGAGAATATCTCGTGTGACTTCATGAATAGTGCTTTTAGCAGTGAAAAAATGGATTTAAAGACAAAGGATTAAGTACAGCCTTCTGTCAGTCTGGCATCATATGTTGTGAGACAAATGGAGCACCACCAGAACTGCAAAACTAAATGACAAGAAGCACTGTGGAAAGCCTGAAAAATGCTAGTTTCAGGGTGTGGAATTGTCAGAAGCTTTCAGATGTAGAGCTCCCCAGGAAAGCCAGGAGTTGTGCACGGGTAACCCTTTGTAACAGAGACATTCAATCCACTTTCGCCTTTCCTTTCCATGACATTTTTATAATTTTCATAATTTGAAGGTAACTGCATAATTTTGCATACATTTAAAGTAAGTGGTTAATCATTATTAATTCCACCAGTACTCTCTGCACTAACAGTAACCATTATTAACCTATTTGACAATATTGTGGATTCCTTTGGTATTAATGTGGTCGTAATATGTAAATCCATAGGAATTCAATTGTAAATTACCATTATTCAATGTACTTAGCTTCAATGCATAATTCTGCAATTTGTGTGAAGGAAATTACATGCTGACTCATGAGACATAACTTTGCAGGGTTTCATAAGACCAAATGTGAATAATTGGTACCTATAATTATACAAAAATGTAAGCGAAGTGTAATGCAGCTACAACACATTACAGGAAATATACTGCTTATATCTTTTATCCATGTTGCTTAAAGGAAAATGATTCATATTAACTTAGCTATTTGCATTAGCTATTCACATAACACAGATTTACTTAAAAGCTAGCAGTATGCCAGCAGTAGTAAAGGCCTTAATCTAAGGTATATTAAAGAAAAAGTTTAGACAATTTGAGTTTTAAGCATATTACTTTTTAATCTAACAAAATGGCTCAAGGGCCAGTTTCACAGGCAGTAGCTGGCTTCAGGTACATTGGATGACACTGGCAAATCCCAATCTTTCCACAGACATGTCTTGCCAGTAAAGGTTTGATCTGAATCTTCCTTAAAGTCCAAGTGACTTCACGGGACTTAGACCAGGTCCCAGAAAAAGGATAATTTGGACCCACTGCCAGCAGAATGAAAATTTGGGTCTCAGGTCTATGCCATACTCACTCGATACCTGATCCAATTATTCCTGTTGTTTTGTACAAAGTTATTGGAAGAAGTCAGGTAATATGCAGTATCAAGACATCAATCATGTCCAACCAAGATTTGATCCTCTGCTCTCAGAAGTGTTGTTGAATTCAGACAGAGTTCTGAGAAACGACCACAATTTTTATCTGCACGCTTTAAAGGGACTGATCTTTTAAAGTTATTCACCTGAGTAATTTCATTGATGTTTAAATTTAATGGAATTGCTCGCATATACATTGGAGCTTTGCAGGTTAGTAGTCAGTAAAACCCTTTGTGTCAGTGAAGTTCAGTAAGAGCTAAAAAAAAAAAAAAAAAACATTTTTGCTCCAGACTGTGTAGCAGCATAAACTTGGGCTGAAAATTTCATGAGAGGAGGCTTTTATGGTCTTCTTACCTCAGTCAGAAATGCTGTGAGAACAATCTTGTAATTATGAAGACCAGATTTGTCAATTTGAGGTGAGAGATTCTTCTCAAGATAGTTTGAATTTAGAGCCTGAGGATTTCTAGGGCCAACCCATGAACTCACTTTAGATGGAAGTTAAACTTGCATCTGTCAATAACCAAGTTTGAGAAGGTGGAGTTGGGTTTCTAAGTCAAATGCTTTCATCTTTGAGCCTGTAAGAGTGAAGCCTGGTCAGGCTCTCAGCAGAAAAACACTGTCTCTCCTTGGCTAGTAACATCCCTCTCGCATAGATGGAATTTCTTATTTCACCTAGGATTCATTCCGTCTTCAGCAATAATATTACCAAATAAGCTGCGCCACACGAACAAGTGACGGGTCAGCTCTGAGAACAGAGGCACCAGCCCCCTTCTGACAGGGCTGCTTCAGCCCCTTCCCTTGGTATAGAACAGAGTGCGCTAAACTCACCTGAAATAGGCTAAGTACTTCTGACCCCAGTGCATGATATGAGATAATACAACATGCAAAGGTAACCAAAATTTTTTAGAAAGAAATTTATCTATTTCTATAAGCATTGCACTACATTCGTAATATTAGAGGGCCCAAATGGGAGCAAGTGAAAACCAAAAATGGGTTTGTTTGTCCTTCCACACATCCACAGGCATTTTTACTGACTAGCGATACTACTGCTTTACTCCTTGGTCTGAGTTATCTTCTGCTCTTTTTCTGAAGACAAGTGAGATCTCAAGACTACATCGTCCTGGTAACAACACAAGGATTGAGGAAAATCTCTACCAAATTTGAAGAGGTGCAGGACAATTGCACTTTATGCCAAAAGCTATCATGAGAAAAGGGTTCTGTTCCTTCAGAAAAGTGGTCACTTCTGATATTTCCCATCCAGATAAATAGACCCAAGTCATTTAATATTGCTGAAATACTGGTGGTCTGTTTTCTTGCTCAAAACCACTTTTCTCTTTGATGTTAGTGGAAAACAAAAAGCAATTTCAAAAAGAAATAAAGATGTTAATGACCAAGTCTTTAAAATCCTTCATCTTGCATGACCAGAAAGCTTTCACCCCACCCTCTAGTTAATTCAGTTTGTGATTTTAGTTTTTCACAGTGGGTTCTCAAGTTGTAACTGGAAGAAAAAGCTCAGCTTTCAGTACCCTACCTCCACAGTAGGTCTGAAGCTTTCATGACAGCAGTCTGAAAAGCTTAAAGAGGCACTCCTCAAACCACTGCTGAGGTCCCCAGGTACTTGGCCAGTCATTGCTGTAAGACATCCTCTAGCCAGAGTTGGGGGAAACCAAGAAATGAGAGCACAGCCCAGCATCTCTGCACACCACACACTGAAGCCATCCTGTGGTGTCAGAATAATGTCAGCTCTTGCTCCTTCCCACCTCCCGCTGGCACTGTGTGCGCGTGGATCAATACCTGCATCCTCCAGGTGACAGAAATCCATGTTCTGCCTTCCTGTCTCTGCATCAAATCCAGCGATTAGAAGAGAGCAGGGGCTAAGTGATCTCATTACACAAATAGGATAAAATTATGTTTGATACATTCCTAAATTAATCCAGCATTTCAGGGTAGCAGAATTTGTGCTGCAACAGAAATTCAACACCTTTACATCTATCAGAGCAATTGCAGTGAATGTAAAAATGTACTTCGCCTTTTCTGCAGCAATATTCTGCTTTGTTCTGCTCTTTTCTGTTTTAATGACTGCAGGGACCTCAGGTGTTCTTCAACCTTTATAGTCAACAAAGCACCAAGCCCACAATTGGCTCAAATCCTTTCTGTTCTGCCTGCAGCTACAGCTGTCCAAGTGAGATTTTTGTCATTTTGGACTCACGGGTTTTTTTGAATTATTGATGGCAAAGTCAGCCATACAATATTTAGTGGATTTAGCTACCTCCAGACGGTGTAAAGTTTTAAACCTTCCTCCTCCATTTATAGCACACAGATACACAAGAAAAACCAAGCAGTTTCATGCTTTTTCAGCTTCAAACTATCGGTTGGCACTGCTGCAGTCTTACAGCAAGGGGATAGAGCTGTACAACACAGCTTCCTTAGGAAAAAAGAGGCTCATATCTGCTACCTACAGAAGAAGATATTTGACATGTCTAAGAAATAGAGAAGGAATTTGCCCAGAGAGAAAGTGAGGAAGATGGCATATGGGCTTCTGCACTTCACCTTTTTATACCACACTGTGTTAGGTGAAGAACTGCAGGAATGAGAGCAGCACTACCCCCGATGCAACGGAAAATTGTTAAGGAACAGCCCAGGGAGTTCTCTGCAAGTATGTTTAAAAAAAAAAAAAAAAAAAAAAAAAAAAAGGACAGGAGACTGAATAAGACTGAATTGTAGATTACTCAATACACACACATTCTGCCAAAGGGAATAATCTTCCCATAGAACTAGCAGCTTTTTTGGTTTTCAGTTGAATAGCCTCATTGGGAGGTTTTTAAGCTTGACTTTTTCACTCCCCCCTCCCAAGGAACAGTGAAAAAATGGAGCACTGACAACCATTTGAGCCTATTCCTACTGATGTTAGTGGTAAGCCCTATATTGCATGCTCATGTCAACAGTTTAACAAAAAAAAAAAAAAAAAAAAAAAGATCAGCCAGTTTCACATGCCAAGGACTTTGTAAACCTGAAAAACATTAACTTCCATAAGAAGCAGAGAGCGGTACTTATTTTTTTCTACCCTATTAGATTGCCCTTTCAAGTTTCAGGACTTGGACTCACTATTTAGCTTTCTGGCTTGGCAAAGGCCTTCCTTTACAGTTGCCTGGGAGAAATACATGTCAAAAGTTATCCTTAGTGTTTTTTTTTTTTTTTTTTTTTTTTTAATTCTTATTGCAAGTGCTTTTTTAAAAAGGACAGTTTGATAGATTTTCAGAGTGATCCTGCAGGGTTTGGCAGCACAGACGGTAGCTATCAGGCTCACTAATCATACAATTCAGCCCATGGCCACTGTACTCAAATCTCTTCCCATTGTCAGGCCCATTCAGTTTCTAAAAGGGCTGGATTTGATCAATGTGGGTCAGCAAACTACTGTCAGAAATGAGAACCCATCCCTGCTACAGCAACCCAAAAACATCCTTCCTACAGCAGCACTGGTGGCCAGAGACCCAGTTCCCCTCAAATGACTTCTGAAGAGGACTCTACTGAAAGGGTATCTGAGCCTTAGAAGTCAATGGAAGTGAACAAGAAAACATCAAGAGCCTGCTCCTGAAAGACAGGAGCTTTCGAACACCATCGAGACAGTAATAATCATTTGCACCAGATACATAGCAAAAGGACTTTCAGATGAGATTCACACCTGGCAGTGCCTATGTAATTAGGCAAAAGGTAAAAGTGGGGCTGAATACAGTGACCCAAAAACAGAGTATGAAAGATGGTGAAGGAGAAATCAAATTAATTGGTTTTACAGCCCTGACAGGCTGAATTCAGCTACGATTATATACTTTCACAAATAAAAGACAATGTAAGGGAAAAGGAAAGAACAAGGACTAATACAATTCATCCATTCACATGAAAAAAATTGCTTTAGTGTTCCTTCGCTTCATTGAAAGCAGTTGGACGCATGTCCTTGCTGAAGCAAGCAGAGTCCAGCTGAAGTCAGACCGCTTTCCCCACGGTTCAGACACTCATAATGCATGTGCCTCTGACAGCTTCTCCCAGTCGCACAACTGCATGTCCTCATTTATTAGGATGCAGAGGTTTAAGCTGGGACTGGGAGTCAAAAGCCACAGGGTCTATGGCTAATTACCCTGTTAAAACAGGCCCAAGAGCCCAAAGGAAGATTAACTTCTCTGCTTGAAATGAAGATCTGCTTGTAATTATCTTCAGTTGTTTCCTACTTCACTTGCTCATCTCCCACTATATTTTCAATTACATCCAAGAACTACAATAAAACAGCATTTTATTGCTAAGCCAAGCACTCCAAAATTAAGAATTGCCAGAATTAGAACTGCCCATGCAACGTTGGTTCAGCCCCACTGTATATACACATGGTTTTAATTACATGACCACATAACGTTTTATCCACGGGACTCTTGATTAATTCGCATTCTGAACACTGCTGTGGTCTTGAAGGCTGTTAAAAAAATCTTAGCTTGTGAAGTACAAGCAAATCCACACTTCTGAAAGCTAACAAAAATACCTCAGGAGAAGCATGTAGGTCTGGGTTCCTACAGGCCTGGATAAAGCAGGAGGTGCAGCAGTAACAGCTGGAACTGAACCAAGACAGTCCTCTAATGCAGTTCTGCCCCGTATTTCCGGGTTGTGCAGCACCACTTGAAGAAGAGCCATCACACAACCTTAACAAGTTAAGGACTGAACTCACCCCTCCATCCCACACAACAGGACAAGGTTTCTCCCAGAGCCACCCGAGACTTCAAAACCCGCTGCTGCCTTATGCTGTACTGATAAAACAAACAACTCAGGCCATTCTTACCGAATTTTAGGTTTTTAAACCCCAACCATTCGATGTTTCTTCTCCTTTTTAAGCCAGTACATATACTCATTGTAGCATCAAACCCATCAGAACCAAACTACATATACATCATCTTTGGTTTTCCATAGGAACGTGGCATAACTTCAACAGTTCGTATGAGCTACAATAAAAGCCTTCAATGCGAGTTTCATCTAGTGTTAATCAAAATGCCAGCTGAATCATTTACGACTGGCCTCAAGAATTTTCTTGTTGAGCTGCAAGGAGTCCACACTGTTCTCTCTTCTGAACTACGTCTTAGGCAGATATTTATAACGTGTGGTATACCGTCTACGTGCCTGGGAGCATCTCACTTGGTTTTACTAGCATGGTTAAATTTAGTTTTCTCTGTTCATAAAACATCTAAAATGGGCTCTCAAAACTGTAAGTACAGAGGGTAGAACCTTGTCTTCTTTTCAGCCCACAAACCACTTGTTTACACTTTATCCAGAGAAACATGAGAGATTTTCAGTGACAAACAAAGAGAGAAATTACACAGGAATTGCAACAAGGAACATCGAGAAGAGCAACTGTTAAAGACAGGAATGGCAAGCTTTCCAAATATTTAGATTGCTCTTATAAAACTAAAAATATGATTTTACCATAGCTTTTAAGTATGCCATTTCTAAAAAGTATTCAAGTAGTTAAAAATCCACATTTAAAGGTTGCAACTATTCAGATTACCAAGCCACAGAAGTTCTGTTCTAAGCATACACCCAGACAATTCTGCATTCACTGTTCTAGTTCAGGCACATTATAGAACAAGTTTCATCTCACAAAGCTCTCCGTAACTTAGGAGAAAGTAGAAGAAAGGCCAAAACTGAAATTTCCATTTGGATTCAATTCCAATTATACTCTTCTGGGCAGTTTTCTCCCTATTATTTTTAATTAGCTCCTCTGACACCATAGATCACACACAATAGTGAGGGTTGGGATTTTTTGTTGTGCCCCCTCCCTCCCCAGCCCTCATTAAGAAATACATGAAGTGTGAAGAACATGCTCATCTGACACTAACTAAATATTCCCAGGGCTAGGAACATTCTTCAGTTTTAGCAAACACGGGCAGCCCAACAGGGACGGAGAAGAAAAAGCACAACTTTTGGAAGAAAGGGAACAGATTTCCAGGAAACTGTAGCTGCTCACCTACTGTAACGAATGGGCCATACTCCAACCTCAGAAATATGGGGCTTGAATGGAAATTGCCTCAACAACAACTCTGAAAGGAGCTTAGTCAGACATGGAGACGCTGTATTTAGGAGTAGCAGTAGTAAATCTATTGCTCTAGGTAATTTATATGTTGGGTAATTCCTGACTAATTAGATTCTGCCATATCTTGTGCTAGAAGCAATACATTCTAGAACAGAGCCTCCGACATGCTATGCTGTTAAAGTGTTAGAAACAGCCATTCCTAGAGCTGCAGCACACCACTGCTCGAGACACTGTGCAAACATGGGGTGGGGAGGGGGGGGGGGTCAGGACACCACGTGAAGAGCTCACTTTGAGCCCATGCAACATTTCTGAAGTAGGCCTCCTTTAACAGAGAAAGCACTCGAGTATAGCATTTGGTAGATTTGAGGAACTAGTGAAGTCCTTCAAAGTAAAAACAACAGTGTGAAACAGCTGTAGCAGCATTAGCAGAGGCACACATTGCTCACCCTCTGATTTCGGCACGCTATTCCCGTTCATATCAGTGAGCACCTCGTCCCGTTGCATTACACCAGTACTGTTATTCTGTTGCTGGGCTCAATGCTGACTTCAATACTCCGTATTGCACAACAGGCTTCCCTTTATTTGATTTGGCAAGATGTGATCCAGAATGTTACAAGACAAGAAAGAATATTTTCAGGCTGGTCAAGCAAGTGCTGCTGGGTAGTTAAAAGTACGGCTGCACTTAAATCAGCACCTTACTGGGGAGGTGAGAAAGGAGCAGGAATACTTTTTAGTGTAAGTATGATAATCTCTGAGCTATAAAAAATAGAAACAAGACAAAAAAAAAAACAACGTTTTGCAATTATAACGCTATAACCTCTTTGTTATATCAGAGTGAGCATCTTTGCTATGTTACTCCTACCAAAACATTGTTTAATTACTCCACTACAAGATGAATAATGTTCAGTTGCATTCCCTTCACACCTAGCGTACAACAGCTTGAGAAATCATGTGAGGCTCTTTGCTTGAATCAATATAAAGGTTAATGCCATCCTGAGGGACTTTTGAGCATGTTATTCATAGGATAAATGATTCTGAACTGGCGCATGACTTTCCCACATTAGTTTACTGGCTGACTTAAAGTAGATGAATGAAATGAATAGTTAAGAAGAAGCTAGGGGGAATGCTTCAGGTGAACCCATGCAGTATTTTATTTCTATCAAGTAGTAGCTGCTCTGACAAAGGCTGCTTCTCTCCTTACTCACCCACCCACCCACCAGTGAAACCGGAGCTGTACTATGTTTTGAGTCATGCTGCTCACTCTCTAGGGCTTCCAGCAAGCATGGATGTTGTACGCTAAAACAGCGGAAAGATCACTATTTCTATAACTTGAAAGTTAAGAAGAGCTTAGCAGCAACAACAACAACAACAAATTCACAGAATTAGTGTAAACACTTCCCTAGAGGGAAGAATTAGAGGAAATATGCTCTGCTCCAGCATATATACCGAGATGTATGTTCTCTCCAAAGACACCACAAATCTTAATCAGTAGCCCAATTTCTTTGCTAACTTCAGATCAAGATAGGATTGCTATCACAGCCAGCACTGAATACACAGTTTCAAGCCTCTGATCAATGAGCTACGATAAACTTCCACTGCTTGAGTTACTGCAACCCTCTATACGTGAGGCATCGTTTTCACGTACTGCAACACTGGCAGACAACCTCACTTGCCATTTTGTACCTAGCATTAAGTCATCACATTTGCATCACAAAGAATAAATATGTTTTAATCAGTTTAATTCCTTCCCTCATTCTCTTAAGCAGCAGACAGCATGAGATGCACCCACTGTAGTTCCTTCAATTGTTTGAAGGGACTGGAAATGGGAAAAGCATAAATCTACTAATTAACAGAGAAACAGCATATGTGGAATCTGGCCTCCACTGCAACCAAGGGGAGTTTTGCCAGCCAAGTTCACCCACTGAGTTTAACAATAGTTGTTGGAAAAATGTGCATAGTTCCATTAGGAGTTCGGAGTGAGAAAACAAAGTCACTTGGCAGTCAGTTACAGAACAGGATGATAGATCAATGAAACAAAGGATATTTACCTGGCATTCCAAATTTTGCAACAACTACCCTACTGTCAGTGTGAAAATATAGTCAAAATTAGTTTATCTGCATGGTCTTACTGTTTCAGAACAGATTTGGCAGCAAATCATACAGTTGAACCGTGGGAGTGAAGCCTTGAGATAAGCATTTTATCTTCTGTTTTTAGCTCTCTATAAATGGCAGAAGACGAAAGGCAGCCACAGATCAAGCCACAGAGAGGAGGCTCCATCCCACAAACAGGTACCAACATGAGCAACCTCCTCTTTCTCAAGAGTCCAACCTCAGTCCCTAACCGTCCCAGAGCCTCAGCTATCAGGAGCATACTCCCCTCTGCATGCTGAGGGAGCTCATCATAACAGCAGCAGCAACTCACTCACCTTTAGCAGACCAACCGCTTCCAGAACCAGCACAACTCCACTGCCTCTGACCCAAAGGGATGGAAGAGCTTCACAGAAAGACATACTTCTCCCTCCTTTCCAAGCAAGCAGCCTCCTCTTCCACGCTCACCTCTCGCAAAGCAGATGCTTACAGTTCACCTCACAGTTAGTGGTGATCCATAGTTGAACAATGCTAGGATGGACCACGTCTGCACACAAAGAAAGACATTTCCACCAGGACCAGGTACAAACATCTCCTGCCAACACACCTAGCCAAGCACCCAAATTCACCCACAGCAACAAAAACTCCCTCCCAGGTGCCTCCTCCAGCCCTCTTCAGTGGTCATTACAGGTGAATGCAAATACCCGGTTGGCTCCTCCTGGCTCTCACTCCATCCCTGCACAAGGGGAACAACCACTGCCGCCTGACCTCTCTCTTTCTCAGTTTTACCAACATCTCACATGGATCTTCTCACCAAATCCCACTTCTCAATCAGCAATGAAAGTTTGGACTTCCCTATAATACGTTCTCAGAACTACAAAAAGTACAACATCTTCTGGACCCTGCTAATTACCACAGCTGCCTTCTTGCCATGTTGCCACCTGCTGCAAATCAGCAAACCTCAGCACAGCTGGTGCCACTACAATGCTAAACACGAGGTACAGAGGTAGGCTCTGTCCTCCAAAGCCTGGAGGCAATCAAAAACATGGAAAGCAATTAAACACAATTTTTATCTCCAAAAATATAGCAGAGAATATGTAACATCAATCCTTTTATGACCCAGTCATTCTTTCAGTACAGTCAATAGCAACGTTTTCCTTAATATATAAGAGCAAGTCATAAATAATGTGCAATTTATAGCATGCTGTGACAAGAAACCAGCATTTCAAACAAGTTGGGTAGGGGACAACTTTAAGATGTCAACAGACGGCAACCTAGTTGGAGGAAGCCTACAGACTGCATTAAGTCAAAGGCCAAGAAGTTTTGAGATGTTGAGAGAAAAATAAAGGTAGCGCTGAACATTGCAGGATCTGCCACCACCTGCTGCAAAAACAGAAGGGAAAGAGGGGGAAAAAAAAGAAATGCAACTTCAGCAGTGATGAAGCACCAGGTAAAGTCTGCATCACCAAAGGATGACATTATAGACCTGTATTTTTTTTTCTCCATCTTGCATCTTTAGACATCTTGCAACCAGACTGGACAAGAAACCTAAGGTGCAGACAGGCAGCTTCATCTGATTCCTTTCTAACAATGCAAAGCCAAATGCGAGCCAAAGCTAGAAAACATCAGGCCATTTTACAGGCCACCAAAGGGTTCATAACAAAGTTTTTGGGTTTGGTATCATCAACAGAGATGAAATACTAAAATTAAGAGTGCAAACCTGATCATAACAAGGAAATGACAAAGACATCTCTTCCAACTGAGCACTTCAGAAGGAATTCAGACACTTGGCCCTGTGGGTTTACAACCTTCATCTCAGTTTGGTCCCCAGAATTCTTCTGAAGATGCAGATAATCTATCCAGCTGCACCACAGGACACAAATAGGAAGGCCAAGTGGTGGGATAAAAGAATATTGCAAAGCCACAGACTTCGCTAGACACAAAATCTTTGGGAGGTAATGCAATAGAATGAAAAGAAGCATGATTAATAATTGATTTTTTTAATGTTTACTGTTAGACATTTTATTTGTGTTTCTGCTAAAACACCTGTTTTGTTTTAATATTCTATCTCTGATCAGCTCTTTCATAAATATTTCTACTTTGCAGTATAAAAAATTTAAGCTCTTAATTAAACCATCATTGATGTTTTATAGTAATAAATGCACTGAAATAAATGACAGCATTTAACAGTGTGCACATTTTTATGGGAACAATCATTGCCCATGTTCATGGGGTAACGTGAGAGCTGGCAGTGGCTTCATACTGCTCACAAGGAAGACTTTTTAATCACTGGGCTCTGAATTATACCAGTTAAAAGCAGCACTGCTGAGAGAAGAAGAGAAGAGAGGAGAGGAGGAAATAGGCATTCACAATGCAGGATGTACGAGCAGTTCCGAGTAGCAAGCTGCTGCCTTGTGTTAGACCCTTTGTAGATGCTTTCCCACTTGACCTCAGATATTTTCAAAATCAGTGTTGGTTCTTTGCATACTTATTTCTAATGTATTTTGGAATTACTTTTAAAGATCCGCAAGGACTCTGGAAAAGTTCATTGTAGTGGGAGATACTATTTAGCTACTGAAGGCCTTGTCTATAGGTGCAGAAATTTCTTCACATACAGGTAAATCATATGGATTAAAAAAAAATCTTATAAGACAGTATTTTCATGGTATGTTATTTGCACACTGAGATGGAAAGAGTGGTTTTGAGGCAGACCAGCTGCCAGACAATGGTATACATCCGAAGGTACAAGGTAACCTCACAGCAAGTCAGTCATCTCTTAGGAGAAGCATGAACCCCTATAATAGATTAGAAACAAGACTTCACTTTCATTTAAATGCATTCTGTTTTTCAAATGTACATAAGGGCTCTTTAGAGTGAAATTGGTTGTGAATAATTTAGCTTTATGGATGATAAGGAAAAAAGCAACTGTAACATACACTTATTGCCAACAAAACAGACAGAGGGACAGTGTATGGCCCTGCTTCACTGCTGCTCTTCCAGCACCAAGAGCCTGCTGCAACGCTGTGCAGACATCAGGGAGAAGGACTGCAGCTGCAGTGCAGATGGGGAGGTGCTGCGCGTTTGCAGTTAGACGACCAATTCTGAAAAATTTCTGGCTACATTGTATCAAAAAAGAGAGAGAAAACTATTTTCCCCAGCCCCAACACTAAGCCCTACTATGATCAATCATAAAGCAGATTAGGAACCTTTAACCTTATGTTCCAGTTCCTCTAAATACTTCCTAAGGGCCGTTTATGTTGTTTTGCTTCATTCAATGGTAAGGTAATTAACAGCAAGGACAGGTACACACATGGTAGTTGTTCTGACTCCCATGCTGTGGTGACATGCAGCACTCAAACACCCCACGAGTGGCAGCAGGTGCTCCCCAGCATCCACCTCCTAGGGGCAGCAGTGTGACAGGAGCACTGCCAACGCTATTCCCAGTCTCCTCTGTCTACCTGCTAACTCACGGTTATTTTCATCACTCTGCCTTTGTTTGGGATGGAGGAAAGACACCACTTTGAATACAAAATTATATACATAAAAGCAAATCAAGTTTCTCCTACAGTTAGATCAAACTGGATCCTTTTGGAATAGCACCCAGACTGCGTGTTGATACCTAGCAAAGAGGAGCAGCCAGAGGCACTCTGTGTTCAGCTGAGCTGAATCTCACTGAAGCATCATCCTCAAGTATTACAGTTGGCTCATGCTGCCCAGCCTGCTCCCTAAATCTTTGTTTGTCTCACGATAAGCCAGCTGCCACTCCGTGTTGCCCTACCTGTGCCAGCAGGTGGGAACCCCGGCCCTGCAGTGTCTCCTTCTCCTCCCTGGGAGCGCTCTGCAAGGGCAGAACATGTGCCCTGGGTGAGGCAGCTGCCCGGTATGACAGCACGGTCCAGACTGAAGGAAAATGTAAAGGTAAATTAATAATGAGTTTGAACCTAATAAATATGGTCATGAATTACCATTTTTCTAGCAGAAGTTGAGGTTAAAGAAAAAACCTTCCAACTACATAAGCTTTGCCTGCTCTCTTCCCACAAGACCAAAGGAAAGCACTCTTCTGGGAAATGGCCTTTTATATCTCCTCTTTCCCATCAGGCAACTTCTGTGTTTTCAGTACAGTGTCAGTAAATATCTGTAAGCCAGTATCACAAGGTTATACAATCTCTTCCTCTTCCACTCTGATCTTGGGTCACATTTTCAAGACACACCTGAAGCAACAAGGGTGTCTCTCTCTGGTGGTTGGGGTAGACCATGTGTGAATGTGTCCCAGCAGCGGGACTAATTAAGGCTGGTGCTGCTCTGGAGGGAACCCCCAGAGACCACAGAAGACGTATTTACTCCTTTCTGAAAGTTTTAGTAAAAAACAAGATCCAAGCAATTCTTTGGGAGGCCATGAAGTCGCAATGACAAAGGGAAAGAATAAACCCATGCTGAGTTAGGAGTTCACATTTCTTGCTAGTGTTCAAGGAGGAGTCCTCCTCTCCTTGCCTGGCCTTCACTCCCCCCCACTGGGTTATTCCAACATGCACAGTTCCACTTTTCTTTGTTAGGAAAACAAAAAGAAAGTTAAAAAGGCAACGCTCCCCGGTTTTGCTTTTATGTGCAAATCTCTCTCCCCAGCTAGTTGCCGCTGCCTCCTTTTGCGTGGTGCCAGCATGGTACACTAAAGTCCATCTTTGAAACAAAAGTTATTTAGAACATTTTAGGATTTAAGCAAAGTTCAGCCGGGGCAGGGTAAAGGTTGAAGTAATCTTCCTAAGCCCCTTTTAAAGATTAGACGTTCGTTTTCTATTCCCATTCTGCAGATAACCATAGCACCGAGTGACAGAAAAAGCAGCACATGCTTAGCTGAACTTGTAGCTAATAAGGACACTGCTATCTGGAGGATCTCTCTCTCTTTCTCTCTCATGCTGAGAGGGAAGGACACCACAACAGACATGAAAATATACAATACTCCAGCACTTCATAAAGCATAACAGCTTTTTTTGTTAATCAGTACCTGCCACGGGGCTATACATCTATTAGGTTCACATACGGGACTGGCAGAAGCCTTGCTGTTAAGTTACAAGTCTGAGGACAGAAGTGTTTTTCTGCTGTATCACAGACTGCTTGTGTGATGCTGGATGAAATGCTTAATGATTGTGCTTCAACACTTCCCACCTCTTATGGATCTTAGCTCCTCCAAATTGCAGGACTGGGGCATCTCGCTGGGGGTTTATACAGCAACAAGCACAACAGGCTTCTCATCCCTGTGTAAGTACTGCCTCCATATGAATTACCATCCTGCACGTACTGCACACAGGACAGAGATAGACAAGATTTTGTAGTTCAACATTTGACATACTCAGTGTAAGACTAATGCTAGGGCATCTAAATCAGTAGCTGGATTTTCTAAGATGAGAAACAGAAAACAGCTTTCCTGACTTCCAGTACTCAATGGAGTAAACCACATCCACAGGTAAGTGTCAGGACAGGTCTGACTGAGATGGCAGCCCGGGCCAGCAGCTGGCAACACAGCGGCATCTGCTGCTCACTTACCTCTAGTCTTCTACGACAGCAAGCAGCTCAGTCCGCTACACCTAACTCCTACACATTTCAATCATGTAAGATACCCACATACCTCGTTTTTTCTCCGCCTCAGTTACCTTTGACCCTTCCCAGCAACACAGGGATGGGATGTTCTAAGAACAGGGACCAGGGAGCTGCCCATTTACAAAGAAGTTGGCAAAAATCCCAAAATGCATTGTCTGAAGGGAGAAGACATCATAAAATGGAAGGCATGGAAGTTTGTTATCCACTTACTGCTATAAAACAGAACAAAGAGACCGTGTTAAGGGAGGCATTATCAGGTTCTGCTTTGCATGGGTCCTAACTCCGATTTTCAAACACCAGATTAGGTACTGCGAGTACCTAATCATTTCAGTGGGTAGGAAATATTTTTATCAATTCCTACCATTCTACTTAGTGCTTCCCCCTGCTAGGCAGCAGAGGATGTGTAGGAGTTAGCAATCCCCAAACCAATGTTTGTTTTTAATTAAATATTTCCTCTGCACCTTGCTCGGGACCTTGCAGGATTTGGCCCTTGAAAAGGCATGTGTAGGCCATGCAGTGAGGAAGGAGGATTTATACCACACAGCAGAGGGGATAAATCAAGTTCTTAAAACATGTTATTTCCAGCTGTGATGTTATACATACTGCTTTTGAGAAGCAGCAGGAGCTGTTTCCTTTCCCCATACAGCTGCTTTCAATATGCAACAAAATGGCTTAAATGCCTGAGAAAGCATTAAATATGTTTTAAGAAACTGCCACACTAAAGATTTTCATTATTAAGAAAGGAGAGTTGAAGAGGAGCATCAGGTAATTAAGACGTCTCCTCGTTATGCATGAGAACCTCAGTAGCAAAAATAGTTCCTTGCTAGTCTTGCCACCAAGCAAAACGCATCTTGGAGTAACCTGTGGTACTGCAGAGTAGATTTGTCTCATCTTTGCTGCATTTTTCCTTCCAGGCAATGTTTGTTGAAATAAAAATCCCAGCACAGTGAGAGTGGGTGCTAGTCACAGCAGGCGCATTAACAGACCCATGCCATCCAGCCACGAGGATGTCTCTGTGCTGGAAGCAGCTGAATCTTCTCAGCTGTTTCCCCGGCATTGCTGCAGCACTCCTCTCATGCCTAGTGCAGAAGTTTTAAGAAACATGCCCTAGAAAACAGCCTGGAGAGCAGGCAGCCCCTTGGCCAATGGCTAGATCCCAATACTTCCCTCATGCTTGCCAGACTTACCACAGGAGACCCAGAAGAGCTGCTTGCAACTTGCCTGCCCCCAGCACACTCTCAGGAGAACTTAACAGAGCTGGGACAGGCTGAGCAGCCCAGCCAGCCACCTCCCAGCCTGTCCTCACGCAGTGACAACCGAGGACCAGACCGGACAGCTGAAGCCAAAGGGACTTCATGCACTGCGTGCTACACCAGCAGGGCTGACACCAAATGTCTCAGAGCCACAAGTCCAGGTGGGAGATTTTCTAAAACCTCTCAAGAGCCCGATGAGCTTCTAGATAAGATTTATTACATCTTTGCAATCAACTGCTCTTTTCATCTCAATATGATTTGTTTAAATAAACAACCAGCAAGGCTTCAAGTGTCATTTCACCCATTACATGTGCAGCTAGACAGCTGAAGAGGCAGGAAAGAGAATAATAGAAAACTGATGAGGAGAAAATAATAAATAAGACCAAAAGAAAGAATGAGCACCCTCAGGGTTATAGTCAGCATCCAGCTGAGAGGTCTGTGGGTACGGAAAAGATTATTTACATTGAACTATGAATTTTAAAAGTAATATTGTATAAGCCTTCCAGCTTTAACAATTAAAGAGAAAAGTAATTATAAGAATTACCCAAATGTTAAATGGTTTGAAAATAACTCAAGTATTATTTCTCTCTCCCCAGTGGAATGTTTTGCACGACAAAAAGAACAAGTTTCTGAAAGATGGGTAGGGTGGTGGTTTTTTTTAATCATTCGTTTTAAAATGCAAATATTTTAATAGGTTTCTTTTAATATATATGATAATGAGCTTATACATGAGACACAAACCACAGGCCAAGTAAGCAGATGTCTTGTCAACAAGGTCTAGAATTTAGAATCATTAGGGTTCTTTTAAGAAACATACTTACTCTGACATAAACTGAAGCATATTACAATATTTCAAATTCACACTGCTCAGTGTGACATTTTTTCCTCATTAAAATGAAGAATGACACAGCCAGAGAGAGCCACATCTTTCCTACTTTGTATTTGTAGTTCAAAAGATGTCTCTAGCAAATTGTCCCAGAGAGACAAAATATTAAGCACCTTGAGTGCCGTTCTGCATGCAATTAATTTCACAGCCTTTGAAAGTTTTTAATGTGTTGTGGTGACCACTGAAATAATAAGTAGTTGCTGCTCATCATCCACATCTTGTTCACCCTCTTTTCTACAACCTGTCAAATCCTGTTTAACTCTGCTTGTTTTTCTAGGTGTCAATTCCTTTACGTTGTACAGCTTTTGTGGTGAAATTCCTGAACTTCTTGTTCACCCTTTGACTTTGAAAAGCAAAGCATCAGATAGACCTGAGCAAAGAAAATCCAATGAATGATGACCGACACAGAGTGCTTCTGAAAGCATGGCAAGAAAACAACAAATATGCTCATTAAGAAAATACCATAAAAATGAGGTCAGGTTTCTAACTGTGTTAATTACCTATTGGGCTGATTTTTGTTAATCCAATTAAATCAATAGAAGGCTTCCTGCTGCCGTATGAGGCTTTCAATCAAACCTCTCTTAAATAGACACTTTTCTTCCTTTGGTGGACACATCCATATATCCAAAGGCAAATTCCATCCTTTGGCTCATGAAGTAGTGAAAATTATACCAAATACCAATACTCACATATAATATGCTCCTTGTGACTAAATATCGTTGAAAAGACTGTAATGTCTTGGGTAAAAAGAAAAAAAATTGACATCTTTTTAGCCTAAAATCTTGGGAAAGCCATAATTAAAAAGGTAGAATGTTATAAACACCACCACTGGTACAGAAGGAACAGCAATATGAAATAAGCTTTCATCACAGAGACTAGACACTAGATTTTACAGCAGTAGAGGACAAACTTTCAGAACATGCCTTCAAATTAATAAGTTGTTTTTTGTTGTGTTTTATTAAGAATAATTTTGAAATAAAAATTGTATTCAAAGAGCTAAATAGGAATCCTACTAAAGTAGAAGTGGCAGATTATTCGGGCATAATTCTGGTTTTAGCATCCCTGTTTCTCTCCATCTATCCACTTTTCCAGCCATCCTTGGCATTTAATAGCAGGACTGAGGAAAAGGAGTTTGATATCCCTGATATGGACACATACCATACATGTATTCTGTAAAAATCCTAACAAATTACTGTGCGCATTAACAAGATGCGGAAAAGAACAGAAAGAAAGAAAAAACAAAAAACAACCAAACAACAAAAACAAGAAGACAAAACTTGGAATTCTGCCATTTTAAAGGTAGCATAATAGAATAAAGCATCTATTTCCAACATTTTTCCAAATTCAGCAGCTAGAAAAACTGCAGAAGTTTCCTGTATCAGCCAGAAAACTATCACACACAGCACTTTGTCAAGTTATGATGCTATCCTGCTGCTCTTGTCTTTCAGTCTGTGGTCCAATACTTAGAGAAGTTCGAATTCCTGTGACCTGAAGTCAGCAAGAGTCCTTAATTTCAAAGCACTCAGTGGCCCAACACACAATATCCAAAGATACTTCCCCAAAAAACAGTCTGGACAGAACTTGTCTGGCACAGCTACTCCTTCTACAGTGGCTGTAGGCCAACAGAACTTGCCTGGGAACCAGATTTCCAACTGGATTTTCTCAGAAGCTGAGGACCTTCAAAAACTTCTCCAGCTGCCAAACATGCTTTCAACCTGCTTTCTAATATGAACACAAAGCAACATGTATGCAAGGATGCAAAATGCTGCTCCACTGCCATAATTTGCTTCCTAAGGAGAGAATGAAGAAGAAAATGTGACGGATGATCGCTGCATTGCCTGAGTGGACTATTGGAAGACATCTGGTGCTGCAGTAACGAGAACAGTACAGGATCTTATATAGAAATAGAGTAGCAAACTCAATGGAAAGCTTTTCATTAACCTCAGTAAACTATGAATTAAGCTTTACATGTCTTCTGGGAACAGTAGTTCTGTTCCGACATAAAAGCTATTTTTCTCCCTATTCCCAGAGACCTGAGCAGTGTTTATATTTGTGTTCCCACATAGGTATACTCCATTGGAGGTCCAAAAAGAAGAATATTAATTTCAAGGCAGAAGACACTCCACTTACCTGATGATGTCTTTCCCAGGTTGAACACATGGACTGAAAACAAGTATAAAGTAAGTTAACTTTGTACCAATTTTCAGTAAATAGCAAAGCCTAGAGATATACAGGTTTATTCCAAAACTCATTAGTCATTTAAGCCTTGTGCTACCACTCCTCTAAATGAGACCATTACCTTTAAGTACCAAATTCTGCACATTTAGTAAAAGATCAAGCACATTATGAAATATTTCCCAACACTTTTTGTTGTCCAAAGTGAGACACAATTTTTAATGTCTAAATGTTTGGCTAACCTTACTAAAAATGCCTGTTTCTCAAAGGTTTATTTCTTATACAACTGCAACATGTTCCTGTGAAATTTTTAGCAGAGATTCTATGGTTGTACAATAGAAAAATATTTAATTGCTTGGGAATTGTAGTTATCGAGCAGAATAAAAAAGAAATCACTTTCCAACAACAATTCCCACGTGTAACTTCAGTATGAACTTTTCAATTAAGGAGGCAGAAACGTAATAAGAGAGCATACCATGTTTACAGAGCACACACAAGGGTATGAAGTAAAATGAATTCCTGCATTGGGCTTCCTACAGGTTGAAGAAACTAGTTTCATTTTAGCTTTTCTCAACATGTCCCTTTCTATAGCTTTGTACGCTAAACCTAAGGAGAAGCATAGCTAACATCACATTATCCCATGCTTAAAGAGCAATTTAGCTCTTTCACGGAAAAACTCAACAGAAACACAAAAGGAACCTACAATCTGATGGTAAGATTACACAGTAAAGGGCAGGGCTATACAGAGCTAGGCATTATGATACAGTATTAACAGAGACCTTTGTCCTTGCTCAGCTGACATACCCTGCATTGTACCATGGAGACATACAGAGGTTGCATCTACATGGTGTTTTACAGCACCAGGAGCCAGCCCAGCAGCTTTAATTTTTACTTTTTTGCTGAATGTTTCATGCAGTTTTAAATCATTTGCTTACTGGGTTTGCCTTGGCTTTTTCTGGAATAAAGAATTGAAAACATCAGCACAGCTGTAAAACCTAATATACTTGGTCTTGCCATCAGTAGAAAAGAGAGCTAAGGTCGGCTACCTCCATAAAAGACACTGCTCTCTCTGCCACGTGTGCTTTCAGCTCCTGCAGCACACTGCAGAGTCAGCACACACATGCTATACATCAGTGTGTGCATACACTGTGGAAGGAGTAGAAGATCCCCAAACCACAACCTCTGTAATCAGTCAGGTTGGTTTCATACGCTGAGGCTGGTTTGGGGTAGACAAGTACTGCATGTGGTGTCACAGAAAAGAGGACATACTCTAAGGAAGCCTGCATTGATATACTCTATTCCTAATGGATGGTACTTTATTTTGCTGTAGTATTCAATGAACTCTCACCAGTAATAGGGCAATATTAACAATTTAAGTGTTTCCCAGGTTTTAATAAGAGTGAAGCAGTGTTCTCGAGGCACTTTATGAACATTGCATTCTCTTTTCTCTATCCATTTTCTACCCTGATTTAGAACAAATAATCTCTTGTTTGTCAATTAGAAACATTAAAACATTTTCTTGCCTGGCATTAAGTTTAACTACTAGATATGGAGGAATTTTATGGGTTCAGAAAGTGTGAGATTACATGTAATAGTGGAAGGGTAGCTGGTCTGAGAAATATTCCACATTAATTTGCCTTATATAAAAAAAGTTTTATCCATCTCCCTTACAATGCACACTAACATATTTTATTAAAAAAAAAAAAATCCTGGAAAACACACAGAAGTCATTACCAATCAAATGGAATATAATTATAATTAATTTTGCACAGCAGGCATACACTATCAATGAGTGACTATCATTTTCTATTCACTCCAATGAAGTTCATATTTAAATCACAAGATTTTGCAACCTTAACGTAGTAAAGGCTGCACATCTACTTTAAGTCCACAGAGGGACAAGACTGAGATTTGCAAGTAAAAGGAAAGAACAGGCTGAAATCCAGAGTCAGCTGAGCCTGGTCCTGTTATCAAAAGAATAGAAATAAGGCCCTTAGTTACATTAGAAAATAAAATTTCCTACAGTCTTTTCCTGGATAATTTTCTTAATTGCTGTGAAGCCCTTAATCTAGTCTCTGTTGTTCTGTTTTGGTCTTCGTCACAAATGATGATGATAATTACAGCTAGGATTTTGAAAGGAATACAGTGTTACAGTAAATGCTGAAATCCATTGTAACAGCAGCCTACTTGTCTTATGCCAGATCTTAAGGTCCTTATTTCTGACAGACAGGACTAGCACCATGATGTACAGACGCAGAGCAGCTCCTAGGCTCCAAAGCAGACGAGACAAGACAAAGGCAGGTCATCATGTAAGGGAAACACAATGCCTTACCCGAGCTCATATAAGCCTACGTTATTACTAAGAACTTCATACTCAGGTCTCTCACATCCCAACCTATTGCCTTAACTGTAACCCTATAACTTGTAAAAAAAACTATCATCTGTAATCTGAGAAAAACACAGAAAACCTACATTATTTTGGTGCATTTGTACAGGAAAAAATGTTATGGTCTGGGGGAAAAAAAAAAAAAAAAAGACCAAACAGCTACAGGTGGAGTCCATTTGCTGACACACAGAATGGACAACAGCAAAATTACTCATATTTTATGTAAAGATCAAATAATGATAATGAAGCACTGTGTTTTCTCACAGGCCAGGTGTACAATTCTAGATAGCTGGCATAGAAAATCGTTGTTTGTAAGGAGATTTCATGAAGAATTAACTTTACATGATAATTGAATTTCTGTTTTTACTAGGTAGACTACTTCTTTTCCTTGTGCCTGTTCACTATCTAGACCACAATTATTATTTACACAGCAGTGATGTCTGTTAGCATCATGGACAACCCAGATGGGTCCGACACAAGCAAAAGAAAGGCCATCTCTAGGAACTGCTGACAAATGTCAACTACTAGCATCAATTAACTGCAGCTAGTTTCTCCCTTGAGTGTTTATCAATACACCAAAACAAGTTTCTCAACACTGTTTCTGAAGAGAATTCAGAGCAGATTCTTTCATGTAAAAATGAAGGATTTAGGAAACAGGCCAGAGGGGGCTTCGTCCAAGGATGAAAGACTAGTGACGCACCACCCTCTCCACTGATCCCAAAGGGAGTCTAAACTACTAATTTAGGTGGCTAAGGTTACTTGAGATGCACTCCAAATACCATCTCCTCAGCACTGACAGCAGTAGCTAATCAGATAACTCACTATGTAACATTGCTTTCTGACAAACAGAAGGCAAGTCCCATAACCACTTCCCCACATGCGTATTGCCTTCACCAGATCCACACAACGACGTGTCAGATTTTATTCCAACACCACTAAGCAGAAAGTCTGCAACTGAGATCAGCCACTGATAAAATCAGGTAAAAGACTCGGTTCAGGACTGGGGAAACAAGGGCTCTCCTGTCTCCATCTACTCATAACCTTCTTTTACCGGTGTGGCCTTACTGCTTCCAGACATCTCTTTCTTCCATCTTCAGAGCCTTTCAGTACAATACACAGTCTTCAACTTCTCTCGCATTTCTGTCCTCTATTTTGTCTCTTCAGCCTTTTAGTTGTAAACCTGCTTGAACAGCTACCTTCCAATATTAAGAAGCGCGTAGATCTTTGGGGGGCTCAGCTCTCTGTCTCTTTAAAGTAACCAAATTTTAGCATATGCAGAGCAGGCATTCCCTTGAAAAATTAGAGGCCTTTTCCACACTGACATCCCAATCAGGAAAATACTGTCCATATTAGTAGAGAACAAATTTCTCTGCTCTCACAGAACAGCTGAATCTATCACATCCTTCTGTCACTTATACCCAGGCAACTACTCTCTTATTGTCATAAAAAAGAAGTTGTCTCAAGCCTTCATAAAAGCAGTCAGTTCTACTCATTTTGTTCATGAGAATAAATGAGTCATGAAATACAGAGATAAAGTAAGCCACCTATTTTAAGCTGTGCACTAAAGAAAGCTGTGCATTCAATTTTGCTGGTTCTAACTACATAAAACATCCATGCTGGGTGGAAGGAGGAAAGAAGGAGAGAAGTGGAGGAAAGAGACCAAGGAAGAAGCAACCCAGTGAAGCAGTGAAAAATTAGAGAATCATAGAATGGCCTGGGCTGGAAAAGATCCCCAAAAAACATCACATTTCTAGACACCTGATATTCTACAGTCATATACACTATGGATTACATCTCATAGAATCGTCTACGTTGGAAAAGACTGACAACCTGACCTACTGAGTCCCACCATTAAAGCACACCCCTTAGTGCCACATCCACAACACCTCTTAAATATCTCTAGGGATGCAGACTCCACCACTTCCAAAGCTTGACCGCCCTCCCTGTGAAGATATCCTTCCTAATATCTAACCTAGACCTCCCAAGGTTTAGACGACTCATGCCAAATTGTTCCTTGAAGGAGGAAGTAGAGGAAAACCTGACATTTAACTGGTAGATAATAATTAAACAGTGCATGAATCTAAACAATTAAATGAAAAATGGCCTGTTCCTGTAAGGGAATTACCCTTCTTTTTCCCTTGAACAATGTTTCTGGAAGGTTGACAGTAATGCATTGTAGGAAATAAATATATTTAATCTGAAACAGGACTTCACTATACTACATAGCAACCTTAAAGAGGTTGAGAACCATCGTGATGTTTGGGTTTTCTTATAGACCAGTTTGTAAGGGAACTGCTTAAAAAAGTAGTGAGAGAGAAAGAGACAGTGACAGAGAATCCTGATTGTCAAAAATCTGGGGGTGTGTCTAGGAAGGAACTCCAGTTTGTGAAATCAGTAGTAGCGCAAAAGAGATAATCCATTTACCAGAGAATTAAGTCTAGTATTTTAAGGTAACTGGACATAAGGTAAGGCACTGCTTCAAAATGGAAGTTTTGAGCCGCTGCCTCTGGCATTCAGGAACATGGTAATTGACAAACTGTCCTTCACTGAGGGATTCTAACAATAAGAAGCTGCATGTGATGGATTAGTGTGATAATGGCTACCAGTATGACTATCAAGGTTAAGGGCTGAAGAAGTAAAGTTCTTTCTTCTTACATATTTGGTTCTTGCTTTTCAGATAAGAAGTATGGTTAGCTAAGAAAAAAAAAAAAAAAGTGAAGGTGACAACGTACAATGAAGATATCCTTCAAGAAAATGCTGACAGCTAAGAATAGCAGAGCCATGAAGAGACATATAAATGGCTGCATTCATTGCTAGTGTCTTAATCCAATCTCAAAGATAAATATATACAGGCTTTCTCTTGTAACAACATCTCGCTACTCCAGAAGCACAATAATATTTACTATTGCTAGGGAAAGAATTCTGTACCAGGCAACATTTGAGAAAGAAAACATAAATGATAATAATTAGAAAAAGAAATAATTGGTCAAGAGAAACTCAAATTTCACTGAAAATAGACTGTTGTATTTCATTATTAAACTGGACCTCTGGTAACCCAAGTGCCAGCATCCCTGTGGTGGCTAAGCCACAGTTTTGGGGTTTACATAACACCAAGGTAGGTTACCAATATAATCCCTACATCTCATTACTACTTGCCTGAGACTTGGTCTTCTGAATTCTGTATCCATGGTGGGAGCTCTTACCTATCTCACTAGACTGCATGGCAATAATGCCTCTCAGATAGAGCCCAACATGCAGTAAACTCTCAGGAAATCAAGCAGCCCGCTATCTGCTATCCAAAAACTTGCTGGGCTGGTCAGAAAACATTAGGTATTTGCTTTCATCAGAACAGATGGACTTCCATAAAATACTTCGGTTTTCACATGACAGGAAGAGAAGGGCCTCAAGGGTATCAGAATGGCTCTGAGCTACTGATGTGTGGCATCTCTGCCTCAAAGAAAAGACAAATTAAGCCCCAACATGAATCAGGGAAGTGATTTCCAGAAATTAGAGAGACATATTAAAAGGATTTACAAGACATTTGTGCAGCATTATTGGGTACACATAGATACGGTTGCGTTCATTCTTCTTCAAGATAGCTGAGGACGAACTGAAGCTGATGAAGGAACGGTCTATACGGATGATGGCAAAACAAACCTCATCTTACAAAAGACAACTAAACTAAAAGCTTAGCTTGTTTAGCTAAGCAGAATGAAGGCTGAAAGAGAATGTAATTGTCTTCTATAAATGTGCCCAGGGGAGTAAGCAGCATGGAAGCAGAAAAACTATTTAAACTAAAGGACCATGTCACCATAAGAACAAACTAATATAATATTTCGGCTGAAAATTAAAGGGGAGTTTCTAGAAGAAAGATTCAGAATAACAGTAACAGCAGTTGGAGGCAAGCAATCTAACTACAGACCTGTGTGAAAAAATGATGTTTCAGACCTTGGTTTCAACAAATACTGGAATTTAAAGCCATGATTCAATAAGATGTTCACAGCTTCACAAAATGGAAGAGCTATTTTTAATGAAAAGCCTTAAAACAAACAAACAAAAAAACACACTGTTTTTCTGCATGCAATTCAGCCAATACTACTTCTATATGTTTTTTTGTTTTGGTGACTAAATGATAAAACAAGAGCAAAATGAACTGATACACCTATAAAACAGGCATTTTGGCTTCAATACAACTGAAAGATCTTTGTTCCTGGTAAATTTTCAAAAGAAGTATTGCAGACAACAGCCTCTGTCTGGACTTCACGCATTTGAGGTGTGGGAAGTCCGTTCAGCCACTTCTGAACAAATAACTAACAAAATAGCTTCTGAGATGGCTTAGTCCTACCTTGATTCAAGACCCCTTTTTAAATGCAGATAATCAACACTTTCAAGAGGCTTTCTTGGGCAACATGGGTATCTGGTGAGATGGCAGTGCACATCTGAGAGCAGGACTAGGCCTCAGCAGATCATGCTTGGAGAAGACAGCGCAGGCAAACACTTTATTAAATCAGCTACTGAGATGATGAAGGACCTGCTTTATGGATTTTGAGGGCTGCGGCTGCTGGGCTTATAGGTGCATGAGGTGGCAACCTATGCTTTTTAAAGCCCCTTCCTCATAAAAGCAGCTGTCACCAGTCTTCCCCAAAGAGCGGTCTCCACAGCTCTTCTCCTACCCTCAAAAAACGTGACTTTCCTGAACTAGGCCAGCCCATCTCTGGAGCCAGCCCAGCATCTGCAAAAGCAGTGGCAAAGCCCCATTTTACACTCTGCTAATAAGAAACCCTAAACAGCCTATTAACTCCCGCTATTAACTTTCCATAATATAAATAACTGTCCAAAATGCAAGTTCTCCACAGGATGTGTTGCAGGGTTGCCATCATATTTATTACCTGTCAAGCTTTAAGGGAATTATTTGCTTTCCACTTATTAGTAGTAAAATTATTTATTTTTATTCCAGCAAGTGCTTACACTCCCACGACAGCATATGACTTTATCACTGAACCAGTATGCAGAGTAATACACGCAAGGAAACAGCTGGCCCAGCTGAGCTCAGTTTTGTTCTTGTTTTCATGTTAGTTGCAATGCAGTGAATAAAATAGTCTAGGCCATGATGACAATGCACAAAAAATATGTTAACAACCTCTCCAATACTGAACAATTCACCTCCCTGTCTTTACAAATGACCTTCAAAATCTATCATCTTAGCTCTAGAGGAACCAACAGCCCACAGCCAGAACCAAAGCTGCAGCAATGTCCCACAGCAGACAATATGGGTTGAGATTGCTTTAGATCATACAAGATCATATAAATGTGACACCACTTCATTCACTACATGAACATTACCAAACAGTTCTGGCCTCTGCAAAGTTTTAATGACCTTTTAAGAGAAATGACTTTGCTTTAAAGTTTATTCCCGGTATACTGAACCTGCAGAATGCATGAATATTGGACAGGCTGTGCCACATGTTTATGTATATAAGGCTGCTAACTGTGAACAGGTGTTTGTGCCTCAGAGCACTGAGCACAAGGATAACAGTAATATTTGCAGAGGTTTTCATGTCAGCAGTCTGATAACAAAAAATTGAGATTCATATTTTAAAATGTTTTCAAAATCAGACGCATTTGTGTTAGCACTTTGATTCAGGTTGAGCTCTTGTGATCAAGCTAAAGAGGTACAGGAAAGACAAATTATCTCCCCATCTTTGTCCCCTAACCAAAAAAATGCTGCATGAATTTGGAATATTCACCAAGACACAATGATTTATACGCATGTAAGATACACAACATTTTCTGGGTGGCATTGTAATTACATGAGGCAGACCTAGGTTTCAGAGGGGTTTGATGCGAAGTTGTTTTGTATTCCAATTGCAGTATCTGAGTGCCACTGAAAACACAACAAAGCTGAAAGAGGTAGAAAAACAAAAACATCTCCTTTGTCCCCAATGAATTCAACTTCATTAGTTTTGGCAGCTTTTCAAAGATCAGAAAAAAAAATATTTGTTTGATCTTTCACTTCTTTCTGCTTAAGGTCAATGATTAAAATAGGATCAGCTCAGTGACTACACCTGCAGTTCACAGTCTGTTGGATAAACCTGCTAAGTACCATTTTGACTGCTGTGGGAAAAGAAAAAAAAATGATTCCAAGACATTTTATAACAGCTTTACAGAAGGGAGAAGATTGTTGCTTTCTCAAGTAACTGGAAGCCTGGGCCACAAGGCAGAACAATTCTGTTCTAATCATCTCTCTGCAATAGACCTACCCGTTGTTACCCAGCAAGCGATACACACCAAAAATTTCAGAGACATATGTCACAAGCTTGACACGCAAACCACATCCAGTCCCCAGCAAGTAAAACTATCTGCAGAATAGCTCAGGATCAGTAGGCTTGCCCGTTGGCAGGAAAGCATGGAAATATGAAAAGAAGGTTCTTTATGAAATAAGCAACCATTCATCTAAAAAGATGTCTGACATGCATTGTCCTATGAATATTTAAGACAGTCATTTTCAGAATTCAGACAGATAAATCAGTCCTTAAAATGCACTGGGTTCTGAGTTCCTTTCTGCATTACAGCTGCTTAAGGAAGGAAGGAAAGAAGGAAGAAAGGAAAGAAGAAAGGAAGATGTGTGTTTAGATAACATGTATAATTCTTTGGAAACTCTTAAGCAGACAGCACTGTGGACTGAGAAAAGCATCCCATTATCAACTTCAGAGATTTAAGGATTAGATTGAATCCTCTAAGAGTTTAAAAAACAAAAACAACTTTCCTTCTGCTCTTGTGATGGACTAATTCCGTTTAGAAAATCTTCCTCAAAAGGAAGATAATCTTAATCTTTCTTTCACGGGGAATAAAAATATTTCACGACAAAGCAGGACAATAATGGGAAATGTTGTCCAGGAGGACCTTAGGGCAGAAATGTTTCCCTGAGTACCTTACAAAGCCCTTCAGTGGAAAAAAAAATAAAAATAATCAAACATTGAATGATAACGAGCAATTCATTCAGTCTTAGGATTTCAAATACACATCCCAGACCATCATCACCCTCTGACAGAGAACCAATGTCTTTTTGATTAAAGGATTTTTGTGTTCTGATAGAATTAAAAAATTAAAAACACTGAGCTTCCAGCTCCAGGCACAGAGAGCACAGGAAAACTGTGACCGATGAACAAAGGTACTTCTAAATCACCTATATGTCTTCTCATTATCAGACTGGCTGGGAACTTAACCTCCTCCTCTGGAATAAGGTCAGACTGGTTGGAAATATGCTCTAAAATGACTGTGGTTGCCAAACCACTGAAAGGGTCTGTATGGAAACCTACCTCTGGTACACACAGTGTGTAGAAAACAAAATATTGCTCCGTTTTCCTTCCCGTATCCACTACATGTTGTTAGGAGTGCACCCAAACAAAAGCTGAAAGATTTTAGAAATTTGACAGTCCCTTCCTTGCCAATCATCCACACTTGGACTTTTGCAGATTAAGCCAGTTGTAGTTCACCAGGTAAAAAAACAAAAGCGCAGATTTCAATGTCAAAAAGCTGATGAGAATATGGAACCATTAGTCTTATAACAAGACAGAGATACACAATTATGTTTGAGTGTGTACAAACAGACATATGATCATTCCCATACTGCAACTTGGAGCATGGTTCTCTGCTTTGTAGCCTAGGGAACTTTGTTGTCAAGAAGCCTCTCAAACCCCAGTACAGATATTCACTACCGAAAAAGTACAGTCTTAACATCTCATGTGCTATTAAGCTAGAAATTTAGATTAACTTCTCAATATCTATATCCACAGATAAAGGAGAAAAAGATAGTAAAGATAATAAAGAGCTTAAAGACAGGAAAGTTGTTTGCTCAAATTGCTGATTACCTACGTGATCACTAATTCGGGCCTGCTGAAACTAATGTTGGAGCATTTTGTTGGATCTTTTTCAGTCAGACTGTGCTTTGAATCTAGACTGACCAACCATAAAATTGCTCAATCTGATTTATTTTATCAGATTTCTCTTTTACTGCTACAAAATTTGATGTCTGATTTTAATCTGAAATGACAAATTTGAAGGGGAAAGACTGATTCTTGAAAGGAGCGGGGAGATGAATCCAGGCAGAAATGCTCTTTTTTTTTTTTTTTTTTTTCCTTTTTTTTTTCCCCCCAGCAGGTCAGAAGTTCTTCAGTCCTTTTTTGCTAAGTAAAAACTGTGCAGTTTTATGACTGTAAAGTAAAGAGCCAAAGCAACACTATTTTTCCCTTCGTTAAGAAAGAGAAAATCAAAAACTACTCCCCCTTCTCCCTCCCAGGAAGCACAAAGCGACAGAAAAGAATCCACCAGACACAGAGTACAATAGAAAAAGTAGCACAAATTACAGAAAACACGGGGGAAGAATGGCATGCTTGAGATCTCATCATTGCTTTTTGCAATGACTTAAACCCAAGAGAGATGTCTTGCTATAAAAATTTTAAGAATTACAGAGAACGAAGTTCTAACACAAGAGAGTTGAAAACATTTAGTTATAAATCTTCTTTTAACAAAGAAAACCAAACAATTGGAATAACATGTAGTACTAACAGCTCCTCCAGATTATTTGTATACTAATTCATTATTTGAAAAAAAAAAAAAAAAAGGCACTATTAGTCTAATCACATTCCCATTTAAATGAATGGAAAAATGCTAACATATTTTTTTTTTAAATCAGAAGTCAGATCAATGTACAGGGATTAGTCCCTGTAGGTCATTTGCACACAGTTTGCTGGATGACACTATATATAATAACTTCTAAGCACTTGGAGCATTTCAGATTGGTATCCAAGGAACTCACAATGCATGGAACTTGATATTCCTTGTCATTGCAAAGAGTTACTGGAACTTCTGCAAAATCTTTTCTGGGAGAAAAAATATGAGGAAACAGTTCTTTTGATTGCAATAGACATTTTAGTAAATAAAGAAAAATGGGACAAATTATTTTTAAAAAATCTCATTAGAGACACCAAAATATTGATTAAGCTGCTCTGAGTGAGCTCTTGAGAACTGAAGCTAAAAGAAGTCCTAATAATCAAAAGAAAGTCTGTTATAGCAAAAAGTGTTATGGTATCAATAACTGTTAATGAGCAACTTCAGCAGCCTCTTGCAGCAAGAACAAATCATCTATCACTTTCAGAGAGCTGTGGTTCAAGGCTTGCTGAAAAGCAGCACAGGATTACAGGAAAGCTAACTGAATTGCTAACAAAACATTCTCCACCAGCTTTCTAAAGTAGTACTTTGAGATAACAAGGGAGTTTATTAGCCAAAATAGGTCCCATGCTACCATTGGGTTGTGCAGTCGCTAACAAACACTGTGGCTAGAGCATCAAATTCTGTTCACTAAATTAGCAGAAGAGCAACTCTGAAGTCAGCATATAAAAATGTCCTAGTTTTGTCTGGGATACAGCTTTTCTTCATAGCAGCTGGTGCAGTGCTGTGCTTTGGATTTCAGAGAACAGTAATGCTGGTAATATTTATGTTTTAATCCCTTTTAGTCCCCCCCCCGCTTTTTTTGTTCCTTTCTTATGAAACTTTCTTTATTTCAACCAATAAGTTTTTGCACTTTTACCTTTTCAGTTCTCTCCTCCAACCCACCGAGGTGAAGTGAGCGAATGGCTGGTTGGCGCTTTGCTGCCTGCCTGGTTAAGCCACAACCAACATGTGGGATTTGGTTTTCAAGAATGAAGAGGATATGAACTAACTAATACTTATCTAGGATTTATTTAGGTTTAACTTGTTCAAAAATGGAATCAGCTCATTTACTTCCATCTCATTCTGTGTTAAGACATTTAAATTCTGTTTGCAGGATGTGAAAATAAAGTATTTTGCTTAGAGCAGTAGAATATTGCTTGTATAAAAGAAAAAGCCCTAGAACAAACTCACATCTTCCCACCCATCTCACCCTGCCATCATTAGGCTTTAAGTGCTATGTTTTGAAGTTTTGCTGTGTTTTTACTATATTTAGAACAGCAAATATCTGGATATTCTATATATTATCTCTTTTTTTTTTTTTTTTTTTTTTTTCTGTGATACTGATTAGAAGGCATCAGGTAACACCTCTGCTGCTTTCTAAGGGAAATAGGACAAACAGTGGGTCTGGGCTATCAGTGTCAGAAAGTACAAATACAGTGTATCAATGAGAATCATCTTAACTGGCTTGAACTATTCCCTGGCTATCTCAGGAACCTGACTTTCTGGCTTGGCCACCTTCTGTGTTCTCAAGGCCCTCCTAAGGAAGCAAAGAGATGCAATTTGGTAGGCTTAGAAGAGCTGACTTCTGGTCATCACTATTTCAAACTTGTTCATATCTGACTGGACATTGCCTCTTCTTGCAGAATGAAAAAAAAAAAAAGAAAAGATGACTAAATAATACATCTTTCAGAAGTGCAGTTATTCCTTCCAGTTGGTATGAGGTTAGTTTGCAAACACAGAAGTAACTCAATCTCTTTATCCACGTATAACTGGTGAGTTTAAGGCAGCATTGTTGTAAAACGATTCCCTGTGACCTATTTCTGCAATCAAGCTGCTGCCAGGAACAGTGAGCATAAAACTGAAGAGAGAGTTAAAGAGCGAGAAAAAGCAGGAACACAAAGACAACACTTTAGAAAAACAAGATAATCTAATTCCAACACAGTCATAGTCTCATTGGTCTTAGCAAGGAAAGTCATACATATTCCACGGCATGTAACTGTGACTTCCAAACACCATTTGAATCAAAGCTCAAGTATCTCCACAGAGGCAATGTCGTTACCTTTATACAGAAATACGACTGGAAGAGACTTCTTGGATCACAAGGCCAATGTTGGGCAACTGGTGGCAACCAAGTTGTGGAAAGAAATCACCTGTTTTCTAGAGTAAATTCCCTAACACAGCTCAAGCCTGGAATGTATTCCTACACCACAGTAGTTAGGGAGTTTTGCTTCCACTAAGAGACTAAGCTGATGCTGGCGTAGCCTGTAAAAACGTACAACTGAGCCAGGATTAATCATTTTCTGCAGACCTGTCCATTTGCCACAACATCAGGCTTTCAACAACATTCAAGAACTACTAATTCAGCAAAGCTGAGATTAAAGAACTCCTGCAGGTAAAAAATGAAGAGCCTGCCCCTGAAAGTCATTGGTGGCTTTTTTTTTCATATTTGTTTTTTGTTTTTGTTTTGCAGTTTAAGACTTCTGTCCCAAGAAAAGCAGATCATTAGTCACTGGAAAACTTCAAAAGCCATGATATATCTCATTTTGTTTGGGTTCAGCTGACTTTCAGAGAACTCTCGAAATCATCAGTTTATATTAATTTAAGTAATCTGAAGTACTGACTGCATATTTGAGATAACAATGTCAAAGCCTTAGAAGAACTTACTACTTTTGACACATACCAAAACAGTAACCTTTCATATAGTTTTTGCAAAAGCGAGAGCTAGAATGCATGTAGCATCAGTTCCATTTTCAAATTAGCACCTCTAGCAAGTAGTAACGAAGCTGAAATCTTTGGGGTTATCTAGTAGTGCTTCCAGAAATTGTTACTGCTGTTTCTAATGCAGTGCTAATGTGATGTAGCATTTTTCTATTTTTCTCCTGTATTGAGTACACTGTAGGCGTTTACTAAAACATTTTAAAATGATTCTATGACTACATGTCAATTATCACTATATTATGAATAAACACTTTTAATACGTCACAATAGGTATCCCCTTTCTCAATCCCAGAGTTGTCTGCTTCGTGAGTGCAGGTGAATCCTACCCTTCCCCTGTCTAGCAAGAGCCCCACAGCTTCCCCACAGCTTGGAGTTAATTTTAAAATACAGAGAATTTTCTGTGGATTAATACAGAAGAGCCAGAGGGTTGTATCAGTTCTCTTTTCTTACTGTATTTGTGTACCTTACAGAGCCGCCCGGTTTTCACCAGAAATACAGAGAAAGTGGAAATCAGAGTGGCACACTTACTTTTTAACTCTCTATGAAGGACTATTTTAAAAAACAGAGGTTTGCCTACAATTTTAATAATGTTGACAGAAATAAATAAACACAAAAAATAGACATTCTCCAAACAGTTTTTACTTAACCTTTTTTTCCTCAGAAGAAAAAAATGAAAATAAAAAATCAGCCTAGAGAGCCATTAGTTTTTTTCCTGTCCTTAGATAAACAGAAGTTCACATAGTATCCAACCTGAGCTCCAATTTCTAAGTACTGACAATTTGAAAGAGAAAATAAAAATAATTTAAAAGCAAAAGTCCCTGTGAAAACCCTTCAAGTATTTGGAGTATTTCAGAAGACTGTCTTCTGCAGCATAATACAGACAGACAAATTAGTAACAAATATATGCAAATAATATTAATGTCCCCAAAAGATGTTTTAAATCTTGGCACTGGTTACTCTACATTTCTGTATCTTTATGATTTCTCATATACTATGCAATTTCACTGAGATAAAACTGATTTCCTATCAACAGATTTTTTAATCATAGAAACTTCGTATCAGTATTTGTATTTAATCTTTATGGCTCAGATGCTTTAACCCACATTTTAAAATTGCTGATTGGATGATGACTACAGAATCCATTATAATATTTCAAGAAAAACTAAGTGTTAAAAACAGATAAAATAATTAATCCTATTCTTTTTTTTTTTTACCAAGTATGAGAAAAATCTACTGTTCAGTGGAATAGCTGTTAAGAGTATCGGCTGGGAGATGAACCATACATGAGCTGTACTCTTGGCATTGCTGCTGTTACCTTTGCTGGACTTGCCTATGATCACCAACACCAAAACCTTCACAGTTAGCCACACATTTTGTGGTTTACATTTCCTTGAATGAAGACCATTGGCAAGATAAGAAAGCAATTGTTGACATCAGTGTCCCACCTTTACATTAAGTATAATATCAGCTCTACACGATTCAATAAGATTAAGCGTACAGTTGCTGGCCAAAAATTTTTGTAAGCTAAGTGTATTTCACTTACTTGTTCTATTAGCTCTTTATAGCCATGAAACTTATTCAAGTGAAACTTAATTATTTTGTTGTTTGCTGTGTTTTTTTTTTTTGTTTTTTTTTTTTTTGTGAAACCTAATTTTGTTTTTCATGTTTTGGAAGTGCAAAAGAACTAATTCTGAAGAAGCTATCTTACCTTTCTCACTGGTTTCCATTCTCCAACAGATGTGATGGTACTCCTCATTGTTATGTCAAGAAGAAATCAGCATACTCTCGCATCACTTCCTGGTGTGATGTTTTCAGGATCTCATCAAAGATTGCTATCTTGAAATCTTACCTGGCATACGAAGAGGAGGAAGATCAGGAGCATCACCTTCCTTGAAATAAACCTGATGAAATAAAGTTCATGTTTTATCATTTTCATCTCATGCTGTAGAAAAGCAGGCTAAAAAAACAGAATGCTTATTTATGCTAATAAGCTTTCCTCTCACCCAGCAAGAAGTACAAGCACCAACCAGTATCACCATTTTGTATTAAACCACGGTAATGTATTCCTGCACAAACTTGCCACTAATCACTAAGATGCAAACCCCAGGGCCACAAACAGATTTCATTTTTGTCTGTTTCCAACACTGGAGCAGAACAAAGCTTATTTTGACCCACAGTTCCAGGTTTCATCTCCCTGTATGAAGTGTTTGAGTGTGCTGGAATAAAGGATGGCACAGTTAAGGAAAAACTCCAGTTTCATGCCCCTTCTATGCCCTTGGCTTATTGCACAACGGGTTGGAGATTGCAGGAGCTTTTCTTTTGCTGGATAAATGGAGGCTATTAACAAGATACTTGTAGTGGAACATTTAGGAAACATCCTGGGCTCTTCATTAGCGTAAATGCCAATACACAGCACAGCCACTATGTAAAAGAGCCTGAAACTTTTAGTAAGAAGGATGGAGGGAAAGAAGAGAATCAATATATGTATTTTTTTAATTTCTGCTTCATTTAATTTAAGCATTTTATATCTTTCATTTGTGAAGTGAATACTAAGTGAAAAACCTCAGCATTAAACTGTGCACTGATCAATCAAGTCAACTGCATGTTCATCTGCACTCTGTTTCCAAGTTCCTTCCTGAAGTCAGAACCAGGCAGATGTCCCTGAAGGAGCCATGTGGGAGAAGCCCCCACTCAGATGAGGCTGTCTATGAATCACACATGCGGTTTCATCTTTCACCCACCGGAATGTAAATGCAGAGTAATACCAGCAAGGTCAACATGAAAAAGAGAATTTTAGTCATAATCCATATATTTGTGTTCCGCTTTGATAGCTTGCACTACTTTAGGGTCCAGCAAGAAATACTGAGGAATCAAGCACTGCTTATTCAGCTTGAGCAAATTCGCTTTTTCCCACAAAAAATAATATGAATTGCAGAGTGTTTTTCATTTCCTGTATAGATATCATTGCAATGTCAAATCCTGTGAGGGCAAAGCTAGCCAGAGACTACAGATGACTTAAAACTAGCTGCCTCCCAGGTGCTGAACATTCCCAGGGTCTTACAGTTCAAGTTGGCACACCTGTGAGCAGTACAGATCACTTTAGTTAATACACAGTGCCTACACCAGCTTTACGTGGTTTGTCATTCTTTATCACTTTTCCCTGCATTCCACGTGTTTTTTCATGGTGGTTGCCTATTTGAAGTCTGACTGCCAGAAAATCAGCCTACTCATAGCTTTTGGAGTTTGATGGGTAAGTCAGCATCCCTGATGCAAACCAAAGGTCATTAAAATGACTGCACAAAGCTTGTTTAACTTTAGAGGTTTCTTTGGGCCAACTCGTAGTCACATCAATGATGATGATGTTAGCAGTGTCATTCATGTCGTCTACAATCAAACACCCGTTTGCAGACAGCTGGCAAAGGTTCACTCAATTAAGGGGTAGCTGAGCAGTGCAGAAAAACTTGAGACACCCCACGCACTACAGAATGCATCTGTCCCTAGGAAATAAGCTCTGTTGTTTTCTTGTGGTCAAGACAGCTTGAGTCTAGTTTAGTGCAGTGTTTTTCTTAAACAGTTGTCTTATATTTCTTTATACTGTATTTTAAATTGGGAGGCAGTGGGATTTGCATTCTTCTAGAAAACAGGTAGAAAATCTGAAAAAGAGGGATACTTCTCCTTAAGAAAAACAGTATCTTTATACAATCCCTTACTTTCCTTTTTATTTACATTCTAGTGCAGAGGTTCAGTAAGTTTCTTCTACCATATGAACACAGAACTAATGTCTAAATATTTATACGGCTCATATAAATATTTATATGGCCCACTTCATCAGCTAATCGTAGTCATTATTTTTTGATTGCTTTGACAAACTGCCTGACTAAACAGCACTACAAAACTTAAGAAATATTTTACACATTCCTTGTTGGCTCAACTTCATGATTTAAAAAACAAACAAATGAAAAATTTAGATTGGATGCACTCTCCTGAATCTCTGTTCACATGACACTGATTTTTCCTTTTTTTATTTTATTTTTTTGTTTAGAATGAGATCTGTACTTTTAATCAGGGTACAGATTTAGCATCATAACACACTGAAGCAAGAAAAAAATGCATTGGAAAGGAATTTCCTTATATTTCAAAACACTTAGAAAAACTGCTTCTTAGTTTAGGGCACAGAAACAGAGCTGAAGCAAATAATATTTTTCACAAACTAGATTTAGTAGACATTATTTCACAGTTATGCTATGGATCCAGATAAATACAGCAAGGTACTACAGAAAACTCTGAAGAGATATAAATATATCTAAAATTAATTTTGCTATTAAAGTGTTAATTATTTAAATATAACTTGAAGCAAATCCTGTGCAACTCAGAACACAGCTGAGCCTCTGAACTACTGTAAATGTAACTACCCATCTTTGACATCTAAAATGACTATGACATCTCAAAAGTTATACAGGCCAATACAGAAAAGCCCTTCTCATTTAAAATTTTTAGTTTCAACTTCTGGTTTTGTTCTGTTGTAGTTTTTTTTTAAGGGTTTGGTAAATAACAAAGAATTTGGCCTTTCATAAACAGAGGCATCCTACATGTAGCTAATAGGCAGACACTCTCATTGGAGATGATCCCAGGTTCAAATCTTTGTCTTCCTTCCCTTTGATTTAGACCAGATGCTTATAGGTCTCTGCCATTCTGCACAGATGCTCAGAAAATGAGAGAGGCTCTTTTGTCATGAACTGACTTCATAAAATACCAACTGATTCAGACTACTGGACTAATCCTAGTCCAGCAGCCAGGGATGTAGGTTACCTGTTCCTAGTTCTGGTTCAGAATTTGAACTAATTGCTGATTCACTCTGAGTGCTTTCTCTCTCTCTCTCTTTTTTTTTTTTTTTTTAAGAAAAAAAAAATGTTATTTTGGGCTGTGGAAACCTTTGCAATGATGATTCCTGAACACTTTATGAAATTCTATTTCTATCATGAAAGAGAGAAGGAGAGAGAAGCCTGCTGAAGCTGTCGGAGCACTCCAGCAAATACCTCACTGCACACCTCCAGAGATGCTTGTGTACAGCCTGTAAGCCTCACGTTGATGCAGCATGAGACACCGTTTTAAGAAAGGACATAAATCTGAAGATCACATTAAGAGCTATCAGTGCAATACCTTCCTGAATCTTAATCTTTTCTCAGATTTAGTAACACTTCAGCACAATTCATCTTGATTATTTTCTGGGAAGACAGAGGGTGTTGTGGAGACTTTCTGGGGCGATGATTCATACATTTGCCTTCCTCCAAGAAAACACTGAAGCAACACATAGTTAACATGAAAGGAATTTACTGGATTTGCACCATGGTACATCTAGAAAAGAATAGGAGATAATTGAGGTGGACAGGTAGCCAGAGGAATCCTTTCTTTCAAACCATGGGTAACTTTTCAGATATCCTCTTTTCTATAGTGCTTCTTACTCCCTCCTTCCAAACGTGTCCCTGTTTAATGATAATGATATCCTGACCCTGCAGGTGTTGCAGTGACACTATAATGCATCCTGCCGGGGCAGTCTCTCTCAGCAGCACAAAGGCTTTGGATTCTCTGCTCCTATCTCCTCTGTCACCTACACAAAATGATTGTACTTCACCCTTTGTACTTTCTTTCCACCAAACTCTCCCATGTGTTTTTATTTTTGTTGTTGCTTTGTTTTAGAACTTGATCCAAAACAGTGGGTGGTCTTTAGAAGAGACTTCTGAAGATAAGGGAATATTTCAAGACCATTCCTCATCCTTTGAGAGACTGCCTACAATGAGAATCTTGTCACTAGGAAATATTTAAAAAGACGTTAAAGTTACAGGTCCTAGCCTTAAGGGAAAGGAAACAAAGAAATGAGAGACGTCAGCTAAAGAAAATTTTCTTAACCTTGAAACTTCCCCTACCAAGCCATATGCTACAGCTTCTCAAAGGGTATTGCTGCAGTACAGGGAGAACAATGAGTATTAGTTGAATAATCAGGATAGATTATCAAAATATATAAAATCAAAGTCTGTACCCTACAGCAAGTCATAAAGAAAAGCAGCCATCTGGAGCTTAAGAAATGTTTCTAGCTTTGTCAGTAAGACTTTATTATAAACACACAATATCGGCTGCTAATTAAAAAAGCTACAACTAAGCATTCTCACTCTCTCCAGGGATTTTTTCCTATATACTTTAAAATTCAGAACTGTGATCTTCATAAAAAGTTCTTTAAGCTTCTGTGGCTACAGGAGAATGACTACAGGATCTTTGATTTCCCTCATTCACTTCCAATATCTAGAACAAGTCTGGACCAATGAGTACTATCAAGTTTGTGTCTTTGGTCCTTGCCAAATTCTGTCTTTCTTACTGATATCAAGAATCTTCTACCCAGCATTACAAAAATAAACAGAATATCAGGTGAAAAGTCTGACAAAGAGCACCACTGCGGGTTCCAGCAAAAGCCATAGAACTTTTTGACATGTAAATGACAGCTGGAGAGAAAGATACTGAAGCATTGAAAAAAAAACTTCAATTTTTTTGCATTTTCATTTATAATGGAGGGGGAAATGTATCCTTTATTTCTTTTAAAGCTTTTGTTTTTACTAAGGATGTTGAAAATTTGTGTGTAACTTCTGGTCAGAAATATACTTTCAGGAACTACATAATCCTGCACAGTACATGCCTTTTGTCTTGCATTTAGAGCTTTCAGTTAAGCTCCTTCAACATAAAAATTTATATGAACAATCAGGCTAGCAACATGGTGCAGACCCAGAGGCAGCTTCCTTTCCCCCTCTAGATACAGCAATGATAGCACTATGGTGCAGATGAATGCAGTGGAAATAGGTCTGGGATGGCTCAAAGCCATGCTTAAATATTTCCACCTCTCCTACCAAGAGATCTCAGCAGTAGCCAGGTGTTCTACTCCCCCTGCCTCCCCCAACAAACTTAGATGTCCCACTAGGTGAATTGACAAGGGCCAGACCTGTGTTTCCCAATGTGTGCACAGACGAGGCATGCAATTGTATGCTACAGTCTTGTTAGTTTACGTATTTATAGGTTTTTCTAAGCCAGAAGGTGCACTTTCATTCCTCCTTTCTGACATACCAAACATCTCTGCTGGAACAAGACATGGCACACAGAGCAACCCTACTCACAGGCAGGGGAGGTAAACATAGTGCAGTAAGAAGGGCTGCTCGCAGAGGTTTCTGCACATAAAGGTTCTTCGTGGCCTCATCAAATTCCTAACTTAGACTGATTAAAAAAAAAAAAAAAAAAGCTACTTTGTTTCACATGATGAAAGGTGCCCTACTTACTGAGAAGACAAGTTACTTTTTGTTCTTTTGATTTCCTGCTGGCCAGGATGTACAGATGGTTTTTTGGAAGAAAAAAAAAGGAACAGATGACACTGAAGCACAGAAGAGATTAACAGGGTCACTGGCTTGCACTCCCGGGGTCTGGTTGAAGGATTCCTGCTTCTTAAAATTGTGAGCAGCAAGAGATGACGGACTCATCACTCAATGAAAAGTGAGTTATGACTTTGCGGCATGAACTTACTTGGCTGCTTTCCCCTGCCTTGGTTCTTCAGGATGGGAAGGCTCATGGGAAATGGTTACTTTGATGTTTTGTTCAGTTTTTCTGTGGAACATATTAAACATGAGGCATATCAGATACAAGTTCAGAGCATCTGGGCTAAATTCACAGTTGATATTGGTGATATTTCTGCATTGCTTCAGGTGACGTTTTAAGCAGGTTATTTAATGTGCTAATAAGCTTATAACCAGAACTATCTGACTAGGAACAATAGGTCTTTTGTAAAGAGATGCAGAACATGTAGCCACTCTAGACTTGACATATATCAGGCTAAGACACACACAGAGTTAGCTAAGGACAGTTAGGTAGTGTGCTAACATCTTCATTATGCCAAGAAGACAACATGAGTAGCACTAACAATATAGAAATACAGCAAAACCATCTCATGTGACACCAAAACAGGCATCAGGTGAGATGCAGGACACGTTACACGTGGTGTGAAACTAGTCATTGAACAGAGTAACTGCAGTGCAACATGGTGAAAACTCACATTTAAAAACTGACATGGAAAGGTACAATAGACATGGGAAAACAAAAAAATCATCATACAATCTAGATTCTTTTTGGCTCATATTTTTTTTCATGCTACACCTGCGAAGTACTATGCTCACTTATATTCACATCCTATTGAACAACACATAAGGAAAATTAGATCATGCAAAAAATAAAAATAAAAAATAGAGCCCCCTTACAAGCCTAGCCTAGGGCTGTAGTTTCTGGTTTGAAGAATAAAGAACAAACTTTCTTTAGGGCTTCAACCTCTCATTATATCCATATCCCTTCCAGGCTCCGGCATGCTTCTAGGGACAGGCAAAGAAATTCAAGCCTCTATGAGTTTTTGGACTCACAAAGAGCTTCATGGAATAATGCTTCCAGGCTCATGTCAGTCCATATAAATCAGACAGATTTAATCTTCTGGTCAAATTGTGTTTTCCTTAAACAAACTTACAGTTTGCTGACACAGACAAAACAACCTGCTCCTCAAATCCTGCCACCCTCTCGGCTCCTGGCTGACTCCAGTTTCTGTGTATCGTGACCTAGAAGAGAATAAGAAAAACAGACTCCTTACCTCCAAGAATCTCTTCTGGATTTTTTTCCCTCCTGTTTAAGTGCCAGCCTTATCGTCTGAAGGGTTTATGAGGGTACAGCGACAATCCATGGAATATACTGGGATGCTGCAGGCAGGGAACTCCTTGGGTATTCCCTTCCAGCATCCTCCAAAACATTTCAGACCAGGCTGCCATACAACCAGGGCTCTCTCCTGCAGACTGCTATGCAGAAATGCTCACAGTGTCCTTTGACTTAGAGATACAGGTACCTTAGACGGCTAAGATGGAGAGAAAGAAGCATCCTGCTTTGGTATATTTTGTCCTTAAGCAGTTTGGCTATTTGCTTTATGCTCTGTGCTATGCTGCTGCCGTCACGGAAATCTGATCTTCAGGGAACAAAGATGAGGATCAATTTGACAGGTTTTTAGTGAATCATCTGTCTAGCAAATGAACCTACACTCTGAATCTTTGCAATTGCACATTGCAGGAAAAGCCAATGGGTGTCTGCTAGTAAATCTGGTGATAGATGAGCAAGGAAGGAAGGAACTAGATTATTCTGAACTATAACGGCTGCAAAGGGCTAAGAAGATCAGGAGGAGTATGGTACGGGCATTAAAGTAATCCTACCCAACTCCCAGTAAATAGCAAATCCGTTGAGTAAAAGAGGTACCGCTTTTAACTCCGATTTCTCTTACCATAACCACATTTTAACAGCAAGCACAGCAGGTTTAACTGTGGACTCTGACAGAAACTTCCAGTTCCCGAAACTGCAAGTTCCATTTTCAAAGCTTATATATTTCTTCATACTCACTGAATGCTTCTATCAGCAGTATGGATGGCAACTATATTGAATGGACTCGAGAGAGGTCTGTGACTGGCAAGAGCTCAGCCAGCTTACCAGGCCCTATCCTGTTCTCTGGCATACGCGTCTTCCTGAGAGGAGAGCTCTAAATTTGCTTCACTGAGCAAATATGCCTACTTTTTGCTATCATCCCTTTTACTGAAGCTAAACCATCAAATGCATCCACTGGAGCAAATTTGGTGTCTCCATTTCCATGGATCCCTGAGTGCTGTTTTACCTTGTGTGATGCTATGCCTCCCTACAACACGACCCATGGAAAAGAACACCAAAACACATCAGAGTTTGCAAGAACAAAAACAAAAACAAAAAAAGAGAGAGATATGCTAGAAAGTGATGCAAATGTATCTCCTGTTCACTTAAAAAAAAAAAAAAAAAAAAAAGAAAGAGATTGGTTTTAGAGGTCGACACAGTTTGAAGCACATATTATGACTGAGGGTATAAAGGAAGGCTCACCTGGAAGCAAGAAAGAAGTCATTGCTCTAGTAAGCAATTGATTATCCCTGGTCCAAACGTTGCAATTACATGTATGAGTATGTCTCATTTCTCTAACTTCTTTGGGAATTTGTTCAATGAGCTTCCACAGAACTGTGTGGATCCACCAACAAAAGGAACGTCAGCACAGATCATAAAGATCTAGCACAAAACATCCTAAAACAGCCCAACAAAACAGTACAAATTCAGTGAATCTGAAGGCCTCTATATAAAATGCATTAGCAGGCATCCTGCTACTGCAGTTTACTAACAAGCCCTCCTCTTCCAATCTATAAAAGTTTCATTAAAATCCGTACTGCCTCATTTCTTTCCTATGTCACAGGAGCACTGCCCTCAAAGAGAATTCAATGCAGGACACTGTGGGCCAACTTCTGCTGGCAGTGTCAGTGATAAACCTCCCACTGGCTTTCAGCCGGAGAATTACAAGCTCTAAAATCATACACAGTGTTACGAGATCTCTTTGAATACAGTAGTGAAACTTCCACCTGCAAAGCAAGCAGCTTCCAAGAGACTGGTTGATGCTGACGTCAGAATATAGTGTTTAACATTTCTGCGTAACTGAAGCCTTAGAACTGCTAGTTCTCTCAAGAATGGGGGATTGTATTTCTTACTTCATCTGAAAGGTGATTTCATGCTTCAGGAAGTAAAGAAAGTTTGTGCACTGACAATATAAATGCAGATGCCTCCTGTAATGATTGACACCAGAGGTCGTGCGAGTGGAGTTTCATTTCTACTCCCAGTAGATCATGCAGCCAAGCGAATTAACGGCTCTTTAGGAATTAGGAAGTCAAAGTTTTGACAGCTCTGTCTTCCCCCTTTGAAATGGGATCAGTTCAGAAGCCCTCCTTGAGGTCTGATCTGCTCCTCACAATTATCTGTTTTAATAGACAATATGAAAGACAGTGACACTCAAAGTGTACTGTCATATAGAGGTGAATTTCCTTCCCTGCAAAGGACGTAAGTGGCAATGAAAGAAACTATTACATACAGAAGCAGTAAAACACTCTGTCATAAAGAAGTATTAATTTCATAGAGCTGTCAGAAAACTGTCTCTGCCCCAATCCTAAACATACACCTCAAAATGAGAGACCTTGCACAGCTTATATCTGAAAGACTATTGCTGTTAGTGTGGAAAATAAGCAGAGTATATCCCTAACAAGTTGCTTTTGCAATTTTTTTCTCTCTTAGTAAAGAGGGAAATTTCCAGTACAATAGAAAAGCTATCAAGCTCCAACCCAAATATTGTGACAGATAGCAGAAAGTGCAGCTCAGCGTTTTCCCCTGCTGTGGATGTTCAGGCAGTACCTTTACTTCTTTTTGAATAAAGGTACACAAAATATAACACAGTATTGGAATATCAGTAGGGTACCAGTAATTCTTTTGTACTTCTAAGTCTGATGGCAGGCTGATTTGGTCCTTGCAGCCACCTGTAAGAACCGAAGAGAATATCCTCGTGCTCCCTTCCAGCCACAGCACACCCAGGTCTCTCTCTGCCAGAACACTGCTTGATCAAGCCCATTCGTTATTCGATCAATCGAGTTTCCACCACAGCTCACACAAATCTCAGTTAGAAGTCCCCTCACATGCACACTCACCTAGTGGACAAATGGCTTTGTTTGCAAACTGATTTTTACAAAAGCCATCAGAGGCCCGTTTGTCAGAGTTCTCAGGAGTTGCTTTCTGCTACACAAAACAGGACAACTTTTCTCAAGGGACCATGGTAAAACCCAATGCTCACACTTCACCTTTGTTATCAACCTGTTTTCTTCAGTTCTTAAACCATACAGTGCTTCCAACAAGGGATGCCCTACCAGCTCTGTGTCAAACACTTCTTGTACAACTGCTACTGTAGCAAACTACAAGTATGTTCAACAAAACTACTTAATGCACCACTTCTGTACGCTGAATACCTTTGTATCATGTAGGAAAGACTTACCTTTTCTTTCTTTCATTACCATTATTAAGAGAGAATGCAGGCTACTCCAGCCTATTTATATCCTTTCTCTTCACTTTTTATTTGCACAAACACTAACTCCTGCACCTTTTCAAGTGAAGGAGACATTATGGAGATGCTTATGAAGTTACCAGTGGTTAAATAATAGCGAAGTTACCAGTGGTTAAATAATAGCAGTTCATTAACGTATATAATAGAAACTTCTTATGTGATAAGCAGTTGGTGATCAAGAAGAAAGAGTATAGTACCTGTGTGACAGAGGGAAGACATCATCCACCCAGCTTCATCCCCAACTCCTTACTTAGCCCTGACCAACACATAATGCTGATTGAGGTCTACACAGAGAGCAGGGAGAATTACCTAGAAAGAACATTCAATGACCAGACACCCAGCTAGCACATGATCCCCTATCTCACCTTTACAGCTTAATTCACTGCCGCTTGCTGACTATCGCTGCTTTGGAGCTGTGCAGTACAAGGAAAACAAGATACTACTCAATTTTGCTGGTGTCTCTCTCTGTAATTTCCAGCATTATATATTACAGGCAGGTATTGGAGATGCTGACTGCTTTCAAATGTAATCTCTTGATGGCAGATAAAGTTGAATTAGAATGGAGCCTTAGGAAATTCAGACTTTGACAGCAGGGAACCACAGCGTATGCACATACACTATTCTCCAGTAGAAACTGTAAGTGCTTATCACTGCTGACTTGCATAATTCCTCACCTTGTTACAATACCAGCTCCAAAGTACTTCAACACACAGGACTGGGACTCCCGTTACAGCGAACCTGTAGTGATTTACCCCAGTTGGGGATCTGGTACTTTTTGCCTCTTGGGGAGGATCCAAGAGTTTCAGTGGTCTATTTGGGAACTATCCAAGCATTCGTGATCCTGGACAGAATACAACTAGACAAGAAGGAAAACAAAACAAAAATAATCTCTCAAAGCCAGTTTAGAAATGCTTCTTAAATCACTCTTGAAGCACTGATCATTGTCCAGCTGACGTACACAACAGACCTCAAGGTTAACTCTTCCCTTGACCTACTGTCACTTTCTCAAAGATAAAATACCTTCAATTTCACACTGACCGGGACTCTTGGTTAGAGCAGACTGATAATGATTTAACATGTCTCATGTTTTTAATGGATCTCTTCCCTCCTCCGGTAACTTTTTCACATGCTCTTTTTCAAGCAGATGTTATTTTAAGTCTTTATTTGCCATGGTAAGTAGGACATCCACCTTTCAGCTGGTGAAAAACTGCATACATTGAAGGGATCAATGCTAGTCCGATTAAGAATTTGGTCCAATATGTGCAAAGGCAGTATTGGGGGAATTATACTTCCAACATGTCTGAACACATTAATGACCCCTGCTTGTAGGGGCAATTTTCCACATAAGAGACACATAAGAGACAATGTTTGGTAACGTGTCCCTTGAAGCCTAACAAAGAAACAAAATACGCACACAAATGTAATCAGAATCATGTGTGGAAGAAAAAAAAACAGGATTCCATAAAAAATGAACCATCTCATTATTCATCCTTCCTTACTGTACAGCTTTTTAAAAACATTTAAAAAACAGCAAAATCTGATAAATGAAGCTGTTGTCAGAATAGAACCACTACAGCATCTACTGACTGCAGACATTTAAAATATATGAATAAGTTATGCAGAATTACTATGTATTTCAGAGAAAACAGAACCACTCCGTGCTCACAAGGGCTCATACAAAACAACAAAGTAGACACTGTTTACCTATGAATATGTGGGGTAGTTTAAAAACTCACTATATGACTATGCATTCCCAGGAACCTGAGTCTCAGAGGCTGTCGCCAGTGCCCTAATATCACAGTCAGCAACAGGGTGAGAATGAGCTGCAACCTGCCTGAGGTACAAGGATGCTCAATGCTGGGTCTCAGGAGTAGAGAGTGCTCTTGAGCACTCCCTAGGGCACAGCATGGACACAGCCATCCAAAGGAACATGAGATTTTAAGTAACATATCTTTTCAAAAATTTTGCCAAGGTCTAGGAATTTCAGGGCATGGTACTTGTTCAATGCTTGTTCAGTGCTTCAGACTCTAAATTTGATTTTGACTATTTTGACGTAACAAGTGAGTACAGAGTGTCTGGATACACAAACATCAAGTGCATGCCCAAACAAATACATTTCTGTTCATATCTCCAGTACACCTTCATGAGCAATAAGACAAATTCATAATTACACAGCACCACCACTAATGAAAAGCATCCCCACCCCCCTTTGGTAAATTTTTGACCTCTTTCCTTTGATGCAAAGAACTGATACTGTCATTGCTCTCATGCTGTTAAAATGGTCCATAGAAATACATTGTAAAACTGTGAAGATTTGCATTTAATTCTGCTCTTACTACATTGCTGCAACTTTCTGGGAGACAGCCTGAGCACAAAGTTCAGGCAAACACCGTCTCTTTGTAGCCTCAGAAAGCACAAAGCATTTCAAAACTGCATTGTAAAAATTTCGTTTAGCGAAATGGTGTTCATAGAGCCTTTCAGGATCAACACCTTCAAACCACGCTACCAAACAATAGGAAGTTATTTGGCACTTCAGCTCTGATCAAAGGAAATGCACTTACAAACAGTCCATCCACAGCACTTAGCCACAGCTAAGGGAAGGATTTCTGTAACAGGGTTCACTGTGCAAGCCACAAAGAGCCCATGTGAAACCAGAGATAATCAGATCTTTCTTCAGAGACCAGCTGACAGCTCGGGGTCCCATACTTCCCTTGTGGAATCTAAATTGGATCTTTAGAGTATCAGATAGTTGTTCAGTGTTTCTACCTATGTCTGCAGACGAAGGGATGTTGTATGTACATCTTCTACACTTTTGTATTCAAGAAGGGCTGCGAGGGATGAGTGGAAGAAAGCACAAATGCAGGGAAACAAAATGGCTCTACAAGCACCCTACAGGCAACAAAAATTATCGACTGGGATTAATGCACATGGAGCTGAACACCTCACCCAATCATCAGCTTACATTGTGGTTGAAAAGTCTGTCTGGAAAACAAAGCCAATAAATATCACTTATGTGTATAATATTGATCCTTTCATCCTGGAAAATCCTAAAGCACCTCAGAAGCACTATGCACAGAAATCCATGGAACCCAACAGCCATTGAAATAAAGCAGTGAGTCTCAATGGCATGACTAAATCAAGATGATACCAAATTATCAATTTTAGGAAATTAATAAAAGCACCAGAAAAAAAGATCCAGTAGAGATCAGCTAAAAACTTTGTAACAGTGCTGGCATTTTCTTTTCTTCTTCCCTGATTCTCTTTTTCATTACTCATTAACAGTCTTTGGCAAGATTCAAAACCAGAGACTCCTCCTTGCTTATAGCAAAATAGAAACCTTCCGTATTGCTAATTTTGATCTTGGATTTTGACAGAAAAATATACATATATATATTAACACCTTCCTTTCCTTTTTCTTCTTGTCATATTAAAGAGATTTCAGACCCCGTATCAGAGGAAGAAATGGGATATGAAAGAGAGTGCTACTTCATTAAAACAAATCCTTCCTAAGCCATGTTCTACTTGTCGTTCAGGAAAGGTGAACTTCTGTCAAATCACCACAAGGAACCACTGGAGGAGGAAAAAAAAACAACAACAACAACAAAAACACCAGCTAGATTTGAAGGAGCTCATCATAGTTCATCATTGTTCCTGTGGGTGCTCTTCTCCCATTTCCTTCTGCTTTCCAAACATCTTCAACTTGCAAGTTAGCCAGTTCCTGTTAATAACAGCAACAAGTCTGGGAGAGGAATTCCTTTGCATACTAACAGATAAGATGGCATCTGTAGAGGCCCACGCCAGCTGCAAAGGCTGAGGGGCGGTACAGTGTTCTTTAGGCTATCAGCTTCCTAGCTCTGCACAAAAGCACTCAGGCAGGTCCTTCTGGGCACAACCATCCCCCGGAGATTTGCACAGGTTTCCTTCAGAACTGCACAGAAGCCCCTCAGCTTAAAATGAAGATGTTTTGGAGTTGTAAAGTGCTTCAAGCTTTGACAGGAAAAATTGGCCGAGAGGGTATGGCAGCATCTGTGATTCATTCAAGTGAGACGGTGCCTTAGGCTAAGGTAGGCCAGCAAAGCTATAGATTCGTTCAGGAGATACTAAGAAAAAACGAAGCCATAAGAGCAGGAACTTGTGGCAGTAATTAGGTTGTTACTCACCAATCCCCAGTTCAAAGGTATAAAATCCATTTCTTCTGAAAGAGGCTATAACTGCATTTAATATATGTCTTTTATATCCCAAAGCTTTCATAGCCCAGGGCAGATGAATGTTAAGAAACTGAAAACCCATGTTTTTCCAACAAACCCATCACACATAAAAGACACGACCATGCAGAAGTATCTGTGTACATATGAGATTTTAGACACAGAGGTCCAGTCTTGATCCAGACTAGCTCAGGGTTCCTTATATCTGAGGCTCAGGGTCAGGCTTTTATGGAATGAAAGTGGCATGGGAAAGAAAAAAAGATTAGAAATAAGACAGGAAGGAAAGAGAAGAAAGACCAGCAGTAAAGGACCTAACACAGTCTACCACAGCAACATAGCCCAATGCCATGGGAAGGAAGGAAAAGGTGGAAAGAGGCAGGATTGATTCAACAAACCCCATTTAATGGGATTTCACAGTGTATGATTACTTGAATCAAACGCAGAAGTATATTTACAGTCAATTTACTTTCTGCACTCTCTTCTTGCACATACACAGAAGTTAATTACATCAGCAAGGAAAGAGGCTTGGTAGCTGGTACTCTACCAGTGTCTGGACATATCTGAACTGCACTGAATAAGAACGAGCTCCCAACGAAAATTCAGGCTCTTCCTAGTGGATTTGCTAAGTGAGCATTATGCTTAGGGTCCTCTGGGAAGAAACTGTCTGTTCCTCTTGTTGCAGATGACCCAGCACGATAAAGAATAGAGAAACGTCACCCAGGCAAAGCACAAAAATGATTCTCCAGATTAGGAGATAGCCCATGCTCCCAGGAGAGGAGAGACATAAATTCAAGCCTGACAGAAAAAACAAATTAATACCCTAGGCCTGGGTAAGTACTATGACCCCTTAGCTAGAAAGGGGCCCCATTACCTTCTCTGACAGACTACTTCAAATTTAGCTTCAACGCAATATATTTACTTCCAGATTAAAATGCTGGTTACTGCGTAGCCTCAGAATGACCAAAATCACATCACCAACAAATTTCAAGCCATTTTGCTCATCTCTGTCATCCTCCACACTTGAGAGGCAAGGCATCCATTTCTCAATACACTGGGATTCCCCTCCCAGGCTAAAGAAATTAATTGGAGAAGAAAAATCCTTCTACCCACTTAAGCCTTCAAGTTTATATTTTCTTTCTCTTCATTCCAAAGGTGCCATTAGAGGCAGAGCTCTGGAAGCTTGGTGTTCCCAAGGTCAGATGATGGACATAAGACTGGAATGATATTGTGCTTACCATAAACACCTCAATGAACATCTGAAGAGGATGGCTATACTGTCCCCATAGCCGCTGCACATAAGCAGATTTTGAAGGAAAGCCTCCTTCCGATCAGTCACAAAAATGCCATAGGGCCACATATATGCTGACATAAAATTCACAAGGATACATTCAGCCACCATATATCTAAATTTAAGATTATGGAAATGCTGATTTCTCATGAACAGGACCTGTAAATGACTCTGATTGCTGATACTACGATCAGTCCTGACAAATCTCACCTTCTCCAATGTCAGCTGACAGTACCTCAAGATGGAAAACTACTAACACTACGCAGGTACATTCACAACTCTTGGGAAATCAGTTACTGGTCTTGCTTCTTACCTGTTTGTCCCCTTTTCTGAAACAAAACAGAAACTTTCTATGAATTTTTTAAAAGACACCTTCTGGGGTATTACAGAATATAACAGAACTTGTTACGATTCAGTTGACACACATAATACCTGAGAACATAACCAAGCAAACCTTCACAAGGAGTTTTTCCTGTTTGCACTGCTACAAGCACGGCTTCAACGCTTTGTGCTAGAGCCAGGCTGGTCTGTAGGAACTAAGTGGTTGCTTCACGTACAGGTGGGGTCCAGGAGTCATGTGAGGAAGCTTCACTTACTCCCCCAAATCATTCCTGTAGTACCAGCTGACTGGAAAACAACCACATACATCATCTGGGGTATAAAGCTCCTTGCCCAAGTGTAAAATATTATATTCAAGAGCAAGCCCATGTTGTCATAACTCTATCCAAAAGCATACAAAACCCTTTCTCAAGGGTTCACCCTAAGTGAAAAGGGAACAGTCTGTTCCCACAGACCAGAGCTCAGCAAGATGATGAAGCCAACTGAAACAAGAAAAAAGAAAATAAACTCAGCAAAACTGACCAAGCAAAAGCCTGGGTCAAGCAGTTTTTATAATAACAAATAACGTCTTCTCCTTCCTCTGCAAACTAAAAGCCTGCCAGTCCCTAATGATGTGTCTATGTGAAAAGCATCTATACCCACTTCTCATTTTCTTGTACACATACAGCAGTGACTGCAACACGGGTAACATGCATCTCAAACCACCAGCAGACACCCAAATGAAGCGTTAGCAGCCCTGGCAACAGCTGCAGGCTTTTTTTTTTCCATTCTTGAAGCCTCTCTCCTTCCTTCCCCTTTGTTTTCATTAAGCCTCTTATGGTGTACATAGCTCATTTAACCAGGCAACAGGGCTCAAATGTATAGGGCAGTGTATCTTGGCTATCAAAATACAGGTGAAGGGGAAAAAAAAAAGGAAGAAACTTACAATATTCTGGAAGAAAATCTCCAAATACTATTCCCTTCAAAACAAAAGGAGAAAAATATCTTTAAAAACATGGCAGAGAACATTGCTGGAAGTTGTAAGTTTTCCTTGATTTCCCAGATCTGTGGCTCTCTGGTTCTGTGTGGTTATGTTGGCACTGCAGAGCAACACTGAGCAGGCTGGCAAGTTTTTCCTAAGTGCTCTTGAAATGGCAGAACATTGATGCCCCATGCATTATGCAAAAGTGAGTGGATTGATTAGTGGGCCATACAATTCCAAAGCCCCATTATACAGTTTCCTTTAAATAATTAAACACAGGAAAATATAGTACTGCTGCAAGGCGAACCAGCATCATCCTGCTATCTGACAGATTCACTGGGTGCTTCACTGCTAAAGACAAAACTAAGCAGATTCTCCCTGCCTTGGGGCACTGCCCTCAGTTTCATGGCACTGTCACATTCTGCAAGACATCCTCACACAGTGCCCGCAAGCCTTGGCTTCCCAGTGCTGAGACTTTGGTCAGCGGGGACTCTGCTCTCTCAAGGATTTGGCAGCACTTCATTTGCTAGTGTGAGTAGAGCACGCCACTGATTTGTTTTTCTAAGCATTTCCCAAAGATCCAGGGTTAGGTTTTGTGCTTTATTTCTTGGCAATAGCATCGCACAGCCAAAAAAAAACAAACACAACAAGCACTTGACAACAGAGAAAATATTTCAGTTTGATACATATTTTTAACCAGAAGCAACTATCAAGCCACGAAGAGCTATGTTCAAATTCAGCTATTTACGTAGTGTCCTTTTCATATCAGGTTTGCTAAAAGGTTCAAGTGGTGCCAAGTTTTATGAGGGGTATGAAGCAGCCGAGGGAACTTAATTATTTAAACCTTAAAAGACAGAGCTAATAACCAGCAGCTTTGTAACACCAGCAGGCTTAAGGAAGCCCGTGCACATGAAAGAGTGACCCTGTTTGTCACTACGGTAACATTTTTATGAGTAGTCACAAAAACATTTGGCACGTGCTCTATCTTCCTAAAAGCTATTTAGAACAAAATAAGTATTGTCATTTTTAAAGGTATCTCCTTCAGAAACACTCTGTGTTTAAAAAGAATTCATCTAGCTATAAAAGTACAGGAACAATGAATCAAATGCATTTCAGTAACCAACAGGTCCTTTATCAATCTCAAAGTGAAACAGACAAAAAACTACATGGGTACACCCTTACATCTAAAATGACGAGTGTGATTTCTGTCAGCCCACAAGATTCAGAGGGATTTAAAAGATTTTCTTATTTTAGAAGACGTATGTCAATGTTGAGAAGAGTTGGCTTTTTGTGTTACTTCTATTTCTCTGTAAGTTTTATTTAAACTTACATCTATGTACTTCGGTTTCTCATCACCTCCTAATCAGACTGCTATCTTGTCACCCAGTACAGAAATAAAATACAAGGAGAAATCAATAGTCAAAGCAAGGGGTGAATAAGGGGTCAGCCTTGGGTAGATGATATGTCTCTTCTATTCTTATCATGGCATGACATCCTAGATCATCTTCAAGCAATGAATCTAGAGAGTCAAAAATACTCATAAGGGAACAAGGATTTCATTTAACGTGGCCAAGTAATTTGCATTAATTCCTGAAATAACTAAAACTGGCAATTTCCCATCACCATTTTGAATTTCAAGGAAAAAAGCTCAAATAAATTTTGATGGTTCTGCATGACATTCTCTTTATTTTTCATCCAGCTCTACAGAATGTGACATTTAAGTGACACCTGCTCTTTTTTCCCTCTCTGATGCATGAAGTGCTCAGATATACAAGGCTGGAGTATGTCTAAGGTCACTCTTTTTTTATGGGGATTTTCTTGCATATTTAATAACTTGCAAGTAAACCATCTCCAGCATTCGGGTAACAAAAAAAAGGACCTCTAATATGTTTCCCTTCCACTAGCATCTCTTTTCATGAACCACATATGAACTTAAATACCTTAGACATGTCCACTTCTCCATCAAATGTGGCTGAAATCAATCCCTTGGGTCAAAAGTTATGGAGCAAGGTTTAGTCCCAGAATGTGGCTGTAATATCATCGCCTTATGGATGCACCAAAGACCATACTTACAATCAGACTGCATATGTAACACCTGTGTACATCAGCTGTAGGACACCCTGAAACTTGATTTTTTTTTTTTTCTGTAACATCATTGAAACAGTTTTCTCCCAAACACACTTGCAGTGAAAGCATTTTCATTACTAACTCAGAGCAATCTGTTGTTGATACGCACTGCTGCAAGGAGGCAACTTCCCAAGGGACTGAGTTTAGCGATAACAGGAACACACCTGTGAGAAAGAGCTGAAGAGTATCTCACGAGTTGCTTCACTGAATCATTTCCAGGATGTTCTTTTAATCCAGTTTTGGTGTCTTTTCTGAAGGGAAAAGCTCTTCAACAGACAAAAAATAAATATAACCCTACTGCTCTGTCTTTCCACTTTGCCTTACCAGTGACAACAAAGCAGAGCAGCCACAAGCCATCACTGGGCTAAAGTTTATTTTTACAGAACATCGCTACAAGTTGTAGCTACACAGAAATGACTCAGTATCTTCTTTTTTATTTTTAATTTTTCCTCGCATTTGCACACATCATGACACCAGTCACTTTACCAGATCTTTTGCTCCTGTGAGTTCCCATTGTTTGGCAGAACAAGGGACAGAGCACGCTCATTATGTCACAGCAGGATCAGGCTCAAAGTGCAATTGCATTTGCCCATTATCCTCCCATTCCCTCCTGTGCATGTTCACTTCCTCAATGCAAAAGGCAGATCTCCCTGCATGGAAATCATTCTGCTTGTAGGAGACATTACAGACCTATGCTGGAGGACTTAAACTTTTTCCAGTTTTTCCCTCCAGAAGAACGAGCCAAGTCAAAATTCTCTTTTGTTTCCCTTCTACTTAAAACTTTTCACGTGACTTCAGTGTTTGCCTGCACGCAGATGTGCCAATTCCCAGCTGAAGAAACTTCAGCTCAAGACTGCTTGTGCTGCCAGAGGCTCAGTATGTCACAGTAGTAATTGTGACATATTTGAAAGCTTGCGTTTCTTTATTTGAATACAAATTTTTGTTTAGAAAATTGTTAAGTATAGTAAAAAAGTAAAAACAAAACAAAAACCCCTCAAGTCTCAACAATAAAATCTTGGAATGGAAACAAAGCACTCAGCTGACCAGAAGCAATTGCTTCATTACTATTTTCAGTTTAAGAACAACAACAACAACAAAGCAACCTAAAGGGATTTTTTTTGGTCTGTGTTCACACAACATTTTTTCAGGATGTCAGTACTTTTCCCAGAACAAGAAATGTTTTTGCAGCCCCTCTGAATCAAAACCTCTCCTGGATGTTTAAACTTGTATCTGCACATATGAAGCTATTTGATTTCCTCATGACCTAAGTACAGGTAGAATGCCGTGATGAAATGCATCCAAAATTTTGCCTTTTTTTTTTTTTTTAAACAAGCATCATGAGTTTACAGAACACAGGCTAAATCGTAATGAAATGACTGATGAGCAAGTTCACCACCAGCTTTACAGGGAAAAAAAAAAGATCAGTGTAAATTTCAGAGTTCTTTCATAAGCCGTAATAAATTATGTGTTATTTGAGTCTAGTTACTTTCAGGAAAAATAAATGTTACAGTGCCCACAGTCATGCATTTCATATATCATTCACCTTTTAATTAAATTGGTCCTCTTGTAAGGCTATTGTGTTCTGCCCTGTGATCTTACTTTTTCTACTCTTAAAGTGGAGATCTCATGCTGCTTTGCAAAGCTACAGAAAAGGAAAAGATGATGCCACTTTGCAGAGCATGTCTGGTATTTTGACACAGGATGAAAAGACAGTGTTCAGAAACTCCATCTCAGGGGGAATAGGTCCTGAGTGTGGACAAGTTCACCTGAAGTTTTTTAGCAAGCTCTAGTACAAAACGTAGCTGGACTTCTCCTTTGCTGACAGCACGAAGTGATAATCAAAATCCAAGCTAACAAACCTGTTGTCAGAATAATGAGAGAGAAGGGTGCGGAGATTAAGTCAATTAACCTCATTAGTTCATGGAATATATTTGGATAAGACAACACAACTAGCAACTTGTTGCAAGCAGTCACCTTTTGAAACCACTGTAGGCAGTTATAGCCACAGCTGTTTTATGGTCCAAAAATTCAAGCTCTCAGCCATATATTCCTGTCCTACCTTATCCATTGCAATAGTTATTTGTGTTGCCAGCAATTGAAAGGAGACCACGATTCAGCTCAACCATCGTGGCATGTCAGGAGAGTGTCATCTTAATGACACCAAAAAACCTTATTTAAGAGTGCAAGTTTTTTCTTTCCTTACGTATTTAAAGACAAGTCCCCACTGGAGAGCAGAGGAAGGAAGAAAACATGGGAGAGTTGAATTAGTGCCTAATCATATAAAGAAATGTTTGAAACCAAGTAGGAGTTAGGTATAGGAGGCTTGCTTTACAGTTTGTACCAGTAAAGAACATTGTTTCATGTTTTAAACAGCAGTTCTCTTTAAAGATCCTGAAACGTGCCAGCATAATAATAATGATGATGATGTGTGCTGTTCTGAAAGCCTATCATGACAAGCCCAGTTTTTTATTCTCCTAACAAGAACACTCGATGATGGCTGGGTTTGAACCACAGTACCGGCAGAGAGCTTCCAGGCAGAATACAGATAAGTCAAATGGCTGCAGTGGGGAAACCTACAACTTGGGGAAAACATGTCGCATCCAATAATCAACAAAATCCAACTCCTCTATTTCCTGCTGCAAGGTGGCCTGACAGGTAAACAGATTGCCTTCCTGCACAAGACTCACTGACAGCACCTGAGGGTCTCGTGCTGAAGGCTGCACAGCTCAGGCCTAGCTACGATTTTGAGACTCTTTCTAATTCAGCTGTTTCAAGTGCTCGTACTGGAGGGGAAAATCCAGCTCACTGCTAAAGGCCCATTATAGCTAAAGAGAAAAATAGTGTTGTGGGAATAGTGCCAGCAGAGGAGATTGGTGCTCATACAGATCCGGTCTGGGAATGTCAAGTAGCTTCTCTCACCTCCTCATCTATAATGCTGAAATGAGTGTTACCAGCATTAAAGGGATGCTACGAAGCTAAATCCACACAGGTTCTAAAGCATTTAGAGGACTTCAGCTGGAAGGCAAGACAGAATGAAACACTTTTTTATTATTTTTCTCACTCACTCAAAGAAATATCTGAGAGGAAAGCCAACATTTTATAGAGCTTACAAAAATATGAGAAGCCTGACTCATTTCCCATTCAGGTAAAAAGAGGGGTTTTCACTGGCTGCCATGTGAGCGAGATTTAGGCTAACAGGCCCGTAACAAGCTTTCTACCAGGAACAGAATTCCTTATAAACCAGGTCCCTATAACAACTTACAAATAAATGGTTGCTATTTGCCTTGACTTCCACCCATCTTTCACCGTGGAGACAAGGAAGAAGATTATCAATCTCTCCACAGATAAATGTCTGTATACTCACTTACTTTCCTCCACTAATATGGAGGGCAAGAACAACTGGTAATTCTGTGGACTGAATTTTGTGGGCTTCTCGACAGAATCAGGAAGGCAACACACCACAGGCCCACCTCTGGCTCCAAAGAGAAGAATACTTCCAGTCACTTCTCTACCATATCTTCAAATACCATACTTCCACCTCACTTAATTGTTTTAACTCAGTTCAGCCGATTCCAAAATGTCTGGTGAACTAACGGATGTGTTTATATTTCAGATGCAAGTTTATTTCCCAAACACTGCTCTGCCAGCTCTGGAAACAGAAGCGCAGCTTTCTGGAAGCAGGCCAACCTCAGTGCTTGAACTCCATTCACAAAGTGCTAAAGGAAGTTCAGCCACTGCATTTATTTGCTTTGAATAGCTTTGCTGCTGCTTCAGCTGGGAAAGACTCTACATGGTTCGAGTATAGATCAAATTAACATACTGTGTGTTGTCCTGAAAAGATGTTGGTGCCCTGTCAGAGGCATCGTTCTGCTGCATTCTCCAGGGAGTTTGGCTGCCTGAAGAAATATTTTTGCCTCCTACTTACAGCTGATGATGAAAACCCCACTAGCTGTTTCAATGATGTTAATGATTCCCTCTTCATCTCCACCACTCACCTACTGGAACAACAAAGCAGCATCTCGGTGTGGGATGCAGGCTGCCTAATGGGATCTCGATGGTCCTCCAAGCACCGTCTGGCCCACAACTGCCAGAGCAGCTGCCCCGGTTCCCTCCAAGGGCCCACCCAGCTCTGCTCCCGGAGTCGCTGTGGGGGAAAAGATGGCGGGCGGCGCCACAGGAAGGTCCTGTCAGGAGCCACCACCTGCTGGCAAAGCGCCCACAGCACAGCAGGCAGCTGCGTTCAGTCAGGGCCAACACCAGCTCACAAAACTTTATTTTGTGACAGAATTTTCACCGCTTACATCCCTTCCTTTCCTCTTCCACCATCTGCGGTGCAACTCTATTATTATTCTGTGTTGCTCACACAATAGTTTTGTTAAACAACCAAATAAAAATGGCTGAAAGCAGGCAGCCTATAAAGAGAATAAAACCCGGGCAAGTATGTGACGGTAACTTACACAGAACACTGCACAGCCTCAACAAAACACCAGCTCTGGACTTAGGAGCCCTCTCTTCTTGTTTCTGTCATGAATATATCTAGTCTATTCTTAGTCCCATGTAGGTACATAAATACATTTCAGAGTAAGTCTGTGTGACTAGTCATGGTACACTGAGGCTAAGCGATGCTTTTTAAAACAAAATCCCCCCTCTACACCCCACCCCAGCAGTGTGCCGCTCAGGGCTCCCCTCAGATGGCGCACAGGCCGCAGGGAGGGCTCTAACATGGCGGCAGGGATGCGGTGGGGCTGTTCCCACCAGCCGCTTTCCTTTTCCAGCTTCTAGATTCTCCCCAGTAGACTATTTTTTTCTCCAATTTGAGATAAGACATACAGGAATGCTTTCACTGTTAAGGAAAACATACTCTGAGACAAAAAACAGAATATCGTATTAAAAATGCTCCAGGACTTCTGACCTGTGTTCTGGTTTTCCTATAGTTAGCCGTAAATTAGGGCTGCCTGTAGATTTTGGTACCTTAATGATTCATGACTACAGAATGCATCTCGAATGTAGGGGAGAGAAAAGGATTTGTGATGAAAAGGAAAACATACATAACATTTTTCAGTGTCTTAAATTTTAATCACCAGGAAACAAAAAATAAATGAGCTATGGGCATTGTATAATTGCAATAAATTTTGAGAAATGAGTAGTGTCCAGAGAAACCCAATTAAGTTTAATAATTTTGTGCATCAGAGACTGGGAGGATGGGGGGGGATAAATCTAACAAGTTACTGATGAATATAAAGTTTTCAACTGCAGAAAACAATACTTAAATTAATATGACACACAGTGATGCTTCTGGCTGCCTTTCTAATTGATTCCTCTTGTTAAATCAAAAGGAACTTGTGCACAATAAGCAGATTGCTGAGAGGCTATCCCCTACACAGAGATAACAGTTAACTTGAGCCAGGCACACAGTGGCTTATTCATAAAAGAACAGGCTCTTTCTTAATTTACCAAGGCTTTGCTCATGGGTTTTCTAGTTTGAGGCCCAATGTAACAGCAAGCAGAGACCAAGGGACCGAAGAACTCCCCAAAGCCACCAAAAACTGCAACCACTATTTGGCTCACTCTTCCCTCCAAGTGAAACCTGGAGCAAATGCTCATGATGCAATAAAGGAGAAAGTCGGGTAATTTTCTCTTCACTCATTTATTCTTATACACAGCAGAGTGAGAATCAAGCCAGCACAAAGAGGGCCTCATATTAAAGCATTATCCAAGCCAAGGAATTCTTGAAATTCCTACTGCCAAATGTGAAGTGTTTGATTTCACTGGGTTCCCTGATTTGCAAATCACTTCTGAACTGAAAGCCTAGCCAAGAGGGCCTAGAGGTACAGAACAGCATGGTCTCCTTACGTGGGGACAGATAAGGAACTTCTGTCCCCCATTCTACACTTTCCAGAGTCTTTTATTTAATTTTTAAAAAGTAAGTCTTTATCTTTCAGAATTTTGTTGATAACAAAAAAAGTTGGAGAGTAACAGTTCGGAGGTGTTGAGAGCATCTCTGGAACAGCACTCAGAAACAAGCCACCCTGTTCACCTCAGTGAGGTATCCTATGGCAGACTGCATGCCAGCACTCCCACCGTTTCACTCCTTCTACAGCAGAGGGGAGGAAACTCAGATATTTTGAGACTGGAAGGAAAGAGCAGGAAATCCTGTCACATTTTATCATTGCATCTGCCCCATTTACTACCCACCAGTAGCACAAATTGGCACTGAATACAAAGTGGGATAACACTTGCTGTAAAGTTATTTGAGAAAGTAATGCCAACATTTAATAAAAGCTCCTGGGAAACTCAGGAGCTTGGCAGAGCTCAAGGATATGGCACCTTCACAGGAAAGAACCGTGTTTGCGGGCACAGAAAACTACATAAAGATATTCTGAACATCTGAAGTATGGTGCAACATCTCATTTCAGCAGCTCAGATAGGCAGAACTTCTTGGTGTGAGGGAATAAACCTCGATAAAGCTTCCTCTCCTTCCTTGTCCAACTTACAAAGAACTTCCCACCTATAGAATGCATTTGGGCCTTCTTCAACACTTTACTTTTCTCTGACACATTGAAGATAACACCTCAAAAGCTATTGAATTTTGATCAAAAGTACTTAAACAGGGTTACTCAGAGTTATTTTTCCCACTTCACAGAAGAAACAACTGAAGGCAGCTTTTCAAGTTATGGAACAACATGCGGCTCATCTCACCTTGCAGCTCCCAGGGCCTTGCCCAGACCTCTCCTAGCACAACCTCACCAACAAATCGCTGCAAATCATTAAGGTAATTACTCTTCTACAGGGAGAGTACATGCTTCCTAGGCTAAGCCTGTAATTCAAACCAGCCTACTTCAAAAGTTATCAAGAATCTTTCCAAGACAAAAAAAAAAAAAAAAAAAAAAAAAGAAAAAAAAAGACAAACTTCAACAATTTATGTCACAGTGAGAAACTGGAAAGCCAAAGGAGCAGGCAGAACACAATGTCAGTAGGAAACTGATCCATTTGGGTGCAGTCCAGAGACCTCTCAAACCACAGCCTCAGCCCACATTAAGTGCTGTCCATTTACATCAGAGAAACAGAAATTGTTAAGTATTCTAATATTTAGGCATTCACAGTCTGTGTGTTAAGAATGGATTTAGGTGCTATATTAAGAAAGACTGTTTATTAGGTAGCTTTGTATCACTACAGCTAATGAAAAATAAGATTTTTGAAAGGCTACAGGATTCTCTTCGTTTGTGGGTGGGTCCAGAACTAAGAAGAAAAAGGATGTCTTCTCTGTTTAGGACACTAACAGTGGGAAATAGAGAAAAGACATTTATTTCTTTAAAGTGGAGCATGGACAAGGCATGGCATGTTTTTTCCTCAGATAAAATTAGAGACATTACCTTAAATATTCTTTTCTTTACTTTTAAGGTCTGTGCTAATTATTTCTCAGATAGGACAAACTTCATTATTGCATGCAAGTTCAAACACATGAAAACAAGCGGGGAAGTTCCCCATCATTCAGCAAATTCTCCCATTGTTGTTCAGTGCTGGATTTTAATTGTGCACGTTACAGTATCTTAACCATTTTTCACTTCACCTTTTATTTTATAGCTTCTGCTATGTGTTAAGGAAAATGCTCCTTTCACTGAAGTAGCAGCATACCAGCAGCTCCTGAAACTGCAAGATAAGAATTCTCACCTGACTACTCCTAACAAATGAGACGAGCCTTGCAGAATTCACCTATTTTACTCCTGGGAGAGACAAATGTGTGCACCACAAGACAGAAACAGAAATGAGGAATGCCGGGTGACCTTGGGCAAGTCACTTCACTTCTTTGTTTCTCTTTGCTGCTGTTTTCCTTACTACCTTTGGTCTGTCTTGTCCAATTAAAGAAATCTAAAGCAGGAGCGCTCTTCGCATTGTCAGCACACCTCGCCAATGGGGTGCTGACCTCACTTGGATACAACAGTAATAAGTAATAACCATGACAACAATTTACAAGTGATGTCCGGCATTTCTAATATTCTGGGTAAGAAGAGTCGCAGTAACTTATTAAAGCACATGTGTAAGTTCACCTTTACAATGAGAAGCCGGTCTTAACTCTTGTCAGCTTTAATAAAACTTAAAAGCTTAGTTTTTCACCCTGGTGATTTCTCCTGGAAGGCTGTTGCAGAAGTCTGCTGCTGGTCTGAGAAAAACTCTTCTAATTACAAACCCAAATGCATTCTCGGACAACTCTCACCCACCTCTCATGCCAGCCAGGTCTTCTCCAGTGTTCAGGCCTGTGCTGCATTGAAAGAGGAACCACGGCTCTCCCAGGCCTGTCTTACTGGTGAAAGAGACCAAACCCTCCTCCTGAGTTGCAAGTTAAGCCTCCAGAAGAACCTCTGCTTTGTGCTCTAATCCATCAGCCATACAATCACTGTAACTTCATCCTGGATTTAGCCTCCTGTTAAACGAGGCTGAAAACCTTCCAGTTCCACTGACAGGGTGACCTGCCCCAGCTCTCCATACGCTTCTCTCCAAATGGAGGAAAGGGAACCATGTCCTTGTTCCTGACATTCACTGCTCAGTGCTGTCCTTACATTCAGCACTCAGCCTCCATCCTATGAAAGGAGATTAGAGCACAAACCTTTTGGATATGCTCTCTTCCCTCCAGTCTGGGATTGGCTTCCCAAATCTGTGCAACTATGTTTAACTGGGTCTAGGGCACAGAAGTCTTTGGGACTAACGGCATAAAAAAAGATGCAAAGAAACGAGACAGAAACTTCTGCTTTGAGGAAAATATTGTAACACTTCATGGATATGTAGTAGGAAGGACAACTTTCAAACACCCACTGGAAGTAAAATGTATAAGAATATCTTTTTTTCTCCTGTCCTTTCCATTGACAGCATATCACTTTCAAACATCCTAATTTTGCCGGGTGAAAATGTATGCCCTCTTTAATATAGATAAGTCATTTGCCATACATAAGCCTTGTTAATTTAGGATTAACGTTGCTGAAGTAATTAATGTGACCTTATGCAAAACACATGACTATAGCTTTGTACTGAAGTCCTACTGGTTATCTGCAGGGCTGACTTCAGTCTGGTGGTATTAACAGTTGGGTTGGTTTTAGCTTTACAGCTTCAGAGGTCTTCAAAACCCACTTTAAAATAAAAGGTCTTCAACTAAATCTTCCAAAGACAAATGAATGTCAGCTAGTTGTTGCCAGCAGCTGACTGTGAGGAGTAGACACTCTTCGGTATGACTTGAAGAGTCAAAGATCACAGACAGAAACCAAGGATGTAGGTACAGTGGTATGTTCCCTTTTGATTTTAATAACCACCAAAATAGTAGACAGAAATGAGTCAGTGGATGGAGATGGCACCTGAATAGCTATCACATAGGTATGTGCATTTATTTTGAATTTGGTACGAACTTCGTCTCCAAAAGGAGCCAAAAATAACACTGCACTATACTGCAGAACAGCACTTCTTTTAATATGAGAGAATTGTTGAACAAGCAACTGCTACCACATTAATAATTTATCAAGTACAAACTATGGTTATTTTCATGTGGTTTCTCTAGTAAAAAAAATCTGCTGGGAGATTTACATAAAAAGAAACTTCATAGGAAACCAAATGCTACTGCATGGGCAGGGATATAAAATATAAAAGGTCATTTTGTTCAATAACGTTTTGGGATGGTGGTCATTTAAAACACTTTTCATAAACACAGGCAAAGATCAAAGTATTAATGGAGACAATTACAGAGCACAACTTGAGAGCACCGTAGCAATCAGTTGCTAAGGTTAGGAAGTTTACTGTAAAATAATGTTTACATTAATAAAGCCCCGCTGATTTTCATACTGCAAATTGTTTTGACCTTCCAGGCTCCTACCTAGAATTACTGTACCTTCCTTCCCCTAGGAACAGGTTTCAAAGAATTTACTCTTAAAGACACAAACAGCAGCTTTGTCCATTTTTTTTGCAGCTGACACAAAGAAGTCCATTCAATAAAATAGTTCCTTTATTTGCGTATGGTTTCCAAGGACTTTGCTCAAAAATAGCTCACAGGATAATAAGTATCTACTTTTCTCCTGTTCATTAAACTGTATTCATCCATTGCATACGGCACCTTTGTTCACCTTCTTGATGTCAACAAAGCTAAAGAGGGATGGACTGACCTCAAAAAGAAGCTCCGTTATTATAAATTTCAAAGCAGGGGTATTTCAAAGACTATTGCCTAGGGTCACTTCGGATACAAATTCCAGACATTCATGTTGGATTTTGTAAGACGCTGCTATTCAGTCAAAGCCAAGTTCAAAAGAAGCATCCCGTTATGTGATATGTATGCTATTTCTGATACAGAACTCATTATTAAAAGAAATGTACCCGGCAATGCACTACAGAACAAGACCCAGCAGTGTTCAGTTTTGCAATTAAAAGGAAAAGGGGTTTCATCTTTTCCAGCCTGCACAGATCAAGGGAAACAGGTATCTGACTTATGCGATTCTGAGTACCCAGCACTGCCTGGGTCCAGAATGGAGATGAATCCAGGATAAATCCTACCTGCACAGAGAGCACAGCCAAGGAAGAACATCATTCACCAAAAGCACATTTTGGAACATACACATTGCAGCATCTACCAAACTAGCACTGCTGAAGCAGAGATACCCTTGCCCCACACACCCCACATGCCCCAGAGCCCTGCTCACAGCTCTTCGCTGCCTGCTGTCTCGGCCCACAGGGAGCGCAAACAAGCGAGCTGGGTCAGTGCTGCATCTCAAAGCCTTTGGCCAGGTTTTGGTGCCATCCAGTGCACTGCACTAACACAATCCAGGAGTGGATCCTTAAACATAACAGCCATCTCTAGTTCCCTTCAAATTCTTTAACACAGACACAACCAAACTGCTAAAACAAGAGCGCAGGCCTGTTTCCTCACTTACAAATTCTCCTGAAGCATCATGCAAAACAGAGAACACACTCTGCCCACAGAGAACTCCAGACTTGCTTTTCTTTTCTGTTTTCCCCCTCCACCAGCTGACTTTAACACACAGGACATGTAACAATGCCTAGGGCATCATCTCTGACTCCAGGAGTCTCCAGGCAATCTGCAGCCTCTGTGGTTGTGTTACAGGTGAGAGATGAGCAATAATAAAGGAACATTACAGTAGGGAACCCACTGGGATTTTGCAAAGAGAGCAAGTAAATAACTTTCATCAGAAGCTTTAGAAGGGAAAAAAAAAAAAAAACCTGCCTACTAAGCTTCATGTCATCAGATTTCAGGCTTGGATAAAATGTTCAGAGTGAAACCATAGCCTTCCCGAAGCTCATCTGGGTTTTCAATTTCACTATGAAGTCATAACACATAGTCAAGATTGACTGAAAGTCCAAATGTATTTGAGAACGCTTGGACCCAGTTTCAAAGGACCCTGAGCTGACGGATGGCTCTGTGCCTAAATTTCGGTGAAACTTAATTAGGTATGGTTAGAACTGTTCAAAGATGGTAGTGAAATCATTTGATACTCACTTGCACATCATTGTCCTAAATGTATTTATGCATCTGTAAGGCCCTGAAGGTAGATGATGCTAGTAACATGAGGGCCCAAGATCCTATTGTTTTAGGCACTGCAAGAGCACCAGTGTGAGTGCCTGTCTCACATAATTTATAATTTAAGCTGTGTAAGAACAGGATGTCTTTTAGAGTAAGTGATGCTGAACAGGGAATCACCAAAAGCCCAGTTATTAGGTCAGAAACTGCTATTGCTATTGTAAATCTGTTCAGCATTTTATAAATGGGAGTGCTTGGGAGTTTTTAATTTGCAGCAGAAAACTTACAGTATAAGCACAGAGGTTGGTATGTTTTGCTCCTTTCTCCTCACAAAGCTTTTTAAAACATTGTTCTGGTTGCTCAATGCAAGAGAGTTTGTAAATAAGTAGCATTCATTTTAAAAAGTGGTGCAGCTTTTTTTGGAGGGTGGGGGGATGCAGTGTTTTTTAGGTTTAGTTTGGTTTGTGTTTTTTTTTTTGCCTTTTACTTACTTGCCTTATTTTTAAGGAGTTGGAAATCAAATTTCAGCTTATAATGTTGTCTAGTGAATACTTGCTCATCTTCTGTGAGATGAAGGTGCTGACAACAACATAACCTCCCTTGACAGAAATAGGTGTGCAACAAAATCCCTAGAAATCACACAGCAAATACATCCATAAGAATCCCTCAGATTTCCTGAAGTAGAGTGGAAACCAGAGATATGCTTAAAATCCCCAAAGTAATGTGTATTGTCAGCAAACAGGCTAAACTGCTGTTTCTTGGGTAATGCGGGTAAAGTGCCCTCAAAATGACTGTACCAGCGGCAAAAAAGTAGCAATTTTTATGACTTATGTCACATCACATCAAAACAGGTCAGATGCATTTTGTGGGGTTGTTTCACATATGACCCTACAAAATCACATGTCAAGTGATGGATAAGACAATTTCTCAGGAAGCAGTATGCTCCAGGTAAAGCCAGGATTAAAGTGAAGGGCTATTTTCAACAAAGTAAGAAACGTGTGACAAGATGAGATGCCTTTTTCATTCCTCAATCAAGCATGCCGGTATATCCATAAATGTTCAAAAATGATACGAAATAACAGGAGTAATCAGAAGAGTCATCAAAATAGAAAATGCCTGGCCTTTTTTGCTCGGTTTGGCTTGAAGTGGAAACAAGCCCAAACCAAAGTAGATTTTGTCTAAATATTACTAAACAATTGTAGGTGATGAGTGCCAAAAGAACAGCCCATGGTTATACCCTTTACAACAAACTCTGCAACAGAAGTAGGGCAGAGTTTGTAGAAAGCTGGTCCACTTTCATTAGACAAGTACGATTTGAAAAGAACAGAGAACAATGTACAAGCCTTCTTCAGTGCTTCACACCTCCATCCAGCTGGCTCTTCCTCTCAGGCCCTAGAGCATCATGTCCTTCAAAATGATACCTCGATTGGAGTCAGTCAAGTTTAGATGTTCACAAATACCTTTAAATGCAAAACACTGAACAACAAACAGTGGCCTTTTTCTCATGCTGTGACCTACCAACAAACACCTGGGCTGCTTTAGCTTCCAAAGCCATGCTAATTAAATTAAATATTGTTCTAAAAAATAGCATTTCTCTCTCCTTTTCAGTACACAAGGGCAACATCCTCTTCAGGTTCTGTGAATCAACTGCCAATTATCTCCCTGCAAGTGGAAATAAACTCTGCTAGTCAGGTAAAACTGTTTTCATACAAGGGAGCACAAGCATAAGGCTAATGTCTGCTAAAAGGAAATTCAGCATAATAAAACACTGACGGAACAAGGGAGGCAGTTTAAATAAGTGTTCCTCACTCAGTCACTGCTATATACTCTGTCATCACTCACTCTAACATGATGATGTTGCCACACTGAAGCACCATCTTAGCAGCAATTACCTCTGCTACAGGGTCAAACCATTTAGAACTTCTTATTGTTCCCCATCTTAAATGTACCCTGTTTTAAGACTAGCTTTTAATATGGATAATTCACCTGCACAGGAGTCAAGAGCTTGAAATTCCTCCTCCACATCCTTTTTGTGGGTCAGCAGCCCTGGAGGAGAGGTTGACAGGGCCAGGGGAAAGGTAGAGCCTGGATTATATATATTCTTTCACTCGACATGAAGAAGCACATTCACGTTTGGGACTGTGACAGGACATTCATCATCCTGCTCGTTCTCCTGGAGAGAAAGGAGAGCCAGTAATTGCTAGTAAAAGGGGTATCTGAGAGCACAAGGAGCTAACCCGACAAGGTGCTAGTGATACACGTCCTCTTATTCAAGGTATGTTCTAATGCACAGGATTTACTCCAGTCCTATTTACCCTCCAGAATGACACAGATGATTCTTGCTCAAGTCTGCACAAAACCACCTGCCATAACGTCAATGCCTTACGGCACTAATGTTGGTAAGGGTATCGGTGATGGGACACTTGGAAATGCAACGCCAGTCATCAGCTCGGCAAAGTCAGCAAAGACAAGTCATATCCAATACACACGCAGCCTTGCCACTGCAATGCCGCATCTTTCAGACAAACGTGTTTGTTTCCCCGAAGGAGACAGTAACCCAAAACAGGTATTAAAAACATAGAACAGCCAATTATCTTTTTATTGCTTTTTACACTAAGGCCTTTTCTGTCGTACCACCAGGTCCGTTTCACCTGAATGCACATGGAAACAGAAAATGCCTACCTGCTCCTCAATGCCAAGGTGAATTTAATCAGAAAACTAATTGTTTTCATTTTTCTGTTATAAACTCTTCAATTTGCTGTAGCGATTACCAGGGTAAAAATTTTCTGCCTGCAATGAAGTCCAAAAGGGAATGGTCTGTGTTGTTTCTTGGAAGAAAATTGCCTTTAGAAAAATCCTATTTCTTCACTAGAGTATCATGGAGCACCGTGGCTGTAGAATGAGATGCACAGCTTTTGAGATTAATCATTATGATGAATTAGAGAAAAGCTGAAGGCTGTAAAACATATCCGTAGTCTATGACCACTGAGATTCCAGTAATTACACCAGTAACTGCCATCTTCGCTGCTTCTGTGTAGATTCTCCCCCTGCCAACCTCAGTCCTCAGAGAACTGATGTATAATAACCAGCTCTCCACTCACTGGCCTTAAACAGCTGGCAGCTGTAAGAAGCATGAACTAGAACCAAAATACCATATTAAACTATTTCCTCAGCCACCCGTACAATATTCTGTGTTTAACGAATAAGCAAGAATTGCTGAGAACGAATCTCTTCAGTGAGATACTGTTGGATTTTTATCCTTAGAGCCAGCATTCGATACAGCCGTAGAAGATGCACTCGTGTCATGGTATCTCATTATTTCTTTTGATGTGTTATCACATCTTTATGGAGTGGTGCTGGTTCCAGTCATGAAATGCAAATTTGGAACACAATGTTGTGTCTGCTCAAATGGAAGCTGAGCACACACAGCACATATAAATAACTCTAGTGCTGGGACTTCAGGAAAGGATTTAAGATGATATTTGAAGAAAAGCATAGAAGTTTATAATGCTGCAGTCAAACATACAATTTTCACAGCTTGAAGTAAGTCTTTTTCCCTAAAATATTTTGTTACATACCATACAGAAGCTGGTGATCATTAAACTGTGTGATAAGGAAACCCGCACAGTGCATAGAGCCAGAGACAAAACATGTATCTGGCAGAGTTTGCAGCCCCAGATCTCATATCAGTGATTGCACTGGACACTCAATAACATGAGCATGTCCCACAACAGATTCAGCAAAGCAGCAATTCAGAACCTTTAAATTCAGGAGGGACAATCACACCACTGACTGACATTTTATAAAATGAATAATACTGAATTTTACCCAGAGAAGTCATTGTTAAACCCCCTGACTCATGTTTTCTTCCTAGCAGGAGCATTCCCACCAGTTTTTGCAGCAGCATGCTCTAAATGGCTAACCACTTTGGGTGTTAAAGAAAACCTGCATCTTGTTTGTAATACAGCTGGAGTCAGAGAAAAGGAAATGGGAGACAGCGTCAAGATATTTGTGAGAAAACCAAACATGCAAGAGGCAAGCTGGCTGCCTCGGCGGAATCTATTTTTTTTTATTAACTACAGAGAGGCAGAGGTAATTCAGATAGAGCATTATCTAATTGCAATGGCAAGATGAGGAGCATTTATGAACATCCATTGTACCAGATCTAAGTGGTCGTGCTGTTCAAGGAGAAATGAAAATGTGAATTGAGTAGGGTCCAGGAAGTCAAGTGCAGGAATAAGGAGAACTGAGAGCTCATTTATTGCAAGCCCCAACCTAATGAAAAGACAGATCATTGGAAGTAATGAAGAGCCAGCCAGCACTAGGAATAGATTACACATGCACATAAAAGCACTGCTTCTCTATGTTATTGAATGTGGGTTCCACAGTGTTCTAAAACACCGGCAGCAATGAGGTAAATCACACCACTGGTGCCCAAGGAGTGTTCTGACGTGTAAACCACATGCTGACTGTCACCTTGTGCCACACAGAGATCTTAAATGGTTCCAGCTGACCTGCAGAAAAAGCAACACTGACAACAGCAGCAGCACATTGTTAAAAGACTGAAGGAGGACTATTTTTGGTATCAGTAATCCCTACTGACCACCTGCCTGTTTGTTGTCAGCTGACAACACACTGTCGCCTCCACAGAAGCAGAGTACCCCCTAGGGAGAAGAGGAAAACAAATACTGGGAATGAATTAATAAATAAACAAACAGACAGGGAAGCTGATAAAACATCAAAAACAAAACCCCTGCAACAGAGGCAGGAAAGGAAATGCGAATGTGGGAAGTTACTAACACAGGAACATTTTGCCAGGATGGAAAAAGCAAAATCTGCCAGAAAGGAAGCAGCAAAGTTGCAAAAGCAGGAAAACCAGGAGCTATAGAGGATTCCAAAGCTGAGGCACTGTTAGAGCTGAAGTGGAGCTGTGAAACGAACGGTCTCTGGCTGCCCTTCGCACAGAGATGGTTTCTGACCGAGATGCGAGTACTGACGGTTTTCAGGACCCCTGAAGTATCTCTACAAAGCTAAAGCCTCCCGGAGTCCTTAAAACAGTGGAATTACACAGTCTGTTGACAGGGGAAAAGGAGGAGGTCTTGAATGGTGAGAGGGCCTTAGGGAAACAATCATGGAACCACCTGAAAACTCAAAGGCAGGCTTGTTTTCTTACCAAAATAGAGGCCTCGTTGCCATCTCATCTGAAGAAATTACTGTGACTGACAGGCTAGAGGCTCACATATAAAGGCATCTTTAACTTACAAAGGGCTTCTGAGACTATATTTATACCCCAATTTTGAGCATCTCTCAGAAAGCTGCTGTCAGAAACGGTCTCATTACGCCACTGCCAAACAGAGCACAATAAGAGAGTTACTACCCAGAGCCTAAAACTTAAGTAGGTGGAAAAGACAGCAGGTCTTTAGAGAACAGACTGGGGAAAAATGACAGGAATAGGAGCACAATTTAGAGTTTAAGCCCCTGTGAAGCTAACAGAAAGACTATTCATTTATTTCAGCAGACTTTGGATCAGACCCCTCACTTCTGAAGAGCTTTGAAGTTGAAAAGTGTTAGAGGAACACTCAAAATACTTATCAACAGAAAAATGCAGCTAAAGAGATGTATATGAGTGTCTTTTTACCTTGTTTGGAAAGGTCAGAAGATCAAGAAGAATGCTTGCAGATAGGAGGTGATTTAATGGGATTTGAGGGGAGCACTTTAGAAACAGTATGGATAACACATGAAAAAGGAGCTGAGCCTATGTTAGAAGAGCTTGTGCACTATAAACTCATCAGGACTAGCCAAGGACAGGTCAGAAAGCAGAACAAGCTAAAGCAGGCTGTTCTTCTAACTTACAAGTGCCCTGAATATTTGCTATCTTGTCATAAATCAAGGTAAAACATCTTACGCAAGTTCTTTGGCAGAAATGCTGGATTAACAAGCTTTTACCACCAAATCTGTCCCTGCAGCTTGTTGTCATCAGCCAGATGCTATGCAACATTTTAATTCCCACGTGGGCTGGAAGCTACTGCCTGAAGTTCACACATTAAAATGAGGAGAGCCTCCCTGTGCTCCTTTAACACCCTCCTCCATGCCTTATGACCAGTGGAATAAGGCATGCTCCAATGAGGCTAGCTAGTACAGACATCCAAGAACAGAATTTGCAGCTGCAAAGTGGAGTAGCATCTTTCAAACTGCACGTGCAGTCGGAGAAAGCAGGTATGAAAACAGATACCTGAACAGCCAAGAGCCGTTACCATTTCATGCTCTGGAAAAATGTGCTTCTCATCTCAGTGGAAGGATAGCTGTACCTTTATTCTGCAGGAAAACTTCAGTCAGACCTTTTTAATATGCTATATATAATAAATAAATAAATAAATAAATAAATAAATAAATAAATAAATAAATAAATAAATAAAAAGCCACCAGCTCTGTAGTTTAGGTAAACCGAATACAATTCCAGGACTGAAAGGGTGACTTCTAGTAGCTCACCTACCTCAAATTCCTACCCTATGGATGTTGGCTAATCCATCTTACTTCGTATTTTCAACCAGCAAGGAGCTCAGACACAAGCCATGTCAGCTGACAAGCCATGACTTTGGAAGCTGAAGCCAGGCAATCACTCATGACCGTCTGTGCATTCCCTTACAAGATGCATTTTACTGTTATAAATAAGCCTTCAAACACAGAACAAATATTCACCAAATATGCCTATCTTCCAGAATTTATTCTCCTGTGGAGCGCTGAAGCTTTCAAGATCTCTAGGATGTTCCCAAGAACTCGGAACAAGGTTGTGTTTTAATTATTCCACAGATTGTGCTGTAAAGGGACTGAAAGTTAGCCAAAATTAACCAGGTAGGTCTTCTGACATGATAGCTGCATTATGACAGACTCCAATGGTTGAAGTCAGTGTGGAGCTCATTTTATCTCCATTCCCCAAATCTCAAATATTCAGCGAAGCAAATAAAGATGGGTGGTAGAAGGCTAAATGCGCTGAAAGATTTTCAGAATGAAATACAACTCTGCAGGCAAATCTAAGCATTGTTTTCTGTCAAACCTTGCTCCATGGGTGAGCTGCTGCAAAAAGATCATGTTTACCTCCACACAAATCTCTGCTGAATGCTCCCATATGGCACACACAGAGTGAGAAGTGACAGCGGCGATGGGTAAGCCACACAGCACTTTCTTCAAGGGTCTCTCTGTAGTCTGAAGCTAATCACACATCCTGCAGATATGCTTCACGGTTTTTAGAACTTTTTTTTTCTGAAGAAAAATAAAGCAATTAGGGCCACAGTCACACTATGTTTTCATTTCAGCTAATTCATCTAAGTTAAATTAGCTGTTATGTAGTTGAATAGGAAATAACACTGACATCATAAGAAGTGCAAAGTAACACAGCACGTGGGTTGATAACAGCAGACAGCAGCTTCTGTGGGGCTGGAATTTATAGCCACTAAAACAGAGTGAAAGAGCAACCAACTAACTAAAATCTGTCAGCAAATCACCAACCAGGTAACGTCCCATTGTTTTATTTACCATGTCTTAGCGGAATTAAACGTGGTGGCACTATTACTCATAATCAACATGCCATGTTTATTATACACGAGGCCTTGCCAAACATACTTCCTTGCAAAAGCACAACAGTTGCTCTTTTGAGGCTACAAAAGAGAAAGATGAGGAAAGCCAACTACTTCCTCAAGGTGAGATGTGGTTAGCTTTGGGCCTGACTTTACAGAATGGCTATTTTTGACACATTATTTTTTCAATACAACTATTTTAATACGCAGACATACAATCTACAAGGGGAAAGAGTTCAGGTTCAAACAGGTTCTTAGCCCCAAAAATAAACATGAATTCCATTCTCCTTCATTAGGCTGTGAATACATAGCCAACACAAGTTCAGAAGGGGAAGTCCTGTTTAACTAACTCAATTTCCTTTTATGACAAGGTTACCCAGCTAGTTTACGACAGGAAGCCAGCAGATGCAATACTTTTGGATTTCAGCTAAGTTTCCGTTACTTTTTCTTGCAGCGTCCTTCCAGACAAAACGTCCAGCATACAGCTAGATGAGTACATGCTATGAGGGGTGGATGCTGGGCTGACAGGTCAGGCTCAAAGGGTTACAGTAAATGGGGTTACATCAGGCTGAGCTTCCCCAGGGCTCCATTTTGGGGCCACTTCTCTTCAATGTTTTCATAAATGACCCGGATGCAGGACTCAAATCTAAGTTTGTAGATGATATGAAATTAGGAGGAGCTGCTCAGGAGCTGCTCTTCCCTCAAGAGGCTTTGCAGAGTTCCTGACAGACCAGAGGGCTGGGCAATCTCCACCCACATGAAGTCCAACAAGAGCAAGTGCTGCATTCTGCACCCAGGACGGGCCAACCCTGGCTGTACGTACAGGCTGCCAGGCCAGATGTTGGAGAACAGCCCCACAGAAGACTTATCACAGAGGAAAATACAGCTTAAGGAAAGGAAGCGAGGACCAAAGCAGCTTTCCAACAGCCAGCTCTAAATTTCTCCTCTGCAAAGCCAAGTCATTCCACTGCAGGAAAACATTTGTTCTGGAAAGACCAAACCTGGAGAAAGCACCATATGTGCAGCACCTCTTCTTGTATGGATGTAAGAGCGTCTGCAACATTTGTGCTTTCACCAGCACATGAACAGATTCGCCTTAGATCATGCAGACAACAGTGTTTGGCCACTTAGCACCTGTAAGTATGCCAAACAACAGGATTAGACTTTGCCTGCCTTCTTGTTCTCCATTAGGATTTCAGGGTGGACTGGCAGGTGCTGACTTCCTACATTTTCAAAGTGTTATCTCCCTAATTCCTCCTGTGCTCTTTCACCCCCTGAAGTGCTCCCTGTGAGATGCTACCAGACCGCCTCACTGCTCTGAGTTTGCTGAAGCAAGAGCTCATCAGCCCTCCCACATGGCTGACACGCACGTAAAGAACACGCAGGCAGTGAGCAGAATGACGAGGTGATGTCACAGCTGAAACAAAGCTGTTTTCCTTGGTACTTGGCACGTATTTTAAATAAATAGTGACTGCAGCCTCAAGGGAAAGTGGTAAATTGAAAACGTGGGGAACTACTCATAACGGGCTTCTACCACACAGCCCCATCTCCTGCTGCTGAGAGGGTAAGAAGTTCAGGCTCAATAACCAGGCTTTTCCAGCCTTCATTGCTGAGGCTGTCAGCAAGGTTTCCTCCCAGCCAGAGCCAAGAAGAGGTTAGAGAATGTACTCAGCTGAAATATTTTGAAATGTTTCCCCTGCACAAATACTCAAAGACACAAAAAAATCTCTAAGCACACACCAGGATGTCCATTCCTAATAGTAGCTGCCTTCACACAAACTAAACATCCTAACCCCAGCAATGGACCTCATCATAACCATGGTATACGGACGTGAGCTGGGGACCATACACCCTGTTCTAAGTTATTATCTCCTCACCCAGAAGTTGAAAACAAGCCACAGAAATGCCTTTTACACTTCCAGCCTCACCACAGCAGTGGACTCCCACTGTTTATTCCCAGCCAGAACTTGGATGAGTCTCAGTGGGCTCACTGTTTACAGAGAAAATGGCAAAGTTCAGAAGGTTCCTCAGCCCCCACACATCTATAATTACCTTGTTTTCTGCAGTTTGGTCAGAGGAGGGATGAATGTTAGTTCTTTCCAGTAGTTCTATTTTCATCCTAGCATCGTTTTTGGGGCAGTAAAATATGTCAAAATTGGAAGCCATCCTGTGTCAAATAACATCTAATTTGCCCTAAACAAAGGAGAAGGGAACTTGGTCACCTTTCCCATTTGCTTCTGCACATCTTGTCCTTGTAAAGGGTCAGAAGCACACAGCTGTACTCGTTTGTACTGGCTGAGAATTCAGTCCAAAAGATAAACCTCGTTACCTTCCTTGTTACCTGAGCATTGAGCCAAACCTGAGCTGTCATTCACATCTAAACAGAGGATGGAGTCAAGTTCTTTCATGCAATCCTATTTTGTTTTCTCTCTGTCTTTGAAGTAAGGAAGGAATAACACCCCACTTCATTACAAGAACAATGACTCTCATCTTATTACTCAAAGCCATACCCAATGCCAACAGCTGTATGCTTATTTTGACCATGTCCTCAGCTTTTCTGGTCCTGTTCTCTCTCTCAAAATATGCTCTTTATCCCCAGCACCCCAATCTCAGTTTGCCTTATTAATCCAAGCAAACACCCCAGTCCAACCAGACTAACTTCTTCACTGTACTTTTACCACTTCATGCTGTTGGCAGCAGCCTCTATTGTTTCAGCCCTCACCAAATAAAGATGTTTTTAACTGCTCACTCATTTAGCTTGAACAGAATTTCAGTTGTTATGCCCACCAGTTTGAAAGAGGCTCACAGCAATATTCACATTTATTAGCTGGAACCAATAACAAACTAAACACTTGTCATTTTGCATTGCAGCTCTGATCCTATTTTCTTTCTTCCTCGAAGAAGCCATTAAAAAAATCAGATCTTAAAAAGAAAAGTTCATCTGTGGCTCATGAATAATGATGTTTTTATTATAGGAGAGGTTTGGGCTTTTTTTTCCCCTTCATTTTCACACCTTTTTATTGTCATCGAAATGGTTGACTGCTTTTTCTGTTATATTATTTCTTATTCATTTCTTAGATGTCTGTCAGACCTCTGTCAGAGGTCTACCAACTTCTTCATTCCATGCTTTCCACCCATTCCTTCCTGCCACAGCATCTGTTTCCACTACCGCTCACCCAAAGCAGCCACTACTTACAAGCAGTTTACCTAATGTGGTGATGCCCAGGTCACAGAGGATGACACCAAGGACAGAAGAAAGTATGCTTGCAAGGCTGGAAATACCATGTATCTTTCTTGGGAGTCTGCCCTACAGATCGCTACTTCAAAATGGAAAAGTTCGGTATTTGCTTCCTAATTTTGGTAACTTTACTTTCCTATAAAAGCTCTGAGCTGCTAGAAAGAAGGGATGAGCACATCTTCCTGGAACTCAAAACTGGGACTTAGAGCTCAAAGCAACGTGAAAAACTCAAATAAATAAATAATTCAAAGGTTTATATATATATATATATATATATATATATATATAAAATTTTAAAAAAGGTCATTTCCTTACTATTTAAAGTCACACATACCCCTACTAATCTGCTGGAAGTATACATTGTGCTCCAGCTGTTACTGTGTGGCTCCTGGGGAAACAAGAAGCATACCAGGAAATGAAATAGTAGTCAAAAGAAAAATTAAACATTCTTCCTGAGGTATACCATGTATTTAGGTAACACGTGTAATTATACAAACAGGTAGAGGAGGAAAGCCCAAAGATAAGACCAGACCGACTGTGTGGGATAATTAATAGCCAGTGGCATTCGCTTTTGGCCATGAAATGCTGTGTATATATGCTCTCCTGTACAACGAAAGAGCCTGTGCTTTCATGTATCAGCTTTAACTAGCACTTGTTCCTTGAAATAAGATTAGACGCTCCATCATCAGAATTTACAAGTCCCAACACATTCCTTTGATACCAACCAGATGCACAGCACATGTACAGTAGACCATGGAAGCCATCTACTGTCTTTGTCCCAGCAAAGACAAAAATAGGGGTTCTTTCATGTGTTTACCTATGGGGACTCTTGTACAGAGCCTGAAAAGAGGTCTGGGTAAAAGTTTACCAGCAAATATGCAAAATTTTAACTCCTTTAAAAGCATAAGCCTTTTCAGACCATGCTGAAAAATGACAATGGAAGTGTTATTACTGTCCTGTCTACAGCTAAGTCTCACTATCTTAGGTTTTTCTAAGGGACCTATTACGCTTGTGTCTGAGTACCAGCAATGAAAACGCCATTCTCAAATAATTTGAACAATTTTAAATCCAATTTTCTTGCCAGTTCTATACAAAATGAATGCTCTCCTATAGAGATCATGGAAAAAAAGTTTCTTTTAAAAAAATAATCATGTAAGATACACTCTGCAAAAGGACTTTTGCCTTTTGCACACAAAGAGACTGCTCACATCTCAATAGTCAGTAAGAGAGTCTCTACTTGGGAAAAATAAAAAAAAAATAAAATGAAATCATATCTGGTGCACTTCTGTGAAAGGTGAGTGGTTTATCCCAAGCAGCAGGCAATTCTGTCCGCTGTCCTTGCCAGATGGACAAGAAGCAGCTCCTGAAGTGCCCCTACAAGTACTTATCCCAGTCCAACTCCCCAGTTCACTGTGTCACCAAAAAGCCAAACCGAAGCTGTAGCAAATGCACTGCTGCTCCCCAAGAAAGACAACACGGTTCATTGAGCAATGCTGTGGTCTCACCATCAGGCTGCAGTACAAGAATCACCACATTTCTGAAATTACCGCTCACACCTGTGGTCACTCTAAACATCAGCCCTGGTGTGCCTTGCAAAGGACGGACCGCTGGCCAACCACGCAGTGACAGAAGAGGCAAGAGGCCCTTGCAGGAGAGCACAGGCTGATGAAACCTTACCACAGAGGCTGACTGAGCTGGCTCTCCTATTCAAATCACCAGTTCTGCAACTTCCAAACTCTGTTTTGGGTCTCAAAAGTAAAAACTGAACCGGATGCCTTTACAAGGTGATATTCACTTCAGTCCCCACCAGGGCATCCTGAGGACCTTTCTCTGTTCACTCTAACCGTGGCTCTCTGTAACCCGCTACAGTTTTTAATTTAAAGGAATGTATTTTGAAGTCATTGTGTCTGGAAACATCTGACACAGATTAAGCCGTAACACAGCCTGCCAGCTGGCTAGCCAAGATCAAACCGACCCGCTGCCTCAGCCACTGCTCCTGTGGGCAATGTAATCTTAGCACCTGTTGCCATGGGACTCCAGTCACAAAAAAAAAAAAAAAAAAAAAAAAAAGAATGAATAAAATCCCTTAATGTGCTTCCTATCTCTGAACTTGCACTCTGGCAAGAAGCAGCTGCCTCACACACTGGGAATGTGATCAGTTGCCCTGCAGACGTGGGCAAGGCTCCACAGAAGTGAGCAAGGCACCCTGCGGGCCCTCAGGCCCTGCCTTTCAAACCAAACAGGCCCTGGGATGAAGGCAGCCATCCTGCTACTCGTGCTCATACCACACAGGCTTCAAAAGAGCAGAGGCCAGCCATAAGCTCAGGAAGCACCAGCTCAGGTATCTGTCGCTGTGCCCATTAGGCTGAAGACACCTGGCTGAGCGACCGTGAGGAAAGGAGGCAAAGACAGAGAGAGGGGAAAGCTGTGCGGTGATGAGCATCTGTGCACGGAGGAGCCAATCTTGGAAGGTGTTGTGTCGTGTGTCTGAGGTATACAACAGCTGCTTAGCTAATAGCATTACCCAGGATCATGACAGAAAAGAGCATTAGCAATGTTATAGTGTAGGAAAGAAAAGAATTATGGGCTGCATTTTTTTCCCAAAGACTAATATAATGAAAAGGGTTCTGCTGAAGCCACCAAGGCACCCTTCAAATCATGTATATTATAAATCAGCAAAGCCCTGAGGCATCATGTTTATATAGACACTTAAATTTAAAATAAAAATACTCAATCTTGGTTTCTATGAGTAGCGATTCAATTACTTTGAGCTTTAGAGTCTGAATAATATGAAGCATAAAACTAAGTTTTGTCCCCAAGGTATCTCTCACTTGTGGACCATTTAAATCACCTAGTTGCATGAAGCAGACAAAACAAATTAAGCCCCAAAAAAGCAACAAAATTAGTCTTTTATCTATAAAATCTGATACAAGCTGTGTAATAGAGAAACACACAAAAAGCACTTGGGGTATGGAGCATCATGGAGCCCTCCTCAGCTGTACTTCTACCTCGTCCCTAATTCTGTAAAGCTCTCCAAAGAAAGGCAGGAGATATTTTATTACTGCAACTGTTTGACAGGCTGGTCCTAATACCCTTTCGCTGTCTAGGTGAATCAGTACCTGACTAGAGCGTAATGAAATTTCAAACATAATGCAATAGAGGTTATTACAATGACAGCTAGAAAGTTCATTGAGACTGTTCTGTAGTTGGAAGTTCTTTTTTTTTCCTCTTCTTTTTTTTCTTTTCCTTTTTTTAATCAAATTGGCCGCTAAAGCCTTGATTCTATAGCTGAAGCTAGAAGCACACACAGTGATATGGCCTCACTTAGCTCAGCTGACTTCAGCAGAGTTCAGCACAGAAAAATGCACCGATAGCAAGTTGAAGAAGCCAAAGGATCTGAACTTCCCTAAAATGTCCAGGTTTGCAGAGCTGGGGGTTCCTCCGGTCCCTGTGATACGCTGCTATATCAGCACGGTGTAAATCCAATTGCTTCCTTACACAGTCCTTTTACAGCACAAGTTCACCTACCGCAGTGTCATCTGAGGCAATCCCATTACACCTGCATGAGTAACTTTTGTAGCTGGTATTGGAAGAAGAGGAAAATGGTGGAAGTTTTTTCATGCCTAACACTGAGCCACGTAAAATCCAGTACCTGGGCACCTACATTTCAAAAGAGCTCATTCAAACATTAGAATAAAGTCAGCTCACCGTACAAGCAACCAAAGGGATGGGCTTGAAAAGCTTCTCAGAGACCTGCTACCTGCCTGTTCTGCAACTAAATGCAGACTCACTTACCTGTACAATGGCATCCAACATTATAAATCAATTTACGCACCTCTCCCAAATACATTAGAGTGTCCCCGGGAATATTAAAGGCTTATTTTTCTTGTCTGGCCAATTCCCTTTCATTCTGCAACTACCTTTTAAAGTTCTTCTATCTCTACATTACCAAAAAAACCTTTCCCACTGGAACTTAAAAAAGAAAAAAAAAATCCTGGAAGTAACTGCCATTTCATCAAACCCCACTAGGCTGTTAAAAGAACTGGAAGAGACCAAAGTCTCCAGTAAGGCAGATATTTAGAACAGAGAGGCTGTGGGGTTGTGCAGCGCACCTCTTCTCACAACCAGCCAAGTTTTCCAGGCATGCTGGAAACCTGTGTACAACATCACCTCTGCATGCCTGTGCTGTACATGTTCCAGCACCCCCGTGTACTCTTCCTATGGACATCACAAAGTCCAAGTCTGGCACGGCACATGCTAAAGTCAAGACCTCAACACCATCAGAGAATGCTAGAGTGGGTCCAAGACAGAAAGAACACAATACCTGCTCGGTGAAAGAGTCCTTGTGGACTTAGGGTGGTACAAAGTAATAAAAAGCAATGACAGTTTTGCTAGGCTGCTCTGGGCTTGCAGGCATCGCCCAAAGCTGCAGATGAGGGAGGAGGTGACAAGCAGTGTGTCATACTGAGATCAAAGCGCAGTGTGGCCCTGTGACATGGCCAGTACCCACTAGACTCGGATGGATCCAACCCCATATTGATTGCCTGTGACCCGAAGCAGGGGATCAGTGCAAAACGTGGTTTCTGAGCAGAAGTCAAGAGAGTTTTCTATCCAGAATTTTGCACTATACCGGTTCGCTGCCATGACTGGGAAGGAAATTTTCTTACAAGTCTCTATGCAGTGCTCTCAAGCTGTAAAGGATTCTGCTAACAGTCTTCTGAGGCCAGCTGAATGTCACTTTATACTGCTTCAGAGGTGCAAAGCAGCCTTATCTGGACCAAAAGCATGGGCCTTGAGGTCTCCAGAGATAAAAGGCCAGAGTACTAAACCACTCTGCCTTGCCAGCCACTATAAAGAGTCATTTAATTTAACCAAACTCATTTAAAATACAGCTTGATAAAGAACTGGACCAGAGTATTTAATAAAAATAAAAAAAAAAAAAAAGTGGAACTATTCCTCTGGGTCGGATGACACTCCAATATTCTTGCAAGAGGGAGAAATGATAAAATGTTTAATAAAATTTACAGCATTTCATTCAGATAAAAGTTGGAGGATGCTCAATTTATGGGTGGTGTTTGGCTCAGAGCAGCAATAAAAGTCAGGTCAGTAAGTGATTCTCTTTCCTAACTTGGAAAAAAACAATGTTCTGACTAGATCAAGTATCATCATAAGCCATATAGGCAGAAAAGGGAGTCCCCTAATACAAAGCACCCACTGAAAAAACATCCAAGAGGTGGCTTTCTTTTAGATAGATGCAAAATATCAAAGCAAATTATTTATGTAATGTCTGTAAATACAATACTGTCTTGGAAACTATGAAAATTGTGTTGGGAATAAATCAGGAAGTCATCCCCAGCAAAGAGGCTGGTCTTTATAATTAAACACACTTACCATGGTCATCAGCAAGCATGAAAGTCAAATTCAATTAAATAAACTGTTCTGAACTTAAAAAAGAAGGAAGTAATAGCCAAAAAGTAAAGGAGCTTCAGCAAAGTGTTGAGAATTTGCTGCAGCCATGCAACAAACCTATCTAATGGGAGAGAAAGGTGGTATGGAACATTTTAATGCAGTACTCCGCACTGAAGCAGGCTCATTTTTTATGCTTCTCAAACACTTTCCAGCAAGGCACTGAAAAAGTCTGAGTAAACTATAGTTAATACTTCAGTTAATACAGAGGGAAAACTTCTACAGACTTAAATAGCAGCGAAGTGAGAACCAGGTCCTTCAGATTCTGTGTAATGGTTTGCTCTTCACTTCATCCTGCTAGCAGAAGAATTACATTTAAGCCCCATGCTGTATGGAGCTCTGGAGGCAGCCATGCTACGAAACAGTCCTCTGGCCTGGAGAGGTGACAAACGAGAGTCAGAAGGAAAAAAACTGCAAAAGTTGGGATTTGCCCTATTTTACAACTGAGGACCATGGCACAGACTGATCAGATGAGTTGCCCAGGGTTACATGTACTCTGATACAGCCAGAACTAAAATCCCAGTATCCTTGGTTTCATGCCAGTGTTTTAGCCTTGGACTATCACTTCTCTGTTAAAAAATACAAAAAAAAAAAAAAAAAAAAAAAAAAAAAAAGCCCTGCTACCTCCCAGCAGCGGGCTGAGCATTCCACTCCTGCGACAGACAGGCAAACTGAGGGAAAGGAGAATTAGGTAATGAAGTCTGACAGAGCCTCGCTTGTTTTGAAAGGCAGGTCACTGACTTGGGCGCTTCATTCGGGAACCCAGTGCCGGTTCGGCTGGGCACACACTCCTACGGCCGGGCACGTACGCAGCCAGCTCTCACTCCCAGAGCTCGCTCTCAGTGCACTCTTTTTACTGCAGTGTTTCGCACTGCTGCTGTACAACCCTTATGTATTTTTTTTTAATTACACCATCACTCTCTGCAGACATTCCCCTGGTTCCTAGGGTGGAATTACTCGAAACTTATTTAGTAAATACCCAATGCCAAGGAGTAATCTATTCCATTTGAGCTGGAAGCAGAATAGCCAAATAGGAACATGACTCAAGGCTCCTCTGACTAAAGAGAAAGAGAACAAGGAGATGGAGAAAACCACAAAGGGAAACTTTCTGGTTCAACTGTACCAAACACAAACTTATTTATGAAACAGGTTGTTTGTAAAGATTTCATGCCAAGTGCTGGCAGGCAGCTGCCTTGTATTAGGGTTGGGCTGCAAGTGCAGCTATAATGAAGATGGGGAGCGGTCCAAACAAGCATTTAGATAGCTGGGAAGTTGCTGCTTTCCCTTCTGCCTGGAACACAAACATAATTGTCCTGAAACGCACATGTGTTTTCGGGAGGAACAGGGCCAAGCTCATGTGTTCTTCCTCCCTGAGGTCATAACCACACCAGGCACCACATCCCTTGAACTACTGCATTTATCAAAAACATTCTTCCATAATGAAAAACGTCAGTTAAGTTATTGGGCTTGGATTTTTTTGAAGCACCACAGAGTAAATAATAACAAGACTGCACACAGTATAAATGCTGAGGTGGATTGACTATTGCCTGGCAGTAATCACAGCATGAGAGAAGGCTCCCTGGCTCTCTGGGAACCATCCTGAGATTTACTTGCATCAGCCTTCAAACTGTGCACACATGCCTCAAGCCCTACAGTTCCCAAGAAATTACCACTGATAATTGCTGATTTATGACCATAGCCTTTGATGAACAGGCTCATTAGGCAAACATGATTTACTGCATGTTTTCTGCTTAGGGTATATTTATTTAAAACAAAAAATCGAAGTAAAAGGAGAGTGTGGTTGGATTAAGATCTGCCACCACACAGAACAATGCAGTCCTCCATCTGTTTTGCCTCACACTGTTATCCAGGGGACTTCACATCACACTGAACTGACCCTTAATGCCATTAGAACAAATTGTTGTAGAAACTGAAATGTGTTACCTTCCACATGAGTTCAAGTTGGCAACAGAAAAGAGAGGCTGAAACACAGAGATTCTTAAAGAAAACAATGCAGCAGAACTGGACAACTGAATACCAACTGCCATCTGAGGGGGAGACAACAGAAAGTCTGCCACTTACAGCTGAGACGTGGGTTGCTTTATGAAGAACCTGACTCCACATTGGTTTGTCTTAAAACAACAGTGAGGTTTGGTTGTTTGGTCTTTGGTTTGGTTTTCAGTTTTATTCTTTTTTTTTTTTTTTTTTTTTAAGCGATGCCATTAAATTCAATGCCAAAGCAACTCACCAGAATAAATACAACAAGCAAGCAGTTCACTGGTACCAAGTCTGGCTGCCTGGGCTCTAAAATGGCAGGAATTGAAAAAGGATGTTAGCTTTCATTTGATCATTTATATGGACCCCAGCCATGACAATGAAGGTGTTGCTTATAGATGTGGTTTCTGAATAGAAACAGGGAAGCTTTATCGATAGTGACCCCATTCGCTATTAATGCTCTTGCATTCACAAAATGAGTCCGAGTCTGCCCAAAACTGGAAGATGCCCCATTTAGCCAACATTTGAACCAGAAGTAAGCAGGATGTTCTTACTCCATACAGCCACCACCCCTGAAAACTTTCCAACTCACTGATTATATTTGTACTCTGGGAACAACAAAGGGACAAACAACAGCAGCAGCTAGGCTAGAGAAAAATTACCGGTGATAAAATACGACAGGTGATCACTCTAATGGTCCAAGCTGTCTTGGCTACCACTTCTCTCCCGTTGTTCAAAACCACAGGAAGATTTATTAAGAGGGGAAAAAAGCTGTAATGCCAAGTCCTTGAGAGGCCAAGATGAGTCAGTGGAAGAGATTTGGTGAAATAATCATAAAGGAAAATTACCCAGGTGGGAAAAAGAGCAGATTCCACTTAAATTACCAACTCTTCCATTTAACATCACGAGCACTTAGAGATGTAAAAATCACTAATTTCTTAAAAATTTTCCACAGCTTAAGTGTCCCACATCAGATCTAACAGTTGTTTCCTGCACACAGTCACCCAGAGCCAAGACTCAAAGCACCCAAAAGCAGCAGTCACCCAGAGACTGACTGCTGCTTCGCTCCATGCAAATGCACTGTGCAAACTGGCTCCAAATGGCTCAGGCCCGAGGTGCCAAGCAGAGAGCTCCCAGCAGAGGGAAAGAAAGAACTATTTCTGCACATCTGATACCAATATAACCCTGGAGCAAATCATCTCAACTGGACTCAAGGACACTGGTTTATAGACAGCCCTCATGTTCTATTTATAATGAAGGAGCTTGTGAAGTTACTTTTCCCTGAGATACAGGTAAAGAGCTGAATTTAAATTCAAACCTAGTCAGAGAGAGAGAGAGAGAGAATATCAGAGCATCTACACTTCGGTATGGAAAATCTATTTTGGTATATTTCACTCTAGATTCAAAAAGGAATATTTAAACATAAAAGCTAAATATCACAACTAAAATTACAAATTTAAAATGAGTTCAAATCAGTATTTAAATTAAAGCTATTTTATTCAAATCACTATTCTGGTATTTTCATAATAACAAACAGTGGCAGAACTGATCTCACACTTTTTTTTTTATTTTATTTTTTTAATTCCCAGACTGCAGGATATCTTGATTATTGCAGCTTTTCATTTCAGATTGGAACTTTGTTCTGAAATAACAGAAGTGCCAACATAAGAGAAGCTTTTTTCCCTGAACAGACTGCAGTCAGTTTTCCTTGGGTAAGCCAGACGCACACCATTATTCTGTTCTTCTGTTTTTTCCAATAAGCATTTCTGACATCAGGTGTACGTTATTACACAGCAGACCTCAGGACTCTGCCCTGACACAGAGAAGCCCTGGGTTAACTCAATTACAGCAACCTTGTGAAAAAGCTCTTAAACATCACGAGACAAAGCACAGCCTGCAGAACTTTGCAAACAGCTCTTGCCCATCCTCAGACATGCAACAGACTAGAAATACCCAGAATGAAGTACAGCACCCTGGGAATAAGGTTGGCCTCGTATATGCAAATGCCATTCTTGCATTTACAAGCTCCACTGCCCAGAACTCAAAGCTATGTAGGTGGTTAGTTTTTTCCGGTAAAGTGACTCACTCTTGTATCAACATTTCCAGAAAAGACCAGAAAGCCTAAAAAAGCCTACTCTAGCTTAATGAGCTGCCACCGTGTATGAAGACATACAGTGCCTCAACTCCACAAAATGGTAATTTAATTAAAAAGCTTATTGAAAGGTAAATCAAAATGATCAAGCATTTTCTATTAGCTATACTCCATCGAACACGTATCAGGATTATTTTCTGGAGATTATTTATTTAACTTAGTAACTTGATGGCTGGATTTTCATCGCCATCCATGACAGCATATTCCTTCGCAATACTCTCTCAATGGGGAATTTACAGTCAGCAGCATAACTCTCAGGCCTGGAATTTCAAAAAGTTATCTTGATCCTTTAATCCAGCTCACTTCTTCATGTTATGAAGTTCTCTTCACCACACAGACTTTGACAACACTCCCTATGGATTTCATTTATTCCTTCATGCTGGGAAGTCACCCCCCACAAGACCCTCCTCTTGCTCCTCACGACTTACTGGGACGAGGAGGTTCTGGGATACCAGAGAATGCAGTGACCAAAGTCCAGAGTAAGAGATCTGTACAAAGCACCATGAAGTGCATGACCAGTGACTGTTCTTACCCTGCCACTCACACAACTAATCAGACTTTATTTGTTGAGTAGTGCCACCCATTTCACGGTACCGTGTATAAAATCAAACACCATACAGGCAGGGAATGGGTCTTCAACACACAGCAGCCTGACATTTCAGGAGCTGATTTCTAAAGAGAACCAGGAAAAAAGAAATCAACCTCCAGAAGGCAATCCACCTTTACAATTAAAAACAAACCCTAGTCAATATTTGCATCTACAGGAGGTTAACTATAGGAAGCGTGTATGCGCAGAAGGCTGGCTGCAACTGCTGCCATTTAATTATCTCAAAAAAGCCACAGGTCAAAAACATGCCTGGTTAAGTAAAGCAGGGAAAACATCAAATGTCCTGCACCCATTTCCTTTGGTCAGTCCCCAGAACAAGCCAGCAGCAAGAGCTGTAACATCCACATGCCACTTCCTTTCCCCCAGGTTTCGCTGCAGACTTCCCTGACCACACAGCAGAGCCACCACATTATGTGCATACATCTACTTAAGTCTATCTTTGGAAATAATAAACTAGAACTCAGTTGATTAGTTTGTTCCTCGCAAACACCGTAATTAGACTAAGACATATTTCCTGGCCTTGACAGATGAAGTACATGGCATGTCTGAAATCAATAGCTACAAAACAATCATGGGCAGTGTTTACAAAAAGCACCTCAGAGGAAAATGACATTGACAGCTACCAAATGAAAATGATACAGGCCTGATTTGTCTCTCAGCTGGAAACATTTCACAGGAGAAGTGAATGGACTTTTAACTAGAGTCTTCATTTGTGGGGAACCAGAGGGAGAGGCAGGAACACAACACCAGCTCCTGAAGACAGCACACAAAGAGCTACTGGTGCAAAGCAGCAACCCAGCAAAAAATAAAAGAGGTTAAACAACCCCCCACCACTCCCCTCAAATAATAATACTAAGACTGACATAGGTATGAATTTCTGTCATAAAAATTATCAAAATAAACCCTCTCAAGAAAACTTTCCCATTGCTTCCAGTATTTCCACAAGGGAATGGTCTCTGTGCACATAGGTTTGGAATGGAGACAGAATTTCTTCTTTACTTTGAGATTAAGAAAGCAAAAGGGCCAACTTAAAAAGTTTTGTGGAATAATTAATAGAAACTTGCTAAGTTAGCTCATCATATTGGAAATACTACTACGCAATGTTGTTTTGTTTTTTTTTTCTGGTTTGGACAAGACAACGCCAGATGATCTGGGAGTCTACTAATTAAGCTTTCCACCAGCAGCCAGGTGCCTCTGCATCAGCCACATGCACAGGCCTTGGCCCCATGCTTGGGGATCGGACCCTCTTCCTATTGATGACAGAGTTAGAAAGTCAACAGGCTGATCTGTTTAAGGAAAATTAAGTAATATAGCATAAGCAGGAACACTTTGGAAGAAGAAAATTCCTTACCTTCGAAAACAAAGGCACTGCTTCAGCTAACCATATAAGATATGAATGACAAAGGGAAAGCCATCCAAGGAAAAGTTGTATATGCAGATGCCCTTCTGCAGACACCCACTTGTCCTTTTCATTTCACAACTCACAGAAGCAAAGAGCTATGAATGTATCAAGAGCATTTTCATTACATTCAAAAAGCAAGCCAAAAAATCAAACCTAAAATAGCGAGCCTTCAACACTGAAGCCTGCCATTCTCACCCTCTTGCTTCCAAGGATATTCACTTTCTGCTAAATATTAAATTATTGGAATGTTAGAATAAAGACAACTCATGACATATAAGTGCTAAAAGCAGTGAGCAGAAAGCCTTTTCTCTGCTCCTGAAGGATTACAAAATGTTGTTGCATGCCATTTCAAGCCATTTCCCAGAAGCACGTTATGATGTTGTCCACCAGATCCATTTTCTCCCACTACTCTTTTTCCTTTCACTTAACTACTAAGCTTCCAATGTGCCTTTTGGCAGTTTTTTTTTTGTTTGTTTGTTTGTTTTTACCACATTTCTTTTATCAACCTTAACGTTACACCTGCTTAGGTGGGTAGATGTGTAAAGCTTTGATAGGCATCAGAGCATGGGGCTTTAACTCCCTTAGAAACCTGCCTACATTGAGCTAAGCCCCAGGGACTTTCAAGGAAAACTCAGTCTCTTTGGTAATCAAATTCCCAAAGGCATTTAAGTGCCTGCCAGAATTATTAAAAACATCCTATCTCCTACTTAAAGCTCAATGGCTGCTTGGATGCTTGTTAATCTTACAGAGCACCTCAGAGAGGCAATTTCCTCCCTGCAGGTCCAGACGGGAAAAGAGCCCTGGTGCACGCAGGGCAGTGCTGAGCAAGGCAAAGTGTCGAGGCAGACACAGCCATAGAGGACTCCAAGACGCCCTCACTCACCTCAGGGAGCGGCGGCGCTGGCTGCGGGGCCCTGGGGCCTGGCTGAGGCCGCCGGCACGTGCAGGGAGTCAGAGCGAGGTCAGCAGGGAGGGAGCCTCGACTCAGCCTTTGGAGAAAGAGCAGTCTCTTAATTCCCACTGACGGCTGCTGAAGGTCACCGACACGCTGCTTCCAACCTCTCGCAGGGCAGCGGGGATCTCGCTCCTTTGCTCAGTGCCCACAAGGCCCAGGATCACGGCGAGCGAAGCCGACATGCAAACAAGCAGGTGGCCGGTTGCAACCTTCCACCCGCTGCAGGGACCATCACTAGAGATTAAATGGCAAAGCGTTGGTTCTAAGGACTTGACAACAAATTTTGAGTTAGGAAATGCTGGCCAGTACTAAAGAGGTCTGGAAAAGCAGCGTTTGAAATAACAAAATGAGACAAATGCACAAACTGTCTCTATTTGGGAAGGCAGAGAGTTTAACATCCTGACAGAAAAACACAGACCTTGCTTCCTCCCCTCAGGAGGAAAGGAATATTGGTTTTAAATATATGAGAAAGTTTTGGCCTCAGAGCACTGCCAGCGATCCCAGGGCATTGAGGTGAGTCTGGCCAGGTGACCCAGCTCAGGCACTGACTGCTGCACACACTCTCCCCCCAAACCACGTTAAGCTCATTTGATGTGAAATGATTTGCACCTCCTGAGCCTGGAAAACCAGGTGTATGTTCTGAGCTCTTAGAAATTCAGCCTAAAGGCCCAGCCCACCATGCTTATCCACATGAGCAAACCCCAGAGGGGCAAAGGGAGCTGTGTGACAGAAGCCAGGCCCAGGTTGTGGATCCTGCCCAACCCAGCTGAGACAGCCTGTGATTTCTGCAGGGTTACAAGGGTGACAAGAACCAACCTTCCCACACAGACAAGAAGCAGAAGGTTACAGGCTGCTCTGTTACCCAACTACAATCACCACGCATCCGATGTGTGAAGCAGAGTGGCACTTCTCAGAACAATTAGCCCAATGGTGATTACAAATATCACAGTTGCCAGAAACGGGAACAAAAGTGAGTCAGAGCTGCTGCTGCTGCTGCGTGCTGGCAGCTTGTGCTCCCAGCGCTGAGCAGATGTGAAGGGATGCTCTCAGGCTTGGAGCTGAGTGGAGCAGTCACTCCTTCCTCCATTAGGGCTTTTACCTGCTCCGGGCTGGGTGCTGCTGGCAGGTCAGACACACGTACCTGCAGTTCTGCTGACACACAGGAAGCACATCCATGTACAAGGATGCTCCCACCTGCCACGCTGCAGCTCTGAATCCCACCAGAGTGAATAGGAGAACATAAGAACTGTCTCTGGGTGGGACGTGACTTCCACAGGACTGAAGAGAGAGACTCTATGGATTAAATCCTGCCATTGTTTATAGTGCCAGCACTAAACACATGCTCCACTGAGGAAGAGGTTAACCTTCAGGCCTCTTTTAGATCTCTCTCCTAGGATCCCCTCAGGTCTCTTCCTCTTCCCCTGAGCACCAGTGGGACACAGAGGAAGGCTGGGCCCCAGACAAGAAATCTTTGGTCTGCTATTCCATTCCATTCCATTCCATTCCCTAAGTTCCTCTTGTTGCAAAGTTACTTTTCAGATTTCTGAATTGATGATAGGTCTATACCAAGGCCTGGATTTGCAGAAGCACTGAGTATCCACAGCATAGGTCAGGTATTTGAAAACAATTATTTTGATTGCATTGTGAAGACTTTGCAGCCCATTACCCAATTTCATTAATGAGCTAGGTCTTCAGGTTCTTGTGTCTTGCATTCTGCTTCAGTTGAACCTACTGAATCATTGAATCATCAGTGAATCATTGATTTTAACCTCTTAGACAGAATTCTTCTTCCTTCTCCTGCCCTCTCCACGTGAAAGATTCCTTGTAGAAGGGAGCTTTGAATTCCAAAACCTTGCACTGAAAGTGCAGGTGAGCCTGGAAATATTTGAATCCAGACACATCACTGAGTTCAACAAAAATGCTCACCTAGAAGCAGGTGATGTTACCAAGAGAGTCCCAGCCCATTTGCTACTTCTCATTTTTTCTATCCTCGAGCCTCTACGTGAAATACTTTATTTCTTTCCTTTCCTTCCACCTCCCCACATTAGCAGAAGACTACACAGTTCAAGGTCAGATGTGCATTTACTACAACCATGGATTTCAAAGAAACTAGGGTGACTTGCTTGTCCATACAGCATGTTTTACACCATGGCTTTAAGTATCTGGCACACTGGGGAGTGCTCAGTGCCGGGAATCTGATTCACAATGACACTGCTGCTGGTTTGAGAAAGGGAAACAATGTCAACCTTGTGAGATTTTCTTTCTTTATCTCTGTTTATGTGCTTTCCACAAAGGGAAGAGCCTCACATTCTCGGAGAGTACAAGGCTAATGACTGTTACTGCCTTGCATTATTCAACAGGAAGTACACAATTAGATTCTTATGTTCAATTTGGTGTTCGCATTAGCATCAGGTTATCATAAAATATAATTATGTGAAGCTGTAAATATGTGCTGATCTTTTCTTTGCTGAAAACCAAGGGCAACACTAGTGTTCCAGAGAAAGGGTCACAACAACGCAGAGCAAAACTTCTACAGCAAGTTCCTAAGGCACGTTCCCATGTGGGGGAAGCCAAAAGAATATTTACAACACCTGCTACAAAGAGACTGCAAAAGGCTTCCATTGAGCACTGAGGAACAGCAGTGCAGCTCGCAGTAAGCCAGATGTTGCAACAATACAGGTATTTTCAAGTACATGATTGTGAGGACAAGACAGAGAAGGTGGCCTTGCCCTTTACAGGCCACCCTGCCCCAAAGGCAGGCATCATCTGCCTTGTCACCACGCTCCGCTCAGCAATCCTTCTCAGGTCACGGCAGAGTTGTGTAACTCGGGCTGTCCGCCCGTGAAATAGGTGACACGGTGACACTGCTCCTGCCTGACAACACCGTGTGCCTGACTACTGAAAGGTGAAGGTGAGAGCAAGGCATTAGCAGCCCATCGTGTGGCTGGGTTTTGTAGCTCTGGCCAGGCTGCCTCCCTGCCCTGGTGTATGGCTCGGGCTGCACGTTATCCTCCCTGATAATAAAGTTATCCTCCCTGATAATAAAGCAGCATCTACCTCCCCCTTGTGGTCCACGGCAAAGCACATCCCAGCAACACGGGTCACTGGGACTATCTAGTAGTCCTCTTGATTGCCGTTCCCTACCAAAGGCCACCTGAAGACAGCAGCATTGTCATACACTGCTGAGACTCCAGAGAGCTGTTCTTGCATGAGTGCATTTCCTTGTGGCTCACTGTCTCCCCGTTACGCCACCGTGTTGCCCTGCTGATGCTTCACGCGCTACGAGGAGTGAGATGAAGCCGTGCCATGCGATACGAACGGCCTTAACACAGCACACTCCTGTGTTAACAGCTTCCTGCAGGTCTAATTCATTAACATAAACTGGCACACGGAGTCTTTGTTAGGAGTGGAGCTGCAGGGAGTAAGCATCTCCACGGGGAAATCTCACCTCAAGTCCAACCAGAGGCCCTACCGATTGCCTCAGTGCTCTCAGGCAGCGACCGCAGACCCCGCGATGGACGCGCGCTGAATTGCTCGTCGCTCCAGCCTTCACACCAGGACGTCCTGCAAAGCCTGCAGGAAGCTGTTGATTGCTATGAAACCATTGGGACTTTCATCAATTTGCAGCAAAGCTTTCTGCTTATTGAGTGCAGAAACAAGACAGGGGCAGGAAGGGAAGAGAAGACTGGAGATGCGTTATGTCCTTCAATTCCACCGCCAGGTAACAGAACTATTTGGGAATAATTACAGGGACTATTACAGGACTGAGATGGCTCATTAACCAAAGGCACATGGGTCTGAGCCTCCTGTCTCTCCAGCCTTGTTTCCAGCTTATTCTATTTGTTCACATGTTGAAAAGCAACACATTTCTCTCTTCATCCCCTGCTAATGACAGTATCCATGTTCCCCTTAGAGACCGCAATCACACAGAAAGAAAAGGAACAGAAGAAAGCTTCTCTCTGTATTCTGGTGGTGGCCTCGTTGCATTAAAATGGACCTATGGCTCCAACAAATGGGTTCCTCCCCCACAAGCATCCCAAAGGGCCTTTTAAAGGTGGTCCTACAAAGGCAGAGAGATCACATGGAAGTGTATTTTCCCTTCTGTGCTGTGTAGAGCATCATACATAAAACAGTAGACACGGGGCCTTTTAAAGGATTGTTAAAGAAAAAAAATAAGTTGCTAGTTTTTTTACCTTGCTTTACAGACGGCTCTGTAGCCTACTAGTACCCTGCACTGCTGGCACTATACCTCCTCAGATACACAAACGAGTTGAAGGCAGCTGAGACAACATCTACACTGCCGTAGCAGCATTATCGTAAGACACAGGAAGACATTTTCAAATGACCTCCAGGCTATCCCAGACCAGCACAGTTATTTATACAGAGACCCTGAAATTAAATCAGTCCATGGAACTCCCAGATGAAAGGCTACAGAAAAGAAAGCAGCAATAAATAATACATGGTCTCTTTTCAGTTCAAACGGTTGCTGTTACAGATAAAGCATCACCCCATGCCCAGGAGAACCACACCACACCTGTCCTTGCTTTCTTTCTTCTAAAGCTACAGATACTCTTGTAACATAAAGGTGCAGATGTTCCCAGAAATATGTGATTTTCATGCAGATGATGTCCCTCACAAGACAAAGAAGCCTACTGAAAAATACACCCAAAATGAAACCTGCAAGAAACCTATATTATATTGTAAACACATCTCCTTTTAGGTACACAATGGCTAAAGGCCTCTGAGAAGAGACCTGCACTTCATGCAGTCTGTCAGCCAACTTCTCACATGAAGAACATGACGCTTTATCTGGGACCAAACCATTCCCATTTTTGCTTTAATATATTCCTCTTGCCTTTATCCAGGATGAAAATTAAGCAGAGCACTAATTGCAGCCTTGATTATGCTCGTAATTACTAACATGTAGACAAAGGAACCAACCCATGGGTTACCAAAATCAAAGCAAAAAATCCACGTTCATTTCAGTGGAATCAGAACTAGCCTGGGTATCACATTTGGACAGCAAATGCCAAAATAAAGAGACAAAAACTGATGTTATTTTCTGTCAGTTCCCCAAATGTCTCAAACATTAGTTTATGGGCAGCAAGTCAGAACAGATACTATGCAAAGTCCCCATTTTAAGCCCTGTTACAGACTAGGTTGGAACCTTTGCTCTAATACATTCACCCCAGAGAGCTGCTGGTGTCCAGGGGCACAGGGAAACGTCTTGAGCTGCTCTGGGACTAGTGAGGCTGAGTCAGGAGCTGGGCAAATCCTAGGGAGAGTCTTGCTGTTTACAACTGATTTGTCCAACTCCCCATCACATGCCAAGAATGGGAAGGAACAAAATATGACAGAAACGTTGCCCCTTGGGGTTCAGAACACACCTACCCACCGCAGATACCTGGAGATGAAGGTGAACAAGCACAGCTGTAGGGAGATATAAGCAAGGAAGCTCCCCTTCCATAAACAGCATTTACACAACGTGTTCCCACCAGCGTGTCACTGCAATTCCACAGGGCCAGAGCTTGTAAGCTCCTCCTCAGGAAAGATCTCCATCTTCTAGGAATGACTAAATACAGCTCCTGAAGGCCATCTCTGCTAAATCCAGGCCTGACTATTGCACGTAAGTGCTTTCCACTGAAACAGCAACAGCAGAGACCCAATGAGATGCAGCTCCTGCTTTTCTTCCTTGGGGGAGAGAGAGGAAAAGAAAAAAAAAAAAAGACTTCGAAGTAATGGAAATCTTAGCAAAACATAGCACAAAACCCTGACCCTAATGAGGCAATGGGAGTTTTACCATCACTTGCACTGGAGACATGCCAGGATCTCATTTCCACTGCCTGACTCCAAGCACACCGAGATCAGTTGGAGCCTTCCTGTCTATTGAAGCACGCAGAGCCTCAAGTCCCTAACAATTTGCTATGTATTAATTGCCTTGTAGAGGCATGTTTGAGTTCACCTCTGAACAGCATGCATCGAATTGCAGAAGTCCTATTCTTTTAGCAAATTTATCCAAGGCTATTTAAATAATGTTGTTTGATTTTCTTTGGCATTGAAAATTTTAGAAGAGTGCCTAACAAATGCCATATTTATTTATATATTTATATATACATATATATATATATATATTTATATATATATTTGCTCTTCACTATAAGAAAAACTGAAAGCGAGTAAGAGTTTTTCAATGTCTTTGGTTAAGCAAAATAAGTCTATGTTCTCTTCTTTTCACCCAGGCCATTAAAATGTATTAAGTGGATTTTATTTGTTGGGCTATGTTCCAGATAAACTATTGTTTAGATTATTTTAGTTTTTTTTTTCCAGGGTTTGAATATTTAATATAGTTTAAAATACTTTTGTGACCTGTACCACCCCCTTGCTGTCTTCAGCATAAGTTTATTATCATTTTATAACCGAGACATTGAACATTTGTGGACCGTGCAATCTTTTATGCATAAAAGTTTCAATTCAGAAAATGTTTAAATAAATGACTTAACTTCAGGCATACCATTAACGCTGAAGTATACACTTAGGAGTTTGCACAGATACAAAGATTAGTTCCTTTAACACGAGGTCTTTCTGTAGATGCTGATGGATAACTCAAGAACACCAGTGTCCATTTTTCACTCCCAGTATTGGTTTCTAAGTGAAAACTGAAAAAATTTGAGCTGATAGGCAAAAGCTTATTGACCACCTACTACATTGCCTATAGCCCCACTAACAGGAAGAGAACCCAGCAGTATTTTAATTTTACTTTAATCATTTATATGATTAAATATGCAAAGCAGACATTCTCATCAATTCAGTAATGAATGGCAAAATGGATGATAAGAGAGCATAGACACCAGCCTATTTTTCTATTACTCCAGCTTTTCTTTCTCAAGCAGATAGGACAGACCAACTGATTAAAATCCCTTTAATTTCCTCTTCTTTTAATGTCAATTAAACTTTTCAAACATGAAGGGAACACAGGGAAAGGCACAAAGCAACAATGCAATACTAATTACCTAGCATGGGAACAAGATGATAATGATTAACTATGATTTTTATTTTTTTTTTAATCTGGAATAAAAGGGTTTTGAATTAAGGAGAATTTTGATTGGCCTGTGTGTGTGGCTTATTGATACAGGCTGAAGGAGCCATGCCCCAGCCACCCCTGATGCAGAACTGCTGCCATGGTACCTCTACACGGTGCTGGTTTTCACAGAACAGGATTCCCGTTTTCTGGCTGGTTGTGTTTCAGCTGCAGAATCACTCCACAGCTATGCAAAACTCCTTGCTCTGAGCAGCTGACAACATTTAATCCAAGGTCGGTGATTTGCTTTAATTATTGTCATTTTCTTTTTTTTCCCATCAGCCACACACTGCATGGCTCTCTGCGCTCCCTGATGCACAGATCCGGAAAAACCCACCCCACACCTCTAAACTCCTGAACCACCCTGGGCAAATACTCCTCAGCAAATGGCCATTATTGTCCCAAAGGTGCACAGAGGAAGAAAGTGGGCATAAAAAAGAGGCAGCCTTCAGGCAGTTTTCACATGGTTATCCTCCCTGCGGTGTCTACCAGCCTCTCCCCTTCCCAGGCCTTAGCCCGGTAGCTCAGAGGGCTGAGAGCCAAGCTGCCTGCTGTCACAGAAGTCTGTAAAGTGAAGAGGAACCCTCTAAGGTTTCCCTCCCATTCTTTCCTCTAAAACAGCCCTTAACAGAGAAAAGCACTTGAGGACCTCTGCTTCTCTTAAGCTCCTGGATTACAGAGCTCTCCCTTGAGAGCAGGCTCTCCTCTCAGGAGGAGCAGGCAGGAGCCCTCCTGCAGCTGGGGTAACGCCTCGCCCCACCTCGCCAGCGCTGGGATCTCACACCCACTTTAGCACCAGCAGGGTTCCCATCTGAGAGGCAAAAGCAGACGGGACCTCAAGGGAGGTAAATGCATTTCCCAGCCCTATTACCTCCCACGTGGGCTCCCATTTGGGGAGCCGCGCGCAGCCAGAGATGGGTGCTGTGAGCAGCAGCTTCTCCCTCGTGCTCCATGTAGAAGTCATGGGGGCTCCCCTGGAGGGGCTCCATGCTGGGACAGGCAGAGGAAACAGTTTTCTCTCCTGGAGTTTATTCAACCCAGGATGCACTTATTATGTCCTCAACAGGAAGCCCCTTCCAGATATCATTATAATAATGCATGTCTCCATGGATACGTAGCTTTCTTTATAATAATTCACCCATGAAAAGGCAAGAAAAACAGCCAGTAGAAAAAGCACTAAGCTCTCTTCTTTTATTTTTGTTTCAGCCTCAGTGAATAGGAATTCACTTCATGTTTTAGGAGTCATTAAGAGCCTAAAGACTGTAGCAGCTTTTAAAAAATTGGCCACTTAAATCTGAGTTGCAGTGACGTTACTGGTGAGACCGAGCAAAGATGGCCCTGCATGAGAATGAGCAAGTCCCTGCCCGGAGTGAACCACACAGCAAGCACAAGACAAACCCACGAGGCCCAGCTTGTAGCCCCAGCTCACGGGGCAATGCACTCGGCCTGCACAAGGCCCCTGACGTTTCTCCAGCCAGCAGGAATCCCACGCTGGGGGCAGACGCTGTTTCTGTTTCGGTACTGCCCAGGGAGCAAACACACGTCCAGCTAAGCCAGGCAGTTGAGGTGGCCTGATGCTGCCACTTCTCCTTCTCTCAAATCCAAGGCCAGAGAAGCAGCAGGCAGGTATAACTTAGAGCAGCTCATAACGTGCTTACATTTGCACTGACTGCTGCCGAGTGAAAGGGCCGACCAGCCAATAAAGCTGCTGGGAAGGAGAGCCCACAGCCCAGGGCACTGCGCGTCCCGGACGATGGCTTCTAAAATGTTGCCAGAACCAAACCTCCAACTCCCACCTTTATAATAAGCCCTAGACTTGTAGACTTGCAGGAGAAGATCCATTTCTTTTTCAAACCCTAATTAACTGAGTCCATCTTCTAATACAAACAATTTCTCCCACTGCAGCTCTTCTAGCCAGATGCCACAGCACACAGGCACTTTGAAGTGGGAACCCTGCAAAGCCCTAAAGGAGCGGGACGTGGACTAACATTGTTTTATGCAAGGCAGTGGTTTCACATACACTTCAAGCTGGCACAAGCTAGGACAGCCAGCAGATGAGACCGTCCTGCCCTCTCCCCAGGTTCCAGTTGCTCACTCCCAGCTCCACTCCTTCATGTGTGCTGACAAGCATCTGTGTGGCCAAGTGGGGAAGTGGACCAGGAACTTATCTGCATGAAAACAATGTCCTTCACCAAGGAGGGCAGTTCTGGAATGGGAAAAAGCAGCCAGGGGCAGAGGGAGGGTTGAACTGCTTCTCTTGGCAGTAATGTCTGCTTATACTGGCTCAAAGCGCATGTGAAACTACACTTAGGATTATTTAGACAATTAATGGTATTGTTACAGAAATGCCAGCTCTTGGGCAAAACCCCTCTGGCCCCGACTGTTCCCCCATCAAGTCAGTGTAACAGCTACTCACTGAGAGCTACTGTGAAAAATGCAGGTTCCTGAGTCGGGCAGATCCTATTCGGGAGCAGAAAGGAATGAGAAGAAGGCAGGCACTATATCCTACGGATATTTTTTAATTACGGTCAGTACAAAACCCTTAGCTGAAGGAGAAAGATGAGCTTTGTTTCTACATATGTATGTGGGGCTGGGTGTAAGAGATGCCGCTGGGTGGGCTGTGAAGTTCCTACTGTGTCACAAGAGCTGGAGTTAATGCGCTGGTTACAGCCTCTCTGCTCAGCCTGGCTGCAAATTCACGCAATCCAGCTACACGCTTCCACAGTAGTAAAGCAGAGATCCATGCAAATAAAAGATCAGCTTCAAACAAAAGCCTGAGCAGAGCTAATGAGGGCTTTGATCCTACAATTAGATCCATGCAAACATGCTCCATCCAGGCCCAGAGGTCTGTCACACACAACAGCAGTTGGGCTTGCACCACAGGCAACCACTACAAGAGCTTGGCCTCCATCCAAATGGCCATCAGGAATCGCTGTGGGTGTATGCTGGGGAAACAGCATTAATATACCAATTAAGACGAGAAGCACTAGTTGTTCAAGCCAGGCAGCAATCAAAATACAGAGTTTTCCAACCCCACTCAAGAAAGGAATGCACACGACTGAAAACCTGCACAGAACCAGCACAAGGAGACGGGGCAAGGAGGGTGTGCGGGTTTTTTTGTTTGCTTGTTTGTTTGTTTTACTGTTTCATTTTTTATTTAGCTAGGCCGTTATTAAACACTGTGAACTGTTGCCATCTATTCCATTCAAACATCACATCCACATTTCTAGAAGTCGAGGTACCCAAATTTCAGGGGACATGTCAAAATGAAACAGCTTAGAAAGTAACTATTTGAACCTGCATCTTGAAACTGCTGACTAGAATTCAAAAAAGAAATCTCAAGATAGAGTTTTTTGGGGTAATACATAAGCAAATCAAACATAGAGCAACAGGAGGAATAGATGAAAAAATGATGAGGCAAGGACAGTGACATAAGCACCACGTTTAAAATGTCAGGATCATCAGCAGTATCACTTATTCTTACCCATGAGTCTTTCAACATTACTGGAGTTCTTTAATGCTACTTTAGTCCTGTCTACAGTGTCTCTGAAAGCTGAATGACACGATACAATCAAGGCAAAAACATGCCAGTTCGTTCCCAGGTTAGTTGCTTTAGGAAACTCGGAGCATTATATACTTACCTGCAACTGGCCAGAGAAAACTGCTTAGTTCATCTTCTAATTCATTCTGTGGGACATGTAAAGAAGTATTTTATGAATATGCAAATATACCGTGACATTTTATGTAGTACATTGTTACAATATTCAAATGAGTATTAAAGATTATAATAAAAGCAAGATAACTTAGCACCTACAAAACTTTATGCTTTGTTTATGAGAAATTTAAACAAATTAAAAAATTGTTTCTAATTTGTCTGATATTTTGTATAATATCGGAGAGGAGAAGAGAGGGGAGGGGAGACATGACCTGAATATACCCTATATTCAAAAATGCGCTTAAAAACAACTGGAACCTTGAAGATGTCTACAGCTTAGTTTGATGCCCAATATTTGATCTTGCTTCAATTTCCTAGATTTAGAGATTAAAATACCTATTTTGATGATCAGGTCTGTAAAAAGACTACCAAAAAGACATGGAGACTTTCTCTTCTAAACCTCAGACAAGCAACAATAACAAACAAACACTTTTGAATGTCTGTATAGTAACAGACATAAAATGAGTTGGCAGTTTCATTCCCATTCCTAGTTAAGAAATCTACACGTTGCCAAAGCCATCCACCTCTACTGACAATAACTGGCTTTATCTCAGCAGAGAAGATGAGAATTGGAAGAGTCCAAGACTGAACAATCCTCATGTCCTGAGCTGGTTTTATTGCTGCAGAACTAAGGCAGCATCACCAGCACGCTGCCAGATGCACCTCCTTCTGTGGGTAGCTGAAGAGAACATATTTCTTCAGCTTTTTTGGCCCTCTTCATAACTCTTAGCTAGAGGAGAGAAGAGGAAATAAAGGAGAGAAAGGACTTTGTCAAACCAAAATCTAGGTAAAGGGCTTGCTAACAGCCCATGGTTCCGTGCTCCTTATGTCAACACTGGATGCTTTCTGGCCCCTCTGATGGCCCCACAGCAGCGATTAACTATTAAGCATCCCTGAGCTGTGTCAACATCACTGCTAAAAATGTGGAAACAGAAGACTGGACAAAAAAAAAGCCATGTACCTTTTTAACCTCGTTGGAAATATGAAAAGGTTATTTACCGAGGAGCAAAAATACACTAGAAGAAATATTTAAGTGTATTAAAAGCATTTTGTCAAACAAGGGGAATCTGGAAGTACATCCAAGTAACATGGCACAGAACGTAGTTTACAGAGCACTATCTGCCAAACAGAGCCTCTTGTGTGAGAGGCTGAAACAGGCAGCCTGCTCCAAGATTAAGTCTCTCCTGTAAGACACTGATGGTCTAAATAAATTAACTGGGTTAGAAGCTGAACTTTGGAATCCAGAGAGGTACCTAACGAGCTGCTGGCTGCCTGGGTTACTGGAGCACCAAAGGGACAAAAGGGGGCGACATTACAGAAACCAGCACAAACCAGCGGTGAAAAGCCAAAGAAAATCCTTGTGGAACTCTGCAGCCATCTCTCCCCCATTTAAAGAGCCATTTCCCACGGACACCTCGTAACAGCCATAATACAATTGGAGATTACTGGCACCACAGTAATAAACGTTGTACCTACAGCCACTATCCTTCATTCTCAATGACCTAAAGCAGCTTCATTTATTACAGAATTTTCACAGAAATAAGAATAGATCCAAGCCCTCTGCAATCAATGGAAATACTTCCAGGAGCTCGAGAGGGCTTTGAATCAGGTTCCTATCTCCCAGCGAGTCCAGGCCTTTGCTTTATCGCAGATTCACAAATACAGGCTCTGACTGAGTTATAACACGCTCCTCTAGAACAAACCAAGGCTCACTTAAATTAAAAGACAACGAAAACTCAGCAAATAAAAAGAAGTCGTTCTTTTACAGTGTGCCATCTACCAGGGGAAATCACTACAAGATGCATCTCTAGCTCTACCTGTAGCAGGGAGAGTGCAGGGCTCAGTGCTCAGCACCACATCCCGCCCCGCAGAGCCCAGCAGCTGCCCCATGTCTGAGCAGAGCCAGCCCCAGCTGCTCCAAAAGGGACCTGCAGCCAGCCAGAGCTGAGCCACGAACGACACTGGTTGGGCTTCTGGAGAGCAGATTGAAGGAAGGGGGAAAAAATAAATTGCTGGGCAACAGCAGCCAGGAGAGAGAGGTGAGAAGCAGCCCTGCAGCCCCCAAGGGCAGTGCAGGAGGCAGCCTGGTGGGAGGGTATGCAAAAAGCCTGCCAACAGGGCTTCCCACAACACAGCCCCTGAGATACAGATTTGTATTAGATTTCCAATGGTACTTACCACCTCTCACAGTGGAACATGCACTGAATACTTACTGATGTAGAAGAACTTCCCCAGTTTATATTTTTACATCTTTTGTATCAAGCTGCCACACCAAACATTGCTCCCTACAAAGTAACCTCCTGCTTTGCTTAAGCCTTTGGAGGGGAGCGGGAAGAACAGGCCCTTCTTGGTCTTCTTCAGTCACTGCAAACATAAACCTGTGCTTGGGAAACAGCAATTCCCATCTTTCTAAGGTTTGCATAACTATAGTTATTTTCACTGCTTTCACTGCTTTTCTCTATCATAGAGATTCTTCTTTTTTTCCTTCACACAACATTGAAGTATGCTAATCTTCCATCCCAAGAAGACCAGGAATGAACATAACTCATGTTTCCAAAGTCAGCATCCTGATTACTGTTTTGGGTGCTATCTTTTGCATTTCATAATTACACAGGAAACAAACTTCTGCTGGAATTAAATTACCTGTTATCAATCACTCCAATGTATAAGACCAAGGAGCACAATCTCTTATTAGTATGCAGACATGTCCGATGCTTTTAAGAGAAAGATCCCTCTTAAATTGAATTACAGCAAAATGTTTACTTGAAACAAACACATGGAATAGTTTAGCTATCAATATCCCCATACTTACTTAAGGAAAAACAATCCTTTACAACATCAGTAATAAGCTCAAAGCCTCACTGTTCAGTGATCTTACTTTCTTCTAGTCAATACAATCAACATAAAAGTCTATGTGTGAGAAAAATGCAACAGGGGAATAATTCAACTCCAGCAAGAGTGAAGCATTTGAGCACCAAAGATGTGTGTTGTGGCAGCAATCTTTATTGCTTATTGGAAAGAATTTTGTGTATAAATGTATTTCTTTCTCATTATTCAAAACCTACGATGCCACTTTCTTGTACACTGTATGCACGTGTATACAATGTAGGCAGTGTGATCGCCTTCACCAAAGTGCAGGAAAAGCTACGATAAAGGGAAGGAAATGTGTTGATCCGCAGTAAGTAGTTTCATAGCTCCAGCACCCAACCTGGCCAGTAACTACTATCCACAGAGTCTGCTGAAAGAGTGTGTTCTTCCCATTCCCTTGTCTGTTGCAAAAAAACTTGGGTTGATTATGGAATATTTCTTTGATGGCATCAGTAGGTAATGAAACGGCAGCCTGATGCTACAGACTGGGCCAGCTCATGTGCGGGCTGACTCAACACTGCCCAGTGCTTTTGCACCACAAAGAATGGCCAGTTGGGGCTAACCGAAATGTATTTAGAGACAAAACTTGACTAACGATTTGTATCTTTTCCTCTCAGAAGTCATCATTCACTGCTTGGGTTGGAACACCAGCAGTGCAGAGCAGGACTGCATGAAGAAGGCATCTATACAACAAAACTTACCACAACTAGCAATCAAGACGTATAACTTTAAGTCCCAGGAGGTTCTTCCTAATACAACTTATACACACCCCTGTATGAAGTCAGTCTCAGTTCTTCCTATCTTACTGCCTGGGCTGCTGCCTCATGCAGACCACCAGGGACTTCTAGATCCCTGGTTTATACACACCACCTGTTGGTTTTTGTAAAATAATCTTTAATATTTCTGAGAGCAAGTAATGTTTTGCACCAAACAAATGCCTTGGGGCCTTCCAGAATCTGAAAGCATGGTAGAAAAAAAACAGCTAGATGGAAACAACAGGCAGGTGGAGAACTAGAGCAATCCCACTTTTCTGCACTCTAGAATTAAGTTCTATCACACGCAGGTCTTCAGAGTTCTCTGCTGCTCTGTGTGCTGTATTCCTCCAAGGACAACTTTAGAAGAACACAAACAACAGACAGAGGGTTTGTCCAGATAGGTTCTCACCCCCACTCACAATAATTCCTCTGGCACAGACTAAGGGCCATGTCCAACATTCATCTACACCCAGTGAAACTATTATTTGAGGGAACTGGAGAAATTTGTTCATAGAACAACTTTACACCCAATATCAAGGCAACTATAAATAGATTTCCCTGGTATCTGATTAATGGTAGGCACCATCTGATCTTAATTAAGTCAATCTGTTAACTCTACACATTGAGAGCCTTACCCCTCGGTTTGACATACGCACCATATGGTTCATTTTCCAACTGGGAAACCTGCTCTATAAACCAATAGCAGCTCTCCCAGGTGAAATACTGTGTTTATCATTCTATGACATAACACAGCTAAATTACTTACATGATCAACGACTGAACGTGGAGAAATCTTTCCATCTATTTTCAGGTATACACAGCCTATTTATTTATTTTTTAATTCCATTTCATGTTGTCTTTTCTCAGCCAGCATTTGAATCTGTTAACCTGCTCAAGGACGTTCATAAACAGGGAGAGAACCAGTCATCTCCCTGTCTCCTTCCATGCTAAATACTAAACACAAGTAAACAAGTCCAGGATTGAATTAAGTTTTGAAAGTCACTGTATTGCAAAGTTCAATGCAAATGATGGAGTATTGAGAGAGAAGAAAAAAAATGTCCTACCTTTTGCACAAACTTCCTGCTCTACCTCTAGTTTCAGCACATGTGTTTCTCCACCCGCCTTTCAGTGATATTCCCTAATTACACAGTACAGTAATGAAATACACTCAAAATCAGTCAGAAATCTGCGAAGCAAATAGACTGTGTACAGCACATGGGGAGAAGGGAATCGACTCAGCTCACACTATTCAAACAAAAAAACATGCATTTTCAAGCACTCCACCACTGCCAGGCTGCAGCACGGCAAGGATTTCAAGTTAAATCATTGCATAATATGATGGTAATGAGTTTCTCAGCTATCATTATGTCTCTGTCAGATGGTAATAAAATGGAGTATTTGTCTCTGTTCTTGGTGTGCTCAGAGAATATGCAGATATGCCAGTCCTCATTATATCTTGATAGAAACAAAACCTATTAGCACAGGTGCTGTACGTTTTAATGAGGGAGACATGTAGAAACTAATCCAGGTCAATTATAATGAAATGGTTACCCCTAGCTGAAACTGATAAAAATCTAATTACAGCCATATCAACGGGCTGTTTCATAGATGCATTGTGTTGATCTGTTCATTGTAGAAGTGTATAATGGGTTTTCACCTCAACGACTCTAGGTAATTGGTAGGTAAGGAATTATGTTTGTATGGTAGGTGTTGTTTCTCAAGTGTGTATCAATATGTAATGGATGACTATTCCTTTTAGGAAGAAACATTTTTAAACTGTTTTGTTTCTTACAGTCAAGACAATGACGCTTCCAGAACAGGACAAGTCATATTCCATTGATAAGTTACAATGAAGAAGTTTGCAGCTTTATCCAGGTCACTGAACCTTTAAGTTGAGTCCTAACTGCAATCACAACGACCCTTTTTAGGACCAGATCAAAGTAACCTACAGATAGCCAGATACCAGTGTATTCACTCTTTTCAACTGAACTACAGATGATTTAGCAAGTGGCCCTGCTTAGCCCATTGTTTCAAACCCTGCCACACCAACCTGATCCAGAGCTTGTCCCAACCCACATTCAGGACACAGTGGAAGGCAGTTAAATAAATGCTGTTAAATAAAAAACAGGGACAGAGCACTCTGCTCAGGCAAATACAGGATGCCAGGTTTTTAAGTTAGCATGAGATCAACCCACTCGTGCCACTCACCACGTGGTCAATAACCCCATGCTTAAGTTTTCAGAGAAGAGATTCAGCCTGCCTACAGCAGACATTGGTCTTGTTAGCACGAGGCTGGCCTGGCTGTATTTGCACGGCTTTGCCTTTGTGGGCCTTGCTATCTGCTGAAACTGTCCTGCTTAAGAATACAGGGCTGGGGGGAATAAATATCTGCAGGCTACCCAAAGGTCTGCTTGATGTTACCCTCCGTGAGCAGTAATCAGAATGTGTTTTGTCTTGAGCAGGCCATGTGGAGGGGTGAAATAGCTGCCTAATTTTTTCTTCTTTTATGACTTACATCCTGAAAGGAAATACAAGCTCTGCTATGAGACTGCTCTAAATGAACTCCAGATGAAATCTCTGACTGGCCCAAACTCCCACTGACTTCAGTGGATGCTTTGAACGGGCACAAAGAATGAGAGCCTGATAGCTCTGAGCTTGAAAACGTATTCACATGTGGCTGCCCCATTTGTTTCTAACTCACTGAAAGCAATGGAATTGCTTCCTTGTTATACTTGTGCATAAGCATTTTTCCAGATCACAGCCATAAAGCGCTAGATAAAAACAGTCGTAGAGCCTCATAGCTTTGACAGTTGTCTGTACTGGATGATTCTGAGAATTACTTTCTTCCAGTTATCCATGTATGTACTTCCTTTACCTCCTTTAATCCTTCTTTGCCTAAAGTTAAGTTGCTTGAAATTTGTATTTTCAGCTCTTTTAGCTGCTATGCTCAGAGAGTTACAACGTTAGAACAATATTTAGTCTTTCCATTTAGTCTACAAACCCATACATGATACTGAACAGCCCCAGATTTATTTCTGCCATCTAAACACATCTAAATGCATCTCCTTTCCCTCCGTGGCATAGCGAGCAGTTTGCCAAGAGGGCTTTCTGGTTTCTCCAGGCACACAATGCAACATTTTCCTAAAGGATAATGACAGACAAAAGAACTGAAATCAAGTTTATACATTTCTTTGGAAGTGGGTTATTTAAAATTCAAATTAACATTAAATAATAATTGTTGGAGTAGTAGAAATTCTCTTTTGCACAAGGGAATTTGCTAAGCGGGGATTTACTGGGTCATTTTTGGAAGTGGTTACAAACAATAGCTTCAAGGAAGCATGTTTGTTTTCTTATGTACTGGGATCCTTGCATTCTAGCACTGAAATCTTACAGCTTGTTTTTGGAAAACCTGTCTTCATCGCAGAAGACCTATCCTGATCCCCAAAGCAACTCTAAGCAAGCTGTGCAGCCAGAGCTGGGCCACAAGTACCATGGTCAGAGCAGGGAACATCCCTGGCACACTGTGTTTAGCCCCATCCATCCTTAAGAGTGCAAGCCTTCCTCCAGGTGGTTATCTTGCACTGAAGCCTGTTATCCTGCAACAGCACTGTCCTGTACCTGCTTGCTTCATGGTCTAAGAGACACAAAGTTGCTGTTGAGGATAAGGAGGCTTTAGCAGCCCTCATTTCACGCTCCCTTGACACGTCCCCAGCCACTCGCAGGCTCTCGGCAGCCGAGTTGGTCTCAGTGCAGCAAATGTGATGTGGCAGGGCTCTGTCCTGAGCCCTTTTGTGTGATGCAACAAGAGACCAAGAAGGAGGGAGCAGGAAGACGGAGACGAATAACCAGAGATAAGATGTATCCACTACTGAGTGATTCAACAGCAGGGCCAGCCTGAAATGGTTGCTCTATGTGCAACTGAAGGCAAAGCTCAGGTGCTCCTCAGAGTGTGCGTAATTCTAACCAACCTCTCACAGAAACTGACTGCCTGACAAAGAGCACGCCATGTAACATGATGACCCAAATCCTTCTTGCTTACAAGTGCTATACAGGGGCCATAACGCCAGGGAAACGGGCAGAAAATCTTACTTGTGTTGAATGTGCACATATTGCCATATGGGTGTCCATCAAACATCAATCATCTGTCAACAGAGAAGTATGAAAATCACAACATACATGGAACAAATTCCTCTCTCATCTGAAATATGAATCCCCATTTGTTCAATTTCAACAACCTCCTCGCTTTCTCTCTGCCTTTCAACCTCCCCAAACTGCCAGATGATAAATTTTGCAGGAGTTGAACAGGTAGCCAAATTCTTGTCACAATCTGACCGTGGAAAAAATTACTGCACAAGACAATGTTGTCTGCAGCAAAGAGAGCTATAGGTGAGACTTAGAAGTGAAGCTACACTTGCTGCTTATATATGTTCTCAAATTAACAAGAGATAATCTGTGGATGGCCTACTGCCTATGGCATCAGTTCACAATTTTAAATCGGATCTGGGACTTGGCATGTTCCTGATGGAGATCAGATCATGTTGTTACGTAATAACTGATGGCCTTTGTAGAACTGGATCTGTACTGGCAAGGTTAATTCAACACTGATAAATAAATCACATATACATTTCAACAATCAGTGAATAGCCTTACAGATTTACTCAATACTTTATTTCCTCCAGTCCAGACAAGCCATATATAAATTACTGGAGGCTCTTGTCTTGTCTTCTCTCTTTTTTTTTTTTTAAACACTATCATCATTTATTTTAAAAGAGCTTATTTAGAAGTTATCAAGAATTCATACACACTTATTCACCAGTGTAATTGCCTGGAAACTTTCAGCCTTTCTGGTGTGGCACATCTCACCTTGAAAGGGGCATTTTCATTGAGAGTTGAAAACAATTTTAAAACTCAAGGCTGAGAACACCTAGGATTGCTATTACTCATCTTTACCAGGCACTGACAGTTTTAAACCTCCCGAGTACTCAGATAGCTATGTAATTTCCTAAGGGAGTCAACTATTGTGAGACACCATTGTTTTCATGCGATAGCACTTTCAAATCATTAGCCCACCAGATTCTACACGTATCTGTAAACAGGTATGATTTATAGCTTGTAGGATGGGAAAAAATCAGACTTAAAAATATTATATTTTAACCAAAAAATGTACTCTGAATTTCTGAGGAAAATGCCTCATCACTTCGCTATTTATATTGGGATGGTACAGAAGAGAGATGAGTAAGAACGTCATTGTGGTAGGCACTATGTAAACACAGAAAAAGACAATTCTTTTACAAAGAGCTTAAGCTCTACACTTACATATCAATTTGAGGTATCACAAGGCACTGATAATGCAAAATCAAAGTACAACTAAATACTCTGTTCTACCACACTTCAGGAAAATGGGAATTACAAACAACCTGGAATTCAGACAAGCTTCCTACAGCCACTACGGCTGGATCCACACACCATCAGGGATAATGTCTTCCAAATGCTGGAAAGGACAACAGGTTTGGGGTGCAAAACCAAGAAAGAAATCAGGCATAGCCATTAGACAATAAAACAAGGGGACCAATAGCCCTTCTAAAAAAAAAAAAAAAAGAGACTAAAATTAATAAGCATGACTTCAGAACTGCATCGCTATATTTAATAAGGGATCATTAAAAAGCAGTAAGTTCTCAAGGAGTCACACTGCAAACAAAACGTAGATGCCAAAAGATGATTTTGAAGGATAAACTAAACTCAGCACTCCCTAAGCCCTGCTAATATTTACTTGGGAGATGTTTAAAGCCCTGCCCCACTTAATGCCAATTTAACTACATTGTTATAATCCATGCCACTTAACTTCTCCTTCACATTTAAACCACCATTTCTACACCCGTTACGTTCGTGTACTGCAGCCAGCGGAAACCAACGCTGTTACAGGAACTTTAGCTGGTGTTATCATTAATAATTGACAGCCACAAAGCAGCTCACAACGCAGCACCACAATTTCTCTCAGCTCTCACTCTGTATGTAGGAGTCACACAAACACCCCCCCACGCTGCAGGATGACAGCTGACTTAATGCTGCTTGGGCTGCGTAACATAGCTTTTACCTGGCATTCGGTACATGTAAAGATTCATGATTTCCTAGATAAATCTTTTCAAATTCTGTCAATCTGTCTTTGCTAAATGCATCCAAGTTAGAAAAACATTGTTTGATCTACAGCACAATTGTACTTTCAGAATTAAAGCCAGTGGGTTATTCTAACATCCTGGTGATCGGCTCTCCCATCCCTGCAGCAGGATCATGTCACGATGCCGTGTTTCAGTGGGTGGCCTCAAGGCAACGCAGGAAAGCACAACGCAGCTCAGAGACCTGTGGGAATACCTCGTGGTTCCTTAAAACATCATCTGTAAGTCAGCTGCCAATACAGGCTGTCAATAGCCCAGTAATAGAAAATGACTTCTCTATTTGTTTGCATTTTCAAAAATAGAATGATACGGTTTGGAATTGGGTTGACGTGAAATGGAATGCCTGTGAAACCGAGAACACCCCAACAAAAAACTGCAATTTGCTTTGTTTCTGGTTGAATTACAGATTCACTTAAGTTAATTGATAAATTTAAAGTTTGAAACTGGTGGTAATTTCAAAATAAATTATTTTTAATCAAAAAATAAGAATACCTTTCATTTGAAAATGGTTAAAAAGAATAGCAATTTGTTTCAGAACACAAAATTTCATAAAATGTGAATTAATTAATGAAAAGCATGGATGTCACCAACTATTTCTCATTTGTTTCTGCTGACATTCTGAGCTGCATTTACCTGGTGTGGCAGAATTTCATCCCCAAATATTTTAACTTGTACCATAAATACATGGAGTGGGTGACTGCTCACAGGACACGGTATTGTTACAATACCACATGCGCAGTCGGTCTGACTGCAGAGCAAGCACTGAAATGCACCAGATCAAAACCTTTAAGTCATCAAGTTCAAACTTCAAAGAGCAAAGCTTCAGGAAAATATCACCCAATGTCAATAACAAAACTCTTCTGGAAGGATACTTATCATACTCAAGAAATACATGATAAGAAATTGAGCCATGCTGTATTCTGCTAGTAACACCACCCTCATTTTGCAATTAGTCTGTCCAAAGGACAGGGAGAGTATGTTTATAAGGCTTATTCCGTCAAACCTCCATCGGTCTTTTTCCTATTTACCCTACACAAAGCAGCAGGAGAAAAAAACATTCCCCTCTGCTGCTATAATCAAAGTAATTGTGTTTCACATCAAAACCGTTTGTTTTATTTACTACATGGATTAAAGGATTAAATTGTAGAGGAGTGCTCTGTCCAACATTTTGTGCTTCTGCTGGAATTCAGCTGCCCTTAATCTGCATATCATTGACACAGTATATTGATAAGATAATTTTCCCATTATGGCTTGTTTGTTTGTGATATATACAGAATTAAAGTAACAAAAAGAAGATTCCCAGGTCTTTTTCTTGAGTGAGGTTAATTCCTCAGCCAGCTTTATTAACAAGCCATGTATCTTGTACCTGCGGATTCTCTCTTGCAGAGGATAGCATGAACTGTTGAAGGCATTGTTACAGGACACTTAAAGGACATTGCCTAAAGGAGAGAAGCAAGGTCTATGCCTGTTCCTAGCTCTGGTACAGTGAAGTGAAACAGAGTTGTAATGTTCTGAACATCAATCTGTGGTTAAATGAACCTTCTGTATGCTCTTTCTCTGCCCTTTTGGGATGTCCAGCAAGACCAAGGGATGTTTGCAGGGCATGGTGGAGCCCCTGCCACACACTACCTATATCATTGGCAAGAAGAATGGATTTCGTTTTGATTTTCAGCTGACTAGAAAATAAATTCCTCTTCCAGGCTGCTCAGGAATCCATTTCTGAATGGAGCTTGAGTGAAGTGAATCTACTCTGCAGGTCAGCAAACTACTTTCAGAGTACCAGCACTGATCAGCCAGACTGCTGTGACAACTGCCACAAGATTGTGACACTTTCTATACCAGATGAGCAGATGTTTTCTGTGCAAGGGGATCCAGAGGCATCCCATACAGTCACCTATTATTTCTGCAGCCCTTTCTGTCTTAAAGATAAAAGAACGATAACCAGATATACCATACACCCTGCTATGTTCCCAGTGCTCTACAGCTTTTGCTTCAGGAAATACTGACTTCATAGAAGCATACATGGCATTAGAAAAGCTAATCCAGTATTATTGCTTAATGACCATGAATGAGGAAAATATATTAATAATTGTCCCTATTACTCTTTTATTAATATTTTTATATTTTACGGGGCATGCATTGCTGTGGTGCTGTTGTTGTTTACAAAGTATTATGCCTTTAAGGTTTATTTTGCATCTCAGGCTTCTGCTCTTTTGTGATTAAATGCATAAAAGCAAGTGGAAAAATAATTATGTAATTTATGTTCATACACTTCCTCCCACTGGCATGCTACTTCTTGACTGCAATTGTATTTGATTCATGAACAGCCACCTATTACAGATGGGGGGACAGATACTGCAAATCCCTAAAAGCAATCATGAAATAATATTTCAACTACACCACTGATGTCGGGTCCATTTGCACATTTTTATCACTGATTCATGTTCAGTAATCTACAGTTTCAACTGACAGCATTTATCCCTGTTATTTTTGAATAATATTAGAAGCATGTATAGAGGTGAATCATACCACTCTCATGTGCACTTCGTACCATTGATTCAGGCAAAACAGGAAGATAATTGTTAACCCAATCTACAAATGTAGAGAGAAATTTTGAAACTAAAATAATTAGTTCGTGTGTTTGTGTTGTTTCCCACTCTAGGACAAGTGTAATACTTCAAAAGTGCTAAAAATAACGTATAAACTGAAAGGGAAAAATTCTGTTAAAGGTAAAGATGCAACATTTTTCTTTTACACCTGCATCTATTTCCTGGGTGAGGAAACTAACCTTAACTGAATAGCAAGATATCATTTACACAGCAACGACACTAATGACATGACTGTGCGGGACTTCCCACTGTGCCAAGCACTGTTCAAGATTTTCCCTTTATGGAAAAGGCAAAAGAGTGGCAGGGAAATCAAAAGCAGAAGGGGTTGAAATAACTTGACCAAGATGATAAGGTGAGTCACTGGCAGAATCAGAAACAGAAGCCAGATCTTGAAGTTTTCCAGCCTGTGCCCTCACTAAGGGACATCAGAGTTTCCTGTGGGTCCTCAGACAGACAGATGCATTTTAAACTAAGTTACAACTCACTCTGCTGCATTCCACTAAGAATGATCTGCCATCAATTGCAATTCCTCACTTAAACTACACTTAATTCTGCATCAATAAAATGGAGAATTTTAAAGCTTAGATCTGAGAAAATTGCTTAATTCTTTGGCAAATTCATGACCTTCTTTGAGTAAATGACATTTAAAAGTAAGAGAAACTGACAAGCTGAAGGTAATATTTTTTCATTGCAGAGGAAATCCATCAGTGCTTTATCTAATTGGAATCTGGGATGAAGAGTTATGTCATTAAGCTATACATAAGGTGCTATTAACAAAAACACTGAAATCTGATTCTTTTTTTTCCACACAAAGCAGGATTAAAAAAAAATATCAGTGCAAACCTTCTTCTCTAGCACCCCTTACCATCCCTTACCATGCAGCAGTAAATGCCAAGAGCTATACAAACATAAGCTAACCAAGTATCCATGCTTATTCAGCAACAGCCTAAAACTTTACGAACAGATTTCTAGAATAAAACTTTCAGTTAAGAACTGGGGTTTTAGACTTTAAGCTGTGTTCCATCAGCCCCACTAAATGATAACTACTGCATCAATCTATAAATGCATTTTCATAAAGAAGGCACATCATCTATGGGTACAAACACAGTTACCAAAGCCGAGATCTCGTTCTGAAGGGATTTTCGAGAGAGCACAACACGCAGAGCTGAACGCTGTTGTACCTAAGTCCTACTGAAGCAAAGTATCATTTTAAGGACATCAGTCAGGTCACAGAAAAGAACTGATGAATCACATAGTACACATAACTCCTAAAAATAGGTCAGAATGAAAACTAAACTGGACCTTCTAGATAGCTTTCTCTGGGTGAGTAATAGCCTACTCTGTGAGCTGAACACAGAAATTCCTATCTGTACTGAACCAGCCCTCAGCCTCACATCCGTCACAAAAAGAATGAAACACACACTTTGGTGTTCTCAGCAGTTACCTTGTTCACAACCTACCAGCCTAGTGAAATTGCCAAAGCAGAGGCAAACAAGTCATCATTTTATCCCAAACTGATGTTTATTTTCTTGCAAAGCTGTAGAAGGTTCAGGAGGATAGAGCTTTTTTCCAAAGTCATCATATCAAAGGCAGACAGCGGATGGTCAGAGGAAGCGTCCCCACTATTTCAGCCCCTTGGTGCTCAGTTTAATGATTTTAGACCCATTTCCAGAGCACACAAAAGTCCCAATACATATTTTGACAGGACTTAAAATGTTCTGCTGAAAGAACTGAACACTGAAAGCTATGGACGACTGGACTAGTCTTCATGGTAATTCTTATGACGTACTGTCTTTAATCCACATCTAACCCATTTACTTTTTTATTATTTGTATTATTATTGTTATCTTTCCATGTCCTATGTATCTGTGCACATCTATATATTTAGTCTCTGCTAGTTCATGCAAGATGTGTAGTAGGAAGGGGAAGGAGGCAATAAGGGACCATGGAAGTCTTGAAGTCTAAAAACCCATTTAATTCCAACAAAATTATGGATGGGCTGCCCAGACTATAGTACCTAACAAGAAAGATATGAAGACTAGTTTAACTGAAAGCAACACTATCTACCTATGGACTAAAAAAGGAAACTATGTTTTACATCCATCCCTCTAATTTTCAAACACATTTATTCCATTTACTTCATACCTCAAAGTGTGCAACACTGGCAGAGCTTGACGGGAATCCTGAAGTTCTGACCCACAGTACTCTGCAGAATCTTGCAAAGATGAACAGTGGTGCCCTTGCATGTTCAAGCTTAAAAAAAAAAAAAAGGGGGATAGCATAGAATTTATTGCAATAATATATTGCATGAGATTTTAAAAAACAGCCTTTAAAATAATGTATACGCTTAGTTTACAGAATTTTGATAGATATGGCATCTTTCTCTACATGATAATTGCTATTTTTCTTAATGCAGAAAGGAATGGAGACAGCCATTATACAACGAAACAAAATTTCAGTGACACCACCAGACCTCAATTAAAAGTTCTGTGCCACTTACATTGCTTCGAGTGATGGTTAAGCAACAGTGACCCACTATAAAGTGGTTTATGAATTGCTACTGATGAGAACTCTTGCTGAATAAGCAGAAAAGATTCTTTAATGCCACTGTCTTACAAACAGCAGCAAGGACTGGAGAGAGACAATAATTAATGTGTTAGTATCAAGAGAAACAAAGAGCCTGCAAAGGTCTCTGTCCTTTCCCAGATAACAGACTGAGAAAGGTTCTTTAATATAGCTGGCAAAGTAATGGCTCATGGAGGGTGGACTGAGGGCAAACAGTGGTTGATTGATTAAGGTACAATTCTGACAACATCTTAGAGCCTGGATAAATATCTTTTCCTAAAAAAATAAAATTAGGCTGCAGGCAGCAAGAGAGGCCTGGTCATTAGCGCCTAGGGCACACTGATTCTAAAAGTCAAAGCAAATACCACTTCTAAAAATAACAAATGTCTATTCCATGTCCAGAAGCACAGGAATCGGGTGGATTGGAAAAGGGCTTTTATTGGCACTTTGTTATGACAGCTGACTGCCTGGGACAGTTTGAGTATTCCTCCGAGAAATCCAACCGGCACGGATTAAACAGCAAGTTATGTATTTGCACAAAGTGCTGAAGGTGTTCATGTTGTTGAACACAGGAAATAAACAGCCTCTGCCCAAAGGACCTCATAAATCCAGGAGGCTACGCTGCCGAAATACAGGATAAAGGAGAAAGCATCCACAATAGTTATTGCTTCTCCCCTGGAAACGCAGCCCTAGCCGGTCATCAACCACCAGAAACTTTGCCCTGGCAGCAGGGTTCGCACCTCATTTCTTATAAGCAGCGTGATAAAATCCTTAAGGACTATACAAGGTCAGGACCAGTTTTATAGTTCACTCAAAAGAAAAAAATAAAATTCAAGAGCATATTAACTATATGTAGTGCTTCAGCAGGGTCAGAGGAAAAAACACGACCTAGTGAAAAGCCCCAGGGGTGCCTTCTGCAGCACCAAGACCCCCCTTAAGCAGCGCCCAGGACAATGTCCTCAGAGCCCCAGCCACCACAAAGTCACCGTGGCTAAAACCATTTGCCGGGCTGCTTCTTGGTGGCAGCGGCACACTCCTGGAATTTCACTTAATTTAATTTACTGCCGATTAACACGAAACCCCAATTACTGATTCAGTTACTGAGGGAAGAAAGAAGGCCTTCCTTGCCCTCTCGGCAGGCTGGGCGCCAGCCCCGCCGCCTCCTGCCGGGGTCCCCGGGCCTCGCCTCAGCCGTGCCCGGTCCCTGCCCGCCCGGCGGGAGGCCGGGGGCAGCGCGTACCGCCCGGCCAGCCGCACCTGCCTCCTCCTCCTCAGCTCCCTGCTTCTTCCTGCGGTCCCCCCGGGCCTACCTGGCCTGGGAGAGAGCTTCTCCTCCCTGCGGCAGGCCTCCAGCACCGCCTCCAGCTCCGCCACCTTCCGCGCTTCCATCTCGTGTCCCCTCCGGCGCCTCGTGTCGCATCATGGCCGCCGCCCCTCCTCCTGACTGGATTTCCGCGGGCGCCACAGCCGGCCGGGGGCGGCAAAGGCCGCTCGGCGGCCCCCTGGGCCCCTAGGTGCTCCATCAGCCCCTGGCACTGACGGCAAAGTTGTTCAAATGTGTGGGGCTTCCCGTGGTATAACTGGAATAGATCTCGTGAAGTAAAACACGGGATTGTAACAACAGAGAGAAGTTGGAGAGCAGTGAGGGGACACAAGATGGCTGACAGGAGCACCCTTTCACCTGCGTTTTTCTTGAAATTCTCAGGGAAAGGCAATGCTAATTTACAGCAAATGAGAAGGCCATAGTCAAGACACAAAATTCTATTTTTCCTCCTGGATTTTACGACATTGCTTCTCCTTTGAAAGAAATCCCACTTAACACACCGCCATTTGACTAACGCCAAGGAGTGGCTCCAGGGTCCCTACACCATGTGGATGCCAAACCCCCTGACATGTTCGATGAATAATGATAAATCACATGCAATACACACCAGTTGTTTCACTTGTGCTCTCTCAAACCTCTTAAATGTGAAATGCACCCACACAGAGCTGATTAGAAGCTCCTGCAAGTGTGAATTCTTCTCCCTGAATAGGTTTCTACACTACAAAAGAACATTTCATACGTCCTATTTGAAACGGATTGGAGCCTTAAAAGCAACTTTATTCTACTCCCATTATGAAACAGAGCTTTCATTGTCTGCTGCTGAAATGCTTTGAGTCATCTTCTTCCAGTAATAACTAATCTCTCGCTTTGTATCTGACAATCCACGGACAACCCAATTACAGGAGAGGAAAACGACATACCAGTTTCAGAGGGTGGACTCCAACACCCAACTCATGTTAAGTAAATTATGCTCCAAACCAAAAATCATTTAAGCAAATGTATTCTGATAATCTACTTCTAGAGCAGACAAAAATAAATGGCTAAATTGCAGCAGCACTATCTCATAAAGATGGAGCCAAATGTTACCACAAAAAAAGACTGAAAAAAGCCCGTATGATTTGAAAAACCTGGCAACTATTTATTCTCCATGTCAAATTCCCATCTCACATTTTTGTCCACAGTATTTCATGCCACAGCTTCTTAGCTTCTGAAATTTCCTGTCACTGCAGTCACCTGCCATAACACACACTTCACACCACCACATGGGGAAGCCTGCCTGCCCCAGGAGCTGAACTGTTTACAGGGTGCATCATCCTCTTCGCCTGGGTGCCATTAGCTCCTCAGGGAGCCATGTAACAGCAGGTCTATCACCCACTGAGTACAGAGGCAGAGATTTCATCCAGCAAAACTTGATACTCAGGAAAATGGAGAATAACTGGTCTGTCTTTAGCAGGCTTGAATTTGGACCTAGAAAAGGCTACTGAAACCACAGCAGAACCAACCAATTGATTTTAACTACTGCCAGTGTTCTAAAAACACGGAATAAGGCACTATTTGTGCAAAGTGCTCAGCAAACTAGTTGATAATACTCTGGGGCAAATCATGTATTCAACAGTTCCTGGACAGCGCATTCACAAGAAAATAACACATTCACTTGCATTCATTGCATGTCATTTAATATGAAAAACACTAATTTGCTTTCATAGCAATATATGTTTACTCGGCAGTTGATGCAAAACTTCTCATATATTACCAGCATGATGTGAAATTAAAAAAAAAAAATATATGCCGGATTCACTTTTTTTTCCTCAGAAAATTTGTTTGGACCTCGCCAAGCTTCAAACTCTTTGATCCAGCTTCTCTTACACTGGGTGACTGCATGGAGCCCAGACTTTTTGATATGTTTTGTTCGGTTTCTTTTGTAAGACATTACTTCAATATAATCTGTTTCATGAAACAAAAGAAAAAAGGCTGTTTAACTGGTAAGTTTTGTTTTCCTTTAAAAAAAAAAAAAAAAAAAGATAATTTATTTGAAATACAAATACATCCCTATGCATTTTATACAGACTTAAAATAAGACTGGCATATCTTTGGTTTTAAGTACTTGTCACTAGTTACCCCTGAAGATCCAGCAAATTTGTCCAGGACTCCTAAAGATGGAGAGAAAGGAAAAAAAAAAAAAAAAAACAGCAGGAGTTTAAAGAATAGCATGCACATGTTATCAAAGGCAATTTTAAATTTGATCTCTTAATTCTCAAGTGTTTGATTTTGTAGAGTAATAATGCTGAGAGAGGGAGATTGAGAGTCAGATGGAAGAAACCTTAAAGGCGAATTCTTAAGTGAATTGGCAATTAATGGATTTCACTTTTAAGTATCTGCTCAGAAAGATGCATGTTGAGCATCTATCTGAACTAATGAGACAGAGGGAACCTCTATCTACAATCATAAAAAATTGAATGGAGCTAATGGGCATTTTCTTCAAGATAATCAGGAACTTCATATACTTCACATGTCAAATCAGTTACCTGCTAATGGACAGTTGCTGATCATACAAGATACATCAGAAGGTTTTCTCTAGACTGTGAAGAATGTTCACGTATAACTAAAAGCTTTCATGATTTTCTTCCTTGGAGCCAGTCCTGAAACTCTGGATTAAGACTGTATAAGCCTCCTCACACAATAAGGTAAATTCATAGCATATATTCATGAAAGAAAAGATCCAAGTATTAATGTTTGCACATTAACACCACCAGGGACCTCATTAAAATAATTCTCTTTTTCCCCGTTAGCTCTATTTTATCACACCCCACGTTCTCTTTTATGAGTACATTTGAATGAACAAGAGAGATGTCACACAAATCTACAAAGTTTGTCCCCTTTAACTTGCATTTTCACTCTTCCATTGTAAGTTCTACCATGAATAGTAATTATCCGATGATGTCCTTTCAAGGCAATGTTGTCTTCTCACAGAGCTGGACATATCTACGACATACAAATGAATAAGAAAAAATACTGCAACCCCTTTGTTTCAGCATGTGCTATATTTCACAGCTACAAACGTTACAATCTTCAATAAAAGGAAGCCAACAATTCCCTTCAAGTCATAAAAGCACTAAGCTTAGTTGTGAATGACTGCATATAGAGTGTGTTGTGACACATGCAGGAAGTGTTATGTTTTATAAGAAGAAAGTTCAGAATCTTCTTGCCAACATGAGTTTGATATGAAAGCAAGTCTTTGCCAAAAAGAACGCATTTGTTTTCCAAATTCTTATACAGTCTTTATTACTCATGTATTTGAGCTTCCACTTGTAAATAGTGACATTCAGCATGACTCAATCTATCATTCTCTCTTCGATATCTAAGAGCACAAACCAAGGGTGGGAATAAAGAAGCCACAGCTTTATTCATCATACAAGCAAACAAAACCATAATCCAGAACACAAAGTATCTGGTGAGAAGTAATTAACTCTCCCCCCCAACCAAATCCCACAGCTGGGGCCACAGTAAATCCTCTGATTCACATAAGAGCTGTGTTAAGAACAAAGGCTCCGTCCTTTTGATCTAAATCTGTTCATCTCAACTGCACAACCTGACTTACCTGTCACTACACGGCTGTGGCTCACCAACCAGTTTGGCTACCTTTTTTTTTTTTTTTTTTTTTTTTTTTTTTTCCTTTTTAAACATTTTCCACCAGACCGTATCTGCTGCCAATACTTCTAGACTCAGGGGTCCTAATGGAAAGGCAGTAGTGATTCAGCTGGGAAAAGCTCTGGTCCACCTCATCTAGGAAAGAACAGAAAAAGAAACTCGCATAGGAAATCCTTTAAGTGAAATAATTTTACAGCAATTTATAATACATTACTGCAGCTGCAAATTTAGGCAAGTGAAAAAGTAATTCCAATTAGCTTTTTAATTCAAAACTTCTAGGATTAGATTATTACAATTTCTACACTGAATAAGCTAAATTTATTGCTGTTTCTTAACATTGCGTTGTACTGTATCTTACAAAGAATATGGAATGTTCATTTATTTTCCAGGGTTTTTTTTCCTCTAAAAAAAAAAAAAAAAAAACTGTCATTTTTCCATAAATTATTACACAGTTGTCATTTCTGAGAGCTAAGGGTAAAGATGTTCTTTTCATTTACAAATTAATATCTTAATTTCCATTTTAAAAATTGCATTTTATTTTTCCTGCTATATTATATCCCAAAAACAACAACAAAAAAAGTATTTATGTTGTAGTATCTTTAATACTGTATGTACTTGTTATTAACAAAAAGTATAGGTGCAAATGCATAAATTAAACCAGCAAAACTAGACATGATCCTATATATTATGTTTGACACTTACGCAAAACTAATATTCAGCAAAGCATTCTGTACTAACTGCCAAAGTCTTCACCCCCAGAACAGCAAACTACATCATCCCAACTGAAGGGCAACGATGCTGGTATCAGAGCTCTGATATGACAAAGCAAAGTCTTCCAGCCAAACATACAGCAGTAACTTACTTAGAATTCAGCCTTCAGATGGGTTTGAAGTCATCAACCTAACTAAACAATTTTGGGTTTGTATTACAATCATGGTTGCCAACTCTACATGTGTGCGTGCATGTATTTACACATATGTACATACATAGAACCTTCTGTCCATCACCTTCACTTCTGTGCCACGTTCAAAGCTGCTTCTGGTGTTGCCAGAAATTTTGCATGAGATGAATGTCAGAGTAGCGTACCCCCTGCACAATGCTGACACTCAGTCTGCATCGGTTGACTGCTTCTGCCAACAGCTGCAAAGGTATAAGGAACAGGTTCTTCTGCAACGCGGTAAGAGAGCTATGGTAAACATGTGTTGCCCTCCCAGGAATAGTGACTTACTCTGCAGTCATACCTACCGCAAGTCTTGGTCTTCAGTAGCCTATGAGTTGGATGATGTCCATCTGCAAGCTGCCATACCCAGGAGAAGTCATCAGATTGGCTTTTAGAAATTCCCCTTGCCTCAGAGACTGTACATGACTGAATGGTGGTGATTAACTTCAATTATACCTCTCGTGTTGTTCAGAAATCCCTAAAGAACCTTTTGACAGCTTATTAAAAAATTAAAAATAAAAATGAAAAGAGACCCATCCCTTGCTATGGCTCAAAACCACGTTTCTGTGGGAATAGCAGAAATCCCCTAATAGAGTTCATCTCCGTCTGTAATCTTGACCTCTAACACTTACTTAAAAGCTGTATTTCTTGCAAACATTAAATACACTGTTTGAAGGAAGCCTTTTGTAAAAACAAACCATTAACACATGAATTGACTGGCTAGCAAGAAAGACTACACTGACAAAATTCTTGCTATATACATATTTGCAGCTCTTCTAAAAACAATTTAACAGCATACAAAAGTACATCATACATGTTTCATGAATACAGTCATGACCCTTTAACATTCAGGTTGTTTTAGCTGATAAAGGATAATACCTGCTTTTGTGTGGTTTCTATTTATGCCATAGCATTATATTAAAAATTACTCTAAATAAACTGAATGCCAGAGAGTTTTACAAAATATTTATTTTGAAAAAATCACTCTGTACAAATTTAACATTCTCAACACTGAAGTTTTATAAAAATGCTAACACAGAAAGACTCACATGAAACATTAAACTGATCTTTTCTTAAATTACAAAGGAACAGATTGATTCTAATGAAGCTATTGTAATTCTAAACATTAAAAAAAGATAGCTTTATAAGATTTTACTTTTTTTAAATCTATTACAATCAAATACATGTATCAGTGGATGACTTTTCCCATCCTTATTATAAACTTCCCCCCCCCAACACTGTTCACAACTAAACCAAATACCCTAAATGGCTTACACTTTCACTGTACATAGCTTGTGCTGAAAGAAAAACTAGCACAATTTGATCATCTTTTTCTCAGTGCCTAACAAAAAGTTACTTCTATACATTTGGTACAAAATTCTCTTTACAAACCAACTTTGCTCATGTAAATTTCTGAAGCAAACTAAAAGGAAGATTTATTTGTGCCTTCAATTTAGCATAATGAAGGGACAGCGATTAAGTAAAGTTTCCTAAAGTAAAATTCAATAACTGGGAATACTGTCGTTTTTCCTTTTTTTTTTTTTTTTTTTTTTTTTTTAAGTAATTATTGCATAAAAACTTTATATACTGCAGATTAGGAAAGGCAAACCCTAAATCTAGCAGTACTAGTTTCATAGTTCCCATCATAAAATAAGATTTTTTTCTGTACATTTTTAAGTTTCCTCTCTTCATTTTTAGCTATTTGTGAGAGCTGTTGTTGCATATTAAGTAACCTTTTTTAAACAGGAGGAAACATGTCCTCATGAAATTAAAAACAGTAAAACTGTCATATTCCTGTAAACATCATTAAAATGAAGACTGACAAAATGCAGTGTGACAGGTAAGCCGTGGTCTGAAAAGATTTTTTTTTTTTTCACATTTTCTTAACACAATATATGGCTCACACCACAAACAGCAGCAAAGAAAAAGCTATTGAAAATTTCAAGTTACAGCCAGGGGTGCCAGGCAGGATCCATACGACAGAGATTATCCAAGCTATTTGCAGCTGCTACCAGAGTGTTGACTTTGCTTTCTCCTCCTTCAAACTGAGCTAGATTATGAAGTCGAGTCATGATAGCAGTAACAGCTTTTTGAACTAGTGAAACGAGCTGCTGGCTGTCCATATTTTCAGGTTGCCCAGCTGCTGAGAGTGGAGAGGAAGTATCCTCTTGTGTTTTTTTGTGCCATGCAATTATTTCATCCCGTAGCACGGTTTTTAGGATACCATCGACCTATATGAAGGAGAAAAGTCAGACTATTATATTTAATCCAGAGAACCATTAGGGCTTATAGACTTCAAACTAAATTCTAGTCAATAACATTTTGACACTTTTGGTTCCATTTTCCAGTCTCAGGTTTTTCAAGATGACTGTGGCTTCCAACTCTTTTTTTTTTTCCAACTATTTTTTCTGAAGGTTTTTCTCCTTATAAAAGACCCTAATTATGAAAATACAATACATTGTTCCCCACATAAATAAATTTTAAAAAAAATCTCAGACATCATATTCAGATCTTCATACACAAATACAGTCAGTTATATTCCATTTTTAAATGACTCCACTAAATGTGACACCCCCTCCCCACCGTCCCCCCAAACACACACAGAAATCTAGTGATCGAGTGCAAAGAGTCAGCATCTTTTGCAAAACTGTTTGCCCCCTCTGGCCTCCAATAGTTCAATGATTATATCATCAGCAAGCACTGCTTTCTGACAAAAAGGGAAAAAATGCTGACTGCATTATTCATATATGTGTTTTTTGTTGTTGTTGTTGTTTTTTTCCCCCCTAACACACACACCTATGCACCAACTCTGTCCTTGGTTGAAGAAACAATGTCTGCAAGAAATCATTTCCTGTTTTTTCCTATCACTGATTTACTGATTAATCTGTCAACTTGAGCTTCTAAAGTAAACTTTGAGGTATCCAGTCTGAATTAACTTTTCTGTCTGCAAATAACAAATAAATATTTTATAACACATCTAGATATTAGGCCAACAATACAACAAACACATATTCAATAGATTTTATAGGCATCTGTAAAAATGGCAAATACAGAAAATATTAAAAGGTATTCCTCTTAAGTCTAGAAGTCAGATAAGCTAATGCAATAATCACCGCATAGCCGAAATAAGCTGGACACCCATCACTGTAAGAAGAATAAATGCACACCTGTGCTCTGATCCTGTAAATTCAACATGGTAAGTCTAATTGGGCATACATCATTCAGATGTACAAATTACAGACTAAGTCTGTAAACTCATTTACATGTATAGACATGGCTTTTTAAGGTAAAGTGATGAATTATTAAAAAAAATCTAAGCTTTCTGTACTATACATTAAAAAATCACTTCAGGATATTTTCCATCTTTTAAAAAGTAACTAGATCATATGATAGCTACAGTACGTTCTGTGCAATGTCTTTCTGGTGCAAATTGCTGCCTAAGTGCAAGATGATTCGTTTTTGGAAAGCATTAGAATTTAAAAGGAAGTTAGACAGTTTCTTTAGAAAACTACACCCTGCTAAGAGCTAGAATCCATCAAAGCAACAATATATCTTTAGCATTCTGCTCTGCTAACAAAGGGCCAAGACACATCTCTATTCACAGAAGTGTATTATGAAGATTCTAAATGACGTTACATTTGTCATTTAACTATTTACCACTGCCAGAATGTGTAGAGATTTATGAGGCTACGGCATTGAAACAATCACCCTGTATTAACATGCTTTGACAAAAAGGAAAATAAAAGTACAATTACACCTATCTTCCTCCTATTCTTTCCAAAAAGGCTAATTGCAATGACTTCAGCTGGCCTTTGCACTGTCCTTGGGTTAAGATTTAAAAACATAAATATGGACTGTTCAATTTCTATCTTAAGAAAGAAAATGGTGTTAGGTTTATCAGCTGATAAATTATAAACATACATTAAACAACTTTTAAATGTAAACAACTTTTGAAAACATATACAAACCTTAAAGTTCGGCTGTGCAAAGCAGCGAGCTACTGCAATCATAGATGCAGTCAGTGGACCAGACACGCCAATGGTGGTAAGAAATTCAGAAATGTTTGGTGTGAGCCGGAATGGAACTGGACGGTTGGCATCCAAGTCTCCAGTAGCATCGTTAATGTCAAAGCGAAAGTAAGCTACATTTAACTTGCCGGTATCCTGGATTTAAAAGCAAAATGCACAAGAGTAATAAAGAAGCAAATTGTCGTTAATGAAACGAAAAGAAAATACATTTTTTTTTATATTGTTAATAGTCAGAATAAAACCAGTTACAACTAATCATTTAAGAATCAATGTGTGATTTAGTATTTTCATTTAGCCTTTTCTATTTAAAAAAAATAAATTTTGAAGCTACATAAAAAGTGCTGCATTTGAAACCTAGCTTAATGCAACAGCTTTTTACTTTCAAACAGTGCTTAAGCAAGAAAAGTTAAAGGCATACACAAAACTTTTACTCTAAAAGTGAGCGTCCAAAAAGCCTGAATATGTATAGACTATTGCACTAAACTTAAGGAATAGATTCTTCTGTGGCAATGTTCTTTAAGGAGTTGTGCAAAGAGACAGATCTTCATTCTCTGAGTGTCTCAACTCTGGGTAAGCATTCTCCATGCATTACTCACTCCAGGTAGGAATTTGAACACCATGGCTGCACAGTGGGGATTAAAGAATCTTAATTGCTATACACAGCATAACCCTCCATGCATTAAAGTGGCATTAAAACTTTAAAATATACCACCTTTGCTCTAGTAGGGTGGCAAGCCTCATTTAAATGTTGGTTTAGAACAGAAAAATCACTATTAATAGGAGTTGTACTTTGACGTGATATCAATGTAAAAAGGAAAATATTATTTGAAAAAGGGTATTCCCCTTTTAGAAAATGAAGCTCTAGATTTTTATTTTTTATTTTTTAATCTGTTTGGTACAGATATATCCAAAGCAGTATATTTGAAGAAAGACTCAAGAGAGAATTACTGGTCATTTACATTAACAGTTCCAGTATCTACTAACAATTTTACAGACTCTGTTCTAAATTACAACCAGAGGGGGTAGAGTTGGCAAAGTGGTCTGCAGTTTAAATTACTACCTACGTCATGTGGAATCACATAATCAAATGAAAAACCTACTGAAATACACTGTTAATTACATATGTCAAATTACCATTTTGACTCATTTCAAACGTAGAGTCCAAATTTCCATTTGATCAAAGAAGACAGCATGCATCAAGGACAAAATAGAGCATACCTGGGCAATCTGCAGCATTTCAGGATTGAGTCTATTTAAATGAAAGATGAATTCTGCGAAGCCAATTAGGGCTAACTGAATAGTGAACATCTTTCGAAATGTCCAGTAATCTGTAGCATTGGGGAATGTATGTAAAGCCCACTCCTTAAGCATACTGCGTGGCACCATGTTACTCTGTACTTCTTTAAGTATATCTCTGAGAACCTAAATATGAAAAATATTAGTTGAAAGAGATTATTTTAATATACTTCCTAGCAACAATTATGCCAAAAGCAACTAAATTCTCTTAACTGCAGTATTCCATTCTAGGAAAACATTTTGAACTTGGAGACTTCTAATCCAAGACCATTTCCCAACTTCCTTGTCAAAATTCACATATTAAGTTCATCTTCTGCATGGCTACAAACTAATCTTCATCTTAAAAGACTGTTTTCTTTTATAAACTGAAAAAGCAACAGAACTGCCATCAGTCTTGTGAAAAAAACTGAGACTGAAAAGTTATGTACTGATTGAAGTATCTCCTATTCAAATCTTTCAAGAAAGTGAGAAGGGAACTAAAGAGACATTCAACCCACAATGTTGCACTTCCTTAGGGCAAGCTATTGGAACATAATCCACTTTTTTATTTTTTTTTAGTTTCACTTCAAACTGGTTATGCATCTGTCAGCAATAAAACAAAATTCTCTATTTCAAGTCTTAATATATATGTATTTATCCTAATACTTATTTCCAACTTCAGTCATCAATATGCTGAACACTGTACTGAAGGTTATGAGCAGCCTAAATCACATTTTTCACTTTAAAGCACTTAATATCCCCTCACTGAAAGATCCCATTTCCTTATCTAAGGATGTAAATATTACTCAACTCCCAACTGAAAAAGGTTGTTCTGGATCCTACTTTATTTCTACAAATTTCCAAGGGTTTTGGATAAAGTCCTTATGTAAGATAAAGTCAAACTGGTTGCTGCTCAGACTAACACATTACTGAGGAAAGCACAGACCAACAGCAGTGATACAGATTCTTTCCATAGCTGGTCTGCAACCACAACATAAAAAAGATTAAAACATTACTAATAGCCACAGCTTATTAATCGTTATCAGGTGAAGGTAGTCTGTAGGCAGCACAAAGAGGCAGCTGTTGTAAGTTATGCACACAAATATGACAACAATTTGATAGCTTTTTTTGGAAGGTGTTAATCAAACAAAAAAGCATAATGACAAGATTTGAAATTACACATGGGACCTACAAAGACTACAACCTAAAACCTGTGTGGTTTATTTGTACATAGAGTTGTTTACAGAAAAAGGTAAAAGAATTTTGATTGTACAAAATAGGGAACCACACTGAGTAAAATAATTAGTTTCATGTATTATTACAGCAGAATTACCTCAAAAATACAAAAAGATAAAAGTTGAGATTAGTTTTTGTAAGTGAATATTTTGCAATAGTTTTTCCCTTGATGTAAACATATACAATTTACCAAAATATTTCATTACTGTAGCACAGCCTATCCTAATTAATTAGAAAAAGAAATAGTTAGGGTATGTTCTATTGCACCAGAAAGAACGATAGTCAAACTGACTTCAATTAAATGGCCATTAAAGAGTTTTGTAACCTGAAGGAAAAATGCTCAAAGTAGAAACAGATGTTACGTAACACTTCATTTTATTTTGTAACTAAGAAAGCCTTAAAAGATGCTCTAAATAATGTCTGTGATATACTGTGTATCTTCTAATAGTTGTGTTTAAATTGGGATTGAAATTTTATAAAATATTTGCATTAACCTTAAGATAACTGTAAAATAAGCTTATTTATCAGAATTTGATGTTTGATGGAGATTACAGAGAGTTGGAATTTTCTATTTTCCAAGTACTGCCATTTATTAGGGTGAGTTTCGTCAGCTCTTTGGCTTGGGTGAAATGAATCCAAGATAAACATTACAAGAACAAGGGGAAGCCTGCATCACATACCATACTGTAACTGCTTATGTAAAATAGCAATGCTGTTTCCCATGTTATCAATTATTTTCAAAGCACTACACATAAGGGTCTAAAAGCAATCAATCCCTCATCTGTTTTCAGCTGCAGTTATCCAAAACAACCTGAAGCGGAACAAATACAGCTTTTTTTTTTGAAGCTTTCAAAAAAAATCTAAAATACTAATGAGCTATAAGAGCTCCCAAAAATACATGAAGTAAAACACAAACAGATTCAAACCACCACCTCTGAGTGATGTATTTGTCACGTATCTAATGGGGCAGCATTGGACACCATGTAGCAGAGCTCTCAAGAAAAGATCTTGAGTGCAACTCATTAAATACTCCCATACCTGATGGCTAGCCTGAGTCCCCCGTGCTTGGACCGTTGCCAGCCTGTCGTAGTACCGAGAAATGGGGTTGTCGTGCTCAATGCCCTTCTTGGCACAGCGCTGCTTATAGATCTCCACCAGGGACAGAGATGAGGGATTGTCTTCAACCAAACGCATCTGTGGAGAAACCGCCACAACCCGGGGGACTAGGAGCGGTTTGAGAAGGTCAAGGAAGGATGGGGGGGAGGGGGGAGGAAACAAAGCAACACAAAACAAAACAGTTAATTTATAACCCAAGTACTCAGGAGAGAATTAGCATGCAACTATCAGTACTGCTGCAATAATCAACTGAAGTGTATCAAGAGAAAATTTTTTATTACTACATTCATAACTAATTCACAAGCTCAGTTAAAAAGAAAGCAAATATGATTTTTTTAATACTGAATAGAAACATCTCAACTACATTAGGAGAGAAAAAAAAAAAGAGCACTCATTCTTTCTGCTTCTCTCTGGCTGCACAGAAGAGAGCAATACTTTGCTCAAATGCAAACAGGGGGGTTGTGATTGCATGCACTAGCATCACTGCAATAAAAATTAGTCTTAAGAGCAAAACTATTAACCTCGGTACAGTGTTCAAAGCAATTCATAAAAACTGGAGGGAAAAAATCTAAATACTGCTAAGGAATAGATGCATAAGTGACAATGCTTTAAAATAACTGAGGGAAAACAAAGAAAAATGTTCAATAACAAGAAAATTTAAGCCGCTGAACTTTTACTTCAGGAGCTGTAAGCCTGCAAAAACCCTATTTGCACTTTCACGGTGCTTCACAGACATAGCATTCTTATGAGTCTTATGTGCATGGACGAATTGCACCTATGCCCAGAAAGACAAAGCCTCTTCCATTGCCAGCTTTTCCAGTGACACTACAGTTGTACTGTTTGACAGTGACCTCTGGATACCAACAAACCTGTTCTCATTTCCCTTAGAATTTGTAATAATTAAGCTCTGGAATAGAGGAGAAAATTGTTTAAATATCTTTAAGTTGTTTGATGCAATTTCTTCGATCATAAAGAAAAAAATGCATTCCAGAGAAAGAAGGGGTGTTAATGAGCTATTTCTTCTGGTCTGCTTCCATTAACCTCTGGCAGCAGAGAAACGAATGTTCTTCAGGTTCTTTTAAGTAGTATCAAACCACAAAGAACAGAAATATTTCCAAAGAGAGCATAGTTTAAAAACAGCTCTGTGAAGAAAAACATGTTACTTCCATAATCATGTTATATAGATAATATATTTCGGTGTCAGTGGCCTTTTTAAAAATCATATCATTCAAGATTGTATCTACTATATTTCTCTTAATTTGGCCTTGAAATGATGTAAAAGCATCTTCACCTATAGAGAGATGCTTTATTTACCTTTTGATATAATAAATCCTTCACCAGTATCTTTTAGTCTTTTTAAGGTTGGATCGCAATTATGCATTTCTAGCTCTGTCAACACAACTTGCATCATCTGGCCACCTAAGTTCTTGACAGCAAGTTCATGTCAATAGATACAATGAGCACAAAAATAAAGACTGGTAAAACTACAGCTTTTAAATATTAGATCTGTTTTTTTGTTTGTTTTGTGTTGTGTTTTTTTTTTTTTTTTAAAGAGGTCGATGGCAAAGTAGCAGCATGTTTAGTACCTTTGATTAAAGTTTCCACTATCCATAATATATTTTCTGCTCACCAGCCAAAGATTATTAGAACTGAGTAATGCAATGTACAGAATTTGTTTACATAAAGCTAATAAGTGATTCAATGACCTTCTGAAATGAAAGCTGTTTATATATTTATATGAAGTTATTACACAGCTATAAGCTGGAACTTGCCAAAAGCTTTAATATCTGGAAAACATGAAAGTTTAACTGTTTTAAGGCATTCACATTAGTATTTGAATCACAAGTAGATCAAGTATGTTGCTAAGGGGAAGACTCTGTTTTTCATTCCATGAATGAATTATTTATAATCAACACATGAAAAAGCCAAGATGTACAAGGAAAAAGAAAGAATTAAGATTGTGTGTTCAGCACATGTTCACCATTTCTGCTTTGAAATTGTTAAATATGTGACCATGAGTATTTTGGCAATTCATACACTTAGATCATATTGGAGCATCCCTCAACTCTCCCTATTAAAGCCTATCTAACATTAGGTTTATTGATTCTGTTATGTTCAAGCATTGCCAGGTGGTGCTGTTGGCAAAGTGCACCCTCCAAACTGAGTAGCCTTGTACAGAATCACAGAAGTACACTCAACAGAAGGCCTGCGTCCAGCATCTAGAATATGAATTGATTTTATTTGGCAACAACCAACCAGCCAATATATTTCAGTTTATTTCCCTAAAATAAACATCACCATGTATAGACGAAGTTATTTCAAACATTATAAAAACATGTTCTCAATGGGAGAACTCAGAAACTATGTATCAAATTCAAATAACTAAAAATAAATAAATAAATAAATAAAGATTCTTCTGTATTACATGGAAGAGGTAAAAGAAATTCAATATTCAATTATCACAAAGTGGGGAGAAAAATGTTTGTTCTGTCCAGTCCAAACCATCTGTAAATGCTTGCTCTGAAGTACACATACCCATTTCCTCCACAGTGAGCATGCCTCTGCTTTATATACCTGTGAATTTACCTTGTAAATATCCAAAACCTTCAGTATCAGTGACTAGTAGCTGTCAAAAACCTCTAGCAATTACATTCTTTGAGTACAATATATATTTAAAAAAGATTAAAATCTCTCTTTTCAGTACCTGTAAAAAACAGATGTCTTTTTGTGGTTTCCTTCCTTTTCTCTAAGCAAGGGTTTAAAAGGCGAAGGAGCTGTAATACCCGCTCTTCTCTACGAGACTCTGTCAGGCAAGCATCATTCATTACCAGATATGGGTAAATTTTTCCATTGTGGCCTCGGATATAGAGTCTTCTGGCTGCGGTATTGTGTTTCTGAACTATCTCCACTCTGGGCATAAACCTATCCAAGAAGAAAGGGAGATTAGAGCCCCCAAACCTCTCTCCTTTAGTAACAAATAACAATGTTTAAAAAAAAACAACAACAACAACAAAAAAATCACAATAACAGCAGAAAAAGCAAACAAACAAAAACCCCACCACAGCACAAAGAAATAAGACAGCAGAACTGTATTACAAGGTACAATTTTGTTATCCAGTTAACCCAAGGTTTCTATTATGTTGTAAAATATATATATTTTTTTATTATTTTTTTTCCCCCTAAGACAACAGTTCTTGAGCAAAATTAATCATTAGATCAGATCTTGATCACCGTTTTAAAGAGCAGTTCCTCTGTGGACTACAACAGAATAAATACTCACAACTTGTATCAACATAAACCCAAATGTAATCGTCACATACAGTACAGCGGCATAGTGAAGCAATGCAAAATTACCAAAGGAGGATAAAGAAAAAATTCAAGTTGTTATACCCAAAACTGTGACTCCATATATGTACTTTAAATACCTGAAATACACATAATATCTACTTTCTCAGGACAGATAGTTGAAGAACATTTAGATTTTCTTCTCCACTGCAGAACTACAACTACCCCTTCTCACCAGTTTTAGTTTACCTTGCTATCTTGATGTAGTAATGTGTTGGCTTTGGCATAAGGAATTCTCCAGGTATCTCTACTTCTGCTGTTTGAGCTGAAAAATTACTTAGAAAGCGGCACTTTTCCTCTATGAGGAAGAACTTCGGAAGCTGTTTAGTTTTTGCCTCTAGAATTTTAATCCACTTCTTCAGTTTCGAGATAAGATTATGAAGTTTCATTGATCCTGGCACACTGAAGTCAAAGTCTAAAAGAAAAAAATATACATACATCCTTAGCACTTTAAATTCTATATAGTGTATTTAACTATCGACTGCATGACATTCACACTTTAAAGGAGATTCTTTCAGCCACATGGAAAATACTTTGTTTGAGGAGTCCCACATACAGCTCACACACCTATTACAAAGAAAACAGGTTTTAAATCACCACACTGGTCTTAAACGTTATACAAAAACTGGAAGTAAACTAATAAAATCAGCAGTTAGCACATGAAAAGGAAGACATACTACTAAGGAAGTCTGTCACCGAGACATGGCTATCTATGAACCCCAACCACAAATTATAGGTACAGGATCACCCAACAGCAGTAACACTACAACCGGGTGCTGGAGGTGAGCACGTCATACAATTAAACAGTGCAAACCAAACACGCTGAACACAGCTGTGCTACCTTTGAAAGAAAGGCTCTGATGAATATTTCATTACTATAGAATAACCTTTTTCTATAGACAAGTGCTATAATTATACACAGCTTAAACCAATCAGAATCTAGCACCTCCTCTTTGTGCACAACTTCAAATTATTCTCTATTAAGTAAGGAAGAGTTTATTCCTTCTAGTGTGCTGTTCTGTTACTTAAGCAAAATATTAGGGAACACACAACCCAAAATACTTTATCATGTACCCACAATACTGATATGCTAAAAGCTTTCAGTGGAAGTCTGTAGTCAAACAGTCCAAAACAGAGCACAAAACAGCACAAAAACCTTTCCACTTATATAAGACAAAAGTCTACAATGAAAGATGCACTACCTTCTACCTGGTCTGGGCAGTGCCTCCCTTGCAATATTGCTGTAAAACAAACTTATTATAATCTCAAGCCTACCCTCTAGTGAGCAGTGCAAGTAAATCATTCCATGGAAGTGACAAAACTGCCTCTCATCTCCTGGCTCCCTGAAGTACACAAAAGAATCCCCAGATTGCAACTAGTTTTTGTGCTAATGTCAGTCAAAGTAGTAAAAATATGCATTAATATTATACATTTCTTTAAATAAAATAAATAAATAAACAAATATTAAAAAGACATTCAGTTCACCATGGGAGTAGCTCTGTTTTTTGAAGTGCTCATTTTAGGATTTTTGTTATTTTGTTACCCAGTAGCAAATGGAAGAAAAAAAGAAAAGGTTAGTCTTTTTTTCTCCCAGAGACAGTATATCTTAGAGAAAAATAATACTCCACTTCAACTGGAATAAAGGAAAATATGACACCAGACATTATTTGCGTACAAAATTCCTCTGCTTTGCAAACATCTTAATCCAGATAAACGTGTTGTTTCGAACAAATCCACTTTCTCAGTACCTATTAATGGAGAATACTTTCTCAAGTTAACACGCTGGTTTAAAACACCTTACTGATTGTTTCACCTTTTCACACAGAGAATAGGAGTTCACCTCCACATCTGTAATGGAGATGTTCACAGAAGGCTGTGATACTTTACACACTGCACTTCAACTGAAGAAGCTTGCTCTCTGTCCTCAACGATGCTAAAGATTTTACAGTGTGATCCACGAGCTTCAAGCAAACGTGTTCATTCACAGTCTTGAACGCCTCAAAAATTGCCACCTGAATCCATCCAACCAAGCACAACTGGCAAGTTCTTACCACTTCCAATGAGAGGACAAACAGGGGACACACTTCCTGCCTGAGACAGACCTAACAGAAACCTGACAGTTCTTAACACAAAATAAAGCTACATCTTTTTTTTTGTAGAATCTTAATGCTATTTAAATGAATTTTGTACCGTAACCGCTCATGAAGCAACAAAAAAGGAATTCACTTCAGTTAGTAAATTCAGCGTAACAAACCCTTCTGTAGCCCCAGAACTCTTGACCTACAAAACACAGCATCACAACAATTAAAAAAATATATATACAAAAATAAATAGAAATTAATAAAATGATCAAATGTTAATTTTCTATTTATTTATTTTAAAAGCCCTTCTGCTACCCTGGCATGAAATAGTTCTTATCAGTTAAAAGTAACCAGTAATTAATGCTTTTAGGACCAGCAATAGCTCGTTTGCAAGATTTGAAAGATTATTCTGCTGCAGACATCATCTGATTCTGCTCAAGTTCAAAATGCAAGGATCTTCAACTGAAGAGGCAGGACACCCATCATGCAAAATGCCACTTAGAACTGAAACGTAAGTTTAATTTCAGAGAGGAGTTCAAATCTCTTGTACTGAAGAAGATCCAACTATTCTCCAAGAGAAGAGCTGTCTTGCTCTTCAAGCTATTATTCAGATATGAAATTGCTTTGTGCTTTCTAAAAGGTTCTTTTTAAGCTCATAAGAACTTTTGGAGAGCACTGAAATATGTGAAAAATCTTCATGGCAGTTAAGAAATAGGAGGCAGAACTTCTGATTTATCACTCAGCTCCATCAAACCAAGACTACATAGACAAGACCAAATTGAACACGATGCTAACTCCAATCTCTTGATCTGAATTTTTTGTTGCCTAAAAATGAGAACAGAAGCAAAGAAACAGCTACCTGAGTAATGCTAGGCTTTCTCTTGAGAAGGAGACAAAGGAGAGGGGACAACAACAAAAAACTTTAAAAAGATGAAAAATAATAAACAGTGCCCCTACCCCTTCCCTTTCCCCATGCTTCAGAGAGAAAACAAGACTTCAAGAAGCTTCCTTCTGATTATAGAACTTCCATTCATGGCAGAGAAATTCATTATGCTGGGTGCCAAAACTGTCAAGAAAGTTATCTTGCCCTTTAAGGGTGTATTTTGGAATTTTCCCTTTGTGTTCAGCTTGAATGGTGAGAAAAGTGCAGGAAGAAGCAGAGATCCAAACTCAGAACTATCATCTGCCCTCAGAAGAACAATCTGGGCAGTTTCTCCCCTCCTTTCACTGCTGAGTGTACTCTCAAAGGGAGCATTTTTCAGTATCTGTCTGTTCTTTGATGTCAAAGGTTTAGCTGAAAAGGATGGAAGGAACAAAGAAAAGATGCTCAAAGGACTAAGTATTTCAAGTTCCAGAAAAAAAAAAAAATCTGAAGTAAAATTTGGCTTTACAATACATAATGTTTGGATGGAAAAAGATGACCTATGAGAACTCCAGTGGTCCAGCTGGGTGCAGACAAAAATCTTCCAAGTCTAGGAAATGGTGAGAGAGTCCCTAACGACTCCCAGCAGGGGTCAAGATGCAACTCGGATGGTAGTGGAAGAGGTCATGCAACCACACATAGTTGGAAGTGTCTATAGAACATAACTGTTAGCTATATTTTCAAAGCTGTTATTTTGAAATAACCAAAGAAAGCAATTTACTCCTAGCTTAGATACTTCTAAAACGGAGGGCAACCACCGAAATGATTTGTTCATCATCTAAACACAACTGGTGCTACTAGTCACAAACACAAACATGGAAGAGTCCTAGTGTGAAAAACAGGCACGGCAGGCATGATTTCCTAATGGTTTCTCAATGTTAGAACAGCCTTTAGTTCAGTAGTGTAATTAGTCCTGTTCATTTAGTTATGCACTTTTCACTGTTATTGCAAAACTAATCAAAAACTTATTTTCATTTTCCTCATAATGAATTACATTATAAAAATGCATAATATATCGATCAGTTTAGTTTCATCTCCCACACTTCAGTTGTGATTTAAACAAATTAATTTAATAGATTAAAATAAAATCAAACCCAGCATTAAGCAAAATAAATATTTTAATCCTGTAGAAATCTACGTTTAATTATACTTGAAAAATAAAATGTGAAATCTTAAAAAAACAACAACAACAAAAAAAACATAAGAAATTACTTATTATTCTACTGAAGCTTTCTAAGAAACACTTTGCATTTGATGATGTTACAGGATTTTTATGTTCAGGCCTACGTTCTTCATTGCTTTCTAGGTTGTTCAATACAATTCTCCAAAAAAGCTGTGTTTAGGTAGCACACCTGGAAACCTTAAGTGCTATTTATATATGATAAAGATAAGCACAACCAACAAATAACCATATACAAAAACTGAAAATCCTACACATTAAATTTTATTTTTTAACTCAAAAATATAACTGAATTACAACTAAACATTTTAAGGGTTTCTCTAGAGGTGTTCTGAAATATTACTTTAGATTTTTGCAGACTTGAGCCTACTGGCATATTCAGTTTTTGTTTTGAACTTCTGAAACCCCATATCTCTCTAACACTCATATCTTGAAGGAAATAAATTAAGAGAAACTAGAACAGACCAAAAATAACTCTAAACCGAACAAAAGCTGAGAATACCAACAACATGTGTAGCAATGAAAACGTGACTAGACTATTATTACAACGTAGAGACACAGAAACCATTACTAACAATGAAAAACAAGTCCAAACTTGCATTTAATGTATTTTGTTGCCCTGTAAGCTTCAGTCAACAACACACAAAATGTCCCTACTTCTATTTCCCTTCCCAGTAGCCTTCATCCATTAAAAATTTAATCATATGGTTCAGGACTTTCATTATCTGCTGTCATGCAACTGTTGTGCCTCAAAAAGGACATCATGTAATGCATCATGCGAACAAGATATGTAGGTCATATCTACAACCGAGTTACTTTCACAAGATTCCCATCAGTTCACTTACTTTCACAACATTATCAGTGAAATGCTTGAAAAAATACTGCAAGTCTACTTGTCGAACTCTGTAAATGCTCAGTAGCTACATGGACCTCACATAATTTTTCGTTTAGGCAGCTTTATGTAACTTAGAATTCTAAAAAGAATAACTTGTCAGTGCAAGATTCACATTTGCAGAGAAAATGATTTAATGCAGAAAGGGCGTGATTTTTAAATAACTATAAAAGCTAAGATCATGGAGTTTTAACTCATGCCAAAATCATCTAAGTCAGATTTAGAATAATATAAGTAAAAGTGGATTCAGAAAAATATGAAAACAGGTCTTTATAGAAACTCTATCCTTTCAGTTATGAATAACTAATGACTTTGAATTCTGTTCAGGAAAAAAAAAATACTCATTTTTATCTAATTCTACCATTATCTTTAAGGATAAACTAATGTATTTTAGACAGGAATTTATGTAAAACCCAAAATCCTGGTAATCCACAACACTGATGCCAATCACTGTCAAGTTCTGTCATATATAGCTGCATGGCCTTAACACTTTTCAATAAATATATCAAAACCACACTCCTCTGTACACATGCTTTTCTCAGAACTTTAAATCAAGATCAAACACGTAACACCACTGAAGAACGGAAACCAAATGAAGCAAAAAAGCTAATTCTCTGAAATGCCTTTTTTATTAGGGCTAATTAAATGTATTGACTTTAGGTTGGATCTTAGGAAGAACTTCTTTACCGAAAGGGTTGTTAGACATTGGAACAGGCTGCCCAGGGAAGTGGTGGAGTCACCATCCCTGGAAGTCTTTAAAAGATGTTTAGATGTAGAGCTTAGGGATATGGTTTAGTGGGGACTGTTAGCATTAGGTCAGAGGTTGGACTCGATGATCTTAAGGTCTCTTCCAACCTAGAAATTCTGAAATTAAATCACAGAATCACAGAATTAACCTACCAATTATGTGAATTTTTGTATTTTTTCAAAACACTGTTTTGAGCAAGTCAGCTGTTTTGAAAGACTTTAAACGATACTGTGAATTTGGAGTTCTGGAGTGATAATTTCATTAAATTCTGACATTCACCATAAAATAGACATCACTGTCCTCATCTAAGGCAGGTACTTTAGTCAGATTACTTCTAACTGTAATATTTTTGCAATCTAATTCACCTTTAAATACATACTTCGCCACAGTTCTAGGTAATAAAAATGTAACAATAACCTCATTCCCTATGTTGTGGTCTGGCTTAGTTTTTATCACGTTTATTGCTCCACAGATTGATGAACTATCCCATGTTATGCTGAATGACAGAAAGGTGCTGTTTTCTATATTTTCTCTCAGAAAAATACTGTAATAGTAATAATATTTTTTTAAAAAAAGCAGAATGCTTTCACAGCTGAACTTTGTGAGGGAAATTTCCCTGGAGATTAAAATATTAGAAAAATAAAAATAAAAACCATTACCTGTTGTAAATTGCCCTTTTAGCTTCTGGAACACAGGATCTTGAGCTGTTGCCTGTGCTCTCCTAGCAAGTGACTCTGAGGCTGCACTGGAAAACATGGTGGACACATTTGACACATTCTCAAGACCTACTCCAAAAGTGCTGACTAACTTCTTGACAAAGTTTAATGTATGAGGAGTGATTTTGGCATCTGAAACAGCTCCACTTTTCTCAAAGGCAACAGAATAGCACTTTGCCAAGCCCTGCTGCAGTTGTCTAAGGACCTAAGGATTCAAAAAAAATAAAGACAAAGTCAGAAAGATCAGGCGTTCTGATTTGACAGCAAGTATTTATTCCCTTACTGTGTTTTATATAATGAAGCTATTCTCTGAGAAGCATTTATTTAAAACTGTATTCTCAAATTGTATCAGAGGGTCAATCTGAATGACAGCACTGATTCTTACTAGCACTGCAAATAAGCAAACCAATCAGTCAGAACACCGTACCACAAAGCATTCCTTGCTCTTTCAAAAGCAGAAATGTTTTGATATGATTCATATTTTGTGATATATTAGAAAGTAATGTGGTATGAGGAAACACTATTAAGTCTCTGCTAGGTAGACAGAACAGAACAGCCTACAGCGCTTTGAAAGACAATTAACAGAAGTGGAATAGCACGTCCACCTGCTCTCTAATTCAAATTTGGACAATAATCACAACCTGTCACAGACCACCAGATCAAGAAGAAAACTGGTATCCATGAAACTTAGAATAAGAATATAAATTTTTAGTTAGTACAAGCAACAGCTTAAATAAATACTAAAGTTAGAAGCATTCATTTAATTGATAATTTGGGGAAATTTTTGTATTGCTTCCAAATACAACTAGCTCCTTAAAAGCTCCTTAAAACAGTTCACTAATCAAAGCAAATAGCTATGTTTTACTGTAGAGAAATCATTCTAGAGAAATATTTTGCAGCTAAGTTTTCCTTAGATGATACACACATATGAAACTATATAAAAGCCAAATACCTCTTCATGCCAATTCTCTCTGAACCAGACCATCTGATCTACAATGCCTTCCAGAGAAGACAACAGCGTTGGGTGTAATTCTCGCTGCATATGCATAATTCGACTGCATCGCCACATTGGTGCAGTGGCTCTGATTGGCCCGGGATCTGAGGCAGAGTGGGACTGATTTCCAACTGAACTTGGCTGTTGTTGGCCAGAATCTGTAAAGCAGAAAAGAAAAATCAAAACAGAAATTTAAAACTTGATAAATTTTATACATGCCTGAATTAAATAAAGAAGAATTTACTTTAGATTTACTTTAAGTATTAATCACGTATTACCTACTGACTATCAGAAAATGTGTTTTTTAGAAAGAAAACACTACTCCATGTGCTGTTCACTGGTACAGGCTTCTCAAAGTTACAGCAATATAAATACTCTTCAAAATCGCAGGGCCCTAGGTTTTACACTACCAACACAAGCTCTTGAAGTAACTGACATCATTTCAGATAGAATCAAATTATTTAAACAATGTTCATTTTGGCCCTGTTTCTTTTTTTTGGTGCAATCTCTCACACAACTGCAGGACTAAACATAGCTGATGCCAATAACACGGATGTTGCTGTAGAGTGCTATCTTCTAGTAAAACTGATCTCTTGCTTTACAACTCCATTGTACAGTGATTAAGCACTGAGTTTTGGTTTATCAGTTAACAACTTACTACTCTGAACAACATCAGCTTTCAGCAAACAGAAACCTCACTTAACCCACCAACAGAACAGCAGCTTGTGGCAGAACCAAAAGGAAAATATTTTATCAGCAATCACTAGATGTGTATGTGGTAATATCAAGATTTTGGAACAGAAACCTCTATTGCTTGATTTAACATAGTGAAGTATTATAGTATGTGAGTGCCTCCTCCTCCAAAGGAGTACCCAAAGAGTTCTTTGGTATTTGAAATCCAAGAATTTACTATTTGTCCAACTGTTTTTAATGATAAAAATCCATTAAAGAATGTGTGACTATGAATAGCTAATTGAAATAATAACGTAGATTAAACTCTTCTTGGTGAGTACATTATTCAAGAAACTTCAACACAGTCCAAGTCATCTATAGGCTTCACTTTACAGAAACAAATGTAAATGAAGTTGTTTACAAAGAATTTTTTTCCTTGGTCTTTTGAAGTTGCTATGTTTTCTAGAAAATCTGGGAAGACCCAGTAAATTTAGATGAAAATCAAAATAATGATAAAGTTACAAAGAAACCAAACAATTTTATCAGTATCAAGCTCACCGCTTTTGTAGCGCTCTCGTTGTTCTATCTTCAAGGTCAAATAGAGGGTCCTTATAGGGAAGTAGACAGCCTGGGGATAGACTCTTCCCACCTATTTGGAGATGTATATATACACATTTCTCAGTTACGGAAAATTTACTGCACATCAGGTCAGACACAGATTATCTTTGTAAACGAGTGCAATTCAGTAATAATCAGTTCCTTGTTTTAAATAACAGCTTATGGAAAACTAGAAAATTAAAGATCATTTCAGTAACAGAAAACCAAAGGGGAGAAATGGTGACTCCCTCCACACACTCTGTTAAAGCATTACATAATTAGCACTTCCAGATCGTATTGCCTAATAAATCTGAAAATAGCATAATTCCAGAGTACCTGGGCCAGCTCAGAGATCTTACTCATGTACATAATGGAAGAAAAACAGACATAATGACACCGGTTAGTCTTTAAATTAGGCCACAATTCCCAGCGAGCCCCACAGCAAATGATAAGAAGGCCCATTACAGAGTAGCTTTACTGCACCTAATTGCAGCACTTAATGTAAGGGGATACCAATTTCACCAAAAAAAGATTTTAGCTTCCATGGTGAGGGGAGGAAGGCTAAAGAGATACTAACATTCAGCATCCCTTTTAAAATTAATAAATCTCCGTATCTATTAAAGGAAAGAAATTATGTATCTAAGTACTACCCACAATACAGTGCATCTTAAGACATTATTAGAGGCTTCTCCAGCCACAATTTCATTAAATCATGGATTTTTCTTCCACCCAAATGGATACGACAAGTAGTAGAAGTTTTGCAATGGCATTCAACTGTTCAGTAAAGTGTTATTTATGACAGATTACTAACCTGACATACATATGCTTCATGCTGTCATTCAGGAATACTTTATTTACAAGAACTGTGAAGTTCAGGATCTAGCAGTTCAGCAAACTTACAGTTTTTAATTAGTAACACGGAAATATTTTTTATTTTATATTCCTTCTATGAACCCAAAGTTTAAAAGCAAGATAAACACAAATATCTGTGATATTTATGAACCTAAGCTCCACCTACAGTAGGACTTCTGAGTAGCCACTCATTTCTGAAATGTACATACAGGATATGCAGAGGGATCTTGACAGACTAGAGGGCTGGACAATCAGCAACTGTGAAGTTCAGTAAGAGCAAGTGACAGATTCTGCACCTGAGACAGGGCAACCCCAGCTGTATGCATAGACTGCAGGATGGATGGATGGAGAGCCGCCCCAAGGAAAGGGATCAGGGGGTTCTGGTTGACACCAAGTTAAAAATGAGCCAGCAGTGTGCCCAGGCAGCCAAAAGGGGCAACCATACCCTGGAGTGCTTCAGGCACAGCATCACTAGCTGATTTTTGGATGGTCCCTGTGTAGAGCCAGGAGTTAGACACGATGGTCCTTGTGGGTCTTTTCCAACTCAGGACATTCTATGATTCTATGGTTCAAATGGTTCTAAGATCTTAACAAAAAAAAGAGTCTCTACAGCTCCTTGAAATAAGTTTTATCTGCCTGCTGTCAGAACACAGCTAAGCACTAGTGTTACAAGAAAATACCAAGCCATGTGTGTCAGAAATCTTGTCCTAAGAACTTTGCTTTCTTAAGCTATCTGGATGTATGGCTCCTTCAAAGTTTCACCTTAATTTTATGGAGATGGAGGGAGAAACACATGCATACACATGCACACTACAGTTATGTACCCAGACCTCAATGCACAAGGCAACTGCAAGAGCTTCCTAGGTCCAGCTGTATGTCAAAAGGACCTCACAGCTGTTTGACCTTAATCGGAATGAACAAACATCAAAAATATTTCCAGGTTCTATGAACACTAAAACACACTTTAAGCTAGACCACGACCAGTTAATGTCTCTGACAACAGGATGTTTGAACCCTGTTCACACTAAGCAATACCAAAACAGCATCTAAAAATGCATCAATGGAAAGATGTCACATATTATCCCTGAGTGTAAGGACATGCTGTAAATCAATTTTATGCTGAGATACAGGTACATGTTCTGTTCTTCTGATTCTGCTTCACAACAGATGGTAGTAGGCAGTAAAATCTTAAAATCCTGAAGCAAGATCAAAGCTCATTTGTCATTTCAGAGGGACAAATCCAGGAAGTCAGATTCCTCACCTGACTCCCTACACCTTATCCTTATTTTTCTAATCACTTGACATACTAAATTTTCAATTAAAATGTACAGAGCCCCTGTAGAGATTTCTGACTGTGACAGAGCCTTGACTTTTCAATCAAGTCTAATAAAAAAAGCACTAAAATGTCTGCCCTTTAGTCACTAGAGCTAACAATTTTTCAGCCCTACTCCTGTGTTAAGACCATTTAACTATACATTCCTAGATGTGTACTAGTGTTCACAAAAGTGTAATACAGAATGCAGAGGGAAAGCTAAAATGTGTTCCGCACATATGGCATACACTTCCATAAGGTTTAGTCTCATTAAGTAACCCTCTTTGAACTTAAAAACACTCTGCGTATAAAGAGTAATTCACATTTATTAAATAATCAACAGTTGCAAACAACACTATTTTTAAAGCTTTATTGTTTTTAAAAATTCTTATACATCTCATCTTGAAATTAAAGATTACAGACAATAAAGAATTAGTGTTGATCCTCTGTACCTACCTGACTAATGAGGTTCAGAAGAAGTTTGCCCTCTGAGCCAACCAAGCACGTCAACAGCTGTGGAATCCAGGCCAACCACTGAATAGGTGGGACACCAATACAATACTTGTCCACTGCATCCGCTAGTGTGTTCTTATCATCATCAAAACTCAGCAGCCAAAGAACCTAAAACAGAGAGAGTTTCACGAGCCATCTCAGGGCTTAAGTAAGTTCAAGACATGTCAATTGGATTGTGCAGAAAACCAACAGATACTTATTAATATGACACTGGAGTCCTTTTAAGTGTCAAGGCCTACTCAGATGCAAGAACTTCAATCCATTATAACTGGTCAATGTTGTTTTTTCCATCAGAAATGAGATTAAGAGAATGTAAAAAATAAATGCAAGTGTATTTACAGGGAAGGATGGGCTGGGGGACGGGGAACTGAAGCAAGTTTATAGAACCTATAAGTACACTATTCAGATAAGTTAGTTTTGATGCAAGAACTTGAATATTTCTTTGTGTGTTTTTTTTTCCCTTAATTTATTTTAACTGACGAACCTCAAAGATACTTTTTCTACAACCATATTTAAATAAAACTATATTAAGCACTGACTGTACATCTTAAGCACTCACAAATAAATTAAGTTATATTTGTGGACTCAACAACAACACTTAGCAGGAGGGCACAAATGTAATAATTGTATTTGGTTAATGAACTAAAAAGAAAAAAGCAGTACAAGAAATTTCAGAAAATGAAACAGTATTTTTGCAGAAGATTGCTTGGGAGAATAAAGATTAAACTAATTACAGCTGACACTGTAGCAGTAGTAATCCACAGTTCCTATCCCTGAGAAAAAAAAACAAACAATTAATGAAGTAGAAAAAGCCATGATGACTTACATGCAATGACAATACAGAAACTGTGTGCACAGTTTCAGCCTAAATTAAAGCTTTCAATCAGTAAATGAAATTCTTCTAATTAAACAAACTTGGGCATATGAACATAATTCCAGCTTTTTGCCGGTAAGTGGTGCTCCAATTATTTTTGAAATATCTCAGTCTTACCTTTGCTAAGTATTTTCTTGATTTGCTCTCATTCTGATGACGACATGCATGCAGATAGCAAGTAATAGCAGACACACCCAGATGAAGCTGACGTTCTTTCACAAAGATATTCTCAAGGTAGTCACCCCACATCGCCCATGCTTTCACTAAGACATCATGCATCTGCACAGCTGCAGAAAAAGCTTTGTTTGCTTCTTCAGACCTGCATTGTGACAAGAATGGATATGAGCTGTATACTAACAAAGTCACTAAATCATGTAAGACTCACACTCCTGACAAGGTATTCAATTACTCTCTTAACACCCAATGATATTTTTCCATGAAGTTCTCTAGTAAGGTCTTACGATTACTTTCTCTTAGCTTTCCTTAATTTCAAGAGCTATGAAAGTAAACCGTTCATAATGGAACCAATTATGCAAATACTTAAGATTCTCAAATACTCCCTGAAGATCTAAAAGACTTCCAGTACAACCCAATCACTAGAGTAAGATTCCAGGAGAAAACAAAGAAAAAATCATAACACAAGAAGAACAGAAGTAAATATGTAAATACACTAAAAATGCTTCTTTACTGATGGGAAGAAAAATACAAAGAGTAAAAAAGAGTAAAACTGGGAAGATACCATATTAGCTACTTTTTGGTGGAATACATCTTAAGTGTTCTCCCAACCAAGTCATTAAAACTACAACTGATGTTATTTGGAAAAAGCTATCTGGAAATCCTCACCCCCACTGCTAAAAAAAACATTTTTCGAGATGGAAAGTGAAGAAATATGAAGGTTAATCATACAGGTCTTGGATTCAGAAGATTATTGGTTTGATAACTCTAGGTCTTTGCTAGGTTTCCTCACATGCTCCCAGTTCAAGATTTGGGATGATTCATCCCAATATACATACAGTCCCTCAAAACTATATAATATTTCAGGCATAAGGCTAAAGGATAAGAAATCTCAAATACACATAACAGAAACAAAGGAATTTTTAAAGTATTCCAATATTCCTTATTAAAGGAAAGTGCTCCACATCTCTCTTGCGGAATAAGCATTACAAGAAACAATACAGAAGCAAAGTAATGCTTGTTTGTCTCGTTTTTAAAAACTGTAAAGTTTTTTAAAAGATAAGTTCTTTATAAAAAATATTAGCTGGTAGGGTTACAGTGATAAAACATGGGATTAGTGATAAATTAAGATGATTAGCTATTGAGATGAAATGATAAGAAGTAACTGTCAGCCAAAATACTTTTGTTTTTATGTTATACAAATATATTTTTTTCAGATGCTTTCTGCATCTTAGGTTGAAGTTTTGAAGCACAGTGCCACAGAAGCAGCCTGGTAAATGACTTTTTATCACTACTTCCCCTTCGTAAAAACAGGTCTTTTCAGTAGATTTTCTTTTCTCCCTCTCTACTATCCATCATTCTTGACATCTGAGATGATTTAGAAAAATGGTTTTTATCACCTTCCTCAGCGAATGGGCAACACGGGAGAGATGCAACACCAGAGGTGACCTTTACCTTCTGGTTTAGTTGACATACACATGATCAGTAGTCACACATTCTCAGGTTCAACACTTGGTCATTCTTCCAAAGTGTAACCTTCCTAACATCTTAACCCTGTGCAGTGCTTGAAAACACCTGTATATTTGTTTATTTGCAAGATTAAGAAACTGTAAGTATATCAGAATCATGTTTTAAACAGACTCCAATCTCCCCTGAAATGTATAGATACATTTGTACATGTCTTTAACTGCATAAATTTACTAAAAAAATTTAAAAAATGGGGTCAGGGGAGAGGGAGACTTTCTTCTCTTTACACCTCAACTGAAACTAAGCTCATTTATGGCCATAAGGAAGCCCATTGCACTTTCCATCAAAGTAATTACATTCTGCCTATTTAAAATTATCTCTTGCATCCACAGAAGATATTCATAATTTCCTGACTTAAATCGCTACATGTGGTTGCAGTGTACAACTTAAAAACTGATAGATTTCATTTTGTAAGTGTCCACAATGTAGTGGTAAAGGAATTATTCCACCTAATATTTAACATCTAGCAATACTGCCATGAAATACTATACATACAGAAAGCTGCTACAATCTGAAGGTTGTTTTTTCTGTAACCACTCAATAAAATTTGACTACTGAAACGCCTGTTTACTAAATTAGAGAGGCATCTTCCTCGAAGTAGTAAGGTGCCTGTCAGCATAAAGCAAGAATACTAGAAAGCTGCTAGTTTGAAAGCAAGACTTAGACCTGTGTTTAATTGTTGTAAATCAAGCTGTCTCCAACGTATACCACATTCATCTTTTCAATTTAATTATTTGAATTGCAGTTGTTGTTGCATTTCCATATTGCATGACACAGCAGATTTTTCTACAGATTCTGATCTATGCCATCACACATTTTCCTATCCCTTGATCAGTTGCAGCTGTTAATAGGACACATACAATGAGCAATGAAATAGAAATGAAGAGAAACAAAGATGTAAGCTAGCTTTGTTTAGGTAGCCTCTAAGCTTGTAGACTGAATAAGGTTTTTTCCTTGGTTTTACATGCAGCACTTTGAGAACATAATTAAACTAACCTCCTTTTGTCGAATACACTAATTCATTGGTTTGTTAGATTAAGATATCAGTTAGACGTCTGTTCATCTAAGTAGTCACAGAAACAGGAAAAAGGTATCTTACACTGCAAAGTTTTGGACAAAAATCTTCTCCCTGTCTCTTCCTGATGTAATGTCTGCTTTTGCTTATTTTTTCCTACAATACTCAGAAATATTACCAATCATTGCATCTTCAAAACAAAAAGGAACTCTCACATACTTTTACTTTCTTATACAGCTGTGCCAAATTTTAGGCTGGTATAAACATATGGAACAACTTTCCTGCTCGAACACTGTGTTGAAATACTTCAGCTGCATTTCTCTCAGATGTGTGTTAATGCCTCTTCCAGCCAACATACTTACTTGTTTATCTGTGCCAAGAACATTCCCTTCAGTGCATAGAACTCAGCAGTCATCTCCTTGGTGAAGTACTTCAAATTAGTTGATTCAATAACTTCAAGACCCTGTTAAAGAAGTCTTAGTGAAAAAAAACTTTCTAAAACTCACGTTTTTCTTAAAATTAAAATACCATTGAAAAAAAAAACAGCCAAAACATCCTCTTGAAATTTCAGTAGAAGATAAATGAATAATAAATAGTATGATTTTTCAGTATTTTTAGTTAAAAAAAATCTAGACTAACAATTCAATTCTAAGTCCCCGATGTTCTATGCAAAACTATTAGATAGTATGGACAGCATTCAAGCAATGGGTTACCATTGCCACCTTGAAGTTTGCTGAGCTTATAATCATATGTCAGGGTTTTCTGCCTACAATCACATTTTTTCTCCTTCCTTCCAACTCATTTTCACTTAATGTGCCAGCACCCTTCACTCATGAGTAAGTCACTCAAAAGCTTCAATCTAGTACTTCAGTCAGTGATGCAATTGTGCTGTCCTTTTGCAAATCATGTATTTTCAAAGTCCTTTCCATTTGTCTATTTGGTAAGATTTCAAACTACATACTTCCACTTTAGTTTTTATTTGGTTAATTTTTTTTAAATACTCAACAGTATTCAGTTCAAAAAGGACAATGTCTGTCTTTGACTAACAATGTTGCTTAATACTAGACGTGGTAAAAACATGACCAACAAAATTCTGGCCCTGTTCTGTACACAGGCACTTTATTTAAATCAATACATCTGACATCCCTTATAATCCTCAGTAACAACTTCAGAGATAAAGCTACCATACCTGCATACATTCATTTTTGCCCATAACTCCAGCCAACTGAAGGTAACATTTAACTTGCTGGCGAATCTTCTGAAAGCAGTCCACGATGGGTACGGTTGGAATTGTATGAATGCGACTCAGTATATCCAGAGCTACGTTGACCAGCCCTTGTTTTCGAGCTATCTTTCCATACTGGATAATTGCAGATGCAGAAGCATGAACTCCCAACATAGCATTATTGGAACTAGGATCATGTTGAGAACTATTCTCATATGCAGTTACAATGGCTAAAGACAAAACATGAAACTTCTGTCATTATAAATAAAACCATACATACAGCAAAACCTTACACAATGCATAGGAAATTATGACTTAATGGAACACTTAAATGGAAACCGAATAAAAACAACCTTGTTAAAATCCAGAAGATTATTGCATATATAAATCAAAAGAATATAAATAACTTATTTCAAACAATGTGTTGTCTGGAAAATTACATGATGAATGCATGCTGGACCAGGCAGTTTTACCCTGGTAATGATGTTGTCTCCACATGAAAATGCTGCTCCAGTGGGATAAGTCATCTGACACAATAGGTAACCTGTTCCTCCAGGTCTTTACCACAGTCTTCATATCATGTAAGCTGTTGTTCCTTCCTAGATTAGTTGGTTGCAATCCTGCATTTATTTGGGCTGCTTCTTGAAGTTCAATTATTTGCTGTGCTGCCTGGAAAACATTACACAACAAAAGTTACGCTAACAGACAGTACAATAAGTGAGCCAATAGAAAAAGATCCTTCTGAGGAGTCCACTTTTAAATCATAAAGTAAAGATAAAATTATGCCATTTGGGGTCATTAGTTGCACAAATGACCATTAATCATTCTAAGCATGAGGGGGGGGGGAAACAAACACACAAACAAAACATCAGAATGCAAATTTCACTCAACAAATTGGTTATTGAACAGAAATGCTATTGAACAGTGTCAGCCATTGAGTCACCAATACAGAATGTATACCAATGGGAGTCTATATCTAACAACCAACCAAATTATTTTATGAAGTATATGAATGTGACAAAGTACTTTCCTACACACTTGCAAAAGGTCACTGCATTAACTTCAGGCTCCCCTCCTCTCCAGTTCATTTCAGGAACACCTCATTCTGACAAAAGCTAAATGCCCTGGTTGCAGACACCACCAACCTGTGGTTAATGGGTTCTTTCTATAACGCTATGAGTTTGCTTCCAAGGTTTCACTTGGGGAAGTAGTGACATGTCTTTCCTTAATGCTAGGCTAGTAAGATCAAAATTCCCTCATTCCTTCTTTCATTTAGGAAGCAAATGCTTTCACAAAATGGTAGCGATCAAAAGAAAATCAAAACTTTTAACAGAACCTACTAGCATAAATTCCCTAATCACGATCTCAACTCTTAACAGAAGCTTGAATGTGCAGCAACTGTGTGTACTCCTGAAATGATTAAGACAATCTCCAAAAAAAACTTAACTGTGAGAAATCACTTAGGTCAAGAATGCTTTTTTTTTCCACAAACATCTACTACCCTCAAATTAATGAAAGGAACAAACAGGAGGTGGCAGTAGCCTCAAACCTACTAAAGTCAGCAGACATTTTGTTAAACTTCAACAAGTTGAAGAAGAGGCCTGCAAACTTTAATGGAATTTAATTACCTGTAGTACAATAAAACCAATGTAGTATTCTCTAAGCTACCTCCCTGCCAGATAACAGTTGTATTCACTGTTATTCAACCAAATAAGATAGCTACTTTAAGAAAAAAAAGCCATCGAAATTTACACAGTGAAATCTCTTGAAACAAAATAAATTAAACAAAGTAATATTTTCCTACAGTCATCTCAGTATCAGCTCTCACAATAGCTTAACCTTCATCCTACACCCATTCATCACATAAATTTAATTTTCTCACAGGTATTTAATCACATACTATCTGATATTAAAAGAAAGTAATTACCGCAGTGCAAATTCATGGCTGCATTTGTACCTCTGTCAGTCATTGCCTAATTTATCATTTCTTCATGAGGGATATATACATATTAGATTATTTAAAAAGCTTATTTTAATTGATATCTGAAAGCATTTAAATGCTTTATTTAGCAATACTAACCCTTTCATGCTGCAGATATTGCCCATCCAGGGGAGAAGAAATTCAAAACCATCAGTGAAAACTTATCAAAAAAGAATTAATTTAGTCAAGAAGTCTTCCAGTCGTATATCAGCTCAAATAAATGAAACCTTGTACAATTATTTATATCTTACCTATTTCTTGACAGCTGCTTCTCAGTATGGAGAATTTTTCTATATTCATTCACTCTGTCTGATGCATCAACATATATTAAAAAAATTCAAAAGCCTGCTGTGTAAGCTCTACCCGCAAGTACAACTTAGTAGAGGTACCTTAGATCATGTGGATTTACGTACTCATGAATCAAACCAGACCTGACACACAGGGTGAATTGTGTCTACAGAATTACAGAAACCTCTAGATTACAAAGAACTACGGAAGTAGTATCCTCTGCATTTCTGTGGGTAAGGTTCATTCACAGTTCTCTGAGCACTGGTCCATCAAGAAACGCATCCCCCATTATCACATCTCAGATCATACTGCACAGAGATATCCCACAGTTTCCCCCTTGGAGATGAAAGGCTTCCTCCACTGTAATGAGAGCTAATCTTTGACAGATGCTTGTTTATCAGGATGCCTAATGAGGGATGCAATCAGCCCTTCAAACAAATTACTGGCATGTTTATTCCCAATCACATACTGCATGACAAAGTGAACACAACTCTCCCCCAGCCCCACTTCCATGCTCTGGGGACAGCTGCACAATCCAAATTGGAAGACACTAGGTTCCTTTACAAGAAGCTTCTGAAAGCATCTCAAAGCCAAATCCCATTTCTTAGAGATGCATTTAGGCACCTACTTCCATTTGATTATACTTGGCAATAACATCCACTCTCAGAAGTTCTTCTCTTACAGTTGTGAATTACTTACATAATTAAATCCAAGAGAAAGCAAAAGGGTAAGTGTTGACGTTTCATACATTTAAAAGGGAAGAAGTTATCCATTTTTGTTACAGTGAAATGTGTGAAAGGACACAAGCCATACATTTTTCACCACGTTACATGTTATTTCATCTCTTGTAATTAGTAAACTGCATATTCTGTGTGATATCAAAGTTGTACCAGCTGCTTCACAAAAATATTTCTGGAAGTCTGAAAAAAGAAACAGTCTCAGCAAGTTCTCACAAGCTCTTCCTGACAGGACAAGAAACGAGTCTTCCCCTAATTTTCTAAGTGGATCATTTCCCTGAGAAACATTTATGCCAAAGAGAAAGACTAAAAACAGAATTTAAGCATATCTGACGAAGGTCACCACTGTCTCAAATCTTTTAGCTGACCTACTCATAAGTGCTCTCTACTATACTGGAATTAAAATGAGCCAATCAGTTGGAAGCAGTAACCTCTTCCATCAGCACAAACTTGTAAGGCATGCAAGTAAAGATGTGTAGGCACAGCGTATTACTGGAATATGGCCTCCCACTCAGACCAACGACGTTTTATTTCCTGTAGCAGGTGTCAGACTAGCTGAGGGGAGCCACAATAACTCTGCCCAATGCACAAGGTCTCCCTGACTGTGAAGCAACATGATCTAGCATGGGAATTCTTCATACCTTACTTCAAGATTTTAAGTCAACGTTGATCAGAACTGCCAAATGACCTAGCCAGACAACTAATAATGCTGCAGACCAACACATGAACCTTTGAGGTACGTTAGTTTAACCCATACAATCCACTCTCCTTTACACCAGAAGTTGTATACCAGTCTCTCCCTGTCCAATAAAACATCACATAATTTGGAGATTACATTCCCTCCCGATTCCTTTCCCTAATGCTCTTGATGGCATCTGCTACATTCCCAAGGCCCACTAAAAAAAGAGAAATAACGAATGCACCAAACTGGGCATTTTATGTACAACAGAAGCTTTCTTTCCATCATTATTTTCAACACCAATTTGCTCACAGAACTACACAGCAGGCTCGACCTGCTGTTCTAACTTTCCAACCTGAGTGCCCTTGAAGGAGCTCAGAGGGCACACCAACCAAAGTCATCTGAACATCTTCAGATGGCTTCATCCTGCCATAAAAAAGGAACAGACAAAACCATTTCACAACCTTACCAGTAGAAAATAGCTTCAGGAATGGCAAATCAGAACATTTATCAAAATAATATGAAACTGACAAAAAAAAAAACAAAAACAAAAACAGTAAGGTTTGCATTTCCCAGAGCTTCATCTGAAAAGTCTTTCACAAACAACAGACCCTTAAAGCCTTCTGGTTCTTTGACCCTAATGCTTAAGCCACAGGGATGTTCAGAACTTGCTCAGCAATAACAGCGTTTCTAAATACGCTTTTCCTTTATAGGGCATTGACATTTAGCTTAGTTTTAAAAATATAAAATAAAAAAAATTACATGAGTGGGTTACAATTGACAAAATTCCATACTACATTTAACACATTTTCAAACTAACTGAAAAGAACACTTTGGAGGTTATTTCAACATTTCCACAAGTAATATAATGTAATAATATACCTACTCAAAATGGATCTTACTTCAAAACCCACTGAATGTTCAAGAACTCCAAGTACCACAGCACATTACACATTAGCCCACAAAGAAGGCTGAGCCATTTGTCAGTTTTTAAATAGCTACCTCTGTACGCCACAAGCAGAGCAGATTCAGGTGAACTATAAAGACTTTCAAAGGAATCCCAGTCAAAATGCACATTCCACATTTTTTAACAAAGAAATATCATTAGTAGAAACTAATCAGTACTATGCAGCAGAGTATTTTATACTCACGGTTATTAGAAGTCCTGAGACCTGGCACCAGAAAATAACTGATTCAAACAACGCTGAATTCTCACCTGGAGAAGGGGAGTGTGGACATGGGAGACTACGTGAGGAAGCCTTCTCCACTCCCGAATTGCCAGACTACTCGCCATCTCCACCAGGCGCTCAATGAAGTTAAGCTGCTGCTCTTCTGGATGGCAAATTGCTAAGTATCCTCTGTACATGTTCACTTTCCAAGCCATCTCTTTTGGACAGCTCAGTTCCACCTGGTAATGCAAAAAAGCCCCGTAATGATTATTCGTCCTAAAATGCAACAGTTCTGAGCTTTTTTTTTTTTTTTTTTTTAAAAAAAGATTTCTTAAACAGGTTTACTTTTTGTTTTAAAAATACCACACTAAAATATCAATGTTTCTCATTAGAGGAGCTTAGGCACTCTAATAATTATTCGTAAGGGCAGGCTAGCAAATAAATTGCAAATTCAGCACAAGCAGTGCCTTCATATAGCCTGCTGTTAGGGTATTTTTACTCTGACAATGGTAGAGTAGCTCAGAGACAGCTGAGCAAGCTGAAAGCAGTCTTGCAACAGGAGCATGAAGCTCACTGCAAACCAACTCACCCCATAAAGAGAAAAAAGATGCTTCTCAGTAGATAGTCTACCACCACTGAAATGCTTCAGGAGCTCCAGAACAACTAATGTCAACTTCTCACTTAAAAGGATCCCGTCCCTATCTGTCAGCACGTTATACCACCATTACACTTCCTAACTGCCTCCTCTAGGATATAACTATGTTGATGAGAATAAAAAAAAAAATTATCAATTGTTTAATAATCTACAAGTAACCTTCCCATTTATGTCAAAATAATTTCTGAGTACAGGTGCAAAGTCAAGTGGCAGTGATGAAACAATTAAAATATAATTTTAAACTATTTTCTTAAAATCCTGGAAAAACAGAAATATGACAACTAGAAACAGCAAAGCACAATTGTTTAGCAACTAAATTATTATCTTACAGTAAACATACATGTAACTAAATGCGTAACTACTCCCTATCTGACACCACAGGCCTTAAATCCAGAACTCATTTGGTTTCTCATTTTTAATCTTCACATCAAACTTTTTTCGCCCTGATATGCAACACAGAAATTCATTTACATTATCTCCATGTTGATATACTGTATCTTAAGCATTACAATTGGTTTTTCTGCTTATCCTCAACTGACTTTTATGCCTGAGCCAGCAGAGAGAAACTGCCAGGTAGCAACCTTACACTTACACAGTGAAAATAATCTCTTTTTTATTACATTATCTACTGGATCATTAAACACAGTGGTAATGTGAGCAAATGGAAATGAGTCTTGGGTCCTATCAAAGGCCACATGGTATTTTAATAGCTCAACTTTAATAGGTAGATTATTAAAAATGTTTCCCAAAGATTTATGAAAACTGATGCCATCTTTTCTGACTCTTCTGACCCATGGATCAACAATGAAGCTTCATAAAATCAAAAAAACTTGTATGCTAAGTATTTAAAAACAGACGCATTAAAAAATACCAATAAAATTGGAGTAACCATTGTAGCAGCATAGAAGCAATTATTCTTACACATCCAAATATTTATGCAAACACATGTCCTGACACTTCTTTTATAAGAACCTGAGTAGAACCAAAAAAAAAAGCTCCATTTATGGCTTCAGCAGCATCTTCTCTTTACTCAATTAGTGAATGTCTCATTACTGAAAATATCTCGTGTAATATAACTGCTTCTAGAGCATATCAGCAGTTACTCATGGTTGTCATTTCTACTGAACTCAATTTCCAAAACCAGAACCTATCTGACATGATCTATTTCATTCTAACTTAAAATACTGTACAATGTAGTTCTTATTTTAGGCTTTAAACGTTTTTCAAATACTATCACTTCTATAATTACCCAGTAAAGTTGCATACCTTAAACACAAAATACCAATGTTTAAAAGAGAAAAAGAAGTTAATTAAAATGTAAATATGACCTATAGGGTCATTGTTGTAGCTGTAGTACAGCTTGCTACTTACAGATTTAGCTTCATGTGGCCTGAAAAATGATAAAATTCATCTTTGGAGACAACTATTTAATTAGAACCATCAGTACTACAAGTATGGGAAAATTCAATTTCAAATGTTGCAGTGGTTGGACACCCTTAATTTAGGTTCTAACAAAAGACAATGCTGCCTTTAATTAATTAAACAACTTTTTCAGTTTTCACAGTTTACCTTTTAAAAACAAAACATATGGACTGCATACACCCGTTTTGCCTTCTGACAACAGGCAGTGTTATAGAAGAATAAATGCTACATTAAAAAAAAGTAATAGTCTGATTTTGAAGAAAGGAAGAGAGACATGCAATTTGACATATTTATCATGCAAGAATAAGTTGTCAGAATGAAGCATGCCATTAGGATATTTTGTATACAGAAACTTAATCCTGCAAGGTACTGAAATTAAAGGATGCTCAGCATTTTTCATGTTTTATCTTTTGCAACTATTATGAAAGTAGACAGCCAACTGACAATTTGACATGCAATATTTTTAACTGCTGGATATTGGTTCAAAACTTAAACAGTAATGATGAAACAATAAAGCCCAATGAAGTGAGGGACTAATTCTCCTGGTTAAGTCTCTGCAACATGAAAAAACGCTGCCTAAGGCTCTGCCCAGAGCTTTGTCAGTAAAATTGTGTTTTAAATATGCAATTTGCTCCCTTATTCCAAGCTCTGACATCTCTAGCAGAGTAATACCAGGAATGTCACAGTATATACCAACAGTGCAACAAAGATCAGCAAGTTCCTTTCTACTTTTGATTTAATGCAGTGTTCTCACCTTTCAGCAATCTGTTCTACTGCAATCAGTCCTATGTCTGATTTACGTTTCTACATTAACTAATCAAAGACAAGTAACTCTACTTACTATGAAAAGAAGGTGTATTTTCTTAAAAATAATAGTTTAAAAAAAAAAAAAAAATTCACTCTTCTATAAAACAGTTATTTGGCATACAAAGTTAAAAAAAATAATAATAATAAACCCAGAAAAATCTACTGGCAATACAAATACAGAAGTCTGTCACGACTCCCAAGAAGCCTGAGATGGCTGCACGGCCCTATACTTTATAGGGACCTCAGGAACAATAACCATGGGCCGATGCTCATGGGATGGTTCTTAAACCAGTGGGAAAAAGATGCCTAAGAGAGGGTAAAATGTGGAAGACTTCCTCAAAATTCGCTCTCAGATAGAAAAATATCTACCTATGTATTTTCTGTCGCATTGTCTCAGAAAATAGGGGCTATTTATGCATGTTTACCTAGCCATTTTAACTTTATTAACAGGAAGGAAAAAAAGAAAAAAGATATTACACTTGGAAAGAAAAGGATCTTGAAGATTTTGATCTTTTGATATATTTTCTATATGCAGTGTGCCCCCTGCCTTCAAGCTCTCTTGTAACAGGCAGAACTTTATGGAGCATTCATTCGTCAGGCACACAGCGCAGAACTCACAGTCTCATGAGTGAAACCCAGGAAAGGACAAAGGAAAGGTGAAATGTTTTACAAATGCAAGTTGTTTAGCAAAATGAATCACAAGCGGAACATAATCATGAACTCCATAATGAATCAGGAAGGTCAACAGCAGGAAAGCACAAACCATGTCTTTTATCCGTTACCAAAGGAGGAAGACAACTACTTCACCTGCTACACACAAGTTCCTTAGTTCCTAACTAAAGCTAACTATGGTGCTAGTTTCTAAATGCTATATAACAGGCAGGGCATATCCCTGCTACTTCAGATGAAAACTGTGCCTGGGGAGAATGCAGCATCTCAATCCTTGGAGATACTGGAACTCCACTAGAGTAGACAGCCTGATCTACTTGAGCCTTCTCTGAACAGACCTCCAAAAGTCCCTTCCAACACAAATAACCCTAGGATTCAGTAAGCCTGACATTAAATTATAAAAATATAGTTATCAATGCATTAAAACTTTGAGGAAGCTTTGAAACATAAGAAACATACAAACTTGTGCTTTGATTCCACATATTATGAAATAAGGAAAATATGGAATGTGGAAAAATCAAACAAGTAGTACTCTGTCATAAACGCCTATTTCACCAAATCTGCATAACATTACGATAATTACTTCTAGCACAAAACCTACCACAAATTGTCATGATTTGAAAGGAGAGTAACACACTTGCTAGTTCCTTTTTTTTTTTTTTTTTTCTTTTTTTTTTTTTTCATCTTTTTTACTTTTGTTTTAAAGACTGTAGAATTAAACAGTGCCACTTCATGGAAGTCTGCTCTTTCTTACAAGTGGTCTATATATATTTTTTTTTTTTTTTTTTTTAAGATTTGCATGTGTTCTGGTTTATATTGTACACCAAAATAGTTTGGGGAACACATTTGAGAGTTAATTATCTAAAAGCTAAGCGTGACCTTGTGCGTATGATTATGATTCTACTTATTTTATAAACCTATTTACGTGGATTCAAATTACTTTTCCCTCAGAAGTAGCCCATCTCTTCCTGCAACCCTGGCTGTCTTCAAATCCAGTCCCCATCTCTCTCACTGCCCATCAGTTCAAACCCTGTCTCCTGCACTGCCAATCTCACCGATGCATGCTGCAGTATTTAATTCAATGCCTCCTCCTCTCTGACAGTTTTACCAAAGGAAATTGCTTTCTTCGTCTCCTTTCTGCAGTCTATTTACCCAATTTTGTCTTCATTAAAATAACAATTAGCAGCATGATCTGCAGCATACACCAGCCATTCCAACCAATGGACACAAACTCAGATTTCATGTGTTGCTTTTTCAGGGATTTTTTTGCTCTTTTAAACACCTAGCAACATTTTGCCCTAAGTGTCTGCATATTAATGATGTACACAGGCTGCATTGCTTCCATTTAAAGTAATGCATGAATGTAAAGCTTCATTTGAAATTATGATGGTTTTAAGCTTTAAACCAGTTCTAGTTTTCTGTCTGATGCCTGGAAGCCACCATCAAGTTCTTCACATACAAAGTTATTTAACAGCATAGAGAAGGGGGAGAAAAAAACAACCAACAAACTAAACAAAACCAAACTAAACCACAAAACATCACAACTCTGTGGCATTGCAAAAATGCCCTTGACATAAGTCTACAGACGCAGAACTCTATGACTCCAGAAAACAGAAAAATATAGTTCAGGAAAGAGAGGTAAAAAAAGGAAACAATACTGTAAAGAGCAGCTTTCATAACCCAAGTAGCGCTTAACTGAATGCAGTGCTGATCCTAACACACAGGTTCACACAACCTGCTGCACATACATTCAGCAAACAATGGCCACAGCTGGATCTCTGAAAAATGATTTGAAAGATGTTCAAGAAAAAGGCAAGAGACAGGCAGGAGCCACATGTGTATATTCTGAAATCTCTTAACAAGGATTTTGAAATAGTTTTACAAATATGCCTTAGAGAACACTAAGGTATAACATGTAAACCAAATTTAGTTGACAATTCTCTGATTCCCACATTTTTCACACATCATAATCTCCCCTCAAATGCATTGCAGATGAACAGAGTAAATTGTGTTTAGCTGTGTTATATTTGGACAGTGGAAGTCAAGAACACTTTAGCTTTGCCTCTCAGGTGCTTAAGCAAACAAAAACAGAGGCAATGATTTTTTTTTTTTTTTTTTTTTTTCCCTTTTAGACCTAGAAACAGTTATATTGCCAAGGGACAATGAGCCAATGATTGAAGTATTTTCTCATTTTATCCTTTTCATAAAAGTAACGCTTGTTCCCATAAAGGTATAAGATGTAAAAATGTCCCTCTCATCCCCCATAAACCTTTGAGTTTAGTTTTATCTAATACTTGCAAGGGTCCCATCCTAAGTTTCTCCATATATCACTGCTGGCACACACTTCTATGGGATGCATTTGTAGTTTTTTAATAACTCAGCACCATGCACCAAATCTTTCACCTGCCCCAGCTACATTTCTTACATTGTACAGCTTTGTAAAGAGAGAAAAAAAAGAATCAAGTTTGTCTGATGAAATGACATGCTTCAATTGCCAAAACACCCAGCTGTGTGCTGGTGTATTGGAGAAAACTTCTGACGATCAGTTGACTGTTTCTGTGAAATGAGCTGTAATACTGCCTTGTTAGAAATGTTATCAGTAAAATGAACAAAGAAACTAAACATTAGCATAAAAAGCCCTCACTCACCTGCACCAGAGCCTCCTTCATGGCTGTCCAGTTTGAAACCCGCCATGCACATTCCAGTACTAGGTAAGGATTGATGTGACCTTTTGACTGGCCGTATTCCGTCAAAGGTTCCCACTGATTCAATTCTTTAGAGCAACTACAAAAATTGAAACCATTGTAAATTTATTTACCATCAACAAAAATTCAGTAGAAGTGACTACTAATGCTTTGTATTAGAATATTATAGGTATATTTGTTTGTTCGTTTTTTTGTTTGAAAGCACTGAAAATATTTTATCCAGTTGGAAGGATTTCTGTTTTTATATTAATTTATTACCGGCTATAATACAGAAATCTGTGAACAGGAAGAAGCTGCATTTTCTGTCTCCCAGAAAAAACATTTTAAATGGGAAAAAAAATTAAAAATTTTTGCTCCAGTCTGTTTCCACCAATAACAAATTACAATTATACAAGTCTTCAGACATATCTTCTGAGGGTCTGTTAAGGGAGTAAAAAAGTAACTTTTTCATTCCCTTAAGTTTTCACTGTATCTTAAAAGTCCTGAACTAAGCTTTTTCTGGGAAGTAATGCTTTAAACCGGCAGGTTATTCTACTTCGATTGCAGGGCAGCAATACTTCTTCTACATCAGCTTTAGAGTCTTACCGAATCCAATGATCTTCCCAGAGCTGATACTCGGGGAAGATAGAAGGAGAAGCATTGTTCCGTTCATGTTCTTTTTTAGCCTTTTCCATTGCTTTTTCATAAGTTTCTTGTGCCTGAATAAAATTCATACTGGTTTACTTTTCCATCTGCTATATACACATTAACTCAACAGTCACTTTAAGAAAAAATAATATATATATTCAAAGTTTTAATTAAAAAACAAACAATGAGGTGTGTTAACTCATTTCTGAAATAGACCTTACTTAGTAGCTTTACAAATGTGATAAAAAGCTGACGAACATACTCAAAGTCTTACCTTATCTAGGTATTACATGTCCTTAAACTATGTTAGCCAGAAGAGAAGCTGTTTTAACATTTTCTAGTTTAGAAGACTAAAGTCTTCTAAATTACTACTCAGAATATTTTCTTGCTGACCAGTATATTAATCTGAGTATTTTACTGTCGGGATGATTTCCCATATCAAGAGCATACCTGTTCAAAAAAGCCATGTTGTTCATAGGCAATAGCTGTTGCTGTCTCTGGGAACTTACAGCGTTTCTGCCATAGCCCAGCCCACATATCCTCTTCTTGTAACAAAGAGTAGAGCTCAGCAAGGGAATCCAGTATTTCCTAGAACATTAAGAGCAGTGTTTCTCTGCAATCCATCACTACAAAGCATAGTAGTTAGCAAAAACACACTTTCTATACTGAAGCAAGTTGAGAAAGACACAAAAATAAAGATTTGTTCGTGTCTCTTTTTAAAATTCTAGATGGTAAGCTATTAATAATGACCTAGTACTGAGAACAACACAGCACTACATGACAACAAAAAAAAAACAAAAAAAAACGCACACCTATGAACGTACAAACGTGTATTGATTCTTGTTTGTCTTGCTTAAAATATCAGATCAATTCATAGAACAAACTGTTTAACAAACCAACAACTCACCCTTTAACATAAAAATAATCTATAATATTTATCTTCCTCAACTACTCACAAATGCTACCTGACAGACTACTAAACACAACAGTATCTGTTTACAGAGAACTCAATTTTGCTTAGCAAATAACTCCTTAAGGTCATACAACAAGCATGATCTGTTAGGAAAGCATACTCTTCTTTGAAGGAGACAGAGGCAGTAGACACTTCTACATCAGATTTAAAATAAAGGGCAGAAATGGTTTGATCTATTTCTACAGCGCTGAAGATCATTACTTTGAAAAGCAGATAGCAAAGAGGGATCAAGAGAGAAAAACATAAAAATATCCATGCCACGTGAAAGAAAGGCAGGAGAAGTAGGTAAGATGCAAAGTAGTCAACATTGCAAGTGACTATGCACGAACATAAAAGTACAGGAATTTCATCATTGAATTAAAAACGGACACTCCTCCAACAAGCTTCTAAAGCTATTGTACTACACTGTCACCATGTTCTTCTCTCCACATTTTATAACCTTTTTCAATTAATATAACATCTCACCTGTTGAGGAGGAGTTATGCTTTCCTGCTCATAGAATTCTGTTGTCTGTTTAGGCTTAATTTGTAGGCTCAGTCCTTTTTCAAAGGCTTGATGTTCCAGCATCAGCGTAGAACGAAACCAGAGATTGTGAGTTTTCCCTAAGTATTTCAGGACACAAGGTCTGATGGGAATGGGAGGAACACACTGTGACATTGCTTCCACAAAGCAATTCAGTGCGCTTGGCTGGCAGTCTCGCTGTACTTGATGGCTACCACTGCACAAGAAAGGGCTTATTTCACCTGCCAGAGCCTGGAACAAAAACATGAGGATAGACAAATCTGAATGAAGAGCTAACTGTTACAGAATTTGGATTCAAAAGCTGGGAACAAATGTTTGATAAGTGTAGTTTCTTAGTAAACTGAAAGGCCCTATTTCTTTCAAAATATGTACTGATGGAGATGTACAGCATTAACTAGTCACAAAAAATGGTAAACTTCTCAAAGCAAGTGAACAAGTCATTTAGCACAAATACATTTTCCTGGAACACCAGTCATTTACAGAGGAATTCATTAAAAAGAGATTCTCACATGTTGCTGTCTGTCCGACAAGATCTTCCAAAGTCGTGAAAAAAGCTGGATCCAAGTCTTCTCTGCTAATGGTGTAGAAATATGACATAACTGAACAAAGGCACTCAGCAATGCTCCAGTCTAGAAAGAAAGAGAAAGATCTACATAACATGGGAAAAATTCAATACTACTAAAAAACAGTTCAAAAGCTGTTTAAAAAAGCTGTTTAAGCAGTACTGTAAATCCCTTTTCCAACCAACATATCAAAAATGTTTTCTTTAGCACTGAAAACTACCATAAAATTAACTTAATGCTATTTTCATGTTGATCGAGACTTATTCATTATTGTAACCGTTTCAAAAAAAAAAAAAAAAAAAAAAAAAAAAGGAAGAAAGTTGATGACTTTGGTAATAGAAATGATCCAGTTAATTGGCTAGACATGTTACTCTGAAAATTATTTCAAAATAGCTTTCAGTTAAAATTACTTTCTCATTAATTATTTTAATACAAGATGTGATATACTTTTTTTTGTGCTCTGTCTCTGCCATCACAATTTTCTTAACAGTTAAAAATGAACTTACACAGTTAAATTTCTTCCTCTCCCACCTGTAAGATCGATACAGTAACAAGCAGCAATTAAGTAAACACTTAAGAATTATTTACACTACGCAAATAAGAAATTACATCAGATTCTAAGGGTTGTCTGTACAAAAAACATAAGCTAAAAAAATAGAAGATAATTTATGTCAGGTCAGCTTGAACATTTCAGTATTAAAATCATTTATCAGGAAACGAACAACCAAGTACCAACCTTCACTTCTCGAAGAGAGTCAAGAAATTTGTCGTGCCGGTTGGTCAACATGTGCAGCTGATTGCCAATGTCCTTCTCAGAAAGTTCTTTAGTTTTAGGTGTGCTGGTTTGATCTCCTGGAGCCAATTCAATGTCAATTTCAACATCCTATACAGAAATAACGATACAAAGCATGAAGATATTTTCTAAGTACTTTTTTTTCCCCCTATACAAATACAAAATATCCTTCTGATCAAACTATTTTAGGTATCACTATTTCTATTAGTTCTTCATGTTCAGAAGTAGAATTGCTAATGCACTGTACTAAAGAAAGGGCTAAATGAATGAATGCAAGTTCTGAGAAAGCCACGCACAGTTAAAATAAAACACATTACACACAAGGTATACAGAACGAGCTCTGCACGTCATCTTCAAGGCACTTTCTCCAAATTTATTTAATGAGAAACCAAGAAGAGATGCTTTCATCAAAAACATTATTTTTCTACTGTGCTTTCTGCAAGTTACCTCTTCTTTGGATTCACTGTTTTCCCTTTCCCGAGGCTCTTGTTTGACGTGGGTTACCATAGCAAATGCCGCCCTGTCATGGCTGTCAGCAAGGTTGATAACGTTGGTGATGGAGGGCAGCATAGCACCCTGACAACTGGTACCAATCGTAGTGTTTTTCTCACACACTGCCAATAAGAGCTAAGGCATTAAAAAAAAAAAAAAAAAAAAAAAAAAAAAAAAAAAAAAAAGAACTTTTAAATAGACATTTTACTGAAGTATTTCTGAGAAACCATCCCTATGGTTTCATATTTTTATAAGAGTGGCAATAATGTGTCTAAGGTGTATTTGTCATCTTTATTCAGTAAATATAATACATTTTCATCTTAATTTGATCACGTTGTCAGTAGTTTGAAGTCTGTGACTATACTTTAACGAGACTGCCTTTCAAGTCACTCCTGAAAATGCGGAAGGAATAGGACTCTTCTGTGCTTAAACTCTGTATACTTTATATACCTATTTAGTGCCCTCAATCAGGTAATGTCCACAGAAAATCCATGCTGTTTCTTATCTCTCTGGAAGGAGCCCTAATACTTAAGATGCCAAAGTTATCCCCACAGTCACTCTGAATTCTTGTTTTCATACGCGGATTTTAAAAACAAAAAACAACCAACCAACAAAGTTTGGTCCCATTTTGTTTTATATAAGCCAACCAAAAATGCAATTGAATTTCAAGGCAATCCCACCTAAGACTTGTCATACCTTTAGTGCATACACTGTGCATATCCTTGAAAGTTTTCTTGAAATCATCTACGATAACAACTCCTCTATTTTTCCTAATCACCATCACTTGTAGAAGATGGGTTTTCTTAAGAAGTATCAACATGACCATTAAGCTTTTCCCAAAGAACATGGATTTTAAAGATTAAGGCTGCTTTCCAAGAACCAGCTTTTTCATGTCTCTGACATATCTGAGGTAACACACTTGGTATTTTTATCTTTGACATAGATAATACATATTTCAAAGCATACATAACATAACCCCTTTAAACCCAGACAAGAAAAATGCAGAATATATTTCTAGAATTATAATGGTATTTCTGATAAAAAATAATTTTCCTACCTCGATGCATTGTTTTATCCAAAAGTGATTTCCCATTGCTTCCCAGTTCTGAGAACACGTCACATACAGCAGACGCTCATAAACACGACGTTTCATAGAGTTGTCAAAGACCTCAAAAAATTTAGCTCGTATCAGGGGCTGGGCACAACGCAAACCCGAAAGAAAAGCTGGCTCAAGTTTAGCAGTAAGTTCACTACCAGAAAGATTCTCATCCCTAAAATGAATAAAGATAAAATTACACAGGTATTAGAAAAAGCCGCCTTCTATTTTTCGCAGATAAAATACTAAAATCAAAGGAGCTGATGTCCTGTGGAAGCCTACATGGTGTGGAATGCTTCCAGGTATGCCATTTTGAGTGAAACAGCAAAGAAAATACTACTGCTTGATATTTAAAAAAAAAAAAAAAAAAAAAAAAAAACACTGCCCAGAGCTATCATAAAAGACTCCTTCAGGACAAAATCCTGATTGTCTTAATTGTGAAACAGTATCAAATTTTCGTTTGAAATACCCCATAACATTCATCGATAAAATAACATGGTGGTCAGAAATTTTTAAAGTAGATTTCCAAGAAAAATAATCTTTATACTCTATGGAGGTAAAAGGAGAGAAAGATTATATCTTTCACCACAGCATTTAATATACAATCATGTATGAGGATGCCCTAGTACCTTGGGAAAGACGATATTTGGGCAGATCCAAAAAGAAAATCTTTTTAAGCACTTTCCATTATAAAATTGCCTTTAGTAAACATGTATTGTGGTTTAAGTGAAATGAATCAATTCTGCATCTTAGAAAAAAGTCCCTTAACTCAAACCTAAAGAGATTGATGGCATGTTATAAAGGTCATATATGGTACAAATTATGAACCAATAAACTGCAATAAATGATTAATTGCTATAATTACCTATAGACATAGTTAACAAGGTCTAAGAACTGGGCATTTAATTCAAGGTCTTCTGGAAAACGTTTTTCAATGTAAGTCATCATTTTCACTAGTAAAATGGACTTCTCCCGGAGAGTAGGTGTCTGTGTTAAAAGAAGACGTGATTAATTTTGTCAATTCATCTTAAAACATGCAGAGAAGTAGCATATTCAAAGTACGTCTCAGCTACCATTTTTATCACTCTTTGACTCCTAAAGTATTGAAAAATAGCTTGGTAGAAGGTCACGGTTCTTAAAAAGAAAAGACACAAGCATTTGTCCTAATATAAACTACACAGGTTTAAGTGTTTAAATGGTTACAAAAATCGAATATATATTTTTAAAAGTGTAAGTTTAATATATAAAGCACTAGATTGTCATGCGTTCAACTCTAACTTTGATACAAAATATGGTAAACCGAGGAGGTCACAAAACATTACAAGAATAACATGATTTAAGCCAGCAGTTTCTTCCTCCCGAAGAAACTGTCTATCCAAGTTAACAGAAGACTTACTTTAAACCTTTACTTTAAAAGAAGTTCTAGGCAAAATAGCTTCTGAGATCAAAAATGGGTATGTCTATAAAATGCTAAGCATCTTTAACTCATTACTGTCACATGGGATGCAAAATATTCAAAACCTTATAAAGGACACATAAACTTTTATAACAGATCCTTACAATCCTCACTGTAAATACCTGATGAATTATAGCAGTAGCTTGTATTGATCCAGTATTTGAGCATAGTCATGGTTTTATCTTCCCAATTTACCTGATTAGCTGCCATTGGGGAATTGTTTTTCACCCACTCTTCCACTATTTTTACCACTGCACGAAGAATTTTCGCATCAGTAGACTTTTCAATGAGAGATGTCAGAATAGCTTGTATAAAATTTTTTCTCATTTCCATGCTCATCACAGCCAGGCGTGTTTTCACAAGATCCAGGCTTAGCATTACCAGTTCACTGGTACCTGCTGTGGATACAAAAACAGATGAAAATTGTGTATGTATGTACAAAATGCATAGCAAAGTAGTTTTCAAGATAAGCCACTAGAAGTTTAAAGTAGCAACAACAAAATCTGTTACCCAGAAATAAAGTCCTGTATATTGAAACAACGTTTTCAGAATGACTACTTTCCATCCCTAAACAGAGTCACTCCAAAATAAACAAACAAACAGTCAGAATATGAAAGACAAGCCTGTGAGGTTTTATCTCATTAAAGTAGTTTTGGTAAAAAGGTATTACAGAATTCCAATACTGAAAAATTGTAACTAAGCTTGCGAAAGAAATACATGATGCAACATACCTAATCAGTTCTGTTACTTTCCCGACTCGCCTATCTGTCAAGCTTAATAATTTTCTAATTGTTTCCCATTGTTAGTAAAATTTGAAACGTTCTAGTGTACCTAACAAATATGCTCTGGAAATATAACAGCATCATTTCTTTCAAACCACTTTCTTCAGTAGCTTATTCATTCATAAATTACATGTTCTTTAGTAGGTATGTAAGAACATCTGAATTTTTCAGTGACTCATGACCTAATTCATTTGATGATAGACAGAACTGTACAGGCTGGAAAAGAAGCTCTTTTAAGGTAAAAACAAAGGCATCAGTTCCAACAAGTTAATTTCACAAACAGTAGCTCCACTGCTTGTCAGCTCCTCTCCCCGAATACTATAAACTGTTGAAAATTTTCAGTATTTCTATATATATACATACATTCTGTAGCTCCATAAATATTCACTAACCATTCACTAAAATTTATGTATTACATTGGTAATATGAACTTAAAGTACATTTTTATCCTTCAGTACTTCAGCAATATTTCTAATACCAAAGTTATTTTCAATATGCACAAGACTCTGCGAAATCATTTCAATCCCTTTAGGATTAAGAGATTTTAATACTTCACACATCTTTTAATCATTAACATCATTAGACTATATAATGAAATACCTGTATTTGCTTCTGCTGTTCCTGCTGTAGCCTGTGGGTTTAAGTGTTCCCTGACCATCTTCTGCAGAGATCGCATAAAAACTGAAATCAACCTGTCGATATAGCTGGGGTTGTTACTGCACGCAGATTTCAGAATCATTAAAGTACCTATTGATAAAAACAACAGTTACAGAAGTAAAGCTTTCATTGAGCATAATATGAATAATATCAAGGTTTTCAGTGTGGATGTGCTTTTTCACATAGAAGAACATGGGAAATGTTCTAGCTCTATTTCATACTGTCATGAAAACAGCATGGGGACTACCCAAGTTAAAACAGCTAGGTTGAAAAAGCTTTTACTATAAGAACAGCTCTTTCGGCACACTTTAGGAATGCATGATGCCTACAGAACCACACCCCCTACAAATTACATAGCTTTTAACAATTCCTATCATAATACAAGCTTATTCACGTTCTGGCAAACCAATCAGTTTAAGCAGTATCTACCCTTTAAAACTCTTAATTCTTTGAAAGGGAAAAAAAAAAAAAAAAAAGTAAAATCTACAGCTCCTCCTTTCCTTACCACAATAAATTCAACAAAAACCTACAACATTTACAAAAGTGTGCTTTGTGTAAATGTTGTTTTCAAATTGCTGCTTTGAGAAGTTTAATTTCTTTACTTGCTCAGATATGCATAAGAAATTTGACATACAAAGATAAGCTCCTTAAACAGAATTAAAAAGATCTGCAACATTCGAAGGTTAGATTGTAGTGTTTCTTTTAAATGAGCACTGGATAAATTGTAAAAAGCATCTTTCTGGGTTAGTTTGTTGTAAAGCACATCTTAACACCTCACAAATAGGCAATTCCCAAAGCGAAATTACAACTACCTACACATATCACAGTGAAGGACATTTGCCAATTCAGTCCAGAAAGTTTTCCAGAATTGTGCAATTTCAGGTCTGTATTGCCAACACAAACAGTTCTATGCCAGACCAAATTATTCCAATACATCTCTGTCATTGTCATGTGTGGCTGAGCTTTCTACGAGTTACGTAAGTATGAGTAACAAGAAAAGACAACCATTTTGGCCTTCAGGATGGTAGAGAATAAAAATTCAGACTGCTTACTCAGAAAAAAATAGTATTTTTGGAATTCCTTATTTAGTGAAAATTCAAGATCTACAAAAAAATATATCTTTCTACGCTATTCAAATCAGCTGATAAATAACACTTTAAGAAAAGTAAAAAAAAAAAAGTAAAAGGTAGTAACACGTAAGTATGTTTACACATATTCTTCGAAATGCTATGAATACCCCAGCCCTTTTCTCCATAGCTGACAGACATCCCAAGCTCATCTTTTCTGCTAGCCCTAACTGCTTCCCACAGCTTCTTCCTGATCATCAGATTTCCATTTCCTTATGGAAAGTAAAAGCCAATGACAGAAAATCATACTAATTAACAGATCAACCTACATACTTCTGCTAGAGATACGGGTAACTTACCAAAGAGCTGAGAAGGGTTAGCATTAGTGGCTTTCTCATAATTAGTAAGTCCTTCATAAATAACCTTGCCAACCGCAGCATAAAGGCACTCCAGCTCTTCATACTTCGAAGCTACACTTGAGGTACCTGCAAAGTTTACAGAGTTTGTCTATTTTTGATAAACTTAGCCACAAAACAGGCAAGAACAGTTACACTGTGAATGTACAGTCACCTATAACCATCACCAGAACCTTATCTTGCTAATAAACCAAGACAGCACAAACAGCTCCCTCGCTTGTATAACCTCTTCATTATACAACCAATACCTCTTCCACAGTGTGCCACTACTTCTAAGTAATTCATTTGGATGAGAAGTCTTAGATCACTGAGGCTTTTCTAAAAAGAGTCTATAAAAATGAGTTTGTTTTAGGATAAAGCATATTAAAGCATATAAAGCATATCTCCCTTCATTGTTTTAGCAAAACAGCAAAGCTTAACTACCAAAAATTTTACTTCTGAAGCTGAAGAACTGTGATTGCAAAAATGCATTAGATTTATAGCATGCATTTCTTGAACCAAAATTATGACAACCACAGGTTATTACGTTTTTTTTTTGTCAATAGATAATGATGTATTCCACAATTACTTTTTTCAGCTTTTTTTTTTTTAAAGAGGTTGAAAGTGCAAACTAAATTGGACCATTAATAGCAGAAATCGAAAAACAATATTAGCACACTGCAGAGTGTCTTTGCCCCACCCTTAATCATTTGAGTTATGTCACAATAAAGGATAAAAGGAGGAAGAAAATACTACATACTCGGTTCTGTAGGGAAAATACCCATTAATCGAGAAAGCAAACTGTGGACTGCTCTCAAAACCTTGGTGTTTCCACAAGTCATACACGCTGCTACACCTCGTTGCATGGGTTTGAAGCTACTCAGGACAGCAGGGGGCTGCAGTACAGTTAACAGGAAACTTAAGACCTCTAAGCCAGTGCAAATGTTGGCAAAGTTGGCTTGATTAGGTTGTTCCTAAAGAGAACACATACAAAGACGCAATGAGCAGGGGAAAACATAGAAGTATTAAACAGATTAGCAATGCTTCCTGTCAGTCTTTTCGGATAAGTCATCCAATATGGAACTCTAAAATACAAGGCATTGTAAAATCTTTAACCATAAACTGTTACTTAGGCATTTACAACTATGTGCCTTATAATGCTTTTTGTGGTCCTCAGCTTTGAAAGCTGCTTGAAACCTTGCTGGTTGGAAACATTTTCAACAAGGGATTATGTTTTACCTCCTTGTCAAATAATTCCTTTACAATTCTGATGCCAAATTTCATGAAACCCATGAAACGCAGTCTAAGAATGTGTGTACACAAAAAAGAAAAAAAAACACAAACAGATTTCTCTGACACACTCATGGCTACAACCTCATCTCTATCATATATTCATCCCTCCCTAGCCTTGACTTCTGCCCAGTCTTCCCATTCCAAGTCAAGGCCCTTCCTTCTTTTGGCCTTGATCTTTTTGTTAACTCATCTGTACCTCACACTCTGACCATCTCCACTCTGCTTCCTCATTCCTCTTTGGAAGGGAAGCAGCCTCCTGCTCTTCTGTATTGCTTGGGCTTCAGCAAAGACCACAGTAAGAATTCCAGCTTCTGTTACACAAATTCAGGTTCTTGAAGGTTCAGAAGCCACAAAAAAAAAAATTGCTCAGTCACACAACCATAGATAGATAGGCCCTGGACAGATGGCACCTTCAGAGAATTGAGTTATTAAACAAACGCCCTCTTGACAAACACAAACAGGTTTTCAGTACCTGCTTTTTTAATTAACTTTATCAACAGCAACCCAATACACTAGAATTCATTTAACATATTAAATAATAAAATGACTACAGACATTCAACCCCCAAACACCAAATGTTCATATTCAGATGTCTATTCTCAATCACTGACTTTATCCTATTCCATAATACAAAGTCACAAATTACCAGTAGAAAGATATATGGCAATTTAGCTCCAAATCTTCCAAGAAACAATGATGAATGAAATTAGTAATTAAAGAGATAAAGATTTATTTCCATTTCATAATGATGCTACACTACAAAAATAAAATTACAATTTAAAGTTGAAATCATAACAAATGAGCACTCAGAATACATAATCATCAAAAAATATTTCAGTGTGTACCTTAAACATCTGGTTTCAAAAGTATTCAATCAACATATGTGCTAGTCAATCCTAAAGCCCTACAAAACTAGAATGTTACCTACCACTGTCATTAGAAGCTTATCAAACCATTGCAGTTTCAGTTCTGATTTTGGCCACATGTCTGGTCGTAAAGCCGTTTTCAGAAGGTTGACACAGCGACGAGACAGCAATTCCCCAGGAGATCCAGCAGTGTTTGAGTTGTCATTTACCTAGCAATTAATCAGAGTTAACACAATGACAACTTTTTGCAACCAACTCATTAATTTATTATGCGTTCCAAGCAAGCATGTAATTTCTTACTTCTGAAATGGATGAGCTCAAGTAGTTTTATCAGTGGTGTCACAGAGTATTTTACTGCATATAAAGCTCACAACTAAGAGCAAACATCAGAACTCATGTGCAAACTGGTTCCTTATTACCTGAAATCACCCATCAAAAGTATATATATAAAAAAAAGCTTAATCTGATGGATTATTACTACAACTAAGAAAAGATTAACCAATATTGAACATGTTCAATTTGGATGGTATCCATGTATCCACAAGAATCCAAAGCTTTTTACTAAATCAACCTTTATACTTTAAGAGCATGTCTTTTCTGTGCAAAGGATTGTGTTTCATAAAATACCATGCCATACAGGTTTTTTGTTTGTTTGTTTGTTTGTTTGTTTTTATCTTTGAGCTATACCCAGCTAGTTTTTCCCCTTCTAGAAAAGCTAATTCTTAAAATTTGACAAAAAAGTTTTACATGCTACATGAAAAGTAATTCCATGTAGTTGATCTTGAAAATAGTCACAACTGTTATCCTTAGATATGTAATTGACGTAGTCCTTCCCTATTATACTCTCTAAATATATGCAGATCTTGGGTAAAATAAACTTGCCATTAAATCTATTCAATAGAACAAGAATACTTTGTAGCATCAGGCAAGTACATAAATTAAGAAGAAACACTTCTGCGAACTTTTTGAAGTCTTTGGCTGACTTCAACCAAGTTCTACTAAAGTTTATTTCAAGCATGTCACTTCCAATATAGCACTTGCTTGAAAAGAGAAAGTAAAGAACAAACAAAATGCTAGAATTGATCAGCAGCACCGTTAAATGGAGACTCTTTCAATTGCAAGATCTGGCTTGCAATTGCTCACATTTAAATTTGATTTTCCAACTGTATGCAACCTGCATCAAGCTGTAAATATACAACACCACAAATGAAGTTAAGCATACCTCTCACGTGACTAATATACATAATTTGTGAAATGAAAAATATGCAAATGCTGGTTATCAAATTAAATTTCTTTCCTCAAAATATTTTATTTTGTGCATTTTTGTTTTAAAATTCCTAACCTTTGAGCAACAGAAAGCAAGTATACAAGCATCGGAATAATCCAAGCATACAAGTACCCTTATGAAAAGAAGTTTTCATGGTTTTAGCTACTCACGCTACATCAGTATTCGCACATCAGAATAACCACACTACCTGGCAAGCAATTCTAATCAAGAAATTCACAACTGTATCTGTATGCTGCTTATCAATTGGCTTGGAAAGAAGCGCATCAGCTCCTGGCAAGGACTGGCTACGTCCAAATACCTGTATGGATATAAAACACAAAAAACAAAGACAACATCATAAGAAGGCAAACAGCAAGAAGAATATAGTTAAAAGAATTTCTAGAAGTATAGCCTTTAATTCAGGGACATTCAAGTTAACTGGGAAAACTAAATTGCATAGGTAGTGCAGGTTAAAACTTCTGAGTCTCTGAACAAAACCTGAATTTTTTCTTACAGCACTTATTGCTCCAGTAGCTGTCCTGAATCGTTTCACTTCTTGGCCAGAATCAACAGACAACCCTCTTTTAACAGCAGATGAGGTAGAACTTGCTCCTTCTCCTCCTGCACTTGGATCCATATCTGAATCTGGCTGAAATATCAGCAATATGCATGTTAAAAAAGCATTTAACAGTGTAACAGTTCAATCTTTACTAGTTTATTTAGAATTCCTACCTGCTGGTCTTTAATTCTTTGCAATTCCCATTTAATAACCACTTCAGCAAGATCCACAGCTAATTTTCTTTGCTCTATCGTAACGCTGGGAGTGAAGCCCAGTCTCTGCATGGCACTAACCATATGCTGAACCAAGTGATGTCTCACTGGATAATAAACCTGAAAAGATGGTTTCGCACACACATTAGCCAATAACCAAAGACAGTGTTAAAATAAAGTTAAAACAGAATGGTAAAACAGTCTTTAGCCCAGTTTCCCTAAATCCATAGTATGTTCAGATTTCACTATCAGGAAAAGTAACCAGTGCTTTGAAAATAAAATTTTGGCTACAATTTTCAGTATTGACTACTGATTTCAGGTACCCAAATGAAGGTTTTCTTTTGAAGATCTATGATTTCCATGTGTCTGTCTCCCTCTTCCCCCCCAAGGACAAGCGATTCCAGTGTTTTACCAATTCATTTAGGTTGCTAAAATTTCCATTTGAACACGCTCAAATATTTTTTTCCAAAAGTACTAAGCCATCAATTCCTAAAACATAACTTGTAAGTTACATTTTGAGTTCTAACTTCAATCACTATAAACAAATGGAAATTTAACAGAATGGTAGACTCAAAGTCATAATTATAATTAGCAGAGAAAACAAACAACATAAGCTTAGGGAAATGATACTGGAACAATGCAGTATTCTACTTTTAGCAACCAGAATAACAATAAAGCCCATTCTTCCACTACTAAAAGAACAGCCTTGCATCCAAATTTAAACGAGTAAAATAGGATCTTTCTAAATTAAACGAAGCACTCCAAAAAACAATACAGACATTACTTGCATCACCAAGAAGCAACCCAGACAAAAAAAAAATACGCACATCTATCAGCTGTTCTGTATTGGAACAATACACTGGTAGGTTCACTACTGACCTAAGGTCAGGTATATCTTTTGCTTAAACTAAATTGACATTTCAAATACTTGTGCTCCATGGGGAGCTTGTTTGGCAGCTCACAACGCTATACCAAGGAAGTTTTTACAAATAGCTGAGAGACAAAAGATGTTTTAGCAAAAAGGGAAAGCACAAAGAACAGAATCAAAAGTGAAAACACTTCAGAATTTGCTATATAATGTTAATAGTTGTATTCAGTTTTAAATAAATACCTACACAGACAGCTGATGACTTCTGAAATTAAGCCATTAATTTGGATTACTTCATTTTGTAATCAAGTTGTAGTTTATTTCCTTAGTATCTATGATACAGTAACTACCAGAATAATTAGTACAAGTACCTTGAAGTGTTGTACTATCAAGTGCAAAATATGTACTAGTTGGGGAACTGTATGACCCTCTTCCACAATGATTTTTCTTGTCCAGTGAGTCAGCATCTGATGTCCATCCTCCATTCGGGCAGGCACAGCCGGAGTCAGAATGGCCATCGCTTGCCTGACAATAGCTCGCGCTTCCATTGCATGAGCTTTCAGAAGACTATGAAAAACCTAAAAGTCAAGGTTTCTGGTTAACATTAATAGTATATATATTTACAAAAGTATGGAATCTATAAAAAAACTACATGTATCTTCTAAATAACACTTTTTTTCTAGAGGCCTGCAGTTCAGTAAATATATGGTGGTACTTCATTAGGCATATACTTCTATATCCTCTGCATTCCCTTTTTTTCACTCCCTCTCCAATGACCAACTTCGTTATCCTCTGATCCTCACATTCAGTCTCAGCTGAAATTTCTCTCTTTCAGATGAAGAAACATTACTGATTTTATTAACTCAACCAAAAGGTTTTTTCGTTATGCCCTTTAGCCTCTCTTTTTTTCCCCACTTATCTTCAAACTTCTTTCTATACTTCGCAATCTCCAAATAAATTTGTATTAATATTTGGCTTGGTCCATCTGTACTTGCTTATGGAGGATGAATTTAATTTCTATGTGTATACTAAGTATCCAAAACTACTGTGCCAAATGTAGTTGGCAACCTCCTACACCAACTCTGCATTAAAAAAAAAAAAAAAAAAAAAAAAAAGAAAGCACACTACAGAACTTATCAACATACCTTAGAGGTATGAATACTAGCACTGAGTCCATACCTGCAGAACTATCTTCTTATGTATGGCAAATTTTGCAATGATGTGTGCCAAAAGCAAATGTCCACTGTATTTACATGCTGGATCCACACACGCTTTGGACAGGAGGCATGGCCAAGCAAATGTCATCAGGCGTCGTAATTTGCTATTCCGGTTTTTGTTATTGTCATGAATGTGATGTGGAGCATGTTCAACCAGCAGAGTGGCAAACTGCAAGAGATATATCCTGAGAGAATCCAGCATATCAGCCTGCTTTTCTGGATCAAGTACCTAGTTCCAGGAACAAGGAAAAAAGAAAGGGCAGTGTGAGAAAATAATGTATTAATTATAGAAATCCTATTTTTGCTTGTTGAATGTTTGCTTTTTAAGAAAATAATTAAGTACTTAATAAATAACTAAACACTTCTTGAATGGAGTTTAAGAAATAGAAAACAGCATCCTAAGATGAAAACTTCTTAACAGTCAGTTTGATTTGTACTGGGGTTCAATGAAACCAAAGTAAATTACAAAGATGCAAAGATGCTGATGGTCAACCACAGAAAATTTTGCTTATGAAAAGACTGGGATTACAGCCACTTAAGGCTCATTTCTAAAAAAAAAAAAAAAAAAAAAAAAAAAAAAGACATTTAAATTCTAACGATATCATTAGAAAATAAAAATTGCAGTCCAATCCTATTGATAGTTGGAAGACCATGCAACAGTTCAAAGTTATGATGTGATTTAACTTACTGCAATACTTACAAATAGCACAACAGTCAAATGGGGATTGAAAAGCCAAATGAGAGAAACAACTTATTTCAATTTTCAAATGCTAATGTAAACACTATTACCTTTGTGATAAAAACACTAGTGATGCTTTCTGGATTATCTCCTTCTGGGTTTGGGGGTCCCAACAGCTGTTCACCTTCTCCCTTTTCAAAGCTGTACAAGAAAGCAGGATTCAGGATGTGTTGCAGCACCTACAGAACATCAGCACAAAACAGTTACACTCAAATACTGAACTCTTCTGGCAGCAGTCACCATCCTAGTATTCATATGCAAACCTGCATGTTAGAGACATTTTGTTACAAATGGAAACTATAAATAATACCTTAATAAACAGATGCACACATTTTTTTTCCTCCTTTCTCTCTTTCAAGGGCAAGGATTCTTAGAAAGCATAAACTAAAATAGTCAGCACTGAAAGCAAGATAAATTGCTGTCCCTGTTTATTATCACTCTTCTTCAGGTATGATATTTTCAAGCAAATGGCTCTGCCAATTATCAAACTCGTTGACATTTAAGTAAGTGAGTTTTGTTGCCCTAGTTCCCAAGAAGAAAATTAAATCTAAATACCAGACTACTTTGATCTAATTGCTTTAGTTACCTTGGCTTTGAGCTCATCTCCAAAGTTTGGGTCATTGAAGTCCACAAACCGGAAGAACAAAGCGCGTTTTTGGGGAATACTGTAGTTTTTAGGAATCTCTTCTTCCATGTACTCCTTTAAGAAAGTCATGTTGCAGAGAAAACGACCCGTAAAAGCCCGAAGCAACTGGAAGAGCAGCTCTATGTCACCATAATTCCTTCTGTAAAAACAGAAAAAGAAAAAGCTTCGTTAGGAAAAAAAACAAACTACCAAAACTATTATTTTCGTGACTTGAAGAAACTAAAACCAGTTTTAAATGAGCAGAGAGCCAAGAACAGGTAGTACCTGAGGAGGTCTGGTTTTAGAGCTAAAAGCAGTATTATGAAATACATTAAACTTTCTCTTCATTAACTACTAATTTTAGTATCCCTGTTTATTCATAATATTTTCAAATTTTATTAAATAAATATACACAAGATATAGAAAATAAATGGTCTTACGTACTTGCAGTAATTCAGCAAGCAATATGCTAACAGCTTAGGTTCTTTCCAATTTGTTGCAGCCATATTCTCCTTACGATGTCTCTCCTGAAAAGCTTCACTCACCCACACGCGTTTCAGCTGATTCACCAAGGAATGCTGATTTGCTAACCAACATTCATCATTCTTAACAATAATACTTATGATCTGTCAAAACCAAAACAAGACAAATGCACAGTCAACATGCAACAGATCTGTTAGTGGAAACAATGGTATAAAAAGCACTTTTTTTTTCCAGGTCGATTAAGGGTTCTAAAATAATCCAAAGTCATACAAAAAGTAGTTTAGATCAATTCTTAAAGGACTGTTTTGTTTTGTGCTTTTTTTTTTTTTTTAAAGAAAGTTTTCCTTGCCATGTTTCTCTCTCGTATCACAGTTGATTAAAGAAAACTATAGCTCAGTTGAAAGACTGTACAGAAGAGGCCTTTTGCTTTAGAGATTTTAACTATCCAATGAAGACCAACAAAAATAAATGAATACCTTGATAGCCTGAAACTGAAGATCAAGACGCAACGTGGTAGTGCTTGGAGAACCAGGTCTAACAGCTGCTTGGGTACCAACAGGCAACAAAAGAGTGATAAATCGATTTGGATTAGCTGCCAGTACATCTCGTAGAGGTTTGGCATCTCTATGTTTTAAGAAGCTCTGAAAAAAGGAAGAAATAATTTTAATAATGACCTTTAAAAGCAAAAATATCAAGAGGATACATCATCCTGTAGTTTTTATATTCGTCACTGAAGTTATAGAGGTTACATTTTATTTATTCATGTATATAAAAAAGCTATACAACTTCAGCGATAAGGCATAAAATTAATAGCTCTAGACCAACAAATATAAAACAGAGAACAGGCAGAATAAGGCCATGCTAAAGTACTATAAAGGTCATATAGACAAAAAAAATAACTTGTAAAAGATCGCAAACATGATGAACCAAAAGTATTTGAAGATGAGGTTTTTTTCCCCTTCTCCTCTGCCCCTACCACTTACCATAAACATTCTGCTCCACTGTGGATCATTTAAAGTGGCTTCCATCATGAACAGCTCTACAGTCTGGGATGGATGACGTGTCAAAAATTTTATCAGAGGTTCCCTGAATGGACTGCCGGCCTGTAAGATTCAAAATGCTTAAATTAAAATTGCAGAGTGCAGAATTTTTGTCTACTAATTTACTAGCACCCAGAGAGATATTTTTAAAAATAAAAATAAATAAATAAAGCAGCACTAGTTTTGGCATTTATGCAGATACAAAACACTCAGAACTTTCATGATTAGGATTTACTGACAATATCAAAACTTTATTTTAAGAAAGTAAGGCAAACATTAACATCTCCTAAGAGGACTGGAGAACATTTTTTAAAGCAAATATTTATATCACACACTCTTTCCAATATGTGGAAAATTCATGGAATATTTACAAATAATATACAGCAAAAATATCAGCAATGTTAACTTCCACTTTTACCTCAATCAACATTGCTCGTTCTGTTTTCATCACAACTTCCAGCAGAGGTTTAACCAATGTCTGAGGGGCAGCTGGGATAAGATGAAATAGATTTATAATTGCTGAACAAATCTTCATTTCCTACAGGTAAAAAGAAACATAATTAAATTAATATTACCAGCTAAATAGATTACTATAGTATCATACATGCTACTATTTTTTCCTCTCTACATCAGCAGAGCCAGCAAGGGTTAACATATATACAATATCTACTTACCACAATGTATGGAATAAAGTTCTCTTATGGAACTTTGCCATTCCACTTGCAATATCATGCTTTCATTTTATTTTCTTTGTCAGAAAAGTGATATTTTACAGACAAGAACTAAACTCTGTGTAATGATAACGGTGATGAGGGAGTTGCAGAGCACTCACTGCTGCACTACACCAAGTAGCTCATGCATCAAAAAGCCAAGTCTTCCTTTCTAAACAATTTCTCACGTACAACCCGCAACCCCAGACTAGAAATGAAGAACAAGACAGACAGCTTTCTCCCAGCACCGCTCAGTACATCTTGCAAACAGCTGGCCACTCTGGAGCAGAGTCAGCTCTCTTCTCCCACTACATATTCTCTCCCTAGATAATAAATTCTCTTAAGTCCAAAATACTATTAGACTTTTGTTTCATTGTGCAATTTAAAGTGAACTACATTTCAGTTAATGAGGCGGTGCATCTTCTTCAGTAAGAAAAGGCAGGAAAAAAAAAAAAATCCAACCTTATCCCTCTAAAACTCATTTCTAGTAAGCAGTATGTGACAAAATAGGTACCACATACATTGCATTTCCTCAACCAAATTTACAAAGTATTAGGCCCCCCCACTTTAACATGTTCTGCCTACACAGAACCCCCAAGACTACTCCCATAGATTGAGGCATAAACACATACAGAAGACTTACGCCTTCATAGAAACTGAAAATCCTGCTCTTCCTAGTAAAAACACGTTTCACATCCTGAACAGCAACTGTATCAAAATGACTCTGCCACAGACAAACGTAAGACAATTCACAGCACTGCACTCAAAGGCACAATGCACTCTGCCCAAAATACAACAACAAAAATAACATCACAGTTAAGAATAAAAGTAAATCAAAAATAAAACATGAAAAACAAAACACAACAACAAAGAACTTCCTGGTGCCTCCACTGAGTTTCTCACCTCTACCCCTCCCGCGGCAGGCTGAACCAAAACAGAAGTCACAGCATGAAAAGAAAAAGCCCACAAAAATATCAAATAAACGAACAAACCAGCATATGCTATTCTTCAGGCTGCAGTCAGAGACTGACCTCAGTAGGGTTATTTTCTCACCTCAAACTGAAAGCATGGAGACAATGAACCTCTCAGACACTCTGAATTGCTCTCCTAAGAGCTCTCCTAAGAATTAGGATGAAAAGCATCCTTTTTTCTACTTGTATATTGTTTATACATAGCTTCCCAAGTATGTCTAACAGATAAAAAGATATTAGAGATGATTAAGTTAGGGGAAATCAATCTTCTAGCATCTTCAAAGACAAATTTGTCCAACATTGATCATGAAACAACTGTCGATATTTGAACTACCAAGCTACACTCTTACTAATAAGCTGTAACGCAGAATTTCCACCGTGGTGCCCCTGTTCATGAGAAGGAGAGTCTGAAGCAACTACCTACTCAAAATTAATTTCTTACATTACTGAACATGACCTAAAAACTAGGTTTCTCCTTGAGGAGGTGGAGAAGAATAGAAGAAGGAATTTAAATGAAAGATCTCAACCATCAGGCCAATAAATTAGATCTCATCTCTACTTAAGCTGTTATGTCCTAATTTGTTCACTTATGTAAACAGGCAAGGCACAATTCAGCAACACAGAAGGACTGTCACAACATCATTTAAGTGAATGAAGAACTTAGTTGTTCTGGCAACAACTGTGAATCTTTACAACAGTTGTTAATTATTATGCCATTCTAACTGAGATGGCTAAAGCTTTTACATTATCTAGAAATGCTATTTGCATATGCAGACTCATTTCTTAGACATTTTGGATGTAGACCATTCCATTAAGAGGCCTTGCTGACTAGCCACTACGTGCAGCATGCTGAAGAAGTGCATAACAACGCCAGCATCGCCACCCAATGGCACCTTCATTACGTGCTGCTGGAAGAGAGATGAAAATTCTTCAGGTCAAAGAAATTATTGTAATAGTGCTCTGTGCCATTTCAGCTGCCAAATAAAAGGGTTTCCTGGTACACACAGCAGAGAATGGTGATCATCTCCTACTCTAATCACTCAAACCAAACAATACAACCCACTTCAAGAGCTCTCCCCACCACTACTTTTATGTGAGTATCGCAGATTTTGGAATCTCAGTGCAGCCTCAATATGGCAAGTGAAAGGCCAGCCGCAACTAAGTCTACCCACTGGTTTTACCATCCAAGTTTTTCCACGTTTATAAGATACGATTACAGCAGCAGTACTCATACATATGGAGATTTGAACACAGACTGCCAGATCACTGGTATGAAGATCACGCTGTCTGTGACTGCCTTCAGTTTCCTACAGTTTCTACTCTTAAAGCATCTTTAGAGCAACAGCTGGGGAAAAAAAAAGTAGCATTTCAATTAGCTTTGCAGCCATACAATTCTATCTGAAAGCATTTTCATGGACTTCTCCTTCAAGACTTGAGGGTTTGTGTTCCTCAAGTTTCTGACGTGCACTTCGCCCTCAACACGTTTTAAGCCAACACTTAATAAAAAATTAAAAAATCACGTTTAGAAGACTAAACACACAACTACACAGAAAACATGAACAGAAAATATTAAATGCAAAAGAATTCACCATTAAATGTTATTTAGTGACAAGTAAAAACTGTTTTACAGGTGCCGCATTGTGGTTAGAAAGACTATTGCTACATGAAGATCTGCAAGACACCTGTAATCACCATGTTTGTGTAAAAATCAATCCTAAAAGAAGAATATGAAGGCCTTACAACTACTCTGACCCAAGTAAAACATTAGTGATTAACTGGAAAATGTGCAGTTTCTAAATTTAAGAAACAAATTCTACTCCATTAGAGGACCTCTAGGTCAAATATAAAGACTGAATTCAGATTTAAAAGCTCTCTTTGCAATCACAGGAAAGAGTAATGAAAAAACACTAAGGCAATTCCATGTTTTGAGGGAAAAAAAAAAAAAAAGCCAATCTATTTTCATTCTAATTTGAGAAACAAAGAAATTAATACAACTCCCCCCAATGTTTCAGTAGTTGCAATAATACAGCTCTACATATATATTAAATTATTAATAAAGTCTTGATATAATTAAAGGACTTCTGGTAACCTACATGAAAACACTCTGAAGCAGGAATTCCTTTAAGTGCAGTATTGCTGAAGAACACACTGTACTGTCATTAAGTTGACAATGGCTTAATGCAATCTCCCATTTACAGGAAAATCTGTCATCTCACAGTTCAACATTGAGACCATTGACTTGGGTGGATGAGAGATTTTGATCTGATCTCAGCTGGTAAACACTGAATTTGTTTTTCACAAATTATAAGTAAAATTAACCGGGATATTATTATTTCACAAAATTTTCAAAAGACTGTTATGAACATCAAACATTAGCGAAAAGAAAGGGATAATGCTGCTGAGCTCATCATCTACTCCAGTGATAAAAATTCTAAGCAGAAAGAACTGAAAAAAGAAGTCAGTGAGCAGTTCCCACACCAAGCAGTACAGAATAGGCTCCACAGTTAACTGTTCTCAGCAGGTAGAAAACTCTACTTACTAAAATTTGTAACATACAATTAACAACATTGTAACATGCCATATATGTAAGTTCATTAGGTTGTAACAAAATATCAGTTTGCAATCAGTTATGGCAGCATTTACAAGTGAGTGAGTTCTGCAATTCCTGAACATTAGCATTGTTTATTTCTTCTTTGTCTTCCCACATAAAAGCATTCATTAACTTACATTTCCATCACTCCTCTGTCCACCTTTGTGTGTGATAACTACAACTTCCATCCATTTACGCAGGTGTTGCTATCAAAAAAGATAATTAATATTATTCTTCTAATTATACCATTCCATTTTAGCAAGTGACAGCATATACTTCAAGAAAAGAAAGAGGCAGAAATGATTGTTTGAGGGAAACAAAGGGAAAAATGATTAGTTACTTTTGTTCCCTCAGATTGAAAAGTTAATTTACTATTTGAAACCATACAGTTTACAACTTCAAATACTTTCAACTCCTTCCAAACTGAAAAGGTAGGAATATCACCTAAAAAAAAGCTGTTATTAATCTATATGCAATTAGAAGACTGAGTTTGGGTGTGAAATGTATAGGCATCTTTCTCACATCAAAACCATGGCACTCTCCTGCTAGGAGAGTGCAATAGGGGACTGCTAAAGATTTTTATTAGAATATACCTAGAAACTTTCTTTTTTAATTTAAATCTAAAGCACTCTACAGGAACAGCAAATGCTGAAATTGGTACCAATTCAATTTTTATATAGAACAAGCAAATATGACATTTAATGATTAAAAAAACCTTTCAGCTCTCAATGTAGTTTTACCACTAGCAACTGAAACTAGAATCTGAAACTGAAAGTCAAGTGTGTTGACTTCTAAAGGTTGCCTCAAATTCTCTCCATATCCAAGAAAGCAAGGCTTGTAAGAGTACATACAATAAAAAGCACAAAAATTTGAAGTCAGATAGGCAATGATGATAGGCTTACACCTGTTCAATTATTTGCTACATACATGTACATATAAATATTTAAATAGCCATGGCAAAAGAATAGAGACTTTCCATACACACACTTTAAAAATTGTAAATGAAGTAAGAAAGGAAATACCTTCCACTAAAATGGACTTAGCCTGATAGGAAGTAAAATGCATGTTCAAGGGATTACTTACTATATTATGCTGCTGGCACCTTACTTAGAAAGAAGTATGACCAAGCAGACCTTAATATAATAAGGTATAACTTCACAAGACGAGAACACCTCTTAAATTTTTGGTTTAGCAGTTCTTTAGAAATTAAGACAAACTTTAACCAAGTAAATGTTTGAAGATACTCATTTTTCCTATTGTAAAACAAAAACATTTTACTTGAAATTTATACATCAAGTCACTACTGAATTGTTCTTTGGCTTAAAAAATACTAGTACATGTTAAAAGACAATTTCCTCCGAAGGATCAGAAAAAACAAAACACCGCAATACTTGAGTGGGCTTACCATCATTTGATCACAGAATTTATCGTTAAAAGAGTTTGGAAAAAGTCTAGTGACAGATGTCAGACGATTCACAACATTTAGTGTCAGGCTTCGATAGTCCCCCAGCATCATAAGCAACGGCCTCATGTGTGTATGAATTTGATCAACTTCTATTGTAGCTCCTTCCAAGAACTGCAAGAGAGTATAGGTTCAAAATACAGCACAGAGCTTAGTGACTTCTGTGCAAGCAACTTACTTGAAATAATTTCTGCTGACTTCATTTTTTACTTTAATTTTGTACTTTCAGAATGCAACAGTTTGAAAGATATTTATTACTAGAAATATATGCAATGAAAAGATGGAAAACACTTTAGTATTCTTGATGTACTGTGGGATATTCCATGAAACAATCAAACAGGAGGCCTTAATTACAGACAAGGATTGAAAAATTGCCGTAGTTATAACTGAAATTTACAGTCATAGACAAACTCCCTAGGCACTACTTTATTAACAAATGGCTGTGAATCTGGCTGAAAGCAATGGAGCAAATGTCTGTTAAAATCCACACGCATAAGTGAGAAACATAAAAGGTGAGAGAAAACCTGGCTGCAAGCAGCCGGACAGAATATTTCCTGTTATAATTAAACATCCTGTGGGCATTGATTTATCACAGGAAAAGGTGGTAGAAATTATTAGAAAAATCTCATACCAAACGCACAGGTCAGAACAACCCTTAGTTGTTACACCTCTTACCTCTCAACTGAACTGTACTGTCAGCAAGTCCTAACTGGTCAGTACTTTTCCTTTCATGACCAAAGTAACATGAAAAGATGAAATCTGATCTCTAATTAGTCAACAGCCTAAGAAAATGTAAACCACCAGCATTACTATACTGACACTCCCTGTGACATACCATCCAGTTTACACCTCATTATGAAGAGGTTGTAAGCATTTTTATCATCATTTTCTACACATGAAGGAAAGGTATTAAATCTTATAAAATCTTGCTGAAGTAGAATTAGGTCTATCTACCAGGCTGCATGTCATAATAAGAGGACATCCTTTTCCCCATCTTTCCAGCTTTTCTCACATTATAGCCTAGCATCCACAGAACAGATGCAGCATAGCACCATTACTAATTCTAAATTAGTAATAGCACACAGACGATGCCGTCCCTTAAGGTAACTGCAATACTGTGATGCAGAGCTTGACTCTACCATATTGCTTCCATTTCCAAAACCAACCATGTCTCTACTAATTCTTTTGGGAACAAAGAGGAAACACAAGAAAAGCTTTTACAATAAAGCCAGACACGCGCATTTGTGAAAATGCTAAGAAAGGCTGATGCATCTTCCCAACTTTCCCAAGAAGATCTGTAATCGACACATAAAGCAGAGAGACCATGAAAGTTGAAAGCAACATTGTTTTAATGCACTAACCTTTCTCATGCATGCTTCTCCTGCCTCCTGCAGTTCATTATTTGTTGAATTAAGTGCCTTGAAAAGTGCAGCAATAATTTTCTCTCTTGACTGAGGTAAGTAATTGCAGGCAGCTAGAGCATCTGCAAGCAAATATCAAAGTAAATTTCTCTTTGCTAACTCAATTTCAGAAAGAAAGGAAAAAAAATAATTCTACATTTATTCTTTTCAAGCTTATTTTACTTCATCTTAAATTACATACCGCTAAAGCCCAGAATGCTTTGCCAAAAACAACAGGCATCATAAAACAAGAAAAGACTGGAAAGTCTATTAACAGAGTTTTAGTTTTCATATATAACATAATTAGTCTAAAAATATTTTGGGTTAATTTCAGAAACTAAATCTTACTCATTAAGGAAGCAGCAATACTTCCCATTATTCTCCATTAAACTGTGACCTCTAGAGAGCAGTCATCAGTCTTCAAGCTCTCAAGTTTTCTGCTGATCTTGGGAAGAAGATTGCCCTTTGCTCACAAGGACACTTATCTACATCTAATTTTGTTTATGAACTTTCACTTACTTAATGCAGCAATGCGAAGAGGTACAAGTGATGGAAGACTTTTGTAACAAGGTAGCTTCATTAAGGCATTATCTTCAGCCTCACACAAATTCAAGAGCTAGGGAAAAAATAAACAATCATTTTAGCACAGCATTATGAATGATGGTTGAAACAGTATTATCAGTCATCCTTTGAGCCTTGTTTCCTTAAAGACACAGGTTTACTCAAATTACAATCCCCAAACTTCACCAACAGGCAAAAATTCTACTTGAAATTAGAGTGTAAGTTTCCATGAAAACTGACAGTTAGCCAGAGACAAGAGAACACACTAATACTGCCACTAAAGAAAAGTCAGGCAAAACTTAGTGTTTTTACAATTTGCCAAAACCTAGCAGGTCTATTTGCAAACATGTTGCACATGTGGTACAGGGTGTAAAAGAACGTCTACAGAAAAGTTTGCCTCCTGAATGGCAGCGAAATACTGAAAATACTGAGTACAGGGGTAAGAGAACAGATGGAGATTAAGAGGAAAGAAATATGCTGAAAATGTCTTCAGTAATTCATATGGTCATGGGTCACTGCCCTGAGGGACAGTTCTTTTCTGTAGAACCCTCTTTGCAGAACAGTATTTTCAAAACACGTGTATGTTTCTGTTAGAAAGCAGTGAACAAGTTGTAAAGAAAACAATGCAAGTTAACAATGCCCAAGCTATGTCTATATCCAAGAACATTATTACAGTTGAGATCTTCACAAAATCAATACATCACTCTCACCTTTATAGTCATTTTTTGACACTTTGTCTTAAGGAAAAAAAATGAAGGTCCTCTGCATGGACAACTATATCCCATACTTGCCTTGCTAACTGCAATTGCTGTTGGTATCAAAGCCCTTAACTTACATTTGGGCTATACTGCTAGGAAACCAAGGGACTAGACAGTTACTCCACATTAAATCCACATACTAGGGTTTTGCTTTTATATCTGATGTTATCCAAGCAGTTAGGGACTCAAAAACCTTAACGGAAAATGTATATGTTTTGGTGGTACAACCATTGGTATCATATATATGCTGTGCATAAAATAAGATTTAAATATTAAAATCAGGCCTATTAGGACTAGGAATGTAACATGAAGATTTAACATGTTAGAACATTCTACTTAGCTCAGAGCTAGTCATTCTACTTAGCCAGTCATTCTACTTAGCTCAGAGCTTAGTCATAAAGGCAGACAACTTCATTGGTCCACATTTCAAAAGGCAAATTCTTCATTTCCAGGGGAAGTTTAAAATACATAGAGAAAAATGTATTTGCAGCAATAAGAATTCTGATACCATCGTTACTTCAGAAGCTACATTCAAATATGAGAACATAAAAAGGAAGTACCTCTGTGTAGAAAACCTTGTGTTCCACAACATTTAAATCCATTGTAAACAACCGAGGTTGCAGGGTTGTGCAAAATGTATTCCCCTCCATCAGTCCAATCTGGGCATTTGCAGGTTGATGCCTAAGTAAATGCTTTTTAGGAGGAACCATGTCTTGGAGGACCTACACAATGCAATTTCGATTACCAAATTAACACCATATTCAAATGATCCCATAGACCTAGCCACTAATACAACATTAGGCATGACCACATTTCTATTCATTTGCTACTGGGGCTCCAGATATACCTCTTTAGAAATCACTAAGCAAGAAGAAAAAGTGTTTCTCTGATCTAACTGAATTCAGTCAGGGAAAAAACCTCAGGGAAAAAATCTCCAAATATTACATATCCTCTGTGAACAGATCTATGGTAGTTTATAACTTCACATAACTTCATAAACATTTTTTAAAAGAAATTCATAGACTCAAGCATTTAAAACATTCAGGTCCAGAAACAAGTATTTTAAGCTCCTAAAACATCAGAAAGGAGAGACATTCAGGTAATTTTTTTTCCCCCATTACAGCAACTTTTCACTCTCCTCCATAAACACCTTAACAATATAAGGTATCAGCTGGGGGGCTTCTCTGTATGTTCCCAAATTGCAATAATGACATCTATAATTTTATATGCTGTGGAGGCCTTTAGGGCTTATGTATGTTTATACTAGCTTTTCAAGAGAAAAAATGCTACCAGCTAGCAAAAAGTGATTTCAACCAGCTTTGATCTGCATAGTCTTTCTGGATATGCCTCATACTTAGATATAAAACAGCAAACACAGGTTCAAAATAAAGTATCTATCTGGCCTGCCATCTGATTGGTAGTAGGATGCACAATCCATAACTTCAGGAAGTAAATCACTATCAATGCTGGCTAAGTGATGAGGCAGTACTCCAGCCACAGTGTATTTTAAACAATGAAACACAGTAAATGACAAACATATGCTATCAAGCCACTAAGAACTTAATTCACTAAGGTGAGAAAACGCACTCAGAAAGACATTTTGAAAAGTTAAACTGGTAAACAACTTTAGACACGCTTGGACTTCCATTAAGTATTTCTGCTTACCTCTTTGTGTGGCTCCATAATCACAGTGACGCTTTTTCCAGTGACCTGTGCAAGTACTTGTAAAGAATGCATAGCCTGTTTTCTCACAGTAGAGTTTGGAGAGGTTACTTCTCGAACTAGATCATGTGTCACATGATGGAAAGACTTCTCCTGTGCTGCTAGGATTTCTTCTGTTTTTTCTTCATCTTTTAAAGGAGTTGCACATCTAATCAAAAGCTGTTCTAGTGTGGTCTTTGCCATAGCAACCGCTCCATTGGAAACCTGAAGTATCATGGATTATTTTTATTTTTTATATTTTTTTAAAGTACAGAACAAAAATAACAAATCTACACACTACTCAACAACAAACTCTGCACTTGTCTGTCATGAATCCTCTGGAAAAGGCACATGTTCGACTAATCTTCCCACCAATCTTCCCAAAGCTGTGAGTTGCAATGAGTGAAATCTAAGAGCTGGAACACCTTAGCAGTGGCGTCACCATATGATTCACAACTGAGAAAAGATCAAGAAGCCAATTCTCTAGGTATCTGTAACTACATACAGTTTTTTAATAAGACGAACACCTTCAAACTAAATGCAGTCCAAGTTACAGTGAATCTAGAGATCTTTCACTAATCTAAATGAGACTTGTACATTTCTACTCTGAATTGAGCAAACGCAATTATTACAGAAACGATACATTTTGAAGTAAAATCAAAATCAGAAAAAGCTCAATTTGTGTGAATTAAGAAAAAAAAGCTAGTTTCCCCCACATTACTTGATATAATACATTCATTCTTCACCTCTCCAGTTAGATCCATCATAACAAAGAGAAGTGCCTTCAGGAAAGTCTGCTGGTTCTGGAGGACCCAAATTAGTGGAAGCCGTTCCATAAGAAATTTAATTGACACCACACCTCCTAGTTTAGCATACCAAGCTTGTTCGTAGCAGCAAGCACACAAACGTTCCACAATGTAGGAAAACAAGGGAAGTTGACAAGCCTGGAAAAAAAGAATTCTTTCAGTTTGTTTTGTCAGCTCATTGGTATTTTCTGAAATTTTAGAAACAAAATTCAGCTGTCTGAAACTAGATCATTTAATCATACATTTTTTCTAAATAAGAAAATTATGCATAGTATTACCCTTTCCTTTGACCCCAAGATGATGCTTGCAACATCAAATATCACTGCTAGAGCCACCTCTCCTATTTTGCAGAGCTCCTTCTCCTCATAAGCCATGCAGATTGCTATGGCATCAATAAGCACCAAGGGATCCATGCCTTTCGACCCATTTTCTTCGCTATGAAACATAGCTGTGCTAGGCTGGCTTCCAACCTGATAGCACTGCAGCAGAAAAGGACCTGTAATTTGTATAGGGAGAGGAGGAAGAAAAAGATAAGACAATGGATATTGAAATATGAATAGTCTTTCAATTAAATTTTACTACTTTTCTGACTAGAGGATGGCAAAACTAGTAAGCAATGTGTCAATTTGCATATAAATGGATTGTAAGGCATTCTTCACTCTTAGAAGAAAAAAAGATTACATCTACTTGAATATTTTCTTCTATGCACTACATTACACACTGCAGAGGCTTGCTAAGAAGATTTAATTAGAATGAAGAAACTTAAGAAATTCAGATTATATTAATACACGTCCTACAGTCCAATTCCAAACAAGAAGTTTACTTCATAAGTAGAAGATGCTGCAGTGCTTTGCATTTACTTAATTCCTCTAATAGTCCCTCAAAATTGCAAGCAAAAACAACCCAATTAAAAACCACCTGCAAAAATAACGGCATCTAAGTTACACAAATGCTCTGGAGATATACACTGTTCGAAGCCCTATTTATTTTATTTGCTTCAGCATTTTAAGAGTATTATTAGGTGACGTTTTTGAAAACTTGCTTAACAATTTTCACTGCTCTATTATTTACAGATAGTTAAAAATAATTCAGCCACAGAACAAAACCCAACACATCTACCCAGAATATCATGACATACTTGTTATAATAGTCAGTAGCGTTAAGTAAAAAACTTCACCCCTCTCACGACAACAAGATCTTTAGGGCACTTCACTTACCACACTGCTGAGCTACCGCCACCATTGTATAATGGCGGATCAAGCTGGCTACAAAAGGCAGAGCACTTGGTCTCAGATCTTTGATGACTGCTGACATGAATGCCCCTGTCAAAGCCTGCTCAAACGTTTTACGAGCTGGAGTATCCTGAGCTTTGTACCGATGCGAAATAATTACACTGGGTATGGACTTCTCAGTAAAGCTGAAAGACAAAATTAAGTTCATTATAATCCTAAACTTGGCAGTATTGGCAGCTCAACCATGAACATCATCAAGTACTTGATTTACAGTTTGCTCTTGATATCAAACTCCTTTTCCACCTCCCATTTTCTCGTCACTTTGATAGAGCTAGACCGGTTCACTCAGTTGGTATTAATTTTGTCAACCACTGGTCTCAAACATGATGGATAGCTCAATTTCTTCATGAACATTTAAAGCCAGTGGTTCAGAAGAAGCCACATATATTCCAAATAATAGGTATACAGGCTTCACACTGCAACTCAATTACAGAATGTCATTTTCAATATTTTGACATTTTCCCTTTTTTAAAATGACATTTGATTTTAATCTTTCAAGACTGGAAGATTACTTATCAAATCACTGCCCCAACAGAACCTATTCATTGCAAAACTATATTTATGTCAAGTCTAACAAGTCCCAATTATAATAGCAACTATGATCTTTAGCAACACTTACTATACTGCAACTCAAAGTCAGCACACACTTTGTAGGCAAAGATGTGAAAGTTGTTTAAAAGCAATGAACTTTAGTATTGATGACTCAAATTTTGAAAGATGTAAAAAATAAAAAAAATCCTATACTGCCCTAAGACAAACAAAGTCATACATCAAAACCTATCCATCCATGAACATCAGCTGTGTGTATGTGACTATGCTACAGACTGGTCACTAAATGGAAACTAAATTTTGTATCTCTTTCACTTTGGTAAAAAGTTAGAAGCACGCACAAAACATCACAATCTTATCTTTGAAACACTATTAAACATCGGAACGCTCCAATTACTTAAATATATTAAACTACAATTAAATTTATAAGAAACTGTCTTGTTGTATCTAAAGATTGTGCATTGGACTGTGAGTAGGGGAAGAAAATTAAAATTTGGAACATTAACAGATTGCATTAAGTTTTTTTTAATTGCATAAAAAGATTGCATAAAAAACAGATTTACATTAAATAACATGCAGACAAAACCAAGAGCAAGATTTGAAAAGTCCTGCATAAATTTGAAAGGAAGCAGGATAAACCAAAAGGTAAAAACATCATGCAGAATACATTGTTTAGACTAACCATTCTCTCTAAATTAGGTTACTCTAAAGACACTATAAATTTTACATACACATTTACGTTTAAAGAATTGTCATACTTGGGATGTGCCAGAAGTTGATATAATGCATGCTTATTATCATCCAAGCTCATCATAGCTACTAAGAAACACTTGATTACTTCCCAGGCTTGCCTCCGATAATACGGCTCTGTGTTAGCACTCTTCAAGCAGTCCAGAGCAGTTTCAATTGCCTACAATCAAGAAAGAAGAAAAAAAGATAGTAATAAAACACTATTTCTTAATATTTATTATAAAGCGATTAATCAAGGGAACAGTATTTTTAATACATAGTCACTTAAAAAACACTTACAATTTAGACTGCCCAAATTAAGAAATACAAAGAATGCCTGTCATCAGTGGAATGATGATTAGCAACTCCTGAAACAACTTTTTGCATTTTTACCTGCAAAGTCTGACAACTCAAAAAAACAAAACAAAAATAAAAATAAACTAACAAAACAAAAAAACAAATACAAGGAAGTGGGTTTATATTCTGTTTCTTCATTACAGAATAAATGAATTAGAAATCTCTGTCTAACTCAAGGGATATCAGAACATATCCATGTGTGTGTGAGGTCCTAAAAACTACTTTTAAGTATGCAATTTCTATAATGTTGAATATTTATTAATTCAAATCTGGAATTGAAGGCAAACATAGCACACATTTCATCAAGTTTTTTTTTTTTTTCTTTATAAGCAAACAAACTTTCAAAAAGTCTGTAATGAAGGAAAACTGAACAAGGTAACTTCTTAGCATAGAATATGTCCTTAGTTCTCAAAAAAGTCCTTACTTTTTCCATAGGGAGCTGAATAGATGCTTTACAGTCTGAAAATTCTATTGTAATGCTGGGTCCTTGAATTTCTGTGACCACATATTGTAGTTTCTGTGATTCCTTTAACATTTTCCTGTTACTTCCACCAAATTTACCAAGTACGCGATAAGCCACGTGAGAAATGCTGTCTGCAGGATTGCGCAGTGTACGCCACAAGGCCTGTATTTTTAAACATGACATGGTCAGAACAGCCTCACTTCAGAATTTTTCAACTTATGATGTATAAAAACAAAAAGTAAGAACCAAGCAAAACGTTTATTCTTTTATCTAGTGTCGTGGTTTAACCCGTACTGTACTATCTATACAACATAACCTCCAGGAAAAAAAAAAAAATCTATATGGAATAAAAACAGTAAGTTCACAACAGTTAAACTGTAAACAGATAGTCCTAAACACAATTCTGGATTAGGCTAATATAATCAGATACAAAATCTTTGCAATACTGCAATGTAATTTTGTATTTATGGTTAATATTAGATGGACAACGTCATTAATTTAATTAAAAACAGAACACTAAAAAAACACCACCATGGGCCAAGTTAAATAACCTCAAAGAGCTAGTTTCAACATCCAAAAAGAAAAAAAAAGGCAATGCAGACTATATGCTAGCACTATTAGAGGAAATAGCCACATTTAAAACATTGTTCCAAATTTTAGCCACGCCATCTTCACTGGATATGTAAGATTGTAGTTAGTTGTCAATCACAATATGCTGAAAGCAATTAGTTTTGATTGTCGTTTTCAATAAGTTATCAATTTTTAAACATTTTCTGTACTAATTCATCTTGAACATAGCAATGTTCTTCCTACTGAGTCCCAATTCTTAATTTTAACCTCTCAACAGGGGGTATAGAAAAAAACATTAATTCGCTTTTAAATTTTTCAGAATTTTGAGTTTAGCAGCATAACACCAAATGGTGTTTTGCACTCAAATCAGACAGGCATGGTTCTTACAACAGTTTTTTCAAGTTTTTATAAGCAAAATTTCACATAAAATTCTAATATTTAGTGAATCAATGACCTCTTGTGGTTTAACAGGATACAACACGTTTACCTGCATAAGCTCAGCTCGAACTGGTTGAATATGATCATACAGAAAGTCTGGCTGCAAGTTGTCCACGCACAATTCAAGAGTTCTTAAGCCCTGGCTAACCAGGGTTTGAGATCCGTTGAGAGCTGACACCAAGGGATCCATCAACATTGGCAGGTAAGGGAGCAATGAGCTCAGACGAACTGGCACCGTGAGGCAGAGCTCTACAAACAAGTCCTTCATGTGTTGTTTATGAAGACCACTTTGCAACATATTAAGTCCTGAAAATCATTGATAAATTACACATTCAATAGAAGATAACAGTCCATAGTTCATTGCTCAAAAATTTCTATGTCCTATACTTAGAATAACCTGGCATTTAAAATTATGTAAAGTTCATATCTCTAAAGAATGTATTTAGAAAATATATTCATAATTACAACTTCCATCTACGGATTTTATGCATTGAATGTTTTTGTAGGTACATGCATATACAGAAAGAATATCTATGCATACACTGAAATTTAGTATTAAATACATGTTAAAATACAGTAGCTTTTGAATACAGTACACGAAAATAAAAAAAGATTGTTGACCCAAACCTCAATTTTGTATCAATTTAAAAAATTTACTTGGAGAAAATTGTTTAAAAAATATCTGGATTCTTGAAAATGAACATGAAAGGTGTATGGGTCATTCACTGTCCCATACACACTAAACATATTCCCCAACTTACTACACAAACAGAGTAGGAAGATTTCATATATTCCACAAACACAGCTAGCAGCTTTACACTGACACCCATTTTACACAATGAGTTATACATAACATACATATTTGCTAGCTACAATAAAAATTGCCCCTGCAAGTTTCTTGATTCTAAATCATGTGCATTTACATTTCAAAAGTGCTTTGTGTAACTTCAGATGACAGAAGATAGACATATGCAAAGTAAACCCAAGGATTTCACTCTCCTGAAATTGCTCTCATTTAGGTTACCCTTAGGTTTAAGTAGTTCTGCATGCTTCCTTGGTCACCTCCAATATCTCTGGATGATAGCCCTTGTAAGCATATATGCTAATTTAATCAAACTGATTCTTATTTCCATTTCTTTTTGGAAACTGACACTACTCGCATTTATATTTATCATGCACTGGCAGGTGTACACACATCCTCAACTCCAGGAGAGCCAGAGCTTCTCTGTAACATTCTTCCCTTAATACTGGTGATGGCCCGGCAACCTCACTTCTGCTACTATCCTTACACCTCACTCTTCATGCTAATAAAATTACCCATTGCAAAACATGAAATAAACAAACACCCAGCAGTCCCAAAAGAGAAAGCAGAAAACAAGCAGCAGAAGTTGTGAAGCAGCCAGAACTATGGAGCCTGAAGCAGCTGAGAGTAAATCCAAGATATTTAATCAAGTGCTAAGCTCAAAGTCAGCAGCTACTTATCGGAGTTAGGGCTTTGTGGTTTTGATGTTTGTTTTTTAATTACATAATATAACTTTATTACTAGTATTCACATAAAAAGATCAGAAACTGGGCAGGGAAATAAAGGTATTGCTCTACCTTGCAGTAAGTTTGGTAACAGCGGCAAGAATTCTTGATATAACAGATCATGACTGCCTCCTCCAATAGATCTGAACAGTGCTCTGAGCAGCAGGAAATAGTTATAGGGCTCTTTGGCAGTCTGTGCAAGTTCCATAGAGCTGTTCACAATCTTGTGTAAATGTGGCTATAAAAAAAATAAAGCTTTAAGATTAATAAATCATCAATTTTATCATCATTGCAGTGTAAGAGTTTAGCATGAGACAAGATTTTCAGATCAAAAACCTTTAGTTATTTCAAGTAAGGTGATAACACCCTAACTTTATAACCACTCAAGGAATTGTTAAAAAGTAAATCTGTTATTTGAACAGCACCAAGAAACAATAGTATTCTTTAGTTAATTAAATGCTGCTTTCACATTAGCCGAACAATCAAGTCTATTTGCTACTCTAAGCACTAATTGTATTAAAACAGAAAACCTTCTACAAATCTGATGTAATGAAACAGATTTGCTCCAGAGAACATAAGGATTGTAGCATAAATGTCAGAACGACAACAGAAGACATTTCACAATATTAGTTTACTCCAGATCTAACTTCATCATTAATTCTTAAATGTTGTGAATGTTAAGTTTACTTTAAAGACCAACTTTACAAGGAAAAAACAGTTACAGAACCAAAAATTAAGACTCAGTGGCCTTTTAGAGCAGTGGACATTAACAGTTTGCAGGCAGGAATCATTAAAATCTGTTGCTAAACACAAGGATTCTCCCATATCAGGTAGAAACAGTGACACAATTCTGGATTTTATTAAGATCTAGAAGTATTCTACATTGCTATGCAAATGCTGCAAACAGCCTTCATCATTCAATTAAATTGTCTAGCCAAGGCCCATATCATCAATCCTGATGAAACAAAAACGTAACAAGCATGAAACTGTGAAGGTAGTAAATCACATTCTTTAAATTGGATCTCCATCTTATAAAATCCAAATGACCTCGATTTTGATGACAAAAGAGAAGAATTTAACCAAGATTATAAGAATATTGCATCATATTAGTTATGATTATTGCTTCACATTACTTTCATCATTCGAAGAAACAGGGAAAATCATTTTATCTACTGTGTTCTACACAGAAAACAACTACTGAACTAATACTGCTATGGCAAATCATTAAGAAAAGAAAATATTATATAGTTATCAGTATCAGACATTGTGTTTATTTAAAGGTAGGGAGAAAAGAAATGGAGGGTCACGTTGTGAGAAGGAGCAGTGTTCAAATACTACTGTGAAGTTTTTCTGTATATAAGCAGCTGTCACTTGTACAAAAAAGCACTCTCTTGCTTCAAGCTCAGAATAGTGTTTCTAAGCTCAGCGAAAGAGATGATCCGTTTTCAACATACAAAATAGATTTTTGAGTAAACAAACACATTAATAGAAAAATAGAATTCCTCAATGCAAACTTTAAAAACATGACAAAAATATATTTTTAACTCGAGGTACATGTCATCACTGAACATAACATAAAACTAACAAGATTAACCAACACACACAAAAGAGATGCCAATCTAATCAACAAGATTAACCAACACAAAGAAAGAAGTGATGCCAATCTAATCAAAAGCCTTAAGTTAATATGGAAGAACAACAACAACAACAAAAAAACACCTATCCTGACTGTTAAGTTACAAAGATTTGTGACCACAAGCATGATTCGGTCATTTAGACTCAGAATTAGCACATCACTTTAGTTTCAAACGTTCACATAAACTCTTATAAGTAAGGCAATGATGTTACTTGGTGTTTGAACAGTAGTGCTAACAGTGGTTCAAACATGGAAAGACTATCACAAGAAAGAGAGAACAAAACAAAGTTTCTTCAAACACCTGAAAATGCATTAAGAGTCAAAAAAGATTATTTTTTTTTTTTTTTTACTCCAGATGACCTTTACCTTAAGCATTTGTTCATTTTCAGCTGCAAACAGTGAAACTGAGCCAAAGACTAACTTGAACAGCTTGAGATACAGATTGGAGAGTTCCACATTAGAGCCCATTTCTGGCAGTCGATCCAGAAGATACTCCACCAAAATCGTTGCAAAGAGTGCAGAGGTAGTAGGGTTTGCCAAGAAGGAATTGGCAACAATCTATAAAAGGGAACCACAAAGGAATTAGTGTCGCCGTAATTGTAAGAACACAGGAAACTGAAACACTACCAATTTAAAACAAAAAAAAAGACCAACTTTTTCCCCTATCTTCACTACTGTGCAAGCAATTCAGGTTATTCTCAATGGAAAATAACTGTACATAATTTAAATATCCAAGTTAAAGTTTATATTTTAGATGTATACAATTGGAACTGTGTTCTGTAAAATAGCAGAACAGAACATTAACAAAACAACCTTTCAAACAAAACAGGAATTTCAAGATGTTCAATACCTTTCATGAATAAAAGTCCACTCATATCCCCCCTGCTTATCTGAAGCGCTCATATTTGTATTGCATCACTTTAGAAATTTTTGAAAATCCATCTTTACAAAGCATTTGTATACACTGTTTCAAATCAAATCCAGCATGCTAATTTCAGCATTATTATTTAATAATTCATCTTCAGCCTTACGTACTTTAAGGAACAAGCTATTTTCTACAGGCTGTTTATTACCAATGGGTGGGAAAACAAACAAACAAAATACCTGAAGAGCATAGTTTTTTGAGATTCTCTCCACCATATACGGAACAGTAGTTTGAAAGATTTCTTTAAAAGTTAAAGGGTTCATCATTGTGAAGACACCAGCAAAATGCTCCAGAACTTCCTTTTCCTCTTTCATTCTGACTGTCTGACAGTTGGCTACTCGAACATATGTCTGTCCATTTCCTGCTATTTGAACCTATGGCAATTTAGAAAATACGTGTATTGGTTACAGAATTGGAGTAACGTTTTCCCCACTATTTTTGAAGTATCTTGCAATTAAAACTGACATTATGCAAGACTCACATGCACACCTTATACAATTCAAATCACAAAAGCCAGCATTGACCATAAGAATAATAAAATGGAGTATGTTCAGCACAGACCTTAAAATCATGGAGTCAGGAGTGGAAAAAGACAACAGCAGGAGATATCAGTGTATTTATAAAATTACTTAATTCGAAGTAATTTACATTTACATTTCAGCAGTGCTTTGTATAATGTCAAAAGATAGACATATGCAAAGTGAATATTTTAATTGACAACTAAACTAAAAAAATTCATTTGAACACCAATAGATTTAATCCACCACATAAAAGATCAAGACTTTTACAGTCTGTTTGCCTTTATGTTGGTAGGCCAATGATAACTACTAAAAAAAAAAAAAATCTTGCAAGTGATAAGTACTTTGAAACTTGTAAGATTTCCCACTAAATGTAGTCCTGAAATTAAAGGCTTCATGAAATATACTACACACAAAATTTGTATTTTAGCTGACAATGAAATCCTTGTTAAAAGTATAACAGAGAAATTGTATAAAATGAAAGTGCCATGTGGTAAGGTTACATACCTGATAAATATCTAAAGCTTGCATTGCATATTTTACTAGTTTTATATAAATTTGAGTCTCCTTAGGTTGCAATTGCTTATTGGGAATGAATTGTGCTTCTGAAAGAAGACAAAATACAACAGTAGTTACTTATTAAAATATAATGTGCTTTAATGCTAGACTTTTAATCATGCAATTGCAAAAGATAAGTGTAATTAAATAGTATGAAGCTTTACCACCAGGAGCTTTGCATGATGTTATGCCCCATGTGATTGTCTTGACACCGCAGACCAAGGTTTTTACTAAGCTTCGGCAGTCTGTGACCTGAAATGTCTGTTTGTCTTCTTTTTCTTTCTCCCCTTGTTTTTCAAACACAGGCACTGGTGCAGGGGCCACTGGAGTGGCCGGGGCAGGAGACGGAACAGGAACAGGTGCTGCGTTTGCTGCTGTTGGTACTCCAGGCAGTGCGGCTTCAGCAGCCCCAAGCTCAGACTGTGGCTTGCATTTTTTAAAAATTACAGAAAGCTGGTATCGTGCTATAGTGTGAAATTTCAGAACAAAAACCTAGGAGCACAAGGAGGAAAGGCCAATAGAAGAGCAGACCAGAGAGGGGGAGGAAAAAAAGAAAGTAGTAAGCTTCTTCTTCACAGATTGTCCTAAATTTAATAATACTAATACTTCATGTCAATGTAAACCAGTAAAATTTACAACTGTATTTCTGGAATCATTCAAACAAATGCAAACATTTTTAAACATATCAAAAAAGTATGTTTCCTTTAAACAAGTTCAAATGATAAAAATATTTGCTGAAAACTAAAAGCTCATCTCTACAGTTATATTTAATTTAAAATGAAAAGCAACTTCAGTTTATTTTTAAAATACTTACAATTTCAGTCTATTGACTACTAAGCATAAAAAGCTAGAATCTGTCAGTTAGTAAGATGTCTAAAACTAAAATATAAACTGACAGTGCATGTAGCACATCAAATTTAAAAAGCAACAATCAATCCAGCAGAACATGTCCCCAGCAGAAAATGTCCCCAACATTTTGCCTCTTGGCTGGTAATAAACAAGGCTCATGTTGCACAGGTATCAGTTCAAAGTTTTCTGTACCTTTCAAATAAAATAAAATAAGCTGTGCTGGGGCAATGTTTAGTAGTTCAAGGATAAACTCAAATAATCTGGAGATTACTAAAATGACCTCCTTAGTGTATTTAGAAGGATGACAGCCTGTAACACAGAAGTGTCAAAGATGGAGGGGACACACTACTTGGCTACATCAAGCAGGTGGTTTCACTTGTACTACACCATGGTTGAGAGCTTTTAGAGCACATCTGATGATTCTATGATTTTTAAAATTAAAAAAAAAAAAAAAAAAAAAAAAACCTCCTCCATATAAAAGACAATCCTTAAAAACATCATCATGTCTTGTAAACATGGGGTTTTCACATCTCACAGATTGGTCTATGCCAAGAACCGGTGAGATAGTTGTCTTTCAGGATTTCACTATCCAGAAAAGAAAAAACAAACCATCCAAATAAAAATCATAAGGCATAATAAATATAATCCCTAAATTATAAATTTAAGCAGGGAAAAAGAGGAGATTACAAATACAGCATAAAAAAATAAGAAATTCCTATCAGCATAGGCATTTAGATTCCCACTTTGAACCAAGTCACTCAATAAATAAGCTGAGTTGGCAAAACATCTCTACTGTACATAAAGGCATTATCCCAGTTGCAGAGAATTTCAAAAAGCCCTTCTCTGAATTACAGAAAATGAAACAGGATGCAGACTGTTTCTATATATTCTCCTTTCTGAATGAGAAGGAAAGTGCAATTTACAATGTCAAATAATAGTATATTCAACTTATTATCAAAAATATGAAACAAATCAATACCTCCAGCATTCTCATAAGTATGTCTCTACCATTTCCATTTTCCTGTTCGCTTTTAGACCGGATACAGTCTACCAAATTTAGCAGAAGCTTGCAAGACATTGTCTGAATACTGCTAGGCAAGGACTCATCGTCAATGTTCTTGGCAAACAACTGGACAGCAAGGGAGAGATCATTGAGTGGTAAATGCTGTCGGACATGATGCACCAGGTCTGCCAGTGTACTGTACGCAAGAGGTCTATCAGTAAAAACAAGAAATGAAGAAAACACTTTGAGGACAATTATAATTGTTGCTAATTGGACTTAACTAATAATTACTGCCTGAAGCTATTTTCAGGATTCTAAACTAAACCTTTCTATTTTATATGCAAACACGGTTCACACAGCTTTTTCAAATACACAAGAAAATTACTGTATAACTCTACCAAAGATGCATTAATCCATTTCACAACACCAACGTTAGAATTACTCCTCTCATCTTTATTCAACCAATGTCGAACATCCTCAGCACACATTTTCATCTACATACAGATGAGAACAAATTAGGATGCTTTAAACCACACACGAAGTAGAGCTGGCAAGCTCTTTCAAATAATCCTTGATGACTCATGATTTCAAAAGTAGTTATGAAAACTGATAAACTCTGAAAATAATTTATTTTCAAATACTAAGTTTAAACATTTAATAGAGAGAACACTCCCAGACCTACTACGTCTTCAATAAGGTACAGTTGGTTCTGAAGCAGAAGGAAATAAGTCTTCTGGTACACATACCTGAGTTTGGTAAGCAAAAGCACCTAAAAACTAGTAGACTGTTGAAGACATAGAAAGTATGCCTTCTCTTTGTTTTTCTTTTTTTTTTTTCCCCTCCAATTGTTATGTGAACAATTTTAAGATACTTATTGACAAAACAACTTAAGTCTCATTCAGATTTTATGCTGGACACAAGCTTAGGTAGTAGTTTCATGACATACTGGGAAGATACTGAGTTGGATTTCCTGTGACCATTGTTTTGGTTGCTTTCTGCAAGTCAAGTAATTTTCCTTCACCCGTTCATCTCATTTTGCCTGATGCTCATGCTGTGCTATTCAAGTGCTAAAAAGCAACCGTGCCTTACAGCAGCAGAAGCCCATCCAATATTAGAAACTAATGAGGGAATGTAGAATTATTCAGGGATTTGAGTGATAAGACAAGGGGTAACGGCTTTAAACTACAAGAGGAGAGATTCAGATTAGGTATTGGAAGAAAATCTTTATGAGGGTGGTGAGGCACTGGAACAGGTTTCCCATAGAAGCTGTAGATGCTATCCCTGGAAGTGTTCAAGGTCAGGTTGGATGGGGCTTTGGGCAACCTGATCTAATGGGAGGTGGTCCTGCCTATGACAGGGGGTTGGTACTGGGTGGTCTTTAAGGTCTCTTCCAACCATTCTGTGATTCCATGGAAATGAGTTATGTAAGTATTTTGAACTCTATACAGACATAGTGCTAAGTATCAGTTAATCTGGAAAGAAACCACCCTGGCGGGCACTCAGGAAGATATTCCAACTTTTATGTCATACCTCAGTGTTTCTCGAGCAGTATATCCAGACCCAATTAGTATAGATTCATCAAAGAGCTTGTCCATGCATGGAATAAATTCTATAGTATTAAAAGAAAAAAGGAAAAAAAAAGAAAAAGAAAATGAAAATGAAGGCCATACATGATGACTGGCAAAAAAAAAATCAAAATAACATTAGTTAAGCATTAATCCACTTATCCTAGATATTTAAACCAAAGTCAGGAAGTTTCACTATAAAATTTATCCCCGGAGCTTACAAGAGACAGCTTCATTTGCAAGCAAACTTTCAATTAACCTCTGGTAACTCTACTGGCTCCTTGAGTTAACTTCACAGTATGCAATCAAAGCAACAGCACTAATACAATAAAAGTACAATACAAGTTAGTGTTGGAAAAGAAAAAAATGTTTCCATTAATTTCAACTTCACAGAAATTTTTAAACATAACTAACAAGTTATTGCCCAGGATGAGTTTGGACAACACTGTCCAACATAAAACTCTTGTTTTGTAGGGCATCTACCACATAAGCTCTATCCCAAATATGAGAAAGAATATATGCAACTTGGGATACAAGGAACAAAGGAGAGATAACAGTAACAAGTTCAAATGAAAAAGCAAGATCAAAGAAGCATTTTCTTTCTTTCTAAATACATAACTCAAAAAGTTAATTAGGAAAGTCTACCCTAAAGGCAGATGATGGCAATGAAAGGAAGGGTTGATTGCTCCCACCTTCAAATAACACAGCAAGCTAAAATTTATTAACAAATAAGCAAAAACTCAGAGAGAGGGGCATCCAGCAACATTTATTCTTCAGATTTCCAAATGATATTCTAGATAAAAATTCAGCATTTTCTGAATGAAACTTGAAATGGCCTACAAATCACTGTGGTCCACTTAAATGAAAGAGATAACATGGTAGACTGTCTGCTTTTACAAGAATGTTACGTTCTGCAAAACTATAGGGGAAGAGAAAAGGAGAGCATCAGCATTGTTTGGGCCACAGGAAAAGAGATCTGGAAGACTTAAGAGTGGAAAACACAAATAAGCTATGGAAATAAAGGCAGACTTTAGATACAAAGACAATTCAATATTTTACAAGGCAACCACCACAGCACTCATGACATGAGATTAACTTCAGTTATAACTAACAACTAATACTGTGGAGGAAAGAGATGGATCAAAAATTTGCTTGGCAGGGAGGGGGAAAGAAAGAAAAAAAAGCAAAAAGGCAAAACAGTCCAAAACAAGTAGTATGCAGTGTACCTCTTAAATACACAGAAATAACTGAAATCTTTCCAGTTTATAAATACGTTATAAAAAAAAAAAGTAGTACATACGGCTCCTCAAGTCTGTTGTTAAAATGTGCTTAGCAGCAATCAGAAGCTCCTTCCGGAGGTGGGCTGTTTCTGCTGGACAGTTGGAGAGTAACTGCAACATTCCTTTTACCATTTGCTGAGAGTATTTAGCCACTAATTCCTATCAAAAAAATCATAAGAATACAATTATTATGACATTCTACTTTAAAGCTCTGCTTTCCATTTGCAAAAAAACATTCAATTAAAATTCACTGACTTCTCTTTAGGAAGATTACTGATAAAAATAGAACACAGTAAATGCAGTAGCCATTCCGTAAGTGCTTGAGGGGGGTACCACAACATTTTTACTTTGCATTCACATGAGAATACTTCTGAAAGGACAGCCAAGTAAAGGCCTGTGGTTCTACTTGCTACTCATTTGCTCTTATCTCCAACCCCCGATGCACTGCAGCAATTCTAATAGACTTCCCACCATATAGTAACCAATCTGTTGCAGTAAGAATAATAATAAAAATACATCGTACCTGGTAAATTCTTATAATGTAAGCCAAAAAAGACAATGTTTTAATTTGAGCAGCGATAAAATCAGCGTACAATTCCTTGTTATAAAGTTTATGTTGCCTGAAATGAAATTGAACAGTAGTTAACTATTCTTTTCCTCCTCTTTAATACCTTCATCCAGAAAATTCACAGAAGTATCAAATTACATCATCTTAAACAGAGGTTACTGCTTCATAAGGAAATAAATTCACCATGGGAGAGCCCAACTCTCTGCCATTCAAATTCCCAACATTTTATGCTCTAAGTAGAAATGCACAACCCTGAGGCAACCATACAATTTTCAACTCCCTACAGAAAACCAAGCTAATACATTGGCATCAAACAGTTGGCTCCCTTCCCCTAGCTGGGGCCATTTTTTCTCCAAGCAACATTCCCTCCCACAGACTTGTTCGTCTCTTGAGTTTCAACCACTTATTCAGATCATCTGGGAAGATAGGGAAAGACAAAGGTACTACTTCTGCTGCACTTCTCAGCACCACTTGCTCTTCCTTAGAAACATCACTCTGTAAAGCAGGTAGAACAGTGGCCAGATACCTGCAACATCACAAAGCTTCACCCAAGCTAGGCTTGGAAGCACAAAACTGTATCACCAGTGGCTTCATAAAGATAAGCAACTGCAAAGTCCTACCTAATATGATCACCATTGCATACTATCTGTGGTAATACAGATTTATGTCAGAAACTGTTAAAAAAAAAATCAATGTCAAATAAGAAATTGGGATCTACTGCACTACTGCATATATTTTTAGTGACATATGATGGAAATATTCACATTTGCCAATTATTTCAACTACAGAAGTGTTATCGTAGGACAATTTTATGTCAAATAATCATAGTGCATTTGATCTCAAAAGTAGCTAAGACCAGAAGCAAAAACTGAAAAGGTTTGAGACAAAAATATTTTGGGCAATCTTGAATAGCAGGTTAAGAAATTTATTCCATATATCATCAAAATAATACTAAAATGCTTACCTGGCTTGAGCTGAAACTTGTATTATAATAGTGTTCATAATCAAGGGCACAAATTCAGCTACCACATTGTGAATGTTCAGTTTGTAGAGCTTTAAAAAAAAAAGTATTAGAGAAATTTACAACTTGCAATTGCGTTCAACATATTTGAGAACTAATCAGAGAAAATGAAGAAATCTCAATTGATTATTATTACACCATATTTTAATCTTGAAAATAAGGTAATTATTTTTAATAATATGCCAGCCAGCAAAAGTTAGAGAAACAATTCAGTAGTAAGAAGTATTTGCATGCAAAATACTGTACTATACTAACCTGATACATAAGAACAACAATAATAGGTAGCTCAGCCAAGACCTTTAGAGATAAAGATCCTCTGGGTATTATAGAATGCTGAAAAGAGAATACATGTTTTATGAACAATTTAATTATTAATTCAAAAAGGTGTTTTAAACATTTTTAAAGAATTGCTCATTTTTGTAACACTCTATTTAGAGATAACATTTAAGGAGCACAAAGCCTGTTGGCATATACATTAAATAAAAATTCCTTTAATTATGGTTGCACAGCAAATACCTAAAGAGCTTCAATTAGCTTCTGCAAATAAACCTTGATAAAAGAAATAAACAAACTAAAATCAAGCCTATTACATTTATCTGCCCTCACAACTTGGGGTATTGTGATACATTCAATCCCATAGTTAAAATACAGTTAGAATACTCACTGTTCTTGTTTCACTGTCTTCTCTCTCTGGGTTCACTTTCACCACAATTGTTGTAATCATGCCAACCATTTCAGGAGGAGGCACAGTGTTCTCTGGAATCACCTGAGGATTCTCAAAATACCGATTCTACAAGCAAACAGCAAAAGAAAATATAATAATGTTAGTTATAGTCAAAAGGACATTCATCTCATTAGAACTCTCATTAGAATTGGTATTTGGGTTTCTTTAAAGGTCTATACGTGCAGCCAACAAATTAATATTACATAAACATACCTCCGTTTTCTCACTCTATTAATACTGTGCTACAAATAGAAGGTTTTTCAGTTCAAAGTCTAAATTTCTCCATTTTATGAAGTATTTCTGTTAAACGTTTTTCTTCAGACTACACTAACCATAGCACTAAACAGAAAAGTAATTACGTTCATATCTTTCAGAGGTAAAATTAAGACAAAAATTAGTTTAATGACTATAGCAATGGCAATTTAGGAAATAAACTCACCACTACTTTCGGAAGTTCCTTGTAAATCTGCTTCACAAAGTCCAAAAAATGATGGATCTAGGAAGGAAACATTTGCTTTACCATACAGACAAATTCACAGTTTTGAATCTGTATTAGTGGTACAAGTACATAAAGTCTTTAGCCACTACTAGAGTGCACTTTTCACAAGAGTAAAAGGGAATCTGAAAGTGTTCTTCAGGTCTTTATTCTGTTCCACCATTATTAATTTGAAATGCACTTGGAAAGAAACGGATTTAACTATCACTTCAACATTGTTCCAGTACAGTATCAATAGGAGTAACTGCTATAAAACAACTAAGTCTTCCTAGTAGAAAATGAAGGAGAGAAAGCAGCAGAAGGAAAATGCAAACTTTCCAATAGTTCTCCACAAGTCACAGGAGCAACACAAGTATGGACAGAAAAGGAGAAAAAAGGCAGTTTTCCTTTTTCAGGCGTTTCCTTTCACCATCTTTCACAAACTAAAAGGGCATCAATTCTCTTCACTTCTGAGGATATTTTATTCTTTTTGGTGGTCCTCTCAAGTCTAACCATATTGCCCATAAACACCTGAAGCAAAAAGAACTAGGCTTTAACAGTTTGTTTTTTTCTCAGGGGTACTAGAACTGTGCAGTCATCTTCTAAGAATTACTTTAAGGTAATTTCATTTTCCTAACACATGATTACAAGAGGTCAGCCAATATAAAATCACACCAGAAATAAAAAAATAAACCTACACATAATTCTGAAAAGAGCACAAGAGTAAGCTCTATATCACATAAGATTTACAACTTACTTCTTGAGTGATTGCTGGTCTGAATTGTTTGTGCAATTCAATAATTATTCTTAAGCAAATCAATACATTTTCTTCATTCTCTGTCTGAAAAAAAAATAGAACTTTTAGTGAGTATACTGTTGCATTCTTCAACTACTCCAAGACAACTTCAAAACCCTGCAAAAGTATACTTAGCTGCACAACTCATAAGTGCCCCGTTGATATGAATTTACAAGAGCAAGATGCCTTTCATCTGATATAGCTTTACTTTGCATCCTCTAAGTATGGATAAAAGTATATTAAACTGATCTCTACCCCCCCAAGAAAAAAAAAAAAGCGAAGTTTCAAGCACTCTATACTGTCAGACCTGACTACACACCCCACAGACAGAAAAATGTGAATGGGGCTATTCATGCACAGAGACGCCTCCACAATATTTGCTGTGGGCTTTAAACGACAATGTTTTCAATTCCAAGCAAGAAGCAGAACAAGATCTCTAGAAAAAGGTACTTGAATTTATATAAACTAAGCAAGAAAAGTGCTTCTGAATTAAATATTGTCTGAAGTGATAAAGAACAGTTCCCTGCATCAATAAGAGACAGGTAAGAATAAAACAGAAATAGAAGAAAAAAGAAAAGCGTGAAGAAATCCTGTAGCTAGTAAGACATCACACTGGTGAAGCCTATGTCGAATGCCTTTCCACTCTTGCTACAGAAGCACAGCCAACGTACCTATTTAAAAACTTACACCCCACAATTTTTGGAGATGAAGAAAGAGAACAACTTTCTAGAAGGCCGAAACAGTTTTAAAAGAATATACATATACACACACAAGTAAGAATAAATACCTCTAGAAATCTAAACATCACAGACAGTATGTTTTTGGTATGAAGACGAAGGTGTTCATTCGTTGGTATTCTGTGAATTATTTCAAGCACTAACTTTCGGAGTTGCTGTAAAAAAATAAGAAAGATAAAAGCCCATAAAAACAACAATTCATTATCACATCCTTTTCAACTTTAAGAAAGCCAATTCTATTGCATTGTGGTTTTTTTTTCTCATTGTTCTTAGAAGCCTGTTTGCAAAGTTTATAAGTAATTTATAAATTATTCAGAAATTGGACTTTTTCAATTTCACTCCTAATGACAGATCTGTTTTCAAGAATAAAGTGTATACAGAGATCAGTTCATTGTATTAATCAAGTATTTCACTGAAAAGGAAGTCTACTGCACACATTGGAAAAAGCTAACAGATGCTCTACACAGTTTACCTGTGCTGGCTTCTCCTGCAGAAACTGAACTTCTCCATCTTGCAAAAAGGTGAGAAACCTGGGGATGATGTGTTCCAGGAATGTAGAATATTGAGGGGATGACGTCACATTCTAATCAAAAACAAAACAAAAACAGGAAGATGACAAAATGGGAATACTACATATTCACAGCCTGTATCAAGTTACGTTCAAAGCCACTAGTAAACGTTATCTGTGACTTTGTAAGAGATTTAGTGTTTAAGCCTCTGCTGACCCACTAGAGTTAGCACTATTACTGAAACAAACAAAAGCAAACAAAAATTAATCTCTTCTCCAATCCCAACGCTGTACTATGAGTTTCTCTATTTTAAGGCACCTCAACATAAAAATAAAAATTGCAAAATGCGCAACTACTGTAAACGAAATAAAACCAACAACCATGCTTATACAACAAGAAGAACTCTCACACACACACTCACATTTCATTACCCTAGGATTCCCAAGACTTCTCAGACACTGTTAAACTGATATTTTACTTATTTCTGACAAGGTGTACACACACACACCATCCAAACTAAGCATTACTTTCCATTGTGAAAATGATCTTACGCTACTGTTTACTTGCTGGAAAGTCAGAAGAAATACTGGATGAACAAGCTTCCTCCATCTGCAATGCTGCCTTAAATCTAACTTGGACATCTTGAGGTTTATTTGCAAACTCATCTGCAGTTTACATATGTGCTGTAAGGCAACTCTCTGAAGTATCTAAGATACAGAAGCATACTGGTCTGTTTAATAAAGGTAGAGATAAGAACACAGCTTGCTTTTGAAAATCTGTACAGTTATTTCAGGGTTTTATTCACATCATTTTTTGTATAATGTAAAAGCTATATAAAACCTTCTGCTCTTATAGGTTTCCATTATTATTCTCTCCTTACTGTAAGATTTCAAAATGTGCAATTGTACACGGTATTACACCAGATGCTGTGCAAAGAAAGTCTTGGGTTTTTTTTTTTTCAACTGGAGGGTTTTCAAGAAAGTAGAAAGATATACTAAGAATGGCACAAAAACATTTTAAACGCAAGACAGTTGTCAATAGCAGATCAGCCCTTATCTTCTCTTCACCTCAAAGGTCTTCCCCAGAAAGTCTGGCTGCATCTTTTCCTATCTCCCCTATAGTCTCTCCAATTTTGACAGCTCCCTCCTATCCTCCCCAGCTTTAATAAGAATGTTCCTACTTTGGAGGAACAAGAAATAACGCAAGTCCTGCTACATGCCAGGAAAGTGGTTCACAAACCATTCAAGGAAAAGCATAAACTCACAAAACCAGCTAATATTTCTGAAAACAACTTCCCAATACCCTTACAACTAGCCCAACAGCTGACAGTGTCAAGCAGTTAACACTACGGTGAAGCATCTCAGTTTAAAATCCCACTTCAAGAAGTCCTCCATCAATTCACATTCAGTTCTACCCCAGCTAGAGAGACATCCCGATTCATAACACAGCCAATAGGACTTGAACACTGTGACACTGAGCAAAGAGCTAAGAAGTGAAAAATAAAACCTGCTGAAATTTATAGTTATTGGAAGCTGAAATAGACAACAGAGAAGAGTAGACATGGAGACTATGGACACAGAAGTTTAAAGGAAACTATCTAACGTAACATGCAACAATAATGTCCATACCCTTCACATTTAAAAAATGGGGAGGAGAGAAAAAAAACAACAAAGCCAACGTTAGCGGTTCCTCTTGCACCCTTAAATATTTCCCGATAAACAGAAAGGTTGTTCAGCCTGGAGAACAGTAGGCTCTGGGGAGACCTCACAGTGACTGCAACACCTAAAGGCAGCCTACATGAAAGCTGTGGAGGGACTCTGTCAGGGAGCGTAGTGACAGGAAAAGGGGGAATGGCTTTAAACTAAAAAAGGGTAGATTTAGATTAGACTTAAGGAAGAAATTCTTCACCCAGAAAGTGGCGAGGCACTGGAACAGGCTACCCAGAGAAGCTGTGGATGCCCTACCCCTGGAGGTGTTCAAGGCCAGGCTGGATGGGGCTTTGGGCAACCTGATCTGGTGGGAGGTGTCCCTGCCCATGGCAGGGGGTTGGAACCAGATGGTCATTAACATCCCTCCCAACCCAAACCATTCTTTGATTCCATGAACTGTACTTCAACAGAAGTTAATTCATCATCTTTTTATGTAGGATCACACTACAAAATCAAGCAAGTTCCAAGAGAAGAAAGCTATTCTATTTCGAACATTATCAAAACAAGTATTGAACAAGTTCTTCCTTAATGAATACAAGAGCAAGGAGAATCAACTAAGCTTTCAGATTCTAAGCACATCACTAAACTAAGCTGTTGAAAACTATTATTTTACTCAGGCATCTAATTACACCGACCTGCCATCTATGAAATAAACACATACAAAAATGCCACAAGAATGTTTTTAGTCCCTTTAGTCACTTCAGTTAGTGTTAAGCTCTGCTCAACCTGTGCACATAATGTAAAACAGTCACAGACATCTACTTACTCACTTCCAAATACTAAGGATTAAGTCTTTTAATTTTATTTTTAGCTTTAATAATACAGCTGTAGTTGTATTCCACTACATTAACCTGAACAAAACAATTCACTGGACGGGAAATTCCATTGATAACTCATAAACAACTGAAATTTGCACAGCTTTGCACATCCAGCACGGGCATGATTTAACCTTGCATAAAGCTTACTTAAAAAGATCTAAAGACGTTACACAGCACTGGAATGGGTACTTCTCTGTTCTTACCGCAGACTAAGCAAGATCGCATCAAATAAAGCAGGTAAGGACAGAGTACATTATACAAATAGCTTTTTTTTAAGCAGCAACATAACTGAAAACCTACATACAGGGAGAATTACAGTTATTCTAAGATCTTGCATTTATTTGTTCTACAGAACAAGTTTTCTATAACTTCAGAACAGGCAAGTAGTAACTAAGTATTCAATGAAAGTAGAATTTTATTTTGGTTTAATTAATTTATGGATTTTTTTCTGATGCTCATCTGAACTTGATGGTCTATCACCTAGCAAAAGATGTCACTGGAGTCACCTCCACTCCAGATGTCAGACACTGCATCTGGTAGTATGGAATTATTCAGAGGAGTCACAGAGGACCCTCTGCTTCAGGAGGATAAATGTTCAAAATGAAATAAAATTTCAAATACAGAGATTTCTGATCATACAACAAAACAGAAAAAAAAAGATCATCTTTATTTAAATGGTTATTGAATAAAGATTATAAAATAAAAGCTCTCTAAATTCAAATGCTGTAGCTCTCCAATAACCTGGATAGTTGCTAAATACATCTGTAACATACGCGACATATAATATAAATCTTAAGTCTCAAGATACATGATCTTTTAACCATATAAAATCAGAAATCAAAGTGACACACTGACAAGAAGCACTGACATTCTGGAAGGGTTTTTTGTTTTTAATTACCTCAAAATTTTCGCTGACTTCTTGCATCATTTTCAGTTTAGTTTCATCGGCTGAAAACAGAAATTCAAGCAAAAAAAGTTAAGCATAAGCTAAATAATGAAATAAAACACCAGGTTTGTTGATGAAAGAAGCAGTCAGATCTTATCAGTTTAGCTATCACCGCCAAATTATAAGGCACACAATTCTCACAAACACCCCCCTCATACACCCATCCATACACACAACTCACTCGCTCTTTGACTCAAGCAAATATTGCTCATCATTTTGCTTCTTCAAAAATCAAAGTTTTAACAAAACTTAAACTGAATTCAGCACACTTTTATCAAGTGCGTAAACAATGCCATGATGCTTATGAAACAAACTACCGAAGAACTATAACTTGCAATACAAAAGAAATCTTACGTGTATTGACATCTGTGAGAGCAGCCACAAACTGAAGGTATTTTTTCATCAAAGTGGTTTGGTCCACCACTGTAGGCCCTTGTGCTGAAACAAATGCCATCTTGGAGGAGGGGGGGGAGCAGCTCCCAGCACATAAAATCAAGATCAAAACACCTACAAATACGTATATTTGTTAGTTTATATGGCCGTTTAATAGCAGCAATTGTATTACCTAAACCTCTTCTTTTGATGCGTCAAAGTGGACGCATCTTTTTCCAAAAGCCACAGCTGACATCTCTTCAGGTTCATAAATGCAATGCCTACCATTTACAGCACTCGAGATCACAAGCAGGTACTTTTGAGGAGCTAAGGTTACTTGGTTCTTGGCATCTGCTGAAATGCCAATGCATTTTGCTGCTCCCGAGAGCAGCAGCAGGCCCCTGGGTGCTCCCAGCACACCTGTCCCCTCACCTCCTGGCCCGGCCGCATCCCAAACCCGCAGCCACCCTTGGGACGCACCTCAGCAGGACTCGCTTCCACAGGCGCCAAAAGTCGTCCCGCCATCTCCAGCTGCCGTTCTCGCTGGTGAGGGAACCTGAAAGCAAATTTCACCTGAGAGGCCGGACATCCCCACCCACCTCAGCACCCCCTGGCAGCTCCCCCGCCCACCCCAAGGCAACCGAGCCCCCTCCGCAGCACCTCAGGGCGCCCCCACTCCCTGGAGCCCCCCCTTCACCTTCCCCACCTCAGGGCCGGCCGCCCCATCCCCACCACAGGCACCCCGCGAAGAGGGATGCCCGCAACGCCGCAAACCCTCACGGCTCCCACCCGAGGCCTCCGCGCGCGGTGCTGCCGGGGATCCGGCCCCTTCCTCCTCCTCCTCCTCCCCGCGCCGCTCGGGGCCCGCCCCACCGGCCGCGCCGCTCCAGGCCTCGCCTCCCGCCGCTCCCCTGCAGCCCCCGCCAGCCCCAGGGCCCCACCGAGGCCCTACCGCCCCCGGCTCTCCTCACCCCGGCCCCCGCCGCCTCCTTTGTTGCTGCCGGAGGCCGGCGGCAGAGCACGGGCGCAGCGGAAGCTCCGGGCCCAGTTCCGGCCGCCTCCTCCCGCTGCCCGCCTCCCTCACAGCCTCCCCCGGCCTGGGGCGGAGCGGGGAGGGCCCGCGGGAAGGGCCGGCCTCCGGGCCCGACCCCTCAGCCTGAGGGGGGGGGACGCGGCGCTGCCCCTCGGCCCTCAGGGCGAGGAGCTGCCCCCCGGGGGGCTGAGGGGGTGAAGCAGCCCGGGAGGAGCAGAGTCACGTCAAAACATTTGAGCCAGGTGTCAGGGCTTCGGAGGCTCTGCTGGCTCTGAGGAGCGATTTACCGTTAATTAATAATTAATCCACTGTCAGCCCCTAAACCAAACACACGCTCTTCCCCCCCCCCTCCCAGCCCACCTCCTCCACAGACGGGGGGCGTTTGATGCCTCCCAGCCCTGCTCGTTAACATCCCGCCCCGCCGCAGGAACTGCCCCCGGAGGAGGCTGCGGGGGGAGCGGACAGACACACAGACAGACACGCGGCCAGACAGACACACAGACAGGCGGAGGTGCCGCAGTACCGCCGGCAGCCTCGGGCCCCACAGCGCGGCGAGCCCCCAGCACCCCCGAGCATGCTGCGGCTGAGCGGCCCCATCCTGCTGGTGCTGGGGGTGGCGGTGCTGGGCCGAGCCGTCCCGGCGGCAGGTAAGGGGCCGCCGCTACCGAGAGGAGCCGGGAGGGGTTCGGGGGCGTGAGGCCGCCCCGCTGCTTGTGGAGAGGCTGGGGCAGCCCGGGCTGAGGGAGGCTGAGGGGTGCGCTGCCCGAGCTAAAAGCTCTGAAATTATTCCTGCTCCCTGCCCTGGCACCCGGGCAGCCTCCTACTAGAGGGGGGAAAAGGTAGAAGGAAGCCCAGCAGAGGACGAGGTGATGCCTTGCTCCGCTGGGTGACCTTGGGTTAGCCGCTTAATCTCCGGCTGCTGCAGTCACTGGGCTTCAGGGTGGCCCTGGCTGGCGAAGCACCGTGATAACAGCCTCCAAGGAGAAGTGCCAGATAAGCATGAGGCAGCTGACTCTTTTTTTTTTTTTTCCCCAAGTATTGCTGAAATGAAGTGGAAGGTGTAGCCTGAATCTTCTAGAGACCTGAAATGTCTCAGCACTGGATTTCATCAAATCGCACACGTTTCTCTGTGAACTCAAAAAAACCCTGAACTCAGGGCAGTTCCTTGTGTTGTGAAATGGGAACAGAGGACTTCTCGTTTGGACACTAATGTGAAAATTACTTTCCACAGTTCTTTTCCAGATTTGTCCAGCACCTGTGATCTGTGGAATGAAATGAGGATGCTAATGGGATGCTTTGGGTTTCTTTCCATACCATCCCAGCCAGACTGGTGCAGGAAATGCAATGCAGGGGTTAGCTGACCTCAGTGCTCCCCCCTGCCTAAAAAGAAGAAAAAACAAACAAACAAACAAAAATGCATTACAGGCAATTGGTGAATAAGTGCAACTAATGAAGCTCAAAGCTCCAGTCCTCTGTAAGCAATGTCATAGCTGCTGAAGGTGAGGGGCAGGAACCACAGCCCCAAAGCTGCACTGCTCTGCCCAGCATTGCCCCCTTGCTCACCACAAGAGAGGCAGGCAGAGCAGGGGCACAGGCTTGGGAACAGGGGCAAACCACCGCATCCTGTCCCCAGCTCAACCTTAACTCACAGCTTGCAGTGTTTTATTTTGCTTTAAGGCATACGGGTCATTTAATCTTGTTGCGCTGCTACTTTTTAACCCACAGAAGTACAAAAACGCTTTCCCAGTGCTGAAACCTGGGGATACACGTGAAAACTGAATGTATCCTTTCCACAATACCAAAGTTCACCTGTTTCTGCCCACTGCAGTAGCTGGAAGAGCTGAAGTGGCTTGGGTAACGCAGCAGGGAAGGTGAGGGTGCGTGATCCAGAGCAGCAGGGTGGGTCAGCATCACAGGTCCTGCATCTTGCTGCTTCCAGTCTGGGAAATCAAGAAGTGAAAAAAAATATTTTTTAGCACTTACAGCTTTCAATACTCAAGTTTTGTTTACATTGGGATTTTTGGCCCTTTCCTCGATGGGGAAATCAGTGGTGGATCATAGAGAAGGAACTGGTACTGAGGTTTTTCCATTAGTTAGGAGTAAGGTGGGGAGAGACCTGTGGGTCAATAGAGCAGGCAGAAGGAAACTGGGGGATGAAATTTTATCTGGGTTTGAAAGTTCATGTTTTTAAAAGTTTTGCTGAGTGAGAGATTTCTTAAGGCTAGCTGGTAACTTTTGTTTTCTGTAGCTGCAGAGGACTCTTCTGTGTCCTCACCTTTGACTTCCTTACTCTGTTCCTCACTAACGCTGCAGAAATCAAAAAGATGTGAAAGGGTTATTACTGAAAAGTTCTGCTTTCACCTTCACTTGCATTTGTGCTTGTGACAGTTGTGTTTAATTAGAAATTAATTGGAACAACCAGGATTAGAGCTGAGCCTGGCCTTCTTTCAATAACTGGAAGTTCAGTGACTGCATTGTTAGGATCATTACTGCACCTTCAACCAGAGCCCAGCTCTGCCCATAAAAAACCTCATCAAAGTTTTGGTGATCTAATCCAAGACTCCTTTCTGCTATTGACACATTGACACTTCTAGGACCCATTCTAACAGTTTGTTTAACATTTGAATGCATATATATGTGCAACTGTTTCTGTTCCAGGTTGTTGAATGGCAAAAAAAAAAAAAAAAAAAAAAAAATGGTAAAGTTTTAGAATAATGCTGTTGTGAGTCACATACCTACAGCTGGCTAATTAAAATGTGTATTGCATGTTATTTATTTATGTACTACAAGTTTTGTTTTGTTTTTCCCTCCTCATTTCCACAGAGGAGTATGATCTGGAAATAACCAACAATGGTCCCATCACAACGGGAGCTCAAGCCACTGTTCACGCCACTCTAAGGATTAAGAACAACAGCCTTGCATCAAACTTGTATCACTTTAACTGGATTTATGCTCCTCTGATTCTGATAGAGAAATCCGAGCGGCAGTTGAATTCCATGATTAATGTGACTGGTGAATTTCCTGGGACTTTTCCTGTGTCTGTCTGGGTCACTCACAGAAACTGTTGGTTATGTCGGCCAGTTGCTAGAAATGTCACTGTACTTCAGATCACAGGTAAAAGAGCTTTACAACTTCCACATCTTCAGGGATTCAGTACACATCAGAATTGCCGCTGCCTTTGCTAGCATCAAAAAAAGCTAAGCCAGACGTAAATGTGGCTTCTTCCAACAGGGTTTGATTTGTGTGCCCCTTTACTGAAAGGTGGTTTTGAACAGGCTCTGTACTGACTGGGCCTTGCTGTTGTCTACCTACATCCAGGCAGCAAGTGTGATCCTGCCTGTATTTTCCTGCTTCTAATGTGTAGGGAAACCAAGCTAGAAAACAGATGCTTCAGTAGCTGTACTTCACACATCAGCATTGTTCAGTGATGTCCAAACTTCCGAAACAAAACTGCCTATATTTTCTTTCAAAGTTCCTGCTCAATCATATTGAAATTGGATGTGAAGTCATGGCTGCACTTCCAAATATCGCAATGTGCAATTTCAGCATATTGGGAATACTCATAACCATAAAACACAGATTTCTTTTTTGTTTTTGTGTGGTTTTGACAAATCGACCAATGGTGCAGCATGGTTAGCCTAATCTCTGATGCAGGGATTGACATGAATATCACCTGAATGCTTCCTACCACCCCTTCATTCAGGGACTAGCAACCATGTCCCTTCAACCACATGTCCTACTGCTCTACTTAGACCCTCCAAAATAGACCCAGCTGCCAGCTGAAGATAAGGATGTGTGAGGACAAAAGAGCTAACCATAGGGCACAGCTGAAGTTTTGGGGAATAGTTATTGAGATTTTCCTTTGAGAAACACCGAGCTCAATGGATAAGCCTTTTTAAAAGGATGTATGGCATCTTTTCTTGCTTCAGAATTGCTGTCTTGCTGAACATTTACTTATTCCTTTCCCTCTTTACACTTACGTTCTCATGCCTTAAGCAAAAGGGATAGAAGCTTTCTATAGCTATGGAAAGTAAGATCCCATTTTACCTTTTTGCCTTCCCTGAACAAAAGCACCCACAAATGCCCAAGGAGGTTGCCAATAACTAATATAAATTACAACTCCAGTGAGTTCGGCGTTATCAGCCCTATTTTTATTTGCACATCAACTGGAGAACAGTTAACCAGTTTTAATTAATTTTAACAGGGTAAGAGTCTGTTACTGATAATTAATATCCCATTAACTTTATAATCTGATTAAGTATATCATCATGATACCTCTTTATTCATAGGTTAGAAAGGGTTTGGTTTTGTTTTTTAATCAACTTTTGCTAGTCCTTGGAAACAAACATAGGCATTGGATATCTGGCAGACATGAAAATCTAAATTTTATCCTTTCTATATTCACAATGTGTAGCGCACCTGTAGTTCACAGTAATAAAAATTTAATTAATGGGAAAGTAACTAAAACTTTAAGAACAAACAAAACCAACGAAGGATACACGTACTCAAAATGAACGTGAAGGAAATGCATGCACAAAACAGCTTGCTTCTGAATCCCTTTTTCTAAACACTTGACATTAATCCCAGTTCTTTTAAAATCAATAGTAAACATTGTTATTGACCTCAATCAGTCCAGGATTCTTCCTCTCAGTCCTACTAGAAGCTTCACATTGACCCTTTGTACAACCTTGATAAAGTCAGTTAATCTCCCAGCATTGCTAACACACGTAACCGGACTGACTAACACATTCAAAATACACTTACTTGTCTGGACTGGGGCACAGAAAATCCTATGCGATGTATTTCAAATATCATTTTGACACTCACATAGAGCATACTATGAAAATTATATACACTGTCATTCTTTGTCTGCCTTATTTTTCTGCAGAATTTATCACAGGGAATCTTACCATCGCACAGATAGAAGACAGTAGATTTATCAGGCATGGTTCTAGCTCCTCCACGGGTGCTGTGACCCGGATTTCCTTCTGTCTTCATGATCCAAGTGACTACTTCAAGTCAGCAAGATTTGTCTACAACTGGGATTTTGGAGATGGGTAGGTGTGGTTACTTTGCTTGCTTTAATGACTATTCAAGATGCCTCTGATTCAGCTGCTCATCTAGAGAGAGATCCTGATTATATCATAGGACAAAGCACGTGCCTTTACCCATTGGTACACCCTTAAGCCACTTTACAGTAGGGAGGAAGAAATATGTTCAGTTATATTCTTCCTTTTGAGTACAAATATATGTCCAATGCAAATAAGTACGCAAACAGAAATGTAAGATTTAGTTTTTGAATACATTTTTTTCTTTCTTCCTTTCTTTATTCTTTTTAAAATCTTTATCTTTTCCTCTTAGTGTTTCAGTTAGCCTATAGTCCTTATAAAGGTAGCTTTCATCTTTCACTATTTGTATTCCATTCTGTGAATTCCTTTAGCACTATCCTTAATTTCACTGATTAAAAGTGTGTAAATACACTGTGGGTCTGATACTGATGTGATTTTATCAGTTTTACACCAATGTAACGCCACAGGTGTTAATCCTCATAAAGGAGAATTAATCCGTGATCATAAAGGAGAATTAGGATCACAGCTGAATGTAGCACTGGCTATTAAAGAAAATAATTTAACACTTAATGCATTTAAACTTTAAATCATAAATGTGCAAGTACTTGATAAAAACCAATTTTGATTCTATATCTCTTCACACTGCATGCAGAGTTTATCAGATTACCAAGGAACCCTTTGTCTACTGCAACTACTCCACCATGGGGAATCGCACAGTACATCTGAAAGTCATAGCTGAATGGGAGCAAATTGGAAGCATCATACATGAAAAAGAAACTATGCAGAAAACTGGTGATTTTACCACTTCTTTGGAGCTGTTAGGTAAAAAATAAAACATTTTATTCAAAACAGGATTTACTGTATATGTAATGATACAATCTAGGTGGTGGGTTTGTAATGTGATACAGGTTGGGCATTGGTTTTCGATGTGAAGAGTTTTCTTTGTGAAACAGACTTTGTGCTGTTCTAGTTCACAAAAAATATAAAATCTGTTTCTTCTTAATTTATCAAAAGTTTCGCTGTCTTCTGTTACTGTCTTGCATACAGCTAGAATTTAAAATAATTTGTTTATAATAATTTATGGAGGATTTGTTCAATTTATGCTGACTATCCCTAAAAAATAAATTAGCTAAAACTAGCATTAGGAAAGTTTCATTGATTTGATCAGCTTTAGGAGTAAATGAACTCATATTTAAAAAAAATTAAAGGATTAATGAAGTAGTTGATTATAGCCTAAAAAAAATAAATCACAAAACATTCAGAAAACTTACAACAACTCTACTGACAGGTTTATATTTTGGGTGTGATGGAGGTATTATTATTTGTGTACATGATGCAGCTAAAATCTGCATAGTCTATGAAATCAAACCATACATGGAATTCCAGTGAATTTCAAGTTTACATGTCAAGTGTGATGTGCTTTCTTTCTTCCTCTTAGATGCTGTTAAAGGCATTAATGTAGTGGGCTCCAGAGAGACTCATGTAATGGAAAACTTGAGTTTATCTCTTCATATCAATGGCACGTAAGTAACAAACACTTCTTTCCCCAGAACACATTATCTAAGTTTTTTTTTCCTCCACTGTTTCCTTAAAAGTCAGTTGCACCCAAAGAACTATTTAAAAAAAAAAAAAAAAAGTTTCCTTTGAAGAAAATACTGTTGAATATTGCTTTTCCTTGACTTAAAGTACTGTGAACTCTAAGAGCCTGACAGAGCCCACAGCTTTACAGAGAAGCAGAACGTTAAAATGTACACCTCCTCAGCAAATCCTCATAGGTAAATGAGGATCTTTACATCATTGTAAACAGAACGTTAAAAGAGAATGAGACAGAGAAAGATAGTGGAAAAAACCAACATTTTCAATTTCCCTTTTGAATTTTTCTCCTTGACCAGTTTCCCCATCGCTAAATTAAACTGTATTCAGAGTCCTGTTGAATAGCAGCAGTTTTTGGCACGTGGGAGTGATGGGTTTGAGGAATAAGTTTGGCAAAGTAAAGGTTGCCACAAGATGAATGAGACAGAGAGGCTCAAAGCAGTGAGGGAAGTTTTTTTTAAACAAACAAACAGACAAAAAACAACAAAACTTTTCCTGTATAGGGAAAAGAGAAATGTCGCAGTGTGAATGTGATACAGTGGGAAAAGGCCAACTTGGGAAACTAATCATTTACTTCTGTAGGAATGCAGGAGAGCCATAAGTACCCTGATTCTAGCAAGAGCTCTCTCAAGCTGAACTATTTAGAACATGAGGGAGTTTTTCATATAGCATAAACATTTCAAATACCATTGAAGCACTCAGAAAAGCTCCTTCGGGGCGGGGGGGGGGGGGGTAACACGGTTGTAGAAGTCACTTATTCTCCAGAAGAGTGACCCTTATTTGTTCTGCTTTAGGGAGCTGTTTGCCCTAATGGTGGATTTCCAAAAACAAACCTAAAAAGAGCAGGGCTGTTAGGAGGGATGTAGGACAGAGGGAGCAGCACCCTGTGCAGTCATTTGCCAAAGACATAAATAGTACTGATACACAAAGCAGCACAGCTTGCATTCAGAAAGTGAACTGCACATTGACAGGACTGGAAGCTGGAGATAGCATACAAGTAAATATGAATAGCTAAAAACCATTACAGGCAAAGCTGAGATCCCTAAAAGTGGGCTTGGCTCTAGGATGGGCAATGCTTGCCAGATCTAACCTCTAGCAGCGGGGTGGGACTGCTGTGATAGGAGTTGGTGACAGAAAACCAGTAACAAAGGTTTGAGAGACATGTGATCAGAAACAAAGCTAGAAAATGAGCTAAACACAGAACCATGCTGCTTTCTTTAGCAGAGAATATCCTGAGCAGATAAGGAACAAAATGCTAATGCGGTAAAGAAAAGCTCTGTTGTCTGAATCAAAGTCCATAGTGTGTAAGGAGAGTCCAGGCAGAATCAGTTGGAGCAAGGATCTGAAAATGTAAATAAACGGCATCAGCTAGACACAGTGAGAAGACACACAGCCATAAAGTGGACTGCACATAGATCATTTGATAGCAACTAAAAAGCTTTTTGTTATCGTAAGGGAATAACATGGTCCTTGTAATTTATTTAACTTTCCTGACTTAGTCTGTTGTACTCAGCTTACACTTTTTTGTTTTGTTTTGGTAAATCAGAAGTCTTGGGTGTACTTCAATAGCACAAACAGTGATCCCCACTGTGAAAAGAACAAAGAAAACCAACCTATACTCCCTTAGAAGGGGAAGAAGATTGCTTTTGTCTCTGTTGGAGCAGGACTGTGGGTTTTTCTACACAGTGGCCTGCCTATGACCCACACAGGTATCTAGCTCTCAGCTGAAAGGCTTGTTGTTTGCAGAAGCATCACAAAGACCTTTTTCAATTGACAAATGCTATGAACCAAGCGATTGTGTTGTTAATTACTTCTCTATTTGTAGTTAGCATAACAGCTTTGAAAATAATGAAGTTAATCTATTTTATCCAAGTGATTCATCAGCTCCTAACTGGAAATTTTGCAGCTTTTAATTTCTTTTTATGTCATTTCAGCCCACCGCTGTCGTTATGCTGGCTTATAAAATCCGAGTGCATTCCACTGGAAGGTGAAAAATGCCATCTGGTGGTGATTAACGGCTCCTGCTACAATCTCAGCCATACCTTCAGCGATGCTGGGCAGTATTGCCTCAGCGTCCGAGTGGAGAATGGCGTGACGATGCTGCAGACCTACCATGAAATAAAAGTGTGGCCGACAGGTGAGCTGCAGCCAGCTTGAGCCGCACAAATTCCCAATTGTCTGGGAATCTGACAGTCTCTAACACATCAGGGATTAACTGGCCTGCAGATGAGGTTTCTGGAAACTAGTATGGATCCCCAAAAGCATTGGAAACATGAAGAGAAAGGAAACCCTATAATGTGCCTACTGTAATTGCTCTGAGCTTCTTGTATCCTGCTGAACCCTTAGTCTCAAGAGCATCTTGAAGCTAACGAGTTCCCTGGGAAGACTGAGTTACTTAAATTACATATTTTTCAGTTTAAATAGTCTCTTGCTCTTGTAGTTAGGATAACTGGGAAAACATATGCATCTGTACCACTGTTTTAATTAAGCAGTCTCAATTCTTCTTTTAGTATTTTTGTTGTTGTTGTTAAGGGTAGATTTTTCTACAACTCCATTTCATTCCATGTTTCTGTTCCCCCTACCAGCAGTCTCTGCTGGCTTCCCCGTACCTGCTTGCACCCCTATGGGGTCCCTGAGTCAGATGAGAAAGTGGTTAGGTAGCCAAATAAAGAGGGCCTGACAAGATGACAACAGAACTGTGATAACGTAACAGTTCTGCCATCCTACCATGGGCCAGCACTTCTGTAAATACAGGGCAGCTGACGCCAGAAGGCACTGGTGTGCACTCAGGGCTAGGAGGCAAAAATTCTTTTTGCTGGAGGCTGCCAGTTGCTGTGAAAATGATGCTGATCAAGGTTCCTTCCTATCCACTTGGGGTATCACAGAGGTTCAGACATCCTTCACAGTTAGGGCTATCTAGCTCAGGTGTTTGTTTGTTTTTTAAGCTGTTTAAACAAAAAGAAAGCAGGGAAAAATAAAAAGAATGACCCTTACAGTCCTGTATTCCTACTTCTGTGACTTCTGAAAGACCTGAAGTGAGCTGGGCTGAAAAATCTGTTCCCTGATGCACCCGTGGCCTTTGTTCTAAGAAAGTGAAAAGTTCTTCTAAAACATCTATTTCTTCTCACCGTTACCTCTTCTCAGTGTATTGTATCACTCCAGGAATGTCACCTTGTGCTCTTTCCCAGGGCTCCAGCCAGCTTTCTTTGTCCTGCTCTGCGTCGCTCTGGTTTCAGTGATGGTAGGACTGGTGCTGTACACGACCTTTCGAAGTAACACACAACAGAAAGACCTCGTGGAGGTACTCGGTTACTCTTACTTTGAGCTGAGATAGTAATTAGATACCTCTCAGCCATGCCCCTTCTTTCATCCCCAAGCAAACGGAGCAGGGAGGGAGCATTTCCCTGGTATCTGTCTGACTTGGCAAACATTTTAAGCAACAGGCATGCTTCTGTCTTAGGGAGAAATAAAAACATAATTCAAGCTACCAGGGCTGTTATGGGTAGTTAACGATGCCAAGCACCTGCTTGCACTGAAGTATGCCTTCCAGAGGATCTATCAAGTGATTCCATGGAAGAAAGCAGAGAGCGGATAATAAGAAAGGTTGGGTGTGTTACCTTGAAGTGGCACTAAATGGGGACCCAACATTAGATGTGACCTTCATCTCCCCAGTGCCCTTCCATCTCCCTGGTATAGCTTGTTACATTATCACATGTATAATAAACATGAGCTCCTAAGTTAAAGATAGCTTTCCTGGCCCTTTGGAAAATACTTAATACATTTTACATTATGCAGCACTATGCATGATACACCTCTAGGGGGACTGCTGCGAGCCACATGTCTAGCTGGTAAAAGTCAGAAATCTATTTAAAGTTGGTTGCTGAATGAAACTGGTTGAGGACCAGGTACTACTTCTGGCCCAAACTATTCTTGCTTGTCTTAGTTGAACAGGTAAGACTGGAATTAAAAGTGCTCTCTTCAATGTTCCTTTTCCAGGTAGCTGACTTCGACTTTTCTCCACTGTCTGATAAAAACCTGTCTTCTCATTCGGAGCCAGGCTGTTGCCAAATATGTTGCAGATCATGTTTTCTTCAGTCACCTCAAGAAACTGCCAGGGAGAGTCATGAACTTCTACTTTCTTTTTACAAGCCAGTCAAAATGTACACAGTGTGAAGAACACAATTGCACTTTGGTTACAGTAACTCCAAGTTTAACTTTCTCACTTACGGTGAGTTACAAGCCCAGTGCTGCATGAATGATTTATTTTTGCCAATGTGATGAGGTTAACCACTTTGCTAAGTCCAGCACTTGAGCGTTTCATTGTGTGATCCAAAAAAGAAAGAGCCTGAAACACAGTAAAAATAGCTTTGTTTTTTTAAATTATACGGGTGTATACATTTACAGCTGTAAAAGCATTTTATTCTTATGAAAAAAATATTTTATGTGCAGGTTTGCTAAACTCACTACCTCTTATAATTTCTCTGTTCCTTTTGCTGTCTATTTCAAAGAAGATAATGCTTAAAACGAACATACCTCTCTTTCTTATGCCATAAAAAATATTAATGGAAATGCAAGTTATCCAGAAGGCTGCTGACTATACATTTGTTCTAAAAGGGAACCGACTTGTCCAGGTTGGGAAAGGGTTTAGTCTAGATGCTTCCAATGAAGCAGGCTCTCTAATTATGTTGTGTTTTTTCCTCCATCTTAAAGGAGCCCTCTTCTAAGTTAACGAGACGCTGTGGGACCACAGTGGCTGCTGACCTGCTCATGGAGAGCTAGCTGCTCACAGGGCTCCTGGGGGATGGCAGCACCTGCCGTGAAAGCCTCCCCATCTCCAGGACTTGCATGCAGTAGTGCACCACTTCAATCTGTTTAGCGTTTTTTTTTTCAGAACATTCATTCTTTTTTTCCTTACGTTACTATCCAGGTAGTCACCAAAGCTCCACTTTCAAAAATGCAATAACCAGTAGCTCAAAGCTGCTCAGCAAAACAGTCAATTTATAGTCAACGTTCAAGGCTGTATAAACTTCTTGCCCGATAAAAACTATCTTCCGTGATCAGCTTCCTCCTCAGCCAGCTTTTGCCTCCTGCTATGAAGTATTTCAGAGTACCCTGGAGGCTTTCATGCAGAACTGCATTTGGGGCCATTTCTTTTCTTAAACATGACACTTACATTTTCCCCACCTCTGAGTTAAAGCCTATGGGTATTGTGGGCTTGGGGTTTTTCATGTATGTCATAATTTCTCAGGTGTACTGAATGGGAGGGGATTTACCATTAGATTTCAGGGTTTTTATTTCACGCATCCAACTTCTGCATTTCCTTAGAGAAGGCCAGAGTCTCGGTTCGTCTGTGAATAGAATTATATAACCTCTGAAGGGCTTTGATAATTAATACATGCAAAATGGATTATCTAAAATAACTGATCCAGTAAATCCAAGGTTTTGTCAAAAAAAGTTCTTTCCAGGGCAGAGCTTATTTTGGCTTTATAAGAGAAGATGTATTTATAAGTGAACTTGTTGATTAGGAGTGGTGTCCTTTGTGTTCCTTCTCAGTGCCCCAGTGTCAAGCTCTTATCTTCAGTCATATTCAGTCACTGTTAAGAATGTGCCTCTCCTTAGGCTAGCAAAGAAGCTATTGTTCTTAGGAGCTTCAGTTTTATTGCTTATTCCTGAGATAGCAGCCACCTGAGCCATTGCCAAAGGTACGTGACTTGTTCCGGGACATCAGTGTGTTCTGTAAATGGCTACACGGTCATTGGGCACTGGGAATACCAGATTTCCAATATGAAAAACACAACTCAGAGTGACAGTGGCCCTAAACAAACTGCACAGTGACTCTCTGCACTAGTTTGGGCTTTTTTTTTTTTTTTTTTTTTTTTAAGTTTGGGACAGATGTTTGACACTTCCTGGGATAATACACCTGGAAAACAACCCCTTGGCACCTTAAAGAGTCTAGAAGAAGTCCTTCCTCCTCCATATTTCACTCCCAGAAAGGCACTAACTATGAGACAGCAAAGAGTGCCAGGTGTAGGTACCTGAAATGGTGGTAACTTTGGATGGAGGATGAGGATACCCAAAGGCACATGCTCTGCCCAATTTACCGTTCATACCTAACTTTGGCAAAGGGTTTCATGTGGTATTAGGCTACACACATCACTTTGGGGTTTTTGTGTCTATGTGCTCTCCCCATTATGTCTGAGTTATGGCTGATTGTGCCAAACCTCCCACCATCCCACTCTCAGTCAAAAACCAAGGGACACAAGTTAGTGATATGGCAGGTAAAATATAGGCCTAAGAAAATCCTCAATTTCTTATGGAAGAAAACAGAGCAAATGCCCTTCAGAGGAACATTGGTTTCCTAAAATGACCAAAGGATGGCAAAGGAGTCAAACTATTCAGAAGAGCAGAAAAGATAAAGGGCTGCAAGGCAGAAAGTCAACGCTACCAAATAGTAGAAGATATTACTGGAGAGCAGACAGAAATGAATAGAGGTTAGAAAGACAGACATCTCTTGCAAAAAAAAGAAGCAGTGGAAAAAGTACACATAAAAGGGCATGTCAAGAAGCAAATTAGCCAAGAAAATTTAAACAACCTTAACAAATTGAGGTATAAGAAATATTCTCATGAACATGTTCCTGAATCTAAAGTTAAACTGTTTCCTGCACAAAAGACTGATCTGTGGGTTCAATAAACGCCTCTGAAACTGAAGACAAAAGGTAATTGAGCGGTTCAGGATATAGCAAGGAGACTAGTGGAACGTAACGAGGATCAGCAGGAGGATTCATTTTGTTAACCTTAGAAATCAATGACCTGGAAGAAGGAATGTTCAGCAAAACGATGAAACTCACTGATACAAAACAAGAGTCCAGCAAGTACAAAGCCAAGGAGCAATTAAATTCAGGTGATAAGCAAGAGTGGAAGCAGATAAGAAGTTTATGCAACTAAGAATTATTGTCAAGGAAATGCATCTGAGGACAAAAATGTCCCAGAAAGGCATAGTATGAATATGTATGGTAAAAGTTAAAAAAAAATAAAAATAAAAAAAATGCCGTGCTTCTCTAATTTGTCTCATATACACTGGTGCAGTAGATGTGGGGCCAAATTAGCCCTTCATCTTAACAGCAGAGCGTAAGGTTCAGCGTCTGACCAGGTCAAGGCTGAAATCTGTCTTTCTGGAAGGCAGATTACACAGCCCAAGCTGTGGCAACATTTTGAATTCACAAGACCTCTATAGCACTTGCTGGATGCTGTAGGAACAGCAATTGTTTGAGCAAGAGGAGGGTGAAAAAAATCATATTTAAATGCTCAGCATTATTATTAGATAATCAGCCAACACTTCACCTTGATTTTGGAGAGCCACTGCCAGTTTCCGTGGAAACTGAAGTGCTATCCTGCAGCTGTCACAAAACTGTTCAATCCTGCAGACCTCAACTCTGACAGCTCACTAAGCACTACAAACGGGGATTTTTATATTGAAGACACCAACATGGGGAACACAGAAGCTCCAGAAACTTCTTTCTGAGCTGGGTATGCTCATTGCCAGCGTGTGCAATTCCTACAGCAGTGTGCACAAGCAGAGCAGTTGCAATATATAGTTTTTTTGGGGTAGAAAATGCCATAGTTGCACAACTGACAATTCCAAGAGCAAATTACACTGGAGCACTAGCAGAAAGCTTCTGTGGTCCCAGGGCTACCCCAGCCAAATGCATTTACTCACAGTGGTCTTGGGAGACAGGGAAGTGCCATATCACAGTTTACAGGAGGCAAAAAGGGAGCTGTACAGAGATACAGAGCTTGCTGCACAGTGCCAAGCAAGGCAGCTGTAGACACCTGTCTAAAATCCGTGATTAAAAAGCTGCAGATCCACTGAGCCCACCTGCCCAGCCCTGCTTCTTGTGCAGCCCGAGGGCGCGCTGCGCAGCAGGGGGCTCCCCACGCACAGTAATCCTGCTCCACCAGGGCAGCGGGAGCTGCTGCCGGAGGCTCCAGTGATGATTTTTTATGAGCTCCTCGCTGTGGCATGCAAGCTGAATGCACAACCAGGTTCGATAAAACAACTCGAGTTGTTTGCAAGACAAATACCGCAGGTTTGGGTGCCACCCCGAGCAGCTATGCAAAATGACTCGGTGTCGGTCCCTACGCAAATAGACTCTTGCCCCACGCGGGGTGAGCTCCGTGGCTCTGGCTGGAAGCGGGTGGATGGACAGATTGAGCAAGCTATGCAGGCTGTAACACTCGTGGGAGAGGGCTTTCTGTAGCTTACTCAATGCACTTGGCAAGACAACACCCCGCTCTGCGGGACCCAACATCAGCGTCCGAGTCCCTCACAGGCTGCATGAGCAGACATTTGGTGGGGCTAGGCCCACCCCTGATGGAAAACAATACAGTTTTTCATAAAGGACAGTAACTGTGAAGTGTCAATCCACAATGACTTACCTTAAATTAAGGAAAATGAAGAAGAAAGCAGCCCACAGTAGAACACAGAAGCACTGTGTGCACAGAGCTGACACAAACAGCTCCTGAAAGCACCTGGAGCCCCTCTTACTTGCTGGGTAGGTCTCAGAACGGGGAAGCAGAAGCAGCAGCAAACAGGCACGTTCTGGTTCAACAGCTCCATGAGCTCAGACCTTCCTGGTAACACAAATGTCAGTTAAAGTCCCTTTTCAGCTACAGTTTAAGTACAAAATGAGAACGGACAACGGCAACAAAATCTCTTATTGGATCAATAGCATGTGTTTAACAGCTAAATAAAGTGATAGAGCTTTTTAATTGTCTTTTCAGCTTCCTATCCTTAATCTATTTTCTTTCATTATATACAAATTATTTATTGTAATATTTTGAATTAAATCAAAAAGAAAATAAATCAAAAAATCCAAACACATTGCCTAATTAAATAGCAATACTCTTGCTTTCATTCAATCTTGATAAATCACAGTCTTCCCTTACTAATTAACTTCTAGTTTAATGCATTTCTCTCACCACCCCAAGCTACCTAACAAAACACTCAGCTTAATAAAAACAAGCTAATATTGAAACCGGGCAGGTTTCATTCTGCTTCAGCACAGCACCCCAGCACCTAAGTGCAGACACAGAATCAGGCTCCTGGGGCTGGTGGAAAGGCCAGCAGGAAAGGCCAGCAGCTGAGTCTCAGTGACCCCCCGAAATGGGGTGAGCACCCAAACCTGGGGAGCTGGAGTGCAACGCAAAAAGCATTTCCTAGGCAATATTGAATTTTCCTAGGCAATACTGAATTTCTTCCACGTGCGAGGAACTCACTTGTGATCACACTTGAATCCAGCGCATTTGCACAGGTCTCCATCTTAGGACGGAGGGTGCAGCAGGTTCCTCACTGCCTGAGGAGGTTTAGGATGTAGGGTGCAGTGGGTTTCCCACTGTCCTGTACTGGCTGCTGCAGTCACAAAGGCAGAGTTGCTCTGCTCCGCTCCCCAGCAGCACCTGGCAGCTCCTGGGAGGCTCTGTATCTGCATGGTGAAGTGTCTTACCGTATTTAAAGTAAGGCATTTCTGTTACTAAATAATGTATGCATTTGTGGAGTTAATCAAGGTTACAATAGAGTAAATCTCAGTGGAAAAAATATAGGAAAATAGGAGAGCTGTTGGCTACAACAGTATTAGAAAGTGAGTGTCAGCCCCTGAGCTGCCAGGGGAAGACTCGAGTTTTTGTTCCAGCTTGAGTTTCAAGTCTAAATTCTTCCAGGTAGCTCTACCTGTGATATTTTGAGCTCTTTCTTGTGATTTTTCTCTCTTTAACAGCAGTAGAATAGTGTTGCTGAACCCTGACAAACAACTGCAAGATTTCACTTGTGGATAAAATTATTCATACTCAGTAACACAAGTGTTTCATATCACAGGTCCACCCCCACAGAAGGAGTGAGGCATCCATTTCCCATCCACGTCTCATCACAGATAGGAGTTGCTTTCTGAAGTATCCTCGAGACCGATCCAGGCCACGCAGCTTGGATCGGGAGGGGAAACTTTCAGAGGCAAGTGGATTTGCAAATAGCTGTTATTTTATTCTGCTTTTATTCTCTTCTCTCTGTTCTGTTCTTTCCTTTCTTTGGGCTTGGTGATGAGTAGTAGGGAAAACCTTCTTGCAGACAGGAAGGCAGCGTGTAATTAAAGGTAAAGAATTGCATTTAGTTCTGTAGGAGTGACATCCTTTCTCATAAGGCAGTCTGTGAGAAATCAGGTAAGCAGCACATACATTTTTGATGAACAGGAGGACCCTCACCTATTACTGACGAAGTACAGAAAGAAAAGACAGGACTCACAGTAGGGAAATATCATCCATTAAATGCCTCCCTGGGGATCAAATGGCACTTACAATTGAGAGAGAGTAACTGCCTCCTACATTTCAATCGGTACCAGCAGGATGCCTATTTGTAAAGATTTGTGCTGCCTGCATTCTGTTAGTGTAAGATGCCACGTAAATATTTTCTGACCTTTACGGTAGACGTTACCTTTTTTGTTTTCCACAGACCAGTGGCCTGATTTTACTTTTTCAAACTGGTGATCCTGCTAAAGAATGAGCACAAGAGCAACCCCCTAAGTGTGCACAGACCTGCTGAAATTGAAGGACCTGCTGAACATGTGTTTTCAGTGTTTTCTGATCAGGGCTTTAAATAAGTCAACCTTTACAACAAGACTGCTGTGGTTCTTTTTGTAAAATCATACCTGCCTTGCACTAAATGCCTAGCACCAAAGATCAAAAGGCTTTTGAAATATGTCCCCTTAAAAAAAGGAAAAAAATGAGAACTTGAAATTCTTTCATTTCCAAACTGATTAATCAAAGGCAGCTCTTTGATCCAGTACAGAAAAGTTCTCTGTTCCAAAACAACGAGCACGGTAATAGAGAGCAATTACGGCTCTGTGTGTATAGTCCTTCAGGCACACACAGGGTGCTGGTGGGTGTCACCACCAGGGCTGCCCAGACTCCAAGCACGTCTACTTTTCATTATCATACCACCTGAAAACTCAACAGCTCCATCCCATGCACTAACGGATGGGTCCATTTGGCTTTCCCAGAGCTTGCAGTAACCCTTCCACTAGCTCACCCTGGGGTCTGACATATACATATGTGTATTTGTTCAATTTGTGCATTCAAATGAGAAATGCACAGTGATTCCTTCCCATGGCGGATTTTACATAACTCCTGGAAAAAAAAATGTAGTCACAAATAGCGGAGATTAGGCAGCAATGTCAAGGTCTGAGAGGAGAGATTACACGTCCCGTATCAGCAGATGTTTGCAGCCACTGACAGCCCTGTGATTTAAAGAGCTGTTCTCCATTCAGGAGCTTCCCACATTGTTACAGGACAAGCAAACAAGCAAATAACCAGCAATGGAGCCAGCCCTGCCCAGGGCTTCGTCCAGGTCAGACGGAGCTGTGCAAAACCCCCCATGCCCATTCCACAGCAGGCACAGTTCAGTGACAGGTGAACTGAAAGCACCCTCCAGGTGTCCAGCCTCAGCAGGATGTCAGACACAAGGATGCTGAGCTGCCGCACCAAAACAGCAACCTTGCACCCATTATACACATCACATTTTGAGCTGCTACAGCGATGAATTGTCAATGAGTTTGGGAGGGTTGCAGTGGCACGAGGCAAGTGACAGATGTACGGTTATTGGCATGGACGGTTATCAGCAAGCAGCACTCTGCTGGTGTTCACCACACAGACAGAACACAGGCAGGCGAATCATGTGAAAACAAACAATTCCAGGGGAACAACTGCCAGGGATGGAGAAACAACTCCAAAACAAACTTTTCAATTAAAAAAGGAAAAAAACAGTGGCAAAATCATGATGGTACAAAGGGACTTTCTATCCAAAAGGAGGCAGAAGAAGGCATAGCTTCCTTTAGGGAAATTTCAAAGTGAAGCAAAAAGCATAAAAAAGTAGGAGGCAATTCCATACTTTGGGATTTTTCTGTTACATATGGGCTTCTGTAGAATGTATTTCTGAGAGCCAAGGAGAAGGACAAGGGTAATCAAGGCCTGTGTACGACATCACAGCAAGCTTTCAGAAAGGTGTGTGCCATTCCCTGGCAGTGACACACAGCAAGCTCACCATCTCCTAACAAGAGACAGCTACCGCACAGAGATGGGTGTGAATTCATGGCTCATTACCCTCTCTGCACTCACCTTTCAGGTACTGCTCTTCCATGCCAGGTGTCCTCAGCCTCAGGGCTGCCCTCTGCCCTCTCCAGCCGGGCACTCCCCAGCACTTGTCCCTGCCCCTGCTCTGGCCCTGTTGAGCAACCCAGAGGAGCACTCCCAAATTCCCATCAGCCAAATCCCCAGCCCACTTGGTCAGTTTGCACTAACCCTGCTGCTGCTGCATGAGCTAAGGGTGTGCTCATGCAAACCCCTGTAAGAGGGCAGCAACCTCTGGCACAGAAGCACTGAGACACATCTGGACCATCAGCATCTGCTGGTGGCTCAGCTGGGCCTGTGGAAGGGCAGCTGTCTGGGGCCTTATCACGCTCCCGAGTAAAAAAAAAGCTGCTTCATGCGAAGGCATTCAGGGCGTCAGCTCATGCTCTGTCCTTTCACACCCTGGTTTACTTGCTATCAAGTGTTTACACAAGCCTTGAGCCAAGCTTTCTGTTTTCTTGCCCTTTCCCTAAAGCAGTGCCCTCGCTCAGTAACGCAGGCAGTGGAACATCTCCTGGGTACCACAAGCACACAGAGCCCCTCGCAGGCCCCAGGTGTGGGGCTGTGCTCTGCTGCTTCCTACAGTAATGCAGCACAGTGCCCGATGGTCAGCAGAGAAATATGAAAGAAAACAAGAAGGGTTACTTGATGCAAAGGCCATAAAGCATTCAGATATCGCCACACATCCCCTTCAGCAGCACCAAACACAAGTGAGGTTGAGAAGTATGAACAGTCAGAGCATCTTTGTTTCATAGAGACGCTGTGCAGCACGTGGGCCATGGGTTGGGTGGGCCACTGAGCCCCCTCCGAGGTGAGCAGGACCTACCAGGTCATAGGGCCCAGTCGTGAGATGAGATAAAGCACTTCCGTCACAAAATCAGACCTTAAAGCAGTTTGTTATTAGCACTAAAAGCAAATTAGGCAATGAGTGTATTTAACAGACTGCTTCAAGAAGAGACATACAAAATCATTGTTTGGAAATCTGTTACCCTAGAAGTTGCTATTTCTCATACAACATCCCAAATTTTGATGCATACTGGGGCACATTCTTCATGCTGTATAATTTTTAAAACAGATGGGGCCTGTTTAGTTCCAAAGCTCTTGAGTATCTCAATTTTTAAATACAAATCTGGAAAATTTCCACCTAATTTATGCCTCAAAGTTAGCATGATTTCACAGCAGCTGGACCTGTTTCCGTAACTCGCAGGCTCCATGAGCACAGCCTGATGTAAAAACACCCATCTAGGTCCAAGAGGGGCAGAGACCCCCACAGAATGCAAAATGTTTTCCCCAGTGTGCATGTGGACACAATTACTACCTGATTTTACTCAAGGCTTTAGGCAGGCTATGCCATTAAAGATTCATGTTTACTTCTGTAACTGTTCTGCACATGCCACACTCTTCTGGAAAGCTATTGTAGAAATTTTTGAGAGCTGACTTTCACATTTTAAGTAAGAGCATTTTTCATATTCCTTTCACATTGTAACGAAGTGCCTTAGTACCATCTGTTGAATTACTCACATGGAGCCATAAAAACATTCTCAAATAATCTAATATGCCTTTTATTTGCTGGCGAATGCCACTATTTGAAATATTTCTAATTCAGATTTGACACGGCTACTAATCAGTGCTCAACCCAGAGGGTAAACAAGTATTTCCTTTTTCCAGTGATATGCAGCATTATAACTTTTAAAATAAATAAATGCAATGTGTGTTAGAAGCCCAGCACTGAATCTTAAAGGCCATGAAGTTCTGGAGCATGACATTGCACTGTTCAGAGGTGTGAGAGCCTGCAGAGCCACAGTCACATCTTAAATGTGCTGCAATTTTTAGCCTAGAAATTCTGGAATATATATGGCTATGTATTTTTTCAGTGGCTTCCTTTCTCCTGAAACAGAGGAAAGATTGTTAAGTGTTTTATAACGGCACAAAGGGAATCACGTTGGCTCTGAGAGGAAACAACACTGCAATCAAAAAGCCTTCAACAGCGTACCAAGGATCCAGAGAGCTGCACTGAGACCACCCCTCAGCTTCCTCCCCATGTTCAGTGTGTCACAGGAGCCAGAAGCACCATGAAGGGCATGAGGAAAACAGAGTCCTTGCATCTCAACAGCTTAAACAAATCCTGGTGGCCTGACAATCTGCAACATACTCTAAAAGCTAAAGCGTTCATAGCTATTATCCATTATTCCCGTTTCTCTAACACCTTAATAGAACATTTAATGCCACCCCAACTGTCACAGCCTGAACGAGCACTGACACACAGGGTCCTGTAGGAACAACTCTCGCTCTGCTTCTGGAAGTTTTCCTGCTGGATTCCTGTTTATCAGGATGGCTTTTGTGAAGAAAGTAACCCAGGGCTGCATCGCTGCCAGAATTTCACTCATCTTTAATCCACCTTTACTGGTTTTGGTCTTTGCTGAGACTTTTATAGCAGCTCTGTTCCAAATAAAGGTTGCCAGAATATTGCGTTAGCTGCATCTTTTCAGGCATTTGGTAGCACTGGAGGTCCGCCAGGCCAAGTAGCACAGACGCTCTTTGATCACGAAGCTCTGCAGATGTATGGTGACAGCACACACCGAATCTGCATTTTGAGCTTTCTCCATGTTCTGTGCAAGGTCTCAACTAAAGCAGGCACCTTAGGCCCCTCCATCTCTTGCCACTAGAAATAAAGCAATGTCAGTGCCTCAAAAACCTGTAGGAGGGATGCGACGGATGCAGACACTGCAGACAGAAATGGGAGCTGAGTAAAGCACTTCACTTCAGGAATTACCTAATTCAGGGAATTACCTCATAATTTCACAGAGGAAACTCCTGTGTAGACAGCACTTAGTCATCACTGCCTTAAGGCCAAGTGGGGGATTTTCATACACTTCCTCCTCTCTCTTCATGTGCACTTCCCTTCAAAGCCCAAACCAGACAACATTCACAGATTTGACACATCATTGTAGCCACACAATTTCTAAATAGTGGTTCAGACAAAATGAGATTTTTCAAAGCTGACACAGTTGCCAAAGGACTCAAATGAAGGGAGGCTGGTGGTCAGCGAGGTAAGACAGAGGTGGCAAAGAAGATAAAGCTGCACCTTGAAAAGCAAACTGATGGACCAGGGCCGGGCCACAGCAAGGAGCCTCATCACCCTCAGAGGCACACACACCAGAAGCAGTCCCCAGCCCCTGCCTCCCCTATCAGCCAGCCCATGGGTGCCAGGAACGGCCACCTGCAGCAAGATGCTGTAATCAGCTGCATCAGCACGGTACTGCTGATGCCATGGACTCCCTTGTATACCAGATTTCTACTAGCACACTTCACATCCAATTTGAAAAAAAAATAAAATATATATATATATATATATATATATATATATATATATATATATATATTCTGTAAGAGTGTCCTGGACAGGTTGCCAGCTCTAGTAGGGAGGGATGCGTTCCAGAAATCCAGAGCTGCTAGGCTCTGCTTGGCTCACTGTATCTAAAATAAAATAAAATAAAAAGCTATTTCTCTTAAGAATAGATGCTTCATACTGAAATCTTATCTTTTACAGAAAACTGTCATCTCTCCTAGAGGTGCTGCCTTAGGGACCTGGCAGACTGGGGATATGTGCACCACCTCCAAGTGGTGGTGGTAGGGGGAGGGTGGCTACAGATGGCGGGCTGTTCTTTGCTGGCCTGCATTACACTAGACGAGGTATTTCACAAGCAAGACGGCCATAGAGTAAATACAGACAGGTTGCAAAGTGCTCCTCCAGTTGTTCACCAGAGGCTTCTTCCACTCCACACGTTGAGCCAGACAAGCGTTCCCATTCTCTGAAACCAGTCACCTCGGTGCTCCTGCCACCCCAAATCGCTGCCTGTCCCCAGTGCACCACTAACCTCTGGTGTTAAGCATGAAACGATACGAGATTTGTGTGCCTGTGCAGTTCCATCCTCCAGTGAGAACCTAGGAAGTTGAAATACTGCCAAGAAGAGCGTCCTGGCAGGGGTTTCAGCCCAGGCTTGAAGACTCATGGCATTCAAAGGGATGAGAGAAGCTTTAGAGAAGTGTCTGAACTTCAGGCTACTCTTCTGAACTGCACTCGGGCACCAGCCCCCAAGGACTTCACCCAGCATTTTTAGAACCTTATTAACTAGAGCTTGAGGGAAATAGCTATAGATTTTATTCAGCAGGGACATTCTGCCGTGCGGAGCAATGCTCGCTGCATTCATTTCCTTTCCTGTAGTGTTTCAGTATTGCACATTATTTAGCCATCAGATCTGAACACAAATAATTGTACAATAAAAAACAGTGACTCAACAGGTTATTGCCACAATAACTCCTACATCTCCACTGCATATGGAGTTAGCTGGGTTGCTCACCCCACTCAGGCAGATGCAGGCAGCCCCATTCCTAGGCACCGCGCACCATTCACCAGCCCCTAGCCAGCAGCGCGCCTCGCTTATGGCCTTATTTAGACCATAGGGCAGATCCCAAACTGAGAGGAGAGCAGAGCTCTGCTTGTTCCTATTAGCAAACCCTTCATTCATTTTTACCTAATGTTGCTTCTCTCATTCTTGAATTTGCAATTAAAAAACACAGAGATGATGCACTGAAGGTAGAACAAGCAGAGGTATCTCGAGTCTGGCCCACTCTTCCCTGCAGTGTTTTCACCTTCAGTGCCCTCTCCCATTTGATTTTGTATCCCACAGCCAGAGGGAAGGGGCATCACGTCCTAGTCTTCCTTACCAATTTTTGGCCAATTTGTGAAACCAAAAATGAGAAAAGGGAGAAGGAAACCATGGAATCATTGACATAAACGCTTACACTGCACCTGCAAATGTTCTATAACACGCACGGCAGATCACAGACCCTGACCTCTGAGAAGAGATTGCAGCTCTGTGAGCTTTGGAAGCACAGAGCTGGGCAGTCCCCACGGGTTCATGCAGTGTGATGGAAAATCCCACCTTCACGTTACAGCTTCAGCCAGCTACAGCAAGCTGGGAAGGGCTCCACTGAGACCAGGACGTAACCCAACAGTTTTTCAGCAGAATACGCTCACCTAAGTCTCCTCTTCTGTTATCATATCAAAGTCTCTGCAGTTCACATTGCAAAGAAAGAAAAAAAGAGAAACAGCAACAGCTTGTTCTCTGCATAGAGAACAAGCCCATAATGGGCAGCAACTCTCCCTTTCCCCCCAGACATCCCGCAGGTCTCCCCAAAGTCCCAGGGAGTTACACAGCACTAGAAGGGAGCAGGGCTGATGGCACCACACACAGGGACATGGCTGAAATCCCCCTGCATGTTCATTTCTGCTCATTTGATTTTTCAGCACTGCTGACTTCCCCCACAGGAACTCCCTACAGCTCGCTGCCACAGCAGCCACTCGCCCTGTCACGTTTCATCGGGCTCCGGAGCAGGCTGTCCTTTCATCTCTGAGGGTTTTTTTAAGCTAAGCTCCAGCACATCATGGGGAACATCTCTGAAATCCTCACTGATTCCCGCTGGAAACGGTGCCAAGCGAAAGAGTCATTTCCCAGGGACGCGTTGGGATGGCTCAGCTCCATCCCGCTCGCAATGTCACCTAGAAAGAAAACAAGCTACCGAGGCAGCTCTGGCAGCTTTCTGAAACTCATTTCACCACAACTTGGCCATTTCAGTCCAAAATCTGTGTCAGAGATGGGCAGGAGAGGTCAGCAATTTCGGCTTTGGGTGGGAGCCCCCTGGGATGGACGATGAGCGGTGCCCCCTGCCGCGGGCACAGCGCTCCCAGGACACGCCAGCCCAGCACTGAAGCCGGTCCTCCCCTCGGCAGCCACCTCCGATTTTCATTCTGCAGCAGCACTGGAAAGAAATGCTCAGCTACAGAAGGAAGCCTCTTCTCATTATCCGCGTGGCCTTTTTGATGAATTATGAAGAGCTCACGCTGCTTGCTAAGCATGTTACAGATGCCAGGCCACAGGCAGAATTTTGTTTTATTTTTGTTGTATTTTTGTTGTGAAGGAATTATTTTCCAGAGGTTTGCAGTAAGCTACACATTGAACTTTGTGCAAGATGGAGACTGGGTGCTCCTGCCAGTTTGGAAATGCTTGTGCAATGCTCATGCCAAGCACGTGCTCGGGATTTTGCTTTAGGGAACGCGTGATTGTTCCATCACACCTACACGGCATCATCATCAAATCTTTAATTCTTTCACAATCTTTAGTTCCTCCTCAGAGCATCCCTGTGAGACAAGACATTTTGTGAACCCCTTTTTTCAAAGAGAAACTTTAAGATTTGTATGGATCACAATGAGATTTAGGTACTTAAATAGAAAGTGGAAACCTAAATCCCACTGAGATGAACCAGAGATAAGCCCCAGAATAGGACTGAAATGCTTTGATACTTGGCTAAATTTCTGCCTAAGTGATTTGCCCAAGGTCACAAAGGACATTTGGAAAAAACAGCTCCAAACCCCACAGCTTGCTCAATAATTCCTCTCTCTGCGGACCTGCGGGATGGCAAATTGGCAATTTCACAAGGTCATTTGGGAAAACAAGACACACCTATTGTGTCAGCTAACCCCGCTGGGCAGCGGGTATCCCTGCCTGGGCACAGCACATCAATGCAGTCATTCTGCTTCCCACCCGGTTCCGAGGCAGGCGGGGAGCCTCAGCACAGGGCTGCTCTGTGCCCGGCTGACGTCACCTCGAGCAGGGCAGAGGCTTCAGCCAAAATCCCCCGAGTTCCACCCAGTTCCTTAACCACAAGGGCAGGCCTGCCCACGTCACCCCTGGTCACCCTGGAGGGGTCAGGATGAATGACCGGCGCCTTTCCAAACCCCACAGAGAGGGTTTGATGTGGTGGGGCCTGAACTGACTCTTTCAGAGCCCATGAGCTTCTTCCATCCTCATAGAAAAACAAAAATCTTCAGATTTTTGTTTTAAATTCAGATCTAGTTACTGCTGAGCTCCAGAAGCAGCATGTACACACAGGAAGCTTTATGCCTCCTTGACTAGTGTCAGGCAGAAAGTAAATTATTTATGAAAGCACTCCATGCAATATTTTATTTTGGATTTAAAGGGGCAGGAGTGAGGAGAAGGATAGTCTAAAAAATAAAAATACAAAAGTTCGAAATGCACTCAGACCCAAGTCTTTTGTTTTGCTCAGGATCTGCTCCCTGCTCAGAGGGGTCACACAGAAGCATAAATCTGGTCTCATCTCTATTTGTGTGGACAGTCCCACTGACTTCAGTGGAGCAGTTCCTCATTTCCACTGGTGTGTGCGGGATAAGGACCAGGATTTGACAAAAACACCTCTGGTGTAAGTGCTTTGGAGCTGAGTGGGTTTTTGCAAATGCGAACCCACTTTTCCTCCCACAGTCTGATCCACAAGTAGTTTTTCATTTTCCAAGCACAAGACTCTTCAATCCAGTTCTGAAATTAACAGTAGCCAGCCAGCCTCAGCCAGCCACGGCTACACAAAACTACCCCAACCACTGCGCTGCTGCAGAAGGGCTGGGATCCCAAATGCTGGGACAAACCTGACAGCAACATCCCCAGGTTTGCTAGGGATTATTCCAAAAAAAAAATTACTTTAAATTTTTAAAGTAAAGGTGGTTTAAAATGAAGCCCATTGCCTTTAAGGATTAATGTTTAAAAGCATGCCAAAGGCAGGTTTTTGAAAAAAGACAGAGCAGAAGTCATTCCTTGAGCTCAAGCCCTCTACTTGTCTGTATAGTGAGTGGCTGGAGTTTCACTGTGAGTAGAAGGACAGAACACCCTGATGGCTTTTCAGCACACAAAGATCAGGCCATTGAGGCCAAGGCTTGAGCAGGAACCTCATGTGATACATCTCTTGAAAATGTGCACCCCCAGTTTCAGAAGAGCCTAAGGGAACAGACCCCAGTGTGCCTCTCTCCCCAGGGACACGCTATATTGGTATTTCAACCCTGGGCTGACCCCTAAGGCTTGTGCCCACCTGTGTCGTAAATCACTGGTGCCAGTTCAGTGCCCTGATCGTTCACACCCTAGAAATCAAACAAAACGTCCTTCCCCCGTAAGAAAGGTTTCAATAAACTCCCATTCATTTTCAGTTTGAATTTCCCCACTTCTGCATCCTTTAGCAGCCACTGTGATAACTAAACTGAGATTTCCACGCTCAGAGCTTACTTTCCTACTGCCTCTTGTGCACAGCCAGGCAGACATCAACACTTCTGATCATTTGGGGCCATTTATTCCAAGACAAATACGATGCCTTTGTGCCAAACCACCCAGGGGCAGGCAGAGCTCAGCTCTTCCTTGTCCCAGCCTACCACCAAGAGACAGATTTGGGCATGCTGGTCGAAATAGGAAATTTCTACTGTAAAGGCAGGGGTTTGTAACTAAATAGCAGCTCGTACCTGTAGAATTGGTATATTTAAAATGTTATTTCCTACCGGGTTTATAACAGATCACCAGCATTTTAAGTAAGATTCCTCCAGTTGATGTATTTACATTTTTCTTCCTAGTTTCTTAATTTCCTTCAGTAAATGGGTGTTTATTTCTGCTGCTGTGCTCAGGTCCCGAATCTGGAGATTTTGACATGCTCGTTCCTCCCTTTTTTAAGCTGCATAACGAATAGTGCTGACAGGTGTATCCCAGCATCTCGGCAATAAGGCCACATGATTTCATGACAGCATAAAAAACAAAACAAAACAAAAAAAGAAAACTAGAGAGAAACTTTTCTGTAACATTTCAGCAACTGTTTCCATAGTAATAATTTGTTTCACCAAGCCACCAAACATCATTTCAAGGATTTTTCCAAATGCCCACAGAAAAAGTAGCAGCCATCAATAACCTTTTTTTTTAAAAAAAATAATACTAATAAAATAAATAGATACATACATATATATATATATATATATATATAAAGCCTTCAAAATTGTCACAGACCTTTTTCTTCCATTATTTGCCGAAAGCAGAAACCAAACAGTGAGGGCTAGAAATAACAATTCTATTAAGATGGATGGATGTGAAGAGAGGTAGACATGAAAAAAAAAGCATGCTGCTGCTTTGTGTGCCCAGGGCCTAAGCTGCCCAAACAGCCCATGACGCCGACTGTCAGCTTGAGATATGTCACTGCTGAGGCATCCAGGATCCTAACCAGGAAAAGCTTTACCCATCAAAGCCAGCCCTTTAATTGTCTGAAGGGGGTCACCTACAGGCCAACAATTCGTAAAGCTGAGCAATGTGACCAAATAAGAGGATTTTTCTCTGCTGGAAGAATCTGGGTAGGTTCTGGGGCACGTTCTGACATGGAACAGGTGAGAGAGCTGCTGCTTACCCTGCTTTACAGTGCTGCAGAGGTGCAGATGCCACCCACCACTGCCACAGAAAGCTGAACCATCTACCCCACGGCTTCCTTCCTAATGCACTGGGATTGGGGAGTTAGGGGATTGGCAGCAGGAGAACCCACAGCACTTGGTATCTGACTGCAATAATGGCCACAGCTTACCAATTCCCAGCACCCAGAAGTGTCACTGAAGTCCCAGCACCGCAGCCTGGGTCTCCTGAACACTTGAAATACAGTCTCTGTACACTCCTCCTAGGACGGAGAACATCAAAGCAGGCTTGGAACTCCTCAGTTTAAACAAAATGCCGTACATGCACACTCCTTCTCAAATATTGGTTTTGTAACATTCAGAGAAGTTGTTCTCCTGTAACTAGTTACTTCATGCGAGTTCCAGGGCAGAGAGATGTCGAGTTAAGTGCGCTCCTCTTACATTCCTCAAATACAAAGCACTCTCGTGTTTCTCTTATGCTCAATCACCAGCAGCACAATGTATCCTGGACTGTAAGTGGAGTACCTAGCAACTAGCAAAATACAAATAATAAATAGAAATATTTAGCAAAGCTCTGCCCTTATCAAGAACCAAAACATGCTCAAGGAGAAACACTGCCGAATCCAAACCACAATCAGAACCACCATCCTTCTGACCTGCTGTCACAAAGTAGGCTTTTCTCTAAACTCTCCTGATATCACAAGTTTGTATTCTGGAACTTGCAGCATTAGTCATTTTCCTACATCATTTGAGGCACAGCAAGCTGTCTCAGTGATCTTCATCTGACCGTCCACGTCTCTTTTTGCATCACTTCAGACTCACCCTTCCCAACATGTGGGAGGGCAGAGGCTCACGGTCACCGAGAGCAGGCACACGGAGCAGGTCGGCAGCGGGAGCACGTGGCTAATTCCACCATATGTGCCCGGAGTTACCTGCTGGGAGTGAGCAATCCCGGAAAGCGAGCGCACAATTAGCCCTCCTGTTGCATGTCAGCCTCTGCTGAAAATCTATAATTAAACTGATACAATGGTAATGAACAGGAGGTTTAAAAAGCAGACTCGGGGCTTGCAGAGACACAGGGACGTGCTTAATTACGTGAGTTTTCCCACTGGGTTTTACAAAACCAGCTTCCACCGGCTTTTTGCCCAAACTGACAGAGCTGAGCGTGCTTCCCAACGCGCACGGCAGGGGCTCCTCCTGGCCACGGCCCAGTTGGTGGTGTGGGAGCAGGCTCTGCTGTCTCCTGCCCTCTGCTTCGCTCTGTGCAGCAAGGAAAAGCAGGCTCCTGGGGGCTGCATGGGGCCCGCACAGCCCTACCAGACCCAAAGTAACTTGCTGGAGGATTGGGGCTTTCTTGTTTTCCGTGTCCCCATAGTGTGGCTGCTTGCACGGTCAAAACCTTCCCATTAGAAGGCGCAGGAAAGCAGTCAGTGAAACAGAAAACAGCTAAACAGTTTAATTTTAGCTAGACTGTCTATTCAGCTGATGGCAAAATATTCTTTTCATGTGGGGCAGGTTTTGCATTTTTGCAGGAGTGCATTGACCAAATTTTCTGAAGGGAAACAGCATTTCGAAGCAGGCACCAAGAGCATTTCCCATAAAAACCTATCAAAATTACACACTTCTCAGGGTCAGGGAGAGGGCTGAACTGCACTCAGACAAGATTTCAGTCAAGCCAAAACTCCATTTTTCTGTCAAGCAAATCATTGGCAAAAATAATTATTGCCCTGCTGATTAAACTCTGGAGCTACAGGCGCAGCACCAGGCTGTGCCACTGGAGCAGGCTCACGTTCTCTGCAGAAAAATTGAGAGAGAAAACCTAAAATCCATTTGAACCAGTGGGTCACACACACATCCAACATTAAATCAAGTGCAGATTAATTATTCACAAGCACTTCAGTGCCTGTGTAACATTAATACTGTGAGATATCACTGATTTTATGTGTTACTCTGGAGCTATCACAGTATACAGCAAGAAAAAGTATTTGTAAACTTCAAGACAGCCTGTATGCGATGCTGTTCTTCATGGAAGATCTTCTTCCATGTCAATCACAGCGTCAGGATAAGGGTGGGGTTTTGTTTTTGTTTTTTATAAACACACTCATTAATTAGTGCTTAGCTGTATTTGAAAAATGCATCCTTCACAATGCGTCCCGTTAATATGCCGTAGCATTTTGAACATTATTGTTTTTATGCTTATTAGGCATATCCTGCTAGAAGAAGGCATTTTAAATTAGATTAAATCTTATACATGTTTAATGCGGTGTTCTCACGATTTAAAATGCTACTCTATTAAAACAGCAGAGAAAGAAATTGACTCACAGAATACGAATGCGAAAAGAATAGATCATGAGTGAAATGAATAATAGATTAACTGAATAATCATATTACTTCCTATATGAAGAATATAAATCATGGTAATCCAATGCTGTCAGCAGAAAGAGAGAGGGCAGGCTTTCCAGGACTTAACCACGTTCATTATCTAACATGAAAAGAAAGCTACGCGTGATTAGTGTTAACGAGAGACCATTTCATTGCAGCTGGTGCCAGCTATCAATCCCAAAGCATGCCGGACAAGAGCACTCCTCTGGAGATCGCCTTTCCAAGCTGGGGAAAATCTTCCCACGCTCCCCCATCCTTAAAGAGCCCTAATGTTGCCACTTAGCAAGACTCGAGGAACAATGTCGGGTACCTTAGTGCATCACTAGCAGGAATTAACTTTCGGTGCCATCAATTCAGCCACAGCATCCGCCAGGACTCGAAAGCCCTGGCCTGGTCACAGGCAGATGTGCTCTGTGACTGCCAGTACCGAAGACAAATCATTAGGAAGCCAAACCAAAGGCTACTGGCAGCACTGGGGAGATTCCCAGTGATTTAAAGGCACTTGATTCACACTGTGAGTCTCCGCATACATGTTAATGCTGCAAGTTTAAATCGCCGTATTTATGTATCTTCTATATTTGATATCACTCACTTACATAATTGCTCTGAGTGCGTATTTGGCTCCATGCTCGCAGCACTAGGTTTGTGATCACAGCGATAATTAGGTAAGAGTCATGGTAAAACACGGCTCCTACTACTTCAGCCTGTTATCCAAAGGCAGCACCCAGGGAGTTCATTGCCCTGGCCGCGTGATATACGTGGCTTTACGACATGGCCGAGTTGTCATCCCAGCACAGCTGAGTGGCCCTCAGCCAGCGGAGGATGCTGAAGGTGCAGGAAGGGAAAACTGCAGGAATGGGACCAGAAACCAGGGCTCCTCCTCGCTGAAGAAGTTTCCCTTCCACATCACTGCTCTGTGGACCAGCTGCAACCTGTTCGTGGTTCTCTCCGTCCATCTGTCCCCTGATTTCCCCTGCTCTGCCACCTCAGCCCTTCCTCCTCAGAGAACAGCCAGAGTCACTTGAAAGTGGGATTCAAATCCTAATTGCTTTCAAAAAAAATACAGAGAGCTAAAAAACGTGCAGAAAGCCCTGAGGGCTGTAATGCCATTCACCACTCCAGCATTACTAGCTATTCAGACACAGAGCTTACAAAGAGAGCTGATTAAAACAGCAACTGGTATACACAAAACAGGAGTTACCACCCAACAGGCTGCCTGCTAATGAGAAAGTAACATTTGTTAGAAGTTTCTAGACTTGACCTTGTCGACATCAGATTGAAGGAAGAAAAAAAAAAAAAAAAAAAAACAGGACTGGCTGCTGGCATTAGGAGCTGATTGTCAGCTGAATTCAGCATCAGAAGGGCTCACAGTCAATCTGCTCCACGCTTGCTGAGCGCTCTTAGTAGGATGTGTTTAGCTGTCTAGGGACACGTGTTCTCAGAGAAGGAAGAATGCAGAGAGAGAGACTGCAGAAATGGTAAGGAGAAGACTCTCAGAACAGACCAGGAGCGCCAGCTCCTGCCTTTCCAGCAGACCTTGGTTAGGGGCACTCAGCAAGTCTGGGGCTCCAAGAAATTTTCAGTGGAGGGGTAAGCTCCCCCAGGTATTACAAAAACACACTGCGAATGCTCTGTAGGGCTGAGCTGGCTGCTGTGAGCCTCGCAGATGCAGACCATGCCTCAGGATGCCCTGTGGGCAGGTTTACACTTCCCACAACATAGCATGATGGTTTCACTCACATCTAAAGCCTACCAGGTGCCCTCTGTCATGGTGACCTCTCAAATTCCAGAGAAGATGCTCAAGAGAGATGTTTCTGGGAGGCTGTAGCAGGAAATTATGACCATGGCGTTTGATCAGACCACGCTGAATCACTAAAGCATCCTTTGTGGTGTGTGGCCAAATACAGCACTGAGGAAGTGAGGTTGTCTCTCCATAGATTAGCTTGACCTGAGGAACCTTGCAGGCTGCCATGTGGAGCTCGGGACCACTCGCTGGGCCCCTGCACAAGGCCTGGCATCTGCTGCATAAAACTGTGATTCCATCAATTAAGCACCAGTGATTCAGAGCCGTGGTAAGGCAAAGTGACTCAGTCAGGGATTGATTAGGAACGCAAATTCCAACTGCCACGTTCTTGCAAAACAGTCAATTTTTAGCTTTACAGCTTGTTGCGTAGCTCGCTGGACACCCATGCGATAGGAACAAGATCATTCTGGCAGCCTTAGCTGCCAACCACTACCTAAAATCGCTGCCGCAGCAGGAGCAAATTGTTTCATAGCAATTGGTGCAGCAGTGGCTTTGGATGCAGATCTAGGAGCATGTGCTTTGATGCCAGTTCTCCTAACACCTCTCAGCAACAGGTCTCATAACTCAGCACCCCAAACAAGAAGTTTAGGAGCTCTCTGTGTGATAGTTCCTTCCACGTACAAAATCATGATTACAGAAGTATATGCCTACTGTCAGGAGACCTTGCTTGGCGTAGCCATCTCCTAAACAGCATTGTAACCAAATCCTGTTTGCCAACAGCGTAGCTGCAAGAATCTAAGGATGTAAGCAAGGTCTGTGGAAGGAAGAATAGCCTTTAGTATGTCAACTAACAAATGTGGGTTACACAAAAAAAAACAAAACAGATATGTTCTGAAGAGCATACATACTTCTTCGGGACTGAAATGGAAGCAACAAAGTGAGAAGAAATCACAGTCAACATCATTACATTAATTGAGAAAAGGATGTCAGTCTTTATGGAACAGAAAAGAGTCTCTGCAAAGGCTCAGGACCCCAAAGATGCAGGACATGACTTTTCAGGTACTATTCAACATTCACTAAAGCTGTTGCTGATCCAGATCTTGCACTCTAATATCATAATATGCAAAACATGACGGAAAGGGTATTAAAAACGAGGACAGAACAGAAAGGAGAAAAAAACTATGCCTGAGACTTCAAAAAGACTGTTGCTCTAAAACTGAAGAACATAAAATGCACAAAAACTGTCTGAAAAGAAAAAGTAGGGTGAGAACTGGGAACACTTTGGGAAAAAATCATGAGACGGCCAAAAGCCACAATTCCACAATTAAGAAAAAGAGCAAGTTTGGCTAAAAGCACATTCTCGTTTGGTGTGAAGTGAAGGAGGCAATTAGGAACAAAAAGCCAATATAAAATGACTGAAAAGAGGAAATCAATAGAAATTACTGTAAACAAAGTTAGGAAAGATGAAATATTTATTAGGAAAGCTAAAGATGAAAAAAAGCCATTGCAGGCCTGGCTAAGGACAAAGAGTTTTAACAGAGCAGAACCTCAGCAGCACTGCAGCTGTACAGCTCACAAAGTTTTCGATAATGATGCAGAAAAGGCAAAATTGTTCAATACATATTTCTGTTGCATATATGAAAAGGGCAGAGAGGAAAATTAAATGCCTTCCCATCCTTGAGTAACTAAGGAGGATGTTAAAGACCTAGGAATAAACATTTAAAGGCAGTTATGGAGAGCCTGCATAGAGGAACTGGAGCAGAGTTAGATGAGACCTTTTTAATTTTTAATAAACCTTGATATCTCAGAGAAATTAATTCATTTTCACCAAGTTCATTTAAAGCCATATTTGTAGCTGTATATCTAGGAATGAGAAGTGTTCCTAGGCACAGCTACAGAATAAGGCACTAATAACTAAAAAGTGATCCTTAGATGTATAAACACAAAAAAAAAAAAAAAAAAGTAGCAGGTAAATTTACTTCCATTTGCAGCATAATCCCTTGGCACCCCAGTATTGGAAAAAAAAAAATATCACATCAGCAATAAAAAGCCACCTGAGCTACACAAGCTTAACAACGTGTGGAATTGCTTGCAGGAAGGCGAAGGACCTACCCTTTCCCCTAACAAATGGGAGAAGAAGCAGGCATGGCTGAGTTTCTCAAGGTAGCACATAAGCACTTGATTCAGTGAAGAGGCTATGAAGTCTGATGGCACAATGACGGAGGCCACGCAGCACTGGGATGCCTGCAATGAAACAATAATAAAGCAAGGAGAAAGCACACCCTTTGTGCATTGAAAATTATACTTCATGTTTCATTATTTATAGGAAAACTTTCACACATCCTGACAAACCTGCAGGGCATTCCTAAGCACAAGTTTTTGCATGAGCTGGCAGGGTTCTGCCGTGATACCACTGATACAATTACCTCTACACGGACATCTCCCCAACAAACTCAGTCCAAGGATGAAAGGCACGGCGGCTTTCAAAGCGTTCCACCTTGTAAGATTAAAGTTCTTCGAAAATGTAATCACCCTCTATCTAGGCTGTGTCTGCTGGATATATTTACACTCCCAAGAGGGGTTAAAACAACATTTTTAGCAGCTGCCTCAAAACTCAGAGCACATCCTTGTACGATGCTACATTGATTTGCATATCATTAAGCATGATCCTTCCTCTCCGCTGCAGTTTGGCTCCATGGTTTTGTTCCCGCGTGAAGGTTGCCATTAGCTGCACGTGTGACACCGTCCCTTGCGGCTGAGCACCGCGAGCAGAAGCGACGGCGGCGCCATGCTAATGAGTCCCAGCGAGACAGCCATGGAGCTGCAGTTGCCATCGCAGCTTTGGCAGAAGGGGAAAGCATTAAAATGCTTCTGGCAACTTTTCGGAGCTGCTAAAATTGAGTCAGTTGGAGAGTGTTTACACAAAGCTAACACTGCACTGGGCAATTTCTGGCCCCAGCATGTTACATTCTGACTTAATCAGTTTTGCAGTGTACAGTGTCTGACAAAGCAATGCACTGGGCCAGGTTTTAGGCTTTCACTAAGTAGGGCACTGGGCATTTTTTCTGCCTCCTCCTCCTCCCTCCCACCCTTTTGCAAAGAGATCCTGCAATATTTAATCTTCAGAATGAGATGAGTCCAAATAACACCCAGCTCAGCCATCAGGGGTCAGGTCAGAGCTCAGAGGTGGGCAGCCAGGCAGCACATTCGCCCTTCGGAGGTGATGCTCTGTACAAGGACACGCAACAGCAAAGGGTTTCAGCTACAAGCCGGGAGCATTTTGTCCTCCTGCTAGCAAACAAAGAGCACCGAAGGGAGAACACGAAGGGCTGACAGGCTGCAAGTACTTTGCCAACGTGTGAATGAACCCAAGGCTTACACCAGAGCAGAGGGCAGGCAGCACACCGCTGCTGTGAGCTCTTCAGGGAGCGAGCCTGTGCACCATGGTGCTGCCACAGTGCAAGGTCATGCTTTTGACACCAGTAAAAGCTTTGTGTTAAGTGGGAACAAGAGAAGCTATTATGTGTATCAAAAGCCCGATTCTAGTCTCATTTCAGGGGGAAATCCAAAGTAATTCCTTGGCAGAGAGGCCATCGCACTCCTCCAGTCTCCGGGTATGTTGCCATAGTTGGCTTCCCTGCTGTAGTGATACCAGAGGCCCAGCTGTGATGTAGGGCCCAATTTGCTAGCACAAAAGGCCATGCAGTGATTGAAGACTGGCTCTCCCAGCCCCAGACACAGGGCCACGCTCCCACCAGATTCCTGCCTGCACCCTGACACCAGTGCCTGAGCTGAAACGTCTGTTAATAGCATTCACCTACCTCACAAAGCTGTTACAAAGCTGAACTAATACTTGTACTGCAAAATGCTTCAGGACAGGCAGCAGGGCATGCAGAGCACTCCTGTCACAGACAGCACAGCTTTGCCTTGGCAGGCTGTGCTCTAGCACCATTCTGTTGCAGTTGGGAACAATGAGATACACACAGACACGCACAACAGGACCCTAATCTCAACTTTTTTCAGCCTGCAGGCTGGAGCCCTGTCCTATGTACTTACTTCTGCAAGTACGTCTGCGATACGGCTGCATGAAGATGGCCTTTCTGCCCTGCCCCACTTGCTGTAACACCTTGAGCTTGCTGACCGGTGTCTGGCCAGGGCCTTCTGCTGCCCCTGACGTGACCGTAATTGCAACAAAAGTTGAAAGGCACTTAACGGAGACTGGGCACGTACAAAAATGATTGAGAGTTGGGAAAGCAGATAGTTCATCCTCTCCAATACTGCAAATGACATTGCCAAATATTGAAAAGTATTTCTAGATGCCAGTTAAGTGCCCAGTACAAACCTTTATGGAAATAATCTCTCAGAACAGAGGAACAGAAACTTAACAGATTTCTCTTTATTTTCCCATCAAACCAGCAAAGGGGAGCACTTTCTGCAGCAGTCCCTTCTATGCTATCGCATAACACTTTAGCTGATAAAAGCAAGTATTAGCATAGGTCCCATACCTGGAATCTCTACAAAGTCTGACATGTTTATAGTTCAAACAGAAAGCGAGCTTAAAAACACAGAAATGGAGTCTGGTGAATCATCCATCTGTACACAGCACTGACGTGTAAAGCTGAACTTCTTTTCATGTTGGAGCTTTGTATTATCTTTTTTTTTTTTTTTTTTTTTTTTTTTCCTTTTTCCAATCACTCTTTTGAGGGGAAAAAATGAGGAGCTGAGAGAGAAAAATGTGATTCATTTTTACTAGAGCGAAGCAATAAAGCTCTTGTAAAGTGTGGTCACCCCTGTGCTCCATTTCAATAACAGCAATAACACCTAACCTGCTGCTCCTGCTGCTGTGCTCTTACCCTTCACATGCTAAGCTCCTTATTTTTAATCACAGGCTCCTATCACATTTATAAGGTCATTGAAATTGTGTTCTCCCCCTCCCCCCCCCTTTTTTTTGATCGTTTGATAAAGTGAAAAGCGTTCAGTGAGTCACTGATAGATCATCGTCTCTTCCATATGCAAGAGGAAGCTGCTGCAGGGAGCTGTACCCCTGGAGGAACATCGACCTGTCAGTTCAGCTTTAGAAAGCCGAGCACACAATTCTCTTTTTCCTCTCAACTTCTCATTTGCTGTATGTAAAAAGCAGCGTTATAAGAACGCAGTCGCTGTCCAAGTCACGGATAATGTTATTTCAGTGCTGCAGGTTAGAGACAGTGGTGATAAATAACTGCAGCACAGCACTGCACCAAGCTCCATCCTGCCTTACCTCCAGCTGAGCCCCTCTCCCAATCCAGCTGCCCAACAAAAGTCACAAAAATCAGGGGCTCTGACCATGGGTTAGCTGCAGGGCACTCCTTCAAGGCACAGCTCCTGCAGCCCTCTTTCCCTGGGGGGTTCAGCCACAACTCATCCCAAAAGAGCCGACAGGGACCAGAAGTAGGCTCAAAGGGTCTTTTAGATCCGCACACCTGCACCACCTCCATGCCTCACAACTGGCCCTAGCAAACCCAAACTGCTCCAGATCACCACCAGCAAGTGGCTGTTCTTGCTGGAAACCCCAGCTACACCAAGGCCAGTCTCAGCAGCATCACTGAAACAGAGAAACCTGGAACACTGAGAACCTACTGCTGGAAAATGTTTTCTTCCTTTCTCTGTGCTTTCCTCTAAAACTTTTCAGAGATGCCACTTCTGTTTCAGAGCTGAAGGGGTCTGAAGTTCTTCCATGGATAACACCAAAGGTCTAAGGTCCTACATCGCCCCTCTGCAAAATCCCTTTCTTAGCATTGCTCAAGCTCACGCAGTCTGGCAACAGTTTGTCAAAGCATTGTGCAAAATATTAATCCGTGAGCTGATTCTCTTGGAGCAAGTTCCTGGAGGAAAGGCAGTGGTTGTGGGAATGACAGTTGAGTTTGTGTTCAGAAAGCAGCTGTTCTTCTGGGGCATCAGACAACCATTGGCTCTTTGTGGTTTCTGGGCCACTACTTCTGTTTCAATTCCTCATACAACTTCACGTACTTCTCTTACCTGTTTTGTTTTTAAGCTCTCTAGAGCCAAGTATCCACAGCATGAAAAAAATCTCAGCATTGGGATAATTTTCAATTCCATCTTGTTTTATGATGATAAATGCAAACAATAACATTTCATTTGAATTCTGGTAATAAATATTAACTTCTGAAAGTTAACTAACAGGGCTTTTTATCAGTGTCTATTTTATTTCTGTTGAGTCAGTCCACTGGTTCACAAGCCTAAGAACTCAGTAATTCACTTCCTCCTTTGGCTAAATCAGGGGATCCTCAAAATAGACGGAATTGTTCCAGGTACCTTAAGTTTATTCTCACTATTCTCTCTCAGTCTATGTCTTATTGGGAAAAATCCTCATTTCCTTGGAGGCAGTATAGAGCTTGCCACCGTGCACGTGGCACAGAGATCTCTCAGACTCCCTCTCGTGTTAATGTATGCTGCAGTAGCTTGGACTTGGCAGGCTCTTACCTTGCAGGGAAAAGGAATCCCTGCTTTCTTCCTCACTGAGCACACAACTTTGTGCTCTCGGAAAGCTACTGAGAATTTTAAAAAAGGATTGCTGACCAGCTGTACTTATTATAACCACAAATTCTGTATTTATTCCACCTAAAGATTCATATTCTGAGACAGAAGGAGATTCAGTGTTTTCTAGGAAAGCACAAACACATATATCCATAACCAACACGGTGATAAAACTCCACCACAAATACCTTTCCATTTCTTGTGTTAAATTTCCTTAGTTGGAAGAGGTTTTGTAACAGTCACTGAGGCCATTAGGTGTTATTTTAGATTTACACTTCCAGGGATTCTTTATGAAGACAGAAGAAAAAATCCCTCTTAATAATATTTCTTTTTTCTTTTTTTCTTTTTTTTTTTTTTCCCTGTGGTTGTTTTGTTTTTGTTTTTATATTAGCTAATCAATTTTTTATATAACTGATATGTATGCATTTTTCAGCCGCCTCTCGTTTTGTGTATCCTGTTATCAGCCCTGCACAATCGTGGAGAGATTTCCTCCCCACTGCCACCGCCATCGCCACCTGTCCCCTCCAATTAGTGTCAATTGCAGTGAAAATCTTTGTGGTATTGAAACTATATTAAGACATATGTACATCTGTTTACAAAGACGGATTTTCTTTCCACAGGAAAAGCTGCCATTTCAAAAATCTGTTTTCTCTTGAATTGGAACATAAAGTCTGAATTTTTATTTACCTGCAGAATGAGAATGCTGATAAAATAGATTTGCTACCGCTGGAAATATTTTGTTTCAAAAGTGCTAAAACTTTATAAAACAACATTACTATTATAATGTGTACTTTCAATCTTTACATATTATTTAAAATATGAACTGGGATAAAATCCCAGTTCATGAAATTTGATTCTAGTTACGGCCAATATGAGAAAGACCCCGTCTCTTTGGACAACCATGACATAACAATTATCTGAATATCTCCAGTTTTGTCTTTTGTAAGGAACAGCTGAACCACAGCCAATTGCTTGTGAATCTGCTTGACGAGATTTTTCTCATTAATGGGCGGTTTCTTCAACACGAAAAGCTTCAATAACCATTGGGCTAAGAATACCTGGTTTTAATTTCATCTCCTCTGAAATGTTCCTTGGTTTCATAACAGAAGTTAAGCTGTTACACACACCTGAAAGCTGAAACAATTGAAATATTTACCTTGACAGGTAAATACTAAAAGAGTCATTTTAGCAACGTATAAAACATTTACACGTGTTTAATGGATTTTTGATTCAATAGTTGCTATAGAGTCTAAGAGTTTCATTTACCAATAGTTTAGGGTCCTCTGCAACATATATAAATGCTCCAAGCACTTGAATACATATGTGTCACGTAGTAAAACCTGTGGCATCTCTCAGTGACTCATTAAATCTTACATAACATCTATGAAATGCTAATAGAAACATTTTGAAATGATCTTCAGGTAACATGTAACTTCATATAACATCCAATTCTACTGATAGGAATTATTTTGTTTCTTTAAGGTCTGAACTGGCAAGTTACTTGATGGCAATCCGATGAATACACATCCCATTATTTTCAATTATAAGAAATATTTCGTATTTCAATCCTCCAGAGAGCAAAACCAACTAGATATCCTGCGCATCAGTTTGTGCAGCACCCATTTTCCTAATCACAAATTACTTGCATGAGAAACAGAACGGTTGTTAATATTTCAAGCACTGTGTGATGCTTTCTGGATTTTCTACAGATTTTTAACATGAAAAATTCAGGTGAATGAATTTCTGTCTGTTGAGATTTATTCTTTCCCTATGAAATTAAAGTAATTAGAGAAAGTGAGAAAACTTTTTTTATAATGGTTAATTGAAGGGCTAGTTACCAGCACAATGAATTGCCTAATTAAAATATTATCATGCACCAGACTAAGGAAATCAGTTCATGCCAGCCTACAAAGGTACTTTCATCTTTGATAGATACTCCTGCTGAGAAGAAAGAAGAGGCTGCCACTATTACCAATGTGATATGAGAAGCAAAAATCTCTTTTTAAAAAGAACAGTAGGCATAGGGAAGCCTTGTTCTCAGCCACAAATTCCTACCTTTATATCCCCAGTTAATACTTTGGCTGTGCCCATATCCTGTCACTGTTTTTTCCTTCTACATCAGAAACATATTACTGAAAATAATACCTTACAGTGGTTGTTTAAGGGCCCTGCAATGAACCAGTTATTCAGTAATGGGAGCTGTAATCAACAGGCTACTTTAGAAACATTTGCAAATCATGCAAATTACTATGATAGGGAATCTCTTGGCTTGCCTGCCCCAGGGGACATGCATCCTGCTGAAGTTCCTGGGTTGTGTTCTTTGGTCTGCTAGGAATCAGGACAAGCGCAGGAGGAAGTTGGAGCTCAGAATCAGAACTCAAACACTTCTTGCTGTCTGCAAAATTTTCATGCACTGATCGGATTTTAAAAGCTCATGTTTCAGACAGGAGTGTTTTAAACACTTGTCACTCAATTCAAGCTTCCTATTTAAGTTGAAAAAAACTTCCACTTAAGAAAATGGAGGGAGGACATATATATATATATATATATACATATATATACATATATATATATATATATATATATTTTTTTTTTTGCCTGTTTTATGGTTAACTCATTCTTTTTATTTCCTCTTCTTATTTAAACCAGATCTTACCAATGTACAGATTAAGAAGTGGTCCAGGGCTGGTATACTAGATCATATCTACATTCACAAGAATATAGCAGAGTAGGAAGTTATTGGGATTTTCTACTAGATACTACATACATTATGCAGTTAACTGTTTTTAAGCCCCCCGTTCTTCCCTCCCAAACCTGAGCAAGGTTACAGATGTTGCTATTATTGATGTACTCAGTGAACTTCTTTTCTACCTCTCCAAATCATTTGGAACTCCTGGTAAGTGTTTCAAAGAATACTTGTAAAAAAAAAAAAAAAATAGTATTGTTTGTATTACCTAGAAAAAAAGAAAGAAAAAAAAAAGTAAGCTGTAAACAAAAAATGACAAAAAAAAAAACCACCCCCCATCACATTCAAAGAGTGCAAGATGTTCAGATGCAGCCAGTTGTTGAAGTCTCATTACTGAAGGTTTTTTAAGCAAAGAAACGATGCCAGTCAGTCATCTTGTACTTAAACATTAAATGTGCTACAGCAGTCATGGTTCAGCTTTGCTCTAGCCTGGCATGAGGGTTTTTTTTACAGGCACCTGCTCTCTTTTACATTTTCATGCAGCCTCCAGTGATTTTCTATGCTGTTAATTAATGCTCATTCTTACAGGTGCTCTGACTGGGGCAGAACAGACCCACCACAACTTTCTACCTCTCGTTTCTGGATTTTTCTCCCAGAAGAAGCAGGCTAGTTACACTGCCCAACTCACACTGCTGAAGTCTTGCTCTCAGCAGCTGTGCATCACCACCACAGAGCTCCTGGGCAGGGGCTGATCTTTATCTGGGGCAGCTCCAAGTGCTGCCAGCAAGCAGCCAGGGTCTTTCCACTCCTGCTGATGTCTACTCCAAGCAATGTTCACTTTGGTTATTAATTGGGTTTTTCTAAGCTGAGGCCCCTCATCATCCTAAAGTGCTTGTGAATTACAAAACCTCTCTGATCTGAGCTCTCCCACTGAAAGATCTGTGATGGCTGAAAATGCAAGAGAAGAGGCAGGTAACAGCAGGGCAGGCAGGAGGACGCACACAGACCCGCAACCACCAGAAAACTGCAAAATACAAAAACACTGGGAACTCAAAGGGGGTGAGAATACCATGCATAAAGGAGAATCCTTCTGCAACTGAATAATGCACTTAAAATCCATAGGACTTCCTCTTATTATGGATCTCTGGAAATAAGATCTGACAGAAAAGAAATAAAAGAAGACTTTGCACTGCAGCACAGCACAGACTTGTACCTGCAGAGGAGCTTGTGCATGAGTAATGGGAAACATCCGCTGCTCTTGGTCTTCCCGTGCAAACAGAGGCATTGCAGCTTGAAAATCTCCAGCACAGTGTACCTCAAGCACAGGTCACATCTTTCACATACAAGATCAGCAGTCCTTCAGCACCCAGAATTTCCAATTATCACCTCGCGTTCTGGCACACAGCAATATGACACAAGGAAATGACTGACCCCTCTATTTTGAAGTGACAGAAAATACTTATTCGCAGTGCTGATGACTGCAGGCCTGCTGTGCAAAGTGGTGTAACGTCCATATTATTCTTGCACTAGCCAAGAACTCAACATCTCAGCTGTTACATGAATGTCTGCCAAGTACTTCATCCAATCTCCTATAGCAGTTAATGAATATGCAGCAGCCAAATCTCTTTTCCCTTTGACATTATGAGGTGATAGCAAAGGAAAACAAGGCTTTGCTCTTATCACAATGCTCCTCACAGAAAAAAAAAAAAAAAAATAGAACAAAGCTAGAGATGTCCTTGCGTGGGGTTGAAAAGTCCATGAAATTTTATGCATATTACAATTAAGTTTCTACTAAATCAGAAAGAAACGAAAAAAAAAAGAGTTCAGTTTCTACTAGATTGGAAATGAAAAATATTCTAGTGTGATATGTGCAGAGACATGCAGAAGAGGAATGATCTTATGGCAAAGGCACTAGACTGCATCTGCAGAAAGCAAAATTCATTCTCTGCCCAGTAAAATACTACATAAATCATGCCAGGTCTGATCCAGAAACCTTTGAGAATAGAAGGGGGCTGCATAGCTAACCAGAAAGAATACAGCCTTGGATTTCACCATTCCTCTTCTCCTTGCCCTGGTGCAACTCCCTTCATTAGGAGGAAATGAAAGCATTAAAATATTAAAAAATACAGTACAAATAAAATTATGCTCTCTGTTTTTCCGAGTAATTCTAAGTAAATGATGAGATCATTCTCACTTGCTAATTGGTTTTTAAAAATCTAATTACAATGAGCCCTCACTAATTCACATAATGTTCAGGATACCCATTACAAATTACTTGCTAATTTGCAAAATTCAGCAAGGAAACAATCACACACACACACAAGTAGCTCTTGCTTCATTTAGGTTGTCAACTGTAGTTTATGGTTTCTTCAATTATTTACAGTGTGATAATACATTGGTTGGTATAACAAGAAGGATCACGTTATATTCAACAAGAATAATGAAATCTCCACATAGGAAATGTTATAAGAAATTTCTACTGATTTCTAATTTCTGTTTTAATTTACTCATTTCTAATTTCTACTGTTGATAAGATAAAGAACTGTGTGTGTATCACAGAGTTTGTGGGTGGATATTATGGCACTTATCTCCAAATTGGAGCTCTGAGAGCAAATTTCCAAGCATCCTTAAGCTGAAGAGAGGCCATGGGCCTTCTAGGACAGGCAACACCACTCACGTGTGCAAGTATTTGCAAGAAAGGGGCCTGTCTCTGCTCATTTTCCCTACAAGAAAAAAAAAAAAAGGTAACTAAATATCAGTAAAGTTAAGAAATCCAGCAAAGAGGAGTTGTGGGTTGCAGTCTGAAGGTCAAATATGTGTCTTACTAACACTGAGGATTTTAGGAAGTTTTTGTAAGTGGGACATGTTTACAGCTTCTCATCTCCCAGAAAACAGATAGCATGAAATCCAACTTAAATCTGGAAAATTTAATCGTTAGGAAGTAAGAAAAGCACAGGGCTCTGGAGAGTAGCCATTAACTTATCAATCTACTCAGGCTCAGAGGCTGGTGGGATTTTTTTTTTTTTACCACACTGTTCTCTTAAAAATAAATAAATCTCTAAATATTTTTGGCATGACCCAGCTGAGATACAGGTTGTTCATACCCAGTGTGCTCAGAAACTTCACTCACCCTGAGAAGTTCAGCTGCAAGGGGGGCCACCTGAATGGTGACAGCCCTCCTCCCTCCATAACACCGCCATGGAAACATCGCTCCCTGCCTAATCAGAGCAATGCCAAGATAAAGAGACAGCTGTTTGGTCTTCAGTTACAGAAGTCTGTATCTCTTCAGCTGTTCCACAGCTCTCACACATTTCGGTGAAGACATTTCTTTTCCAGCTAAATCCTTACACCTCTATTCACTTGTTTACCCAGAGGGAAAGAAGAGCAGTATTCTGAAATGGCAGAAGTAAACATTTAGACTTTTTTCCCCACTTTTTGTTCTGACAAAAGTTATTTCCAAATATGTTAAATAACCCAAACGCTGCATTTTGCAGGAAAAGCAATATCAGCAGCTGACATTTTACCAAGAAGGCTTCTGAAATGACTTTACGTTCACCTCCTCCGCTAACATGGTGAGGGCAGCAAAGACGAGAGTGCCAGGCACTCCTGGGCCTCCGCAGTGGCAGTACAACGGCACAGACAGAAAATGTGACCCAACTTTGCTGTTCTTACAGGGGTTAGGACATTAAAATGGAAAACATACACAACAGCAGAACTGCATTTCATTTGTGTTTCAAGTCCTGATTTGCATTAAGTGTTAAGAGCTCGAGGAGCACCCATAGCAAGTGCTTCACTAACCGCATTTAACCAGCAAGCCCTGGTGTGATGGCTCAGTAAGAAAAGAACTAACAGTTATGGCACAGCAGAACTGTCATTTGCTTCCCTAGTGTAAGAGCAGACAGCTTCAGATCCGTAATATTGGAATAAAAATAACAGACCAAACAGAAATACAGTTACAGCTGATTTACTGGCAAAAATGGAGCAATAACAACAGGACCTGTTTGATTCTTCTGTTTTGTTATTTCAGTGCAGGCCAAGATACAGACACTTATTTTGGAAAGAGTGGTTGAATTTCGACTCGTGTCAGTAAAAAATTATGTTAGTTGAATCTGAATATCAAATTTGAGGGGAAAAAAAAAAAACAAACAAAAAAAAACCTACAATTTTCCCCAGAACAGTAAGAGAAAACCCTATGAAACTGCAGTAGTTTGGTTGTGTCTGGGCATGAGTGCCAGAGGACTGTGCTAACTGGAAGGAGTCAGCAGCCCCCAGGGGAAGCACAGAAATACAGATTCATAGCAGAGCATCAAATCAAATGAATGAGTCTCCGGATGGACAACAGCAGATCTGTCAAGTCAAATGCAGTTTGTGCACAGCCAAGAGCTGCTCCTGAAGGCTAGCACCGTACCTTCCTGTTTGAGCTTCCTCCCTCACCAGTGACCCTCCTCCGGTCCCAGTGCCTGCCTTGGGACAAGGAGCAAACCCACACTCTGTGTCCTTATCTGCCAGCGGGTGACTTCGGGTGACAAATGAACAAACAAATAAAGCAGAAGAGACAGGGAGAGCTGATCAGACTGGGATAGAGCAGCGGTGCCCAGACCCTGAATCAAACCGCTTGTAAATTACAAGAAAAGCCCATTCTGTTTCATTCTCAGCCAGAGCATCAGATTTTGTAGCTTTGGCAACAGGGCAGGGAGCAGCACGGAGCTGGGCAGCACCTCATGCGGAAGGCTCATTGGAAAGAGAAAAAAGTTTCTCTCGCTCCAGCTGGCTTTTCATTCTACTGCTCTTTCCTGATAAGGTTTATTCATTTCTACCTGTTCCAGACAGCAACTGAAACAGCCGCCGATGGTGCGTGGTCAGTGTGTGGTCCTCTGTCCACATACAGAGGAGGGCAGGCTGCCGGGCTGCTCTGCTGATGCTGCACTCACGGGCACAAAGCACGCCTGCCCATGAGTCTCTTTCCTACAGCTGCTTTCTTCTGTGAAAGTAATGACAGCTACCAAATTGAAAGGCAGAGGTTAGCAGAGGCTGATTAAATATCCATTTAAAGAAGAGAGGGCAAAGGGTTCATCCATAAGTACCTTTCATATGATTTCTGTCCTCATTCCTTTCGATACTGCCATTTTCTTTTGAAGAAAATGCTTCATACAAGATTAAATAACTTACAGAACAGCCACACTAAGGGCAGACCTAATGCACAGAAGTTTGGAGTACTCATAAAGTAACTGTGCTTTGTAGAGTACCAAGTACAAGACGTTTCTGCCTACAAGCCCTGATGCACTTACATCTTTAACTCACCACAGCAATTTCACCATTGAAGTACCTCCCTCCCTCTCTCCCCTTAACATAGACCCTAATCTGCCAATTATTTATCATCACAGATACCCAAGACAAAATTATTCCTATCTCCAAGAGCTAAACAAGATGCACCAAACCTCAGACACTCAGTACTTGCTCAAAACAAGGCCCAGAGGCACACACAAGCAGGGGGGCAGGAACCTCACAGCCTCTGGTGGCACCTGCTCAATAAACCAGGGGCAGCACCAGGAGAACAGAGCAAGCACGTCCAGAGGGCTTCCTCCACATGGGGGCTCTTCCATGATCTGTCTTTCCTTTTGTATTTGTTTGTTTGTTTTTAATGCTTTTGTTGTTTGCTTTCTTTGTTTTCTTTCTTTTTTTCTTCCTCCCTGGTTTCACATACCTACGCCCCTCCCCCATCTTTTGTAAAGTTGAGTAAAGGCAATGCTCACTTTCGTGAAACTTCTTTTATTTTCAGGCCCCTCACTGTTGCAAGTTTGCAGTGTGCTTCGTGTTCTTTTTTCTCTCATATAAATCTTTCAGAAACAGCAGAAGACTGTTGAGTGCGTGACAAATATTACTCCCTGGTCCTTTTGTTCTTTGCAGATTATTTTTTTTTTTTATCACTTATTTCATTTTGCTGCAAACAGCACCTTTGTACCCTGGACAAATTCAATAACCATGACTCAATCTACAACCCATACCGAGCTGTCTTCTGTTTCATCTTGCCTATTAAAACCAGCACATGGCATTTGACAAGTGGAGAGGGGCCTGATCCCAACTGGGGGAACTCTAACCAAGAGCAGGGCGCAGCAGGCCGATGAAAGAGCCGCTGTGTCACTTGGGGCTGCACTCATCAGTCTGTGCACCTTTCAGCCCGAGCCCTTTCTTTGTCACTTTTGACACCTCTGGTCCCTGAGAATCTGCTTTTTGTGATTATGCGTCCCCTTTTAATTTTCCTTTCATCAGGTGGGAAAGGATGACTCTTCCTGCCTGGTGCTTTCACAGCCTGTGGCCCCCAGCTCGGCTCGTGTCACCTGCCTAAGTGACAGGAGTGATATTTCCCGGTGGCACAGGTCCTGCTTCATGCATAAAATATCAGCGGCGGTGAGGCAACGGGAGAGGGGACAGAAGCACTACCGGTTTTATACCCAAAGCCATCATCCTTTCAACAGCAGTCAACCTGAGGGCTCTCATTTTCACACAGGTGATTATTTCTGCTGGATTCAGTCCTACAACTATATATATATTTATTTTATTTTAGAGGTCCAGAACAATCCCAGGCCCATATCGTGCAGGCCCTGGAGAAAGGCCCTCTCTGCACACCTGCGGAGATGCCTGTAGGCAATAATGCCACATACCCTCCTTACTAAATATCCCCACCTCTCTCCAAAAGCAGCTATTTGCAGACACACTCACACACGTGTTGCACTTTACCATTTTTAACCCCACGGTTAATGGGATATAGGGTGCCGCAGCCCAGATCCCCCATGTTCACGGCCACCCACCGTGAGCCTGCCCCGAGTCGCAGCAGCACTTCCCCAGTCCAGCACCTCGGCTCTCAGACTGATGCCAACATGGCTCATCGCAGTCGTTAGTCAGCCCTCCTGTATAAACAGCGCAAATTAGCGTTCAGTATTTACAAAGACTAACCACGCACTTACGGGGAAAAAATAGCTGTTATTTCACTTCTTGTGTGATGATAATAGAGCAAGTCTAAACTTCACATCAGTTCCATCTGCAAATAACACCTTTTACATTTTAAAAGCCCACGGAAGATTTAAACATGAAAACATGTGGTGTTCTAGCACCGCAGAGAAGCCAAAAACATACTGTCGAAGGAAGCTGTGGTTAAATGAACATCGGCGTTTTCTGTACTAATAGCCTCACTAAAATGTTTCCATCTAAAGGACAGACATAAGATGGTAGCAAAGAAATACGGGATGGGGTCTGGTGTTTGAAGTTCAGCCAGCCAGGGAGACCCAAGGAACACCTTCAAAACCTGAACCAGAAGCAGGTAACTCTCACTCACTTCATTATACCCTCCCATGTCTTTTCTTCTCCTCAAGAAGAGGTTTTCATTGCCACAAAGAAGAGTTAGATGGGTTCAGAAGGATTTGAGTGCTACCTCCTGATTACACCTTTGACTTTCAGTGGCCATATAAATGGTTCGTTCTGCCTTGGACTTCTGTGTGCCCATAGGGGTGCAGAGACTTTCTGCCAGCCATAGTTACATGGCGTTTGGCTGTGCTGTCAACAAATGATGGTTTCAGTGAGAGGAGAGGCCAGAACTGTTGACAGCACATGGTTGTCAGCAGTGAAAATCCAGCAGTTTATAACTCCCAGTGCCTTTGCTCAGAAGAAATATAAGGCGATGGCAGCCTGACTGCTAGAAAAGAGCACTGTGCCGTGCTGAAGTCACATAACTTGGGATACTCAACACATCTCTGAGCCCCACTTGGGCTACCTTTACATTTAGAAAAGTAATTTTTAACATTTGTCCATACAGAGCATCCTTTACCTCTGGTGTGTTAACATCACAGTTTTGGGGCTTTACAATGCTTGTTTTAAAGGCAAAATAATAATGTAGATAACATTGGAAGTAGCTCTTCAAGCACATCACTAATGAAAGGATAAAGGATAAAAAGATAAGTTTCTTTGTTGGTGGTGTTTGTTTGTTTTTTTGGTGTTGTTTAAAAAAAAAAAAAAAGTTCTACTAGCTAGGATTTTTCTTTAGGTAAGCCTATGAAATATTCAGATAGAACAGGCCTCTCTTTTAAATTATAAATATAGTCTAGAAATCCAGGAAAGGCTTTGTCCTCCACAGACCTAACAAGTAATTGTTATGGTACCCTATACATTACAGCAGTATTCCACCAAAGAGCAATCACATACTATACTTGATCCTCTGATAATTACTCTTTTTACTTGTTAATGCATAAGATTTCACAGTAAACTATGGTTAAAGCTGCAGCTGGAGCATTTCTAGAGTTCTGCAACAGCAGTCTTGTCAAGTGTCAGAAAACATACAATTTACTCATCTAATTTTTAAGAGCGAGTCCAAGAACTGCTGTAGCATGTAAAGAAGAGAACAAAGACAAAGGCGCAGCTAACAAGACACCAAGTGAAACAAGCAAACAGGCTATATTAGTAGGAAAGGGAAGGTCAAAGAAAGTCAGTCTAATACTCAACAGGAAAGAATGTCTCGGTAAACGATGCTGAGCATACCGAAGTGTTTACTCCTTCCCTCTTCTGCCTCAGTCCTCTCTAAAAAGGTTAATTGTGATCAAATGGCTAACGAGATTGATGCTGCCTCAAATGCCAAGTGTACAAAATTAAGACATATCAGAAGAGACTGGAAAATACTCAGCTAGGTTGGAGGGTCTTACATCTGATGGCCATAAAAATTTTACAAAGGTGAGTTAAGGGAACTGGTTGTACCATTTGGGGAGCAGAAGTTCAGGATAGGTGAGAATCCAGATTTCTAGGAAACAGGTAAGGGAGGATCCAGGGATTTACATATTATTCAGTACGCAGAGAAATACTGAAAGAAATAGCCTATAAGAAAACAGAAGATGGCGTTGAAGATGAGTAATATCCAACAAGGATTTGTGAAGATCAAATATGTGAAACAAACGTAATTTTCCATTCTCCAATTTTTTTTTTTTATTATTATTATTTTTTTTAATGTTGACATTTCATAAATAACCTTGGGAAATGTGGTCCAGCTATACTTACTGTAGCCTGGACAAGAAAACACACTACAAACAACATACAGTTGAACTGGGAGGGTGCACTGAGAAGCTCTTCAACAGATGCTGCTATTCAGGGCTTCTGTTGCAAATAGATACCTTGGAGCAAGAAACACCTCCCGACAGATTCCTTGTCAGCACTCAAGCACTCAGGAATACTTCATTAACTATAAATGCACTTTCAAATTAATTGGCTGTCTTATTTTAGTTGTTTGGCTTCTCTCAAGACTTGCATTTATGTCTTCATTTGTGAGTTTATTAGCACATGCTGAGGAGGTACAAGGAGATCTCTTGGTACAAAAGGTTCCCGTTCACACAAGATAATGCTCCTCACCTTCAAAAAAAAAAAAAAAAAAAAATCCTGCAACATTTTAAAGTCACGTGTGTCATCTGTTTTGATGTAGATTTCCAAACTGCAGTCACTAGGGAGCATGGAGCGGGCAATGAAAGCTACCACTGAGGGTTGCCACACAGACACTCCTCCAAAATAAACTCATCTGATACCATCTCAGCATGATCTCTGGGGTTGAGTGCCCTTGATTCCCAACAAATTTAGTATCAGTTTAGGGCATTCAGCAGCTCCCAGACCTGAGGGTACGTGACTCACAGGATTCAGTGAACAAGTTTTCCAGTTGAGCAGCCACATTAATACTTTGCAGGTAATTTACCACCACGGCACAAAGTGTATCATCCTATTTGAAACAACAGCATACGTAAAAATGAGACAAAGCATGCTATGACTTGATGTGGTTGCTGGTGCTTTATAAAATACATCCACCTGGAAGCCTGTGCTGACAGCCAAGCTGCCACATTGGCTTACCTGTCTGGAGGATGCAGAGCTGCTTCCAGCACCCACATCTTCCTCCACCAGCACGTACTGCACGAGGAGGCAGCTCTGTATCCTCAAACCCTGCATTTACAGGGATGTTTTAAGAGAGCTTTGTTTTTTATAAATCCAGCTTCTTAGATGGAATAGCATTTTCTTCATTGGGATAATTAATTGAATAGAGATTAAAAGAAATTTGGAATATTTATACTTTGTTTTCCCTGCAATATAATTTGGTATACAAGCCCATAACTCAGCCACCCTCTAGATTCATGGTAGAAAGTTTTTCTATTCCCTACACAATATTTTACAACTCTTAATACATTTTCTATTGTTATACTGGTACTTAATATTTTTTCCCTCAGTTAGAAGGAAAACAATAACTCAGGGTGCCTTTTCATCACTTCAGCATGGCTTCTTGGGTGCTAAATGCACTCAGTTCTTTCAGTCTGTCCTTGCAAATTATTGCCCTAACCAGCTTCTTCTTCTAGATTGATGCAATTGTTGTTCTTGAACTTTTAAAAGACAAATTTTCTCTGTCCTCAAGTCTCAGACTCCTTCTCTTTTTCACAGGTTCTCATGTAAAACATCTCAGAAACAGAGCGAACTGAACTTCCAGGTTTCATTATAACACCTCACAAAACAGGAACAGGTTGCCTATAAAACACGACTGGGAGCAGAGACACAACTGAAGACAGCTAGGCAAAGGGAGCTTTATGGCTGGTAAAAAGTAGACTAACACTTACCAAGTAGTTTGAAAGCCAGAAGTATTTTCAAAACGTATTAAAATAAATTCAAGCAGATGCTTCTGAATACTGATCTCTCTCACTTGTGGAAAGCCATGCAGAAACCATTTCTATTTTATTACACAGCAAGGATTTTCACGTAATTAGATTATCTTTTTTCTGTATTCAAACTTCTACTAATTGGTAGTGCTAGGTATTTCTAAATGAATAGCATCACTTTTTCTTTCTATTTATCAGGACATGATCATATGTTTTATGCTGGAAATAATCCTTTTGCAAAATAAATGAAGTCTCAGACACAGGTTAATGGAAGCTTCGCTACTGACTTCAAAGGAACCTGAATTTTACCCACAGATCTAATGCAAAATCCTCAGAGGTTAATGAAAGTCTTTCCACTGACATCAGTGTGGTTTGAACAGAGTAAGAGTTGCTCTAATTCACTTCTTTAGATCCTGATGAAAACTCTTAAGCATTCCTCTAAGTGCATGCTTCAACGCTTTCCTAATTTGGCCTGTATTTATCAGTGGAAGGGAACCAGATGTTTTCTTTCAACAATCTTTACTTTGCTCTATGGGCTGAATATGAAAGTAGCTTCTTAGCTTCTGGTCCTATTATATTTTCATAAGGTTGGTTAGAAAGAAATCTGGGAACTTTCATTCCAAAGCACTTTAATCTTGTCAGACATTCTTCTCAACTTGGTTATCTGGTTTCTAACATCCTAATTCTTGGAATTGATCATTATATATGCTAAAATAATAACTTCTCTCTTGATCATTTCTTTCAGAAGGAATTCTTGCAGAATTGTCAAGACCATGTAAAATTTAGCATTAATTACCCTAAGGCATTTCACACCAACACTTGTTAAGCAGATCTATTAAAACCAATGATGAGTTCCAAGTGAAACCTATGAGATATGTACATGATCCACCATCTATTTAAGCATACTTAAATATATTTATACTTTGTTTTCCAAACAAGTTAAATCCCTCTTCTTCTCCTGCCCCCCACTCCAACCCCCAATGCATATGATGTTTTCAAGATTCAAGTGGGGCAACCCTGACTAGGAAATATTAGTATGCAAAAACCAGAACTGAACCCCAAAATGTTTTCTTATGAAGATTACAATAGCGATCTCATTATAGCCATATGAGAGAAATTGTAGGACATGAGCAGCTAGAAGTACCAGTCAGGACTAGGAAATCTGCATTAACAGGCATTTTACATAAACCTAGGTTCATATCCACATCGTTTCTGATCCTCATAGAAAAGATAAAGGACTATTATCTGCTTTCTACAAAGGTGAATCAAGACAGAGCAATCTCTAGTTTGCACAGGAAGACCCTGGCTGAATGAGAACACAAACTTTCAAACCCAGTCCTAAACCCTCTTAATCAAAACAGCAGCCACCTTCAAATCTTTTGTTCCCAAAAGCTTGCAGGAATAAGCCAACCCAGTAGCTGTAAAAGACCAAATATTTGAAGCACTGCTGCAGGAGTAGAGCTGAGTCATGAAACCTGCAGAGACCTGTGCCACTTGCTCTTCAGGATAGCAGCACATTTACTGTTAAGAGAATTCAAATGGCAGTAGCAGCAATTCCTGTATAGAGCATGTCTGAAGCATTTGGGACTTCACAGGAAGACTACAGCAAAGAAATTTCAGTAAAGAGTAAAACAAAACAAAATTTTGCTGTAAACGTCATCCTTGCCATCCCTCTGGTTCTGCCACCCAGTGTGGCAAATGAGGCACTGGCAGGTGTTGGAAGAATCTTACTGCTAGAGAAAAAAAGAGGAGAGCTCCAGCTCAGGTGACAGCAACACGTGCTGAAAGTTCAACAAGTTACGAGAGTTGTGACGACCAGTCTCCATCTCACAAGATCACGTCTCATCATGTGCACGGAGACATCTGACCTGTGATGGGAGCTTCTAGACACACCTGAGCCACAAAGAGAAACACAAGTCACAGTCATCGACGGCACAACATTGTGAAGTCAATGAATCAGCTACTCCACCGGCATAGCTTATAAATCACTCAGATTATGTCGCATTAGTCACGCTCCCGAGCGTAAGTTGTTTTCATTTTAATTTAGAAAAACTATCACACTTATTCCATTGAGCAGGAGGGGGGAGCATTTCTGCCCTACTCTAACCTTATATAGTGATATGCAAAAAACACAGCCATATGTCTGGGGGAGGCAGTTGGTAGGACGTGGGCTGTACTGAGTGAGTATTTTACTGGATTTGTGAAGTCCTCGGGACACTAGGCACTTTGGGCCCCATCCAGTAAAAGATAATTGGAAAAGAACCCAAGTGCAACTCAAACTAATTTTTCTGAAGCTTCAGTGGTGTTTGGAGGATGTTTGCTCCATTTTCCAGATCGAGGTATTTCCAGGGATCTGTGCAAGATTCCAAAGGACCAGGAGACAAACTGTTCAAAATGCTAGAATATAACAACCCAGTTTCTAAAAATAATGCCAATTATGATAAATGTAGCAACATTTGGAACAGAGATATGGTCACAGAAGTATTTTCCAGAAGCTGGAGAAAGTGCTAGCTTCAGAATAACGATATTTCTCTCTGTGCAACCAAAAATTATCTTCTGTTTTTATTGTATTCTGGATACTTTTGAGTACCTGGGTCTCGGCCTTGGCCAAAGGAAGCCCAGAGTAAGGTAGCCCAGGGCTCCCCATGCAAGCCACCACAAGTGTTGTGGCACCAGCCTCTTTGAATAGCACCAAGGAGCCACATGCAGCGAGCTAGGAGCTGCTAAACACACCGCTGCTGTGATTCCTGAGCAAACTGAGCCGGGGAGCCCAGATGTAGGAAATCAAACACTGAGTACTCCACACATTGGCAGAAGAGAGCTGCTAAGTATGCCAACAAACACATTTCCATTCTGAACCGCTGGGATTTTTCGCTTTGCAAGCACAGATTACACATATGGGGAAAGCATTATTCTTCTGTTCAAAGTTATTTTTTATTAATTAAGCAATAAAGCTAAAGTCTCTGTGTGCAATGAAATGCAATCGCCATTTAGGCAGACAGCTAATTGTTTTATGGTTTAACTGGCCAGATCTTCTTTGTGGCCGTCACATCCTGAGTTCAGGTATAGTCTCTGGTCAGACCATTTAATTTATTCTTCTGATACTACAGCTCTGCAAAGATTTACATAATAGCATGAATGTTTGCTGGTAACATAAGCCCTGTGTTTCGCTGCAATACCTCAAGCAATTTGCTGACAATATTTTTCTGCTAAATTAGATATGGAATTTAGAGCAAAAAGCTGCTGTCTTGACAGACACAAAAATTCCCTTGATACCGAACAAAGGGTTCCTCTTTATTTCATGGCCAATAATGAACCAAGAAGTTTTGAGGGAAGGAAACAACATTGGAAAATTAATGATGATGAACTGATTTGGAAAAGCTCCAGCAGAATTTAGATTTCCTTTTCCCCCCACCTCCAAGCCCCTTCCAGTATTGTTAATGCAAAACAAAACAGGAAAAAAAAATACAGAAAAAGGCTAAGAACTCCCCTAGGAAGGTCTGAAATGATTAGACCAAAACAGAGGATGTGAGGATGATGCACAGCCCCAAGGAGGAGGGAATTGCCCAGGTGGATTTCAAGGCTAAGAGGGATCTTCAGACAGCCAGAGAGAACATTTCAAGTAGATGACACAGAGACCTTGGCTGGAAGTGCTGGCGTGCTGCAATGTGAATTTTCTTCCTTTAGAGGACCTGAAGGATCTGTGCAGAGGTGATGCAGCAGGATGGGGGTGTGAGAACCCCGTGCAGTTCTCTGGAGTATTGGAGCTGCTACTTTCAAAAACAGGATTTTGGAAGAACCAGGTAATTTCCATTCAAAATCGAAATATTCCAGTAGGGTTTTAAACTTCAATTCACTGTAATGATGCAGAAGTGTTTGTTTTGTTTTGTTTTTTTTTTGGCAAAAGTTACCTGAGGGTACTTAATACTTGTACAGAAACACTTAGAAGACACACAGAAACATAACTGCCACACGTAAGAGAGTAATGTCGTTGCACCAAAATCCAAAGAGGAGGGACGACAGAAGGGAGACAGAGCTGTGAAAATGAATGATGGGCCTACCTCTTGTCCCTGGGCCTCTGCACCTGTCCCACAGAAGAAAAAAAAAAAAAAAAAAAAAAAAGCTGCTGTGAAAGGGATCAGTAGGGAAACCATAGCACAACTTTCTTCTCTTCTATTTTTCTACCAGAGCAGAAGACTTCCCGTGATTTACAGTTGTCTTTTTTCCAGGGCTTAATGTCAGTCCTTACTCTCATACAGTGCAGCTGGTTCCTCCTGTTCAAGTCAGAAACTTTTAAAGCTTAAGATTCAATTAGGGAAGGTAATTTGAACATTGCCTGTACTCTAGGAGCTTTTACAGCAAAAAGGAAGGGTGTTTAGGATAATGCACTTCTGAGCACCCACATCCCCAATAAGTGCTTTGCCTGCAAGCCATCTCTACGAGCACTTGTATCATCAATGTTTCCCCTTCTCCTAATTACTGATTTTTCCTCATCCATCAATAATTAATGCTTAATTCTCTGTCCAAAACTGACTGCCTTGGCATCAAGACAGACATTGCAGAGCTCACTAAGTGACTGCAACCCTCGAGCTCTGCCCTCACCACAGAGGCAGCCCAAGGCTTCCCATAGCCCACAGCTTGTCAGCCCAGCAGCAGGGATGGCACTGAGCTCTCCCAAGGACCGAGACTTTACAACTGTCCCTGGAGTACAGGGGGAAAGCAAGATGCAGCTGATCCTTCCTTCAGAAGTCACACAACTCACAACTGATCCTCAGCAAGAGCCTGCTGCGGGCAGTGTCAGCAGGGCAGGGCTCACACCACTGCAGCTCTCCAAAAGCACTGCCTGTACCTGCAGCCAGCTTTCATGGTGCGTGCTTCTCAAATCCAGGAATTTCATCTTCAAGGCCTATGCGCAATGATTTATAATTTATACTTTTAATATAACTTTTATCATTTTCTTTCATAATTTACTGAAAGGTTCAGCGACCCACTTTGATCAGCACTCAGTCCTCGTTGGTCAAGAGGAATTTCTTATTTCTAGTTCAAGAACTCCTCACTCTTACCTCCCTTTCCATTTTACTGAGCAGAGCTGCTCAAAGCTGAGACATTCAGTTTCACAGAAAAGGGCTGAACATTTGAAACTTGCATTTTTCTCCAAATGACCAGATGTAAAGTAGCGTCTTTCCAAAAACCTCCACAAAATAGAAAAGCCAAAATATAGAAAGCTTGGGTATCTTCATTTCAATATGTAACTTTTAGGTCCACAACTGCCAAAACTAATGAAACTTGGTTTGGAATGAATTTTAGAAGCTGAGTTACTTGAAGGCTGCAGCATAAGCTCAGCCCCTGTTCCACACATACAACGAGAAACCCTTTGACTGCACCATGCAGTTGCACAATGAATACTTTCTTACCATCTGTGGAAACTAGTTTGGGGCCCACTTTCTTCTTTTAATACTACTCAAAGTTATCTCGTACCTCTGAGACTGCAGCCCCTCTGCCGTGACTGACCACCAGCTCAAGAGCTCTTAGGGATGCCGAGGACCCCAGCAGTGACACACACATGGGGCGATGGCACTGGTCTCGTTTTACTTTCAGAAGCAGGCTGAACTGTTCAGGACAGAATTTATCGCAACGCAGCCTGCTGGAAAAGGCCTTATTCCACATGCAACTATCCCTGACTTATACAGGAGGCTCAAACCAGACTATTTAAGCATGTGCTGTTCTTATCAGCCCTCTGCAGCGCCTCTCCCTGTGCCCATAGTGATCCCAGTCCATGTTTCCTCTGGCAATGAGGAACGTTGACCACAGGGCCAGCCGGGTTTGTTCACCAGGTGACATTTCATTCAAGGTGCTTGTTCAGCAGTGCCCACTCTCATTCACACCTTCACAGCTGGAGCTGGAATAATTATCCTTTCATTTCAGCTTATACGGTTTTATCAGCTTTTCAACATACAGATGCTGCTCAAAAAGCAAGAACTGTACCTGAGGATTCATTGGGATGCCTCCAACAGATAAGGGAGACAGAGAAAAGAGGAGAAAAAAAAAAAAAAAAAAAAAGCATAACCATTTCAAAATGTCCCTACAGACAGTCATTTCAGTATCATTTTTCCAATGCCAGAATTGTACATTTGCTTTTCCAAGTGCTGTTTCTATTCATGGCAATATTGAAATGAATTATGTCCTAATAATGCAGGGGGCTACAGCATCACCTGAGTACTCTCCAGCTATTTTTGGTTCCACCAAGATCGTTCACTTCTGCTGTGACTTCAGCAAATGTACTTACCTTGCGTGGGGATATTAAAAATATCTGAAGCACATGATAATGGAACAGTTTCTATTACTGGAGACTTTTCCCTGAACATAAGTTATAAATTGCAAGTATTTACTGCATTTGCTGTAAAATGCATTAGCTAAAAAGAACAAACAGACCAGTTATTACCCAAAATTTTAATCACAGTCACCTGTTACGCTACTGCGTGATGCTGAGTTGTTCTGTATAATTCAAAGAAGGGCCTTCCATTCACAGAGGTAATACTTTTATTTAGATCACTGTTAGCATTGCTCATGGTCATGGATATTTAAATAAGATTATGTAATTACACGAGAATAGTCCCTTTTATTAATTTCGACCAGAAGTGCCAAATTTCGACAAATGCCAAGATACACAGCTAACTTGCCAAAGTCTAGTTAAACACTTGCTATCCATTTGTGTAACTGTTGTAGAATAAGAAGTGGAATATTGCAGAGCCTTTTGATGAGCACACAACTGAAAGCAAAAGCTACATAAACACAAAAAACAGAGGACAAAGCATCAAATTAACACTACAGAGGATCACGTGGATCAATCACATAGATGCATACAGAATTCAGAAGAACGCTTGCTAGAAAACAATCAGAAAAACAAACAAACAAAAGGTAAATGAGGACCTGTCCCCCGAGCATGCAGAAATCCTGAAAGGGCATCGCAAAAGAGAGGGCAATTTTCTGTGCTCAACTCTTTCTTTGTCTTTCCTCATTTCAGAGCCCTGCTTCCTTCTGTGCTGTTCAGGGTATGGGGAGAAGAAAACATAACGTGCAGAGACGCAGATATCACGAGATACACCAACTCATCTGTTTTGGTTAGCAGGGAAGTCTCAAAACAGTAGCCGAGGAGGATTAAGATAGGGAAGGCTTGGCATAAGCCGCAGCTAATTAGACACATGGCAGGGAGAGCTGGTCATACATAATTAACTTGCTGAAATTCATCGCACCATAGTGCTGTGAGCCAGGAGTCACGGTCCTACAGCTCCTCAGCTTACACCAAATCAATGCGGGAGGGCAGGATCCTGCTTCAGTTGCCTTCTCTCCTCCTGTCACCACTGACGAAGCCTCTCTCAGGAACATCATGTTCTGTGCAAGGTCACCAGCCCAGGAAGGGCTCTCTGAGCGATGTTACCCACCCAAATTAAGAACAAAAGAAGTTGGAAGAGCTTCTGTAAAAAGGGCTGACAGGTTTGAGAGGTGTCAAGGTAGCAAAAGTTTCTGAATTACAACAATTTGGGGCAAAGACAGGTATGAATGAGAATTGCACTCTGAAGTTCCAGCTCTCAGCAGGTGAATTTTTCTCATCCTCCACAGCTTTTCCCAAGATGCTCCAGAAAGTTCAGCTTGAGCTCTTAAGACTTAATTCTTGGCCTGACTCCTGTCTAATTCTCATGGTTGGGAGGGCACTTCCTAATTCTCTATTGAATAATCATATTTAGAGAGAAAAAGCATTTCAGGAACAGCTGACTGTATACAGTGAATGCAAACGAGAGAGCCAACCACAGAAAGCAACGTCTTACAGGATGTCTGGAAGGGTAGAACTTCTTGTTCTACCATGGAAGGGCCACGTTCCCGCTGGCCCATCCCACGCTGGACAGAATAGTCCCACTGCAAGTTGTTTGCAAAGGGAGATTTGAGGGCAGCTTATACTCTGACAAACGCAGAAAAACCTTGTGATTGCTTGTGAGAGCAGCACACCCAGCACATTCACCCACGAGTCCTTTCCAGTCTTGAGCTCCCGCCCTCGAGAAGCGACACCTACATTAAAGGCAAGGAAACCGAACCTCCTGGCATTAGAAGTTTCATCTATAGATAAATCACACCAGTAATCTTTGATATTTACTCTATTCAGATTTAATTCTACCACGCCTCAGGAGACAAAGTGACTGTGACAGACACCTTCTCAATACTGCCATTAAAGCTTTTCGTGGCTGTATTGATAAAAGATGTGCTAGTATTGAGTATTTGCTTCTCGGTGTGGCTCACACACGCAAACTTGCACTGTGCAGACTACAGAATGTCAGAACAAAAGCATCTTGGCACTCTCACTTAAAAAAGAGCTTCTAAACTACCCTTGGCAAAAGGCAGGGTAACAGCAATTTCAAATTTTCTGTTATGTGCTACCTTAAATTTTAGTCTTTCAGCAAATTTTCTCAAGTTGCATCCACTCTAAAATGCATGGCATGTTTCTGAGAGTCTTTCAGCTCAGCTGTGCCTGCTCCTACTGCCTCCAAAATAGAACCTGAAGTAAAAGAACCTAAAAAGACACAAACCTCCGTTATTGTGTCTCCTTGCCTATATTAGCAGATGGCCATGCCTGAGACAATAAAACACATAGCAAATATTCCCTTTCCAAAGGGGAGAGGTGCCTTGCAATAACCACAGCATTAATTCAAGCATCTTTATGGTACCTCCAGCACCAATGCCTCTGGCAGGAGTGTTTGCTCAGAGGGCTTTGACGGGGCCAACTTCCCTGCACTCCCCTCCCACCCCAGCCCACAGCGTCAGCAGGCTCAGCACTATCCTAGAGCATCAATTACCTTGCTACAGAATTTCTCCACAAAAGCATGCACACGTGTGAGGAAGGAGACAGTTGCACAGATGCACGTGCGCAGGAGGCTGACCCTGAGATCTCAGTGCTGGCAGCTGCAGCAGGGACAGGGAGGGTGGGCAGAGCAGCACGGCTTGGAAATAATCCACCTTTCTTAATACTGCCTTAGTGTGAGACAGGCGTGAATTGGGTTCCTCTTTCCCCAGCTACATACAAAAAAACATCACTGAAAACTCTCCACTTCATCTGCTGCGGCTACGGAGTCATTGCAGCTATCAGAAACAGATTGATTTAGAAACGCCACCGCAGCACTTAGTAGTGGTAGTTTGGGCTTCATTCATTAATCCTACCCTAATGCCATGTTCCTTTTTCTGACTGTGGCTCCCATAGTCCCCCCGTCCCAGATTCCATCAGCTGGAGAGAGCACATGCAAAAGGAATGCAAGGAGCAGAGGGAAAAACGCACAGGTTGCATGTCTGCTGAGATTTCAGGTTTTTGCTGAAAGATTCTGGGGACTGTTTGTGAGCTTTGGTTTACCTTTTATTATTATTTTCTAAAACCAAGCAAAACAACAGCATTTTTCCCCAGGAAAAAAAAAAAAAATCAATTTCTGAAAATGAATCAAACCCTTTCTGATGAAAGCCTACAATAAAAGCTTCCACCTGAAACGGGTAAGTTACATGATCCTACAGACACCAGCACAGACAAGGCTGGATCTCCTCAACCACTCAAAACAGACACTCCTCCCCCAGTACAAGGCTCTTCAGCACCAGATTCATTTTATTATCAAAACCATAAGTACCAGCTTTGATGGATGATTTCAAGCAGATATTAATGCCTGCCTACCTCTCCATATATTGGCAGTTCGCAGGAGCGCAGCTTCCTCACCCAGCTGAGTAAGCCCCCCGGGCTGTTAGATTATGAATTGACCTTTGAGTGCCATGAGGAATGTTGCCGTCATTCTTTCAGGGGAATTTGTTTTTTTTCCAAGAGGGACAAGGGAGGGAGGAAAATCCATTCAAAAGCAGTAAGCTGTTTTCACAGTATAAATGCATCTTGATGAATGGAATTTTCATTACAAATGGGTCTGACCTTTAGTAAATAGACCTGCTCCTTTAAAAGCCTGCCCGATATCCATTAGAGACAAGGGAAAGATGCACAGAGATTTCAACTGTAGATGCACTGGACAAAAATGTATTAGATAGCATCGGCTCTTCAGATTGCTATTTAAGACATTTTCATTATGTTTTTATATATTCTTTAACTTATAATACTATACAATCAGTACACTGTAATTCAGTCTCTGAAAAAATTAAGCGTCAATAAAACCAACACTAGGCAGATAACTTTCCTGATTAATTTCCTTCTTATCTTTTCCACTAGGCTTTATTAATCTGTATTCTTCTCTATTTATTAGCTATTTCTATGGTGCGAGGAGCAAAAGAGAACAGAGACAAAAATCAATTCTTGCAACTCTTGCCACACTGCAGATCCAAATTTTTTGTAGAGACTCTTTTTCATCTGAGGTTTTATAAATCTGTGGATTTATGCATTCAAATCCAGTGGGCAGCCATCAGTCAGTAGGAGGGAAATGGGAACTTCTGCAAAGACATTTGTAATTCTAATTATCAAGTTTAGCAAACGAGGAAAGTTGAGCATCATCAGATCTCCACGTTATATATGGTGGCAAGAGAAGTAGTTGCTCTCTGCTTTTTATTCAGCATGCCCAAGTTCTGCCACTTTAGCTGGAAATAAACACATGCACCTAGGAGATGCTGAACCCCATAATGTTTAACCTCTATAACAAGAGTCTCGATTGATGTACCGATTTTCTAGACAAACTCTTTGTCACTACTGAAGTGTCATTAACAAACATGTTGCTCCCTCCCAAAGCACAGATTTTGGCGAGTGAGTAATTCTACCACTTTATGGCATCCACAGATTTTGTTCCAAACATTGACAGCTTTCACAGTCGTTCCCACTGAATCGCAATGTATTGCTCTTTAGACAGCATTTCCGTGTCACTGAGAACCACTGACTAAGATACAGTACCTGTATAAATATTTAAGTCCGTACTTTCTATCTCCATCCCTGTATTAACCAACAGGAAGAGGTTGTTCATAAGCAACAACTGTCGGTTCACTGAAGGTATCCAAAATTGTGGATCCACCAGCTCATGCTGACAGCCAGCCTTTGCTCATAAAGGGGGCAAGACGTTGACTTCAGTCTTGATTATAAATCCCGAAGCAGCAGAAGTAAGCAAGTAGCTAATACAGACTTTGTGTGGGTATAACAAAATCAGAGAAATTCTGATGAGGCTTTTTACCTCCGTTTGACACGTCAACTCACTGAAATTTTTCAGAGGGACCGATGGCAGTTTTTATAAATCTCCATTAGGAAACATTCATTTCATCCTGCATGAGTCAGTAATTCCAGTGGGATGGCAAAGTCTGAGCAACCAGCCCTGCCACAACGAATCGGCTTAAACATCAGAGGGGGGCAAGTCACAGATTTGGGCTGGGGTGTCCGGTCCCCAAACCCTCATTTTCCTGCTCAGCCACATCTCCCCCTACCTCCACCGCCCTCCGGTACTCCCCACTGCTCCCAGAAGAGACCTTAATAGGTCTAACCAAACAAGACATCTGAGGGAGGGGGGCTCATGCTGACTTTTGGGGACTGGAAAACTCTTTCTAACTCTGCTCCTTATTAAACCTTTAAAAAAAAGCACGGCATCCAGTAGGCTTTGCCATAGGTGGTAATAACGATGCTATTTTAGACCACGTTATTCTGCCAACCATCCTGGAGCAAATCCAAATTAATTCCACTAAACTCAGCTTGAGTTGTTGCGGATCTACGACAGTGCAGGGACAGCTTCACAGGCCACATGGTGCCGGCAGACCGCGCACCGAGCACAGCAGACCCGAGGCTGAGATTCGGCAGGTGGGTGACCACAGCAGAGCAGCTCTTGGAGCAACACGTGCTGTCCAGCCCTGCTGCCTCCCTGGGATAACTAGGGTACAAAGTTGACCCCCCAGAATGCAGTAAAACAAAACAACAGCAAAAACACACATATTTTCCTTGCCAACTGTCAAAATTGCCTGTTTCCCTCTGCAAAATTACTTTGCCTGCACACTGGGGCTAGGAACCAGACCCTCTGGGCCTCCTCTACATCTTATTCCCAGCTGAGGCTCACCTGGAACAGGGGTGCTGGGCAGCTTGCTTTCAAAACTGGCTCATCTGAAGGGCAACAGCCTATTTATTACTGACCTGCTATGTGACACCCAAGAGAAGCATTTCATCTTGGAGATTGCAATAGCTCTCCTTGTGCGAGCTGATCAGCTCACCTCCTGAAAGCCCACGCTGCCAGAGGAAGAGGAAAAAAACACCTTGATTCTCTTACCAGGGCTGAAACTACATCAGTGCAAAAGCCATTGGGAAATCCTCCAAGCCCTTACAACTTTATCATGTTCTCCAAACAATAGCTTTTCCGTTTGAGCATTTTCTGACTCGCCCGCTCCAGCCAAGCACCCACCCAGAATTATAATCAGGGAGCACAAAGAGGAGAGCGCAGACCAGGGCAAGCCTGTCCCAGGCTGGAAGGAGAGAGAAGTGAGCCCGTAAGCTGGAGGTCAGGGGCACAGCTGCCCTCATAAGTTGTTTTTCCAGACTCCGGCTTATCACTTCAGATGAGAAACCATTGCACCAAACCCTCTCCTTGCTCACCGATAGCTGGTGAGCACGCCAGAGGCTCTCTCCCTGCCAGTGGACGTGACGCTGCTATTCCTTTGTGAGACTCTCCCTTTCTGTGCAGACTGAAGTATGGCGTATCATGGAAACAGCTCAGATATTTTTAGATGTGAAAATGCATCAATACAGTAAATTGGGACACAGAAAAGAAAACTAAGCCGGGGTCCAGCATGGTAGCATTTTGCACACAGTGATTAAGGAGTTGAATTAACTGAAGTGCCATTAACTCTGCTCTGGTCGGCACTGGTGGATGGATTCCTGACAAGGCTCGTCCTTTTTACAATGGCCTGGTGGTTTCGCCATGCAGCAGCCTCAGGAAAGGCAGCCTAGCTTAATTCAAGTAAAAGGCAAAACTCTAAAACAATATTGCCTATAAAAGTTGATTTTACTCCAGAGTAAAACCTAAGCTGCTTGAGTGTCAAAGCAGAGCAGGGTCACCCTCGAAATGGCACTGCAGAGGACAGCCATCCATCAGCACGGCACTTTTAAAGTGTATTTTTAAAGTGTCTGGAAGAAAAGCAATTAATGTTAAAGTCCATATTTACTGCATTGATTTTAACCGCACTTATTACTGTATAGGATAGCATTGTCGTGTTTTGGGGGTGTAGTTAAGATTTGGCAACAGACTGCCAGGCACATTACAACCCAACACACGTTGCAAACTGGGCTTTGGAGCCAGTGACGTGCTCCCAGGTTCGTTTGGCACCAGACACAAGGACTTCGTTCAGCTCCTACAGAACTCGGTGTGATGGGAGTTGGAACCCACAAACAAAACCAGAAGCTTGGTTTTCTGAGACACTCAGTGCGCTCCTCCTGCTGCCATGGAGGAGGTTGGTCAGAGCTGCCAGATCTAAGCAGGGACCCCTTGCTCCAAGGGACCTCCCAGAAGTCATCACCAGTTTAGGGGAAAGCAGAACGCCACCGGGATCAATAGTTGCCTGCGCAGCTTTTTTCCTGGGGAAATTAAACCTCTGGCCTCACTGAACTCCGTGAGGACCTTGGTTTGCTTTTACTGCTGACAAGATTTTATCTTAGGGCCACCGAGCAAGCACTTCTGAGATAGCTACACACACAGGAGATTCCCAGGGAGCAGGTAATACCAAAATAAGAACACAGCTCCTTTTAATTATACCGAGTACAGCATGAACAGAGCAAGAAGAAACATGCACAACATTGTGTTATTAAAATACACAAAGGACAGAAGAATAGAGAGAATGGGAGAAGAGCAGGAGCAAAACAGCACAAATATCACCTATTTAAGAAAACATATTTTTAGACTTCTCTTAATTAAAAGGTGCAGTAGTAAGACAACTGGGACTATTCACCTCTCTGTGCCACTTGCACTATAGTAACCATGAAATCTCACCTCAGACAGGACCAGCATTTCTATTAAAAATAAGAGAATTTAGGCTGTAATATGATCACCTGGGAACAAGGCACTCAATATTTTCTCTTCACTTTCCAAACACACAAACCTTGCTCCCCAACTCATCCTTCTGAACCACTAAAACGAGCAATCATACGACGTGCTGTTTGGATGACAGATTGCTTCCTGATAGCTTTTAAAGCAGTGAAACCTTTAAAAAGATCAAAACTCCTTTGATAGTAAAAGCTCCTCTCTAACTTCCCTCAACTTTCTTCTCATCTTGAAACATCACGGGATCACTTGGGGATCGACTGATTTGACAACAATTTCATTGACAGTGACAGCGATGAGCAGCTGTAACAACTGAGATGTTGCTGTCAGAGGAGGAGGGAATGCAGCTAAGATGCTCTTGCCTCTTTTTGGTCTCTTCCCAACATTTTGTTCTTGGTGCAGGGACCGGGACTGGTGGGAGTCACGAGGAGGCAGCCCCAGCTGGCAGGAGCTGGGGTTGCTCTGGGCAGCAGCCACGCGATGCTCCTCAGCTTAAAAGCTGTGCGACTTCCCCCACAAAACGTCATGCAAGTCTGTGGCTTTCAACCCCTTTTCAGACCCAGAGAAAACCAAAACATGGAGTTTCACTGAGATAAAACCTGGGCAGCTGCCCAGGCTTGTCTAGGGCTTTTGAGCCACTGAGGACGCCCTGCAAGCCTGGCAGCTCATTTTTGACTGGGAACCGAGGGCTAAGCACAGCAGATGCTCCAAGCAGCAGCTCTGGATCTCAGTGGGGCCAACACAAGCTCAGATGTTGCAGAAGCACCAGGCAATCAGGCTGCTAGATTACAGCAGCGTAGGGCTCAGATACATCTGCACGATGCTTCCTGCCGCATGCACAGGGCAGGGCCTCCTGGGGACAGCCGTGTGCCCAGCCCCAACGCACGTGTTGGTGTGGTACCTGCTCCCAGCCGGCAATCCCATGGACATCACAGGCCGGACATCAGAGACTGGACAATGCCTCTTTCACACACAAAGGCCTCCAACATACAGCAAACGCCATAGACATTCCTTTCCGTGGTCTCATCTAGCCCGTGCCTAGAATTTATTCAAACTGTATTCCAGTTTAAACTCTGCTACATCTATAAGTATCTGCTAGAGGCAGGCAGACAACTACTTTTATGTTCTTACGGCCTTTTTTCTCTAGCTTGGTGCATGTAGAATATCATCGTAGATGTTCCTATTTCTCTTTTTCCCAACTGTAAATATTTGGTTCCATTTTCACTGCATCTCATCCTTTATCTTTAATATCATATAAATAGAAACCTGTGCAGTTTCTCCATTTACAAATACATCAAGATTAATTTGCATGCTGAAAGCTTAAATCAAATGTTTTAAACCGGACATGGATAAAACAGTAATCCACTGCTGGGCTTAATTCCAAACAAGTAAATAAAATAGATTTGATATCAGAAGCAATAAACAATGGCAACGCCAATTGCTCATTACAATTCCCGCTCTGCAAACACGGCTGCCAAATACTTTAATAAAAGCAGTGAAAATAACAACAGAAATCCCTAGCCCCCAAACTATCATTCCTTTTCAAGCTTTCCTTCTTGCTTTGGGCACGTTGGTGTGTGTTCCCCAAATTCTTGGATGTCCAAAGCACTTAGGAGTCGGTATCCTGAAATCAGCCTGCGTGATGGGAAGGGAAGCAGAGCATTCCCATGTCATTTCTAATTCACCTGTAAGACAGCAAAATGCTGTAGCTCACTCTTTTTCCGAGCTGCCAATGGTGTTGCTTTTCAAGTTGCAGCTGCACCTGCCGCAAACACCCACCTTGGTGGGGACAGACCAGGAGATTGCGGGTGCTGCCCCCAGCAAGCTGCCACCAGCCCGAGTCCCTGTGAGTCACGCACAGCCCCGCGGCTGAGTCACGGCTCCTCCTCTGCTCCGCTGCTCGCTTCCAAGATTCGAGGGAGGCGATCCACTCTCTTGAGCAGTAATTATGCCTCCCGGAAAACAGAGAGGCTCAGTATTGCCAGTCTGTAGTATTCAAATATGATGAGTCAGCCCCCCTGAAGTTGTGTGGCTGGCTTTAAAAGTCACGTAGTTTTAAAAATATTAAGTTTGTGGGGTATGTTTTTTTTTACTCATTTTGTGATTGTTATTTTTAGCCCTTCTGTGCAAGCTGGTTTAAAAGCGTGCTTTTCTCTTCCACCTCCTCTCTTCTCCACTCTCCTGTGAAATGAAAGGCGAGATTCTCACGTATTGACTTGAATTCACACTTCAGAAAAGACACCAGGCAGGTCCAGACCATGTGAAGTGGCACCAGTGGGAGCAAAGGGTGACCTTCCATGGACCAACAGACATGGGTCAAGCTAGGACAACAAAAAGCCTCTCCGAGTGTGACGTCTTTTGTCCTTCACCCCTCTCAACACTGTGCTGAAAGAATGCTGTTTGGCTACAATAGCAGGGAGTATATATCTGCCTATACCAAAGTAGTGCACAGGACGTGAGAATTTATTTCAAGCCCTTGGAAGCTGGAACACACACAGGGCAATGGCTCGTATGTCAGTCTGAGATCTCGCTCAGATCTCAGGGCTTGCACATGTGCTATTGAAGTTTTCAGCCTCAAGCCCCCCACCACTGAGCTTCCTGCATAGCATGGCCACTGTTCATTCAAAACACATCAAAACGAGTCGCCAGCAGAAGCCCTCCAGCTCGCGGCACCGAGCGGTGCTGTCACACTGCAGTCAGCTCAGCGGAGATGAGGATCGGCTCCGCTCCCGCATCCAAGCCGCCCAGACACAGAGCCGTGCGGCTTGGCCGTGCCAGCTCCTCCCGGCAGCATGGCCAGGGCCGAGCAGCCAGATGGGATTTTTGGCCTTGACTTGGTCTCCAGCATCCTGAGACCAGACCTGAATATTATACATCATGGAGGGGGAAGCTGGGGGCTTATAAGTGCAAGGGGAACGCACACCTGAACGAGTGTCCCTGCAGTAGGTGAGTGCCTTTCTCAGTGCCTGCCTTTAGGGCTTCTCTCCTTGAAGCTGTGCACGCGGAACCTCGTAGCCTGGCAATGAAAATCCCTCCCCTTGCCGTTCTGCAATATCTCCCCGCATGGCAGAGCTCAGAGCGAACCCACACTGCCCAGGGCTCTGTGAATGCCGTAAGCCTTGATCTCCTCGTGCACAAGGCCAACACTTGTGTCAGGGAGGCTGCACACAGGGGGAGGATCCGTCCCTGCTGCCTGCAGCACTGGGACACGTGTGGTGTCTGGGGAATGGAGCTGCAGCATGGCATGGGGAAATAAAGGCACATGTGAGTATACAAAGGGGGGAGAGATATTTTGATGTTGTTCAATTAAAAAGGAAGAAATCCAGTATTCTCTTGATGTCACGCTTGTTTTGCTTTTTAAATAAAGCCAGCAGCTAGAAAACCTAGCTCTTTTTCTTTCTGCAAGCTCCTGCCGGTATCCTGAAGCATTTTGTCCTGAGGTCCTGTTGTTACCTAACCTTTGTGCAGCTTGGCTTGCAGGTGTTAAAACAAACAGCACGTACAAGGGCTATGCAAGCTGCTCAGCAGCAGTGTCTTTTCTTCCCTTCCCTTTCCAGCTTTCTTTTCCTACAAGAAGGGTATGAAGAAGCACACCAGGAGGTTGTCCTGTTCCACAGCCACTTCTTGGAAGGAGGAGGCAGTGCCTTTGACTACGACACCATTTCCCTACTCAAAAGGAAATTCTGCACCAGCTGGCAGACGCATGCAGCTCTGTGTGTCATTATTGGGATTGCAAACCCGCATATTCTTCCCGGAGTTTTACCCCCAGGTTTATGTCTCCAGCTTGTTCATCCTAAAGTTTTGGAGTTCTTCCAGTACTAGTGGAAAAAGAAAACGTATAAATAGAAAGCCACATAAATAGCAATCCAGGGAAATCATATAAATACGAAGGAAAGGCTTGCCACAGCACTCTGTATACCTTCACACTGCCACAGAGGAACTCAGCACCAGCACATGGTTATACAACTAACAAACAGCCAAGCCAGACCACTCCATAGAAAAGCAAAACGTTACACGCTTCTACACAGTGTTTTTCCCACCAATGACATTTCTGAAGGAACAAACAGGAACAGCCTAACACTTCCAAGTGCTTAACACTTCGCAACAATGACTTCATAAAAAAAAAAAAAAAAAAATCAAGTTGCAATATGAATATCAAAGACACAGCCAGCAGCTCTCCCAACTGGACCCGCAGTCATCTCATCGTACCAGGACACATCTGTGACTAAGCTGTCACGAACAAGATGTTCTCAAATCCACAAGAAGAAAACTTGACAATAGGGCAGCCATTAAACCTGCTTGCTGAGCTGTAATGTGCTGTCTGAAAACTAGCACTGTTCTATTGTGTTCAGCCTCCACTGACTCACACACTCCAGTATTAGCTAACAAAGGGCTTGCTGGCAATTTTTAGCCCATCTCTCCGGGGCATTATCTTGCCTCCAGAAGGTTACCAGAGATCCCAAGTGTCCAACTTTCTCCCATCAATGTCAAAAAAAGTCTTGTGAGACTTTTCCTCCCTGCAGGGAATCCTTTGCATCCTCATCCTAGAAACCCTTGCATGTATTTTTCAGCAGTGGCAGTGGAAAAACAGCACTGAAATGCTACAGTTCATCATTTCTAGCATGTCCACCATGCCCTACACAATCTAGCTGCACGCAGGCTCCGCACCCATCACTGCTGGTACCTCCTGTAAGCAAGGTAAACGAGCAGATTTGTTTCCAAGACTATAAACTCTCACCTTTGATGATCCCTCCCAACACCCACCCTGCCTACCACAGAAGCCTAGTCTAGGTTGTGACATCTGGAAACAGAGAGGAAAAAAGCATTTCCCGGTTCGTGGTGGTGTTGCTTCCTTTTTCCCCAGGAGGCTGCATGAGAGGGGGCAGTTCTAGCTAGATCCCTTGCTTCCCCGTGGGAACAAGACAAGCTGAGCTAAATCGAGCGTTTCTTTGGTGCAGTCCTGCTTATTTACCAAAAAATAAATAAATACATGGGGAAAGAGGGAGGCTTTATGTACAACCCTGCTTCCTCAACACACAATACAAACACAGAAATTCCTTTACTGCTCACAAATCCAAGGCTGCCTCCCCAGCAAGTGCTATTCCTGTTAGAAGCTCTGGCTCTTTGCTTTCTCCCCAGCTAAGCACTGCCTCTCTCCCTTTTTGCAGTGTTTTTGCTTCTCAAAAACATGGAGGAGCAGCACCCAGCCCAAACAGAGCTTGCCATTAACGTGCAGCAAAACCCTCATCCACTCAGCACGTTTGCTCCTTGCCTTGGTACCAGTTTGCTATTTTTCCATCAGCAAACAAAGAGGAGCACTTAATTGCCCTTTCTGTTCATCATAAATTAAAGAGGTTAATACACCCATCAGCTTCAACCAGTGCTGCAAATGAACAAAAAATACACCCTGCACAACAGCGGCCACTAATACCTTCAGGCACAGCAATGTTAATTGCTATTAAGTTTTCCATTTGGAAAGCATTAATGCCACAATAACCAACAAATTTTTAGTTAGCAATGCTTCAGTCCCACAAGACGTACACAGGGGCGTAAACTTCTACAGCAGGGATGCACATACGCAAGGTCTTCCAAGGACCTGGGCACAGCAGAGCAGAAGTGATGCAGTGGAATGAGCAGAACAATACCATACAGTTGATGTTGAACGAGATTTCATAATTATAATCCAAATGTCAGTTGACTACTTGGCTTTGTACGTGACACTTAGAAGATGAGATATTCAGAAACATGCAATTTGTTTTTCCGGGGAAAATATGCCACAAAATCTGCACATGATAATTTCAAGTTTAAAAAAATGCATAAACTTTTGCTGCTTTTCCAAGAAATGCATACAAAATAAATCAATGTAGCTGCATAGTTTATGCAGGCAATAAAATAAACACTGCTTAGCATTTGGGCCAATAATATATGACACAAAATAAATCCAAGTACTATAGAATCTTATAGCATATAAATCATAACAAAAGCTTATAGTCTGAAACCTGCGAGCAACTTCTGAACCCAAAGGTAAGATTCCTCATATACCAGGATGGAAACACGGTGAGGATTTTTGCCATTATTGCCAGTTTTGCTTGTCCTTTTAAGCAATTAAGGATTCTTGGATCTCCAGGCCTATGCTCACACGTGCACATACCTAATTACCTTGCCTTAGATGTCCAGAGGGCCGCCTACGCGTGCCTGCGCACTCTGGCATGTTCCCAGCTGAAGGTAGGCAGCCAGCAGCCTCTCTCCTGTGTGCAAACCCCTGGTACGTGGCCAGTCCATTTGTTCCCATCCAGCTAGCAAAAGGAAAGCCAGATTTTTCAGGCCTGAGCTTCTCACCTGTCATAGCTTTGGGTAAGGAACCGCTCTGTGTCTGCGGTTCTAAGCAGCAGCAGGAAATCCCTCAGCCGGCTCTCAGGACACAGCATGCCCCACAGTAACAGCAGACTGATCCTCCACCCACACTCCACATACAGCAGGTCAGGTATAAAGTGCTTCAAAAGGCTGGTGGCAAAATGTAGTTGGGTTCAACTTCTGGTCCCAGTCAGACTTGGAAATCAATCTGGGACTGCAGCGGGCAAGCAATGGAGTAACGCAGACTGGTCTGATGCTAGCCTCTGGGCTTGTTTCCCCATTACATCCTGCTCGTGTCCTCATTTGTCTTAGTGAAATACAGGTGGAAAACACCACCATGCTGCAATTGTACCCTTTCTGGGCAAAATTACCAAGCAAAGAAAAAGTCCCAGCTCTCTAAATCTCTCACTTTCACAAATCCATCCACTCTCCTTTGTTCCCCTTTTCTCTTTTAAAGAAAAAAAAATAAATACATAAATCTGTAGCAATCAAAAACCAAAGTGGCTGGAAAAATCGGAGCAGTAATGGGATAACCTTGGAAGAGCGTGGGTGAGAGATCTGGAACTCCGCATGGACAGGGCCCATTTTTAAATCCGTACGAGAACTGAGCTTAATCTGTCGTCCCTGCCTCCGACCTCAGCCCTCGCTGCTCTCAGTGACAGCCATGGCCAGGCAGTGTCACAAAGCCACAAAACATGAATCTGTGTTGATTTTTCCTCTCAATACCATCCACGTTCTCTCTGGGAAATGGCACATAAAGGCAAATGTAACCTCAATAATACATTATTTAGAAGTTAAGTAAGAGGCATCAACAACGAAGGCCCGAGTTTCAGCTGCCACAAATGAAAGGCACTATACACCTGCTGATTTGCATCAGTCTGGCTCTAAGCAGTTAGCCACAATAACACCTTTATAAATATTTTTAATTGACTAGACCTATAATTTGTATTCTAGCTTCATATATACACATATATATGCCTTTATTTGTTTTTCCTTAACTACTGCCACTTATCTGAAATGGGCTCCCCAGATTTATTGTGTAAAACATTTTTATTAAAAAGAAATTTGAAAGCCAAAGCCTCGCTTGGGTTCATTTGTCAATGCAAAATAAAAATAAATCAGAGCTCAGCTATGATGGCAGTATTCATTTCAAGCAAGCCTCCTTTTAGCTCCAGGTTATATTCCATCTTTACGCTTGTGGCACAGCAACATTGTCAGTTAAATCACTGGCCTCTGCATTGCCTTTTCTGAATTTTGTATGACTTTATGGCTGATTTCCTGAGCAGCTATAAGTCACTCTACCAACACAAGGAAAAAAAAAAAAAGAGGTGTTTTGCTTTATCACGCATATCATTCACGGTTTATTTTTCTCCATTCAGTAGTTTACTTTAGGGGGGAAAACAACAAAATCTTAGAAAATGCCTCTCAGAGAAGACAATCTCTACTAACGCCTCTTCATTTCTTCTTTTACAAGAGAGACATTAGTACTGTGTCATATTTAACAAAGCACTTTGTAAGCATTCATTAATCATGTAGTGCCCCTGAGAGGCACATTATGTAATGTTTAATCTGCTCAGCTGAGGCTGTAAGTACAAGAAACCGCTCAAAATTTTATCAGCTTGACAATAAGGAGAGATGTATTTTAAGCATGACCAGTGCAGTCACACTGCACTCGGAGGGAGCCACCTCAGCCAGGTCCCTCCGTTACCAGCAAGCTCTCAGGGCGGGTTGTGTAACAGCCTGCCTGGGTTTGCAGAAAGGGTGCTCTCCGTTTCCCAAAGCCACTGCAGATTTTTTACATGCAATTTCTGGGTGCCCAAGGGTTGATTTGCAACGCTGCTGACAGCTTTCCCCACCAGTTGTGTACTTCCTGATGCTGTGCCATGCCGGTGGTTGTTATCTCTGATAACAAACAGCCCTAAACTCTGCTGCAACCCTCTTATCCCTCCCTAGCCTTACACAGGATCAGCCAGACCTGACTTTCGCATCAGTGTCAGAGAAAGCTTTGGAGACAAATCCATCTTCAGAAAACATTACACGGAAAAAGAAAGCTGCAGTGAGCTTCAGACAGAAGCTTTGCATAGTGTCAAATGGCAACCAACCATTTGCATCAATTGCTATTTTGTTGTAAAGAATTGGTACTGGATGTCCATCAGTGCTGACTCAGAAACAGACAAGCACCAGCATTCCATAATGCACGTCGTTTTCTGGAAAAGAAATTACTGTTTCCAGGCTTTCTCCCAGTTTTTCGTATTCTGCTTCCACCTCCCAGTGATCAATATTTCAGTTCCACTACACACACAAGTTTCTTGGCTACTTGCATTTCCTCTATTGCCACGGATCACTACGCAGGCTTCAAAACCTCCATTTTAACCAGTGCCCTATTTCAGAACTTCTCACTTTGCAGAGTACAAAGCTTTCTTAAATATTCGTTTTGTAGATACGGACCTGCTTCCCTGTATTGCTTTTATTATTAGCTGGTACATTCAGGCGAAGGCTGAACAATAGAATTAAGCTATCAAGACAACAGAGCTGTGTATTTAAAGCACACTGTCTGTCCTACCAGCCCCTAAAAAAAAAAGCGCAGCAGGTTCACACTTGTGAGTTACTTATAAGGGTTGCTGCAGCTCTCCTTCTTAAAAGGATCTATTTAAAAGTTGTATGACATCTATTTTCTCTCTGGGAATATCTTTGTAGTGTTTCATCTTTCCTTGCCATCAAAAAAAGAGCTGGCTATACTGCAACCCACTGGAGATTGCATATTCTCTGGCTCCCTAGCAGCTGCTGGCTGGTTTCACATTTCCTGACATCATTGAATCTAGTGCCTCTTTTTTTATTTTTTTTTTTAAACCATTATTCAATGAAAAGTTCAGGAAAATAGTTTAGTTTTTGCTAGGCTTCTTGAATTCTTATTGTTCATCCATCACTGCATGGATGCCTCATAGCACACACACAGCATCAGGAGGTACTGGCAATTAATGGGAGTGGGAAATGAGAACAGCTGAGCTCTAATCTTAGCCCTGACACCAGCACGCTGTAGCTACACCTTCTTTGGGGCAAGACCTCAGGGTTTGGGAAGTGTTTCTGCAGTTCCAAGGAACTAGATGATTATTTTGTTTAAAAAGAAAAAGAACTATAGCGGGGTGAGGGTTGCCTTAAAATAAAAAAGTCACAGGAACACTGGCAAAACATGAAATTGGAGTGTCCTCTTTTCAGGATGCATCATGTGAGGTCCTTGGGACCAGACATATCACAGAGCTGACTCACAATTACATCACCTTCTCAGGAAAAAAGCTGTAGCAATGTATGTACGTACCTCCACGCCGCATGACTGGCATCTATTCCTTTAGCATCGACAGCATTTGCCCGCTTTGTGGTTTAAGCTGCCTATTTAAATAATTTGTAATGAGTGTGGAACACAAGATGACTTAGGGAATGGGAGTTAGCCCATGTTTGAAGCAAGACATGATTCTTCAATGGCAAGCACATGCCCTGGTTCCAGGAGCCCCAGCACTGTCATCAGCCATTCGTTTCCATCATCAGTTTCTTTTGTTTGAGAACCCCTTTTTGTCTTCAGTGCGCTAGATAGCGAGTTTTTATAAATTGGAGCTCTGGGACCGGGGGATCTCTTTGGTCATGCTAGCAGTGACAGGGAATACAAATGTGTCAGCTTCCCAAGAGCAATTCGGGTACCAGCAAAGGAAAATTTCCGCTGGTGTGTCTGCTTATTCATTCCCTTTCTTCCCTCTCCCCCCCCCTTTATTTTGTTGTTGTTTGCACAACAGAACAGAGCGCTGTTGAACAGAATGACATTATATAACATGCTACAATAAGCAGCCTGCAAAAGAAAAGCATCCTGGCTTTAAAAGATCACTTCCAAATTGTGCAAGATGTGGCAATGAATGTGCAGGAGTAAATTAGGCACTGGGAGAGAAAACCAACCCTCTTCAGTGATAAACTCAAATTACAAATATACCTTTCATCATTTCATTTGACATTTGTGTATACAAAAGCCTGATAGTAAACCCTCATGCAAAGCCTTCTATTAAGTACACCAGAAAATAATATTTTGGGCTATGGATCAAAGGAGGAAGAAAAAGAAAAAAAAAAAAAAAAAAGAAAAAGAAAAAAAAAAAGAAAGAAATCAGCAACTGGGATGAGGAGAAACTAGCCCAGTTCCCTAAAGCCTGCCTCATTTCAGCCTTCCTGGGAGCAGCAGGGACAAACTCCACCCCATGCTCTGGGAACCTGCTGAGCTCAGCAAGGCTCTTTGGGGATCAGCACTGCCCTATTTCGGGTGATATCGGTCACAGGTAAAACAGTGAAGTGCTGCCACAGGCGTGACAGGTTGGTCTGCAACAGCAAAGGGAGTGAAAGACACCAGAAACGTGGCTGAAGTCCACAGAACTGAAGGACAAACCCAGAGGACACCCTGCAGACCTGTGGGTCTCCTCCTGGGCAGCACCATGGGGCTGTTCGTGCTCACCCTGAATTTCTTCCCCCACAAGACAGTTTGCTTCTGCATTATGAATTAGCAATACATCAAAACCCTCCATGCATACTGAAGGTAGGCAGGTCCCCAGATGATCAAGAAAGCAGCAGACTGGTCCTCCTTGGAATTCATGCAGCTGAACAAGGGCTTTGTTGGAATGAGAAAACCTCAATCAGAGCAAATCTTTTCAGGATACGCTTCCTCAGAGATGGTCAACAGGGCTCAGAGCTGCCAGACAAATTGCAGCCAGCAGGTAGCTGTGGTGATTAGGGAGGGAGAAGAGGAAAACCACCCTCACCATTTCTGGTTGCAGGTCTCACCTTTCCACCAGCCAGAAAAGGGGCTCGGTGACGCAGCTCTCCAACACTACCTGCATTTCCAGGGCATAACTACTGCCTCAGGCAAGGAGGGACTGCAGGACACAGCTCTCATTTCAGCTTTGCGTCAAATAAGAGTGCTATTAAATTCCCATAGGTAAGCTGAGGTTCGAATACCCTAGAACACAGGAGAACCTCTCCACCATTCCATGATTCTGAGTCATTTTGAGGAAATTCCTTTCCTTTGGTCTACTCCCAGCCACAGGCAGCTTATACAGCTGATGGGTCTGGCAGTGAGGTCCACAGCCCAAGTCCTGCTGAAGCCGTTGCAGAGGATCCAGCCTGAAGTTCCCACCAGATTTCTCCCTCCCAAGGTTCGTTTCCCCCATCTTCCCAATCTGAGCAAGCAGCAGAAATCCCCCCCAGGGCAGAGAGCAGCGCCCCACGGAGATGTGCAGTGGCCACTTGGCAGCCCACGGGTGGGCAGTGGCACCCCTTGCAGGGTAAGGAGCAGCGCAGTAGGGGATGCCCCAATTCCTCCTTCAATATTCAGCTTTCTCACTGTCATCAGCCACTTGCTCGTCCACCCCCAAGCCTCCATTCCCACCCTCCTGCCCTAATTAGCAATGCTGCACATGGAGCACACCACATCGGTAATGGCTTAAACCTCAAAAGGCAACATTTTAATTACAACTGCGTTAGAACAGAATCCGTTGTCTAATCAAGCTTAAATTAAATGCATATTTAGCGATTTTCATGCTAGCATTCCCAGAAATGTGATACTTGCACAATGAATTATTTATTTTGCATAGCTCTCTAGTATTTTTAAGAACAGAAACAGCAAACCAGCACTCCAGGAAGGTAGGTAAATGAATTAACAACATTTTTCCAAATTACCATCTTCCCTACTACCTTGGCTTCCGTGGACTTAGACCTCTTACAATAACATGAATTAAAGAGCAATCAAAACCTGCCAACAAAATCACAATGTGCATTTCCAGGATAAACAAGCACGGAAGGGTACTTTATTAACAACCACCTACAGTAATATTTACTCTGTTTGCAAGGTTGGAGCTCCAGAGGCAGACTTGCTGCTGCTGCAGCTACAGTAGACAGGCCAAAAAGAGACCTTTTCCCTGTTAGTAGTGAGTTCAAAGCCCACAAAAGTTGCTGTCCATGGTTACAGAATGACACCAGTAGTAGCCAGACAATGCTCCATGCACCACAAGCTGCTTTCAAGGACTTCCACTCATCTCTCACAGACCAGTGCCCCCATCCAGCAACACGGTTCACCTGGAGCCCAGCAAAAAACAGGTGTATAAATCCCCTCAATTGCCAGTGATTTTTAGGATGGATGATCTGAATGTTAATTAAGCTGGCCAAGAACTTTGGTTACCTAGGCCCAGGTCTGGCAAACTGTTTACCAGAATGAACATGGCTGGAATTAACCAAGTGCTCTGGAATATGCACACAGACTGTGCTTTGCCACACCAAGCCTTCACTGTACACCTCTGTGCAAACAAACCTCTGCCTGCCTTTGCTCCAGCTCAGCTGCCCAGTAAACCAGCATGATAGCACTTACTGGAGTGCCACAAAGCACAAGTAATATTGTCTAGCACTTCAGATCCCACAATAAAAAGTTATATGAGCACAAATATTACAATAACTACACAGTATTATACCATAAAAGTAGTGTCATTAGAGTTATAAATGGGAAATGCGAGTTAATGCTGTGTAGTTTTCCACCAAGTGCATGAACATTCACCCATTATAGACAATAAACTACCTGGTATAGTAATTGTTGTCTTTTATAAGCAGTAGCCAAAATTTAAGAGAAGCAACAGGTTGAATTCCCTGCAACACCTGACGCTTGTACATTGGTTGCTTTTGATGAACAGCATCACAGGAAAGGAAAAAAATAAAATAAAAATCAATGTTATAAGGCTTTCACTGGAAATAGAATGGTCTTATTTCAGTTATCCATCATAATCCCACTGCTACTGTGAAGAATGAGGGAGCAGAGAAACATGTAAAGGGGTCTTGGCAAAGCACAAGGGGAAACTTTCTCCAGCCCCCTAAATCTCTAAAGCCCTGCTGAAGCTGGATAAGGTATGTTTTAATACTCAGATGTTTATGATAATCAAATTCCACCCTCTGCGACTGAAAGTCTGGGTCCAAAGATATATTTTCCGCTAACATACCAAACCATTAGTCAAATTCCACTTAATTATTTTTTAAACATTTTGAGTTGGTTTCAGATAAGAATGATTCAGATTTTGAAGATCTTCTCTTAAACAAAACCCACACATGGGCAGGACAGATGGTGTTATACACATAATACATCACTTATGGAGGGGTGGGGAGAGAGCGTAAATAAAATACCATGTCTTTGCATACTTTAGTAGATAAGAATAGGTTGCATCACTTGCAGTTAGTCACAAGTCCAACAAGGAGCCTGGAAGCTCCAGAGAACTCAGACAAAGAGCTCACAAGGGTCTGGTGGTGGGACATTCCCAGGCACCCGTGGATTACACCTGGCTTGCTCCCTTTATGTTCCAAAGTTTTGGCAGACAGTTTCAGCCAAGTCACAGCAATAACCCATGGTTAAAATGCAAATGGCAGCTGAAAAGTGTCCAAGCACACTGCAAAAATTGAGCACCCTCCCTAGTGCAACCTGGGATGCTTTTAGAAAGGCGCTTGGGTAGTAGTCTGGTGTCGATGAGGCACTGACACCTTCCCAAAGCCCTGAACGTGCAACCTCCTGATCACATTCAACCTTAGCTTTTCCTCCAGAGCCTCCAGGTCACACACAGACCAAACCCAGTACCTGAGAACTGGTGGTCTCACAGCCTGGAGGGAGGTGTGAGACAGTAAATAGGACGTGGATCACATTTGGATAATGGAGTAAAGATCCCATGCTCCCTGTAAATGGAAGCAGCTGAAATCACTTCCCATTTTCATTGTCAGAAACTAAATAACGTTGAAGACTACCTTTTTGAAGACTGATATGCATATTTTCCATTCAGCTTTGTCAGTTGTCTGAAAAAAATTAGCTACCCTAAGAGACCTTGTACCACAAAGAAGAAAGTGAGGCTATACCACCTCCCATGTGAATTTGGTTCTTCATAATTGGATAAGCTTCATCTGTTTTTCAAAATCTGCTTAAGGTTTGCAGATTTCTTAAAGGTAGTTCAAAAAATAGAAAATTATGCTGGTTCTGAGCAAGCATGCGCTGGGGCACAGGGTGGGAGGGAATTGACTTCATTATTCACAAACCAAGAGAGGTAGAAGACGGCTCGTGAAAAAGGGCTGCTCGCTAATGTAGTGTACTTGATCTTCTGGCTGGTTGGTAAACACCTCAAGGAAATCTAGAATTTAATATTAAATAAGACTGCTACTTCCAAAGTAAATAATAGATAGCTCTCCTAATGCATCAGAAAACCGACTGCAATCTCTTGCAGCTGTGTCCTTTGACATGGGCAAACAACAAATACATTGGGACAATTTTCTCAAAGTGCACACCTACTACACCAGAGATCAGCATGACCCACAGCATTTAAGTGGGGATTGCCCTACCAGACTTACTCATCAACCCAATTCCAGTCCATTTTTAAGGAACAGAGAACCCGGAGGGAATGTGACTGAGACAGCAGTGAGATGCACCACCTCCATCAGCTGTAAAGTCAGATTGACACCTGCAGCATTAGAACTAGTATTAAAATAAGCATTGAATGAAAGTTTAAAATACGCCCTCTCCATGCTGGAAAATTGAATTGTCTACTTGTTCTCTAAACAAAATCTGTGCAGAGCAGTTTTTGAGAGAGATCTGCCATTTGCTTGTCCAAAGAAGAATGATTTTAGCAATAGTTGTACGCTGCTGTGCAGTAGAAGTGCTACATACAAGATTTCTCTCAACTTACTAGTTAAAATTGAAATTACTCCCCTAAGTAGCACGTGTTTCCCTGTGAATATGGACTACAGACTACTCTGCTACTTTTTTTCTTGTTTTTGTTTTGTTTGTTTTGGTGTTTGGGTTTTTTGTTTTTAAATAATTTCAACTCCTGCAGCGTGATTGAGTTAGGAAGTTCCAGTATCCTTGACCGGAACAGCTGTGGCAGCTAAAGCCAGTGCAGATGCCACCAAAATCACGTGCACGTTACCTTCAAGTGAATTCAAATGTCCGTGTCGGGTTTCCTTACCTAGGCAGTATTTTGGGGGATGTTAGCTGTCACTGGCCTAACACAGCTCCACCCTGCATGTTCACACATCTTAGCAAGGTCCTTAGGAGAGGCTCGCTCGCCCTTACCTTCGCAAGGCTGTTCGTTACATATCTGCATTTCCATGAAACCACACTGTGCTGATGAATCATTTTGTTGGACTGCTAAGACGGAGGCAGTCACATCCCATGACAGAGGGTGATGCAAGTCACTTGGCAATGAACCTAATCTCCTTACTGCTGAAGGGACAGAGGGAGCAAAGCGCTGAAGCTTTTGAAATGTAATTAACAACATGTGTTATCTTCCAAATGACTGCATGATCTCAGAACGGTTCTGGGAGCATTTAAAGTAAGTTGTGCCCTATATAAGCAAGACAAAACTACAAACCTGCAAAGTATTAAAGAGGTGCAGTCTAACTAAAGTCAATTTGCCTGGATTAATTAGTGTACTGTTAGATATTTGTTTGTAAAGCTCCACAGATATGAGACATGTCCAGTACTGAGTATAATTCATTCAGTTATTGCCAAGACCAATCCCCAAATGCTCAACCAGGACTAGGGCTCAACGGACACGTGATTAAATAAGAGCCTCAAGTTTACCCAAATGAAAAAATGAGTTTCTAGGTGGGAAGAGGCGTCAGATAATGGGCAAATGCTGAAAAACTTAAAGAAAGAAACCCTATAAAATCCTAGTATGTCTAATCTGTACACTTGCATTTAAACCTGAACTTGTGATTTCCTTAGAGTACCTAATGCTAAGAACACGCACACAAAAAACGTATGTAAACCAGAAGCATTCACAGTTTTGAACAGCTTTCTCAACAGCTGCTGAAAGGCATTGCTGAGGGATCCATACCAGGACCACAGTCCATCAGACACAGATTTCTCGGTTTCACATATGGCTTCTCTCATATAGCAGTTTGTTCCATAAGGAGCATAGGAAGGGATTGGCATGTATCAGACCCTGTGCTACAGCAAAATCATTTCTCCCCATAAATCTAATTATTTTACTAGGATTCCAACTTGTACTTCATTGCACAAAAACAAACAAGCAAGGGCATGATTGCCACCACTGCAATGCCATTTCTGAGCAGACAAGACATGGACACTACCCCTGAACACTATCATCCTCATTGCTTTAGTCCCGGCTGTTTATTAAAACAGCAGAAAATGTTTTACTTGTGTTCATAATGAGTGCTGCTGGCTAAGCAACTGCACTATGTATGCCAGTGTTCAATGACAGCCCAGTTGGCAGAGCGTAAGAAGGAAACGAGCTCAGAAGTGTTTCCAAAGGGCTCCATTTTGCAGGGGAACGAGCTCCTTCAATATACCCTTAATCTGTGTTCTTTTATGAAAAAGAGACAACGAAAAGGGCTGGATTGAGTCAGAGTAAAGAAAATTCAGCATACAAAAAGCAAAACTACAGCCATAATTACCTGCCTTGAAACTCCCTAGGTGTAGGATGCCTCTCAGAGCACAGAGTAAGATGACAATGCTTTAGGTGCTGTGCTCCAGAAGTCCCAAAGCAGCTAACACGGCCTCTCTGGGATTCCACAGGAAAGAAAAAAAAAAAAAAAAAAAAAAAAAAAAAAAGGACTAACACTTAATTATCATTCCAGATTACATTGGCACTTGGCAGACTAAAAACTTGCAGAGGTTAGTGCAAATTTCTGTGCAGGATGCAAAACCAGAAACCAAAGGTTTGCTTGTCTAATTGAATGAGTGAGTAAGAGGATGGTTGCACCTGCCCTACGGGCAACAATTCAGAGACCGTCCAGCTTGCACTTCAGACTGGGAGACTGATAAATGCAAAGACATTTGGAAATTTGCTAGCACAGTCCGCAGTACATTTGCAAAAGCTATCACAAGGTATGCACAACAGCAGAGATCAGTGGCAAAGACCTCTCCTCCTTGTGCTTTAAGATCCTGCTCCCTTAGCCCTGGAGAGCTAGTCACACTCCTGCCCATTCCTTCAGATATTTCCAAGCAGCAGCACCTTGGGCAGAAAGGACCACACCACCTCGCTACATTTCAATTCTCCACCCAGCTCCTAACAAATTCCTGCACACCGTGCCCTGCCTTCCAGCCCTTTCAACAAGCCCTTTTATTCAATTTTCACAGAGAAGCTAGGACACAAGCTAATCAATACCATGTTCAGGGTAAAAGTGTGCAGATACATTTTTCTTCTTAATCAATTTTGCACACACTCCTCCCTACAACCTTCAGCTCTCTGGGAAGAAACCTCAGTTCTGCACTGAGCAGTGTCCTGGGGGACGCAGAAGCCTACAGCTGATGCACAAGAGCTGATCTGTATCACCTCCTGAAGGCAGCATGGAGGCTTCCGAGCCTTGATGGCAGCAAGCAGTTGGGAGGATGTCACAGGAGAGTAGTGGGGTGGGGGGCATCAAACAGACCAAAACAAACAAACAAAAAACTACAAATGAACAAAACTTAGCATTGAGGGTTTACCCCACAACAAGGTGACCATCTCTGAACATGAAGCCTGGGCAACACCCAAGGAAGGGAAAGCAAAGGTTTGTGTCACCAGGATGACAGGGGATGCTACAGGCTGTCCTGCAATGGGCAAGTTTCCAGGAAAGCCCAAGCACCCTCCTGGTAGAAAACATCTTTTCCACGCATTTCAATAGCAGGCCAGACATCCTGCTGGCCTCTCATGGCATCAGCCTGGTGGCCTGCCGTAACCCCAGCGTGCCCTTAAAGCAACATTCCCAGCTTCCCAAAATAGAGCATGTGAACAGATGTTTTGGAGAAAAGAAAGCAAACATCTGTCCTGCTGGAAACACAAATCCTCCACACCCAGCCCTGCCATCCTGCAGCTTGGCAATGACCCACCCTCAAGTCCTGCAGCACAGGGGCAGGCACAGGGAAGAGCCCAGTTCCCACATCACAGCCACCAGCACCACGCTGGATTTGAAGCAATGCACAGCACCCGGAACAGCCCAGTATCTCTAATGTAAACCCAGGCTGGCATCCATAGGATCTAAGCAAAGAGGCTCGGGGTCAGCTAGATGCCTTCGCAGTGTTTATTAAAAGCAGTTTTGGACATAGGAGATGAGCTACTTGGTGGCGTGATGGAGCATGCATGGGGACCACGCGTGTACGTGTGGTTCTGCTCAGTTGCTAGCACCATGCAGTAACGCTGAACAAGTGCAAGAAGTCATGGGAGCACCGGGAGGAAAATCCTGGCTGCTACTTTAATTGAAAGTCTGCTTGTTTGCTATGCTCTCTGCCGGCAGCTCCAGCACTTTAAATAAAACATGACCAGTAATTTATTTAGCACGCAAGTTTTTGAAACGTTCCTTTGCACTGCTCTAACTAATTTATGCCACAGAAGATTAACCCTGATTTTGCTCCACGTCCGTGCACTTGGAGCAACTTGGTGCAAGATCCACGGATCCATGTTAAGTGTTCTAAAATCCAACACTGGTCATTTTTAGTGCTACTCGAGCCCCAGGTTTTCAGAAAAAATATGACCCAACCAATGATCCACTCCCTCCCTCCTAAGATTCAGTTTTACTCTTATCTCTCCTTTTTCTTCAGGAACATCCAATCTGTTATTTGTTCTACACGTTATGGGGCTGATCAGATGATACATGGACACCTCTGAGCAGTCAGTACAGCTCCAGCTGCAAGTCTGAAATACGGCGAAAGACTTTATAATGAAGAATTTACTTGTGTGCAGACACTGAGCACACACCAGTGTAGGGTGGTTATCACACTAGAGGATGAGCTTGCTGCAGTTACCTTGAAACATTGCCATGAAGCTCGGGACAGCTCTGGGGGTAGGTTTTGCACTGCCAGAGCGGTGTCAAAATTTACACTGAAGCTCAGTTTCAGTCAGTCCCTCTTCTCATGTGCTGGGAAGTGGGTGCCTATTTGTTTATGCACAATTATGTGCGTGTATACAAGTAAACATGGATAAAATGTGTTCCTATACAACTATACACATGCAATGTTTGTGTACACAAGTTACTTTCACAGACAAAAAGACATAAGGGGAAAGAAGTGTATTGTTTATATAGCTATTAAATATTTATCTGTATCTCTGAAATGCAATCTGAAGGGGAATGCTAAGAGCTGGTTGTTGGATTTGTGTTGTTCTAGCATGCTTAATAGAAATCTTAGAAGCAGGTTGTAAACAAAATGAAAACAGCAATTCATAAAATGATAAACAATAACATGAGTAAAAGTCAAAACTGGCACAGAGAAAAGATCTTCAAGATTCAGCTCCCCCTCTCACCTCTGCTGTTGATGCAGACCATGTTATTCATGCCAAGAAAACAAACTTTCTAAATACTTCAGTTTTAGGCAGAGCTTGTACTGGGCGGAGAATTGTAAAGACCTGAGCAGCAATAAATCCTTTTTGCACTTAGAACTCAAAGACCATCTCACATACGTAGCGTCCTTTTATTCATGTTGGGAAAAGGCTATTTGTTTAAGCCAAAATCAAAAGAGCACGTGTCTCACTGAAATGCTTTTTCTTTCATAAACTCTCTAAATATTTCAAACTTTGTGTAAAACACTGAGGAACCCTCTCCAACCACTACAGGACTGTTCCTAAGATCCAGCTTAAATTTCTGTGCTATGGCTTGTTATGACAGGTCTCTTCAAAGGTGGATAGCTATGAACCCTGCATTTATCCTTAACCGCACTTTCTGTTCCCTTACATGAGCATTTTTGTGTCAAAATACTGCACAACTAGTTGATTCTACAAGCCATGTTGGTACACGGTAGTTTAACTGGAGGAAAATCAGGTCTGGGGAATGTTCAGGCAAACTGTCAAATCCAAACAGACCAGGTGGTGAGAATAGCATGTGAATGCCTTCTTGTACGTGATCCAGGTCTAAAATTATCTTTAAGAAATGGTTTATATTTAAAAAGCAGTTTGATAGCTGGAAGACAGTAGGGAAATTACATAAATGAAGATCTAGCTCAAATCAAGCTTTGCTGAGACCAAGATGCAATTTTAGAAACTAACCCAACTAAGAGGAAGCTTGGGTCTCTCTGCAGGGACATCTTTGGGTTCTCACTACACAAATAAAGGCTGTACAGCTGCCTAGGTAAGAATACATGGCACAGACCAGCTCTTCAGCACCAGGAGCTGCTAACAAGCCAGCTCAGACATGTGCTGAGCTACTGAAAATACAACAGCTCCATCTGAATTAAACCTGCTTTCAGAAAGCTTTGCTTACCCCTTTCCATAGGAGGGTGCATGAAGCCCCCTCACTCTGCAGCACTTGCTGGACAACACCGACATGCATCCAGCTGCTCTGCTGGCCCTGAGCACCCTCCCAGTTTGCACAGCATGCTACAGCGATGCTATTTCCTACCAGGACAGGCAGCACCAAGCCCTGGTGCTATCCATCTTCAGCCAGCTGCACTTGATTATTAGCGAGGGTGTCAGCATGAAACATTATTTCTCCTAAAAATCTTTATTAGTAAACACAAGCACGCTAAATATTTAAGGCAGAGTTATATGCTCTACTGCTTAATGTAAAGTGCAGAGAGAGCAGTACACTAATCAGTTGAACATACAGCAGGGTTCATCTTAAAGGATCGTTGAATAGCAATCAAGATGCAGCAGCGTTGGGCGCTGGTTATTCCACCACACAGCAGAGATCATATTTAACGATAATGAAACAACGAGAAGGCCCATCTTTTCTGGGGTTTCAATTTTGCCGTCTTCAGTAGCTATTTACGTGGTGGCGGCTGTGGAGAACAGGGTGCAACTCTACTTGGAAGGAGTTGTGCAGAGTCTGGTTTGGGAAAAATTGAATCTCATTGGGATCTCCCCAGCACGGCCAGGTGCACCCAGTGCTCAGCCACAAGGAGCATGCTGAGAAATTATGATTGAAAGGAGAGGTGAGAAAGCCATCACCACCTCTTCCAAAGGATCTGTTTGAAAAATCAGGTGTTTGCATTTATTTTTAACCACTGCAAAATAAGTAGTTAACAACACAACATGCCGTGTTTAAAACAAAGGGTTATTTTAGACGTTTTCTGAAGGGGGGAGGGAGTAATAGTAAAGAAATTCTTGGATCCATACCTCTCCCAGACACTTGAGTGCCCAAAACATACACCGCTTTTTTATTTGATCCCATAGCAGCAGTCATTCCTTTCCCACAGCCATGGTGTTCCCAGGCAGCAAAATCCCTGGGTCCCATGCAAGCACCCAGACCCCACTCTAGTACCACTGGTACCCAGAAAATGAAGCGACTGCATTGTGGCCATATTGATTTTGCTTCCCAAAGATGTTCTAACTCCACAGAGCCTACAACTCCCATAAAGATGATCTGATTAGCTCTGCAATTGTGCTTATTGCTACCAGACCCCTTTTTTCTTCTTAACGGGATTATTGATTTAGAGTTTATAGCAACTTAAATGTAACAGCAAGACGTGCTGTGCAGAGACAGAGCAAAGAAAGAAACATTCACTTTTAACAAGAACAAGATAATTCTTCTCTGCGCGTATAAATGAAGAGAGCATAGCTATTAAAATAATTGATTTGTCAACTATCTTCTTGTAAAATGCCCTGATTTGTGTACTTGGTGCTGGTCCAAGGGACAGCCACTGGCTCTCACCTGATGCTGCAGCACCTCCCTCCCTGGACGTGCCTCTGCCTTCCCGAGATGGGCGAGCTGGCCTGCTCAGAAGTATCCTGGAGAAGGGTCAGGCAGGGAGGAAGGGAGTGAGAACTGCCCGTGGGCAGGGGAACACAAGGGAGAACAGCTACATACTACACCTCATAAGGGTAGGAAATGCAGCAGAAAGCCACAGCACAAGCTGTCCCTCTCAGTGGACTTGCTGTGCATAAGAGGTGCTCTGCAAAACAATGCAAAAGTCTACGTAGAGGAAAAATACAGGTTGGTCCTTCCGGGGAAACAAACAAACAAACCTCAACTAGACTTGATTCACTTTCTCCACACCTCCACCCCTCATACTAATGCAATTCCGAGGAGAAGGAGAAAACTAAAAATAGAAAAAGAGAGAAAAACTTGGAATCTATGCATTTACCCTAACAAAATACCCATCTCCAGTCCAATTCTACAGTTAAGGAGGTTTTGAAGCATTTCCCTGAATTAGTCTGGGGCTATTTATTAGAGATGCAAAGCGATCCTTCTATTTCAGCTCCCATGAAAGATCAAGTTAACATGTAGATCACAAGAGTTGAGAAAAAAAAGAATATTAAAAAAAAACACTGAAGAGGAAATTCAGTGCTAAAAACTGAGGTTGCTGTAGAAATCTCAGAATGTTGGTGTCAAGAAGTACCTATGCATAGGGAAACAGCAGGCACTCTACTGAACAGTCCAAGAGATCCAACCTCTAAATAAAAGAGGAAGAAAAAAAAAAAAGAAAAAGAGAACAGATATTGATGAGCTCCAAGGGAAGTGCTGGGAGGAAAGCCCACACATAAATTAGGCTGCTGAAGACTACTGGGATTTCAGTTTTGATATATTCATTGTACAACTCTGTAGCTTCAATTAAAGTCCATGGTAAACAAATTAAGAGCGGGGAAGTGACAGATTTCCAAAAGTAGCTGTCTACAGGGAAGTAGCAACAAGTGGCTGTATGTTCCACACGAATCCATACCAGGCCTAGTGTACTCACTGTCATTTTTAATTCTGAAACAAATGTACATCCTACTACGTGAACTTACAGACTACAAAGGACACCACAGTAGTAGAACAGGATGGAAAGAGGCCAGCAGCGTGGCCTGGGTAGCTTAATAGATTGGAATTTTTCCAACAAAATAGATTTTAATAAAGCCAAGACACGGAGCTATATGTCTAGGAACCAACAAGCATTCTGCATGAGGAACCACATCCTGGAAAGCAAGCTGAATAAAGGGTTTGTCAACATAAAGAACAAGCAATTTGTTAGGCGTTCCCAGTGGCAAAGCAATTAATATCATCCCTGAATATATGAATCCAAGAACAGCATCTGGGACAGAAATGATATTTGACTTCTCTACAGGGCATTGGCAGGAACCAATCCCTCCTTCAGCTGAAGAAAGACTCACACTAGCAGAAGAAAAAAGCCACAGAAATTATAAGGCTGCAAGAAAGACCCCAAAATGCTCCTAGCAGGTTATGCACCAAAAGACAGCATGCGGCCCTTCAAAACCCCTTCCTCTGCCTGCAAGGGCTCACATCCAGCCCACCTGGTGCTAGGTGCCTTCTGCACCACTGCAGTTAACGCTACAGCCACAGAGTTCTGAGCATGTTAACCGAGATCCCTTAAGAACGGGTTCTAATGCTAAATGCCTGCAGGGGACCGAAGGGATGCTTCACCATGCCCCAGGCCACCGGACCCTGCTTGTGCCCAGCCGACACCCTCAGTGAGACTGCTGGAGCTGCACCTTTCTACTAAGCCTTTTCTTTTTCAAGCTCAAGCCAAACAATTCCATTTCACATTTAACCCTTGTGTAATGACATTTTTCCTCCATCATTTCCCTCTACGTTATTATTTTAAATACAAGACAGTGCTATTATAAATTTCATCATAAATATTATTGCCAAGTGCTGATGAGCAGATGTTAAGCGGCATTTAAAGATTACAGCACCAAGGTAGGTCAAGTTATTTTAGTTCTCTCTGGAATCTAGAAAGCTCTTTTAAGCTGATTTTATGACGAACCCGATTGCCTGCTTTCATTACTAGAAATTCACCATATCTAATCCCCTTGTTTCATGTGGTAGAGCGTGTGGAGTGACACATGACTGTTTCCCTTCATTCAGTTTAATCAACCAGCTGCAGTTGCATTCAATCACCTTGACTGGGCAATGAGGCTTCACTCACTTTGCCTGCATCGAGAGAATAAATTGGTATGCGCAGGGAGACCTGAACTGCCGCTGACTGCGCTACGATGTTGATTCAGACCCATAATAACAGTCTGTTTGCATCAGTGACCCGGGATGCATGTAAAGAGTTTGGGTGAGTCTGAAAATAATAGACAATAATGCAAAGTAATTCAGCTTGAAGCTGAGCGGAGCAATACGCCATCTGAATGCCAGTTTTGTAGGCAGGGCACCTGGTTACAGCTAGTAAGAGAGCAAAGCATTCACAGTAACTCGCTTGACTTGAGCTTTAGGAGCCTGTTTGGCCTGTCAATAGTCAGAGGACAGAGAGGGGACACCCTCTGAAGGATGACTGAGCACAGCAGTCAGCGAACTCGCTGCACAGCTCTCTGCAGGATGCCCAAACACAGTCTTCCGCTTTTGTGACCTGCCCCAAAACCTCACCTTCAGGCTGGACTGCATGCCTGTGCCTTCAGCTCAGGCAGTGACATTTCTGCTCTTACGCAGAGGTCACCAGCTCACTTCTGAAACGCTGCCCAAGTGATCAAATCCACAGGAACCCCACAGCTTCTCAAGAAGAGCTGAAGCATCCCTTGAGACAGCAGGGCTGGGACAGATTTAGTCTGCTGAAGTCTGAGAAGATTCTGTCATCTTCAACAAGCCTCAGACCAGTCAAACTGGACCAGTATTTTGCTTTATCCCCCAGTCAGTTCGCTGCTCTTACTGACTGCCTCCTTCCCACTATTAGCCTGCATGTAGCTTTCTCCAAGTTCTTATCTGCTGTGGTTGAAGATTATAATGAAACAACTAGCTTAAGTAGGGAGGGAAGGAAAGAACAGAAACAGGTACCATTATTGCAATTTTTGTACCAATAAGATGTGCAAGGGTAACAAAGTCCTGCAGGAGGCACAAAGCCTTTAGACAGACAAATCAGGTCTTTGAGGACCTCTTACACTGAGATATGGAAATATCACTCACTCACTCACTCTCAATAGTCAAAATTAAGTTTCATTCTTCCCCACCATCCCCTATGTGTTTTAGGGGAAGACAGGAATCAAACCCAAATTTGCACATTAAAGTATACAACAATTATGGCAAAAAAATATATAGACAAGTAGAGTTTAAGGGCTCTAGTCAAGTCTTCTTTTTAAAAAAAAAAAAAAAAAACACATCTCCTAAAACAGCTCCTTAGAAAGGCAGCTGAACACAGATGCATGAGCTTCAATTTCCTTCCCCCCACCCTTCAAATTCAGAAAATAATTCAAATTCCAGGAGTGCCGAATTGACCTTGTATTCTCCTCTGCTCGCCTGCTAATTAGAGTTTAACAAGTGGCGCTTCCAGCCCTTCATAGCACATCCAGAACAGAAAGTGATGCAAATGTGAACTGATAGGATCAGAGAGCTTTACCCTACCATCAATTTCTACCGAAATCCAGATGGGACATCAACAGGAATTTTGCAGACAGGGGATGGCCCAAAGCCAAGATGAAAGCAGCACTGATAAATCTGACTGTGGTCATGTTGTTCTGTTACACTTCCAACCTTTTTGAGGTTTAAAATATTACAGCAATTCCCATCTGGGGCAAGGCCCAGAAAGTAATTTCATTCTCTTCTAATGCTTTCAGCTGACAAGGTTGTCAACAGGCAAGTTTTAGTCAGTGAAACGAGCACAGCTTCAGTGAGCCAGGAACATTTAAATCGTCAGAGATAAACTAAGTGTTAGCAAATACAATATAGCTTAGCATAGCTCCAAATTAAATCCACTCGCAGTTCTCACCTAGGCATTAATAACGCAACATATTACAGTGATTTTTCTGGGAAGAAAAAGAGGCTCTCTAAAAAGTCCCCCCCTGCCTGTCCTGATTTTCTGCTCTGGCTGGATTTGCAAAGTTGTAATTGGCATTCACTGACCTTATTATGCATGTAGACTATTGTTAGAGGTATAAATTGATTAAACTAAGGTTTATGGGGTTTTGTTTTGAATTTGTATTTTTCAGAGCCAAAAAGCACACAAATATTTCAATAATGCCTAAAATGCTGCTCAAAAAACAGTCAAATACCAAAGAGCTCATGTAACTAGACTTGTGCCATGTGCTATTATAACAGCATTGCTAATCTGAGAAGATGCAGAGGTATCAAAGGGATGCTCAGGAAGCACCAGAACAATGTTTCAGAATCAAGTACTGTCAGCTCTTCACGACACACAATTTATGTACAATTGTCACCAACACGCTTTTATGTTTCACGTAGGGACACGAGAAGGCAGTGCTCTAGAACAGTTTTCTCGTATCAACAAGCTCATGGTGGAAGCAAAGACCACCTGGGATGCAACAAACTGCACGGACTGCAGTGAACAGGGGGACCTATGGGCAGAGCCCTCTAAAGCCAAGGGAAGGTTCCCAAAGTTTCAACAGTTCCCCGAACAACTTGTCATACAGTCAGCTCCCTCCCTTTCTAAGCTGTAGCATATGCCTGCTGGTAGTTCCAGCTGGTTTTTAGTAGTGAAGGATCATTTCTCAATACCATTGGAAAAAAAAGTCTTTATTGGTAACGTGGCCCCAGAGGTGCACAACAACCATTTGCAAATCTGACATGGGTTTCTACAGCAACCTGCCTTCACCTTGGCATTTAATTCAGACTGCTCTAGAGTGGTGCAGTCTGCATCGGGAAAGGGAAATAACTATGTCTGGTAATGAAAAGAGACTTCACACACACCCCCCACAGGACAGTAGGATGAAAATAAGCGTATCTGGAGTCAGTTGCTGCTGCAGTGTAACCTACTGAAATACGAATTTGACCTTCAGGCAAAGTCCAAAGGGGAACATGGTTCTCTCCATGTCCACAATGACCACGACAGACATTATTTTCAATCTCTATTGCTGAATTCAGAGACAACTTTTCCCCTTACAACACGTATTGCTATGGTCACAGATTCCTTCCACTTCCCTCTCAAGTGGGTTATGCTGTCTTGCCCTCCTCCTGCAAGTGCAAGGAGTCTGCTACAATAACCAAGGGAAAATAAGTACATAAAGAGAACGGCCAATTCTCAGCTCAGTGAAAATGCCATTCAAATTAGCATCCTTCACCTGAAAAACAAGTATATGAATGCCTTTGAATTCCAAACACTGAATGGAAAAGCAGAACCAAACCTAAGAAATATTAGTAACGTTCTGCTATTACTTGTGACAATGAAAGTAGGTAAGTTTTTTTGTCCAGGCTTTCAGTTGCAGCATACTTGCACCCAAGATTTAGGAAAAGGGGAGAGAAGTAGAAGACAGAGCCCCTTGTACAACCCACCCACCAAAGAGGTTGCTCCAAGAGTTAGAAAATGCCAACCATCGCCCAGTTTCCTGGGGAGACAATCAAGAGAGAAAGCAAAGTTAATATTTTAATTAAAAGTAATAAATCAACTCTTGCTTCCTGTAATGGCTTGACATGAATTCTCATTTGCAATATCTTTGCCATATCAGAATAGGGACGTGCTCATTTGGCAGTGATATTTATTGTGCTCAGCAAATGCTAGAACGTTTCCCCCTTTAACACACAAAACTTATCTCTAAGGACTCCTCACTGTCTCCTCAAAATTACAGAATAAAGAAGGAAAGAAAGGACATAACAGACCAGTGTAACCAGAGTAACCCACTTCAGCTTGTGTTTTCAAAAATAGCTTTCAAGTCACACCACATTTTTGTGTTTCATTTTTACCAGCATGCTCAGTCTTGTCTCAAACACTTTCTTGTTCCCCTTCCATTCATGTCTATGGAAATTTTGCCTCCAGTGTAACCAGAAGAGGAAATACAGACTTGTTTCAGTCACGTTCGTTTCTTCAGGGTAAAGTATGCAGAAAGGCACTGAACAGCATAGCTTTGTGCAGGTGCTACTATGCATCTGTAAAGACAATTTACAGCAGTCCCTTTTCAAACCCTGCCCATGCTGCAGTACACAACAGACTTCACTAAGTTTCCAGGACCCGAACACCACCTCCTGTCAATTCAGCTCACATTAGCTCATGATTAGAAGAGTAAAATCATGGCTACAGCCCTCAATGGGCCATCCTCATAGCAGCCCAAATCTTCACCGCTAAAAAAACCTGGGCCTCAGTCTCCAGAAGGGAGCTGCTAGCACCTTACCCCTGAACCATGAGATGGCACCACGAGGTCTGAGAATCCTATTCCAACCCCTTCCATCTCCCAATGGCTGCAAAATTCAGCCCTCAAATGTTTGTGCAGGTGTCTTGCTGTGGTGAAGATTTGCAGTCAGCCCCATCCACATCAGAGTTATTCTTGATTTGTGCTGACGCAGCTGAGGACACCTGTACTCTTCAGTGGGTTTCTCGCTTTGTACATCCTCCTGCCACTTGTGTGCACAAAGCCCTACCGGCCTTCAGGCTATTCCCAGAACAAACAGTCTGGCTTCTATTTTCAGCAGGAGCCACTGTCATTGCTTGGGCTGGCGTCAAAGCAATATTTTTCTTATGTTTTTTCCAAATCCCAAGTGTAGGGAAAAAAAGGCAGACATTATTCTCTACGTAACTTGTTCAAATCGATGTGCCAGGTCTTAAATTCACAAGTGAGTGTTGCATTCTGTCCCAAATACTTTGTTTAAAGCTCTTCCAAGCTGACCTGTGCAGTCAACAGCGCCTGAGTAACCATAGCAGCATATTTGAACAATGCCAAATACTCATGAACAGACGCACAGAAACTCGAGGTGGAACGCACAACGCCACTAGTGAAAGCTCTGAAGCTGCTGCTGAACAGGAGAGCGGAGATAGATCTGTTTTTTACCAAGATGACAATCACAACAGGTGAGCCAGAGTGCTGATACACCTCAGAATTAAGATAACACAGATATATAGATGTAAAAGTGGAAACCAAACCAGCTCTTGAAACCCCCAGCATTGCCTGGATGCCTGGGACCAGCACAGTTACTCAGCTGGAAAGTTGTGCTCACCCCTTTACAAGAGCTTTATAGGTGCTGGCTTTCAATTTGACAAGAGCTCCCCAGTGTCCCAAGCACATCATATTGACAGTTGTTTTCCAGTTCTATTAAATTACACTTAAGACAGAGAGGTATTTACCTACTGCAGTTATCCCCGGACCTGGCTTCTAAGCTCCAAGACCTTGGAAGCCTTGAAAAACCTAATTAATGCACTCCCATAAATAATTCCATCTCTTAGGAGGAGATGTACTCTCCACACAGTAAGTAACAGCTTTCTTTAATGAAAAAAATGATTTGCCAATGCAGATCTGTATTTTATTACAGGTGTTTATCAACCATTTATAATTGGCCATAAAGAGAAGAAAAAAATAAAATATGGCAAGAAGAGAAACTCTAACCTGAAAGAGAGCACCTTCCCGCAAGCTACATCATCCCTGGAAAGCAAACCTGGGCCTGTTCTGTTCTGTCAGCCAAAAACATCTCCCCAGGGAAATCTCACACTAAATTAAGAGTCAGTGCATGCTATTTCTCCCAAGACCCCTTTGCAGCTGCAGGGACAGAAGGTTGCACAGGACAACCTCTCCCCAGCTTCAAGCCAGCAAGGAAGCAGCTGCCTGCTCTGTACCCTCTAAAACAGGGGGCAAATCAAGTGCTTCCTATTACAGGTAGAACAGCCATGCCTGGGACCACAACACGATGGCACAGCAGGCTTCCCACTGCAAATAGACAGCAATCAGTGAGTATAATAGTAAAATGGAAAGTTATAAGTCACCTGTTTACCTAGTGCTGCTACCCAGGAGGTTTAAATATACTCTTTTTAACATAGGAGTTTGCCCTTTAAATAGGTTTCCTTTTGTCCAGTGGGATCAGGAGAGCAATACTTGTTGTGGAGATGAGCCTAGGTGACCAACTCTGATACAGTAGCATAAGGATTTCAAGGTAACCATAAGCTAGTTTAATTTCATTTTTTAACACTAAATAAAAGAGCTTCTAGTACCTCAAAAAACATCTAGGTCCTTCTACAAAATATTCATTCAGTTCCCTTTTGAACTCTTATCCATTAATCTTAATAAGCACTCCAGAAACACTGTCAGGAACAGCTTAGTGCTCTGAGAATCAGGGCAAAACATTTGCAAAAACATCTAGCTTGGAAGAAAAGCACACACCACGCCACTGATGCTAGAGAGCTGCCTCTGCAAGGTGAGCTCTGCTCCCCACGATCCCACACAAGCTGACCAGGAACAAGGGGGTGGGTTGGTGCTGTGGAAGAGCACTGCTCAGCTCCCTTCACACGGCAGGAGCACCACAACCATGGACAGGAGCCTGGAAACACCACCAGGAGCTCACCTGCTTGGACAAATGTGTGCTGGGAGCCACCTCAGGAGAAATGCCAGGGCTTCCACAGCAAATATACCACGGGTTTCCCCAGTAGCACCAGGCCATCAGAGAGCTTCTGTCCTTGAAGCTTGGCTAAAACACCAGCCCTCACTCATCCCTGCTCTCCTGTACAGTAAGAAATGGACCTCTGAATTCCTTGTGCAAATTTATACTTTTCTAAGTGCAGGCTTTTAGCAATGGCTATAGCCAGGGGTGCAATTAATTCAATTCTTTCCAGAAGATTTTTAGCTCTGTAAAACTCATGTATTATTTAAACCTCATAACTGAACTGTGAACATTATCAAGGTCCAGTTTTCTCCTTTACACACAAGAGAAAAAGGAAAGTTTTGGTGAAAGATCTCTGCAGAATATCCCTCAGTACCTCCAAAACCCTGAGAGTCCCTGACTACCGGTAGACCTTTCATTTCTGCTGTGACTTTGATGGTACCTGACTTTCTCCATCAGCAGATCTCTAATTCACAGTGAGTCCTTGCTGTGTCTAGTCTCAGATTCCTACAGCAGCATCAAGGGATCATCATCTGTAGCAAAAGCTTTTGCCAGGCTGCTTTCTTCTGTATCTGCACTCCCCAGCAAGATTCAAGTTTCCCTGGAGGACGATGGGGTAGAGGAAGGCTGATCTTCCCTCTCAACCTGGAGAACCAACAGCAGCTGGTTGAAGAATCCTCATACTTAGAGATAGGTGCCACTAGCAAACAAGAAATAAATCTAATCTATAGTTTATATAAACAGTTTTTTAGAGCACTGGTTATTCTGATTGAAGAAGTGCCACCTCTAAACAATTAATTCAATGGAGCAGGTTCACTGCCAGCCTGCATTTCACCTTTGGGAAAGGGCTGAAAAAAACAGCCCTCTGGAGCAAAACAGACTCAGCTGCTTCCTTGCAATCTCACACATTCAACTATTGAGGAGGCATGTGCAAAAACAAGAGTTCACTGGCAAGAATTACTGTGGTCTTCCTTGCCATTCTGAGACCTAAAGTAACAATTTAAGGAGCAAGCACAGCCCAGGAGCAAGTCATCCGCACAAAGGAGTTGGTCTCCCACTCACAGCTGTGAGGCACAGCTGCCGTCCTCCTCCCCTCTGCAACTCCCAGCTCTAGTTAGGCAGCAAGCACAAAGACAAAGCTCTTTACAAATACTAAATGGACAACATGTCCTACACTTTCTAACAGCTAGACAGATAGCGTGCCCCCCGCCCCCCAACAGCCCCCCAAGCATCTTTGAAGGAATATAAACTGGACTTAAACCTACCAACCAACGGCTAGATCCTTCTTATTCAACAGCCATTAAACACAGCAAATGCATACAAACAGAGAAGAGCAAAGCAGAAGCTAACTGAGCAGCATTCACACCCAAAAAGTAAGCTGGGGATGTAGCCAGTTCACAGTTCCCAAGAGGTCGACTTGCTGTGATCACTGACACAACTCTTAGGAGTCCTAGCTCTGTTTTTTTTTTAAACAGAAACAGATTTCCTAGAAATCTGCATTACTGCATCTTCCAAGTGCTGTAGCTGTCAGTCAGCTTTCCATAAGTTATTACTTATGTGCATTCAGAGCGGTTTGGGAACCGAAGGTTGTCTTGTCACTTCCACGCTCTATAAACAGTCGAGATGCTGGAATATGGTAATATTTACTCCTGTTTTGCCATCTGCTTATAGATGCACATAAAACATGTGACTCCCAGAACGTGGAACAGCAAAAACAACAGTTATGGCTTTTCATTTTGAGATAAAGGTAAAAAAAAAATAAAAATCAATATACATCTTTTCTTCTTTTTAATGAAAAAGGTAGTATTGTACAAAAGATAAAAATATAGTGTGTGTATATATATATATATATAATCTTCTCAATATATACTGTTCAGCTATAGTTTTTACTAAAGAATCAGCATCTTAAAAAAAAAACAACAAAAAAAAACCTGCCTCCAGATCCCTACAGTCTCAGTTATGTAATCAGTCAATAAAAAGCAACCAGAGGGCTTTGCTGTTTATCTTTAGCAGAAAAGATCCATCCAAGCTCTAGGTCAGGTTGTAACAGGATGAATGTCCCCAAACGCCCTCTTGCCCGAACACTTTGACATACCTGGGAAGAAAGCAACTACTTTTAGCGTTGATTTCCACTCTGAAGCTCTCTTACACTCCTGCAGTTGAATCTTTTCAACTTCTTCTCACAGCCAGATCAGAACCCCAGATGCCAGGCAGCTGCTGCCCAGGATGAGCCCACCTAAGGGCAGCCCCCAGAGCAGCTGTTCTCAGCATGCCCACAACAAGGCAATTACAGCCCCCACCCACCATCAGCTCCCCACCCAGGTGCAGTTTTTTACTCAGGTGTTCATTGCTAGGCAGTGCCAAAGACAGAATTAAAATTGTGAGCGTAATTCTCCAAATAAAGATCAGCACGGCCAAACTGAAGAGCAAAGCCCCTCTGCTTCTCCCTACTAACAAACCAATCCAAACACCAAACTGTTAATGGTAGAGCACTTCTGTCTGCAGGCTCCCAGCCATGCAGGAAAATATCCAAGACAATTTCACCATTGCACCTTTTCAAGCACAAAGTGAGATCTGCAAAAGCTATTTCCCAAAGGGCAGCCCTCACCCCAGAGAATGCCAGTCTTCACTTCCTACAGTTTATTTTGAAAAGAGCTGATAAAGAAAGGTGGATTAAGTAGAAGGCTGATACCTCTGCAGGTCTTTGACCCATAAGATAGTCTCACAAGATGAGAATAGAATGAAATTTTGTGCTCCCCTTGACCTTAGGACATACAACATTGGGATGCTGAGGTCTGTTTTTTTCTTGCAGGGATGGGAAATGCCAACCCTGTTGTGGGGATTTTTTTATTTGTTTGTTTAACAAATCCAAATGAGATCTTTTGAAATCTAATTGTGTAATATTCCACAGAAAACTCAAACTCTCCATGGCTGGAGAAGGATGTCAGAATGTCAGAGCTGGAGAAATATTTCTGCTGCAGCTGATTTCCTCTTATAGAGAACACCATCAGCTTGTTAGCTTACCAAGCAGAGCATTTTGTTTACCGTCAGATGCTGTGGACGCCACACTTTAAAACTTGCACAGATGTAGTGCCTCTGCTACCACATTTTCTTCATTCTGTTTGTTGAACTGTTCTTCTCACACTGGCTTGGGACTCTTAAGATGCCTACAAGCTGCACTTTCACCCAGCTGCAAACTTTTATACTTTTGCTTTCTCACTACTGTAAAAATGAAGAACAAACATTAACTCTGTGTCCCATCCCACTCCCACAGAGCCACCCCACAAACAAGCACTAGTCTGATCACAGCAGGAGGTGACATCTCAGAGCTTGCAACACCCCATCACATCCAAATATAGTCACCCTAGGGTCCCCAGGTAAGGTAACACACACAACTCACACACACACACACAAAGACCCTTTTGGTTCACAGATTGTGATTTAAGACATATAGGGAATTAAGGCAACTCCAGAAAAATCTATTTGTTAGGTCTGTACTTCTATCAGTCTAGAGAAATATTAGCAGAACTCACAGCAGTAATGAAAAAGAACATTCAATGTCTTGTGTGACCACAAAGTAATTATGAGACTCATTTTACATTGCATTTTAATTAAAAGTTCATTATAAGAATTTTCTTTTAAGAACAGCATACTACATATTAATGGAAATATGTAACTTTATCCTACAAATGGGACTGTCACCATATTATTCTTACAATTCAAACATATGAAAAATAAAATATGATATATAGCTATATAAATTTCCCCTCCCCACCCATTTAAATTCTTTTTCTTTTAAATAACAAAAGTATTAACTCTTTCCCAGTACAGTGCATTTGCTATCCGCGAGCCACAAACTAAGTAGTCACATCAATGCCAAGGAAAACAGCAACATTGTTTGCAAAATATTGAGAGAAAATGAAAAAATATAGTAGTCAGCCCAGTGCTTACAGAAGAGAGACAGTCAACAAGAATTGAAAGAACCAGCACGTTTTACATAGGACCATTATAATAACATAGAAAACAGTGCAGAAGACTTATGTTGGAAAAATATATAGTGATTCTTAGCAAGCTGAAACTGAACTTTGGCACTTGCTCATAAAAAGGCCTTTCAAAGCAAAAGAAAACAGAAATTCACCTAATCACAGCTTCTATATTTAAAGAAGAGACATGGACTAAAGCAAGAGAAACAATAGAGAAAAGTTTACAAGCCAGGTCACTACAAATTCAGTACATTCAGCCTACAGAAAATACAAATACAATCTTTCATCCAACCATCTATACAGGGATCCTGGCTAGGGAAAGACAGGCTTTGGGACAGAGCCTTACCTGAAGCTTCTCTACTTCAGTGGAGCTATGCTGATTACACAGCCCTTTCTGCAAATTGAACTAGAATAGCATGTGTCAAATACATTGCCTCCTTACCATAAAATAAAGATTTCTGAACTGTAAATTAAGAAGCAAGACCATTGCACTCAGACAGTGGCTGTTCTGCTCTATCCACAGTTGCACCATAGTCACTGTAATATAAGGATAAAGTGATTTCTTTAAAAAGGGCTAAAAAAGAATGGCTTCAATTCGAAGGGGAGACAATAGACTGGAAGGAAGGATTCACATTTAGCCTGTTAGTCTTCGTGCTGTGTCAACACTGCACATTAACATGTTAACTACACTATCCCTTTTGATAACTGCTCCCCATCCCTGTCAGAAGAACTGATGTCCTAAAGTTGGGCCTAACCCAAAGGCGGCTGCAGGCCAAAGCATATTTCTGGATCAGCCCATAAGAAAAGAAGGGCTGCTCTAGACAAGAAGTGCTTCTTTCATTGTCAGGCTCAATGCCCCAAAACTATGGTGTGTTTTTTTTTTTTTTTTTTCCACTGAGGCAATTTATTTCATTTTTTTAAGGAGTTAGGGAAGGACAAAGAAAAATAAGTGCTTTACATTGCACAGAAGATTGTCCTACTAAAGGGGGCACTTGAATGGGGAACAATTGCAGCTATAAATCTAGCAGACGCTCTTCACATGTCTCCACAGGCCATTTAGTTGCACCTCCAAACACATCAACGTTGTTATCAACCCAGGGTATGATGTTGCCAGGCATGTTGGTTGAGCAGTTAGCAATATTCATGATGTCTTCAGCTTTTAAAACCCTGTCCCATATATTGAACTGGCTCATTTCCCCAACGAAGGCTTGAGTCGCATCAAATCTTCCTCCTACTGTGTCCTTCAGGCACAGAAGAATTAGGATTAGATGAGAAGACTATTTCAGCATTTTCTTCATCAAACTTGAAGACCCTCCCACCCACAGCCACGCGGCTAAAAGGAGGCACAGAGGTAAGTGACAGGGACAAGCAACTTCAAGTTTCTAGAAGGGCTACTTTGAGCAAGATGTCATTGTGTGGAACAGGTAAAAGCTCCAGTCTGAAATGGTTCAAAACAATTCAAAGCAAACAGTAGTGACTGTACATCATCACACAATGGTATACAGTCACCTACAGTTACAGCTACACTTAACTAACCCTGCCCCCCCCCAGTTAATAGAGCAGGAAGGCAGCTGTAAATATTGAGGCTGATTTAGGACCCATTTTGCAAGCTTGGCACAAGAAAGCTTCAGCAAGAACTACATAGATGCGTAAGATCACTCACAGTTTTATAGCTATAGATTAAACTGTAGTCCCTGCAGACCATTGGTCAAGGGCTGCAGTAACAAGATGGGATCTTTGGATCTGGACACACAGGCTTCTGCTGGCTGAACCAAATGAGTAATGCCAACTGTTACTGCACAAGCCTGAAGTGTTCATTTGCTCAACTCACTACTGAAGGACAGTGTGATCGGACTGATAGCACAGGACAGAGCCAAGCGTAGTACAGGCAATGGCAAGAGAGAGTTACAGAAAACGCTGCCAGCCATTTAATAGTGAGCTGGAGCATCTGCCGTACAGAGTGTATTAGGATTCTGAATTTACCATTCTGTCACTTTTGTCATGGGTAAGGAGCTACTGAAATCAGCATCGGGACAAAATTAATTCTTCATTGCCTTGCCCAGTTGTGAACCTGGGAATCCTGGAGAAAGAGTATTTCCTGCTATGCATTACAAGCAATGATTTTTATTAGGATAATATATATATAATCATTCAAAGAACAAATAGAGAAAAACACCAAGATAATAGAGCCACACAACTCGTAGTTAATATCTCATTAAGCTATTGCCTAAATCAAGGGATTTTGAATCTTCTTTTCCCATATTCAGAAAGGACTTACCCTCAACCTCATGAATAATGTCTGTTGGCAATACTAATATTCAAACTTTATTAGCATTTGCTTTAAGAGAGCTATTTACCTCTACCTTTAATGAGAAACTAAATATATGATGTAGAATTCATACCTTTCCCACTCATCTTTAAAGTGGGCATCAACTTCTAAAGTAGTGATAGGATCCACTACTGTAAAGATGTGTACACCTGAAAAGCCACACAACTTGGCCTAGAGGGAATTCCCCTTGGCACTTATATAGGTTATCAGGATAGAAGATCCCAATATACCCACAAGCACTCCAGTGCCCACAGTTGTTGGTCCCCTCATTCCCATATATACTTTCTTTTGTCTAATCTGGGGCTTTGGGACTAACATTCTGACTATTTTGGGGATAATGAGGAGATGGAGGGGAAAAAAAACAACAGCAATGTGCTAAGGGGGGTGGCCAATTTGGCTTCAATTAAAAAAATTCAAAGCAATTAGCCTTGGTCTGCTTTCAGGAAGCTCCTTTTTGATTGTGCTTACACAACAGCACTGGCCAGTTCTCTCCTTTTCTGAAACTTCAGTGGCCATGTTGCTAGCACTGAGCAACCTAGCTCCAAGGATGTCACTTAAGGCATTACCCAGATCATTGACCTAGCTGCACCTTGTAGCATTAAGAGTGGGAATGAGTTGCAACATGAATATTCTGAATATTTAATAAATTAAACATAATATAACAAAGTATGATTATATTAAGTGTTTGTTGCTGTTTTAATCTTTCAGATACTACGTATACAACAAGACCAAGCATTTACAAGCAAATTGTCTCACAGCTGCTGTTTGGTTGGGGGGGTCCTTGATTTCCCTTTGTCCTTTTTATTGGGCTTTTTGTTTGTTTCTGGTGTTGTGTGTGTTGTGGGGTTTTGTTTTGTTTTTCTTAAGCAAAACAAAACACAACCCTGGAACACAGAATCATTCACTTACCTGTTCCTGACCCAGGATCAAGACGCCTCCAGGTTTAATTGGATGCCAAGGAGCAAGATTCTCCCCAGTGCCAAGCTTCTCTCCATCCTGAAAAGCCTCCCACATTCCATCTCTTGTTGTCCATGTAATACAGATATGATGCCATTTTCCATCACTAATGAAGAGAGGGAGTTGGGCAACCTACAAAGAAAACAACAACAACAAAAACAAAGAATAATGAATGTTGTAAACCAAGTCTGGCAGTTCAAGCACAATGTTTGTAAAGGGTCCGTATTTATCCACTGTCTGCAGAGGCATAAGCTTTAGGGGCAGATACTAATCCACATTTTCCTATTTTGTCCCAGCTCTCCCGTATTCAGGAAAAGGGGCATGCTTTTTATTCCAGATGTAGGCCCTTGTTTCATCTGTAATCAAGACACAAGTACTAGAGTCTAAGCTGCTGTCAACCCAGTGATACTGCGTATTTATTTGCATTTACTTAAATCTCACTGCTAACTTTCAACCCAGTGCTCATGTTAAGTTCCTCTTCAAGTCTACATTTTGCTTGCACCATTTGCAGTGAGAACTCTAACAAATAGTTCAGTCTGCTGTGGAAGCTATTATGCAGGGATTCTGTTCCTTCAGGACTTTGATCTAAAAACTTACCCAAGTCAACATAAAGACACAAATGTAGTGGGCTATTAAGCAGCTGTGATGTGGAAGAAAGAAAAACTTACCAGAATGTTAGTACAACTGACATAATAGTTAAGAGATGAAAAGTTATCGCTAAAAACAAGCATGCTCAAGTCTCCTTCTTTTCCATAAGCCATTAAAGATAATCTGATTTCGGTTTTATTGATTTGGCAGGATGGTAGGACTGTTACAAGTCCTTAACTATCCATGTGACTGAACCAGCTGAGTTGTGCTGTAAATTCATAAACACCTGATCCCTCAGAGAACAGTGAGTTACTAGGAAACCTAACAGGCCAAAGAAAACAAGGGATGTGCCTGAAGGCAAGTTACACTACAATACAGCCTAGGCAAAGTTAAGAATCTAGTTCTGCTCACACTGATTCAAATCCAGTCACTTTAACTATTTACATTTTATAATTAACCCAAGCAGATGGTGATGAAGAAGGAAGTATCCAGTCTGTTTTAATGCAGAGTTTCAACAGGCCTTGTTTCGGGTCTAACTCAAAAAACATCAGTGGTGTGAAGCCATGAGGGACAATTAGATGTTGCTTTCTGCATCTAGATGTAAGTCTGAAAAAGTTATGTTCCAAATGATGTTTCAGTCACAAAACATAATAAAAGCAGCCACAGTTACATGCCTCCCAAACAGATGATGGGATACAAAATTCAAGAGGCCAAGATCTGCTTTTAACTTGAGAGGACAAACACAGGTGTGTGCATACCTAGATGTCACACAGCCTTGCCTCAGTACCCAAATACATATCCCAATCGACTTTATTAAGAGTACTTTTATGAATTTGCAACAAACAGATGGGCAACAACAGACGGGTACACATTCTTCTACCATCCCAAAGGCCCAGAGGTGGCTCTCTCAGAGAGAATGAGTTACCGCAGAGGTACCAAGGGTTCAGGCATAGAAACGCAGTGTTATTCTGCCTATATAGACGTGAAAAGGATTCTTACCTTATCATTAATTAGCAGTTCAATTGGATTATTCCCCCACTCTATGAGGACAATTTCATTAGCCTGCCCAGGAACAGCATATGAGAATGGAGTGCCAATTCCAGGAGAAGCACTTGACCTCAGCCATAAGCACACCGTAAAAGCATACAGCTCTGGCAGAGTCTTCTTGATCTTCCCATACAAGTAGTTTGTGCGAAGAGGAAGGGACACTTTGAATTCATCAGGTGATTTAAATGCACTACTACCTAGAATTACATTGAAGAAGAAAAATCTATAGCATCAAACAAAACAATATGTATATGTAATTCAGACTGGGAAAATAATATAATTTATATTGAGAAACTTTAATTTTACTCATGTTGAAGAGGATACACAAAAAAATATACTGAAGATTAGTGATGTTGATTTTGCAGCACAGTTAGAGAATACAGCTAGATCTTCTATACATCATGCTAATTCTTTTTCCTCCTCACTCAGAGCGAAATAATAGATGGCATACAACTAATGAGAGGCTATTAAATATTTTCTTTCTTCATTGCTCAGTTCATGGCTGGAGGCCTTCCTATCTCACACAATTCAAACTGTTTTAAAACATATTTACTGTTACTAAACAGTGAATCTCTAGTATACTCATTATTAAGGCACAACAGTGTTTCAAAAATGATGCTTCTTTTCCTATTACTTCTACACAGGGAGCTAGCAGCAGTATCCCAGTTTTATAGATAGCAGACTGAGAAACAGGTTGATGCTCTTGATTTGGATGGCCAATCTGAAATAACAAAAAAAATCATATATTCCAGAAAGCTTCCAAAAAGCAGAGTTAAATTTAGAACTGTTTTCTACCCATAGACAAATCCAGTGGAGTTCTGAACTCAAATATAAAGCTGAAGCTCAAAGTGACAAAGAAAAATGTGATATAAACTTGTGAACTACCAAAACACTAGACACTGATGTAGTTACTTGCAAGTAATTTTTTAGATTTTAAGTATATTAAAAGGAAGAGAGAAATCCCACATTGTGCCCAAAAAATAAAACCCCACAGTTCTGTAGTAGAGTGTCAACCTCATCCTTTTAACAACCTGATTCCCACCCATTTCCTTTACTCACATTCCCAAAACAAATTCAATCCAAATGGCCAAATTTCACACTCCAATCCGAATGAAGAGCTGCTGTCACAAAAGGTTGCCACAATTTTCATATGAATTTTTTAAACTGTTGGCATTCTTTCAGTTCTGATTCTCAGAAGCAACTGAAGTGTTTTGACTGCATTTTTCACAGAAAGAGGGGGTGGAAGAAGAAAAAGCTTGTCTGATGCTTGCATCTGTCTTGAGGACCTTACAGCCCAAAAACTGAAATACTCCAAATTTATAAGCAAATAAAAGTAGGGTCTTCGGGCTAATGTTGAGCAACCTCCACTAGGCTGGCACAGCCAATGTCAAAATAATAAAAAATTTACTCCATTGAGAGCGTTAGTCACTGTGTGAAAGAGCTTAAGGAAGCAATAATAGGTTGGAAAAGAACAAACAATATTCATCTTAATTGCACTTTTACAGTTTGTCCTTATGACTCGAAAACACCCACAGCTCCAAATGGTACCAAGATTCCCCTGTTCTGGGCAATGTGTACATGCACAATGAAAAATGAAATTATTTTCCTAAAGAATTTCAATTAATTGTGGACAAGGTGGGCAAAAAATATTGTTATTCCCTTTTAAAGGGGTTTGGATTTAAACACAGCAAGTGACTTGTCTGTGTTTCCAGCAAAATTATGCATCACATTTAAGGCCAGGCGCTACCAGTTGCGGGACCAGTCCTCCCATCAGTCCTGCTTTTTATTGAAACACATACTTCAGTTGAAGGAGATAACTGGTATAAATTACCAGAAGACTTTGGCAATCAGGACAGTTGTATGAACTTCAAGCTTTTCTGCTCCACTGGTAACTAAAGACTTCTGCCATAGTGACAGATAAAAATCCCGAATGCATACTGCCACCTTGGAAGGTAAGTTCTTCCTCCATTTAATCTCAGAATGACCAGGTGCTTATGGCACTTCAGTTAGTTGGCAGGAATAGATGTTAAACAGCATGTCATTTAAAATAAAAGCACTGTAGAAATGCTGTTTTCAAAAAATGTCAGATCACTTCAAGTACTGACTGCATTTAATCTACGGATTCATTAAGTTCTTAGGTCATTATTACCCTCACCTTGATTTGACTGAGGAGCCAAAGGCACAGAACAGCTAAGCAAACCGTGTTGTAACAGACAGCAAATTACACAACCAAAAGAAAGCCTGTGTCTTGGTTGCTGGCCCAAATACTTCACTTCCCTAGAGACTTATACGAAGACAGCCCTCTCTCTTCCCCACACACACACAAAAAAAAAAAAAAAAAAAAAAAAAAGGAAGCTGGGAAGGGGCTATTTTTAGCCCAAGCAAATTACACATTCTTGTTCTCCCACTACTGCCTTTCTCTTTCTGATGACTTACTGATATGAGTCACATCTTCCAGAGACATGGACTAGCAATACTTGCCACATAAGACATTAACAGGCCACCAGTTCTCCAGAATTTTAGTTGCAGTGTAGGTTTTATCTTAGCTCTCAGGAAAGCATTAAATGACAGAGTCTATACAGGAGTTCTTCCTCCTCTTCCTCTTTCCCTAGCCTTCACACTTTTAAAATGAAAACATTAATGCAGTATTATACCAATGGATCCATTAGGCTTCATTTTAAAATTCATGAGATATGCATGTTTATGCTATTTTGAAAGCATGTCCATTACTCTGCTTTTAAGGACGAGGCCTATTCACTTTGGAAAAATCATTTAAAGATTGGACAGTGATATTTACCAGTACTCTAGTCCTACACTGTCTACTCAGTAGGTGTGTATAATCACTCCAGAAATACAGTTCTGTTCTTCAGCTCATTTTCACAGACCTTTGTAATTCAAATAAATGGACCCTACTCAAGCATACGGATCTCAGTAATAATTAACCCAAGTATCTCATTAAATGTCTGGGATTAAGAGAGTGCCCCCAGTGGCACCATGTGTAATCTACTACAAACTCCAAAGGCTATGTACTTGAGATAGGACACAATTGAATTACCTGCAGTTACTCAATGGCATATCCAGTAATAGAAGGAAAAACCTTATCCTACCAGTGACATTTCCAAAGTAGCAGGAAACGGTTCTGGCAAAAGACACCATTTATTACATCAAAGGCAGTTGTGCTAATTAGCTTAGCCTATATTATTTTCAGTTCAAATAAAGGCAGCTCTACTTAGATGTGTACTTGACATTACCCAGGTAATTACCTGACACCAATATTGTACTTCTTCCTATTTCCACTTGCCTCTTTATTTAACTTCCCACCTCACAAACACTAAGAATTTCATCCTAAACACTCACATATGCCAACATAAGAGACAGAAAGCCAAAGCCATGCAGGAAGGCTCTGACAGAAGGAAGAAAGGAATTTAAGTATTTGCACTGTTACCTAATATTCAGTCCAGTACTTTAACCAGAAACAGGCTGTTGTCCTTCCCTCAACACACACCTTTAAACTAGTGTGCTGGAAGGGGGGAGGAGACAAAATAAATCAGCATGGGGAAGTGTTTAGGTTTTGTGCAAATTACCTTTTTCTAATTCAGACACTCTTTCTAGCAATGCATTCAAGGCTGTCTCTGTCTTCTGCCGATGGGCTGATGTCTCATTATGAAGCAAAGATTTTTCATCCTCAAGCTCAGCCACTTTGCTCAGGAGCTGGCGTTCTAGGTCTCCAAGTCTCCGCTGGAGCATCTCTCGAAGATCATTAGGCAGTGCTGCATATGACACATTGGCTCGAAGTTGGTGCTTTAAGGGAAAGGAGAAGAAAAAAATGCCATTTCTAAAACAACAAGTTAAATGTAGATATGTTTCTGACTAAAAGGAAAGAAAGCAGGATCACTGAGTTCTCTGGCAAGTACAAAAGAGGCATTGCCTTTTAGTGCTTGTCATGTTCAGTGCTTTTATCAGCACTGTAGCAAAACAGGTCCTGAAACAAAAGGGCACTTTTGTTAGAGGCTTCCAGTGTTTCACATGAAGGAGTCTTCATACATTCAAGTTCAATAAAATCAATGTAGGAAGCCAGGTTTCCTTTACTATGGGTATGTGTGGCACATTAGTCAATTTTTGCTTTACTTACTGCAAATGACATTACCAACTTACGTAAATAGAAAAACTATTATTTCAACAAAAAAAGTTTAACTAATTCTAAAGCAAATTTACCAAACTAGTTTCCTCAGTTTTGACTTGCAGAGCATGGAGTCAGATACTCTTTAGATCAACTTTAGATACTAACAGTGAAAGCATTTTTCTTTAAACTGCAATAACCAAAAATCTTTGTTAAGCAACACTGGTATCTTTAAGCATACCAGGAAACCAACAGTTCCACCTACCTACATCTTACTGTAGTGGACTGTCCCTTCTACAACATTTAAAAAAAAGAAAAAAGCCAACATAAGGTGCCTCAGAAACCCAGCAACAATAATGTTACACAACCTGGTCATTCAGAACTACCCGAAAAACAGCCCTCAGTGTTTAGACCTCAGAGAATAACCTTTAGGAAGTTAGTCTCCATCCTCTTCCCAAGCACCACTGAATGCTTGGAGGAGAGCAAAAGGACACCTACGGATCTCTCTGTGTGGAAGACAAAACACAGTGCCCAGCACTATTCGTGTGGGAATACTCTATAAATTGTTTCCACAAGTGCCACTCAACCATAGGTACTGCCCAAAAGCATATGGAAATCTTTTGTCAGCAAGCTTGGACCGAGTCCCCTTTGTATTCAGTCACACAGAATCACATTCATTTTATTCAATGCCAGCCCTAAACCCATCACCTCATCTTCACAACCTGCCCTACACAAACTCCTTGTCACCACTGGCTGGCTCAGCACCATATGCCAAGGTCTTATCGCTACAGATGTCAGCGTTATACCTCAAGCCCTGTGAAGCCACATTCCCAGGAAAAGAGAATTAGGCATATTAGCACAGAAATCAAGCACTAAAACCGCATAACCTCTCCCCACGCTGAGAACGTGCTTGGAGAGAAGACCTTCGGGCTGCTACCATTAAGCCGAGTGGATGAGCCAAGACCTCAAGGGACACGAGCCAAGCGACCAGCCAGCTCGCAGAGCTCCGCGCAGCCGAAGCGTGCTGCTGGGGTCATGCCGGGGGGCTCGGGCAGGAGGCTGGGGCAGGAAGAAGGCTGCCTGCCCGGCCCTACCTCCAGGCTCTCCAGCCGGTCCTTCAGGGTCTGCATGGTGCGGCTGAGCTGGTCGATGACCTGCGCCGGGTCCCTCGGCAGGTCGCCCATGGTGTCCTTGCCCTTGCCCATCTCCTTCTTCCAGGGCTTGCCGTCGGTGCTCTCGCAGCGGCTCAGCTTGCCGGTGAGCTCCCGGATGGCCTCCCGCTGGCTCCCGATCGTCTCCTTCTGCTGCAGGACGGTCTCCCGCAGCTGCAGCACCGTGGCTTTCAGCTCCTCCTCGGGGGGCAGCGCGCCGCCCTGCATGGGCACGGGGGGCAGCGGGCAGCCGGCTCCGGCGGCGTCCAGCGGCAGCGAGGTGCAGACGAAGCGGCTGCCCGGCGGGCTCTCCTGCTCCCCCGCCGCCCCCCGGCCGCCCGCGGCTACGGCGAGGAGGAGCCCGGCGACCACGGGCAGCATCCCGGCGGGCGCGGCGGGCGAGGGCCGGGCGGGGGACGCGGCGCTGCCGGGAGCGGAGCGGGGACGCGGCGCTGACAGGAGCCGCCGCCGCCCCGTCCCGCCTCGCCGGCCCGCGGCTTTTATCGGGCGGGGAGGGGACGGGGGGGGCGCTCCCGGCTGCCGCTGGTTGGTTGCGGCCGCCGCTGACGCCGCTCGGTCCCGGGGGCCGGGGCTGTGAGGGGGAAGCCGGCGGGCGAGGGGCTGAGGGGAGCCCGGGCCAGGCGGGGCTGCCCAGGCGGCCCCCGGCTCCCTGCGCCCGGGTCGGGTCGGGGTGGGGCCGGGCAGGTCACGCCGCTTCCCCGCGCCCAGGACAGCGCTGGCTTGGGGCAGCGAGCGCCTGCCTCAAAGATCGTGTCACAAAAACGAGGGGGGTTCAAGTTTCGGTAGGGCAGCGTTCACATTTGATGATGGAACGGGCATGGGGCTATTCTGAGAAGGATCACCAGAAGTTTTTACAGAGGACCGTAACACCACTGCAGTTTTATCTATATCATTCCCGGTACCAGATGCTTTTGACGTTGACCACACTTAAAACGTACAGGCAGTGAAGGATTGCCTATTTCTCCATGTGCCACACGCACCGCAGCTGAATCGTCCTCGCCAACTACTCACGGGCAGGCAACGCAAACTGTTGCCTCTGTTGGAAAAGCGGAGAAACAATTTCCTCATGCATCAGCAGAGGCTGCTCTTAGGACTTGAAAACCATTGAGTCGAATTTCACATTTTTAGAAAGTTTATGTATGAAAAGAAAGACATTTTAACACAGGGCAAATAATTATTACTATGGAATACGTAACTTGCCTAGTTATAGTGAAGAAAAACAAGAAATAATATGTCATTGAAAAAAAAAATCAGTGCAGGTGTGAATTGCTTTATGCTACAGACTGAGTTAGCAAGTTGCAGGAGCGCACACCACAGAGATAGCTAACTCACTTGTTTCATGATGTCCAGTTAGTTTGTTCAATCCCTCCAGCAATGCCCTGTTTGAAAATCACCTCAGTCAAAGCTGACTGCAGACACCGTTAACTCACACAAGTGAGAGATGCAGCTCGTATTGCCTACTCAAAGGGAGAGAACAGAGGACGGCATTTAATAAGCAACCAGAAGCTCCAATTTCTGTCTGAATTCTGTCTGGAAAGCAGGTCTCAAGAGATTGTCCTGCTGCCTGGTCAGATGGAAGGGATGTAAGCACTCAGCCTCTGACTCCCTAGCTAGACATCTAACTCCCATTGAAATTAACAGGGTATCACCGATAAATAACTTAGCTGGTCAAATTTTTGGATGCTGTGATGAGGAGGACCACGCAAGTATACTGGGAACATCTCCTCTGTCAACACAGCGTCTTTCCAGTCCACACAAGTCTGAGAGCTATTGAAACCTTTATGCAATTACATACCACATCTTTTGCTCTACATTTAAGATCATTCAGTCACATCTGTGTCACATTTTCTCTCGAATGTCAAGTGAAGCAGTATATCTTAATAAAATAATTACATAATGCTGGCTTTGCCTTTAAAGACCTGTGACCCTACTGTAGGGCAACAATAGACTATTGCTTTTATACAGCTTGATTCCACACCCTATCACATGAATTGTGATGGTACCCCATGAAAATACTTAAACACTGTACTTAAATGGGAATTTCAAAATCCTGATCCAGATTTTAAAACCCACCTTCTAATTCAGAGGTGTAAAATCAAGCAAAGATTTTGACTTAGTCCATGACAGTGATAAAGGTATTGTTCCTTTTGAGATTTCAAGCCCTATGGCTTGAAAGTTTTGCTTAATTATAGATGGATTCCGTCATAATCTCTTATTCAGGGACACAGAAAAGTAATAGAAACAGCAGCAGGCAATACACATCTGATTTCCAAAGTTCTGTACAGTATATGGTGGTAAATTGCTTATGACAACAGAAGTATTGTCCTTTATTACTATACTGTTTCTTTTTGACAGGTGAGGACAGTAAAACAAGAAAGAATCCCGACAGACTCAGAAATGTCAGTCACCACGCAGTGAGGGCGTAAGTGTGGAGGGAGGGTGGACAGACACGGAGAGAAGCAGATCTTATCCATCATCCTTCTTAACATGCACAGTATTTTTCTATAGTGTTTCAGTGCTTTCAAAAATACCCAACCCAAATCACCCTACTCTACCCCACTTCCAGATTCCGAGACCAACACTTGATGGAGGCATTAATTTATGAAAACGCTGTTTGTGAATGTAGCCAGTGTTTTTATATGTTGATGGCCATATCAATCTTCATTTTGAGTGACTAACATGCAGCAGTACATTATCATAAATAATAAATCATTAATCATAAAAAGTAGAAAGTCTGTCATCTTAATATATTACATGCTAAGGCATAAACAAATTGAATACTTGATAATCCGAGATCTTTAAAAAAAACACTCTCGAGGAGTTGTTTTTTTCCCCTATGACCAAGATGAGCATTTTATAGGTACAATGATTATGTTTCAGTGTGGTATAAAAGTCGATCAGGGTAGAGTGAGAAGCACAGCAAGTACAGATAACTTACTGTTGCAGCTAAAACTCCCTGGCTCTGGGGCTGTCAGGCAGCCTAGCATCTCTGTAGCCCATAGAATGGATTTTTAATTTTTAATTTAACTTTGACAGTTCTGCTGCCTTCAAAAGGGCTTTATTCTCTTTGGATACAGCATTTGCATGCTAGCTGCTATCTGTCTTTATCTTTGATGCACAACTGTAATATATAATACTGGAACTTTAATATGAATGCAAAATGCAGTTGGACTCTCAAGTATAGAAGATTTCTGTGTTTAGGATGCAGGTCTGGAATTCAGGAGACCTGACATAGAATTCTGCTAACACACTTCTGTCTACAATACTGGCCAAACCACTAACACAATCTTGCAGAAACTTCTAAATGCATTAGGAGACTGTGACACATTTTTAAAGCATGGCTTAGGCACATAAAAGCCAGCATACAAATATCTTCAGATGGCAGATAAGATTCTTATTTTTTGGACACATTGGTGTGTCCAAAAATTCCACTCGTAATTGTCCAGATATTCAGTTGAAATTTTGTCCTAATTATCTAAGCTCAATTTAGATCTTTTTATATATGACTTGGAAATTCAGGTTTTATTTTAGTGGAAGTTAAGCATTTAACTACCTAGTGAAATTTTCAAAAGTGATAAACGTTCAATTTTGTTAGTCAGTACCCACATTTTACAGCCTGGCCCCAGGAACTTTTGAGAAAAATATCTTTAATTTCTCTATGCCTCACTTCTTTGTCTGTAAAATGAACCTATTTTTCATTTTTTTCTCTCTGGCCTTTCTCAAATTGTAAACTCTCACCAGGCAAAAATTGTCTATTCCTGTATGTCTGTGCATCACAATGGGACATTGTCTCACCTGATGCTTATTATTTGTATGAGAACATTGCTTATATCACCTAGATTATAGTAGTTTATTTAGCACATTCACTTTAAAGAAAATGCTACTTCAGTTACCATTTACAACTCTTAGAAGTTAAAATACGATAAAAATACATCAAAAGACGAAAAAAAGAAAAAAGAAAAGAAAAAAAAAAAAAAGAAAAGAAAAATGTAAACTGTTACTGGGAAAAATCTGATTTCTTTGTCACCAGGAGTCAAGATTATGGAAAAGTTGACAGTAAAATTTAATGCTGGGCTATCCAAAGTAAGGAAGAAAAAATTAACACTTAAAAGACAATTAGAAAACATACAGATAGGAAAAAGTATTTTCTACTAAATTAATTCATTGATTTCTGATAAGTAGTGAGGGTTTCAGAGGTGTTCACTACAACAGTAATTGCCACAAAGTGCTGATTACTTTGAAATGACTTCTTCATTTCAGGGACCAAATGGGGAATAAACTGTTTTGAAACTGTAAAATATGGGCATCTCTCTCTGAATAGTCATGGTTTAAAAAGTGTAGACAAACAGCTTACATTGTCTAATCCATTTCACTGAAAGCAGAACAGGAGTCTACACCAAATGTAGACTTTGGTTGTAGCATTTGGTATGCTATGGGTAGTGATCTCAAAGATCTAACTGATCAACAAACAAATCTGCCCTTTCAACGTTGCATAATTTGTGTCATTCCTTACAAATGTGCCACTTTGTCAAAGATGACCAACTTCATTCGTATCAAAACTTTAGCAAAACTATAGAACAATGCACCAGCAACAAAGCCTGAAATCAGGAACTTTGTTCAGTGTCCTTCAGAGCATGTTTGCAGAAGAAATCAGAGACATGAGCAGAGTCTTTGCTTAATCCTTAGTATCTACTTCAGACTGTATAACGATCTCCTGGCTACTGATTAAAGGTCTGCTACAGAACTGAACTCCGAAACTTTTAAGAAGCTTGGTATCCAGCAACTGTTGGTATCAGGAAATTCAGTGGGGGAGGAGAGGTTGTGACGCAGTTACAGGAAAAGAACCAGGAAACCTAGGTTAGGCTACAGACGTTAAAAGTCACAACACCTAGGGATACTGCAGCGAGAGGATTTTGTTCAACATACTTTAGATGTTCTTAATATCCCCGTCTTATAAAGCTTCTATTGATAAAATATAGATAGAATATTAGAAGAAACCAATCGTGAAGAGACATACTCCCTTATTCTTTCCATATCTTAGGCAGTTCTATGAAAATCATAAATGAAAAATGTATTCCCTTTTAACTCAACAGGATCTTTGCCATTGATCTGAATAAATTCAGGTGTTCTCTAGATCATCTAAATGATACATTACTTTTCTGAGAATCATTAATTAGGACAGTCTTGCTTCTGGCAGAAGGAAAACAGAACCTACTCTAGAGGTAATCATTGCAAATACTACCTTTGTCAGGGAGAATCACTGCAGGAACTTTCAAAGGACTTAAGACACTTAAAAGAGATCTCGCTGCCTCTAGCATTCCCATTTGCTGCTGGTGACTAGAGGCCAGGAGTAGGAGACCTTGCCAAGAATGCGTACAAGCTGTCTGTCACCCTGTGGTACTATTCTCCAACCTGAGAAATGGTGGGTCAGCTTCTGCAGGACCCATTATCTCCTGGTACTCTGCAGACATTTAGCCCTAAATGCCAAGCTTAGAAATACATTTGAGAAATTAAATAGGTTACCTGCATGGAGAACAAACACTGAGACCTTCGCTGGCTTTTATTACTCAATAGTCATTAACGCACATCTTCCGGAGGGTGAAAGAATTTTCCCCAATTCCAAGTGCGATATGAAACACAGAATACAGAATTGGGCTAGAAATATGCAGAATACATGCTAATGCATTTTAAAGTCTACATATAGACATACAGAAAAGAATCAAGTGTTTTTACATGTTCAGAACCGCGTATTTATTGTTCAGGTTTATTTTCAAAGCTCATAGTCTACTTAGATTTGAATTTGCAAGATAAGATGCTACTGTGAAAAGACTAAATATTGCACTTCCTTCTGTAACAAGTGAGAAGCATCTCCTCCGTGCTAGCCCATTAGCACCACCTCCAGCAGGGACTGCAGCTTGCAGTGCGGTAGCTATGGCACACGGTTATTAAACTCCAGTGCAGGCACCACAGTGCTCTGTACAGAGCAGGAGAAATTACCTCCTGTTACATCTCCAAATACTGCCGTATGGATAGTTAGTACAGCCCACACTTGGGCTTGTCTTGGTGGGTTTCTACAGTCAATACACTTATGCTAGCCCCTTCAAATCCATTCAGTCCTACACACTAGGAAGTCCAGTGGTAGGTGAATAGTTTCAGTTTCCCTGTTGCTGACAGGGAAATTGTATCCTTTGACCAGATGGTTCACTGTCATGATGGTATCAGGTGTTTTTTTTTCCATGGTACAGGTACGTAAAGCAGAAATACACGTTTACATCAGTCATTTACATTACTGCATGGGTGTATTAGATGCAAGCACACACTCACAAACCGGTAAACACAGTTTTGAAGTCACCACACCAGAAATACACACTTTGATTCAGAGCTAGAATTCACAGAATAAAACATAATGTGCCCACCTTGTGACAGGGAAAGAAAGAAAAGAATACGTGAGAGATGAGAAATCCAGGACAAAAGGTAGAACAACTTTCAGTGCCTTTCCATTAGAGAACATTACTATAGAAGAAGCTAAGTCTTTCATGCCGGTGAGTTAGTTTTTCAATTCTGTCAGAATTAGAGTGATAACCTTGAGTTCTCTCTACAGGGATTTCCTTCTTCCTTTCACCATTTTTGTGCCTGATTCTGTGGCTGACTATTAGAGATGCTATTTTGTCTTGACCCATACAGCATTTGAAATGCCAAAGTACCTGGTGCTATGAGATGATGTTAAGTCACCTCAATAGGCTTTATCTCAAGTTCTAATGAGTGTGACAAAGTACCAATCCATGGAGAGTGTCCAGAGTTTTGGTAGGCAAAAAAACAAACAACATCATCTGTGAAGGTACTTTTGCAAGAAACTACAATGTGCACAGATGAAAGAAGATTGACAGAAGAAAATTACAAAATAAAGGGGTTTGCAATTTCAGCTAAGGATTCGGCACCAACTATGTTTCAGATAAAACACCTGGGGCCAGGTTGCAGATTTGGTAGAGGATCTGGAGATTAGTTTAGCTACACTGGCAATCAGATTTTGAAGTATTTTGGCTTTACCAAAATCAATGGCAGCTCCACTATGGACCTGTGTAGGGTTTTTCACCCCCTGCCCTGGTAAGGTTATCTGTGCTAAGCGGTACTTGTGCGCGAGGCAAGTTAACCAGCCCAGCCCTTTTCAGGTTAGAATTGTCAACAACACATTTACTTGTCATTGTACAAATTCTATTTGGCCTGGCTGCAATCGCATTTTCAGAGGGGTAGATCCAAATGAACTTATTTGATTTTAATGCTTGTCACAAAGTTACTTCACCCTTCCTGCCACATGCCTTCAGCTCTCTTTGGTTTCACCCATATGTTGTTATTTTTTAATCTTTTAAGACTATTAGATCTTTGGGGAAGCAATTGTCCAGTTTCTGTGTGTTTTATAGCACCTAGCTAATTCCCCACTAAGATAAAACACAAATACTCAGCATCATAATGTTGCTTCCCCACGTATAGTTGCATTATCTAAGACCTTAATTCACTGATAATTTTATATTAATTGCCTCATTCAGTATGTTTCACAGTGTGCCATCAGGAAATGATGCCACAGACTAATTTTTTCTTTGCAGAATGATGTATGCCCATTTAAAAACATATTCCAAAACAGTGGTAATGCAATGTAAAAAATGTCCATACTTTGCATTTAATTGGTTTGCAATATTCTAAGAATTGTGAGATGAATTGCATTGTGGTAATTCATTTGTGAAACAGTTCCAGCTTCAATGTGTTTGTATCTATTAGATGTATTATATAACGCATGTCAAAAATTTGTAGTTGCAAATTACATAATTTCATTTTCAAATGCAATGAAAAATAAAAGTATTGCAAAAATATCCTGGACTATGAAAGAGCACGTTCTAAATCCTTGCTGTGCCTCAGCCAGTCTGAACAAAGGTCTAATGAGTTTGTGAATAGTGTGAAAAAATCACTGATTGTCTGACTAGCTGACTGTAGGGCAGGAAAAATCCTATTCGTCTAGGTTTGATTGAAACTTGAGTCAACTGTCAGTGCCCACACAAGCCGGAAAAATAGGATTAAAGGGCAAAGAGATATTAACAGTAGACATGTTGTACATCTGCTTTGACAGATGATTTTCACACTTCACAGGTTTAACTAAAGATCACTTTCATAGCAGCTCATACAAAGCAAAACCCTTTCTAAATGAAATGATTAAAAACAACTGAAGATTAAAGCATCAAAGTCTAAGCTCTCATAAAACTTATCTGAAACATTAATAGTAATGATGAACAAAGATAAATTAGAGCACTTACCTACAAAAGTTTTAATTAATGAGACATCTATACATCAAAACCCAATCAATCTGTTTGTACAATGTTAAGAGCCTTTGAAATTGATTTATTTCACTAACACTGTGAATTATCAAGTACATATCAAACTCATTTTTATCTGTGATTTTGGAAGGATAACATGGTTTCATAGGTTGTTAAAATTTAAAAGAGAAGACTGAAAGAATCACCTTCTTTCTGCTTGTGAAATGACAGCAATCAGACATCTTCCAAAAATTATGCTTGAAGTTACCCAACACAAGTGGGCTTTATATGATACTGTTTTAGTCTGGATCAATGGCAAATAATTCAATACATAGCCACGGAGCTACTGCAGTCAAATGAGCCAAAGAATTTATTTTCTGCTGTTTGATCTGATAAAGGGCTTAGAGTCAGAGTTGTTCAAGGAAATGCTACAAATCCAAAAGCATGAGTTCAAATCCCGATCCCAGGTTGTGTGCCAAAGACCACACTCAGTCAGAGCAGTGGTAAAGGAGTACGTAGCTGCGTGAGCTGGGATGTCAAAGGCAGCCAGGCACAGTAGTGTGCCACAAGTTACAGATGTGCCTAGTTGGATGTGCCATCACCATGCTGTGAAGAGATGAGTGAAATTCTTAAAACCAGGAGGAGATTTTGGAATCTTTTCCCTGATAGATGAAGAAATAGTAAGGATTTATTTTTCTGCAAGAAAAACATTTTAACATTTTCAGAAGTGCCACAAAAACTAGGCTGCAATAGTGATTAATAATTTGCACCCCCATTTACTTTTTAGTGTTGTTCAGTTGTACTTACATAAAATATTATTTATGAATGAAAGACACTAAAGGGAAGATTCATAAAATAAAGGGAAAATAAAAGAGAATATACTTAAAATCTTTTCTAACTTACTTGTCACAGTGCTACAATTCAGAGCTGTGGTCTATAACACGCTGTTTTGGGCTCAATCACCAAGTCACCAGCCTATTCCTTCATTTTTCAAGCCAAAAGATAGCATTAATGCATCAGCAATTAAATTAATTTCTGGGAAAACTAAACATCTTAGCTCTTGATGATTAAAGCACTCTTTCTAGAGATTGTATTATTTCTTCATAGTCAGAAAGACACTTCAAGTGAGGGGTAACAGTTTTTTCTTTTTGTCCTACACAGATTTGGTACAAGCTCTTGATCCTTATGATCGACAAAGACAAAATAAAACAGAAGGAGAACAAATGCAAGGTACTGCTTCAGAGCAAGGCAGTGAGAGGGAGGTTCATTAATATGTCAGATTTTCTCCAGTTTCCCTACAACTGCAGTAAGGCCAAGATTTGTGTATCGCTGCTGATTGCAGCACTGGGATTCTGGAATGAATAGCTTGATCTTTATAGTAAGCATATATAAATGGGATTTTGAAATAAAAAAGGATGCCTGAGCAGCAACCAGAGGGCTTTGGATTACAACAAGGAGAACCACGTGGAAAAACATCTGTCATCTTTAAGAACTCTTATGCAGAGCATAGCTCTTTGTGGCTGCTAAGGAAGGTGGGTAAAATTTATACAATATTGAGTGACATAGAAGAAGAAATGTCATGGTTCAGCCTTGACAGGTTTCATCATTCTGCAGGTATTTCTTTTCTTTTCAGTTTGATTCAAAACCATGAGTACTGCCAAATGTGACACTCAAGTCCTGAGGAACCATGTAAAACTTTGAGGCTCGTTTACCTCTCAACCACACTCATGCAGCAAACACTCACCTGAGTCTGAGCCCCCGCGTCAGCATGCTGCAAGACATTGCTGCTGAGGCTAAGGCCAACTCAACAATCCTTTTCCTAAACTGAAATTATAGCTTAGATCATTCAGTGAGACGCATCGTTCTATCATGTGGTTGATTTACTCATTGTTATTCATCCAGAAGTACTCCAGCCTTCTAAAAATAACTGTATATTGTATACATTTCTCAACAGACATTGAATGAGCTTAAACACACTAAGAAAACATCTAAGAAAAGCAGAGTAGCTCCAAACTCAATTAGGCAAGAGAAACAGTCCCTAATTTATCTGAAGGTAGTCTGGAGTACCTGGAAGCATTTATTGAGAGAGGTTTAAAAATTCAAGTGGTATTTAAAAATCACACGAGAAAATTATTTTGGAATTATGTTCCACAGGATACAAGCTGCTATATCCTAGGTGCATTACTGAACTGTCAGAAAGCACTGACTGTACTGCAGCGTCAGTCCCTAATTAATCCATTGAGTGCCATTAATCCAAATGCCAGTAGTAAGCTACTACTTGAATGACAAATGCTTGTTCTTATTGATGGGATGTAACATATCAAATCTTCCATATGGATGCTGTATCTTATGGAAACTATTGCTGTACTTACAAAGGTTATGCCGTGATGGTGGTGGTTTTTTTGGTTGGTTGGTTGGTTTGCTTTGGCTTTTTTTTGGTAAACATTCCCACTTGTAACTCCTGTTGTTTGAAACATTTATAGAAAGCAAATGCAAGGGACACCAACATGGCTAAAATAAATTCAACTCAACATTCAAAGTCACAAAACACATTTGTCTACAAGTCTACTCAGCTACGTGAGGTTTATGAAACATCAAATTTCTTTCTAGTGAAGTCACTGCATTTCATTGTTTAAATCTCAAGTTTTAATTATTTCCCTTATTAAAATGTATTTCAGTAATCTAACCAGTTGGAGAACATTCCTTGTTAAAGCTCTGTCAATAACCTTATCTCCGTGTGCTACGTTTGAATAATCAGTAAGCATATTAAGACATTATTCTATGTGGTATCTGTAATATATTAAGCAGATAAATGAAAGAGGCAAAGGTTTTAGCCTTGTGGATGGAGCCTCAAAGAAGCAGTTACAGTATAACTACGTTGTCTCAACCAGATGGGGCTAAAGACAAAAAAGCCCACAATGTATTCCAAACATTAATTCTCAAAGCTATTGCTGTAGGGTTAAAGTACCTGCAGAAAATTGTTTCCTAAACCAGGAGTAAAGGGCCACAAACAACATATATCAGTGAGTCCTTGTTTTGATGCAGAAATACATTTTATCCTACAATTTCAATAAAAATTATTCCCTTAAGAACCTCACTTTAAGAGGGAGATTCAAGATGTCTGCTTCCAAAAGCCAGTTATAAATGTGAAGAAAATTAAATGTATGAAAAGTAAGCTAGCAGAACAAGGAACGTATGACATTTATGGGAGACCAGATCCTTTTATCATTTAAACTTGTGTCAGGGTAAGAAATTCTACTGTCAGGATCATTACATCACTTCTAAAGATGCCCAAATTGAAACTAAATATACCACAGTAAATTTCAGTAAAAAAATACACCCTCTCTTTGCCTAGAAAACTATTGTAGTTACACATCATTTGCAGGATTTTGTAGTTGGATGAATTTAACTGTAGGTAGTAACTTTTGATTTAAGAAAGGATCTCACTTTAATCTTCAGTAAGTGTAGCTCCATTGATTTCATTTTCAGTAATGAGTTCACTAACTTTCTTCTGTAAAATCAATGGACGTTTTTATTCAGGTTGGTTGGTCTGTAGAGCTAAATAATCAGTTTTGTACACCCCTTCGGATAAAATCAGTCCTCTCTAGTCAACAAGAGGATGATTGAGGCTTTAAGCATACAGGCGAGCTTACTACAGGAGCCATGGAATTTGTTCCCAGTAATAGTTGTAGAATCTGCTCATGCACTTACAATACTTGATGGGTGTTCATCTAATCTGCTGTCAGCGGCTGAAGCCAAATGTAAATCAAATGTTTTCTCACTATGTAAAACTTTAAGTACATATTAGTAATCTGATTACTAATTAGGTTAGTAATCCATCCACTTAATGGCGCTGGGACAGACTATTAGTGTGTATAGGTACAAAGAAATTATTTTTTTTTTAATTGTTTACAGAAATCAAATTCTTCATTCACCAACCACAGCAACTGATCACTGCTGATGTCCAGTGGTCAGTGAGGATCCTGGTTCTGACTCGGGCTCTGTACCAAACTGATAACATGTTCCTGCAGCTCTGACTCAGATCCTAGGAAGGCTGTTCAACAGTAGTGGTTCCACAGTTTGCTTTGACAGCTTTTGAAAATGTTTATGTTTTTATGTATTCAATAAAAGTATTTTTGAAAATACCTGAATAGAGACAGACAAAGGAGAATGTGTACAAAAACTCCCCTTGACGGTGCCTTTCTCTCTAAGAGTGAAAAATGTGTGCAATTGTAATTCTACATGGAGCTATAGAAAGCTAATGTCTGAGTCACATAACACTTTATTTTACAAGTACCCACAGTGTGACGAGAACCCCAACGAGTGAACAGACAGAATAACTGGGGCTGAACTATCTCTCATACAAGCGCACCAGAAAGCAGTAAAGTACATGTAAACCTCCTTTTGAATGGCCAAATGATAGGAATTCATAGAAGGCCAGCAAATTATTCAGCTACCTAGAGAACTGCTCTTAATGCAGTGAGGCACGTTGTGTCCCAAAGGAGAACTGGGAGATGACTCATCTACGTTTCTCTGTCATGACTCTTCATTCTCTAACTGCAGGAAATACAATAAAAACTATGACGTCCGGATTACTGACCTCACAAAAAGGAACATCCATGTATTAACAACAACAAAAAAAAGTTGCCAAGTTCTATTACGGTTAAGTGTGTTGAACAGAGGGACTGCACATCCCTCATCCAAACCAATTTTCTTGCTCTTTGGGCTGTACAGGATGGCCTGTTATACATGCCCTCTCCAGTCGTTGCATGACAAAATAATATCTGATCCTGATAAAACAGTGTATTCCTTCCATAAAAAAAGCAAAGCAACAAAATTACATGGAATGACTCAAGGAAATTCTTGCCTAGCTTTTGTTTGGCCTAACCCTCCCATTTTTAAGCTAAATTCCCACCACAAGAATTTATTCATTCATATTCATATTATATTGTGCTGATATACACCAGGATTTACAGATTTACAGATCTTACTTTCCATTTCTAAATATGCCTCTGACATACCCGCCTAGCATTTAAAAGGTGCTTTTTCACTGTACACATATTAGCATATTATGAAAGAAATAATTAGCATATCAAATGCTGGAGATCAATTAGCTGCCAAAACACCAGTCTAGACACAAGCTCCTGACACTTGTAATAAAATCAAAGCCAAGCTGGCCAAATGCTGCTGCTAACTCAGTATGGCTTCTCAGAGCAGAAGCAGTAAATGTTCATTCATTACCCTCTGCACCAGCAGAGCAGGAGCTGATTATCATCTGCTTCCATTTGCTGCTATTGTTGAGCCAAATCCTAACTGAGTTCACAGATTCAGCAACTATTATTTTACTGTCTATGTTGACTGTGTGTTTTTATTCCACAACCGCCCCTCGGTTCCAGTAACTCCTGCACTTACTCTTGAGCTCCCTTCGGCTCAGCACAGGCGCTGTCTGCTCCTCCAGACCTCCCTGTGCTGGAAAAGAAAGCTCCTGCAGAGAGCAAGGGATGCACTCCTGGTGCGCAATACAGTTCTGCTGCAAAAGTTCTGCTGTGTCAAGACTCTTTGAGGTTTTGAAGGAGTCTGAAGAGGATTTAACTCATGATGATGAAACAGGGCCAGAACACTGCACTGCACAAAGCAGAGAGCAAATACATTTGCCCTCAAAAGAAATATAAGAAATTGTGAGAGCTGCAATGCCTTGGTGAGCTGAGAATGAACAGCCAGAGGCAATACAAGTCCAGAGAGCAGCAGAAGCAGCAAAACAGCAGCTAAGCACCTCATTCTGCAGTCTAAGTGTGACCCATTTCTCATGAGATTTCCCTATACCTAAGAAAGAGAGAAGAAAGTTTTTTTTTTTCTTAATTGAAGAAAATGTAATCGAATGTCAGCTCTAAATTCACCATATAGTTTTATATCAAACGCATTCTGACAGCCAGGATTCTCCATTCATCACCAAAGCTTTGCCTTCTCTGAGAAACTTCGGCTTTAATCACACTTCCAGTGAAAGAGATGGCTCAAATACCCATTGACTTCTGTGGGACAATAATCAGGCCATTATCACATTTCTATCTGCAGATAGAAATACTGAGTCCTATTATATGCTCATTTATTCAGGAAATGAAGGCGACTGTCTGTGACTGGAATTTCATCCATGGGTTAAAGCAGAGACAATTCAGGAAGAAACCGCAGTCAATAAATTCATTCACATTAAAAAGGGTAAAGCATTCAAAAGCTAAAACTTGTTACGACTTGGTTACTTAATGACCCCCACAAAATATTCTCCATCACACAGCATATTTCTCTTATCTCTTCTCACTTCAGCCAAAGAATAAAGAGGAGTTCACCCCAGAAACTTATCACTGGCTTAATATGCACTGTTTTGAACCGCATCTCAGCAGGATGCTGACAGACAATAAATACTAGTTAACAGTCCTCAGCTGGATCTCCTTTCTGAAAAGATCAGTCATACGCATTTACTACTCTGAGAAAATAATTCAATTTTAACTCTTTCTTAAAATGTTCAATGCCCACGTTTCTATTTTTAAATGCTACAAACCTAGCATACAACCTTAGTGACCGTCACATATGCATACTTAGTATTAGGTACTAACAGCACAACTCTGAAATCCAAGGATGAGCAACTTCCACTGCTGGGCAACTCTCAGATCTACATGTATGCAAAGAAAGCGTCCTGCAGGGGTTGTCCAAGAAAACTCAGGGCTAATATAATCTTTGCTCCCAAGACTTCACTTTGTGGTTTTCTGACCACTTACCACTGTTATTAGTGGGGATTTAATGTAATAATTGTAATTTAGATATGCTAAGTGCGCAAACACTACCCTAGTAAGAAAACACATGAATATATTTATAATCTAGACATTTTGAACAAACTCAGACATTACTTGTTAAGAACACAGAAACTCCTAAGCATTTGCACTAAAAGCTCATACAGAATACTACAAATTGCTAAGAATTCCCTGAATATTCATTTCATTTGTTTGTGTTTAATTTGCAGCATATGATGCTTTATGCTAGTAATTATAAAAAATCAACAGTTATATAAACAAAGTCCTTCACAGCCTAGCACAGAGCACAGTACAATGTAACAAAGTAATCCATTTAAAAGCAAAAAAAATACTGGCATCATTTCAAAAACGTAAAGCTCTCAGTGCAGCTGGAAGAAGCATTTATTATTTACACTCTAGAGGGCTTTTCATTCACATCTACCAACATGTTTACCATTTGGAATGAAGATGAACTGGCAAGGCAACAGCCATAGCTGTTGTTTTTTTCCTCCAATGAATTTCAAATTCAGCAGCATTCAAGCTAGCCGTTTGCAATCGTCCTCTCAAGTGCCCGACTGGCAGAGATGCGAGAGGCTTGTTAAGGTCTGCTTGGATCAGGCTGGTAGGTGCTATGTCACACTCTCATTTCTGGTTTGGGATTTGGATGGGTACCTCAGGTTAAATGCTACCGATACATTTAAGCTTGCCGAGGCAGGTTGGTGTCATGAATGCGTTCTACGCCAACAAAGCCACCATAAAGCATTTCATATCGCTCCGTTTAACTGCTGCTCCAACAGAACAGAGCACGTTTTTTTCACATAAAAGCCTGCCTGGGGTGTTTGCCTCTGCACGCTTTGCAAATGACTGTTCAGAGCAAACGCAGGTTCCCCTGTGACCCTTCAGACAGCCCTGGAATACACTAAACTCTATAAAGAAGTCTGTACTATTTGTGCCAATATTTTGCACCTCAGTCTCAAACTCCAACCAAAGCAGTCTTGCCACAGTTGCCTTCCAACCAGTCATGAACCTCCATTTCCCATGCAATTAAGGGTTTGTAGCCACAGAATTTCTCCTCTGTGGACAGTTCAGCTTACCCAGGCCGAGCAGCTCTACTGTCCAGTTTGCTGAGGGGGCTGGTCTCGGGCTACATGGAAGGCATCTGTCAGGAATAATTAAGAGTTGGTGAGGTTTTCATTTAAGAAATGGGTGCTTATTTTGATATGTGCATTTCAGGAATAGTCTGGAGATCAGAAAACTCCTCCAAGCACTACAAGGCCCAGATGCAATTTTGTCATTAACCTGACAGGCTGCAAAGTGCACCTCCCATGGCCCAGGGAAAGCTTTGGCTGTCGTGAGGAGCAGGTGCCTCCGCCTTGCCTGCACAGCACTCGCTCTACTGCATAAAAATGGTTGAAGGACATGCAGATGAAAGTGAAAAAACAAACATAATGCTATTATTCATAAATTATGGAATAGAAATCTAAAACTATTTTAGCATTGCCTAATTATTGATACAGTCAAACTATGCAGTTCACATTTAATATCAGCTGGAGAAACAAAACAAATATCCAAGAACTAATACTTTGTCAGAGCCAATACACAGACCCAGCTCCAGCTAACACTATATAATGAAAGTCCTAACGATAGATGAATAGATGTTAATTAAGAGATCCTACTAATGGTGTAGAAGCTTCTAACTTGACAGCAGGCTGCCAGGAAAAGGTAAAGGATATACAAGTCATGCAGAGTGGGTATGAGAAAGTGTTTGCTTACCTATTATTACTGAATAAATTAAAGGTAACTGCCCTGTCATGTTCTAGTTCCGATATACTTCGGGAAAAAAAATCAGCCTGCGTGCAAGGGAGGAAAAAAAACACATAATAGGGTATAGTTTCCCTGAATCTGATTTACAAAACCCCAGAGCATCTCTCAAAAAAGTCAGAGCCTGTACTTTACAGATACCTATGCTCCTAGCAAAATACCAAATTATACTTAGCTGAAAAACAAAATCTACACTGTGCATCAGGGACTAACTTAGAGATATAACTTAGGGAAGAAAAAAAAAAAAAAAGAGGAAGGATGGGTTATAAAGAAAGAACACTGTGTTTGGCTTCATTAATGCTCAGAAATAATTCTTCCCCTCGCATGAACAATGGATGAAAAAGAATTTGTTTCCGATTGTAATATGCTATCCGAAGGTGGCTGTAGCTCTCACTGTCTATCTAAAAGGGCTCAAGGTACAGGAAAAGGGACCTTTTTCCACAGCTGCTACTCCCACACTGATGCAGGTGAACAGGAAACAGCCCAGAGGAAATGAGTTCATGGGCCTTGATCTCATCACCATCAGGCCAGCGCCAGCAGACAAGCTACATTAAAGCACTAACCTGTAACACGCAGTAGGCCCAGGGCAGACGGTTTGCTCTGCAGCTGGGAGAGCCAAGTCATCCCGAGCCTGCTTCTGGCTCAGCAAACCCACGTGCAGCCCCCTCCTGCAAGCCAAGCGGGTACCTGCAATGGTCTCCTCTGGTGCACCAATCGTACTCCCCTCTGCCAGCAGGGACTTCCCTCCCTCCCTACATAAACACACTACGTTTATGTATATACAAACACAGAGTTTCTTGCACTGGACCAGAGGAGCTAGCCTAAAGAGATGTGATGCACTTCAGATTAAAATGATTTAGTCTAGTTAATTGAGTAAGGAGCCTCAGAGTGGCTCCGTTCATAGTTCACACTCTACAGAGGTAAGTTCAAAGCACTAAGACCACAGCTTTACATACTTACTCCAACCTAACAGACCTGAATCGTTGTTCTCAGCCCGCCCTCACCACAAATGCACCATCTGCCCCCAGACACTGCACAGTCACCGCCTGCAAGGGGTGCAGCAGAAATGTACTGCTACTGATGGGGACGGGAGCAGAATGGTTGGGAGCAGCTTGCAGCTACATCACATTAAATGTAACTAGCTGCACTCCTAAAGCTCTTGTGAACCCCTAGGGGTACTTTACAGACAAAAATAGTAACAATAATAATTAAAAAAAATAATAAAACAGCGAATTGTAATGGTATGTAATCCTTCCATATTGTTTATAAATTTGTCTTCAAACCAGAAGGATCAAAATCACAGAGCATGACTTATGAACTCCCAAGCTAAGCAGGATCATCCTTCACGGGTTCATAGATGTGCAGAAGACCACAGAGAAAAAAATCACGGGGCTGTAAGAGCTGGCTGTGATAACGAAGTATCGCTCCTCCTGCTGTCAGCCCCACACTGGTCGCTGGCTGGAACCCTTAACTTCCCAACCACACAGCAAGTCACAATAAATACCACCCCTCCTTTTGCCAGACCAGAAACAAGCAAACTGTGTTATGCTCATGATCTCTATGCAGTTCTTAGGTAAGTTGCTGCAGAAAGCACATTGCCACAGACATGCATGTGTGTGAAGACGGGCTTCTTTTACTGACAAACTGAAAAAAAAAGTCCACTTTGGTAAAGAATTGGGTTCCCCACTCCCTAGTCCAGCAAGCATAAAGACAAAGAAAGCATCACATACTTGGGACATCCTTGGTATAAAAGAAAGATGTGTTGGGATGGATGTCAGCATTTTGAGAGATGCTGAACAACTAACACAGCCCAGTATACATGCAGGTCCCAAGGGTGGGAGCAGAGGGAAGGAGATAGCATCTGGCTGGCTAACAAGGGGCTGTTAGGAGCTGACTTCTAACCCGTGGAGTAAGTTACAAGCCAATTTTCTCTAATACAGACAATGGAGGGAAGTAGGCAGGTTCGAAGACAAGGCTATTCTCTACAACTGAAATGAATATCTCATTGCAGTAAGTCAAAGCAATACCGTGAGCGTGTGATAAGGTTGGATCAAAATACTAATGTTAGACTGGATGTTGACAACAGGTTTCTGACAATCCAATTTGATTACGCCTTTGTGAAAAACACTGGCCATCAAAACTTAGTGACTTCTGTGCTTCAAAAACTTAAACTAGCCCAAAGGAGACTTCCCCAAGGAAGATTTCTCCAGTATTAGACATCTGCATTTCTCTGTGCCTAGTTCTCTGTGCAGGAAGTGACCACAGAAAAGAGAGTGGGGAAAAGCGTTTCTAAAACCTGCAACCCTTAAATGGGACTGCTGACACTAGTACAAATTACAAGGCTTCAAATAGAGGACAAAAGGTCCAACACTCTAGAATACCAAAAGGATCACATGCTGTGACTGTAATTTAAAGCTTCCTTCTGTACTCTCTCAGGAGTGCTGAGCAGAGGTCACAGATCAATCCATTCAGGGTCCAGCTACAGCCACGCTCAAGTCTGGCACAATTACAGGTGCCAAGGTTTTAGCAGTGCTATACATAACACTTCTCACTAGTGAAGAAAGGCAGCTGATTTTCCAGCTCAAGGATTTTTTTTACTCATTGGAAAAAAAAAAATACAGAATACAGTATGCCAGGAATCTATTTTCTTACAAACACTAAAACAAGGAGAGAACTAGGGAAGCTGCACATTCTAGGGCAGCCGGAGAGGAGTGGCATACGTAGGGATGTCCATAGCTCCATGGTTTCAAACATTGCCTCCAAACACTGTTGACTCTCCATAGGCACAAGTATATAACGCCAGTTTTCTTCCCTGTATTCTCCAGCTATTGTTTTCATTGTCTATAAAAAGGCACCCATAATTAAGATTATGGCAATATAAACTTCCAATATTAATATTCAAAATCCAACTGCTCTCAACTGCAGCAGAATACCATTAGGATATGGCATCTTAGACATATCTCAAGATATATTTTTCCTGTTTATTCAAATTCGGAAAACAGATATAATTCCCATAGAATAAATCTGTTCTGGAAAAAGCCATAGAACTAGAACTTCATTGTTCTGTCACTACTTCAAACATGTAAGCAATGTGACTTCTACTGCTGAATCATCTCAATATTGATTTAAAGTAAAATCATTTTATAATAAAATCATCATAATATCTGATTAAGCATTATTACTTACTTTTAAAGGATTCATTATATTTTATACCACCCAACAGGTTCTGGAGGAAGACAAGTCTTGTCAAATCAAATACTCCTACCAACAATTGACAGCAACTGTTAACAACTTATTTCTGAACACGTTTTAAGCTTTGAACTCAATATCACACAAGTTTCTGATTCTGAGAAACAGAAACACTCAAAAGTTATGTGGCAATATCAAATTGGAAAAGACTTTGTTGATACTACATTTCTTTATGAGTAGTTATTAATTATTTAGGATAAAGATCTACTTAGAGAACTATTCTCAACCTGTGACATAATGTATTCTTTTACTACAAATATAAAATTGAAGCTGATAATGTTTGCAAAAAGAGCAGGGATGGATAGAATAGAAAAAAGTGAAGACACGTCACTCATAACAATACAATTTGGTTGGGTAAACTGGACTAGAAGGATTCCTCTACAAAGACAAATACATGGTTTGCAATATTAAAATTAAACACTGCAATCCTCAACCCTTAAAAGGACCAAAGGAATTGTCAATAGAAAGTATCTGAATATGAGCTACCAATTCGTAAGTTGAACCAATAGCTGAAATTTATGATCTGTGTTTTCGCTGGGAAATGCATTAGATGGTTATTATTCTAAATGTTGCTACTGGTAAAATCCAGGTGTGACAAGTGCTACAGAAATCATTTGTGCTGAGTTCCCTCCATGTAATCTTATAATATATTACATCAATCATAATGATGTGGTTGCCTTTATTGACAGATTTGTAAATTGGAGTTCTTTCTTCAATGTTTTTGCAATTCTAACTTGGATATCTGGGGTATATCAGAAAAAAAAATCTATGGTAGACAGTTATGAGCTTGTCAAATATCTCACATTTGATTTAAAACAAAGCTGCAGCGGGTTTGATCGATGTTGTACTATGTTGATCCTGGACACAATTATTAATAACATCTCTGGCATTTATATAAATAAACTTTCACAGTTTCCCAAGTAAAATTACAAACCTGTAATAACAGAAACTTGTAAGAACCAAGTCAATGTCAGCTTGCTTCACTGTATTTTATGGGTACACAGAGCTCATACATCACTTCTTTGTAAACACACTGTTAGCCTTGATGCAGTGTCTTCTCACAGTACAAAAATAAAACCCATTTTAATTATCACAACGAGATGCAGAAGGAAAAACAACATTATTCATTAAACCTTCCCTCATTAATTTGTACCACTTTTTTTTTTTTTTTTAAGTACAACAAAACAGCTCAGTATAACCATTATTATTATTCAATTTTGAGATTATCAAAGAATAAAAGGTCGCAAAATTTGTATCAAAAAGCTTGTGCAGCTTTTTTCCTGACACATTTATGGAGTAAACAGAAAGAAAGATTAAAAGACTATCCTACTGCAATCTGCTATTATAAAACAGAGATGGATTGAAAAATTAGGGGAAAAAAACACTTTCAGACCTGGAGTAGTGTGGTTTGGAAGCATTTTTCTGGTCATGGTCTATATTATAGATGATACTTGGAAGAACATCACAAAACAAGTCTGGTTTAATTCCTGGAGACAGGATCCAATGTACAGTGGTACTGTTTAAAAGGCAGACCTGAGTATCCTCAATTTCTATTTTAGGAAAAGGGATTTGTTTGTCTCCAATGGCATCTCCAATTTTTCTAATTCTTTTAGCTGGACTCTGCCAGAAATGATATTCAACATAAGCTCACTTACGACGGATAAACCTTTGTCTTTGTACTAACGCAGCATACACAATATGCCAGGTACTTTCAAAGTATTTTCCCAGGCACATCACTCCTACCAGACTCCACCTCACCTTTTTTTCAGATTCTGTATGTTTCTCAGGATCAAAGGCAAACCATGACTATTTTCTACACAGTACCCAAAAATGTTTCCTTTGCAGCACTGCCTAGGGCTATGAAAAACTGCCTCCTTCAAGAGGAGAAACAATTTCTTCATTTTCTCTCTAATCGGATTATAATGGTGTGGTGGTTTCACTCTGATGGACAGCAGAACACCACAACTGCTCTGTCACTCAAAGGGAGAGGAGGGGAAGGAAGTTTGATGGGAAAGAAAAAAACCTCAGAGGTTGAGGTAAGGATAATTTAATTAAAGGGAAAAGAAAGAGGAAAATAAACAAAGGCCACACAGAAGAAAAGAGAGACAGAGAGAAAACAATAATTCTCTGCTTCCCACCAACAAGCAATGTTTGGCCATGTCTCAGGCAGCAAGGCACAGCATACACGTAGCAGTTGCTTGGAGGGACAGGCGTTCTCATAACGAGAGCCCCACTTCTCTGTCTCCTTCCCTGCCTTCCCTTGCTGAGCGTGACACCGCACAGCACGTAATGTCCCTGCGGTCGGTGCAGTCCAGCTGCCCAGCCATCCCCCTGCAATCCCACCGGGTCCCATCCGCTGCCTCTGGGGGCTGGAGGCAGCCCTGGTGGGGAAAGCAGCCTCTGTCCCAGCCAGAACTGCAGGTCATCTCGTTCAGAACTGAGTTCTGCAGCACTGGCACTTGATGAACCAAGATGGTGCGAGGTGGAGCGGACAGGGCAGCACAGCACCCGTAGGGCTACGCTACAACCACTCGGTTGTGCTCTAAAACATGAGTAATAACTCAGATGCTTTCCTGGACATCGCAAAACATACTTCCCACTAGCTGGAACTGCTGAAGTTTTGCAGCATTTTTCACACACCCACTTCTGCTGAAGGGTATTTAAGAAATACTTCTACTGAGTTCTGAAAATGAAGTTTTTAAACTCTAAGATTACAGCAAAAGAAGGAATGGAAAAAAAACATTTTAAGAAGAGAGTACCGCAGCACACTTCCCACTCGATATCAAACAAATTTTTAAAATTCTGTCAAGTTCCAGAAAATACTGAAGCATGTCTTTCTTTTCAGTAATTTAAATGAACATGTAACAGGCAAGCAAGAAGCATATAGGAGGAGATTCTGAAATGGTTTCCTGCTAATGATCTTGCCCTCAGAAATAAAAACTGAACTCCATTATGGGCATAATTATAAATTTAATGTGACAGTCAAACCTCAAAGGGAAACCAATGTCAAACTATAAAAAAGAAAATGGATCCAATTCAATTGCAAAGCATTAAAAAAAATTAGACAATAAGCAATGCACAGCTTAAAATGAAATGACCACAAGAACCACTCGTCTGCGGCTATTCTCATGCAAGGAGAAGGAGCATTGCAACACAGCTAAACAAAACCAGGACAAGGCTTTATTAAAAGCAGCACATTGAACACTAACTGCTAGCAACACAATTGTAGAACAGCATCCTCTAATCTTTGCTAGGATCAACTGGGATCAAGCAGCTTGGTCCTGCTTTCCTTACTTTCACCTGGGTAAACTAAAATACAGAAAACGGGGTGAAATGCCAAGCCACCCAGGAGGGGCAGGCCTGGCGACCTGTGTTCCAGTTTAGCAGCCAAGCGCTGGGTTAGGCTGCCTGCCAGCATTTAGCACAGAGCAGGACCAGAGGCCTTCAAGAGGTTTCTGATGTTCCGTCACTCTGAGCAGAGTTCACTGCCACAATAGCTTTTATTTTTAGAAGCGTGAACATCTGCTAATAGGTTTAATAACACAAAGTGTCTCACACAACTACTGTATTTTTACAGCGTGTTGGTAACCAGTGCTTACACTGATGCTGTAAATGTTCCTCCTTCACCTACTACTCCTTGTATTTCCACTTCATTATCACAGTGTAAGATATTTCTAGAAAACATCAATTCCTAAACTCAATTTTTTATTTTTTTCCTTGCCAGGATTTTTGAGTTTTAAGAGTCTACACTAAAATTATTATGGGACAATTTTATTCCTACAAAACTATAAACCTAGTTTGTTTGTTTTTATAATTCCAAAATTGTAGAATATGTTCCACTGATTATTTTGATTGATAATGAAACTGTAACCAATGAAAACATTAATCTCATGAAGTTAAAAAAAAACAAAAAAAAACCCACCACCAACAAAGCAAAACTCACCCTGTACAGCATTAATCTCATGAAGAGATTCTAAATTATACACTTTATTTTCCTCCTGAGATTTATACTACCATTATCTTACACCCACATAACACAAAGCTGGTATAAATCTGCCTTTCTCCATGCAGGGAATTTTGTAACGCTGTATTAGAGATGTGATTATTCTGTCCTCACATTTCATGACACTGTTTTCTTAACAAGCAGAAGCACTTTCATTTAATATGAAGACAGATGTTTTGACTGAGAGTGACTGTGGAATCATGTAGCTTTTCTAATCCACTGTAGAAGTACATGAGTTTTAATGAGTGCTTTACAGTACTGCCATTACACCAGGACTTCAGGAAAGCTAAATAATCTTGCTTTTAGGGCATTGCTACTGTTGGTAATCAAGGGATTTAAAAGCACTTAGAAGGAAGCTGATGTTCCTGTACAGAGTTGCTAAGTCAAACTGATGTTCCTTGCCTTTAGTTTGTAAGAGAACGCCCATCAGAGAGGGAAATAATCACTTTGCAGTCAAAAAAAAAAAAAAAAATGGGGGGGGATCAACCCTTTGGGTTGAAACAGTTAGAATTAATGACAGAAAGTGTTGCTTCCCGTAGGATCATCCTTGTCATTAAACATGTTAGAGGTGAGTTAAAGTCTATTACTGTCTTTATAAATACACATTATAAATACACATAAGCTAACTATATATTATATATTTATATATAAACTGAGACTGTAAATTTAAGGCAAGACTTTTTTTCCCCTTCTTCTTTTCCTCTGGATTCACTAGCTGCTGCTACCCATGACACATAAGAATCACGATGCTGTAATTCCAAAGTGCTCCCAGTGTTTGTCCATAAAGCCACTTGCTAATTTTGAACCTCAAGTACACCAAGAAAAAGTCAGCTACAGTAAGGTATCTCCCCTGTAAGCTGGGCTTTGATGCAATGGGAAGTGCTTTGTGGTCAAACAATTCCCAGACTTGTACAAAACAAAGTATTTTCTTCATAGCCCATGTGGTTTAGACAAGTAAATGGGAAGGAACCAGATAAAAAAATGTTCTATTAGACCTTGATACCTATGGCATGAAGTCTATCAATGAAGAACAAATAAAATTTATACAAACTAAAAAAAAGAATCACCCTGGTGAATAGCATTCCTAGTGCTAACAGCAGAATCCTGTGCATGCCTTAGTGACAGCTGACAGAATTCAAGTTCAGACTCAGAGAAACCCAGCCAATAGTAGCTTTTAAATAAGTAAACAATTTTAACAGTTTTACAATGTGAAATAAACTTACAAACTCAAAAAAACTGAAAAAGGACACAATTCTCACCTCAGCGTAAGACAGTACATTACTGCTCAGTTTAGTACTCTATAAATACAGGATTCATTACAGTATTGTTTTGTTTTCATCAAAAAGAACAAAGCAAAAGAAGGAAAAATCACAGTAATGAAAAAGGAAGCCCAGGCCAAATATTTGCAATACAGACCCGCTCTGTACAGTGGCAAGTTGAATACCTTCAAAACATGTTGTCTTCCTTTTAAAGAAAACAGAGTAAAATCATCTCACCTAAAGGCAATTGAGTGTTTTGTTTTCAAAAATATTTTAAATGCTGGGGTGTTTATGGTCAGTAGGTATACGGGCACAATTTAAATGACATTTGATATGAGGTGGAGATGATCAAATTTGCTTGCCATCAGTGCACAGGTTTATTTTTGTAAGAAACACAATAAAAGCTTACTAAGGGTTAGTCATTTAACACCCTTGAGACAAAGAAGCAAAAGTGTCTTTTGGTATTTCCAGTAGTTTCTTTCAGAAAAAAACACCAGACAAACACCAAACAGGTCCAGGAGCAACAGCTTACAAACTTCCCAGAACTATTCCTTACGTACTGTTCCCTGTCAACAACGAGGGAATTCTCAACCTACTTTCAACGTCATTCCCATGATCTCTAGTCCAGAGATCCCCAAAGCTATGCCAACATCAGTATTCTTCAAGGAAAGCTAAAAACATTGCCAGAACAGGTAGTCAGCCTGCAGATGTGCAGCATGTTATGCTTTGAAAACAAAGAATTTATATGGAACAGATATGTGCTAAAACTAAAAGCACATATGAATAAATATTGAACTGTACATTATTCCTTATTCTAAGGGTGACCCTCTACCACCAATAAGGTGCTTGGCCAATATTTTCAGTAAAGATTTACAGCAGTCCGTGGGATTACATTGTCATGTAACTTTAAAAATTACATTTATTCAACTTATAAAACATAAAATTCTTTTTCCTGTTAATTGTACATAGGGTAGGACCATCACATCTGCGCCAATTTACACTCGTATAAACAACAGAAGTACAGGCTGATTGCATCTAAATTTAGGCACAATTTTTAACAATGCAAATGTTAGGAGAAGAAAATTTTGTAAATATATCAAATTTGTGTTTGATATATTTTCCTACATCATCCCACAATATGACATACATCATCAATTCAACTGTGATGGGCTTCTCACTGCAAAGTTAGCTGCCATCCATCTGCATGCTCTAACTACCTGCTCAAACTGTTTGAACATTTCAGCTCTCACAACGTGCCCTGGTGAGTAAGGTGGTCTCTTTGATAGGTACAGTCAAAACTCTGGGTCATTACAGATGAAATTCACACATTGACTTAGACACAGAGATTTAATAGTACACCAGTTGAACCATTAGAAAATAATATAAATGATCCCTAAAAACCTTCTTTATTGATATTGTAAATAGTTGGAGGGCTCTTCTAATTAAACAGGAATAGTCATAATTTAAAACATCGTAGGTTTCTTTCAGTGGCACTAAAAGAACATTCTTTTTCCTGTGATATTCATTACGTTCACAAATTGCATAGTAAGTGGCGTGTAATTAATAGAGATGCAGTGCAACATGGTTATACATGTCAGTTTACAGATACACACAGCAGAATTTTACACGAACATTTTCATGGAAGAGAGCAGAGTTTAATGAATTGCAAAGCCATGTACTTGAAGCAGCAGTAACACACCTTAGAGAATAGTCTCATCTTGATCCTTGAGATGGTTTGCATACAAAATAGTACTCCTCAAAATGAAAATATAAAGCTCTAGCTTTTCAAGTAAAATTTATAATTCATAGACTGAATTTTTCATTTTAACTGAGATGCACCCCACACAGCTAGGAGAAGGGGGGCACATCCAATCCTCTATCCAGTACTCCCACAACAATCTCAGTCCCAGTACAATAAAAAGATAGCTTTAGGGATGCTCTATATTATGCCAGACCCCCAGCTCATCGAAGCAGTTTATAATCACCTGTGCACAGCAGTACTCTAGCCAAATGCTTCTCAGCACCTCCCCTATCAAGTTATCCCTTGTTCTAGTTCTATGTCTCCCCAGGATAGTCTTCCACAGGGAAATCCACAACCATCTGGTTAGCTCAGCTTTCAACTAGCTTTGATCTAACAAAGTGGCAAAGTGGCTCAAAGCAGTAAAGAGGGAGGGGAAAAAAAAAAAAAGATAGTATATTGTATATATTGAAACAGATTCTGCCCCCAGTCTGATGAATGTAAATTCAGGGGAACCTCACTGAAGCCGGGAAGACAGGTCAGGGAACATTATTTTGCTGTTCTATCCAATATGAAGTAGAGTTGGGTTTCGAATAAAGAAAATACCACCAGCATGCAAAAAAATATTTGGCTCCTATGAATCAATGTAGCTTCACTGATGTCAATCCAGCTATGAAGCTACATCAGCTACAGATTTTCTCCACTACGTAATAAGCAGTGTTCTCTTTGCTCAGCTCAGGTTTTAATTGAATACAATACATTTTTATTTTTTTATTTTTAAAACGAGTACCAACACAATTTCTCCTGAGTCACATATTCTAGTTCTACACTGCACATTGCCAAGATAACTGAAAAAGCTTTAAAAAGTAATTAAATGGTTTTCAATGAAAATACACCAACAACATTGATTTCCTATATAACTTAGAAAATTCACCTCATTTTATTGCTATTTATTTTACAAAATACTAAAAAAAAAAAAAAGTAATTTTCTATAGAAAATGGATCTGAGAACAACACAGTACAGAAAAATAAAGAACAGGAAACTTTGAGATTACATTTTCAAAGCATACAAAATGCATCATTTGCAAATGTCTGGCAAACGTGTACATTTCAGCCATCCCAGATGCTTCTGTGTATGTTATTGTAGGCAGGAAAGGCAGCTATTCAATTTCAGATCATATTGTACACACAGTTTATCTTGAGAAGTATTATTGGCATGCAAAGTCAAGTATCCACAAGTTAGACAGCATCAAAATTAGACCTGTCTGTGTTTACTCAGCAAAACCTTGTGGATATGCCGAAACACTGCATTGTTACCTTGTTTTCACATGATCTCTTTTTTCAGTGCACTGAGCAGCATTTCCTCAGTGTTAGGTTTGCTGCAGTAATAGGAAGGGTATCCTTATAACACAGAAAATATTTCATTCATAAAGGCTTACTTCTGCAGCACTGAAGCCATTACCAAAATGTCAGACAATTCCAGTGAGAGCATGGTTAGTCATACAAAATCCCGCCTGAAAGTCTACAAATCTTTGTGGTTACTAACACTGCTTACAACAGCTGAGTGGTCAGTGCAGAGGGACAACCTTACCTTATTGCTAGGAAAGTCATCTGCAAGTCCATTAACACACACTACTCAGAGTCACAGAGTGACAGAGCTGAATAGTCTCAGTAGACCTAGAGGCTGCTAGGCTAGCTAAAACAAAAGAAGTTACCAGCTCCATTAAATCTGTGAAAATTATTTGTTAAGAAAAATTCAATCAACTCTAACCAACGTTTCCATCAGAAGTTTAAAATATAAATGCATCTTTTGTTATTGACATAGTAAGAACAGCATTGTCTTGAGTAAACAGACCTTGTGACATTCAGGTTTATATGGCAGTTCTAGGAAGTCTCCAAGGAGCAGAATACCATTCACAGAAATAAATTGAATAGTTTCATGTATAGTCAAGAACTATGACAAAAGTAATTCCTTTTTTTTTTTTTTTTTTTTAATAAATTGAATCTGAATAAGAACTTTAATGTAAAATTAAAGCCTTTCCTCTACTTTTGATTTTGATGGAATTTCTATTTGTATAAAGAGATTATGAGATACATTGCAGCAGGAGGCATCTCTCCATTAGAATTTCTAATGTTTTGTCTTTAAAGAAAGTCTGTGATAAATTGTTTTTGCTTGCACTGGCAAAAAATAACTGAATAAAAAATATCTGATTTAATTTCAAAAAACAGCACTGGAATTATAATGGTATCAATTAGAAAAAAAATATAGACTCAATGTGATTAACAGTATAACATTGCTTGAATCAAACAATAAAACTAGGAATTCATACCAGAAGTAACAATTTTCTCTGAATGCTTACCAGATGCTGACTGGAAACTTCAGTGGAGATGTTTGTTTCCTTGGGAAACTTGGAACAGTTGGAAGGAAAACAGCGTGCACCTCAGGATTCATTGGTTTGCCTTCCTGCAGTACTATTAGCTTTCTAGGTGACCTTGGATAAATTGCTTCTTTTCTCTCTGTCTCAACCTTCTCACCTGCAAAGGGGTACAACAATCCCATGTAAAGACCTTTTGTAAATCCACGGGCAGAAAGCACTGTAAGAATCATCCCTTCCCACTGCTAATAATGGGTGCAGTTTGTTCACAGCGGAACGGAGTTTGCAAGATCTTCTAAGCAATGTTTTCATGTGCTTAATTCATAGGTTTAAGTTTCTTAATGCATTTCTGAGCTATCATCAAGTGTGTTAATTTAAAAGATACAGGGATTTACAATTCTTAATCGGTACCATTTGATACACCTGGGTCTCTAGTTTTGATTGCAAGTTAGCAATAAATAAATAAAAATAAAAAAAGAAACCAACAAACAAAAAGAAACTCACCAGCCACTACATAGCTAAAGCAAACCAGCAGTTATCTGACAAAACATCTAGATAAGTACTTTGAACATGTCACAACCTCACAGGGATTTTACCTTATCTGCCACGCAATGACCAAATACACACCTTTTTAACCAGTAGGCCATGAATTTGGCTAAAATCACCAGAAAATACTCTTAGATTTGAAAACATCAGTTGAAATGACAAACTGCAGAAATGAAGTATGAAGCACAGAACCTGATTAATAACTACAGATGCTTACACACAATACACAAATAGTGGGCACTGAGAGCAGCGCACTAGCCAAGTTATTCACACAGCCCCCCAGCAGGCTGGTTTCAGAGAGAGGAATGACAACCAGGAAATCGACGTACGATGGCGTCGCATTCCTGCTCAGGCATCTGCAAGCTGTGGCCAGTAAGGCAAGCTGGGGTTCCCTTGAAGTTTCTGTACCAGTAGAGTTGAGCACAGCAAGGGTCATCCTACCCAATGCCCACTGCTATCTCCACAGTGCAGAGACAAATTATTATTTCCTTTTTCAAACCTCCCTCGTTGCTCAGGCAGGTCTATGATTTCTACTTTCAGGGATCCTGAAGATAAAAATTAAATATTAATTTGTTTAGCCACATCCTTTGAAAACTGAGTCTATAACAGCATTTTAAAAGGTGTTTATTTGTGATCCTGGTATGTCTCCCTTCTATTAATTATTCAAAAATAAATATGGGTGCCGGAAGGAATACTATCTTAAATACCCCAAATTGTAAAATGATGCCATGACACATCTGCATTGAAAACAAACTGAAACAGGAGACACTACCCCCTCAAAAAAAAACTACTACTACAACAAAAATACAGCACATGAAGATTGGAAAGTAATTTTAAGCTGCTGAAGTTTCGTAAGTACCCAATAGGCTGCAGCAACACAATTGTTTAAAGGAGTTATACAGCTTCTGAGATCCTCAAGATCAGAAAATATAACCATTTCCCTTTTCATCAGCACAGGCAGGTAAAAATATTCCACTCCTTAATCATTTGACAGTTGCTGCAAACTAATTATCAACCTGTGAGTTTAGGAGTTAGAATGAAGAAGCAAATTACTGTCTTGATACTCAATTTTCAATGTTTTGTTTCAAAAAATAAAATGTAACAGTATTTTCTATTTCAAAATTAAACAGGTACTGTCATCACACCTGAAGTAAGCAAAACCCTACTGCTATACCCATTTCTGAACTCTGGGGACGTTTTGATTAGTGTATTCTGCTTTGAGCCCTGCTGTAGTCACTTTATTTGTCCTTTGTTTCTTCAGAACTGGAGTTTACATTGCTTCAGTTGCATGATTATAATTTTTAATATTGCACAGAGTACCATCTAAAATACTTTATGTATGCTGTAGTTGCTTACAACCCTGATTTTCTGGGGTTTAATGGGTTATAAGAACCAAAACAATACTACCATTTGTTTTGGTAGAAATAGGGAGGAAATAAGGTGTAAGAAAAAAAAAAAAAAGATTCTGGGATTGTTTGTTTATGTGAACTGTCATTATTGAGCATCTTGTATCAGGACTATTTATGCTGTGCTCTTTTTTGTTTGCTAGTCCAATTATAGCTGCTGGTGCTGATTTGTGAAGTCTAGGCAGAAAGTTACAAACTGTTTTTGGCACAGAACCCTCAAACTTGGAGTACGCTCTCAAATTTGTTAATTTTCTCTTCCCAGCATAAAGCCCATCTCCTCCTCAAAGTTTTGCATGAAATGGATTTGGACCAGAGGCCAAAGTCGTGATAACTGATGGCAGTTAAGTCATCTTACTGCATTTGTTAAAAATAGGGCTGAAGGATATCTGTTCTCAAAACTAACAGCTGTCATTTTGACACAACACTTCTTATTATGTGAAAATACTCACAGAATTGGGCGGCTTTTTTTATATATATTTTATTATGTACAGAATCAAAAGATACTTTAATTTCTTCTTTAAAAGGATGAAAAGAAGAAAGTATTTCTCAAAAACCCTAAAAAGTAATTTTATTTTCTTTTAAAAGTGCTTTCAAAGAGGGTGTTAACAGCTGATTTATTTTATTCCTCCTACATTCGTCTGTTTGTCTTCATCACCACACTTTAAGGAAAAGCTGTTCCACTGTTTTAACTTGTGGGCTGTTATTTTTTTAGACTGACTAGTGTTGTCACATCCAGTTTCTCAGCAAACCACTCCATAAGGCTCTGCACCTTTCGTGAACATTCCTGCTTCTGCTACCGTCATCTGCAAAGTCTCTACCAGAACAATGATTCTTCTGCTCCTCGCATTTAAACCCCTACACAGTATTCCAGTGATGAGGTTCAAAAGCACTTTTTAACTTCTACGTTCTAGATAAGGACTGTCACGTGTGTATTCACAGCAGAAACTACTTCAAGAACTACTGCCGTGTTGGGCACCTAGAAGTAGTCAGCCTTAGCCAGAAGTGCCAGTGATATGCAGGTATCTCCTAATTATTTGGCGAGACATTTGCTGTCACTTCGACCATACATCAACAGGAAGGCCGAGCCATTTTAAACCATCCATCCCCACATGCCCTCCTACCTTCCACTATACAGGATCAGTTCCATGAGGAATTAATATTAGCTATTCATTAGGCACAGGGAAACAATGCAGAAATCAGGAGAGCCACTTGGCCTGGAAATGAAAGCAATTAAGCTGAATGGCAAAGCCCGCAGCAGCACTTCATTTTTGAGTATCTTTTCAGCAATACCCTCTCTGAATTGAGTTAAAGAAAAATCTGATTTTAGTAGGTTTTACAAGTACTCTGGTACCTCTGTGAAGAGCATCCTATTTAGAAGTGCAGCTTTTATTGTATTACTGCATTTGATTCAGTTCTGCTTTTGAAATAAGACAATGCTGTCAACATGCATTTTTTATCACAAATATATCAATGATTTTACCACCTCAAAGCATTATAAAAAGTTGTTTTCTAAGTGGGATGGAAGACATTGTCAAGAATTAATAATCTAGATTCACTTCCTGGCTCTACCACAAAACCCCTGCTATATTCAAGTTGTAGAACTTCTCTTTGCCTTGGTTTCCAAGCTGTGTAAGAAACAACACAACGCACAGCATTACTGTGAGGCTTTATTAGTTCAGACCTCGTTTTTTCATTTCTCATATTAAGTATCATTTCTACAACTAGTCCCATTAGTTCTAGGGAAAATTCTCAATTGGACTTCATTGCTCTTTGTGCAGGACATATAAAATTGTTTACTAAGAAGCAGCAGTCGCTTTCCCCCCTTCACTGCTTTTTCTAATTAGAAGTACACTAACTACTTGAGAGAGCCTGAAATAGAATGATGTTCTCCACAAGTTGTATTTCTTAGCTGCCCTTCCTAAAGGGGGGAACACCCTACAACTGAATTAGCTGAAGCCCTGCCAGCAGAAGATTTTCCTTTCTGCATTACACTTACCAACATATACAAGTTCCCTTTCCTTCTTGCTTTAGCCTGAGGCCTCTAGTATGTAGAAACCTGCTGCCTAAAAGGAAACTTACACATTTAATAAGAATTCAAGGCTGTCTGAAGAGAATTGGCTTTTTTATTAACTACATAAGTCTGAAACTCAGTTAGACACTGTTCAGAGTTCTGTAAATGTAAGTATATATATCACCATGGACATGTTCAGAGACTTAACAGCAGTAGAAACAGGGTAATTCCCAAATGAACATGGCATCTTTTTCTCAGCGCAGTCATAGCCATGCTAGTTCTGGCTACTTTACTTCACTATGTTTTATTTCTTACAATGTTCTTACAGTGTTTTTTACGTGAAAACAAACTTGCAAAGAATAAGTGTGTGAATAACAAAGGTATTGCTCATGTTTTTAAACATCATCCAAAATTACAATTAAAGTGTAGATGATACTGGTACAACACATTGTTTTGGGTATAAATAGAGCTACACTTCTGTGCTTCCTAAAAGCAAATTGAAAGAGACTGCAAAGCGAAATAAATTCCTTTCCTGCCTACATGGCAGTACTATAATGGCTCAATTGCAGATCTGATCTCAGCAGCCCTGTCTTCATTAAAAAAATAAAAAAATAAAAAAAAAAGAGAGAGAGAGAGAAAGAGAGAGAGAGAACCTTTTTAAGCATGATGTTTTCAGACATTTGTTGTCAATGGCAAAAACTGTTGAGGTACCAATGTACAATGTAGAGCAATTCTCAAATCTAAGAACCCACTCAACCCAGCTCCGGCCACCTCTGCAGCCTCCTTGGAGAACATCTCCTGCTTGCTGGCCGGCCTAACAAATCCATTCATAACAGCAAAGCTGATGGGAAGAGGCTCATTCCCACTCTGTGCCTCCCATCTCCCCTGAAGCTGACCCAACTCTTTCTGTAGCAGCAGAACGTGGCCATATGACAGATCCCAATTAGCGAGCCGAGATCGCTCCCCAAACCAACTTACTGCCTGAACGCTGTGCCTGCCACCAGGGCTGGAGAGGCAAGAAGGAGAGATTGCAAAGCTGGAACAGGAGCTAACGCAGGGCTGCAGCCTCCTGTAGTACTGCTGGTTTCACCTGCACGGAGTGAGACCTGGACACTGGTAAGTAGAGGAACTGAGCGTGAGGCGGATTTGATGCTCATGATTTGAACAGCCCCCAGAATTATTTCCATGGAGTCTGAAGATGAAAAGGATGCAATATGAGCTCCATGAAGCAAACAAAATAGGCATAAACAGGGACAACACAACTTGGAAAACATCTGTGGGCCACAAGATTCACAGTGTCACAGGTTAAAGAATGCAGAAACCATAAGAAAATACATTCCCACTTAATATTCAGATCCGTACCAGAAAGCAGACTATACTGAGCCTCTGTGCTGCAAAGCAAGCTGGTCACACATTATTTGGATGTAAATGACAGATGTAGCTGTACTGGTGGAAGAAAGTACAAAAGCACAGAATTCCTTACAATTCTGTGAACATTTGGAAAAGGCAAGCAATGTCCTTCTAGATGGCACCAAAACCTTAGATTAAACACAGTTCAAAAAAAAACTTTAAACATCCAGAGATAACTAAAAATTAAGACTGAGCTTCATTAGTATAAGATGCTACAACCATAGCAGAAATTAACTGCAATGAGTAGGCATAGATCTCTTGCCAGCAATGAAAAAATGTGGGACATCCTTCATCCATGGTGATTTGAAAAGAGTTATTATTAACACAGAACGGAAGTGATCAATGTCCTCTCTAAAATACAGAACTTTTCACGTTACCTGGTGATAAGCACTTGACAAGGTGAGCAGTCTCACTACAGCCCAAACGTAAATGGCTACTGACAGGGAATATTTCACATGGCGTATGAACGGGACTCCAAGAACTACAAGAAGATTGCTGCAGAACTGCAGAAAGCCCAAGTCCTCTCCAAGACTGTTACTCAGCAGGTAAGCAATGATAAACCAACAGAAAATGACAAGGATGCCAGAATTGTCATCGGACAATGAGCAAGCTATTACTTTCTCAGCAGACAGCAAATCAATGTGTATGTGTAAGGCGGCACATTTTAAGGGACAGAGTTGCATTACAGTTACGTGGCTGACATTACCAGAAGTGCTAAGATTCATGGTTAAGGGACGTGGAGTTTCAGAACACACCGCAGTGACAATTTTATGAATACGTAGGAAGTTTCCCAATATTTGTCCATAACTATGTTTTGGCCTTCCTTTTTAATCCCATCATGATCTAACTGGGATTGTCATCCTCTTCAGTTCAATTAAGCTCTTATGCATTGATTAAATATATTCAGTTGCTTAAAATGTATAAAGGCACATGTACTAAGTAAAGTATCAACAAATAAAACCAATGAAAAGATTCTGCAAAAACTGTCACACTCTGCATTACATTTATAATCTCAACTATATATATCTCTGCAGTCTGCATACTCTTAAGACTTGGAAAAATGTATGTCATGTCTAGAGATGAGCCTGAACACAATACTGACTTTGAAACCCATTTTCTCTCTGGATTAAAATCCAAACTCTGCAAGTTTTAAAATAAATCAGGCCAAAATGTTTACCCCTTATATAAGGTTCCATAAATTAAATTCAATATGCAGCCCCATCTTATCATTGTTACTAATCTCTCCTCTGAAATTCCATTTTAAAACCTAAAATAAAAATAACCCCAAACAAGTTTAAAGCCTCGTGTTTCATTTTAAGCCAGCCCTTTGATTTTGGGAAATCTGTCTTGCTTCAGAGTGCCTGAGACTGGCAGTATCATACTTGGACCTTGCATTAGTGTTTTGATGACAAACTACCAGCACAGGCGCTGTGCATTATCCAAACAATATGGCATCAGATGGGAAAACTGAGCAGGCAGTTAAATTCATTGCTTAATGCCAGACAAGAGTTACAATTCCTCTCTTAGATTTCACAGTCATAAGACTATAATTCCTTCTCAGCCAAAATTCTGGTTAGAAATTTCTTTCTGAACTTACGATTTTTCACGACTGTCATTATTTCTTTCCTTGTGCAAACATCAAAATCTGTTCCTCCCTTTTGGTGCTGTTGCTTTATTATTATATTATATAGCATATATATTATATATTAAATAGCATATTACATTATATCTCCCCTATGTTATCTATTGATGAATCAGATCAGCAGCACTGCTTCTTCCTTCTTCCTATCCTACAAATTGGGAAGCTCTTTCCCTGGAGTTCTGAATTGAAAGTTTCTACCAGAAGAAAATACTTTTCCAAATCACTTAGCTTTTCATTATTAGTATAGTCTGCAGAGTTTTCTGGGATAGAAATATCTTCAAAGACCTGAAGATAATCAAAAAATTAATTTCTGTACTATGTAAATCACTGCAGATTTAACACCATTAATTCCCAAATGAATGACCTTTTAATTTCCTTTTATCAGTGTTGCGTCCACCCCCCCCCATCATCACTGTGGTATCAGCTCTCCATTATTTCTATAGACTGTGTTTGATATTAATAGATTCAATGCGTTAAATATGAAAGATGGTAACAAAACGCAGGCACTAACATCCAGTGTCCATACTTTGCACTTCTTAGGCTTACCATGAATTACTTTCATATAAATAAATGACAGGACGGGAACAACCTAAAAGAGATCTTTATCCTACAACTGCAAATGAGAAATCAAAGGGAATACAATATGTATGCAACCATCTGGTTTTTATTTTTATTTAATTAAAATTAAAGATTATATCATTTTATTAGTTATGTTTGCCTGTGGTAATTTTACTATCTTACAACATTTGCGGCTTTTTCAGGATACTTTAAAAAGTTGTAAGGAGCCAAATGGCAAATAAACATGTATATAATGCCTACATATACGTGTACATGACATCAGAAGTTCCTGGTGAAATTTGAAGGGGTATTATAATCCAAAAAACTTGTGTTTTTGTTCATGTAAAAACACTTTCTTCCTCATATAAATATCCAATATAGCAAGGAGCAACAGGCATCACAAAAATCAGATTGCTGAGTACTATCTAACTCTGTTTATATTGTTGTTTGTTTGTTTAAAGATAACATCATTCCTCAGACAAGATTTTAAATTGGATTTGCCTTTGCTCTCCAGAGGAGCTATGCTATATACTAGCAGAGAAGTTACAAAAGACCTAGGGTCAAATCTGCAACAGCTGAGTTCTAAGTAAGAACTCTTACTGCAGATATTGATAGCAGCCACAATATACAGATTATAGCAGACTTTTCATTATAACCCGCAGATCTGTGAATCTTGCAGGTGATCCCGTGCTTCGCATCTGCAGCACAGTCTCTTGTCGTTTCAGGAAAGGAGCAGAGTTAAAAAAGGCTGAAAAATACTGGTTTTCATCATGAGGCTGAAATTTCCTTCTCTTGGTTGCAGTTCAGGGCTGTTACTTTTCAGCATTCAGAGACATGAATTCAGCCATCTTTTTTCATATGGAAAGTGAAAATTGATGCTTACAGTATTACCACGTACTTGTAGGGCTACATCAAGCTCACGCAGCTTGACATTTGGGAACTTACATGTCTTTATGGGAATAGCCTTCCTGGGGTTGGTTAAATCCAATACAACCCAGAAATCTGTTCTCCTGCAATAGTAAAAATATCAGCACCTAAATTCAATTAACACTCATGTCTTGAACACCAAAACTCCGGTAGGCTCAGAGGCATTTCATTGTCTATTCCTAAAAAAATACAATTCAGAAATTATAAATAAAGATGCTGCCATTCTGCCTAACTCTCTGCAAAAGCCCCTCACAGTGACAGCTCACTCATAGGGACAGCAGGAGCACCCCTCAGAGTGGAACTCAGCAAGGGAGGAAAAATTGTTGGTTGCACTCCCAGGTCCCTGGATTACTTCCAGTTTCTGACCAGTGACTCCCCGCCCAGATAACTCCCTGATAAACAGATTGCAGAATCAGGCACTGCAGTCCATGCTTTTGCTCTGGGCCCATTTTCCTAGCTCCATCGTGGCCAAGCTCTGCAGACCACAGAAGATAATGCACTGGCTGCTCACCACACAGTCCCGTGACCACAGCATCCCTGATCTAGATCTTCAGCAGTAGGAAAGGAGAGGAATCCCAGCCTGCCTCCTCCTGAACAAGTAGCCTAGAGCCAATTCCAGACCCAAAGAGATATGGCACCATTACCTTTTATAAAAACTGGAGTTAAGTAACCCCTCACACCCCAGAAGATGGATCCTGGGAAGACAGAAGAACCTGGTCCATTGCTTTAAGTCACATCTGCGGGTTTCAAAGTGAGCAATGCTCAGCCAGCTCGTGTTAGCTGGCCAGTGACACCTCCCTGCCCAATATGTAGGCTGTGTCAGTCATTCTTCAAAGGCTCCTCATTCTCCTTCCCTCTCTGAGAAGAGCATGTACTTGCTCTTCCCCCTCTCCCAAAAATCTAAAATATTTATAATTTTTGTGACTCCATGGAACTAAATTTTGCTGATTTGGGGAGCTGTGAAACAGCCTATTATTGTAACTAGTTGGCGTAACAGAAACCATCCACAAAGATCATATCCTAAACATAGCTGGGATGTATTTATTTTTTCTCATTTTCAGGGGGGAAAAAAAAAATTATATTAACATCCAAAATTTACTTTTAAAAACTACAAGCCAGGCACGGGCTTGCCAAGCTGTCCACCATGATGACACTTTTGTGCTGGTATGAAGCCACATGATTCTGGCAGGGCCCCATGCACCTGGACCACTTCATGGAATCGGTATAGCCAGTGATCAGTAATCAAGCCCAGACAATTTTAAAATATCTGTGCCCGTACTGAGCTTTTTACTGTGAGCTTTAGTTAATCAAAACATTGTTTCTCAAATAATCCAATATAATATCATACGCTTTTCTTAAGGATTAATTTGGAACTGAGCATGCTGATGTCATTCATATTTTAATTCCCATGCACTCTTCTAAATTGAATTGAATCTGACATCTTATTACTAAGTCCTATTACATTCTCATGGAGCCCTCAGTAATCTTCTCTAATATTGCCTAATTTAAATAAATGTGTGGCATTACAAAGTATCGGCACACCACGTCTCAGCCTTACTCCAGAAAGATAACACAGCACTATAACAGCTGGTGGGTGAAGCCTCAGGGAACCTCAATGCTTGACTTTTTTCTAGACCTTTCCAGCCAGACCTCTTTTTTCCTACCACTTCATGCATTTTGAAACCTGGCAGAACCTTCCCCCGCCTTAGTTGCTCCAATTCTCCTTAATAACTTTGTATACAGAGTTACTCCAGCAGAAGCCCTCCAAATGTGTAAATATATTCTAGCTCCCAGTTCTCTTTTTGTCTGTTTCATTAAATCCTTCAAGAACTTGGAGCAGTTGGAAAGCTGTGATTTAGCTTTATAGAAGCTATGCTGATTTGTCCCTTGAATTACTTTATATAAATATCACTCATAAATACATACATAACATGTTTGTGTTATCTTGTACGTTATTCTCAACTGCTTTTCTGGCTCTCAACAATTCTTCATATTTTCCTAATACAAATTGTTATCTTTTAAAAGGGTAACTGCAAACCTGAGTATCTGTGCCAGAGATTCAATGGTACAACTGCTAACAGGGAATTACGGTCTTGCTGTAACTGTTACTCTCAAAACTTTTGTAAGAATTCCACTAAAACTTCCACTAGGAATTTATCACAATCTAGGTTTTGAAGCCTAATTTCTTCATTTTCCCTTATTTCTCTTTTCCCAGTTTCTCAATTTTACTCCCAGCTGAGTAAGTATTGCCCTCTTGGGTCAAACCAAATGAATGAAGTGTCAGCTAACATTTCTGTAACACCTTGAAGAACATCTCTCTTTAGCATACTTCTTCCATACTTTCCACTAGCTGTCGAGCAAACAGCCTCCACACCATGACTGAGCTCAGTCCCTGCTGACTCCTCTTTAAACAGACACAAAATTAAATTTGCCCACTGGGCCCATTTTTGAAACAACTCAAACCTGTGGAGTTACCCTAAAATTACACTGCTAAAGTGAGAACAATCTTAAAGTTTTCTTTTAAGTGATAATTTTCCTTAGCTAGAACACAACTCACAGCAAGGTTATTTTAAAAAGCCTCTAAAAGCGTATCAGTGGTGTAGTTGCTTGCCAGGCTTGAGACCTGCCTCAAGGTGAAGTAACTTAAAGCCATAATTGACATCTCTCATGCGAAAATGATTATGGTCGGAGTATCGGCTGTTCCTGTACTTCATGTTAAAAAACTTACTGCATAAGCAAAAAGTAACCAGATAAAATATAGAAACAGCACCAAGAATAAGGTCTAGATTCTAATGCTTTCCTCTCACAGCTGGCTTCATGAATCACTAGAAAGTTATTATCTAGTTCATCCCCTCCTTATGCCCGGTAATAATGAATCTCAAATATTTTTCACAGTCACTTATGACTGAAAAAAACAGCAGCTTCAGGTGTCCTGAAGTTGAGGTCTCATGATGTTTTAGGATCACGATTTTAGACAGGAGAGCCTACACTATGGCTAAATTTAATCAGCTTAGAATCCTTTTTGGATCTGACATTATATTCCTGAATAATTGAAATGCATTAGCTGTCATTTTATAACACATTCAAAATATATGTCATTTCTAGACTCCATATCATTCGAAGACCAGAGTTCCTCAGAGTTAGTGGAGGTTGTGACAGTTGGCACATTAAGAGATGGCTGGTACACGGGGGCTGAAATTACACTTTTTGCCTCCCCTGTTCTCCCATTGAAAATTCTCAGGGTCAATGGCTACGCTTGGGCTTATTGTAAAGAAGACGTTGATAGAGAAATGTTACCCTTGGAGATTTAAAAAGTCCATAATAAGGAAAATGAAGCATTATTCCAATATAAATTGAAAAACATATTCCAGTTCTGTAAATTTATCAGACTTAAACCTCCAAGGGAAACTTGCAAAACTGTTCTCAGTTTAAACACTTCCCAAACATTTACAACTTCCTTTTGCAAACTTCTCCCCAAACCAAAGTCCCCCAAACGTACACTGCCTAGGAGGTTATTCATACAACAGCTGGGCAAAGCATGCAAGGAGGGGCTTTAACACAGAGACGAGAAGCAGTGCAGGAAAAAGCTTCAGCAGTTCCTGAAGAAATAAAGATAATACATTATCACAGTAAGTCTATTGAGGCAGATTAAGTGACACCCAAGTTTCGGTGCCAGGTCACTTACAAAAAGCGGTGTAGAGCCCAGGTAAAGCTCTGTCCAGGAGGGTACCTGGGGTGAGCCAGTGGGAAAGAGCAGCACAGTGCTGAGACTCAGGTGGGATCACACCACCTCCATGCAGCATCTTCCAGAAAACAAACCGTGCAGTAGCTTTTTACTAGGGTAGCATCTTTTACAGTGCAAGAAGTTATCTCACCCTTCAAATGCCACCTCCGTGTTTTAGTCTGCATCATACCAATACTTAAGCATATATTTATACTTACACAAGTATTTATACTTTGTAATAGAGACTGAAAAATAAGAACAAAGAGATGGAGGCAGGTTACAGCAAACATGATCTTCCACCCAGATGTAGACCTGGGGCCTTTCTCCTGCTCTCCTGTCTCAACAGTGGCAGTGTGCAAATTTCCAAGCCCACCAATGGAGAGGATACAACAGACAAATTTCATATCCTGGACAAAACATCACCCCAAAGAAAGTCTGGAGAAGACAAAGACTGGGAGATCTATCTTACACCTGTCTTTGTCAAAGCAGAACAAGCAGACACGCTGCTTGGCAAGCTTGGGGAGCTGACAACAAAGATAAGCTCACTGGCAGGTACTGCTGAGAGCTGGACACGACAGGATGCTGTCCTTCCACTCTTCATGCCTATAACCAATTGGCTCCTGCTCTGAAAATATATGAGGTTCTTCTCTTGTCCTGGACCATAACCAGAAGGGAAAAAAATTCAAACTCAAATGTGGCTCTAACTTTAGACTTGATTCCATGCAAGTGGACTTCACTACAGATCCAGACAACTACAAAAGCATTGGAAAAAGCAAGTGAGATCAGGGATTAAGGACTTCCTTCTTAAATAGACAATGAATTACCAGTTTAGAGAAACAACAAGAATAAAACATTATATATATTTTTTAAAGTTATCACAGTGTATTTTTGTTATACTGCGATATTCTTACAAGCACTGAAATTTATGTTCCAAAAATGCTAGCACATCTTTTATCTTTTAAAATACAAATAATATCTAAATTGTACATAGATATCGAAGTTGAATACTACTTGTATAACTGCCCATTGCCAGGTGCCAAAAGGTCTATCCATTTCAGTTCTAGATAAAAAAAACAAAGGTCCTCCTTTTTATTCAGATGTAAGATACATCAGCAATGCACTCCTACCTTCTACATTTTAGATCAACGTTGGCATATCTATTCTCTTCTTGCATTTGCACATCTTTCTATGACCAAAATGTTAATTAGCATTAGATTCCTCTGACCCAAAGCTCATCATTTGCGTCAAGGTGAGAAAAGCATTTGAGGGGACAGACAGAATGACGCAAAAGCTACTTTAAAGATGAACAAAACTTATTAGCTTCTCACACTTCACATAGATCTGCCAAATTGATTTGAGCTGTGAAACTGTCGGAGCACAGAACCTGCTCAAAACCTCTGTTATATGGAGACTGGGTACAATACTGAGCATGAATCAACAATATACTACAGCTTAATCTATTTTTCATTTTCCTCTCTGAGCCAAAGCATAAAAATGTACAATGTTGAAGTAAATGCCACCACTGTTAGCTTCAATATATTTTATCTATAAAATACATAGGCTTTTACGACCGCACCAGGAAGGTGATGCTGCCAGTAGATCACAAGCTTTCCTCCTTGCATTCTCCCACTATGCAAAACAAAGAAACAGCGATGGTATAGGTTGTCTTTTCTTATCATGCCCCACAGGAAGGTAAATTTTGCATTTAGGTATTGTTTCAGCTCATGAAATTAGCAAGAATTAAACCAAACTCTTAGCACAGAATGACTGCTGTGAAGGAAGCGGGCATCAGCACCACGCAATCTACACATACGCCACTCCGCTGGGCAAATTCTCCCTCTCTTCGTGTCAATCTCACATGTGGTCAGTGCTCGACTTCCTGCACAACACAGCTGTTACACAGATGTGTAAGTACAGAGGGAAAGTGATACAGCAGGAATCGTTGGGACAGTCCCTTGAAGATGGATGAGTATCAGGATGAGGTCCTTGCAGTGCATGTTGTGTTCAGTGCTGGCTTACTTGAATACAAGCAGACACACACAGACACACGTGTATTGCAATAGAAAGGAGGGTTTCAAGCTATGTTTTCACTACAAAGTTTGGGAGCTAAAATGCCTGTTTCCATAGTGAATCAAGAGAAAAAGGGAAAAATTAAGGAGGGGAAAAAAAGAGGAACTGATAGTTCTGTTCCCAGTTGAACAGAATTGTATCCAGGGAAAAGAAGAAAAAAAAAAGACGTAGCAAAATGTTTCACAATATTTATCACAGAATTTTATCTTCTTTTAAGGACTATGGAGAAATCCAAACATTAAAAGAGTTTCTTTCAGTGGAATAAATGGCCTTTAAGCAATTTCAGGACTAAGAAAATAACTGTACTTAAGCTGAACTAACATGCCTTCCCCAGGAGCAACTTGTGCTGTAAATCAGTCAATAGCTAAAGCTCCTGTCTCATTTTAGAAGCCCTGTATAATAGCACAGCATTTATACCTGCAGTTCAACAGTCTGCACTCACATACGGTAACAACACTACTGCACTGACCTCTGATGATTAGTTTTAATTTATATGCAGGGCAGACCTTTTTCACCTCATGGGCTTGTTTAAGAATATAACAACGTAGCAACCTTGACAAAATTGGAATCAACTGTTAATTAGTATCCCATTTAATGGAGGTGAAAGCCAAAGCGTTCTGACTAAGAGGATCCTGCACAAAGCATTCTGACTAAGAGGATATTGCACTTATTTTGGTCTGATAAAAATTACATTAAGCTATATATAACTGCATCAAATGGAATATTTAAGCATTTTAACTTGAGTATTTTATGCGTTAGTAATTCACTTAATTATTTTCTCTAGAGAACAAGTGGAATAATATCATGCTGATGCATGGGGAGTCACAGGAATAAATCTTCAGGCATCACGATAGGATCAGATACCCAAGAGCCTCGCTTAAATCAATAAAAGCAAGAGGAAGGAGTGGGCAGGATGCTGCTTCCGGCTCATTTCGCATCGCCGTATGTACAGCAGGCATACCAAACAAGCTACAGCCCGAGTTGCCTTACCTTAATAAATATGTTACTCAAATTTTCACGCTTTCATAAAAAATAAAGAGCCAGCTATCTACTGGTACATTCTCATTTAAAATGTATCTGTTAGCCCTCTTGCTTCATGATAATCGTGCTGTAATGAATCCGAGCTATTTAGGTCACGTTCTATTTCTACACAGTCACCAAAATCCCAGAAAACAGGTGAGAATGAATCAGGAGGAAGAGTGAAAGGGCATAAACAAGAAACTTCACTAACAATTCCCTGCGGATAGATAAATTAATGTGTCACTACTCGCCAACACATAACCTTACTAATTCAGCTATAACAGCCCTTCTCTAAAATATTTTCTGCACTGTGGCCTATTTTTATAGCTCTAAATTTGATATGGGAAATATTACACCTGAAATCAATGAGTGCAGAGAGAAACTGAGATGGGGAAGAGCCATAAAATGAGCAGAAAAGGCAAGAAGAAAGGGAACATTATGCTAGACAGCTGAAAACGGGGAACGGGCCTTCTGTTAGTTTGTGGGCATGTGTGCGCCTGGTTTATTTTATACGGTATTTATTATATTGGCAAATTGTAGCTGTGGATGGGACAGAAGAAATGAAAAAAAAAAAAAAAAGAGTAGCTCCAAGTTGGCACAAAGGAAGGAGCCCAGGATTTGCAGTGTACCTGATACTACAGGCTGGGTGGCACCAGGGAGCTCCATCTTCAGACCTCAAGCTCTTCGGCAGCTGGGGTAAAATCTAGATCACGGTGAGTCAGACCGGCAGTAACATCAAACAGAGCTCAAGCTATTGCATTGCCCTACTTCATACGCTGCTACTTTCTTGGTGAACTGTGCTGAGAGCCACAACTAACTCAGAAGCAGAAACAACTTTCCAGCTCTCATTTTACTCAGGAATTTTGACAGACTGGCCAATGGACACTAAGTGGAATTCCTGCCTAGCCATGTGGTCTGCGTCTCCAACTGCATTCTGCTGCTGCTGGAGAAGAAATGCAATTTTGGCCCACAAACTAAGAAAGAACTAACAAAATATTACACATTTTTACATTAACCCATTAGCATTACCCAAACAGCACAAATTGTTGGCGGCACTTAGCGAGATGAGTATTTCTGAATATTTTGGGAAAAATATCCAGCTGCTAGCTGGTGAATCACCAAAACAAAATGTTCATTTCTCTGAAGAGTTATCCATCAAAGTAAGCAGTGTGTGCTTTTAAGCTTCCGATTACAGAGCCTATTTGACTTGGTCATTTGGACATCATTCCTGATGTGACACCAGGCAGGTGCCATAGTTCTCCTCAAGTCTTGGAAAATTCCTCACAGTGAAAGAAAACCAAATGATGTTAACTCTCCTTTTCTCCCTCCTTGCCTGCAGCTACTCCAGTAACTATTTTCAGTGGGGCTAACAATGAAGTTGTTCAGGATCTCCTTGTCCATTTGCTACTATGCTGTCTTTCACCTGTTTTCTGCAAGTAGATTTTGGTCCTTGACTGCTAAGGATTTTTTATTCTTTTTATAGTATTATTCCATTCTGAATACATAGCCAATCATAATAAACAGATTTCAGCCCTTCCCTTAGCCAGACCTTGATGTGTCATCATCGTTGCACTGACTGTTACAGCTCTACCCTCACCTTCATTATTTGCAATATTCTTTTTTGCCTAAAGAGTCACCCATAAGATACAGGTAGATCTAAATGGTCACGCTCCCCAGAATGCAGATCTCACAACAAAGTAGCTGCTGAAAGGCTGCGGGGTTATACAGCAAAGCTTAGGGAAGAGAGAGTGGAGACGCTCTGCCTGTACATTCCTCCTGCAGTGCTGAAGAAGTACTACTACTGATATTCCCTATCAGCAGCCTTACTTCTGCACGCCGTCTCATCCCTCAAAAGTTTCCAGAGAAATCAACAAACCAGAATAATACTAGAAGCGGTTTTCCTGTATAGCCATGAAGTAGAGAATTAAAAAGGACTGGTTGTATGGGACTTCTTGAAGGAAAGACCTATCCTCAGTTCCCCACAGTGTGGATTTCAAAGGATTCAGAAGTTTTAGGAATAGATGAACCATCTGTTCTGTCAGCTGGGGGAGGTAGGGGACTTAGTATACAGATCTAGAATAAACTCCCAGTAAAATATTGCATCTTTTTTGGGTATTCCAAAAAAAGGGGACGATCAGAATTGCCTTTTTTATTTTCTTGCTATGTATGGTAATACTGTATGTTTCATCCCTGTGTCCCGGTCTGTACCTGGAACTACAAAACACCCAGAAGCAGAACCAGGCCGCTCTGACAGCTTTGTACACCTCATGTATATAAAACTACTGACAGATTCCCTAACTTTGGGGAAATTCAGATCCAAACTGAAATCCAAATTTCACAGCTTAGGCCCTTCTCTTGTAAAGACGGGGGTTCAGAGTTTTTTTTTTTTTGTTGTTCTTTTGATTTACTTTTAGTTGCTAAGCAGCATTACGATAGTAACAATGTGGGCAGTGATAAAAACTCACAAAATGCTTTAGCTGGAAAATAAGAGTATTCCTTGATAATACTAATGGAAAATGACTTTACAAAGACCTCCCATCTCCGTATGCAGTACAACCAACTGTTGAACAGCAGGTAATAAAAATATGGTAAATTCAACAAATTGCAGAGTGCAAGGAGGAAGAAATGGTATCAAATTTTGTTTCACAACGGCTTTCCTATAAGAGTTTCTGCTGTTTTCTCTTTCAAAAGTTTGCATTTAATACAAATCAAGGCAATGAAAGATGAAAGCTGAGCTTCACTGAAATACAGGGAAAGCTTCCATTAATTCTAGTTTAACCAAATTTTTGTCCTAAAGTTAACAAATCACCACGAGTCTCATTGACAAGATCAGTCAAAAGGTCTACTACACACCTTCATTCCTAGTCTGGCCAAGAAGTACTGTACAGCCCTTCTACATGAAGAAAAAAATAAAAAAAAGTAAAGCTTCCAAAGTTAATGCTTCATCCATTTAGAAACCCCTGAAGTTAGTGAGAAGCTTTACATTCAGTACAGCGAATGCTAGGATGGCGCAGGAGTCTAAGCAGCACAGAAGCAACTCTGCTGCACCCTGCACCCAGACACAAGGCCCTCTGGTTCCAGGACACCGCGCTAGTCCTAAAAGATCCCCAGGAAGCCCTGAGGCTGAAGCTACACTCCTCATTGAGAAAGAAGTGGGAAATTGATTCCTCCTCAGAAGCCATACAACTGAGGAGCTGTAACGTCCACAGCATAACACAACACAGAATAATTCTACTCCGTTCTGTTCAATTCCAATTGTTACTCCAATGTACCTCCGATCATTTGCTGCCTTAGTATGAAGGAAGAATTATGCCTTAAGACCCCACTGAAGGTCAGAGTTTCAGTGCACAGAAGCCCAATGTTTTCTTCTCGTTTGTGAGATGAGGGTGACAAACAAGCTCCTTGGCTCACTCCTAGATCCCAGTCCTCCAACTGTCTGTGTAACGCACCTTACAGGATCTCTTGTGCCACAAGCCGACCCTCAGATGAAATCTGAGGTGCACCCTGAAAAAAGCTCCTTGCAAGGACCCACCTTGAAGGCCACAGAAGCACAGCCACGTTGGGGTTGGCTCTCTCCCCCAGCAGACACTGCAGTGCTGGGGAGCTCCATCCTCCTGCAAACTCTCCCACTCCTCGTGCCACGTACCAGGGCACGCGCCGCACGCCCACAGCATCGCTCCTCGCAAATCCTGCTAGGGCAAGCTGCAGCACAGTTCTCATTAGTTCATGTGCTTGAACTGAAAAACCACACACCAGAGTAATGGTTATGGCCCTACAGCTGGAGCCCAGAGGTATCCCAAACTGAGTGGTGTCTGGTGTGGATGCAGTCAGTGTGGCCTAGAGCAAACCCAGCCAGAACAGGCTAGGAATCCTTCCTTGTGATACAACCCGCAGGTTTTCATTTTCAAACAAGAAAGCGGAGCAAAAATGAAGAATGTCAAGTTAAACTCTTCCAGCAAATCTACAGGAACTGTACTGACTTCAAAGACAACAGTTAATCAGGAGCCCAAAAGCCATCCAGAGACACTCTAAGGTCCCTAACCACGCTGTTTTTCCACTGCCGATGCGATTGGAACTGCAGTGGTTTGACCCTGGAGCTGCCACCCTCCAGCCAAGCAGATTAAACACCCTCTTCATCAAAACCTCCAAGACAGCCTTTGCCAGTCCAACCCAATAACTGTTTTCCTGCCTTTGCACGAGAGCGTGCTGCCTCCGGCCACCTCTCTTCTCAGGCTGTTTGGAAGCCGGATGCGAGGCCCCAGTGCAGCCAGACCCTGCCATCATCTGCAGCCTGCTACAGAGACACGCTCAGCTGCCTCCAGCCTGCCCTCACGCTTGGTGTAGGCCTTGTTAGGAAAATCCATCAGGGCTGCACAGATTGCTCCCCAGATCTGCACTGTTGAGCATCAACTGTTACTGCCCTCTCATTCTCTAGAAGCATCACCATTCTGGCACCAGCCAGGGGTGTCCAGAAGGCAGGAGCGGGCCCAGCAGGGTCATATTCTGCTTCTGCAGCTGCCTGGAGCAGCAGCACAGCGTAAGAGCAGCAGGCAGGCTCACAAGGCGTCCAGCCAAAGAAGCGTCAGTATGGCTCAATCCAAAAACCTCCATGTATGGCTTTGGAATAATCACACTTTCGTAACAAAAAAAATAGAAACTGATTATTTTTTTTTGTAACATTTTTAGAAGCTGTACTGATAACAGCTAAGTGACAAGTTACAGGAAGAATGTAATGGAGTTTCCTTTGAGTTGTTTATTATTAATACAACCTTCCCTGAATGTTTTTCTGGTAATTCCCCATTACAGTAAGACCGCATAAAAGAGGTTAGGCTAACAAGGTTAGGCTGAAAGGTTAATGAGCTACAAGTTTCTTTATAATATGGAAATGCAGTTCTAGGATTTTTGCCAAAGTATAATCAAATTCTAGCTGTGAAAAGGAAGAGGTAAGGACAGTACCAAAATTTGTGTTCCAGATCTCTGCAAACACTCACAGAAATGCCATTGTACACCTGGCACAAGTTCAGTTCCTAGCCCAGCACCAGCATCACACCCTCGCAGGGGTCTTTCTGTTCCACCCTGTAACAAACGCTGCGTATCAACACCGGGGTGAGAGCTACCAGTGCGCTGCTCTCAGTCACATCAGCAACACACACGTGCTCTGTTCAGCTGCAGTATCCATGCTCGGCCTCGGGCAAAACCAGTTCACCCATTTGGAACAGCACGCACACACCTGTTGTCAGCTAATCCCCGCTTGACAAATTACAAAAGGAAGAATAAGTATGTTGTTATTTAAAATATTGCGTTTTTGGCATGACTCACCTCATAAACCCCTGGAACCTAAACGGATTAGGAGTTTGCAACAAGAGTTTCACCAGGATGTTGGCTCGTTATTAATGCTGACATCCAAAACTAAGTTACAGATCCCAAGGCATTTTCAGAGTCTAATAACACGAACATCCTAACAGCACTTACGCAGTCTTGGATTTCTTTTTCCCTTGCAGTGTACGAGCAATATAAAGGCTGCCCCATTTGCTTACTACTACTGTCTATCCCGTTACAGTACAAACCACTCCGAGAAAGCCTCGAGCACAAAGATTTTGTTCCCTCGTGCACAGCTTGCTCGCCATCTAGTGGGCACAGCCTGTGAATTAAAGCACAGCCACTTTCAGCAAGGACTGAGCAGGCACAGAACGTGTGGGTATAGCAGTTTGGAATTAAATATTTCAGTTAGCAGCAGATAAAGATTAGCATTGCTAATAGCACTGGATACTAAATTCCCTCGAACCCTAAATTTGTCTAAACCCTAGGAACTTCCAAAACACCATGCCTTTTAAAAAAATTTATTCTTCTATACCATACATTCTTTCCAGTCTACAAAAATAAACCACAAAGAAGGAAACTGGTTACAATTCACCTTATAATATAGCCAAAATAATTCAGAAAGGGAGACAACTGAGATAAAATATAAACGTCCAAAGCATTCATCTCAAAGACAAATCTGTCACCCTATGTCAGCAGTCTGGAGAAAGAAATTATCAAAAGCATTTTGCAGCTCCTTGAATTCTCCTCTTCTCCTTCCCCCACCCCCCAAGAAGTACAGTGAATTAATTACATGCTTAAATTAAGCACTTGATTAAGTGTCTTCCTTGATCTGAGAGCTCAGTATCTTATTGAATTGACCTGGAGGTCTGAGTTACAGTTCATCTGCTCTGAAATCAGCTCAGGACAATGAACAGCACGGAATTAAATGATTTTTGTGCTTGTCTGCATCAGTTTAAAAATGGAGCGACTCCGTTTAACCAAGCAGAACCAAATCAGACCACAAGGTTCAGTAAACCTTCAAAAGTTTTAAATGCTTCCTCTGAATGACATTTTGCGTCAGATTTACTTGGCTTTTGTATTAGCATCTTGAAGGGGATTAAAATACTTGAAAAGTTCCTTGCAAGTGCCAGCAGAGGAACAAAAAATCTTGAATTTAAAAACTTTATTTTAGAGACACATTGTTCAAAAGACTGAGAAACATATATCAATCAGAAAAACAAGCTGATGAAGTTGCTTTTATTTCCTGCTCACAAAATTTTATGATGATTCTGAACACTGTTTGCTCCCACTAAATAAGGCACTGCGTAGACATACATATACCTTTTCTTTTGTTAAATGTCTGCTGATGACCATGGGGATTAAACAGGCCGCAGCTGGCTATATCATGCATATGCGATTGCTGCTTAGCCACAATTTATGTAGCTGGTTGCAGTCATAATATGATGCTTAAAACACACGTTAAGATCTAATGATGAGCTGACGTTAATGAGTTGTTACAGTACACTTAAATAATTTCCAAAGAATATTTGTATAAGCTGCTGACATGCAAACAGAAAACTTACAGAAAGCAATTATTCATTAAAATCAGTAATACTTTTATGCAATGCGTATTTTTACTCAAAGGAATATTTCTGAGTACATACTTTTTGAAAAGATATGGCAATAATACCATTTTCTCATTAAATCTTCACGAGTCTAGAAAGCTGACAAGTGCATGAGGAAGTGTTTCATTGCTGCTACTCGTGTTCCAAAGCTGAAGAGCTACAAAGGGGAACTGGCCTCCTGCACGGAATAAATATAAGCGCTTACTTTGAGCTGGTCCCACAACAGAACTTTTGCTCTTGGATCTAAGTGATTCTGCCTCTGGCCAACATGGAATCAAGGGCAGGACTCAAACCAAAAGCACACACTTCACAGAGCTATGTGCAGGAACGTAGGCTCCGATCCCACCAGCCTCAGCACCCGCCCGGCCACTCCTCTTAGCTGCGTACCGGTGAGAGGCCCCAACCATCTGCACCACAGCGAGGACCACAGGAGAGGCTGCAAGTCCGAGTCATCTCTTAAACTGCCAGGATCAAGGAGATTACACGCAACTGCAGGCCTACAAATATTTTTCTTTGAGGTTTGGAGGGGTAAGGCAGAAGGGAGGAAGGAGAGGAGTTCTGTTTGCTTAACAGGCACTCACTGTGTTAGAGCCCAGCACCCAAGCTCTCCTTACTACATGGAGGATGCCAAGGGACAGGCAACTCAGCTGGGCGGCCGATGTATCTCAGGAGACAGCCCCATATAAAACACAGCCAACATACCTTCTCTGGCCCTGCAGAGGGTTTTCTTTACATGCAGAGTTGCAGGTTGTTTCAAACAGAACTGTTCCAGCTGGGTCCTCGACCTCTGCCTCCTGGAAGCTCTCAAAACTCAACTGGACGAAGCCCTGAGTAACCTAATGCTGAAGTTAGCCCTGCCCTGACAGGAGGCTGGACCAGGTGCACTGCTAACCTACCTGGTCTCCTCTAACCTATTCTCGAGAGGCAGTTATTGCTCGAGATGCAGTACAAGGACTCAAATAACCACAGGACAGGCTCACCACCAAATTAAGAATAATCTCTTCTTTGCCTTTTCTGTCCATTAAAACCACCCATGTAAAATGTAAGCTTACAAAAAAAAGTAATCAAATTATTTTAACTCCAATCAGTTCAGAGAGCATATATGATGAGTGTTCACAACTAGACTCCTGCTTGGAACTCATTGCTACAGCAGTTAGCAAGTACTCTTCAGAGCCTCTAAGAAGCAATTAAACAAATGCACAAATGTGAGTATTCAAACACTGCAGCACCCAAAATTCAAATACGACAAATACAATAAAGCAAACTTTTAAATGAAAGTAGTATCTCAGTACATTTATTATAAATGCTTGTGTTGGTTTGCAGACAGAGCATACCGATATGTTCACTGAGGTTTCCACTTTGCACGTAAAGTATTCTGTCCTGATCAGACAAATCACTTTGGTATGTTCCTTGAGGACTAACTACTGCACACCAGTTTAAGTGTAAGAGCACCCCGAAGTAATTTACAAAATGGTATCTCTTAACCATTCTAAATTCAAGTTGTTTGCACACATCGGGACTAATTCCAGCTAAATCCGTAAGGTAACACAAATCTTGAAACAGCGTAAGATCAAAAAGCCACTACCAAGAGAATAAAATACCTGCTTGAGCTTCTAATACAAACACGTGTATTTTTTTCTGGGTGAATTTGAAAATTTATGGTTTATACCAAACGTCTGTGTACATGTAAGTTAAGAATTGGATTCTTCTGTCAAGTTTCATGTTTTGCAGTCACATGAGTAACACACAACGCTAAACTAAGAACAATACTACTGATCATTATGATTGATACAAAAAGTAATTCTAATACTACAACAGAAAGAAAATGCAAAAAAATACTTCCAAATGCTCTACACACATATAATATTCTCAGAATCTGGGAATAACAAAAAAAACGTATAATGATATAGGAAAGCATAACCAAAGACATGAAAATTATTTTCCACACATTGTTTTGTACTAACACCAGTAACTAGCATTTGTTGTGGCATCTAATTTCAGGAATACGGGTTGATGTGTTTTCTTCAATAAAAATACATCTTATTATTTCTAAATTTAATTTCAAAACAGTTTTAAGTAAGCATTGTTAGTTCATTTATTTTAAAAGAAAATGCAGTCCTGCTATTCTCTATCTGTTAACTTTTCTTTTTTTTTTCCGATTTATCAGCTGATGTTGGTCATTTTTATTTTAATCATTAACCAAAATTAAGGAGTCTTCCTTTCCACCTACGTTTCCCACTTTTGGGGTATTCTTTAAAAATTACTTTTTCTTGCTTTTTCCTTTCCCACTTTATTTTCTGTTTTTATAATCCACAGCACTAAAAACTTAGAAAAGATAACATAAAAACACTAAAACTTGTGTATACGTGAAGACAGCAGAAACTACTAGGAAAGGTCAAGAAGGGCACAGAGAACGTGAAGTTCAGTAGACCTTTAAAATATTTACATTGGCTTACAAAGTAAAAGGACCTCTACAGACACATATTTTGAAATGTCGCGCATCAGCACGATACTAGAGGATGTTAAGATCATAACATTTCTAAACAATTCTACCTACATAAATTATCCTTATTATTTCTTTCAGACAAACATATTTCATTAATGCTTACGTTGCCATTTACCGTGACTGGGCTGAGCGTGCTAATTAGAAACACACTGAATCCTAGTTGGTTTCCTGGAGCTCCATAATGTTTAGAGGAAATAAGACAAATGCTTTGCCCCTAACGGAGTAACACGCTCCCTGCTACGTAACAACCAGCTCCTTTGGCCAGCACCAGGGATGGAAAAGTCCTTTTCGACATCTTCCTCTGGGCACTCGCTCCCTGAAATTTTCACGTCAGCCTTTTAGGGAGGAACATCCTTTCACTCATAAATTCACACAAAAGTAACTGTTCATAGGCTGTTTCCAGAGCTGTAAAAAGCCTTCCAGACACATTGCTGGGAAATAAATTGTGCGATTCTACATCCCATGCTCAGGCAAACAGCCACGGCACGTTCAGAAGGATGGTCTGTATGAGTAAACACTACTTAGTACAAACACAAAGTGTAGACTTGGGCCCCAAATAACTCACTGTAATTACAGGACAACACTATAACTTGGACTATTACAGAAAGGTGATGAATGCAGCAAACACTATAAGTCTGCAAGGACTTTACCTGGGAGTGTGAAGTCTGACACAACTCTGTTTTGCCTCAGCACTTTAGTTGTGTTCAAGATAATGCTCTAAGCGCTCACTTTTTTTCCCGGAAGGTAAACTGTAGTTGTCAAGGAATAAACACCTCCATGTGCTTGGATTAAAACATTTTAACAATTCTTGAAAGCTGATAACAATCCCCTCCCAGACCTGAGTCCAACTTCAAGGGTTCTGGTCTAAGTCCAGTGTTGTTGCATGCCCCATGTCATTTTATTGCCGCAATAAAGCGGGGAGAAGGGAGGGAGAGGCAGCGACCTGGAGAAGGAGGTCCAATGAGCACAGGTGTTCCTGCCACACGCACACAATATCCCGAGCTGGGCCTGAGCTTTAAATACCCAAGATTATCAAATTCCCATAAGTCCTCCAAGATAGTGCTGGTATTACTTTATCGGAAAGGCATTCCAGCCAGCATACTTTGAATTAATCTCACAATCTCCAGGCGATTTATGGTCCACAAAAAATAAGTTACCCCAGACTTTCCCCCGCGCTGTCCCCACGAAGGCCTCGTGAGTCATTTTGCAGAGCAAGTACAACCAGGGCACTTTTTGTTTTCTTGGAATGTATTTGAAAGGAATAGAAAACTTTAGGGTGCAGCATGAAGCATAGCTGGTGCTCCACATGTGTGTACAAATGTTTCAGGGGGAAACATCTCCCTCCAGGCCTGAGGGGTCCCAAGGGAGGCCCCTCAGCTTTGCCTCGCTCAGGGCCTCGGCCTCCCCTGTCTAACTCTGACAGGAAAAAAACAACTAATTCTTACAGAACCTTCAGTATCTCTCACAGAACTCTCACTCAGCTGCTGTGAGGACGATTTTACCTCTGGCTTCCCTGGACGCCCAACGCAGAGCTGCCTCCCGAAAAAAGCCTCTCACGCCGCACTCCCGCACCGAGGGTCTCCACGACCACCGGGCGCGGAGGCCGAGGAGGGGAGGGAGGGAGGCCTCGTAGGGATTGCGGGGAGGCTGGGGGAGGAGGAGGAGGAGGAGGAGGAAGGAGGCCTGAGCGGGCGGCACCCAGGTGGAGGCGGCGGGGCCCGCTGAGGCGAACGCCGCCGCCCCGCCCGCCGAGCCAGTCCTGCCGCGTCAGGCGGCCCCGGCCCCGCAGTCCCCGCCCGGCGGCGGCGCTGCCCGGCTGGTTCCACAACTTTTTGACAGTTTCTCAGCAGCCCAGGAGGGGGAAAGCAGCCTGGGCTCCGGCTGCGCTGGGGCCGTGAGCGCTCTCCGGAGGAACGAAGCCCCCCTCTCCCCGCCGGCACCATGTCCCGGGACCCCGAGGAGGTGAACAGGCTGACGGAGAGCACCTACAAGGTGAGCGCGGGGCGGGGGCTGCCCGCCCGTCACCGCCGAGCCTGAGGAGACGGCGGCAGACGGAGGCAGCCAGGGCCCCTCTCGCGGAAAGGGAGTCGGCTCCTTGTTGTTTTATTGTTATTATTTTCTTTTTATGAGTACGCTCGCCCGTCCCACCGTGCCAGAGCCCTGCTGCTCGGTGCTGGCTTCTACGGCGTGAATAACGCCAAGGGGCTTGGGCAACAGGTTTGGGGCATGGCAGGCTTTAAGACTGTGTTTTTTTTTTCCCTTCCTCAGCAGGCTCGGTTCTCCGAAAACCATAATTTCCCCGGTGTGCTTTAATGAGAACGCGGTTCGGAGAGCTTGGGGTTTGCGGTTCTCTGCTTAAGCCATTCCTTGATAGGGGCCAGAGCCTGGAAGTGGCTTAACGGTGAATTCAGTCCTGAGCTGATAATCTGATTTATGGAGGGACGCCCGAGCGTGATTCAAGGTGTCTGCTGGAAAAAATAGCCCGATTTATGTTGGTAGACTTCTCAACTTTCTAGAAATGCCTACTTACTACCAGAATGAAAAGTATTTTGTGTGCTGGCAGGAGGCACTCAAACTTTTTCTTTCAACAAACAGCCCCTCCAAAACACACGAAAGGGGAAAAAAAAAAAAAAAAAAAAAAAAGGCAAAATGCCCTTGAAAATCCTGTGTTTGAGTAGCAATAGCAGTCATAGATCCATGATCTTTATTCTGTGCAGTGTGTTGTAGTACAGAAATCATTCATATTTGCAAATGTATTTAATCATGCAAATGAACCTACAGCTGCAATGTATTTACAGCTTCAAGCGCAAAGGAAGGCTTTCTGGAGATTTTTCTGTTTTGCTGTTTACTCAATTGTACTGGCATACTATCAAATGTTTTCATATTTCTGAAGATGTTGGTACAGTATAAAGGTCTCCGAAAACTTTTACAGGAGTATTTTACTGTTTTGTTGTTCTCTGACACACAAGTCAACTTCTCTCCTTCAAGTAGTCCACCTATGTCAGTGTCATGTCATATTTCTGTTTAATTTCTCTTAGATACTAAATTCATGTAAAATTACTGTAAAAATTAGATTAGTTGGCAATAAAGGTTGTCCTCTAGGATCAGTGTAGGTCTTAAACAGTCTGTTGCTTTTTGATATCAGTTACTTTCATGGCAAGGCCATAAGCAAACAAATTCTTTTTTTCTCAGAAAAACAGTCCGTAAGTACAGGCTCACAGACAAGAAGCCTGGGAAGCTCAGGGCTGTGCTGAAGAAGGAATGCCCTACCCTGTCTGTTGGCTTCCAGAATGTAGCTAAAACAGGACAGAAGATCTTTTATTTGTGAGTTTTAACAGATATACTATGAAATAAGTTTTAAAGGAATGACAGACCTCTAAATAAACATAAACCTTCCCTGGTACTTAGTACTTGCTTCCTGGGAAAGCTTACCCCCCTTTTTTTTCCTTTGTTTTCTAAACTAATTCAAAGGGACACTTAAGATTGAAACAACCAGCAAAACCACAGTAATACGAAGTTAATGTTGACAGTGTGATGAAATGTCTTCTATGCGGATATTTTGAGAGGTCTGGTATGTTGCATCACATAGCTGGTACTCACAGGCCTGGAAACCCTCCTGCCCTGCCCTCATTAAAAATGGAAACTTTATCCAGATAAAGGCTGCTTCAGGTAGACCCAGAATCCATTCTCTGCTTTAAAGTAGTTATTTCTATATCGAAGTTAAAATCTGGAAAATAGTTCTTTACTTCTTAAGGGCAGAGAGAACTGGCCTCTGTGTTCAGCGTTTTCTGTGACTACAATTACACCTCCCTCATTTAAAGCACATGAACGCTTCTTTGTGCCATGCTTCCGCCTGCCCGGTGAGCGTGCTCTCTGCTCAGCAGCGTCCCTGTAACTTCTCTCGCTGGGTGCTGTCCTAGCAGCACAGTGCTCAGAGCACCGCGCTGGGATCAACCAAGTCAGCAGCCGTGTTTGTGTTTCTCTTACCAACAAGAAGGCTTGCTCTGGAGAAACCATCTCGATGTAGTGTAGGGATGGCATCTGTGTGCTGCGGGATCAAACGCAGGCTTTCAGCGTCTCAAAAAAAAATTTAACCTTCCTGTGACCTGGAAAAATAATAGGAAAATAAGTTTAATGCCTTGCCAGTCTGTTTTCCTTTTTTTTTTTCTTCTTCTATTTAGTAGTGCTAATCCACTGGATTTATTAAACACATAGTAACCTGCACTATAGAAAGCTTTGAAATATGCTTACAGAGATCACCAAGTGGCTAAAAGTAATGCCCTTGTATTTTTATCTTATTCATCCTTTTTGTTGGCAACGACATAGGGAAGCGAATACTTCAACATATTTTAGCTAACCTGACTGAATAAACAACATAATCCACAAATACGTGCATGTGTACACATGTGAAAATCAAGGTTGACATTTGCTCTTTATGTAATACCTGAAGAATTATTTTAGTGCATGATAGGAATGGCACGTGCGAAAGGAAGCCCGAGGGTGTGGGAGCTTGCAAGCAAGGAGGGCCACGGCCTCCACTGTACCAGAGCACTCCTGTGACACCTCCCGGCTCTCGCCACCGCTGCAGTGACACGTCACGCTCGCTGTGCGGGACATTTTGTGACCTCCACACACAGACCGTGTCCATCGGTCCAGCGCTTCTTGGAGTGCCACTGCAGCTGATGCAGTTTCCTTTTATCAGCTGTGTAAGGAGGTCCATTTGTCATCCAGCTGTGTACACTGTCCGTTTGTCATCCGGCTGTGACACGCAAAGCAGGGGAAAGGGGAAAAAGGTGGAAGTGCTGGGTTACACACCCGCGGTTCTGTCTGTGTGGTCTGAGGGCTGTGCCCACATGTATTGCTCCTCTGGTTTGAGGCTTCTAGAACTGCTGATATTTCACAGGTGTTGATCATCTTGAATTGTAAAGATGAATTTCTTAGTATAAAAGTAAATTTTATCAGGAAATTTTCATTATCACCCAAAGTATATGATTAGACTTAAAAAAAAATAAGTTTATTCCATGGAGTGCTGTGTTACTCTCATTGAACAGGGGCATGTAGAATTATTTTGGTAGGCTATATGGCTTTCTCCTTGAAATATTTCTGACAAACTCAGTTTAAAACACTAACTTCCACATATCCACATTTTTAAAAGGCTTACAATTAGATTAGACCACCAGGCTTACTGTCAGTAGTTAAAATTCACTCGTGGCATGCTGCAGGAAGGGTATTGTTTTGAATCACCAAAATATAAATCCTAATTTGGGGGAAAAGGGGCCTCTGGGAGTCTGTGAGCATATAAATTCTAGCTTAGTACAAGTTATCTATTTGACCTTACTTAGTTACGTCTGCTTATATTCTGTCTTGGGTCACACATTCATAACCTGGAAAGCTTTGTAGTTAGAACACATTGATGGATGATGTATTAATGTTTCTCTTAAACATGAAACATCAAGCTGACTAATAATTAGTCATAAGAATTAGACTTTTTGATTAAACACTGTCATCCCGATTTTTTTTTTCTCTGTTCTGTTAGACCTGTTTTAAAACAATATTAAGCTAATTTACAGCTGAGATGGCTTAACATGAGGACTTAATCCTGCCCTTATGAAAGCTTTATTCTGGATTTCAAAGAGATGAGATGTAATAACGTACAAAATGGAACACTATGATTGGCTTTCTATAGGGCCTTTTGAATCTCCTCAACGGGTTCTCAAACAACATGAAAGACTCAAAAAAATTAATGTTGCTGTTTTTTTCTAATTGACTTGTAACGTTATAAACAAACTAGTGGCTATACAAAGGTTAGCTATGAATAGCAGTAGTGATGGTAATACGAGTAACATTAGACCTACTTTTCTGTCTTAGTTCTGTAATTTCGGATTTTGACCTAAATACATTGTTATCCACTCTTGCAAAAGTGCCTGCAGGATGTAAACTTGAAACTACGGGGAGTCTGTGCATTGTTTGGCTGTACCCATACCTGCTGAGCTATTGTTCTGCGAGGTGTGTCTTTAAGTAAGAAGCAAAGCTGCGCCTTTACAGGAAGGCACTTTTACAATGGCTTTCATTTGTTTTGAAGATTAACCTTGCTTATATGGCTATCAGGAACTGTGGAAGATATGATACCTGTACCCGGGTGGAAATACACCGTTTGTTGCTCCTCAGTCTTTTCTGCCAGGCTGGTTAACGCGTTGGTTTCATGGGGTGAAGGGCGCACAGCAACCTTCATACCAGAGAGTACATCCCCCTTCAGCTCTTTTTTGGGAAGATCACTTGTGCCAACGCTACCATTCTGCATAAAAAGATGTTTCCAGTTGCCTCTCTTGAAAGTGTTTCCCTTCGTTTCCATTCATCCTAAATAATAGAAAGCTGTAGGATCTAATCATGTGCCTCCTGTTCTCTTCTAGTTAATTATTCTGTTCACGAGAGGTAGTGTGTCACTAGAATATAGGGCATGAGATTGACAATTAGGAGGCCTGGGCTGCGTTGCTCACTGAACAGCCAAACGATGTCTTGTGAACCACTTTCTCTCAGCTGTTGCCTTACTTCGTCATGTCCCACAGGACTGAGACCAAAGTTTTATTACAATGTCTGTGTACAGCACAGCGGATGTCAAATAACATCGGGGTCGTGTTACTTCTGACAGCTTTAAGGTAGTGGGCCTCATGCTCAGAAATTCCTCTGTTCTGCCATCTCTGGTTTTTTAGTTCTCAGATCTGGCTTTAATGTATGACTAGTGCTACTGGTGGTTGGTCCCAGTCCTTGTCGTGACCTTTTCCTTAGACTACAGATACGGGAAGCTGTAAAATAGTAAGGCATCACCTGAAAATAAACAGCTATAAAATTGATTTCTGATTGGCTTGTTTTTAACTCTGTAACCTCTGAAGTTAAAGGAAATACTACAATCATTTTAAGTGATCTGAAATGTCTTGGCAATATCAAGTTCATATCTGATCCTGAAAAGGGAGTTGCCAGTGACAGTTTCGCTTTTTTGAAGAAGTGCTCTACGTATTTCTTCCCGGAATGAAGCTGCTTTGAAGACGGCAGCAGTCATTAACTGTATAAAAAGAGCTCTCAAAGCAACGGCAGGTTTTTGTTTGCTCTGAGAATCTAGCCTCCAGTAGAAAAAACAATACATATGCTTCTCTCTAATGCTGGAGAGAGGAAAAAATCATCTAAAAAATATTTCATTAGGTTGTCTTGTAGATCCAGCAGGGAGGAGGAGGAAAAAAAAAAAGCTGGGTCTCTATCAAACACAAACCCTCAGTAAGAAAGATGAGCCTTGCACAGTGCTGTGAAGATCAGCTAAGCATACCCTGTGTTAAACCGAGCAAATTCCAAAGAGAAATTTCCATTGCAAAGGTTTTCACTGTTTCTCATGCGTTCCTGTCTAGAAATTGGTGCAGACGCTTCTGCTAACAATCAAGCACTGTGGCAGCGCAAAGACTGAAAAACTTCCAGAGACTGCCTGGTCTAATGGAGAAAAGATCCCTTGGTTGTATGCCTTCCAGCTCCTGAAGGCTTTGAGCTAGAAATTGTTTCTTCATCCTTCCCAGCAGCTTTACGTATACACAGAGCGGATGTGAGGTACCGGAGCTCTCCCTGGGAGTTCTCTTCCAGTGGACTTGTTTCCACAGCGTGGTCTCTATCTGCTGAACCTGGACGCCCGGTATGTCTCAACTCAGCTAGTGAAAACAGAGCTGAAAAAATGGGAGAAAAGAGCAGAAAATGGCTTCAAAGAGGGGAACTGCTGCGCATATTCTTGCTGGAGTTTGGTCACCTCCTCCTAACTGAAGACTGATGCAGGTGCAGTCACTGTTTTCTCAGTCTGAAGTCTGATTAGAAGATGTCAAGAAAACAGGCATCTTAACCCTGGATGCACATTTCAACAAAATTAGTATTTCAAGACTAATAATTATCACACTACTGTTATGATTTTTGGATGGGGGCAGTAAGGTTTTTAACTCCTTGTTGTGCAGGGCAGGGTAAGCTGAGAGGGGATCCGTCTTGCAGAAAACCCGTTTTCAATAGGGGGTGGGGATTCCAGGTGGCATTGGGATTCTTACCTGCTATGCGCGCACATTTTCCACATCATGTAGAGCTTCTCTTCCCCCGTATCTTTGGAATACAGGACTCTATCCTAAAGGAATTCCATAATTCATCAAGTCGCATGATTTGTTAACTCCATATATGCCAACAGCTACCTTCCTTAGCGCAATGCTGGGAAGAAAAGTCAAAAAGTCGGTAGCAGGAAGGAACACAAGTGCCTAGTCACACAGTGCCAGCTCCAGCTTCCTGGAGTCTCCAGCAGAGGCCCAGCAGCCAGGTTTCCAGCAGTCAAACAGCTGGGGTAGGAGGAGGAGCATTTCCAGACACTGCAGCTTGGAAGTCCATCCAATTAAGTTGTTGTAATAGCCCTGGGCGTTGTTGGCCCGACCTGAAACACACGTTCCCACATGATTTCTGGATGTGGTTTGTGAGTTAACCCAGACCGAGGGCCTGGGGACAACAGGTAAGTTTGCTCGCAGTGATTGTGTTTGGACGGGTAAGAGTTTATTGGTACAGACAGGAAAACAATCCCCATTGCATTAAATTTGTACAAATAAAAGCAACAGGGCTTGGCACTGTTTTTGTGTGTCCACTTTTGATGTCATAGGTGCTGTAGCAGTATCAGAACCTAATAGCTTTATGTCTCTTGGTATCATGTTCGCTCAGAAATGTGATACCACTGTGTAATGACATCCCATCTGTCATCGTTAAAGAGAAACGATAAAATGATTGCTTGGACTACAGATTTTTCAATTCCATTACCTAGAAAATTGAAAGTCAGAGGCATGGCAAGAGTTGAAAATCTGTAGGTTTATAAGGAAATTCTTGCTACTGCATTTAACTGTGGCATGCTTGAAGGAAGCAGTTATACTGTCCCCCTAACAGAGATGCTGACAGTTACCATTATATCCCAGTACAGGAGACAGAGAGATGGGCCAGTAAGGAAGATCTTTTTAAGGAACACATTTTGAAGATTAACAGAATGACAACACACGTCCAAAAATCAGTTCTCTAACAGAGCTTGGGGAAGCAACAGGATAGACGCTAACTCAGTATTGAAGTCCTTTCTTGCCAAATGTTATCAGACCATGCCATCAGACTGTTGTGTGTGAACCTATAATTTTATCCAGGTCCAGCAATATTATATATGCAGGTCAAGTGTCTTTAATAGTGCCAGTAAAATATGTAATGTGATACATAAATACTGAAACATGCATGTGAAAACATAGAACTTGAAAGTCCTGCTGTGCGAACAGTATCCAGGAGATGTGAGTTGTGCTATTAAAAAGAGTGTTATTTAAAATAGTAAGAATAACAGAGTAGTGTCTTCAGCTATCTCATTATCTTAGAAGGTTTGAGAACAGACTCAGCAGCTGTTTTTATATGAAACTGTATTTTGTATGATGGAATACAGGAGAGAAGAAGGACTGGAACTTTGTGGTTACTTGATTTTTAAATGACTGGGAAATGGGAAATGCCATACTATTTGTTCAGATATAGTTATTGACAGACATGGAAAGATTTGTTGTTAAACTAGAGAGAACTATTTTCCCTAAGTACTAAATACTAGCTGTAATGTAGAAAAGAGGATTTTTCAGTTTATTTTGCTGCTTGTTAAATAAAAGGTCTTCCTCTAATCAAGTTATCTCGTCCATTTCTTGCTCAAATCTTACACCATTGTCAGGAAGTTTTTTTTTTTTATTGTCTGACTTTAGAAAACAATTAGTAGAGAAATGGTTTCTCTCGTGCTTCTTTCTCCATCACTTATTTATCATAAAAGCACGGTCTGTGCAAACTTTGATCATATACTCAACATCCTTTTTTATTATAAACAGACAGATTCCTCTTTAGCCCTAGTTTAGCCTATTTTTTTTTCCTGTTTGTTGATCTTAAATGCTCAGTTTCCTCACCCTTCCGCCTTTTGCTCTCCTCTTCCTCCTGAGTCTTCTAATTTTCACCCATCCACAGACTTTCCAGGTAACGTACTGTACATAAGAAACATAAAAATATTCATAAGTGACACTGAGATAAATACTTTCATCCATTTCTGAATTGCCTTGGCTATAACACAAATTTTATTTTGTTTGCTAGAATGTTATGGAACAGTTCAATCCGGGACTGCGGAATTTAATAAATCTGGGGAAGAATTATGAAAAAGCTGTTAATGGTAAGTCTTTTGGGTGTTAACTTTAGAAACAATGTTTAATTTTAATTTATTTCGTTTTCATATTGGATGTGAGGATTGTGTAAAAGCTTAAATTCCAAGTTGAACTTCATGCATTTATAAAACAAACTAAAAATCACAAACACCTCAGCATATGTACCTCTTCTACCTCCTCTTTTTTTCTTTTTCTTTAATTTGGGAGGGGAAACAGGATTTTGGCCAAGTTCAAACACTGTCCTGCAGAAGCTGCATCCCAAACACATAGGCACTGAGCTACTGAAAAAAATTATTTTAAAAAGTATGAATAACACCTATTAGAATCATAATATAAATTGAAGAAACAGTTATGCAAGATAGATATTGGGGTTTTTCCTCTTGGAAATACCTTCCAGAGATACTTCACAATTTTAGATTTGTTTTTGCTCACCTGTACATGTGTCAGTGCATGAGTAAGTATGCCTATTAACAGAACAACGTGAATGAGTAAGAGTTGCAGGAGTGGATTCAATTTTTTCTTAACCATACTAAATCTGATGGCATCTTTCTAATGGAGTCAAAATCACAATCGGAAAATTTGAAAAAGGGCACAGTTTTTCAGACTTTATAATATGTTTGTTTACTTCCATCATTGACTTAAGAGAAAGTATTTATATAAGAATTGGTTTCCAAGACTGGGCCCTAGATTCCCAAAGCTTATATTGTAGGACCTGTTAGAGCTTGCTCTATTTCACTTATGCAGACCTGTTGAGCTGCTTGATACCATATTAAAGCAATGTAAAATGTCTCCAAATTTGCCTCATTAAAGTCTGTGACATATATTTCCCTACATGTAATCTAGCACTCTGAGAAATGTGATACTGCAGAAGTAGTGCATAGCCAAATAGTTACTGAAATATCTCTTCATGCAAATTTTAGACAAGGCTTGAGACAAAGATAAAAAACAAAGCCTGCTGGAGATGAAAATAAGGAAATGTTGACTTAGTTGCAGTACCTTACCTTACGTGATTCATTAGCAAATGGGGTTTATGGATTATAGCTAGTAAGCTAGTACCAGAAATAATATGTTTGTCTGGAAAAAAAATTATAGCAGTTGACAAGAGTTGCCTTTTTTTTTTTTTTTTTTTTGCACTGTACTTTTGGTACATTATGTTGTGTCTTTTGTCTTTTTAAAATTCAATTTGTTATCAGTAATTCACAGTATAGCTGTGCCCAGCAACACTGGAGAGAGTCTGATAGGCATTGTGTTTTACAAAATTTGCATTTAAGACTGGTTGATAAAGCTTTTCTAGTATGAATGCTTAATTTCACATGAGTAAATGTTTGCAACATTGCAACAACTGTTGAGAAAGTGTTAGTCATCTTTGGGCTCTCATAAATTGTTAATCTTTACTCCATAAATTCTGAGTGGTATAAATAGATCTTCAACAAGGAGTAAATATCCTGTTGCTAAACAGTCAAACATTTTGCAGCTTTCCAAAAAGTCAGAGTGGTCTGACAAAGAATACAAAGCTTCCAAAACTTCTACTGGATTTATAATGCGTCTTTGTGCATTTTGAGGCTAAAGGGTCAAACCTCCTTTTCTGCACAACTACCGTTTACTAGCTGTAGTACTAATGAAGATACTATACAGATGGAGTTCTTGATTTAGCTTGATAAACACAGGTAAAAAAAATCACGTTTTCTTCCTTTCTTAGTGACTACACTAGGAGGTAAGATTGACTTGGGGCTATCTGACAAGGCATTAGATAGGCAGAGTTGAAATGACACAAGCTTTTCATAAACATGTGGCAGACTGCTCCGTCAGTAGCACCAACATAGTTGGTGCTATTTTTTTTTGTAAACTTTTGTGGTTTTTTTCCAACAGCTTTATCTGTACCAGGGAGTTTTGCTATGTTCTGGTACAAAACCAACCCACTGATGCTGTATGCTCCTGGGTATATGTGAAAGTTGGAACTAAAGACTACAGCTTTGCTGATACACTTTGCTGTCCTGTCTTTCTGTCACCTGGTTTCACAAACTAGGAGGTAGCACAGGGACTTGAGTAACTTCTTCCAGCAGCAGGATTTCCTTTTTGCCATGCAATGCTCTCTTTCTTTGTGTCCTGGATTCCAAAATTTCATAAGATCATAGATTAATGAAAATATAAAATCTTTCCATATTTTTAACTTTTTTTTTTTTCTTCCCTATAAGCTATGGTAGTGGCTGGAAGAGCATATTATGATAGTCTTGCAAAGATTGGTGATATATCAGCTGATTCTCCTGTTTCTAAAGAATTAGGTAAGTGATTATTTTTTTAAATATTTTATAACCAAAACTTCTTTTTTGTTTTCCTACTGACACTTCACAGAACTAATGTAAAGTACAAAAGTATTAGAAAAAGAGCATTTTACTCTTTAATAATGCATAGATGGAAGGAATTAGATCACCTTAAAATGTATTTTTTTTCTCAGGAAACTTATGCTATTTTCATCACAAATGTCAGTAAAAGTTCTCAGATATATTATATTAATATTCTAGTTGAGCTTTTGAATGAGGAACTGTAGAGTAAAAGATATAATTTAGTCTATCAGTAGCCATTTACATTAATGTAAAATTAATCCAAATTATGTACTTTCCTGAAAATAATTTCTGAATTTTTCAAAGACTGTCGTCAGCACTGCATCTTGTATTCCTTTGGCTAGCATTGAAATGATATTGCTCAATCTACAAAAGTGAAGTTTTCATCAAAGTACTTGTAGTATTTCTGACAAAAATATAACATCATTACAAAAAAAAAAAAAAGCTATGCTGTAAAGAGGAAACATTGTTTAAAGGCTTGATTTGCTTTTTGACTAAAATAACTGGATAAAGTGTATTTCGATTATGGGCAATCTTTACTTTTGATTATGGGCAATGTAGGACTCTTTCATTGGTATAATGTGCATCTGCTTCTGTAACTAACTTGGAATAGTATGCAAATTTAGCTGATTAAAAGGAATGGTTTTAGTAATTTTTTCTTAGTGATTCTGTTGAAGGTGATTTGAGGGAAAGACTCTCCTTGAATGGTGACCACAGGTTTCTATGCACCTGCATATATTTTTGATTTGTTCTGAAACCTCTTCTGTGTGTTAACATTCTGTGTTCAAAGCTGGGAGCGGCAGAACAGCAAACAGTACAAAGCAAACAGTCCGAGGGTAGTTACTTTCTGTATTTGCTTTGCAAGTTGTTTACAGGAAACAGAGTTGCTAGTTTTAAACCGTAGAACAAAAGTATGAGAAAGTTAGAAGTATCAACCATTCAGTCTTATAAAAATGTCAACAAAAGCATAGTTATGATTTTTGTAATCAAGCAGTGGGTCAAATACATAGAAGTAATCTATTTGTTGAACTTTGTATTGACTGTGGGATGTCATCTGCATGTTTGAAAATATTATTGGGTAGTCTCGAGCTAAATTCTGTTTCTTCCTTACTACAGGGGCATTACAGAACTGTGCTTGAAAATAGATTTTTGGTTTAATTATAAATTCTTCCATGCAGTTAAAAACATTTTTCTAGACACACTGAGAAAGTATTGCCTTCTTCAGGCTCAGGTGTCTAGCACTGTATTCTGTTCATCTTCTACTTAAACTGGTACTGCAATAAAAATCTTCCTAAGGAAGACAGCAATTCTGGATTTCTTCCAGCATACTTTCTGATAGAATACTTAAATTAGTGAACATTGGAAAAGCCAAGATAATGTGGTTACACATCTGTGACAGATTAGTTACATTTTCTTAACTTTCTTGATAGTTCTGAAGCTAGACGATGATACTGAGCTATTTAGAAAAGAAAAGGATACACCCCAGACAGCTGTAAAATCATCTTTCCTTAAAACAAAACAAAAACCAATACTGGACAGCTCTTACCTTTTTGTATTTTAGAAATACTAATAGAGATGCTAGGCAGTATTGGATGTGTAAAGACTAGTTCAAACTTTGCTGTGATGCATTCCTTTGAGGACCCTATTAACCCTAGCAGAGTTACCACAGGCTCAGCGCACTGCAGAATTGTCTGCTGTGAATTCCTTTAGATTAGCTAAAATGCGTGTTATCAATTACCAACAGCTCTATCACACATAATGCTTCAGGCACCCTTGCCAAAACAGAGTTCAGCAGTCATCAGTTTGGTTTTGTGACCTACCTGTGACCTGCCTTACAGGACTGTATTCTCTTGAGAATGAAGTGAGCTGACACTGGTTTGGTTTACAAGAGCAGCAATCTACAGGTGACTGGCAAAGAAGCAGAGAGTAGCAATTTCCATAATTTTATGCGTTCACGTTATCTGTATCCACATCTGATGCTCTGATATTTCTCTTACCTTGCCCTGGTTTTAAACTGCATTACGCCTCTTTCTATATCCTATATTAGTTGAAATCAATAGCAGTAATCCCACAGATGTCGGTAGGGGGATCATGATATTTTGAGTATATAAAACATCATCCTGGCTGCTCACAATGAATTAGATAAACCAACAATGACAAGAGCTACGTGTTTTAGAATGCTTTAATTTTGAGCATGAGTTGAGCTCCTGTGGTCTGGATTTCTGGTGTTAAGGGCTTTGGACAGCCAGCAAATTTAAACATTTTAATTTGAGTAATAAAAATTGAAACATCCAAAGTAAGTATTGAAACTAATACAGCCAGTCTGTCTGAAAACAAACAAAAAAAAAAACTGTGACTTATTTATTTAATCAAAATCAGGTCAATTGGTGTATGGATGGCAAGGCTTTACAGAAATTACCTTTTTTTCAGAAATCCATGGTGTTGTTTTTTTACCTCACTGTGTCAACTACAACAGAAATAAAGGGAAAGCAGATCATCAAATTATTTTTGACTCAACTTAAATGTAGATGCTTCCTGCATTGACTTTGTGTTTACAGCAGAAAAGTACCACCCACTAGGTACTTTTTGGCTGTAAAATGAGATATTAGAACAGGACTCCCCCCTTTTGCATAGCAGCCTGTGTTTTTTGCAGATACACTTCATATTAACATCAGCCTTATGAAGACTGAACCGGACAATAAGGCAGGAATCAATGTTTCAGCTCTTCCCTGTAGCAATGTCACCTCCAGTAGTGTCAGATGAAAAATAACGTATTATTCTTAACTTAGTCATGTTGCATTAAACTTCTTTCACTTAATTACAAAAGACTACAAGGCTTAGACGGCTAAAATACAGTATTATTTCTAATTTATGGATAATGTTTACTGGAAGATTATACTGAGTCATTTTACAGTTCAAACCCAAACCTGCTGGGTGACCTGGAGTATATTTACTGCCAAGTGTGATGTAAAGATTTGTATCAAAAACACAGTCAATCTTTCCTTCTCATAAGGAAACACAGAACACGTTCTCCCTGTAATGAGACAGTAAAATGGAGAATGCTTTCTTCCCTCTTCTGCTCCCATCTCGGTCTATGGAAATGAGAATGAAATGGAAATCCGGATATTCCAGATGATTCAGAGCTTTTGTACTAAGTATCTATATCTTTCAAGTCTAGCTAAAGTTCTCTGAAATATTTTAATACAGAATAATTTAATACGAGTAAGTTGAGGAAGCAAATGAATAATGCATTCCTAATACAATTCTGATAAATAAGGTATAAGTGTATTTAGGTCAACTTCCTTTCTAATTTTGGATTTTCCTAAATTTCTAAGCTTGTAGTCCCTCAGAATTAGCTACAAGAACTATACACATGCATGTTATATTCCTAAATCCAAGTTATTTTCCAATATGGAATTCTCATGTCTTTCTTTTCTAGGAACCTTTTCTAAATCACACCAGGAATTAAACATAGCAAACAAGAAACTGCTCATTTAAAAATGTAGTTTCATACTATTTAAATTACAGCATATCATAAAATTTCAAGTTTCAATAATGCACTAAAATTCACATGTATACATTAGCACTGTATCAGCATTAAAGATACAAACTTTCATGATGGTAATCTTGTTATCTTACCCAAAATACAGGTTTATGAGGCTTTATCTAATGGATTTTTTACTGCTTATAATTTTAATAAAGTCTCTCTTCTAATAATGTAGGTTGTCTTTTCACCCTTTCTCAAGGAATCAGGAAGTTTTCCTGCACATTCATTGAATACTTCACATGTTTTCCCAACTATCCCCTTGTAGGTACAATAAATGGCAGCTGCTAAATGTGTTTTTAGTACTGTGGGTATGAAGTCCCAATTTGGTTGTTGTGTGGCAACTGTATCTATAGCAGTCACCCACAGTTATATTACGGGTCTGTACATAGAGCTTATTGCTCAAGAACTAATAAGTGTGAACTGTTCACTGCTGCTCATGCAACAGATAGACAAATCGTAAGAAAAATACTGTATTGTATGGTCTTGACCTGAGAAACTGAATTGCAGAAATTTGTGGCAAAAGGAAAATCAGAGACAAAAACCTCTTTTCTATTCTACCTAAACTGTTAGTTTATTTAAAGATTAGTCTGTGTCATAAGCTTACTGTTTTTATAGTCTCATTCTGTTAAAACTTATCTGGAAACAGGTATGCAAAGCTATTGCTCACCTATAATCTGAAACTTAAGAATTTGTTAAAAGCAGGGGTTTTGTTTGTTTGTTTTTAGGAGAAGTTTTCAGGTTAAAAACCACTGCAGGTAATTTACAGAACCAAGTACTGGGCAAAAAGATTGCTCTGTGCTGTGCCAGTCACAAGGCTGGGGAAGGGAGCCCCTTACGGTGCAAACAGTAAGTGGAATGCTTGACCGAGTTGAGCCCTGAACTTGATGTTCTGCTTGGGCACAAAAGGCATTGACAGTCCTTCTAAAAGGGCTAAAAAACAACACTTGAACATGTCCACATAATGTAATTTTAAAGGTCTCCAAAACTTTGTCATGCTTTAAGTACAAAACATCCACTGAAGTGATACAGTAATATAGTAATTACACATAATAATTACTATAACGTGGATAACTCAGGGCAGGAGTTCTCTATATAAACTTTTTTTTTTTTTTTGAGAGTCCTTATTCTTCTGTTAGCCAAATGCCTGTGGTTACTGGGGTAACTGCGGATCAGTTTGAGAGTCATGACTGATAACCACAGGTGAGCTGATAAAATAAGCTAGTGAGTGGTGAATATGCCTACAATGCATCCAATAGTGAGCATTTCTTATCTGTTTGAATGGACTAAAAATTAACAGGATCATATAATTCTTTTGGTAACTGTTTTCTAGTTTTTCAAAGCAAACTAACTAATTTGATAATAATATAAATCTAATAATAATTAAGTGAAGTCTGTAGTGAACACTGTCTAATTTTATTTTATTTTCTAAGTGATAACTACTTCATTTTACATATTCAGCTAAGAGAAACCCAGTGAACTTTTCTCCACTTCCTTACTTCAATTTGTAGAGAATTTTGATGTGAGAATCTGTGAGCTTAGTGGCCAGTTAATACAGGAAAAAAAAAATCAGAATTGAATGGAAAAATTTTTATTTTACTAAAAAGTATGTATCTTCTGGCTGAAAAATTTCTAATCAGACTGTAATGTAAGGCAATACCATCTTTCTAAAGCACTATCTTGCAAGTAATTGTCATTCAAAACTCTTTGTCCTTCCTTATTAATAAGCAACATGGCCATTTGAGCCTGTACTATCTCTTGCTACTTCTGCGATACAGCACTTAAGCATTGCTCTCACTATTGAGAAAGCCAAGCAGAAAAGCAGAAAATCTAACCATTTAGGATAAACGTAGCTAGTTGCCAATAAATTTAAAAACAAAACTAAAAAGGGGGGCAGAGGGAGCAGTGGAGGGAAGAGTTGTTGGCTTGCTTTAGCATATAAACTGACCCGTTCAGCTGGACTCTTGTCTCAATTGTCTTCGAAAGATGACACCTAGCACACTCTCCCTCACTGGCATGTGTAATCTAAAGAAAAGATCTGTCATCTTGTCCCATCTTACTTACTGCATCAGTGTCGTCTCCTCTATAGTATAAATGTTCTACTTTTAGAATAGATTCTGTTGGATAGAAAGGCAAGTGAAGTGTGCCAGCAACTACAGAACCTCTTTAGCACTTCATCATGTGGAAACTTCTGAGAAACTAGCTTAGAGGTTACAGTTGAAGCAGTCGGGATATCAGGCCAGCTTTTCCTATGGAGCATTAATAAAACACTCTTCTATATTTATAATGAAACGGAATTGGAAGAAGCGACTGAATTCTTATAAAAAGAAAATGTCTTGAGTATGAAACACAAAGTAGTTTTCTGTTTCTCAGGAGTGAAGTTTTGTATCTTCCAATTTTGTGGTAACATTCAGTCTCAATGCTACATAGACCTCCAATAGTAAGCTAGGAGGAAATGAGCCAGCCTTTCTAGATATATTTCTACTGATGGAAACAGAAGCTGAGTTAGTGGAAACTTCCCGCTAGTCATAGTTCTACTTTTCCAGGTCATTTATAAAGTTAAAGCAAGCCAAACATTCTGATTGACAATTTTTTTCCTCTAGAATTGGTACTGTGGCTTTTGATACTCAGTATTCTGCATATAAACTTTTGATGTCTGGTGAAGGAAAGCAAAACAAAGAAACAGAAAACCTTCACTCTTAAATTCTTAAACACAAACAACTCCATATCACCTAGTAAGCTGCCTGCCCACGTATTGCAGAGCTATTGGAAGCTGTATGTGTTCACTGATTTATAAATTGAATCAACTATTCAGATACTCATAAACATGCCCTGCCGATGGCCTGGTAAAAACTCCTGCAAGTCAAGGTGTTCATAAGTCAGAAAAAGAAAGGCAAGAGACACCTGTTATCCTGTTGCTATCCAGAACCATAATTAACAAACAAAAAATCACAAAGCAATAAATAATCAGTGAGGAGGAGGAGTCTCTTTTCTGAAGTTCTACAATCCTTCTCTGCTAAAATATGATCCTGCCAAGAGAAGGAGTGAACAAGAGGTGTGTACGTTAGTACACAAGGAGAATGTAAATACTTAAAAACAGATATTGGGACTTGTTCTTGTAAGATTAAAAAACCAGAAGTTTGTTCTATCGCATCATTCTAGTTGTAAGGTACAACAACTTAAAGCTAAGGCGCAAATTTTCTGGTTCTGGAAATGGCTGAGGGGAGTAACAGAATATGGAAACACAAAAATTTCTTCGAACAATTGCAGGGTGCTAGTTGCAGAATAATACTAGCCCCAGAGAAGAAAAGACAACAGACACAGATATGACCTAAATGATATTTTTCAGATTGAATTCTAGATGATCTCAAGGTAATCGTTCATATTTCACAGATAATTTCAGTATTTTTGTATTTTTTCCTACAGCAACCTGTAAACTGAAGCTGATTCTGGTATTTGATTTATATTCAAAATAAAAGTGGGTGTGCACTTACTTGATATCATCATGCAGTGCTTCAGAGGTCTAAGAAAATAGGGAAAATACCTTGAAGGGCATTCTTGAAGATACCTGACTACTAGAACAGTTAAATTTCACATGAGCCTCACTGGTAGCACAGACATCTTTCATCTTGCAATGAATTGCAACATGTACATGCAACACTTACTTGGTTGTGTCTTGTTTTTATGTAGAAAAGAGTAGTTCCAAAGTGAGAGAATGTGTGTTCTGTGCATAGTAGGTACCTGTTCCCTGGCAGCACTCCTAACTTACCCAGACACGATACAATCGCAAGATACTGGGGCTGGTGCAGGCAGGAGGCTGTTCTCTCTGCTGATGCTAAGCAATCAGTTTTTATTCACTGTCTCTACCCCCAGGTATGTCTGTTGGCAGGAAAAATAAAAATAAGAAGCCTTGAGAGCCTGTGTAGAGGCTTCTTGCTGTCTACTCTAGTGCAGAAAGGGATGGAAAATAGAAAGTAAATGTCATCATTGCAATGAAAATTGCATCATTCATGTAACTAGCTTGTAAATCCTTTAACCAAAGGTCTACCTGTATTTTCTCTGTACAGTCAGCTCTTACTAATTATTTCTGAACAACAACAAAAAAATCCAGCATCAGTGGTAGATGTCATTAACATTCCTAAGGAAAAAAAATATCTGCCTCGAAATTCCAAGAAAAAAAATTGTTGTCAAAACTGTAAGCTGCATTTGGGTTTGGATTTTATTTTTATTTTTTTCAAACTGGCTGATTCAAATTGATGTGATTAAAAAAAATGCTGTGACTGCTTGCACTTTATTGAATTTCATGTAGCATTTACAATGACAATTTAAGTATTTATCCTTTTTGTTAGTACTGGAAACCCATAAAGAGCCTCCGTTTTTGCTGGTTAGTATAATTTTCTTGTTCCAGTCCTGCTGAAAAACAGAGATTAGCTCTGTTGTATGATCTTCCCTAACTAATCTGCCTAAAAACAGCAGGGCGACATACAGGCAAGTTCAGGCCTGTGGCTGCACTCTAACTTATTTTCTTTGCACCTGACTTGCATGAGGATTAGAAGCTACTTATTCAACACCATCGCAGAGCTCAAATATAAAAACCGTGTATATAAGGTTTTCAAGGCCCTATGAAAGATCAGTCAGTGTAGCACATACCTTAATATATTGTGTTTTTTTACATATGGGTAAAAAAATAGAAAGAAATGCCTCCAGCAGTTTTTAAATATATTGGTAATGGAGTAACAGGTGGAAAAACAAGTTTGCCATTTTTCATGCATTATTTATGTGGCATGTGCTTTTCCTTTTCTTTTTTTTAATATGAAATATAGTTACCATGCTTACTAATCATCTGAAACAATATAAATATTTCATGTTAATTAACGTATGATCAATGATATAGTAGGTTTAAAAAAATTTAATCTGATTTTTTTTTTTTTTTTGACTGAGAGACCAAAACAGTTTGGGAGAAAAAAAGGCAATTAGACTAGCAGACTGGAATTTGCTAAAACTAGAGTAAACTCACACTTCTCTTTAAAATAATACAAGCTATTTTTTGGTTGTTGTTGTTCCGTTTAAAATCCTAAAATAGGAGCATCACACCACAAACAAACTCCAAGGAACTGGAAATTGTAATAATCTTGATAATCTCTTATGTATTTACTCCAGTAAATTCTTAAGTGGGAATGGCTAATTTATGAACAGTTTATTGCCTACAATGTAGCACGTAGTGCATGATACGCATTTTGTAGTACTTTTTAAAATCATTTGTACTAAAGTCAAAGTATTTGGCATTAATTTTAGACTAAATATACTTTAAAATAAGTTAATACCTGGGTTTATCTTAATATGACTTTATAAAAAGGTCATAGACTTTGAAATATACAGAGCTGAAAAGTTCTGTATCTTTTAATACTTAATAATACCATAGTTTAAAAATAATTTAAAATTATTATTATTCTTTTTTTTTTTCATTTATGTGTTAGGAAAGTACTTCATTATGGAGTTTTATCCTTTTTTGTTTCACATGATCATCAACAATGTTTTAAGACAAGGAAAAGATAAATGCATAGTTTAGATCCTGATCTACAAAAGAAAATGGTATAAATAGTAGGTGCTAGGCTACTAAGTAAAAGCAAATTATGCTCTATGCCTTGTCTGTCTATGAAATGGGGAAAGGATTTTTGAATAGCAGGAGTCTTTGATTATACTCCTCACATGGAGAACAGCATGTCGTCTAACACGGGAAGTGTCAAAGAGAGCATTGCCAAGTGCGTGCTCTAACAAAGCTTATTCCAAAGAACATAGATAAGCTGCTGAGGGTTGGTGGTTAGGCTTTTTGTTTTTTTTTCTCCCTTTAGAAACACAAATTCATTTTGGGTAAAATCCTAGCCAACCTTTTATAAATGCTCCTGACTGCATTTTCCCAGCCAGCTCCACCAGGTAGTACGCCTGTGATGGTTCATTACCACTGAGAAGACAGAAGTTTTGGAGAAGGTGGTGGGCACCGTTGAGTTGTTGCCAGCAGTGCAGCGTATGCCACTAGCAGCGTGCTGTGCTCTAGGGCCGGAGGCGTGCTAGGAGAGGATGAGCAACAGACACTGGCACTGGCAGCCTGCTACCAGCAACCTTTTTTTTCCCCTCTTCTTTTTTATCCTGATGCTATTCAGTTTTGGCACAGAGGGAACAGGCTGTCAAATGCATATATATTTGTATGTATATGCTATATATCTATCTATCTATATATGTACAAAGATGCACATAAAAAAGCTAATACTCCAGGAAGCATAGAACCAAACCTAGTGTGCAGCATTGGTTGTAAAGGTACAATGGTAAAAGGTACTTTTCTTCCAACAGAAGAAAGTGTGCTGTAGCTAGAAAGCAGTCTCTGCTGATCAAAACAGCTCTGGACTCCTGTCGAAGAACATTGCCTGTGATGGAGCTGGAAAGAAGCTGTTTGACTGGATAAAAACAGAGATTGTATTCCCTCCACCCCTTTTTTGTTCTCCTTGATTATAACTTTAAGCAACTGCAAATTTCACTTCCATCAAACATACATTAAAAGCTACATGCTTCCCTGGTCAGTAGCCTTGTGAGGAACACAGGCAGTGAAGTCCGACGAAAAGGAGAAAGAGCAGCATGAGTTTATCACCACCTAGTAACATTGGAGCCCAAATCAATAAATTAGCAAGTGTCTTGTATAATCCTAGTTGTTGCTTATTGTTTTGGGCTGGAAATGGAACCATGATACTTAGGCATCTTCCAGGCTCTTTGGAACTTTGGAGGGTTTTCTCTCTTCTGTATCAATCAGACTTTATCTAAAAGGGTTTTAAGCAATTGGAGGTAAGGTAGCTTTTGGGAAGAAAAACAGGTGATCAAACAGAGCTATGGAGAAATTCAAACTTCTCAACTGAAACCATTAAATCTGTTTCACATAATTACTTAAAATATTGTGGGTTGTGTAACTTGAGCTAATCTCAGAGGAAAAATGATGCTTTAAAAGCAACTTCATATAAAATGCTTAAATAGTTAAAGGGGTGATAAAAGCATGAGATTGCATTCTAAATGAATATTTGCTGCAGTTTATTTTGTGTTGGAGCCTGGTGTAAACAACTCTGACAACACTCGCTGTTAAGAGGGCTGCATTTTTGCCGCGTGAACTTGTCATGGCTGAAATGAGAAGTAAGGCTGTTCTGTGCCCAGCATACTATTGACTAAGATGGCATTAATTTATTATTAACTTCAGATATAGTAGGAGCCATTGAATTAAGAAAACAACAAAAATATTTTTGGAAAGTGTTTTCATATGTTTTCTGACTTCATCGGGAGGGGAGAACGCCTACCCGTATAGGAAGTCATATTCCTATTCTGCACTCGGAACAGGGCATATGCCTATTCACAGTAGTCTGACCGAATGGACAATGAGATTGACAAATTGATAACACATTCAAAAGATTGTAATGTGAGCTGCCTGTGATAAAACTGTCAGGGATCTGTTTGGTTAAAAAGCCAGTTCAGTGGGATAAGCGTGGACGTTCAGCATGCAGCAGACTGATACGGACTCCATTACCTCCCCTGAGCTGGGTTTCTGGAGGGCTAGACTTTCCGAGGTGGTACAGTTCCAGAGTTAGGTTTTGGCTTTGCAGTTATTTTATATCTGCTATGGCTTTCTGGAAAAGAAAATAATTTTTAATAATTGATTTTTTAAAATGTATGCTTTACCCAACAAGTTTTCAAAATTTGTTTTAACTGTATTCCTCTTGCATATAGATTTTATTCATATTACTTATTTATGTGCTGTTCTAGCAAAACATAACTGTCCATTCAGAAGTGCTGTTTTGGGAGAGTTGGATCTAGCACGTATAAGGGACTTCAAATGCTTTATTATGCTCTGAAATCCCTTCCGTTTCTCTGCTGCAGGTTTTATTCTTCTTATTCTTCCCCTTCACCTTCTGCAGTCACCTTCATAAAATGGCATTGAATGGTCATGTGTCAACACTGTTTTATAAAATGAACTACAGAGAGATTTACTCCTTGCTTCCTATTTCATGTTCGCTCATGCAGTAAGGAAAGGCAGACTTGACCTAGTCCTATTGATTTATGTGCATATTAGTATTAATTCTACAGATTGTGTTTTTTTGTAAAGTATTCTGGACAAATTGTATTAGAAGCAGAGTAGTTAGAGGTTTGGAAACCTTTGCATTGCTTTCTTTTCTTACTATTTTTTTCCTGTATATTACATTCCATTAAGACTTTTTGCCTTCTTTAAGGCATCTGCTGCACAATTAAAACCTTCTGCAATAAATCCTATGAGAGAATAATAAATTTAATGCAATTGAGGCTTAACAGATGTTTAGTTCAATCATATTTATCTGTTATACTCTATTCCTTTGAAACTTCCTATTTTACTGCCTTTCAGGGGCTAATGGCTTCAAAGGACATTGTTTCCAACTTTCCTTTGTCATAAATGCCTTTCTTCTGGGCAAAGGGTAACTTGGAAGAAAGAGCATCTCAACAGAAATGGGATCTAGTAATACACTCGAACTAGATTGTTTCCATCTGTAGCTTTGACTCAGCCTTTTACTCTTGTTTAACACAAATAATGATGTGGTTTCATCTTGAATACATGAAGTTACTAGACCTGCTCTGAATGCAAAATAGGACAACAGGAGATAAATGAGTGATTATGATTGAGCACTTTGTCTGTTCCCAGACATCTAAGAAAGTCTTACTAGAAAGACTTGAATTTTTTTCCAGTGACCTCCTCTAAGGAAAAACAAAATTTAATTCTATTTCAAGTAAGTGATACAATTAATATATTTTATTCTAATATAATCATTTAGTCTTTTAAAAGTGTAAGTGATTTTGTTGGCAGCTACTAATATTTGCTTCTCTGACTCTATTGACTACCTTGCACTAATTCTTCTAGTCTTCTGTTCATCAGAGCAGTCAATGTAGGCTAAAAAGATAACCAGTAAAATCACCCAGCATGTCCAGAGAGATTAACGTGTAACTGCTGCAGAAGTTCTATATTCTGGCCTTAAAATGAATGTGCTTATTAGCTATTCTTTTTTTAAGTGCGAATTTGTTAAAAAATTGTTTTCCTTATTTTTCATTTACTGTGAAGACAGTTTTTTTTTAAGGATGCCTTCTTGCTCATGTGAAGCTGCGTGTGGAGGAGTGTTATGTATTTTGGGTTAGTGACTTCTATATATTTATTTTGGTAACAAAACCAACAGAGCATTAATGGAATTCTAGTCCGTCTTATTTTCCTGATAGAAAATGCAGATACAACAGCCTCAGTTAAGCCTAAAAATCTTTCATGAATTTCTTAGGTTTCAGTTTACAAAATCTTTCTACCTGTGCATTTCACTTATTTGAAATTAAAATAAATTTACCATGAATTCGGCATTACTGTTCATGGCCATATTTCAGATTCTATCTGTATTATACAGCCTAATTTCAAGAACTGTACATGAGAAATGTTTGGTTTATTTTTAATGTGAGACGCTCTCTCAAAACACCTGTCTGAATCATTTCTTTTCTTCCTTGTATTGCACTACTAAGCTAATAGTAAGATAAAGTATCTATAAACATTTATGACTACATTTTTGTTTTCTAGAATAAATGTGGAAATATTTAAAGTACCTTTATCATTTTAGTCACAAAGATTTTACGTTTGGGGTGTGGAGGAATGGAAGGCAAAAAGGTATCTTTGAAAGGGATGTATTTTAATAGTTATGCTTATCATCAGGACTGGTGGTTTTGGTTTGTTAATTCATTGCATAATATGATGCCTAAAGCTGGTTCAAGTTTACAGTATGTCTGTCATAAATCGGACTTAAGTGGTCTGTTATCACGCAGTCTAGTCACATCATTATGCTTGCTAGCTATGGGGTTTGACAGTGAATGATGATAAGGCTAATATTTGGTTACTGTGTATTATGAGGTCTCATATATAAAACCTGATCATGAGCAGCTTTAATATATAGCAAAATGTTTTTAATTGATGTGAGAAATGCATGTTTGCCTTCACTTCAGGGAGTTTTCTGTACCTCTTTACAAACTGAATAATCACTGAATGCCAGAGTCTGGTGTTAGTTTATGCCATTATTAATCTAGAGTAACCCATTATCTTTATTAGAACTACCCTATAAATCACTATTGTAATTAAAATCAAAATATTCTCTTGAACTTGTTCAATTTCCAACCCACTTGGATGCTGTTACAAGTAGGCTAGGGGTCATTTTGCCTCTCCTGAATTAGTCTCCTGCAAAAACTTTTCTCCTTGTATAAATCTTACTTGGGAGGGCCATCTAAACTTGGCTAACCCATTATCTTAAACCAGCGATAAAAGACCATGGTATATGTTCATTATAAAAGTGTTCTCTATTCAAAGTACTGAATCTGACCTCTAATGTAAACTATAATTTAGATCTTAATAGGTCAGAGTGTGCTTACTATGGGTTCCTTTCAAAATGTTGATTCAAAACATGTAAGAGGAAATGAAATGGGTGAGCCAGCACATATAGCGAGTGCCTCTGGATTACCAGCAGCGGTAAAGAGATTACAGTATGAAATCTCTTCTGTCTGATGTACTATGTACAGGGAGCCTTTGGTTAACAGTAAAAGAAAATGCAATGAGACAGTCACTGATATTTAAAAATAAAATTCAAGTGTTCTACGGTGTATGAAGAAAAAAAAGTTGTGAAATAATCCAGCACAAACTGTTCAGAAGGAAGCGTAGTTCTTAAAGTTCTCTTAATCTCAGGACGTGTTTTGGCAGTATTCTTTGCAATAAAGATTAACAAAATAAAAATGTTTCTAACCAAGCATTCAAAGCCTAAAGACTTGAAGGCTGCAGTTGCTTCAAGTGCTGTGTGAGACAAAAATAACAACCTCCGAGCGTCAGGTTTTCCATTCTTGACGCACCAGGTGAATGGGTTGTTTTATTGAGCGTTTACACTGTGGTGGCAGGGCCGGGCAGAGGAAGGGAGTGTGAAAGAGCGACGCGAGAGCTGAGTCAATACCCGGCGTTGTTGGATGTCTGTCAGGACTTGGAAAGCTCTGCCTGGCTGCGTGAGTGTTGCCAAGTATTAGCTAAGTGCACCGCTTTGGCAGCAGATCTCAGAACGGACTTTTGATGAAGAGTGAGAATAAGTTCATTTTAAAGAATAAAAACCTATAAGAGCAATTTTTTGATGGCCATTTCAATGTTCATCCTGAATTTCTGTGACTTTCCAAGCAGCTTTCTGTTCTGCGTACTTAAAACCAAACAAACTTTGTAATCTTACTTGTATTGGATTATTTTTCCTTATGTCTTCTAACACTATTTTTCTTAAGTTGCTGATAAATTTTTTAAAAACTCCTCCAATTTTAAAATGCCATTACAGTCTAAAATGTAACTTCTCATTTGAGTTTGATAAAACAAACACTACAGACTAAATTGCATTCACTTCTGCAACCTTAAAATAACCAGGTGGCTTACTCGTGTTGGTTAATTCAGTGTTTATGGTAAATAACATGGTAAATACATGGTATTTACTTCTCTGTTGCATGTGAAATAACTAATTACTGTAGCAACTCTCACTTCTCATAGCATTTACCTTTGTATTTTGGTAATCACCAGCAACCTTAAATATAAAGGAAAAAAAAAAAAAGCATAACACTGTAGGCTGTACAGAAGGACTCAGAAAAATAGGGTGTTTTATATATATATATATCTATATATATCGTACAGTTTACATACACATAGATATGTGTATATATAAAAACATATATGTAGTTTGAAAAGAGAAAAGTAATTATATATATCTAGTCACTATGAGATGGTATCTGCATTAGATGGGAAGGTTACCAAAGCACTAACATATACTGTGGGAGAGACAGGTCTTGATGGCTGGGGAAATGTTGAGAAAGGAGAAGACGAGAAGGATCGCATCAAAAGTTCTGTGTCATTTGTGTCATTTAGCTGAATTTGTCAATTATCTGCACCTTTTGGGGAGCTTTTTTGGGAACTGAGACACTGTAGGATGACATGTCTTTGCTGACTGACTCAGTCTTGTGCTGGGGCTCTGCCAGTGGCACAGAGTCAGAAAACCAGAATTATGGAGCTTTGTACGTTAGAACAAGAGCCTTTCAGGTTTAATACCGTAAGAACCTGCATGGCAAAGACTTCAGTGTGGGATAATGAAAGGTTGATTGACAAATAGATTACTGGAGGAGGCATGACAGTGACCCAGCCCTGAAATAGAACCCGTGTTCTTGCCATGGAAATGTAATGACAGAAAACACATCTGTAGACAAAAAGCCATTATACCAGCTCCTGGCTGAGGCCTGGTAAATACCTACGGTTCTAGTCTGGGTGAGGTCAAACTGGCCACTTTGGGACATGTCCAGCTGCTCCTCCGAGCCGTACGCTGCAGTCTCCTAGACCAGACTGGCACACGTTCAGCATGTCAGTGCCAGCACAGCTGGGAGGGAGCTGGATGATGTGGCCATCGGCATCCTGAGCAGGATGATGTGGCCGCCCGCATACAGGGCAGGACTGCAGCAGGCCCAGTTTAGATAGGTTTGCATGTAGAACCACACCCAAGGAATGAGTTTTTTTCCTCTACACCCTCCTAAAGCAAAGTGAAACATTCCAGCTGCTAACTGCTAGCAGTTAAAAGTAAGCTATGCAACCTGGTGCTAGAAGACAGCAAAGGGTAATAGGCATTTTTAGGATGAGTTGAGAAGAAGCTGAGAAATCTGCCTCTCCTTGGCTGTTAATGCTATACAGTCAGGCTCTGATAAAACAGTGCAAGAAATTAATCAGCATGTGTATCAGATCTGTTTTAGCAGGTGTGCCGTCAATGAACGTGAAAGGTTACTTTGATTTTGAGGGAGCAGTTAGTTAACCATTAAGGTTCAGTTTTCAGACTAAGAAACAGCTATTTAAGTAGTAACAAGTATCTTTACTTTTTATGTGCTATTCCCTGACTTGGCAAGAAAAGAGCCTGTTCCTAAACCAATGTGTGCTATCCTGGAGAGAAGGAAGTAGTTATTTTGTCTGGCACTCCAAGTCTTCTTTGCAAAATAACATGATTAATTATTCTATCATTTGTGAGCTTCTTGGTTTGTCTGTGGCCACATATATTTATTTCAACTGCTGTGATGAGCAACAGCAAGAGGTTTCCTATCTCTCTTGAATATTCTAGTTAATAACGGTATCAGTTAAATATATTTTATTGCTGCTCTTTGTTAACTAACTTCAAAGCTCTATGAAAGAAACAAATACAGTTGTATGCTTATCAACAGGCCAAGTTCTCACAGAAATTTCAAGAACACACAAGAAACTTAATGACAGTCTAGAGGAAAGTGTAAGTTAAACAACTTCTTAATCTATCCAACCTTTTGAAATTATAAACTACTTTTGCTGATTTTTAATAACCCTTCATTCATTTGCTTTTCAAGTTCAAAAAATTTCATAAAGAAATTATATCTGAACTGGAGAAGAAAACAGACCTGGATGTAAAATATATGACTGTAAGTACATTCAATTCTAATACCAACAAGCTCATATTTTATTTATCTGTTGTTAGGCATAGACTTTTTCAGAAATTGTTCCCTAGGAGTTAGTATGACAGATTTGAGCTTTAAATACATAAACATGGCCAAAATTTTCATGCTTATGTTGAGTTAAAATAGGAACCAATGCTTGATGACTTAATAGCATTCTTAAACTAAAGGTGAGAAAAGCAATTGGTCACCTAATTTGTTGTGTATTAGTGATAATCTATGGAAATGCTTTTTAAATGCTTACAAATGTTGCACTGCTGAGTGCATTATAAGATGTTTTAAATATTTTGATTGCAGGCAACTTTAAAGAGGTACCAAAATGAACACAGAAGCAAATTAGATTCTCTAGAGAAGTCTCAGGCTGAGCTGAAAAAAATCAGAAGGAAAAGCCAAGGAGCACGAAATGTAATGAAGTATGAGCATAAAGAAATGGAGGTCAGTGTGTTGTCTCTTAAGTTTTTTTGTTTTGTTTTAAATGAGAACTGGTCAAAACATTAAGCTGTTTCAGGTCATATCTGAGTCTGTTTTAAATCTTGACTTTTGAAGCTTACAATTTTTATATATGCAATGTAATTAGTTAATACACATAACTCCTCTGTAAATTGTTTGGCAACAGTTAACAATACACATTCTTTGAAGTTAGTTTGATTTCTCAAAGCTGTTTTATATCAAGGGGGCTCCTAGAATATGCATTCTGGTTGAAAATAAATGCTGTACTGTACTGTTGTATATGTTCAGAGACTTTTTCTTCAGTTTCTAGGTTTATTCACTTGACCACTACTTGGTGAACTACTTTAAATTACCTCAGTAACTACACCTTTATGCATAAGTTTATGCAGCTATGCCATGCAACTTCAACAGTAATTTGCTATAAATTAATTTTCCAAAGTAGGCAACATCCCTTATTATTTATTTCCTTTCCTGCAGATCTTAAACAGCATTGCCATCTTGAGGCAAAATAAGAAATGGCAAGGCAGTAAAGAGAACCTTTGTTTTAAATAATAAGTCATATTCTGGCTATCATATATATCAGAAAATACTTGCTATTGATATTTTTATTTGCACGAGCTTTTTGTTTTATATTATGTTTTATATTTTTTCCTCCATATTTTTCTGTTTTAATTTTCTGTTCAAAGAAAGCTTTGTTTATAACAAGGTACAGCAAAAATAAATAAAGAATAGCTCTTATTTCTTACTGCTTGTCTTTTAACCTGCATTCAGAAGATCAGTTATTTTTAATGTATTGGACTGAGAATTCAAGAATTAACATTTAAGCACATTTTAGCCATGAATCTTCATAACCTTAGATAAATATACTTTAGTCTCTTTAGTATCTCATTTTCCCCTTTCTAAAATGAAGTATAGATTCATCACAGCTTTGTGAAAGTAAATGTAACTGCTATGGAGCAGATGAAGGTAATGAGTCTAATTAGAGAATGAACACCTGTGGCCTTAAAATTGCTCAGCTCAGTTGCTACTGCTTTGAAATCGTATTCTTATTTGCTGTAGATACTACTTAGATGCTAAAAGACTTTTTTTTTTGTTTTGCTTCCTTTCCCCATTTAAATAGAATCAGTATATTATTTAGGTTGGAAAAGACCCTTAAGATCATGAAGCCCAACGATCTGTCTGTCGTGACAAGTCCACCACTAAACCATGTCCCCAAGTGCCACATTCACACATCTCTAAAATACATCCGGGGGTTGCAACTCTACCACCTCCCTGGGCAGCCTGTTCCAAAGCCTAACATCCTTTTTGAGAATAAACTCTGCCTGACATGCAGCCTAAACCTCCCTGGTGCAACTTTTCCTGTGCCTAGATTACTAATTGCCTGTAATAAAAAATATACGTTTACCTGATGAGGTTGGAGAATTAGGTGTATGCATGAAAAGGGAATGACTTTGAATTAGAGCCACCTTACCCCACTTTTCCGGTAACTTTTTCTAGGGTTTTTGGAGTTCACTTCAGTAATTGAATAGAGTACACCACATAAAACTAAGAGACTATTTTTTTTCCCTTAGTATTTGGAAACCGTGAACTCTCGACAGACTGATATTCAGAGATTTATTGCAGAAGGCTGTAGAGAAGCTCTACTTGAAGAAAAAAGAAGATTCTGTTTTCTGGTTGACAAGCACTGCAGTTTTACCCAGCACATGCACTTCTATCATGTTCAGGTCAGTGGCATGAGTGTAAATAGAAATGAAACTCCCGAAATCTAATCCTATAGGAGATCTTAAGCATCTCTTTTAGTATCAAGATGAGACTGCCATAAATAGTTAAGGCAGCACTAGGAACACTGTAGTACCAGACAAGTGTTGCATTCTGTTCACAAAAATGTTTACAATGCAATATTCTCATACACAATAAAGGGTTACTATGACTTTTTAAAAAATCTACAGAAATTCCAGTATCTGACCCTGAAAAAGAGCATTCTTTCTATTACATAGTATTTGTTTCAAATATATATTACATAATTATGAACTTGTTTGAAAAGACTTCCATTTCAGTTATGTTATCATTTTGCTGTAACAAAATTTAGCAAGTAGCTCTGTGTAATTTTATGGAAGAACATGTATTTGACTAGTACCTTTTACATTTGGATGCAGTGTGCAGAATTCCTCAACTCTAAGCTGCCTGGGTGGCAGGAAATTTGTAGTGATGCTACCAAAGTGCCTGAAAAAGTCAAAATGATGATAGACGAAATAAGGACACCTGGTTCCACTCCAGTATCAGGAACACCACAGCCTTCACCAATGATAGAGAGAAATACCATGGTACGTCTTTCTCTGATAGTTAATGGTTCTCTTTTAAATGGGACTAGACTGGCTTCACTAGTTTCTTTTGTACTTAAGCATTTGGATTCAAGTCTATAATGTAACTCAGCTGGAATATACTGGGGTTGGATATAAAAGCCAATCATTAAGCTGAAGCTCTACCACTGGAAAAATTCACAATGTATATGGTTAGCAGAAGTGTATATCCAAACAAGGCTCAGTTTTCAGTTGGGAGCTCAGGACTTTTTCTGCAGAGCCCAGTCTTAGGACTTCATTTGTTGTAACAGTTCCATATCCTAAATTCTTAACTGTAAGTACTAGTAATTTCATACTCTGCTAGCTTAATATAAGCTTAAACAAAATGTTACTTTCTTTCTTCCCTCTATTTTTTTGTTTTACCATTAGTTGTTGAATTTCTAAATTATACTAATCTCCAAATTTATTTATTTATTCAAAGAAATTTACTTATCTAGGTGTGAGTGTGCTATTTGTGGAAATGGGGGCTTTTATAGCATTCCCACTAACAAATGTGTATCAAGGGACACGACTCTCTTGCAAAGTATCCTATCAACAACTTCGTAGGAATGTAAGGACTTTCTGGCTGGCCTTCATATATATAATCTGGGAAAATTTGAGCATTGCTTTCTAGAATTTTATGTTGCAAATAACCCAGGTGTCACTGTCATCTCAGTATTGTAATAATTTTTATATATATTTTTTGTGACTCTAGATTGGAAACGATTTTTATACTTATGAAAGTGTATCAAAGGTGCCCCCTGCTCCTACAGGTAGGGCATACATTAGTCCACTGGTTGATATGTTTAACAATCCTGCAACAGTTCCAAAGACATCTTCTGAAAGACTAAATTCAACAGGTGAGTGTCATTTTGTTGCAAACTATAAGAGCAAATGGCACGTTACAGTATTAAAAATTATCTTTGGATTTCTGGGCTACTATCATGATGTGAATTCCAGGACATATGGAGGAGTAAAGAATGTTCCTTATGAAATATTTATACATGAGTTACCTAACAGGCAAAATATACGTCATAAGAAGGGAAGAACTGTTAGCAGTAAAATACAGGTCAAGATTCTATTTTAATCAGGTAAAATACAGGTAGATTCTATTTTAATCACTTTACATGCATACCTGATTCTCCCAGTTTAACTGCTCCTCAGACTCCCAATCTTACTGGAAGAATACATTCTGTAATTTTGAACAAGACACATCTGTGTGATTATTTCAGTGCACACAAACAAATGTGAACTAATATTGCAGTCTTGTTTTGGTTTCCTTTAAGGATATGTAAGTTAAGGAAGAATGCACATGGGACAAAATGAGCAGTCTTGTATTTCTTTCCTGAAACGCAAAATCCTCTTTAGATTTGTTTTGCTAGTTTCTAAAATACTAATCCTTGGCTTACTCTGCTATAGGGAAAGAACTAAGCCTACATCACAACAAAAGAAATGCAGAACTCTTCAGTGTAATAATAGCATTTCCAGCATTTCTTCCTTAAAAAAAAAATGCTCTGCAATACATTGTGCTGGTCAAATAATACACATTTTTGAGACATCCTTTAAATCTTCTGGTAAACATCTGATGTCTGCAAAGTGCCAAGTGTCTGCATTTGTCATTGATTCAGTTGAAGTTGAGTGCTAGGTTCATTTGCAAATGAAATCTTGGACTTCATACACACCTTTTTCTTTTTTTTTTTTTTCCTTTTTTTTTTTTTAAAGGAAAATTTTCAAAGGTCTTCTGTAGCTGTGTATGGTTAGCATTTTCATGGCAAAAGAAGAAGCAGTAGCAAGTTAAAATTTATATAACTTCTTATACCTGTTGATTCAACCTTATTGTGATATGTGCATTTGTATACACATACACTATTAAGAACTTTGTGGTGGTAAGAAATGGTAGATAACAGAGAGTCTTAGCAGAAAGTAAAGGAGTACAAAGTTTCAGAACTTCATTTGCACTGAGTTTTCCTTTACCTACTTTTCTTTTCCCATCAGACAGCTAATTGTATTTTATTAGTGTGGTTAATTTTGCTTTTCTTTTCTTGTTTTGTTTTTTTTTTTTTTTGACAGAGAATTCAGAAGATGCCAGTTTATCACGTTCAACTTCTGTTGCCACAGGGTTGAATATAATGAAGAGGCAAAAAGTGAAGACAATCTTCCCACATACTGCTGGAAGTAACAAGACATTACTTAGCTTTGCACAGGGGGATATCATCGTGCTTCTTGTAGCTGAAGAAAAGGATGGCTGGCTTTATGGGGAACATGAGTCAACTAAAGCGTAAGATAGTCAATGCTTTACCCAATCTGAACACGAAAGAAAAATGTCTCTCATCAGGTTTCATTAGCAGATAATAGTAAATGTTTTTCCACCCTTTTTGCTGGCTATCATTGACTGGGGACTTGAAGTCCTTCTGTCAGGTGAATCACTGCGCTTATCTTAGGGAGATCTTGTAAACTAATTTGATATCATCAGACCCAGGCCTTTAAATGTTAAATCTTCTGAAGTCTACTGTTTTGTCTGGTGTTGTCTTTTGAAAGATCATTCCAATTGTATATAATACGAAATTGAAAACCTTTCCCATTACAGAAAAGGATGGTTTCCATCATCATATACTAGACCACTGGAAGAACCAGCAGAAGAAAAAGCATTTGCCCCAGCACCAAGGTAACATTTTGAACAGGACTTGCAAAAATGCCCAAATCTTTACACTTCTGTAACACCTATTAATCGTGTTACATTTCTGCTTACAGTTGATGTTGTTCAGTGGCATATATAGTAAGTACTTTGTAACAATCTGTAGTATGATCCCTTGATTACATTATCACGTTTTAACGGTTATACAGAGACCCCAAGAACTAGCATCACCCCAACTTTAATTTAGAGTCCCACTGATTTCAGGGAGATTACATGCTTTAATTAACTTTCAGCTCATCCACTTCTGTTGTTTCTTGGGACTAAAGACATGTGAAAGGAACTGAAAATGTTATTTGTTGGCTTCTGTCTTACAGCCCTGCACCTATTAGAAGTATTAGTTCTGTGAATCTTGCAGAAAAAGCTGGTGTTGTCCTCCCACCACCAGACTATCTGGGGTCTTCGCAAACAGGTTCATCATCAGATAAGAGAATGGAGTCTTCCAAAGGTACTACTGTTAAAACACCAACCGACAGACCAGAAAATGTGGGTCAGGTAAGTAATCAATACCACAAATCTAAGTGTTCTGCCCTGCTTACTTTTCTTGACCTGCTTAACTGAGTTCTTAAATGAGGCCCTGAAATATTCTGGTTTAGTTATTTGTACTTGACTTCAGCGGCCATTCAGTGCACCTGTCTTCTGGATTCTTATGCTTTTTTTGGTATCTCAATCCAAAAAAATCATAGTAATAAGAAGGGAGATACGTTGTTTAAGGATATAATTAAGAGTACTAGCAGCGTTTCTCTGCGTAGCAGAGAAAATTTCTCAGGAATGTAATCTATGAAACTTGAGAGTAAATCCTGATAGAAAGTAATATAAATCCATCATCTTAAGTGACTTTAGAACTGTAGTGGGACAGGGGATTTAGAATAGCATAAGCTCTGTTTTAAAGAATAATTTAAACACCAACATGAAAGTTAGTGTTACTTTTATGAATCTTGTGGAGGAATATGCATACTAATTAATGCCTATATTCAGCAAAATTACAGATGGGTGGAAATGCATTTTTATGAACAAGTGATGATACATAAATTTGGTATTTCTACTATTATGTCAGCATTCAAACAATGATTCAAAATGAAGACTAATATAACCAAACAATTGCTGGTACCATAGCAAATTTCTAAGAAGTCAGGCATCTTATTAAAAAAAAAACAAAACAAAACAAAACATACAATTATCTATCAGTTAGACCAAAATATTTTGTATACTATTACTATACTATACTAACATCTAAGCAGCATTTGGGCTGTCCTTCTATGAGATGTGTTTGCTTTCTAAGTGACCTGTTGAATCATACAGTATAAATTGAAGATAATTTTGTAAATTTGTATTTGATGGAGGTAAAATTAAGAAATTTAAAAAGCAAAAACTGAAAGTTTATTGCATCCCATTTTGATTCACAGTGAAAGATTCCACGTAAGTTGAAAGGATGACTATATAATGGTACTTATCTCCTGTAAAATGGAAAGGTATCAGGAAACAGTGGTCTTCATCCAAGAAGCTTCCTTTCCTTCCATTTCATTGAAGTCTACTAAGAGTAATGTCAAGTATATCTACAGCATTTTTTACTTCAACATATTAGCTATTTTGGGTGAGGGTTAACAAGTGTTTGTTATACTGACGAGCAAAGAGAATTAACTATGTTTAAAATAAGTAAAAATAGAAACATTAATTTAATAATAACCAAAATGTATAAATAACCCCCAATACATCACAACAGACAAAATTACCATTAGAATAACGCATGCAGCAGATGTACAGAAATACTGAGTTATATATATATTTGAATCCACACTCAGGTAATTTTATGTATCAGTACTGATCCTTGTTATTCACTATTCATCCCACTAGTGGGATGCCACCCACTATATCAGGTTGCTCGTCTAGCCTGGCCTTTGAACACCTCCAGGCACAGCCTCTCTGAGCAGCCTGTGCCAGAGCCTCACCACCCTCTCAGTGAAGAATTTTCTCCTATAGAGGAGGAAATAAATAGGAAGTATATAATTTGTGCAGTGATGTCACATTTCTAGGACAGTGTTTTTCTCCAGGGAATAAAGCTTTTCACATGCATCAAAGGAATATCAAGAAGTAAGATCAAAATCTTAGTGTTAAGTCACTTTCAAATGGAGTATCTGAGAACTTCTAAAATTATTATGAAGAAAGACATCTATAGTTTGATATATTTGTGGTTTTCATTTTTGGATAAAGAAGCAATGAGCCTTAACAATTATGTGATATCAGATTTATATATTGGTTCATTTATTCTATGACTATCTGTTGAGACCTATGGGATCAACATGTCCTTCAAACGTAATTATGTTCTCAATAGTTAAAAGATGTATCAGCCTGTGAAAGTTGCAAAGCAAGCAGTACAGTGAGTTCTTTGCCCTGTGACAAGTAAAAGGTGACTTACTATAGACCTTTTAAAATTATTGAATCCATTAAATTGCTATGGTATCACTGTTCTGTGCTGCTGTCTGGCCTTAGTCAGCTCACAAGTGCTGTCAACCTCATGGAAGGTTTTTCTATGGCATTAGTTTAGGGGTTTTATCAATAAAATAAAGGCTTGTGGACTAACTTTAGTATTGAACTTTTTTTTTTTTTTTTAAAAAAAAGGCAACAAAAAAGAGAAATGTCTAACTATTTAGTTGATAGATGAGGTCAGAATTCTAATTAGAACAGTATATTCTCTTTGGAGGCCAGATCAGGCTTATACCTTCTGTTATAAGTGGAAGACAAAGGAAGGCATCTTTTTTGAGATTCTGCATTTCCACAGGGAAAAAGTGATTATTTTATGCTCTAGAATTCTTCATTACTGTAGTTTAGGCACCCCATAACTTGTAGCAGATACATTTTGCTGTGACCCCATGATACTTACCTGTCATATAAAAGGAAGAGAACTGTAGAGGAGAGTTCCTGCACTTGCACCAAAGGATTTTGCTTCAAAATTACCATTTACTTTTGTTCTTTTGGAAAGCTGTAGAGCTTCCTTGTTATTTCTGCTTCTGGGCAAGTCAACAACTCCCACTCCATCTTAAGGCTTTGGAAATAAGCTCAACATTACAGCAAGCTGGCCCTGTACAGAATTTACGTACACGTAAAACAGTATGCTTACAGTGTCTTTTATGCAGAAGCACAAAACGACTCGAGGCATCTTATTTTTGTTTCAAAATACAAAGAGTAATAGCTCAGGATTTCAAGGAGGAAAGATGAGGAATGGTTCTTACAAGTTAAATTGTTCATGCTGCATTACGTAGGACAGTTCTATGCAGACCAATATCAACAACAAAGGACTTGGTCACTGAGAGAGCTTGGATGAGGGCTGGTGTTTAGTAAACAGTAGCCTGTAATTAAGGCATTAATTAATTCATTCATTTTAATTAATTTTAAGGCCTAATTAGACCTAATTCTACTTACAGCTGATGTAATCCAATGAAATTGCACACATACATGCACAAGTTAAGCACAGGTTTAAGAACACAGTCAAATTAGGTCCTTAATAAATACCGATTTCTTCACCTGTGTCACAGTGTCATCAGTATGGTAGCTAGGAACTACCGGTACACTAGATGGTTACCTAATTTGAGAAGACAAAAATTTACAAAGATAGAAGGTGGCTTACAGACATTTGCTTAGCAGTGAAATCGTATGTATTGAAAGCAAAATGGTAGTACAGACAAAAAGAGTACACAAAAAGCAATTGCATACTCCTGCTTCTACATGCATGAATGTTATTCAAATGTTCACTTTCACTTTGAACTTTAGCTGACGCTTATCAGAAGCAAGGCAGTTAGTTTGCCATTTTAATACTTGATTTAAGTATGATTATTTCTAAAAGTTAGTGCAGGAGGAAGTATAAGTTAAATGTTTCCAAAACTGCCCTGTTGTGCAATAGGCTTGCAGATCCTGCTTTGTAGCACTTTTCCATTTTATTGCACCTGAAGCACTGCATCCTGTAATAACGTTGTGGCAGTGCAACACTGCCCTCTTCTGGGTTATCTTAAATTCACAAATATAAAATCCATCACAGAAGTACAGTGCCAACAGTAGCTGAAAAAGCAAGTGCTTTCAGGTTGTACATTTAACCAGGACTGTTTGATTATAATGAAACATTAGCAATACCAGTGCAAAACTATTCCTCCTTTTGTATCACTCACCCACAAACACTGCAAATTAAATACGTGGATGCTATCAGCTCTTTTCTTGCTTTATTAGCATCATCATTATTTGCCATTATTACTCACACAAGTCACAGGTGATACCAGAAGTTGTCCTTTGTAAATCAACAGTAGCTGAAAGTAGTAGTTTATATTTTATTCAAAAAAAACAAACAACCAAAAAAAACAACCCTGCCTACTGGTCAGAATCTGCTCTTACTTCAGGCTTTTAATAGGCCATTAAGCTGGCTGCTGCCTTTTTTAACTTGATGGCTTTACAGCTGCATGAAGATAAACTGTGCTCTCTCTGTAAGATCTGCTCCAAGACTAGCTTGGCATTGTGCAGTGACAACTAACTGTTTATTAACTATGCTATAGAAACAATATGGTAAAACTTGTGTGCTGTTAATAGTTCTGTCCTTTGTCTTTTAGTTTTTTGACTTTCAGTGATTTGCTACTTTAACCTCTAAAATGCACTCTCAGGTGATTGTTGGTGTTAAAGCTGGGAAAACAACAATTAAAAAAAAAAAAGAAAAACAAAACAACAAAGCTAAGGCTATTACTGGGGGCACAGTTCTCTACGCTAAACGTTTTAGCCTGCTTACATGATAGGGCCTCTTCTCCTTAGCAGAAGGGGGAGATCACCTGTAGCATTTTGTTTTGTTTAAGTCTGTGTAAATATCCTTTTCTTTTGCAGAAACCTGATATGAATGGCATTGTAAAGCCACCCTTTCTAAGGTATATTTTTTAAAGCTTTTATGCTAATACAGTTATGTTGATTTTTATATTGGCTTATAGCATATTTTGATTGTGAGGGGAAATTGAGATGTTTTTTCCTGAATTTTACTCTGACCTTTCCTAGGCATTGTTAAAACCCAATGTGGTTAAAAATGGTTGCACTTTCCTCAAGAGTGCTGTTAAGTGAAACACAATGCAATGCCCTCCTCAGAAGTGTTTTTCTCTAGCGGTTTGGCAGGGAGCAGGAGTCAATCAGTCTCTAAGGGTTAAAACTAAAAGTTTTGAAAATTGGAAGCTATTTAGAGAATGTCCAGATCTAATTGGACACTAACTTAAGCAAGTGTTGGATTGCTGTAAAGTGAAGTGTATGAAGTTTGTTTTAAAGATTTAAGTTAATCTAAGAGTTGCATACAGTCCTTTAGTCTAAACCATAACTTCATCTTCAGATAACTTAAATGAAGAAATGACATGGCTTAAATTTCATTTTGTATCACTGTGAGCCTTGTAGTAACTTTGTACATTTCTTTTCAGTGGGGAAAATCCATTTGCAACCGTGAAACTCAGACCAACAGTAACAAACGACAGATCAGCACCAATTATTCGATGAATATACAATATATATACACTTCTTATAAACACCATTTTCAGTAATGTCAATTGCTATCTAAAGTTGTTCTAAAAAAGATTATTTAAATGTAATTACTGTACAATAGAATCATACTAGAATTGATTTCTGATTTTTAAAAACCTATGCTTTCTAATGAGGCTATTGGTTTGGGCTAATGTTTGAGCACTTCAGTTTGATTTTACGGTATGCCTTTTTTGTAGTAGGACAATTGTGAAAATACTGGAGATAGTTTGGATACTGTAGAAAATCTGAGTTATCTAATAGCTCAAATCTGAATCTTAGGCATTTGCTATTTGGAAATTGCAATGGTAAGTTCTAGAATGCAAGTCTGTGTATGCCACTTACTAAATTAGAAAAGGCTGACTTTTCTCTTCCAAATTCAGCAATGTAACAATTGCCTTATTATTCCAGAATAGAGAATTGCCTGTATAAAATTATACATTATTTTGTTTAAAAAAGACACCCTAGGTCAGAAATAAATATTTATCCTCTAAGCACAGACACATTTGTAATGCTTTGCTTAATGTTCAGATACAAGTTTTTAAACGTTAGGACTAAGCTTAATGTATTGTCAACACATTCTTCAATGATTTTTTTCTTTAACACATTGTCAGACTTTAGCCTTATAAAAGTTATTATAATAAAATAGTGCCATGATTTTTCTTCATGTATTAATATAAAAAAGCTGCTTTTGAAGTTACTCCATTCCTGCAGCCTTCCACAGGAGAAAAACAATGCCTAGCAATGGCATAAATGCTGGCAGAGCACGTTGTATCTCAGTGAAGCGACATACAGCTTTTAAAACGCAGAATTCTGCTTGGGGACTGAAGTTTCATTGCTACAGGCTCTGAGTTCCTGAATCAAATGGAGCTAGCTTGTCTGAAGAAAATATTCTTTCTACTGTAATAATCAGCTTAGAGCTTACTAGGATCTTACAACCTGCCTCTTCATTCTGCATTAGTGTTAGGTGCTTTGTCAGAACCTGTACAGTTCAGGTGGTATTTCCTACCTGCTATGTGAAGTGTCTCTCCTGAGAGATACTCCAGCAACTAATCCGTATCCTAAAGCCTTCTATTTTATATATAAATATATCTGTACATGCCTTCAACAGCATCCTGTGGATATTCATTTTGTTGTGTCTGCTTCTGCTACTACAGTGAATTCAAGTCATGTGAAATGCCTTTCAGTTACTTAATATCAAAAAATAGTATATGAGCATGTGATGGCTGCAGAGGTAAAGTCCACTCCTTCCACCTCCCCCTCCTCTCACCCAGCCTTTCAGTGTTCAAGGCTGAGAAAGCTTTAGATACTCACAGACAGTTCCATAGCAGTTACACCATTTTGAAATACTGATGTTTCAAAGGTACAAATTACACCTGCACCAGTTTTCTAAACTATTAGAGAGAAGCACATCAAACTAGACTACAAACCCTCAGTGGTTCAGCCCCAGAATTAAATATTTTGACATGTATATATCTTCAGTCGTGGCCACATAGCAGTGCCACAGCCTCTCTTTTTTGGTAGGAGCTCCCTGCTTCAGTCAGCAGTTACGGGTATTGTTGAACACCAGTTCCACTATGTTGGGAAGCTTCTGCTACAGCAGAAGCAATTCTGCTACTGCAGGCCCTTGGAAGTAACACACTTGTCCCCATATGCAAAGCCTTCGCTTGTTAAAAGAGGGCTTGTACTGAGCCTTCAGAAGAAAGAGAGGGTATCTATTCAGCCACGTCCATTACACAGACAGCACTTGCCCTACTTTCCTCAGAAACAGTCAGGTTGAAGGAATCTGCATGTTTCAACAATTACAGCCCTAAATCATGACTATTTTCATCGTAATGATCCTGACAAATACTCATCCTTAGTTGTAGCTAGGATTACTAACTTCACTTTCAGAGTACATGTTATCAGATACGTTAGTCACATATGTAATAACCCAGCCACAAGTTGAGGATTGCAAAAAGGAAAAGCAGTTTTTATTTAGTTTTCAAGAGGTGCCACTAAACATGGAAAACAAGTTGGGTTTTCATGTTTTGCAATGCACATGCTCATAAAAGATTAAGTTTAAATTACATGCAAGAGACTAAATTTCTTCACACTTTACAAAAACAGGTCTGAAGCAAATAAAATGATTGTACATGACATTTACATTAGAAAGTATGCTAACAGTTGTAGCTTCCATAAGCACGTCCACGATCGTCCCCTTCAGCCAAAAGCTGCCCCACAATTAGGGCATCTTCGCTGCCTCAGTGCAAGACAGAACAGAATCCCAATTGGAAAGAATACAATGGCACACAAAACACCGAGGCAGGTGAAAGTGTCCTCCAAAACGCCAACCCTGTAAAAACGGAAAACAGACTGAGTCAAAGACACCCACTATGTTTAATGCAAAGTTACCACTTTGTGATTTGACAGTCACTTAAAGGAAGAAAACATTTAGTAGAGCAAAAGGAAGTGCATGTAGTTTTTTAAATAAAAGTCTTTTATGCCATTAGCTTGCAACAGAATGCTTTGAATTATACCACTTCAGTTTCAGAAAGCAGCCATTTCTTTATCAATCACCACAAAACAGGAAAACAGGACTAGTATTTAGCACAAGACACAGCCACCACAGCTCTGAGCAGCTGTATTACTTGGTTAATTCCGGTACACTGAAAAACACACAGGTACAGCACCAGATACACAGTGGAACTCACTGAACGCACGTGTGCTCTCAGATTCATAAAGCTTTATCACAAAAGCCTTTGCAGCTTCTGACATATGTTATTACTAGCTGGTCCCTGAAGGATCTGAAACTCACAGCTCCCTTCTTGTATTCCTGCATGCTAGGTCACTAGTTAACTAACCTTGCCAAGTAACTACACAGGACTAACAGATCAAGTGGTCAGGATAGGCAGTAAAGCAAGTATCAAACCATTTTCCTTGCTAGCCCTTTCTAGGGTCAAGTTTTTCTGTATAGGTAAGGATAAACTTTCCTAGACCTTACTACCAACTAAAGAATATGCTCATAAAAATGAAAACAAGTGTGCTTTTAAAATAATCTGTGATGATAACTTTTATTTAACTATCCGTGTTGTTCTGGTTACTGCAGGTCAACAAAACAGCTCCATTTCTCAGCTGTTTAGGTCTTTCACAACAGGCAGCAGTCACGCTTGTGTCACATGCTTTGCCTACCTAGCTTCCACAATATCCCAGTGTGAACCCTCTCAGTTCATTCAGCCTCATGTCACCCAGAGGATACAGGCACTAGAGCTCTTTCAGGAAAAATAATAATAGTCTTTGCTTTCTGAACGTTTTGGTCTGATGATCCGGAGTGTTTTTCTCAGTTTCTTTCTAACAGAAAGATCTGAACTGAAGTTGTGTAACACTGGCTAAAGGCTTCTGGTCAACCATCCAGCTCATGCTTTCACCAGGCAAGTTAAAACTAGGTAACTACATGCAGTATAAGTCTGTGTTTCATCAGCTAGGCTTGTCACTGAGGAAAGCAGCAGTTTTCCACTTTGTTTCCACAAACATCAAGTAGTGATGTGAAGTGAGCTCAGATAAAAAGAATATTGAGTCGCTTCTGCCCAGAATTGATGCTCTGGTAATTCAATTCTACTGCAAATAGCACTGGTACACCGCACAGAACCATCGGTATCTGTACAGAGCATACACTGCTCAGAGTATCTTTAAAAAGATACTTTACTCAAAGCTAAGTATTTCCAAATCAGCTGACAAAAAGGATGTTTTCACAGCAGCAAGACTTGCTATTTAAGCCATGAAATTCCACAACTCCTTACCTCACAGAAAGTCAAGTGACAGAAGAAAACAATTAAAGCAGAAGTAATATGGCAGTTGCTTCGTTGGCAATGTCAAAGGTTATATAAGCAAGCAGTCTTACTAGAAATGCTCCTTATTTCTTTAGCACAAAGGCACAAAAGAACCTTTTTTGCTATTGACATGTAATAACATGACTTGAACTTCTTGCTCTATTGCATCAAGATCACCAGAAACCAAAGTCCTGAAAGAGCTGTGGTAGTTTTACCCAGCTGGGCAGCTGAGCTCCACCACAACAGCTCTCACTCCTCCTCCTCAACAAAAAAGGGGGAGAAAACACAAAAGGGCTCAAGAGTTGAGGTAACAACAGGGAGATCACATACCAGTTATCACTATGGGCAAAACAGACTCAGCACAGGGAGATTAACGTAACTTATTGCCTATCACTAGCAGACTAGCACACTGAGAAACTAAAAGCAAACTAAAAACACCAGTCTCCAGTTGCCAGTGCATTATTTCAGATGGCTGCAGACTTTTCTTCAGACTGTGTGAGACTATATAACACGTGAAAGGCTAGCTACACCGGGAACTCAGGGCTCTGGCCACATCACCAGGATGAGAGGGGCTTAAAAAAAAAAAATCTAGCTGTAGATCAAGTGTGAAAGTACTTTAAATACCAGCACTTCATGGTAGAAAGTGCCAATTAAATAAGCATGTATAGGACTAGGCTAACCACTCACATTCAGGCTTTCTAAGTCACTAGAACAGCTCAAGAGGTGCAGCACTACTGTCATAAGTTTAGCAAGTTTATTTCTGGTAGCTAGAGAAATAATCCAAAAGGCCAAACATGCAGCACTATTAAAATAACCCTCAGTAGGTGTTCCCAGGCTTCTATTTCAAAAATCCCAAGTCTCTGTAGAGCTGCAGGAGAACCCACTATTTGGCATTGCGTAGCTCCAGACTAGGCCTGACTGAATGACCGCCCTACACAAGAAGAATTCTGGTTCAGCAGTTTTGTGTCACAGCAGAAAAATATCTGAACAGACATTTAACTTCAGTCTCCAACCCTTTCTGAAGTGCTATATTTGAATGTCCCCCAGAATTAATATAGACAGAAAAGCCTAAGCATTCAGACTTAAGAAAATTGAGCAGCTATAAAAAAAAAAAAAATAAAATCAAGATTTGGAGGTTAGCAAAACACTTGAACAAGAAGTGACCTCTTTGATTGCCTGCTACAGTGAAAGTCAACAGAAACCAAGCTAAGTGACCTTGAAATACGTGCTACAACAGGCAAGGTGCCAAGACCAACAAGTTGTTTTTTCCCTATAGAGCAGTCCCAGGCTATTGTACAAGTGAATAAAATGAAGAGAAGAAGATGCAGTCTCAGAGACTGCTCCCTTACTGCAATTGACTAAAACATTACAACTTGTTTTAACTTAAGAGCTGCTGCCCGTCCCCTCGACCATCATAAAAAGCCAAAGGCGTTTTTTCAAAGCATTCTTGATACTCTGCTGCTTACACAACTTCATGTTCAGTTTAGGATTTCAGCATCAGTCCCGTCCTTTTGTTGAACGTCCTTCTGTTTACAGAGTTGCATGATAGAAGTTGACTTCCGATTTGGTGTAAGATATTCTCAGAGTACAGCTGATCCCTGCAGTAATTCCAAAAGGCTCTATTAAGGCAACAAGCTGAGATACAGACTAGCACTCTGATCAGCCTACTGAGTGTGGTCTCAGCACACAAGTATCCTGAGTCTGAGTTTTGTAGCCTGCATTGCTCACGGTGGCTACTCCTACAACCTCAGCATCACACCACCTCTATTGCCTGTCAAGACACACACACTGCCAGAGCTCCCTCTGTCCATGCGAGCATAAGAACGTAAGATTACTTTTGAACACTATCACCTGTGTGTACAGAGACTTAAGAGCAATGAGAGATCAGCTCTGCAGAAGCGTTCTACAGTTGTAACAAAATCTCTAGGATTTGTGATCCTACCATTTTTCCCCAGACCTGGCACAAATTTTGTAGAATTAGTCCCAGTGGTATAGGTACCACTTTTTTTTCCCCACACAAGGCTCCATAGCACTTCTTGGAAGCCTCCTCAGACATGGGAAAAGTTTCATCTTTCCTTCCAGTCCCTCTTAGCTTCTGTTCTCATACTTCCATTCCCAACTCCAGATATCAATATTTGCTTAAAGTACAGCTGAAGTTTTTACCTGTGATGCTGCCCAAATCCATAGAACTGTCTTTCTCCTGGACAGAATCTCCGTATTCAGCACACCAGGAGAGTCAAGAAACGTTGTAAAGGATAAGGATTCTGGCTTGTCACCCACAGATATTATTGCTAATACTACAAGTACTAATGACACTAACGTTCACAGTACAGTAGTTGTGGTATCAGTAGTATTCTATTCTCCAACCAAAGTCAAAGATGTGTGTAAGGAATCAAGCATAAGGTAACAATGCAGCCTTCTACTTGGTAAATATTCTTTACATCTTCTGCAGAAGGACAGGATGCTCTCCACTGACAAGACCTAAACAAACAGACTGCCATGCCAGAAAGCTGCTCCAGCTTATCTCCCGGGGTTCTGAATTTTGATTCAGTGACTGATCCTTGTCACAATGAGTACCTGACTGAAAGAACACAGAATCCCACTTTTATACCTAATACTCCCAGAAATTTTAGCACTGACCATTGTCTACAGACAGCAGAGCAAGAGCAATGTCTCAGAAAAATCACTACCAGTTGTCTTCACAATGTAGTTTACCCAAGCACTTTTCTGTAGTCAGGCTTGGCAGCTCCACACCTGTCCAGACACTGCAGGCAGTTCTTGTGGGACACATGCACGCAGCTGTAGCCTTTTTCACTTCTGCTGGCTTGATGACAAGTACGTCCAGTGGGTTTACAAGGGTCAGAGAGGAAAAGCTTCGTGTCTCCCTCACCTGGCATGCAAACCATTTCTACCTACATAGGGAAAGTGCTGACGAACGACACTACATGCCAGCAGACAAAAAGGAGCCAGACCATCCCTGCTGCAAAGCAGGAGCTCACCCATGATTTGGCACATTAGTCACTGACTCACAGCACTTGCCCTGCATCTTCCCCGCATCACCTTAGCGAGCGGTACTCAGAGAAACTACAGACACCAGAGTTGCTCAGCTTGTTTAATATTACTCTTCAGTTTGTGTCTTAGGTTCTGCTACAAAGAACTGTAGCCAAGGATTCCCCTCAGACCGTGGCAGTGGTGGCTGCTTCCCTTCCTCTCCCACCACAAAGCAGTCCCCAGGAAACTTAAATATTGATAGGGAAAAAAGAGGGGATAGATAGTAGAAGAAAGAAGAGTGGAAGGAGCTACTAAAAAATGATGAACACAACAGTCATCACTCGCAACTGGAAAACAGGCAAACACCATACAAGAGCATATCACAAAGTATATTTTTTCCATATGCTCTGGATTATTAATGCTTCATCTTGACTACTATATGCAGCTTTTGTCCTCATTACAAAAAAAAAAAAAAAAAGGGCTTAACAGAAGTGTCAAAAGGGAAGAATAATAGTAGAGAAAAGGTAGCCTCTGTCAATATGTCCTTGCTACTCAACCTTCAAGTCCTAATCCCAAATCAGCTGTGTACTACTAACCAGTCAGAAAACATCAAAATTGGCTTGCTAGGTCAAGTTCAGAGCATACTAACCCAAAGAAAAGACACTTCACTAGACTGACTTTGAAAGCAGGGCAAAGAACTCCCTGTTAATGCCTGCTTCCAGAGATTTCCCACTAGCTGTCCTACCTGAACATACTGATCACAAGCAGAGTTTACACAGTATGTCTTCAGGCTAATAGGAAAGCGTCACGATAATTTGTTTGCTAGGACACATCCAGACACTAAAGCTGTACAGTTACATTGTAAGGAACCCTCAAAATTAGACTATAATTAAAGAATAGGGTCAGTAAACAAGGCTCTCATGCCTTCAACTTCATTCACCAGGGAAGAGATGTGCTACTAGAAGTGCCATCTCCTGGGAAGAATATGCTAACAGGACTGAAACGCAAAGAGATTCAAAACTGCTTAGACACAACCAGACTGGTTATAGATACAGTAACAGAAAGGACATCAGTGGTAAATTCAAAACAGCCAATCTTTTCATAATTTTATATTCAGTTCCTGCCCTGAAGTCTACCTTTCTGACAAGTACACCAATGTGTTTAAGGGTATAAGCAGCCTAATTTTGATTTGACCTTAAGGTATAAACATACTAAACATTAAAGAGGGATCAGTCAGGGTACTTCTGGTCAGCCAGCATCAGCAGCTGCAAACCCAAGCTTAGATGACTGCTGTCTAACCCATTACCATCAACCCTCTTAATCAGCTTGCAAAGGCGTAGGTCTCCTGGTCAGCAGATGTCCCTGACACTTTAAATACAATTTACTTTGAACTCCCTTCCCCCTAAACACAGTTATTCAGGAAGCATTCTTTGATCACGCAGAATGCCAGCGAAATTAGACAGTGACAACTTGCTGTCCATATTCAACACCAGAACCAGGGAGAAGTTCTGAGAGGGATGAAGCAAGCGGCAAGAAGCACGGCCAGCTCGGCAGCAGAGGAGGCCCAGGGCCAGCACAACCAGGGAACAGACTGAGTCTGTTCCAGGTGACGCTCATTTGGGAAGCTCAACAGGAGCGTATCCGTGTGACCTCCCCCACAACATACCTGTTATTTCAGTTATTTCCTAGCACCTCCATAGCAGCGTGACTGCTACTACAGCATTAACTCCACAAGCATGCTCTGGTTTCTGTTGATTTGTGTCACCACCTAATTTTAGACGAACACTTATCCAGTCACTGTCTCTGCTTAGCCAGTTACTAAATTTAGAAGGAGGAAAAAAAAACTTTTTATAAAGGAGAACATGAATATTTTAGTTTGTGCTTGTGTATCTTACCTGAGCTACAGACTAATTAGATTCCATATTCAAGTTGTAGATTCATTAACGTAACCAAACATAAATTTTGTTCTACACAAACCACATAAAAGCTGATTATAACTGCACCACTCCCAATCTAAAAATAAAGAGGAAAGGTTTATTTATACTGCAAGCAGTGTCTTGGATTTAAGCTATACTGCAGATGCCAATTCCATAAAGCAAGGTCAATTATTCCCACTGACAAGCATTTAATACCAAATTACTTTTCAGACGGGCCTTTTCTTGGAAATAAGTCTCAAAACATTAACATTAAGTCATGTGCTCAGGATCAGAGAGCCAACAGGGAGATTTGAAAACACAACATTAGTACAATTTACCACGAGCATTTTTAGACTCAACACTACATCACAGTACTTAGATGTGTGCCTATCAGCATTTTTTATCCCTTATAAATGAAGTCCAAGGGTCATCCTGAGTAATCAAAGATAGCATTCTGATTGCATGATACAGCACTGCAAGACCTGAAAAGAAGCTGCACTTCACTAAGAGGTGCCTCCAGCTGTCTTACACACACATACTCCCTGACTGATCAAGCAAGGGGAATTTTCAGAACAGTATCCCAATTTCTCCTGCCTCCAAGGTTGGTTGAGTCTTTAACTTTAGATTTCAGTGGAAACAGTCAGACCAGGGACAAGCAGGGACTTTGGAAGTTGCACGTGAGACCTCTAATTCTGAATGTGAAAAAAAAAAAAAAAAAAAACATAGCTTCTCCTTGTGTCTATCCTAGCTAATCCAACAAAAGCAGCTAGGTTAAGCAGTTTAAATCTCACCTGCAAGTAGTAGAAGAAGAAAATTGATAACTAAAGATGCAACTCCTGATGGTATACTAACACAGTTGTAGTTTCCACTCAGAGAGGAGCCAGTTTCTCCAGCCTCAGCTTGAAGGCACACTGAATGGTTGTTGATCTGTGGTTTTCCCCCTACCACCACTCAGCATGTAATGTGGCCAAGTTACTATCACCTCTGGTTACCATCCTCACCTAGCAAACAAGACCAGTTTCCTCCTCACTGCTACAAAGAAATTCTAATTATCAGAGTACAGACACCAAGACAAATGATGACAAAAAAGAAATGTTATCAGCTCAAGCCCAGCAGCCAACTGGGAGTTAACAGCCACTATAAGAGCAATAATCCGGTCCCTAGGGAATATATTTCTGATGTATCTTGTTAACTGCATAAAGTCTCATTTATTAGAAAAAGATGTATTTTTATTATTTTCCACCAATCGGTTCAAAACAGCACTACAAAAATCCTCAGAACTGCTATGAAACTATGCTGTTCTCCCTTGGGGCCCTGTTCCAAGGGTCACCAACTCCTTTCTTCTCCTGGGCTTAGGTATCCAACTTCCTGCTAAGCAGCTGCATGCCTCTGCTGTAAGGCTGGTTAAAAAAAAAAAAAAGAAAAGTTACAGCTATCCTAGCCAGTAATTCCGAGTGGCAGACTCATGGCATCTGCTCAAGTCTGCTGTATCAAGGCTTTCTTCTTCACAGTCACATGCGTAAGTCACTGCTGAATTTCATGCCCTAACTGCTCCAGCCACCAAATTACAGCACAGCAGGGATGAACGCCCCAATCTGTCCAAACAGCATACGTTTACAAAAAGCTGCATATTATAAGGAAGCTACTTTGATTCAGCACAGGCTGAGCTGCTTTGTGACAGAAAGCAGTGTCATGAGCTGCTGCACCATTATAGCTACTCCTCTTTACAGCACCCTTGAAATGGTATTTCAAAGTTGGCTTTACTCACAAGATTCAAAAGGATCTCTGTAGCGTGTCAGCCTGCCGCTAGAAACTGAAAATCCCCAGCTTTTCTTCAGGAAAACAAGCACATCTGATAAATAGCTTTTTTATTATTATTATTCCTTTAATATTTAGCCAGTACATGTTAAAATGTTATATTAAAGAATATATATATAAGTTATTTCTTGTGAATACCTACAGAAATCCTGTACCCTGCATGAGCTTCTCTCAAACCACACACAGCACTTGTGATTGAAGTAAGCAGAAGATTGACATTTTGAAGGAGTTTATCATTTAAACACAATTTTTCCAGAACACTTTTCTCAGCAGTGATGCCCTTAATTGAATAAAAACAAATATCAACCAAAATCTGTGAACCTTCTACTTTATCAAATCAAAAATCAAACAAACAAACCTACACCACTACCAGCAAGAAGGCTCAGAGATCTGAGAATAAAGTTTTACTCATAGCAGTCCCTCATCCTTCAGTCCTGGAAGAAGCTTCAGTATTACCATAATTTGGAACCCATGGTAATACTTCTCAAGCAGGTAATTCATAACCATCAGAAGAGAAAGCCACGACAGTGCAGTGGCATGTCCTCTCCCTCACCCTTTCTTTCAAAGAACCAAATTCCTATTAAACACAAACATAAACACCCAACAGGGACAATCGCAGGCTCTGCCCAGATTTTGAAAGAACCAGGTTTTGTAAACTTCAGATCAAAAGTATGTTTGTCACAGTTTTTTAATGGATCTTTCCTCTGTTAAGAAACAGGAAAGCAAACATTCCTTTGCAGTTTGTTCTACCCACGAACAAGAAATGGAGAAAAAGAAAATGAAAGTGACCACAAGAGAAGCAGCCAGGCTGCATTCTCCCAGCTAAAAAGATAATTAAATTACATGGCTGGATCTCTGAAGTTAGTGGCTGTAATGACTCAAGCTGTTCTTGGGAACATAAAATAGCTTAAAAGCCAGACTTGGCTAATCCTTACATGTCAACTACCAGACCTAAAACTGACAACATTCTGCACCTCAGTTTGATTCTCTGTACATCAGGGCTGGGCTGGAAGAGGAGCTCACACTACGAGCACTGCAGCCACCCTAAACTTCTTAGCAATGCAAAGAAGGATGCAACACACAGCAAGGCTGAAGTCTGTAATTAGAAAGCAACACTGACCAAGGACGAATGAGGATGATTTGACTAATGAATAACTTTAGGCAAGAGGTACAGCTCACAAGGCAAGAGTCATCCCACAGATACATCAATGCTTCAGAGATATTTTTTTTTTTAATAAAATGCAATTACATGGTGACCAGGGGCAGGCTACCTACTTCTAGAGATACTTTGTACTTTTTATGACTTCACACCACAAACTAAGCCTGAAGATTGGTAGCTACCTAGCTACTGTAGCTAGCCTGTAAACCCCAAAATCACTTGCAACTCTGCAATAAAACACACTCATACCAAAGTAACAGATCAGTACCACATGTTTCTCCTCAAAATCATCTTTTTTAAGTTGAAAATGGCTCTTTTTTTTCTCAATTAGCAGCATTTCCATGCCATAGAGCTGACTGGTTTGTTTCTGATTGCCAAAATCCTGTTGATGGGCTTTAGCCCACTCCATCAGTTACGTTATTCCACAGTCACAAACATGCCTTTTCCCTATCAGTCTAAAACACGTGGACTTCTCTAATAATCATGCATGGCTTCAAATCCAAGGAGTAACAAGACAACTGCCTTGGCAGTTTAATAAAAGTTTTAAGCACTATTAATAGCTTTTTACGTTATCGATGCCCTTTCAGTACCTTTCTGTTCAGTGATGTATTCAGAACCTACCTGCGTGTTGCATTCTTCACCAAATAGGTTTCCAGGCCAAGAAAGTAAACTAGAACTATGTTTAAGGTGTTGAGAAGTCAAAGAGGATTACGAGCAAATAGACAACGTAACCTTTCAGAACACAAGCCTGAACTGTTTTTAGAACACTGTTACTAGATGCTGGTCCTTGTGGGTCCCTGATCAACAGTAGATGGGTCCTACATTGAAGGTGCGTGGTACTGTGCCTCAAAGGAACCAGTACAGCAGGTCTCACACCTGATTTCTTTTCACGGACTAAGGCAAAACTTAAGGATTTAAGAGCAAAAATGTGGTTAGGCTACGTGTGTGTGTCTCTCTCTCTAAAAAAGACTGACTACCTCCAGTAACACCAGGATGATGGCTTAAAAACAAACAAACAAACAAAAAACTTTTCAAGTCAGGTCACTTAACAGCACCTTACAAAAGATATAGAAACTTGCTCATTTTTCCAGATATGGCTGAAAGGATACTAGAATTAGATTCTTTATTTGCAAATGACTGCTTCAAATGAATCTCCTAGAGCACCTCTGGATAACTACTAGAAGAAAAAAAAAAGAAAAATCCTAAAAATAGCAGCAAGAGTCTACCAACATTACATTATCACAGAAGACTACTTCCATTTTTTTTTTTTCCTGAAATTTCCTGGTTTTAAGGCCAGAAGACCTGTAAAAATGCACTGCTTGCCTTTTACCAGACAACACATAACATCTTTCCTGTCTTCTGGTTGAGCTAAAGTATGAGCATTTTAATGTAATTACTCTGGTGGCAGGATCTACCACATCCTCCCAGCAGCTCGGAGGTTACCTTCCCTCGTTGTTTAAAACATGCATCATCTTCTAAATCAATAGCTCTAGCTGGTACAGGTTTTTCAGCCTTAACTGCTGGAATTTCAGCAGGCACCTGCTTTAACCTAGCATCACAAGATACTTATTTGAATCCACCTTTGAAGGCAGGTACCCACTCTCAAACACACATCAGTTTTATCACAATCAAAAGGCATCAGAGGCGCTGCCCCCATCACTACGACAATCTCCATCACCTTCCTAGCACTGAAACCCAGAATCATTTAAGCTATGCTAGCAAGTCTGTTTCCTAGATGTTTTGAAATGAACAAGAAAAGGCTCAGACTTGCAGAATACAAAGTGCTTCCTCATAAGACGCCACAAGGGTAACTCCCATACGTTTTAACAGAAGGAGAATGATTCTGCATTTGAGTCAGAGCTGGCCAGGCGCACAAACCAGCAGCAATCTGGCTGCCCTCACTCATTAGTTAATATCCTGGGAGGAGGAGAACTGAGAAGTGCAAAGGAACTACTGCAGACTTACAACACTAATGTGAAACAGAATGCCTCCTTCCCTTTTCTTATTTTATGGCTGTTGATCACTGAAGGGGAAGTTGCCCTTTTGTTGCCATTCTAACTAAGAGCTGCCCACTTTTTTCTGTTTTTTACCACTTTGTATCAAACTTCTACAGGAAAGGGACTTATAAAGTAAGAGAACTTTTAAAACCCTATGATATTGATGTTTTATATCAATACTGACAACCACCTTGCCTGGTTTTGCACAGCCCAGACTGTGGGGATGAGTAGTCACCACAGCAGCAGAAGCCCTTCCACAGGTCTGCCAGATAACCAGAACTGATGACAGTCAGAGATCACAGAACATTTCACAATAAAGTCATGTTACTCGCTATCACTAGTCATAAATGCATCAGAAAGGACTTCCTGTCATCCTCTCCCCAAAGAGCTGACCCTCTACACCTGTGACTGAATTGTCTTTTCATTAAAGACACCCCTTACAGATCTTCCTCCATCATACCAGACAGATTCATGTTTGCATGAAGTCTATTGTATTAATTAAGCAGTTGTCTACAGCCTATTAGGATATACTACATAGATTAAAGAACTGCTGAGTTTTAGTGCTTTTTCAGTTAGTTCAATTCTAATACAGACACACAGAGGAAACCAGGCAACTATATGGATACCTCTCATTTCAAACATAAAACATAAGGCTCAGTTTATTTCTCAACTAGAGAACTATTTTACCTGCAGGCAGGACAGCCACCAACTACTACTACAGAAGTGGTGGTAGCAGGCTGTTGAATAATGGTGTATGTGCTTGAATAGTTTGGCTGTGATGGCGGTGGAGGAACAGCATATCCTAAAAAAAAAAGGAAAAAACAACTGAATCACAATGTGTAAAGCACAGAAATCACTAATAGTTCAGTGAAAAGCACAGAACAATTTAATAAAAAAAATAGAAGTGTCTTGGTGAAGCACTTTAAGAAGCTTTCAAAATCAGAATCAAAGCATACCAGTCAGCACATCTAATAGCAAAACCACTTCAGAACTCCAAGTATCTAGCACAATTTAACCATCTAAAAAGGATTTTGAGCTAATAATTAACTTTAAGAGTTTGTTTCAATGCTGTTTGAACATTGAACAAAAACAGTTTAAACAAGTGAGGATTGTGGAGTTCACTTCTGGACATTACGCGTCAGGTATGCCCCACTCTGGCAGACAAACGAGTTGAAACTGAGTATGTCTTCCTCTCCACTGGTGTCCAGCTCAACTTCCACACGTTACATTTTTGGCTACAGAGAGAGGCAGGAGAGATAGGATGCAAGTGGAAAGGAAGCAGGCTGCATGGCAAAGAAAATAAAACCTTTCACAAAATCCAGCTTGTTGGCTAGCAAATGGGTTATTTGAAGAACTGTACTTAAGAAGCACAGGCCCCTGGCTACCACATTAATGTGAAAAATAAATAAATAAATGCTTTTAAAGGGATGGTTAGATGTACGCAGTGCACTCCTACAGCTAAGACACACTTTGCCCAAGTATGACCCATCCTAAGCTTCTCTCCCAGAGCACAGTTCTGATTTTTCTTCAGTCACGTTACACACCAGAAAGCCCATGAACTTCACTATTTAAATCAAAAGGCCAACTATCATAATACCCGTATCATAACACAGTGTCCCAAGTCACTGGCAGATTTACCTGCTGCCTCACAGTTCTGCCCAACGCACCTACTCGCTTGGCAGACTTTTTGCCCTTTCAGCAGTGCTCCCTTACAGCCCCGGAGCTCCTCCTGAGCGGCTCCTCTCTGTGGCTGCGCTCAGGACTGCCTCACTCACCGCTCACCTGCTCCAGCCCCTCCGGGACTCCCGAGGCTCACCAGACCAAAACAAACGTGAACCGGGGAGCCCTGAGAGGCACACGGGGAGCCCGGAGAGCGCAAGTTTCCTCCTGGGGCCACTTCCCTGCTGTCGTTATCCCCCCCCTCCCCTAGGAGCCACCCGCCCGTGGGGCGGCGCCTCGGTACCGGAGCCCGGCACACCTGGGGCCCCTCGGAGGAGGAAAAGGAGGAAGAAGAGGAGGAGGAGAGGAAGAGGAGGAGAGGAAGGAGGGAGGCAGCAGCGCCTCCCCGGAGCCCCCTCGGCGCCTCCCGCCGGGCACCACAGGCTACGGCCCTGCCCCGGGGCCCGCCTGAGGCGCGGGGACAGCGCCCGGCCTGAGGGGCTCGGGGAGGGGGCGCGGGGGGTGTGCGAGGCGCCTGAGGGGGGCACGGAGGTGCGTGAGGGGGATTGGTGTGTGAGGGGGCTGTAGGGTGCGTGAGGGGGGGGCTGCCCCCACAGCCTCCCCTCAGAGGCCGCCAGCCCCCTCCCCGTCCCCCTTCCCGTCCCCCCCCGCCTCAGACCCACCTGCGGCGGCCGCGGCGCCCGGGTACGGGTAGGGCGGGGGCGGCTGGAAGCCGGGCTGCGGGGCGGGGATGGCGCCGTAGTTGCTCTGCCCGTAGTCGTAGCCCGCGCCCTGCGCGGCGGGGCTGTAGGCGGGCGGCCGCTCCTGCAGCAGGGGCTTGTTGTCCATGCTGGGGGGGGACAGGGGACGGGAGGAGGAGGAGGCGGAGGCGCTGCCCGCCCGAGGAGGAAGCGGCGCCCTCCCCTCAGCGCCCCGGGCTGCCGGGCGCCGCCCTCCGCCCCGCCCCGCCCCGCCCGCCCGGGGGCGCCGCGGCTGCGGGGAGGGGGTGAGGGGGGGACCCGCGCCTGAGGGGAGGGGAAGGGAAGGGAAGGGAGGGGGGGAGCGGGAAAGGGGAGGGGGGGGCGGCCCCGGCTGCTGCGCTCGCGGCCGGTCACGAGACGGCGCCCCACGTGACGCCGCGGCCCGGCGGGGCGGGAGCCTCGCTGAGGGGAGCGGGAGCGGGAGCGGGGCGGGGGGGAGCTGCCTTAAAGGGGCCACGCGGGGCAATGAGGGAGGGCGGAGGAAGGGTGAGGGCGAGGGGTGCGGCGCTAGCCGGCAGCCCGGCCTCCAAAATCCAAGTTATGAGTACTTTGTCCAGGCACATGCTGAGAGGCTCTTCCCTGGCTTCTGTTGTCCTCCAGCCCTGCCCCCTGTCACCGCTGGGGCTCTTCGTGGCTGGAGGTTTCCACAAGAAATCCTCTAAAGCCCAGCGCGACACAGCTTCCTCATCTGGGGAAAGGCACTTCCCTATAACAAACACTGAGTGGTGAGGAGAAATCCCCCTTTTGAAGAAGTGAGACTTGGGAAAGTGGGGAAGAACCAGCAGGCAGAGGGGAAATTACAACAGCCACCTCTGGCCTGTCAGGGCCACGGCCAGAAGACGGTGGAATGTGGTGTAAAACGCCTTGGATGGAGCAAAGCCTTTCTTCAGGACAAGAGGTCTACAGACTCACAAAGTCACCATCTGAGCTCCAGCTTTGCCATGTCCCAGCTGCGCAGGGAGGTCCCTCTGGACTGCACCTTCTGTGCAGCAGAGGCTTTGCTGTGGTATGCTGCAGCCTGCATTGGGAGTGCTACAATTACAGGCAAATCTGAGACGTTACAGCAGACTAGGGCTAGCAGCCATAGCAAGTGAGCTGTGGTTCACTGAAGCTGTTTCCTCCTGTGCTGGACTGTGACCAGAAATCGGACAGGGTATTTGGACACTTTCTCCCTCTTGCAAGGCCTCAGAGCCCTATCCACAGGCAACATGGCACAGGGCTCATGTTCACACCATGCCCCAGGTCACACACCAAATCCACTGCCTCAGCAGGCAGCAAAGTAAAAATCTCGCACAGAATCTGTTTACATGTACCTGTTGTTTGGTTTTGCAAAACTTTTCTTGTTACTCCTTTGCAAATAGCAGTCACTGTTGTAACAGCATCAACTGCAGAAAGCAGGGCTCAGCATCAGACACACAGAAAGAACTTCCACAAGGGAAGCATCCTGCCTAACTTACATCTAACCACAGGTGTAGCATAGCCATCGTCCTTGTTAGCTGGCCACAAAGTTGTGTGCTGCCAGTGTCATGGATAACGCGCATTGGGCCTCACATGAAAGTTCCTCCTTAAAATCACTTTGAGAGAACTCCACAGGTTGTAAATGGCCTGTCGTGTGAGCTCCCTGCATGGTCATTCCTGCTGCTACCATGTAGGACAACAGGACTGCAGGTCAGAATCCAAACTGAGCGAAAATCACAGAAACTATGCCTTAAGCTATTCTATAATCCAACACCAATGGAAAACAAAAGTCTCAATTCCACCTGCTTAAAAAGGCAGCTGGATTGAGTAAATGTCAAACATATCAGAGACACGACTGACAACAGGCCTTGCAAAATGAAATTCTTATGACCTAAGCAAAAATGTTTTACTGAAATGATCAAAACATTACAAGGGAGCAGCATTCCTGCATCTCGGTTAGGCACCAATCTGCAAAAGGGACCAAACCAGTGCCGTGTGAGGCGAGTCTCCATGGCCCCGCAGGAAATGTCCCGGGTGGGCTGGTTTTGCCTCACACGGGCATCCTGCTAGAGAATTTGACGTGCACCTCACACCTGTTCCCTCTGAAAGGCAGATGTGTTCCCTCAGCCAGCAGCTAACCCCTTGGGTGGGCTCCCAGCAGATCTGCCGGTTCCCCGTGAGAAAGGCCTGAAGCAGATGCCTGCCTTTTCATCCTCCTTCGCTGCTATCTTTGGGCGAAGCCAGGAAATGATCTCTGCGTGCAGCCTTCCTGCCTGGCAGCTCCGACAGCCGATGGAAGCTGTCGTCTGTCGCCCTGCATTTTTCGGCTCGCTGTAGGCGAGCGGGCGGGATGGCAGCGGCGGGGCCGGGCACGCAGGCGCCTGGGCAGGGAGGCGGCAGCGCCGCGGCGGGCGGGCAGTGCTGAGCAGGGAGGGCCGCTGCCACCTGCCCCCGGGCCGCCGTTCCCGGTAAGCGCCGCCTGGGCCGGCCCGGAGGGCCCCCGCGGGGCCGCGTAATGGCGGCGGGGCGCGGGCAGAGGGAGCGCGGTGTCACCGCCCCGCGGGGCCGGGCCGGACGGGGCCGGGCGGCTCCTGCAGGCGGCGGGGAGCGGGGAGCGGGGCAGGCCGGCGGGAGGCAGGTGAGGGGCTCGCCCCGGGCCGGGCGGGGAGCGGCGGGCGCCGGCCCCGAGGCCGCGGGGGGAACCGTGGAGAAGCTGCAGCGGTGCCCCGGGGAGCCGTGCGGGTCCCCGGCAGCCCGTGTCCCTCCGGCCGGTTGCCGTCGCCTCAGGGTGCCAGTGCGTGCTTCGCCGGGGGGCGCAGCCCTGCTGCCAGCCGCCGCCGAGCCCACCCCTGAAGCGCTGTCCTTCGAGGAGCTCCCCCGGCTTGGTAACGGGGATTTTCTTCTCGAGCTCGCTGGCAGTGGGTGTTAGGGCAGGCAGTGGGGAATTTCATCCCGCAGCACGCCCTGTCCATCGGAGTAGCGTGCCTTCTGCGCTGGGATAGCTCCGCTTGTACCAGAAGCGGCCTGGCGAGGCTGAGGGGTGAGGGGAACGCAGCGCTGGGCTCTGGCCCTGCTGCGCCCCGAGCCCGCCGGGCAAGGCGTGAGGCAGCGGCACGGAGCGGCCTTGAGAGCCCAGCAGCGTTTGCTGTAATCTTCTGCAGCACTGCCAGCGCAAAGGGGCCTAAATGTAATTCTTAAAGGTAGTCAATAACCCCAAATGCATTCTCACATCCTGTGTTTCTCTAAACGGTCTGATAAGATCAAAGGAAAGAATATCCGGAAACTCGCTTATTTCAGCTGCCTTGAATATTTTAATTCGGTTGCATCTTCTCAGATTAGTTTAATTCCATCCCATCCATGTTTGTCTATATTCTTCCTATCTTCATCATTTTAGAGATAACTGAAAATTCCACTGCCTATTTCTGAACTGTTCCAGGCACCTGTCTGTCTGCCTGGACTGTCTTTCCAGACCCAGGCCTGGGTTTGCTTCAGGTACACCTCAGGTATACTTCATTTGTATACCTGCCCATCTTTAATACAGCCAGGCATCACTTTTCTTTATTATCTGACTGTGGATCTCTTCATTGCATTATCCATAATGCTTCCTTTACTCCAGACTTGCTGGCATTCTGGTTGCTCAGCATTAAAAGCATATTTTTCTCCATTACAGACTGTTCTGCAGAATTTTCAATGCTTACACCAACAGGCTTATTTTCGTGGGCTTTGTTTTCCCAGTGATACATAATTTTCATCTCATCCTCGCTTCTTTCCATTCCATATTTCCACATTTTGCCTTTCTGTATTAACCTCTTTTTACCAATGTAAAATGCAGATAAAGAAGGTAAATGGCTGATCCAAGAGTGAAGCCAGTTATACATGCCCTATTTCTCACCTCTATTTCCTAACACAAAATTATCTTTGTTTTCCTGTGAGAGCTGAAATGAAGATTCCCAGGAAGATTGTCCCGCAAGGCTAACTTCTCAAGGTTTGTACTGCTGATCTGGGATAAAGCACAGAGTGTTGATACTCCCAGCAACAACAACAACAAAACCAAGAAGCCCAAACCAGAGGATTCATCATAGTTATGCTGCCACAACTAGCAGGAGAATTTTTCTCTGTGACCTCCCCTGGCTTTCACTCATTCTCAACTACTGCAAATTTTCTTCCCACTGTTACCATTTTTTTCCTTGATGGACCCAGTTTTGTAGGTACTTAGCAGCAGCAGCACTAGGAATAAAAGAATTCCAGCACAGCAGAAGATGGGACTTTGTGTTCCTCCTGCCTTCAGAAGCATCCTCCCAGGGATTACCTGTGCGTTTACAATGCAGGTCATGATACTGGCTTAGCTGTTTCCAGATGTGCATTGATTCTTTCCTGCATTAAAGCACAAGGTACAAATGAGTCCCCCCACGTCTCTGCTAATTACCTGTCAGAAAGCTTGCAGGCGAGCCTCCTCAGGCTCATCTGTTGAAAGCAAAGTTGGTGCTTGACCATGAAGAAGTGGCGTTCCACAGTGACTAAGCCAGGTTTCACTGGTTTGGCTGTGAGTTCTCCATTTTACCTTTACCTTCCTGGTCCTCCACTACATATTTATAGAACTGGAGGCAAAGTTCAAAATACTCATCACTAGTTTTATTGCACATACAGAGCAACTGAAACATGTTGGTTTTAATGGCATCCAGAGAGCAACTGGCAGAAATAAGCCATCTTTTCTTGATTTCTGAAAGGACTGGCCTACACCTACCTCAAAGAAAATGCTGACCCCTCCATTTAGGGGAGAGCTTCAGTGCCCAGAAAATAGCAGCTACTTAAGTGATAAAACTGGAATGGAACTCAAACAATTCTCTGCTGTCAAACAGTGCTCTGTGTATACTTAAATAAATATCACACCTATGTATATTAAATAAATATTAGATCCCAGAGTGGTCACCAGCATGCTTTGGAAAGAGGTTTCCTGGTAGCAGTAGCGCCTGAAATATCTGTCTGTAGGCATGAGATGTCCAAGAACTAAAACTATATGCATGTTTATGGAGAATTCTCAGTTCACTTTCTTTCCCTTGCACTTGTGTTGGTAGATGGCAAGATGAGGCTGAGGAGGAGGTACCATGAGACACTGTGGCTTTGTGCAGCTGAGATGAGCAGTGTGTGTACGGCATGACCAGCTCTGGAGAGCGAAGCCTTCTGCTATGAAACACTCCGTGCTGCTTCATCAGTGTGTCTCAGTTCTTTGTTGGCTTCTGTCCTCAGCCTGCCAAAACTGTCGTATTAACATTGCGAGGTCCTGTAGGATGGACAAGAGCGGCAGTAGCAAGGTCTTTCACAAGACTTTTCAGACTGTTGTAAGGTGTACAAATGTGTGGCTCTGACTCAAAGGCTGTCAGCTTCACATGGGCTGTTTATAAAAGACCGTTCTTTAATTTTCTCTTTAGTTTGACTGGTGCTGGCTCTGAGCAGAACTGTAGGTTTGAGATCCATTTTTTATAACTGTCATTTCCATTAATACCTCCTTTTTGCCTTTCAGACATGGCCATGTCCAGTTCCCTTCTGTGGGCTGTTGACATTTTTGGGAGGGTTTACACTCTGTCCACCGTTGGCCAGCACTGGGAGCTCTGTAAGGATACACAGCTGGAATTCAAACGGGTCTCTGCTGTCAAGCAGTGCTGCTGGGGAATAGCCTGCGATCATCAAGTATACACCTATGTGTTCTCGGGTGATGTTCCTATTAGATACCAGGAAGAGACCTATGAGAATCAGGTATGGAACACTACATGTGCCTCTGCTATATGTTCTTCAGCAAGCAAATCCTTAGATTAGCTGTCTCTGTAGGTTTTTCTCACAGACTGATTGTTTGGTTTTATTTTTCATTTTTTACCTCATGTTTCTGAAGAGTATATATGCATTGAATAGGTTATTATTTTAATATTTTAATTCCCAAAGGAAGGTTATACTTTCTGGCTCTTGCTAAAGGAACAGTGTGCACTGCAGCATCCTTCATGCAAGCTGTTTCACCCATTCCACCTGATGTGCTCCTTTCCTTGGTGAAAAACAGTTTCCTTAAGAAAATGTCCAGTGTAACAGGCAACAAAAATACACTATTCTTACAAAATACTCTTTTTGTAATGTTTCAAAGAATTCTCGAGAATTCTTTGAAATACTATTTTTAAATGTATCAAGGAATTCTCTAGTAAAAGCATTAACTCTTCATTAAAGTACATTTCCAAATTTTCTTTTTTGTATAGAAGTGTTATTAAGATGATCTTTTCTATGTAAGATACATCAAAAGAATGTTTTTAACAATGTTTTTAAGTAAATTTATCTATTTTGTTTTTAACTTCACCAAAAGTTATTTGTGAGATAAAACAGAATAATTCTCTTCAACACATTTCCCTGCTTTCCAAGGGGTAACAGGATAAATGTAAGTTGAGAAAATACATTAACTATCTACATGGGTAAAGATAGAACAAACTAATTTAATACATTATTTAACATTGATACAAGTTTCTGTCCATTTAAGAATGTTCATTTTGCTAAGTAAATATGCATGTACTTTAAAAAATGCAAAACTTGAAAATCGATTTGGTTTGTTATTTTAAAACTTTTGTTTTGTTTGTTCTAGCCTATGAAAAAATGGAAAACAAAACACTAGAAACTACAAAAGGAAATACTGTGCAAGAGAACAGAATTAAACTCAAGTAGTTTACAGACAATGTGCAAAGCAGTTTAGTAAGATTCTTAGTAAGAAAAAGTAATATTTTGCATAACAGCAATGTAATTAAACAACTAATTTCCCATATGCCCTAAAATGCAGGACAGTATTACCTAACCAGTCTTGCCAGTGTTTCTATAGCAGGTAAAACTGAGGCGGAAAAAAAGAAAAACCGCAACTGCATTGGTGAAGAGCCTAGCAAGTTACTTGTCCTATAACTGATTTAGGAAAAAAAAAATCAGTAAGATATGATACAGGAAGATTCATTGATGTAGTTGTCTTTACATAGTTTCTGGTGGTGAAACTATGGTGTTTTCCTAGTGTAGGCCATGTGTTAGTCAACTTTCTCACGTGAGATACCTTAAAAGTCCCAAAGCTATCTACACAGGAGTTATCCTAATGCTTCAATATCATGGTGCCATACATCACCAAAGAAAAATGCACTGTAAGTAGTAAACTATATCATCCATCATTCCTATTTATGTAGTTGAAATTTGCTTGGTCGGGACTAGCTCTGCAGTCAGTCCTTCTGTGATACTTTAAAACAGCTTCTACCAAAGACCATATTAGCTGGGGACCTACAGCATGATCACTTGCTCATTCACCCCAAGAATTATTCCTCTTCTACTGCAGAAAAAAAATAAAAAGGTATAATTTATGACTCACTAGGGCTCTGTAGATGTCCAATGAGGTGATGTGATCTCAAATACAACATTTTTGTTATTATTTCTGGCAGCGCTGGAATCCAGTTGGTGGCTTTTGTGAGAAATTATTGCCCAGTGACCGCTGGCAGTGGAGTGATGTGAGCGGGCTAAAACATCAGCAGCTTGATAGTTTCACACTGCCTTCACCACACTGGGAGTGGGAGTCTGACTGGTATGTGGATGAAAATATTGGAGGGGAACCAACAGAGAAAGGGGTAGGTGAACAATACCAAAAAGAGATCTATTCTGGGAATCCTTAGTCTGTAAAATAAAAGGCACTTTTATAAAATGGCAAAAGGTCTGTAAAAATAAAAGGTACCTCTTAACTTCCCATAGCTACTTCTTTCTGGGAAATAGCTCAGCTATAATACAAAACAAGCAAGGATCTTGTCTGAAGGCTTTTGAAGTCCATAGGAGTTGTTTTTTCTCTTTGGATCAGGCCAAGAAATGCTGCCAACTTCGTATTGCTATTTAAAAACGTACTATGAAGAAAGCAAAGTGCTTTACTGTATCTTGTTTGTTCTGTGTATGTCATGCAGAGGAATTAGGACATGATTCATAAATCATTCACAGAATTAGCTCGTCTGTTAATCAGGCTGTTAAGACATGCACAGTAGCCTGTACTGTTAGGAATGACTCTTGTGCAGAATCGTTCTGAGTTAAGACTTCAAGCTTTTTCTTGGTCCAGTTTTTCACAAAAGAAAACCTCTGTTTGCAGGGCTGGACTTACGCCATAGACTTCCCCAGCACCTACACAAAGGATAAGAAATGGAATTCTTGTGTGAGACGCAGGAGATGGATCAGATACAGGAGATACAAATCACGGGATATTTGGGCAAAGGTTCTGGGTATCTTTTTAATATTAACTAAACCATTGTTTTTTGTTTTGTTTTTGTTTTGTTTTTTAAATAAAAATTAATTCCTTTGCACTTATAGTTGATTATTGCTGCTCTGGAGGTTAGACTTCTATTCCTTGACTTCCAACCTTGTAATTCTTGCAAGCTTAAACGGAAAGCTGGGATTTTTCTTAGAAACTTGTGGTAATAAGGTACCAAATCTCATGTTAATGCAGTTGGTTGGAGATAGATGTTCAAATCCTCTGCAAATTTCTTGCTAACTTTTGAAGTTCCTTTGGTTATTGACAAAGCATTCTCTTTTGAGATGGCACCTGCTTAGCATCATTTAACCAGCTGTGTCCTTTATCTGTATAAATAACTGTTATTTAATAAATGTTGCTTCATTTTGAGAATGTGCAAAAATTGAGATGTTCCAGCTTTCCAACTCAAAGAACATCTGTTTGGAATGTTCTGTGAGCAAAACTTTCCTTTAGTTTGGGACTGAAACAAAGACTTTTTCATGCTGCTTCAGCAGTGTTTCCCCGCCCTTTATATATAGCAGCCTTCAATGAGAGAAAGAAGCTCCATGCTTAGCCTCTTTAGAAGCGATACTAAAACTAACCTGCAGAAAGCAAGTTAAGCCACTGGCAAAATGGCCTATCCATTTGCAGCATCTTTTCTGTTCTCAGTCTTCCCTCTGTTTGCTCCAGATCGTATCACGGGATGATCCGGATCAGTTGCCAGACCCTTTCAATGATATCTCAATTGGAGGATGGGAAATCACTGATGAGCCTCTTGGCCGTTTATCAGTGTGGGCGGTTTCTTTGCAAGGAAGGGTACGTGCACATTCCATACGTTTTCTAATATAAATTACTACTGAAAAGGAGTTAAGTACTTTTAAAGCAAGGCATGTTTGTTATGGTAAGGAACTACACTGCTTGTGCAAACAGGCCTGCTCCTTACTAAAATTCTCTAGGATCGAGAGATTTGAGGTTACTGATTGAGTCTCCAGACTTGGCAATACGCAATCCAACTGTGGAATGTTTTGAATTTATTCTCCTTTGAAAACTATACATCTTTCTTTTGTTGTTGTTGTTTTGTTTCTGGTTTTAGGCCCATTGTAATGCTTCTCATCTTCTGCTCAGTACTGTAGAGATAGCTTCTTGCTTTCCTTCCTTCATTGTTAGAGCATGCATCTGAGTAGCCTTCCTTTGTCTCTAGACAATTTCTAACTTGCGGTCTCACAAGGAAGAATGTAGTAATTGTAACAGGTAGCCTGAGACTGCACTTGCACTTGACACTGCCTGGGGAGGCAAGCAATCTTGGTTAAATTGTTTAAAATGAAATTCCCTGTGCCTCAGGCTTCCCCATAATAAGTGACTCGCATCCCACTCTGCAGGCTTACCTTGACTGACATTATAAAATGCTTTCATTTCTCAAAGTAAAAGTCTCTAGAGGAAGAATGTATTTCTAAAACTGGTGATTTAGCATGCCGCAGTCGTCTTTTGGAGCACTTGTATGACCACCACAGGATGCTTTCTTTGACATTCCTGTTTTGACTGGAGTGAAAAAAATCATGCAGGCAGTCAGAGCATGACTGGCAGATGGCCGGGATGTCACTGCAGGCTGCGCAGAGAATGGAATTTTTACCTATGTTGTGGCAAGCTCTGTTCAGTGAAAGCGAGGTTGGGCTCTCATCTAACAGGAACATTTTCGTGTTGTTTATTTGTTCATTCTTGTTTTGTATTTTTGTTTGTTTGTTTGTTTTTAACATGCCTTGAGATATAACAAAGTGTTTTGTTTTGCTTTTAATGTTGAAATATACACAGAACTTGTAGCAACAGGTCACGTGCCCAATCCAGATTCAAGTCCATGATAAAAGCTAATCTGTAAAAACACCTCCTCCCTTAGTACATAAGGAAATAGTCTTCAACAGCATAATTGACATCAAAAAATACTTCTAACAGCCAGTGCAAACACTGCATTAAAAAAAAACGAACAACTGTTGTTAAAGGAGGACTGTTCTTTCATCAGGATGTCATCGTGCTTCTCTGAATAGCTTCATTGTTGTAGTAGTATTTTGTAAGTTTTTTTTGTGTGTGTTTTTTTTTTTTTTTTAAATTTGTCTAGGTGTGGTACAGAGAAAACGTTTGCCATCACAATCCAGAAGGTTCCATGTGGTCCTTAATCACCACTCCTGGTGAAGTTGTACAGATCAGCTGTGGACCGTATGACCTCCTCTGGGCAACTCTTTGGGAAGGGCAAGCTATTGTGAGAGAAGGAATTGATAGGAATAACCCTCAAGGTGAAGTGTTGTTACATTTAGCATGAAACCTCTTTGATTTTTGTAATGTTGCATAAGGAAATAACCTACAATGGCTTCCGGGCTTTGTTTCTTGCAGGAATTTCCTGGAGTATTGTGGAGTCCCCAAGCTCTGAAAATGGGATTATGCACGTCTCTGTGGGAGTTGATGTGGTGTGGTGCGTTACAAAAGATCGGAAGGTAAGAGGTGTTATGCTCTGGTTCTGTTTTTTTCTCCCTTTTTTTATCTGCTTTTCTGAAATGGGCATGTAACTTTCATAGGAAATGTCGATGATTTGGACTCCCTATACGCATGGTTTGGGTAATTCCAGTCCCCATGCTGTTACAGGAATATGCTGTGGTTTATGATACACATGTACGTACTTGCGTGCAACTTCAATATTCCCTTCAATGAATCCCTTCATATTGAATCAAAAAACAGGGTTTAATTCTGTTTGGGAAGAAAATGTGTTTGATTTCAAACACTAAGACATTGTAACAGTTCAAGATTCTTACTTTGACATCACAGACAATTTAAGAATAAGATGGATAATATGAATGAGATTCCTCATAGGCTGTGTGGCTTATGGGCTTCTTTACATGAGGAAGTGATTCAAATCAAGGTATTTACATCATTGGTGTAACTCTCTCCCTTTGGGCATTTATTTTGGGATAAGCGTATGTGTTTTAAGTAATTCAAACATTTTAAGCTGTTTTAAGTAATTGAGTTACACTGGTTTAATGAGTTACTGCTTGTCAGCTGAGCCATGGCAACTGACTGTCCAGCCTGCTCCATCTGCCCCTAAAACCACTATAATAAATGTAAATAAGCTAGTAGGTTTTCCTTCAGGTTTGCCAAAGGTAGTCAAGTACACAGTCTGTAACATGTTTCAACCAACAAGTTCTAAAGTAGCTACTTGTCATTATAAGACCATATCCTAAATATAGATGCATAACTAGAAGATTTTCCAGGTACCCAGCCCACAGACACTTTCTCATTGGTAAAAACTAATCTAAGACAATTTAAAGAGCAGTACCAGTTAAAAAAAAACCCTTTGTCAGTTCCCTCTGTCAGCTCAGCTTCACAGCAACACTGTTTGGAAGTTGATTTAGAGTCACCAAAAATAGCCTACAATTGACATGTAATAGCAAATATTTTCCCAATGGCTGAGAAACTAACTCTGTCACAGAAAGTCATAGCATGATGTGTCCTTGTGGGCTCTTCAGGCTTTAGTTGGTCATAAAGACATTGTCTGGTTACTATTAGAATTATTTTATCCTCACCTGATTAAAACAAACGAACATGGAGGTAAGTGACTTCTCAAGGCAATGCCGTAGTCAGTATTGGAGATTAAGACTAATCCACTAAAGAAATTAAATTCCAGCTGTCTACCTACTTGTACAGAAAATGCAAACTACAGACTTTTGTCGTTGTAGGTATGGTTTAGAAGAGGTGTGAATTCACATAATCCTTGTGGAACAAGCTGGATTGAAATGGTTGGAGACATGATGATGGTAAACGTAGGCTTAAATAATCAGGTAAGACACCTGTATACCAGTTGTGAGGTTATTTGTGTTCCTGTTTGTGCAGATAGTATTCACATGTGAACTGTCAGCAGTGCCAATATGGACAGCTGAGCAAGAGGTCCATGTGCTTGAACTGCTAGGAAGGAAGGCATGGCTGCATTCCTCACCAGAATACAACAGTCAGCCTGTCTCTCTTGTCAGACATTCAGGTTCAGTCTTCTTTTGATGGTACTGAATTTCATATTGCATCTACAGTATCAGCAGTAAAGAAAAACAGAAAGGGAAAATGCTGAGTCTGTCGGGTTTTTGCACTGAATTTTCCACCACTGCACCTTTTTGTACATGCTCTTTTCCTGCATTCCGTGCCATTTCCTTCACCAAGCCCTTTCCTTCCCTAGGTCTGGGGGATTGGCTGTGATGACAGGGCAATCTATTTTCGCCAAGGTGTCACACCAAGTGAGCTCAGTGGGAAGACGTGGAAAGCAATTGTATGCGGCCGAGACAGTGACAGATCTCAGACTGGGAGCTCAACAAGTCTGCTCAGGTGCGCAGTAAAATACCTGCTTGAGACTCTATATGCCAGGAGTTTCAGTGCTAGGACGTACTTCTGTACATTCTGTATGTTCAAGTGGTACAGACAGGGAAGAGCAGGGAAGGCATCTCTAACCATTAGGCATGCCGAAAAAGCATTTGCTTTTTTGCCATTAAAATTAACAATAAGCAGCAGTTGCTGCAGTCAGAAGCTGATGCTCCTACTTTGGAATTCACTGCATGCTTCCAGCACAGTGTGTTCTTCTGGCCTTTATTATCCCTATCTGGAGCTGGTCTCTAAAAAGATAAAATGTTACATGTGAAGTAACGTGAAGGAGTGTCAGCTTCACTTAGTGATTATCCTTCTCCAGAGCATCACTGTACGTTTCTTTCCTGAGAGATTAGACCAGTAACTCCCTGCTGACTGCTTGCTGTTGGTTGTGCAAGACATGACAATGCAGCCGGCATGCTACAGAAGCTACTTAAGTCAGAGTGCTCTGAGTAGAAGACCTCTCTAGCTAAGACAAAAAGCACAAAGTTAATAATGGGCTTAAAAAAAATAAATCTATTTATTATTTCATATCCTGAAAATGGGATGTTGCTTCAGTGTTTTTCTTGGAGTTGCTGATAGCCAACACCCCTGATTTTTTACGAAGATCAATGAGATCTCCTCTTAGATCCGTGTTAGACTCTTTTTTTCTTAATGATAGATTTTGACCTTTAAAAGGAAGTGTGCTGTTTCTCTCCTAAAGCTGCAACACTCTGTCAATTTCTGTCTGTCTGTTGTCTCAGGCCTGTGTTAATTTATAATGTTTTGAATTATAGTTAATGAATTATCTATTTGTCCTTCAGTGCTGGCTGTTTCTTCACTGATGATATTCAGAACCAAACAAATGCGGTCATTCCTGGTGATGCAGACACTTCCTCTGACACAGATCTTCCAAGCATCCCCACGTACCTTGCCAACACTCCCCCGATGGGAGCTGCAGCCAGTGGCAGTGGTAGCAGCGCAGGCAACCAGACAGCAGAAATATGTGCAAATTTGACTGTGGATCCTCTGGACTCTGATCAAGGAGAAGCCAATGTTGCTTCAACTGGTAATAAGAAATCTAATCTTGAAAGCCTTAAGTCTACAAACCCAAATCCTTCTGCAGAACTGCAGTGGACAAACATTGACTTAAAGGAGGCTCAGAAGCATCCAGTCCTCTCTGTCAGCACCTTTGCAGAAACGTCCAGCCTGTCTTCCCTTGGCATGTTCTCGGTGGGAGCTGAGGAGCAGTACGGAGCTGATGAGCACCCGCTGTGGGCCTGGGTGTCTGGGGGAGGCTGCCTTGTGGATTTGCACAGCCCACTGAAATGGTTCACTGTCTCCTCAGGTACAGTCCAGGCACCACAGCAGACTTCAATTTCCAATTTCAATTAGTCAGTATTCTTAAAAAAAATAATAATGTGTTTGGTTTTTGTTTTAAACAAAACCTTGGCACAAAACTTATGATTACTGCTCTTCCTGCAGTTTGTTGTTACGCTCCGTGTCTGAGCATAGTGCTGCATGTATTTAACTGTAAAGCACTTTGGGACTGAGATATGTAAGTGTAAAGGTGATAAGGGAGTTTCTGTAAGAATTTTATAAAATAATCAGTGTGCTGGAACTGCATCTTTTTTTTTAATGGCACTGAAACTGCAACTTCAGGCTAAACCCCTAATACCACTGAACAGTAACTAGAAGCAGTGAAAAAGGCTCTCTTAAGAGATGCCGATGCCACAAATACCACCTTGCCACTACCATTCCTGCTGAGGTAAGGGTAAGACTGAAGTTACTGAGGGGCATTGTGGATGTGAGCCCCAATGATACCTGGATGAGGCTGGAATTTACATTTTTGAAAGACAGTGGAGTATAACCATATTTTAAAAATAGACCATGAGCTGTGGCGTCCTGGTACTTACTAACAGCATAACTCTTAATGCATTGTATTATCTAATTATCTTGCAGTTCAGTGGTAAGTCCCATTTGTATAAAGTTACAGCATTGAAAGATTCAATATAATCATATAGCAGTTCCATTCTGATGCATTATTTACAAAGCTTGGCTTTAATACACTGATTTCAAAGCGTTAATTAGCAAATTTTGTTAGACTGGGTTGATTTGGTCCAGCGTTTAAAGCAGTATCATGATACTTTTTCACAGGACTGTATTCAGAGCTCACTGATAGGTGTTGGTTTTGCTTCTGTTGTAGGTTTGTCGTCCTCCGTGCAGTCTCTTTCTCTGTCTATCACTCCAGCACAGACAGCAGCATGGCGAAAGCAAATTTTTCAGCAGCTCAGTGAAAGGACAAAGCGGGAGCTGGAGAATTTCAGGCACTACGAACAGGCTGTTGAGCAGGTAAGCAACGAGGATATCTACCTCTGTCTTGTGAGCACTTAGATCTGTCAGTACTAGGCATCAGTGGTACAATTCTGATGTACTCATCTGAACTTAGCTGTTAGCTTTTTAATCTCTTCCTGATTTCTGTCTGTGACAGCTTTCTTGGAGTATCACTGTCTGGGCCCCCTGTGGGAAACTGGTGGCTTATTAAACATGGACTAGCAATCTTCATCTAAAAATGTTAGCTGATAGTTTTGTGTAGGAGCAACTGAAGCATTGGTCAGCCATTATTTCATATATTGAAACCTTAAATTCAGAGAAACATTTGCAACAGTGGAATATTGTAAGAATTACTCCACTACAGGATGAGGCTCCTTAATTGAAACAGTGACTCACATAGGTGAACTTTTCTTCTCTGTGAGCCTTAGGTGATCAACATAACTTGCATAAATTAATCAGTGATGATAATATCAGTAACAGCGCTTAAATATCAGCTCCTGGTCTCTTTTCAGATTCATTCATGGTTTTGGTCCCTTCATGGCTAATTACCAAATGCCAATTGCCAAGTCTGCAATTCATTTAATTAAAAACACTTGGAGTCCGGGGCTTTAGTTCAGTTTATGTGGAGGGAGTTTGGTTTAAGGATTATGTCAAAATCTTTCAAAATTGGAACAGAAATTGTGTTAGAGTAAAGAATTAGTATCTGTGTGCTATTGCATTCTTTGCAGAAGTCAAATGTTAACACTGATGTACACATGGCATTCCAGTGCCTTTCTATCCAGTTTTGTCAGTTTTCATTTTGTCTTCAGCTTTCTGAATACTGGTGTACTCTGAATACTGTGTCAGAAGTAACTGATACGATACAGACCTTACAGACCTATAGCAGAGATTTCTTGTGGTCACAAGAAATAACGTTTGGAAGAAAGAAGAGTCATGTGGTTTCCTTACTTTTGAAAATTTGTGTTTGCATTACAGTCAGTTTGGGTTAAAACTGGGATGTTGCAATGGTGGAGAAATTGGAAGCCTCATAAATGGATGGATGTGCGAGTGGCACTTGAGCAGTTCACTGGGAGTGACGGAATGCGCGACAGCATCCTGTTCGTCTATTACATGTATCATGAGGAGAAAAAGGTGTGTCCAGCTCAAGACCCCCAACAGTGTTGTGTATGGCAAAAGACAACCTATGAATGAGAAAAAGTTTTTTAGGGAAGGCAAATTATGATAAGCTGTTGTTTTGGGAACCAATTCAAATGTAGCCCAGGGTAATAGTGAATTGCAAGCTTTTCTAAGCTTTGTTAATGCTCTGTCAGAAATGCCCACTCAGCAAGCATCCACATTGCTTAAACCATCACCTTTGCACTAATTAGGATTGCCTTTGGAAGTTCAAAACATTCCTGGCTATGAAGAAAGAACCAAGCTTAGCTGGCTAGGGTCTGCACAAATAGGGTTGATGCATACCGGCAACATGAACCAGAGGTTGTGCAGGCCTGGATACTGGGCCCCATATAAGGAACAACATTCCTTCTGCACCAAGAATTTATTCTTTGCTACCCTTGGCAGCAATGCCTTGTTCATAGTCTTGAAGTGCAAAAATGCTAGCACTGAGGAAGGTATATCTTGAGTTCACCTTAGTCTCATTTTTTTTTCTCTTGTCTTAGTATATTCATGTGTTCCTGAATGAAGTCACCATTATAGTCGATGTTCTGAACGAAGCCAAACACTCCTTTGCCCTGTATACACCTGAAAGGACGAAGCAGCGATGGCCAATCCGCCTAGCAGCCACAACAGAACAAGAAATGAATGACTGGGTAATTCAGTGAAATTTTCATTTCAACCTGGCTATTTTTGAAATAAAACATAAAAGCTAGTCTCTGAAATCTGAGCATTACATTTACAGTATCTAGGCTTCTTAGCTATCTTCACTAATTAAGCATTTTAGAAGTCCTCTTCAAGCTCCGTCAGGGGCACCCAAGGCTTACTGTCTCCTCTAGAGTTTGCACTGGTTCTGAAGCCACAGTTATCCAGAGTAAAACCAACATTGCTTTTCCTTCCCTTCCTACCTCTGGATATAGATTGGGCTACGAATGAGTTAGGAATTGAATTCAATGAGTCTATTCCTCTGCATTGGTAAAACTGTTGTCACTGTTGTAGAGAATCTTACTTATAGGCAGGCCTGTGTACACACACCAAAGCAAAGGAAAACCTGAAAGACACCTCATAAAGGTCAAATGCTACAAACCACGTTAATTCCTGTTATTCTGTTAAGAACTTCTAAAACACTGAATTCCAGTGCCTTTGAGAAAAAAATGCTAGTTCACTTTGCTGACTTGTAAGAACCTGCAAAGCTAAAATTTCATTTTGTAGTACTGGACCATCGATATGGAAGTTTTTGTTCTTGCTGTAAAAGTAACCTTCTGGCTCTCTGCTTCTTGTTTTTTAGCTGTCTTTGCTGAACATGTCCTGTTGTGAAAGCAGACGGATTCAAGGCCCCCCTTCTCACCATGCCATTTGGTCAGTTACTTGTAAAGGAGACATCTTCGTTAGCGAGCCAAGTCCTGAACTGGAGGCAGGACCACACCTGATGCCATGTGATCAAATGTAAGGGGTTTCAGAAGCTGTTCTTTCTGCATTGGGTGCCTTCCAGCAGAGATTGTCTTTCATGTCAAGTTGGTGACGTTGATGGGCTGTTGGAATGTGTACCACACTGCAGATGTCTGCCAATCACAAGGTTAATGGCTGCCTTCATGCTTATGAGTGCATTTGAAGAAATTCACCAAATTGTATTTTAGTTCTCAGATGATGGAGCTATTCTTGTGATTTCAAAAATTTGGGTTGAGATCCCATCACAAATGACTTGAAAATTTTGCATCTTAAGGATTGCATCCTTAATGTAGTAATGATCTAAATCAAGAGATGGCCTACACTAAAAGTAAACCTAGTCACCGTAACTGTAATGTAATTTGAGTTTTCAGTTTTATCTGAGTCAGGAAATCTGACAGTCTCATTTCTCTACTGTCATTTCAGTCCAGGAACGGACTGAAACTCCTTTAGAGTTTCTATTACAACTGTGACAATGTAGTACTGCAAGTTCTCCAAGCACAAGCTCAGAACTGGGGGGTCAGAGGCCAATCTTCAATTTTTAAAACTGCCTTCAGTTTCTTTGAATAATAACACTTCAGAAATACTTTGGTCCTTTTTCTTCAGGGTAGAGCACCTTCAGCATCTGGAAAATCACAAACTGATGTTCTCTTACATCTTAGTTTAGGGGATCTGTGATTGAAGCCATCTCCTACCATTCGCATAACTAAAACACTTCTCTGCAATTTCTTTACTTTCCCCATTCTTCCCCAGAAAAGTTCCATGGCCAACTGGCTACATAAAGCCCCAGAAAAGGATTAACCTTCCAAGATTAGAAGTATTGGGAGAATTACATCCCTTCTCTTTTTTCCCAATCTCCATAGCAGATATATATGAGATTTGTTTTTTTGTCGGATAAAGGTGATTCCTGCCTTTAAGAAAAATGAGGACCAAGTTAAAGCTGAGGCAGCTGATGGCTGCTAAGACATACAGATTCTAACAAGATCATCCTAACTAGTTCAAAAAAGAAATCAAAACATAAGCCATAAAATAGAAGGAAAGCAGAATACTTCAAAGCCTGAAAATTCCCAGTGAAGGCAGGCAGGTTCCTTCCAGCAACCTTTCCAGTTCAGAGGGAATGCTTTCAACTGGCAGCTGCCTTCATTAACTGAATGAACAGAGGTTGAGCAAACAAGTAAAGTTGCCTTTCCTTAGGATGACAGAGTTGTAGGGGGCAGGGGAAGCATAGATTCCTGACAGATGTAGTATGTAGGATGGGGTAAATGTAAAATTCTGTCCCTTTTCTGGCAGGTTTTGGCGTCAAGTTGGAGGGCATCTTCGACTGATAGAGTGCAATAACCAAGGCATAGTGTGGGGCATAGGATATGATCACACAGCTTGGGTTTATACTGGTGGATATGGAGGTGGCTTCATCCAAGGTAGGGATGACTGTTCTGTGGTGTACGTTTCTTCCTCATCTTCACAACTGGGTCAGCTCTTCAAGTGATTTCAGCTGTCCTTCCTTTAGCCTTTGTCATATGCAGGGGTGTACAGAGAACAGGCCACACATCAGGAAGGACTTGGTATTGCAGTCTTACACAATATTGTTATGGCTATAAAAATATTGTAATATCTTGTAATATAATATCTTACAATATTATTGTGGCTAATAGAATTTAAAATGTAGTATCTGGAACGTTTAGCTTCAGTGTAATCCAAAAGATTTATTTCTCCCAGGACTGGCCAGTAGTGCTGATAACATCTATACGCAGTCAGATGTGAAATGTGTTTACATCTATGAGAACCAACGGTGGAACCCAGTCACTGGATACAGCAGCAGGTTATTTACTTGATTTGTGTTTATTGAGCGTACTTTTTTACTGATTTCAAATGAAGCATCAAGGGGGTTGTTCTAGCTTTTCGAAATAATTACTACAGATATTCTGTCTTCAGTCTCCTCCAACATTTATGGTTAACCTGAGATGGAAGGTACAGAATTTTTGAATTTCCTAGATTTATAAATATCCATTCAAAATCCATTTGTAGGAAAACACTACAGATTTGTGCTTTGTGAGTGCACAAAGAGTGCCTGCTTGCAATACCTTTAATTATTAAGGCCACAGAGTGAAAGTTCTTATTAGGTTACATATATGTTCATGTATATTTTGGTCTAAATACATTGTATATTTCAATACTTGAATAATATATTTAAATGGAAGTACTGAAAAGCATTTACATATATGGGTGTCTATGCCATGGACACTCAGGATTCACCTTGGAATTTTTAGTAGTGAGGAATATCAGTCTAGAGAAAAATATTTTTATGGTTGTCAGGTTTGGTGTGACTGGAAGCAAAAAAAGATTCTTTCCCACTGTGCTCCTCACTTACATAATATTTCTATATACAGAGTTTAATGACAGAAAACTGTTTCATTTATGAAAACAGGAACTGCTAGAGATATTTTTTTTCTCTCTCCCCTTTTGAATGATGTTATTGTAAATGACCTTGCATTCCTTGTGCACTGTCTCACTGCAGAGGCCTGCCCACGGACAGATACATGTGGAGCGATGCCTCTGGCCTGCAGGAATGTACAAAAGTCAATACCAAGCCTCCTTCACCACAGTGGACTTGGGTAAAGTTTGTTTTAAAAGTCTTTTTACTACTAAAGTAAGGCTAAATAGGATACAAAACTTGCAATCAAGTGACTTTTTTTTTTTGTGAGTTTGTCATTACATTTAACTTTTGTTTGCCTATTTATAATAATAATAATAATCTTCCATAGTCAAAAGAACATTAAGCATTGAGGGGGTTTTGTTGTTTAGTGGGACTTAGACTTCTCTTCAGATTGCTTTGTCTTCAGCTGAATTAAAAACACTTGGGAACCTCTGTATGAGTTTATATTGCACGTATTAGAAGGTTTTTAGCAAGTCATTGCACTCCAAAAAGTAGAAAGGGAAATACTGAAAGAGATTATTTTTATGATACAGTAGGTATTGATTGTGCTTCTTGTTGTCTCCTTCTGACAATAGGTATCCGACTGGTATATTGATTTTAGTACTTCAGGTGGAACAGATCGGGAAGGCTGGCAGTATGCAGCAGACTTTCCAGCGTAAGGAGATACCTTTTTCTGCCTAAAATCCTAGCAGGCATTTTTAAGTTCTTGTTTCCTCATTTGCTGTTTTGCACATAAACCATACTTTGACAGGGGCAAGCGTGCCTTGATTTCTCTCATGGTACGGAGACACTAACACTGAAATGTGCTGGGGAGGTAGGGCAGCAAGGTGAAAGTTACCTTAGCAAACAGAAGTTCCAAGTGTTTTAAAGTTAGCAGATGCGTCTGGTGGGCAGATACATAGACGATGCTCTCAGGCTGTCACTGAAATTGGAGATGCTCTGACATCCTCGTGAACACGTTTTGTTTTGGTAGGTCCTACCATGGCCACAAGACAATGAAAGACTTCGTCCGACGGAGGCGCTGGGCAAGGTGAGGAACTAAGATAGAAACACAAGTTTTGATGATAGCTGCTCCCTTATCATCTCCTTTACTTGAGGGGAAGGGTTGTCACACAATCAACAAAAGAAGTGATAAAGAAACATGCAATAACTAACTCACATCCAGGATAAGCTCAGGATCTTTAGCACTCTGGCTCTATATGAAGCCTTTACAGTAAATAACTTAATTGATTTTGTGGGACCTGTAGACAAAATCAGCTGGTGATTCTCTGTATCTGTTTTTCCTTACGGTAAATAATCAAGGAACAATAAAGTCTAGGTATATTAGTACATACTAGTTCACTTGTAACAGCTGAACTATGTCATCTCTATTAGTTACTTTAACATATGAATTCCACATATCATGCACCAGGCCACAGATAATCCCAGCCCCATTTAAATCAAAGTACACTGTATTCAGACGGGTCCAGGAAAATAGCAAACTGCCATTATATTCCATTAAGCAGTGGAAATCTATATTTACGGTTTTTCCAGCTTTTCTATGCTCTCTGTACTAGGCTATCTAACTAATATGCTAAGAAATTGCTGTGAATTTACAGTTATGCATTCTTCTATTTGATACTGAGGCTGCAAAGCTAGTATGTTGGCCTTTGTATAGTATCTTCTAACTAAGGTCCTGAAGCAAACTGTTGTTGTTCCACGATGTTCAACCAACCAAATAACATCCATTTGATCAAAATAAACAACTTGAGAAATACCCTTAAACCTAAACATTTCCTCCTACTTTAACTATCAATTTAAAATTGCAAACAGGTAAGGAACAGCTCAGGGCTGGATCTTATTTTTCAGAATTGGGAACAGAGGAATGCCCCAAGTTTTTTAGGACATTCTTTATAAACAGAAATAGCTGCTGTGATGATAAAATCTAACGTAGTTTCCCCAAGACAGCTCTTAACTCAAAACTGCCTTTTCTCTGCTTACTTCAGGATACTACATTTGCTTTTTAACAGTTGCCACCAAAAAACAAATTGTAAAGTGATTCCCTTACCCAAGGCAGAGGAAGGAATGAATTGGGTGTGAAGTACAATGGGATTCCTAGCTGGGGTCAAACAACCATGATTCAGCTATTGCCCACTGAGTTTTAGAGAGTTAGGAAGCAGAGCTTAGGAAGAGAGTTAGAAGCTGCAAAACCTTCTTTGGTGGCCTTGATTTTATATTTTTTTTTCTAAACAACAACAAAAAACAACTTGTGAAATCAGAACAGATGTAAACTGTCAGAATTCAAAACCTGATGCAAAATATGATTGTTGAAAACCCTTTTAAATTAAAAAATAAATAAATAAAAGCTAATTCTTACTGTACCTATTTAATGAAGAATTCAGGATTGTTCAAACTAAAGTCACCAATGGATCAGATCAGGGAACAAGTTCAGTTATAGAAGGTACATACTTCTGATGGGTCTGGGTTTTTTTTGCCTCAGAAAATGTAAGATAGTCACCAGCGGGCCATGGCTGGAAGTGCCTCCTGTTACCCTGTGGGACATCTCCATAATTCCCAGTTCAGATGCGGTTGATGAAGAATCAGTAGCACTGTGGGCAATCAGTGACAAAGGAGACGTGCTCTGCAGACTTGGAGTGACACAGCAAAACCCAGCTGTAAGGCTCCTTGTTTATTTTTACCACCTTATTAATGTATTTAATGTAATTATGCAAGTACATACACAGAGTCATGCAGTGCCTTCTGTCAAAGTACCTTATTTTTTTTCCTTTTCGTGTCCCAGATTTTAAAGTCTTTGTCCATCAACTGTGACAGTTTTCTGCCCACATTTTTTTAAAATATTCTTTCTCTTGCATAATCTGCTTTAGCTTGTGTTACATTATTTGCAGTAGCCTCTCATCCCTGTGTGATCTTTGAAGGTCCCTTCTAATTGAACGACTCTATTCTAATTATCTCCTGTGTATCTCCTCATGAAGTACTTTACTTCCACTTTCTGCACTGATAGCTTAGTTCTATTTTTTTTCCCCCCATCATCAATAATGTGTATATCCTATTCATTTAACTGCCCAGAGATAGAAGTTTTCTAACCTATGTCCCAAACCTAATGCCCTCTGATAGCAATAGGAGTTTGTCCATGGACTTTTCAGAGCCTGGAACTGACTTTGCTTATTTCAAAGGCAGGTGGGCCTGGATGTACCTACTGACTTTTCCTTGAACTGGGACAGAAATAATGAGTACATGTCCAGTAAGGTACACAGAAAGGAACAAATAGTTTGAGTAGCTTCATTAGCAATCTTTCCTAATAAAATACATGTGCTAAAACAACAAATTAGGGTTGATATTCACTAATTTTAAGCCATATTTACAATTGGAAAGAAAATATACTTTCAGTGGAATTTGGAGAAAAACTGCAAGATGAAAATTTATAGGGATGATTTTTTTCTTCTTCCTACTCAGTCTGCTACAATAGCACAGGTCCGTATGGCAGTGCAAGAGCAAGAAATTGAATTCTGTGTCTGGAATCTGAAGCCAGACAGACTTCAGTCTGTTGATTTTCGTGAGATTATTGCTCTATATAATCAAAAAAGGTATTATTTGAAAAAAGGAGGAGAGAAGAAAGAGAAAGAAAGAGAACAGATCTCTATCCCAACCATTCAGAGACAGGCAGGTCCCTAAATTTCAGTGATTTCAACTGAAAAAGCTCTGGTGTAGTCCAACATTGCTATTAATTTCAAAGAGTTAAATATCCAAGTATTTTTGAGGATCAGAGACCTTGTTTCTGTTCAGTCATCCTAATTTTTTATTTTTCATAAAAGAATTATTACTCAGAGTCTTTTTTACTACCTAGGATTTTCCCCATTTGGTAGCAATCAAAATAATTTTATCATGGTTTCCCATGGAGTTTTTAAACTTTGCTTCACAATTTCTTCCACAATTTGTCAGGGAACATCCTGGCTTCATGTGGGAACAGATCAGCCCTTCATTTCCATCTCCATTGGAGCATTTTACCAGGTGTGGGCTGTTGCTAGAGATGGTTCTGCCTTCTACCGGGGCTCAGTGTCTCCAAAGAAACCTGCAGGTGAGTACTTCTACGATTTTTGGTTACAATCTTCCTCTTATACAGGATGTAAACTCTACTACAATGCCATGTCTAGAGAAGACAATTTTTAGTAGAGGTCTTTCCAATAGGCTATACAAAATAAGGGATATGAATAATCAGCATCATGTTAATTAGAGCAGTTAATTTGCTTTTCACTTGGGTGATTTAGAAAAAGTGTTCATCTCTAAAAACAAGCTAGCAAAAATCCATCAAGTGTAATGTAATTCGCAGTTTCCCTGCACAGGTATGCATTTCCACTGTAGATACTTCCCAGAATTCTCACACATAGTCCTGTTTTCTCAGTGTTTTACTCAAGTATTTCTGACTTTTAGGTGACTGTTGGTACCATATTCCTTCGCCTCAAAAACAAAAATTAAAACAAGTCTCAGTAGGACGAACATCTGTGTTTGTGTTGGATAAGAACGGTAAGGATTTTTTAGAAATTATTTATCATTGGTAGAAAAACTACATCGGTATTAGATTGATTTAAAAAGGAGAGTCCAAGTCAAACCTTCTGCTTGCACTGCTGCTCTTAGAGAATACTCTTTTGTATTCAAAGAGACATGCAGTGCCATAGGTAACAACAATGCATCGCCTATACTGTTTTTGCAAGAAAAAAAAAAAGTACCAGGTGAATCTCAAAGAGAATTCCGTGGAAGGATTTTGTGTCTGAAACCCTAGAATGTACAAAACTGAAGAATATCTTCCTGTTAAGAAAGCTAGAAATAGCACCACCATTGCAATAAAAATTGTGAAGTATTGTTTTGTGAAAGAAACAAACCTTTAACACCAGTCTTCTTCAGCTATCTTGACCTTACGTTTTACTTCTCTAATGCATAGTTCTTTATATAAATATTTTTTCCTCAAGAAATTTTTCAAAACAGTGTAGCTGCTGTTTTCCAGAAAGTTATAATGAGTAACTGCAGAAATACAAATTCCAAAGTATGAACTTCATCTTCCCTTGTTGTAAAACATTAGTTGATGCCCCCAGTGATGCGTGCCCACAAAACATAGAAAGTATTAACTACTGAGTTCTTACGTTGTTTACTAGTACTTTATGCAGAGCTGTAACCAGGACTATTTATTTTATAGGCAACCTTTGGTACCGGCAAGGTATCACACCAAGCTACCCTCAAGGATCTACTTGGGATTATGTATCAAATAATATCCGCAAAATGTCTGTAGGACCCCTGGACCAGGTGTGTATTAAGTTTCCTGGTATCTTATTAGTTTACTAAAAATTACACTTAACACTTTTTTGTAATTATTTTTTTTCAGGATGTTTTTTTTTGTTTAGCTTTATTTATTCCACAAGATGATGATCTAAGTGCTGCAATCCCACCAGCAGGACAAAAAATGAGACCAATGCAATAGTGATACAGACAGTCCTTTGACTTAAAAAGCCTTATTAATATATTTTTTTAAATAAGTTATATATATGTAATCTCTTTCCTGCCAAGTCTTACTATCTGGCAATGTTTTCACTACAACTCTGGTATCTAGTTAACTGTTTGGTTGCTATCTGACTAAATCAGAGCAGTTTTGGCCTACTCCAGAGTCAAGACTAGCCTATTAATGCAAAATCAGGATTTTCATGTCTGGGAAGAGCAGCACAAGGAATACATTTTACTGCCACTTTTTGCTTTCTTTGAGGTCTGGGTGATAGCTGACAAAGTGCAAGGAAGTCACAGTTTGAGCTGTGGGACAGTGTGCCACCGCACTGGTGTTCAGCCAATGGAGCCCAAAGGCCTCTCATGGGACTACGGAATTGGGGTAAGTGCTGGGGGACACCATGCTGCTTTAAGGCCGGTACCAAATGCCCATAGGCACTGAGCGGAAAGCAAAGCACTAGCCTGCTGAGCTGGCAAGCTTTCTAAAGCTTGCACACATCTGCAGGAAACTGACGTTTGTTCTCCAGTTTTAATTCCTTTTTGAAGTTAAATATAATGGCTTGTACAATTATTGCTGGGAAGTCATTTATTTGCGTTTGATAAGTATTCATTTTAAATAGGTCATTTAAAAGCTATAATGGAAAAATTAATAAAAGTAAGTAGCATTTTTTAAAAGTAGATTCCTTCCTCCTCTGCACATGATTATTTCTCCTGGTTGCTCCCTTTATTACTCTCAGTGTTCTCAGAAAGGCTATTTCAATGTTTTGGCCCACTGCAGATGGGTGGAAAACCTGCAGTGGTTCTATAGGAGGCTGGGCAGTCCCCCAGGCCAGATCAGTGGGGCCTGTGGCCAGGCAGAAGGACGGCTTCCTTAGAGCTGGAGCTCATGAGGCAGCAACCACTAGCACCTCAGCACCCCAGGGGATGTGGGGGGACCCTGGCTGAGGTCTCCCAGCCCAGCTGTATGGGAGCCTCTTCCCAGGGCCTCCAAAGGGAAGGGGTAACCCTCACCAGCACCACCTCTGCGCAGGCTCAGAGCCCCCCAGCCCAACCCAGAGGCAGGGGGAATACTCTGAGAGCCCGTCCTTACACTCATCCATTCTAGGTGCTCTGCGCAAAAGAAACAGCAATGTGAATGGTGGGTGCTGCATGTGAATTTTAAACGATGAGGTGAATATGCACATTCCTTTTTGGGTAGTTACATATGCAATCAGATTTTGATTTGTTTTATAAGGAGCCTTTTTTCTGACTGAGCCCAGAGCAGGATTATTTTCCATATGAATAAGCCATATAAAAGTAGTAATGTACATAAAGCATCACATCAAATATTGTAATTACAGGGTGATGTTTCTCCTTTTATGTTTCTTTATCAATCTTCTGTAGGGTGGATGGGAACACATTACAGTCAGAGGAAATGCAACTGAAGCATCTAGGGTCGCTATGCAAGACACTTCTGAGGAAAACTCTGCAGTATCAAAGGACTTGGAAGAGAATGAAAGTAAAGGGAGAGCGGTACACTCCAAAACCCCTCTGATGGTCAGTGAAAGCCAAGACTTGGACAGAAGTGCAGTTAATTGTTAAGTTGCCACTGTCTATGTTTTGCAAAGAAGCAGCAGTAATTTAAAAAGAAACTGAATGTCCATGTGAATGTCCATGACCCAAGAGAAAAACATGATCGTTTTGTGCTACTTATGTTTTACTGAACTGGAATTTACAGTGGGGTAATTTTAATACTGATTTCTTCAACTGTGTCATGTGTAAAATGTGACGTACTAGAACTAATAGTTTTGTCAAAACAGGCAAGCATTATAGCCACAATGTATTTCTGACCCTTTACCATAGCTGCTACAGAACTATACAAATGTGAATCTTTGCATATGACCATTACATATATTTAATTTTTGTATTACAGTTCTCATCCCTACATTTCTCATATTCACGTCTTCCATGCTACATTTCAGATTCATATTTGAGTAGAGATATCAATATAACCAAATTACAAGCATTTCCATGATTTGCACTGCAAACATCCATACATGCACCTAACTTTGTGCATGTGAGCCCTGTTTACATAAGCCTGTAGGTTTGGTCACGCTACTCTTGCTCACATCAGTAAAATTAAATTCTGTACAACTCAGCTTAGGATGCAGTTACCAGTAAGGGCCAATTTTTCTATATTGGCACTCAACAAATAATATCTTAACAAAAAGAATCACTGGTTTCAGCAAGACTATGTAGAGAGCATGGTCTCTCATTCAGTCTTGGTTACAGAGGCTAAGTCTCACGCTAGATTGTCGGGACAAACTGCAATAGATCATGTGTAGTCTCCACCTTAACTGGAACCCTAATCACTAAGGTATACAGATAGATACCTACCTAATGATGTTGGAAGGGACCAGACACTTGAAGAGTTAGACTGTGCACCAGATAATTGCAAATTATACGTTTGTAGCATAAAAGAGAAGAGGGGATCTTAAATAAGATTCTGGCTTCACAGGTAGGAATTCAAAACAACTGTGCTGGTACCAGTGGAATCTGTCACCATATACTTAGGCAGGTTTAGGAGGAGGCTCTACATTTTGCTTTTAGTAAGCTATTGATTCATTCCTTCTTCCAGCAAGAAACCATGTTTTTTTCCCCAGAAAAGCATTTTTCCTGTCTTTTACTTATCTTAGTTAGACTGTGATGTGAAATTATTGTTTGAAATCATTATTTGAAATCCAGTCTGTGGGAAGTGCTGAGAAAGCATTCTCTCCCAGTAGCTTCAGGAAGGCACCACCTTTTCTCCTCTGGCAGCAGTTTACAATCATTTTCCCTCTGTGTGTGACTATATATGAAGTTATTTTTATATGAAAAGCAGTGTGGTGTGGTCTCAGTACTGTATTTGTAGAAGTAAAGCTTACGTTTGCACGTATTTAAAGAATATATTTGATATTCTAATGCCAAGGAAAGCACTGTTTCGAAACCCAAATGTGAATGAAGATTGAAGATGCTTTACTGTTTAAAAAAAATCTGTTGATCTTTCCAATATGTGATTACAGATTTCTGTTTTATACATACATTGTGGAAATATCAAAAATAACATTTTGTGTTAATTACCATAAACAGGTTTTGCGTAACTTGCACAGTATCTTGTCCAAATAAATAACTTTATCATGTATTTTTAGAGAATTATTAGGATTGTATTTTCTCTGCAGCATATCAGAAAAGTTTTTTTTTCATTAATAGTCAGTGTCTACATGGCCAACTAGCTAATTGATTCCATACAATAAGCTCTATAATGTTCCTTTGCATCTTTCCCTGCACTTTCAAGTTTCACCTACTTTACTGTAAAACACTGGCTTTAAGTGAACACAGGTAACTTATGTTTGAATATTAAGTATTTGCTTTTTGAAACTGTTAATTAGAAAATGGATTAATTTTAAAAGATAATACCATTGTTATGGCTAACTAAAATCAGGAAAAGTGACTTTAAAACAATTTTGAAAAATAAAAGTAATTTATCAGAAAAATATGCCTCTTATGAAATCCCTTTTAACACATCCTCAGGAGTAGCACTTTGCAGCAAAGAACCCTTCGGGCACCTGCTGCTGCTGCGTTGAAGTGTGCTGGTGCCATGCCTGGTGGTTCATCAGGGTGGCAGCACTGAGAGGACTACTAGCCTCTGGTCTTTGGTACTGCAGCTGCAGCCAGGTACTGCGTGCCACTTGGGGACTGATATTTGAAATAATGCCTCTTTGTTTGCAGTAAGTCCTATCAGAAACACGCTGCCGCAAGCATTTGAACTCTGTACTTGTAACAGCACCAGGAAGCGGCGCTTGGAGTGATAGGCATTTCTTCCATCCACAGCACTGTTAAAATACTGGTTTTCCAACTCACTTGTTGCTTCCTCTGCCAAAGTAACCAAAGAGCACCTCAGCCACCTGCTCTCCCACAGAAACATCTGAGAAGGCACTGAGGACCTGGAAAACGCTCACATCTCCTGTGTAATGCACAGCTCCGGTGGACCTAATGACTTTGAAAGAATCCCGCAAACGTAGCTCCAATTAGCAGCACGCAGCCGTTGCTCCCCTCACACCACACACGACTGAGGCCGGACAGGGCCTGGGGCACTCCTGCCAAAGCACCTCATGGCCGCTGCTGCCTGGCACAAATCCCTGCTGCCCCGGGCACCCTGCCATCACTGGCCCTCTCTGCCACCACAGCTCATACACCCCGGTCAGAACGATGCTCTCACGGCCACAGGAGGGTTTCACAGAACCTCCACTGGGTTGTGGTCATTGCACGAGCAGACTAGAACTGCGAGTCGCCAGGGCAGGGATGGGGTAACGTTTCATTTTCAACACAGGCTATAACATTCAGTGCCCCCATCCCAGAAGGACAGCGGATTTTGTAAGTTAATTCACCAGAAGGATGCTACGTGTATTTCAATATGTTTACATACTGCCTGATAGTTTGCTTCCCTTTCTGTAGAAGAGTAGAGAAGCACTGTGACAGCTGAGCACTAGCAGTATGCTTCCCTAGTAGAGAAGATTTTGTTAAATGAAAAATTTATGGTGAGAAATCACCAATTAAAGCCTAATGAAGCATCCCTTGCTGTAAAAGAAAGGGTATAAGAACCGAAAGAAAATGTCTTAGTGTTACTCATAGTTCCCATTACAATCAGACAACATATGTTAAGTGAATTACAGATAAGGAGCACCTGTTCTATGAAGTACGATACAGCAGCACCATTACTGCAAGTCAAATCTGTAAGAGACAAGGTAATACTTTCACTAACACTTAAGTAGTAGGACGGGTAACCACAGACATCCTAAACATGCATGAAAACAGGTTGGAACCTATGGAAATCAAAGCCAAGAAAGCAGGATCCAAATCATTTCACTGCCCCTAAGTAAGACAACCACACAGAGACAACATTAAGTTGTTCCACATCATATAGCTGTAGATGTCCGTAGTGAAGGGTAATTCACATCCCTTACAAGCCTGTCTGTGAAACCTTTCAAAGAAAAGTTTGAAAATGAGAATTTTTCAGTGACAAAACATTTTTCAATGAGATGGGAAACAGATTAAAAAAATAATTTTCCTGTTTGAAGAGCTCCTGCTTCATTTATTTTGTTTCATAACACCAGAATCTAGCACTAGTCCAGAAAGAATCCCAATCACATTACAATCTTCATCAGCTAATAATTGGTAACTGGAAAGATCATTGCCTAGCTTAAGACTATACTAAAACATTTTTATACTTTTTGCAAAGATGACTGATTTGTCCATTATTTAATATTTGTATTACAACGGCAGCCAAAGGACCCACTTAAGAAAATCTCCACATCCAGAAGCGTCTTCTGTATGCTTCAGAAACATAAGCCATAAAGTGTCTAAACAGTTTATGATTTAAGATAGCTTTGTAGTTGCTTAGGAGTATTTCAAAAGTCTATGCTTTGCAAGGTTTGAAATTATACTGTGCATTTTAAATACAGTAACTCATCTGTGTTTTGGACCCAAATAAAGCAAGAGAGTCTTCCATCATCTTCAGTCATTGTCAGAGCTGATCCAAAGCACTCAAGATAAATACTCAGATTTGGTGGCCAATTTCACGTATGTGCTACTTTGCTCGCCAATTTTGTCAAGTTTGCCATCAATGTTGATTTTCTTCAGTAGCAAGATAGACAAGAACCAATTCACTGAATGGTTGGTGACCAGTGTTACAGCCAAGATTCTCAATAAATATGAGTGAACTCAGGTGACTCAGGCCTTAAAAATGAACTCACAACCTTTCCCAGGAGTATAAGCTCCAAAAATTCCTTATAGTTTAGGATAACTTTATACGCAGCTATAGCTGTTAATGTTACCTGTTTGTCTTTTAATGGAAAAAAGGAGGATAGAGAGAATTTGAAAGATTTTTTTACCTCCAGCTATGTACTTATATGTATTATCATGCAAGGAGGAAGAGGAATGAAGGTAGTAAGCTAACTGTAGGTATTTTTGTTGAAGCTATAAGTCTATGTGGTATGTTTTTGCAGATGTTCCTCATGATCATCATCTACATACTGCTGTTGATAATGCTGGCACAGTTTGGACCCCCAGGCTCCCCCCATCCCTTCTGCAGCTGGGAAGTGTCCGTTGGACATATTGAGTATAATGGAGGTCAATGATTTAATGTAATTTTTAGCCAGTGTGAGAGTCTCTATTTTGGAAAGTTTATTCTCAGCTCTCACATGAGGGATTACCTCCCGCAAGGCCTGGAATGCGTTGTTGAGCTTGTGCATTCTCTGCCTCTCCCGCTCGTTGCTTTCCAGTCTCCTCAAATGTCTGTCTTTACTGCTCCAAGGATGCTTGGCTCTGGCCGCAGTAATCTTGCTGCTCTCCTTACTTCTCCCATTCCTCCTTTCTTTGTGTCTCAAGCATTTCACCAGTTCTTTCTTTTTCATTGCTGACTCCTCTGAAAATGCTTCTTTATCAACAGTATTCTTTTGCTTCTTCCCTTTGGCTTTAGTCTTCATGTTTCAGTAGATGTACTGGTATTAAGCATCAATGTGCTGCAAAAACATGACACCAATATCTTTAATTGTTGAACAGTTCAACACCAAACAAGTGATCTGATGCAGGTTTGAGAAGTTCTGTACTGGAAGACCAGCACTGACTCAATTTAGCAACGTGCATTTTAGAAGTTGTGGATGGTACTAGCCAAGATGAGCTATGCCAATGAATCAAGGAGAAAATCCTTTTTCAGAGAACAGATTCCCCCTTCAGCTGGAAGGGGTTACAGAGGGAGCAGAGGCCAAGTGAATGGAACCACTAAAACAAAGATGAAGCGAACACCACCTGGTGCCCTCGCGGATGGAAAGGCAAGTGAAAAACAGACACCTTTCTACTTTCTTGTATATAGGCCTCAAAGTGGAGTGATCTGTCCTCTCACTGCATGCAACATAAGCAAATGGTCTCCAGGCTCAGCCAGTCATTGGCCATTCATTTGTAGATGTCTACTGGCATGCTTAAACTGAAGCCAAATTGTTTTTTTCCAGTGTAAAAATGGATTTTAACCCTGCTCCTCTATTGAACTGACAGCACATTCAAATAGCGCTGAAATCATTAGTAATCATTGTGCTGGAATCATCTTTGGATGGTAGAAGTGCTGGCCTCAGTCTCCTTTCAGCTATGGTGTTATCAGTGTTATCATATCTCTTTATATGAAAAGAGAGTTTAGGCAGTCATGACACTTGAACAGAAAACACCGGTGATAACTGTGTAAGTATAGCATGTCAAAGCAGGGTCTCCCTTAAGAGAAAACAGAACAGAAATGTAAACAAGTTGAGATTCTACTTTTCAGATCTAAAGATCTCAACCAGAAAAAAAGCCTGTGGGAAGAGGGAGCCACAAATCAAACCATGCCAGGAGCACAACGATCAATTAGGTTTGATAACATATTGCCTCTATCTCATGTCCTTCTATTTTTTCCTAGCTTCAGCTATCAAAAGTAATAAAACCACACAGTGCCTCATCATACGTATGCAGATTTCTGTGTGGAGCATTAGACAGAACCCTCAGGCTCTTATTTAAAGTAACTTCTCAAACTCCCAGCAATTGCTTTTAGTAGGAATAGGTTTCTACTGCGTTTATGAGCAGTCCACTAGAGGGAAACATGACCCACTAACTCCTGTAGCTCAAACTCCTAGCAGTAACATTTTCACCCACAGCTCCTCTGCATTCTGGGCCAGTCCACAACACCCACAAGCACAATGCCCACAGTTTCTTCACGCACACAGCCTATTTCTCTTTCAGACAAGCAAAGAGGAGGAGAAAGCAGGCAGGCCAGGTACTAACTAAAGGAGGTGAGCATTTCTCAGCTAGAGATTTGTTTGTTTCTTGTTTGTCCAAGCCCCTTCACAGGTGTCTTTCACTCCTTGTTTACTCTCAGTCTCATCCTTGAGGTGCCAGCTGTAGCTGCTACAACAGTGCAAGCAGCAATTCCTTGCTGGTGGTCTTCCCAGCTCTCAGTTCTGCTTTTTGATGCTATTATACAGGTCAGAAAATTTCTGGGTATTAATAACACAGAACAAAATAGTAAATTATGAAGCAAGGGTGGACCCTAGATATAATGAGGGCTAGAGCAGTTCGATGTAGCATTAGCAGGATTCCTACTATACACCCAAAGTAACACACTATACTTGTGTGACTGACAGCTGCTGGGAAAGAGCATTTCCCTTTTTAACAACAAATAATTATGGGGCGTAACTGCAGTTACTGTCCCAGTATGAGTGTAATAGAGTGCTATTTATCGTCCAATTTGTCCAAAAAGCCACAGCAATGTTCCTTCCTCTTGTGTTAGCAGGGAAGGTGATGACAGTGAAGTTTTCCCCTCCCCTAGCTCAGATTTTGCCACGCTTGAAGACAGCAGTCTCACAGCAACCCTTCCTCTAAAAGCAAGAATCAACGTTACTGTGACTATTTCCAAAAATTCTTCCCTCCACCTTCAACCAGTCCATGTAGTCACAGAAAGGTTTGGTCTTAAACAATGCATTTGTATGCTGATGCTAATATACGAGTGGTTTTAGAAGTTGTTGAGCCAATAAAAGAAACTTGCCACAGGTGCCAACCCAGTACAGGTCATCACAATTAGCTGCAGCAGGCTGTAGAGTTCCCAGCTGTGTTGCAGTAACAGCCACTTCCCCTTCTCACTCTTTAGGGGTATTTTCAGCTGTTGGGCATTTACAGAACTCAGTTCCTTGCCCATAAGGTAACAGGAGGTTCATGGAAGCAGCCAGCAGAGAAAGCTTTAAGGACAGCTCAGGACACTTCAGCAAACCACAGGAGCAAAGAATAAGTGTTAAACTGCAGGTGAGGGTGAGCAGATGGGATGACATGGGATAAGAGAGTATTCAGCTGGCTGAAGTTTACTTTCAGACTGCCACACGCTGCTGTAACCCCCTGAGAAACTACCTCATGGAGCCACAACCAGAATCCTTGGCACAACCAGAGAGATGGCATGGGTGCAGAGAAAGAACTGGGAGGTAGAGGGGATTCAGGAGACAAAGACTTGGGTTGTCAAGAGAAACCAAAAAGAAAAAGAACAGCCAAATACCAGCAAGCCGCTATGTCCATCCATCAGGGCTAGCATTCATCCTCTGTGACTTACCGCTGTCACCAGCCGTGGAGAAGGCACCTAGAGCCCAAAGGACATGACAGAGGCTTCTGAGGAATCAGGAGCAGCGGCAGGGTCCGTGGGGGCACTGCTTGCCCTTGGGGCCCTGTAAAGAGCCTGTGAGGGACCTTGGAAAGAGGAGCCCATGAGGCTCCCTCACGCTGAGAGGGGAGCTGAAGGGACAGCGTGGGGAAGTGCTGCCGGGAGCCCCCGAGGCTGGTGCTGCTGCTGTGCTCTGGAGCTCTGCCTGCAGTGTGGTGAGGCAGCAGCCCTAGGGCTGTGCGGCAGTCTGTGACAGACGGGCCCGCTGCTCGCCACGCCACGCCGGAGGTGGCTGCGACACGACACGTTGCATTAGCAGCAGGGGCGGGCCCTGCAGCTGCCAGCAGGCGTGCAAAAACAACACAAGCGGTCCCTACCAGCACCCTGCCGCACTGAGGCCAAGCAGCACGGTTCAGAGCTGGGTTCCAGCAGAGGAGTTGTGCACGCGCAGCATTGCCGCAGCCCTCTCTCATGCGGAGGTAGCCAGGAGCACAAGGCTCCTGTGGTTTGGAGGGTCACAGGGCTCTGAGTGAAACCAGACAATTACAACGCTCCCAGGGGAGGCAGAACTGGGGCAGCATATGGAGGTGGTGCTGCCAGACTGATAGAAGCTAAGCCACACAGATCGATACACACTTGTCACTGCAGGAGGGGTGAGTCTCAGACTTCCTTCAGCAAGTGGAGTGTCCTCAGGTGGCAGAGAAGAAAGGCTATCCCAGTTCTCTGTTCTGCCCTGGGCAATACAAGTTACCGTATCCCCTGCACGACAAGGGCACAGAGCCAAAGCACTTCCATCCCCTGCAAGAAGGCTGCTGCTGACAGATTGCGAGAGCTCAGATTCTTTGATAGATCAAAGCTCTGTATTGGACAGCCAGTTAGTGCCGTGGATGGGATCTTTTACATCTGTTCTCAGTAACAACCAGTATCTTGGTCAAATTTCAGCCCACTAGTTATACTTTAGCTAATAAAGTCGTCATCTTGATATCAGTTTCTTGTTCCCAGGTTTAAACAGTTTCAGGTTTAAACAGTTTCCAGGAGCCATGAACAGCTGTCAGACAGATGCGGGGGCTTCCACACCAGCCTCCATTATCTACTTACATTGCTGTGCCATCGTATCTCAACAGGTAACAAGGAAAAACAGCTCTCTCATGCCTCTGGCAGTGTCATGGCTGATATAGTCTGAATCTCAAGTGAAAGAAGCTACCCGTACAGGTAAGTACTACATTAACCTGGAGATCTTACATCAGTTCCACATATGCACTTAAATTAAAAACCATGATCTTCTCTAAATAACTTCAATAAATATTAAGAAAACATACAGTTAACCTGTTTCCTGAAGGGCAGTTATGTACTCTGAAATCTGCATTCTTCCTACAAACACTTAGTTCTAGGATTAAAAGCAATATTCAATTTTTGAAGTTACCCCCCATTTGTATTTCAAGTATTGCTTCTCTACTGACAACATATATATGTTACCTGTGTTACCTGAAGTTGAAACAAGGGTGATAACTGAAGATATTAAAGGTGATGACATTATTTAGTGTAGACTCATCTGCTGTGACTGGGGCTTTGAGCCTTTACCTTCTCTGCATCTGGATGCTAGCAAGTTTAACTCAGAGTAGCCAGCTATGCTATACTGTGGACCTGACTCGTTACTGGCATCTGTTTAAGAATGAACAAATATACAAAGAGATTATAAATATATAACTGTATTTTATTTTTAATATTAAATATTTTTAAATTACAAGCAATTTATCGAATCACACTATGCATGATAATCAATATACAGTAGAAATTACAATTTAAAAATGTACACAATTTAAAGACATTTTGACCTGAAATTTCATTAACTATGATATATTGCCATAAACCTCATACCTGTATTAAATTACAATAGGAAAACCTCATACCTATGATTTTGTTACATAGTTTCTCATTTACAAATAGAATTAAACATTATATATACACACATCAGTACCATTTATCATTTAAGTTACACCTACAACTGTGCAAGTTCAAACAATTTCATAAACAAAACTAACTGTAAGTCATATTCAAGTTTCTGAAAAACAGGCTGCTGGTATTACAAATACTTATTTTCAATAAGTTTATATGATGTTCGACTCCCCTCTAGATTTTTTCCAGTCTTGTACCAAAACCATTAACATACAAGGATATTTCTGTATGACTTAAAGCTGAAGTAATTTTGTACACTCCATTCTTGTTTAAGGCTATTTCTTATAAGGCTAATGAACTTGGATTCCACCTTTCACCAACACCAACAAAAATAGCCATGTCACTAACACCTGACAATGCTGACATTTTAGCATAGTGCTTAATCAGAAAAAAAAAAGTCTTTCTACCAACCAGCCTCCTCATGAAAAAAGATTTGAGTACTACATAAAAATCTGCTAAAAATACTGATAAAAAGAATGAGGCTTAAATGGCTTTCATTAGTGCATCAACAAGGATATGAAAAAAATGCTTAACTCGTTCACTTCCATGAAAATGGCAGTTTCCATGAACGCAGTTGCACACACAACATGTCTGCAGCTAGGGGATTTGGGAGAGTACAGGTGTTTCCGTTAGATCAGGACACTTCTCACTTGGTTAGCTTCTCACTACGGATCCTCTGTTTTTAAACAAACTTCCTTAGGTGGGAAAAATCAGATCTTTTAAATAACTTTAGTAGCCAAATTGAGACAATGCCTTCATTATTCAAATAATCAAGGTATTGTACTAGAGAAGGAATTAAAATGTAACCAGTCCTCATAATAAACCATTGAAAATAGATACATGTACTTCTAAAACTGAAACCATGCTTTGTAGCTAGTGCAAGAAATTACATACACAGTTTTAAGAATGACTCATAACAAACCCCCTCACTAAAAGGTAACTTGTTGGAAATATAGATTCATCTTCATTGTGTCACTGACTGCTAGGTGGGTATCTCAATATTGCTAGTAGTTGATCAGATTTTAACTATATTTTTTTTCCAAAAAAACTTTAGATTATTGCAATCCAGCCTACTGGATTACTAAAATTAAACTCTTAGTTTAACTGAGGTGAGTCAACTTCAAATACTTCTTTCTCTTCATTGTACAGCTAGAAAGGACATTACCTTGCTTAGTATCATACACATCCCAGCCCATTTTGGAAAAAAATGCTCCTTTGGCAATTCATTAGCAATGAGTCCATTTGGACAAAGGAGTAAACTCTCATTTCCTATGCAAGATTTTCTTTAAACCCCGGTAAAGAATTAAAAAAAAGAAAAACATTTCCATCAAGCAAAGGAAATTCCCGATGTGCAGGATGAAATACTGCACGTTTGAGAAATATCTGAGTTTCCAGAATTACAAGAACCAAAATGCACTACTAAATTTTAACATTTTGGAATAAAAGCTTTTATTAAACTTTGGACTCTATTCTAAGTTAAGCAATTCAAAATTAAGGCTGAACTCCAGGTCTGATCCAGTAGATTTCTCAGCATGAGGCAGATAAACCCACACACTATTTGCAGGCCACTTCGGGAGTTTCATTCTTAGTTTTGAATTTCCGTACTCAATGTAGTGTGAGAATTACACAACACAGATGAGATCTAATTAATCTAGCCATATCAAGGAGTTTAATGTTGGAATTATGGAATTTCTAAGCAATAATGTGTGCACAAAGTCTATTACCTATATTTTAAAAATATTACAAACAGCGCACAGCTTCCTTAAGTGCCCTACAGTACATACTGTAAGAATGTATTAAGAACTACTTGGCTTTTTCTCTTAAATCATGTTTTGGGAAAAGTCCATGAAAAATCCTGTTCCTCGCTTCACAATGAAGTACAGTTCTGACCAACTCTGAACCTAAGTGCCACATCAGAAGTTCTCAACAATACATCGGCAAGTTCAAATAACTTTACAGAACTAAATCATTCCCTTTTGATTGGTATGGAAGCCATTCTGGCTAAGGGCTGAATAATGCTGGACAAAAGCAGTTAACATATTCCTGTCATTTAAAACATACTTTAAAAATCAAAATGCATATAGAAGTATATAACACATAGTTCACACAGCTTAAAATATTTAGTCCTCCTACACTTCATGGGATGCTAATTCTCTGGTGAGCGGATCTGAACACAGAGCACTCGGACCACCAATACACTGAAGCCCTGCCAAAAAAAGCCACTAAAATACAAAGTACTTTAAAGCCAGGTAAACTGTTCTTGTCAGCGTTTCCTACAGATCCACAGCTGGATAAGGCATTCCAAAAGGCCAGGGATTTGTTTCTTAAATTAACTCACTTTAGAGTAGTGATTAAAGATTTTTTTTCCAAGCAATTGAAAGGATTAAATTAGCTGAACACACAGCAGAGCATGAAGGCTAAAAAACCACGTTGTATTCCCTTCCCTAGACACAGTTTGCTTCAGAGTAAACGTTAAACGTTACTATACAGCATCTTTGGGTCAGTATGCATTTCAAGGTGTAGCATGGAGCCTTGAAGGTATCTTAAAATGTGTGGCCTTATAAAGGGTGCAAAATTGGTTATTAACCATTAATCTAATTCTTAATTGTCGGAACATCACTGAGAGGTAGATCTACCACAGGCCTCTGAATGGCAGCCCCAGTCTGCAGTCAGCAGAAGAGAGCTTCAAAATTCACAGAATGTACAATTACAGGGCCAAACATGCCTAAATCCAGTCTACTGAAATTAGTCTTGTTTTAGAATATTCATAATTTCCAGTTTTGTACAGTCAATTTTATTTTTTCCTCTTTCCAAGGCAGAAGTTGTAACAACAACTGGAAGGCCCTTAAGTATGATAAAGTCAGATGGTATTACAGTTTAAGCAGTCAGTAGGATCATATTCAGGAATTGAGACATTATCTCTTTCATCTACAAATTCCAGAGTATATCATATATTCTATTCCAGTTTCCTATAAAACATGAACACTAACAATCTATAATCGTTATCATTTAGAAATGGTACTGAATAGAAGATTTCAGCAAGTCTAACATAACACCCAGAAGTTATGTATGTTTTACAAGTACCGTGCATAGCAAAGGCTACAAAAGAGGACAAATTAAACTGGGTAACTGGGCCAATTCAACTTGTCTTATTTTCCTTGAAAGATTTATGATTTTGATTCTGTACATCATCAGGAAATAGAGGAAGAATAATCCATAGTGCAATTGTAATAAGCAAAGTAACATGTAGTGATATCTTTTTGAATAAATATGGCTCACTACTGATCAACTATCATTCATACAGTTTCAGCAACACAGACACCTGTTGCACAGGACAGTTATACACAATTCTACAACAGGTGTATGTTCAAATAGATAATGAACTACATGGAAAAATATAAAAAAGAGTATTATACAATCTCATACATAAACCAGACTAGTGTAATTGCTTTACTTGTTTCTTAAGTTATCTGAAAAATACTTCAAGTACTTGAAAACAGCGGCAGAATCATCTTTCAATGAAAAGCAAAATTGCACTGATTTAAAAATACATTACAAAGTTAAATACACATTCAAATTAATGTCCTGATTTAACATTGCTTTCAGTGTTTACTTTCATTTCTTAGGACTTCTTGATTACCTGTATTACTCCAGGAGATCCAGAGTTCAGATAAAGAAGTTTCAGACACAGAGTCTGTGTGTTCTGTTTTTGTAGTCCCAGGAAGTTTTAAATCCGTTTAATCTTTTTCTCCATCTTCACTGCTTCCTGTTAGCAGAGGAAAGGTAATAATTGACAGTGAGATTCTTCAGCACAACCATCATTTCTTTGTAAGACTTTTCCTAGAACTTGGCATTCTTCTGTTTCACGCTTCCAAGTATTGGTTAATCTTTCCCTAGAGCTTTCATCTACTATAAACATTTGGTACCTTTGTACACAGACATCTGCTTAAGTCACACAGTTCAATGTCACTTCCTAGGACACGTAAGGCAGTGTAGGATCTCCAAAATCTTTTATCTATAAGTTACTAAGCAGCAAGCATTATCTAATCAATATGCATGATACAGGAACAATACAAATCTATGTAACAGTGATTACGTTTTTACAGACATTGACCATCAGCAAGGTTCAGCAATCAGTAGCATTTATTTTTATGATGCAGTATTTTACCAAGGTTAATATGCTAAACTGCTTCAAATCCATTTTCTCTCCCTTCTTAACTCTCAAAAAATGCATTAAAGCTTTTTGTTAGAGACAAGAAAGCTTCTGTTAACAAATACTGCTACTAAATATTTCTATGAACTGATTTGTTTGACTAACTATTGTAACTCCACTTTAGAAAACATGCTGCTGCAACTCTTGAGAACATAAAAAATGTACTTTCTAAAAAGCAACGCAAACTGAACTGTAAAACGAGCTTAGACAACAATTGCAGACATATTCCTCACCCTGTGAAATAAATTGCATCCTATGACAGGGCAATAATGAAAATTAAACTGCCACAGTGTTACAATTATACATAAGCGCTTAAGGACTGCTTATATTTCATTTATGTAACTATCGTACTTATTTAGGAAACAGGACTTGTGAGCTTGTCCCATAAACATTCCAGAAAATGTAGAGCCGTACGTTTGTAGCAATGTGGATGCAATTAATCTCAACCTAAATGGAAAGGTCTGTCTTACTGAAATATAAGACCAGACATAACTTCTACAGCATTAACAATGTATTTATAAACTAAGTATTTATCAAAGAAAAAGATTTGTCATCTACATTACTCACATCTTTGCATGAAGCTTTCAATATTTAGTTTCAAAATAATTAACTAAATCACCTACCTCCTTGCTCTATATCTGAATCTGTAAGATGTGTAAGGGAAAAGCTTGCCATGTTTGCAGGAGAGATAGAGAATCTAGAATATGGGGATGAATGTGACCAGTTCTGTTCAGAAGTCCGGGTGGGTGGAGGTGGAGAGAAGTATTTTGACTGAAGAGGTGGTTTAGAGCTAATAAGGCTATTAGCTGCCTTTGATATAAAGGATGGTTCTGGAGAAGAGAAGTCATCATCCCATTCAAAACCGCCACCTTGGAGGAAGAAGGAAAAAAAAACAAAAAAAACAAAAAAGCAATTTAGAGTAATATAAAGCCATATATAATTTTAAAAGCAAGTCCTGCAAGACTACATTAACCCAAAAGGAACCTGTAGTAACTTTTCATACAAGATCTCTTAAGAGTCAAAAGGAATAACATTTATCACAGAGTTACAGAGGTTACCAATGAATTTTGGAAGCAAAATCTAAACTTGAGGCTTTTGATACACAGCACTCAAAAGCATAACACAGCCTTAAAAACATTAACCTTGACCCTGTCCTCTGCTGTATAGAAAATTTTATTTTTGTACTTGCTGTTATTGACACTCACCAGAATTAGAAATTACAACCTTCAGTCTGAGAGGAGCTGGAGAATGCCAGCTTTCAAAGCACAGAACAGAAATAGTTAACACAGGCAAAGTCTATTGCAGAAATTAATATAAAATGAATAAAGAAGTATTTTTAAAGCACTTCACAGTGCTAGGATTTAGATTGTGTTTATGGATACCAGTATAAAACACATTATACACAAAAAGATTTAAATGCACGTCCTGAGGACCTCCTGATGGAAACCTATAGATTCCCAGGCTAAGAATATAGACAATTTTTCTCAGAAGCATTGTATAGACCTAACATAATCCAATGCAGTTTAAGGAAATATTATTTACAGCATCCTAAAACAGAAATGTTGAAATAACACTGACTCCTTTGGGAGTGACTGGCTGTGGGGACAGGGAGGAGACTAAATCCTTGCATCTCGTATGTAGTAATGGGGGAGCAAGGAAGGAGAACCCTGGTTGGTAGTTTACATATTGAACTGAGTCTGGCTGCAGTGGAGTTCATTTTCTTCATTTGCTGCTGTGCTTTAGATTTGTGAACACAACAATGCCGGTAACATATTTTAAACTACTGGCCAGTGTTTGCACAGTATCAAGGCCTTCTATTTTTCCTCACTCTGCCCTCTCCTCACCCTACCACCACTGGATATATTGGGCATGCACAAGAAGTTGGGAGAGGACAGAATCAGGCAGATGAGACAAACAAAAAAGATATTCCGTGCCACATGACAGCATGCTCAGCAATAAAATAGAGAGGATAAGAGATTGGGAAGTTGGCCCTTTTTTGCTCAGGAACTGGCTAGGCATCTGTCTACCTTGGTGAGGTGGTAAGTGATTGATTTTGCACTATTTGTTTTCTTTCTTTGTTCCTCCTCTTCTTCACTTAGTAAACAATTTTTGCCTTGTCGCACAGGTTGCTGTCACTTTTCACTTGCTTTTACTTTTCCTTCATCTTTCACTATCCCCTTAAGGGTGGGAGAGATGTGAGCAAGAGGCTGTGTGGCATTTAGCTGCCTTCCCATCTGTTAATCCACAACAAGCATACACACAGAGGGTAGAGACTGGACAGAAAAAAAAAAAATGGTCTGGAACAGCAAGCGAACTGACAGCCATTACAAGACTGCATTTGAAAAAGAGGTGCGCAGCACCTCCCCAGATGCAAAACTCAGCTTAGAGAATGCCGAGCTCATACATGCTTGCAATTCTGAAAAAAAAAATCTGCTAAAGAAAATTATTTGCTTTCCTTTGTTTTATTGAATGCAGCTTTGAACAGTACAAAGTCTTTATCAAGTCACAAGAGCACAGAGGTCTAGAAGTGCTGGAATGCCATAGCATCCAGACCTCCTCTCCAACTCAAAAAAAATCATCTTGAGCCAAGTGTGTTCTAGTCCAGGAGGCCACAAAGATTTGTTGCCTGTAATTTGTTTGCCTCTCAAGATAGCCACTACATGTCAAACAGCATTTTCTCTCAAGCTTTGATAAACAGTAACACTAGCATCCAAGCCTAGCTGAAGTATTTGCTTTGGATATAAAACTGAAGCCAGTACGGTACACTGAACATACAAAAGATGTATTTTAAGTGACACTTCATTAAAAACTATGCATAAAATATTCTCAACCCCTGCTGCATATAAATATATTTAAGTACCTTCTTCATCTGTTGAGCTTTCTGAATTTGTGAATCTGTTTAAGTAGCTAAAACCCGAAGGTGGAGCAGGAGTTCTGTGAGAGCCTTCACCATTCAAGTCTGCTACACGGTTTCCCAGCTCCTTAGTTGGTGTTTCCTAATGCAAACAAAACAGTTTGGTTAACTCTTTCATATACACCATGCATACATGCAGTTGGATGCTAGCTTTCCAAAAATACTTTGCTTTCCTCATCAAATCTACTATGAAAATAAATGGTCTGCAAGCTCTCAGTTATTACCACACAACAGAACTTTGAGATGTACATCAAGCATATAAATACACCTCCATTTTCAAAAAAAGTTGCATCAAATCTATGTTAAACTGAATGCAGAAGTGACTATTTATGTCATTTATCATATAAAAAGGTCTCATATGCCCTAAGAACAACACTAAAGTATCTTCCATTTGCACAGAAAACAGTCCACTTATCGCAATACACAGGCAGGGATTTTTTTCTACTCTGGAAAAGTCTTATATAGTCCCCATCTCCCAACATTTTACTTTTTTTTTTTTTTTAACCCTTTATGCTTCAGGATAAAGAGACACACTGTAGGACTGGTATTTGAAGCAGCCAACATTTTATCAGTTACTATAATAAATGAGTTTGACAACTAAGTAGTTTAACACAGCTTATTTTTTCTTTTCCCTCCAACAACAGGATTACTATTCTACAGAGGACAGAAAAACAAATACATACCTGTGTTTTCTATTCCAAAAGACAATGAGCCCTAGTGTGCCTGACAATGTCACTGTTCTTTTAAACTGACTGTACTAGTTCAGTTTCTGTAACGTTAAAATACAATCCCCTTTGTATCAAGTTAAAGAAGCTTAAAAATTGATAAAGCAAATAGGGAAACAAAACTAACCTTGAATTTTATAAGCAGATCAGTATCATTTTACTGAACTTGAATAACATTGTATTAATAAAAAGCAACACTGTTATCTAACTACTGCTCTCATCTTTGATTATACCTTAAGGTAAATTAATGCTAAATAATGCAGGACTCAGTTTTTATTTTTATTATAAAGACATTTGAACTTAAACCGTAAGTCCTCAAATTCATTAAACAGATAAACCACTTCTATAAAGTTACAACAACATTCTGATAAATAAAATTATTAATAAAATCTAGTGCATAATGCTGTCTCTCATTCAAATTCAGCACAGCTTACATGCATCAGTAAAACATCGCTAAAAAACAGGTTTCATCCAGTGCATACACAGGCAAGGTTCCAAAGGCAGTGGAAATTTAGGACTTGGCAAGCAAACCTGTCCAAAGCAAAACTACACTTCAAGTCCCTGCTGCTATTCTATCATCACAAAACTGCACCTAACCAAGAAAAAAAGTTTCTTTACATACAGAATACAAATACATCACAAACAAGATGCCAAGACAAGAAAGTGATCTTGTAACAATGTGCCCATATATACCAGTAAGTTATTTACCGTGTCTTGTTTAAAAAAAAAAAAAAACAACTTTACTTAGTAATTAAAAAAATGATACCTGATCAAACAAATAGACCGTGACATCATCAAAGAAAGTTACAGCCTTTTTCTCATTTTTCCAGTGCTCATGTTGCCTTTCATTAAGAGGCTTTGGAAGTTTCAACAAGCTTCTCAGATGCTTTCCATCATCCTTGTCAGTAAGTATCTCAGGTACTTGATGAACAGTTTCATCTTCACTGTCAGAACTCAGACTATGCATATGAAAAGTCCTCATGTCATCCTCAGAATCACTGTTTTCATCTTCCTCATCCGCATCATCGCCATCTTCTAAATCAAGCATTCCAGTAACATCAAGTTTGCCAAGGTATTTTCCTTCAATATCTGGCTCTTTCAACTTCTGTCCTTCAACGTGATAGAAGGACTTCTCACTGTTACTTGAATCTAAAGGATTGTGTATGTTATGCACAGACTTCAAGTCTCTGTGTGAAAAAAGTTCTGAAGTATTAGTGCCAACACAAGAGACACTTTTATGGGAAGACTCTGACAGCTTTATTTCATCCCTTAGGTTATTTTCCATTGATATTTCCAGGGAATTCAGAGTTGCCTCAGTCCACTCGTCAGGACTCCTCTGTATCCTTACATCCATCTCTTGCATCTCTGTCTTGTGATTCAGTTCTGGTTTTGTACTTTGATTACTGGTATCCTGGTTATTTCTTAGGTCATGCTTTTGCTCTCTCTCTTCAAAACAATAATCCTTTTTAGTATTATTTTCTCCTTTATTTGCAGAAGTGATACACATAGCCTCTCTTGATAGATTTACAGTCTCTTCTGTTTTTTTATCTGGCTCAGAATCATTATCAGAGAAATAGGCAGAGTCTCTATACGAGTTTTGATTCCCACCCACAAAAACCTCCGGGGTTATTTCAAAATTGTTTACTGCATCTAAACAAGCTGCTGCTTCTGAAACAATTATGACTGGATTAGAAGGTAAATCATTCGCATTGCTCTCACTGACACCACAGTTATCAGTATCTGCATTAGAAGCATCCTCAACAGCAATATGGGAAGTCCATTCTGGAGACTCCAGATTCTCTGTTTCATAGCCACTGTCAGCAGGCTTATCAGGTGGTAAAAGTTTCTGAGGACTTTGAGCCTGTAAAGATTCTAAAACCTCATTTACATCTAAAGAATCCAAAGAGTCAGGTGTCTCTAAGGCTTGTTCTACAGGCTGTACAGGAGATGGGCTGTCTTCCAAAAGACTATCCTGACTTGTGCAATCTGAAGTAGCAACAGAAATTAAGGTCACCTCTTCTGAAACATCCTTACAATTCTCAAAATGATTTAACGTTTCTTGTCTTTCCTCTGACAAATCACCTTTTTTTAATATGGGAGAATTACTTTGCAAGTCTCTTTCTGTATCTTCCTGATTGGATTTTTCCCTATTAAAAACTACTTCAGACTTGGGAAGTATTCCCTGTTTCATTTGTACATCACTCCCGTCTGTTTTAACAGCAGCACCATAATATGGATCATTTCCAACATTATTGTTTTTTGTATTACTGGACAGCTCTTCTTGACAAAGAGTATCAGTGTTACAGGACAAGACTTGGCTGACTTCCACATTTGAAAGTTTTCCCTCATCCTTCAAATAAGGAAGATTTGTACATTTATCATGCAACTTACAGGCTGCAGACGGACTAGAGGATGCCTGCATCTCTACAGTCGTCTGAGACTGAGAATTCATATCTTTATCTGTTGTTAGTGGATTACAATTTTCATCTTTCATGGTTCCAAAATTTTCACATACTAAAGAAGAGACCTGTGCATTTTCAGCCAACACAGGCTCAGACTCTACAGAGTTTCTATGTGAGGTTTCCAACATACTTTTTAGAACAGTTTCTGGTTTTTGCCCGAAATCACTGCTGGTTTTGTTAGACAATATCCCTGTTAATAAGTTTTTCTCTTGAAGAAATAAGAAGTTATCAGAAAGTTCTTCTAAAGTTACTAAGTCAGACTGGTTAGAAATATTTTCACCTAGGGAAACTGCTTTGTTTTCAGAAACATGACTAGAATGCTCTTTCTCAGCAAAGCCTGTGACATTTGTAACATCTGTGTTTGAGTTTAAAACAGTCAGTTTAAAGTCTTTAGGAATATTATTTGTTTCAGCAAAACCAAGTACTTTTCTGTTCGTTAATTCTTCTGATCTGTTAATGTCATTAAATATATTCTGGAAAGGACTTTCTGGACTACTATTAGCAGGCAAGAATTCCTCTTTAGGATCTGTATTGTAGTGGAAGAAGTCCCCATCAGTGCTAGATTCTTCAACATCAAGATCCCTGAGAACCATGAAATGAGAACTTTTTTCTTGAACAGCTTCTTGATCAACTTCCGTAGTTAGTACAACTGATTGGTTATCAAAATTCATGCTGCAGCCACTACCCTTTTCCTCTAACTGGATATAGTAGTCGTTTCCAACAGAAAGTTTGTGTGCATCAAACACAGGTAACACCCCAGGAACGGCAAGAGATGCTTCCTGACCGCTTCCATCCTGTGCTCCTGGCCCTTGCTCTGAAAGTGATCTCTCAAAAACCTCCACAGGAAAGAAAATACTTGTGTATGCCATTGCTTCATCGGGATTCACACGACCACATTCATCAAAATGATCATGTTTAGCTGCCTCCCAGATATATTCAAAGCTGAGACCCTGGCTTGTTTCAGTTACAGTAAGAACTTCCTCCATTTCATGGCCAAGTCTATCTCCTGTAAAGTGATCTAAAATTGGAAAAGCAGAATTATTTGTTTCTCTATTTGAGGTGTTTGGTTTAAGAGCATTCCACTGCTGTTCAAAATCAATCTCTGAGTCCCTTTGGCTTTGCATGCGAAGGTAAGTTAAAAGTCTATGCACTTCTTCTGCTGTTGGTCTCTTTTCTGGAGGTAGCCAGCAGAACTGCAGAACTTCATACCTATAGAAGTAAGAAACACCTTTCAATAGGTTCCACAAGGAAAAGGATTTTATAAACAAATCAAGTACCTAAATAATAAAAAGCAACAGCAGTATTACTGGCAGGAATTTCCATCTATAGCAACTCTTCATTTTCCATAGGGTGCCTTTGCCAGGAACATTTAATTTCAATATACTTTTAAGAGAAATAGGTAATATGAAAAACATACTCAGAAACTTTAAAAATAATTTAAAAAATAAAGTTTACCATCTATCAGAGTACGGCTGTTCCAGATGTGGCTTAAAAAGTTTAATCTGCTTCTCCTTGATGACATGGGTTAGGACTTCCCTGTCAGAGAATTCTGAGTAAGGCTGAGCAGCATTCTCAAACAGCTCCCACAACGTTACACCCAGGGACCTAAAAAAGACCAGCAAAGTGACTGTACGTTCTAAGAACTAAGTTGATCTCAAGAAAATAAGGATCATGCAAGAACAGGCAAGAACCACCAAATATCTCGTGGCTCCATAATAATTTCAGGATTGGTTAACCCATTTCAAGTGTGCTTCACAGAACGCTAAAAGCCTCAAAAACAAAGTTATTTGAAGGCCAGTTCCAAGAAAGATAACAAAATGAGGACTCAAGTGACTTATCTATGGAAGAAACTCCTGCATATTAAAGAAAAGTAGGAAACGCCTATTTAAAACAGAGAAACAAGAACAAAAAAAAACTATGGCTTCACTGAAGACTACTACTGTTGGACAAAACCGCACTTTGAGTCAAACCACTAGAAAACTCACCTGTTTGGGACTTCTTTAAATCAGTATCTGAACTACTCAGAAGCCTTGTTTTCGCTCAGTGCTGTATGCATATGACATACAACATTAATCACATTTTTAGTGCTTAGAGCTGATCCAGATCTTTGGGCAACCTTTTCTTGCCTAAAATACACAGTAAATTCTACTACCATAGAATAATTTAGATCAGAATGGGTCTCTGGAATCATCCAGTCCAAACCTAGTCAAAGCAGCTTTGTATAAAATGCACTGAGGTTCAATTTGGAATGCTTAAGACTCTGGCTGCTGGTAGTTTAGATAAACAGTATGATTTGAGGAACTCTGCTTGAAGGATACAAGGAAGAAAGTATTGAAATCATTTCTATCTATCTCGCTTTCTGTGAATCTTGTTTTACATTAGCAAATAAAATCTAGTTTATCATTCAATACCTTTAAAATATAAAAGCAGGAATTTAGCTACAATGTTTTCAGAAATGGTAACCTAAGCCTCGATTTCTATTATCCAAATTTTCCTGGACTTGAGAACTGAGGTGGAACTTGGCAACTTCAAAAAATGTTCAGGATTTTCTCTAGTCTCTCTCTATAAGCTCTGTGGTAGCAGAGACAAACCTTAATGGGATTCTAGTAGCATCTACCTCAAGATTTTCCGTTACATCATCCACAGCTACTAATGAAAAAAATACCTTCCTTTATAAACATTTGAAGGAATTTGGCAAATTAAATAAATATTTTATTAGTATAAACGTCTATTCTTCTGCTATACATTTCTCTTAATCTAATTGTTCTCGCAACAATTTTTTAGGCAACTTTCCAAAGCAAGATAGTTTCAGATTTGTAGAGATTAACCTACTGTACATCTGATAAAATAAAAAAAAAAAAGCACTGCATCAGGCCAATCATAAATATTTACTCCTTTATATAACATTTGAAAATGTATTCCAAAATCTCTCTCAAACTATTATTTACTACATACCATATGTTACTGTATTTATTTTGCTCTGCTGATAACAGTCTGTCTTGAAAACTTGTTATTAACTCAGGTGCAGTCCATCGGAGAGGAACGAGTTTCTTCTCATCTGTCTCAATATAATCTTCCTATATTATCGACAAACAAACAGAAAGACTGAACAAACATCGGGACAACTTCCAGAAGTTGACTATCCTTTTTCCCTAATCTGTTTTTATGTGATCACTATGTGTAAAATGAGAACTAAAAAAGTAATCTAATTTTACCAAAGTAGAAGAGAATAAAGCTAGAGAAAAAAGGCATCCAAGAAATCCATTTCTTGTATACAATAAAATTGAATATCAATTTTTGTTTAATGTTTGGTACTCAAAACTTTGAACACTTTGCATTTTTCACTTTCTTGGTATATTTAAGTATTTTGAACATTTTCATTAACCAATTTGATAGCATTTTTCCCTTCTTAGAATATTCAAATTTTTTGGCATAGCACCTGCCAAAATTATTATTTTAGGGCTACTGCACAACATGACATACAACATAAATTTAACCAGAAACTTCTATAAGCAAGAACTCCATTTCTGGAAAGATCGTTTATTCCATTACATGACCTTGCTACAGTTCTTTGCCTGTTACTCTGAGAAGTTCACTATTCAGAAAGATAAAAAGGACTATCTGGGATCAGTTCGCGACCTTATAATATGCTTGTTATAATCTCAGGCTTTCAAATCCTTCAAGAAAAAAAAAATGTAACGTACATTAAATTTAACGTACATTACCAATTAACTTACCTTATATCTACTGAATCCTATACCATAATCTCCTACTTTGACATTTAAATCTGATGTAAGAAAGCAATTTCGTAAGGCCAAGTCACTGCAAAGGCAAACAAATAAATAGTAAGAACAAACCAAGAAGTCTTCAATTAAAAATAAGACAAGTGGGTTAAAAGAAGTAACACTATTCAGAAGACTCAGACCACAGCTTGAAGTATCAAATAAAAAAAGCCACCAAATTTTACAAAAATAATCAAAAATACACACATTTACAGGTTACAGTAGCCAAGTGGCAGGTGCAGATTAGTAATACGAAATAACTAGTGCTAAGCATTCAATATCCACACTATATACACTTCAGTTATTTTATTCAGATGAGCTGTAGCCTGGTCCCATAGACCAAAAGGCTCATAAAAGCTGAAGCAAGTTAAGCATGCACCTGAAGCTACCTCTCTGATTCTCTTTGAATAGTTAAACCAGTCCATGCACTCCAGAAGATCAACTCAATACAAGCCCAGGCACAGTAACTGGCAACAGTAGGGAGATTCATTTGAAAAGCACAATTTTGATTCAAACTAAACGTGAAGATAGTTCTTCTGTTGCTTGTATTTTCATCAAGTTTTAAGAATATATATAAAGCAACAATTGATTCCCAATTTCACTAGAAAACTGCAGACACCGTAGTTCTGTCACTCTTCACTCACAGTAAGCAACCAGTAATATATTAAACACACATATAAGTTCCTCTAAATAACAGAGCCACATGTTACATTTGAACTAGAACTATACATAGTCTTTGAGAAAGACCATCAGAAGAAATCATGTTTCATAAAAGTTCCTTTAATAAAGGAACAAAAAAGCTCTTGAATATACATTTCCAGTTTCCACTATAAACCAGACAAGTACTCATAGCCAGCAGTGTTGCTATAATAATAGCAAGAATCTTTTTTAGAAATCCCATCGTGCAAACTCAAATCTATGCAAGTTTAATGAAACTGCATGCTTACTATGAAACTATAGCCATGACAGCAAAGAGTTCCACATGCTAACTGCTCAAATATTTTGCTTCTCAGTTCCACAGAAGGGTACTAGGCAATTAAGTGCACTGGAAGAATTCTACCATTGCTTCTGTGTAGATTTTAAAAAAGTAGTCTCTGAAGTGTAGATGGTCTGAAAACCATACAATTTCCCTACTTCAAAAGAGTAAGTTTTTTTTCCACTTTGAGAACCGTTGAACCTCATGGGTCAGAAACATTTGTAACCTTCAAGTACGCTCCAAAGCTTTCCAACTTGTATTATACTATTTAAATAAATATCCCAGAAGAGAAGATAAAGTTTAGCTGCTAGAATTTACCACTAACAACAAAATCACTGATGCTGGAGCTTTACCACTTACTCTGACAGCATCAGGATAGTGCTGCTAGAAGTAAACATTTACAGTGATAATTTGGAGATCCAAAGAATAACTATTTATCAAGTTTTAACTGTACTTCACTGAAAACACGCTGTTAAATTTAATACCTACAAAGCTACGTTGCTGCAATACAAGGAACAGTGATCACTCAGTTTAGAAGGTACAACTGGAACTACCTTCAAGTAACTTGAAATTGTTAAACAGGTTAAAAGCTCTGCTTATCTGGCACCAGCTGAGTCTAGGATTGGGGGATTTCTTAGGGTTTTGTTGTTTTACACATGCACTTTTTAAGACTGAAGTTCAGCTTCTCCTTGAACGCAAGGTCTCCGCTTTCTCAAAGTAGTACAACGCATTGACCAGCAAATTCCTAACATGCTGGAAGGGATGATACAGGTGCTGTTTCTACAGCAAAGAACAGGCTGACCCAATACCCACACAGAATAAACTATCCTGAGATATATCAGGTTTCATCAGGTAAGCCATGTCCGGAGAGCAAGTACTCTAATATAACATTACAAGTCAAACTTGATGTCTCCAGCTCCTTAACAACTTTACAATTAAAGCAAAAAAAAATTTTTTGTCATAGTTCAGAGCACTGAGTTTCATGACTGCATTTTTCTTACCTGTTAAAACTACTGCCATTGTTTCAGTAGTAACTGCATCATCTTTTAATAAAATAAAGAAATCCAGGCCTTCCCCCACCACTAAAATGAAATTGTTCTCCCATTTTGATCTGACTAGCTCCATTACTTTAGATTAAGAGACACTGAAGATAAACAGTGCTTTAGCAAGAGATCACCTACTTCAGTCAGATTTTTCAATTTAAGTCAGCTTCTCCCTTACCATATTAAAAGAGTAGCAACTTTTTTTTTCCATTTTTAGTAACAAAGGTAATGGATTACAAAAATTCTAAATTGCTATAATCTACAAAAACACAGTCCAAAAGATTGATTCTAACAACATTTTAGTTTTATCCCCCCAACCCCTAACACACATACCCCCAACAAAACAAACTTAACTTGTGCAAGAATTAATCAAACAACTACATCTTCTGGATTGGCCTAGCAGTAGGCTGTGTTCTGCAGTCTGCAGATCACATAAAAAGAAGGTGATCAGCTTACAGTTGCACAAGGACTGTAAGACCTTATCACTGCAGTTAAATTAGCATCTTCAAAAGCATCACACCTTCCTGACATAGGATATGTAAATTAGATGAAAATCTATTAAACTAGTGTCTTTAAAATGTGCCGATCTGAATGAAAACACCTACATGATTTTTGGAGTGCACCATAACAAAGAGTAACTTTTCTGGAAAACGTACCTATGCACAAAATTATGCTTATGCATTACAGCAAGTCCAGCAGCAATCTCACATGCCATTCTCTGTAGCAGCATTATTTGTGAATCTCCTTTAATGTGGTCCTGCTCGTTGCAAATATAAGTTTTTAGGTCACCCTGTAAAAGAAGTTGTAAATACTTAGCCTTGTGTATTAGGTGAATCTAAAAAATACTTTATGAAGAGCCAGCTAACTAATTATGTTACTTATTTACCAGTGAACAAGGTTAGTACTAGTTATAAATAGATTTGTGCTTAATAAAGAATCTCCTTAAGTTTCAGTCATCACTTGTATAAGAAGTCATGTAAGGCATATGGTACTGTCCTTTTAAGGGTTTTTAATCACATCATTTAGGAGTTAATAATCTAAATCACACTGCCACATAAAACATAACTGTCATACAATAATACTTTCCATTAAAAATGTGATGAGCTTCTGTGGTGGTTTTTTTTGTTTGTTTGTTTTTTTTTTTTAGATGTGATCAATTTCAATTGCTCCCCATCAGCAGTTGTCTGTTTGGCAGATGCAAGGGGATGGAAGGAAGAGAGCACAGAAAACTGTTTTAGACATTGCCAGCTCACGAGAGCTTTAGATATTAAAAGACCATGACACAGCCCACTCCCATCATTCAGGCACCAGAAGATGGCTGTAGTTTTGTTGAACCTAGGCACTGCTGATCAGCATCCATACAACTTACAATCCTACAGAAGCACTCCATAAATTACAAAAAAAAAAAAAAAAAAAAAGTTTTGAAACAGATGGAAAAATAACTGGGAGTTGTCAAGCATCTTCCAGTCTTGCTTTTCCTGTGTAGGAAAATCCAAGAAAGGTAAGAGAACAAGTTTCTTATGCCACTGTTCTTACTTTCATTTGTACACAACTTTTAACCTACCGCTTCTATATTTTTATTATTATTTAAATTGCAGCCTTCCTGCAAGTTTACCAGAAGATTTCAAAAATTGTTTTTGTTTTTGAAGAAAATTTATTGTATCAGGACTACAAAATACATCACAACTTATTTCACCAGCATAACATACTGGGCTATAACTGTACACACCAACCGTGCCTAAACTTTGGACTAGGAAGAAGACTGAAAAGTCTGAGATCAAATACACAAGGCAGCAGTCTTTGCACTGGCTAAGAAGCGTTATCTTCGGAAAAGAATGAAAGATCGCTAAATTTCTGTTCTTCTGATGTTCCTGTACATTACAAAGCTGTAACTAAAGCATCCAATTTCTCCTTAATATGGCTAATTAAAAGTGACAATTTACAGTTCTCTTAATTCAAGCAGTAGATTGCAATGCACCACACAGACATCTAATAGTGCAGTGATACCTAAGAACTAGTTGACTGGAGAGTCACAAATCCGAGTTACAGTATTTAATAAAATAAGAAATGGGATGAAGGGTCTGCTAAAAAGCAGACACTATTATTAAAATAATAATAAAATAATTTATTATTATTTTAATAATAAAATACTTATTTTATTATTAAAATAAACAATTTTAATTTGTTTTAAAACAAGAACAGATCCAACAGTACTTGTAAGCAACTATTCAGTCTTCATCTGCTTTATACACGCTACTTACACTACAGAGCTAGTAGGTAGAGCTAATACCACTTTGTGGCAAAAAATGTATAAGCTCTAAGACTGTTTGATGTTGTAGAAACCTTCATCACATTCTCTTTATCCTGTTTTCAGCTACTAATTAGGCAACATTTCAGTATTTGCATCCTACAGAATTGTGTTTTTTAAAAAAAGTCTCCATAAATGTTATTACGTCTTGCAATTACAGCTTTAATACCACACTGACTCATACATGTGTATAAATACACAAACACACACTTCCCTTTCTGCCTTGCTAGTGCAGATTAACGAGAACAGAATTCCAAAGAATAAGATGAACAGCGTTCGTATCATAGATTCTCAATTGCATAGCCTAATGAAGTACAAAAATCCAGTTTAACTGACTCTAGATGGCAGCACGCTGCTGTACAAAGTCAAACGATCCTGTGAAACTGCCGTCATCCCTTGAAACAGCAACTGGTTACTCACAGTTTGTCCCAGGTGGATTAAGTTCTTAAGATGCCTGAAATGTGCCAAGGAATTACTTTTTAATTTTTAAAAGACTTAGTAACAGCAGTGCTATGCGGCATCCTTTATTTAGTAAATAATTCCCTTATTTAGTAAATAATTCATGTAGACATGTATTTATAGGAAATGCAAGTTGTATTAAATCCAGCATCTTGAGCCACACAGGTTCTGTTTTCCTCATCCTATTAAGAGCAACAATCAAAGTTAAAATATAGCTTTTTTTTTTTTTTTTTGGTACTGGTTTAAGAGGACATTCCTTCATATCAATGAATGCACTCCAGTGCTGGACTGACACCAAGATGGACCCGGACAGGCTGGAAGAAGGGGCAAATGAAACCTTATGAAATTCTAGAATGACAAACGCGAAGCCTTACACCTGGAAAGTAAAAAGCCCTTGCAACAATGCAGACTGAGGACCAACCAGCTGGACAGCAGCTCTGCCAAAGGGGACCAGGGCTCTTGGTAGACAGCAAGCTGAACATCAAACACCTGTACTCCCTGGAAGCAAAGACTGCAAGCAGCATTCTGGGCTACATCAATAGGTCTGTATCCAGGAGACCAAGGAAAGAATTACTCCCTTCTCCCCCATGTTTGTTATACCACATTTAGGTCCTGTATCCAGCAGTGGCTGCCCAAGAACCAGAGAGAAAGACTGCAACAAGCTCAGCAGAGGGTCACCAGGACTGTCGGGATCAGATCATTTTACCCTGGCTAATTCAGCCTGGAGAAGGAGAAACCACAGGGGCACCTGCTAGCAGCTGCCCAGTGCTTATGAAGCCATGCGGAACACAGCAGAAGGATGAGACGGCAGGCATCAACACAGAAGTTCAGACTAAGCATAAGGAAAATTGTTTTCCTGGTAAGGACACCTGAGCAGCAGAGCAGGTTGCCCAGAGAAACCATGCAGTTTCCACTCTTGGATGTTTTCGAAAACCTACCTGGCCAAAGCCCTGAGCAACCCAGTCTGCCCCCAAGGCTGATGCTGCTTTGAGCAGGAGGTTGAACTGAAGACCTACTGATGTCCCTTCCAGCTTGAATTATTCTGTGATGCCTCCCTGTCTACAAACTGACAGTAGTGACACATCAGTAGTATTCCCGATTTTGAGCCACACAATGGCTCTTTATTGGACAGAGTTTTTTAATGCAGAGCTTTTTAAGTATCAAAGCTTATACATGTCAGCGGAAACACAGTTCTGCAAAATTCACTGCTCGGACACCTGAAAATAAAAAGCTCAGTAATCATTCTTAAAGAAGGCTCCACTTGTTCTGCCACTACATCATCCCTTTTCTCCTGGGAATTTGTGAAGAACTAGATTTTTACCTTCCCTCCCACCTCTCTCAGTTCTAGTCAGGATCAGTTCAGCCTTCTTTGTAAATAAGTCTTTATTTTATTTTCTCCTCTAACAACCAGTAGCCAGGGGCATATTTATCTGCAGAATTTTTCTGCAGCTTTCTGCTTTGCAGAAATTCCACATTTGGTCCATAAGAACACCCAAACTGCTGAGGTGACTTTTTAAACAAGTAGGTACTGACAGGGTTTGAGAAGCGTGAAGAGGTTACCAAATTATGTCCACTCAACACTTTTTACCAAGTTGGAAAGCTACCTGCCAAGTCACATAATACCACATAATTAAGAAAACTAAAAATACTACCCCTGCCTCCCTGCTTCAGCATTGCTTCACCATATACGTACCCGACATCACTGCTTTTCAAATACCTGAAAGTGGTGTATGCTATGTATAGGCCAAGCTTATACCACTAGAAAGTTGTTTAATATTTCTTATGTACATATGCCTAAACATTTCTGGGAATAAGAAGTCTTTGAACCCAACAGACATGATTTCTGGAGCTGCCATGTACTGTCAACTGCCCATTTTTTCCTCTTTAAAACTACATAATATTAATATATGCAGTATTTGCCTCTTTCATTGCTATTAACTACGATTGTTAAACTGGTTTGTTGAAAACTTTGGTTAAGAAGTTTTCATTGCTAAGATTTTTATTTTATTTGAAGATAATGTTTTCAAGTGGCAGTAATCAGAAACAGGCCAAATAAGAAAGAACCAACCACTGCAGGCAGACACCTTTCACTAACAACCACATCCCTGCAGCAAGCTACAGGGCATTCTGGGTGAATACTGCATCCTGCTGATCTCATCTGCTCAGGGAATTGCAAGATATAAGAAACTTCTGCAACAACTATTTGATAGGCAAATCACGCTCACCATATAGATGCTACATCCACATTTGAATAACTTTCCTTTACTCATAAATTATGTCAAACTACTAGAAGAGTTGCTGTGCTGACAAAACGCTGGCCACACATGACTGAGTGATCCGTTGAAGTTAATAAGCCAGCTACCACTATTTTTAACCTGGCACCATTCTACAGCTTTTAACAGTGGCTAGTTAGCTATTCATAGAAGACGTCTAACATACTAAAACTAACACAGAATCTTTTAAGGACTTATTGACCATTTCATTTTGTATTTACCAGTTAAAGAATTTAAACAATTGTAACAAAAGCAAAGGACAATTAACACGTAAGTGCTTGAACAACTTAAATTCAACTGACCTCCCTTGCTTCTTGCCCAGTTCTTTAAAGCAAGGGACACACAGCAAGTTGGATTACACTACAAAATAGGCTAAATGCTAGCAAATATAGTTACTGTGCATACAACACTGTGTAACAAAAATGCGTTTATATGGCCAGGCAAACAAGTAATTTAGCCCACATGACATTCAGTACCACTCCAGTGACAGTTGGCTCTGGTATCTCTGCGCTAGTTTCCAGTGCCTCTGACCAAGACCTTTCAGTGCCAAGGAACCTGGAAACTGAAACTCACTATTACCCAGTTTCAGAAAAGAGGTACAAAAGAGCCTACCACCCTTTGGTGTCACGTGCTAAAACCCTGAGAAACCCAAGTAGCTGCAATTCCAGCCACCATATTAAGAGCAACTTCTAGAGTATTAGCCTGCTGAAAGTCTACTAAAACAGCAGAAGTACTAAAGGAAGCTATCTGGTCATACCTTCTATTCCAAATGGTGCTGTCTGGCTTCCTTGACATTTCCCCCCTCGCTGTGTCGCTCCACTCCCCCCTCTTCAATATTGCTCCCTCCCACACTAGGCCCTAGGACTACAGCAGAAGTTGGTGACACAGCAATAACTGAGCTAACAGCGTGCTCATCTCAGTCGTTGCATGAAACTATTTAAAGTGAATACTGTTTTGTCTGCCGAGCCCCTGTATATCTGTGTGCACAATGAATAAAATACTATGATCTCTATGACATACTCAGGTCTACGAAATAAAAAGTCCTTAAGTGAGCCGGGGCTTTCAGTATGAAAGTCATGCTTAACTCCCTACAATATGTAATTTTCTAAAAAACAAGCTTTAGTTCACTTGGAATAGAAGTCAGTATATACATTTATTTTCCATTCCAATGAATATCTGACTACATTCAAATTTGTAAAAATACCATTTTGGCTGTCAAGCTTACTGCCCCCAGTTAAAGCAAAAATCGATTTTATCTGCTTAAATAAAATCCTTTCCATGACGACTTTTGGCACTAATCATCAGGCAAACAAGGATTTTTTTTTAATATATACTTAAAGTAGGGCAATCTTTAAAAGTTACTCCAAATTCAAAGAGAGATTAAAAAATGTAACTATTTAAAAACATGGCAGCAGTTAAATCTGATTAAATATTTTTATGTATATCTACTAACAAAGCCTATAAAATACAGTTCTTTTTCAAGGGTCCTTTTAAAAGAAACTACAACTTGAATAGCTGGTTTAAAATCAGTAAGAAGTATTCCATTTCTGCACATTGAAAAAAAAATCTACTTAACTTTAGGGAACCACTTTTCCATTCTTAACCAAAAATTGAACATTTCACTTTGATCAATCATTTTAAAAGTTCAGGCCTTTCTCCCATATAGAAAAAGAATGATTTTATCAGCATTTTCACCTCATTAATTTACCACAGATAGTAAATTTGAGCAAAAGAGCAGTAATGAAAAATATGATTATTTAACATCACAGATTAACTGATGATTCTCAAAAAACCTCAAAGTTCTTCACATTCACTTTTATTTAATCGCCTGAGGCAACTGGTGGAACTAGAACTGTATTTGTGTACCTGAGGTTAAAAGAAAATACTGTAGTAGTGAAGCAGGTTAAGAAGGACTATATTGAATTCTATAAGTACAAACTATTTCTACTTCTTCAAGATTTCTTAGTAGCAAAGTCATGATTTCAGCTGGGACAAATAATTTTCTGCACAGAGGCTCACACAAGGCTGCATTTTGGTTTTCTGATGAAAATAGTGGTGATAACACACCCATGGTTTCAGCTGTGGTAGAGCAGTGTTTACACAGAGCTAAGGCTATTTTCACTTCTCATGCTGCCCTGCCAGCGAGGAGCCTGGGGGTCCGCAAGAAGTTCACAAGGGGACACAGCCAGGACAGGTGACCCAGCCTGACCAAAGGGATATTCCATACCACGTTGTGTCATGCGCAGAAATGAAAGATGGGGTAAAGAGAAGAAGGGGAGGGATGTTCTAAGGAATGGTGTTGGTCATCCCAAGAAACTGTTACAGGTGATGAGCCCTCCTGTCCTGGAAGCAGCTGAACACCTGCCTGTTGATGGGAAGTAGCAAACAAATTCTTTGTTTTGCTTTGCTTGTGCACACAGCTTTTGCTTTGCCTAGTAAACTGTTTCTATCTTACCCCACGTGTTCTCACACTTTTACCTTTCTGATTCTTTTCCCTTCCTACCTGGGGAGAGCGAGCAAGCAGCTGCGTGGTACTGAGCTGCCTGCCAGGGTTCAAAAAAAAAAAACACTCCTGAGTTCACTTCTGCCTTGACATTTCTCAACAAACTGTTTTCACTAATACCTAGGCCACAGATTTAAAAGCAGTAATTAAGCCTAAATTTTGATAACCACCTGGAGTTCTGGGTTTGTATTTTTTTTTTTTAATGTTGTATTACACTACAATAAAGCAATTCAAGTCTTTCCAGACCATGGAACCATTGCCATATCCAAATCTTAGTTTCTTAAGATTCTGTGTGTACTGGGCACAGCGCAGTTTCCATACATGCATACCACCTCCTTCCTCACAAAGGTTATGTAAAGGCCAACACATGCTCAAGAATGCAGTGGCTGAGCACTGTTTTTTTGCAACTACCCTTCCTATCTCCTGTGGCCTTTGTGGCACTAACAACAGAACAGAAAGCAATAAGAACACCGTTCACTGTGCCCTTAGCATTTATTTAGGTGTTCAGGAAGCACAACAGGTAGATGCCTGGGGTGGGAAGAGATGGAAGTAGGGAGATAAAAGAATAAGAAAGTAGGAATAATAGAAGTACAGTAACAGAAAGGATCAGGAAGAGCACAGGATGATACTTAAAACTCCAACTGTTGGAGCACACCCATTACAGGTTCTGGAGATTAGCCCACCACTGCATTTTAGCTGCACAGCACAGGTAAAATTTGGGTACACTGGAGGGGAAGAGGCAAGAGGGAGGAAGTTCTTTCAGTTTCCTAAGTTATTTTCACAGAAGTCATATTAAAAACAAATTAAGGTTCCACAGACAGCAAGTAAAATTTAGGATGAGACCGAGCACATGCATGATACTTGACTGCAATAAAAAGCATCATTTTTCCTTCCAGCCTCCTTGTTACATGATGTAGTTAGACTGAAAGACACTAACAAATCATATCAAAGAAAGAACAAGTAGTTTTTTCCTCAGAACATTCTACAAGAACATAAATCCTTTATTCATCATAGAAATTCTAAAAATAAAAAAACACTTCTGCAGTCTGTCTCTAAACTAAAAAAAGTATCCTTTCTGAAATTCTGTTATTCAAAAAAAAAAAGAAATCCCCCAAAAGAAAAGTAAGAATAGTTTCATGCCTGAAGGGCAATAAATATACTACATAAAATTTACAGAACAGAAAAATAACCACAGCCTTTTGTACAAATGCACTTACCAAGTCACAGAACTCAAAAACTAGGAGGTAAGGAATGGCTTCCACACACTGCCCAATGCACTGGAGAACATTTGGATGCTGAAGAATGCTGGGAGTGATAATACAGTTAAGTCAGAAAGATTACAGTATACATTATTCGCAGTATAACATAACACACTGAAATCTCAACTGTAAATTTAAAAACATAATCGGGGGCAGAATGAACAGAAGGTGTGAGTATCCAGCCACAGATTCTCTTTGCACCTTTACTTTGTATTGCTGCAGCATATCATCAAGAGCAGCTGAAACTCAGAGGCTCTCAAAACCACTAAAACAGCACAGCCACAAAAAAAGTCGCACCTATCCAACCACCCCCACCACTCCCTTATACCAAAAATAAGTGTTCATGCATGCAACTGGTTCGTGAACTACACTTGAGGAACTGATCTGGCTAAAAGCTAAACCCTTTTTTTAGCCAGGCTAGCTCCCTGCCAGATGAGTTTCTTTTTCTAAATTGCTTCAAAAATACTCGTGCCAATGCAGCAGAAGGTATGAGAATTCCTCTGACAACCGCCAACAATTTAAGGCTATTTGCAAAGGTAACTAGAACATTAGAAAGCATCTGTAGCATATTCAGGCAAGGTAAGCCACACAAAAGTATACCTGGTAAACTACAGTACTCTCTATTCCAATCAAAATATGAGAAGAGAAATTAGAATACCTTTAATGTATCAAGTACCTTTCTAGTAGGCAAAGACTCAATTTCTACAAGCAAGTAGTTCCAAACAAATTCTGATTTTTTTTTTGCACAAGCCCAATTGCAAGCTACCTGTACAAATTTAGTTTTTAGCACTATGCTGTGTTCATTTTTTTGAATAGGGGAATTTTAAAGAAATTTAAGTGCATCTGATAACAGAGTGTTGCCAGTTCTCTTACTTCCAATACAAAATTCAATTACAAGATTTAAATCTCACTTCTTAAACTCAAGTAATTAGACAATGATAGCTTCAGGATTTCTCCATATAGCAGAATAAAATCTGATAAACCAAACCAAGTACGTTTCCCAATCATGAACAAATAATTACCAAACACATTTATACAAAGAGCTTACATCTAAGCAAACTTGTATTTTGTCACTTTGAATCAACTATATTTTCATAAGACAAGACTTTAATTTGTAAGGCAGGGCAAACAGAGACAGTAACACTGAACAAATATTTTTGCAAGTCATAAGCAATAGTATGAAAGTATTTAAGATAACCTAGTTACAGTTTACTTACTAGTATGGTTCTCCATTTCTTAAAAACTGTTCTTGCTCCTTGAGACCTGCACTTGCCTTCAATTCTTTCACTATCACTCTTGCCACACTAGTGCCTGTATAGATCTCTCCAAGCAGAACCTGAAAAATGATAACCGTTGTCTTTAAATCAGTAAAAAATTGAGTTTCTCTACGAAAGAAAAAAGAGCTAAAAACATGGTGCATGGAAGATTTTCTGGCTTGTCAACACATGTAGAGCTCTGATAATTAAACACACATACTTAATAAATCTTGACAATTGATCAACACATCAGCTTTCAGAAAATCTCTTTTTGTGAAGACCATTTATTTACTTAAGTGGTTGTTTTTTTCTAGAAAACATTGGTAGTAACAGAAACATATTAATTTAATCCCATGGAAGTGAAATGTCTAGATAGTGGCTTTGGTAAGAAATTGCATTTAAGTTAAAGAAGCACTAATCATAGCTAAAAATAGTGCATGCAAGTAAACAATTTCAACTATGGCTTATGCTATTATAACTCTTTTAAATAAAGAGCATCATATTAAAGGAAATAGAGTAGTCTGGTTAGTTAGGAGGAAAACTCAACCTGAAGTACAACGTTAAAGAACTCCTCACCTTTCCAAACCAGCCATTTCCAATTTCCTGGATGTAGTTTAGACTCTGACGTGCAACTTGAGACTTTGATCCATCTGTTATACACAACAAAACAAATGGTACATGCAGCTAACCACTCAGATTGACAAAGTTAAGCAACCGCTGAGGAAAAAATGCATGTTCCTAGAATATTTATTCCCACTTACATGTATATATATTCATGCTAAACAACAAAATGTAGTATGAACAAAATGAAGTATGAAGGTAATGTGACAATAGTATTCAAGAAAAACTTCTCAGCTTCTAAACCATTTGTACCAGAATACCCACCCCACCCAAAAGATGTGTCTCTATGACACATAAACCTCTTTTTAAAAAAAAAGTTCAGTAAGACAGCAAAAAGAATGAGTTCTAATTCCAATACAAGTGTATCATACACTGTACTGGGACATAGCAAATTACACACTTACACAAATTTCTGCGTAAACAGAAGAAAAAACAAAACACTCACTGCTTCTATATCTTAACATTTATAGTTATAGAGTTACCATTTTAAGAGAAAAGGGTTGACTGCTTTACTCTTCAGTCCAACTGCCCTACTTACAGCTACCATCTAGAAGGAGGACATTTTCTGACTAAAAATACTTTGCATAAAGAGTATAGAGAGGCAAAGGAAAGAAAGCAAGACAAAGACCTTGGCAGAGGATCAACAGAAACAAGGATAGACTCTATACTATGGAAGAGATTGAGCAGCATTCTCTCTCTTACAGTGGTATTAAGAAAGGGATACAGCTGAAACAGTAGCACTGCTGCCAAGTAAGAGATTCACTCTTGCTTCCATTTAAGACTAATGTCTAAAGTCCATTGACAACTCAGCCACGATGACAACTACTAAAGCATGGAAGCCACTGACATCCCTAGAGCATTTCAAACCCTTTATGCATGTAGATATATAAAGGAAGCAGTCTAAACAGATTTAAGCCAGTTTCAGTCTTTTAAGCTAGTATATACAGCACCTGCTGGAAGTTATATTTTAAGGAATTTCACACTATACCCTACAAAAATGTAGGGTTAATTAACTCAGTTTAATTCAATCTGTAACAGTTAAACTTAAAAAGTCTATTTTACCTGCGCGAGATGGAAACTGGGAGGGAGTCGGTAAAGCAATACTGGGAACTGAAAGAGTAAAAACTTCTGCTGGAGACTGAACTGATGGAGTATCTTCTGCTGGAGGTGTAAAATCTATTTCATCATCAAAGTTATCTTCAAATTCCTGAAATAAAAAATTAGTACTCAAACTAGTGTCTTAAAAATAGCACTAATACATTTCTTTTAGTTTCTTATCTGAATACATAAACTTGACTACAATGAAATAACCACCTGAAGGTAAAATATGACCCATTACAAAGGGCTTCGTTTTTAAGTGAGATAACCTACTAATATTAAAAGAAACCATCTGAAAAGCTGAAAAAAAAAATAATTGTAGTTTTTAAAGCATTTCATCTGAATGAGCAATGATAAGGAGACTCATTTTTTCTAGACAGTGACAGATTTTTTATACTTCTATTCCTTGTTTTCAAATTATTGCTGAATAAGGGAATTAAAGCAATGAGTACTAACTTCATCAAAAATACGTAGGGTTTTTCAGGGACTTTCCTCAGAAATGAAAGCAAAACTCAAATTTAGAAACACCAATGACTGATGTTTCAAAAGTAACTGTTCTCTGATAACACCTCAATAGATTTGTGACACTGGATATGCATCTTCAATAATATTTGCCAGGAACATCTTAAAACATCTTAAAAACTGTAAGCAGACTAAACCCAGCAAATGAAAACAAACAGCAAAAAAAAAATCTGTACAGTAAAATTGTCTCGGGCTATACTTTCGCTACTGATCCTAATAAATAGTAATGATTTTGAAAAGACATTAAAGATCCTTACTGCAGCATGGATCAAGTACTTAACCAGCTGCAACAGTATTTTACAGCATGTAGAAATACATTTGCCAGCTACTTCAGAAGAGGAAATGTACGGCAATAAAAGTGTCACTAACCACAAAGTATTAGCACAAGTAATAAGTATCCTGGAAATCGGACTGCATCTGCAAATACCACTTGTATATAGCATCTGTAAGTTCAAATGCTTACCTTGAAATCTATCTCAGGGTCTTTGCAGCAGGAGACACAGTTTACAAGCAGTATTACCAGTACTACTAGAGTACATACACACAGAATCACAAAAGATGAGGAAACTTCAGCTGTAGCTCCTTGTCCTAGAAGGAAACATGTATGTAATATTATATAAATTATATACATGTATGTAGTATTATGTAAATTATTATATAAATGTAGTATTATATAAATATATTTAGCAATTTAAGAAGTTCCTTCAGAATTTATTTCTCCCTCAGAATTCCTTCAGAATTTATTTAAAAGATAAGTTTGAACATTTAACTCTGAAGATATGATTAAAGTAAAAAGAAACTGACCAAAAAGGACAAAACTTGCAAAATATTTGTATGTTCTATAAGCTGCTTGCACACTTTGGACTTTAGCTAGAAGAACTCCTCACGTGAATTGTGTACAGATTTCTAACATACTACTATATGGCATTGCTGTCTCTTTCAATAAATGCAATCATGACAGTCTGCCAAACACACAAGTTGTTTTCACAAGTGCAATGGATCTAACCAACTCCACCCTCAATTCCTGTTTCCTTGTGATTCTTCGGGTGATTTGTCTCCATTTCAAGTTTAGACATGCTCTCTCACCATTCTGTAAATGCATTTCCCAATAGCATACTTCCATATTAGCTGATAAAGACGTTCTACAACACATTTTATACGAATGAGTCAGGTAATCATTCCTTGCACAGAACCAAAAACCTCACACAGCATTTTAACAGAATCTTAAGGCATTGCTAGATGAATTAAACTAATTTTCATGCCTGTTTTTGATTTTAAGTTGAAGGGAAAAAAAAAAAAAAAAAGTATTTGGGTAGTTCCCTAGGAAACCACAGCTCATATCTTGAGGGTTGGGTTATTTTTTTGTTTTTGCTGTTTGTTTTTGGTTCTTAAACAGGCACTGGTATATGGCTTGAAGAATAGTAGGACCATAACTGATTAAGATATATTTAGATATTACATCAGCATTGCAAAAGTTACACAATGTCAGGTGACCTAGTCTGACTGGATTTTTAGGGAACCTCTAAGGATCAATGGGAACCTCTTGCAATGGAACACAATAAAGCCTTAAAAATAAAGAAAACAAGAAGTTGATCACCATAACTAAGGACATACAAACCTGCCCAACTAGCTCTTAATCTTTAAAAAACTACAAGGATTCCAAGAAAAAGCTACAGCTGTTCACCACTTTCTGCAGAACACCTACAGAATATTTACTTATTTTCATTTCATGTAAAAGATAAATTGACAAACTACTGCTTCATCGTACTTTTGGAACTTATAAGTTTTCTGCACAACAGATTAGGAACATTAGCCATCCATACAACAATGCAAAAATTTAAAAAGGTTTTCAAGCAAGCAATGCTATTTCTAGTCTCAACAGCAGCTCTGGCGTTCCAGACTCATTAGAGGACCCAAATACTGCATTTCTAACTATTACATGCTGTTTGAATGCACATCAACCACGACATGATGCTATTTAACCACCTTTTAGTCATAATTCTGAAAAGTCTCTGCTGAGGGTTCTCAATAGAATGATTTACATTCATTTAAATCAAGGCTCCCACGTTACGCCTTTGTATATCTCATTTATAAGCATCAACAAGGAAATGGAAAAGTAAACACTAATTTATGTTTGCTTCCCTCAGATGGTTAGTAACATTGCTAAGCAGACTGAAAATTACCTAAACCACAAATATAAGCAAATACATTGTGGAATAAGTCATTAGATAGCTGCATTACTGAAATAAACACACACAGGTAAAAGGGCTTCAGAGGAAGCTTAAAAGATTCCCTTGAACTTTTAACTGAAGCCAAATAATAAAAGGTAGCTTTAGTACAGAAAAATGTAAATGGATTTATGGTACCAGGTATTACTAATTATTTTAAATGTTTTCCCAAAACCATCCCACCCAATTTCCAAACAGCTTCCTCACCTTCACAATCAACAGCCCTGAAATGAGAAGCAAACTCACCACAGAGCGTCTACCAACCAGATGCAGATTCTCCCTTATTAACACGCACCTGGGAACACATCACCACAATTACAATATATATTCTTCCCAGTAGAAAACCAAAGTTCCTAAGCCCCACTCTAGCACAGCACAGAGTGCAGTTTATTGCACTAGGAGGATTCTCTCGGTCTCGGAGGACTTACACCAGTCTTCTGGCTTATTCAACTCTGAGGCATTAATGATCATAAGCTACGTTAACTGTACAAGTTAATTCCACCGTATATGCCCTCAGCTATTTATATGAAAAAATAAACAACACATTGTGTTTACAGTTTCTTCTGTAAAGAAAACTGTAAATTTACCAAGCCTGAAGTCTAGAGTGTTTTGTGCAAGTTATACTCTTCTCCATAATGTAACCACCACCATTAAATGTCTTGGAAGGAATTCAGAAAAAAATCTGCTGCTGCTCATTGTGTTACTTCTTAACCTTAGAGAATTCCCAAGAAATTGTGTGTAATAACAGCACATAACTGGAGAAGGCAATGAAGGTGGGTTTTTTTTGCGTTTTTTTTTTTTTTTTTTTTTTTTTTCACAAAAAAAAAGATCATCTTTGAAAAGGCAACTAACCATTAGTGGTTCATTAAGATGGAAGACACCTAATCTGCCAAAAACACAAGGAAAACGTTCATATACAAAGTTATAAAAAGATGCTTTAATGTAAGAAAAATGCCAATTATCATGAGCAAGTTTCTGCAACACTTACAGAATAGCATTTCAGATGACTCACACAAGTGCTACTTACTAAGAATTACAGAATCCAGATCTATTTGGATAAACTTTGAAGTCTCACACGGTCATTAATAAGTGGTATCTTTAATTTGCACTTTTAAAAAAGATTAATGTAGAATTAAATATAAAATGACAACCTATAATTGAGCTAAAAATATCAGTGAAGTTATTTTAATATCTTGCATAAATACATATTCAGTGATGGAAGTCACTGATTAAATATTGGAAGTAGTGTTTGACAAATTGCTGCAGTATAACCTCTTTTGCATTTTTCCAACTATTTCCATCTAATTATTAATTCACTGGAACTTCGTAAAATGACTGCAAACTGAAAAGGTAGGAGGTGTTTAATTCCTTTCTTTTGTTTGTAAATTGTGAAAGTATTTGCACCTATTATAAAGGTGCACGTGTATATTTACAAGATCCTGACCTTAATGCAAAGAGAGAAATCAGTTCAACTGAATATAAAGGACCATTTGGTTGCAAGAGTTTCTCTAATAAAAATCTGCTAAAATATATTGTAAATTAATTTTAATCTAAACCAAGATAAAAATGTATCCAATATCACTTACAATTTTGTATCTAAGTTTAAATTCTTCGCATAATAGATGCTGAAAGTAAAGTATTTATTAAATTTACTTTCAGCATATCATCTCAGTTAAGAAACTATCATCTACTGTAACTACACAGCAACAACCTACTACATTCTTTAGGATATGAACTGCAAAACAGATCCAAAAAATACTACATGAAAAATGTGAACAACATAAAGCTTCATGCTTTTTTTCTCAAAGCTTTACCATGTTAAATTCCAACTTGATGCTGTTACACATTTTTAAAAGCATATGTTATCATAAGTAGTAGGTATTTAATTAACAGCTATTGGAAGCAGGTTTTTCAGCACCTCTGAAGACTGCCATTGCAAAAGCAAAATTTACACTGAAGTGTAAATTTGAACACAGCACATCTGAAGTCAAGCCCTGCATACGTGCAAGTACAGGAACACACAAAAACCAATAATGATAAATTATGCTGGCATTCTCAGGACCAAGTATAGACGTGAGAACAAACTTCAATAAGTACTAGCATGTCTCAAGGGGTAGAAAAAGGCTACTTCCAGACAAAGTATATTTCAAAAAAAGTATATAGCTCAGGATTCTGTATTAAGGTTTCTGTATTTTAAGTCTACTTTCTTCAAAAGACAGTAGACACATCAAATGTACCAACTAAGCAAACAAAAGTTGAAAGAGGAACTCATCTGGAACTGGTTTCCCTCTCTGTCCAATTTTCCAGTTTTGCCCACAATCACCTTGAACACTCACTCATGTCATCTGTGGCATCCTGTGGTACCATCACATAGGAATGACACGCACACCGGGCTGCCAAGCAGTAAATCCACGTTCACTTGCCAGCCAGCAGCCACCACTCAAAACGGGCACAGGATTAGATGTAACTGCCAGCCCTGTATGAGGGACAGCAGACCTGCCTCTCCCTTCCCTTACCAGAGATCAAAAGCCATGGAGCATGAACACCACCTCTCTAAAATTTGGTACAAAGTGATTTATCATATTGTTAAGGTCTTAAATCTTCAGGAAATTGGGCTAAAAAAAAAAAAAAAAAGCAGCACAACACTGCACATTTCTAAGCTCAGGAAAAAAAAATCAATGTACATGACAGACATGACTTAGTACGCTAACAAAAGACACTGCTGTGATAAAGACAGTGCAAGGCCCAGATAAAGTAAGCATTATTAGAGCAGCACAGGGAACTTCGAGGGAGCATCTGATTTTAAGCTTTCAGCACAGTAGTTGCTATGCGACAACAGTCCCACGGCATAAGAAAGTGCCTCTTTTCTTTCAAGAGCAGCTATCTAAATGGCAGCTCCACACTAATAGCTATAACTATTCCAGCACAAATCTAGCATGACAGCAGTCACTTAAACTGCCTTTTGAACACCCTGAAATTATACGATCAGGAACTGAGATGTTACCTTATGACATCAAGTCAGAACACAACATCATTTCAAATACTATTGAATGGCCAAATCCGATGTTTCTCTCCAGCTACATCCATGATATCTGTCATAAACCTGACCAGTTTACTTACTGTGCTATTCATAGATATTAACGTAACCAGATTAAATATGTAATAATGCTAATTTATACCGTTTTTCATAAATACGCATTTAAAAGCTACTCTGACTTTCCTAAGTAATGCTGTCATTTTCTTCTGTGCTAGCAATTAACTTGAAAATTAACTTGTTCTCAACTCCTACCTAGTTCTTCACATGTCAGATTTACATCGCTATCTGTTCTCACAAAGGGTTTCTCCTGCATTTGTTTACTCCATGAAGTCTTCAGAGCCTTGCTGCTAATACAGACAAAACCAAGACTCGGTGCTATCTGTGTAAGAAGGCCTAGAGGTAACAGGCAGAATACTAACACAAAAGACTCTTTAAAACAACCTTATATGTATCTTTTGTGTAATGCTTGATTAGTATGGCAAGGCAAAGCACAATGTGCCTTGCAATTCCTTTGTTTCATAAAAAAATCTCATGAGCCAATTCTGTTAGTTACTGCATTCCTATCATCTCTTTTTTTTTTTTCCTATGCTCCATTTAACAGCGGAACCAAAAACCAGCATCATCTTCGAGAGTAAGCTTCAGCTGGTATTTGTGCAGCACCATCATGCAGCACAATGTTACGTTACAATAGGTTTTACAATATTATATTAGAATTGCATCAAGTCACTGTTAACCTTCAATTAAGACACAGCACAAGCAGACGAACCTAGCGTAAGTTTGGAAGGAGTGTTATTTACACTTCAGCCATTCTTTCCAAAGGAAATGAGGAGAGCTTTAGCACAAGAGGCACGTAACAGAACTCCATATGCCAATCAGCCATTTGATTTGAATGACCATTACCAATACAGCAAGAGGAAACGTTCCCAAGATCTCAGATGACTTTCATTGACTTGATGTCCTCAGCATAATGCCAGCATCTTAATGAAATCTCAAACTGCTTCCAAATGCCCAAGTTATGTCAAGTGGTTCCTTCAACAAGCAAGTCCCTAAGAGCAGTCATACATAATATCCCTCAAGGGACTTTAATCAGGTTCTCAGCTTATGTCTGAACTCTTCAGCTTTCACATTTTTAATACTTGTTGCCATTCAAAGAAAAACCCAAACATTTTAAAGCAATAAAAATCATCTGGAACAAACTACTGAAAAGTTTATTAACTGAAGAGTTATTTCAAAAGCCTTCCCTCTCGTTATGTTATTACTACCCTTGTACTGGATCAGGCAATGTTTGCATACCTAACACAAATAACTTTTGATATGGATGACACATCTTATTTTCTCTTCTTCCTTACAACTATCCAAAAAAACAATAGCTACACTCTCAAGAAAAAGAGCTCTAAGAACTTAACAGCTGAGTTACTTGGGCACACTTGTACTTAGTCTTTCTGAATACAAGAGGCAGCAATTAACATTTTATCAATAAGAAATTGACTGCCTAAATCTGAATTCCCTTACACAGCCTAAATCAAAATATTACGCGTAAGAAGACGTTTTCAATAGTAGTGGAAAAGAAATCACAAGCAAGTTACTCGCTTACTGTATTATTCTAGACAGAAATTGAACCATTTTACCCCTCTCTACTCAACTTGGCCTTTACCACCCTTGCTTTATCCTAGATTATTATTAAAGTCCTTCGTGGTGAGATGTGGACAGGATAAAAGACTAAAACAGGTGCACAGACATTTCTTTTGAAAAAACACCAGCTTTTCTTCTTCTTCCTAACAGCTAATCATCAGAAATAAGGGTAGTGAAGACAGCAAGTGGCAATTTCCTACTGAACTTCTCCCATGAAGCCGTAAAAAAGCACCTTTGCCCCCCTTGTGCTCAACACAGTTCTACTCAAAGAAAAGTCAAATTCATAATTAAAGGTGTTTTGTGGACATGACCCTGAAATCATTACTGTCCCATGCAACAAACAACACATTGAAGAAGAAATAGTAGCTCCTTCATATCACAACCAGATGAGTAACTGTGTCAGCAATTCTTGGCAAATCGGCTCAGTCTTCCCATTTGTCCTTAAAAAGAATACAAACCTCTCCTGTCATCCAATGCTTTTTCAAACTGTTTTATCCCATGCTCCCCCCCAAATACTTCTACAGTGTGCTTCAAGTGAGCTTCTGCAGCTGCTGAAATCCACTTTGTACTCGAGGCTGGCAGAGGTTACTTATCCTAAGTCACGAATAGCTGTGACAACGTTGGATCCCCAAGCCATACAGCATCCCAAAACCACCCTGCTCCAATCCGCATTTTCTTCTGAACACTTATCCTGGCCCACCTCAGTGTTGGCACAACAATTAGCAAGTAGCACAGCTATGAGTTGGGGTTAGTTCTGTATTTGTCCTTATTCTGTTACTCCACAAAACTTCAAAGTGATGTCAAAGAATAGCTCGTAAAACAGCATAGGGCTCAATTTTAATAAGGAATAAGTATAGGCTAGCACTTCCAGTGTTTATAGAGCAAGGTCTGTTTGAAGTTGAAGTGTTAAAATGTTGTATTTGCACAAAGCAAGATCTTAAGGAAAAAAATGTAAGTCTTCAATAATAATATTTCCTATGCTTTCATGGTAATGTTTCTGGAGAATCTAGGTTAATTAAAATCTTGCAAAGGCTGCAGCTGATTCTTGAGTGTGTGTGTACACACACACACTATATACACACTTTAAAAAAAAAAAAAAAAAAAGAATTCTGCAGAGCACACTTTGTAACATGCTGCTAGATGTTAGTTTTAACAACATATTCCTACCCAAGGACAGTATGATTCCATGCACTTTAATATCTCTCCAATTGTGAGGCACATGAGCTGGTAGGTTTTTTAAAACAAAACAAAAAAACAGGGTAGACCACAGTCATCTAAAGTATGAGAAGATTACATATCGTGGCATCTCAAACCATCAGAGTTATCTGCAGCATGGAAACTACAATTTCCATACCTCTTCCTCCCACCACCTGAAAGTCCATGCATCTGAGAGCACTGTCCAAATGCTTCAGGAACACCAGCAGGCTCAATGCCATGACCACTGCCCTGGGCAGCCTGTCCCAGTGCCCGACCACCCTCCTGGTGAAAAACCTCTCCCTGATACCCAGCCTGACCCTCCCCTGTCCCAGCTCCATGCCGTTCCCCCGGGTCCTGTCGCTGTCCCCAGAGAGCAGTGCTCAGTATCTGCCCTCCACAGCCCTTGTGAAGAGAGATTGTTTTGAAGAGACAAATTACTTCTGGTTCATGCAAAAGGAATCCACACTTGCAACATTCACTGATGGTATTTTCTAGAATCCTAATGTTACCAAAACATTTCCAATTTCCATGTAAGACTGGGATAAGGTACATGGAAAACAATGCAATCATTTTGCCAGAAGAGCTTGTTCACCTTTATTTCTCATCCCCATCCACAGATGAAGAATCTCTATGAGAGAGAACGGGCCACATGCCTGATTTCAGAGAACTGGATCTAGCCTACAAGCTGAAAACTTAAAGGCAGTACTCAGAAGCCTGTCTGAGTACTGCCCAACTTCCCCACACCTCTTTCGTAACAGAGAAATCTCAGGGTACAAAGGTAGCTCTAGAACAATTCACATCCCTGTTGAATCACTGAAGTGACGTTTCCATTAAGGAAACTCTCCGTGTAGCACTGGATGACACTTAGTGCTACTTCAGACCAGCTTTTCATACTGAATCCCCTCAGCAGACAATTCCCTGACACAGCTTGCTTCACTCCATCACCCTGCCTAAGCTGCATCTGGCACAACACCTTCCTGCTCCAAGTTATGCTTAATGAACCTCTCAGTCTTAAACAACTGACACACTTTGAACATCTCCAATTATGTCTATGAGACGTTTCTAGTACCACTGAAGTTGTTCAAGGCCTTTCAAGTAGTACAATGAGAACAGTTTATATAGAGCAATCAAAGTGCCAAAGCTATTGCAGAACCCCACCAGGCTCCATGTACTAGATACACTCAACAGAATGGCAGGCCCAAAACGAAGTTTAAAGAAATCCAGTACTCCGTGCATTGTACTTCTGCTGCTGAAATAGCACATAAGGAGCAGGACAGAGAACCAGCCTCTGGCATTATGCTGAGGATCCCCATGTCCTGCACAGGCAAACTACACATACAGGGACTGAAACCAGACTACAGCAAACATTCAGAAAATGACTTCTATTCAGATTTGCCTGACAGTTGGTCAGTAGCCCCCCCCCAGAATATAACCTGGCCTTTTGTGCTTTCCAAATGTTGGCTCTGACTATATAACACAAACTCCTTTTTCATCCAGGACCCGTGGTAAAACCAGCACTCACCAATGGGGCTTTCCTTTCAAACCCAGGTCTAATGCCACAACCACAGCTTTGAGACTGCCTCTGATCAGTGCTATCTTAACATGCTACAATACCTGAGGAATTATTAAACATACCACAGCATTCAAGATGTGAGAAAACACCTCAGAAAGGCGCTGCCTCCTCTAAGGACTGCTTCGGTTCTAGCAAACTCTAGACACCTTACAGCCAGAGGCAGAGAAAGCAGACCAAGCCTGTGAACAAAGCCTTGCAGGGAACATTCCTGCAGGCCAAGAGCTGGGGTTGCCTTCTTACCTCAAAGTCACAAAGTCACAGAGAGAAACAAAAGATGAAAGACAACCCAGCAGCTCTAGCTCTACAATTATTAGGCATCTGGGTCAGAAGTTAGAAAAAGAAATACAGGGAGAAGTAAACAAATGTAGTGCTTGAAAGAGAGAAGAAAGGTTAGGTGAACAGACCACTCCCAAGAAAACTATACCATTGATTAAAACCCCTTTACAAGGGAGATTTTTCTTAACTTCAAATGATCTGGGTCTCTACCTTGCATTTGCTTAGAAAATTGCTTTTCTCATAATGTGCAACTGTCAGATATACTGTACAGAGATCCAAACCACAGGCTACAACCACAAGCAGGCCCCAGGCCGACACAACACCAAGCAAAATATCAAGCCAAAGCAACTCAAAACCAACAGCTTTCCCAAGAGTACACGTGAACTACAGAACTCATCTTAGCAAATAAAAAGAGAAGAAAATCTCACACTGTCACCTGTGGCCAGCTGACTATACTAGGTAGAGCTGCACGAACAACATCTAGCTATCTCTGGCCACTAGACACAAATTTCTGTCTCTTTTCTGGAGCTGTGCATTACCAGGCTCTTCAACAAGGCTCCACTGCCGTGCCATGCAGCTGGTCCAGGAGGGCAGTCCACAAGGAAGGTCCTGGCACAAACCAAGGACTCGTGTAGGCACCAGTGCAGCAGCCTCAGTTCAACTGAGCAGACCATGTAATTCAGCACAGATGTAAGACCAAACACACTCGTTAAAACGCTACCACCTATTCAAGTTTTGCAAGAAAATAAGAGTTCTTTTGAGTCCCTGTTCCTTTGCACTTGCAAGGACTTCATAAAGCAGAGAGATGATAGAAATGCTTTGTCTGACATTAACGTACATACCCTTGATTCACATTCCAAGCTTTCTGGGGAGGCAGCTGAATTAAGGCCACGTATGAAAATCCCAGTCGAAAACAAAGCAAGCATTAATTTAAATAGAAAGCTTTAGCACAGTAAAGCAGAAGTGTCAGATTATAATTCAGTATGCTTGTCTGCAAAACAGTGCTGCTCCCAATTTTCCAAATACCCTTACTTTAGTCACACAGCACTAAAGATGAAAATTGTCCTAGCTTGATGCATTCAGGTAAAATCACTGATGCTCCACAGCCTCAGAAAAACTGCAGTATTTCATTTTTTGAACTCTTCTACTTTTAACAGATTAGGTAATACATTCTTCAAAAGCTGGTATCAACTGGACCTGTCCCAAGCTCTTACCTCCAGGATAAGGTGAAACCATTAATTCAGAACTATCACCGTACATATCAGTATCCTTCTTTTCCATTCACAGAATAAATTAAAGTTGGTCTAAGTATTTCTAGCTAGTAACATCTTTGACATCTTGCTTTTCCTATCTGTTACAATAATTGCTATGAAGCATACTAGGGGAACAGTTAAAGCAAAGTTTCCTTTACCACGTCCTTTTTTTTTCCCAACAAGTTCAGAAATACAACCTCAAAAACAGGAGACAAACACAGAACACATCAATGCACACCTTCACCTGCAAACACTGTGAAGCCAGACTTAAGGAACAAGCTGCATCATTCACCTTGATCAAGACCCCAGGAACCTGACAATTCCCCAGCTGTGGTCTGGGATACTTCCACACTATTTCCACAAAATGGAACATTTTTGAACACGGGCTCCAATCTTTTCCTGCTAGAACCTGCCCATTCTCACTTCTTGCTTTCTTCCTTCCTTCCTGAAAGGGAAATTTATTTATTATGGGTATATTCCATGAACTATTCCACAAAGTTCACTACAACTACTTCAGATAACACAGATCCTTTTCTCCTTTTCTGTGGATTGCCATCCTTCCAGTAAAGTGCTTGGGGCAACACACATCAAAATGTTTCTCCCCTGTCAGAGAAGTAGCCCTTCTTGCTAGGTGCAGAATTGTGGGATCTTGAAGTAACTCTGAAATGCCTTACTAATTATTTTAGGAAAAGCCCATTAAATTCTTCACAAGTTCACAACTCTTTAATATCAGATTGCGCATTATGGTCAACTGCAAGAACTGCTAAGGCCTACAACAGAGACCATAATTTCCAAAATCATCAATGAACACCAGTCTCAATAAAGGAAATCAAAGCAGCTTATCACAGGATACATGAGAAAGTCATAATATGGCTGAAGCTGTTCTCAAACACAATTCATGCCTCCTACCCCAGCAGAATAAAAGTTACAGGCTTGTTTTCGGGACAGTTTATAAAATGTGCTTAGTATGACAGAGAGGGTTCAAGACAAAACTGTCTGTCAACCATGGGTGAGCTATTCAAGGGAAGGGAAAAGAGGTCCTTGTAGCTTTCCAGCTGCTTACTGCTGTCCTGATGATATGGGATGTGCTGCAGAACCTGCTGCACACAAAACCATTTGTACACATTATCTCATTCAGAAAAGAAGATCGTTGAAAGTCTTCTCAGCAAAAGTGATGCCACTGAAACTGGAAAAGGTTCCTCTTGAGGCTTTAAGGGTCTAAATACTAAATATCTTTCAATCAAATAATCCAAATACACTGCTTCTTACTATATGGGCAAAGATACAGGAGAAACCAGGAGTTCCATTTCCCCCAAGTCCACTGGGTTTCCCATGCAGGATGTGGCAGTTTGCTGAATTTCAGGTAATACCCCACATACATATACCTTGGGCTAAGATTATAACCAAAGACACCCTATGAAGTTCGGGTATGACATTCACTTTGTATTAGTGCAACATTACAGCATCACGAGTACTTCCCCTAGCTGTACTATACTTAACATATCTAATTTAGCCTCTTTTTAAAAAAGGTAACTGTAATGAAATTTCCTGCAATAGGTCCAATCAACTTTTCATTCTGACAGCTAAGCTTTTTGCCAGTGTCGTAGAAATTACATCTTCAGCTCCAAGCTTTGTAAGATATGTGATAGTCCTGATAGCAGAGCAATTTTTATTAAAATAAAAAAAAAACTAGGCTACTTCGAGAATACTTAATGCAGACATCGACACCTAGCTTTAAATAGAAAAACTAATAACATGTCAGGAAAAGACAGACAGAAAAGGAAGAAACCACCACACAGACCTGACTACACTGTCTTACCTTGGGGCCTGATGACAAGCCAACGTTATTTGCAAAATCTTCAAGCATTTCATAAGTGAGAAAATTATCATTTAGTCTCAAAGGAAATACAAATGTGACTGACAGTTCTTGTTTTTTTTGGAGGCTTACTTTTATAGGAAGACTGACCTCAAGGAAGGCTGACAGAAGGAGTAATTCATGAACAATTCTTAATTTTTCTTGGGAAGAAAATAAGTGGGAAAAAAATGCATGGATCCTGCTAAAGGCAGCATGTGTTCCACTGCCAGTTTTGATACTTTCCGTGGACCAGCAGCCAAATTACCTAATCTCTGTGCTTCAGATCTGTCTCCCTCCCCACTGCTGCTGCTTCTCCACTCCAAATGTGGAGTCTATTTCAGCTGCTAAACTCTTGGGGACTGAATCTCAGCGTGCATTCAAGCCAAGCCTAACCAAATTCTGTCCTAATACAATTTTATGCTTGCAAGCTGCGATAAAACACATACGCACAAAAAAAGTGGTTCTTACCTATGCATACTAATACACCTCCCAGCAGTAATTCCTAACGTTGAGAGAGCACATTTTTCATTCTATGTCTCTAGGATAAACAGGAAAACGAGGCAGGGAAGCGGAGGCAGGCAGCGTTACCTAATACGTGACAAACAAGCACGGACTCCGTGCCTGCTCAGGGAGACGAGGGCGCGGGGGGGACCCGGCTATCCGGGCCGGAAACGAGGGAAGCGCCGTCTGCCCTCGGAGCCTCCACCCCGCACCGGGAGCCGGGCCGGGCAGTCCCCACGGAGCAGGGGAATCCCGCGGAGCCCCGAACGGCGCCCGCCGCAGAACGGCCGCGTGTGGCCGGACACCCCGCAGCGATGCGCGACCCCCTCGCGGCCCCCCCCCCGCCTCACCTGCCGCTGCTGACGGAAGCGGAGCCGCCCCGGCGGCACCCAGGAGCAGCGGGAGCAGGAGGGCGGCGGGCAGGCCGGGCCCGAGGGGCTGCGGGCTGAGGGGCGGCGGACCGGCCTCCCGCCGCCCGGCCCCGCCGCGCTGCCGCATCCCCTCCCCGCGCTGCCGCCCGGCGCCCGAGCCGGGGCTCTCGGTTCCCAGCGGTTCCCGGCGGATCCCAGAGGCTCTCAGCGGCTCCCCGCGGCCCCCCCGGAGGTCGCTGCCCCCCGCCTCGGCGGCGCCGCCGCCCGCGGCATCGGCCCCGCAGCCCCGCTCCCCTCACGGAGCCCCGCCGGCCGCCGCCGCCGCCATCTTCCGGGCTACCTGACGGGGAGGGAGGGGCGCGCTGCTGACTGGCAGCCCGGCGGGCCAATCAGCCCGCGTCTCGCTATAGTGAGGCGGGAGCGCTGGGCGGTACAGGGCCGAGCGGTGATCGGCAGCCGCGTCAGCCAATCGCTGCGGGCTGGGCCGAGCGAAGGCTGCGGCTGGAGGAGGGCGGGACGCGCTCGGCGATCGGCCCGCAGTACGGGCCGCGGAGGGGGGCGGGGCTTCTTCGGCATTGAAGGCTCCCTCCGCCAATCGGCGGGCAGCGCGGAGCCCGGGGGCGGGAGGAGCAGCCCGGCCGAGCCCGCGCAGGGCGGGGGGAGCCCCTCAGAGCGCTGCCCCCTGCAGGAGGGGCTGAGGGGCGGCGGGCGGCGGGCGGGGGCCTTGTTGTTACAGCGGGGCTCGGGCACGGCGCACACACGGGGCCCCACCTCGGTCCCGTTTGTAAATATTCAGGTTTTACAGAGCACGGAGACGAGGTGACAGCATTAAGCAACGTAAACACCAGCGGTAATCCCAAGCAACCAGACGCTGCATAGAGTGAGGAAATGGAGAAAGACCGTACGGCTCGCTCCATTTCCATTTTCCCAATAATTTAGCAGAATGGGCTAATTATGGCAGGGTTATATAATGGATCTGGGAGCACAACTTGTCCCAAGCAATGTCCTACGAGCACGCCCCTGGGAGCTCAGGAAAGGAAAGCTTCGTGCCCCAAGCAGCACCGAGGACACTATGTTCAGGCAGACACAAACAGAAACCAAAATCCGTATCTCTAGCAATTTTTTCTAGCGTAATTTTGCTCCTGCCATAGACGTCTACTGAAAGTCTAACTACCCTCCTGCTACCAATCTGTGTCTACCCCCTGATAAGTTCTCTCTGGCTCGAAGACATTAATTGTATTACCAAATGTCCCATATTTTTTGAAATGCCCTAATTACTTTTTCTTCCACAGGAAGTATTGTACTTGAACAGCAATGCGGCAGACAATCTTTTGTCATTTTAGTAAACTATTGTTAATGCATTATGCTGCTTCTTGTGAATGTTTTAAAGCAAGAGATTATTCCAAATTATTCCTTGCCTGGCTGTCCATAGATTTTAGTACTGGGAAGGCAAAATAGGGCTTCTTCCCTTTAAAATCACTGATATGCAATAAGCAGTAGGTTACACAACATTATTTTTTTCATGTACAAACAACTACTATGTTAATTTAAATAGTTCTGTATGGATTAAAAACTGGTGCTGGTGACAAGCCTCTAGTCTGGTCTTTGTCTACACATATATAATATCCACTGGAAGCTTCAAAAATATTCCTTGATTCTTCACTCTACCAAATCTCCCTTCTGAATATGGACATCAGGGCTGGGGCCTCTGGATGTGTTTTCCTTCTAGTTGACACTTTATCCATTTAATGATGGTTATTCAAACCACACTGTGCTATTATGGTATAACTACATGGGCAAATCTGATTCCTACCTATCACTCTGGTATCTAGGGTCTGTGGTATTTCTGACATCTGTCACTGGCTTCCTGCAAATTTCATAAGCAAATAGTTTTGAGGTTCATAGCAGCTACAGACCTTAAGTTTAAAACTTCTCTTGTAGCCTAGCAGCAGGTTTACAATGTAAGGGTGTTCTCACTTCAACAGTGAAAACAATTCAGTGCATTTTAACCACAGCAGACTGCTTCACTTCACAGCCCACCCCATCCTAATTGAATGCTAGACCTTTGATGTTATTTGCTGATAAAGCATCATGTTGTAATATTATCTGGGAAGTGATGGTAACCTATCATTAAAAGGACTTGTCAGAGCACTATTCTATAATGACAGTACACTTAAGGTTAGCTGTGAATTAGTCATTGGTAGAATATGAAGTTGAAGCTACAAAACCAACCCTTCCTATCCTTTGTTCTATGTGTTAGTCACAGTTACTCCCTATCTACAAATATACCACAAGCATACCAAAAACAAAGACACAAATCCTAATCTCGTATCTGCCATCACCAGGAATGCTACAATTCACTCATTTCCCGTTTCTGCAGCTGAACATTTGTAGCGACTGTATGAGAGTAATGGGATGAGCAACCTAATGCCAAGAAATCCAAAAGGTACTTATACAGAAAATATGTTTACTTAAATAAAACAAAAATCTTCCTGTACACAAAATGGGATGTATTACCACATCGCAGCCTCATGTTTCTTGATTATGCGCTGCTATCACTGCCAAATTACTGAAGCTGCTGTTCCGTGTGGGAGGTGTTAAAACCTTTTTTTAGAGAGGGATAATTGGATCAACCAAAGGATGTTGATAGTTTTATTTTCAGTTGATTTTCTTAAATATTTTTGATAACATTATTGGTGCGGAAGGAATATTGTCTAGCAGACTGAGCGAGTTGCCAGAGGGGTGTTAAAGGTCCTCAGTGTAACTGTGAATAACGCCCCAAAATACTCACAATTTGCTTACTACAAAACAGTACCGCTGAGCATCAGGAATGCAACTGAAAACAGAACCCAGGTCTTTATTCCAGGCCACTGTTTTAAGCATAAAGATTAGTTTCTGTATATATGAATGTTGAGGCACATGCCCAACACCTCCGCTCCCAAAAAGAAAAATGTCTCATCCCTTTATGCATAATGTTTTCCTTCACTGTCACTATTCCCTTTTTATATTAAGCAGTAATTTGCTCCTCTACCTGATAAATAGGAACAAATTTTAACCTCCACTTTCAGTCATAGTGACCAAATAGTGTTTTTCAAATAACTAGAGATATCTTTCTCAGTTCACTGCTGTTCCAATACTACAGCCTACAAAAGGATTTTATATAGCTCCCAAGGAAAATTGGCAAAAGAAAAGCGGGTTTAAAACAATGAGTAATTTGCTTATTTAAGTCAAATGTTTTCCCCTCATTCTGAATCTGTCACTCTAAAATGAGTTTAGAACAGAACTCCCCGATTTCTTCCCACAAATGCTTAAGCTTGCACATGGAGAGACAAACTCCTGAAAAACATGGCAGGGCATATTGTGAACTGCTGGCAGAAAGTTCCGTTTATATGAATTTAAAAATGTGTTAAACGATGGACCAGCAGCTCTTGTCATCACCACAGAGGAACTACATTCTTCTTGGGAAATATTTCGGAATTAGATTTGCATTTGCCACTGATGTCCTTGCAAACTTAGTAAAAATTTCATATTTGTCGTCTCAGGAATACCAATTGTATTTTGATGGCCCTGATCTGGAATGGCATTACCTACTTTGGCTTCAGACAGGTGGGCTTTGACGAGGTCTTAACATGAAGACATGAAGGTGGATCATAATTTTAAATATACCTTATTCAATTTATGTTTTTTATTAAATCAATTTCCCTTTTGTCCACTAAACCATCCTAAGGACTCAAATTAATCTAATGAGTGATTTTTTGTAAAAGAGTGTTTAAGTACTCCCTCAAGAAGGCATAAGAAGTGCCTTTTTATCAGTATAAATTTCTTATCAACAGGATTTCATCCTGACTTAAAACAAATAGTCACAAGTGGGCAAATTTCTTTACTCAGGTATTGCTCTCTGCTGATGCTGCCAGCCAAAATACCAATTCTGCTGATTTTGGAACTCTTTGCTTTATGAAGATGCTCTTTTCTTTATTTAGATGTCTAGTGCTGAACTAAGTCACATCTGTGTTTTAAGGCTTTCTCTAGAACTCTGCACCGTTTCAGAGAAAACAAGGAGATTTAGCTAGGTAATTTCCATTAATAAGACAGGAAATACAAAACGATGACCTTCCATAGCTGTATTAGATACTCCTTGCGACCCTCTCCTACGTGTTATTCTTCCCTATTTATTTTTAGCAAATGCTGAGCTGTGTGCTCTATTAAATTTTGTTCCAGATGCAGGAAAGCAATCCTAAATAGAATGAGAAACTATTTAGTCAAAGCAGTGTCTAATGCAGTACTGATCTAAATATACATTATATGTGTCAAAGTAAAAAGGCAAGGCAGAAAGAATATTCTCATAAATAGACCAGGTAAGATGCAACTGCAACAGATCAAATAATAAAGTCGCAAATTCAGTCTTTCCTCACGTGGTACTTCATTACAGTAATAGTTGTGGAAGCTGTTCAGCAGCTCTCAAAAACTTGCCCTATCTGAGATGACTGAAATAAGCAAGCACTGCTGCTTAAGGTTTCATGTGTTTTTACACTGTAGGTGTCATATGACAAGAACAGCACTCCTGCAATGAAATAATTTGGCAATGCGTTAGCCAAAGGGCATGGGTTTAGTAAAAAACCTACAAACTGTAGAACCACTGCTTCTGAAAACAAACTAATTCATTACCCACAGGCTGCAATGAATGGTCCTGTAATTAGTATCTTGCTGGTGTATACTCTATTCACAAAAGCTTGCCAAAAAAGCAGTGTTTGTTTCTTGATGTCTAAATCAGAAGGAACTTCTCCATCACAAATCCTTTCAATAAAGGAAAATAAGCATTAAAAATAAAATAAAATAAAATAAAATAAAATAAAATAAAATAAAATAAAATAAAATAAAATAAAATAAAATAAAATAGATACAACACGATTTCCATGTCTCCATTAAAAGTAATGCTAATACTAAATTTTGAAAATATTATATATTGCCACTTAAATGTGTCACCTGTTGAAAGAGAAAAACCAAATGAGTTTTTCAGAGCTGTGTTTGGAATCCTATCAAACTGGGTATACTTGGTCAACCTGCCTATTAATGTAATACTTTCCACTTCCAAGATACCTTATACTTGACTTCATAAAAATATTTTTTTTAAAAAAAACAACTCATACAAGTACTATTTCTCATTAAAATTGAGCAAGCTGAATCTCAGAAAAGATGAAAGGACAGGTTTTTTTACATATATAGGTACACATCTCTCATTTTAAGTATCTTTAATAACCTGATTCTAAATAACTGGTCCACAGTTAAACCAGAAATTGGTCTTAGACCACTTGCATTGCTCTTCAGTGGACTGCAGTTGGCTTTCAGACTTAGTTCTAGTGAAAGCACAAGCAAAGTCTTCCTGCTAAGGGTCAGTATATGTACTGGGGGAAAACTCATCCCAATTTGGAAATAATTGTCAATACTGTCGGAATGAATTTTAAAAAGGAGTATTTGAACCTAGAGGCCACATCCAAAAAGGGATAAATAAAATGGAATAAGTACGCTCTAATATACAGACATCTGGTGTTCTTGATGCTTTCAGATAAAATTCACATTTGGAAGGAAATCAATATGGATTCAAGATTTAACAGAAGGTGCGGTTTGTTGAAGCCATGTAGGGGAAGAAAGGATCTACCTTGTACTGGAATGCGGATGCTTTGCGATCTTATTTATTCCTGTGTTAATGAACATTGCCTCCCAGAGCTCTGACATTCAACATGACCTACTAGCTGGAAGCATTACGCAGAGAAGAATCGAGATGAATCAAGACAAATCAAGCAGGATCAGGATGAATCCTGCCAGCTGAGCAAGCAATATATCCAGTACATGTATACTGGAAACATAACTTTTGATACCTTCTTGTTTTTTTAATAGTTACGGGTTCAAAAGACAGAGTTTGGAATAAGAATGGCTTAGTGAAGGTAAGAATTAGATGTAAGTTTCTGTAGCATTTGCTAATCAGAACAGAAAGTGTATAAAACCCTTCAATGAAAATTTGTTACAGAGAAGCCAATCAAAACCAGTGAGAAAAAAAAAAAAAAAAAAAAAAAAAAAAAGCTTAATGCCCCAGACAAGAAACAACTCACTAAAAACAAATTGCAGGCACATTTTAAGAGAAAACTTTGGCACTATTAAAGGACTTCTTATTTTAGAAGTTTACTCATTAATTTTAACTGGTTACTTACAAAAAAAAAAAAAAAAACAAACAGACCTGAAATCTGTAGTTTATTTCCCTTACTACTGCAGTCTGAAAGTCTAAAGATCATCCAAGAACCAAGGACTCCTGTCTTCCACAATCTCTTCCTCATCTGTTTAATAAGACTAATCCAAATTACTTAATTTGGATTTATTATAAAATTATTTAAAAGTTCAAAGTCTTACAGCAGGAGTTGCTTTGGCAGTAGAATTATGAAATACAGATAAAAAGAGAGCAAAAATGTAAGTGAGGATAATATTTGCATGACTGTTTTTTCATCTCCAATATTAACAACTGAATGAACTCAAGTCATTCAGTAAGGGGGCATTCTTTTTCCTCCCCATTACAGCATCACAGCAGTATTACATGTACCTTAAATTCTGCACTATGTTGTTCTGGCCATAGGTGAGCATGTGCAGTGGGGCTGCTCATGTGATTGATATTACTCATATCTGCCAGTATATGCAGGAATTTGCATGATTTTTTAACTAACGAACTCCAGGAAAATCCAGAGAATAATCCCATATTGTACAAGCACAGCTACTGAAGCAGGAAATACAGCAGTTTTCAAAATGCTCACCCTTCTGCTACTTTACAAAGCTTTGACTAAACTAGAAAGGTCTAATATTCTTCAATAAATGTTAGCAGTTACCAATTGCCCCTCCAATCCAGGAAAAGAAAAAAATATCCAAATCAAAAATGCATTAATCCATCCAGAGAACTGGTGCTTTCTTTTGCTGTTAAAGCAACCTAACATCCAGTAAATATCCTGAGCAGGATGTTGGTGATATATCCAACATCACAGAATCCAAATGACTTCTGAGCAGTATGAAGGGGCTTGATGATAAATTGCTAGCTATTTATGAATCTTGTGAATCAAACTCTATATACACTGAATAATTAGGAACAACTCATGGCTGACAAGTTGCATTTTTTTCTACATAATTCTCAAATATAAATTACTTGAACATGAAGTAAATTCAATGTAAAGGTGCAAAGACAACCAACATTCAAGGACTGTTTGGATATTCAGCAAGGGGAGTTTTTTGTTGTTTTTTTTCTTTTAACCAAGAGGATGTGCTGTTCCAGTGTGTAAACTCCCTGGGGTACACTGACTATCACTGTCAACTGAGGAAATGCATTTAAGAGATTAAACTATATGAGAAAACTGTTAACAGCACCTTTGCCAAAATTTTCATCCCTCTACGAGCACACACTACCAGATCTAAGTAATTCTGATCATCTAAATGTTTTTATACACGGCAGATGAAGTACTTGCTCTAAGATATCAGAGAATGTTAAAATCACATCTATTTGGAGCTTCCTCTTAACACAAGAGCAAACCAGGAATTTTCTACCTAAGAAAAAAAATCTTTCTGTCACCATGAAACACATAAGCATACAAAACATGATTTGATCCCATGTTATGAGCATGTATCATCAGCACATGGCTGGAAAGCTGCCCAACAAGCTGACAACTTCTGAATTAACCTTGTGTGATCACAGCTCAGGTTATCTATTTATAAAGTCATACCACAGGTGTTGCCTACAGTGGGATATTACAATAAGCAGCAGATAACAAAGCTATGCTCATTTTGATGCAACCCAGGTGTTCAGTTGTGCCTTCTCAGTCTTTTTAGCTAGTGCTCTCAATTAGAAATTCAAAGAGCCTGGCATCTGGCACAGGAAGACAACAGAAATTAACATTACCATTTCCCAGGGGTCATGGATTAAACATGGCTTGCACCTGCTCTGTTTACCGCTGAGCTGGCATTTTAGAAGCAGGATTACCACTTAGACCCTTTCATTGGTTACATTTTACAGCTTACCCATCCAGTGCAGCATGGACCACTCTTTAATTTGACCCAAATATGATCTTTATCCCACACAAATCTCTAGACACATTTATTTTAGTTAAAGACTTGTCTCAAAAATGCAGAATCACTCAACGTAGGTAACGGAAAATGTTATTTTTATCAAACACATTAACGCAACTCATTACATTCCTACACATTGCAAATTCTCCTTTCTTATATCAACATATTCCACTGCTTTTTGTACATAAGGTGAAACAGGTCCGATTTTCCCTCTGCCTGAATTTGATTACAGTTGTTGGAGATCAGAATAGTTCCAAGAGCTTCCCTCCTCACTGGCAGTGTTAAACAATTAGCTAGTCCCAGCACTGAGAATGGGTTTGTACACATGCCCTTGCTGCAATGTGCTTTGCTCCAGCTGGCAAATGCAGACCTGGCAATAGTCCATTACTGTTCTCCACGCTGACCTACATTCCCAGCCTGTGCAGACCCACTGGAGAGGAAATATCCCCAGGAGGATCCCTGGTCTCATCTACTGGGAGCCCTAATGTGTAAAAGAAGTGCTAGTAGTGGTGAAAGTGGAGAAGGAAGGTCCCTACAACATCAAGACGAACACTGAAAGGCAGGAGATCTCGCCTGTACGCTACCATCACTGGCCAATGATTCCCACGGAGATATGAACAGGACCAGCCAAAGGCAGAGCCCACGAATGCTCTGTCATTCTGGTCCTTGTCTGAAATACCATTTTGTCCACCACTGAGAAATTTACGTACATCTCCAGACGGATCTGGATATTTATTTGCTTTCTTTAAGCAGAGATTTGGACTGCTGCACAGAATTGCAAGCCATCACAGAGAATCAGAGAAAGCATGCTTGGTGCTGCACAATGCTCAGCCTAAAAACTAAGACGAAAGAGCCTAAAAGAGCCTGTCTTCAAAGAGCCTAAAAACTAAGACAAAAATGGAGGTTGCATTTAATAGAGAGAGCCATCATTCACATAGAGAGAGAATATTCATTAAGTTCAGAGGGACCAATAAATTAGTTGTTGCACAAAGCAAATGCATGGACAAAAAAGAGAAGAAAAAAAAAAGGAAACTTTTTTGAACTTACTGCTACTGCACAACAATGCACTTGTGAATATTACAAGTTGACATATGCAATTGCTCAAGCATGTTGTGTATGTAATTTTGAGCCCAATACATCATCTGGCCCGGGAAATACTGGGAACAGCTATCATTTATAGTCACGTTTATTTACAGCAGTCTGGAAATGAAATAGACTCTTACACTGGGTGTAATTGTTTACTGCCTGATCAGCGTGTAGCAGTCAGCAAATAAAACACAGTCAAATGGATTTGAAGTAGTTCAGGCATTCAGCTGTCCTATGATGCCCACTGCATTATTAGTGATATCCCTTCGCTTTTTGCTTCTTCTGTCACAAGAAGATTTACTACACGTGGCAGAAGAACTCAGACTCCTGCCCAGCCTTAAAAAAAAAAAAAAAAAAAAAAAAAAAAAAAAAAAAAAAGACCAAAAAACAAAAACCGAGCAAGGGCAGAAAAGAAATTCCACAGATAGGTTTGCATGTGGTAGGCATACCTAAGAATGGGTATAAAATCCTGAAGAAACAATGTCTAGTACTTTGAATTCTGTAAAGCCTTTAAGCTGCCAGCAGCATACCTCTTTGATTCTGCAGTTTCTTTAACCACCACTGACTTCAGTAGCAGTTCCGGCCATTCACAGAATGCAGGGTGAGCCCCTAAGGGACTGATAAGATATTACAGAGATTACTAGACAGGAAGAACTACACCCATGTAGGGCTTACTCTCCTACAAAAGGTCATGCTAGGAAAAAAATAGCGTCTTCTAAAATGGACCTATAACAAGGTACAAATTAGGAATCTGTCTCATAGCTAAGTCTAAATGCACAGTATAACCCTATTTATGCAAAGGCCTTGACTCGAATTAGTTGAGGAGACCTGCATTCCCAAAACTATTCAGATGAAGAATGGGAAAAGAACATGTAACTTGCATTCACTTAAGACTTCTTTCGGACTTGTTCTTCATTCATTATATAGTTTTGTAGATGCTGAAAAATGAGTTCCTAACTAAGAAATTAAACAAGAAGCACACTATGAAGAAAAAAAAGGATAACATGGGAATGAAACAAGAACCTAAGGAAAAGTTCATAATGAATTTGCAAAAGTTACGTTTCTGTCAGAAAGATCATCATGACTACATTAACAAGCCCCCTAGTTAATGTCAGCAACATGACTCTCAGCAGCCTTTGATACAAAAAATGACAACTCTGCAGTATTAAAGCTTAATTTGTTGTGAGTAGAATACTCCTTGATTTTTCTCTCCATTGACTCTGGTGCAATGAATTCCCTTGACAATAGTACTTGTAAAACAAGATAAGTCAACTTAAAGCAGTTAATAAGAAATATGTATGGACCAGTTTTTTGTTTTTTTTTCCCTGCCTGAAATATCTTGTGCATATCTTTATGTAGATACAATGACTCTCCTTGAAAATATGGTATATTTTATGTAGAAAGAGGCTGGAATTCTTAGTTTTACATACACATACATTGAAGATCTTAAGAAGAAAATTGCTGCAAGACATAACTTTATGTAGCTTTCAGTAATGAGAATTGGATTTACATCAAAACTGACATGTTAAATAAAAAAATACCAAAATCTGAGTACTTTGGGGAAATTGAGGTCTAGACTATGCAGCTTTGGTTCTGAAACCAAGAAACATTATTCTGTATTTTCATTGGCATATGATTCACATTACAATACAATTTTGAGCAAACAAATATGCAGTCACTTAGAAAACATTATTTTCTAACTGCTAATGAATCTATGGTGAAACAAAATGACAGGTTTGGATCCTGAGATCTTTCCTTCTGCTCAACCCCCAAGCAAAAATCCCCTATAAACTTTGTTTATCTTCATATTACAGATCAAGACAAGAGATATCGAACAAGGTTTCCCTATCTTTGAGGTCAATTGGGAGTCTTTGTGCTTTGATTCTGCAGTCAAAAGAACTACAACCGTGGTGACTCGTGCACATCTTACAGGATCACATTTCTGATTTGGCAATTTTACCTGAAAAAGTTAAAATCAGGATGAAAGTTCCAATTACAAATCTTTTTGTCAAAAACATAATGTGAATATAATGCTTTGGAAAGAACTGGACTGATGCTGTAGACTAAAAACAGCTGTACTGATAATAGCTGTGACTGTGAAGGTACCAAAACTACTTGTTTCTCCAAACCATTCATTCATCCCTAATTGGGCCTTGGGCTTATGCTGGGGATTATGTACTATTAAAATACAGATCATATTAACAATAATGCCATTAATACTGTCACATACTTGTACCAGTATCACTAAGAAACATGATACATGACATGGACTTGTACCCATAGCATAAAAAAAAGTTTCAGATTTGTTTTGTCTTCTCTGTTAAGCAATCACATAAACTGCTGCATGTACGAAACCGCAGCTGGGTTGCAGCTGAAAGATAATATTCAGAAACAGAGCATATATTTGCCCAATTTTCTTTGTCAGCATTTAATTATGGTACTATTTGCAGTGGCACAGTGCCTAAGAACAGAAGTCATGGACAAAATCATATCTAGCCAATGGAGCTTACAACCCAAGTAGCATGGAAGTATTCATATGAATCACGCAAACTGGAGCTGGCTCACCAACCTTAGGTAAGAGTCATGTTCACTTTCCATCCTAAAACTGTAGGCACAAGATCAAGTGTTTATTTCAGCTGCCACTTCCCATCTGTAATTCTTCCCCCACGTGAAACAACCTCCTGTCTCACCCACCTATCAGTAGAAGCCATCCAAAAAGAACTGGCAACAGGCAGCATACCAGCCTCGGCTCCAAACTCTTACATGCAAATCTGTTGACTTCAATGGAGTTGCAACAGGCAAAAAATGTTTCTGTTCCAAGTGAAGTTAGTTATCCAGGTAGAACAAGGACTGGTACTGTAACTCTGTTAGCAGTGAAGATACTTCTAAGGGATCAGGATGATTGCTGGTTTTGTTCCATGCTGGATGTGATCCTTCACTTCTTCAAGTTAACCTTTCATATCTACATCATCTCCAATCTCATTCAATGGAAGTATAAATTCCCCTTTGGCTGTCCCTTTCAGGAAGAAGCAATCTGAAGATAACACTGTGCAATGTAACCAAGTACTACCAAGTGAGCTCTGTGTTCAGCTCGCCTCAGCTCAGTCCATGCCCTTGTGCCTGTGTTTCCTGTTCTCCTGTTCTAGATGCTTTAATTCTTAGAGCCTCATGCAGATTACATGGTACTTTGCCAAGAAGGCAAAAAAATGTAGATAAGTTTCCTGCCTTTCAACTAGAAGGAGGAAGGCACATGAAATCTGTTTCCAGCAGGCCGTAATTTCTTTACAAACAATTATATCATCTTCGAAATGCCAGTGCACTTCTGACATGGTTTCAGACCATATTGTCCTTTTGCAGTAGTCAGTTCCCAAGCTCCTCAAAAGATGATTGACCAAACATCTGCTCCAAAAATATTCCAAGCATCAAACAGAGCCCACAAAAATATCAGTGAGACATTTCAAAACTAAACTTGCTCTTTCTAACCCTTCTATTGAGAAATGAACGTCTAATATGCTCTGAGACCTACTAGTTAAGAAAATCTTTTCAGGTACAGTTTGCTAAACAAGTGCCAATCCTTCTGTAACATACTGCAAGGAAAAGGTAGAAGAACAGTAGTAGTGAAACACAGAAAGTGTTATCAGCTAACAGGAAGGAGAGTCACTGTGTCTGAATGAATAACATTGCAGCTTAAGAAAAGTCTTGCTACATTAAGAAATGTAAAATTCCTGACCAGAGCTCCTAAACTGTAGACATTGTGAAACTGCTGGGCTGCTGTTGTTGGCAAACATCTTTGTAGAGGGGGTGAGCTATTTTTGATCTGATAGAATAGTTTGAAGATGAGTCAGATACAAAATTATTACTCTTTCTTCAATTCACTAAACTTTTTGCTGCTCTCCCCCTTTCTAATTTAATTTTACATCTCTGAAAAATTTAACATGATGCATCACAGCCAGTAGTAGCCGTTGAAAGGGGAAGCATTGCTTGGACTGCACAGAAGCCTCATCCTAATTCAGGAGACAAGAATGTCTCTTTCCACTCACCACCATAGTTTCACTTCAGGCTCCAGCTACAGTGCTTGCTGCCCTTAGCTATTATCGAATTCAGAAATGCACAGTATTTACTTTGTGAAAACAGTTGTTCTTGACCCTGTGATGGGAGTTCTTCAGGGTGTAAACATCAGAAAAATGCTTTGCATCGCCCAGCTCTGTGTCTGGAGCCGCTCCCAGCAGCAGCAGCTGGGTGTGTGCAGCCACCAGTGACTGGGGTGACAAGAAGTTCAGCAATGCCATTTCCCAGCAAGTCCTCTGGGTTGTGTTCAATGTTGCGCTCCCTGCCAAGAAGCAAATCTTGTGTGGATTCAGAGGATCAAGTGTATGGGAGCACACTTCTCTCCTGCCCATGCTGATTTTTTTAATCTCAGTGAATGCCTTCATGATGTGGCTAAAATCATTTCTCTGAAGTATCAAAGAACATATAACTCTTGGAGATGGCTGGTTAGCTCAAATAGTTCTCTCTGTAGGAAGTGCCCTGACTATTCTCATCAGCTCTGGATGCCAGGACAAACATACAAACAAACATAAACCCTGCCAGTTCAATAAGCATGGAAAACAGTGTTTCTGTTCTTTAACTTCATGTTAATACTTCTCTCTGATAACCCCAAGTGGACTGTCAGGGCCAATGAAGTCTTGGTGTGTAGACAAGCAGCTAAAGTATCAAATGTCCATTACAGACCATCTTGCTTGTGAAAAGTCAGCTACCAGCTGATATAAAGCACAAAGGATGTAAAAATATAGGAAAATAATAAATGCAATTTCACATTTATGGAAGACTTTAGCTTCCTGGGCATAAAGCAGAAAATAAATGCCACTATTGATGGCAGAGCTCCATCAAAGACATAAGCATGGTAAACAAGGAATTTCTTTAATAATCAATTAACTAAGGGGAGCTGGTGTTATTTCAGAGTGAGCAAAGAAGACCTTTGCTTTGATTTGCTTAAGGCTGATGACAGATGAGAACGATACACAAAGGAAACAGCAGCAGGATAACAGAAATAACAGCATCTTAGGAGAAACAAAGCTATTTCTTAATGTGAAAAATATCAAGGGATCCATGTAATTGCTTCCCTAGTATACCAAAAGAACTGGTATATGAAATTATAAGTAAAGCAGCAGGTGTTAAATAAATTTGAATGAAAATTTACCTAAGGCTCAAGTAGAGCAAATATAATGTATATGTATTCCAGAAACTATTTTTAAAATTCAGTATAATGCTATGTCTTAGAGCAAATGCTGAAACAAAGCATGATTAACTGTAGTGAGGCAAACAGAATGTGAGAAAAAATACATAGTTTACCAAAGCAGAGAATGTCAGACTCAGCTGGTGTATTTTGAGTAAGACAATTAATTGTCTTTTTAGAAGTGAATGATGCACTAAAGTTGGTCTATTGAGTTTGAAACAGTTCACTTGATACAGCGTTCCACAAAAAATCATTACTGAAAGTGGAATTTATAGGGATTAATAAAAAAGCAATGTGAACAAGAAGCAACAAGTTATAATAAAAAAGTAGTTACAAGAACAGAGCAAATTTCCTGATGGCATTCCTCAGGGATTAGTCTGTGGAGCAATGCTATTTAATGTGCATGGCTGTCACCTAGGAATAATGACCAGGCCCAGCATCAAAAAAACAAGCACATGATGCAAAGCTGAAAGATACTGCCAGTACCGAGGAGGACCTGATCACCACATTGGAATTAGATGACCTTCTTGTCTGTAGTGATAGAAATTCAATAATGTGAACTGCAAAGTCGTGTTCCTGGGATTCATCAGCTGGAAGCAACAGAGAAGGAAAAAGATCTGAGTGCACTGATAGACTGTCAGTGTACCAGAGCTGCCAATATAACACAATTTTGGAAACAGATAATATAATGCTAAGATGGGTTAGGTTAGATTTTTAGTAGAGATGGAAATATTTGTACTTTTACATAAAGCACTGGTAAGATTTTGTGTGAAATATTTATACAATTCCAGTCAACAGTGTTGAAAAAAGATTAATTTGAAATGGAATCAGTGCAGGCTGGCTATGAGAACAAGTACAGAAATGGAACATCAGTCTTAGGGAGAGATAAAAGAGCATGGTTTGTTCAGCGTGACAGCAGAGAAACAATATGCCAGTCCTTTATAAAAAGATTTTGAGATAAACAGCAAGACAAAAGAATGGAATTAACGGTTTACACTACCATGAGTTCAAATTGCTCCAATCTGATCAGCATTACATGTATGTTTAGACCGAAAACCAAGGCAAAATTTTCTAACTATTCAAGGAGTTCATGTTTTGGCATTATCCTTCAAAGAGAGCAGTAAGGGCAAGGAACCTAAATAGGCTTAAAAAGGAACTTGATATACCCACGTAAGAGTTACATACCTTAGTGAGAAAATGAGTCTGTGGCCAATAAATGTTTGGTGCATACCTAAAGAGGTTTGAAGCAAGACTCTCTTGTTCTGTATTTATTTTGTACAGATCCCATGCCTCATTGTGTTTTCTGATTGCAAAAAGATTCCACCAACAGAGAACCAGTGGGTTTCTCCCAACACATCCCCACTGCTGAACAAGTTACGTTCTGAGTTTTTTTCACCCTCCTCTGAAACACTGGAGCTTTGCCAACTGTTCACTTTCACATCTTATGGGTTGATATTTTATCTTCTGCAACCTTGCAACTGAATTTTAGGCTTCCTCATTCCTCCTGTGATTGTTTTTCCTTTTCTCACTTAGTGTAAGTCAGGCATAGCCCTCCTGTAGGCCTCCCTTGGTAATTAAAATTAGACATAGGTTATAACAGAAGACTTGGTGAACTTGGATTGCTTATTAAATACGTTTCGCCCTCTAAGAATTCCATTTAGCATCAGATCTTCAGTCTGCAATCTAAGCTTTATTGATTCTTGTTTTATCAAGGAACGGTATGTGATAAAGAACTTTTGCTGTGACGCTAAGTTCAAGGACACAACTTCTGTACCTGCCAAAAGTGATTCTCTGAACTCCTGCAGGACAGATTAATGTATTTACATTTTTTTTCTCTCTCCATTTTAAGAGGAAAGAAAGCCAGAAGAGATACATAACAGGTTCTTAACAGGAAGCAAGTAATTGTTTGTTTTGTTTCCATATCAAACTGGAAAAGAAAGCTCTTACCCTACTGTAAACTGCTTGGTCAAATATAATCCTCTCTTTTATGTCTGAGAAGTACATAGGACATCTCAAACACTTGGTGGGAATAGTATTAATAACAGCAACAACAACAGCATGTTTACCATGGTTTGAACCCGTTCTGTTACATTCTTTTTAAGCTCTTTCCTGATGGTATCATAATCTGTCTGTACAAGCTCTCACAAAGCCTACTCAGGTTGCCCACCACATGGAATCTTTTGATATTTTTCTGGATTTTTGAATATGTGAAATTTATACAAATAATTTGGATTTAATCACTAAGCCCTCTGTAACTTCTAGCCTGTCAGAATAAGCTGGTTTATTCTCTGGCAATAAGCAGAATTCCAGCAGGTTCCAGTTGAGCACTCAGACTCTCCTGTGTCCCGGTAGGTGTTGCACTGCAGGATATTTCAAATCCCAAAGGACTGCTTTGTTCAAAATTGGGTCCTTTATTCATTCAAGGATCCACTTTCTGAGGTTTCTACATAGCCGAAGAGATCTACATAAGGTTTAGCAGGGGTGGATATGATTCGGGTAGCGATGCCAATGGGAGCTATTCATAGCTTGATGAGACAATCGAGATATAGGGAAAGGTCTTTTTCTGGAGAACTGATCCTCTACTGTGGGGAAGAGCACGGGCAAGGAAGGCGCTGGGATGAAGGCTCATATACAAGATACACCAGCAGGATGGAAGGGGCTTGGGTCATCTCAGAGCAGGTCAGTGCTCACCTGTGGGAAACAGGACTCAAACAGCAGGCACACAAGGCAATGGAGCAGCTGGAAGGGGCAGAACTGGAAGCTTCCTCGACTTCACTGCTGCACGGATTTTTGTCTTGCAGGGCAGCATTTAATGACCTATCAATAAATCCTCCCAGCTAGCTCAGCAGTGTAAGACGGGTGTAAGAAGAGCTGTTTTCATACAATGTGATTACAAGTGTTTTTAGAGGCTTGAAATTTTATGTATTCAAGTCCTTGAATTGCCTGTAGAGCTTGCCTGCACGCTGTAGAACCCAACAGCGTCCCGTTAGGCCGTTGTGCTCTGCAGGAATGCACTTAACTCGCAACCTGATCCTGCTGCCTCCAAGAACCACGCATCATCCTTTCCCAGCAGCCCCAGAGGATTTGTCCGCAGCCAAGTAGCCACAAGGTGGTGCTCCTTAACCTCTGTGGATGCACTGAGGCTGGATATTTCAGACGGCGAGACGCTGAGCTGGGCTAGAGTCAATGTAGTGGCTGGGAGACAGGCTGGATGAATACTTCACACACTTGGCCATCCGTTGAACAAGCGTTTTCTACACCAGTGTTTACAAATTCTCTACATTTAAATGTTTTAAGACATTTTGAGAGGTCTTATGAAGTGTAAAGATACAAGATACAAGGCAAGATACAAGGAAAGAAAACAGGGGAAGCCAAGAGATATCCTAAAATACTGATGTCAATCCTACCAGTTTATAGCTCACTATTTGCAGGCTTACCACCCTTGTCCTATTCTTCCTGCCAGACTCAGCCAATGGCAGCATAAAGGAGAAAGGCAAAACAGCCCAAGATAGGTACTGCATGACAGACAAGATCTTGTTCAAATTCTCAGTCTTGTTTTTTTCTGGTCTCTTGGCCATACCCTTCCACCTGACTGTTCAATCTCCAGTTTCTCCCATTCTCTGCTTTTACTGTGTAGCCTATTAGAAAATATAATGGAAGAGGATTCAGCAAGCCACCCCCCCCACGTGGGCAGGAACAAAGCTTTGATCTCCCCATCGCTGTCACCGTGGCTGCAGCAGAGCCGTACTGCAGTGTACAATTCAGAGATGGATTATCGGCCTTCCACTTTAATCTGAAAGGCATCTTCTGTTTGAAGAACTGACATTGATATAAATATCACAGCAAAGGAAAGACAACTAGACCTCACCGATCACAATGAAGAGCTCTCCCTAAACAGTTCTCGATTACAATCACACACTTTGTTGCGTATATTTCTCCTGCAAAAGCAGGTCAAGCCATATGTTTCATTCGTATAAGCATGTCAATGTACATCACACGTAAGGTGTGCTACTTGTGTTAACGCTAGCTGGGCAAGATTAGGTCTTTGTGTTTGTTTATATGGCACCCTATCTCAGAACAGGTGGTCTCCCTGGTTTCTTGGCATCACCACCATGTGTGGGGCCATTTTTGCACGCACGGATGTAAATGTCTGCTATGTTGTATGACTTATCCCCGGGTAATGCCAACTAAATCATAAGTGTGTTTATGCATAAGAACTGCTTTATATTTCATGCATCCAGCTTTAGTGCAGACAGCTCAAAAAAAAAAAAAAAAAAAAAAAACTCCCTTCTTTTCTCATTAATACCTTGTCAGAATTTGATTTGTTCATTACCCTTTATATTCTTCTAGGACCAGCCTTTAAGCAACAGAATTCACTCTTCTTTTTCATCCTGTTCTTATGACATTTTCTCTTAGGGCAAATCCTGCCCACTCCATGATCACAGAGGACTCCAAAAATAATCTAATCTGCAAAGATTGACTGCCAAGTGGGTGTAGAATTTAATGAGTCCGCACGTGGTGGCCACATCCCTTGCAAAGCCTAGTTCCATGGGCGTACGCTGTTTACATACCTAGGAAGTGTAAGTGAGTGCAAGGTGCATGCTTGGGATAATATAAAAATCCACTGCCATTGCTCCACAGCACCCTCCAGGAGCATCACAGCAACATCAAAGCCACGAAAAAACCTCCGCTGGCACCGTGCCCATTGGCCCTGGTGAGACAGCTTTGAGCCATTGCTGAATGCTTCAGCTAAGCTAGAGGAAACCATTTATCTTTTCTCGTCAGTTTTAGTCAGACCAGTTAATTGCCCAGCTCGAACCCTCTCCAGCTACAGCAATCATTATCTAACATACAGCATTCCTTGGAGCACTTGAAAAGCAGAATACTCTACAGTTCACTGCTCCAACAGCATACTTTAAATTGTAACCCACCCAAAAGAGAAGTACTGAACGCTGGCAGACCTCACTCGATGCTTCAGTCAATTGGGAACAAGTCCTGAATCTTTAAATGGCATTCAGAGAGCTCAGAGGTGCATTTCCATACTCATGATAATTTGCCACTTGGTCAGTTGTTCCACTGTCAATTAAATAAACCAAAGTGATTAACAAATCTCAGCAGTTTCATAAAGGCTTGCTGTGAATTCAATGGACAGCAAGATCTATCACAGTAGAGAAAGATGTGCTTGCTTTCCTATTGCTAGTTTCACTTTGGGGAGGTCTATAAGCTAGCCATAAACAGTTTAAATTACAATTAGACACCAAATCTTCACATACCAGAGTAAGATAGATCAGCTGCAATTTATTTATACATTTGTGCCTTATTTTAAAGGAGACACACTGAGAATAAAAGCAAATGCAAATTCTGATTGAGCAGCAGTCAAAATCTGCACAATTTTAGCCACGTGTTTACATTGGCTTAATCTTTAATATCACTTAAAACGTTCTCTAGTCCTGAAAGTGATCTGACTTATTTACATATTTATTCTTGCTCTGCTTCAAATCCCAGAAGAATGGTTACCTCCCAGCGAGTGTCACTTTTGAAAAGAACAGATCCAAACAGGAGCTTTGCTGTAGAAGTGAACCTTCCTTTCTTTCACACACATATATGGTTACCCTATGCTTTATAAAAGCTGTTGGTTGGCAGCTACCTAAAAATTGAAAGCCTTATTTTTTTTTCCTTTAGAAATAAAAGAAAAACAGAGAAACTATTCTCTGATTACTCTGTACCTGATGCTGGGGGGTCATTTTAAGCAACAAGTTATTTATTAAAAACTGTAATTTCCTTTTAATACCAGAGACATTTTTTTTAATACATGAGGGATCCCTGGTATGTAGTTGGTAGAAAGTCACACTAGGTTTTCAGAGTGAAAGGTGCTTAAAGAGCAAAACCATTATCATAAGCATTTACATTTATGATCGATGTTGAGCCTGTAATGACCGACTTAGCTAACAACCAGGTGAAAAGCAATGAGAGGCCCTTTCCTTAAAATGAAGCACCTTGCCCCATCTTCTGGACAAAAAGTGGCTGAACAGGACGGTGAGTGTTGCAGCCAGGCCAGTCCATGCAACCACACGCTCAAGCACCATTGATGAGCTGAGCATACTGGTCTGTGACAAGATGCTAGCATGTTTCAAGTCTAGCCCTGGCTCCAGTACGGCTTTACAAAGTACAGAACTGTGCTGTCACACCACACAACAACTCCTTTAACTACAGCTTTAACCACAGCCTTGACCACAGCTCCTCTCTGCTCACCACTTCTAAGGGTCGCATGAGTACACAGAAGCTGGTGAAGATGGAGGGTTAACGTAGCCCAGTGTCAGCATGTCACTTCTTAGCTTCCCTAAGCCAGGGATCTTGTGTCTGTACTGAAGAATGATTCAGTTTAAAAGAATGTAGGTATCAAAATGCAGGCAGATCTCCAACTACATACAAGTTAGACTATCTGTTTCTTGCTGATACAAATTTTCACACACTGGGGGGGAAAAGTGCTGGTTTCATGCATCACTTTGCACTGGATTGTGTCCAGTTGCTTTACTTATCATTATGCAACTTAACCCAGGGCAACTCAACACCCAAAGACAAAATTAGAAATGCATAAATATATTTGCACAGTTTCTTTTGTCTCCATAACAATATTTATTTCACTCCCCAACCCAAGATGAACCTGTACAGCACAAAAGGAAGTTTAGAAAAATATACCAATAATTTTATTTTTCTAAATTGACTATTTTTGCATTTTGTTATTGTCTTGCTTATCAGATCAGATGGGACTATTTCAGCTTAAAATAAAACACCTATCATCCTCATCACTGGGAAAATTAATCCGTGGACCAAATCTATCATAAATCAGCCCTAATTCAGGCAAAAGTTCAACTGGCTTCCAGTAGAGACTTTGTCAATATAGGGATAAGGAAGGATTCAGAACTAATGTGAGCCAAATTCTGCACTTACCAGCATGAAGAACTTACAGAAAAAAAATGAAAATAAATGAACTGGCTGGTACTTAAGTTCATTTTTTTATCCCCAGAATTGATTAATGATTAGCAAACTCATACAAAACCTCTTTAAGTCGTTAAAGAGATAAGCCATACTTATAAAATCTGTCATCTGTCATCAGTATGTCATCTTAAATGACATATATGAAGAAATTTGTGGTACACTTACACTGAGTAAAATCTCATTCTTAGATTCACCTCTACGGTAACGAAGCAGTTCATAGCACAAGAATCTACTCAACATCCATTGAAGCCCTATCAACAACTTGCCCTGTTGGCTTTAACCTCCCTGGGACAAAACCTGTCACTTAAATGCATGTGTGGCAGTCCATGCTGGGAAGCAGTGACATAAGGCACACAACAAATAGTAACTGTCCAGGGCCACGGAGACTCAACATCCAAATCTGAATTAGAACTCAGGTGCCCCATCCTGAGTTGTGTGCATGTCTCTCTGAGAAGCATAAATGATTTACATACACAGAAGTTACCTGGTGGCAGAATCTGCTGTAGTCCTGGATTTGTTGCTGGTCCCTAACAGAGCAGATCCTTACCCCTGAAGTGAGCTCACATGAATTACTCAAACACTAACCTGCTGCCATTCCTGGAGAGCCTGCAACCGTTACTTTCTCAAGAGCATCTGTTTCCTCCTTACACCAAAAATCGCTCTTTTTTGACCTTATGTTGGAATGTTCCTCTTTTGAATGAAAAGCAAACTTAAGAATACAGCTGATATTCTGAAGAACGTGGCTGATAATAACCACATTGCCTTAACAGAAACATCCATTTGTCTTGACATAGCCCACAAAGTAGTTTCCACTAGTAATAATAATATGATGGCTTTAACCACAATGTGGTACAGGACTAAATATTTATAGAGTTTGGTAAAAACAAGAACACTACTTAATTTTAAAATCAAGAAGAGAAACAAAGAAAGATTAAGTTCATATAAACAATCCACAGCTTCTATAGCTATCAGATCCAGCTCATTAAGCAGCTTCCTGATGCTAATTATATCACAATTTTAATGGGAAACATTTGTTTTAAGGCCTGCAGTCCGGATTCTGTTGGCACTGAAGTCAACGGGAACTCTGCCATTGACTTTAATGGAAACAGGAAGTCTCCGTATAGTAAGCAGTTATAGATATCATATGTTTGTCCCTATAATTTATAAATGATTGCTCTGCTTGGAAGACTGAATCTTACTCCAGTCCCTTTAAAAAGCAATGGGATTTCCTTGTCTTAGACCTAGGAATAGCGTGTAAGCTTTGTATTGTATTTCCCGTAAGAGAAAGATAATTTCATTCTGCAATCTCATCTGTTCTCTAGCCAATACAGAAATGATAGTGGCATCCTTTGCAAGAGCTATGCCCAGCTCTCATCAGCCAAAGTGTCTGTCACTGAGGCTGCACACAGGGATATTGCCACTCTCTGACAGACTATGGAAATACCCTGGGAGGGATGCACTGAGACTTTAACTAGATTCATTTGTCCACAACAATTATTCAAGATAAAAGGGATTCATTGATGTAGGTTAAAAATACCTGACTACTATCAGTTGCTATAAAGTGTAATTCTCTGAGCATCCCCTTCTATACAGTTATAAAGGTGTGACACAGCTACCACAAACCTGCCTGTCTTCGCATGAACAGGAGAAAATCCTTTCCAAGTGTTACTGAATTAAAAGATATTTATTTTATGTTGCTCAGATGGGAGGATTCACATTCAGATGCCAACTTAAAAGGCCACATTCCCAATGTCAAGAAACTCAAAAGATTCATTAACATGAGAAGAAAAAAACTCCGAATAGGTGCAGATAATAAATTTCAGCGTTGCCATGCTTACTAAATCAATACAAAAAATACTATCAGGCACTTTACCCTTATCAGAACAAATTAAGAGACTGATTCCACAATTCTTATTCATTAAATTCCCACTCCTTACCAGAGATCAGTTTAGAAATTTGCCAAGACTCCTGTTTCTTTTAACTTCACAGCTGCAGAATTTACAATCAAATTCACCACTGAGCAAACATTGCCCGCAGAAATGTCAGATGATGCAAAATGTCTCAGAAAGATCTAGAAAGTGGTCAGTGTTCCTCTGAACAGAAATAGCTGCTACCACCGGGGAAAAATTCCTGTCACATATGATTCAAAGAAACGGCCTTTAGACTATTAATTGCATGCATTTACAAGCAGGCTAAATACAGACAATGCCTCACATTAGCTTGGGGAGTGGGCCTGATTTTCGGTGTTCAGAAGAGTCACTTTTTCTGGGACTGCCAGTGTAGCAGCAGCTTCTACAATGGTATTTACAGACAGATTTTTAAAGCAGCATTCAATACGCAGCTCTTTTGCAAACTTAACTCCAGGAGTCTCTTATTAACAGCTCTAAGATAAAGGCAAAAACAGCTGTTTTGGCCATGTTGCCCATGCAACGCATATAGCGAAGATGTGCTCTAGTCACCATCAGAAAATGTCACCTCTTCTCAGCTTGCCAAACTCGCACATTTTCACCTGTACGAAGAGAAAGAAAATCCAACGCTGCATTTTTGCCTACCAATGCAGAAAAGAGACCAGGTCTTGGAGACTTAAAAACTGGATGCATTTTAAGAAAGTATCTTTGGTTTCTTTACCTCAAAACCATACCTCTTTCCACCAACAAGCACAAATGATAAAATTGGAAACCAGTACGTGGGACATAATTAACAGGAGAAGCTGGAGAGACCTGGCATTCCCATGATACTTTGGGGTATGGAGGCAGAGTGTATTACCCAAACACAGAACTAGTGTTTTTGTTAAATATAGCCCAAAACTCTTGCTATGCTTGCAAGTATGCGTCAGCTTTATCTGCATTGACCACTGTAATTTTACACCCTGTCAGGGATCTGTAAAAACAGTCTTAACATGAACTAGGTCTGTTTAGCTTCCTCCAGAGTCTGCCCTTTTAGAAAACCCTGGGGCTGGAGTAATAGTGCTGGTCTTTTTAAAGTTTTGCACATTTTACTGCATCAAGACAGTGCTGCGTGCGTTGTGAGCAGCAGCACAAGCAAGGGGAGTTCTTTACTACAGCTTATCCAGCTTTGCTCTGTATAGGCATAGTGGGCGTAAGGCACATGATCCTCAGAGACTTGAGTTTTGAAAAAGCCACTTAAAGAGTCCTAGAAAAATTTCACATTTTCACTTACAATTTTGTTTTGGAGGATTTCCCCAAAGCAAAAGGGATCTGTTAAGCTTCTTTTATTTTCTACCGAATTGCATACTAATAATGAATTACTTCAAGTAACAGCAAAAAGTAAGAACATTCAAGACACTGTCACTTAATCCTGAGGTTTCTAATACTGATGCCACTATCTTTTCAATTAAATCCTCTTCCATGATCAGGTAAACAAGTCTGTTGTTAGTCACCAAGTCTGCATGGTTCTCTTAAGAATGGTGCTAAAACCACCATGGGGATTTTGGGTCAGCTGAGACACAGGATATCTGATCCTGCAGGTCCTAACTGGAATTTCCTTCGTAGCTGAAACAGTAGAGGACAAGCTGAATTATCAAATTCATCAGACAACTTAAAATGGTCCGAAATTAAGTGGTGGAGTTAAACATATTGATTTGCTTTTACTAAGCTGGAATACAGGGAAAGAAAGACCATTTTGAAAACATGGTTTGAATCAGAATTAATTCAATTCCAAATGGAGTTAACAAAAATTTTCATGTTCAGCCTTTTTCACCATAACGCTTTTCAAAATAGTCAGGAAAGAGACATACATACATATGTACAAACTGCACATTTGCCACTGTAATTGTGAACATTTCTCATCTATAATTCTGTGTTTTTCTAATCTCTTGCATCTGCTCCACATGTGTTCAGCATTTCAAGGACACAGACAGTTTAATAACTAACTTTGCTCAGTTCCGAATTTCTGACACCAAGCACATGTCATTACAGGCAAGTACATTGGGGTATTTAGTCTTAATCCTACTGCATAGAGCGGAACTGCAAAATTGTTGTAGCAACCAACCTACAGCCCACTGCCCACACTGGGAAGTAGGCAAGGGGAGCTCGCTTTGGGGAAACTAACTGCTGCTCTATTTTGATGGGTCTTACGCAGATTCTTTTATAGAAACAAGAAAATACTCAAACTCTCTTCAGTTATATGTCATGAGACAATATCTCAAAAGAGACTGCTCTTTTGAGCAAGCTGAATTTTGGGTATACATTTCTTTCCGGAGGCACCCTGCGCAGCTGAACGTGGCTGTGTGATGTTGGCTCCCGAGCTGCACAGAGCCAGCTGCCACCTCCGCAAGCTGCCGTGGCCTCTGACTGGGGTTACTGTCGTCGCTGAGACCCCGAAGGATTTCCAAAGTGCTGCAGCCTCATCCCAGAGTCAGCACAGGCGACACTCCAGGGTGCTGTCTTCAGGAAGTTTATGGATATTACCCCCAATAAAAGCAAATGTGGAAAGGGAGTTAAAACTTTTCTACTTCTAAAGATGGGATTTGTATTTTGCATTTTACTGTCTGGTTTTCTTTCTCTAATAGCTGTCTTGATATTTTGCAATTGACGTTGTTTACACAGCTTTCTTTGGAAAACTCTAGGGGGTTGCTGAAGAACTGGCAGAATTAGGATACCAAGATACAATGAAAGCGATGCCTGATTATCAGACCATGATTTCCATACTTGTAGTTTTAAAACTGGGTGAAATCCAATCCCACTCACCAAAAGAAATCCTCCTTTCAGAAGGCAACCCGCTGGCCATGTCAGCAGAAGATGAGCTCCCATGTTTTTCTTTGATCCATTTATATCACTTAGCTAAATGCTGTCCATAAACCTAAGATCTAAATAGAAGTGTATTCTGCAAATAAATGCAATTACAGAAAATGTTCAGGCAATGCTTGGCTGGTCACCTCTACAGGGAAGTTACTCCCCCTCAGACCCGTCAGAGACACTGCTCATCAGAAAGCTCTCTAGAGCATCTCCATCAAAACAGAACTGGCTGACAAAGATTAAGCTGATCATCTCAGCTGCCTGCTTCCATAAAGGCACTCACATAATTGCTTGTAGGTATTATAATTTAAGGTTGGTTTATATACCAACTTCAACAAGGCTTAGAAAAACTTTCAAACATTATTCAGTGGATGCTCATCTGTTTTGTAATAGCTACATATTTAATAGAAAAATACGCTTGGTTACCCAAATATTCATGAACTTTAAAACCATGTTTAATTTTGTACTTTTCTCCAAAGCATGACTTGAGTTCTTCTACTAGTTCTAATAATGCATACACTTTAATTCCTATGCCAAAAAAATTCCATCATTTATAACCAGAAGCATTCATAATTTAAATGACTGTCTCTGCTGTTGATGACACCATCAATTATAAAGTTACACGATGGGGAAAATCTTCTGCACTGATTAGCACACATTTTTTAACATCACTGTTAAGTAAAGTTTTATATAGCTGTATCTTCTGGGAAACAGTAAGGATTTGGCAATCTGAAATTACCTTACCATGGTATTCTAGGATATCAGCTTTGAAACACAGCTTAGTAAGGGCTTCACATTTCTTATGATAATCAAACTTCAGGAACATCACATTTTGCACAGGAATATTTGACATTCTAGCAAAAAAATTTAGGTGCTGAATTTTGCCGAGAACTACAGTTTGTATAGCCCACCTCAGCATTGCATGCGACACACAATACATTTGCAAAAATTTGGTCTTACTTCTCAAATTCAACAAAGCATTTAAGCATGCATTCTACTTAGCACCTGCTTCCATCCACCTCTACTTGGAGAAGGACAAGCCAACATGGAGAATTCAAGAATCAGCAAAATGTCTTCTGTTCTCACCTTCTGGATTTTCAAATCTGGAGGTTACTATTCAGTATATCCAAACACAGAAGTTAAAAACTAATGTGCCAAAATCCTTCAAAAATCGTAAGATTCATAAAAGAATCTCAAGAGTCTTGTTCATCTATTTGTTGTCTATGCATTACAACACCACTCTGCGAGTTGTCTCAGAGAATAATAGATGCAGACAGGCATCTCCCCACCTGCAGCGGGCAGGCGGTGTCCTCTGTGAGCTCATGATCAGTTTCTGCACATTTCAAGGACATTTTCTGCTGTAAGAGCTACTCACTTACAGCCATCCCTGAGTTTCTGCTTAGGAGACAGGTCTCCTGCTCTAGAGCTTTACTTAGCATTTTGCTCCTAAGTTTCCAGGTTAGTACAATTCCTTTCTAAATGTATGCTTTTAGTAAAGTGCAATTGGTGCTATAATCCAGCTCAGCTGGAGGACATTAAATTCTAAGAAAAAATGTTATGTGCATTTATTGCTGGAATACAATAAATGTATTCTCTGTTCAGAGCAACAGATTTGAAGTGATTAAATTTACACCTACTGACTACAGCAATTTGTTAATAGGATCCATAGTGAATATACTGTAGTTTGTAAAAAATGAATAATAAGAACTCACAATTTCTGTTTGTGTTATTCTGTAGGATACAATAAAGCTTGAAATTGCTGGAATATCTGGACACTGGTATTACTCAGGAACTACAGGACAAATGCAGCCCTGCATAGGAAGAACGATGCCCTTTTCCATCTTTTCATCCCACCGATCCCCTAAATATTTGAACAATGGGATGGCTTTATTGATGCACCACTTGATTAAGCCAGGCTTACCTCTCAAACGTAAATGAATTCTTGTTTGTAAAGACCTAATGCTTTCATATCTGATGCCATTACGTCTCTAGTACCAACTACCGTATTAATTCAGCTTACTTTTCTACAGTTCTCATTATTGCCAGTGCTTTGCTGTTGACAACGTCCACTGTCTAACAAGGGAAGAATGGATCCTTCTGAGCTCCTGAGTCTGAGTGCATGGCCTGGAGACACGAACTCTGCATTTGGACAATACCCAAACACACATCAGCCCCTTTATCATGCTCTAGTTTCCATAGAACAGAAGCCTGAGCACACAGCCTGGCCTGGAGCAGTGGCAAGCTGTGAGCAGTTCTTGATCTCTGCAAACGAAGGAGCACAGGTTATCACTCCTCACCAGGCACCTATAAATCAGACTGGGTATGGGCTTTGCACACAGGAAAAACATCTCTGAGAGTCAATTTTATGTCAGTTAGCACTTAAGTTTTTTGAAACCTATATATCCTTGAAATATATATATATATCCTTGGCAAGCAGCTCTGCCAGAAAAATCAAAGGCACTGCATTGTTCAGCAACATCCGTACTAGATTAGTATATGCGTGAATAATGACCCAATTCTTATTTCGTACTCCTGTAATTACGTAACTGCAAGGGGCTGTTTCTCTTTCCAGTGGTATACGCTGTTTACACTGCGTGAGAAGGAATAAACAAGAATATACAGGCAGGCTCCAAAACATCTGAGTTAATTTCAAACATCTGAAAGCCTGCTGCAACTGATGATTATTTATAGTGCATATAAACCGTAGTTAAGCACAACTGCACCAGGCTACACAGTGTAAAAACACAGCCCAGTGATAACTCCTGTAACAAGCACCTCTCTAGGGTTGTTCATGGTTGACAGTTGCAGAACATTGCACAAGAAAACAATACAGCAGACGAAATATTGAACACAACTTCTGTTTTTTGCATATATCTTCTCTTCCAACTTAGCTAGAAAAGATTGCTTTGACAGAACTGATTTTACTTTCTACTCAAAAAGCATGATTACCCTACACATACATTTTTATTGGCGATTTTATGAGGATAATTCCAAAAATAGGTAACCTTTTTGCTTTAGAACTTACATAGAAAAATTACTTATTTTACATGCTTTCTGATGTTGCTGCATGTAATTTTAAACTATTGAAAGAATCATCTGATGGTTCAAGTACTCTTTCCATTTATGAATGATTCCATCAGGTTTAATAGATCCAGGAATCTAGCAGTTCAGGAGTCATTCTATGTGACTTCCTTCTTCAGAAAAAAAAATAAAATTGTTTTTGCATCACCACATGGGCATTTTCAGAAAGAAACAGAAATGGAAACTACTTTTTTGTAATTCATTTAACTGTGTAAAAATACAACAAATGTTATTTGGTATGTTACCCAGGTACAGCCTCCCTACCCCATAGCAGCAGTTTTGGCATTCTTCTTTTTCAGCATTTTACTGAAAAGTAGTCAGAAGTTGTCCATAGATGTTAGTTTAAGTAATACATACCTAAAGTCATTTACAACTATTTCCAAATCTCTCCAAGAGCTAGAATGTTCAAGTTCCTAGAATGACAGCAGCGTGATGCATTAATGCAATTACACTAAATTACATTCATACAATTTCTTTCATCTCACATATTCCTAAAGCAAATGACAAGCTGACTGGATATCTCCCTTGCACTATGCAATGTCATTCTTCACATGCAATAGGTTATACACATTATATGAGGCGATTTCTATTCCTTGACTGGTAACTATGGATATCCATATCATAGGCAGCCAGGGAAAACGATCACAAGCATATACAGAGGCACTAAATCAGATTTATTTGAATCAAAATGGGCATTCACAACTGTTTAGTGTATTTTTGTTATTCTGCTGCACACGACTCACATCAGCACTCAAAGAATAATGACAGGAATATTACAGAACAATTAGAGAAGACCTAAAATACAGCTGCTCAACCTGGGAACAGGTGCCAGAGAGGTTAAGATAAAAAATGGGAAAAATAAAAGGAGAAGAGCATTCCATTACAGAATCCTCCAGAAGTCAATAAGACTTGAGGAGAATGAAATGCCCAAGTCACAGGGTTTAAAATTGCCTTTAGTGGTGACCTGACCACCTGAAGGGGTATCTTCTCCTTATTCTTTAATACTTCCCTAGTTCCTCTCCCTGCCAAATTGGATGGTAGCTGTATTTGATGTAAGAAGGTAAAAATGACCAGACAGATGTTTTTGCAATCTCTAATGTAGGGCTTGCAACTAAAATGTTTGTTGGAGGCTGGTTGTAAATAGAGTTACATGATCCTTGTGCATTTCAGCCCGCCAGCCAGCGCACATGTTCTGGATCTCTAGTGCCCCCAATCTCACTGCAGAAGAGACTCCAAAATTCGTTGGAGTCTGAGTGCAGCTAAGCATACTAGAGCCATAAATCATTTGATGTTCATGATTTATCTTTAAAATTTCAGAGAGCAAAAGGAATCACGTTCTTACAGCCTCTTAGAAAACAAAGCACACTTTTAAAGATTGCATCCTTATGTGATGCACGTACAAAAGTTCAAATTAATGGCAGGAGTCCACAGGCATTAAGGGAAATAACAGCAATCAATGCTATTTTTAAAGGGAAGAGTGGGGGCGAGGGGTTAACATATGTGGAATTAGCTCTAGGCAAAATGAGAAGCCATTGCATCTAAAATCAAATACATTCTCTGAAATAGACACCAGAGCCCAAATTCCCATGTAGACTCCTGCAGTCCAAGAGTTTCAGCAGAATTTGGCCTTCCTCTTAACTTAGCTTCATTAGGTCATATCATGCCATCGATTTTTATGTTGGATGCCCTACTTACTTCGCATCAGTTGTTGGCACTATGTAGGCAATTTTCTGAATTGGAGGGGGAGAAAAGGGTGGTGTGTGCACAAGGGTGAGGAATTGTTTCCTATGTAGAATAAGTCATTTCTTAGAACGGTTTGAGGGGGGATAGTGATATTTGTATCCCTTCTGCCAGATGTCACTAGTGGCAACAAGAGCCAGGATTAAATATCTATCTATCAAATTCTTCCTGAAATTTTTAAGCACCAGTTGGTCAGCAACCCATTCAAAAACTGGGAAAACTGGCTATCTTCCACAGCCATTCTTAACCAACAGTTCCTCACCTAATGACAATTATCTCTGACTCTGAAACTTTTTGATGGAGGACAAACATACAGAATCTGTTAAAAGAAAACTAAACAAGAAAAAATCTTGTAGCAATACATTTGAGTGTTTATATGCAGTAAGCGAAGCAATGTCCCCTCCTTACATACTTTTACAATAGTCTTTTGTCTATTTTTCATCAGCTGCTGTCAATGTCAGATGGACTAAGGTCTCACAGACACCCCATTTGCCCCTTTTCCTGCATAACACAGCAATTTGTCAGTGTTTGTCCTCAGTGCTTGGTTAGGATTGCCCTTCATCTTAGAGGGAAATGTTTCTGAAACAGAAGAGGCTTTGATACTCCCTCCGACATTACGACAGTCTCTGCACTGTCACATCTCACTGTGCCACCACCTCAGGCTGTGATGCCAACTGCACTGTCATCCCTTGCCATCCCTCACCCCTGGCCATAATGCCATCTTGTACTCTCATCCACGACTTGTTTTCTAGTATTTTGCTGCCTGAAACCACAAATGAGATCCAAGCTGACTGGGTCCTCACCCAGTTAGGCTACACAGTTCATGAAAGAAAACTGAGATACCAAGTTGTTTCCACTATTTAAAAAAATATTAAAAGCACAAGGGAACACTTGTAAACAGCACAACAGAAAAAAAAAATCCTAAAAATGAGTTACTTAAAAGAGATCAGAAGGTAGGTTACCAAATTGCACAGACACTCCTCACACATTGTTCCCTGCAGTGATGCTGCTATCAAAATTTTTCTCTCTATTCTAAAAGCAAAGATCTTTCATGTAGGGCTCAGGAGCTTTTGTCTGAGACAGCTGGGTGGATCACAACCCCTTTGCTTCATACATACGCGACTAAACAGGATGTCAGAACCTTACAGAATTTTAAGATTTTCTCTGGAAACATACCAGACTAAATACCCTCCCCCAACCAACTGTTCCCATGGATTGACATAATATTATTTTACCTCCTGTAGCAACATATTCACTGTTGGTTTTTTCTTTTTTTTTTTTTTTTTTTAATGACAGCAAACCAGACATTCTGAGACAATCTGACTACTATTTTCCCTAAATGGCTTGCTACACAAACAGTATTTGAACAGGATATTTTTAATTTTTTTCTGTTTAGTTCTCTAATGATTAAACGCTATGACATGCAGCGTCTACAGATAAGATAGCAAGTCATTACATTTAAACATTAAAGGCATATCTTCAGAAGCTAGTACCGCTTCATTTGATCTGACTCCTCAGATCAAGCATATCAGATAGGGTGTTTTTTTCCTCTTTGCCCTACATCATGTGGAGAAGTTGGTATTTTCTGCTTAAATCAGAAGAAATTTAATATGACTCAGTCTGTTTCGTGTATGTAGCTGCTTATCTTGTTTCGTTTGCAAATATCGTATGTATTCTCTTGAGACAAAAATAGTGCAAGATGATTAGTTAGGCAAGTTCATTTGACACCATTCCCCCTTCGTGACGCTGAAATCTAAAATCTGTATATGGTATACAACTTAAAGTATATATATGCAAGCTCAGCTCTGGGAGAGCCACACAGCAAGTACTTTCCTCCCAACCAGACGGCTTCCTTATCCCATCAAGACGACCACAAAGGTAAGCTGATTAGACCCTCTGCTTTCAGAAATGCAGAAGCAAAATGCTCCCTAAATGGAAAGCACCTATGCAATTGAAATATGCATTCTTATACCAGCTTCCAGTGTGCCATAACTTTACAAGGTATCATAGAACAGAATCAGCATTCAGACTGCAGGACGCAAAAAGACAGACCGGTGCCCTTCACAAAAGCTGAGACCATGCTGCAGTTTTTAGTTTTTCCTTCAATGCTTCCCCATTTTTTATCCTGTCAGCAGTGAGAATTAGGTGAATGGCAGAGCTCCAGATTACCTTGCCTAGAACTGAGAGGGGGAAATACTTTGCACAAGAAGCCACTGGGACCAAATAATTGCTAGCAAAACAGAAGTAACTTATCTGCCTTAGCTGGAGAAGTGCTCCTTGCCATCAACACGGATTTGTCCCATTGTCTCCTTAGATCTCCTGAGACATTCAGAAAGAAACTGCAAAGACTGACAATTTCTTCTGCTGCAATCAAACAGGTACGGAGGCATCTCTTTAATATTCTGGGCAAAGTTTCAACCAATGTGTAGATCTCAAATCAACGTACAGACTATAAATAGTTATCAGCATTGATTTCCTTCTAACCAATACTGCTTTCCAAACTTAGACAGGATGGATGATGCTGTTGAAGATCAGTTAGGAATTCAGGATAAGAGATTTCTGTTCTCTTGTGGTTTGCAGAAATAACTTTTCTATGTCTCAGTCCCTCTTCCTTACTTAACATGAAGCTACCTCACAGTAACATTGCAAGTTTTAAGTTGCACCCAGTCTGCACTGGAGTATGCTACAAAACTGCAGACGCATTGATGCTGTACTCACACTACAATAACTGAGAAATTCAGGCCTTGTAGCATTTTCTACTACTTTGGCAAACAGACTGTTGCAGCTGTTGGTGGTTGACTGAAACAAAGAGTATGTTCTGTCAAATGCTGCTGTATCATAAGAAAATGCCTCCACCATTCTATTACGAATCATATTTAACTCTCAATAACTGTTCAATATACTGAAATGCCAAAGTGTGGATAAAAATCTGGTTTATTACCATCTACACCAAAACAAACAAACAACAAAACATAATTAAGACTCTTTTTTAAAAGCTATTATGAAATGTAGTCTTTTAATGATGCAGCAGCCCAGCAGACCAAATTTAGAATGTCAATATATTTATTGCGTGCAGCTGAACAGAAGATTACCCTCTGATTTTAGATTTCCTTGAAAAGAATTGATTATTGTTCATTCTACACTATTATTTTTATTCTTGTAAAGATCACTGCATTTATAGACAATAATGTCAGATTTATGTTTTTAATTTCAATTAAATTTATTCCAGATGTAGTTCTAGGGGACATACTTGGCCCTATCTTTTACTTATACTGTAAATATATGCTGAATTTAATTGAGTAATAATCCAGCTCCAAGAAAACCCACAAAGAATTCATGAAGTTTTGTGGTGCTAGCCACCTTTGATTTGCTCTCCCAGTGCAATAGAGGCATCAGATCTTCCAGAAGCCCCCCACTCCCGCATGCAGAATTCCTCCCTCATTTCCCAGCCTTAAGTGGAAGCACCTGCTGCAGACATCTGTTACAGAACGCTCCCCTTACAATTAGATGAATAATGTCTCCCCTATCACATACTGTCACAGCAGCAACTTCAAATAGAGCCATGAAAGTGGTAGAGAAGTCATTTTAATGACTAAGTAGCTCACATTTAATTTATTTTACAGTTCAACAATGGCCATCACTGACATTCTTTCTACTAAAGATATTGAATCTGCTCTCTCCAGCTGCCAGGGTAAGGAATGGTCTCTCTTCAGCCAGAAGATGCATATCATTTTTATGTCTTAAGATGGCATGCCTGTCATTTTCCCCTTAGATTCCTTCCCTGTGAGATCTTATTGTGGCTACATTAAAGTATAGCCCCTTGAATTCAGAAAGTCTTACAAGTGCACATTTGGTGGGTAACATTCCCCGAAACACGGAGAAGCAATTAAAGGGCCACAGCTTCAGTTAGTACCAAGCTGCCTCTCAATTTCTAAACCTGTCGAAGATGTAACTGGCTATCCTCGTCCTTCAAAATGTAAAGAAAAAGCCACAGCTTGCAGAATCCAATCACCAGCTGTGAATCAATGACTAGTCTCAGTTCTCTTAGAGTTCTTCCCTGGCAGGATCAAGCCTAATTTCCAAATGCTCAGCGAGCTAGTTCGAGACGGCAGCTTACTTAACTTTCTATCAAATTCTTCACCAAAGCAAAAGTGAAAATGCAATGTTAGGAGTTGGTCTGCAAGCCACAGCAGCACCCTCTAAATATTTATTATTAATTGCATGACACAGATCGCAAAGATCCTGATTTAGCAGGATGTGCATTGTAGCAGAAAATGTCAAACTAGCTGAAAGGATATGTGGCCACAGGCACAGAGTGATTAAAAAGGGAAACTATCCACTACATCATCTTCCTTGCTACACTGGGGAACAAGAGGAACAGGAGCAGGCTGATTTTTAAGAAAAGACATACATATTCCCCAGGAATACATCCAGTGGGAGCAACTTCAGGGGAAAGCGTTTAAGAGGTTTTTGTTTCTTCCAGCTGCGGATTCCTTCAATTACAAGTCATTCTTCTCCACGGTTGGTTTATCCAGCAAAACCCCTGATCAGATAAAGAAGGTTTTTGGAATCCTTGATCAAGACAATAGTGGTTTCATTGAGGAAGAAGAGCTTCAGTAAGTACTGCTCAGCTGATGTATTTCTTTGAACAGTGTAAACCTTTGAACATTCTAGGTGCCCTAGAAGAACCTTGCTGTTATTTTTAAAACAAAATGCAGTACTTCGCCTTTCCTTGAATCTGGGTGGACTTCATCAGAAATTAAGAGCAAGCATTACGTTTTTGTTTGTTTGTTTGTTTTTGGCATGAATTTAAGTTAGAAAATCAGAAATACCAACATGCCAAGGTCATTTAATAGAACAAAACTCAAGCACAGCACTCTACCCTGTTCAATTCCAGGCTGTTTCTGAAGATGTTCTCTTCAAGTGCCAGAGTCCTCACTGCTGCAGAGACCAAGGCTTTTCTGGCTGCAGGTGACATTGATGGCGATGGCAAAATTGGAGTAGAAGGTCAGACTTTTGGCAATTTCATTGAATTGATGTTTTAAAATGCATGCATTTAGCTGTGTTTAAATGGTAGAATGAAGAATGCATTACAGCAATTTGGCCTGCTACTTTCTGACACAATTTTTATACTAGCAAATAATCCTTTGTTTTCATAGCCTTATTTCTGTTTGGTCTCTATTGCAGTAAAAGCACATTTAAGCCCATTGTAGAACCTGTTCTTTCAACCCATAACAACAGTTTTGGGGTTAATTTCTACAGTGCATCTGATCCATAGACTCATTGTGAGGGATTTTTAAAACATTCTGAACATCTGTTCATTCTCTGCATTTTCATTTCAGCAGTGGATGCTTTGCACTTCTGGTCATATGCCACGTTCACTTTTAAACAACTTCCAACTACATAAATTTATTCATCTACCACTTTCCAAGGCTGGCCAGTGTTACCAAGCGGATAATTCAGTAAAGTAACACTGGTATTTTTTTATTATTATTATTTTTTTTAATCTAGAACTGCTACAAGGTGGCACATAATTTTCTGCTGGAGAACTATCTGATATTTGCAAATTTCACTGGGCAGTCCTGTGAGAAACCAAATCAAATTCCTCACAAAACCTCACAGAGATGATGTGAACCAGCCAGGATATTTCTTTTAGAAATTGCAGCAGAGGAAAATAGGGCATTAGACATCATGTATTAGAGATGAAGTCACTGAAAACAGGGCTGTCTTAGCTGAACTAGGACAGGTGGCAATAACTCCAACAGACACACGTGCTAATCTTAGCCAGAGTTTGGGAGGAGAGAGAGACACTGTTGGAGGAATTTGCTTCAGCAGCAGCTTTTGCTGCTTCTGTTTATGAGTCCCAAATAGAGCATTATATTACGCTTAGATATTAACCATCAAATTTCCCATTCTGAAGTTACGTCACTACTAATATTTTTTCTTTGGAGTAATACAATAAAAAAAAAAAAATACCCTCACATTGAAAGCTACAGGCTTGACCTAATTAATTCATTCTCTGCAGCCTTAGCTATTATCAGATTTTGTAAATGGGTTAAAGATAGTTTACTTTTAACTCAGGATTTCCTACAAATATGAATTTACACTCCTCTCTGCACATATTCTTTTTAAGGAGTGAAAAATCTGTCACGCCCCCAGAATCCCAGTTTAGCAGTAGCTTGTGCAGTGTTATAATAACTTTGGGAGCCCTCCATGGCTAGGAGTTTAGGACATTTTTATCTACCTTTTTTAAGGATGTTAATAAGCACTTTCATCTAGTTTTATTCCCTGCCTTTCTCTTTTTTTTTTTTCCTGACAGAATTCCAATCTCTGGTGCAGGCATAAGCAGCATTAGACCAAAGGCAGCCTTGGACTGACTCTTCCAATTACCTCGTCCAACAAGCACTTCGCACTCAGCATGTGTTTGTACATTTTTATATTGTTTCAGGCATTAGCAATTCCCCGTACACCAAGTTCACACACAGGATTGCTGAGAAATCTTGCAACGTACAGATGTTTTGGTGACACGGCATTGTTACGTTTCCATTGTAAAGAAGGCACTTTGTCATTTTCAACTACTCCTAGTGTTGAAATCATGGCTGGAAGATGGGACAAAAAGAAACATTTAAAAAATCTGGGGAAAAGCTTTTTTTTTTTTTTTTAATTTATTTTGGTTTTGTTTAGGTTTTCCATCTCTGTACTTTACCATGCTGACTTGCCAGACACAGTTTTGATGTTCTTAAACAATATGACATCTTTGAAAGCTTAATTGTCCTGATTTTGTTGAGTTTTATTTCTACTTAGTTCTCTGATCCTTTAGGAAAAGCAATGCTAACAAGATAGCCAAAAATAATTTATATTCAGTTCCAGACCTGAGACTCTGAGAAAAAATTTAAGAGGAGCTGACACATAGCTCAAAGCATGGAATAAATTTGTGGGTAATTTTACAAAATGAAGTACTAGGCTACAGCATACATCGTCAGAAAGTGTTTATAACCTAAAACGTAACTCTCCCTCAAGAAGATTTATCTTTCATGAAACCTAAGGCAGCTGTGAGACAGAGGAGAAGGTTCTAATCCCACATCTGACACTGTCACAAGTCACACTGCCTTGATGACATGGGCCAGGCCTGGAGGTTTTTTTTGTTAATCATGAGCATGTTGCTTGTTACCTCTTCATACCTACTAAACAATAATACTTTGTCACATTTGTGAATGTCTGTGTTCACTACGGATGAAAAACAGCCAGCCTTGCTATTTGATTATCTTAAAGTGAAGCAGAGTACAAATACTATCTGTCTTATGCAGCTAAGTAACAGCCATTACTCAATTATTTCATTTATTATAATGAATAATCATCTATATAACCCATTATATTAGCAATTTACGTAAGTATGAAAATTACAAAGAACTAGTCTTTCCTTTGGTAAGTGTCTTACATGGTTTAGAGCTAGTTAGAGCATTGTTTTCATTAACGAACAAAGTAAATATTATTCATGGCTAAATGCAGAGTTCAGTAGACTGAGTAGATGCTGTGCATTTCTGGATGAGTGGGTTGGAAATTTCCCCATCAACATTTAGTTGAGACCTCTCCCATCTACCATGACTTGGTTCCAGCTCAGAAGTAGACTGTCATTTTAATCCTCCCTGCTGAAACTGGGTGATAATTATAACATAATTTGGCAGCTGTTTTGAAGAAGAGCAGAAACAAAGCCTGCTGGAACTTTTATGTAACATTCAGTGCTGGCATTTCTATGAATTGCGAGATGATTATGTGAGGCAAGTGCAGCTCACTCATACCCAGGCATGTAAGAGAGCTCTTCGGCAGATTTAAGACTGTTAATGCAAAAGAGGAATTCTAGCAATCAGATTCACTGAAGCCTTGGCAGAATTATAATGAATATAAATCTTAATTCTATCCCCAGTGCCTTTGATGTTAAATCTGGGCTTAAATTATAGCTGCTGTTAAATAGAGCACTGAAATATTTTGCATAATGATGAGACTAGTGGTTCCTTTTACCTTATTCATTTTCCTATCTGCTGAAGAAACAAGCCAGAGCAATCCAGACCTGCAGCAGCATACAGATATAACACACACATTAGCTCTTCACACTGCTAATCATTAAAATATCATGTCATTAATTCACAAGCAGATGGCACACACAATACACTAAGTGACAAGCCTGACATTTTATTCGTTGCACACATGAAAGTCTCATGTGGAATGCAAGAAATGCAAGACTATCCTGCATTTCAGAGATGTTAAACAACTGTACATCAGTCCCTTCTGTTGCCACAAGAGGGGAATTAAGTACTTCTATGAATTAGGCAATTTTCACACATACTGCAACTTTAAGTAAAACTTAGAGAACTTTCTTCATCAGAAAATCCATCCTTCTTAAAACAGTAACTCCCAGTAACAAGACGAGTTTTAAATTTTACTGAAGCCGTCCAGCCATTTCATTAAGAAATTACAGTAAAACTCTAAGTCCTCAATTTTTAAAAAAGCTCATAGCCTGTTCATCAAAAACAATGCTTGGGTCCCTGTTAAATCTTCTGCTGGCCCTAGGAAGCACATTTTTAGAGCTGAACTAAATTAGAAGAGAATAAATTCCAAAAAGAGGAAACAACTTCTTTTGTGTGACAGACATTAACAAATGAAAACAATACTGCTCATCTTCCATTTAAAGACATACTTTTACCAAGTATGGCACTACACAGACATGTAAGTGCCAACAGCAATCGACTACACAGAAAACTGAAAAATCATCCTTAACCTTTATTCTATATCCCAGATGATGCACCCAAGGAACGTACCAATTGTCACTTAATGCCCGTTGCTTTGTAGCATATTGTCACAGAATAAACCAAGCAGCAGATGTAAAAGGAAAGATCACATCATTCATTCACCAAACTACAGAAATTTATAAAAACATCTGTAAAGTAAAATTTTCTCGGAAGGTTCATTTAAATTAGTTTAAGTTCAGCCGGTGGCAGCCTTCAATTTTTTTTTTAGGGAATAGCAAGGAGTGGTCTCTGGACTTCACACTGCCATAGTGCTAGAGAAAACCTTTGTTTGCAGGATGTCTATATGGATGCCATCTTAAGTAGCAAAGAGACGAATGGTGATTTCACAATGTTACCACAACCAAGGCACAGGATCACAGAGTAATCTATGCCACAAGAGAGTTCTGGTGGTCACTAGTGCAATCCCCTGACCACAGGGCCAACTTAGATCATACTGCGCTAAGATGAGTTTGAGTATCTTCAAACATGGAGGCTCTATAACCTCTCTGATCAACCTGCTAAGTAAGGATTAAATCCTCTGCATCAAGCTTTTATGAATAAAGTACACAAATAAAACACTGATGAGCACACAGTTAAAACCCATATTCTATTATACATTGTTTATGCTACATCAAATCAGAAAGGATCTAACAACACCCCGCATAACACACCGATAATCTGTTCTCGGTTTCTAGAGTAATTCCATCCTACTCAGTGTAATACTGCTTCTTAATTCCCAGCATGAAGGAAATTTTGTTTATATGTTTTACCTCCACTTAAGACAATTCATTATTGACCCAAAACACAAGCAGCAGATCTGGGTCCCACTGAGCCCAATGACTGAGTTTTCAAACACACCTCAGCTGCATACATAGTCCCCTCGTTACCATTAGGAACAGTTTAATCTCTAATCCTCCCAATACCTCTTGCGAAATAAAGACTTACTATGCTCTCTTAAAGTGGGAAATCAATACATTTTGAATCAAAGAATTTTGATCATCCTACACAAGCTCTTACAAGAAGGATGTGGCGGGTCAGGGTTTGGAAACCTATTCTCAAAACCCAGGCTATTGCTCCAGACACTGAATGTACCATCTCTCAAACTAAAATTTGGTTTGTCCTGATAAAGAAGGGATAAAGGAGCAGAACCATGCTTGCAAAGATAAAATCTCCTGATATATGGAAGCTGGCTGCCTAGTAACTCTTATGTTGCTAGGGAATACTCCAAGTAATTTTACCACCACACTATTCGTTTGGAAATCACGACCTAGGGCCATTTGTAAACTACAGATTCAGTTTCAGTTCTCCAACTGTTCAAAATCTGGCGTTCATTTTCTAACAAGAGGAATGAGAGAGCACAGAAAGGGCAAGGGGATGTCAGAACATTTGTTACATGCACAGACTGGTAAAGTTTCTTCTTTGAATTAGCAGCCAGCCCATGTGGAAAATCTTTGATGCAGCATCATCAGAGGCGCCTGGAGCCCTTCACCCAGTGTGGGCAGAGGGGGCCAAGGCTGGATTCATTTCCTGGAATGGGTTACCGAAATAGATACATCTTGATTAAATCCCTGAACAGACACGTACATAACATTTTTATGCTTAGTTGCTTGTATTTTTACAACATTATAATAAGTGGGTGCAGTGGAATCTGAACTTATTCAGTGTTCGTATTTTATGAAACTGAATTTCCACGTTACTTTTGCTTGCAAGCACACACAGAAAACATTAGGCTGGTATGGACTTTCAGGAAAACTTTCTGCACAGAAGGCCTAAGGAGCACACTGTCGAAGAGATGGGATATGGTTGCTCAATAACTTTTGATTTGCTTATCAACAGGTCTTATACTCATGAAAACAAGAAAATCAGAGCTTCTGTGTATCAAGCTGCAGAAAAGAAAATCAAATTACCACATTGGTAACTATATAAATTTATATTTTGCAGTCTTTCAGTTGTGGTTTGGTAAATTAGATTTTTTTATTTTAAATATCAGTTCTTTCCCCTTCTATTCCTTCCCTATGAATGCCCACCTGTGAACCCATTCTCATTGTTTTTTGGTTCCCTCTCATCCAAAATAATCCTGGAGATTTCATGGCTGCACACAACTGTCTTTGGTGCCATCTACAGGCAAACTCTAATCAACTACATAAACACTCAAAAAGTTGTATCAATAAATGCTTTGTAATCTCAGCATGGTCTTCTGACAAGAACTGCTTCTTGAATGCTCAGAAATTCCAGCACAATTATTAGAGAATTATATGGAATCTCTGATCCCATGCCATATTCTCAATTATTTCCTAGGAATTTGACCCAAAGGCAAAACTAGATTCCCAGACAGAAAGACTGGATCATTAAATTTATATATTCTCCAGTTCAGGATAAAAAGTCTTTAAAAATAACTTGCTCAGTTACTTTTATACAGTCCAGAAAGCTTTGCTTTCACAATGTTAAATTTACCATATAGCATAGGTTTAGAATAACACTCCTTGCCTGACTTCATCTTTTGAAGAAACAATCCAAGAAAAACTAAGAAGTGCAAGATGAAGCTTTGTCTGTATTTCCACGTATATGACTGCTGAGAGAAAAGACAGCAGCTTTATGTTACATTGACCAGGTGTTAGGATTTATGTTATATGTAATGGCATTACTCAAAGACTATCTAAACCTACAACAGTACTCTATGCATATCTATAAATATGTGGGTGTATAATGTTCACCCACAGCTTTTTACACCATTTTAATTTCAGCCTTTTCTCAAGGCCACTGAGTTCGAACAGATTTCATTAGATTGCCAAATGGAGGACCCAGCAAGAAAAAAGTTACAGCTTGTGCTTGGCCAGTGGTCAAATCCTTATGGAAATATATCTTCTCAATACAGAAAAGAAGAACCAAATATTACTGATTCCATTGCTCACATCTTCACTTCTTACCTTTAACTGGTGCGTAGTGCTTTGTGCTGCTGAATGACTGACAACCATCATACTATAAATGGACACATTTACTATTATGATTTAAAATGTGTACCATGTAGTGAATTAATACTGAGCAAAACGTCTTCAGTATTAAACTTTTATAGTCTGACGTACATATTGCAGTAATTGGGTAACCAACCTTTATGTATGAGCTTATTAAAAATACCTCGGGCTGATTTACAATGACAAGTTTTATCTACATGAGATTCTACTTGCATGTCAGTTATTCTTACTACATTTGTATCATCGTAGCATTATTTGAAGATTATTAAGGCAATTACAGGAGTAATGCTTCATGGGCAATTAGTGTCAGGATTGGACGCTTGGAAGTCAAGATCTACAATGAAGATGTCCATTTGCAGCTATCATTTCAGTAGAAAAAAAAGTTCATTCACAGCTCAAAAATCACTCACTAGACTATAAATAAGTGCAAGTGAGACGATTTACTTTGATGTCACCACCTCATATATTGTGTAAAACACCATGCACATTCCTTTGGGATATAAATATCAATCTGATTAGCTAGCAGGTCTTGTTAGCCACAGTAACTTATCCCCTAGGGTATGTGAGCCATCACGTGGCTCCAGGACTTCTGTAAAAGGTCAAGAGAGCTTAACTGAGATCTGTATAAGTCATTATCTCTGTCATCTGAAAAATAATCAAGTCAAGAGGACTCTGCAGACCTTAAAGATTTTTCTGTTCTTGGTGTGCGAAAAACTAAGCAGCAAGGTGAACTGAATCTTTCCTCTGGGAGCTTTTCAAGTCATCCCAACAATCCATGCAAAAAAAGCATGGAAATAACCAAAGATTCCACAATGTCATGCGGTTCTATAAATACATTTGGTTTCATCCTCAGCTTGTGCACCTGAAGCCATAACTAGAGATAACACCAAAGCAGATGCACTGCGGATGGAATAGCCTGCTCCTGCAGGGCAGCTCCCTTGGCTTGCGCTGGGACCTACATTCCAAGTGTCCCACTAATCAAACCTGGCTGCCCATGAGGCAGCGTCAAAGGCTGATAGAGCAAGATCAATGTGAACAAGATAATTGTGAACTCTACCTAATGTTATTTATCATTTTACAGTAGCATGGCTCTTGCTGACAGAAGCTGAAATTGCTGCTGGCCTACAGAGTTGCCAAGGTAAACTTTAACTTTTAATTTTATTTTTTTCCGGTTTATATATCAAATTCGTCTTTATGTGTTATGATTCAAGACCCTCTTCTTTTCCTACCCTTAGTCTCACCAAAGAAGGAAGATTTTCCACTGAGTTCAAAAGGATTTCATAAAGAAATTCTGAAATAGTTGGAAGGATTGAATCAGGCTTAAATTTTTACAGCTATTACCAACAACTAACTCCAAACGCTTTCATGACTGAAGTATGTCTCACATCTTTTTCCTCTCATCTTTAAGACTTTTCCTGCAGAACTTCTCAGCCAGTGCCAGAGCTTTGACTGATGCTGAGCCCACGGCATTCCTGGCAGCAGGTGACAGGGATGGAGATGGTAAAATCGGAGAGGATGGTAAGACTCCCTTTATGGAATGGAGTAATACCTGCTGTTGAGACTTCCTAGTGACTAGCTCTAGGCAGCTGCCATGCTCCCTACGCTGGCTGTTACAGATCTGATTCTGAGGTGCTCAGCTCTGCTCCATCGTAAAAAGGATTTAACACAGGACTGTGTTTGTATTTTGCCCACAGCTCTACGTAGTCAGTCCCTTTTTTCACCTGCAGAGATTTCAGAACTGGAATACAAGCTTATATTTATAAAAACTTAGTATATAATTTCATTGCTTTGTTATTGAACTATTGATATGACAATTAAATGCAACATTTTTTATGTTTTAAATATCTATTATGAGTACACAATATGGTACATTTAAGGAATGATTATCAGATAAGAGATACAGAAAATACTTTTCTGAAGATGCAGTTATAACATATGGTGTCATTTTACTGTTCTTTTCTTTCTTTTTCAGAGTTTCAAGCCCTCGTCAAATCTTAACAGACACTCAAAAAAAAAAGACTAATATCTGTGCCAAGAACAATCTTTCCCATTGGAAGCACATTATTTATTTATACATTTTGTACCTTGAAAGGTCACGAGCAATTATTAGCGCGTGACTGCGTATTGCTAAAAAACATATGAAGTAGCATAAGAGCGTAAGTACTACTTAAACAATGTTCCCCAATGTTTTAAGCAGAAGCTCGTTATACCACTGGGAGACTGAATGGGAGTCCACTCTGTTCATCTGAATTTTGGTCTTTACAGACCCTAGTAAAAATGTTAAGAGCAGGAGAAATCAAAAGCATCTCTGTGGGCCATTTAATTTTCAACATTTGCATAATAGCTAGCATATGCTGTAAAAAACTTGAATTAATAAAATTTCTGGGTATAAAAATTGATTATGCTAACTGGTGATATTATACTTGCATATTCAAGAGACGTATTTAATAAACCATATGTTTTTACGTCATTCTTTATGCAACTGATTATGCTTCATAAACTAATTAAATGACAGGACTTAGTGTTAATTAAGCTGTTAATTTTAATAAAAGATCAAGTGGATCAAGATGAATCCAGATTACTGAAGCAGAAATACATTTACAATTCTGCCAGGAATAACTCATCTTCACGTCCACCTGATGGCACTATTGCTCCACTTGAAAGAAGTTAAATCAGTGTTCTGTTCGAATTAATTCAAGCCAGAACATTACTAGTATCCCGTCTGTCCGCTTATGTTTATGACTCAGTTTTGCCAGATTAAATTATCTCTGAACACAGAACGATAAAATTTTTGTTTTACAAAGGAGTGGACCCTGTCCCTCAGAATCTGGGACCTGGATGAAAGTCAGAAGTAAGGTCTGTGGTGCTGGTTTGCATCAGGAGAATATTTTTTGGTGGGTCCACTGAGGACACTGAATCCCCTTTTGTGGCAAATCCTATGTGCAAGGCCCTTTCTTATCCCCTGTGCTAGACAAGTTAGTCAGCAGATCACATATGAAGCATACCAGCTGTACTTCACAGAATCACAGAATTTCTAGGTTGGAAGAGACCTCAAGATCATCGAGTCCAACCTCTGACCTAATGCTAGCAGTCCCCACTAAACCATATCCCTAAGCTCTACATCTAAACGTCTTTTGAAGACACATCATTGCACCAAGAAACAAAAGACCATGGCCTGGGTCCGCCTGCACAGAGCCAGGAGCCCAGAGTTCCTCTCTCTTTCAGCATGAGACTCAAAAGTCTGCACACAGACAGCCAGAACAGAGATTCTGCATCTTTTAATCATATCAACAGAATTTATACCACAATCAGTTCTTGTATGATCAAGGTAAAGAGTATTAATTGCTACCACGATTCTAAATTGCTAATTTTTCCCCAGAAATCTTCTTGAAGGAGAAGTGTTTTCCAGCCCTCAGAAGCGTAACTGCAGGCAAAGGGAGCTGCATTTTGGATACAGTAGCTAAAAAGCACTTTGAAAACTCAAGTCCCAGCCTCCATATTGACACATTGGGGCATGTTGTCCCAGAGTAATCAATGCCTTTATCCATCTCATAACTGAGCATAACACAATGTCCACACCTCATAAGATAAGTAAATGCATAAATATTTGTGAAAAAGGTGTCGTAAAATGAAGGGCACCATAGAAAAAGCTTACTATGAAATTAAGATTTTTTTTTCTTTACAGACAGATTGAAATAGCAAGAAGTAAATAAGGAATGAGAAAAATGCAAAATTCCAGTCAGTTCACATTAACTGAACTTCATCCAGTTTGAGCACTGTCTACATTAGGGTTCCGGTTAAAATGTAGGAGTGTGATGATGTTATCACAATTTTGCCATAATATACACACAGCTGTCAAATTAGGTTACAGAAGTTATCTAATTGCTATCAGTACTTACCTAGGCATTACAGTCTTTGTGTTCTTTTTAGACTTACATATATGATAAAAATAATTTGAATACAAACACCCCACTAAAAAACACACAAACACACAAACAGACAAAATAAACCTGTCTTTTACCATTTGGAAAGGAAAAGATTTGGAACTCTTTGAAAGGTCCTTCTTTGGGCATTAATCTTGCCAAAACCTGTCTGACTGTCTCAGATGGCATTTCTTGGAGCTATTTAAGAAGTTGTTTTAGTACTTGTGGACCAAAATCATAATTTCAAAATTATGTGCTAATGCTATAATGGTACTGATGCATAACCTGCTTATGGCAAGACATTACAGAGAAGCAGGAAAATATTAATACGATGTTGGGGATCAATATAATGCTGGGGAAATTACAACAGTACCAAAAATTAAAGCATGCTACATGACTTTAATGAATACTCAGTAATTTGTTCATGCCTTATTGATTAGCCAACAGATATCTCTCCATTAACTTTAATGAATTTAATCAAGGCCCTAATTTTATAGAAATTTCCTGAACAGTGAAAAAAGAATTACCCATCCAACAAATTCACATTTATTATTTTAGTGGCATCTCAGGAGAGTAATAAACTAATGAAATTCTGAGGAATTAGTAACTGCAATCTGATTGCAAGGCTAGAAGTTGTCATTGTCAGAAAATGCTATGCATCTCATCTAATACTATGTTTTATGTTTTCAGCATGTAACACGGGTCACCTGAGTTTCTTCAAGCATTGTACCAATTTAACTGCTAATAGAGAGAAATGCAGACAGCTCAGGCACCTCCTTTATTTAAGCACGCTTACTTCCATGCTGACTATTCTGCCAGGTCTATACAAATCTACAATAACTTCACCACTCACCATTCCATTAGGGACACTAAAAAAATAATGATGAGGTAGATCTGATAACAGCTTCAGTGATCACTCCAGAATGTTAGGGTTTTAGAACTTCCCTGCTTTCAGCATTACCACGAAACAGATCAGCAGAGAAAATGCTGTTTCTGTCTACCAGAATACTCACTTTTTCTTTTAATTTCTTTCTTTCACTCCCCGTCTCTCACTCACACAGGCTGTCAGGTACTGTGGAAAGCCTTTATCTGTTTATCTTGTGCTTTAAGAAAGTTCTTCAAATTGCACCTATAAGGCCACAACTGGAAAGAACACTGCGTGACTACAAACATGCATTCCCAGTCAGCTCCCTTAAGTGAAGTGGAGTGATAAATTCTTAGGTCTGGACTATGGACCCATATTCAGCAGGTATTTCTATGCAACTTTTTCCACCAGTCTAAATATGCAGTCGACTTTTGTCAATGGAATTTTTTCTGCTTCCCCTCTACTTAGAAGGGCATTTCTGTTCCACAAATGACATTCAGTGATTGCTTATGATAAGGTTAACTGATTTATAGGGTAGTTTTTACTTTATACATTATTAAGGGTACATCCTCATATACAACATCCATGTATCATTGACTACTGCTGAAGTCAGTTGTAGAAATCCCACTGTTACCAATGTGGAGAGGCAGGAAACACAGAAATAGTTGGAAACACTTCAGTGTTATTTGCTTTATTTTACTGTGGCTTTGTACTCCGTGGGTCATAGTGAAATACATCCATGTCTAAAAAGCCTTTGGTAACAGTATAGTACTGCTGTACAGATCTGTTACAGGCCACAAAAGGCAGCATCCAGATTCTTTGACAGTCTTTAACCTTAGGCCACAGTTACTTTTAAAACACACAGAAAATCTGAACAACTTAGATTTTCAAAGATCAGTCCATCTCATACTACCTATAATGCTGACAGCAGTCAAAAACATCTTAGATGATTATGTTTAGGGTCACAATGAGAAAATAGTGTTACTGAGTCACAGAAGCACTTGCAAGTGCATTTGAAGACAAGCACATAGCATATATAATGCTAGCAGAGATCTTCCACGACAGCTTTTTAAGTTTAAAAGTATTATGTTCAGAACCTTCTCTATGAACTAGCTATGTTATTAATATTAGCATGTTATCATTCTGAAATTTTCTCATTTACATACAATGATAAGGACATAACTTGAACTGGGGAAAGTGCACACAATACTGCTCCTAACAAACAAGGAATACCTGTCTCTGTTTAGCTCCAGACCCACAGTGCTGTGGGACGTGTCCTGTGTCTTGGATTCAACAGTCCAGATCTCTGCTCAGCCTTCAGGGTAATATCCTCTGCTTGCTGCAAAGGAAAAAAAAAGCTTTGTCACTGAGGCTTCTGAGGCCTGGATTACATCGTTCATTGTAATAATGTGAAGTACAGAATAAAACTCAGATAATAAACCATGTTCTTAAACCTCTCTGCTAAATGTGGTAAAAGCTATGACCCAGCAGACCACTCAGATAAGATTCTGTGTTTTTTTTTTCTACACAATTAAAGCATGTACTTTGAGAGACATCTTGAAGCAGCAAGATGTAACACATGTCATTGCAGAGACCCTTTCCAGTGAGAGCAGCTATATTCACACTGAGATTCTCTGCCATCACCACTGAGACATCAGCATTCATGACCAACCACATAGGTCGACAAGTATCTGTTTTAGTTACTTCCAAGCTCATTACAAAGGCAGACTCTGTTATCCAGGATCATGATACAACTGTTCTAGCCCTAACGCTATCAGGGCTGAAAGATGGAATTGTTTGGGGTTTAGAACAGCTGCTACAGCATCTCTTTACACTACCGTAGCAGGTCTCAGGTTAACACCTCTCCTCTGATCTCATCTGAGACAACTCCTGACATTACTTTGCATCTGCTTCAAGTCATGTCTTGGGTTGATTTACCAATTAACTGTACTTTATACCAAACAGAACAGAAAGAGTACAAAACTAGTCCACAATCTGTTAATTATTTACTGAAATACAACTTTCCTCTATGAATTAGTTAATGGTACTTGATATTTATTTTTTTTTTGTTTTTGTCAGATTTCACTGAAAATGAATTTATTTCAAGGTGAAAAGTAGAAGATTCCTACCAATAACTTAACAATATGAACTTTCCGTATTTTTCAGAACTACATCTTCAAGTTCAGTTCTAGAGGTTTGAAACGAACAAACAAAAAAGGCACTAATATTCCTGTAATGCATAATGCATGCAGAGACATCTCAGGAGGAAAACAACAGAAGTAAGTTATGGAAGTACATAAATCTTAGGAAGAAAAACTCAACAGCACTTCCAAAACTCCCTAGTAGAGCAAAAACAAACAAACAAAACAAAATAAATATTTTTTCTTGTACTTTGCAGGAACAAGTGCAACCATTCCTGGAAACTGCAATACTCAGATTCTGTATCAGATTTTGCACTACTGTAAACTGCTCATTACCTAGCAGCTGCTCTTCTTGTGGAATAAGTATTTTTTTCTATAGCATTACATTTCCTGCATATTATCTTATATAAATTTTTGTTTACAGTTCTTAGTTTTTGAGCCTCTACAGTGATTACAATCAACTAATTTAACACATATCCCAGAAGTAAGGAAAGCAGGCAGATAGTTTTGCTGTACTACAGATTATCTAGTTAAGATATCCCTTTATATAATATAGTCATCCCTGATTATTTCATTCTAATTGTAGTAGAGGGAAACCTGTACTTCAGATGCAGTCTCATTAATGAATAAATAAATACCAGTAACCCTAGATTCTCACCTGTATCAATATTCAGTGACATCAACTTGATTCTGAAATTCAGCTGTTTTAGGCTTTTGTAAATCATCTTCCAGGCAGGATTAGCATTGCTTCCATTCTCAGCATTGAATTTCAAACGTTACAATATCCCAGAATAAGCAATAGTAATGACCCTGTTGTAGCAATTAGCTCACTTCTATCTGACATCATATTTTAATACAACACTCATTCTGATTACTTTACTGTTGTTGAATACTCTATGCCACATGTAAAAACAATTCAGAACCCTATGTGCCACAACACAGAATATAAGCTAACCCAAGGCCATTCTTTGAGCATTTGCTGCTTACACTTTAATACAATGCCCGAATAAGTTGCAGACATATTTTGAACTTGAGTATTATTTACTCACCTTAATCTCATTTTCCTCTATAACATTGGCTTTTAATAATTAGTGAAGTATGACAAGTCAAAGATTTACACAAAGTTAGCAGCTCAGCAAGCAGCGTGTAGGAGCAAGTAAAAATAAAGGAAGGCTACTATAAAGTCCAGCAGTGAAATTCTGTTCTCAGTAGAATCAATAGCATTATTACAGAGGGCAAAACATCATTTCCTGTAAAAACATTTTGGTTATAAAATACGTCAAAGGGAAGCAGTATGAAGACTTGTGAAATCTCTTATTAACATGAGATGGACATAAAGGAGAAAATTCACAATGGAGTGTAAAAATGTACATAGAAGGATGGGAATTATTTCCAAGTAGTTCTGCAGAAAGCAGGTATGCACTTCATTCCTACTGCAGATTATAACAGCATGCAAATCTTAGGTAGGAAGCAATATGAACATACTGTACTAAGCAAAGAGGAAAGAACATTAAATGGAAACATTAAAGAAAGAACATTAAATGGAAAGAACATTAAGAGACCTGAGATCAGATCTTCAATATATACAAATTAGCATTGTTCAATTGGTTTTCTTCAGACAATTCTAATTGGCTTCAGCCTCTTATATCTAATAGGAAGGAGTCCTTCCAGGTCACTATAAACAGTTTTCATACTGAAAGAAATAGAAGAAAGCATTCTTCTATGCAGCTGGTATTTGGGATGCTTTATCATTATGTCTGATTATTTGTGATTTATACCTCCTTTTTTTTTTTTTTTGTACAAAAGAGATATCAAAAAATGGTAAAACTGTAATTAACTGATATTTGCTTTCTCATGTTATTTGTGATTTATATTTCTCTATCCAACTTTACATAAACAGATGCTATGCCTGACTTCTCTCACTGACATTAAATACATGAGTAAAAGCACCACATTCCATAAAGCACCACAATAGCAAAGTCTGATTCCTATGATTTCAAGTAAATCTATTATTGATTTTGTATAATTTAAAATAATTGAAATTATTAAGAACAACTGATTATACATAATCTTCCAAGGATACAGATTAAGATTAAGAACATTAGTTTATTCATCTTTGCTTAGTTACTTGGTTGTGCCATCAAGGAATGCACTGGTTTCCGTTCTAGCCCTGACTAGGGACAGCTCTGTAATTTAGAAAACAGTCAGGACACATGAAATGAAGCCTACTGTAGAAAGATTCCCCTAAATTATGCCACACTTCCCTCCACCCCAGTGACATGTTATCTTTGTCAGGATGAACTGTCACCTCAAATCTTTCATCTCCAACTTCCTTTATGTGCTCCAAAGGACAGACTGACTTCAGGAAACCAACCTAGTTCCATTTCATAAGGTTTTGACTGCTGGAGTCAACTTCCAGCAAGCAACTGGAAGGTCCAGAGGTTAACTGAAAATCTTTAGCACACTTGGAGTTGGAAAGGCTATATTTTGATGGCAGAGTCATACTTAATTAATCCCAAGTGGATTTATTAAAAACATTGCACTTCTTGTCCATATTATCTTAGGATATAAATAGAATGAAAAGTTTAATTAGTTAAGGAAGAAATTTGAGCTAGGTCTCAAATCTAACATTTGATCCATGAAACAGTAACCTAAGTAGCGGTTATTGTCACCTTTTGAATCCTTTATAAGTCAGAGTGGCAAGCCAGAGCCAACAATACTATTTTGCCTGGTATCTCCTCAGCTCTATTTCCTTTACCTAGCTGAGCAAACTATAAAGGTGAGCAGCTGACTTGAGATTGGTTAAATGATGTTACTGTGTAGAGCTGCACCAGTAGTAAGTACAATACCCATTGCTCTAAAATTTTGATTGCTGGAATTCCATGTGGATGGACCATCTGTAGATAAGTATGTTTTCTTTTTATTCTTCAGAACTGTTGGGGGAGAAAACAGAAGCAAACATTCTTGACTTTATTTTTTCCCACTGTCTATACTGTTATTTGTATTGCCAACTGCCATGTACTTCAGTAAGAGTCATTGATAGATTGATGGCAATATTGAGTTTAATATGATGTACTTAACCAGGATGCAGGTAATAGCTTAAAAAAGATTTTAAAATTGTAGATCAACTCACAATACTGTTTACGCGATCCATCTCATTTAGAAGTATTATTTCAGCAGTACTATTTTTACAGAAGTAGCGTACTAGATCTTCTAATTTACTTAGGAACAGCAGCAATTTCAGTCTGATCAAATAGGTTCATCTAACTTTAAAAATCATTAGCCAGTATTCCTCAAAACATAGAAAAAACAATTTGTTGTAAGATGCAGTTGCATTTCATAAATCTGTTTGCAATATATTATTTTGAACAGGTTTAACATGAGCCTCACAGACATTCTAAGCCCTTCTGACATTGCTGCTGCTCTGCGGGACTGCCAAGGTGAGAAAACAATTAAAACTCTAAAAATCTATTATTTTCTGTAACACATGGCAAGTCTAATTCAGTCCCAAATGCATACTGAACAAGCACATACTCAACAGACTTCTGTAGTCTCTTTCCGTAGCAGCTGTCACAGTGCATTTGTTCATGAGATTTCAATTTGTGGGTGGTTTGAGATTGTTTGTAACCTATCGCCCTGATTTCTTGATGTTTACCTGGGCATTATTCAGTATAGCAAAATGTATTCTTTGTCAGCCTTCACCTACTGTTCATGTTTAGAACAATTAAAAAGTAACAAAGCTGCATCCTCAGACCATTTAGGAGCAGTAAACATAGTGGTCTGGGGTTAATTTATTTATTAATTTATTTTCAGCTCCAGATTCCTTTAGTCCCAAAAAATTCTTTCAGATCAGTGGGATGTCTAAAAAGACCAGCAGCCAGCTCAAGGAGATCTTCCGGATTCTTGACAATGACCAAAGTGGCTTTATCGAGGAAGATGAGCTCAAGTAAGGATTTTCTGGGTTACTTTGCCTAGTAAGAGCCTATCCACAAATTACCACTTTTTTCTTTCCAGAACTGTTCCATAAAGGGGTGCCTCAGGTTATGCTTAATATTGATAAACCCTTCACCAGATTGTGGATGGTGCATTTGAGCAGACAATCCTGACAGTCTAAGATAGATTAGTAAATACCTGCCATTACTGCGTAGTATAGAAAAAAAACAACACCTCCTTGGGGCTGGATTTTGGTAGCGGGCAGAATTCAATGTATCCGGGCTGGACTTACAAAGCAAAACTGTACATGAAGAAAATTTACCCTCCAGTGTTTGTAGTAGATAATCTATTTACAGATAGCTATCAGTGTGATGATACAGCCAACAAAAAATTGTATGCCCTGAAAAATCATAATCAAAGGTGCTTCCCACCTAGGTATTTCCTTCAGAGGTTTGAGTGTGGAGCCCGGGTGTTAACTGCCTCAGAAACCAAGACTTTCTTGGCAGCTGCAGACCACGATGGGGATGGTAAAATCGGGGCCGAAGGTATTTATTTCCATATATAACTAAGATCCTCAAGGTGTGTTGTAAGTGATGCGTGATTCTCTTTTATATTGATGGCACGTTAATGTACCTCCAGTTAATTTGCTGAAACCCTCTCAGTACTGACCTGTGTGAGTGCAGAACTGGTACCTGACCTTACAGCTTCATCTCAACTCCTCATGCATGAGTAAGTCAAAAAGAAAAGAAAAAAACCCTACCCAGCTTCCTCACCGCCACTGATAGATTTCCAGTTGCTTTGCAAGGAACAGCTCCCTTTTTCTCCTCCTACCTACTCTGATGTAAAGCATCACCAGTTCACTCGTGCTACACGCATGTGAAACGAGGACAAGAGAGCCAGCCCTGCAGAGCAGAATCACCAGCACGTACAAAGGCTCATGTACAGCAGTATCTCCCTAAAGGAATTCTACTAGTTTCAGTGAAATCACTCTTAATGTGCAGGAGCTAGCAGCATGCAGTTGACTATTAGTTTTGCATAATAAGGAGAACAGCATGATCGAGTGTCACCGCCCCGACACGAGATACCACAGAAGGCTGTGCGTGCAGATGGAGGTTATTTACCTCCGGTGCCGGGCTACGCATCAGATAAGGAGCGGCTGTTTTAGGAAGCAGCAGATTGCATCCACCCCCTGGAAACACTGCTGTGGTTTAATGGCTGCTCAGCACAAAAACCTCACCATCTCCTAACACTGTCCTTCTGGGTCTCATTTTGGATGGGAAGCACATGCTCACAAAAAAGGCTTGGAGCCAACGGCAGCTTGTCCCACGCGAGAAGCAAGCTGCCCAGCAGGCGTGAAAGGAGTTTAGGGAAGGGCACGCAGGGAATGTGCTGCCGTGCAGATTGCCCAGCTCACTGCGCCAGGGGCACAGGACTCTTCTGTTCCTTCTTTGGAAGGAATTAAATCCAGTTCCTTAGGAAACATGCCAGAACAACCACACATGATTTATGAAGCCATCTATATATTTAATAGAGTCTTTCTGGGACAGGATTGATCAGATGCTCTTAACTCACAGAAGACAACTTAAAAAAACCTTTCTAATGCTGGTATCTTGTTGAACACCACAATACCACATGAAGCTTCACACATTTTTAGCTTTATCCTCTCATCTAAATCAACAGTTCTCAACTGCTGAAGCACTACAAACAGCTAGTAAGACACAAGGATTCATGTTTAATCCTACCTAAGGTCTGTTTATTCTGATTCTACATTGGCCATTCCATTAAATTTGCCAAAAATAACTATTAGGCAGAGAAGGCTACAACTACCCTGGGCACTTATTATTCCTTATAAATGTCAGCAAATCACTGCCTTTCCATCTGTTGTTTGATTAATTAAATTTGTCTGCCTAAACAGGAAATTTAGGCAATGTCTCTCTTGCATGCAAGTTTCTTCCATTCTGATCATTTATCAGGTAATTGCTTTCTGTCTATTTCGATTCTAAATCTCTTGATAAGCCATTAATCTTTTCCTCCTAATCCTTTTATTTTACTATTTCTACTGTAAATATTGTCTTATTTTTCACAGAATTCCAGGAAATGGTGCAATCTTAGAGGTTCAAAAAGACCAAACAGGATAGAATTGGGATGAACCTGCAAGAAAAACTCAGAAACCTTGAAAATCAGCAGTCCCTTATGTATTTATCTTGACAGTGTCTGTTATTTGTTCACTGACTTAATAATATAATGAAACACTAATTCATGATTTTTTTTTTCATTGTGTGGACCATTTACCGTGTTCTAAACTCTACCAGACACTTCCCTTAAAAATATCCAATAAAAATAATTACTTACTGCAACTTGTCTGCTTTTTTTTGAACAATAAATGGAAACATATGAATTCTTAAACAGAAAGTGTTAATCTCTCAAAGATCTTAATGTTATCAGAGCCTCATATATAGATCTGATTGAACTCAGTGGGAGTTCTCTCTACAATAGACTTTCTGTATTAAGCTTGAAGTCCTCAAAACCCTCAGTTCTTAGGCCAAGACTAGGGGCTCAGATATAACTAGGAGGTAGGTGAAGAGTCATCTCTTGTTGACTTCAAAATGAAAAGCAGTTTTTTTATTGTATTTTATTTTTTTTGCCTAGGAAATGGTTTCTACATGAGAGTGTTGCAGTTTCAAGCTGTATTTTTTTACATTAACCAACCAAGAGAAGTTAAAAATTGTATGTTTTCATGCGGAAAGAATTTAAAAAAAGGAAAAAAGCCTCTGTGGACTTGAGGCTTCATATAAACTGTAAGGCTTTAAAAAATAGAGGGGAAGCAAAAGATGTCCTTCTTTGTGGTATTTTTTTTTTTTAAGCTTTCTCAAAGGGAGGACTAAAAGTGTGGAGGAAAGACTTGTAGAAATGCATGTTGAGAAAGCTCCAACGTATTCCAGCTGGTATTTCTGGGCTATGTCGCCTAACATAATAGTAATTGAGAAATTCCTCTTAGCCTCAAACACGTTCATCACTGAAGCAAAAACATTTAAATACACTAAATTTTTCTCACTAGACAGCAGCACAAACGCAATCATGATTCATCCTTGAGTACTCACCTCTAATGCCTTCTCTACAGCCAATGAATCTTCTGGGAGCCAAGCACTGAAGAACCAGCCAGAAAAATTTACTGCTTTAAACACGTGTACATTACCCTACACCTCTTAACAGCTGATGGTTAAAAATAGAATTTTTGTCCCATTTCAAAATGTTTTAAATCACCTTAGTTTAGTTATTCATACACTGGGATACTCAGGATATGTGAGAATTTAAAATGATTGTGAGATTTTTCCTTTTATTGTGCAAAATAATAATAACAAACTGATAAAAAAATTAACACTGAATTTAAATAATCTTTCTCAACATGAAGAAATGTTCTCACCTGCCAAAATTCCCTGGAGCATCAAGGACTTAAACAAAGCTACTCAGATTTACGTGAGGTAAGGATCAGACCCATGAAGAGATTCTCATAGCATAAGATCACACGATATTCACAAGAAATAAAATTTCTTCTTGGCAACAAAACCAGCCTGATGACAGAAGGGTCTTGGACTAGATCACATGTAAGTTACAAACCATTCTCCATTTCACTGACAATTAACTTTCCTGACCTTGACTAACCATATTACATTAAGCAGGAAAATGCATGTAAAAACAAAAAAGCCATTGCACTCTGCATCTCCTCTCAACATCTCAGCCTCCTCACCATGTTCCTACACAAAGAAACCCAGAGGCAAAGTACAAATTCTGTTATTCTCCACTAAGATGCAACACGCTGCTGGAGCCAGTCGCTGGACAGGAGGTGGACAGAAGATTTATGCACTGCCCTGACCCAAAACAAGTTTTTCAGTGAAATTAGAACTTTCTTCATTTTCCAGAAAACGGAATATATTACAGTCGTCTGCATTAGAAGTTCCTGTAAAACATCTGAGCTACAAAACTTAAGACCAATCAAGATGCCAACAAAAAGACTAGGGAAGCATCTTTTAGCCACTAGCCTGATATGTATCTTCTTTTACCCAATTTATATGTAAAGTCTTTATTAGAAACTTGTGCATCATTACTAGCTTGAAACATGCCTCAGTTCTTTGTATATAGCTTATTATTCAATACAAGTCAGTACCAAACAAGAAAGATGCAAGTCACTTACTCTGAGCTATTTTGAAATATATCTAGCACCCCAAGTACCGCAGTTAAAGGAATCCTTCCACACATTTCCATCACACACACATAAAAAGTACCTTGAAAAAAAAAAGTACCAAAGTACAGCAGCTACTGCAGCAGATTACTGGTTTCTGTGGGAATTTGCATTTTAATTAAAGGGAAATTCTCTGACGTGGGATTTCTGAAATACAAGAAAATTTTAAAGTAAAATCAACTTATCACTTCCCTGGGATCCCTCAGGTGCTAAATCATACTTTCAAATGCTGTTGGCCTTGTCTGTAAAACACATGAAAGTGATATCTCAAATTGGATTTTCTCACTGACAGAGATACCATTCTGCTCCATGGCCTAAAACAAAGTGTCATGGCTAAGCCTCATTCTACAGACATGGTACATTGAATTCTGATTGCTTTCAAGCAGGGAGGGAGTTGTAACTTAGAAAGCTCCCGCACAGGGGCCTACTGACTGACAAAAAAGGAAAAATATCTTACCATATTGTAAGGACACAGTAAGTTGCATTATTTATCACACTATTGGTACACACCGAAGAACATGAGCAGCTAATTTCTACAATTGTTGTAATAAATGAAATGGAAATAAGGGCTGCCTTTATCAAGCATACTCAGTACAAAGATTTGCCCAGAGACAGCATTCAGAAATCAGCTACAACTAACAATCATGTTTACAGACTGCAATAAAATTTGCAGCTAGTTACCAGAACTGCCACTTGTAAATTATATTCTAAAACTTTTTACTGGGTACAACTATAAAAATACATTTTTAGAACATACTTGGAAATACCAGAATACCTATGATTCCATTAAGAATACAAGTCTCTTTAGTTCCTTTGCATGTTTACATTATTTACACCACAATACGCTAAAAATATCCTGTCTGTGAACAGTTAAAATTAAATATAAAATGTAAAAGAATAAACAGTGGCCTATTCAACATCTCAGCATGGAAAAAAAAAAAACAATACCATGCTTTAAATGCATCAACCTATGACATAATTCCTCATGTAATTCTCTCTCTTTTAAGCCTTGCTGTGATCAGCAGGGAAACAGCTAACATATTACTGTTAATCGTCTTCAGTGCTGAAATCCTTTTACCTGCCTAGCCCCTTCCTCATCCACTCTTCCCAGCTCTTCTTTCATGGGTACTACAGATTCAGTCTACTGACAATGCCTAGGCTTTCCTAGCACATTAAACAAATCAAAACATTTAAATATCTCCAGTTTTTCATGAAAGTAGGATTTTTATTTTATTTTATTTATGCTATTCAGTGACTCTGCATGCTTAACCATAACCAAAACTAGTACAAATTTACTACCTTCCACTATGGAATCTTGGATTCTGCAAAGCGTACACAACTGTTATTAAACCATCTCTACTCACCGTGACACTCAAATAGCTTCTCGCATTCCTTGACACCACAGTAAGAGCAAATCTGGGGGAGATGAACAACGCTCTTCAGAGCAGGGGCAGGACCCTTGCGTCTCGCTGCAGTGTTACATTTTCACACAGAGCTACAAAGGCTTGGTACAGAATTAACAAAGCGTGCAGAGTAGGGATACACAGCCATTGTGCTTTTTGCTGGATCACAGCACTATTTTGTAATTTATTTGTGAAACTAATCCCAAACTGCTGAGTCCACACATTTGTTAACACATTTTGACCACATACTGTCAATGGAACAGCTATTTGAGCTGTCAGCTGTATTTACTTACAGCTGTCAGCTCCAACACCCGGAGTGATTGATAGCATACCTTTTTGTTAAGTCTGTTACTATGCAGCTGATGGAAATGCTCAAAATAGTACCTAGAAACAGGCTCAACAAACCAAAAAGTATGACTGTACAATGCTGAAGATATTACTATTCCTTATTCCAACTTGTTTGTTGTTGGTGTGTTGTTTTTTGTTTTTGTTTTTGTTTTTTTTTTTTAATATAAATTGGAAAGCACTAATAAAGTTCTTAATTATTTGTCTCTTGATGCTGGGGTTGTCCTGTCAAATTTCCAAAAGTACTTATGCAGCAGTTTAATTTTACGTAATCATGGGCTAGGAATCACATTTCAAACTCAGGGAGATCTGATGCCACTTTGCAAATGCCAAGGTGTGGTGTTACTGCACATACAATTAAGAAGATGGGATGAAATTGGAACCACAATTGAAGTTTCTTCCCACCCTGTTAATTTGTATATCAGAGATGTAATAATTTAAATTAATTGAATCTATTATCACTTCCTCTTTGTAGATTCTCATAAATACTTCCACCAAGAACGATATAAAATTACATGTGAGATTCCATTGAGCAGAACTGTATTTTAGCAATCACTACACATATGTTAATGCCCTTTCTAAAGGGAGTTTGGCACGGAAATTCCTTCCTTATCAATCACCAGTCACAGTAAGTATCCACTGTCCAACCATATGCCTCCACAGTTCATCCCTTGCAACAGTATTTGTATTACACCAGTAAACAGGCATCCTAGTCATAGACCAGGATCTTAGTTAAATCCTGAACAAACATACATCTAAAAGATTATCCCAACCCAAACCAAAATCCAGTCACTATGGTTTTATAGTTTCTTTGGTAATAAATAAATAAACCTGTTATTTACACCACCAATTTCAAGGTTTTCCATGTTTTGCTTAAAGTGAGCGATACAAAGAAATTTAACTTTTCTGGCCTGCCATCCTAATCACCACCACCATGAACAGGGGGGAACCTTTGCTTTTTTTAACTGATATATTCAGCACTGACTGCATGTTCCCAGAAATTGTCTCACCTGTGCAACAACCTTTAAACTGACAGGCCATAACTCCAACATCTCAGCAAAGCACTGCAATTTAGCTCACAGCTGTAGGGTAGGAAGCTAGAATTACCATTTTTAGATGCCTAATCCTGAGGCAGATGGCCTGATACTTACTCAACATGAACTCAGGGCAACCCTGTAGGCCTCATGGCACCAGCACCTTCCTTTTCCTGCTTTTTGTGCTGGCCAGGGGCAGAAGTCACTTTAACCTACAGTCTCTCTGAAAAAAATGAAGTTAAGTTACAGATCAGAATCTCTTGGCAGCTTTGGAAACACTTCCTACAGCTGTTAAAGACCTGGCTGACAGTGACTAGAAGCACAGTACGGTGTCCCTCCAACCACTGCAGTTCACGCAACACCATGAGCTTCTTGGCTCTTAAGAGGTTTGGGTTAAACACCATGAGCACAGACACGAGAGGTCACACCCAAGGCAGTGTTGAGCTCCGCACCCATGGAAAATAAACCTGCACACACATACTACTTTCACGTGAATTCACATGCTCACACTGCCTTAAGCCAGGCTTACAGGCCTCATTCCAGCAGCTTGCCTGGCACACCATACCTCACATCCAGCCCAGGACCGCCATTTTGTGTCTCCCCTCCCTCACAGGAGGTGCACCCCGCCATTTTGTGCCTCCCCTTCCTCAAATGAGGTGCACCTCGCCATTTTGTGCCTCCCCTTCCTCAAATGAGGTGCACCCCGCCATTTGGTGCCTCCCCTCCCTCACAAGACACATATGCCACCATTTTGTGTCTCCCCTCCCTCACAGGAGGTGCACCCCGCCATTTTGTGCCTCCCCTTCCTCAAATGAGGTGCACCCCGCCATTTTGTGCCTCCCCTTCCTCAAATGAGGTGCACCCCGCCATTTGGTGCCTCCCCTCCCTCACAAGACACATATGCCACCATTTTGTGTCTCCCCTCCCTCACAGGAGGTGCACCCCGCCATTTTGTGTCTTCCCTCCCTCACAGGAGGTGCACCCTGCCATTTTGTGCCTCCCCTCCCTCACAGGAGGCATACCCCACCATTTTGTGCCTCCCCTTCCTTACAGAAGGCAGCTGTCTCCCTCAGTCTAGGTACCAGGTGTGTTACAGACACAGCATCCCACCTGGGATGCAAGACGGACCTAAAACTGACCCTGCCAGCCCTGGAGAAAATTGCATTCCTCTCTCTCTTGCTTACACTGCTCACTTTTTGGGTACAGACTGATTAAATATTAAATTACTGCAGTCTTACATCATCTTTATTCTGCACTGGGCTCACTCAGCACCAAGTTGGGTTTTCAGGAATCAACTCACGAGGCTGATTAGACTATCTAGAATGACATAACTAGCACTGAAAGTACATAGAAACTAAAAGAGCAACCGAAGTAATGACAAAGTGGAAAATTAAAAACTTAGGAGTGCAAGATGTGCAATTATATTTTTTACACCTTTTTTAGATGGTTAAGTAGGCAATTACTTAACTTAGCTTTTTTTTTTTTTCAGATTCCCAAGCTTCATACTTGTAAGAGAAGCATCACTGCCCTGCACTATGTATCTGTCTCTACTTATAAATTCACACTGAGTTTTTATTAATTTGGAATTGAAAGGTAACAGAAAAGCTTTTCAAGTGCTTAATGAGTTAAATGCAGCTACCTAGTATGTGCCACACATAAAATAACCAGAATAAATGTAATGCATCCATTTACGGAGAGAGGATTACCTGCACTACGTGATGCTGGGACGACATGTCCTTCAAGATATTCAAAGTTGTGGATCTCATCTCTCAAACCTTTTTTTTTTTTTTTAACCCTAGAAATAAGGCGTTTCTACTTTTTCAGCTACTGGGCGTCTTTGAGTGGAACTGAACCGTGCTGTGGTTTTGCTCTTCAGAAAGGGGCAGCTTTGACCAAAAGCTTGGTGATTTGGCACCGTCCAAACCGGCAGGACCCCTCGCCTGCAGAGGGGCTGCTGTAGGCTCCAGCAGGGCTCGGGGATCACCACTCGCTGAGGGGGACTCCCGCCCCGCTCCCCAGCCCCGTCGCCCCTCACAGCACAGGGCCGTGCCCGAGGCAGGGCTGACCAGCGCCGCCCACCTCTCTCTCTCCGCCGGCTGTGGCGCTGCGGAGCGCCGTGTCCCGCCGGGCACGGGAGCACTTCCCGGGCCGTGCCGTGCCGTTCCGGGGCGGGGGAGAAGGCGGAAGCGGTGTGGGGCTGGTGCCGGTGCCGGCGGAGGGCCCTGGGCTGCTCCCTGATGGTGTGTGGCGGCGGCGGCCGGCCCCAGGCGCGCTCGCTTCCAGCTCGGTATGGCGACGGCGGCGGCGGGGGGAGCCGCCCAGGAGAAGCAGCTCGCTCCGACCCTGCTCAGTTTCTTCATCTACAACCCCAAGCTGGGGCCCAAAGAGGGAGAGGTACCGGAGGGAGGGACGCCGCGGCTCGGGGCTGCGGGGCGAGAAGGGCGCGGGGGCCCTCCGGTGCTGTCCCGGCCCCGGGACGGCTGTCGGGGCTCGGCTGCCCCTCTCCGAGGCCCTGGGGGCCGGGGGGTTACCGCTTCCCCTGGCTCCTGCGGCCGCCTTCCTCTGGCCGTGTCCTGCTTCTGGCAAAGCAGTGACCAAGATGTTGTCAGTGGTAGCATGTAAAATATTGCAGGTGGTCTGTTAGGTACTGTGTTTTACTCATGCGATAACTTCTTCTAAAATACCTTTTTCAATCGCTATAATCTGGTAAAAAACCTCAGTCATTAATTTAGCTAAATCTAAGCTATTGCTAGTTAGCACTAGCGTTACAGTGCTCATGCCACTGTGATTTTTAATTTCAATAAGCCAGAATCTGTATTTGTAGATAATAACATACTGTACGATTTGTGTGATAGCCTTTAGATTTAGTAGTGCTTTTGCACAGGGCTGTGGCTGTACTTACTTATTAGTGACTGACGAGGCTGACTGCACCCTCGGTGAGTCCGTGGATGGCTTGAAGCTGGGGGGAAGCTGTTGATGTGCTGGAGGGCAGGGCTGCTGCTTGGAGGGATCCTCAGCAAGCTGGGGAAACAGCTAGCAGAAATCTCACAAAGTCCGACAAAAGCAAATGCAAAGCCCTGCATGTGGGACAAAACGATCTCGTGCAGCATGGGCTGGCTGGTTAGAAGGCAGCTTTGCAGAACAGGACCAGGGAGTCCTAGTGAACAACAGGTTGTACATGAATCAGCAGTGTGCCCTTGTGGTAGTGAAAACCAACAGTATCCCAGGCTGGTGAGTGAGAGTGTATTAGCAGGTCAAGAGAAGTGGTCGCTTCCCTTTGTTTGTGGTCACTGTGGTCCCCTGGGGCTTCCCAGAGCAGGAAAAACACTGACAGACTGAAGCAGGTCTAGCAGAGAGCCCCTGTTGGTCAGGAGGCTGCAGTACCTGATGTGTCAGGAAACCCTTAGAGAACTGGGTGCGTGCAGCCTGAAAAGCAGAATGGTGTTGGAAGGGGGTCTTGTGGCTGTCTTCACCTGCCTGAGGGGCCCTTAGAGAGAGAATGGAGCCAGGTTCTTCTTGAAGAGGCTCAGTGGAAGGATAAGAAGCAATGGATGACATTGCAGCAAGGGAAATTCTGATGAGATAATTTCTTCATGTTGAAGTGGTCATACATCAGATCAGGGCCCAGAAAGTCTGTGCCATCTTCAGCCTTGGAGATACTCAGACCTTGACTGGACAGGGCCCTGAGCAATCTGATCTAGCTTTCAAGCTAGCCATGCTTTGATCTGGCTTTGAAGCTAGCCTTGCTTTGAACTAGCTGTGAAGTGGTTATGGCCTGTTATTTCAATAGCCTTGGAATTTATAAACCATTTTGAAGTGTCTTGGGATGACTGCTGAAGCATGCTTAAATATGACTTTTAGCCGTTATTACAGAAGCCTATTTAGGTACAAGATAAAATTTTGCCTAAAAGACTGTGATTGAAGTTTAAAAATAATCAGAACATGATCTGAGTATTCTTTAACTTTGATTCTGTTAAAATGCATTTTGCTTTGATTCTTATTTTAAATTTTAGGAAGAAAAGAAGATTCTCTTCTATCACCCAAATGAAGTAGAAAAGAATGAAAAAATTAGAAATGTGGGACTGTGTGAAGCTATAGTACAGTTCACAAGGTATAAAGTCTGACTGCATGACTCATTGTATTAGCACAAACAAAATGCTTAACATTTCCCACTCATATATGTTTTCTTTTTGTGTGTGTATATAAATATCTATATCTACATTAATGTTTTCTTTCTAGGACCTTTAGTCCAACAAAACCTGCAAAATCCCTACATACACAGAAGAACAGACAATTTTTCCATGAACCTGAAGAGAATTTCTGGATGGTCATGGTACTTATGCATATGATATGCATATTTCTAAAACATCATATCAGAATGTTCTCAATGCATTCTGCATTGTCTAATGCCAGCCTGTTCCACCTTCTAGGTTGTACGAAACCCTATAATAGAAAAACACAAAGATGGAAAACCAGTCTATGAATATCAGGAAGAAGAATTACTGGTAATACTGAACTCTCCCTTCTCCCCCCTTTTAAATAAGTTACTGCATTTTAAGAGTAGCACCAGAAATACCTTAGTTTGATTCTTATTGAACTGCAGCCAAATTGACTTAAAATATGCATATAGCCATAAATGGAAAAAAGACAAAGTAGTTTTCAATTCAGTTTAGAGAAGACAGCAAGACAGGGAATTATCTAAATAGCAGTTCAAGATCACCTAACAAACATCAGTGAAATACACTGCTGTGAGACTTTTTTGCTTGGAATAGGCAAGTATTTCTTAGGATCTGTTAATTTTTATTTAAGAATCTGTAAGATTCTTGAATGTAGTTTTATTAGGTTTAAGTACATGTTTTACAACTTTAAGACTACCAGTAATCTTTACTAATAAGCTGGAAAGCCAAACAGCTAAAACCTATCACAGGATTTCTCATCCAGACTGCAGTATCTTTACGCCAGTTTAGTTGTATGCAGGAAAGGTATTTGGTCAGCTGAAATAATGTTTAAAGAGGTGGTTGTTTATGCTGCCTCTGTTCATTACAGTATGCATACTAATGCTGTTACTTCTTTAGTCCTGTGATAAAGATTGGTGTTGTCACTCTGTTTCATCAAACAATAAAAGTATTTTTTTCATTAAGATTTTAGTGCAATAACAACTTGGTATGATGTCCCACCTCCTTTAGCCTTTGAATATGAAGAAGAGAACAGTGGTCAGAAATAAGTTCATTTTAATTGACCACTGGCCTTAGGGAAATACGCTATTTGTGACTGATATCTTGTGCTTGAGTTAATAATGTTTGATATTAAAGGGGGGAAGGACTCCCTTTGAAATAGTACCTTATATGTATGAAGAAATCTCTAGATGTTGACTGAAAATGCTATTTAACTTTTCAGAGGCCAAATTCTCTAATTTGTGCATGTGCCTGCTCTTTGAGTGTTTGTTACGTGTAGTTCATAGCAAGAATATTTGAAATACTGTCTCTGCTTGTACTAATGCCTTGCTCTTTTTTCTGCAGGATAAGGTCTATAGTTCGGTCCTGCAGCAGTGCTACAGCATGTACAAGGTAGAGTTAATAATACAGAGGCTCTACTTCTGGGCAGAGAAAGAGATCCTTATGGTACTATTTGGATGTGCAAGCTCATCATTGCTTTGAGATGCTTGTCTCATTGCTGTTGGCTGCAGTAATAACTCTTAATAACTATTCCTGAAGCTGTAATAGTGGTGATGGAAGAGAAAAAATAAAGCTGTTGCAGTTGCCAGTGTTAGTTCATTAGCTTACAGTAAAAATAAGAGCCTTCTAATTTCCGTGAAGTCCAGATTTCTTCTTTTGTGGACAGTTATGACACTAAGCACTTGCTTTTGATGTTTATATTATCTGTTGGAGAAACAATACTGAATAAAGGCCATCAAAATGGCTTTTAGAAAATAAGGAATTAAGATGTTTAAGCAACAACGGTAAGTAACTTCTCTACTAATGGAGAATTTGTTTTCCTTCTCTAATTCTGACTATGCTGCTATGTATACCTGGAGTCTGCAAATCTGAGAGAGGATCTTTCAATAAGGGAGGGGTAAATTGGCATCTATGCGGAGCTGTAGTACTGAGGCACAGAAGCTGTATTGTAATCTAGCTATATTCATAGTCGAGTTACTTGAAATTAAGGTAACTACACAATTATCTGACTGACTTCTTTTAACCACTAGCTTTTCAATGGCACATTTGTGAAAGCCATGGAAGATGGAGGCGTAAAAGTTCTAAAGGAAAGACTAGAGAAGTTCTTCCATCGGGTAAGACTTTATTTTTCAGGCATATATAGTGTGATTCTACATTGGAAATAAAAAGTAAAACGTTTCTCTATGTGGCTTCAGTGTGTCTCTAAAACATGAGCAGTGGAAAAGATGTAGCAACAATACAAAAAGCCTAGTTACTTGTTCTTTCCAAATACTTCCTGCTTCCTACTACTTCTTTAAAGGAGTTGAACCACAAAAAGGGTTGTAGTTTGATAGAAGAGTTTAGCTATTGAATATTTTTTTTTTTCTAATGGAATCATGTTAATTCTTTGGAAATTCTGCTTTAACGTTTGAATTGGTTAGTGGGATCATTGTTTGTGCAGACCTATCTGAGAAACTGTTAAAGAATGATTCAAATTGGAAAGAACCTGGAGAGGCTATTGTAGTTCAACCACCTGCTCGAAGTAGGGTAACACTGAATTCAAATTAGGTTTCATGTGGCTTTGGCTGGTTGACTCTTAAAAGTATCCAGGGTTGGAGTTTCTACAACCTCCATGCACAGACATTGAAGTTCCATAGCACAGTGAAGTAATTGATAGTTGTGATTTTTAACTATATTTTTTTTCTGTGTGGGATCAATAGTCATGCCTGAGAAGGTTTCAAGAAATAAACCTTGTTTATAACTTGTCTTCAGTATTTAACTTCAATTTTGAACAGCAAATGCTTTAGTAAAAGGATGGAAAGCAAAACTTACTTCTGAGCAGGAAGTCAATCAAATATTTTCATTTAACTTTCATGTAAAGTAGTCACATCTAGCAAAAGTTTGAGTTCCTACATGCAAAGTTTAATCGAGCTGACTTCAGAAGATAGCAGCCAAGTGTCTGTCTGCCCCCATTCTTCTCATTTGCATGGAAGGAAATGGAGGGTTGGTGTCAGCAGTTAGTTCTCTTGTTGTAGAGATTTGAATATTGCTATCTCTGATAATGATAAGAGTGTAGACATTGCATACTGATGTTTAAAATTGTCTCTTATGAACTTTTAAGAAAAAAGTGTAAAAAAAAAAAAGCACAATTCAAACCAATTTTAGGATAGGCTTCTTTTTTTTTTTTTTTTTGGATTGTTTTGTTTTTCTTAGTTTTGGATTTTTCTGTTTGCATGTTGGTTTCTTGTAAGGCTATCATAGACGCTAGAATGAACTCTGTTGGCACAAGGAGTCCTTCTTTGATTTGCTGGTGTACACTTTTGTCTAGGCTGCATTCAAAAAATACAGCATGGCAAAAAGGGAAGTAATAGATCATCTTTAAAACATTAGTTTTCCTTTCAAGCTCCTAGTGAAGATAAAACAGTAGTCGCTGAGATTAGTATAACAAACTATTAGTATGTTATTAGTATTAGTAGATTAGTATAACAAACTTTTCCAAGGAAAAGTTGTTTCTCTTTTTTGCTAGGGAATTAGAAATGCTTAGAAAGTTTGGTCATGCAAATTACTCTGTTGTAACCCTATTGAATGAATTGGTTATGTGCTGATAGCAGGCTTGGTCTGCATTGAAACTGTGAAAGGAAATGAGACTTAGATAATAAACTGTGACAGAGATCTGTCATACTGTCTGTAAGTACCATGGAATAAGTAAATGTGAACAAGAATACACATTTTTAAATGGAATGAGAACAAGCTCTAATTTTTAAGCCAATAAAATTATTCTGCAAAGCTGAAGATTGACCTGAGCAGTTCAATATGTGTGTATGTGCTTGGTTGAATGCAGATATTTTTTTTTTACTGGATAGACAAAGATCTTTGTAATGACTTGATAACAACTTGCTTTAGCTATGCTGTCTTGTGTGTGTGAAACTAATTTTTGTTGACTATTTCCTACTAGTCTAGTACGGTGGTAATGTATGCAGTGCTGACGAGTGAAGTTCAAAAGCGGGGCTTGTATTATTGCTTGGTATTTGGTAATGTGAAATGACTGTAGAGGGAGCCACTGGATAACTCATCTTTCATAGACCAGGGTGTCTGATAGTGTGTTTAAAATCTACTGGTAAAGCTTACAATGTATCAGGAAAGAGAATAATAAAAATTTTCTTTTGCACATTGCAAGCTAATGTATTTATCTAATATTTCAGTGAAAATATTTCATAGAATTATTCTGTGATTCTATGATCTAATATTACTACAGAGTTATTTCTGAAATTAAATAGTAGTATGATGGGCTGTGCGTTCTTGTCCTCTCCAAGGATCTTGAGCTAGCCTTAAAAGCTGTTGTCCCTCATTAAATAGTAGTAAATTGACATCTGGATCACACTGATACAATAAGGAGTACTTCAGGCAAACAGGACTAGAAGGGACTTTTTGGATTTTTAGTCTAGATTACAGGAAATTAGACTCAAATTTGTCATTTAAATGTACACATTGGAATTTTTCTGAATTCTAAAAACAACTGTCATTATCCTCTTAGTACTTGCAGACACTGCACTTACAATCTTGCGATCTGCTGGACGTATTTTGTGGAATCAGCTTCTTTCCACTGGATAAAATGACTTACTTGAAAATTCAGTCATTTATTAATAGGATGGAAGAAAGCTTGAACATAGTCAAATATACTGCATTTCTCTACAATGATCAGCTTATCTGGTAGGTACTCTGATAATTTCTTTTATGTGTTTTTAAATTATCATCCTATAAATAAGTGCCATAATAGCAAAGCTGAATCAGTGAACAAGGTGCATGAAAATGCAAAAACAGAATGCTAGGAAGAGTGACATGGAAGAAAGTCTTTGGTCTTTTGCTTTAAAAATCTCTAAGCTGTACCAAATTATTATTTCCAAGTAGCCCTAAGGAGCAGCTATAAGCCTGTTCTTGTAGTTCCATTTTATGTCTCCTAAAATCAATGAATCTCTCCATGCCTGCAATAACTTTAGGTCTTTCCAGTTCTACCAAATATTGATTGGACTTCTATGTGAGTCTTGTTCCTACTAAACTGCTTAAGGTGAAGTCTATGAAACTTTTGAGCTATCATCTCTGCTCTTAAACTAGGTAGTAATATGGCAAGTAGATTCAAAAGTTATTGAGGAAGGAATGTGAGCCTTTTATTAACCTAGCTGCCAGAGCAAACCAAGCAAAAGTTCCAATTTATAGATCTGTATTTAGTTTTGCAGGGGCAACTTAAAGTAATAAGCCTTGAAAAAGCATGTTTGATACTTAATTATTCTTTAATATGTCCCAGCCCTCATTGTGAAAAATACTGGGGGGAAGCATTGTTTTTTTTTTAAACAAAGACAAGTATTTAAGTTTGCAAAATCAACGCTAACTTAACTTTTCAGCTAATCTAGGGGGCATTTACTGACGTGACACAGTTGTTCAAGGCATACTGCTTCATTCGCAGCTAAACATTCTATTTTTCAAAGTGTGTGAGGAAATCATAAGAGAATTGCACTGTGTTTCAGATGAGAAATCTTGTGGGTTTTTGTGGAAAGACTTTAAAAAAAAATCCCGCTACTTTGTACTTACACTATGTAATTATGACATCAAATATGAGTTAGTAGCAGAAGATATGACTTGTATTTTACAGCAAACATGGATGATAGTTTGTTTCCTGAAAACAAACCCCATCCTATTAAAAATGAATATTCTGGGACTGAATCTACTGAGACACTGAAATGTTGCTACCCTAGTTTCATGTGTGATTTGCTGCCTGTGGTTGGGGGAAAATGTGTGATTTGAGCACTGCAGGACAAACAGCACTTGCTCTACTTGATGTTCTAGGAGTGGACTGGAACAAGATGACATGAGAATTTTGTACAAATATCTCACAACATCTCTGTTTCCAAGACACATGGAGCCTGAGGTATCATAGTGGGAGTGTTTGTTCTTTTTCCTTCTGTCTATTTTGCAATGCTAAAGCCTAAAATATCAAAGAGGAGCATCTCTTTTCCCATACCCACCTTAAAATTCAGTTTAGGAATGCCTGAGATGTATTGCTTTGGCTGCATTCTACTAAACTCAGTAATGTTTGTACCTATCACTTACAGTATGAATTCCGCTGATAATTCGAGTAAGGGTCCCTGATAGGGAATTTCCTAAGTGTTGATACCTGATGACTCCTTATAGCACCAGTGGAGACCTGCTCAAACTTAAAAGTGAATGCTCTGCATGTTCTTGACTGTCACCCTCGCAAAAGCCTACACTGGTCGAGGCAGAGCTGGGTAGAGCTGAATCTTTTATGAGTAGTGGACAGTGGGATTGAAATAAGCTTACTGCTCTTCCAATATACTTCCATTATCATGAAAAAAAGAGCATTTTAATGGAAGTATTATTTTAAAACAATTTTTTTTAAAAACATGTGCATTTGGGTCTATTAAAGATGTGCAATGTTAGTGATCGAAGCCGTGGAAGCTTTTAAAGTAATTGAGTAAATTGTGTGTGGTTTTCCAGTTAATAAAGTGTTGCTCAAATACACCAGTTTTGATATACAACATTGTAGAAACTCCTTAAGCTGCACAAATACCTAGTAACTGGCCTCTGAGTCTTTGTCCAGCAGCTCAGTGCTTGATGAATAGAACTTTCACACTGCTTAAGGTGAATTTCAGAAGTCATCGAGCCTTATTGACAGGACTTTTTCTTCTCCTGTAACTGAATCAGGCGAGCTTCTTAAAGCTTTTAGTGAGCTTTACAAAAAGAAGACATTTGATTTAGGGTGTTTGTTTCAGTCTTCCATGGATTAGCATATGAAGCTGGAGAGGGGAAAGCTTATTGTTCCCTGAACTTAAAAAAAAAAAAAAAAAAAAAAAAAAAAAAAAAGTATTTGTAGCAATTTAATTAGCTGCTACGTGATGTTCACAAACAAAAGGGGAAACCCTAGGTTTGATTTGAGTTTTTCCACCTAAGGATATAAATTTTGATGCTAAGAATAGCAAGGGATCTCATTCCCAGAGAAGACTATGGCAACATAGGTAACAGGTGCTAACTGTTTGAGTTAGTTCTCACAATAACTAACAACAAAACAGGGAGAATAGTGCAGAATATCTTCTAAGAAGAAGAATCATGTAAACACAGAACTGTTTACTTCAGTGAGGATTTTTTGTGTGTGAGCTTAAGTGGCTGATGTAAATAATTACAGGTAGTAGAAAGTGTGTGGCACAGCCTCATAATTTGAAGCACAGCAAATGAAAAAGTGAGGGCTTAGCTAATGTGTGTGTTGCTAATGTAGAACTTGACTGCAGCAGATAAGGTGAACAGGCCTGCCTTCCCTGTATGTCACTTTGAAGAATTCATTCAGATGTGTTTCGTACCTGCATAATGAAGATACTTCCCTACTTTGTAGTCCTGACCATACTCAGTATTGCAAACAAATCACATCAGCCTAACGGCTAAACAGAACATGGAGTTCTTTAAGACCACATGGAGTTAGTTATCCTTTTCCCCACCCCCAGCAAAGCTCCAAAGTAATAAATGCAAAATCAGAATGTTCTGTTCTGTCAGCATCTCTTTAGCTTTGTCTCCATCATGTTACACAAAGAGTATATATCTTCATGAGCGTTATTTTCTGCAATGGTTTATATATAATATGATATAAAGACAGCCTACAAAAGAGTAATAGAAAATACCTCTAAGCTGTTTTTTTCTTGTGTTCTTTTTTGCTTCAGTTAGCAGGAAGAGATTCTCCAATACGTGCTGAAATGCCAGGAAATCTACAACATTATGGAAGGTAGCTCTTAATAACTGTCACGATCTACTCCTTCTTCCCTCAAGGGCAAAACATTTGAGAGGCGTGAATTTATTTCTGGGGACGTGTTCCACATGTAGTCCATTCCACAGGGTTGCACAGTAGTCAGTACAATGTAAAACTTGACTTCTGAGAGGGAAAAAGAAAAAAAAAAAAAAAAAAGAGAGAAAAATAAATATGCAGAAACAGAAATTAAGCCTTTTCTTCCCTACTGTTCTTAATGCACTGCATGAATAGTTTTGGCAGTGCTCCAGACACTTCTTTTCAGTCAGGCACTTCAGACAAAGGTGTATGTATCTAGTGATTTATTTTTCCTCTGTACTCGGTATGTTAGAGGGGGGAATCCTGTACCTAAGCAGCTGGGCAACATCTCGAATAATTGTGGGTTCAGTCATCTTTCTTTAACCACTATAAATAATAAACCACTGTGCCTGATTTAGTGTATTCTGTTGGGATAGAGGCAGTGGCACGTGCTTTCCTGCTTTTCCCCTCAGAGTTAAGTGTTTCTAATACATCACTGTTGTATGTAAAGTTAATCTGAATATACTGTTGGAAAGCAGAGGACGAATGCCTTCCCAGTAGCTACAAAAAAGGCTTTTTTTAAAGTCACAACTTGGATGTGGAAGGATTTTGGCTGTTGTTCACCTGACAATCTGTGCAGCTTATTTCCTTATTACTTTTTACTCTGCTTTTCTGATCCTGTTTCTGTAGCAGGAACATATATGCAAATAATACTTCGAAAATAAGAGTGCTGAGATAATATATAAAGGAAAGGGTTCTGTGCCTATCTGGATAGCTGAAAACGTATTGTATGAAAATGCATTCATGCATGCAAGTAATTGCTAGTTTCAAAAACATCTGTTAAATAGGAAAAACTGAAATATAAGAATTCATCACATCTGACCTGTTAAATTATCTTATAGGTTTCTTACTGGACCCTTAAATCTTAATGATCCAGAAGCAAAATGCCGATTCCCCAAAATATTTGTTAACACTGATGACACTTATGAAGAGCTTCATTTAATTGTATATAAGGTATTACATTTTTCTCTGCAATTATTCCTCAGAATTAGGAATCTATATATGAGAAGCCAATGATGTGAAATATTTGTGAACTGCATAAAGAGATGCATTGATTGAGCAAAGAGACAGAAAACTGTGGAATTTCTAGCAGTAGAATTTAAAACCTGAGTCTACTTCTTCCGCTCTCATATACCCTCCGTAAAACAAAAAAAGTTTTATCAAAACAAAATGCCAGCCATAGTAAGTTTACATGATTTCATACCTGGCTTTATATTGCATTAATCCATCGGGAGAAAAAAATAGTATTTTTGTAATGAAATGCAATTCATTGCAGACATACCTCCTTGCATAAATGCAGTTAGTAGCAAATTTTACATTTCCCCTACAGCTTAAATACTCTAAACTAGGCTGAATTTTAAAATCCTAACTATCCCATGTTATGGTAGATTGCAAAGAAATTGTCCTATTAAAGGGTAAGGATAATCACCTTTAAACTAGGTGATTATTTTTATTATTATTATTTAACTGGGTTTACCTATGTGTGACTTCTCTGAAGTATTGTCAAATGACTTTGAGGTAGTTGAGGTAACCTGTTGTAAATGTTTTTTTGCTTTAATTTTTTTGTTCCAGGCCATGAGTGCAGCTGTCTGCTTTATGATTGATGGTAAGTACCTACTAGTATCACTTCTTTGGTGAGACACAGTTAGTACAAAACGCATACAACTTGTTTTACTTTTGAAACTACTCAATTTCTTATTTAAGACACTTCATGAGTGCTTTTTATCAGTCTTCTGATTTTATTCCAGTGGTATAGGTAATTCAATTTACACAATAAAATGACTAAATATTGCTTAAAGTTAACCTTATGGATGATTTGGAAAGTGCACAGGTATAACTGAGAAATTTGTCCGAGGACTCTCAAGGATGTTTAAAGAAAGCAACTACAGAAGCTGTACCTTCTACTGTGGGAAGGGAATCTCATCTCTCCTGTTTCTTTACATGCCATGTAGCTTCAATTCCACCTACACTGGAGTTTTGCCGTAAACTGGACAGCATTGTTGGGCCTCAGCTTACCGTGTTAGCATCAGACATATGTGAACAATACAACATCAACAAGAGAATATCAGGGTTTGTACCATGTTTCTGTTGCAGTCCTGCTTTAGTTGGTTAAACATTAGCTTTAATGAACTGCTAATATAATGGTAATATGATTCCCAAATGTTGAAAGCATTGAGTTAATTGTGTATCTTAGGACGTTTATCTACTTTTCTGCATCTTAAGCATTTATAAAGTTCCTGTTGTTGCATATTCAGGCCTCCTTGAAATAATGACATACATGTTATTAATTTTGCAATGAATGTTTATCGTGTGGCTGAAGCCTTTTTCCTCTATGTGCATAATTGCTGCAGAAGAATCATGTAAATATTAAGATATTAAATCTCATTTATTGATCAAGTTTCTTCAGCCTCATCCTGAAGATGTCAACAGTCTTTTCAGATACAGCAGGTGGAACTTCTGGGTTTTGCTTTTTACATAAGTGAAATTGAGCTTGGTCTATGGAGATGCATAGTTCAGTGGATTAGTATGCTTGCAGAAATACATACAAGATGGTAAAAATGCAGACTGGACTGATAGTTTCTGTCTGTCCTTGCCATGTTGAAACAGAAATAACAGTTCCTGCAAAACTTTCAGTTTATATTTTGCAACATTTCTTGATCAAACAGGATCTCTTAATGTTCACAAATAGCCTTTGGGCAATTAGAACTTTTGAGTTTCTTAAAAATATTACTGGCTTTGTGCCCACCTCCTTTCTTTTGTTGATTTACTTTGACTTTTGCTTTCCTAGACCGATATTTTCTGTAACATTAAAAACAGAGAATTGTTTTTTTCACACCAAGTAGATGTTGACACAGCAAGCTCTGTCTGAATGTTTCCTTAGACACATGCATCTATAGCTTGGACAGAGTGTATGCAACTCTTAAATCTGTTACAAATGCACACCATGTGTTTATCAGATAGCATGGATGTAAAACCTCTGGGCTTGAGTTGTTGATTGAGACAAGGGCATAGAAATCAAGTGTGACCTTTCATAAGCAGCTTTATTTTCTTGTGTTCTTCATTTGTAGAAGTACTGTACTTGCACATCAGGGCATAATGGGCTGCTCTTTGTGACACTTCTTTCAAGTGGAAGACGTAGCCTGTAAACAGATGAGTGGGTTTTGAATAACCCAGTTCTTCCTGGGGAAAGACCTAGATGCATCCAGCGTAGTCTACTTTATGGTAGCCTGGCTGAGTGAAGACTGTTTTCCATGGGACTGATGTTCTTGTCTTCCTTTGTTATGTTGAGATATTCCCTTGGTCCCAAGTTCTTGTGCTCTCTTTAATTACCAATTCCTGGCAGGGAAGCACTTGCTTTGTCATAGTTTCTGCCTCATCTGTAGGGCAAGATGGGTGTTTGTTTTTTTTTTGTTGTTTTGTTTTTTTAACTCCTGCAGGTTAAACCCTTATCTCATTTTCCGGTTCCTCCTCCAACTGTCCAATTTAAGAATTTTCTTTCATGCTGCGTTAACCCAATAGGAAGATAGTGAGAACACAGGAGAGGCAACTTTCCTGCTATTGCTTTGGAGCCAAAAGTCTGTGCAACATATTCGATGGAAATCAAAGGTTTTATTTAGGATGCTGAAGCTAGGTTCCTTATCGGAATGATGCTACAAGGAAAAAGAAGTTCTAGATACTAGAATGACTTATGTTGAACAGTTTTGTTTTTATTTTTGGAGTGGATTATTTTTGTTGTTACAATGCAAGCTTTAAAAAGTACTTTTATTCAGAAGTACTGCTTCTCGGTGTGGCCACGTATGGTAGACGAGGAAAAAATGATTTGTTTTTTTTCTATTTTGCAGAACCAAGGTAACAAAGGAAAAAAAAATGAAAAAGTATGCTAATGCTTTAGAAATTTTGAAACAAATCTCTTAAAACTATAGCTGATTCTCCATATAAAATGACTTATTTGTAGGTAAATTTGTTAATTGTGGAACCAAGAACTGCAGTCACATAAAACAAAAAATGAATTAAATCAAAGATAGGTGTGAGTCTTCATTTTTGTAGTGGTAGCATGCCAAATCAGCAGAATTGCAGGGTACAGAGTAGGATGCACTTGAAATTGTGCCAATCTACTAAATCATTAAACTTGGCTTTTTTTTTTTTTTCCCTGTCATCTGGGACTGGTTTTGGCTGCTTTAACCCTCTTAAAGTTTAATGCCACAGTGTCCTGAAAACATGATACAGTTTCTTGACACTAATGCGCTGGGGTGACAGAGACAAAGGGTATCTAGTTGTTTGCTAAGGTGACTGGTGTCATCACAGTATCTCCTTGATTCTGAATAATACATAGCCTGAAGTACCAATTGCTGTTGCCACTTTTTGACGATCTAAATTTGTTGTGGCTTAAACCAAAATTACAGCTCTAAGTGACAGATTTTGTATTACCTTAATAAAAGAGGAAATGGAGGAGGATAACTGAGGCAGGAGTTTGAAAATAGTCTTGGCTGGGCCACAGAAATGATGGTCGAAAACTAATTGCCTGGATGAAGGAAGAGTCATTCCTTTTGACTTAACAAATAAAGATGTGAGTGAAAGATTCCTAAGTAGTCAAGTTAAAGACCCATTTCCATTCAAAGCAGACTGAGCTGACACAGCAAGGAAACAAAATGGTGATGGAAGGAAAAAATAGTTTATTAGAAAGATCTGAACAAAATACTAATGGGATGTGGGACCAGGCCCTTAGACTCCACTGTGTCTATTTCTTAGCATCCTAAGAGAAGGAAAAACTGGTCTTGGAGGGTTTTTTTGTTATTGTTGTTTTTAATATTATTTAAGTATTGAAATTGTTTGATCTTGCTGCAAGTCTTAATGTACTTGGTTTCTGCAATGTGAAAGTAACTTCATGGTGTCTCAGTAAGTTTTACACTGCTTAGTTGATAAATGTTTTCTGTGAGTCTCGTGCTTATAGAACATGTTAGTATTTGCAAGTCACTTTTTTTTTTTTTTTAATCTTCCTAGGGCTGAGAAGGAGCCACAGTTTAAGTTTATCTATTTCAATCACATGAACCTTGCAGAGAAGAGTACTATTCACATGAGGAAAACACCCAGTGTATCACTTGCATCTGTACATCCTGACCTCATGAAGATTCTTGGTGACATCAACAGTGACTTCTCTAGGTAATGCTTAACTATTAAATAGTGTGTAACCCCTTCTGTGAAGTAGATTTTTCAAATGGGTGAAGCTTTCATGCCTTTTTGTTCATGGATGGCTTTCATAGCTCTATAAGGAATTGTGTAATGTGGGACATATTTACTATATTTACTACTTCTAACCAACACAAAATATTATGTCATACATAAATTTTTCTTGTCCTTTTAAAAAATAATTTAGAAGCCCTGGCCCTTTCTTTATCTAACAAAATATCTAATCTATGTGAAGCTTCAGAGTAACCATGATAAACTTAGAAAGGGCCTGAAGTGAAGTGCTTTTGCACTTAAATCCATCTAGTGTCATGATAAGTAGCATAAAGGACCAGGAAACCTGCTTCTGCCTGTTACATTAAACCCTCTGCTGGGGTTTAATAGCTGGCTGCTTTTAGGGTTTGGACAATGGATAAAACACAAGCCTTGCAGTTACTATAGTACTGCTCACAGGAAAGATAAGTGGCTTTTTGTAAAGGGTATCGTCTTATCTAATTCAAGGTTGGAGAGACCTTCCTAGAACTACAAAAACTCATAAAAATATGAAAATGTGGAATAATTGTGATGTCTATAGCTCTAACTAGAGACTAGCAATAGTCCCACTCTATATAAGGACAAGTTTTTCATTTTCAGTTGTAAGTCAGAATTTCATCATATTATGGAAGTACCAGGTTTAGTGACAGCCTTATATAATAGACTTAGTTGTTCAGCTTCGTTTGGTTCTATGTTTAACAACTTGATATGGGGTGAGGGTCTACTATCTCTATGTTCTGTAATCTGGTCACAGTGTAGCAAAACATAATGCTATGAAATATGTCCTTACTTCACGGACAGTGTTTTCTTCGAAGTGCAGGAGTGTTGACCAACAGACAAAGCAAGAATTGTGCCTCCAGATGAGTAAATCATTCTGTGTAGCTTATTTATGAAGTCTCGGAATGATTAATTATGTTGAAGTTAGTACTCTGTTAGTATCTCTTGATACTCCATGACAATTTATGATGTTATTATTAATAAATTAGTACAACTGAAAAATTGATGACTATCAACTTGCCACCACCTTCTTTACTTTTTGAAACCTCTTTCAGAGTTGACGAAGATGAGGAAATTATTGTGAAGGCAATGAGTGATTACTGGGTAGTTGGGAAAAAGTCTGACCAGCGAGAACTGTATGTTATTTTGAATCAAAAAAATGCAAATCTGATTGAAGTTAATGGTAAGGATTGGTTTTTATTACTTTTAAATACAGTTACTAGTGAAACGTATGCCCATGGAAAAGTAATAAAATCCATCTCATGCAAAATCTGAGAGGGAGGGATTGGTGATAGACCAGGTAAGTTTGTGTCAGGTTTTAGTCTGCTTTCTCTATCAGCTATGAAAAAAGAACAACATAAATATTCATGAGACATTCTTAAATTATTGAGTCATTATTCTTTGAAATAATAGAGGAGTACTTTGTGATATTTAGGAGTAATTAATGATGTGTATTACAGGTTGGAGATGAAAATATTTACATCTGATGTAACCTACCCAGGGATCACGGACATAAAACTTACTTATCCATCATGTCACTCCTGTCAGTGATCCTTCTGCCAGTATGAGTGTTTTTAAGAGCAAATCAGTCTTCAGTCTATGAGGGTGCATGAGCATTAAGATGCAATCTATTTTAAATAGATTGATTTTTCAAGAGAAAGGGCAGTTTGAGTATTATTTGCAGCAATTTGGGGGTTCATGGTTTTTATAAACAGGCAATGCTCTGATTTGGATGATAGGAAAGAATTAATATTTTTTCTATTACCTAAACTTAATAACCTAAATTTTAGAAAGAGGATCTGGTTGCACTTACCACTTATACTTCAGCTGCTAAACAATACAACTTACCTTTCAGACAGTCTGGAACTTCAGATTTAACTCAACTTTCTCTTACTGAAGACAAAATTTATTATTTCTACAAGGAAACTCCTACTTTTTTCTATTTGAATTAAATTATACTGTACTTGATGCTTGCCATGGCTTTTCTTGCATAGCTTCCTGTAAAATATACTGATTTCTAAAATTTGATTTTTTTTTTTTTTTTTTTTTTTTTACAGAAGAAGTGAAGAAACTTTGTGCAACACAATTTAATAATATTTTCTTCTTGGATTGATCTGCAAAGGGCTGATTTATTGAAGATGTCAATGTCAGACACTTGTTCAACATGAGAAGTTATTAGTCATATTATTGACTGGAATAATGACAATAGTAAAGCAATACTTGCTTTGTAAGAATCAAAATTTCTACTAAAATCTGTAAACTGATCATAAAATTTTTAGATTTTAAAAATGTTTATGTGCAAACTAATTAAAAACCAGTCTGAATTCATCTGTACCATTCCATTCTGATGTTATGTGAATATTTTACTGGAAAATAAAATTAATAATTGTTACACTTTTAAGGGCATCTTTTGGTTTCCCTGTGTTGATTTGTAGAAAATTAACAGAAAGTCATGCTGTGATGTGGAATTAGACTGGTTACACAAAACCTCAAAAAAGGTGCTAGAAAATTATTTGTTCTAAGTTCAACTGTTTTTAAAGCTTCTACTTCATCCCGATTCACCTTTTCTGTTGTCAAATTCTTACTTAAACATAGGTCTACTCCAGACTGGACCACAAAAATACTTGCTTATATGAAGCATTTCAATCAAATAGGCAATGATTTAAGGAGAAACCATGTACTTAGGGCATACACTCATGATATGGAATATCAATTCTATACCCGCTTAGCAATGATAGAATGTTTAGTTAATCATCAAATACTGACTTTTGGAATGGTTTTCTTTAAGCAAAGGGTTACACACCTAACTAACATATTCGTTTTCCCAAAGCCCTTCATTTAAAGCAGCTCACCATGAAGTTTAATTTCCCTGTGAAAATGTGCCATGCAGTTTTATCTCACTTGTGTTTTAAATGCTACTGCAGGTGTTTCTTGGTGTGTTTGTTTTTTCTTCAAAGAATACTTACATACTTGAAGCTTCAGGCCTCATCAGAAGATTTACTTCTTCTTTCTCTTTGCACCTGCAGGCACCTTGGTAACAACAGGGGGTGGTACAACGGATGCCTCTTCCTTTGGAGGAGGTACTAACTGTGCACCAGGCTCCTCTAACTCCTTATTAGCTGTATTCTTGGACTCAGAAGATTCTTTTTCAACTGTGGACTCTTCCTGCCTTTTTGCCTCTTCTGCTTCTCTTTCAGCAATAAGCCTGAGTGAACAGTTTCAATTTATGTACTGCAGATTTATACTGGCCAAGCAACTACACCTATATTCACATTATAAGCCATCATACTGTAGAGAAGCAGAAAGTCCAGCTAGTTAATCCTTCAAGTCCAATTTACAGTATTCAAAAATACATTTGACTTGGCTGCCTTTATGCAGAGCAGAACTAGGAAAGATTGTTCTGTAACCTAAAGGGAGCCTGCATTCGTTATTCCTGACAGTAACAGAAGTTACATTCTATACGTTGCTTACTACATTTAGATTAGCATACTGTAACTGGGGAAAAAATATACTACTGTATTACAGTGGATTTCCTATTTTCAATAATTTTGCTAATAGAAGACAAAATATTTTGAGATAAGATCCCATACGTACTTTGCCAGCTCCTCATCCTTCATCTTTCTCAGCTCAGCTAACTCAGCATCCTGTATTCGATTTTCTTTTATTTTTTCCCTCAGTGCTTTTTCATGATGGTAGGCAGGAAAGAAGTTTTTTATAAAGAAGATTTGCACCTGATACATCCACTGACCAAATTCCTCGTCTTTTCCAGTTTTGGCTTCTAGTTTATCTGCAACATACAAATTAAACACGTTTATTTAACAGAATATTTATATTTCAAATGCCTGTTGGACTACAATATTTCAGATCTGCTACCCTGCAACAGAAAAGTCTAGCTGCACTGATCATTACGCTCCTCACCTCTTCATATCTGAGCAATACACGCTTGTTTCTGCATGGTATAAAAGATGACAACTCAGAAACTGAGAACTGATACATGTGAAAGGGGATAGCCCTTTTGCAGGTCTTCAGACTCATCTCTGGGAGTGGCATCAGAAGAATATAAAAATTCCCTTTAACCTTATGACAGATGTCTTAATTATGCAGTAAGCTGACAACATTTAAGTGCCCATGACTCCCATACATGGGGGAATGGAGGGATTAGCATGCCTCTCTGAAAGAACAGAACTGCATCCAATTGCTGTGGCTATCAAAAAGTAGGCTAGGTTACATCTGCTTGTTCTTTAAGAAACACAGTTTTTTCAGCTCTAACTTTTCAGTCAGATTTCAGTGAAAGATATAATGGACTGCTTAAAAAAAAAAACCTGCCTCCTATGTTATTGCATTTGAGTTCTTTACCTATGTAACAAGTTAACAAAAGAACAACCCTAATGAGACCTGCTTGCCAGCCAGAAGGGTGATGTTATAAAAAGGTGAGTAACAAGAAAGTTAGTAGGCTTTATATGAAAATGCTCTTAGCAGTTTTTCTTCTGCGTGAATGCTGGACTGTCATAACACAAAACATTTTAACCCAGATAATGGTGGCATGCCATTCCTGAATATACAATAATAATTCTTTTAATAAGTAAAAGATGCAAGAAATAGCCATAATATATTTTATTTATCCAAGATTGAGCTTCCCATACAGTAAATAAAAACTAAAATTTACAGTTGCCCTACAGATAAGATGTGGCATTTTAAAATTGTGGAAATAATATTTAAGTTTTTTACTTTAAATTCTCAATTAAGTTACACTTCCTTTAAAATAACTCTCTTAAATTTTTTCTTCAAAAAATTTCCTCCAGAATTAATGTTCATTTACTGCCCTCTTGTGACAAGCTGAAATCTGCATATACAAATAATATTTCACAACTGAGGAGCTGTGAGGGGTGTGTGTGTGTGCATGTTCATCTTAAGACAGTAGGATTGCTTTACCTGTCAGTTCCACTGCTGGAAAGAGATCTTGTCCTTTGTCTGTATCCCAGCTGGACAACGAACAAACAGCTTTGACTTCTCCATGACTTGTGTGGAATGGGAGGACAGGATCTGGTACTGCAAACATAGAAAAAATAAAATGACTCAATCTGCAATTCTCTGTATTAAATATTTGTTTTGATCTTCAGCAAAAACAAATACAGATCATCATCAACCTTCAGGCTTGTTTAGTGGTCGAAACACTTCCGTACCAATTAAAGGATTGTTTATAATGAATACACAGTGCAGAGTTCAATCTCCTGCTTCCATACACAAGAGTGGGACAGACCAGTAAGAATTTAACTTTAAAAAAGCCTCTGAGGATTTCTTGTTTTGTTTTGTTTTAAAAAGCACAGAACAGATTCAAACTTGCCCAGCTAACTGAGCATAACATGTTTTGGAAGCTAAACATGGAGAGGTAAACCTTGTCATAATTACAGAACTGAATGCCACTACCCTCCATAATTACAATACATCCAAGTGTTTCAACAATTAACTACTGTTTTAATCGTCTTTAAATTTGTAGCTGCCTATAGATGCTTGTGGTTAACTACAGTACTCACCCATTAGAAATTCTTGCAGAGACTGCCCTCTGTCTTCACTGGGTCTCAGTGGCTGGCAAGAAGTTTTAAATTCAGTTACTAAATGCTTTGTCTTGTGTTCAAAAAAAATATTGAAATTATATTGTCCATTTGGATCATGCAAATATCTACCCCCAAAGCACTCTCCTAACCAAATACATTCTTCAATTATGCCTATTTCAAAACATTTAACTTACAATAGTGTTTCACACATTCAAATATTAGCAAAACAGTCACAACACTTTGCTTTGACAATGGCCGGGGAATTAGGATTATCCTATTTCAGAGTAAGGGAAAGACACAAGTACAGAGAACAAAAGCTCCTGCTCTTAGACATGCACCTCTGTTCTTATATACATTGTGCTACATTCTATTAGTCATCTATTTCTGGCTATAGGAATATACTACAGGAACTACATTCAGTGAAAAGAGAAGACCATTATTTAAAAGTGTATCTGAGAAGGATCCTTTGAAATCTTCCCTGCTGTAATCACAAGCTTTTACTGTATCCCAATGATACCACTCTTCAGACAAGTGAAAGCAAAAGTCTCACGATAGCTCAGGTCAAACATGGTTCCATTTTCAAAGTGTTGGTATATTTTATTTCATTGTAAGTCAGGAATTTTTTAAATTCTCTGACTAATCCTTAGTATCTTACCCTAGAATCTCAGACATTAAACAGAACATTTTTGTTCTTGGAACATTAAGAATCTCACCATAATCATATTCAGTTATCTTTACTTCACTATCTGATTCTACCCACGGTTAAAAGAATACAGCCTCAGTGGGTGCAAAACTGTAAAGGTGGTGATATTGAAAAAACTGCCAGAAGAAATCTGAGAAGTGTTTTTTGGAAGTATGTTACAGTTACTTTCTCCAGTGCTACTAAATCTCTTTGCCCACTTCTCACCCTCTAACTCCCCACCATGGTAATACAGATAACACACGTCGCTTTATTCACCACTGGCTTCTGCTTTAGTTTATGTAGAAAATACCAACGAATATCCTAAATAAAAATAGCTAAGAGTATGTGTAGGAACAAATGCTTTGTTAGCAGTAGAAATATCCCACTTGTATGCATTCAAGCAAAGGAACACATTTTAATATTAGGTGAAATTCTTGCCCCTTTCAAAACATGTAACTACCTTGGCTTCTCTATCACCCATGAATGGCAAACCCTCAACTTTCAGTATAGGCTTTTTATGTACCTCATGCTTCTTTATGTCATCTTGTGATATGACACTTTTGCTTGAAGACAACCATGAGGAACTGTTGAACTCAACTGCCTCAGAAATGTCATCGTTTATGTCTGTACCCATTATGCTTCTGCTGTAAGCGTACTAGTAAAAAGTGAACAAGATATTCAATACATTTTAAATGAAGATTTTTCTATTAGTCTGTGAAAATTAGCTAGTTTAATTGGCCTGTTTCACTGTGCTACTGCATGACTACTTGCAGTAATGCAAGGTAATAACATTACACAGGAGAGCAAAAAATGGACAGAGAATGGGAAAAGGTGATGTTCAGCAGCACTACGTACTTAGAGACTGAATTCAGTTTCTGAATTCTCTGCAATTTAATAGAAAATATTTTAATCTTGTGCATAACTCATAATAAGTCTTGCTTTCAATTACCCTGTGTCCCTAAATTACATGAGTGTCATAGGCAGCATCTTACAACCTACAGAATCCTTACTCAAAAGATTAGCAAAAAGAGGAGTACAGCATAACCTCTGGGAATGCGCAGGTCCTGTCATGTCCAATAGCTTCAAGGCCATTCTTACATAGCAATTTTAGACATCCCACTTAGAGCAGGAGAGGCATGTCCTCCACCAGTCAACCCACTTATCAATTCCCCTTTGAACACTGGAAAACTTGAAAGTATTTTACGTGTATTTATAATTACCTATGAAAATGTGCAAGCCTCTTTATACTGTCTATACTGATAATGCAATCTAAGGTACCAACAAACAGAAAAAGCAGAAGAATCCAATAAAATGAGTGTTTATGCAAAAAGAGGAATTTGGTTTCTATGTTCAGGCTTTGCAGGGCCTGACTTTGCCTTCTAAGTGGACATACATTTATCAGGTCTGTATTAACTTTACCTGGGAGAGAGAATATTCTGGACACAGAGAAACATTTGTGGTTTTCTTGGAGAAAACCTCAACTCTGGAGTTACTTTTCTTCTGATTATCACGATCTACCTGCTCTTTAATCACATCATTGGTAACATACACCAGCGCACAATCGAGAAGAGCTTCAACAAATTCAAGAAAAACCAACTAGAGTAAAACAAAATACAGTTATTAATTCATTAATTTTCACAAATCCTTTCATCACAGATAAATGTGTCTGAGCAAACAAAGAACTCAAAAACTGATTGTTCACAAAGCATCGCCTGCTTCATGTATCTACTCAAACATCCCTTCTTTTGAAGAAAAAAATGAAAATTAAATTGAAAAATTCAGTCAGTAATATACTGTCTTATGCCTTATACAAATCTCATTAAAATAAAATACTGAATAGATTTTTGCTGTATCTGGAGCTACAAGAAATTTCTCCCTGAGCAATAACATAAAATTATTGGCATTACTTAAAATGTTTAATTGTACATGATGCTTCCAGAGAGACCAAGAATGGATGTATAATGAATCCTTTATTAATGCTTATACACTGTACTCTCACTTTATCAAATACTGTTTAAAATCATATTCAAATCATATTCAGTCTTATTCAATTATGTCATTTACAATAGATTCTCACTGGATAAGAGCTAGTTCTTTAAGGGTGAAGGCCCTCTATGGCATCCCAGCTCATAGCTCAAGAGTCATCTACCATTCCTCAGTGGATAGTGACTCTTGGTGACACCTCATGCATCACTAACCAAGTATTTCGCCCTCTGTGTTACAATACTTTTACGGTGTTATCTCTGTGATCAGTGCACAGGTATGCTGAGACTATACCAAAGGCAATATAATAAGCAAAACATGGAGTTACTTGAGCTGTATTAGAAGATACAGGCACAAAACAACAGAAGATAAAAATATTACAAATTTTGTGCTCATTTTTTGTCATAATAAATTACATTTTCTTCCCATTCTGGCAGAAGGGAAACTGTTTGCAACATTTTCTAAAATTAATTTTAATTGTTCCTGTAGCAACGAACATACCTCCTGCTCCAGGTTGATACTACTGCTGTCATGTAGAGATGGACCATCTTTGACGAGTATTTCCACAAGTCTTGAAGCAGTTAACTGTTTGCTGAGAAGTTTAAAATCCTGTGTAAGATTAAATATTACATGTTAACAGCACTTAAGGCATTCCCATATGAACCTAATCCAATTCCCCTTAAAGCCTGTATCGAAATTTCCATTGGTTTCAAATGATACTTCCACAACACAAATAATGATTGATTGAAATTCTGGATCAACAGAAGTCAACAGTAATTTTTCTGGGAATTCAAAAAAACAGTGTTAAGAACTTGAGAAAGCTCAAAAATAAGAATATTTAACATTACAATTTTACCATCTGATAGTTTTAATTAGAAAATTTCAAGGAAAAGAAAAAAGGCTTGGATTTAAACAGTGAAAGGGACTCAAAACACAGTTATATCAATGGAAATTGTTCCATAGCTTCAGTGCAATCTATGTCTGTCCCTGGATTCCTGAATTTTAGTAAAGAATCTCATGACCACGATGCAGTAAATTAAATTAGTACCTTATTAAAATTCCTTATTTTGTTATTTCAAAAGTTCCCAATTTTTGAGTTCTAACAGTATTACATTTCAGCATATATGTTTTATGGGAGGAAAATGAAAAAACAGCAAAAACATTTATATTCCCTCAAAACATATGTCTAAGATTTGATTATTTGAAATAATCAAGTAAGAAATCAGAAGGCAATCCTGTGAAGGGAACATAAATTTCCATGTAACAACTGTAACATCTGTTGGACAGTTTGTACAAACAGCAATACTCATATTTTTTCAACTGTGCAGAAGTCACAGGGAGAATTTTTTAAATGCTTATAAAAACTGAAAAAAGTGCACCTAATCACACAAAATAACAAAAATAGGTTACATTCAGCATCCAAAGGAACTGCCTCATTTTCATTGTGGGTTCAAATGGAGATTTAGTATTTGGTCTACAAAAAGTTCTGTGTATTTCCCAGCATTTGTCTATGTAGCTCAGGACAAAAACCGTACGACGCTGTTCAGAAAACAAGATACCTGTAAAAATGAATTGGGAAAAAACAACAGTTACCAGAAAATTGTGATGTATGTAATATTAAATGAATTTTACACAGTACAGAAGAATATCCAAAATATTACTTACCCTGGATATGACATGCAGTGGGAATAACATTCCTAGACACCATTTCTACAAAACACTTACTCAGATAAGGACCTTTGTCCCTACAGGCGAAAACAAAAATTACATTTTTTCCTTTGCACAGAATGTAAAATTAAAGTTTTTTTTTTTTATTATTATGTTTTTAAAAAAAGTACATTTATCCTGTAAAAGTTTTACAACAGATTTTTCTTGGACACTCTTCAGTGAATTTCAGGACTCTTGGTAGAAGTCCTTCCCAAAACCATCTTGAATTATGACTCCCTCATATAGAACCAAGGAGAGAAGATTCACATTTATTTCTGTTCAATATGAAAATGTCATTTAATTAATGCAAAAAACATTAAGTAGAAATTTCAAAAACACACTCATGTCGTAGGATCAAAAGCCCACTGAAATTCTACAGTCTACCTTGCACTTCAGAAATATTTGCTACAATTTATATAGACTAGTTTAAAAAAAAAAAAAAAAAAGAAAAGAAAGCATTTCACCCATACAACCACCTCCAAAAGCACTAATATTTGGTTTCTGCAATACCACAGCTAGTACTACTTCGTTAATAGTTCCAGTATTGGTTACCGGGATATTTTTCCCAGTATCAGAACAGGCAACAGAAAGAATGAATAATCAAGAGTGCAAAGGCAAGCCTGCGTCCTGGGAAAAGCAGAATGAAATGAGAGGAAGAAGTCCTTGTCTGGGAAGAATCAAACATTATGCTGAAATAAATTTCACTGAAAGGTGAAACTTACTTGTGCTCCTTATGATAGATATGAAATGCTAGATGAATAAGGCGAGATAAAAACGTTCTGAAGAGTAAAGTCTCATATGGAGAATGTATCTCCTCAAGTGGTGTTTTATCACCTAAAAAAAAAATTGAAAAAATAACATCTATTGCTATCATGTACATTCAAATGCTTTATAACTGTATTGAGCTTATAGCTTTCTTATCCTCTCCGTCTCTACCTATCGCAGTGAAACAACACTCCTGGAAGAATCAGACAAGACACAGCATCACTTCCAAATAAGCAGGGCAAGGGAGCACAGTCCACCTATATCTATACCTTATCATTTCTCTTTCTAAAAATTCATCCCCTCAGCATATGCAAATAGAAGGGGAAGTGAAGTTGGAGTTAATCCCTTCACACACTGGGGACACTGCAGTGTGTCTTTATAACAAAGGCACAGTCTGGGTCTAAATGGAGCTGACTCATAAACTGACTCTATGGAAGAAAAAAAAAAAAAACAACAAAAAACTACATGCAAACTTGAGATAAGAGCACTTAACAAAAATATGAAAGATTTTTGTCTTCTACCAGTTCTTCTCAGACTTCTTAAAGTTATGTGTAACTGTAGCAACAAGACCAGGGGTGAAAACATTTTTATACAGATGTCTGTCTCCATAGAACAACTTTTAAGTGGTATTTTAATTTTGCATTTCTCCCACCTAAGTACCTGAAGTGCTTGTAAAACTGCTAATACATTCACTGAAAATTCACAAGCACAGAGGAACTTCCTTTGCGCCACTTACCTATGAGTAGAGCCTGCCACTCCCACTCTCCATAGCTTACTATTAAAATACCTAGATTCTGTATCCTAATCAACGGAAATACAAACCACTCAATATTCGATCCATTTCAGCGAGAGTTATGTTGGAGTGATGAAGCTGGCAGTCCTTCAGAAATCTCCAAAACTGGAGCCTAGTCATAAGGAAGGTGTTGTCATGAGCATCGTCACAGCCTAAGCTGCTGTAGAAACTGTAAATTCTTCTCAGTTCTGTAATATGTCTCAACACAGCAAATTCTACCTAAATAAAGCAGGGTATGTTTTCAGAACAGTCTCACAGAAAGAAGGAAGCAGCTCACATGGAGCATGTAATGCTTCTGATCTTCTAAATTCCTGGCTAAGGGCTCAGCAGAGCATTATTCAAATGAAGTTAAAATGCATATTTTTTGGTGACTGATAAAAATAAATTTGTCTCTGTCTGCTAGCAGACAATCCTCCCAGTAACTGCAAGTAGTTGCTGAGTGCCCTTAAGAATGCTAACGTATTTTTTATTGTTTTCTAGTAGCTGCTCGGTAAGAGTCAATACAGTGCATTCATTATTTGTGCTTTTCTTTTTTCACAGCCTTCAGATTTTTGAAAAATTATTGAAAGAAAAGAATTAGGCTAATATATGTCAACTAGAAATAACATGAATCTCACTGTAGAAAAAAAATGGAAATACTAGATAGTAGGCTCTTACTTGTTTCATTTCTTCCTGTCTCTCTTCCCCTGGCAACAAGTCAAGTAGTGAAGATATATCTAATTCAATATCTGATCCCAGAGTAGAAGGATTTTCTGAGTTGTTAATGATTTCAATGGTTTCTAACATACAAGTAAATAAATCAGAAACAAAATGAAATTAAATACACACAAGTAAAAGAAACTGTACATTATTCCCTCTTGTTTTACTGACTTCAGAGAAAAGCAGACTCCTTTACGGTGAACAGTACATATTTCATAATCAACAGCATAACCATTAAAGTATATTTTTTTTCAAATCCAACCACTAACAAAGAAAAGGCAGATATTAAATTTGCTATGAAACTTCTAAACAGTGTTCCAAAACCATAAGAAGATGCAGTGTGGATGTGTCACTGTCACACACTAGAAACGAGAATAGGAGCAAAAGAATATTAAAATAACTTTTAAATTAAAGCAAAAAGTATTAAAATAATGTCTGTCTTCATCAAAGTTCTTCAAAGAAATAGGTCTGGCTCTTGAATTAGTATGAACAGCTTCACATTATAGAAGAAAGAGCAACAAGATCTGAATTGGGTAGAATTCGTGTTCTTAAGTTACTTACCAGTGCCAAAATGACTTCCTGTGCAAATGGCATTCAACTCTTGTGCATTCATTTCACCCACTTGAAAAGCAGGATATCCTACCATATTATCATCTATAAACTCTCCTTCATAAACATTCCCATTCTTGAAAACAAACTTGCCCTACAGACAGATGTAATTGATTAATTTTCTTATGTAATCGAAGACCGGGGAAAAAATAACACTAATGCTCTCAATTAAACCTCCTTTTAAACAATCTTGGTTATACAGCATTATACAAGATAAAATGAAGCACAAGAATTTTTCATACCCTCTTTTATAAAGTATTTTGTCATCTGTTAATTAAAGTACACTGATGAAATGAAGAATTGCCAACATATCCTTTTTATTTTGTAATGTATTTTGAAAAAACACCCCCCACACAGACCCATATAGAAAGACTGAAGTCAATGTGCCCATGGTTGAGTAGTTTTTTGTTTGTTTGTTTTTAACAATCTGCTAAAGTGAGAACATCTCTGTGCAAGGATAGCTTGAAATCCATTAGCTCATAAATAAAAGCACTGACCAACTGCTGCAAAAATCGAGATGCACAAATTGAATTTAAAGTCTCCACAGTGAAATATATTTCATTATACACATAACACACACCTAACTATAGAGTCAGACCAGTGGCCCAGCAAGGTCCCTTAAAGGCTCCTACTGCTCTCCGTGGACTCTGTCCTTTATGTTAGGATTCCATCCACAATGCAAATTTAATGTAGTTTTTGGTACAGAAATCTCGAGATCCACTATACAAGATCAGAATAGACTCATCTGGTGTTTTCTCTTGCTTTGTCTCATTACTTGTCAATACACACCTTGCCATGCTTCTTATTACAAACCCATTCACCATTGTACACTGCTCCACTGGCATAGATGAACCTCCCACGTCCATGTCGTTCCCCATTTACAAAATTCCCTATGTATTTATTTTTGAAAGGGTACTGAGATGCAGGCATTCTCTTCAGAAACCATATGTGGGTGCCATATCCATGCTGGAAAAAAATCACATGGTTAAAAAAGTCTCCAGAAGAGCTACTTCTGTTACCTGTCCTATTATAAAGGATGACCACCTAGGTAGGCATCTCTACGAGTTGCTACTGGTAAATCTCACAAATAAACGCACACAGTGAATAGCTGTCGTACTTCAAACCATACATAGAACTATGTTCTACAAATGTGCGTGGGAAAAGCATTCAGAGGATATACTGAATGAACATATACTTAAGCAGACTTTACCAACAGGACTCCTAAAAACATCCTTCCTATCTGAATCCTTTCAACTGTAATGCTGAACAGCCAGGTGAGGAACAGCATGCCACACAGCGCCGTGATGTTCCAGAAGCTGGACTCCTTGAAACTTTTATGCAGAGTAAAAAGACAGAGGAAGTGGCTCCTGTTCTTTTTCCAATAGAAAAATATATAGAAGAAACAGAAAATGCCAGAAATCTCCTTATATCATAAAATTTTTACAAGAGGGAGCAGTGAAGTCTCATATTTTACAGATGACACAAGTAAACTGTCACATACAGTCATGGCCAAAGTCTTATCTCACGCTAAGTACAGCCACAAAAATTTAATTTTTCTAATGTGAAATAAGATTCTTAATAATCAAAAAAAATTTTTCAAAATTAAATTATGATTTTGTAAGATTAAGTCAAAAGCCGTTAAAATTGGGAATATTCCAAACATGAGAATTAATTTACAACAAACATCATATTTCCTCCATTTCAACTAGCAACATCATACCATGCTCTTTTGATCTTGCACAAAACTCCCTATCTAGTTTGAACAGAGCAAAGGATAGATGTTCAACTAAAGAGGTTGCTGGGGAAGAAATCAATACCTGTATGCCATACACCCACTGTCCAATATACTCTTGATTATCTGTCAACCACCTCATTCTTCCTCCTCCATGACGTACATTTTTCTCCCACTGACCTTCATAGGTATTGCCAGACTTATAGCTGCAAAAAGAAAAAAATGTTAAGATTTCACACTGAATTCTCAGTGGGTCTTATGGAAGCAGTTTATGAAAAGCCTCAATGCTAATAAATTTAGCATGTCTTAATGTCAAATATTAGTGTTAGTTTGTAAGCTGGCTCACTGTGACATGGATACACAGGTTTGACTATACTCACTCTTTACCAAATTTTAATTAATAAACCATTGTAAAAAAATATTAACCAGATCTTTTTTTCTCCAAAGAGTCTTTGCCATAACTAATAAAAATATTATTTTATATGAAACTAGAGCAAATAATTCATTTATTCATGAAAGCACCTCTATGTGTTCAGATCAATTTAGTTCCTTTGTTTTGAAATGTTGATTTGTGGTTTACTAAAGCTGATTCAAGATAATTTAATCTTTATAGTTTATCGTTTCGACAATAACCAGGACAAGTATAAATACATTAACATAAAAATATAACTCATAGAGAAGGTCTACGTTATTACTGTCAATCACTTAGTACAGTTATTTTTTCCACTGCAGGAAGTACATACTACTATGAAATGGCAGCACTTGCACTTGCTTTAAATAATAGGAAAAAACATATGAAAATACATGCAAAATAAATAATATGAAGAACAGAAGCGTTATCATCTTTACCATCTCATTCCCCATCCTTCTTTGACGTTATTTACCCAGTCACCTGAATACCAAGAGGTGTGCTCCCGATCATAAAAAACGGTACCCTGAAAGAAACAGTACCATCAATTTAAATCAATACCTAAGTATTCATCTACACTTAGAAAACATCACTTGGTCTGTCTAACACAGATGGGAGGTGGGTTCACTTTATCCTTTGTGGAAAGTGGTAACGCACTGCTGATAGAATGTGGCTATGGATACAGTCATCAATTTTGGCTTTGTCATCATATAATTGGAGCAGCGTTAAGGACTAACAGAACACACAACAGACCAATTACTCTTTTGGCAGACTACTCATCCTTTCTACTACAAACAAGAGTCCAACGCAGTTGTTTTAATTATTATTCACAACCTCAGAAAAGGTTCTGGGAAAAAAAAAAAAAAAAAAAAAAAGGAATCTCTATGTAGGATAAGACCATGCAATGACACAAAACATTTTTAGGAAATTCCTGCACAAGAGTGGATTATGTTCTAGAAAGTACACACTCAAAACTATGCTCTCATTTGGTGTTTTTATTTACCTTTCCATGTCTTTTGCCTTTATACCAGTAACCAATATAAGAAACTGGATGGGTACTGCTCCTGAAAAAGCCAAATCCATGCCTAAGTCCATTCTCAATCGATCCTTCATAATAGCTGCCATCACTCCATGTATAGCATCCATTAAACATCTGCACATTCTTAACAAATGTTCCCTAAAAGATTAAATTACAATATTTAAAAAACTAAGACATTTGACTCACTATTCCTCCTTAACGCAAGGAAGATATAACCAACTCTGAGGACTCAGATTTATGGCTGAAATCGCTACCACAGTTCTGCAGTTGCAACCTGTATTGTACCAATTACTGCAATGTAAGTAACTACTTCCCTCAAATTTACACATCTAATCGGCTGTAACAGTGTTCAGTCACAAGGTATAATGCACTTTACCTCATACTTCACTCCATCAGCCCATGTGTAAGTCCCTTGTCCATGCATAAATCCTTCAGAAAACATGCCCTTTAAAAAGAAAGAACAGTACTGTTTGCAAATTTATTCCAACCACAACTGAAGCTTACAGTGATTATAAAATTTCATAATAATAGCATATTAAATTATCTCCAACTACCAGCTGCCAATGAAGCTTTAATGCCAGAAACCAACAGAGCTTTCGATGCTTACACATTTTAAGCACTCAACCTCCACCTACATTAAGAGGAACGTCCTGTTTGATCTAGAAAAATAAGTTGATCCATCACTACTATTTTTAATTAATTTATACACTCACCTTATATGTGTTTCCTCCCTCAAAATATGCAACACCTTCACCCTCATACAATCCATGGACTTTTTCACCTTCATAGCTACAAGGAAAACAAATTAAAGATGAACATTTCAAGTCACCAATACACCTAAATTATGGCAGACATACAATAAATGACTTCTGTTTTACCATGGTTTGAACACAGGTCAGTTATTGTATCTTGTGTAGAAAATAGAGCTACAAAATTCCCAATTTTCATAATCCTCCCTGTAGTATTTGACACAGTTACCACGTTGCCACAGACCCAATTTATTTTCAATTAAAAAATAAATAAAATCATACTGGTAGCATTTATTAGCTTATAACCAGGCAACTTGGTGAGTATGTGAAACATTACATACAGTTCCCTTGAACTACAAAAGTATTTGTTATACAATGGCATTCATCTGTCTCCCTCAGTTCAGGATATTTGTAAAGGGTATGAACAGTCCTACACATTAAAAGGCAGCAACAACTGAAAATTAATGATGTGGGTAAATTTTTTCTACATGTTGATATATTTAGACTAAACTTCACCACATCTAAACAAAGGTTAAAGAATTAGACTTGTGGCAAGCAGCGAGTGCCAGCAACACTCTAGGATCCAGGAAGGCAGTAGAATTTCTATGTGTATCACTTTTATAGGGTGTCAAGGCTACTAGATCTGAATAACCTCATTTGCTGCCTCAAATCACGGATTTGATCCATATTTGTATGACAAAAATATGTATCACTGTACACCACAGATGCTTAAATGAGAATTCTCAATTTAACTGATATATCTGTAACAACCATACCTTTTTACAATAAGATGAGTAAGAACAGGCTCATCATAGTATTGAGGAATATTTTGGACTGGATGTTCTTCTACCTCCTCTGGACCTTTATCTGATACTGCTGCGCTTGTCTGTGCTTCCTGTAAATCTGTTAGCTTTATTGAACCACTCTCAGTTCTGGCACCTTGTTCAGCAATAGAAGGACGTACAGACCTTTCTGACTTCTTGACATCTTTCTTCTTATCCTTTGCCATAACTACTGAATTGCCTCAACATCTATTATCCTCCCAAATATCTACTGTCTTCTTACGTGAAGATTTTTGCCCATATCTGATGCAAAAACAAACAAAAGCAACACAGATAATTACATGAAAAAATTATCTTTCCTTAAATATATACATACATTCATACAGGTATTTAAAATCAGTGCTGTAAGAGTAATTCCTCAAAGAAGTGTTTTCAGCATGTGGCAGTCAGACTGCAGGGTTAACCAGAACCAACGTCTGCCTGTATGAAATCCATCAAATACTGACAAAACACTATCGTCAGTAGACCAATTTTTGCTATGCAGAGAGGTGTCCATCTTTACTAGGGGAGTTTTAGGGTCTAGATTTAATCGTGTAGAAGAGTTGAACACCTTTTCTTTTAAGAGGACAGTTTAGTGGGCTTCTTTAAAGTTACAGTTGCAAGAGTATTTTGGATTTTAACGTGTTTTTGTTGAACTGCAGACAACCACAACATACAAAACCCATTACAGCTTAAGAAAAAAGAGGCTATTTTGCTAGTTGTTACTCGAATGCTTTGGGACAGCTTCCCCAGCCACTATGACAAAAAAAAATCCCACTCCTCTTTTCACAGACGGGCCACCGCTGCTCTGTAATACAAGAATCAACGCCGCATTTTGCAGCGGCGGGAACCGCCAGAGCCAGCCTCAAGCACCCGCCATGTTCTCACCACAGCCCGGCTCCAGCAGGCGCCTGAGCCCCGCAGGCACTACCACAGCAATTGGCGCCCAGGCTGCGCGGAAGACCCGAGCGGGCGCCAAATGGCGGCCGGCTGCAGCCCCCGGAGCGCGGGCAGAGCCGCAGGGCCCCCCGGGCCGCCGCCGCCTCACGGCCGCCGCCCGCTCCCGCGCAGCCGCCCCTTGGCCGGGGCTGCAGTAGCCTTAGCAACTGCAGCGCCCAGTCCGGCCAGGCCCCGCCGCCGCCCGAGGAAAAGCCTAGAGTGGGCCCGGCCCGTGCCGCCCTCAGGGGAGCGGCCGCCCCCTTGTCCGGGGCTGAGGGGAGCCCGGCTTCGTGCTCGCTGGAGGGCCGGAGGAGGTTGTTTCTGCCTTACGCGGGCCGCGTAACCGTTTTACCTTGGGTTTATTTTACTTTGTGAAATCATGGATTCAAACTGCCTGTTAGCAGATGTTGAACTCGTTCCACAGAGACTGTATTTATGGTACTTGGCACATTCACACTCAAACGTAAGCCAGCTACAGACGCTTGGATGTGGTTTCCGTGTGTGCCCATCAAAGCCACAAAGCTGGGAGAAGCAGCAGATGTGAACCTGCACGAGGACAGCTCCACCATCACAGCCACAGTGCTCCATAAAAAAAGAGCAGTCAAAAAAAAAAAAAAAAAAAAAAAAAAAAAAAAAAAAATCCCCTAGGTCAAATCTTAGTCCTACAGAAGTCACAGACCTTTTTAGTTGTTTTTTTAATGACAATTTTCTAACTACTGTGATTCACATAAGAGAGAATTTTGTTCTGACATGCAATACTCCCTCTCCCCAGTACCTGGTGAAACAGCTTTATGTGTGTTCATTCTCTGAAAAACAAGCACTGTTCTTGAAAAAAAGTGTTTGAGATATGAATGGGAACAATACTAATTAAAAGTAAATATGCTGGATAAGTTATTCTTTTTGAACATTAACCAGTGATGTCAGTAAGTTAATTGTTAAATGCAAAATTAATGCTTGAAGTAATTATCAAATGAAAACCAGCTTTAGTGTAAGTAAAAAACAATTGTATTTCATTTGCAGATCATTTACATTTTCTTGAAATTATCTGTTTGTACATCCTGTATATAATAATTTTATGTTTTATGGTATTACTTGACTTAAATTAACATTACAGTGATTCTTAAGTGTATTTGCTACAACTGAGGGTCACCCACTCTTGCTGTTTATATATAAATATTTATTTAAAAAAATCCTGATTACAAAAGTAATACAGAAGGCAAATCACAATAAAAGATGTTATTTACACATGAATTCCAGTATGTAGATATCGTTGATAATGAAACCCTGATTAATGTTTTTAAGTGCTATTTTCAAATTTCCAAACTGGCTAAAATCATTTTTAGTCAAAATAAGAGAACTGTGATAAAAGGTTGAAACATTGCCAAGTTATTAAAATTGAAAATGTTAATAAACAGAAACTGACTGTTACTCTGATGAAATCAAGTCTAGACTGACTATGTGTCTCATAGTAGGCCTTCCATGGGGGCAGTTCCAGGGATGCTCAATCTCACCCATATGGGTGACCAGTTTTCTCATCTCCTGTATGTTCAGTGCAGTTCCAATCATCACCTGAAAGTAAATGCAAAAAAAAAAAAATCTTACTCCATATTGACAACTGACATACAGATAAGAGCAGTACTTCCACTACTACAGCAAGTAAAATACTGTGCAAAGCATTAAAAGCAGAAAGACATACAAGAAGACAAAATAGAAACAAGTATGTTGTTCATCACTGCATTAGTTTGAACCAGAATAAAGATATACCAGGATTCTTCCCAAGTTTCACTACACAAAGACAAGGAATAAAATGAAGGATGTTGGCTGCTGACACCTAGTAGTAAATAAACTTCTCTTGAAAGACGTATGCAGATACAGCCACATATGATACGACAGAAAATACTGTATTTACTTGAAAATAAACATCAAGTGCTGTATACTTACAGATTTTCTGCAAGCTCGAGAAGCAAACATCTGTCTGACCCTGGAGGGTCTACACATGACTCCGGGACAGTCACTTAACATGAAGATCAGCTCATCTATGTCTTGTGGACCAAAAGTCCAATTTTTGCTTGTTGGCAAAGATATTAACTTCACTCTCTGAGTTACAGGAGCTGAAAGATTTGCAATAATTAATAAAGAAACAGCCATTATTTTAAATTTATCATTAAAGAAGCATTATTTTTTCTTGAGAGAAAAACTGAGAACCTACTTTGATATGTTACTGTGTTCTGCATATATGACAAAATTTAAATTTAGCCTTTTGATGGGATTTTATTAGCTAACCAAAGCAATGACTATAGCAGACATGCTTTTGTTTTGAACATTAACCAAAAATTGTTTGCAAACTTAAAATCAGATAGATCTGATTTCTGACAAACCCTACAATTTCAAAGAGATTTATGAAGGTGTTTTGAGGTTATGTGACTAAAAAATAATCAAGGATTTTTGTTTGTTGCTAAAATATTAATAATTAATAGCATTTCAGGCAAAAAAATGGAGATTCTGAAGTGAAGAATATGGAAAAATCTGTAGTGACTTCCCAAATACTAAAGTGGTAACATACAGTACTTTCACAATCCTTCCCAATAAAGCTCTGAGATGTAAAGCAAGGATAACACATGTATAAGGAGCTTGCAATTTATGCAGTTTGATCAGAAATATATAGCAAGTTAATGCTACAGCCATAAAGACCAAAGAACACTATTTACCAATGCTATCTAATAGTTTAAAATTACTAGATTTACCATTTGCCTGTATCTAACCTTACCGGGACCCACAAGTGTAATAACAAAACAAAATTATTTTAGTGTGACACATCCAGAAAATACACATCCTGTCATAAAGCCGAACAGTGATGCCAAAGAGTCTACAGCAACTTGAAAAAAAAATGGTGAGATAAATATTCTACAACTTCTGTTAAATAGTGCAAAACCATCACAGAATGATAATTTTTTTGTTTGTTTGTTTTAAAAAAAAGCCTCTATACAATAATACATTATTTTAATGTTTCTGCCTAAAGGGATTCTTGGATAAGAATGGGAATGAAGCCATAGAACTTCCTTACTTCCAGTAATTTTGACACAAACTCACCATCTTCATTTATCACAAAATCAAACCCATTTTTTCTGAATATTTCTAGGTTTTCAATCAATACTGTTTCATTTACAGCAGTTAAGTTGAGATTTTGAGGCCTGAAAGAGAGAAAAATACAGTATTGCATAGGTACATAGTAAAGACTGCTTAAAGTAGTGACAGCAACACAGGGCTCTCTGGGAGAACATTTCATTTTGCTTTGTAAAAAAATCTGACTACTGAGCAGAACACTTCGTTTCCAATTGTTACTCAACAGAGTAAAATGAACTGGGCAGCACTCCTTGGTGCTATAGCTGTTTCCCATATCTTCACTATATGACCAGGCTTACCAAATTAACATGTAATCCTGCCATGAAATCTGTTTGACCACTGACTTTCTGCATAGCTATGACTATCTGTGGAATTTCATTGTAACTCTATGTGAAGGTTGACTCTTTGGAACACTGAATGTAAAAATAACTTTTGTTGTAAGTATTTTGATTGTGTGAAATACTACGTAAGTATAATCATAGATACCTTTCAAAAACATTGAATTAAACTTGTAAATTAGAATTGTTAGAATAAACAATGAAAATACTTACGCTATCAGCTTCTGACCTTGAAGCACTGTGTGTTGTTGTAACATCTCAAAGTTGTATTTCTCATCAGTAGCATGTTGGTCAATTATGAAAAGATCAGAATTCAATTTTGCTATTATAAACCCTAAATTGAACTGGCCAATGATCTCCATTTTTGCAAACATTTCTTTACTGTATATAGAAAATATAAACAGATTACAAGTCAAACCACATCAGTTTCCATGTTAGTATAAAACTTTAAAACATCATTATCTCCCCTGCAGAACATACTTTACATTTAAAACAAAAACAAATACAAATACAATTGTAATTTAAGCAGGATATGAACAAGAAAAAAGAAAATGGTGATCTGGAATCTGGCATTGACTGATGATGCCACTCCTGGCACAGCACAATCCATCCTTAAAACAGGACTTGATCAGCATTCTTCCCATTATAAATACAGCCACTAGCAGTAATAAAATTAGAAACATGCAGTATGGTGATAGTCTAATTGAATAGCACTGAAAGCAGCATCATGGTTTTGAAGTAAGGTAGCACACACTTGCCGCCTTCTTGCTCTAAGAAGGCTTTGTTAATACCTTTTTCTTAAAATCAAAGTTTACAAATCATACACTGTTACTCCCCAGTGATCATCTGAACAAAATTTATTTCCACAGACACGTATCACTGAGTTTTAAATTCACATGAGGGAGAAATATGAGTTATGGAATCTATTTAGTGTGAAATTTGACATTATGAAATTTGACATTCCTCTGAAAATTACAAATCTTAGCCAAGTCAAATCTGAGGTTTGTTGCCTTTTTAATGTTTTTTTTTTTTTCCACATTCTGCTTGCACTTAGTTCAAACAGCTGCAGACCTCTGTCACTCTTGCAAGAATGATGTTTTAATGGCGTAAGCTAGATAAGAGATCCCCAAAATTGGAAAGTAGATTTAAGCATCCTTTCCACCTCCCTCCACAAGACAGTTTATCTTTTTCCTTAAATGTATTGTGTTTATTTATGAGTACACGTTAAGAAGGTTAAAATACCTGATCTCTTTTCTTAATTCATCTTCTGCTACTTTATTTTCTCCAGGACTAATTTTTGCTCTAAATCTTCTGTAATTTTGCGTTTCTGTACTTTTCCGTTGTTGCTGCATTACCTTTCTTACCCTTTCCGCTAAAAGCTTCATAGAGAATTCAAGTGGCACAGTTTTCTTTTTAACTTCCACCGGTACATCAACAGTTGGCATGTAGTTTTTAGTATTCTTCACGTCAGGATGTATACCTGCCTTGAAGTCACCTGACTCACTTTTAAAACATTTTCCTCTTGGGGAAGAGTTACCCGCTTCCAGAGATAAGTTACTTTGATTATTCCAGTCATTCACGCGATTTAACTTAAGTTTACTGCCCAAGACCAGAACATCACATTCCAATGATTTCTCACCATGTCCAGCAGTTTTAGGACACTCATTTTGAAGTTGTTCTTCTGAGCTAGAGATTTCTTCTTCAGGAGGAATAATTACACTTTCACTATTGACGCAGCTCCCAGCTTCTGCTGTATTATATCCAACATCTGATTCAGAGGTGCTACAGAATCCAGAATCTGTATTGTCTTCTAATTTTCTCAAACATCTTTTTGGAATTGACATCTTTGATTCCGTCTCATGACAACTCTCAGACTCCTCACTCAAGGCAGTCTTTCGAGTCTTCACAGTACTCAAAACAGTATCCAGTGACAGTTGTCTAGGGGAGCTGTGCTGCTGTTTTGACCTTTTAGGGCTTTGAAAATTACTCTCTGTTTGGTGGAGAGAGAATGACTCCCTTAATCTTGCAAGAGTCATTCTTTTTCCTCCACTGCTTGCATTTTCAGTCTCAGAATCAAGCAGCATTTCTTCCCGAGGCTTTTCTGTCTCTTCAGGAAGTGTTTTCTTCAAGTTGCCTAATAAAACCAGAATAAAAAGTATTTCAAGATTTTAAGTTAACTTATAACTTAAGTTGAAACATACAGGGAATCAAGTGCTTCAGTAAAAGGAGTGAAGGAAGAAGTAGAAAACTAACAAGCTCCTCAAAGGAGCCCTTCAGTTTCAGACCATGACTGAGTAGGAGCTGAAATGTATTACTATCCAATGGACAGGCAGCTACATCTTTAAGAAACTTAATATGAATGAATTTATAGTATCTTTTTAAACTGCAACCGCAATCAGTCCAATCAGCGCTCTTATTTATATTATCAAGAGTTTAAATGACTGAATGACAAAAGTGAATTGCTCTTCCACACCAATGGTCACTACAGAAGTCTGTGGGTGAGGAATTAAGGAGCTGGCACAACAAATACCTCTAGTACATGTGATTCACAGATAATTAGAGGACTTAAATCTTTCAGATTGTTGGTCCAACATGTATTTTACTAGAGATGAACCTAAAATAAATAATACTCTGTCTGCAACTGATCCAATACATAAAAAAGGAAATTAGAAGGGTTTTTATTGAAATGGGAGAGGAAGAAAAGCTCCTGTCAACATTGAAAAGCAACCCTGAAAGTTTACAGTGACAGGAGAAACAGTGATTTCTGTGGTTAATGTAAAAGAACCAAGTACTCAGATTTCAGTTTTTAAGACTTTAACCATTTTTTCAGAAGCACATTCACATAAACGATGATTCTGTCCAATAATCTTCACCTAGCCTTTTTAGTTAGATCATAAGCTCGCAGTAAGCATCCTGATATCGTCCATGACAGGTATAAGAAGTATTCTCTTTTTAAAAAGAACAGCCCAAACAAATCAGATATGACGTTTCATATACTTCCATGGGTTAAAAAATAAATAAATAGCAACAATGAAAAATAAATATACATTCTTTCTCTCTTCTTCTGGGAAGAACACAGAACTCTTCCCAGTATTTTGTGAAAATTCTTTCAGACATCAATTAATTTTTTGTTAATCTTTTCCCTATACAGGTGACTAAAAATCATACTGTATTAATAACTTTCAGTCTTCCTTTATTATATAATATTTCAGTGTAAGCAACACATGAAAAAATCTGCCCTGAAAGGCGTGTTAATTAAAAAACAGAAACTTTTGTAATTTCTTCCTTGGGCTTAAAGCACATTTTTAAACTCTCTACCATATATTATACACAAGACTTTCACATATTGTGTCCCACCTGTAATGTCCAGAAGTTTCTGATTGACGTTCAGCTTGTTAAGGTCACTACCAAACATCTCCATCAGAGAAGTTTTTAAAATTGCTAATAAAAGTTTTTCCTCCTGAAGTAAAATTTGCCTTTTGTCTGGAGTTACATTGATGTCAACACATTCTAAAAATCAAAAGAAAGACAACCATATTATACATGGAAAAATAAGTATTTCTTCCACCCTTTGTTCAAAGTTCTCTGCAGTTTTGCCCTCCATTTTTATTTCACAGGATTGAAAACAAAACCACGGTTAACATTCAAAGTATATCTGCAGATTAAACTTTTTTACCATTCTAGCAAACAAAACAGAAGCTAATTCTGTGCAGTAATATGATGATCTTGTGGTTAGCTTAAATACAAGATAGCATTTTTCTCATTCATTAAGAAGGTACTTCAGAGTCAAGTAGAGACTGCAGAGAAAAAGTAGAACCACAGCTAGACTCCATCCTCACCAAATGTAGATCAAAAAAATCATTTAATTGTATCACTGCATAAAGTTAAGGTTGGAAAAGCCCTCCACGTTCATCTGGTCCAACCATCCCCCTACCACCACCGTCACCCACTAAACCGTGTCCCTGATGGGCCCCCAACCTTTCCTTAAACACCCCCAGGGACTATTTTCTTAATAACTATTATATTATTTAAATAAGTATGATTTATTCCTCAATGAAGTTTTAGCCCTTACAGAAGTTACTGAAAATTATTCATAACTCACCAGAATCCACAGAAATGTTAAGGACAACAAAAGGATACTGGTGTTTATTGTACAAGTGATAAACTTCATTCACAACCTTGACAACCTGCAGAGGTGGAAAATCGATTAAAACTAGTACTATTATCTTGTCTTTCAAACCAGAATGCTATTTAACCCCCCACAAAACAACAAATGCTGTATACCTTATCTCATACAATTAAGCTTTTGTTCACGTAAATGGACCAAATGAAGACATTAACTCAAGACAGGAATTTGCAGCGTCAAGCCACAAATAGGTATATCAGCTACTAATCAATGAAGTGATTTTCAGAGGATAAAAAACAAATTAGTGTTGCCATTGTTAGGAAACACAAAAAAACAATTCACCTTTGCTGGATCACATGGACGTTGGTTGATAAAGAAAAATTGCCTGTCTGTTGCGCTCCTTCCAACACCATGATCACAACGAGAAATGAAGCCTGTAATACTGTTGAATAAGAAAATAACAGTAAGGTAAAATGGAGGAGGAAAACAAAAGAAATTTTTCTGAGTCAGAGCATATTTCAGGGAAAAGTACTTTTTAAACTGCTAAAAGAAACCCTACTACACAGCATCAGCAAGAATGCATACTTGTTTTCCTCTCCCAGTTCCTTATCTAACAAATGCTTGACGTTCAGCTCTAAAAAGTCGTCAGACATTTGAAAAAAATATTGACTGATTTAAAAAAAGTGGCATTTGCCATTTTTTTTGCTCTGACAGCAGGAGAGGTCAATTGTGAACTGGCATTGGTCAGATATTGATGCATCTATTTGTCAACCTCACCTATAGTGACGGGGAAAAAAACACTTTAAGTAAAGGGTAATTTACTTACACAAACTGATTCACATTCATTTCATACCATTTCTCAGTAACATTACTGAAGAAATACAGGTGTAAACCATGGATACAACTCAGGCATGCAGTTACTCAGAGCACCTTCATGGATGACATTCAACAGAAGATTACAGTAATATAAAACTAGATGGGTCACAAGGAATAGCAGTTCAGTTATTCCCTCTCATCTGACTGCCAACATCTTAGTCCTGTCCTGAGTCATCTTTTTTAATCAAGGGATGTTGTTTCCCAAACTGTATACTAATACCTAATATGCTGTTCTTAGTTATTTTTAGTACTGTCAATTGCATTTTTATTTTCATTTAGCATTATGCTAAAATGCCACTGGCAACACTGTTTTGTACTTCTATAATTACCTATAAAGATTTTGTGGCATGTCAGTAGCGTTAAGTCCATATTCTTCACAAACAGCTTCATTAGGAGGTAGCTGAACAAAAGGGATGAGGCTCTGCAACTAAAAAAAAAAAAGTCAATTTTCTTCTATTACTATTTATTAACCTTAAACTCCATTTGATAAAAGGGTATTTCTTTTCAAGTTGACTCATTCAAACTACCCAAAACCCAAATCTAGCCTAGCAGAAGGCACTAACACTGCTAAGTGCTGAAGGTATCACTACGTTTAAGGATAGATTTAGATTAGACATTAAGAAGTTATTTACTATGAGGGTGGTAAGGCACTAACTAGAACAGGCTGCCCAGAGAAGCTGTGGATGCCCCATCCCCTTTTACTGCACAAGGAGCAGTAAAATATTTTTGGATATTTTGATATTACCTAACCAAGTTATAATCGATATGTTCTACTCAGGTAACACTGAATTTTCATCTACACTTGTTGCTATCTGGCAAGACAAAGTTACATCTTCTGTCTAGTCTTTCAGCTACAGCATGAACAGGCTGTGAAAACTGCAAGAACACTCTGAAGGGTAGAAGGGCTTAACAAGCAGAAGGCAGCTATCAAGCACTCCGTATTCCTGGTAGTTGTAGAGTATGGTTCTAGAAAGGGTGCTTTGAGTTTCTTTCCTTTTTGCTTCCTACTAGATGCTAATAATTATTTTTATAGCTATTATTTAGAAAGCATCAGAGTCCACACTTCTACAGGGGCTGACTGCAACATCCATTTAAAGGTTACTGAGGCAGGCGTTGCCTCAATTTTCTATTTCCCAGTTAAGACTGTCACATCACAACTATTTTTAGGATTATTTTTTAATTGCTTGCTCTTGCAACAGACTTTGATGTCCATAATGTTTTTTGAAAGCACAAATCACACACTTTCAGAGGCTTTCTGTCAGAACAACTCATAAAACTGGCTTCAGAGATATTAAGCATTAACCCTACCTCCTAAATCATCTCATCCATCAAAACAGTTCCTCTCCGATTTAGGAACTCCAGATGAACCATAAAGGCTGCATTGTTTCCCCTTCTTCAACCTGTAGGGTGTGCTAGAAGTCAACACAAGCTCCATCCTTGTGTATTTTTAAAGGTTTCCTGCAGCCCCTCTATTTTAATAAGGCGTTAAAACTACATCTCTCCAACTACATGCTACTGAAAAGGGAGGTAATGTAATACCTGTTTTTGCCCAAATACTGCTCCAATGTTTTCCTTTAAACTAGGACTTCCAGTAGTGGATACCACAGAGCTTTTTTTCCCTTGGCCAACCTGATTAGTGCAATTAATCCGCACTCCTTTTGAAATAATACAGTATGCTTGCAATATCTGGACCATTTTTGCATATTCCTATTAAAGAAAAAAGAAAGTTCACACTTACACAAAATGTCTTTTTAAAACAAAATTGTACAACATTTTCAATATTTGCATGCAACAGAGACTTTATTGTGTCCAAAAGGGGGAGTGTCAGATTTTTTCTAATTGTTACAAGCTAAATGTAGGTGTGTATATATATATATATACACATATATGAAAAATAGATGTGTGCAAATAGTCATATTTTTTTATTAATCCATGTCATATTTACAAGATTGATATTCAGTCATTTTTAACACAGCATTCCCTGATTTTAAAATACACAAAAGTGATGTTGTTGTTTCTTTTCAACATATGAAAATTTGAGATTGCGCCTCTAAAACTATTCATTGTAATTCGGAAGTGTGCATATGGGCACACTGCTTATTATATGAAGATGTAAGACAGACGTGAAAGAGTGACAATATCAGAACTGAACATTATTCAGCAGTGAAAAAAATTGAGGTAAGCCAGTCTTAAATTAATAATTTCTGATTTAACCTACCTTTTTAATGTTTCTTTGAAATTCTTTATGTCGTACTGGCAGAGTATAAAACAACTGCTGTATGTTAACAGTTGTTCCTTGTTGTCGTGGATAAGGAGTTTTCTGAGTAATTTTACCATTGTGATCAAATACCAAACGAGTCCCAACCTTTGCAGATTTATGACAGGTAAAAATGGTAACATCACTGATGGAGGGAAGAAGGCAACAGAATTACTGACTGAGCATTACCTTTTCTTAACCATTCCTTACAACCTAGTCAGGCACAGAAAGCATTCATGTATTTTTAATTATAGTTTTCACCACAACCAACTTAAAATAAAACTGAATAGTAGTATAACATTTTGCTAGCTACAACACAAACATTTTTATCCCTTTCATTCTTCTCATATAAAATGCAAAGTTAAAATCTGGTTTGGTAGGACACTACACTTGTCATACTAACACACAACAGCAGAATATTCTTGTTGCAAAAAAAGCTGTGCTATTTGAAACACAGTTTCTCTTGGAGGAGTTTAAATGCAGTTTTAATGAATTGCAGTAATTGCAGTCTAGCAAGCAGCACTTAGGTATAACATCAGGGTATCAAAGACTTCTGCAAATGCACAATTCCATCCTGCAGAGACTTGCATACTGAAGTAACGCTAAATTTTGTACATAAAAGGTCCATTCAAAAGCTTAGAATCTTAGAATAATTTTGGATGGAAATAACCTCAGGATGTTGTGCAACCTACTACTCAGAATGGAGCTTACCTCAAGTAACTGCAAATTCCAAAGCCTCAATTTATCAATAATGTTAAACTGAAAAGTTGGCTTCAGTCTTTTTTTGAGTATAGTAACTTTCTACTAGTAAGAAGGTTAACGTTAATACCTTAATGCACACAGTGAACTGAGAGCTTCACCTCGAAACCCAAATGTTTCGACATGTACTAGATCAGAAAAATCTTGTATCTTTGATGTGTAATGTTTCAGAGCTGGAAAGAGATATTTAAAATATATATTTCACTTCAAAGTGACAGTGGTATATGCAAGTAGGCTTTGCATGCATATCAAGAAGCAAAGAAGATTTTTGTATTATTCGTTATTTAGATAATAATCAGAGGCAAAATAATTAAATATGCAATGTTTCCGCTATACAAGATCTCTCTAAAACCCTCAGATATACCTGTTAGTCCATACTTACACCTCAAACTCACACAGCATTATTGGCACGTGCATCACAAGATGCTTCATAGCAGCATGCAGTAACTGCTTCTGCCACTGTTGTACCTGTCACAGATGTTGCCATGCAAAAAAAATCAACTGCAGAGCCATGCTGTGTAACTGTATACAGCAGGCAGGGATAAGCCTGTGCACCGTGACCATAGCTGGGAAGAACTCACTCTACACAACCAGCACAGCTCTAGTCACCAGGTAACAACCTTAGCTCCTGACAGTGCTCCTGAACATTACAGGAAAGAGGAAATATGAGTATTTCCATTGCAATGGCTAGTTACATTTATCAGACAGTATCGGGGCTGCCATCATTCTGCATTACTTAAAAATAGCAAATGGAAAATTTGACAGTCAAGCATGTGATGTCAGTTCATGGTCTGCAAATACTCCAGTTTGTAATTCATTTCTGAAAAGCAGTCACTCTCACAAAGTTTGCCTCCTTCAGCAGTGACTGATGACTCAACATGAATAAATCTACATGAACAGTTCTGGGGCATTCTCCTCTATAATTACATCTGTTCTATGTTCCACTTAAACAAGCAATCAAATCAAAGTCTACTTCTGAGCTACAAGAACTATAACCACAACAGCACTTAGGAAGTTCATTCCAGTTTTGCTCAAGTCATGCAAGTATTATGTAAACGCCAAGTACTCATTAAAAATAAGCAGATATAGAAAATTTGTAAAAAACAACAACACAACATAGTAGTAATTATACTGAAAATATATTTTCAACGTGTCCAGGTTAAACTTACTCAAGCCTTCAAAGTTTTCTTCTTCCACTCCACCTCCATTATCTGAAACCTCTATCTGTTCTGTTCCATGGTCCTTCAGTTTTATATCTACAAATTTGACAAATAAAGTCTTTTAACTCTGCATGCTTATAGGCAACATTCAGCATTAATTCTGTACTTTAAAGAGATTTACCATGCAACTGTTTTCCATACAGTTTTAACGAAAACAAAAATTCCTCATATCTGTCAAAACCCAGACAACCTAATGCAAGCCTGCTTGTACTTTCGGGTCATGCTTTGGCCTGTGAGGAAGTTTTCCCCATTGTAACAGCTCTTAGCCTGGCAGTTCTGTTAACTGCACTCCTGCCTTAAAGGTCTGCGAGCTAGAGGCAGCAGAGCCAAATCACCACAGCAATTTAGGAGCAGAGCAGGCTGCCGATGAAGAAACGCAGACAAACTGAGCCTGCACGAGCCCAACTGGTGCCCAGGAACCCAAACGCTTCGTGGATACGAGTGGTAAAATCGCTGCCAACGCACTCTGATGCGCACCCCGCAGCGAGGAAACAGGCACATCCCCAGCCTCGGGGCGGCTCGGGGAGCGCTAACAGGCTCCTTACCGATGTTGGTGGCTCCCGCGTCCAGGCTGTTCTCCACCAGCTCCTTGACAGCGGTGCCGAGGCTCAGGACGACCTGCCCGGAGCAGATGCGATGCACGGACCTGCTGTCGATGGCCCTGATGGCCTTGGCGGGCTCCGGGCTGCAAACAGAGAGAAGGGATGGGGGGCGCGGGGCGGCCTCTGGGGGGAACGGCGGGACCCGGGCGGGACGGGCCCAGCAAGACGCGACCGCTGCGGGGCCCGGCACGGGGAGGGGCAGGGGGAGGCACCCGACATCTCCGGGCACACGGAGGCCAAAGGGGCCCGGGCCCCGTTCCCGTTCCCTCACCTGGGCTCCGCCGCCGCCTCCATCGCGGCCCCCTCAGCCGCCCGCCTCCTCACGGCCCCGCTCGCCTCAGGAAGCCCCGCCCCCTCCGGCTCCCGCCATTGGCCACCGGAAAAAAGCGCCCACCAATCCCCATCCCCTCTTCCCCCCTTCCTCGCCAGCAATTGGCCGACAGAACTGCCCAATCGCACCCCGCGCCGTTCTCCCCGCGGCGACACGCTGACTGACTCAGTAGCTCCCCCCTCCCTCCGACCAATAGGAAGAAGGCGAGAGGCACCAGTGCGGCGTCCTCCGGCTCTCATTGGGCGGCGGGCCCGTCAGTACGGAGCCCTGCCCAATGGGCGCGGCGGGGGGGCGGTGCGGCGCGGCGCGGCGCTGCGCGGAGCGGGGGCGCCATGCCGATGTACAAGGTGAAGCCGCTGCACGGGGCGCCGGGCGCGCTGCGGGCCGAGCAGCTGCCGAGCTGCATGTACCGCCTGCCCTGCCTGCACCGCGCCGCGCCGCCCCCGCAGGTAGGAGCGGCCCCGCCGCCACACGACTCCCCTCACGCGCGGCTCGGGCGCGGCCCCGCGGGGCTCTCGCGGGCTGCGCCTCGGCTCCGGCTCTCATTTTGGGGTCTTTCTCGCTTTTGGGGGTCGTTCTCTCTTTTTTAGGCTCTTTTTCTTTCCTTTTGTTTTTTAAATTCTTTTCTCTGGGGCTGGTCGGGCCGGTTCTAAGCGGCCGGGCGGGGCCGAGGCCCCTGTGTGGTGCCCGTCCCTCCGGCAGCCGAGGCGCGGAGCCTTGGGAGGGGCCGAGGCAGCGCCCGGCCTGGCCCGGACCCGCCCCGGGGATGGGGCCGCCGCAGCCTCTCTGGGCAGCCTGTGCCGGGGCCTCGCCACCCTCTGAGGGAGGAATTGCCTCCTAACCTCGAATCTGCCTCTCCCCTCGTTTAGTTTAAAGCCGTTCCCCCTCGTCCTGTCTGTACCTGATTGAGCAAGGAGTTGTTCTCCGTCTTTTTTTATAAGCCTCCTTTAAGGGCTGAGCGGTCGCAGTGAAACGCCAAGTGCGTCGTGAGTCTGCCTGGCTCCATCCCCTCAGCTCTGTCAGCAGCCCCGTGAATTCCCCAGCACCCACGGCCCGGCTCAGCCCGGCAGCGCCGTGTTCAGAGCATGCGGCTCGCCATGGGGAGCCCTGAAGAGGATTAAGCTCGGGGGGCAGATCTTAACAGGAACCCTCAATAGCACGCTTAGCACTGCAACAGCCACGGGCTAACCACCAGCCTCCTCCAACACTGGGGTTTATCTTGTATAATTGTGTGCTTGCCAAAACCCATTTGCTTGAAGAAGTGTCTCAGCATATTCTCTATGAGAATGGTGTGTAAGCTGGTGGCGTGATCCCACTTAGATACCTTGCTTATCTCTTTATCCATTAGCCGGAAAGATGAAGTCTGGTCGATAGGTTGGGTTTCTTTAATGGCTGCGTTCAGGAGGCTTAGAAATTGACTACCTACATACAGATTTTTCTTAACATTGATGTAAGGCTGTAAACTTAAAGCCTCCCATGGAAATGTATTCTTCGTCTTTTAAAGAGGTCACATTGTAAGATGGGAGACTTCTAGGCGGAAACTGAGATAACAGAAAAATCCATTGGGATTAGCATATCACAAAATCCATGGGTTTGGGGTTTTGATTTTTTTTTTCCTCATAAGTTCATGTTCTCTGAAACAAAGAGCAATCTCATACAAGGTACCACCCATCTAAAGCTGCAGCTTTCCCTGGCTTTTATTAACAACATGAACTGACAGGAAGCACCCTTGTTTGGCAGCATCAACACAAGCTTCATCGGTTTACTCAGCTAGGCTGAAGGAAATCTTGACAAGCAAATTTTGGCTTTTCACATTTTTAATTCAGCTCATTGCTGCTACCTTTAAGTGTCTGTAGTTCCGTGGTTGTGGTCTGATTTTTACTAGATTTTGGTTCACTGTAGCTAACAGGTTTGTCTTTTTTTTTATTTTTTTTTTTTTAATTAAAAAAAAAAAAAAGCAGTTTTCACCAATTTGTTTAAAGAAGATATAACCTGTTTCACCACATCCATACAGATTGGAGAGGTAGACAGAGGACCTTAATATGCCATGATGTAGGGTTATGATTTGAATAACACGTTCGAAGTCTTTCAGAATCTGTCAAGTAAGCTGTGAACTATTTAGACTTTGAGCTGATTGAACACTTCTGTGATTTTCTTTTTCCCCTGTTGTAGGAAGAGGTTGACCCATCGCTTCAAGCGCTTGAGTCCCGCCAGGAGGAGATTCTCAAACGCTTATATGAGCTGAAGAGTGCCGTCGATGGTCTCTCAAAGATGATACAAACTCCTGATGCTGACTTTGATGTAACTAACGTAATTCAAACTGATGAATGTTCTACTTTGACAACAAATGGAGCAGATTTAGATCTGATGCTTGGAAAGGTAAGTTCCATTCAGTATATACAAGGATGGATATTTTCTTTGCCCTCAGTTCCGCAGGGGTGTCAGGGAGGCGTTGAAACTTGAAACACTCAGAACTCAATTTACAAGACATTACATTCTTAGGAATAACCTACAACTACCAATTTATTTTGGGCATACAAATTAAAGCTGTAAGTCTTTATAAACATTAAACCATATATATTCTCATTTTAATACCAACCCAAGATGGAATGGCTAATGTGGAAATCACAACAGTTGGTTGTTTCTTTGTTACTAACTGGAACTTTTGACTTCAGGTTGGACTAGAGTTTATTGTGATCATGTTTGTAAATTGTTTTATTATTGAAGAAGAAAGATGTTTAATTCTTTTAAGTAAACCTTAAATGTGCAAACTTGAATTGTTTGAATATCCATAGAATTTTAGACACACGTGCATGACTTTGTACATTCTGGTGTCAAATGAAAAAAAAACCAGCACTTCAAAGTCTTATTGGGAAAATATCTGCTGATTTATTTTTTTGCTTTCCATTCAGGATTATGGTGCCCTGAAAGATATTGTAATCAATGCAAATCCTTCTCTACCTCCACTGTCGTTATTAGTACTACACAGTCTGCTTTGTGAGCACTATAAAATATTATCAGCTGTTCACACACATTCATCAGTGAAAAGTGTGCCAGAAAGTCTCTTGAAATGCTTTGGAGAGCCAACTAAGAAGCAGCCACGCCATGAGTATCAGTTGGGCTTTACTCTCATCTGGAAGGATGGTAAGAATAAGTTATTTTGCAGGTGAATACTTAATAATAGGTCAGAAAATGAAACTTGGGCTATAAAACAGATGGTTTGCTGTCTTTTTGCTGACACGTGATAGACACTATTGCAGGCAACATTTTTTTGCTCTTCTTGTAAGTATGGACTTGAAATTTCATAGCTGTATGTAGTAATGGGAACAGAGCAGGAAAACTGAATTACTGCTATTAAAATACAAATGGCATTTAACAGGTGGTTATTTGAAAAACACCTCTATGCAAAAATCCTGTGGGTACAGTTTCTACAAGTAATTTATTGGAATATAAATTAGGTGAGAGACTTTGCAAACTTCAGTCCAATGTGAGCCTTTCTTTTATTTTATGCTAGGTTCTTGCATTAGCTTAAGTATTTAGACTAAGAAAACTGAAAGTTGGTCATAAAGTTAACAGTGGGCTGGCATCGCAAATGAAATAAATTTTGAATTACCAGTTTATTTAGCTTCTCTACCGTGCAGTAATCACTTTTCTTTTCTCGATTTCAGTTCCAAAGCCTCAGATGAAGTTTAGCATTCAAACGATGTGCCCAATTGAAGGAGAAGGGAACATTGCTAGATTTCTCTTTTCCCTTTTTGGCCAGAAGTACAATGCAGTTACTTCAACTCTGATTGACAGCTGGGTTGATACTGCCATCTTCCAGCTAAAAGAAGGGAGCAGTAAAGAGAAAGGAGCAGTCTTGCGATCTATGAATGCTGCCCTGGGCAAGACACCGTGGTTGGTGGGAAATGAACTCACTGTGGCAGACATTGTTGCGTGGTGTGCACTTCAGCAGACAGGTAGTACAAATGCTGCACCAGCCAACGTGCAAAAGTGGATGAAGTCCTGTGAAAACTTAGCACCTTTCAGCTCTGTTATTAAGTTACTAAAGTAAAGCTGTACTCTTCATCATGGTATAATTTTAATCTTTTTCCACCTCGTGGCTAGTGTAGTGGTTTGAGTCCTTTCTGAGCTACTCAATTTCTACAGTTGGACAGAACTCTAAAACCAATAAAAGATTACAGCAACCTTTTGTGTGATCTTCCTTCTTTGTAACCCATGTGTAACAAGCATGTTTGTTTATTGAATGAGAGTTATCTGAAGTTGTCCTCTGCAAATACCAGCTCTTGTTTTGTATTTTTAGTTAATTCTTTCGCTGTACCCCAGAAACCCCTGTACAGGTTAACTTGGACTCCTTTCTGTTGATGGGAGATTTGCCTTAGCAGAACAATGAAGGCCTTTCAAGAACTGACAGGACAATCAAAATGCATTGAAATGTTTTATGTAAAAAAAGTTTTATATAACTTAATGTACAATAGTTTTGTTCTTCCTGTGCTTAAACTGGAGAACCTAGGCTCATAGGTTCATTTTGTTCATTAGAAAGGCGTCTTAATTTCTCTTTCAATTTTTCTATTTCTTCCTCTTGCTGTCTCAACTTCTGCTGTAGATTATAAATAACCTGAAAGTAAGAGTCAGTTTAGGTCATTTATATACAGGCAAGCATAAAGCCTTACTACTTTATTTGTGTGTCTGTACTGGATTATGAACAAGATTCATTCTGCAACACCCCAGGTATTAGGGGTAGTTGATATTACAAATTGAAAAAAAACTGGCTCAAGGAAAGGGAAAATAAATTCTGAGAGCTGACAGAAAGCTTCAGAAACTTACGACACTTATCTCAAGCGGTATGTAAATCAAGTGTCCAGTCTTAATTAAATTACGTTTACCTAATGACCAGAAAGAGAGGCCTAAATACTATTGGGGGGAAAAAATAAAATCATTCACGCAGTCCTTTTAAGTTATTTGAAAAAAAATAAATACAGGCACAGTAGAGGCAGGGAAGCAAGGGGATCATTATAAAGCACTTTTCTTTCTGTATTTCTTTATCCTGGCAAAGGCTGAGGTTATTGGCATAACTTACATGTTCTGTGGTATGAAATAGTTCACTTTCACGCAGCTGAGCAGCAGTTGGTCTTTCTGTAGATACCTGACTGGTGAGAAGCTTAACATACTTGGCTTGAACAGGCCATTTTTTGTAGAAAGTATGAGGAATGTGGCCATTCCTTAAATGTGTGAGAACTTCTGCTCTTTCCATTTCTGTTCCGAATGGCTGGAAGAGTTCGAACAGGATAACCCCCAAGCTATACATGTCTGACTGGAAAAGGGATGAAGAAAAAGTTCTGAGATAATCCTTATTTTAAATGACTTACTAGATTTCTGCTCACCTAAGTTTCACAGTATAAAAAGGTTTTGTAATGAAGTTCCATGGCAGTGTTAAAGCAACTCAAATTCAAATTACACAGATTCTTCAAGATGAACCTAGAAATGCAAATTTTGCATTTAGCAGCTTAGTTGAAATTTGTTTCAGGAAGAAAATGGAGTAAGGGTAGAAGAGATGTTTACCAGCTATGATGCACAGGTGAGGGGCTTGTTCTATTCCTATACTCTATTCTAAGTACGTCTTACAGAAATTAGTAATTTCACCATGAGACTCTTTTTCAGACGAACTGTACTATTAAAATTAAACATAATTTTTGAAAAATTACATTTCAGGTTCCACAGATAGACGCAAGGTGTAACATTAGACAATCTGAATATCAGTGCCTAATTAGGTAATATTTAACAGAATTTAATTGGCTTCATAGAAAAAAAAATCCCTACCTTGAAATCATAGTCAGATCCCTGCAGTTGTTCTGGTGAGGCATAGAGGCAAGTCCCCACACCTGAAGTATGTGTCAGACCTTTAAAAAGTCAGTTTAGACTTAACTCAGATAGGGTTACCATTTTACTTTAGAATTTAGTATTAACATTTTTAACATAATAGAAACTTAAATACTGAAACCTACAAAGATTTCTGCTCTTACCATTTATCCGTTCTGTGTGAAACCACTGATCTACATCATCCGAAAGGAGGTCTTTGCATGCTAATCCAAAATCTCCTATTTTAACATGACGATCTGATCCATGTAGAAAGATATTTCTGGGCTATAAAATGAGAGAAAGTCTTACACAAACCTATACAAAGGATTATGATGTATTCAGCTGTTTCAAAATCTGTAACATCCATTCAGAGGGGTAATATAGTGATTATTTAATACTTCTGTTAGTGAGATAGAAAAAAATAGTCATGGACTATCAAATTGTGTGTTAACAAGCACTATTTGCAAAGACCACACATGAAGGATCTAGGGAAAAGTAAAGAAAGCAAAACAGGAAAAACAAAGATTTAGTGAAAAGACAAAGTACTTTTTTCTTCTCAGCTGGAAATGGAAATTTGCAGAACAGTAATCTTAACGGGCAAGAATGCACGGCAAATTAAACCAACTAACATAGCAGGAAGGACTGAGATCTTTGGGCAAGGCATAGCATAAAACAAACATACTTTTCTGTATGACAAGCACAGCTGCAATGTGCTACTTTGTTCCAGGAAAGTTGCTAAGAAAGTAAGTGCTGAGAGGCTGCTAAGTAGGGAACGCTGACTGTGGAAAAACTGAAATAGTTTTATCTGTGTGTTTTGGCTGTATAACCACTAAGCAGGCATGTTAGTGCTCTGTGTCTAGGAAAAAGAAATACTTGCCACATGAAAGAAAACATAATATCAAAGTAAAGTTTTTACTTAGTCTCTGCAGCACAAAATTTCTGAACTTAGGTACATTTCTATGAGAAATGAAAACAGTGTTGCTTAGTAAAGATTTTTTTCCTACTAAATAAAATGAACACTGGCAAGAAAACAAAGGGAACAGAAGCCTTTTTCCATTCTTAAACTTTCGCGGCTTTTATAGTATGTTTAAAATCTTGCACTGAATGGTGAGGTTACTTCAAAGCTACTCTCGAACCAGACATCCCGCAACATCACAAACAATGATGGTGCTCAAGTGATAGATTCCCAATCTTTTATTTCTGATTATGGATTTTCATTACAAAATCTACAAGTCCCTTGTCTACGAGTAACATGATCGAGAGAGACAGTAGAGAGACCTGCCACTCTACATTTCCTCCGTTCTCCTGGGAACAGAGGAAGCACTGTGAAGAACTATATGAAGTAATAATGGAAGATGACAACACTTAAAGCCCTACTATCACCCTGTCAGTAAAACAGTGACTGCCTGGGGAGGACCCTTAACTCATAGACCTGCTCTCCCTCCAGGTAACCATTTGATTGGGATTATAATTTGTGTTTAAAGAATCTTGTAGATTTAAGAAATCCCACTTTTTCTAATTAAAAAAAAAATCATTAAAAAGACATTTAATGGTTGTGGCTTCTAATGAAAACAGACTCCAAAATCTTAGTAAAATTGAAGTCACAGGGCTTGCAGGCATAAGTATTACTTCGGGGAAAATGGACTATGTATCTCCAACAGATCACAAGAGGTGCCTTCCACATCTCACATTTCTTTGAAGGAGTCATTGGGCCTCTAGTTAACAGCAATCAAGCTGAACTCATTTACATTAATTTCAGACAGATATTTGTCCGGACCCTCATTGAACTCAACTGTAGTGAAGTTAGAGGGAAGGTCCCCCCAGATAAGTAACTAGCTTAAAGACTTAAAAGAAACAATAGTCAGCTTTCAAGGTGAAAGATACTATCAACTGATTTTTTATGAATTTGTGCTGGGAACTATGCTGAACAACATATTTGTAAATGATTTAGAAAAAGGAGTGTAAGCGGTGAGATGACAAAGTTTACCGACTATACTGTATTATTCAGTGAAATAATGACAAGGTCTGAATGCAAAGAACTGTAGAAGGATCTTGTGATTCTTAACAGGCAGGGAGTACAATGACAAAAGGAATTCAGTGCAAATAAGCATTAAAATGTAAATGAAAGAAAAAGCAATCCAATTTTATATGGGCAACAACTGTCTGTGAGCTGACTGTTACCGCTCAAGAGTGGTAACTGACAACTCCTAAAATGGCAAATTGATGTTCATCAGCAGTCTATAAAGCAAATTGTACATTACCAACTAAGGGGGGATATAAGGAAGAAGACATCATATGATACTACATGAATTAATATGCTGCCATCTTCAGTACTGTCTACAGTTCTGAGCCTCTCATCTCAAAAAGCACATAGAGCTGGAAAAATGTGCAGAGATGGTTCACATGAACGCTGAAAATTTGGAATGGCTTCCATTCAAGGAACCACTAAATAAAAAGCACAAGACAAACTGTTAGGTTTAAAACATCTATTAAATCATGCATGAAATTGAAAAAGTGAGTAGAACACACTACTCAGTAATTAATATAAACAGAAACTATAACTAGAGGTAGTATCTGTTGACTCAGAGTCATATCATTGTCGAATACACTTCTTATGCTGAAAACTGCCTTGTTACCATAGATTTTTTTAATGACATTTTCTAAGCTGAAAATAGAGAAGAGACAAGAACTAGTCACTAGCTGATGAAGCCATCTATAGCAAATCTGTCCAAGAAGCTGCTAAATTTTGTTGATTTACAACCCAAATCTGATGACAGAACTGACCTATAACAAGCTGTAATCCACACGTCCCGAAGCCCAAGCACTGTATCACAGACATGATGGTTCTGCCTGCTTATGCTTCTTCTATGAGCTTCAGTGACCTGAAGCTGAACTACGATGACTCATTTATCGTCCTATAAAATTGGGAAATAGAGGAACTCAAGGCATAACATCATTTTATGCATTCCTGCTGGGCACACAGAAGCTGTGGTTAGCAAAAATGAATTAATGACCTAACTTCTGTTAGGTCATAGCAACCCATAAGATTTATTCTGACAACTAACATTTTTGCAACCTGTTATGATGCTATGCCCTACCAGTCCAAAAGTATTTTAAATAAAAATAAAAAAAATGAAACTTTGTTTTATATTACAGAAATAACAAGAGGCTACACAACATTTCATCTCGTACTAAATTTGCCTAGTACTTATAGAGCTGGGAGATCCACTTCAGGCTAATTTCAGAGAGAGATCAGCAAACCTGACAGCATAATACAAAAAAGTGTCTCTGTATCTTGCACACTGTAATACATAGATAGATCCTGAAATGAGTAATTACAAACACGACCATCTGCTACATTCAGGCCAGCAGTCTGATGATGCCTTCCCACCTACACGCATTCTTTTTGAGTATTGTCTCAACATAAAGGACACAGCCAAGTCTGGCTGGACACCTCTTCACATAGCTGCAGGATCACTAAACACTGAGGAAATGGCAGCTTTAATCGCACGTGGAGCAAATATTAATTCTGCTATTCCAACTTGTGGGAGAACTGCCCTTCACATTGCAGTGTGTGCAGCATCATCTAAAGCAAGCAGAATTTTAGGTGTCAACACAGATTGCATCCATTTACTGTTAAGTAACGGAGCCAGCGTAAATATCCAAGATCGTGAAGGACGAACAGCTATCCACGAAGCCTGCTCAGGTGGCAGAAAGGAAATAGTTGACCTCCTGTTAGAGTATAAGGTAGACATGAACACTTTAACAAGAGATGGACAATCTCCACTCTTCTCATTTCTTCAGCGCAGACCAAATTTGAAAGATACAGCACTGTTGAACAAGTTGCTGGGATTCTCCTATCCACTGAAGCTAACAGATAATCAAGGACAACTGCCCACTGGACTTCTGCTCCCGGAATTCCAAGCATTGAAAGACTTCCTTTTAACATTATCACAGAAATTACTGTCCCTGCAGGATATCTGCAAAATCACTGCTAGAAGAATCTATGGTGAAAACAACAAGCACTGGCTCAAAAATAAGCTTCCAGTAACTGTATGGAATTCTTTATACAGCTACCAGGAGTTTGGAAAATACAGCCATGACAACGCTAAACAGGAAAGCAAACTGAAAAACTGTTAACCCAGAAACAGCCCATAGAAAATTAAAATTGATCCAGAATGAAGATTAATCTTGTGTGTTTTTACATCATTCCACGTTTTCTTATGTGGAGTTTTAGTAACTAAGATAAGATTTACAATAATTTCCTCATACAGGTGTCACCTCAGGTGCAGAGAACCTTTGAAGGAAGCAGCGTAGAATACACATTCACATCATTGATAATCAATTCCATGAGTTTAAGCTGGGGGGAGGGGGACACGACAAGATGTATTCTACCTATGTTTCACATTTAATTCAGCAAGTCAAAACTGTTACGATTAGCATTCCAAAAAACTACAGAGGAACATAAAATGGGCATCTATTCTAATCCATTCAAAGTGTATTTTTCTAAGTCTGATCTTAACTACATTTAACATGAATGAAAACAAACTTTTCATTCTTTCACTGTAGTCACCTACAATTTCAGTCCCTTACATTTGATAACAACCATTTTAAAAGACAGCAGTTATTTGCAACTGAGGAAAAAATTATCAAAAAGTAAGCATGTAATAACTACAATTAGAACTTATTTTCGAAAGCTAACTGATTTGCTGTTAGCAAATTGAGGAGCACTCAAAGGTCTTTGCTTATTTTTATAGTTACCTAAAAGACTGCTTTTTAGGTAATTTAGCTCCTACCCTGTTTAAGGAAGGAACAAATAAAACTAATCTGTCCATCCCTGTTTAGGACAAGACAAGGGCTTCACAAACTAGAAGGCATTTCCAGAGCTTAATCAGAATTTAAGTAATTCAGAAATATAGTAAGGAAACACAGTAATGGTATAAAGGAGACAATTCATTTTTCATATATAATATAGCTAAATTCTTAAGAGCCCAGGTCCTCTCAAATTAACCATGAAGTTGCTTTCATCCTCCCATCATGTAAGCTATCTTTGTTTTCTTTAACCTCAAGTGATAATTCAATGAACTTACTTTAATGTCTCGATGCATCACTCCCATGCTGTGGATATAACATACTCCTTCTAATAGCTCCTGAAAAATTTTCATTGTCCAGTTGACATCCACAAGATGGTATGGACCTTAGAAGAATTTAAAATCTGTATTATTTCAGCTAATTTTGCTGACTTATTTTAGTTTATGATACTATGTCTTGTTGAAATTAGTTTATTTATGAAAAAAAATAATAGAATGAACACAGCTTAAAGAATGAAATTTCCCATACTTCTCCTAAGAGAGTGTTTTGAAACAGTAGAAAGTTACTCAGATCAAAATTCAGAAGGCAACAGTTCATGGGACATGAATGCATCTGCATGAAAAGATTTGTCCAAACCCCACCATAGTTATTAGATTAAAAATTTAACCATTACAGACTCCAAAGTATCCTCACTGTGTGTATATTTGACTCTGATTTAAATTCTCCTAGGCCCCAGTAATGACTGGCAGTTGTGGTTTCCATATATTAATTAAAACGTTTGTAAAACTGTGCTTATTTGTTCTGGATTAAGAGAGCCATGAACTGCATTAAAAACAAACCAATGATATTCTTATCACTCAACAAGAGGATCAGAATGGTATATGAAAATGAAAAGAAAAACAGGTTATTGTCTTCCTTATAACATAAATGATGGGGTCTGAAAATCAAGGAAAACACATGACAATCTCTTAAATGCTGTGAAACATTGATGGACTTTTTTTTATTGTTATCTGCCTGACCACAGCATCAGAGATGACTGACATCTGATTACTCTTCACTGTGCACCTTTTGTTCCACTCCCACATCTCTTCTTTCTTACTACTTCCCATGGTTTCTGCTTTCATTCAAAAAATTTGTTGTTCCTTTAATCCCTTTCTACTGTTTTTTCCTTAACTCTTCACTTCCATGCAACTCATAGATTGGAACAAAAAATACAGTTCTGAATAAAATCATAATACTTTGCACAATGGTATGATGTCTGTATTAAATTGCAACATTCCTTTTTGGATCTTTCTGCAGTTGTGCTTCCCTCTGAAATTCCCAAACCTTCTCTGTCTGCTCTTGTCCTACATAAACTTAACAACGTTGTTTGTTTTTTTTTTGTTTGTTTGTTTTTGTTTTTGTTTTTTTACCATTTCCAAAACTATTATTTTATTAAACTGCATTGACTTCCTACTTTAATGACCCAGATCTAACATCTGCTGCTACTTTGAACACTCATCGTTTTCTCTCACTTGGGCTTCTATTTCTTAATTTCTAACCCATAGCATTCACTCTTTTTCTCCTGTTGCTTGTGGAAAGTTTGTGAAAATGGCATTTTGCAAGGCCAAATGCCCTAGCAATTCTGTCATTCCTAGAAGAGAAATGTCAACTCTTAAGCCTATAAAAGCTATAAAGACTGTGATTACAGGAGACATCAGGGAAAGTCAGCTGATGGGGAAAAATAGTTAGCTGCTAAACCTCATTCCATGACTAAATGGAAAACAGATTTACCTTAATAGTGATTAAACTAAGATTAAATGTTAGTTTTTTTTAGACCAATGGCAATTAGCTTTAAGAACAAACTTGAAAGCTTTTAAGTATGTTTTAACTTGTCTAGAACAGAAGATGTACATGTATTTATGTTTTCCCCAGCAGATAAATTAGCCTGTGTGGAGCTCTGTTTTGTAGCAGCTAGACTGCTACTAAAGTAAAAATTCAATTATTTAAACAGCTTACTGAGAAAGAGCAAATTCTCTCATTAAAAAATTATATTCCAAACAAGTAGTAGTGTCCACGCACAGATCTCTCCAGGTAACAACTATGCCTCAGGCATACATTCACTCTTCTTTGATGAGTTGTCTAAAACTCATGAACTCAAACCTCTTTTACCAACACATAACATTAAAGGCTCAATACTAGCAGCTACTAGATGAAATGAATAAATAATTTAAGAATATCCATATTATAAACTGCTGAATTAAAACATTAAATCATGTAAATAGACTTTCAATTAAGACAAAATAAATATTAGCTTTATGATATGTAAATTTTAAAAACAGTGATGAATCTTACTGGCAGTTTCCTCTGTTCTCTCACTGTATTTTTTATTACGGTCAACAATCCAATCCCATAAGGATAGTTCACAAAGTTGCATCTGTATATGAAGCATCAAACGATACTCCACCTAACAGAAAAATAACAGTCTATGATTCTTCCAGCGTAATATGAACAGTATTTCCTTACTTATTTTCTCTAAAAAGTAATAAAAAATAAATTTTAGACATAAATATGTTACAAGTAAAACTTTTCTATAATTTTGGTTCTTTTAGCAGTCATTTTCTTTTTTAAATTTATCATTATAAATCATTTTTGTGTTTACCAAATTCTACTTTATAGTCATCATTAAACCAGACAGTAGCTAAAAGTATTTAAAGAGAAAGGCATTTACCTCAAACCCTCCACAGAGAGCTACATCGTTCTTGGAGCATTCTTCAGTGCTGGACTTACTTTCAGTGCTAACATCTAGATCCAGACTACAATGAGGTCCATGTGGTGAATGATTTTTAAAATCAGTTGACCCACTGTCAACATTACTTACAGAGTCTTCTTGTACTTCTAGGGGGAATTCACATCCATTTGGTTTCATGCATTCTTTACTATTGCTGTTAGTAAAATCATTCTTTACATCCATGTTCTGCACTGATTCACTATCCAGATTTCTAAGACAGGTACTGTCATGGGACTTATCTTCTTGTGAAGTAAGGTCAGCAAAGATAATTGAACTACCACTTCCCACGCTCTGAATGCGACAGTGATTACTGAAAAGGATAAAGGGAGGGAAATCAAAATATGTACAGTTTTATGCCTTCTGTTTGTGATAACACCATTCTGAAAACTTTATTTTTTATTGTGAACTGCATTCCAGAGTAAAAGTTCAACTGCTTCCCCGCATAAAACATTATGTAACTGGCAGTGTAGGTTCTAGCCTTTTATATCTTCCCTCTGCACAGATTTTTTGATAGCTGACCCAGACAGCTCATAGGTACACACAGTCCTGGGTCACAGCATTTACTGGGCAGAAGTATGATGATCCATTCCTTCTGAGTTAGGAAGTTACACTATAAGACACCTCATTGGACTCTGTCTCTTTATGAAAAGGGCTAATCAATACTTCTGAGAAACAAAAGGCCACTTTGCTCTAATAAGACTTCACAGTATAAATCAGTGTCAGTACAGAACTTTTGAAGTAAACCTGAAGCTCAGTTCAACACTCAGACACTCTGAAATTGAGGGACTGAAGAAAGGAGGGAGTATCCAGCAACATTCTCCAGCTCACACAACCAGAAGAGAAACAATGACAAGGATAACTAACACTTACTCTTTGTTACAGTTTGGAAATAAAATGCACTTGTGAGATACATGCTGAACTCTGTACTGTTTTATTGTTACTTTAAAAAAAAAAAGGAAGTCTTTCTGTTAAAGACAAATTAATGTTATTATTGAGATGTATAATACTTACTTGCCACTCTCTTGCTCCAAAGATAACGACTGCAACTTCAATATTGTCTTATCTATTGGATGAAAAGATAAATATGGTATTTTACAAAACAAAACATGCAGATGAGTACTACAAATTAACATTTAATCTGTATCATCTTACTGAACTTCATTATCTGCAGATCTCTCCCTCTGCTAATGCGAAAGCCATCTCTTAGTCTACTAACAACCTCAGTAATTTGTTTTTCATTCTTCTTTATAGGAAAGGAAAATAAATGTTTTAAACAATCACTGAAAATGTTGTACTGGGTTTCCTTACATTCACCCAGATTTCACTTCAAAAGGTGGACTGGGCATCAGTCCACTGACTTGGAAGGCAATAAGGTCATATAGAGGATAAGCAAACCTCCCACTAAGAGAGGATCAAAAGATTTAACTGCTAAAGGCTTTCCGGAAGAGAATGAAAAAGAAAAGTGACCAACAGATTAGGGTTTGAAAAGGACCAAAGGACAAAGTGTGGGAAGAGCTGAGAATAGAGAAACTGGGAAAAAAAAAAAAAAGAGGGGGAGGAAAGGTCACCAGGGAAGAATGTGTAAAATGAACATAAAAGTAGAAGAATTTTCAACAGCTACAGATAATAGCTGATGCCCACACACAAAAAAAAACAAAACAAAACAGATTTCTCTATCACTGCAGAACTATGAATCCCAATTTGTCAAATTTAAAAACTCTCCTGCAGAAAGCAAAATAAGTTTTTATTTTTTTTCCCTTCCCATTAAAGTATTTGCAGTCTCTTACCTAACAAGCTTTTTTTTTCTTTTTCCTCCTATTCACCCCTTTTCTCATGGTAGCTGAAATGGTTAATTCCCAAGTATTCATTCTTCTCCTTGTTAACTCACTAGTTAACATTAAGAGGTTTTCATTGCATTTCACTGAAATTCACCCAGCTTTAAAATCCTCCTCAAATACTACCAGAAGAGAAGCTAGTATTTCCACACTTCCAAATTTATCATTATCATCATTTGTTATTCATCAAATAACACAAGCAAAACTAAAGGGCACATAGGGACATAAAGACCTGGTGGTCATCTTTAGTTTGCTTTGTTGGTGGTGTTTTGAGGAGGAAAAAACACAGGTATTTTATCACAGAAGTACGGTCCTGCAAATAATAGTATGAAGGTTATACATAGGATGCAAGAATTGCACAATATGCTGTACTTTCCTTTTGGGCATAAAGTTTGAACGTGTTCCATCCAAGCAGTGTGATAGCCCACGATATTAGGATGCTGCAGCCCAGCCAGCACTTTAACTTCTCGTAGTACCTAACAGGACCAAGAAGAAACAGTCTGTGTTCTTTACTCTGAGTGCTTAGTAAACCTAAATGGCAACAAAAAAATAGTTTCTGATAGAAAAAAAAATAGATAAAATTATTACAAAAACTGAGGAGATTTGGAAGCTTTAAAACAAATTAAGATTTTTATATTTGAAGAGATGACCAAATTCAAATTAATATACTACTATTAATTGACTTAAACACCTCTTAATTACTTTTTTCTATTAGGTACTGATAGGGTCAAGTCTTTGGAAACACACACTACTAAATGTATAACAAATTATATTAATATTTTTGATGTTTTGAGAAATATTAACTGCATTACTAAATTAAATTGAAATCAGTTAGAGGAGACACAGAGTTAGAACAGAGACAAACCAGGATAAATGATACCTTCATGCAATCTCTTCTTGTAGCCTTCTTAATATTGATTTTTTTAATAGCATAGAACTGACCATCTAACTTGTTTCTGACCTGAAAACAATTGTAATATGACAAAATTAGATCTTAATGTGTTTAGACTAATGAGTTATTAAATCCTTTAGAACCAACCATTTTCTAGTAATCAGTTTCTGCACTCTATTTGAATAACCTCTCACTTGTATCAGAAGGAAAACGGGATGAGGCCCTAGCTATCTACAATGAGAATATTATATTTTTACTATATTTCAGGCCTTCAAATATCTAATCCAATCTTTCTGAAATACATATCTCTACATCTGTCTTTCCATCAGTTAAAAAAAAAAAAAGCTGATAGGTACCGAAAACTGCTTGATCAGGTTCCCAACAAATCTGAGAGACCACAACGGTCATTTATATATGGCACCATACCACATGGGGAGCTTTAGGCTGGCTATATACTACAAGTGTTCACTACAATTCAAGATTAGGTTGAACAATTTACATACAAATTAAGGTTGCTTTCTTTTCAAGCAGCCACAACTGGAACATTGGGATATGCAGATTAAACGGCAAATCTAAATTTGAAAGAAGAACTAGCTGTAAACTGGTAAATTATACATGGAAAGTAAAGAATACCTTGAATACTTGACCATATCCTCCTTTTCCTAGTCTTGCAATCTCATCAAATTCATTCAAGTATCGTGAAGTCTGTGCTTCCAATAGAACTTCTTTATCCCTATTTGAAAAAGTTAGGCTGCATTAAACTAAATTGAAACTTTTAAGGAAGGTATTATATATGCTACAGGTACAGACAATCTAAAAATGCTATCTACATTATAAAAAGAGGAGAAAAAAAATAATTTGGCATTGCAATACTGCATACTGAAAACCAGGAGACTGCAACCGCATGCACATCGGCAGTTATGGTAAGAGGTTGTGCTACATGCTAGCTACATGCTACACATCCATACCCCAAGTTAATGTAAGTTTTCAAATGATTTAAGTTTATTCCTGAAAAATTTGTTTTTATACAGCCACTCTAACCATGAAAGTTGTACTGAAAAAGGAATTTTCATCAGATCATTCTGAGAGAGTTTGGAAAAATTATCATTTTTTTCTATGTTTCAGAGAGGAAACATGAAATGCAGTATTAATTAAATTCAGAGTGGAGCACAGAACTTCAGGGAGGGAGCTGTTAAATGTCATTTAAATGCTTTGAATACATACCCAATTGCATGAGAATCTCCATTATCCAGTTCCTGTGAAACAACAAAATCCAACATAAAAACATGCCAGAGTGATAGGTCTACCATGCCATCAGCACAAACAGCTAAATGAAAACAGTAACTAAAACTATGCCCCTAAAAGAAAATGAGGTTACAGATAGCCTTTCATTCTGCAGAGAGCTTCACCAAATTAAAGTATTATTATCCCGCCAGTAATCTGCTAACATCACTTTACTGGAGAGATTATTGTCCTGCAAAGTTCTGCTGGCAAACAGGATAAAATGAAGGCTCTAAAATGTGCTTAAGACAACATTAACTAGCTTAGTTGAAGTAGCTAGATAAGCAAACTGGTCTCATTCAGCCTGAAGCCTATTATGCAGTATATAAAATTATGCCCGCCATTAATATTAATCCATTATAATAAACAAGGTTGTTAACGCAAACAACTGGAACAGTTAAAAGTTGTAATGGATGCCAGCCTATTGTTGGAAAAAAAAAAAAGAAAAAACGTAGCAATAGAACACTTAGAACTTGCCTGTGTTTAACATGGAAAAAAAATCACATTTAAAAAAAAATAGGATTTAATAAGGAATGAAATATTGCTGGCTTCAAAAGCATTGTTTTGCACCTGTAAATCCAGATTGTGTCATCCCAAACAGAAATGGTAGAACTGGAATACTATTTTGTATAATTATTGAAAACATCCAATCCAATACTAAAAGAACCCCAAAACAAAAGCTTCTTTGGATGCAATGATGTGTTAATTCCTTAATGCAGAGGTTGCCAAACAAATTTAACAAAGCTTACCCCATTAAGTACTTGTCGATTAGCTGCTTTCATTAGTTCAGTAATGGCTCTATTATGCTGCAGTCTTACAGTACTAAATTCATCACAGAAGGCAAAAGGGGAGAGCAACCCTGTTCTTGTGAAAGCCTGACGAAGTACTGTACAGAGGAACAGAGAGAAAGGTCACATTAAACAAAGCCTGCCAATAAGCAGCTGTTTTTTAAATGAGAAAACTTTATTTGAAAGATAGCACGTCTGAAAAACTGAACATTCAGTCGCTCTTATTCTAATGCCCTTTCCCATACTCTTAGCAATAAAAACTAATTAGGACCAAACTAGAGCTGCTCTGGGGGAATCCGTTTGCATAATGCAGTCATTTGCCGTGCCTTTCATGGCATCTCCTCTTTTCTCACCTCAGTAGGTGAATTATACAAACATCCACACGTTCACTTACTTGTCACCTCTAGACTAATTTTGCTTAGTAAAAAGAGAAATTCAAAGCATGTTTACAAGTATGAGGATATGTTTATAATAAAAAGTGGTATTGTCAAGACATTCTAATTCCCACACAAGCTCACGCATCTGTGCATGTACTTGTAGCAAAGCATCAGCCCTGCCAAAGCACTGTATATTTCACAGTCTGAGTTAAACATTGCTGTGGCAGAGAGAAAACTAACAAATACTGGAGATGGGTGCAGCTGTAAAGATACTACGAAGAAGATTTAGGAGTTTCCTGTTCCGGCAGGGGGACTGGACGGGATGATCTTTCAAGGTCCCTTCCAATCCCTAACATTTTGTGGTTCTGCATTCCAAGGTCTTAAACTTGCTTGTAAGATTTCTTTAAGATGTTTTTTTATTATTGGTTTTTCAAAATCAGCCCATTATCTTTTAATGTACATAAAACTTACTGGAAGCAAACCTGTAAGGAATCAGGAATTTTGCTATACAATCCGTATGGACACAGTCATATACAGCAGAAAAGTGTGTGTGTGTGTGTGGGGGGGGGGGGGGGGGGGGCTGGGATCCACCCATGCCAACATAAATACACCAACCAAAACCACAGAACAGATGATTACTGCAATATGTATTTCTTTTATTAATCAGGTTTATTCCACTTGGGCAAACAGTTTAAACTATACCAATGGAGGAATGTTATCTGCCATGGAAGTACACAGGGAAATCAAGCAGCTCCATACTTCGGAAGGTGCCTGTGCTATACCTGATCCCTGGTCACTGGGGGGACATGGGAATAACCACATCTTACCCAAGGCCCTTGGGTCAATAAGGGGAATGGAGAAACGTTCAAGTATTCAACAATCATTTGTTAGCTTAAATAAACCCTCCAAGATAAATCTAAGATGCTTCCACTCTTCCTACTGGCAGAGCTGTCAATTATTAGAAAACACACACAGAGCCTTGGTCACTCTCTCGGGGTGCTTGTGACTGAACCAGCGAAAGCAAGTTCTGATTAGACTCATCTTCTGGATAATTTAGTGTTTCTAATAATTATTTTACATATCAGTAAGTAGATAAGTATACGGTTAACGGTGAAATACTTCTATCAGGTAGGAATTTAGTGTTCCCACAATTCATTTTTTCTTCCTCCTCTCCAATTCAACAAATTCTTTTAAAATTATTTTAATTTTTGACATGATAGAGTAGATATGACATATCAGTATAGGGCAGCCTATAACTCTATAGTGTTGGACAACCTAATCCTTTATCACATAGGTAGATACAGAATTTCAAAATAGGTCTATGTTTTTATAGAGATATTTTTCCCACTAATTACTATTTAACATACCATAAAGTAAATAAGTATAATGATTCTACTGCTCTAAAATCAAGCATCCCTTCCTCCAATCCAAATGTTTCTAAGAAATATTTTGTTTTTATTTACCATAAATTAATTGTGGATATGGATACCAGTACAGAATGATTTTACTTTTCTAAGGTAAATTGTGCTTTTAGAACAGTGAAGATCCAATCCTTATAATCATTTCTTTACTTTTCCTTGAGCTATCATGAAGCAGACAGGCATAGGCTGGACAATTTAGTCTAGTCTACTACTAGACCTTTATAGGTCTAGGCCACATAAGCCTTTACAGGTTAACTTCATAGGTTTTAACCTATATAGGTTTAACATTCACAGGTTAAAAATTCAAATGCCTTAATTTATCTCGTATCATAAATCGGGCATATCAGTATAGGCTGACCATGCCCATATAGGGCGACCTATACATCTTGTGGAAAGTTACTTTTTCATTGTTGCTGTGTTTCTCTTCTAAAACAAGGAATGTGCTTCTTTTGTTTTTGACAGGTATTTTTGCTTTTGATAAAGATATAGTAGGACCTGGAGCCAAACATCTACATCATACTTCAAGAATGAAAAAGTGACAGTTGTCTGTCATTACTGGATGCTGGAAACAGTTTCAAACATAAGCAATATATTTTGGCTAGTTTTGTTTTCTATGATTACATAGAATAAGGAAAAAAAGCTTAGATTGTTTCTCAAATGCAGTACGCATATGCTTAATTAAACAAAAATACCTAGGATACGCCATATTACAAAAAGCTAGATTTCAGGAGAGACACCTCACACCTAAGATGCAAGGTCCAGGATTACGTCAAAGGATTCTACTAGAAAAGAAGACTTCCAAAACTATTTACTATGATTTTCACAGAACATAATTTGACAGATGTAGTGAAGACTATGTCACAACTATTTCTTGATAAATATTTAGGGTAAATCCCAATTTATCTCTGTTTTTAAAATCATATTTAACATTTCCACTAAGTGTAGTCTCTTTTTAAAAAAATTGCCTTGCTACCCTTCTTGTGATGCAGCTCTCATGATTTAGGTGAAACAGAGCTGTCTGTTCCTTGTATCAGCAACAACATTTGCTTACTATTTTCAAAAACAACACAGGTCCTCAGCCCCCATTAAAGCTGATTCAGGGCATACAGCCTCTTCTCAGAACTAGTCCTGTCACCTTATGAGGCAAGACCTACAGCTTTTTACTGATATTCCACTGTAATCCTCCACAGAAAATTCAGGTATATATGGCAGTAGGAAAGCACTACTCTTACTAACTTCGGAACAAACACCTCGAATGAACAGGGTTGTGCGTGTACATGTGGCAGAGATGCTCCAGCAGCGACACAAGCAGCAGCTGGTTTTGGATGGTCGAGGTGAAGTTTACAAACTTCTGTGACCCATTTGCAACTCGCAGTTCTGCTGGCACATCTGATTCTGGAAAAGGAAAACCGGAGGAAGGAATTTAGAACTGATTATATTCCAAGTTATCAAAAAAATAAACACACAAATACCCACCTGCCTTCCACAGCTTTAACACAACCCTAGCTCACAAAAAGGCGCGCGAGCTGCTGCTCAGCAAGAAGCTTTAGTTGCTAATTAGGAATCTAATTATAATTAATTTTTATAAGTGCCTATATAACAAAGTAACCGGAGAAGACGAGGCTCCCCGGGGGCGGCCCAGCTCCCGCAGCGGTCGCGGCCCTGCCCGCTCTTGCATCACCCCGCGCGGCCGCCGCTTCCTCAGGGCTGAGGGGCAGGGAGCGGGGCGCCCATTTCACCTCTTCCTCACTCAGGGAACCGAAAACTCAGAAAACGAGGGGGAAACGGGGACACCTCCCTCCTTCCCCACAGCCCCCGGGGCTCCCCTCACGGCCCCCAGCCCCGCTTACCGTCGAAGCGCGGCTCCGGGCTCTCCTCAGGGAACTCGATGGCGGGCGGCGGCGAGTGGGGGGCCCCGGCCCTCGGTGAGGTCCCGGGCAGCCGTCCCGGGCGTCCCTCGCCCCGCCACATGCCCGGTGCCGAGGTCGGGGCCTTTTTACCCTGGGTCAACGGCGCCTTCCCGGCCGCCTCCGTGTGGGCGGGCCCGGGGGCCGGGCCAGCGGTTTATGGCCGCTCTTTGAGCGTAGAGCAATAAAACGTTAATTGAGGGGGGGCGATAAATCGGAGCGAGGTAAATACAGCCCGGAAGGCAGAGCCGGGCGGGAAGGCTACGGCCGAGGAAGGGGCTGGGCTTGCGGCCCCGCGGGGAGGATCGGGGGGCTCCCCGCCGGCAGCGGGGCCCCCTCACCTCGCCGCCGGGCTCGGGCTGCCCGCATCCCCCGGCTCCCCGCCGCCTTCGTCGCCCCCCGAGCCGTGACCGGGGGTCGCCGAGCCCCCTCTAGCGGCTCCCGGCAGCGGCACAGGGGCGGTGCTGGTCCCCGTGTGACCCGGAGGAGCTCGCTTCTCTCTCTCTCTTCTCTCCCCCCCTGCCGCCGCCGCCGCCTCCTTTCCTCCCCCCCGCCCGCTTATTGCCCGGCCGGCGCCGGGCCCCGGATGGAAGAGGCCGGCGGAGGGACGTCATTGTTCCCCGACGGGCCGTACCAGGAGGCGGAGCGGGCCGGGCTGAGGCGGGGGCTGCGGCGAGGGGGACCCGGCAGCGCCGAGTCAAGCGGGGCCGAGCCAGGTAATGGGGCCGGGCCGGGGGGTCGGTGGTGGCGGCGGGGGGGAAGCGGCGGGCCTGGCGGCGGCCTGGCACAGCCCGGCAGCGCCGCGTGCGGCTCCCTGCCCGCAAATCAATGGGCCGGGAGGAGGGGCCGGCCCCGGGAAGGGAAAAAGGAAGGGGAAGGGAAGCGGCCGGCGGGAGCAGCCGGCCCGGCCCGGCCCAGCCCTGCCCAGCCCACCGGGCGCGCTCGGCCGCTGCCCTCCCGGCTGGCGGGCAGCCGGAGGGGGTGGGACCCCCGGGCGGGGCAGGGCGCCGCCCCCAGCGCTCGGCGGGGGGGACCCAGCCCCGCCGCCGCCGCCACCACCTCCGCCGCCGCCACCCCCTGGGCCGGCGGGACCGGCCCCTGCCCGGCGGTCGCCGCTCCCGCCGCCTCCCTTTCCCTCCTCCTCCTGCCGGCGCGGGGACCCGGCGTTGCTTCCCCGGCGGGCGGGCCGGCTCCCCGTTTCCATCCCCTTCCCCCGACTGCCACGCCGTTGTTGCCGGCCGGCCGCGGAGCGGGCTCCCTTCGGGGGTCCCGGGCTGCCCTCGGGGGTCCCGGCCTCCGCCGAGCCCCGTGCCGCCCTCTCCACCCCGTTGCCATGGCCACTGCCGCTCCGAGGGGCGAGCCCTGCCCGGCCGGGCCGGGAGGCGCGGGAAGGGAAAGGGATGGAAGAGGAGAAGGGAACGGAGAAGGGAAAAGACCGGGAGGGCGGGCGCTGAGGCGGCACGCCCCGGCTGGGCAGGGCGCCGCGGGGCTGAGCTGAGGCGCACGGGGCTCGGCGGAGCGGCCCGGGAGGGGAGGAGGACGGCGGGGCGAAGCGGCGGCCCCCTCAGAGCCGTGTCCCCGCCGCCCTGCCCGCATGTCGGGGCTGTCTCGTGTCGCGCCCTCGGTCTCTCGCCGCGGGCGAGATGCTGCTCCTCGGCGCGGACATCTTGCGTGCGGGGCCTGCCCGCGGCGGCGTGAGGGAAACCCCAACCCCGAAAAGGGAGAGCTGGGGCTGAGGGCCGATCCGGCACCGACAGCAAACACACGCCGGAGGAAACGCTCCGGTTTTAGCCGTGAGCACAGCGCCGGGGTTATAAAGGCGCCACGCTGGAGCTCCGAGTTCGGCGGCGGCCCGAGGCCCTCGGGGCGGGCTGTGGAGACGGCCCCGGCTGAGGCGGCGGCTGCTGCCCCCGGCACCCCCTTGGCACCCCCCCGGCACCCCTCGGGACCCCTTGGGACCCCCGGCACCCCCCTGGGACAGGACCTGTGGCCCCGGGGGCTGCCGCCGCCTCCTCGGCCAGCCCGGCAGCAATCCTGTCCGCACAGAACAGCTCAGTGGCTTTCTGTGCATAACCGGCATCCACTTCGGGGTAAAGTGACGATTAATTTCTATTTCCTGGCTTGGTTGCTGGTTTATTCTTTAACGAAACTTCAAGCACCATGACATGTGTGTTTGGGGTGTTTCTTTCCTTTTTTTCCTAGCTTACGGCAGCTTTGGAGGATGGAACGGCAGTTTGTAATTCACGCGTGGTCTTAATATCTATGCCATAACAGTTTTCTCTCGCTGCTTATTGCTGTTTAGTTCTTTGTGTGTTTTGTTGTTTTACAACCGCTGCTGCAAATGTTTATTTTGTAATAAGATATGTGCATAATGACTGCTGCCTCGTTAAGCTCAGTTTTGTGAATGGGATCTTGTGCAAAATCTTAAGCTGTGCTTGACTCTGCTAAGCAGAGGCCAAATGCCTACCGCCTGAGAACCAGCTCGTAAGCGGTAATGTTTTGTTAAGAGACTGCCAAAAAAATCTGAACAGTACTGCTGCAGAGCTCTGAATGGGGGGATAGCAACTGTCTTAACTGATCTGCAATCTTGAGTTTACTTTTCAGTGGGCAGGAGGAGTCTATCAAGGCAAACAGAGAGAGAAATAACACCTGATGCTTATGTCAACATAAATTTGTGTTCAGAGTTGTGTAGGAACAGCATCAATGTGTATATGGAACACTGGGAGAGGAAACAGTATCAGTATTTGTAGTTCTCCTGCTTCCTTGTCAGAGAGATGTTATATCCAAATCAGAAATTGATGTATTTTGAAAAAGTGATGATGGATCTGATTTATTCTTACTTGTGTTAATATTTGCTGTTGAATAGTGCTTAATATCTGGTAATGCATCAATCAGTTGTCAAAAATAAATTTAAAAATGTGTAAGGCTTATCTTCACTGGTCAATATAAAGCTCAAGTTTGTTTTTTTTGTTTCTTTTTTTTTTCAGTAATGTTCTTCTGTTTTTCTTCTCACTGCAGTCTTGATTTTGTTTCTTGATCCTCAAGTATGTTTTCAATGTGTTGTTGAAACATTTTCCCTTTCAATCAGAAAAAAGGAGATGTCACTGATGTCTGCAATTTGAAGACTGGATCTTGTCTGAAAATCACTGAGCCCAAGAGCTGTCACCTTAGTCTTCCAATAGGACAAGGATGTCTTCATTTCTCAGTTAAATGCATTTTTCAGTTTTGTGTATTATTTTCTCCGAAATAGCAAGTGTGTATAGAATGGATTTGAAGTTTAATTTTAGATTAAAAATGTAAAGGGAAAAAAATCTAATTACAACCTCTGCACACAATTTGTTAGTTCTGGGACTAGGAGTTTTCTTATTTACTGTGCTTTGTTTAATCGATAGCAAGCAAGTTGTACTATAAATCTGAAAACACTTTATGCTTTGTTCTCTCAGTCATTTCAGTATAACAAACTAGCTTATGTTTTAAACCCTCCATTAAGTTAGTGGTTTCCCTAAATGTAGCAAGTCTGTGTGCTACAGTAAGACAGTAACAAAAAATTAAGTATAGAAGTTCATCATGTCATTATTCAGCTTCTGACTATGCACACACAATTACACTTATTTAAAGTGGTATCATCTTGAAACCTAATCAGCATTTTAAAAAGGACTTAATATCAGTTACTGCCTTTCCTCCTGGAGGGCTGAGGTTTGTTTTGTTTTGTTTTACATGCAGCATTTCCTTTTCTAGCTTACATTCCCCTGTTGTTTTGCATCAGGAAAATGTGCAACTTTGCAAAGTAGAACTGAAACAGAGGCTTTTTAGTCTAACTCTTCAGTTTATCGTAGGAGTTCTAAATGTGATAGGTGCAAAATATCGTAAGTGCTGCTGCCAAAGTTATATCCAAACAAGTATTTCTTGGAGAAACAGAAGAAGCCCAGGGAGAAATAAATTTACAAACATCTTTATGTTCTCCTTTCCCAAGATTTCTCTGAGATATATCCCATCTTTTTTTTGAGGAGGTTTTGAGGTATGTGGCTCCAGGAGTGAAAAGGAGGGCCAAACATCTCTCCTCTTGGATCTCAACATTTCAGGGGTTTTAATGTACTGCCACTTATGGCTCCAATTGGCCTGGAAAAAGTGACCTCATGATGTAGAGTGAGGAGCCCTCACAAATAAACTTGCTGTCACAAACTGACATCCAAAAAAGGTGTATTTAAAAGCTAGGCTCATTACAGAATCACAACAAGCCTATCTTGACTGATGCAGTAGACAATGAGGGCAAGCCCTGGAAAGATAGAAAAAAAGTAGCAGCCAAATGTAACGACCTTTGTGCATACAAAACAGAAAAAACGCAGGCAGTAAAGTAATAGTGTTCTGTTATTAATGCCAGCAATAGACAATTTCAACAATTATCTATTGGATAATAGGTAATAATTAATAGATAATTGAAAAATTCAGAAAATGCAATAAATAACTGATTCCCATCAGAGAATGTCATCTACATTTTTATATTAAAAGGACTCTAGAGTTGTAATAGATTAAAATCCTGTGAAAGAAATGACGTGAACCACTAGTTCTGCAGAAGCTAAAAGTAATACTGATAGAGTTTTGATGGAAATTTTTACCTTGCGTGTTTAGTTTGGGGATTCTTTTTAAATCATTCATATCTTTAGTGCTATTTAGTTTTTCAGGCTAATTCTTTGAGATTAAGTGACAGGACTTCTACTACTCTTTTCTTCTTGGAATGCTTTTTGATATTCTTACGTCAACTAGAACTTTTTTCTCTCGCAGATATGAACAATGACCATAGTTAACAAACCAAAATCTTCAAAGTCTAAAAAATCATCATCAAGGCGGTCTGGCAAATCCAAGAAACCGTGTACTAAAAAAATGAAGTCACGCACCGCAAACTGGGGCCGGATACCACCTGCAGAAGATTCAAACCAAGTCTCTGTGGCCCAAGGACGTGGAGGTGCTATTTATTGTAGATCATCTGAAAAATCTAAGCCTTTTGCCCAAAGAGATCTAAGTAAGTGTACGTTTTATCCTGCCTCCATTTTCCTCAAAACAAAATTAGAAAGTGCAGTTCTTACTTGTTATACTGATAGAGAATGGGACTACTGTGAATGAAGACTTCAAAAGGGAATCCTCTAAGGCAACTGAAGTGACTGATGTTATAGAAATTAATTTTGATATATTTACAATCGACAGCGAAATATGGGGAGCTTTTTGAAATACACAGTTTCATCCATGTCTTTTCTGATTTGCAAAGAAAAGTGTTTGTTGCTATTCACAGCTTCCATTATTCACAAGTTTTTGAATGATAATGTTGCTCAGGAAAAGGTCTGATATCTACTGTCCTTGCTAGTTACTTGTTTTTACGTTATCCTTGCATTTATTACCATACAATTTCAAGTATAAGATTGTGGTTTAAGTTATAATAAGGAAAAAAACAGTAGTTGAGTTAATCAGGTTAAAAATTATAGATGGAAAGGCACTTGGCATTCGTTACTAAAATCAGAATGGCAGTTAGACTCGCCTTAGAAAAATTAAAATGGTTGAACACACTTTTTTTTTTTTTCCCAAAACATTGTGTTGACCAGCCAATTTGAATTTGGCAGTATTAAAGTTGTTTGTAATAAGTTTCTCTGTTTTGGATTGTAGCTAGTTCCTCTAGGTGCTCCTGCAGAATAGTATTTTTTAAATACCTTTCTTAGAAACAAATAAAATCTCTTTTTAAATATAACTTTCTTGCAGTCATTAATGATGGAATTGCTCCGCCACAAAGAATTCTTTTTCCACCTGAGAAGATTTGTATGGATTGGCAACAAACACAAAGTGTTGGAGTTGGACTGTACAATCTTGGCAATACATGTTTTCTTAATTCTACTCTACAATGTTTGACCTACACACCCCCACTTGCCAATTACATGCTTTCTCTTGAGCACAACCAGTCATGTGAGTACTTTCTAACAGTATTTTAAATGTGTTGGATAGCTCTGAAGGTGAAAGAACAGCACGGGTTCTGTGACACAAAATGATTTGTCTCATTTTACCTGTAGAAGCTGGCTTTGAACGTTGTATTAGCAGTGGGCTCAGAATAGCATATGGAGTGCATTTAATGCACCATGTTAATAATAAAAAATAAAGGATCATTTCTTGCTTCATGTGAATAATGAAGTGCATTGGAAAGTAAGGCCTTTAATGAACATTTGGCATTTGGGCTTCCTGCTGGTAGAAAGGCAGGATCAATAAAATTTAGGATGTTGGCACCACAGATCTTTAGTCTTCAATGCCTAGATTCCATAATGCGCTACAATAAATGGTATGTTCATTGTTGAACTAATAAAAAAAAGTAGAAAGCAATATGAGCTCTTATGAACTTGACTAGAAATTTTAGTGGGACTGTATTAAAATCTAGACTGATTTTGTCCTAAATAAAATATTGTATTTTTTAAACTGTTGAATTTGTGTTCTTTGAATTTCATCATTATACTTAAGTTTATTTAACCCTAGGATCCTGTTGTCATATCTGTATATGTGTGTTTTTACAAAGGCACCTGTATGCTTTCTAGCCTGGAATCTTTGTACTGATACCTAGAAATTTGACTGTTTTCTTTTCTTTTCTGTACATAGAAATCGTTTCAGTTAAGAATCCTGTTGAAAAAAGGAGGGTAGAAGTACTCTTACATACATTACTTGAAATTTTCCTTTCTTCCAAAGGACCCGTATCGTGAAGCTCACCTGACAGCACTGTGCTGAAAATAACACACATTCTCTTAATGCTGTATCATCAATGTCAAATATTCTTTCCTCACGTATTTTGCAGCCTGTGGAGTTCACATTCCTGTCAGCCTTTACAAACGTGACTTTGCAGTAGTCTTTTAGATTTCTCATCAGAAAATGCATTTGAATACAGGCTTAATGGATATTTTTATTCTATAAAGTTTTGTGAAATTAAATGTTACAAGACTGTTGGGACACTCCCATCTTAGGACAATAGAATATAGCAAGGAAAATGGATATTGTATCTATAGTTTAAATTTTCTTTGTATGTTTGTAGTTACGTATATTTTGCTAGACTGGGATGCTATCTTCTTTCACTCTTCAGGTCGTGAACAAGGTTTTTGCATGATGTGCACGATGGAGACTCACATTAACCAGGCCCTGTGTTGCACTGTTGATGCCATCAAGCCTACACGTGTTATCAATGATCTTAGACGTAAGTGGCTTCAGATATGTTTCTTTTTCGATATCTTGTAATCTTCAAATAATTATTTGATGGGTATAAATGGTTTTAACACTATAAAGAAGAGAGATCTTAGAAATAAGAGAACTATTTTATTTTTAAATGAGGTAAATACTGTAATTTTCTTATTTAGGAATAGGAAAACATTTCCGTTTTGGCAGTCAAGAAGACGCACACGAATTCTTGCGCTATACTGTAGATGCTATGCAGAAAGCATGCTTGAATGGAAGCACCAAGTAAGCGTAAACAAATTCACTTTTATATGTTCTCTAGCACCTTTTAATCCTTTATTTACTATCAAAAATGAAAGTCTCCATCCTTGTTTTTCATAAAACTCTTTGAAGAGTTAACTCTCTACCTTAAATCTTCTGAGGTCTGATTATAATTTATTTCCAGATTGGACAGATCTTCTCAAGCAACCACCATCATTCATCAAATATTTGGAGGATTTCTAAGATCAAGAGGTACTTTTAAAAGTATTCCTGTCCTTAGAACTGATCTGTGTCTTTTGTTGATAGTAAAGCAATCTGTAGTTTGTCTAAAGTAGTACCTATCAACAACTTGAATTTGGATGGTTAGTCTCCTTCACATATTGTTAAGCATTTATATTTTGCTTCCAGTAAAGTGCTTGAATTGCAAAGCAGTTTCGGATACGTATGAGGCATTTCTTGATATCACTTTGGATATAAAGGTAAGATGTTTTGTAAATATGATTCACGATGTTTAAATGCATGTATAACTTTCTAAAATAAACTTGTTTATCTTAAAAAAACCAAACATAATGTTAAAATATAAGAGCTTGGTAGTGGTTAGGAAGTAGATTGGACATGGTCCTTCTGTGGAACGCACGTAAATAGTCTGCACATTTGCATTGGGCTAAAGCTGAATGAATTTTGTATCTACACGAATTATGATACTGTCATATTTCTTTGTTATTCTACCTCAATGTACATCTAATTGTTAGACTGATGGGTTTGACTGTTCCCATTACTGATGACAAAGCACACTATAGATGCTGTCTACATTATTGGAAAATTATTTGTTTCAAAGTAAAATGACTTCCAGGTGAGGTAAATGCTGAGCATGCTATTTCTGCCTCCTTTTTCACGGTGCTCATAGTAGATTGCTTAAGTATGTATTAATAAGATTATCTTATAAACTACTAATATGTCTTTAGAATTTTGAATTTACAGTGACTTTATGTTCTTCTTTCTTGCTCCCTTAGGCAGTTTCATCTGTTACCAGAGCTCTAGAACTATTTGTGAAACCTGAACAGCTGGATGGAGAGAATTGCTATAAATGTAGCAAGTAAGATTATTACTAATTATGTCTTAATATTAGATACTAGTTTAATATATTGCATTGACTTAGAGCGTAAGTTATTGTTTAACTTCATGTAGAAATAGAGACACAGCTTCGTTGTTGTTGTTGCTGCTTCATTGTGTTTAAACAACTGATGCACTGAAACAATCCCAAACTTGAAAACATTACCTTTGTTTTGGAGATGTAAGAAGAGTGCCTATTAGCTAATATTGGACTTTTATTCCTAGTATTGTCTGCACCATGGCTTGTCAGGCTTCCTAGGTGTGTAGTTGCATGCTGAAATATTCATATTGCAAGAAGTTAAAAGACATGCCCAGTAAGTAGTGGTGTGCTGAAGCAAGTTGCTATGGAGAATGATTTAGAGTGGAAGGCAGCAGCAGGTTCCTGAAGGTCCTAGCGTTCACTGTGAAACAAAGTTAGATTGAGTCTCAGTGCATGTGAGCTGGCTCTGTGATAATTAATGTTAGCAGCCTGTGCTGGCTCACTGAACAGCATCTTGCACAGTTCTTACTGTAAAACCTGTAGACGAATGTCTGAAATGAGCTACCTGAGTACACATGCTCAGGGAAAGCATATTGAGTTCAGGCACTCAAAATGCCAATCAATATGTAAAATGTTTCTACGTATGTGAGAAACAATTGAACATTTGTATAAGATGGTTTGGCAAAACAAGTTGTTATTCAAACATACAATGAGAAAAGCAAGGCATGCCAGGATCAGCTCTGTAGGATTCATGCCTGACCCCTCTAAATTAAAAATGCAGTATCCACTTTTTGTTGTTGGAAACTAAGTAAATTAGTGTGTCGAATCAAGAGCATTCAATAGGTTATTAAAGCAATTTAATCCCAGCTTCGTCTTAGCCTGTGGATGCTAGAAAGCCACATGTAGTATATTCAGGATCCTCATAACTTATGTCTGAGGAAGAGAAAAACTGTAATAAGCACCTCACATCTGAATTGCGTGGTCCTTCATTAATGTGCTCTTTGAGGTGTGATCAGTTCAGTAACACACAAAGCCAGAATTTTCTGTCTTTTTGTGAGTTTAAAAGGAAAGGCCTTGCACATGTGCAGTACTTTCTCCATTGCTGACAAACTATCTTACTACTTTACGTTTTTTGTAATTGACATTTTCTTTTATTTTCTACCATGAATTCTTCTAATAAAGAGGACTGCCTCTAAACTTTGTGTCTAATTACAAGTTCTGTGGAATTTTATAAAACACTTGGATTTTTGTTTCTTTTGAGAGGGAAGTCTTTCTTGTTCATAGGCGTTCTCTATGGGTTTGGAATTCTCTGGCTTGTATTTTGACATCAGAATTCAAAAAGAGATACTTTAATTCTTTCTATTTATTAGCTATCAACAGTATTTCTCTTGATGTAAACCAACCAGTTTCAGTTGTTCTCTGGGCTAGTGGTTAAATTTCACTGCTTACACTGTAGGTCCTACCTTTGAGCAGGCAATATATCAAACTTAATTTTAACTATTTTGTTTCAAAGGATTGCAGATGGTTTCAGTGTCTTTCCAGACAACCTCAGTGCATGAAGACTTATTACTGTTAAATGTCTCCCTCCTGTAATATGACTGTGTGCTTCTGTTGTATTTTTGATGTCGATAGATGATCTATTTTGGAAATTATTTGCAGTTTCTAGTCCTGAGGACCAAGGCTCTCATGTTCTACTTTCAGTATTTGTATTTCACTTGAAAGCTGAAAGAATGTACCCAGGATTGGAGTTCAAATAGCCACTTTTGTATACCAAGAAATGGTACCTTGCCTTACAATCTGGTGATACGCTTTCGTGAGAGATTCCTGTTCCCACTACGCTGAGATGTTGGGAAAACTTACCTTTTTGGCATAACAAAATACGCGTTCAGACATTTGCTTGGCTATCAAAAGATAATGTTCTAAATCCTTTATTCCTTTATTCTTTGTTCTGTAGAGCTGTCCTCTAATATCCTGCTATCTTCTCTGTATTAACAAACCTGAAATGCAGTGTATGGATTTATGAAAAGAAAAAAACATATTATGCAAGTAAATATCATTCAAATAGCATAAGCATGTGTGAGACATTAAAACTAGTTTGATTTTAGGGCAAAAAAGAAGATGCTTTTAAACAGTTGTCTCTGCTTGTTTTTAAGGTGTAAAAAGATGGTTCCTGCATCCAAGAGATTTACTATACACCGTTCTTCCAATGTTCTCACAATATCACTGAAAAGATTTGCAAATTTCACAGGTGGAAAGATCAACAAGGTATATTTACTGCTGTAATGCAACTTTATCATCATGTAATGGGGCATCTCCCAAAGCTGAAAGTTGTTAATATTTTCAGACAATAATTGTAGACTAACAGCTATGGCTTGTTCTTTCTCTTAATATCAATAAAATTCCTGCTTGACAAGAAGCATATGCTTTCCTCTGAGAAGGCTAATTCATCAGAAAATAGTTCTCTGCAACTTCTATTATTAAACGTTGCTTATGGGAAGACTTATTTTTAATGAATCAAGAAATATATTCACATAATTCTAGTCTGTATTATTTGGAAGTGGTTTTCTCTGGCTAGTCCGCAAAGTACTCTGGGATAATTTTTATATCTTCTTGGTCTATCTAGGAGGTAAAATATCCAGAGTATTTGGACCTTCGAGCCTACATGTCTCAATCAATTGGAGAACCACTCCTCTACGCCTTATATGCAGTGCTGGTGCATAATGGTATCAACTGTCACGCAGGACACTATGTATGCTACATAAAGGTAGATATCAACATCATTTCTAACAGGGTAAAAGTTGTGCTGGCAAACCAATTAAAATGTTACTAGTAACTACTGTTTCTAGGGAAAAAGATTTCATTACATGTTTATTTTATATGTGTGTATTTTGTTCCTATCTGTGATTTCATTTGGAAAACATGCAATTCATCTAAAGATATCGTTGTCTTTATTTGCAGGCTGGTAATGGACTTTGGTATCAGATGAATGATGCTAATGTAGTCCGTACTGACATTAAAACAGTTCTTGGTCAGCAAGCTTATTTACTTTTTTATATCAGGTAATAACATATATTAAAATGTGTTCAGAACAGATTTACTTTCCTGTTATTGATATTTTTCTTTTTTGCAAGTGTTTTCCTTTCTATCCTAGGAAAAAATTATTATTTGTATAATTCAGTTCTGTCTAACCTGAAATTCTCTGTGTCATTTATTATCTTTTGTTGCTTGGCCTTAAACTGCAGCACTTGTGTAAATTGCTATATGTGTGTTATCTGTAGCTGGTTAATTTAGAGAAGAGAAATTAAGGTCATCTGTGGTGTAAGAATGAGTTATTGCTCTGAAAGTGATAGTCATAGTAGGAAGACCGTTATCTAATTTTCAGTTTGTAGTCTTGGTTAAGTCTTGTGTATAGAACATTTCCAGATCATATGAACTGTTTCTATAAAATTATAGAATGGGATTTAATCCAAGAGTAGGCCAAAAGAAAAACTAAACCAAGATCACTGCTCTTTTCCGAAGGCGCTATGATCTGACACTCGGAGAACGTGCTTTTTACTTACCAGCACCATCTTATCCCCGTTCATTCCTTGGTCAGCGGGGGGCTAATAGTAAGCAGACTGGATTTATGGGACCACGACTTCCTCCTCATATGATTAAGGTAATTTAGGGAAGCGGAAGGGCAGATAATGGCAACAAACTGACAGTGGGTATGGGGTTTGGTGTGGGGGTTTCTATTTGGTTTTCAGCATCTAAGTTTTGTTTTCCTTCCCATGCTGCAGCTTTCTTTACAGCCCTCATGCTAGAGCCGGAGTCATTCAAACAGTGGCTACTGCTGAATTGTACAGTCGTGCTACTTAATTACCTTATACCTCGAAGACAGCTTTCTAAAGCACAGAGAGCTATGCTCTTTGACAATTTGAGTGTACTAATCCTTGAATCATTTAAGAGAGGACTTTTTTTTTTTTTTTTTCTCCTAGCAGCATCTTTTTAGCTAAAACAGTGAAAACAAATCGTCTTATTCCTGAGTACCAGAACAATTATTCCAGGCTTTTCAGGGTGTGTTTAAAGGGAAAAATAAATATATGTGGAAATAGTTTTAGGTAATATTAAGTTGCTTGGATGGCTTTCAAAAATGATGTTCATTTGATAACAATATGTGGTAAACCAAAAGCAGGAATGAAATACACTTATTGGACTTGCATTTATGTATAAAGGGCGGTGTGTTTTTTTTTTTTCTTTTTAGGTATTAAGACCATTTGTAGAAATTCTTAGTAGGGAATTTCTTGTTTAAAAATTTTAAATCAAGTGCTTGCATTAATCTATCTTGCAATTTCTTCTTTATAAATACAGAATTCAAGCCGTTTAAATGGAAATGGATCCTTAAAAGAGGATCCAAATACCATTGGTGTCACCCTAAAAAGGCCATCTTCAGCACCGCCAACGGCTTGTGTTCAAAACTGGGCAATTACAAGGCCTTCAATTACTGATCCATCAAAAAAACAGAAGATCACTATCAGTATTCACAATAAATTGCCTGCTCGTCAGACTGTGTCACAGCCTGACTGTCTTAGCAGTGCTGTGGAGGATGAAGATCTCAACAAGGCTGTTCCTTCATCCACAATTACAAATTCCACTGCAGCAGAGTCTACCTCAAATCCATCTATTATGTCAGTTACTACTGTTTCCAAACAAGAAGTTTCTGATGAAATTTTCGTGGAACCAACAGTGAATGGAAATCCTAAACTCAGCTCTGATAACACAGTCCCTTACGGTGCAGAATCTTCAGGAAAATCTGAGGAGGAGTCGAAGGGCTTATTTAAAAGGAAGTGCAATGTAATATCCTCTAATGGAATTTTGGTTGGAAAGGTAGTCCGTACATTGCAGAATTCCCATTCTTCCTGTCAGAATGCTGAAGAAGAAAGATCCCAGCATGAGCTGCCAAAAAATGATTCACTAAATGGTGCTATTAGTTTAGTTAATGAATCTAAAGAAAACGGACTGAAACTTGATGATTCCACTTGCCAAGCTGAACCTGTTAAACCTTCTGAGATGTTCTTTTCTAAAACAAATGGATTGCTTGAAACAGTGAGTTGTTTGCTCCATCTAGAATTTATCACCTATGATGTATTCAGGAGTATTATGTTCCTAATTCCTGTGAAATACTGAGAAAACACAGCACAAATTTGATTGTAACACTTTGTGATATTATCCCATTAGAATTTGCAGAGCTGAGCTGACATTAGAACTTGTCAACTTAAGCTCAGCTGAGATAAAAATCCATAAGTTTCATAAAGTAGATTTTTGGGGGGTGTGTTGGGGTTATGTTTGAAGTGTAGATAATGCATGTAACTCAGAGTGGTCTTGTTTAGCATTTAAAGGAGAAATTCTGACAACACTAGCCTCCAGTACTGCTACAAATAGTATTTTTTCTGTCTGCTGACTTGTGCATTTTAATTGCAGATGCCTATAGCTATGCCTCCAGTCCCTCAAGAAGTAATCTTAGAATCCCTCACAGACAGCCAGCTGAACAGCTTGTCAGAGGAAATAAGGTAAAATGAGCACAGTCTGGGTAAAACAAGATTTTATGGAAGTCCCTTGTGGTTTTATCTGTCTACTGATACTATTTAATGGAAGGATTTAAATCAGTAGAATTCTGTACTGTATGTCCAGTGTTACGAACAGAACTAATGATCTGCACTGAGGTTGGTGCCTCATGGAGAACTTCTGTTTCTTGATAGAATGTTTTTCCATTTTTTTCCATTGTCTGGAGAAACATTGGCTCTTCCCCTCCTGTTTTTTTCAGTCATAGGATATGTGAATGTAAATTCTTGGGAGAGAGATAGAAAAATAAGTTTCAACTGTTGTTTTTTCAGTTATGGGGGGAGAGCAAATACAGTGGTTTTGGATATTTTGGCTGTTACTCAGAGCAGCACGTGGAAGGAGACACGTGTTTGTTTGTTTACTGCAATGGTTTCAGAAGCAAGAGGGGAAAAAACTCTTTCTCTGGGAGCTGAAGAAGGTGTAATAATCACAGGTTGGGTTTCTATGTGGAATATCTTTTAGAGTTTTCCTGTAGTCGTGAGGTCTTTGTTTGTTTCTGTTTTTTACTTAACAAGATTTTACTCTTAATATGTTTTTATTTTGTGCAGTGTCCCAGGACCTCAGAAGTCTACAGAGAATGATGCTCTTATGGAAACTGTAGTGATGGAAGCACTATTGGTCTATGAAGAATCCAGGAAAGTTCCTTCTGACTTCAGCTGTGAGGCTGAGAATCCTTTTATTCAATCAGATTCTGAAACCATTTCTACCAAAGAAGAAGTTGGAAGTATTATAACAAAAGCTGATAATGCACATCCCAGTATCAATGGTCAGCACAAGATTAGGGAAAGATGCTTTGATACTGAAGATGAATTCCTTGAACAGTACCGATCTGAGGACCGTGGAGACAAAGACAAACCAAGAAGATCAAAAGAACCTGAACTCATTTCAAAAGAAAATATTTTGTACATCAAAGAGTCTTCTGAGGCTGATGAGGACTTGCGGCAAACTTCCTCTCTAAAGTCTGACAGTGAATGTAGTTCTAAAAATCTTTCCTCCTTAGCTATTACAGATAAATGCCAAGATACAAAGGACATATCTAATAACTACGTAGAGGTACCACCTGTTAATGACTCGTCTATTACAAAGCTGGATAAAGTTTTGGAAAGCCAATTCTCCAGACCAAATGAAGAATTTGGTGATAGGAAATGGGAAGAAGATGCCATGCACAGGAAAAAAGATAAGAAAAAGATACACGAAACTAAAAAAACTGACAAAGAGCATTACCGAAGAAAGAGGGAACATTCTGATACTGAAGAGAAGGAGAGTCAAAACAGAAGCAAAACAGATGGTCATTCCAGCAAGAGAAGGTGCTCTCGCAGTGTGGAAGTTATTAAGCAAAATCGTCATAAGCAGGAGTATTGTGAGGGAAGCAAGTACAGATCTTTCCATAGTGAAAGAAACAGCCCTGATAATGGGAGAAGATCAGTAAAATATTCCAAGTACAGATCTCGAAGCCGAGGAAGATCAGAACAAGATAGGAATAGATATTACCATTCCAAAGGGGAAAGAACTTGGAGCAGAGAAAGATACTATCAAGATGAACCACGAAGATGGGAAAAATGTAGATATTACAATGATTACTATTCATCTCATGCAACAGGAGACAGCAGAGAGAGAAAGTTTTCTCACGGTGATAAAGACTTTGACAAATTGAGTCAAGCTTACAACAGCAGGTCACATAAGGATTATCATTACAAAAGCAGATGGCCTCACAGTTCCCTCTCTCGAGAGGAAGATGTACATCACTTTAGCAGCCACAGAGTAGACTTACATCGTTGCTCAGTACCTCAGCAACATTCTGAAAAATATTCTCGTGAAAGACATGCACTTCCACCTGTGTCAGGTCATTTTGAGGACTCTCCCCAAAAAAATGAAAAAGAAAGAAACAGAAAAAGACAATATAGTCGTGCAGAAGGTAGTGAAAGTGAAATAGAAAGGAAACGCAGAAAGATAGAAAAGGAGCTTTTAGGTGATGAAAAAATGAAAAAATATAAGAAGCTCAAGAAGAAAAAGAAGTCTAAAGATAAACATCGAGAGAAGGATTACAAGTAAGCAAGGATTCCAGCATAATCAGCAATTTTTTTCCTAATTCTTTTCTGGGTGTTTCTCGTGTCTTCCTTTTTTTTCATAGTTTCAAAGTTATTTTGATAGCGTAATCTGGCTGGGGATCATGTTATTAGGTTGATCAGTGAAGATAGGAAAGATATTGCTGAATTGTGTTAGAACACTAGATTTGGACCACATAGTTAGAATCATATCTGCACACCATTCTGGATTAGGTTAAAACATTTTTTTTAATTGCACATATTCCAGAGCTAGCCATTGTTAATGATTTGTGTACAAACCAGGACCTATCGTCCTTCAATCAGAGGGCTTAAGTTTTGCATCTAAAGTAAGTTACATGTGCACAAAGTACCACAAAATAGCTGACATGCCGCAAATCATCACCTGTGGTAAAATAAATAAAGTTTCATATATGCATCAAGTGCCACATCTTTTTTTTCTATTTTTAACTTGCATGTTTCCTTCAGACTTTATGATTTGGATTTCTCTGTGCTCCACTTTGACAATGACAATCGCAAGCGTAAGAAAAAGAAGAAAAAGAAGAAACACATCAGGAAACTGAAAGGCTTCTTGGAATACTTAGATCCTCGTTTCCAGAAGAAAACACGGGAGAAGAAGGAAGAATCCCGTCCTCCAGATGGCTCTTTTTGCGAGCAATACAGAAATGAGGGCAGTAAACAACCTTACAAGGAAGAGAAACCTTCCAGTGCAGGTGAAAGCAAGAAATACAGCTCCACTGCATCCAACGAGTATATTAAAGGTAAGCGGCTACAGCATGTTTATGGGATTCCTCTTTTATTAATACAGAGTATTTAAAATGGTCTTAAAATGCTTGATGACTGAACAGTCTGCATGGATATTAAAAAAAGCAAAGATGATAGACTTTTTTTTTTTCCATTTTTGAATGACCACTAGAAAAGAAAGTCTGAAACAAAGAGGTTAAAAGAGAAATAATTTGATTTGATGATTAAGTGGCAAACAAGAGGAAGAGATGCAAGATGCCTTATTAAATTCAGTCCAACTAACTAGGAAAAATAAACTTGGACAGCTGTTATCTTGGAAAAGAATATTGTAGGTAGAAAGGAGGTTCAATAGTCAAGATGGAAGACGATGACATGAGGCTTACAGGCCACTAATGTAGTAGTGAAACACAGTCTTTCTAAAAAAAAAAACAAACTGCCTGAATAATTCATTTGAATAACATACTATGTTCAGCTATTTCATAACATAGAAACAGTGCTGACTGCTTATTCAGAGTAACATAAGTTGGTGATAATACTGAAATATTTTTGTTTCAGATGTAGATCTGCCTTCTCCTAAGCACACTGAATTCACAGTTATTAATCCTCCAGAGGACGCTTTGCAATTTAACACCTGGAGAGTATGTTAAATTCCTGCTATTGTTCTACTTGTGGTTTTTTTTCCTATTAGTATAGGCTTAAGAATATAGAGAAATGGGCTGATAAAACAATTTTTAGTATAAAAAAGCCATCTTGGTACATCTCCTTACAGAAAACTAAATACAGACTTGAGCTCCTGATTGGCTTCACACTGAACTCTGTGCTGTTCTTGTCATAATCTTGGTCTCTCAGTAGATAATACAGTTTAATTAGCTATAGAATCATGTGATGAAGATGACTGCACGCTGCAACAATTCAACATCAAAAATGAAATTTTATGTTTTCCATGATTTTTTTCCTGAGCAGAAGTGTGTAGTATTAAATATGTATGTATCTGAGATGAAGCCACAGTCCCAGTTACTCAGATATTTTAATAAGCACTTGCAGTAAGATAAATTGCTGCATCTTTTAGCATTATTTGGTTTAATTGTAGGGTTAGAGACACATTGATTCAACAGAGCTGTAAAGTTTCTAAAAGCTCACTTTGAAAAATAACAGCTAAATTACTGGCAAGACTGCACCCGTTCTTAAAAACAAACAACCCTCCCCCCAATCATCTATTTTCCTCTTACAGATAACTGAAGTAATCCCCGAAGAAGACAGTTCACTATCCAAAGGCAAGTTTTATTTTTAAACATTTTATACATTTTATACCTAGCCACAACTTAACCAGTTAACAATGAACAGGATTGTTACTGACTGTTGAAATTGCCATTCTGGCATAGGAAACAAAAGAATTCATCTTCTTGCTTTACAGCTGAATGCCTTTTATAGAATGGTTGGAGAAGTTAAATCTTGGAAGAGATTTTCAAAAATTCTGCCTCCTGATGAAGTAAATTGCCATAGTCAGGAGATTCTGGCACTGAAAACTTTCTTCAAGATAAAGAGGAAGTGCAATTGTTGCAAAGCATGTTTGTGTTTTGAGACCTGGATGACCAGAAGTTTTAATATTAAAATACCACATGGAGGGGAGGCTGGTTGTTCACACATTCTTGCAGACTTTAATACAATCTGTCCTATTATCAAGAACAAAATTAGGGACTGAACTGAGGTCTTTCAAATACCAGTGTTGCAAAACCAGACTTTTTATGATACTAATGTCAAAAGAATCCTGATTGTACTAAATTGTAAGCATCTCTTCTAGCTGATAAATCAGGAACAGCACAGAAGAAAATGCATCTGCTCTAACGCTCTTTGGGCTTCAATGAATTCTCTGGCCAGCAGAGGGCAAACTCGTTTTTTCTAAACCAGACAAAAGCATAGGAAGAATGTAAATGTGTTGCATACATTCCACTAGTCTGGGGCATTAAGATCACTGGGCTATGTAAGTGAAAGAGATGCTCATTGATAAATACAATAGTACCCCAGTTAGATACGCTGCTCGCAACATAAGCGGGATAGAAGGGCTGTGCAAAGCAATTTTGGGAAATTGAGGAATTCGAGTATTTCATCAAGGCTAAAGATTAGTTTCATTTTGGGGAAGGTCAGTCTTTCAAAGAAAATAAAAAAAATGTCTCTTAAGCAGGATTTTCTGAATGATGGAATCTAATCTGAAAAAAGGTCACTTAATCAGTTTGTTTTTTTTTTGTTTGTTTTTTACAGTATTGAACCTCTCAAATAAGCTAGGGACAGACTAGGAACAACTGAGGACTTGTTAGATTGTGCCTTTTCACCTGGACTCATGTTACTTTGAATAAATTAACAAGGATAGCTAGTGATAATTTGTAACTTAAGGAAAATCCAAATACCGGAGAGAAAGAGCAGCATTAAAGCAGTTAAATCCCTGCATTCCTAAGTGCTCTCTCTAGCAAGTTTCTGAACGCTTCTGTGGCTAGGATTTGGTCAGCTGACCACACGATCACTAGTAAAAGAAGGATGCTGTCCAATCAAACCTTCAAATAAATTTAATTTACCTAAGGTCTACCATTTGCTATTAAAGCAGGTAGTTTTGTCCTAACGTTCTGTACAGTTCACCAATTTTAGCACAGAACTGAAATGCAGCAACAATTTCTTTGGAAGCTACCTTCTCTAGCCCGTTCAATCCTGTAGTCACAGATAAATCAAGGCATGTGCAGAGTTGTGACTTCTGTTTAGAAAGAAAACCACTGAGCCAAACAGTTCCATGTTGAGTAACTCAACAGGGAATGACATTTCTTCCTTTCGTCTTTCAGACGCAGAGCTTACAGATGGAAGCCTTCAGTACTCAAACTAAACCTACCATCAAAACTGATGACCTTTTTACCATCCAAACCAACCATTTTACCATCAAAACCCAACAACTTCAAACCCAACAACTTCTTACCATCAAAAACCCACCGTCTTCTTACGACTTCTTACCGTCAAACCCAACGTCTTCTTACTGTCAAAACCAACCACCTTTTACCTTCAAAACCGACGACTCAACATTATCAAAACAAACTATCAAAACTTACTTAAAATTTATCAATACCGTAAAATTACCATCAAAACAAAACCCAATCATAAGTGGTGCTTCAAATGTCTGTACAGACTTTTACCATGAAAGAACTTTTTTTTAGCTTTTAACTTGAGACTTTCTTTTTTAAAACGTACTTCTAATCCAAAAGGGTGGAAACTTTCTACAACTGCTGAACATTGTACATTACCAAGTAAATATCTCACTGAAAACAATGCCCTGGAATAGAACATCTCAAATGCTGCTTAATTACAGACTCAGGTTGATTGTGTGTTATTCATGTAATGTTACTCCAAGTTAGACATCTGGTGCAAGAACGACCAGGAAACCACAGAATTATAAAATTTGCAACTGACAGTCTGTATATTTAATTTAAAGACTTATTTAAGATTTCACAAGCTCTCACATAACAGGAGTTTTGCAAGAGCTTCATCTTTTTTGTGACGCCTGACACTAGAAACTAATTTACTTCACATTTTAATTCTATTCAAGATCGGAAGAATGTTCTGGTTTTCAACGCTGTGGAACAATGATCAGAATATGCAGTTCTGAATGTATCTCAGACTATTTGTATACTCTTCCATATGTTTTTATTACACTTTTTAATACAGCGTCACTTGTCTTAAGTCTTGGTTGTCTGTTTTGTCCCTCTAAAGTTTCTAGTTACAGACAAATTCATACTGTGATTTTTATTTTTATTATTAAATGCTATCAAACTGTGATGCACTTATTACTCACTGGTCCTGCATCAGGAGATGAGTGGGGAACCTGTATTAAATACAGTTCATCTGAATAATCTGTCTGGTTTATACAAGCTGTGTTGTTCAGAGATGTCTAAAGTTTGATCTTTGTTTTTTTAAAGATAAAAAGCACTTGCCCCACTGTAAATATATAGCATGTAAAATTTATATAGTATATAAATACAGCGAAGTTAAAATGGATTTTTACTTGAGTTTTACTTGAGTTATTTAACATGCAATATGTCATGTGACTTGACAGCTTTCAGAGTGTTGGATAATCAAGAAATCAGATCTTCCTTTCAGTGGTAGGTGAGAAGATGCTGTTGGTGTGACACAGAGAAGACAAGTAACTTGGGACTTCAACTGCCTAGACAAGAATGCAGAAGTCTTTCTCCTTTGAAGTTAACAGCTTCCCAAAGCAGGCAACAGCTTGGAAGCTTGGCAGTAGCTTTCCACTGCGTGTGACACTAAAAAAGGAGCAAGGTTAATGTTTTACTAGATAATTCAAGTAATATTTTGGTACATGGAGAACACCATAAAGCCAAACCATAAGTGTACCCTGCATAATGTTCCTATGGCAACAGTTATGTTAAGTTACATAAAGTAACATGACAAAGAAAACACCCACCTGTCCTGTATCTGGCTTTTTTTTTCCTCTTTTGTCCTTTGGCTCCAAGATTTGGTGTCTTGTGTTTTGTCTGATCATTAACTCTGGGCTTAAATGTATAAAAGGAGTTTAAATGTTGACTGCTGTACCTTTTTAGTGCTCTATTAAGCGCGTCCGGCAACAACTACTGCTGGAACTAGCTGCCATACAGGAGTAGGGGAGTGCAGTGAGAGACAGCTTCAGCTTAGCCCTCTGAAGAAGATGGGACAACTGCAGCGGTGTTGGCTGCTTCTGCTGGGGGGAGGTCTCATTTGTCTCCTGGAGGAGAGGAGATCACTTTTTCTCCCATTTATGTTTGACTGAAACACAAGGAAATATTTTGTCAGGTCCTTTCACTAATTTAGGGTGGTTAGGGTGGTTCACAAAGGGTTCTCAAAGGAAACAGATCTCCAGCTCTTACTAGAATTAACATTTGTAGCTGTAGCATACTTTATTCAATCTATTTTGCAGTGAAAGGGTTTTCTCTGTAACCTGATCCTTTAAACTGTTGTGCCTAAAAGGGCACTTGCAAGAGCAGTTACAATCCATGCTATAAAATTGAATCACCCTCTAGCAAGAAAAAAAAAAAAAAGCAGTTATCTTGCACATACTCTTGATAAAGGAGGAGCTATACAATAGTATATAGTTTCACACTTTATTTTTGAGAACGTCCAGGTTTAAGTAACAGCTCTTGATGATAAGTGAAAAGATTAATATTGCAATGGATTTACACAGAACATTACATTTTTAACAATGATCGATACAGAGTATTTGTCATGCAAATCACCTGTGTACACCAAGTAATACTTATATCAATACATATCTGTACAGTATTTACATTTTATATTTAAACTCTAACTAGAAACATTTTCCAAGAAAATATAGAAATGAAACTGGTAAGCCACAAGTCTTAATTTGTAGCATTTGGTCTACAACAGACCTAGCTTTTCCAGCAAGCATATCTACATAGATATGTAATAAATCTTAAAAAATAGGCATTGTTTTTATATATGAAGCATTATAAATGCTGCTTGGTTTATAAAGGTTCAGTTTTGTACCAGTTTAAAACTGTTCAAAATGTTAAGTGATTTAGAGCTTATTTTGTCAGAATATTGTAAAATTTAAGTCAGTCCAGCTGAGCTTAAGTATTATATACAGTTCTCTCCCTAGATTGCACTGGCAGCATGGCTGAAGTTAGTGGCCAAATGGTTTAGGTATTTGAGAAGCCGTCTGTGTGGCAGAAGCAGTAGCGGCTTTTGCTGGCCCCTGTAGTTTCAGAGGGCAATGGTAAAGAGCTGAAGAATTATGCAAATTTCAGCGCAATGGGAAGGGAGAAGTCTGCTGTCCCCAGAGGACTTTTCCTCAGCATGGCCAAACTGTAACAGGTATTGCTTTAGGCCACAGAGCAGCTAGCCTTAGTAGCTACACCTGGACTTGAAGCCCAATAAAAAAAAAGGGAAAGGTTGAGAGATTTTTCTTCACCCTCATGGATAGTACCTGACTTGGCCAAAATTTTCACAAGCCACTTTGTTTTACTGGCCTCGTGGCCAGTGGAAATTCTGGGCCAGTTTCACTCCCTGTTAATACTGTTACAAAAAACATTTGAAATCAAATATTATCACACAAAAGAATGATATTCCATTAGCTTTGGTAAATTAAATAGTTACATTGAGCACCACAAATAGCTGGTTTAGATGTTGCATTTTAATGCTAGAAATAATATATTTCCTGCTATATCCTCAGTTACATGTTAATCTAAATAATCTTTTCTGCAGGATATAAGAACTTTAAACCAAATACAGCAAATAAACTCTCAAGGCATTTCCTTCATGCTTACAGGTAGACACCCTCACCTGGCTAGATAAACAGATTTTCTTGAAGGTGATATTTCAGAATGTAAGAATTGATCAAAAAAAAAAAAAAAAAGTGCTTCATGGCTTACTGTTTTTGTAATCTCACATTTCTCCAGGAACACTTTATTTGCTGCATTTCACCGTTACACTCGTCAGTACCACTGGTTCTGGTTTATCACTATTTGCATTACAAATCTGCTTGTCCAAAGCTAAAACTGATGTATGCACTGCTTGAAAACAAAACTTGAAGTTGCAGAGTGGAAGACTCAAGTCATGATGTTAGCAGCTGTGTAACCATATTGCTTTCCAAACAAAAGATGTACAACTTAATTCGTTTCTATAAAGAGTTTAAATGCCTACCATTAAGCAAAGATGTCCCCACATTTATACTTACTGTTAAGCAAGGATTCTACCTCCTTTGGCTGAGGTTTGCTCCCCTACTGACATTTGAACATTCATCCAAGTAGCCTGCAATTCCACATGCTCGGGGAGTATAGAAATAGTGTAGAGTATAGTATAGAAAAGGTTCCTCCAGGCTCTTCCTCTCAGCCTTTTTTTGAAGCATGCAATAAAGCAAGATATTCACAGGCTGACATTCCATGCAAAACAAGGCAAATTAGTAAGACAGGAACCACAAAACTAACTGTCCTTTAAAGTTGAAATGAGATTTGAAATAGATCAACTTAGTGTCTGTTTTTCCCAGTGCAGCACAATTCTCTATCATGTATCCAGAGCTGCTTCTGTTAACTCCAAGAAGCAAAGTGTTGCTTTGACAACACACTGTGTCACCAAAGCATTTGTTGGCACAGTAGGCCCGGCTCAGGTTCAACAAGTTCGTGAAAAAAAATGAGTACTAACAGAAGCAGCAGGGTCCAAACAAACACTTTATGTTCCCACTGTGAAATGAGGGGTTTTACCTTTAGTGTTATGCACACTGTCAATAGAAAAGCACTGTAACAGACTCTGCCATGGCAGTTTGTATGTTACTGAAAGGCCATCAGAGTGGGACTGCAAAAAGATCTTCCAGAAGTTACAAAAAAAAACGTGTGGGTGGGAGTTTAGGTGTGTTAGATAACACAACCTTAGATACAGATTTTGTTCTTTACGTAAAAGTAAGGATGTCTACTCACTTCTTCAACTTGAATGACTGAAGCACAAGTCTGAAAAATCGCCTTTAAGAATGTAATGAAAATATTTAACTTTTCTGTATGTTAAAAGTTTGCTACAGGCAAAGGAATGAATGCTGATGCCTTAACTATCTAGGGCTGTATCTTACAGAAAGAGCACACCTTCCTGTTTTTTCCCTTTAAAAATATTAAATGCATGTGAAATTATTAGGAGGTGTTTTCACATGCAAAGCCTAATGCAACACATGCAAGCCCTGTCATCTTATTCCTTTAGTAGTAACTTAGTGTTACTTTAACTACAACATATCTAAAACATAAGAAGGATGTTACTATATAAAAAGCAGATGAAACCGGTCATTAAATCTTACTGCTTATTGTGCGTGAGCAGACTGGAATGAGTTTTAGCCTACTGGCAAGTATCAAACCACATCTGTACTCAGTGTCATGCCTACAGACAATCCTTTACTGTTGGGACCTGCATATTTTTCAGTGCATTCAACACAAACCCTTTGGCACAACTAGTTAACTATGTAGCTGCCAGTCCACCACTCAGCTGCACTTCTGAAGAAGAAAAGCTATTTCCATCTAACATAGGAGCACATACCCTAAATGAAAGCTTCACTCAGCTGGTCATTTACTGCAAGATGCACAAGATTTGAAAACTGCTACTGAGATTGTGGTTTTTCTGCTTACAGAAAAATCAAGTGCTGCATCGCCCCCGACTCCACTTCGTAGTGCTGCATTTAATGGAGATTAAAACAATTTCAATTGCTCCTCTGTTTATGGACAACGAGCTCAAGGAAGAGGTACAGCATATTAGCCTGGAATTCCTTCCCTGCCAATCAAAGTAAACTGGAGCTGTAACTAACACAAGCAGAAACAAGGCTTCCATGTTTTCAGTTGAATAAAGTTCCAACAAAATCATCCTCTGGGATTTGAAGTTTACTTCAAATTATATGCCAGTAACTATTTACCTTGAAAGATCTTGCCAAGTTTTTATGTCATAGTAAAGTGTATATATATATATATATATATATATAAAATTTACAGTTAATGTCTTCACTTAGTTTGTCCAATTTTTACATTATCACTCAACTGTATGTTCATTCATAAGTTGATGCATGTGTACAAGCCGCTGATCACATTCTATTTCTTGTTTGCAATTCTTCGTTTCCTTGTTGCCAGCATATCGTAAAATGGATCCCTGCTTATACTTGCTCTAGAAGAAAAGGCATCATCAGTTTGGTTAACAAATAGCCGTTTCTGAAAACTAGAACTGTTTTGTTCTCTCTTCCCTTTGAATGACTCCACACTTATAATCAGATAATGGATTGCTGACCTAGAATGACAGAACATCCCAAGGTGGAAAGGACTCACGATAATCGCCGAGTCCAACTCCTGGCTCCACACAGCATCATCTAAAAATCAGACCCTACGTGTGAGAGCGTTGCCCAAATGTTCCTTGACCTCTGTCAGACTTGGTGCCATGACCACTGCTCGGGGAGCCTATCCCATTGCCTGACCACCTCTGGGTGCAAAACCTTTTTCTAACACTCAGCCTGACCCTCCCCTGTCCCAGCTCCACGCCATTCTCTCAGGTCCTGTCACTGTCCCCAGAGAGCAGAGCTCAGTGCCTGCCCCTCCACTCCCCTCGTGAGGAAGTTCTGTAGGCCTCTAAGCACCAGAAACATTTATTTTAAAATAAGATCATATTCAGCTGTGATTTGTTAAGAGTTCATACCTTCCTCTTGAACATTATTTATTCCTTTAAGTGTGGGTCTGCTTTATAAATCTTACAAGATGAAGTCAAATTATCAAAGTTCAAAGCTGCACTGTGAACATGCTCAAGATAGATGTCACTGAAGTTATTTAGTAGTTGAAGAATTTAACAAAATCAGGGTTAATGATAATTCACACACGGCTTTAAATTCGCTTCAACACAAGAAAAAAAAAATCCACATTTTCCTCATTTGAGTTAGTAGTATTACTATTTCCTTAGGACCAGACAGTAACTGGAAACTTATCCTGATCTATCAACCCCGTGTAGCTTTTCATTAATCCTGGAGGGCACTGCCACATCAGAACACTTTACATAAGTTAGAATACAAATTCTCTTAATACCTTACTCTTCTCAGAGAAGAGCTTACATTTCATTTCTGAAAGACATTTAAGACTCAAAACTCACTTGATAGATTTAATCCATTCTTCTTTTTCTTCTGGGGTGGGAGCAGATATTCTATACACTACATGGTTGCCTTCTACCACTCTACCATCAGCTTCAGTTTTACAGGCTTTAATCACTTGCCCTTTATGACTGGGGTTATAGAGCTCAAAGCAGTTCTGGAAGGTAGAAGTGGAAAAATAAATTAAAAAACGAACAAATAAAACAACAAACAACTGGCAAACATCTTCAGTAAAAACTTATAATGAAGATATCTTACTGGTTTTCTAGGGTCTTCAACTTCTCTTATGCTAAGGTTTTCTAATGGAATAATCCCCCTAGGTTCTTTGTCCTAAAAATGAAGAAAATATCACATTAGCCCCTTAAATACCTGGATTACAATTGAAGCTAACTGCAATATATACTCACTGTCGTATATTCAAAGTAATACAGGCAATTATCGGTCAGAATAAACCACCTTCGTTTCCATGTTTTTACTCTTCCCCCTACAATCAAAAGGTATCGATAAATTAAACGTGTGTTGCTGTCAAGGCTTCAGTAACGGATAAGAAGAAAGTATTTAGTTTTGTTTTTCAAAATATGGCTTAATTAATTGCAAATGGATCAGGCACAGATGAGCTGAGATTAAAAGAACGTGTTTCCGTAGCTCTTGTACTGAGATCAAACTCCTGAGACTGCATTAACTATGGTGCTGCTGACCAGCCACATGAGCTTCTGTCCATGTAGTCACAGCTATTTCAAAAATATTAATCAAAAACATTAATCCTTCATGGTGCTCAGAAATACAGAGCCAGTGCTGCTATGGGAAAGGAGGCCAAACAGCAAACCCAGTAACTGGGTTTCAATGACAGGACCAATCCTCTCCACAGCCTGTCTTTTTACAAGGAAGGGGTCTCATCAGTAAAATTAGTGATGTTTTATCTCCTTCCTTGCACTCCACTCATGACCATCCATGTGATTAAGAACCTAGCTCTCTCTAGTACTAGATTTAACATCAAGCACATCAGATGCTTACAAACATTACCACTTGCAAGCAGAACAACTCTGATGAGTCATCAACTTGGAGCAAATGCAGAAAATGATACACCAAAATGTATCATTTGTAGTGACTTTTCATCATTTATTGTTTTAAAAACATGTGCTTTTTATGGGGAAATATGTAATGGAATACACCCAACAAAAGGCATAGCTACTGCTCCAAAAATACCATATTTTTTTCCCCCCACATTAGTGGTTTAGAAACCAGCAATCACTGAGATGCTCTTTCTCCCAGCTGTTAATGTCACACTGTATGGAATTGATCCTTTTAGAAACACACATTGTCTCGGACTTTTCGCCTATTGCTCTGCAGTGTGCTACCTCACAACCTCTCCAGTATTCTACAGTTATTATTTTCAGGACAGACAATAGTAGATAAAGAATTCACGTGTGATCGACATACAGGCTTTGTTCCACCATAGTTATATGACTTCAGGATTATGTCACCACCTGTGCATCATCCATTCAGCAATGATTTCACCTCATTAACCCAAATGTCTCAAAATATTGCTACTGAACACCCTGGATAAAAGAGTACCATTAATATACACAAGGCCCCCAATTTTATTTAGGTCATGTAACTAAATTTAAGACACAAGCATATTTTTTCATCTGCTCTTCTTGAGACAGTTGAAACTTTTTTGATATAATCCTCAATTCTAGGAATATCGTTATTTTTTATACCAGTCTACTACGTATTTGCAATGCAGACCAAGTCTTGTTGAATGTTGTATCTTTGTTTCAGTTGGTTTAATGACCTGTGTTATAGCCCAGTGCTAACACGCTGCAATGTTCAACGTACTCAATAAATTGCACGTTTCCACTACACGCACACATATCCCAAGAAAAAATTAATCTGCAAGCAGGTGTGGTGAAATAAGAGAAGGCAAAATAGTGCAAGATGCAGAAGCCGTGACAGAATGGATGGTTGAGTGAACTGGAGACAGTGAGGGAAGAATTGGTGGCATTTTAGTACAACCACTGTGACAGGTCCTTAAATAAATCATTGTAGGAACAATCAAACTGGCACATGAGTCACTAGAAAAATTCCCATCACCTTGACTAAGCGCTGGTTCAAGTACCAGGAAGTATTTAGGCCAGGAATGGAAAATCAGCCAACTTTAGCTTGATTCACTTCTCAATCAATGAATATGCAGCAACCAAGTCAAGATGACTGCCAGGGCAGTCCTTCCTATCGCCGTAACAGGATCTATTTTTCAGGTAATCCAAGGTTCATTGCAGTGTTCATTGCAGCTCCCTTCTCTCAGCCAGCCAGTAGCTCACCAGGTCACAGCACTCGTACGAGCTGTGGAACTGCAGCACAGGTCTCTGTTCCCAACCAAGCTATGAGTTACTCTTCTCTTCCACAAAAAAAAAAAAAAAAGCGAGGCAGGATATTTTTTTGCCCAAGATAAGCAAGTATTCTAATATATAAATCTCTGTATCCCCACCCCATTACTTAGTTGCAGCTGTCAACAGCACAGAAACTCTAATAAAAAGCTTGAAAGGCAATCTAATCTGTACTCATCAGGTTTGCAGGGGTCACCATACGTGTTTAATATGCCTTTAAAAATGGGCTAAAACCCAAGAGGCTGGTTGATAAGGCTTTGGGGATCATAAGCATGGCATACAAGATTAATGGTAAGAACTACTGATAACAAAAAATTCTTTTCCTCGGCCAAAATTGCTGTAGGCTCACAAAACAACAGCACAGACGGTTAGTACCGTGCTTCATGTCTTATTCCAGTTGTCAGCTTCTTCGAGATTAAAACTGAAAGGAATTAAGTTATCAGAAAAGGATCAAAAAAATGGAGTATGAATCCATATACTTTTACAGAAATGGAGAGATACAGAGCATGTAATTCTCAAGGATCTAGCTGATTAACTGAAATGCAAGGACAAACAAAATAAAGTAAATCTTGTCAGTCAAAATTTAAGGAAACTACAAGAAAAGGCCATAATGCAAAATGTATAGAAAGAGAAAGAAAAATCCTCTTCACCTAAGTAAACCAACATTGGATTTGTTTTTTCAACTCTGGAGAAAGTATGAACTAGAGAATAAGGTAAAATAAACAACCTAGGCCAAAGGGAAAAACAATTGGCACTGACTTAGGAAACACTGACTTCAAAAACTAAAAATGGTTTTACAACCAAAGGCAGCAAAGTATCCGAAGTCAGAAAATTCTACTCAAATCTTCAGCACATTTGTAAATAATGTTTTAATGGGGAAATAGAGTCATGTAGACAGAAATAAAAATAATGTTTTTCTTTTTTTTCGTATGTCTCAGTTCATTTAGATACCACTAGGTGGAATTAGACTCAGAAACTGCAGTTACACACAATTCTGTTTGCATTTCTTTGAAAACGTTTACCTCAACAGCAACATCGACTGCCTTAAACTAGAACAGCATCCATGCGACCCAGATGGGAACCGGAAGGCATCAGTTTCCTGATCACCAACCATTATTCTCTCACCCTGGATTTAGGAAAAGCAGTGACATCCTCCCAAGGACAGATGTGCTAGAACAAATGCCATGGGCAGAATGGGCCCAGAAGCGAGGCCTTTGGACAACCTCCAAGCTCTCAGTTGCTGCCTGAGTGGCAGAAAAAAATTAACACAATCACGTGTCAGGCTTGAATCATTTCCTCTCCAGTTTGGTAGAGCTATGTCACAGCTTCCCTCTAACTAGAAGGAATTACGCAAATCAAGCTGTTTGCCAAGAGAAGCTGTTTTAGACACGGGAACGCCCTCCCTGAGCGAAATGATTATTAGTTAGAAATTAGGACAGACAGCCAATATAAAAATTTCAAATACCTTCAGTTGGAAGGTACAAAATTTCATGGTAAACACCACCACCAATCATGATGCAGAAACATCTAAAATCTAGTGATGTCTCAAGCTGCTCTATGTGAGGATTCATAAGCACTCGGCAGCTTTCAGCTTTTTCTCACTTGTAGCATTTGTTTTCATTACACCATGCTTCAAATGATAATTCAGGTTTACTGAGACTAAGAGCATCTACAGGAAAGAGCCAGCTGAGTCTACATAGATAAAGCCAGAAGTGCTGCCTGGCTGCCCGGTTTGGCACTTGGACTCACACTAAGGCACCTGTGAACAATTCAGAGCAGCAAGCTTCACAACAGCAAGCATTTGGGAAGCACAGCTTTCTAAAAACACATCTGGCTAGAGAGCTGGGGAAGTCTTTAGGACAGGTGAATTTTACTATATACGGTAGTTCCACAATATCCATCTCCTGCCCAGAGAAGAATCAACGCAGCAAGCTGCAATACCAAATAGAAGGGCACAGGTAGACAAATGGGAAGAGAGACTGTAAGTAAAACAAAATAGTGTCTTGATAAGACTCAGGATTTGAGTCAGGGCTTGTCTTACTCATAGTTTTATATATGAACTTTGATCTTTTATGCAAGAATTAACACAATTGAGCACCTGAACTCTCACACAGGAATAGTATCTCCTCAGCATCTCAACAATACCAAAATTTTAAACATCCACATCTTCCAGAAATAAAAAGAAACTCAAGTACTCTGAAATTGATGGATTCCCAACAGAAAGGGTTGTAGCGATGCAGATTATGTGGATCAAGATAGTACTCTCTAACATATAGTTTAAGACTCCTAGTAAACAGGAAACTCAAGGGAGGAGAAAGAAGGAGGAAAGAATGAAAAGGAAAGAATATTGCCAGGTTTGGTTTTGGTCAATTCACCTCATTTAGCAAAATGTATTTGTCTGTAAGCAGTCTGCGCCTGCTGAAAAAACGCAGTCTTTCCAGGAAGCACAGCTTCATGCATTCATAGGCTGATTCACCGAAGGCTTCAGGACACATTTAATTTCCTTATTCAAATAACCCCGCTGATGTGGGAGCGTCACCAGCAACACCCTGCAGTCTCATGCACGCTTTTGCTGTTGGGTTTCCTGTGTATTGTCTCTCATTTACACCATCCACAAGGAAAAGCTGGCTTCATTGGCCCTACTTGCTGCGCTAGAGGTGGCAGGTGCACAAGTACCCAGCAGCTTTCAGCAGTCACCTTTTTTCTTCAACTTCCTTGTTCCTCTATTTTTATTTCTTTCAATTCTCTCATATGTATTTTATTGACTCTTTGTTCCACAGTGGATGTTTGGCACTCCTCTACGTGCACACTCCCACTCTTGCTTGCACTCTCTGTATGCATATAATTCTATGAGGAGTATTGGCAACCGACAGAGAAGGGACAGATATGCCTAGCATTCATAACAAGAGCTTATTCCCAACCTCTTCTCCAGAAAATGCATTTTATCTACTTCATCCTGAAAGCCTTTTTTTGTTGAGAAAGCTGTGCCAGGAGACTGCAAATTCAAAGATTCTAGTGACCTTGAACTTCGCACTCATTTAACATTCTGTAAATAATATATATAGTTTGCTTAACAAAGGAAAATAAATAGCAAAAATAACAACTTTTATATATGTATAGTTCAAATGTACATCAATTGTAATAAAATTTCTCAATAATCTAATACATGTAACAAAATCACCCTAAAACTTGATTACAAGGATAAGAAAGGCTTTTCTCTCGGTTGAAATTACTCTTCCCTTGTTGTATTCTTCAGTGACCATGAGAAGTTCGCTGAGAAGTCATCTTTATTTTTCTGCTTTACATTTAAACACTTTTTTTTTTTTTTAATTAAACAGAAGACACTTGCATGTGAGCTAGACACTAACATGCCAGTCTTTTGTGGACAGAATACCACTGATGATACTGTTAGTGACACTGAGTGAAAAAGCAAAATGCTATAATAAATTTGATTAAAAAAAATAAAGAAAAGAAAAAAAAAGAAAAGAAAAGACAGGAGGAAGGAGGAAGAAAATAAAAGAATGAGCAACTGAACAAGATGGGACTGGAAAGCAATCAGATACGTACCTCCTAATGCAGAATAAGCAGAGACAGCCAGTCACAGAACAGAAAGGTGATAGGTCATAGGCCATAAGGAAAACAAGAAGGCACATTTAAACCACTCATTAAAAAATCATAGCCAAAACCAAACCAAGAGAAACTCACAAATAATATGGAAAAATAAAGACATACAAAAATAACTATTTGAAGAGAAATCCTTTCTTTTTGCACACAGAAAACTGAATTGAAATTTCATATTCGTTTTCTGAAATGACTTCATGGAGATTTAGATGTTATTTATCAGTCACAGCATGTGGCAAATACCATGTGGAGTTTCCTTTCTGTTGCTGAGTTTTCACTTCTCAAATATCAGAAATAAAACTCCAAAGTTGGAAATAAGATCACTAATTTGGATATGTAAAACAAGAAGTAACGACCTTTAGTTGTAAAGGAGTTACTGATTATGGTATACATTTTTAAGTACAAGTTACAAGATTAATCCTATTACATTTAGGAGAAAGCAGTTAGACACAGAAGGAGCAGACATGCTAACAACGAACAAACACATAGCAGCAATAGTGCCCTTATAACTAACCTAATTTCAGCAGCCAACCTTCTCTATCTGGATTAAAAAACGTATGCGTTAGATCATTTCCATCATCCTCTGGAATTTTAAACGGCTCATTCTTAATACTTTCATATAAATTCTAGAAGAATAAAAAAAGAGGAAAAATACCTCATTAATAATGTCTAACAGAAAATGCATCCTACTGCTTCTCAGACTATTTGTATTAAAAAAAACACAAAGGAAATATTGTCCATAAAGTTCGGGACCATCCCTTCTCAATCGTTGTTTACTACTTTGAGTAAGTCTGTTTTTAAATTACATCATCTATAAACAAGTGTCTCTTTCTCTCTACAGATTTTACAAGTACATCCCAACAAAGACGTTTTTCTTTCAGAATTCAGTATTTCAAAGGTTTCAGCTTCTCAAACAGTACTCATTTAATACAAGTGTGGCCAAACAAATCCGGATTTTCAGAAAATACTTTAAACCATCACACTGTCTTAGAGAAATAAGTACGTCTACTGGTATCTCAGGGGACAGGACAAAGCTTCACAAGATACACGGAAATGTATCAAGGTAATATTTTTAAACTAATGCGGAATGGTTTTAAACTAAAAGAGGGGAGATTTAGATTAGATGCTAAGAGGAAATTCTTCACTCAGAGGGTGTTGAGACACTGGCACAGGCTGCCCAGAGAAGCTGTGAATGCCCCATCCCTGGAGGTGTTCATGGTTGGATGAAGCCCTGGGCATTCTCTTCTACTGGGAGGTGTCCCTGCCCATGGCAGGGAGGTTGGAATTGCATGGTCTTTAAGGTCCCTTCCAACCCCAGCCATTCTATGATTCTATGAAGGAACTGCCGAGGGTTACACAGAGTACTTCCTCTGCAATCTCCCCTCCTCAATGTAAGATTGAGAGACAACTAACCGAAGAGGCCATGAACATCAGAGAATGCTTCTTTCAGCTTCTTAAATAGTTATGCATGCTAGGAAGTGTTCTTACTTCCCTTGACAAATCAGTCTGAGAACTGTAGCATGTGCTTTCAAGTTTCCTATTAAAAAACACAAAGCAACCTCTTTTTTATCCCCCCAATTTAACTTACTCGTAGCAATTCTTCTGGAAGGTCTCCACCTTCATTAATTCCACGATTCATAGAAATAAACCTCTCTACTGTTGGTTTATCTCTTACATTGTGGTTGTGCAGACTGGTATTTAACATAATGATCGCAAATGATAGCACATAGCATGTATCTGAAATGAGATTTGAAAAGTGTTTTATATTTCTTTGTATACTTTCTATAAACCCATAAAGTGAGTATGTAGCTCATCCCAACTGATGAAATACTAAGCACTATACACAAAAAAAGTCACAAATTTTTCTATGAACTGTTGAGTAAGCCTAAGAAAAAAAAAGAAAAAAAAAAAAAGGTAACAACTCAAATTAAAAGCCAGTATAAGAAACTCAGCAGAAGAATAGAATATGAAAAATTTTAAAACTCTGAAATCATTGGTATCACCATGTATTAGCACTTCACTTGGAAGTCTGAGGTGTTGGGCAAAATTTAAGAGAACTGTCATTTCTGTTTTCTGCACACAGATTTGGCACTGATCACGTAAAAGACTTGGTAGATCCAATAACAGACTTGATCCCTCAGATTCTGACTCAAACTACCTCCAAAGCTATCACAATCACCCAGATAAAGAACAATCTCTTCAAAATCATACTTTAACTGTATTTAAAAAGACTGAAAATAACATTTGAGTAAATTTGTTGGCATAGATGAGGGGGTTAATAGCACTGGACAATACCAAAGGATAACAAGAGATCTCATCATGCCTTTTGATATGGTTATGACTGTGGTAAATTATCCCAGAATTCAAGTACAAAATCCCATGTGAGAAAAAGCAGGATGGAAATCCTTCCAAACACATCTTTCCACTGAGGAAAGATGTGTTTGCATCTTCAGCATTTTGTTTTCAATAAGGATTTCCCTCTGTAGCTGTTGCTGACCTGCTTTATGTTAACCTTTTCCTCGCCTCTTTCTTCCTCAAATTAACTGAGCAGCAGCGAGCTGTGCGTGCATATAGCAATGTTAGAACACTAGGGCATTCTGTGCAGTATCGCAGAGCTTTGTTAGCTTTTTATGGCCCAAATAACCCTAGACCAAGCAATTAAATGCAAAACTGAGGTGCATTTTTAACTAAGTCATTGATGAGCAGACTGCAAAAGAGAAAGGACACAGTCCTCGTAATGAAAAAATTGATGACGTTCTTGGTAATATACTACAGCCACATATTAGGTAGACTTGATAAGGAGACATTCAGGTGTGAAGTCCTTATACCTGACAGATGAGATTACCCAACCTGTAGGTCTCACCTGGCTGAGCCCCTTAGTCTATGTAATCTTACGTATCTTAGAACCATCATTTTTCTTGCAGGTAGCTCTGCCAATTATATGCATGTCTGCTTTAAGGGATTCCTGTCTGCTGTTTGGTTAAGTTTTTCTGTCTTTCCAACTTTGTCCACCATCAATCATTTACTACTTTTGTTTTGTTTTTCCTTTTATGTTTCTTGAGGAACAGGTAATGTATTATTATCCTGAAAAAACATCAAAGCATCAAGATCTTCTTGGGTCATCTCTGGAACTGCTGCTTACAAAAAATGGCAGTTTTACCAGGATATACTGATATCTAATACTAGAGCTTAAAACACACTTTAGAAATGTCACCTGAGATTTTTGGCTTGGAATTGGAGAACTAAGATTCCAATTAGCTTATATATGAAAGGTAAAATTTTGTAAATGGAAATGCATTCTGACTATCAGCTTGCACCTCCTGGACATAAAGCACAGGATTAGACAGTGGCATTTTCTGAGTTCTCAGAAATGTGTTAGTTCACATACTTTTTTATCCTGAACTTCTAAATTGGCCATTGTTTCCTTGCACCAAATATAGGAGAATACATATCAAGGGGGAAAAAAAAAAAAAAAAAAAATCACATAATTAACTAACCTGTAGACTGAAAAACTCCTGGGTTACAAAGGCAATAGCGTGAAGCAAAAGCTTCCATCATACGATCAATTTTTTGAGCCTCTCCTGGGAGTCTGAAGCTCCACAGAAACTGCCTACAGAAAGGAAGAATAGTTGTTAGACTCATTCCAGTCATTATGTATTAAGCATCTATTACTGATAATTGGAAACAAAAGTCAGCAATATCTATATAAAATGTCCTAGAAATAGGTTCTCAGTCTCTCAACAACACAAGTCAGGAGCTATTATAAAGCAACATGCACAGATGGCTAGCCCAGTAATTCAGCCAGCAACACTGCATGCTATCAGGCAAGGTAACATGGCAGTTCATATTCTGAGACTCTCTTCATTTTCCAGACTAGTAAACAATTTTCTGTATGCATCCCATTTTGCCATGAGAATACTACAGGGAAACAAAACAGTTCAGTCCTCCCCTAGGTTTCCTGGATACTAAAAGCAATAAACACTCAACTAGACTTCACTTTCAATGTAAAAAGACATAGTAAATAAAATATTTCCGGAAGGAGAAAGCAGCAAAGAACACTACACTCAACATCTTTGCCTGAATTCCTCAAACATTAAAAAAATAAAAAAACAACAAGAAAAACCCCAGTGCTTTGAGAGAGATGCTGCCTGTCAAGCGTGAGTTCACCCTACAAGAATCAGACGCAGATCTTATAAAGAAAGACTCGCGATATCATCTCAGTAATTTTATAATATATGTGGGAGATCTGTTCTCCTGTTTAGCTGCGTGAACTGAAATAGAGTTTTTAGTTTCACAACTTACTGTTTCTACATATAGGTACACTGGAATGCATACAGGACAGAAATCTTTACAAATTCACTTTTAGCACACTGTGGAACTAAAACGCTCCAATGAATTTAATCACTTGTTCTTTTTTCTTTCTTAGCAAAAGAATTATCTAAAATAAAACAGGACCTAAACCAGCAAATTTACATGCTCTGCCATGCAAAACAAGTTCTCTATATTCCCTGTACACTGGGACCCAATATAATAATCATTTACTTCCATCCTCGTAGGTTTTCATTTTAAGACATGATATCAAATTGTCACAGGCCATCTTTAGCTTGTTCAGTTCTACATACTGTCTTTTACTCACCTCGTACAAGGTTCCAACCCAGCTCACGAATTTTGTAAGCTACCAAAATACAAATATTTAATAGTAGCAGCTGCTAAGGAAGAATAAAGTCAAGCCTAACATTAAGTTGGGTAAAAGAGACAGGAATATGAAGCCTCCCAGACAAGCTTCAGCAGCCAGAGCCTTAGCTCAAGCCTCAGGCAGCTCAGGTTATCATCACCACATCACTCGACCATAGCAAAGCTGTTCTGACACCACATCACAAGGCACTGCACCAGAGACAAAGATCACATGAACAATTCAATTTATCTGGTGTCAGGAGGGAGTCACTTGTGGCAATGAAACTGGCAAAACTGTCTAGACCAACTTTATTTGCTGGACTAACTGTGGATTTCCACCAAGACAAGAGCAGCCTTCACAAGGTCACTGTACGCTGCCATCCCAAAGAAATCAAGTCAAGTGTTAACTTAGAAAGGGAAAAAAGTATATTAAGATTTTACACTTTTGTTTTCTGTCAGCAGGACTCCCCCACCCACCCAAAGGAACAAGTTAAAACGGAAGAAAAGGAGAAAGAAGAAGGCAGTAAAGAAGATTTGTTTGCTTGTTTTAGGTTAAAAACAAACAAAACCTTATCTCTGTGCTAAGATACAAAATGGGTCTTCAAATGTCCACATTTGGCAGGCACACCTAAGAGCGATGGCTACTGTTCAGTTGTTTGTATTTGTCTGAAATAATAACATTTTTCACCTTCAAAGGCAACATAAACACAAACAATTGGAAGTGCTACAACAGAGCTGTCTCTGCTAACTTGTGGAATATATAACCCTGCTGAGCTTTAGATCAGCTTTCTGATGGTAAATCAACACAGTGACTCATACAAACATGCAATTTGATAAAGGAAGCTCTGGGAGAAAAACAGAAAAAATTTACTCACCTTAAGGCTTGTACAAGATTGAGATCAGCGAACTCATGGAGTTCAACAAACGCCTGAAGAACTTTAATATTAAATTCATCTCTATGAAAGACAAGAATGGAAACAGACATTTAGAATTCTGAACTTAAAAGCCTTCTTAGTTATCTTTATTTTTCTCCCTGATAATAAGCAAACAAATAGATGATCATACTGATCAAATCAAACCACCAGAAATTGTTTACATATTTGAGTATTTTAATTGCTAGTGTTTTGCCCATTTCTGCAAACACTAATAATCTAAATTAGCAATAGCCAGTATATTTTAACGGATTTCAACTGCTTATTTGATTGACCTGAAAAATGACCTGTCTTCCTTTGCTTTGTTATTTATTATTACTGCACCTACTTTGACATGGGAAGATATTTGATAAAACTGGTCAGTACAAAAAAATCTTTTGCAGAAATTGTGTCAGGAACACTTAAAGCAACAGCTAATGTAGGTTTAATTTCTAATACAACACAGAGAAAATAGATTATCCTCTTCCCCCCCCCCTCTAAGAATGAAAAATATTAAATCAATATATTAATTCACATACAGAAACAAGCAACAGAAATACTTCAACCCATTATAACTAAGAAAATAACATTTTTTTGAAAGAGCTACTTAATAAGCATCACTTTCTTATTCCATTCTCAAAACCTATTACAATACAAGTTTACTAAGATCAGAATACCTTTTTACTTGGCTTGCACTTAACTATCTTTTACATTGTTATGCATCATTTGGCATTGTGAGCCAAAGCGTGCTTTGTTTGATACAAGGGTATTTGAATGCAAAAGTAATATTTAAATGTTGATGAACACAAAATGATTTGGATCCAGATAGAATTTAGTCTACACCATCACTAAGTTCACAGTGCCAGAAGCATAAAGGTTTGTAAACCTTAGGGTGTGCTTTAAATACATCACCAAGGCAGAATGTTGCATATCAGCCTCCACCCAAAAATAGAAAGGTGTGCATCCACCAAGAATGATCTGTTGCATTACTGACTAAATACGTGTAGCCAGCCCAGAATACTCACAAGCAAATACTTAAAACCAAGCCATTTGTTAAGATGTTTCCATGTCGTTTACAGAAGCACACATCAGCTCCGTCAAGCAAAAAGAAGCAGCTCTCAAATTCACTAATATGCAATTTAGCTTCAAGACTATTTTGCAGGGCAGTACACTGGCACAAGTGTGCAATTAAACTGAGCACTCAAGAGGGTTATTTTCGTATTTTAAGGCAAAGATCTATCTTGCCTACACATACACAAAGCTGCAGTAATTCAGAACAAAAATTAGCTTTATAATCTAATTTTTGCTTTTCTAGGTTTTACTGTAGACTGGATTAATAGTTATACTTGTGCTGGGTACAGCTCCAACAACACAAGCCAATATCACAAAAAGTCTAGAAAGCCACTTAACAATAAATGAGGACTTGTCCATGTATAAAGAAAACTTAAATCTTTCATAGCATGCAATTCATCTCTTATTTGTTGTACATTTTTAGGTATTATTTTGTTCCATTTTGCCATTCATTTTTTCCAGTTTGCAGAGCCTGTAATACTCCAGAAGTCAATAACTTAAAGCATCTCTCTTTATGCCATGATATTCTACTAATTTTTCATCCTGTTGTCTGTCCTAGCCTCATCCTCAGCTAAATTTAGCTAGAATGCAGAAGCAATTTCATGATAGGTCCCTGGGAGGGAGTGGGCTAAGTAAAAAGGAACATCCTCAGACTCCAGGTGCCTTAATAAAAGGTAGGAAGTACATAACTGAACAAAAACTCTTCTGTAATATGTGCTGCCATTTGCATAGCATAAGTTAGTGTTTATAAGGTAGTCACAAAAGCAGAACTATCAGCTGAAGACCACCTCAGTTCTCATATTCTGTTTAATCCCAAGGCAGTTATTTCCCCCAGGACTTAAAAGGCCTAATATATTGTTTTCAGGGGAAAATGAATACATATTATTAGGCTTCTGGGAAATTAATTTTGCATTTAAAGAAGTACTATGAACCAATTCCCATTCCAGACCTGACTACCTTGAAATTTTCATACACATTCCCAAAAATCAAACTGTCATCTCTTCACCTTCCTAGTTGCTATTAGTGGGGAAAAAAAAAAAGTAGACAAATATAGTTTCCTTTCCCACTACTATGCTAGTATCATATCCTTCACAGAAACAAAGAAACAAGTAAAACCCAACTAGAGCAGAATGACTGAATACGTTGAATAAATTTTATTTTAAAACAAAACATAACTTAAAATATATATATATATATTAATTTAACTGCTCCTTAAAATGGACACGCTTCTGCTTTGTGGCAAAATAGGAATGGCATTTTATTTCCCATTTCTCCTCAGATTTTATCACCTATTTAACAGATTTATTAAAAAAATCCTGATCAAATTTGCTATTCAGGACTGATCGCTAAAATTTCTCTTACTTAAATAATGAGAAATCAAGAAGATGCAACTGAATTGTGTATTTATCAGTATACATGCTCAATGTTAATAAACGTTGCCCAGTGTTTCCAGACCAAATGACAGTGCTGCCCAGCTTGGAATGAAAAAGGATGAGCAATACATTTTTGAATTTTAAATGTAAACCTATAAATAGTCACATGACTGTTCTAGACTATGCCTGTAGGACTGAACATATTGGAAAGACCTTTCTGCATGAGTATGCAGGTTCCAGGATTAGGGCTAGAAAAACTGGAAGTATTTCAGAAGGTAGAATGCAGCTGTCAAAAATGAATACAGACTGCTTTGTACAAGCTTTGTTACTATTCTGTAATTATGGACATTGACATAATGAGTAATTGTATAACACTGCCCAAATATTCAAGATGAACATCCTAATGCTTTCATGTAAAACTTGTTGAAATATGGTACAGCAGCTCCATGGCAAACATTTTCAAAACGTATGTATCACAGTGAAAACTTTCATTAAACCTGTTAATGTCAGGAGGAAACTGCTGAGCACAAACTAAGCTGCTGATGCTGTAAACAGATTACGGATGTCTCAAAAGGGATCTGCCAGAACATATCACTGCAGGAGTAGATCCTAAATGAGTCAGCTTTCAAACCTCCATAACTGGCATCTGAAGCAGAACATGTGCAAGCACGTAGATACATGTACTTCAACCCACTCTCCACTTCTGTCTCTTGCTCTTGCCTTTTCCAAAAATCAATTCCTAGTTTGCACACCAATGGAGGTAATTTGCATTTTTATTATGTTATGCAACCATATGCAAAAATATGCACGTTGCACGTTTATTGCATTAGAACTGATATAGCTATGGTGCAGCTGCTCTTTGAGATACCTACTTACTAATGGGAAGTCTGTGTGCAGAGATGATGGCAATGCTAAAACCTTCTTAGAACTGTCCCAGGAACTACCATCTTTTATAAGTTATTTCTTTACCATCCAAATATAAGCAATTGTAAGGCACTCCTTGTCTGGGCACGGTATCAAGAATTACCGGAACTGTTGCAATACAACTCTGTCATTCCAGAAACTTATGGCATTAAATTGTGTGTTATAGCCAAATTTAAAGATATTTTCTCAAAATGGTAAGTTACAATTAATTAAATATTTTTTTCCACAATGCATCCAATTAAAAAGAACAACAAGAAAGCAGAGAAAAAAAAATTGTAATAGGTTAGTATTACTTCCCACTGTAGCTTTTATAGATTTCAGTATAGCAGCTATTATGTGCAGCCTGTGAAGGGGAAGGTAACTACCAAACCAGTAAGTATGCTTTGTAAACAAGAACAAAGTTCCAATATTTTTATTTTACCTTTCACCGAGGTAATCGCCGATTACGGTTTTATTTAATCCTTCTCCTTTGTAAAGGAACTGTGCAATGTCTTCTGCAGTGTTCTGCAGGAGGTCATTTTCTATCAGAAACTGTATTCCCTAGGAAAAGCAATTACAGAGGAAAATAAATGTTATGTTTTCTTCCGCAAACATTTATGTAAATACTGCTCATAACAGTTGGCATTAATATAGGGACACAGACATACACATAGCATTTAAGAATTAAATTAGCCTATAGAAGTTTGGTTGGTTTTTTTGTTTGTTTGTTTGTTTTTTTAGACAAAACAGTAAACAAATGAAAGTTTTCCAGTCAGATAAGCAGTATTTAGTACTGGTTTACACATAAAAATGGGAAGACATTTTAAGGCTAGAAGTACTAGGTGGCTGTTAGAATTCCTCAACTGCAAATATCAGATATTGTTTTAATTGAATAAATTGAATTCCATGCTGCTCTGTGGAGTCGATGCGCAAGTTGGCCTGTTCACTGTATTGCATAAATGTCTGCAGAGCCATAATCTGTAAAATCATATAATGAAGTATGCAGGAATAACTTAATTACCACCACGACACAAAATAAAGCATCTGCAAACTGCAACCCAATACATCAAGCCACTACTTGCAGTAGAAGTCGTGGCTGAGGACACTGAAACCAGTTTACAGAATTTATGCTGACACTGGGATTATCGCTGACTGCTGGTTGTGCTTGAATTAAACTATTCACAAAGGACTATCCAGAAAAAGCAGTCAAGCATCTACCACAGAGCTTCTACCAAAGCCAGGAGGACTCTTACCCTCAGGTAAGACCTCTCCCCCAGTGGGCGCTCAGTCAAGCCCCTGGGCCCCTACGCTTCCATAAATCACCGGCCCTACAACTTGCCCGCTCTGGGGGTGCCCAGAGAGCTTTCTGCAAAGTGGTTAAGACAGGAGATTGAGAGTTAGATAAAGTTTACAGGAAGGCTGGAAAGGATGTCATCCCACCACCTAACAGGTCATGAAGAGACATCTATTCCCCCACTCCAACATAACCCCAAAGTTGTTAATATTCCTGCTAATTTCACAAAACTGTGAGCAGCACGCTGCTAAAAAGGAGAAATGGCAGCTGCAAGGATCCTTAATGCCTTGGATTCCAAGTATGTACAGGAGAGCTCAATAAATTATTCCAAATCTTTCCTGCTAGAATATTGGATAATTTCAGAAATGTTCCAATTGCCAGAAGTTTTCAAATTTCTGCAAATGGAATATATTTAGTTTTTATTTCATTACATCTAGGAAAATTTCCATTACTTTTTGATATAGCACAGAAGGCCCTGCAGTAATATTCAAAAAAGTAATTATCTTCCTGTTTGGTTGGTTTTTTGTTTTTGTTGTTGTTTTCGTATGGATGGTTGGTTGGTTTTTAGCTTCAAGACTGCATCTTCTTTGTTAAATTAGGCCAGACAATTGACTTCTTGTCAGGCACATAATCATTTAATTATAAAAAAAACAAAGTCTGGAATACAATTCCTCTCATAACAGCTTCATCATCTGATACTTAGTTCAGTGACATGCTGGTAGTCTGACTGACAACTCAGTATTTTTATAACTCATTTCAGAACAGAGATGACTTTGTTGCAAGGAAAATAACAGTTTTATCTTGAAACAGAAATAGCTGAGCTTTCCTCAAAACCGATCACTACAAAGCTTATTTGGTAACTTATTATTTGTACAAAAAATTAATTTGAGTATGAAACAACACTTTTTTTTCCCATAGCAAGTTATTCAAAAAGCTTTCTCAGATCTGTCAACCACCAGAGAACCTTCCTTCTAACAAACATAAGAAACAGCAGTTGCAGATTCCCTCATTCAACACCCAAGACCGTATTATTCATGTTTAATGTAGACAGACTGTCCAGAGTAATTTTTTAAAAGTCATACAGGTTACTGAAAAATGGAAATTACTAGAATCATGGAAAATAAATTTCTATGCACAGAAGCAGCTATCTTAGCATGCTACAAAAATTATTCTTTTTTTTTTTTTTTCTTTTTCCTTCAGATCTTTAAGAACCAGAAGTCAGATAGACAGGAAAGGAATGTCTGGGACAACTCCAACGTCTGGAATAAATTGTAAAATAGGCCAGCCAAACACCCATCAACTCCTACACTATCTTTTGTCTTGATGCAAATTTTCTTTCTCTAGACTGATACGAGATGGGAGGCGGCTGTACTAGTTTGACCTCCCCATACAAAACGCACTGTTACAGGAATATTCGATATTCACTGCAAATATTGCATTTATTTATTTATTTATTTAGGTCTGTTCAATGCAGTCTTCCTTGAGTTTCAGTTTTTATAGCATCTTAATTAGAGAATTTGCAGTTATTTAAACCCTGTCTTTGTTATAAAGAATTCATTTTCTGGGCCCATCACAGACAGTACTGGCATCCAATGCGGGGATCTTCAGGCACAGCTTTACATCCCCTGCACTGGGATTCCTAAAGTGTTTTTTACAAACTTGACCGTCACAGTCCTTTCCACACTATCTAACCAAATCTGAACAGCAAATTTGGTGATGTTACATGATATAACTGCATTAAACGCATATATTGTGATGATGTTTTGCTGGTAAGGGGTCAGGGACAATTATTCAACATACTGGGTACCACATTAGAAAATTTAAATCTTTAAATAAAAATGGTTAAGAAAGCTCAAAATGTTCCTGCTTCTATGAAAACATTATATCTCCATTACTTGATTAAAAAAAAATAATACACCACCACTTTGGGAATTCAGTTCACGTATTATTACTTTACTTTTTTCACATTTCTAAATACGGAGACCATCTTCCCTCTCACTACAAAAGAAAAGCATCGTTTTCGCAATGACCCCAAGTTCATTCTCTCATACAACATGAGAATGACACAGATTTCAGCTGCCTGTTATTTCAAGTAGCAGCTCCTAACAGAGAGACAATACAGCTTTAGAGCAGCCAGCTACTGCAGGCCGCCACTGATTCATAAACATTATTAAGGAATTACTACTCTAAGTCTGTTTACCACATTTATATTATGTTACAGTAGTAATGTGGCCACAGCATCTATTTATAGAAATAATTCCATCCAACAAGAACAATAACAAAAAACAGTTCACATTGGAACAAAAGCATCTGACATCATTCTGATTTTGCCACAAGCTTCTGGAGACAAAAGAGCTGGAGGAAAAGAGCAAACTACCAGGATATTGGGGATATTCTGCCCTCAACAGAAATGAAGTTACACTGCTACCAAAATGGAGAAATTGAGAAATAAAACACATGGTCGCTAGCTTCAAAAGCATTCTACATCACAAAACACTTGAGTGCTTCTCGTAAATTGAAAATAGCCAGAAGAAGGAAAAGTCATCGAAATGTAACTGACTTCAACACAATCTGAAAGAAAAACAATGTTAAGGCAATTTCAAGAAAGATGTTAAAGAAAATAATTCAAAATGGAATCCCAATGAAGACTGCAGAAGGCAGAAAAACAAAGCCAGAAAGATGCCAAATTTAACATAAACAGTAAAGAAACAAAAAATCACATATGTTGAAACAGTTCTTTTAAATATATTGGGAAGTCTGTAAGAGAATGTTCAGGTCACGCAGTTTTCAAGACAATTATTAACTCTAAGAAAAGTAGAGGTACTGCAGAAAAATGAACTACTTTACTTTTCAGCTAAATGAAACTGATAACAGAAGTTCCCACCTGCAGGTGTTTGTACAAACTGTATAGGTACATATATGTGTATGTACACAAATATACAAATGTTCAAATATGACTTTCACAAACAGAATTTAGATATACAAATGTAAGAGCCTGTATGAGAAATAATTATCAACCACGTTAAAAGCATTTTGGAAGAACCAGAGGGAATTAAAGTTAAATTTATTTCCTCACTATTAACCAAATATCAATGTATTTTTAGAATTGTTTGACAAGTCAACATTGAACTCCCTCTATCAGGTACAAATAATCTGTCTGCAAGCCTGCTCAATCAATACCTGGCATATTTGATTGTTGATAAAAACCTTTTCTGATCAAAAAAAAAAAGTTTGCTTAAGTGAAAAAAGCACACATGACTGGCAAATGACTAAAATGACTGCTTCTACATTAACCCTCTGCTCAGTGTACTAAAGGATATACAAATAAGGCCTAACAATTTATATTATCAGAAATGTTTTCTTAAGAAAACAGATTGTATTTGCCATAGATCATATTACAAGCAGGAACTTGATTCCTGACGAGCAATAATAATTCTTTACCTTCTTAGGGTCCATGTTGAATTTCTTCCTTCCCATAGCTATCTGTTTATTTCTTTGTGTAGTTTTGCTACACATGGAGAAAAGGGAAAAAATAAAAAGCAGTTATAAGTTATTCTTATAAAACAGAACCATTTCTGGATTAGTTTCTTTTAATTTGTATTTTGATTACTTCGTATTTTAATATTATGAAAGAGACATTCACTTTTTATAAGGGGGAAAATTATGTTACTATTTATGGTTATTTCAAGTAATTGATGCTTCCATTAACTGTATCATTATTAATTGGACCATCTAAAATATTACATTCTATTGAACATATTCTCAATCCAAACAAATGACACACCTGAATGGGATAGTGTCAAACTTCAGAGGCTTTATACTAGACTGAATAAAGGTGATCAAATGTTTGTTTAGCATAATAAAGCCATTTTTATTTTCTGTTCCTAGAAGAGCTTATTCCAAGGTCTTACTGAATCATGGCCGTATGTTGGCACTACTTACCTTTCTTCCACACTGGTCAGGTTATCAATTTCTGTCATAACCTCAGCTATTTCAAATTTTAATCTCTGCCAAAAGAAGGAAGTGAATTAAATTAACCCACATTAATACTCATTTTTAAATTATCATGTACTAGTAAGACGTTAGGTTTTTTTTTTTCTTTAATTATTTGATAGTCAGCTGAAGACAAGTGATAAATCTCATGGTTTCTTTAGATACCTTGTTTAAAGATTTTACCACAACTGAATCGCTGATCTGAAGTATATCATTCAAGTATATGCTCATGTCAGAAGATCAAGACCAAACTGTCATTACCAACCTCAATATAAGATTTATTTACCCAAATTTCTTTCTCGCTCCTATGCTATATACAAATCCACTGCTTCTTGAGTTCTTGATTACACAAATCAAATGTGTACATATACGCATAATGCGTTACATAAATACAGAAGTTCACATTTTTAAAAGCACATAATGAATTGTAAATCCTATTGATAATTAGTAAGCTTTAGCTTAGGCCATTTACATGCTTTTAAAACCATTACGTACAGTGATTTATACGTACAGAGAAATGTTGTAGTCTGTTATAAATTTAATCTACTGAAGTAGTCTCCTAAGGAATTTACAGATAAATCAATTACCTCAATATCATCAATCAGTTCTTTTTTCCTGCGACGAATATTTAAAAGTTCTTCTCTTTCTTCTATGGAGAGGTCATCAGGCACTGAAATAAGAGCAAAACATAGCCTTTCATGCATTTGCTAACGTAACTCATAGCAGAAAACTGAATAAACTTGATTAAGAAAAACAAGCTTACAGGAAAGTTTTTTTAGTTGCAATTATTTTCAGTAAAAATATTTACAGAGAAAAAAAAAAAAAAACAAAGCAAATTTACTGAAATTCTATTTTGTAAAATCATAAATAACGTAATAGACTAGGGACAGAATCAGTCCTTCAAAAGAAGCCTAGACAATTTAAGGGAACTCGTTATCATATGATACGTGGTAAGATTTGATTCCACAGTTAAATTGCCGAAGTCTGGTACCATTCAAGTTATTTTAGTCATGGACCAAAATTTTTCATGTAAGTAAATTATCACTCAAAATACATTCACCTAACGTTTTGCAGGTGGGGAAAGCCAAAGAAAAGCCAAGACTATACAAAACTCATTATCAAGATGTGCATCCTGTTACTGATTTCCCACATCATAACTGCAAGAGTAACCTTTTACTTGGCTGCTTTTTACCCGTACATATGAGACAGAGGTAAGTAGAACACTACAGACATCCCCAACAGCAATTACTTTCCATCAGCTGGATAAACATGTTTCCTCTTTACAAATAAATATGCAGTTACAATCCGTTATTGAATAGAGCCTATCATGAAGTTCTGCTTTTGTGTAGCACCACTTGAGTGAGTCTGAAGCATTTAACTCAATTTGAAGAACCTCCTTGGCCATGCTAAAACAAATACGTTACCCTGCTGATAAAAAGTATTTGCCTCTGAAGATGCAGATGTTTTCCTGCGTGATTGTCAGCCACTCTAGCAAGAGTCCCTTACCCTGCAGTCTCTGACAACTAACAAACAAAAAGTTATTTGCACAAAACCTCTGCTTTTCTCAAGCAATCAGATCTTCACCAGCAAGAAACTTGCTTGGCCATGGATTACGCTCACTTACTTGTACAGCAGTAGCACACCAACCACAAATATTCACCTCCTTTGCAACAATCCTGTAATAACAGTTTTAACACTACCCACTTTCTTGGAAATTGCTCCTTATTTATAGAACAGCTTTTCCTTCCAGCTCCAATGGAACAACAAAAATAATTATTAAGTTATTTATATGGTTCTGTACCAACAGTAACAACCAACAGTGCAGTCACTTCAGAAGGCCAAGGGTGTTTCCTCATGTCATATATACATTTAATGGACACAACAGGATCACGAGCAAAGATTCAGCTTGACAAAAGTTTTTTCACTTGGACTCTTGAAACATAGCCTCTGTTCAAACCTTAATAATGAAATATATTGATTACTTTTGACATCCAGTGATTAAGCTCCTTTCCTTTTAGGATCCAAATCATAATATAAAATCCAAACGGCAACAGAGCTTGTTAGACATGAAGTAATTATGGGAGATGATCTCATTTAGCTATTCCAGATACAGACATGATTGAATTACTTCCAGTTTAGGAAATTACAGGCTTCTGTTGAAAGAATACTAGACTTCGATGTTTACCTGCTTTTTCCCCTCGTCAGATCAGAAACTCACCCATTTCTAAACGTTCCTTTCATGCAAATACTGGTTAAATCTTTTCACATCAAACCTCAGAAACACGTGTGATGCTTAGACAAGGCATCACACCATTGTCTCGTGTACTCAAAGATTTTAACCATCCAAACTCAAGAGATTCTGTGCCTATGCACACACTCTGTACCTACATACACCAGAGTTAACTTGGTTATCTGAGGACTGAAAACAACAAAACTCAAGTCTGTTACCCGATGTTGATTGTTTGAAAGGCAAAACACGTATAATCTATGACTCCCCTAGCTGGGAAGTATGCTCAAGTATCATTAAAGCATTTTTGCAGTGTTAGATTAGTAGACAAAATTAGATTAGACTTTGCAGTATCAGTAAGTCCTCCACTTACACACTTCCTGCCATAGCAGAGACTTGGCTGATCTCACCTTCACTGGTAACTAGCAATACTAAACAGAAGGCAAATAGAAAATAACCTTAAAGCTTTCAGTATTTAGTATCCACAGATGGTGCTTGGTTTGCCTTCAAGCCAAGTGTATTTGCTGCTACCACTAACTCCGCCCGAAGCCTAACGCCAGTGAGTGCTGCTGCAGTTCCTTTTCCTTTACGTTACTACCCAGTGAAAGTGTGGAATATCTGGGACAAGTGGAATTTCTATTTTAAATCAACATGACTGATGACAGTTTTCTGTGCTCAGGCTACCGAGTGAAGGAAAAGAAATAAAACACCAAAATAAAGAAATAAAACACCAAAGTCCTCTTCCTACAGCTCTCTGAGTCTGTCTTCTGGGTTTTTTCATTCCCTCTGATCACAGCAGCAACAGGGAGACAGCCCTCACAACACAATTAATAATCCTGTTAGACAAAAAGGAAATAAACTAAATGGAGTCAGACTGTCTTTTGCATTAGGAAATAACATCAAGTATCTATCTGCCAGATGAAAGACAAGAAAAACCTGCTAGAAAATAAGATTCTAAGAGCTCTTACAGAGCACTCAGAAGAGAGTACTTAGAGGGAATTCCACATTACTGCAACATCTTTAAGTAAGGGTATTAGTATCAGAGCCAAAGGACTCCAATACCCTTTGATAAGGATAAAAAACCAGGCTAGAGCTAAGCAAGGGTCACAGTACTGCTCAGGTTCCAGCCACTACTGGTGCAGTCGGTATTTATATCCACTCACACCAGCAACAGAGAAGGGATTCTTTAATTGTAGGAAGCGCACGGTCCTATTGCCACCATAAATTGGCAGGTGGGGAAGATAATACTGAAAGTGTTTGTCTTATTCTCAGCCTTCTTTTGGTTGTGTACCATCATTGCTGCCCTTCTCCAGCACTTCTGTTCATGCTGATGAGAAAGCATACCAATGGGCACACAAACTCACCAAGAACATTTTGGAACTGCCCACGGGGCGTTACAGCCTGCAATTTCAGAGGCTACAGGTGTCTGCTCCAGGAGGGTGCATGACCTCAGCCATGGTTGGTGTCCCTGGTGTTTCAATTCTCCTCCTTAAAGCAAAATTTAACAACAGTATTTCTGTATTTCAATGAAGGTTTTTGATACACTAACACTGCATGATGTTCCTACCTGATCTGAACAAAAAAAAAAAAAAAAAGAAAAAAAAACACAGTAGAAAATACTCAACTGCTGCATAAAAAAAAAAGAAAAATCACTAATGCAAAAGGGCACGCACCATTACTTAAACCTTCTCCTTACAAGGAAGGATCTACTCTATTTTTCACTTCAAATATTCTTTCTTTTTCATTGATCTCTAGTGATTCGAAAACAGAAAAAAAACTCAGCATCCTACTTCTAAACAGATAAAACGTTTCCCCAGCAGTAGGGCTGAATGGCAATCAGTCTGTCTCACTGTGTGCGAGGTGCCTTCCACAACCTGCAGAGCAGGCACCGCAGCGAGAGCCTGAACAGAATTTTCTTTGGAAAGGAAACCTGCGGAGCTGTGGTGCCCAGGCATCCTTAGACACCAGAGCTAGTGCTTGCCATGCTTCCAACCTGAAAAGAAAAATTCATTTATTCAAAAAGTTCCAAAACTACAGCCGAAAAGTGTGACATCCAGGCTGACATTTGGCTCATGTCAAGCAAACGTGAGACCAAAGATGCCTGAAGAGTAACCACAGTGCCTTGAAGCACCTCCACAGACCTCAGCAAGCAGGTCCATGCCACAAGGGATGTATGCTTTGAGAAGACTGCTTCCATTCAGCTGTACTGAATGTGCAGGCAAGTGTTTGCTAGCTAGAACACTTAAGATTATTTTTTTTAAAGCTTGTGCCCATATAACCCTCCACATACAAGTGCTCCTTGAGTGCATATTACCTATTTGTTCCATAAGACAAATTTCCTAGCTCTCTCCTCTGAGTCACTTCCAAGCCTTTTTTTTTTTTTTTTTTTGGTCTTTCACCAATTCTAAACACAAAGTAGACAGGATGGGAGGAGTTAGCATGAACATTTAAATACTGAAAGAGAACAAAGAGCTGGATGGAAAAGCACTTTGGTATAGTGAACAAACTGGAGTTGCATCACGCTTTCATGCTATCTTCTAATCTTTAAATAAAGACAATGTTCTATTTCCAACGTGAGTCATTCATGAGAAAACCCTTCAGCTCACAGGGAGAGCCCTTCCTTTTTCTAAAACTTCAGAGTTTCAGCTATTACTAAACAGAAAGACAATTTGCCTAGTGATGATTTTACTAGATAGGCACGGCATTGTTCTAAATCCAAATTATATTCCTGGCCAAGTAGTAAAACAGAATGAAAGACAACAGTATAAATCTTGCTAGTACTAAAAAATAATAAGAAATCATTAAAAAAAAAAGGCTAAATACATATTCCAACTTGGCCCATTTCTGTTCAATTACTGTAACTAACTAAATACATGTAGATGAATTTCCTGTAAACAAATACTTATCAGAATATGCACTTTTAATGCAGGTTTGTTTGCACTAAAGGTGTTACCATAAAAACACACATCCCAAAACCAAAAAACAAACTGTAGTTTGCCATAGCAATCAGTGCTTTGTCCTGTAGCTGTGATGATGCCGCTTTAATAATTTTCCACTATCAGCAACACAAGCACAGCATCCAAACATGGGCATTAACCCAGAACTCTGAAGCTTACAAAGGCACCTTCAGTATTCATTTCTCTCTACAAGTCCTACTAAAAAGCATGGGAATCAATTCACTTCTCAGATGCTGACATTGAAGGTCATAAAAATTATCATTAAAAAATAGAAAATTCAACTGTCAAATGCAATTCTTTACATTCCTGTTTCCAGATAATTTCTTTACATCTTCAACTGTTTTATGTTCACTTTACATTTTTGTCCTTCATTTACTAAAGCATGAAGCAAATGTAATAGCATGACTTAAATGCCATCAATCCAAATGTGGCATTTTTGAGCAAGCAGGAACCAAAAATTAAAAAATAACCAAGTCTTCTGCGCACTGAGAAAGAACTGCAACAGACCAACACACAAGGAACATGCCACAGGTCACTGCAAATTAGGAGTGTATCCCTAAATAAGAGAGACAAATCCAGTACTTCCTAAATCCACATCCCTCATCTTTTCCAGTAGCAAAAAATAAATCCTCTCCAGTGATGTTACATGAACCAACAGAATTCCTGTGTTTGAAAATCTTCCCTTACTAGTCTTTCCCCCAGCATTCACTGGCTAAGAGGTAACGCAATCTTGCTCCACCACTTCATGTGATTTCAGAGTTCAGATTCTCAAGAGAACACCAAAATAATCCCTAGCCAGAAACAAAAAAGCTCCTCAGTATCTATCAATAGATAACACTGATTCTCTAGCTCACTTGACTACTGACACAACGAAGTTTTGGTTTCGTAAATACTCTCCTCCTACCGTGTCAGCCCCAAAGAGGTGATGTTAAGCACTCCCATTCCAAGCAAAGAGTTTCATTTAGATAGAACAGATAGATTTCATTTTGCTGCTACTGAAGTATCTCACGAGTACAAAGATAGTTACACAACACGAGGCTTAAAACTAAACAAACCTATCCTTGCCCATCCACAGATTCTGCACAACTGTTTCTTCTGACCTTTAAAAATAATACACATCCATCCTGAGAACAAATCTGATCGTCTCAGGACATTTGTCTCAAAGGATATTCTCAGGCTACTCTCTTCCTTTCCCCCCACACGCTCCCTTTTTTAAACTTAATTATAGGAACATTCTCCAGCTTTCAGGCAAGACGTATAAACAAAGCTGTGACCACTTGTGGCTATTAAAAATTCCACAGAGGGTTTTGTAGGAGGACATCCTCCTGCACGGATTTATTTCAGTGTGAAAACGAAATATAACTGCATTAAATTCAATCAGTAAGACTAGTTTTATTTTTATTTTTTAAAGGCAACCAAATCCAACTATCCTACTGCATTAATCTTTGCTATTTAGTCACTGCTGAGCACATTCTAGCACAGTAGTGCTCACACGTCCATTAACAGTGAAAATAAACCTTTACACAATATCCTTTTGCACACAAAATTACCAGTTAGCGGTACGAGGAATTTAGGACTGAGTCCATGGCTTGCAGAGTTATTTTGAGAGTTTTCGGTCACGAGGGATGCTGTGACCAGAAAGCACATTAGCAGCAAAACCCAGAAGAGAGCCTCAAACGCGCATCCATCATTGTAATTGTTTAACTACCGGAAAGCACACCATTACAAGATGTTGCTGAAAACATCTTTCCCTCTAGGACAAGGATATACTTCACAAGCAACTCATAGCTAAGATACCTGTCCTCTGGGGCTTCTAATAATATGTGAAAAAGCCCAACTTAGTATTAAATCCATTATTACACAAAAATGTATTTTCAGGAATTTAGAGGAAACCAGTTTCCCTCTGACATGACCCACTAAATCTCTTATGTTTAGAAATTGGTTTATTTCCTCTGCAGGGTAGGTTTAGTTATACCAGTTATAGTTATACCAGATTCCCATTCAACATTTTTTTATTGAAAGAACAAAAAGCGTAAAAAATTGGAAATATAAAATGCATTTTTATTCTACACAGAAAAGAGACAGCAGGCTAACTGCTGCCAGGTACATAATCACTTCTTGGAAAAATCAAGCATTATTTTTAATTGAAAGAATTAAAGTCATTCTTACGCATTATGTTATAATGCGTAAGAATGACTTCAAATAACACAAAATTATGTTTTTTGTCCTGGTCAGAAATGCCCACATATAATTTAGTTGGTGTTACCATGCTTAGTCAAGCAGAAAGTAGGGAATTCTGAAGTTGTGCAAAAGCAGGGTCTAAAAAACACCAATTTGTGAAGATAGATAGATAGATAGATAGATAGATAGATAGATAGATAGATACACACAGACACACACACTCCAATCCATGCCATTTACCTGCCTTCCCAGAGCCAGCATTAGGGTTTCACCTATCACACACAGGAGACAGCTGCACATATGCTTACATCTATAACGTATAAACCACAGTAAATGTGTTTCTTGAACTCGATGGAGCAGGAGTTTGCAGCGACCGACCGCAGCATATGGATCTTTACAATCTGCCCATGCTGATAACAGGAGCAACAACAGCTGTAAAGAAACAGACGAGTGTACAAAGGCTTTTTACAGCTCACATGAGCAGCTAACCCTCGCTGTTCCTACTTGCCCTTCCCAACAGCAGTGAAGCACAAATAGGTACAGCTTTACAACAGCTTTCATATCTTCACCCTGCTAGATAGATATGTCGATAGAAACAACCGAAGAGCCAACCGCCTTGCTTTTTATTTCCTAATTATGCCACTGACACACATATCTGCCATCTGAAAGCAGTGTTTGTTTAAGTTAATGAGCACTTCTCTTTTACCATCCCTGTTATTTTTATGAACAGGCAGTACTGAAGACCATGATTACACTACACTTACCTCCTCTACATCTTACATTCACTAATGTACCTTGTCTCATCATTCTGATGCACTTCCATTAGGAAACCAAGTGTTTTGCAAACACAAGTAAAAGAACCACCTTCAAGCAAATGAAGGGGTGTCATGTGTGGAGGAAAAAAAAAACACACAGAGAGCAGCTCTGCGCGAGTTGCTTTGCCACTTGCTGCTGGATTTACAGCCCTGCCCGCATCCCGCCTTGTTCTGGGTTTGTTTTCTGCCAGTTTAGCAAGCCAAACGCTTTCACACAAGGATCACAGAGCTGCCCAAGCCAAAGCAATAGGCACAGCAAAAGCCCTGGCAGAGGGAGGCATAGGGGGCAGCAACCCTTGAAACATCAGCCAGCCCTAAAACCAGCTCAGCCCAGCCCACAAACCCCACCCTCGCAGCCTGTATCCTCTAAATCCTAAAAGTAGTTCAACCTGATATTAAAAATAGATAAGTGTGGATTTCCTTTTAGGCGAATTTTTCTTTTGAAGTCACTCAGCTCCTGCTTCAAGATCAGAAGATGCTTCTAGGCCAACTTTTTAAAAGTATGTAAATACAGATCACTGAATATGGAAAGAAAGATGGGTTTAACTTACATTCTAAGTCTCTTACCCAAATAAATTAATACTGGCATTAATAATACAGTGTTAAAATATGCATGGTCATGCATATTGAATAAATACAGAAAATTTTTATGCTAACTAATGTGGAAATCATAAAGGGAGGTGTTGGTCACAACGTAATGGGATGTCTTTTGGGGTGGGTTATTAACAGATTAGCACAGATAGTGGAAACACTACCCAAGTTAGCACGTGCCTTTGTTGGTATGGATTTCCAAAAACTGTTCAAGAAATCTGGTGAATCACCAGTCAGATTACAGTGTTACACCCATATACTAGTAAGTACACCATCACCTTCACATCGCCGTCCTCTTTCAAAAGGGAAAACACTAAAATAATGCAGGACAAAAGCAATACCTTTGCAGTGCTAAGCACTAAAAGTAAAAATGCATTCTTTTATTGTCTTGCTGCGTTATTTATATTGCCTTAAAACTTTCTTAGATTTTAGCTTTTAAGCAAAATGATTATATTTGATTTTCCCCACACTGAATAATGGGAAAGGGTGATCAGAATCAGCTCTGTGTAGCAACACCACCAGTAAACATGCAGATGATATTACGACTCCAAAATTAAGAGGTGTCAAGCCTTTTCTTTACGCTACATCAGATCAAAAAAACATTGTCAAACAGAATCAAAAGATTTCTTCCCCATCAATATGTATGCTGCAAGGCAGAATCTCACGAAGATGTAATTTTGGGAGAACTCAATAGTATTTTTCCTCCCTATTGAGCAATCGTTATGCACAGAACCGAGGAAACATAGGTTACTTTGTGCTACAGCTGAAATTGAACTCCGTTCCTCTGATGTTTGCATTTGAAAGCCCACAGTAAGTGTTACTGTAAGTGTTAACACAAAATACAGTCTTTGTAAAAACTGCAGATTCCATATTTCTCTTGTTGACTTTCACAGAAAGATCCAGGTCACAACAAATTCTCTAATTCTGGCTTGTGTTTCAGCACTCCAGAGTGAGAGACTGATCCAGCAACAATGCCAGGAGAGGCCATGGTAACAGCTGATAGCAAATTACGCACCCGTCTGCAACACACAGCAGCCACTTTAAGTGGGAGTCTTGGGAAACAAATCAGGGTTCCTCCTCAGCGTTATCTAGGTGGTGAAAGCAACAGACCACAGTGCCAAGTATGCACAGCTAAGTGACACATGAAAGATACCGCATATTTATTTGAAACCCTTCATTCATTACAGTGCAATAAAAGGGCAGCTGAAGATCAGTGGATTTAGCTTGACTACAGTAGGAAAACTCTGAAATTCAAAAATTAAGACTGAATAGCTTCCCAAGAGTTAGATCCTTTAAGTTCCAGAAGTTGCACATACAATACCTTTTAGTACTTTTTAACTTGGGGCATTTATGATCTTGCCCAATAAAAGCATATTGTATCACACAGCATACTACTATAAAGATTTCTACGAAGAATGGGATGGAAAGGGACTGGATGATCCCATGACAAATTTCTGTGACAGAACTATTTGCTTCTAATGGAGACAAGCATACAGGCAATGCTGACAGTAATTTTAAAAACTTGAAACAACTGCCAGATGACAAAATTTCAGATAAACAAGGTTTAACAGATTCCCATCAAGTCTTCGGCCGACTGACATTATGCTGTACAGCACAAAGACATCATCTAGTTCAAATCCAGGTCAGAAAATAAGCAATTATCCACCTTTGTGAGTTATGCTGCATTCTCTTCTAATGTAAAAAGGGAAATGGTTAGCACTTGGCTACCTCCAGGTCATCAGCCACCACCAAAGCCGCTCTCCCCGCAGGGCACAGGAGTGGTCACGTATATACATGCTCCCTAGGCAGCATTCAGCACCAGCTACTGATGGAAATCAGGTCAAGCACACGCAATATGGAGCAGACTGGGAAGCTGGATTGCTTGAGCTACTGTTACCACTGAAGAGGGTTTGGCTCCATGTTCACATTGGAGGATACGGGATGATTCCCAGGAATTCAGCATCTCCCACTGGCACGCACCTCCCAGTAGCTGCTGCGAATGACTGGACTAACCACAGACGTCTCACTTCCAGCCTAGGCAGATTCCAGCTCCAACATCCAAGCATCCTGGACCAAGGACAGGACAATTCCCAAATAGCAGAGATTATTCCATCATCTGTTGGGTGTGGGAGAAGCAAACAAGAACACACTGATCTTCTGAAAGGACACTATGAGAAGAAAAAATTTGCAGTGATGTGTTTCAGCTTTCCCCTACCACAGCACCCCCTGCTAGAGGCGAGGAAAGCATTGGCTGGCTCACACCTACATTTCCTAGGACAGACCTGGAAAAAGGCTCATAAAGCAAGCACACCAGAGCACCAACAGACATTCCTGTCAGATTCATTTTGAGTCACAGCATGGAAAATCGACAGGAATGTCGCTGAGCAGCTGCAGGGGGGGGGCCCAGAGGGCAGACCCCATGGCTGCCCACCAGCAGTACCCTTAAATCCTGCTTTAGATGTGGGTGCAGTTCACCAGACCTACCGTGCTCCCAGCACAACGTCTGGGGCTCAACCCGTCTTGCTGTCATAATTTTCCAGTAACACCTACTCTTGGCAATGAGGGAGCTGCTCTCTGTACTTCACTCATTAGTGGAGAGCATTAGTCAGTAACTTATGATTGCTGGCTCTTTCTGAAGCACACAAATCCAATTTTCAGAAAAAGCAAGGGAAAACTCATCCTTCCCCTTCCCCCACCCCTGCCTGAGACAGCTCTGGAGTTAGATTTCAGAAGCAATATTTATTGCAGAAGCTTTCTATTTATTCATTTTCCAAGATCAGTTGCAGGCTAAAGGAAGCAGAGCAAATGCTGGATTTGAAAGCAGTCTTCGTTCTCCAAATAATGTCTCCAGACAGCAACCAGAGAGTGCCATGGTAGGACTACTCACGCATCAAATGACTGCTTGAGTAGCATTTACTTTCCTCCAAAAGAAGATGAGCTCCAGGGTGTTAAATAGGATACCTGACATTGCAAACCATCAAAGTTCTCAGTCTCGTCCAAAAGAAGTAACCCTGATACCTGCTATGGAAGCTGCTGAGCTGCAATACCTGAAGGAAAATGCACTTTAGGTCATACAATATTTTACTGCTTGGTCATCTTCAGCTCCAATGGTTCCAGCACTTTGCTATGACATCAACAAGCCCACTGGCCACATTCTCTGTAGCCCAAGAAGAGACTTCAAGAGGTCAGAAATTTATAGGTTTCTTAGTGAAGGAACAATAAGGCTTAGTTTAAGACTGTAAAGCGTTTTCAAATTCCTCACACAAGAGTATATTTAGCATTTGTGAATTGTTGGTTGCCATCACTCTGTGCAACAATTAGCTTGACAGGTCACTAATCCAGATATAAAAGAGCTTTTTCTCTGGTTCACTGATAAGAAGTTTGCTGGATGGATCACTTACTGTAAGGTCAAACCCCTGCTCTCCCATTCTTAGCTTGGCAAAAGACAATTGGTAGTTTATACCAAATGTGGCTCGTCATACTTCCAAAATAAAGCACATTCGCTTTAAACATACTTTTAAAAAGTCTGAATACTTTTTATTTATTTTTTAGAGTAGACATAAGTTCTATGTTGAAAAAAATACATATTTTTTCATACTTCAAGCAGATTCTCTGGCACTCCAAGAAAAAACTCCTTTGAATAAATACATTCTTCTATTTAAACTTTTCCAAACAGTTTCAGTCAGATCTGCCAAAATAGTACATTGCACTTTCTAGGCTGTTTTTCCTGCCTAATATTGACAAAAAAGTCACTGCGTTCCTTCCAGAGATCAATGAAAAATAATCTGACCATGTATTTTTGTACTTTATTAAGTTAATCATTTTTCCTCAGCTAAGTGCTTAACAAGAATCAATCTGTACCCCTACAACTTCAAAGATCTAAGCAATTAACTTCTATTACTCTCTCTGTCTCAGACTTATAGCATGTTAAATTCAGCATTTTCCCTGAAACTGAAGAGAGAAAGGTTTACAAAGGTTTAAGTAACTAACTGGCATTCAACCCCAACCTCTTTCCAAATCCCTCGACTCCTGCTGCTCCTATTTATAAACATTCTTACTCAGATTTCCACTTCATCCTGCCATGCTCAAATAGCAAACATTTTTGTCGATTAGGAAACAACTGAATGGGACCAAATGCTTTAGTTCTGTTACCCCTCACCACAGTGCAAAAGGTACCAATAAAAGATAGCACTTTATGCTAAACTAGTAAAACGTACAGCAAGTCATGTTGTCTTTAACTGCAGATACCAGCTTCATAAGACAATGTGGTTATATATAGCTTCTGAGAAGCAAATTTCCAAAGAGCTCATCGCTCCCTTCGGAGCAGTGCTTTACCTGGCATGAGCTTTCAGTACACAAACTTTGTGTAAGGCTGAAAAAAATCTGACTCATTAACAGTCGCAATCATCCTAAATTTGCCTAAGGGCAACCAGAAACACCAAGTTGGAAATTCTGCTGAGCACTCTGCGCCAACAGTGTGTTTGTCTGCACCTCCATGGGCACAGCTAGCGAGGTGCACAGGGAGAAGACTTGTCCACCCCGTGCAGAGATCCTTCCGTTTTTCACAAATCAGCAGTACGGCTCTGGGTACAAAACACCCAGTGAATGCTGTTTGCTGACACTCTCTTGTTTTAAGTATCTTTTGCCCACTGAGAAAGGCAGTTGCTACTAACAATGGTGGCATTATTAAGCATAGGTTTTTGCTACCGAGCCACCTAATCCCAACAGCATACAGCCATGTAGAGAGCAGTCTGCATCACATCAAAATTTTACAAAAGCTAGTTCAAATTGATTTGGACCTTAAACTTTGCTAAAATATTTGAAGCACAACCAGAAAAACCAAGTGCCACATCCACAGACGTCCAGCCAATCTCTCTAAACATTCAGAAACAAATTCTGAAAGATTACCTTTGGATCCTTAAAGAAAAGAAGTCAACAAACACTGCTCTTACACAAATTTTGAATCAGGTTGTTAGAAAACATGAGATGTTTCCACTTGTCTCTGCAGTTGTAAACCTTGAGGATGAACTCTGCTGTAACAGAAATTTTTTTTTCCTGAATTTTCCTGCAGTTGTAGTTTAAAAAATGTCTTCCCATATGCCAAAGAAACACAAAGTCTAATTAATTGCAAACTGTCAATGGAAGTCTAGCCATCCTGCATTGTTCCAGCTAAGAACTTATGAGCTCACTAATGAAATCTAAAAATACTCCCTACTGATTGAATGGCGATACACACATTTTCACTAAGTACCGCGACACGCAACTTTGCATGGCACACATAATGTGTTCATACTGAATAGATGACATAGCTTCCATATGAATTAATAGCAATGGAAAAAGACAACTTATACAGACCCGCAGAATATAATCACTACATTGTTCGTTGATCCCTGCCACCACTGTTAACTCTATTCCAGAAAGTCTCGAGAGGAAGCAAGATATAGCAGCAGAGGCTGAGGAACGTCCAGCTGCAAGGGGGTGGGAGGGAAAGGAAGCAGACTGATTAGTTGAAGAGATTTATTGTATGCACATATTCTATGTTAAAATTCATTATCTACAACAACAAATTTCTTGGAGTCATTTAACTGTTCTCAATTCAAATACAGGAAAATGCTATCAGGCTAACATGTGTTTGTTCAGCACTAAACCCTTTCTTTAAAACGTTAAATGAGGTTGTGAAAAGCCAAGACTTTCACAGAATTATCATACAATTATTTCAATAAAGTGAGAAGGACCTTCTGATGATTTTCAAATGTGATAGGATAACTTCTAGGTCCATATGAGTGCTAGAGAAAAATAAAAAGTGTAACAATTAAAAAAAACTGCAGCATTTTCTCTCTTTCAAGACATTATTACACTGCTTTCTTCAGTGTAGCTGGCATATTTCATTCTCTAGGCAATACTTCCTAAATTTCCTTTCAAATACACCATGAATGCAGCCAAAGCATCCTGAAGCATAATTCCTTATTCTAGTTGCTGTATTTTAGTGGCCTTTGACACAGGCAGAGTCTACATACAACCAATTCTGCAAAAGACAACTGGCATTAGGCATTCTACAATTTAGGATCATAACACCTACTGCTCAGAAGAACTTTTAATACCATTCTTGCAAAACAAAATGAAGCAATACTGATAATCTAATCACTATGATGTTGGAAAAAAAAATCCATGTATTAATTGCATGTATAATATTGTGTTTATAAATAAGATAAAACACGGGTGCTCAGGACAGGAATCAATCTCAACAAAGCCCAAACATAGTTATGCAATATATGACACCCAGTGCAGTAACACAGCAAAATGAATGCCATAATTTGCTTAATTAAAAAGAAGAAATAAATGCCATATAGAAAAAGAAATTTGGTTGCAGGTTTACAAAACATGTTCTTAGTCTCCATGTTGATAATCACCACATTGACAGTCACCAACCAACCACACAGATTCAGTCACCGTACAAACAAAACCAACTGTTAGTACCACTTAGCCATGGACTGCAGCAATCCTACCACAGGAACAAAACTTCCTCATTCTTACCATTGACACTGGTGGGCAAGTACAACTACTCCAAAGATTGTTACATCTTACATAGCTGCATGGACAACATAGGGATTTCTACACTGCAACTGATTTGCTTTAGAAGTATTGTGCCTTCAAAGCATACCATTTTGTCCACATTTCACTTCCACTTTGAAGTCACAGATCAGCTCCTACTAGTTCAGGAAGGAAAATAGATCGTTGTTGTTGTTATGTTCTAGCACGGTGGGATGAAATGCCAGGCTGTCTGGCAAGCCAGCAGGCTCACCGCAAATCTTTTTTTTTTCCTTTTTTTTTTTTAAATAAAAAATTAGCAGGTATATATACTAATATTTTCCAAAATTATGCTGTAGACTGTATTTATGTTTTAAAATTCCTCTATCACTAATAATATAACTTACAATATTTCAAGCTAGTTCTTCCAGTCAATTAGGACTTATTTGTATACTATTGTTATTAAACTTATTAGTTTGACTAGCATAATTACAAAGTGATTGAGTAACTACATTCAAAATTAAAGACTCAGTGGCATTAACAGAATTGTTAAGTTTAATAGCCATTTGAAGGACTCCACTTGCAAATTTAGTGTGAAAGGAAGATCTGAAAGGTAGGCAGAAACCTAACAGCCACTGCATCATTGGTCTGAAGTAACTCACATACAGGATGGCTGGATCAATTATAAAGAAACTCAAGAAATTTGACCTTTTTAACAAAGAAAAAAAGAAACAGAAATTGTTTTGAAAGAATACAGGATGCATTATTTTGGTCATCCTTAAGTATTCTCAAATTCCATGTACCTACTGTATTGCTCACTCATTTTGTTTAACCTGGATCCAAACCATCATCTACATAGTTGGAAGCACAAAATATACCTAAGGGAAGCTGAACTCTGAAGAAAAATATTAGGCTTCTCGCCTCCTTAAATACTTAGGCTCTGTAAAACAAAGACTAGTGAAACACAGCATAAGTGAAGTCAAAACTGCTCAATGAACATTGTAGAACTCATTACAGATTGTACCAATACTTTAAAGACAGTAAAGGATTTTGTTTCAACTAAATCTTGTACTAGCAGTGATAAATTGATACCTTCTTCCGAAAGTAATCTAAAAGTATGGCTACCTTCCCATTCCATTCAGGCAACTTCATTTCTTTTTTTTTTTTTTTAAATAAATAAATAAATAATCCTAGATGACTTAAAAGTCTACAGCAAAATCTGAAGGCGTTTAAGTATTTCAGGATGGGATTTATGGCAGAGTTCTGAAATGGATACTCCTAGTTCCTGTTGCTTTTACTGGAATATTTTTATAGAGAGTCACTTTTTTCCCACCCTGCCCTTTTCCTTTACTGAATTTCCACACAATAACTTAGATTTGACCATCACCGGACATCTGAACAACAATAAAAAAAGTTACAGCTGGATCCTGTATTAGTCCCAGCTGCATAGGATCTCTGGCTGCGTTCACAAAACAAGAAAGCCAATAGGAAAACAGTAGGAGAATTTCTTTTAGCAGCTTAACTTTGAATAAATTGCTTTTCCATATGCTACTACAACAAACTATTTTACTACTCGATGCAAACTGAAATTATTCTTCCTATTTTTCATCCCCTTTTTCTAAAAAAAAAAAAAATAATAATAATAATAATAATAATAAAAAAAATCCTTCTTCAAAAACCTTTACTACAAAATGCCAGAAAATAATCATCTCCATATGGTCTTTCAAGTCTAACATACCACAATGGATGTATCTGCCAAGTCCACCCACCCACAGGCTCCATAAACTTTAGAGTATTATTTGTATTTAATTTGGATTACCAATTTCACCCAACCTTTCCCCTTCATAATACATGCTTCTTTTTCATGCTTGCAACACAGGTAGAAAATATGAAAGGAAAATGAGTTTTCAGCAATTAAGAACAATGACATAACATGTACTCTCTACGCTTATCACTGAATTCATAGTGGAAGGACTTAAGCTAGCCTTCTTTTTATGTTTGCACTTATAAAATATCACCTAATCTTTTAAAACATTCATGTGAGACTATGTCATTTATTGGTACAAAACCAAGACTAAACACTGCAGTCCTTCCAACTTACAGTGCAAAAAACGAGGGTGAAGAAAGATGTATTTTGATTTCAAAAACGCTGGGGGGGAAGTTTCCTCTCAGATATTTAAAAGAGAAAGTTACTATATTTAATGCACAAAAATGCACTTCCTATAGCCAAAAAAAAAAAAAAAAAAAAAAATCAACTCCATATGCTCCATTTATCTGTCCTGAGCACACCACCTCCAGCAAACTGCAGTGTCACAGGCTGCCCAGAAAGGCTGACCTCACGTCACACACAGGAGTTCGCCTTGAGAACCAGGCTGAGATTCCCAGTCCACAGAATTCACCAGCATCAGTTACACTAAGAAACAGCAAACCAGTCATGTACCTGAAAGCCTTTAATCTCTCCCTTCTGTGGCTGGAATCGTTCTCATAGACACAACAGTCATTTCTCTAACTTTGCATCCGACTAACCTTGGCTTCCAGTTTCAAATTCCACTTTAGAAAGTTTCTATACAAACTGCAATTCAGGAGTAGCAGCACAAGGCAAAAAGCACGCAGATAGGCTCCTTGTCCCCAGATGAATGCTGGATTCTCCTTTAGAAGTGTTGCAGGTACAGAACATAATAATCTGAGTAACTAGAAGGGCGGTACAGTAGGTCAGAACTGACTTGCAGAAGAGCAGGTTAAAACAAAAATTTACTTTTGAGACTATAAACATAGACTTCCACAACACAACGTGCCCATTAATGTGTTACGTGACGGATACCACATCCAGAATGAGTCCTCCCCAGTTAGCATGCACCAGGGTTACGCCACGGTTTCCTCCAGGCTGAGCGAGGCTCCTGCCGGTGAGCTCCCCAAACACCGAACGCTTGGTTTGGGCAGGGCCCAAGCAGGATCCTTTCAGTCAAAGGGAATACCACACAGAAAAGAGAGAAAGAGAACCAAAAATGGAGAAAAACAAAAAAGGGAGAACCGCAAAAAGGTATACAGACACGTATTTACCTACCCCAAGCAATCAAGTCCATAGATCTGTGAGGGATCACCAGCCAGCATGGCCTGCACACAGCAGCTCCTGCGTAGGCAACCCCGAGCGGCCGAGCACTTACATGCACAAGAAAGGGGGCAGGTCCCTGGGGGCTTCTCAAGAAGGACTCAAGGCTGTCCTACATAGGACCAAGCCCCTAGCCTGAAGTTGGGAGGATTTTCATGGTCAGAAAATGCATTTAACTTGCAAGGTTCCTCCCAAGGAAGGGAGTTGCTTCGTACCAGGGCTTCTTGCAGCCACTTGGTTTAACCTCCACTTCTTGGGAAAGCCTTCCCCCACAGCCCCCAGTTGTGGGATACAGCCACAAAAACACGCAGCAGTTTCACAAATTCAAAAATGGCATTTGCAAGTGGTCAAAGTTGTACTCGGGGAGAGTACAGAGCCTGGTGGGAAAATTCCTCTTCAGTCGATTTGAATGACGAGGCAGGAAGTTCATTAGTCCACGCTTATATGAGCGAGAATAAAAGAAAAAAAGTACTCAAAATCTGACTACTGAATATAAGAAATGCTACTTTACACGACAATAATCCCTTATTTTGTAATATGCAGCTATAAATGCTCCTTTTGCCTATTCCCCTCTCTTGTGCATGCCTCATGAGGCAACAGGACCCGTTCGGGTCAGAAGTTGACCCTCCAGACAACGTTGCTTATGAGCTAAACAAAGATCTTATTAAGGAACATGATATTTACAATATATGAAAGCAAAAATGTAACAGCAAATAAAGGCATCTGAAAACTTGGGAATGGAGCAGGAAAACAACCTGACTGGTATTTAGCACTCAGGATCAGACAGTACGAACACACATCTCCATGCTGGAAGTTACACTGCCTATTAATGAGGCTCTTGTATAAAAACGGAGAGCTGACTCACTAAATGATTACATCTCACTGTGCCTTTCACAGAAAGCAGCAAGAGGCAGTTTCCCTGCTTGCACATGCCAATTTTTTCAGCCTTTTTTTTGCGTGTGCATGTGTGTGAGAACAGGAGAGAGACAGGATACATCTCTTTTCCTCCCCATCTACTCCTTCTGCCAAACGACGTCTTGCGTACCACTCAATTTCAATGTAATTTGACTGAAGGGTGGATATTACAAGCCTTGTGAGAACTGGTAACTGGCTAGGGGAGACACCAACATGAATTCCCACAGTCGCTGCTCAGCCGCTCCTGCACCCTGAGAGGCAGCAGACGGCGAGCGAATTTGCAGACGCGCTCTACGTGGCCACCCCGCGCGAGCCCTGCTCCGAACCAGCTGCAGAAAATCACATTATTATGCAGATAAATGCATGGGGAACGAGGCCAGAAATAGAATACCGTAAGGAGGAGATGCGTGGTATGTCACTGGAGACATGAAAAAGATTCCGGGCTCCTAGGAGAGAAGGCAAAGCTTTAGAGATACCAGACCATTTCCATAGACTTGGGTTTCATCATTTTCATACAACTTGCTTGTTTTGTTCAAAAAGTTCGAGGTATTTCACCTAAAAATCAACAACTGTTTTCTACTTTGGTATTAAGGACCCATAGCAGCTCCTCACAATCCAACCGGGCTGCTAGATCTGATAGGGAAAGCCAGATCCAAACTCAGATTCAATCGTCACAAACTAAGTTACCTCCAAATCTTGTTTTAAACACAATTTTCTTAAGAAATTCAACAGCATTATTAATCAATAGTCTGGCAGTAAAATCTATCCTTCCCAAATCTTCCATACTCCCGACATAAGCTATTTCTTTTTATAATAAACAGAGCATCTGAAAATTAGGCTAATTAGTAAAGCCATGCCAAGAAGTCCAACCTATTGAAAAATTAGATCAAAGATCTCCAGTACTTCATGTCCTGGTTGAGATTTCACAAGCTTCCAGCGTGCTGCATTTCCTGTTAAACTCCATGAGATCCTACTGAATTTGTCAAAGAAGTGCTTGTTTGTTTTCTGGGAAATATTAGATAACGTCTGTATTTGCCTTTTGCACGTCAACTTATATTGGAAAAGCTACCCGCTTATATCCTACCTACATGTAAGTAGACAGCAGAACTTCAACAGAGTTGTGGAAGCAGCTATGTATCATTGTTGTTTGTTTGTTTAATAAAACTTTATAATACAGAATAATGGGCTTAAAGAACTTCAGAAAGTAATGAAATAAATGTGACACAGATGTTCACCAAAAAAAAAAGAACAAGAATGTTTTTACTTCATAGCAACCAAATAGGTCAAGCCATTTCCTTCTTCAGGCAAATCTCAGAGGACCACAAAACACATGGTTTTCTAGTGGATTTTGTGTGTCTATCCCACTAAAAGGAAACACTGTTGTCCAAGAAATTTGCAATACTAAGTTTTCCCATGAAATTGTTGGAATTAAAAGAAGGAAGTCATATGCAATTAAAAACAATTTGCTAGATGCTAAAGTTATACAAATGGTATATAATTAAACCCACTTTTACTATCTAAGTCGCATACCTTTCCTCTACAACACGCTGCTTTAAACGAATGCACAGTGAAGAACTCAGAAACACCACTCTTGTCTGTTCACATGAAATTTTCTTTGTCTTTATGAATATTAAAGTGAAATATCACGAGTTCTTCACGTCCGTGGGATTGTGGCCCTACAGCCCTGCAAGCTGACAAGCTTTCCCAGCAGACTCGCTGCTAAGGGCTTAATTTTATCCTCAGTGAAAGAAAGAGTTTGGTCAGTGTGTCCAAACTCTTCACTACAATGAATGCTATCTTTCAGTACCTGCTTAAGTACTCACGAACTACAGGAAGACAAAGCGAGGCAGACATCCTTAACTATAACTTTGCCTTAAAAAGGTGGAAAGGATTCCCACAGACAGCTTCAGTCACCACGAGACACTACCCCATGTGTTGCCTAGCCCCATGCAGAAGTATGAAGAAAGCATAGTGTGGGATCCCATAACCAGACTAAATTTATTCGTGCACTCAAACAGGAAAACAAATATTGCATAGGAACATGCAACTTATTTCCTAACTTCAGGAGTAAGATTGCAAAAGTGTTCAAAAGGTTTTGCATTGCCTTTTTAAATTTCTTTTTTTTGTACAACTTTTCTACAGACTTTTTAAAGAAAGAAAGAAGAAATTCTAACATCTGATTATTTCCTTGTCAACAGCCACTTGGGATGTGCCACATGTCCATGTGTGCACCCATGGACACCAAGAAAGGCAGTGGGTAGAAACAACATTAACAGCTCTGGTTTAGCCTCATTAAACTTAAGATGACAATTATGCAATCTTAAGATGCTAAACAAGACAGCATTTTAGTTGGGACAGATGGCACTGGATCCAGAGCAGACAGTGTATGCTGCGAGTCATCCCTTTAAACACAATAGTTTGATATCTACTTGCAAATTTGATTGTTCAGAACAAGGAAAAGGGAGGAAGAGAGCAGTAAGACAAGCACAGGATCCTGCAAATCTTCACAAAAATTTGGAAGCAGAAAAATGACCTTCCATATGAAAAAGCGATTAATGAGATTGGAGGGGAGTGAGAAGACAACACTGAAAGAAGCCAAGAAAGAGTAAGATTTCAAAAAGAAAAGTATAGTAAACAGTACGAGAGGCAGCTGGCAGGACAAAGAGAAGGAAGGGAATGTTCTGAGTACAAGGGGTCAGGACAAGTGTGGAAAGGACCTAGGATGAACCTGGAGGAGATACTCTTCAGACGGCGACTGCAAACAGCTCATTCGATGACTTTCAACATGAAAAGGAGATGGGGCAGTAGTTCAACAAGAAAACGGGGCCAAAGACAGGGTGTAAAAAGAAACAGACCAAAGCATGTTTGCACTGGGAGGGAAAGGAAGCAAGCAAAAGATAGCAGCAGATAAGATGGAGCTCCAGTATAAGCGAAACATCTTAAAGCTCTTAATGCAAGAGATCAAACTTTTCTATAGTGCTAGCAAGAGCGAGACACAGGTAGAAAAGACGGCAAGCAGAAGAAACTGCAGGACAGACACACCTTATTCCATCAATTTTCCCTTGGAAAGTGTTCAAAATCCTATAAAGAAAGAAGGGGAGGCAAGAAACATGATGAGACTGAAAGATTTGATGTGAACCGCAGGATGTACCTTGGAAAACCCTGTGCTGCCTTGAGACGTGCAGCCCCTAAACTTGTAAAAGCTTTTATGGAACCATTGCTATTAAAAGACTGCAATATCCATCCTGTAACAGCAGCGCATGGGGAGCCCCCTTTCACGTGGCTATTACCGTGATTCCCAGACACCGTTCTGCAAAAAACGCTCTGTTCCTCTCAGTAAATCCTACAGGTGTTGTTTTTTTTTTTCCTAGATGTAGTAATACATGCAGATGCTACGTTATAGGCATGCTGTTCCACTAAAATCCACGCCATGCACCAGACACCAAATGCTACTTAACTATTTGTCAAGTTTGGCAACCTCTGGAAATTTTATCAGCAAATAAATATTTTCTGCCAAGGCACAGCTAAGAATATCGAATGTTAGGCTCAGGAAAAAAAAAGTGTTATTGCAATTAAGATGCCCATTTTCCGATACCATTATAAATAATATTAATGATTACATTGTAAATATTAACGTGTTTGAAGCTAAAAATTAAGATCCTATTGAACCAACAGGTAGCCTGTATAAATGTGAAGTAGGTTGAGCACATAGAAATATTTATTTAAGCAAAAAGTGACTTAATGTGAAGCATTGCTGGCTAACAGAAGACATTTATGTTGTTTAATTTTGTGCTGTATCCTCAAATCTGCTCTTTTTCCTCTTCCTAGAATCCCTACATGTTGTTAGTCTAACACTCAGGTGCATTTTTATATTCTTGGCACTTCCCCAGTGTTATTTAAAGCTACAAGCCTTCCTCCAAAGAACTTCTGGGACAACTTTTTAAAACCACCAGTACAAGTTATCCACTTTGATGAGTCTGGAGTGAAACATGTTTAACATTCTTCTATGCTAAATAAATTCTTTATTTCATTAGTTTCTTTTATTATAAACAAAACATGCAGATTTAGTCTCAAATGCAGAGCAAACATCTAGAACCATGCACAGGCCACATGGATTCTTCTGTCTGTAACATCTACCTTTGAAAGACACAACAATGCACAAAAAAACAAAGCAACAACAAAAAAAAAAAAGAACACGTCCAGAGGTTACTGCCTGAAGTTGAAATACATAACTATATATATATATATAAATCATTTTTAAAAACACTTTTTCTAAGAAGAAAATGTCTTTCTTACATTTAACAGATTTTGCCTATAAACGTGTAACTGCTTTGCCATGCAGAAGAACAGAAGTCATCTTGCTAAATTTGGTTTGGCAGCAAATCTATTCTTCTGAGTCTTCTGCAAGACGATCTGGTCTCTTGGTCTAGTTCCTCATGAGCGCCTGTCTGCATAATAGAAATCAAAGTGCTACCTGGCACCGTCACTGCAAGTCGGGCCAACTAGCACAGCCTGGCAACTGAACTGCTCTAACCCCCCCAAAAAAGCTTCATGATTTGGGAATAAAGAACAGAGCTTGGGGAACAGTATGGAAACCTCACTGTCACAATCAGTGACAATTTTTTCATGTTTACTAAATAGAAAAAAGATTTTCGCATTTTTGAATGTTTGCTTAGAGCCCTTTATGGAGATAGCTCAGAACAAGCACACACACAAGTCACTACGTACTTGATCTTGTAGGTTTTTCCAAGCAGACCAGCGCCGGATTTGGGTGACTACGAAGCAACTGCACAACTCAACTCAAATCCAGGGAAACAAAGAGGAGCACTATTCCAGCCTGCCTTCTACACACCTGCTGCAATATTCAATGTAAAGATCTCGGTGCAATGGTACCACCCCTGTGTAACAGTAAGCGTGTTAGAAAAGCCTCAGTCAGATCACAAAACATGTGATTTTAAACCAGGCGAGGAGAGGGAGGGGGGGAAATTTCCTGGATCAAGTGAACCACAGAGATATTTTAATCAGAACACAAAAGAAGGCTGAGACAAACACCAACTGACTCGGATCATATCACATCAATAATCCACGCACACAGCCTCCACTGAAATCAATGGGAGGTTTGTGTATAAGTGGCTTGCATAAAATAAATGCATGCCCCCATTTAGGCTCCAGAGAAGAGAGAAAACACTGAGAACAATTCCCGTAATTAACATTTCTCTTCCATCAAGTGTTTCTAAAATAATAAATCCTAGCTTTACATAGCTCCGCTGTCATTCACAGTTTTTACAAGAGGTGGCAAAATAAGTGACCCCGTTTGACAACTAAGGGAACTGAAGCATCAGATGCAAATTACACAGCAGAGCAGGGCAGCAGGCAGAACTGAACTGGGAATAGCAGTTTACCTTCTGAATCACAGTGTAATGTCCTAGATATTTAGATGTTTATCTAGATCAAGCCTCTAATTAGGGTGATACCATGCAGTCCTCAAATAATTGTGCACACTTCCTAAAGTACCTGTGCACATCAATAAGCTCGGCTTTATGAGTCTGCCAGTCAATCATGTGAATTTTTGAGCACTGGAGGTGTCCTGCAGAGGTTCAAATGCTGGGCAGCCCTGCTCAGACGCCCTTGGCAGCCCATGACTCTCAGTGGCACTAAAGCATTTTAAAATTGGTTATCAAATCAACACTTTTCACATGCCTTCTATTGTTTAGAAAGAAGAAAAAAAATTACTCTTAATTCAAAACAATTCATTAGCTGGAAATGATCTAATTAATCCTGGTGTTCCAAACTGACTGTGTTCCATAAGAAAAAGCCAGACAGGATCTCTGGTCAGGAAAAAAGTTCAATACTCACAAGAAATTAGTGTAAAACATTAAGTACTGTTTGAAAAAAAAAAAGTTACTAATTAGTCTACGATTGTTTTAAACAAAGACAAGTAGGAACATAAACTATTCTGTTCTGACAAAAAAGCAGCATGTTTATTAATTACATAAAGTTATAAATAATAGTTTTACTTGCAGTCTACATGAAAATCTCATGTCTACATCCACTAAACCAGCTTTCAGAGCAATACAGACCAGCTCCTCCCAAGCTTCCATCTTTTTCTTTCTGTGAAAATGCAACTCTGAAACACTTAACACCTTCTGAAAGGTGATTCTCAATTCAGCAAGAGGTCCACTTGGTAGTCTAAGCCTCGCACGTGAGCAGGTACTACATTACACAGGGCTCGTGCCGCCAGCAGGCACGGTCATCTCCCTTTACTACAGATCTAAGCCCATAATGCTGTGAGAACATATTTTGAGTTGAGCGAATTTTCTGGCCTTTACAATTACACTGTTCAATTGTTGCCAATCACATTTTTTAAAGGAAGACTGTCTTGTTTTGTTATTTGGTTTCCTTTTTCAGATTTTTTTTACAGACTTCAGCCCAACACTAACCAAGGGAGAGAGGTGCTTGCCGAGAAGTGGCCATGCTTACAGACGACTCCTTGAATTATTTTTCTGATTCATCACAGACTTTTTTTTTCAAGTTGTCAAAACAAACACCACACCCACTTGATTTCCGAGTTCTGGGTAATTATATTTAGAATTAGCAATCACCGTGTAACTATTAATCATACAAGGCTTAGCCATCACTTTACCTATCTAGAAATAAAGCAACACGTTCAAACGCAGGCGGTTTAGTGCTTTATTCAGGAGAGATCCCCATCGCTCTCCGCTCCGAACCATGCCACTGCTGCAGACGGCCACAGTCGCAGCAGCAGCAGTGAATATAGAGCTACAGTCTCAGCAACAGCAGCGAATATAGGGCACTGCATTGAGCCAGTGCTCTGCCCCAGGGCAGGACCGGCTGCTCCTCAGCACCATTATCACTGGCGGCACCCAAGAGCTGGGTGTTTCAGGCACAAGCTTTACACACGCGCCCCCAACACGAAAATCACACGAGGCTGCAAATCCTGGCAGCGGGACGGCACACGGCCCCGTCTCCCAACGATTAAGACTTGAGACTAAAAAAGCTCCCCCAGGACGCGAGCCCTGACTTTCTGAAGGCAGGCTTCGGGAGCGCTCACACCGCTGCCTTCAGGCTCGGTTCACCTTGTTCAAACTGGCCGAACCACTCCGTGATTATCACCGAGCCGCCGCGAAGATGACACAGACACACACACACAGACACACAGACACGCACACACACACACACTCGCAGCAGCCCTCACAGAACATAATTACCCTTTTCACCGCCCGCTGCCAGCCGCCTACTTTTCCCCCCTCCTCCCCAGCAGCTGCACCGGGGCAGCGCAGCGATGTCGCCGGGCGGGAGCGGAGCCAGGAGCGGGGCCGGCTCCCGGTGAGGGCCGGGGACCCAGGGCCGCTGCCGCCGCCCCTTCCCCCCAGCTCCGTGCCCGGCTCCCGGAGCCTCCGGCCCGACCCCGCCGGCCGCGAGGCGCCGAGCCAGCCCCCGGCGGGGCCGCCGAGCACAGGCGCCAGCCCCCGCGCCCGCCCGCGGTCCCCTTCCCCTCAGCGCCCGGGGGAAACGTCCCGGGCTCGGCGGCGGCCCCCAGCCCGGGCTCGGGGCTCCCCGGCCACGAACGCGGGTGTCCCCCCGGCCCCACTCACCGCCGCCACCCCCGCCGCCCTCTTCGTCCATATTGGGGCCGCAGGCAGCGCGCTCCGCAACGGCGGCGGCTGAGGGAGGCCCGGGGCTCGCTCCACCCGCTTGGCGCCTTTCTCGGCGGCTGCTCTTCCTCCTCCTCCTCCTCCGCCTGCCCTGCCCCGTCCCTCTCCGCCCAGCTCTGCCTCAGCCCCGGCGGCAGCCGCCGCCTCGGCCCAGCCGCCCGCCCCTCTCATGTGACGGGCGGCGGGGGAAAGGCAGGCCCGGCCGGCCCTCTGCCGCCGCCCCCCGCCGCCTCTCCCCCTCAGGGGGCGGCAGATCGCCCGCCGTGCACCCCCCCCGGGCCGAGGGGCCTCGCTCCTGCCCTCTCCTCCTCAGGGTGTTCCCGGCAGGTTTGGCCTGGCGGAGTTGAGGCCATGCAGAAGCATTCCCCGGGGGGCGACGGTGGGAAGGGCTGAGGGGAGCCGTCGTGTTGGGTATCGCTATGGCCGGGGTGTCTTCTGGGCTCTGTGGTAGCCAGAAAATGTCTGCAGGGTCGTTCCCAAGCGTCTACAGAGCCACAGAAGTCGTTCCAAGGTGTCTATGAGGGGAAAAAGGTGACAGGGAGATGAGAAGAAGGTGAGGGGTGAGAGCTGGGCTGGTGTCACACTGTCAAGGGGGATGAGGTGGATCGAAGTGTCCAAAAAGGGGCCTGAGGCTCATGGTGTCTGTGCTCGTTTCTTCTGCAGTCTTGCTTGCTCCTGATGCTTTGGTCTGGTGCTGGAGAGATGCTGGATGCTTCCCCTGCTGCAGTGGTCATGAAGTTTTGTGTATAAATGGGACTGCTTCATATACAGCAAACAGTTTTGCCTGGTACGTATTGTCTGTTTTGGTAAGGGAAAAGATTTGCCTGCTTACGGATTTAGGACACAAATATTTGTGGGATTTCCTAAGTCCTTGCTAAAGATTGTCGGTGCGATACCACGGCGGTCAGGATATCAGCCGCCTCCAAAGTCTGTAAAGGTAAGCAGAAGTGTGCTGGCACAGACCAGTCTTCCTTCCTTCCCAGGCACCACCCCACTTTATTTTTTAAAACCTTTGGTGTCAAAATTTTATTCAGAGAGGAAACGGGGGGGGAAGGGGTCAGCCAACAGGAAAATATCAGGGTTTTCATTTTCCTGTTGTAGGCTGGCATGGGACAGCATACTGTCTAAAAAGCTGTGTCAGGAGTGCTCACCTCTGGACACCACTGCTAATCAGTGGTTCTTACATCCCCTTTTGATGAGAGCTGAGCTTTGGTTCTTAACAGCTGCTCTGGTGATAAAGCGTTTTACCTCAGCAAGAAATCATAAACGTCGTAGACCTCTAAGATACTCCTCTGTATTTCATATTTTAAATAGCCTTTATTATAAGTTTAATCAGTTAGTGTATAAAAAGGAGATGATTACATAAAACAGAAGCATTGCCTTGGTAAGAGATTTATTTTGAAATGTGTGTCTATGAAGTGAAATTACAGAATGATTTTTAAATAAATTTGAATGCGGATGAGCTGACAGTGGGTTCTGAATATTTTTGCACACTGAGCGGACTTAATTTACATTAGAGGGGAATCTGTTTCATGAGAAAAATTCAAATTCTATTTTGATCACAGATTGTTTGCTTTCATTTAATCTGTGTGGTTTTGCACATTTATATAAAATATATTTAATTCTGTTCTTGCTTTTGTTTAGCAGTATCATTTTTCCCTTCCTGTATTCCATTATAAACTAATATGCTTTTGATACACAGAAAATTCTACCGCAAAATGAAAGTCCAATCACTAATTCTTGTAGCAGAGAAGAGTGAGCCATGGTCTTCCTCCCACCAATTCACCAGCAAAATTCCTGTTGACTTCAGAGGAAGCAATACTAAGCTTTAAATTTATCAAAATTAGTAACAAAGATGAAAATGATATTGTGATGCAAGCAAGATGAGAAAAAAAAGACTGCCCCAACTATAAGTGATCAGTTGGGATATTTATATAAACTTCATGCTGAAATCAGATAAACTTGTGAAATAAACTAAATGTTCTTTATTATAACCTAATCATTAACTTGAGCAAACAGTTATATTTCCATTTTTTCTGTCCTATTGAATATGTAGCTTACTCTGTTGTAGGTTTGAAAGATATATCATTCAGTACCCTCTCAAGGAAAACCTGTTCTTTCAGTCCTCTTTTAGTAGGATGACTTACCAATGATACAAAATACATGTACATAAGAGCATTTGAAATTATAGTGTCTTCTTCAAGGCTGTATGTCTCTTTTTAAGATCAAAATTGTTACCTTATTATCTCCTTTTCACATGTTTAACTTCAGTCTGTCATGTCTGGCTAAAAACCAAATTAGGGCAGGAGAAGATTTTTTGAAAATGTACAGAATAAACTAAAAATTACAGTCATAGTTCTACAGTGTAATTAGAGTACTTCTACCATACCAGAACAGCTCTGTATTTTTTGGTAATTCAACAATAACAATGCTACCATTATTAAATACTGGGCAGTTCCCTACCAACAAAGAAGCAGATCCAGATAATGAGACAGGTTATAGTCTCAGCAAATTTTAGGATGCACTCCAATAAACTATTTCTTACCCATGTGAATAATTCTCTCACATCTACTTTGGTTTCCTGAACTTTGATCATTCTTCTGTTATGAAACATATCAATTTTATTTTTCCCTGTGTTAATAAGGGTTTCAATCAACAGTTTTGTGAAGGTTGTTTGATCTTTTTTTTTCTTGCATGCCGTCCCTTCTGTAGTCATAGCTCTATTTTTACCACAAATATGTTTTGCCAGTTTTATATCCACAAGTCTAGCCTTCTGTGTTGGAAGAACTTCATGGTCTGTCATTCATGTAAATAATAGTCTAATAGTTGGTCTGTTTAAATTATTTTTAGGGGAAAATTGGGCATTCTCCAAAATCTGCTGTTGGCGGGGTTGATTCCTTGATGATAAATGTGGATATTTGCTGAATTTTCAGGTAATATACTTTGCCTTTATTTTCCTTTTTTAGATAGCTTAGTATCTTTTTTGATTAAGTTTCGTCTAAGTAGTAATTTATCACGTTGTGTTTCATTTTAAGGGGTCAGGAGCACATCTGTTATGACATTTGTCGTAACACAGAGAATCAGTGAAGACAACTGAATCCCTTACATAATATTTTTGTGGTTTAAGTGGCTCATTAAATCTTGAGCCATTTTTATGGATTGCAATTTAAACCAGACTCCAAGTGATAGTGAATGAAAATCACCCCCCCCCATATATGTTTTTTAATATTTGAAGAATTTAGATGTAGGAAAGCGCAGTTGCTTATCACCTGTTTTCCTCAGCATGAGACTATTCCCTTTTTTCTGGATTACTATTTATCAGTTAATGGAAATTCTGAAAAGAATCTCCATTATTCATCTTCAGTTTACTTGTAGAAAGAAATAAGCTTAATCTTAATGTGATAAGTTTCCTCTTCCAGTAATGTAAATGTTGCAGTGATGTAAAATACCATTTTATGATTATAGATTTTGTAAACTTTTAATTTCTAAACAAAAGCATGAGCTATGGTGGTGTTCATTACATCAATTACAACAGGAAAGTAGATGGTAACATTATATATTAAAGACGTAAGAAATACCATTCTGAATTTTCTCAACACAGAAAGAAATAAAGAACCTGCCATTGTGCCATCAGGCTGGATGTCGGTATCTAACACAGGGAAATGGAATAATGCATCTTAGTGTTGAAAAGAAGAATCTGAAATCATATTTGAAGAGGCAGTCATCATGCACGCAGGTAGTCCTATTTCATATGTTCAAGACATTGCTAATTGGCAACTTTTGCTTATTGTGACTTTGTTAGATTTGATAAGAAGGATTTTGTAGTTACCTTTAAGGAGGCAAGTTACTCTTAAAGAACAAGCATCTATATGCTTTTAAGAATACATTCTTAAGGAAAATGGACGCATCTTTTAAAGAATATACATAAATCTTAAAGAACATAGATGTTGTGCAACATTTTATTTACTACAATTATTTGATTGATTTTATTGCTCACTTAGATGCTTACATGGTTGGAAAAGTGGTGCAAGCATTTCATGTCCTGAGACAATGTATTTTTTGCGACAAAGTCATCAATACTCAGCTGCTGTATTAAAGATTACTTCTGTTTAAATTCTAGACAATCAAACAACTTTTATTTTTTAAGAAGCAATGCCTGATAATTTCCAGGCAGGAAGGTCTTAGTCCATCACCATGTCTTTTTTTTCCCTGTTTTTGTTTATTTATTTATTTATTTATTTATTTATTTATCAGTACTTGAAAAATCTGGTATTCTTGAATCCCTAAGGCAAACTCTTTGACTTCCTCTGTCTGGCAGATGGGTTTTAGTCATGTATTGTTTCTCAAAATGTTTGTGCTGTCACACACATCATATTTGTCTCAGCTGCAAAAACACATTTATAGAAAATCCTGTTTGCTGGTTATCTTAATGGTTTCAAGACTGCTTGCACTTTTTATTAAGTCCAAGAAAAATTTTACATGTAAGTATTTTATATTGCTTTGGGGAACATCAAAGCTCAAGCTTAGCAAGTATATCATATTTTATGAATGGTGCTTTTTTGTATGGATAGGAAGATCATTCCCCTAAAATAGTCAAAGAAGCAAAATTAAATATGCTTGTTTTTTGAAAAACTTATGTGCTTTTTATGCAAATTAACTTCTAAATCACATCCTGAATTTTATTTGTGACATATTTCAAATTCCAATTCTTGACATTTTTTTTTTTGTTGTTGACACTTCTAAATGAGCGTAATCTATTCTTAGCATCAAATATTACTGGTTTTGGAAGTCATTGCTGGCTTCCATTGTGTATCACTGATAGGACAGCTGGTGAATGATTGAGCGAAGAGCACCAGAATGATCCAGTGAGGAAAATCAAATGCATTAAAAACTGTGGAGGTCCACCAGCTCTGTAATGCTTATGATGTGAAGTATACTAAGTGTTAGAACTTGTTCTACCTGTATTAATTATGCATAGTACTAGAAACAGACAGGATGCTTTTGAGTATGAAAGCTTTACCAAAAATAACAGAAAAAGATGACTTGGATTCAAAGGATCAGGGCTGAAACAGATCGATAGTGGAATTTTGTATAGAACTTGAGGGTTTTTTTTATCTAAGGGAAATGAAAGAGCTTGATATAAAGTAGTTCTCCAAGGGCGAGTGCACTGACTACAGCCATGCTCTGTTCTTACCCTGAGAAATAGCCACAGTCTGTTAATTCACCTCTGCTGGTACTTCCAGTTTGAGGTGGCTGCAAATATTACTGCGTAGTGTTCTTCAGTCTCACCAAGACCTGGGATTTTGAAAGTCCTTATTCATCCTACCCTGGGAGCTGTAGCTGGCTACAAGCCACATATGAGTCCTGTTCTATCTGCATACACATGGCAGCAGTTGAAGGATTTATTGTAGTAATGCTGATAACAGGGGAGGCCCCCACGGTTCCTTCCTCCCCACCTGGAGAAGCCTGCTTAAACAACTCCACAGCGTAAAAGGGCTGGCATCCCAGTGTACATACAGCAGCCAAGTGACAGGCTGGACTCGCTCGTGACGTGCAGTGTTAGAAGGGTTAGACCAGGTGCTCTTGTTGATTCACCAGCGAGCATCTGAAATGCAATTGCATATCTCCACGTGAGCTGGCTCAAATCTGGCTTTTGGCAAGTCAGCAGTGCACAAATCTGGGTTTAATAAGTATGGAACCATAAATTTAGCCAGGAGTAGGAACTGTCAACTAATGATGGTGATTTTTAGTGCCCTCTTAGCTGTTCATGTAACTGCCTGGAAACCATGCTGTAAATCAGAATACTCAATCCAGATTTTAAAAGTTATCTCTAAAATAATAATTTTCAACCTGTATTACTCCATTGATCAAATGTACACCACAAACAACTGCGCTGGCAGAATTGCAATATCAACTTTAATTTAAAATCATATGGGGGTAAAACCATTCTTTACTCCTTTTTTTTTTTTTCCTAAACAACTTGTACTATTGGATTAAGTATGTATACTAAGAATTTTGTGCCATGTGGCCATCCAATAACTGAATTTAGTGTAGCATGAAATTGTAGTTGTATACTGGTGAGAGTATGTCTTCAGCATCTTTTGTACATTATTTTTAAATACATAGCTCCTGATGAGTCCTGAAGCAAAGGGGAAATGATACCTTGTTAAGTGGTGGTGTTTAGTATTTTAAATTCTTACTGTCTCTAACCAGGAAAGGTCCCTATTTATTCCAACTGCTGTAGTTAGAAAAAATATTCAAAGTCTGAAGCAGAAAAACACCACCTAAATCCTTTCCTTCTCATGTCTCTGCCCACTATTTTATTCCTTGCCTGTCCTCATAGATGTAAGAAAAATCCTGTACTCTTCTGTATCAAAACAGCAATGTTTTGGTATTTTCTTGCCATAAGTGTACTTTCAATTTAAAAAACAGTTCTTCACCATAATTGTCTTTCTTGTGCTGTATTTCTCTTTATAGTCTTAAAGAAAAGCTGTCTCTAAGTGCAAGATGATGTTAAGCAAGGGAGAGTCAAAGTTAAAACTTGGCAAGCACTAAAACAAAGAATTTTTCTAAGGAAATGGTGGAGACAGGTCAGATTAATTCCTGATGTAACTCCATTTACCTCAGTGCAGTTACATGAAGGATGGATTTGGTACCTTATGCCTCTGGGGTCAGGAAAGGATTTCTGTGATCTCAATCAGCAGTATAAAATAATCATTCTTAAGAAACAGAATTGTAAATTAAGCCTGATAGAACTGCCTCTGTTATTTTTAGTCTATTAATATAACTGTAAAAGAACAATAGGTCTAGAGAACAACAAAAAGGGCTTCATAAAAAAGATTAGTACATGATGATTTGCAGCCAACATCCTCCATAACAGTTTGTGGGAAAAAGGAATTATGGCAGACTGTTAAAATGGGCAGTGACATCAGGGACAACTTCCCTTTCTTGTAAGTGCCAAAAGCTTTTCTCCAGCTTGCTGCATTGCATCTTTATTTTTTTCCTCCAATCTCATTCTTCTCCCCGACCATCTCTAGTTCAGTTGTCCATTCCCTCAAGTTTCTTTTGGTTCCACTGTGTGCACAGGGATCTCTGGTCTCTCTGCGGCTACTCACTGCTGAATTATCTAAATTCTTCTCTTTAGGCAGAAACATTCAATGTCTTCAGATGGAGAAAGGAGAGGTGTTTGGCCTATGCCCTAATTTCTTTTTAGATTTTAAATTTTGATATGCTTAAATTTGATATGCTTTAAAGCAATGTATTTTCACTCTGAGAACCCAGCCTCCACGTGTCAATCTGTAGTGCTCAAATATAGCTATACCCAGATATTACTTCAGTTTTAAAGCCTTGTTATGAAACATCAACCTCTGCCTCCCCATCCCACTCTCAAATTGAGGAAATACTTCTAATAGCACTATATTAAGATCTTTCCATAGTATAATGTAAAAAAACCATGTAGTACATTAGTGCAATTAAATTGAAATCAAAAGTCTGTCTTTTTTATCCTTACCAACATGCAACTGTCAGTTTTAATACAGAGGAAAGGATCTATGTATACATGCATATAAAAGATGTGAAAATACAAAGGCATTTATTGAAAACAGACAAAACCAGGAAGATGATAAAATAGGAGGAGGAAGGGGCCTCAGATATAAAAACTTGCTTTGTATAGCAGAATTTATCACTAAAAGCTAGGGTTGGCAAATTGCCATGCTTTAGATAAAATAAGCTATGTAATGTAAAAAAAATGCTTGACAGTACAAAATACAGTAGATGCATTTGCAAAACTAATGTCCGACCAAGAAATTCAATAAAACATTTTTTAAAAGTTTCCTTTTTTTTTTTACATGTATCTTTAAAAGCTTAATTATATTTTCTAATACCAGAAATCTCAGTTGTACAGATGCTCACTGTCCTCTGAGGATATCTTTATCAGGTGTACCATTCAGCAGGATATAGAAAAATTCCAAATATCCAAATTAAAAAAAGATTATGAAAATGTATTTTGAAAGCAAATTTTTGTTAGTCAGAACTATTGAAGCATGTTTTATAGGAAGATTATTTACATTTTAAAATATCTGCATTTTAAATCCACAAAGCTACTCAAGGAAACATGTACTGCTAAACATTTTCAAACTGAATAAAGAATATTTTTTCATGCAGAATATCTTTTCCATTTCCTTATTTGTTTCTGGGGAAAGATCCAGAGCTTTAGGAAATAAGAGGACGCTTATACCTGACAGACTTGTCATGTAAAAGTTTTTGAAACCTGCAGAGAACACTACAAAAACATGAGAATCTTGGGTATTTAGTTCAGTTACTGTATCAGCTTAGAATAAATGAGCTCTCTTCCGCAAGGATATTTTCTTCCCCTGGCCTGGCAAGGTCAGAACTCTGGTCTTCCTGCTAGAAGAGAAACCATTGCAGTAGATGATGGATAATGAGCACAGCTAAATTCTCATGACTAACAGAATCATGCCCTTGCTCTCCATTCCCATCTGCAAGGCTTTTCCAGAGCTCAGCATGTATGGAGGATACCAAACCTGAAAAACAAGATGGCAGATAACTACAGTTAAACCAGATAATTTTTTTCAACATCTTCATCAGATTTACAAGATAGACTGTTACCTGAGTACTGCTCATATTCTTAAATAAGGTCTCTCTCACAGCAAAAAACTTCTGTAACTTGTTGACAGGAGCTATTATCTCCTTCATAGATTACATCATTCCATGAAGTATTTTTAGGCAGTTCTTGTATCTGAATCTTCAGTGTCCTGATTGCTTCTACAGAATTTCACATTTACTCTTTATGAAGAACAGTAGGTTGGCAGTTCTTTTTCTAGGTGCTGCTTGTTCCCTGAAATGTCCTGGACTTTCTGCATAAATTGTACAAATCTCTCCATTCTATAAATGTACTTCTTCCTGCTTTAGTAAAGCTGAGATACATAGTTATAAGTTAAAAGGAGATAAATTCTTCATTATTCTTCAGCTAAAATAAATAAATGCTTAAAATTATTAGAGAGGAGATAAAATTGTTTCTGCTAGGTTATGAAACTGCAAATAATGGCAGATAAATGCAGATGAAGTATTTTTCTCAGAAATCTAAACTTATAATCAATTGAAGATACTGTATCAGAATGCTGACCATGTGCAATAGGAACTAATAAAGCAGTAGCTTTATCAGGATGGGCTTCTGGAAGATCCACATTAATTCCACAATAATGCAACAGAAAAGGAAGGTATGCTTTTATCATGCTTCATGTACATTGAGGAATGTATTTCCATTCTTTGCTAACAGACTTTTAATAATTTATGGAAAGTACTTAAAACTTTAGCAGAAATATACTCTTGAGCTAGAAAAGTATTCATGTATGTGTATATTTATATGTAAATATATGTATGTCTATATACATGAAGGCAAAAAAATACAATTTCATATTTTATGCTAATGAGACAGTCTTTTATCTCTAGATCATAGGATTAGAGGCATTCCTGGTTGTGTAATGAGCAAATGACTCTCTGAAGGCTGTTACAAAGCCTGCATGGATATCCTGCCTTGGTTTCAGTCCAGTTTTGAACAGAGACACGGCACTCACTTTCAACAGCTGGTTCTAATGGGAACTCTTTCTTGACTTGTTTACAGACCCCATTTACAACACATGAGGAGCAGACTCTACCTCTGACTTTGGAGTCTGTCTTAGTAAAATCATTTCTCCTCCCATTCTGCCAATCATCAGCAATTGTTTAACACTTCCATAGTACTTCTTTAATAAAGAAAGACACAGCTAGTAACAGCAAATTAAAAAGATATCATCAACTGAAGTAAAATTCTCCCTGAATTATTGAATTTACTGGTAGCTGGGGTGTCTTCTTTTGTAAGTGGAAATTGCAGGGAGTCACTCTATTACTGCTGGGCCTATGTGTGTGCGGCACAGTTGCAACACCCTTTAGGATAACTGGGAGAAACTGACTGGGGGATTCTTCCTTGCGATAAGAAGCCTTTTATATATAGAAGAAGAACTTATTACAGCATGGCAGTGTTTGTCAGATTAATTTGAAAGCATGATTTGAATAAAAATGCTAAACTTTTTCTCTAACTATAGCACCAATGTCAAGCAGTTGACTTTAAACAAAATAATGCAAGAGCCAGTACATCCCATATGAACAATGTATGAGCAACAACAACAAAACCCTAATGCTCTAGGAAAGAAAAAAAAATTAAAAAAATTTATTTGCTCTGCATAAAAGGCCATAACTGTATTAATGACTGTGTACAGTTCATTCATGTGAGATTATCTAAGTTTAAAAACCAATATTGACTAAAGCTATGTAAAAAATGTTAGCAAAAATTATCAATTTAATCATTCAAAGAAAGTACCAAATGATACCATTTTATAAACTGGAATTCCCAGCAGTTTTATTTGTTTTAGAAGGCCACCCAGTGTGCTCTAACTTTGGACATTGTATAATTTACTTTTCTAATTCTCAGCTACTAAATGCTGACAGTGTGATTCTAAATAATACATTTACTTTAATAGTGTTTATTTGGTAGGAGCACAATATTTGGAAAGTATGCAATGGATTTGGAAACACCTCAGACACATGGTATTGTATCCATTTGAACCTCTGGAAAGGTGCACGTTGACTCTACTGTCAGTATGCCTGGACCATTAACTTTGCCTGAATTTAAGGACATTCCCCAAAAACACAGGTCCTGACCTTTTAGTTTGGTTCACATAGGGATATCCTCATGCTTACAGAGCTCTGATTAAGTCAACAAGGCTAGACATCAGTACTGATCCTGTGTGATTGGATTACAGGATTAAAGTTGTGATTTGTCCTACTAAAACCACTTTAAGTTACTTAAACAGATAAATCCAACTATCAGATTTCTATTCTAATTGATTACACTTTCCAAAATGAAAAAAAAACAAACAACCACCTTCACATTTTTAATGAACTATTTCACCTTCCTGTTTACTTTTTCATAAGGTGTATCTAGGGTGGGAAAGATAACAGAAATAACAACTCTGAGGGAAAAAATAGTAAAGGTGTTATTTCCCTTTCCCATGAAACTGATATAAAATACTTTTACTTTTTTATTCCCTTTGATTCCATTTCCAATCCTTATTTAAGTCCATCTCCCCATGGCCCCTGTTCTGTTTGACAGGTACTTTCTATAAAGGAAAGTCAGCTTATATCCAGGTTTTCTCATCTCATGCTGTAATTCACATTCCTCATCCCATGTTCCTGGTGAAAAGATTTATGAAAAATAACCAAGGATACGTTCAATATATTTTTTTTTCTCTTGTTACACCTTCCCCTGCCCTGGGTTTATTCCTTGCCTCTCAAGCTCTTACATGCTAGGTTGAGTCGTCCTGTATATGTCATTATTTCTCACAGCTAGAGTATCTGCTAGGATGTGGAAATGTGATTCCTTCCCAGGCAGATCAGCTGCTGGATTTGACAAGCACGTATGAGTAACAAAGGTTTACCAGATGTGTTTTCACTGATAAAAGCATTCTTTTATAGTAACTATAGTAGCTACAGCAATATCCAAAATGCAGTTGAAGTTTTGGACAATGCTATTTCAATAGGAGCCTTCAGAAAAAGCATTTCCTATATGGAGGAAAGACAGGCTGCTAAATAATCCATTCAGGAACAGCTACAATACCTCATGGGTACTTTATGAAAATACATTAGAATTTACTGTAAATTGAACAAGTAACAAAGAAGCTTGATGAAGCTTTAAAAAAATACAGTGATGAAAATCTCTACAGACTTCTGGATTGCTGGGATTGCAAAGTAAACAGTTCAGCTAAATAGAACTTAGAAGGTACAGTTACCAACTAAAAATGCCTGATTATAAACCAGGAAGAAAAGTGAAGAAGAACTCTGAAAATCATGTTTGACAGTGACAACACAGACCACACAGTTATTATTTCAACCAACAGATTGTAGCGAACACATATCATATATCACAGAGAAGGACTAGAAGCTTGCTATAGTCTGTACAGATGTTCTCACTAAGCAAGCAGCTAGAGAACAGAAGATGAAACCTGACCTAAAAGTGACCTGAAAGTATACAAGCAAGCCCTTAGAAAGGTGCTCTACTTCATCACATTTTTTTTTTAATCTTAAATGCCTTTATATTGTAGGAGAGGAGCAAAGGGCAGAAATTGGAAATGTTATAATTATTTCTAACTCTGGAACAAGTCATACGTGCTTGCAGTCATACTTGGAATGCAAGGCTTAAGATCTGAAAGGCAATTTATAGGAAGCTCTGCTGCAGAAAAGATTTTTTATTACAAGAGGCCAGACAGGAACACTGAGCTCAGAAGGGTCATTTGTGAATAACTTCCAGCTTAAGTGATTAAGGGCTCCAGCCACTAGCCCGACCCACCCCTCCTCCCTACACACACACAAAAAGGCGTATCAGAAACATCCTGTTTGTCACTGCTGCTGGCTTTTTGTTCAATGAGCAAGAGGGGAGCATTTGACTTTTGTGTTGGTTTTGGTTCTTTGCCCTTAGGGATACTTCTAACAATGCATAATACATGAAAGAATTCTGAAATACTGATTTTTTTTTCTTCTTTGAACTATAAGGTTAAAGATAAATGCATTTTGATATGCATAGAAAGCATTTATGATAACAAATAAAAGCAGCACTTCCTAAGGCTCAAAATACTGATAATGTACTTTTACAAGCATGCTTGACAAGATCCTAATCTTTTTTTCTTTTTTTTTTTTTTTTTTTTTTTAACGTAAGGTAAAACAAATAACTTTCAAAAACCTTCTTCTAAAGAGATAGGCATAATTTCATCATTTTGTTGAATTATTTTAGTTTGGTTGGCTTATTTTTTATTTTAAGCTGCTATCATATCTGCCAGAAAAGACAAGAAATAAGAAACATAATGCAAAGGTGAAGGATGTATGAGACTAAATTGCCAATTGGTTCCTTTGTCAATTTCAGATTCCCATAGAGGAGGTCTGTGCTCCTCTACAATGAGAGATCTATTGTGAAGTGCAGAAAGAGAATTGATGGCACTCTGTTAACTGTGGATGTCTAACCATATGCTGAAAACTCACAGCATCTCCTAGACTATTAGATTTATTACCCCCGTTTCTTTTTTCTCACATTAAATTTATGTTTTGAGGGAAAAGACACTCAGCATTTATCATTAATATGTTTGAATTTCACGTTCAAGGCATCAACCATTTCTTCAATATCAATATAATTTCTTTTCAGAATGAATACTGCACATAACAATAGCATGTTTCCTCAGTATCGTCACTTATGGCATCAAGGGACCCTAAGAACAACCAAAAAAACGTAAGTTAATTATGTCTTTTGATTCCAGAATAAATCATCCAGTAGCAGCTTTCAGTAGGCAGATCTGAAGTGTGAAGGTTTTCTGGACATTTTTTTTTACTGCTCAACATCAAGCAGAAAATAAATGTTTATTCTACTCCTCTAGCATCACTTTGGTCAGCAAAAGCAGTAAGTCTAGCATTTAAACCCTTAGGAAAAACATCCAGCAGTATTATCCTGACTTATGCAAGAGAATTGCTGTGTATTTTCTATGTTTATCATGGTTTTCTTTCCTCTTCTAAAATGAAACTATGGTCCAAGACTAGATGTAGTTAGTAAATACCTTGGAATTAAATTCACTGTGACTGGTTCATTAAGGTGTGTCAAAGAAAAAAAAAAAGTGTAAAAAGAAGGCCAACCAATTAGCATGGGTTGCTAATATGATTAAGCTAGCCTAGAGCTCAGCTACCACATTTCCAAAGCCAAGCATAAATGCACTTGTTTTAGAGGTTTTTAATGTTTGGTATGAGATAAACATTTTATATTGTCAGGAATAGGAGCTCTTAAGTTATATGCACATCTGTACACCTGACTGAAAAATCAGAATGAGGAGCAGCACAACTAGCTCTTCCGTTGAGCACAGACAAAAGATCTTTTTTAAAAGATTTTTATTTGTTTTAAATAGCTTGATAAAACCCACCAATCGGTATTCAGAGTTCAATTGTAAACAGTTACAGTAATTTACCACTGTGTATTGATTTTGTACATTAAGCTATTTGCAGTGACAATCCATAAGACAAGTCAAATTCAGCATATTTATAAATTGAAATGCACTGTACTAAGATAAAACAATGCCACAACTGAAAATGTTCAAAAGACTGATGTTTAACTCCCTCCTGTGGTGTAAGCAAGCAGCATCACAATCGGCTCCTGGCAGCTTAGACTGCACTCTTATTCAAAAGCCTGTATTCATTGCATTAGGACAACAGATTTCAAGTTTACTATGGAAACTCACAAGTTCAAAAGTTTTATAATAAATTTCTAAAATACATACAAAGTTGTAAACATCTTTCTCTGGAACACACACAAAAATGGTTTGTGCCAGCCTCCTCTGTCTCCCACACTGTAATAAAAAAATAATTAGGCCAAAGACCAAGGCCATGGACTAAAATTGTTTTGCATGGGTAACATCACAGTTCACAGAAAGTATTCTAGTGTCAGCATTTATAATTAGTGTCACCAGCAGGGAGCAGAACTCATCTTAAAGGAAGTTCACGGAACACTCATCAACTGATGAACCAGGCACTAAGCAATAGATTTACCTATTTTTAGGAACAAAAGCTTAATTACATCCAGATATTTTTATATTTGAAAAAAGGTGAAATTGACTGTAAGCAGAAAATAAAAGAACATTTCTACCTGGCAAAGATGGATTTTTTTTTAACCATTTTTGCTATCGGCTTCTAACTATCTAGATCTTGCACAAAAAGAGATTTTCCAAACAGACTATAACTATATTGAGATCACACAAATACACAGGATCGTTTCAAGGCAGATTTTTTTTTTTTCCTGGAAGTCCCTCAGGCCATTTTCAAAAATGTATTAGTTTTCAAATCGATTTCAGCATTAACAATGAAGTAACATTTTACTCGGTCTGAATCTTGTACCACAAATTCCAAAAAAAATAAGATCATTGATATCTTGGAATGCAATACAGAATTAATTTCAAAGTACACAGTAATACAGCTTACTTACTGCAGGGTAATAAAGGATAGCTTCATTCTAGCACTTCCATATTATTCTTATTTCACAACAACTACCAGCAACTAGTTTGTGTCCTGGTATTGAGTATATGAGCTGATCATAAATATTAACATTTTCATAAACAAGTTGTTTGTTTGAAAATTCTGTCAAGTGCAGCTCGTCACTGAGGATTAGAGGGTTTGTAGTCTGAGATACCAAAAGGGAATTCACCACAAGTATTACAAAAATCCTAAAAAGTGTTTTTCTTTCCAGTTATTGACTGTGCATCACAGAAACAAGCATCATGACACATTTTGTAATATGCAGTCTTGAAAAAAAAATGTTTTAAAGTATTAAGAGTATTTTCATGTGAATTTTTCGGAAGGTCACAGTATGACTTAAAAACAAAGTTTTGAAGCTAGTGTAACTGTTTCTTAAATTTCAACCTCAATGTATTTGATAAGCCCTAAATTCTAGCTGCAATTCTCAGCCAACAGATGTAAACAAACTTTAATACTAGATTTTAATCAAAGCAAATGCTTTGTTGAGAAAAGCAGAAATATCTCACACTACCTACTTACTGTTCTGTCAGATGTATCACTCGTCATACACCCTTATGACAGACTATGGATACTTGCATCTTGATGTGGTTACTGTCAGTTTATGTATTACAGGGGAGCATTTCTGAAATTACACAATTTCAGCATATGCTTATGCTGAAGAATGATGTGGAGGGAAGAGAAGGAAAACATAAGTAGGATCAGGCCATAATTAAAAACAAAAGGAACAACTTGACAATAAGCTGATATATTGGAGAAGTAAGTAGAGACTTGCTTCTTCCAAAAATTAAAAGAATGTATACTTTTAGTATAGGCATACACACACTCCTTAAGGAGGGGCAAACGTGGAAAAAAAAAAAAAAAGAAAACTTTGGCAAAGTTTAAGAAAGTGCCATCTTTACAGTTGTAAAAAAAAAAAAAAAAAAAAAACAAGTAGTAAGAGGTTAAAAACTGTCTACAGTTAAAATTGTCTCATGGTGCATGACAATGCATACAAATAGTTTCTAAGATTGCACTAATACCACATTGAGAATTACAACATCATCTGTACTGAATTTTGCATTGTAATGTCAAGAAGTAAATAATAGTTTGCATAAGCATTCCAACATCATACTGTGATAATACATTTTCACCCACATGCAGAACTCTGTGCACATACATTTAAAAGTATATTTTCTTTTTTTTTTTTTTTTAAAAAAAAAAAAAAAAAGCAATACACCATATAGTAAATTTCCACTTAAGTGTATATTTGTGGGAAACTATTACGCAATTCTCTAAATATTGAGTATTTTCATTGTTTTCTAATGACAGAAACACAAGTTTCCTATGTAGTACAGGAGGGATCTGGACACTGGTTGATGAAATTTTAAAAAGCAAGAATTGTTTAATAGAAATACCCCTTTTCAGCAGCAGTAGAATAGCAGGATTTAAGAGGAACTGGAAATAAGAAGGCAACTCCCGGTTCAGTTTAAAGATCCCTTGCCCCTATTAAAAGTTATTTTTCTGTACTATAATAAATCATCCAAAAAACATTCTCAACCCTAACAACACATTTATTCAGAAAAGCAATTTCCATATAGAACTTAGAGGCCACAAAATTCCATACAAACTGGTTCTAAGCAGAGACATTTCCTATTTTTGAGATGAGTTGATATTGAAACATTTGTGGAGAGAACAGTGGCCTAAACCACGTACTGTGTTTGATTTATATATAGCTTCAAAGGATTGACACCCTTTTGGTTTACTATTCTCCCACTAGAAAAGAAAAAAGCCATTTGAGCATTGTCTCTGCTAGTCAAATAGATCTATTAGTGCAAGAATAGTGTTTCCCATTTGTGGCCTCCCCATGCTTAAAGTGCAGTATATTACATGAGATTTCAGCATACCAACATCCTTTATTTGAGTTTCAGAAGGAATGTTCAAGTTAGAAAGTTACCTTTTAGGCTTTAAACAATAAAATCCAAGGCAAAGTACATAAGCTATCTTAAAAATGGATTAAATCCACTCACTTAAGACATTCTTTAAGTCTTATATTCAATATACATATAATACACAAAAAATAACATGTCACTTAACTGTATTGTATCTGTATTTAAAGTGATCCTGTAATAAGTAATTAAAGGCCACTCAATGCAAATTTTGCTTGAGACAGGACTATGTTATCTGGACTGCGATACATAGTCCAGATATTTCATCATTCCAAGATTCCCACCTGCATAAGTTTATCAATAATAAAACAGCTCTTGGCACCCCACTGTACACACAGTTCAATGCTAATTAACAGGTGGTTTCTCTCATTTTTCCTCCTTTTTTTTTTTTTTTTTTTAAATCACCATTAAGAGTCAGTGTGTTAAAAACTGGATTAGTGATTTTATGCCTTCAGCAACTTCTCTCACCTAGTAACATGTACTTGGTACTACTTACAAGCTTTTCTTTTATGTACCGATGGTTCCCAAAATACGTGGTTTCCAAATGACGTACAACAGGGAAGAGAATCTTCCAGGCCATACTCTTCATGTGAACAGAGGAGGTTCTAGGCAAATACAGGTACAACCATACCAACAGATTCTCTAAATAGGAAGTTCAAGCAATCAGTTGTGGATTCAGGACTATGTTTGGGTGCAACTTTAAAAACAAACAAAGAAACCTCACCATACCAGAAGATGGTATTTCTTTACCTGCGTAGCTACTTATAGAAATTAAAGATGCAGTTGCACATTTCTTTAAAGCAATCAAGCCAGCTTAAACAGGCTCCAGCCCCAACCTCCACTTTCATTTCTGTACCTGCAGCTCTACCAACTGTTAAACACAGCAGGGTTAAACTCTATACAGACAACAGTTGACACCATAACTCAGATAAGCCACAGACTTTTGGGGAAATGTCTTTGTTTCTTGTGTTTTGGGGAACCACATAACCTCAGCAATCTTGATCAATAAATGCTTGCGTTACTACCACTGCAAGAGTGATAAACTGCAGTAGTGGAGATGGGAGAGAAAAGTATGAACGGCTTGACAAGAAGGAAACTATTACTGTCAAAATAATTACTTCAGATACATAATGCATTATTATTTTGAAGTTCCTGTAGTTTTGTGACTAGACGTCATGTAGTCAAAAGTCTTGAACTTTAACAATTAATAAAAATATACACCAGGGGAAAAGCTATTTTTTAAATTAAAGCAAATGGCTTTTTTCCTCTTCTAACATCCAGAAGAAATAGTCAACCAGTTGGGATAACAAAAACACAACATGCCATCTAACACAAGAAGTAGTGTACCTTACTTTTAGTACTCAAGTAAGGCTTAGAAAAAAATATATCCTCCAGTATCTTGCCCCATAACACTGCTAACCAACATCTCATCTTCATAATCACGGACTTCTCTATGCTAGTATACCAACTCCCAAGCAAACATTAGAAACACTACTAGCTTTCCAGGTCAATACAATTCAAACTGAACGCAACATCATCATTTACTCCATTTCCAAAGTGAAGTAAGCTAGATAGTAAAAATGACGTGATATGTCACCCACTGGCATGAGTTTACTCCACATTAAATCCCCACTTTTAGCTCAGACTGAAGAGTTAGCTGAAGACATATCCTAACCCATCACATCAATACCTCCTTCTTTAGGGAAGTCCAAAGACTAAGGCGCACTAAGCCTATCTATACTAAGTCAGTTGTTGAGAATTTTGGACACTAAGTTCAAATTTTGACCTACTGCACAATGAGTTTCTCTACGTGTCCACAGGATCGTATTCCTACAATTTCTTATTCATAAGCAGCTCTATTGATTTCAACATGCTTGCTCCATTGCTTGCCAAACCCTGTTTTCAGAAGTCTGTCCCAAAGCCAAAGTCAACAGGCCTAGAAATTATTATTATGCCTCAGTGATAACAATCACTATTTCAAGGAAATAAATTGTTCTCTTAAAAAATTATTTATAGTGTGTCTATTGTAGCCCATTAAAACTCATGAGATCCTGTTTAAGTTAGAGCAGTATCACCCTTGAAAGGAACACTGCTGAGAATTATGCCATATTGAAGACCACCACCCCAAGAGCTTTCTGATTCGAAGTGTTTTAAGTACTGATACATTAGTTATGGTTGATTTCACACTGGGAATTCAATTCTACAAGCAGTAGTTTCATTGGAAATGGTTGTAAACAGTAGCCAAAGTAATCAGCAAATACAAACCCTTAAGAAAACAAAAGGATCTGTGCTAAACAGTCAACTTGAGTTCTAGTCTAGTGTTAACAGGACACCTGCAGAAGTCCCAGAAAGTGTTGAAATTAAGTTTGTTCCAATCAGAGGCAGACATTCTGTACTTAAAAAAAAAAAAAAAAAAAAAAAAAAAAAGCCTCTTATTTCAACAGCCAGTTTTACCAGCAACTACACAAGTATAATTTCACTTCAGCTGTCTATCACTAAAACCTGAACTGCAACCTTGTCTCCAATTTAATCAATTCAGTTTCTATTAATGTTAAAAATAATAACTATTAAAATTTTAGTATGTTTTTACCTTCACTACTGCATACCAGAGACCTGCTAGTGCAAAAGCTAGGACAGATATTACTAGCTGTATGACATGAAAACTGGTAGTCACATATTGTACACTTGAAAGCATTGTCTTATATCCAAGTGGTTGCTCTGAAGTAACAGGGATTAAGTAACAAAGAAAAATACACAATTTCTGGTTGTTTAAGAGTCCCATAGCATAATCATTCAGTGAGGCAACTGGAACAAAATAGAGATCAGTAAGCCCACCAAACTCCGGCTCTTCGAGAAGTGCAAGCTGCAACTCATTCTCTATGCTGCTGCTCACTTCTAATTCCAGAAACTGCAGTTCTTGATTACACTGCAACTTTCCCAGCCATTCATGTACAAAACATACAAAGTTATCTCCTGGGCAGCTTAAGCTAAAGTCTGCAGCAAAACTACGAGCTTTCTCCAGCCAGCCCATTACTGAAATATTAATGCAGTGAGAAATTCCATCAAGCCTGGCTTCCCCAGAAGAAAAACACAGACAAAATGAATCTTTCCAAGGAACCGCTGGACTTGAGTTTCTCCCTGCTGATTCACTCAAACTCAGAGGCATTTCTTTGCCAACATAAGGCAGAGGTATATTAATAAAGAGAGAACAATTCCTGATGTTAAAATAAAATAATTCTTTTTGTAAACTGCTACTATGATTCTGAGAGTTGTTCAACACGGAATGTACACGTGTCAGGTGAGCTGCAGCCTTGTGATGACCTGGGCCACTGTCACATACTCTTCCTGGGTTTAAATCTTCTTCCTTCATATTCCTAGAGAAGACAAACATAGCTTTGCTTTTTCACAGCAGAATGAGCTTGAAGAGGAACGTGACTGACTGTAGTCGCAGCATAACAAGTGACAATTCAGTGGATCTCAATATGGACCTACAGAGAAAGGATACAGAATGTTATTACACTAATTTCCCGCCCTGATATTTTTTTTTTCTAAGCTCATCCCACAAGAAAAAAAAAAAAATCATCTTTTCTCTAGATCTTAGTACATAGAAAAACAAAAATTCTTTAACATAGGGAGGAACCCAAATGCAGAACTTAAGAGTAGTCCAAACAGACAAGTCACCCTACAGACTGCTTTGAACATATCTAAAGGGGTAGGAGGTGTAGCCAAATATGAACTTTATTCTGTACTTTGAGTTTGATGTTACCAAAAGAGTTTGTACCAAACATCAATGTGAGTCAGCAAACGAGCAGCTAGGAAGATTGACTCTGTAACAGCATGATTTTCCCTCACCAGTACAAACGCAGACTGTAACTGATTAGAGGCTTAACGTTAAAGGCAAATATTAAAGTCATGTTCCTGTAAACAGAAGTACATGCTGCAGTCAGTCAGAGACAACGCCGGAAATCAAGAAGGTGGCGAGAACAGCTTCCCGAAGGGAACCGGCCAGACTGGCAGTTAGAGGACACTGCTTATGCTGCAGCCAAATGACAAGCTGATGGTATTACAAGAGAACCATTACGTAGCAGCATAGATAAGAAGCAAAGGCGAGGCATTTTTAGCCACCGAGCTTATTACTATGCCACGTGTGTAATTTTTGGCAGCGTGGCTCAATATTAAGCTTCAGAATTGCAGGACAAATGCGTCCCAAAAATAAAAACATGAGGCACCGCTTTTTGACCTCTTCCCTCTCCAGCGTGCCTTTTACGAGTCGCAGGCTGCAGGCAGCCTTATCTGTTAGCACTCGGCCACCAGCCAGACGTCAAAACTTTGAGCACTGCTATGTTTACGAGCAGAGAGAGCGCCCAACCTTTGGCTACACCAGATGTCCGTAGCCTGCTTCTGTTGCCAGTTATGTTAAAAGCAAAGCTCTCATTTCGGCACCAAACCAATAAAACTTCCACCCTGTGAGGGATACCAGGAATGCCTTTAGGTCACAGCTTGTTTAGGGAGCCCCCCGTTTTGTAGAAGCCAGGAGAGACGTTAAACGTGACCTGTCATTGTCACGCAGTTACATTGGGAGTTAAAGCTACCCCTGCGTTCTCCCTGCTAGAGCTTGTTCTTGGCTTTAAACACGTCGTTTTATTAGGAAATTATTTTATCAGGCACCGAGCACACGACACCCGAACAGAAGCGCTCCCAACCCAAGCTGAGGATGCCCTCAAGCCCAGGATGACTCGGTAACGAGGACAAACGCGAGGACGGCACACGGGGACACGGGGGCTGAGCAGGGAGCACCCCGGAGGGCAGCCCGGAGCACGGGGCCGGCCCGGCGCCGCCGCCCACCCACCTGCAGCCGCACGTTGAGCATCATGGAGGCGACGATGTAGAGGTACGGGAAGTTGATGCGGAGCTTCCAGGCCAGGTCGAAGAAGATGAGGAGGGTCCTGGTCAGCCCCTTGCAGAACACGCCGTACGACCTGGCCGCGGCCGACTGGGAGAGCCTGGCAGCCAGGGCGGACAGCGCCGCCGCCATAAACCCGCGGCCCGGCCCCGCCGCCCGGGCCCCGCCGCCGCCGCCGCCACCGGGTGTCAGCAGCGGGGAGGAGCCCCCCGCCCAGCGACGTGCGCGCCGCCGCCTGCGTGCCGCTGCGTGCGCGCCGCCGCCGCCTGCCGGCCGGGGCACGCCTGCCTGAGGGCGGCGCGCGGCCGTTGTGACCGTTGGGGTGGGCGCGGCCGCTCAGTTCCCTCAGCCCGGCCGCCGCCCGACGTCGGGTGTTGGGAGCCCTCGGAGAGCGGCTGGGGCTCCTCACAGCCCCTCCAGGCGGGTGGGCTCTCGCCGCTAGGGAAGAGGAGCCCCAGGGCTTGGTTCGTTGAACCTCCTCAACGCAAATGAGTGGGCTGTCCATGTTGATAATGATTTTTGCTCCCCCCCCCCTCCCCCCCCCTTTTTGTTTTTGTAATTCTGTGCTTTATGCAGTTCGGCGATCAATGCTGAAAACCACCTATTTCCACAAGCAAACGCTTTATGCTTTTCAAGGCAGCACTTCAATTCTGAATTTAAAAGCAATGTTCATAGGTTACACTTAAACATTTTTTAGTCATACTCTAGGAAGCTCTTTGAGGTACATTATCATCATGACACTTAACTTTGCCAGTAGGGGAAAGCACCCCAGAACAGACAACCCATATCATTTATGAATATAATGAAACAAGAAAAAAATGCCCTTTTCTACTAGAACTCTTCTATGTAGTTTTCATTCAATTAACTTTTAATAACTGTAACGTGAAACAGAAAAATCAATCTATCGATCTAAACTCTTCGTGAAATATTATTGTATTGCCACAGAATCACTCTGGTGCACAGGGAGAAATTCCGGTACAAAATTGGACACGCTCCCAGGTTTATCTGCAGTCCCTTTGTCTGAAATGCTGTTTTGTTCGTTAGCTACATAATAGAGCGGAAAACCCCTGGAAAACTCACTCTGTGTTTGGAAACTGTAAACAGTCCAATTAAGGAAAATACAGGCACTGGCTTGTGCTCTCAGGAACTGGAGTATTTTAAGGATGCGGCGTGTTTTGAGGGCTTGTCCGTCCTGCAGGTGAGGAGGTACCGCAATACCTTCCTGCTGCCTGAGGTACCAGGCAGCCCCTCCAGCCTGATCGGGACTAGAACGTGGTTGTCAAGGGCAGAACCAGTCACTGGAGCTGTCCTTAACCAGTTCTTTCATCTTATCCAGCTTCTGAACAGATCTGAAGAAACCCGCTTGGATCTCAGGCCTTCAGATAAGCCTCTTATGAGTGTGGAAGTCCAGGACCCCCTTCCTTCACTCCCTGCTTTTTGATTCTGGACAGCTGTAGCTCATTGCGGTCATCTAAGCAGATCTGACCGAATGTCAGACTGTGGAGTTAAATGCTCTCTCAGAGCTCTCTCAGACTATCCTACTGATTCTTAAAAGCAAAACACTGCTTATTCAGATCAAAAAAGTATCAAAGAAAATGCATCTTTTAGAACCCACCTTATCAGATACCTATCCATCTTCCCCAGGGTTTCCAAGCAGATTCAAAGCTCTTTGGGTCCCTCTTCAGTCACAGAAGAAGGACTGTTTGTCAGTCCTTTAATCAAAGCTGAAGAATCCCCTTTGAGGCCAGGATTGATCTGTCTATGATCTGTGATGTCTATGATTTGACATCTCTGTGCCTAGGTCTCTTGAGCCTACCTGCACTATTAAAAGGAGGAGACAGGGCTTACCTGCACCATCTTCATTTTGGAGAACATGAAATAATAGCCTCCACTCTCCTCACAACTTCATTCATAAAGTATCCCTTGGGTTATTTCAGCACATCATTCAAAAAAAAGGGAAAGAGACTGAAGTTATGTATATTATTCATAAAGTGAATGCAATAGCTTGCAATTCAAAAAGGTTTCCAAAGATGGGCATATGCTTCTTTCTGCAAGCAGTAGTATTATTGCTGTGTAGTATGTCTATCAGTTCAGCTGGGCTGTTTTGTGAAGACAGTGGTGCTGTATCTTTTTTTCCTCCACATCTGAAGTTTTTAATAACCCTGTTAGTACTGAAGACACTGAGGACACAGGAACAAAGATGTGTCCAGGTGCTACAACTGAAATTCCAAGTTAACTAAAATTCTTCAATGTCTCCATTCCTTTCTCTGTTATATGTACTGCAGCCATCTATTCTAGCAGATGAGCACAAAGTAATTTAGCTGCTCTAAGACATTTAGCAGCTTTTTGAGATTATATTGAATGCAACATGATATATAAAGACTAAATCAGGAAGCTGATTAGGTTGTATTTATCAGTTGGTATCTGTCAGATTCTCATTAGTTTGGGCTCATGTTGTTAATTGACAGAATTGTGACACTATCAATTTCAAAATCTTGATTAAGAATTTGACACACAAGAGAAAATACTGACGTTAAATTACTTTTTACACTAAAATAAGCAATATCATTAATAAATTAGGTCATAACAACAAGTTAGCGTTGGTATTGATTTGGATCTAATTATTTAATTAAATATTGTGTTTGATAAAATAATCTTTAGTTTTCCAACAAAGAAATGCAAAATGAAAAGATAATTCAATTGAATACCAATTGAAGAGCTTCATCAGATTTTGTCACATCAGGATTTGGAAATTAGCTACTTATTCAAAATTAAAATAAACCCCAAAGCCACCCCCCACTTCCTCCTTTGATTTCAGCTCTGTCATGGTGGTAAAATCCTTCCTTTTCAATTTAGATAAAACACAGATTACTTTAATATGCAGAAGTTCAAAACTATTGACATGCAATTTGTGGCTGAGAGCTGCAGAAATCCTTTTCCATCAATTTAGTGCCATCATTCCATTTTGCTTCCTAACCCTGACTCGCCTTTCTCTGTTGTATCAGACAAGCACACCCTTATCTTTGAAGTCCTTTCATGTTTTATTTCATTCTGCTTAAAATTTCTCCTCAGGAATTCAAATATTTATTCTTCTATTCAAAGAAAAAATGTTGTTAGTCAACATTACTCTTGTTACATTTTCAAAATGTACTCTGAAGCTTTCTCAACTTTTATCTGTTATGTTTAGGAGTTCCTCATATGCTCATACAAAGATTTCTCTGTTCTCCTTCAGCGCTTATATGATACTTTACTTCCAAAAGAAATAAAAATTAGGCCCTGGATGTGCATACCACATAGACCAATGTTACCTAACAGCATCCCCATATTTAACTATATCTGTCTTTCATCTGCTTTTGGATAGGCCTGTTTTGGGAAGGGACGTCTCTGCGCTCTGGTGTGTAACACAAAAGTCCTTGTGCATGTGATTGGGTCTCCAAGGTTCTCTGTAAGAGCTACAAAAGCAGAGATACACTATGAGCACTTTGCATTTCAATGAGAGAGAATTTAGGGTTATTTATACTTAGTTTCTTTCTGGTATCTTTTTATATCCATTGCTATGTATAAAAAAAAAAAAAAAAAAAAAAAGACAATTGACAACAAAATGATTGCAAAAGACCGAGATCATAACAAAAACTTGAAAAAGAGAAAAGTCAGATTTTTTAAACAATAAAACATTTTGTTCTCTTCAGTTCCTGTAATCTTCTGTGCTCTTTTGGACTGAAAGTTCACTTAAAAATAAATAAAGAAAATAAAAGAAAAAAGAGAGAAAAGAAAAAAAGAGCCAGATGGTTCCTAACAAACCTCTTCTTGTGAGTGGGTTTTTAGGGCTGCAAGGAAACTTGTCAACAGCTCTGGTAGCCCGTCTGCTGATGCCGTGCTTTCCTTCCCCAGCAGCAACCAGCCTTGGCACTCTGCAATCCCAGGCGGCCCTCAGAGGGTTTATTGTCCCTGCTGACAAAAGCGTTCAGTTTACTCTTTTGGTTTGTGATGTCTAATTTTGAGCCCCCTCTCTACAAAATCTTTCAGAAAATTAGGTGTACAACACGCTGCGGATTCTAACAGCACATTGTTGTTGAGTCATAGTTAGATGCAATTGAAGCTCCTGACAATATGAATAACTCTTGCAGAAGCTATTGTGTTACCATACAGTGCTGCAGTGAGCTTGTACTGAGAAGCACTGGTCCTCTAACATACACAATGCTCAAAAGACACGAGACTACATTTGAACAGGCGTTTTTTGTCAGTTAAAAAAATGCAAAATCTAACAGGATATCAAATTAGCTAGCTGCCAGAAGTATGCAGAAACACCAGGCACCCAATTGCATCTCTTGCTATTGGGTGAAAACAGAAGGAAGGTGATTAACCTATGCCACCGTTCACATAGATTGTTCTGCAAACAGGACAATTTTGTAATTGTTATATTTAGGAACTGCGGAATAAATCAACTTATTTGGGGAAGTCTTCCTCTTCACAGGAAGAAGCAGTTTAGCAGCTTACAAATGTACATGCATTGGGAAAAAACAAAAATCAACAAACAAACAAACAAACAAAAGTTTTCCAGAAAAGTTTTTAATTCAGCTGAGAAGTAGGCTTCTTACCTTTTGCCTGTCCTCGGGCAAATTGACCACAGAAGACTTGTCCTTGTAGGTCCTAGCTTTACTGAAGCTCATAAGCACGCCTGCAAGCCTGGAGCAAAAGTAACTCTTGATCTTTCAAAGGAGTTCAGGTAGCCAAGTCAAAGCTCGTAGCCTTCAGTCTTTATTCATGTGAAGAATAATTGGCAGGTGGAAGGCAATATAACTAGTGGGGCTGAATGGACTTCTGTCATGGCTAAACCTTTACCCATTTCCTCAATATCTGAAAGCTCATTTCTGTGAAATGCTTGATACCAACATAGGTAGAAGATGAGGGGAATCTCTTGTTTACACATCTGTGTACTTCGGCAATGTCTCACCTAATGGCATAATTTGATGCCTTTCAGTTGGCAAAAAGACTTATTCCCTTATTTCTGCTGAGGTATTTACAGTGATAAATAAATAAATAAGAGAGTTCTAATGTCTTGTTAATAAATATATAATAATGTCTCTATTCCAAAAAGCTTACAGCCATATACAGGGATTACTGTGTAGTCCCGCTGTCTTCAGCAGCTCTTGCTGTAGTGAGCGCTGTCTGTTACTGCTTGCTAAACCTGAGGGGAGGCAGAAGTGAATGCAAAGCCTTATGTGGTTTTTATAACTGAAATTCTGCACAGAAGAGGTATTTGTCAGAAGCTATCTAAAGAAAATACAGGACTTGTTTGTGTCGTGTATGTATACCAGCTAAATCATCTATGCTAATATGCTAATATCACACAAATACAATGCATTTATTTTACAACTTTTCCTTATTAATTTAGAGATTTATATATGAACATTTTATTTGCATACTCCTTTAATCTCTTCTCTCTGATGCAGCAAATGCTGACATTTAAAAGCTGTGGTTCCTTTTTTACTGCTGGCTTTGGTTCCTCTAGAGCAGACTGAGTACTATATTTGAACAGTGTACATATCACATGCTAGTACTGTGTTTTTTTTCAAAGCTCAGGAAACTAATCATGCCAAAAATGTCTGCTTGGAATAGCTAAAACTTGTGGATGATTATTTGTGGATTATATTATTTTTAATATGAATTTTATGTTACTATATCTCCCCAACTTCTGTGAAGATTTCCTCTTCTCCGAACAGCTTGAATACATCCTTCTATCTTGATTTAAAAGTGGGAAGGCAAAGGGGCTCAGTGAGTGACAGGCAGGCCACAAAGGCAGGTAATGTCACAGATGGAACTAGAATCCAGGAGGAAATGTTGGTTCCCTAGTCCTGTGCATAAAGATTTCTTTCTACCAGTTACTATATATCCCTAATACTATATCATTAATCACTTGAGTTTTACCAGCAACTCAAATGAGGATAAAATCTTTAAGAACAAAATTTTTGAGACAATTCTTTTAGCTTTTATTGTAAGATGAAAAAGCACTGAGAAACCCTATTTTTCTCCAGTAAGATAAATCTCTCAAGTTGTTTTGGGTGTTTTTGGTGGTATGTTTTGTTTTGTTTTGTTTTCTTCCTTTGTTTTTCTTCTGATACTAATACAAATATGTAAAGAGACAAGAGTGCAGCATATGCTGAAAGCCTTACTCCACCCTTTAGTAGCATGTGATTCACTTCATGTAAAATTGACTCCTTCAGTCCAACCCCTAATTTCAAGTGGCTGTGAGCTCCGATTACAGCTTTTTGCCCCAAAAACAGTTTTGACGCTACCCATAAACAGGCTTTTACTTTGACTTAGATATTGTAGCATGTTATTTCCTGGAGGCAATTGAACAGAACTGGTGTCTGCAGGAAGTGTCATCTAGGAGCAGTAGTACACATCCATGAATCACTCTTAGGTGTCCTGTTTTTTTCACTGACGTGTTTTCTCGTATGTACCGTGTGTATACTGGTACTTCTTTACTTCTCTGTGCATTTGTTTATGGTTTTATTGACGAACTAACATGTTAAAGAAGACAGTAGTAGTTTGGGATGAAAGATGCTATAAAAGTGCAAATTATTGTTGTCTCTGTAATGCTGATGTTTTGTGTCATGGTGACTAACACTTTCCAGTATTGCATCAGTGTGATTACCCTGCCACTCCCCATCCACAAAGGATAATAATTCTTCTTCAGTGCCAGCACATACACAATACACATATTCAGGCAGTACCCGAAACAATTTTAAATAAGGATTTCCTCTTGATGTCTAAGAAATACTTTCAACAATTGTAATGGATGACAGAAGACAAGGTGATAGGTTATGGAACAATATTAGGACTGATCTAAGCCTCGACTTTATGATTCATAACTTTATCAGAATTATGGAAAAATTTATAATTGGTTATAGCTACTGCCATTCATTCTTTTCTTTTTACATGCTCCTCTGTGTACTACATCTGTAAATATTCTATATACAACTCAGCAAAGCAATCATATCTATCAAGCTAATATTTTTTTCTGTTAAGCTGTTTGTTATGAACTTCTCGCTCCCTTGTCCTGTCTTTCATCCTGTTCTTTGGTTCTACGTTTATTTATGTTGTCAGATCGTTTTGGTGTATTCCCTGTGTCCACTTCTCTGATTCTCAGGGGAAAAACATATATGCAAAGTGTTAAACATTAATAGCACTATGTAAGGGACTTTTTTTCTTTTTGAAAACAAATACACTTAATAAGAGTGAAGCAAAAATGATGTAAGAACAAATTGAAACATATATTAAATATGTTGAAGTTTAATAATAGAATAATTAATGTATCGTGTCATCATATCAAGGAGCATACACACAAGAATTTGTCTTCCAGAGCATGTAAAGAATATTTACCTTAAAAGAGATATCAGTTAGGAATGCAACTGAAAATTTTGAACAATTCCAAAAGGCTCTTTTTTTAGGATATTGGAAGGAATAAAGATATACAAACATGTGGGAAAAACACTGTAGGACTCTATTACTGTCATTATCTATCCAAACTGTAATATTGTTTTCAATGACTAATAGCAAATATTTATCTACATATTTTATAATATTAGCATTTATATATCCAATTACAACTGTAAATTTAAAGCGTGCTTGAAGCATACCCTGTGCTTTGACTTAAGTAGTTTTTGACAATGCTTAAAACAATTGATCCCAAAAGAATCAGATGGAGGAGCACTGAAAAGAACATACATAAAAAGATTGCTTGTCTCACGGCAGGATCATAAAAGCAATTGTTGCTAATGTGAATGTTTTCTCCATTACAGCCTTCATGCTTATCTTTCTGTGCTATTTTGTAATGAGATTGTAAATGTCGCTGTAGTTCCTCTTCATGTAAAAAATTCCAATCATCCATCTGGGTTACACTGAGCAAAAAAGAACCAGGGAAGGAATTGGTAGGTGGTGGGATAATCAGAAGCAGTTTTACACAGCACTTGAATCTGTCCACATTCTGGATCTCCCCAGGACCCTAACATAAATTAGACAATCTTTACGTCTGCTCTATTTCTGTGCAGTATCTCAAAGGCCTCAAAAGCTGTTGTAGCAGCCAAGAACAGCAGGAGCACTGTGCTACTGCCCACACCTCTCTTCCGCAGCTCCCAGCTGCTGGGTAGGGAATGGTTGCCAGGTCATTGGCAGGAGCAGACTCTTGGCTTTCAGGATATTTAGCTTAAATGACAAGTCATTTTCGCTTCCATCTGTATGAGGGAACATGGACATACAAGTGTTGCAAAAATAGCCTTTTAGTTTACAGCAGTTGTTATGTTTTCTTCACTAATGTGAAATATCTGAGAATTATCTTTGCTTGAGAAAGAAAAATGGAAGAGATTAAATATCATGGGATGCTCTGTCCATTGATGAGGTTTTGTTGTATGGTATCAAAATCATTTAGAAATGTTCTGAAATTAATAGATTAAACCACTTGAAAACCATCCTTGGTGGTACACTCTATCAATTTCAGTGAACTCATCCACTTGGCACAAGAAGCATGTGCTTTTCCCCATACTTTCTTTGAGGCCTGGACGGATGGCAGTGTGGAGAGAACAGTGGTTGTGTGCATCAGTCCAACCAGAAGCTTCTCTGCCAAGTAGAATAATGGCAAGAACTAACTGTAGAAATGAAAAGGCTCCTGGGATTGTTGGACCTGCTCTGCTTGACTTTCACTTCAATAGTTACTAAAAATAACTGGTTTGCTCAGGGAAAAAAAGGAACCCAAGGCTCTTTGTAGCCTGGCAGTCCTAGTGTGAGTGGCTCGGGCTGTCCCGTCTCATGAAGCTGACTGTGCACTGATCTGTCTGAAACTTGCCAGCAGAATTAATTAATGTCACAGCGTGTCAGGAGGAGGGAGGGCAGTGCGAGGGTCTGTCGATGAAAGGAATTGCTCTGGCCCTGCGCTGTGCTGGCACGCTGAGCAAGAGGGGCCGGCCTGTGCTGTGTGGCTGTCCGGGGAAGCTGATGTCCACCCACAGCGGCACGCAGGGAGCCCGGTGGGTGCTCCAGTGCCCCGAGTTACATCCAGGCGGCGACTGCAAAGCAGATGTCGCTTCACACTGACACATTTCCAGAGATGCCGAGCGCTAACGCGTGCACCAGCCGCAGATGGCTGGGAGGGCCGTGGTGGACGGCCTCAGGAGCGAGGCACGGGCTCACACAGCGGTGTCCGCACCCCGCCGGTTGCCGAGGGGTTGCTCGCGGCCCGTCCCCAGCCGCGGGGCCCGAGGGGCTCACAAAATGGTGGCCGCACCCGGCTCCTCGCGCCCCCCACAGCAGCCAGGCTCCTGCCCTGACGGGAGGCCGGCGGGGCCGCGGCGCAGCCTCCCGACGGGCGAGCTGCGCCCTGGCCACGGCGGGACAACGCCCTTCGGCGAGGCTCCGGCCGAGAAAAGAGCCAAACGCCGAGGGACCGCGCTGGGGACACCCGAGGCGGGCGGCGCTGACTGGGCCGGCAGCGCGGCCATTGCGGCCGCTCCCTCCCCGAGCCGAGCGGGGCCGAGCGCTGCCGAACGCGCCCGAAGTCCTCGAGGCGCTGCCGGAAAAACCCGAAGGGCGCCGGTTGAAACCCGAGCGCCTCCGGAGATAGCCGAGTGGCGCCGAAGCGGCGGCGCTGAAGCGGCTGGCCGTGAGGGCGGGGTGCCGAGCGCGGCCCGGGCGGATGTGAGCGGCGCGGCCGCTTCCTGCTCGCCCGCGGCCCGCCCTCCGCACCCCTCCTCTGCGCTGCGCTCCGCTCCGCTCCCCGCCTCGGGTGGTGGCCGCTGCCTCGTCCCCGCTGCCAGCCGCAGGGCGGAGGCGGCCGCGACCCGCTGCCCAGACCGCCGCCCGCCTCTCCCCGCTCGGCAGCAAGGCCCCGCCGCGGCGGCGCAGCCCCGATGCAGGCCATCAAGTGTGTGGTGGTGGGCGACGGGTGAGTCCCGGCACGGCCCTCGGCAGCCCCGGCGGCCGGAGCGAGCCCCGAGGGAAGCGGCGGGGGGAGGCCGGGCCCTGAGGGGAGCCGCGAGGGGGGCGGCGGGGCCCTGAGGTGATCGGAGGGGCCGTTGGGGGGGGGCGCTGAGGGGGGCGGCGGGGCGCTGAGGGGGGCCCTGAGGTGATCGGAGGGGCCCTGAGGGGGCCGGGCCCTGAGGGGGCCCCGAGGGGCGGCGGCGGGCGTGGGCCGCGGCTTCCTGCTGGCGGCGGGGGAGGGGAGCGGAGCGCGGGGCGAGGCGGCGGCTGCCGACAGCAAATGGTGGCTGCGGCGCCGGCAGCGCCGGGGCTCCGTCCCCTCCCGTCTCCTCCTCGGGCCCCGGAGCGCGGCGGGAGCCCCGGAGCGGGGGCCGGGGGGTGCCGGGGGCCAGGCGCTGCCGCTGGCACTTGGGGCTCGCTGGGGGGAGCCTTGGGAGGCGCAGCGCGCACCGGGACGCCCCGCCGGTGTCTGGGTGCCTGCGGCTCGGAGCGGTCCCGCAGCCGGGGCTCGCAGTGAGACCGGGCGATCTCAGCACGCCTGGGATGCTCGGGGCTGGGACCGTGCCTCTGGCGGCCCGAGTCTCGGCTGGTAGGGCTCCCAGCACAGGGTTAGGGTTCCTAGCCCAGGGAGGCTGCTGAAGCAAGGGAAACAGCCAACAGACGGCACGCAGGTCTGTGCTGACTGTTGTGCCTATAGCGTCCTGAGCACGGTGTTACAGACTAGTCAGGAACAACTTGAGGAGGCTTTTTAGAACCAATTTAACTCCCAAGTTTCAGATTTCAATATAACGAATGCCAGAATTGTGGTGGGGAAAGAGTTGGTGTGTTTACCACCGAGTATTCTCTGTGATGCTATCGCCATCAGCTCAGAGGCATTCTCTCTCTTACTGGTCGTCAGAGCTCAGGGGAACATCACGGGCCAGCTGGAAAACAAGACTCGTCTTATGCAATTTGAGAGTTGTGGTGGCTTTTTTTTTTTTCCCTTGGTAGAAACAAAAATCCCAGTGTAGGCTGAGCATAATTGGTATCACAGCAAACTTCTGTAGATGACAGAGGAGTGTAAGTGTAGTTAAATGGGCTGGCCACTCTGTGTAATTTCATGTGGTGGATTAGTCTTCAAGCTATTTGTCTGTGTTTTAATTTTTGTAAATATACTTGGAATTCCTAAAAGACATCTAAGTGTGCTAGAAAGATAAAATTACCTAGTATAACAGATTTGTTTCGTCTTCTTCTGCTGTACAAGATTCTGAGCAGTAAGGACATGTGTTCTTCCATGTTCTTCTTGCTTGACAACCATCTTGACAAATGAAGACTTCTCAGAGCAGTGTAATTCAGTGATGCTGGATAGAATGACTCTGGACTGGCCTTTTGGTTGTATTGATTTTAAAAACAACTAATTTGGTTTTTATTGTGTGTGTGTTTTTTTTTTTTTTCAATTCAGCTGAACTGTTGTCTATGGCGGTGCTGTAAATAAAGGTGATGCATCATGTTTGGGTGGGGAAAAAGTTCCATCTACTTCCTCCTGGATTTAAGAACTCTGTATAGGCAAACTGTATGTTATTCAATAGTTCGTTCAACAAAGCAGCTCTTTTTTGTCCCTGGCTTTATAAATTACTCCTTTTCTAAATACATTTACTGCTGCTTGTATTGGAAATGAAAGTGGTGCAATTAAGTTATTCCCATATATGTGAACAAAATACAGTAGTTTGATTGGTTTTTCTTCCTCCCTAGTTAGCAGAATGTCTCTCAAGATTGCATTTAGATACCGTTGCTCATTTTTGGTAGCTTTTTATTGTCCTCCACTGAGGTTTTTAGGTATTTACTTACTTGTGTTTCTTTTCTGCTTCAAAAGCTCAAGCAGTACAGGTATTATTGAAAATGTGTAATGTTTGGCTTAGATAAGGCTAGAGCTTTAGTGTTTCTGTAAAACAATGCAAGTTAAAGATTTGCTTATGTGATATAAAACTTCAGTACTGTTTTATGTACCTTTTGCAAAGGTCTGCTAGGAACAAAATAAAGCTGTAGAAGTACCTGTGACTTCTTTTTCTTAATTTGTAAATGAGCAGGCTGTTTCTGATATACAGACTGTGTTTGTTCTTCGGGCTCTGTCTGATAATCTGTTTAGAGATCTAATGTGACTGGCAAAATGCTGGAAGGAATGCGAGTTGTGCTATCTCATTTTGCCCTTGCTCTCCTCTTCACTGTAGGGATTGTGTCAGGAAAAATAAATGGCAACTGTTGCTTGCACTTCTTGTAGATGCAGATAAGTAGGAATGTGCAGGACAGATGAAGAGCACTCCACTTGAATAACAACTACAGGAATTGCTGCTGATTGACACTTGAGAGAAAGCACTGGTATAGGTTATTTTTAGCAGCTTTTGTTTTCACTCTAAAAAAGCATCTGTTAAGTGGTATGAAATCTCAAGTGATCTCATGTAAAGCTAGGGGAAGTTCTGCATTTTGGAGAAATGATTACTGGGTGCCAGAGAAATGGTCAGACTTCACGCTCTGCTGTATGTACCTACTGCAGAAATATTGTAAGAGCGGGAGAGGTGAATGGAGAGCCCCTGTTTGAAATTGGGCTCACCTTGAGGCCCTGCCTGCTAGAGCCATGCTGTCGAGAGGAGCGGGGAATAACTGGCTTCTGCTCAAGTGCAGCGTGGTGCTTGGGGAGGGTACTGAACACCTTGCATCTCTCCAGTCCACAGAGAGCACAGTGAGTTGAAGTTTGGAGATTTCCATTGTTGCCATTCTAAAGTTAATGCATAAATAGATGTAAGTTCTGAGCAGCGTACTGGGGAGAGAGTGTCTCAGCAAGCAAAACAGCTTATCTGGAAGAACAGCGGGTAACTCAGCCTACAGCAGAAATGCTGCGCTTCGCACCTGACAGTGAAGTTTGAGTGGAGACCTGGGCTGTGCATCCTGGCAGAGAGAGAAAGAAAGGAGGGAGGCACTCCAGGAGTTCTGCGGGCTGCCACCTGTTTGCAGATGTCAGCGTTTCCGGACTGAAACCAGCAAGTACTGCAGCTGGCCTCCACTGCCATGGCTGCAAGTGGCAACGAAACTCTCACAACTGGTTTTTAGTTGCAGGCAAGAGGGAGACTGTGCACCATCTGTGCAGCCCTGGTGCCTTCAGAGCAGAAGAAATGCTGGTGCAGGTCCTCGGGTGGCATTTCTGGTGTCACCTAATGTCACCTAACATGGCTCCAGGCAGCCCCCGTGCTTTGGGGAAACTTTGCAGAACTGGTCAGTGTGAATGAGGCCTGGGAAGAGAGATGGCTTGTTCTGTTTGCAGGAATGAGTACGTGTGCTTTTGTAAAGATTGATTCCTGGATGGTGCCAGGAAGCAGTGAGGGATTCACTGCCGTCTTTGTAAGCCTTTTGCTTACTGTTAAGTGGTTAAAATGCCGGATTTCTGTAGGCCGTGCTTTTAATTACAGCCAAATGTTACCAGTTGCATTTGATGTACTGGTGGGAGGACAGAGCTATGATTAAGTAGTTGCTAGAAATTTTGTTACAACTAATACTGGCTTGGTGATATTTTAGGGCCTTAATCTTTATGTACAGGGGTTTATACTTTGCCGAGCAATTGGATTTGGAGTTCCTTAGTGCAGAACCAGACACTTTAAAGGACAGCTGAAAGTACTCAGAGGCTGTTCTCTATTTATAAAGATAGGTGTTGGTGTTCATTTTTAAGACTGGTGACTATAATGATCTGATTCATGGGGCAGTGAGCCAAAAGGCAAGGAAAGCAGGAAACCGAGGATGGAGCAAGCCTGAAACAGGGTTGTTGAACGTGTTTTTTCTTGTTCAAATGACTGATCGGTGCTGCAGATACACACTGCAGACACTTCTAAGCTTGGAATGAAACCTTTCACCACCTCCTCCTTGCACTGTTTTGATTAGCCAGAGCAGACTCACCAGTTTCTGAGCAAGGTGAACAAAGAAGCCTGAGCACAGAGAAAAGTTCTTGCTCTGCTGCTGGAAATGTAAAGTTTCACATCAATTTGTTAGAAGCTTGCATTATCTGTAAGGAGCCCGCTGGTAAATGAAGCATCAGACCAAACAGGTTCCAGAGGCATGAGAACACGTGGCCTCAGAGGTTTCCCTAAGGATCTGCCCTTTGCTCCTTGGTGCTCTGAGGGTTTTCACGTTTGTCCTTCGTGAGCCTGCTTTATGGCACTAGGAGCGCAGTCCTGCGATATGCTGTGGCTGCTGAGACAGCCCAGGGAGCGAAACCCACACGGTGTCCCTGTGGGGGAGGGAGCAGCTTGCTGAGGCTCCTGGTGCTGGCCTGTTCGTAATGCTCGCTGGGGCAAGAGATAAGGTGGGATCTCCTCTCTCCTTCTGACGCTGGGTCGCGCTGCTCCCTAACTTCTCCACCAAAGTTTCTGTGAGGTAAATCCCTGTCCTGCTTCTGCCAACCAGCAGATCTCAAGCTTGTTGCTTTGGGAAGACGTTCAGATTGTATTTACTGAGAGTAGAGAGAAATTGTGGCACTTAACTCTTACAGCTTGGTACGAGAGGATGTGTGCTGACAGCAGGTCGGGCTGTGGAAGGGGCTGGCGTCGCCTTCCCTGGGGGCAGGCAGGGAAAGCAGCACAGACAGGCGGCCACCGTGGGGGGGGGGGGCACAGAGGGCTGTAGGTGGGATGTTGTGCTAGGGGGCAGCTCAGAAACATTACACCTAAAAAAACGGGTGTGCGGGACAAAATCCTGATGTTTTGCACACTGAAGCAACTCTTCTTTCATTGCTTGAGTGCAGGTGGTGGTGTCATCAGGTGCTGCTGTCGTGTCACTTGTGGGCTGCAGCATGCTTGGGAACTTGTGGTTATGCACCTCAAATTCACTGAGCCTGCCTTACATCGCGCGTCACTGGGTAAGGCTGGTTGGGTAATGCTGAGTGCTAAATGAATTTAAGTAATACTTTGAAGATGGTCGTGGGTAAATGAAGTGGCAATCCATAGTCTTCCAGACCAAGAGAAGAAATGCCACGATTCAAATGTGAAATTCAGATGTGAATGCCTCAGACGCTTGCAGCAGCAGAGCTAGTAAGCCCATGACTAAAGCTCATTTCTGTGAGCTGTTTTTTTTCTTCTGCAAAAGCTAAAGGATAAAAAGATATTTTTAGCAGTAGCATTTGGTTCCTGGGAATATTTGTTGTTGTTTTTTAATATTAACTGCAGTTCTGAACTAAAATCTTGCTGAGTTACTTGAGCTTGTGGCAAGTTTAGGAGGCATATGCATTGAACCTAATGCTGATGGCAAGATTCATCTGTAAGGACAGTAAGGTGTCAAAGTTTCTGCTGGCTTGCTTTGAGCACGTGGTTTTAGAGATGCAGTTTGTCTGAGAAGAGTAACTGAGAGGACTGTGAGACAGTTTGGATTCTTTCAGGCATTATTTGCCATCACCTCTGAACTCTCTAAAGCTGTTAAAAGACTGCACTTGAAGTGAGAAGGCAGCAAGGAGCCCATTTTGCAGTTAATTTAAACAAAAAAAAAGGTCCAATTTCAAGCATTCTGACCCTTTAATTGTAACTGTAACAAAAGTTTAATTATGTTGTTCATGTAATGTTTGACAGCAGATAAGATGTGAGGAGGAGGGAGGAGAAGGAAGGAGCTTGTTGCCAGAGTTCTGAAAGAAACCTGGAAGAGAACCTTGTCGTGTCCCCAGTTGTTCCAGGCTGTCCAGGACTAGATCTGTGGGGGAAGGTTCGGTGTGCCAGTTCCTCCTTCAGTACTGGATTGTGATTTATCTGTACCTCAGTTAGCGAAGTGTTGGGGTGGTCGTTGAGTGGGTGTGAGGGGACGTTCTGCAATAACCATAAGTATCGTGAGGATTGCTGTTTGTATTTTCTCAAATACACAAAAGTAGTGATACGTTGCAAAATCATACATTTCAAGCTTTTTCAAACTTATGTAAAATAAAACTCAGGATTATCAAAATGGATGTTTATATCAGGTATGATTCCATTACCAGCTACCTGAAGGCAACAGCCTGTTAGGAGTTTCCGTGCATGGTAGTGACTACTGACACTCTACATTGTTCCTTAGACGATTGGATGTAATCGATTTTCTTCCCTAAAAGGAGTATTTCTTACTGAAGATGAATGGTTCTTACATGTGGACTTTTTCTTTTTACAGTGCTGTAGGTAAAACATGCCTACTCATCAGTTACACAACCAATGCATTTCCTGGAGAATATATACCCACCGTGTAAGTACTTACAAAATTCTAAAACCTCATTTATATCCACATGTGTACGTTAGCTGCCATTCCAGGTTCCTTACTGGAGCCTTTTGAATTGGCTGCAGGCACCCCTTGGTTTCACCTTAAACATTGAGCTGGGCACCTAGGTGTGTTCAAGGAGAAGCACTTTGGACTTTTGCTATTGAGCATGGTCATACCAGGGCTTGTTCACGCTAAATCGGTTCTGCTTCTCTGACCACTAAGCCTCCCTGACTAGGGGCTAGTATTTACTAACATTTTATCAGTTTTTATTCTCTTTTTAAAATTTCCATGTTAAGTATTGCTCATAATAAGCAGTTTCAAGGCTATAAAACCTTGTAAAACATAGACATAATTGGTTTACGTGACTACAGACAAGATTTTTCTGTTCCTCTCTCTTTTTTTTTTTTTTTTTTTGTACTAGTGCCAATCCTGTACTAAGCCACAGCTCTGTAGCTCCTCAGGCATGATTGTGGGGACTCATTTATTTTGCTGCTTCCCATTTTCTTACATGGACAAATTTGTTGGTATCAGTATTAGTGTAGTTCTTTTTTGATGGTGTTTTGGGTGCCAGGGGAGGTGTTTTACAGACAAGCAGCTCCCCTGCCTTTTAGAGATGTCTCTATAAAATACATTTATCTGTCTAACTTGCTCTCTATAAGCACTGATGATTTTTTTCTGGTTAAGTACATTTTAATGAGATTTTCAGATTACTTTAAAACAAAAAGGTCTTGGAAGGGTAACTACTCCTGATGTTATTTTTTTTGTTCTTAAATTCAGATTTTTGCATAATAGTATGTATGTATTCTTAGTGAACATAGTTTATCCTTAAAATATCATGAAAACCTTTGCACCTACAGTAGTGATAAAAGCCATGCCTGTCCTGGCTTCTGGTTATTAACTTTGGTGTTTCATTAGAGAAGATTTTTGTGGTGGCTTTTGATTAGCAGGGTTAATATTTTTTTTTAATCTTACCTATTGTTGTTGTCTTTAAGGATTCCTCAGTTGTTGCTGATGTAGCTGCTATTCTAAATCTTACAAAATGAGGCGGGCTGTCACTGTTTATTGTCCCACTAAGACTGGGAGATGCTTGTTAAGTGCACCACCTGCTTTGCTCTGTTCGCTGAGACTGACAAGACTTCTGCTGGAAGACCAATGAAAAAGATGACCTGCTCAGACTGGACTAAGTGTTGTGCATATTTATTCCCTCTGCTACTCAATACCAGACTTGGTATTTAAAAAAATGACTTTTTTTCTTGGAGCAGAAGGATGCAATAAATAAAAGCTTTATTTTGTAGTCTTCCCAGTTAGGACTCTATAAGAAAAAATCTGTGGGCCCTGTTTTACTGCAACCAAATGCATCTAGCTTTTCACTTTGTTATTTTTTACTTTCAGTTTTGACAACTACTCTGCTAATGTAATGGTTGATGGAAAACCAGTCAATCTGGGCTTGTGGGATACAGCTGGTCAAGAGGACTATGACAGACTACGCCCACTCTCCTACCCGCAAACAGTAAGAACTTCAGTGTCAAACTTTACGAATGCATGGTTTTGTCTAACATACGGATTTCTTTTTTTAAACATTTCATTGTCGCATCTGAAGTTGTATTTATTAGTAACTGTGAATTGTTTCAAGCCACCTTCCTTCGTCCTACGTGCTGTAGCTGTAGTATTAGAATCTCTGATGTGTGTATAGCTGTCCAAATGTTAAAATTTGCATCCTCGGGTATTTGTGTGCTGGTACATGTTGGCTTCTTGTAGTTGCAGCCTCAGAATTAGCTTGAATCCTTGATTTTAAACAAACAAGCAAACAAAAAACCTGGGTGAATAGTCCCATCAACAAGTCCATTGATTTTAAGGTTAGCATGCCTGCCAAAAGCAGAGTTTGTTTTTGTTTTTAGGCATGATGTTTGGCTGCAACCTGACACTGTCACTGCTAAGCACTTGATACTGTTTAGCCTCTGTAAAGAGGTACTGAATGTGAGAGGCGGTTGTGAATGAAGATACTACTGCTATTGACAGAGCCTGGGTTGTGGCTTTCAAATGTACTTAAGCCCATGGCTATTTTATTACTTACTGCAGTTTGTGCTCTAACATCAGTATAAATGTGCTTCTCTCTTCAGGGCTTGCAACTGGTTAAGTCCTGTCTGCACACTGTGCATTTCCTTGTACAAAGCTAATGCTGGAGTAATCTGCTCTTTTCTTTCCAGTGCGACTTCAGCTACAGTTGATCTTTGTAGACCATTTTTTCTCATCTCTTTAAAGTTACTTTTATCTAGTGGAGTTGTCCTTTAAGTAAAGAAGGGTGGTAACTTGCAGATTTTGTTGTCAACTCTTGCTGATATGTTCGGTGCTAATAATGTAAAACAAGGACTAGTTCCAATTATTCTACATCGTAACTGCTCTCTTGAATAATATGAATCTTATTTAATTAACTCTAGTGCTTTTTTTAGTAAATTTGTCTTAATTCATAGTTTTCCTTAATTCACTGCTCACTAACTCTTAAAATTAGGCTTTCTACTCGGTTTCAAGACCCAAGATGTGCATGAACTTGCCAGTTGTAGACAGCTCTAGTAGAAATGCCAGAACTACCTGTCTTCTATTGTAAAGAAGCAACATACATTTGTTTTTCTCCAATATTTAAACATTTTTAGGATATTAGGAGAACTTCAGGTTTGCTTAAAATCTTAACTAAAAAAAAAAGTATGGTGGAGCAGAAACAATATCCTAAAAGATCACTCAGTGTGCGGCAGCAGAATTGTAGAGGAAAATATTGTTCCTCTCCTGTGCTGAAGGGACAGAGTGCACTTCTGTCTTCAGCCTGCTAAAATAACTGTGGCTTTCTAATAGTCTGTGGAAGAATTCTATATCCATCTAAACACACTTGTTAGAAAGTCTCTTCTGTACAGGCATGTATAACTGACAAGTAAAGGTCTGAAATACCTTCCGTTATTCAGATCGTATGTTTTTTACAGCAGAAAATGAAACGAAGATAGGGTGGTAAGTCTTGAACTTCTTGTGATGCAGTCTTTGGATCTTAGACTTATGCAATAAGTAAGCTTCATCATCACTTAAAGGACAAACCCCACAAAATCAATGAATGTTTTGGGGAAAAAAAAAAAGGGAGAACAGTGGAACTAAAGAAGCCTGACTTCTGCAGGATCTGTATTCCGCCTCCCCCTTCTTTCATTGTGCTATTTAAAAATCACCCCCGCATGCATGTCTTTCCCTGTACGTGCACATGAGCCATGTTCTGGGTGAGGTAGATGCAGGCACTGCCTTTAGTGGGACCACACATGCATTTCTTGATTAGCCAGGCAGCAGTCCAACAGCTGGTAACTTCACAGTAAGAACTTTGCTGCAGTGGGGGTGTTCATTTGTATCTTTTCTCCTGTATTAATTTTTCTTAAAATATACAGGAATTTCACACTTTCTCCCAGATATATTTGAAGTTTATGAATATTCCTGGGTATCTGTGGGAGGGAAGAGGTTGGGAGAGATTATTGGGATAATCTTGTTTCTTTGAGAGACCAAACGAAGAAGGAAATTAGCTAGGAGGATGCTTTTTATGTGGGGTTTGCTCTTGCAAGTCTTCTTGGACAATGCAGACAAACATCTACAAGCTTAAGGGGAAGTCTGGTGGCCTGGTTTGTGTGCAGGTAGTTGGTTGTGCTGAGTTACAGGGTGACACATTTCGGAGAAAAAGTCTTGTATTTGTGAGCACAGATCGCTGGTTCAGAGAACATTTTTCTCTTAAATCCATTTTGGGAGTAACTTTATCTCATGCTGTTATTAGGTTGGAGGAACCAATGGTAAGAATCTATCTTCCAGTCTGACAGATCAACCTATTGCCGTATGTAAAACTTTAAGTAAACTTCAGTCCCTAGTTCTGTACATCTTGTCTTGCTTACGATAGTGATAAATTGGCCCCTATTTTATAACAAACTACTTTTCTTGGAACTAATTGCTAGATCTGAGAACTTTGTTACATTTCTTATGAGTTGCTAAAGACTAAAGCTTTTCTCAGAAATGAATAGTGTTTCCTCCTATTTGTTAAGATTGGTAGTGTGCAAGACACCTGAAACCTTGAAATAATTCCTCCAGGTCACTGATTTTTTTGATCTCTGGAGATAGCAAAGGAGAGAGTCTGCATAACATAAATTCAATCACCACAAACTGCACATTTGGAAAACAGAAGTAGTGGCCATAGTATCACATATTTGATGTTGTTCCTTTCTTCTTTGGGGACGCTGCTACGGAAACTTCCTGGGGTGATGCATGAACAACTGGGTTGCAAGTGCTTAGCAATGCAGATGTCAGATGCTGACCTAACAAAATGCCTTGAAATGCAGCACAATCAACTAACATTCTGAAATGCCTGATTCTTTAACACATTTGATACTGGAGTAAGTATGGATGCAGAGGTAGGCTGGGAAAAGTTGGGCTTGCTTGACATGTGTTTACTGAGTTTTGGGTCATACAGCAAGACTTAAGAATGATCTTCATCTGGTTAGGTAGAGAAAACTGATGTGGTTATTCCAAATGCTTGTATATGATTATTATTGTTTAATGTATACTGTACAGCAGCTAGTGTGAAGATTTATGTAATATTTTTACCTGATCTTATTTATAATCTTTTGTTGCGGTCAACTGACAGATGGGATGTGCAAGATCCCCCAAAACATCAACTCTTCTGTCTGTGCTTTTTAATAATTTAGAAATGGAAGAAAGGAGCTAGTGTGATGCTTAGAGGTTTTTTATGCCCTCCTCAATCCTACTTTGGTTCTAGAGAAATTGTGGAGTGTTTTTGCAGTGATGGTGGTAGTGACAGTTCTAACAGATTCTTCTGCATTGGGCATGGAAGCAACAATTGTGGAAACTGGTGTACATTTTTTCTATTTTTGCGGTTCCATGCTCTGTACTTTGCCTTTGCAATTAAAGATTACTTTAGAGTAGCACATTGATAAATACATTCATTTTTGCAGAAATTGGTGTGAATGGTAACACTTTGCAGCAACCTAAGCCGAGGAGTTGGCATGTCTTAAGGCTTAAATTGCTCAGAGTTCTGCAAAGAGCCATCCAACCCTGGTTTAGAAGCCAGTCTGACTCTTTGTTTGCTGTATCTTTAAGAATTTGAAGTGTTTTTCATTGAATGTTAGTAAGAGAAGGAGTGACATTTAGGGAAAAAAGTTTGCAGTGCAATGATACTAGAGTTTAGTTGCTGGCTACTGCAATAGCTGATTATAACTTGAATACAATCTGTTTGTTGTTTCCCTCCCCACCTCTTTGCCTCTGCTTGTAGCTGCCTGGGAATGGATTTCCCATGGGTAAAAGGACCTCAAATTGTCTTTTTGAGCTGTGTTGTTGACCTTGCCTTTTGCAAGTGTGATACGGATGGCAGCGTGATGGAGATGGTGGTGATACTGGTCTCGGTCTCTTCATGGTGATATTTTTTTTTTCAAATGGTTGCTCTGTCAGGCTAACTTCTGAAAACTTGTTTTGTAGGATGTCTTCTTAATCTGCTTTTCCCTTGTGAGTCCCGCTTCTTTTGAAAATGTCCGTGCTAAGGTAAGTATAAGTTGCTACCACTTTATTTCAATACAATGTTCATGTCACAGCAGTTTCAAGAAAACATTAGGTGACTTTTTGGCGGGCAATTTAAAAATTTAAATGTAGTTTGAGAAGGCAGAAATCCATTTCCCTAACTTCTAAGTCATGGAAGTTCAGGGCACCTGCAGCACTGTAGGTGTGAGTTGCTTCTTGATGCAATAAGACAGAAGAAGATTGAGTTTTCAGCCAACAAGATGTTAAGATCACAAACAGGAAATCTAATTTTAATGCAATTTAAAGAAAAATGTGTATATATAAAAAAGTAAAAATTGGGTTGATGCCATTTGTTTTATGGATGGGATGGCATTTAAGTACATGCTGTGCTACTGTTGCAGTTTTTTCATGCCTCTGGACAAGCTTGTCTATGGCAGTGTGGCCATAAAAGAGAGCTGGTTGCCACGGGTGGGAGAAATGCAGATCAGGGGTCTGCCACAAAACAAAGGGGCGAAAATACAGCCTTTAATAGGATGAACTTTTAAAGTATATGGAAATACTTGTTGGCATTGTTTAAAAATGTTCTGCAATTGTGTATTTTTTTAATACTACCTTAACAGCTCTTACATGTTCCCTTTAACTCTCCCTTGCTTGAAAGAGTCAGGAAAGGCTCTGAGCCTTTCATTTGTCATGTTGCATGTTGCAGAGCCTGCATGGAGATCTGCCCCCACACAGTTATTTTGTCTTTGCAGTGGTATCCTGAGGTGCGGCACCATTGCCCCAACACCCCCATCATTTTAGTGGGTACCAAACTTGATCTCCGAGATGATAAAGACACTATTGAAAAGCTGAAGGAGAAGAAGCTGACGCCCATCACCTACCCACAGGGCCTTGCCATGGCAAAAGAGATTGGTATGACTGCAGCTGGGTTACTGGTGGCTTAGTCAAATTCTGTGGAAGAAACTGCAACTTTATTAAAATAAATGTCTCTTTTTTTGTGGTGCTAACTAAGCAGCAGTGCTGTTTGTAATTGCCCTTTCACTTCCCACAGGTGCAGTGAAATACCTAGAATGCTCAGCACTTACACAGCGAGGCCTCAAGACAGTGTTTGATGAAGCTATCCGAGCAGTTCTTTGCCCCCCTCCTGTAAAGAAGAGGAAGAGAAAATGTCTGCTGCTGTAAAGGTTACCTTCCCTGCCCCACTCTCCAACCCTGTGCTTTGCTCAGAACGATGGAGCAGTCACATTCAATGCCAAGTCTTTCTGTTATAAATTAGTTCTCTTCCATAAATTTTGAACCAATCAACAATTTCATGGTTTCATTTGTTTGACGTACGAAAGTTACTTTTCATTCTACTAAAAGCAGAATCCTGAAAAGACAAACTTATATAAAGCCTTATTTTTAAAATCCTATTCTTGCTCAATTAATTAAGTGTTGCCAAACTATCTGCTGAACTAAGTTGCATTGTTGTGCTACGAACACTAAGCACTAAACTGTTTTTTAAAGATTCTTCTTGAAGATGACTCTAATTTCTGTTAGGAAATGCAGAAACACTTTCTAGTTTTTCACAGTAACAGTACCGTATAATTAGCAAAACACTGCAGCCTGATGTGTTTTATTATTAAAAGTTTTCTCAACCAGGGTCATTGCATAGCATTGTATATCAAACCTAAGTCATTGATGACTGACACCCTTGAGTCACAGTGTAAAATGCTTTATCATTGGTAAGGGCTTGGTTGCAATCTAGTTCTTGCTGCTGTGATTTAAAAAAATAAATAAATAACTATTCTTACTGAAGTGTATCTAGTCCTTTTGACAGCATTGTGTTGTGATGGATAAATGAAATACTGGATTGGATCACCTGATAGTGCCAGACAGTATTTTGACACTGTACAGATCAACTTACACTACACTGCCAGAGTAGTTGAAACTGAAGTGACTTTATTTAAGGTTAAAATTGGTGACCGTTCTCCCAGTCATGCAGTAGTGGAAGAGAGGTTGGTGTTCATAGGTAAATTCCTTTGAATTTCAAGTAGGGCATTCATTTAGGTACAACTTTGATCAGTCATTCCCACAATAGTTGTGTAGTAAATGCTTTTCTTGTAGAATTTCTTCTTACTGAGCAATATAACTTGTATTTTAAAACCTTTCTGATGGTAGAAATTTGCTTTTTTTTTTTTTTTTTTTTTTTTTTTAATAGAGTAGGATGTTCAAGCATAGCCTCCTTATTTTCCTGGTATTTCTGACCCAGTAAGTTATACGCTTTCTGAGGAGCTTTTAGTCTATTAACTAGGTGTAAAAATCATGTGAAGCAGCTTTACATGTTTTAGTAATTTTTATATTTTAGACCTCTATAAACTATGAACCTTCTCAAATATCACTATTTGCCAGCTGTCCCCAACACTGTAACATTACTAATGCAGACAAGTGTTTTTTGTCACCTACATGTCCATGTGCAGCATAGATTGAGTAATGGTAACTTGGGTCTGTGAGGTTCTGTAAATTAGTGCTAATGTTCTGTACAGCCTGAACTGGCAGGAATATGATGTTCAACTACACCCTTTCAACCACTAAAGCAAAACTTAAAAGTTGCAAAATTGTGAAGTTTTTACATTGATCTTTTGCTAATGCAATTAGCAGTATGTTTTGCATGTATGACTTAATAAATCCTTGAATCACACATGTGGTAGTGTTTGAGTTTCTGAGCAATGTTCTCATTCCTGCAACACAGTGACCCAGCAGGCTGCCTGGGCCAATGGCAGCTTGGGGTGCCATCTCCTCAGGGCTGTGTGCACTAACCACAGCCTCTTTTGATGCTGTGTAAGAGAATTAAATGCAGGCCTTCACAACAGCTCTTCACAGGCCATGCAGCATCAGTAGTGTTGTCACTAGCTCCCATAATGTTCTAAAGATTCTGATAACCAGAAAAAATGCATGTAGCACACACATACATCATTCAGCTTATTGAATGCAAGTAAAAGCGATGATTACTTACTTACTTCTAAATCTTACAGGTTTTGAAAGTGATGGCTCTGGTGCAAGCTACTTTGTTTAGCCTTTTAGCTGTAAATGGAGCCATGCTGTATGTGTCAGTGCTCCAGCCCCACCCACCGGGAGCTCATGATGCACCAGGGGAGGGGAGGGGAGGGGTGAAGCTGCAGCAGGCTGACAGCAGCACCACCACTGCTGCCACCTGTGCACTGGTCAAGGTGCTGGACCTGCGCTACTGCTGGTGACTTACCTGAGTGAAGGGCATCAAGCCGTATAACCACCTAGAAACCTTTAGTCTGGGGCTTATACCCAGAATACCTGAACATAAGAAACAAGTTTTTAGCATGTATTTTATTTTTTATCCACATTAAGCATCACAGCAAGAACACAGCTATTCTCAACCATGTCATATGGTTACTTACTTTTAGCAACTTCTTTTAATAAGAAAGAAATGTTGCCTTAAAAAAAAATTGTTCAAGTAGTACATACTAGAAACAAGGAAGATTTTTTTTTTTTTTAAATCAGTTCCACCATACAAATATATATATTTTTTAAATTTTTGGCAGAATTACAAATTGATCTTTTCATTAATCAGAGCTAGAGCCTAACATGATAAACACAGAGCAAGAACATTTTTTTTTTCCTCATTAGGTAATTATAGTATTAGTTTAGTTGCAAACTAATAAAAGTAGTCCTGTGTATAGACAAATACAAAAAACAGGTAGATCAAAGAATATTGCACATGTATGTCCAAGCAGCACTTAAACACAACCCCACCACCACCATGAGGGATTATCACAATCTGTAAGAAAAGTAGTGCAACCAGAACTGCTTGAGTTTAAAAAAACACAAACAAAACCAAAACTAAATTAAAAAGGCAGTATGGGCCTGCCTTCACCACCCACCTTATCGCTTGGTTACAAGTGGTTCCTTACTTACCTGCCTCCAGCACAAACACGCAGCCAGCTCACACTGCAGCGCTGCGTTACAGCACCTGCTCTACCACGAGCTCCAGGCTCTGCAGGGGCAGGTAACGGGACACCACTGCGCACCGACTTCCACGCAGCACTGGATGTGTTTGGTTGTTTTTTTTAAGGTCTGACAGGGCACTGCTCTGCGGGGCAGGCTGAGCTGGCCTCGTGCCTTCATGTCAGTCAAGCAGCCAGTTGATCGCGCAGCTCTCTTGTGACAGTTTACAGCAGCTGGGCTAGACCTTGTCCTACTGGTCCATGGTTGGAAAAGCGCAAGCTTCAGTTTAAGAGTGCAATACGCGCTTCAACCATCAACATTGCTTGAGATCACTGCAGAGACAAGGCCACTGAGACCTCTGGTTTATTATACACAGTATGAGAAAAGTACTGCAATCCACTGCTATATGAAAGTGGAATATATCGTGAATACTTGAAACCTGCATTTAAGAACCAAAAGCATACCTCTCTCTATGCAGCTATGGCTATACGACATTGGTGTTAAGTTCCCGTGTCTGACAAGAAATACAAGATCCATGTTCCTGAGACAAACTGTTCAGCGCATTGAGCACAACATCTGGCATGTGGTCTGTTATCATCTTGGGACTTATTAAAATGCTGCTGAAGACTGTTTCGTTTGACCAGCTTGCCGTGTATTTAATATCTGAAGAGCACAACCTAAAAAACACAAAGACTGGACTGTCACAGGTGATAATCCCAAACTGGGATGAGGCTTCCTGAAGCTCTGAACAGCCTGGAGAGGGCTTAGGGAGCAATGAGACCCTTCTCACTGCAGGAAAACGGGCTTCCAAAGAGCAACAGGGCTGGCCCTTGGGAAACAGATGGAAATACTGCTATTGACCAGCCCTGAGGACAGAGCCATACAGTTTCTTTCACCATTAAGGCACAATCCCTGTTAAGGTGCAATCAAATAATCCTGCTCACAAAGTGCAGAACACTGAGCAAAGAGCGAGGAGGGATTAAGCAACGCATTCACAGAGATACCAGCGAATTTGGGGCAGAAAGCATACAGTGGGATCAGTACAAGGTCAGACACCAGATTTAATGCTGCCTATACTACCTACTTAGGATTTTATTTTACAGAACAGTACACAATGGGGCTCTCATGTGCTAGTCTAGTCAAGAACAACAAAAAAAAAACAACACGATTAACTGCTGTGCTGTGGAGTAAATGAAGGAGAAAAAAGAGAACTCACTAAAGTAAAGCAGAACAGCTGCCATCAAGAAAATCTGCCAGGTCTTAGGTGTTGAAGTATCTAACTTATAAAGCCAGTATTAAAATCTTTAAGCATTAAAGATTTTATGAAACTTAAATAAAATACTTACTGATGTATTGAATGGGAGGGGAAAAAAAATTTCCCCATCCCTTTTCTTCCCTCTTTTGGGAAGTCAGAGAAATTTAAGTTAGAGATTTTTTTTGTGCTCTGTAAGATGGTCTTGTGCTTTACAGATGCTCTTATTCCTGCTTCAGACTAAGAAGGGACAGAAGAAGCAGAAAGAAGCAGGGAGGTGCAGAGCAAGGAAACAAACAAACAAAACCACCACAAAAGCTGGCTAACATACAATAAACAAACATGGTTGTTGGATATGCAGAACTGGAAATGTACTTTGAAAGTAAGAAACAGCTTGAAATAAGTTTTAGGAAGACAGCACAGTGAATATTAATGAACATATACATGAATGAATATATACATTTATATATATATATGAATAAAGAACATATAATAACAAATGCCATTATTGAATGAACATATACGAATATATATAAAAATAGATAATTAATATTTAATAATGAATGTAATGAATCCCATTATTCCACTTACCTCTTGGAGCTGCATTCTTCTACAATATGGATAATCTTCCCTGGAAGATACAGATGTGGATACTGTGGCGGTGAATGTAAGTGCGATTCACCATCAAGGGCATTGTATGAAGGGGACCGATGAACCATTAAACTCTCCTCAGCTAGAAGAGGCTGGGTCAGGGCATCTTGGTTTCTACCATCCAGCTCAGTTGGGAAGTTATCTGGATCTCCTCCAAACACTTCGTACCAACACCCACGCAACAAAATCTGGTACTGAATTCAGAAAGAAAAACAGCTGAACTGAGGCTTGGTGTCTCTTTGAATAACTGATTCTAGTTGTGTGCTTGCATGCACATGATCTGAAACTACAATAAAAGATTAAAAATGACTGCATGCACACACTCCCCAAACATTCCTGTTTGGTAAAATCTCCTTACTGAATTTTCCCCACAGTAATATATACATCTATTTCACCAGTACCCAGCCCAAGACAACAGTAACGCTGTGTAAAACATTACAGTCTTTACCATGTGAATTATTCTGTGTGGATTCTACTGTGCAGATTTAAGTCCTCTTGCACATTTATTTTCTAACTGTCCATTAATTTATTCTAAATTCATAATGTCATCCAAATAGTGCATTACTTCTAATCCTGGGACTACAAGGAAATCTGGTGGACACAGCACATTTAGCTTCACATATACAGAGATGGCTGTTTTAAATCTTTAAACCTTTGCTCCATACCTTCAGTGTCATTTCACCTGACAACACTGTTCCAACACTTTCAAAACTGTGTTTCTAACCAACAGTAAAGATAAGAGGTAAGCAATTAACACTTTAATGGAGAATTATTTGCCTTCCAAATTAATTCTGAAGGGAAAATTTAAACAAAACCTCTAATTTCTTTACTTCCTGATACTAAATGGTTATTAATGAAAGCAATCCTATTGATTTTTTTTAATTAGTTTCTTTTAACAGCAAAACTAGCAAACTGATCATTTCAGGTCTTGGATATTGTGCATTATTATCTTTCAGGTCTTGAACCTTGATGTCCAACAAGATAGACTTCTAGGTAAGACACTATCACAAATGTCACTGAATTAAAAAGGCAATTTGTTCCAAGACACAATCAACTCCCATCATTAAAACAAAAATACACACACCACCTGCCACTTCATTAAAGCTGGGGCTTAAAACAGCTGATGATTCCACTGACTTTTAACCATTACCTGCTTTTAGTTACCTTAGGTCTGTTGCAGTTTGCCACAATTCTCACTATTCTCCTCTTTAAATCCTCCATGTTGGGCATGCTTAATCTGTTCAAACACATATAGAACAAAGTAAAGCCTCCTATTTTATGTAATCTAACTCGTCTCTGAAAGAACAATTTAAAAATATTTCCATCTCACCTTGCAACAAGGTCCTTTCCAAGAATGACTGAAACAATGAAGTGCTTAGTGTAATCTGCAAGTGTTTTGCTAAAAGAAAAGACACGCTTTAGATACCTTGAAGAGATATGCACAATTTAGTTTTATTGTGGTCACTACTATTCAATAATAATACCACTATGTGGCAAGAAGGACAGCAGCATTTGCAGTCGGTTCTTCAGTAGGCCTTCAGCCTTCAGACCTACTCGCATTTAGGACAGAGGAATTTTGATGCTGATTATAACACTAACAGAGCATTTTACTTCTGAAACATTTATACATTCCCCAAAGAACTCAACTGTAACTAAGAATGAAGCAAATACAATTCTACTGGGGAATGTACAGAAAAACAATACAGTCAAGCTCATCATCATCATCTAACATATCTGTCAACTATCTTGAAGTTCTTGACATCTTAGATATAGAACCAAATAACATAAGTCTTGTACTTACCTCAAAAGTCCTCCTGGAGGAGAAAAGGCATAACATTTTAATGTTGGGAAAGAGTTCCTTAGCATGATTGCCAATATAGAAGCTGTTCCACCACCCAAACTGTGACCAACTATCACAAGTTTGTACTCCTACAGAAAGAAATAGAAGATTGAAACATGGATACAGAAAAAGCTTGGTGTAACTATTCTGGCAAACCAAATCATTTGGAGGGCAACTTACTGGAGCAATTGTGAAAGCCTGGTTTAAAATTCCATCATTTATTAGCTTTTGATAGATGTAATTTGCAGCTTGAGTTATTCCCTGCAAGACAGCATTTAAAGTTAGAAGGATAACAATCTAAAGTGTGATACATGTATACTTTAAAAGCAATGCTATACAAAACCAACCTTCTCTTTTAACATGCTCCTAACAGCAAACTGTAACTAAGTGGTCTTGGGCAGAATGGCTAAAAAGCTTTCAGAATACTCAGTAAGGGCATGAGGTTGGTCAACAGGATTACAAGTTCTACCTTGCAGTGCCAGAGACAGTATTTGATGCAACAAGCAAGCCACTGAAATAATTTGTGCAATCCATCTCATTAAGAGAATGCTCTTCTAGTTTAACTACAGGATCCCAAGTATTTCATTTTCTTACCGCAGAGATCAATTCTAAACAACCACAGACTGCACACACCTTATGTACAAAGCCATTCTCTAGAACATCCTCCAGTGTCAAGTCTTCACAGTCTGCTGACAGATCAGTGAGAATGTCCTGTAAACAAAGCAGCTTTTGTCAGACCTCTCTGCAGGGCTTCATGGCTCACAGGTCACGCTGTACTGCTTAATGTTCTCATAGGAACAATCACCACGCTGACTTCCCAGTTTGTAAGCAGCCAAACACAACTGACACCAGAACAACACCCAAGCAATCATATACAGCAATCACAATCGTGATTTCAGCAACTATTTCCAAGCTGCAAACACGTGTTGCAAATGCACCTTCACTCACAGTAAAAAAGAACAACCAAAGTCCTCCCTCCACACTCCTTTCCAGAGGCACAGGGAAAATCACCCACCCAAGGACAGGAGCCTTAAGCCTGGAAGACCCATACTTGTGAGTGGGTTGTTTTTAAATGTGCCAGTGTCAAACAATTTTCTCTAGATCTTAGGAGTTAACCCAGTCCTATAAAACCAATTGCATATATCAGATGGATGATACCTCAAAAGACAAGGTTCCTCTCACAGCAACCACAATAGCTTCTTTTTTGTGATCCAAAGCAACAAAAAATGGGATCTCATAGATCTGGAGGGAAAAACTGTATTCAGTAAACATACCAACTTTTTATAAAAGTAAGCATTTGTTCTCACCTTCTGTAAGCTCCCTTATTGAACTCTTTATTCTATTATGGAAAGAAGCTGAATTGTTTTTTTATCAAGTTACTATTAAATGCCCTTATTGCAACACTGAGACAGATTTATGTCAATGGTTTTGTGACTGTTCCCTTAGACTGAAAAAAAAGAACTGAAGAACATGTTTCAGGGCCTGTTTTAATTTGATTTTGCATCTTGTACTTTATAAATTTTGAAGGCAAACTAGAAACTTCACCCCCTGCTTTCACTAATTTAATCATTAACCTTTTTTTGGAGAATGCCTGTCCAGATTGTTTACCTTGTTATGAAAACTGATATGAATGAAGTCTCTGTACTGCAGTCCTGTTATTTTTAGGATGGATCCAAAGTGAAAGTTATGACGATCACTGCCCGTTATATCAGAATCTGTTGGTCTACTTCCGCAACTAACAAACACAGAAGAGAAAAACTTTCATGGTCAAATTTTTTAGGTTTCCTTTCAGGAATCAAATTCATTACATTTGCAGAATGATTTCTGCCAGGAATCAAAAGCTCTTTTTTTTTTTTTTCCCCTCCCCCCCAGTACTACTATTAGTCTGTAAAGGATGCTACCTCTGCCCACAAACCTAGTTTTGCCTGAGCAGCATGCCATACATTTTCAGCTAAAGGACTGGCAAATACACCATTGTTACAGGACTACCAGCAGAGCAAACAAGGCAGTTAGAAAAGAATTCTTAAGACTAGGGGCCAATGATAGAAAATAGAAACAAGCAAAAGGAAATTTCAAACAAATTCTCTACAGCAGGCTTCTCTGATGTTTATCCGTTGCATTATGTGATTTTTTTCCAAGGGATTTATTATTTCAGAAGATTAAACAATTTCATCTTACTAATTAATAAAACCATGATTGCAGTCATAAACCTCAGCGGTCAATTAACTATGTGGTAATCCTACTAGTATCATGCACACTTCAACACTGACCGCAAAAGATTTTTTGAGTAAAGGGGTCAGAGGGAATAAAACAGAAGCTAGAGGTACAGGGAACTTTCCCTAATTCCTTTTTGGATTGGAAAAACTGCTGACACATTTATTTCTACACATACTTACCCAACAGACAGCTCTATAAAGCCTCATTTTAAAACATGGTTTAACTCTAGTACTTCTTTGGTTTAATTCCAATCAGCTCCAATTCCTGTGTCATTTTGCTAAATTAATTTTATCTCAATCACAAACTATTCTTAAGAAACAAAAGCTAATCGGTTTCTGAGGACAGAGAGATGTTGAATTTTTTTTTTTCCCTATTGAATTTATGAAGGATAACTCTACCAGTCAAGCTCATCTACACCCATGAGTGACATAATGAAACAAAAAAAAATGCTATTCAAACAGTTTTGTTTCTGCTAACACTAATTAAATAAAAGAAAGCTATCTGCTTTTATGGAATGTTACGTGTTTGTGATCCAACCTACCAGTCACCATTGAGCTTACAGAGTGCAGTAAATGGGTTGGTGTATACGTAGTAGGGCCAGCCATAAGCAGCTGCAGCAAACAGCATATAGTGAGCAGCATTCTCCAGCTCAAAGTCCAAACCATCAGTCTGCGAGGACAGGGGGAAAGAAGGAGGAGGAGGGAGAGGAAGAAGGGTGTGTTAGGCAACCCCAGTATAAAACCTGAACACAGACTACTGAAAATTAAGGCATGATGAAATACTTTTCAAAAGGAATACCTCAGGGTCTAAAAGGAACTTAGAATAACCACTCATATTCCAGGAAAATAATCTGTTTATTTACACAGCTATAGAGCTCAAGAATCTTGAAAATCTCTCATTGAAATATTTTTCTTCCAATACTTATTATACACCGATAAGCTCAATACTGATAAGCTCAAAGGAATGGCTAAAGAGCAGGTCTCTCTGGAAGGGATGTTTTAAGCATGACCACATTGCCTAGTTTCAAAAGTAACTTGATAGGAATGCTTTGATTGAAGTAGAATTATATACTTCAGTGCAACACAGACCAAAAGAAGATAAAATAATTTACAAAGACATTTTACCATAGCAAAAATCACTTAGCAAACTGTAACCCATCATCTCTACGCATTTAAAGAATGCTGGGTTTCCTTCTCATCTGCTTTGGCCATTTGTGTCAGACAGAACTTAGGCAGAACACTATACTAAGAGACTACTGAACCATTTTCTCTCTGTTCTTTTTCTCACATCTCTTCAGCAATGACCAACTGTCTTAAATGATTCCTTTTTGTACTTAATTCCCTCCGTTCATACATTCCGTGAAACAGAGGCACTATTAGTATAAGTGAATACACATTGAGAGCTGGAGTTTTCAAAGAGCCAAGACAACTTGTATCTCTTTTCAAATACTGCAGGAACATAAGCCTTCGAAAAATCCTACTCTTAACATCTTCAAAAGCTGTGTCAGTTTGGATTCATAATCAATTTCCAACCACTCACTTTTAAGTTGTATTTATGCAAAAAGCAGACAAATGTTTTGACTGAAAATTCATCATGATGTTTTCACTGTGTTTATTAACAAGTTGAATTGTGAATTTTTATAGTAGTGTTTAATTTCGTAAAAAAAAAAAAGAAAAAAAAAAAAAGGTGCACCAGGTGCTACAACAATCCTATCTTACCACAAGAGATGATGGAGAATGACAGAGGACTTCTTCAGGCTCTTTTGGGCAACTTTCCATTTTATCTTGCTCTTGATGGAGTAGAATCAGACCAGCTGCTATGTCACTTGGCACCAGATCAGTGTCCTGTTTAAAGAAATGAAAGAATGGTTAAAACCATCCCATACCTCAACATGTCAAAACAATTTTGTAAGAAAATGCACCTCAAATTCTATTCTTTTCAGTTTATATGAAAACTAACTACCCTCTCCCTACCTTTAGTACAAAATGAATGTTTTCTTCAGTAAGACTGATGAGGACTTTACACAAAATTTTTATCATTTAACAACATAACCTACAAAGGACTTGCTCAGCCAGATAACAAATAATGACCCTGATGTTACTGACCATTCTATGTCACTACATGAAAAACTTGTTTCTTTATACAGCTATTCCTACTCATTGAATACTGAGAACAAGAAAGAAGGATTTTACACAGGAGAGGACTCAAGGGCTTTTATTCAATTACCTGGGACAGTCACCTCTCCATAAGACTCACACCCTTTGCCCTACAAACCACTGGGCGTGCTGTAGCTGTAAATCAGCCTGCACTAGTACCGCTTAACAAGAACTACTTGTCTTGAAATCATGAACACAGCTCAGAGTTCACTGAATCACGATTGTTTGAGCAGTAGGTGACCTAAGTTTGAGCTAAAATACTATGTCCGTGTAGTCTTGCAGTCTACATTCTGTTTCCAAAAAGCAGCTTCCTGCTCGTGCACAGCCTAGTCTGGTGTTTGCTCAGAAGTCATTCAGACCAGGAAGACTGCCTTAATATACTGCAGGGCTCTTTTGTTTAAATAGTCAGAAAGGAGTCCGATTTTCTGCTATGGTTATGACTCCTTACTTGCAGTCAGGAGGCAAAATGTCCAGATCTTCACATACTGAGGAAAAGAAAACCGTTCTTGCTCTCCTGACTAGACACCTACGGAGAAAATACTGTTTTCTCACAGCCCTCACATTTGTGATGGGAGAGACAAATCAGAGTTGTATACACTGTGTGAGAATCACCTTTAAATTTGCAATTAGCATGTTCAAAACCTGATTTCAGTCAGAGACCTCTGGCTGAACAAAGGCACACGTAGCAACATCTGGAAATTCAGTTAGTCAAGAAAGAACACTAAAAAAGCTTTCCATCTTACTGAAAAGTAGTTGCGGAAAAGCTCTGCGATACTTGTAAAAGCCACTCGATGGTCATCATCTTGCACAATACAACAACACATTAACCTGATTCGTTTTTCCCAGACTCTGGTGGCAGTGTTCTTCACATTAAATAGCAATTGCCCTGACTGGCTGCTTTCCAAGTTCCGATTCACACCATCAGTGAGGTAAAACGTCTTTTTTCCTCCAAGTGGATCAAAGACGATTAGCACTCCAATGATGGTAAAGATGATGATAACCCAGCTGCAAAACAGGAGGAAGCAGGATAAAAGGGCTGTGAAACCAGGTATTTCTGACACATATGCAAGAAAATAGAACGATAGGTCTTGACAGACAGAAAAAAAGGTTAGGTACGAAATATCACACAAACATAATCTGTTACTGTCAGAAGAGTGCATGCTTTATTGTCGAGCCTTCAATTCACTAGGTGTAAGGACAAGGCTGTTTGCTCATTTCACCAGGGCACCAAACTCAGAATCACAGCCCTTCTCACTTTGGAAACAGAAACTCTGGTACACAAAGGCTTCATTTTTCACTACCAGTTAAGCAATCTAGTCACTCCTCTCTTCACCTTTATCTGGTTTTCTACATTCCCATCTATCCTTCTTACACATTCTGATTGCCACCTCCTTTCTTTCACCCTTGAATGCACTCTTGCAGGGCAGGAAACTCAAGCCTGTTTATGTAGGGAAGGGCACAAACTCATTCCACTTGTCTAGACTAAAAAGCTTCTCTCCATTCACAAAGAAAATGTGAAGAAACCAAAATAATTCATAAGAAATATCAAAGCCCTCATCTACTGGTAAAGCGTTCACTGAACACATACCAAACAAGTAGAAGCAATATTTTCTGTTTCACGTGAAGTGGAAAACTTAATTTGTGGGTAGCAGAGTGGAGGACACCTTTACCTTGCAATAACTGTCCCCAGGATGGCGTTTATCACAGTCTTCTCGCAGTGCACACTGCTGTCTGACACCCACACAGCTCCTACAATAGCCCAGATGAATTCAGGCAAATAGAGAAGTAGGCGAGTATAAAGTAGCTTGGGAAGTGATTTTCTTGGGCCTGGATTAGAAATTGTTCCTGAAAAAAATGGGGATAATTTAGAACAAGAACAGTTTACAAATGCATCTTGAGTACATAAAATCCTACACAAATAACTTTCTGAGCTGTAGAGAAAGTAAGAAACTTAATTGAAACTACAAATTTCAAACTAGTGGAAAGCGATCAGTGAAGCTGAGGAAAGAAAACTTCTTTCCACTTGAATAATTTAAATACTCTTCTAATTAGAGCGTGTTGTGAGAACCAATATATTAGGAATTGTGAGGTCTCCTCTATCACTCCAGAGACCACATGCAGATTTCAGATTAATCTTCATGTCATTACTTTATATTGAAGTGCCTCACCAAGAAAAAAGTACTTTTCTAGCATTTTTAAAATCCAAAATGAAGCATTTCTACAAATGACCAGAAGTTGCACTAAAGTTCTGCTTAGCCACGCAGTTCAAGCTTTAACTCCTGTTCTACTTAACGTTATTTGCTGGGTTAATTTTATTGCAACATTTATAGGGATCACTTTCCTATGTATTTCTGCCACAAGCAATCCTTTGCAGCTAATGAACTTTTGCAAGATATGACTAAATATGCCTACGCAAGGCAAAGTTTACATCACACTTCAGGTAAGGAATGGATTTGGGATAAATTCCCACAAACTCCTGTCAGAGACACTGAGCAGTGTTCCATCCAGCTCTGGGGCCCCCAGCACAGGAAGGACATGGATCTGTGCAAGTGGGTCCACAGAAGGGTCATGAGGATGATGAAGGGGCTGAAGCACCTCTCCTGTGACAACAGACTGAGGGAGCTGGGGGTGTTCAGCCTGAAGAGGAGAAGGCTCTGGGCTGACATTACTGCAGCTTTTCAATACTTACAGGGGACTTATAAAAAATGTGGAGAACATCTGTTTACACAGGCAGACAGCGATTGGACAAGTGGGGATGGTTTTAAACTAAAAGAGGGGAGGCTTAGATTCGAGGCTGGGAGGAAATTCTTCATTCAGAGGTGGTGAGGCACTGACAAAGGCTGTCCAGAGAAGCTGCGGATGCCCCATCCCTGGATGCCCCATCCCTGGAAGTGTTTGAGGCCAGGCTGGATGGGGCTTTGGGCAGCCTGGTCTGATGGGTGGCAAGGGGGTGGAACTGGATGAGCTTTAAGGTCCCTTCCAACCCAACCATTCTGTGATTCCATGGTTCTAGGTCATGTGCTAATGGTGAACGTAGAGGAGATTTTTAAGATGCTCTGGTGGCAATGAACGTATCATTTAGCCATACCAAATTATTGTGCTCATTAATTATTTTAGATTTCTGACTAACGGAATAAATACTATTGACAAATATATATATATATATGCTAGCATTATATTAGCATATAAATTAATGCTGACGGTTACTTAAGTTTGACTACCATTAAAGTACTTGAACTTTTATGTTTTGTTTTGCTTTTTCCCTAAAATATCAACACTGGAAGAAAAGAACACAAACATATTCAAATGCTACTAGGTATGTATAAGACATTGTTATTAACTCTTTACCTTGCATACTGACGTACACAAGAGCAGATAACGCACATATTATAGCAGCCAGGAGGACGAGGAGGACGAGCAGGTAGCTGTGCAGTAATCCTCCCCCGGGACAGTTGAACTGCCCTTTGTGAACGGCGTAAAGCACGAGGATGCCGATCCACCTACGGGAAAGTACGATAAGGAAACCTGTAGCTGGGAGCGAAAAGCGAGCGCTGAGGAGACTGCGTGCCACGAGGCTTCCATCCCAGTGACAGCAGAGTAACGGAACGGACGCGTTGTGCGGGGCCGTTAACACGAACACGCGGCACCGATTACCCGAAGCCGAGCAGCGCGGCGCGGACCCCGCCGGGAGCCGACCCGCGGCCGCCCTACACCTCGGGCAGCGGCACGGCCCCGTCAGCACGGCCCCGTCAGACCGGGCACCGCCGAGCGGGGCCGGGCCGGGCCGGGCCGCAGCCGGCGCTCACCCGAACGCGCCCCCCGGGGGTCGGTGCCGGCGCCTCACCACAGCACGCGGAGGGACAGCTCGAAGGCCCCCGGGAGGACGAAGTCGTCGCTGCCGATGGCCCAGCGCCGCCCGAACACCACCAGCCCCGGCATCGCGCACGGCCCGGCCCTGCCCGGCCCCCTCGGCCCGGCCCCGCTCCCCTCAGGCAGAGCCCGCCCCGCCGAGGCGGCGCGATCCCGACCCGCAGCGTCATGACGCAGCACGCGGCGCACGCGCCCTTCCCGCCCTCGGCGCGCGGCTGGTTGGGGGTGGGGGGGGGCCTGGGCTCTGCCCGCGCGCATGTGTTGAAGACGCCAGGACTGAGGCGCGTGCGCGAGGCCTGCTGCCCCCACCCCCCACCCCCATCCCCGCCCCGCTCCCCTCACGGAGCCGCGGCTGGGTCAAAGCCAGGCTGAGAGCAGGGAAAGCTGCCCCGGGAGGGTTAGCACCGTAACATCTCTAACCGGGGGAACAGGCGTGGTAAACTAAGAGAAGCCAAACGATTTCCTAAATATTTCCTGAGCAAAACCATAAAAGAACCAAACATTACAGCAAATTCCTCCATTTTAAACCCCGTCACAGCAGGCTGAAGATGGAGCTCGTACAGAACAGAACCAAGGCACCACGGCTCCCTTCCGTGACAACACCTCTCCAATCCTTGAAGAGAAGCTTGTATCAATAAAGCAAACAATGACATCAAACGGCGTGTTCTTGCCACAACTCTTCTTCCAGGCTCAGACTAAAGGAAAATTTTAATCCAGGAGTAATAAAAGAAACGCTTTCACCATTTCATAAAGTGTTTATTGAGGATGGTAACACAGGATAAATCATGCAACAGCTCAGTAAAAAAAGGGAATCATTTAAAGGATAAAGAATGGTAACTGGTGCTGCTGATTTTGGAAAGTCTATAAAAAAAAAAGTAATTGTCCAAAAGTGACATCAAAAACCACTTGAAGCTGAACATGGATGTTGCTTATAAAGCATTCATTAAAAAGAAAATGTAGACATTGGTTAAAATGATCACCTACAGATTACTGTAATCAACAACTTACAAGTCTCCCATTTCTATGGCTGCAATGGTGTAGCAGGGCTGTACATCCAAGATAATTAACCTTCTTTTCCAGAACAAAGAATACAGTTACAAACATTTGCCACTAAGCAACAGAATCACAACTCCCACCCTTCACAGCCTGTGATGCCAAGCACTGTCATTGTTGGGATTACCTTCCCAACCATCGTGGCAGAACAGGAAGGGGCACATTCTTGTGGCCACAAGAGATTTCCTGACTGTCCTCTTGCCATCAGCCTGTTTTAGAAGGGGGACAACTACAGAACGTGACTGTTCCCCTTCTGGCACCAACATACATTTTAAATAAGGAACTCCACGTCAGCAGATGGCACAAAGACTGGGCACCAGCACATCACATCAAACATAGGTGGTTTCAGATTTAAGTTGACGTATATTCACCTTTTGGAAAAAATAAATATAGTGGAATGAAAATTGAATCAAAGGGAAAGAACAGATGACTACCATCCATCAAGGATGCACATATTTGTGCACTGAAAAAAAAAGAAAAAAAATCAGTCATTTCAAAGAAATTCTTGAAAATTAAAAAAAAAAAAAAAAGTTTGCACTTTTTCCTGGTCATAAACAATCTCACAAAAATCTCACTTTTGGAACTATTCCAATTGAAACCATACACTGAATTTATTAATACAGTATAAGTTTCTTTATGTAAAAAATCTTTATACATAGTAATAAAAAAGATAAAGGCAAGATGCATCAAACAGAAATCTGCTGGTTGTTTTTCCTCCGTTCTTACAGAGCCGCTGATGACTACCTGCACTATAAAGAGCTGTGTTTCTGACTTTCTGTCTCAAGCATCTTCACCTTTGCTTGTGATAAGGATTGTTCTGTCCAAGCATCCAAAAGGACAGATGCTGGTGATGTTTTTTTTGGCACTTACGCTGGCAAGCTGAGCTTCTTTCCCTTGAGTACTGTAAGGAAAAATATGAAAGAAAACGGTTAGCAATATGAAGCACACAACTGTCAAAACTTCAAAGGAACCAAAACCTATCGTAGAGTCACTTTGTTACAAAAGGGATATGCTGCCATCAGCTCTCCCCAACTTAATACAGACCAGTAAAACTGCACTGAAGTAACAATTCCAGCTCTGCCCTCTTGTGACACCCTGGTATTCTTACTTTTCAGCCTCATCTGACATATTAGCCTGTGATTGTGGTTTCTTAAGAGTTTTGCCTAACACAGCCACATTAGCATAGTTTTGCGGTTATATGATGGATGCTGGAATACCAGTAAGTGCAGAATTACTAATAGATCCAGCAGGAACAACGGCTTCTATGCTTAGTGTATTCAGAAACAACCAAAACCTTTTGGACTCCTCAGGTATTCAGAACAGAGAAAGTTGTCTTTAAGTGTACAACCTAAACTAAAAGTTGTTTGACAGTAAAAACATGAGGATCATGCTTGTTGACAGAAGAAAACTGCAACATGTATTTAGCCATACTTATTTTCAAAATTGCCAGTTAAGTTTATCAGATCATTTATACATTCACAGTTTTATCTGTACTCAAAACAGTCCTCAGAAACACCCCAAACTAGCAGAAAGTGTACTTGATTAAAGCTATCAAGGAGATCACAGTGATACCTTGCACAGAGAATTAACAACTTTGTTATGTCTATACAGTAGATCCTTATGAATCTGTTAATTGCTACATTCTACTACCTGAAGCTGCGAGTTATTCCAATACTCACCTTTTGTAACATACAAATAGAAGAAGTCACAGTACAGAACGGTCTGGACCACACCAGCAACGACAGCTATGAGGTCAAAAAATCCCTCAAAATAGTAGCGCCAAATCCAGTTGACTAAGTACAAGGCACGGTACAGACCCAAGAAGAAAAGATAGTGAGTAGTGATGGTCTCTGCTTCCCCGGTTTTGCTGATCATAAACAGTTGAGGGAGAATAGCAACTGATTCAAGGTAGATGGAGAAAGTCCACAATATCTGAAAAGAAACAACCATGGATTATTCAGCTGTTTTACTGATAACAGAAGCAGAGAAAGCATTTGAATTGCCTTGTCTTTTCACTCTGTATCAATGTTAGCAACAGGTACAGTATTTTGGCAAACTATTGTTGGTACAGGAAAAACTAAGTCAGCCCTGGGATGGTACAAGGAAACAACTTTCAGACAACGCTCTCCAAATCAGCTGTCTGGTGAGCTTGCCAATACAGGTTTACTCATGAGGAAAGCTGGCACACATCTGTCAGCTCAGGATACACAATGCCATGAAACAGCGTACAGAGCTGATGCTCTGAAAAGCTGCATGGAAGATGAAGTCCTTTTTCTTTCATGTTCTTCCAACTTTTTCAATCAATTGGTTTAAAGAACAATTTAACAGAACAAAGTTTAAAACAAAATCTCAAAATACTGCAATTAAAATTATTTTCCTAATTATATCATGTAACTCCATTGAATATAAAAAAGGCCTGCCCACTTAATATGAGCATCTAAAGTTATCTTAATTTAGTGTAAAAACGTACCTGTTTGAAATTACATTTTACACATATTTTATTCTGATAGGGAAACACAGCTACATTTAAGAAGTATTATCATTTCTTTTGTTTTCAGCAGGTGGCACCAACTACTCACAAGTCGCATTCTGGGGTATTTCTTTAGCAAACATAAGAAAAGGAAGGATTCTTTTGAATTAATGTGACAATCAGAGTGCACTGGGAAAGAAGGCAGTCTTCCACTTAACAGAACACTCAATGTTAATTAATAATGCTAGGCTCCTAAAGAGCCTTCAATTTGCAGAGACATCTGTAACATAGAGATGCATTACAGAAACAGCATTAGCCCGAACCTACTAAATACAGCCGTCCTTCTAAACATTCCGCATTAAGCTAAAGAATGTTTACCTTCATGAACTACATATTTTAGAGGAAAAGTGTAGCCTCCTGCCCATAACCAACTCACCTCCAGAGGAGAGAAGTCATGATTGACAAGAAATGAGAGGCCGCCAACGGGAACTATCAGAAACTCCACCCTGAATGTATCATGGTTTCCATCATAGGTGGCCTTAAATTTCATGTAGATCAGGTACACGGTGGCATACGAGCAAGCAATGTAGATAAGCTACAGATTAAGGAAAGAAAAGAAAAAAAAAAACACAGAGGTTGCAGGATTACACCAAACTCACTGAACGAAGATATTCCCAGACACTAAAAGGAGTAAGCTCTACCTTTTTTAGTTGTTTGTATACATTATTTGTTTACATGCCTCTGCAAATTCATGCTACCTGGTGGCATTTAGCTTTTCTCAGCAGATTAATAATTCAAAACCAATGACCCAATGATGTTTTCAAATGTCACCTTGCCTCTGGCTGAAGTGATTGTCAGAAGTTTCTTTGGAGATTCTTCCCTGCGTAGACAGAACTACAGAACAGACTGGAGATGGAAGACTACTTCTGCAACTGCAGAGCCCAAAACATTTGAATTAAAAATGTACATGCATATACATACAATAATTATGGGAGAGGTCTTTTTGAATTCAAAAAGCCTGGGGGTGGTGTGGCTCATGTGGCAATTAAAAATCTATTGAACAAGCCCCACACAGACCCGTCCATTTAATGTCTAACAAATTAGCTGATTTGATTCAGACCTTTAAACATCTCTTAAATCAGAAGAGTGGCCAGTGTCTTCCACCAACCTGCAGGCAATAAAACTTAAAGCTAGAAGACTGCCAGAAGCATTGAACCTGTCAGTTTTAATTTCAGTTCATCTCAAACCTTACTATTGCTAACTGTTATGGCACAGTAGACTTCACACCTATTCCCCGAGGAACGGGTAAATAGCTGTATTTTACAGATGAATAACAGTCAGAGAATACATGACTTTCTGAAGGTCAATCTACCACCATCAGGACACAGCTCACAGTGCCCTGAAGAAAACATGGTACAGTAGACTAAACTGGACAATTAATTTAGCATCTGCCTCAGTTTCATCAGAAAGGTTAAATATTCCAGTTTATTACATTAAACTTAGGTTCTTCACAACTGAAAAGTAACAAATTTAAAACAAAAACCTCTGTTTGCAGATTCTATTCACCACTAAAAGCAGTGCTCACAAATACAAAATTCTACAAATAAAACGTTAGGGAGCTCAGAATCCGAAGACTTATTACACTAGCACCCTGACTGGTCGTAGATAAAGGACCATGTGACAAGATAATAGATTTAAGGAATGCATACTGCAGCTGTAAGCTAGTCATAATTGGTACCATCACGTAAAGCACTAAGGGATGTGAATGAACCCCAACTCCTTACTGGGAGTTTCTTCATGAGAATTACAGTGTATTTGGGGAAATCAAAAAGTTTTTATTTTCATTTTCAAAGGTACCAAAATAAAAGAAATGCATCCAATACTCAGATACAGGTGCTATCCAAAAATCAACTGTACGATGCACAATGCTAAAAATCACAAAATTCTAGTCTACAGATCAGTAAAGGCAGTTAGTAACAATTGCATATTTACACACACACACACATATATATATATATACAGACACGCACACACTCCTGTAGCACAGGAAAAATACGCATTTTCTTAAATATCTGATGATCGCTGCCAGACGAATACATCTCAATTTGGCACCTACAGTTTAATTTATATATATATATTTTAAATGAAGTTAATCCTAACTATGTGGAAACTAACGGCTTTTTTTTTTTTTTTTGGCCACTGATTACAGCACCTTCCTCTGACTAGAAAACTCATCTAGCAATGCTCCAGGTCAACTTATTTGTATAGTAGCTACTGTTCTCTACCCCAACTGTGTAACGTTAGATAATTCTGAATAAATGCAGAGAGAAGAAGCTGTGCTAAGGGCACTCAAGCAGCTTGTCTTGGCACTACAAGAACAGGCTGAAAAGCCAGTTACATCTAACAAAGTGTGTCTAAGTAGAATCTTTGAAACTCTAACTGTAGTTATATATAAGCCTGTAACTACAGGCTTTCATTTTGCATGTTAGTACTGGATCTGAGTGGAGGACCGCTCTCCCATTGCTAGAAAGACAGTTCAGTACACGCAAGTATCACGTGTGATTTCACACATTCATTCATTCATTTTCTGGGTACAAGGGCTGTAGAAGACGCTCGGCCATGACTTAATCATGACCATTAAACAAACAACTAGCTGCTCCTTTAGGGCATCCAACACTAGCTTTCAATAGTCTTAGAAATCCCTTATGAAAAACAGCTTGTGTGTCAAGGAAGTTGTACTTAACCCAGAGCTCTTCATCTAGAATGTTGATGTTAAAACATAATCATACGCATATTTGACTTGTTAGAAGACAGCAGCCTGAGCAGGTTTAAGATCTAAAATTTTATTTTACAGTATTATTCCCTTAATTATTCAGTACATTTCGTGTTACAGACTGCCTAGTCTTCCCTCTTGGCAAAGTTACATTCTTGTCTGAAATACAACTGGCAGGCATCAAGAAACCCAAGAACAAAGGAACTGGATTAAGAAGGTGTCTGCTCCAGTGCCATAAATGCCGAACAAGCTGCACTCTTCCAGTCTGATGCTTTATTTTCTTGTACTCATCATCAGAAACGGCACAATCAGAACTAACAAAACCAAATTTGAGCTCACTAACATTCAGTGGACAAACAAAAGGGGTATAATCAGATGGAAGCTATGCTCCTAAAGCATTCTCCAGCAAACTTCTGATCAGCCTCAGATAAGACATTAGCTGCAATTCTGGCTACAGAATATTCTGAATACCAATTTACCTTGTAGCGTGCAGAAAGATTTTTTTTAAGCTCTTCTCTCCCCAGTGAGAAATATAATTTATGTGAAACATTTTTGCCACAGGCTTTTATTTCCAATAACCAAACTGGCATTTGTTCTAAGTGTCACAGTACCCATTACAAACAGTTTTTAGATAATTACATGTAGAGTGTAGAAAGAGTAGGGTTTTAAGTCCATTTTCCATGTTCTTTATCCAAAGCCCTTCCAGAATTTGTTCTGCACTAACTGTGCAGTGGGCCAATTAAAGAGGCCTTGATTAATGAAATTATGCGCTCTGCATGCAACAATACTAGCTTTTCTAACTCTTCAGTATACTCTACCTTCATAGATGTGTTATACAATGAAATGAATGAAGTGAAGAGGTCCAGATAACGGGTAGTGAAGACCAGTGCAAACAGAAGCTGGCTTTTCCCAGAAATACCTAAAGCAATAAAGGAAATAATTAATTATTCAGAAAGTGATGATGTTCTTTAAAACACTTGATGCACAGAAGTAAGGGGTATATTCTTTCTCAGCCTTGGCAAGCTGATTACAAAATGAGGACAAAAACTAGGCTTACAGAACAAAGCTGTACAATCAGAACAGTTAGATAGCTGTTATCTCAGCAGCGTGAACGTACACTACCTACACACTGCTGTACTGGAAAAGGTGCAAGCACTACTTAGAAGTCACTCACAGTAGTTAGTATAATCTCCAAAAATACCACCCGTGAGCTATCTGTTCTGCATTATCATTATCAAGGCTGCATTAGCTTTCAAGTCTCAGTGTCGTCATGCACTACCTTTAGATGAATACCTGGAAAGGTGTAATGGCAATAGTTACTACAGATAGTTATCCAGAGATAATCAGGAAGTGTGTGAGCACCGATGGCAGGATTTTAAAGGAATTAAGTGATTTTAAGGCTCAAGGAAATTGAATAATCAAACTTACGGAACAATGATGAAAAATAATTTTATCACTCAAAAAGAAATCTTACTACATAATACTATTTACGAAAATAGAGTAGTGAGCTAAAGTAACAGACATCTACATAGAATCTTCAAAGTAACTTTCAACTTTAGGCCAAAGCTCAGACATCAAAATCTTTGTTCTTCGGCCACCAGAGTTTCTGAAGGCAGATATACCACTAAACACAGCATTCACTGCTGAAATGCTGCATTAAAGCTTTGCACGGTCACTAAAAGCTTCTGAAGATTCAAGTGACGCATCACGCCATAACACTGATGTGGCGGCGTTACAGCAGGGGCATAAAACCACCAAGCCTTTATCTTGTTATTACAATTATTCTTGTTTTCAGTCATCCAGTGGGAAAATAGCTTAATTTGTTTAGCTAAGCATGCAAACATTGTTCAGAAAAACAAGATGGGAAATTATTTGCTAGAAAAGGGTTACGATGAAAGGCTGAAAATCCTCGTCCCTTTACACCAGCACTCTGACAACAGCTTTCATTAACAGTGCCATAAACCAATTAGAAGGCAGGCTGTGTGCTATGGTCATTGAACTCCTTTTCTGTTTAGGCTTAGGAAACACTGAACTGCCCCAAATGAAGGGACTTTAGATTCACAGATGAAGCACAGGAATGGCTGAAATTGTAACAATTAAAAGGTTTTTGTTTGCAACATTTGTACCTGAAATGTTTGTCATTCAGGTAAACCTAAGGTGGTAGCCACAGAAGCACCCAACTGCCAATTACCAAGCGTAGTTCAGTGAACGGTAAGCACCTCAACACTTTGTTGTGCAGACTGTAAAACCGCAAGGCAAAAGCCCCACTAAAAAAAATAAACAAAGACATGGCTTTCCAAAGTTAACAGAAAAGTATACTTGATGTTCCTTGGACCCAGCTGCAGCCATGCCTTGCAGTCTGAGCCTGCAGACACAGAAAGCCACGTGGATCAGAGCATGGCATCACGCCACTGTGTGTAACGATGCTCGGTTACTTCGTGTGCTATGTTCTTTTAGGAAAGAATTGCAAACAGCAAGAAAAAAAGCATACTGAATACATGAATTATTGATCAGCGATTTATTGTAGTCAAAAGTTCAAGTTGCTGAAACACATCTTAAAGCCAAGGCTAAACTGATTTTCAAGTTAAGTTGGCCAGACTAGGCAAGGTTCAAAGTTTAAACCAAAGGCCTGCGGGGAGACAGGCAAACTGGGAGAAAGCTAAGATCTATTCCCTAGCAGAACAACAGGGAAGACCCTGGCACAAACTCTGCTGGAAGGACTTGATTCACTTCTAGCCCTTAGAAAGGTGTCAGTACACCTGCACAGTGCTGCCCAGGGCTCGTGGCTGACATCTGGGACAGAGCAGCCACGCTGCTGTTATTCTGCTCCACCTCCCTCACGCATTACTTATCTCTTGAGCTAAACACACGTTTTTATTTCTTCATCTTGCAAAGCTCTGGGCTCAAGTTTTCAGGAGGCAAAGCTCTCATTTTTGTTTCATCCTCATGCATGGAGAAGCTCCTTCAACTTCTGCTTGGCTAAAAGCAAGAGGATGAGATTCTTCCAAAGCTCTGTTGATTTTCACAAAGAGGACAGCAGCGCTGAAACTGGAATACTTTCTCATCAACCACAGCTGCTGGTGTGATTTCGGTGGTGTGACAGACTGCACAGCACAAGCATTCAGGCAGCCTGGCTACGGAGTCTGTGCACCACTTACCTGAGCACGAGCTGCACATCACAGCTGTGAGATCTGCAGAAAGCCAGTCTGTACACAGTCATGGAAACCTCACAGGCTTTTTGTAGAATTTAATGAAAACTTGTTTAGCATGAAGTCCACATCAGTCACAGAACCACAACTTCATTGGTTCTGCTAATAAAATGCTGACATCAAAAAAATCAACCAAACTCTAAACTCAGATTTATCAACTAAAAGGCAAAGTTCTCCTTCAAAAAGTGAAATGAAATTCCAAACCTACCTAAAGCAGTATTTTCTGAGAAAACACAGACGAATTGGCAACAACCTATGGCAATGCACTTTCTAAAGTCTTCAACACAGTATACGGTCTGGTCCATAGCAGGTGAGATGGCTACACTACCTAGCAAAAGTGTTACACACTCACTACCTATGCAGTTGTTTTTTTTTTTTTTTAATTTAAAAAAGAGAGACTATTCAGCATATAATTTGACAGCCTCACAACTGCAGGTCACCTTTAACACTTGACAAATGACACTGAGAAAAGCAAATCAATTTTCAGGTAGTAATTCACAGCACAAACAATCTAATTTGACTTAGGATAGATTAGAAAATACAGTCTGAACATGACAATGTTTGAAAGCAGAGGATTCTTCAAGTCTCATGAATTTCCTAATCATGACAGGAGAGTCAATAACAGAGTTACCTGCAGCATTCTCCACAGCTTCTGGTAATTATTTCTGAGTTGTTACTTGGAGTGGCGAACATTTTTTCAAATTCTAAATGTGGAAACTCAAATAACCACTCATGCAAAAAATTGTTGCCCTGCCAGCACTGAAATCATGACTTGATTTGCTTTCCCCTTCTTATCTTTTTAGCATATTGACTAAATTAGGAAAAAAAGAAGTAGATTAAGCTCATCAAACACTGAAAACGCAGACTGCTTCATAACGCAGATTATCCTGGCCTCATCAGTTTTCCTCAATTAGAGGATTTGCTTCTTAGGAAAGGGAACAGGGACTGACACATCTCTTCAGAAAGCAGGAGCTCGCAGCAGAGGTACGCGGGCTGCCTCCCGCTCAGCTCCAGCTGCTTTTACAGGCCTCCTAGCTCCTCCTGGAACAAAGGCCTCAGACACACACAGATGCAACTAGATGAGGAGTCGGCACCATGTGGTTTGCCAGCTCTTCATGGATCACAGCCTGCAGTTTAGCAATCATTTAGAAGCCTCTATTTATTTTCTAAGCTTCTATTGCTTCAGAAGGACACAGTTAAACCAGCTGCTGGTTTGCTCGGTTTCCTTAGTCACCAACAACCATGGGGCATACATTTATTTAATTTATAATCTGCTCTGCTGACCATGCAGTCTAAAGGAATTGCGTGAAGCCCTCTAATAACGGCATTGAGCAGCTGCTGAACAGTTACTGGCAACTAGTTAGGGGTTATTGCCATGAACTTTATAAATATATTTTATGAGAATTTGTATTTATGAAACTTTTATCCTCAGAAACTGCAACCAACAACAAACCACTACAGGAAGGAGCCCCCCAAAATAGAACCCCATGCTCCTCTGGGGCGCTGTGCTCCTAGCCAACTCATCAGGCCTCTGACACAAATACCGGAGATACAATGGGTCTGGACTTACTCCTAAAGTCACAGAGCAGAAATTGAAGACACCATGAAACAATCCCGTGCAAAAGGGATTTCAGCCTTTTCCTGAGGAAAATGCATGAAGCAGGCTTTTCAACTGAACGAGCGCATGCAGGTGCACTTGTGCTGGAGGACACTGGCTGATTTGGTGATGGGAAGAGCTGAGGGTGATACAGGCCTCTTTACTTCTCTCTGTTGGAGAAGGCAGTACCAAAAATGACTGCTATGATTCTTCCTCCCTATAAGTAAAATCCTAATAACAGAGATCCTCAGTCATAACCGAACCAAGGAAAACAACAGATCACTTTTTAAACAGAAAGATGGGACTGGGTTATGCTGTACTACACTGTGTCAATAACCTCGTGTCCAAAGGTCAATTACGAATCTCCTGGATAAAATGCTATTAGAATTTTAGTCTTGCACCGGAACTTCTCATTGTCCTTCTTCAGACAATAAGACATGATTATTTTTCAGCTCGTTAACGCTTTAGTCGTTTTTAGCCTTGACAGCATTTCTCAAGTATGACGGAGGAAGAGAAAACTCCAGAGAAGAGTTGGGGGCCAGATCCTCTCCTGACAGATCTAGACAGAATGCCTGATCCACCAGAGCTCAAGCCAGGAATGTTCATTTAGGGCAGAGCTTCTGGGCTCCCTGGCCTCAGATATGACAGTTCTGCACTATCACTGTATTTCAACTGGGAAGTCATTTACTCAACACCTTCGTGTATAAAGAAACGACTGTTCTAAACCAATGCTCTTTATTTACTATGATTTTTCTTTTGCGCTACCAAGTGATTTGCAAAAACCGACCTGACCTGAAAACAGAGAATCTGTACTTCCTCTTACCTGTAAGCTGAATGAGATTTAACTTCCCCATGCTCAGTTCTTCCAGGTTGAAGCCTAAACTAATTCCTCACATTCTTAACCAAATACTTCACAGACGCATCTGCTCCAGAGCGTACTTGCACGTTATTCCACGTCAACGCCCGGCCAACCGACCTGAGGCATAATCACCCTTCCTAGCAGCAGCACTCCCAGGCCTGCCAGCCTGCTCCACCTAACTCACACAGGGTGCAGAAATGCTCCTTCGGAACCCAGCTCCTGGCTGCGTGTTGGCTGGAGCCGTGCAGCAGTGCAGGGACCTGCCTGCCCCCCCACCCCAAGGCCGCAGCAACCCCTGCGAGCAGGCGGAGGGCACGGGGCGGGGAAGGGAGGCCGAGGCCGGCTCTCCCCAGCCGTGCCGGAGACCGGGGCGCTGCTCGGTGGCCGCGGGGCTTCTCCCGGCCCCGAGCCCGGAGGGCGGCCGAGCCCCGGGGCCTCCCCGCCCCACCTTCCGCGGTGCCACGTCAGAGCAGGCCGGGGAAGGCTGCCGGCCCCGGCCCGGCCTCTCTCCCTTCCAGCCGGCAGCATCGAGGCTGCGGGAGGCGGCGGCCCGGCCCGGAGGGGGAACGGGCTCGGAGCGGGGCTGGGAGCATAAAGAAACAAAGGGGAGAAGGGCGCGGGGCCAGCCCGCCGGGAGCGCTGAGCAGCTCCGGGGGAAGGGAAAGGAGGGAGGGAAAGTTCAGGAGCTGCCGCCTGCGAGCCAGCCGCTCCCAGCACCACGGCGCCTGCAGAGCGGCGCTGCCAGAGACGAGCGAGCGAGCCCCGAGCCCGGCGCCCCCCCCCCGGCCCCATTCATTCGGCAGCGGCGGGGGCTCGGGGCTGCCCAGGATTAAAGCACGAAGCAAACGCGGCCGCTGAAGCCGCGGAGCAAGGGCAGCCGCCACGGCGCCCCCCAGCCGGGGATGGGGGCGCCCAGCCGGGGGTGCTCCCCGCTGCCGGCTGCGGGGCACCGAGGGGGGGCGCTGAGGGGAGCGATCGCCCCTAGGCACCCGCCCGGCCTCTCCCGGGGGGCCTTGAGGGGGCGCCTCAGGCAGGCGCGACCCCCCCCGGCACCACCTCCGCCTGTTTTACCGCCCTGCTCGGGCAACGGGCGGCCCCCGAGGGGCTCCCCTCAGCCGCCGCCCGGGTCCCGCCGCCCTCCCGCCGGGGCCTGCCTCCCCCACACGCACCGGCGCAGGAGCGGCTCTTCCAGATCTTGAGCAGCAGGATGATGATGGCCGCCAGGTGGGACAAGTCCCCGGTGAGGCGGAAGATGTTCATGGCGGCGGAGCGGCGAGACGAAGGAGGAGGAGGAGGAGGAGGCGCAGCCCGGGAGCCGGGGAGCGAAGATGGCGCAAGCTCAGCGGGCACCGAGCGACGTGGCCCGGGGACGTGGCCAGGCAGCGCCGCGCCCGCTGCACCCTGGGAAACGGGCGGGAGCGGCGCCGCCTCCCCCGGCCCGGCCCAGGCCGCGGGGCCGCCCTCAGCCCGCTGAGGGGGGAGCCCCCGAGCAGCCCCCGCTCCCGGCTCTTTGAGCTTTGTGACTGAGAGGATGGGAGGTTTTTCATCAGGCAGGAGGGGTGCCTGGGCTGATGGCGCTCCCGGGGCAAGCGTAATAGTGATAGCTGTTGGCGTAGTGGTAGCTTTTGGAGCTAATCCTCCAAGAAAAAAAAAATAATAAATTGCTCCTAGCACCAGTGATGTGTCTGTAAGTCAGCGTGCTGCACCTTTGCAGCCCAGAATCCCTGAACCTGAAGGAGGGCATCACCCTAACAGTGTCCAGTATCCAGTCCAAAGACCATCCCCTCTCTCCACTGTTGTCTGCAAGAAAAAATAACAAAGCTAGGTATAGTTTTTGTTGCTGTGAGGACAGGAATGGGATGTCCAAGTATTGTGGAAAATACATAAAAAGTTACTCCATGTAGACATAGGTACTTTACTTTTTATAGCATCCCCAAAGAGTAAGCCATTTCTTAAAAATCTCATTTGACATTATTACACACCCTGTAGCACACGAACCATGCTGCATAAAGTCCACAGAAAATTTCCATCAGAACAGCGTATATAGTTTGAAAACTTATCCTAGTCATAAGATGAGATAAAGACAGGGAGATCACTTACCAATTTCCATCACAGGCAAAGCACTCAACTTGGGGAAAGTTAATTTAATGTATTGCCCATTCTTCTCCCTTCCCTCTTTTTCCCAGGCTCAACCTCGCTCCCCCCAAACCTGGACACCTTAATGCTCAACTGTAAGTCCCGCATCTGAAAGACAAAAGGATGTCACTCCCTGTCGTGGTATTTAGCCTCTAACTGAGGGAGGCCGGAGCCTGTCCACAGCTCAACCTACCCTGCGGCATCCGCACTGACCTGGCTCCTGCCTTCCAGAAGAGCTGGCAGCACTGCAGGTCGGCTCTAACTTCTGTGCAGCGGGCAGATGAGGACAGAGCTCCCTGTGTTAACAGCACAAGATAGACCTCAGGCAAGTCCAGTTTGGCCACAAGTTTTACCCACAGGTTTAACATGAGAGCTCCCTTGTTTTACCAGTGATCCTACAGTTAACTGAAAAAAAGGGCAGACATGAGAAGTACACAAGAGAATTAGGAAAAAAATCTTTGCTTAGTTTTAATCTTCATCTCCATGTTTTTCTTTGGGCTTCTTTTTCTTCTTCCCCTTCTTGGATTTCCAGTCCTTGGGAATGAACTTTTGCTCATTTTCTGTCTTTCTCCTTTTCATTTCTAGTTTGCTTTCACTCCTCTCTTCTCAGATCTATTTTCTCTCTTTCTTCATTTTCCTGGGGAAAGCCAGCAAAGCTCCTTTTCCATCCACTAGTATTAGATGGGTCAGCTGTGCTCCCTGGCAGCCTCAGGACAGGCTTGCCACCCCCAGGTAAGCTCAGCTTTCCCTGTCCCTTGCTGTCCACATGTCCCCTTGAACAGCTCTGCCTGTTCTGGTACCCTGAGGTGCAGCTGTGCTCCCTGAGTGGGACAACAGGAAACTTCTGCAGAATCTCACTCCACTTGCCTAGGATACCTTGCACTCATCAACAGCAAGTGAAAGATCAGTTATCACCTTTCCTTGGCCCTTGACCAAAGTCTCCAGGATCCTGACATTCAATGTCAGTGACTAGGCAAGAGGAAAAAAAAAAAAAAAAAAAAAAAAAGTGGAAGGTGAGAAGCACATCTGATGCTCTGCTGGAGAGCTAGTGCTTCTCAAAGGCACTCTGGCAATAGAGCTCAGGGTACTCAAAGTACTGCAAAAGACACCACAGAACTGGACAAGGATTTTCCTAGGATGCAGTAAGGTACTGAAGTCCTATTTGTGCTGCCTGAAACCAATGCCCCATGAGAGGGGGACGCTGTGCAGTATAACGCCTTTGCTCTGCCTTGCTTTAAAGGATTAAGAACACTTTCATCATGGATGAAAGAAAATACCACCTGACAAAGACAGGTATTAGAGCATGAAATACCACATGGGACAAATATGCTGTCCTGGACAGTGGCATTAAGTGTATATTTCTGACTGTATATTTCTTAACCAGATGAAAGACTTCTTCAACGTCTTTTCACAGTGGTTTCAGGAAGAGAATCCTTGTGAAGTTGTCCATGGACATCAGCTCAGACACTGACAGGCGTTAATATTGTACTGTGTATTCTTCTGACCAGCTGAAATATATGCTACATTCCATGGATCTCTTCCAAAATACACTTCAAATTTCTAAAACTGACCTACCCAGCTTGACAAGGGCCCAGTACAGAAATAAAGTACTTAGTCTTAATGATCACTGTTCAGAAGAGAGCCTGAAAAGAGGGTGCATCTTCCCTGAAACAGCTGAACATACTTATTTCACAGAAAAACTTGTGATTAACCCAAGCTATGGAAACAATTACATGGTAGGAAGTAGGGTCCAATTCAGATAAACTACCTTGCATATCAGCTTTCTTGATGACCTGGTAGAGAAATGATGTTTCATCTCTTTCAAAAGCTATGGAATCAATAATATGATGACTAGAATAAACAACTCTTATCTCAGTTTATGCAGGATATATTCAGAGCTTATTTGTCATCTAAGTTGTTTTCTGACATCTGATTAAATATTGAAACATATCAGGTCTCACTTGAAGATGACCTAGGGCATCAAACCAGCATGTGATTTTAACTAGAGCAAAGACTATTATTTGGTAAATTAAAACAATTCTTTTCTATACAACTGTTAAAAGTTCTTGGGGGAAAGTATACCAGAAAAAATACCCTGCTAAATTTGAGATGAATTAGTATTTTCAACAATATTCTTTTCTCTTCTAGGAATTTACTCCTGTACTCTCTTCCTTTTTTTTTTTTTTTTTTTCAGTAAAGATTTCAGATACTATGAGAGACACTGTTAAGTGTTTCCAAGGGTAATTAATATCAGCTAAAATATTAGGAGATAAATGTTATGCTGTTGCCTGCAAAGCAAGAAATTCAGCAATCACAATTCCTCCATTTAATACTGCAATGTATAGTCACCCAGATTGTAAGCTCTGAACACACCTTCTGTTCCTATATCATGAGGGCACGAAAATCCTTATTAATCCAGATCAGAAAAGCAGAATGATGCTGAACAGGAAGGGGCAGGGAAAGACAGATGGACATTGGCTGATTTGTACTCTTAGCAGAAAAACATGTAATGCTTTCCCAGACTGTGTACTTCCAGGTACAATTAATAAGATGCTAATTCAAACAAAAATGTTTTATGGTACAAAACTACTACAGTCCTGATACTAGACGAGGACAGGTGGAGTGTATGAGCTAGTCTTATAATTTCTCTGTTTAGAAACTGAGTAGATAGGATGGAAATATACTAAACATTTTACCAAAATCTATGAAAATATATACCTGGATGATACATTGATTTGTTTGACAGGTTTGTCTTTTATCTGCACATTTTAAAGCACGCTGTAAAACTAAGTACAAAATACTATTTCTGAGGAATACTTTTAGATGTTCTAGTGTATTGATAAGAGAAATTTAACTTACATTAGGAATTTGCATTTATGCTTTGCAGACTTGTCTTTTCTATCCAGTTTCCTTCCTGCCTTATTGGGTAGGGAAGCCAGAGCCTGTCCGCAACAGCAGTGGAGTAAGCAGTCCACAGCGTTGTGCCACATCGTATGATACAGGAGAGAATATTTTACTAATCAAGACAATAAGGATCTTAGTCCTTCTGAGACGGTAGGCTCATGTATCGAAAGCTCATTTAAAAAAAAATAAACATTATCAAAATGTTATCAAAAACATTATCAAAATGTTATCAAAAACATTATCATTGAGATAAAGATATCACATTGCTTCCAGCTGCATATTAGCCTAAAATATCAAGTTTGTGTAGTTTTCTGTTTGTTTTGTTTTTGTTTTTTGAAGGGGAAAAAAGGGGAAGACATTATTTGATTTCTACTTTTCTCTAAGGATGGCAGCCTATCATAAGGGAACACAGTACTGCAATTTAACAAGTTACTGTTCCTCAATTGATCTTCCATAACTGGCATACTCTGAAGCAGAACGAGGCATCTACGACCACCACAACGCAGTAAGAGCCAGAACACCAGCATGTGAGCTACGGTCAGTGGGGATTATCTACTCACATGACTCATTCCAGGCAACTGTTTGATTCCTTGCCTATTTGTCAGTAGCAAAATAAGTGAGTTAGGAGGATCTCCCTGCTAGCCCTAGATACATTTGGCTGGTACACCTGGAAGGAGTGGCTCACAACTGCTGCAGCATGGGTGAACAGAATGGGACTTCTAACAAAGCCCCAGTTGAACAGGATGGGACTTGCAATCTGTGGTGATGATCCTAAAACACGCACAGCAGTCAAGTGGTAAATTAAATCTGCCATAATGCAGTGTGTAATTGCCCCTGGAGTATTTGAGCATTATACAGAAGCATAAATGGCGTTTTAATTTTAAAATTAAAGAAGGATGACTTTTTTTTTTTTTTTTCTTTAAAGTGGTCTCTTTAGAGCCTCACACTGATAGGTGTTGGTTAGTCCTGATGTGACAGATTGAGATCACTGGGAGTCAAGCATTCCATGTACTGCACAAAAACGACAGCCATAATGTCTGCTTTAGAGGGACATCTTTCAGACACTGTGGATATGTAGTTGTTTCCTTATCTTCAGGGATTTAAAGATACCAGAAATGTGGGATTTCCCCAATGCCAGGTGTTAGGGATAATTTTTCCACTAGGGACCCCAAACAAGTAGCCCTTTTTTCATTTCTAAACATGATTCTGGACACAAAGGTGGCAGGCACCGAAATAACAAGCCAACAGAGTATTTCTTTCTGTCTGACCCTTAACAATCCTACTTCCCATCAAATGAATTACATGAAATACCTCCTCTGACATCCTGCTGGACACAGCCACTTGTCACGTGGTTCATAACACTCGGAGGAGCTTGGCCTACACCAGAGTCATGTCAGACTGGCAACAGTCAGACGTATATCCTGCAGGATGTACAGCAATGCCTAGCAACCATCAGAGTAGGCACACGTGGAGAGGAGAGCTGCAATATTCAGAGTATGCAGAAAATTAGTGTCGTGACATATTCAACAGCAGATTTCTGCATTAGTCTGATTTTGATTTGAGAAAAGCATAAAAAGAGTGTTAAAACTAAAAGGGGATGGGGAAAATTAAGCTTGGTGTAAACAAATGTTACCCACATCTAAAACAAACAGCAACATTTCTTTAAGGATCAAAGAAAACTTTATACAGCATTTCTCTGGCAAAAGCCTTGGCAGTATGAAAAAAGGGGGAGTGTGAGACATCTTTCCCACGAACACATGCCAGAGAATGGGTATTTTGTATATAATACACAGCAGCACTGGTGACAGGCGCTTGTGGCTAGCAGTATCATATGGCACGGATGCCTGCAGTAAGCGATTCTGTGGTTTATAGGAGTAAAAAGGAAAGTGTATGTGTTTCAGTTTCTTCTTAGCAATGGAATCATGACAGATTTTGAATGGACAGCTGATTACTTACATGGACAGCAGACTAGATGCTGTGCACACTACTGCTCTCTAACTCTCTCCTCCCCACCCATTCTCTTCACAGATGATCATTTTCAAGAGTTTTGAGGAAGGCATCTCACGAACCACAGTTTTTGCAGAATGAACCGTTATATCAGTTATCTTTGTAAGAGGTGCACTAGAAAAAGTAAAATAGCATTTCTCCAATACTCACCATCCAAGATGCTCACACCATCGCACAAACCAAAAAGGGCTTGTCCTCTCACCATGAACCAAGTATGACATTAAGTAGGTGCTCTGCATTTACTTTTCTACGCTACTCTTGTAAGAAATAGATGTCTTTGACTAAGTGTAAATGCAATGCCAGATATTAACATAATTATTAATTTAATAAAACAAATAAATAATCAAGGAGTTCAGCTATTTAAGAGCACTTGTGCTTGAAAAAAATCACAGCACAGATGGCACAAAACAAAGAGCTCACTCCTGCTCCAATTAAAAGCTGAACTCTGACTCACATAATTGCAGACAGAATCACTACCAGGTACATTGACAGAAGATCATTTTCAGCTCATATGGATTTTTGAAGTGCTTGATATAGCTAAGTCACGTATCTGACTTACGCAGCTGAACTGGAAACGCTGACTCTCGTCTTGACTATGAAAATATTCTCCTGCATCTTCACTGAAATACACACAGAATTCAGGTCAAGTAATTTCTAGAAATTAAACAACCTTTTAGTACTTTCACATCTAAATGAGGCATGACTTTTTAAGATGAGAAAACAGATAAATCTTCATAATGTATTTGATCGATTAAAGCATTTTTGGTTTTTGGTGGGTGTTTGCATGTACTTGCTGGGATCGTACAAATTTCTTTCTATTTAAGTAAATGCTGCAATCTACTGTTCACACGCAGAAAAGAAAATGCACTGGGAACAAGCTAGAATTTTATCACTGGCACTAGAGAAGAGGGTGCAAGGCAATTTGCAACAATAATAGTTCTTTGCTTATAAAATACAGCGTAGTAGTACTTGTAACATCACGTCATATTTGCTAGGGTTAAAGATAGGCAAATGCAGTTCAGAGAGAAACAGATTGCTACAGGGCAAGAGGGAACAGGAGGGGGTGAAAAACGGCCATGCTCTTACTGCTTCCTTTGCCAATAACAAAGCCCTGAAAATCAGGCTGGCTTCTGCTGCTGCAGGAATTACAGACTATCTGGGGATGGAGTGGAAGCTGTTATTCCCAGCAGCAACAGCAAACACTTGCTCTTCCCTAGCAGAAGCTGGGAGCCTCTTCCTTCCAGCCCTGATCCTATCCCTTCCCCACCCACAGGAAAATTAAATCTGCTTTCAGTACTAAGAAGCTAGGTCTGATGTTTGCCACAAAGAAATACAAATAAAAGTTTGAAAGGTATTTCACACAGGACCACTTCTTAGCTGAGCAGGATTTAAACCAGCATCCCAGAGATGAAATTATTTTATTGCAACAGCAGTAACTTTCAGCATGGTTTCTACTATGTCACACAGAAAGACAGCCTCTGTCCTGAGGAATGATTCAAAGTATAAAAAGAAAACCGAACAGATGGATAAAATAGTGTAATCAAATTAATCAACATAAAAAGGACTGCATAAGTTTTTTTCTCATGACACACATAAGGCATTTCCAGTTTTTAAATGTGTTCTGAAGCACTTGGAGGGAACTCCTGTGTTACTCATTAATGGTAAAGCAAGAAAAAGGGGATACTTCACATCACAATGATGGATGAAGGTGTTGCTTTTAAGAAATTAATCAGGTTGTACTCAGGCATTTGAAAACCTCTTCATTCTACTATTTGTGCTGAGCTGCATCTCTTTAGTATCTGCTTTGTAAGCTCCAGGACACTGAAAATCAAAAAGCAAAGAAAAAAAAATGAAATCTCTTGACATACCTTGGTTTGCAGTCTTTAAATGCTCTGGTGTTACACTCAGGGTTTCTTTGCTTAACTAGCATTTATAACATAAGCCCACCAGTGCTCTTGTTAAATTTTGTTCTGTCAAAATTGTAATATCCCCTCAACAGTTAATGGCAACATTCATTTAGCTGGAGGTTATCACAGCAGTTGTGGAATAAAATCTTATCAATGGACTGGAACAAGCGAAATACAGCTTAATACTGACAACATGCTCCAAATAAAATGCACTAATGGATTGGTGTTGCATGGAATTTTAAATATACTTTTTTTTTTTTTAAGGCTGGCCTTACAGTAAACACGAGATAAAATGTTTTCCCCTTGATTAGGGTCAAAGATAGTCTAAGAGAGGTACATAAAATACAAAAAAGTTATTCAGAAATTGTTATCTCTGTATTCAAAGCAGGAAGGGGATCTCTCAGTCCTTCACACTGTTGTGTAAGTGTTAAGCCATCACTATTGCAGATGAACTGTGTCTCTATTATAAAGATACTTCCAACTGAAATAAAACTTACCACGAGCTTAGCAATGATAGATTCAGGAAAGCATGCACAGCATGAACATGGCACACAACCACATGCTGAAGCCACTCAAACAGGGAGCACCTAAAAAACAGAAAGCTTTATGCCTTAGTGTTGTGACACAGTTCAGAATAGTGCAGTTTTACCTAAGCCAGCATAGAGAGGAGCAGCAAAATCCAAAATTTCAATCCTCCCAATGAGATTCAGCAGCTCTAAAAATGATACAATTCAGAATGGTCAACTTCAGTTTAACACACACAGTTCTGAAAAGAAGCATTCCATAGGGGTAGTACAGAATGAGAAGTATACTCGGAATAACGAATGAGGAGCTTAAGAACCCAGGTGATCTTTACCCAGGAAACTCCTCCTTTTGGCATATCTACAGGGGAAACGTGTCATGTGCATGAGAGATCTGGGCTGAGAGCACAGTTCATCTGCTTCCAGGAAGACCTGCTCTAATTCCTGCAAGGGCATCAGAGTAATTTAGCCACCTTTACTGCTATTTTAGCACCTCGGCATCCCTGTCTTTTCTTCACAGCTTCTCTCTCACTGGCGGCAGTGGAAAGAACAATATTTGCTGTCTGACAGCAATAACTTCTCAAAACTGGCTTGACTGTGTAAAATACCACTAAATGTAAAATGTCCATTAATACACTTGCCAACATAACTTGCCCAGTATAAACTGCAATATGGAGAAGTAGTAAGTTAAACTGAGAAGCCTAGGTACTAATAGGCTTTCATTCCAAATGGGATGGGAACAGAAGAAAAAAATACTCCAGGGGCCCAAGGTCAAGTCTGGGTAAAGGTGCTAATCCACCCCAGTGCTACCTCCTTTCCCACTTGCAGCTCTGCAAACCAGGTTCTGCTGCAGATAAAGGTTGTGATCTGAAGGTCCAGAGGTGGAGGAACCTGCTCTAAATTATTTAGGCAAAGAATATGGGAACAAAGAAGAGGGGAAAGATCACTGCTTTGGACTACATTCTACATAAGCTGGTGCTTAGCACAATGTGATGTGCTAGACAGCTGATTTATCTTCCTCCATTATCTCTTGCTGTGGATAAATCCAATACCATCCTTGCTGCTCCTCTTGGCCAGGTGCATGATTGGAAGCCTGAGTTAAAAAGTTGATTAGAAAATTCACTCTAGTCTACCCTCAGAAGATGTGAATGATCCTGGTGGGTGCTGAGATACCTGTCCCACTTGTGCACCAGTGGCCTCCCTTCTAAGCAGGAGAGGGGAGTGGCTGCACTCACCGCCTGGAGCTGGGGTCTGCCCCACTGGGGGTGCACAAGCTGTGCTGGGTGCCTCTGGGGTGCTTGTCCTGGCTCCATCCAGCGCCAGCTGAAGGCTCTGAAGCTGTGATACAGTCAGATGCTTACGCTGAGGTCCTGTAACCATGGCAGCATTTTCAGGGCCCAGGTTTGCTATTTGTTCTGGGGACAATGCCTGGGAGGAAAAAGTCAGAAAGTCATTTAAGCTGCTGATAGACTAGTGGCTCCAACACTGGTAAGGAATCACTATTTTGCCTTTGGAATGAGGGGAAACAGCCTTCAACATTGTATTTCTATAGAAATACAGAGCTTAGAAATACCTTTTTGTTCATTTACTTCACTGGCTACTCGCCTATCTTACGCCCTTGTCTTGGCTGCTTGGGTCTGAAAGCTTGAGAGGCTTTCTGTGCCAACACTATATTGGACACTGCTTCAACACATAACTGGAGTTTTTTTGATATGTTATTTTCTGATATGTCCAAAGACTGATGATGCTGTGCATCCTCTTGTGTTTTCATTTGTTTCCTCTTATATCTGTTCCCAAGCGAACTCTCTTAAACCTATGTTTGACCTTTGATTTGAGTTATCAGTAGAGCAGTGAGATAAAAAAGTAATATGTTTCAATCTCATTATTCATTTTCCTCTTTTAGACTGTAAATCTTCCAGCTTTGGTCATATTAAAACTTGTGTTTAAAAAGGAACACGAAAATCATAATTTTACAGTATTTGTATCACACAGAAATTAATCAGTCGTTAAAGCCTGCATGTATTGGCCATGCTGGATGGCTTGTATTCCAGCTAACGATCTGCAGTCAGCAGAATTGCAGCCTTCCTGTACAACATGCTGTCTGTGCTGCAACAGTTCTGCATCCAGGTTCTACTTCATCTTTGTAAGGGACTATATTCCCCTTCCAAGTAGGTCAGACAATGGAGTAAACCCTTCCCAGATTTTCATTATCTAGCAAATGGTGTACTATTTTAAAACTAGTAAGCTCAAATAAATGCCTGTCAGTCCAGAAATGTTGAGATAAGCCACTTTTAAACTAAATTAAGGTCCATAATACCATGTAATTTTTCATAAATCAAAAGCTGAATAATGTATGCAGCCCTATACAAGACCTGTGTAAACACAAATTCTGCTTTGAATCTTTCAAAGGCAGAAAACTGTTCTGGGAAGCTTGCTTGTTATTTGTTAAGCACCTTTTGTAGTATCATTACTATTCTTACTAACAAAAATGTATGTTATTTGAAAGAAATTTTACATGATGTAGACCCTCAGCTTTGCCCGTTTTCCAGAGAGATAGTTTGACTAAGGACATCTCAAGCTTATCTAAACTGTTGGTGGTACTGTGCAGAACAGTGTTCAAGGAGTTTTTCTCATTTATGGAACCTGACACAGTTAACTATCTGTTTAGCTCATCTGTCCAGAAGTATATTGCCTGCCCAGGCATCTGACAGAGACCAGCCTAGGCAGAATATTAATCTTGTCACTAAGTCAAATAATGTCTGGGGCAATGATCTCAAGATCCATGTTCTAATTTCTGGTCCACATTCAGAACAGGTTTAATTAGATGTAATTCCTTTCTGATCTGTATCTGCTTGTACAATCTGTTTCTCAGAGCCAACTCCGGAGAATGGTGCCAGATTTTAAGATAATAAAAAGGCTCTTAGGTAGTCAAGCAGAGAAATGTGTAGCTGTGATAGCATCTCTGCAAATGTTAATAAACAGAAGAAAGCTCAGATCTGAATACAGTGTCAGAAGAAAGAGTCCTTTCTGTGCTTTCTGACCCTAGATCTTTTATTTTCCCTTGGGATGCATTTGAAGGAGAAAAAAAAAAAAAAAAAAAAGCTTGTTTAACATATTTTATGTTCATCACAAATACAGATGATATAGTTGAAAGTTAATGTTTCAGATCTTTGACTGTCTCTCACTTAACAGACCGCAGAAAAATTTTTGCTGAAACCCCAAGCCAAACCATAAATCAGTGCTGCAGTTCATTCATAAGAGAGTAGAAATTACATACGTTTGGTTTCTTCTTCACTAATAAAGCTCTTACTTGGAAAATTTCACCAGGTATGTGGCTTATTGCTATTGGCTGGAAATATGGCATCAGGTTTTTATCAAAAGCTTTTAATTCATCCTCATTCAAACCACCTGCAAAGGTAATATGTTTTTTATTAGACTGACTTTTAAGCTAACACAAATTTTAAGCTCTTGCACAAAATATCTAATAAATGTATTTCTTCAGTGTTTCATAAAAAAATACCAGTTCTTTTTTTTTGTCGCCTCTTTCATTATATTCAAATATTAGAAATAATCCGACCTTAGCTATCGGTACGGAACCTGTACTACCCAAGGGACCATTAAATAACTCTTTTGCTTCTAAAAGAGACAGTTGAGGGGAGATGTGTTTAAATCTACAAAAATACAAGCAGTGTTATTCAGGAATGCTGCTTCACAGCTTCTTCTGATACAAGAAGTCTTAGGAAGCATTAAGTGAAATTAATGGAAAGTTTAAAAAAAGCACAATGGGAGGCACCTTATGGAGGCTACCACGACTTTTCCTTAGCACTACAGAAATTGCTGAACATCCATCCCTGCAGATGACTCCTCCCTGGAAGATATATTTTGCCAGTCTAGAAAAATGCATTACTACATGAACCTGTCTCCTAATGCTCAATAATACTTCTTCACAACTATTACCATCTCTAGTCTGAAGTTTGTTACCTGCTATAGTGCCAATCTCCTGTAATACAGAGCCATTCCAGCTGGTTGCAGTTCCAAACACAGACTCTGCCATCTTCTTAAACTGCCTCAGAACAGGAGTGCTACACAGCAACAGGCCAATTCTTGCAACAGCAGCACTGCAAAAGGCAACAAGGTTAATATGACATGCTGCAATCACATGCAATATTAAAAGTGCTTGGAACATACTTAGTCTGCAGTAGCAAGACTGTAAACCTCTTTTCAAGTTAAAAATATATGTACAAATGCTGCACAGAAATGTTTAATGCTTTGAGCAAAAGCCCAAGTTTCTCAGTGCAATATTTGACTGGTGAGATATAAATGGTAGAGAAAATCTAAAATGGATTATATTTTAAACAGCTACTGTATGCTTTCCATCACATCTATTGCCTTTCTTAAAACATATAAAGTGCAAACTAAAAGAGGCCTTTAGGCTCTGGAAATCTCAAAGGAAAACAAACTGCATTTTGTCAATAGAGATACTAGTACATATTTCATAAGTATCAAATGCAGTACCTGAATTCAACGCTCCTTATGGACATGGTTTCTGTGGAGTTCAGAACACAGAGAATAGCTCCTAATCCAACTAAATCAAAGCTTTTTAAAGTACTCATTGTCTGGCCAGAGTCTTCTAGAAAACTGTGCAAAATAGATCTTGCCTGCAAAAATAGTAAGATACTAGGCATGAACAGAGTGAACATAATTGAAGGTTTTGGTATTAGAAGCTCAAAGTCTTACTGGAAACTATGGAGTGTTACAATGGAGCCACCCCAACATAATTAAATGGAGTTTTGTATGGCCTTTAGAACAGGCACCACCTCTGTGAGGCATCTAAGCAGAGCATGGTTACAACATGGCCACTTCTGAAATGAAAACAAGTTAAAAGAATTCAGTGTGTCTTGTGCTGGGTCACAATGGACCACTTCCCCAGAAGAAATGTGCATTGAAATGCCTAACAGAACTGCCCAATTCAATTAAATTGTTCGAAAGAAATGCCAATTACTCAAAGGGATCAACATGAAATTTTTAGGTTTTCTAAAATAAGGCAGGACAACCTGATATAAGTGTCACATATAGATGGTGACCTGTGTTTAGGACTAAGATTCAGATGTGAATGGGATGTAGGTGCCAAAATGTCTTTGCAAACCTAAATCACTTAGGATGGTGCTCATCCTAAACTGACCATTTACAAACTGCATGTCTAGCTTAAATAGGCCACCAAAGTCAGTGGAAGAAACTAGTCTTCCAAGGGATCCTAATGTATCTGAGATGGTGAGCTGCAATGACTAGCTTAAACTAGCTGCCTGTCTTTTAGACAGTTGAAGTTGGGTGAGATTAATCTCTTTTAAGTTGCTACTCTTACTGACAGCAAGAAATCTCAAAAGCCAACTATTATTGTATAAAATCCTCCCAAGTGCTTCCTTCTGATAATGCTCCTCAGAAATTGAATCTATTAAGCAGACTTGTGATACCCTGCCAAAGCTGGATGCCACCATGCCAGCATCTGTGCAACTGAGTGGTAAATCAGAAATATGCCACCAATTACATAGACAAATAAAAACCTATAACTTTCTCTCATTTTAATATCAAAGCCCATTGACATAACTAGAAGTTATTCAAGGAGAGGGATATGAGAAGAGCATAGTATCCAAATGGCATATTTGCTAATAACTGCTGACCCTCTTCTATTACTTGGTGGGCAAGTGTTAAAGAACAGGTTGGTCATCACTACAATTAATACTTATTGATGTCCTCTTGGCCATCTCACCAGAGAAGCCAACAGCCAGGCAGACATCAGTGCTGACCTACCAGCCCTTGTTTGCAGGGGCCAAGGCTGAAGACAACCAGCAGGGAGTGGTGGGGGTGGCTGTATCAGTTTCCTGGGTGATTCTAGGACTTGAGTCCCAAAAAGGGGTCCTCTAGGACTCAAGTCCTAGAATTTACTACGAATCCAGTAGTAAATTCAATAATGTACTTACTTGGGTAGGAGTCCATTCTGTTTGCTGACTCAGTACAGAAATGGTGTCGATCAGATGTAAATCCAGCTCTTCAATTTCATCTTCAGTGAGTGCTAGAGCAATGCGCCCCAGAGAAACAATATGGTAACTCTTCCAGCCTGACAGTGATCCCCAAACCTTTAGAACAGATTCATTAATGTACAGCATCTGTTAGATCATTGTGAATCTTACTGTAGGTAAACCATTCCCAAAACTTTGGTTTTAAAAGTCCCAGTACCTGATGTAGGCTTCTTTGCACACAGAATGCGGAGACCGGATATTGTGAAGGTTTTGAAGGTTCTGCATTAACAATAGTTAGCTTATCTAAAATATCGATACCAATGTATTTAAATTGAGTTCTGCTTCTAGTTTTATCTGTGATATAGTTACAGTCACTAAGAAGCTATTACAGACCAGCCCCAAGGAAATTTTGATTACAGGAAAAGATCTGTCTGGATAAGGAATAACAAAAGGGCATCAAGAGCTGGATTTGCAGAACCTGGAGCTGTCAATAATATTTGGCTGATAGTTGGTGGGCAGTATCTCTCAGGACGTGCAGGATGTGGCCAACTGCCTTTGTAAAAAAAAAAAAACAACAAAAAAAACAAAGTATGCTAGGTTCTGGCTAAAGGGAGTAACTTGAACAAGACAGGTATAAGAAAAAAAGTTCCCTTTAAAGGTCTCAGATACTTCAGCAACGTTGCAATATGTTAGTTGGTACAGGGAAATTTTCGAGTACATGATTGTGCTGCTAACTTCATCTAGAGAAATAAATGTAAAAAGCCAGACCTGGGCTAAGCTGACCATTCCATGGAAAAACTTCTTCTATTTTCAGGATTGCCACGATCTAACTTTTGTTCAAAAAGCTGGAAGGGTGAATGCTAGTGAGGACTCACTGAAGGAATCTCTCTGTACTTGCCTACTAAATAGTGTTTGCACCGTAAGATACATGTGGTGCTGTACAACCCACAAAGGGCCAGACCTCTGGAATAAAATAATCCTCACCCAGAGTTGCTGACTATGTGCTGTTCATACCAATGTGCACATCTGAGACAGAGCAGCCGCAAGGCTGCTGAGGTGTTTCTTCTCAACTATGACCCTTGGGTTAAAGATTTGCTTAAGAGAGGCTTTTGCTGGACCTGCATCTCCTGACTGAGTTTCCACTGGATCTTTTATGCTGGTTTTACGATATCATAAAGAAACAGAACAGGGGCTTAAGCCTGGGAAATTTCAGTCTTTTCCAAGGAAAAGAGACAGTAAAAAACATTATCCTGATTTTAAAGCTCCTAATTCTCTAGTTTAAGAGGTACACAAAACACATACAGTTAAAAATGTTGTGTGTCTGTTTCCTGATCTAGGTCATAAAATACGGGGTTTGAGCTGTTTCATAAATAGCATCATCTGACAGCGCTGGATGAAATCTCAGACATAATGGTATAAATAACACAACACATGAAAACTGAACCACTCCTTTGTCCTCATTCACCTAGAGAATGCAAATCCATACATCTGTTACTATCACAGAGCCTGGAGACCTTCCACTTCCAAGTGAGCTAAGCTGCTTACTTTCATTAAGACCCAATCTGATAACTAGGTTTTTGAATTAGTTTGGGACCATGGGTAGTATGTAGTTTATTTTGGAGTAAATAAATCAATTTAGGAGAAATTAAAGCTGGTTTAATCAAACATTTAATCAAAGATGCCCTTTAGTTAATAATATAACAGCATCTTATAATGTCAGAGAGCTGTAGTCTTTGCCTGTACTATTTGATTTCTCATGCTTGGTGTTCAGTGTAACACTAAAGTCTGTTCCACAAATTAATATATAGGAAGTCTGTCCTTATCCAGCAGCAGTCTGTCTTACCACAAAGACCCAATATACAAAATTCAGTGCACTACAGATCTGTGTATCTTTCAGTGTCATTGCATTGAATACAGCTAGGCTAGGAGCATATTAACCTTGTAGACAATTTCTCTAGAGAAGCTATCACTCTGTAAGCACGCTGTTACATTGCACTGCTGTAAAACACTTTAGTTTCCACCATCTCAGATAATAAAAGTAGCATTCACCTTCTAGGATTTTTTTTCCCTTTTCCTACCCACACATCTCCATGTTGACAGAGGAAGGCTGTCTTGGGATGAAAGAATTTGACACGGGGGGCTGTTGTCCTACCCCAGCACGGCAGCAGAAACAGAACTGCAGTCACTGTCAGCTTTCAGAAATCTGACCAGTGCTCTCTCCCTTCGAGCACCTGTAGTTTAAGAGTTTTAAAAGCTGAGCTGCACTTCTAAAAATTGCACTTTCAGCCTTATTTACCCAAAGGTCATGGTCAGAGCCACTGCTCTGACTGCAACTCGTGATTACAAAGATACTGCCCAGGCCCACCTTGACCCTTGTCCCAGCCCTTAGATCTCCAAGCATCTGCACTGATCCTAGTGGCAGCCAACTGGACTTGTAGATGCTTCCTACCCTTGTTCTGTCAGAGCGAACCATAAAAACAACTTGTTAAGGGTTGGATCATTTTGGTAGAATGGGATTCAGAAGTAGCTAGCCATGAAGAGATGGAGACAGAGAGCAGACAGCCTCCATCAGATGCTGGTGACATACAGCTGAAGACAGCCTGGGCTCGGTAACCTCTTCACCTCTGGGTCTTCTGCAGCCAAAACAAATGGTTTCACTACACCCAAAGGCTTTTTTTGGCTGAATCAAAAGTCTGTTTGTGACAATACCAGGAAGCAGTACAAGGAGATCACCTCCAGGAGCTCACCAGTGCCAGGGATGGGGTGAGGTGTGGCTTCCAGGAGTCCACAGCTGGCCAAGGCAGCAGTGATCAGCACCCAGGCAGCCTGCTGATGGTGGCCCCGGACACAGGGCACAGAGCTGGCATCACACAACCATGGCCTGTGCTCTGGCAAACATCATGGGCATCGGGTATAGCCTGTGCCCAGGGCAGAGACCTGTTACTTACCCAGCTAAATACCCTCTTGGTCCACTTGGTTTTATGCCACCATAAACTGTATTTAACGTAGATGTAGACACTTGAACACTCTAAGCTGAATTCTCAGCAGGCCAACCAAAATCCCATAGGACAGCTTGCTGGTTTTTCATTTATAAAAGAAAAGCAAGGAGCAAGCAACCAAAAAGCCATTGGAAAGCAAAAGCACTCAAGTTTTTCAGCAGCCAATAGCTCAGAACAACTTGCCTGTTGACTCTAAAGCAAGACAATAGCCTTCTATCACAATCTCACATTATTTTTCCAATAAGCAATAGATATTCCTGCAGTAATAGTGACATTGCTATAACACAGTTATTTTAGAACTGCATAGTTCAATAACAGCAAGTCAAATTATGGATTTAATTTTCTTTCACAGACAGTACAGTTACCTGCTTGGCTTTTTCCTTCAACACCATAAGCTGTGAGCTGTTAAAACCAGAGACAGTCCCAAGACGTTCCACATTTTTGTCAAAAGTCCTTGCATCCATGCATTTCAGTTCCTGAACTGACCAATAGACATTTGCTTCTCCTAATTTAATAATTTCATCTGAAGAAGGGGCTCTGGTTCCCAGGCAATCTGGAAAAAAAAAGTGAAATACTAAGAATTTTCCTCAAGGAGACTGCAAAAAAGAAATTCACCAATAGGAAAATTTAAGAGGCTGACAGACTGAATTAACTGCAGCCAATGTGATATTGATTAACTAATTATCTTACAATGAAATTATTTCTTTAAATATTTACATCATTGATGTAGTGGATACAAAAGCAGAATTTGCCTAATTTGCAAAAAATCAGGTACATTCTTTGTCCTCCAAAGGCAGTGCATGCTGGAAAAGAGGAGTAGCTGTGTTTCAGAACAGTTACAATATACAATGCCAGGGGAAAAAAAACAAACACTAAAAACACTAAAAACTGAATGCGTACAGTGCTAAGAGCAACCAAGATGTTCCAAGTTTCTTTCAAGTCCAGTTCTGTAAAGGAAGCAAAACCCAGACAAGGGCTTAGTCTGCGGTAAAAGCACTGCTCACTGGGGGCCATGCTGCAGTAGGACCGAAACACAGACTTCTGCAACAGCCTCAGTGGAAGCCTCCTTCCAGTGGAAACCCCTGATCTCCCAGAAAAGCTGCAGTTGAATGAACTTCACATTCAACCAGCACATATATGAACCCAGCTCCATAAGAAAGTAACAACCACAAGGGGCCCCTTCATGCTAAAGTACTGTGACAGAGATGTATGGCTTGTAAGACTTGCCTGACATTTAAACAAGGTGAAGACAGAAACTGGATGTGTCAGAGGAGCACGGTGCTTGTTCTCTGTATCAAGCAGGTTGTTAAAATGTCAAGAATGAGAAAGAGTGGCTCACTTAGAGCACAACTGTTTGGACAGACAACCTGCATTTAAAAATCTGATTTATGGGCAGGTTCTGGACCCATGCATGATCAAATGAAACATTTTCCAGTGTGACTTTTAACAAAACCTGGTCTTTGTAATCTACATCTAATATTGATGGAAAGAAGAAACTGGAATCCTAATGTTCTCACTTACTTCTCTTTCTCCTGTCACTAATTTAGGAAAACCTTATTAAATAATGACCTAAACCAAATAATCTTTACATGTCTTCAGATATGGTCATTACCAGTAAAAATCAAGAGTTTCACAGATGCTATGTCTGAGCTAAGCTCCCACAGATAAATAAAGCGAGGATGTACAAAGTAGATTTGTACTTTGAAAGGAGGCAGAGGAGGGATTTATTTGCATCAAAGGAAGCTGCAATAGTGGGTAGAACACTGAAAAGATTGAATCTGTTGAGCAAACGAAAATGTTGTTCAGCTTGCAGTGTACCAGCTGATGTTCTGCTCTCTCTGTATGTGCTCTCCTGTGAAGCTGCATTGTTTCACTTTCCCATGCTGCAAAAAGGTCAGCTTTTCTCATGTAAATACTGGCATCCAGACACAATGCAGTTCCCTTCCCCAAGTCGTGAAAACCTATTATTTTTTGTTCATGGAAAAAAATATTGATTTTATTATTTGCAACATACCAGATACTTTGGCACTATTACAGAGGGAAATACTAATTAGTCTCCTGGCTTTACTTCCTGTATCTGATGCTATTTCATTCTTCCTTCTACTATATAATCATATTTAGTTTGATGAACATATTATAATATGGTAAAAGGTAATATATTATAACATCTCAGTGCTGTGAAGTAAGCAACTTGAATTCTTTTTCCACCACTGCTGCTCCATTCTGGTAGCATTTTGGACAGATGATTCCTTGTATGCTCCAACTTGCCTTAAACAAATGAGTTTTGCCCTCATATGCTCCAATCTGCTTTAAGCATCACCTGTGCTTTTTCTTTGGCGTAGGCATAGATGTAAGAACTGTCACTGTAATTATTACTTTTGTTACGATTCACTCACAACCAGACAGTAGGAAATGTTAAATAGCAGGTTGGTAGCATGGAGAGCCATCCATGTCATTCTAGAGCCACTTTCCTAGTAGTCAATTTTCTAGTGATATAGAAGTCAGATAGAAAACTTCATTCCTTACTGAAACTACTGTGTGAGCTCTGTGGAGTTGATAAGATTATGATTGGTAACAGAACTTCAATACTACACTTGGACTGCAGAATTTCTTGGACCAGAACAAGCAATCCCTCCATTTCTCATCTTCCACTATTGCCCCCAGCTAAGCCAGCACACCCTGAGTGAAGAGTGAGCAGCCATGGAACCCTGTTATCCTTTGACAAAGATCATTAGTTTCACTGGCAAGTTTATGTTGGTCTTGCAGTGCAAGTAAGCTCTGCAACTGCACAGGACAGAAGTTTGATTAGAGAAGCCTTTGGGATTTGTATGTTGTGATCCAGAGTTCTAAAAAATCGTCTGTGAGGACAGAAATGTGCTGAAACATCCGATGCTGAACCTTTAATCCTGTGGCCCAGGCCTACACATTTCTTAATTAATTTCTTAACAGTTAATGATCTGGTGGTTTATTTGTTCAGGGAAGAGTGAATTTGATCCATTCAGCTTGACTCTGCTACTCTACCAGCTTGATCCTGCATTTTTTAAGCATGCAAAATGTGTAATGACTTCTCTGCTCAACAGAGGTCATAGTTTTGTTCAGGCAATGCAAAAATACAGCTCTGTATAACACTTTCTACCTCCCTCTGTGCATGAATACAGCATTGTAAGGGACACCAGTCATCATTCAGAATTGCTGTTATACAAGTGGGGGCATTTCCATGCAGGCACAGGGCTAGGTGAGAGCTTGGACGTGCATTCTGTTGGACAGAACTGATGGGGAGGTTTTCAAAGGCATAAAGATAGTACCAACCACCCTGAAACTGTTGGGCTCTAAATTCTAAGCAGTGTATTCAAAAGTCTCCCCTACAGCATTGTTGTTCTCCACAGCACAGGATAGCATGGCCTAAAAATTCTGCCTAGGTGAATTTAAGATAAAAGAAGGAATTGTTGTAATAGAATATAGTCAGAGTATACATTTTTTACAAAGAAAATGATCCATTTGTCACTAGAGATTCTAGTAGGCTGATTGCTAATTAAGATATATTTCAGATTATAACAAACTTTGCCCATTTGGACAGACAAAACACCGTGCTACCACTGATGTCAGATTTCAGAACGGCTGAGTCAACACACAATCATGTGTGGCAAAGGATTAACTACGTGTAATCTTCTGGCACAACAGTAACTTGTCACCTCCACTGTTTCTTAATTCAAGGAGTTTCATTTCTGTTACAAAGGAAGCCAAAAAAAGCCAAAATAAACAGGAAACTGTAATACAAGTCATTAATCTTTTGTGCACTCGCAGACATGCCAGGAGATGTCAACCCTGCAATCATGTACTGAGATCAAGGTTTTCAGCAATTGGTCAGTGCATCAGATGGCTACACACTCACTGTTTTAGCTAGAAGACTCATCCTTGGTAAGTTACTTTAAGTTGCTTTAATTTTTACTGTCCTGCTCTTGGAATGCATTTAATGGCTAAGTCAAAATGAAAAGTCAGTTTAAACTATACCACCAGAGCCCCAAATGCAAATCTGGCACTTTGACACCACATAGACACCAGGTGAAACACTCACCTGGTCTGATGAGAGGTGGTCCAGTGTTGGCAGTGGCATTGGAGACGGATTCAAATACAGTTGATAGAAGCTCTTTGGCTGAAGAAATTGGCCTGACTGTCTTTGCTATTTGCAAAATGATATCTTGGAACTTCAAAAGGAAAGCAAAACAATGAATAAAACATCTTTCCCCCTTTTAAAACAAATTGCTTTGGAGAGAGACTCCTGCAGACCTCAGTGAAGTAGGGGTTAGTAACAGCTCAGCCTCCTTCCAATTTGTGCAGATGTTTCACAAGAGAAGGAGAATAAACTGGCTGCTTCTGAAACGTTAGTGGAAGATCTTTAAAGAAAAGCAATGTTAGAAACAAAACAAATTCAGGGCAATTCTTCCTCTTGTATGTCCTCTCAGCTTCTGGCAACATGTGAGAACTGCCTGACTGCAGACTGTCTCCAGACCTTACTGTAGCAACGAGCTCCTCTGTTGCATGATATAGAGTATGGAAAATATTTTGTTTCACATTTGTCAGATAAATATAAGAATTAAGGATATGTACCCAATTAAATTATGAGGAATATTTTTTACCTGTTCACCTTTTCTTTTAGGCTTTTGTGATGTTTTGACCTCTTTCCTCCACCCTGCTAGACACCTCCCTTTCAGTTGAGAAGTCCTATTCTATTCGGGCAATTATATGCATTATCTCCTGAGGAAAAATTGCTGACTGTGCTCACATATTTCTGCAGAATAATGAAACCTCATTCCAGTATAGTTTACCCCTATGCATAAAAAAATGTAAAATTATATGAACTAAAGAGGGCAAAGAAACTACAAAGTGCAATGCTGAGGATATCAGTTACTGCTGTGTGTGCTACGTTATACCTTGGGCAAAGGGCCACATATTCAGGTTACATAATTTCAACTGTGAAACCCAAATTCTAACATTATCTCTTACAAAATTAAAAGTTAAAATAAAAACATACCTTTTCAGCAAGTACATTTAATTCTCCTTTTGACAACTGAGCTATGAATGGTCCAATATCTAATGTTGTTTCAGCTGTCCAGTTCTTTGGGGAGCTGAAGAAACATTTTGGAAAAGTATATTGATCAAGAATGTTTGCAATCAAAATTATACTAAAACTTCAGAGTTTTTATTATGCTGTATTATACAGAAAAGACAGATACTCCTATGCCAGTGTGATGAATCATATGTATTAACATCAGACTGTACTTTCTCATCTCTCTCTGACATATGGGGCATTAGTGGAATTCAATACATTCAGAGAAAGCCTTCAAACATTGCAGTCATGGAGCTTTGTTCTCTCTGTCTCTCAATGCTCACAGCGTTCTTAGCATGACAGTGTTCAAGCGAGGAGAAACAGACCTTTAAAAAAAAAATCCCATTTTCTCTCAGATTCATGCTGCAATAGTATCCTGTTAAATGGCATCAAAAGAGAAGCAGAAACCTCACAGCCAAACCTGAAACCATCTTTTTTCCAAATAGCATATCCTAAGGATCAGCTTGGTTAATACTCAGGTAAGCAATATTTACCAGTACTTGCTTAAAAATCTGAACAAACAAACAAGCCTATTCCAATATTAAATCATTTGCAGTTTTTCACAGGCTGGTTTTCATTGCTGTTGGGCAACTGCAGCTTTCTCTGATGCCAACAGGAGCTGTGGGTGCTCATCATTTCTAAAAAACAGGCCCACGCACACCTCACAAGAGTGGACAGTTTCCCCCTGGTTCTGAAAAGATCAAATTCACAAAACAATTCAGGAAAGTAACTCAAACTTTTTGAAACTAAGGGATGGGAACATGAAATGTAGGTGATGAAACAGAAAACTTAAATACCTATCTTATTGGCTCCATATTTTTTACTCTCAGTACTATTTTCTTCATCTGTAATGTCAAGAGTAGTGAAAGGCAGCTCTAACACCTTGGAGAGCCACATCTAATGACACCTAAGCCATTTCTGTATTAGAGATTTTCTCTCTGATAGGTACCATACCTTCTGAAATAACATGCTAAATTATTTGTAGGAATAGGAATGAAATTCAGCTCTGAGTGGTGCTGGGAGTTTCAAAATACATGTTGCTTAGCACTATGCCTATTTGGGCTGTGTGACACAAATCTGACAAACCCACTCAGGAGTTGATTTAAGACACAAATCTGACACGTTTGCCAACCCACTTGGGAGTTGATTAAGAGAGCACTTGGATAAATAAATTTCATCCTGCAAGCCCCTGCAAAAGGTGGTAGTCCAACCACTCTGTTTGTGTTCTCATAGAAAACTCTGTGGAGTTTGTTACCCCATTATGAGGGCATTGGACTAGACAAGTATTTTCTTAATAATAAAATGAAGTATTACTTAGCACAGTGAATCATGATTCATTCAGATTTATGCAGGGATGGTTTCTGGTGGAAAATATACATGTATCTACTCCATTGCCAGAAAAAATGCTCACAACTAGGAGGAAACTGAATGAGCAACTAAAATGCCTAGAAGCACTGAGTGACAGACTTCGGGACTGAAGGCGTGGTCAGAAACCAGGTGTTCAGTCTCCATCTTCAAATGCAAGATACCTCTAAGAGAAAATGTAAGAGACAGATGGTATGTCCTCGCCAGAGGACAACTTTGCTTTTTGCATGACTGATACAGCAGCGTGGTTCGAACCAGCCTCCTAATCTGAGTCATTAATGACATCCAACATGCTTTCCGCTCTGTTGCTTCACCTGGTTGAACTTTACATCCCTCTGCTTTCTCCTCTGGCTCTCTCCCTTTGCCACAGGTTGTCTTTATTTCTCTTCTCACACCAGTGCACTGAGTGTGAGAATTCTTTGCATTCCTGTGCCATGCTGTCCTGGTTTCAGTTAGCACAGAATTAATTTTCTTCCTAGTAGCTGGTGGAATGCTGTGTTTTGGCTTAGAATGAGAAGAGTGCTGATAACACCCCGATGCTTTAATTGTTGCAGAGCAGTGCTTATACTAAGCCAAGGACATCTCAGCCTTTGCTCTGTCCTGCCAACGGGCAGGCTGGGGGGGTGCAGTAAGAGCTGGGAGGGGACAGACCCAGGACAGGTGACCCAAACTAGCCAAAGGGGTATTCCATACCATCTGACGTCATGCTAAACAATATATAGGGGTGGCTAGCCGGGGGGAGGGGGCCGGACTGCTCGGGGTTAAGCTGGGCATCGGTCAGCGGGTGGTGAGCAATTGCATTGTGCATCACTTGTTTGTACATATTATTAGTAGTAGTACTATTATCATCATTGTATTATTATTATTATTATTATTATTATTTTCCTGTCTTATTAAACTGTCTTCATCTCAACTCACGAGCTTCACTTTCCATTTCTCTCCCCCGTCCCAGAGAGGGAGGGGGGAGGGTGAGCGAACGGCTGCGTGGTGTTTAGCTGCCAGCCGGGTTAAACCACGACAGTCTTTTTGGCGCCCAACGTGGGGCTCGAAAGGTTGAGATAACGGCAGATCTGACCAGAGTATGTTAAACTAAAATTGGTATAAGTATTAGACCTGCTTAATAGTCACTTGTCATAATGCTGATTGCTTTAATCTCAACTGTGCTGCGCCTGTTTTCCAAATTGAGTATTATAGCACGTTATTTTCCGTATGTGCTCTCTGTCATGTTGTTTATCCTCTCCGGGCCCTGGTTTCAGACCGTTATGGTACTGTGTGTTGTATCAGTGGCTTATGAGATGATGAAATATCTGGCCATGACTCTAACCTGGTATTTGTACTCAGTAACATCTTCGATTCTATACTTTGGAAACTGTATTTTGGAAACTATTAGCAATTGTATCTGTTGCCTTTTTTCATTAGGGAGTCAATCTGTGGAGGGGAAAGGGGAAGATAATTTTTCTTACTTAATCACTCTCCCTTTCTCCTTCACCACCCCTGTACCCTCCTTGATCACTCTCCCTTCCTCCTTCACCACCCTCTTATCCTCCGAGTTTATTACAATAGCTCTCCAAGATATTGAATATCCTTGGGATACTCAGACCAGCATAGTCCTGTTGTTCTGCCTCCTGAATGCACTTCAAGTTCTGCTTAAAGTTAAACAACTACTTAGGAAGCTCATCCGGAGATCTGCCCGGAGGCAGTATAGTTGTGGGTGGCAGGGAGTATGGGTGGATATGGGCAGGCATCTAGAGCAGTTGGCACCCCCAGTGTGTTGGAAATTCACCCCTGAACAATGGCAAAATCCTCAAAAACTGGCAGAATGCTTGAAAAAAAGGTGTAATGATTCTGGCAGTTCCAAAGTAACACAAATCATTGTAACGTGCTGGGGCCTGGCTCATGCCTATCGAGCTGCCATTGATACTGCTGTCAACTTAGTGACAGACCCTGCAGCTGCTCCAGTCCCAGTTCCTGCAGCCGCTCCAGTCCCAGTTCCTGCAGCCGCTCCAGTCCCAGCTCCTGCAGCCGCTCCAGTCCCAGCTCCTGCAGCCGCTCCAGTCCCAGCTCCTGCAGCCGCTCCAGTCCCAGCTCTTGCAGCCGCTCCAGTCCCAGCTCCTGCAGCCGCTCCAGCTCCAGCTCCTGCAACTGCTCCAGTCCCAGCTCCTGAAGCTGCTCCAGCTCCAGCTCCTGCAGCTGCTCCAGTCCCAGTTCCTGCAGTCGCTCCAGTTCCAGCTCCGGCCGCTACTCCAGTCCCAGTTCCTGCAACTGCTCCAGTCCCAGCTCCTGAAGCCGCTCCAGCTCCAGCTCCTGAAGCTGCTCCAGCTCCAGCTCCTGCAGCTGCTCCAGTCCCAGCTCCTGCAACTGCTCCAGCTCCAACTCCAGCTCCTGTAGCCGCTCCAGCTCCTGTGGCCGTGTCAGAGAAACGAGCTGTAGCAGTGCAAGTTGACCCTGCAGAGGGCATTCCAACCCCTGTGGCAGACCCTGTAACAAAGTCAGAGAAACGAGCAGTAGCAGTGCAAGCTGCCCCTGTAGAGAAGGTGAAAATATGGTATAGAAATTCAAGTCGTTTAGAACGCAGAGAGTCTTCTGCCAATCCAGGTAAGGCTTCTGCCAAAACTAAGTATAGAGATGACGAAGATGATGACGACGCTGGGCCGTCAAGGATTCAGGAGGAGGAAGATGAGGATGCCGAAAGAGCAACAGTAACTACCCGAAGCCTAAACGAGCGCGAGCTACGAGATGTGCGAAAAGATTTTGGTCGCTGTATAGGTGAGCAGCTTGTCACCTGGCTGCTCCGGTGCTGGGACTCTGGAGCCAATTGTGTGGAATTAGACGGCAGGGAAGCCAAGCGGCTGGGATCCCTTGCTCGAGACGCCGGCATTGACAAAGCAATTGCAGATGGAGCACGACCCACCAGCCTCTGGAGGCGTCTCCTCTCAGCTGTGAGGGAAAGGTATCCCTTCAAGGAAGATATTTTATGTCTACCAGGCAAGTGGACCACTATGGAGAAGGGAATCCAGTACCTGAGGGAATTAGCCGTACGGGAAGTGATTTATGAGGATCCAGACCTCAAACAAACATCCACAGATCCAGATGAAGTCAAGTGTACACGACCCATGTGGCGGAAGTTTGTACGGAGTGCACCATCATCATATGCCAGCTCATTGGCAATAATGGCCTGGAAAGAGGATGAGGAACCCACAGTGGGTGAAGCGGCTAAACAACTCCGGCAGTACGAAGAAAGTCTCTCCTCTTCCTTACAGGCCTGCGTCTCAGCTGTGGAGAAACTTTCTGAAAAGGTTCACCAACTTGAAGAGAATCTATTGTCCTCCCCACCTGAACCAACCAGTGCCCACCGACCAAAGGAGAACACTTGGGAGAAACTTTCTGAAAAGGTTCACCAACTTGAAGAGAGATTATTCTCCTTCGCACCAACCGAGACTCCCTGATTCCCATCCATAAGCTAATTCGTCAATTGGAGAGCCAAGGAGTGATCAGCAAGACTCATTCACCTTTCAATAGTCCCATATGGCCAGTGCGAAAGTCTAATGGCGAGTGGAGACTAACAGTGGACTATCGCGGCCTGAACGAAGTCACGCCACCACTGAGTGCTGCAGTGCCGGACATGCTGGAACTTCAGTATGAACTTGAATCGAAGGCAGCCAAGTGGTACGCCACAATTGATATCGCTAATGCATTTTTCTCCATCCCTCTAGCAGCAGAGTGCAGGCCACAATTTGCCTTCACTTGGAGGGGAGTCCAATATACTTGGAATAGGCTGCCCCAGGGGTGGAAACACAGCCCTACCATTTGCCATGGGCTGATCCAGTCTGCACTAGAGCAGGGGGAAGCTCCTGAACACCTGCAGTACATCGATGACATTATTGTGTGGGGTGACACAGCAGAGGAAGTTTTCGAGAAAGGGAAGAAAATAGTCCAAATCCTTCTGAAAGCCGGTTTTGCCATAAAACAAAATAAAGTCAAAGGACCTGCACGGGAGATCCAGTTTTTAGGAATAAAATGGCAAGATGGACGTCGTCAAATCCCAATGGATGTGATCAACAAAATAACAGCTATGTCTCCACCAACTAACAAAAAAGAAACACAGACTTTCCTAGGTGTTGTGGGGTTTTGGAGAATGCACATCCCAAATTACAGTCTGATTGTAAACCCACTCTACCAAGTAACTCGTAAGAAGAATGAGTTTGAATGGGGCCCTGAACAACGACAAGCCTTTGAACAAATCAAGCAGGAAATAGTCCATGCAGTAGCCCTTGGGCCAGTTCGAACAGGACCAGATGTAAAGAATGTGCTCTACACTGCAGCCGGGGAGAACGGCCCCACCTGGAGCCTCTGGCAGAAAGAACCTGGGGAAACTCGAGGTCGGCCTCTGGGGTTTTGGAGTCGGGGATACAGAGGATCTGAGGCCCGCTATACTCCAACTGAAAAGGAGATATTGGCAGCATATGAAGGAGTTCGATCTGCTTCGGAGGTGGTCGGTACTGAAGCGCAGCTCCTCCTAGCACCCCGATTACCGGTACTAGGCTGGATGTTCAAGGGAAGGGTCCCCTCTACGCATCATGCAACTGATGCTACATGGAGCAAGTGGGTTGCACTGATTACTCAGCGGGCTCGAATAGGAAACCCCAGTCGCCCAGGAATATTGGAAGTGATCATGGACTGGCCAGAAGGCAAATACTTTGGGATATCATCAGAGGAGGAGGTGGGTCGTGCTGAAGAAGCCCCACTGTACAACCAGTTGCCAGAGAATGAAAAGAAATATGCCCTGTTCACTGATGGGTCCTGTCGTATTGTGGGGAAGCATCGGAGATGGAAGGCTGCTGTATGGAGTCCTACGCGACGAGTTGCAGAAGCTGCTGAGGGAGAAGGTGAATCGAGTCAGTTTGCAGAAGTGAAAGCCATTCAGCTGGCTTTAGACATTGCTGAACGAGAAAAATGGCCAGTTCTCTATCTCTACACCGATTCATGGATGGTAGCAAATGCCCTGTGGGGATGGTTACAGCAATGGAAGCAAAACAACTGGCAGCGTAGGGGCAAACCTATCTGGGCTGCTGCATTGTGGCAAGATATTGCTGCTCGGGTAGAGAACCTGGCTGTGAAAGTACGCCACGTAGATGCTCATGTGCCCAAGAATCGGGCTACTGAAGAACATCAAAACAACCAGCAGGTGGATCAGGCTGCTAAGATTGAAGTAGCTCAGGTGGACCTGGATTGGCAGCATAAAGGTGAATTATTTATAGCCCGATGGGCCCATGACACCTCAGGCCATCAAGGTAGAGATGCAACATACAGATGGGCTCGTGATCGAGGGGTGGACTTGACCATGGACGCTATAGCACAGGTTATTCATGACTGTGAAACATGTGCTGCAATCAAGCAAGCCAAACGGTCAAAGCCTCTTTGGTATGGAGGACGATGGCTGAAATATAAATATGGAGAGGCCTGGCAGATTGATTACATCACACTCCCTCAAACTCGCAATGGCAAGCGCCACGTACTTACAATGGTGGAAGCAACCACCGGATGGCTGGAAACATATCCTGTGCCTCATGCTACCGCCCGGAACACCATCCTGGGCCTTGAAAAGCAAGTCCTATGGCGACATGGCACCCCAGAAAGAATAGAATCAGACAATGGGACTCACTTCCGAAACAACCTTATAGACACTTGGGCCAAAGAACATGGTATTGAATGGGTGTATCACATCCCCTATCATGCACCAGCCTCCGGGAAAGTTGAACGATACAATGGCCTGTTAAAGACTACCTTGAAAGCAATGGGCGCTGGGACGTTCAAAAACTGGGATACGCATTTGGCAAAGGCCACCTGGTTAGTCAATACTAGGGGATCTACCAACCGAGCTGGACCTGCCCAATCAAACCTGTTACGTACTGTAGATGGGGATAAAGTTCCTGTAGTGCATGTAAAAAATATGCTGGGTAAAACAGTCTGGGCTACTCCTGCCTCAGGAAAAGGCAAACCTATTCGTGGAATTGTTTTCGCTCAGGGACCTGGATATACTTGGTGGGTGATGCAAAAGAACGGAGAGGTCCGGTGTGTACCTCAAGGAGATTTAATACTGGGTGAGAATAGCCCATGAACTGAATTGCACCATGTTAAATAGTATATTATACTGTATGTTATCACTACCATGATTACTATAGGTGACTAATTAGAATGTATGGAAAAGAGTGTAACCTGAGCATGACATAAATGGTATGGAATAAGGGGTGGATAGATGTCCTGGTTTCAGTTAGCACAGAATTAATTTTCTTCCTAGTAGCTGGTGGAATGCTGTGTTTTGGCTTAGAATGAGAAGAGTGCTGATAACACCCCGATGCTTTAATTGTTGCAGAGCAGTGCTTATACTAAGCCAAGGACATCTCAGCCTTTGCTCTGTCCTGCCAACGGGCAGGCTGGGGGGGTGCAGTAAGAGCTGGGAGGGGACAGACCCAGGACAGGTGACCCAAACTAGCCAAAGGGGTATTCCATACCATCTGACGTCATGCTAAACAATATATAGGGGTGGCTAGCCGGGGGGAGGGGGCCGGACTGCTCGGGGTTAAGCTGGGCATCGGTCAGCGGGTGGTGAGCAATTGCATTGTGCATCACTTGTTTGTACATATTATTAGTAGTAGTACTATTATCATCATTGTATTATTATTATTATTATTATTATTATTTTCCTGTCTTATTAAACTGTCTTCATCTCAACTCACGAGCTTCACTTTCCATTTCTCTCCCCCGTCCCAGAGAGGGAGGGGGGAGGGTGAGCGAACGGCTGCGTGGTGTTTAGCTGCCAGCCGGGTTAAACCACGACACATGCCTTGCCAGTAACACCCTTGCTCTTGCCATGACAGATTCTCTTTGCCTGCCCCTCCCTCAACTGTTACGCTTTCTCTCCTTTTTCTCTGGGACTTAACTCATTCAGAGTGTCCCTGGGGCTGTAGTTTGTTCCACAGCTATCACATTACACACCAGAACAGAAATGTCATTCTAGTGAGCAAAGAGCACTGCCTTAATACCTTGCATGCCTTAACCTTCAGCAGAAGCAGGGTGGTATACCTAATACCTTACCCATATAACTCAAGGAGTTTGTATTTAATTTCAGTCTTCTGCTCATGGCTGAGCTGTTGGCAGAGTTTGAATTGATGAAGGGCTGCTGCCATTGCCTTGAGGGACATTCTGTCGTGTAGAAAGGTTGGAGGTAAGTGGCAGATTAGGTTTCCAAGTAGGTCAACATCATATTCATCAGCAATGGAACCATTCTGAAACAAGAAGCGTTTACCTTGTTGGCAGAGCTAATCTTGGCTCTTGCCCTGTATCACTCGGCTGCATCAAAACACATTTAAGCTTTGTGATCCTCTAAGGAACAAAGACACAACAGTTTGCACTGGCAACTTAATCTATAGTTTCTGTTGAAGCCACTTTATACTTCTTGCTCTTACCAACAAAATTGGTGATATTTAATATGCATTTGATATTTAATAAGCATTCTTTGTTTATTTCATATTGAACTACACTTAAAAAATAATTAAAACTAAATCTCCTGCCACAATCTCCAGGTGACCACCTAGCAAGTGCAGGAGCTGTGCAATTCTGCTAGACAGGAGAGTCCTCACATGGCCCTGCATGGCAAAGGGGCCACAAGTTCTTGCTATAACAAAGCTTCACTCTGTGGGATTTCTCTAGCCAAAACACAAGGGATTATACATCTGGTTTGTATGTACAAGGACATGAATAATCACAGCTACATCAAGAACTAGTTTTCCCTAAAAAATGGTAAATGCTGCAGCTCTTTGGTGGCAGAAGCCACAAAATATGCCAGGTACACAAACACAGAGCTGAAAACATCAACCAAAGGCACAGGCTCTATCTACAGAAGAACACAAGCATCTGCGTGCCGACTGGAGAGTACAAGCAGGCGGTATGACTGTGATGCACCATATGACAATAAAGGGAGACAAAGCTAATCAGCAGCTCTCACTGAGTTTGGAACCATCAGTGGCTAATCACAGACGACTTCTGTGCAGCTCCCCCTCTGCCACTGACTGCCCCCCCCCCCTTCCCAAACCATGCCTACCAAGCACTCCTGCACTTTCTGCAGGACAGCATCTTTTTTGTGAAGGCTTGGATTCAAGAGGTCCACCTCAGTTTTCCCAAGGCTTTCAATGAAAGGGACACACAGGGGGCCTGAAACATACTCCAGGTACTCAACCCTGCCAAAAGAATTAAAATGGTATCGGAATGCAAACCTGACCCTCAGGTGCCCAAAACCACATCCATAAAATTTGTGGAGACTGAAAAAATTCAGAGGCAATCCTGAACTTGAAAAATGATAAACTAGGCAGGCCAGAAAAGTTGCAATTAATCCTTGACACATTTTAAATAAAATTAATGCCTTTTTAAATAGAACCATTTTATTTTCTCACTTCTGATCAGGTTTTTCTTAAATTAGTTAGAAATATTCTTGCAAAATAATAGTTCTCATACCATTTTATCTCTTTCAGCAGGTGTGAAAAAAGAAAGAGAAAAAGGAGAATTCACATGTGAGGAGTTACAGCTCAGCAGTTCCTATCAAGGTAAGATTGTTAGTTTTTTTCTGAGGAAGAAAAGCTTGACTACTTACATCATGCAAAATTTTTCTAACTAACAGAAAATGTTTCTAAACACACTGCAATGTTTCTAATGACACAGAACAGTACTCTCGGGCAGCAACGTGATGGCTTTATCTTGCATCTCTGCTTTCAAAAAAAAAAAACACCATAAAAAAAAGTAAGTGGAACTAAGTGGAATATTAAAAAAAAATAATCAAGCAACCCCCCCCCCCCCAAAAAAAAAGTCTCACAGTATAGGAAAAAAAAAAAAAAAAAAAACACAACAAAAATGCAAAGAAAAAAATCCAGTGTAAACTATATTTAAGCTCGTTTTTTGATTCTCAACAAGACACTCATGACAACCTACTCAATTATCCCCTTTATTTCAGCAGTTATCAGAAACACTGTAAACTGTTTTATAGCATAACAAACTTTTCCATTGCTGCTGTATCGCTGTGATTCACTCTGCACAGAACATGCTTCAAGGGGGTCTGATTTCAAGGATGCAAAGGAATTCACAATTGGGACAAAAATAGGGTATGCTAAAAGACACCAGGCGTTACCAGCTTTCACTTGATGTAGACTTTGGCTGCAGTCAGCAATCACTTTTTACATATTATCTTTTATCTGCCTTACTGGCTTTCCCAGGACTGAAGAGGTCATTAAAAAAGTGCTCACAAGGACTACTGCGAATGTTCTACTATGGATGCGCTAACTTACGATACAGTAAAATGTAACTTACGGCAGCACAAGCAAGAGGAAGGGAGGAATGGATGTATTGGAGGCTTTCCAAAATTTCCAAGCCAAACAATTAACCTAAAAGTAACAAAAAATTAAGATCTTAAGTATTTGTTATTTTTGAGGAAGAACTGAAATATGACTTGTAAATTAGCATATAGAAGACTGCATGTTATCTTCACAGAGAATGTTTTTCTTTTTACAGAGGATTTTACTTTTTGCAGACATCAGAGATAAAACACCCTATATTTGGGTGCATAGGAGTGTTTGCATCTTTCCAAAAGTTATATATATATATATATTCAGACAGATTATTCATGGATTAGCAAGTTGGAATGACTGTAGAAACTTCTTGCAATTCCTAAGTGAAAAATGAAATTGCTTTTTTTGGTCTTACCTGATATGGAGAAAGCAGATGAAGGTTCTTTTCAAAGAATTTAAAATGGCTTAAAAAAAAGTCTGTGCCCATACTTTCAATCAACTGGCAAGTCACTCCTTTCACAAGCTGTCCTGTGCTGATAGGGAAAGCAAAGTTCAAATTTTTCAGTATTTTTAGCAGAATTCAGTCCTTACTCACCACAACAATGACCTAAGGTTTAGTTTCTACAACCACCTTCCTTCTCTTCCTTGTAATCTGAAGGCTGTCAAAAGAAAACAACAACAAAACAATACCTCTGCAGTGCAGTGATTTGGATTTGGAGACCCTTTTTAAGGAAGAAGATAAGTTATTTTGTGGTACCAAGGAATGAATAAACAAAACAGTACAAAATAACCACAGCGTTTACCTCAAAGTTGTTTTGATCACAGATCTAGACTTAAACCCTTTCCAAAAAGAGACTATCATCCATACCTTAGGAGATCAACAGGAGAGCTTTTCTTAGACAATAACTTGTACAGATATAAAGCCTGAAATAAAAATCACCACACGAAGTTAAACATTGGTAATGCAGTTGCAAGATACAATAACTACTGCAAGGTTTTTGTTTACTTAATGCTCTTATGTACCCTAAAGGCATTTCTGGGGTCCAGCCTGGCCAACAACAAAGTTTGGCAGACATCCAGTGGTGAACCTGTTCTTCATAAGATATCAGTGACTGGCACTGTGGGATGATGTTAAACATGTTTGTGGAACATGACCACAGAATAAAATTTAAGTTTAAAGGGACATCTGGAGGTCATCTGGTCCAACCCTCCGTCTCTGGAAAGAGCCAAAGGACTGGTCGTACATGCAAGCATCTAGTATACACAGCACCAGAAAGAGAATTTATGGCAGAAACTTTAAGATACTAAAACTCAGAACATGAATGCTTTTCTTTCCACTATATTGACTTAGAATACTGCCAGGCTGTAAGTGACCACTAGCTGCTTACACGAAAACGCATGTGCGGCTGTTCCTTCCTTTTGCCTACATTCCTTTAACACATATCTATTACAACACTTTTCCTGTTCTCCCATCATACTAAATCGCAGTGGAATGGAAAGCTCATAATGCTTTTTACCTGGCTTCTTCTTAGTTCTTTTTCTTTCATCACTGAAGAATTATATCCATTCTCTTTCCATAAATCAGGAAGAGATATTTCTCTAAAGAAAGCCCCTTGTATATCTGTGACTTGTGAAGAAAAATCTCTAGATGAAGCCATCTAAAAAGCGGAAGAGACAAACACATGACATTTCAGAACTTATGCTTAGAATTACAGGATCTGACTTTCTATTCTGTATAATATTTCTCTAAAGAGGATAAAAGAAAAACTTGCCAATATTAAGAAAAGCCATAGACTAAGCTAGAGAGAGCCTTCAAAACAGACTTCTTATCCAGAAAAAAAAAACACAACACTAGAAAGATTAACCATTGAGTTAAACCCACATCTCAGTGATAAGATTTTAAATCATGCTCTGCATATTATGCTTTATTATGCTTTTGCACAAAGAGAACCTGCTACACAGGTACCTTCCTGAGGATCCCTTGTTGTTGTGCAGGTGATAAGTCTGGTGAGTGTTGGGATATTGTGCCTCGAATGACCTGAGAAAGCTCCTTTGGGTTCATCCTGTAGAATGACTGGGTGCTAATACCAGTTACCAATGCACCCATTTGACTAACATTATAAAATAAAACCTGCAGACATAACAGAGGAAACAAAGTTATCTGGGTTGTGTACAGCAGACACATTAAAAGTGAAAGTTAATAAATCAAAACTACTTTTCTTGAATATTTAATGTCTTTCTTGCCTAGGGATGTACTTTCCTCTGATATTTTTCAATCCAGACAAGACTGTCCACAGAACAAATGCAACCATTTTCCAGAGGCTCCTTTATTTTGAAAGGGAGCAGCCTGATTCCTTCCATTATGGTATATTTGAATATATAGTCTGAGATCTTTGATCATGCAAGTTCTGCTGCATGCGGCAGCAATACAAACAAAATAATATATACAACTGCCAAATGCAAATAGGCATTCTCCATGTCACTAGGAAATTATTTTAGGCTACAGTTTTGAATGTTGTTACTTGATTTAAATAAAAACTTCTAACCACTAACAGTACTACAAAAAGTGTCATACTGATACTAAACTTCTCAAAATCTACAATTATTGTTAAGAAAAAAGACATTTCACTAATTAAAACGAGAAGATGGGAAAGCTATATCAGAGATACCTTTTCATAAGAGAGGTATTTACTGGATAAAATCATAACTTGGCTTTTTGCCCATCCAGAGACTTGGTTTAGTGTCGCAATAGCATTATGAACAGCCTCAGGTGACAAAGATTCCAGTTGACCTGAAGTCAGTCCAACCACAGCGTCTGACAGCGATCCAAGGATATCATTCAAAGTCTGGTTCTGTATAGCAATATTCAGGAGCTGAGATTTGAGCTAAAGCAAGCAAACAAACAAAAAAACAGATGGGAAACCAAAGTCTGCCAAGAACAAATTTCCAATTATCACCCAAAACTTTAACTAGAGTTTTTGGAATAGACATTGGCAAGCATTTAGTGACCATACAGTCCATAAAAATCCAAAACTAGAACCACAGTTGTCAAAGAAATATGGAAGAAACGGAACAAGAAAAGAATGAACACTGTGTGGGAAAAAAAAAAAAAAAAAGAAAAGACTTTTATTCTTTGCATCATGCACTCAAGAACCACTTTTTTTTTTCTTAGATCCCAGTAATTTTTCCACTCTCTCTTCGTGTTTTTTTTTTTTTTTTGTTTTTGTTTTGTTTTGTTTTTTGTTTTGTTTTTTTTTTGTTCTGTTTTGTTCTGAATTCAAGAAGTCCCTCCTCCTGTTTTCAGAAATAGGAGAAACGCATGAACATGTTACCCACCTTCTGAACCTCGGCCTGGAAACCTCTCAATTGATTGCATTTAATCATTTGATGAAGCAAAGCCCGGGCCACAGCGGCATCCATCTGTTCCATGTCATCATAAAAGCAAACCAACAAACCTAGCCTATATGGAAGAAATACATTAGCTAGCTTCTGAAATAAAAGCTGTCACTCTCAGGAACGTGAAATACGGTATGTCCTGCTTGTGCTCCAAAGTTAAGTCATTTGTTTGTCACTAACACTTTAAGAAATGATCTTTAAAACTCTACTTGGCCTGAAATGTGGATATGAGAGACTTGCACTATTCTCTGTAGTTAGCTAAACTCTACTCATGTTTGTGCTGTCAAACATTTAAGTTTCCCTGTTCCATTTGTCCATTCCTGGATTTTTCCAGTTACTAGACTCCACTGCCCTTGGCAGAATTGGCAGTATGATCTCCACTTTGACAAGGATGGAGGGCTATTAATAAGTCTTGAAGTGGCTTGCTGAGTTCTTATCTGGATTGAGTGTACACTTTGAACTCTACTTCAAATCCTGCTTGGATTTCACAAGTAACACAACTCATTCATGTGGTGGCACAGCAGCTAGAGCATTGCATAGCCTCTCTGTTGTCTTAGGTTGAAAGGAAGCCTACTGTACTTCTCACCAAACATATTTCTTTATCCCTATGACAGGCCCTTGGATGGATTCAATGTGCTGTGGTTCATTGCCTCAGTTGTACCAGCACAGTAAGGCTGTGTTGTGAACCAGATGAGGAGCTCATTTGTCTCCACACTACCTCTACTATTTCTTGGCATTTTCATTAACCTCTGTAAAGTACAACCACGGCTGTAGTCAGTGGGCAGATATCTTCACACCACCAAGGGCTAGCACCTGCTGTACATGGCCTCCTGACTTGTGCCTTGGGAATATTTGTTGCTGTTTCCTACAGCCCTGCACTGAAGGGGCTCTGAATTGTGCATCACTCTCTCTGGACTTGAAACTTTAAAGCAGTGGTAATGAATTAGTTTGTAAGAAGCCTGAATCACTCCCTTGTCCCTGAAAACTCCTGGCCTTTGCTTTCATAACTTATACAAGACAAGAACTTGCAAAGATAAGGGCAAAGCACAACTCACATGCTGCAGTCTGTGTTTTTTCCAATTCAAGGATGCAGGTGTAGGCAGAGTTCAAATGCCCACAACCTAGATCAACAGTGGACAATGCTGCAGCCACAAAGTTTGTAAAAACAACAACAAAAAAAAATCTGCTGTGTACAAAGTCTCAGCTTTTAGTTCCCCATGTCCCTCAACAACAACCAGCCTAGTGATATAACAAACTACTGCTTCTGCAGCCCATCTGAATTCATGGGACATCATCAAACTAACATATAAATCAAAGAAACATTATAACTGCACTTTTATAACAAATAATTACTTTCTGATGCATTATTGCATAACCACCAAGAGTTCTTTGTCTCCTTTGGGATTGGCAGTAATGAATAATGCTACTTCTTAAAAGTAAAAGTGCATTTAAATCATCAGTATGGTTAAAATGAGTAACATAAAATAAGTGTGTTGGGAAAATGGAATATATTAAGGATTATGGAGCATGGTATTTCTCTCATTGGTGACGATCTGGCACCTCTCATGGGTGATAAAATCACTTTAAAAATTTCTGACATGAAATCTAGACAGTGGGTATAATTCTTTTGTCGCTTACATCCCTGACAACCAACAACACTTCTTGGAAGTCAATGAGTTACATTGCAATAAAGACAGGAGCTCTGAAGTCATAAAGCGTATTCTCCATTATTTTATACCTCTAAGGTATTCCCCAAGGAGACTACAAATAACTCCAGAAAGTGGTGTCTTGGGACTAAATACATCCACTTAGATGACAGCGCAAATGTAAATGCAGAGCACAGCACTCTCCTGCAGGTAGCTCATGTTCACTGCGTATTTATGAATAAAAGCTGGCTTTTTTTTTTTTTTATTGTTAAAGTAAATTAAAAAAAAAAGTGCTAATTTGAGAGCCCTAAAAGTGCAGTTTCCTGCTTGCACACATAAAAGTTGCAAACATCTAACCATTGCTCATCTCTGCTCAATAGGATCACTTGCAAAGTGGACAAGGATGGGCAACCCTTCTGGTGACACCAAGTGGACACCACCTGCAGCCGTGGCTGGTGTGAGCTAAGATTTCCTCCTCAAATCCTAACTGTAACACAATTTCCACAAAATATCTGCTGTGATATGAACACCCAAGGCAGCTTGTGTCCTGTCATCCCAATCTGTTTTATTGCTGTACCATACAACAGTTTTGACTCAGTCCCCCAGACACTGCTGTGGTCCTCTTACTGATACTACAGACAACTCCTCGCTGCAGAGCTGGAAACAAAGCATCAGCTAATTAGGCTCATATCCAAAATTCATAAAATAGCAGTTCTTCACTGTTGCTAACCAGGGTTGGATTTCAGCCTAGATTTTTCTGCTAGAAAGAAAAAGCTATGCCACATCAACAAACTCATCAGCTATTTACTTCTTTCTTTTCTTCTCACTTATTCTTTCCATACACAGCCAGAAAAAAAATAAAAAATCAGTCTTGCCTGTAGATAGTTGAAGTGTTTCTCATATCAAATCCTGATGAGTTTATTCTTTCCAGGAAAGCTTGTGCAAGCTCTGGTGTGATATCATACACTGTGTCCAACTGCTTTGTTGCATTGTCGTAGCTAATGAATAGTCTTATCTGATCAATGCAAACAAAATCATGCATGAGGATTAGGAAGTGATTGCATCTAATAAGATGTTTGACACTATAAATTAATTGATCCCATTTATGTTTTACAGAAAGGAGGATAGATTTGGATAACAGTTTTTGAAGGCAACACTGAATGAATGATTCTCTGTTGAACTGTCAAATATCACTGGTCCCACATCTTTCGGTATAAGTCACAGAAGCCCAATGCGGATAAATAATTACATATCAATGATAGTCCTTTTGAATTACAAAAGAGAGGAATATTTGGTTGACAATGAATTTGAATTCCCATTATATTTATTTTAATAATCATATTTAAGAAATTCAAGTATATAAATTTCTTGTTCATGTTTAAGTTTACATTTATTTATACTGTTTGTAGCTGACGTAACTGGACAAAGATAGATCCAACCATATCTTTTTTTTTTACTTACTTCATTGAGACTAATTTTCAGAATTTCTTCTAAAGGCAGATGAACCATGTATCGTCCCAAAATCCACAAATTTTCTGCACTGACCCATGAAGCTGATTCATTGAACTCTGTTTTGTACAAATAAATACTCACTAAAATGTTTGGCAAGTCATTGTTTTTTTCAAATGTATTGTACCCAGTATTGGGTACAATTATCAGTAAACAAACAAAAATACCTGCAAATCAGAAAAATGCTTAGCAGAGAGTCAGGTTCCCTCCATTGGCTAGTTTTTAGCACCACATTTTTATGAAATAATACTTTTTTTATGGAAACGAAATAGCATTGCAAATGTTTCTAATTTTCTCATATGAAAATGATCAATGTTTTATGTTGTTGAAACAGAAATGGATAAAGTATGGGACTGGAAAAATTACACCACTAGCATTAAGTATGGAGCAGCATTTTTTAAACTTGGTTTTCCTAATCAAATATATTATTGAAGAACACCAGGAAGGCATGATACTTTTTAACACCTGATATATGTTATTAGTGATGATACCACGTATTTAAGCAATATGCAATAGCGATAACAGAAAATTAAAAATCATTCATTCATATACTTATATGGAAAAAGTTTGGCAAAAATACTAAATACTGCCTAACAGTTAAGAAATGTGATTCATTTAGTAATGTTCTCTCAAAGTATTTAAAATGAAAACAGGATTCCTAAGAATAAAGCATTTACAGACTAGCTGGGTACTCTGAGCTTCAAAGATGGTGTTGTCTCCAAAAGTGTCTTAACTTGGATGCTCAACATTATGCTGTACCTTCACCATACCTGCTCTGCTTTGCATGTGAAAGACCAAGCAGGACTTAAGAGAGGCATGGTAATTCTCAGTCCCTTCTGAGCTGAGAGATCTTTTATTACCTTCAGGCATGAACCATGATGTCTGATGCTGTGGGATTTTCACAGGACTACTGAGTACCATCGGGCAAGTCCTGCGTCTTTGCTTAGCACACGATGGCATGCATCATCACAGTGTTGTGAACTTCTCCTCCACAACTTTATGCTTTACACTGATATTTTGAAATAGCCATGCTCTCAGAAGCCAGATTTTGCTCCACTGAAGCAAGTGGGAATTTTGAATTTGATTTCCAGAGGGACAGGAAGAATATACACTGCGATGTTTGGTGAATTTGGTGAAACCCAAGTGCTCGCTTTGACATGTCAGTGGTACTGTATTACAGCTCTCTCATGGAACACTCCCAGCACTGTCCCTGCTGTGGCAAATCTAATTAAGAGACATTAGCCAGGTGAACAAAGGTAAGAAAATGCATAAAACTGGATTGAATCCACTTTGGTTTCATCTTTGTCCCTTTTCTGTGCAAGGCAGTGTCACGTGCAGTAGAATTTTTGCATTTTGCAGCTTCCTGCACACACACACATATATATACACACACATATTAAATTGTGTGTTGGCTAATGTGCTCCCAGACAGACTCTAGTCTGAGCACAAGTTCAGAAGTGAGCAGCACACCTGTGCAAAGTGCCTGATGACTGTATCCTATTTAAGTCTTAGAAAAAGCAACTTGGAACAGGAACTTGGTACACAGCTCTGTGCAGAAGAGGTGAAGAACAAGTGTCTTTGGAGAGCTATTTGTTGCGAACAATACAGTATGTTTATTGTATTCTGCAGCAAAAGTATTCAAGACAGCTACTCTTTAACAGTCCTATGCTAAATTCGGGAACCAATACAATGGAGAGGCCTTTTGTTGACTTATTTTCTTATGATAAGCAAGAAAACACTTTGTACATAACATACCACTCGTGTTATAGGATTTTTGTAGAATCTCCCTCATCCAGCCATACAGAGCTTTCTGTGTGTTTGCTGAGGTTTTGTCATAGAGGTCCTTGAATACTGTTGATCTAAGTGACACAATGGCATATTAATTCACTAATTAGTAAACTTTTTTAAAAAAGCAACACATGACCAAATGTTTTTAGAAACAACAAGATAAAAGCAGAAAGCTATAGCTGACAAAAGCGAGACCAAATAGAAATCTCTTTTTACAGTCAGCAAATGCTACATAGTACTAATTGTGATGACTGGAAAAATAAATGGCTTACAAGTTTCTGAAAGCATCCTCCTGCAGAACTTTTGGGAGGTTCCCAATGACATCAGGTTGGAGATAGTTCACTGCTGACATGTGCAAAATCTGGCTTAGGATAGCCACACAGTCCATAGCCCTCAGGGCCAGAAAGCATTTCTCCAGCGTTATAAGAAACAAGGTCCTGTTCACTCCTGGGCTTTGGAAAATTCTCTCCCTAGTGTTTTTCCAATCAAGAACAACATTTCCCACTTCCTGCAAGCAACACAGGGTTAAAATGAACCTAGAAAAATGAAAGGATACTAGAATGGTATGGGTATTATTTCATATACAATTTAGTATGTTGGCATCTCCAGAACAGATCTTTTCCCGTGCAGTATTTCTTGCAGCTGTTACTACAAAGAGTCCCTCCAAGAGGATCAGGCACATGAAGAAACAAGCCCAGGTAATAAAGCCAAGCTGGCTGGGAATGGATCACTTGTTTTTTTTTTTCCTCCTCACAGACTGGTCTGTCTATGACAGCATGGTCAGAGCTGATAGTCCAAGGTCTGGTGACTTGTCACTGCTATTAGTGGTCTTGGAACAACAGCGTGCACCATTTGAGAAGACAAAATTCACAGCGTACTGACAGGGCTCATGCTCTGCTGCTCTGGCTCCCATCCGTGTGCTTAGCCAGCAAGAGCTGCACCTCCACTGCTTGAGTAGTGGAGCATCCAGCTCTTGTCCTGGGCAGTCACCTCACACATCCAGAGAAATGCTCTGCCTTTGTCCCACGTTAGTCTGCAGCCCTGCAGTGACACCCATGCTGGAGGCCCACAGGGAGGATGCCAGGTGCTGTCACCTGCAAGGCCACTATCCTACCCCAGGGGTGGTGAGCCCCTCTGCAGGCCACCTCTCTGGGGGGTGCTTGCTGGTTTTGCATTTGTTGAAGATGGGTCACCCACAGAACACACCACAGGGGCAAGCAAAACGTGTTACACTGCTTCCCCTCCAAACTGCCTCATGATTTGCTTGTATGGTGCTATAACAAGATAACTAATTTCACCTTTGTTAGTCATCTTGCCTCTCTTTCTAGCCTACGTAGAGAAGCAGACACTCTCAGAGAACAACTTGTCCTACTCTCCCAGTAATATCTGTGCAGGAAGGTAGGTCATTCTCTGGGGATGCACCTTTCTCCACTGGGTTTAGAGCAAATGTACACTTGGATTTGGCACCAAACCTTTAGACACTGACCTAAGGAGAGGGGCTACTGCAACCTGCTCCAATCCTGCCAAGTAACAGCACAACATACACAGTAAGACCCCTGGTCTGGTCCCTTCCCCTTTATCTAAGCCTTTGACAGCAGCTTTTGTTTCTCAGGTAGTGACTTACAAGATGGTCCTTTCTGCTGTTGAAGAGGCACTTCATTGCAGTCTGGAACTGCTGCTGATCAAGCTGCTGAAACGCAGACAGCAGCTGCCTAGGCTGGTATAAAAGGTTCTGCAAGTAACTTTGTATGGACATCTGAAGTGTAAAAAAAATATGCACAATAAACATAAAGCTCACAGTATTCTACTAGGGGCATCTTTTAATCCCTGAAAATCTACACTTGAGGAATAAGTGTTTAGCTTTCTGTATTGTCCACGTTGTCAATGACTAGAGTAACCATCCTCAACACAAAACGTAAACTGAAAACTGCATCTAAATGCAATGCTGAAAACCATTTTTAAAGGCTATTCCCGGTGTATTAACAAGTGCTCTGCAGTGAGCTATTTAACAAAAATGTCTGTTTCTCCCTTCATAAAAACAAGGGTAATAATGCTTTTCTGCAAATGAACCTTTTAAAGATCTCAGAACATGTGGTACTGTGTGCATATTATTACTACTTAAAAAAGGAAGGAAATGTGCAATTAAATGGGAGGCAAAGCTTGTACCAGGTCATAAGGCGAGAATCTCCCCTCTCACATCAAACTGCATTACCAGCTAACAACCTTGTGCCTGTTTTAAAACTCTAAGGGGAATTATAGCATAGAAACAGAAAACACTGTAAGGCTCATTAGCACCAGACTGGAGAAAATCTCTTCTAATTCCTACCAGAGTTATTTCAGAATTGGTTAGGAATTTGAGTCAATGCTGTCCTCCTTTGCTGTCTTAGCATGGCCACCACCACGTATTAATACAGCTAGGACCTTGTTTGGCTGGAGAGTTCAGGGCTGATTACAGCCTTAAACTGATAATAAAATTCATCTGTATAAGTGAATTTTAAAGACATCAAGAGGAAATATGAAGAGGTGGTGTCAGTGTCGTGCAGGTTTGTAAGAGCAGCAGCAGTGAAACAAGACTTAGGAGTAGATTTTGGTGCTGCAGAACTGCAGAGCTGTGGGCTTTGGGTACGAAGCCCAAGGTTGCACATTTGGCATTTTCATTTTTCAGAGTGTGTGTGTGGAGGGAGGAGAAAAGCTCCATGTCTGGGATAGCAGGCTACGGGTCCACTTAACCTGGTGAAGTTGGGGGATTTGGCCCCTAACCAATCATTATGACACAGGATAAAGAAAAACAAATTTTTACCTACGTCACTGACAGCTTACAGAAAACAGAGCTCAGAAAAGCCTCACAAGATGGAAGTGTTTTGTAGGATGCTCTGGAGGTTCTCATTCCATAAGAAGCAATGCAAATTACAGCCACAGTCAAAATCTGTGAGAAACCTTCAATTTTTTGGAGGAAAAAAAAGCACGTGCATACACACAATTCAGAAACAAACATGGCCTGAAAACTCCAAATTTCTGCTTTCCATCAGAGCTGATACAAGAAGATCTTCTTGCGATTTAGTCCTTGCATACTGCTGCAATCTTGGGGGGGAGCTATTCCTATTTCCTGTTTCTCTGCTACGATACAGTCATATTAATTATCTCTATTAACAAACTAGCTTTGGCTGTGGAGATAAGTTGCTTATTAATTAAAAAATCCTTTCAAAATAAGAATCTGGATGTATTTTAAATGTCACAAACCTGCAGGCTGCTAAGAGTAAATACAACATCTTGGGCATGAAAATATGCCATAACTTTTGTAAGCGTATCTGCTGTCCAGGCATTAGAACTGCAACAGAAAACAGGACCAAAAATGCCAGTAAAATAATACAACATGTAAAATGGCTGATTACAAGACAAAACAAAAACAGGAGAAGCAAACAGTGTCACTATCAACATAATGACACAAGTATTCAGCTTTTTGGCCTAACCAGATTAATAGCCAATATATTTAATGCAATAAAAATTAATAGCTGGATGAGAAATCAATTAAGTTTTTCTTTATCTAACTCCACTTGCCCCACAATAATCTCAGTTTTCTGACTTGTTGCCATTAATACCATCTCCAGTGGCTATTTGGGAGCTCTAGGAGTACTCCTGGCACCTTGTTCTGCCTGCCCTGATCTGCTTATAGAAAGAAAGTATGGGGACTCATTTTTACTGCCTTTCCCCCAGCAGCATCTTCAATGTTTTTCTTCTTTACCCAGCCATTGAGTTTCAGAAAGGTAGAATTGTCTTTGAGGCTTTTATTGCTCTTTCAAATTTAGACAAAATTAGAAAATAATTCAAAAATTGCCAGAAGCTGGAGGAAAAGGAATGGATATGGGATGGAGTGGGACTGAAAGATGGACAAAAAGCTGGAACTGCACCTAATTTCCTTAGAAAGCCATTCTGAAACATATGAACAAAATTGATTATCAAAGTTTTTGAAAAGTGTAGCGTGTATCTATATTCTCAGCCTCATTCAATGCAAGGTTTTTTGTTTTATCATGAAAAATGGCTTTTTCCTCATTAGGACAAAATACTCCTCACAGGAGATCTAAATCAAAGTAATCACAAGCCCATTTTATTCCATCCATAATGTTCCAGCGTTTGTGGAAATGAAACACATTGTGTATGAAGTGCAAGATGATACCTAAAATCAAAATGGTGAGAGTAATACATTACCTCTGAAAATGAAGTATATCGAGGAGAGCTATACATGAAAAATTGAACAGAAACAGTTATAGTGACATATTGAGTTTTAATTCCTTTTAGAAACAGAAGTGGGAGCAATTTTGCATTTTACCATTCAGATATTTCCCAGTTATTACTTCCTCCTAAGGAAAAAAAGATAAATATATGTGACTGGGTATTATTTTTAGATTATGTGACAAAATGTTATTAGAAAGATGAAATAAAAATACTAACCACAGCTTTTTGTAATAACGGAGGCAAATCTGTAAAAGATTATCCCATTACTAAAAGTTGATTTAACATTTTACCATTCAATTGCCACACAAAAATGTTTGTCATGCAGATATCAAACTATATATACACACCTATAACTTACTTTCACACATGCAATGCAGCTTTGATTAAAAGTATTTCTAGAAAAACACTGAAAATAAAGGGCTACTGTTTAATAAGCAATCTTGGCTAAATTCTTTGCTGGCATAGCTCCACGAAGCCAAGAGAGCAGAGAATACGGTCCTACTTACTAAATAGCACTGCATCTATTTTACTACATACAGCTTTTTCCATCCACACAGAATTCATCCCTCAGACAGGATTTCTGGTCTTACCTTCAGAGTTCTGACTGTGCGTAGTCTCAGCAGGACTCATTAATATCAATAAGAAACATATCTTCAGAAGTCTGGGCATTTCTTCTAGTGTTTATTAGAATCAGAAGATATTTGGAGTGAAAAGGAAAATTAAAAGAACAAAGTCAAAACGCAGTATTCAACCCAAACTTCCATAGCTATCAAGTAGAGCCAGCATAACCTATGGAGTGCAGACTGAGATCAGAACGATCTAAAAGTGCTTGCTCCCAAGCTATCCATTTAGACCTTTTTCCAGGATAGAGATATGCTTTATACAAGCCTACTAGGTGTATGTGTGCAGCCAGGTTTTGTTCCCTCTTACCAAACAGCTCTTCTACTTTTCTTCTTAGCAGCACTGTTTCCTTACTAAGCCACATTCCAACTAAATATGACTTAAATGCAATTTAGTTAGAAAAAAAAAAAATCATATAAAAAGAAATAGAACGAAAAAAGAAATTGAACTCCAAACAATCCCAAAGCCTTCCCTAGCTTGTGGAATTGCCTGTATGACCACTGCAGAGCAGCCCTGGGACCTTCCACTGGCAGAGCTCCGATCCGTACCATGGCCTGGCCTCCCACATCAGTGCCAAGTGCTCCACGCCTCCCTCATATCATCACTCTGCAGAGAGCCCCACAAATACACCTGTGCCCTTCCGAAGCAGTAGAAAGGCAACACATGGGTTCACGACCATGCCACTTCATTTAGACTGCTCAAACCTCTGGTCTTTGTACTCAGAAGAAGTACACCATCAATTTTTCCAGCATTGGCCAGGTCGTAGTTTCTAGGGAAATACGTGGTTTAGTAGCTTCTGCTATCCCTGCTGCCTTGTGCTGTGCAGCATGAAGGTCACCAAAAGCTAAATGAACTGGAAGGAAGAGCAGTAATGGGACTCCCAGAGCTTTGCACCAGGCCGTCACTGATTCTTGTCAGAAATGGCTGACAGTCTCAGCTGTCCTATACAACGTGATTTCTTTTTTTTTTCCATTTGGTCTACATCCTGAAGGACAAGGATACATAGCACAAAGCTGCTTGGCCTGACACACAGCCAGGATTGAAAAGAAGTGGGGACCAAGCAGGTCTCCCTCCCAGAGGCATTTCTGCAGCCACGCTCCCTCCCCTGCACCAGGGCCATCACCTGCTGCAGCAGATCCCTGCAGGGACGGTTTCCTGCCTCTGCCCAACCACTGTTCCCACAAGGGAAGCAACAAATTAATTCAGATATTAGGCGATGCTCTGCAGATTGCAGCTTCTTGCACTGGAATTACTCCATGATTTTTAACAAATGATACAGAGGGCCCCATGAGCCAGCTTTGCTCCAACCACAAGATCACTTTGTTAGGCTCCCTTTCCTTCCTTTCAAAGGCTTATCTGCTGCTACGCTTAATTTCCCCGTTTCTTTTTGATGCTGAATTTGGATGTGTTTATTTTATTTTATTTTTTTTTTAGTTGTTGTTGTTCTCTGTCATAGATTGAATTACAGATTTGAACATCTGATAATTAGAAACACCTTTTTCAGACTATTTAAACTCACGTATTGACAGCGTACTCTTATAAGAACGTCTGTCAACAGCCTCTAGCAATGCTTCAGTCTAACACAAATACGTAACTCTGGTAACAGGAGCGACTCAAACTGATGGATGATGAAAAAATTAATCATTAAGCTTCAAGAAGCTAGCACCTCTGTACTTTTCTTACACACACTGAAACCCTTTTCAACAATTCTTTTGGGAGTGCCACACTGCAGTCTCTCATTCAGATGTATCTGGTTTCCTGGACAATGAACTTTCTTGTGTTTGTTTCTGCCATTGCCCTATTAGTTTTGCAGTAAGTTTTTACTAATCTGTAGGGTTTAAATCATGCTACTAATGTCAACCTTGATTTGTTTATTCCAACACACTCACTTTGATCAGGGAGCGTATTTTAATTAAAGCATACCAAATTAATATAAAAGGAGTTGTAATATAAGGAAATATATAAGGAGGGTAGTGCTGTTTTATTCCAACTAATTTCAATGGACAATTAGCAGGTGCAGAAGAGATCTGCTGTGAAATAGCCCTGCTTGATAAAACAATCTGTGGGATGAAGTATTTTCCTTTGTCAGTTAAACTAGTCCATTTACAGAAGTTGCCTAGAGTGCTCACAATCCCAAATCAGCCTGTGGCTCTGCAGATCCCATCTGGCACCTCCCTGCAAAGCCTTCTCTGCACCACCGCAGGGTATGCTGTGACCAGATCTCTAAGACTTCCCTTGCAGGACTCTCAGGTTATGGGGAACTCACAGCCTGCCCGTCCCCTTGCTCCCCAAACACACGCTCCTCCATGTAAAGAAATCCTAGACATTTTATCACCCACCTCCTCAATGCAGCCAGAGCCTTATCTGAAGCCTGATAACCAGAAAGCTAACCTCATAATCAGAAGTCTTGCCGATAACCTCATGTGCCACTGGTGCCCGTCCTCCCCCTCACAGCCAGGCTCTCAGCACCTCCGCGAAAAAGCCCTACACGCAGCAGCGTATAAACCCTATAGAAGAATGCTCAGGAGGTTCAGGCTGCAGAGGGAGGGAAGGAAGGGGAGGGCTGTGAAAAGAGATGCTGGGTTCCTGTGGCATGTATAGAGACCCAGGGCCCCGCAGCACTTTACCTGCCTCTGCTGTGTGCGCCTCCTTCCCCGCGCTCTGCAGTGCAAGAAGCAGGCGGCTGCAGCCAGGACCCCTGCAGCAGGGCAGGGCAGGGCCCGGGGCCAGCACCGCCTCACAGCTCCAGGTGCCTGCCCAGCAGCACCCAGCGGGGAGGGAAAGGTCTCTGCTGGGGGGAATCAGCTGAGGGACTCCCACAGTGCCTCTTCTCATACCTGAGATGAAGAGAGCTCAACGAACTGTATGGGGGCAACAAACGGGGCCAGGCTGGTATTGCCCAGGGTCCCCCAGCCTCTGCACCCCGAGCAGAGGCAGGTGGCTCTGGGCTTCTGGGAGCAGGAGGGGAGCTGACTGTACCTGAGGCCACCCAGCCAAAGGCGGATGTGCCTTCTGGGAGATGAAACTCATCCAAATTTCTGCTGAAAGTTCCCAACTAAACCATGCCCTTGCACGGCATCTTTTTTCCTGCGATGCTACATATCCAGTACCACCTCAACAAAACAGATAATTTAGTTACTTTCCAGGGCAAAATATAGCACATTACACCACACACTGTGACTTACAAGTCGCAAGTTCCATAGGCCTAAGCAGGCTTTTGAGGATAATCATGAGATACACTAAACACTTATGCTTTCCCCTAAAACACAGTTGCGTAGATTTTCTGCCCAGACTATTATCTTTACAGGACAAAGCTAAGTAATTTTTTTCTTCTGTATGACTGTACATATCTGTACATAGCAGATATATTATAGAAAGGGAAACTAGGCAAAACTAGCAGAATATTAAGAACAGGACTGCAGTGTTTTGATTAGTACCTACACTCATATTTGTGGCCCTTTTAACTTGCTTGCACTTAATTATGCATCACCTTAATAACAAAGATAATGTGATTAGACAAGCATGTGACAAGTGCCTTGTGTCACCCATGATAGTTATGAAGCGAGGAAGCTGTCACACAGCACTTTCCTGTGCTGTGAGTGGTCCCCCCAGCACCCCACTCCCCAAGAAAACCCCACAGGACTGATTACAGACTTCTGAAGACCAACACTCTTGCAAGACTCGGTCCCTTAGAACTCAAGCTTACTCTGGTCACAGCTTTTCCCTGTTATTGCTCATGTTTTAGGTAAGTGTTTTAATTTCATACCTCAAGTGTAAGAATACTTGTTTAAGTAAAGGGAACAAAATAGGAAATTATAAGAAAAAAATTACTTGTACATTGCATCTTCTGTCCCAAAACATGTCAAAACTGTTACAAACTAACATCCTAAATGACAAGACTAAAAGATGTGAAAGATGTGAAACGTAGTCTTTCGTGTGATTGTAACCTGTGGAGTACAACTTTTAAGTACCATTGAAGAATTTTGTCTTAATATACATTTACTACATGAAGCTAAATTCATTACACAAGAACCATATTTTCCTATTAATATAGGTCCAAATAAAGTAACAAAGAATAAACTCACTCCAAAACATACCCAGCTCATTTTTTCCAGACAAATATGACTGTTTTCTGTGCCAAAATTCAGTAACAGATGCTGAAATAATTCTGAGCCTGAATTACTGTTGGAGGAAAAAAAACACAACCAAAAAACACTAATCAGGCCTCTCTCTCCTTACTACACAACACAATCTTACACAAAGACAACTGAGAATAAAAGGCTATTAACTTTGCAAGAGAAATCACTAAACATCAGTCAAAGGAAGTCCAGGATAAACCTAAAAAGACAAGCTAAAACATCCTACCTGGTGTAAGATCACCAATTGCTAAATAAATAACTTTATACTTCAAAAGCGTAAGACAAATCAGTTCTTGCTTTACTTACCAGTTGATACACAAGCTAAGGTTCTTCTGCTCTCACAACACTTACATCCCAAGCAACAAGACACATGCCTGTCAGTTCTCTACTCTTTACTGATGATGCCGCTTGTCGTTTTAAAGGAAGGTTTTATCTCAACTGCCAGAAATTAGCTATTTTAAACAAGATTTTTAAAATAAGACATGTTAAAATAAATAGCATTTATTCTGTATTCATGGAAAAACAAACAACTGTTCCAAGCTGTTTAAACCTTCAAAATCAGGTCCCTATAGCCTAAGCCTCAGAGGCAGTTTGACTCGCAAAAAGTTTGCAAGAAAGTGCCTACAGGTTCTTTAAGACATTAGCTTTTAGGAACAACTCGCTTAGGAGGTTTGTTATCAAACCCATCAAGTTAAAGTGCAGTTTTGTAAAGTTCTACCATAGCCCCTTTAGCTGGAAAATGGCATATGCAAAAGCAATGAGAATTTGTGAGGCATTGAGAGGAATATGAAAGAAACCCAACCAAAAGCGATACGTTTTTTGTGGACTGTTATCCCTTTAAACAATACTTAAATGCTGTTTAAATAAACTCAACTTTGTGCTGCTACTGGGAGTTCAATTCTCAAAGAGCAGCTGCTGTGGACAAGCGTGGCTATGGTTACAAAAAAGAACACGAAAGTTAATGCAAAAAGTCATCTCAAAAAAGTTTATTAGCATGAATAAAAACATGAAGAATGACAGTAAGAGATAAAGTAACTTAGCATGGAAGAATATCCATTTCAACAGTTTATAATCAACAAGGTTTGAACTGAATGGATAACTTTATTGCCAGATTTCAGTTGATTTCTTTAACAACAATTCACATTGTATCAGTTTCCTCATTATCAGGACTATTGCTTTAGTTTGGATCTGATCCCTGTTGCAGGTAAGTGTAAAAAAAGTATCCCCCATTGCTGCTGGATTGTAGAATGCATTGTTGGTTTAAGAGCTGGTTAAAAAAAAAAGATTCTCAACTGAAGAATCTGTTTAATAAAACAAAACCCTTTTTTTTCCTAAATACTACAAAGAAATACATTAGTATTTTGGCCTTTAAAATTCTTACATGGTATTTATTTAGCACAGCAATACCCCAAATTCCCTCCCTTTACATAACCGTAAATCAAAACTCTCTTTCAGAGGCTGCTTCTTGGGACCGATTCTGGAGATTTACTTCATATACACTTACACTGGCTTCAGGACAAAGACAGCATCATCTAGTACATAGTAGTCATTATACATATCACCTTCACATAGGTATGGCAGTCTGGTGAAAGCCTCTATGGCAAAACCAGCTTTACTGAAAACTTCTGGCAGGCTATTAACCTGTTCTTCCCAAGTATGCCCTTTGATTTCCAAAACTTCTGAGGGTTTTTCCCACTTGCCACCTACTGAGAAAATAAAAGAGTATTGTTTCAGTTATAAAACAGACTTTTTTTTTCCAGAAATTATATTACACATTATATTCCATTCCACTCCAAATATGAGGTTGACAAGCCATTTGTAGAATTGTTGATAGATCAGGTTTTTTTTCTCCCAAGTTCCTCCCCCAGCCCCCCCTCCCCAAGAGTTCAGAAGAGGCTCCTTCTTAAGGTTATCTTTGGCTGCGTTTTTAACTAGCAGCTCCAAAACTGGCTGAAAAGTAACTTCCTTTATTGAGGCTGGTGTTCAGCAGACATGGACGGACAGACAATTTAATATAGATAATTTCCAGCATTATCATTTTTTTCTTTATGCCTACTGTCTGGCTAAAGATGGCTTCAGGTAGTTACAGTAAATAGAGACAGCAAGTTGAAAATTATCATTTGCTGTTACTTTTCTAGGAAACCACCACATTAGTTAGATAAGGGATGACTACAGAATCTGTTGCTGTCATGGCCACTTACTAGCTGATGCAGTAAAAACAGTCTAAGGCCAGATAAAATTACAAAGCTGAATATATGCATTATGTTGGGAAACATATTATTTGTAATATCCAAAAAAGTAACCTGGCACAACTTGCAAGTTTAAAAGTAAGAAGCGTTCACTCACTTTCAAAGTAATGTCATCCACAAACCACAGAAATGTTTTCTGGTTTGGTCTGTACCTTTAACAAGTTTGCCAAATACAACAGTAAAAGCCCTTCTCAACAGGAAGCTCTAAATCGCGTGGTACAGAGCATTCTGCAACTCCAAAAATTTCATAAGTTCCTCTTCCTTCAAGCAGAATCATTTCCAGACAGATACAAGAAATGGCATCTTTCAACAGCTTCCAGAAAATTCTAATGCTGGCATTTAACTGGATTCTGTACAGTGCTGGTAAGACATTAAGCTTATTGTATTTTCTCATCTAATAGAAATTACAGGATTGAAAATGTTGTGGTTATGATCTGCAACATAGCTGTAAGTGTAGTAAAAAGTTTTGCTGCGAATTGAGCTAATTTTTGCTGTCTTCATGCAACTTCCAAACGAAATGACTTAGTAAATGCTTTTTATTCCATAATTCTGAAATGTAATCTATGATTTCTGGGTGAAACCCTACGGCACTCTCCTGTAAAGAGTGCCCCAGCAGCAACAGCATGGTTTCAGTGTAGCTGTGCTTGTTTGGTAGGAAGGTTTAGGAAGTCCAGCAGACAGTATCTGTATGAACTGAAGCTACGGTGTTCTGCTCTGCAAGGTCAACCATAGCACAAGTTAACTGGAAAGGAGAAGGTGATCAATTGCAGGAGCACAACCTACTGTCTTTCACAGTTACGCTACTAGAGCCTTCAGGTTGCTGTAGCTGCTATGGAATGGCTCTGACGTTCATCCGATGGAGAAAGAATTTAACTTTATTCCCGCAGAAGTCACAGACACTGAATCTGCTTGGATTTGGTCCATAAAATATTTGGTGAGAAAAACCACGAAGGGACAGCATTGACTGTCTGCAGTAGACAGGCTTATCAATTGTGTATCAGCAATAGATTAAGACAGATTTCAGTTTATTTTTATTCTAACTTTTTACTTTCTAGAAAGGACGAAAGGATGCTAGTAAGCTACTACCTTCATTTTCACTGCATAATCCTCATTCAATTGTTTAAATAACTAAGCTATGTGCATAAAACTAGACACATCAAAAGTATCTAAATTATAGATTTCAGTAAGGACTTTAAAACATATAACTCTCCCAGACAAGTCATATTAAACATTTCAGTTCCTTAATTAGAATTCTCTTCCCTGATTGAACTTCCTGTTTTCTCTACACAAATTTTTAAATGTCAGAACTAACAAGCAATATTGTTATCCTTAGAAACCCAGAGTCAGTATGTACCACGAAGTGAAGGCATATGCAGGAACTATTATGAATTCTAATCAATGTTATGAAATTGCTAAGTTTTAAATGTCTCCATTTATGACTCTTCCACCACCTGCAATCAGGCTGTCTCACTTTACTCCCAAATCAGGAAGAGTAGAGGAGAAACAAACCTTTGGGGAGACATACCATTGAACATCTAGATTTACATCACCCACCTTGTCTATCCATCCTAAAAAAAAAAATCAAAGTTTGAAAAACATTTTTTCCCCTTTCCACCTACCTTTTCTAGCATGAACCATAAGCAGCTTATTTTCTTTCTAGATTATGCCTTGCTTATCTAACTAGCCCTCATTGTTTATTCTCAACAGGTGCAGCAGATAAATGCCAAGTCACTGTAAGACAACCCAGATATCAGAAAGCTGAATATTCCACCCAAACAGTGTCCCTACCGTGTGATTTCTCTGCCCCTGAATGCTCCCCGTCCAAGCTTCAAGTTCTATGGTTTCGTTTTTTCACTAACAAGCATGAGGATTTGTGCACTCCTACATGCACAAATAATCAGAAGTTCAAAGTACAAATATCAGACAATAGCACTTCACTTCAGATCAATGATCTGACTGTAAATGACAGTGCTGTTTATTTTTGTGGAATAGCATTTTCAGATTCAAGTTCACCCCATTCTAAGCAAACAGGAGGTGGAACCATTCTAACAAAAAGAGGTCAGTTGTTTATTCATCCTTAATGAATCATCATAAAAGAAAATTCTTTCCCAAATACTCTATTATACTCTCAAAAATGGCATTTAAGACTGAAATACCAACAAAGCAATTAGGAGTAGTATGAGTTTCTTAAACTGTTAATTGTAAAACTATGGAGGGATTCTACAAATAACCATCTTAATGCCATTTGCTGGTTAGACTGCTCTTGTCATTACTCTAGAATTCTAGAACAGAAAGAAATGTTGTGCTCTGTACTATCTATAAAGGGTGTAGAGTATTGTTATAGACCTTAATGGCTGTCAGAAAGGAAGTATCATCAGAAAATGAGAAGCAAAGAAACAGTCATTTAGTAGAAATACATTCAACAGAGTGCAGGGTTTCAGAACTGGAGATTCACTGTGCCAACTTGAGCAAACTGTTTTAGTTCTCTACTTCTGTAGTGTTTGCCTTCTAACTAAAATATAATGAGGCTACATTAATTACATTTCAGTTTCACATGGCTAAAATAGAAAAAAAAATAGGGAAAACAATCCAGCTGTATTAATTCATTCTCCCTGTCTAACTGTATTCCTGAACAAAAGCCTGTAATTCCATAAACAAAAATAAGAAGTCTTCATTGCCCTGACAAACATTCAGAGAAACAGAAGTTATCTTGCTAGGGAATTCAGACTGAAGTTAAATCAAAAAGTATTGATGCGTATGAAGTTTTTTTTAATTCCTCAACGGAAGGGGGCTGAAATTCAGAGTCTTTAGAAAATTACATGAATCAGAATTGTCCATTATTCTAATACTTACTCTTACTTAATGACCAGAGAGGCATAGCACTGAAGAATTTAACTGCATGATTGTCATCTCAACCTTACTGCTTCTATACTGCACTGCTGTATTCACAATCCTTATAGTCTACAAGGTAGGTTCAAACTGATTTTGTTCATTATTTAACTTTAAGCAATCTTAGCATCTCTGTAAAGAGAATAAAAGAGAGTCCTAGTTCCATAACTTCTACAGTTAAGTCGTAAAGAGATGCTTGGTTGAAGTTCATATGGTGCACGCACCTGCAGACACATACCTGTACTCTAAATAGCAACCACATTTTAAGTAACTTGTCTAAAATAACAGTATTATAAAACTAAAATTATACCAAGTGTTTTAATCAGCAGCTTGGATACTGGATCTGTCAAGGCACACTCAAAAAGCAAAGTTATAAATTACCATTGCAGTCATAAACTTCGTGGATTAGCTTCCATTAAAAGTAAAATAATTTAATGTCAAAATATTTATAAGATGCAAAGTTACTGCAATCTGACTTTGCTTGTATAATGAAACTGTATTCATATACTGTACATGTACAGAAGATAGACAGTGGTAAAAGATTTAGAAGTATCAGAGACTTGGAGAAATTTTATGGATATAGGAAACAAACAATAGAATGCACGCAGTTAAAATTATATAAATACCAGATTTTTATTTTTTTCTAGAACAAAATTGTATTTAAAAACAAACACCCCAAGCTGCAACTGGAATCTTTAAATAACTACTTTGACATGAGAATAAGGACTTGCAGTCCTGTGTCGTATGACACGGTAAATGGCTCTTTGCTGCAGTGATAGCTGTCTAAATATAAAGACAAGACACTCATTTTTGATGTTGTTTTGTTTTCTTTAAGCTACCTGAAGTCATATAGTAGAAAGAATTAATCATGCCTTTTTTCAGGAGAAAACCTGGTATTTACGATGTAAATTGGTTTATTTTTGACAACTAGGTAGCTTCAGGCAAGTTCTATTGTACTCAAAGCAAACATATGGATATGCGCAACATCTACTACCAGAAGATGAAAAAGGCCTTAAACGCCTGATTTTTTTTCCAATGGTATAAGCTGACCTAGTATCTACTTATCTACAGACTCTTTTCCACTGTAACAGGGCAAGACTAAACTATTCTGCTACTTTAGCTGTTGCTATATCATGTTGTTTCAAACTTTTTTTCCCTTCCTCCTTCTAGTTAAAACCAAAGCTGCTAAGTAAAAGTGGAAATGAAGACCAGAGGACAGAGAACTGCGTACGTTATCACTTTGCTGTATCTGTAATTCAGAACCTTCTTTTTTTTTTTTTTTTTTTTTTTAAGTATATATCTGATACCAATTTTGTGATTAATTGATGACTCAGTTAAAGGGACACATACAGCTGTTAAGGCTTCGGTTCAGATTTGTACAGAGCTGGTTAATGATTTTACATTTACCTCATGTTTAACTAATCAGTTAATTTGTAACTATCTGGATACAGGATAAAGTCAAATCTACCTAAGGATCGTCCTTTACACACAGTTTCCTTTAGGTTTTGCTTGCAAGAAAATTTTGTTTGAACTCTTTTTTAGAATAACTCTTCAATATTGATTTTTTTTTATTATTATTATTTGTTCAAATGGGGCATTCAGGTAAACCCCTAGTTTAAAAGTCTATTTAGACCATTTATTGCCATAATTCCTTAAATTAAAGAAAAATATCCATAGTATTTAAATATCTATTAAAGAAGGTATATACGTTAAGAGATGTAATATTAATGCAACTTAAACCCTTCTGACTGACTAACTATATGGTCCTAAAGCATTACTCAGTAAATTTCCCACAGACATACATAAGCAAAAAAAAAAAAAAAAAAAGATCAGAATTACAAAAAGATTCTAAAAAAGATGCTTCTCCCAACCTCAAACGTAATACTAAGCTAAAATATTTTACATAATTTGCAGAAAATCACTAGCGGACGAAAAATTTTTCAAGCAATTGCCCAAGAACTTCAAAAGCAGAGGTACGCTGAGCACTCCCGACAGCCTGTAAGTTTCTACTGGTATGGGTTAAAAAAATGGTGGAAGAGAGGAACTCACAGTTTTTAAGAATTTACCGTTTGTTTCCTCTGGAACTAGATTTTTTTTTCTTATTTAAAGTTGATAAAGGTCTTAAAAAAAAAAAGTATTCTGCACAATAGTCAAAGATTCTACATGATCAAGAATAGATCACGACAGTTTACAGGAACTTTTTTCCTGGGACAGATACACATCTTCACATTATGCAGAAACACACTCACGTGATCTGTAATATAAGAGCACAGATGATGATATTCCCGTATATGTAGTGTCTGCAAGTTCAGAAAAAGAAAGCTTCTATTTTCTAAGCTATCCAACATTTCTTAGTTCCAATAAGGCTAGAACCAGGACCAATATGTTGTCTGGGAATAAAAATTCTTTTCCTCCCAGATGGACACAAAGTTTCATGTCATGAAAGGCCTACAGTACCAGCACTCAAGTTAGGCATCCTTTCTAGGGAAAAATAAAATATAAAGCAAGACGGTTTTGTATCAGAGATGCTCACGATGCCAATACGTTATATGCTCTTACATATATATATACACAATCAAATGAATGTATATACACACTGTACTTTTCATATATGTTAAAAAATGTGTGTATGTACACTTCACAAAGCCCCTTTAAGTTTGTATTTGGCCAAGAAGAGGTTTCAGCATGTTGTTCTGGACTGTTTGATAAAACACAAACCTATTAGAGCTCATTCATGAAAATATTTCAATTGTAGTTCCTCTCGTTCCCGTAGTCCAGAAGAGTACGATGACAGAAGCATAACAAAACATTTTCAGCAAACTCTACAACATTCTTACAGTTATTTCCCCACACACACAAACTTCTGTAGCTAAGTATTCAACACACTGGATAAAACCACACAGCTTATTTCATCGTTGCAACCTTAGGCCAGTAAATCTTCAGTAACTATTTGACAGGAATTTTGCATATGCCAGGTAAGTTACAGAAAATTTTAGAAATCATGTGTATGTGCAAGCAGTGAAAACAGCTTCAAAATCATCCTTCAAAAAAAAAATCTGTTTCTCTAGAGAAACATTAAAAATTCTTTCACATTCTAAGCTTATGCTGCACTATTTCAGAGATGTGATGAGAAAGAAAAAGAAACAGAATACAAAGTCAAACACTCCTCCTCTAAACATTTTTAGTTTATTCACCTCTGTACTGCCAACTGATTTCCTCTATAATTATCCCTTTAAAGGCTTCAAGTCCCTGCTGACCTGGTCCTTGGTTTAAGTGCCAGATAAAAACATAGTGAAAATAAGAGGTATTGTTTTACTGCCTCTGTGCTCTTTGAAGATTAGGAGAAGCCAAAAGGAAAGGAAACATGTTTGGAATCCTGCAGGTGCCACACAGACAAATGGAATTAGATAAGTAGGGAGGGAAGGAGTATATTGAAACTATAAAGAGACGGAATTTGCCTCAAAAAAGTATTGCCTTTAAAAATGATAACAACAAACATTTGCATCAATGAGTAAACATTTCCACATTTCTTTTTCCCCCTAGGATCATCTGGACGATGACACTGTGTACCAGAACAGATGAGTATGTGCTGCATTTCCAATTTGTTGGACATTTTTAGTGTAACCAAAGAGGCAGATGAAGAAGTTAAGCTTCTTCACAGACTTACTGTGCTTTAAAAAGAAAGGAGAAAACCTTACAGGACAGTGTTCTTCACAGCGTTTTCTAAAGAGACAATGTTCAATGCACTTGATTTTGATGACCTATGTTACACATTATTTCCCATTCAGCATGAATTTACATGTATTTCTTGTATGCAAATTAAAACAGTTGTGTAAGATGTACATTAATCAACACCATTAGAAAATAAACTTGGTGAAATTCTGTTTTCAGTCATGTTAGTTATAATGGATATATAGATCAAGACTTACGGAGTCTTACAGCAGCTTAAACAGCAAAACATACATATTCTATGGATAGGCAAGAAGAAAAAAAGATTATATAAATGCATGTACTCTCATTGTAATGCTCATTTGGGTTGGGAACCTCATCCTAGCCTACTGAGGAAAGCAAAGTGGTGGTCATGAAAAGGTTACTCCTGCAACATTAAAATTCAACTGCTAGACAGAAAACCCCTTTCTTCCAATCCTACCATCCAAAGTCAGGGTTACTTGTAGCACCAACTTTTGCTTTTGTGTGCCTGATCAAAATGGATACAGGCACAAAACCAGAAGTACACTGAGAAGTTATTACCTAGCCAATCTACAAATCAGCACTTTCAGAAGAGACCTGTTGGTATCAGGCATTCTCCCTGCTAAGGAACAGTTAAATCTTTTGTCATCCTTTAAATAAAGCAAGGCTTTGTTTAGCAACTGAAGCCACATTTTGCATTTCAGTGACATGAGAACTGAAAAAATCAGGCAAAGTAAGGGTCCATCTAGTACTGTTTCCAGCTCAATTTACTACTAAATACTTCAGGATGATGAAAAATGCACCTTCCTCTTCTTATACATGTTATTCAATCATAGAAACATTAATATGCTCAAAAAGAAAATGTCACAATCCAGACTGATTATCTAATATTGCCTTCATATACATACACACGCACAGACACACACTGTCTATATTAGGAAATATAAAATATTTTATAATCACCTAGGGGGTGCCCATAACATGTTTTATTATGATACCACATGATTTGTATGGCTTGACAAATTTAGAAATGCACAGGAAGTGCATTTACTTGTTGTTCTATACAGTGAAAACAAAGCTCCTCTGGAGAGCTTAATTTGTGATTAGGCTACTTTGGACTCTAGGTGTCACTGTAATTCCAGGAACACAGAAACAAATTATACCTCCTACTCCACCTTGCTTTGTTCTCTTAGAGCAGGCTTTATACTGATCACACTGAGGGTTTCTACAATTACCTTCCCACTAAATTAGATGTTTTGATTTAAATTTAAATCCTGTCAGTTTGACCTCAGTGCCAGGAAAGCTCATGGAGCAGATCCTCCTGAGAGTCATCATGCAGCACTTGAAGGGGAAGCAGGCGATCAGGCCCAGTCAGCATGGCTTTATGAAAGGCAGGTCATGCCTGACGAACCTGATCTCCTTCTATGACAGAGTGACGCGCTGGGTGGATGAGGGAAAGGCTGTGGATGTGGTCTACCTTGACTTCAGCAAGGCTTTTGACACTGGTTCCCACAGCATTCTCCTCAAGAAACTGGCTGCTCTTGGCTTGGACTGGCGCACGCTTCGTTGGGTTAGAAACTGGCTGGATAGCCGGGCCCAAAGAGTCGTGGTGAATGGAGCCAAGTCCAGTTGGAGGCCAGTCACTAGTGGCGTCCCCCAGGGCTCGGTGCTGGGGCCGGTCCTCTTTAATATCTTCATCGATGATCTGGACGAGGGCATCGAGTGCACCCTCAGTAAGTTCGCAGATGACACCAAGTTAGGTGCGTGTGTCGATCTGCTTGAGGGTAGGAAAGCTCTGCAGGAGGATCTGGATAGGCTGCACCGATGGGCTGAGGTCAACTGCATGAAGTTCAACAAGGCCGAGTGCCGGGTCCTGCACCTGGGGCGCAAAAACCCCAAGCAGAGCTACAGGCTGGGAGAGGAATGGTTGGAGAGCTGCCAGGCAGAGAAGGACCTGGGAGTGATGGTTGATAGTCGGCTGAATATGAGCCAGCAGTGTGCTCAGGTGGCCAAGAAGGCCAACGGCATCCTGGCTTGTATTAGGAACAGCGTGACCAGCAGGGCTAGGGAGGTGATCGTCCCCCTGTACTCAGCTCTGGTGAGGCCGCACCTCGAGTACTGTGTTCAGTTTTGGGCCCCTCGCTACAAGAAGGACATCGAGGTGCTTGAGCGGGTGCAGAGAAGGGCGACGAAGCTGGTGAGGGGCCTGGAGAACAAGTCCTACGAGGAGCGGCTGAGGGAGCTGGGCTTGTTCAGCCTGGAGAAGAGGAGGCTCAGGGGCGACCTTATCGCTCTTTTTAGGTACCTCAAGGGAGGCTGTAGCGAGGTGGGGGTTGGCCTGTTCTCCCACGTGCCTGGTGACAGGACGAGGGGGAATGGGTTTAAGTTGAGCCAGGGGAGTTTTAGGTTAGATGTTAGGAAGAACTTCTTCACTGAAAGGGTTGTGAGGCACTGGAACAGGCTGCCCAGGGAAGTGGTGGAGTCACCATCCCTGGAAGTCTTCAAAAGACGTTTAGATGTAGAGCTTAGGGATATGGTTTAGTGGAGGGCTGTTAGCGTTAGGTTGGAGGTTGGACTCGATGACCTTGAGGTCTCTTCCAACCTAGGAAATTCTGTGATTCTGTGAAATTTATCTTTAGGTCTCCAGTTCTAAAAACTGATCTATACACCGATCAAACACCTTACCTTCCTAATTCCTTCTCCATTTATTGCCCTCTCTAAAATTCAGAAGTTTCACCAGGCAGGTCCAGACTTTTTAATTAGCTGATATAAGGAGTTATAAGACAGTCTGGCAGCTCACTGTTTCTTTAGAGTATAACTGAAAAGATCTTCAGCAGGAAAGCTTTAGTGGAATGACACTAACTTGTGCATGTGGTAACTCGCACTGTCTAGAGATGTTTATATGGGCCCATATCCACATCAGTAGTAAACAGACAAACTGAGTATGTTTGAAGTTACAGTAGATATTTACTAACTGGAACAGCCTCAACTGATACAAGCATACTAAAGCTACTGTCATACCCTACAGATCAGAAAAAAAAAAAAAAAGAAAAAAAGAAAAAAAGAACATCACTGCGCTAGCTGAGACTTACAAAAAGCAAAGGAAACAAAGCTGTCTTAAAGTGACTAATCGTTTACAGGTCGCCAGCACAAACTAGAGTCTGACTTTGGTTTACAAGACATCTTAGTCATTCCTACTTGTTGGAAGATGAAATCTGTTTTGAGTTCAACAATCAAAGGACAGGTTTCTATTCCGCCGGGATTTTTAAATTTAATATCCTATTCTTTTCCCAGTATGACATAGGCAGTTAGCGACAGATACAAATGGACCTGGAATAGTTTTTTCTTCCTTAATTTCCCCACCTCCTGTTGAGCAAGGAAGTAGCATGTGGCCTATCACATGGTTACCGAACAACACGTAGAAAAGTAGATGCTGTGTGCAACAGTGATTGCAAAACACCATGATACACAGCTTTGAAGTCACACAAATTAAACAGACACCCAGATCACTTCTCAATTTTTGCTTCTAACATGCTGATGAAAGTCAAGCAAGACATGGCTGTTATATGGAATTTTAAAGAAAGGAAATCAAATTGTTCCACATTACAGCAATAGGATGTTGTAACCAAATGTGCTTGGAAATACCATACAGGTCCTTAAGTCAACCCTCCATCTCATTTAAGACATACTACTTTTTAGAATAGCTACAAAATTATATGCTCAAATACTGTATTTTAAGGCATTCTTCAACTGACACCATTCATTTTTACACTTAAAGCTCTTTTTGTGGTGTCCTCCCTCCCTGCCCCCCCCAAAAAATACTATTTGCATATAAAAAGAGAAAAATAGTTTCATTTTGATTGCATTTACAATTTCCAGAATATTAAGGTTATTAGTTTTGTATTTTCTGTGCACATGTGCCTTTCCATTGACAAGTCAAGGAGAGGCAGCATCCAAAGAATGACTGATGAACACCAGCCTTCTACAACTCAAATCACCTTTAGGGTGCCTCAACCTGAACCCCCACAATCACAGGCATCTAAAAAAGTTTTTAATCTCTTTTGAGGTTTAGTCATAAGGAAAGATTCATTTGAAAAGTCTCTCATGTATTTCTTTAAAATGCAACTACAGGAAATAGATGAATTTTAGCACTTAATTTGACTTTTTTTTTCCCAGTTACTAATAAAATAATAATAATGGTTGGTATTAGTATTAGTAAGGGTCTGTATTTTATTCTGCGATCTCATATTGGACAGTGAACATTATCATCCTATGAATTTTTAGGTGTAGTTCATCTGGAACACTTGAAACAGTTTGAGCTAAGCTGCTCCATTCCGTATTACAGACAGTTCTGATGGATTTGTTCAATGGTCGCTAAAGACAACTGGGGTTACCTATATGAAGGCAGCAGAGGGCCCTAATCAGAGATCAGTTTTCCCATGTTGCTCCAACACAGCTCAAATGTGGCAACCTGCAGAACAGGATATGTAACTTCAATATCTGAGCTTTCTGTTGGTGCCAACAATGTATGGTGGGGAATTAAGAAAACATCTTACCTCGTGTGGCCTATTTACCTATGATTTCATACTTCTGAACATGCACCCTAGAAGCTATTTGTAAGATACATTTACATACGTCAATTATTTACGAAAACATTTAATTCAGGATGCTACAACCTACAAAAGCTTTCTTTACTTGTGTGAATAGCTATTAATCTGTGTACTTACCATTTTCCACATATGGGTGAAATGGCAGAACCAATGCTAGAATGACTCTGCCTCTAGTTGGCTCCAGTACACTCCTAATATCTTTTAATACAGTCAGTGGCTGATCACAACGATCCAGCAAATTCAAACAGCTGATAACATCATACTGAAATCCTGTGTTCTGCCATTCATTTATACCAAGCACCCTACAAACAGAGAGAAAGATACAGAACTGAGTTTTGAGACCCACCGAGGATAAAAATTCCCTACAGATGTGTTCATAGTGCAAGTAAGGTCAGCCAACTAGGTAATGAGGAAAAGCAGACATGGTTTTTCTAGTCTTCTGGAAAAGAAAAACTAATCAACAATAGGCATGGTTACATATAAAGGTGTGGATGAATATTGCCTTACAAACTTCAGGCAGTAAGGGTAAAAAAAAAAAAAAAAAAAAAAAAAAAAAAAAAAAAAAAGCCAAGGTATTATAAAAGTGTGATGTTCTAGAGTAAAAGTGAATATACAGCAAGGAAAAACGAAGCTGAAATGTATTAATGGCTTGCAGCATTTTATCCACTCTGACCTTTTTGTGTGCAAACCCAGTTGCTGGGTTTTCCATTCAAGGACGCGTTAAGAAAAGACATCCACAACTCCTTCATTCTTTGGGTTCCAGTCTAGGGAGACAGTACCCCATATACTAGCCATTACTCAACAAGACTGAAAGAACCTCCAGGAGCTGTGACCAGTGCACAAAGTTCTGAAAGTGTTGAGGTTTTTGTTACTAAATATTCTTCAGTCTTAAAAGCAGTAGCTAAGCATAACTAGAATAAAAGATTCTTTACACAGTAATCCATGAGCACTCCTTTCCTAGTCATTAGAGATACCTGAATAATCTGCGTCTATTATCAGGATTCAACTTGCTTTCTTTGCAGTCGCTTTCCTTCCTCTTGCAATTTTGTACTGTTCATTCATCAGTATCTGAATTTTGTCTTCCTAACTGTCTTGATTAAAGCAATTTAAGCAAACTATGAAGAAAGACTTCAACACAGTTGTTGCCGATTCTGCCTTAACTGGTAACAAGGAACAAAAGCATAGCAAAAGTCCTGATAACAAGGAATATCAGATGTGTTCGCTCTCCCTGTTTTGTACAGGTCAGTTCTTTCCATAATGATCAAACATAAGAATTGACTGAAAACACTGAACATTCATAAAATATACAAAGATGATTTTGCTGTAATCTCTGAAATACACGATGTAGGAAATATTCAGTACAATACCTGTATTTCTTCTTCTGAAGCTGCCATATCATAGTTTCAGACAACTCTGTGGCATAGATTTCTTCAAAGTGAGGACTCATGACTTTAGTAACTTCTCCATCCCCAGCCCCTAAATCAAGAAGTCTGTGGGATTTCCATTCTGGATTTATTTTAAGCAGTCTTTGAAATTGTTCTGGGGAAAACACAAACATCGAGCCCCTTCCCAGCAGCCTGAAAGGTAAAGATGAGAAATGTCCAATTTCATACAAACTTTAACAAGGACAATGAAGTAATTTAGAATGCGCTTTGGCAGCAATCAGTCACACAAAACAGACAAGGTCAATGCTCAGATAAATTTTAAATCCAGTTCAACTTGCCTTCCACTTGTCAGAGATCCACCACATAGCTACATGCAGTTATAGTGGCTAAGACTTCAGGAGGAATTGGTCAGGAAAGGAAGGGATTGTGGAGTGCAGCGCAAGATGATCACACACACAAAAAAAAGCAGAGACGGGGGAGAGAAAGACAGAAAGAGAAAGGCCAAGCTTTATTTGTCACATTTGCAGATTTGAATCTCTCCCACTTACCTTAAAAAAAAAAAAAAAAAAAAAAAAAAGGAAAAAAAGGAGAGAGCAGAGGAAATAAAATGGCTGCAGACAGAAGTATGCACAATAAATGAGGAATGGGATGCGGAACTAGGAGGGAAGCCAGGGAAGAGATTTAAAGAAAGAATGGGGGTAACATTGCTGGAGTGGCGAAAGAGATGACTTTTTAATTGTATGTTACAATGGCTTTTGCTGCTATCTGCAGGTCCTTCTGCATTTAACACGAGAGCTGTCAAATAAAAAAATAGACAACTCATTAAGGAATTGGGTAGAGGTGACAGTTGGATTCTTTATGGATCAAGTTAATGACATACCCGCCTGTAACTGTTTGAAGACTACACAGTGACAGATTTCAGCTGTCATAGCAGAAGATGAAAGTTAGCAGAACAAGAAGAGGAAGAAAGAACTGGTCAGTGACAGACTAGAGGTAGATAAAAAAATAAAATAAAAACATTTAAACCAACGTTGGATAGCAGGTTAAATTTAAAAAATACAATCTACAGATTTCTTTTATGACCAAGGGGGAAAAAAGGTAAACAGAAAAAGCATGAAAGAATAAAAAATCTGAAAAAAATAAGAGGCCTAAGAAAGATCGACTATTAAAAACAAAACCAGCAACAACAAAAAATATTCGAAGTTATACAGAAGAATCTAATGCAAGATGTTAAATATATATAAAAAATAAACAGAATACAGCCAATTTAAGTACAACCCCTTTGCAGCACACTTGTGTCAGACCACGCTGTCTAATTGGCTCATGGCTATTATGCCTAACAGCACTACGAGGTGTAACTCAAAGTGCTGGAGAGCCTTTGAAAAAGAAAAAAAAAAAAAAAAAACAGGAAGAGAAGGAAGACAAGGAGACCAAAGAAACCTTTATATAAAGCTACAAGCAACTAAAAACACCACAGGAAAGCTGAAAAAGACATCTGGTTAGAAAATAGAAAGATTATTTTCCTAGCCTTAGCAGCCAGCCACTATCCTCAAATCAGACTGCATCTAAGTATGCAGCAGGTGCAGAGGTGGGGATGGTGGAGAAGTGAGGTAAATGTAACAAAAGGCATTATTCATAGAGTTAAAACTGGTAAACATATGTCTGAATGACCAAAAGAGAAGTAACCAGAAAAGGCAATGACTTCTTGGGAAAACATAAAAAATCACTTCTGAACAGCTGAACTCCCCTGCAGCCAATGGCAGATGAGACCAATGAGTAACAGTAGGAGAATCATGTTTTATAACTTCTCTATTCCCACCTTATTGATGTTTCATCAAACATGCCACATCAGAAGCTACCTGTTCAAGTACAGCTTACACACAAACTGGGGGGAAATTTAGTTTTAAAGAATAAGAGAAAGGAGAGAACTCGATTCCACATCAATGTTATAAGACACAACACTCAGCAACTTCTGTACTGTGTAGCAGTCTGCCTAGTTTTGCAGCACATATGCACTCAAACTTTAGACGTAATACTGAACTGACTGGACACAGCCACCTTCTACAAGGACAATCACAACAGCACATGCTATAGATATGGCAGTAGATAAAGAAAAGAGCAAGGAGGAAGAAAAACAGGGAAGAAGGAAACATCTAACACGAAGAGAATATTCTCAAATTCTTTCTGAGTATTCTCTGGAATAAGACAAGTAATGGTTATAAAATACATATAGAATCCTCTGACTGTTATTAATTGCAAAAACACCCTCTGCCCTGCTCATACTGTAAATGTGGAAATGGCGTTAATTAAGAAGGTTTAAGGGAAGAGCAAAACAGGGCTTTGCAGATCTATTAGACTGGCAAAGTGAAAACTGTAGACATTTAACAAAACCGGCATATCAAGGAATAGGGATGAACACCTGAAAAAAATTCAAAACATATTTAGTTTACCCAAGATTGACTTTTCACTTACCCATTGATAGATGTTCTAGACATAAAAAGGCTAAAAATTGAGGACACAAAAGAGTGATAGAGCTGGATAAACAGCCAGCCTGATTTTTCAATGCTGTTGTTTAGGAAGATCTGTGTTCCTTGGTCAAGGTAACTCTGGACAAAAATAGGCTGAAGGGATTCAGACAACTGCTCTGTGTTGCAGACATACCACTAGAGAAAGAAACAAAGTATTATTAAAATGTTTAGCAGCAATTTAAAAATAGAAGTGGTTAAAAAGAAACAAAACACACAGAAAACTCATATCAATTTCTGTAAATATCAAAATTTAGTTTTCCCTACAGACTTTTAAACCGGCTTCAGGATTAATTTAACTTAGATTGGAACTATAATCAGTTGAGGACAGATTACTCACTAGAAGTAACACTTATATTTTGTCTTACACAATACCCTGTACTTTGAAGAATTTTACAAAGCAACTACCCTAGAAAGCAAACACAAGTCCTCTAGGGAACACCACGAAATGGGTAAAATAGTATGAATTCGGATAACCTTGTTTTATGTCTTCAAACTCATTCTGAACCTGTCACATCCCCTGAAAAGAAATCAGGAAGTACATTTGCAGTATTTTTTCCAGGAAAATAGCTAGATAGAAAATCCAATCCATACTTTAAACAGCTTTTCTGTCATGTATCACTGCTGGACTACATTTCATCACTTACCAGTACCCAACAAGCAGGTCCACAAGTCTTTCAAAACAATTTTGTCTAAGGAGCTTTCTCCCATCAACTCTACTAAAAAAGTAATCAGGTTCACACATTGAAGAAGTCATTAGTATCAGCTGAAGGACAGTTCTATACTTTTAGATTTGTAGAATATGAAGCCCAAGTTAAAATGGGTTCATGGCTCCTTTCACCTCATGCTACTTGGCAATAACCACTCCTATACAAACTACACCAAATCTGAGATGCCAGCTACTATCTAGCTCATTCTGAAGAAAAGGATGCTTCTTGCTATCAAATCTAGCTGGTAAAGTAATAAACAATGTCCTAATAGTCCATGTGTAAGGCACATCTAAACTTTAACATCTGGCTTACATTATTTTAAATGCACGGGACTCGTGCAGAACAAAACAGACCTATAAAAATTCTGAAGTTTAGAACCCTCATGCCCACCTTACGCACTTCCACCTCTAATGCTGCAGCTTTCCAGAATGCCAGCATGGAGTATAAAATTTAAAAGGTTGCTCATTGCTACATTGCAATGCCAAGCTAAAAACCCATTCACTCAATATGCTGAAGTTACAAAAAAGTTTTAAACATAATTTTAATTAAGAACATTGCTATTATTTTACATTCTCTTATACTCATGCAGAGTTATTGACAGCCCTTCTTACATAATTTCTAATGCCATTCTATATTCTAATATCAACAATTATTGCCTATAGCTAATATTTACTACCATCCCCTTAGATCTTGCAATGATGTTCCCAATCTGGCTGCAAGTGTTCATGGTGCAGATAGAGTCACAAGCATCTTAGAAAGGCATGGAGAGTTTCAACAGAATCTTATCAAAATGCATGCAGGACAGCTAATGGTCAGCTGGGGCAAGTGTGCAAAATTAAGTGCCTAAAATCATCTCTACAATCATACTACACAAAATACGCTTATGTCCTGTTCCCTTCACATTTGTTGCACCTTGTTGGGAGGGAACAGTCAGTTACTGCATGTTTATAGTGCTCAGCAGCACAATGGGACTTCCAGTCACTGCTGTAGCATGAATAATAACGGCACAGGTTTCTCAGCCCAGTATCCTGCTGTGTCCCAATACCAGTGCCAGCAAGCGGAGGGGAGCAGGCAGCTGCAAGAAGGCCATTACATGCTGGATTCATTAACAGGGGCTCCATCAAACAGTACCAAAGTAGGAAGGTGTTTCAAGACCCTTCAGCAGAGGAACAAACACACACCTTTTTAGGTCTAGTTTGAAAACCACTTTCACACTGGCCAAGTTTGTTGCAGAATCAGGCCCTCAGCAGTACTTTCAAGCACGCTTGTAGGTAGCACAAGTGTTCATTTCCTCCAAAGCCCAGAGTTTGAGCAACCTTGCACCACACAATGGAGCCTGGCACTGAGACCCTCAAGACTGCTGATTTACCAGTTTGGGTCTTTTCTCACTGTGGCACAGTGCTAGTTGAATGAACCAGCACGGACCAGCAAGTCTCGAAAAGGATCCTTAGCAAACTGTTAAAAAGCACTAAAGCAGCAGCCAGAATACTTTGCCCATCCATCTCTAGAAACCAGTTTCAAGAGCTGGCAGAAGTGAACCATCCACAGAGCTGAGGAGCAGGCAGGGATGGGTGTCAGCTGCAGCAGTGATTTGGGAGGCTGCTGCCTAGCTACAGCAGGCACTTGTGGAGTGCCTCCTTGCGTTGCCATTTTCAATAGAGAAGAAAATGTATCTAAATATCAGAGCTGCAGTAAACATGGACTTTGACCCATACGCAATACCGCTACACATCTGCCATACTCAAGCTCATAAACCTTGGTTCTGCACTGAACTCTGTTACCTGCAGTCTCACCAAGGAAACCAGCTGCTCTACAATTCCTGTCCTTAAAACTTCCAAACTGTAATATATGTTGACATAAGCAGGGGCATAACAGTGACAACTGTGAGAAGAGAAGCTTATTTCCAGAAATCAGTCATTGTTTGAAGCCCTCCTCTAATTTCTTCTTTATGGTTAAGTCTGCCATTAAGCTTATTGGCTAAAACATGTGCAACTCTCTATGTAACACCAGAAAATATTAGAAATGACAGAAACTGTAAGGAAAAAAAACACGCTGGATAAAAACAATCCAATTTCCAAATAACAGAAGTGGTGAAAAACAGTTTTATTCTGGAACTAATTCCTCAAAACAGAGATTGCTTTTGTTTTTCCCCACATCCAATGTACGAAGAGCTCCTTTCATGACACGAGTTTCGTGACAGAAAGTTCATCAATCTGACATAGTGCAACAGTAGAGAAGCTACAGGACTAAGAAATCTGAAGAGAAATCTAAGGATATATAATAAAAAATATTGACAACTCTCGCCTAATATTAGTAAAAAGAAAAAAAAAAAAGTAACTAACTTATGCAAAACTAACAACATTAGTAAAACTGCAGAGTGCAAGTACCCAGGGCCTCCTCATATAATCCTTACTTATGAGTAATCTCACAAGCTGTAAGTCTCGCTAACCTTACTAAAGGATCAATACATTAGAATTAAAATCCAGATCCAGTAAATTACAAGTGTAGACTACACTGCAGACAATTTACCTGTGAATGACAGTCATCTCCATAGCAATATTTTGATTTACTTGTCTTTCTAGTGCAGTCTTTAACAACAGAAAAGATCTGCAAATTTCATTTGTTCAGCAGAAACGTGTTTTCTTCTGTAAATCTAAATTCCATTTCTGTCATTCTACATATGTAGTGAATGATCCAAATGCAGACCATATTCATTAAACCCCAGTAATACGGTCGCTTGGTAGCAAAATTGTCAGTCAGCATCCAACCAGAGCACTAAAAAAAAAACAACACTTCAGAAGTGGAGAACTTCTCCTCAGCTTGGAGAACTTCAACGTATACTTCTATTTTTTTCCTTTGTACAACATTTTTATTAGCTTTCCTAAGCTCCTGCCAGGTTTTCAGCAGCACAGATCAGAACATAGGCAGTCGTATCCCCAAGGCACTGCCCAGCACCTAACAGCTCCACAGCGCACTGCCCCATGTCCCTACGCTGCCCAAGTACAGCACCAACCTCTCGGTGCAGTTGTATCACGCTGCAAACCCGTTTCTAGCCTACCACCTCCTACCATCCCAAGGCCTCTGTGAGCTCAGCAGCTTCCCAGCTGCTCCCTTTTTGCGACCGGTTCAGGTTATTTTCCTCCAGACACACCGGCATTAACCAACCACCCCCGTGCTCATGGTGCCACCCAGGCAGCACCACCTGCAGACCTCGCCCAAGCGCCGTTACCCCCGGAGCACAGCGGGACGAGGAGCAGAGCGGAGGCTTCAGCCCCCGGGGGCAGCCTGACCCCAGCCTGACGCGGTACCGCTCTCGGGACACCGGGCCGGCCTCCCAGCCCCGCCGTGGCCGGCACCGAGCGGCAGCCCGGCCTGCCTCCCCCCGCCTCCCCGGCGCTTCAGGCCGACCCCAACTTTCTCGCCGGGAGGCCCCGGCCGTCGCCTCTCTTTGTCTGGCCCAGGCGGGCGCTGCCCGGCCCGGGGCCCCCTCAAGACGCCCTCAAACCGAGGGAATCGCGGCTGTCCCGGCCGTGGGGAGGGAGGGGGAAAGGGAAGGGGAAGGGAAGCGGGCTGCCTCAGGGGCCGTACCTGGTGGCTCTCCCTGGCGCCCGGGGCGGGCTGCCCGTGGCTGCCCATCACGTTGGCGTACAGAGACCTGGATAAAGGGCTCCTCAGGTACCTGGCAGGGCCAGACCACATCCTCCTCCTCAGCGCCCACAGGAACAGGGTGTAGCAGCACAGCCAGGCCAGCCACAGTCTCATGGAGGGGGCAGGGCCGAGGAGTCACCCCCTCCCGCTGCTGCCGCCGCCTCCCCTCCGCATGGCAGCGGCGGCGGCAGCCCGCGGCCCGCCGAGCTCGGCTCCACGCTGAGGGCGGAACGCGCGGCGCGGGGGCGGCGGGGGCCGGCCGGGACGCTTTGGCTGCGACACGCCGGGGCCCGGCGCGGCCCCGCTCCCTCCCTCGCCCCGGCCAATGTCGGGCCGGGCGGGGCCGTGACGCGCTGCGGGCCGGGCCCCGCCTCCCCCGGTACCGGCACCGCCCCCGCCGCGCACGTGCCTGGTCCCGCCCCACCCCGCCCTGGCACCCCGGGCTGCGCGTGCGCAGAGCGCGAGGTGCGCCTGAGGGGCGGAGGCGGGAAGGGGCTGAGGGGACGGGGCAGCGCCCCCCCCCCGGGCTGTCCTCCCGCCTTTAGGGCCCCTGGCCCCTCTCCTCCACAGGTGTGCGCAGTCACAGGGCAGAACACAAGGCACAGCTCCTCTTTCACACTCCAAGCTCTCATTTTCAGCTACAGCGTTTCATCAGAGTTCAAATGACAAAATAGTGGGGCTTCTTGGAAACCGCCTGCGCCCCATGTTCCTCTATGGAGGTGTCTTTTTGGGAATAACAAGGGGCTCGGTAACAACCTGGCAAGCGTGAGCTTTTCCAGGGAGGATTCAATAATGACTAAAAACACTGCTGAAGGCCTGCCTGACCACATGCTGCTGTGGTTGTTCACATTGATGTTAATGCAGGACCCTTCTGGAATTAGTACCTTTCCTTACCCTGAATAAAGTTCAGAGTTTTGGGGATTAATTCACCAAATTCAGAAATTCTTGGCTGCTACAACAGTAAATACTTAAAAATGGATGTGGTACTTCACCTCAACTTGCATTGGGTTTCCACTCTTCAGGTTTTTCCTCTAGACAGACCCTTAAGGTCACTAGCTTGGAGGGGGTGAGATTCCTGAAAAACACAAAATGCAGGCATCTTAAGATAAATAGGGTCTTTACAGAATTTGCCTTTCAAAACTTCTATCTGCAGATGAAAGAGTACAGCTGTTTGAAAAGGAAGATTTGGTTTTAAGTCCTCAAACATTGCATTTCTCTTGTAAATAACTATTTCAGAATGGCTGAGACTAAACCTTACTGATAATGTAGAATTTCTGGAACATGTTTTAAGAGTTTTTTACAAAGCTTACACTCTTGGGTCTGTGGCAGGGAAGCATGGGTCACTAAACAGAAGGTTCTTAGGTCTACAATCCAGTTATTCTCCTGAAGCTGTAGGGTGTGCATACAGAGGACAAAGACATTATGCAGGCAGGAGAACAAGAACTTGAGACTCGTGCACGCTGCTATGTCTGTGTCTGGGAATGCACTGGGTATAGTGGAGGCTAGCAGATCAATAAGTGTCCTGAATGCAATACTCTACAGAGGAAGGATAGGCTGGAAAAACAATCCTTACTAAAGCATTTTAATCTGAGGTAGGTCAGTCTGCAGAAAAACCTTGTGGCTTTTCACACAGGAGCATGTGCCCTTGCTAGGACAATAGCCTTAGTTCTTCTGGGTTTGGGTTAGGTATTATACCACTATAATCATTTATGTTCTAACAAAAATGTTTATTTGTGGTAATAGAAAGCAAGGAATACCATATGCAATTGGCACTGAAAGCTAATCTAGACAAAACCCATCTCATTAGTCAAAATTCCAGCTAAGTTATAAGGGCTACTACTATCTCTAGTCTCTCATAAAATGTTTATTAACAACCACAAAACAGTTGATATCTTTCCTTTTGATCCAATTTGAAAGGCTGGAGTCTAGCACCTTCATTTCCTGGTAAGAGTGATACTGGAAGCCAAACTACCAAGGCACCCTAGGTTCTACCTGAAAGATCTTCTGATCAAGCACTACTCAAATCCAACCTTGCTTATCCTGAGAAATCAACAAAACCAGAGCAACAACAACATTTCGCCAGAGGATTTTTTTTGTTCAGTTCATTTTCACTGATGTTTAACCTCCTTGAGGAATGTTCTTGACATGAGTGCTTTAGACAGTTCTCCCTGGGAAGATTTTCTTTCTCCAGTAGTTAGATGGGCTAAGGCGCTTTTCAGTCTATTTATTTGGTTTGGGATCAGGACTCTGCTTTATATGTACATTCTTGTTTGTAAAGACAGATTAGCTTATTTTTCCCTTCAGGAATAAAACAACTTTATAATCAAAATCCAAAATGACAAAAGCTACATTTTCTGCTTTTTAAACAGACATCTGCTTGCAATGTGTAAACTAATAAATACAATTGCTTCAGGTTAATTACATGTTCTTCACAAGGAAATATATTTTATCATGTGAAATATAGGCAATGAATTGCATACTGAATAAGAAATACATTAGCTTTCATCTTTGCATTGTTAGTGTCCAACCTAGGTATGTTTTAATAAAGCATTTCAAAGTTCCTATCCAGCGTTACATTTGTCATTAATATTTTGCCGCAGTATTTGTATACTAAACATATTTTTTTTCTGGACAGGCCATAAAGTATGCACTATTCATGCACATTTAGGTAATGATTTTAATATATTGTTATTTACACATACCCTGGTGGAATTGTACCCTATATCAATTGCTGGGCATTCACAGAAAACTATTTGTTATATAAGTGCATGCATGCATACATCGTTCAAAGCAATTAGCATGCTTGGGGAGGATTTCTGAAAGAAAGAAAAAAAACACACACAAAAAAATACTTCTCTACTTTCTCCTCAACAGGAGAAAGGTAGTATTTCTTCTTTCTCTTGGTGGAAAATTTATATTATCTATTTAATAATTAGTGCCCAGAAGGTCTAAAACATACTCAAAGGTTTTGAATACCGACCTAGAAAGGAGCATTTTTAAGACAGTCTGCATTTGCTTTGTGGTGATCACAAGGAGCCTTGTCTTCTGGAACAGGCCACACAGCTACAGGACCGGCTGCACAGCCTCATGTATTCTAGGACTGTAATTTTCCCAATTAAGCACAGCAGTTTAACAACTTTTCCTTTTATTACTATTAGTAGTAAGAAATCAACTACTAGAAAGAGGGTGTAAGATAAACAAATACAGATACCTGCTCTAAAATCCTTTCTCCCAAAAGTAACCTAGGAATCCAGTTCCTTCACACATTCCTCTTGGTATGTTTGGGTCCTTCCAGCTCTTTACGATTGGACACAACTGGACTCCACCAGTCTTGGTTGTATGTTCCTTTACAAAACCAGCTTGAATTCTTTTGATGGCATGTATTACTGAGCTTTTTCCTGAGCTGGTGTAATACTGTAAAAAAGAACTCATAAGTGTTTGTGGAGATGAAACATATCTTAACTGTTCCTTTCCCTTCCTGCTCGTCTTTCCTGACAGCAACCGTTAAGCTACACAACGGTATTCAAATGTAAACATCCTACTAGCCATGTCAACAGAGTGTATTCATGAATTACTGAGCAGTTCCAAAATCAGCACAGCAGGAGACTGAGAAGGTCATTTAGTACAAAATGAGGACAGAGGCAGGCCTGTAACCACCACAAAGTATAAATCTAATTTTTGCCTACTTAAATACTCATCGTCATTTATTCCATCTGTTTTCAGTTTATCACTAACCACATATTATATTACTACTATATAAAATTATACTAAATTTCTTACTATTAGATAATATTGTTTTAAAACTAGTAAACACTTATCTATTGATTTTCACTAAATAAAAATCATTCAGTGTATTAAGGTCCAAATTCTCAGAATTTATACAGAAATTCTATGTAGTAATGGGATTCTCATTCCCTGAAGTTATCAAAACATTTCCTATTTTACATTAGACACACTTAAATCTTCCTTATCAGTTATGAGGCTATTTTAGACATTCTTAAATTATCAAGAGTAAATTGTGGCATTTTTCCAGCAGTGGGATTTCAAGCTCACATACTATGAGCTAATAAGGAGAGAAAGCAGGCAAACCAGCTGTTACAAGCCACTGAACTTTTGAATTTGATCATCCTTTACTTGAGTCACAGCCAAAACCAATCATGTAGGTTTAGCAAAGGATAACAAAGTTTAATGAATGTCAGAGAAATGGAGAACAAGCAATGTCAATCATAAAATACTGTCAACCTCCTGTCACTACTTTTTGTGGTTAGACTACCACCTGAATTTAAGCCAGTTTTCCAGTTCTTTTTTAGATTGACTGCTAGTATGATGAAAGATGCTTTCTTTTTCCTGCCCTTATATCAAGAGAAATAGGACAGATGAGAGAATACAAAATTCTAGTAATTTGAAGAATGATTAACATTTTCCTATTCAATTATTTGTATTGTGCTTCTAGGGTTTGTTTTCTCAACTGGGTTACTCAACACAATTAATACCTCATATTTTAAGGTAATCTCACTTTGAAATCTTTGACTATTTACTTCTCCTATCTTAATTCTAAATATACAGAAGTTTAGCAGCTATTCAAGGTGTGCCTTCAGTCGTATCATCCCTTAATCCTTTTTATTTCAGTAATTTAATATACTAGCTTTAGCAAAAAAAACTTCCAAGAAAAAAATGAAAAAATTAAACAAAGAAAGAAAGAAAAAAATCTGGCCATTTCAAAGAATTCTTAGTATGATTTTGACACTTATTAATTTTCTTAATTAGTTTGACATCTTATTAGTTTTCCTGTCAGGTAGCACCATGATTTCCCAGTTGTTAACTACTCACTGTAACTAATAATGCTGTATTAGAAGAAATTAATAAACACAGTCATCTAAGAAACACTATTTATGCAACAACATATTCACCTGTCAGAAAATGTGTATTTTATGAGATTGGATGAGCATATGAAAATTAGAAAATATGTAAACTGTAAAGAAAAATAAAACTATTGTACGTTATTTATTCCCATTTAAAAAGGAATAATCAGGGAGAAAACAGTTTCATATACTGAATTAAGTATCACATTAACCTAAATTCCTTCAGATTTTTCTCCTTCATCCTTTTAGACAGAAAATTCATACATAGAACACAGCACATCTTTTAAAAATCAGAATTTAAACACACAGTCCATATCTGTTCTGGTATTTTTGCAAGTATTCTGTTTGGATATGTAAATACAACTGACAATTGTATATGAGCATAATGCTATTAGCATGTACGAAGCGAATAAATAACGGTATTTCTGACAGTACAGATAAAAACAGGTAACAAAACTTCATCACGTTTCCTCCTTCTTACATTTTAACATAAACCTTCACATTCATATCAAAGGGTTCACTTGGATTTCTAAATATTTAAAAGATGGTATTACACTTTTTCACTCATTGCTTTGAAAACACTTTGTAAAAGCAAGGAAACAGTTTTGTTCTGTTCACTACTCTGTGAATGTAAAAACTGAGGCATAAAATATTATTTTTTCAAGACTAGTATTTCAGATCTCAAACCTTCTCATTAAACGAGGCTATTGCCCAACAGGAAGCACAGTAAATTCTTACACTCCTTTTGTTTCCAAGATTCCTATCACGATAAATGAGCTGATTTAACACCTTAAAATCTTGATACATGCAATTCATCTTCTTGTACTCTCAAGTCACTGGCGCTCTGTAAGAAAGGTGATTCTAAAATTATGTTTGACCAAGGAAAACAGAATGAAAATGAGGCGGGATTAGATTATCTAATCTTAAACTATCTATCTTAAACTATCTATCCTTATACAATTTGAAAAACATTGTTGCCCACACAGATTTTCTAATGCTAGATATATTGGAGGAAAAAAGAGTATCTATTAAACAGGAGTACTAAAAACATGCTTATGTATCTTATCATTACAACATGTGTGAAATAAAGACAGGATTCAATCTTTCTGAAATTGTATCAAAAACTTTATTTTATAAAAATCACAGGATCCATTTAAAAGCTGAAAAGATTTTTGTAAGGATTAATCAGAAATTAATTTCAACTGTGAGCACAGCGAATTAATTTGCCAATCTAAAATTACCAAGCAGTTTGATTTAATACGTGTGTTTACATTTGTCCAACTAGTTCAACCCTACTACAACCATATGCTGATGTCTTTCGTAGGAGAATGAAGTGACATTTTGTATCAACTACTAACAATACAGTACCTCAAAACAATTTTCCCATTCAAAAAGCCAGAAAGCAGCATCTACCTACCACCAACTAGAGATACTTGGAAAGCCAATGAGGAAGTATGGAGCTTTTCCCATAACCTGAAACACTTCATTGAACACCGTTTTAATCTTCTTATTTAGTCCTGCATAGACTTTTACAGGGTAGTTAATTATTCTTGGTGCTTCCTGTAGCAGCTGGCAGATTTGTCTTGTTAATGGTCTGGTAGATACCATCTATGTTTTTCTCTTCATCTCCCTGCCATCCCTGAGGGATGTCTATCTGGGCTTTTCTGGACTATCCCCAGAGATCTCATATTTTATCAGATATGGCAGAATTAATCCACCATCTTTCAGTAAGCTTAAGACCATACATTATCGTTGAATTCCAGGGATTCCTTTACCTGATCTGCCATATCCAGTCTTCAAAGGAGATAAACAGTGACCAGTATATACCAGAAATTACTTTAATAAGTAATTACGGATAAAACACATCACATTCAAATAGCTGAACTCAAAAAATCCTCTGTACAGGGAATCAGCATTAAGGCTGAATGTGATCTGCGTTATGTTCTACTATACTGAAGAACACAATGTATTGAAATGGCTCAAACATTATTTGGTCTAACAGTCTACTTAAAGCAATTTTGCTTTTTCACATTTAAAACATACCAAGTCCAGTTCAGCAGAAGTTTTAATGACCACCTGTTACATATTTAACGTACAGCTGTTAAATGACTATTCTGGATTGAAAAGCGAGTCCACGTCAGGATCTGCACGACTGCAATGCAAAGCGGAACCAGACAGATCAAATAGAACATGGCATCGTGAAGACCTAAAAACAAACTGGTGAAAAAGATGAAAACACAGATTTCAAGATGAATAAGAAAATTTCATGGTCATTTCATAGCAAATTACTTTTAAGCATTCACTTTACATACACATACCAATTACTGGGTACAATAAATTCTAAATAAGGGAATTATTATCTTAGGTATCACTGAGATGTATTCAGTTATATTTTCTGATTTTACATTCAGATTTTACGTTGTTTACTCCTCTCATAATAGCCAGGAGGAAATGAGATAACTACTTTACTACATATCTGTATTATTTAATATAGAAATGAATTTAAAGCAATATAATTCAATTATAAAACAGAGCATCTGAAAAGGTTTAGTGAGACTGAAAGATCTGGAAGATAAAGAAAAGCAGTACTGGAAGCAAACATTTTAACATTAAACTATTTTATTTACGTTAAAATCTGAACTACTAGCTATCCACATAATATACCACTATAGTTGCTGAGGGCTAGGTGGGAGTCATGATTAAGGCACAAAACTCACTATACTGTGTAATAAATAGGCTGCTTCATATACAAAGATTAATTTAATCTTATTGTTTTAAAAGAAGGGATTAAAAGATTATATAAACTACTAAAATAATACTTGTGAAATTAACACTCAGATGCTTATTTATTCTTGTGGATGAATAGTATTTCCTGATCTAAATCTTCTTAAGGAATAAAAGCATCAACAACTACGAATCAGAACGGAGAACATGAGAGTTAAAAGCCTCCTTCTTTGAACAGCATGGTTTCTGACATCTCAAATTATACATTTTGGTATTCGTCTAGTAGCTAGAATCATTATCTACTGGCATTCTGTTAATTATTGGATTCTAATTACTTAAATATCAGGGAAGTCAACTGAAGCTAAGAAACAGTCCCTAAATTAATTTTCTCTCCAAGAGACAATTTATTATCTATTTTTAATTAGCATTCGGGGTGAGATGGGAGACTCACAGAACAGCTACAGACATGATCCAAAAAGCCCCTGAAATCTGTGAAAAAACTCTCATAAACTTGAGTAAGCTTTTGAATGGAATCTAAGAGTTTCTTTATATCACAAAAGAATCAATTCATGTTTCACTGTATTTAACAGAAAAATACTCACAATCTCGAATATAACTGAGCGCATGCATGTACACGCCCCCATCCCAATCCCAATTTATCTCAAATCCCGTATAAGTTAATGCTACATAAGAAAACAAAAAACCACAGGCTTTCAAGTGAGTTAATCACTCAGGCAATTGCATTTAATAAATGGAAGCTGTTCACTAGCAAGTCACTGGTCCATAGCCAGTGTTTATTGGTAGCAACAATAAACTATTTACATGTTATTTACTGGCGTGTATTCACTTGCATTTTCAGTCCACCTAAAGCAAACAAGGGCCCACATCATGCACACCACCATCACAACCGCCAATAGTTAACTGTAGGAGTAGTGTCAGCAGAGAGGCCACAGACAAACTACTTACCTATCTCACCTATCTGCAGTTGCAGACAGGACTAAGATGCAATTAACAGCACATTGGGGTTTGTACTTTGGCTGTTCTGCACACTGAAGAGGATTGCAGTTCTCAGTACTAAAATCCTTCCACATTTATATAAAAAGGACAAACGTGAAAGAACATCTGTCAAATTACTGACTTTCACTGATGCAATCCTGATTTGGTTTGAGTGAAGCAATGTTGGTTTAAGAAAATAATAATGCCTATTGTGTTGTAAAAGCTCAACTTACGAAAAGTATCTATGGTATGGAGAACAATGAATGGGAAAATATTTCATTAAGGGACCAGAATAAATCAAGAGCAGTGCTCAGATTTCATCATAATCATTAGCTGAACCGGTTATCAAAAACTTCCAAGTCTATAGTCATTTCTTGCACATGAAGGAATAAATCATAGCATCTTCCCCTAGACCTCCCTAATATCTGTCTGAACAGAACGTGATGTAGTCCAGCAATTCAGTACAAATGCATCAACAGATCACAGTGCCTCCATTACATAATGAAGAGTTACTGTCAAGTAACTTACTTCTGAAGAATGAATTTGAAAAGCACACGTTTAAGAAAAGTTAACTGCAGTTGCAGCAAGTCTCCAGAAGAGGGAGTTTTTAAACTAGGTATCTTTTCCAGAGCGAAATATAAAATAAACGATAGTATTTCAAAATATCAAGCCATATGAGACAGGTAACATTTTACTATCATGATGGATCAAAAGAGAAAACAAAACAAAACAAAACAGGACCACTCTATTCTGAAAACTATTGCTCAAATCTTAAGCTATCACATTAAAAATACTTCCTAAGGTATCTTCCACTACAAAAAACTTATGTGTAGCTACCCCATTCCCTAAAAATGCAGTATAATAAGTATATTAATGTATAGCGTATATGAAATCATGTGTAACACACAGAGAATTGTGTATCATATATCAGCCAACTACATGTGTGATATATTGAATGGCAAGAACGCTTCTGGAAGAGAAATACACAGTTCATAGCAGAAAGGTCACACTTCAGAGTTACAAAACCAGAGGGAAAAATGAGATAGAAGTGGATTTCTCCTAAGGAAGAAGACATACTGATGGCTAAGAAGATAATACCATTGGGGCAGAAGTAAATACAGGTAGTGGTAAGTAAGAATTTGGTGATGCTAAAGGTCAGTTCAAGGGTTTAATTACAGAAGAAGAATAGAACAATCTTCCGTATGCCTCGTTTATGACAGTACAGGGATCGCTATCCAGTGATAAGCATTTTATCATTTTTGATTAATCTCAACCATCAGCCTGGAGGTGCTCCAGATGAAACGAGAAGGGAGACTAAAACTTCTTTTCTTCTAGGCCTTCACTCTCCATATAAAACTGTTTCACTGTCTTACCATCTTGGGTGCCCTACAGAATACAACTGTAACTGAAGCCACCAAGATGATGACAAACTATTGTCTCAAAAGATCTCCAGGGATAAGAATTTGACTCAGAGCATGCCAGATGCCCTAATAAGCTGGTCAGGAATGTTATTCTTATGCAGACAGAGAATATGTGTGTGCAGACTGTTCAATATCACAATGGCAACAAAAAACAGACAAGCTTAAAAATTGCCAATTTACAGTTGGCTGGTATTCTAATAGAGTTTTATTAACTCTACTGAAACAATAATGAAATACCCTGATCATGAAGAATGTCAAAGAGCCATAGATAGTATCACGTAGCTGAAAAATCAAAATGTCACTACTGGAATGCTGATGAGGTATAGGTGAGGTAGTGCCATCTTACAGACTTTTTCCAGAGACATAGAGTCAGAAGACATGATTTGCTCAGCAGATAGCTTTTGATTGACATCTTCCTTCTGATACAGTGCAAGATGAGCACCAAAGACAGAATATTTGTGAAGGACACTTCTGAAGGGAGTATGCTAACAAAATGATTTCAAAATATATAAAACAAATGAAGCGTGGGAGAAAAAGACACACCCTTCTGCCATAAGGTAAGAACCTTTTTTTAGTTGAAGTCATCCAGAAAGTTTGAGCTCCAGCATTCCACGTGGTCTTGCATAAGCAATGTATCAATAAATGAGAAAATGAAATGACATTATTAAACAAAAATAAGAGTGAAGAAACAGAAAAAGGTTATTCCCATAATTTGTCAAGTGTACACTCATTGCTGGAAAAAGCTTTATAGAACAGAATAGAATAGTTCAGTTGGAAGGGACGTACATAGGTCATCAAGTCCAACTGCCTGACCACTTCAGGACTAACCAGAAGTTGAAGCATATAATTAGGGGCATTATCCAAATGCCTCTTGAACAGTAACAGGCATGGGGCATCCACCATCTCGCTAGGCTGCCTACTCCAGCAAAAGCTTGGAAATTTGCTGAGAATACAAAAGCCAATGTTCAAACTTTAGAGCCCAAAAGAGAAGAAAAGTAAGGCGCCTGGAAATTACTTTTCTATGTTCATTCCATAGAACTTTAGCATTCAAAACATACAAAAGACAAAAACAAACAAAAAACAACAAACACAAATCAAACTAACCAAACAAAACCCACAGCGAATCACATACATCTTACTGAGATTCTTCCACTTTGTGAGAGAATATGTGGAACAAAACTAATGCAACAGACAGTATCTGTACATAAGAAGAAACTGCCCACCTGTAACAGTAACACACTAACATTTTCACTATAACTAAGTACTGGTACTTTTTTTGTTAGGCTTTAATTTTCAGTTAAAAAAAAAAAAGAATAATTTAAAATTCAGCAAATTTTGCTGACTAGTTTATGGTTTTTGCATCTTTTTTCTTTTCTTAGTGAATAACGTTGCTGGAAACTCTTAAGACACATTTATTCAGGGCCCAAACATTTTAGTAATGCAAAATACGGATTCTCTGTGTTATCTTCACAATTCACTACCACTAATATCTAATAAAGTTAAGGCTTTTTAGAGCACCTACTAGATATTGCCAGCACTGGAGAAGGAAGGACATAGCTGAGACTGTATTGGCATGGGTCATAACATTTTGTTACATGTAATTCACGTTATTTATTTATTATAATATTGTTAACAATTTGAGCATGTTTGAAGTGATCTCCTGTATTCAGTTTCTGTTTGTCCCCAAAAAACAACTCTGTCCTGAGACAATTGTGTATTAGCTGCCTGCCTATGTATGGCTGAAATCACAGATCAGCTGACAGAGTTTGAATATATATAGGTGATTTAGCTCAGTCAATGGTCAGAGTACATCGCCATGGGCAAAGTGACTCCCGAGAAACAATCTTCACTAGTCTGGTCTTTGTGGACGTGCACACTGTACTCCGCTCACAAAGAAAGCACTTACTGACCAATCCAGAAATTATTTTTTTTTAATATCAGATTTTTATTAATTCTTCTCCAGAGAGGCTGCAGGATTTGTCAGCTAGCTGGAAGAAATGTCAAATGACTAAGATCAGACTCAGATGGTCAATTTTGGAGTTCAAGTCTAATGTGTACATGAACACAGATATATACAGAATGTGTGCAGACTTTTATATTTAAGACATTCTTTTTGAGGGGGTGGGCAAGGTATATATGCAGAATATTTTGGGTGCATTTTTGATTAACTGATCTCAACTTTGTACCTTTATGCTGTTCCTTGCACTAGTAAAATAAATCAACATAAATCAGTTTCAACATGACTCACTTCCAAATACAGGTTTTAGAGATTGAGTAATCAAAGTATTTCAACTCTATATTCAATAAATTTATTGTTGCTATAGTCCAGAGTCTATTTATTGGGAAAAAAAAATAGAACTACTGTGATTTAAAATCCATTCACAAAGGGATCGTTTCTCTGGTTAGAAGGGAACAGATCTGAACTTTTCTTGCTTGAAATCTGAATTTCTCTGAATCATCAAGATGAATATATTCAAGCTTTCTCATAATTCAACATCCAGTTCAACCTACCACTCTTCTGCAAAAATCACTCATCTTATTTGACATTATAATGAGGTTCACGTCCTTATCACATCATCTCACTGGCTGACTATCCACAGAATGCATTAAAATCAAATCAACTGTTCTCAAGCATAGCCTCAGACATAAGCCTTCTTTGCTTATGTCAAGATACTTTTCTGAAGACTACCTGTTGCACTTTTATGTTGTGCTTTTCCTCATATATTTTTTTTTAGAAATTTCCTCATATATAAAATACTCTCTTAGCCTTAGGTAACACTTAACCAGTCTTTTCTCCTTCAAGAGCTATCTCCACTAAAGTTGGTATAGAATAATTATCTTCTATGCATTTTTTAAGCTTTCTAATCAGAATTGAGTAGAGGAGCTATGTAGTATTTAGGATATCCATGTTGTTCTTTCAAACAAATCCTAATCAGACTAATTTTTGCTTTTTAGAGCTGACCAATAATTCCATATGTTGTTATTTCCTTTTGTTGGACATAAATAAACAGTTTGACCTTTTCAGTGTACTGACTCCCTGTTAATTTACTTATTTACTTTTAAAGTCCATGCATTTCCAACATGCTAACTAGCAACCACAGCTTTATGCTGCATATTAAGGTCTCTAGGGAATGCAATGAAATCATTAGCGTTAGAATGGTAAGTAGTGTAGAAGCCAAAATGATACTCCTATTTGAGGTAAATTCCCCTCCCTCCAGTGATTATACTGCTTTCTCTCAAATAAAAAATATATCCTAAAAGCAAACCTATTATGATTATATATTCAAGGAAATAGGCTTGTGAGATAAACAAAACACGGAAGCCAGGACTACATCTATCTTAATAAGAAGTAGTAGGTGACCTCAAACTGTTTTTCTTATTTTTCCACAAGGAAAAGGGAGATGGTCAAATACTGAAATGTATCCTTTTTCCCCCAAAAATTAGGTAGGTGTGCTTAAATGTATTGTTTAATAAAGGATTTATTCCTTTAAAAAAAATCTAGAAAACATTTTACTTCTATACATAAAAAGAAAGCAAATGAAAAATATGTTTAAAGTGCTCATATTTTTGAAGAACAGTTGATGCAAACTGATGGTAGATTAGTTTTCCATTTACTGTCTGAATGACAGGATTATTTCACTCTAAATTCTGTGATTTAAAGCATCCTTTCTGAACTCACCTTGGATCAGGCTGAGCAACTTTATTATTCAAATTCTCATATCCAAATTGATTTAGTATGGTAACCACAAGCATTGGAGCCAAAGATTGGGCAGGCTTGGTAAATAAAGCATTGGTACCAAAAACCATAGAGGAAAGTGGTGATCTAAAATATTTCAGAAAATAAAAACAAACATACAACACCATGTTATTAGTATGTAGAATCAATTACAATAATGATTCTCTAAATCCCGTTAATATGCAAATGTTAACTCACAATAGCTAGCTTTATATTTTATACATATTGATTGCAAACAGATCAGCTATCATAATGAAATCTCATTTTATTTGGAAATTAAAGACAAAAAAAAAAACACCTCTGGGCTATATACAGCTTGGCCCCAGTTCTCAAATGACTTGCACACAATTCAACTTTTGCACACTGAGTAATTATTGGAGCTAAGCTAGACTGAACAATGCATGGAAAATTAATTACAATGTAAGGTTACACACATGAAGCCATAAAAGGATTTTTTTTTTTTCTCCGTGAAAGCAACAGTTCTCACCTTTGAGGGTGAAGTCCTGTAATACCCTTTGACCAAGATTGAATCTGTACTAATACAAACATTGATGTAACCAACAGGAAGTTGCTTGGATTTTTATCAAAGTGCAAAAGACCCATGAGTTGTCATATGCTAGCTCACAGCTGGTTTTATCAATTTTTATTTCAGAGAGATAACAGCAACCACTCAGACTTTGAAGTTTGCACTTTAAGTACTATAGGTAAAACTTTCTAAACTCCTTTTCCATGTTAGGAAGGTGACAATAGATGTATAGGGTTACAAAATAATTCAATTTAAGCTGACATTAACAAACACTAAAAAAAAAAAAAAAGCCACCTGGAGAACTTGGCTTATACGATGGTGCAATTAAAACTAGAAATTACCCAATAAGCTGTTCAAAGTGCTCTACTGAAGTAATGGCAGGAAACTTCATTAAAGTTCTTATCTTTACTTGTGCTACGTTGTTCTTACAAAAAGTACTTCTGTGTCGAGCACCCATGATCACTCACTGCCTTCCCTTGATATAATCTAACTTACTAAATAGTAACATGAGAAATTAGAGCGTATTTCAAGAAAAACAGTTAGGAATGACATACCTCCGCTTGTGCTTTATTAAATCTGCATCAACAATATCTGCCAAGGGCAAATTGAACAAACTAAATGAAGCTTGTACAACTACCCTAAAGAAAGACAAAATAATTAAGATTCTTTTTAAACACACATTTTCAAAATAAAAATGGTTACTGATGCCTAATTCTAGCACATGAACCCAACTACACTGACATTTCTGCAAACACACAAAACTGAGATGTTCATTAAAACATGGTGATGTATGTTTAAAAAGAAGTTCTGAAAGCATTGGTAGGTCTGTTCTTAATTGAGAATTAGAAATTGATATGCAGACCTAACTTTTTTTTACCCTTTTTTTCCTGGACACTGGAGGAAAGAGTCACAAATACTTGCTTGATATTATCAGTAAATGTCATTTAAAGTGACATGAAGAAAAAGAACACACCTTATAGGAACAAAAAAATCAAAATGTCCTCTTGAAATCTGAGATAGACATGGAAAGGACTGGAAAGACCACATGCATGACGAATTTCAAAGTGGAAGAATTAGAAAAGTAAAAAGATTTTATCTGCACTCCTATGTACGTATTCACATTTTGCATGCATATATGCATTTAAATACGTACACGCACAAATCTGACTCTTAAACTGCTAACTGAAACCATAAATTCAAGTATCAGGACTTCAACATTTTGTTAAATTTTAGCTGTGGTTATCTTTTACTTATGAGAGGCTTTGAACAATTACCACTTTAAAGTCTTTAGGTACCTTTTAAGATTTTCCTGTGGAAATCCAAATATATCTTCGTCATTTAAAGTGTGCAGGTAATGAAATGCAATTTATTAGTCACACAATTCAGTGTTACAGTAGCCCATGACTGAAATACTGAAAATGAGAATGAAAATAGGGGAAGAAAGAAAGGAAGAAAGGAAGAAAGGAAGAAAGGAAGAAAGGAAGAAAGGAAGAAAGGAAGAAAGGAAGAAAGGAAGAAAGGAAGAAAGGAAGAAAGGAAGAAAGGAAGAAAGGAAGAAAGGAAGAAAGGAAGAAAATAAAGGTAGAAAAGGAAGGTAGGAACATGTAGAAATAAAGCAATGAAATAAAAAATGAAGAGAGAAAAATGAACTGCTGCAACAATGTTCTGATACAAACAGGTCTTTATTTCTAAATAAGTTTTTGCGAACATTCTAATGTGCTTCCTCAATTAAAGAATTACTTCCTGGCATCATACTTCCCCATTGCTATTGAAAATGCAACTTAGTATTGGTTACCTAATAGATACCTGACTTACTGGTACTTATTTTGCAGTGCAGTACACAAGTGTTCATGCAGTACATAATGTGGTCTGAGGCTTCCCTAGCAAACACTCACTGAAGAGTTCGTCTACTGAAATCTTTGTAGTCAGCAAGAGGTTCTGCTCACCTTGAATCTGAATTTGTCTCGTTAAAATAGACACATGGAAGGAAGCTTTTGACTGCAAACCATAGTCACTGATCAACCTTTTTTTTTTTTTCTTTTAAAGCAGAAATTGAAAGCTGAAGCATACTAAAATGAAAGCTGAAAGAAGTTGTTAGCAGAGTTTTGAGTTTTCTGATGATTGAAACAGAACAGAAAGAAAGCAGTGGCAAAATCTTCAGGCTATTAGAAACAACTGTCCACTCTGTTAGAATTATTTAAGTTGTGTCTATGAAAAAGGAAACATACTTGCTTACATGTTTGTTGTGAGATAAAATGCCAAAAGATAATAATGTTCTGGTCCTAGAAAAAACATGACAGCAGCAGCTACTCCTTCAAAGTAAAAGGAAAACAAGATGATTCTGTAATAACCAAACTTCTTCAATGAAGCGTGACTGAGAAGAACAAGGCACTGAAAAGACAACATATACACATATATGAGGAAAAGACATAGTATAGTATTTCAGCAGTAGGAGAGCTATAAATAACAGAACAGACACAAACAAATCATTACTACCCATTAAAGAAGAAAAAGCCTTTATAAAATGTACAAACCAAATTAAAATATAAGAATTCAACAAAGAAAATATTTACTGGATCATTCTATGCTACCTCTACTGGGTAAGAATGGTTTCCTTTCCCTCAAAACTAGCCAGATAAGAACTGTTACATTCTGAGGAAAATACTTTTCCCCACGTTGCCTCACTATTATTTAATGGTCATGATCTTTGTCTGATACTTCTTAAACAATTAACTTTGCAGCATGTTAACTGTAAACCAAGCATCTTGCCTCTTGAATTTTAATTGCTGATCAGTTCTCTTTCCTGGACAGTGTAATATTCAGATGAAGAACAAGAAGGAAATCTCCTTATACATTTGTTCTCACATTTGGATTCTTTAACACAACGAATAAGACCAGGATGCTACAACGAGACAAAAATTACTATGGCAAATACAATTTCCAAGCTCGTCTTCTACTTAGAACAATGACCAAAGAGGTAAAATAAATCTAGAAAGTTGGTATAGCAACAAAATCTGATTGTAAGAAACTAAACATACTCCTTGTTCCAGGCTATTTTCATTTTTTTCATAAATGGGCTTATACTAGAAATTGTAAGATGTTATTTAATGGATGCTATTGTAAAGAACATGACCTTGTCTCCCTATAATTTAGAAATAACCCTCTCTCAGGAAGCACTTATGATTTAGAAAATTCCTTATTATCTGCATATTTTAAGACAGCATATTTTAAGAAAAAATGCTAACATAATGATGCGTTACATTTAAATTTGCCTTTGTTTCAGCAACAAGTTTTCCCTTGTAGGCAGATTTTATTCTTTGCAGCCACTACTAAAAGGAACCTGAGACTGAAGCTGCAGTCTGTTTGAGCACAGGCTGTCAAAGCACGGTTCATAAGAAGGGGCTTTATTTTACAAGGGCTGGGTGCTTTTCCAGTAAGTGAAGTTCAGGCCATTGCCACCAGAGAATTCTCTTATTATATCTTGAGCTGAAAGGGACAAAACCTGAGAAAAATAAGGTCACAGAAAACTCTCTATGGTTCAGTGACCTCCTAGACAAAGAGTCTCTAGGGACCAGAGAGAAATGCATTTTCTGAAAGATTGTTCGTTTCACACTGTCATGCTGATTGTATCACCAGTGGTGACTGCTATATATTGAGTGTAAGCGTATTTAAGCTTTCCTAACTTCTGTAGTTTCTGATTTATTTCTGAAGTTCATAGCCTATCTGAGTTACAGAAGAAGAAACTATAAAACTTGTGGTAAGGATAAAAGTTGAAATGATTTATATTTAAGTGTTATGGAATAGAAAAGGTATGTTTAGGATCTGGGGGAGAAAAAAAAAGTCACTTCCATGTTATATATGCAAAAGCCAAAAAATCTAACTGACTTTGAACTGTGAATTCCAGGTGCACTTCCATGTTATCCTCTTTTAGATTCTACCTACTGAAAAACGAGTATGTTTACATCCAGTGGGACATAGTTTTGCTGGCTTTCTTGCTCTCACACATTACTGGTTTGGGTTCTCATTTCTTTTACAGTCTGCTGCTCCTCCCACCATCTCTGTCTGGGGTCTTGAAATCTTTCTCCATACCAAGTAAATGTAGCTGACCAAGACAGTAAACAATAAAATAGATGGGAACGAATTATTCTCCAAAACAAGCCATTTAGAGTTTTGTTTGCTTTCATATATTTCAACAATGCTTTTAATACCTAATTAATTTTTCCAGTGTTTTGTGCAGTTTATCTCAGAAACTTCCTGAAGAAGAGATTACTCTTTCATCATATATTACAAATCAAAAACAAAGACAAAATAATTAAGAATTGTATAGATTTTGCTTTTAGCAACTTTTTATCTTGAGCGTGCTTTTCATTCCTTTATACTTGGGCATTACAAATCATGTAGGCCACAAAACATTAATTCCTTGCATATTCACATTTCACATACTTGTAAAGTGGTTTTCTACCAGTCTGCCTGCTTGTCCTTTCTCTGGTAAACCTTCCATACCTACTGGTACTTTCTTCTTTCAGGGCATTGTTGAGCTAGATTTGTTTCTTGGTATGTCCAGTCATTTAAGCTGGAGACACCATTTTTTCAACAAACACTGTAAATAGATACCTTAATCTAATAAGAACTACTAAAACACCATATTTTCATATTTTGAAATATGAAAGTGATACTGCCTACCTGAGGACAAATAAAGCCAGCTCCATACATGATACTTCTTATTGAGGAAGAAAGGATATCCTTAGGAATGAGATTATCCGCAAAGATCATCATAAAATTGTTGCAGAATGCTAGGTGAAAGACTTGGAAGAAGTTCATAGTTACAAAAAATAAAAAGTTTTTCTCTGTCATAATCTGTTTGGTCAACGAAATTACAGAGGACCAGGAGAGAACTCTATCACCATTTTCTAGATTAGCATTCTCTGTAAGCACTTCTCGCTGTTCATACTGACTAGTACTATACTTGCCTGTGTAACACATACAAGCTGTTGCTAATGCTGCAACCAAAACAGCAAAAGCCTGAAAATTGGCAAAATTTTCCATATTATCTGATATTAGACCACAAAAGAGAATGCTTGTAGATCCGATTAACGTTGCTACTTGGTTGTATTTAATAAGCTGAAGCCTACTTTCATGTCTTGTTGAAATTTCTGCAAAGAGCGCGCACTGCGCAAGAAGCACAAAAGTAAGCAAACCATCAAAAGCACATAATGCAACAATAAGGTGAAGACCACTTAGCCAGTCACCTTCTTCATAATGTTTCCAAGGAAACCAAGGAAGCAAAAAGGCTAACGCGTATAAAGGAGCTCCATATAAAATTGAGAACTGGCGTCTTGAGCAGCATGCGAGATTGGAGTTATCTTGGATATATCCGAAAAGAGGATCATTAATGGCATTCCATATCATGAACACAACCTGGGGCAAACAAGCAAGAAACACAACAGAATTTATCATGGGTGTGATTTTCCTGCAGAGGTTATACAAACCCTGAAGTAATACACACAGTATTTATTTAACATTAATTTCTATTAAAGGAATAAAAAAAGATGAAAGGTCAAAACCAAACTTGGGACCAAATTCTTAAAGGTATTTAGAGATTTACATTAATTTTTGAAAGAAACCAAAATGAATAAGTAGGCAGGTATAAACAACAAGTGAACCTGCACCTCTTAGACTTCACTCCTTCAAACACTTTTATACCCGGGACGTATCTTGCAACCTCTCACAGCAAATAATTCACTGCATGAGCTGGCCTATTACATTCAGGAGTCTATTTACAACAAGAGTTGGACACCTGGATAATGACTTGCAGAATAAGGGCAGTATTTAAGTACCTGAATACCTCAATGGAAAGCACTAAAGTTAAGGATATCTATGGAGCTAAGGTGCAAGATTAGTTTAAAACATTAAGTGAAACTATCAAAGGTAAAAATCTTTCCAGCAATTGAAGTTTGGAGTCTTTTAGTCTAAAGACTGTAACTAATGGGTTTTATGTGTATTTTCACTTGTATATAAATTAACTAAATTTAAAGTTAATGTACCTTATAACGATCTGCAATGCATGCAATGCATTCAAAAGAAATTCATTAAAAAAACAAAAAACAAAAACAAACAAACAAACAAACAAACAAAAAAAAAAACAAAAAACAAAACAAAACAAAACAAAAAAAACACTTTGTTATAACACAGACACATAATACACAATGGTAATCAAAATATTCCATTGTACAATACCTGTGCTTGATGAAACGCTACTTCTGAAATTTTGTATCGGTTTAGGAAAAGCTTAACGTAGTAGAAATTAAAGATACTGTTCATCATTCCTGCACCTAATGTAGTCATGGAGTATGCCAGTGCGTTAGGTTGAATTCCCAAAACAAACTTCATCTTCCAAATTGTACGAATCTCTTCTTCCTCAAGTTACAAAAAAAAATTACAAAAGTTGGTAAAATAATTTTCTAAATAAAATGCTATGGGAGATTGGTTTGTTTCAGAGGTGTAGGGATGGACTCTTATAGGAAAACTTCCCCATCCTCACTTTTTCTTCTAAAATTAGCAACACATTTTATTGAGTTATAAGACACTGAGCACAAAACTGAATAGGTACAAAATATTAAGAAGTCAGTGACATTTCTAAATCTAATCAATGCTTACAAATCAATAGAACAAGTAGACAGAAATTGAAAAGAATCCTTTCCAAACTGGTGCATGAAAATCTGCTATTGTAAACACTAATGCTTGTGTAGAGGTTCAAGTAATTGCATAAATTTTAGATCTTTCTTGCTAGCTACGTAGTTTTAGAATTATGAAGCTGTGTAGGAATGAAGTGACTCAATTCATAACCCTACGTATTCCATAGCTATGAATGTCAAATGCAGCATACACTTAGATGAGTATTTCTTTCAAAACAAGTATAGTTTTGTTTTTGCATCTTTAAATGTCAATAGCTAACAAGCATGGAAGCAGTGCTTTTAACTAATAAACAAATGAGATATGAACAGAAGCCATAAAACCATTAAAACACTTTTTAACAGTTTTAACATTTTCCTACTAGAAGAGGCCACATGTAAACAAAATCCTGAAAGTAACTGGTATAGGGCAATACAGCACTTAAAGTATTTCCTAGTAACAGAGATACTTTAATATAGTTCTGTAATATATCAAACAGATCTTCAGCCAACATTTTTAAGATGCTGACTTTTTCCACGTATCTAGCAATTAACTGAAGTATGTTTGGTGTATTCTATCCCATGAAAAATAGCTAGCTTCAGGAAACCTCAGCCTTCTAAAGTAATGATTACATTTATGGTTCTTGACCAGATTCAGTTCTATGATCCCAATACAAAAATACTTCTACCAGTTACCTCTTTTTAACTGAGTCTTTAGTATTCTTTACATCTATTTGAAAGATGCCGTCTGCCAGTAATTTGGAGATACTTCAGGTTCACATTTCAGCCTTATGCACACTAACTCCAGAGCTTCACAACCTGCTGTCAATAGCCCACATTTTGCTCCTCTGCATTATATTTACAATTTTAACCTAAATGCAATTTTCAAATATCCATCAAAACACACAGTTTGAGTATCTGCTTGGTTTGAAAATATGCTTGATAAGCACATCTACAAGCAACTCCCTGAACTCATCATATCAATGATCACAACCATGAAAGACACAGGAAATTTAAAGCAAGGTGGTTTCCAACCTTCTTGCTTCCTGTGGTTCACAAAGTGGCAGAGGACAGGCTGCTGTGAGGGCAGATGGTAACCTCCTGATCACCAGGTGAGGCCAGACAAAAGCTGCAAATCAAGTAGAGGCTGGAGAAGCATCTATTCTGGCTCAGAGGGTGGAAAAGCAGTTTTTCCATCCCCTCCCAAACACAGAAAGTGAACTACTTACAGAGCACATAAAAGGTGGTTGTTTACATTTTTTGTGCATATCTTTAAGGTGCTCACACATGAATCTATATGCAAAGAGAAAATAACTTCTCTTGACAGGTAAGAAAAAAATCAAGCTGACAAACAGCTTGAACTAAGTTTTTTCTTTATAAAGACAATTTATTTATGAGAATATGACTGAATTTTTAGATATTTGAGCATGAGTATTTTCAAATTTATTTTTCAGAGAGCTATGGCTGCAAAGGCTCTTTCATTTCCACATGATGAAATTTTTCATCTTTGTAACACATTTGGTTTCATAAACTGAGAAATCTTAAATGGGATAAGGTTATTGAAAAAATGGAATCTGGAACGTTTGTTTTTAAAAAGAGAGGTATTAAAATTGTGGAAGACATTATAGTAAGTGTGTTATTGATAAGCATCACATTTTATTTTTTTTAAGAAGAAATGTGTGTTCAAGCCTTCACAAATGTACTTAACAAAGTGATTTATGTAGAAGGTATCTTTGGAAAGGTAGATATTTCACCTGCAACCCCGTCTGGGTTTTCAAATGGAAAACCAGAGGCCTCTTCTCTCCCTCAAATTCCACAGGCACCAGGAATAAGCATGCTTGACATTAACATTCATTTCTCAAATCGTACTTGACTCAGTTCCTTCCTACACATAAATAGAAAAATGGTTCCCTTAGCTTCAGAAAAATTGAAAGCATTTCTTCTACAAAAACCTTCTAACAATGTGCAACCAGGCCTTCGATGTCATGGCTAATTATAATACACAGGATCTGACACAACTCTTTACACTAATTGGTACATCTGCTCCTGTACCTTGTTTATGAAATAGGTTCAATTAGAAGTTGAGGTACCACACTTCCTTTCCCAAAAGATGTGCTCTTTAATTGTACAACAATGAAATCATGCGTGAGTACCCCCCCCTTCCTAAGAGTCAGCCTTTACACTGAGCACATTAAAGCACAGGTGTTGACATTTTGTGACTCACAGAAGGCAATCAGCTACAGAAATGCCTCGTGGTTGCAACTACGTTAATACAGACGAGCCAAGAGAAGAGGCTGTTTAAAGCAGCGAGACGCAGCATGGCGTTACTCGCAGCTCTGCCAGGGCTGGGTGATGACCTCTAGAAGCAGCTAGAGCACAAACTTGGAGAAGAAAAGTGGATTCCCCAGTGGTAACGAGCTTTGGCTGGACCACACGGGGTGGCAGCAGGCCCCGCTGGGTCCCGCACTGCCGTGTGGTGCTCGTAGCCCTGATAGTCACAAACACCTTCCTCGTCCTCAGCCCCATGAGGGCAGGGCTCAGATTAAACCCTTCCTAGTCCTGAGGGGTACCGCCGAGGGGACAGGCTGCTGAGGGCGGATGAGAGCAGAAAGCACCCGGCGCAGGAGGCACCGGCAGCGCCTTCGAGCCCGCGCAGCTCCTGACGGGCTGAGGGGGCGCTGCTCGGGGGCGCCGGCCTGCGAGAAGCGGGCACGCGGAGCTTCCTCCTCAGCAGCCCCAGCCCCGGCTCCCGCCCCTCACAGGGCAGGAGGCCGCCCGAGCCACCCCCGGGCCCGCCCCGTGCCCACCGCCGCTGAGGGGAGCCGGGGGTCCGCGCCCCGCCCCACCTCACCAGCTGCTCCCTCAGCGCCCCGCGGGGGCTGCCGAGCCGGGGGGCGCTCCCCAGGAGCCGCGGCTTCTCCCCGCGCCCAGCCCCGCCTCAGCCGCGGGGAGCCCCCACAGGGCCCGGCCCCCGCCGCGCTCCCCTCAGCCCCCCGCCCTGCCCTGCCCGACCCACCTCCTCCCCCTGCGCCGCCACCGCCTGCCGGGGCGGGGCTGCATTAAGCCGGGCCAACCTTTCCTTCTCTGCCATTGGCTCCCCGCCGCGGATCGGCGCGATGATTGGTTGGAGCTCCTTTCCATCGGCCGGGCGGGCGGCTCCCCATTGGCTCCCCGCCGCGGAGCTGAGGGTGCCGCGTTTGAATCGCGGGGCGACGGGGGGCGGGCGGCCGGCGCCTGCCACGTTGCTGCCGGCGGCGGCGGCGGCTCCGCGCGGCCCGGCCGGAAGGGGGAGAGGCTCGGCGAGGGATCGGCGGCGCCCGGCCATGGCCGGAGGCGGCCGCTGAGGGGAGAGGGAGCGGCTGGGCGGCTGGCCCGGGCCCCGCCGGGGGAAGGGAGAAGGGAGAAGGGGGCGCGATGCTGGCCGGCAGCCTGGTGGAGGAGTTCGAGATCCGCGAGGATGAGCCCTGGTACGACCAGCAGGACCTGCAGCAAGGTGAGGCGGCACGGCACGGGGCGGCACGGCGCGGGGCGGCGGGGAGCGAGCAGCCGGGGGGGTGACCCCGGTGCTGTGACCCCCGGCGGGGCGAGCCCCGGAGGGGACGGGGTGGGCTTGGGCTGAAGCCGCCGGTGAGGGGCTGGGGGCGGTGGCAGCCCCGGCTCGGCTCGCCTCGCCCCGCCGCTGCAGCCCGCGGCTGCCTTTGTTCGCTGGGGCGAGGCGGGGAGGCGGCTGCCGGCGGCGGCACCTGAGCTGCGAGCGGCACCGGGAGCGGGGGGAGCTGAGGGCAGCCCGCCCTGCCGAGCCCACCCGAGGCGGTGGCACAGCCGAAAGGCTCCTGCGGACGCGATATGGGAGGAATGCGCGGCTTCCCTGAGAGCCGGCCGGCGTTTACTTCTCGGTACCGGCCCCGTGTGCGTGTTAAAGGGCCGGCTGGGAGCGGTGAGGTGCTGTCCTGCCACCCTGCCTCAGCCCCGCGCAGGTTTTAGGGTTTCACGCCGCCACACGCTGCTCTGCTGTAAGGAAAGGTGCGTGTGGAAGCCGTCCCTGGTTAAGCAGATTTTGTGCTGAGATCAGGCACCTGCCAGCAGGAACTTCTGAGACAGGAATAGGTCCCTAATTGTATGCTTTGGGTTTTAAATAGCTTGCTTCTCAACTATGTTTAGGGATTCTGAGCTCAAAAGAGATGTCTTCGTGGCTGTAGGTTATAAACCAATTAATTTAAGTAAGATCCTGAAACCATCCATGGTTTGCTGTCAAAAGGAAGAGGAGTTGGAAACGAGAAGACATGATTTAACTGTTTTTACAACATCAGCATTTAGGGGAGTAGAAGACTTATAAGGCGAGTTCCTGATGCAGAGTGGCTGACTTCTTGCCTTACTGGTGTTTAACTTCAAATTTTTTCATAGTTTAAATGACCATAAAATCACCACTTCGCTCCCTCCTGCGAGCCAGAAGACAGCAGTCCCTTCTAGAGGTCAGTGCGTTTTGAGGGCTGGTTCATGCTCTCCCAGCAGTTGAACAGTCTTTTTCTGAGGATTATCTCTTACAAGCCCGAACGGAAGTCTCTGCTAGCCTTGCCAAAAGGGAATGGAGGAAAATAATCTGATGGGCAAGTTGAAACGCAAAGTAGTTGCTCCTTCAGGGAGTGTTTGTAAAATGTTCCATTATACTCTATTCCTGCAGTCTGCAAGACACTTTTCATCCCTCTAAAACTAAGCGATACCAGAGTATGTAAACAGAGGAGCAAGATTGCTTATCGAGGTCTCTTTGTACTTTTCACAACCCAAACAATCCGTGCATGTCTAAGAACTGAGGAGCGTGTCTGTGAGAAAACACAGGTTTTTAAGCATTTAAGAAGCATCCTAAAACAAGCCTGTACTTCTTCTCAGGCTGTCTTTGAAACTGAAAATCAGGGTAAGGTTTCAGGCGAACTTCAACAGTCTTTGTATGCATCAAAAGCTTTTGCCTTGACAATGGAGGTGGGCTTCTCTGGCATGCTGCTGCTGAAAACAGAACGTTCGTGGAATTCTTCTAAGGATGGGAACAGCCATTCCTCCTCCTGCAAGATCCGTGTCTTCCTGCAGTGTGCTGACCTTTGGAAAAGAGCTCTTTTATGAGTGTTCTTCTTGCTTCTTGCTGTTACTTGCTTTAATAACACAGAGTAATCTGATCATGGAGGAGAGAATATACATCTCAGTAAGAAAAAGGTTTAATTTTACAGTTAAATAAACTTCAACCAGGCTTACATATACATCTTGCACTACTAATGCCTTCTGCTATTCAAAAGTACAGACTTATTTTTAGATGGAAAATTACCTGAATCATTTTGTTATGTGGGTTATGAAATGTAGAAGATAAGGGTTTTGGTACTGTCTTCGTCTTTTTCTCAATTACTGTAACACTGTCAAAGGAATTTGTGGGGAAGTGCTTGCAAATGAGGGCTTTGTAACACCACTGAAGACCTATCACTGAAATCCTGTTCAGCTTAGAGATTCCTGATGCAGCTGTTAAATGGCATGAGTAAGACTGATCAGGTTTATGAAAATCAGGTTCTTAAGATTTGTGCTTATGCAGTTTGCATTATTTAAAAACCTCTCTGCTTACATCTTCATGTTGAAAAAGGAAAAATGTGTAATTGCCTGTTGCAGGTTTTAACTATTAGTTTACACAAATTTTCCACAGAAAATGTAGTGTGCTTCTAGTATTATACAGTGACTAAGACAAATGTAAACTAACTTCTGTATCAGGAGAACATGTTCTACATCTGACTTAAAATTCCCTCTTAGGGAATATAGGGAGAAAAGGCATTTAATGTGGAAAAACAGATGCAAAGTAAACTCTTAATTTTAGGAGAGGCCAGATTGTTGCTGCCTTTTCTAGGGTAGCAGTTAGTTTCATTGCATGTTACTGAGCTCTTCCACTTGTCTTCTCCCCCTCAAAAACAAATTACCTTAATTACAAAATAGCATGCTTCTCCCCTAGTAACTCATTTGTGCTTCTGCCATGCTAATGAACAGATTGGGTGTATAAGTACAGTGACATGAATTCTATTATTCGCATTGTGTTCAAAGTGCTGTGTGGTATGCACTCCTTGATTTTGTAGATGTGGGGGCATTTAAGAATGAAACTATCTACTCCTAAATGTATTTAAACATCAAAACAAACTTTCACTTTGGGAAGGGAAATGGCAGCAAAATTCCATTATGCATCAAGTCTTTAACATAATCCTAAAATCCTCTCTAAAGCTCTTATTCTACTCTGTTAAAATAAAAGAATGGACTATTTAGTCTTTGCCTTGAACGATGCCAATATTGTTGACGGGCTTTAAAGATTGTGGGTGTTAGTAAAGATTTGTGTAGTATGAGAACTTGTGAATCAGGACTCTGTTTTATATAGGATGAAAGATGACTGGATTTGAAGACTCCAGTATTCTATAGAGTGATAGAACAAACAGCTTGGTGTTTGCTTTAGAAGTTGCTCTGTCCATGGATAAACAATATATGAGCTTTGTTTTAAAATGGGAAAATCTTAAGCAGGATGCCTTAAGGTCTTCTTATCCCAAATACTTTAAACCCTGGGAAAAAGCTCTAAAATCGGCTGTTTTTTAACAAGTGCTGTAACAATGAAAGAGCTACGTGAGGATAAACTGCTCGGTATAAACCAGCATGCAGTGGGGCTCCTAGTTCTATCAGGAACTTGGATGCAATGTGACTTGTTTGAAATAATTTTTGTGGAATTTAAGAATGTGACTTTAAGGTGGGAAACAATGCACTGGAGCTGTAAAGAATGTGTAAAGAATACCACAGCTGCTGTTTGTCCAAACTTGGACATCTACAGCTTACAGAGACAAGTGAACAGGAACATTTGGCTGTTAGGTCTGAATTCAGTCCTTGGTTTATGCATCTAGATCAAGTAATCATTTTGGACAGGCTGCCAAACTGAAGGTTAGCACAAAACAATCTTGGAGCAGCATTCTGTCTACTCCAATGACTAGCTGATAAGGTAACTGGGAAAGGGCAGGAAAGAGGTAAGATAACATGTTAAAACAAGGCCATCTTAATCAAATGAAAATGGGATGCATTTTCTTGTCTTGCTGCAACTGCTGCTGATGCAGTACATGCTTTTTGTACCTTAATTTAAGACTTCTTGAATAGAATTTTTTTCTTGAATTTCCTTCTGTTTCCTTTCCTTCCCATTGGTGATGCCAGTCCCATCTATGAGCAAACTAACAAGACTGTCATGCGTGCAGGAGACAACATGGTCATGGTCCAGGTGATGGGAAGGAGGTGAAAAATAAGAGACTTTCAAAATCTGTTGGATTTTAAACATGTAATACCCTGCACAGAGTAATTACTATGGTAACCATAACACTAAATTGATTTCATCACATAATGTTGGATTTTAAATTGTGTGTGTCTGTAAAGACAATATTATAGAATATCTAGCAATACATAAGCTGTGGAACAAATATCAAGCCTCCCTTGAGAAAGGAACTGGGCGTTCAGATGATTTATTTCTTAATTCGAAACAACACTAGTCACCGCACCCTGGAGGTGATTGAAGATGACTGAAGTGAAATAGAGATTAAGTGCCTGGGAATAAATGACACTTAAAATGATGTTTTGGAGCACATAAAGCAATTGCTGTCTCCTAGGTTTATGAGCTTGAAAAGCAGAATAGCTACATTTCTTTATTAGTTTTATGTCTTTACATATTCTTGTTTCACCATAAAGTGTCTGCAATTTTAATTCACCGCTTTGATCCTGTGTGACCTGAGCTCCTTGCTGAAGGGGTAATGGGGAAGAACAGCAAAGCAAATGAGAGTGCAGGCAGCTTTGGCCCAGGTCTAGCCTGATAAGTTTGCTTTTACCTTTACTTTTCTAAAACACGACTGTTGTAAACATCGTGAAATGTAGTTAACAGACACCTCAAATAGAGATGCTGGTGCTGTACTGGGCAGGTGGAAGGAAGTGAAGAGAAGATGGCTGGCTGTGTCTGTAACGTGTGTACATATGACTTCTTTTGTAGATCTTCACCTTGCTGCTGAGCTTGGGAAGACACTACTGGATCGAAATACCGAATTAGAGGAATCTTTACAGCAAATGTATGCAACAAACCAAGAGCAACTGCAGGAGATAGAGGTAAATATTTAAGGAACCCAAGTGTTAAAGCATGTAACCATGCAACAAAATAGCACATAAGTTAGAAGATCTGAGTTTCTTGACATCTGATTGACACTTTCAAGACAATCACTGAGCAACTTTTAAGTACTTCTGCTACCTCAATAACATAGATAGGCTTTGATCATTGTTAGACCTGTTTGTCTCAGCAATGGAGTCTTTGTGCCACTAAACTTGTTGGATTTGTTTTATATAATGACAAAGGACTTGAGTTTTATACAGGAAAAGTTATTTCAGGTGTCTTATTGCTAAACTTTGCTCGTCTTAATTTCGTATCATTTGACCTCTTATGATAAATTACTGCACTGAAATTTGACTAAAGCATGAAAAGATTTGAGTAAAATTGGAGGATATGTACTTCTGTTAAACTGAGCTGTGGTAAAGGGAACTAAAGTAAAGTTCAATTAAAAATCAGCAAGAACAAACATTTAACTAGTACCTAAATACAGGATGTAATGGGTATATGTTTCTGTAGTTACGGGGTAACGGATCAGAACCACCCTCTGGAAACGCTCAGCTTTGTTACTTGATGGAAAAACCTAACCATTTTTGGCAACGTCTTTTTTTAACAGTGCTTATGTTCTTGCAGACATAGCATTTGTCAATGTAACGATTTTCATCTATTAAGAGGGCAATGCATGGTCTCTAATAATTAAATTTATTAAATATTCAGTACTTCTCTAACTGACAATATAATGGAAACGTAGTCCAGCATTTTAGTTTCATTCTAGTGTGAATCACAGGGACCAGGCTGTGACTGGTGTATGCTAAATTCTTACAAAATATGAATTAATCTGTGTAAGTAGAACTTGCGCAGTTACAGAGTGTTTTTGTACAGCTGCAACTTAAGACTTAAACATTTATCGTTGTTATGAAGGTGCTATACAAATACTGCTCTACTTAAGGTATTCAGAAGATGTGCAGATGGGATGCTTAGAGACATGGTGTAGTGGCAGACTTGGCAGTGCTAGGTTAACGGTGGGACTTGGTGATCTTAGAGGTCTTTTCCAACCTGAATGATTCTATAATCAGACATATTGTTGGAAGTGTTTAATACAGTTGCAACATGTTTTGAAATAACGTAACTTTGCAGTCTCTAAGTGCTATATCTGTGCCTCTGTGCTTGATGTTTCCTTATCTTCCTAATTCTTAACTTGCTCGTCTCTGCAAGCAGAAGGTGGTCTTTCAGCTGTTCTTGGAGCTACTTTGATCAGGTTTTGACTAGCTTTTTTTAGTGCAAATAAAGTAATGAAATTCTTTCTACCCCCTGCCTCTATCCTCCCCAATAAATCCACTTCTTACAGGTAGCGAACTCCAGAACTTCTTCTTACAATGATTAAAGTCATTCTCAAATATGGCACTACCTTTTCTGAACTGAAAAGGAAGGGTCAAAGGCTTTTGGGATGCTTAAGATTATAGCTGGTATATTATATACTAACATATTAAGTGCTTTACAGCCTTGGATCATTATATCTGACCTCTGTGCTGACATGTATGCCACTAATGAATCACTGTAGATGTAATAAATGCTGGAGTGAAAGGGCAACTTTATTGCTGTCTGAATATTAGTTCTCGGCGCTCAGACTTCAGGAATACTGACTCTCCTTTGTCATGCAGTGGAACAGAAGTCTCAGCTGCTGCTTCATGTTAGGTGCTCAGTTGCTGGGGAGGTGGAACAAATGCAAACTTCTAAGGTGTTACCACAGCTGTGCTTTGTTTTCATGGCCTGGTTACAGCAGGCCAAATTAATACCAACACTAAAGATATTGGAGGGACAAGGTGGATTAAACTGGTGCTTTACATCTTCCATTCAGCTAAACCTTCTGCAAAACCCCACTGTGAGAAGTGGGAACATCTAATTCTGGTACCAAAACCTTGTTTCTGTGCTTAGTCTTGTATTGAACAAAATATGAAGATCTCTAGCTCCTTCTGAGAGTGACCAATAGGGAAAGTTAATCTGAAGTGGGTCACATTGAGATTCTGCTGCTAATCCATAAACTATTTTTGTGTAAATCCTCTGTCACGTGCGTACAGGCTACAGAAGGATCTAGCCAACTGCTATCGTGTTGATCTTCTAGAAGTCTGTATGTAGCAGTTACTAGTCCTAGATTAATTTATAATCTGTTCTTAAATTGCCTAAAATGTAAACCCATCAATCTCTCTTAAGGAGGTAAAAGGTTAAGTAGAACATTAGAAGTTTTCAGTATGTGCCTATGTAAAGAGAGGTAGATCTGCCTCAAAGTCCAATGGGTGTTCATACTTACCAGTGAGTAGCATGTAGTAAGAATGTATTGTAAGAAGGAAATTCTATATAACAAAGTATTTCAGAACTAAAGGATTTTTGTTGTTGTTGTTCTCAAGCCTGTTTAAAACAAATGTGTTTCTTTTTTGAACTGTATCAGTCCTACCATATGTGGGACCATATAAGGCACTTGAATTAAGAGTCTTAAGTTATTGTTAACTTCTTATGCTGAGAATTCCAGGCTTTCTGAAAGTATTCTAGACACTTAACAGGCTATTTTGGTAACTGTAAGGCTAAAGAGGATTTAAATGAGACCACTTTGTGTGTTTTATTAAAAAACAAAACAAACAAAAAAACACAACCTCTTGGTATTACAGTAACTGGAGTTCCCTATGAGAAATTAAAGAGTGAATCCAAAAGTTTGGTTGTACTTCCTGACACACAGTAGTCCACAAACTCTCTTAAGTGTGACCACAATCTAAATTGTGTTTTGCTGAACAATGCTGCTTCAAAATGGAAAAATATAGGCCAGTTGAAAAAAGATATAGATAGTGCCACCCAATATTTCAGTTTTAATGCTAAGAAAACTGTTGGGTCAACGTCATTACAAAACTTCTGATGGAGCCCACTGCAGCTTTTAGAAAGACTCAATGGATAGTTAAGGGCTGTGTTGAAATTGCGATTTGTGGCTGTATTAGTGATGACTGCACTACAGACAAACCCAGTCAAGAAGGCATGGGTACTGGCTAACAGCTTAGCTGCAGCAAGGATAGATAAAGGAAAAAAAAAAAAAAAAACAGCACAAACAAACCAAACTCATCTGGGTGAAAGGCTGACTGATCAGTCTGTGTTGACCTCAGTGACAAAGCAAGCTACCTAGCTGAGCTCTGATGGTACCTTTACAACTGTATGTTTTCCAAAGGACCCACTGGAATCTCTATATTTCTGAAACGTAGTAGTTCTTTTTATGTGTGAATAGAAGTGTAGAACAGTAGCTCTATCTGTGATTCAAGTGCAGACTAGTAACAGCAGTATTGTCTTGCAGTATCTCACAAAGCAAGTGGAACTCTTGCGTCAAATGAATGATCAACATGCAAAAGTCTATGAGCAGCTGGATGTGACAGCAAGAGAACTAGAAGACACTAATCAAAAACTAGTTGCGGAGAGCAGAGCTTCACAACAAAAGATACTAAGGTAACAAACTTAGGCTAGATCCTCTTTTCTCCCCTCTGCTCCCAACTGTTAATATGAAAAAGAGCAGACCAAGCATGTTTGTACAGTTACTGAATGGCTGTTTCTGTCTAGTGTTGTTCTACAACACTCTTAAATTGGTAACTTTAAAAGTGTTTTGTGGCCAAAGAGCAGTCTTCAGAGGAGAAATTGCAATATGAGGTAATGAGAACTTTTATCTTGTGTCCTTGACTGAACAGTCAGATGTTTTAACAGCAGTCCTTCACTTTTAGCTTGACAGAGACTATTGAAAATCTGCAAACACACATAGATGACCTTCAAAGACAAGTAGAAGAACTGAAGAAGTCTGGACGAGGCCGGATGAGCCATGAGAGATCTGACCAGCCAAGATCAATGCACAGCTTCTCGTGTTTGAAGGAGCTGTATGACCTTCGCCAGTAAGACTCTTGTCTTGCATACCAAATAAAATACTGAAATTATTTTAAGCAAAGTTTGAAAAACTAGAAACAAGCACAGATGTCAAGGAAGCTAGCAGAAAAGCATCTTATGTTCACAGCTAGCAAAATATCTCTGCAGTCCTGCATTGTGTGGTGTTGCCACTGCAGTGGCATGCTTCTGGTTGAAGACTGTAATAGCCTTTGTGGAAGATGAACTGTACATTCCACTCTCTTATCTTGAAAGGTTCTGCTCCAAAGTTTCTAAGCATATAAAATCATAGCCCAGGAAGTCTACAAGGATTTGAACCTCCTTCTTTTCAGTCAGATAAAGTGCAAACAGATAATTACTAAATAAACATCCTAAACAATCTTTTCTGTAACTTACTCTTTTCTTGGATGTCTGTGGGCATCTTGTCTTCAAGATGGAATAAATGCAGTAGATTTGCTGAATTTAAACTGGTTAAAATGGTGCCTGGAGCTCTGGGCTGCTTCTTAGTTTTGAGCAGTTCTACCCAGCTGAACTGCTTTTGTATGCCTATCAAAAGTCACCTGGTGTAAAAACTCAGTCTAGCTTCAGTCCTAGAAGGTAATGTCAGAAATGAAGCACCTTTACAGACAAGGAGAACAGGCTCTTTTGTCTGCTCTTCCAGTACTACGTGGAAGTAAGACTGCAAAATAAGCAATCTCTGTATCCAAGTGTTATTTCTTGACATTTTGAAAGATAGGCATGTGGCTTCTTTCAAACTGCCAAAGGCTTGTGGCTACAGAATTGCCTTATCTTTTTTGAAGCTTGTTTCCACACTCAATAGTGACACAAGTTGTAAGAGTGGAAAGCTGTGGGAAAAAGATCTGAAGGGTCAGAAAATATTACATGATACATGAATTTTTTTAAAAACTTAAATTCTAGACCTAGTTATTCAGTAAGCTGATCTATAACTTGAAACTGTTAAAAAGCTGCCATTCTGCTAGAGGGGGAAGGTTTGATGGCACATGAAGTATTTACAAACTCCCTTTGTGATTATTAAATGGACTGATAGGTTAGCAAAATGACTGCTATGTATATTCTGAGATATGTTAGCATTCAGTTTAAGTCTGTCATGAGTTACCTAGGACAGGAAAACTTTAGGTGTGGTCAGCTGTATTTCCTAGATTTCATAATACTTTTGTGTTTGTTTCTGCAGGTATTTTGTTTATGATCATGTGTTTGCAGAAAAGATAACTTCAATGGATAGTCAGCTAAGTCCTCTAGAAGAAGAAAATGAGAACTTAAAAAAGGCAGTTACAGTTCTGCAAGCCCAACTTAACCTAGAAAAAGAGAAGAGGATAACCATGGAAGAGGAATATAGTCTTGTGGTAAAAGAAAACTGTGACCTTGAACAGAGGCTTGCTGATATAGACTTGTATCGGGCTCGTGCAGAGGAGTTGGAAGTGGAAGTAGCTGAAATGCGCCAAATACTTCAGTCTGAAAACACATTCCATAATGCAGAGAAATTGGTGCCAGAATCATTTTTCATTTCATTCAAGGAATCCTTAGAAAGGGAGCTTGGTCAGAGCCCAGCAGATGATGGACTTCTGAACGTATGTGAGCTTGACAAGAAGGCACTGAAGCGGAGCAGTAGTGAAACTTTCCTAAGTAGCGCTGCAGGGGGAGACATTCTAAGGGGCCACGAAGAAACGTGTATTAGGAGAGCTGAAGCTGTGAAGCAGCGAGGAATCTCTGTGCTTAATGAAGTTGATGCTCAGTATAATGCTCTGAAAGTGAAGTATGAGGAACTTTTAAAGAAGTGTCAAATCGATGAAGATTCTTTGAAACACAAGGCTGTACAAACACTGAAGCAGTATTCCAAAGACCTTAACGTGGGAAATACCCAGTATGATCTTTCAGCTAGCAATCAAGAATCCACAAATGTGGAGCTAAGTGACTCTCCTGCAAATGCTCCTCCTGAATATAAAGCACTCTTCAAGGAGATCTTTAGCTGTATCAAAAAAACGAAGGAAGAAATAGATGAACACAGATCTAAGTACAAGTCCCTCTCTTCTCAACCCTAACACTGGACTTTCTGATGACCCATTTTCTGTTGATGACTAATCTCTTATTCAAAGAGGGGAAAACCTTTACACAAATGTCAAAAGACCCCTTACACTGTTTCTTTTAGCACTCAAAATGAATGTTTTCAATTGGTTTGTAGACATGTAGTTAACAAGCTGGCTAGACTAGCAGTCTCCTTGTACCTATGTAGCAATAGATTTGATGTTGTTTAGCACTGTCACACAAACCAGTGGTTGGAAAGCAAACAAACATCATAGCTTAATACTACACTACTTCATACTACACGATGTCTGTCCAGAGTAGTAATTGCCACTAGTTTCCCTAGTCCACTTCATATTAACAGAGCTAAGAAACCTGTTCAGTACTTCTCACAAGGAACCAGGCTATAAGCTTTTCTTTGCTTGCAGGTGATGATCTAGCCCTGTAACTATGTAAAATGATGTAGAAAATGAACAAAAACAGAGCCCCTGACCAGTATCATGGGCAGCCTCTCCTTGAGTCTTGAGAACGAAGTGAACAGTCTAGCTGAACTTGCTTTGGCAGGGAGGTGGAGAGCACGCACAGCAGCTTGCGCTGTGCTTGGTTTAAGTTAATACCACCTTCTCATGTGCACTAAGCTCTCCCACAGGTTGGTCTTACTGAGAAAGGATTTGACAAAGTTTGTGTGGCTTTTAGGTATGGTTTCTTATATAGGGAACTTTGTCTTAAGGCAAGATACTGTGAATTGATTACGTATGTTATTTGGGACCTACTGTTCTTTTTTTGGTGGAATGCCTGCAAAGTGCATACATGTGTGTATTTGGTAAAATAGAAAGTTGCAATTTAGCTGTTTAACTTTAGCAGTAGCATTGACATAGTGGAATAGCTTTTAAGCCTACCTACCACAAGCTCCCAGTGCTTGAAGGAGACAGGTCAGGTAAAACCTTATATGGGTTTGTCTGTTGCTTCCAGTGGACCTATTCCATGCTGCCTACGGGGTGGTTGTAACACTGCCAGAACATATCCTTCTGAAAACAGGGGCCCATGTTCTTGTTCTTCCTCTCCTTCTCCACTCCCTAATAATAAGTTCATAGGTTTTCAAATTCTGGAAAACAAAACATGAAGATGTTCTTTAAAACTGCTTTGAAGTGTCAAGAATGGAAAGCAAAAGCTAAGCAATCAAGGAGAAAGAGGGCACCAGGAGAGGCGACATCCTTCTTATAAAGTGTCTCATAACTTAATTTGTTCAACTGTTCTTGGGAACCACCTACTTATTGCCTTGTCTGAGTTGCTGCAATACACCAAACAGTTGAAAGTGTGTTGACAATTTCTCAGCTCTAGTTCAGCTGCTATTGCGGTTCTGTCTGCCTTATGTACCCTGTTAAGCTTGTGTATAGCTGTCCTTCAGTTGCAGTATTAAGACTTCATTCATATTGTGGGAATTTCTTAAAAACATGTTGCATTCTTTAAAATTATTTAAAAATGGGAATCTGAATGTTGTGAATATTTTTCTAAGCAAATAAATAAGCCAGTCAAGCTACGTGTGTAACTAGTAATTCTACCTATCTGTGCCAATCAGGAAACTGCAGATGGCACCTGCACTATCTAGTCTTGCAATCTTTCCATGATAGCTCAGACAGAGTTCCCATTACATTTGCACTAAAAAAAAAAAATAATAAATTGCACTTAAAGGAAAAGGATAGGTGTGTCTGGGATAGAAAACCAGAGGCAACTACATGGTTTCTATTTCTTTCCTTGGGGTGATTTGTCAGGGTTCAAATAAAGGTGTTTGAGGGGTGAAAGACAGGAAAGCTTTTCTTCTGCCATTAGGTTAACTATATTGTTACTGTTTCCCTAATAGTTAGGTCCTCATCTAGAGACCTGCTGCTGGAAAGGAGTACCCTTAAAAGAGAAAGCTGTAATGCTGTTAGTCACAAGCCCTTTCCTGCTGACACTGCTCGCCACTTCAGGGGAAGGGGATCCACACCTGTGAGACCAGCAGTTATATAACAGCAACTTAGAATTTCTGGTTAAATAGATGACCCTTAGTAGTTTAATGGTGTTTTCTAACAGAACACATTCTATATACTTTTGCAGCCTTTAAAAATATTCAAAATGTTCTTAAATTTCCAGGTAACTATTTGATTCTTCTGTAGTATAACTTGCCCTTGCCCACCTGTGCCACTGCTAAAGTGTATCACAGTACAGCCAGTGTTTAACACATTTATTCTGTAATAAACTCCAAGGTTGTCTTCTTTTGTAACTTCACTCATACTAGGGCTTCCCCAGGGAGAGGCTTTATATACACAACTGTAGGTTACTGCTACAGCAACAAGGTCATACTAGGTAAGTGTCAAGATGTGGATGCACACGGACAAAGGCTGCAAAAGCTGGCTGAACTTAAGTGCTGCCAAGTTGTATTTAAGTAGCTAATAAACTATGCTAGCATATGAACTCAGGTAGTTTTAGCAGTTTAAAAGTGTTTTCCACAGAAGTGTGAAATGCTGTAACTATGCCAAATGTTAAGCTTGGGCCAATCTTCTTTGGCTTAACTACCTTAATCTGTTTATTTTTGTCAACAACTGAGTCTTTTCTGAGCATAAGTAGATGAAGCTAATAGAATCTACCTGAACTTCTCATGTGATAGAAATTATAGTGAACAAAAATCAGTAAAAAGTAACACTGCTCTAAAACTCTTCCAGTAGGGTACTTTTTTTCATACTGCAGTTAGGCTTAAATGATAAACCTAGAACAGAAAAAAAACTCAGTTACTGTACCTTGTGCACCTGTGTACCTTGTGCAACAGGCTTTCATCTTGACAGCCACCTCTAAGTACCCCCTAAAGAACATGATGCAAGCAGAATAATGTAAAGCAAGTTAAGACATAGTTTACTATCTACCTGTAAGGTTTATTAAAACCATTCCTGACCTTTCTTTCCACTGTAAGCCTTTGGTCTCTAAAAGGAGCAGGGATAGTTTCCATTTCTTCCTGGACAAACAAGGCAGGGTACAGCAATATGCCACAGCTGACCTTCAAGATAAAATTTTATTTTTTAAAAAATTACACAAAATAGAGGTTTTACATTGTTGCCAAGTGTGATAACTACAGCTGGATGCCTTCTATGTGGTGCACTTACCTTGCTGTATTTGCACATAATGCAAAAAATCCCTCCAACAAAACCCCCATCAATACACAAAATCCAGTAGTTGTTCCACATCTGTTTCAAGTGTAAATTCTTTTGCCAGTTCATTTCACAGACAACAGGTGACAACAATTGCTATGTAGTACAGAGTTTAGAGACAGTGATTTTGTCACCCACCCCCCGGCCCTGACCTTTCCATGAACATCACTATCTCCTCTTCACAAAGAGAGCTGCAAGGGCTATGATAATGCTCAGACTAATGTCTGAGCATCTAGATATTTAACAAAAAATGGGATGTTTGTAAACAATTTTATTGGCATTACTTACAAAATAAAATATTAGACCATGATTTTTCCATCATGTCTGTGTCAGTATATGGTTTTATTTTATTATAATGAAAGAGAAGGAGAAGCAAAATACATTAGAAATTCCAGATTAATCAAACTGCAGACAGGGTCCCATGTTGTCTTTCTAGTTGCTCTCTGCGCCTAGGTGGCCATGCAAACATATGTGTGAGTATGTTGTGATGTCAGTGACTGTCTTTCTGCAATGCCCACGTGCCCCAAAGTAGGTCAGATCCTGCCCCACACTCCCAAGGCCATGGCATTACTGTCTGTGCCGCCCACCGCAGGTTTCCTCTTTCATCCTGGAGAACATCTGAAGTAACAGAACTGCTGACACCGCTGTCAAGACTGCACAGTCCCTTTAAGATACCACATTCCGCCGTAGCTCACACAGCAGTCCTGGGGAGGAAAGGGAAAGTCCATCAGCACCCACAGCACTAAGCTATGCTGCTCAGGGACTACCACAGTTAAGTTGTACCCTGCCTGTTTTGGGAACCATTACTGGCTTTGTGATGGTAAATGTGATCAGTAAGTCCTTTCAGAGCACAAATGAGACCATGAATGCAGAGCTGCAGGTTATCTCTGCCCTGAGGATCATATAACTTAAATTAAGATGACAGACACAGAGGGGGGAAGGCTGAAAGGGCACAGGCAGGATAAACAACGTGATGGCAGCAAGAAGCCATGCTTTTTGGGGGGAGGAAATGGAGGGAATCATGCAGAAGCCAGCTTAAGAAAGGCTGAGGAGAGAGGAACCGAGGGGTTGGCACAGACTGAAGCTCAGGTGAAGACACAGAAGCAGAGGGAAGGGCTGGAGTGCACAGGGAGCACCAAAGCTGGAGCCTTACAAGAAGCAATGTTCTATGATAATGAAGTGTCAAACCTCAGAACCGTACTTTGGTATTCTGACCACGTCTGCTATGCTTACAGCTGGTAAGCACCACAGCAAAGGAGCTCAGTAAGTGGGTTTTCTTGTGGTTCATTTTCTTATTTCTATTAAATGAACACCAAGTCTCTTGAGTTCTAAGCTAATAGCTTCTCTTTCTTCTGCTCCTGCCCTCCCATTTAGGTAATTCAACACAACTTAAGAACTGCTACAGAATGGATATTGTGGAACTTAAATGGAAAAAAAAAGTTCTTAATTCTTGGGATTTAAAGCCAAACACTCTACAAATAAGAAATTAAGTGCAGAGGCTAGAAAGAGTGTTTGCAGTCTTGATCTGCAGATGCAAAAATACAAACCCTGTCTGTCGCTTCTGCTGGGTATTAGAAAAAAAAAAAAAGGAGCACATGCAGCTAGGGAAATAGGAGTCAATGAAACCAATTTCATTCAAAGTGGAATCCAGTCTCTCATGGTTTAAAGAAGTCAAAAAAGTTTCCTGTTTCATTAAATCATACTTTCAACATTTATTTCAGAAACAAAGAAATTCAAATGCTTCTGTAACAAATGTACTGAAAACAAAGAAGTCTGACACAGCACAAGGCTGGTTGCACGACAACTTACGTTTATATAAATAGTACCCAGTTTGTTGAGGGAAAGCATTTTTTTCCCCAAAATAGATTATTTGTTAAATAGCAACATCATTGTGAAAACTAATGCCAGTACATTGTCTAGATGTTTTGGGAGAGCTGATAGTAGAGCTCATCTAGTTGCTTGACAAACCTTCCAGGAGAGGCAAGCCACACAAAATACTGTCTTGATTAGCAGGCAGAAATGTCTGAGCTTATTTTAATACTAAGACCAGGTTCTTTCAAGCAAGACCAGTTTGCTTACTATCACAGCAACAGATGTGTAATTTTTCATACATGCTATTATTCTGCTTACAGATCCCAACGTAATGAAGTACTTCAGCACTTGACTTATTGAAGTGGGTGATGGTGAGGAAGGGCCCAGCAACAGTGATTAAAGCGTTACACTAGTTGGCAGCCTTCTGCTTAGCCACCCTGCATCACTTTTAAGGTTTGTCAATCATGGCCTGTGCGGTCTGTATACCTTAAGCTTCTTTAGAAAGTAAATAGCTCATCTTCAAAGACAGAGATGAAAGGTTTCAAATAAACATTCTCTATGAAATGTGTTACCTAGTACTCTGTATGCTTATTTTGGCTATGGTTTTGTTCTCTACACTACTGTAAGTCCTACTATAGAATGAAATGCATTTCCTTCTGAATAGATGGCACTTGTGTTCTTCAGCATTAACCAACAGCAGGCAGCTGGTATGCTTAGAACACTGCACTGAACACTCCCACCACCTTAATGTTTAACTCCACATTATTTAACATTCCAGTGCATTTTTAAAAAAAATAACTCTGATGTTAAAAATAACTCTGATGTTTCTTAAAAAATAACTCAGAAATAAGGATTTGCTGCAATAATGCCAAACAACATGGAAGTCACAATCACTACTCTTCAAAGGGAAAGAAGGTAGAATGAGACAAGTGTTAATTTTAAGAAAACAGGCTGAAAAACAGGCTCTGTCCACATTCCAACAGCAATTGTTATAGCATCACATTCACTTGTCAGCTCAAGGTAAAATATCCCTTGGTCAAACCAAAGCATTAAAAATTCATGCATTAATTGGATCAAAACCACAGGTGAATAGAAACTTACCTTTAACACTCTATCCACCTCCTGCTTGTTTACGTCTTCTCCACATTCTTGACTCAACTGATTCTGAATGACATTTCTGCGCACTCGATAATTTTTCGAAAAGATTTCAAGCAAAACTTGGCGATGCTTCAGAAGAAAAAATATAATTAATATAAAGGGAACAAACATTTTTAGCTTTCTCTACAACAAAACTGCACGTGCATTAGTCTGTACAAAGCATTCCCTGAACTGCATTAGAGGATTCTTGCTTCATAATCTTGAAACTTTATTCCGTCCCATTTATATCTGCTGTCTATTAGGTCTGCTCCTATTTTCTTAGGGCACTACAGTGATCTCTCCAGACCCCATCTCTGCCCTGTCTGTCACAGGATCTGCACCTATCCTGTGACCTGTGGCACCTCCAAAGGCACAAAGCATGTTGAAGAAGGAGCTTTGACTTACTCCTCCCAAATGCTTTTCATGTAACTCGTAGTCAACTCCAGCCAGAAGGCTGGATACTGCTTTTTCTCTAGAACAATGCATAAGATTTCCCTATAAACACTTACTTAGGTCACGGACACAGCAATTATATTATCCATCTATACTTTGTTAGGCTGCCTTTCCTTCCACTTCATTTACTCTGGTATCAATTAAAACTCAAGAGATGCTCACACATGCTGTAATCATTTCCTATTCTAAATATAGACAGATACACCAGGTATCAGCATCATATAATCACTAGTTAATGTATTACCATCAACAAAAAAATAAAAGAAAATTGGACTGGATCCCGGTGTAAGGCCCACATTCTAGAATCCTTTCTCTTCCCAGGTTCAGCATTTTTTGCATTCCACTGAGTTAAGTTAGTTACTAACACAAATTACCAACATAAAATGGTTCTGTCCACACCACTTGGTCTTGACACAGTGACGATCAACCTGCGATCTGAGAGCTTCCTCTCAGCTGGAGAGTTTTCAGTGGTACTGAAAACTGGAGACTTCCTTAGGGAAAGGGTAAAAAAAACTACCTGCTCTACCACTTCAGGAAACACAAATTCAGTCGCTGCCAAATGCTCGCTAACCATGTATTTGGAAGGGTCACTGTTTTTTGCCTTTACCTGATCATAAGTGTCACCAGCTTCCCAAAGTGCATAAACCTTTAGTTCATCTGGTGAAGCAGCAGTCTGTGGAGGAAACTGAGAACAAGAGGCTGTTAAAAATAACTACCTATTTAATGAGTTCTGCTTAATGATTCTACGATACAGTATCCCTTGACACCTATCAGTGAGTCAAAAACGTTGTGGCCACGTAATGAGAATTGCTGAAACAACACAGGCTCCTCTCCCACCCCACACTCAAAGCTGTAACTTCCCTCCGGTAGCCCCCGTGCCTGCACAGGCACAGTCCATCCCACAGCCAACGAATACGAGCCATGTGTAATCCATCCTGCAGCACACAGACCCTGAATGAGGGGGTAATTATGGCCTAGAGAATAGGACGAGCACTCCGGCATCCTGATCTATGCCTTAGTATGTCCAAGTGATGTCTGACTGGTGCTTCTGGTCACACTGGGGTAATCCTCAGCAGGGTGACAGGCACACCACCAAGCATTTCAGAGCTTTAAACTGGGGCTGCTGGGCACTCTGGACCCCCTGAATGGGGGGCATGGGCACAGTTTCCCGTTGGAGAGCGGACAACCACCAAGTGCCAGAAGAGCAGTGCTAGGGCTTGCACCTCAGCCAGTATTTCACTGCAAGACGTATAGGTTTTTCCTGTCAGACGCATTGTTTCCAGAACACCCAAAGCATTATTCAACTGAGCATCCAGTGCACTGCAGGGTCTTTCTGGAGATTTTTAAGTCTCCAGTGGCAAGTTTCAGACATTCAGACTCTAACCTGGATGTATCTGCTTCACTGCTCCCAGGCTGGCGTGACTGACAAGCACTGTGCTTCTGCTGCATTTGTGATCTCTGCTCTGAGACAGACTACAGGACTCCTGAAGACCGAACACCAATGGAGAGTGAACCAGACACCTGCTCATTTCAGGCTCCAAAAATGAAGTGTTATTTTTTTCCCCCCATGTGCCAAGCCAAGGAAACACCATTTGTTTTTTTCTGAAGCAGAGGCCTCATGCCCCTGCACACAGGAGGAATACAACTGCCTCTCCTCCATGCTCCAAACTCCTAAAAAAAACCCAAAAACAGAATACTGTCCATTTGCCTTATCATCTCCCCTTAGAACACTAACTAACAAGCAATGCTGGAATATGCCTTCACTCCTGACGTGTCTCTTCCTGTCTGTCACTAACAATTTATTCCTTGCTAACCGTCCAGATGACCTCAATCAATCATCTCGGAAAAGCTAACAAGCCCATCCTGATTGTTCCAGTATTCCTCAATCCTGGCTGCTGGTACAAAACACACCTTTCTTCCCAGCCTCTCCCACACCACACCAAGAGACTCGTGCATCACAGAACAAAAGATCAGCCTCTCCTTTCACACAATGCCTCTGATCTTACTGAAGAGGAGAAGCATTTTTTTCCAGCGGGTTTAGCAGCTTTAGCTCCCACGTTGGCCCAAACAGCTGGAATATAACACAGTTTCCTCCTTGGTTCAGAGGCAGGACTCAGGTTTATTAGGCTCTTAACACCTGACACACTTCTCTTCTCATATGGATATGCCATGTATTGAGGAGTACAACCTCTTGTATGCTTTCAGCACAGATAAAATCAAACCCTTCAGCCTCTCTCCTGATAGCTGCAGCAGGAGAAGCAAACTGCAGGGCAGCACGAGCACTGAGCTACGCGCTGCCTCGCTCTGGGAAAGCCACCAGTGCAAACTCCTGCCTCAGCCACGCTGGAACACGGCTGCACTTCTCTGGCCATTCAGCAAGGAAACTGCCTCCAAAGCAACACAATATTTATTTGGGAAAAAACACAGAACCTCCTCCCCTTGCCCAGCCTCACTCCGTAAACTGCTGCACAGACTGGTGCCAGCAGCTCCCTGCTTGCTTGCTGCTGTCACTTCTGGTCCTCAGGGGAGGGAAATGCCACCAAAGGCTCTTCAGAGAAACGTGCAGCTCTGTCCAGCTGTCCTGCCCTCCCATACACGCTCTCTGCCACATTCATTATCTTAGCCTCTCCAGTCTCACCTTGAAACAGCTCTCCACTGCCTTAAAGCCCTTCTTTATAACACTTGCCCCGTGCCCTTCCTGCTGTGAGCCCCCAGAGCCATCGCAGGGCTTTTGGACAACTTGCTGCCTGTGTCCCAGGGCTGCCACGTTACAAGGGAAGCTGCTGGGGAGGAGCCCTTGGCTTTGGGATGCAACTGGCTGGAGCACTGAGCACGTCCTAAAAATAGCCTCTGCCAGACAGCCCCGTGTTCCTGCTACACCAGTCTGCAGGGGGCTGACGCTGCCAGAAAAACTCATCTGCCGAAACAACCTTAGAGGCAAACTGCTGTGCTTTGCCCTTGGAGAGACGTGGCCCTGCTCCCTGTAAGAGCAGGACAGCACACACACACACAGGCACCCCTCCTGCTACCCCAGCCAGGAGGAAGCCACGCTGACATCATTTCCCGACTGCTCCAAAATAGCCTCCAGGTCTGGGCAGAGCCTGGCCACGCCACGGAGCGGGGAAGGGAGCCAGCAGGAACCAGCCACCGCTGCGCACCCACTCCCCTTCAGCACTTGGGGAGCATCTGCCTGCCTGGGATTCACTTTCCAGACCTGCTCTTCCCTTCTGGCTGAGGATGCTACAAAGCACAGGTAAGCACAGTGCCCTGCAGGCACCCTCCCAGCCTCACTTACAGATGGCCTGGCACCTCTCCTGGCTCCCCACAAATACTATTTATCTTGTGCCCCAGGTACAGCAGGTCAGCTTTGTAAATAAAGCCGGCATTCCACTGCCTAGGTTTCCATTGTTGTTTCCAGCAACACGTTTTCCATAATAGGGCAATGTGCAAGTCAAAAGTGTCTTCACCCCCCACAGAACATCACTTTAATTACCTCAGATCATTGATTTTTATCACCAAAGCCGTTTCAATTACAGAAAACTAATGAGCAACTAACTACAAAATCCCAGGCTAAACAACCCTCCGGGCTTCCACTGAGCTCAGGCAGCCTCGGTGGGTTCAAACAAAATTGTCCAGGGGAATGATCAAGAGATACTGAAACATATGAGCCCATGCAAAGGGTAAAACCAGCCCAGGCACCTCTGCCACCTCCCCGGAGCATGAGCTGGAGGCTTGGGGGCTAACAATTTACATGGCTGATAACAGTACAGGCTTGTGCAGGCTCCTGTAGAAGATCTCAAGTTTGGGTAAGCAGAAGTAAAACTTACAGCAGACCTCCAGCAAGAGACCTTCTAGTGCCATCGCCACACCTCTGCGGGGCTCCTGTGACAGGACTTCCCAGACAGAAAGTTGTTCCCAACCACCTGTGCTCAGGAGGATTTTATTTAGGTTGTCTTTCGAAAAGCAGAACCTATCCCACTTTCACTCCTCACAGCCTTTAAGCGAAGGCTGGATGAACTCATTCCCAAATTCCCAGCGTTTCCAAAGCAAAGCAGTCCCATTTCCAATTAAGACAGCAGCAATGACCTCAGCTATTTGCCACCAGCACAGCAAACGCACATCCTACACTGTGTACAAAGGAGAGTCTCTCCAGCAGCAGGAGGCAGCGTCAGCCCAGCATTACCCCAGGACTTGGAAGCTGTCAGGAGAGAAAGCAGAAAGTACCGAGCTCGGTGGCCTCCCTTGTGGCACCTCACGTCTGTTACGAGGTTCCCAGGTGCCACAACACGCACTCTGCACACGACTGAACATGTTATTTCTGCCTCCTTATTCCTGAGCTGGCTCCCAACTCCCATGCTCCAGGCTCTCTCATCAGGCTGCCTGCTCCCTGCTCTTTCTGCCTCGCCTGCTCTCTCAAGCAGTTCACACGTCTCTTCTCTCACCAAAGGCAGCCGACTCCCAAGCTCTTTCTGGTTGCAAAACAATCAGCACTGCCAGATGTCTCGTAAAATTATTTTCCTTTTAGGCTATTTCCCACGATGCCAAATTTCTTTTTCCTTCCTAAGCAATGTACTGTCACACAACGGTTGCTGTGACTCACGCAATCACACATGTCATTTCTACACAGACAAACAAAGACATCTCTGAACAATCCTGGAGGAAAAGGACTGGCCAGAGAAACCTGCTGGAGATAGGGTTTGGCGCTTCCCAGAGGGCTCTGCTGGCTGTGCCCCGCTGGGCCAGGCAACAACCATCACCTCTCCTCCCCAGCAGCATCCCTGTCAGGAGCTTGTGCAACTCGCAGAAAGCTGGTGGGAAGAGCTCCGGGACTGCCCCACGTTGTGTTACTGAAACAGGAGCAATGAGACCCTGAGTCACTGCAGCCCCACACCTCAGAGGTGGGAAGAGCCCCAGAGCCAACTGCGCTGCGAGCATTATCCCAGAGCAGAGAAAGCAGAGCCTGCCAGAAGCAGGACCTCAGACAAACCTCCGGCAGTTTCAACAGATCCAGTATCGGATGCTTACTCAGAGGACATCTTTCTTCCAGTCCAGCCCAAGACAGAAACGTTTCACAGCTCAGACATTTAACTGGCCCCCATCCCTCCTCCCTAAACACCAGAGGAAAAACAAAATAATACTTACAGGCACCAAAATTTGTTTGCAGCCAGTGTCCAGCACCATGTCCTGTAACATTTTGTCCGAAATGCCACTGAACAACGTGTGTCCTGGAGGCAGACTGGCTAAGTGAAGGTTAAACAACCGTTTGAGCTCACTCAGGGTGAGTACAAATTGTTTCTTAAATGTTGAGGACACAAACGCCTTCAGTTCCTGGGCCACCCGGTCACCGCAGCCTCCAGGCAAGTGGCCGTTCAAGGCGTCCATGGAGTCCTCCTCAGCGTGGAGGCCGTTGACAACGCCGTTGTTCAAGCCCTCATAAGCCGAGGTGTCCATGGGCTCCTCATCGCTCACAGGCTCCTCTTTGATGCGGATATTGGAGATATCCATCTTGGCTGCAGCGTCATTTGATTTCAGCTCTGCCTTTTGCTTCTGGAACTCCTTCTCCAGCTGCCCGTAGTTCTGCTTGACTCTTGCTTTAGCCATGTTGACTCTTTGCTCCCCAGAAACCACCAATGGATGACCTAGTGAGGAACAAAAGGCACCATAAAATTCACCACAACTCAGACTCCAGCCTTGCAGGATGTTTCTCAAAGGGCTCGTAGTAAAATAAAGCCAGGAAACAATTTCTACTTGTAAAATCTAAGGCATAAGCATGGTTTGTGCATTAGAGTTTACTTTTTATCTTTTTAACCTTAAAAAAAACACAACGTTGGCCAACCACTTGTGAAAGGAACCTGCAGCAAGGAGAAAGTTTATTTGTTCAGCCACTAGGGCCTTTTGCACAAATCAGGAAACCAAGATACAGATTACTTACATATCTTTACTTGTGACCCAAGTACTTCTTTACCTGACAACTTTAAAAAAAGAAAAAAACGAGTATGCGGAGGCTGGTTGGACTCACTGCAGCAACTGCCACAGCCAGCACAAGGATGTCCTATAGGTACAGCACGTATACTGCAGGGGTTAACAATGAATCTGAACACTTTTTTAGCATGAGGTGCACAGTATGAAAGTCTGAGACCCTCTAAGTATCAATACACAGTGATGAGGGGAAATGGACAGGAGGGTGTCCTTTCCCATGCAATCCTGGCACCTCTTCTGGTGTCCTTTCCACGCCCAGCAATCCAAAACTCAAAGGGCGTGTTGGGAAAAGAGGAATCCAGCCCCAATCCCACAGGCAGGAATGCTGTATTTAAGGCAAAAGCCCACACAGCACACATGCTGTTATCTTCTCTTCTGGTAGGCCCACTAATCCTCTCCGAATAACCCAACACCTAATCCTTCCAAGCAGATCAGATACAGGGTATTGAGATGGATTCCCGTGCACGTTTGTCAGTTCTGCTTACACTCTTCACTGGCTCCAGTGTCTGGCAGTGAGCCAAATGCCTAGTTAAAACTCTTTGCAATCTCAAGTTTTCACAATCTTTTAGGACTATGGCACAGCTACCTTAATATTCTTACTGGCATCCAGGGGAGGGTGTCAAAAAAAAAAGAGAGCTTCACACCTCCTTACAGCCCCCTGACAAACACATTCTTTGTTAACTGCTCAGCCCTCAACCACACCACAGACAGCCCAGTGCAAATCAGGGGAAATAAATAAATAATAAAAAAAACAAAGAGGTGAAAATTAATTGTGTACTGGCCCTGTCCTCTCTTCAGGAGCTGCTTATACTCCTAGAGCATACATACTGCCATAAGTGAGGAAGTGGTTAACAGAACCAGCTGACTTCAGCTGATTTTACACTATCACATACAGAGTTCCCGGTGTCAAGGAATCATCCCTGCTCTACTACAGCGTGTAAACCCCAGGATTAGTTAGTGAAGATACTAGTGAAGACCAAAATGTTTTTAACTAATACAGGGGAAATCACAAGAAAGAAAAAAAAAAAAAAAATAAAGAATCAAAACACCACCAGTCCCCACCACATTCAAAAACAGACACTCCAAACCACCACACCCAGAAATACAGAGATATGCCTTTGCTTCAAGACAATCCAAACACAAATCCATTTACCTGATTGTGTCTCTTGTTTCTTTGGTGTCAAGTGTTCCTTTAAGAGATTATAGACTTTTTCTAATCTGAAAAACAAAGAAAAATACACCAATAGAGTTTCTGTTGTTATGCTTGCATGCAGCCACATCGGCTCTAGCCATTAGCCAGAACACTTCATTTCTGAAAAGCTGATCTTCAGGGAGCCAACAGGAATGACTTGAATGATGTGGGGATGTCTTTCCCTCCCCACCCCTGGTGACTGTGAGGGGTATATCTCAGAGGCAATAGAGATCTCATTATTTATCAATGTCAACAGAAACTTTGTGCTAGAGAGTTCTCTATTTCTAGCTTATTCCCCAAAATAAAGCAAGTAATTTACTTGGCCTGAATGCCCATCCACAGCATATGTTGCCTCTGAACTATATCTGGATGCTTCTTAACAAAGTCTTCATCATAAGGGAGCATGAACTCCCAACCTTTGTTTATTCTTGCCACAGACATATGCTCTAGGAAGTCTTTCACATCTTCTGGGCAAAGCTATAAGAAAAAGAAAAAAAAAAAGATGGAAGTAAATTTACATTGGACATCTGCAGCCGTGCAACACTGAGCATTGCTCCATGAGACAGGTGGAGTTGGACTGACTCTGTGTACGTGGGGCACCTTCACAAACACACGCCCAGGTAAGTGGGAGATAGTTATCCTCTGCAGCACCAGCACTTTCACACAACGTTAAAGGCACTGCACTTCAGAGAGCAGTGGTGATTAATCATCTGAGAGTCAAATAGCTCATGGCATGTTTTGTAAAGAAAAGGGAGTTTCCCAACTGAGATGAAAAGATTCATCATTGTGAAGAGAAGCATATTCTACAATTCTAATCTTATTTTAGAGCTCCAGGTCAGACATGCTGCATCTATACATGCATAGCTTTTAAGAAGCACTGGATCTAACATTCCAAAAGTAGCCCGTCTGTGCATAAACTGCCGCATGTTTTGTCATTTAATTGCACTTTATGGAAATGCTTTTTTTCCCCCCTCTTTTCATTATGTTTCTCATTCATGTACCAGTTTTAGCAGAATATTCAGGGGCCCGAGTTGTTCTAGCAAGACAGTTGCATCCTGTGGAACTGTGTTAACTGTGGGAGCTGCTTGAAATGTTTCTATAAAGAGTATCTGTACCTATTCCAAAGTGAAGCCATGCCTTGGGTAGCAACACTGCAAGTCAGCAGTAATGCAGGCACAGCAAATCCAAAAGAAAAGTCTTGCAGCAGCACTTGCAGAGAATGCCCAACACTTACCACCCATCTCTGATTTAGAAAGAAAAAGTCACTCACTTTTGTAACTGCTGCCACTTCCTTTCGCACAACCCAGCGGCCCTGGGTGAACTTCCACATCTAAGAGGAAACAAAGGAGAAGCCCTAGTAGCTATATTTAGGAGTTTCCTTACTGAAGTCATAGTAACAACACTGTTGAATAATGTTACCAGAAAAACGGAAGCAGGCAATGCTCAATACAGGTAGTGGGAAAACACTTTATGACCTTATTCCTTCCTCAAATGGCCATGAAAACAATATTAAAAGCTTTGAGAGTCCATGGTTTGCCTTGGTGAATCTTTGACTACAAAAGCTGTGAAGAATCTTTTGAACTCAGACTTCACTTCACTTCTAAAAAAAATCTACTGCAGTGATGCTGGGTCTCCAGAATCCACACCTGACTCAGCTTTAGCACAGGTACTCATCAACCTAAAGAAACCCTTCATCTACTACTGTGGATGCAGTGCCTGTCAAAGGCTACGGCTCACAAACTCCTCAAAAGTGTCTGCTGCCTTCTTCAATGCACACCACAGTCACAGGCGTGCCAAGATGGCCTTTCACTCATATGTGTGTCTCTGGTTAAGGGAAAAGCCAGCTGCTCTGCTGAGCAGCTCCCAAGGTCTAACACACTGAGAGCAGGCTAGCAGGATACTTGAGGATTCGGGCAGAACTGCCACTGCCTGAAAATGACCTTTGATTTCTTCCTGTCTCCATTTAAATAGACTACAACCTTAGTATGTGCGTATTAATAATGTTGTGAAGGATTCAAAATCTCATTACTGCCAGCTTCTCCCTGCCCTTCCACGTCACACATGGATCCTTCTCTCTGATTCAGCTTCTCTCTGCCCACAAACACACAAAATCACCAGTCACTTTAGGGCACAGGGCACTTCTGTTTTGAAGCACAAGAAGCTGCTGTCCAAAGGAAACAGATCTGTCATCTCCCCCTGTACACAACTCTGAGGCAGCCAGTCCTCATGAGACACCTTACCCTCAACTGTTCTCATGTTCTCTGAAATTATGTGAGAAGCTTAGACAAAAAAAAAAACACAAAAGCTTTCAGGAAAGACACAAATTACCTTCTCTCCCTCAAAGTGTAGTCCGGAACAGTTTAACACTAAAGTAACTACTAGCCTTTTAAAATATTTAAAATACGAGTAAAATATTTTTTAATCTTATAAATTACTCTACACAAATATGTACAGGAAAATAAAGTTCACTTTTTAAGCTGGAAGACCTGTTTTCTCCACAGGTAACATTACATAGTATTCCTGAGCCTTATGAATAAAACATTTCATTTTGTCTGAAAGCCAGAAAAATTGATGTTATTTTCCAACATCTTAATCTTTTGCCTGTTGCAGAGCTATTCAGAAAATTACTTGCCTTTTAAGATCAACACAGATCAATTTCTCACACCAGGTATATTTGACATTTTAAATGAAAACAATTTACCTTTACATTTTAATTGCCAAACGCTACCACTTACTTAACCAAGAATAATAATGATCGCTGGTCCCTAGAACTTTACGCATGACGTGTCACCTAATCTGCTGTGCCCTAAAAAGTAATGTCACTGGGTCACACCTGATTCCAGGTCTCCATATGGCAGTGTCCTGGGCAGACATCAAGACACAATGAGAAGTCAGTTTCAATCACCATCAGTTTTATCTTACACTAGAACTGTAATATCCTTAAGGTCTCCTGCACAGCGTGCCCCTATCAGTTAAATCTTACAAACAAACTTTGCAAACAAAGGGAACAGTCAGGTCTACCTGAAAAAAATGAGAGCGGTGCACTCAGCTTTTTTTTTGATGGGGTGGAAGCCATAAACTGACTATGAACTTCGGAACCACTTAGGAACTTTCTTTTCACTAACTGCGGAAAGAATTAACACAATGCAGAGGTTGTTCCTCTTTGCTGTGGTTACGTGTTTACAAGACCTGTATTCATTTCAACTTCCATGTGCAGCCACTGCTCATAGAAGGTGCCTGGGAACAAAGTCCTTTCACTGATTAGCAACTCCAGGGAATAAAGTCCCTTTTAAAGGCCAACAGTGCCTGCTCAGGGAGCATAAGGCTTACCCACACTGCCCTCCTGAGAGCTCATGGTCCGGAGCCCACGGAAATGTATCAGGGGAAACAAGCCCTTCATTATCCAGTCCTGGCTTCTCTGTAAGCCCCACAACGTGGGGCTTGGGTGACAGTGGCTCTATAACATTTATTAGAAAGTGATGCATATCACATACTGTTAGTGACTAGCAATCTGAACCTACCAGACAGCCACAATGTCAATCCACACCAACTCTCCCATGGCAGACTTGTAACACCACCATAAGGATTAAAGTACAAATAATTTCTGTGGAAGAAACATCTTGTTGCAGTAGAACAGCCAAGTTTTGCAATGCCATAGCTCTCAGGCAAACCTCACCTGTGTTCTCCTTTAGAAACAACAAGCTCTTTTGTACTTACAACAAAGTCTCTCCCTCTACAAAGCACTTCTGCAGGGACTCCACTATGCGGACTAGAAGTATCTTTTGGGTAGAGGACATCACTGTTAATTAAAAAAGAAGATAAATTAGTTACTGGGTAGTCCAAAAAATGGCATTGGTGAATATTAACATAACAAACATGCGCTCCCTGTTCTGCAGTTAAATTACACCTTTATTCAAAGCATCGTTTTCATTAAAGGAATTAATATTGGCGTAATTACCCCACTGCAATTACATTAGTACAAAAAGGGCTTACACCAGCAAAGCCCAGCCTTGTGACTAGCAGATGCGTGCAACACAGGTACAAGCTCTGCTTTGTTCTTGCAAAGCCTATCCTCCCTTGGATTGGTGTAAACAAGACCAACGTGAGCCTAAGAAATGCTTAGGCTAACCTGGTATGCAGACATAAACGAAGCATTTAGCCAAAATGCTGATCTGTGAGAATGAAGTGTTTTTTTTTTGTTTTTTGTTTTTTTTTGCTTTGTTTTAAATTTCCTTCCCCATAATCAAGGATTAAAGAGAACAGTGCTATGAGATCTCATGCTCAAACCAACCAGCCCCAGGACGAACACCACCCTTGTGTCCTTATCTGCTTGTAAAACCAACTGGATGACATTCATTTCCATGGTCTCTAAAGCCTCAAGGCATCCTAGGTTCATGATCCTGATCCTACTCAGGCTACAGAAATGGGCTGCCTTTCCACTCAAAGCTCTGGGGTGTGCGTGGGTGCTGCTGTGTGTGTAACCATCTCAAACAGGCTACATCTACTAGAGATACATGCAGGCTCCTCAGACAAATAGCAAAGAATCAGCTACAAAACGAAAACAATCAGAGTGCTAAAACCTTGTCTTAATTTGCACCCAGCTTCCTTCTGGAATGGCTGGAGGGACAGCAGGGACTGAAACCCTTCATACTGCTAATGCAGGCCCATATCACAATAGCTGAGACACCCTGCTAACAGACTGGGACTGGTAACTGGTGCCACTCAGCACAGAGAGCTATTCCACAGCCTGTAATTCTCTGCATGCAGTGCTCCGCCCAGGTTAAAAAAAAAAAATAATAATAAATCACACTGCTCTTCAGACTTCAACTCCCAGTGGGATGCATTAACCTAATAAACAGGAGGATGATCCAGTATCTGTGTCAGGCAGTACAGACAGCACCCCACATGACTTATGGCAGGTAATGCCATTTTACCACAGGTAAAACTACCCTCTGGAAGGCAGGTAGTGCTTTCAGCTGACAAGATCAGCACCCACTGATGAACAGCAAGGTGACTGCACAAAGATCTCTGACTGAATTCAGCTAAGAAATATTATAGTTGAAATTGTTTTAGTTTTCTGTGTTTATATTTGACATTAATCTCTGGAAAGATTCAGGACTGTCTTCTCACAAAAGAATATGATCAAAGACAACACCGAAAACCTGACATAACTCAAATCCAAATACAGATTACATCAGGTCTCACCCATTATTTTATGGGGTAGGGACTGCAGTACTGTTATCTAGCATCAGCCATTGAATTTTTAATATCTAACCACAGAACAAAGCACAACATAATAAATCAAGATTTTATAGCACTGTAAGTTTAGAACATGGCTACTTTGGGACACAGTGAAGATGCCTATATAAAATCCATTGTTCTGTTTCTCTCCTTACAGCACAAAGACACATCCCAGTAACAAAGACAAGCCATACCTCTTCACCACCCAGTTTCCCTGGACCAGCATTGCCACCTGCTGTATACAGCGGAGAACTGCCGTAGAGTCAGTCCCAGAGCCTAGCAAACTCATCAGATTTGCAAATGGCATGACCTTCACTGAAAGGCAAATCACACATCAGATTAAGGGCTTCCTCAATACACACAATGCAGACAGATTTATAATTCTAGGATATTATGATTTATGCTTATGCTGAAATTCTAGGTCACAGCTGTATCTTATGAAAAATATCAAAAACTAAATTCTAGAACACCCCCTTCATTGTAGTCAGCAAATGTTCCAAAAATATCTGTTCATGTTGCAACAAAGTTCATTAGCTTAATCGGTCCCAAACTAATGCATGAATAACAACCACCCCTCCCCACCCCCCCCTCCAGAAAAAATCCAACATCTATGTCTTTGACAATATTTGGAAATGGAGACACCTGACAAGACAGGAAGCTCCTAAGCCAATGTCCTCAGGATTTGCTCTCATCAGATGGTAACTCTGAAGAGACAGAATAAAACCCTTAGAGGACAATCAAGAAATGTGTATTACTGGCAACTAAGGAAAGAAAATGCCAAAGTGCAGCTTGTTGCATTAACCTTCCTCTTGCAAATCATACTCAGACTCCATGTTCCAGGAGGTAACTGCAGAAATAAACGTACCCTGAAAGCTATCATCAAATTGAAAAATATTCTAAGAGACAGAGCAGCTACCAGTTCTGCTGTTACTGCTCTTCTGTTCCCCAAAAAACACGGTCAGTCTTCTCAAGCAACTATTCAGCTTTCAAATGCTTCACAGAATCAGAAAGCCAGACACTCTGCCTGGCAGGGAACCATCAGGTAAGGTATTTTATCTGAGGCAATTAGAAGTCACCAAGTAAAGTGCAAAATGGTTACAAAAGTGACAAACCATTCTTCATCAGGATCTTAATCTGATCAGCAAGGGGTAAAGTTCTCAGCTGGGCCATAGAAAGCACATTGCTTGGAGCCACTGGTTTGTCACTGCAAATAAACAAGCAGAGTTGTAGCTTACAAAAAAGCATTCAGACAATATCAATGTTGAACACTGAACAAACACTTACTTCTCTTCCTCTACACTTGGAGGCATCAGCATCATTAAATATTCACTGAAAGAAAAGAAAACACATCCTTAAAATGTTTGTCTTGACCTTCCGAGTTTAAGTACAATTATATTGCAGTAAATGGGAATTAGAATCCTAGCTCTTCTGTGCTCCTCATCTAAACAGAGGAACTGCAAGAGTAAATACATTAAACACAGGTGCTCTGACAGCAGTGAGCGGGGTCATGTGAAGCTGTGTAGGAAGTCAGATCAGCAACAACCGAAGTCATTTCTACCCATGTAATCACCAGTATCCACGCAGAATGAATAAAATCCAAAAGATTTCTCAAAACATCTAGCACTGCTCCACTGAGATGTTAAATGTTAAGAAAAACACACCGACGCTATTAAACAGAGGCAGTCTGCAACTTTCCTGTTACTTCGGCCGTGGTTGTATCAGTTTACACAGAAGTATTTTTACTGACTGCACCACGGGAAGATTCCTACATACCTGCAGTCAGTAAGAAACAACAGTGAACAAGTTTCAAGTAGTTTCAGGTGTCTCTTATAAATTGCAAAAGTAAGTTTTATAAGAGTTGCTAACAGTGGGAGCTGTTGGCTTCAGGGTTTTCATTTACTTTAATCAGAAGGAGTTCTTGTTTTGCTCTTTCTTTACAGTACTTGCAGTCACAATAATGCCAGGTGATGATAACACGTACAAGGCTACAATCCCAAGTGAAAACAACTTGTTTTAATCTCAGGGTACATGGAAACACAGAATGCAACCTAAGTTGAAGGTTAGTTTGCTTCTATGTTTTTTAAACAATTCAACTTCTAGCATGGATAGCCAATTAATACTAAAGATTTTTGAAGAATATGCCTGCTTACTACCCTGAACATAACCCAAACAAATTACTGTAACTTTTGTAGAAAAACATCAGATCTTTACCTGGGAGATTTAATTAATTCTGTATTCTCGGCGAGACCATGAGCTTGACTGAATAAATACTGGCGCTCATGTTCAGAACGGCTATCCTGGAGATATGGAGAAAAACAGGAGTCACTGCCACATTCTGAAAACGCAAAAAGCCAGAAGATGGTCACCCTGTCATTACTGCACCATTCAAGCGTTCCATCTCACTAACTGATGCTCTGTTGTCAACCGTTTTGAATGATGCTCCCATGATGTGGAAACATTTCAGGTGATGTGACCTCAAAATCTCCTGACAGACATGCATGTCAGGTCAGACAATGGGATTTATGTCACTTGGCACACTAGGTTCCCTGGCTGTTTTTACAAAGTCTGGTTCATAAGTCATAACCCAAATAATTCTTGGATTTAGGCCCCAACCCCCACCCCTCTATGTCTGTCCAACTCTCAATTTTAAACCTTCTTCAGTATGGAGACCCCAAAACATTATCCAGCAGAGGAGGTACAGAGCATTTCAGGGGAAGTTCAAGCCTACAGACCAAACTTTCTCATCTTTTCTTGATTCCCTGATCCTATGGACCCAGATTTAACTTGGCTGAGCTTTCAGGCCCACCAAGTCTCCTCAGCAGCCAGCACACACCTACCTTCAAGCCATAATAATGTAGATGAACCCAATGCTCTTCTGCTTGTCTCTTCTGCAGGAATTCATAGGACTGAACACGTCGTTGACGAGCTTGTTCGGTTTCAGGGCGGGAGAATCGTACCTAGAAGATTTGGATATCGTTACATATAGCCCCAAATCCCTTGAAACAAAAGACCTGTGTTATCTATTTGGCACATAAATAACAAAAGCTAGGGGCCCTAGCTCAAATGAATCACCCCTTGCTGTCAGTGCCATCTTTATGCTTGTGCAACAGCTTAAAGTCCATCTTGCTTCCCCACCCAAGCCCACGGTCACCAGAACAGCTGAGGCTTTGTGCCCTTTTATCTGGGTATGAATTAGCATGCTTTCTTGTGAACTGTTCCCTGAGCTATTACAAAAAGGAAATTTGGACATACAGTAATTTGCTTAACATCATCTTCAGCTTCATCCTGAGACGAATCACCACCTGCCAAGAAAACACAGCAGGATAAAAACACCACTGCAATAAAACAACCAAAGCCAATTTGTAACTGTTTGGAGGACAACTCTGGCAGAAGGCAGAACTAGCAGCTACAGCTTTCTAAACTATGTAGTGTATAATAGCACCACACCACTCCTACGATAGGACAAACAGCTTCCATGAGTTTTGCAGTGCTACTTTTCACTGGCAGGGGTGACACATCATACTGCTGCCCTTTGAAACTACCCACTGCCTCCTATGCCTCTGCCAACCTGCTCCACCATGCCCACAAAAGTGCTGATGCAGCTACACTGAAAATACTATCAGGAAAACAATCCAGCAAAGAAATGGCTTTGTGATCACTATGCTGTTATTTTAAATACACCTTCGGAATACAATGACTCTTATGAATAAAATTATAGAGAGGACTTGTATTCTACCTTTCAAAAGGAAACACAATTCATGTAGCATTTACCTTCATTAGCAGCTTCTCTTTCTCGGTGTTTTGCATCAGCTTTGTCCAAGTAGGTGAAACTTGGCCTCAGCTGAAGAATTCCATGTAGTGGAGTCAGGTGAAGTTCACCTGAAAAAGAGAATTGACATAAGTTAAAATTATTGTTTTCCAGCGCACAAGGACAGCACTTTCATTATCTCACCACCTCTGTAATGGTAGAGCTTCCATCAAACATTAAGTGTTTAATACACTACAAAGGGGGTGATGTGAAAAATTCATCCAGTGCTCAGAATTTCAAAGGAGTATGAAAAATCAAGACCTATTTCTGTCACTTTCCTTTTTGTGTTGGAACCAGATCTTACAGAGTCTCATTCTGGCTCAGATCTGACCTATCCTTTAGAAGACTAGTAGTGAAATAGAAATCACTGAAGACAACCTACCTATTTTCACCTCAGATGATCCTCATATCAAAACGCTACAATGGCATTAGGAAACAAGGGAAGGGCAGAAAGCATTAAACAGGAAAATAAAACAGCCACAATCAGATGGAGATAATAATATAAATAAGAAAAATAAATTTAAACTACAAATGTGTATTTCAGCCTTCAGGAACTGTTAAGATCTTGGAGGCATTTACAAACCTACAGTGTTCTGCTATATTATTTACAGCCTTGCTGGACCTCCTCAAGGACTCTGAGGACATTGATAAGGTACACTTTTCTTTTATTCAAAGAAGCACCAGTTAAACATGAGCCTATGCTACTGAAAACACAGAAAAAAACAGGTCTTATTTTAACCCAGGAATGAATGTTTCACTGATGCGAGAGGTTAGCAAAATGAAGTCACCTTTTCTATAAACAGCAGCTGCATAGCGGGAAACATTACTTGCAGCTTGCGAAGAGCAGAAAGTTTGCTTGTCCATCAGCTTCCTGCAAACAGATGAATACTGTAAGATTATATTGTACAGGCAAGGAGGCATTCAGATGTTAAAGGCCTGAAATCACTGATTCCCAAAGCGGCCTATCAACAAATGCAGCACATATTGGGGCCAGTTTTGTTTAACATTTTAATCAATGGTCTGGACGAGGGGATTGAGTGCACCCTTAATAAGCCTGCAGATGACACCAAGTGAGGCAGGACTATTGATCTGCTCTGGGGTAGGAAGGCTGTGCAGCCTAGGTAGGATCAATGCACTGAGTCCAACCATGTGACATTCAACAAGTGCCAGTGCCAGGTCCAGCACCTGGGTCACGACAACCCAGCAACCCCATGCAGTGGGCCAGGCTTGGAGAGGGGTGGCTGCAAAGCTGCTCAGCAGAGAAGGACCTGGGGGTGTGGGTCAACAACCTGATGAACATGAGGCAGCAGCATGCCCAGGTGGCCAAGGAGGCCAATGGCCTCCTGGCCTGCATCAGAAGTAAAAGTCAAGCTTGGAACTCGATAGGTCAGGCTGATGGTCAGACTTGGCAATCCTGAAGGTGTTTTCCAACATCAACGACTGAAGCACACCAAAAAACAGGTTACTTCAGAGAATTCTTGCTTTATAACTTAGTGTTCAAAGCTCTCCCTGAGATTGTACATATGCTTGTTTTCACTTTTCCCCGAAGCCCTGGTGGACATGCATATATCTATACCCACCACAAGAAGGAAATGAAGGCAAAGAGGACACCTACGAGGAATAAGTATTTGTTTCATCTGTACACGTGCCATCTACATTGAGGGCAATCTGTTCTCCTTTGCTGCGACAGTAGTTCGGATTCAAAGTGTCAATGGCCATTTCAAGCTCAACCTAAATAATACGAAAGGACAAACAGATAATTGATTGATTCATTTGGGGTTCTGCCACAGTAAACTTCAGTCCAATGCTTTAGAACATTTCCATTGGTTTACAGCAAATTTAAATATGTAAGCAGCACCATTCAAAATCCACGAGGCAAATCTCATACATAAAGTTGAGCATACATATATACATACATATATGAAAATAAAAACTTTCATAGAGTGGGAACACTTTAGCAACAGGCTAGAGATACATCATCTCCCATGTAAATAAATGGAAGCAGAGAAATGAGAGTTCTTAGGCAGCCCTGACAAATACTCTCACTTTTCTAGTTTATCTTCTACTGCATTATCAGTCTAGTTTACTTCCCAGTAGAAATCAAATACACAAATATTTTTCCAGCATCCCCGTCAGTGAGGATCCATTCATAGCCTCCTAAACTTTCCAGTTTCATACCACTTGGTATGAATTAACTATGTCCTCTTCAGAGGCAATGGGCTCGATTCTGCTCAGTTTAAGACTGCAGCACTGCGTGCTGACTTCATAGCTATTCTTAATTTACACTGGTCCAAGTACAGAAATGACCTCCCAACTTTTATTTACAAGCAGAACTATTTCCACCCTAAAACTTTAAAGTTCAGACAAATGTTCAAAAATAAGTGTTTTCCTGTATAGCACTTCTCTTCTTATACTGAAATTATACGATTATTTTCTCTCAGGGTGTGCCAAAGCTCTTATAAATTCATGTATTACAGCTGTTACTTCACTTTTTTTCCCCCTTTATGTTACTTGTAAACTGAACTATAGTTACAAGTCCCTGGCTGAGATGGAAGATTTATGAGTCTACATAGTGCTTACACTGCAAATGTTTGCTAATTTTAATAGACTTCCTCAACACAACATGCACCCTAACTCCAAAGTTCACACACACACTCACTTTAGCCATCATCCCGGTATCAAACATATTTCTGCATTTTTACATGACACGGCATTTTTAAATCATAGCCACAGGTTCAGAACACATTTTTGTAGGCAAGTACAATAATTCTGGCTTTAGTTCTACTTTCATTACCAGTACAACCCCACTGACTTTAAAAAGGACTTCTGATGATTCACAGGCAGGCAAGAGAGGAATCAAGACTCACAGTAACACTGAAAGACAAAGCTTGCTTCCAAACTTCAACCCTTTTCTAAATATCAAGAAGGCCTTTTACATGTATATCAAGCTCATACAGACTCAGTTAGCATTTGTAACTACGTTTCCCTGAATGGTTCTATTTTATAATCAAACATGTTTTTTTCATCATGACGTTAACTCCTCTCTTTATAAACCTGTTTTTTTTTTTTTTTTTCCTAAACTCTACTGTACACATACCATGAAAGGCACCCTCATACCTCCAAGCACAGAGGTCTGGTCCCACAAGTTGCACAATCGTAACAGCTTAATAGCACAATGTGTACATTCTGGACAGTATAAAGCAACTTATATGGACTGGACTCGAATGATAACCAACCTTTTGTTGCTTTGGTTTTATCTTCGCTGATAAATGCGTAACATCGTCATATGTCATAGAAGCTGGACGAATTGGATACTGAAAAACACATTAAATGAAGGATTCTTATGAAATTAAAGATCAAAGAACTTCACAGAAAATAATTCAATCTTGTCTGCCTTCCCACATACAGAGCCTCTCACATATAGAGCCACCATGGTTATGAAACATCAAGAAATCCGATCCTGTGAGTCATCAGCAGATTTGGGAGCATGGTCTAGAAAGCCTGTTGCCTTCCCCTCAGTCCTCTACTCTCGTTACTCCAGCCACCTTTCCACCCCACCTGACCCCCATCACTACACACTATGAAATGGGAACACAGTACCACACGTTTGTCCAGAAAAAAAAAGGAAATTATAGAAGCCATTAAAAAAGCATCCCTCGATATTAATTCTCTGGATATTTATTTACCTAAAAATAAAACATTTGTGGATTTTTACTGGCAGTGTTAGTCTATAGAACACAGTCAACATGTAGCCAGGTTTAGCCACATGGTCCTCTTTCCTGAACTGTGTGGGACTGCTGAGATGACAGTGTGGTACCCAGATGAAATCTCTTAGCCACAGCTGCAGCCTGCTCAGAGCTGCCATTTCTCCAGAACACCCACACGAACCCCTCATGAGGCAATGCTCACACCTGAAATGGAGCAACTGTGGGTCTCCAAGAGGCAAGGCTACACAGCCTGTGTCAGCACGTGGCACATGCTATGCAGAGGAGCTGGGCAGCAGGCAGTGCTTTGCCAGTGAGCATCACCAGCTTACAACGAACACTGCATCCATCAGCCTCAACAGACTTCCCATTTAGCAGATGGGAAAAGGGAATAACAAAGATAAGCTGACTAGAGAAATTCAGTAAACACAAAATAGACTTCCAAATTCCTAACATATCTCCACCTTTCATCACCTGTTCTATCTCTACATAAGGGGGCTCACACCAGTTTATGAATACTGGTGACACTGCCTTAAACAGGGCCAATCCTAACGAAATCAGTAAAGGTGTCAGAAATCAGTGATGGCAGAAGATGGCCAAGACACTGCAGATCTATCCACACTGCAATAAAACAATGTAATCTACTAGAACTCCCTCAGGGTGGTTAAAGGGAATGATTTAACGAGAAGTCTGTGCCACAAACGATAAATCTTCTCTTACAAAAAAATTTAATATGAAATGTTTCAACTGACTGAGACCCACAAAGGTCTGCCTATACCCAAGATCTTGGCAGGCTGAACCAATAAGTGAAGTTATTGCTCGTTCAATTCATTTTAAACAAATTTTCACTACATAAAAGTTAGCTGGAATACCTGAAAAAGATACAGCTTCTCCAGTAGACTTCTGGCCAGGAACACATCAATCTGAAAAGCAAGAGAAGCAACCTTCATCAGGTAACAGCTATGACAGATGGAACTTCAGATACAAGTGCAATCCCTACAGCTCAAATGCTGTCAAGTTTAGCTTTTTGTTATGAACTGTAATATAAAGTGCATTCATGACCCTCTTGACAAAGGTCTCCTCCTTACCAATTTTGACACAAAATTCAGCAGTCTTTTAAACGAAAACAAAAAAACAAAAAAACAAAAACAACTATGATGAGGCAGGAGACAGTGGCTCTAGCTGCATTTTTTCTTTCTAAGGAAACTTGGCAAACATCTGATATGAAACAGGAAAATCTTTGACTGAGAAAGAAGAGGATGCTCCCTCTGGCAGCATGTCTGAAAGTTAACTTCCTTGCTAGAATTTTGTCATAAAACCTTTCAAGCTAGACAAGACACACCCACAAGCCAAATCTGATGTAATACTAGCATTTTGCCTCTGATACATAAAATTCACAGATGTTTCATGAGTATCACATATGGAAGCTTCCATTTTTGGTACCTTTGGCAACACTTCTGTCAATTCCCACTCCTCAGGGCTTATGACCTTTTTATGAGCTTGCCCTTGCTTGTACCTGTGGTGTGTTAATTCATACACAAAGTAAGCAGGACACTGTGGCTGCTGTTTGGTAACAGTCCTTTAAGGAAGTCTCGAATCAGAGCACAAGTGCTTCTTTTAGCAGAGGGCATGAAAACATTTTAGTTTCATATATAACAGATATTAATTCATCAAAATCATTCAAATTTTTTTTTTTTGGACTCAGCTACCAGAGAGCTATGGGGCCAATAAAAATACGTAGTGGTCCCAGCAAGTTCCCCACCTGTGTTCTTCTTCTGATGTGGAAAGATTACAAAGGGTAAAAAAGGTGAGCACATCTACCCACTGAGCCTGCCAACACAGATACCATTATTTTGGTCCAACAGATAGCACGAGCCATGTTCTTGGCCCATGTAACATATTCCCTTCTACAGAGCAAGTCACTGGTTATCAGACAACCACTGATGTTGATGACTTTTTTCAGCAATGTAAGAACAACAGGAACTAGAACAAAAAAACAAGAAAAGCCTCACGTACGATCACTGCTGCCACACTTTTACCTCTTGTATAATTGGATCATCTTCTTCATTTGCCATGCTAGGATACAAAAAGCTTTTTCTTGGCTTATTTCTTTGCACAATCTGAAAGAAAACAGATATGTCATATGAGTCACTACATCTGTGCCACGTACCACATGTAGCCTAGAGTATTTGTTCATGTTAACTTGTGTTTTTTTCAGTGGTAATCCGTTTAGTCTGTTTTTTTTAAGGAGCGTACGTGTTTGCATGACAAGGTCCTAATACTCCACAATCTTGACCAACTGGCACCAAATTTAAAAGACAAGCAAGTATCTCAAAGCTAATTAAGTTCCTGCAGTTTTATGAAAACCAGCAGTTACATCAGAAAGCAAGCACTCAATCAGTGCTCTGCAGATGGAAGGACAGGCCTTTTGTACTTGCATAAACTGCATCTTTTATACACTGCGTGACTGTTACACCCCGGTAGCAGCTGGTTTGCCAGCCAGCACATCCACAGGGCACTGGCGGGTCAGTCAGCACACGTGAGCTCTGAAATAGCCACAGCACTTGTCACCGTCACTAAGGACGGTGCTGTGCAGCTCACTACCCTCCACGCTCAGAAAACTTCCTTGAAAGCAGATAGTGAAGAGCAGCTGAAGAGATGGGAGAAGAAAAAGGGTTGTGTAAATCCTGTGCTCGGGACCAGTCAACCTGAGAACTTGCTGGTCTTGATTTCCTCTAAATGACACATTGTAGCCCTGTTGCCCAGCTGAGCACAGACACTCTTCAGACTGTTTCTAAGTGACAGCCCCAAGACACACTTCTTGCCCTCTCCTGGACCCCTTACAATCACCAGAACAACAGGTCTTACTTCATAACTCAACCAGCTCCAGAGAAAATAAGATGCTAATATTAACGGAGGAGCGGGCGCTCTGTAACAGTGAGTCATGGTCAGTCCCAGTGCTGGAGTCACTGCCATGCCTGGTTCAGGCCATCAAATAGAAAATGGTCCCTCAGCTAAGAGCAATAGTAATTTTTCCTGCTGAAATCAAATACAAGGATTTCTGAATTATTTGGGATGCCTCCATGACAATGTAATCAGTCCACATCATTTGAGACCATCGATCAGCCAGTACTGGTCAAGACAGGCATAAAAACTCAGACCTCTCACAAACTGACCAAGGAAGTTTTAACACCAAAGAGAATCAGGCAAAGAAATGAGATCTATGTCTTCTACTCCCAGATGCCAGCTCGCTTCTTTGCTGGAATTCGTACAGAGGAAGAGTAAGAAAATGAGGCAGAATCCAGCACCAGCTGGCAATACAGGGTTGCAAGAGACCAAAGCAAACATGTTACATCCAAGACAGCAGTGATTTTCTTCAAATACACTAGCAACCACTTCATTTAACCAGCTCAGTATATTTTGAAACATGTACAGGCTTCTCAAAACATCACGTCAATAACATGCAGTTATCTAAGAAACCTTTCAGAGAGGCTGGATAGGCACCTGGATCTGAGTGCTAACATTACCACATAGGTAAATTTCCATCCAGGCAACAGCTCTGGTTTATACACGCTGTTTCTGCCATTCTAGCTAGAAACACAATTCCAGATTTGTTATTTTCAGGTTCCCCACTATCAAAAAGTGCTCCCCGCAGCGCTTAACTGCAACTTTCTGTTCTTTTATATACCAGCATATCCCTAGCTCTTTCTACTCTAATACCATGTCAATAATATTTCAAAATCATATTTGAAATTATCCTGTAGAAATGCAAAACCTTCACAGCTCGGTCAGCATCCTCAGTTAACTACAGACTGAGGCTCATGCTGCAAAACCACAGCGGTGTGACACCAGAGGGAGCGACCACTGCTTTCTGCTGCCAAGCTCTCCGTTCGTCCCAGCAATATAAACATGAATGTGTTGTTTTAAAAATGAGACGTGTCACTTCCAGCTTTGCTTTCCCTGCTCACATCTCCCAAGTGGCTTGATACAGCAGGCTCACACAGTGCCAGCCTGACAGCTACAGGATGGGGCTGTGCATGAAATGGAGTGACTGCAGTTTTCATTCAGAAAAGAGATGACGCCAGGAGGCTTCCCACCACGTGTGAGCACACGCTGTAACACCCAGGAGGTGGAAGACATGGGTCTAAACCCTCCCTCCTTGCCTCAAAAGCACTGAGATTAACACTTCCCTCTCTGATGGACTGAGTGCCAGCTCTGTGCTTGCTCCTTCTCTCTTGAGGAAGTCATTTAATTTTTCTGAATATAAATTAAGATTCCCTGGGCTAAGGAGAGAAAGAGAAACCTAACCTAAAGGACCTGGTTTCTGGTCCCTCATCTAACACAGCTTATGTAATTTTACTTGACATCTCCTTGTGAATCCAGCTGTCGGTACTCATGGAAAATGCTGGATTACAAAGATCACAAATTTTCTTAATAATTTAAGCATAAAGAATGACTACAGTTGCTTTTACTGGAGTGTCAGAATAGCAGGTCTATAAATAGGAAGCAGTATGTCCCAGAACAATTTATAATGCTCTTGTGACTTGAAGGAATCCTCTGCATCAGAACGAAGCTCTTGCTAAAGGCACGCAGACGCAGTTCTACATCTATATGCACATATGGCATCTGTAGAAACAAACGCCACACGAATAACAAAATGGAATTAAACACTAGGTGATATAAAGTGCGGTTACCTGAGTATTTATTTCAAGTTTTCATTGAACTGCCTTGAGCAGGCAGAACTGTTTTCTTTAAAAAGGAAATCCCCTGTGCAAAGCGATGTTAATGCACTTATTAGTATGAATCATTAAACTTCAGAACACCTTGCATGGAGGCAGGAGATATAAATCTTCTCATTTCTCTTGCAATGGACCAACACTAGGACTGATATAACCGCTCTTTAGCTGCCCATATTATCATCAATTTAGAACTAGTTTTACACCAAAGAGGCATAAAACACAGATAAAGCAACTGAATCCCACCTCTAAGTTTGAGCTTAGAACGACATTTGGGTACCAAAATTATCCTTTCTATTACTAAAGAATTTAAAGTAACTGTAAATAGGATAATTGCAAATCTGCATGACACCTGTCACACACAGACTTTTAGTAAGAAATGTTCTAGCATTTTACTGAGTCTGTCAGTATCACAGACCCTAAAATACCAATACTGAAACTTGAAATATTTTTCACATAAAATTATGCAGTGCAGGAAAGGCCTAGAACTCCTGCACTGTCAGTGCTTTAAAGGACAGATAATGCACCAGTGAGGTGGCAGAAATGCCATCTTCTGAATCACTACCATAATTTCCTCTGGCACCTGGACCTTTCTCTGCAGGGAGCCTCCTGGTCCAGCCCCAGCAGCGATCCTCCAGCTCAGGGTGGCCTATATCATACTGTAAAATGGAAGCTTCAAAAAAAGCTGAAGCATCTTCCAAGCATTTACAATAATGACAATTTTGACCCCATTACTTGCTCTGTTTCTCCTCGTTTTGCCTGTCTGCACGCAGCTTTGCACAGTCATCTTCTGGCAGCGAACCCAACGAGGGCCCCTCTGTGCACCGGGACCTCTGTGCGGAGGCAGCCTCCCTGCAGCACGTCCCCGGGCTTTCGGGGTAACACGCTAAGCACAAACCTTTCCGTACACCTCGACATGCAGGCAGCGAAGCGCTAGGCCCGTTCCGCCAGGCGCAGGCTCGGAGCTGCCCGGTGCTGCGTGCTCCCTCCTGCAGAAGCGGGCGGGCAGCGCTCCCACCCCTCCGGGCTCGTGGCCGGCAGCTTCCTCCCGACACGGCGACCTGCCGGGGGGCGAGGAGCGGAGAAAAGGGGTCCGCGGGGAGGGGGGGAGCCCACTGCTCCCAGCCCAGCTCCGCCGTACGGCGCGGACGAGGGGAACCCATTGGAAGCAGGAAGGGCCGGGCAGGGCTCTGCCGAACGCAGAACGGCCCCAGCCCCGCGCTGAGGGGAGCCGAGGGGCCGCAGCCCGCGCCCGCCCGTTCCCGGCGCGACCCCGCCGCCCCCAGCCCTCACAGCGCCCGCAGGGGGCTGAGCCCCCTCAGCCCAGGCCGCGCTGCCCCCGCTCCCCTCCAGGAGCCGCACGGCCCCGGGGCCGGCCGAAGGGACGCGGCGGCTGCCGCTTTACCTGGCCGAGGGGCCGGCGCGGGCGGCGGGGCCGCCGGCTGCCCGGTGGCGGTGCCCGGTGGCGAGGCGAGGCGAGGCGGGCGGCGCTCAGGCGGCGGCCATGTTGGGGCCGCTGCGGGCGGCACGTGGGGCCGCGGCCCTCCTCCTACCCACAATGCTGCTGCTGCGGGCGGCCGCGGCCGGGGAAAAAAAATAACGCCAAAAAGCTGCTGGCAGCGGTGGGATTCGAACCCACGCCCCCGAAGAGACTGGAGCCTTAATCCAGCGCCTTAGACCGCTCGGCCACGCTACCGGGATGTCGGAGATTGCTTCGGTGGCGCTTTTAGTGCGCACCCAGCATAGCAGGGCTTTTTTTTTTTTTTTTCTTAAGTAATTTTTTGCTTTTAGCAGCCCCCATATCTCCAAAAGGAGGAGCCCAACTGCTCCCTCTACGCACCATTTCCACGTTACAAATAAAAAACCTTATGTATTTTATTTATTTTTTTTTTTACATCCCCACCTCAACATCCCATCCTGTCCCGACCCACCGGAGCTGTGAGGGCCCGGCTGCCACCCCCCACCGCTGCCACCTTGGCACTGCCGGAGGCTGAAAGTCTAAAAAAAAAAAAAAACCAAACAACATAAGAGCCACGTGTCAGGATGTGCTGCTGCAAAGCTCAAACCCCACTTCGGTTGAAGAGTCGGCAGGATGTTTCCCCCCGGCTTTGCCACAGCCCGCACAATGCCCTGGCAGCAGGCCGAGCAGGCCCCGGGCCCCAGCAAGGTGCCTGGGGCAGGTTCTTGGGCACTCACACAGGTCTGACCCTTCACTAGACCCAAGGGGCTGCAGCTGGGAAAAGATACCAGCTTGTCTAGGGTAAGATGGCATCTGCTAACGCAGCCCAATTTAATTCTGTAGTTACAGCAGTCCACTTAAACAGGAGAGCAGGAATAACCCTGCCCCAGAGCTCCTGGCCACCTCAGCTCATTGCCTCCCAGCAGGCCCAGCTGCTCCCAGAGCCCCTGTGTCCCTGTAACGCCCCTCAAGGTGGCTGCCAGGCCTGACCCTGCCTGGCCAAAACCTTCCTGCGCTGCTACAGGTACTGTGGAACGAGGGTATGGACACACAGGTGTGAAGGGGATCCTCACCCCTGCTACGGTTTTGCACATTCAGACAGGTTTAGGGAGCCTGAGCGAGCTGTCCTCCAGCACATCCCTATGCAGCAGGGGGCACAGCACCCAGAGATGCAGCTTTTTTTTTTTTTTTTTGGGGGGGGGGGGGGGGGGGGGGGAAGGGGCAAGAGGCTGTAGGCAGGAGCACAGCTCCTGGGTGTTCTTGGAAGGGCTGCTTGGTGCCCCAGAAACTTTTGTGAGGTACCAACACCAGCCCAGAGAGGTGCTGGCTCCTCTGCTGCAGGCAAGCTCAGCCTCTGCCCTAAAACATCTGCCTTGGCTGCAGAGAAGCTTCCCTCAAACACTGAAGAAATATGTATACCCGAAACTTACCAGGGCACAGGTCCCCCCCGAAGCTGGATCACTAACTTTGTCATTTTACTTGTATCAGTTAAGATGAGGATCATGGGACTTTTTGCAAATTAAAAGTGAACTTACTGGAAAACTCGAAGCTACCTGCCACATTATATTGCTTTCCTGACGCAGGAGTTAGAGAAGAACAAGGACTCACCCCTTTTATTATGCCCAGACTCTGGACCAGACCTCATAGCGAGCCCTCCATAAAGTGTTCAGATCCCCCAGAGTGGGAGGCACATGAGCCCCCCCTCCCTTCCCCCAACTTAAACCTGAAAACAACCTGACTCACCACCAGAAGCACTGGCCTAGAATCCAACTGGAGGCTCAAGCAAAATCCTCCCTTTTAAAATGCAGATGAGAGGTCCTGATTTGGCTCACCTAAACTACACCTTCATCTGTTAGCAGCCACTCTACTCTCAGAAGTGAAATTACACCTGTGAGGAAAATAGCAAGATTCAAGTCAGTCCTACAGACCAGTAATTAGGAAACAGACATTTCTTATTTATATTCTTCAGCTGGAAGCGTTGTCTCCATGATTTCTGACTGATGCAATCCCTGCTTCCTTTGTTCCACCTGCCAAACACTCCAGCTCTCAGAGACAGCAGCTGAGGCATAAGACTTGCAATGCCAAGTATCACTATTTTTCTACCTTACTGACACTAAGAGTGGAGTGAAGAGGCCCCACTAGGGCTTTTTTGTTTTAAGAATCTACTATTTCATATTGTTTAAACTATACAGTTACAATGAATTACACCTGTCCAATTAAAACAAAAAAGCAACAGTAAGTTTTAACAGTTTAAAAGGGCTAGTATCAGTTTATTCTAGAACATAAAGGGGAATAAATCAGACTGAAATGACAGTGTCATTAGATATTATACCCATTACAAAGAATTCCCACCTTGTATCCCCCAGACCAAATATTTCCATTTTTTTCTCAGGACCAAGCAATGACTGGAAGCATACAGATGTGTCTGAAACAGTCCTGCCAGTGAGTGCTACAGTCATTATTTTATTCCATATTAGTTACAGACATTGCAGGAGTAATCAAATGTAAAGAAATCAACACATCGACCTTTTAGTTTTCTTGATAAAATCACTGATTTTCTTGTTACACATCTAGTGATTTCCTCTGAGTTATCCTCTAAGTGTTGAAAGTGAATGAGAACAGGGATTGAAAAGAACAAAATAAAAAAGGATTTCTGGAGGCTTGCAATAGTAGGATTGAACTTTGGCAAATTAAAACAAACAAAAACACCCCATGTGCAATGACTAAAACTCTACTGAGAAAAGTGACAAAAGAGAACTTTATTGACCAGCCAGAATAAAAACAAACAGTGTGATGCAGGCAATTAGTATTTGCATATGCAAAATGACCATGCAGTCTGGTATACAAACAGAGGCTTCCATCTTGCTGTCCTTGCCCAAGCAACACTCCCAATGACATTCAGAAATACTACACCCAGGTAAATTATGCCAAGCCTCAGATTTATTTTCACATTTAAAAAAATACAGATTTATTCATTGTGAATAGATTAAAAATACAGCATATAGCAGTATCATTCAAGAAGTCTATCAAATAGTTTCTCTTCAAAAGAATGTCATAGAACAACTTGTGCATCTTTCTGTAAACAATTTTAATTTTCGAATTATTGACAGTCCTACTTATTGTATAGCTAAATAATATATCGCCTTAGGACTCTGTAAACAAAGTATTAATCACGTGTATACATTTGCATGTCAGATCTACAGAGAACTGTCAGCAAATTTAGCAACTACTGAACTGAACAAATGAAACTATGTCAAGAAGTGTCAATAATTATACTCTAGAGTCTTTTACTTACATATTTCGGATGGTCACATTCAATCTCCTCTCCTCCCTACATAGCTGGTGGGGTTGCACATGCTTCCTTCTCTAGGAAAACCTCAAACACTTGGCATTAACACCTTACATGGAAAACAAAAGGTTTTGTCTGCATTAGTTATAATGCCTACACTGTATCAGTTCTGCACAAAACACTGACTGTTCTTCAGAGATGAGTGGCACATTCACTTTTCACTGACAAGTGATGATTTAATGCTATGCACTGAAAGAGCAAAAAGGCCACATCCAAAACAGACTTTAGGTACCTAAAGCAGAACTTTGGATAGGCATTTATATCTGTGCCATGATAAGTCAACCACCACCATGTATTTGTCCTTACATTTCTCTTTTCAGATTATGCAAACAGGATACAAAATTTCAAGTGTTTGGGGATAATGTTTTCTCCTTAAAATCAGTAATTTTCTGTAACTGACATTTAAAACCATTAAACCATCCTCAGTCTCTTCTGAAGAACAGAACTGTCTTTTAGGACGCTTAGTTGTAAACTGTAGAAGATGCTAAAATTCAGATGAAAACTCCCAAACACTAATTCCACAGAGAATAAGCTTTGTAATGTATGGTAGTATTTAATAAATTACCCAGCGTAATCTGGACATTTGTAAAGCTATGTGTATATCCTTCATCAATCAGCTCAAATCTATCATGAAGTATCATGTGAAGTTACTTCATGAATCATAAGACAGCAGATAAAACACACAAAGCCATTTAAACCAGATAAATTATCTTCTATAATAATGGCTGAATCAACATCCCCTAAGTTTTTCAAATGTCCTTCTGAAAATGAGAACACACTTCCCAGCATTTCAAGTGAAACTTCTTAGCTTTGCTGAAAATTGAGATGTCACTGTAAAAATAACTACACATTACTAATATATTATAGATCTTGCTATTGTACATCACTGGGCAAATACCGTATGAGATCAGTAGAATTCTACACAATAAGGTTATTATATGGTACAAAATGTAAAAATGAGAGAGGTATCTGGATTCCTCACCTCATCAGAAATATTAGTGATTTTCTGAAAATACGCAATGCTGGTAATCACACACATTGTACCCAGAAGAGCCTCACTGCTAATCTGAAGCTTTTTTTTTCCCCCTCCTCCTCTCCAAAGCATATGGATTCTATCTGGAATTACTTTGAGAAGGAAACAGTGCCTATTGATAAAGTGGGACTACTTATTAAGAGTAGCTGCATGCTTGGCATGCTTAAATTGAAAATCTATATCCACATGCAAATTTGGTGAGATACACCAAAAATGAAGAAATGCTGTGAATCTAGGAAAAAATGAAATATTCTGTGTGTGGCAAGAAGAAAAATGCAAACATACTGATCATTTACTATGTGAAAAGCAGGACATGTGAAACCCAAGTAGACATCAGCTTCACTTCTCCCAAAGCAAACAAGAAATGACATAATTCAGGCCACTCAGTTCTAACAGTTCATATATATATATATATATATATATATATTATATATATATATATATATATATATATATATTATATATATAATATATATATATATATATATATATATATGTAAAGGTCAAGTGTGTCTGCATTACAGCTTTAAAACACTGACAGAAGTGCACTATGGTACCCTACATACTGCCTACATTTGGATTTCCACCCTCAAAAAATTAGAAAACTAAAATACAAAAAATAAACTGGTAACGCCACATAAAAATATATCTTTTTAGCTGCAAACACAGTATATAAAAAAATTTATATACAAGAACTGCTAATTGCAGTGTCATTCTTCCATCATCACCCAAGCCTCTTCTGCTTTTTGGTAGTACTGATTTGCCAGTCTGCCCTTCATAGCTTCCATTGCTGCTTCTGCTGCTTCTGTGTAGAGCTCACCTAGAAGAGGAAACAGCATCAAGTCATGTTGACATGGTAAAGTAAAACCATCTGTTTATCCTGAAGCAATTAAAGGACAAAAAGAGAAACTGAGGTCAAACTACACAGCCAGATCTGAGTGCCGCTGTGTATTCAGAGTTACACCAGCTGGGAGTCTGTCTTTCCCTCTACGTTCAGAGTTACATGCCTGGCTGCTGATGGCTCTTCAATATATTTATGAGGATCATAAACATGCCTGGCCCATGGGAGCCCCCAACAAGATCATAAAAACTTAGATGCCTGACATATAGATTTATACAATAAGACAATGCTATGTAAGACCTGGAAGTTATGGGTGCAACTCAAAATACAAGCAGCAACCTGCAGTTCTGTGGCTTCACAGGCAGTGAAAGTGCTTGCTAGCCACTCAGCATGTCACACGATTAGACCAGGCACCACCCACTACCCTGTCATCAGCAAAATCTTTTTTCACCATTTTCAGCCTTATATCAACCCAGTGTCGTTGCAGCTCCACCTACAAATCCGAGGGTACTGACCCTCTCTACATATTTTGTAACAGCTGAATTAGGAAATTTATTTTTGGGGTACCTCCTGGGGGAGAAGGAAAAGCGGGATTACTAATTACAGAAAAAAATGCAGACTTGCCTGATCTCTGTGGATCCTTATCCAAGTGGAACCCTCCTGTCATCAACATCTCTGCTTCCCTGGCCAGGAGCAGATACCGGGGCTCATCTTGAGTGCCATCATATTCACCTCCCTCGTCATAGTCAGTCATGTTCAGGGCAGCATTGTACCAGTACAGCGCCTCCTTCCAATCCTGTGCTCTGAAGTTAAAAATTATATAGAAGACAATTACCTTAAGAAACAAATGCACTTTGCACTGGAGATTAAGAATTCCATTTTGCACTAGATTCTCAGAGTCTTTAGCGGTCACTATGCCAAGTGAGGATGGGGTCACTTTGTGCAGTAATAACAGATGAGAAATTATATGAAGTTTCTCGAACTCCTACGCGAACTTTCATTATTAATTACATGCTTTAGGTCTGGCATTTCTGTTTGTAAAGATAACTGATTCAGAAATAAACTGAAGTCACAGAATTTGTTTCATACTTTAAAAATAGCTACTTTTACATTGAAAATACTCAGTGCACTTCAATGAGAAACGTCACATTATTTTGAATCTCACTATTGCCAAGAGGTTCACTGTTGTGCAAAACAGAAAACAAGTAAATAACAAACACATGCTACAATACAAAAGCAAAAAAATAGCTATCCTAACTTGTTATATTTGTACTTAAGGCAATTAATATTTATCCATTTTTTAAAGACTCATCTAAAAGGCTAAAAAAATCAAACATATATTGTGTAGCCTTTTGGCAAACTATGATCTACTTGTTAGTCAAAGTGCTGCTCCTAACCCTCCTATCAAGATAGGAGTGCTGGCTAAACTAAGAGAGACTTACTGATGTAAGTGCATTTTTAGACTTCATAAAACTTAAAATCATACTTAGTTGAAAGTAATATCCTTTGTTTTAAGACAATGCTCCTGTCAAATTTCCATTTCTACTTTTATTATGCGAAGGAATGGAAGACTAACAGTGACAAATACTTCATTTATGTGACTGCATCTTGACTATGGTCAGTTTATGACTTATTTTTCCTGTTCTATGGGTTCTTTCACAATTTAATTAGGAAAAAAAAAACAGACCACTTTTTAAAAACAGCTTTTAAAAAAATCACTAAGGAGGAGACATGGCAGTTGTAAATATTTTTTACTTATTTTTAAGGTACTATTTCTCCAGGAGAACCTTGTGTTCATTTCCCCCCTGACTCTAAGATCTTCAGTTACGCAACTCCCACTGAAATCAAGAGAGTTTTAGCACCAACTTTAGAGCAAAGAAAACCGTTCATCATAGGGAACTTTTGGTATGAGGGCTGAAATCAAGCACGTAGGTGGACAAAATATGGATGCCCAGTAGCAGAAATAGGTCTCTGATTTTCTTTCTGTGTTGATGTATCATAGCCTAAACCCTTTTTTTTTTTAATTCATACCTGGGTTAAGTTTGAAGTTACTCCAAAATACTGTTCCACAGCATTATGACATAACAGCTCTTCATGTGAAAGGAAGGTATGTAGCAATTATATAAGTTAAGTTACTCAGTTGCACACAGTACCTGTCTGAACCAAGATTTACACCCGTATCATATGCTCTTGCTACCAGGATCATGGAAGGGCGGTCTCCAGCTTCTGCTGCTCTCAGCAAGTAGTCAAATCCTTTTTTTCTATTCTCTTTTGTGTCCTAGTAAAAGAGACAAAACCTCTAGAATACATGCTGAGTAAAGTCATCCCTTCCTCTAACACTAAACGCTGTTTCTCCATGTCTATAATGTTTGCAAGTGTTTAATGTCTGAGAAACAGGCCCAGCCATGAACTGCTGAGGAGCTGATTAGTAAAGATCACTTCAAAATGTTTCCTAAAGGTATGTAGTGACTTGCTCACAAAATTATGAACAAGCAGCATTTTTAGTTCTTTATCTAAGTCCTTAACTACAAAGTCACCTATTTTCTCTGAAGAGACTACAGAACACCTAACCGTGGTTTTTATTTTATCTCAATTTCCTCCTATTTTTATATTCATTTTCCAGGGGAACACAATTCTGGATTGTTTTTGTTTTTTTCTTTCATCTTTATTGCTTACCTCCAGAGTAACTTCAGAAAGAATGTGATGTGGCAGCTGAGAGCACATGAGTCCTAACCCAACAATGGCTTCCAGCTCCCCACAGTCTGCAGCATGCTCCAGGTGAAACAGAGCTGACTCCTGATCCCATTCTTTGTCTTTCTCACAGAAACGTCCAGCCTCATGGTAGCGAACCATGGCCAGGTGAACCTAGAATGCAATAGTACAGGAAAGATACACAAATATTAAGTACAGATCTGATTCTTCAAAAGCCCTGTGCCTATACTTCACTTAGGCACAAAGTACTTCTCTGAGGTGACTACTTAAATCTAGTTGTGTGTGTCACTGCAGAATCAACAGCAGGATCCTTGCCAAAGGAGCCCAAATATTGCAAGTCCAAAAGCAGATGGAACACATGGGTTCCTGAGCTTAGAACTGCTTTATAAAATATGATTAGGTGACAGAAAGCTATACACTTGTTATTTATTTTCACCTGCACAATTAATACATGCAGCGAAGCACCTGTAATAAGTAATAAATACAAGATCTCTTTTTTCCATCTGGAAAGAACAGAATTACTAGACCCATCCTACCTTCCCAAGGATTGACTTCCCAATTTTCTTTTCAAGTTCTAGAGCATTAAGCCTCTGAATTTCTTGAGCGACACAGGATGGTCTGTGGATGTGGACTCGGGAAGAATTGTAGAGATTCCATTTCTCCACACTGATCTGAAACATGCAATATACTATTATTTCTATTCCAAAATTTAAAATTTTCTATTATTCAAAAGGATTACCATCCAGAAATCAAAGCCCACATTAATACTGTCATTTATTAGTAAATGCTGTCATTTAAGATACGGCTTTCAGAAGTCACGTTAGCAGCTGAATAAGCGTTTGTGTTTCTTCAAAGAAAAAACACAGTGAGGCACACTACAACAAGTATCTTCCTTAAATGACAGCAGCTAAGCAAAGTAGCACCTTTAAATTATGAATCAGGAAATAGGTACTTACAAAAATAAGTACCTGGATAATCAAACTGCAAACACTAAGGTTTCCCATGAACAAAATATTAAACCCATACTTTTCTGGTCAGAATTTCAGTTAAAAATACTTTAAATGCTGCTTGCATTCAACAATTCTAGAAGAATGAAAAGTAACAATACACAAGATGATAGGCAGATACATGTACATGTATTGATGTTTCTCAGAATGACCAACACAAACAAGATCAAACAACTTTTCAACCTCATGGGTGGATGAGAAGTACTAGCCAAGAAGAAAAAAAAATCCTATCAGAAAGCAAGCCATTGGATGTACACATGAAAACACAATAGGGAAAACTACTGACACAGAAATTCAGCCTGTTAAAGCTGTTTCCGTTTCCTGAAACCACAATACATAAACCACTACAAGGAAATTCGTAAAATAATATCTAATTAAATTATCCATTGCTGTCAAAACTTCCCCCCCCCCTTTCCTTGCAAAACAGAATTGCTCAAGTTTATAGCCACAGAAACTAATTATCACAGAAGCTGTATTTTGCAAAATCATAGATGTCTGTTTTTCTAACTTGGTTAGATATACAGTGGAGAGAGCCATTGTCACATATTTCAAATACTGCAGGTTTTGAAAGTCTTATCCAACCATGTATAAGACAAGCTGAAAAAATAAAGTGCAGAAATTAAATATCTAGTTAGGCAGAAAAAAATCCATAGAACTACAATTTCAAGTGGGAAACCCAGGCAGAATTCCTAATTTATGTTAGGGACCAATTACAGAGGTGACAATTTATTCATAGTTTTCCTTTAATGGAAAAATAAAGGCAAAAACAAACAAGGAAAGAATGTAGAGTGGTTAGTTGTTATAAACAGACATTCTGCAACTGAAAAGGAAGGAAAATTGACATCTGATTTAGTGATGTAATATTAGACAGCAGATGAGTGGAACAAAGGACAATCTGAGTGGTAAACTCATTGTCTATGAACATTTCTGCTTTATTTACCCTTGCAGAGCTTCCCAAACTGTCTTCATCAGATTCATGTCTTCGGTTGTTGTTTGAATGGCCCTATGTTAATGTAAAGATTTGCATCATTTAATTTACAGCAACTGATGCGTGCCAGTTACCCTTCTAGACTACTCCCATCCAGCAAAAATAATGGAGACAATGATCAAAATAGTTTCCAATGGATTTTCTTCTCTCGGTGGTATTATAATATAAAAAGGAACATGCTGAAACAGTACAGAATATGGCATACCCAGGCTTTAATCCTGTAAACTATATATTCCATGACAAATACCTTGCCAACTCAAACGTGACAAAAGGTGTTATCCTTGGAAGCAATACTCTCTTTCCTATCTACAAATTAAACATCTAGTTAAGGTCTTCAGGTAAAGAAACATATCTTGAAGTTTTTACTTTAAATGAGTAACCAACTAAGCCCCAGGAATTCTGAAGGTGAATGTTATTAACTGAGAACAACATTAAGTTCTGTTCATTAACCTCAAATCATGTAACGTCATAGAAAGTAGAGAGGTTAAGCGTGTCTGAAAACAGGTCATATTCACGGATTCAATATGACAAGAAGCTGGCTATTAATCAATGTTGCTCAAATGCAATACAGAACACTTCAAAAAAACCATAAACATACAACATGCAATCAAATGTAATGTTTGAAATTAAACTCCCCATTACAAACAGTGTTTTTCCTATAAAAGTGTCATTAACATTCCCAAGAAAAATAAGTAATTTTGCAATGTGTGGGAGTTTCTTTCCAACTGTTTTTTCCATTTACAAAGTCTAGATCAAAAGGGATAAAAATGAGATTCTTCTGTGGAATCACTTCAAGTACGAACAGAAGGCCAATTCTGTTAAACCCACAGTCAGATTCTTACCCTATCTCTATGATCCAGATCTTCTAACTCACTTCTTTTTTCACTGGGATATCCACTGTCTCCACCATTTTCAAAATCCTACAGAAGATGAAAAGAAAGCATCACAGAATTAGGACTGCCCTTTGCAAAGATCTCAGCTTGACACTTCCCAGAGAGCAAAACTTCTGCTAGGTTCAATGAGGTATGTTGGGATACTGGATGAAAAGGATTGTATGTTGTGCTGACAGGCAGAATGGTACGTAATGATCCAGAAGGCACTGTCCAAGTTCATGTTCCTTCTTAGATACATAAAAAAAATAATCAAAGACTTGCATACTTGATCAAACCCAGAGTCCATTTAATGTTGTTTTCAGTCCTAGGCAATTAAAAAATAAAACAATTAATGGACAGCCCCTGGTATTGGTGCCCTGCAGTAGGGAAAAATCTCTTTGTAAAGGGATTATCGCAGACATATTGTGGTCTCCTCAGTTGAGGTTCTCTAACATCCATCTCTAACACAGTACAAATATTTGCAGAGACCTAATCAATGGGGATTCTGTTTAGCCTTCATATTATATCAGCTGGCAAAAGTGCCCAAGACACAACATGCAGTCAGGGGAATAGGTACACACTTTAATTATCTGTGAAAATAAACCAGATGCAAGTAAATTTCTGGAGAAAAAAACAGATAGACAATTATTTTAAAATAAAGTGTTCTTCCGTTATTAAAAAACAGCAAATCCATGCAAGTAATGTGACCTGCAGCACTGAAAGCAGGGTGAGAGCCTTCACATGCTCTTTCTGAACAAAGCCTTCCAGCCATCCTTCAAAGAGACATTCATTAAGGAACTGCAATCTCATTTTCTGCTGGAAAGATACTTACCCTTTGGTTATCAAGCTGATCATAGTCTTTGTGAACCAAGTTATCTACTTCATTAAACACCGGCCAATCTAGGAACAAAAATACATATATCTTATTTTAAGGATAACATGCTTGATGAGAAAGCTCTAGATACCATCATCTTACTTTTATTAGTTATTTTACAAAAGCATCCCAAAGAAACAAAAACATTAGTTAGCTACACGGAAGTACCTGATTAAATACAACATGCTGAGTATTTAAAACCTGTGTAATTAAACAAGTCACCGCCAAACATTCTGGAACTCCCAAGTTACATATGAGGCTCACTCACGAAGCATGTCCATCTTTTGGCTGTGAGGTGTAGCTGAAGAAGGAGAGCAGGGTAGAGAGTCAAATGCTACATCGCTCATGCTCTCATCTCCAGAGTTTTCAGACAAGCGGGACAGCAGAGGAGGCCGACTACCAGAAATTGTCCTCACCCGGCTGCTGCCACATTTTTCCTCTGTGCCACGTAGAATTGTCTGAGCAGATTCCTTGGCAAATTAACAAGAAAATCCTGTGAATAATGCTTCACTGTATTCTGAGTACGCTACACAAGCCAACATGACTGCATATCAGGGGCCCTCTACAAGAGTGTGGGGTAAATACACACACGTATATATAACTATTTGCTTTGAGAAGTTCTAGACGCCAACAAAATATCAAGTCCTAGCATTACTGCAGTCGTAGGGAGCTCTGTTTAGGACTGAATTTCATTCAAAACTTTTCACCAGATCCCAGTCTCACAAACATCAACTAAAGCTGAGGTCAGTTAAAGACAAACAGCTCTATTCTTTATTCTCCCTGAATTAGTGTTGTGACCTACAAAACCTACTAATGATTTCGGCATTCAAAGATGAACTTGGTCCTAAATGTGTTTGTCTTGCAAGATTCCCTATTAATTAAAGTTACAGCATGAATTCAGAGCCAAGTGTGGATAAGTCAACTTTAAACTACTTTATTAGTGATTAATCTGCTTTTATCTGCCATATAAATAGAACACTAGAGTTTTATTTACAGGGCTTTTAAAGTTAAAATAATTAATCTATACTGCTTAGCTACACTTTTTTCCATCAAGCACTTACAAGCAATTTGTTATTATAATCCAAGGCATCCTTCTCTCTGGATGAAAGATCAAATGGTGCAAGGCCCATGCTTTTGCAAATCTTGTTGCAGGAATGAGAATGAAAGAATAAGGCCATACCTCGAACACCTGTGGCATTGAAAAAAAATATTGAATAAGCTTTTTACTTAATGTTTATACGATGGCATACTTATTAAAAGATAGAAGTCCCAAATAATTTTCTAAGAAGCTAAAGGCAAAACTAAAAGGAAAAAAAACCTGTTTCATACTACAGTGCTCAACCTACTTTCATTTTCTGCTTTAAATCCTTTAAGTGCTTTTTAGCCTCTCTGAAAGACAATGTGAAAGTAGCCTGCAAATTCTTCAGAAACTATGTATGCACAGAACATAATAAACCAATGAAACTGGATGCATTGTTAAGAAAGAAACACGTGCCTAAAACTGATCCTGCTTACAAGACTTGCCGTGTCCTATGGATTATTTAATGTATGGACACATGGAGCTTTAAAAATAAGCAAAACTTACCTCTCTATATTCAGCAGTATCTATTCCTGCAACACGGCAAGGAAATTAAAAGTAACGATCATTCTCACATCACAGGGAGCTACTTAATTTCATTACTTGTCTGGTCTAATAGTAGGCCAGCAGACTTGAGCCAAGATCAGCTCCCATTTTAAATCTGCCTGTGTGTGACAGAAGTTCAAGGACTGCTTACAGTATAAGTTCTGCAACTGTTTTCAAGGCCCTCAGAAAAGTGCCTGCTTGCTCAGCCAATAGCTGCTAATCAGCATGCAGCAGGAAGAGAAAATAAGCATCCACTAGCTTGTCAAACAGCATAAGCGATTTTACCTAGGTTGCCATCTCCAAAATCGGCACCACTCTCCGTATGTATCTGAGGGTCTGTGTAAAGATCTCCGACTCCCTGGATATCAACAATAATGAGCTGGTGTCCTGAGCGCTCAAAGGTGAAGTGACTGAAGGCCTGCAAGGAAGCATAGGAAATGTCTGAGAAAACTCACCCTTGAACTACTGAGAACAGCAACAATTACTGTGACCACTTACAAATGGCCACTAAAATCACATAATGATACTAGGGAAACATAACTGGTATGAACATCATGATGAAAACAGTAAGAGACTAAGAGGATGTAAGGGATTTTTATCCCTACATATACACAGTGTTTTTTATCCCTACGTAGTCACAGTGAGATTATGCTTTCGTATAAGTCCCGGTTGACTGGCTCAAGTGAAATCATGCAAATCAAGCAAACAGAATTTGGCCGCCAATTTTAAGCAAGGGCCAAACAGAAGCACTAACAGTCCATGGTAAATTGTTTTTACTAAATACTGCCCTTCAGACTTTATCAGAATATCTAATATCCTATGCAATGGCTAAATTCAATATTAAGAATTTGCTGGGGAAGGAGTAATTGCTCCCCAGGGTCCAAACAGGGAAGGAAATTTCAGATGCATCTACTAAACACAAAGGATTATCTGTTGCCTCCGTGGCATTGCTTCTCCAACCTGGTCCTGCCCAGAGAAAGGTTGAAAGAAGTAGGGTGAAGGGCAGGAATGGGAACATGCAGGGGGGACTGCTCTATTGCTCCTTGCAGTACTGGACATCCCATTTTCCACTACAGTCTTCACCTTTAGAAGTAGGGAGCATGAGGTGGAGGGAATAACAATGGGCTCTGGAGCCAGTGCAGAATCACTTCTGCATAAAAATCGTGGCTGTGCCTATGAATCAACAAGCTCTGCAGCCCTCGGACACTGCCTCCTGCTGCCAACAGGCAAAGCTCTGGCCCACTTTGCAGAAGGAAAACACGAGCATCCCCTGAATTCTTCTTCCACTATCTGCCTTTACATTTGTGTATCAGATGGTGAAATGTATATTCGTACTCTTTAAATGCTGAGTTCCAAGTATCAAGTATAAAAAGCCCTTTTCTTTGGCATAAAGCTGAGACATTAGGATCTTCTGGGAAGGCCTCCAAAACACTGCTGCCAGGCCTGGGGGAGGTGAGTGGTGGTGATAGACAAACACTAAGTGTAGCAAGTCTCACAGAACACTTTGTTCCCAACTTGTAAAAGCACAGCACTGAACATAAATGTTCTGCTTACGTTAAGTATCATACAAATATCTTAAAAATAGGGGGGGGAGGAAGTTAAAATAATATAACCCTCAACTACCAGTTCAAAAAAAAAAAAAAAACCAACAAAAAACACACTTTTGCTATGCTGATCACTTTGCATTCTTGGCCTGTATTTTAAAAAGCTCTGTGAAACACAAGAATTCCCAATCACTTTAAAACTGTAGCTGTATTTCTATAAGCAATCTCAGATTCACTTACTCAGAGGCTGTGTCTGAAAAACACAAATTGTTATATGTAAATGTGCTAGATGTTTGTTTACATCAGTTAGGTATCTGCCACTTCCTTTTGTGTATTCCTCTGAGGTAACAGCAGCCTACTTAGTACATAATACATGAGATGTCTCCCCTCTGCTTGAACTTGAAGCGAGTTTTAAGAATGTTAACGCCTGTAATTGTAACTAGAGGAACAGGGCTTACAATTTCTGAAGAGTATTAACCATGTTCAACGAAATTAAAAATCAACTGACATTGAAATGTGATAAAAAAACGCTCAGCACTTGAAAAAGCACACCCCAAGTAAGGGGAAGACATACTGCAAAAAGAGAAAATAATTTGGCATTGTTCTGGAAAGGCTGCAATTTCCTCTGTTGGCAGTAATGCAAAATCTCTGCACAGAGCCAACAAATTGCTTGCAGCAGGCTCTATGGAAAGCATTAAACTCACTTGCGGAGTAAGACGAATGTTGTCGTCTCGCACAAATCCAGAATTTGAGTTGTATTTGATGTATTTGCCCTCAATGTAATGTTCCAGATGAAAAAGAGGCTTTCCAGGTCTGTTCTTCATTTCAATAATACAGGTCTGTACTATATCCACCTGGGAAGGGAAGAAAAATAAACAATGACTAACAGAATACTGCCTTCAGATTAATGTGTGTGAATGCTCCAGCTGTGAAAACTTTGCCAGCAAAAAAAGCCAGACAGTTGCCAAGATCTGCCTGTTTAACAAGGGGGTGGAGGAAGAGTCATGTGCTTCTTAGGTAACTGGGGGAATTTCATAAATTAAAAGCAGTCACTTAAACAAAGACCATTTCTGCAAATAATCACACTGAAAAAATTTTAGTGAAAGTTGCCTTTCTTTTTATTTCCTTGGGTACCTTAGGAGTGTGCTGCAAAGAGTGTGCTCCAAACAGCAAAACATACAGTAACTACTGCACAACTTGTAGAAATGCCTCTTCAAAGGAGGACTGAAGACCCTCTACCATTCACATATTTCTGTATCTTGCCCCACCTCCACACAGACTATCCCAGAGGCACTCCTAAAGGAGAAAGCATCACAACTTTCCTGTTGTTTGCATCTTTCTCAGGTGGCATTAAAAACTTATCTAGGTTCCTCTCTGAGCACTTCACCCTATGTCTCGTCTTGCTATTTTGTGACAGTTGTTATTTAACCCTTGTAAAGAAGGCAATGCACATAGTCCACAAATTCAGAAGCACTTCCTATTTTTGACAATTAAGTTGTCAAAGCCCCCACGTCGAGGCATACATTTTGACCCAAGCATCCTGTCACATCTCACACGTCACTTACAGTCTGTGGCACAGTCAAGAGCAGGACCCAAGTTCCCACAGCAGAAGCACAGTTCCGTCCCAATGTTTGCTTCCACTCAACTGAAGCCACAGTCCAAGTCAGGCATTCGCTACCAGCAGCGGATTAAAGCAGCTTATGTATCACAGATTCACAGAATTTCTAGGTTGGAAGAGACCTCAAGATCATCGAGTCCAACCTCTGACCTAACGCTAACAGTCCCCACTAAACCATATCCCTAAGCTCTACATCTAAATGTCTTTTGAAGACTTCCAGGGATGGTGACTCCACTACTTCCCTGGGCAGCCTGTTCCAATGTCTAACAACCCTTTCGTATGTATGCTGATACATACCACAGACGCACTGAACAAAGAGGAGAGACTGGCTGAGAATGCACGACAGTTGCAGTCCTTCATCCTTGCATTTTAATTCTTGTCTTTTAACAAGCTGATTGCTCTGGAGATGGTTTTGTCTGGGACTCAAAGATCAGCTTTGACCAGCTGCTATCCAGCTTACCACCATGGAAAAGTGCAGAGCTATACTGGCTACATTTATAAGACTGTATAAAATGCTTACCATGGACACCAGAAATATGATCCACAACACAGCAGAACCCCTCTTCCCAAATCTTATGTGTTTATGCACATCCCTTGCAAAGAGGATGGGAACTTCTCTTGATGCCCTAAGCCTGGTCTGACACACTAACCACCTGGCAGTTTCATATGTCTTAATGCTTTGTAGTTAACACAGTGTGCTGACATTATCACTGAGTGACCTAAGAAGACAAAGGTACAGCATCTTCATTTTTTGGAGAGTTCTTGACTGTTCCTCAGAAATCTGTATCTGAACAGCTTCATAATGTTACCCAGGTTCTCAGCTCTTCTTAAAATCAATGCTAGGGAGGTGTCAAAATGGGCTTACAAGACTTAAGCACTTACCTCACTGGAGCACTAACAGTTAAATGCTTACTGAGACTGCTGCTGGCAATAAATAGTCACATCTCTGGTTATCTGAAAAGCAGCTGGGCAAATATCAAAAAGAGCAAGGCAAACACCATTTTATTTTGGTCTTCAGTCAACAGCTGAGAGCAGTCAAATATTCACAAGCCCACGTGACTAATTTTGGATATGCAAAGCAATTTCTGCATTTACTTCGTTAAAAACAACTACCATTTAATGGAAAACACAGCAGGGCAGAAGACTCAACAGTTACATTTAATAGAACATGAACAACTAATCCTCTCTAAATACATCTGAAACCTATCTAATAGAAGAGCAAGACCGATTTTTTGCATAGCATAAAGTTTTGCATAGAAAAAATTTTGCATAGCAAGAACTTTGAACGTACCTGTTTTGGTGGTTTGTGCCGATTGTACTCTTCTCCCCAGAGTTTTGCTTCCATCTGAAGTCGGACATCCTCAAAATATACCTCCCTGCCTACGCTCTCTATGTACTGCTTGGCAACATAGTTATAGGCACCTTTCCAGTTCTGCGTGTGTAAGAAGTTGGACAGCTTTTTCCTGAAAGACAAACCAGTTTCTGATAAAAAGAAAACCAATAATTTTAATTCAATTTTCCCCTTTTCTCTGTCTCTGCCGACAAAGCCAAGCCATGGGATCAGGATTACCCTCAGTCTGGACTGGATCTTATGTTATATACCAGATATCTTATATGAAAAGCAAAGCACAGGTAGGGAGCAGAAGAACAAGCAACATCCTGTATGAATGGCTGGGTCTTGCCAAAGTGCCTGTTTCATTTGACTGCTGCTTTTACTTTGAACTTCCTCCTTTTCTGATTTCTTTTTCCCTCCCCACACCCAGAAAAAACAGACTGAAGGGTTGCTGCCATCTTAACACCCTGTTCTACAGCCAGCAATTATTTTATGCAGAAATGAGCAGGGAGTGGCATTTCAAGTAAACTGAGGGAAGACAAATCTCTCCTGTAAGAAGAGCAAACTGCCGCTTTCTCAACACACAGGTGACAACTATCCAGTATCCCCACTGTTCCCAGAAAGTGGAGTGCAGATGACAGTTCTTCCTCTGATTTTAACTTTTGTTCATGTGCAAATCTTTAATCCACAGATCCCTCAAGAGTGAAGAAAAAAGACTGACAAGAGAGGATCTGCTGGCTGCCAAGAAATAGACTAAGCAGTGGTTGTAGAAGATGCCAACATTCAAATCAAACAGGGAAAAAAACGTTACCAAGGATTTCAAAGCAGTCAGTCTTCTATCCCAGAGCAGCCAGATCAATTTATATAGGACACACAGGGAAAGGAGGAAAGCACTTCTCCCTTCCTTCCCCTCCCCCAAATGACTTAATTCAACAGAAAAGCTGGCAAAAAATGTATTAAAACCCATCTACTGTGGCAGCAGTCAGACTGCTGGACACCCCAAGACAGTCTGATGGGAGAGGAGTATGAAAGAGTACCTAGAGTAAGGCATGGCTGGCTACCAAGCAGTTCTACTCTGCTCAGTGACAATCAATGGTTCTGAGCCTTCCTCGGTGCTGTGGCAAATTGAACATTTTGAGAACTCAGTAGCAGCAAATGCTCATCCATCCCACTTCTTTCTTCCCTCTCTCACTCCCAAGACCTCGGTACAGAGCTAGAAGTGCACAGAGGATCTAAAGGAAAAGCAACTGCAGATAGTCTGTCATCCTGCAGGGATAGACAGTCACTGTAACAGAGGCCTTGGAAAGAAGGAACAGGTGAGGTAAGAATTACAGCTATGATTTGAAACTTCTCCAGTTCTCTGAAGAAATAAATTTATCTCCATAAAACAAGCCAGCTCATGTGCTCTTCTAAAGCCAACACTCTGCAGTTCACTGAGCCAAGAGCAGCTAATGCTGTCAGTTCAATGACTAAAGACTTGCAGAGTTGCAAAAATCTAGAAGAGAGCTCCAGATGGGAAATATCAGCACACACTGAGAGTTATGGAAGACCGAAGAGCAGGAAGCTGACACACAACTTACATACTTTCTTTGTACAATAGATTAAGCCACAAGAATAAACTTCTGTCTGTGTCACTACTCAAGATATTCTCTAATGTGGAATTTGGTCATTCAGAAACAAGAACTAAAAGCAATGTCAGCAGACTAAGATTTGTTAATGTCCCAGGCTTTTATACTGCTGTTATCTATCTGGCTTTGCAAGAGCAGAGCCACCAGCATGAACAGATACCAAACCAATACAAAACTGAAGGACTGAAGGATTACTTTGCCCCCTTTTTCCTCAAAGTTCAAAGCATCATGTTACTGTCATTCAGGAATCTCTCTTCCCAGAAGTGAAACCAGACCTGAAATGCAATTCCTCCAGATTCTGCAGCTGCAAAGAAGAGGGGAGGAGGCAGCTTAAACACACACATTTTCCAGGAAACATTCATCTTCAGAGCCTGGAGAGGGTGGAATGCTCTACTTGCACAAACCGATTCATAGCCAGATGCTGATGCCCACAGGCACATTTCCTAACACTCTCTGAGGAAAAAAAAAATGTTCCTCCTCTGTCTTCTCCCACACTTCACCGTTCTGGAAAGAATAACTATTAGCGTTCAAACCCTGCCTTACTCAGAACAGAATGACTGGTACACGTGATCCAAAGTGAACTGCGAGAATAGCCCTCTTTACCGAGGAAGGCCTTCTGAGTTGAGATCGCATGATCTCAACTGTTCTTCCCCTTTTTCTGTGCCTAAATATGGGCCTGAAGCTGGCCTTCAGGCTGCACACACAGTCTCATACCAAAGTCAAAGACATAGCACACTAGGAACCCAAGAAAAATGAAACAAAACTGCTGCTTCTGTACTTTTATGAGTATTTTGCCTCCAAGAGATGGCGAAGATAGCATTAATTTATGAATTGCTCGCTGAAAGGCTGATTATACTTGCTGGAACTGGGCATAATTACATGTTATCCATCCCATCGTGGTTCCAGTAAATGCTATGGATTGGCTTTTCAAAGCAAGCCCACTGGATGCCTGCATCACAATCACTTATGTTTCCCTTAAGACAATGCTCTGCTTTCTGAACCCTACTCCCTGTGCTGCAGATGGAGTCGCACAAACAGGAATAAGTCCCTCAGCTGTGTCTTTCAGAAATGCACAGCAGAGAGCTAACGGGGAGCTGCACTTTACATAATTTCCACATCTATGAGAAATTCCAGTCACCACAGAAGAACACAGTGCAACAAAGATAAAGTTAGCAGACACTTACGTTCTGAAACATTCTCGCATTGCTCCACGGCCAAAGGGCTAGGGAAAAGAAAAAACAAAAACCCATCATTGTCATGTCCACAAAGTTAATTTCTATCCAATAAGAGACGCAACCATGTCCTCCCTCTTTAGAAAGTAGTTCTCAAGCAGGAGCTATGCCATATCTCTACCCTTAAGGAAAACTGAAAGCCCACAGGCCATTTAAAACAGGAATTTGGGGAGAAAAGACATTGGGAATAAACCTTCTTCCTCAATATCCCATCAGCAGACATTCTACGGCTTTTAAAGATGCCATTTAAATTCTCTCTCCAGTTTGGAATCGGCTCTGTTGCAACTGCCTAGTGCAGCTGGCTTCAGACCTCAAGGCCTCCTCATTTTGGCTTCCACACAGGATATGCCACACAGAGCAGCACTGCCCGAGACATCAGATTCTACATCAGAAGCACAGAGCAAAGTGACTGCAACACACTACCAATCCTGTGATTTAACTGGAATATGCAACTAGCTTCTACCCTCGCATACCAAAACTTCAGTCTGTTTTCATCATAAGATCAGAAATTATTTGGAAGCACACAAAATAATAGGCCTATTGCCAGGCAGGGAGATGAGGCCAGCAGGAAATGGGAGGGCTGAGATGGGAAAAGACATTTCTGGGAAAGAAACAAATGCCTCTAACGCTGCTGATGGGGAAGGGCTGACTCCATGTTCTACTCTATTCAGTGGAGAAAAGGCTGCTGGGATACCAAAACATTATGGATGAACCAAAATATATAAAAAAAAAATAGAGGACGTAGGAGAAGAGAAGAATCAATGCTTTTATATACAAGACAAACGTTTTGCTGCCACTAGTCAGTAATAAGAAGTGACAAATTTGACTGCTAATAAACATGAAGGACTGCGTGATCTTACTTGTGAAGCCATCTTGATGAGAACTTCATCTTCAACCCAGTTCCCAGTAACTGCATTGTACCTACAAAATCAGTAGTTACAATCAGAGTCATTTAGGTTGGAAAATATCAAGTCCAAACATCAACCTAGCACTGCCAAGTCTACCACTACACCATGTCCCTAAGCACCACACCTACATGTCTTTTGAGTACCTCCAGGGATGGTGACTCAACTACTTTCCTAGGCAGCCTGTTCCAATACCTCACAACCCTTTCAGTGAAGAAAATTTTCCGAATATCCAACCCTGGCGCAACCTGAGGCCATTTCCCCGTCCTAAAGTTGTGCCTCTTAAAAAGAATGCAGAGGGAATGCAAATCCTCCCATCCCAGGCACCTATCCTTTCTCATCTCCAACTGACGGCTTAAGAGTCCTGCTGCCACTCTACACAACTTCTAATCTTCCCACTGTGCTTTTGGCCTCCTTTGGTGGTTAGTTCTTCAGGTGGGAAAAAATAAATACTTACAGTTCTTCAAAGGGACACACTGAATCCTATAGATGATGAACAGACTGCTGCTGAAGCTAAACTTTTGCAACACTACAAAACAGGCCTCATGTGCTTTGGCATTAAACCTTACACAGCCTTACCAAGCTTACATAAACCTGGGTCTGGCATGGAAGCTGGCAAGACTGTTGAGGATGCGAGCAGAATGCCGCACTAGCTACAACTGTGAAAAGCAGAGGGTCCAAAAACTTCACAGCACTGCACCATGAGAGGAGCATGCCTCTGCACAAACCCATGGTAATACGGAGTAGGACTCTGGTTTCTCCCCACCCCCTTAGCTCCCAATACAGTAAAAACCAAACTGAGAACCACAGTGGCTGAGTCACCAGCACATGACGTTCCAGCTAACTCCCCCACCCTGCACGGAGCACTTCATGCACAGACACCCCAGGTATAACCCATGAAGTCTGCAACACCCCAGTCTGCAGCAAGCAAAAGGGAGGTGGAAACAGAAATATTAAAGCCATCTCGTTTTAATGGGGTATTTGAGAAGTCCTAAAGCGGTACTATCACTTGAAGTATTTTAAAATATGCAAACTATTTCAGGACTGTGTGGCTGACCAGGGCCAGATGCTGTCTACGGGGAAGAAGAGCACAGTGTAACAGTGTCATTAGATGGGCAGGGAGGCCTTCCCAAACACTGATGCTAAGGGGTAATTAACTGGCCTCTAACTCCTACCCGTTTCACCCAGAAACCTGTGTCAGTAGGGTAAAAGTTTTGGCAAAGCCTGTGCTAAAGCACTGAGAATAGTTCGTGGGCCAGACTCTGTTTCAGCACGTACACCATGCTGTGCTATTCTGGGCTTTATAAGGATTTAAATTCCAGCCACATGCAGCAATACTGCATGGATAGGCAACAGTGAAACAGCTATTCTGGGAAAGGCACAGAGCGCTATGCTGCTTTTTTCCAAACTACTTAAATTTTAAGTACTCTGCCTCTTTATTGGAATTTATTTCCTTATTAGATTAAGTTTACAGGATTAATAAATCAATTGGAAGTACTTTTCAGCCTTGTTTCCTGTCTGTATGGCAAAACTCAGACACTGCTTGGGTGGGAGAGAAAGAAAGAACCTTATACTAGTTTGCTGAAAGGTTTATTTCTTGAAAGCATGCAGTATTCAGTTAATGCAGTATTTCTGGGAGATTCAGTTAAGGCACTCATTCTGGACATTATTGAAAGGTCTTCAGCCATCTAATTACACATATTCTGTAACACACAAACACAGCCCTTGCAGAAAACATCAGATTCTGTTTCAAGTCAGCACTGAGAGCACAGAGACGTACAGACCTGTAGCGAGTGGCATGTTCTGTCTCAATGTCCTCAAGATGAAATTCTGCCCATGGATCAGGCATGTGCTTAGCCTTCTCAATAGCATGTTTCCAGGTTTCCTGAAGAAGATACAACCTGGCAGGTTATTTACAGAAGACCACCCTGATATTTTATGGTTTCAAGTATAATGAAATAGATCAGAAACATCAGTATCAGGTTTCAGTTCAATTTGCATCGTCATAAAGTTATTGAGAACATAATCTGGTCTAGTATATACCAAATGTAATTTACAAAAACTGTAACTTTCAAACATCTCTAACATATGCCATACATAACAAATAATAAGCCACATGTAAATGACATTAATTCACTTTTGTTGATTTGACGTTTAACTTTCTGTAGCTAACAACATATGCGGGCAGCATAAGCAAAGACTATCAGCAGTAGAGCAGTATGAAGGAGGAAAAAATGTTCTGAGGGCCTTAGGTATTACACACTGTGCTCAGCGTAAGATACAAGAAATTAACATGTTGTAATCTTGATGACTTATGGGCTGAGGCAAACAGTTCTTTCAGATAAAATAACGTACAAAAAAGGGCCAAAAAAAGGAAAACAGAAAAAAACTTAATGCATCTACTATATATGGCGTTTGCATTTTGTTTTAACCTACCCGACTACGGTCAACCACAGAGCCGTGCTTAGAGCGATGCTGTGTGTCATTCTATAGGACGCATGAGAAACATAAAAGTAGGAAAACACATGTGATAAGACAATTTATTGACAAGTAGTCTCCCCTCTCTTTGTTAAATAAAAAAATAACTTTTTTCCACTTAAAAACCACTTTTTGCTTTAATTCCTAATTTAAGTTAATTCTTAGAACATTTGTGAACAAATCTTTTTGGGTAAGCTGATAATTTCTTATTGGCAAATAAAAGTGTCTTGCTTAATAACTAGCTAATTAAACAGAAGCCTGTTTAAAGGCACAGAGCTGGCAGCAACCCATCTGCATTTCATCAGCAGTGGCCCACACTGTCATCAGCTTTGGGGTCTGATAGGTGGATTCTCACCAGACCAGGCTGCAATGGTTTAAGATGCTGTCAGTCCTGGCTGGCTGTGTCTCTGTCAATGCACTCTGCATTGGAAGCCACTGTTTCTGTGACTTGAGCAATGCACAGGGCCTTGCCTGCTGCACATCTGAACCTCATGCACCTTATCTGTGATACAAACAAAGATACCAGAGCAGGTCTCGCAAAGCCCAAAGCAGAGGCATGCACTATGTTCTGCTACCCCTGCTGCAGGACTTGAGCTTCCAGCAGAAGCAGCACGATAGCTTAGAAAGGAGGAAACAATTGCAGTTTTAGTCCTTATCAGTTTTTTCTCTGACCATGTGACTCAGAACTCTGATATACTCTGCAAGCCTAGAGGCAGATATTGAATATTCAAGACTAAGCTCCCTGCAGGTCTTAACTTGCTTTAAGCTTTTAACTTGCATAGCATAGCATATATTAAAATCTGACCCCGTGTCTATACTGAACTTCTACTCCTCACTTTCCTTGGGGATATGTACATTTTAATGCTTTTATTAACTAGCTTTGGTAAAAGTCTTACTGCAGACAAAAGTTCCACTTTTATTGGGTTATTTAATATGTTAGCTGACTGAAATAAACCCTCTGGCATCTCTCCAGAAATAAAGCATGCATTAGGCATAGCCAAGATTATAGTCTATCTATTACATAAACAATGTTAATACTTATAATAATAAATGTATTAATAAAACACAATAAATCTCAGTCTGGAGAAAAACTGAGGGACATGCCAGTTGAGCATGAACAGTGCATACTTCGGATATCTAACCCATACAGTGACCATCAGTTCTGTTTATGAGGCTTCACCTTCTGCAGGTTCTCCTCCCTTTGCATGGCCCTGTCTGTGCAAAGGGAGCAGGGGGGGACAGGACACACTGCCAAGGAAGCGCTAACTATGGCCCTGCGACCTCTCTGCAGTACTGTGCCACTCACTTTAAAAAGGTCAGATGCTGCTTGAGGGCACCATCAGGAGCTACTGCCAGTGTGACACTTCGTGCCCAGGCACATGAGCCAACAAGTGAAAAGTTCCCAAACAAGCAACTATAGCCCAAGGACTTGTCATTACAATTTTATCATTCACAATTTTATTTGTCCAAGTTAAAATACTTGGGGTTTTTAACTTACTTGATTTTGGATTTTGCCAAGTATCTTCCAGCAGGCCTCAATTTAGCTTACAATAAATATAATTTTTTAAATCTCCTAATCAATGTGTTGCTTTTTTAGTAGTTTGATCATAATGGCAGTGAATTTGTCTGGATTCTGCTGCCTTTGCAGGTAAAGATCTCTCACTGAATTAAAAGGGACAGTAAGCAATTCAATGGCAGTGTCAGACTACTGGCTTAATGGAATTAACTGCAGGTGTGGGGAAAAAAAAACTTTTTTTTTTTAAATTGAAAAGCATTAGTTAAAAGAAGTGAAGGAGTTAGGGAGCATTTCCCTCTCATGCTGACTAAATAAAAACAAAATGTTACTGAAGGCTGGAGTCAGCACTTACCTTAAAGCTAAACGAGTTTCTAGGAGAAGAGCTGGAACTGTACTGTTCAGTTTTTGCTAAGTTGCTATAATAATTGTCAACTTTGATACTGGCAGACTTGTTAGAAACTGGATCATCAGTTATTGGACAGATATAGTAGTTGTCTTCATCATCACTATCAGCATCAAGATAGTTTCCAGAGTTCACTTTAGTCGATCTACCATTATCAATCCCTTCCATACGAAAAATAAGGTCCTCGTCTGCCATGTTTGCAGGAGGTTGCTTTAAGTCCTGCAATGATTAAAGCAGCCACTATTCCAATGCACATGCAAATGGAGGGAAGAAACTGGGTAGGAGAGAAAAAAAAAAAAAAAAAAAGAATGAGCTATTATTAAAAGAACAAACCATGCATGAAATTGATGTCAGCACGCTGGCAAAAAAAAACAAAATGAAAACACAAACAAATCTCCATATGGCTGTATAAAAATAATCCCTGAGTACCTACACGTGGTTTTGATCTCCTCACTGCTAGATCTGGGTTTCCAGAAGGCACTCAGTTTATAAATTGCTCCAGGATTGAGAAAGTAAGATAACCAAACACAGAATAATACTACAAAGTCTGAGAGACTGCAAACACCACCTGCTGCCTATGGGTGATGTGTGGTAATCTCATCCTCTGTATGTTTTTATTTGTTGTCTCTCAAATGCTGAGTTCCACAACACCAGCCTTAGTAACTTGAGGAAGTTCTGCCTTCAGTACATGGTTTCCCCCAGAGGCAGGACTTCGCACTTCCCTTTACTAAACTTCATGAGATTCCTGCCTGCCCGTTTTTCCTGCCCGCTCAATTTAATGAAGATTTGCCAGTCTTTTAAGTGCTCCCATCACAGCAATCCTTATATGCACTTCTCCATTCACCTGCAACAATCGTTACCAAAATAAGGGCTTCCAAATGATGGTATGGGTAGAAAAGGATAAAAGGAAAGCAGTAATTTATTTAGGGAAGTTGACAAGAACAGATCCCACTATATTTTCTTTATTTAAAAGGTTCAGCTAAATCCAGATGCTTCTATAATCAATAGCAATTGGTATATGGCAAAAAAAAAAAACAACAACAACAAACACCACCACATTTTGAAGGCTTAAGATGTCCTCCCACCAACTTAAATTTGCCCTAACTATGTGATAGCTTCCCCCTGCTCCAAATGCTTCTACAGCTCCCCACTGCAATATAAACCCATTTCTCTCCAAGGAGGCTATAACCCACATGGGTTATTTTCTTCTAATGATTTGCATTATTTCAACAACCCAGGTAACTGCAGCCAATGGAACAGAAGACAATTTGAAGCACGCTGGATTTCAGACTTTTAAAGACTCTGCAGGGAGAGCACAATCCATCATTGCTGGGGCTGGGAACCAGCCCACAGTCAATTCCCATAATCCAACTCAACATCTGCTTCACACAGGTCAGGCACCAGCTAAAATTACAACTGCTCTGTTTCTATCACATGGAGCTGAAATGAAAAAATATTCTTCAGTTAGTGGCTCTCATGATTAACAAAAGAGGTTAGAAGCTCAGCTATTTCGACTTTTTAGTAGCTTCCTCAATTGCAAGAGAACAGAATAGGTAAGGTTTACCTTCTTCTGGCTCCTAGGTCCAAAATTAACTAAGCAATAACAGTTAAAAAAAAAAAAATATTAGCCATATAATGCAGGCAGGTCCTGAGTTTTTATTAAAACCTGCTCAACTATTTCTAAACCCAGAAGGTGATGTTTTAGGTATGTATTTCACTGAGGCTTTTTGACACATCAGAGTAAATGATGTTGGGTTAAAAAAAAACATGGGGAGTTCCAGGTTGGTGCCAGAACAGCAGCTCTGCAGAAGTGCCCATCTCACCACAGCCTGTCCAATCACCAACACCACTTCCAGCGAGACAGAACACCAGCGCTGTACAGCCCACGGGTGACAGACGTATTATAAAAAACAGGCAAGTCAAGGGAGTGTTTTTCCTGGAGCTCAGGTTCCACCAGCAGCCATCTCATCATGGGAATGTTCCCAGCAGCCTCCGCCCAAGAAGTGGTGATGATTCAGCAGAAGTCAAACAGAAATAAACTCCAGCAGCCCCGCTCCTTCACACGTTACCAGCTATGTCAACGCAAAGAGGCTTCCATCCTTTGCCACTCGCAGCCCTGGGGCTGCAGGGGTGCCCCCACTTCCCTGCTGGAAGTCTGGAGGAGATGGGAAGGCACTGCTGGGGAGGCACAAGAGGGTCTTCAAGCACCCCTTTTTCCTTCAAACTCTTGTGCTTTTCATGCCAAGCCTGCTCATGCTCAAGCCCCCACCTACAGAGGTGTCTAGCTATCGAGGAAAGCACGAACAGCCGGATTGCAGCAAGGCCACAGTTCATCTAACAACAGCTGCTGCAAAGTAAAGAGCAAAGAGACCCGCACAGAACATCAATCTGCCCCTACTTACATGTTTTTCTAATTGCTGGTAGGGAAGACTTTACACCCATAATTTTTTCATATTTTCTCAAACACTGTTCTCTCCCTCCAGGTTTCAGAGGCACTTCCTGATGTCCCCCGGGGATAACACCTGCTTTTGCCAAAGCTGGTGGCTGTCTGTAACAACGACCCAGACACATCAGCAGCTCAGGCCACACTAAGGAGAATGAACAGACTGAAGTGGAAGTACCTCTGTGCCATGCACTTCTGCCAGTTGTTTCTTTTAGCGAGAGCACAACATACAGCTGATTCCCTCAGCCATACCCTACGTGGAGCTTCCCAGGTCACTCCACAGTTTCCTGGTACGTTATCAGCCAGCCACTGCCGAGCTCTACCAGCAAACGCGACCACGATGGAACTGGCAGCAAGCAGAGTCCGACCCCAGCTCCCTCAAACTCACCAGAATGCAGTGCCCAGGCAGGAGGCCTGAGAGCACCACCCCAGCACAGCCCCTTCCACACGTCCTGTGGTGAGCTGCAGGCAACACCCTCCCAGGAGGGCTGGGCTACTGCTTGATTTTACCAGGCATCCTGCTCCAGAAAAATAACAAAGCAGATTTACAAACCATATCATGGTCCTTAAACTACTATCAGGGCTTAAGGGCATCATTCTCTGTGAAGGAATCAAAAACTGGCAGCACAGGTGCAAGGTTCTACAGCTATTCAGATTAAAGGGAATATTTCCTCTGCCTCCTATATAGCAAGGATTTTCTCCTCCTTTTAGCTATAATTACTCGCATCGCTGTGCTGCTTGAAAAGCAGGACAGGATTAGATGAATGCAGTAATCACACAGATCTTCACACAGATTTAGCTGCACTTAAACAAATATTTGCTGGTGCTTCAGATGGATGCTGGGAGCATATTACTGTCAGGTCTGCCTGTTTTATTCTTCATTAGAGGGCAAAAATAAACTATACAAAGCAGCATATCTTGGTTCGTTTCACACAATATATAAACTAAAAACCTTTGTCCCTGGATCTCTGACAACTACAGGGACCTGAGCTTCCCACACATTGCACTTGATCAGCTCCCAGTACTAAGGAAGTCTCAGCCTTCCTGCAGACACTGGCCTAACAAGTATGTGTGTGTTACAAGCCAGAGAAATGAGACAGGAATAATCACAGTCCTTGGAAGAGATGGAAGTCTACCTGGATGCTCTGAAAATGCATGCACTCACCAAGTAAAGGGTTAGTTAGTGTTTTGAAAATTTAGCCCTGGAAGTCTAAGGCCAGGCTTGATGGGGCTTTGAGCAACCTGGTCCGGTGGGAGGTGTCCCTGCCTGTGGCAGGGGTTGGAACCAGACAGTCTTTAAGGTCCCTGCCAACCCACGCTTTTCTGTGACTCTACCTTGGCTATGCAATAGCATACAACTCAAAGCAGACACTTCTAAGTGTCTGATCAGCCACTTCATTCCAGGGTAACCTCACCCAACCAGCTCCATCAGGGATTTCCACACAGCTAGCCTAGGAAGGACAACAGCAGAACAAGGTTTTCAGCTTAGTTTCACTGCTGTTCCTCAGCTCTCTGCTCCTCCATCTCGAGGAAACTGTACCAGATAAGTACAACTCCCCAGCAGCGTCCATAGCTGCAGGCCTTACAGCACAGCTACCGACAGATGGTCACGGCAGAAGCGATGACTGAGCGTACGGAGCCTCCTCCAGCACCATGCAGGGCTGGTTACTGCTGTTCTGATGGAGGCAGCGCTCCTGCAGCTTAGCACTCCATCTGCCTCGGGCAGCACCAGCTACAGCAAGCCACTGCTGAAGGTCTGAACTCAGCTGGCTTTGCACTGAAGCAGCTCTGGAGCACTCGTATAATCTTTCTTGCAAAGACCATGTGAGAGCAGTCATTTATGGAATGAGGCGGTAGCCCATTACAGAAGGGGAAGGTATCCTCAGTTGCCCCTGCCATTTTCATTGTGACTGTCTTACCAGAGGCTACCAGGTACTGGAGAGCAAGGCGTGTGGTTGCCAGCATGCACAAACAGATGTAAAACCATGCTTCAGGCACCAGACTGACTCCAGGCTGTACTGCTGTCCTAGACGAGCATAGTGCCTCTCAGCTGCTGTCCTGCACTCGTTTCTACTACTGCAGTCAAACACACAGCAGCAGAACCACCAGACAGACCCTCAGTGTGTGAGGGGCAGCAGCAATAGGAATGCTGTTTCACACAGCAGAGGTTGCAAGCATTCACGATTTTAGTGACTTGCTGCATAAGTGGAACATCATTGCAGAAATCATTGTGTATTTAAAACTAACAGCGTTGATAAAAACCTCTCAGTTTTCCTTGGAACCATGTTTCTTTTAAAGGACTCATGTTTACTTTGGAAGTGTGTTTACTAAAAATTGTCCTCGTGTAACATGCTCTTTAAAACAGAATTCCATAACCAAACCTTAACTACACAAGCACTGCTCTACATCTCGCAGTTTATTTGTTCAGAAGTCCTACAAAAATGCCTGCGCTTCATTCCAAGGCTCATATTCTGTGTTGCTGCCTTACGGCATAAAGCCATGCTATCTAGGAACTCCCGTTGCTATTGCTGCTATGCTTTGATCATTTAGTCCCTAATATCCGTGACAGAAGCTTTCCTTGGGCTAAGCAATAATCACACCACACTGAAACTAGCCCACAAACCTGCATTAGCACACCTAACCTGTAATTTAAACCACCAACTCCACTCTATTTCAAAAACGTGTCCCATTTTTTAAAATCAACCTTGTCCTATGCGATTAAAAATGCAGAAAATTTAAATATAGTCATTTATTAGATAAGTTCATGTCTGTATTAATTTTGGGCTTTTCCAGTGCATGTCTGAAGTGTTTTTCTCTTGACAATATATTCAAGAGCCACACTACTAGCAGGGGAAGGTGAGTTGCAAGGACAATATATTATGTTGTCAAACATAGCGCATATGCAAACATAACCAGAGGGGAGATTTCACATCACAGTGCTGGTAATACGCTGCTTATTTTTGTACGGTGTCTGTTGTTATGAAATGCTGCTGGTTTGGCAGGGCCCTTGAGCAAGACACCACAGCAGCCTCAGCATAGAAACCTGCTTTAATTCATCCTAAAGAGGTGAGGGATGGGAAGGCTCTAGTCACAAAATAAGGGAGGACTGGAGCATCCCCAACTATTTCTTAGGGGCTGTCCCGGCTCAGACACAGTCCTCTGCACTGCTTTAGCACAAGGCAGGGGAACAGAGGCTGCTTGTGGACAGAGGGACTCCAAACTTCTTTTGTAGGGTCAGCATTAAAGCAAGAATATCCATCTCCTCTCCCAGGTATAATACCAAGTTCTTTTGGTTTAACACCACATCAGCTACAGCCACCAAGCACGATACCTGTAATAGCAACAGGCAGGCTTTTTGGAAATAGAATTTGCTATTTTTAGATTAACATTATTTTAAATTACCAATTTGAAATTTAACCTAAGCAACTCTAAAAGCTGCACACCTTACACAGAATGGTTGTTGTTGATCATTAGGAACCACAGACAAAGCCATGCAACGCGTTCCAGAACAACCCCACTGGTACGTTGGTGTCCTGCAGCACAGCACAGAACTGCTGCACTTCCAAAGCATGTCCCTGATCCCTGCGAACCGAACGCCTACTGCCACCTGCACTGTGCACCAACAAGAAAACAGGTTCAGCGAGTCAAGGTAAGAGCCCCAATAAGAAAAACAAGATTAATTTCTTTTTAAAAGATGGCTCAACTCACCAGGTACCTTTGACAAACCTGGTGTCACCAATCACAGACCTCCTAACGAGGAGCCCCTGCTCCAGGGCCTTCCAGTGTGTGACCGCTGCACAGGCAGTGCTACAGCCTGCATCCAGCTGCGAGCCCAGCTGGGACAAGGCACTGCATCAAAGTCTTGGACAGCAATGGTGCAAAATTCACCAAGCGAGCGGGCGAGTCCATGTGCGGCAGTTCAGAGTGCAAAGCCCCTGAGACTCAGGCCCCTGAGGCACACCACAGCTGCCAGCACCCAAGGGGTTGTTGGCACTGAGGTGACTCCTGACTGCAGCCCAGGCTCCTGCCAAGCACACGAGCCAACACTACTGTGAGGCCAGCCAAAACACTGGAACACAAAAGGACAGGAAGGGAACTTGCAAGTTACCATCAACATTTCCATCAACAGCTTTGTTATTTCACTTGGCGTTCAGTTCTCCGCTTCAAACACACCGAGCAACCACCTATTAACGCTGTTTCCCGTGAGCAGCGCTCAGCGCCCCAAGCCGTTTGCCAGCCGCACGCTGAGGCGGCCGGACCCCCAGAGTCCACCCCGCAGAGCTCCCTGGGGGCGTATCGCGACAAAACTGCTGTCCCTAGGCGAAAAGGAAGGGGCGAAGACACGAAGATACCGGACTACCGCTTCCAGGCCACCGCGACGCGAGCACTCACCTTGTAACGACTCCACCCGGCCACGAAGCTGCTCCTTTTCTAACGCCGGCTGCTCTCGCTCCCTCAAACCGCCCGCTTCGCCTCACCCGGCCCCCAAAAGCACCCACCGGGACCCGCAGCCCCGCTCGGCTCGGAGCGCTCCCGCTGCCACCCCACCGCCGCCCGGCACCGCGCAGCCGCCCTGTGAGGCCAGGCGGGAGGCGGGAAGCGGGGCCGCCCCTCGCTGACAGGAGCCTCCCGCCCGCCCCGCCTCAGCGCCCCGGGCGGGCACACAGTGCCCGCCCGCCTCTGCCTTGAAGGACCCGCAGCCAAACTGACGGGAGAAGTCTACCAGATGGCTTTTTTGTTTGTTTGTTTTTGTGAGAAAAATGATGAAAAACTGAGGAGAAATTATGCGAAAATGATGAGAAATAGATGAGAAATCCCAGATTGGCACCGTTAGGTGGTAGAGGCAGGGGGATCCTGAGCCTGAAGGGAGCTGGAGGGAAGGCAGCTGTGCTGGGAACCAGCGCTTGACCAGGAACCGCCACAGCTGATGACAGGAGTGGCTTCCCATCCCCTTCATTTCAGTTTCCTCAGAGTTTTGGAGCCAAAAGGTGGATTCCACGGAACAGAGCCCCTGGGCTGGCCCCCCCAACACCAAGTCCCTCAGGGGAGCTGCTGTGGGGGCTCCACACACATAGGGTCAAGTCAAATAGCACAGCATGCAATTTCCCTATAAGAAATAACACAATTACACTCCAGATTTCAAAATCCAAAGACCTCAAACCTCCTCAAAGTTTCTTTCCTAAAGCATTCACTTTCTGGGTTGAAAACGTCCATGGCTAAACTTTTCCTCAAGCCAGAATTTGGGGAGATTTTAAACAAGACTCTTCCTTTCATGGGTTATACAGAAATTAACATAAATAGGTTCTGGCTCAATTGTATTCCTTGGCAACCTGCTGAGAGACTTTCACTCTTGTTGAATCTTGTATTCATGTAAATAATCCTCATTAGTGCTATTTAGCAAATAGCTAAAACACTTGCTATTTAGCAAATAACACTGCAAAAACAAGGGGAGGCTACAAAACCAAGACCAGCCGATGTCAGCATGCTCATTGCAACAGACCAAGAGCCTGTGGTGGCATCCCAGGCAGGAGGAATGCGCAGCCACTGCTGCTTGGTGGGCCTGGCAGTCAAGATCACCTTCAGGGGAAAAACTGCTGTTATTTCATCAGCAACACGCACAGCAGATTCCCTGACTCTCTGCCACGCACTACCGACCACCCAAATTACTTACATCAATTAAACCGCAGCTTAATGCAGGGACTGGAAGAAGCAGCAAGTGTCTGCAGCAACACTGTCAGCTGTTTGGGAGCACCTGCAGTTCTGGCAATGGTCTCCAGCGCTGTGCTGCGGGTGCAGGTTTGTGCAAGGACATAAAGCAGAGAGTAGCCTGAGCTGTTTTATGCCACATCCTGTGAGCACTGCACTGGTCCAGGAGGAGGGTGGGCTCACCAGATTAATTGTGAAGGCCTGGTTGAGGCCAGATGCTGCATTCCCACTACATGAAAATGTGTGGTAATGGTTTAAAAAAGGTCACCAGCTGCTGCCATAGGGCACTGATAACAGCCAAGTACTGCTTACTGATGTGATGTATGAGCACAACTAAACAAGTCACAGCAATAACTGTCTCTCAACACTAAATTTTAAATACAGAACATCATTTTGGGACCCAGTGGCGTATGGCTGTACTATGCTGTACAGCTGCATGAAGAGTGTTCTGCTAGGCTAGGAAGATAGTTGGGTTCCATTAGCTCAAGCTACAGGTTTTTCATAATTTTAAATAAGCCATCTCTGATACCCTGGGGCCAGGCTGCACTGCTTTCCAGGTTTAAGTCTAGGGCTCCTCTTCTCTATAGCAAACAATCAGTGATGACAAAAAAAAAAAAAAAAAAAAAAAAAAAGATGAAACACGAAAGCAAAGCCTACATTAAAATTAGCCCACAAACGCTACATCTCCTGGGCTTAGTTTTCTGTTGGGATGTTTCATAATACACCCTTAACACGGTTCTGTTCAGAGACTGCCATTTCAGTGAACAGCAGCTCCCAAACACTTCCAGAGCAATGTTGTTCTGTGCCCACCTGACGATCCAGGTGAAACACCGCCCGTACCTCCCTCCCCTGCTGCCTCAGAGGCCGCGCTGCCCCCAGTCACGAAGCCGCTGCCCGGGGGCGCAGCACCAGGCCCGCTGCTCCCAGCTGTGCCCCGGGGCTCCCACACCGCCGCAGCCCGCCCGCCTCCCGCCCTCCTCCGCCAGCTCAGGGCTCGGGGCAGGCGGCTCCGGGGCCACGTCTGCAGCCGCCGTGTGCCGGCGGGGAAGCGGCGCCACCTGCCGGGTGCGGGCCGGGCCGCCCCCTCCAGCCGCCGGGCCTGCAGCGGGGACAGGGGGCGGGTGGTGGCGCCGCCCCCCGCGGCCCCGAGCCGGCGATAGCAGCGCCGGAGCGCCTGGGGGCGGTACCCGTGGAGATCCCCGGGGAGGGGAAGAGTGGAGAGGGGAGCGGGCACCGGGCGGGGGCTCCGGGGGGCGCCGCGGTAGCTCGGGGCTGAGGCGGGCGGAATGAGGGGCTGTGAGGGTGAAAATGGCGGCGCCGCCCCGCTGAAAGAGGCCCGGCGGGCGGCTGAGCACGCAGGCGGTAGCGTGGCCGAGTGGTCTAAGGCGCTGGATTTAGGCTCCAGTCATTTCGATGGCGTGGGTTCGAATCCCACCGCTGCCAAGAAGTTTTGGCCCCGCCGCGGCGGTGGCTCCTTTTCGCGGCCTGGCGGCACCTGAGGCAGGCGGGCAGCCCCTGCTGTCAGGGGGCAAAAAGCCGCGGGGACAGCGACCGCCCCCCGTGCGGCCCCCGGCCTCCCAAGAGAGTGGGAAATGGTGAGGTGCTGCCTGCTCCTGCCTCCCGCCCGGCCGTGCCCCGCAGCCTGCGCTCCTCAGGTCTCCTTACCCCTCCTGCCTCTGCTTTTGCCTCCTTCCCCCAGCGCTACAGGTGGGAAGGTGCAGGGAAGGCGATTCCTGGGACAAAGCGGGCAGCAGGAGAGGCAGGTGGCAGCAGAGCCCTCCCCAGCCCTGCTGTGGTGAAGGCACACTTCAGCTGCGTGGTAGCTCGAGAAGCACGTTGTTAATTTTCACAGCTACAGGGATTTGATCGGTACGACTGCTGCCCATTACAAATTACCTGCAAAACCGTAGTTGTGCCTAAAGTTTAGCTGCTAAGTGACTAAACTTTGTTGTATAGCTATCGTGGTAAAGGAAGCAGTACAAAGATTAGTGCAACCCTTAGTGGCAGATTCCTTTACAGCAACATAAATTATCTAAGGTAGAAATAATTAATAACTTTTAACTAAAATATGCACGGTTTTGACTCATGAAAACTCATACCTGCAAGTATCTGATAGGCTTTTGCCCTCTCAGCAGGTCCTGCTGCTGGTCCCTGCACCCCGCAGCAGGATGGCAAGGTCGGCAGCAGTGTTCACAGAGGCACAGCACCAAGTTCAGCAGAGTTTCAAGTGCACTTTTATTTTCCTTCATGTACAGTGATACAGCTAATTCACAAAATAAATTCACACAGTGTGAACTTCCCCTGTTCAGCTGGCTTGTGTTATTTACAGTAATATGTTCTCATTGTTGGTCCCTTTGTGTGTTCCTCAGTTCCCTAAGGTAATGAGCGTGGCAGCAGCTGTAGTCAGCCTTCCTCTATATTTTAGCCATTTTTCTTCATTGGTGAAGCACTGAAGACTGGTTGAAGTTTCTGTTCCTTTTGCAGGTCCTCATGCACTTCAGCATTCAAATTGAAAATATTTTTGGTGTGAAATACATAGATTCAACAGTCTTGACTCCAGTGTGTTTCAGTGATGATCTTTGGCCATAATTGTTTACAGTATTTTAATTTCTTAAGTACAGCTACTTACAGGCTACAATTATTATTTTTGTAGGATCTAAAATAACTGCCTGCTTATTGCATTGGAGGCAGTACATATTGTGGAGATCGAGATGATCCACGGGTAGCAGTACTGTGACCAAGTACGTGCAGTTTATGCATGTCAGTGTTTTGTTTCCTTAAAAAAATACAAAACTGAAAGGTCATCAAATCTCAGAGAAAGAAAGATCAAACTTAAACTAACAATTAACAAAAGCAAGACTTTGAGGAACATGTGATCATTCTGGGCCTCTGGTCTTGTTTTAATGTAATGGTCCACAGAATCAGCAAACACAAACTTCTCTGGGCTGTACCCTAGCTGATTCCGTGCCTTGTCTATTCGAAATGTATGAGTTATGGAAATATTCTGCACCTGTAGGGCAAAAGAGTCAACATACAAAGGTATGAATACACAGGAAGTTCAAACAAAGTCTGTAAATGGTAACAAAGACCCAGTTAGAGAAAATGTAAAATTCAAAAAATACATACATTTTATATATATATATATATATACATATATATATATATATATATATACATATCAAAATCCGATTGAAATGTCACATTGTCTTTACTATTGTTCACTCAAGAGAAGTTTGAAAGCCCTAAGAGGCAGGGAAGGCTGCAAAGCACAATATTCTACTCTTGAAAACATCCACAAAAACTGTTCTGCACACTTGTTTATCTATCTAAGGATGCAGGTAAAAGCCATCTCTTAGGAGCCTAAAGATCTTCAAAGATCAGGTCCCGACTGACCAGCCAAAGCCATACAGGATGTTGGGCCTTGGAAGGAAGGAACTGATGAAGCAGCCTCTCCCAAATTGCAAGCCTATGCTCTTATCTTCTCAAAAAATATGGTGATGAGTGTAAAATAATTGCCTAAAATGTACCTGATGCATACATTTGCCCTGGAATCTGGAAGCAGAAGATGTACTGGGTGGATTTTACTTCCTGCTGACTTAATCTCAAATTGTGCCTCAGTATTCACATGGTGTGTATGCATCCTGTGGGAATAAGGGGAGCTTACAAACAACTTTACCTCATTTCTGGTCAGCAGGGGGGACAGTTCAACAAATGGTTTCAGCATCAGATGAAGATACTCCATTATCATGGCTGCATAACAAAAGATTTCTACTTGAGGTAAGAATAATAAGTTGCTGTGCCATTATGATTTTGGTCTATCTCAACAGCAAAAGGAAATCACATGTCTAACAGCTCAAGGCACCATTACTATCATCAACAGGACTACTTGCTTACAAGGAGTTGGATCTTTAATCAGCCTGTCTTAGGGTGATTGCGTAAAAAGGGTTTGGAGGGTTGGTGACAGAGCTAGTATAAAGATCTTCAGACTTCATAAAAACATGAGAAAAACAAACTATTCTGGATTGGATTCTTTTTTTCTTCCATTTGGGTTTTGATTTTGGGGGAGCATGGGGTACAGGAGTACAATAAATTAACCCCTGCAGGCAGAGCAGATACTCTTTAACATATTTCATGAAGTCATTGATTATTACATTCAATGTTTTACATTTATACCATTTAATCCAAAAACTTATACATTTAGTAAGTCTTACAAAACAAAAACCCTGCTATTTTAATAGCACTTAAATAACAGATCATTCTCGTTTTAACACACTGCATAGAGCTGAACTTCACTGATGCACGCTAGATGAGGTCGCAGCATATTTTATACATGAAAATTAAAATTGTAGTCACATTAAGAAAAAAAACAAACAACATTGTAATTTGGAGCAGTGGTGCTCTGGGCAGGACAGAGAAATGTTGGTAAAGTATTTTTACCTGATATATAAACCAAGGAAGTAGGAATACGTATCCAGGGCTTACTACAACCTAAACGTTCAAACTGAAAGAGATTTAAAAAAAAAAGTGAAAAAAAAAATAAAAACAGAAACCTCAAACAAATTTTAAAGTTTCAGTCCAAAAGATATTTATGGAAGCATTTACTAATAAAACAGAAAAGTTAATAATTGCTATTAGTATTTGTTTTCATTTTCTAGGGTATTCTAGTTAAACGTCACTTGAAGACTCTGTAATTTTCAAGTGGCAGTCTTAAAAAAGTATAAAAATGGATTATAATAATTGACCTAAATGTCATAGCATGCTGACACCTTATATAACCTTGAGACATATTTATAGTTTTGAGCCCATCATTAACAGCAAAATGATCTTTTGAAAATATTTTATCTTACAGATTAATAATAATTTATTTTTTTTTTTTGTCCATGTTAAAACAGCCACTGTTAACATCTGAATGCCCAAGAAATTAGGATAATGGCTGTTATAATGAGGATGCTGGCTTAGATGGTCCTTTCATCTCAGTAAAGACAGTTGCTTTTATATAATATTTTAGGTAGGCTTTGTTAGAGCATTAATCAAACTGAACTTCAAGCAGGAACTAAACACACATTCATAGCAGAACTCTGACACCGAAAGGAAACATACCAAATACATCATATGCACACAAAAGCCAGAGTTTTATATAGTCAAATAAGTTAATATATTTGGAGATAAATCATATATTGTACGTACGAGTGGAGTTAACCATTCAAAAAGGTTGAATTTTTCACCGTCATTAATGAAATACACCTGACCACTCTGTTAAAGAGGTAAAGAAGAGACAGGTTAATAAAAATAATACTTCATATGTGTTGACTTCACTCCTTATAAATAGCTTAAAAATTATGCAAAATCTTTTCTAATCTTTCCAATGTGCTTTTAAGGGTAGTGCTTCTAGGTCAGATAAAAAATGTGTTTACAAGGAGGAAAATGGTTGCAACTGCTTCTAAAGTCAATGTACGTAAATGAAATGTGCTGACAGCTTTTATTTATGTATGGTATAGGAAGAATTGATTATTGCAGCTTAGAATATTAAGCCTGGACCTATATGTGGAAACAGGGATAAATTTGCCTGAATATCCAATTTCATTTCCAATATCAAATATTCTTTGCCCATCTTCCACAAATGGCAAATATGAAAATGCAAAGGTGGAGATGTTCTTGAGGAACTGAGTATTCCATCTCCTAACAAACTGCAAAGCCAGTGCTGCCACAGCCCAAATTATTCATGGCACGTTTGTCAATAAAAATAAAGACAGCACAAGCTAAAGGACACCACCACAAACATGAAGTACTATTACTACAGTAGCCACTGTAGTACAGGATAGAGCAGTAGGATCCTCTGTCAAACGAAAACTGTGGTGTTTTTATTTACTTACAGCTATGTAGTTCTTTTCAGGGGTGAGAGCTTCAGCAGCTAGAATTTGAGCTTGTACAAGATTCTCTGCATGCACCCAGTTCATTTTAGCAGAAGGATCCCCAAACTTGAAGCTAAGTAGCCCTCTCTCAATGTTCTTCTGTAGACATAAAACAAACGTGAAACCAAAGAAAGATGAGTTTTAAAATGTAAAGTGTCTTGTCCAGGTAAACATACTGTTTGTCTATACTTTGAAAAAATACATGAGTCAATTAAAAAAAATCAAAAGAAGTACAGTTTAAGAAGCAATGGAAGCAAATTGCTCTAAGAGATAGTTAGGTTGTCTAGTAGGGAAATGCTTCTGATAGCTAAGAACTAATCTATATTGCCTACAGGGGATCAGATTCTCCATCAATGAATGTGTAAGAACAGATTAGACAAATATTTGTTAGAAGCAGTCAAGGTATATTTGGTTTTGCATGTGAGAGAAGGACTAGATAACCTCTCAGGGCCCCCCTTAGTCCTCACTTTCCTATAATTCTGTTTCTTTTATCTGAGAAGCACATAAATGATTTCATAAAAAATCACTTATATGTGTAAAATTGATTTTGTTCCAAAAATCCCTCAGTAGTGTGATATGCCCCATTGGATAACAGAAAATTATTCTGGGTAGGTAGAAGCCATTCTGCCTGAATGTACTAGTGTGTGCCTTTCCTCCAAAAACCAATTACATGGTCTCAGGTGTCCAGAAATAAATTAATGTCTATCTCAAGTAGATAATGCTTCCATAGCAGGGCTGAATTGGATATAAGAGCAGCACTGCAAATTTTCTATTTCCTATATTCAGTCCATAGAGAAACACAATGTCTTTTTCCAGACTTACTTATCTATCATTTTGCCTGAACCCTATCTTTTGAATACAATACATCTCGAATTTAGAAAAAATAAGTCTGTTCTAAGGATAATATTTTATTGAAAGGTAAAATGTAGTTCTGAATGGCTCAAAAGTATTCACAAAATTGGATCAAATCTAACAAATAGCTTTGCCTGGGAAAAAAATGGAAGGTAATACGAGGTGTCACATTTTTTATTTAGTGGATGTTGTAGAAGCTACAAAATGTGACAGTTAAATACAATACCTTACACTGGGCTCACAATAAATAAGCTTAGAATTTTAAATGAAATTAACAAAAGACAGTATTTATTTGAGGGGCTAAAGAAAGCATCTTAGGTTTACCTTAAATGGCACATGACATTTTAAAATATGGTTTTATTTAGAAGATGATAAAGTATATTTCAGTTAATTTTAACACAATTCCCCACCTCAGACACAAAAGAAAAAATATTTTTTACGTGGTAAGCTTGAACTATTCTCAAAGCTGTGCATAACTTTATATTTTGCTGATCCTTTAAAATAACTGACTCATATAACTCTACAGAGATCATATTCTAAACACTGTACTATTCCTACAATTTAAAAAACAGCAAGTGAAAAACAGCAAAACATGAGCTCCTCAGCTGTTTGCCCTTTAGTAACATATTGTACTGGAGGGTGCATCTGACACCTTAACTTGTCTCTTTGGACAGTGAAAGCTGTTAATAACTGAGACAAGAAAAATAAGATATTTGTTGTATCTCTTTTCATAAGTATTTTAAACCACTTGGTATAAGTTGCATGCAAATACACATTCGGAATATCATAGATTGGTCTGAATTTTATAATTATAGTAAGCATTACATTGTAAAGCTGGATTTACATGTATTTATATTAAAAGTATGTTTTTAAATGTACTATGCATTCTTTACAGATGAAAGAGATTGTCTGATAAAAAAGTTATTTTCAACAGACAATCAAACTGTTAAATAAGCAGGTCAGTAAATCTGTAACACATGTAAGTGATGTTGGTCTATATTATAGAAATTTCTGCTGACTAAAAATTAAAATACATACTGCTAGCCTTGGCAGGTGTCTTTGCTCTTCTGGTCCATAGATGCCTGGTGGGCGAAGAACACAAGTATAGAGTATTCCACCTCCTAGAAGAATTGATAAAACTATCCTTAAGTGACTTTCAAATGATTACAATATCAATTGCATGAACTAAAGAATGCTGTAGCAGAACTTACTCTGAAATAAATTAACCTCACCAGCTTAAAAAATACTACATACCAAAAGGTACTGAATTAGTAGTAGAATATTAACTTGGCAGAATCAGAACATGCAAAATATCAAGATGGGATTCAGAAAAATCCTGCCAGCTAGACTCCATGCCAGGGGGCTGGAGTAGATGAACTTTAAAGATCCCTTCCAACCCAAACCATTCTATGAATATTCAAAGCACTGGCATAGTCAAATTCCTAAAAATTACTAGGTATTTCCAAACCTTTTACTAACCAGTCCTTTGTCTCTGTGCCAAAGCAGCCAATGAGTGTGCCAACTGTGCTGATGAGTTTGCTGATGTAAGCATGTCATTGGTAAAAAAGTGAAATGAAACCAATCCCATACAAAATTATTGAAGAGAAACAGTGTCTCACTAGCTGTGCAAGATAGAGCTGAATGGCTCTCAACAGTAGGCACATCCTGCTCCCACTAGAACTAGAACTTAGTAACTTCGGTAAGAGAAAGTAAGGACCATCGTGAAAATCCAGTCACTTCCGAAGTGCATCTGTTGACTGGTTCATCATCTGCTAATAACTGTTCTCAATAGTAGAAAACAAGCAAAATACTCAATCCTGCTGATGGCACAGGATCAAAACGGGATGTTTGGAACAGTGACTGATTAAAAACTCACTGAATCATTTTAATCCTTCGCACAGGTAAACTAGTGTAAGCTTCTAATTTAATTGAGAAATGCAGAACAGAATATTCCTTCTAAAATTAAGAGTGACTTTGATGTGTTGAGCTGCTGGGAAAAGAGGAAATAAGGAAAAAGAACTTTATTCGTTGAATAGAATAATTCCATTGGTGTGAAACGCTCATCAATGACTTAAAAACTCTTTATAGCTCTGTGAGTATCAAGTGAAGAAAGGCTTTTCTGTAAGTTGTCTACAGCTAAATTTAGCTCAGTATCACTTGGTCACATGGAATCATGTTGCACTTTACATTAATTTGTTTTGCAATGACAGTTACAGTATCTCATAGGTGAGTTTAAGTATTCAAGTGTATTGAGGCTTCCTCAACATGGAAAACTTTGGAAAGCACTAATAAATAATTCCAGGCTGTAGTATCAGGTGCCTTATTCAGATTTTAATATATAACTATACGGAAGGAGGGGAACAATTTAATCAGCATTCATGTTTTACTTAAGTTGGATAATACTATGACATTAAACACTTGTAATAGTTTAATTTGTACCTATCTTTGTCTTTTTGATTAAGATGCTGAATTTATTGCTGCCATGTCAAAGTCTTAAGTTGACACTGTGGGGGTTACAATTAAAAGTTATTTTTAAGAAATAATCGTTCAGTTTGGGAGACGGGTAGGTAATTTGATTTCATAACTGCTGGACAATCTTGTTCACTGAAGGACCGATACTGGATACAGGATGTTAGAAAAGGACAAGAAAAAAAGGTGTAAATTCCAGTATGAGTTTATGCTAACACAAAAGTACCTGCTAGTGGAGTTCCATTAGCTGCTAGTACCATTTGTTCTGCAATTGATTTGGTTCTGGAATAATGATCAACATGCTACAGAGAAAAAGCAAATATGTTTGTATGTATTCTTAAAATGACAGAGAGAGGCATTGCTTCTCCACTCACTTAGCAGATGGTAACAAACACCACAAAAATACAGAAATTTTTAGGTATTGGCTTAGGATAAAATACAAGCATATTGCAAAGGCAAGCAAGTAGTTTTGCTTATGCAAATCCAGTTAATTAATTTCAGTCCATTTGAGAAGTAATGAATATATGTATGCTTTGAATGCTGCCAAGAAGGTAATTGATCACTACTTCGTAATCTGGATTTGTTTTTCAAAGACATCATGATTAGTCTGAATTCTCCAGTTCACTTTCTTGTGGCACTCCCAGAGAAAATATTATTCAACATATTATTCAAAATATTTTTCAGTATTTTCTTTACCCATCTCTGCTTCTCAAAAGACTGTAAACTAGCAGATGGAGAGAGGAGGGACATAAAAATCAACCATATACACAAAGCAACCAGAAGTACTACTTTTTAATTAAATGCAATAAAATCATATAAAAACAGGCTGCTTTTCTATATCTGTACTATGTTGAATATAAATTATCTTCAGTAAGGGAGAAACAGACAAATCATATAAATAATAAATGGCCAAAGAGGCACCAAGTGATATAACACAATCCCTATGTCCAGGTGGAATTTCACTAATGTGAATGGGACACTGTATGAGTTATTTTCCAAAATAAAGAGCCTGATAGAAAAAAATAAATATGTACTGCAATATATATAAAACTGTGATGTGTTAAGGTTGTGAAGAGCATTTACAGAGTATAAAGTGCTTTGCTTTTTCTTTTTTCTTTCTTGGCATTGGATTATGGCATCAGGCAAAACATGGTCATGAAAATTCCAGGCTTTTTCAGAAAGAAAGTAAACAAAAAGGAAACTTGAGAAAATAATACAACCAAAATACCTTTTCTATGGGAAAATATGGCACAGTTTCCTCATCACCATCTTCAATAGGAAGCCCTCCAAACACGACATTTACTGTACTGGTGTATATCAATCTGCTGATGTTCCTTTGTTTGCAGGCTGTGGCAATATATAAAGTAAATTAGTTTAGTGGAAACTTTAACAGTATGGAAAAAAAAAACAAAACTGTATGCACTGGCAATGCACCTTTTCTGAGAAACTGTCAAATCTTAGAAGAGCAAATCCATCCATTTCATGATTGGGTAATTTAAACTGCAAAGCATATGGAAGATATCAATTAAATAGAAAATATCAGTTCAGAACCAAGTGCTTTATAATCATTTGCTGTATCCTAATTTGGATACCGTAAACTAACATTGTGCCTTGGGGATGGCTGCTACCAGCCTAGTGAGATGGGCTGTCAGCCCTATCAGGTAGGTGGCTAGAAAACTTTCTGTTTAAAGATCTGCCCACTACCTGTGTACAAGCTATTGGACAACAGTGAGGTTTAATGCTATAAAGTTTAATGCTACATGTGGAAGTTGTTAATGTTTGCCATGCGTACAGATTCTGCCATCAGGTTAAACATGATTGTGAGCAGCTGAAGTAGTTGAACTACAGTGCTGGCCCTCATGTCATACCCCATAGCAGAATCAGGTATTAAAGAAAAAAAAACACAAAACAACAAATCATTGCCCTGTTTTCTCAGTTTCTGCCAAAACTGTGAAGCATTTGGTAAAAAATAGTGTCTGCCAACTAGTTTTTTTCTAAGTGGTATGATATTTTGATAAGTTATACCAACACCCAATGGCAAGGTTAGATACCTACCATCAATGATGAACCTTGTTCCATTAATGTTTACAGTTTCAATCTCTTCTCTGTGCAACTAGGAAAATGAAGAAATTGTGCATCTTTGAATAACACATTTTAAATTCAATAGGTTAATGTTGCAAGTGTCCACAGTATCCACAGATAAAGGTAATGAGTGCTTTGTTTTTTAAACAAAAAAAATTTAGATGACTGTCTTAGACTTCCAGAAATCAAATCATCATTTCTAAGCTACACTTGTATTTTTCTTGTATTTTTACAGACTAGCTTGCTTGAAGCAAAGAGAATCATGGTGCTTCTGAACTCATATTTCCAATGATTATACAACAGGAACAATATGTTAATTATCCATGTTTCAGCAGCACTTCACTGACCAGTTGGCTCTATCCAAAGCAATTCCAAGTACACACTGCCCAGTTGCAAACATCTTTTAATAAGCTATTCTATCCAGCAAAGGCAGTTACTGAAGTTAATTTTATTAAATAAGGTAAGAAGGGGTGTATGAATTGTAACTTCAATCATAAAAAATTGTCGTTCAGAGTCTGACATCAAGTGTATTTTTTTACTTACCAATGGTAAAAAATTAAGACTTCAAATACAACACTTATTACAATTGAGTTATATAAATAAACAGTTACAATCAAAAGTTATATATAAAGTATAGGTTTCATTCTTCAGTGACTTTACACTTACGAGTTCCATTGCAAAGGTTTAGGAAAGGTTGGAGGGAGCCTGTCTCCCTTGTCTGTCCTTTTGTCCTCCCAATATTTCAGCAATTCTCATGGCCATTTCCAACTCAAACGCCCTCCCTGGCTACTGTTAGTGCCTCTAATAGTAAGGAAATAATTTCACAACTAAGAAAAGAGTACTGTAAGGAGACTATTTGTAGCTAGCACATCAGCTTGCACCGAGCAATTCACTGAAACAGCATGGGAATGGATTCAGGTTCTCAGGATAATCCAAAGAGAAAAAGTCTAACATGCAGTGTTACAGCATCAAACCTCTCATCCTCAGTGTGAGCAGTCACACAGAAAGGTACAAAACTATTTGAACTCACTTGCTCTCTTCCTGACATTCCATATGAAGCTACATGAAACACGCAGTCAGCCCCTTCACAGGCTGCAAATAAGGCATCATAATCCCTGACATCTGCCTGTAATACATAGGAAAAGATACTTGGAATTGAAATCAAAACTGTAGGTTAGCATTTGTCATATAGTAGTTTAGTATAGAAAGAATCTATATATATAACTGTACCTACTGTATATTCTGGGACTGAAAATTAGATCCATTTCAGTACTTGCTGATAATTATATATTTCTTATGTAGAACTCACAGGACTTTAAAAGCCTTCATTAAGCCTCATAATATCCCTATGAATTACGGAAGTGTTCTATTAATTTTACAGCTGAATAAACTAAGGTCCAGGTGAGGGAAGTGACTTGATCCTTCAGAGACAGGAGATGAAGCAGGTACTCTGCTACACATTACAGATTTCATTGCTTTCCTTATTTCAGATGCATATTAAAATCCAGCTCACAAAGAGTCATATGGGATATTCAGTTTTAAAAGTTCTTGAAATTTGCAATGATTTGCAATTTGCTATTTGGATTCTGTGAAAACTAGTAAGACATTATGGAAAAGGCATATGGAACTAACTGTTATGAAAATGTGTTTTATCATACCTGGATACACACTACTCCATCAGGAATTTCCCAGATAGGCTTGTTTATGTCATACAGAACAACAGAAGCTCCTGAGCTGGCAAGAGCACATCCCAGCTTGTATCCAAAATAGCCTCCGCCTCCTGTCACCACCGCTCTCATATTTTTTTCATTCTGTGCTCCAGCATTTCCTTTCACTTTAGCATTAGGAGGTTGGTGCCAGGGTTTTGTTCTCCCAATCAGGATAAATTTTCTGTCAGTGAAATAATGTCTTCTATTACCAGACACATGTACCAATTTCTTCTCCATTGTAAAAATTGCTCCATAGTGCTCCTGGATGCAGACAATTCCAGGGAGTTTCATGTTAACAAGCTCTACTCAACAGCAGCAGTGTCTTACTTTAATGCAACCTGTTCAAAAGAGATAAAGACAAAGCAAAACACTAGCTACAAAATTTCCAGACTCCAAAGATTTCTCTTGCAGGACCAATTTATATTTCCCGTTCTGGTGTTGTAGCTTAAAGCTGGCCTTTAGGGGTCGCATGTGATGCAGAGTTGTACCTGGACTTGAAATCTTGAGTGTCAGGAAAACACTAAACAAATTGCATTGAAGTTTCTATACTCGAAAAACAAGCAAACAAGACCAAGTGAAACAGCAGAACAAAACTTCCTCTGGGGCAAAATAAAACTTTAATGCTTCTTTTACTTGTCCCTGGTTTATTACAAAGACATCTGGGAAAAGTGATGTTTTCAACCCCATTCTAAGGAGCAGCTGAATGTCAATTAAAAATATACTACGTTTTTATTACTGGTGGTGGTTGGAGTTGAGTATTTCAGATGGAAAGAAGAATGCCTAGCACTCATTTTCCGTCTTTAGGAGGTGTATTGGAGAACAAGTCTATCAAATCCCTTGCTTTTTATCGGAACTGAAGTGCAATAATTGCTACGAGACAGAAAAGAAAAAAAAGAAGAAGAAGAAAAAAAAAGGTCTATGAGTGTATTAGTCAAAAAGTAGTAGCTAATCATTTATTTTTAAAAAACGAGTGTTCTTTCCCATTCATAAAGCAACAGCCAGGGGTTCATCACTGACAGACACCACATTTCAGAGGCTGCAAGTCCTGATTACCGGCGTTACCCCATCCCCGCGCTGTGCCTCGATAAAACATTAAAAGCCATCGGAGCTCCCGGCGGCATTCTCCGCATCTCACTTGCAAATTCGCCAGGGCAGGCAGGCGGCGAGGGCAAGGCTGTGCCACGGAAACTCCTGCTCCCCTGGGTGACCCGGAGGGGCCGGCGGCCCCGCCACGGCCCGGCCCCGGGGGGCGCCGCTCGGTTGGGCCCCGTTGGGGCCGTTGGGCGCTGCCCCACCGCGCTGGAGGCTCGGCGGGGAGGGGGCTGCGGGTCGGTCCCCGGGGAGGCCCCCAGAGCCACCGAGGAGCCGTGCCCTGGGATGTGGTGCTCACCTCTGCAGCCCCCCACGGGCTCCCGGGGTCCCTGGGGTCCCGCAGCATCGCTGGGCTCCCGCAGTATCCCTGGGGGCCCGGGCATCCCATAGCACCACTGCATCCCACCACGCTCACCTCGCAGCACCTTTGGGACCCCACAGCCTCCCTGGGGTACTGATGATCTCTCAGCATCCTGCAGATCCCGCAGCATCCCACAGCATTCTGAAAACCTCTCGGCATCCCCAGGTCCCCACAGCATCCCTGAGACCCCACAGCATCCCCAGGCGGTTCTTACCTCCACGTGTCTTTTGTGACCACTCCAGGAAAACATACCACTGGGAGCTGGGGCTCTGTTTGCGCTGAGACACCTGTTGAGAGGGTTGTTCAGGAAAAAAAACAGCATCTCTCAGTTACCGTTTGGATAGTCATTGCTGGGGCATGGCTCAGAGAGATGCAGAGCATCAGAATCACCTGCAAAAGAGCAGAAAATCCCAGAGAATAAACAGTCATAAGCAAACAGGCACTAAGGTCCCTGCCCTTCTGAACTGGCAGCAGGTTTCTGGTCCAGGGTCCCTTGTGCCTAGCAGGATGTGAAAAGGGTCAGGAGCTGCAGAATTTTAGAGTTACCGGTTCCAATGAAAACCAAACCAAACCAAAAAGAACAACAAACCAAGAACGCTGAACACACTAACCTTCTCCATCATAGCTGTGCCATGTCTGAGTGTTCATATTAAATTTTAATAATTTAAAGACATACTTGCGATTATGTTAGGGCATAAGTAACATTAATAGCCAGCCTAGACAGGCTCTGTAAAGGCTGGCAGAAATGTGACAGCTGGCTATTCCAACTGAAACTAAAAATTGTCTTACAACTTCAAATACTGGAGTTTTTATGATGGGAAATAAATTAAATGTAGCCAGTTAGTATTAATCAGTACTGCTGTAATAGAGATGTAGAAAGTGTCTTACCTGAAATAACACATCAGAGAAGGTTTGACATTCCAAGACTAGAGCAGCAGGACTCCACAGGGACTTGCAACCACAAAGCCAGTGAGTTCTTGGGTTACTCCTTGCTGAGGAAGATCAAAAAAAAAAAAAAAAAGATCCTACGGAACGCTGGAATGCACTTCTCAATGGGCTTCAGTCAACTGGCTGACTTCTCTTCTGAAAAGTGGTGGTGTAGTATGGGATGCAGACCTAAGCTATTAGTCTAATAAAAGCAATATATGAAAGATTCATAAATAATGAGTTTAAAGGCAAATTAAATATGTTTGCATATAGTTAAAATGCTCATGCTGTAAAGTAACTTTATACGTGCGGGTTTTATTCTGCATTTCTAAGCAATGAAGGTTGATGCAGCACCTTCTGCAGTGCTTGCTTGTCTGACAGTCAGCTGCACCCCAGTATTGATAAATTGTGAACATAACTGGTTTTATCCACTTAGCCAAGTTTGATTAAAGTCTCATATATATGGAGTTTCTTTAAGTTTCCTCAGAATAGGTAGTCAGGTACAGGGGAGAGGGCTGATGAGTGCCCCTGCTAAGGGAAGATGCACAGTTTGAGCTCAGTTTGTATCTTTAAATGCAAACCTGTAAGAGCCCAGGCTTTACTACTTTCACTGCACAGAAAACTACTGTTCAAAACAAATAAACAAAAAGGTAAACCAAGTCTTTGCTCACATGTGCTGCAGTGGTAATTGTGGTTGCTCACATTTTCCTTTCACTGTGTTTTATCTTGAGATAGTAACATTTTATTGTAGTGATGCTGCTAGCACTCCTGTGTACCCTGTGGATTTAAAGATACAATGAGAACATTTCCATGAATTTGTTGGTCTTAAAAATCCCGTAAAATATTAATACAAAGGCACGATAAATACAGAGCGGAGATAATCAGACAGCACAGCTTTTCTATCACTCTCTTCTGTGACTCACCCCAGGAAGTCCAGCTCTCCTCATCCATGTTGGGTGCAAGAGAGGGAGCAGCCACTCCCTGGTCAGAGCAGAGTTGGTCCCTGAGAAAAATGTTTGTGATGGGTACCTCATGAATATTCATCTGGCATACACATTGTATATGTACACATAGTACACATGCAATACACGTAGCTCATGTAGTATAATCCAGCCAAGAAGCAACTAATGTAAATCTTAAGGAAGGAGAAGAGGGAGGTTGGATCCTCTCTCAGGGCCGACTGCTTGGTTTGCCTGCTGACACTGCAGTGGCAAGTCACCGAGCGAGCAGCATACCAGCGCTGGTACAGGGTTACGGATAGCATGACTTGGCTTCATTTACAAGGAGAGGCAGCAGTAACTCCTTGCTGAACTCCAGCAGTCTTACGTGTCATCCCTCTCTCTTTGCACAGACTTCTTAAAAACAGTAGCTGGTTCAGTTATGATTTATTACTGCATCAAAAAAATATTTCATTTACAAACACGTGTAATGATACTTTATTACATCTTTTACACAGGTTTTGAACAACAAACTATTTCACATAAATATGACATTCAGTCCTCTCCCACCTGATACATATAGACATTATATAAATATTTACTTTTATTTTTTTTTTATATATATTTCCCAGGTCTTCATAATTCCTCACATAGCTGTAGCAGCGGCTTCATCAGAGCAGTTTCTTCATTAGGGCCACCACCTTGCTACAACACTGCAGTGCTACAATGGTTCCTCTTCCAATTTCTTATGCTCCTGGATTATCATTTTTAGAAAGATATTCTCAGTATGAAGTAATCATTTATGAAGATTCATTAAAACTCTTCCTGCACCCATTGGTGGTGAACTCCTTTGATTTTGTGACACTCCTTTGCTTTTGTCCTATGAGAACATTTCTTGATATGTTCTTGATATGTTGATATGTTCTCGCATTTTCAGTTTTGTTTGTTTGTTTTTAAGATCAGAGAGAAGTCATCACAGTGATAAGAATAAGGAATAAGAACAATAAATTCCATAGTGACTGAGGAATATACTATGACCAGATCATTAATACTCAGAAACAAAATTAGTTTTTCTGGAACAGGTGGGTAGCTATTTGGTTTTAGAAGAAATAAAGAATCATCAAACTTAATAAAAGGCCAAAAGCAAACAACATTTTAAGGAATGTGTGATCTTCTTGGCAAATAGGTCTTGTTTTAAGATAATGATCCACAGAATCAGCTAATGAGAATTTCTTTGGTTTGTAACCAAGTTGATTTCGTGCTTTATCTATTCGGAAAGTGTGAGTTACAGTAACGTTCCATACCTAGAATCCAAAAGGACAGTTATGGAAGTAACTTTAATATCTGTTTTTTTAGAACTTGGATGAAAATACATTATCAATGATATTACAATGGAATTAAAAACATGAATAAAGATAGACACTCAAAAATGTACATATTTTGGAGTCAGATTCTGTTCAGAGCTAATAGAATGAGTTTATGTAGCTGACAGATAAAAAGCCGAAGTTGTATTACAACATTCTTTGTGGACTGGGTGGAAAAGCAGTTTATCACACTTACTTCTCACTTGTGAATTTACGATCTACAAGTAAGAAAGTAAGACAGAATTAAGGAAATCCTATGCAACAAAACAATGCACTTCACTCAAACTGGCTCATCTGTACACAGAAATATGTTATGGAATTGGATGACTATTGAGGGAGAATGGTGTGGCTTCTCAGCTGTGCAGAAATGCACATATAAGGAATGGAAAACATGCCCTATTGGATGATTATATCCTCCATGTCTAAAAGCAGGGTACCTGTAAAAGTGCTCAAGTTGCACAGCCTCAATGATTTCTGCTTCAGATGGAGAACTAATGTAGAAATAAAAACAGATAGATAAACTGTGGAATAACTGAAAAGCTATAGTGTAAGTTAATAAGGTCCATTCAGTTCCTTCAGTGTCCTGTTATGTTGCTGGTACAATACAGTAAGAAACTAGATGGCAGATTAAAGTGTTTTGATTTGTTTTATATTAATTTACTTTTTTATATTTTACTTTTTTTTTTTTTTATATACTTTTTTATATTACTTTAATGGACTTTTTAGTTATTGGCTAGCCCTATATTATTACTGCTACCACACTGAACCAAAATCCTTGCTCTGAATTCTTGGACCACCTTCCTTTAACAATCAGTTCCACAGTATACAACTGCTCTCTGGAAACAATGAAGTGCCTGTTATCCTCGTGCCAGCTCCATGTCAGTTGCTCTGTCTTGCACCCCTACATTGCCCCCTGGATCACCTAGTCTTCAAGTACAGATTAATTTCTTATGATTTTATAAGAGGTAGTCAGGATGGCATGGAAAATGAGGCTACAAAAAGACTGCCTATGCCCAGAATAAGCTAAGCCCTGAGCAGAAAAAGAGAGCTCTAATATCTGTACAGAGGGTGTATCACATATTTCATGAGAATTTTCATCAAAAATATATAAACATTCCCTGTCTTTAAATATTTACCTCATTCCTTGTCAAGAAAGGTGTAAAGATAAAAACTGGCTTTAGTGCCAGGTGCAGATACTCCATCACAGTGGCTGTAAAAAAGAAAATTAATTAATGAGACAGCTAGATAACAATAAACTAAGATAATGCTGACATTGCACATCCTATAATTCATAGTGATATCAGAGGATGCAATGAAGATACTGCAAGGCAGTATTTAATTTATAAAGTAAATGATGAACTCAGTTTATTAATAGCCTTTAAACCTTATCTGCTACTATTAATGCCAAATGGCATAAGTGATTATTGTATTAATTATAATAATGCTAAGTTAGATAAGTTCTACAGTTTGGGCCCTGAATCTTATAAAACCATTAAACAGCTTTACAGACATAAGGAAAAAATTAAAATAGCATAATAATCAAGTATGTAGTTCATTATTTTACCTGCTATGTGAACCAGGAGAACAGGAATATGTATCCAGGGTTTCCTATAGCCTAATTTTTCGAACTAGAAAGGGTGTAAGAGAAAAGAATAACAGAGAATTTGTATTGATTTGAGGGTGTCTATGAAGCATGAAAATGGACAAATGAATATTGATAAAATATATCTAAACTTTTCCAGTTAATCTTCCTATCAATACTGGTAGTAAGAAATACAATTGAAACCCACAACTACTTTGGTGTCCACCTCACACCCTTCAAATTGAATTGGATGGTGAATAGGAAACAATGCTATTTCCAAGGAGCCAGTAATTGAGATGGGAATACTTAACTATAATTAGATACAGGCCCATAGTTCTCCTGAAGTCAGCTTTCTGGAAGTCTTTTCTGTGTTGGCATTGCAAGATCAAAACTTAAGCAAGTTCCTAAAATCCCAGCCTGCTGGTTATAATGTTGCCTCATTTTATCTTTTAAGATGTGACTCTAAATGGCCTTCTCTTTTGTGCTGCAGCAGATAGCATAACAGAGAATTAACCAATGGCTTTAAACCATCTCCCAGATACTAATAGTAGAAGTTTTCATGCACTATGAGATACCTCTTAGCTAAATTCTCTTAAAATAATAAGGGCCAAACTCCATAGATATGCACATGCAAAACTTCCTTAAAACCAGTGGAATTTTGGAATATGCTAGGAGAAAAGGACAGATTTTAAGTTCAATGTTAGATAATTCAGTAATTAATGTGCATTGGACTTCAATTAGTTAGTACAGTCTTTTAGTTAACTAATTGAATAGGGCATGTATGTTCAATTAAAGCTAAATGTGTGTTCAATACATACTAAAGGGACTATCCATTCAGAAAATACGACATTTTCACCATCGTGTATGTAATATGCCTGTCCACTCTGTTAAAGAAACAGAAAAAGCAATTAGAAAACCACTATACATAGGATGGCATTTTGTTTCTTTTTCATACCCACCTATCTTTGTTGATTTTGTGAATAGCATACCAGCATACATTCAGTGAATATACACAAAGCAGCTCAACAAACTACCTTCATTGAACTTCATTGCGATTTCAAACAAGTCTCATACTTTTTTGTAACCCCATGGTGATAGCAGAGATACCAAGGATTAATGATGTTGTAATGTAGATCAGAGCTTGGTTTCACTTTGTAGCAATGCAATTGTTAGATCATTTAGTCTCTCACGATATGTAGAGGACAGAATTATCTTCATGAATTTAACAGAGGTAGCTACACTGACAGAATATTAATAAACAGCTTTTTAAGGTGTGAAGCTGCACACCAGTTTTGAGAATTTGGTACGGTAGGCATTGGAACAGGTTGCCCAGGGAAGTGGTGGAGTCACCATCCCTGGGGGTGTTCAAGGAAAGGTTGGACGTGGTGCTTAGGGACATGGTTTAGGGGATGACATTGGTGGTAGGGTGACGGTTGGACCAGATGATCTTGGAGGGCTTTTCCAACACTAATGATTCTATAACCTTTTGGAGAACTTTTGATCTCAAAGCACAGAAAAGAAACTTATTGGAGAGCCAAAGATACTGGGATAGGGTACTTATACTATTTACTTACTGCTACATAATCCTTCTCAGAGGTGAGAGCCTCAGCAGCTAATAAGTGAGCTTGTACTAGGTTTCCTATGTGAACCCAGTTCATCTGAACTTTATGATTCCCAAACTTGAAGTTAAATAGTCTCCGCTGGATATTTATCTGTATAAACAGAAAAGGAAAAAAAAAAAAAAAAGAAAAAAGAAAGAACTATGTGAAGTGTTTCTCTTTATTATGCAGAATAACTTATTCATTTTGTCTCATCCTGAATGCTTAGAATTTTCTATACTTGTGCACAATTACAGCACAAGAAAAAAACAACGAGCTGATGGTTTTATAAATCAAGGACGGTTGCACTGATATGTAGTGGTAAAATAGAATGACATAACAGTATTTGAGACTGTACTGTTCTGAAGCTAGGAAATATATTTTAAAATACTACTTTCATTAAATGATCGGGGATTCAATCCTAGATATTCTAACATTGCATTCCACCTATACATTTTTTTTTCTTTTAATTTAAAAGCAGAGCTTGGTCCTTTCCATTGCTACACTGCCCATATCGTGCTAGTTGTTATCATGCATCACATGACCCGTCACCAAGCTTTCATTACACTTTTTCTGGAAGAATTGTTAAGACCTGTAGTCAAGGTACTTCCTCCCATGTTATGCCCTTACAACTAGTTGTAGTGTCCTCCAGAGCTGACTATATAACACATACAGCTACTCGTGGCAGGTGGCGCTGCTCTTCTGGTCCATATATGCCTGGTGGACGAAGCACACAAGTATGGAGCTTATCACCTCCTTGGGGAGAGAACAAAATGTGATTTTCATATAGCTTTGATATCAACATATGGCAGGCAAACCACATATATTGTCTGAATTTTACATTGTGAAAGTAAAGGATCAGTCTGGCCATTCTACATGATACTGCCTCTTAGTAACTTGTTTTCATCTCTGTATAAAATTGAATTCAATAGTAGTGAAAGATCCAATTTTAGCAGCCTTGAAAACTGAATCCCTCTGACCACAGAATAGTTTGACTAGGAACAGGACAAATCAAATTATCCTATGTCTATGCCTTGTGCTTGAATGACTTTTTGTTTTTGTTATAGGTAAAAGTTTATAAAATACTTCATAATTCTAAACACAGGCAGTGTTGGAATATCATTCAGTTCACTATATTTAGACACCTTGCTTGCTTGCAGCTTGATGGCATCACAAAGGAATGGAAGAGGTCTCTTAAACAGAGGCTTTCAAATTAGTTACAATATTCTAAATTCAAATTAATACTTTAAACTCTACCTGTCAATCATTAAGTACAGTGGGAATAGGCACAAATCCAACTTTCGCGTGGGCAAGTTTAACATGTGGCAGGCATTTGCTCAGTAGTTAAACAAGGATGCTAAAATTGCATCCACATGTAATGTTTATTTGTCAAATTTCAGTTCAAAGAAATTGGTAACAGTAGCAAAATATGTACATAAAAGCAAGGATAAATATTTCCCTTGCCATATACAGACAGATTTTAGTGACAGCTATTCATGAACACAGGACTTTAGAAGTCAACATGGCCCTGATATTGCCAATCTGTTTAAGAAGCAGCAATTATTCTTGCAAGATACCAGCAAGCTCTTTGGAATTATAAGAATGACCTTACCGGACAGTGCTTAGCGCTTAGAAGCTCAAAGTGATAGACAGAATGGGTAATAAAAGCACAAGTCCTATATTTGCTGTAAAGTTGGTTAAATTTTTTAAATGTTTTGAACAATTAAGGTTAAATTTGCCGAATTTTCCCATCAGTTGTTTGTATACAATCTCATATGTGTCTGAGTATGCACACACAAAAATCTTTGTCCACTAAAGGTAGGATTATTTCAGTTAATTTTAAATATACTATATATTGATAAATCAGTAAACAGAGAAAGCAATAGCACTACTGATGATAGGAAAAACCCAAATGTTTTAGATGTACCTTTGAGTAAGGTTCCATTAGCAGCAAGAACCATTTGGTCTGCAATTGCCTTCGTTCTAGAATAATGATTAAAATGCTATAAAGAAAGGCAGAATATGATCAACATTCTAATCAACGTTATTGTATTTGTGAAGGCAAATTTACTGTTTATACCTGACAACCTCTAAATCTAGCCAGCTTGTAGACATCAGCTGAGTAAAATCAGACTAGAAATAACAACAAGATACGGCACAGATATATATTTGGAGAGACAGATTCTTGTGACAAAAAGAATTATGTAACTTTTTGTGCTAGATGTACTGAAAAAAAATTAATATCAAGTCAAATATTCTCTTTGGTAATATAATTTTGTTTTGAAATTGGAATTTTTAAAACAATAACTTAAATAAGAAATGAATGGTTTAGCCGTTCCAAAAAATGTTTCAATTTCCTATTGAAACTATTCATATAATTACAAATAATTATATTTTATACAATTATAATTATTTATAATTATACAGTTATAAATAATTATCTCCCAATTGTATCCTGTACTATTAACGTTAAAAAAAAGTACCCAAATGTATTAAATAGGATTCTGGACACAGAAGGTTATTTATAAGACTCTTGAATTTTGTATTGTCATGCTTTATATTGAAAACTATAGCTAAAATTTACACCATCTTTATACTCTCTTTACTCGTCTTTATACTCTCAGGTGGCTTAATCCATCTGCTCCACCTTCCTTCCAGCCCCATCTGCCTCTGCTGGTTGCTATTTCATGGTCACCATCAGAGAAAACATATGATTAGGGCTCAGACACACAAAACTAATTGCAAATTCCTGAAATGTTTTCTTCGAAGTCTGAAGTGCCATGCAGGCTTTGCATAAACTGACATTTCCAACTAAATATTTTGGGAGGCACTAATTGAGTAGTAGTCAATCCTATTTAAGATTCCTGGACACTGGATGTATAGACTAAAATTATAGCTCTTAACTGCAGGCAGTGTGCTGGGAGAAGGAAAGAACAAACAAATGATGAGAGTGGCCAGAATGCACTGAGCTCCAGATTTCAGCTAGAAAGCATTCCCTAAATGATCATAGTAAAGAAGGAAATAGCATTTCAGAGTGTGAGGTGATGTAAGAAGGCAGCAAGAAAGCAAGGTTTAGGAACTTCAAAGAAGCAAAAATGAGTGTGCATAAAGTTGTGGAATTCAATATTTTGTAATATTCTTCAGTGCAAATGCTCATAGGGGCCATAACATTCAATATTTACATAACAGATGGTTCCCTGAAAGCCCTTCCTGTAAAAATTTTCTTGTTAAATGTCAGATTCCACTTTTCTTAATCATTTCAGGTATTTTAACATCCCCTGGTTACAGCACGTTAAAGTAACTATGATTCAAGTATCTCTTCATTGACCACAGGTCAATTTTTATTAATGAAAAATAATTTCATAGAATTTAAACTGAGCTATAGTAAAACAGCTTCTGCTTCCAGACCAGCCTTCACCTAATCTACCCTTCAGAGTACAGCAAATGCCATGACATCACACAAACAAAATACCTTTTCCAGTGGAAAATATGGCACAGTTTCTTCATCTCCTTCTTCAATAGTATTCCCTCCAAATACCACATTCACTGTACTGGTATATATCAGTCTAGGGATATTTCTTTGTTTGCAGACTACAATGGCATACAAAATATATTGTTTGTAACAAAAATAAAGAGTGAGAAACAACATATGAACTGGAAAACTCTTTTTGCAAACAAGCATTACATTTACAGAAAACATAATATTTTATTTTTAACATTAATTTATCATTTAATATAATAGAATCTTTCATTCAGGTGGAATTTTTCATCCCAAATATTTGCTGTTTTAATATTATGTATCGTGGTCACCAAATGTTTTATATACTTGCAGCTATCATATCTCCACGGGATTTTAGTCATCAGTTGGGTAGAGGAAATCTCTTGGCAGGGAAAAAAATCCTCCTTTCCTTTGAAACATTTCTTAAAACATACTCATTTTATGAGATGAATAAAAAGGAGATGAGTACGATCTTGTGATCAAACAGCATTGAAAACCCTTTGCTTCTTTGTAGGGGTAGTACTGTGGACAGCAGCCTGTCTGCAGACAATTATTTTTGCCCTTATTTCAGCAGTGAGCAGGAAGCAGTTCTGTTTCTGGTCCCACTGTTTTATGGATATCCCTGCAGGCAAGTAGCCATACAATAAAGTGTGCTAGCTGTCTCCAGTGTGTGTGTGACAAAACTCTATTTGTGTCAAATCATTCATAAGTGACAAATAGCTAACAAATGTTAGCAGGAAACTTACACTGTCAGTGTATAATCAGTAATATGTTAAATACAAATGAAATTAGTATTATTTCCAAAACAGTCTTAATTATGGATTCCAGTCAAGAGTAAGATGTCTAAATTCTGCTGCATATGTCATTGCAAACTCAATAACAGTAATTTTCTTTTGATTTAGCAATGTTTCTAAAGTTTTAGTGAGTTAATATTTACAAAGTTAGGAGATATTTTTTAGAATCTACACAGCAGTCAGACCAATTGGCTTCCTGGCTCATTTTGAAAAGAATGAAAATACCGTTGTAAATATTTAGAAGAAAAAACAATAATAAAATGTGTTATTAAAATGTAGGTTAAATGGTAACTCCAATGGTTCACAATCCTCCCAGATTCTTACTTCATTGGGAGCCTATGGGAAATATGGCAGGGCATGTTTCTGTAGGTTCAGAGGTTTGAGCAAGAATACAGGAATATGTAGCAAATTTTTCTCTTTAGCTTGTTTAGACCCTTACTTGCCTAACACTTCACTTTAATTGTTCTGGCTTTTTTTTCAGTAATAACCACAGTAAACTACAGGCAGCATGAAAATGGGTCTAAAATAAAACTGCTTTTACCATTTTGCTTTTTGCCATTTTGCCTTTTAGGTTTTGAGGGAAAAGCAAAGAGAAAGTAGCTTTGGCATTTACAATACACTTTGAAACGTTCTTTCTGGAGTTTAATATACAAAAGGAAATCTGTTGACATTTTTCTGAGACATTAGTTAAAAACCAGTATATACTAGAAAGGAGTCATATTTAGATAGGGGTAAACAATGACATATTAATTTGGTAACATAATAGCTAAATATACTTAGGATTTCTATAGCACCTAAATGTTTACAATACAACAAACAGTACAATATCTCTCATGATATTTCTGTGAGGAAAGAAGATAAATTCTCCTCCATGTACTGATTATCTTGTCCCTTCACTATTCAGTGGAGAAAAATTAAGTTGGTCTGCCATGGAATTAAGTCGTGGTTGAAAACCAATCCTCAATCCAAAGCAGTGGCAAATATACCAGTTTTAATGGGACTTGAGTTTCATTCCATCTAAAGAGTTAACTTGCTTCATTAGAAGGATGAAATATTTTAAGTCTGTTGTATGTATCAGAGTTCTGCACACCTAACTTTACATCATACTCTGAGACTAACGAGGCAAGAGCCTCTTTTAACTGCCAAGTGATCACTGGAAAAATCCAATTAGAAGTTTTTTGAATTCAGTTGATTCAGTTGCAAAGAAAATTACAAAATTCAGATGCAAAGAAAGAAAGTCTAGGTACATACCATCAATTATTATTTTTGTGCCACCAACATTTATGGATTCAATCTGTTCTTTCTTTTGAAGCTAGAAATAAAGTTTGCACAAAATCTAATTAATTTATCAAGTCACATTCACAATACAATTGTTACAATTGCTAGATCTAGAATAGCTCTAGCATTTTTTCTGTATGTGTGTTACAGTTCTCTGTCTTTCTGACATACAGTGATTTCTAGCAGTTTTCATTTTTATCGTCATGTTCTTGTCTGAGTAGTACATTAGTTTCATGCTTTGACATTTATTACTTAAGGAACACCTCCCTCGTTCCCTGCATGGATGACTTGACCTTTCTAACCAACTTCTGTCTCACATAAAAATCCTTTAACCACACTCTTGAGTCCTGTATGGAGACAGATCTCTCCTCTCACAAGAATAAAAAGAGAAAATGTTAGGAAAATTGTACTTGCTTGTTCTAATCCTGACATTCCACAAGCAGCCACATGAAAAACACAGTCAGCCCCTTCACATGCTTTGAACACTGCATCATAATCCCTCACATCACCCTGTAAAATGAGAAAAAAATGGGTTTTGACTGGTAAAGCTCATTACATTCTCTATACAATCAATATTAACTGTGGACATTAACAAAAATCTCAAGTCATTCTAATCTATTTTTCACAATCCCCAATTAACATTAATTAAAACATCATTAACAAGGAGGAAAATCCATGACTAAGAATTTTGTTAGTATTTTGTTGCAAAACAAAGATGACTCTTGTTGGACCCAATTAAGACGGGTATTTTCACGCTTAGTCCTGCAAGGTGGCAAAACTTGTTGAACTTGAATGGGAGCAGCATATGCTTGAGGGCTAGAGAATCAAGCCCAAATGACAATAAATCATAACAGGGAGGGTTCAGATGTTTACCAAGGAATCACCAAATAAGAGAACCCCTTTTCTGTTAGCAAGCACACCTTCAGATCCGGCTTGTGCAATCTGGACAAATGTCTCGTTGCCCATATATGCTTTATTTTAAGTGCTTGGAATGACAACTTTAATTACAGTTTTGTACAGGATTAAAACTGAAGAGTACACACTATATGCATTTAATACTGTATAAGTTAGTGTGGTATTATGATCGCATTATGACATGAATGCTGGACTGTTTAAATACACACACAGTATCTAGTAACAAATGCTATTCAGTGTATAGAACATTACACTGCATTTTTGCATACCAGGTAGTACTATATGAATAATACTCCACATACATACAGGTTTCATTAAAAATTGCACTTCTTTAATGAATTATGAGATTTTAAAATATTAGATATTATTTAATTTACTGTGATGAAATTGATAGAATGATCACAAAATACACAGCTAGAGGTAAGATTAAGAGATCATCCAATCGGTTTTTAACTCAACTTTTCATTTGAGGTTGTGGAAGTATTTCACAATTATGGTGACTTACACTTCCTACCTTCAATCAAATGCTGAAATAGCTAAACAGTATAAATAATATTAGCAATCTCCAAATCACTGATCAAGGCTCAGATCTCTGAGGTGACCTATTTCTTTGTTTACTCTGTAGTTCTATTTTCTAGATAATTCACCCATACTTTATACTATTTATTTTTTTACATTAAATTCTAAAACAACTGTTCTCAGAAGACTATTTGAGTCTGATCTCTTCATTAACTTTAAAAAGTTGTAAATTGACACTAATGCACCAACTCAAATCAAATTGTTTGGGTTTACATCATTAACAAATCAAACCCATAGTTTTTGAATGGTTCCTTGTCAATATTCTATCCACATTCTGTAAAAGCTGTTTATGAAAATGAACATAAGAACAGCGTTGTGAACCATAAAATATTTGATTCTTTTGTTCTCTCCATTTTCCAGACATAATAAATATGTTTATTGAATGGTTAGGAATCAAAAAGCATTAGTGCTCATAAGCGGATGCCCTGGCAAGAGCAGAAACAGGGCGAGCACGTGACATTTTACTCTAGGATATTCTTCCAGTCTCCAAGTATTTTAATTCAGAAGATTTCTTGAGTCTAACTTAACTTACCTATTTAATAATCTCCAACAGAAGTAAACTTTTGGCAAGACTTTGTACAAGCATTTTTCCCATTGCATGAATGAGAAAACAACCTCTTTTTGTTTATATTGAACCGATTCCTCATTCCATCTAATGGCCCTTCCTTCTTGTACTGGAAAGAACAGTGAATAGTCAGTCCCTAAGCCTCTCCATGCCTCTCAGAGTTTGAAGATCTCTCCCACTCCCAAGTCATCTCTTTCCCAGTCTGCAAAGTGCTACTTTCCTTAATCATTCTTTGCATGGAATTCATTCTCTGTATGTGATCATTATTTCACCATCCTTCTCTCACCTTTTTACTCCAAACAGCTTGCTTGAGCAATAAACTTTGTCACTCCTTCATCTAGGTCAATATGAATGTGTTAACTACCAAATCCCAATACAGGACTCTTCAGAACTTCACTGGTGAAACTGAGAGAAGTGACCACTTGGACTCCTCATGCTTACTGTCTCTTAATCAGTTATTTATACATGCAAGAACCTCTTACCATGTTCATTAAAAGCATTTACTGAAAAACATTTATAAAAAATTCCTAAGAATTCTCTCTATTCTTGCCTTCTATACTAATATGCCTAGAAGCAGTATGATTTTATTTCAATGCTGTTAAATATGTAATTTCAACATACCTTGAAAAAATCTGCTCCATTTGGAATTTCCCACTTAGGCTTCCGTACATCAAACAGAACAACAGCAACGCCTGACTTGAGAAGAGCACATCCCAGATTGTATCCCAGGTAGCCTCCACCTCCTGTCACCACTGTCTTTTTACTTTTAACCAGTGGTTCAGTGTGCTCAGTTAGTTTGCTCCCACACGGGTGGCCCCTGTGGAGCTCCTCTGTATATCGTTCTTGCATCACAACTGCAAGATAAAAGGTCTTGTGAAAATTCCTGCATAGTACTCTGGGATCTAGACAATTTCAGTAAGTTTCACATTACAATGACTGTACTATTTTTATTTATATATATTTTATTACCTTAACATGCTTAAAGTGTATAATGTTTTGGTGACAATATTTCTACGTACAATAAGTAATGTGTCTGACTACTTTTACATTAAGATACAGTCTTTTCCTCTTCCCCACAAGTTTCATGTTATGTAGAGATATAAAGAAAAATTATAGAATTTTAGAGACATTATGGTTACCTGACCTTAACAGGTATGATTATATTTTTGAATGCTTGGTATATCAAACATTTTATCTTTGAAGACTCCCTTACTTCTGATATATTAATGTCAAATAGATGTTAGCCTACTAGTCAGGAAAAAACAAATTAGAAAAGGAATAAAAGAAAGGACTTGATTCTGCTTTTTAAATCCACTTTATTTCATGTTTAGGTCACAGTTATTCAGTAAAGACAATAACTCATTACCATTTAAAACTTTTTTGTTGTTGTTACATAGATGACACATTTAATTTTCTGTTCAGTTCTTTACAACTTTTTTTTTTTTTTTCTTTTTTCTTTTTTTTTTTTTTTTTACCAGGGCATTCATATACAGCTAGAGTGACACGTAACAGAACGGGTAAGCCATTTGCTCTGTGGGTTCATCTACTTGGGAAGACTGATTAGAATATCATCTAGGATAAGCAACTCCAGAAGAGTTACCTGTCTGCATGCTTTCTTCTGTATGAAAAGTGAGTTTATTCTACAATAATTGCTTCCCTTTAAAAATGTACTCAAATTCTACAATTGAAATGACTGGTATTCCAAATCACAATATACTTACAAGAAATCACTGCAGTTAATTATCCTACCTAGACAGCCCCTACTGTCTTGATTCCTTTTGTGGTCTTTACACGTTAGGATCTATGCTCTTACATCTCCAAACAGAAATCCAGAGTACATACACCTAAAATCAATCAAACTAAGTTGCTGCAAACTGGGTGCCTGCCACTCTGATTTAGGATTATGAACCCAATTCAGATTATTATATAGTTGGATTAGGTCCTGATAGCAACATCCCCGTGCACAAAAGTATTTAAACTATTTGCAGAAATCTTACAGCAGCTGGGCATAAGTTTGCTCTCAGTCATTTACACCAGGGTTCAGCAGAGAATGCAGAATTGGCCATGATTGGCAACTGCCAGCTGCATCACTTCCAGCATGACAAAGAAATACTAGAAAAACAACAAAAAATGCATACCACAGAATGCAGTTACAGATTATTCTGCCATTGCCTAGTTAATTTTTTATAATTTTGGTTTTATCATTTTTCTTGTTTTCTGCTTCACCTTTTGGATTTCAGACACAGGGAACGAAGTAGCAAATTCTCCATTCTGTTATGGTTTCAACACAATGTCAGCTCATTAAATTCAATGAAATGAATAGCAGAACACAGTGAAACTTATGAGCTCCTTATGTTGAAAAATATCCTGACATTTAAAAAATGAAAAATAATTCATATTTCCAAACTAAATTTAAATTGGAAATAAAAGTAAAACAGGTACACTTCTCCTGCTAAGGAAAATTAATTTTGCAACTCTAAATCATGCTATACGGTGGCTTTAATCCATATAAAATTATTTCACCTTTTCTTCCACAAAAAAGCACCTTTTTGTACACTGTAAGGACAACTAAAGTAAAACTTGTGATGTATACCCTTAAAACATATTTTAAATTGGAATATAATTAAAAACTGATAGCTGTCATTAATATCTCCTTATATTTTGTTTTAAGTTAGATGGAGGTTGTATCAAAAAGCATCTCACAAGTTTGAAGATCTTGCCAGAAATATTTCTTAAAAAGCACTAATAGAATTAGTACATTTGTCAGCTTCATAGAACTAGGAAATTGTTATATAGAAAATTTTCAATGTATACAGTTGCATATAAGAAAAACATATATATTTCCAGAATCAGTAGCTTCCTTGTTTCTCTAGATTTTGGAGGAGCTATTCTGACTTACTTACACATGAGAATAGTTACGTCCTAAGCAGTTCACTTAGTGTGAGTTCTTCTTAGCTCCCCGACTTGCATTTCAAATATTAGAAATGCAGAAATGACTTCCCCAAAGAAAGTTAGTCAAACATTTCAGATTTTTAAAAATAGCTAAAGAAGTAGTAAGTACCCTTGGTAGAATCCTGGATGTCAGTGTTATCCCCGTGCTTCCTGTCCAAGTAAGATGGTGAGACTTCTCTTTGCTGGACAATTAGTAACACAAGGGCATCAGGTACTCTAGACAAACATTGAGATGTTCACGTGTGCTCAGTTCCTTTTGTTGTTCCTGCTCCTTTGTAGCTGGTGGCTGGGCTGGGAGCCAAAAAAGGGCAGGGCTTAATTTGTACATAATTTACGTTCCTTTTCAGGAAATAAATAAATAATTAAATGAAGATCTCCACATCAGATCCTTCTAAATATCCTACTGTTACCTGGTAAAAGCATTGATAAAACACTAGACAACACAAATACACTACTGTAACAGCATTCTGTAGATAAGTTGTACTAGATCACTAAAATGTCTCAGCCAGGGTTCTTGAAAAGTACAAAGTTGTTAAGAAAAACTGGAGAGAAAGTCTTAGCACTATCATTTCAAAACAGTTCTCTCACAGTGTGAAACTTTGGTTGGATACATCTCATCTAAGAGCAGGCTGAATGGAAATATGATTCCCTTCCACCTATGGTTTTCAATCTAAATTTGGATACAGAGAAGAAAGAAAAATCTCGTTTGACAAAGGTACTTCGCACTTTCATCCTGATTCTTCTATCTTCATCCCCAATCCAATTTTGTATTTACAATGTAGGCACAAGGTTTTGTTCTCTCACTTCCAGGATGAGTGAAGCACAGGCAGCAAACTAACTGGTACACAATAGAACAGGAAAAGACTTATTCTTAAATAGTGCATTAAAAATTTATTAATCAGTTAATTTATTATTATTATAGAAGTTCTCTGATCCTAAGATTTTAAAGCACTTTTAAAACACATCCTTTTGCAAATTAAACAATAAGAAATCAAAGCCAACATTTTTAGATGGGTGTGTCTAAAATTAGGCCTCAAAGCAGTAGTTAAGATGCTAAAGAAACACTCCCAAATCTAAATATAAATGACTACAATTTTAAGTGTTGGCATGTTAGAAATATCTCAAGTTCATACGTGACTTTGCAATTTAAATGCAATTCAATGGTCACGTGTTGACAAGGACTCAGACTGACACCTAGGCAAATATATTTTAGCATAATATATATGCACTTAACTCCTTGTAGTCTGCATTAGAACCTTTGAATCTGTCAAGCTAATTTGCACTTCTCAGGTTGCAAAATGAGTAACAAACCCAGCTCAGAGTAAAAGCCCCAGGCATACAGAGTTCTTTCGGTTGAGATGGTCACAACACTCATTTTTTTATAATTTTGCCTGAGAAAGAGAGTGGCTATTCCATCCATTCCTAGACTACTAAGGAACTCCTCCACAAGTCAAAGCAGCTGGTCAGCATATTCGTAGCATGTCAATCCCTCATTGCTCAGTGAAAATAAACCAAAACTATTTTAACGTGACTTTGGATTCCACCTTAACCAGAAGAGCTTTTCAGAATGGGTACTGTGTACCTCACCTGTTACTCTTATTCTCATAACACAGAAGAGAGGTGGCCATAATTTATTCACTGCATCCTGCTAAGTCTTTCTGAAAGAAACAGACGCTAAAGTTACAATGACAAGTGCTGCGGCATTTAGACTTAAGTTTGTTTTTGGTCTTGAATCATAACTTATAGAATTGCTCTTTTCTACTTTTTCTCCTATAACCACTCACAGTTCACCTAGGCAGACAGAAATAAATAAGATACTTCTGCTGATACTTCCAGCAGATGACTGTGTAAAATGCAACAGGAAGGACTACAACAGGAAGATTGCCAGTTTACACAGAGAAGGTCCACATTTCTGAAGTATCACGTTGGCTTATCAAAACGTTACTCACATCCAGACCGTAAAGCAATGTTGAAATGTAATTGCCCTGTTTCATAGAGGACTCTAGTAAGCTTACACAAGCTGATTTTACTCACATGCTACTCACATAGATTCACTGATAAATCTGAACTGAATAAGGGTGAGTAGGGTTCAGGACGTGAGTAAGACAAGACACTGCATGTCTCCAGGATACAAATAAATACCCTTGTCCCCATGCCTGTTCCATGGGTGCGAGAGCTGAGTGTTGGATCACAGGCAAGACAGGTACAGACAGGTATTAGTTCAGGAGACAGACATGTGGAGACTGGAGCTTGGTCCCTTTCATTCAGCAGCTCCCACTGCTGTCAGAGGTGTGCCAGTTCTGGATGCAGCTGGGAAGCAGCCTGTTGGGGAACTGGTGTTGTGCTCCCTCCAGCAGTGTTGACAAGGCCTCTAGACTCTCTCTACTGCAACAGACTTAACAGGTTCAGGTGCCAGTATAACACATAGATTAAATATAAGTTTATCCATATGTTTAAGAAATCTGTACAGGAACCTCAGTTTAAATCCTGATTAGGCTGATTTTGATGAAACACCAACTAGAAATGAGCACACATTTTTCCTATCTGCTTATGACAATAATTTTACTTGCAAATTTAGATATACACAGGTGATGCAATTCTCTAGTAAAAGAAGTTGTTATATACTTTGAAGTCATTATTAATCACATTAAATATAAGTAGGGCTGATTTAACCAAGAAGTAATCTCTCCAAACTCTTGCAAAATGCAACCTCAATTATCTTACCAATTCTGTATTCTGAAATATTTCTGAAATAAAATCAGTTTTAAATGTTTTATTTCTCTACTTTACTGAAACCCTTTTTGTTCCTTCATTGTTAAAAGGGTACATTGTTTATTTTCTTTGTATTGTTCCTTATTTTTCAGCCTATTCCTGGACTTTTTATCGTCAACAGTAAAGGGAAAATTATGCAATAGATCACTTTAAAAACATATTAGAAACAGAAGGCCAATCTAGGAAGAATGAGCAAATAATTGTATTTTACCTTAAGGCCTAGGCATTTTGTTTTTTGAGTCTACCGATTAGTAGTCTCCCAAACTCAGTTTTCCTTCAGAGGAGTCATCTCTCAGGCTATTATGTTTCATAGCACAGTTTGGAGAAGGTGACATAAATCTACTTGCAAAGTTACATATCCACTACAGTCTTCAGTTCATCATTGAGGTACAGGAAAAGACAGTCCAAAAAACTATAAAAAAAAATTTAAAAGGACTAAAAATATTTGAACGCTAAAAAAAAAGTGAACCCCACAGCTATCAGGTTGAAAATATTGATTATTTTTAATGTAACTGAAAATGAGAAATCACTGGAAGGTTTTATAGAGAATGACAGGATAGGAAGATCATTTTTGTAGGAACATGCTGGTTCAACCTGAGCAAGGCAGGACTGCCTTTCCAGGCTGCAGAACGGGAGCAGTGCTCCAACTGTGAGGTAACAGGAACTTGCATGAGGGTTTATAATTGTGTGGAAGTTATTATACAGAAGGCAGCCTTTAACAGAGACGTAGCCTTAGCATGAAGAACTAGAAAGAAGTCTGAGTTAACATGATCAGCCGGATGTTTGACCTGAGTCATAGATAGGACGGTATGCTCTGGAGTGCCCAAGGGCAGAAGAATAGCAGAAAATCTTAAGAGACTAAGCTCTCTCTTGAAGCTATGTTGAGCTGGAAATGTCCAAGCTAAGGCAAGAACACAGGAGTGAGATATGAAAGGCTGAACTAGGCATGTGAATTGCTCACAAAATGGTTACAGTGATTATCCAGAGAAAGAAGAGATAGGCTGATATAAAGTTAAGGGTGGTGGATCTTCCTTAGACCATATTCTGAAAGCAATTCAAGAGCCAGAGGGGAGAAAAAGGAGATGATGTAAGTGAGTCAAGGGAGAATAAGAAGGTGAGCAGGAGGCACTATATTGAAACCAGACACAATCCTGATCTTTGCTGTCCATACCCTGTTATGTATGAGAATGATGAATTGGGGAAATTGCCTTCTCACCAGGAGATAGCCTCAGAAGTCCAGATAGTTAAAAGTACTGTCAGAAAACCTCACCGTTGTTTCTTTTCATCTTATTCCCTCTTACTGTAATCAGATCAAAAACTGTTATGAGCAAAGAGGATAGTTGGCCAAATGAGGGTGTACAGTAGGGGAAAGGCTGATTGCGAGTGTCAGGAGTGATCAAAGAAGCTGCATGTTTGTGGCTATCTCCAGTGCCCTAAACTGCTGTCCTGTTGAAACGCTGCACTGCTGACTTTGGTTGCGTTCCTGTGCCTAAAGTTCTTTGTGGGAAGCAGGGTATGTGGATGTTACTCCATCCGTCTGGATCTTCTTGCACCATGAAATCAAAATTAAGTGATAGTATACACCCAGGCCAAGGAGCTAGGAAAAGTACGTAGCCTCCCTCTGTGACTTTACAGAGCAACCAGGGCCTGAAGGAGAGAAGGACTGAGAGACTGATATTAAAGGACTGGAGTCCTTGACACATGCTGCTTTTTGCTAAGTTCTCTGGAGATTCTTTTATAATCTTGATTTTCTAGAACTTGTCTTGCTTTCATACCACAATTTCCCCAGCTTTCACATCACTTCTTTTAGTTTCAACTAAGTCATGGCAGCTGAAACATCAACAAATGATGTGATGTTTCATCATATGAAACATCACCAAATTTAGTATAAACAAAGTATACTATAATCAATTGCTGTTTGAGTTTTTTAGTTTTAAATGACCACATAAAAATCTTTACCATTTGATCTCAAATTACTTCTACAGAATAAAGAATAAAAAGTCCTTATGGAGAGTCTGAAGATCTGAAAGCCTGAGAGATTCTGGTAACTTGAAGGTATGGCTACTCCTCTCTATTTTTATGTACAAGAACCAGGAGTACAACACTTAGAAGTTTTTTGGCCTCTTACTAAAACTGTCAGGAAAGCTGTCATTTTCAATAGGAAGAAATTACATTTGGCAAAAAAATGTTGTATGCACTATTTCTAATGCACTAGCACTTCTTGACACGTAACAAAGAGAAAACAATTCCACGAGAAAGAAACAAAACCCTACAGTGCTCAAATGATCATTGTGAGCTGCAGGTTTTCATGGAACAACCAGTATAGTATGAAAATCTAAACTTATTTTTGTGTTATGCCCATTGTTTGTATGTTATATCTAGTCAAAAGGTACGAGTAACAGCAATCTTCAGTACCTCCAAGATAAGCAAAGAAATATATACATATAAATTTAAGCTAATTGAAGTCTTAGGCTTTCACAGGCATAGACACAAGAAATATACAAGGGATGGCAAAATCCAAAAGGAAGTATTACTTAGAATCATCCTGTACTCTCCCACTCAGATCCCTGTAGCAATTGGATAGTGTGCTTACTGACCACTGCAACAACATCCTATTGTGTCCCCCAGTCCTTTGGTTTATCGAGTTGTGCCTCTGCATTACTGCTACTTAGCAATTTATGTTTTCTTTATAATATACTGTAACAATTTAGCTGAAATGAGTACAGCATAAGAATACCCTCTAATCATTTGACTCTGTATCTAAAACCTAAATTAGTAGAGTTGTTCAGGCTCATAAGTGATTCTGAACACCTTGTGCACTTGTTCGCATCCAGCTGCCCAGCCATACTCACTACTGACACAAACATATGATTTCAGAGTGGCAAGACTGGTTTGGACAGCGTACCAAATCTCTGATCCTCATCGCAACCCCAAAAATGTCTGGAAATACCTGTTATAGGCTGTAAGTAGTTTTGTAGTCACTCTCTGTGACTACAAAAATCAATCATCCTTATAAAAAACATTGACTCTAAATCAACAGAGAGCTGAGAGAAGTGAAGTGATAGTGGTGAGATATTCAGGTTTTAAGTGAGATGACAGAAAAATTTAAAAAGCATTTAAATCAAAATATAAATCTGCAGGTCTTGCAATGTTAATAGAAAAGAGGAAAAAATTGAACTCTCCTCTAAACATCACATCTTGCTGTGCATAGAATTTTTGCTTTAAAATGAGAAATCACAGGATATGAATTTGGGAGAGGACACTGAGAATGTTAATTTTTAATATAAATTTAATCAAATGCTAAACATTGCTACAGAACAAATAGTTCTAAGGAATTAAGTAGTTCTTAAACCTGTGTCACAAAATTAATGCAAAACCAAATGTAAACTACTACCCAAAGTACGCATCATTCAAATGAAACATTAAGTACTTTATGATAGTACAACATTCCTCACATTCCTTGCTCATTTAGAAAAGGAAGATACAGAGGCTGAACAACTTACCTATGGTCAGGTTGCAGTTTCATGCCAGGAGAGAGAAGATGCAGATTCTTATTCCCATTATTACACAAAAGGCGTGTTTTCTATACCTAACACAGCAAAAGAACAATGGTATGCTAGACTAAGTTAAGATCCTTCAGGCAGTTAAGTTCCTTCTTATTTTTTGATAGGCAAAAAGACATTAAGCATTCTTCACGTTGCTTTTCAATTGTTTGCCTTTCATAAAGACTTTTTTTTTTCTCTGTATAAAAACAATGCAATTACATATTTCTGAATAACAGAATAGCTATGGACATATATTGTTTAAAATGATACTATGCTGTTTTTTTTTTTTTAATGTTCTGCCATCTCTTAATGGGTTTTTCTTTTTAATATCATCAGATACAGTATTTCTAGAAACAAGCATATCAAATACTTTAAACAGCTTTCTCAAAGTCTAAAAAATCAGGGTTTTCTATTATATTAATCAGACAGCAAGCTGCAAAGCTGAGAACTCAGATTGTTTTAAAATCCCTTAGATCTTCATTAGAAAAAATAAATATTCTCACTCCATCCCTTCCTTTTTCCTAATCTTTATGTATTTATTTGTTTTACAATTCTATGTATTTCATCATTTCCACTTGAAAGGAATAAAGCACACATGAATACTACAAAGCACAGCCTTGGAATGTGCCATATAAAATACTTGTCAAGCCAGACTCTCATTTACTCTGCATTTGTGGTTGCTTTGCATGCTGCAGAGTGATTTATAGGCCAAATGAAATGGTAACTGAGAGGCTGCATTGCCAAGGTAGGGTGTATTACAGGAAGAAACAAAGCAACTTGTAATAGTAATGGGCATGCCCTTTATCAGATCTTAGGTTTGTTAGACATAAGGACAGTTTGTACATTTAGAGGGAAGGAATAAAAAATAAATGCATCATAAATAAAACCACTGCATTGTACTGAATAAAGGCATGTTTCTTTGTAGAGAGCAGGGACGAGAGTTTGCTTTCTTACATATAGGAGTCACAATGAAAACTGAAAAATGCAGGAGCTCTATATATATATATATATATACACATGCAGATTTTAAAAAGATTATGGAAGACAAACCCTAGCAGGTTTCCTTTTAATTCAAAGTTCTTCTGTTATTGCACTGGAAAAGAGAAGTACAGATCATTATTACTCTTACATATGTTTTCATACTCATAAAAACACTGCAGGAGTTACGAGGGCACAGGAGGTGGCTTAGGATAGATGGAAGAGAAGGATTTATTTTGCATAACAACAGTCAGATATCTTTTTAAATCTTGTCATAATTTCTACTAAGTTTCATTTACAATTTTATAGTTACCTCTATTGTTATTATTAACCCAGAAATTGTAACATAATACGCAGAATTGTCCAAGTAGGAAAGGAAAAAGGAAACATCCTCTAAAAGACACCAGGTTCTTAATCAATAAAGAAAGAACTACAAATTAAAAAGCCTCGGTGCCATGTTAACTGTGACAATGACAGACTAACAATGACAGAGGAAGCCCCTACCACTGAAAGCATGTAAACTTTTAGTCTACAAGGTCTGTCTATTTTACCTATCACACTCTGGGTAGAATTCAAGATTCTAAAAGATGAAGCCTCATATGATAAGACAGAGATCATCAATTTCTTTGTGCTGTAGTTCCATCAGTGCATTCAGTATAGATACCTAAACCCTAGATTCTATCTGTTATAAAAGATACAGGTGAAAAAATAGGATATTTTCTGATGCTTGCAGGTTTATGAAACTGGATTTTCCATTCTCTCTCTCAAAACTATTCAGAAACCAAATATCTAATAAACGTCTGCTTGAGGTTGTTTCACAGAGGAATGAAGTGTGACAGAATGAAATGTATCATACATATATCTAACTGCTCAAGATGCATTAAAATGCTTGAATGAAAATTTTTATTACTAAATTGTACTAACACTTTTGTGTGCCTAAAATCTTGGAACTTTGTGGTTTCAAATCTAGAGAAACACTAAGAAGAGATAACATGCTTACAAAACATGGAGAAATTCTTACTGGACAGATTTCCATAGGGCAGAGCACAACACACACTTATTGCTGATTTCTTCCATAGAAGCCACATAAACTTGCTGGGGTTGTCTCAATTTCAGGCATAGTTAGATGGATGAACTTGTTACTGTCCCAAGCCATCTCCCCCTCTTCTGTCAGCTGTTTTCCCCTGAAGCAGGTATGGGTGAAGTACACACAAAGGAGTTCCTGAACTGCCAGTTCATACTAACATCATACAGAACATCTGCACTCACACAGAGGTTATCAATTCTTGCTACAAAGCCAAAAATCTTCTGATAAGAAGTTGAACACATCCTTCAGGGTAACAACTGGTTTAGCTGTTTGCCTTTAATTCATTACATGCAAATCAACATATTCAGTGAGTCACAGCAAAGACATTTCTTACAAACAAGCTGGCAGAAAAATACACAGCTTTGTCAATTATAAAACTCGTCTTTTATTACAGCTCGAACACAGTGAATTGCATTCCAGGAAGCATGAACCAGGAAAGCAAATGACATCTACATGACAGACCAACATAGAAAAGCCATTAACAGAGCTTGATTAATGTGGTCGTCACTGCTGACCCACCTCCTTAAAATGTTTTCCTGACTAAGTAGTCCTCAGATTGATGCGAGCAGGTAGGACTAGAGTTTCCAGGTAGGTAATAGGAAGGTGACAGAAACTGTATTTTAAAGGAAGAAGCTGCTCTGCAGGCAGCAGGACTGACCAACCTGCAAGACAACAAGGCTTCAGAAGCATGGAAATAGAGGCTACACAGCCTGAAAACACTTCTAAAAGAAGTGAAGTTGGATGGGATGCAATGGCTAAATACTGCAACTTCCAACAGTTTTAGACCTTCTGTGGTTACAACAATTATAATGTAAGAATTTGTTCCTTACTTTTATGTTGCATTTTCCTTGAACAGAAGGCTTAGGAACCCTTAGCTCACTCCACCAGCAAGAAGACAACTCACAAATTCCTAACATGTATTTAAGTCTACTGTCTGAACATGGGAGTATGCTCAAGAGACCAGAGCTATGAACAAATGACTAGTCTAAACTACTGCAAACAAACAAGAGATGAGATGAGTATTAGTATATGTTGTACTGAACTGAAGATTACATAGATCCATTGATGATCAGTCTATGAGACACTGTTTAAACCTCATTGTTTTGAATTAGTAAAATCTACAAAAATTAACAAATACCATACAGAAAAAAGGCTGTGAATGAGAGGTGTGACAGACTGCAATCTAACACAACACACGGAAATGCTCTGATTCGCAAAATTTGTCATATGCATTACTATCTTACTTCATAGAGAGTCTATGATATCACTTAACATAGCTGCACAAGTGTATTACCTTTTAAAGCTCTGTATAACAATATCAGAATATATGCTACAGCATTGTGACACTTCTTAAATACTCCAAGGAATAAATAAGCATCTTTCCATCCCTTTTATCATTAATCATCATCTAACATTTAAATACATTCAATAAAAATGTAATCAGTCCTATTGATTTACAGCCAAGATTTTCATATCAAAGCATCCTAGTAGTTACACATACACCAACACATATAAAATATACTAATAAAAATCACAGACAGTGATACTTAGCATAAGGCACCTTGATAACTGCAGTATTCCACAGTAGATTGGTACTAACAAGGAAGGCAGAAAGCAGGTGGTGCAGAGCATACAAGGCTAAAAAGAGACTTTTATGATAGAAATAAGTTTTAATTCTTTACGGAGACAAAACAGATAAAGGAAAAGAAAAGAGAGTATCTCCCATATTAAGTCATTCCCATCAGCTGGCACTGAGGACATGTGAATAGCTCCTGAATAAATTCAGACCATGTATCTGTATTTTGCATACTGGATTATTTTTCATTAAATATTACATATACGAAAACCTGAGATGAATTCCTAGCCCTCTGAAGACAACAGTAAACACCTACAAAATGCTACTGAAGTGTCATCACTGAATTCCTCATTACAAAAACGTATATTTCATAAATAAATTGGAAAAAAAATGTGAATACTGTAGTTATTTTAAATTGGATTTTCTTGTAATGGTACTGGAAAAATTTTTAATCTTTCTATGACAGGAAACATGTAAGAATTTAATAGAATTAGTTAGAAGATGGGCAGTGTCTGGTTATACAAACATAACCATGCTTTAAGAATATCAAGATATTTCTTGTTTGCATGTCTGAAGATTTCTGAATCATCCACTTTAATTCCTTCTCTACTGCCAACATAAAATGAAAAAAGTAGAAATACCCATTAGCAAACTTCTTTTGGCAAAAACATTTGTTCCAAGCTTTGTTTTCTACACTAAGGTTATTTCTTGGACTTCCTATTCAAAATTGGAGTAAAGAATTCCCTTTCTAGTATCATAACCATCTGTCACATCTGTTAGGTATAAGAGCACCAGCCAACAAGTCTCAAAAAAACTGCCAAAAAAGACATCTTTGACATAACCACCAATTGATTGAAGCAATTACAAGGATGATGCAGTAAAATATTCTTTCCCTGCCTGAGGAGACACAAGAGTTGTGATCCCTGTATAACTACTATATATAAATTCACTGTGTTTTCTAAAATTTGTATTAACCACATTGGAAACTATCCTTTGCTTTTGGCTAGACTTTGGTTTACTTCAAGTCCTGCAAAACCTGCAAGTGAAGTAAATTAGTATCACTTATCATCTGTAATCTCTTCTCTGCCAGAAGTTTAGAGACAACAGAGTACATCTTTCCTCCTTCTGCTTGAGGCTGGAAGCTTTACGCATACAATTAAAGAGAAGCAGGCTAGTGGTACCACTCCAATCATATTCAGCATCCTTTGTTGGTATAAAATTTAATCCTACAAGTCAAGAACATGAATAATTTTTAAAATACAAAATCAAAATACATGAATCACATAAGCTCACCATCACAACTGAAAAAATGGCATTGGAAATACAATATAAATTAACTTGAGTAACTTTAAATCTTCCTTATTTATGTGTTTAATTGTTCTACAATGTTATGTAGTTTCTGAAGTACATTAACAGGAATGGCTTCCTATACACTTTACAATCAGTAGTTTACCTCAGAAGGCTGAAAGACAAATGATAGCTGTGGGACACTAGCCTGTGCCTCACCCAATCCTTGACGAACATCTCATCAGGCCTGAGTTTTTTACTACAACTCTCTCTGTAGTTGTTTGCCTGTCCATTTTTCCCCTCAAACAGCTCTGTGACAAATGCTTCTGTCAGCTCTTGCTTTTCTTGTTTAACCCTGAGAAAACACTGTTGCATGCACAACCAGCAATTTCTCTTTTCCTGTATTTTTAATTTGCTAATTTAGAAGTAGCGGGTTGGCTCTGTGAGTGGTTTGGTTTGTCCAGCTGCCTCTCCTACAATCTTGTAATAATAGTTCTGTGTTTGTTGAGGTTGTCTTTACTATTAATGCAGTCTTTTTCCGATCAGTCTTGCTCATTTAGCTGATAAAACGTGCAGCCCATGTAGCACTTCTTATTACAGCCATTATATCTGGTCCTAACTCTCTCTGTAACGTGCTTAGCTGCTTATTCTTAGAAGAAACTAAACCATTAATAATAAATACACATCTGCCTAGCTTCACTCACCCCAAACAACATACTTCTCTTTGAAGTGTTCTTTGTGTATTAGGTTATACTGTGGAACTATTTCAGTTAAGCACTAAAATCATTACAATGTTTTTAGGTTTGGAAGTGTCACTCCTGCAACTTAATACACTTCGTATTAACTTTACAAAACGTTATCCTTCTATTGAAATACTTAAACTATATGTAAGATATGATCTATTGTGGTGACTGTTTACCTGAGCACTTTTTTTAAAGACAGAATTGTCCTTTCGGTTCATATTCCAATTTTCTAGTAATAACCTGTTTGAAAGAAAAAATAAAAAACAAATAATTACAGCAGCTTTTCATGAAGATACACAGTAGCTTTGTATGTCTGCTTAGCCATGTCCTTGTGTGACAGAAAATCTTTTTATTGTAGAGGCATAATGCATTTGAAAGCTCTTTAGAAATACTTTTGCTTACTATTACTAACAAAGTGGTGCTTTCTGATTCTGAACTGGCAGTTAAGAAGCATTAATCATGAAGGAACGTAAGGATCAATAAAATTTAATTGTCCTTCCCTTTTTGTTTCTAGGCAGGTATCAAACCTAGCTCTAAATGACACTAGAAACAGCAGGGAATGGTGTGTCACCTGAGCCAATTCAGTCTACTGAGATACAGTTGGCATGCAGTGCTAACAGAGTTACATTGCTCCAAGGAACTGACTTAGCTCATTTGGAGTCCACAGGGATACCTCTGCCTAACATCCCATTGTACTGTTATCTGTTACATTACTGTTAACAGAAAAAGGTAAAAGAAACTCCATGCTAAGGGAAGATAAGGAAGAGAAAACAAAGAAAAAACCTGAAGAGTGCTTGGCAGGACATGCAGAGAGATAAGATAATTGAAAATTAGAGTAAAGAAGACACAGGACAAATTCTGGCATGTCCAAGACTTAAAGGGGAAAGGAAAAAGTTTGAGTCATATTATTTAGGAAAGCAGAAAAAAGACAGATTAGGAGGTGAGATCTTTGAGAGAACAACTTTGCAAATCCTTTGGTAATTCAGGACATGTAAGAGTGAAGAAGGTGGTTTAGGTAATCCTGCCAGGAAAAGGTTAGTGGAAACTTCACAGGTCTTTAGAAGCAAAGAGAAAAGGAAATGGATGGTAACTTGAAAAGTAGATGGGTTGAGATGGGATTATTTCAGAACAGAAGATGTTACATAATTTCATGCGACAACACAATTCTAGCAGACAGAGAATGGATGATGATGCAGTTAGAAAAGTTAGGGTAAGGTAGGATAGAAGGAGTCCATGCAGATTTCAGAAAATAAAAAATAATTTGTATTTCAGAATAAGAGGTCAGACTAAAGGAAGAGGTACTAAAAAGGATATTTTATTTTTTTCATAATATATACAAAGAGAAATACAAAGATTTGGTAGGTGATAGAACTCAGCAAGGAGATGAACAACTTCATGTCATTTCCCTTTGACATAGGAGATGGAGGAACCACAACTGAGAAAAAAACAATAGCCTGTAAGTTTAACACACTGTTACACCACTGCTCAGATCCTTTACTATGATGGTTGCTAATACTATAAGATTGCAAAACTAAATCTCTCTAAAGCAGACAATTCATTTGTATGTCCTTTCCCAAGCCTCAAAAAAACCTCTAAAACTGACAGTACAGGAAACAGCATTTCTTTTGCAAGTAGCTGATACTGACAGTCAGATATTCTTGCCTCTACTTTGTGAATTAAAAATGTAATTATTGAGAGATTCTTGATACTCACCTCAAAGATTTTGCCTGCTTTAAAAAACTTCTAGCTTTTGCTACTTCTTCAGTAAGTTTCTTTAAATCATCTCCTTCAAAGTAAGGGAAAACTGGATCCTAAAAATAGAATTAAAATATTCTGCTTTATCATGCAACTACTTATTATTTTCAATGTCTACCAATTTAATTAATTGAGCTAAAGCTCTACACCTCCTTGTCCCTGTCTACTTGCAGAGTCCTTCGAATTACAAGTGGGAGGGGCAGAGCAACTCTGGATTCTCACTAATACTCTTTCCTACCGTGGCAATCACTAAGGCCTCTTAAGGTGTAGCATTAATGTGCTATGTAAGGATTTTACAGTGACAAATGAAACAGAAGATAGTGAGGATAAAAAGGCACAGTAAAAGCTAAAGCTAGCTTAAAAACAGCGTCCGGAGATAGGATGATTTTGCTTCTTTTTCAAAAACTAAATTGCATTATATACTTCTTTCAAAGGTTAGGCCACCTGGCCAAGGCAGCTTATAGACATACAAAACCAGATATTAGGATTTCTCCTTTTGGTTGCAATATAACATATCTTAAGCTGAATCCTGTATTACTACTTCTAGTGATTTTTCTTTTTTAAAATGCAGTTTTACTACAGATGAAGATTAAGTTGGAGAGAAACAAAACCAAGCCTAACAAAACCAAACCACTTAACATACATCTTCATCATCAAACCCCTCCATCAACATTCGGTGTGCTGCTAGTTGGCCATCCACATCTCCAAAACTGCAGTGGTAGCGCCCTCCTGTTTGGGACGCAAGCTTCTTCAGAAATTCATTAGCTTCTCTGTTAACAACAAAGCAGTAAGTGACTCATGAAAATTATTTCTCTGAAAGCAGCAACAATTAAAAAAAAAAAAAACAAAAAACAATTTCTAAGCATTCCTCAAAAAGTATGATAACTAAACAAGCAGTTTGGAGGACATGATTATATATTTCGGTATCATTTCTAATCTTCAAGAGCTAATGAAGAATATACTCTACCTAGTTATCATAACCTCCAAAGACAGGTTATTTTTGAACATGAGGTTTAGTGTAATAACAGAATCAAAAAAAAAAAAGAAAACAGGTTGGCAAGGAAAAGGCAGCAATATTTCACACAGGGTAAGAAAGCCAAAAGCTGGGAGACTCCATAAGGGGAAGTAACATTTTTGCATGCCCCATAACTTGTTCTCTTGTCTAAGCCCCTATTGCTTGCCATTGTCCAACATGTCCAATGGCTAATACAGTTGCTATTGTATTCTTATTACAAGTATGCTAAATAACACACTTTTACTGCTGTGTCATTTTAGAGTCCTTTCTAGAGTCCTGAAGCACTAGCATTATAATAGTCTCAATTTAAGACCACAACGGCTGAGTTCTTTAAGACCTGCAACAACTGCTGCATTTTGAGGTGGTGGAATGTACCTTGTAGAAGTGGTCTGTTTGGCTGTCTGCTCCCTGCATCATACAGCCACCATGAAGGTGAATGTAGAAGAGCACACACTTCGTGGTATTGTTGCATGGTCTCCAATTCTGGACCATGCAAAGATCCCTCCAGAAGAGTAATCACCGATGTATTTTCAACCCAGACTCCATCATGGCTGGCACTAACACTTTCCCAGTGCTCCTTATTCCAATTCAGCCTAGTCTATTATTTTTCTGCTGCAGACTAGGGATGCATATCACAACTCCATGTGTGTGAAGGCGGTTCTCTCAAGGACAAGCTGTGGGAGATACAGGCCATGTGGCAATTACCTGTGTCAGAACAGCTTGCCCAGTTCCCACCTGAATGAATGCCTAGCTCAAACCTGTTGTTCAGTGAACTGAGCATATGGCATGCCCTGAGAATGCAGCCCTCTGACAATAAATAAACTAATAATTTTCATGATTGTTTTGATCTTGTATCACATGATTGTTTTGATCAAGTATCACATACCTGTCCGCACAGCTAAATGAAATGGTGTGGATTTTAATATCTTGTTTCTTTCTCAAACTTTCAATTTCTTTCAAAATCAGACTGCAACTGGTATCTGGTTTTCCATCAGTCAATACATACAGTGCCTCTATGTCTTGGAAACTGAGAGCTTTCTGAAAAGCAGAAAACAAGCTAAAATAATTAGAACATTTATATGAAAAGTAATTCTTTAAAATGAAAACACTATTCCAATGATTTAAGACAGCTGTATATTTACCACTTCATTATGAAAGTTAGTATTGTCTTTTTCTTTTCACCAAATATGAGAGATCAAGGATATAACTTTGTAAAAATAAACAAGTAGATAATTTGTAGCATAAGGCACTTTAATCACAAAAGCAGGGCACCACCAAAAACTGACTCCTTTAAATAAGCTAAATAGCTTCAAGTAAATAGATTCAGTTAACTGTTGTGGGAGTAAAAGATGCTTAATGTCTGAAAATCAGGCTCACTCTAACCCGGCCATTTTATATTATGAAAACTTGCTATGATAATTAGCTCAGTGGACATTTCTGCAATATAAACATGTCTTCTAATTCTACCGCACTTGATTTGCCAAGAATTCCAGAAAATTTATATGAAGATTCTGTAAAGGTATCTAGAACAAGAATCACTCATTTAGGGCACAATTTCTCTACTGATTTAAATTTAAAATCTCATGAAATTGCAAGTTCTTTCAGCCTCTGTTTTAAATTGTTATTACTAGTTAATTTCTACACCAAGAATTTTTATGGAAGAAAAGTTCCTTCACCTGTTACTGAAGTCCAAGAATCACACTCAATGCTCATTTGATTCTAACCACCATTGCTTCTTTAAAATTCATGTTTGATTCATACCAAATATATCATAACCACAATTGTACATAACCATCATTTTGAGGAATTAGCTATTTTTTCTCTCCATGTCTCTTTAAATGCAAAGATTGATGAAACTATTGACATTTCACATTTTTCCTAAACTCAGTATGAACAATGAATGTCGTATTTTTGAGCCTTGTGGGCAGGAACAGTGGCTTAATTCCAGATCCATTTGGTGTTTTGAATACAAGAAGTGTTGTATAGTATGTTTTACCTAAATGTTTTATAGTACATTATCAATCATATGATCAGCACAAGACACTCTTTCTTCTCCAGACTATAGTATATAATTTACTAACCTGTAAAGCCATAAGGATACATGTATTACCATGAGCGTGGAATTTGGACACCCACTGTACAGCATCATGACATGTTTTATCAGTTGCCTCTACAAGATATTCCCTCCAGCTCTCTGTATTTTCTGAAAATCTCAGCAGGTTAAACCTGAGGAGAAAAATGGCCAAAATATTTAAACCTAATCAATACCAATCAGTATCAATCTCATTGGATAAGCTAGTTTTGAAACAGAAACAAAACCAAAAAACAAACAACCAAAAACAATCAAGAACCTATTATTGGAATAAGAAAGTGTCAGAAAGTTTAACTCATTCTGCATCAACAGAAAGTCAATTGGAATGCTAAACCCAAACGTTAAACAGCATCAGCCTATGGCAAACATGGCACAAATCTTAGAGCTGAGAATTCCAAGCTGCTTAAAATGAAAAACAAAAAAAAAATCATTTATGCCATGTGCATACTATGCACTAACATACTGTGTTTCAGTACTGTATTTTTAGTAATTACTAAATAATCTTATTACATAAGAATAAGTAGTGCAGGTTTCAGCCTGTATCAGTAGTCTATCATACCTGACTTCATTTTTTCTCAGCTGTTCCCAGATAAGGGATGCAAGTTCTTTTGTGATATGTGGCAAATATGGGTCCATGGAACCAGACGTATCAATTAAAACACAGACATTTGCTTCTAAAATGGTACCAAACAATCTTCGGCTTCCTGCACCAGATCATTCAAATGTCGTGTCATTACATAAGCTTATTTTGTTGAACATTAAGATTTTATTGAGCATACAGTAAAACCTTCAGTCTTTAGGAGTTATTCTGGACACACCTCTACATAATAAATTCTAACCTGTGTGGAAACTAAGCAGTTCAAGGGTTAGTGATAGAAAAGTTTTCTGCTATTACAAATCTAGTACTATCAACCATTAATTACTAGCCAATTGTTACAACTTGCATTAAAAATGCGTAGCTCCTACTTTGCAACACAGAAAAAAATGAACTATTTCCTAACAAACATACTTATGAGCAACAGAGGGATCAAAATACTTTTCACCAGCAGCGATGCTAAACTTCTAAATATGGCGTGTTCTTAGTAAAAGAACCAAAAAAGCTATTTTTTGTATGTACATGATTGTGTTTCTTCTGTTGATGGAAAGCTTCTAACACTACAGACATCTACCTTGTATTCATGAACACAATGTGTAAAAATTAAAATTTTGCATCATAGCCATAATTATTTCACTGCAAGCTGGATGTATATCTACTGCATAGGTGTTGAATTCTCTTAGTCTTATTTTATCATCATAAAAATACTTTTTAAAAACAGTTCAACAAAATAATAAGTTAATTATAACAACAAAACAGAACTTAAATTATTTTGATGATAAACTTACTTTTACCTTTACATTTCTTGTGCAATTACAGTGTACAGACCTTTTTTATGATAACTGTCATAAACTGCACTAAAGAACTTGCTAACTTTGGCCTACCCTGTGTTAGATACTTTGTCTTGCCCTGCTCCTAGTGTTGGATACTAAATGCCAAAGACTTCTAGTGCAAAGGAGTCAAGAGGAAATGATTTGCAATTACGACATTAAGTTATTAAACATGTATTAGAAGGTTAAATAATTAGCACCATCATTTAACCTACCACATTTGGGTTTGAGGTTAACAACTCATGTTAAAGGAGGCAGCTGGCATAACTCAAATCTATTGTTTAAAGCTGTGTGTCAAGCTCACACTTCATTAATATTTTGTCCACAAACAAAGGCTCACTGCTAAAATATATATTTTTTAAAGAAACAGAAAACTTAGTTTCCAGTGCATAGTTTGAAACTACAAGCAAACAAATGGAATTTTAGAATTATGCAGTTACAAATCACAGAATAGGCACAATAGCTCTTTGAACCTCATGTTTGAGGTCCACATGTATTCAGAATTAACCTCACTGAAATAGTAGACAAGAAGATTTTATAAATGTTTAAATTCTGTTTTACAATAAAGATGCACAGCACTACCTGACAGAAGCCACTGTATTCTTTGTAGATAGCGTTGCAACACCTTCTCCATTTGTTCAGTGTAGATTTCCAGTTCTTTAGATTGAACCTGCAGATGTTTCACAACCCCCTGGAAAATTCAGTTTGTACAAAAGCATCTTACGTCAACAGGTATGAGCTCTGTGGCTATATATGCAGTATCAGCAACAGAAATCAGGGTGATTAGTTGTTTGCCTTTTTTTTTTTTTTTTTTTTTCTCTTTAACTCTATGAAATAGTGTAAGAAAATTTTTGTGGCTCTGTCACTACTAAAAAACTGGTTTACCCAAATTAGGAAAGCCTAGTTCTAATCTCAGCCAGTTGCATCGAGCAACAAAATTATATAACATGGCTGGACAGGTGCTTATGTTGCATTCCTTCTGACATTTTTTGTAGATATAATAGACCAATAATACCCTGGACTTAACTTGCTATGTTTCTCTGGTAATTGCACAAACCAAACCAATCAATATCAATTAGTTTCCTAGTTTCCACTCTCATGATATTCCAAAGCCTTACGTACAAAGAAATTTTAAAATTATTATTCATGCTGGATGAGCAGAAGAGTTGCCATACATTCCAAAGATCCCATGTAGTTTGCATTTCAAATATACTAAATATTTTTGTGGTGAACAGAAAGCTAGAGAAAGTCTTCTATTAGCAAGGTGGTTTAGAACAGAAAATAATGGAGGAAAGTGGAAAACACACATTACATTCGCATTCCACAAACACTGATTATCATGTACTATCTTTAGCAAATATAAAACATTTCAGCAATGTAGGTATATGACATCTGCAAAACTTACATTGACTTCTACACTAGGGAAGATAGTGCAGTATTTTGCTGATACTTTCTTGTGCAGAGACTCCACAATTTTCTTTCGGTGAGTACAGCTTGGACCAAACATCAGTCTGGGCAACTCCAGTTTAAGTTTTTTAATACTGTACTTATTCAGCCACTTGTAAGAAAAACAAATGGAGCAATTGTTTTTGTGTAAATATTAAAACTGCTTAAATAACATGTTGTACATAATCACAATTAACACGTTCAAATAATTCATGTTAAGAATTCTAAAATGGCTATTTATTGATAAGGAACAAAATACCTCTTTGCTTGAACAGATTTCCTCTTTTTTTGGCAATGTAACAGAGGGAACACTCTTTCTTGTGCACATTGTCTTTGGATACTTTCGGTATACTGTACCTAGCAAGAAAATGAACAAAGTAGTATTGGGAACCTTAGGTTACCTCTTCATAGCCCTTCATACATGACTTCATAGCTCTTTTGAAGTTACATATTGGTAAAACAAAACAAAACAAACAGCCAAACAAAAAGACACCTACTATTTCACACACAGTTTTTCATTTTACAAAAATGGAAAGTTTCTATAAAAAAGTGACTTCTAAAGAAGCCATTTAGCTTTAAAAATTACCTTAAAAAGTAAAATCTTCTATTCACCTAACTCGTGGCATTTTTTCTTAAAACATCTTTGACCAGAAGATCTCAAAGTACTTTACAAAAAACGATTAAAACACTCACTACTATTTGATAAATGAAACTCAATTCCATTCACTATTTAAAGCTCACTGATCATATGTGAATTTGCATCCAAACTGTTTGATAATACAAAGACTGATAATAAAAAGGCTTCACCAATAATATCATGGTAACACATACCCACATTTCTTCCTTTATCAGTATAGAATACTGACACAGAACACTCTGTCTGTTTCCTTGATTTATATTTTCTTTTATTCTCAGTCTGAGGCCATTTTTTTATTGTTTGTACTACAAATAAAAAAAATACAAATTCTCATTTAATTTAGCAAAGTGTAAAACTGACATGTAACCCAGTTCTTCAGTTCATAACTTCCTATTGCCACAATTATACATACTTAATTTTCTTAGATACTGGTCAAGAAAAATCCATATTATAGAACTAGTCATGCTCATTTCATACAAATGGAACCGTAACCTTTACAACTTATAAATTAGCATCAGGAGGAATGTCACATGGTATAACCTGAAAAGATTAGGGGCTCAGAAGAAGTATAGTATGTATTAGAAAAGCCAGTCGTCGTTGCACACAGTAGCTCATACGCAAATATGAATCCAGATTTGTAAACACTGCTGTTTAGGAATGAATCAATAGATATCAAGGCCCAAATTTAGTGCAAAATTTAAAAACAAAACAAACAACAAGAAAAACACCTCTGCAGATGTTAACAAAGATGCAAAGAACAAAGAGTGGGAAAATTATAAAAATAGGGGAGGAAGGAATTGGACTTTAATTAACCAACAGTGACTGGAATAAATTTAAGAACTGTTCTATACACCAGTAGTAGCTGCAAGAGAGAGCACTGAGGATAACCTGATGTTTGTGTTGGAGTTTTCTTTCATTGCTGGATCATAAAGAGAGCAGCATATTAAGAACAATTGGCTACAACAATACTAACAGAAATATTATATATTGAACTAGTAACATAAATCTCTGAATTGTTGAGCCTTTGATAAGAATGGAGTGTGAATTAAAAACCAAGATAAGTGAGGTTTTAATTGTCTTCAAAGTTATGACAAAAGGGAGGCTCTACTTTCTGCCACACACACATTTCCTGCTACAGGATGAACATTCAATCAAAGAACCTGGAAATAGTTATGTATGTGGGCACTGTTCCTTCCTCTCCCAACCTATATGTAATCTAGATACATTACAACTAAAACTCATACAGAATTATTTCAAAAACAACTCCAATGTCTCCTGTCACTCTGACTACAGGTTAAAATTGCTAATGTTTCTAAAAGTTTAAAATAAAATATCTCAATTCTAATTTAATACTTTCTTCTAAGCAAAACCCAAACAAACTAAAGACAAAAAGCTCCTAATCCATACAGACCTGGTGGAATTTCTGCTTTTGCACTAGTAGGACGCCATGCCAATACTCTTATGGAAGAAGATTTCTCTGCACTGTGGTTTTCTTTAATATACTACATAAGCATAGATAATAAAAAATAAAAAGTATTTCAACCATATCGTAATTACATAAATTATTAAAAACTGGAACTATCCTTCATAATTAATTCTAATTCTTGTTTCATTCTGTCTCTTCTGACTAGTCAGTAGTAATTTACACTCCCAAGTGGTAAGCACTGGCCAGATTTGCCCACTCTCTCAAAACAGATACATACATGTACATGTACGCTGTCAAAATTAATGAGGAAAGCATCAGCAAAGCCCAAGGGTCTCAGAAGTAGTATAACTCAATGGAAATAAGCACAGGGAGCAGGAAACAAATCCCAAATCCTATTTCTTGCTTTTTATTACCTCTCTGTGTGGCCAAAGACACACTACTCAACTGCAGCTGTCTCATGTATACATGAACGGGATACCACAAAATTCAGTACTTCCTAGAAGGTCTTGCTAAATAAAAGTAACTTGGTAAAACACATTTCTGCTTTGCCTTTGCTTGTATTAAACACTAATTTTTTAAGGTCAGAGGAGGAATTATTTAGATAATTGTAGATACTACAGTATTGTTTAATTACTACAATTCTATTTAATTAGCAGGATTTATTAAGATGTACTTGTCTGTTTATGTAGCACCTTGAATGCAAATTAAAATGTAAATTCAGAGTAGTATCACTGTACTGTTTTTACTTCCTTCAAATTTTCAGCTTAAGCACTTCTTTCACAAAGACCAGCATGAGCTGGGTAGAGTCATTAATTAAAACAGACAATCTTAAAAATAAGACTTTGAAGAATTTCAAACCATTCTAGCCAGGCTCAGAGCTGTGGGTTTTGGAGATAGCAGCTTCTGTGGCTTTCTTTTCTCTTTTGTCACAAGCATGCTTGAGCTTGCTTCTGGTACAAATGGGTTAGCAGACTGATTTCCTGAACGTTGCTTTAAGGATTCCACTAAGAATGCACACTGAAATGGAAGTTCACACTGTTCAGTAATTCATATACATGAAATTTAAGTAAATGACATTTCAAGGACAGACACCCTGTATTTATTATTTTTATAGTAAATAATACAAATAGAAAAAGTACTAATCTGGTAATGCTTAACGCCTCTAACTTCTTTGTACTGTGTTTGCTCAAACACACAGGAGGAAAAACCTCTGTGGTCTGAGCAAACATTCTAATAGAAAATGCAATGCTATATGCATCAAAACCAGAACAAATAGGAGGAAGATGAACCTAATACATTCAACTATTAAACTATAATATCAAATATGTCAATATCCTATTAAGTATCCATTGACTTTTCTTTAAAAACAGAACCAAACAAAACAACAACAGATTTTTGTCTCAGACTTGCATTCAACAAATTGCTATGACCTCTGGACAGATAATCTCACTGTGTATACCTTTCTCATCACACTTTTATAAGAAACAGCTGTCATAATGCCAGTCTGGCTGCACCACCTCAGCAAATTTGTTGGATAACTTTAGAAAAAGTACATTTAATATTGAGAGAGGTTGTCTAGTTCTACACCTTTAGTACACTTTTGTGCCAATAACGCAATAACACTCCCTCTGCTGTGCTTTGTAGGAGTAAATGAACAATTAATTCTACTTGAGAAGAACTCATCATAGGGCTAGCCACAAAGATGAGAATTGCTTCAGTCGTAAACTCCTTGTATTTGCTAGGAAACCACAGACAGTCCAACATCATTCACTGCAGTGCTACTGTATAACTGCTTTCTACTCCATGTTTGCTCTACAGTGACAATTCTCACATTCTAGAGCATTCCTCCCCATCTTACAAGGGTTTTCATTTTGTCCAATCTTCTGCAATGACAGCTACACGAACACTGTGGATTTTTTTTCTAAAGAAAAACAGAATTTAAAAAGATATATAATTCATACCTTTTGGGAGTAGTTGTTTGCTTTTTCAATTTCAGACACAATAACAGTGATATCATCACTTTCAAAAATACCTGATAACCAAATATATGCTAATCAGCATTTTAAAATGTTATATATATAAAGTATACAACAATTTGTAGAACATGTCAAATATCAATGAAAAGAACCAGAAAGCCTTCTTTTCCAGTAGGTCCAGGCAGTTTGGACCTACTACATTAGTAAATACATTTTAATTGTATACCTTAAAATATCTAGCAGAAAATAGTGAATTTTAATAGAAAAAAACAAATTCCTGCATTAATGATGCATTATAATATTCTGCAAGACAGCTAAAAGCCTTAATCAAACTAAGACCTGTTTATATCTCAATACTACTGTAGTATTATCACATCCTAAAAACTAAACAACTTGTTTGGGGGAAAATACATTAACGTATATTATTTGCTTAATGAAAAAGAACTAAGTGCTGGCTTTCTTTTTCACATACCTGCTTCTCCAAACCAATGAAATCTCCCATTGGCTGCATGTACTATTTCTTTAAAAGCGATGGCAGTTTCAGTTGGGTTAGCATAGCGGGCTGGAATAATCCCACTGGAGTCAACATCTTCCATTACACTGAACAGACAGACATGAAGCTGCAAATCAAAACCTCTGCAAGCCTCAGCCATATAGGTACTGATTAAGTGCTGCAAAGCAAAAAAAAATAAATAAAAATCAGTAGCAACTCTGTACCTCAGATGAGCTTCCATCTACTCCACTGTTTTCTGAACTGATGAACAAACAGTGCCCAGCATGTGCAATTCAGTGCAGGAATACACCCTGAGTAGCTGAATGCATCCTTAAATCATGTATATACGCAAAAGCTAATGCTGTTATTACTAGTGACAACACCAACTGCACTGCTGCAGCCAAGAATTGAGTTGGGGTAGTTATAAGAATCAAAACCACAAGGTGATGGTCTTCAAGCTACCCATGCACTGTAGCAAAGAAGTAGGGATGGAAATTATTCATTTGGACTTTCTGTATGCATCTGTCATTCTCTTGTTTTCTCCATAGGCTTTTAACAATTTCTTGTGTTTGCCCAGAATTTCCAGAAGTTTAGTAACAAAGGCAAGACAGGCAAGACACACATAGTTAAGCCAATTGGACTACTCTGAGTTCCGAAGTTCTAGGCAGTGCAAGTGGCTCAACAGCAACAGAGTACACACACTGTGAAAATACAACCAAACAGCTGACTATTGTTATTAAAAATAGAAGCTGTTTCTATATAGTGTACTATGAAATTTCACTGTAAAATTATCTGTGACTTTTATACCATTTTATCATAAGGAAATGATATAATACAAAAATCTGAGTGGGCTTCTTCAAATTAAGAAATATGCAGTGAAATGATAGCCACAGCTGGAGTGAGACAAAGAGCTTAAAAACACTTCTAGAGTTTTCTGATTCACATACTATTAATAGTTACTACCTCCAACACATAAATAGTGACTGCAGAAAGAAGGGTCTGAGATACCAACATTTGTGCTGGCTTAGATAAGTAAAGAAGTATTCCACCAACAAGCTATAGTAAGTAGCCAAAAAAAAAAAGAAAAAAAAAGATAAATACAGTTGAGATTAATTCTGATAGGAACTTTCAGAAGAGCTGTAAAACCTGTGATGATACTCACTGTTTCCTGATCAGGTATTCCAGTAGTCAAGAGGTAAAGTCCTTGTGATTTGTGTTTATCTTTATATTTGAAGTCTACTTCAACAGCTTGCCTGAGAGCACTCATGAAATTTCTACTCCCTCTGCATTGCAAGCTCAACACCCACCTAAGAATAAGTTTACAGTTCAAAGAATTAATCTAGAAAAGCTTTTGTTTCTGCATAAAGCAGTAAGAAAACTAAGAATCTTTACTAACACTGCTCTGGAGTCTGAAATTTTTGACAATGACATCCAGTAAAACCAGATTATACAAGGATCCAAATCACTTGTTCTAGTTTCTGTATTGCAACCATGACAAAGTAGTTTTTAAGATAAGATTCGAAGCACAGAGATGAAGACAAAATGTAAGAGAAGAACTGACAGGAATAAAAGAAAACCACAGATGTATAATGAAATCACTGAAGATATAATTCCACAGAGAAATGTGGGATTTGGTTCCAGTGTATGAGGGGAAAAACATGGTTTAAATTCCAGATCTCAACTGAATTTGAAATAGTTTTAAATTCTTCATGTAACCTGTGCATTTCTTAAAAACTTCTCTAGTCATGTACATACGTATTCTGGATACACATGAAATACAAAGTCACTAGGACATACTGAACTTTATGACACTGCTTTCACAACAAACCATCATAAACAATCACTGTAGAACAGTTCATGTCAAATTATTTTTGTGATATGGTAAACATGACAATTTTCTAAACTGTTTGCAATACCAATTAATTATGTTTCTCTGTTACATCTGTTTTATGATATCTATGTTCACTTAATTCAGAAGTATAAGAAAGTTATTTCATCCTACCTCCAAGCTTTTTGTAAGTTTTCTGGTTGAGAAGGAACTAGTTCCAGCTGCCAAGGCACAATGTCACTCCCAAATCTTTTACAGAAATATAATAGCAATTAATTTTCATAGAACAAAGAAAAGGATTGAATGAATTCTTAAAAAAAAAATAATAATGGTTTGGGTTATTAAGAGGTAAAATTTTCTGTTTCAAATCATTTAGTTATTCCAATTTATCCATCACTCAGGGGTTGTCAGAATTTCAAAGCAGCAGGCCAGATTGCATTTTTCTTTCTTGAACAGGATGCTAATGAGCTAGTAAAAGTTCAGAAGAAGACAGAAAGGCTTGCAATTAAAAAAAAAAAAAAAAAAAAAAAGAACACCCACAAAACCAAACACCCCCAATACCCCAAACCAGTAACACTGAGACGCTGCCTTCATGACTCTGCTCTCCTCTCCTACCAAATTTGGAACTCCACGAGTTGTTGTCTCTTTTTTACCTGTTATTCAGGAACCTGCCCAGCTGCTGTTCAGCAGTTGTGCCATATATTTCTCACTACCAACATGAGTATGGATTTTTAGTACTATTAAACAGTAAAGAAGTGTTGGAGTTACTGTAAAATTTAAAGGGCACTCTCAGTAATACTGAGACACTTCCAAAACCCTCATCCAGTAAAAGTTTCTGCCATGTGAATTGATACTGTTGTTATGAACAAAATAACAGAAAGAGAATTTGATTCAATCAGTTTCCGTGCCCCCCCACCCCCCACAAATGATTTTTAATTACTAATTTGGTCTCTGTACATCTGGTCCATAAATCTATTCAATAAAGTTATATCAGTGTTCTTCTCGCAATTACTTCATCATAAAATCTGAAATACTACCAGTAATCTAAAACATGCCCATTAGTAATGAGTCTATCAGCATCCTTCTTTCATTGCAAAGTATTTTAAAAGATAGTCTTAAGTAGCTGCTTACGCTATAATATTGAAGTAATCCTTATCTGACATTTGTTCCTCAAGTAAAAGTCGCAAATAATGTTGGATATGGATGATGTACATAGAGTTTGTCGCTGATATATCAACAAGTATAACCACCCTGTGTAAGAAACATGTTATTTGTCAAAAGAACTTAATTACATTTTTTAAATCTTCACTGCACTCTTTAGCTCACCAAGAAAAGCATCTTCTAGCTATGTATAAAAATAAAGATGATCTATGTAAGAAAAAATAACCTGCAGAACATCAGGTGAGTTTTTTTTAAAAACAATAACAAAAAAATCTGTCTTCCTTAAGCTGTACAGTAATCAGGGTACTGGCGCATGTAGTGCTATATTGGCTGTTGAACCCTGAACAGCTCCTCTTTCTTCTCTGTAATTGAATATCCAGAACATGGCTGAAACATGTGGGTGTTATCCAACAAGAAGAGTTGTTGGATAGTTCATTTTTCTTTCTCCAACCATCATTCAACAAACATATAATATCATTCCAAAGATAAATGGAATGTTTTCTCCCAGTAATTCCATGATAGACAGGCTGCTCAGGTATCGACTGATTGATGTTATCTGGTACACGTTACCTATTTTGAAGAAAAGTGTTAATGATGATCACCTTCAGTATGGTCACATATGAGATTGTGCTTGTAAACACAATGCAGGATGGTCAGTGTTAACAGACAGGAGATACCTTTGGAGCAGTGGTTATGAAAAGAATCACAGATGTGATAGACAGTCAGCGGGACAAGAGTTCCCAACACAATATAATCACCAGATGGACCAGAAGGGCTAATTCAGTCCTTAATGAATGAATGAGGAGATCTCTAGTAACAGAGGCCTCAGCTATCTTGTCCGAAATTTCATATTCAAAGTTTGTAAACCAAACAATAAGAGCATTTATGCAACTGATGTTGGATGGGAGACCTCTGGTAAAGACTCAGACACAATGTAAATAAATGTTGTTATTATTATTGAGGATGATCCTCAAACAAAGTTAGGTACAGATCTCAAAACACATTCAGAGAAAACTTTTTTTTTTTTTTTTTTTTTAATTGGTATATCTACACTGACATTTGTCATCTGGCACTTGAATGCACCTTACTAAGTGGTGGAGGCAGAAGGTATTTGGTAAGTTGAAATTCATTTTCTGATAAGAATCCATAAGAGGATGTGAAGAAATACTCTGGTATAAATACTAATAGCATGGGTTGAAACCTGATGTAAAAACTACATTTGTCCAGAAACAGCAGTTTCTGTTTGTACATGTGCGTGATTTAAGACAGAAGATGTCCCTAGATAACTCAAATTTAAGAGCCTCATCCTGTTTCTTGGAAATTGCACAGTTTTCTTAACTGACAATCATTGGATTCAGTAAATTCACTACATTATTAAATACAAGAGTATCAGCATCAGTTGTCAAACATGGATTGCTTGCACTGGTTGTATCTGCAATTACCACTTCTGCATATGATTTTTTTCTGCCCTGCATTCCTGAGTGCTCACTTACACAAAAAGGAAAGGTTGACAAATGAGAATTATCACCAATATACAGAATACAACTGTCAGAATACCATACCTCTTTTCATAAACACTTCCCCATATTCTTCTGCTAGCAACGGACAGCCAGTTGATTCGTTTTTCATAGATTCTTACCATTTTGGCAAGGAGTTTCTGTGAATAAATATAGAAAGCTTACGATTTCTTCAACAGCATTTTAAGTAGTTTGTTAACAGATCATTTCAACTAAAAACATATAATTCTTTAACACAATATCAATTTGAAGACATTAGGGCAGTTTAACCAAACTCTACAGAGTATGAACTTTTCAAGCATATGCATGCACTACATGCATGAGGTCAAGTCAATCTAGAAAAGGACATGAAATTCAGAAAACAACTACAACATAGCACTGTTTTGGTGCACAAAATACGAATATCTACCAGGAATCAAAAAATCAGATGCTGCTTTCATGTCAGCCAGTTAGACTTTACAGTCAGACCACAAAATGGAGTTCTACAGATTTCTTATCCCTCCTCCCTTTTAAAGGAATATTTGTCCTGCCTGGCAGCATTCTCATAGCCCTTCCTCAGCAGAGTAGTATGGAAGAGAGCAAAGAGAAAAGAACAAACCACTATATAACATCTTGACTACCAATATCCCCAGGCAGCTTCTATTTCATTAAACTTCTACTCTCTGATACTCTGCATTCTTACCAAGGAGGAAATGCTCAAGAATCACTACTGCCTGTAAGAATTCCATCTGCCTTCACTGTGTTACCTGTATATATAATCTCCACTTCTTCCACACTCACAGGAGTACTCAAAGATCTTCAATATCCCATACAGTGTAAAAGTTCTCCTGGCATGACAGTAGTTTTAAGACTACCTATACAGTAATATTGTCAGTGGCAAATATCTAAAAATCCTAATCTAAATCTAAAACTCCCTAACCTAATAATGTTCTTAATTCATATACAAGCTTGAACAGAAAACTCTAGTAACGGCCTTGGTATCCTCTTGAAGAAAGTCTGACAACTGCCAACCAGGCTGAAGGCAAATGCAAAACTGGATAAGTTTGTGCAGCCAGTTCAGAAACTTAAGGTGAATGTGAGGGATGTCGGAAAACAATGTGTAATGCAGCTGGAAGGAGGCAGAAGGAAAATAGTAAGAAGACATGTTAGAGCATTGTCTTAGACATCAATCTTATCTGTTCTTCAGACTGAACACAATTCCAGTTGTGCTTAACACAAATGAAGAACACCTTTTGGAATAAAGAGCTGCTCTAACCTGAGGCAACGCAATCAGTAATTAAATATTTGGTGTCATTCTAGAGGGAAGCTTTAGAAGAGAGCTTCACAAACAGTGCTGTACATGGTGTCACTGGTGAATTCAATAAGAACAGGGAAATTCCTGATTAAATCTTGTTTGCCGCTATAAATGCCTTTGTGCATAATTTTTCATACCATGCAACAACTTTTATTTCATGTAACAATCATCCACACTTGCTGCTACAGTACTTCCTAGAATGCTCTTCTTGTATGCCTCGAGTCCTTCGTGGCCTAGCCAGTAACAATTAGCCATTCTTTTTCATAAGACTTGTTTGACCTCCAAAGAGATAAAATAGAAATTTATTTTTTAATGATTAAACTAAGATAAAATGGGATAGTTTTGTTAAAGCAAGGAAGAGTCCTCTATTCCACTATATCCTTTCAATGTACAGGTTAAAAGATTCATATATACGGTATGGGTAAAATAATGTAAATACACCCTTATACACAAATCACAAAATGCACGTTGCTATATTTATGAGTAATAAATAAATTATGAGTTCACTGATGAACTTCTTCTCTCACTTACCCTTCTTCCTCACTACCACATCAAGCTAGGTCCCAAATCCAGCCAGATGGCTGCAGACTCGCATGGACAGCTGTCTGCATGTGAATCCCTGCAGTACTTATGTATCATGAAAATTCACATGAAATAATTAGATAGTAATCCAGCCCTGCTGAAGCCATGTCACTACAGACAACTCACCTGATAGTTGTATAATACTGGCAGGTCAACATGGATATTTTTCACAGTTCCATCATGCCATTCAAACTGCATCATCACTTTCTAGAAAGATAAATAATATTTTACATGTTTACAGAAACCTATAGGCTGCACTAGCATGGAATTCCTTCCTGGGTTATTTTTGAGAATAATATAAGCATCTGGTTTGAATACACAACTCCAATTTCAGTTAAAGCCTGCAGGATTTCGTTATCTCATAAAGCACCAATTTAGTTGGAAAAATGTAGCAGTACAAAGGAAAAAAAAAAAAAAAAGAAGAAGAAACAGGTCCCCATCACTTGCCTCATGCAGAGTTGATGATACTGTTTTTTGAAGAATTGGTACAAATTCTTCCACAGGAGAGAAAGCATTGGGAGCCAAAACTTGATAAAGGTTTAACTTCTTAGCTATAGCAAGGAACAAAGACATTAAATAAAACATGTTTTCCATCTTTAATTCCTGTTTCATACCTGTTAAGCTTTCCTTTCTGTGCTACCTTTCAATCCATTTGTCTTTAACCAGTCTGTTGAAGTTTTGGCCAGGAAGCATGGTGTTTGAATAACTAATGGTCCTTCATGCTTTGGAGGCTTTGGTAGGAAGCTGGAAGTTGCTGTATTTGCAAATTCTGTGGAAACCTAAAATGGATTTTAAGAAAAACTCTTACAAGTTTTAGTATACTTTTTTCTCCACCTTAATCCTAAATATCCAGCATAGAATATTTGTTTTACTTATGCTCACTGGAGTGCTGAGATTTCAATAATCAAAATACTTCAAAAATTGCTACCATTGGTTCTCCAACAAATAGGTTTTGTGGAACAGTGCTCCATTAAATTGACTGTATTGGCCACAATGCAAAAATCAGCAGGGGAAATGAAAACATCATGGTCGTATGTACTGGCTGGAAAATAGCCAGTTGTTTCTCTAAGACAAGGCAGAAAAAGATCTTCGTTGTACACACACCAAATCATTCTCCATTTCCTACTCATCCAAGCATAGAGTCAAAATGAAACACATTCTACTTCCATTCACACCAATGGAAACAAGTCAACAAACTCCTGTGAGACATTATAACTCTTACTTAAAAATGGGTAAGAGACCTTGCTTTTATGAGTGGATGGAAGTTTGTGGAGATGCTTTTTCATACAGAAGGCTTGACTAGTAAGTTTCTGAAATGATGTGCTTTTATTTGGGGATATAGGACCTTCTAAGTTTTTTCTAGATAACTTCTGTTCCCTGTTTAGTCTATATGGTCTTTAGTAATTATGAGGTTGGAAGAGAGATAAGTCTATGCACTTTCACTATATACACCCAAAAGGCAGGATGAGAGGGAACAGAGCTAGAAATATTATTCACAGATGACACGTATGCCTCCAACCTGGAGGCATAGAGACATACAAGGGCACCTGATGGAAAATTTCACTCCCTATTTAAAAGTAAACGTCCACTTCACACAATTGCTTTCACACAGTAGTGACAGAGTAGTGATACAGACTATTTTGTTGATATAAAAATTCCTCCACAGCCATAGATTTGTAGAACAGTGCTGCCAAATTTCTAGCATGAAAGATTGTCAATCATATGTGAACTCAGCAAATTTCTAAAATTCGAGGCTTACGGATGTGCAAAGATGAGAGTAAGGCAAAAGAGAGATGCATATTTCCATTTAAGACCATCTGCACAGGGTCAAAGAAAAATACAAATAAATAACCTATCAAAACAAAGCAGAACTAGAAATTCACCAAACACTCCATAAAAAGAGGAAAAATCACAGGAGATTCTTTTACTTTCTCATCCAAAGTTCATCAAGAGCACTTTGAATTTATTTTATTGAAGAAAAGACATTTTGGAGAACATCTAGCAAAATGGCTCCTTTGCTAGTTTTGGCCTTATTTTGCTCTTCCAATGGATGGCCAAAATATAATATCCAGGCTTTTCTTATCACAATATCCAAGTAATCACATTCATTTTTTTTTAATATTGTGAATGCTAAGAAATTCTACCTCTAATACTTCAAAGTACATTTGAAAACAAAATATATACACATACATCTGCTATTCTACTGGTAAGTGAGCCACCAATTTGCCTTTGAAAATTTTGTTTGATACTCTTGAGCAGATCCTTAGCCTTCTGGCATTCTTGAAGTAGCAGATAAAGATCACTACTATCAGAAATCTGTATATATGAAAAAAAGGGGGAGAAAATAAGTTAACTGCTATTCAAATACCAGCTAAGCACAGCTTTCTTATTTGATGGATATGCATTCATATAAGACTGCCTGGCATTGAAGAATAGAACATAAATGTACCCAACACACTACATATAGAAGTTATTCAAAAAAATATATAATTTGATTATTGTTTTGAGTCAGTGTACAATAAATTCATCACTAGTTTAATCTTATTCATCAGCTTTGAGTCAGTGAGAAATATTTGCAATTTACAAAAACATTTTTAGTCACAGAAAGAATTAACCACAGGTTTATTGACCACATCCTCAGCACTTGTCAGACCAAGAACTTTAGAACCAGGTATTGCCATAAACTTCTATGAAGATGATAAGTAGTTTACCTTCTAAGAGTAAAGAATCATCAAATAGATGGGAGAAAAATCCTTTACCTCTCTGGCTGTCACCTACCTCTCCCTTTGAAGAGTAGCAATGATAACGGCCTCTTACATGTTCTGCAAGGTTCTTTAGAACTGCCTACATATATAAATAGGAAGAAAAATAATTACTCCAATTTGGTAATCTCTTTTGATAACGTGGGTTGTTAGTATTCAATTCTCAACTAGAGATAGAGAAGAAATCTTTTAAGATACATGTAGCGAGAAAGCCAAAGAAGTAAGATGTTTCCATTGTTTTTTAAAACAGGAGATGTTTTCACTTCTACTTTAAGAGCATGGCTGAAAAACTCAGTAAAGACATTTACAAAACAGGTAATAAGGGGCAATTTCATTCAGTGTGTTTATTAATAAGTTTATTCATTGCATTAAAATGCCAGTTACTTCCTGTGAAGGCCTGCTTGTGCTAGTCAGATCAAAAGTATATCACTGAAGTCAAGAAGTATAAATATTAGGCTCTGCTTCCCCTGCCCACATTTACTTCTAAATTGTATGCTGTTTTTCCACATCATGGTTTTGTATGAACCAAGATGAATAAACAGATGCTCCAAACAAGTTACTTCATTTGTGCAAATCTGCTCTGAAGAAAATACAACTCTACATCAGGAAGTCTTTAATGAGTAGTTTAGCATCTCCACAAAGTATATGAGAGAAGACATTGCAGCTGGATAGGAAATAAATGAAAGGACACTGGAGGAAGTGAGTATCAACACAATTACTTACAAGAGCAGCAGGACTGCTGCAATCATATATAACAACATGAGCCAGAAGTTTTCTCCCCAGCATACATTGCTGAGCATAGTCAGCCAGTATTTCCAAAGGCTGATCAGTGCTGATGTTGATAAATAAATAAACAAGGAGGAAAAAAAGAAAAAGATCTTAGCAATGACAGCAATCAAACAGTGTGGGGGGAAAGGCCATACTGTAGAAGAAAGGGAAGACAACATTAAGGAGAAAGAAATTTGACCTCCCCTTCCCCTTTCAACAATTACTGAGGTACAACTACTGGAGTTTGAGTCTGTCCTGAAAGTCTGAATGTTAATAAGAGCACTAGGATTCTGTTTTGCTTCATAATGACCTGTGGATGAAGTGAGTTCTAAGTTGTTCATTGCTAGCCATGGAAGCTAAAAATCAGGAATTATGTTTTTGCCCCTTCAACAAACTTGAATAGAAAAGTCTTCAACACAGATGTTCAAGTGTATTTACTTAAGTGTATGTCCACTGCTTTCCAAAGGCACCAAATAAAGCAAAACTTTTGCTTTGTGATTAGAATTTACTGACCCCCACAGCTTTCATTCCTGGAATTTTGGTGGCTCTCCATGGCTCATAAAAGGCTTTCCTTCCAGCTACATTTCTGCCAGGGACAGAAATTACTGAAATTTTCACTTGTACATACTATAAACTTCTGCTTTTTGTTCAAAGCAGACCCAAGCAAAACTTGGAACCTTTTAAATGAGCACTTTGTATTCAGTAAATTAGCTGAAATGTAATCTCAATAAACTCTTAAATATCCAACTTGCCAAGCTTACACCATCCCTTTTTTGCACTTTTAAAATAAATACAATATATAAATACAGAGTACAGTAAAAATCCCAGAGCCCTTACTGCAGCCTTTTTCTTGTATCATGGTTCCAGTAAGGCAAGTTTTCAAATGACAACAGTAGAACTGAAGAATTCAGTCCATAATTTATCTAATCTCAGCAGGGCTTGTTGACTGGTTTGTTGTAATCAATCACACATTTCAAGTTTTCCACCAGCACCACTAAGACCACAGAGTGAAGACTGCCTTCCAAAGTTTAATGCTATTTTACAGCAAAATCTAGCTACTCATCTAATCTTCCCAGAAATGTGGACCCTTGCAGTGAGATCCATTGAAGAATTTTTATTGATGTAACACTAGAGCTAACAAACGCTCACAAGATTACTGCATTAGCTGATCTGCAAATGAAAACAGTGACTTTACAGTAGAAGAGATCAGATTTATAAATAGCAAAAGTGGGAAGAATTATTAAAGAAATTCAGTGGTACCAACTTAAAAGATGTAAGACTTGAAACTTAAATTTTCTATTTATTTTTGTATCAAGTTCATATTCTTGTACTAATTCTGTTAAAACTGGTTGTTAGAACAAATAATGGACTTACCAGCTTCCTACAATAATAACCAGAGAATTCAGCTTTTTCATTGTAAGGACATGTTTTAAGGCTTTCAGTAAATTGCAGCCTCCACCAGGGGCCAGCTGCTGTACCCACTGTCTTGCTTCATGTAGCCTATAGGAGAGAAAAAAAAAAAAAAAAGAATATGCACACTCTATCTGCAGATACTGAATAAAATGGACCATGAAGATTACTATAAACCACAGGGGCTGCTAAGATATTTTATATATGAACAATCAGTGTGAAATCACTAACTGCACTTAAAATTCATTTTTTTTCCCTCTTACGAATCACAACAGGCACAAGATGATGAACAGTAATTATTATCTCCAGGAGATTGCTTTAATTACACGAAGACATTGTCTGAAACACCTTTATTTTATAGAGAAACTAAATTACTTACACATGAACATTGATGGTTTTTGGACTCTCCCACAGAGGTGAAATTTCTGTACCAAATGAGAGGCAATACAATTGCTTCTTATAACACAGCTGTTCATCTATTAAACACTAATGAATACAAAGTTTATTAATACATTACTATCCATGCTGCTACTAGTAGTTATTATGTAAAAGAATAAAAACAGAAATTTACTAAGAGTAGTTGCAGTAATGTTTTCAGCTCTTGCAGAGAAAAGCTTCTACAGGAAGTCATACAGATTAAAGTATTTCCTAAGGAGTACTCAAACAAAACCTGCAAACTTATGATAAACTAGCCAATTTGTTAATGAAGGCAGGGAATACTTGTTCTACTGGTATTTTTTTCTCTTCAGTTGATGTCCATATAAAATAGAACATACTGATCTAGAAGGGGCATGTTCACCCACCAATAAATTACAGAAAATGTTGAATATAATATATTCATGGATAGGGCTAAACAACAGATCAGGCATTAGGGCTAAGCCAACCAAATTTGAGTTTTCTTAAAGCAGCTTTATTTAAAATGCACAAGTGAAAAATGCAGAAAATACAAATCAATTTTAAATAATTTCTGATTGCAGTACATGAAGTTCTACAGACAAAGTTTCAAAATTAGAGTAAAACAGCTACATGATACATTCCTTACTGTAAAACATTTATAAAAGAAAAAGGCACAATAAAGGATAAGTTTGTTTGGGGACTTTGGGAAGCAATTAACTCACCAAATTTTTGACCAAAATTGTGATGTGCATCTTGTTTCGACAAAACATACAGGCATAAAAAACCTACATTTAATATACATAGCTTTGTGTACATCTTGGTTCTCACTCTGAAGTTGTTTCTGTTAGTCAAGTTTAGAATGTTAGAGAATGCTGGTACAAGCACTGAGAAACTTATAAAAATTGATATTATTATTATAGTAGGCAATGTCTAGATCCAAACAAACTCCAGTAACAAAACCTGTAATTCCAAAGACATTTAAAAAATACTTCTTACTACAGAAAAGTTCCACTGTATTATACTCTATGAATTCAAGCAGATTTTTCCTCCCCTTAGTTCTTTACCTGTAGTTATTCCAAGGCTTGATTATCATGTTACAATAGCCAAAGTCTGCTTTGCTATTACTTACCAAAAGGTCTTTCTGAAAATCCAGTAGTCGAGGTCTGTAGTTCATATCAGACACATCAACCACAAGTCCAACTTTGGTACCTTTTACAAGGCCAAACACCTTCAACAAGAAAAGTCACTGTAAATACTAAGCTTACCTAAAGTTCAAAAATGTTTCTGTTTGTTCTGCACAATGCCATGGTAAATTCAAATACTACGTATTTACTTTCAGTTTAGGCTCTCTAGCACAAAAATGAGACAGTGACAAAGACAAGAAAACAGGAGAGTACTACCGCCTCACAGTTTATCCTTATCAGTGAGTCACATTGCCTCCCTTCCAAGACAATGTATTCATCGTTTGGGACAATAAAATCACGACTTCGTGTATAGCTTCTTGGTCAGGTTAAATCAAGCCATGTTGTGGAAGCTGGATTTTGGGATGCTGCTCATTTCCCTGTCCTCTCTGAGAGGGAGTTATGTCTTTACCCATTTTTGACCATTAGAACTGCTAGGCACAGTAAGTGATTAACCAGCAACAGAGGGCCCACTTGACTGAAAGACAGCTGCGTTCCAGTCAGAAGTTAAGCTCCCCTTTGTCTGCTTCTGTTTAAGTGGCACTGAGAGGCCCCGATTAAGATTGCTAAAAAAAAAGATCAAATCTAGAAAGCAAAAAACTCACATACCAATGAAAGATCACCAAAAGTAATAAATTGTCAAGATAAGGAGCGCTGCATATAACGTGAAGCAGTAAATAATGAAAATACATAACCTTTCTGGAGGCCACTTTTTACTAGCATTCAAAGGTTAATTTATTCTTTAATACTATAAAGAGTTCCCTTCTAAAAATATCCTGCAAAGTTAAAGTTACCTTTCTGCTGTCCTTCAACAGCCACTGAATTCGCTGCTGATAAAGTTCAATCACCCTGACAAAAGGCATAGCACAGCTTTAGCCAAGACATTTTTTTGCATTCTGTATCAATGTAGTATTGCACAATCTGTCTTTATCATGTCCTTTTTCTTGCAGATGCAAAATCACGTTTTAAAAATACTGTTTTCAGCATTTATATAAATAGTGGTTGCAGGGCTAACCATTTAAATACCTCTTCCCCTTAAATTGTTTAATTGACTAACTAGCTGGCTGAAAAAATGGATCACTGAAATGTTTTCTTATCAGTTTTATTATTTATTTATTTATGTATTTATTTATTTTTCTACTGAGAGGAAGGAGAGGCGTGTTCACCATGTGTATGCATGAAGAAAAAAAAGTTCAGGCAAAATTGAGCTAGTTCATCACACATAGCTTATTGCCAGGAGATATATTTAATGTAAACTACACAATTGTTTAAATTGTTTAAGACACTCATGAAATACAACTTTGTGATTGGAAGGCAGCACATTCACTGAAGTTTTGGACTAGTTGCAGCACAACTTTCAACAATTTAATTTTAAAATAGGTATAAACTGAGGTAAAACAAAATACTTGCTGTCCCCAAACATTGCTTTATGTTAACCAACTTATTTTTAACACCCAGTGCTTTGTTTTTACTGTTTGGAGGTTTTAATCAGCACTTCAAAGTAGGAAAAAATCTTTGCCTTGAAACATGAAAGCTACTTTTTTTAACCAGATTTGCTGAGACTTTGTTTAGATGGCAGAGTACTGAAAAGGGACCTTCTGAAGATTCTGGATCTTCATGACTGACATGGTGAGGTATGCTGAAGTAACGGCACTTCTAGGAACAGTCTAACAAATATTGTGAAGACCAGCAAAATTATTACTGTACAGATTATTGAACCTATTCATTAAATGTCTTCCTCAGTTTAAGTTTTCTTCATTTTATACATTTAAAATTCATTTGGTAGTTAACAGTTTTCTATATATCTACTATACAGGCTTTTTCCCTCCTGGTTCCAATTCAAACTACTTTCAACATTCCATTCCTTGAACAGAAAACCGAGCAATACTGTCTTTTGTAACTGGACACATGATTTGAAACTACTGTAAGTTGCAATAAACACAACTCACATATATTAGTATTACCTGCAAAAAAACAATTCATTATCTGCCTTACAAAAATCAGCTTATTGCTTCATTTCAAAACTTGGTTGATAGGCATCTTCCCCTTCTCAAATAAAAAACCTCAGCTATACTGACACATAATCATCGCCTGCCTTGAATCTCGACAGAAAGGATTTAATACTGATTTAATTCACAGAGATTACAAATTAGGATTGAAGAAAGCATTTTTAAACACCTAAAGAAGGACAGGGATATGGTATCATTTAGTATCAAAATTATCAACAAGATCAAAACTTACTCAGAAAGTCTGGACTCAAAATCGGTAACAGTCTCCTGTGTAAACTCTACCTCTTCAACACCGTTTCTTGAATCCCTGGAACACTATGCATAATTAGCATCAGAGACACACACAAATCAGGACTAATTAAAGGGCAACATTATACTTACGAAATAACATTGCCTTCTTTCATCAGATGTTCTAATGTTAATTTCAAGGATTCTAAACTGTAGTTTCTTAGCCATTCTTCTGTGGTTTGTACCTTTTCTGACTGTATTTTCTTCATTTCAACTTTCTATAGATCAATTAAGAAAAAAATAAATGCAGTATAAAAAATGAAATGTGCTGTTCAAATGCAACAAACATGTAAGTCCCAAGAATGGCTGCTGTGAGGCTGTACATATTCAAAAACAATGTAATTTTAGGTACTGCTACATAGCTACATTCAACAACCAGTAAATTTTAGGACAGGGGATAGAAGAAAATATTCTGCAGTTGGGATAGACCTACTAACTTATTTGTATGAAATGTACACTAAGAAAAATAGTGCTGGAAAGCTCAGTATTATCAGCATGACTGAGTCAACATAGTCCAATATAATGCAGTTAGTACACTATCTTGAATTTGGGATACAAAGTAAAAAAAGGTTTCAGAATACTCCAGATAGAGAGCTAAAGGAAAGAAAGAGAGAGCTTAGTTTGGAGGAGGTAAAAAGGAAGACAACAAATAGTTCAGTAAAAGAAATAAAATAATATACCCCTGTGATTAACAAGAAAGGGAGAAAAATAAAGCATCTCCAACACTTGCCTCACGGATTCTGAAGGGGTATATACTGTATTCCATTTTTCTAAAGAAAAACACAGCAGCAATTTCCAATTTACTTTTATCATTTTGCCTGGCCTGTTCACATACTGATTTATCTCTGCAGAAAAACTTTATGTGGATTCATGACTTTTGTGATTTTATCTATCACATTATCTGTATATATATATGCCAATATATTTAAGGAGACTTATCAGTTGTATGTCAGCTTATTTATTCCACACTCTGTATTTACAGTGCGTGTGTTACTTCTCTAGTTGCTCCATTTAGCAGGAAAACTTGCCTACCAGGAGATCTTGTGTCTCGTTAACATGCATTACCAGCAATCCATTGTCCGGTCCTAGATCAGACAGAGTAAAATCTTGCCATGGTGGATGATCACTCTGTACACTGGATTTTGTGGTCACACTACAAGACAATGAATTTTATGGGATGACTTAATTGCCAAGAATATTCCTGTACTGTCACATAAAGTTTTTAATGTGGGAAGTGTTTTTATATTTTGCCATTTGTTTACACACTCCATTTGGTATCTGATAAGTGTTTTGGAGGGACATATTGCATAGTTTATACAAGCTACAGTTATTTACTTTATATATACTTATGAAGTCCCAATAGAATTTTGTAACAGTACCCTTACCCAACTTTTTCCAAAAACTGATCATTGTCCAGCAATTGTGCCATTTTCCTGACATGTGTATCCATTATATGAACAGACTTAGCCTTCAAAAAAAAAGTGACAAGTGACAGTATTACAGCAAACTGCTTAAAATATACTATTCACAAAAACATTAAAATTGACATCAACTTTTATATGATAATTACATTGCATGTAGGACAACAGAAAATTAAAAAGCAGTTGCAAAGAGGAGTTACAATTAACCATCTATAGAAAATGCATTTAGAAATTACTCTGGAATAGTTATTTGTTCAGGGACTTTATGAAGCTAATTATATATATGCACAGCTGCTGGGAGATAAGTGACAGAGCTCAAGCAGAAAAAAATTACCAAAAGCAAAATCCAGGGCTCTGAGGGTGAGCGTGAGCTGCAGGGACAAGGGGCAAGGAGTGGGCTGTGAGGCACAGAGGTGAGTTGGGAGGGTTAGGTTGACAAAACCGGCACAGGACGGTCCACCATAAAACCATCTAGGCTGGAAGAGGTCTTCGTGATCACCAAGTCCTACCATCAGGCTGACCTGTTGAGTCCTATTGCCGTTCCTTCACTTCACCAGGCTCTTCCAGCTCGCCCCGTCCCAGCAGGTTCCAGAGAGCCCCCTCCCCAACACCTCCTCTCACCACAGGCGGCAGAAAGACCCCCTCAGCGCCCTCACCGGCCCGTTCCCTCCAGCGCCTCCCCTCACCTCACGGGGAAGGTTCCCCAGCCCCTTATCCCTCCTCCGCACCCCCGAACAGCCCGCATCCCCTCCACGCCGCAGCCAAGAACCCCCCGCGCCCCCTCAGCAGCAGCACCCCGAGGCGCCTCCCGGCCCTCACCCGCCCGTTCCTCCGTCAGGCTCAGGTGCCTGCGGCGCGGAGCGGCCGGGAGCAGCCGCCCCCCGGCCCCAGCGGCAGCTCCGCGTTACGGCGTTGCCTGTGGAGACGGGGCGGGCCCGGCGGGGCCGCTGCCGGCCGCCAGAGGGCAGCGATGGGCGGGAAGCGCCCGCGTGTGAGGGGAAGGCACCCACGCGCGAGGCGCTCGTTCCAGTCAGGGCAGCCGGGGCCGATGGCTTTAGTAGACAATTTATTTTGATAAACTTGCTCAATAACAAAAATACAAGTGAAGAAAATTATGTTCATTTTATACAGTTTGTATTAACATTTGTTCAGATATCATTAATTGGAAAAAAAAATAAAAGTGTTCTAACCGATTAGAAAACAATCCTCGGTAAGGGTGGTGTGGGGTGGACGGAGGACTCAGACGGCCAGGCCTCGAGCGGGACAAGCGGCTGGCAGACACTCTTTCCTTCATTATTGTCATCCTTCACAAAGCTTTTAAAGGACAGCGTTCATTTCCCCCCCCCCCTTCATTTGTTGGGGCACACAGTACTCTACAGGTGTGTTCTGGAGTGGTTAAACAACAGCTCTAAACACAGGTGTTACAGAAGGGCCCTCATCTGGCCGCAGTGACAGCAGCCAGGGGGTCAGGCTCAGGTGATGCTGCACCCTGCCAGCAGCTCCAGTAACACAGGTAGCGCTTGCCAGCAAGGTAACAACTGAGTGCAGAATATTAAATGGTTAGACTCATGTACTCGAGCATCCCACCCTCCTCTGAGAGGAATGGCTTCCAGCTTCCAAAGGCTTCCAGCTGAGCTCAACCATAACATTTATGCAGACAAATTAACTAGTTTCCCTTCTGAAGGTATTTTAAGCTTCTGATTTCACATGTTGTTAGGCAAATAAGTGACAAAGTGTGCACAGTGTGATGGGACATGAAATGTTTTAGAGAATTTTGAAGCGTAAGACTAGTCTAGTGATGCATGAAATGAGCTGTCCTTCAAGAAGTTAAATATAATGGCTGACAGAATTAGAAAAGTTTATGTAAACACTCAACATAAATATGGGATTACCTTTGGAGAAGAGTCATATGGAAACATTTGCTTTTCATGAACTGAAAAAGTCTACAGATGTTTAGGCATGTTCAATACGAACTTCTTGTAGTTTAAAATTAAACCTTGTGCAAATAAAACCTATAAATAGTATTCAGCAGATTTTACAGTGATGCTCTTAGGTATGAAAAAGAATGCACACATCTTTCAAACAAAAGTAACAGACAAAAGTTTGACAAATGATTGCACCATAAGACAGTGTTTTATATACAGCTTACAAGATATGATTTTCTGCTATAAATTAATACTGTACTACATAGTACTTAGTGACTTCATTAGAAGCAACTGTTGATAGCTGTCTCTTCATTTACTGAGGGAAGGTTTTTTATTATAATTTATGTATTTATTTACAATGCAGATGGCTGTATCTATTTCTGGACATGAAATGCTCAAATATTTAATCAAACAGCCAGCTAGTTAAATCTCCACTATTTAATAATTCAAAGCAATAGCATTGGCAGATCAGAAAAATTTCCAGCCAGCCAGCCACAGACTGGCTATGCTCCAAGATAAGTGTTCATGTTTTTTATTGCATGAGGATCCATTTACTCAAAGCCTAAATCAACTGTGTACATGATGTTACTATATCCAAAATAGGTAAGAAGGAAGAATCTTAGAGGTTGAGAAACCTGACCCCTTCACTCATGTTCTAGTTAAAAAACCTCCTAGAACTATTTATAGGAGTGACATTCCTGAAAACAGAAGAGCTTTTCTGCATCAGAATTCCTATGTTTTAGTCAATACTTCAGCTTTTGCTACACCACCAATAACACTGAAAATTTAGACACATCCGGCATCTTAACCTGGCATTTTATCTGTCTTCCACAACATTGCTAGAGGGAATTAGAATATCTATGCAGATGAAGGCTTAAGGAACCAAATTATCTTTAAAGCATCAGCTCTAAGTAAGTGCCTGGCTGTACTTACAGATTAGTTGAGAAAAAAATTAGCATTCTATGAACACTTCCTTTTCTTTGTGAGTGAACTAACTGGAAAAAAAAAAATCACGTATAGACCATTAAAGTAGCAAATGTGTTCAAAACCACCAAAATGTGAACTATGAACTGTTTAATACAGCAGAGTCAGGGAGAAGTTAGAGGACCAGAACCCCGTAGGGTTTGAATGGCACTGAGTTTCAAATAATTGTGCAAACTGTCTTATCACCTTAAGTGTCTGAAGATAAGTGATTATTTTGGAAGCTTCTGATTATTTCACTAACATTTTTTAACAGTGCCTAGTAATGTAGCTCAAATAAGCTCCATAAAACAGAACTTGAGACATACAATTTTTTGTTTGCTTTCATAATGGACCTCAAATAAACCATGAGTTAACTGGTAAATGAATGTAGACAGTGGCCCAGGAAAGCTCCCTGCACTAAGAAAAATCTTAATTTCTGCAAGTTTAGATTGAGTAGTAAATTATGACAATACCTATGGAATTGTAATGGAAAGTAAAACTGCTTTTCATAAATAATACTTCAAATTTGGATGGTCCTTAAATCCACATTTATAATTGCAGTGAACAAGGCATATACTATTTAAACAATTATACTGCTTTTTTAGTAAAGGTGAATTAATAAGTTCATCCATCTTTGCAGTGAAATAGCATTTGCATTACTTTAAACACTGCATTTTACATGCGCTAGAGAAATGTTTATCTCTGCTGTAAACTGCAGTGCTTGAACTCATATGAATATCAATAATAACAATGTTGTAGAAAAAGAGACTTTCTATGCAACAGTTGCTAATAATTTAAATAGTGTCAGTTTCCCCAAATTAGGATTTTAACTTTAAGGTATGACATGATCTCACCTTCTACCCTCATATACAAATAAATTACCATAAAAAGAATTTTAGCTTAACTTAAAATTGCACCTAGAAAGGCATGGGATCGTTTGTACCTATTACAAAAACTGTTAAAATCAAGGGCTGCTACAAAGAATGAGGTAAACTGAAGACTCTCAGCTATGTGGCCTTCAGAGAAATGGCTTTTTTTCTATTGAGTTCTAGTTTTGCACACCACAGTGTTTTGCTAGCAAAGCGTTCTGAGTTCTTTTCCAGGAACCATTTGTGTATATATACATATATATATATATATGTATATACACACCCACACATACACACACACACTGTATACTGCATCAGCAAAATATATATATATTTATATATATATATTTATATAAATATAAGGAAGAAATCCCCCTCTGAAATGTTCCGTAGTGTTTTTCTAGAGCTTATGGGAGAGGAGGGGATGTACGTCTTCTTGCTGTTATGTATTTTTTGGAGAACAAGTGATCTATTGGCTTCTTGGTGCAGCAATGCAAGATCGATCCATATTGGTGCCAAAGGCTTTGCGCATTAGAAGGATGTAAAATACTAATTTCCTAATCAGTGAGGCCAGCCTCACTTGAATTCCTCTGCAACCCTCTGGTCTACAACAAAGTTCATAAATACTTTGACTTCCAAATTGTTAGACGTTAAAAATGGGAACAGTACAGTAAGATGGGGCATTATGCTTCTCAGTGTAAAGCATTCTTCACTAGTTCCTATCACAGTGCAGACCTGACTGCATTAAATATGCTCAGGAGATTAGTCAACGTTGTCTGTATTTGGTTATGGGAAAGGCTCTCCTTTTTTCAATCCAAAGTGCATAGTGAGAATAAGTCAAAGCATTCCTTTTTCAGTAAGTGTTTGATAGTCATATCTAGGCATCCTCCTGAGAATGCAGTTCTGTGTCTCTTTTCCAAAATAAAGTCCCGCAGTCCAGACATTCATCAGCCAGGTAAACAAACTTTGCCAGCAAATAGAAGTCCAACTATTGTAAAGAAAATAGATAAAACAAACAGTACATACGAAGACCCAACCACTGTATTATTGGGTAACTTGTATGGTTGACCTCCAACTTCATTGATGTAAAATCCAATTGGAAATATTAGGGCTGCCATACAGAATAGAATCACTGCAAAGAAAAGAGAAAAAAAAGTCATTGCTGTGAGTCAGAAGAGTCAAAATATTTACAAATCCATAGAGCAGTATAGGAAAGCAAGCCACGTATTCTGACCAAGCCCAAGATCTGAGATATTCCCACACATAACTAGCTTGAAATGACTGAGTAGGCTCTACCTTGTATTTAAAAGATCCCTTGTCTATTTCCAAGACAGACTAAAAGATCCCTTTTTAACAGTAATTTCAGCCTTGCTCAATGGATCATGAACTCTTTACATAAATACATTTAAAGTATGTACTTCTACCACTACCCATGAGTCTAATCATAGAGCACATTACTCCTAATTAATTTAGAAATTCCCTCCCCCAAAGTCAAGATAAACTAATATTCAACATTGAAGAAACTTTTTTTTTATATCACTTGTCTTTTTCCAACTGTAGCTGCCGTCTCCCATTCTTCCAAGTTCTTTTTCTATCCAAGCTTTGTTAAAAATAGAAAACATTGTCATTATGGTTTCTTTTAGACTAAAATACAGCAGTTTCCTAAATTTATTTCTTAAGAAAATATTCATATATCCTTAAGATTTTCCAGTGGAGTTTAAAGAAAGTTTTCTGATTCAATTTAATCTAAGCTTCTTAGCAAGAAACTTCAAGTTCAGACTCCATGAACTTAGAGAACCAAGCAATGACACTTCTTTTTTCACTTTAATAGTTGGACTTAGGTACATGTTTCATGTTTACAACTGTCTTTGTGTAGATATACAAAAAATAGAACTCCTATTAAAGCCATTCATTAAAATTACACTATGGATTTCACAGGCCTTCAGATATTAAGTGACCCTCATTTCTCTCAGCACACTTCAGTGCTCTGATCAAATCCAGTAAAGGATATCCAGTGTTGTAATCTTTCCCAGATGAGAACTCCAGTGTTCCTATAAGATACCTCTGGATAAATAATCTTATAGAATTTGAACATACAAAATGCAGGGTTGTACAGTCTCAATGAAGGGAATGACTTCTCAAAGAGAGAAGAGATTCTTCACAAGAAAAAGGATTAGCTTTTAAGTTGGTTTGACTGCATATTCGTGAATATAGCATTAGTTATTTTTTTCTTTAAATCAGTATTAGCACAACAGATTTTTTTCTACAACTTAACAGTAAGGCACTAAATGTTGACTTATTTCATGTATACGTATTTCAATGTTATTTCAAACATTTATTGGGGGTACCATGTTCTACTCACAATACTCATTCAAGCAAATCTAAATTATATCTGAGGGACATGTTCCACCAACCATACGCATACTCATCCCACATGATGCACAGTTCTCTCAGTTCTCAACAACGCACACTACATACTAGTTCATTGAGTTTCCTCTCACTTAACACACACTGATGCTTTTTATTTGTTAATAAGAAACATAGGTGCTGTCCTTGTCAGTACGCTCTTCTCTACCACTAAGAGATGAAACTCTAGGGGTGCTGTTCCCTACTTGGGAATAAAAAAAGCAACATTCTAGTAATAGCCATCACCTTAATTACTGGCTCCTATGCAAGTCAGCATTGCTCCATATCTTTTTGTTTCCAAAAGGTACCTTAAATTCAGCAGCTCATCTGTCCTTACCAGGACAGTCTCTATTCTTTCCAAACGAAGAGATGATGGCCTAGAGCAGCCTTAATAGTTCGTCAAACAACTTCATTACTCTTCTTCCTGCCTAAATACACGTGCTCCAGTCCTTCCAGCTTTACAATGTTCATGCCCATACTAAAAACTTTATCAACTCCATGTTTATTCAAGGATCAACAGCTTATGTCTTTATGTATATCAGGTCTTAATGCTTAATTCTTGTAATTTGCATAGCACAGGTCTCAGCTTTGAGGAAAAATACTCATGCTCTGTAGAAGAGACTAGTTATGGGCATGAAGAACCTGAATTCAAGAAATGTCCATGAAGAATTATGGACATGAACAAAAAAAAGGACTGTTTCATCACATGATGCACATCAGACCTTCGGCTGATCCTTGCATTCCTAAACATGAAGCTGCTTACACAATACCTTGAGTTGAATGCTTCTAACACAAGAATCAGCCTCTCCGCTTACTTATTTATTCCCCAGTAAGCATTTTAGTAAATAAAAATAAAGTAATATGTATATACACATTCCACTAGAGGGAGCATGTGACTTGATTTTAATATAACCACACCAGCAGATTATGGAAGAAAAAGCACAAACAAATCTGGCAACTGCAGTTACTGAATTGTTGCTCAGTGCTACCACGTTAGACCATCTGTTAAAAAAACAAAACACAGAAACCAGACATTAAACATCACACACTTTAAACATTAATCTAAAAGTATTTATCTATTTTATTGGTCCACATAATCAAATCCTTAGAAGATTGTTTCCTCTTTTTTAATTGTATCTTAACCAGTAAATGGTCCATCTGACGAGAGAAAGATCAGGTATATGTTTCCTGAGCAGATCTGTGTAAGCACAGAAGAGCTCTGTATGTAAGTGGTCCAGAAAACAGTGGTCAATAATGCATACTTATTAACGCAACACATAATTAGTAACAGTTTCAACAATACTCTGAGGATGAGTCACATTATCATAACTCAGCATGTTTTCTATTACATCCAGTTTGTCCCTGAGGAGCATTCCAGTTATTTACCAAATTTCTATTGCATTTTTAACAAAAATGCGCTTATAGGAAATAGCTTTATGACTCTGACACAACCACCTCCACTTCCAGGATTAAATCCCCTTTATTGCTTTCAAGAACTACATAGCTGGAAAAGTTCTGCTGGCCTCATGGATAAGGCTGAAGAATGTATCTTTATTCTCTCCTCTACTGACCAATTTTATTTGAGGTACATTGTACATACCTGCACCCACAAGCACTCACTCCTAGGTCTGAGATCTGTTACTGGCAAGCCAAAAATTTGCCCAGTATCTCATGTTCTTGTGGGACGATAACATAGGCAGGTACCTCAACCCTCCCTCAGTTTGCAAGAGGAGAAAAAATAAATTCTGCAAACGCAGACTGAGAAGAATGCTAATTTACATACACGCTTCAAATGTTTGTTACAGAAGTAACCAGCAGTCTTTTTTTTTTTCCAAATAACAGCACACATGTTCCGCTGTGAGGGTTTCCAAGCAATTTTCCTTAGCGTGGTCTAAGAATTTTTAATCTACTGAAAAACAGATTTCAAAGTTTGTCAGATAAGGAAATCTAAGTTATCATCTCAAAAAAATGACATATTAAGATGCATGATTACTTAATTAAAAAGACAAAATCCAACAAAGGAAGCACTGAGTTAACTTAGCGTATATTGTTCTAGAATGAGAATTGCTGGCTAGAGCTGTGACACAAAACACAGCTTTCCACATCTGGTCGTATCAGTTCAGCGAATTTCCAGCAAAATCTCCAGCAACCCATAAAGAACTTCTTCCTCAGGAGTACGTACTTACGATTTCAGGGAAAGTTCGCAGAAAGACACAATCATTACAGTTGGTATTAACAAAAATATTTAGGTAACAGAACACAATTTCTAGTCTGCTTCTGAATGTTGTCTGTCAAAAAAAGTCTAGATCCTTTAATTCTTAAGCTTGAAATTGTTTTCAGCATCCAGTGACAGTAACTTCAAAGAATCCAAGATAAAGTGTATTGAAAGAAGAAAAAGGATATGGTCTAGTCTTTAGGGGAGTATGGTACTACCTGCTTGTCTATTTGGAGATGCATAACATAGAAAGCAGAAGCTGGTACAAATCCTTTGTAACCCAAGAAGCCCTTTATTCACTCAAACACCAGGAACAAGTATTTGCAAGATAGCTAATACTAGTTAAGAATATGATTGTCCTACTGTGTTTCTACTTGTGTTCCACAAATCAAGTCTGTTACGCTTATGAACATTTAAATCCTAATACAAATCAGTAACAGACTCTCTTGTAAATGCTAGGAAAAAAAAAAAAGGTAAATTATGATTTTCTATTCAGCATCTCTTCCTGTGATATATCTCAGAGAAGCACCTACACTTCAGTGGTGGTAACAGAATTAGTTCCTTTTCTAACTGTAGCAGATGGTAGAGACCTGAATTTGTTTAAGATGTAAACAGACCTTGTAGGCTATTCTACGAATTCCTGCAACATCCCAGATTGTTATAATATACAGAATACCACATACGTGGCCTCCACAGAGGATAAGCTCTGGATATAGTTCCTAATTATAGATCTTAACAGTATCTGTCCCAAGGACCACAAGAATTACAGCTTTAAGGATTTACCATAGGTTCGCCACATCCTATCTTCTAAAACAGAAGATGGCATAATGACCTGTAAAGGAAAGGGATTTAGATTAATTTGAAGTAGGACTAGCAAGAAAGGAGTAGGTTCAGAGATACATAGAACAATACCAAAGCCAGGTTTCTTGCCTGCTACCAACTTATGCCTCCCTGTCACAGGGCAAAATTAGTGATGAAGCAGTACAGAAGCTGGGATGGTAACAGTTAGCTCACACTTGAGCAAAAAGTAAACAATACCATGCAATGAATAGCTGACAGATCTTTGGTTGCCATCAACAGATGAGGCACAGCTGTGTGTCTGCAACTCCTCTTTTATTGAAGAAGCACACAGAAACCTGGGCAGTACAGAAATGAACACCAAGAAGGAATCTACTCTTCATTACATTGTGTGAATTCAGCACTACAGCTAATGGGACTCAGAAAAACAATAGTTTTGACAGTGTCCACGCCCAGGGTGACAATACCTATCACATCAGTAGGAATACTATGATTTTTGAAAGAATCTTCTCTACAGGAAGCATAGGAAAACTTTTGCATTTGCCTTTAGAAGACTTTTGTCAAGTGTGCAGCACGATTTGGAAGACTGAAATCTCTCTTCTGTATGCGTAGACAGTTTGCAGAGAAGCCTGAAAGACAAGTTTCTACATAGTAAAGTCACCAATGGCTGAGGAAGGATGCAAATGCTGTGCTAGCAAATACTCTCAGGTGCATCCCTTTAAAAGTGTATACAGGAAAGCATACACATGAAATAAAAATTAAAATTTGGTCCTTCACATGTCCCTTAGCTAAGGCAGACAAGATCACTTGGCAATAATTCATATTTAGTAGATGCACTATTGAAAAGCGTGTTATCCAAGATGACAAGACTATAAGCAAAAATTCCAGTAAAGATAAGGTACATAATATGTTTAATTTTTCTCCAAGCCTAATTTCTCAATATGATTAAGACATCAAGGAGAGACACAGGTTTTTGCTGAGGAAAAAGGTTCTGATTCTTACTTCATGAGAGCTACTCCTCCTGTAACCTTTGCTGGATACAACAACAAAAGCAAGCAGGTTTCTCTAACATAATTGGTAGTGCCAACAAACTGCTGAATACAGAGGGATGTGTGTGATGGGTCACCCAAGAACCTGTAGATCCCATCTACAGCCATAACCTGGGTAAAACATGAAAATGAAAATCAGACTGCAATAAAAGGTGATACCGACAGCCTGGATAAAGTCACCACAATCCAAAACAATGTCCAAAAATCCATCTAATACTATCTTAATCTTTTAGTTGTAGCAGAAAAACTCTATCCTACCTTTACTTCTCTTTGAAGGGGTTGGTATAGGCATGCCAAGCAACCAGCACTAGTTTATGACCTGGACTCTTCTTCCCTGAATTATCATACTGTGCTCTGTAAAGTGAGCAAAGGAATGAAGCGCTGAGGATGTTTGCACCAGTTTGCTCTACAGACTTCTATCAGTTGAGAAAAACATTAAACAGTCCCTTAGGGTCTTTCACATGATTATCACAAAATCAAAACAAAGAAATCAGGAAGCTTCTCTTTCCCTGCACAATGTTGTTAAACAGCTACAGGGAGCTGAGCTTCCAAGACTTTTCTCTTCTGCAAGGGAGATCTTCATTCTCTTCCTCAAAACGAGAGGATATTTCAGATAGTTATCCAGGAATAAGAGTGAGACTCTCATCACTTCTCTGGATAGCATTCCACCCCCTTGGACAGAAGGGTATTTACACTGGATCTGGAAACAAACGGACTCAACCCATCAGGGTCAAATTCCAGCATGAACCGGGCAAGACTGACCTCTTACCAGACCCTCCTTGCTACTGGCAGAGTTGCAAGGAAACGGCTGAACAAAAGGATTCCTCTGCTGTTACATGATTTAATTTAGACCCCCCTTGCATTTGAAGGGAACAGAGCTGCCAGTCCCCGGGTGGCCTTTAGCAACCCTAGCAAACTTTGCTGCCACCTAGGACATCACATACTCTGTCACATTTAGAAAGCTCTGCAAGAACAATATCTGCTAGTTGCCTGTGCTGTGGAGTCTTGAAATCACCTGCAGAAGATATGTAATACAATTATGAAGTTTTCTCTATCCCCTTCTAATGAGTTACCCATCTTTTCATAACACGGTACTCTGGCACTTCACAGGAAGGACCTGTTCATTGTAGTCCAAGTTAATTCCACATGTCGCCTAATACCAATCTACATATAGATTACTAATTTGTGTTGCCGTTCAATGAACGAGAGAATTTGTTCTCATCTACCTCCTGGAAAGTAAAGAACTCTGCCTTCCATTCACTTCTTTTCCCAAAGTGACTTTTATTACAAGTGAGTCAAGCAATACAATTTCCCATCATCATTGTTAACAGGAACAGAAAGGTCACAGAGTCATACGTATTGGAGATGAATATCAAAGATGTTGAATTTCAGCAACACAATCAGATCTTAATAGAATCATAAGAAATTCTGAGTTGCAAGAGAAAAAAGTTAATATGCTTCATTATTAAACATCTCCTAACAAAGGCAAGTGCAGACCCTTCTATATTTAGACCTTAATAATGGACCAGTTGCAAGCCCAAAGGAATCTACAGAAAAAAAGAGCTTTAGGTTACCAGAATTTTCAGCTGAACCATGCAAAGTTATAGAAAGCTAAAGATGCAAGATTTGGATTAATGGAGATATTTTAAAACACTAAAATATGTAAACCCCAAAATGCATGTTGTAATTTAAAGAAAAAACCTCAGTAAATAAACACATAGTACTAAAAAAAACACCATAAAACAAGCTTTGACTTCAGCTCACTGTAAGCATTCTAATCTTACATAGCATTCTGAGCTCAAACCCTCCCTGCATACATCAGATGCACATGAAATATGTATAGATATACAATGACAACTGGAAGTTGGGATTTAATATTCAGTAATACTCATGTCTATTTTAGTCATTCACTTGAAAATAGAAGTCAATCACAATGAATACAGCATTTCAACAGCTCCACTGTCTGCAAAAGCTGCACTACCAATTTAATATGCTATGTAGCAAAGTTGTCAGAAGGATGGCTTTGATTGTACAAGTGCCTCAGCAAAGTGCCTCTGTTGAAGCTCAGTGCTTTTTTACATTATTCCCTCCCCCAAACAAACTTCAATCTCATTCATATTAGATGTCATAGAGTTCCATTAAACCTTATTTATGTCTGTGTAAACCACAAACTTGCATCTTCTAGTTAGTGTTCACACTACCTTTAGTGGTATGTCATAATTCAAGTCAATTTAAAAGCCCTCAGGTTTCGAGTTTTTTCATGCTGTCATCCCCACCATTAAGGCATCATTTCACAGTTGGCATAAGCCTGTAACACACACCAAGAAAAGGAAGTTTGAAAGTTACTCCCCTTACTCGTTATAACTATTTTTCATTTGCAATGAAGGAGCCACAGCATGTTTCCCCATGCAGAAACACAGGGCTGCTAGAGGAGGCTCAGCCAGTACTTTATTATGCCCGTACTTGTGCAGAGCAGAACCAAGGGAGGCAGAAAAACACTGGTACTAGTCCCTCTGCTAAAGCACTGCTGCAGGTCACAGGAAGCAAAAGTCTCAGTGCTGTGAAGCACAGCAGATGCTCTGCAGTGGGCAACCCTCCTGCATAGCCAATTAGGATGCAGATATTCCAAATAAAAAACCCGTTGTGAGCATCAAGCAGGACTGAACCAGCATCAACCCTGAATGAGGTATTCATGAGACATGAGACACCTGAAATAGGGATGGATTTCAAACTGTAGTAAGTCTTAGATGCATCAACTGCTTCCTCTACCTAGGGGAAGGAATTTCCAGTCATTCCATTTTGCTAGGAGTAAGACTGGAGATAAGGGCATGGGGAAGACACAATCTGGGACTGTCCTCTTCCATCTCTGCTCATTCTCTTCAGCCAATTAACGGCACTCCTCAAGGAAGGTAAAGGGATCAGGGAATGCAATGACTTCCTATACTCTCACCTTGGGCCAACAGGTGATTAATCCCTCTCAGTTATCAATCCCTCAATTTTTGAAGAATTTCTTTTTTCTCTCAGATGTGGTATTTGAAGAGAAAGAACATTTTATATAGTAGGAGCCCTACACATTTTTCCCTGACAACAGTATTATTTTAGACTCCACCAGTTTATCCTGTGTACAGGTCAACTGTGTAGTTGAGGTCACTTACTTCCAGTGAAAGCTATCCAGCGGGCATATTTAGTAGCTTCTCTTCGCCAGTGGGAAGCCACCAGCAAACCACATGTGACAGTTAGTGAAATGATTCCCATAATGATGAAAAATAACGTAGTGACCCACTCAGGAGGCAGCCGTGGAGGAATACAGGTCCTGTCACGTCCATGGATGGTTTGACACTGTCGCACAAGGCCAACTGTGAGAGCACCTGAAAATACATAGCAGAGAGGCAAGTAAACTTTCAAAATCCTCTCTGAGGGGCGCTCAGCTGCAAACTGAATCTCAGATTTGTCTAGGTATAAGGGATTCTTTGATGAGCCTTAGTAAGTCTTTCAAAGACAGAGGATAGGAGGGACATCTATCTTCATGTTCTTTCATCAAACCTTTGCACAAATTGAAGTGAGATGGCTACAGGCTATACAAGCTGGTTCTTGAGTGGCAGTCGAGGTCTAATCAAAGGGATAAAGCAGTCCTATGAAGCCTACCACTATCAGCTAAAATGGTATTGGAGTTGTAGAGGGGACTCTCACTCATCTTTGGAAGAAAAAATACTTTTATAATCTGATAAAACAGGATGCAGGCCCCTAACAAGTCTTGGTCTAATGTCTTTTTCTCTCATCTGTAAACACAGCTTTAATCCTCAAAGTCTTGCTGTAGAATCTCCATTTAGTTCATATGAAGATTTTAAGAATGTTTCCCAAATAATCCACTTATTGACAATAACTGTCTAAGAGTCAATTGACTTAGGTCAATTATTTTGTCAGCTAACAAGAGTTACAACACACACCACCTGGGATATCTATACTACTAGCCAAAGAGATCCTAGGAAGAGAACAAGGCTGGTACAGGAACCATATTGTTTTGTCACAGTCTACCAGAGGAAAAAAAACAATCAAATCATTTTAAAATTGCCATCAACTGTTTGCAGTAACAAAATGCAGTTTGCAGTAGCAAACTGCAATGCAACAAACAGGCTGAGCCTAAGACATATCACAACAAGCAGAATTCTGTAAGTGACAGAAAATCAGATGTTTTCAATTAGATCCAAGTAAATCTGATTTAATATCTATTTCAGTGCATCTGAGACTCATACATAAAGCAGCTTTTAGTAAGCTTTAATACTGAAGTTCTTTACCTGGAAAATTTTAATGCAACGTTAACATGTAATGTTAAAATCTATTTCTTCCTGTATCACTTAAGTCCTATATTTCTCAATTCTTCACAATTTCTCTTCTTCTGATCTACGTCCTTAAATAATCACAATTGTTCTTTATCTAAAACAAAGTCATCAATGGATAGCATTAGAGTCAACATCTTCCTCCACAAATTATTTTAAACAGGCCAACTATAACATTATTTACTTAAAATAAAGAGTGCAACTCAGAAAAAATGAAAGATTCACTGGAAGATTCAGAGATGTATTTTCAACTTGAGTAAAAGTTTGAGTAAAATCCTTAAAAATGCATCAATTACAAAACCCACTACTGCAAAACTGGCATTTTCTACTCCAGATATACAGCAATCACACCATGGCTGCACACCGGGATTAAACAGAACTCAGCCAGAATTATACAAGCAGACTTGCACAGCCCACATGCCTATACACTACAGTTCTGCATGCAGTGCTTCTCAGTTGCTTTTGTGCTGCCTGCAATGTTTTCATTTTACATCAGCTGCCAGGACAGAAGGGAGATGTGCATGTGTCCTTGATAGTCAAGCTCCCTGAAACACACACGTATTGCAGAACCTCATATAAAACACTAAGTAGCTTGGGGATAAAGAGGCTATTCACTGCAGCCTGACAGAACAATAAACTAATCCCAATCGCTCTGCAAGAATAGGACTTAACAACAATTTTGCTGCCTTTATAGCAAAAGTCAGTTCTGTCTAAACTGAAGTATAACTTTTAAAAGTGTGAAAATTACATCATGCACTCAGATATTTCCTGAATTCATGGACAATAATTGAGCACATTTTTAACTTTGACAAAAGCAACAGCACTAGGGCTTTGAACCCTAAGCCTACAGACTCTTTGGAGGTCAAATGAGGATAAGAAAAGGTTTGTGAACTATTTCTAAAGGTTCCATAAAAGTAACTAGGAGAAACAATCTCACTCATAAATTTCAAGTTCCAGATTAAGTTCACAATACCAGGATATCTCACATAAACTGAGGCAGCAGGAAGTTAAACTTCATAGCTTGGTCCCAGTGACAGATCTCCTGTTGAATGCAGATTTCAAAAGAAGAGCAGGTACAGAATGAATCAGCACTTGAGGCCACAAAACCTCATGCAAGCCAGACAGGATTACTCTGCTGGGTGTATTCATACCTACACAGACATAAAATTTGATTCCATAAATAAGACTTCTTTTTGGTGTGCAAAAGGAGTATTTACTTGCCATAGAACTCTACAGAAGAGTGGGTTTACGTGGTATTTGATTATGTAGGTCCTGCTCTAAAGCCAGCAAGCAGACAGTTGCTAGGCAGCTTCCAATGATACATCTAGGTATAGAAAATCTTGGTTACCCTTATCTGATTTACCACTGAAAGTAGGGACAGAGATACTGAATTGGACAGTCTCCTCCTGCCCACAGTTATAGAACAGCCCAATAGTCTGTCTCAAGCCGGTCATCAAGTTCCACTCTTATCCCTAGGAAAAAGGGGCTTTTAGTCATTCCTTCAGAATAATGCCAACATAACTGCTGAAAATCTAAGCACCAAATGCAGCAGTAAAACAAACAGCAGAGGTAATGCTAGTAGATAAGGCAGCTTAAACAGATACACTCTACAGCCCTAAAACACGTGCAGCAGAGTTAGCACACCTGCCCACCCTCCAAAGCCCCAGGCCTGCCGTGAGCTAGGACAGCATGGGGATGCAGAGGGCTGGTCCCCTCCCCTCACGTCCTCCCCCTCCATAGCCTCCCAGTCTGGCACTGTGCAACTCAGTACAGCCAGTGCAAGGAATGATCAGTACATGCACTCAGAGTTACTAAAAATGAGGCTCGGCCTTGATCAAAGCAAAGGATGAGCAAATGTATGTGAAGTGGTCCTTAGTCTTTTCCAGTAAATCTATTCCCTAAAGCACCAGGGTAAAGTACCAGGGCATTTCAAGCATGTGAAACCTTCTTCCAATAGTGAGTCTGATTATAACCAGGACTCCACATTTTACCACTGAGAGATTTCATGATCACATTCCCACACTACCTTACCTCATTCCTCCAGTAATGCTTATTCTGACACTGCCTTTTTTTTCTTTTAGCAGGATCACTAATAAAAAGGCTATTTAACAAATGCACTAAGATTTGGGAGCATCATCTATTTTATAATTAAGTTTCACAAAACCATAGAGAGACAGAGGGAGGGAGAAGGCACCCCACCAAGGGCAGGCGAGCCCTAGGCTTTCCCATTTGTGCAGATGTGCCGCTGCACTGAGCAGACCCACGAGTCCCACGCCAGCCCTGCCGGTGCTGTGCCATCCCTCTCCTGTTTCCGTGGTAACTACAGAGCCACCAAGGAGGAAGCACACACTGCGGAGAGAAACAAAGATTGCTGCAGCCCTTTCACTCCCCCACCTCTCCATTACTTCTGAATTATTAACAGTGGCACAGCGAAACCACGGCTGGAAAGCAGGGGCATAAGAACAGCTGTTCAGATGTTTGCTGTTCATCTATTATTTGATTGCCAGAATGTGCAGGATCAAGCATGCCACATGGACACAGCAGAGATGCCAGTGCCCTGCAGAGCTAACTGTGGCACAAGAAGCAATTAATATGATAAAAGCATGATGCAGTGAACAAGATGTGGCTCAAACATTGCAAAGTCAGAGCTCAGCAGCTACACTGTCACACGAATATACAAAGCACAAATCCTCAGATCTGCTTTTCCTCATAAAGCTTGGGATACCTGCCTGTCCTCTGCACTTCCCTCACTTGCAAACACTTTCCCCTTGTTTTAGAGAAAACGCTATTCCTTGGGTTTAAATGTATCTGCAACCTTCTATATTCCCTGACAACAGATTCCTCACTTTTACCTTCCATATATTAACCACATCCCAAGCAACATGCTTATTACTAACATTAAATTAATATTATGGACCAATATGCCTACTGAGGAAGTTAAAACAGTCAATTGCTCCAAAACAGCCCACCCACCTGCACTCCCTCCTTTGCAGTCCTGATGAGATGGAGTGCTTCTGCCAGAAACCCCAGTTGTGTCTGCCTGACAATTTCTTCTCAAACTTCTTTTTAGTGTACAGGAGATTTGTTATATCATCTTTGCTAAGCAAAGAACATAGTTTACAGGGCTCCTAATGAGCCACTGGTGATGTAAATCTTAGAGCACTGCCAATGTGGCAAGGACACTGAAAAGTTTTATGTTTTAGTAATGAGCACAGTACACGGAGCTATGTTATTTGGGCACACTAAAACATTCATAGCTGCTGGTTAGGTAACAGTCACATGCCAGACAATGACATGTAAAATAAGGGCAGCTCAGTTAAGCCGTTTCCTGCAACTTAACTGGGCCACAGACAGGGACAGGAGGAAATGAGATTATTCTTGGAAAGTTTCTAAGTTCTGTCCAATTAATAAACTCGAATGGAAAAGGGGCCAGGTCCATTTAAGAGGAGGAACAGACTGCAGCTGTCTAGGCACAGACACAGCTCACTACTTGATCCAAGCAGAAACTTGAAAAGTCTAAAGAGAATGCAGTGATTTGTTCATCACAAACTAATTCCCTGTATCAAGTTCAGGTTAACCATCAAGTTGACTTTGGCCATCTTGCCTTTAACATGTCTGCTGCTCCTTGCCTGCAACCAAGCCTCTCTGACAGGAGAACGTTTTCAAAGTGAGCGAAGCATAGCCGAGGAATTCCTGAGAGGAACAAACAACAAAATAAGGTAAGAATGGTTCCAACACAACTGCCCATAACAGCAAACAAGGAGGAAGTGTTTCCAAGAAGATTTCTTTTCCCCCCCAAGTAATTAAAAGAACTCTGCATTTTTTATTTTTTTTTTTAAGTGGGATGTTTCCCAGTCTTACATACCAAAATCATTTTCCCGCAATGGAAATTGTCACATTGGAGCATTTGTAAATTACTGTACACACATGATTAACTGCAGCTAAGTAACTCTAAATGGAATAACACCTTTTTCTACACTTCTTCGCTTAAGCCAGTGTTGTAGGACAATAATATCTGGATTACCTAGATAAATATAAAGACTACTGTAAAAGGATCAAATATAAGAATTTAAGATAGGATCAAATGCCAATTTCCAATCAAGTATGAGAAAACCACATCTGCTACTGTTCCAACATAAATAATTACTTCTTTTGTGAGGGATGGGGCATAGTTTGAAGAGATGCTGTTTGGCACTTACACCACTAAAATAACTTCAAGGTTACCATGCAAGTCCTGTATTCACAATGTGGTATGACAGATTGATTCTTTTACTGCAGATGATCCACTGTGTTGTTCAGTTAGTAGATAAAAGGCAACCAAGTTCTGACTCACTAAAATAAGATTTATGAATGTTAAAGGATGATTTAGAGAAAGCGTTAAAAGAACAACAGAGGATTAACTGCAAAGGCACAGAATACAGAGGAACGCAAAACAAAATGGATTATGAGTTATCATTCCTGTACTTTGTATGCCAGATCTTAGGTTTTTGACTCTGTCTCTTGAATTACCTAACAGTTATAGTAACCCTGGAAGAAAAGTTTTAAGAGTTTATCACTTTGAAGCAGACCAGTATTATTTTATCATTTGACCTTGCTTCTGGTCATTTGATATGTCCCGTAGATATTTATTGGTTCAAAACCCACATCTAACAAGTATTTTTTTACAATGTTGAAAAATCAGTTTTGATAAGGACCTAGATTTACTTGCAAAGTCCTTGCTATACCTAGACTGAATCTTTTAAGAGCAAGTCAACATTGCAAGGTACGTTATATAAGCTGCTATTTCTCTTCTACTCCATTTATCCCCTTCTCAGAACTCAGAATGTTCTTTACTTCTCAAACCAACTTTGAAACGCGCTATTCTTCTTCTTGCACTAGAGATACAAAAGGTGTTCCTTTGTCAGAAACTAAGTGGCTCTCTTGTGAAAAAACACTCATATTGGCAATAATAGATGAGGTAGCTTCCCTAGCTTCAAACAGTTTACTAGCTATGATGAACCTATTAATTGAATTCTATTTAACAATCCAATACCCAGACAACTTAACTTATTAGGTACCATTTTTGACATTCTTTAGAAATCCAAAGCTTAATGGCTTTTAAACAGAAGAATTCTCATTTTAAAAATCTAGTCAACGTTAAAGGGTCATGGTTTATCAAGCAGCCTCGCTGCTGAAGACCATCTGGTGCCTGAATTGTCTCAGAAGTTTTCAATTCAGTATTTGTATGATGCCTAATTCAAACCAAATCCCCCTTCCACAAAAAGCAGCCTTTTCCCTCCCTCCCACCACCCCCAGAGAGAAAAAAAATAGGGGCCATATATTGGGAAAGATCCTTATGACTTAGTAGAAGTAGAGAAGTTTATTACTGCAGATGAAAATCATTATGATATAGGAGTTGTAAGTGGTGTTTAAATTGCAGACATTTGGACTAATAAGCCATAAGTTTATTTCTGAATTCCAACATACAAGGCTTTCAGTGCCAGGCATTTTTTTATTATTTAGTTTAAAAAGAAAAAAAAGAAAAAAACCAACAACGAGATGGACCACCACACATTGAAAGAGTTATCCTCAGGCAACAACACAGGAACAACTCTCCTGAGGACATAACAAAAGCTCTGTGCATTCTCACATATCAGAGCCAAGAAATCTGCCCACGCCAAAGGTATTCTTTGCTACTTCGGAATGCAGCATTAATTAAATGTCGGTAAACAGGATCTCTAATAAGTTGCATCCTTCTGGTTGTTTTCTGACACTATAAGCATTTGCACAATAGGACAGTGTTGTCAGGGAGGACTGGAATCTTTAGTTTTTCAAGTGGCAAGGGCCTGGCAAAAAGATCTTGCTTCGTTTTAAAACAAATCAACAAAAAGCTTAAGGTTTTAACTTAAAAATAAAAAAATAAAATGAATCTATAGCTATTTTCAGTCTTCCCCCAACCAAAATAGAGCTACTCAAATTTGACAAAATTGTGCCAAAAAAAAAAAAAAAAAAAAAAAAAAAAAAAAAAAAAAGAGATCAAAGGCAGTGCCAATATTTAAGTGTTCTTCCCAGTCAGCTCTGCTAGTTTCATGCCATATGTTCAGGAGAAAGCCAGAAGCTGTGACACCTACAGCTGTTCTGCCGTTTAGCATCTGATGAGCGTGTGTGCTTTTGAACAGCGTTATATTTGGCCTGGAACCCAATCCCTCTCCTCCAGCACGCCTCGCAGTCCTACCCAGCCTCCTCAGAGCCCTCTGAAGCGGCGCGGGCAGGCAGCTGAGCTGGGGGCTCCCCGAGGCCGGCCAGCACTCAGAAGAGCCAGCAGCAGGCAGTGGCCAGGCTGGCTCCGTAACAGCAGCATCAGCCACGGGGCAGCACCACAGCCAGCACAGGAATTCTCAGTCAGCACTTCCTAGGGGATCACCTCCCACACTGGTGTCTTACACTGACCTTGTGTCTTACACAGACTCAGATGTCCATGTGGATCAGGCCAGATGTACCACAACCCCCAAATCACACCAAGTAAACCACCCCATTGTTCTCTCTTTCCTTATTCAAGAAGGAGGAACATCTGTCAACCTTCCTGTTCACAACCTAAAGCAATTTCACTGGCCTTGTGACAAGGGCATCCAAGGGGAGGATGAAAAATCAAGTTCTGGCCCTGCCCTCAAGACCACACATTTTAAGAAGTGAAAACTGGGAGGAAAAAGGATCATTTTCCTGTCAGCCATAGCTGCTGCTGATCTCAGCTCATGTCAGACAAGCTCTGAGAACACCCACTGGTCTGGCTCCTGCATGGTCTGACGAGCCTCCCCGTAGTGTAAGGTGAAAAGAGAAGTGTTGAAACTTATTTGCAAATTTTAGGTGTCTGCTCCTCAGAGGTTACAGGTCCAATGAAGAACATCTCCAATGTAGAATTTATTCTCTATAAGTAAAGCCTCGTGCTGAAAGACAGACTGACACACAGCTTAAATCCATACAATCTATCCTCAAGGACAGCCAGCAGTTTTCTAGCTGATAAACATTTTAAGCACTCCTAATTTAAAGGGTAGCTTTAACTTCTCTGGCAAATAAAAAAAAAGCTTATTTTGTAGTAAAAATTCTCAAATTTAGGCATTTCCTCATTGCTCCCATCAGAACAGAAACATTAAGAACAGTGGAGAACAGGAAGGCAGGAAGCATAGGCAGGATTTACCCCATAAGTTATGTTTTTCTTTATCCATTTTCCTATGGGAAGTCCTTGTTTTTAGAAACCTGCTGAATTTAAGGCTGGATTATTTAGGCAATTCGCGCGTGTTGTCTGTGTGGTGATAACAATTTCCCTTATCACAGATCATCATCTACAAATATAGACTGGAAGAGCCTGGAGACTTTCTTGGATAGGATAAGAGAAGACAGACTACTTCTGAACAGTTCACCTTGCACTTGACTGAGATAAAATGTGAGCCTCTGAACAGCAGGGCTCAGTCCCTTCTGAACAAGTGGGACTACTCTTAAAAAGCAATCAGATATTATATTGTGCTCCAAAAAGCCTATCTGCTCACATATGTTTATACAGTTGTTACGCTGCCATTCTGAAACAGAAGCCTCTCTAATTTTAGATTCAATGTAAGCAGGCAAGAAATGCTCTATCCTTATCATTAACTTCATCTTACCAAACACACAGAGCATTTAGTTCAGATTACATTGGGCATGTGTCAACAGACTTCTGTTTGTAAAAGAGCAGCTACTGCTTCTAGCTTTTACTCTACTTCACCCTTTTCACCCCTATTTCACATTTTTTCATGTATTAAGCTTCAGGGTGCTTTTTGTAATTGCTGAATAATCCAATAGTATTCCACTGAAGATTTTGAGGCCACATTAGAAATCCTTGGCCAATCGATCTTTCCAGGTTTCCTGCACAATCTCAATTCAGTTTTAAAACCATGTAACAAGTGTGGGTTTAAAAAACAAAGTGAAACATGCTTCTTCCCACCTGAGTTTTTGCAGTGAAGAACTACATCATTAACATATGAATTTAGGTGCATGATTAGTTTCAGAATGGAATTCAACCTAAGGAAAAAAAGGTTTTCCTTCACCCTTGTGGCTTCTCTTCCCCCACAGCATGCTACGCCTACAGCTCCTTGTATTAACAGGCGCAGAAGCTGCAGTGCATTTTCTCCTGTGTAAGAACAGCGATCAGATTCCTCCACTGTGGCAATTTTGGAGCTGATGCTTCCACTACCACAGACTATGGGAATAAATTTGGTTGCTATGTGTGCTTTGGAAAAAATGAAAAAGGTAGCTCTAAATGCTGCAATTTAGAATATTTCTATTCTGTACAGAGAAGACTGAACAGAACAGTAAAAGCTTTGGGGATGCAAGCTAAAAAAATATTTGCAAATCAAACAAGTTGCTTTCTGTACAAAAGTCAGCTTTCAGGAAGCTTGAGGTCCATGACAACCTCTTATTTCCATTGTTTTCACTTGCATTTGGAATAAGGATGTCACAATTAAAGGCTGCATGTTTGACACATTAAGCTCACACTGACAAAGTTACAGATAAAATTGTTCCCCCTTGTACATTTGCTGTGCCTATCAAGGAGATCAAAGTCCACCTCACTTCAGATGTTTACAAAGATTATTACTGCAGAAAGCAAACCATTCCATTTAAATATCTAAATAACATTAGCATGTGTGCCATCAGTTAGAAAAGCGTAAAAATAACCTAGACTCAAAACAATTGTTTTGATGTTCTCACAGCAAAGCAGTTCTGAGGAACACTAGACAACCAGCTTGTCCCATTCTTTGTTATTCTGATCCCGTAACTACTCCCTAAAATACAACTAAATTACATGACTGGGGAGCAGGATGATAGCGGTAGGAGAGCAGGCAAGCTTCAAATCCAGATCCATAGCTAGTGTCATAAGTAAACAGTGTCCCCAAGTCTACTCTTTGTCATCAACAGTAATTAAATTAAGAAACAGACGTGCACAAATCTGTAAAAACAAGAATGTCATTTAGTTTTTCTAACAAAGTTGCTAAGGTGACCAGTTTTTTGGAGGGGCTCTTTCTAAAATGGGATTATTCCTTTTTTCATAAAATAATATTTTTACGACACCCAGTACTATTTTTCCCCTTCTCAAGCCTCACTGTTTCTTGGGACTATCCATACATTACTTTAAGTTATGCTGTAACATTAAAGTATAATCCTATGCCACAAGGTTCTGCAAGGTTATGAAGAACCTACTGATTATCTATCTATAAATTATCCCTTGTAGGAGACTAAAATTATCATTGATGTTCCAGCTATCCAGTACGATGTTCCAGTAGTATCACTTCTGTTGCTCTAAAACATTATTTGCTACTTGTGAAGGATTTTCAGAAATTCTTTAGGAACAAATCTTACTGCAAGCGTGCAAGCCTCATGCTCCTGCACGCATTAAATTGGTTAGAAATAAGTTAAACTTAAAACTAGCTTGGATTTCCTCTTTTAGGAAGCCTGCATGTTAAAGGGCACTGCTTATTTTCACAAAAACAGCAACAGCTTCTTTCCAAGACATACCAGAACAGCTAACTTTATGGCAGTCCAGGAGGATAACTGTGGTTCCAACCTGTAGATATAGCCAGTAAGCATCAGCTGGTGTAACACCATTTTGAAAACAAACATCTTTCAGTTCTTACTGAATTTGCATGTCAGATTTTGTCAGTTCACTTCCCACAAGCCACTACTTCTCAATGGCCACTCCACTGGTTTAAGCCAAGCGCAAAGCTGAGCCCTGCAGCGTCATGGATGAGAATGAAAGACCCCTGGTCTTCTGACACACTGTCAGGAGGGGAACTGGCTTCGTCTCAGGAGCGAAGGCCACGCTGGTTATTTGGTTTCCATTACAAGTGCTTCCACTGAAATTTCTGCATTTTTTTTTTTTCTTAAAATAATCAACACTTCTTGTGTATCACAGGCTGCCAAGAGCTGGAAGCAGTCACAGCAAGAGAAGAGGAAACCAGGCAAGAAGAAAACGTGGGCAATGACTGGAGAGCAACAAAACAGAAAACACAGGGATGAGAAAGCTATAAACAGGGAAGTCAACTCAATGATGAGCACTACAAAGGTAAACAACTTGACTTTACTGCCTAAGAACACCGTAACTGATTAGTTTTTTTTGGAAACACCTAGCTCAGAGACAGCTCAACCCTACTAATGTAACGCCCCAGTATCCACACAAAGAATGGCTTGTGGTCAAGTTCAAGGCATAACGTGAGATGTATTCAACTGGAAAAATATTTAAACTTAAGTGGATTATTAGCCATTACACCTTGAGAAACTGTCATCCTTAATAATCCCAAAGTGCTTTGGGAACTCCAGCACAGAACTGCACCTACGGTGAGGCTCCTGGGTAGCAGCCAGCTGTTGCTTATCACACAGCATTGCACAGATAGGAAATGATGGCCTCTAATATTGCAGTAGCTCCCTGGGAAGCTTTAGATGCCAACACAAGGGAACATTTCAGTTCATCCCAAGGATGTAGACATAATCGACTATGTCTTGCTCGAAGAGAGGAAGCAACTCTAGATGCTCTAAAATTCTGAACCTCTGACTAGTGTTTCAGTGTGCTAGTGCTTCATATTTGATTAGCTTGCCTGGCAGACAAACCATCAGACCACGCTCCCTAAGGTACCTGAGAACGCCCAACCTCTTGCTATCAATCCTACTTACAAGATTTAAAAAACATATACAAACACGATAATGCATAAATAGGAAATATAATGCAATAAAATAGGAAGAAGCCAAGAACTTCACCTTCAGAAAGGCTCTAACCTACAGCTTATTTCCATATCAATTCATACAGAATTAGATAAATTTAAGTGTTTTGCCACCCAAATGCTCTAGCACGTTTTCCCTCTCCTTAAAACAGGCACGTACCCTGCACAGATCCTCTTCTTGGCCATATCTCCATTTTTTTTTCTGATCTGTGTATATCTCCATCAGTCAGAGGCTTGGGAAAGAGAAGTGAGATTGAGAAGGGCAGCTGGAGCACACAACAGGGGACTGCAGCAAAGTTACCATTGAAATTGATCTTTCACGAAGATGGTGAAAGGCCTGGAGGGGAAGACGTACGAGGAACGGCTGAGGTCACTGGGCCTGTTCAGCCTGGAGAAGAGGAGGCTGAGGGGAGACCTCATCACAGTCTACAACTTCCTCGTAAGGGGTTGTCAAGAGGCAGGAGACCTTTTCTCCATTAACACTAGTGACAGGACCCGCAGGAACAGGGTTAAGCTGAGGCAGGGGAAATTTAGGCTGGACGTCAGGAGGGGGTTCTTCACAGAGAGGGTGGTTGCACACTGGAACAGGCTCCCCAGGGAAGTGGTCACTGCACCGAGCCTGTCTGAATTTAAGAAGAGATTGGACTGTGAACTTAGGCACATGGTCTGAACTTTTGGGTAGACCTGTGCGGTGTCAAGAGTTGGACTTGATGATCCTTAAGGGTCCCTTCCAACTCAGGATATTCTATGATTCTATGAAATTTTTTCCCCCACATATAGTTCCCAATAAAAAGAGATGATATCCATTAATAAATTTGTAGGCACTGTAAACTACAATAACAACTTTTAATTAAGCAATAATAAATTTATTTTAAAATTTGAAGTTTCATAAACCATGAATTTGTAATAATTTACCACTCCCATATTACTTTGTACAAGAATTAAAAACAGCCTCCATATCGTATTTGTTCCACCATACTACAAATGCCATTTTCTATTTAATTCTAAAGCAGAAAGCAGCATTTAACCTCCACAAAGGTTAATACTCTTCCTTATCCATGAATTATTCTGGTTACATTTTTTTCTGAAATATGCAGATGTCAACAAATTCTGGAAAAGGATACTAGATCCAGGTGGAGAAGAACTCCTGCATAAGGTGTAGATCCTAAATACCATACTACATCAGGCAAGAAAAGTTAGTTCTCTCTAGTTCATTTCAAGACAATTAAAAAAAGAGAATGGAAAAAGTTGAGCTTGTGAGATACGTATTAAAAAAATGTAGGTCAGGCTTAGAAGTTTGACCTACTGATCTTTGCTTTGGCAGAAGTACAAATTGAGTTTACATAATGCTACTCGCATCTAAGTGCTGGCTGGGAACTAAATGATACAAATGTTTTTAATAAGCCTAAGTCTTTAACAGGATTCCATTTTTCAGATTTCAAACAGTTTTAAATCCTTATTTTGTGGTACAAAAAGAGTCAAAGCTTTGCTGATAGTGCTCACAGGCATTTCTGAGATAAAGAATACCACCTCAGTTTTACTGAGGAAAGAATTGCAGCACTACCACGACAACTTTCCAACATCCAAAGTCAGTCATGCCAGCTGCTAGATTTGAAAGGAAAATACACATTATTGGCTCCCAGATCTGCACTCCACAAATTATGTTTTTTTCAGCACTAGAGGAATTCCACAGGATTTGGTGACACACAAACTAACGGTTTTGTATGTTCAGACACTACAGAGAAAACAGAACGTTCACCTAACAGACAGAGTTAATTTGTATTTGTTAAAATGCAAATGTAAAACATCAGTTCCTCCATGGACAAAACCAACCAGATCTCTTCATCCCGGCCCTGGCAAGCTCAAATAACCAGGCTGACACAGCTCTCTTTCAGGAGATTCTTCCTACACATAAAACAGTTCCATATGTTTAAATGTTGAGCAAGCACAACATTAATTCATTACAACAATGCCTTGCTATTAATTTTTCTCGTGCCCTAAGGCTTGGTCAGTTGCAGAACCCAAACACAATTCAAGCCCTCTGCTTTGTCAGATTTTTACATCCACTTGAAAAACATCTAGAGACATGGAATGGAAATGTTAAGGACAGCACCACACTCCCAGCGGAGGCACATCTACTATCAGGCTGCTCTTGTCTTCAGACCATTTGGTTTCTACATTCTTTACCAGGCCTTACCAGTTCTTATTCGGTTTTGTTTGTGGTTTTTAGAGGCACTGGCAGCATCGCTAAACCGCAAGCACTGGTAGCAGTGCCTACATCTTATGGCAGGTCCTGATTCCCTCGCTGCCCAGATCAGAAACATACCACAGAGCACCACCTCTCCGCCTCTGCCTCCTGCACTAACGCCTGGGACACCTAAAGGCAAGTGTATTATTGGAAATTATATTCCAGAACCTGACTTCAAACACCTCTGATGTTCACAACGGCTTTGCAGATTGCTTTTTAGTAGTTGCCTATTTCTAAGCCATGACAGCATGTAACTCTTCATTCTCTGTATCATCAGAGCATTCTTCCATATTTGCAGTACACATCCCAAACAAGTCAGTGAAGGGCAAATAACTTGTCACAGTGACTGCGTGGTATGGTGCAAAAGAATCAGAAAAAAGGCATTTCAAGGAATTACGTCCTATCACGCCACATCATTTTCTGTTAAGAGATGGGACAAGCATGTTGTGGCTTGAGTATATTGCAAGGTATTTAACAGATGATCACCACAACCCTTCTGAGAAGTCAGTTACACATAAATCAAAGAAAACAAAGCAGTATCTACTTCAGCACATACCACAGTAATTGCTCTGTGGTACAGTTCCTCCACAGAGCAGCACGACACATTACCAGGTTCTCAGCACAGACCCTGAAGGGCCATACTGATTTTTAAATATCTTATCGCTACATTTTCCAGCAGACAACTGCTGTTAGAACAATGATACCAGCTGGAACTCAAGTTTGTACCCTTTTTAAGTTGTTGATGCTTTATTTAGCAATACCGGTTGACTCAAGTACCTTCATGTGGCCTTGGGCTTGTTTCATGCATAGCCAGAGCTCCAATTAGAGAAAAAACATTTCCATAGCAGTTTGATCTGAAGCCCAGCAGGAGCTGAAAATCACTGCCAGGTCATATCACCTGCAATACCTCATAAGCTGATCCCAACAAAGCAACTGTTTGAAGTGTGGGGAGAAATTCCTCAGGAGGAGGTATCAAAAGTGGTGTAATAACACTGAACGGCAATCATCTCCTACATGGGGTTAGAGCACTTACTGCACAAGAGGAGCGAGTTAATGCCTCATTAACTGCGGAGTTTCCATTGGGCATAGCTTGCTCCGTGGATGCCGCTGACTCTGGATTCATACCTCACAAATAACACCGCAACCGAGTATTCAAAACCAAGAGTTACACAGAACATTTTTGGAAGATACACAGAAAGTCAGCATTTGTAAATGAAACAGAGACAAGTGAAAGCCACAACTTACTGTCATACTGTTACCACCCAGCATGCTACAGAAAACTACAGGACTTAAGTATTTGCTTTAGAAGCATCCACCAGAATTTAGCACCCTTAAATTCTGACACTGTTTTATTTAATGACTGCTACAGCAAAGGTACATTTTGTACTATAAATTGGAATCAAATGCACAATCACGCTACACAGAAAGGGATGACTAAGTCACATAAACAAATGGATAGCTTAACTTTCTGAAGGAGGATTTTGTTTGATTAAATTCCTTCAAATTATTTGATCTATTTTAAAAGCATTTCAAATCAACCCCCCACATGTACAGCTTTTAACATGTCTAACTTGAACCATACGTGCTATTCATATCCTTTTACCTATAAAGGGATCAAGTGCTGATGCTAGAATAACTTGTATCCCCCTTCCTCCCCTACTGAAGGCAAAATATCAAAATCATTAAAGAGCATCCCACACAAAAAGGGAACATATGGAGATAAAACTATCAGCTTTTGAAATTCATTGCTGAAGTATACAGATACAAGAGCAAAATTAATTACTACTGAAATCAGTGGGAGTTTTGGCACTGACTTAACTTAAAGCCAACTCTGCCCTTACTTCTTGCACAGAGCATCAGGTCAGCAAGAAAAGGATGCCTGTGCAAGAAGACCAAGGTTTCCACATGGGAGTTGTCAGTACTCTGTGCCTGTGCTAAACCTCACTGAGAACTCTGAAATTTCATTTCCATCTTTCCTTTACAATCTTAAAGAAATACTTGAAGCCACTTGAAGGAACAAGTCTTTCAAAAATACATAGAGAAAGAGCACCAAATGAAGGCTTGGACACACATCCAGGAAGGTGTATTTCCTCTCTGGCCTAACGATAGATAAGCATCTGAAACCTTCAGTGCTCTCAGTTGTACTCAATCCTCATAATTACAACACTGGAGAGGAATTTATACAGACAACATTTTTCAACTGACTACAAAGCTTTTTCTTAAGAGTAAGATTTAGGAGACAAATCAGCCCTGGTCTCTGCATAACATAGGCTCCTTAAAACAAAATACTTAATCTAGATTTACCATAAAAGTATTAAAGCAGAAAATCAGTATTTCCACTGGAGTAAGATGTACATGCTGTTTAGCATTTGAATCAGAGTAGATTTTTTTTTTTTTTTTTTTTAACCTGAGACATAAGCCCAGGTTTCCAATCTTAATGGCTGTAAACAGCTCCAAACAAGCTGATGCAGTGCTGTCAGCCCGGATTTGCCAGACCTCTGCTACATGCAACACTCAAAGAGCTGCAGTACCGAGCAGCCCAGGCTGCTTCACGCTGCCTTTCAGAACTCCGAGGATAGCATTACTCTCCTTTCTCCTTGGCACTAGGCTGACTTGTAGAAGCAGACTCTAGAATTATTCCCGTAGGAGATGAACCCAGGGATACAGAGGTTAAGTAAAGAAATAGTTTCTTTCACCAGCTGAGAGCACAACGCTTCAAAACAGTACTTAGCTGTACGGATGGAAGTCGGAGGGACTGAATGCAGTTCAAGTGTGGTATTCTGCTAAGTGTCCCTGGATCTCGCTAGCAGCTGCGACAGGGTTTACGGTCAGGGCAGCGTCTTCCTGGGCCCTCCTTCACAGCAGCCTCTGGCTACTGAATGGCACTCAGAAACATTCCCCTCGTAAATCAATACTACAGTGTTTACTACAGGAAGTCCTTGATTCAATGGGCATCCCTGCACTTCCTTGCTTTGCCGTTTGGGCAGAAGGCTCATTTGCAAAGCTCTAAGTACCAGGAATAAACATTTACATTGCTTTTAACCTGCAGTCTCATGATAGAGGGCATCAAATCCCACATCAATAAAAATCTACAAAATGGTCATTAAGGAAGCAGTCATATGACAGCTAGCTCTCCTCTGTGACTTTTAAAAGCCATCAGCTTGTTTGGCTTCAAAACACATCAAAAGAGCCAGTCTTAGGTCCATCAAAACATGATTTAAAAAGTCAAGTGCTTCAAAAAAATCCCTACTGATTTTGTGTTTGCCAGCTTAATTAAAACCAAAACTTCTTTGTACCCCTAAAAGCAGTATGGGATAGGAATGGCACATGATTCTCAAGTAATCATCCATCAAGTGACTCAGAATTAGTGATTTCTGGGAACAATACATCAAGAAGCTATTTTTGTTTTATGAGTAGATATTAAACAGTTTTCTTTAACAAATATATAAGTGGCCTGTACTTAGCTCCCCGAAGACCTTTTTTCTCCTCCCCATGAGCAATTCCTTCAAAACAGTTTTTATTATCTCACTTCTGTACAGGCCGAGAGAATCCAACATTTTCAACACTGCATAGGGTCTATCAACAAGAGGAATGACTTAAGACAGATGTATTTAAACATTTCAAATGATGATTATTTTATTTGACTTTAGGCCCCTAAGGAAGGGCTCCTTGCTGCAGCACTGCTGCTAGGTGGACCTGTAAGAGGAAAGAACCAACTACTTTATGTAGCCATAGGCAGAAAGATCACCAGAATTAGGTATAGGGAGGAGTGAAAGCATCTAGGGAGATCCTGAATGCCGAACTTTGGGAAGGGAAGGGACTCGTTCCTCTTCTCCAGACCAGGCAGGGAAAGCCAGGTTCTGTCCTAGGCAACTAGAAGCTGGTCAAGCAAGTCACAAAGATGAAGAACGCCTGGTCAGAGGGAATGCCCAGTCACCTGTCTCTAGCTGCCAACGTTTTAAATATGCTACTTCATCAGAAGAAAGGCAATACAACCCCACTGAAAACAGCTCCGTCCTCTCATGGACAACAAACATCAGGCAAGATGCAAGACGGAGGGAGAAAGTCTCTAAAGCCCTCTGTAAGAATTTACCACAGAGAGCTTTACCCCAGCACCCTTTTTCCCTTCACCTGCGGTTTGCCTGGAGATCAGAAGCGTAAAGCCAGCTTGACGTGCAGCACACCAGCCTGCTTTGCCTCCCTGACGAGGGCACCGGGCTCCTCGCGGGCAGGACGGCCAGGAGCGGCTCCCCTCCGGCACCACGCGTGCCCTCCCCGCGGGCTGCGCTGCTGGCAGCCACCAGCAGGACGAGCAGAGCCCCGCTCTTCAGGGAGCGCAACGCCGGGCTCCAAACTAACGCCGGGCGAGCTGCAGGCTCAGAAGCTGGCAGAAGCCAGCCGGCACGGCACGTCCTGCGCGGGGTTTGCGCCTCCCCGCACCGGGCACGGCAGCAGGACCCGACCCGCCGCTCCCAGAGGACCGGGCACCGGCAGCCCCCAGCCCCCGGCGCCCCCTCACCCGCGGACTCCCCGGTGTTGATCCAGTCGGGGTTGGCCAGGCTGGCGATGGCGAAGATGTCGGCGGCCAGGAAGAGGCATCCTGAGATGATGGTCAGTTTGTCCATCTCCGGCGGCTCCCGGCTCCGCCCGGCTCCCCCCCGCAGCGGGCCCGGGCCGGGGGCGCCTCACAGCCGCGGCTCCATGGGCCCCGCGCTCCCCGCGGCTGCGGCGCCACGAACGGGGCCCCCGGGCCGAGCCGGAAGCGAACCCGGCGGGCGGGGGGGGGCTGGCGGCTGCTCCGGAAGGGAACCCCCCCCGCCTTCGGGCCGCGCCGGGCCGGGCGGGGCTCACCGGGGAGGCGGGGCTTCGCCTGGGGGCGGGGCCTGCCGCGGCCATACCGGGAGCGGCGATGGGGGAGGGGAGTGGCCTCGGGGGTGGGCGTGGCCTGTCCCGGGCTGCTGCCTGAGGCGCGGCCCACGCCCCGAGGGGGCCGTGTCCTGAGGCGCCCCAATATCCCCCGATGCTCTCCAGTCCCCCCCAGTTTGTTTTTCACTTTTCAGCCCGTCCTTTTTCCTGCCCCGAGCCGAAATTGCTGTCCCTGTACTGGGTTGAGGAAAAAGAACTAACTAATCTTGTCCAGAACTCGTTTAAATACCTCAGCTTTTCATGACAGGCTTCTCTGTGGGTTAACCCATACCGGAGAGGGAAATGCTTGGAGGCAATAAAGGATGCCCCAAACGTGGGGAGGCAGCCCAGCTTCGGTCACAGTGACTGCCTGGTTGGTATTCTGAGTGGCATGGCAATATGAAACAATGGGCATTTATCAGACAGCCCCCACATCCACAGGTGCTTATAAAATACCTGATTGCAGTAATGTTTTCTCCTGCCAGCAGCAAACACCCACCTGTTCATACAGAGGAGTGGAACTGGACGTATACGAAAGTCTGAACTGACCCAGAAGCCAAGCAGGCGACTGTGCTGTTTGTTTTTGTCTCTAATGCAGATGGAACGCTGTACCAACAAAAAGGAGATGTTAGGAAAGTAAACTTAAAGTGTTCAACAGCAATCAGTGAGCCTTACTATTTGGAGGACAATACTTGTATTTATTCTCCTAGCCTTGACAGATTTTCATAAGGGTGGAGAACATAATAGGGCTTTTGATGAAAACCAGCTGAAATTGTTTCCTTCTAACAGGGAACAATTGGTGTGTGGCAGAAGAGGGAGAACTGAGATTTCGTTTAGAATACTTTAAAATCACATTGCACTAACAATGGGAATCCAGCAGTCTTGAAAAGAAGTTATTTCCAAGAATCATCTGTAACTATCCTTTAGTTAAACCAGCTTTAAATGGTGTTTAAATAATTTCAGTGCAAGCATTATGTAAAAGTCTGCCTCAAAATTAGTTTATCATTAAATAACTCAGCTTCACGGCAAAGGGAGTAAAGGAAGGAGGGGTAGAGAGGACACAGAAAAGGATGATTTATTTCACTGGCTTCTGACACACAAATCTGAAGTCAGAAATAGTGACAGAATACAGTCTTCATACCTTGCAGACTGTGTGGTCAGTTACTTAATTTTTCTCAGGTGTATTCAGAGGCAAACACATGCCAAAGGATGCTGTGTGAAGTACACAGATTCTCTGGGAAGTCTTGAGGCCCCGTGCAGGGTTGAGATAGTGACAGACAGGCAACCTAAGTTGCCTTGAGTAACTCCTCCAGACTGCAGCAGCCCCCTGGGTGCAGCCACATCCTTGGCTCATGCCACATGTCCCTGTGCTTGCGTCTCTGGCCAGCAGACTCCTGCTCACCCATTGCAGGGGGCTTGGAATCTGCCCGCCCCAGCATTCTGAGCAGTTAGTGGGCGTTGTGGTGGCCTCCTTGTCTGCCGGTACGCTTTTCCTCTACAGGTCATCATGGAGGCATAGTGCATTTCCAAGAGGCTCACTGAAGACATGCCTGCCCAGTGACTTCAACTGCATAGAAACATCTCTGCCTGGATTCAACAGAACATAAACAGTCTTGGGCTACAGGTGGGGATGAAACTAAGGATGTTTCAATCTCTCTCTGTTTCTTTTTCCTCTTCATTTCCAACTCCTTAATCCTGCCTTGATACTGTTCTTCCAGTCCTAAATTTCAGTTGTCTGAATCTTCTGTCAGTCCTCCTAGCAGTCCTTCTATCAGTTTATCTCCTTCACAGAGTCCCATTGCCCCACATTTTCATAGTATCAAGAGATATTCCTGCTCTTGAGGTTGAGTATTTGAAGTGGAATCATAGGCAAATGACAAAAGGAAATGAAAACTCTTCAGCAGAAGAGGGCTGGATAAGATCCTGTGCTACTGCCTGCAGAAACTGCAGAATTTAAGGATGACCTTGAAGAAAATCAGTACAATGTTAGGGGAACTGTAATGTAAATTCTGTGACAGAACAATGACTAAATCCAGATAATTCCCATAGAGACTAAGTAGACTGATACTGTGTATGGTTAAAGGAAGAAAAGTCTGAAAGTGAATTCACAGCCTTGTCTTTAAATGTTTTGTGGGCTTTGAATTAGACACAGCTTTTATGGCTTTAAAACTATTATGCCCAGCAAGATAACTTACATGAAAATAAACTTAAAATCAGGATTCTGGCTTCATATTAGAGTTACCTGGATTTGTTACTAGCATTTTTTTTTACCCAGTGGTGATCATTTGCAGACCTACAACTCTTCAAGAACTTTAATAGAATTTGCTGAAAAGTTGTGGATAGAAATTGATATAAAGCAGCCCTGCATCCTAATATCATCTGTTTACCTTCATTGGCCTAGGAGTTAAGTACTCATCCTGGAAGCAGGAAATGAGCATTCAGTTCCCCCTTCTGGCTGAAGGAGGCTGAAACACATTTATTGAAGAGAGCAAGAACACCCTGGGAAAGGCTTAAATCCCTTCCATTAATACTGCGCCACTTTACATAAATTCCTAAGCTGGTGAAAGAGTATTAGGCCAGACATCTGACATCTCAGAATTTTGAGACTGTGTTCCAGTGTCACTGTTCCTTTGCTTTTCTTAAGCAGCCGTGAAAATTAAATACTTCATTCAAATCAGATGTAGTACTCTGCTCATCAACAACAAAAATCCTGCATTTGTCATGGGGAAGGAAAAGAAAATTTGAACTGTTTCTGCTTCCTTCTCTGTTTTTCTGTTCAGCAGCCAAACTGACAAATCACACATTCACATTACTATACTTTTAATCCTAATTTCATATATTCGATGCTGTCAATTAGAGCCTGATCCAAAGATTTACAGAAGACACTGGAAAGGCGATGAAGGTTCCATATTTTACAAAAGAGAAAAATAGTGGGAATTTTCATTAAGTGATTTCAGACAGCTGGAGACAGACATCTCCAGCAGTTCAAGTTATTACCGTAAGAAGTAATATTTAGAGATTACTTAAAACAGAGTATTTTATAACTAATTTTTAACAGAAGATGACTTATTTTAGGAATCTCAAGCATTTGTGTGTAAGTCTTAACTTTTCCTTGTTATTGATGAGGAGAACAGGCTTGAGAGAATGTAGTTTATTACTCTATTATATTTCTTGGTGGAGATGCTAGGATAATGTTGTTTATATTGTATTACCCGTATTATGCATTTTAACGGATAGTGGATGCTCAAGAGTATTTTATTTTTGCAGGTGCTAAATATGGCAATTGCAGTTGCTGCTCTCACGTTGGCAGTAGGGTGTGAAACCAATCTGCTGGAAATTCAGAAATCAATCTCCTCCGTAAATATTGATACGAAAAATTCCATTTTTGGTAAGAAGTCAATCCTTTCTTCAAATTCTTAACAGCTGACAGCTCCTCTGCTCTGTTATTCTGTACCCTGTTCTCTACTTTCTCTGAATATATTAGCCTTTGTAATGAATATTTAAGTAAGAAAAGTATTAGATTTTTTTTCTTGTCAAAAATGTGTGACTTTTAAGAAATAAGTTTCTAAATAAAAAATACTTTCAAGATATTTATTTGCAGAGAGATAGTGTATGGAATAAACTGACTTTTTTGAGTGTTGTCATTATAGCTTTTTGTCAGCTACTCAGCAGGCAATGCTTCTAAGAGAAGCAGTTAAGGATGAGGGACTTAACTGTTTAGACAATCAAGAACAGGTGCAGCTTCTGCTAAATGTCTCCTTAAACATTTTATTGAATAACGATATCACAGTTTAAACTATTCAAATTTTCCCCTCACTTTTCAAAGGACAATCACCAGCACTGGGAAACATTACTCAGCACAGACGGAGTACAGAATTAAGGGCAAATATTAGGACGGGCAAACAAGGATTAGGTCTTATAATCATACAGAATGGACCATACCTCCAGATAATGTGCCTTGTTGAGAAAAGCTCTGCAGCTAAAGATGGAAAGCTGAAACCAGGTAAACCAACCGAACAGTAATATTCAAATTTAACAGCATTAAAATATTGCCATTCTGCATTTGTGCTTCAGGCCTGTCTCTGATTTATCTAGACTTACATAGATCAAAAGAAACTCAATTTAAAAATACAGAGCAAAGAAACTAGCATAAACTGTATAAAGCTCAGTGCCAACACGTCACCATAATGGAATACCTGTGATCTTAAAATAGCTGATAAAGATGACTATTTCATAATCAGATCAAGGTTTAAATCTTTATATTATTCTGCAGATAAAACAGATTTCCTATTCATCAGCAGGTTTGTTCAAAAATAGTTTGTCTATTACCGTTATATAGCAATGAAACTTTAATAATTTCTTTCTTTGTTCAGTGCATTGTTGTTCAAATAATTTCATTCTACAAGTAATGCAAAACTTCCTGAGGGCTGCTTAGTATAGGTGCTTCCTCAGAATACCTTCATGCTGCAAGAGGTTATCCCAACACAAATCTTTAGTGGCCACTGAAGGATATTATTTAGCACAAAACTGAGAGGTGAACTGAAAAGATAGGTAGTGTATCAGACTATAGATGCTGAAGCAGAGGCAAAACTATCTTATGTCTGTAATTCAGAGATAACACTGCTGTGGCAAATCAAAGGTATCAGCATAGTATGGGCAGAAAATCAGAATTCTGGTGTTTAATAGATTATTTCAGTAGTTTCTTGGAGATGTTTTAAAATATATGGACATTTACGGCTATGTATTTTGAAACAAGTAACTCACATGATTTACCTTTCTGATTAAGTGAAGCTGAGAACTTACATACCACTGTTGGTAAAAAGTTTTCTGTTGCTTTTTTGGTATCTGATATCTTGGTATTTGTTCCAGAAATTCTTGTGTGTGCCCCAGTAGAACCAGTATCTTGCATCAAGCTAGAGTGGAGAGAAAGTGTGATGATAATGGAGCAGGAGTAGCAGTTAATGGAAAAAGTAAATGAAAATATGGTTCAAATACAGACATTTGTAACCCAAAAATAGTTAAAGAAAAGAGAGCAGAGGGAGGGAAGCTCCTTGATCTGCCTATTATGGTAGCAGACAGCTCTACTGCTTATTTAAATCCCCTATGTTGCTCTGTTGCAGTTCAATACATGTTTATCGATAACTGCCCCTCTTCACAACAGGTAATGTTACTGATCAGAGAATTCACCATGGTACCTTTGTCTTCCCTAATAAAATACCACAGAAATGCAAGGTAACGCTGAATAGGCAATCTAAAGTATGGTACATTGACTCAGAAACAGCCCAAAGCATGTAACTCAACTGCAGCTTTCCTTAGCGTTGTAAAAAAAGTTCTTGACAGAGCTGTTAAAGAGCTTTTCTTTCACTAAAAAAAGAAAGCAAAAGTAAAGTTGCATCCAGTTGAGGAGCTGCTAAACACGCTTTTAAAAAAAAGTAAAAATATGTCAATTAAGACTATTTTGTAATATGGACAGAAAACCCTTGAAAAAGTCTTTAAAACTGATTGCTGTCAATTTTCTTCCTTGGCAGGTGATGTTCTAATAAAGATTGGACATGCTGATGTTTTAGGATGTACTCTGCAAGAGCTTCGGAAAATCCTGCGCAATATTCCTGTAGGGACTACTCTACAAATCAGGGTTTACAGAAATTTTATTGAAGTACCTCAACACTGGCAGAGTGCAGTTGAATTAATTCCTGAAGCAAAGCTTCCTGTGATGACAGAAGAGTAAGAAACAAGTGTTGTACATAACTAGAATTTCATACCTTGCTTATTATTCTAGCAAGAAAGAGTATTAGCGTTTTAATTTCAGGGGTCTGTAAAGATTTTTACTTTCTCTCATGGAGAATTGTAATTTGAAATATCAAATACCAAGAGAGATGTTTACTTCTGTAGTTTCATTCAAGACAGGGTCAAAATACATATTATTTTAGACATGTCCTTTTCTCCATAGAAACCATAAAAATTCTGGTTGCCAATAATTCCCCTGAAGTCCACGAGGGGACTGTTAGCGTTAGGTCAGAGGTTGGACTCGATGATCTTGAGGTCTCTTCCAACCTAGAAATTCTGTGATTCCGTAATAGCCAAGGATGTAGATGCTTACAAGTAACCAATGATCTCAAGATGGAGGTCTTGCTAGAACCATGTTAAAAGCTAAACTGTTTCTTAATAACTCAAACTACTGACAGCAGCAAGTAACATTAAATTCACTGTGAGGGGAAAAGCACCTATCTTGGGAGAACCACTACATAAATACAGCAGCTTTTAAAACTGTATTGCTCGCAATCCTAAAGGTGGTTCATATAGCAAGTGTAATTAATCTAGATAGGATACATGGCAGTTACTAGTTTTCCTGAGGCACAAAGTTACAATAGAAAACCTCAGAGATAAGGAAAGGAACATAAGTATGAAAAACAGATAATTAGGCTGGAACAGCCTAACAATGAGACAGAGAGGAAGCTCATGCAGCAAAAGGGTTTCTAAAAGATTAAACCTCTAGGCTTATGTTTAAATAAATCAAAGCATTTACTATTCCAAAAGAGCAGGAAAAGGATAGCTTTCTTTTTTGACCAAATGACAGCTTAGCCAGAGTCCAAAAGAAACAGTGTGCAAATGGTAATGGACAATAGTATTACTTTGATATTAGAGCATCTACAGAACTAATGAATTTGTCTCTGGAACAAAAAAAAAAAAAAAAAAAAAAAGTCTTTTGGAGTCTTTCTTGGAGTCATGGAGTCTTTTTTATTTGAAAAAAAAAAAAAAAAAACAAAACAAAACTCCATGATTAGGCAAGGTAACTAAATGACTAAGGGAATTACTACATCTGAGTAATTCCACATTGTATCCTTTCAGCACAAGTGAAGACACTGAGGATGAAGACATTGGGACCAGTAGTGATGATGATACAGACTTGGAAACTTTTCGGTATACATCTTCCCAGTCATCCTGTTCTGAGTTTACTCGTGAATTATCATCAATATACAAGAGTTGGCATGTATCTGATACAATCCAGACACTTACAGAAGGGAGAGACGGTGGATGTGACATTGTTCTTCATAATTATTTTGATGCACTGTGCAATTCTGAGTTTGATGCTAGTGGTGTTGGACCTCCTTCCTATCGGACTGTGGAAAACAGTGAGACCAGTTCCTCTTCTCACTCTTCTGTATAAGACACAACCTGTCTGAAGGAACTTGCCTTTGCTTTGGAATAAAACTTCAAAACTTTGACTTCTTCAGAAGTTGTATTTTTTTTTAATACATGCCTAGACTTCCAAAAACACAGAAGTCCTAGCATATTTAAAATTATATGATAGCTATACAGATCTGTTTTAGCAGTGCCCTCCCACCTCTCAAAGGTGTCTGTCAATGCTAGTTGTGGACACAACACTACAAAACACTGCTACCTCTGCAACTCTATTCATCTGGAACTAGTAATCTCTAAGAAGCTATAATATAGTTATTTTTGAAAGTAAGTTTCTTCATTTATGCAACACAAGGGTGGTGCAGATACAAAGTTCTGCTAGAGCTTTTCCTGTTCCTATACAAGAATACATAGACAACCAGTAATGATTACAAGGTTCATCTGGATCACAAGGATCATTTTTGACATACATATTTTTTACATCAACTAAAAGTTACCTTATTTTCTCACAGCAGTTTTAGCTTAAACATACAGGGCCAGACTTGCCAGCATTTTAGATACCACTTTCAGTGAAAAAAATCAACACAATGTATGAACTCAGCACTTTATTTGATGAGTGCAAGCCCACAATTACACCAGGTTAATTTCCTGAAAGAACTGAATTCATAAATAACAATGTAGTAATTTATTTAGAACACAGGTGATTTATAGTTCAGGTCCATCATGAAACTGTATCCCAGCTTTGTTTTTACAACTCATCAAGAAAAGGAGTATTTCCCAAATCACCATTAGCTGCCATGGATTTCTTCCCACTGACAAACTTCTTCGCAGCCTGAAAACACATCAGAAAAATTGATGTAAGGATATATTCACTACAACAGAGTTTCCTGCCACTCATAGCCTCAACCTCAAGTCATTAAAAGAAATAAGTGACTCCATGACCTACTATAGTAGGTCATTGAGTCTACAGTTTTCATTTGGCTGTCTAAGCTTACTTGCTCCTAATTCAGCTCCTCATTACTTTAAAGGGGAATGACAGAATGACAGCTAGCTATAAAAGGCATAAAGTCTTTGGAAGTGGATATTCCCAGAATTCTACTTACACCACCACAAGATACAGTGGTTCTGTCCTTATTGCTAAAGCTATTGCTAGTTACTACTGCAACACAAATAAGTGATGACTAGAAAAATAAGTTTTGTCTTAAAACATCTCTCTGATGGATTTTTGGATGGAATTTGCTTCAAGTATAAACTACATTGCTATTCTGAATTACCTTGCTGCTATATCAGCTTATCACTGAAAGCCTAGTTGTTTTATTAAGCGCACCAAGTATTCTAAGCTCAGGAATCCTAGAAGTCTTGACACAGAGCTGCCCATACTGAAACTCATAGCACATTTTCCTTTAATACTGGTTGGCAGTTTGATCCTCTCAGCTACACTGGCTTTATATAAATAAATATATAGTCTTTTAAATTGAATTAAAGGGCCTTCTGTTAATAAAGGCCTCAAAAGATAGACAACTGGTATATGTAAGCTAATTGCTTAAAAGAAAAGACGTGTGTGTTTTATAAACAAACACAAATGAACACCACTTTTGTATTAAAATCTTACACAGTGATTAAGAAACACCTGTAAATGCTGACACATACTTACATTCACAACATCAGCAGTGGATACTGAGTCAATTTTTTGAGCAACAACAGATGGTGATGTGTGTGTGCCAGAAACCAATGACTCGGAGCCAATTTCATTCAGCAAACCTTCTGCAGATTCCACTGACATCAAATAGGCAGCTTTCAGCTGATTTCTGCCAAACAAAGCATTAAGCAAGTGAGCACATGGGTTCTGTTATTACCACCCCTTGCAAGTGCAATGAGTTTTTAGCATTTTAACTTTTCAAGACTTTGATAGATTTTCCTAACCATAGAAACCTTTCATGCTTGAAAAAGGCACCACAAATAGTCAAAGCATGAAATCAACAGGGTAATGGAATACCACCTGCCTTGGAATGATCAGCCACCCCACGCAATCAGGAGATCTCTAGCTCAAAATTTGTTTCTGTTTGAAGTAACTAATACAAGTACTTCACAAATTAGACAAAACCTATTAAGTTAAAAAATCAGGTTTGAAATTGATGCCTACATCTTATCAAGAACTGATGTGTGTAGAGCAATTTTATGGTAAAGCAGCAGTGATTGTAAATGTTCCTTGTAGAATAGTTCAATTTTCTGGGAAAAGACATCAGATTCATACTGTGATTTTTTTTCCTGGTATAGATAGTCTTACTGCTACTCAAGAAAATCTTAATTAAAAAAGGGTTAGTGGCAGAAAATAGTTTATTTCAATAGAATAGGACTAGGTACCTTGCTATTTTTGACTGAATTGCGATATTCTACAAACATCACTGACCTTGAGAATTTTTTGTCACTCATGTAAAACAAATGTAAAACAGAATGTGTACCATTTAGCTACAAGTGACTATGGCACAACTAGTCATGTCTAGCTTATGTATGCTGTAATCAAGATTTACATGGAGTCCTATAAGCATTTCACATACACAGCAGACAGCATTTTTGTTTTTCTACTTGAGTGAATCTGTACCATATTGTATTGTACAATTACAGCTTTAGAGGCTCAGTGCAGTTTAAACTCTGAGTAGCATTAAACACCATCTCACTAAATGTGTATAGCCCTCTATAAATCATGAACTCCAAAACTCTGCTATTATTACACCTCTGACAGCAATTTTCGCCTTCTCAAAGGTTCCTAAGGGAAAAATATATTTAGAGCACCTGGATGTAATATCACTAATTCAGTGCTTTACATTTGTAAATCCTCATTACTGCTATTCTTAGAAGATTCAGAAGGGCGTAGTTGCTTAATATGACTGTTTCAGGAATTACTGCAGTGTGACTGTACAGGGAATTACCTAAATAATGTATTTTAGAATTCTAATTTAAGTGCCTTAGTACAAGGGAGTATGATTAAAACAACATCATCTGTTGATGCTTGCAAATTCCTTACACTGAAACAGTTAGTTGAAAATATTAACATTTATTGAACAAGTTTTTATGAGGACATACCGCTAACAGAGAATCAGTGTAGCTTCAGGGGAAATAAAGTCTATTGATAGTGCTTCAATTTTAACACAGAAAAGGAAGCATTTCACAATAGAAATAGTTACAGCACTATACAAGCCCTGCTGTACAGAATAGCCCAAGTGCTTGACAAGTGGCTGCACGTTAAGGAACCTCTCTATCACATTAGATGGTCCTTTACTCACTTTGCCTTTGTGACATCTTCATCTGTGACACCGCCTTGAGCAATTGCCTTCATCTGGTTCAAAGCAGCTTTAATGACCTGAGAAAAATTAAATCACATAAGATTTCTTCCAGCATTTAATTTAAACATGTTATTCCTATTATCTGATATTTAGAAAGACTTCAGGGGAACGCAGCTGATAGTAGTAGGATTGTTAGGTCAGCCTCAATATTGAACAGCTTTAGAACAAAACTAAAAACACCCATAAATGCCAAAACATGATTAAAAAAGAGCTGTCTGGATCTGAATTGCAACACCATGTTAATTTGTATGGCCTCACTATTTTTCAGAGTATTTAGTTCTGTCAGCTTAATGAGCTGGCATGCTCATCACAATCTACTTAGGTTTAAAAATTTCAAGTTCTACAATCAACAATCCATGGTACTTTACTAGCTCTAGTTCATATTACATATTTGTACTTTTGAGAAAGTAAGTCTCATTGCCAGCCTACAGAAATGTTGTAACCGAACACGCAGCACTGTCATACAAGAAGGCAGATCAATTGTATTTAAGAAAAATTAGTCTCTGCCTCAAGCCAAAGCACTATTTTGTCAGTTAGGTTGTTAATACTTAAATTCTTATCGGCAACTCACCTGCCCAGCATCTTGAGCCTGGGATATGGTATAAAACCCGAATAGACCAGAATCAGAGTAATTAACATTAAATGCGGAAGCCTGAAAAACAAACATCATCATCTATTGTTTCAAGTAGCAGAACAACTTGGTATTGAGCATAGGGAAATTACTATAAGGATCCAAAATACTGGAATTCAGGAAGCTAGACTCCACCTGTGCAAAGGAAAGATCACATTGGAATGCCTCCTCGGAAATATTTTACCTTATGCAAGAATTAACTAATGAAGACTCTAGCTGGAAAGAGTAACCTCTCAAAAGATAGCATGCATTTTGCTTAAAACATGTGTAGTGACTTTCTGAACTTACATCAAATGGCTGAGTAGTTGCTTTAGCAACACTCTGGTACAGTTTGCTGGTAACATTGCTTCCCCTCTTGATAAGGGGTCCAGCACCCAAAACATGCTGAAGGACACTGAATGCATTTGCTTCCTCACTTCCAACAGCAGCTCCTTCTATTACAACAGCAGCATGGACAAGGCTATCACCATTCTGTTCTCTGATTTCTCCTAAAAATACAGTAACAGAATAAAAAATTATGCAGCATTCAGTTAAAAACTGCTACACATTCAGAGGTAGGGAAAGGAAACACTTCTGCCCGGGGTTATTTTTGTGATGGAGAAGTCAGGTTGTGAAGTTATTGCATACATAGTCAGGAAAGACAGAAAGAAGCTGTTAGTAAGCTGTAGGTCATCATGTAGCTTCCTAATCATTAAACCCCCTTACAACCCTAAGACGCTGCTCTTAACACTTATTAAAACAAATACATTCCTTTGAAAAAAGCATTTAATGAGATCCCCTGCGTTCAAAAAAAAAAAAATAAATGTCTTGCAAGCATAAAACCAAGTACATTACTACACCTAATTTGAGCCTGATCCTAAAAGTATAAGATGATAAAACTGAGTCTCCAGATAACAAATATATAAAAGTACTGTACCCTCTGTTCATAATTCTGACAAAGCCTTGCTTTGTCTTTTATGAAACACTTAACACAGTCTAACATATCTTCCCTAACAGACAGTCTCCAACTGATTCTAGACATTCTTAAACTACTCTCTACCTTTCCCAATTTTTAAGGGAATCTTCCCAGATATGCCAAGAAAAAATATATGCCAGCCTGTTTTTCCACTTCACAGAACAAATGATCATGCAGGTAAAGCTTTATTGAAGACACAGGTTCTGTTTTATCCCAGGACCTTCCATGGTGGGGAGAAGGAAAATCCTGTTTATCTAGGTGGGAGATACCACTCAATTTTTATTTCCCATGCAGAACGCTTAGCACATCTACATAGTTTTCATCTGTAACTTTAAATAATACTACATTTATAGTAATCCCCCCAAATCATTCAGAACAGGTACAGAAGACTTACTTACCCCCTCGGTAGACAGCCTTTACACTAGAAGTACCAGCTCCACTTCGGATATTTAGAAACTGCTCTGCAACTTGCTTTAAGGTAGAATGCTTTACACCTGCAATGCAATAGTTTATTCCAAGTAATGTCACTGTTATGTAACTGCTATAGTTTTTCAGTAACATAAGTGTTATCATAACAATCTTCTTCTCCAGAGAACTCAGATTTCTATAGTAGTTTTCCCTTATGAATTGCAGTGTCCGTTAAAGAACATACATACCTATTCCTACAAGAGCCATTCTCGCACTTGTGAAATTGTTCTGCACAAAATGGTGAAGCTGCAACAGTAAAGTCACATTTTAAGGTATTTGGCATAAAGAACAAAAATGAAAAGCAAGTTCCTGACATTCACTGTTCAGACCTTATACTTCCTAAAGCAACCAACTCCAATGTTTCCAAGAACTGTCTGTAGAACAGCATTTTACATGCTTTCCAGTGACAGCCATAAAACCCTTTTATACAAGACACATTTCATTGACAGCCTTACTATCAACAGAAAGCCGCTGATGTTAACAACCCTTTTAAATGTGAATATGAGTTCTAAACTCAATACTAAAAGCATCAAGGCTACAAATTAGTTTAGCACCAGACTAATAAGATAATAAATACTTACTATATATTTGCTAAATTAATTTTCTCTGTCAAGTATCAACTATTCTTATTAAGGAAACTAAGATAGACTTATAACACAAGAATCCTACCTGCTCAGATGTAATTTTTCCAATTCTGTAATCTGGACAATACAAGGGGTTTGCCAGAGCAGTCTTGTAAGCTGCAGCATGCAAGTTTTCCAGCACTCCTAAGAGGAACAAAGTTTATGACTAACATAATAGCTACTTTTAATGAACATTATGAATGAATCTAAATGTTACACCAGTGACTGAGCTATGGTCCACTTCCACACTAAGGCATTCATCCACAAGATCTGCAATAGCAGGACTGTAATAAGCTAAAACTCAGTATTGGACAAGTCCTTAAGCAACAGTCTGCAGACTTCTACCTTTTAAAAACACTAAACACTTGTAAATGCTCAATGCTTTTTGAGCCTCATCAGCAAGCTGCAGATACAGTTGTTTTTTGTTTGTTCATTTTTCTTTTGGGATGGAGAGTGGTAAAAAACAGTAACATTGTTATATATGAGCTGGAAAAAAAAAAACATGGATTTGCTAAGAAATTCCATAGCAACAGAAAGACAATACCTATCAACAGGGAAAGGGTGAAAAATGGAATAACCAGGTGACTAAGCAAAGTTTTCCAAAGTTTGTCATTTTGAAGATACTCCCATGAAGCCAATACATTGATCAGAAAATACACCTACCAACTTGAGGATTCTGAAATGCAATTGCTTTGTCAACTTTTAATTGTGGCTGAAGATCAGATACTTCCCATCGCCTGAACTCTGGAGCTGTGGTGACATTTAGAAGGTACTCCATTACTGTATCACTAGAGAAAAAAGTTACAAACGGATTAAACACAACAAAAGTAACATGTATTTCTTTCCTAGTTGAAAGCAACTCAAACCACCCAATAAGAAGCACATTAACAGAGTATGTCACTAAAGCCAGAGTAGTTATTAGCACAGCTGTATGACAAATGAGAGTTCTAATTCAGTTCTGCCGCATTCATATGCTTGTAAGAGAAAAACAGAAGCTAAATATTAATGCAGTACAGAAGCTAAATATTAATGCAGTAATTTACTGATTTATTACCACGACATTAAAACTAGAGTAACACCTACCCTTTAAAATGGTAAGTCTCTGCTTTACTACAGAGCAATTACAATTATTTGGTTTACAGTTTATCTGGATACCTACACATAGTCACGCAGGCATTCAACAGAGTAAGTCATTTTCTCTCTCGTTGAGTACACGCTAAACAAGAAAAAATACAAAAGCCATTTTAGCAGAGAGCATACGAAGACATTGACTTTTACACATATTCCCCTATAGTCTGAAGCTTTCAGCAAGGTATTGACTAGAATACAAGTTCAGGTTAACTCTGTTCCAGATGAATGTTTAAAGGAATGGTAATAGGAGCATTTTGATACACACAGTCCTATAGGAGAAATAGATATACCTAAAACCCATGTCTTAGGTATTCAGGTAATAGCAAGTATATTCAGGTTATAACAAGTACCTTGTGACTATCCAAATATAGGATACCATCATAATTCAAGGTAAAAAAAAAAAAAAAAAAAGCCAAAACATGAAAAGCCAAACATGAAAAACATGTATAAATAGCAAGCAAGGTAATTTAGAAATAATTCTCTTTGGGCAGAGAACAGTCTGTCTTTTTCATTTGCCTCAACATATTTTTTTGCTTAACAAAAAGGGTAAAGTTTAGATTTATCTAAATCTGTCTTTAACCAAATTCTACATAAAATAATCTTACTGGTTAATTTCCAAGAAACAATGCAAGAAAGCAGGTACAGCTAGATCCCTCTTTTCTCTCTTAGGTTTTGTTTTCTACGCTTTAAACTCTCAAGTCCCAAAATCCAGCAACTGCTTGAATTGTTCCCAAAACTGCAGTATGTTATCTATTCACAAAAGAAGGGAAAAAATAATAAAAATATCAGCAGACCTCAGCAAGTTTAATCTTGAAGACTTAAACTGCAGAAAGCACATTAAGCTTTCTGTACAAATCATAAAACTATTATTTAAAATGCAAATCATGTGTGCACTCTTGAACCTTAGTGAAAGGAGAAGTACAAAAGTCATTCCTTGTCAATGTGCACCATTCCCACGCTGAGCTTATCCACCTACATATTTTAATGCTTATTGTTTTAAGTTTCCCTTTGTCATGTAGCTTGTTTTTATCTTACCAAAATAGATTAGGTTTATGTGCGGTTACAAACCTTAGGCTACCCCCAACAGCTTCAATGCCACGAGTTATCCTGAAGCAAGATGCTCCTTTAGTAGTCTATTAAAAAAGAAATAGGAAAAAAAATTAATAAAATTATAGCTATTTTAAGAACAAATTTGCCAGAGGTGGTTCAGCACTCAGGCAGATTTGAAACAGTATCTGTTTATTCATTTATACAGAAAACATTATATATGTAAGAAAAGTTAAGCCAACTTACTGCATCCTTGCTATCATTTCTATCATCTGCTCTGATTTTCTAATGTAATTGCTCACATAGTTGCTCCCCAGTCCCATTCCATGAGAATAATCCAAATTTCATCAAACATTTAATAGGATTTTTAACTTAAATAACCTTAACTCAACCAGGACAACAGATGCCTACACATACTGTTAGGCTACAAGCTGTCTGGGGAAAGTGACTTCTGGCATTGGTTAGGAAGGAGGTAATAGGCAGCTAGGACATTATTTTTTTCTGCCTGAAACTGAAGTAGATTGAGAATACATTTCACAGCAGTCACTAGTGCTGAGTAACTCTGTCACAATCTGGCTGGTGTGCAAGCATCCGCAGCTACAGCCAGATAACAACTGAGAAAAGCATAGAACAACTATTTGGAAACATTCTACACATACAGGCGAGTTTCTATCAGACATCTGAATTATCTTTTATTGCAGCTTAAGTTACATGCGAAGTTTATTATAGTTGAATTGTGTATATAATTTAAGACACTATGAAAAAGTACAGAGCCAAATAAATAACATTGTCATCCAGGAAGTAATGGCATTTTTCTTGCATTTAAGCCCAGTAACCAACTATCAACGTACATTGTTTTCTGCGCTGTATGATAACGTATGCTACATGTTACCATATCACCTCTTTTTGAAGTCATACATGTAAGCTTCCCACCATTTAATCTATCGCCAAAAACAGTAACAGAGAATAAAAATTTACCAAAGTAGATGCAAGCCGAAGTAAGTGAGCAGTTCCCAAGTTACCAGTGGTTTCATATCTGCTGCCCGCTTTAATGAACACACCAATTCTTGAAGCTGGAGAAAAGTTTTCCAGAGATGCAATAACTAAGCCATTTGGTAATTTTGTGATCTGCATTAAAATAAAATTTGGTTTACTGATCCATTAGAAATACTGTCACAGGTCTTCTCTGACTGACTTATAAATAAAAAGATAAAAAATACCAGTATTCATACTGACCTCCAGATCCTCAGATTCTGGAGATAATTTCACTCGTTCAGCAGTTGCTGATGATGCAACTTTAGGAGCTACTTTAAGTGAGTACAGTCTCTTCTAGAGGACAAAGCATAAAAGAAAGGATTTTCTGAATTAGCTCATCACGTTACATTGCATACTGAAGAAGCAAATTAATTTAAAGTTGAAATGCAACAAACAACTTCAAGTCCCACAATAAAAACAGTTATTTCCTGTTAAGTCCTCCAGTCATTTTTACATCACTGTTGAAATCTGTACAATGATTTATAAAAGGTTTTTGGAAGTTCAATGAGTAGTACTTAGGAAAGCTTATTTTTCTTTTTGTTGTCCCATAGCATGAATCTCTGTTGACATTATATAGTCTGTAAAACTACTGCATAGGAATTAACTGAACAAATAGCTAAGTAAACCCCATGAACACAAGATAACTTCATAGGTAACTTTATGTGGTACAGGCAGTTCAACTCAGAGTCAAAATATCAACCTATCTACACTGATTACTGAGCACAAATAGGACACAGAAGCAAGTCCCCAAACTGCAGAGCAATAATTAGAAGTAGGCCTTCAAATTGAACCACTTTCCCTTTCAGTAGGTGGCAACTGAAGTGACATTAATGTTGATTTCAAATCTTAAATGCTATTCCCTTCCACGTTTTTTTCCTCTGTGAAGTAAGCGTATTTATTGCTCTTCTCAAATCAAAAACCCTCACCCCCTTACATCTCAAAGTAAAAAACTGAGTGACAGGCACACCACTGCAGTCAGCAGTAGGGACAGCAATGCTGGTACTGCCCTTACTTCACCACAGGCACCATTTAACATATTGCGAGTCCAGAAAAAACTCCTTTCTCCCCTCACCACAAATTCGTTAAGATATCTAATCTTAACCTCTAAGCCTTCTTATTTATTAACTAGTAGTGTATGCCTACAACTGACTTCGAAGCATTCTGACACAGAATCCCCTGAGGGCATTTCCAGCAGGCAGCTCCCCCAGGACGTGCCCCGGCCTCACCGGGACGTTTTCCAGCACCACCCTGCCGCCAGGCCCCGCTCGCCAAGGGCATCACCTTGGCAAAAGCGCCCCTGGCGAGCCGCACCGCCGGGAGGCCGCTCACCCCCCTCCCCGCCGAACCGAGCCCCGGGGGAGCCCCGGGAGAAGCCCCCGGCCCAGCAGGAGCTGCCCTGAGGCCCTCCCGGGCCGTGCCCGCGGACTGCCTGACCTTGAGCCGCCCCCTCCCGCTCCCGCTCCGCCACTCGCCCTCTGCCGGCCCCGTCCTCCTGCCCCTGCCCCTCACTCGCAGCCCCACAGCTCTGCCCGCTCCGCCCGCCCAGAGCCCACCGACGCGGCCCGGACAGGCTCACCGCCCTGAGGCCGGCTTTCACCAGCCACCAGGACCCTGACAACCGCCCTGGCATCCTCCTCCTCCGCCTGCCCGCCGCCACACGCCGCACCCCTCAGCCCGCGCTCACCGACAGAGCCGGCGCGACCCCCGCGAAGCCCCTCATCCTGCCGCGCCCGCTGAGGAGAACAAGATGGCTGCCCAGGGGAAGACTCTGCCTTCCCGGCACGCCCTGCGCCGCCGCGACTTTCTAGCGAGCCGAGAGCGACAACTCTACTGCTCGCGGGTAAAAGTCCTCCTCAGGCGGGGGCGGCTGCGCGCATGCGCGGGGCGCGTCTGCCCGGCCTGTGCGGGCCGTATCTGCCCGGCCTGCGCGGGGCGCTGTGGGGCGCGCCGCCATCTTGGGGCTGGGGGTCTCTGGGCGCGCCGCCATTTTGTGGCTGTGGGGGCCCGAAGCGAGCCATGGCGCGGCTCTTCGGTGGCGCTCGCAGCCGCCCCGTCTCTTGGCAGTGTCCGAGGGGGACCAGCGGCCGTTCTCGGGGTTCTGGAGCTCGCTTAAGCCCCAGCGGGGCCGTTTCACCGCCCGCTGTTTCTATGTGTGGGGTGCGAAGCGCCTCTGCAGCGGGCGAGGACTACGGGACGCGCGACCGGGCGCGGGGGGCTGAGGGAGGGGGAGGCCGGGCCCGCGGGGCGGTGCTGCTGAGGGGCGGGGAGCGGTGGCAGCCGCCGGGTACTTAGGGGCGGTCGTGGGGTCAGAGCCCGGTGCTTCAGCCCCGTGTCTCTGCCTGGTGCTTCGGCCCCACCGCTCGCCATGGGCTCGGCTCCGCCCGTCTTCATCGGCAGCGACGAGGTGGAGAAGCACCTGCACCGCGCCAGCCTCCTGCTGCCGGCGCTGGAGGCCGCCCTGGGCAACTTCTCGGCCGGAGCAGCCGGGGGCGTCGTGCAGCCGGTGCGCGCCGTGGTGCCGGTGCGGCCTCACGGCGGGTGAGGAGAGAGGGGCGGCTTCCCCGGGCTGCCAGGGGAGCGGGCCGGGCAGGGGGTGATGCTTCCCGTGGCCGCTGTCAGAGGGAGGAGGTCGGATCCACCGCGGGGAAGGAGAGGGATGGGTGAAATCAAAGTGTCGGGGAAAGGTGGTGGTACCCAGTTGTTGATTAACTTCCCCGTAAGCGCTTGATGTTAACCGTTTCGGTGACTCTGATGCTGAAATTAAGTAATCCTCTTTGAAAGGTACCTGGGAGTTATGCCTGCTTACAGCGCTGCAGACGATGCTCTGACAACCAAGCTGGTGACTTTTTATGAGCACAAGAAAGATTCTTCTGTTCCCTCTCACCAAGCGACTGTCCTCTTGTTTGACCCAACCAACGGCTCTTTAAAAGCTGTGAGTTGAGTGCAACACTTCTGCATCCTCCTCTGTGAATGTTCTGCCAGCTTTCCCTTTTAATTTGTAGACATTGAACTGCACTGGTGTAAACTGGTGTAAGTTTATCATTATTAAAATGTGTTTGTGCTTGTGCCTAATTGGAATTTGGCTGGAGGTCTTACATCTTTCATGCGTGTTAAACAGTACTCTGTGTCCTTTTGTCAGCTGTTTACTGTAATTTGTGATTTGAAGGGAGTCTGTTGGCTCTCAGGGTGACTAGAAGAGAGAGATGATCTGGAAATGTTTACCTTGAATTTTGAAGGAAAAAGGCTTGCTTATTGAAGAATCTTGCACCATCTTAAGCCTAAATCTAAAGAGAAATGCAATTGGTATCAAAGGGAATAGTATTCATGGTCTTTTTTTTTTTTTTAATTAATAATTAAAATGGCCAACATTCTTAAAAATTACACTGTTGTAATGGTGATTATTAAAGGACAAAAACTGGTCATGAAAAGTATAATAGCTTTTCATTCTACACTGTATTGAAAAAACAACCTTTGTCTTAAAGGCCCAAAAATCATTTATACATAGCAGTTAATACACTTTGAGACTGGAATGTCCTCCCATGCATGATACACGCACAAGGAGTTCCATGGTTCTCTGTCACCCTTCTATTACAGGATAAAGCAGTGCAGCTCAAGAATTACTGCCAGCTTGAGCTGGTCCCTGATTGTACCAGAGTGCAGAGTATTGCAGTTGTATCAGTCCCTATACTGGAAACCAAGGAAGTGAAGTGCACCTGCATGTGAGTTAGGAGTAGCTCAGATTTGACCATTTTTCACTCAATTTGTGCTGGTGGAAGGGCATGAAAGAACTGGAATAAGCAGACGATCTGCCCACTTTGTACATGGGCTTCATGTGCTTTGTGGTTGCTGTAGTACTAATTACTGACCTTTATATTTTTGTCTATGCCCTTAATATAACTTAATGCATATAATTCACAACTTGGTGAAAATATTGGGCCTTTATACATGTTTTCACTGTTTGTTTCAGTCTCATTTTGTGTTTTTTTTAAAAGGTTCTAGATGGCAGTGTTATTACAGCAAAACGAACCGCAGCAGTTTCTGCAATAGCTACCAAGGTATGTCTTCTATTTCCTAAATCAGAATGGACTCGGTTTGTGGTGTTATCACCACCATATATATATATATATATATATGTACACACACACATACACACATTTATTTATATATATCAAGTAACTAGAGAGAGTGACGTGTCTTTCACTGTGTGTCAATTTACTTCAAGTTAGAAATAATGTACGTACCTTCAGGGAAAACTTAAAGCACTATTTTCTCGTTTAATTGTGAGTTGTGTTTGGCTTTAAAATTTTGTATGTGATGGCACAAGGAATCTGTGCTGTGTTTTTGTGCTTCATTCTGCATTCTTCAGGGAGTTTGCTTTGGTTTCCTCTGATTTTTTGTTTCTCCTGTGCTTGTCTTAACATGCTTCTTATGGCATTGGGTGATAAAGCTGTGGTAACGTATTCAGTTTTGTTTAGATGTGTATTTTCTGCTATGAGGCCAGTACAGGTGAGTTTCATTGGACCTGGAGAAAGAAGAAAAAGGGGGGCAGTGTGGGTCCTCTTAAGACAGGTGATGTCTATAATAGTTGGTAGACTTGTCCAGAGGTATCTGTTGGTCAATTTCTCTGTCACTGTAAGATGTCCAGATGACTAGCCCTGACTACAACCATAAACTTCAGTGTCTGAAAGACAGGTGATGTAAATCTTAGTGTATGTTGCTTTACATTGTTTCAGTTGGAAATTGTTGCTGTCAAATTCTTTTTTAAAACAATATTTGGCTGTGCCCCTAGCACTGGGTAGAGAGCAAGTCACCTTCCATTGTATAGCAGTATTTTAGTGTTCACCTCAGAGAACGAGGCAGTAAGAAGAGGGCCAGAGCTGAAAGGTACTTTTGTTTTTCACCTGTCAGCTTTACATCAGACCGAAGGCTGACCTCACCACTTCGTTAGTGGCTGTCTTCATGCCAGCCTAAATCTATCCATGGCAATAGAACTAAACTGACATAAAATTGGAGTGAAGAACCTGTCCCCAAGAGCTTCCCAAGGGACAGAACAATTTACAATGGATTCCTCAAACATTAGGTTAGAGGACCTCATTCATTTCATCTATTCTCTACTTAGATGGTTCTAACAGTTTTTACACAGTCAGGGCTCTGCTGGCCTCAAAGGAGTTTGGCTGCTAAAGGGACTTCACGATCAGACCCTTCATTATTGTCTGCTGTTTTGGGAATTATTCAGGAGTGTTTGAGTTTAGCTCATAGTTGTCATCTTGTCCCCTTTATGGCATTCACTTTTTAAAGACCCAGTGCTTTTATGCAAGGAACCTTTGAAATAAGTGCTTCTGTGTCTTTGAAAGAAACATTAAAAAGAGTTCTTGCTACTGAAAAATGTGATCAATGAGATTTTTTTCAATTTTCTTACAGCAGAATAAGTGTTGAGAGCCTACACAGTTCAAAAGCTTTTTATACAGAAGTGAGTGGCCACAGCAAATGCATAAACAAGACACAAGGATAGCTTAGGGCTGGACTCCAGCAGCCCTCTCTTCTCCCTTGCCAAATAGTGGTGAATCACAGGCAAAAACTAAACCAGAAAACCAAAAACAGCCATAAGTCTGCATTTCAATCTTGTTTTTCACATTGCTGTTTTTGTAGTACATGGTGCATAGATACAGTTTTTAAGAAAATTCCTTTCTCAGACTTGTAAATCAGGAGTTTCACCATCTGTTGTGTCTAGATCTAGAGATCGTTGTGTTTTGGGATACAGAATAAATACATGTAGCAGTACAGGGTATCTGGGGAAATATTTTATGTATGAGGAAAAACGTTGAAAGGGCCCACTGCTTTCACAACTTCAAATGTGGACATGGGCAGTGTAGGAGAAAAGACAAAAAACAAGGGGTGAGAGGAACCTGAAAGTAATGCTTGTTTTCAGCCAGTACAGAACATCAACACTACAGTTTTACACTTGATTAATCCCAAAGATGTGATACGTTATACTAATAGTAGTGTGTGCTAAGGCCCCAGAATCTACGTTGGTTCACGCTGTTGGATGTTAAGTCTGAATTTCGGACTTAACAAACCTGAACAATTAAAATCCAGAATCAAGCCAAAGGATACTTTGGTGCTATTGACGCTAGCTTTTGCATTACTGTATGTATCTGTGTGCATATAGAGATATATATACATACATAGTGGTTATTGAATATTGATTTCTATTACTAGGAATTTAATACTAGCTTTTGCATAAAATCATTTTTTGTTGTTTAAATGGATTAAGATTACTGCTTTCTTTTTGTAGTATATTGATACCTATTTCTTATCTGTTAATATATTGTCTTACCTATGCTTTTTTTGTATGTTTGATACCGCTCAGTTGTTAATGCCGGCTTTTGCAGAAGTGCTGTGTATTTTGGGAGCTGGTGTTCAAGCATATAGCCATTATGAAATCTTCATGGAGTTGTTTACATTTAAAGAGGTAATGGACACAACAGGGCACATTCTTTTTTGTCTGTGATATTTCAGGAGGATATTTTATAAATAAAACATGCTACAGACAAAGTTTCACTTCAGAGATTAACGGTGTTTTTGATCCTGTTTACGCAGAACACAATAATACTCTGAACACCTGTAAAATTTCTTGCTCAAATGTTGGTCCAAGTGTGTTGGAAACAAAGTCATGTTTCAGATGGTGTTTTTTTCCCTGAGAAAATCTTACTATGTATGCCATGTTTGGGTGAGCTTTCTGTGACTTTCCATTAAATGTATTTATTGGAAATCCTTGTGTTTTATAAATACGTTTTGACAAGGAGCTGTTACTCTGGCATTGCAAAAAAGCCAATTCAAATGTAGCTGCCCACCCATGGAATTTTCTCACTTATATGGTGGCAATGTTGAAGGGGAAAAAAAAAGTTTAGGATTGATGTGACTGAAAACTGAAACAAAGTCTATTCTGTTTCAACAAGGAGAAACTCTCCAGGCTGATCTGTTTTTTCTTTCTTCCTTGAAGGTCAGGATATGGAATCGCACAAAAGAGAATGCCGTGAAGTTTGCTAACTCAGTTAATGGTCCGGTGCAGGTCTGCTCTTCTGCTCAGGAGGCAGTTACAGGGGCTGATGTGATTATAACAGTCACCATGGCAACAACACCAATTTTATTTGGAGAGTGGGTAAAACCAGGTGCCCATATCAATGGTATGCTATGCTCTCATCATTTAAGGACATATTTATTATCATGTATGTTCACATACACCATTTTTGCTGCTGTGTTGTTATTTCATGTTCACTTGCTCTCCATTTAAATAGCCCATACAAAAATGTTATTTCCTAAGTGATTCCTGCTCAGTCTGTTGTTTTGCTGGTAGCACTCATCCTTCCTTCATCCACTTTCATAAGCTCCTCTATTTGTTCATTTTGGGGCTGATCACATTGATTTTTACTGGAGTTTAAAAAAAAATAATAAATGCAATAACCAAGTAAGAACCTCATAGTTTGACCTCTCATTATAGGGAGGTTTTTTTTTTTTTTTTTTTTCCTGTCTTTTTGTGATGTTATCACCTTATTGTTCAGAGTTTCTGGATGTGGTGAGATTTGTTTATTTTTTTAATTGTGCACCTGATTCAGATGACCTTGTGAACTTTCCAAATGGCACGGTAATGAGACAAAAGCGACTTGTCAAAGGGGACGATTTAAAGTAAGTTCCCACATTCTAGCAGCATCATACCAATTTTTCAAACTCGGTTTAGTCCTTTATCATTGAATGCTGTCTGTGTTATGTCACGGCATGGTAGTCAGAAGTACAACCAAAATCAATTAAGATCTACAGTCACTGAAGAGACACATACACAAAAAACCTTTTCCTTTCTTTGTCTTCTTTTTCTTTCTCCATTTAGGCATTCAGGCAACATGGAATCTGTTATTCCGTAACGGTCAGACACTTCTAGAAAACGTTTGACTACAGTAAAACTTTCATTAACCTATGAAAAGTTTGTAATGATCTTTCTGTACTTAAGACAAATCAAGCAGTTTAACTTCTTTAGTTTCTCTAGCTGTGTATAACCTGCTCTTTTTGTACTACTTACAGTGTTACAAGGAGATGATAGAAGCTGTAAGATTAAAAATCTTGGTTAGTAAAATTCAGCTGTCTACTTGTTCAGGTCTTTGCTGCAAACTACTTTGTTTCTGATCTGTTAAGGATAAATGAGGGATTGTTCAAATTTTATTTGTCTCTATAGACATGTAACATGAATGCAGTCTGGATCAAATTGAAGGACGATAAAATTCAGGTCATTTGGCAATGATCTGATGAAAAAGGAGGAGGGTGCAAAAGATAATGGACAAAGGGAGATGGTTTTCTTATGCCTCAGCTACCCAGAGTGTCTGGCCAAGGATAATCTTCTGGCAAATATAAAATGTTTTAGAGAAGCTTTGTTAGTTAACTTAGTTTTGGTGTGACACATAAACAGCCACCATCGTTTAAGTTGGCAGTCACGGAAACTGAGGCCACTGTCTGCAGAAGAGATGTAGTCTGTTTAACCTTAAGATTATCTTCCCTGAGTTGCTTTGTCAAATGATTGTGGTCTGTTCTGATGGTGCCTTCTGTAAGCAGAAAAGAATAATTATGTCACAGTTAAGTACTGGTGTCATGCTCAGTGCTGCTAACAAAGGCTTGTTTGTTTTGTACTTACACGTACAGTTTCACATCCATACAAGAAATATATGTGATGAGGAAGGGCTAAGAGTGCTATCTCCCCTTTGTCTTCTTAGCATTACTTGGTAGGAGCAGTTTGACCATTCTACCAAAGAGATGGAAACAGTGCCAGCGAAGAACCTCAGTTCTGTGAGATCTGCTTCACAGAGAGTTGCAGCTTAATGCTTCAGCAGGTTGAAGTGCAATGACTTACTGGTTCCAGTAGTCCAGGGTTTGCTTACGAGGATTACAAGACCTTTGTCAGCAGCAGCATCTATCTGACTAGAGGTCAAGGTTGCTGTACATTTTAATAACGGTAATGCTTTTGGAGGGTTGGATGCAATGTAATCTTTAACTGACACTAATGGAAATTTAAGGAGTCAGCACGTTACAGAAACGGGCCATATACACCTCGGCATTACAGCTGAGGCCAGGTTGAGAGAAATCCCAGCCTTTACCAGTTGTTCAGGTGCATCTTTATTTGTTTGTTTGTTTTTTAAACCAATGAGCATGTCATCAGTGACAATGTGAGACTGTATATTATATTTCCACAGTAATGTCCATTGTTAGTTCACACATGTCTTTTGGACAAAACATGTTTTGAATTCACTTTAAACGTTCTTCCCAAGTTCATTACTTTTATTGTCTCAGCTGTTGGAGCAAGCAGACCAGACTGGCGAGAACTGGATGATGAACTGATGAAGAATTCTGTTCTGTTTGTGGATTCCAGAGAGGCTGCTCTTACTGAATCAGGAGATGTTATATTATCAAAGGTGAGGCTTTTTTAAATGAGGGACTTTCTCTGACAGAACCATGTGCATTCATTATTAACCATTACATGGCACCATATGGCGTTAGCATATTTTCAGCATTGGTCTTTGTGTACAAAGTATTGTTTTGAAAGCTGGACATTTCCTGCACCATTTGGTGGTAGTTGCATATTTTTCAAATCTTGTTAAAACCTGTAACTTTCGCATAAGATTTCAGTGTGACTGACACAAATCTGGCCCCTAGAGACTGGATGACAGAAGCCAAGCAGGCAGTTACTGATTTGCAGAAATTTGATGGGAAGAGACTATTTTAGGTTTATTGGAGTTTTCTTCTTCTCTTTTAATATTTGTACAGAACAAATATGGTTTCCACTTCTGAGGGTCAGATCAAGTAAGGTATGTGAAGCCCCATCTCTTTTGTTGGATAGGTAACAAGCTATCCACTCTGAAAAGCTTATTTACTGAGGAAACTGACAAATGGTCTTTCTCTGAAAAGCATTCCACTTTCCTGAGATTTCTTTCCAGTTTCTGTATTATTGATATGAATACTGGTCTGCTTTTCAACAGGAAGGAATCAGTTACGGGATAGCAGAACTGGAGGGGTTTCATTTGAAGTCACTCAGGAAAAAAAAAAAGTTTTAATGTACATATGAATATTACATTTCTGTATAAATATGTATTTTTTTTTTCACAGGCGGAGATTTTTGCTGAGCTGGGAGAGGTACTGAAAGGTACAAAACCAGCCCTGCCTGAGAAAACAACGGTCTTTAAATCACTAGGTAAGCCCCTCCTGTGTGCAAGCCTGACGGAAGACAATGCCTTGTTATTTATTAGGTCCCCGATGCGTGGGAAAACTGCTGATCATCTTTAAAACTGCAGTGGCAACACGTTCTACAAAAGGAACTAGACTGTGATTTGCATTTTCTCTTTTTATTGATTTAGCAGGACTGATGTAATGAAAAGAGATAAGAAAGCAAGCAAACAATAGGAAAAGTACCTTTTCCATTTCACAGTTACTGAAAAATGAATGCAATGTTTATTAAGGCAGACCCAACGTGAATGTCCTGTTGTCATGCCTCTGAAGTCTGTCCAACCTACAGATAATGTGACAGTGCACTGTAGTGTTGTGGCTGCTGTTTGGGGAAAGGAACAGGAGTGGTGATGAGTTACCATGTTCTGAGCTGTATGATGTATCTGAAAGGGTCAACCTGTGATGTGAACACTGAATCAGAAAATGAGATTCCTGCTATTACATTAACTTCATATCAGACACACAATTACATGGTGGCAATAACTTTGAACATAACACTGCAGGTGTTTGGGTTGGGGAGTTAATCCTGTTCCTGTCCAATTAGATAACTTTGTAAGTCTTTCTCTTTCCTTCTGAAGCTGTATTATTTAATACAGATGAAGCACTGTTTGAAGATGACTAATTCTCTTTCAGGGATGGCGGTTGAAGATACAGTAGCAGCAAAATTTGTTTATGATTCCTGGTCAGCTGCTAACTAAAGAGGGAAGTCTACGATGCCAACAAGGCCATAAAATATGAAGAAAATAATTTGCACTTCGTTTCCTTGGATTTTTTGTTAACAAGAAGGGCAGCAATCCTGTCTGAATGCAGCCCTTCTACAACTTTCAAGAATGAAAAGTAAACTGTCACGTGTTTTCCAATGACAAGTGTTAGATACCTTCAGTATTATTAGTAAATATATCTCATGTAAATGCCAAGTGTTAGATATTTGCATTGACATTAACAGGTATTTATGTATTTTGGTATAATTCTGGAATCAGTGCATTTCCTCCTTAATTATTTCTGTAGCGGGAACCTGGGGGTAGATTTCATGCTTCTAGAGGGGTAATTCCTACAGGGTAGAAGACAGCAGTTCAGAGAACAGAGTTTGACGTTTAACTGTGATGGTACTTCAAATACCACTGTGGTTTTGTTATTGCATGGGCAGTTACCTAGTCTTCAGTCTCTCCTGGGGACACAGCCCACCTAGGCTCAAGCATGCATCTTCCCTTCCAGCTCAGGCTGGGGTCTAGAAGTCACCATCCTTACTTCCAGCCCCCGACAGCCCTCACTTCCTGCCCTCAGATACAATTGATTTCCATTTAAGAGCACGCTCCTGAGTGGGACTTCTTTATGAAGAATGATGGTTAAAATCTTCCAAATCTTCCCTATGGTTAGATTTGCTTCCGTAAAAGACCTGGCTCAGGAAGGCTCAAAGAGTGCAAAATTGGAGCTGCTGTTATGTACATCTTAACTGTGAGAAAACTGTATGCAGTACCTTTTTTAGTACATTCCTGTTTGGAGTTTTGCACTTTTCTTGTTGCAAGGAGTCATCCAAAATGTGAGCACTAAAAATGTTTTTTGACTTAACTTTTATCTGTATTCTCTTGGGAGATTTTCCTGTTAATCTATTGTGTTTGTAAGTTGTTTTCTAAGTTTCTTGAAGGTTGAAACAATGCTGAGTTCAGTGGGATAAACTTCAAGTATACAGGCAAATATTTTCATCTTGGCTGTACCATGCATCATTTGGTAATTGTTCTTTCATGCCAGTGGGTATTTGCTGGAGCAGGAATTTCAATGATCCTTTCTTGAAAGAGGAGCCCAGGGACGTTCTACAGAAGTTCCAGTTCTGTGCTGTTATGCAACTGCCTTATGAAAGATTGAGCATCTGAAAAATAGCCATTGCCCTGGAAACAAATTCCTGTCTCAAGCTAGAGTTATGCCTTGTGAAATTTTATTTCATCTTGCATATTATTTCATGTAGGCTATTCCTTCCTTCTGTGAAAGGATTAGATGACATAGAATAAATGGAGCAAGAGAAAGGCGGTTCAGAAGCAGTTAGTGTTACAGCCTCTGATGGTGCTCAAGTAAGTGTAGAAGATGTTAATGAGTACAGTGCAGATGTGGCATAAGTAATACTCCAAATTATAAGCTTGGTGTAAATTAGTTGGAAAAGCTAGTAAGTGGCAGAGTTTGTAATGTATACAACTTCAGGATGGAAGGATACCAGACCAGTAAGTGAATGGGGCTAAAGGATGTGCTCACGAGGATAAAAATGTAATTCCACTGATCTTGTTTATATCAGTGGAAACAAGAACAGATATTTCTCTACTATATTTTACACTTTTTAATTATAGCAAAGTTACCTGTGTATTTTTAGACATGTCTTTTTCTTTGTGTCATTCATGAAGCATTCAGAAATGTGTGTTGGCTGAGCCTGTTACTTCAGTGACGGAGAACTCCACTAGCATGAGGCAAATGTGACAGCCTTAGGTGTTCTATCTTCAGGAACTGTATGGACACTTGCACTTACTATTTGTAAGAATATTGTCAAAGTTCTGTGCCTGTATGGATACAAATTTTTAATTTGAGATGAGGTACCGTGTTTGGGAAGCAGACATACGGTTTATATTCACATGTACTCATCTACAGACTATGCACTTTAAAAAGTAGATGGAGCCAGTCCAAAGACCTGAGTCTGAAAACAGTGTTCCCAGCTTTCCTTGGCAATAGGAGGGTCTGGGAGCCTGGCTTCAGCATTTTACTTCTGAATTCTTGAAGAGGATTCAATTCAATTATAATGGAAGTTGCTTGTATGTTGTCTTAGATTTTTGGGGGTGGGGTAAGGGTAAAAAATAGTCTTAATTTCCATGTTTTCTTCTCTTACAGATTACTGTCTCAAGATTTGTGTAACTTGGATTTATGTTAAAAATAAATAGCTACTGCCGTTCGACTTTCGTTTTTTTATCCATTGTTTGTCTGTTCTGGGTAGTGTTTGTTGTGAAGATCAGGAGGAAAGTAAGCTGTTGCACTGACTGCTGTTACAGTAAATGTGATCACAATGTAAAGGGAAAAACAGACAGACTGCTCTGCTCTATTGTGATGCTCAGTTTTGCAGTCATTGTCCTGCATTGTACATTCCCTCCTCCGCACTGGACAGACATCAGGAGTAATAAATCCTTAAGGAAATAAATTCTTGTAGTTGGCAGAGCTGTGTTTGTGTGAGATCCCATGGTTTTACAATTTGGCTTTGGATTGGACCATAAGATCACACGTGATGCACGTCTCTCATTAAATGTGCTGTATTAATGTTACTAAGGAGTGAGATCTAGGATTCACCAATTTAAATGTTTCCAAATTATAGAAGAAACAGGGTGGTGAAAAACACTAGGGAAACAGCAGAACATGGTTGGGGGGGGGGGAATGAAATGTGAGTATTCTTACTGTTTTTTTCCCCTCTGTTGTTCAACATGACTGTTCTCTGCCAGAAGCCAATTTCCAAGACCACCCTGCAAGAAAAGGGCAGGGAGTATTTTAATTGAGTTTAAAATGGCTGCTATGTTGGGGCTTACTCAGTTGCCTAAAAATCCAGGGGGGGTTCTCAGGGACTTCAGCTTCTACATGCAGCTCTAGAAGGACAAAGGTCTTCTGTAGATCTTGTGCTCTATCTGCTGGCTCTGTAGTTACTGCAGGTGCCTAAGGACACACTGAAACACATTGCATGCTTGTGACAACTGCATCAACCAAGTTATGTGCAGGTAGTCTGAGCCATTCGCTCTGACTGTCAGGGTTCTCAGCAGTTAAGCAGGTTTACAGATGAATATGCAGAGAAAATTTTCAGTGCAATTCAGAGATTCTCCCCATCTGGTATTCCTAAAATGTAATTTCTCCAGGTGCCTTTATGGGTACTCCATTTGACTCTGATCAGCCAGAGGCACCTGCATACTTAACAGAATCTTGGAAAATATTTCCCTGGAGGATCCAATGCAGTTTAAAGTCTGGCTTTAAGGGTGCGTTATGCTCACCACCTTGTACTAGTGACAAGCCTTCAGAGCAGTGCGGATGTAGTCTCAACCTTGTGTCAGGGGAGCTGCAGAGCAGTGAGGCTGGGCTTGCTGCTTCTGTGGCTCCTGGGAGGAATAGGAGGGATCTCCCCCCTGCTCTGCTGAGGCTGGCAGCAGGGTGGGGACAGGCCTGGCTTCCCAGCAGTGACACAGATGTCCTAGCACTGAGGCTGTGGCTCTTGCACTGTCCTCAGCCACCCACACCTGCAAGGAGTGGCTTGTTCTACCTTTGCCACAAAGTAATTCTGCCTTGCACTCTGGCCAGCAGTGCAGGGGCTGCCTTAGAACTGCACAGAACCGTTCAAAGACCGTTTTCTTGTTTCCGCACTAGTCCCTGACAGAATAGCAGTGGTGGCTCCCCAGGGGTGGAGCTGCTCTGTTGTAAGGGCAGCCACTAACCAGGTCCTCCGTGAGCGACACCTTTCAGTGATGGTGAGTTGTAGGAAGGTCACAAACTTTTGTTTAGGCAGCTAAATGGAGGGGCTGACTGTGGGGGAGAGTGCCTATCCTGAATGATACAAAATAAATGGCTGTATAGCTTATGGGGTAGAGCAGGATGGGGAATGGGGTTGTAGGCCTAGTCGAGCAAACCGCCCTGCACTTTTACTGCAGTTGTGTGAGTGAGAATGATAGGGTTTGACCCTTCAAAATCCACTTGTCACATACCCATGAATACAAAAAGTTCGTCATTTGCTTCTTGTTTTGTTAAAAATCTGGGTGTTTCATAGCCAAAACCAAAACACCCCAGCAGGTTAATAACACAGAGGCTGAGGGGTGCTGTCTGCTTTAATTACTGTGCTGAACACAGCAGTCACTTGAGGTTGCACAGCATAAGATTTTGATGTGACTGCTTAATAGGAGAAAATATCAATGTGCTGAAGTACAGGAATCCAAGGAGAAAAGAATGCAGCATAAAGTCCAGCCAAGAAAAGCAATCACAGTGAACAAATTAAAGAAATGAGATGTGGAAAGAAGGAACCATGAGAAATAGATAAATGATAAATAAATGTCCATAAATTGAGTGCACTCTGAAGGAAGAAATCATAGATAGATATATACGATAGAAAGATATAAAAGGAGATTTAAAGGTAAAAGTCCTGTTAATAATTGTGCTTCTAAAATGTGAGATGTTAGCCAGAGCATGGCTACTACAAAAGCCTTATTAGATTCACAAGACAACAGGAATGATTAATTCATGTCAGATAGTGCTGGCTTCCCAAGGGAATAGGTCCAAGACAGATGAAGAGAAGCCTGATCTGGGTGCCTCCAGATGGACTGTAAAGAACAGGAGCTTCCACAGAAGCAGTGTATTGTTTTCTTTCTCTTTCCCTTTATTTAGGCTCAGTGTATATGTACCCAGTTACATGCCATTTTCAGGCTGAGGCTGAAAATGACCAACAGAAAATGCTGGATGAAAAAGCCCTCATTTCTGTGACTTTGCATGACAAAAGCACCCTGTACGAGCCAAGCTGAGGACATAGAAAAGATCAAAAATATTGAAAATAAAACCTCAGATTATTGTAGTTAAATGGATTGCATCTTGATGTCACTTAGGACATGATGGATGCTGGCAAATGGGTCCAGTGTAGTGATACAAGAGAAAAGAACATGCAACTCACACCAAACATCTCTTGGCAAGGTACTTCATATATTTTTAAATTAATATAAATGCAGTAGCAAGAAGCCTGACTGACAAGAACACAAAACTTGCTGTAAATTACTCATATTTATATTAATTCAGCAGTTATAAGAGTCAATAAGCCACAGCTGAAATCAAGGTTCAGATTCGCCTTCTAGCATACCATCACTACCAGGAAAGGCAGTTTGTAGCAACCTAACAGAAGTGAATGAGTGAATGGAGAAAACTCTAAACTCTAAGCTCTCGAGCTTTGGGAATGCTTTTTTTTTTTTTTTTTTGTGGTTTTGGAGAAGAAAGAAAGGGTTTTAATAAAGAATGTGCTATGTCTGGCCTTCAATAATATTTTAAGTTATTCAGACAAAAAGAAATCCAATCTCCATAAGAAGGGAGAAAAAGCTTTGAATCTAAAGCTTTTAGTTTTTTTTTTTTTACCTTCACATCGGTTCTTTTTGGTAGAATGTGCTTGAATTAAAATCCTGTGTACCATAGCCATCTATGTCTTTGACCTTGCTATACCACCTAAAGCAATTGGTAACCTCTTTGCCTTCCATTTTAGCAGATGTTTGAAAAGAACTGCATTCTATTTTGAATCAGGAAAAGATAATCAGTGTGCAGGTTACAGCAACAGGTACATTAATTTATAAGCAAGTATCTACAGTCTTTCCAGGGTTCTTGAGAGCCTGTTTTCTTTTATTCACAGCATTCAAAACCTTCTTTCTTGGCCCCAGCTCTATCTGAATGCTTTGTAGATCTTCATCAGAACATAGCATCAGGGTGTCTAAATCAATTTTTTCCCTCATGAAGACTGGAAGAAACTCATCCAGCATCTGGGATGCCAGAAATACCTCAAGGGGTGTGTTTTCTGCTTCCTCATCATCCCAAATGCCTTCCTCCTCCTGCCAAGGGATATCAGCACCATTTTCAACATCATCTTCCCTGTCATTCTCAGCACTTTCATTCTGAAAGAGTTCACTGGACATTTTAAAGCTTATGACTTCTTTCTCAGGAAACATGATTCCAGGATTTACATCTGCAGCCAAATTCCTTCCAAATACGATCTTGCCAAGACCTGGCCTCTGGAAAATAGAGAGCCGACTGTCATTGTCATTTAGTAATTCATCCTCTTCTTTCTCATCAAATAAATGCATCACACTTCTCCTATCCTTCTCATCTGCTTGGCCATTGCTTTGTGTTTCCTGGCTTCTTGTGCTACCAGCTGTCTTTTTTGTCCTCAGTTTGAAGGTGTCTTTCAGATTTTTGGAGAAAGGAGTTGTTGTATTTGAAGTGAAGAGACTGGGTATCTTTACCCTCGAGTGTGTCCCTTTGGAAGAGGTTACTGTGTCAACATTTTCTTTCATATAATTCCTGTTCATTTCATGTTGGTGTTTCTCTTGTCGCTTCTCACATTCCTTAATTTGTTTCTCCACATTCCTCTGGGCCTGGGCTTTTTGTTTGGCTACCTTCTTTGGGTTCAGCAGGTTCTGCTCCGTGGCAGCTTTGTCCAGGATTCTGACACATTCATGGCGATCTCTGCTGGCAGCCACCTCAAGAGGAGTGCGGAGGTCATTGTCCAGAGCAAATATATTGGCACCGAAGTTGATCAGAAAGGAAACACAGTGGATGTGACCATTGCAAGCAGCATGGTGGAGAGGAGTGCTTCCCCAGATGTCACATTTGTCTGGATCACCTCTGAGAAGGAAAATAGCACAGAGTGAGCTGGACGTACCCAAGCATAACACTGCAGTGGAACTGAATAAATTGTAAATATTTACCTCAGCTTTGCTGTGAGGACTTCAGCACAAACAAAATGAGTCAGTTTAGCTCCATCCTGGAGATCAGTGCTGCACCGATTGGTGCTACTTACCTCAAGCACTGGGTATACAGGCAAAAGGCTGCAGCCCTGCCTACTCTGCCACAGACTGCTGAAAGCAGGCTTTGACTTATACTCATTGGAACTGGTTGCAAAACAGTTTCAACCGCTCCTGGGCAGAATATTTTAGAGGCTTTTGGGTGACTCTTTCCTTTTGTTTGTCAAACACAAGGACAATATTAGGAGGATTCTTCAGTGATCGCAGTGATGCATACGTATTGTGTCCATACAGTCACTTCTTTGGTAGGTAATAGGTAAATGATTAGGAGTAAAGCCCTGATTACACATTTCTCTCCATTGCTGCTGGATTAAGCTGAGGCTGATGCTATTGTTTTTCTTCATCACTTTTGTTCTCCTTAAGCTTCTTTTACTCATGGGGTTTGGAAAGCAGAAGCTCATTTGAAAACAAAATACCATGACTTTTCAATAAAATTTAAAGCCAGAGAACTTTTTAACTCTTGCACTGACTTCACATTGAGCTACTGCTTGCAGGCTAGAATTGGCTTGAATCTGTTCATTCGTATTTGGTGGGATCAACATCAGCCATGGTTCTGATCAAAACTTGGGTCATCTGTGACCAACAGGTCAGGCAACCACAGTATCCCAAAGCCTTTAATAACCTTGGAAAATTTTGCAAAGTCTTGGATATCTGTTCCATGGCAGTTGTACCGTGGATGAAATTGTACATACTATCACAAAATCTCCTTCAGGTGTTGGTCTCTGTCAATGAATGTCTCCAAAATTAAAAACACTAACATATTTGCTGAAGGCCAGTTCTGAGAACATCAGAATTCAGCTAAAATGCTACAGGCAAGTGGGGGATTAGGGGCCATGAAGAATTGAAGCACGCAGCTACTTGTGTTGAGAAACAAGAGCAAGCCTGAGCAGGCCAGGCTCTGAGAGTGCAGGCATTTCTACAGGGAGGTGGCAGCTGAGCATCAAAGTTTTCCCACTTAGACATGTGGAAACTATGTGTACAAATTTCTGCTTTTGTGGCTGTGCCCTGGAGAACTGCTGCAAAGTGTGCCAGATTCCTTCATTCCCACATTAGCAACTGTCTGCATTATCCTGGCCTTGGAAGGGCTGGGCCATCCATCCTCCCCTTCAGAGCTGTTTGAGGTCTGTTTTTCCTCTGGAGCCTGCCAACCTTTGAGTCTCAAACAATTCACAAACTAGAGTGTCAATTCCCAGCTCAGGGGGACTTTGGGCAAAGTTTTACATCTACTTTGGCATCTCTTACTCCTCTTCCACTGCTTTCTCAAGCATGAAGGAGGCTCACACAAAAGAGAGCAGATCTGCTACTTGGTCTTGCCTCCATTCATGTGCCTTCAAAGCAGGCAGAGAAAACATCTCTTAATGTCTGGGAGACAAACTCTTACAAGATGAAAGGGCTTATTTTTAGTATTGGTACATTTTCCAAGGGTTGAGTGTGTTGCAGGCTTCAGAGTCCTAAAATCTGCAACCACTAGAGGAAAAATATCCTGTATCTCAGTGCCTTTGTCAGGAAACCTTCTTTGCTTCAAGGAAAGGATGGCTTCATTAAAAAAATTAAAATACTTTTTCAGAAGACACTGCCTGACTGCAGAACAGATTGAACACCTTCCAAAGTTCAGCTTCTGCCAACAGAACTACTGAGACACAGCAATATCTCTGACAGCCTCAGCCTACTGATTGTGGCAAGAAATCTTAGATTAAAATAGAAGTGAATGTATATGTTTGATAATTTTGAGAGCAATACTATCCCAAAGTTGTCCTCTACTGAAAAAAAAAAAGTGAGTTAAAAATACATTAAGTAACAAACACGTAGAAATTTCTTATCTTTGTGTCACCTGCTGTGACTTCTATGAGCATATATAGTAGAAGACATTTTTAACTCACATATTGAAAAGATTACTTAGTTATTTGTTCATTAGGTAGTCATTCTGTCTTCTAGATGTTCAGAGACCTTTATTGACTCTAGGTATTTCCTTGGAGCTGCCTTTATACAAGTTGAAAAACTGTCAGTCTATTTTCGCTTTTCCTGGGGGACACAGCCATAGCTATAGAGTCCAAAGGTCTTTTTTATTGTACTATTACAGCCACACCTGAGTTCAATGAACCTTAAAGCAAGTCTATGACAAATCCCTTTTTATTTTATATTTTCAATTCTATTTTTTTAAGAAAAGAACATTAAATATATCCAAATAGTTATTCAACTTTTCACTCCAATCTTCTTTAAACTATTATGATTGAAAATGCAGGTCGATCTTCATCTCATCCCAGAAAGAATATTTTATTTACTGCATTTCCTTCTATTAAATCGTGCTAGATAATCACAGTTTAAAATGTAGACTCCAAGCAGAGAAAATACTGAGATGATATGTAGAGGTAATGGTCTTTTGTATAATACCTTTTAAATTAGTACATTTAAATGATAAAACGAGAACTGTTACTATTAGGAAAAAAAAAAAAATTAAAAAAAAAATAAAAGAAAAAAGAAAAAAAAAAAAAAAGTAGAAAACCTTTTTTTTTTTCTTTTTCAGTTTGCAAGGACCCTACCCAAGTTCTGAAACAGTACTACAATTTTTAGTGTGATGGTAGTGGCTAATACTATAAAAAACAGAGAAATAACATTTTTAGATGTTACTGTCTCAAAACTATCAGTCATGACTTGCCTCTGTAAAGTACTAAATCTTCTGGTGGTACCTGCACTTTAGGAAGCTAAAGAGATAGATTTTTTTGCTAAAAATGTTTCAGACAAGGCATTTACCTTTAAAGCCAGTTCCAAAGATATATAACCACAAAAGGCTGTTGGCCCACTTCTCCATTAGAGAGAGCTTCACCAACCCCATGTACAGACCTGTTTGTAGGTTCTGGGCTTAAACCCATATGAATGAGGAGAAACAGTTCTTGGCAATGCACTGAAAGAAATTACCAGGATTTTTTCAGCCTTTTGGGTCTGGTGTCACAGCAGCATTAGAAATACACAGTAATTATACTTTTGAGCCACAAGCTCACGAGAAATGGAGGCGGATTCACTCACCCTCTCCGGCATATGACCTCTAGAGCTTCTAGATACCCGTTGTATGCTGCCAGAAGGGTGGGCGTCATCCCATCTTCATCTGAAGTGTTAAGATCTTTTCTAGTGGCTTCTTTCAAGAGGTCCAGATTGCCATCAGCTGCTGCTTTGTGATACCTGCTCGACATTTTCAGGAACTTCTGGCTTCCCGAAGCAGCTCTGTCCGATATCCAGACAGTACAGCTACCTTTCCATTACAGAGATAGTCCATTAATGATTACAAGTTGAGACGTCACCTTGAGGATGAATATGAGGAGGCAAAGTTCACCCTAGCAAACAACTGGAGTTCTGCAATAAGGCAGTGGTGTGCTGAATGCTTTAGTTTCATGAGGGGTGGCTCTGCTGCTTACCTCTCAGTGCATATTTGTCTAAACACAGAGGGGATTCCTTCATCTTTTCCATGTCTCAGCTGCTTTTGCCAAACTTATTTGTTCTGGGAAAACTGTCTTTGAAAGAAGATTTAACATTGATGTCAACGTGACCAGATTTCACCCTAAGTAAAAACAAACCCTTGAGTTTTGATAGCCTGAAATACTGTGGAACCTTCACTGGACAAGCTGTTTGTAACCTATCATTTATTTGGGTTACTGCATTTGAAAACAAGCCTCTCCCCAGCAAAAACAGCCACATCCGTGAAGCCGTTTGGTGCACGCAGACGGATGTGTGGGTGGAAGCAGGCCTGTCAGGACCGGGAGGTGTTCGGCTAAGACTGGCCAGCTGGTCCACAAGGCACAGTAGGGAAAACCACAGTCTCTGATCTTAACACACTTGGCAAATGTAAAGTCATCTCACTGGTACTGTAATCTCTATGTTTGGATGCAGGTGAAAAAATCTGAATGATTTCCTCAAGACGGCACAGGGAATTCAAGAAATAGAAACATGATGTTCCCGAGCCCACTGCCCCACATGCACTGCAGTCATCGCCTTGGAACAGATTGGTCCAGTCCCATTTTCACACAAGCACTTCCTGCTTTAGAAGTTGTTTACATTGATTTCAGTAGAGTTAAGGGCTACATCTGTGAGTGAAAGCTCTTAGAGTTAGGCCACAATTCTAATTTTTCAGTTCAAAAGAATTGCTAAGAGAAAACCACATAAAAGGTCAGCTTTAAGACAGGAGCTCAGAAGGTATCAGTAGGTAAATAAAATGTCCCGGGCTGTCTGTTACTCTGGTCACGCTGACAACAGCTGCCAGCTCCGTGTTACTTTTTTCTCAAGCTGTTTTCCATGACTAACTGAATTAACCTGTATCTCAGAGAGAGTACTCTCAGCAATTAGCAGTGAGGTTCTGTTGCTTATTATGCCCCTGTTACAGAAGTGGTAGCAATTGCAAACCAGCTCATTGTCTGAAATTGGTGCAATTACTGGATGGAGAGCCACCTCATTTACTTCCCATAATGCCACCCATGTAACGCACAGCAGACCTCTCCAAATGGGCTTTCTGTCATAATTATTTTCTCAGACAGGGACTGAAGAGCTCTTCAGGAACAAGCTTGTACCAACATTTTCCTCCACGTAGAGAAGAGCCTGTCAGGTCCTGTAACAGGTCTGAATCTCTGAATAAACAAGTCCAGCTAGGGGTAAGCTGAAGCTCTGGTTTTCCTTCATGCAGTCCACAGGCAGGGCTGCCCCACTGCTGCCCGGCCCCCGGGTTGGTGAGGAAGGGCTGTGCTTCACCCAGGCCCACCTCCGTCCTGCTGCAGGGGACAGTTACCCTCAGCTCTTGTCAGGTTCCTGGCACTGCTGATTATACCTTTCTAATAAAAACTTCAGTGATTTATTCTATTTTCTGTTTAACCAGGCTCAGCACTGAGTTAAATTTACAGCTACTAGGAAAAAAAAAAAAAGGTGCAGAACAAAGACAGATTTTATACACAGATTTTATTTATATACTAGATTAGCTGTTTCTCAGTGCCATTGCATTTTATTTCCTTAATAAAGAGTATTATAATTTCTTTTACTCTTTGTAGAATGATCACCCTGGCATGTATTGCCTATACCACCAGTGCCTGCTAGCAGAGAGGAGACAGCATTTTTTCTAGTATGTTGACATCTTATATTGTTGGCTACATCTATTGAAGCGAGTCAGTGGCAAAAAAGGCTGTTTTTGTTTTCTTTTGATTGTTGATTTCTACTATAGAATTATATTAATTAGCTTTTCTATTAACTAATTCATCACACAAAATATTGAACTCAGATTTTTATCATCTAACATCTCAAAATATTTACTTCAAAAGAAAGTTACTTTATATGATACTAAGTGGAAAACTATTGTTTCAAGTTTTAATTAGAGGTAAAACAAAACCCACTTCAATTGGAGGGAAGCTCTAGGACTTTTTCTTTATTTATGTCACAAAAGCAGGCATCACCAAAACAAATAAAAAAGAAAAAAAGAAAAGACCAAACAAAATCTCCATCTATTTCTAAACTCCTGGTATTTGTTTATTCTTGTCCCATCTAAAAACCTCAACTTAAAATGCAATAAATGATTCAATGTCAAATGAATTAAATTTCTCAGCCTGAATAGAGATGTGTCTTTGAGAGCAACGCTCAAAATTGAGAACTTTTTAAAGTCTCTAAGTAGTTAGAATGAAGCCTTTCATTTTGGGTCTGAAAAGAACTTCAAAACCATTGCATTTCCAATTGAAATGTCCTACCAGGCCCAGGAGAAACTCTGTTGTAATGGTACATGTTGTTGTAGACTAATGAATTATTTAACTAACAGTTCTCTTTTGTTATTGGGCTTTGCTACATCTATGATTATTGTTCTATTTCCTTCAAGGACTATCTCAAGAAAAATATTGCCAGTTAAACAAACTATTTATCTAGTAATACTACAGCATCACTAGTTACGTTGTTCTAGATAATTCAGAGCCCTGTATTACTTGCCTGGGAGAAAAACAGTGAAGTTGTGCCATCTGTTTTGCATGAGGTATTATCTAGCACAACATTGCCTCATTGCAACTTTTATGGGCAACAAATGCAGTATGGTAAAGGCCATACAAGGGGAGGGGGGAGGCAAGTAAACCTCTACTTGTCTAATGAGATCGCTGGAACAAATGGGCTTGGAGAAGAATGAGGTTGTTCACACAGGGTGACTGTGGCTACACAAACCAGAGATGATAGCAACATCTAAGCAACCATAAAAAGGTATTTTTCACTCCTCACACAGGCAAAGCTCCCACTGCTGTGTCCAAGAACACCGTTGCTGTATGCGCTGTTTCCACAGAGAGGTTGTGTGTCCCCCCTGCCAGCGCTGGCTAAGACCCCATCCTGCAGTCATCTTTGCTAGGGTTGTGGGCTCCAGCCCCCACCATCTGCCTGCACGCAGCATTTCAGCAGCAAGGCCTTAGTTTATCAGGAATGATGCATAAATTGGAAACATAGCAAACCCGGAAAATCAAAGCCCTGTCTCTCTTCACCCTCACACCTCGACACCCGCCCACACTGTGCATGTAAAAGCAGACTGGGAGACTTCAGTAGAGCTAGAAGCAGTGATGATGTTGTATGACAGTGAATTGCTGTCTGAAATGCTGTCCTGCTGCTGCTATGTGACCCAAAGGCAGGCAAAACCCATGGGAATGTACATCTGGGCTGAGATGATCTGTGTTCTTCAGTGTTGGTATGCAACGCCCCAGTGATCAGCACTGATCTTGAGCAATGCCTTTTTTTCTGCAGAAGTCAGGAACTCAAATAAGTAAACAAAGCAGAGAAACTGAAGAGCAGACCTTGCAGGTTTTTTCAGCAGAAAAGTAAGAGAGTAATGGAGATAGTTTTGTGTTCCAGGACATGAATTAGATGTTTAACCACATAACTCAGGCCATAGTTATTTTCACAGGTTCAGCAACCCAGACAGGTGGAGCTGAACTTTTTGAAAGGAGAAACGGCCACGCTTTCTCTGCGGCTTGTGTCGCACACCCTGGAATTCAGACATCTTAAGTGAAGCAACCACCAATTATCCTAGCACATGCTGATGAATCACATCCTGCAATCTTACAAACTGGAATATTGATGTCAGTAGATGCTAACGTGCACTGCAGGGCAAATCCAGGTGACTATGGCAATCACATTGCTCTAACTGTTTCCCCTACTGTGTTAAGTCCAAGCTAAATAAAAATAGATAAATAATGCAACAACCTAGCATACAACTCCAGAATTTGTCTCATTAATTTTCACTGTAATCATGGCTTTTGAAAGCAGTGATTCTGATTGTAAAATAAATAAATAAAGGCACGTGGTATACATTTTGTGAGCCCAGGGTCTCTGGGAAGATAATTTCTTGCCAAAGCTTTGCTTCATACTAATCCTATTGATGGCAAAAGCAGAAGTCCAAATCGTTTTTCTGCTACTAACATCAACTGCTATTTACTCCAGTGCAGTTGCAGATCCTAGCTTTGAACAATAACAGTCCAGAGCCTCCAGAGATCTTCCAGTCTAAAAACTGATGTGGGACTTCTCATCTTCCTTAACCTGCCACTCATGTTTTTCTCCTAATTAGTTCTATTATCAGCATTGCAGATTTGTCCATGTAGGGGAACAAAATATTTTCAATTATATACAAATCTACTGGTGGAATCCTTTTAAATTATCAGAAAATTGAAGTGGCACAGAAATCTCCTTTAAAAAAAAAAAAAAAAGTTGACAAAAGTGTACATTTTTCTATGCAACATCTGGCAATAGAATAAAGAGAGTAAATTTGAGGTAAGAAGAAAATGCCTTAAAATGGTATACAACAATCAGTGCCAAAGCTTTAGCATCACTTCAAGGTTTCCTATGAGCCCTTCTCCTCACCTCCTCACCACAAGCAGACTACATCTTAACAAGACACAGGTGCAAACTCTCTGTCCTTTAGGCAGCAGAAAGACCGCACCTGTGTGGAGCCTGCACCAGGTCCTATATAACTCTGCCTGGGCAGCACAGAGTAAGCTTGTGGTAGCAGAGAGATGTGGTTGTGTGTGGGGCAGCAGTCCTTCAGCACCCCAAGGATGCAGTGAGTGGGGGTTTGGGTGTGGGATGGGGGAGCTGGGCTCTTTCTTTGTTGCTATCTGATTTGACTCTGTTGTGCTTGCAGGTTGCTGCTCCTCCTGTTTGGATTTTTGCTGCCCTTGGTCCCTTGTGATGGTGGCCTCGGGGATCAGGATCTCTTAGGTAATAACCCCTCCCTGGGCTGGTAGAGGTTCAGATAGGGTCTCTGTTTACTTGGAGCTGCTTCTCCCTCTCTCCTGGTGTAAGAGAGGGCTATGGGTTGGGGGTGCACCTCCAGGAAGGTGAGGGCAGAGCTGACTGTGGCCTTTGCTTTGCAGAGAGTGTGACCTGTCATACAGACAGGATGGAGGTTGAGTTTTCCAGAGAGCTTGGCAACTATTCCTGGCAAGCATGTGCAGTGGGTAGGTATTGCTGCTGGCTTGGTCCTTTCCTCTGTAGCTTGGAAGTAGGTGGGTGCCTGCTTGCAGTACTGATCATTTGCCTTCTTCCTAGATGTGAGTGGTGAGGAAATGGTGTCCTGTGACCATGCTGTGGATTATGAGAAGCTGTTGGTCAGTGTCCCACTTGTGAACTGCACTAGCCTGGAGGTAAAGGGAGTCTCTGTTCTAGGAGTGTGCTGTTGATGTTTTCTGGTTGTTCTTTTCTGGTCATGATTAGATTTAAGAAGGTTTCTAGTCCTGACTTCATTCAGGAGTGGAAACGCCTGGATCAGTCCAGAGGACTACTGACTTAAGCTGCTAAAATACTGCTGCCTGACTACTTATTCTTCTAGCTGTGCATTACTTATGGATGCCACCATAAAAGCTGTGCTCTCCTGTAATAGAGTTAGGAGCTAGTTGAAATGATACCATGTAGGAAAGTAAGTGAGGTCCAAGAATTACATAGCACTTTATTTTTTTATATGTATACTGATGGATCAAATAATGCAAGTTTTCCTCTCTTGGAGTAGAGCAGTAACTGGGAGGCCACCCCAAGCAGCTGGCCTCAAAGGCAGAAGCTTTTTTTACAGCTATCAGTTGCTTCTAGGTATTTGAAAAGCCCTCAGACTTCCATGGGGTTTTGTGGTAGTTACTGTTGTGTGGTACTTACTAATGTGCTTTTCAACAGTTGCTACTACAGCCCACTGGTCAGGCAGTCTTTGAAGCTTTCTTCTTGATTTCTGTATCTCTTAGGCTGCAGAGTAAAACATTCTAATCTTGTGTACCCATGATTTTCTAGAGAACTTTTTTTTTTTTTTTAATCATAGAACTTCTACATAATGGTTAATCTTGCCCTTGCTCTGGTACAACTGCCTGAAATAACTCTAAGTTGGAGCAAGTCAAAGACTTGTTTTTATGCTGTGAGTACTGCTTTCTGATCAAAGTCTCCTGTTTCCTATAGTATGGTCAGCACCAGCTGAGACTGAGGCTGATGGTGAATGACACAATGGGAGAGGAGAAGAACATAACCTACAGTACTCACTGCAATGTTGTCCGTGCAGATGAAATTATTGCTCCTTTCTTTGCTGGTGCAACAAACTGTACAAAAGACTTCATGGCAGTAAGTAGAGGAATGGGAATGCTATGGATCTTTGTGAGGCAGGATGGCTGTCACTCAGAACTGTGTGGCTGGGATCTGCAGAAAGCTCCAGCCAGCTTTGGGGAGGTCTGTTGGCTGTGTCCACCTTGGCATGGCCCACTTCTTTTTGAAGAGCTAGTCAGCAAATCAACAGTAACAATGCACATGGTCTGGCTCCAGCCCTATTGAAGGGGGAACTGGGATGCTAATGCCAGCTTCTGCTTTGGAAACTTGTAGCAGAGACTTCTCTTGAATGGTGAACTCATAACTGTTGTCTGCTTGTGTTGTGTAACTCTTGTGCTTTACTTTCTCAGGTTACCTTCCCAAGACTCATTCCAAGTTTCAATGATGAGCATACAGTAGGTGACCTTCTTACAAAAGGGAGGGTGTGGGTATGCCTCAATTTTGAACCTAAACTGAGCCTAATGCATTCAGGTTGGAGTACTTGCAACTTGTTGGGAAGTCTAATTTGGTGCTATCAGTATAGGTAGTTTGAGTGTGACATCTGCAAGGTGGCAGCCGGGCAGAGTGAAGAACTAGTGTCCTGCTGTTGTGTGGTTATGCTTTCCCTTCCTAAGGAAAGATTTTCTGCTTCACAGGTTCCAGCAACTCCAATGACCTGGACTCTGTCAATTGATGATGGAACCAGGGTACACCAGCTGAGCCTTGGGCAAGCCATGCAGCAAGGCTACAACTTTCTAGCTGATGGACACAACCTGATTTTTCAGGTGGCTTTTACTGCTACTGGAGTTGTCTCATACAAGGTAGGTGCACAAAGAGAGGACTGGGAACTACTTCTGATACTTCTGAGTCTGGACACCTTCCTCCTGTTGAAAGCACCTGCAGATGTCAGAGCTTATGTCATCAGATATTGTATTTAGCTGATGTGTGTATGAGTCTGTTAGACTTAATATAGTTGCCACTGAATTGTCCAGTCCTATAAAATGGGGGAGTACAGCATGCATCTCCTATCAGCACAGCTGATAGGTGTCTACATAGTTGGGATTCCAGCTGCAGTCTGTCCCATGAGCATCTGACTAGCAGTGTCATGAGCAGATACCTTCTGGAAGGGTGGGAATAAACTGTTTGAGATGTAAAGCAGCAGCCTTGAATCAGATATGATATACCAACCTGCAGGATTCCACCTATGGTGGCTTGAGCTGAGTGCATTATAATAGAGCTGTATATCTTTTGCAGCATGATGGCAAGGTGCTCTACACTGTGGCACTCAAGCTCACATATGGTCCTCCTGAACATAGGTTGACTGTGGAGTCAAGAATGCTTTGTGCACCAGGTAATGTGTGGAAAAAAGCTGGTGGTCCTCTGTCCTGAGAAGTAGGTGTTATTTATCTTAACAAGGCTGTCATTGCAGGTCCAGCAGTCTGTAATGGAACACACATGACTGTTGTCATCCCAGCCTTCCCAGGCACCCTTAAGGCTGTGGGTGTAGAGGATAAGACCATTCCAATGGACCAGCTCCAGGAAAATGGAATTGCTCTGGATACCAAGACAGGGGTCAAGCTGCATGTTAGCAGGGAAGTCCTGAAGTTCAGGGTGAGTTCAGATTCTGAAGTCCTTGGGGTTGATGTGGTAACTCACGTAACTCATTGGTGTTAACTGGGAATGTGGTCAAAGCTTCTGTGCTAAGCAGTGGTCATGCCAGCTGTGTGCCCTGTGGCTGGCTGAGGGCAGTTGTGGCCATGGCAAATGCAAAAAAGACCATGGCAGATAGTGATCACTCATAGGTAACCCAGGTTTCCTCTCCAAAAAGAGCTGGAGGTAGACTCACTCTAGCTGAGTGAAGAGCAATGTGGCCACAGGGCAAGAAGAAACAACTTTAATATACATGTGTGTTAAAATGAACACTTGTATTTATACTACAGGAGAGTAATTCTTGTCTTTCAGCTACATGGGGAGAGCTGCCCAGGAGTTCAGTCCTATATGTCTGCCTTGAAACTGGCTTTTCAGTTCCATGGGGAGATAGTGGCAATGGTGATGCATCCAGAGTGCCCCTGTGACCAGCACATACCATTAGGTGAGTGATTCTGCAGTGGACTCAGCCCAGTCAGCTGCTCAGCTGGTAATACTTTCTCAAGGCTTCTTCTTGAGCTGTGCCTTCACAGGAAGGTATATCTCTAGCTAAAATCCACTTGCTTTTGTCAGAGTGGGCCATGCCCATGTCTGGGCATGATAACTTCTGTAAATCTCTGTTCTAGCTGCTGTATGCACCCAGGATGGGTACATGGATTTTCAAGTCCTTGCTGACAGTACTGTACCACCACTGGACTTGGATACCCTTAGGCTCAGAGACCCAGCATGCAAGCCAGCCTTTAAGTCCTCTTTGAACGACAGGGTTTGGTTTCATGTCCCACTGAGTGGATGTGGGACCAGGTATTGGGTAAGTATGTTCCCAGGGCTAATGGGGAAGACTCTGTGCAGTGGGAATGCCCTCACTAATGCTGTTATTACTAATGCTGTTATTACTTCTCAGCTTGATGGAGAGAAGATCATTTATGAGAATGAGGTGAGGGCACTATGGACAGACCTCCCAATGCGCAGGATCTCAAGGGACAGTGAATTCAGGTGTGTCTGGGTGCCTCTTAGGTGGGAACTGGTTCTGGGTCTAGCTATTTTCTGTATGGATGTGATACTTACTTGCTCTCATTCTTGCAGATTAACAGTCATGTGCTCCTTCAGCAATGGTGATGCATCCCTCTCTGTAAGGGTAGACAACTTTCCTCCACTGTCATCTTCAATGAACCAAGGTCCCCTCTCCTTAGTTCTTCTAAGCTACCCAGGTAATGCTGATTCTAGTTTCAGATAGCTGGGGAAAAACTGAACCTTCTGTTGAGAGGGAGGGTATATAGGTGGACTGTTCTGATGCTTGGACTTCCAGTGACTTCATATGCTTTCTTCTCCCATGCTACTTGAGGTAGAAAATCTATAGCTTAGTATCTGACTCTTGGACAAAGTGCAGCTGGCAGACTGGCTGGTCCTGAAGAGCTTCAGGCCAGTCTGTTCAGGACTCTGTGCATTAACTTACTAAGGTTCTGGTTCGTGCCTTGCAGAGGACTCCTACAGGCAGCCTTACCGTGATGATCAGTACCCAATAGTAAGGTACCTACGGCAGCCTATCTTCCTGGAAGTGCAGGTCCTGAACCGCAATGACCCCAACCTTCATCTTGTATTGGATGACTGTTGGGCAACAGCATCACAAGATCCAAGCTCACTTCCCCAGTGGAATATTGTTATTGATGGGTGAGTACTGGTGCCCTGTTGGCAGTGGGTGGCAAGATTCCCCTGACTCTTCACTTACCATCACCTTCTCTCTCTGGAAACAGAGCCCCAGGTATAAGGGCTCTGCTAGAGGTGCACTCTCAAGCATCTTGATTGCACCACCCTGGATATTTTGGAATTTGCAGGAGAATGGCAACATCTCTGCATAGAAATCTAGCCTGCTTCTTGAAAAAAATCTGGCCTATACTGTACTATTCTGACTTACTGCTTCTTAATCATTGGCAGGTGTGGATATGACTTGGACAGCTACAAGACTGTGTTTCATCCTGTGGGGCATGGTGTCAGCTACCCTAACTATCGTCAAAGGCTGGAAGTGAAGACTTTTGCCTTTGTATCTGGTGACAAATCCCTCCCTGGCCTAGTAAGTGACACTACTTCTGCTTAAAGCAGTATGACTACTTGTTTCTCTAAGTGATGGATCTGCATGTGTTTTTCAGGTGTACTTCCATTGCAGTGTCCTAATCTGTAACCGTTTCCAACCAGACTCCCCTCTGTGTGTAACAAAGTGTCCCAGACAATCTAGAAGCAAAAGAGGTAATGTCTAAGCAGATACTAGACTGCACTGGTCCAAGATCAATCTGCTGTACCATGAGGCTCATCTCTGCTATGTTATTGTTGTAGAGAGTGGGATGCCAGGTGTGAACTCTGCTGTGGTGAGCTTGCGGGGTCCTGTTCTCCTTGTGCCAGAAGGATGGTCTGCAACTGAAGGTACTAAGCTTAAGTGTTACGTGAGCGTAGTGCTTAGTTCAAAGATGCAGCTTTTTACTATACTTAACTGTCTTCTCCCTTTGTAGGGAACACTCTCAGCAAGGAAGCATGGGCTGGTGTTACAATGACTGCTGTTGCCACTCTCTCTGTGGTGGCCACAGTGCTGCTATTTTTGGCTTTTCTTAAATGCCTAAAGAGAAGAGCATTGATGCTAAATGTAACATGTTAGTGCATTTTTACAAATAAACTTGAAGTGATGTGATCCTTAACCCTTTCAGAAAAGACTTATCTCTTTAGTATTCCATTGCCAAGACAGGTGTCTGGCAGAGCAGTGGTACTACTACACTATTTGGTCAGAGTAATCAAGCTAAAACCAGAACCAAAGCTTCTATGATCCTTCACGTTGAGTAGGCAGTAACCTGTGACTAGCGATCTAATGCTTCCTGTCTTTGACAGTGACATTGAATCAAGTGGCTGTAAGAGACAACTGAGCTCTGTCTTTCTGAGGAGCTGAGGATTGTGTATTGGTAGCTTTTAAGATCATTATGGTTCTTTAACTGCCCTTGAATTGTGTGTTTCAGATATCAGATCACAACTTCTTTGAAGATAAGTGGGCCTCAGTAGTGGTATGCTGAACCCCTGGCTGCTCAGCTGTAGCCTGCAGCTGACCTTTTGTACCCCTGGATTAAAAGCTTTGTGGTGCCTTCCTAGGGGTGAATTTTGGCAAAGTTAATAAATAGGAACAGGGTTTTGGGACTATCTACTTTAAAATAGAAAAATGTGTGGGTGTGCATATCTGTAGAGGGTACTGATGGAAGTTTTGGGACTGGTTGGCTTTCCTGTGGATGAAACTACAGGGCTTCTAGGACTGAAGGCAGTGGAGCAAACAACCTTGGGTTACACTTGGCACAGTGCTTTTGATCCCCAGAAGTGCTGCTGCTGGGTACCTCTGCCCACAATTGCTGTTTCCTGTTTGCCTTGCAACAATAGCAATGAACCACAGCAGTATGATTATTGACAAACAGAATATGTTTTAGGTTTCAAGTTCAATGGTTGGAACTCAGTTTTAGTCTTTACTAGTGTTTTATTCTATCAGTTTATCCCCTAGAGTAGTAGTCCTCCAGGGATAATGAAGTGCTTTGGAGGAAAAAAATGCCATAAAAGTATGCCCCTATCTCACAGTATCATAAATAGGTTTGTTAATCAATAATGAACTTTTCCAGTTTTCCATCACTCCATAAATGCTTCATACCAATTACAGAATTTCAAGGTGTGAGCTTTCTAGGTCTGTTTCAGGTTTGCTTTTGCTTTCTTGTGGCTCTCTACCCTGACAAAAAGTAGCAGAGTTCAATTCATCATATTGTCTATTATGTATCCTCTTGTATATACTTATGAAACTGCATACTGATTTCCTCTTAATCTCTACTCATTAAACAACTTAGCTTTACCTGTAAACCTGAACTTCCTGAGTCTGCTTATTCTACTGCCATGTTACTTTATTCCTGAATTTTACAGCCTATTTCCTTGAAATGCTTACCAAATGCTCTTTTTAAAGAAATCCATGTTATGCCAACAACTGTAGCATGTATAGCTCTTCCACCTGCTCCTTCTGTAAACAAGTCCTGTGCTGCAGCTGGTGATGGAAAATGGCTCTGTGCAGGCCTACCAGTAACAACCAGTATGTATTTTTGATTTAAAGTATTACTGTAAAAACACTTCTTACAATTCATCTGTTTACTGAGGATGTTGAAGTGCTTATAGTCAAGCTGGATCCTGCATCTTCTGACCACTGTGTAATAGGAGGCTCCTGAGACCTCTGAAAGTTTAATGACTGTCTGCCTCCACAGCTGATACTCTGGGTGGCTGGCAGTTTCCTGACAGTTCCCTGACCATTCGTTGAGGATAGGGGGAGTATGCAGTGTTGAGGTTGCTGAGAATTAAGGTGGAGGTATTCCCTTGAAAAGGGTGGGCTAAGCAAGTAACAGCTGTCTTCTACTGTAATGCATACATTAAAGTGTAAGCAGCTGTGTGTGCAGGTGGATGGGAAAGTGTTCATAATTCTTTCCTTGGCTGGAAGGTAGGGATAAAAGGTTCATGGTAGTGAATCATGTTTCCTTTCTGACAGTTTTTGTTACATGCAGCTTCTCCTACTCAGTACAGAATTGGAAAAATCAGATTTCAGTTTGGGTGCCAGGAGAGACTGAAGAGCTCCCAAGTCCTCTTCAGGTGTTAATTGCTCTAATATTCCCTTTTTTTTAAAAAAAAAAAAAAAAACTTGATATAGGTTACTCACTTCTATTTCTAAAATATTCCCTTAGAAAGTAACTATTTTCCCTTCACATTTTAATCCAGATAAGGTTAAACATTAAACACTACTGCATTGTAGGGAGCCAAGTAGTTTAACAGGGTATTTAACCTGCAGAGAATGGCAAATACCAATGCTACCTCAGAATTAATGATGCATCCTTTGAAGACTGGTTGTGCCATGCTAATTAGATTGAATTTGATGTGGGTCTGTGGTTATCCTTTACAACAGTTGATACCCATTCTTATGGAATGTCTTAATCTGGATAAGCAAGGGACAGCTTTATGAAACTAAATGTTAATTTGCTATGCTACTTCCTGCTGCTGTCATAACTAGTATGAGTCTGTCGTTGGTTCCTTAATTTGCATAGTACATTCATTTGCTTTAGATTTATGCTGAAGTGCTACTATATCCATGAAATACTATTTCCTGCTTCTGCCGTCACATGTGAAGAACATGAACTATCATTAACTGCCTTTCTACACCTTTCCATGCTAAACCAATCAGGGATAGTCCTGAAGTGCTTAGATTAACAAGGTTCACTCTGAAAGTACCATATTTTCAGTATGAACACTCATAAATTGTTCATATGTTGTGTTGCAGAGCAAAAGCACTGATGCCTAACACTACTAGTCACTAAAGAATCACTGCACTTCCTAGTAACATAGGGAGGCTGTGTTTCGTAGTCTTGCTGTCTCATAAATGGAGCCTAGAAGTGCTTGTACTAATTATTCTTGTATGAAAGGTGGTAGCACTTCAAGCTTCAGCAGGACATGAGATATAGTAAATCAGTGCTTTTGGTAAAAGGTCAGCTTATTTTTAAAAGTCACTGTACAGTTGTTTGCTGCTTTTAGTATAGGAAATGACAGTACTGCCTATAGAGGTAACAGTCTATTTTCAGTCAGGTGGTTTCAGGCATGCAGTTAAGCTTTATTTTTGCATTCTGTACACATGACTTCACACAGCCAAGGAAATGGTGCATGAAAATACAAATGCATGCAACAGAATATAAAAGAATTAAAATCCTCTGCACTGTGGGTGTGGTAACCTGAATTTGATTGTCTTACTCCTTTGAATAAAGGGGGAGAATAACCACCAGAAGTCCAGCTCTCTGTTATGTGGGACATTAAGTGAAGTCAGCAGACAACTTTACTAATGCAAACTATCAAGTCTTCTATGCAGAAGTAGTGTAGGAGTGGGGGACTCACCTGCCACAGTCTCTTCACAGTACTCATTGTTAATGAGTTATTTTGAATAAATACGGAGGAACTTCAGTGTATACTTTCAGAATATTTGTGTAAATTAATTCTGTGAGGGGAACAGGAAGTTCTGAGAGCAAACAAAAGTTAATCACTGTCAATGAAAGCATAATGAAACTGCATTTCAAATCAGAACCATTTATTTACAGGCTGTATTCATCTCTTATCAAGTTGATAAGGGTTAGGTTTGAAAGGATTGCATGGGTTAAGTCCTGTTGCATTTGATTTTAGATGTAACATGAAGTATTTACATCTGTGATGGATTTCATGTCCTTGTTCTTCTACTGAAACCGATGGTCCTTCTCCTTTGCATTTTTACGTAGCAGTGTCTCTTTTTTTTTAGCTAGGTCACTGTATTTATGGTAATGTTACATCCAGTGATAAGTAGATACTTCCTAGGATGATGGACCTCTATCATTTGTACCATTCTTTCCCTTGTAGAGTTGTTGGGGAAGCAGAAACAGCACAGCAGCCCTGCTTCTGGTTTTAGCTAGCTATTTACTCATGCCTCTTACATGAATTGTGGAGCAATAGCAATACTCAAGTGGTGTTGTTCCTGGCTGTCTACGTTTCTTTTGTAGAAGCTAGTGAAAGTGGTACTTAAGTGCTGTGTTAACAAAATAAACCCTCTTCCTTATGTGTGTGTGCTCTTGGCCTTTCTGAGCCAAACAAGGCTAATGTTCTTAATGTTTCTCCCTCCCTATCTCTCCCCTCATTCTGAAATATGCGGAGAGATTAGTGCATGTTTAGGTAGAGAAGCTTTTTTTTCTCAGCTAGAATGGAGATCCAAATTCCATCTAGAATAGCTTACATACTATTTTGTAAATCCTATTTGTCACATGAAAGTCTACCACTTCTGTTTTACAGAACAATATCCCCGTAAATTAAAAGGTTGCTTATGTCGCTCACATAATCACCTGGAAGTTCTAAGGAGCAAGGACCCTTGAAACACTTCACTTACTTGTACCTTTACCTAAACATGAAAGCTTACTTTTGTTCTTACTTTCTTTATCCTTTACACTATTTTTAATAGCTGGGGTGGTTATGTAAGGAGGTGACATACCGTGACAACCACACAGGTCAACTGAGGGTGATTCTAGCCTAGTTCCTGTTTCTGGCTAGTATCTGCTTGGGGGAAGGCTGTCAAACACAACGTATGAGAGGAGATAGTCCTCTTGGAGGCTAGGGACATAACTTCATTATTCTACCAGGGTGGCTCAATTGTGCTGTACTTGAGGACATCACGAGGGAGTTTTGGAGTGCTAATGAATATAGAAGGGCAAATAATGGTGCAGCAAGAGGACAAAAAAAAAACCCACTATTGTAGGTGGAGATAGCATATGCCTCTCTTCCCTCTGTCCTGTATGTGTGGGCAAGGCTCCAAGTATCTGGTTCAGGATCTGTTTCAAAGCTATTGGCTGCAAACATCCTCAGAAGGGCTCAGGATGTTTGGAATACTCTGGGATATAAGGATGAGGGCTTAGAAGTATACCTCAGAGAGCTGCTGTCATTCTGAAGTGGGGCCTACAAGCCTTTGGGAGGCAGTGCTGCTCAGAAAGCCTGAGTTGGTCATGCTGAGGAACCAGCTGGGCCTGGTACCACCATGGTGGAAAAGGTACCTGCTGTTTCCCTACTGGGTTGCCTCTGTTCTGCAGGAAGCCAAGAGGGTTGAAACACAGTTCTAATACCCTCTCCACACCTCCCTTGCTGAAAACTGTGTTGAAGTCTTCTCTGCTCCTGAAGTTTATCATGTGATAAACTTCACATGCTAAACACAGTGTGACATTGCTCTAAATTTTTTCAAGAGCAAAAGGGACCATTGTAATAAAGATTATTTTGCATAATGCAGAGTTCTTAACTTCACAGGTATGTTAAATAACTTTAAAACCAACAACACAAACTCATCATTTGAGGGATGACTTCTGTCTCCATTAAAAATACATAGTCTACACTGACCTAGTTCTATTGCTTCAGTATATCTCCTTTTGAAACCATGCTACTGTGGTGATGGTGCAGTACTGAAAGTAGCTCTTATTAAAAGGATGTGTTGAGAAGCCTTGAAAGGAGCAGCTGATAAACACATTAAGGTCAGGAGAGAAACTGTGCTATGTTCTACTTCTAGCTGCTGGCAATTGAGACTTCACAGCTTTGGCTCCTGATAAGTGCTGATGACAGAATGAATTGCATAATGAAAATCAATATTAAGATGTAGAAGGAAATAGTGTGGCTAGTCTCTGAGCTGGAGTATACTTGTTGCCTCAGTGCTGCCTTTACTTTGTCTCTAAGCAAGGTAAAGATACATCCCATAGGGTAGTGTTGTGCTTAATTTGCCTACTCCTGACTTTGTGTTTCCTCAGGAAAGGAGGAAAATGACTGGCTAGTGGGGACATATCCTTATTGCTGCATGACTTGTTACCTGCCAGAGACAGACACCAAATGCAGTAGTGGCTGCCCTGATCCACTTGCATCCCCATTAAAGTTTTTGATCCCCTTTGGAGTGGCATGTCCTGCAGCTGCTGGTGTTACAGGGACCCCAAGCCGCATTGGAAAATTCTGTCCCAGCAGGATGTAGATGAAGGGATTCAGACAACTGTTGGCATAACCCAGGCTGATGGCCACATTGTAGGCATAGTGGAAAGGCAGGGTAGGGTGAGTAATGGCAAGCTGAGCCAGTTGTAGGAAGTGGAAAGGTGCCCAACAAATGAAGAAAGCTGCACAAATAGCAATTGCTGTATGGGTCAATTTCTTGGTTCGAGCAGCTCTTGTGCTTCTTTGGCTCATCAGTGCTTCTGAAGACCTGGACATCTTCAGCAAGATCTTCCTGTAAGCTGCCGTGATAAGGGCAAAAGGGATGGCAAAGGCCAGGAAGAACTGATAGAGAGTGTACCAGTAAATGTCCTTCTGGGGGTCTGGCAAGCATATCCCACAACCTATCAGCCCTCCTGGCAGAGGGATGAGCTGAGCATACATCCACACAGGTGTAATACTGAGGAAGGAAAGGGCCCAGAGCACACAGATGACAATGATTGCCACAGGGGGCTTCCTGAAGCGAGTAGAGGTGAATGGGTAGACAGTGGCCAGGTAGCGGTCGATGGACATAGCAGTGAGAATGTAGGTGCTGGTGAACTGGCTGTTAGCATCCAGGGCCGTGATGACTGTGCACATCATCTCCCCAAAGTGCCAGGCTCCATTTCCCAGCAGCTGGTGGATCAGGAAGGGCATGCCCAGGAGGAAGAGTAGGTCTACCATGGAGAGATTGATGATGAAGATATCTGGGACGCTACTCATAGGGCCGGATTTCTTAAAGACTGTGCAGATAACCAAGCTGTTACCGATAACACCCAACAAGCAGATAATGCCAAACAGGGTGGGCATGATAAAGCTGCCATAGCTCATCCTGGAGAGGTCACCTGCAGAGATAATTGCAGGCAAGAAAAAAGTCAGATGTGCCAGGGCCACAGCTGAGGACCTGCCTTCTAGATATTCTGGCTTCTGACAGACAATGAGTGATCAGAATAAAAACAGTAATGGATTTCTTAGGCACGTGTAAGGAGAGGATGTGCTTTGTGTATGCAGTTGTGTTTAACCACGCAGGCGCTTTCTCAGCAGCTTTCACAATTGTACAGCCTGAATCAGATGTGTATAATCAAATGTGCATACACCCACTCCTCCCTTCATATGAATGAACATATAAACAATAGAATGAAAGAACACTGGTTTGTCATTCCATAATTGTGTGTACATCTCTTCAAATGTACGCGTATAAAACATGCTTTATGAATACATGCATTACCTGATGCATATGTTCAACTGTATGGACATTAGTATCTCTATTCAGGCTTTCAAAACCATCTCAACTGACTTTTATTCCCCTTATAGCTATTATATTATATTAACTTATAGCTATTACAATTTATATATTTTCTGCTTACCTGTTTATTGCACTTACCAGACATAGAAAAGTTTTGAACAACCTTGGAGCTGTTGGGGATACAGATGTTCAAGCTCTCTATGTGTTTTGTTTTATAATCCATTCTTCAGTAAAAATTGGCCCCTACCAGCAGCTTGAAGATGTTAGTGTTTCGTATTAAAAGAATAAAGGTTGCTGATTCCTTGGAGGTCTGTGGAGCTGCTCAGAAAGCTAATACTCTAAGAATCAGAAGCTGCTGTTAATGTGGGTTAAAAAGCTGCTCCTGTGCTCCCTGCACCACCACCAGGCAAAACTCGTATCAGGATGTAATGAGTCAAAGTGCCTGTCACCAGGCTGTCAGTGGAGTGCTGGAAATGCAATTGCAGGGAGAGCAGAATTTCATTTTAGTGTTGAAGGCAGTAATCAAGATCCACTGAGAGACAAAGCACTGGACTTGTGCTCTGGAGAAGCAAATGAGGACTGGAAGTAAATAAAATCCACTAATAAAATGATGGGTAGTAAGAATAGAGAGCTTTTAGGGGGATAATTGAGTATAACTTAATGTTATTCTCCAAAGAACCATGTTAAGCTAAAGTGCCTAAAATTTAGTTTGTGGCAAGACTTGCAAGTGGAGAATGGGGTTAATCTCTTTAGACCGTCAAACACAATCTTTCCAAAAGTAAAAAGGTACAAGCTGTGTGAGCATGTATGTGGAAATCAGCTATTTTCTGGCTATACCTAATCAGTTGCAGTGCAGCTGATAAACAGCATCATTATTTCCCTCCTGTGAAGTGTTTTCTTCATTTCAATTCATTTTGAGGTCTTAAGCATAGCGTAGTAATAAAGTTGTATGTTTCATTTTAGGCAGACTGATGGAAGAAAATAGGAGATAAACAAGTGATTGATTTTCAAGGTGTACTTAAAATTACAATAATTTGGTATGTTATAAAGGCAGAACACTGGAGCCATTAAATAATTGAGGTGGTGACTGCTATAATCAAGTCACATTGATCTCTGTCTTATTTCCTTCATAACAATTAGTTTGCTTATAACAGCCACTAAAGTCCTAGATTGAAGGCATTACTGTCTAGACGTTTGGAAAGTAGGATTAGACTCAAACTATATTCTGATGATTGGGGACAGCAGTCTAGTGAGAGGCAGGAAGGGTTATATAATGATTAGAATGCTATTCCAAGGTTCATTTTTTCGCTAGCCATAAGGATTTCTAGCACTTAGAAATAGTTCTTATTTCAGTACTTCACAGCTCTTAGCAGGTACCAGTCCATTTGCACAAGGGCTAATGCATACCATTTACCACACACTGCAGAACACCTCTTTTTACCTCAGTTCTGCCAGCATACAACCTTGTTGGAGTCTCTTAATTTGCAAACACTGGTATCCTTCAGTTTTTTTGCAGTCCTGTATGTGCACTGGGAATGTGCGTTTGGGTTGTATTACCTACAGCTCTGATGTGCAGTCTTACCCCTGGGCAGTACCACACAGTTGTTAGTATGTCTTTCCATTATTTTGCACACCAATCCTCATCTGCTGTAAACTGGTAAAGTTCTATTGTAATTGACTACCACTGCAGATTTGATCAAGTGGAAATAACAGCAAAGTAAAAAAACTGTGCGCATATATTCATATGAAACCTTTGTTCCTTCTTTTAAATGGATTTCTCCAAGGTGTTTGTTATATAAACAATGCCACAGCACTAGCTTTTTTTTACAAAGAACAACAGAGAAAGCACACTCCTGTTTTGTTTTGTTTTGTTTTTTTTCCTCCTGCCACTTGAATATTGTCATCACCTAGAAATTAAAAAAATAAGTCTGAGATAAAACTTGGAAGTATCTGAGAAAAGTGTTACCTACCTAGTAGGTTTTAGCTTGAAAGGAAAACTTTTACCATAAATAGAATACCATAAGACAACTTGGTTAAACAAACAACACTTTATTAAACTAATATAGTTAGACACTTTCTTAATGCTTAAAAATATTATAGCATTTGCAAAAATGGGTAAAGTTTAAATAAAGTACAAGGTTACAAATGAGAAGCAAAAAAAGGCAATTTAAATACGCAAAATAATATAACAAAATGCAAGACCAAATTGCATACCATTGATGTGACAAGGCAATGAGAACAAGGAAAACACTCCTTCATAAAAATGCAACATTTGAAGGTATATAAAAGCTTATACCACGAGTTAAGGTATGTTGTAACTCAATTTTCCTCTTAAAATATAAAGCATCAGCATGGCATGCTCACAGTATTTTAACAAAGGCTGTTAAGGCTTAAAAATGTTTTTCAACATTCAAAAACATTTGATGTTCTGAGCTTTGTCACTTATGTATCAAAATGGCCCATGGCTGCATACAAATTTCAAAAGATAGTACATCTAAAACTCCAGTAACAAATGGGAAGTCAAATACCCACCTACCCCTTTCACCTAATTGTCACCAACTTACTATTGGCTGTTATTATTACATCCCTTTACCAAATCCTTTGGAACATCTCATCATGCACATAGACTTAATATTACAATGCACTTCTTAATAGGTATTCTTACTATTAGTTTTACAGTGACAGTATAAGATGCATATTCTTTTTTTTCCACTTCCCATAAGGAGTGCACAGAGGTTGAACGCTCACCAGGTAAACAATTACATTGCAAAGGTCAGAATAGTACACTTAAGTGCATATGAAGGAAATGGGGAGAATTCCACTTATTCGTTCTTTCCTTTGTTGGCAGAAAGGTCCGTGACAGAAGGATTCTTCTGTGAAAAACTTCCATTAGCTTCTTGCTTTCTTATCTCACCTCTGTATACAAGAGAAAAGAACAGTTTTACAGCCTGTTCTTTCATAAGATTATTGTCTTTTAACTTTAGCCTAAAAGCTGAGCAACATGAGACAGACCTATCTGAGACTTCTGCAACATTCACTGCTGGTCTACCAGAGTTCTCTCAAAAGGCACAGGAACATGGAAAGAGCAATCTTCCAGATGCTGTCTGTGTTACATCAAGGTTGTATGACTGGTTTGTAGGTTGGACTGTGTATTAACATATGCTATAGAAAAGAGAAGTCTTTTCTGGAGATAGTTGGCAATGTTATGGACCTGGCAGCATGCCCTGGAGGAGTGGTAAGTGGTTCTCCTGGAGGAGAACAAAGTCAAACACACGGGGACTTGCACCATGGTCTTGCCTTATTGAAGGCATCATGGGCTCCACAGGCAGTTCTGTGTGGCCTTGAGAAGTGTGTGGGAAGCACTGCTGTGATGGAGCAAACTTAGGAAATCTAGGACAGAGCAGCTATAATTTTTCTTGCCCTTCCCTATGCTTAGGAATTATTGTCATTAATTCCCTTGTAGATGCTTAAGTGAGCAATAGATGGCACTCCAGCATAATCTGCTATTGCCTCTTACCTTTAGCCACATGCTTAGTAAAAGCATGGCTAAGGCAATGCTGACTAAAGCCGGCCACCAAGCCTCAACTTCTGGGAGCACAAGGAGACATGACTGGCAATCAGCACACGTACAGCACCCAGCAAAGCGTGTCATTTCTGTTATAGCCACACGCTTGCTTTTAACTACCCATCTACTTATCCTAAGGCTACAAGTAATTTTGGTCTATCATTCTATGAATGCAGGTAAGCTGAGATAGCTGGGTACTACATCATATGGAAAGAACTTTGTGGCATACCTGAGCAAAAGCTTCATCCTCTAGGCAAGCTTCAAAGCGTGTTTTAATGACGTTTAAAGCATTATTTATTCTGAGAAAAAATTGTACTTTATTGTTTGATGCTACAATTATATTGTGTTAGCACATGCACATTTAAAGACTTACTTCCTTTTACTGGAGAGGCTACGTATTAAATCTCATCAAAATATATATTGATAACCAGCCATTTATGTTGAATATTAAATCAACAACATAGCCAAAGGTGCTCTAGCATTCAAGAAGCATTCATTAAACAAATCAAGTGGCTAACTGTTAAAGTAAATGAAGTAACCAAAGTAATAGTGCAGTTGTAATCTGAAGTCAGACAATGGATCAAGACATTAATTATTACCTTGAAGCATACCAGTAGTTGACCAGAGTTGAAAGAATGATGTAACAAACACTCAGTACTCCAGAAACTCCAAGTGAAAGGGCACCCAGGCCACACAGCACGCAAAGGAGGGCTATGCCACCTATGGATATTACAACACCTAATAAAAGAAAATCAAGGTTGTTATTTAAACAAGTTTATATTTAAGTAAATTAGAAGAGCACACATTCTACCACAATCCCAAATTCAAACCATTCACAAAATGGTCTACTATTATCAGCCACTTGATGGATAGACTGAGGCTCTTAGCTATTATAATAGGAAATCCCCAGACAGCACTCTGAAAGAGAACCACTGTTTCTAAGATTATTTATGTGAAGGGGAAGGAAGGTCTGCCGAAATCAGACCAAAATGTTTTCTCAAGCTCTGCCTGCACCAATCCCAATGATCTGGAGTGATTATATATCTCTATATACTGCACACTTTGTTAATATCTTATGCTATGCTAAAGCCTGTCCTACACCTCCAAGTAGCCCATGAAGAACTTTCACTTTGGAGGTGAAGGGGCAAAGAAATTGTCGGTGTCATACTTTGCCAGAGATACACAGAATATCTAGAAGAAATCATACTTCAGAAAGTTTTAATGCCTGGCATATAATATAATACCACATAAAAACAAAACAAAACAAAAAAACAAAACAAAACACACACACACACAAAAACAAAAACACTGCAAAATTGTCTTCTGTAAAAGACCATATACTAGAGCTATGCATGGTCAAGATAACTGGTTTAGCTATATCCAGGTGGTTGAGATTAGACAGGGAAATAGGATTTCCCCTGTATAAACTACAGTTAATCAGATTAATCTTGTATTAAGAGTTTCACTACTGCTAATCTTCAAACACACGAACTGGTAATTCCAAAAGGAAGAAGAGAAAAAGGAAAAGTTGTCATGTCTTAAAAGGGAAAATGTAAAGAAATGCATACTTGCATACAGTACCTTCCATGACTATCACACCGATACAAGCCATTATGGCTGTCGTAACAATAAAAATCAGGAAAAATGCAACAGGAATAGCAGACACTGCAACAAACATCAGGAGTGATAAGGCAATAAAAGGGTGGTCATCTAAATATAGGCCAACACGAGAGTTCATAAATGCAACAACCTGTGGACAAAAGAAAAATATTTCATATTTTGATTTTATCTCATCACAGGTAACTTTAAAAGGTCATAGCTACTTTAGTGAAAAATATGTGTAGCATCTTTTTCTAAGTCTGCAGCTTGAATAGAGGGCAACCATTGCCTCTAAATTTCACAGGGATAAGGACCTATTGCAAATATAGGTAAGTGCATAGCAAATACACTCCTAACAAGGGCTGACATGTTTCTCTTGGACTTCCCAGTTCCGTTCTTGCACAAATTTAAAAAAATGTTACTAAAACAAAAAAACAAATCACGGGTTAGCAGCACAGATTTCAGTAGGATCTGAAGAGCTATGATTTTGATCTAGACAGTAGAGGCTTGTCTGGATCACAAAGTTGTTAGAAATATAATTATAATCATAGAATCATAGAATATCCTGAGTTGGAAGGGACCCTTAAGGATCATCAAGTCCAACTCTTGACACCGCACAGGTCTACCCAAAAGTTCAGACCATGTGACTAAGTGCACAGTCCAATCTCTTCTTAAATTCAGACAGGCTCGGTGCAGTGACCACTTCCCTGGGGAGCCTGTTCCAGTGTGCAACCACCCTCTCTGTGAAGAACCCCCTCCTGATGTCAAGCCTAAATTTCCCCTGCCTCAGCTTAACCCTGTTCCCGCGGGTCCTGTCACTGATGTTAATGGAGAAAAGGTTTCCTGCCTCTCAACAACCCCTTACAAGGAAGTTGTAGACTGTGATGAGGTCTCCCCTCAGCCTCCTCTTCTCCAGGCTGAACAGGCCCAGTGACCTCAGCCGTTCTTCGTACGTCTTCCCCTCCAGGCCTTTCACCAACTTTGTAGCCCTCCTCTGGACACTCTCCAACAGTTTCATGTCCTTTTTATACTGTGGTGCCCAGAACTGCACACAGTACTCGAGGTGAGGCCGCACCAGTGCAGTGTAGAGCAGGACAATCACCTCCCTTGACCTACTAGCGATGCCGTGCTTGATGCACCCCAGGACACGGTTGGCCCTCCTGGCTGCCAGGGCACACTGCTGGCTCATATTCAACTTGCTGTCTACCACGACCCCCAGATCCCTCTCTTCTAGGCTGCTCTCCAGCGTCTCATTGCCCAGTCTGTACGTGCAGCCAGGGTTTCCCCGTCCCAGGTGCAGGACCCGGCACTTGCTCTTATTGAACTTCATGCGGTTGGTGATCGCCCAGCTCTCCAACCTGTCCAGATCCCTCTGCAAGGCCTTTACGCCCTCATTCGAGTCCACAACTCCTCCAAGTTTGGTGTCATCAGCAAACTTGCTCAAAATACCTTCTATTCCTACATCCAGATCGTTTATAAAAATATTGAAAAGTACCGGCCCTAAAATGGAGCCTTGAGGGACCCCACTGGTGACCACCCGCCAGCCTGACGCAGCCCCATTTACCATAACCCTTTGGGCCCTGCCCGTTAGCCAATTGCTCACCCAATATAATATAATTATAATGTTACAAGCAGAAAAAAAAATCTTTTTGTAGAAGCTGTTACACCTATACACTACAATTTTACTGTAGAAGAGACATTTCTCTTCCTCTAGGGAAATATGTATACTAGATTATTTTATAGTAGCATGACCATTTCACTACAATGCCACTATTCTGTCTCAAACGGTTATGACAGTAAATCAGAGAAATGCAGAACAGATGTCCCTTTTTGTTAATTATGGAAGGTGTGGGAAGCCGGCCCTTCTTGTAGGCTCCTCAGTGTTCACTTTAAAACAGGGAGTGCCAATATTCTCCATAAAACCAAAGTTTTGAAATTGCATTTAAATAAATTGGGGTGTGATAGTCCAAGAATTACAAAAGGAGTATATTATAAATTATTTTATAAAATGTTTTATAAAATTTTAATTCAGACCCACATTTGAGTTGCTGTGGATGGACTCCACCACAGAGTGCCATTGCTTCTGCAGCTCTTGCATTTCTTTAGACATGTTGTACTCCCCAGTGACAGTTGTGAATCTTCTGAACAACCACTTCTTACTCAGCCATCCAACCTTCCTTAAAAGTAAGGTAAAATTAGTAACAGGCTCATGCAGATGGTTCCAGAAAACAAATTTTTCTCTTGCAAAAACAGCGAATGTAGATTTCAGACATTAAGGTCATCCATAGAGTTTAAAATGTCACTTTTACAAAAGTAAACCTAGTGCAGGGTGCTCCTCCCTGAAAATGCTTCTGAAACTCCCAAACTCTGAGACAAATATGGAGATAAAAGATAATTCTCACCTTCTTCCTTTACAACATTGACCCTGTATTTAACCACGAGGGTACTGAATCACCAGTAAAAAGTCAATTCTATCTGTATAGACAATTATTACTACTAGTGCTGATAACTTCTAATACTTACTTGAACGAGAGCTGTTTGTGTGAGTAGCCTGGTATTTAGAATTGAAACCACACCCTGTAGAGTTTCAAAACTCAGCATGTAAAGGCAAAATATTTTCAAACACTGACCACAGTTATGACAATTTTAACGCAACATCACATCAAAAGTCTTTTTGTTCCCACCTCTGAAATCTGGTACCTCTCTGAATCCATTGTTAGGGAAACCATTATCAGTGGAAGATTAAGAGACGTGTTTTCCTTATTTTAAATCTAAATATTCATCGTGTCAAAATTACGTATTTATATATATGCTATATATACATATGTATACACACTGTGTTTTTGTACTTTTGTAATATATATTGCACACACATATATTATTTAATACTAAATTAGACTGTTTTATAGATGGTCCTTCCTTCTGTTTACACAGGATTTTAATACCAAATCGCTTCGTCCCTCGTTCCCAGTGCAGCTCAGCACAGACGCCCGCAGGTGCGCGCCACCCGAGCCCCCCAGGCTCACGAATTTCAGCCGGCGCCGCCCAGCTGCGGGGCCGAGACAGTTGCTGCCCCTTGCACACCACCATCCCCGGCCTCCTCTCGGGCTTTGAAGCCGGGGTGAGCGAAGACCCATCGCGCCTCGCCCGGCTCCTCACAGCGCCGAGCCCCGCCGCCGCTCCTCGCCGCCCTCAAAACGGGGCCCGGGGCGAACGCAGGCTGCGGCGGGGCCAGGCCCAAGCCGCCGCCACCCGCGGCTCCGGGGCACAGCGCGGGGCCTCCCCGCCGGGCTCCGCTCCTCGGCACGGAGACACCGGGCGGGGGCGGAGGCCGTTGCCCGGCCGAGCCGGGGCGGTGGGGTCTAGGCTGCCCGCGGCCGCAGCCCCGGAGGCCGGGTGGGTCGGAGCGGGGCGGCGCCGCTCCCTGCCCGCCCTCCGCCGAGCCGGAGATGGCCTCCCCCTCACCTGAGGCGGCTGCCCGCTGGGCCGCAGCCCCCCTCGGCCCTAAGCCCGGGCCCGGCCTGCCGGGGCTGAGGGAACCGCTGCTGCCGCCGCCTCCGCCGCTGTCTCCTCCCCGCGGGGGCCGGCGGAGCGGCGGGCAGGGCCGGAGGCTGGAGGGGGGCCAGGGCTTCCCCCTCGTGTGGCACAGGCACCATAGAGGATTTCAGCGAGGAAAGGGTTGGACAGGCTTCCGCACACCGCCCGGGGGTTTGGGGGAATTAATTTGCTTTTTATTTCCTGGTTTGTGCACTTTGGTGTCCCCTCAAGTTGCCCTTCGCGGTCGGTCCCAGCATCCTGCCTCAGCAACGCGGGGCTGGGCATCCCCAGGGTTTCTGGGTGGGGTTTGCCCTTAGGACACAACTTGTATCCTTGAGGGTGTTTTTTTTTTTTTTTTTTTCCTGTGCTGGAATTAAGGACAGAAAATGAGCATATCAGCGATGGCCACACAATTCTTCCCTCAGAGATGTGTGGTGCTCAGGGGCTTGCTCAGCCCTCGGGGTGCCACAGGCCAGGCCAGGAGATGCACGGTGACTGCCTTGCCTCTGAGCTACAACTCATGACGTGATGTACCAGAAATGCACGCGTGTTTATATTATAGAGAGAAAATCATCCACAGCTAGAGGGCTTTCTGCTGTTGGAGGCTATGAAGGCAGTCTTGGGTGAATTGTGGCTGCACAGCCACAATTGGCTCCACAATGTAGTGGAGCTGCAGGCGTGAAACGCTTTGGTTGGCATAATCAACATGTTGTCGAAAGAAGCTGTCCTGCCTTCTTCTCTGTTTCTAGTTGCTTGTTCCCACATTTCCACCTAGTCCTGCTGCCTCCTTGGGTGTGTGGGTGGCCACCTGGCAAACCTGTTTGGGGAGGTGTGCCACGTGAGAAACTATTGCTTAGAAAATCTGCTGGGTTTTCAGAAAGATCTGTGCCCCATATGGTATCCCAGCACTTGTACTGGGATTAGGAAGGGCTCGGTTAGGTGTGCTGCACTACCGTTTGCACTGGCTGCTTTCCAGGGCCGTTATAATGGTGTTACATGCAAGCCTGAAGCTTCAGTGATTTCCCAGGCTTTTGCTACATAGAATTCTTAACACTGCAAATTACAGTCAGAAATTACCAAAAGTTCGTGTTTCTCCTGACTGCTTTAATGACTAGTTTTTGTTGGTGCCAAAATAGGAGTATTGTAAAACTGAGCATTAAAAAATTCATGATTATTTTTTAAAGGCAATTAAATAAATTGAATATTTAATTTGGAGCATGCTGGTATTATAAGGCAAAGATTACTTTCATAAAGTATGATTTATTTATTTATTTTTTAACCTATCAGACTGTCCAGGGTTGGTGTCTTTGAGGTGCTGGTTTCATTGAGCTCTACAGATACAAGGATCTGTGCAGACAGATGAAGTAAAGGAGAGATTTGCAGGTTAATGAACTTGGACCATGGGCTCTGAAGAGCACAACGCAAGATACTACAAGAAAAGGGTGGTGAAGGCAAGTTTATTTTGCATGAACTATTAGTGTTTATATCTGATATTATTAAAGTGCATAGTATATTGGTATACCCAGTAGACTAGCATATGTAAAATTGAATTTCAATTTGTTGATTTTATATAAATATATATATTTTTAAAGTGAACGTAGGGAAAAACTAACTGGTAGTATCATAGTGTCACATAATCCATTGATAATGGCACTATAAAATGTAATGGCTCCACTGAGTTTGGAAGTATATTGGAGACTTTAAATTTCTGGCTGTTTTAAAAACATGACATAGCTGCAGTTTTGGAGGTAGTCTTGTACATTTTAGTAATTCATTTTCCTGCTATGTGTAACTGCATAATCTCTTTCCACATAAAATAGCTGTTTTTAATGCTTCCCAAACAGCACAAGTAATTTATTTAACTTTAAAGGGCATGCATAAAAAACCATCTGAGTTGTACACAGAGAAACTGTAGTTATCACAACTGTTGCTTAATTGAGATTGTCTTCTTGCCAGCATCATCTTGAATTAGCAAGAAGATATTCGTGTTGCAAAACAGCCAAATACTGCTGCCAAATACATGGGAAACAATGCTGCTGTACCAGGATAACATCCATTCTTACTGTTTACGTAAAAGAAAAAATTATGTAATAATTTTTTTAATATAATAAATATAATAATTATATAAATATGTGTTAAATTATATAATAAATATAATAAAATAATAAATTTATATAAGAAAAATTTAGGATGAAAAACACCATCCAAAGACATTGATGAAGAGTTTAAGTTAAAATGGAAGGTTTGCCATGTTGGGCAGAATGTGTATAAGGCCTCTCTGGAGGGTCAGTGTAAGGAGACTGCACTAGATTTTATGTTGGATTGTAAGTTCCCATTTGTAAAGAAATTTAAAGGAGGACACTTTCTCTCAGCACATAGTGACAATGGTGACTGGAAGGCAAATGCAAACAGATCCAGAAGACCAGGGAGTACAAGTATCCCAATGTCTTTGGGTCTCTGGGGAGTTTGATTCTGAATGGTTTAAAAAAATAGTGGTGATGTTTAGATTCAAGATTTTGAATCTTTATTTTTTTTTCCCCAGTTCTCATTAAAAGTCACATTTATACTACCTTTCTTGTTCTGGGATCTCCTTTGCTGTGTACAGTGTTTTCATACAAATAGCAGAGTATCTAAGATGTTTTAGTAGCTTTTGGAGGTAAGATGAACCAGTTCTACTCCTCATCGGTTCCGGAACTGAGTCTCTGTGACCACAGCTTGGTGCAGCACAGCGCTGAAAGGAGCTGTTTTCTCAGCTCTGGGAAGACAGGGAGGAAATTCCTGTCTCCTAGCACCAGCTATGCTGTAACTGGGGCAACGAAGCCGAGGACTGAGAGGAAGAGAAAGCGTCGGAGAAGTTCACCTAGCTAGAACAGGCAGAGTAACGGGTTACTAGGGCGTCTGCAGGTAGTTTTCCCTCTGACCCAGCTTGCTCATGGACTCTGTGGTTGTTTAGGGCATGTGGGCCATATCGCTCTTTCTCTCCTCCCATTCCTTTTGACATGTTTATTTCTCATGGCAGTTAATGTATGGGTAAATCTGCTGTAAAGCACTACTGAGGACTCAGAGTCCCTGGTGCCTTAGAAGAGAGCAGGCTGTGGGGAGGAATGAAACTGGAGAACATGGAGAGGGTAGGGTGAAAAAATCATGCTTGACAGATATCTGGAGAGAGTAAGAAAGTGAAAAGTGAGCCTGAACAGGGAAAGAGAGAAAGTGTGTGGTCTGGAGGGGAAGAAAGCCTAGTGTTGTAAGCTAGCAAGAAGAGAGCTAGGGGAGAGTTTTTTCTTCTTAGCAGAAGAGATAGGAAGCTGATTGTTTTCGTACCTTTTGTAGTACCTGAAATAGTTCTCTAATTCTTTTTCAGTGTGAGTAACTACCAGGATACTTATTTTGAGTGGGAGGACCAAAATCTTCTAAGCAAACAAAAAACAGGTTGATGAAAGACAAGGCAAAATGAAGCCAAAACAGAGACCCATGGTCCCAGGGGTAAGTTCTTTCCACTAGAACTGTGAAAGATTGATATATCTTTTTCAAATTGGCCATTACCAGTGGCTTATGGTTTCACATTAAGAAGGACTTTATTTGAAGACACTCGTTCTTGTTCAATATTTTTGGGGCCTTAGCCTTTATAATAATAGCCTTTTTATTAATAATCCCGTTGCTCAAGTGTTTAAGAAGCATTAACTCTTTGAATGGTTAGGTAGCATAAAAATCAAGAGTTGGCGTTAGAATGTACAATGGTTTTCTTCGTAACTCTTATACCTTTATGAATGAAGAAGTCTACCAATAAACTGCACAGTTTATTCTGTAAAGGTACCCAAAAGCCCAATCCTTTAGTCATTAATCAAGGGCAATTCATGCTATCTTTATTGAAGCATGCCTGGCAGTTATAATGATTTCTGTGTGTCTCTGTGAGACGGGATTATTAATAAAAGTTGTCCTATTTCATTTTCAGTGAAAACTGAAAGTCCCTATTCTTTTTGAATGAACGTTTTTCAAAGCAATATAATTCATAAATGCCTTTGAAAGTGTTTTTCATATCTCTCTAGTCACAAAATGATTCAGTGTATAACATGAGCCATCCAAAACAGTTACCAGAGTTACCACCCATACCTGCTTCTTCTTCAGCTACACCTTCAGATTTGTATCAGGTATGTGCGCTCTCCCCTTTTGCCAGGATAAACGTTAAATTGCATCTGCTAGAGTGACTTTAGGCATTATATACTACTAGGCCTTAGGAATTGAAGATGGGAAAACCTAATTAAATTACTCTTGTTAAGTACTAAGGAGATCACTGAGTATTTTATTAGAGCTGCTCTTATTTTAAAAAAGTGTTGTTGCAATTTACATTATTTGGAGATTAAACTGTGGCAATTTAAATGTTTGTTACATTATAGTTCATTATTATTTGCTGTTGCATTTTGGCTTTAAAATATTTTTCATCCAAACAAATTTTGATTTTTTTTCCTTTTTTTTTTTTTTTCCCAACATAAATATTTTATGGCAGAGCACAAAACAACTGAATTAGAATGCTGTTCCAAAAACAGCTGAGAGCTTGGCAGGTGCAGCACTGATCTGAATGAACAACTTGTACAGATGACACAAATAAAAATTACATATGCCAGGACTTAATGGGAAGAAGAAGAGAGGGCTGGCATTCCTTATCATACATGCCTCCCAGTTGCTCATTTGGCTCATTTGTGTCACTACTTCAGTTTCTCTGAGATTTCTTTTCTTAGTAAGATACTGTTTGTGAAGAAATTGTGCTGGAAAATGTCTTATGTTGGTCTTTATTTGAGATTAAGAAACTTTAACTGAAAATGTATGTTTTTTAAAAGTGGAAAATTACTTAATGAAATGTTGCATAAAAATCTTTTATTGTCATGAAAAATTCAATTAAACTTTCTGGGGAAATGTCAAGGTTTAAATACAACACAAGCTGATTTAGCCACTGAAATTTTTGTCACATAAGCAGGCTCTGCATGTAGTACAGATGTAATTACACCTGTATTACATCGGTTGTACACAACCCGATGTAATACAGAAGCTAAATATGAATTTAAAATAAGAGCTTTAGGCACCATGATGTGAATTACATTCATTATTCTATCTTACATGCATTTTCTCTCTTAGGGTATCTTCATTAAAAAAACATACTTTTCTATCCCACATCCCTTATGCCTGTGAGCTTCTCTTCATTAAAGTTTAGATCTCAGGGCTGATAAAGAGCCAATCGATAGATACTAATTCACCTGAGAAGAAACATGGAATGAGTAGACAGAAGAAATATATTACAAATTGACGTGGGAGAGAGAGAAAGATGAGAGAAGAATTTGCTAATTTGTATTATTGTTCAACTGTTACAAGCATCGAGTGTAGATGTATGATTAACAAAGGCTTGAGGAATAACAAGTTTTCTAAATTTAACCAAATGTATGGTGAAGAAAAGAAGCAAGAGGGACATGTGGGGAAGTAGTGAGTACCAGATAACGTACTAACGCTTTCCTCTGTTTTATTAAAAAAAAAAAAAAAAAAAAAAAAAAAAAAAGCATGAGTACTCCCACAAAAGACATAAATTCTTTCTTAGATGTATGTGGAGCATTGGGGTCTAAAGAAATTGGTGGTCAAATGACTTTGACTCAGACTTGTATATTTAATCTTTATGGTGATATTTTTAGCTCTGTGAAGACCTAAAAACATTGTGCTATGTACAACTATGGCTTCTTTGTTTCTCCCATTGCAGTTTGTCCTTAAAAGACGATGTTATCCTCGTTTGATGCAACAAGCATCATGGACTTTGGCAGCTCCATTCAAAGAACAGAGTCACTACCGAAGCCCAAGTGACTCCATAGCTAATAATTATACTCCTACTGCACGGGATTTAAAACTGAAGAATCTTCACAAGTTAACATCCTCATCAATGACAAGGACATCACTGGGTTCAGCAGAGTGGAAAGCTGCCTCACTGTGTATCCACATTTGAACATGTTCATAGGTTTAGCCTTACTTGTTCTGTACATAACTTGTTTATTAAAGCATCATCTAGCAAAATCACTCTTCCCTAATAAATTCTTCCAAGTGTATTACCTGACAGTCAATATAGACAAATTGCCAAAAGCGTGCATTCATTTTAGTAAAGGTAAAGCCTAATAAATTTGTTAGATTCATCCTCCCAAATAATCACACACAATTATTAGGAGGGAATTGTTTGCAAAGCAGAAGGCGAACAAGATGCAAGCTCTGATTGAAGTTAGAAGTAAAAATTGGTACCAGCAGCAAAATATGGAAACACATTCAACATGTACACCTCTAATGTTCATATTCATGAGCCTTGCATAACATAATAAAACAGGAGACAGGCATCAAAATATTCCTGTGAGGATCAACTCCAAGTAACATTACTTAATACACTTCTTATGTCTAAACCACGCAGTAGAAGTTTGTGTTAGCAAAATGTGGACGCACATGTAAGTCTTATGAATCTTATTCATAAGTCTTATTTAAGTCTGTATTATGCTGTTGATTTGATATGACATTGTGATATAATGCAGATAAGGATATCAACAGCTGTAATACTCTTGCTATTTAAGTGGGCAGAAAACATGGTTTGTTCAGAGAGATATGTAAGCACTGAAGTCAGAAGTGTGAGCTGAATGCTTTCCTGAACCTAGTTTTTAGTTTCAGACTCAGCAAGATTCTTTAACATGTGGTTTTAATGTCTTGCTAAATCCTTAGTCAGAACTAAGGATTTCTTTGTGATATTGCATTTGTCTGGCATTTCATTACCTGATGGAATTGATTTAGTGTTTTTTGTTGTTGTTGCTGTTGTTTGTTTGTTTGTTTGTTTTTGTTTTACCGATCTAAAATAATAACTTATTTGAAAAATATTCCTTTATGTGACTTTCTTAACTGGCACTTAAAGCTTCAAAAGATTTTGTGCCTTCCAGGAAGAGACTCAAACTTGCACAGAGAAGTCAATGTGATTCTGCTAGGTAATGTTCTATAATAGTATAAAGATACAAAATATTACAGTAATTCTAGCTATTTGATTTGTGCTTTAATTTTTCTTTTGACTTGGATGCTATGTTCAGCATCATTACTAAAATTTCATTGTGTTCTAAATGAGTAGCTTTCACTGCTTCTTTGTGGCAGGGCAAATTTCAGTCTTAGGCATGCTAACAAGGTCTTCCTTTTACAATGATTGATTTGAGAACCCAGAGTTTAGTTAATGGAGATGCAACTCAGTTGTTCTGTGAGTGTTTAAATGCTCTGTAATGCTGCTGGGGTTTTGCGAAATTGGTCACTCTTCTATCATGAGTGTGTGTGTATATATGTGTATATATATATATATACACATATATATATATATATTTTTTTGCTTGTATTCATCTGTAAAATAGGGAGAGAAATAGTCACCTCTGGAAGTGCTATGACAGTAACTATCTTGTTCCATGTTAAGATAATATGGTGATCTGTACCATTAAGATGACAAAATGGAAACTTAAATTCTTTTCAACTATGGATGGGATTATGTGGAATAAATCAAGTATGGAGTGACAGTTTGTTGGCTGATTGTTGCATATCCTGAGGAGTGTAGACAAAAGATTTATAGAAAATAGCATATAACCTGAGAGTGAAATCTGCAGTACAACGTCTATGCAAATGAGCCAATTTAAACTTTTGGGTCATATTGTTAAGATTTTGGAAAGATAATCACCTGAAAATAGGTAAGATCATGGGCAACCTACGTAGTAATGCAAGTAGATCTGGCACTGATAGAATTGCTTATAAAATCTTGCATGTCTCAGTGATATTGTAGAATAAGAAAGTTTACATGATATTAAAATGATAGATTACTTTAACAGAGGAAATACAATCTGGTATGTTACACAATTTTACTGAGTAATTGAAAACTTCATCATAGGCCATACTTGTCCTCAGTGCAGTAGCTTATCGTTTGTCCATGTTAATTTAAGAATCAGTTACATCTTCTTTAGTCACTTGTAGTCTTTTGTTTCAGAAGTACACCAACATTGTTAAACAGTTTGGATCTCATCTCGCTGTGTGTACCTGCTCATATGCCAGAATTACATGTTATACATTATACAGACAACCAACCATTGACTCCAGAAGAACAATTTGTTATCATGCACTTACATGAGGAGGAGATAAATAAGGAAGAAAATTCACCTTCAAGTAACGATATAGAGGTATTTACTTTTCATTTTATGGTTGAGAAAAGCAGCAGCAGTAATCATCAGTGATACATCTATAACCTCTTTACTTAAAAGTAGTTGAGAAGAGAACACAGTGCAGGAGGTTTAGAAGATGTAAATATGAATATTTAGCAACTTGCTGTTAAATTTTATTTCCTTTCCTATTTGTTTCTCTTCCTAGCTCCTTGGTGTGCTTCTTGTCCAAAGGGTTTGCAAGTAAAACTATCTTTCCAAATTCTTAACCTCTCACATTGTTGGCTTGTACTTCAGAGATCAGTAATTTAATATGCTGCACTTAATTTAATATATGCTTACATCAAAACGTGCAAGTATTGTAAAAATGTCAGGCATTAACAGTGCTTTAAAAAGAACCAGGAGATAGACATAGCCAAAATCTGTGATATTCAAGTACCTTTTGATTGCAGAAAAGGTTCAAGTAATAGAAGAGCCAAAAATATTTCATAGTTATTCATTATTTGTCAGAAACGTCCTACAATAAGTGTAATATTTTATGTATTATTTTGTAGCGGTACTGTTACTACATACATAATGGAGTACAGGAAGACATGCTGGCACCTCAGGATAAGGAAGTAATGAATGTGATTTTAAAACAAATTCCAGCTCATCTTCTTGCTAATCCATACCTGGAGAATTCACTTGTTTGTTTAAAAGAGGAGATTAAGGCAGACTATCGAATCAGCCTCATGAAAGCTATTGGTAAGACTCATAATCTCTTAGCAATTCAGAATATGTAAACACTTACTGCACTTTAAGAGCAAATCTCCATTTTGTTCTTAGTGCCAGTGGAGAGTTCCTTTGGGGTCAGATAATATAGATCAGACTTTTGAATATCATGTTTCCTAGATGCAATGGATGATTTCTGTTATATTAACATTTCTGTGTTTCACAAACGTTTAAGAAGCTTTCTAAAAATCGTGCTTTAAATGAAGGTATTTCTATCCCCAGTTAACAGACAACGTGTTGAAGCGTTAAGAAGATGTCTTGGAAAGATAGGATGAAAAGCTCTTTCTCCTGTCTCTCTGGTTCTTTTTAGAACCAGAACCAATCCTTATTTTCTTTTTTTTTGAAAATACTTCATAGTTAAGATGGTAATTTGATTATTGTGCGGTACTTTAAAAAAAGTACTCCTAAAAACAAGTTTTAAATGTAGAGAACTCTATGAGTTTATAAGCTATGGAGATACTGTGTTTTCATATGTGGGTATGACACAATCTCACCATGATGTATATATGATTTGTTCTAGTTGATTACATCTTGATGGATCCAGCTGAGAGAGAGAGACTTCTAATTAGAAGTACCCCACGCCCTTTTCCCCAGAGAGTTATCCGTGCACCAGTCCCATGGCACAGCTCTTATGAAGAAGCAAAAAGCTGGAATGAAAATAGTCTATTCACAGTGAATCCACTGATGTACACTTTGCAACAGCTTTGGCTTTCTGAGTAAGAAGTCTTGTTCATAGGATCACAATTAAACTGGGAATGTTCTCATTTAATGGCTCGATTAGAGTGCATCTGCTGACTTGTCTACATATGCTGCTGAGGTTCTGGTGGGGGCAGTAGAGAGAAAATTACAAAATCTGTTCTCTTTTCTGAAGATTTTTTTTTTCTCAGTCTTCAGCAATCTCAGCCATCTTCACTTGCAGACTGTAAATACAAGTGTGAATGTTGTACATGTCCACAGTGAAGAATGTGGACTTAGTGCTATGAAAAGGTCATCCCCTTTGTTAAAAGATGTTATCCCTAAATTGAGTCCATGCTCAATTAAATAGTAATTCAGAATTCTCATCTTCATTCCTGAAGTTAACAAAAGAAAAGCATTCGCATCTCTTTAAACTGAGTCCCTTTCAAATGTTTGTAGTTGGAAATTTTACTGGGGACTTTGGAAAACTGAGGCATTTTTTTCTTGTGAAGTTAATATGGTAGTTACTAATCCTTACCACTGTTTTTTGTTTGTTTGTTTTTGCATTTAAATAACATTTGAAGTAGTTTAAGCTCTTGTTTGTTTCAGATGGTAATATATGCCATGTTGATGAAATTAAAAAAAAAAAAAAAAAAAAAAAAAAAAAGATTACCTCCTCAGGGTAGCCAGAATAGACAAGAAAGTACTCTGACTGTTTTAGAAAAAAAATAACACAATTCGAAATCTGACAAATACAAAATTAAATTTATGAAGCCCTTTACATTTGCTAATAGCAAAAAACAATCAAGCAAAGAAAAAATATTAGAAATGGACTTGCTGGACAACTTAGCAGTGACAAGACATGCATCGATGGAAAATATTATTAGTACATACGGTACTTCTAACATATACATATATACAATACCTACAAGACTTTCTGACTGTATTTCATAATAGTTTTTTGTTTTTATTTGTTTGTTTAATTTTAAACAGAGGTCCTTAAAGTATCTCCTGTTTGCTTTACTTTCCATAGATATAGTTATCTAAGGTTTGTCCGCATTGAAGAAATGCTTTGTGGAGACCTACCACTGCTGCCTACAGAATTTGTGGATGTCATTCAAAGACACTGTGTGGAAGCTCGAGAAATTCTTCAGAACAAGTAAGTGCCAACTGTAGTAACAGTAGATAAATAGAGTATTTTAGGGTCTGATTTATGACAAGAACAGCACATTTAAAATTTTGCCCTCTAACATGAGAAACAAATAAATTAATTTGTACATAGAAGTGTTCAAATCCTAACTTCATTAACGTGAGGACATGATTACATTTCGGTTTCCATTTATATGGACTTCAGTTGCAAAATAAAGTTTTTTAGGTATATGTTACAGATCCTCATCCAGGTAAAACAGAGCACAAAATTCTCTCTGACTGCAGCAGCAGACAGCCATTCCCATACAGATCCAGAACCATACTGTTTGAGTGGAATATTCTCTTAGTTTTAAAGGAGACCACCTGCATCCTGAGGCCTTTCTGATATATGAAAGAAGTATTTTCTCTTTGGCTTCATGCTGTTTACAGAGGAGTGTGAAAGGGGAGCTGGCTGTGAATGGATACACTTCCTTTTACAGACTGTTTCTAGCTTCAGTTCACTGAAAATTCTTGTTAAGCCCTGTCCATTTCAAAGGATTTTCAGAAAATATGTTGAATGGCTTATGTCGATACCTAATAAATTCTATCCTATGGATCCCAGAGCCTCTAGAGTTCCTGTTTATTATATTTTAATATTTTTATATTAACTAATATATATATACACACATATTTAAAAAAATAGGGAGAAACTGGAGAGCTTTTTTAAACAGATCTTAGTCTAAGATGATGGTAGTCCCAACAAAAAGGCTTCCAAAGCAAAGGGATAAATAAATTATAGGGAAAAACATCTGGATCCTGAAAGAGCTTTTGGAACTAACTGCAAGAGTGCTTGCACAAGAGCAAATGGGAATAAACTGACTACACATACAGACAGATTGGAAATAAGAACCATGAGAGGAAGGGAGGCTAAATCAGCCATTCATCTGTAGAACTTGTGACAAGAAACCTGACTTTTTTCATTACAGAAATAAATTAATATAAGAAAGAAATTCTATGAGGTAATAGCCCATGACAGTAGGGGGCATCATTCTGCCACTTGATATCTTTTCCAGTCTCAAGGTTCCCACTTAATGGTAATCATTTGTCATTACTGTTTCATCTATTCATATTCATTTAAACTAATACTAGGGGCCCATGAAAACAAGTACCCTTAACTTAAAAAATTATGTTTTCTCCAAGTTCTGGTAGATAAAGTTTTAGTATGACATCTAGTTAACCGTTCTTTGGTTGCTTTTTGGATTTTGATCATTCTTTGGGTAATTTCTGAGCTTAGAATTCATTGCAAGGAGCAAGGTAAGACTAACAAGCTTTTAAAAACTTTGTATGTATTGCTTTCTTTTAGGTGGATCCCAACTTGTGCATCTATCTTCCTTGATGAGAAAACGAAATGGATCCATTTTGCTCCTCAAAATGACTATGACTCACCTCAGCGAATTGAAAGCTATTTTAGTTCAGTGGCAACTCTAATGTCATTACAACTACGTGGGATGGTTGTTAACTCCTTGGAAGATCTTCTTGCATTTTTTATGATCTACAAGGTATATGCTGTGAGGTGTATCTATGCATATAGTTTTCGGTGTTACATAGAGACAATAATTCATACAGCTATAAAATGTAATGCTCTTTGAAGGCTAAAATATTCTAGATCTTGCCTTAATAAAATATGTCTGCACCCTTCAAACTGTTCTGCCTACTAAGTGGATTTTTTTGAGTGGTCAAGAACTGTTTACTCAAATAATCCTTTTGCAGGGCAAGACTTATAATTAGCAGTTGTAAGGGTTTACAACTCTGTCTTGAATGGAAGTAGATTTCTTAATATTAATTTTCAGTTTTATCTGTTTTGGCCTTAACCTGGCAAAACACTGAAGTATTTTGTTCTGAAAGCACACAAATATTCCTTGAAGTAAAAAGTGTGCATAGTCATACCCGTAATCCTTTGCAGAGATAATTTATGTATGTGGTGTCCCCATCTATGCCAGATGAGTGCCCTGTATTATTTCAAGTAACGCATTCAATTGTGAAAATAAACATTAGATCGTTAAAGTTTTAATCACTGGTTGCTTCTTAGCGGACATGAGTTCTTTAAGTTTCAGATCACACAGGATCTACCATGGCAAGACAACATGAAACCTATTTAAACAGAATGAATGTGTCAGCTGAAATACTGCATTGCAGCCAGAGGATCACACATACAATCATAAAATCATAGGGTGGTTTGGGTTGGAAGGGGCCTTAAAGATAATCTAACTCCAATGCCCCTGCCATGGGCAGGGACACCTACAACTAGACCAGATTGCTCAAAGCCCTATCCAACCTGGCAACGTGGTACACTATGTTGTCAATCTTACGATAGGCCTCACCTTGCATCTGGATGATGGTGCTGCTGCTGCTGCTTTTTTGTTTGTTTGAAATCATTATAGCATCTACATTATGAGCCTAGTCATGGATTAGGACTCAGTTACTGTAAAAGTAATTTGGGGGTAGTATAGTTCTTTTTAACCATACAAGACAATTAAACAAAAGCAAAACAACAACAAGGTCTTGTATTTGATACTGGATTTTAGTTCTGATAGCATTATAGATTTTTTTTTTCTTTGAGTTTTGGTTCTGCATGATAATTAGTGCTTTACTTCTGTTAGTTCAGTAAAAACTGAGGCAATTAGGCTTAGATCCAGTTTCCTAATTCCAGATCTTATAGATTCATTTAAGAGTTGGCCCTTCAAAATTTTATATATTGGGGCATCAGTGTTATGAACAAGAATCGCAGAAGAAAATCCCATTGATGCTGTACCGTTAAAAGTGGGGGGAATGTGAATATTTTTTAATTATTATATTTATAGAAAGCTTATTTAACATGTCCAATTTTAATTCTTTTTCCCTAAGGATGGGAGTGATTTTACAGAACCATATCAAGACATGAAGTTCTTTGTACCTCAAATGCTAATAGTCAAACTCAATGTGGAAGAACCCAAGATTGTCTTTGAGCCATCTTTGAAAGAATGTTGGGATTTGATCAGTCATTGCTTCAGGGAGATCCTACGAAGCGCAGAGGAACTTCCAAAGGTACTAGATAAATTAAAGCTGCGTGCAAAATACAATGTGAATAAAAATTGTCTGTGATATAAAAATGAGGCAGAAAACTGTCATATACAGCATAAAGATGTGGGTCACATATCAGAAACCATGTGAAATTTTGTGATTATAGAAGATAGCATAGGAATTGTTATTTTTCTGATTCAAGTTTTAAAGTCCTGGTCTGATTTTTTTTCTGTGTGTGTGTGTGTAGTTTTCACAAACAAACTGCATATGAAACTAAGTGAAGATTTGTTCAGAGATTATTACTACCTTTGTTGCTACAGTTTTTGTTATAGTTTGTGGGTTTTGTTTGTTTGTTTTTTCCTACAATAGAAATACTTTGTCTACTTGGATGAGTTGTGTTTGTTCCATTGTGCAGCACCCACTGGGATACTTAAATGTTTCTACTTAAAATGTGAGGAACAGCCTACTTACGTACAAACACGGGGTCCAAGAGAGGTTATCGGTCCTTTAGTTGAATACCTATCTTGGCACTTTTAATGTAAATATCAGTACCTCTGTATAGATTTTTTGCGTATATGTACTGGCTTAAGCATTCAAAGTGTTTGAACTCCATAGAATTGAAGGCCCAGGCTTGTGTTTACTAAATTATACATTTTTTTAAATGGATGGTGAATGGATAATAGAGTATCTTATTTCCTCTGTTGTACATGCTATCACATTATTTGCAATGATTTCCTTCAGGTAGAAAAAATTCTCTTTCCACAATTAAAAAGAGATGATCTCACTCTCCGTACGGTCAAACCAGATGAATTGTTGTTTTCAGATTATGTGAACAAGCTTGAAATGATCTTTGAGAGCAACATACTTGGTCCACAGAAGTAAGTTTTTTCTGTTGGCTCTGTTGCCCATCCAAGTCCTCAGATTCATAACATTATCACTTCAGCTCAAGCATTAAACAGTTTGAGCTGATTTGTTTCTTATTATAGAGAATCTTCACCTTGGGATCTTGTGTTTGTTTTTGTGATCTGTATTTAAGGTATTTAAACGTGTACAAGAAATACAGCAATCTTTTGAACAACAATGCACAGCAAGATGTTACAGATTTCTTGAAAGAAGATCATTCTTTAAGAGCTTTGGCAGAGGTAAGATATAACTGACAACTGCTTACGTGTTCATACAGCAGCTAACACATCACGCTTGACTTTGTAGTATATTGCTGTTCTAAAGAATTTCCATTTGAATGGCTATGTTTGCACTTGGGAACACTAGGGAATCCATTGCACTTTACATAGCCCCTTACTGTAAGGCTGCAGTAGCAATGGAGAAGGAGGTTTCTCTATGGCCTTCTTCTGTGGGTTTTGTTGGGTGAAATAGCCAGTGGAAGACTGCCCAGAGTATTTGGTGAATCTGAATCTTACCGGTCTTTTGATTGTCTTGTCCTTAGCCCTGTCTACTTTGTTTGCTGCATTCCTGAGCTAGCTTCTGGCTGAATACTTCTTTAAGCAACTTATGGTGTTTCTTAATATGGCATTTTATGATGCAAGGCTTTCAGCCCTGAAATCTGTTGGCAATAACTGAGCTCTGAAAATAAATAAAAAGAAAAAAAATGTTGTCCCTTCTTCTGCTTGGAATATATTATCCACTTGCTGGATGGGAATTAATTAGTTGTTTCATCTATAAAGTTTAAGGAAAAACATCAGATTTTTCTTTTCCATTTGTAGAAGATTGACAGCTTAACAAAACTGAAAAGAGAGATTATGTCTATGCATGTCACTGTCCCCCTGGCCATGTTCTGTCTGGATGCTGTACAACTGAATGAGGAACTTTGCATTCGGACTCAAAATCTTAAGGATAGATTGATTGAATTTGAGGTGATGGAAAACAGAGAGTCAAATAAAAGGTACATGCTGTTGTCATGCATGATTGTTGCTGTCTGCATGGACTAATGTTGTATATCTGTGTCTGAGATAACTTTATTCATCTACTGGCTTTTCTACCAGTGTTGGCCAGACACATGTAAGGAAACCAAACCAGTATTTAAAATTAACAGATATAGAAATACTTGTAATAAACACATAACTTAGTCTGTACAGGGTGTACATAAAGTTTAGACTGAAAATATGGTGTTGTTCTTTCCTCCTTGACTGACCTCCTAAGATTTGAGTTGAGGTCCTTGCTTTCCCTGCTGGCATCCAGCTAAAGCAACATGAAGAATGTACTATGGAGCTAAATTTTTGTGTTGTCTCCGATTTATTTATTTATTTTGTTAGGGAAGTACTAGTTCTGATTTCATATCATGGCAATTTTAAGTAAAAAATAAAAGAACAAAACTAAGGCTATAGTTTGGCTCCAGTGTAATGGGATAATCATGGCTCTGTGAATTAAAAGCAAACAAACAAAAAACACAGTGGCACATAAATAATTCTTTCACAGTGAATGGAAAGAACAATAACCATTGTAAAAAGAAAAAAAAGGAGGGGGAAAAGGAGGGGGGGGAATTCAACTCACTTGTCTGCAAAGCATCTCCAAGTGGAGATGAACTGCTCTTTAGCAGCGCCTCTGTCTCCACTTACTGGGGAGGGAATCTAGGCAACAAGCTTATGCTCAACACCTAAGATTTTGAATGCTTGTGCTGGTTTAAATCAACCTATTTGTGGGTGGTTGCTGTTCACATGCCTGCTGTCTGTACAGATGTTTACAGTACTGAGCTGGAATCTGGAACAAGAAATTTTATCATTTTAATGAAGAGGGAAAATACTGTTTTTTCCATGTGCAAAATAAATAAATAAATGTGATTTTTTAATAATCTTCCTCTTTATAACTGTGTTTCATCCCATGCACTTAATTTTATTTTTTGGGGTGATAGTGAGCTCTTGCTTACTGTATTCAAACATTGCTTTCTGCAGCAAGTCAGATCTTGAAAGAGGAAATTCTAAGCCTATGGGAAGTAAACTGTTAATATTCTGTTAATTGTAATTTGGAATCAATGTAGTGATCGCTTTATTATATACCAGTTCTTGTAAACATAGTAGGACAATAGAAATTATTGTACAGAGTGAAATATCATCCTTAATAAATGCATATCTGCTGTGTGTATTCATCTTAACACTTGCTGTTTAAAAGACAAACTTCATTAATAAGATCTTGCATCCTACTTCATTTATGATCCCAGTGATGTGTCTGTTTACTTTTTGTTGTAGACTTTGTGATGAATATAACATAATTGCAAAGAGATTGAATGAGCTGCCTCTGAACACTGAGGAGCTAGTAGAATTTGATGCATTCTTAAAGAAATCCAGTAAAGTTACTGCATCTAAACTGAGACAGGAGGTCTCTGAAGCAGCACGCAGACTGGAATTCCTCATGGACTATGCTGATCTTACTAGTATGTCTCAATTACAGATTATGAAAGTCTCCACATGGAAGTATTTATATATAGATACCGGGATAGATGTTGCATCATCTAGAATGCTGATGAAAGACTGAGAACACTTTGAAACATTTTCATAGAATAGGCAGTGATTCAACCAATACTATTTCATGTCATAATAATGAAATCAAGTAGTCTGCCCTTCGTGAAATCAGTAGGCTGTCCTTTGTGAAAGATATTTCTGCCTACTCTATCCACTGCTGCAGGAATTTTGAGGGAAATCATATGGTAGTTTGGAAATGCCCAGCAACAGTTTTTCAATATATGGAAGTGTAATGAATTTGTTTTATTGGAATACTGATTTTGGAGCAGGCTAATTATTAGAATGTTTTTGCCAATGTTAAGAAATTCAATCAGCATCTTTACATTTTATTTTTTAGCAGATGTCATATTTCACAAACAATATTTTGAAGAAACTAACACCTGATGCACTCTCTATGCTTTTCTGAAGGATGAAACATACCCTCAGTGCAAGAAATAGAGATGGCTCAATGCCATTCATTGGATTCTAGTGGAATTCCCAAGTGTAATTACTGGTGGAACTAGAAGCAGAATGTATCCTAGTTCCAAGTGATAAAGGTTTAGGCTGAGCAGAGGCTTCATGCAACATTTATTTTGCCAAAGGGTAATGAACTGAGTGTGCTGAACAAATAGAGAAATACGAAGATGTAAATGTTGGCTCATTGTAGTTATTATGCTATTGCTGTTGTGAGTAATTCAGCATTTACACATTGTGGACTAAATGTTTTAAACGTTACTTTTATCCACCTTTTTTAGATATTTGTTATATATTTGGTTTGGAATGGTCTGTGTCTTTATATAGTTGGACTCAAATATAGTTTAACAGAATACACGTTCTGGAATAGTTGTTCTCACCAATTTCTGTCTACTAAGATCTTATTCAGAGAATTTTACGCTGTTCACTTGATTTTAGAGTCTAATCTGTTTCAGCAAGCAGTTCTTTTTGCAGTGAAGATAGTTCTGTTATCAGCTTGAAATACATAGCTTCTTGGAAAGCTTATTTCTAACTCACATATTCCTAAATACAGTTTTAGTTTTTTTGCTTACTCTTCACACCAACCATTCTATTAGACCATTGATATATAGGTATTTTCTTCAAGATATCTATTTTTTTTTTTCCTTTTAGGTTATGACATACACCTGAATAGCACGGTTTTCCATTGGCCTAATAAGATTGAGACAATGTTTGATAACAGTAGAGATGAGTTGTATAGCAGGAGGAATCATATAGAGATGGTGTTGCTTGAGAGGTATGGTGTTAGGACATTTTCTTTCACTGGATATTTCTAAAGAAAAGAAAATATCTGAAAATATCTCATCAGTAAAAGGATATTTATTTTACCAGTAAAACTTGGAAAGTAGCTGAGAAAGTATGGGAGAAACCTGGTTTGCAGTATTATGGAGATTTCAGAAAAATATGGTTGATCAGGGTAGATTAGAATATTCCTGTACTTAAATAGGTCTTAAAGGAGAAATGAAAGATATTGCTAGAATAGTCCTAATTCTGTCCTGTTATATTGCTTGGCTTGGCATTAAACATTTTCACAATGTTTTCACTCTTCCTTTATTTGCTTTAAGTGGTAAAAGTACCAAATGTAAGTGAACTGAATTTGAAAATGAAATTTGAATTTTAATGCTGTTTCATGCATACGGTTGACGTAACTGATAACTAATGGGTTTTGACTGGAATCTCTACTTAGTTTACACTAGCACTGAGATCAGTTTTCATTTCACAGTGCTTGTTATAATTCATAAAATAACCGAAACCTTAAAACGAATGAAACAGAACATCATATTACTTTACCTATCTTTACTTCAGGATTTCTCAGTTTGATGAAACTCTTGAAGGTTATAATAGAGAAGTAGAAAGCTACAAAAAGCGGGATATTATGACCATAGAAGAAATGAAGAACAATGTTGATAAATTTAAAGAGTTAAATAAGAATCTAAATAACGCAGTAGCAGAACTTGAGGTTAGTATTTTTAACAGGTATAAAGTGGGTTACAGTGTGTTGGATGCATGAATGTTTTTTTCCAGGTTCTGGACATATATTATCAAGCTGGCTTTAAGATTCCCAAATTCACCAACAAGTGGCCAATATCTTCTCGTCCCCATATACAGTACTAATGCTGAGCTGAAAAGCATATTTTGGGGGGGAAATGTTTAGGGAGTTTTTTAAATTAAAATAGCGAATTTCAGTATTTCTAAACAGTCGGTAATAGCAGGATACTATCCATGAAAAACATTTTTTTCTGGAAGAGCTGACTAGGAGAACAATTAGGGAAGTGGTATTTTCCCTGAATTGTGGTTTGTGCTACTTGAGCTGCATTTAAGCATCTTTCATTGTTCTCTAATTAAAAACAAATGCTCTCCAACTGTATGCATCATTTCCAGAAGTTGCCTAAAAGCATTAATATAAGTTTTCAGATGTTAGAAGGAAGCTGAACACTGAGATTCCTAGATTCTACTCAGGGCTCTTTAACCAATATGCTGTGTCATTCTTGGCTGAATAGTTTCTTAGCTGTGCCTCTGTTGGGAAATGAGAATGGTTACCTTTGAGAGATCTCACAGGTATTGTGAGGCTTACTTAATGTTCTAAATCACAGTGAGATGATGAGATTTCTGCATATATGGAGCCTTAACAATCAAGCTGTTAATTAAGACCTGCTCAAAAGAGAAAACTGGACCAATTAAATCAGTTTGGGATTTAGATAAATTGCTACAATCCCTATATATCAAGAACCTTAAACTGATTTAAAGGCATCCAGTGTATCTAGTTAGTTTGAGTTAACAGCATTGATAAGTTGTAATGGGTAGAACAGAGTAAGTTATTAAGTTGGTGAAATTTCTTAATATATATTCACAATGAGATTTGTATCCACACAATTTAAATGACACCATGAACAGCTGAGTGAATACATGAAGTTAAAGATTACCTAGAAATATGGATCTTCAAGTTTCTCTGTCTGCAACTCACATAGAATGATTAAAAGTATTACAAAAGTTCTGATGGCATTGTGAAAACAGATGTAGGACTCAATCTGAATCGAGTATTTGCATTTCAAATAGTGTTTGCCAGTGATTCCTTTCAGTACGTATGAAATGCAAAAGGCAACGCTTTTCTCTAAATCTTTGCACATTCATTTATGCTGTAAGCTCTTTTGGGGAAAGACAATATTTTATATTAAATAGATGCAGCAATTAATATCCTGTTCTGGTTGGAGCCCCCAGATGTTTCTGTAATACAAGCTAAAAACAAATAATCACAAGTGGAAAAAAATCTCATAAGCCTGTGTGACTGGGGAGCTTACATCCAGGTTTCAAAGTGGCTTGGTAGCTTGTGAGACTTGGTATCACTGAATGCTATGGTAAATTGTCTATTTTTAAAATAGATATTTAAAATTACTTGAGTAGTAAAAACTACCAACAAATAACTAAGGTAATTTACAAGAACACAGTTACCTTATTGACCTAAAAGCTACAGGCTTAAGTCTACAAAACTGGCTGGCTTTGACATGTGAAAAAAAAATCCTATCCAATATTACTTAGTAAAAAATTAAAAAGCAGTAGCAAGAATTTTTGATGGAAATATTTTTTTTATTATTATTATCATTAAAGGCTATAAATAAAGAAGAGGAGTTACTTGAGCGGAATAAGAGTCAATTTCCCTTACTGCAAATTATAATCACAAACAAGCAACCCTTTGAACAACTTTGGTTAACAGCCTATGAATTTCATACCAAGTCTGAGGAATGGATGAATGGTGAGATATTGATGAAATGTGTCATTTTCAGTTAGTTAAGTAGAAGCTGAACAGGTTGCTTAGTTATTGTGATAAAATAATTTTGAAGAGAGAAGCAGTGAAATCAATCAGTGAAATAAAATTGTTGACACGGATTTTGCATAAAGACTTTTTTGTAACATAAATGATTTCCAGTTAAATGAGAGTGACTATAAATACCTGTAAATAAACCACCCTGATAATCCCCTTGTGCTGAATTACTCACTGCTTTTTTTTTTTTTTTTTTTTAAATGTTGCTGTATTCAGGATCTCTCCAGAAATTGAATGCTGATGAAATTACTGAAGAAATTGGAAATATGTGGAGGACTATGTACAAGCTCAGTAAGAGTTTTCCAGATTTGGCTGGGCCTAGACGCTTAGCAGAAAGTACAAAATATAAACTTGATAAGTTTAAACAGCATCTTCCTGTCCTGTCAATTGCCTGCAATCGTGGAATGAAGGATAGACATTGGGAGCAGGTATTTTAACTCTGCTTTAACTGTGGAGGTATCCTACCTCAGAAACTGACAGTTCAATGCAGTACTCCATATATTAGTAATAGTTCTGTATTTCACAGTAAGATCATTCTGTATCCTGTCACTTAATAAATGCAGTTTTGAAATTTTTAATGGTACAGGCATGAGCTTCTTTGAATTAATGGAAGAAAAGCAAATTGGGGTGCTGCACTAATACTTTTTAAGCATTTTTTCCTTGCTGTTTACCAAGTCTATTAGAAGCATCCACCTCAATAATAGATTTTTCTTTATTTTCAGATTAGTGAAATTGTAGGATGTGAGATCAAACCCGATGAAACTACTACTCTTCTAAATATGCTGGAATTTGGACTCTCAAAATATATTGATCGGTAAGAAACTTACTCTATTCTCAGTTTTTTTAGATGATCATGGTATCGTATGTGAGATACAAAATTCTAGTTTGTTTTTTTTTTGTGTGTGTGTGTGTGTGTTGTTCAGAACTTCCATGTTTTCACAGCTATATCTTATTAAGATAGAGATGGAACTGTCAGATGTCCTTGTGGAACCAAGACAAAAAAACCCAGAATCATATTCCCAAACCACTTAATTTCTGCATTTGGAATTTTCTGTCTTTATTTGTCTCCAAATTAATACTAACTTTTCTAACTTGGTGAGCTCAAAAGTGAATAAATATTTCCTGAAATAAGAGTGTGTGTTACTAATAAGATATCCAAATGAAAGGGAAAGGTAGTCAGCTTTGCTTCACTTCCCTTCTGCTACATTGCAAAAGTATTTCTGAGATACGTGTTTCATTCCAATTTAGGCTGGAACCTATTGGAGCAGCCGCAAGTAAGGAGTATTCTTTAGAGAAATCAATACAGAAAATGAAATCAGAGTGGGTCAACATGCAGTTCACTCTGGTGAAATACAGGGATACTGTGAGTAAACATGAAATCCATATACACATTGTTGAAATGAATTACTTTGATCCTCAACATCAGTTCACAAATATTAGAGGGAAGTACTGCTGATACATTGTGGTATCATGGAAAGTGGTATCATACCCCAAAGCCTGGGCAAATGTATCCATTACTATTAGTGTGTGGTTAACTTGGAATCTCAACATATTAATCCTAACAAATCTGTGAGCCTGAGAGCTTCTGCAGTTTTGTATGAAAAAGTGAACAGTGGTGAAATTTTAACTTGCCCAGAAGATATAGGAAATCACATACTGTGCAAAAGATTGTTATAAGTCACTAGCATCTCTGGCTAGCTTCCTGTTGACAACATCCATCTCTTGACCTTCTAAATAGAGATGTATGGGAGAGATATCATTTCGTATCTTCAGACATATTGCAGGCTTTGTCAGTGCCTTGCTACTTTCCTGCCTTCAGGGAGAAGGGGGGGCAGCAGGAAGCTGAATGAGTGTAAGGTTGGAGAGCAGCGAAATAAGCAACTGCTATTTACCTTAGCAAAATATGATGTCTTTACAGAACAACAGCATCCTGTCAGCAGTTGATGACATCCAGCTTTTACTGGATGATCACATTGTTAAGACTCAGACGATGTGTGGCTCTCCCTTCATCAAACCAATTGAAGCTGAATGCCGGGTAAGGAAAAGCTGGTTTCATTGAGCTTCTGTGTTTCTCGTAATATTATTTCTGTAAGTCCTTTCAGGTGTTTTGGCATGATAGGATGTTGTATAGGTTTTAACCATTTCTAAGGAACTCACATTTGTATTTTTCTCTTTGATTAAAGTTTCCAGACAAAGGTATGCAAGGCTTGCTTTAGAGCTAAAGAAAATGTAATTTCATTGCTAATCTAGTCATTATATGCATTTATTTTTAGTTCATTGTCTTGTGTGGGTCTGTTAATTTAAACAAATCCTACTGTGTTGTCTAATAAGACACAGGTCTGTCATTTGTTTTTGTATTTGTAATCCTCTGGCAATGGCACAATACATAAAGCAGCACGGAGGGGAAAGATTGAACCCACTATATAAAGGCTTGCAAAATGGCATTTACTCAGTCTGCTGGCTACCTTGTCAAGGTATCTATTCACTGCTGATCAGATAGAAAGTACACAACTAGCATTTCAAAGAGATTTTTTTTTTCCTAGAGAATAAAACTTCTTCGCTGCTGAAAAACAATCTTGCACAAATTCTTTAAAAGTTTCTAGCTCCTTTGGCATAGATTTTGCAAGTGTGTGTATGTGCTTTGTTGAGGTATAAAGTATCCTTTCATTTGATTGCTAGCTGTAGACATTAGCAGCCAAATCAACTCCTGTAAAGAGAATAACCTTGAAGAAAGCTGGAAGCATGAACTCTGTAGTCTCATATTCCTTCAGACCTGAGTTGCAGAATTGTTCATCATAGAATCATTAAGGTTGGAAAAGACCTTCAAGATCATCTGGTCTAATCAATTAGTTTGTAGAGAAACAGATGCAGAATCCATTCCTGAACTGGTGTTAAACAAGAAGTCATCCATCATACAAGTAATGTTGATAGGACTTGTGGGACTATGATATGAGTTAGTGGTGCATCATCAGTCCCTGAATGTTTAGGCCTTTCTATGTTTTCCTGTAAGACTGTAACAATACAGGAGAAACTGTTAGAGTGGTATGTTTCCAAAGTCCTGTAACAAAAAACACATAGGAATCCAATAATGCAATAAAGCAAATTAATAACTTGTGATTTTATACTATCGCTCTTGTAATCAATCTACAGTTTTAAATGGTTGCTCATACATCTTAAATATTTTCAATACAGGCTTGGGAAGAGAAGCTGACTTTAATGCAAGACATTCTAGACAGCTGGTTAAAATGTCAGGCAACATGGTTGTATTTGGAACCAATTTTTAGTTCAGAAGACATTATAGCTCAAATGCCTGAAGAGGGCAGAAAGTTTGGGGTTGTGGATACATACTGGAAGGACATTATGGCACAAGTGGTAAGTGCTTGTATTCAATAAAGCATGTATTTTTAGGTATATCTGATAATAGAATGATTGCTGTCATGAAGATGTACAAGCTTTCTTTTTTTTAGTTGGATATTTGTATTTAAGTCGCAAGAAGGTCTAATGTGGAGTGGGAAAACCTTTACTAAAGCCTACCAAAATCTAGTCTTGCGATAAAAGTGGCAGATCATATCATTACTACTTTGAGATTTCCATAGAGGATGGACATTGCAGGATAAATTAGAGCTCAAGTAACATTTTAATTCTATTTTTTTCTGGCTTCTGTAGACCAAAAAAAAAAAAGAAAAAAAAAAAAGAAGGAAAAAAGGCAGAAAAATATACTTTCATACATTTTTTTTCTGGCATTCTTCAGTTAAATGGTCATAATTAGGTGGAAAGATGAATGATTTGTGCTTTCAAGATCTGCTTCAGAATTCACTGGTAGGAAGTCTGCACTGTATAGTCGGATTTTAGATTCGTCTTTTAAAGGCTCAGAGACTATTAGAGCAACTAAATGGCTTATTTTCTTTTCTACCTTTCTCCTCCTTCTCCCCCCTCCTTTCCCCCTTTCTTTCCACCTTTGGGGTTGATGTCCCATGTCTGTCAGTGTAAAAGAGACATTTGGATAATACCCTTAACAATATGCTTTAACTGTTGGTTAGCCCCAAAGTGGTTAGGCAGATTGACTCAATGATCTTTGTCTATTCAACTTTTCTGTTCTGTTCTGTTCTATTCTATTCTATGGTTGTTAGAAACTTTGGTGAATATGTAGTGATCTGATAGTGTGTCAGGATAAGGTTATAGAATCATTTTGATTAGAAAAGACGTTCAAGGTCATCAAGTCCAACCATCAACCTGACCTACCAGTTATGGGTAAATGACATTGGTTATTCTGTTCAGTTCTATACAACTAAGATATTGGATAAGAGACAAGTTACTTAGTGGCAGTATGAGCTGAGATCTTTGTGAAAAACATTGGCAGTACATGACTGTGTGACAAAGATGTTGAAATAATCAGTATAACAAAATAGAATCTGATACCTGTCTAACAGCTCAGGCCAAATAATTACCGTATGCTGTGACTCTGACAAAACTTATATGTGAATGAAAAAAAAAATGTAGCGAGCCCAAGATACAGAAGGAAATGCCAAAAAATTTAATTCATGTGAATATTGTTGCTGTATTGTCTATAAAGTTGAAATTGGTAAAAGTGTTTAAAAACCAAAGCTATCAAAGAATACATACATATTTAATAACATAAAGGCACACAACAGAGAATTCTGTCTAGTTTTTATCCTCCTAAAACATAAGTGATTGATGATAACAATTTTTATGTATGAACATAATGTGACTTTTATCAATTCTGCTGTGTTTTTATAAAGGTGAAAGACACAAGGGTGCTTGTGGCAACTGAACAGCCCATGATGTTAGACAGATTTCAGGAAGCAAATATTCTCTTAGAAGACATTCAGAAGGGGCTAAATACTTACTTGGAAAAGAAAAGATTGTTTTTCCCAAGGTAAACTAATTAAGAAGGCCTAAATTAGAGATAAAAATCCCAAAGCTCTTTCAATTTATACTGAGCTGGTAAGTCTCATTTCATAACCATGTGTGGGATGCAGTATCATGCAACATGAAAAAAAAAAAAAAAAAGAAAAGAAAAAAAGAAAAAGAAAACCTGTCGTTTTTTCCAGATTTCCATTAGTTTTCTCAGCTTCAGCTAAGTTTGCAGTGCCAGGGACAGGTGGTAGTGGGGAAGGAAAAATCTGTCTAGCACAGCTTTAATTTAAGATTAGAAACATGTAATCACTTACAGGGCATTTTGAGGGAATTTGCTACTTTCCCATAATTGATTTGAAATTATGTTTCAGCCCTACTCTCGTTAGCTGTGCAGAGATTCATAGTACATTGGAGTTATATATGATCATGAGGAACATGATTCTGTGTTCAGAATTTTTTACACAGAATTTTTACACAGAATTTTTTATTGGCTGCACAGACATACCTCGTATTTCCTGTGTGTTTGAAACACAACTTTTTTCTTCTCTGCGTGAAAGGATGGTCATACTTAAATTTTGACAAAACTGTGCCATGAATTTTATAATGTTAACAATTAATAGCTTAGAAAAGGGAGCTGATATGATAATTTTCCCTCTGTTATTTTACTGTCCTAAGCAACAATAAAAACAATTAGATTTTTCTTGCTAACAGTAGAATTATAATGACAATTTTCTTGTTTCAAAAGTTTATATTCATTGATTGTGTTTTCCTAACAGATTCTTTTTTCTGTCTAATGATGAACTGCTTGAAATACTCTCAGAAACAAAGGATCCCCTTAGAGTGCAGCCTCATTTAAAGAAGTGTTTCGAAGGAATTGCTAAACTGGAGTTCACGGAAGATCTGGAGATCCTAGGAATGATCAGTTCAGAGAAAGAAATTGTTCCTTTCATAGACAAAATCTATCCGATGAATGCAAAAGTAATTTTTTTTTTACTATGTTATTAAATTAATGTTTTGCCTAAATTGTATTTTTGTGGGGGAATGAGATCTAAGACATCTAGGATGAGATCATGAAAGGTGTTTCAGAAGTGAGAGTTCGCACCCGTGTTCTAGAACAAAAAGGAGTAAGATGTACCAAGTTTTTGGTAAATTCCTCTGGGCACTTTTCTACATCTTTACACACTTACTACTTTTAAGATGTGCCTGTCAAATTTGGATATTTTCCACATATTTATCTCTCACAGAGATCAGAAGAAAGTATATTTAAACCTAACATATTTCAAAGAATTTGCCCTTTAAAATTAATGTAATCAGGAAATGTTTACTGACTCTTAACTGTTTTTCCTGTTTGAAGGGCATGGTAGAAAAATGGCTTTTGCAAGTCGAGGAAATGATGCTGGCCAGTGTAAGACAAGTTCTTCAAGATGGTATAAAAGGATACATCGAGGTAATTATTCCTGGATTATAGTGTAAAATAAGATTTCACAAGCAACTGTACATGAACAGATTGTTCACATTCTTCTTAACCAGGGAAACGTGTTTGAAGCTAAGTGGAATCCATCTCTTCTTATTTGAAGTTTTATTTCTGATTTTATTGGAGAAAAAGTAACAGAGCTAGTTCTCATTTATTTTTTGCATGAGACAGAATAAATTTGGGGAAAATAATTGTTATTAGTGCCATAATCAGATGTGTTTACATGACTTTGTTTGGAATGGATCTTTATGTTTAAGGTTCCTCGAAAAACGTGGGTACTTCAGTGGCCTGGACAGGTGGTTATTTGTGTTTCATCCATTTACTGGACAGAAGAAGTGTCTGAAGCTATAACAAAAGGAACTTTACAAGTAAGATTTTCTTCTACCATTCTATTAATTAAGACAAATTTGTTATTTTGCACAAGAGCCTTTCCTTGTATGTTTGTGGTGCCTTTGTCATCAAAAAACTTTTACATAGCACTTTGTTGAGGCTGATGAAATGCACACTCCAGTAATGAAAACAATTTCTGTTGAATTCAGTGGAGTTTTGTCTGATCCTAATATAGGTGGGTGTATAAGGATTTATTTTGGGATGAAATCTGTCAGCAGATAGTTTGGGCTGCCTTTTAAATGTGAATAATAAAGTTTATTAAAACTTTATACCAAATACTGCATTTTAATGTTAGCTTTTTGTTTCCATATCCTTACTGAATATCTTAGATTTAACTTGCCTGTGTTGTTTAATACTAGTTGAAGATCTTATTCTGCTTACTCAATCACAAAATTCCTGTCTGACCATTTCTTCAGTCTGGTGAGGTTCCTCTGAATGGCAACACACCTGTAGGGTCTATCAACCAGTCTTGCCAGATTTTGTATCATCTGGAGACTTTCTGAGGATGTACTCTGTCCTGTTGTCTAGGTCATTAAAGAAAATTGAGACAGTGATGTAAAATATTTATAGTAAAGTGTGGAGAATCTTCGATTTATATTGATTTTATTAATTTACAATTTACTACAAATTTCCAGAAGTGAATCCAGATTCACTCAACGGAGTCTATACATTTCCTATGATAGAATTTTGGTATTTCTATTAGGAAGAAATAAAAGACTTCTGTTTACATTATTTTCAGGCCATAAAGCTCTCTAAAGTGTTTATAGTAAAATAAAATGCCAGTATATGAAAGAGAATTTAAAATGTTGGTGTAGTGCCAGGAGTTCGATTACTATGTTCTGTTAGAGGGGCTGCCTCCAATGATTGCACCCATGGGAGTTCAGGAAATGCTAGCTACAACATTATACTAATGCCTGTGTTCTGTTTCTGTGACAGGATTTCTTGGAGAAGAGCAATCTACAAATTGCAGATATTGTTGAGTTAGTGAGAGGAAAGCTGTCCAGTGGAGCCCGGCTAACTCTTGGAGCTCTTACTGTCATTGATGTCCATGGTAAATGTGCAGTTGCTGGTACTCTAGGGCCATGCTTATATATTTAGCTTGGTGAACTATTAGAGAGAAGCAGCTATAATACTTTCTTCACCAAAAGGACCATGGCATAAAATGAGCTAGAGAGTTAACATTAATTTTCTTTGGTTAATTCACGGAAGTTGAAAACTAGATATACTGACTAGATTCATGCATGAGCTAGCTAAGCTATTTATTTAGGCATAAGGACTTTAAGTAACCTTTGTGGGCTGCACAGTCTCAATTCTTTTCTGATTGGCCTCCCTTTTTCTTCCAGCAGTAGGATTGATGAGGGAGGGAGACTATTTACACTCTCACTGGGGAACAGCAAGTGGAATTCTCAAGCTTTGCTAACATTTCTACTGTTTTAAAGGAGTGAAATGGTGGTATTCTATGCATGTAGAAGCTCTTCACAAAAGTGAAGTTGGTACATATAACATAGCTGCTGTTCTACCTCTATGCTGGGAAAGGAAACTGCACCTTTGATCCTTGGTGGAATGGACACCCACCAGACTTAACTGCTGATGGGAGGCTCCTTAGAGAATTGAGACTAGAGGATTTAGATGTGTATTTAATGATCAGAAAAACACAACAAATATTATTTCTGCAATAATTAAAAAGGCAGAAGTGTCAAATTCTGCCTTAAAAAATTTATTCTATCCCTGTAAAATATTTTTATGCTGCTTAGATCATATAAGGGCATTAAAATAAAAATTATTTCACTTTTTATTTTGCCACATGAAGCTGTGATTTTTTTGAACTTTTTTTTGAGTGCTTGCAGTCATTGTTTCTCTTCAGCTTGATTTAATATTTAATAACATTAAACTTGCTTCCTGGATTGTTTCTGTATGTAAAGGAAGGAAGAAGAAAAAGTAAGCTTTTAACTTTAAACATCATTCATCATTCAACCATGCAACTGGTGTAACTGTATTTATAGAGCCAAATTCTGTCCTAAACAACGTTCTTTTATTTCCTGTCTTTTTTTTCTGGTCTATATATCAGAGTGGAATTTGATCATGAGATTGGATTTTGTATCCTACTAAGGATTTAAATGAAGCCTTGTTTTTCTCCTGCAGTAGTGGGAAACAAGTATCCCATGTGGGTTGTTTCAGCTACTGACTGTAAGCAACCTTTACACTGTTACTGCATAGTGGGCTGATGGATGTTGCTCAGCCCATTGAGCACTGGAACCTAAATCAAACTAACCTGACTCCCTGTACAAAATGGATGGAGATTTCTTTCTAACATGAAATTCAACCTACTACTCTGAATGTTTATTTACATAATTATAAGTAAATGTTAGCTTATTTATTCATTGTTTTAAGTAAACTAACATGGTAGAAATGTTTAGTTTTTTAAAAAAAATCTTTATGTGCAGCTCGTGATGTGGTTGAAAAATTGGTTGAAGACAAAATCACAGATCTGAATGACTTCCAATGGATTTCTCAGCTGAGATACTACTGGGAAGAGAACAATGTAATAGTGAGAATGATTACAACAGAAGCCAAATATGGATATGAGTATCTGGGCAATTCTTTACGTCTGGTTATAACACCACTAACAGATCGATGTTATAGGTAAAGCCATGTTTAAGAATAGCATGTTTTTTTTAGATTGGTCTATATTTAGTTTCATATGTTACAATTAATAATAGTAGGAACTTTAGCACATAAGATTTTCCCATAGGTTTTGGAGGCAGATTTTACATATCTTCTTTGTCCAGATATGGTAAAATATTTACAATGTTTAGATTTCTACACCAGTAGAGCAATAATTTCTATTGTATCCAATAATGTGTCTCTAAAAAAAGCTGGCAGATCATGGCACTGAAAATATAAAGAACTGTACAATAGCACTAGTCAATGCTTTCTCAGCCTTTTCTAAAAACTGTCTGCATTTATAAAGCCAGCCTCAGGTTCTTGTCATGGGGAGTGCTCTTTGATGAAAAGGTGTGTTTTTGCAAACTCTGACACTTTCCCTGTGGCACTGTGCATTTGTTTGTGCAACTGAGGGTATGCAGAGTGGATGCATGTAATAAAAAGCCTTGACATTCCTTTTAGAGCAATTGGATGAAAGCTTCTGCTTCTGAGAGTCATTTATGAGACAATAAAAGGTTGTTGGCACAAGCTGTAAAGTTGGTAGGGAACAAGTAAATCATTGCCAGGGGAACCTGTATAGGAAGAAAATTGGTTCATTCCTTCAGAAGCGATCTGCCATTAGAAACTACTATTTCTATTGACTGTATTCTTGTTTACATAGGACATTAATGGGTGCCTTGAAATTAAATCTTGGTGGTGCTCCAGAAGGACCTGCTGGGACTGGCAAAACAGAAACAACTAAAGATCTAGCAAAAGCACTAGCTAAACAGGTACCAAAATATAATCTTTTGGTTTGGTTTGTTTTTTTTTTCTGGATATGTAGATAGATCTTGCAATGTCATTCTTAATCAAGTATTGTTCATTCTCTACCTGTACTTTATTCACAGAAATAGTTGGTAAGAAGCACATGTTTAGAAATGTTTCTATATGTTGTCCTAGTGTAGTCATCCAAAATTGGCAATAATAATCCCTTCCCATTTTAGACGCTAATAATTTTATAGTGGACTTTGCATTCATACTGAGAGATGTTCTCTGTGTGTTTTTGTTGTAGTGTGTGGTCTTCAATTGCTCCGATGGTCTTGATTACAAGGCAATGGGAAAGTTCTTTAAAGGGTTGGCACAGTCTGGTGCATGGTCCTGCTTTGATGAATTCAATAGAATTGAGGTAACTTCTCAACTTAGACAAGTAAAATGAGAAAGCTTTAATCTAAGACACAAGAAGTTCTAGATTTAGATATCACAGCATTATTGCCGATTATCTACTTTTATTTTGTGTAGCCTCTTTGTTTTTCTGATCAACGCCACTGAAGTAGGTACTTAAGCGACTGTTGTTGGAGCATATGCCCTGCCTGTGCTGTGTTGCAGAAGTCTTGTGTTCTGGGTTTTCTAGGTGAAAAAAACAAACAAACAAAAAACAACAACAACAACAACAAAAAACACACTACCACCAACAAAAAAACTACTCACATGCTCACATGTGATTTCCACTTTTGTTTGTGACAATCATAGTTAATTTGACTCCAGAGTAACACAGATTTTTGTGGGGAAAGAACTGTCCACCTCTTTTCCTTGAGGCTGCATTTATATATGTCCAACACAACACAGACAAATCTCAGTGGAGGAATTCCTATGATGGCTAGTTGAGTGTCACCAAGTGACCAGTTTAACTAACTGTGTAACCAGGTGCATCTAATCCCCTCCTTGGTATTGCTCTGATACATGTGTATATACACACACATATATATGTATATGTGGGTGGGTGTGTATTTTTTTTTATTTTGTCAATGATGACTTTAGACAAGTTTTATTGATATTTTGGTGGAGTTAGATTTAGATCAATATTAGTAAGTCTGGAAATTCCATGAAGATCAGTTTTGTATGTTTTAGTATCTTTAACATCTTCATTTCTCCATTTGTCTACTGTAATTTGAATTCTCATGACTCAAGTGTTAGCATTCTCATTTTCCAGTATTCTGCAATTTTAATATATTAAAGTACTGCGAGTTAGCCCTAGGCTGCTTTATTCATTCCTTACGTTTCCCCTCAATTTGGAATATTGAGTAAATCAGTCTCACTGAAACCCCAAACTCTTTATGTTGTCAGAGACAAAAGGCAAGTGCTTTTGGAGGCCTCTAGAGGGAGTTCCTGTCCACCTAAATTTAGTGTCTACATTCAGGCAGATCACGTGGAGGCTTCCAGAAGCCGCTGTTAATATCTGTGCGTTGGTTGGATAGGGAATGGGGGGTACTAACTTTGAGAGGATAGCTTCAATAGGCAGCTAATATTTAGGCTCAGTTGTCAGACTAGGTATTACATAGAGTGATTTTCACCTGGAGGAATGCAACATATAGCCACCAAATCACGGAATCACAGAATTACCTAGGTTGGAAGAGAACTCAAGATCACAAAATATATAAACAAAAGCATTTTCCATTGTCTGATGTTTTCCTATCTGTTCTGCCTTATTAGGTTGAAGTATTATCTGTAGTTGCTCAACAAATACTTAGTATACAGCAAGCCATTATTCGTAAACTCAAAACATTCATCTTTGAAGGCACAGAGATCTCTCTTAATCCTACCTGTGCTGTGTTTATCACAATGAATCCTGGGTACGCTGGACGGGCAGAGCTGCCTGATAATCTGAAGGTAAATCTGGAATTTTCATTTATTCTGGAAATGAAACAGAATTTGCTTCTTCTTACCTGCTTTAACAAGAAAAGAAAGACATTAATAAAGTATTACAATGATATAACTTATTCTGCTCTGCTATTCACTAAGGTTTTATAAGTTCAGGATTGTACAAAGTGCACAGACAAAAGGTCTCAGCCTGATAACGCTGATACCTGTTCACAGCTTTAACTGTGCTCTCTTTATGTGGAAATTCTCCTAGTTTACAATCCTTAGAGTTCCAAACCCCAATGTAATTATAACTCTGCAAGTTCCTTAGACACTGCAGAGAGACTGATATGGTCCTAGTTCTTTTCCCAGCTTTGGCATGCATTTTTTGCATGACCTTGTACAAAACATTAACCATGCCACATGCTAGTCTGTCTATTATGAAAGAGAGATGAATAATAACTAATTTTTGTCTATGAATAGTTCCTTAAGATTATGACTCTCTCTAAATATTTGTTCTTTCAATGCTTAGCACAGACCTCTTGATAAGATCACAGTTCTAGTAACAAATCTAATGCAATCTCATTTAAGTTAGATAATTCCTAAAGTAATGAAAAAAGAACACAAAGTATAAAAGTTGATAAATTTACAGAAATACTATTCTTACAAAATAAGCACAAGTTATTACCGTATTATATAGTATAAACTTATCTTTTTTTTTTTTCTTACAGGCATTGTTTCGAACAGTTGCCATGATGGTTCCAGATTATGCTTTGATTGGAGAAATTTCACTTTATTCAATGGGATTTTTGGACTCTCGAAGGTAAGGCATGCTGAATATTCCACTTTGATTGAGTTGTCTCATTCCTATATAAGGCACATATGTATATATGCATCTTTGAGGCATAGAATTCTGGAAGGCTGTCCATGTTCTGTTTCTTCAGAAAGTGCTTTTTAATTTCCTACTTCATAATCACTCCTCATTTACCACATACTTTTGACAGATACATACCTCTACACAGAACCATTTGGAAAATGTATCGTAGTATCAAACAGAATTCCTAACTGGCACACACATTCTCTGGCATGTCACAATCTACAGTTTTGCTTCCTTGATGTTTTAGGCCATTTTACCACTTTTACTAGTTGGTGGGTCTGATAATCACTGCAGTGACTTTGTGAATATAGGTACTTATTTTCTTTGCCGTGTGATATATTTTCATTCTACATGTGGCATTTAATACCCACAGTCTTGCCCAGAAAATTGTTGCCACTTACCGTTTGTGCTCTGAGCAGCTGTCATCTCAGCATCACTACGATTATGGAATGCGTGCTGTTAAATCAGTCCTGACAGCAGCAGGAAACTTAAAACTGAAGTATCCAACTGAAAATGAAAGTGTATTGTTACTTCGGGCTTTGATGGATGTTAACCTTGCCAAATTCTTGGCACAGGATGTGCCATTGTTTCAGGTAAGTTATCAGGTGGGTGTGTTTAAATTTTGTGATGATGAGGTCCATCAGAAGAACCTGAAGACAGAATGTTTTGTTTAGAAGAAACAGGTTATCATCTTAATTTAGAACAGTTTGATCATGATACAGCCATATTAGTGTACAGTTAATTTATTCCACTGATCTGGATGCACTCTTAGGTTCTGTTGTAGCTCTTAAGTTATTCCATGAAATGTTTTATAAGATATCTTGCTAAAAGTCACTGTGTTGTTTCAGTAGTAGAAACCATTTTTTTGCAGTTTACATTCTAGCTTTGTACTGCAAAACAGGTGTAGACAAGTGAATTAGTCAATTAGAAATTCAAAGCCAGAATGAAAGCAATGAAGTTTTGCTCATATGCTGCTTTCATGACTACGTTTCATGACTATGTTAAGCTACAGATCAACCAATATTAAATTAAAGACCCAAAAGCTAAGGTGCAAGCACAAATAGTCATCACTCTGAAATTTCAGAACACATACACTTTTATTTAATCTCTGAAATTCTTTCAGCCTCTTAGTTTCCTGCAATACATTTTTTAGTGCAAATTTGCAGAAAGTTAAGCTTTCTTCTACAATATCAATATGTGTATGAAGATTGCAGGCATTCACTTATTTCTCATGGATGCAGAAAACTTTCACAGCAACGTTTTGCAATGAGAAGTTAGTTTTGTCCAGCAGAAGACATTTCACCTTAAGTTCCTGTATGAGTATTGTTTTACTTGTAGATTATTACACGTCAGGAATTTTCCCTTTTTTAAATCTGTATTTAAATAATGTTCTAATCTGTCTTTCCTTAACAGGGTATCATATCTGACCTGTTTCCTGGAGTGGTTCTTCCTACACCTGACTATGACATGTTTGTCAAGGCATTAACTGAAAATATTAGAAAAATGGATCTTCAACCTGTTCCGTGGTTTATTGGAAAAATTATTCAGGTTTATTTTCTCATACCTCTTGGGGGAAAAGAGTGTGAGAGCTGATGATTAAGAAATATTCTTCATTCACTCTCTGGCTATGTCATGAATGAATGAATAGCTAATTGTCTCCACGATCAGTTAAGATATTACAAACAGCATATTTTTACTGACAAAAAATATCATGAAGAAAAAGCCTGCTTTGCTCATAGTGAGTTTTGAATTCAGCCAGTTTGTGAAGGAGCTAACCAGTGAAACCACATCTTAGGTCTTACAATTCAGGATAGAAAAGTAAGTTGAATCTGTTAGTAACTGAGACAGCACAGCCTAGCAAATTGACCTCTGGACTGGAAGTCAGGCTCTGTTCCCAATTTTTCTTACAGTCCTCCTAGAGAAGTCTTAAAAGGGGTAGCATTTTTCATCCTTGTTTTATGCTTCACCTCCAGCTCTGTCTTCCCATTGTCTCCCATGTACTAGTATTTATGACCTTTTAAAGAAGAGCAGAAATACATGGCCTAGTGTTCCCTGCAACAGCAGTTCAGATGGTAATGGGCTTATGCTGCTTTGCAAAGCATGCTTTATCTTTCAATTAAGTAGTGGTAGTATTAACTAGTAAAGGATTTAAGCTAAACCATAAAATATCAGTTTTAATACCAACTTGAGATAAAGAATATTTTCTTAGGTGTTCCTTTTAGGGTTCTCTTTGAAGATGTTCCGTTTGAAAGCTTTGACTTGAGTTAATCAAGTTCTAGTGGGGTGACTGAAGAAGTAACCACCCTTACTTAACCACCAAAGGCAGCCTTGGTGGAACCAGTTATATGAAAGATCCTCAGAACTGTAGTTTCAGTCCCTTTGTATTAGACTCATTGATAACCACTCATTTCAGTTTAGGTCTATACATTGCACTGTGATCAGCAGAGGCTAGTGAGTGTAGTCACAGTTCATACAATGAAGCTGTTACAGCTGAGGGATGACCTTTAAGAAAGAGAAAAGTAGGGGCAAGGACGTCTTAAATTGTATCAGCGTGAATTGCCGTAGTAATATGCCTGCACTCTGATTTGTTTTAATGCTTCAGTCAGCCTTAATAAAGAGCAGATGTTGGGCTGTTATTTTGTCCAGTTGTGTCTGAGTGCAGGAGAGATGCCTATGGTTTCGTAGACATTATGCTTATTTCTGAGCTATGTTAAAGTTCAGTCTCTTGTCACTGGTACAGATATACGAAATGATGCTGGTGCGCCATGGTTTCATGATTGTTGGAGATCCTTTGGGTGGAAAGACCTGTGCATACAAAGTGCTAGCTGGAGCCCTTGGTGATTTATGTGCAGGTAACATTGTTCAGCCACAAAATTAGAATCAACTTCATTTAATGATGTGTATTTTTTTTGTTTTGTTTTGTTTTCTTTGTAGAGACATGTTGAAGTTGTTAGTCCTCCTGTATTCTCCTTTCTCATCTAGTTCTGTATGGTACATTTTTTCTGGAACTTTTGTCTATATTTACTGGAATATTAAAACATACCAATGTGTTTACATTTTCATGAGTTTTGTTAAGCTTTGTGTTTGTACGTAATACTCTTGCAAAACCAGGCTATGATGGGGAGATTGTAAATACCTCCCATAAATGTATAAAATCTCTTCTGCTCTGTTCTTTCTTTTTTTCATGTGTGTTTGCATATTGCACTTTGCACTTTTGTTGTACAAGGAAAGGAAATTCTTACTTCCAAATGTCTTTCTTTTTATCCTTGTGCTGCTAAAGTAAGATCCTTTCAGGAACGTTCTTAGTTGCTGAATTAAAATAGCCTATCAGATTTTCTCATCTGTTTGTCTCTTTATACAGCAAAATTAATGGATGAATTTGCTGTTCGATACAAAGTTATCAATCCCAAAGCAATTACTATGGGACAGCTGTATGGCAGTTTTGATCCTGTAAGCCATGAGTGGACAGATGGGGTTCTTGCAAATGCCTTCAGGGCACAAGCATCTTCTACTACAGATGATCGGAAGTGGATTATATTTGATGGCCCAGTGGATGCAGTTTGGATAGAGAACATGAACACTGTGCTGGATGATAATAAAAAGGTAGCCTGATTTTTGCCACTTACCTTATACTCGAACGTGTATACTTTATTGTAGTAGTAGCGGTATTATTACCGTGGTGGTCAGAGGACATAAAGGCAATAAGCCACAAGCCTTGGGAAAAGCTTATGTGCTTAAAAGCATTGCTTTTCCCCTCAATTATATGTTTTGCTTTAGTAGAAGATATTAAGCTGTTACTTCTCCCTAGAAACCTTGTCTTGCGCTTGTTTTATTGAAATGAGGTTGTTTTTTGAGGTTTGTTTATTGGCCATATTAGAAAACCAAAATAAGTAAACTCAGTTCTGGAACTGAAAAATGAACTTGCATAAATTACTTAGTAAATATATTAACTAAAGAAAAGCTGCAGGTCATAATTGCTTTTCCTTACAGAGTTATTTAAATATATAGAATTGTTCTCCCTGTTTCTGCAAGCCATTGCAGTAACACGTGGAAAAGTTGAGATGAGGTCAGATGGTGTCCTGTGTTACAAGAGCATGAATGAGTGAATGAGAAGTGACACTAAGTAGAATGTTCTGCGATTGTATGACAGGCCTTGCTTTGACTGAATGATCAGCAATGACATGACTACTCACGTTTAAGTGATGCTTTCCTCCTAGCTATGCTTAATGAGTGGTGAAATAATTCAGATGAATTCAAAAATGAGTTTAATCTTTGAGCCAGCGGACTTAGAGGAGGCTTCTCCAGCTACTGTTAGCAGGTAATGTGAAAGCACTCAAACCTGAAGTGTCCCACTTTGCACACCTATTCCTATACCATGGTTGTTTGTTCTTCCCAGGTGTGGTATGATCTATATGGACCCACAGCAGTTAGGTTGGAAGCCACTGAAGGATTCCTACATGAATACACTGCCTCCAAATCTACAGGAAGAACACCGAGAACTGGTGAGAGATTTATTTTTTTTGGTATAGGTTCCATTTAGCAGATTAAGGTGTTGTTCAGTTTATCAACTTGAAAGCTGGCATGCAGAACCAAACTTATGATTCTTTCATGATTTAGAGGGTCCCAGATCTACTAGAGGCTGTTGTAATTTATTTTGCAGTGATGGCTGTCAACCATTGTTGTAAGGAAAGTGCATGAGAGCTGGAGATGCCATGAGTAATAGAAATACAGTGTGGGAGAAACTGAAAGATTTAAAATGTTTTGAACTCATCCTTCTCTCTGAGACATTGAGAGTTTAGCTTGAGAAATACTTATTAATTATAATAATGTTATTATTATAGCTAAATCTTCAAAGGCTTAGTCACCTCAGGAATGCAAGCTAAATTGTCCTTCATGTGCTGGTTGCTTGTATGAATAAGAGGTCTTTGTGTTGTGTGTTACATCTTCAGTATGGATGCAAATGAAAGTAGGTCTTTGTGGTAATCAGATATTAATCTAATCAAAATTCAAATTCTTGTTTATTGGTCATTAAAATCTAGTAAAAGAATAAGAAAAAAACATGTTTACAATTGGATTAGAGCTGAAGAAAGCTTTGGTTTCTGTGATCTGACAAGATACGCTTTGAGGAAATTGAGGATACGCTTTGCAGGAAATTGGGACTAAATTCAAAAGAAATACGAAGACTGTAAAAGCTCTTTATTGAAAAAGTCATCTTAGTTCATCAAAACAAAAAAAATATTTCTTAATCAGCAGATAAGTTAGTGCATCCTTTAGTGCATCTCCTTGAGTACTAGTTCCTATGAAGAGACTAGGTACTGATTCCTTTCCTGTTTTCCCACTTGAATTCATGGAGTAGATACCACCAGCCTTGGTCACTAACTACCCTGATGCTGTAACACTCCTTTAGGTACAAGTCATTGCTTTCCAGTACTCCAGTATGGCACAGTAGCTGTGCTGGGTACTCAGTAGAGGCCAATCCTTTTTAAAGGAGGATGAGGCCCACATGCTTATTCCCACTGGAATAATTTTGTTGTTGCTTACGCAAAGCAGTGGTCTCCCTAGGCTGAAGTACTCCTCTGCTGTCTGGACTACTATCTGGGTAGCAAGATTTCTGGTGAAAACTTTCCTTCACAGAAGCGGCTTGTTTTCACCATGAGATAATGACAGTGTGACTTTGTGCTCATTTATGTACTGCCTCACAAAGGTTCTTTCCTGATATTCTTTCCACCAGCTTGGAGAATTACTGATGCTTTGTGTTTTAATGAGAGAGAACTGGGCGACAATGGGAAATGTGGCAACTTCTGCATTGTTTTAAAGCCATTTTCTTTTCTTCTGGCAGGTGAATGACATGTTTATGTGGCTAGTAGAGCCCTGTTTAGAGTTTATTCACCATAATTGCAAAGCCATAGTACAAACATCCTCTATTCATCTGACTTACAGCTTGATGAAACTCTATACTTGTCTGCTTGGTAAGTACCCTAAGCCTCATTCTTTTTATTTCAGTTTTTCTTTATTTCCTGTGTCTCATAACAAGATGCAGATTATCAGATGCAAGGAAATACCAAAGGAATACCTTTACTGCCTGAGACAATATGACACAAATCTTTTCTTATGGATCAGTGTATTAATAATAGTGCTTTGACTACCATACAGAGCTTTCACACTGGGACATTGGTGTTATTACAAAACTGAACATGACCTTTTGAGTGTATTCCATGTGTTTTGTTTGCAGTTTGCTAGCATTTGAAGGAAAAAAAGAAAGAAAAAAAAAAACAAATTGTAAATGCTTCTCGTTCATTTTTATTTGTAACTAGTATTTTACACAGACAAGGGCCTCACTATCTACATTGTTTTTCTGCCACTGAAGACAGTGCTCTAAGTTTGTCTCAGAATACTTTTGCAAAGATGTGTTTTGGATTAGGACTTATGGTTGTTACTGGAATTTAACTAACATTTGTGTTTTAGATGAAATAAAGCAACCTGAGGAAGAGGGGAAGGAAAGCATGTCTAGTCATCAGATCACCTTGTGGCTGCAGGGGCTTTTCCTTTTTGCATTGGTTTGGACAATTGGTGGGACCATTGATGCAGACAGCAGGAAGAAATTTGATTTGTTTTACCGCAACTTGCTAATGGGACAGGACGATGAAAACCCACGCCCTAAAACTGTGAAGGTTACCAGAAGCAATATCTTCCCAGAAAAAGGTGCTTCTTCATAACTGTACTTGCCTGGCTTTTTATAAAGCAGTAAGAAGACTCAGTAGTTTAAGGGAGAATAGAGTGCCTGTCAGATATTAAGTCTGCAGCAGAGCCACCATCTGCCAAGCCATGGGCTGCACAGTTGGGTGTCCTTTTAACCAGGTGTAGCATATGCCTCATGTACTTAAACAATGTAGCTGAATTTGACCTAAAATAATTTTGTGACGATAATGGCAGAGGAGGGAGAACGGTGTCTCACGAAAAAAAAACCTTCTTTATCTCACAGTGTTGGACTTCTCACACTAAAATTATAGAAACTTATTTTTATTCATTAATCAGAGGGTTTTCATATGTTCTGTTTTTTTAATTAACAGGGACTGTTTATGACTTTTACTTTTACAAGCATGGCAGCGGGCAATGGAACCTGTGGACAGATTATGTCACAAAAGAGGAACAAGTCATCTCTCCAAGCGCTAAGGTTTACATTGATACCTATCTTTATAGAAAATAATTATTTTGCTAAATGATTTAGAGGTTTAAATCAACTACCTTTGCTAACTCTGATTCTATTATATTAGGCTGTTTAATGTTTCAACAGCAACATTTCATTAATGTCTGTAGGCTCCTTTTCACCCCTATATCTTAGTTCTAGTATGACTAATATCATGATACAGTATGTATTAATTAGAGAAACCAAGCAAAAACCTATACTACTTGCTTGGGATATGGTGGGCAGTACTGAGAGTCCTGGATACCATTCATTTTCACAGAGTGGGACTTGCATTTTGATGGCATTTGTGAACTCAAGGGAAGTGTAGCACAGCAGAGATCTATCTATATGAAGTACTTATTCTGCAAGCATCGTTTCAAAATAAATAATGTTTGTTCAGCTTTTCATCACATTGTACTTGCAATTTTATTTTCTATTAAGTACATGAGAAATGTAAGATTACATTTTATTTTGCTGTCTAAAATCTTTTCTTGATAACTAGTGCACAGTGCCCTATTAATGAAGGTGAGAGATGGGGAAGAGAAAGAAATTTTCATAGCTCTATGCTTTTCCCTTTGTACAATAGGGGGACAGAATTGAGCCATGTTTAGCCATGCAGTTCTCCTTTCAGGCTTTATATAGTGTTTATGAACTATAATACAGGTAAATACCAGTTGTGCTATTTATGTATAAACACTGAAGAAGTGGTGCCATCTATGCTATATAACAGAACCTCATTATAACCTAGATTTTCATCAGCATAAGTTTGTACTACAGGCTTCCTGTAGTTACATAAAAAATATTCGTGTAGGTTGTAATGTTAGATGTTTGATTTTCATGTGCTATTTTACTTTCCTATTTAACAGGTGTCTGAGCTGATCATTCCAACAATGGAAACTGCCAGACAAGTGTTCTTTCTTAAAACATATGTTGAACATAACGTCCCTTTGCTTTTTGTGGGTCCCACTGGCACTGGAAAATCAGCTATAACAAACAATTTTCTACTAAAACTACCAAAGGAAAAATACATCCCAAGCTTCATCAACTTCTCTGCAAGAACCTCTGCTAACCAAACCCAGGACATTATTATGTCCAAGCTGGACAGAAGAAGAAAAGGATTATTTGGGCCTCCTCCAGGGAAAAAAGCTTTAATATTTGTGGGTAAGACTGTTTTTTTCATGTTTTTATATTATTCAAATTCTGTTTTTAGGCATAGGAAGCAATCCACTGAGACTAGTAATTTTGGTTTGCCTCAGTGCTTTTTGTTATCTTTTCAGGCATCCAAGGAAGGATTAGCACTGCCCCCTGCTGAAAGGTTTCTAACTGCTGAAGTGACACTTGTCTTCAGATTAGTTAATTAACTCATTTTAAACGTGTTGCAGTGTGACACAAAATAAAATACAACCAAATCACCAGCCACACTACATTAAACCCTGATTTTTAACCATGTCTGCAAATATAATGCCATTTTATTATTGTTTTAACGCAAAGTAAGAATAACAAGATAAAACCTTTTTCTACCTCTTTCATTTTTCTTTCTTGTTAGCTTGGAAAAAAAAAAAAAAAAAAGATATGATTCCTAAACATTCAGGATTTTTTTTCCTCAGTACCTCTGTTTTCCATAGATGACCTAAACATGCCAGCAAAGGAAGTGTATGGAGCCCAGCCACCTATTGAGCTTCTCAGACAATGGATTGATCATGGTCACTGGTATGACAAGAAAGATACATCCAAGATTAATATCATAGATGTGCTGCTTCTTTCAGCTATGGGTCCACCTGGGGGAGGCAGGAATGATATCACAGGTAGGAAATCTATAAAATATAGTGAAAATTGAAAAGATATCTATAAAATACAGTGAAAAGAGCACATATTTTTGCCACGTCTCTCTGGCTACACTATCAGTTCTCATCTGAAATCCTATCTACTGCTGCTAAGATAGGCTGTCTGCATTTATTTACAAGCATGTTGCCTGCAAATCTGTGATTCATGTCATAGTACCGTATGGGAGGTTATATTTTCTGATGAAAAAGTTGTGTCAGTAAAAGCCTTAATGTACCTATGGCTGCATCATTACAATCATTTATGTTTCATATTAACACCCTAGTACAGGTATAACTGTATGCACTCTGAGGAGGCATTAGTAAAGTAACTATTCTGATACAGCTAATTTTTAAAAAATTTACTAGTGTATAGACTGAATTTTTTTAGGTGAGGGCTGAGAACAAGGTGAGTTGCTTTTGTAAAGTTTTACTGTACCTTTACTTTTTGTAAAGTTTTACATGATTGTCAGGGCTAATGTGAGCTGAAATTTAAATTTGGGTAATAGTGTCCCTGTTGTAATGAAAAATCATGTTTTTCATATTAAAAACAGTCCTTTTAAGAGAAGTACTGACATTAAATATAAACCAGTTGATACTGCTTTTGCATCACTGCTCAGGCAGAAATTTACCACAAACAAAATTGCAGAGCTGGAGCCAGATTCAAATGTTCTTTGAGTCCATCTCTTATGAGAGTCAATCCTAGACAAATACTAGGTGAAAGGTGGAAAAGTGCTTGGATGTTGCTAGATTGTTATACATCTTTTTCTGTGTATTTCAGGACGCTTCACACGGCACTTGAATATTGTATCTATTCGTTCTTTTGATGACAGCATATTAACCAAGATTTTTACTGCAGTTGCTGATTGGCACTTCAGCAAAGGGTTTGAGTCCGTGTTTCTAAGGTAATGTGATATAGTTCCTGTAACACTTTTTTCATCTTTTCTCCTGCAGTGTCTCTGCAGATCTTATATTGTATCTCTTTTCTCTCTTCAGACTGGGTAAGATAATGGTCCAAGCAACAATGGTGATTTATAAAATGGCAGTTGAAAATTTTCTCCCAACTCCTTCAAAATCTCATTATGTGTTTAATCTACGAGATTTTTCCCGGGTTATTAAAGGAGTGCTGCTCTGTCCACACACTCATTTGCAAGTAAGCTGTAGTTTAGTTATGCTGCTATAAGAAAGAGGAATGGGAAAATCAAATTACTGGTGTAATATTAGTAAGCAAATGTCTCAGAATACATGAACTACAATTTAAATTGATGTACAAGGTTGTAAGTCAGGATAGCACTTGAATACCTTACTCTGTATTTTCTGTCCATCTGTGACTGAGGGGAAACAGCCTATTACATTTGTTAATGTTCTTTACATGTATTATAATTGTGCCCAGAGGTCCAAGGTCCAACTTTTAAGGCCTGTACATCAAGTCACTTGTACTAGCAAAGTACACGTACTCAAGAAACAAATGTGGAAGAGACTCAGTATCTGTTTTACAAATAGTGAGCTCATCAGTGAGCAAGCCAATTTAGCTCAGAATTTGGCTGTTGTAACATACTACAATTGAATACTGGCAGATGTGTAGAATTTTCATTCTTTGACTTTTTTTCCCTTCATTTTCAGTAAAACTTTATGTTAAAGGAATATTAAAGGTTTTGTTTCTACTGAGGGAATGTTTTGGTACAGAAACAGATTTAAATGTCTATTCAGAGTGCATCTTGGCTGGCAACAGAGTTTGAGTGGGGTAGGGTTAGAGCCCTTGTCTTAGCAAGTTTTATTCTTTGCTTTATGTAGAAAAGGTGGGGAGATTTGATACAGGAAAGGAAAATACATTGGCATTACAGTCCCAGATTGTATTGGCAGGGAGGGTAAAATGGTCACTAGGTGAAGATGCCAGTTAGCAAATGCTGAGCCATGCACCGAATAACTTGAGATTGAAAGATTCCCACCAAGTTTAGTACAAGATATACCAGGTTGTGGATGAACATTTCTGTCCTTCTGTTTTCAGACAAATCCTGCCCAAACTATGTTTATACGAATTCTTGTATTTATATTTTCAGGATGGAGATAAACTGATTAGACTTTGGATTCATGAGATATACCGAGTTTTCTATGATCGCTTAGTTGATGAGGAGGACAGGAAGGTATTCTTTCATATGGTAGAAGAGACGACATCAAATAACTTCAAGCAGAGCCTTGATAAGGTATTTTTCAGTAATGTGCTGGGCCTAAGAATGAGACTGATATATTTTCAGAAATATTTAAACGTTGAGATTGCATTCGTATTGGACACATTTTGTATGATTTCTATCATTGCATTTATGGAGCTTGGATGGTCTTATATTTGTATTATGTATTATACATATCCTTATGCAAATTAATAAAATTATCTGCATGATTAATAACGTCAAAAGGATTCTGCATTGGTACAGAGGACTATCTGGAATAACTGTTTTACACTGTATATTTGTGCTCTTGCTTAACATACATTTGAATGAGCCACTGGGAGTAGTGGGTACATTTCTGAGAAAGCTTTTGGGAACTTGTCCTGTATGTGACAGCAAAATCAGCCTGTGAGATATGCACAGTGGAAACTTGCATGTCAGCCTATAGCATATTATCCCATTTAGGTGGTTCCTCCCTTCCCTTTCCTCACCTTTCCCCCACATTTCTGCCTCTCCCTTTCTTTCCTGTTTTCTTTGTTTTCTTCCAAGCTAAGGTAATAACTAGAATAGCTGGAAAACAGTGCTTCCCACAGTATTATTATTAGGTGATAAACAATGATAAAGGCTTTAAGAAAAACATTCTACAACAGTCTGAACTATCTGTTGATTCTTGTCTTTTCTTTAGGTATTGAGTCATCTGTCACCTACTGGCAAGGTCTCTGATGATAATATTCGCAGCCTCTTCTTTGGAGACTATTTGAAGCCAGACAGTAATGTAAAAGTGTATGATGAAATTACAGACTTGAAGCAACTGACAACTGTGATGGAATACTACCTGGAGGAATACAACAATATCAGCAGAGCACCGATGTCCTTAGTCATGTTCAAGTTTGCTATTGAGCATATCTCAAGGATATGCAGGGTATTGAAACAGGATAATGGACATCTGTTGTTGGTGGGGATTGGTGGAAGTGGCCGACAAAGTGCTACCAAGCTAGCCACCTACATGAATAGCTTTGAACTCTTTCAAATTGAAATTACAAAGTCCTATGGAATCAACGAATGGAAAGAAGATATCAAACGAGTGATGCTGAAAGCTGGTGTTGGTAACAAGAACGTGTCCTTTTTGTTCTGTGATAATCAAATAAAGGATGAAGCATTTGTAGAAGACATCAACATGCTTTTAAATACTGGTGATGTGCCTAATATCTTTGCAGCTGATGAGAAAGCTGAAATTGTAGAGAAAATGCAAAGTGCAGCAAGGACAGAGAACAGGAAAATCGAAGCTACTCCTCTTGCTACGTACAATTTCTTTATTGAAAGGGTGAAGAAAAATTTGCATATTGTCTTAGGTCTGTATATAATGTGCTATTTCTTGGAATGTTTTTTTTTTTTTTTTTTTTTTCTGCTTCCTAACTCTGAACAAGCTTAGTTAACAATCGTGTGATTCTTTTTCTTTTTCTTTTTCTTTTTTTTTTTTTAAATCTAGCAATGAGCCCCATCGGTGATGCATTTCGGAATCGATTGCGGATGTTCCCTTCACTGATAAACTGTTGCACCATTGATTGGTTCCAAACCTGGCCTACAGATGCTTTGGAAATGGTTGCAAACAAATTTTTAGAGGACGTTGAACTTGAAGATGACATTAGAAAAGAGTATGAGTTTATCTATCAAGAAACATATGAAGCAAATATTTACCTCCCCCTTGTTAGACATAAATGACCAGGAAATTGTCCCTATTAAATGGACCAAGCTAAACCAACTCTGTTATTTCAGTACAAGACAAAGATACCTAGATATATGTATCTGATGTTTCTGAAAGTCAGAACGTTCTTTGAAAGGAGTCTAAAATATTTCATATAATGGGAATTAACAATTCTGCCTTCACTAACACTGATATAATTTCATAGGCTTAGAGTAATTTCCTCATAGTTAATGTAAAAACAGATTGTATTCATGTATTAACAAGAAAAAATTTCTCCAGGGTTGTATCCATGTGCAAATATTTCCAAGAAAGTGTGAGAGCGCTCTCCGTCAGCTATTACAGTACACTGCGAAGACACAACTATGTAACACCAACTTCATACCTAGAATTGATTCTTACCTTTAAGACTCTGCTGAATAGCAAAAGGCAAGAAGTTGACATGCTGAGGAATCGTTATCTTATGGGACTTCAAAAACTCGACTTTGCATCTTCACAAGTAAGTCTCAGATGAAAACATTAAATATATGGCGTATGCATATTTTAGTATCAGATCTGTATAAGATTATTAAAACTTATAAAAAAGTAAAGTTAATTAAATTCCCTCTTCACTGTGTTCATGATGCTGTTGATAATTTTCTACAGAAAGACATCGTGAAGTTAGACTACTGCTTAGTCATTTAAACTTCAGATTATATCACTTAATACAAAACTACATGAAGCTGATGGTACTCATGAAGCTGAATGTCAAAGGGAAAAACCTTAGTGATTTTGTTATTTCTCAAAACTTTATATCTAGAATTCATGCCTTGGCATCCTAGTAGTTATTACCCTTTATAAAATAGGGAAGAAGATGAAGAATATTTTAAGACATTAACAACATTGATTCCTGAGTAGAATCCCAGTAGGAAATTGATCAGGTTCCATGTAAACAGTCCCCTCTTCAACCCCTCTGATCCAGGGACTGATCTTTCTAAGACGTAAAGTAAGGGGGCTTCCAGACACTTGCCTGATAAAGAAGAACATTCAGTTTGTAGCTGCTGCTGTCACTAATCCTGTTTTAATCTTAATTTCTTTTGGATTTTATATTCCACCTGTGTAATAAAGGATTATTTGGGGTTCTATAAACTGAAGCTGGCTGTGAAGAAAAAAAAAGTATGATTGATCAGTGGTGAAATTAAGCAGGTCATAAAAAAGAAAGCATACTGCATGGATGATTTAAAAACCCTCTTTAAGAATTCTATTCAGATAAATAAAATAGCTCTAGTAGAAACAGGCCAGAGGAGTATTTTAATAATTATTTAAGATCTAATGTCCCTTTTTAGATTGTATTTAACATAGTGTCTTCTGATCTTTCTTCCTAAGACAGAAAGATGTGAAATGCATGCAGATGTTTATAAAGATTTCTTCTTGATTTCCTGTTATGTTCATCAGGTTTCAGAGATGCAGAAAGAACTGACTGCCCTTCAGCCTGAACTGATTCAGACTTCTGCAGAAACAGAAAAAATGATGATCCAGATCGAAAAGGAAACAATTGAAGTAGATGCAAAGAAGGAGCTTGTGTCAGCAGATGAAAAAGAGGCTAATGAAGCAGCAGCTGTTGCTAAAGCTATTAAGGTAGTGTACAAGTGGTGGGTTCTAACATCTTTCCAAGTAAATTTGAGTTGTGATGATGTGTTAATGGGATGATCCAAACTCTTAAAGTAACAAAGTTGCAAGAGATGTTGAATGAGACGATCCTAATATAAACAAGGTAAATTTTGGCTGCTTAGTGTATGATTGTATCTCACAGTACTGCATAGCTTCCCTTACTAGTTCATACCCCAAAAGCCAAATAGCTTTTATTTCTGTACTAACATATTCTGCTTCTCAACAGATTGAGTAATGAGTTTAGATGGTTTCCAGGCCCAGATATGGTTTGTTTAGAGTTAGCTGAGCTAACTTGGCATAGCACTGCACATAGCCCTCTTAGGCATAACCGAAGAGATATTGCCATAGCCAGATGTCTACAGCACAGAATGTCCTGTGGGAAGATGCAGGATTCCTCAATATATTTTGTAACCAGTTGGAAATGCCAGTGATAGATAATTACTGAGATCTGGGTACATGATAAAGAATCTAAGCTTCATGGTATGTATTTTCTACCTGATCAGCATTCTAAGATTTAACTAAGAACAATTGTATCTAACCTGTATTTTAATTCTCTTTGTCAGACCAGAGAGATTATGAGCTTGAAAGTTTGTCTGTCTTCATCAGCTATGAGTTAAGCTTAAGAAAGTTACAGTTTCTCTACAAACCTTCCCTCTTTAAACTGCTCAGACAAATTATGAAAGTAGTTGTCCCTTTAAGAAACACAATCTTGTGAAGACTCATTTTCATTAGGTACTTGCAGGCAGATAACATTCTCTGAGACCGTGTTGGAGAGGGATAATCAGATTGCAGACATAGTATTGTGTGAAGGGTTACAGGCATCTCCCCAATGTCTTAACAGGATGAATGTGAAGGAGACCTTGCTGAGGCCATGCCAGCTTTGGAGGCAGCACTTGCAGCTCTTGATACCCTGAATCCTTCAGACATTTCTCTTGTGAAATCCATGCAGAATCCACCTGGTCCTGTTAAGCTCGTCATGGAGAGTATCTGTGTCATGAAGGGAACTAAACCAGAGAGAAAGCCTGACCCAAGTGGCAGTGGTAATTATGTGATATTTCTTATCTTTGCCCTGGGAATGTTTGATGTACTTCAGTATTGGACTAGTGAAGTGCTTTTAGTGTCAATGCAGCCATGTGCACAAAAAGTGCATTTCTGTTAGCAATAACATAAAGCTACACTGAATAGCTAAGAACTTATTTTACTGTTGTCGAATACTGTAGTTGCTTGACTGTTGCATCAGCCTTGTAGATACGGTCTCACTGGGCACAAAGTCACATCTTCAACTTGCTTTGATCCGGTTTTGAGGTTGACATTGCCTTGAGGAGCTCTGGGAGCTGGAGGTGCATCATTCATCTGTATTTTCCACTCTAAGTCCTGCTACTAAATCCTATCAAATATACTGGGAGACAGAATTCTAGCTGTCCCTCTACCATAGACAGTTACTCTAACAAACCCTTTTGTTGTGGGTTATGTTATTATTGTGAGATTGTATAGGATTTATGAGGTAGGAAAAGAAAGAGACTCTTTTCTTTCACTTCTGTTTACCTTATGGCCCCACAATTCAACCCTTAATAACAGAAAATAAGAATTCTATAAGTCTGTCTTTCCTCATAAACTGTCTCGCTTAGATTAGGAAATAACACCTTTGCATATGTGATAAGAGAGATTGTATAATAATTTGTTTCCTTTGTTGATGTAGAATTATTATGTAATTAATAAATATGACATAGTGATGCTGAAGTTCCTGTCTGAATTTCTTTAGGGGAGGATTTTCCCAAACTAGTTAATGCTAGTAGCATAGTAAAATTCTGTTGCAAAATCATGATGTTAATTCTTCATGTTATGTTTCATGTATTTTTTTCACTTTGAACATGCATGACTTGAGCCTGATTTTAATATTATGTGTAATATAGGTAAAATGATAGAAGACTACTGGGGGTCCTCTAGAAAAATTCTTGGAGATCTGAAATTCCTTGAGAGCTTGAAGGCATATGACAAGGATAATATTCCTCCTGCTATAATGAAGAGAATTAGAGAGAGGTTTATCAATCATCCAGATTTTCAGCCAGCTGTCATAAAAAATGTATCATCAGCTTGTGAAGGACTATGCAAGTGGGTGCGAGCCATGGAGGTATATGACCGTGTTGCAAAAGTGGTTGCTCCAAAACGTGAACGTTTGAGAACTGCAGAAGAGTTACTGGATGTTCAAATGCAGAAGCTAAAAACAAAGCAAGCAGAACTTAAGGAGGTAGTTGATCGCCTCCAAGCTTTGAATGATGACTTCGAAAACATGAATGGCCGGAAGAGAGAATTAGAAAATAATATTGAACTCTGCTCAAAAAAGCTTGTGAGAGCTGAACAACTAATTAGTGGTCTTGGTGGAGAGAAAGATAGGTGGACAGAAGCTGCACGACTATTAAGAATCCGGTACATAGACCTTACAGGAGATGTGTTGCTATCATCAGGAACTGTGGCTTATTTGGGAGCCTTTACTGTAGATTACCGTCTACAATGTCAAAAACAATGGCAGGTTCTGTGCAATGAAAAGAACATACCGTGCTCCAGTGATTTTACCTTAAGTAATACATTGGGGGACCCAGTCAAAATCCGTGCATGGCAGATTGCTGGATTGCCAATTGATTCTTTTTCCATTGATAATGGCATAATTGTTTCTAACTCAAGAAGATGGGCTTTAATGATAGATCCTCAAAGGCAAGCTAACAAGTGGGTAAAAAATATGGAGAAAACTAACAAGCTGTCAGTTATCAAATTATCTGACACACATTATGTTAGGACATTAGAAAATGCTATTCAGCTTGGAACACCAGTCTTGCTGGAAAACATTGGTGAAGAATTAGATGCCTTCATAGAACCCATTTTATTAAAGCTAACATTCAAACAACAAGGAGTAGAATACATGAAATTAGGGGAAAATATAATTGAATATTCAAAAGATTTCAGGTTTTACATAACAACCCGCTTAAGAAATCCTCATTATCTTCCTGAAGTGGCTGTGAAAGTTTGTCTACTCAACTTCATGATTACACCTTTGGGTCTTCAGGACCAGCTTCTTGGAATTGTAGCTGCAAAGGAAAAGCCTGAACTAGAAGAAAAGAAAAATGAACTGATTGTAGAAAGTGCAGCCAACAAGAAACAATTAAAGGAAATAGAGGATAAAATCCTGGAGGTCCTTTCCAAGTCAGAAGGAAATATTTTAGAAGATGAAACAGCAATTAATATTTTGTCTTCATCCAAAGACTTATCTGAAGAAATTTCTGAAAAGCAAAAAATTGCTTCTGCAACTGAAATGCAAATAGATTCTACTCGAGTAGGGTATAAGCCAGTTGCTGTTCATTCAGCTGTTGTCTTCTTTTGCATCTCTGATCTGGCAAACATTGAACCTATGTACCAGTATTCGTTGATTTGGTTCATTAACTTGTATGTTCAATCTATTGCTAAAAGCCAAAAGAGTGAAGATCTAGAAGAGAGAATTAAAAATATAATTGAGCATTTCACAGTAAGCATCTATAATAATGTCTGTCGTTCACTGTTTGAGAAGGATAAACTGTTATTCTCCCTCCTTCTGACAGTAGGCATTATGAAAGGGAAAGACCAAATAGATGATGAAGTTTGGCGTTTCCTACTCACAGGAGGTGTTGCTCTTGATAATCCTCATCCCAATCCAGCTCCAGATTGGCTATCTGACAAATCGTGGGCTGAGCTCGTACGTGCGTCTTCTCTGACAAACCTTAAGGGACTAATGGAACATGTAAGGGAAAATTTTTCGAAGTGGAAACTAATATATGACTCTGTAAGACCCCATGAAGAAAAATTCCCAGATTCATGGAGTATGTTGATGGGGCTAGATCGCATGGTTATTCTCAGATGTTTGAGACCTGACAAAATTGTTCCAGCAGTGCAGGAGTTCATTGTAGAAAATATGGGAAGAACATTTATTGAACCACCTACTTTTGATCTTGGAAGAAGTTACAACGATTCCAGTTGTTGTGCCCCTTTGATTTTTGTGTTATCACCAGGTGCTGATCCTATGGCAGGTGAGATTGATACTTAAAATCCTTTTTTATCTCATTAAATGACATTGAATGTTAGTAAACTGATAATAGTGTAAGCCCCTTCACCTGATCTTTAAAGTGTCTTTAAAGCACAACACAGCAGTGAAGCAAGCATTTGCATCTGCAAATGACAGAAAAATTGTTAGAGGGTGGAATGAATGAAGTGATGATGAAATATATGGATCTGTGAGCAGCAACTCAGTCTTTGTAACAACCCCTTCTCCAGAAAGTTTCCTCCCCTGTTACTAATTAAATGGTGCATATGGCCACAATGAAAAGCACATCTGTTAAATGTCCTTTAAAAAATAACCACCCAGATTATTTTTAAACCTGGTTTTCTGCCAAAACAATTGTAACATGGATCTGTACCGTAAGGAAATATTTTCAGGAGGTACTGGCTTTGATAGCAAAGCAGTAGGATTACTTTCAAGCCAGATAATAGAATTATAGAACAGCTTGAGTTGGAAGGGACCTTGAAGCCCATGCAGTTCTACCCCGCTGTCACCCACTAGATCAGGTTGCCCAGGGCCTCGTCCAACCTGGCCTTGAACACCTCCAGGGGTGGGACATCCACAGATTCTCTGGGCAGCCTGTTCCAGTGCCTCACTGCCTTCTGAGTAAAGAATTTCCACCTAAATCTTGCCTCATTTAGTTTAAAACCATTCTTCCTTTTCCTGTCATTGTCTGCCCAAGCAAATAGTTGCTCTCCATCTTTTCTATAAGCCCCCCTGTAAGTATTGAAGATCTAAAGATTTGGTTCACAGCTCAATCCTATAAAAGAAACAGAGAGAGTAGACAGGAGTAGCACAGGCTGGAACCGAGCACTAAGGGCTGAAGAAAATGGCAGGTATTTAACAGGGCTATTTTTTATTATTATTTTGTTTTATTATTACTTTGTACATCTAAATGTGCCTCAAAAACACAGATTGATACAGCGTTCGATACTACTTGTAGGTTGTTGAGTTGTTGTTGTTTGTTTTCTTTATTTAAGTAAAATATCTATTGGCTTTTACACGTTCAATTACTTTTTCCATTTTGAAAATAATGAATGTAATATGGATCTACTTTCTAACAGATTTTGTCTTTCTTTGCACTTGTGAAACTTGCCATCATAGGTTTGCTAAAATTTGCTGATGATGTTGGCATGGGAGGTACAAGCATTCAGACTATTTCACTTGGACAGGGCCAGGGCCCAATAGCAGCAAAAATGATTTCTCAGGCTATTACTGATGGAACCTGGGTAGTGTTACAAAACTGCCATCTTGCAACCAGCTGGATGCCTGATTTGGAAAAAATCTGTGAGGAAGTTATAGTGCCAGAGAATACCAATGACAAATTCAGGTAGGAGTTTTAATATTTTTGCTCTTTTTATGTATTTCTGGTTTGTTGAACACACTAGTAAAAACAAATTAAATTTAATTTTTATGAATAACTACTTATAAGATTCATATTAATGTATAATAATAAAATAAAGATACCTAATCAGAATGTCATCTTTTATACCTGTTTAATATAATCTGCTTTATGCTTGCATTTTTGAACAAATTTAGATTTTATCATCGTAGTTAAAGAAGTAAAAAACAAACAAACAAATAAAAGCAGCACAACAAACCTAGTCTTCTGCAAATCAATACTGAGGACTTGTCAATATCAATGATTTTTTGATAATGTGCTTTTTAAAATTCTTTGCAGATTGTGGTTAACCAGTTATCCATCAGAAAAGTTTCCTGTTAGCATCCTCCAGAATGGCATCAAAATGACAAATGAACCGCCAAAAGGGGTTAGAGCGAATCTGCTTCGATCATACCTTAATGACCCCATCTCTGACCCTGCATTCTTTAGCAGTTGCCAGAAGCCAGAAATATGGCAAAAAATGTTGTTTGGTCTTTGTTTTTTTCATGCTATTGTGCAGGAAAGGAGAAACTTTGGCCCATTGGGTAAGGTTTAGGTTATTTTGCATATTGTTTCAAAAAGATTAGTAGTTTTGAAATGTATTATTGGAGACCCTCTGTAAAAAGCAATATTGTTGTTAGCAGCACTGCAGGAGTGCAATCTGTATTGTAAAGAACATAATGAAGTTCAAAAGCTGTTATTTTATAAGAATTCTTGTTCAGGCAAAGCTACTCTTGGAGCTACTAAAAGCGATACCCTGGGGGAGGATTAGAAAGTATCAGTTTTCCAAGTAAATATATCATACAGTATTTGCATTAAATTATAGCTTACTAAATTATTATTAATTTAATACTGTGATGATCACTAACTACAGTAATTTATCAAATCCAGTTCCATTTTAAATTTTCATCTTTAAAGACATATCATCTTCAGTAGTGCTTTTATTTGTGTGTACTTTTTTTTAGCAAAGCTAGTGCATATGTTTACTTGGTGTAAAATCAAAGTTTTATGGCTGCTGTGTGTTGTTAATAATACAACCAAAAAGATAAGTTATATATCAGTAAGCTTATCTCCAGATAGCAAAAGATTAGCTGAAAGTACCGAGTAGGTCTGTGCTCTGCTTCAGGTAAAACACAATGTTTCAGGAGTGAGGGATGCCAAATATCTGTGCTGATGTTTTAATTGCATAGAATGATGGTTATAAAGACTTAGGATACAATCCTGTAGTGGGGTCATATTTCTCAGTTGTACAATAAACAGCCTGGTAAATGCCAGGACTACATCTTGGTGTTATCTGGCAGCTGTGATCTTCAGCTCTGTAGTAGTAGTGTAATACCAATACCATCATTTCCTGAACATGGTTATCAGCACAGCGCACCACTTACCCTGTATATCTTTCCTGAATTGAACAGGTTGGAATATTCCATATGAGTTCAATGAATCTGACCTTAGAATCAGTATGCGACAGATCCAGATGTTTCTGAATGAATATGAAGAGATCCCTTTTGAAGCTCTGACGTATCTAACAGGTATAGGTGTTGCACCCTCTAACACATATTGAGTTTGCTAGGCACTTCCAGCTGGTCCAGCGATAAACTGAGTGCTTCACAAATGTAGTAGATTCCATTCAAGTTTACTTCCTTGGTCTTCCACATAATGACAAGTTGTATCCCAAACCCTCAGATTTGATTGCTGTCTTGGCTTATATATAGCTAGAAGACTTACTAATGGTCCAGCAAACCTCCTTGTCTTTGTTGCATATATGTTAAAAATATATCAGTAGACTTAGCTGATCAATATGTCAGATCAAGTCTTACGAGATGTGGCTGAGGGAGCTGGGTTTGTTCAGCCTGGAGAAGAGGAGGCTCAGGGGCGACCTTATCACTCTCTATAAGTACATTAAAGAAGGCTGTAGCGAGGTGGGGTTGGTCTATTCTCCCACATGCCTGGTGACAGGATGAGGGGGAACGTGCTAAAGTTGCACCAGGGGAGTTTTAGGTCACATATTAGGAAGAACTTCTTTACTGAAAGGGTTGTTAGGTATTGGAACGGGCTGCCCAGGGAAGTGGTGGAGTCACCATCCCTGGAGGTCTTTAAAAGACATTTAGATGTTGAACTTAGTGATATGGTTTATTGGAGGACTTGTTAGTGTTAGGTCAGAGGTTGGACTCGATGATCTTGAGGTCTCTTCCAACCTAGACAATTCTGTGATTCTGTGATCCTGACACAGTAAGCATTGGTGATTTGTCATAGGATGTGATTATCCTCATCAGTTTAAAGCAGTAGCTGTTGACCTGTGTAAACAACTTAGTTGCTGTGGCAGTTCTCATTCTCCAGAAAGACAGCTGCTTTTTGACATCTCCCTTGTCAACTCTATAAATATGATTCCTGATTTTTGCTATTATTATAATTAGCTTTATGAAGAAACAATATAGGTATTTGCAGGATTAGGGTAATAACTGTGAGCTTTTAGCTATTTCCTGTACTTTATATCAGTGAAAACCTTCACTCACTACTTCCCCATTTCTTGTCTCCAACCCCTTCTGTATATTTGTGATCCCTTGTTTTCTATAGTATGCATACATAATCAGCTTTGAGTTTGTGTGAAAGGAACAAAACAAGGATCAGCTATCTCTCACTGTTCAGACTCTGACAGTTCTAAAAATTCTTACCAATGAGAATTGCAAGCAAAACAGCTGTAATTTGAAACATGCCGTTATTCGTTGTGATGTGAGTTGCAGTTTCTCAGACCATCTCAGTGTTCCTTATCTTCCACCATCAAGACGCACAGATTGGGCTCACAGTCCCAAAGTTGTTACAGTGCCTAATTTCCATTGAAACATTGGAAGTGCAGTGCCTAAAATTTTTTTGAAGATCTGTAGCTTCAGTATTTCAGCTTACTGGAGCAATACATTAATGTAAAACTATTTTTATTTGTTCATTAACTTTAATCTTTTCATCCTGGTTTTCTCTGTCCTTTCACAGGGGAATGTAACTATGGAGGAAGAGTAACAGATGATAAAGACAGGCGGCTTCTCCTGTCCCTTCTTTCTGTATTCTATAGCAAGGATATAGAGCAGGACAAGTATATGCTTGCACCTGGAGATGACTACTACATACCACCACATGGTCCATATGAGGTGAGGAGATAACAGATATAAACTCTCCCTGAATTGTTGTGAAGAAGTTTATCTACACTGCACTTTTATATTCTAAACACAACAAATAGAAAAAAACAACAACAACAAAAAATGAGATCACAAGGCCATGCCACACTGTACAATTTAAGTATGAAATATGATTCTGGTACTTAATATCACACCAACAGAGATGTAACAATGTACAGTATCTTCCCATATTCTGATGCATGTTGATGCAGAGAGCAACCTCTATGCAGGTTTTCAGTACAGTTCTGGAAAACCAGCACGAGTCAGGCTTAAGGAATTTACAGGGTAGTTCGGTACTCTCCTGCAACCACTTCTGCCTTAATAGCAATGATTGGGGTGAGAAGTTAGAATGGCAGGTATATACTCAATTTTGGCCCCTTTTTCCCTTCTACCAGCTACATGGATATCACAAATAGGTGTGATTTGAGCACACTTATTTAGTCTGCAGTTGTAAGCGTTAAACATTCCTTGCGTGTTCTTTTATGTACATTTATTTTCCATGCTTTCACTTGCTACTTATATGAGTGTAGAAAGAACAATTTCGCAGTGAGTCTTTGAGCAGTTCAAAACTTTTATATATATATATATATATATATATATTTATTTATTTATTTATTTATTTATATTTATCTGTGCAGCCTGGATGTCAATTCCTGGATGGTTTAACTGGGAATTTACATGTGTGGTTCTAAATGGGAATGTTCTAACAAAGTTGGAATTACTGATCATTTATGAATATATTATTGCATAATTTCTGTTATTTAATTGTTTCCTTTACAGTCTTACATTGAATACCTAAGAAGCTTGCCAATTACAACACACCCTGAAGTGTTTGGGCTTCATGAAAATGCAGACATCACCAAGGATAACCAAGAGACTAATCAGCTTTTCACTGGAGTGCTCCTGACCTTACCTAGAGAAGCAGGGGGAGGTGGCAAGTCCCCTCAGGTAACTGGGAAAGAAAGATCAACCTGCAGCCTGGAAAAGTGCCCTTTCCTCTTATGCCTTGGTTCTCAGAGTAATCCAACACCTCTCATCACACGAGGGTTGTGTAGATGTGTAGAGAAGAGGGTGTAGATGCATAGAGAAGTAGATGGATTTGAACTAGAAGAACCTTTAAAGATGGAAGATACAGTAAAGACTTTATATTCAAATAGGTATATCTAGGTATTAAAATACCACACAACCCCACCTAGTTAAATAGAACATGTAATTTGAATAAGAAAATTTCTGTCATATACCGTGTTTTATAACAGCACTTAAAGTGCTTCACTTCAGTCACGAATTGAAGCTAGAGCACAGTTAACAAGCACAGCTCCTAGAGAACCTCAAATCAAATACCTCTCTAGGCACTTCTACAGTATGACATTCAATTTCGGTCTACAGATTTGAATGTTAGAGGTTCATGTACTAGCCTGACATCAACCATTATTGGTTGCATGAGTTTTCCTGTCATCATTAGGGGACATACTCCAGAGTGCTAGGAAATAATATCAAGCTAGTCAACTGTCAGGCAAGCAATATAGCCATAGCTAGAGGTGAAAGTCTTCGTCCTGGTGAAGTTTGTGCTATAACGGCACTTCCACTCTATTTTATTCTTCATTGAATGCTCAGTTTTTGAGGTATGATTTTTTGCTTTCACTTGGCTGCTTCAGTTTATACAGTCCCAGACTTAAATCTCTGTGTATGACTTGTGTGGCACAAAGACAGGCCAATCTGGCATCTTGTCCTAGTGGCTCAGGTTACTTGGGCCCAATCCATGCCCCTTTGAGATGACTTTTCACACCCCCCTGATATCCTGTATTTTATACACATGGATTCTAGAAAAATTGAATTGATGGAGCCTCATTTCTTGGGAGGGTGTATAGTGATTGTATTCTCTGATGTTTAATGCGCTGAAAATTAAGCTTCTCTCATGGCTGGGATGTTCACATTTTCATTATTCCCATGCTGCATACTTTGTCTTTTCCTTCATTGTGGCAATAGTAGGATTATGCTCATCTGTCCTGCTGCCTGTTACCTCAGAATTTGCCTAAAACCTTTTTGCAAATTAAACTCCAATTGTTAACAAATGTAAAATTATTGAGAAGAGAGAAGGAGCAAGCAGGCACATGCAGAGACAAACAAGATGATGAACAAAGAGAGTATGATCATGTAAGCATTAGGAAAATGGACTAAAATACTTATATGGCTATACAGCAAAAACATAAAGTCCATAATGTTTTGAGGAATTTCTTGAATAGAAATAGGAAAAATGAAAAGTCCTAATTCACAGTAAGTTTGTGATTTCAGAAAACTGTTGAAGATTTGGCACAGGACATCCTAACCAAATTACCAAGTGACTTTGATGTTGAAGAGGTTATGAAGATATACCCAGTACTTTATGAAGAGTCTATGAATACAGTTCTTAGGCAAGAACTGATCCGATTTAACAGGTATGGTTCAATGTTCTGTGTAGCATTCCTAAGACTGAAAAATTCTTGTTTGTCAGTGCTAGCTGCTGACAAGCTTTGAACAGTTAAAAGCCTTTCACAATACATGCTTCTTAAGATGGTAGATTATGCTTTAGATGAACCTTATTAGAAAAACCTGAAAGCCGCAGCTGAGTACCTGAATATAGAAACAGAACCTACTTTCTTGGAGTGTGAACTTAAATCAGAATTGAATTTGTTTTGTTGAGATGGGGCAGCCTACATTATTCTTTTTAAGTTATATCAATTACCTTATATTCACAACACACTACATTAGCTACTGTCAGGATCTTAAAACTCTTGTAATTTGATTTCTCTTGTCTAGAACAGGAATTTTCCCTATCTTTCTTTTCTGTATGTGTGTGTGTTTGTTTGCTTTTTCCAAGTTAAATAAGAGTTTTGATTACTACATGTGGGATAAAGATTTTCTGACAGGATATTCCCAAGCTTTGATCAGCCCTTCCTTCAGGTTGGAGTTGGAGGTCTATAGCCAGATAAAAGTATATGTAAATAATGAGGTGGCAATTTCTTTTTTATCTGAAGGCTTACTGAAGTTGTTCGGAGCAGCCTTGTTAATTTAGGCAAAGCCATCAAAGGGCAAGTGTTGATGTCATCTGAACTTGAAGATGTTTTCAACAGCATGCTAATGGGAAAAGTGCCATCAATGTGGACTGTCAAATCCTATCCATCATTGAAGCCGCTGGGCAGCTATGTGTCTGATTTGCTCTGTCGTTTGAACTTCTTCCAGGTATGCTAAACTGAGACTGACAGGTCTAAAGACTGGGTAGTTGAAAGCTGAATGGATAAAATTTGTATCTGTACTGTCCTCACTCAGCAGTTCCCCCAGTAGCTCCAGATTGTGAACTATTTGCATACATTCATGACCAAATACACACTACATTAATAGCATTGGAATTTGCTGGGCCACTGCTCTGAAGGGTGAGTCCAGGAATATATTCTTTGGTGCTACTCCTGTGCAGCATTTAGTAGTTTCAATTTTTCTACTTCTAGAAGATGTGTTTTATTTTGCATTGATGTCATAATGATTTCTCTGCTCAAAGAACACTGAGCTAGGAGTAAGAATGCTTTAGAAACAAACCTATGGTGTATAAGAGGCACTATTAGATTTTATGTGTGTGACTGAATTTCTTTGAAGTTAAGTAAACAGTGACACAACTTCCACACACCTTTTGAACACGCTAATTGATTCTTTACTCAGCCTTCCATTATTTCCCTCGCATTCTTAGTGTACTCGTTAAATTGCTTAGAGTTTCAGATGTACCTTGAATTGCTGAGGTACTGAGATGTAGTGGAATCCCATGCAAATCATATGACGAGAAACCTAAAAAGAAGTGTCTGGAAGTTTTGTATGAGCAGCAGAGTTTCATGGTTCCTGAATTAGAGTACTATATGAGTTTCTTTAACTTGGCTCCTAATGGCTTAGGCTAGTGTGGGGACATTCTGTCCTTGCCTTTCTGCCTTTGTGATTTCCAACACAGATACTAGTCCAAGATCTCCTTGTCTGGCATCTTTGTATAGGAATGATTCTCACTACAAGGTTCTTATTTGTTGGCTGTAGTGATAGATTGCCCTTATAGTGATAGAAAAAGATACTATGTGAGAAAATCCAACCTTTTTTCATGTTAGGAAATCAGTGTTTACAAGACTGTAAGAGAGGGTATATTGATAAAAGTATTCCTTGTTTGTTTGTTTGCTTATTGCTGACTAGCATCTAGACTCACATTATTTATAACCATAATATGGTTATGCTACTTTTTGAAATTTCTTTCAGTAGCGCTGAGTTCCAGTTGTTGAATGAGTAATTATTTTTGTTACCATCTAAAATAACTGACTTTGGTAATTTGCATATATATTTAGGGACAACGTTTTATATATATATATATATATGTATAGTGTGCATTTATATGTATATTTATATATACATGTCTATATGTATATGTACACACACATATATATGTAATTTATAATATATATGTGTGTGTGTGTATATATATATGTATAAAATATAGAAATTTATAATATATGAACATATACTGAATGGTAGTATCCAGAGCATCCAATCAAGGCTTAGATCTTATTGTGCTGTTTAACTCTATCTCAGAAAAAGACAACCCTTTCTGGTGAATTTATACAGTGAAGCCACAAAATGTATATTTAATTCTATTTGTTTTTTTTTCTCTCCATATTCAGGACTGGGTCACCAATGGGGCACCCACAGTCTTTTGGCTGTCAGGATTCTACTTCACGCAGTCTTTTTTGACAGGTGTTTTACAAAACTATGCTAGAAAATACACCATACCAATTGACCATATTGGATTTGAATTTGAGGTAAGAAAATGCAGAGGAATTCTGTTTTTCTTGAACAGCTTGAAACATGTTCTGAAGCAGCAGGGAACAGAGTTTTCAAATGAAAAGAAATTGTATTTAAATGAGTAATTTCGGATTATCACGTACAGGATTTAATATACTCCAGATAAAAATAAAATAAAGCAAATGGTTTCATCATTCCAGGTGATGAAAGAGGAGCACACAATGGAAAAAATGCCGGAAGATGGAGCTTATATAAAAGGCCTTTTTTTGGAAGGTGCACGATGGGATAGAGAATCCTTGGTGATTGGAGAATCACTTCCAAAAATCCTTTATGATTCCTTACCCATAATTTGGCTGAAACCTGGAGAAAGTTCTAGATTTCGTCATATGAATATCTATTCATGCCCTGTATACAAGACAAGTGCAAGAAGAGGTGTCTTATCTACTACTGGCCACTCAACCAACTATGTTCTTTCAATTGAACTCCCTTCAGACAAGCCCCAGAAACACTGGATAAATCGAGGTGTGGCAGCACTATGCCAGTTAGATGACTGAGAGTATGCAAGTCAAAACACTCATATTTTGTAATTAAAAGATACACTTTACTCCCCAATGGCTGCCTTTATTTTATTTATTTATTTTTTAACATCACTACCTCCTGCTGTCTTTAAAGCAGCTCCCAATTTCCTTTGTTTTTTTAGTCATTCTCAGCCACTAGACAGGAGTGAGTGAAAATAGAACACTGCAAACAGAAACTTATTTCAAAGGCCTGTGCTTTGTCTTGCAATACATCAGAATAAACAGAACTCCCATCAAGCTGTGTGCCATCCACATTATTGCAAATCTTGTGAAATTCTAATATTATCAGCTTGCTGTTGTCATGGCGCCTTTGTTCCCCCAATGAAATTGGGCCCAAAGAGTTTTGCTGCTAATTTTAATGGGAATCTAAGCCAGAGCTCTTGCAAATAGGACTCTCTGGATTTGCTTACAACTTCTGTGTCCCAGGATAATATAGAGCAAGGAGGGAGGGCACAAGCATAGACTGTTCTCAACATGTAAAACTAATCCTCCACTAGAATTAACTGCCAGAGCTGTATTATAGAACTATAATATCTGGCACTCTTTGAACACGTGCCTCAGAACTTCCACGGAAGAATTCTATATACCACATGCATTGGGAACCTGCCATTTCTCAGAGCAGTATACTTGTCTCATAATTTCTTAACTTTCTAATTTCAGTATTACTTACATACATATCCCAAGTACCCGATAAATGGAGCTATGTTTCCTTTCTCCCATAGTCTCAGTTCACTTCTTTGTCTGGCCCTCTTGCATGTGAGACTAATAAACCACCTGATATTTTGTAATTAAGCCTTTCATCAGAGAAGCTCAAGGTAGCTTGCAAACATTAATTAAAAATAAAATAGCCTGAACATCTTCAAAGCGCTATGCAGTAATTAACTAATCCCCACAGCATGCCAAGATGGTACTAAAGATGGATCATTAGACTTTTTGTACACACAGTATAAGGGAAACACAAAGATCAAGACAAGCATTTAAAAACAAAACAAACGCATAAACATCCACTAATTTCAGGTCTTGTATTTTTTTTTTTCATTGCCCAAATTGCAGCATTTTAATGACTTGCTTGAAGCCTCACAAAGTCAGAGATGTAGCTTTAATTCAGCAATTCCTAGTATCCTGCTACAGTGATACTACTAGGAACTTATCTGTTGTGTCATGCTTAGCTGTTACAGGAGAAAAGTGTTCATTATTGTTCTATTAACCACTGGTTTGTTTTATATAGCTATTCACGAAATAGCAACGTTTAAGAATGGCAACACACAGGTAAGCAAGAAGTAGTAAGAAGTATTACAGGTATGTTGTACAGTGTTCTACATAATGAAATCCATAGGTAATTAGTACAGTATCTTTATGTATGTACCCTATCTGATGCCTCATAAGTAGTACAGTATGCAGGCATTCAGTGCATCATGATTGCTACATGGTGACTAGAGCAAAGATATCAGCAAGAACACTTAATGGATATTTGTTTTAATAAAGGGAACAGAGGCATACAGGTCTCTCAACTTACTGATAGGGAGAAACTACCTGTAACAATTCAGATGAAATTATGTTTGACACCTACAGCAAAGATAAAATTTGTTGTATATGAATGTTACATGGTCACCCACAATGACATCATTTTTGAGATGAGAACTATATTTCAGAAGTTCTATAAGTAAATTAAGATTAATTAAAATTTCTCCTTTAGAAACATAATCCTTTCTTAGTTTTCATAAAAGTAACATGGACAGTTTCTACTTTTCATATCATTAAAACTAACTGAAATTTAGTACATATTTAAACAAAGTGGTAATTATGATACTTTTGAATGGCTGCATCTAATTGTTGTGATTATCAGATCACTGATTAGGTCACTGTGACATCAGATAAAACAAATCAGTCACTAGCCTGTTTGCACATAGTCCAAGGAGCCTGTACCTGGCTGTAGATCTTTCCTTGTGGATCAGTCAGTTGAGTCACTGCTCTTGAAAGGAGCTTTCTTTTTACATTTGAGCTTATGCATGTAACTGACTCTGATCACTTGATGTGAGAGAAGTTAAAATTTTAGGACTGAGTTTCTCCCTCCTTCTTTGGATAATGCTAGTTCTGTAAACAGTCCTCTAAAGTAAGCCATTATAAATTAAAAGCCAGACTCAGTAGTGTATGCTAGCTGAATTGTATTTTTTTGAGATCAATTACTTTTGAACCATTGAAAAATATGGAGTCTGTTGTGTGGGTTTCTTTTTACTGTCTTTTCGTGAACAAACACTAGCTGATAGTTATTTAAATGACACAGCTTTGGGTCTTGTTACTTGTTACAGTGGCTTTGCTACTATATTGTGTACAAAGGCTGTGTTGATATTCTAAATGTTTCTTCTGTGTTAATGTTTAGATTTGAGATTAAGGCATCTCTTAGAACATATTTAAAGATGTAATTCAAGGTTTTGTAGATGTGACCAAAATATCTATGTAAGAGAGAAGTCCTTAAGAGAGGGTTCATTTATCTGTCATTTGCTATGTCCCCCTTTGCCAGGGATCAGGTACAGCTGAATTGCTTTAGCTGATGAATACTGAAGTCTTGAAGAGGTATGTGATTTCCTGGGCTGCCCTTACTATTAGAGATAAAGCAGTGGAATTTACTCTGTTAGAGAGATTTTTCTGTGATTCTTTTGATTCTTGAAAATGAACTTCCCAACTTTTTATTGAGCACTGTCTGCGCCTTCCTGAAGAATGATACACTCACTGTAAAAAAAGGCAACCCAACTCTTAGTTGGACCAACTTTAATCTCATTATAAAAAGGAAAAAAAAAGGACATATGAAATTCCTTGTAGCAGTAGTAATAGAATTCTTGACTTAAGACTTAAGATTTCCCTTTCTCAATTAGAAACTCGTATTAAACAAACCACACACACACACACAAACCCAACCTGTAATTATTACAAATCATAAATTCTCAGCCTTACTAATAACTCAAAGCAGATGGAAAAAAATGCAGTATACAGGCATTACAGAACAAGAGAGATTCGTTCCTTAAAAACAGCAGATAGACTTTCAGCTGGGGATGCTGTAAGACAGGTTAGGTTAGTACATTTTCTCAGGAAATGCAAACTTTTCTTACACCTTATCTGCACAAAAGCTGTTTCAGAAATAGGAAGGATCACATCTGATTTTAACACTGTTGGGCTGCTAAAAGAGAAAAATATACAATGAGAAGGCAAAAAGACAATATAAAGGCCCCAAACTCTTCTACTGACAGGTTCCTGTAAGCTAGAATCCAATTAGAGAAAATAGGGAAAGGTGCAGGTCTCTCCTGTAATTAGTATGCTTGACATTGAATTCATAGGTATGATCGAATAAGTGACTGTCCTATTTGTGGATAAAAGCGGGATATTACTGATATCAGTTCTGACAGACTTGTAGTAGGGCCCCACAAGAGTGAGGTTGCCTTTTTTTCTCCAGATCTAAATGGGATTACAGGAACAAACTTGCATTACTAGGAAGATGTATCAGATGACTGATTCCTTCTTAAACTGTTTTGTGATACTTCACTTGGCATAGATTGGGTCACTGTGGCAACTTAATCAGAATTTCTTCACCCCTAGAAAATATTAAGTGGGCATATTCAGGTTCCAAATCTGACATCTGCTTAAATGATCATTGCATAATGATCTTAAATGACTGTAGTGTTAAGCTTAGGTTTATAAGTGCTCGGCTGCATTTGTTGTAACCTTTCTAATGATGGAGTTAGGGAGAGGATTTCCAGGGAAGAGATATTATTTGGATATTCAAGGCCACATGTCCTGTCAACAAATCACCCATGCATTGTCTACTAGTTACCTTGCAGGAGAGTTTAGGAAGCTGACTCAGGTTTTATTTCTAAAGAATATCCAATTAATCTGACAGGTTATTAGTCTAAAGCATCTCCTGACTAGCATGATAAATTGGAAAGAGACAGTATTTACTGGAAGGAGAGTAAGAGGAGTTAAGGAAGTACAGGAAAGAGTGTACACTGACTGAATCCAGTGCGTGATAAACTCTTAAGAACTCAGAGGCATTTCAGTGCAGCATCTTTTTGCAATTAAAATTAATGTGTAGGAATACTTATTCACAGAAGTTACGTGGTCTTTGGAATTTAAAGGAGTACCAGTTGAGACATCTGCCAACCTTTGACCTCAAAAACAAAGGACTCTTGTTTGAGACTGGTTCTCTTGCCTCATACAGTGTTTAACTTGAGCTGTGAAAGAATGGCTTTGCTCTCCAGCCTTGACAATAGAGTTGATGTAGTCCTTCCTTTAGCTGAACAGCCTGAGGTTTTAACGAATTTCAGTCTTTGCCTCCTGGTGCTAGAAAGTGATGAGGATCAGTCAGCAGTTAATCATTTCTCAAACACTTACTTTGGAAAATTAATAGGCTGTTAAGCATTTAAAAGCATCTCAAATAATGTGCTGCTATTACAGAAGTTCAACTTTAACTGGATTTTCAGTTAAACAAGTTGGATACTCATCTGAGTTTCTGTAGTCTACTTGAGCCTTTTAAAAAATTGAATATTTATATTTCCCTTCAGAAATAAACTTAAATTCATACTGTTATTTCAATTTTGTGTAAAATGTCCATTTTAAGGATGGATGCTCACTCAGGAAAGAGTTGTGACTATAACACAGACAGTCAATTTAGACTGCTTATTTACATGACTGTATGTCTGATGAGTCACAGCATCAGTATCTTCATTAGCCACATAAATTTTAAAAATTAAAAAGATTAAAGTCATAGTTTCATGACAAAGAATAAGCCTAAGCTTTCTTTCAAAACCCTTGTCTCTACAAGGAATGCTTTGGTTCAGCTGGCATATCTCCACATTGATGTGTAAGAACTAAGGACAGGAAAGATTGAGAGTTCTTTCAGTGAAGGACTAAGCAGCACATAATGTTATTTTTACTGTCTCTGACTTAACTCTCCTCTTCCTAGGTTAAAGGAGTTTTGTGTTTTCTTTGCATCAGTAAATTTGCAAAGCTCCCACTGACAGGCAAAACAATGGCATTTAACATGTTCAGTGCAAAGTACTTCCCACATAAGGCATTCTAAGGAAATAATTATATGGGAATAGATACCTTTGTGGACTGGAGCCATAAAAGGTAGTCAGAAATTGGACTAGCCAGTACCTGTCATGCTGACTAGCTCTTCTCATTGTTTCCTTGTACTTTCTCATCTGCCTGTTTTTTTTTTTCCAATCTTGTAAGTACATTCTTGGGGGAAGAACTGTCATTCTGTTCTGTATGTCATCAGTAAAAAACTTAACGTGAACATAATTGCTGAGAAAGCCACGGTGCTGATTTTGTTGAAAGACTAAGCATGTAAAAATGCACAGGGAAGATTAATTACCTTAAGTTTGCTTCTGCAGCGATACCCTTAAGGGAAAGTTTTCAGTCAGTTCATACATGAGAACATGAGGAATCCAACACTGGAATGTTTTGCTCTTAGTTGTGTAATGGGATTCCAAGCTTTGCATTTCATCTCCATGCCCTCTCCAAAGGAAGGTGAAGCTGACATAGAGGCTCCACACCATTCCTGTGCAGTTTGCAAAAAGGAAAAAACAAATGGTGGCATTTCTGCTGTCTCTTTGCTCCTGTTCCCTTAGAAAATACACTTCACCATAAGGGCACTATGAAACCAGCACATTTCTCTAGGGACAACAGGCACAGCAGGAACAGGAGAGGAAGGAGTGCAGCTGCATGTGGCAGTCACCACATTCCCACTTGAATTCATAAGCTCTTGAGGCACTGTGACCCGCCTTATTCTCCCGGACTTTCTTGCTTTTTGCTGACACAAGGCACTGCCTTAACTCAAAATTGAACATATATAATCCTCAAACCTCCAAAGAACCCTGCTACAGATTAACAAATCTGTAAAACTGCTGTAATTTGTCCTGATGCCAAAGTAATCTTCGTATCACACCTCACTCCTTGAGAAGTGCTACTTTTATTGATGAATCAATGGTTGAATAGTATTAGACCAACCTTATCCATCATATGCATTACATCAGTTATCTTTCTGGCCTCAGAAAATGTGGGAGCAAGTGACCAAAACAGCTTTGTTCACAGTTGTGCACAAAAATCACCTGAATTACAGTCCAAACACATCACAGTCCAGTGATGGGTTATGAAATTTCATCATGGGATTTCAGGTATATTGGCTTAGAAATCTTCCTCAACTTTTCCTGCTGTCGAAATGTACGGCCTTGTTTATGGGCAAGACCCATAGGAGGCAGATGAATCTGGAAAAGAAAATCCCATCAGTTAGGTGCGAATGGAGAAACTACCTAAAAAAAAAACACCAAAACCACCACCACCGACAAAAAAATAAAATCAAAGCAAAATAGCATATATACACGTTAGATTTCTTTGAGCTTTAAATACTTTTCTCACACTTTGGAGAGGGTAACTGCACTGTCTTAAACCAGGTTTTTAGATTTCTAGGCAGAGAATTCTCTGAAGAGCGATTAATAGCATGACTTTGAGGCCTTAAACATTGTTTTTATTAAAATCCTATATATTTTAAGCTTTAGTAACTCTGTTCTTCAGTTTGAGATGTTGAAATATGACTGCTGGCACTACTCCAGCACAGCAAGACCCAGAAAACCCTATACATTTCTGAGCACAATTCTTAAAGCTTTACTCATACCCAGCTAGCAAGCTACAAAATAACCCCAAGCTGTGTGTATTGAAAGACTGCCTTCTTATTGTCAGAATTATATATACTATATTCAAATGCACACTCAATGTCATTGATTCTACAAGCAGAAGGCTCGATAGGTGACAGGTTTTTCTTTTGATTGACAAAGTCTTTATACTTTTTAAGACTGGGAGTAGGAGTCTTGCAGCTATATCCCCCCATAAGCAATTGAAAAAATGTAGGTGTTAGCAGTCAGATGCTATTGTTGCTGAAACTATCACCCTTTAAGACAGCTGTTTAGGTGCAAATAGTAGTAAAATTACTGACTAAACCAGCAACAGACATTTCTAGAATCTGAAAAACAATGATCATCCAGTTTATGTGAGAGTGATGATATAGGACTGATCCTTTAAGATTTAGGAGCTGCTGCAGAGCTTATGTTTTGATGCCTGTTTCTAGGAGCACAGCTTGCCAGGTGTGCATTGTTGTTCTGTATACTGGAGCAAAAGAGTGAGCCATGTATGAAAGAGATGCTAAAAATGCCTATTCTATGCAAGCATCTGATAAAGACATAGATTAATTTGTACCATGACCAGCTCAATAATGAAACTATAGATGTGAAAATGGAAACTAATTAACAGGAGTAGGAAGGAAGTCTCTGTGGGATACAGCATAAGGTAATACAGACAGAAATGACTGGACAATGAGGAACCAATATTGCACGGTGCAATAGAAGATACTGTTACAACTTCCAGCAGTTTCACTAATCTAAGGCAGGTTCTTCTCTAGGAACAGGTGAAAAGAATCAGCAAGATAGGAAGGTGTTTTTATAAGACCCGATTTATGTCAGAGAGAATAGTTACAAGTAGTATAGGCTATGAAAGTTATTACATCTATGGCAGATGTAATGAAATATTTTGAATCTGTTTTATTCTCTTTTAATTATGTAGAAAGATGATCAAATGGATTTGATTCTGTTACCTTTTTTTCCTACAAGTCATTGGTCAGTCAAGGCTGCCTAATAGTCACAGTCCCTTGGAGTTTAACTCAGACAACTACATTTAGAGAGCTAAGTGGATACTGATGAAGTCTTTGTGAATAGATTTATACTCACAGGTCTTGGGTAGGGGATGTTATAATGAAGTCCAATTTCTATTCTTGCCTCACATTCTTCTATGCACTGCTTAATCAACTTTGGATCTGTTACCTAAGATTTAGAGTTAAAAAAATATATATATTTTTTGTACAAGTACAACAACTAGCAGTTGGAAACTCAAGTATAAATAATGTGGCACAGCCACATGACTTGCTTTTGGGCAATCCCAAGGATACAATGATTTTATTTTGCACATCCATAAAATTTAACATTAGCCTTTGCCATGACACAATAGTTCTAGGCATTAAAGGCCTAGAGGTTGTCAGAACTGACAGTATGGTATGAAAGGAGGGTTTTACCCAAACATGGTATTTTATCCGTAGAAGCAATACACGTATAAACTACCATTACATCCATGAAAAAACATACTCACTCATTCATCACACTGCAAGGTAGCTAGAGGAGAAAAAGAGACTCTTTGGGCTACATTCTGTTATCGTTCCATTGAGAAAATCCCTTTGAAGTCAGAAATACGGTGTTAATTAGGACTTAAATTAGTTTTTATTTTTGCATCAGTGGAATTTAGTCCCACACTGAAATGGGATATAAAAGAATATTATGACCTTGGATTACAAAAAGGACATCTGACTACCATGTAGTCTGTTTTGACCCTTTTGAAAGAATTCTGAAATGTCCTTAAGAAAAAATAAATGAGACTTTTATGAAAAGTGCCAATAATTGCTGCTTTGAAATGAGAAAAACAAGTATAAGATGCTACTGAGCACAACTTGCCTTTGCATGGGTAATGATACACTTTGCTAGCTTTCTAAAAGATCAAAAGGTGCTTCAATTACATGGGCAGTATCTTTGGAATTAACTTCTTTTTCTTGGAGCTTTTTAATGAAAGCTCCAGACCTTTTAGCCTTCTGTAGGAGTTAAAGATCTGAAATGGTTTGAGTTTTCTTATTAAATTTCACCCCTGAAATAATAAACTATAACTCAAATATACCTTATGATGTGTTTATACCAGCATTTCTGGTGGAGGAAATTTGGGGAAATCATTCTTAAATTCATACCTCAGCATCCAGTCACTAAGAGAATACAAAGCACAAAAAAAGAATCATTCAGAAAGTCAAATCTGTAAGGACACCAACTTACATCTTTGTTTTTTCGGAACAATGTTTTGGCTTCATTCTTAATGTAATCTTTCTCTTTAAGAGTTTCTTCTACCTGTCCTGATGCTGATTGCCATTTTTTGGCTATCCGGAATATCTTGCGGTAAAGGCCAAGAACTTCTTGTCGAGTAACGGGTGTCATCTAAAAAACAAACAAACAAAGAAAATAACACAAAAGTCCAAATGTATACATGAACACTTGGGCTGTTAAAAAGGCCACCAAACCTAGTTTTTCACACAATTGAATTAGTGCAAAAATATTTCCACCATCTAAAGGTCTGCTGTGTCTTATGAGAAGAACTGAAATAGCTGTAAGCAATAATGAGCTGATGAAAGCTGAAGACTCAGTCCATTAAAGCATTTAAACTAATACTTAAATCTGCCTCCATTCAAACAGCTTGAGCTCCTGCTCAAAGTTAAGCACCTGCTGTAGTGCTTTGCTGAATCAGAGTCCTGGTTCCAGAATGGCCAGATTTTGTTTCCCTGCTATTTTGCAACAGACATTGGGCAAGTCACCGAAACTCTTACCGAGTGTCCCCTTTTCTAGTGTAACAATGCTGACCCTGTCTTTGCAAAGTGCCTTGAGACCTGTGAATACAGTACGTGATAAAACCACTACAATATTGCTGGAAACCAGTATCGGTGTCAGCTGCCGAGAAGCTTGTTCGTGATACCATTACAGTATGTAGTAACGATTCAGCCGGAGTTTGATGTGATGAAAAGGTGATGAAAGCAATGTTATCTAAGCACTGCAACAGAGGCAGACTACCTGCAGATTTAGGAAAGTCCTGATTGTCTTGATTTTCAGAGAGCTGACTGCCTGCTGAGCCCCCTGAATCAGCCTCCAAGTGTGCTGGGAATCTTTATCAGAAATCAAAAGTGAAATCCTATTCTCATTCTATGTAAATGAGTACTTTGTCCTGGAACCAGTGCCATGACTTCATCCCAGACCAGAAACATCCTAGAGACAAATGCACTGCTGGATTAGCAAGACCGCTCTTCCCCAGAGTCAGATTCTACTCCACGTGGGTTAGATTTGCTGAAACCATGACTTCTGCTTTAGGAATTGTCAAAGGCACCTTACTGTCCAAAAGGAAAACGCAGCAGGACTGCAAAGTGAGTAAGTGTATGGGTGCAATGAGGAACAAGAGTCAGGGAGAGGACATCTGAAGGTCTCAGGATCCATTTGCCAACCTGGAGCTCTGGTTACTGTGGCTAAAGCTACCCTGCAATCAGACCTGTGCACTGGAAATGGTTCCTCTGAAGTTTGGAGCAGGGTAATTCAGTCTGAGCTGTCCTCTGGAGGAAGCACTCTCTGCCTTAGTGGTACAGAAAATCTGCAAAACTTTCACAACTTGGTATTTATCTCCCTGCAGTCTGTGGGAACTCCTGTTACTGTGGAAAGCACAAGAGGGTTTTGAATCAGGCCATAGAGCTCTCAAGGGGCTGCAGCCGCCCTTCAGGTAATATTGCAGCACAGCCCTCCTGTTGCTTCACACGTTCACACGATCTTTCCCTTACCAAATTTGGTTACAGATGCTAACCTGAAGACCGGATTTGGCTCACAGTTTTTTTGCTAAGAAATCCAAACTTTTAACTCCTAGCCCTTTTTGTCTTAAGCATTGCCATGATCTAAAGGCTTGTTTCATGAACTCCATTGTGGACCTGAAGAAGTATAGATATAAAACTATTTTTATCTGGTTCTTAAGACAGAACATTTTTGTATTCATATTTTAAAACGTTTAACCAATCGTATATTTTCCCCACATATAAAAATGATCCTTCCTACCCAGAAGAAATTATTTCTAGCAAATGTTTAGGAAACAAATATTTGCAATAAAGAAGATAGGTAGTCCCAACTCATCAAACACTTTGGAATGAATGCTTCGCTTTATCCACTCTACAGCTCCGTTTCAGGCAAATAAATAAATAAATAGTCATACTCAAAGCTATGCATGCACTTGTATCTGAAAAATCATCGCTTCCCTCTGCTGAGTGCGTTATTTTCCAGAGAATGAACAGCTCAGTTACGAGGGCTGACCTGGCACAAGCCGAGTCCCAGATCATGGCCTCACCTCCAGCCCCTCCTGGCCTCACCCCGTTGCTTTCATTCGAGGGTGTCACCTCTGGCGTTGCTGCTAATGCTCTTTGTTCCCTGATGACAGCTACTAAAAGGGAGTTCTGAACTGGAGAATTTGAGCTTAGGTTCTCATGTAATCCATACAGCAAAAATAACAGGAATAATTTCAGGGGAAAATAAGTTTAGAATCCAGGATTAAACTCTGACCTATGCATCAGACAATTTCTGAGGCACAGCTCAGGGCCATACATGCCCTTAGCTCGGAGCTGTAATCACACCTACTGCTTTTGGATTTTGACTAAAACTTTTTTTTTTTTTTTTTAAATCCCCACGGGTTGCTTCTGCTTCTCCACCTTGAATTTACTTTTTCCTTTCTTTCATTTCTCAGTGTTGGAATGGATACAGGGCTGCACAGCCCCTCATTAAGATACCGGCTGCAGTTTTGCATGGTTGCTTCTCCTTCCTGCATGTGATAGATGATGTAGAACACATTAAGCAGATTTCCAGGTATACTCAGCAACCAGCTGCTCCCATAGGTGATTCTAGTCAACAATTTCTACAATACAGACCTGCTCATAAACCATTCCTGCAGAGATACAGAAATGAAGGTGTGAGGAGCTCACCCTCACTATCCTCTCCACCCCCTCACTATCATGGGCAAGGATGAGAGTAAAGTGGATGACATTCAAAGCATGGGTCAGACTCTGATCTCAGAGTGTAAACATGGAGTAATGCCACTGAGAAAGCAAAATTATTTTCAACATGGAACATCGTAAAAGAAACTGAAATCATTTTCCTTGGTATAAACAGAGCCCACACGGCCAGAAACGTAAGTGACGGTACAAGTCACGTATTAGGTGCAATTTCATCAAGTGACGCTACTTGTATTAGTTTTGTGGGTGTGCAAAATGACTCTGAGTGGGACAGAAAGGAAGATAAGGGAAGCTTTCATGTCCTCTTACTTACTCATCTTGGCATTTAAATCATAATTATATTTCACATCTCTGGAATGCTAAGTGGATGTTACACCACTTTCCCACTAACATTCATCTTGTGGTAGTCACACCCGTTGTTTAACTTCTACCACCCTTCATTTCATGGCAAAATTCAGCCCACAGATGTTAACCACAGGCGTTTTTGTCAAGAAGTACAGGGCTATTGTATTAGCTGAGCAAATCTCAGGTGTTTACTGCAACAAAACAAACAGGGAGAGGTCAAAGGTAGGTCTGCATGCACAAACATATCAATGGGAAAAGTGGCACCCTGGTTTTGAGCTGATTGCTAGAATTAAGCCTTTGGAAATAAGCCAAGTGTTGGCTTCCAAGCAAGCATCTGCTGGATGCTGAGGCAGAGCTCTGACAATGCAGCATTGTATGGTTCTTTTGATCTACATGCAAACCCCTGTTACCAGCATGCAGATCAAGCACATGAAACATCCCAGTGTATCCAAACCTGCAAAGGAGGCTTGAGCACTTAATGAGTTACTGCATGACGAAAATGCAAATTTTTTTTGTGTTAATTAAAACAAATAGTCCTTTAGACTATAAAATGCAATAGCGAGTTCATCTTTCAGGAAACAAATATACATGCCTTTGTTTTTTTGGATGGTTTAGGTAAAAGTTCAATGATCTGAATAATCAGTGAAACACCTGTCTTCTTTTGGTATTTGCAGGTTTGCATAGAATTCACATTAAAAGTTTATTAAAAAAAAAAAAAAGGGAAGGAATCTGTCAGAGGCACAATAAGGTGACCCCAACAGTGCAGAGTCAAAACGAAGATAGGACAGAGGGCAAGCTGCATAGATACCAAATACTCATATACGAGCACCTAAATTAGAGCTGCTTCCCAGCGATGGATGCTTGGCTAAGAATGCATGTCCAGCACCTTCCTCCTACCTGCACAGCTCCTCTGCTGAAGTTGTAAGTCTATTTTATTTCATCCTTTCAAGTCAGTTATTAGCTACTCAATTTAAACATCAAATCTGCCAGCAGTGAGTGTATAAAGGATTGTAGGAAACAAAGGGTGAAAGTAATAGCCCATGGAGAAAAGGATATTCTAAAACATTTTATCTCTTCTTTTACATCCCAGCTAACTAGGGCATGCATTAGTAACACACAGACGCTTAGTGCTGATGCTGGAACCACATTTGCTCAGGGGAGAAGAAGGTGGAAAAGAACCCTGTGTGGAAGCATTTGAAAAGCACATTTGAACTTCTCAGCTGTGAAGTGTTTTATTTAGGACCAACACAATTTCAATTTGAGAGCTAGGTTGCTACTGTCAAGGACTCCTAAAGACAAGACAGACTGCTGGGCTGACTGCTTATGGAAATAAGTAACATAACTCAAAAGCACAATGTAGTGACATTATAGTATAGAACATGCTCAGCTTCAGCCCGTATGAGAATCTCTACCTCGTATTTTCAAATGTACCCTTTGGCTAACTTTTATTTGAAGAGATGCAAAAAATTGCATAGCTAAATTGCATAGCTAAATTATACCACTTAACTAAGCTAATGCAACAGATAATCAATCACTCGTTTCACAGCTATCCACAGCAACTGCAGGTCAGTAACCCGTATTCATGTTTTGTGCAAGTTTGCCAAAGCAAGTCCGCTGCTCTTAAGGGACAACAGCTGGCACCGTGAGTTGTAAGGGGTCACAGACTCCTGTGATAGCTGTGCAGGTCACTACCTTCCAGAGATACTAAATTTAAAAATCCACTTTCCACAAAAGTAATTTAATCTTCTTCTACTCAAATCAAAGACATAGTGGCTTTTAGCAGCTAGTATGCTGCAAACATTTGACCACATGTGGATGCATTCTGTAGTTAGCAAAGTGGCAACTTTGTTTGATTTTCATTTTTGATCCAATATTTGTTCCTTTTTTATTTTTTTGATTCAGACAAAACCAAATCACAGTGAAGCTTCAATTACAGCTAAACTATTCCATTCAATCACAGCTAAAGTATTCCACGGTGAATAACAAACTAAACTTCACATGGTGAACAACAAACTAAAATGAAAGATCGTATTCTTCCATGATGATGTTACATTCTCATTTTTACCAGTGATGCAAAACCTTTACATTTCAAGAAATTTCCATTAAGGATTAATTTCATTCCAAGTATTTCTCATTGTTTCCACCTACATGCTATGGTCAAAAATCTAAGCAGGTTTGGTGAAAAAGTTATTGAAACAAGTTGTTCAGTAATGGTATCAGGAAACAAGGTGACTTTCAAATGGTTTTACATTTTGTTATGCTAGTATCTTTCTGTTGGCAAATTGAAGTGATCTGAAACACTAAACACCTCTTAACTAGCCTAAGTCTTTGTACTTATGCTGTTGAACAGCTGGGATGAGAACTCCACCATTCTATTCATGCCTGGGATTTTTGACTGAACTTGGATCTCTTTTAAGCTTTCTCCTACACATGGAGCAGCCTTTTGATCAGAAAAAGGAAACCAAATGCAAAAAGAATATAATTATATAGTAAAAGGAAGGGCTTGGGTTTTATCACCAGTTTTCCCATGTAATTTCAAGTAGGTGAAAGTGCAGAAAATTAGGATTCTATAACATTATCTTCATTTGAATAAATGAAAGTAGAAACCCTTAACTACTTCCCTTAGATCACAGAGTTTTCATTCTCTTAGTCTGAGGCTGTTGAGGCATTATCTGGATTTTGTAGACATACTCTCGCTCTGGGGGTGCCTCTTGTGCTTCAGTAGCCTCAGGAAGGAAATACAAATGCTGATTTAGACTGTAGAGAGGAGGATTTAAAGCAGAAAAAATTGCTTTAAATACTCATTAATTTTCTGTTAAAAGGCATGTAGTTTCCAGGTAAATCCTAAAGCAATATGAACTTGTCTCTAGTGTCATGCAACCCTGTCACTCATAATTTCATATTTAAAAATGTTTTCTCCTCGTGCTTATTTCTTTATTAGTCATAAACAGAGAAAGAGGTTTTAATGCAGTGCAACAAATTTAGCAGAGAAAATAAAAGTCTCAGCTATCCTTGAATGGCCTTCCTTATATAATATTATTGATGCATACAAAAATATAGCAACATAGACAGAAAACCCAGCATACGTTTATGCACCTTATTCATACATTGGCTTTAAGCCAAATGCAACTGAGTGTATGAATACAAGTATTTCCCAGCACTGGAACCGCTCCCAAACTCGAGAACAGGTATAAATATTAATGCCAGCAGAGGAACAATCCTCCCTGCCCCCTTTCTCCTTTCATTCCTTGGTGCATTTATGAACATTGTGCTTCAGTTTCCAAACACTGTTGTGCAAAAGCTTCCACACATATGCTACTAAAGATTTTTAGTTGTAATTTGAGAACTATAGCAGGACATATTTTGAAAAAAATATTTGCTTTTTGGAAATCAAGTGTATGAATTCCATTCAAATTCTTAAGTTTTGCTAAGTATCAACAGTATTTGCATTTGACTGTCCTGGGTTGGCATATGGATTGGTTTTGGGCCCTTCTGCCTCATGGGCTGCACCTGGGGCACTGAAACACAGCTGTGCACAGCGACACCTGTCTGAGTGCCCTCATGTTTTTGGGAAAGGACACTCAGGGCAGGTGGTGCAAGAGATGGAGGACACCCTGGTCTATCTTGGACATGACACTGCAGCCACTCCAGCACTCTGCAGGGAGCTGGGCAGGGGAGGAAACCGGTGGGTTAAGGGGTGCTGTGGAGCTTGACTGTGCCTGGCGCTGCCAATGCTCAAATCACACAATCACAGAACGGTTCGGGCTGGAAGGGACCTTAAAGATCCCCAGTTCCCCCCTGCCCTGGGCAGGGACACCTCCAACCCAGCCCCAAGTGCTGCCAGGGCCGGGCCAGCCCCAGCCACAAAATGGCGGCGGCCGCCCCCTCCCTCCCCCCCCACCCGCCCGGCCGCCGGGGGGCGCTGCAGGCGGGGCACCCCCTGCCCCCTGCCGGCCGGGGCGCAACCAACGCGTGCAGCTGGGGGGGGGGCAGCACCCCAAATCTCCCCTTTCCCCCTCCCCTCCGCCTTCTCCCCCGCGCCTCCTTCCCCCCTTTTCCCCCTCCCTTTACCTCCACGCCTCGGCTCTCCGCCACCCCTCTCCGCACCCTCCCCGCGGCGGCTCGGCCCCTCTCCACCCCCGCGGCGCTCCGGCGGTGGGCTGCGCCTCGCCCTCCCTGCCCTCACCGTGCGTGCGGCGTCGGGCACGCAGCCTTACGTCGCGCCGCGCCGCCAGCTGACTGCTCGCCTCCCGGAAGTGATGCGGGGAGGGGGGGGGAGGCCGGCCGCCTCGCCGGGAGCGCGGCGGTGAGTGAGGGAGCGGCGGCACCGCCGGGGGAGTGGGGGGGGGGGGTGCCGGGACCGGGGGCCTCCGGAGGGCTCCGCGCCGCCCCTCGGCCCCGCTCGGGCGCTGAGGGGGCTCCCCCCGGCCGCCTGCCCCTGCCGCTGGGGCGTCCCGCAGCCCCGGGGCTCGCAGCCCCAGCGCGGAGCGGCCCCGTCCCGAGCGCTTCGGACCGGCCGGGCCCAGGCCTGAGGGGGCTGAGGGAGGTGGGGGGGGTGAGGCGCGGGGCGGCCGGGCACGGGGCGGCCCTGCCCGGCTTTGTGCGGGCGGTCCGTGAGGCCCCTGAGGTGCTGGGCGGCGGGGGGATGAAAGGCAGAAGGAGCGGGCCGCGGAGGAGCCGGCTGCCCGGGCAGCGCTCGGTTTTTATTTCCCTCGTTTCGGCTTTTGCTCCCTCTCCGGAGCGTGCCTCGCTCCCCGCCTGCTCCTCCTGCCTGGGAGGGCTGGCTCGGGCCACTCACTCTGCGGGGCTGTGCTGAGGCTCACAGCCCGCCTGCCACAACTCTTGCGTGGTCAGGGCTTGAAGCAACGTTGGTTGAAGGGATGTGCCGGTCCTGTCAGAGCCATGGTCGCTGGGTCGTCTCCTGAGCATCCGTTATGGAGTTAATGCTGCTGGTGTCGATAACTGAAGAGCCTGATGCCAAGTACTCCAATATACATTGATCCACAGCTGGTAACTTCTTTTTAAATGGTGACATCCGCAGAATAACTGATGGGGTAATGGTGTCAGTGCTCTGAAGGGCTGTAGTGGCACAGACAAAAAGCACAGAGCTGACTGAACCTTTCCAAAAGCTGCTGACAGGCCTCAGTGGCTGTTGGAGGTTTGTTGCGCGCTCTGTCTTTTCTGGGAGAACAGATGATCAGAAGATATCTCTTCTAAACACATTCTGATTATCTGTGTGAGAGCCTCTTTGTCAAGCAGTTAATGTGTGACTAAGGTATTAGTGTTTCAGCTGGGCTTGCAGTGGGCAGAGAGGAGGTCTGAGTGCTGGTGTTTCCTTGGGCACATCTGAAGTCTGCTGCGTGCTCTCCTGGTGTAAGATACTCTTCAGAAGAGGAAATGGTCCCGTGATTAATGCTGTGTGTGAAAGCAGGGAGATGTGCCTTCACGTCCTTGTCTATTCTGTAGCTTGTCTTTAAAATCTTGTACCTTCCCTGCACAGGCGTTACCTAATGGTCTGTGGAAAACCTTCACAGTCCTTTATGTGACAGGCAGCCTGAAGCTTAAAGCAAAGATTTTCTGCAGATCAGCAGAAAAAGGAGAGCTTGTGATCTGTGTTGAATTAGTTCAGATTAGTATAACTGGCTTTACAGCCTTACTGCAAATATCAGCTCTTGTAATGATTTCTAAAATCCTGATTATTTCCTAATAGCGAGTTCTATGGGGACATGAATGGTTATCATCCTTAAACAATTTTGCAGGACTCGTAATGGGGGAAACTTACAGCTGTGATACTGCTTGACTGCTCAACGTGATGTTTTTGAAACTGCTTTCAGCTTGAGACTGATAACCTGCAATGTGATCTGTAATCTCTTTTGAGGCTGAGTTAGGTATCTTCTCTGCAAGATTTCTTGCTTTATTTTGGAGTCAGACACTGTCACGTTCATAGTAAATTGTAGCCAATTTGTGTCAGCACTTCTTATAATTTGTTGATCTTGGAAATTCATTTTAATTACATCTTGCTTCTATTTAGCATTAAATAACATGAAAGAAAAAGATGATTTAGTGAATTAAGGCTGATTTTGCATCAAAACCCAGAACAGCTCTTTTGGAAGGCTTTAATTTAGTTATAGAAGTGTGTACTGAGGAAGAGAGGCTGCCAGAGCATTTGGTGGACTTCTAAGACAAAGGGACTTGTTCTGACAAATTGTGTGTGGTTGAGGGGGAGGGTCTGTTCTGCTCGGTCCTTTGGTTCACCTTAACGACTGGGAAGAAAATCGTGTATGTTGTGTGGATGTGTACTGGGGCAGGGGAGTATCAAGTAGACAGAAATGAGGTGGAGGAATGAGAGATGGACATGACTACTCCAACACTCTGAGCTGTGTAAACTTGCATTTCCTCGTGGCAGAAAATGATGGTAGGGGGGCTTGGTATAAGCAGATGCACATTTGTGATCTGCAGGAGTTTGAGTACCCCAGTACTGCTCAGAACTGTCCCATGCTGTGGCACTCTCTTTTCTTTCCTGGGCATGGGGAAGTGTCCATCGGTGTAATTAATGTAGAGCCTCAGGGCTCTGTAAAACCCATCATCCTGTTGTTTTGGCTGTTTGTGAGAACTTTCGAAGCACAGGAACAATGTCATTATTCCATTAGGCGCAGGAGTCTGTAGTAACGAAGGGAACAGGAAAACTCTGAGTAAGAAGAGACTGTAAAATTAGAGGTGTGGGGTGTCAGGAAAACAGTGCTTTCTTTCATCCTCATCCTTAAAAATAAAAGAGGAGCTGAAGGTTGCCAGCCAGAACTTTTGGAGACTGAAAGCACAATCTGTAAACACTTGAGGGACTCGCTAGTCACGAGATAAGGGGGAACCCTTTAACAGCCTTCAGCAGAATTCCCTGGCTGGGCTCCTTCTCTCTGGCTCTTTCTCCCTAGGGGTCTGCCTCTTATCTCACTGGCTTCCTTTCCTTTATTGGCCTCTGACTAATAGGCTTTGTCTTGTGGTTACTGGAAGTCTAATAATTCCTTTTGTCTCTTCCCTCTTCCTTCTTTTAAAAATACTAGATTAAATGGCTCTAATGTTTTGCAGATTATCTGTGGTGGTGACATGGATTAATTGTATGCTTGACTCTAACTTACTCAGCAGTAATGACATAGTAGCTCGACTCGAAACAATGGTAATTTCATGGCGACTTGCATTAGCAAATGTTGCCTTTCTGGTAAAGAGCCACCTGCAATTTACTGCCTGTAAACACAGGACACTCGTAAGCTGTCTGTGCCGGCTGTCTTGGTGTCTTCTGTACCATCAGTCCAGAAGCAGTCTCAAGCACGTTGTGTGAAGCGCTTGGCTCAGTCAGCTATTTTTTTTTTTTTTTTTTTAAGCTGTAGTTTGAGTCTGGTAATTACAGATCTGGGTTGAAGCCCTCCCAGGGAATGATCAGAAAACCCAAGGCTTGCGGACGTGCTCGCATCGTTTGCTTCCACCTCAGCCTCCCCCTTGCATGAGAAGGTTTTGAGGAGCTGCTCAGCGGTCGGTAACTGTCTGTTGGTGAGCTGCTGGAGCACCCCGGGGTGCTGGGGGTTGGCAAACCAGAGGGGAGCTCCCTTTGCCCTACCCTAGTGCCGTGTTCTTCGTGATGACATAAGGAGCTTCTCACTGCCACAGGTAGCTGTGGTGTGATGCTTCTATGTTCTGATCTCAGGGTTAACCAGACCAGAGGAAATACAGGGGGAAAAGGTGAATGAAAGCTTCGTGCCCAAAAGGTAATGCGAGAACAAGGCTGCTTAGACTTGGTTCGTGCGCATTTTATCCCTGTCTGGGGGGACAGCTCTCCCATCAAATGAAGGAAGGAGAGGATCAGGCTTTTATTTAATTTTAATGCTTCTCTACGTGAAGAGCGATGGTTAGGGGATGACTTAGTTGTATTAAAGAACTCTTTCACAGAGGTAGGAGTACTGTAGAGAAACTAACAAAGACATAGGTGGTAAGGCAGGATGCCAGTAAACAGAACGAGCTGTGATAATCTTCTGGTGTCTCAGAAAGAATAGTTATAAATGCTGTTCTGTCTGTGACATCTGTTTTGTGAAAGACAAAACTTACTTAGCAAAATGTGAGAATGCTGTTACTGACCTTCTGTCACAGCTTTTTATTCCCAAAAAGTCAGGCTGCTGAAGACGGTATGACAGTCGTAGTTATTTGTTGTCTCACTTTTCCTACTTAGTGTCTGTGTTTTTTTTTTAAACCAAAAGGATTTTTGTGCTCCTGAAAAATGCCAGTCTTATTTTTGCATCCAAGTAGTAGCAGCAAGTGACAGTTTTCATTTCTTACTCTGAATTTTTTTAGTGTAACACAGCTTCTCCTTTTGCAGTTTTGAAACATCTAATGCTGTCAGTCTTTTGTTTTAAAGTGAGAGGGAGAAAATCATCCTAGCACCTAATGGATATAGGAGGCGTGTGTAGCTTAGTAATAGACTCATAAATCCAAATGTCCTCGAACTTGGTCATATGCTGACTGTTCAGTATTTTCAGTACAAATGAGTCTGTGCAGAGATCCTCAAGTACTCTGCGCTTAAATGGGTGGTCTAAAAATGCCAAGGGTCTGATCTGTGAAGTATACCAGCTTCAGGCACGGTTGCCTGGGCCTGGAGTTAGTGATTATATTTCTTAAAAGACACAGGGATAGATACCTGCACACCTTGACAATTTTCTTAAATAAATTGTTATTGAGTGAAATCAAGGGTAAGTCAAAATTTATTTCAAAAGTGTGTTGGTCAAAGCTGCCACTGGGCTCGAAAAGAAGAGCTGAGAGTCTTTGTTACTGATGACCAAGTTGAAGTATTCAAAGGATCTCCTTTGAAGCTGTTGATACAGTTAGCATCTAAATAGTGCTGCATCCTTTGTACAGTGTGAAGTGCCCTGTAATAAGGAAATCAGTAGAAAGAACTAAGGTCTCTGCAGGTGGCTTTGTGTATTTTTTGCTTTAAAAACTGCAGCTGGAGTTTTAAAAATCCAAGCACATGCTCTTAAAATGCTTTTAGATTTCAGTTTGCTTTAGGCCTTTCACTTAGCGCAATTCTTTGTACGTAACTTAAATATTATTCCAATATTTACATGGTCGGCTGGTCATGAAGTTCCTACACAGCTGTATGAAATGAGTGATTCTTCTGGCTGGCAGCCCGTAAGCTACATTACGCTTTACCAAGAAGGCTAGCAGGGCTTCTGTAAACGTCTTGTGAGCATCTGATGCCAGAAGTGACCTCAGGAGATGGTCTGGCTCTCGTCTCTGGGCCTGTCCCTTCTCTGGCCTGGTGGGTGGGTGTGTGGTTCGAGGTTCTCACGGCCGCCTTCAGACGTGCTGGAGGTGGGACACTGCTGATCAGAGCTGCTAGGAGGGCTTTCTGCTTGTGTGTGGTTCATGTAGTTTTCTTTGTTGTTGTGAGCAGTAAGAAATAGAAAGCTACTGACTTGCTACATCACTTTTAAGCATATCTCATTGTTACAGGAGTCACTGATTAGCTACACGAATTACATTCGCTCAACATGCCATGTGGAGGTACCTCAGCTGCTTCAAGATGAAGTCTGCCAGCCAAACTTGGAGCAAAAGAAAATCCACACACACTGAACTCAGTTCAAAAGAAAATATTTTTCCATTGCAGAGTGCATTGTAGACTGAGGTGGTTTCTCAAAGTTATTCTGGTTTGGCTTCAGGACAGTCACAGATTTCTGTAATTTACAGAATTGACTGAGGCAGAATAAAGTAAATATTTGTACCACAGTAACTCTCAGATGTTTACAGTGCGATGCATCTGTGTCAGATATCTGAGGATCACGGTTTCTGTTGGTTCCCTAAGCTGCAGCTTTGCTGTAGTGAGGTGAGCTGGCTGTGTCTGAGCACAAAGGAGCTCCTGCCCTGGCGTGTGCTGCTTCATTCATAATACACATCGAAGTGGTAAAGGTCTGTCATGCTGTGCAAAAGTTACGGTGAACCCTAGAAAAATGAGGAAGGAATATTGTTATACAGTATTTTACATGTTAAAGGAAAAAAAAAGTCATTAAATGATGATTTGCTTTCCTTGCAAGTGCTGGACTTTGGAAGTTGTATGGATTTTTGGCAAGGAAGCGAGGGGAGGTTGACGGGTTTCAGTAGATGGATATGAACAGCTCAGTGACTCAATCTTTTGGTTTTTGAAATTGGTAGATTCAAACTCCCCAGGTTTGAGTTACTTGCAGCAGAATAAATGAGTTTGCTTGTGTAGAAGTATGTAAAGTTTGTACTAGGTGGGAAGTTGGATGGAATCTGCTCTGGGTTCATCTTTCCTGAAAGTTGGTGGTGTCGCCTCAAGTGGCTACATCCTTTGTCTCAACTTCCCCACTGCGTGTTGTCTTGCTCATAGCCTAAATAGGCTCCTAAAAACAAGTACTGCTGCTCTGTAAATTAGTTCATTAACTTATTTACATTGCAGAAGCACCTGGAGGCACCCTTCCAAGATTATGCACTATTTAACTAACTGGACTTGGGTTTGCTCTGTGAAAATATAATAATCCTAACAAATCATTCCACCCACCTAATAAAATAGGATGAAGCACGTAATAGGAAAGGATTTAAAACTTTTTAATGGCGCTAAGTGGAAGAAAATGAAAAATAATCATCATGAAAGGTATTGAGTGGTTAGAGAATGTAAAAGAAAGGGAGGGATTTAAGCATGATGCACATGTGCTTTAAAAGCTGTTTAAAGAATGTCTTCTGCAAGCAAACGTGGTGAAGTACCTTCCCCTTCTCTTTCCCTATCACTTCTCACATTATTATTCATTTTTTCTTAAGCTAACCTCATACAATTAGCTGCACACAGCGAGCTACAGATCTGAAACATCTGTCCCAGTGTTTTCAGGCTTTTCTTTTCCCCATTGTGAACATGAAATGTTTTTATGCCCTGTGTCTTAGCAGGGTGCTCCTAAAGAGAGCAGAGAGCTGGTTTCTTCTGCTCAATCTTGAACAGAAGGATCTCCGGTGATGTCTTGGGGCTGGATGTGAAGTGACAGCGCACGAGGTTGAGGTGTGGTTGTTTAAGGGGTTCTGGCCTGCATTCTGGGTGCTGTAGGGCTTGCCCAAGGCTGACTTTGGAGGCTTGCTGGGAGCTCTGGCTCTTGGCGCTGAGAGCTGGCCCTTGACTGCCGTTTAGCCCTCTGCCAGGTGGCAGCCAGAACTCTGTGTGGTCCCTATGCCTGTGTGCGTGCCTTTTGCTCTGATACACGTGTGGCTTGCAGAGGCAAACCTTGTCCAGTCTGATCACATTTCTAAATACTGTGCTTTGACTCGAAAGCCAAAAGCAAGGCATACCAGAAATGGTTTGTTAACCTGATTTGGGACAGGTCAGCAGCGTTCCCATCAGGATTCCTCCCGATCCATAACCTGGCTCTAGCTCACTGACAGGTGCTGGAGCTGCAGGAAGCCTGACAAACTCTCAATTCTTTTTTTTTTTAACTAGTTGCAGTGGGACTTTCTTGCTTTTAGACTTCCTCTTGAGTAGTTTTGCATGGAGGTCCTTCTGCAGCAGAGATGCAGAGCAGATGTGCTACAGCCTCATGCTGGTGCGCTGCTCGTTTAGGGATGTGGTGAGGGGAGTTCGGGGCTTCTGAAAAACCATCACGTGTCCATCGTGCCTGTGTCGGGGTGCTCGGGCTGAGGTAGTTTCACTGCAGGCTATGGATTGGAAAGAGCAGTTCCCATACTGTGATGGATTTGGTAGAAGCTTTGTTCATAATTTCATGTTTACGCACCAAGTGCATCAGTGCAGGACATGTGCAAAATTGATCCTGCCAAAGAAGGAGACAATATTGCTAATTCTTCACTGATTCCACATGGAAAAAAAAAACAAAGAACTTTGCGTTGAGCAAGCTCACTACCAGCTCTTACTCCTTGAAAAGCAGCTGAAGACCAGTGTTGAGGCACCAGCAGCCTTGGGACTGCGGCGTTTCTGTAGCGCGATCCTCTGGGTGCTGGTGCTCAGGAGAGCGCAGCTCACAGCGGGGAGCCAGGCTCAGGTGCAGGAGGAAGGCAGGGCAGCCAAACAAGGGTCCTGGGGACACTGAGGGCTTGCTCACTGTCCCAGTGGATTGCTGCACGGGGTTGGTAACGAACGAGGGAGGCTGTTTGAGTTGCTGTAGCCTAATTCTTGTCTCGTGCCAGCCAGGGGAGATGCTGTGTGACTGCAGCACCGAGCCCTGCCTCAGGAGCCTCACCCAAGCACCAAGCTCAGACCCGTGCAGGAGAGTGGTGATGCTGCTCCCCGCCCCACTGCATTCATCTCGCATGACTTAGGCTGGAGTCAGTCACAGCATCGCTGTACTGACCTTTAAATACAGCCTTGAAGAGCTAGTTGTGTGTTTTTAACGAACTCGTGCTAACTTTTTATTCCACGCCCTGTAATTGTGTTGTCACAGAAGTTTAGGCTTGCTGCTTGTATTAAAAAAAAAAATAAAGTGAAATGGACAGCTTGGTAGAATAAAAATTATAACAACAGGAAGAATTGTGGCTGGCAGTTCTGGCAGATGTTAAAATTCCTGGCTCTTGACTGTGTATCTACAGGTCAGCCAACGTGGAAACTACTTCAAACAACCTGGGAAACGTTTGGCTCTCGCGGAGTGGGGCTGAACTCCATCAGCTTCAGCTGCCTTCGAACCTGCAGTACGCGTCGGCTTCCAGTAAGGGCTGTAGTCTGCTGGAAATGTGGAATTGGTGGGTCAGAGGCGTCTTCCAGAGAAATACCGATCTGTTTGAGGAGCAGTTAGTTTGTTGCATGAAGTTACCATGGCGATGCTGCTTTAAAATGAGAAGTGGGAGATGCTGCCTCTCGGCAGGCCCCTGGGGAAGGAGGCTGCATGGTGCCCTGTTCTGCCTGTCTCTCCTTTGCTCCCCAGGTGATTTATAAAAGGAATTATTTAGTTGCAGGAGGCCAAAAAAGTATTAACAGAGAGGTGCCAGATGTAGAGTTTCATTAAACTCGGGGTTTGTGGGAAGCTGCATTCACACAGAAACCTGAGTTGGTACTTGTGTTGCGCGGGGTGGCCTCTTTGGGAGGAGTGTGGTCTGAAAGAGCTGGGGGCTGCTGCTGGTATGCGGGGGGGTTCGGAGGCAGGGGGTGTGAACCCACAGGGAATGGGCTGTTTGGAATGCCAGCCTCAAAGACAGTCTAATAAGGATTCATCGAGGTGTGTTTCTGCTCTGCGGTGTGTATTACAGCCAGAAGTACCACCCTGCCATTCCTGCTGCTCTCAAAGCTTTTGGGATCCATGGCTTGCCCCTTTTATAATAGCCTTGATCTCAACTAGGTTTTATTCTTGTTTGCTCTCTTGTCATATCTGCCTATAGGACTTGAGCTTGGGGAGAACTCAGTTTATCTGGGGAATGGCACGTGCAATAAGAACCTGTCCTGTGGCTGACTTTCTCCACCCATTCCTTGCTCTGCACTGAGGAAGTCACTGAAGCTGCTAATGTTCTCCCTCGTTTGCTAGGAAGTAGGTCTCATGTAAAAAGTCAGCGTGCAGAATTGCAGCTTTTGATCACCTGCCTGCTCCCTAGATGTACTGAGGGCTGTAAAAACAAGCCTTTTGGTGGTAGTGTGACTGAGCAGAGGAGCTTTGCTGTAGCTTTCTTGGTTTTATTTTTTTTTCCTTGGTCAGGTACAAACAGAAGTGTTGTCAAAGTGCTGTGGTTGTAGCCCATGCTGTACAAACCAGACATACCTTTGTCTGTCGTCATCTCTTCAGAGCTTCTTACTTATATTAGCAGAGCTGGGAACTTCAGAGAAGTGAAGCTGAGCCAACTGGACTGAACATGGGAAAACAAACATGGAAAAGAACGCGCTAGAGAATGAAAAGAGAGTTACTTTCTAGACCCAAATCATGCTTTGCTAGGTAGCAGCTGTCTGGCATTCCCAGATTAAACAGCCACTGAGCTAACATGCAGTGATAGCATGGCCTCTGGTTTGCCATGAGCGCACGAAATGAGGAATTAACTCTGCCCTGCTGAAAGCCATAAAGCTGTCCGGAAGTGTGTGTTTGCTTTTAACAAACATTTGAACTTGTCCGTTATATTCTGTACCTGATCTGTGCTTTCAGTAATAACACATAGCAGCATTAATGTTACTTAGTAAGTCCAAAAGTGAGGTGGTTTTGTAAAACGACTCTCTTAACAAACGGAATTGGGCTCTACAAGGTTTTAGTGAATGCATAGTCACTACTGAGCAATTTGGTGTCTTTTATGATTTTTGTAGTCTCTTCTGAATGTAAAGACTTGTGCGGTCCTTTTGTTTTTACAGTGTTCCATGTGGAACCCAGGGAACCTGAAGGAGGCTGCAAAAGCTAGTGGAATGATTCCCTGTGTAGCTGAAGCTATGTAAGTAGATGTTTGCTTACAAGGTCACTGGCACAGCATCAACTGTTAGAACAGCGATTGCTTCTGGTTCAGCAGTTGCAATGATCCTCTTGTGCCTCCCCTATGGAAAGCTTTGTGTGTCTATTCAGAGCTGGAGAAAGATGGGGCACCCATGATATCGTTCCCTACGCTCTGCTATTTTAGAAGTCATGCCTCCTTGCCCACAAAAGGTAAATAACACACAGTGAAATTCTGTGAAACTCTTATAGGCTCTGCCTGATTGTTTGCAAAAAGTTGAGGCTTGGTTAAACTCTGGCAAATGTCTTTGCCTTAGCTACTGAAACCCTACTTGGGAAGGGATTTAATGTGTGGCTGAGCTGTGTCCCCGTTTGTTATGCAGTTTCATAATCCTGTCTTTGAAGTCTTCTTGAATGTATGTTTTTTTTCCTGCTTCTTGATACTTTATACTTCTTGAAACTTGTTGTAAATACCTTGTGATGCAACCCTGTATTAAACAGCATAATGCTTGGCTGTGTTTTGTTATTCTCTGGACATAACCGATAATTTCTATTACTACAATAATGTTAGTCATTGAAGAAAAATACTGTGTAACTTAAATATCCCCTTCACATTTTCACTTCTGCTAACTCTCCCCCACTGCAGTTCTGGTGTTTTCAGTTGAGCCACGGCGTGCTGCGTGTGACAGGGTTGGTACTGAGTCACTTTGTTGTGCTCCCTTCACACTTTGGGTTACGTCTGATCTGGACACTTCAAAACACTGGATAAAAACCAATTGCTTTGCAGCACTTGAAAAAAGAAAAAGAAAGAAAAAAAGAACAAAAACAAACAACCCAAGCATTAGCAAGGTCTCTCCCATCTTCTCTAGATTTTGTGTTTAATGTGTTGGGTGATACAGTTGTACATACCCTTTGTTCTCGGAGGGTGGCTTTCCTTTAGCTGGCGGCAGTTACCAGCACTAGTCTTCCTGTGTTTCCAGTTGCTTACTCCCTTCTAGAAAGGAATAGAGAACATAATTGTTGATCTCTGCTTAGCAGTTCCTGTTCTGGGGAAGATGGCCTCATGGGCATCTCGGTGATTCATATTTACTGTAGGTTATTACTCAATACTTGTCTGAGTAACCAGACTTCTCTGGGAGTACTGCATCCTGTAGCACTGAGTGTGTTCCAGTGCTAGCCCTGGATTTTGATCTTTATTATGAGAATGGCAAAACTGCCAGTCAGTGCTGCCTTTTTTTGTCTCACTGACAAGTTGTATAAGCATGTTACAGTAATTTTGCTCTTAAGAACTGATTGTTTTGGGAATTGGTGCTTTGCCACCAGTCCAGTATAACCTTTGTATCACATAACAAAAGAACTTTATACTTGAAGTTCCCAATCCAGCTGGGAGAAATATGTCTGCACGTCCTTGTGCTAACTTCAGCATAATCGGTGTGACCTAGACGTGACATTTGCTTTGCTCTACAGTTAAATGAGTAGCTCTGTTCACTTTCAGGAAAGTGCTTTTTTTTTTTTTTTTTAAATGCTTGTTGAACACTGAGTTCCGTGCAGCTCCCGATGCTGCAATCAGATCCTTTCTCCATCCTTCCTTAACAAAAGGTTTGAGTTCTCCCACTTGTTTCTATCTCCTTCCGAGGCTCTTACTGCTTTCATGGCTTGAAACCTGAGTCATGTAGGAAGCGGAGGTGACTAGTAAGTGAAGTGGATCCAGCACAGCGAAAGCATTTTATAAAAGGGTAACTGATGGAGTGCCAAAAGACTTGTCTCTTACAAATCCAGATAATTTGACAAAGTGCCAGCGGATGCACCGTGACTTTTTTTTAGCTGTTTTTGCTATTTTGGGTGTGGAGTGCTTCAAAGTACACATGGCACATGGCATCAAGTTTCAGGTAGTAGAAAACTGAGGAATTGCAGCAACTGTACTTGAGTTTCTTCTGGTGTGTTTGATGAGCAGGATTGTGCTGTGTAAATCTCAGTCAGGCAGAGGAAGGGAGAATCTCCATCACTTCAAGAAAGAGCGATGCTAGCAGGGCTCTGACAGTGGCAGCTCAGGAGCAGCAGCAGCCTCTGTAAGGCAGGTATGCTGGGGTATAGGAAACTTGTCTGTTTAGAAGGGTGCACTGCAGGGGACTTGCTTAACTCGCAGTCCCTGAGTTCATGTTATTGTATTCTCCAGTGGGTTTCAGAAAGAGCAATGAGGACACTTCCTCAAGTATGGGTGTTAATGCTGGCTGACCTCCCCTCTGTCTTCTCATGGCAGCAAATGACAGCAAAACTCCTGTTTCATCATGCTGATGGTGTCACTTAGTAGATTTTAATGTTAGATTATTGTTATTAATACAAGCTGTTGTTAGGAAGCGTGGCAGCATGAATCACTTTTGTTAGGCAAGTGTGTGGACAGAGCTTGTAAGTTAGTTTTGCAAACGGTTTTTCTTTTTTCAGATTTAAATCTGGATTACTAAAGTGAATTGGCTTAATCTACCCATTGTGCTGCATGCGATTTGACATCTACCAGCTGCTTTAGAAGAAAGTACCATTTATTAATAGGCAGCTCTTCTTTAACCTGCCCATAGGGAAAAGCTGTTCCTAATCCACAACAGCTAGCGATTGCTGTTATATCTGACCAGAAAATTTCATAAACTGTGTAAACTCTGCTTTAAGCTCTATAGCTACTTTTTAGATTTTTTTAATCAATTTTTTTACTTGCAGGCTGCACTTTAAAGAAAAACTTAGCCAAATTAGTGCCAGTTGCCTTTGAGAAGCTGATGGAAGAGCAAGAGTTAGTGTATACTTAGCACTTGAATGCTGATTAATTTAAAGAAAAAAGAAGGAAGGCTGATATGCCTAATAATATCCTATTTTGTTTTGGTGTAATGAAGAAATGACTGGTGCAGACTGAAGAAGGCAATGTTCCTCAGACATAATGATAGCAAGGAACCAGTGCCAGGCTGCGCTCCGCAACTCATAGAGTTGCGAAATGCTGAGGAACTGGGAAATTCTTATGGGTTAGGTGAACATGCATGTTTTAATGAATCATATGAATACAAATGAATAAGAAATTATTCTCGACTAAGTTAGATTGAACTTTATTTGCCTATAAAAATCGTGTTACAAAGTTCATCTTTAAAGCAAGTTTATGAGAGCATGTGCCAGGTGTCTGTTTCTACCTGTTGCTTTAAAAAAAATAAATTCAAAGTGATTTTCTGCAATTGCAGAGTTGTTAAATGACTTTTTTTTTAAAGTAGATTTCTAATGTCAGGTTAGGAAAATGCATACTTCTTCCCCAGTTCTGCCCTCTGTTGCTCTGTTTTTTTTCCCTCCCTTCTTCCCATTTCCATGCTCTCTGCAAAGTGACTTCAGATTATACCTGTGGATTGAGTGAAGCCTGTGACACTGACTTGGATGCTGTCAATAAAACAAGTAGTGTAGACTGTACGAGTGTAGCTATTCTAAGAGAAGCATTGGTTTAAACTGCAGATTCATACTTGAAAACTTTAAAAAAAAAAAAAAAAAAATTATAGAGAGCCATGTAGTCCATTGTAAGTTGTTTTTTGTTGTTGATTTTTTGAGGGATTTCTATGATTTAGTTTGCAGTTACAGAGTTTGTTGTACGAGGAAATTACTTGATAGAGTTGTAGCTTTTGGGTTATTAACTTCAAAAAATAATTAAAAAAAAAAAAAAAAGAGGGGCTGGGAAGCCAGGTGGTTGAAACCAGCATCTTGACAGTTGGAGTTGTACAGACAAAAGGAATCCTTTTTGGTCATGAAACTGCTTAAGTGCCATTTTGCCAAAATAGGTATGATGGCTGAGAGAAGATGTATGCTTGTAGTCATAATTTCTGGAGAATTCATCTATTCTTGGCGCTCTTGTCCCAGATTGGCTTACAGCTTTAAATACAAAGTTCAGTCTCTGCGGAGTTTTCCCCAAGAAAGAATACAGAAAGACTGTCAAGACATCTGTTTTCTTCCTTTATATTTAGTTTTTATCTCTTTTCTTTTCTTGTTCTAATCTGTAACCTGGAAGCAATAAACAAAAAGACGAAGCAAATCCAATTTTATGTTGGAGGCTTTTTCCTAACTGACAGCAGAGATGAAATGTGAGTAAATGGGTAAAGGAGGGCTGTGATAAGCAACTTCTTTCCTGGAGTTGATGTTTCTAAGAAATGGACTGTCTGTGGCATGGCTGCGTGCTGATAGCATGGTGTCAGAGAGTTTGCTTGGGTTTAGGGGGATAACCTGGAGTCTGTTCCCCGTGGGTGAAATACCTTTTCCAAATATGCAATGTTTTAGCATTATGATTTATAACAACAGTATGAAGAAATCATTTTGGCATTTTAATTTGGATTTTAAAAACTGAACTAGAATTACTACTATTTATCTGTGCATATGCCTGTCTGGACAGTTTAATTAAAAAGGCCCCCTCCCCTTGTCTGTCTCATTACCTGGGGGAAGAGCCCACTGAAACAATGAATAATTACTTGAAAACCAAGCAAGTGCTACCTTTTTTCTGCAAGCATGTTCTTTGTGTTTCCAGAACGAAAAGCTGGATTCCCAACTCTGTTAAAAACAAAACAAAAACTTGTGCTGCTTTGCTAAAGGTACAGTTCTAGCTCGAGTCTGTCAGGTTGTCTCATCGCTGTCCCTGTGTTTCCCCCACCCAGTGCTTTGTTTCAGTGTTTTGTATTCTATAAATAAAACACGGGTATACTTTTTTAAAACCATTTCCTTTAGAGTATTTCTGGGTTAGAGTAGTCTGTCTTGATGAAGTCTGTACATGAATCAACCTCTTTGTAACCTATGTTGCAGTAAGAATTTTAGGAATTTCCTTTATTAGGGCCCATTAGTATACTGCAACCACTGAGTGAGCTGCATTGATTTCTAGGTGAAGCAGCCTGAAATTGCCTGAAATTTACAGCATGTGCCAACTTTCCGTACACTGCTCCTTTTCAGTATGCAAAACTTAAATATCCTGAAGTCTGTCTCTTACTGGTGAATGTTATCCCACATTTAATACTTACAATATTCTTTGTGGAGAAGCAGCTATTTCACTCTGAAACTGTTTTTCAGGTTAGTTGACTGCCGCTAATGGCATGGTGAAATGTGTTGAAGAGCAGCTGCGAGGGTGTCCGACAGCAAGGGGACTGCTCTAGAAGCTGGGCTTGCAACATCATGGGCCAGTGTGTCACAAAGTGTAAGAATCCTTCGTCCACCCTTGGCAGCAAAAATGGGGAAAGGGAATCTGGCAGCAAGTCGCACAGTAAGAGAAGCGCAGTCCACAAAGACGACCACACTTCAGCTTGTGGGAAGTCTTCAGGAGATATTCTTGTGAACGGGACAAAGAAAGCGGACACTGCTGTCGAGTCTAGCCAGCCTTCAACGTTTCCTGGGGATACAAAGAAAGACTCTGTTTCCAGTGCGGAAGAATCTTCACTCCAAAGGATTGGAGAGTTATTTAGGAGATACAAGGATGAACGGGAGGATGCCATACTGGAAGAAGGAATGGAACGATTTTGCAATGACCTCTGCGTTGATCCCACTGAATTTAAAGTGCTAGTTTTGGCTTGGAAATTCCAGGCTGCTACCATGTGCAAATTTACAAGGTTAGTTCTTGTAGAACTTGTAATTATTTTCATATGTTAAAGTATATCCTGTCATCTGTATGTCAGAGACAGCCTCATTAACTTCACTTAGTTATTTTTTCTAACACGTGCATGTTGATCCAAATTAATTCCTGCTGCTGAAGAAGAAAGCTTTGTGTTGTCCTCTTCTTTTCCCCTCACAGTGGGTTTCAGAGCTGAAAATGTTTTTGGACATTATGCTGCTAATGACAGACAGCGTAGTGGTGTTCTGAATGGATGTTAGTTTATTCTCGACTTACAAAACCAGTTTTTCTGTATCCGCCATGGTCTTAATGATAAGATTGGACACTGAAAATCATTTTTGCTTTAAAACAATGTGAGATTCCTTAGTAATTGCTACTAACTGTGTTATCATTATGTGAAGAATGTAAAGCAGACTCCTTGCTAAGAATCATTCTTGCCCAACCAGTGTTACATGTAATGTCTTTTTCCAAGGTTAATTCTCCTAAAGCACAGAGAAATGTTTCTGTGGTGGCTGGCAAGTGACTGGTATTTGAAGAGCTGTCTGTTGTTCTGGAAAAAGTTGTCAGTCAGCAGGCTCCTAGCATCAAGAATGCTATAGGAAGTGACAGAACAGCTAAAACTTTGCAGCAATCCCCTGCACCCCTCCAACACGACTACCCATCAGTCCCATCAGTCAATCCAGAGTGCTTTGAGTAATAACTATTTTTATTCAGCCATAACTTTCAAAGTTACTTTGGTGTTCTGAGCCTTAAACCGAGCCTCTGTGTCTGAACACAGCTTCCCTGCGTCTGCAGAGGTGGTGTGGGTGTGTGTCATGTAGATGAGTTACTCTGGGATGCCAACAGGGATTTGTTAGGGGCTGAAGGAGCAGGTACCTGCTAATGTGGTAAAGGAGTTGCAAAGAATGGCTATGATTTTGCACAGCTGCATGGTTTTCATTGATGTTTTGATTTTCTTGGAGAGATGGCAATGCCAGTGGTGAGAGGGTACTTTTGTTCAGTGGCCTGCTCCATGGTACTGGTGCAGGTTGAGTTCCATCACAGAAGGCAAGGCAGTCCCATGATCTGAGCTCTGTGCTCTCCTGTCTTCCCTCCAGCCCATCCTGCAGCAGAGTCCGTGGTGTCATTTAATATGGCTGGTCGCTGTACTGCAGTGCTTGAACATGAGCATCGGATAAATCTGTTAGCCACCTACCCCTCACAGCCAGTTTACTGGGGGGCTTCCTGAAGCACTGCTTTTGAAGCAGTTTGTATGTTGCCCTGTAGCCTGTGTTACGTGGTGCTGTGCTCTCTCAGCATGTGCCTCCACAGTTGGCACCCCTTTTGTTCTGCAGCACAGAAGAGCAACCAAACGCTGAAGGAAAGCCCCCCCGAACTACTCTTTCCCTTGCAAACAGCTCATCCAGAGCATGGCACTTGGGCATAGGTGGTATGGTATCAAGCTGTTTTGTATGGAGTGCCTCAGAGAGCAAATGGTGTTCTCCAATGCGTTCAGCATTTTTTCTGTGGTAGATTTCGTGTTTGTGGGTTTGTCTGTTTTTCTGTGAAAGGCACTGGGTATGGTAGTATGGAGCAGTCAGAAAGCCGTCACAGCAAAGTTTTTCAGACTCTAGTGGTGGCCCAGCTAGGCCAGTGTGCGTGTTGTGAATGTGTTCTGAGCCAGCAGAGGCCTTTTGAGAACGTCTCTTTCCTGTAGCTGTTGTTACCAAGCGTTTTGTGCCACCTTGCTGGCAGCCGCCGTGTGTGTTGAGGTAACTCTTTCCCTGTGGTGTATCCGAGCGGAGATGGGAGGCACTTGGCACATGAGAGGCGTTCGCACTAATTTCTCTTCTCTTGCTTAATAGGAAGGAGTTTTTTGAAGGCTGCAAAGCAATAAATGCGGACAGCATTGATGGCATTTGTGCAAGGTTCCCCAGCCTCTTAAACGAAGCCAAGCAGGAAGATAAATTTAAGGATCTCTACCGTTTCACCTTTCAGTTTGGCCTGGACTCTGAGGAAGGACAGAGGTCGCTACATCGGGAAATAGCCATTGCCCTTTGGAAATTAGTCTTCACCCAAAACAAACCCCCCATTTTGGACCAGTGGATACACTTCCTAGTCGAGAACCCCTCAGGAATCAAGGGAATCTCCCGGGACACGTGGAACATGTTTTTAAATTTTACTCAGGTGATTGGACCAGACCTTAGCAACTACAGTGAAGACGAGGCGTGGCCGAGTCTCTTTGATACCTTTGTGGAGTGGGAAATGGAGCGAAGGAAAAAGGAAGAGGAAACCAAATGTATTGCATCTTCAGACACAGAGGGTCTGTGTACAGAAGAACAGACTTACAGCATTTAAGCAGTGGTGACAAAAGCAACCTGTTGCCCTTCATGAAATGTAAACTCTGGATGTTTCTGGAGATTACCAAGGCTCCAGATCTTTTCTACTTTACACCTTTTTCTGCCTTGTATTTGAAAGGGCTCTAAAATGCTGTATCATGTTTTAGGCACTTTCTTAATTTTGGTTATTCCTTTTACTCTTGCCCTGAAATATTTGACTCTGGCTACAAGTTAAGCATTTTTGGTTTCTTTTAAGACTTCAGATTAGTATAAGTAAGTCTGATATTTCTTGCACAATGTAGATCTTTTTAGTTAGGTTAAATTAACATTGCTAAATTATACAGTGCCAGATTAAGTTTTTCATACTACATCTGTCAGGGCAGGTTTGTACTGTGTGTAGTGCTGTTTACATTGTTGAAATTTTAGGCTGTAATAATTTTAAGGTTTTATACCAAGACGAATAGCAGTGTTAACTATAAATGCATTAATCCCCTGGTAATAAGGCTCTTTAAAAAAAAAAAAAAAAAAAAAAAAAGAAAAAAATTCCAACATAAGCAACAGCTTTTTGTAATATGGCTAATTCCCACTTCAAGCTAACTCTCAGCGTTTGAGTCCAGATCATTCCTTTTTTTCAGAGTTTCAAACTAAATGTTGGGATTGTTTTATAAAATTACTGTACCTGTCAGTCAACTGAGTGGTAGATGATGATTTGTATCTAAATCTCTTATACAACACATAATAAAAGAGCAGTACTACCTCAGTTTTATTGAAAGTGGACTTCTTGATGGAATTCCATTTTCTCTGGAAGTTGTATTTTTGTGGTTACACGAGAATATTTTTACTTGACTAAAAGAACCAAAGGTTCTGCTTCTTAAGTTTGTTAAACATTGACAGAAGCAACACACAAGCCCTAAATCTTCAAGGAAAACTGTGGTATAATTCTGCTTTAATTTGTTTGATTTATACCTAAAGTATTATCTTACTTGTCTGGCAAGCACAGTACTTCTATGTAAGGAACTATCTTTTGCATTAATATTGATGAACCAATTTTTTTAAACCTCTGTTTAATTGCTAAATCGCAGTTAATACTCCACACTTGCTGGAGCAACAATATCGGCATCTGATGACAAAGTGAATTCTTAATGTGTTCTTAATGACAACAGTGTAGATGAGTCATTTTTAGACTGATTTGATAATATTTGGATAGGAGTCAATTATTTTACAATACCTGTATTGGGACTATTTGCCTGTTGAAACTGTTGTGACTTAAAGGGAGTTTTATTAACACTGGTTGAAATTTTTTTGGTTATTGATGCTACCTTTTTTAATTTTAGTATGTCAACATTTTTACACGTTTTGGTAAAAGAGATGATTGCCAAGGCTTTCTATTAAGCTAAGTATCAAACTCATTAAGCCAATACACTTCCATTATACGCCCTTTCTTTTCAGAGCTGTATTTCAGGATCATAAAATGACTTCAGTTAAAAAAAAAAAAAAAAACAAAAAAAAAAACCACAAAAGCAAACAAAAAAAAACATAGCATCTAGTGGCTTTTGTAAGGGTTTTAAAGCTAAAGGAAATCACAATTTTAAGTGGTGAGCATGTCCTTGGATCCCAGATAGCAGGCTTTGCACCTTGCGGTGCCCCAGAGGGGTCAGCAGAGAGGAGAATCTCCTGAAGCCTGGCGCTGGCTCTGCTGGTGCACGGCCTGTGCAGTAGTGTGGGTCTGAGGTCGTAGATCAGTCACAAACCACGGCTGTCTAAAACTACATAAAAACCAACCTGCAAGCTGCAGACAGCATCTCTTTCACCTAGTAAAAGGAGAATATGGTCCATGCTGCTTTTGGAAGCTCTTTTTAGGAGATGTGTTTAAGCTGTGGAAAACAAAGCTAGTTCTAGCTGAGTGTTCCTTGGCAAGAGGGAAGCCCTGATCTTGGTTTATTGTAGGCAACTGTGCCCAAAGCTTTGTCCCTGCTACTATCATCTTCCAAGCTACCATGGCACAAGCGCTATTTGGCAGGAAAATCTTTGGCAAAACAGGCCGTAGCACTTGTGCTGGTATAATTGAATTTATGGTGAGACTTCTGCTGGTGCTGTTATTTAATTAAAAAAAAGAAAAAAATAATCTCCAACAGAGGCTGCTTTGTTAGCAAGAGTTCCAGATGGAGACCTGATTTGACAGTAAATGACTGTATTAAGTTTGAGACTACTCATTCATTCAGCTATTAAATGCTTTGTTCATCACTTCATCTTTTTCCTAAAGGGAATTTTAAACTGTTCAGTGTGTGACAACTAACTGGTTAAACGGATACCCAGTGTATGTGGCAGCGGCTGTTACTGAGCTGTCTCTGAATTGTAGCAGCTCCAAAGGATCGGGGCTTGAGACCTTTAAGGCAGGCGTTTGTCTGGCCTGAATGTGGATTGCAGTAAGGAAATGAACTGATAGCATGGCGAGGTTTAGACATTTTAGTGCAGCAAACATAATGCAGTTTCTTTTTCAGGACAGTGGTGGTGAATATACAGAAGGGAAAGTTTCCTTTCCCTTTGGAGGAAGGACGCCCGCCTCTCAGCAGCTCCTGCCCCGTGCTTTCAGTCCGAGAGGAAAGCCTTGCTCCTGTGCTGCTCTTCCAGCCCAGCAGGAGCAACTCCAGCCTGTTGGGTAAAATACGTGCAAAAATAGCCAAAATATCTACCTGGTAACAAACCATTTTTTTTTTTTCAGTCTAACCTCATTATTTACAGTACAGTTACAGAACACAAGCCAGGCCTGTGTCTGTTTTAAACTCCTGAGCCAGGAGCTACAGTTCAGGTGCAGCTCTGCTGCAGTAGCAAAAGTTAAAGGGCGCTGGGCCCGCGCTGCATTGCCTGGTCCGGCTGTGGTCCTGAGCTACAGCAACCTGTGCTCTTCAGTGCCGGGGCAGTGCTGTGTTGTACGTGCTCCTGGGATGTCTTCAGCTATGTTGGAGCCTCTGAAAATTGCTTGTTTAATGGTTAAGCTGTGAATATCTGTGGAACAGGCCAAGTGCATTCTCTCTCCCTTCTCATGTAGTTTAAGTCTGTAATGCGTAGGTCACAGGACTGCAGTGAGTGGTGATGCTGAAGTCCTTGAAACCATTGGAGTTATTTAATTTTATTTTATTAGAATACACTTTGGAAAACTTGATGCATGTAGTGAATCTGCTGCAACTTGGGATAAATAACTAGGTAATGATATAGATAGTTTTAGTAATATACTGGAAAACCGGTCTGATGTCCACACCGTGGCATTTTATTGCCTTCCCTTACACGCAAAGAAATGCAACTTCTGTGAACTGTACTCCCTGGTAGAACACTGACCGCTTGCACAGTGTTACAGTTTGCAATACCTTTAAATTTGGCTCCCAGGTTAACTGGAGGCTCAGCTGTGCCAATTCTTTGTGGGGGTGTGTTTTGGAGGTCTAGGTCTATTTATTGATTCATGTGAAGATTTGAAAGATTCTGCCTATAGTTGGCCATGAAATGTGACTGAGTAAATTAATTGACATTGAACGTTAATTATGAATTTACTTGCTGCTGGTGCTATTCCATATGGAGAACTATAGCTTTTTAATACTGTGCAATTGTAATGAAAGAACCACAGGAAAAATAAATGAAGGTGTGGCAGAGAATCAGGTAGCTTAAGCCTGTGGCAGTTCGGTCCACCCCGTGACAAGTGCCGACTTCCCGAGGCTGGCACAGCAGCTCTGCTCGTGAATCAGCCTCTGAACCACGGCAGCTTTGCAGCCAAGCACGTGTAAGCGCGTGAAAGGCGTTTCCCCTGCTCTGCTGGAGAGACGTGACTTTGGGGTTGGTGAACAGCAGCTGCCCCTCTTCTGGAGTGGCAGCCTGGCTGTCGGGGCGTCCGGGCTGCTGCAGGCAGTGGTGGCCATGCCTGGGTGAGTGCTGGCTGACTCCCTGCGTGTCTGCCAGAGCCTGAAGAACCTGTGGGTCCCAGGACAGGTACTGCCTGTTGTCACCTGCGTCCCCAGGCAGGGCTATGCACTGACTGGTGACCTTGGTGTTTTCATGATGCTGTCAGCATGAGTATCTTCCTTATGCTTCTAAGCCTTGTTTAAAAAAAACAAAACAGCGAACTTAAACACTGCGTAGTTAATGGCCACCTCAGCCTGACGTAATTTGTTGGCTGAGGTTACATCATTCCCATTCATTGGAAAATAATAGTCATTGTGAATTTCTGGGTCTGGTAGCCTTGTGTTCTGCAGCGTGATTTTTTTTATTTATTTTTTATTTTTTTTGAAATCCTTGATAAATCGAGTGCCCAAATCTCAAAATGTGTGCATGTGAATTTAGCCTTTCATATTGAGAAGGAAGATGCTTAACCTGAAACTCAAAGTTCTTCAGGGTAGCATTTCAGTATAGAGCAGAACATAAATATTGAGTCGGTTTTAATTTTTTCAAATGCATACGTAGTAAGAGCTACGTGTCTGCTTAAATTTTGTGTGCAAACCAAAACACCAGTGTTAAAATTTTCTCTCTGGACTATTGAAGATTGAATATTTCTTTTTTTGATTGTCAGCTGAAGTGACATATGTGAGATTATAACCCGGAAGGCTGTAACTGCTTCACCACGAAGTACATAGGTATCTCTACCTCTTGTTCTTAGACTTGAACAGTTTAAGGTTACCATCCTTTTCTCCCAGGATTTTATGCCTGGGTAAGTAAGATTTTTTTTAATTGACCCAAGTTAAGTATTATCTATATGCCATGCTTCTTGGTATACTGCTTAACCTGCATGCACTCTCCCCTTTGAAAAGGAGCGAAGTCAAGTTGCAAACAAGTGTCAGTCCTCCGGGTGCTAGTTTTGGAGTGCAGTAGAGTGGCTGGAGCTACACCAGGTGTGGCTCAGGGGCTTTCATGTTCCTGCTCAGGCTGCCTGCACTGACAATACATTGAAGGTGAAGCAGCTGCTCCCCAGGAGGGAGCCATGTCACTTTTTCATTTGCCCCTGAAAAACTTCAGGAACTCACCTGATGCTCTGCTGTAAGCATATTTTTCCTTTGGTGAAAAATACAATGGCTTGTTCCATGTTGTGCTGTACTGGTAACAGCCAAAAAAATTGGGGGCTGCAAAAGTGTAAGGGCAACACGCATGTGTTCCCCCCACCCCCCCACCCCCCCTCTGAGGGCAGCATCTTCCTCATGATATGCTTAGAGCAGGGCTGGAGAGTTCCCAAGTGCATTGGAGATGCTGGGCTGGTTCCAGTGCTGTTTTTTCCTCATTAATGCAGTGAGGTGGTGTCTCTTCCCTGCCACCCAGCTGCACCCCTTGCTTTCCTCCCTGGAGGAGCCTACAGCACAACTGCTGTTACACAAAGCAAAATAGCTGGGCTGCAGCAGGTGCTGCCACAAGCTGCTGCTTCCAGTCTGAGGGCTGCGCTGGGCAGGGGCTGCTTGCACTATGTGTACAGGCTCGCGTTTCAGGAGCCTGAGGGACTGGAGATGATAGGTAAAAGGAGCGTGAATGTGCTGCTAACAGCTTGCCTTAAATCACTGACATTACAGTGGGCCCGCACTACTATTGCAATCCTCAGTCTTTCTGTAGTTAAATTTCTAAATGCAACAGGTTCTGGAGGTCTTACAACTTTTCTATTTTTAAAAAGCTCCTGTCTTTGCGAAATTGCACTCTTCAGATGAGCCCTTTCTGGACAACGCATCATTTTACACACAGACAAAATACCTTAGTCTCCCATGGTCGTGCTGTAGCCCCCTCCTTCCCCCCCTCCTTGTAAATTATATTTGGCCTGAAGGTTGCCTGCTGTGGAAGCAGTGTGTTTACTTGAATGTCACTGTTTTATGCAGTTACAGCTGCCGGCTCTTGCTCTTCTCTGGGCCCACGTGGCACCTCCGTGCGGTGGCAGTGGAGTTGGAGGCTGGCTGCTGGTTTTATACTTCCCCGTGTAGTAAATGTTAGAGGGCTTTGCATAATAGTGCTTAATATTTTGAAGCGGTGACTTTTTAGTCATGTTAAACAGTTATCTTAAAATATTTCTACTTTCTTATCTGCAAGTTTAACATAGTCTTTTGAAGAGGAAATGGGCTGGTAGGAGCGGCTGGGTGGCCTCATGCTGTTGGTTCCTGAATGTCTTGGGTTCCAGAAGTGGCTGCAGCGTGCAGGGTTAGGGCCTAACCCGGGGCTCCGGGGGCTGTACTGGCTGGTCTTGAGGGCATGAAGCAACTGCAAGTCATTAACAGGCTGCAGGGAGGTGACTGTCAGCATGGGCGAGCTGATGCAGCTGGATTTCTTGGAGTACTTGCTTGTGGATCTCAGCCCCAATTTAGTCCTGTCACCCCTTATGGCAGGTATGCAATTTGATGGTATATTTGCTCCCAGAGCAGTAACTAACAAAGGAAACGGTGAAAGCACACCTTTGTGCAGCTTTCATTGACCTGCATGTGACCACAGCTAGCTGACCAATCCCTCGGTTCCTCAGTAGACCCTCAAGGGTACGTAGGATCAAATCTGCTCTTCTCCGTGTCAGGAGTGATTTTTGCCTTTTCAGACTCTCCAATAGATACCGTGTGTGATCCGATTCTGTCACGCTGGGAAACGATGAATGTATTGCTTGTCGTGGAGCAAACCATGCTTCCTCTTCTAGACAGCACATTCCCAAGTGCTGTGTAAATGTAATGCTTGAAAATGGCTGGAGTAAATTCTGTTTCATGTAGGCCCCTTTTTGTAAAGGGATGTGGCCAAATTTGAAAAAACAAGCTAGGGACAAAGTGGGAGAAGGTCAAGATGATGCATCTATACTGAGTCCCATTTGCTTTGTTGCTTTACAGTTACTTTTTGTGTATCAAATTTTGCTCACCATTGTCTGGAACAGAATGGAAACAGCATCTTACAGAACGTGCAATCTAAGGCACAATGCAAATAGGTTGTAATAAGGAGGTTGTCTTTATTTGATAGCAATCCTGAGTGCAATGTTCTTGTCGTGTCCCTTTTGAAAAGCATTAAGTGCAGTCTGAGATTTTTCTTTACTTAAAAGCAAAGCATTGGTTTGTCCATTACTGACTTCTTGTGGAGTTTGTGCCAGATGTATATTAAATATTTTGGTGCTTTTTCTAATCCAGGCTGCCATTCATTTACCTGTGAGATTATTGTACTTCTGTATATTTAAATGACCAAGCCCTTAAAGAAAAATAACTCACCACCACCAAAACCCAACAACCTTTAGTCACCATGTATCCTTACTACTGCAGCTTTGTAATGTTCCAGAGGTTCTGGGTTTCCTGTATTCCAGTAATGTCTGAGGGAGGGTGGGGAGCAGCTAGAGAAACCTAATTCACTGGAAAGGGACCTTGCACGTTGTTCCGTGCGTTACTGAACAAATGAGTAACTTTGTGGTGTTTACATAATGACACGTTGGTGTTCACTCTTTTGTGCTGAAGCTTTGTACAAAAATGTCTTATTTAAAGCTGAAGTCCTTTTTACATTTTCAATTAAAAGGGGAAAAAAATAATTATTTTTTCATGACTGTAAATAGGACTCTTGCTAGTTTTATTTGTAATACAGTTTCTCAAACAGGACTCTTGGATGCTTACTAATGCTTCTCAGTCCTTGCTGGGATGTGACCACATCATTTTTAAGTGTATGGCCTGAACCCTAGCTGCTTTTGTTGGTGTCATTCAACGCTGCAGCGCACGTGTCTACAAGGAGCTGCTGGATGTCAACAGTCTTAACAACAGGAGGGTGATCTTGCGGAGGGATGAGTGCAGAGGTCAGGTCAGGCTGCCATTCACCCCAGGGGCCAGCTCACCGAGCTGACACCGCGGTCTCTGCTGCGCTCAGGTAAGCAGCAGGGCAGGGCAGTGCGGGATGAAGGACTGGCCACCGTTCTGGTTGTATAGTGACACTGCCACCAGCGTCAGTGTACTCATGCCTGTTTGCAACAGCTAAAGCCTAAGGCTGCCAGGCTCACTTGGCCTGGATACATTATGGTTTTAAAAGGGAGGAAGGAAAAAAAAAAAAAAAAAAGGAAAAGCTGCATTCATGTTTAATAAGAGAGTTCCTTTCAGGAGTGTTGAAGGCTTTAAATTCTAGGTATGAGAAACACTGATGTGAGCATCTCCTACTCACTCACTAGTACTGCCTCTGAACAACACTGCATTCACTTTTCCCCGCTATTATTTTGCCTGCTCCTTCATGCAGCCATAAATGGCTCTTTGCTCAAGAGCTGTGCAAAGCAAACTTGGGATCGAAAGTAGGAGGGTGTGATATTCTGTCAGCTGTAGTTCATCATGTCTAAGTAATAACTCTTTCAAAATTATCTTAGCCTATTCCAATTCATCCCAAGAAATCCTTTGTCTCAAACTTTGTAACAAATGTTTCCTTTAGCTTTTTTTCAATGCCCAAAGCTTACCTAGGCATCCTTGTGCTTGCAAATTCAGTTTATTACCAAGAGATGGTCAGCCTTTATTTCTAGGTGGCAGTGGCTGCAAAGCACACAGCTGAAGCTGTTCAGGCTGTAAACCATCGCATCCTTCTGCTGGTCATGTACTATTACAGCAGCTCTGCACCCAGCTGCCCCCTGAAACCACCTGTGATGTTTGCACAGGTATGTGTGTCCCTCAAAAGGGCCCTTGTCCCTCCCCCTGCAGCCACTGTAGAATTTTTTTTTTGAAGGGTGCTGGAAGGTGGTTAAGGAAGGAAGAGAAAGTGGAGATTGTCCAAAAAGGATGAATCACCCATTCCTCCTTTCCATGGACTAAGGACAGTACTTTCCCAGAAAGGAGGCAGCAACTGCTTGAGGAGCTGGCACAGCACATTTCCAGAGATCCACGCAGTTCCCAAGAAGAGCCTTTAACTGTTGAGCAGCTGCTATAGGTACTACATTAGCTTAGCTTAGCTTACTGGTTTGTGGCCTCCAACATTTTACTGAACACAACCCAGCTCATCCATCAGGCTCCTCCAAGGAACCAGCTTGCTGAATTAGAGCACAGAGCAACAGTGATTGGGGTTTTTGCAAAAATACTGCCTCTACGTTGCCCCCAGCTCTTCCTCCAGCACTTGCCTAGGTCACTGCCAGGAAAAATGCTACAGCAAGAAGGGTTAACAGGAAAGCTAATGTGCTTTTAAGATGGTTTGAATAGCTTTTATTTTTAGACTTTATAAAAGATACAGTGAAAGGCTATTGTTCTTATGATAAGGGGGTCTTTACAGAGACATCAATATTTAAAGTAATTAAGAATATCTTAACAAAAGATTGCTTAAAAACATGGCAGCTTAACAAGCACTGCTCCCTCCATTATCTTTTATTCCCATCAGACCAAGGCCAGACTGCGATCCATGGATGCTGCAACATAAACAAGAGATGTTATTTCTGTTCAGGGTAGCAAAGTTAGCTGGCCTAGCAGTGAGGAGCCAGGAACCCCCTGTGTCAGCACACTGAAAAACTGCAAGGTTGTTCTTTGTTTTTTTCCCAGCCAACCATGAGTCATCATTCTTTTTAAACAAGAAGCCTGGGCTGAACTATCATTCCTCTGGGAAACAGTAATTTGGGAGCCTCAGTTGGCAAGAAACCTCTTCCAGGCCTGAGAGGGTGCACCCTTTTTCCCAAACTGTCCCAGACATGGCTGAGTTATGCTGAAGCAGCATTTGACACCACGCTTCTGCAAGAAACCAGTTGTAGAGGGCTACATTCAATCAGCATTTGTCTAATGAGGGAAGAATTGCTGCTGTCTCATTTTGCATGCTATTATTCTTTGGTGTCATGGGAAACCAGCTAAATGATCTGTTCTCAAGGAAAAGAAATTGACGTTACCAACAACTGCCCAGGTAGAGCGGGCCATGCCAAGAGCTGCCTTTGGGATGCACCCTTGCTAAAATAGCTTGTCACAGGCACTGAGCCCAAACGGGCTTGGGATGCCTCCCCCCTTGCAGGGACGGTGGTCAAGAAGATAATACAGCAGCACATGTCCTCTCCTCAGGAAGCTTTGCAGGTAAGAGTGGGGAGCTGGGCCTGGCTGCGGAACCTGACAAAAGAGCTGCTGCTCTGGTTCCCTGCTTCTATAGCAGAGCCTGGCTCATGTCTCCCCAGAGGCCTGGTGCCCCTTCTGTTGAAGATGAACTTCAAAAAGACAGGGATAGATGTGACCCTTGTCTGACTGGCTGAAGAGCAATACTTAGAGAACTGAGAGGAGACTGCTGAACTAAGAATATATTTAGTAACTAAGGCCTTGCCTGGGAAAGATTCAATTTTCTTGTTAATAATTAAACAGGGACTGGCCATCCATGGCACTTCAGGGCCCTTGGGAAATAAAGGGAGCCTACCCCATATGGAAGCATCCCTGCTATTACCTCTGAGGTCCAACTCAACAATTGTGTCTTTCTTATGAAAGATAGCAGTGTTTTTTTTTTTTCTTTGTTTTTTTTTTTTCCCCCCCAAATCATGCTTTTATAGCCCTGACAGAAGAATGGAGTTAACCTGGATCCCTGATCCATGGTAAGGATATGAAGCATATAAGGCAGGGTACCACCAGAGAACTGGTAGATGGTGCAGGGGAAAGAAGGGGGAGGGGTATGATTTTAATTTTGTTAACAAAATAACTTGACCATATATAAAACACTACCAACACCTAGTAGAATTTCTGAAGTGTGTTTCTCTCCCTCCTTAAATGTCTTTCCTGCAAGGACGGTGTAGTGAGGGAGAGGGGAGGACTCCTAGCAAAAGAGAGGCAAGTTACCTGTTTGTTCCAGGGAAGAGAACGACGCACAAGGTATTCTTCTGCAGACTTCTATAAAGCTTTTTTATAATCTGGTCCAACTTCTTCACCTTTTTCCTTAGATCCTGCTCCTGTGTAACAGAATACAAGCATTGAAATCCCCTATTCTTCTACAAATATGTAACAATCACATCTGAAAGTGTTTATACAGAGACTGACCCTGGAGCTGTGTCAGGGATGGAAGGGGCTACTCTATTTTTGGATAGCTTGTGGAAGTGCAACAGCCCAGCTGCAGGGAGTGCCACACACCCTACTCACATGGCACTGCAGCTTCCTCCACTAAAAATGGGAGCTGCACCTACATCTATCCTTTCCTGTAGGCTATACAACTTGTCGCTTCTCTCTGACTTCCATACGCCTCCCTATACCTGTGCATTGCCCAGCGTGCTCTCAGCTGGGAGGCTGCAGTTCCCCTCTGTGGAACTCACTGTTCCATAGGCCCAGGCTGTTTTTCAGTTATTCTGTACCCCACTAATGCCACGTTATCTCCTGGGATTTACATCTCCAAGCTGCCTTATGAAAATTGAGCCATGGCAGCCTCTGCACCAGCAGAAGATCCAACTGCTACATACAGCTCTGTACCTAAGCCGCCTCCCAGTGACCACCTCTGGTTCCCAGGGCAGAGGCAGTTCCATGCCATTATCCTCGCTAACAAACTGCAACAAACGCCAGCATAGCCTTAAACTCACAGAGTCAGATAGAGGCACCGTCTTCTCACATAAGCTGTTTCCTACTTGCTTCCCACTGCTGTGATTCATTTGCCATATCCATCTCCAGAGGTGACCTGAAGCAAGTGCCTTCCTACTTCTTAACTTGCTGCCCTTCACAGCCCAGCTGTTTATAACTTCAAGGGCATCCACAGCACTTTGTGATGTCTGGAATTCTGAAAAGACAAGAAAGGGATCACCCTTTGCCAGTTATGATGCCCTGTTCTTTGGCACCTGCAGGGCCGTGCTAAAAAGGTAGAGGGTTAAAGGGAATGAGACACTGAAATCACTGCAGTAAGCAGATGCTCATCCTGCAAACAGGTAAGTGTCAGACTACAGAACTGCCAGTTACATGCAACACCACTCATCTGGCTGTTCTCTTCATTTTTTAGAAGTGATTACATGTCTGTGCAAAGCTTCACAGTAGCCAGCTGTGCTTTCACCCAAGTATCTTGAATACTGTCACTTGGAGCAGATGTGAGGTTCAGTTGCTCTTGCTGTGTCACTGAATTTCCCAGCACTGCTGAACAAGCTTATTTGAAGGAAATAACCAGGCTGCATGGCAAAGCTACTTACTGAGGAAACAGCAGTTCCTGTGCCTTCCACTCTGGAGATCCTTTGGCAGGAACAGAGTTTCCAGGCCTTCCAACTGGCTGAATTCTTCTTGCAAGTCTGTTTCGCTTAATGACTTCTTTAGACCCGCCACATAAATCACACCTTCGTTTTCTATATCGTGTTCTAGTTCCTGTATCAGAACATCACAGTCCAGCGTTGCAGCAGTGACAGGTCTCTGAACCTGGGTTAGGTCCAACAGGAACACACACAGCACATCAGCCAAAGCAGCCCTGTGTTCTGAGCTTCTGTTTTAAGTGATTCTGTCCAATTGCCAAAACTGTTAGCTATTTTTCCCTTCCGTGAACAATGTAATTAAGGAAGGATAGATTAATTAGTCATGAAAAACATGTCTGTAATGCAGGACAATTAAGAATACTATGTATGTGGCATTTTAACACCTTGTTACTCAGCTCCTCATTTTTAAGACACAGTTGCCAGGTCAGAACGCTTTCTAACCCTTTCTGCTGGCAGATGGCAAAGAAAGAGGGCAACAACTTTCTGCCATCTCCTTTCTGCCAGTGGCCCTAAATTGTCTAGAGACAGGGAGATGGCAACAGCACAGCCAGCCAGGATTCGCCCAGACTCTATGCTCAGGGTAGGCACTAGGAAGTGACATATTAGTCAGTATTCCTGTGCTACATGTAACTTAGGCTTTTGCTATTTACTTTGTTTACCTTAATGCAGGAACCTGCTACCTCAGCTCCATCTAGGCTTTCCACAGCAAGCTGGGCAGCTTCTAGCACCTCATACTGGATACAGACGTAGGGCTTGAAACAAGATAATACACTTCAGATTTATGAATAATACACATTAGCCCTACCCCTTGTTGTAAGTTGTTTGTTTTTGTTTTTTTTTTAATAGCATATAAAAAGGGTAGGGTGGGTAATACAGGTAACACTCCATACACTGTAGCTGTTTAAAAAACCTTCAATTAACTTGGCAATTATTAGCAACCTTGTTTTGCCACTAAAGGCCTTAGCATATCAATTCTCTTGAGAGGAACAAAAATCATCTTGGTTTCACCAGTACTCAGTTAAAGCTCTTCAGCTTGAGCAGCATTGTTATGCCACATCAGCTATGCTTCTTGTTGCTGTGTGCAGCAGCTTTTATATGTGCTGAATTGTTGTAGCTCATGACTAAGCAGCCAGAGAAAAAAACACAAGAGACAAAAAAAGATATTTAAGTGGTTCTCATCCCTATCTATCCTAGAGGTTACTCTGGACTTCACTGCCTGTCAAACTGAATGCCTTGAGTGCCCCTCACCTGGTACGTTTCCGTTACCACTGTCAGAGACTGGATTGGTCCACACTTCCCAAATTCTTTTTTCACAGACTTCAGGCAGAAACTTTCTTCAAAAGGACCTGCATAAATTGTCAGCATGTCAGTCAGCTTGCTTCTCACCTGTGGGAACACAGATTAGAGAAGGAACTTCACAAAGCATACATGTCTCTTTCCAAGTTGAGCAATGAAGACTAGTCTTGCTCAAAAAAAAAAAAAAAAAAAAAAAAAAGAGGTACCTTCTCACAAAATCCAGCAGGAAGATGAGATGCAATGTACTCTGGACCCAAACTGAACTGAACGATACTGAATGTGGAGAGGGGAACATCTTCTAAGGCTCTCTGAAGAATCTAGGAGGAAAAGAGTACATATGGCTCAAAGAGGTGCAAGGTAATTGTACTGCAAAAGATCAGAAACAAAGCTCTTGAATTTAGTTCTCCACTTTAATTGTCATTATTGTCCAAGGAAGCCCTCAGGCAGAAATTCTTCTTTAGTGAGTCATGAGAGGGTGATAGAGGATCAAAGCTTATTTCTGAAATAAGAAAATGGATTTAGCTAACCTGGTATTAACACTATTGCTAACGCTACCGTCAGCCAGCTTTTTAAAATAGGACTCATCAACCCACCCCCAGAACAAGAACTTCAAACTACTTTGAAGCTTGCTTAGACCAACCCACCCAAATCCATTCACCTGTTTGTTTGAAGTGCTTAGGTTACTCTGACACAGGCCAGAAGAGTCCACTTCTTGTCTGCCTAAAAGGAGGGGTTTTTGGCCAGTCACCTGCAAGCAGTCTAAAAAACTAGCGGAGAGAAAAAAAGCTGTGATGCATAGTAGTTATTGATATGCTGAGTTAAAAGCATGTAAGGAAGTGCCTGTCACTGAGAAATGACACAGTTCATTAAAGAAATCTTAAATAATATTCTTGCCCTCAAGATCAAAAGCAGCCTGGAAAATGCTTTGTGAAATTTAAGATACTATTTCTGAAAATTTTACAGTGTTACTCTACAATTATCTGTGTCTCTCTGAAGGCACTGGTGGCTTTTGAAAACATAAGATACTTCTATGATTTCACTGAGGATTTGATCAAAGGAAAAACATGCATATCTGAGAATCTTATTACCATGGTTTGGATAGATGCGGAGGATCGTTCGACTGCTTCTGGACCCTACATCCTTGTGGCTGTAACGCAGATTTGTTCTGTGACACCTCAGTCAGTCTTTCAGTTGTCAGCAGCATTTCCAAATTTAGTTCTGCTACCTTGTGGAAGGAAGAAGATGAGTAGATTGGTTTCATCTCAACTAATTGTAGCTAACCAAATAGCATGTGCCTTCTCTATGAGTCACCTAGGCACATTCCACAGTAGTGGAGAAAGACAAACATTCATTTTTTGCCTTATTATTTTCTGTTGTCATTTTAAGCATGCAGCACTTAGGGCATCAACCAGCACATCCAAAACATCCTCTCAAGAAACCAACAGTACAAGGGGATTCAAAAAACCTCCTGCCAAAACATACGAGGTCCTCACTTCTTTATTTAGAAAAAAAATGATAGGTACTCCTGTAGGCTGCAAGCGTCTGAATCTTTCTTCCCCCAATGCCCCTCTGCAAGATCAGCCTGATTTCTCTTTTAAATCAGTAAGAGGATGGGCAAGAATGCTTTTTCTTCGTATACACAACTTGTATATTCTGCTGTTAAAGATATTAGATATAGCTACCTTTGCTGGTCCTTGCTCAATAAAGAATTGAGCCAGTTCCAATGCAGCTCTTGCATCTTCTGTAGGATCATGACCAAGGTTCTGGTCACACTGGATCTCCTTCCTAGGGCATCAAAATTAGGTGTACTGGCAGGTTATCTGTTTTTCCATACTGACCAACATCTCGTCTTTTCTAAATTGGGTCCTTTTCAGGCAAAATAGCTTTCCCCTCTCCAAAAAGGATTTCAATTCTGTGCAGCAGTATTCTTGTGAAATATTCCCCAAAGTTACTGCAAGAAATATTTTTGCAACATTGAGCAAAACACCGTTTACAGGGTTTGACAGAAGCAGCAGTAATACTTGGTATTCTGAGGCATGATTATTTTTAATTTTGCTTTTTCCTTGACCAATGACCCAATGCACAGGCAGGGAGGCAACCTCCAAGTCAGTGAGGTTTGGAGCTACAGAGTAAATGGTGCGTGCTGGATTGTTAAGATGTGCTATGACAGCTAGCATAGCAAGGGACATGATTAAGTCAGTAAATTATACTTCTATAAGTTAGCTTTTCTTTCTAGATAACTGCAACATATCTCATTTATGTGAGCCAGAGTTCATTTGCTGCTCTACAATTTCATATAGTGGTAGAAGTGCAGAAAAGCTAGTTTTGTGGTTCACATACAAATGAGCTCATTACTGGTTGTGTCATAGCATCCCTGCTTGCTCAAAGATAAGCCAATTTATGACACTGCCTGATGTTTCAAGCACACAGTAAACTCCTCTTTATTGTCTGTTTGCACAGCCTGCTCTCCTTCCTTTTGAGTTTTATCAGAAGGAAAAAAATTCTCATCCTACTGGTGGAAGAGCAGGACCATATAGCCCCCATAACAGTTTCTAATACTTTCCATGACAATGCAAAAATAATCTTACCCTAAAACAGCTTTGGCTAAAAATTTTAGCTTAAATCTTCGACCTTCATTTCTGGCAAAAAGCAGTGAAGTATCAATAACACTAGGGTGGATCATCTGGAGGAGAGAAAACATCACCAGTTTAATTAAGAACAGCACTCACATAGAATTGGGCAGTGACTCCATTATCTGTGCCTCTGGCCTTTCATTTCAGTTGCCTATTTGTCACTGACAGATAACTGGTTCAGACAAGAGAACACATGGGAACCATGAAACAGCCCCAAATCTCCTTTCTAATGCTCTGTTGGGAAGACCAAGGTGGGGTTGGAATGACTACGACTCAAGCATTTTGGCCGGTTAAATTCAATACAGGAAGGACTTTAGTTCTTCCCATGACAGTGATCGAAAGCACCTGGCTGAAGCAGAAAGGTGAAGCTTCTTCCTTTTGGGTTCTGAACAGCACCTTGCAGGTTTTATAGATGGAAGGGGAGTATTTCTCTTTTAAATCCTTACAGCCATAAGGCTATTCATAATGAAAAGCAACTAACAAGTGCTTACTGATTAAAAAAAAATTGAACTTTCAGACCTGAAACGAACAGCAGTTCTGGGAAAAATACTCTTAAAAGCATACTCACTTCCAAAGCCTGGAGATCAGCATTTAGAGAATGACCCACCAATACTGCATCATGCGGCAGTATTTTTTTTAGTCTGCTTTGTATGTCTGGCAATCTTGTTTTCACCGGAAGCAGCATCTTCCTTGTGATTCCCGAGAATCTTCAAAACAGAAAGTGGAAGGAGTACAAGCTGTGCATCAGCAACAGCACTTACTGGAGAACATTACAAGCAGCATATGTAAAATAAGAACCCAGTGTAACAAATGAGAGAATGCGATTTATTGCTTCCTTAAATGCATTCCAACATAAGAGGATATACTGCACAAATATTAAGCTGCTACAGTTACCATATCTGTTTCAAAAGTTTGTTCTTTTTCAAGCATAACTTAAGTGATGCAGTTCTTAGCATCAGATAGCACAGGTAAGGAAATATTGCAAAGCTGACATGGAAGGAAATGCTTCCAAGTAACCTGAGGGAATTGGCACTTCACCTCCTGGAAACATGCAGGCAAAGTCTTGGAGAAGACGTGGCTTGAATTTTGCCTTCTTTTGTTATAATACTGAGCCCAGCCCTAGAGCTTGAAGTGAGTTTATGACCTGCACTGTTCATTTTCTACAGACGAGCAAACTTAGCTAGAGAGCAGAGACCCAGACTGCAATCCCGTACTCTTACTCACCCTGTGTCCTACTTTATATCTGGAAGTAAAGAGTAACCTGTACTGTGTATCATTAACTTTTCCTAGAACACTGCAGAATGATAATGCTTCTGTCTAGACACAGGGGCACTGCACAGCAGGGAGTGCATACATAATGTTGGTTATTCTACCCACAAAGCACAAACCAGATTCTTAACACCAAGTACAATGCAGTAGACATTGGTGAGTAGACAAGCGTACAGACCAGAGTCTTCTGCAAGGTCCTGTGTTACAGGCTTGATTTGAAAGGCTTGTAGCTCTTGAAGAGATAAGACACTTCAGTACGACTCACCTGGTGCGGTAGTTCACTATTGTGCTTTCAGGTTTGACTAGTTCATTCAAGAGGCATTGACCCTGTGCATCCACCAAAGAGACACGAGTGACTTCATTCCCCCTTGCAGTCAGGCACTGTCAGGAAAAAGCAGAGGCAGCTTTTGAATCAGCACAACGCTGCCATTCAACAACCTTAGCTGAGATCTGCTTTGGCTACAGCCAGCATCACTGCTAAGGAGTTGCTTTACTTAGAGATCTGCCAGTTATAGCTTGCTTCATGCTGTAGCATGCTTCGTTTTAATTGTTAAATGCCCACCATAAACACAGCGAACACACAGGCAAGCACAACACAAAGATAGCCTTTACAAAGAAGTGCTGATTTCACAGAATCAGTTTGTATTCTGCACTGCAGGGCTGCAACTGACAGCACCTTCACCAGAGAAGATAAATAGAATTTAAAAGTAGGGCCCAAATCACATTGTTAGTCACTCAATGCTGATGCCAATGGGGCATCTCTGCAAGGTCAGAACTGCACTAAGAGAGGAATCCTCACCACAGCACGTTGCTGAAAGAACTGGGATGGCTAAAGGTGTAGCACAGGGACATCTCTGCATTCCCAAGCTTTGGGGAGAGCTGGGAGAAGGAGAGTTACTGCAGCATTGGTGATGGACCTGGCAGTTCCAGATGCTGTTCTGAAAACCACCATGTAACTGAGTTCTCTGGAGGAGAACTCTGAGTCCTTCCTGTGGTTGTATTAACACTGGTACCATCACTGAAGGGATTGGCAGCAGATGTATTAATACATCTATTGTATATTTTATATATATATATAAATACATTTATTAATACATGGTTTAATAAATGCCCAGGGTGCCTGGCTCATTTTGGAATAGCTGCTTGGAGCTTGATTGCTTGACAATGCTTTGTAAGGTCACACATTTATTTTTACCATTTCACAATCCAGACCAAAGAGGGGGCTGCTGTCCGTCCTCTGCTGATCACACTCTGTATGCACATAACCCTTACATCCAGGGGAGCCTAAAATGAAAAGACACCTGTGAACAAGACACAGACCTCCCTCTTCTAACAGAAGTCATGTATCTTACATGACCAGGCATATCATTAACTGGCAAAATTAAAAGCAAACAAAAACCAACCCAGCCCAACCAAGCAAAAACCTCAAAAAACTGACCTTTCATGGGATAATCATTTTTTTTCAGCTCTTCTAAAGTTAGAATGTACCTAGTAAGGCCTTGTTTTGATTCTCCGTATTTCCGGATGATGGGATCACATTGCAAGTCTGAGTTTTTAGGAATACATCCACTGCTAGTGGAAATCAAGCCTGTAACATACAGAATCACCTGTCAAGTTCAGACAGCACTCCTTACTTGCAGTTTTCTGCATTAGCATGCACACTAAGAGGTTACACCATTTCACAATTAAACACTACGTGGAACAATAAGATACTTTATATATATATATATATATATATATATATATATAAAAGGATAAATGATACATGCTGATGTGTGACAGGGTACTTGAATCCTACTCCCAGTTTAGCTACTGGCAGTTAGCTGATTGTGAGCAAGTCACGTCACAAGTCTGTCTCACATTCCTTTCAGTAACAGAACACTTTTCTCATAAGCATGACAGCACAGTCATCTGTTATGTAAGCTGTAAAAGTTCTCTTTTTTCCTACTTTCTGTGTGAAATTATTTTCCCAAAGTATTATTAGGAGAAAAGACACTCTGTGGCTCAAAAAGAAGCAAACTGACACCAGAATCCACAGCTGTATAAAGTCTAATTATTTTGTAGGTGATTCCCTGCAGATTGCACTTAAAGAGAAATATACCTGACATCTCAGATCTGTGACTGTGCAGTAGGTTTACAGTCAGGATGCTAGAGGACTTTGTCAATACATTGAAAGTAAGAGCTGTTCATTCTCCCATTTAGGACTGGAATTCAAGATTCTTTGTTACACTTCTAACAATTTCAGTGAAGTTCTCATTGTAGTCTCTTGCGGGTTTTGTACAAGCCCGTTGGATTACAATCACCTCTATAAAGAGTGTAAAAATAGGAGATCAGTTGTCAACATACCTATTCTTTACCTTGATTTGCAGCTCAGCATAACAAAGAAAACTACGAGCAAATGAGTAATATCTTAGCTTGAATCTACTTTATATCCGTGTATCTATTATTAGATATACATTACAATAAAATAACCACAAAATGGATAACGAAGCATCAGAATTTTGGGTTAAACTTACTAAGGTTTTCTGTTCTTTTTGCATATACTTATGACAGTAAGTCCAACAGAGAGTTACTGAACTAGTTAGAGGAACTAGCCTCTTGGCTATTATACTTGTTCCTTTGTAAACAAGTTTAGCATAGCAGCATGTTGGGGTAGCACAGCATGCAAAGCTATTAAATTACTCTTGAAAGCAAATCACTGTGACTAAAACGGATGGTGCAAAGCCAACCAAGATACCTTGTGCATTGTTTTGAGTTTTCGCATCTGCTCCTTCTCCATACAGGTTGGCTAGGAAGCTGGCTGAAGAAGGTGGTAATGTGAATCTCTGGAGAGAAAAAAAAAAAAAAAAAAGAAAAAAAAGAGATGTTTTAGGAACTTTGAATCACAGCAGAAATGTCAAGTATATAAGGTGCCTCTTTATCCCCACAGCAATAACATTTAGAGAAAGGTGGTTAAAAAAAGTAGCAGAAGCACGTTGGGCATTTTCACAAGAAAACAAAACAAAACACAAACCAAACATTTTGATGATGACGCACACTATAGAATTCTTTGTACTAAGGAAAGATTTGCTTTCCCAGATATGACTGCAAATGCAAGTTTCAGACTTTAATTGATAGAAACTAAAGCACTTCCAGACTTTCCAGCTAAGCTGTGATTTTGTATTTGCTGCAGTTCAGAGAGAATTCTCTAGAAGTTCCAATCAAAGCACTTCTTTCTTCCTTCAAAAACATTGCTTGTAGCTCAGAATAATGCTTTTGGGAAATGGAAGAAATCTGATAGAAAGTGTAAATTGTCAGAGTGAGATTTTTCAATCAGTCATAACTCTGAGATTCTCCTCACTCATAGCTTAAAGTAAATTTCAAATCAACCGAGGTATTTTCAATCTCCCAGGCATCCTGAAGATGTTGGAAGTACAGAGGGCTGAAACACCAATGTATGCACATTTCACCTGGTAAGGCTTCAAAGACCTAAGTCTTGAAAAATCTGCTTCCAATATTAAAGCCATGGTCTTTGTTCTGGGCTTACAAAGGCCACTAACAGATCCTCTCATTGCTTTAGGAGTCAAAAGGCAGACTCTTCCTATTGGAAAGACAATAATTTCACTGCAGCAATAATCATTGGGACGTGCTTTAAGGATTGCAGGAATTTTAGCAGACATCAATATAGCTTGGGGACTTACATGCTGGAACACTTTTCTGAGGTGTTTGAACTGTAAGTAGAATTTGTAGAAATGGAGTTGGCTCATCTCATGTAGAACAATAACCACAACCCCTGCCAGGTGGCTTTGGTGATAAATACGGCACCAGCTGCAATTAAACAAAAGAAATCAAAGCAAAACAATCATCAAACACTCTTAAAAACAAACTTGGCGCCAACCCAGCTTTTCGGTCAGTCAGTGGCAAAGTGCCAAGTGACTTCAATGAGAAGAGGCTTTTCTAGCTTATCTCAGCCAGCCACATATTCCTAGAAGCAACATAACATGAGAGACAGAAAGAATGAATTGTAGCAAAATTCTGTTACAGTACCATTTCAAGTCATAACCTACCCACCTCATTTATATTAATCAGAATATGAAACATACAAGTAACTTCAGCTGTAGTGATACAGTCTAGTCAATCAAACTGAAGAATGGAATCATTTCATCAAAATGAAAGCTTCACAAAATCACTTTCTCTTTGACAGTAAAAATCCAAAGTGGAGCATTTTGGCCTTTAGCTTTATCATATTTCACCATATTTATGCCATCCGAGGTTGTATACACTCCTCAGCCTCCCACTTCCATTGCTGAGAAATCGCCCCGAAAAAGAGCAGTGATTAAATTGTCCTTCCCAAAACACTCTAGAGAAAACATTTCAATTATATCTGTCATTAAATGTTTTGCATTAATATTTTAACATATTTTTTTTTCTCAGTGTGTTTTTTATACAAAAAATTGTTTAATTTTTGGTAACTACACGAAGCAAAGCTATGAAATGGTAGAATTTTTATCAGAGGAGAAATTGTGGTCTCCAGCCAAGTCTAACAAGAACCATATCTACACAATACAGTCTGTCATTATGGCATCTGTGCTGCAAGGATTCTAAAACAAGCATTGCCTATGCCTTTAGATAGGTTTTCACAGCATATGAGGACATAAGACAGGGTTGATTCCCAAATATGAAAGTGTTATACCTGGGCTGTGTGACATTGTAGCATTTTCCCAAAGCTGCATACTTTAACAACTCATAAACTTGGTCATGGCTGATTTCACAGTCCTCACCAAATAAAGCTGCAGACAAGCGAGATGACTTTTCCTGCAGAAAGGAAAATGCCAGTAAAGAAAGTTCCATGTGATCACATAAGTTTGCAGAAAATGTAGTCAATTATACAGTAAAAGGAAACTATTTACCACTCAGGTGCAATCAACTACACGTAAAATAACTCTTCCATTCAGTATGGGCAAAAAGTTCCTTTCCAGATCCCACTTCAATATTAAATTCACTGTCAGTGTTTCAGTAACCCAGGTCCTCTAACTTCACAGATGTATTTTGTAACAACGAACATGTGAGGACATATATAGTAAGGAGACTTTTAAGGTTACTTAATTTTCAAATATGATGTGCTATAGTCTCAACCCCTTCACCCACTCCCTGCTGTAGAGCTTTGGGCATTTATAGAAGAGTTATATGTAGCCATTTGTTCTGTTGAAACTCATTTACTTCATTTACACTGTGTCATCTGCTTCGGTGGATGGATCTGCTGGCCTCTACAGGAAAAATGTTTCGTTACTATGCAAGGCAGATACGAGGAAAAAAGCATCAGACTAGATGAGATGAAATGAACGCTACCGCACAACTCTGCACAACAGCTCTTTAAGCCATGATCCTAAAATCAAGAGTTCTCCCAAGCTGGCCAGCAAGCAGGTACATTATTTTGGAGGCCTCCATTACCCATCTGCCCTGTTCTAATAGCGCTCTTTTGGCCTGCAGTTTTTACAGATACTCTTTTTTACCTAATGAAAAGACACTGTGGCATACTGATGTCATAGCTGAAAAGAAAAAATGAGGAAAAAAAGCACAAACAAGCAACCAACACTACAGATGGAATCCCGCAGGGGGCTTACTCGGGTATCTGCCTCGCTACCAGGCAGTGTTTTCCCTAGCACGCTACCGAGCCTCGTGCTCGGTAATTGCGGCAGAGCCTGCCCCCTGGGCTGTGCTGGTGCAATTTAAGGCCCGGGTTAGAAGTTAAACAGAGGCGCCAGCCTGTGAGGCTGAGCGGCCAAACCCCCGCTAGGAACCCGCAGCGCCATGGCCCCCAGCCCCTCAGGCTGACCCGAGGCTCCCCGCCCCGGCCGCCTACCTTCGCCTTGTGCCGGCCGCCCCGTTCCGTCCTGCTCCTCTTCCGAACCGCCCCCAGCCCCTCCGCGGTGCCATCAGCCTCGGCGGGCCTCTTGCAGGCGTTCCCGCAGCCGCTGCCAGCCATGACCCCGCTCCTGGCCGCCGGAGCTTTCCTCAGGGCCAGCCCCGCCCCGCGGCCCCGCTCCGCCCCGCTCCGCCCGCGGCCCGGCGGGAAGCTCGAAATGGCGGCCGGCGGCCCGCGCTGAGGCGGGGATGGCCACCAAGCGCCTGGCCAGGTGCGGGCCCCGAGGGCGCCGGGAGGGGAGGCCGGGAGCGGGGCGAGGCGAGTGCTGAGGGGAGCTCGGTGCCGCCCGCAGGCAGCTGGGGCTGGCGAGGAGCAGCGGGCGGGCGCGGAGCGGAGCGGCGGTGACGGCGGAGCAGCGCTTCGGGCACCTGGTGGTCGTGGACCTGGAGGCCACCTGCTGGCGGGGCGAGCGGCGCCACAGCCCCGAGATCAGTGAGTGGCGGCCCAGCGGGCCCTCGGCGCCTGGTCGCCCTCCGCTGACGGCTCGGCCCGTGTGTACGCGGACGGAATGACCTCCGCGAGCAGCTTTAACCTTTCTGGCCTGTTCCTTCCCCGTCTCGTTCTGGTTTTGTCGCAGTTGAATTTCCAGCAGTCCTGCTGAACACCGCCACCGGAGAGATCGAAGCGGAGTTCCACACCTACGTCCAGCCCCAGGAGCATCCCGTGCTCTCCGAGTTCTGTACGGAGCTGACCGGCATAACGCAGGTGTAGTGCTGTTCTGGGTGAAGTTAAAATTGCTGCTTACTACTATTTTGTGGAGACCTTTAAAGAGAGCTAAGGAGAAATAAGCCTCAAATGAATTCCAGTCCATATTAACACATACATCTCTTCTTCTCTTTCATAAAGAATCAAGTCGATGAAGGGGTACCTCTAAACATTTGTTTATCACAGTTTTTGAAATGGATTCAAAAGATACAACAGGAGAAGAAAATTGTATTCAGTTCAGATACTCCAAGTAATTCTATTTCAGAAGCAAAACCATGTACGTTTGTCACTTGGACAGGTAGGTAGAATTTTCATTTAATTTTTCTGCAAATTAATACCCATTAAAACTGAACATTTGGTGGTGCTAGTAAGATTGCATCTTCACTGCTAGGGAGTCAAAATCCTGTTAAATATTAGGGATATGATATCGGATAAGACTGAAAATATGAATACTGTTGAATTCTGACTTGTTCACTCTATATTTGTCTCCAGGGTCATCACATTTTTCTGCTTTACACAGAGTGCAATGTGTTGCCATTCTCAACAAGTGTAAATGATTTAGTGAGGTCTCCAAGATATTTATGTATCACAAAGTCATTGTTTACTAAGAGCATGCACTCACTTGTCATCTTGAACCATTGCAGCAACCCAAGTGCTTCTCATGTACAAAGGCTTCATGTGTCCTGTACCCATCTGTACAGGATGTTACTAGTATGTTGATTCATCTCTTTATGTAGGTTTTAAGGCATGCTTAGGACAGTTATGGAAGTACAGCAGTACCGGCGACCTGCCCAATTAAACGTCTGTGCTCACTATCTATAGTTATCACGCAAACAGTTGCATTTTTTCTTGCTGATTTTTTTTTTTCGTAACCCCTAGTCCATTTAGATGAGAGAAAGGCCTAATTGGAAGGCATCAGGATTAAAAAATATAGTAAATCTTCATTTGGTTTTGCTTTTTCTGTGCAGACTGGGACCTGGGTGTGTGCTTGCAGTATGAGTGTAAAAGGAAGCAGTTGCGAAAACCTGACATCTTAAATTCCTGGATTGATCTCAAAGCAACATATAAGGTGAGAAAAATCAATAGACTGACACACTTATACCCATGTTACCATCTCAAAGGCCAAGTATACCTAAACCAATAGCGTATGTTCCAGCGTCTAGTTACTCCTTTGTTTTCTTTCTGTGTTATCACTCAATAATGAATTGCATGCTCTAGAACGGCATGAATTTTAATAGTCTTAATGCTTAGAAAAGTATTGAGTGTTTATGTTACATAAATGAATGATAATCCCAGAAGGTTTTTTTTGAGCTGCTCTTCCTTTCCTGACATCTTTTACTCTGATTGCTGCCTTAACTTGTTTTTCTTATGTTCTTCTTACTGCTTTACACTGCTGCATGGAAAATAGTGATCCTCAGCTGTTTAGAAGGTACATATGGACCTAGTACAGGATTTAAATATATGTATATATATATACAAACTTTGACCAGAAAGTATATTCTGAACAGCATTAGCAATACTGGAAAATGAATATATATATATATATACACACACACATATAAAATATGTATATAAAATGCATTTATACTGAGAAAATGAAAGGCTTTGTGTACGTGTGTTTGTGTTGGTGGGATTTTTTGGCTCATTTTTTCATAGTCTACATTGGAACAGAGTTCTCCCTCAGGGACTAATGGCAGCTGGGTTCCCCTGTGTAGCCAGGGAAGCTCTCAAAGGTTTATCCAGGAGTCTACCTGTCCACTGATACTTGGAGTTTAAGCAGCAGAATTAAGTCTCTGAAGATAAGCAGGGCATTCATATGAGAAACAGGGATTGTTAAATGAGAAAAAGTATTATATTTGGTACATACGTAAACTTTTTAATGCTTATGCCTTTGCAATGCATAACAGTTTAAATATTCAAGATAGTATTTATCAGTGTATTCCTCAAGGCTGTTGTTAAGGCCTTCATCAATGCAAACCATAAAGTGCAAATGAAGGTAAAACGAGGTAAGATAGAATGGATTAGTTTAAGGCTGGGAGAAGGGATTTATGGTTCTTTCCATTCTAATCTGTTACAGGGTAAGTCACATACTGAGTTACACTTGTCTTCATTTTACAGTTGTGATAAATATTTGGCCTTGTGAGATGTACTATTTGTAAGGTGATATTTCTGAACTGTTTTTCACTCCACTGTGAAGGGGTTTTGAAATGTTTTTTTATTAACCACCTGCATGTTTTTCCCTAGGCCTTCTATAATAGAAAGCCTAAAGGACTAAATGGTGCTTTGCAGGATTTGGGGCTAACTTTTGCAGGACGGGAACATTCTGGTAAGCATGATATGATCATCCTCATTTTAACATACATACATATCTTTTATAAGACTAGATAGCTACTGTTTAGCTTTAGTTAGGTAAACTAAACTAGCTAGTAATATCTACTAGTTAATATAAATGTTACCGTTACTTCCAGGCTATGCGATGTTCTGTTCAACAAAGCCATCAAAGTAAGAAAAGACAGATTCTTCAACGATCAGTTTGTCATTTCTAACCTCATGCTTTGTTTCAGAAATCTTTCCTAGAACTTTTGCCTGTATGTTGCACAAGATCAAGCTCTGGATTGCTAGGGTGCAAAAGAAAAAAGAGTATGGGAAAAAGAGTATCAGGGAAGATCAAGAAAACTTGATCTTCCCTGATAGGTCTGGACAGCTCATTAGTGTAAGAGAATACCAGCGCAATGTGATTTTTTTACTTATTTTTTGACCTAACTAATACAACTGAACATGGATTTTGATCATTGTGTCTATATATTCAGCTATATGGGTTGTTCCTTCAGATGTTTCAGCACAGGAGATTTTTTTTTTTCTTTTTAACTTCCACTGCCCTTTTCTGAACTATATAACAGTGTCAGAATTATGTGAATCCATTTCATTTATGTAAGGTGTACCTAAATGTCACTTTTCCTCTAATAAGAACCATCCCCAGTAGTAGTTTAAAAGGAAGGCATTAATATAACCATGCTTTTGAAGGGTTGGATGATTCTCGGAATACTGCCCGTCTTGCTTGGAGGATGATTTGTGATGGATGTGTGTTGAAAATTACTAAATCTTTGGATAAGGTTAGTAACTATTTCGTATCTATCCTCCTATTTGTCTTACAGCCTGAAATACAGATGAAGGGTGAGCTATAACAAAACCAGTATCTTGACTATGAATAATAATAATATCCATAAGCTGACACACTTACTAGTTTTGTACATTGATTTCTGAAACTACTTGAGTATTCACTCTCCAAAATCTCTTTTGATATATGGACTCCCTAGGCATATCTGAAGAAGAATTTAATTTCTAGAACACTGAACGCAAACTTCGCTGACAAGACTCCACTGGGAACTAACAGCAGACCTGAGACATCTAGAGAGAGAACTTGTAAAATAAACTCTCTGGCAGAGAAAAACCACAACAGTATTGCAGGATTTATCATAAATTCTAATGTACAAACTGAAGAACAACAGACCACTTGTACTGATTCCTCTGCAGACATCCATGTTGCATCTAGCAGCAGCTCGAGGACTGACTTAAACAATCAAGCCCAAAGCTCTTTGTCAGTGTCTACTGACAGATTTCCTCTTCCTCTTAGACATGTGCAGCAATCTCACAGTAATTTATCAACAGGCATTCAGCAAGGATTGAACAACGGGCATATTATGAGTACAACCAGATACAGCCCAGTACATGAATCAGGACTAGTACTTGTCTCCACTACCATCTCCTCAGTTAACATCTCCACTGAGGATATCAGTACTAGTTCTGACTGTTTACCTCTGCTGGCTGACTGGGAAGATGTAGCTTTAATACCAGAATCTCAATCTGAACAAAAATCAGACTGTGTTGAATTTAAAGATGGCTCAAGTATGGATATTTTAACAGTGTTTGAAGAAGAAACAATTCCAAAGCAATCAGCTGTGATGAGTTCAAATAATCAAAGTTCAGGGAAAAGTGTTGTACCTGTGGAATCTCTCAAATCTATCATTTACAAAAGTCCTGATACTACTATCTATAATGTAGGAACAGTACAAGGGCAGACTTCAAATCTTTCAGCTTTTAAGTTACCATCTGCAAAGGCAAATGCTATTTCATCACAATCAAAATCATTGAAAAATTATTCCACTCCTTTTGAGGTTCCTAAAAGAAAGCCAACTAGTCCAAAAATGTTCCCACCAGCAAAGAAACGGTCTTTCTCTATATATCAAGAAAAAAATGCATCTTTTGATCATTCCTTACCTTTAAGAAGTTCAAACTTGTCCAAAGTATCTCATACCATTCTGAACTCCACAGTCAATCTGAATCAGCCTGTAACAGCTGTGAAAAATGAAAAACCAACTCCCCCTCTGTGTAACTGTGGTCGAAGAGCTAAAAGGCTTTATGTATCAAATGCTGGTCCAAATCATGGCAAAGCGTTTTTTTGTTGTCCTGTTGGTAAGCATGACAGTAGTAAGAAAGGTTGTGGATACTTCAAGTGGGAAAATGCCTTTCTAAAAGAGAAAACTAATGTTCTCACCCTGAATGCAGGTGCCTCGACCTCTCTTGGAACTTGCCCCAGTACTTTAGGAAATTCTTCCAACAAAAACCGTTTGTTCCTTAGGCCATCTATGAGAACTTGACATTTACTTTTTTTTTTTTTTTTGGTCTGAATCTTTAATCGTTAGTTAACCACACTTAATATAACCAGGACAGTCTAATGATGTCAGATGTTTTCATCCCATTCTCAGAATGTGACATTGCTTGGTTAATGTGGATAAAAATTGAAAATGCTCAAGCATACAATAATATTCATATATTATAAACTATATCATTAATGCAGTGTGAGAGAACAGAAAAAAGTAAATGCTAAGATTAGTATAAGCAGCTATTAATTATACTGTATCATGTATTTTAAATTCTTTGCTAGTCTAGTCCTCAACACTTTAATGCTGTAGATTTTATTTGCACTATTTTTTCTAAATATACTTTCAGTGATTATAACTTTGAAAATGTATTTATAAGTTATCACACTTTTCAAAAGTGATTCTTGAAACAAGTGTTCTTTTAAACTTTTTTAAATTAAGTAACAATAAAGATAAAATGCCAGTGACACTTTTCAGTTTATTTAATGCATCTGTTGTACTCTTGACTACATGAATTTTCCACTTCATTTGTATCAGTCTGCCTGCTTTTGTACTATTAGCTATTAGTGTAGCACCAGGGACAGCCAAATGCTGGGGATCAGGTAAGAATTTAAGAGTTGGACATGATGATCTTAGAGGTCTTTTCCAACCTAAATGATTCTATGAATTTATAAAATCCTAAACTAAGAAGGCCATAGTCTTTTACTCTACATTACCGTGTAAATCAGCATTATCTTTTGTTTAAAAACAAAAAAATGACCCTATAAAAGAACTCTACTATTTTCTCCACTCCTTCTGGCGTAGTTCATTTCTTCGAATCTTCCCACTAACAGTTTTTGGCAACTCTTGAACAAACTCCATCTAATGGGAAAGGGAAGAAATTGCAACACAAAATAAGATACAGTTTATCTGAATTTTGACTTACTTAACCTTAGCAGCACAGCCTTATAAGCCATATTATAGTTGATACCTGCTATCAAATAATTCACTACCTGCTACTGAAAAATATTTAAAATATTGGGGTAATTGAAGACTCACCTTCCTAGGATACTTGTATGGAGCAGTAACTTTCTTAACATGGTCCTGTAGCTCTTTCATCACTTCTTCTGGATCACGTGAAACATATTCAGGTGTTAAAACCACAAAGGCTTTCACTACCTTAAAGTTAAAGGAACAACAGTTTAACTGCCAATGAAACACAGCACAACAGTAAGATTTGAAACATTAACCAAACACTTGCTGACAAAACATAGAACAATGTATAGGGCAGATACGAACACCTTTGCCAGTGTCTGCACATGCTCTATTTTTATGGACCAGAACTAATTTATATACATTTACTAAAGACCCATAATTTTAAGTATTTGAATGTTAAGAAAAAATTTCAAATGGTGTTTTTGTTATATTGGATATTGCGGCACCTGTCTCAGTCAGTTTTTCCGGCACAGAGGGATAGATGGCTGATAGACTAGAAATGCCAATTTGAGTTTATTTAGTTTAAAAATTAATCACTTGGCAGACAAATCCAGTGGAAGTTGGGTTTCATCAGCTCTGGTATGCACAAAGCTACTTTTAGATATAAGCTCATTTAATGTGTTTACCTCTCCCCTGATGGGGTCTGGGCTGCTGACTACTGCTGATTCCACCACTGCGGGATGCTCTATTAGGGCACTTTCTACTTCAAATGGTCCAATACGGTATCTTTAAAATGAAAGGTCTTTTTGAAACACACATTTGAAATACACATACTATCACACCTAAATCAGCTGTATTGTTCAAGTTTGAAGATGTATTATTAATCAGTTAAATTACCCAGCAGAAGTGATGACATCATCAGATCTTCCAACAAACCAGTAGTATCCATCTTCATCCATAATCCCCCTGTCTCCAGTGACATAAAAATCCCCACGTATTGTTGCCGCTGTTTTCTCTGGATCATCCTAATAAGCACAAAATTGTATTTTATATAAAAACAGCCTGAAAAATACATTACATTGCATTCTAACATATTCAGTATATAAGTTGCGGTAAAGCCAAATGTTCATAGATTTCAGCTTTTCAGACTGGTCCATATCATTATATGCATCAAATTCAAGTGGGACACAAATAATGGTGAATTATAATAAACATTCACCATTACTAATCCACAAAACTAAATCCGTCAAAGTTTTCCCTTTTTATTAAGGAAATAACAAGCAAAAGAAAGTGGATTTTAACTTGTTAGGCAAGACACTCATTGAACAACTAATTGTGTAAGTAGACTAAGTAACTGCATAAAAAAATGGAAATTCCTCTTTCCTCCCCACAGGCTTTTATCCTTCTAAGTAGAGAATATGTATAGGAAATGAGGCATCAAATTACTTGTTACAGAGATTTAACAGGACATCTACTTTAACTGTAGTAGGGTTCTTACAGTATAGCAAGTAAAAAGAAAAGGCGGTCTTGTAGGTTTTACTCTGATGGCAATATCTCCTTCTTTTCCAGGAGACAGAATATTACCGTTTTCATCTATAATCTGAAAATAAACAAAACACTGTTTTATTATCTTGCACTCAAACTAGAAAACATTAAATTAAGATTATAGAATCTTAGTACTCATTTAAAGTATTTAGTCGAAATATTTCCTGGAAAATCATTCGGAGCAGTAGAGGACAGGTCTTACCCTGACAATTCAAGTGTAAGATCACTGCAAATCCACTGTATTTCACACTGGGTCTTTTATCTGAGGAATTCCAAATACTGTGCAAACATGTATTGAAGTTGGTAAGACCCCAGAGGACGATAAGTAATGGGGTGAGAAAACCTTAAGAACTGAAAGATACTAAAATCTTAAACAATATTGCAAACTGATCTACTGCTAGAATCTGAATCAACAGTTTTGTTATCACCAGGAAATACCATTCGCTCCCACTCTGCCTTAACTCAGTAATTTAAATTCTGTCATTGCCTTAGCATTTGATATTTAACCACCAGTTATCAGTAGGTTGTCATCTATGTAATGCTGTTGAGTTTGATACAACAGGGAGGTTTAGATGCTCACTTTGCACATTCAGTTTGGGACATTTCTTTTTCACTCTTATTTCCTGTTGTATGATGCTACACAGTACAACTCCATGTTAAAGCTTTCAAACCTCTTTCATGGAAAATGATTTTTGAGAGAGCAACAGTGCCACCAGAGGTACAATACCTTGACATCATACGTTGGAGATGGTTTTCCCATAGAACCAGGCTTAATTTTCATTCCCTTAAAATTTGCACAGATCAGCACCTGTAACAAATGTGTTTGTTTTTCTTTCCTTAAATGACAACTTGTACATTCAGTCTTTACCTTAGGTTTAAAATACTCAGCTAACATTGCAAATTTCTGTAAGAAATAATAACAGTCCTCATTATAATCATATATCCTATGATTAAACTTCTAGAAATAAAGTACACCCTTAATATTTTGCCCACAGCTCCAAACAATGCCAGTGAATGTTCTAAAGATAGCTTTTAAAGCAGAATTTGGAATGCAGTAATGAGGAATATACCTCTTTTGTGTTAGTTCTCAATTCAAAGCTCACAAGAATGAGTAACAGTGCTTGGATTTTGGGTGAAGACATTACAATTGTTCTAGGACTTAAAAAAACAAAAAACAAAAAACACACAAAAAAAAACTACATTTTTCTACTGTTGCATATAACAATTGACTTTGTTGTGATAGTTGCGATGAATCCATGTTGTTGGAATGTGCTGAAGGGATGAGGAGTATGTAAACCAAATACAACTGTGTAATCTTTCTAATCACTTTTTCTTGGCAACCTGAATGGAATTTATTGTTGTATCTGTAAAGTATAATTTTTCATCTGTAAAGCTGTACATACTGTTTCTGTCTGTCCATAGCCTTCATGAATATCCAGCCCAGTCTGCACTTTCCATTCTTCCATCACATCGGGGTTGATTGGCTCCCCAGCACTCACACAGTGACGCAGGCTTTTGAATGTATAGCTTGGTGGGAAAAAGAAATTAAATAACTGGCAGTTATCTATCTGTTACACCCCATTCAATACTCTGTTCTGGTATTGTGGGAACTTTTCTACACAAAAATACAAATTTTACTGAGATCTATTAATTCTAATTGAACTGTGTAGCATTGAACAGAAACAAATCTGAAAAAAAAAAAAAGCAAACAAAAATGAAAAACACCTGTTTTACTTCTGTATTATTTGCAAATCTAATAATATCATGTTTCTAACCTTCTAACCCTAGAATCTCAACTGGAGTCTAAACTGAAGAGGATTGATGAAATTCAACACTAATGACAAAAAAAAAAAAAAAGCAAAAAAAAAAGCACAGGAGATTTTAATTAAGCTGAAGAGTTTTTCATACATTTCACCAAGCCATACTGACATACATTTCTTGTAGTGTATACGACTGGGGAAACACAGTAGAAAAACAAAGGGAAGGAGAATGTGACTATAAAAGCACTTTGGAGGATATGTTAAGCATGATACCATGATTATCTTATTATAGCTTCAGCTAAACTGCATTTCACTGTTATTCATGAAATCTGAGGTGGCACCCTGACTCTTTCTGACTTTCTTCATCACACATAAGACTCAAGATGTTGAGAAATACAGTCAGTGTTACTGTTACACCATTGTAAATTTGGAATAAAATCAAGGTGAGCTGAGCACTTAGTTCATTGTTTTGATCAAATCCACCACTAGAGGTACTCTGCTTTTTCTTACCTGGACAGTTTATGTTGCACAAACATTCGATATGCGGTTGGAGGAGAACAGAAGACAGTTATGGGGTATCTTGACAGACTCTAGAGAATTTAGAATAAGAAAAGTGAATGTTGCCAATACAATGAAACCCATGAAGTCTCATCTACGTTATAAGACATAATGTAATCTCTGTCTATATCAAGCTTATAAAACGTGTGGACAAAATGTTAGTGTCCAAAAAAAAAAGTCAGCTCTGCAGTTGCCAATACCGACATATAGCAGTTTTATCTAACTAGTTTCTTCTTCAAAACAGAATCTACATCATCTTACAGTTAATTCACCACACCAGAATTTTGTGCTCTTGAAAGCCTTGCAGTCCTTGTTGCAGAATTTCCTCATAACCTAAGTTTAAGTAGAAACCAAGTGAAACCATAAGGCTACTCTCTGAGATATTCTATAGGAGTAAAACCAAGTGTTCTTCAACAGAGCCTAATGTTATGTAACAGTTTCCAGCCATCTAAGTAAAATAAATATGATGAAGGTAGTCTTTTTCAAGGGATGAAGGGTTGTGTGTGGAGGACATACGACAATATAATGTTGATGCCATTTGTTAAAGAAACTCAGCCTTGCTGCATCTTCACTCCTTAACATGGGATTACTTGGTGTAGGCAACTGAAATTCTCATTTATCTGTTATTATCACTTATTTTAATAATAACACCGAGTGTTCTGCAAATCTCAGTCCAATTTCTTTTGTGCTTCTTTCATGCCTTAGAAAGAATGTTTGCAAGTTTGTGCAGTAAAACCTGTTTTCAGCAGACTATATGATTAAACTGTTCGAATGTCAATTGTGCTTTTATGTATTTGCAGCACTTAATACTGAAATAATGATTCAATATTACCTTTGCAGCACCACGGGAAATGAAAGCTTTGACAAGACCAGCAAGCAAGAACAGTGCTGTTTGTTGCTGGGCCCTCCTCACTTACTTCAAAGACAGTAATTGGGTTGAATTGTGGCATTTTATGTACAAATACACATGCCCCTTGAATCCACGTTGCTATACTAGCCCAAGGTGCCTTTGCCCAGCCCGTGTCTGATGTGCTCCAAATTACGTCTGAATGAGTCAAGTCCAGCCAGTACCTGGTAACACAAGGAAACATGATTCACAATCTGTATTTGGCAGGAAAAAAGACAAGTATTAAACCATCAACACAAGATATGTCATGGAGTCACATCCAACACTGCTTGTCTTGGGTAAATGACACTTAAAAATGGCTGAATTTCTGAGCACAACTGAGACACAGCACAGTGAGGATGTCATCAGAACAGACTGATGTTGCATTTTTCTAAAGGAAGTTATATTGATGGATCTCCTGATTTGTTATTCCTTGCCAGTTTCAGTGAAGTGTACTGCCATATCAATTTTATAAACAACATTGCTTTATAAATGTAAAGATTCTGAACTATCAGCATTTTGTTCCTGTGGGAGTTGCATCTAATCTAGACATGTGTGAGTTCAGAAACCTCACAGCCACATTTTTTTCTCTTTTATGATACAGACTTTATAAACTTGTGCGGATGTTCAGTTTGGGGTAGTCTGTTAACCGTACACAATGAAGAGGTTATCAAAAGTTAAAGAAAATACTAAAAAGAAATTCGTAAGGCCATTTGAAGGCTACATTCTATATATACTGGCTGGACTCAAAGTATGACTTGCTTACCAGGAAAAACAAACAAACAAGCCTTGTTCAAATTTAACAGAATGATTGTTTTTTAAAAAGTGAAACAAAGGCTTCTGGAAAAAAAAACGTGTGTTTCCTCTTCCTTCTGCCATGTGAGCAGCTACACAAACATGTCTGTCAAAGTAATATCCATACCTTGCATTTACTGTGAGGCCAATACCATAGCTGCTGTGGGAATGTTCAGTCATTTTGGGGGATCCTGTAGTTCCACTGGTAAAATAGATGGCCATTGGATCATGATGCTTTGTGGTCACACATTGGTGATTAGAAGGAGCATTTCTTTAAAACAAGCAAAACGATTAATAAAGTGATTTGAAAGTGTGACTTACATGCTCTTAAAAATGTTTAACTAAAATAAGTTTTGCAGCAATCAGAAACATCAAAAACACTGACATTTTTCCATTTCGTCGCCCTAGAAGGATAGGAACATGTTGGCATATGCCAGCATTTCCTATTCAAAACAAACTAACATGTTTTTATTTTTGCTGTGGCACTTTCACAGCTGTGGTTACTCACTTCAGGAGATCTTTAAAGTTCAGCCATCCTTCTCTGTGGCCCTCTGACACAAGCAACTTGCATTTCAGAGACTGGCATTCAGCCCCAACTGAATCTACAGCTGGTGCCACAAAATCATCAGTAATGATGCACTTTGCCTTGGATTTCTGTAGTCGATAGAGAATGTCCTTCGCTGTCAACTGCTGTGTGCCAGGAATCAGGACAGTTCCTAAAGAGGAGGAAGTAGAACGGAAAAACAGCTGAAATGTTTTATAATAATAGTTGTACCTACAAGCAGACATCAGCTTACCTACTGCTTTTGAGTGAGACAAGGCAGTATTAAAGCAGGATTTGGCCCTGCATTCATAAATACACTGATTTATTTGATGGATTAAATTGTATGTGAGGATGGATTAAATTCTAATTTAGCCAATACTAGGCTGATCACAGGACACTAACAGAAATCAACAGAACAACTTTTTTTGTTTTGAAAACACCTCAACTGGACCATGCCATCTCTCTGGACTTAATTTCTTTACTGGTAGACAGAGCTGTACCCTGCTAGTGTTTGTGAGGCACCAAGACATTCTGGGATGTAATTTCTGGCAAGCTGAGTATTTAACAGATCCCACAGGGAAACACATGAAACACTTGGTTAAGTGTGGGCTAATTTCACTGCAAGTTTGCAAGAAGGTGCATTTGTGATTCATCATAAGTGGTGGAAAGAGAATGAGAGAGGCACATGGACTCATAGGGTTTCCTTAACAGATAGAGCACGTGCAGAAGTCCTAAAAGTATCACAAAGATAAACTTGGCATGAAGGATGTTCTTGATCAGTGTGGCAATAGTTCATCTTCAACAGCATATTTGTAGTTTTGACTGTGTTAAAAAGCAAGGATTAGTTTAAGTCATAATTTCTATACCTCTGTGGTATGTGTGCTTTTACCAACCTGTTCTCAAGCAAGCCACATTCACCAGCCACCATTCTGGGATCCGGGGCAGAATTAGAAGAACTCTGTCTCCCCGTTGCAGACCACAAGCATCGGAGAGTACATTAGCTACTTTCCTGGAAAGGACTCCCAGCTCCTCAAAGCTCCATTTCACCTCTTTTCCATCACCATCTACCCACCACAATGCAGGATTTTTATTTTTTTTCCCTTCCTGTAGAATAAAAGGGTGCAGTGTAAATGGTTCATTTTAGAAACACACTGCCTTTAAGTCTGAGGAAGAGCATTTACCAGTTACTCATTGCTGGAGAAATCTGGGGATACAATTGAAATCTGCCACTGATTCCAAATGAGGCAAAGAACTCTCCTTTAGGATAAACTGCCTATGAATGTCATTTAAGAAATTAAATTTGTATTCCTTTCCTGAGCTCATCATGTTACACTCTGAAGAGGTTGTACAACTTTTTGTTTCAGGCCATGAAAATAAAGCAGCTGATGAATGTGGTTTCTTCTGGGTTGTGCCCCAGAGCTTCCCAAATCTTCAGAGGTCATTTCCAACTTCATCTGGAATTGGGCCTGTTTATTAATTCTGAAAATTAAATCACAGGTTCAAGAGCATAGGCCCACACAGTGTGAACTGATGTGTGAAAAGTGAAATGTACGTATACAATGTGCTCTAAAGGGGTCCAATGCATTTAGCAGTAGCACTATGCAAGATGCTTCTTGAGCAAAACTCTCTGGGGCAAAAAAAAATATGGTTTATTTTTAAATATTTGAAGGTACAGTAACACTAAGGCTCATTTTCAGGAAGCAGATTTTAGCTGTGCACTTCAGAGGGCACCAGATGTTGTTTCTTTCTCCATTTACAGCCTGCCAAAATCTGTTTTTCCTGCAAAAGGAACAATTGCTCCCTTTGTGTCAGATAGGTGACATTCTACTCTGTTCCTGCTGTCATGTGGACATAACTACGTTTAGACTCTCATCATGAAGAACCTGAGTCTGCAAAACCAGTCCTACATCCTCAGACTCGAGTTACGTAACAGGATAGGTGATAGACCTATACTTTCTTTTTTCTCCCTGTATTTCCTTTCCTTGTTTAGACCTCATGTCTGTTTGGGCACTCAGTTTTCGGTTCTGTAGATATAAGGTCCCTGATGCAATGATTTTTCATTTGGGAAAAAAATTGAAAGGTTAGACATTACACAGTATTATTCATTTTGTAGGCAGGCAATGAAATATATGGAGGTCAAGTGATTTGGCCAGCACAACCAGACAGGGTGCATGTCACAGCTGATTGTGAAACTAACGTGTGGTTTAAAGTGGTAAAAAGTCCATTGTCTCATTCTTGAAGTGCCTGCTTACAGTTATTCTCACTGGAGTTACTGATTAAAAAAATGAACCACTTGGACTCATGGGCAGGACAGCATGTGGCTGAACGGATCTACAGATTCAAAGTGCATGAGATGATCATCAGATTATAATCAAGAGCATAATTCCAGTTACTGGATTTGTCACTGACAGCATTAAGTACTACAGCATCTGAGAAGCCACAGAAATGTTACCTTTTCTATTTCTGTCCATCTGTCCAGCACATCGCTTGCAAAGTTGAAGTACTCCGGCACCTCTAGTCTGTACTGTTGTTTTATGGCCTCATAACTGAAAGAGGTGGAAACTGTGTAGCTCTGGCTGCAAAGCTGGAGAGATTTTCTCAGGGCAGCACGTAGGGATATAGCACTCGGGACCTTCAGTAGAAAATGCATGGCAGCAACAACGGCTATAGCCTCTCCAAGAAATTCTGCAGTGACACAAATACAAACCTGGTATTAGGCATGTGGTTTCAGAAGAGCTTTTACCATCACACAGCGAATACACTGGAATAACAATAACTGTTAATTGGAATACCTGCTGAGGACAGCTCTGGTTTTGCCACCGTGTAACCCCTGCTCTCTCCTGACCATCATGCAGTTGAGATCCTGACCACACACTCAAGCAGCAGCACTCAGCCCCATCAGTGTGATAGCTTACCTGTTCACATTCCTTCCCTCCCCACAAGCCCTGCTGATCACATTGGTAGGTCACATTGCAGTTACCTTATAGAGGCTTTAAGAGCTATAAGGCTTTCAGTGCAGAGAGGCACTGAAAGCTCTTAAACTGTGACTTCTGTAAATGAAATGTCTGCTACTGATTGACAATCCTGCGTTAGTTACTGCCTGACCACAGTGTTACTTAGTACAAAGACATCTGTAGCTTTTCTAGTCTATCAGCACTGGGAATATGCTGTCTGCCAGAAATTAAATCAATGTAGGAAAGCCCTGAGAATAGTTTTAGCATTGATGTATTAAATACTATTTTGATGTGTGGTCAGCAAAAAACACCATTTTATGAGATGGAGAAACTTCAAAAGACTCCCCGATGAAGGATCCGAAGTGTAGAGCCATAGTTCTGTAGAGTCAACTTAGCAGGAGGGCTGAAAAATCTGAAGTCATTATTTTCATGCATTGTCAACTTTTATTTACAAAATAATATAAGCAATGATAATTCCTTACTGAATTAATAATTATCCAGCTGCAAACCCATGTGATTTTAGTGATTCAATTAAGCAAAAAGACTTTTTTTTTCCCAATCTCTAAGATTCAGTTTGTGTATGACAAACACAGGAAAGAAACACAGCCAAATGCAAGACGGAGAAGGACAGGGAAAAGAGGGAATGTAGTCAGACAAGCAAATCCGTACTGTTCCAGTGCCAAAAAAGTGTCCTGGCCAGCAGCTTTCCGGGACGGGTGGAGGGTCAGTTACCTTGTGAAAAAGCTGTCAGTCCCAACTTACTGCTTCTTGGCCTTGCATCAAAATGTGAGTCCTCTGAGTGTTGAGATGCGTCCCAGCTTTGACTCCTCACACAGATCTCAGACTCCCGGCTGTACACCTGTTCTGGCGCTGTCACTGCATTCAGTGACTCACTCCTGTGTTTGTTACATGTACTTTGGACTCACGTAAAAGGCAGCCAAGTCCTGTCTGTGAGAAGAGCTGACAAATTTCTGCAGAGCTCACAGAGGAAGTAGAAAGTGAGAGGTTAAAATCTCTCCCATTTCTTTCTCCTCCCCTACTCCCACTCACCAGCCGCTGGATAGAAACATACTTAAGACCTTGCTGCAACCAAGTCACATCTGTTACATTCTGGATAGGGCAACACAGGGAACAACAGCCTTTTGATTAATTAATAGGTTGTGTAAATACACTGCTGAGCAGGTAGTTTGGGGTACCTCAACAAACCATAGCAGTTCAGCTATGATTGACAGTGAGTATCGATTCCTGGGATGCTGCTGCCCTGACCAACTATGTTAATGTGTATGCTAGAGACTTGCGAGGTTTTGTAAGTGCTCTGCCTCATGTTCAGAGAGCAAACAGTTAAGTTGTGCTCCAGCATTGCTGCTGCCTCTGCTCTGCTCCCACAGGAGAGATGGGATGAAACATTTGCCAACCCCTCTCTGTCCTGGCCACAGCAAGGCATCACTGCAGAGCCTGTCATCAATGTGGGCACGGCCGTGGCATTGGTACATGCTTTTGCCATCAGCCTCTGCTGCAAGGATGGCATTTGCCAGGGAGGTGGGAGACAGCTGTAGCTTAAATTGAGGCACCAAGATTTTTTTGTAAGAGTTTGGTTGCTCAAGCCCTAAGTCCTTCCTGCTGCATCTTCATTCTCTAAGGCCAGCAGAGAGATTGCTAACACCCATCAATGTGTTTGGAGCAAAACAGTCCTCTCAGTGCTGATCAGCAAGGGTGGCGCTGCGGTCTTACCTGGCATGTGCTTTTGTCTGCACTTCCTTCTGGGGTTCAGTGTCAGTCTGTGACAAGCGGACAAAAAGGCGATGTTAACCAGCTTCCTGAAATGTTCATTGCAGCACAAAAAAAAAAAAAAAAAAAAAAGATTCAAAAGATTCCCCCAAACAACAAAGCTGCTCTCCACCTAGCAGTAAAGAAGGACCTGCAATCTGCAGGAGCAACATTTTAACAAGCTCTTTGAAATGCAAGTGACAAAATCCTTACAGAAGGCAAGGGCCTTAAAGGAATTCCCTACTCAGATTGCATTACCCCAGAGGAGGCACAGAAGTAAACCAAACATGACAGCAACCAGCTTGTGATGTCAGTGAATGTGCCAGGAATACTTTGGAAGAAAAACCTTCCACGGTGACCTAAGTGTAAAAGAAGCGTAACTGTTTCTCTGTATTAATCTTTTGACAGGGCATAAAACTACTTCCCTGAGTATGGACAGGTTTTTCCAAACCCCTCGGCACTCCTCACCACCAAAGCACCCTAGTTATGTTCTGCGTGGTGAATTGCATGTCCTCTGCACCACTCACAGCTGCCTGCAGAAATCCTCCCTCCTGCGTCACACTGTCCTGACAGGCCCAGCTCCGCAGACTATTGCTGCAACTCCCCACAACTTTGAGTCTTTCATGCACCCCCAACCCAGCAAAGATTACATGACTTTTATTTTACTTGTGATCAATAATCCCACCAAGGTATAACAATTGCTGTAGAGTTAAATAAGCCTCGAAGACTTTGCAGGAGAAAAGCTTTATATAAAATGTAAACACCATCTCCTGTTGCAGCTGTGACCGATAAATACGTCCATTAATTTATGAACTTTTCCTCCCCTATTTTATCCTATGTGTAAATAACACGATAGTCCTGCCCTTTGTGACGCCTCCTTAGTTCTGTCCTCTACATGCTTTCGCAAAATATCTTCATTTTTCTCCTCTTGATTGTCCAAAAAGCTCAAGGGCTAATGGAGGGAGATGAGGCCCTCATGGACAGTAGTACACAGGCACCTTCCTTCAGAAACCAATGCTAAGTGGTGTGTATTTTTATTCTGGTAACACATGTTTTGAGTATTTCAAGGCTAAAATTACCTGTATGAGGAGTTTCTGTTCCAGCTGGCCCTGTCACACCATGAAAACTTCAGGAGCTGGACAGGCCACTGAGGAAAGGGCCAAATGGAGGCTGTCCCTTCTGGGGCACACTTGCCATGTGGAGAAAAAAAAAAAAAAAAAAAAGCAGGACTGAAGCCAGCTGGCTCCATCGCTCTTGAGTGGCAGCCAGCCCACTCCTGGAGCCACCTCTCCTCCTAATTCCACAATCATTAACACAAACCGAGCCTTTAATCCCGGGACTGAGTTCCCAAGCTCAGAAAAAGCAACCAAGACGAGCAACTTCACTCAGCGCCGGGAGCCCAGGCTGCCCCTCCAGGCCACGACGTTCCCGGGGGGCCCGTCCCTCCCGAGGTCAGCCACCCACCCCCTCTTCTGCCGGGAGCTTTATTTATTTTTCACCCCCGGGAGCGCCGCCCGGCTCCTGCAGCCCGGGGCGGGGAGGGCCTGTGGCGGGGCTCGGCCGTGAGGCGGCGCCGCGTGGAGCCCCGGGCGGGGCGGCGCTGACGCCATCGCGGTGCGCGGCGGCGGCGGGGCCGGTGTCGGTGTCGGTGTGTGTGTGTGTGTCTGTCTGTCTGTCTGTCGGTCTCTGTGCCGGTCCCGGTCCCAGCCCATGGCCACGGCGGAGCCGGTGGCGGCGCGGAAGCGGCGGCCCAAGGGGCACTTCGCGGCGGCGAGAGCCAAGCGGCCCCGCGGCAGCGGGCGGCAGCTGGAGGCCGGCATGCGCGGCATCCTCATCACCTGCAACATGAACGAGCGCAAGTGCGTGGGGGAGGCCTACAGCCTGCTCGGCGAGTACGGGGACCTGCTCTACGGGCCCGAGCAGGTGCGTGCGGGCTGCCCCGGCCGTGACGGGCTTTCCCCTCGGCCTGGTGGTGGTAAGGGCCTGCTTGGGGGGGCAGCGGTGCAGCCTTTCTGTCCCTAACTGCACCCTGCACCCCCCGGGGGTGCTGGCTTCCACAGGTGAAGCCCTGTGTAGCCCCCTGGAGATGCGGCCCCTGGCGGGTTTTAAGTTTTTGGCGCTTTTGGCCTGTACTTACTGAAGTAGGGATGTGCTTTGTGTGAACAGTTTTCAGATCCTGAGGAGCGGCTCTCTGGAAGTGAGAAAGAAGAGGATGAAGATGACGTTGAGGCTGCCCTGAAGAAGGAGGTTGACCAGATCCGCACCTCGACGGAGCAGAAGCTGCGGCGGTTCCAGTCGGTGGAGAGTGGTGCCAATAACGTGGTCTTCATCAGGACCCGGGGCATAGGTGGGACACAGACACTGCACGGTGCTGCTCTGAACAGCATCGGTTACAGGCCACAGCGTGGCTGCCCAGGAGCTCGTGTATGCCAGACAAATAGAGAGTCTCTCCTTCCCTTTAGCCTTCCCATTGAATTCTGTCATAAGCAGAATTGCTAGAAGTCGAGGAGTCTGCTTTGACAAAGTGATCCTAAGGCATCCAGTTTTGGTGTATTAAAACAGTTCTCAGAAAATGATTTGAGGCAGACCACAGTGCACCTAAGCATGCATTTTCCTGACGTATTATTAAAAGGGGGGAAGAAGGGAAAAAGTGCCTCCAATTTGTTTCTCATACCTAGCTGTTTTTCTTTTAGAACCTGAGAACCTGGTACACCATATATTAAAGGACATGCATGCCACCAAAAAGAAGAAAACAAGAGTCATTCTGCGCATGCTGCCCATTTCTGGAACTTGCAAGGCTTTTATGGAAGATATGAAAAAATACACGGAAACATTTTTTGAGCCCTGGTTTAAAGCCCCTAATAAGGGTACTTTTCAGATTGTTTACAAAGCTCGTAATAACAGTCATATGAGTAGGGAAGAAGTAATTAAAGAATTGGCAGGTATGTACTGATTTCACACAGAACAAAAAACAAGCTTAGAAGCAGCCCACAATTGTGTGGATAACAGCATAGCATAAGTCAGACTACTAAAAGAAAAGTGGTCTAAATGGGCATACATATTTGTTGTTTAAAATCTATATGTTGAATTACAGAGACTTCTCTATGACTGTGAATACAGCTTGATATCAGTGTGCCTTGTTAGTGTTGATGCCTTAAAAGATCATGAGCAGAATAGCGTACAGTATTGAATTTCCTTTGTTGTGTTAGTTTCGCATACTTTGAAAGGACTGCTATCAGGCATTTTGAATGCTATATTGCTAATTTGAATGTTATATTGAAATAAGATATTGCTAATTCAATTGAACATACTACTCAAAAAATAGCTCTGCCTTACTCAGGTATTTTGTTTCTTGATAATTGCAATGGGTTAATTTTCCAGTTACTGCAGTCGTACTGATAGTATCCTCTAGTAGTTGTGCTCTGTTCTGCTATTTTAAACAACTGCAATAAATAGCAGTTGGTTACAATTACGGGGGATGTTGTCTTCTCTAATTTTTATCCTTTTAGTAGTGTATGCTGATGCTCTGAAACCATTTTTCCATCATTTTAAAAACTATATCTTGTCTTTACAGGAATTGTGGGCAGCCTCAATCCAGAAAACAAAGTTGATCTTAACAACCCACAATATACAATTGTGGTGGAAATAATAAAGAATGTCTGTTGCTTGAGTGTGGTGAGAGACTATGTTCTATTCAGAAAATACAATCTACAAGAGGTAGTGAAGAGCAACAAAGAAGATGCACAACAAAACCCATCAACCGTGACAGAAGAACAGAACTTGACGGTAGTAAAACCAGAAACCGAGGAGGAAAAGAGCTCAGAAGAAGTAAAACAAGAGAATAAGAGTGAAGGTGAAATACAAGCTGAGTCCAAGGGGAATGATACGCTGACAGTGTAGAAAATGTAGAAAGATCAACACGATGGAAACCTATTGAAAATGTTGCCCTAGAGTTCTGTCAGTGTGTTTTAAGGAGGAGAGTGGGTTTTGTTTTGGAATCTTGTTTTTAAAATCCACATGTGTAAGAATTTTAATGTTCACTGCAGGTGGAGCTGACTTTATACTGCAGATGTGAGAGTGCTTCACCACTGGTGAAGTTTGCTGTCATTCTTCTACAGCTTGGTTCTGCATTGCTTTTTGTTAGCACAGAAGGCAGATGTATTTGCATACATAGATAAATGCCACCAACCCAACACATATTGACCCTGTTTTGTTGTATCTGATGACTACAGAAATGAAAGGCAGTGCAGAATCAACTCTGTCAGGAAGTATTGACAGAAATGAGAGATCTAAAGAAGACAGTTGCTTGCAGAGAGTTTCTAGGGAAGTGATCTGACTATTAGTGTGACTGCAGAACTCAGATATATTTTTCTATGTAAACAGCAGAATGAGCTAAAACTCCTGATCCTTTCCTGTATGAGGGAAGGTTGTAAATATACATCCCTCTACAAGGACATGCAAAGTCTTGAAAGTGTATTGGAAGAGCCGCTATGATCAAAATACTTGAATACTATGAGAGAATTTAGAATAATAGATTTGACTGTTCTACAACAGTAGAAGTATGGTGCGGGCATTGCAGATGGCTTTAGCAAGAGCTACATGTGTGTTTACATTAGCTGTGTATACAGCAATTACTGGCTTATAACAAATGCTGTATGTGGTCACTGAACAGAATCCTTTCCAGTATTTTCTTGCAAACAGACTTTTGCTGCTCTTTCCAAAGACATAATCTTTGGGGTGGGGGGAGAGGGAATACTGGGAGGGGGTTTTAAAAATCTTTGTTCTTACTGTTTTCTTAAGTTTCAAAATTTGGATTTAAAAACTGCTTGGAAATTTCTAATGAAAGAAGCTCTCCATGATACCATATTGGATAAGGGGAAATAAATTTAATTTTTGATACAGTTTTAGCTTTACAAAGTTAATTTTGTTTCATATTGAATGTAATGTCAGTTTTTCTGTTGTCAGTTTGTTAAAATAGTTCTTTTGATATCACAGTGACTGGGGAAAAAATCAAACAAAAACCAACAACCAAAAACCACAGCTATAACCTGCTTTACATTAGCATTTGGAGTATGCTTCCAGTACAACTGTCTAGCTTTAGTATTTCATTTCTAGTATAAAAGCCTGTGGGTTGCTAATGGGAAAAGCCTGTCTTGTTACTTGTCTTGGTTTAATGAAAAGGATTTGTTCAAATCAAAACTGTTTAGTTTGTATTTTCCACTTCTGTCAAAACTGTTTTAGAAGTTGGAAAATTAAGAGGACTTTTTCCCTAGTCCTGTATCCCTTACCACCCATTTATTAAAAATAGGCTTTCTTACCTGCATCAGTGTTTTCCTTTATGTTTTAAAGCTTTTTGTGTGTGGATTAAAACCAGCACTGTCTAGGTCACACCTAGGAAAGAACCATTAGAGACCAGACACAAAGGCCAACTGTGAATGTTTATTGGTGGCTGATGTTGGTCATGTTGATCATGATTCAAGACAGCCTACTCATAGTATTACCAAGGACAAAGATAGATCCATGAATAGTGTTTTTTTTTTTTCCTTCTGCCTCTCACTCTTACAAGCCTGTATCTGACATATAGGTGCCTATGCTGCAGGCTTAGGATGTCCGCTTCGTTTTTTTTTTTTTTTTTTTTTTTACTTCTGACATTTTTTTCTTTTCTCTTTTGTAATTTTTACACACAAATTCCTGAACCTGGAGGCTTTCGAGATTTATATAAACAGGGTGCTTAATTTGGATATGTGCATGATCTATAGCCATTTCTGGGTACGTTATCAGCTACTACTATGATTTCCTTATTAATAAACTTCTTGTGAGTTAAGATACCTGGTCTCAAAGAATTAACAGACTGCTCCTTCACATGGTAATCACTCCTGCCATAATTCTGACAAGCGTTAGGCAGCTGGAAGATGCTGCATTTGTACATGCTTTGCTCGGTATGTTTGATTCTATGATTTTTGTTAAACAAGAATGCAAATGTTTAAGGACCACACAGTTGGGACTTCTTAAACCTTGTGCATTAGTACACATTCACTGCCTAGTGAGTGAAATACAATCCTATATTGGTGCTTACAATTGTAATAGAAAATCTCCATTACAAGTGGAATCAGTGGGGACAGTTTTTTTAGATTGCTTATCAAAACTAAATCTGTCCCCACTCTTTGTTCCTCAGTTCACTCCGTCTGATTTTCCCAGTGATTGTCTTCGGCAGCTGCTCGACAAATTCAATCTGATTAAAAAGAGGGAAAAAAGTAAAATAAGCAGACTTCATTTATAGATTTTTGATTCAAAATAACATAGGTTTCCATTCTGTTTAATTTAAATAAGAATTTGGTAACTTGTAGAATAATTCCAGTTTGTTTTTCAGATTCTGTAGTGTCTATTATTTTCCATAATCTTCCTGGAAATAGTATTTGTCGTTTCTCTTGCATACCACATATTTGGGCTTTTTGGTTTGTTACTAAATTGGATGTTATGAACTGAGTCTAATTTTTCAGTTTCTAGCCTCTCTCCACTTTAAAAAGGTGATCAGGAGTTCTTATTTTATTTTTTTAATACACTCTTATTTACTTGCCTTTCTGGGGTACTTGTATGGAGCAGTAACTTTCTTTACATGATCTTGCAATTCGCAGGCCAATTTCTTTCGATCATGTGTCTTAAAGGAAGGAGACAAGACCACAAAAGCTTTTACCACCTACAAAGGGAAAATAAACCAAAAGTACAGCATTAATTAATCTAGAGCAACCTAGTAAATGAGGCAGTTAATTGAGAATAAATGAGTATTGCCTGTAGTATCAGCTTGCTGTTTCACATCTGTCCTGTAAACAAATTTAAAATTCTGACTAAATAATGAATCACAGAATCACAGAATCACAGAATTTTCTAGGTTGGAAGAGACCTCAAGGTCATCGAGTCCAACCTCCAACCTAACGCTAACAGCCCTCCACTAAACCATATCCCTAAGCTGTACATCTAAGCGTCTTTTGAAGACTTCCAGGGATGGTGACTCCACCACTTCCCTGGGCAGCCTGTTCCAATGCCTCACAACCCTTTCTGTAAAGAAGTTCTTCCTAACATCTAACCTAAAACTCCCCTGGCTAAATGTTTCTACTTTATGGTAACAAAGGTACTAAATATCATAACACAAGTTTCAAAATCTGCTTCCAAATTTCTAAGAGTTCTGCAAAAGACTGTTATAAAGATCTTAGATGCTGGGGCCTTTTCTGCAAATGTACATTGTTAAATTAAGGAATATAATTCTCCCAGCAGTAGGTGAAAGTGTACAGCAATTCCTACCAGAGTCACTTTTATATTCATTGTCATGTTCTTTAACAGACTAATGATTATATTGTCACTAAAAAACCATACATGGAATATGGGATATACAAACTATTGCTTTACTCCCTTTGAGTAAAGTGATGAAAAAGTTGGGATAGCTATATTAAGGATCTTATGAATTCACTGGCAACTGAAGGTAAACTGACGGAAGACATTTCATGAATCGAAGAGTGATCACTAATTACCTCGCCTCTGATGGGGTCTGGGCTGCTGACCACAGCTGACTCTACAACAGCTGGGTGCTCTATCAGGGCACTCTCTACTTCAAATGGTCCAATACGATACCTAGGAGAGAGAAATTAATTAAATGCTTAGGTGAAAAGCATATAGTTATTTCTTAGACATTTCTTGGCACTTTAAATGAAATCTACAAACCCAGAGGAGATGATGACATCATCAGATCTCCCCATAAACCATATGTAACCATCCTCATCCATGCTCCCTCTGTCTCCAGTGATATAGAAGTTCCCACGGATTGTTGAAGCGGTTTTCACTGGATCATCCTGTTGAACAAGCAACAATTAAATACTCGAAATATTGGGAAGCCTTAAGCTTAGAGATGAGTTTTGCCACTTTGGACACTACCCATAATACCTTTCACTGCATTCTTTCTAAGAGCTTGTGCTTGCTTTTTCCATAAGGGAAAACTTATCACAATGGCACATACAGAAGTGAAGATCACACAGTAGGTCTGTTGAAGAAAGGGGGAGAGAATGGAGGTTTCATATCATGAAGTCCTTGCTCAGTCCAAAAATAAATACTTTATAATATTAAGAATATTTTACCCTGCCCCTATCACAGTAGCTGGATCTCAGATGGAACTTGAGAAACAGAAAATCATTGTCTCTATCTAGCCCTGATCAAGCTACTTTTCCCTTGGGGTGCTTATACCTGCAGCCTGTCTGAGTGACCAAGTTTGAAGAAAAAAAACATATATACAGCAGCACCATTGCTGTATACCTTTCTGGATTAAAAGAATAATGGTGGGAGAAACAAATACATATACTCAGTATCTGTGCATAATTCGGGTCTACACTTTAAGAATCTCTTCTTGCCTTCTATGCTGTCTGTAATTATGAAGAAGAGATGGTGGGAGAAGCAAAAGACCAGTGTTTCTACACAAAAAAGTAACATAGATGCTGCAGAGGCGCTCCCTTGAAATGCACTAGGGGTGAGTACACCCTCCACTAAATTTGAAGGAGAGCGCTTCAGTTTGGCAGCTTGTTTTGGATTAATATTGTTACAGTAGTCAAGGTGGGATATGTTGGGGAAGGGCATGGGTGACCATCTTATGCTGAAGTTTGAACTGTTGCATGTTCCTGCCATCGATACTTTAGCTCATGCCACTGAGTCAAAAAGTCACTGAAGTCACAGCACTGTTAAGTTAAGAAGAGCCACAAGCCTTTTGTGCTGCACCTCCTCCTGTAGGTATAAATGCATATCATGCTGCAGGCCTGAACTGGCTCTCAGGAAATTCACTGTTGGCTTACCACGTATTGAGTGAAAAAAGTGAATGGCCGCTTGGCATCAATTTTGATAGCAATGTCTCCTTCTTCCCCAGGAGGCAGAACACTGCCTTTTTCATCTATAATCTGCAACAGAAAAGGCAAATGGGTAGTTATGTTTTCACATTTTAAGAGCGCCATGTTCTAAAACTAATCAACACAACAGCTCAACCACTCACAGCCCCGAATACCACCATATGGTACTGAAAGTTGTACTGTATGTTGTGCTTTCCCATTTTTCACTTCCTATGATAACAGCAAACAGAAAAGGAGATCACCATACCTGAACATCGTAGGGGGGAGCTGCCTTGCCCAAGGAACCTGGCTTAATTTTCATTCCTTTCATATTTCCACATATCAATCCCTGTTGGAAAAAACAAACAACCAGCCCAGATGTTTTTCGCTGTCATTGCTGAGGCTACTCCTGCTCTTGTACTGTGCCCACTGCTGAGCTAGCTTAAGATCTAAATCTGCCATCTGTGTAAGCCAAAACATTAGAGGACTTCACTGAGAGTCTTCAAGAAAAAGTCTATGACATTTTACAGTTTAAGTAATCTTAGAAGCAGTATCATAACCAAGTTGTAATTGTAAGTAAAACAATAAAACCTCCTGAAGGCAATTGCTACATATTCTAATGTCAGCGCTCTTTCTTAATATATATAGCCAGGTTCTATATTTGCCAGGAGGAATGAGATGTCTTAGTCCACTGAGAGTCTTGAGTGATAGCTAAGTTGTAGCCCCTTACAAATGAGGGTGAACGTACAATTTCTGTTTGGCCGTAGCCTTCATAGATATTCAGTCCTGTTTGGCTTTTCCACTGTTCCATCACTTCTGGGTTGACTGGTTCCCCTCCACTCAAACAGTGTTTCAGTGTCTTGAATGTGTACCTTCATAGACAGAGGACATTGCTGATATCACAGGAAAGAAAGGAACAAATTCCGCTCTCCCAGACAGCTGTATGTCCAACCCTGTGACTTCAGGGCAGACTGAACTTTCTTAGAGCTAGGATTGAGAGAATGCCTAGAGGTATATTTATTGTCAAATGCCTCAGGGCAAAACATGCTCTGGGTTGGAGGTGTCAAAGGGTACGTTTTGTCACCTCTCTCTGCAATACTGAGGAAAAGGCTGCACCTCCTGACAGTCCTTGCCTCCAACACAGAATTTCAACCACTCTGAGAGTTTAAGTAGAAAGTAATATTAAGATGCAGGCAATAGCTTGCCCAGGCATGGTATGGTCACTTGCTAACAGACATGAGGTACCTGGTGAGGTCATGCTGTACCAACATGCGGTAGACAGTTGGGGCGCTGCACAGAGTGGTCACTGGATACCTGCACAAGGTCTGACAAATTAAAAAGAAAATTAGAATTCAACAATATTTTTTGGGGGGAAAAAAAACCAACAACTTGTTGCTAATGATTCATTTCTATTCCATATTAGGGCACAAATTGTAAAGCCTGACTGTAACCTCACTTAACATTGTAAGCCAAAGCAAAAAGAAGTCAAACCCACAAAGTAAAACAAAACAAAACCAACCAACCAACCAACCAAAAACAACTGTGACTGTCAGTGTTGAGATAAGATACTTAGAGTGCTTAAAACACCTGGTGAAGAGGTGATATACTGTGGTAAACTGCTGGTGTTCCTAGTTTGTCCTGATACTCACTTGAAGCACAAAGGACTTTTGACTTTTGTGTGAAAACCTGGCTCTAGAGGTACAACATAATTTCTGAAAGGGATTTCAGTAAAGCATGCATTTCACCTTAGGATAAAGTCAGGCACTGCAAAATGGAGGCACCTAAGACGAGAGGTTTCTTTTGAATATTTTGCCTTTGTCAGTCTTTGATTTGATCTCACACTGAAAAGAACTGCCACAAAGCTCCAGACATGCTGCAATTCCTCAGCAGTCCTGACAAAGTGCCTGCCATGCAGTACAAGGTGCAGAGCCAAACCTCTTTACGTTTAGGCTGGGTTGAGAGTAATGTTGTATTAAAAGTTTTTTTTTTTTTTTTTTTTCAGAGTGCCAAACATATATATTCCTTCTTTGGCTGGCACTGAACACAGGACATTAGTGCCTTGCTAGAAAAAGCAAAGATCTCAGCTGAACCTCTGATTTCTGACACATCTTTATTTCTCTCCAATAACACCAGCAAATGATTCTCAATCACTTAGGTAGAAGAGCTAAGCCACACTTTTTATTTTTTAAACCTCACATCTGCCTGCAATGAAAGTTTGCTCAGAGACAGGGGACAGGTAGTGATAAACAAAAGCAAAGGGCAGACCTCTCATTTACCAGTTGTCACTCCAGCCACACCATGGGTAAAGCAGCCTTTAACGTCTACTTCATTTTGTGCAGAGATGTGATATCCCATGCACATTGCAAACAGGTGTCAGCAAGGCCAAGAAATTTATTTAAAGAAACTAAAATCAAACTAACAACTACCATTTTGAAAAAGGAAATGGGATTAAAATGCCCAAATAAACCTCATGGTGTTAGGAACGTGTACTTTCCCACATACATGCTTTGAGCCATTTAGGAATAACACTCTCCCCTTTTTGTGTTGCAAGAGTAAATCTCATATCAGCTTGAGAGGCTTGAAAATAATTTGATTTAGGAACAAGCCCATCTCACTACTCCATTGTTTTCCAGTGCTGACTTGTCTTTCTTAAGGGTCACAGCATTTTAATTAAAGTATTAATTTACATGTAATTCAGCTCATTTATCATTTCAACAGTGAAATACAGGAGGGGAGAGGTTTAAGTAATACCAGTAACTCCTGCTGATCAGAAGCAGCTGGTAATATCCTATGCCCAAAAAAATCATGCTGCAAAATCCTTCCTGTATTATATTCCTATTCAAAGCACAATCACCTTGTGGTTATGCCAACTTAAAACAGCTAATCCCATCAACCTAAGAGGCTTAGTTTTGTGTCCTGCCTGGAAAACAACATGAAATATGAGTAACTACTCATTGTAAGCATGGTGTCCTTACATTTAAGATTACTTTTGGATCAAACTGTGGCATGGCATGTACAAAAGCACATGTACCCTGAAACCACGGACCAAAAACATTCCCAATAGCTGCCTTTATCCAGCCAGTGTCTGACATGCTCCACACGACGTCTGAGGGAGTCAAATTCATCCAGTATCTGTTAAAGACAAAGATGACCAATATAAGGATGCATGCAAGTGGAAATTAAAAATGTGAGCGGTTTTGTGTGTTGGTTTTTTGTTTGTTTTTTTTTGGTCTTAAAAAGGCATGGTAAATTTGATCCAAAACTCAAGAGCTCAAATAAATGCTTTTTATCTATCCTTTACATTGGTGGTAAACATAAAGAAAAATAAATTGTATCCTAACTAATTTTTTGAAATATGTTATTTTGCATGGATTAAATGGCAAGCAGTTTCTAAAATGGTGCTTTATACCATGTCAAACAAGATCCTTGCTTCTTGGGTACAATTCAGCTGAGGAGACCACAAGAAATGACATGCACTGTATGTGGGAGCCTCATCATCTACCATAGCTTTATCATATACAAAAATTCTTCTGTATGCTTTGTATGTCAGAACTGTAAAAGCACAATTAACAGAATACTTCACCTTCCACAGATAAAAAAACCCAGACCAAAGCTTCCATAGGAATGTTCAACCATTTTGGGGAAGCCTGTGGTGCCACTAGTAAAATAGATTGTCATTGGATCCTGACTTCTTGTCTTCACGCAGTTATGGACAGCAGGAGCGGCCCTTGAAAGAAGGAAACATTATATGAAACAGTGAGTGATGTTATTCAGCTAATTTAGCTTGGCTTCTTTGTGCAGGATTGTCTATATAGTGAGATGTTAGTGCTAAGAAACTACTGAGATTCCTTCACTCTTGCACTGCTAGTTCTGTATCGGTGTCATTGATCTTGGTCTTTAACTTTAACTATTCTCTGCGTACCTCTTCTCCACAGTTATACCCCCAACTGGCTCACGCTTTCCTTCACCTCCCACAACCACCAGAAGACCCAGTATCTTGTGTTTCACCAAAGTACCCTCCAGAAAGCATGTCTTCCAGCCTTAATGTAATTAGCTGAGGGCAGACCCACCATTTCAGGTGGTGGATGGTCCCACCAGTTAATTATCCTGGGGAAGCATGGGGATACACAAATTCCTGGCAGTCTGGCACATGATAGGGAGATATTTCTCATCCCGTAATGGGATGAGAAAACAAAACCACTTCTTCTGTGCCAGGATTGATGTTTGAAAAGGTTTTGCTTGGCACAGAAACATTGCCCATGCCTGGCCCCCACTGTAAGATTGGGCTCAGGATGTCTGTCTTCCTAGGCCTGCTGTCTCTCCGTGCTGGCTGGCAGGTAACCTCACTGACAAGCTCCACAGCTCCCTGGCCAGCTAAGCAACTGGCTAAGGCAGCTGAGGACATGGTGCTAGGAGGCTGGACAGCTACCCCACTAGGTAGGCAGGCTGCCAGCGATCTGGCGAGACAGCAAGCCCAGCAGGACAGCAGCCCAGCAGTCTGAGAAGACTGGGAGCCTGACAGCCGAGCACCCCCAGAGCCAGACAGCCAGCACTTTGCAAGGCAGCCATCTGGGGAAAACAGACAGCCTACCTGCCTGACCGCCAGTGGCAGACTCTGTAGGACTGACACAGTTCCAGACAATATTCAGGTTTTCTCAAATCAATTTTACCCACTACCATGGACCTAAGCCCTGAACTATTAAGCTCAGCATGCAAGAGGATGCTTCAAATCCACTTGACAATGCTTTAGTAGCTCTAGGAGGTTTAAGAATGCAGTGTTACTGCTTTCTTTGTTGTCCAGTTAACCAGTACTGAGGTGGTAATTGAAGTAAATACAGTGACAACTGGTAATGCTAGTTCAGACTTCAATGGTTGTAAGAGCGCATGGAACATCTTACAAAGCTCTCAAAGTGACTAGAGAGCTTGTATTCTACCATGAAAGAATGTTTTTAGCTACACAGATGCTTTTAACAAAATGTCAGTTTGTAAAAATCACACGTAGGACCCTGAGCACATTGCAGCAGGGTATTTTGCTTCCCTACCCCATGGTGCTTCACCACTCCTTGCACAGTCCTGTGCACTGCAGTGAAAAGCTGTCTGTTGGGTGCCACTTAGGCAGCTGCATTTCAGTAGTGAATCAGGTGGATTTCTAAATGCATTAGGATCATTTTGCAGTGTGCTCTTCTAGCTTTTCATAGTGAAATGCTATTCACATAAGTCTTATCATCATCAGGTTTTAGGAATATGAATTGGGGTAATTTGTATAGGATATTTTTCTTTGAGCTTTAGAGGGCAAATAGCCCACAGCTGTCAGTGAAAGACTTTCCTGTCTATTTTCCTATATTATTTCATAGTCATATGAATCAAACCTAGATGTCCTAAGACTCTCTCTCTCTATATATATACACACACAGATATATATTTATTTATCATTTTGGCTATTCCCAAATATTCTATTTCTTTGTAGAACACTGACTAAATTGCCTTCTCTCCACCCTCTCAAAGGTATTAGTTCATTAACAAGACACGGGTATGTGTTTAAATAATGAGAAAACTTCCATTTGAGGTAACAATGTTAGAGCTGAGGCAGAAAGCACTTACTTGAGCAAATCACTGAAGTTAAGCCACTCAGCTCTTCTGCTTTCAGATACAATTAGCTTTGTTTTCAGAAACTGGCACTGGGATGCAACTGAGTCCACCGCAGGAGCAAGTGCATCAATTGTAACAATACACTTAGCCTTGGAAGCCAGCAATCTATAGCAAATGTCTTTTGCTGTCAGCTGTGTTGTCCCTGGGATGAAGACAACACCTGGAAATGCAATAAAATGGGAAACTTATTGGCTATTTTTCACTTTCAGCCCTGGTCACTTCATAGCTTCTTCTGATTTGTTGAATATCAGCACCGTGCAATCCAGAAATGAGATGAGGGTTAAACAAGTCACACATCCTTGAACTCTCTTTCCACTTGAATACAGATGTGCAGATCTAAAGCACAAAATAGCTTCTGTTTCTAAGAGACCCTTCGCTCCAGGCACAATGTAAGTAGAAGGTATAACTACAGGGCAGTTAATGCTAGCAGCTTTACCATAAATCTGTTGAAATTAAATCAAATTGATTTCTAAATCATCACAAGCCACAAAAAGTGAAAGAAAACTAATGAAAGTAATTCCACCAGTCTTAAGACACTACCCCTGTCAACACCTTTGATTGTCAAATATGCAACCTACAAAATCAGGTAAGAAATGTAACTGTTAAATTAATTGTTATTGACACAGAAGGTAACAAGCAGTCCACAGACCATCAGGAACAATACCATTCACCTGTTCGCATACAAGCCGTATTCAGCAGCCACCACTCTGGGATTCGGGGTAGAATCACTATAATTCGGTCTCCTCTTTGCAGACCACATGGGCCAGAGAGCACATTGGCCACTTTTCGTGACTCGAAGCCCAGCTCTTCAAAGCTCCATTTCCTTTCACCTCCTTTTCCATTTATCCACCACAGAGCTGGGTTTGATGGTTCCTTTCGTTCCTAGAGACAATGTAAGAACAAGTGACATGCTGGTTACCTCCAAGACTCCTGTAGTTCTTCTGGGATGCTTCAGGCAGTGCAATTCAACAACATTATATATTCTAGGACAGGGCAAGGATCTTAAGCATGTGTTGAGTTACTGTTTAAAAGAACCCTTTTTCAAGGCACATGAAAGTTTGTGTGTATATTTAGCTGATTTGCAATGCTCATAAATTACTTGGAGGCTTTTACAAAACTGGCACTTTGTCATACACACAAAGCACCATGTCCCCTTTGATGCTGAAACAAATTGCTTGTTCTTGCTCTGCATAGTAAGACATTAAAATGGAAAAAGAGAAGGAAATTGAAGTATGTGACAGTTTTAGACATGAATTTTGGGGATGGAGGCACAGTTTCATTTAAAATACTGAATCCGCAGGGTCAGAAATACTACCTTTTCTATTTGAGACCACTTGTCCAGCACATCACTTGCAAAATTAAAGTATTCAGGCACTTCCTGTTCACAACGACCGATGGCTTCATAATCTGAGAGATTCAAAGGTGCAAAAGTCTTACGGCATTGGTGGAATAATCTGTAGAATGTCTGGATGCTCCATGGAGACCGCAACAATTGAATTTCAAGTAAAATCTTCATGGCAAAACCAGATATATGTGGGCTTTTGGAGAGGATAACCATCAGAGCTGTTTTTTTTTTTGATTATTTCCCTTCTAAAAGAGACAGAAAAATCAGTAATAGCATTATGATGTACACATTTCCAGCTGAGCTGCTGGCTCCAAATGGATCAGATGTATACAGAGCAGTAAAGTCCATCTCTTCATGACATTTTATCCCACCTCTCCTTATGGTTAAGATAGAGTTCCAATAACCCTTTTAAGGTTTTAAAGCTGTCCACAGGCTTCTCATAGAATTCCCCCTTGAGATGACAATTCCCATGCTGTCCAACCAAAGGATGGACTTGAAACTATGGACACACCTCCTCAGAGTTTTTGGTGTGTTGCATGTGAATAGTGTGTTGTTTGGACGGGCACTACTGCAGCTATTTCTGTCAAAAACAAAACAAAACAAAAACAACAACCAAAAAAAATCCACCAAACACTGGATAGCAGAAGCCAGGATTCAGCCCACAATTAGAAAGGATGAACCCTGTGAACCCTTTCTATCACCCCACTAAACTGGCTGCTGAACTCAGTCCTAGAGAGGTTTAGGGGTTAGATTATTTGTTGTTTGGACAAAACGTGCATGACAGAGTGAGAGACTGAAGCTGGTCACTGCTCCTGATGCTTACTATGGATCAGCACTGCAGGGAGGCCAAGAGCAGGTCCCAGCAGGGACACCTCAGACTAGGCACAGCTTCTCTGTATGGGCATGGAAAGAGTTAGCAGAGCACCCTGCAATGAGCCCAGGGAGTTCCCACCTCATTCAACTGAAAGAATGAGAAAGACGCCAATGAATCTGGTCCAGGGTGCTCTGCCATCTTTCTGCATATCTTCAGATATTTCCATAGCCCATCTATAAAGCTATTGCTCCTGTTTAAAAACCTCAACAGTTGCAAAACCTCTTGCTCTTGTGATGCCAATAGCAACACAGACCTCTTCCAAATCATCTCAGGAATTTCTTTGTTTATACCACCAAACAAAAGTATTCCAGAGATCCACAATGACCTCCTTGCAGTTAACCAAAAGACCAATCGGGTCTTTTTATAGCTCTTATCCTCTCATCCCTGTTCCCTGCTTCCATCTATGAGACTTACTGTGGCTTCAGGTCCTCAATCCAGCTCTCCAATTGTCAGGGTTTGGATCCAATATTCCCATGTTTTAGGCACCCCAGGAGTCTTACCTACCTATACGAGGCTACCAATTGCAAACATGGATTTGGTTACAGGATGGCTGCCATCATCTGTCTCTGGTATTGGCCTTGGAATTCAGGACATAATGATCATGCACAACTTTTCAAAGCCCAGAGTAATCACCAGCAAAGATGGGCAAGGCAAGGGAGCTGTGATGGAGTCTATGCATTTAGCCAATATGGAAGAGAGGCAATAAGCATACACATTGTTGCTTTTTTTTTTTTTTTTTTTCAAAAGCAAAAACCACAAAGTGGAAGTATGTTTCACATAGCATTGTTTGCCCTCCTTTCCTTTTGTCCAAACAGAAGACTGCAATCCCCCCAATGGCATTTGCCTTAATATATTAGCCAGATAGCACAGCATCACGAATAACTCAAAGGTGGTTTTTCACATTCTCTTATTGATTTGCTTACTAGAATAATGTTTTTGCTACGTTTGCATTTATCCCTAAACATACACAGATGAACTTGGTTTCACAAAATAAAATTCATTGTTATGTTTCACACTGATACTTTGCAAAAGAGCGAAGCCAATTAGAGCGGTATGTATGGGAACATGGTGCTCATGGTACATTCAATCTCAAAGGCTAAAATAGACAGAGGCTTTTTCTTTTTAATATTATTTTACTCTGCTTATAACATATTGCTTCTTATCTTTATTCTTAACCAGTCATGAAAGAAAAGCCCAATTCCCAGACTCACAATAAATCAGTGAAAGCTGTGTAGAAATTGACTACCATTTTATTTTTCTTCCAGATCTGAGATAGTGATTGGAGACTCACACCTGGAAGACGTTCTTACAGAAAGAAGCTACTTCTTCAGTCTGCTTGACACAAAGCAAAAAAGTACAACTGCTCTCTGGTAGTCCACTTTCCCTCATAAAAGTGAAAATCATATGAAGAAAGAGGAATAAAACATTGCATTATAGATTTTTCTTTTAACAGTAGCAGAAAGCATCTTTCATATTTGAGAAGAATAAGTATTTTAACAATCACTAAATAAAAACTAATTTCTGAGGGTGTTTTAATAAGTTGTCCTTACCTGGAGATGTTATTTGTGATCAGGTGAGACTTCTTCTAACTTTTACACACATATCTTGTGTAGTAGCTGCTGGCGAGTATTGCCCCTAGCTCCCTGAGTGGTCATAGCCCTTCATTAGCATCACACATCACATTCTGTGGTTCTGTGGTGGGGATTATTTCCTCCTGAGAGTGAAGATTTAATTTCTCCAATTACCTTCTGAAGAAAGGCACAATTACTGAAAAAGTTGTGAGAAGACAGAAAGAGCACTGAGTACAAATGACTGCATTTCTGGTTCACTGCCTTTGGAGAATGGATAATCCACCAGAGATTAATATATAACTCCATTCTATGGCACCAATTATTTTGGAAACTGCAACAGTAGGTATTTCTTTTCAGGTCCTGGAGTTAAACACAGTATGAGAATTGGTACAATAAAAGTACGAAGATTTTAATAAACCTGGTGCCGATAAATGTCACCTGTAATATCTGACAGACAATTACATGAATAAAATACATGGAGTTCAGCCATGTGTCATCAGCTCTGATTATGAAAATTTAAACTATAGAGTCATTGCTATGAAATGGGGTGACAAAGATGAGGTGAGACAAAGTCCATGCTCTGGAAGGTAGCAACACGATGTATGAACTACAGGTTTAGGAGAATCTACTACGATCACAGTACAGCATTTTAGTTTTTCCACCTTGAGCTTTGAGTCCAGCAAGGGGAAAATATTTATAAACTAAAGACCTAACTAAATAAAGGCTAACTAACTAACTAAGTAACTAACTAAGTAACTAACTAAATAAAGGCTATACATAAGCATACATATAGACTATATAGTATATGTAGACTGTATATAAATATACAGAGTCAATAAACTGTATAATTAGGAATCAGAGTCAGGGAATGGCCAGAGATGATGTTAGAAACAAGCAGAGATAGCAGCTGTGGAAGTAATGGACTATGGAGAGGCAGAACCAGGCTGTTTGAGCCCCCATGTCCTTGCCACATCAATGTATGACTGATTCTTCAGGTAGACTGCTAAATTGCTACATGTTAGGAGTACCCAAAAGCTTTCAAGTCACTTTTGCAAACTGAACCTAAACTCTGAAATTACTCAAAGGTAAACTACCAATCTGTCTTCCTTGTCATTGCACAAGTCAAGTACAGCCTCACTCCCTATCATGTCTTATTATAGACCCAGAACCAACTCCCCAGACTAAATTCTGTAGAGTTCACTGTTAGAAGATGACCTTCCCCAGTTTGGTAAACTACATACAACATAATAAAAAAGCATATACTCAAAACTAAAGTAACTGTAGACTGCCCACCTCTTGTTTTAACATTTTTTTTAAAAGGGTGTGCAGCAGACTTCCTGAAGTGACACTGTTAGCTGATGTTATGGTAATGTGAAAAAAGAATCACTGCATTCTTCTGATTTGACTGCTATTTTAGTGGTTCTGCTTTTGCTCTTACCATTTTTCAGTCAAGAGCATGAAAAAAGATAACTATGGGTAGAGGTACACGGAAGCTCCTATACACAGTCAGAGAAATTAAGGTGGACAGGACAACAATAAATACAGGGAATTCCCAGTAAAACCTGGAGAAAAACACTGTGTGGTGCTCAGTTCTTTGAATTTTCACTTCAAGAGCACATACAGTGAGATTCAGAGCAGGAACATTTGGGTTAGGTATTGAGGAACTTCATGTCTTTGTAGCAGGGCACAGCATCTTCTGTCTTCTCTCCCCACAGTGCAAATAATTTCTCACACTGCCTGGACTGGTAAGTGGCTTTTGAGTTGTGTAATACACACAAAAAAACAAGTGTGCTACTCTGAACACATGGCGTTTCTAGCATATGAAGAGAGCATTAGCTCATCTTCCATCCAGTTTGGAGAGACTGAAATCAATGAGTGAGTTTGATCACAAGTTTGCAAAGCACCCAGATTTGGCCCATTTCCCAGAGCAAATTGGGGTAAAATCCTAAGAGCAATCAGGGGTTTACAGCAACAATTCAAGTGACATCCAACCTGTCTGGCCTGCATTCTGCAAATGCATTTTGAGACATACAACACAGCTGCTACTGTTTGTAAATGTCCTTAACCATTATTTGGTGCAATAGTGATGGGTAATATACACACAGATAGGTCAGACAGGTAATTTGTCCTCCAACTCCTACAACAAACAAATAAAAAGTATGCCAAGCTTTCGACTGGACACAGCATACTGCAGCAGCTTTCTGCCAGCACACACAGAAAAAAACACTTGAGTGGTGATTTTTATGGTAGCAGCAATGAAATCTGAAGAAGCTTCTCATTTGCTCACCAAAATGTAACTAGCTGTCCCCAGAAAGTAGGATTCAGAGCAGCTGTTGATGAGAATGTACTGGAGAGCCTCCCAAGGCAGATAATGCAGTTCCAGGTTGACATCTCTTTTGCTTACTTCAGATGCAACACATTGGACAGGAAGTAGCCTGAAGACTTTCTGTCTGGAATGCATCACCAAAGGAATAATTAAAACAATATTATATACAAATAAAAACCCAAAACATACCCCACACCTCTTTCAGTCACTTTTGTCATTTCCTGAAAAATATAATGCTCTCAGCATGCAAATGCTTCAGTGAGTGAGGTTTATTTTTCATTTCATGCCTAGTTCTGTTCCTACAGAAATCAATTTGCAGCTATCCCCTGGTTTCAGCAGTGCAAGTTCAGATCCATTTAGATGGTTGTAATCTACATGGATGCAGTACTTTGTGCATTTGATTTCTCTCTCTCTAAAACAAACAAACAAAAAACCCTCATGCAATTATATACTTAGTAGGTAGAAAGCAAAGCAATATTCATTTCAGAGCTTAAGAGTATGAAAGAGGTAAGTACCCTCCTGGCACAGCCTCTCCTGGGACTTGTGTTTGTCAGTTAGTAACTCAATTAGTTGTCCTGAAAGGTCATCAACAGCTTCACTACACAGCACGTTTGCTATTTTTCCAAGCTTTTGAGACAACAGCAGACGTGCTCATGGGTACAACACAGTGGGTTTAGAGCAGAACCAGGACATTTTGAGATAAATAAACCTATTTTTTGGTTCACTGGTGTTTTTGTGCTCCCAGTAAATACAGCTCAACTTGGTCATAAAGTTCAACTGCTACTTACGTCTTCTGACTCAAGAATAAAGAGTACATGGGCTGTGTTGTAGCAGCACTGTTTGAGCTGCCAGTGCTATGGAAGGGTAACAAGAAATCTGAGATGCAACCTAGCAGGGATGAACTAAGCCTCTGCTGCTGCCATACCCACGTAACCATGCTTGACTGTTATGGAAATACCTCGTAGTCTAAACTCATCACTCAGCCCAGAAAATCCTTGATCATATTTAATCCTGGAACTATATGTAACTAGCTAAAGCTAATGTGGAAGTCTGATAATCAAAAACAGTTAAAATTATTCTCATAGAATAATGTTTGTTACCTACTTGCCATAATCCTAAAACTCGTTGTGTCTTTCAGCAATAACAATGCATATATGAAAATAAAAGTAAAAGGAAAGTCTGATTTGTTCTCTTTTCTTGTTACTTTCAATACAGTTTCTCCCACATATATTTAAAATTATAGGAAGTATATTGCTTTAGAAACATCTCAAAACACAAGAACAAAAATCAGCAGCTACTCTTGATTAGAAGGTTGTTCAACACCTCTTAAGACTAATAGGATGACAGAAGGCAGAAAAGCAATTCAGGATCAGCACATTCTGACTGGGAGCACAGCAGCAAAGTTCTTCCTCATGTTTTGTTCCTTAGTTGCTTCCTTTGGATTTTCACAGATATTGTCTTTCATTGTTGTTGAACAAGCTCTACCTAGTTTATAAAGAGAAATAACAACAGTACTAAGCAGTGTGACACAGCTGCATTGCTTTTCTTTGTTGTGGCAAACCTGCAATTTCAAAACTTATGGGCTCTTTTGAGGATGAAGCAGGCAAGCCACACTCCAGTTCCAGTGCTTGACAAAAAATCCTTCAGGATTTTCCTATTTGGATTCAGGTTTTGCATCATTATAAAAATGCACTAATGCATTGGTGAGTCCAACAGGCCCAATGTATAGAGTGAGAACTCCGTAACTTCAGCAGAGAGAAAAACTCCTGGGTGAGACTTTCCCTTGTATAAGGGGTAATTTACACCACTAGAACAGGGCTTAGGGCAAAATCAACCCAGACCAACATGGGCTAGTGCCAAAAAGCAAGAATTTGTTCTGGCATTATATTCTTAAGACTGTTTTAAAAATGATTACTTCCTAAAATCATAATTAGATTGCTAAAAAAACTTCTTACATAGAATAAATTGATTACAAGAACAATCTGATTTATTTGCTTCAAAGTGGATTGCTTTGCCAAAACACATTCCAAAGTTGAATGCACTTAAAAAGAATCAGATTCTGAAACTGTGACCAGATTACATTATTCAACATGTTTTTTATGGTTGCACTTAAAAATCCAATGCTATTTATAGTTATTCCACTCAAAAATGGGATTACATTTAAAATAATCAACCTGTTTTCCCTCTGCTCTAATTAAATCAAGGAGAGAAAAAATTAATCTCCCAGAACAAAGCTGTTACTCAGGAAAAAGGAATGGAAATTTAAAACCATGTATTGATGCTGTTGAAACCCTGTCCAGAAAGTGAGGAAGCCAAAGGCAGACAGTGCAGTCCATTGATTTTTGGTGGGAACTGGTGCATTGTTGCTTAGCCAGATAGGGCTTATTCTGCTATCCTGGATGAACTGATCATGTTTAACTCTGAATGGGGATGCCCTGGAGTTCTTTTCAACCATTCTGAATACACTGCTTGTGGGGTTTGATTCCTGCAAAGGAAGCCCCACCTGTGAAGGCTGTACTACTGTTCCTCTCTGCACAGTCCGCTGACATCAGTAATGAGCTGTGAAAATCACACTGCAATTCCCCCAAACCTGCTGTACCCTTTCAGCCTGACAATCTGGCACCAGAGAAAACTGTGATAACTCTGCTGAGGAACACAGGCTATTGATTGTTAACAGCTGAGGCTCTCACCCCATGCTATTGTATGTAAACTCTGTTATTGTAACATCTCAGCATTATCTTTGTCAATGAAAATGTCTAGAAATACATTTAATATTTTATAGCTGTATTTAATTTGCAAAATCTGATTCCTGTGTTTAAACAAATTAAACTACATTTATGCTCGTAGACACAATTTGATTAGATGAAGGAGCATTTCATTTTCCTGTACATAATCACAGTGCAATCTGATACAGGTTCATCTGTAGTCTCAACGTAAGATCATCAGATCCTATCAGCACAGGCCTAAAATGTTCACCTAATTAGTGTTTACTTATACAGCTAGAATGTGGTCAGATTTTTCAAAGCTGCGTTTCAAAAAATGATCAAAAGACATAGAGGTACCAAGAGAAAAAAGACAAAATTCTATTATTCAAAAATGTGAGCTGTTTGTATTTCTAAACTGATTATTAGGTTTGCTTAGAGTAGTTTTAACTTAAGGGTGCATTCCATTGGTACTTGCCTTTCTCAGGTATTTGTAAGGTGCAGTAACTGCTTTCACATGCTTTTGCTGATGAAGAATTAATTTTTCAGGATCATGAAATGTAAATTCATGAGACAGAACAATAATATCTTTTACCACCTAAATGAGAGAGCTAGAGTTAAGCAACACGCAGCAAATGGTATCTTGATGAATAACAGTCAAAAGAAAGACTAAGATAAATAACTCAATTTTCTACAATCAAATTCCTTTCAAACGAACAGAAATACAAGTTTCTAGGCCAGATGCAGGATAATTTTCTGTACCTAGAGAGCAAATAAAAATTTGGTATTAAGAAGCAGCACAGGCCAAGTAATTCTCAAATCTTTGGTTCAGTGGTAAACCAAACCAAATCAGACCAGCTATTTATGAACATCAACAGCTTTCTTTACTTTCTTTCCAGTAACATGAAAAAGGTAAATGACTGCAACTGATGTCAAACTTCATTCACCTCAAAACAGAAAACAGCAAAATTCTTTTGGTCAAATAAAATATTTGGAGTTAATATGATTTTTCTCTTAAATTTAAATCAATACTCAAAAAAATATTTTGTTTCAAAATGAAAAAGTAAAATCTTTTGATTTTGACAACATTAGAATGTAATTTTATTAAAAGAATGCTGTAAATGCAAAATTGCAATCATTTGGAGTGATTTTTTTGGATACTGGTGTTTCTTGTAGGGCGACTAGCAAATCCAGAATCTTCTATGTGTGGGCCTTGGAATTTCTCCTCATCTGAACCACTGAAGTGGTACCATCGCATAGTCTAATTTGAGTTCAAAATTTTCTCCAGGGAACTCTACTCTAGACATCTGTAAGGACATTTCCATTGTATGCGAGTGACTGCAAACACACAGATTTGGTTTGGCTGTTACATTTGTAGACATCTAACCTTATTTTTTCATTTTGCTCTTATGAATGAATATGAATGAAATGTTCTGAGCAGCCTGGCAAAGTTCACAGAGGCCTTAAAAAGCTGAGGACCTTCATGCCCACAGCCTCACTCCCTCAGTGGGAACCTGACTTGAGAGCATGAAGCCATGTGAAGTGTAGACTTTTGAGCAAACAGAGACCTTGGTGAAGCCAAATTTGTCAACAGCATTATGTTCTTTCTTCTTCTGGTAGAAATCATAATAAGCAAACTTCTCACTTTTATGGGGGATTTGATTTCCTGTGCTTACAGAGGTTTCTGTGCTCCCCTTGAAGTCCACAGGATTGTGCTGGAAGATAATTTTCCTTTGGATTTTAAGGCTGTATTCTAGGAATCCACTAGGAATCAAGCAGCTGCTGGACACTGTTGCTCTGAGAGCCAACAGAAGCTCAGACACTAATGATGAGTTTTTGATCTGCATCTTAAATCTAATATTTTGAATGTGAAGGCTGAACTTGGCAAATTACCCCTTCTGTAACTGATCTTTTCAGTAATGAATCCTTCTCACATGGATTTACTTACAGTCATTTAATTTATAAATTGTGCTCATTTTTATTCGTATGGGGGGACTATTAAGACTCATACAAAGCATTAACATAATAATTGGTTTTACATCAACAACATCAACAATCTAAAAAGCCTTATGAATAATTGAAAACAAACTCACCTAATGGCTGCTCTATTTTTCATTACAGCTTTACTCCAATTTTTTGTATTGTGGAAAAAGAAATGAAGTCATAGATCACTTATAAAATGTTCCTGCTCAATGGACTAGCTAAAATAACACACGAAAAGTCACAAAAATTGCCATCCAGCAAATCTGCAAGACCATGTTCCAAACACATTCTGGAAATGTGTTAAGGACTTCCAGACATAAAGCTAAATATTAACTTTCTTACTAATGCAAGCAAAGCAGTTTTACGGGCTAACATACACACAACACTATATATATGTCTCTATATACACAGACACAGAGTATGTCTGTATACCTGTAATATTGAGTATGCACTGTAACTTTCTACAACTATTAGTTCTCATTGTCTATGACAGCACCATACACGAAAGGATCATTCCTCAGTACTGCAGACAATCTCAAATTCTCACTGCATTTACCTCAGAGAGACTGTTAGAACAAAAGATGGGGTCTCATGCTCATACCTATCTCAAAAGTCTACTTGGTTTGTGCTTGGAGTTCAAGAGACCCTTCATCACATGGTTCTCATCCTACCAACGTAAATGTGAATTTTGAATTTTGCCAAAATAAACTGCTAGACCTTTATCTGTAGCAATGCATTTTCAGGACTTGTGCTGCCATGGTCCCAAACAAAAAAGAAACAAGCAGACAAAAACTGATCTAACCACTATGGGTAAAATATACAGAGGAACCTGTTCCCAGCTGAAACTGAAGTTTTGTCTCTTTATAAAAGTGGAATCAGTTGTTTTACTTGTCTCCTATCCTTAGAACAGCTGTGTTGCCCATTCTAAACACACTTAAAACACCACAGAAAGAGTAAAGGGCTACTTATCTTCTGAAGCAGGGGCTGAAGACCAAAGAGCCCCAAGGACACAACAGCTTCTTCCTTATGATCCATTTCTGTTTCCTTTGAAATCCAAATATAACAGTACTGACTTTGCAGAAGTTCAGCAAAATATTCAGAGGCACTGGCAGCATTAACGCCTGGGGGAGCTTGATTTGCAACCTTATCATAGCAAAGCACTCCTGTAATAAAGTCATCATGTTGCTTCCATAGGCTTTGGATGAGAAGCTAAAACCTCAGGAAATAAGCTATCAGAAAGCTAACAGGAAAAATATATTTGATACAGAACACCTTTTCAGATGCAGCTATTATTTCATTGTCTCTTAAAATAACATTAAATTGAAGCTGGGCTATCACAGGGCTGGAAAAGAGGCCTGAAAGACAAAGGCTGGTCTATTGAAAACAGTACTTTTCAGCTAGAATGATACAATGCAGTCAGATTTCAAACTTCATGGCTCCAAAAAACAGCCATGTGTTGGAGAGAGATTTTGCTTTCAACTGCTTGTAAATCCATGTCTCCAAAATCTTTCTGCACAGATTAGAGGAAATTTATTTGTGATTCTCTGGATCTTGGGAAGAGGACAGTTAAACAAACCATCTACCCTGAATATGAGACATAAGAGTATAATGAACATCAATTATTAAGAGGTTGCTGCAGCATGGAGCAGGGTACCTCGCAGACTACAGCAGAATGAATAACCTGAAAATATGTTTGACTTTGATCCTAGCCCATTCATGCAAAAAAATGGGTACTAGAGAACAAGAAAGACCCACCTTCTAGAGTCAGCTAAATAAGGGATTAAAGTAGGTCATAATTTAGGCACTGAAGCTTGGCACAAACTATTCTAGCGAGACAAACTTGAATTTTGAGTCAAAAGACTCCTGACCCCATTGAAATCAGTGGTAGAACTGTTATGGTGGGTGTGGTACAGTTTCATTTAGATCTTTTACAGGCCTTTAACTTTCCCAACTTTCAATTTAGCTGCTTGATTTTTGGGCCCTTACAATTTGGTGATGGATGGAAAAAAAAAAAACAACAAAAAAAAGCAATCCCACCAACCCTCAAATATTCCTGGAGTTTAATGGCCCAAACAGCTAATTGCAATGCCAGGGATAGTTTCTAGGGTCTCTGAATCCCAACGCATACACCTGCTTATGATTATACTTTTTGCATCTGGCTGGGCATGCGATAGTAAAACACTTAATGTCTGAAACCAAGCAGAAAGATCTAGAAGAGGCAGAGTCCCTGGTAGGTCCAGCAGTACATAACTTTTAAGGGAAACTGAACTGGGTACAAATAAGAGCTTGAGACAGCGATGAGTGACGTGCCAAAACAACTGCATTTAAGTTACTCATGACTAGTTTTACAATTATGTAATCCATACTTCTATAAATCTTGGGAGTGAAATAGTGAAAAGTGTTATGAAATCTCTGTGAAATACTAAGTAGCATTAAGAAAATGAAGCCATTATCAGAAAAGAATTATGTAAACATTGTATTTATTAATGATTCCTTTCATTTCAGCCATTGCTGCTACATAAATTGTTTATTGTTTCATTGACATAACCGAAGTGTTTAAGCTAAAGAAATAAAATGCTTTATTTTCTCAAAATTAGCATTCTCCAAATCTCACTTTAAAACAGCGCAGAAGACACAGAACTCCAGGCAGTGAGACAGCTGTAGAAGACCTTCTTTCCTGCCCTGAGATGCTGCTGTGTTCCGGCAATTTCCTCTTATTTAATGAACACAAGAGGCCCACTGAAGGTATTTTCATGATTTAATGAAAATTCGTGCTAGAAAATGAAGTCTTTGAGTACATAAAATCAACAAGCCTGAAGATGAACAGTTAAGAACTAATACAGCCTTAAAACTTGGCCCACTATTGCATGTGCAACTGAAGGAACAGTATGTACACTGCCATACATGTTTCTTCATAAAGCGAAGAGCTAAATATTAAACTGACATGATCATCCAAACCAGATCACAGAAGTTTGTTCACTGGATTCACCTCTACCTACGTTGCAGACAGAGCCTGGTCCTGCAGCAAGTGGCTAATATGGCTAAGAGCCATGATTTGTTCTACAAAGTGCGTCACTTGCCTAACAGCAAACTTTAAAGACCACAAGTGGTACGGGAGCTTTTGTCTATTGCATGTGAAGATCAGAATAGAGGGTGAGCAATGAAGCTATTGTCCATGTTAGACAGTATTTGTGGAAGAAGCATATAAGACGCTGAGGATCAATAGGGGAGTCTTTCCATCATTAAACATTAGGAGGACTGCATTCACTTTAGAGCATGTGGCATTTGAACAGCTCAAAGTCATGTCTGTCTTTTTCTGCAAGTTGGAACTATACAATCTGTATCAGCAATATCTCTTCACTGATTTTGGATGCTCCCTAAAAGAGAAGGGTCACCAGCTAAGTTCTTTTGAGCTTTTGGATATTAAGGACTAGAATGGAATTGTATGATTTGTTTGTCCTCCCAGCAGTGCTTCAGGAACTGAACCAGTGGCACTGACGTTAGAAGTTTTGCAAGCAGGTGCAAACATCATACTTTGGGATTATCTACATGTTTTGATCCTCAGGCATTTGACAAAAACAAACCAGGCCAGTTGTAACAGAGAAATATAGCAACAGTGGAATGAAAGAAGTTCTGTGAAGTTCCAAACAATGTTACATCCGTCCCCACTCTTTATTCCTTAATTCATGCCTCTTAATCTTCCCAGTGATTGTCTTTGGCATCTGTTGGACAAATTCCACCTAAATAAAAAAGACAGAAGACAATGTAGTATGTTCTCTATAGAGCTGGTTTTCCAAGAAAGGCATTCAGGATATGTGGAAAACATGGAGGGTTCCCATCAGTAAGAATGTCTTGTATAAAGGATCAAGACCATGCCCAATCAGGGTAGCACAATGCAGATCTTCTGTAAATTTCTTTGGCTGCCTAGATGGCCAAACATCTGTGTAGCTGCCTCCCAGCTAACCAAACTGGATACTGTAACAGAAGGATGAAGAAGACCTAAACAATATCAGAGGACAGAAATGAGTGACAAAATGAAGAGAAGAGGGATGGTGTTGGCACCAAGTCTTTAATGGTCCTTAGTTCCTACGCATTCTACACGTGTGAACTAAAGCACTGTTGGCAGTAATTTTCTTGTAGTGCTGGGAAAACAGTTTCTGAGAAACATGAAGTGCATCCTCCTGGACTTTCCTCTTACATGTAAACTGTGAGGACCATTGGATAAATACTTACTCAGACTCAGTCAGGTGCTACCCCTGAAGTCACTGGAGAGTGCATAGTTCCAGACAAAATGCAAAAATGGAGAATTGCAATTGTGACCCTGACTTAGAACATGCAGATCTAACTAGGATATCATACAAAGCCTAGAAATATTTGTGAGATTTAAACAAATACTTTACATGAACTATTGTTATTTAGGAAGATTTTTCTGGAGCCATTGCTCTAGCTGAGCCCCTACCACTGTCTCTTTCAGGTGAACAATGAAAATCCACATTATAATTCTCCCGTGACTTACGGAAGGGTGCCCTAGTTTAGTTTCTCCACAGAAACATTTACCTTTCTGGGATATTTATATGGAGCAGTAGTTTTCTTGACATGCTCCTGCAATTCACAAGCTAAGTGCTCCTGGTCGCTGGATGAAAAGGTGGCAGACAGGACCACAAACGCTTTCACAACCTGTAAGACAAGGTCAGTAAGAGCGATCTGGCACTGTCAGTTTTTAAGACCTGACACATTGGTTACCAGTAAGTAGTCATAACATGCAAGAGGTAGAAGGAGAGAAACCAGCACAGTGTATGTTAATGGTTGTGCCCAGCTTCTGCGCATGTACATGCAAAAGGATGTTTAAAGTTTAAGAAAAAACCTTTCCTGTCCCCATTACACATAAGGAAGATTTGCTCCATGATCTCAGGGGGATGTCAAGAAGACAGGGGTAACAAGGAGTGTCTCAGCAGAGGCTGCCCAGAAGCTGAGGGACATTCTATTTCTCTGAAGTTCACACTAAGGACAGTAGGACTGTATCGTCCCAGTACAGGGCTGTGCTTTCCCCACACAGGCAGCCCAAGTCAAATGTCAGGGCAGTTAGAGTATAACTTTGGATATACCAAGACAGCCAGAAACAACAGTTTCCGTATGTAGAAAGTGCTTGATAACAAGCAGTCTGATGAGAGAAAAGCAAATGTCACTGTAATGCTCTCTACAGAGAATGTAAACAGGAAGAAGTTTTGCCTGTCATCCCAAGTAGGATTGTCCATCATGGCATGACTGCCTTACAGCTGTACATTACAGCAAAGGGACTTTGCTTTATATAGCTATATATTTAAACATATTGCTTCCCCCATTGCTGTTCAGCATCACTACCTCTCCTCTGAGGGGATCTGGACTGCTGACAACAGCTGCTTCTGCTACTGCTGGGTGTTCCATCAGTGCACTCTCTACCTCGAATGGCCCAATGCGATACCTAGGTAAGGAAAGAACAACAAAGGATTTGATTTGATGAACTGGAAAACCAGTACCAAATGTTTTGGCTTTTTAAAATTTGCATAGTGAGAAAAAACAAATACAGCTAATTTAGGCAGAATGGGAAGGCTAACTGTATTATAAGGTAGGAGCATTTCATGGTGATCATGTGGTAGAGGACTGCTCGGAGAGAGGCAGTGGATACCTGTTCATCTCCCCCCAGCTCTCCTGGTGGCTCCTGAGCTGTGCCTACACCCACCCCAATAGCTGGGGTCTGCAGTACCAGCTGATGTCACGTTACGGTGTCACATCATACAATACCAAATTGTTTCATTTCAACATGTTTGCAAGAAAATGTTTCAATGGTCTTTGACTCTGATAGAGGTGTCCTTCAATTTCAGCTAAAAAACAAACTAGATTAAAATCCCTCCACTGCCAGTGGAATTTTTCGCTGTGTTGAAACAGATAAGATGTTGCAGGGGAAATTGTTACAGATACATGACCAAGATGACACTGCTGGTCTATGAAAAACTAATAACAAATGTGAGCATTCATAAGGCAAGTGGACAATGCATTTCACAAGGTCATTGTGTCAGAAGCTCACCTGAAGTGTAACATGTAAGACTATACAACAGCAGATTTAGAAAGGAAGCATGCAAACCAACCCTGAAGAAATGATGATGTCGTCGTCTCTTCCAATAAACCAAAAATATCCATCTTCATCCATAGTCCCTCTGTCCCCTGTGACGTAAAAATCCCCACGCTCGCTTTCAGCAGTTTTCTTAGGATTATCCTTGAATTGGTTCACAAACAGTCATTTAAATTTTTAGCATGTATCAGCTATGCATTATGCTATAACACATAAAATGTTAAATTAATTGGAACTTAATTTTTTGAATCAAGGCTCTTGAAGAATTTTACTGACTTTGTTATAAAATACAATAAAACAGGTTTTAAAAAAAACACAAACTGACTCCTGAAAATAACTCAATCTCAAATAAATTCTTCTCTTTGCTTTTCTAACATTCACCAATCCAAATAAGTGAATTACTCGGTTTTGCTCTAGATTTCTCGATCTTTTGGTCAATCCTTACCATAAATATTTATCTAGCTTTTCAGATAGTGTATAGTGAATATACAGTACTCCTTAGTGAGATCATGGTAAGTGGTGAGGATGTTAGGGAAATGTTTCAGGCTGGGTTTTCAAATCTGTGTTTTAAAGTCCTTGACCCGATATCTGAATCAAAGAATGCGATGAAGTGAAGTCTGGATCACATTTTTTCCCCTCTGTTCTCAAGGGCATCTTCTCAGATTCTCTCTACTAAACCAGTTTGCTTCTACAGGTCAGGACTCAAAGATGAGTCAGCAAACCTGAAAACTGGTGAAAAATATCGGGCCTTTATAATCCTTAAGGAACTGGAGATATTTTGGGGAGACTGCTGTTTTGGAAAATACTTACTATATATTCAGAGAACAAACCAAGTGGCCTTATAGGTTTGATTCTGACAGCAATTTCCCCCTGTTGTCCTGGAGGCAGAATATTTGCATTTTTGTCTACAACCTAGAATGAAAAACAACATGTACTTGAGTCAAAAAAATAAATAACCCTCCAAACTGATGAAAAAAATCTAGAGTACCCAACAAACCTGAACATCAAAAAGGGGAGCCGCCTTTCCCATTGATCCAGGTTTAATCTTCATCCCTTTAAAAACAGAGCAGATTATTCCCTGAAAAATAAAAAGCAAAATAAAGATTTGTCACAAAAAACTGCTACATTCACATTCAATTCATTAAGTGTATTTTGAAGAATAATCTCAAAGTAAGGAATTAAGATACATAGAATCCTATATATTAGTGCTGTATGGTAGAAATGAGTAAGATCAAGAAACAAAGTATCCTGTGCCACTAATTGCAAAGAATCTGTATCCTCTACTAGCCAATCTTCTTCCTTAGCTTCAAGCTCTGCCATTTTTCCTGTCACTGTCAACTAGAATTTGCTTAACGACATTTAAGGAAATATTAGAGCACATCCTCTCCCAGCTATCCATGTTTCTGTGTGATTCTGTGAGGACAACCGTGAAAATGCATTCTGTCAGAGATTATCAGTAGAGGTGGTTACTAAAACATTCACAGAAATGTGAATCAACAGTGTTCTTGAAACTAAAAGCATCTTAAAGCAAAAAGGAATTACAAATATTTAGCAGAATATTGACACTATAGATGTACCGTTTCAGTCTGGCCGTACACTTCATGGATGTCCAGCCCTGTCTGGCTTTTCCATTTTTCCATAACTTCTGGGTTTAGCGGTTCTCCTCCGCTCATGCAGTGCTTCAGGTTCATGAATTTGTAACTTCACATGGAGTTAAAAAAACAAAGAGAAACACATCTATCAGGTCAAAGAAGGAGCAGAAAAACAGCATACAAGTGTAAGCAAATAACACTGGGGTGCTGTTTATGGGGAGAGTTATTCCCATGAAGGAGGGAAATCAAAGGACTCCCGATCCTTGGGTTCCCAATAAAACAAGGATATCAGTCTTTACTCAACATTATAAACGAATATTAGCACAGGTCGACACACATGGAAAACAAAGAAAACTTTTTTTCTGAAGTCAGTTGGGATTTAAGCATAAGCCTGTAACTAACCCCAGATCAACTTGCTGAGCAAGTGGCCTGATTGCTGACCCTCAGCAAAAGTCCAAGTGAGAAAGTGGAAGAGAGAAGGTACAAATGGTGCCAGTTCATTTGTCAGTGAGAAACTGGAACAGAAGATGATGTACAACTGCTACACCGCAGTTATGCTAATGCTGACTTTCTAGGATGACAGCCCTTCCCAGTGGACAATTAATGTGGTAATTGAAAATGAGAACAGAATTTTACAGGCGCTCAGTTTCATACCCTCTGGGATTTGCTTTCAAGTTCAGTAATGAAAAGTCTCAAGTTTCTCATGGAAAACATCAAGTTTCTCTATGTTTGATCATAAAGCTCAGCAAAACTGACACATCTTGTATGACTGTTTTTTCATAAATGATATTTTAAACTGAATTACTACTAGTTAAAAAGCCAGATCCAGAAGATCACTAAAGGGTAGTTAGGGTAGATAATCTCTTAACCTACCTGGAGAGATCATTTTGCACCAGCATGCGATACAATGTTGGAACACCAACCAGAGTGTCAATAGGGAATCTGCAGAGAGTCTAGTGAGTTAAACAAGATGACATATGAAGCTCAGACCAAAAAAAAATCTGCTTTGTGGATGTACAGTACATAGGTGATGTACAGAAGGGGACAAAAGCTCTCCCTTCTAAGCAAGAGCACCAGATACTCTCTGTTGGGTAAGAAACTCCCCTAAACTTGCCACAACAGGCTGAGAATCACAGTATGTTTGACTGGACAAAATCCCATGCTCACATCCCTACATAACACCCAGACTGCACAGCTGGAAGCATGGGCAGAATAAGCCTGTCTACATTACTGGGATGTTTTTGCTTTCATCTTGGCCAGTACATACAGAGAATCACTTCAGATTCAGTTTGCATTAATGCCAGGCAACATTACCTCCACAGTGACTGGAAATATACGTAAGCAATTAGTTCTGATTTTGGGATGATTTTCACTCATATGCTCACCAGCTATGAGTAAAACATATGAGGGAATCTCAGGATTGGCCCCTTCTGTGTATATTAAAAACATTAATAAGGCTTTATGGAAAGGATACAGTATCTTGAATGCAACAGTGGACATAACCCTCAATAAATCTTTGTATGCAGTTAAGAATTACTTTTTGCTCCCTTTCTGCAGATTAACACATATCCATAATTTCTTCCTTACATTTAGGATGGTTGCTGATTCAATCTGTGGGAGCTGATGCACAAAGATGCATGATCCAAAAACCCAGGCATCAAAAACAGATGTCAGTGAATTTAATATCCAGCCTGTGTCTGCTGTGTTCCATATTACATCTGATGGAGTCAAATCCAACCAGTACCTAACACAGGAGGAAAAAAAAAAAAAGGTTATGGTAACTTTTTTTTTAATGAAAGAAAACAACAAAAAAAAGAGCCATGTCCTTCCTCCCCACCCCTTACACACACACACACACACCCCCTCCAAGAAAAACCACATCTCCTAATGAGCAACATGGGTACTGGCCACTCTCAGTAAGTTCATCTTATGAGCTAGTTCAGGGATAAAAGAGCATCTAAGGTTTAAGTACATATTTGTACAAAGAAATATATACACATAAATATATCATACATATATGAAGTCAGTCATAACATAGGATAAAGTAAGGGAAAGAACTCCAATGAAGTGACTTCACACTAGGGAGGAAGATAGAGCTGAAGCAGAAGCATGCATGGATGCTGTGTTAGACACCAGATATTTCAGTTCTAAGTCTGCTCAGGGACCAGGATGATCTGTGTAACCAACATAAACTCTGACTCTCTTCATCCACACACATAACAAAACTTTTGATAGCCCAAACAGCATGATATATTTCGGTACTGCACACTAGAATATTCCCAGCTGATGGCTGCCCTTTGAACCACTCTAAAGAAAGGCTAGGAGATATTCACTGGAACATGGAAACACTGGGGCTGATCCTACTCACCTGTAAATCTGTAAGCATTTCTAACCTGATTTTAGAGGAAGAGGGACTGTGGCCGTACAATTGGGTATTTCTTACTTGGTAACTTCTCAACAGTTCTACTATATGCAGCTCCAATTATCTCACATTCAATCAGGCTCAAACCTTTCATACCTTTCACTTAACAGGGGTCTGAAACCAAGACTACCCTGGGAATGTTCAGTCATCTTTGGAGAACCTGTGGTTCCACTGGTAAAGAAGATATTCACTGAATCTTCAATCCTTGTTTTGGCACAGGAATGGTCAGCAGATTGGTTTCTTTAAAACACAGAATGCAATTGTGACTTCAATGGTTACTTTACACAGGTTTCAGAATCTAATGATGGGTTACACATTGCAACCCCTATTTCAAATACGCTTCACAGAAGCTTTTAACCAAACTAGATTAAATAATGTCGAGTTACGCTTTCCCCAATAACAGACTTTCCCTTAGAAAGAAGAGGGTAGAAACTTCCTGGAATAAGACTGGTGTTAGCAAACAACTACTGTTAGCAAACAATTCTGATATGAAAACAGCAATCAGGCAGTCATGGATTAACACCACTAAGGCTTAATGTTATTGGATAAGTATTTTCATTTGATGAATACTTCTAAATGTGTGCTTGTGGAGAACATGTCTACTTTCTGCATCATGACTGCAATGCCACTAATGCATACTCACTTGTACAGTTCACTGAAGTTTAGCCATCCCTCCCTACTGCCGTGGGACACGATCAGCTTGGTTTTCAGAAACTGGCTCTCAGATGCCACTGAGTCTACTGCAGGAGCCACTGTGTCATCAGTAATGATGCACTTGGCCTTTGAAGCCTGGAGTCGATATAACATGTCTTTGGCTGATAATTGGGTCGTTCCTGGAATTAAGACAATTCCTGGAAGAGCAATAAAGTTAGTTTGGGATAGCATTTTTTACATCTGATCCTTTTCTAAGAACCTAAACTACTAACTATTCCCAAACTGACCTCTAAGATGAATTTGCCCTGACATTCCCAAGTCAATTAACAGTGGAGTAATGGAGCTGCTCTGCTCTCCTGTAAGAAATGGAATGTGGACCCATCTGCTGACCTCCATAACTCCCTGTCTTCTGCCATCTCCATGCTTCCAGGCCACCCACCCTATGGCACGTAGTACAAATCCTTCAGGACTGCCTGCATAATTGGTAGCTGCATTATTAATTTATATTACTTCTTTATAAACAATTCTTGATCCTTTCAGATGATTACTTTATTAACCAGTTTTACTACTCTCAGATATGCTCACTGACCTGCTCGCATACAAGCCACATTCACCAGCCACCATTCTGGGATTCGTGGCAGGACCACAATAATTCTGTCCCCCTTTTGCAGTCCACATACTTTAGTCAACACATTAGCCACTTTCCGTGACAGGAAGCCCAGCTCCTCAAAGCTCCACTTCACTTCTTCTCCTTTTCCACTTATCCACCAAAAAGCAGAGTTTGATGGTCTTTTTCCAGCCTGTAAGACATAGGGATTCAAAACAAAAACATTTTATTCCAAAAGGCCATGGAATTCTAAAGCATAAATATCTGCAAATTATGGAGCATTCAAGTGTCTCACAACTTGCATATGAGCTATTATTTGTGCAAGACTTGCTATGGATCATGCTCATATATTCCCAATAAACTGCCCTTTTCTGAACCTGAAATGTTTACCAGCCCAATTGTCTCCAGACTCAAGTCCTAGCCTGAATCCTATTCCAGTTTAAGCTTCATGCTGAGCATTAATGCTCCAAAGAAGATAACACTTAACATGAAACACTTGACCTCATATCCCTGATATTCTGGATGGAGTTGTGGAATACTAATACACAGAAACTGCACAAAAAGAGGACAAAATAAAACAGGACAATGCAGTATACCAGGACTAGCACGAAAGCTCAGAAAGAGAGGAGTTAACCAACTACAGAGCAGAATCTACCTTGGAACAAGGCAATTACACATTTGTGGGAGAAATTTCCCTGGTATGCACTATTATTGTTAAACTACCCTTATTTTTATGATGTGAACATCTAACATTATGGCATGTGGAAAGAATAAGCACAGCCATTCCAAGGTTAAATCAAAGTCATAAAGGTCTTACTAATGCTTCTTCTACTTACACAGAGAGCACCAAGGGTCAGAGACGTTTTTAAAAAATAAAGCAAGCAGTGAAATTCTGTATCATCACCTAATGCAAATTAGTTTTAGCAACTTATTATTTTTTAAATAAAAGCAAAACATATTTATTTCAAATGAATTAACGGATCTTATCTGCACAACAAAAGATTGTCTACCTTTTCAATTTCAGTCCATTTGTCCAGTACATCACTTGCAAAGTTAAAGTACTTTGGTATTTCTTGTTCACCCCGTCTGACAGCCTGATACTGTGAATACACATCAGAGGCAAGCAGCTTGGAGTGTCCATGGAAAGTCCTATACAGAGGTTTCTGAGTCCACAAGGATTTTAGAATTGGTAATTTAAATATCTTCATGGCAGAAGATGTATGTAGATGCTGCAGACTACAGAAGAAAGGTAATGGAATTGTTGTGATGAATCCTGCAACAAAAATGATGAAAAAGATAAGTATCACCTTGAAACTATCCAAAGAAAGATGATTCAGTTATGAACAGATTAATTATTAATTGGAGTCACTTAGGCGATTTGCAGCAAAACTGATGCTTCTAATAATTTCATTAAATGCAAAGTTCCCCAGCCTGCTTTCTTGTATCTTATATGAACAGCTTTTTAAGGACTTAATATACTGTCCTCATCATGTATCTTTTCTGTAGCTTGGTTGAACCTTATAGATTCCCAGTGTGCTCTCTGGGGCTGTTAATGGTCCGCAGCTCTCTTTAGTCAAACACAACATCAGCTTGTTATTGTCTACTTTGTAAGAAGGTTATTTATTCTTATACTAGTGCACTCAGTAGCTGGTTCTCTGAGATTCCTTTTCCTTCACACGAAACTAAAGGATATTTCCAGTTTCTGTTTCCTCAATGTAAATGCCCTCTCTTTTCCACCTGTACTCACCATAATAATCCTAAAGGCTCTCAAGTCCAGTGACTTTCTTCCTCTCCACTGCTATTTTTTCTTCTATTTTTTTCCATCTTTATTATTATTTTCAGCAGTCAAAAGATAGCTTCTGAACCTTGCCAAACTGCCATTTTAATGCTATTTAGAAGCTTCTGTTAAACATACACGAACATTTTGAAGCATGGAGCAAAACCTGGTTTGTGTCTGGAAAAGCCTGCAGTCAGAGCAGGAGACAGTGGGGTCCTGGTAGGCTACGATTATTCCAAAATCAGGGCCCATCTATTGATTTTCCATTTTCAAATGCTACATGCAAATTACTAGGCTCATTATAAGCTACAGTGAATGACTGCTGAAATACAGCTTATTTTCTTCCCTGTTCTTACAAGGATGAACCCATCTATCAGCTAGGAATAAATTATAAATAAGCTCTTGATTGAATTCTTTTACATGTTAAATTTCTGTGGACTGAGCAAAGCTGCAAAGACAGTGAGCTTTGCCCTTTGTCCCACATTTTTAAGCTAGTTTTGTATTCAACACTCTAGTTATCTCTTGTCCCATGTCCTCAACCGTAACCACTTACCTCTGATGCACTGATCATGGTTTTTATAAAAAACTTTATTCCCCAAGACAAAACAACTAATTTAACAGTGGAATTATTTCTTTTTTTTTTTGCAGAATCTGTTACAATAATAGTTAATCTTCGTATGAGGAGAACGAACTGAGATACCGGTGACTTTCACAACTTAAATCTTTTCAATGATGATTGACAGCATAAAAATTGTGTGAACCAGATGCAGAATGTTTCATCATCTTGTTACATTTTGTGATCTTTGATGAAGAAAGGAATCTTGTGAAGATATTAGAATCCTTCCAGATATGCACAAATGAGTTACTGGATATAGGCCGTACAGGAACTGTCGTGTACTTACACAAAACCTGCTGGAGTGTAACACATGATCACTTCTGCCATGAAAAAAAACATTCAGCGACTGGTAATATCATTCTGGTAATATCACTGCTGGGAGATAGCAATACCAGAGATTCTCAAAAAGAGTTACTGATTCTTCACTTCTAATTTGCTGAGTGAAGGCGAATTTTACAAAAATATTTAACCCAGTACATTTAACCCATTGCCTTTAACACAGTAGAATAAGCAAAGAGGCAAGGCTGAGCTGAGTGCCTGGAAGTCAGCGCAGTTGAAGAGAAACATGCTCTTGGCTCAGCAGTTGACAGGAAGGGCTGAGATGGCGTTGCAGCAATTCCCCTGCGAGGTCTATGTTTGCTCACCCCCAGCAGGTCTGCCCAGCCCCAGTAACATCAGTTCATGACTATCAGTGGGGTTCCAGCATGAACAGAGTTACCTGCACCTCCAGAACCATCGACAATGTAGAGAACCAGACTGGATAAAAACAGAACAATTTGAATCACACTAAACATTTCGATGACCAAAAAGAAAGTGCTTTGCTTAGATTTACAAAGCTCTCTCAAATAAAATGTGAATACATTTGAAAGCCTGTTTTAAGAGAATATATAGTAGCAGCTTAAAAATGTAATTTTTCTGGAATGTTGGGCCTCCCATTCCCACCCCAAACACGTAATTTGGTAAAACCAACAGTAATTCATGGTGTACTCAAGGCTACATGGAGACTGTGGAAGAGAAATACTGACCAGTTTTAAATAATCCTGTACGGTATCTTTGCTCCAGAGAAAAAAATACTTGATTTTATATTCACCTCATATGATTCTACATCCTTAAGTGGCATCTTTTCCAGTAACAGTAGGTAAAACAGTGCTCAACTCAACAAATAAATACATTAAAATCAAAAGAACTAGGTTTACGCAGTAAGAGGAATTTTTCCCTTGACAGTGAGAATCAGTTTCCCAAGGGGGTGTTTGATATAGGGAATGGAAAGCAAAACTTATTAAAATCCAGCACATGCATTCAGACAACTACAGTATGTATCCCAGAGGGATTGTGATAAGCAACAGGAGAGCCATGTCATCTACTTCAGAATCAGGATTATTGAACAGAAATTTAGAATTAAAGTGATACCTACATTTTAAATCAAAACCCTATTAAAAAGAACTGGTGGAAAAACTTCATGTAAGAAAAGGTTTTACTGGTAAAATATGGACTTTTAAATATTACAAGTGGATATTGGAATAATATATTTAAAAAATACATTTTTAACTATTTTTCTTACTTAAGAAAACATCCTTCAGTAAAATTACCAAGCATTTTGTTAAATATAACCTTTCCTTGAGGTTGTGACTGCTACTGTTAATAATGATAAACAATTGATCTACTTTAATTTCTGTAACAGAAAGACCTAATTATTTTGATTATTATTTTTAATAACATAGTAAGCCATTTTTCATTTCTCAGTCTGCTTCAATTCTATGATTTAGTTAAAGCCTATAGATTTAAGAGCATTGTAAAGACAAAACATACACCACAGCAGGTAAAGAGGAGACTGAGGACATTTAGGAACAGTGTTCAAGATTGGAAAGGGTATTCAAAGCTGACAAAATGAAAAAGATTTAAAATTCAGCGTTCCCTAGTGGTCTGCCAAAATTTATGTGAAGTTTTATTGAGAGAAAGCCTTCAACAGTTCTTAACACTTTTACCTGCAAAATTGAAAATGAAACAAGAAAATCGAGAAAAGGGCTCAGTAATGACGAAGTCCTATGAATAGCTGCTAGAATCAGAAATTATTTTTCCTGATTTAGTACCAACTGCTTCTTCTTAGTGATTAGCACCACTGAAAATTCAGACAAACATGATTTACTGACCTGTTTGTTGTGGACATTATTGAGGATCTACTCCAGGCAGTTCAATCTTCAGTGGTTCATTCAGCTTTCAGGACATGTCTCCCAAAAAACCTCTGGGAAGATTGTTTGGAATGCAAAGCCTGGACACACTAATCAAGAAGTAATCAAGAGTGAAGCCCTTTCTACTTTATCATTTGCTTCTTTTGAAATAATGAGAACAGAACATAGTACAAAACTGACCAGGCAGTACAATTCTTTTCATGAAGTAACCTTTTTCTTGTAATCATTTACACTGTTGTAAATTGTGTATAATTTGCACCTTAACCTGAAGCACTTTGTATATTTTCTTCTCCCCTTTTAACCATTTATGTAGATCACAAATTCATCAAGACAAGAAGTAGTTGAAGTTGTCTTTCTCCTTCCACCCAGAAAGAATTAGGGAATATTATAGTGACAGTTTTTAAAAAGAGAGTATCACTTCATCATTGCATGTACTCATTACAGGTAAAGATTTTTTTATTAACTTATTTATTTGTAATAGTAAAAATTGTTGTAGACTTTTTTTTTTTTTTTAATAAAGCTGCTGTTTATATTAATTCCAGTAAAAAAATAAAATAAACTTTTGTACACTCTTCAATCTCTCCCTTGTCTCTTTCATGCTTCATTCACAATTACTTGCATCTTCTTCCATTTGAAAAATTGTGGGTCAATGGTAAAAGTGGTTCTAATATCACATGTCCTCAAGTCACATGAATGTTACCAACTTTTTGTCCCCTGTAGCTTGTTCTTCCATACAATCTCTTAGTGCTCTGGGTCATGATAACATGCCAAGTCCAAACACAGCTATGACTGGTATGGATGATGGAAATTTCCTCTCCTCCTCCATTTCCATCAATCTTATGCTTTTCCCCACTCTTTGTTCCTTAGAACCTTTCTCTGGATTTTCCCAGTAGCTGTCTTTGGCAGAGCCTGAACAAACTCCACCTGAATGACAAAAATGCATACTCACTTTTAGCCAAACAAATTCTAATTAATCTTTGAGATGCAAGGAAAGACATACCAATATTATGGATAGAGTAAAAAGCTGGGAAGCTGCACAGCTTGGGGGTGGGATGGTGAAATTCCTTACTACACATCTTAGCTGGGCTGCACAGGCAGTACTTGCAGGGGCAAGAACCACAGTCCTGAAGGTGTGTGTGCTTCAGCTATTATGAAAGCAAATTATTGTTGTTTTTCAACTCCTTTGATGCCAGCAGGAATTTCTACTTTGCTTTGGCTCAGAGTCTAAACAGAGCTCAAGGAAAGAATTGGTAAGAATGAATGCCTTGTCCATCAGAATCACTGTGAAAATCTTGTAATTCATGAAAGTACGACTAGTCCCTGATAAAGGTAAGGAACCACTTCTTCCTTTTGGGCTCTTTTAGTGAAAACAGCAAACCCAAGGCTACAGCTGACTCTCTAATTTATTTTTTTTTTATCTAACTATGTTTAAAGTGTTAGTCAGCAGTTGAAAAGGAACTGAGGATGGACAAAAACAGTTCAGTTCCTGACACAATTAGAAGACCTTTTTGTAGTGTACTTACCTTTCTTGGATACTTGTAAGGAGCAGTCACCTTTTTGACATGTTGCTGAAGATCTTGAGTTAGTTTTTCTGGATCATGTGATACAAAAGCAGGAGCCAAAACAATGAAGGCTTTGACTACCTGTACCACAAAAGTTAAAGGACTCCATTAACTTCCAGATGTAGGAATAAAGAGATACTTTTGTTGCTAAAGCTGAATACCAAAATATAAGAAAGTTGTTCTTAATCTCCTATGTCCTGGGCTATTGCTGTTTATTATGGAATGAGTTGTAATAAAGGACACCAACTGAAGTACAGGGCTTTTTGTTTGTTTGTTTTTTTGCTCCACTTTTTTCTTCTTCTTGATTTTATATACTACTAAACTTTCCAGAAGTTTTAGAACAGAAAACAGCTGAAAGTTTCACCTCAAAAAAAAACATGTTGGAATGTTGAAACACAAAAACCTCTCTGCTACCACGTGCTTAGTGACAAAACAGGAGTAAAATCCCTAATACTATTTCTTAGACAATAAGATGTCACAATACATTATTTTTTCCACCTCAAACTTTTTGAGAGGAAAATGCTGAAATTCTGAGATCTGTCAAGGACTGTTTATTTTTTTTTAAGTCATTTTAATTTCAAATTTGCAACTTTTTCATTCCAAGGAAGCCTCATATATATAGAGAACTTCATGCTTAGAATAAAATATATTTCTTTCCACATCTTTTTTATTTTTTTTTCCTTTTTACCTCCCCTCGAACTGGATCAGGACTGCTGACAACAGCTGACTCCATGACTGCAGGGTGCTGTATTAAGGCACTTTCAACTTCAAAGGGACCAATACGATACCTAGGAGAAAACATAAATATGATAGCCATAGCGAGTTAGTCATTCAGCTGGTCTTTTGATATTGTATTTCGTGCTAAAAAACAGAACATTCTTACCAGGCAAACAATCAAATCTAAAAGCAACTGACTTACCCAGAAGAATTAATTATATCATCAGATCTTCCAACAAACCAGACATATCCTTCCTCATCCATAATCCCTCTGTCCCCAGTGACATAAAAGTTTCCAGACATGCACGCAGCAGTTTTCTCTGGATTATCCTGACAACAACCAACATTTCAAAAAAAGAAAAGTGTATCTGATAGTTAATGGAATGTAATTCATTCACTTTGCAGTAGTGCTAAGAATGATCAAGGCTATTTTTTAGTTAGACTCAAAGTAATATATTTAATGTTATTTTACGTGTTCAATTAAAAAAAAGAGTCGCTTTAATTAGCAGTTTTGAACAAGCAATGCATGAGAGATGGCATTTGCATATATCTGTTTTAGAAAAAAAGGATGTGATCCTTCAAAATGCCCATCCAACACAGCATTTTGCTAAAATATGTATTTGATTTTCTTCAGAGAAATGATTTTTTATTGCAGGGGGTCTCCACAATGGTCTCCTGTCAACAGAAACTTTTCACCCCCTGACCTTCAAGACCAAAGCACAGATGAGGTGGCCTACAAGAAAAACTTCATTAACTACACTTACCTATTTTTCTACATAAGAAAAAGCAACTTGACAACACAAGACTTGATGAAACATTGAAGATGTTAGTGATATTAAGGAGTAAGGTATTTGTGCTCTTTGGAAACCCTCCCTGAGCTCTTGGCATATTAGAGAAGCCTTTATGGATTTGCTTCATTATTCTTGATCCAAGGATAGGGGTGGAAAGGAAGAGAAGGGAGTGATGCACTCAATATAAAGCCCATAAAGCTAAGAGACAGATGCAGGTCCGGAACAAGGTACTTCCTGCTTCATGGTGCAAGATGCAATTATATCTTGCCTGTGTGTTCTTGATCAGATGTACTGATCAAAGCTCTCACATAACCTAGACAGACCCTGTGAAGATGCTGGATGAAATTCTGCTCCTCAGTAAGGTAACTTTGCCCTGGGTATCTCGAGCTTCTCAGCAGGCACAGAGAGGCTAAGTCAGACTTACCAAGTACTCAGAGAACATACAGAATGGTCGTTCAGGTTGAACTCGAATAGCGATGTTGCCTTCTTTTCCGACAGGCACAACAGTTCCGTGGTCATCTATGATCTGCAGTAAGGACTTACCATTACTGCTTTGACTAGTTTTGTGAAATACTTGTGTTGAAACTAGTGAATGACAGACCAGGACACAGACAGCATTCCCCTTATGCACATACCCCAAATTGCAACTAAGCTCAGATGCAGTGTATCAACATACCTGCACATCATAAGGGGGAACAGCTTTTCCCAAAGAGCCAGGTTTAATTTTCATTCCTTTCATATTGGCACATATTGTTACCTGCATAACAGATATGTATTCATATTACTTATGAATGCATATAATTCATATATATTCATATATAACATACATTATAAATCTTGCAGCATTTTCTAGGCTTTCTTATCAGCTTGCATTAGACCTCTTCATGGCTTTGTAACAACCAGGACTGAATCAAGACTAAAGCACTGTGGTTCTCCATCATATGGAAGAATGGTTAGCCCTGTGGACTGTGATTGCTTATGTTCAAATTTGCCCCAATGCATTTTCTTGCAAACACCTGAATTTGCAAGACAGCAGATATAAGATGATCACGTCTTATTTCAATAAGGGGATAATTTACTTGGGGCCATCTCAAGGATAAGAGGAGAGAATGCTTGAAATCTGACTCATAATAGCTTCATTATGATCACTTACAGAATGGTCTGGGATGTGAACTGATTTAATTCTTTCCATCAGAAGCTCAAAGGGGCCAAGGTGATATCCACAGCAAATTACTTTTTATTTTTTCTTTTTAAGTGAAGATGACGAAAAGCTCAAGTTATTTGATCTGATGTAGCTTCTGGCATGCTTTTTGCAAGGAGTTTCCTTTAAAAAGTTCATTATTTTCACCTTTTCCATTGATTTATCAAAGCACATCGTGCCTTGGGTACTGTCACCTTTGAAATGGCATACTGTAGGAATTAAAATGAACGTACTGTTTCAGTCTGGCCATAGCCTTCATAGATATCCAGCCCTGTTTGGATTTTCCACTGCTCCATCACTTCAGGATTGAGTGCTTCCCCTCCAGACAAACAATGTTTCAGACTCATGAACTTGTAGCTTGAGAAAAATAGCAAATAAAATAATTTTCTTAATTTCTGATAACAGCAGTGAATGGTTTTACCTGGGCAGCTTCCCTCAACTTTCAAAGAAAGTATAACTAAAACTTTACAAGCTAGTTTGAAAATGACAGTAATCATCCTGTTACATGCTCCTGGACTGAACTCCTAGATTGGTCATGTTACCACTGAGGACAATGTGATTTCTCTCTGTGTCACTGGGAATTGCTAAGGACAAAAAAGAATTTCAAAGTTTTGTTGGAAAAAAAGCAAGCAAAGGTGTTTTCTTGAAAGAACTGACCAGAGCAATCTGAACAAGCATGTCAGGTGTTCTTGGAAAGCTGAATTAGGTGGCTAAATCCCGATACCTAAGACCAAATCCAGAATTTTCTAAAGCAAAAGAAAGGCTAAATAGGAACACAGAGCCTGAGCTTTCTACTAAATTAGGGCTGGCTTTTTTCAGGATGAAAGTCCTGTGCAAGAAGAGTAAGTACACCACTAAAGGTGTGAAAACTCCTTACAAATCACATTGACTACTTCTCATAAGCTGAATATTTTACAGCGTAACAAAACCAGTAGCAACTGCTGCCAAATAACTCTCAGCATGTGAAAGTCCTCTAAATGATCACTTCATTCTCAAGTATATAGAACAACTTCACTGTACTCCTACAGTTCCTTGATCCAGAGCTGTCTGAAATCCTCGTTGACTTAAATTTAACTGTGAACCATAAGTTCAAAGGAAGTGATACCTTACAATACATCTAATTTATTTATTCTGTGCTGTTTTTAACAAGACCCCATTCCTGAAGCCTAAATGGCCGAAGGTGTGACTACATATTCTCATGTTTCAGAACATAGCCTTCTCTTCTGAGAGCAAATTTTTGCTGATTAGTTTTCCTTTATCTGAAAAAATAACATAAGGCACTAAACAGCCAGAGCTGTCAGAGCATTATATCCCAGCCTCTCTGCTACCCTTGCAACAGATGCGCAGTACCTGCTCAGACAGTGTTGGACAAGCATGCGGTAGGCAGTGGGGGCAGTGCAAAAGGTGGTGATGGGGTATCTTGAGAGAGTCTAGAAAAAAAAGAAAGTTACCTTGCTGAAAATAAAATGTAATGGTGAGTCTGACTCTGTGTCAGGTGATGTTAACATGACTTATGTGCTAAAATGTTTGCAAAATGCAACTCCTACAAATGCCAGATACATTCAACATTCAACAAAGAACTGTGAATGCCTGAGACATCCTGACCATGGAGTGGTTGTACCAGTCAATGCCACTGCTGTAGAAAAAAATAGTATTTTCTGTCCAACAAAAATCACTCGTGAATGAATGACTGCTGAGAGTAGCTAGTAGTTCCATTTAAGATCCTTTCCTCCATCCCAAGGCAATGCTGTCCTAGGCTCAAGGCAAAGTGAAAACAACAAATAAGAATGAAGCTTTTCCAAGTTTGTTCCTGAGGCAGTCTGGGTCTCCCTTCCACACACGAGGCTGATGTTGAGAACAGCCCAGCTGTTTGGTTTTGTGAATCAGAGGGGAGAAGTAGGCACACTGGCAACTCACATAAAATTTAGGATAGCAGAACCCCAGTTCAGGTTCATACCCAACTCTTCTTACTGGCCAATGCCCACCCTTCTCCCTAAGTACCCAGAAGTTCATAATCAAGCTTTGCTTTAGGCTAAGTATTGGACAGGACACCAGTGATCTTCAGTTAATTTTATCCTGCATCTTTCACCACATATCCTCCACCCTGTAGCCCTGTCACATGGCCTAACCAGGAGGGAAAACACTTGCTCATCTAGCTTACCAGGCACCAAAGGGAAGGATAGTTGTTTGGAATGTGGAAAGTACTATGCTTGATGCTATGGAGCAGTTGGTACATATGCACTGAAATCTACCTTGTTTGCTTCATTTATGCAAAATGGAAATAAAGCTCAACAAAAATTAGCTTTATTTAAAAGATAAGCCATGCTTTCATCAAAAGAAGTGTTATGCTTACCTCTGCAATAACTGCTGGTTTAAACTCTGGCAAACTGTGTACAAAAACACATGATCCATTGATCCATGGTGCAAAAACACTGCTCCAAGCTGCCTTTACCCAGCCAGTATCAGAGGTATTCCACATTATATCTGAGGGAGTCAAGTTCATCCAGTACCTGATAAAGCAGAGGGGAATAAAATGCTTCATACAGTGTGAGAGACTCAGGTCCAAGTCACAGCACAATTAAAGGAAATGACAGGAGGCTTCCATTAGAACATGAAGTGTCACCAAGTAGGGCTGTTTAGAAAGTTTGCAAGAATTTAAGAAAATCTTAAAACATTTTTTCCCTTCGTTTCCTCCTGTTTAATATTTCAAGTGTCTGTTTTTCTTCTGAACAGTGCAAAAACATCCTTGGCCTTTGTTGCAGAATCTGGATCCAGACCAAAAGCTCAAAAGCTGAGCAGATCATTTGGAACACACTTTCCTCACCTTGTGGGTTAGACATCAGCTAAATCGCAGATTATTTCTCTAGGAATTTAAACAAATTACTTCTGTTGACTTCATGCCACCAACTTTCAACAGAGAATGCCTAAGGAAATGCATCTTTTGGTTTTCACAATATTTCTCACACCTTGGGAAGTACAAATGAGAAAGATGCTCAGTGAAAGCAAACCATTGCCAAGCCAGATTCCAAGTGAACTGTGACTTGAAACATACAATCCTATGGTCCAAAGGCCTTTGGTTCTCAGGGAAGGCTTACATAACACTAAAGAACTCAACTTTATCTGGTTTTGCTATAAGGAGGCTATCCTGACTGCTACTCTGCAGTCAGCTCTGTGAGTGGTAAAACCCTATGGCTTGATGATCTCAACTGAGTCTACAAAAGTTTTTAATAACCAGTGTTCTACCCTGAGAAGGGGAAGGTGAGGAAGAAGCAAGATCCTATGCTCACAAAATGCCTACATTTACTGTAACTGTTACTGTCCCGTTTTCCATCAATGATTGTATCATGTAATCAGTACATGGGGAGCAACCACAAGCTATACCTGCCACTGGTTGCAAATCCGATGCCATAACTGCCGTGGGACTGTACTACCATCTTTGGAGAGCCTGTACTTCCACTAGTAAAATAGATCAGCATCGGGTCTTGACTTCTTGTCTTGACGCATTTATGATCAGCAGATGTCACCCTTCAGAAGAAATAGTACATAATAGCTATTACATTCCACGAAAGAAATACTACTTTTTAAGGTTTAGGAGATAAACAGGAAAATGATTGGCCCCAAACTACATGATCTCACAAAATAAATAGTTGCATCAGGCAGCACACATAAGAGCTAGAGAGCACATCTGGCTAATCACAAGTTTGCTCTGTATATAACAATTTTCACAACGTGAGCACCTAGAGCATATTCCAGTGACTGCACACAATTATTTTGCAAGGGTTCTCAAAGCACTTTTTGTAGGACAGGTAGATGCAAAAATAACTTCTGCCTCAACACATACTGTCTCCCACTTTGAAGTCAATGGGGGCCATATTCAGGCTCTGATGCCAGGCAAGGTGGTCTTACACACGTATTATACCATTTAAGTTCAAGATACCGATGAACTGTCAGACTGTCTGGGCTATCAAGACAGTCAAGGGAAGAAATAACTGATGCCACATTAGTGGGGCACCAACAGATGTTATGGCAATGTTATCATCTCATTGAATTAAAGAGACATAAGGCTGGGCTCTAGAAGACAAGCACAAACAACTGCAGGATTAGTACTCTGTGCATTTGTGCTGTGATTGCAGGTGGAAACAAACATTTTAGAAGCTGGCAAGTTGCTGAGTAAGCTCAAAGACTTGAGTTCAGCTCCCAGAAAGTATGCTGGAGGAATTTGTACTTAACGAAGTAATTACAGTGAGATGGCAGAGGTATGGAAAAAATATAACTCATCTGTATTTTGGAATCCCAAAGCTCAGAGTCATCACCTGACTAACACAGCTTCCTTTATTTCACATAGATGTTGATAAAACAGCTGTACTCACGCAAAGAGTTCTTTGAGGTTCAGCCACCCGTCTCGGCTCCCTTTGGCTACAATTAATTTGGTTTTCAGAAAATGGCATTCAGACATGACAGATTCCACTGCAGGTGCCAGTGTATCACTAGTAACGATGCACTTGGCCTCTGAAGCCTGGAGTCGGTATAAAATATCTTTGGCTGTTAATTGGGATGTTCCTGGAATAAAGACAATTCCTGGAAAAAAAAGCAACAAGCAATTCAGAAAATTCACCATTTATCTTTACAATGTTTACACAACATGACCCCAGTCACAGAAAAGCTGAGTTACTTGCCAAGAACTTACTCTTTCAGAACAAGGAACAAAGTTTAACTCACGTTCTGAAGGCACAGTTGGGTGAATTTGTGGTCAAGGAATAACCTGGCATAGACCCAACCTGCCAGATCTCATCTGTCTCTGAACAACCTCCAAAATCTGCAACGCTGATGTTGAGTTTTGTGTCATGCACATTAAAGGTGTATCTGATGAGTAAGATCTAGATTTAGATTGTTTTTAATACTTCCTTCATGATCTGTAACTAAGGAAGGGAGTTGTGAAATTACCATCCGCTGAAGTGTATAAGGCCAGCATTTGGATAATATTTACATGTGGCATAAAGCCATTGTTCATTTCAATAAGGAATTAATATCTCTGACATGGTATATAGACCTCAACAGATTGAGGTCAGGTAGTTTACACATACAGCTCAGTCAACACATCTGTCAAGCATGGATTAGTATTCTAATGTGAATAAATGCGAGTTTGGATAATGGGCACAATGTGCTTGAATTCAAGTTTTTAGAGGGAAAAACAAATTTTCTGTATTTCTCTACCTCCTTTTCCCAAGAATTTCAATAACCTACACCTACATGATTGATTTCAGTCTTCCTGCACCTTCATATGTGTCTGCTAAATTTCACAGCTAGGAAACTGAAGCACTGAGCTACTGAATGATATTCCCATGTCATAGTTAAGAAAATCTTGGATACAGTAAGAACTGGATTCCCTAAGTCTCAGCCCCATCTGCAACCTGCAAGAATCGTGGAGCAAACAATATAAAAATACTTGATTGTGTCCCTGCTGATGCTGAATTGTTTTATAATGGATGTTTTGCAGACTAAAAATGAAATGGTTCAACTTCTTCTGAAGAATTTTTGAAACTAACACCAAAACGGAAAAAATATTGTACTGAATTATAAACCACTGCAATCATATAAGTTAGTGCATTAAAACTGTTGATTCTGATAATGGCTCTGATCAAATCTGGCCTTAGGTTGTAAACATTTAATCTCCGCTGTCTTCAACTGAGGATGCCATTTAACTGGACCGTGTCTATTCAGTATCTAGTACAACACTGTTTCGGTTCTTGTGTGGGTGCTGCCAACTCTCTTCCTATATAAAAGAATTGTACAGGGCAGAGCAGCTAATTTCTGCTCACTTTTCTTTATTTTTTTAAATATTAATTTAGCAATTTTTTCACATTTATTTATTTTCGTTCTTTCTGTGTGTAAGAAATCAATATGGTTATTCACCTGTTCGCATACAGGCCACATTCAGTAGCCACCATTCAGGAACACGAGGCAGAACTGCTATAATTCTGTCTCCTCTCTGCAAGCCACATGCCTCAGAAAGTATATTAGCTGTTTTCCTGGACAGAAATCCCAACTCTTCAAAGCTCCATTTCACCTCTTCTCCTTCATCATTTACCCACCAAAAAGCTGGATTTGCTGGTCGTCTTCCATCCTAGAATGCAACAGAATATATTATAAATGACAAACCTTAAAAGGTTTAGTTTTAATCCAAGATAACTCCAGACTAAGGAAATGATCCTTTGCCATCAGTCTCTTAAAGTGATACCCACATTTCTGACAAAGAAAATACTGCATCATACTCTCCAGCAGTATTATACAGCATCCATAACGCAAATTTATTTGTATCATTTGAGATTTGTTCCAAAGTCTATGAAGAAGAAGAAAGACACTACCTTTTCCAGTTGTGACCACTTATCCAAGACATCACTTGCAAAGTTGAAATATTCTGGCAGTTCCTTTTCACACTGGTTTACAGAGTCATAGTACGAAATAATCTGAGATGTAAGCAGCCTGTTACATCCATGGAATAATCTGCAAGGCGACCTGAGAATCTGCAAGCACTGAGGAATCCAGGATTTAACAAATGACCTCATGATAAATGATGGTTTAGCAGACAGTGCAGAAATAAGTATCAGATGAACACCAACAGGGATCAGTCATCTGCAATGACAGAAAATACATTTAAAAACAGCCAGATATTGGATGCTGTTGAGTTTGTGATGTTGGAGAAATGAATCCAAACCAGCTGGAACAAATAGGTTGTTTGTGTGCCCTCCCTGCTTTCCCCACTATTTTAACTAATTCTTAAAATAAGTGTTCCTCCTTTTCCAGAGACTGTAATTGTTTTTTTGTTTTTTTGTGTTTTTTTTTTTTTTTTTTTTAATTATAATCTGCCCTCTGCCTTTTCAGCTGATGAATGAATCTCGTATCTCATCTATAAGATTTCACTTGCCAGATCTTTTCTAAATTTCTCTCTCGATTCTTGGAAGTTTTACATTTTGACTGCTCACAGAAATGAAATGATCTACTGCTAAAACTTAGGAAATGTGTTACAGTAAGGACACTTTATCCCACCGATTCAAACTTGTATATGTAACTATGTTATGGCTTGAATACACACTAGGTGGCGATTCCCCATACGAAAGCATACATCAATGAAACTGGTGAATATTTCCTTGTGAGTTCTATTTTTTCTGGGGGGTATAGAATAAACACAAAATAAACAGTAGGCAAGCAAAGATGAAATTCCAAAGATTTCCATTTGCTTTGCACTTCAGCTCAATTGTGCGCCTGCAAGAAATATATACATTGTAAAATATACTCACAAAGAAAATCCCACCACTTCTTGTCTTGCCTACACAACATGCAGGCTCATCTGGAAGAGGCAGAACAGGTGATACTGCAGTTATTTAAAGCCCAGCTTCAGAAGTCTAGAAAACTGGATCTTTACTCCTGGATGCAAAATCTTCTGATTAAACTTGTTATGAGTTTAGTCAGATCCCTAAGGATCTTGCCACTCTAGGAATCTGTGTCCTGGTAGGACTTGTGTGTGCTCTTCCTCTTATTCCAGTTTCCTTCCTGGAGGTTAGAAGACCTTTCCAAATTAGTGCCTATTACCTGGTAGGAGGTCTTCAGGAGAAATTTGATACGATTGCTATTTGTTTCAGTGGCAGACAGGGAAAAATCAACTCTGCAAGCAAATGGCTTTGTCACACTACCTGTGTGTGCTCTGGGAGCCTTAAGCTGTGTTCTGGGGTAATTTACAACATGGTCTGTTCAGATTAAACATGCCTTGTTAGTTTCCCCCTGCTCTTCTGGAAGATGTTTTATACCCTCCCAGGACGTTACTTGGAAGACAGCTTCAAAAAAAAGATGAATAACTGATGTTTTCTCTGTTACAAAGAGAAAACAACCACAAAGTCAAAAAGGAGACTCTTATCTTCCTGGTGTGTGTGTGTATGTGTGTGTGTTTTTTTCCCTTTAGAACCTGATTACTGTATCTGTATTAGTGTGGTCTTATCTTGAAAGCAGCCTGAGTACACAGCTCCCTGATTTCATTAGGCACCCTGTACAAGCGCTAATCGGACAAGTCTCAAGGTGCATTACAGCCTTTGAGATTCACAAAGTTCACTTGAAACCAAGCCCCACTCACACCAGGAATGAAAACAACCTAAACTGAAGCAATCTGCTATCACCAAGAAAATGGAGACTTACCAAATCAACCACAATTAGGAAGCCTTCTTCCCCTTAGCAGTACCCTCTCCTCATACCAAATTTTTCATCCTGTAGTCTAAGGGCATGAAAGAGCAAAGCTACACTTAGACTTTCTCCAGAGAGCAACTTCTTTAACAATTAATTTGGTTCTACTTACCTGGACCAACCTGTCCTCAAGTCACCTCAGTCCTTGCCCGCACCAGTGAAACAAATGCCAGAATACAGAATACAATTACAGGCTGGAAAATATTTTTGAAAATATTTTCAAAAATAACAATTTCTTACTAAATAGTACCTTCTTAACCTTTTTATAAGGTATTTTTAGGAGGCCTTAGAGTTCATAAACATAGATGAAAGCTATACTAAGAATAAAATAGTACATTTGGTACCTTCAGTTTACTCTACAGATGTTAGCTAATTAATTTGGGTCACAAGCCCTTCATGTTGCATGACAATGGGCTAAAAATGAGAATCCATATCAAAATCCTCTGGTTTAACCTGCAACGTAGACATTTTCCTTGAGCTGCAACGTGACATGACAGGAGCCTCACAGCCACTAAAAGTACATATACAAAGCAAGGTGAGTTCTTCCCCAATTTCAGCATGCTCTGAATTGGACCTGTAAGTAGCTCCCTAAGTGCCACAGACAACCAAATATTAACCAGAGGAGCAGCCACCAGATACTTTCCTAGGTACCTCACTTACTGTTTTGTCTGTAGCTCTGTGGTGGGTAATGGTAAGGGGAGCAGGGAGTCTAACTGGAGAGGTGCACTACGAATCCACTTGTTTCCTCCTGTGCTCTCACCTTCTCTCCAGGCTTTTGTTCTGATTATTTACAGAAACAATAAACCCATTGTCTCCACAGTTGATTTTCCAAACACTACTAGATATGAGGAAGTAATTAACTATATTAGGCTTCCAGTGGAAAGGTGCAGTTGGCTCCCCTGGTGGTAGACTTATCAACCTTATCAGCCCCTTAGTTTAGCTGATACAACAGCAGCCATTTGAGCAGCAAATACTGCTGCTTAGTGCTCCTTTACTCCTTTCTTTTTTGGTAACTGAGTAAAGGCAGAGCAAGATGAAGACACGTCCGTCTTTCTTTCTGCCACTATTACTTCTCACAGCTTTCCCAGCTATAGACAGCATAGGCCCAAATGAAACAAAAATAAAGAAAGTCAAGCTCCCCAGAATAAAAAAGGAAAACAATGTACTCCTGCTGAAAAAGAGCAACTTTGACAGAGCATTGAAGGAAACAAAGTACCTACTGGTGGAGTTCTGTGAGTATCATTTCTGCCATCTCTTACCCTGGTAGCTCTGCAGAGTACAGCTGATGCTGGGGCATCAAGGTACATTTGTTCTGCTGCTGCTTCGTCCTCCAGCAGTCCTTGTTTGATGTTCTCCATGTATCTATTTCTGACTATGGCTACAATCACTGATTGCTTTTTGGGGTGGTTAAATACCAGTCTGTTCTGTGAGACTGATATTGATACTAAGATGGGTCCACACACACGGAGTTGTGACTTGGCATTCTCTGCTTCCGTTATCTAATTTTGTAAGGATGTGGTTCACAGCAATGACGAGTGAGACTCCAAGTATTCAAAAATCAGAGATGGCTTTTCTTTCTTACATTTTCATCCATACCTTTTATTGAAGTTTTAGCAAGTTGGCATCTCGTGTCTGTATTTGGACTTCAGGGAATGGCTCTTTACATTATTTTAGTGACTCTAATTGTATTATATAGATCTGCAAGACTCTTTCCCTGAAATGAGCTTAGTTAGGTAAAGGCAGATTTGAGGTTTTTCTATTACATTCATGTTTGTTCCTCACGTGGAAGAAACTTAATGGGGTCTTTTGAGCAACTAACTTTGAGACTTAGGTCTGGCCATCGGAGTCTTATGGAAAGTGTATCACGAAAGAAAAAGACAAAAAGTATAGTGTTTGGCAGGGCTGGTTATCTGCTTGGCTTGGCTCACTGGTGGGCCGGTACTGGTACCAAGGCAACCACAGGAGGTAGGAGTGGGAGGATTGGGCCTCTGTGCAGTGACAGCTGGCTGCTAGATTGGCTTAGCTAGACTGAAACACTGACTTTAAGGCCATGGTAGGGTCTCTTTAAATTGCCAAAAAAATGTGTTGCCTCTCAAAAGCACAGTTCTGCACTCTGGCCAGTGCCTAGTTAAATATTCCCAAACCCATGCATCTGGAATGACAGGGGACAAGGAGAACCTGGCGCTGCATAGCATGGTTTCCTGATCAAAGTAGGCTGGCTGAGGTCACAGCTCTTCTGAGTTCCATTGCCAGTGTCCCTGATCTAGCCCGTATGATTCTGTACAGCTCTTTAGAGAGCAGATGTTACCATAGAGCAGATGCCACAGCAACCACTGTGGATTCAGCTAGAGCGGAATTGTTTTACAGTAACATATTTTCAAAGATAGAACAAATATTGATGCTGTAAATGCTGACTGTGCCCGGGTTTACCTGGGATCCTATGAGGACTACAGCCCTTTCATTAGTTTTCTGTTCCCACCATCCCAGCTCCAAACCTCTTGGGTTCCCAGTGCAGTCCCACAGCCCTGCAGTAAGATAATAAACTGACTAAAACTTTTTTAAACTAAAAAAGGGGAGATTTGGATTAGATGTGGTGAGGCACTGGCACAGGCTGCCTAGAGAAGCTATGGATGTTCTATCTCTGTAAGTGTTCGAGGCCAGGTTAGGCGAGGCCCTGGGCAAGCTGATCTAGTGGGTGACAGGGGGGTCGACCAAGATGGGCATCAAGGTCCCTTCTAAGCAAGCCCTTCTGTGATTCTTTGCAGAGATGGGGTGGCCCTGGTTTCTTCACTCTCCTGCAGCCCCCCTCCAGGCCACAATAGGGTTTAGGTGTTCAAAAGGGTTATGCAGCAAGCCTCATTCTCAGTGGGACTGCACAAGCCTGAAGGATAGCATTGGTTTTGCACCGAAAATTTTTCCAATGCATCTTTCCAGCTTGCTTCATACAACCCATCAGGGAGGCCAGTCTCACTCCACCCCTTCTCCACATCATCACTTACATTAATGTTGAATTTCAACACATGGCCTTACAATTGCACATCGACATACCTTGTGCCTAGTGCTTTGCTGGACTAGAAGTGATCATTCAGCCTGCAGCAGGACTGAAATCAAAATGCATGGAGAGACGACATATTTGATATTAAACGCCAGGCACTATGGTTGGTGTGGAGGGAGAGGTTACTGCAGTGGAGACTGGGAGCCTTATAAGAGACAGCAGTTTAACTAAAAATGATGTAAATCTCCAAGTAGAGACAGTTCAGCCAAACAAGCAAGGAAGGACATTACTTATGGCAAGAACTTTTTCTGATATAGGTTTAGTATGGGAGTTCATAATGATTATGGGCAACAGACTCCTCAATCTGCATAAGACAGCAAAAGCTTTGTGTCTGTTCCTCAGGCTTGGCCTTGCTTCACCCTGCGATTGACTGTGCCACATTCACTGAGCTCAGCACACACACCAACTCAGCCATAAATTATACAAACACCTTGCAAACTAGCATGCTCTGGAGGCAGGTAGGCATTTCAGACAGGCACATACAGAAAAAAAAAACAAACAAATCTACCCCGAATTTGAAATGGATTATTTGAAATTAAAGTAATATCCTAACTTTGCAGAAATACATTTAAGGAATTAATGAAACTAAAATGAACTTTGGATCATACCAAACATTTCATTAATCCCAAAAGTGCTACAAAACTTCAAATATGTTTTAGAATTTCTAGAACAATCACTCAGAAATGTATTAAAAGTGCTTAAATGACATGTTTCAAAGTGTTGAAATTTAGCAAGATTTTATTTAATTGTGCAGGGTTTAAAACTATTTGCCAAATTCACCCTGAAATTGTGAATTGCTTTGATCCCTCTAAAGACACAGTATTTTGGTGAAAAAATAATTATTCAGGAAAAAAACAAAACAAAACAAAAAAAGCCTTCGTCAAGCTCTATTCTCAAGCTTTGTAAGAGCCTGAAAAAACAGGTTCTCTTGTCCCTACTTCAGAATAGTTTGGGACCTCTCTTGCCCTCACAACTGGGTTTCTTCAGAACCAAGGGACAGAGACACCCTTCCTCTACACTCTGCACCTTCTGAGAAAGTCAGAAATGAAACACTGCTCCACAACCACACCTTGCACCAGTGATCCTCACTGCATTCTGGTTTGAATTCAAGGTCACCACATCTATCTGAAAGGCTTACTGAAAATTCATGGCTTGCCTTTCTAGCTACAAACCATAATGGCATCTACAGTCCCTGCAGAGAATTATGAAATCAATCACTAGACTGACAAGCTCCTCAGCTCAAGACACATTACATGGAAATCTTTGGCCTCAATCTCAGCAGCTCCTTTTGGAGACTTGCCACTGAACAGCCTCTGGGACAGTGAAAAATCATCCTGCACTGAGGCACTGCCCTGGGATGTGTGAAATGATGTTCAGCCCACGTTGCTGAACAAGCTGGCTTGTTTGCTGTAATTTCCATTGCCACAGCATGAGGAGTCTAAAGATGGGACATGCACATGAACAGAGAATCCATAAAGTACTTAAGTTTTATGCCCTACTCCTTAAAATAGGCTATGTAAACAATGTGAACCTGGAATCACTCGGGGAGCTGTGACAATGATAGACAAAGCAATAATCCCAAAGCCACACAGGAAATTTGTGAGGCTGCCAAGAATTAGTTTCAGAAATCCAGAATGAATACAAGGCCTGAGACCCTTCTCTTCTTGGCCTATTCTTAATCACTGAGATGTGGTAAGGGAATGCAAAGGAAACCTACAATTCACAGAAAGCGGGATTCATACCAAGATGGAATTAAGAGTGAACTCCAAATTTTGATCCAAAGCTCTAGGATCTGCCTTAGGTCTAGCTGTTAGGTGAAAACCCCAACCCTTTCCCTGCTGTATATCATTATCTACTTACCAGTCCCACAATATTTAATCAGGAAGGGCCTGCTCTGATGTCTTCTGCCCAGCGACTCCCAGACCCTCCTAATGCCCTTCAGCTCCACCCTCACTGTGTCGCATATCTGCCTTCTTTCAGGCAAGGTTCAATATAAAAGCATATGCTGATTCTCTGCCATGCAGGGTCAGTACTCTAGTGAGCTGAGCAAAGTACACTGGGCAAATACCCAACATGGAAAAAAAGTAACAATCCAGAAATCCAGCACTCTCCTGCCCTCACCCTGACTGCTTTTCGGCAACAAGAAAGTAACCGAAGGGGCAGCAGGAAGAAGGCAGGAGAGGCCAGAGGAACAGAGTTCCAGCTTCAATTTCCCTTTTTGTGAAGGAACAGAACAATGTCTGAAAACAACATGAGCAGCATGCAGCAGTGTGCTGAACAGTGCCTGTTCTCCTGGCCAAATGACACACCCTAGGTGCACCCAATCTTGAAGCTCACATGAAAGATGTCTCTCATTCTTCTGTAATCTATGGCACCTCCATTAATGTTACAGTGATCACTCACAGGCCTACTACCACAGGGAATACAGAGCACTTGCCACCAGCAGAAGGCAGATCATACGTCAGTGTTGCCTACATGGCAGAGTTTTACTATTTACACTATATGTTAACTGAATATAAACCCCTGCGGTGAATTGCATTGCAGAATATTGTTGCTTTTAAGTTTTTACTAACACACCTTTGAAATCAAGATAATTAACAAAAATCCCAAGCACTTCGATGAAAATAAGGCACCACAGGGAGGATGGACTGTGTACACTTATAAACGAACACTACAAATACTACTGTACACTACAACAAACTGTAACCATTTGAAGTCACAGATATAGAAGGAATAGTATAGCAATTGTGGCCAAGCACAGTCTGAACACAGTAAAACAACTGGCTTTCTAGGCTGCAAAACACATTAGTGGTTCACATTCAGTTCTTCTCCCAGACTATACTGATATTGGGGATCACACCAACACAGGTGCAGGACCTTGCACTTAGCCTCATTGAGCTTCATGAGGTTCACATCGGCCCCCTTCCATAGTCTGTCAAGGTCTCTCTGTGTGACAGTTGGCTCTAGTTTGCCTGTCTTATTTATCAGGGGGGTTACATTTTCTTTAGTCTGTAGTTTTATAACATTAGGACAAACATACAAGTGGTACAGCACTTGCACTTCTGCTTTGTTCTCTATGCACATTCCAATTTATTAAAAAAAAGGGTGACATTTACCTTTTCTAGCAGGTCTGTTACCCAGTGAGCCACCAGATCAACTGTAGGATCCCTGCGGCCTGTGAATGACAATCTATGCTGAGATAATGACATTTAATAGGCAGGATGGGGTGACTCAAAGACAAACACCTCCTTCTCAAGGCAAAAAAGCTGAAGGCGATGTTACTGAAAAATGAGAAATTGCTGCCTGTGTGTATATATAGTTCATGAAAAGGGAGATTTCTAGGAAGTAAGGGGAGCGTGACTGATGTTAAAATCAGTGTATATAGACCAGATGGTCAGCTTGCATAAAGCCAACATCCAAAGCATACCCACTCATGTGCTAAGAACCAATTCCAGCATATAGCAGTCTCCTCACCACATACGTCTGGTCTGGGTAAATGAAAACAGTTCAAAACCCTGAACAGTTACATCTTCTAACTAAGCTTCATACAGGAAACTCTTAATGAAGTGCAAAGGATACTGGGATGTGGGTGCCTCATTCCTGTAGGCTTTGTTGAAAATCTGTGTGTCCCTAGGAGTAAATTGTCTGAAAAGAGACAATTTGTTTATAAAATATGCTTATAAAAATAAGCAAGACAGTGGAAATACACATTGATGCAGGTACAAGAGTCATTAATGATGTTCTAGTTGTCTGCTGCAGACAATGATTAACATGTATTCCCTATGTAGATGTCTCTTATACATGCTTATTTTATTGAATGTTCTGAGTAAGGATTCAAATTTTAGAATGATCTTCAGTGTTTGCATACCAGAAGACCTCAAGCAAACTACAAACTGCAAACATTAAATTAGCTCAGCTTAAAAGTACAGAGGTCAACACAGGAGGTTATGGGCTGTGTTTTGCACTGTAGAATACTATGGTAACACTTTGAAGGTGAAATAAGAAAGTTTGCACCTGCAGCAAAATCAACATCGTGCTTCCACTCTAACATGTTAAACATAAAACCATTCTTCATCGCAGAGCTCTTCTACAGAGAAAATTATATATCTGTAGTGAAAACTGCAAAAGCAGCCTACGCAGGGAAAGATGAAAAGTAGGACTGCTGAAATGACTTTCTGACCATGCCAGAAACTAACAGCTAGGAAATCAGTATTTAGCATGACAATGAGCATATTCACAATGTCTGCAGCAATCACTAGACCATCGGTACAGATTGCCAAATGAAATTGGAGGCCATCAGCATTAGCTAAAGAAGAAGGAACTCATCACGCTTTCATGTATACTCTCTTGAAGAATGCTTTAGGGTCATTAAACACATTTATGTATCAGCAAAAATCTCTGTCCCTCTGCCCACATTTCAATGTATTTTAGTTCAGTATATTGCACTATGAAATAAAGTAGTGGCTTACTCAGGTTATATGCTTCTATGCATTCCAAGAGAAATACTCTCTAAATACAAGATTTCTAGTTCTCTCCCCACTTTTGTCATAACCTTTTGGTGTGGCTTTGGGCAAAATATACTCAGACTCTCTCTAAGACGGAGATGGTATGGGACAATACCCTGCCTTGTTCTTGATAGTGATGCAGTAATGCTTTAAGTTCATCAGGAAAACAGGACTGGTGCCTGACAAAATGTTTAGTATGCATAGAACACAAGTGCTGATGGCTTGAGCTGTAAAAATCAGCATTTTTGACAGTCTGATTAAAAATCTGTAGTGCCTTTCAGTTTTTCTGGTTTTGCTTTCAATGTGTGTGTGATTTCATGCTAACCTAGTTCTCTGTTCATGGAAAACAAAACTGACAAATTTTGAGCTGCTGACATACAAGACAGGTAAAATAAAAAAGTGCATTTAAATCCTCAAACACATAGACTTAGCTTAGAAAATGGAAAATATGGCAATCCTCCCACACCCAAAACCTTGTCTTTAGGGAATGAGGGTGTATGTAAGATTTGTTCTACATGACCTTTAGAGGGAGGCATTCTTACAGCAGTTTTTAAATGAAAGGAAACTGCGGTCATCAGGGAAGGTGCTGAAAAATGTGATTCTGTTCTTCAGCATTTGCTGTCTGAGCAAAGTGGCTGCAGAAATGGTGCTACAGACTCTCCCCTGCAAGTAATTTAAAAAGGTGGTTGGTTGCAGCTCAATTTTTATCAGAAAAAAAGTGTAGAAATTCAAGAGGATACCTCACAGTTGCTTTAGCACTCACAGTTCTGTAGACCATTTTTCATCTTCCCATGTCTGAGTCAAGGAGTTTGAGTTGTTCTCAGATGCTGGATAACGTATTTTCAGGATTTTCTTTGCTCATGCTCAAACTGTGCCAATCTGGTAAAATGTTCTTTTGGAGGTTCACATCTGTTTTGATGAGGACACTTCACAAAATAGCAATGACTGTGTGAGAGGGAATTCAGTGATGCTTCCAAAAAACAGATCAAAAACACTATCTAGGAAAATAATAATAAAAAGTTTAACAACCCCTTAAATTATGCTTCTCTACTTATAAGAAAAATAAAACTACTTATAGTGAAGACATTCTCTCACTGTTAGTATAATGCTGTTCCTGAGCTGATGACATTTCAAGAGCCTCTCTTTTCTGGCAGCTGTGGCACAGCACACTGGTACACAGTGTGTGTGTGTGTGTGTGTGTGTGTATGGGGGGGTGTTTACATGGGCGTTTCACCACCCAGGCACATCTTCCCTAGTGACCTTGCCACCATCTCTTTACCTTTCATCTGCCCTTGTATATGCTCTGCTGGCACCCAGCTCTCCTCGACTGTGGAGCCTGTGATCCCATGTTAGCCTCAGCATCTGCTTCCTCACCCCAACACCTGAAGCAATTGGTGCCAGTAAAAATCTGAAACAGAGGAAGCAAAACAAAACTCAAGAAAAGGCTCTAAATAAGAGAAGCAATGATTTCCTGCAACATCCAAGTGACTTGAAAAATAAAGCACCTGGGAAGCAAACAAAGAATGAGTGGAATAAAAAGGAATTGATGGAAAGCTGAAAAGGAGTCTAATCATTCGGGAAAGCCAGGGAAAGGTACGTGATGGATGTTTCCACATGCTTGCTGGGTAGCCAAGGAAACAGTTTTTATCTGTCTGATGAAGGCGGCTGCTCACTCAGTGAACTTGTCTCACAGTTATCAGGTTAATGGTACTCAGACTTCTGGTCTCTGAGTGCACTGCTTATTTTTTAGGGGATGGAGGCATGCACTTCTCCCAGTTCTGCCAGCAGCTACAAACTGCCAAGCTCTCATTATCTAACAACACTAGCAATGCTAATAGCTACCTGCAATTCTGCCTATTCAGGCCAGTTGGTGATGAGATCATTCTTAAAACATTTTTTTTTGTTGTTTGGAATTGAAATATTTCAGAGAAAAATGGATCCCCAAATCCCCCAGACAATCTATATGCATATCTAACACCCAGAAAGCCTGCTATTCCCTGCTTATTGGGAAGCCTCTAGGCACCATCAGCTTCTCTGTCTGAAATTCACCAACAATCTCTTTTGCACCTTCCCAGGAGAGTCCCACTTCACTGTGCAGTAAGTATCTGACCTTCCAAATTCCCCCCAGCTGTGGCAAAACAGCTATGCAACCCTAGGTTATTAGGGGAAAAAAAAGCCATTACATTGAAATTGCCTCTGGTATAAACCATTGCCTTGGAATTAGCTAGAAGGCTTGTGATCCCTAATTGCAATGTGGCTTCCTGCTCGCTATTCCAGCTGTACTCCATCCATAGCAACACACCCTCTCAAAAGACCCCACAGTTCTGCCTAACTGTTCTGTGCTCACCCTTTCTGTGAGGTTGTTATTTGTCAGCACTCTTAAATTGCACAGCAACTACCCCATGTTTTATTAGAGTCATTTTAAGGCTCAACAAGCACCGTCTCTAGAACCAGCAGTGGTTTTCTATGGTAGACATGTTGTGTCTCATGTTCACCAGTCAGAACTTCTATTAGGTATCGTGGTTTTCTGCAGTTTTATCTAGAGTATATCAAACTGAGCCAAGATGGAGATACTACTACATTGTTTTTTAGAGACAACATATTGCAAACTTGTTGGGAAAAACACTGATAAGAGCATTTTTATAATGAGGAAAAAGGAAATTGAAGTTAGGATAAAATCTCTTTAAAATCTCTGTAAAGTTGCAATAAAATTATTTGATGGAACAATAGCTTTATAGGCAACTAGAACACAATTTGCTTTGGACTGATGGGTTAAGGCTCATTTATTTTATTCAGAGAAGCACCTTCTATTCAACACCATTCTGAGTGGCCCCTGAACAGACACTAGCTTTTGTCCTGCTAACAAGAACCTCGTTTAGCACATTAACAGCTGGAGCTGCTGTTACCAACACTTAAGAGCTCTTGGCCAAGATGGGTTCAAGTGTAGAAGAATCTAGAAGGGTATATCTGGTTAATATATTGAGAAAATAACATTATTTAATACTACTCCTCATGCTCCTCCCTGTAGCAGTTGGTGAGAAGAAAATGATTGATGGCTGGGATTCAGAGCAAGGATAATGATGAATAATGGAAGAAATGTAAATGAGCTCTGAACTGGATTAGAGGTTTTTGTCTTTCTTTCATTTATTAGAATTCATACAGAAATGTTCATTCAATTCTTGGTTACAGTTGCACTCGGTAATGTCTTCATGAGGTAGGCTGTAGAGAAGTGCATTTGTAATTTTGTGAAAGAGCAACAGATAATTACCGTGTGAGATTTATGCTTTGGCACATAAGTGTGTAAGCATACATGTGAATGTAAATAATGTACACATACACACAAGAACACACAAATGTATGAAAACAAGACTGATTTTTTTCATTGGTTCCTATTTGAAAATTATAATGATGAAACTAAAATGTTTTTGCCAAATCTAAAGAAAATGGGCAAAACCAACAAGAAAGGGTATCTCAGTTTTACCAAAAGTTGCAAAAGTTGCAAAGCTGTAAAGCACCAGGCCTATACCACTTTACCTTTGAATGTGGAGCAGTGATACGTAACTAGCTGCTTTTCCCTTGTCCCTTCTTCATGTTGGTGTAACCTACAACTTCACAGCACAGCCTAGGATGGCCCACCTCCTTCCTCCAACTACAACTGCCATTCAAGCTATAGAAGGAGTGGCCCGCGGCCCCCAGAAACATCTGTTATTTTAGAACCACTGCCAGTCTGTGAGAGCATATTCTCTTATTCTCTCCTTCCCTCCTCCCTATCTGGATACAGTAGTTTCATCACTACACCAGTTTGCCTAAATGAAGTGCTTACAAAAACTGTATCTTATCAAAGAGTCTTAATGTGAGTAATATTTCATTCAGCTTTGAAATCCTTTCAAAGCATATTCAAACTACTTTTTTTTCTCCTAGTCTTCCCAACAGAAGACTGTTGCAATCCTGTTGGTATTTCACTGTAGCTGGTCCATGTACATGTCCAGTGATGAACAGTCAGAATCAACACAAAGAAGTAAAAATATAATTTCTCATTTACTTGAGTCATAAATGACCTTATTCAACCCTTCCAGCTACTACTTGACCCAACAATTTTCACTGGAAAGCTTCGTGCTGCACCTCGTGTAACCCATTCTCTTTTGTTTGACCCTTTCCAGATGTTTCTTTACCTCAAGCATCTCAGAATTTGTCTGAAGAATTTGCTGAGGCTGCACGACAGCTTAAAAAAGAAGCTCCAAGAATACAATTTGGCAAAATTGATGTCACAGACCAACACGATTTGAGAAAAGAATTTAACATTCGAGAGTTTCCGACTGTCAAATTTTTTGTGGATGGCAGCAGGAAAGATCCCATAGACTGCAAAGGTAAACTCTCTCATGCACTGATAGTGACTGGATGTACCCATCTGTTATGCTGCTGAGAAGTACAATACGACTGAACAGATAAAGAATATGCAAGGTGCCAAATTGTTTTTGCCCTGGTATTAAACATGCATTTACCTCTGTATCCGTTTAAGAAATTCAATTTGAATTCATCTTATAAGTTTATAATTAAATATGCTTTTCTATGTTTAGTTCACACAGTCAAACCCACCGCTGGCACAATTGTACTCAGGGCATAGAAACACCCCCAAAATGATGTATTCCCACATACTAGAACAAACATAAGTAAGTCACACCAAACAAGAACTTGATCCCAAACCTGCTTAGTTTGTTCTTCTAGTAGCTCACTGCAATTTTCACGGCTAGCATGACTGCAGAAGCAGACTGGAGCAATACACAGTATTTAACGATGAATTCTGAACTCATTAGGCTCCTTAATATGCAGCTATACTTCCTAAACCAAAGAAAAGAATTTTGCAGTGTAGCCATCAGAGGGAGCTCATTCGTGGCTCAGGAAAAAAACAATGGAATAATTTGAAATCTTTTGTGGGAAGTCATTAAGCAAAGACTTATTATTAAGCATTGGAATAGGACTGACTTGAGCAATCCTGGGAAATCCTGGCCTCATTAGAGCTTTTCTTTTACTGCAAACATATACATATTTTTCTCTCTTTTCCCCTTAAAATGGTAAATATTACAGAGTTGGCAAAAAATCATGACTTGGAAAATGGTCTGTTCATACTCTAAGTAGGTACTGTTGACTCACAAGTTTAATATAAATTAAAACAAAAAGGAGAATAAAGTTTGCCTCCTGAAACTGTACACAACTGTGTTTGGGTTTCTTAACTCCTGAGCCCCTGTGTCTGCTGCAGCTGAAAGCTGAACTTCTGTTAGAGGTGCAGATACATGAGAATGAAGTCTTTGATTATATATATATATAGGGTGGACTTGAAAACATCACTTGAACAGGTAAACCTACTTGTCAGGTATGTTTGTGAGAGCCAGTGAATACAAAGCACTGTAACACAAGATGCACACAGCCAATCTCTCAGTACAGAGCTGCAATGTAAGGGACACCTACAAGCAAGACGCCAGAAATTACGAAACTGGCTTCTGCCCTACAACTTGTATAAAATAACACTAACTGTTCAGAGCACATGTACTACCAATAATGACTTAAATTACACTCTGTTTACTTGCTGATTACGTGCAACACCTAGTAAAATCTCATCTACCAGGTATAACTTTTAAACCACTGAGAATCAGCAACTGAAAATGTTTAGCAACCACCCAAAGACTTCTTATACAAAACTCAAACTTCACCATGAAAGAAACTGCAGACCTTGCTTAAATCAAGAAATCCACTCAAGTACTTGATGGAAGAGAGCATTTTTGAACGATTGTCCTGACAACGGACACACAATGAGAGCCAAATTCTAGGCTTTGTAAAATCATCATTTACTTCATCTCCGAGGCTAGAATTTGCCAGAAGAAACAAACTACAGGCTGTTTAAAGCAACGCAATATAAAGACTAACCACATGAAAAATATGCTGAGAGGTTATATTGCTGACACAAGCTGCAGGAGCTCAACTCTGCATTTACACAGCAGAAGCCAAGCACTGGGTGGCCACTAGATACTGCTCTGTGCTTTTCTCTGCAGCTTAGACACTTTTAAGGCCAAACAGGCAGGCATCTGCTGGGGAAAAAAAAAAAAAAAAAAGTATTTTAAACTAGTTGCAGTGCAGCCTGCTGCAAAATGACTTGATGGCAGTAAAATGGTCTGACTCAATTTTGACCTTGTCATATCGCTAAAATGTACAGCACCAGGACTTGCATCTTTGATAATCCACTTGTGCTGTACATCTTTACTCTGGCACTTCACAGCATATGGACTTTTTTTTTTCATATACAGTTTTCATTAACCCTTTGTTAGGCTCTTGCTCTACTCCAACAAGGACACCATGCTCACAGAGATGAAGGCGCTACTTTATGGCTTAGAGTTTCATCTCCTGAGCCTCAATTTGTGGCTCCACTTCCCCTGAAAACACAATAGCTAGAAGCTATTTTTAAAGAGACTCACGATTCCTAAAATTCCTGAAAGCCTGAGGAGAATTTACCAAATAAACAAAGCGAGTATGAACTCAGTAAAACTAGCAGTAGTAATTTGGATCCCAAAAGATGGAAGTCTCCAGAATTAAATTACACCTTTGACAGATTTCAGCTTTGTTTCTCAAGTCTAAGCTGAAAAGTGAAGCTGCAATACCACAGGGGAATTTTAACGTGCCTCTGTACCTATCAGATCTTCTGCAGCACCAAAGGAACATTTTTGACACCTAATTTAATTGAACAGACAGTTCAATAAAATCTGCAATTGGCTTGAAGTCATTTTGGATTAAACCTCAGGTCGATAGCTGTTTATAACTTGCTATGATTTTGATTCTCTCGTGGACACATGAAATGCTGCAGAGCAGTTTTTCTGCTTTTCTTAATTTTCTCATCTCTATTCTCCACCTGTGATCAAGCAGTTAAGTGGACAGTCATGTGCAGATATCCCACAGAACAGTGTTCATTCACTGCTGATCTTCTAGAGCTGGTAATAATTAAAATGCTGGCTAAAACCTGAGGCTGGATTTAGATGCTCAAGTCCACTTTGAATCAACTTTATCTTCAGTCCATAGGAGTCCAAGTTCAGCATCTTTTTGCACCTCCACCACTTCTATCTTGATTGCTCAGAAATGTGTCATTCATTTTGACAGTTATTTCAATTCTCTTTTTCTTCCACAGGAGTCAGACAGGCCTCAGCCTTTATTACGTGGGTCAAAAGAAGAACAGGACCCAGCACAGTCTTAATCAACTCTACAGATCAGGCTGAAGCCATGATAAATGCTGACAATTTAGCAGTGATTGGCTTTTTTAAGGTAATTCACTGGAAAACTCAAAAGGCTGATTTCCATTCCAACTTTGGGATATGTTCTTTGCCATTGCCACCAAATTCCACATGTCCAAAAGACCCAAAACTTGCCTAAAAAACTTCCTGTGCACCTGCAGCCTCCTTGCTGGAGAGGCAGCACAGGAGGCAGGAAAAGTCCTTAATGTTGAGTAAGCACTGCATTGCAACAGCACTATTGTCACCAAAAATCCAAATCACAGCATCATATGAGTCTCTGCAAATAAAATTAACTCTGTCTCAGCCAAAACCATGGCACCTAATCACAGCATTTCTATTCAAAGACAGTGAGTGTAAAATCATAGACATGAATAGTTGCAGGCAGGCTGCTGTGGTGAAGGAATGTTCCCTTCATGCTCAAGTCCATAAAAAACACAGTAAATATTGTCAAATATGTTGCAGTGCCTTTTCTTCATCTTTCCATTTGATGATTTAAACAAAGTCAGTGAGACCAAGGGGAGTGGAACCAAGCTACACCAGTAACAAGTTAACTGTTTGTTTAGCTCCTGCCAGCTAAGCAATCTGTATGGATTGGAAGTCATAAAATATTACACTGTGTACGATCGAACTCTTGTAGTTCTGTTTCAGGCAAAATCTACTTTCCAAAGCATAATAAGGTTCTCAGGATTTGGGACTGAATAATACAGAACAACAGTCATAGCGTAAATATCAGCTGTCAAAGCATGCAGTCAAAAAGTCAGCAAAATAGGAATAGTTTTTTGCTGCTTTTTCAGTGTGTCCTTGAAGCCTTTATTACCTGAAACATTCAATCAACGCTCTAAAGAGACTTTTATTCTGGTAACTTTCTGCTCAGTTAAAAGCACAATGTCTGCACTCCTACCTGAACTGACAAGGTCCCAAATGCGCTGGCTACAGTGGAGAGACCATATTTCATGGATGAGGAGAACAGGATTCATTACCAAATTGCCCTATAGTAACAGAAGTGATGAACACATACAGCGTAACAGGACAAATTGGAAATACAGTGCCCAGAATTTTGCTTTGCAGCAATCTGCTTGCGGCCATGCCTGAAGGAGGGCAGTTTTCCAATGCTGGGCCGCATTAAGAAGCCCTTGCTATCACAGTGATGCTGGAGAACTTCCTGAAGCAGGCTGACAGCAGATAGTGCCTGCAGATGTGTGTTTGACTGGACTCCATGGTTTCACTTGGAGGCTGAAATGACAATAGATGATCATCAGTGTGAGCTACGGCATGTCAGAAATTTAGTGGGTGGAAGCTAACAAAATAATGTCTAAGTAAATAAAGAGCTGGATTTGGCCTTCTATTAGTCACAGATTGCTCACAAATATGAGTGCCAGAATGTATTGTGAGGTTTCAGCATATAAATTACTATTCAACTAGCATGAAATAATCGTCTGATTAAATCAAATCCAAATGAGCTGCTGCCTTTCATCATGCTTATTAACTGTTAGTTTGAGGGTGGACAGCACAGTGACTATTTGACAGATGTAGGAGCCAAGGTCCCTACTTTGAAGAGCCCTTGGTCGGAGCACCGAACACATCAGTCAGGTCCTCATGCAAGCAGGGAGCCCTCTCTGCAATCCACTGCACCCTGTCCATATGGGTCCCTCCACAGCTGTGCAGACAGGCTGCAGCAGGGGAGTAGCCATCCATGTTACCCTTCCCCAGCTGCTGAAGTCTCTGTACAGCGTGAATGCCAGCAGAGTGCAGGGCAGATGAGATGAGCACAGGAAGGACAAAGGGAACCATACACTCCCCCTGAATGTAATTATGGCAAGCTATACCCACTCTACACTGATCTTACTTCATACGCCTTTAGGGGCCTGCCTCACCTGTGGCTCTCACTCCTACACATCCTAGAAGGATACAGGTTTTAATAAATTCTCTATCTGGGACTAGGAACTTCACAATAACAGCATGGAAGTTTTCTGTGAGACTGCCAAAGATGTGCCAGAGATGCCTTTTGGGATGACAAGCAGAGAGGACGTCTGTGCTAACTATGGCATCCAAAAGAACACTCTTGTTGTATTTAAGAAGGTAGGAGTGCAAGCCTAGAAAGGTAAGGTGCAAAAAGCTGCTGTGGAAGTTTCAGGCTATAGACAGGCATTTTAGTATTTTTTTTTTAGGTTAAATAATTTCCTAGCTGAAATTCAACAGCTTACCCAGATCCCTATATTCTAAACCACCAATTATTAAGTCACCTCTTTTCCTTTGAGTTGCTTTTGGTCAGGAATCTTCCAATCCACATCAGAAGAAGTGGCCAACAAGAACAAATACACAGCAAATACACAACATTTAGGCTACAAAGTAATCAGACCAAGGACATCTGAAGTGGATGTGTCACAGACAGCATGTTTAGATATAGTAAAGTTCTCTTAGTCTATTAAGATTACTGTGCAAATTAAAACTGTCAGCTGTATCTTGAATTTTTGTAATCTATGAATTTTTGTAAGCTATGACATTTATTTTACAAGTTACAGAATTTAAGTTACTGAAGGTAATAAAACATCAAAGCTGAGAACAACAGTATTTTAGATTATAATCAGTACCTTTGTTCCTATAGTCGATAAAGCCAACAACCTCAAATTTCACTATTTATCCAAGGGAAAACCTGTGCATAATGAAGTGCTTGAAGATGACAGACAGAACAAACTGGATCTTACAAGGCTAATCAAAACCTTTACTTTGGATTTGGTCACTGAATATAATCTTGAGGTACGTTGTTTTTTTCACTGCATTAACAAAAGCCACAGGAGAAGAACAGCCAGTAACATTTCACATCAACCTATGAGAAACCTCCCTATATTTCTTTTTTTGTTTTGTTTTGTTTTGTTTGTTTGTTTGTTTTTAGGCTATTACACTGCTACAGGCAGCATGTTATGAAATTGCCTATATGCCTTGACAAGTTAGTACCTGCAGTAGAAAGGGTATTTGGCTATCAAACCATATGCTTTTCCTCACTTACTGCAACCTTTCACTTGCTGTACCTCTTACATTATAGTGAAGAAAGGGTGGAGAGGTGTGGGGGGAAGACCCCTGCCCCCCAGTGTAAAGCCTCCATATAAGAATTCAGGGGAGAGGGAAGAGTGCTGTCTCTCTTCCTAACAACAGCTGTTATTGTGAATGCTCTTTGAGCAGCGACTGTCTGCAGAGGAACGCATACAGAAAACAACTTAAGGAGCTCATCTGCTCCTTAGTGTTTGAGACTTTTGTTTGACTAGGCCAGCCCTAAACAGATCTAGAAACACCAGCAGAATCCAACATGCAGCTCTTGGTCAAACCCAGCCCAGAGGATGCATCCCTCTAGCAAGATGTTTCCTGGAGACAGGGAATGTCTGGTCAAGCTGTGAACCACTTGGACATAGAAATACCTCCATCCTGCGGAGCCAGCACAATGCCCTGGGCTTTGTAGCAGCTGGGATGGGTGGGTGGGTGAAAGGTCAGTCTCTAGCCTGGCTCCAGCCCTTCCACTCCCATGCAGCAACCCAGTCCTCTGGGCTAAGACAAAGGAGAAAAATTGCAAGTAGGAGGGGAAAGACATGGAAATATCTGTTTGCATGAGGAAGTATCCCCTTGACTGATCATGGTGTGGCATGAGAAAGGGAAGCTTTGTCCAGAAAAGGAGATGTAGGCTGCTGATGCCACCCAGAAGTGAAGGCAGTGCCCCTGTCAGGTCTAGCTGCTGCAGCTGGGCCTCCCTGGGTAATGCTGCCTTTCACTTTCAGCACATCTTCAACATTAATTCTTCAGCATGTGTTACACAGGAGGTCAGACTACAAGGTAACAGCCGCTTCTGACTGTAAAATCTATGAATAACGATGAGTTTTTTCCTGGAATATAGAAAACACTCAGCAGCTGCTGATTCTTCTCACTCTATCTTCTCTAAAACAATGAAAGAAATCTCAGGGTTATAGAAATGATTGGGAACAGGGCCTTAAGAAGTAAAATTTGCAATAGCAGAGCTGAATGACACTGGTACTCTGAGCCTCTGATTCACCGTTCTGCTTAAAAAGAATGGAACAGATGTTGATTCTTGTTTCCCAGACATCTGTGAAGATTTTTGATGTCCCTGTCGAAAATCACATCCTGCTGTTCATCCCAACGAACTCAAAGACATTCAATGTGACTTATGAAAACTACAAGTCTGCTGCTATGGAATTTAGAGGGAAGGTTTGTAATAATGAATCCTGCTTTGCAAATACAAATGCCAAAAATCAATGGAAAAACACTCACGAATGTTGTTGCTAAAATTACTTTGCTGTCAGCCTGTCTCTTAAGTCTATCAATCCCTTTAAAAGTTTCAGCAACTATTTTTCAGCTTGGGCCCTTAACAAAATGATTTGACAAATTCAAAGAATATTTTTCACTTCATAATGATTCTTTAAAATACAAAGATCACAGAAACCAACACTGATTCCAGCTGCTCCCAATAAACCTGACTCTGATTTTATGCACACAACTTCTTCCAACCAAAGATAGTTTCAGCAAGCTTCTGGCAATTTCTGCCAGCACCAGGCAACACCATGAAGACTGCAGGGTATTGCCTGAAGCCAAAGCTAAAATCAGGTAGAAAGCCTGAGAAATATTGCAAAGCACCTGTATAGCCTTGTCTGTAACACACAAGTGTCTGCAAACATCTATAGGCAGTCACAGACGAGTATTTCAGTTTCAGTTTTCACTGTGCTCATACTCCTGCTCTAAGTATGTTAAAGACTGAAGAATGATCATTTGTCTTACAAACAACACACGAGTATTTAAATAGACACATGCACTACATGTGTTTCAGCTCTTTTGTCCTGTGAAGATTTATTAAGAATGGCAATAAGAGCTTTGAGCGGTAATTCAGAAGCGTTACTAAAATAAGCGGTGGCAAACCAGTATGAAAGGAAAGAAGGAAAATATCTGTTCCTTTTGGTTGCTTTAGCATTTATTAACATGGATCAAGGTATGATAAAGTTCACAGAGCTGCTGCTTGTTGGACTGAGATCAAAAATGGTTCTACACAGTTGCTTGTATTTAAGGTTAGGGTCTAACCCACTGCCAACCCGTTTCTCTAAATGGTTATACCAAAGGTGGAAGACTCAACCAGATGCCTGACTCTTTCTTTATTATCAGATAACATTTGTCTTGGTGAATACTAATGAAACCAGGAATGGACGAGTTTTTGAGTATTTTCGCATCAGGGACATTGATGTTCCCGCTGTGAGAATCCTAAACCTGACAAGCAATGCGAAGTACAAAATGCCTGCAGATGAGGTGACTTTGGAGAACCTAAGACATTTTTGCCAGAGCTACCTAGATGGAAAAGCAAAGGTATGTTCATTACTAATGAGATGAGATAAAAGGAGACTTTCAGACAGTCTACTATGTCTCTATTCAAGAGAGGGACAAACAATTCTAACCATCAACTATGCATAGGTGCAAGACAGCAGTTCCCCACTCAAGGGAGAGCAGGGAGTAGTGTGTGAAGGCTGGATAGGACATAGAGATATCAAAAAAATAACATACAGTAATGGTGGACATGAGTTAGAGAAAGGTCCCAGTGGTCTCACATAAACTTATCCTGGAGTAAAGTTTCTCAATGTTCCTTGCACTTTCACATCAGTGTTTGTTTCTGCTTAGATACATCTCTCCAGTGAAGAAATCACAGAGGACTGGGACAAGATGCCAGTCAAAGTGCTTGTTGGGAAGAATTTCAACAGGATTGTCTTCAATAAGACCATGACTGTGTTTGTCATGTTTTGTAAGTGCCACTGTTTTATTCAAACATTAAGTTGCTTTAACATGATCAGTTGGAAATGAAAAAAGAAAGCTCATGCTTACAGACCAAACTAATCTTTGCACTTTAAAGAAGTCATGCTTAACAAATTTTTGGTGTCTGGTGAAAGCATTAAATACTTTTTTTTTCATATCTATGAAAATGCTGCAATACCTTGATGACATAGGGTTGCACTGAGTAACACTGGATCCCTTAAATAAATATTTGTCAAGGCAATATCAAATCTCAGTGTTGAAAGAAAATGACACTAGAATGTCACGCTTTACAATGGAACATTATAACACACACAGTATGAGTCAGTCTGTCTTCCAAGGACAGAGGGAGAATTAAGTAAGGTTGTCTGGTTATAATGCTCTACCATTAAATCCCGAAGAGGAGTTGCTAGATTAAGAAATCAAACTCCTTTTCCTCCTCTGTCTGCAAGGGAAGCAGTTTTCCCTGCTTGACCTTTCCCTGCAAGAAACCACTGCCCTCTACTGTACCAGCTGGTAGGGTTAGTTTGTGTCCTAATTAGTTTGGCAGAGCAAACATACAGCATTTACAAAAATACAACATTAAATATAACATTAACAGAAATTCTTAAATGTAGCACAGTCCTGTAATCCTTGTTGTTGCAGCAGCCATTTTGTCCACTCAAGGTCACGTTGCAGTACCACGAACAAGCAAGCTGCCATAATAGTGATGTAGGCAGGCACCAAACCACGTCCTCTAGAAATGAAAGGCTGGTAAATGGGATGTAGCATTTTCAGGAAAGTGTCCCAAAAGTTTTAATTCCATCCAAACTGAGTATGACCACTCCTCTTATGACTGAAGGACTGTGATCATGTATGTTACCTAATGGCATGCTGGATTTGCCTTTTTGCTAACCTGGCATGTGTGCAGTGCAAAACACCACCATACCTCTAACTCCTTCTTTCAGTACAACTACAGCGTAATTTCTGGACACAGTTACTTTCAGTATGTGTGAAGCATTTTGTGCTTCTGACAAGTACCTCATCATGGAAATGATCCAAGTCTTATTTGGGCTGCGCTGCTTCTCTGGCACTCCTCGTCAACAAAGTCATATGACAAGTGTTTTGTGTTTGTTATAGTCATGAAAGGCTAAAAAGAGTTAAAGCAGTGCTACTGCCAGAAGTGCATTAGAGAAGCAGCTAGTTATCCATACACAGAAACTCATGAAGGGAAGGTAGTTTCAAGTGGAGACTGACCACAAGTTTACAATTCAAAACCCTGTTAACTCTTATGGGCTGAAGTGGGTACCACTTAGCATGCCAGCACGTGCCCTTCCACCAGACTGTTTTTCCTTTTACATCTGCAGATGCCCCTTGGTCCCATGACTGCAGAAAACTCCTGCCAATCTGGGATGAACTAGGAGAGAAATATCAAAATCGCAAAGACATAATCATTGCAAAGATAGATGTCACAGCAAATGACATCCTGTCAGTTGTGTTGGATCGCTATCCCTTCTTCAGACTGTTTCCTGCTGGAGCCGATTACCAGGTGAGAAGCTTTAGGGGAAGAACGGGATGGCACAGCTGCACACTGAGGGGTGGGTGGCTGGGTGGGCGCACACAGATCACAGTGAACAAACACGTGAGAAAGCTGTCCTTTAAGCAAGAAGGCTTTGCTGCATATCTACACAAAACTGAATTCTTTGCTGACAAGACCCTGATTTAGAGGGGAAACCCTTCTACTTTCTGCTAAGTGTGAGGCTGCGGCAAGAACCCATGCACCATTTCCCATTGCAGACCTATGAAGTCATTACTGCTCATATTCTACTGTTCAACAACCTGTAGTCTGCCTGATGGGTTCTAGCAACGGTCTCAGCTTGGAGAAAACTTACAGCTCGCCTCCTCACCATTGCAAGAGATGTACAGTCTCTGAACTACTGGGTCTGTTGTTTCTGGAGCAAGTATGACTATAACCTCAATAATACTGGCATCCCTCTTGTTATATCCTCTATACTTTCACAAAACCCAGATCTCAAATTTTTCTCCTATGCAGTTATGCCAGTAGTTTTATTTCATTCAGCCTCAATAGGGTTTTTTTGTTATCAAGACTAATGATCTTTAGAATATGCTACCTAATGCATCAGCTATGCTACAGAGTAATCAGAAGATGCCACAGCTGAAAAAGAAAAATATTAGACAAAGTTACATTCCTCCAACTACAAAGATAATCTAATTAAGAAGAAAATATGTCTGCAGCCAAAATAAATTACATTCTAAGACGCTGCCATAATTAAGACATTACTAAGCTTTTCATTTTTCTTCTTAGTCCCAAACTTAAATTGAATTCTAAGACATTTGCCCATGTCCTCATTTAATCTTTTAGGGAGAGATTTTGCTCTCAGATGTGCATGCACAGCTTCTAATGAATTGAACTGTAGTCCTGCACACTTGCACCATGCTTAGTCTTTGCACAGAAAAGCAGAAACCCATTAAATGCTCATAATAAATGCCAGTTTGTCAAAAAATATCAGTAACGACTTTAACTATTAAGGGATAGTTTCACACTTAAAATACCCTAAAACTAAAGTGCGTTTGAAATCTGAAGCTCCCCCTTGGCTACCAGGCTTTTAGGCCAGTTCCTGTGGCTTTGGAGAATTTAGCCTGCACTTGACTGCCCGTGCAGGTGCCTGCAGTGGCTGACCCATGCGTTCTGTCCTCTTTCTTACTGCACTGTATGAGCTGCTGGCCGCAGGCAATCAGAGATGAGCAGGGACATGCTCAAGCCATTAACACAAAGGCACTGCAACAGCTCAGCCACTTCCTACTCAACCAGCAGTTACACAGGGAATTCTTCCGAGTACACCTGTACTTTTCCAGAAGTTAACCAAGGCCAGGGTGCAGGATACAAATGCAATATCCCAATGGGCCAAGACTCAAGAGTTGTCCTGTGTTTCACACTGTATTGTCACTGCCCCAAATTTACAACCCCTACTTCCTTGCTCTGGCAATGAACAGAGCAATGGAAGAGGCTGGGAGCCCAAGAGAAACTAGTATGTGCAGGAGGAAGAAAAAGAGAAACAGGAAATACATACAGTCCACCACCACCTGGTACAGCCTTGATTTCACACAGGCATCTTCTCTAGCTGTCTGTATTTTGCTACTGTTGGAAAAAAAAAAAAACAACACATGAGCTTTGTAATATCCTCTACTGATCCTTCACATTGTTTAAAGACTAAGGATGGATTAGTGCAGAAGCAGGTAGAATTCTAAAGATGGAATAACTATTAGAAGACTCTGCAAAGCACAGATTCAATGCAAATTAAGGAGTGTGAACTGGCTCCTGATAAACCACTGGAAATGTGGCTAACATAACATGACCCATAGCTCATTTCTAGACTGGGTTATCATGTTCTCTGGCTACAAGAGCCCCCCTTACACCTCCTTAAAGGCAAAGCCATGGGCAGAACACAGTGCTACAGAGTAACTTGTGAGCACTCTCACCTGATGAGACCAGATCAGAAACCACCCTCCTCCAGGCAGAAGCATCTGCTTGGTCTCCAAGCTATGACCAGCCTGCTTTCTAGTGGAGCGCTACTCCTTAGTCTAAGAAAAGGGCAGTTTCTTCTGAAGTTAAAGACAAGTCACCCTCTTATTTTCAGTGGATGCAAAACTAGATGGCTGACTTTCTTTTTTTTTTTTAAAAAAAAAAAAACAGGAGCCACCTAGGGTTAACTGGAGTTAAGTGGAGCTTGATGAACTCAGACACCTATATAGCTGGGCATTTACACATATGTCCACTTTTCCAAATTACCAACTCAGTGGTCCTATGTTTTTTTCATTCTCACTCCATTTAATAACCATTGGTTTCAGTATGAGGATGTTGAGCCTAACAGCTATTTATATCAATAGCCTACATAGCTATGGATATACAAAATTTTTGATGTCAAAAGCAAAAATCAACTTTCTCAGTGCGACAAAAAAGTTTACTCCTCCCCCATGGAACAATTAAATTTAGCACTTGGCTGTACACTGGGGAAGAGTTATAGTCAGAGCTGGAGAATGAGGGAGTAAATCCGATGAGTTACATCAAGGAAGGAGTGACCAGGCATCATCTGAGCTCCATCTGTGAAGCAGATGAACAACTCACCCACTGTGTCATCTACTCCAAACGTGAGAGAAAAACATGCAGTTTTTCTGGCAGATTTTAAGATGATTCTATTTGTTTCTATGGTTGAAGTGAGAAAAATAGCATTTACATACACTTACGCACTGATTGCTCTAACGGGAAGTGTTGACACATCCTCAGGTACCAGGGCAGGGATCAGCTGCTTCTCTGGCTTTACAGGTCTTTGGTCTGAGAAATTGCTATTCCTGCCGTCAGAACTGATGAAAATCAAGATTCATCAGGGAGTATTAATTGCCTCTAGAGGAATCAAATAATATTACTCAAGAAAGATAAGTTTGTAAACAAAAAATAACCTCAAGGCTGCAAAACATTTTATTACAAGAGAATATCTTACTGCACAGGGAGTATTAAAACTGTGTATACATCCAGTGAGTTCACCAGAGAATGGAGGTGTTTTCTTTATAGTCCTTTGAACTTACATCAGGCATAATAGCAACTAGGATAAAGTAACGTAGCATTACTGGTCTCCATGGGAGTAAGTCAGCTTACCCCCAAGTGAGAATGGGCATCTGCCCATTTCTAAATATAGTCAGCTAACAGCAGTCAATTCCCAATGTCACACACATGAGCTTCTATACATTTTTATTGAAAGACTTGTGCAAAATCCTTTCAGACTTCCAGAGAACAGTATTTGAAAAAAATCTTTAAAATACAGTAATGGTGCTCAGACTTACTTAGTGTTTCTTCCCTAAACTTTTTTGTAAGAAAATTTTCAATAAATCTCCAATTTAAGATGAAGTATAAGAAAATTAATATCTCTGTTCATCTTCCTCCTGTTCTTACTGAACATTCAAGCTGTGGAACAGGTGGTACTTCTGGACTGTGTATTTTAAAACTGCTTCAGGATTTTGAGTTTCCATCAAAATCTTTATACAACTTCTAATGTCATGGCTGGAACCGTGAAAGACTCTGCTCTTCAAATAGCTTGGAAATGTTTAACTGCTTTAACCCTGTCCTCACTTTTTATTTAAATAAGTAAAAGCTGAGCACCAAAGTCTAGAGCGTGGGCAATCTGAAACACTGAAATCCTTCAGCTTATTAGGTTGTTATTTCCAGCATTTTGTGTAGAAAGTTAAATGCTTTCCTAATCTTCAAACTCTTTGCAGGAAGTGGCCTATGCTGGGGAGCATACCTTGGCGGCATTTTCTGAATTCTTAGAAGAACAAATCAAGACAAAGGCAGAAACAGGAGAAAAGGTAGGTGTTTGATCCTGACAATGACTGATCTGCCATGAGATCCAAGGCATGTTCACGCCCTATATGGCCCAACCTAAGGGGCAATAGCATATCCCACGTGTAAGGGCTTCAGCTCTTGCGCACGTCAATGCTCAGATGGTTCTTATGAGCTCTCAGCCAGTTTCAAGCATACCAGCTTGGCAGGATCACGTTAGCTGCAGTCAGACAGGCATACACCCACTCACATCCTTGTTTTCATCACACAGAAAGCTCTTCTCCCACTACTCATGGTACCCCTGAGCCACTACATTAACACTGTACCACAAGGCAGGAAGGAACTTGCACCTTGAACAGTGTAAGCAAAACTTTGCCAGGATTTTAGCTGGAAAAAAACTCCACAAAATTGGTGTCAGCTACAGCTGGACTGGTTCTAACATCCACGATTATCTCATCGTGCTGCATTTAGCATGGTGTCCCATCTTCATTAAACAATGGCACAACTGAGACAGACATTGCCCCCTCTCTTGGCCATCTGGTTAGGACAGCTGCCCAGTTCCTCAGCTCTCATCTCCTGTCAGACCAGCTGAGCAATAGCTGTCTCAGATCACACCCATCATTGATTCAGTCCTGCCTTTACTGCTCAACTAGGTGCTTACCGACAGAGAGAGGTGACAGAACCAGAAGTCTGCAGTGCAGGATCAGACATCTGACTCTGCCCAGTCACTGTACACTTCCACTTCACAATACCCCAAGCCTAAGTTTGGTGTCTGCCTCTGTTGCATGTTCAGTGATGATATGTCTGCAACAGATCTGTTGAATTCCCCCCCAAGTCTTACGTACAATGTTACAGAGCTGCGTATATTCTGTCATCTCTTCTTCACATTTTATTTTGCATTAAAGCATAAGTAAAAAAGCCCACTTGTGAAACACTATCCAGAAAGCATGCTTTGTGTAGTAAAACGGGTAGACAGCTGACATTTGCTCATCTCTTTGTATTCTCCATCCTTACTAGACACCCTCCAAGCTTTCCCGGAAGAGTGCAGTATCAGACCTTTTGCAATACTGTGCTTGATGTGAAGTCTCCTGTTGGAGTAACTTCCTCCTGACCTCAGAGTATTCCCAGACAGGACAAATGAGAAGGTAGTGTCTTCTGTAGTATGCCCATTATCTTACCACATGAAGTTTCCACGTTCATATTAAAACTTCACACAAAACCTCATCTATACTTCTTCATAAACCAGTCTCTGGTGTGAAAACAAAACACGTTTTTATCAACAGCAGCACTACTTCTTACATCATTTACATGCCCTCATGTTCCTCGGTTGAAATGATGAAAACACATTTCATATCTTAATTTTTTTTTGAAAGTAAAGAATTACAAAAGCAATTATCTTTGTGAACACGAGTAATAAACAGCTTTGCTCTTGCATTTGCTTTTTCAAAAGGATCCTTCAGGAGGAAGCAAAGAGGATCTCAGCCAGAAAGAGACTGTAATAACAGAGAAAGAAGAACTTTAAGAGTACAGAGAAAAAGAAAAATTCTGAGGATTGTGGGGAATCCTTCCTGGAAGGAATTCATTGCAAGAATGAATCATCTCAAGTGAACACAAAGCTGGACCAAAAAATAAAAGTGAAGACTTCACTATCAGTTGCTTATTGTGTGATCTCTCTTCTGAACCCAGTTTTACTAGTAGTTTTATTAGGATCAGTTGTCTTCGGTTCTTAAAATATTATTAATTTTGCCTAAATAATACTTTTACTATTAGTATAACTGCTTCTCATTTAGAAAAGTGTATGTGCCATGGTTGGTGAATCAATATATAATACTATTCTTGTTGAACAAAAAATGTAGCAGGTTTGCAAACAGCTAATCTCCTTTTAAAACAATAGGGCTGTGACAGGGTAAACTGGAAAGCAACTGCTCCTTGAAGCTAGAGGCTGTGCACAAAGTGGCACCAGTGGGCAGTTTGTGTTTATTTTGCTCATTATCAAGCAGCAGAAAATGGAGAAATTATAATAAAATTTAATTCCAGTAAGAAAACCACTATACCTAATACACAAAGTCACTGGTATGATTCACGTTTCAGTTAGGAGAGGTCCCCTTACCACCCCATGCAAGTTACACAACTGCAGCTAGTGAAACTGCTGGACAACAGTCATTTCTCCCTGCAAAGTCCAGATAAAGCAGAAATAAGTCTAAAAATTTGAAACCTTTTCTCGCAGAATTAGAGAGGGAAGATCATTTATTAATCGTCCATTTCAAAAACAGACTTCTAACATCTTTGTTCCCAACTTGTTAATGCCAATAAGCTATATTCCTATGTAAGCAGAGGAAAAAAAAAAAGGTGGAAACGTAGAAAATGAGGGAGGATTAGTCACTGCAGTAAAGAACACAGCACTGGAAGAACAGTGATCTCCTGCCTCACCTCTCTGATGAAAGTCAGCAAGAGATGGACAATTTTGAACTACTAGACCTCCTACATTTTACAGCTATTTGCTAGAAAGCGTAGTTCAGAACAGATGGTTTGTTTGCCAGCCAGGCTGCAATGTGTAATTAAATACCCACACTTACAGATTTAAGATGAAATATCAACTTCTCTTTACTTCACAGCTCTTGCAAACAAATAGCACTCAACACGCAATGCTTTCACCTCATGTGGCTGTTAGTTGGCCTTCAGTGATGAAGTGTTAATAACAAGGAGACAGAAAGTAAAACAGTTTATGTCAATGCTTCCCAGGCACACTTTAATCTCTGCTGGAGCTAATCTTCACTGGGACTGCAATTAAATCCTCATAATCTGCCACTTGTAGAAGCATGTTCCATGCAAGATCACCATTCCTAAGAGGATCTGCCTGGGTTTTGTAGCTGGACCCACTTGGACCTACTTTATTGAGCAGTTTTAAGAGTACCTGAAATAGGCAAACATCACCAGAGGGTCAGATGGGCTCCACACACTGGTGTTTCTGCAAGCTGCAGCTCCCTCCTCTGTCACAGCAACATCACCTCAAGGTCAAAAGGGAGCCTCTCCCAGCTCCAGGTGGTGGTGCCCTGGTGCCCACCTGTGTGGCTGCTGCAGGCTTCTATACCTAAGCTTCCCTCAGCCATGAAGTTTCAAACTCGAGTAAATCTCAAGCTGTTATCTAGTACTGCACAGATAACAAAACTGTTGCAGGCAAATGATAAACAGATTATCTGTAAAATTGGTCAAATACTTGCTCCTTCTCTGTACAGTTATTTCAGATAGTCTATATCTGTACCCTTTTTCTTGAAAGACCAATGAGGAATGCAAGCTAAACAGACCCTGGGGCTGCTCGTGCAGAAAGGAACCCAACAGCATTAGTATACACACCATTAGAACCCCTCAGGACACCCCCCAAAACACTGGGACAGGTGTCATTCCCCACAGCCGAGAAGGCAAAGCAGATTTCTGGCAGCAAAGCCATTCAGACTCCCCAAAATGTCAGCATAGACAAGATCTCACCCAGCCTATACAGCAGGAGACCACAAATGGTCACCATGCCTGGCAATGTCCCTTGGTACTTTAATCACCCCCTGCACTTCAGAATAGAGGCTCACCCATCTAAGCTTCTCCACTGGAAGCACATCAGGGCATTCAAGGTCCTTGCACAGTCCCAGTCCTTTTCTGAAGTCAGTCCCACCACCCGGCCAGCTGGTTACGTGGCAAACTGCAAGCACAGGAAAATTCACAGCATGTGCATGCTCTACTTCCCTAAACTTCATGAAGATATTTTTGAAGATTCAAATACTCAAATTTACTTTTTGCCCCAAATTCTTTGGCAAAATGTTTTCATTTCTTATATTTCAAAAGCCACTAAAGATAGCAATATCTAAAACTGGAAACTGTAGCTTCAGTCATGAGAGCAGATCTGAGAAATGCAGCCCACTCCTTCACTTCTAATTGTGAACCACAGCTGAGCTATTATTTAAAGCAAAATTCTTCCTTGAAGTTGCCAAGTACCATTTAATTCTCATGCTTTAAGGACAGAACAAGTTTCTGATAGAACTGTAACACAGCGCAGGTCAAATCGAAGTCTCACTTAGCAGCAACAACAAACCACAGGATCCCAGATACCGGGGTGCTGGTTCAGAAGATATCAGCCTCTTTGCCATCGGTGGCAGCTCCCATCCCAGCCGGGCAGCGTGGGATGCAGTTAACACCAGGTCCTTCTCAGCACCATTGTAGAGAGGACAATGATTTACAAAATCAAACATGACACAAACAGTTCTAGCACTAAGTATGCCAAAGCTGTTTTAATTACACACAAGTGAGTCAGTTCTCCTCTGCACCTCAAATAAGTTCTCTGGGACACTGCCAGTAGGGCCCTGCACAAAGTAAACGTGCTCGCTGCTGGACATGGGGCTTCATTCAACACTGGGCATTTGCTAACGAACAGAAGCCCTTACCTGATACCCTGGGAGATCAGATTAGAGAGTGAATGAGACAAACTGAACCCAGAAGAGGAAGTGTCAGCGTGCCTTCCCTTTTCTGCTCTCAGCATGATGAAATCTGAATGGCAAGCAGCATCACCAATATATTTTGAACAACTATTAAACACAGAAGCTATAATCTTTTAATTAGTTTCTCCACAGAAAAACACAGCAAGCAATGTTCAGCACCAGTCTATCTGGCAGATTGGTTTACCATTCAAGATAATGAAAAAAAATTAATTTTCACTGCTCCTACCCACTGTATGTGAGGCTCAATCCAGAAGTTGCTATCTATCCTATTATAAGGTGCAAGATTACATATTAATGAAAACATGTGCCATCTCGGCAAATGATGGTCTCATTTCTATTCCAGCCACTCTCAGATGCTGTATAAAGACAAGGGGCCAAGTGCGGACTCACCTGCCGTGCCCTGGTGCATGGAAAGAGGTACAAATCTACTTGATGGAGCATCTGGTAAAAGACTGCCTGCCAGACACGGTCCTCCTGCGGTATGACGTCTGTCTTGTTCCCAGCTGCACTGGGTTCCTCCGGCCCTGGACCACAGCAGGATGTGCCCTCAGTGCCAACACATGGCCTTGCCTGGTCCTTTTCCCTCTGACCCAAGTCAGCTCCAAAAGATTTTACTGGAACGAAAATTTAAACCAGATTCAGCTGATCCACTAACTCACTTCCCCTACAATGCCAACCTCTGCCAGTTTAATAAACAAAACTTGCAGCTGTCTCTATGGTGGCTCCTCAACTGGCACAAGCAGAGTTGAGTCCCAGAAATTCAAAACTGAATCACTTTCTCAAGCTTTACTAAGTTAAACGCTATTTTACTTTAGACTAAGCAGGAGAGCATTTCATCATAACTGTGCTCAGACATTCTAAAAATTATTTAAATCCATGAAAAAAAATCAATGTTTATTAATCAAATTTGTTCCTGTAAATGAGTATCAGTGAGCACACAAATATCACTGGTTTTTAATGATTTGAAAAATTTCCCCATGCACATAAATAAGCCCTATCAATTAGAACTGACAGGACTAAGTAAAGAGATATCAATGTGCACCATCTATGGAGCTCATTTAATTTGTAGCACCAAGATGGTTTGGAGCCGTGGAAACAAAACTCTCAGCTAGGAATCTTATTTATAAAAGCATTCAAAAGCAGTGTGATATAAAAGCATTCAAAAACAGTGTGAAGCATAGCAAAGATTAATACTTTTTTAAAGGGGGTTCAATGTGAACTATCCCCAAGAAATGTTCGCTTTTTTTTTCTTTTTTTTTTTTTTTTTTTTTTTAACACTAAATGGCCACCTATTCAGCCCTAAAATACAAGTTTTGAACACCTTGCAGATTGGCAATTCACCTCATTAAGTTCTCTTCTCAAATCCTAAGGAAGAAAAACATGATTCAGAATGACAATCATCCATAAACACTCAGATGCACAGTGAAAACAATCAGTCCTAAAGAGAACTGCAATAAGTCTTTTCATCTCTACTACAGCTTCATCCTAGCTTAAGTCTCCTGGAATTACTCTCAGCTGGCATCAGCATACCAACAGAAACAGAACCACTGTACATTAGAAGAGATTAATCCAAATGCACAATTACACTCTCTGTTCAGAAGGTTGGTTTTGGTAGAAATGTACCTGCTATACCCTTGAGGACTGATGGGATATCCAAAAGGAAGGGCTAAATCCAGAATCTCAGACATTTAATTCAAAGACTTGGATTGCCAAGCTTCGTGTTAGGAAGCCTCTAACTCTGCCTTGCCTTTCTCTCATGCTTACTTCTGATAACAAAGAGGGGAGACAGCTCCAAGAGTATAATGCCTTTATACAGGAATATTAACAAAAGTGGACAATTCATTCTTTACTAAAAATGTTATTGTGTTAACCCAAGTGGAGTGTAGCTAATGGAAATTACTAGTTCAGCTCACATCTGAAAACCATGGTTGGCTATCATCAGCTGTGATAAGAGGGAAGGAGCTAGCATTCATTTAAATGCCGAATTTCGGAAACGCTTTAAATCCATCTGTGCCCTGGGCTTCTGGTTACACCACTGCTTCTGTGCACCCACAGAGCTATACAGTCTTCACGTCATCCACACAAGTTTGGGTTCAATTCTGGGGGTTTCCAGGTGGATTTCACTGCTCACATTTCACTCTAGGTTCACTACGTTTGGGGACTAGTGTGACAAAGGCCAGGCAAAATTCTGCTGTTTCATTCATCTGGGAGAGTCGGCTGTTTCACATGGCACACTACTGGATCCAGATGGACACACCTCCCTGCCGTGTCCTCAGCTCCCAGGTTCACCTTGGAAAGTATTTGCTCTATGTGAAACATTAGCAGGGCTAGCACCACGCCAGCCCTGCTGCCCACTCCTGCCAGGACAAGGGGCACAGGCTCCTGACCCACAGGTGATGGGCAGCAGCTACGCCAAGGCTGAGGGATTTACTGAACTGGGACCCCGTGCTTCACATGGCTGCGTTTGTGCATCAGCGCTTACCCACCGTGCAGAGAACAAGCAACTAAAGCATCGTTTTTTCCACCTCCCCAGCAAGTCAAACCTTGTTGCATTTCATTTCAGCTCTCCTGGGCAAATACATGTTACCAATAGCTGCAGCCAGTGAATAAATATTAATAAAGCGTTTAATTGGAATCTTATTGAAAAGCACTTTCACTGGCACAGCCAGGAAGAGCCCCCTCGAACAAATGCCGTCTGCTTGCCAAGTACAACATAGGCAGAACCGTAATTAGAGGCTATGGTACGCACATGTGCAAACATCACTGCTCAAGCATGAGCTTTTCAAAGCATGCATTTAACAGACCGCGACAATATGGGGCTTCTACCTAATTTTCCTTTCCCTGGCCTTGTTTTTGAGCAGGTGCTGATTATTTCTCCTCTTCAGAGGCAGAACTCCCAGTTCACAAGCTGAGCTGCCTTCTTTATAGAGTTGGAGCAGGCTCTAGCTGGAAAGGTAGGATTTCTCCCTGCAGGACTGCCTAACCACCACTGGACTAAGTGCAGCAGTCCCATGGCCCCAGCATTCACAGCCAGGAGCCCAGGCTTCTCTCCAGAAATGGGGATTTCACTTCCAGTTGAGGTAGCTGGTTGTGGCTCTTGTCCTTACTTAACTGAGGCAAAAAGAGGCTCGGCTCCTTAACCCATGTCCTCTTAAGTCCATCTCTGTATTTTGCACTCCAAGTTCTGTGCACTACCACTTACTTCAGCAGTGAGTTTGAACCTGTGTGCCTTTCTTGCTCAGATGCCTTTTGCAAGTTTAAGGGGAAAAAAAAGCTCTGCTGAAGGTGAAGTGAAAATTCCTCGACTTCAGTGGACCAAGGCAACCACAGCCGCATGGAGGACTCTGATCACATTGCAACAATCTGTATTGCTGTTTTACCCAGGCTGTACAGCAGCAAGTGCCTCTCAGAATACTTGGTTTTATGTGTGGCGACTACAGCCTTTGTAAGAGCTAAGGGTGGGATTTAACCACCTTCCCAGTCACATTAACTATATGCCTTTATGCTACTTTTTCTAGTCCTTAATAATTTCCCCTGTAATCCTTTATTAAGGCTCAGTGAAGGAAAAGACTTGGACACTTTAGTCCACACTTGATTGACGTGCTTTGCTGTAAATCCATCTGTTTATTTGCTCAGAAGAAACCCTTGAACTAAGATTCTGGCTGGCGTAAGAATTCATCAGAACATTTCCTCAGAGGGCACATCGGGGTGGAAATGTGAAGGATATGCTCCTCAGCAACCAGGGGACTTCGTACTGGGTGGGGAAGATGGCTTTTTGTTGAGTAGTCATTGCTGAAAGTGAATGGTAGTTTGTGATATGTGAAAAGAAAATCCATCTGGATAAACTAATGTCTTCATTTTTGAAATTCATTTCATTTTGTGACCTGAAGTCTCTTCTTTCAGCTGACAGCCACTGAGGTTTTTGAATGATCAAATCTTTGCATGCAAATACTCATTCTTACTGGAATCACTCAAAGGACTTTTCCAAATCCATTTACTCTTTTATAACCTGGCTCCTAGTAATGTATTCAAGCTAGTATTGACAACATTTCAGTCATACAGGCAGATGAGTAATAAGGCCGTATGACTTCGGGAACAAAAAAAAAAATCACTGAGTGGTAAACAATACAAATTTAAGGCAGTCATTCAGCACAAGATTTGGAAGTGTCAGAAAAGCTAACCAGGCAGTGCGTAAGTGTGTGAACTGGCAAGTAAAAAGGACACAAGAGTAAGTCTAACTTCCCAGGAAGCCAGTGCATCTAGTTTCTTCATTAGCAATGCCCAAAGCACATCTGACTGCTCCATTAATGCCACCTGCTGGTAAACTGCAAGATCTTGTTCCTCTGTGGTGACGGGAAGGGAAGGGACCTACTGGGCAGCCCCTGTGAGGACCCTAAGGATCCCACCCCTGTATTCGTATTACAGAAGTGTTCAATGAAGATCTACCAGATCATTCACATCCATATGTAACACCAAGCTCTAGCACTGCTGGAAAGATCAGCTGTGCACTAAGTACATTTTTTTTTTTCTTAAACTAAAACATTGAGACAAAAGAAAAATATTTCTGAAACAAAAAAAAAAAAAAAAGAAAGGTTCAAAAATCTTTCAGTAGTGTCTTCCTGAATGGTATTAAAATGCCTAATTCTACAAATGTAAAACAACCGAGCACATGAAGATGTGCTACATTTGGGAAACGTCTCTGGACTTTTTGGAGCTTTCAGGAGCAGCAGAATTTCCAGCTGATGGTTCTTCTCCATCTTATCGATTTGTTGATTTTTACATTCCTGTTGTAGGAGAGCTTTGATGACTACAGCAACAGGTCAGACATGCTCTTCAACTGATGAAGCTAAGCTGATTAATACACGTTGAAGACCAGATCATTATTTTTAGTTAATTTGACTTGGTATTGTCCTAATTCAAATTCTGATTTCCATTTGCTCATGAACATGACTTGCTGCTAAACGCACTCAATTAAGAGTTGCTCAAGTTGTTGTGTTGGATCAACGTTTCACATTTCTGAGTCCATTTTTGACTAAAGAAGCTAACTTTCTCCTTAGAAGGGCAGAAAAAGGGTATGTTACAGTTTTACAGTTGTTCTCCATCACAGAAATGAGGAAGAGAGAGTTTGTGTTTTCCCTGCACAAATCAGCTTTCTTTGTACACAAACACCACTAATTACCTTCTCTTCATGCCTGAATATCAGAAAATTATCTATATTTAGCAGACTGAATGTAGCATTAGGAGTAGGATAAGGCTTCAGAGCAAGACACAAGTGTCTTCTTCAGAAGAATCCAGCATTTCTCAAAGTTCGATACTATCAATACATTCACTTACAGAAGAGAATGAATTTGATTAAAACTTCTGACACTCTTTCAATCTCATGGATTCTCAGCATGTCTCTTTCAGAGGACAACATGAAGACTTGTGTTCTATTTAAGTTACTCATTCTACTGATACTACTTTTCAACCTCATACTCAAGCACGGCAGATAAGTGACACATCTTCATCATGTTGTATTCCTACTCCTTCCCCAGGTTCTTTTAGTGTCATAAAAAAAAGAAAATACAGAGGGAAGGGCGGAGTGCATCCAGGAAATGCAACAGGGATGCGTGAAATGAAGAGCTACGCCAGGACTAGTGGGAGAGCAAACCACTGACTAAATGCTAGTTGTTTCCCAACTTGGAAAACAAAATAAATGGGGCTTGATAGAAGAAGATGTGATGCATGCATTAAGATCAAGAGTACAAGTTCTATAAGAGGAGAGACGTTCTGCAGCTGACTGCTCCTCCATCCAGTCCTAAATACACAGTGATTCCATCTCTAAGATACCTCACGCACAGAGGACCAGCTATCAGTGCAAGGCACCCTGCACTACTATATTCTGAGAAGAGCCTTCAGACTCCAGCATGGAATTATTTGTGTGATTTACAAGGCTGTGTTTTAGGGTAACAGTTTTAGTGCAGTTTTAATCAAAACCCAGACTGCCAGACAGTGGAGAACATTCCAGCTGAACCTAAAGTGAAAGCTGCCAATAGGATAAAAAAAGCAATTCCCTGAAATTTTTTTGATCACAGGTTTTCTGTTAAAACTGTGCAGTATGCACCAGTGATATGTTACACCAGACTGCGCTGGGTTATTTTTCCCTGAATCCATCAGTGTTCACATTGTCAGGAAACAGACTGAGCACAGCTGTGAGATCAGTACATCCCCTCGTCTTGAGTGACAGGTAAAACCCATGTTACAGGAGGGGAAGAACAGCCCTCATTCTCATTCTAGAACTCGCCAAGTCAGTTTTAGTTAGAAGTACTGTAATTATCCACTTTGCAATAGATAATTATCAGTGTTTCTAATTAAAGATAATTAAAAAGTCCTGTACCTATCTGAGATAACCTTTGCATCAAAATAAGATACGGCCCACACTTCCTCACTTGTGTTGCATAGTCATGCAGGTTAAGAGCACACCAAAAATATTTAATCTCTAGCCAGCTATACCAAAGACAGAGGTACAAACCTACACCAAAAGGATACCCCCTCTAAAGCTTATTTCACTCCAGGAACTAGAATATATACATTAACTTGGGTCATGTAAGCAGAACCTACAAGGAAAGTGTGCCAGGATGGTTGCTGTCAAGCATTTTGTAGTAGAAAGGTCCAAGACTCTGCGTAACAGACTATGTGACTCCCCATCAGAATTGCTCATGTCCTGTTTATAATTTTTTCATATTTTTAATGACTTATTTGTCCCATCAGTTGGTCTGCTAAAAAAGTTGTGGATCCAATAGTTCCCCATTTCCTTTCCCTATGCCATTTCAGCAAATAGCTTTTCATCGTGTCCCATGACACCTTCTGAAAATACTTCTAGTGTCTTGAGACAAGAGAACCCACAGCAGTGCGAGCTATAGGGTCCTGCCACCACAACAACCACGGGGAGATATCCCTGAAAGAGCAATCATTGTGAGCAGCACATGCATCAAGATGGTCAATCTGGTCAGCACATGAATAATGGATCACACAGGCACCCAATTCTCCTTCTGCCTGCTGGTATGCAGGCCAGGATTACCACACCACCAACTTAGTGACAGCAAAGTCAAAAGAGATTTTACAGAGATCACCAGCTACATAAATGAAGCTTTGACCACAGGAGCCAAGCCTATTTCAACAAATTTATGGCTACTGCTTTGAGTAATAGATCATCTGAGTACTGGTAGTACAGGCATTTCATCTTTATCCCCTTCACAACGGTTCCTACTGCCCTGAGCCAGCCTTCTTTCTGAGACGAACCTTTCACCAGGTGCCTTCTAGCTTGGCCAGGTGGCCAACCATATCCCAAGCAGAGAAATCCCAGGCAATCACTTTCCCAAACAACCCCAAACTTCAGGGTACAAGCGGAAGCGGCCATGTCAGAGAACAATCTGTGCATCTGTCAGCATAAAAATTACATAGAGAATTATGCGATCAGAACAAGAGCTGTGCTTTCCAACCAACAATTTATTCTTCGTTCTCTGACTGGCCTGTCCCCAGGGCTGATCATTTTGAAGGTTTTACACTCAGGATGAACTTTACCATGTCTGCTTACAGCCGTTCCTTCACTTTCTACATAGTTTCCCTCCTTGCTTCAGCACAGCAGCAGGAAGAGACAGCGACTGCTTCCAGACTGTGGCAGAGGAAGGGAACAGCAAGCTGTGATGAAGGACCTGGGTGGGAGGTATAGCCAGGGCAGCAGGGGGACCAAGCCTCCCAGGGCTGGGAAAGCAAGTGTTTTCCATCATGTGCTGCTCCCAACTCCTGGCTTCAGTTCTAGCCTGAGCCCTCCACAGCCCTTGTGACTTCAGCTGGGGACAAGAGCTAAAGCAGCCACTACATGACAGCAAAGGGTAAAGCGTCTGCCAGAGCAGCTGAGCATATTACGAGGAAGTTCAAATCAGTGTTTAGGACGACATCTTTAGCATAAATTCACACTACTGAATCTTGCAGTGGATCCATAAATCCGTCGTGTTTCAGAAGAACTTATAAAAGTCGTATTCCTGAAGTAGCTGTCCTTTTCTGAAACAAGATGTTTAGTAGTGCAAAATCAAGCACTGCTTACCTTTGCCACGAGTATGTCAGGTATACGTGGTGTGGTGCAGTCAGTATTGCCTTGCCAGAACTCACTCCAAGATGGGAGAGCAATACATAGCCATGGATGAATTGTATTAAAAGTAAGGAGCATAACTGGTCTGTGACTAATTAAGAGCATTTACTGATGGTAACAGTACAAACAGCATTAAGCTTTGCCCTTTTGGTTGGTACAGGTTTTCAGATGAATGATACAGGGTGTGGGATGCACAGACAAGCTAAACGGATGTTCTTACAGCACAGCATAGTTCAAGTACAACGTATCTCCCGTATTTAACAGATGTAACACTGGGAGTATTAGTTCCTCACACCAGCTGTCATTTACACTAACTGCTGTTCCTAAGGAGCTCAGCATAAGCACAGCAAAGACCCAAACCAGAACCCTTCTCCCCACTGGTTACCACAGGTTCAAACACAGCGGCTGCCCAAATGAAGTGGCTATAGCATAAAAGGGAGCACCCGCTTTCATTTTAGGGGGTAATGAAACAGCAAGAAATGCTTTTCTGAGTTGAGATGAGAAACTCACTGAGAGTGAGTGTATGTGTGTGCTTAAATACAAAGAAGCTGTTAGCCTAAAGGATGAACCACATGAACTCCACAAGTTGGCAGAAGATTTACAGAGAGGCAAAGCTGCCAATTTACAGAGATCACCTCCTGGGGCATGCAGTCTACAGCAGTTATAATTTCTGAAAGAGACTGTGGGAGTGCTATTAGAGGGAAGTGTCATTTTGAGTATAGGAACAAAATGCAAGAAATTATACTTGAATATCTAGGTTTGCTGATGGCTGATGTCTCTGCTGGTCAATACAAATGCATTTTGGAAGAAATAATGGTACTTAAAATGCTAAAGTAAAGACCGATAATAACAGCAAGGAGATGCAAATCGTTCACCTTCTGAGGGGCATGATATAGCTGCCAGTGACACAGGGTATAATCCCTCCCCTCCCTGCTTCCAAGGGAAGCTGAGCGTGACAATCTCTTGCTGGTTTTTGGAGGAGAGCCATGCTGAGCCTGGTGGGCCATGAAGACCCTCATTGAGGTCACAGCAGTTTTTGCAGATGCCACGTCACAACTGCAGTCATTTGCACTTCCATTTTCTTTCCAGTCTCCCCTGCAACCAGAGCTCCGCAGTGCACAGAACAGAGCCCAGATCACTTTCAAGGCAGAAATACCAGGCTAGGAACAGGAAGCTCACTGTATCAGTCCACCACCAGCACTGCCCAGCAAGACATGCAGCAGGCTGCCGGTCACAAACAGAAGCCTACAGATACAGCTGTGCTGCTCCAATTCAAGCAGCTCCTGCCTCTGGAACTGACCTGGGGCAGGTCAAACAGGGCTTCCAAACCTGAAGCCATATACTACTTAGCACTTGTGGGATGGAGAACAATAAAGGACTGAACTAATCCTTTCATTCTTTGACAATGAACACAGCTGTGATCTCCAGGTTTTCTAGAAGCAAATGCTTCTGCTCTCCAAGCTGACCCTTGAACAAAACAGCAAATACCCCCTCTGCCCACCCTCCCCCATGTATTTTGTTAGCCTGCTCAGCTGCTTTCAGCTGTGGAGCAAAGCCTGTGCTGAAGGTCTCTGAAGGTCTTTGGAGCAGTATCTGAAGAAGCAAGAGCCCCATTAACATCACGTACTCGGAGAAGCTCAGTTAGCAGAGGCACACGGTATGTTCCCAGGCATGTTATACATCAGGCTTCTGTGGGTTCTGGAAGAGGAGATTTATGTTTAACCTCTTGTTTCCCCTACTGGCCTTTGATATATTCCACTTGCTGGTAAATGGGTAATACAGACAGGGCATGGCCACTGTCAGCTCCAGTCAAATTATGCAGGAAAAATAGTCTGCCTTTTCCTGAGAGAGCAACACATCCTCCGATCTGAGGGGAGAGAAAATTTGGAATGACAGATTTGTCTCAGTCAGATAATACGGAGGCACATCTCTTACATGAGCCTAGATGTGCCTCTGGGAAAATGAGAGGGCACAACTGGAGTAGCTGTAGGCAGATAAGGTCACTAGTAGCTCTGTACCTCCCTCTTTACTCACTGAAGATAGGTTTCCTGGCTCTGTATTAACTCCCCAAAAGTCTGAAATTATGTGGATTGAACTGTTACAACCAACCTTACCAGAAACAGCTCTCATTCTTAGACAAGCGGAGGACTCCTCTCCCCTTCCTGTATCACCTCAAACAGCAATCCTATGGTGCTTGGAGAAGTAGCTGTTTTCACTTAAACTGGTCCCTGACAGTTCCTGTGCTCTCATTAAGAGCATGTTTATGTTCACAGTGGGATGGGGACCTCCTCATTTGGCAGGTTAATGCACTCTAAAGACCTTTTTAAATCAAGATTGCATGTTTTCTTATTCAACTCTCAATCCCACAGGGGGTTTTCTGTTACCAGCCTGTTAACAGTGGTCTGGATCAAAATAATGTGGTGCCTGCAGCCAGATGGTCTGGCAGGAGGATTTCTGTCAGCTTACCCAGCAGTCTTCTGTGGTGTGAGGACCTCACTTACGGACTGCAGTCACAGGAGGGAATGTTACTCTGCTGTCTAAGGGTATGCATCTTCAGGTAGGATACAGGTTAGGTAACACTGACACCACTGCATATTTCCAGGTTCTACCTCTACAGCAGGAGTGTTGCATCAGTTTATCTTGAGCTCTGTTATGCTTAGGGTGTATCTACAAACCAAACCAAGTACACTGCAGTGATGTCTGAACTAGTAGCTATCACCCACAGGCCAAAGCCAGAAGCCAAATAACTGCATTAGCATGGAGCTGGGCCTGAAATTAAGCCTTAATGATTGCTAGCAGCTCACCTTACCATTGGGGTCATCTCCAGCTTAAGCCAGAGGTGAGCAAATATCTTGCTTTTGCAGTGCTCTGGAAACCACTGTAGATGGTTTCCATCTGGGAAAGGAGGTTTCCAGCTGGGAAAGGAGGTTTCCTAGCTTAGGGGTTCCTCAAACCATAAGCATGCAGAGAGCCCTCAGTAGAAGGGGCTCATCCTGAGCTGTCTGCACCAAGTGCTGCAGCAAAACCTCTGGGGTTGGAGAAGAGAAGTTTGGCTGAGCAGCTGAAAAGCCCTGCAGTCCAGATGCAGGCTTGTTCCCTTAACACTGAAAGGTCAGGCCAGCACAAAGTTATGCTCTCTGTCTCACTGCTTTCAACCCACTTTTAATATTCTGAGAACTCCAGGCCTCTGGAAAAAAAAAAAAATCAGAAATGACTTGATCTGAGAGTACGATGTCCAATCTTTGCTGGCCTCTGGGCAACACTACTGAGCCAGTAAGTGATAAACTGTTGCTGCATGTGACAAAATGCTTTCTCTGCCTTTTAACCTCAGAGATAGCACCAGCAGTGGCTTCCTACGGGTGGGAGCTGGAAGGAAGACTCTGGCTTTGTTTGGTGCAAGTCTTTTGACAGCTGTTCTCCTCCCAGGTGTGATCCAACAGTGAAAACATACACCCTTACTGCTTTGGTTTTTATATTTGGGAATCAAGAGCAGGAAGGTTAAAGTTAACTTTTGCTCTGGACCATGGCTGCACCCTGTTACTGATGCAGAATATATTTACAGGGCAATCTTGATGAGACTACAAGTAGCTCTTTTACACCACTGTAATTTACAGAGGAGGAGGATCATCCGTAAAGGAGTCAGCCAGGGACAAAGTATTTTTCATGAAGCAGTTACGAAAAATGTACTGTAGCTTGGGAGGGAAAAAACCCTCCAGAAGCGTGAAACTATGTTCCAGTTCCTGCTGCCTTTCCTGCTTCATTCCCAAGGCTCACACCAGCCAGGCTAACAGTCCTTCCCCTACCTACCAGTAAATAAGCCTCCAGGTAACAAGGCAAAGTGTTGCAACTGAGTACATTGTCAGAATTGATTCCTCCCAGCCCTGATGTTGACTTCTTGACTTTATTTTATTCATTTAGTGCCTATGACTATTACAGCAGAATTACTATGTGTATTCTCCTTTGATCTAAACATCTCTACATAATGGCGAATTTAGACTACTTGATGGGGGAAGAAGAAAAGAACAGCAAATAATTTCATTCTTACAAAAGAATCTATTTGCAGGAGAACAGAGCTGGAAAATTACTGCCATTTTACTGTTTTGTTTGAATAATTTTCTGTAGGAGAATTTTAAATGCCTTGTGTATCAGTAAGGGGCAGCTGCTCCTTTTCCCAGATGGGTATTCTGGTATGAGGCACTGATACAATTTGGAAGATGGACTATTGACTGTTGTGAAATGATGCTGAAAATGATGCAATCAATTTAATTCTCTAATGGCCTAAGGAAAGGAGGGAAAACTTTCTGGGCATTGTTTGACCTGCCTTATGAGAGGTTGAAAATCCTGTTCTGAGTAATCAGAAGATGGATCTCATTTTATACATTTTTTTTTTCATTCAGAAGCCAAAGGAAGAACTGAATCTCAATTTATAATTCTAGTTCCTTCCACTATTACTCGGAATGAATGGAGAACACAGCTTCTGTTCCAAAAACTAAAATGCTTCAAGCCTTTAGATGACCTTCAGGAGAACTGCAAGATAGCCGTCAAAACTTTTCTGGTTCAATTAGAAGGTCAGCTTGCCTATAAAAGTATGGGACTGGGATTCAGGATATTTGTATTCAGTTCCCAGTGCCACTACAGGTTTCTTGAGCAGGTCATTTAGCCTCATTAGAACTTGCTCCACTCTAAGCACATTCTACTGCTTTAACTGCAAATTATGCAAGTAGTGGCGTACCTAACTCTGTGTACCTGTAGCAGCTGGGGACCAGTCATAGCTGCACTCCAGTGCAATGTGGTATTACCAACACAAAGATACCAAACAAGCTCCTCCCAGTTGGAGCACCCAACCTGGATATTTCTCCCACTCTTCCACCAGCAGTCATGGCTGAATGTGCAGTGAGATGCTCTGAACAAAGCAGCAGGCTTTCAGCTTTAGGAATCTTCCTTCTGCATGAGGCCACACAAGGAAAAAGCCCAGGACGTAATGCAACCTTGCTGGTTCACTCTGCCTCCCCTGCATCCATCACATGCTCCCTTTATAACAAGCCTTCAGGATAAACAATACCTCAACATTTTTGATTAAATGCTTTTCAAGCTCAAAGTCCCCAGCAAGCAAGCTAGTTTGGTCTGTGATATTGCATTATACAAAAAGAATGATTGATTGAAACAAACCTTTTCCCTTTTCACTCCACAGCTATTTCCACAAGTATTTTGATTCTGGCAAGAAGTATGACATTATTGATTTGCTTCTGCACTGCTTGGTCTGGAGCCTCATCTGCAAAAGCATTATTCTTTATTGCTTCAATAATTTCACTGAGTGCAGAGAACTCCATTGTATTTTTTTTTACTTAGCGTTTAGTGATTCTTTAAATTTTTTATGTGCTCTGAAGCTGAGTACCAGCCATTTGCAGAAATGCACTGGAAGGTAACCAGAAATTCAGATGTCTCCTTAGACATGGAACTACTACTCCTGCTGATCCAGAGCTCGCCACAAGAGGTTTTTTGCTTAGTCTGGGCAGTGACAGCACATGGCATTCATGCAAGATTTTAAGTGATAAGAATGACTGGGAAGGGAAAGGAACTGATTCTGAACTCAGGACAGCACCACCTCCTGCACTGAAATGGCTCCTGGTCAGTAGAGGAAAAGTTTGATGCCTGAGCCAGACCCACAGCAGATCCTGGCAATGGGTCACTAAAAGCACGTTCATTCTCACCCTTTCCTTTTCAAACCCCTCTATTCATAGTGCTGAATGCAAAGAAAATTCCAGACCACTGAAGATGAAATCATACCTTGTCCATACATTGTTGGCAGATTTACAACTCTGAAACTGCCCAGGTAGCCTCTGGACACATGCTGGGGACATTAAAACCAGAGCCCAACAGGCTCAGAAAACGGGTGTGAGGAGGACCATTAGCAGGGCTCCACAAAGTCAAGCTAACAGGCACTGATCCTGAAGACCACTTCCACATGGAAGAAGCTAACAGACTCTGACACTGTGCTCAGAAGCATGCTGGGTGCCCCAAGCAGAGACACAGCTGTAGCCCACTCAAACTGAGGGAAGCCCACGAAGGCAAATACGGCATGGTGTGACCTGAAGCAGGAGTCTGGTGAATTTGTCAAAGGGCCAAGACCTACTGGGAGAACTCTGCCTTTTCCTCACAGGCTGCTGCCTCGTGTGTCAGCCACATGCTGCAACCCAGCTTGCAGGCTGAGGGCCAAAAACAATTACAGTAAGACAGAAAACCTCCCACTCTCATTAGAGACATGAATGAGCTGTGATCTTCACATTATGGAGCATTTTTAAGTTTTCAGGATAGTGCAACATACAGAGTTATTTAGCAGCCTGAAAAGGTCATATCTACTCTGCCTCCCACCACTGTTTACAGAGCACAGTAGGCAAATGCAATAGGTCATGTATTTTCATTTTGTAGATTTCAGGGAGAAATAGAAATTAGAAAAAAACATACTTGCAAAATAACACAACTGTGAATGGGACAAGCAGACAGCCAATGCATCCTCTTTCGTATTTAAGTTCCCTTTCACTGGTCTTAAGGGGGAAACACGGAACATTTTCCATATCTGAGGAATCAGACTCAAGCCTTGAACACTGAGCTGAGAACAAATCCCTGAACTAAGATTTCATTATACAACAGCCACCCAGAAGCCATTTTGCACCTCAGTCTTTGCTTTATGACCTAAGAGATTAACAATTTCATACGAGGTGTCAGGCAGTGAGTTTGTAAAACCTAAACCCCAAAGCTTCTCTTTGTCAAGATGCTAACTTGTCTGTTTTGGACAGCAAAGGGTGTTTAAGAAAAAGACAGTATTATACCCTGAGATATTGCACTACGACACTTTAAAGATGTATAGGGTTATAACAGATTGTGTGGTAATTTTCCCATGCAGAGGATAAATATCAGTGTTTAGAGGAAGGAGAGTACTATAAAATGTGCAATGCTGCAAGCATATATTGAAACTCAATATATAAAATCTTCTTCCTCTCTCTCCAAGCAGCTGAATGATCTGATATAACACAGCTGACTTACTCCAGTCACCAAGGCCCTGCAATGCATGTCCATGCAGAGCAGAGGCAGAAATTAGTCCTAATAACCAATCCTACTCACTGCTGGGAATGCTTCACTAACCACCTCCTTCTTCACTTCAAGAATAAACTATTTTTTCAGAGCAATGGAAATTCCACCCCAAAGCTTCAAGCAAGCAACTTTTCCATGAAGACAAAGACCTGATCCTGCTCGAATGTGCAGAGCCAGGATTGCCAGCACAGCTCTGCTCCCCCAGCAGGGCTCTGCTGAACCACTAGCTGTAAAAACACCCACGGATGTGCTGCTGAAAGGTTCAGGGCAAAGCTACATGAAAACAGTTCTGGTCTGTCCAAGTGAAAACTGGGTCCCACTGAAGTAAATGGAACTCCTCCTCTCTATGTAAGTCAAGAATTAGGCTCAGAATTAATCTTGGCATGCTTTCAAGACTGTTCCGGTGCATACTTCTTTGGTCATGCATTTTTTGACCTTATTTAAGAGACTTTTCAGTAGTTCTAATCTGCACATCTGTTCAACGCAACAACAGGGCAATCACAAAAAGCAATTCAAAATGATATTCTGGTATTTAGGACTGACAGATTCTTGCAGGTGACAGCTGTTTTGCCACATTGCCAACTACACAGCAAGCTTCATATCCAAGTGATATGACGAAAGGAAATGGCCTCAAGTCGTGCCAGGAGAGGTTTAGGTTGGATATTAGGAGAAATTTCTTTCCTGAAAGGGTTGTGCAGCACTGGAAAAGGCTGCCCAGGGAACTGGCTGAGTCACCATCCCTGAAGGTCTTCAAGAAACATGTAGATATAGAACTTTATAGCATGGTTTAGTAGTGGAATTAAGTACTAGGTTAAAGGTTGGACTAAATGATCTTGGAGGTCTTTTCCAACCTGAACAACTCTGTAAGTCTGTATTACACCCACAAAGAAAGTGTGGTGTAGCCCCAACAGGGCACAGTGCGAGCTCATCTCACCTCTAGCACTGCAAGCTCCATGGCACATTTTCCTCACATACCAGCACCTCCATGCTTCTGGACGCAGCTAGCATGCCCTTTCTTCCAGACACGTTTGCCACATACAGCATCACTCCAGACACCACTGGGAGAAACTGAAAGTGGGGAGGGAGGTCAGGACGTTATTTTTGTCTTTTTTATCCCTTTATGATTTTATCCTAAGCCTTTAGTTTAAGGTGTACACTTATTTCAGGGAAATCGGGGATAGTTTTAAACTTGAAAAACCAAAACCCTGCATTTCTATTTCAACACCTAATGCAAACTCCGCTGATAACAGCAGGATATTAACTGCCATTCTGCAGGACATCAGCCAACCCCAGACTAAGGGGGAGATGACATTGCCTGTACTTTTGCTGTGTCTAGTACCAATGAGACCAAACCAAGAAGTCAGCATGCACTCTGGCTCATGGCTGCTCTTCAATTCAACAGCCTACTAACACCTGCACAGCTTTATACCCTCTCTTCTGATTGTAACCCGCAGCAGAGTCCATGCCATTACGGTAAGTGGCCTTCCTGTCCCCAGCCCTGCTTATATTGTTTTGAATTACGAACTTTAAGACTATGTCTCCACCGACTGATCGAATCTTTCTTTGCTGGGTGAGCTCTGGCTTTTAATTTTGTATCAGAAACAAATTAAGTCTTTAACCTGTAATGAATACAGCAAGTTTACTGAACAATTCTAAGAGGCTTTTCTTTAGGAAGTTTTTAGAGCAAATTCCTTAGTAAGTAAACTGGTAGAGTTCCTGTGAAATACTAAACATTTCATACTTGCATCATTTCAGTAACACCAGTTATTACAGAAGTAAGTTTTTTAAGCTCAGAGGTCAGTTTGAAGGGTTACATGATGCTCAGGCATTGTGATGCTTCCAAATCCGATTTCATATTCCCTTTTCTGCCCCCTGCCAAAAGTCTCACCTACCAATTGCTCATTCCTCACTACCTTTAATAAAACTAGTTACTTTTAATACAGAAGCCTTAGATTTCAGTGAGCAGATTTACCAGCCTGTTTTCTCCAGACAGTCCTGCTTGTTCGTTTTTCATCTCCAGAGTAAATGTCACATAAGTCCATCAGAAGAACAGCAGCTCTTAATTTTTTTTTTTGACACCTAGATGACTATTTTTAAGAGGGTCTACTTTCACAAGTTCATTTCATTCCCACTGCATTTCTGCTTTTATTTACAAGTATAACACAAACCCTTTCTGCCTGTTTTATCTGACTGTCATTTTGTTAGGAAGAGGTGCCAAGTGCTACATTTTCCATGACTAAGTATTTAAGTCTGCGTAAAGTCTGCATTTCAGTTAGCCACACATTGGTCAACCCAGACAGAACCCCAATTTTTTAAATGGTCCCCATTAAAAACAAACAAACATACAAAAAACACAGGAAACCTCCAAACTGCACTAACACAGCACTGAGCATTTTGACTGCAGAGTGCTGTGGGAGCTGGTATAGCTTTTTTTTTTCCATTTGGACTTGAAATTAAGTAAGAGTACCTGGGCCGTTGATCACAACTCTTCACAGTTAATGATACTGTGGTGATCTGGAATGTGTAACAAATAAGACAGAGCATTGTGGACAACAGAATTTGGCCCCAGAATATAGTGAATTATTTTAGACTATTTCCTATGTTTCTTTCCTCCAACAAGTTTTCCAAGGGCTTGAAACAATTTAGCTTTTTTTTTTTTAAGTTGGCACCAGAAGATTTCTATGCTTTCCATAAACAACTTACATGTATTCACAGCACATTTAATTAAGTAGACTTGGTTAGTGTTACACCTCATCTACTGAAGTCTGACTCTGTTTGTGAAGGAATATAGATGTGGTGAATGATCAGACTCAATTTTCTATGAAATTCGAATTTTATTTTCAGAGATTAGTGCTGATTCACATAGAAACATCTGAAAATGTAATTACTATGTGCTTGTTAATATTTTTAAATTCAAGAGCTTCATCCATGCTGAAAAACAGCCAGAGAAGCCATTCAAGACAGGGGCTATGAATTTTCTGATAGAAACTTGACTATCTGCTGAGCACAGACCCAGTTCCTATTGGGAAGGAACCAAAAAAATAAGAAAGGTAGCCCTAAACGAAGTCAATGAATATTACAGGCACTCAGAACCATTCACAATGGGATCTTTGTGATCCAACTCTAATGTAAAGATACTGAAGATGTTCCGAGTTACTGCTCTAAGTAGCTTCTGCATGAGCCTTAACATCAGCACAGTATCAGCGGAACCACGACATGGAGTTTCACACTACTTCTGAGAAAGCAGGAGCCGCCTGCTAGCAGCATCATGCCTGCATCATGCCCAGTTTTAATGATGGACTTCAGATATTCTATGGTATCCCATAACATAAATAGATCAAAGCATGATAATTATTGTTAAACAGCTGTTTTCATAACAATTTATTTCCTTGTCAAGGCAAATTAAGGTAAGTTCCCGGTACTATTACCAGTAGTTTAGCTCTGTGCTCATTAGGAGTCATTTTCCTTAATGCTTTCCCTGCTTACTGTGAAATTCACTGCTCCTTGAGACTTTCTCCATCATCTCACCTCTGCAGTTGATATCAACAAAATCCTTGCAGTCATCTTTGTGTTTAAATGTTGTGTTAAAGATGCCCTGCAACCAGAGCCCCACACGTCATTAAAGGCACTGACGCTGCACATATTCTGCTCTTCAGAAACGAGACTGGAGGACACAGCCCTAGGAGGCTTTTGTTTGCCGCTGTTGCCCTTCCACCCTCCCTGTTTCATTTAAAGACAATCTCTTATTACGCAGCCTTCTGATATCTCGGCATATTCCAACATGGGATCAAAACCAAAACCAATACAGAAATACAAACCATTAATTGATAATTAAGAAGGATGACCAATCAAAGCCTAGCACTAGATCTCTCGTGACTAAAAAAGTACAGGAGGGTAATTAATGGCAGACTACAACATTATTACAACACTAAAGCAGCACAATCATGTGGGAATACTGAATTCCCCTGATTATGAGAGTAATTCAAAAGCCAGCCTGCAAAGGCATCATCCAGTGAATGGGGCTGCAGATATAAGTTATGCTGAAAATCTGGAGAGTAGTAAAACCTCTTCATTCATTTCATTATCCTCTTTTCCCCTGCATTGCATCCCTTCCCCAGTACAGATCGTCTGTCAGTTGTGTGGCAAAATGCACGTCCTTTTCCATTTAAATGGACTACTCTTCCAGCTAGCTCTCTGGTAAGAGAACGGTCTTCACACAAAGGTGCAGCAGCATGACATCTTGCCAAAAGAGAAGTCAACGAGAGAAAATGGTCAGTTGACATTCCCAAGCCAACAATTTAGAGATATTTTTATTATCCTTTGTCTACAAATTAATCTGTAAAATGGAGCCGCAAGCTCTACAAAGATACTTCTAAGCAAATCCAAGTTGAAATAATAAAAGAGGTTGAATCAAATCACTGTTTTGAAAGGGTTAGAAAAAATTGCACCTGAGCTGCAAAATGAAGATAAAGTACTAAAATGTCAGCTGGACTGGGAGATTTCCTTCTTTGCAAAATTAAGTAACTGTAGGCTTCAATGAATTTTTAAGTGACTAAGCTTGGCCTGCTTCAATACACTTCTGCCTTTCTAACTGTACCTCTGTACTTAGCTATTTCCAGAAGGCCATAAAACATGTCCGAAGTAGGATGAGAAGCAGCAGCTATTTGAGAAGTCAGTGCTTGCAATAAATAATTAGAATTCTGAAAGGAAAAATCAAGGAAGTAAAAAGCTTCCTATGCAACAAGTCTACTCCTACCATACACAGAGTTATTTCCACCCCCTATTCCAAATATAGTTATATCCTGCCTAAATAAAAGCTTTCATTTCAGAGGGTCATTAGCTGCCAAGGGCAAGAAGGCTGCTTGCAGACTTATGCAGGAGCCATAGGCTAACGAGCTAGTGGTGCTATGTTAGACCTGGTGTCCATGAACACCCGTCTACAAGGAAGCTGCAGCTGGAAGCCAGTGCTGTGGTAATGACTGGGGCGCTGTAGCCAGGATTTATTGCTACTGCTACATGAAATGTCCCCACTTGTCAAGGCCAACTTTTTACAGGCAAAAATTCTTCATTCCATTGACAAGCTCAGTATCAGTCCCCTCCTCTCTGTACAACTACCCCCAACAGCTAGAAAAGGGTATTTTTCTCTTTTGTTTCAGAAGCATAATTAACATGGCACAGAAATCAAATAATCATCTACACAGTAATAAATGAGATAAAGTATTTTCTTTTAACTATTTTATTTATCTGACATATTAGAATGTTGGTTATAGGTCTCTAACTATGAGCTGAAGAAAAGCAACAGAAGCCAGGTTTTGCAAGTAGCATTGCCATATATAGCAAGGCTTTGCATACATATTTGCAATCAGTGATCTACATTTTCCACACATACAGACTTTGGTAAAATCAGGGCCTAAATAATTTCAGAAACAGGCTGCAACATCCACTTAATTACTGATATATCAAACAATGTTGAGTAAATTTTAGGATGATCTTATTTTCTAACAGCATTGTATGAAAAATACACGCTCTTTCTAACGGGAGAGCAAAGCAGAATCATCAGTTTATTTTGAAGTTTAGTAGCATTGCAGTATATTCCCAAAAACCCATGTTTGCATCAGATCAAACATACCACACTTTAGGTTGGCATTTAATACAGATATTTGTAGCCTGCAGGAATAATAAATGAAACTAATTAAGTTTAATAATTCAAGAGAACCTGGCATGCCTGATTGCTACATAAATGCTAATTATCTTTCTCTTCTTCCAGTACCCCCCGCCTCCCCAATATAAAGTTATTCTGAAAATATCAAACAAATGTGTTAAGAAAAAAAGTAGCAATGGCAAGGAACTTCCAACACACAAAACATCCTGGGTCAGGTTTGCAGCTGATGCAAACTTGAATAAAATCCTACAGATTTTGCAAGAGCAATGGTTGTTTCCATGAGGAGTCAGCTTAGTGAAAGATTTATTTTTCTTATATGTCCTCACATTGGAACAGGACCTGAAAATCCACCTTAGACGCCTTACTAAATCCAAGTCAAGAGCTACAATGCAGCAGAGACTTCAACTACTGATATCTTTACGATTTAGTTCACGTGTGTTTGCACACAGTAACTTTTAATGATCTCCTTCCTCTGCCGAAGTAAGTAGAAGAACATAAGAAAGCATGAGTATTTCTAAAGAACCACCTTTCTCCTTTCCCATATCTCCCTGTTAGGACTATTACCAAAAACACGAATACAAATAAGTATGTAAAGCCTCTTAGACTGATGGATGTGCAATTCATCTGTTAACTGAAGTTAAAATTGAGAGAAGGCTTTGTCAACAGAAGCACTATACACAAGAAGGAAAACATGCATGTGAAGATTTTGCCTTGGACACAAGTCATGTACTGTGCAGCACTTCAGACTAGTAGTTAACCATGCAAGACACAATTTGCAGGTTATTTCTTAAAATTAAGAAAAGAAACAATTGCAGCTGCACCCATTCATTTTGTTCCAAAATCCACTCCCAGACAATGCTCTTTCACCAAGGTGAAGAGTTAACGAAAATACTCTAACACATTATTAATTTCCATTGCAGTACAGTGAAAATCTTTAGAGCCAGAGGTTGACTTAGATTACCTTGCTAACTAATAAAGAGAGCTTTGTACAGGTTTTTAATTAGGTCGCCTAAAGCTCATTCTTCCTTCATTATTTATGATTCTTCTCCACAGTGTAATTACCACCAACACACACCATGTGCTAGTGAGAAGCAGAGCCATTTCCTCCTCCTGCTCAGGCATTTGTACCTAATGGTAATTGTATAAAGAGATTTTGCACGTGCAGACATCACCTGCGCTCTTTTTTCAAACCTCTTTTCCTGGGACATCTACAAAACACTCACTAGGCAGACTGCTGAGGCTGCCTTGCGTAGCTATTAACCACAGCATTTCTTTTCACTGTCCATATCCATCTTGCATTCCTAGTTCAATAGAATCTCTTCCAGTCAAGGCTATTTTCTCCTGTACAGTGCCTACCATACCGGGCCTTGAACAACAGTGATGGATTCTCAGCAGCATCATTAATGACACCATTTTTAATTTGTTTTAAGAGATTTATAACATGTCTGGTAGAACAACAGTTGCTCCCATATTCACGTTTAAAATTACAGGAGGAAGTAGGTTTCACATGCACACAGTGCGGGACACAGAGAGGGCTGCATGAAGAAAGTGAATTATTTACATGTTTAGCATTACCCACTTCAGCTGAGTTGCCTTTGCCCACTAAGTCCCAAGTCTGCTCATTTACTACGACCACTGGGGAGACTGAATTAAGCCGGCAAACACCAAAGCTTGTGCTAGACGCACGCCTCACAGAGGACAGGTGAGAGGCACTGGGGAGCAGGCTGGGGGGAACAGTGCTGTGACATGCAAAAAGGTATCAAAGCCAGGCAGCTCAGCTTGAATCTCATGCCGTCATTACTTCTTGGCAAAGACAGCTACTGAATACAGGCAAGTAGAATCTAAGTCTGCATGCCACTAAAGTTTATTTCCCAGGCTAAAAGGCTTGTTTGCCAAGTCTTCAATTATTGCAATCACTGTTTATCCCAGAGCAGAGGCTCCACATCCTTCCCAGTACTCAGATTTGGGGGAGTTTGTGGGACAGGCACTGACATTTAATGTTTTACCTCACTGTAGCTCTGCTGTGCAGATTTCTTCCTTTTCCTTAGCTGTGCCCAGAGAGAGCATTTAAGGCCAGCAATTACATATGCACAGCACATCTTCTTTCTATTGTGTACTATGCTTTTTCAAAGTTTAATAAGCCTCTGAAAAAAATGAGCATTCCTGTTCAGTTGCATTTGGGTGTAATGGAGATTTTTTTTATTTTTTGCAGGGGTTGAATTAATTCACTCTAGCACCCTGCCTATGCAGATATAGTGCTACCTCTATCCCCGCACATGGAAAAAACAATTTGTGGCATCATTGATTTGCATTGTAGCATCCCTGAAAGCCCTGTCACTGACTAAGCAACACCTTCGTATCCAAACAACTCAAGAAGAACATCTCCAGCCAATGAAGGGAAGTTTTTACTTTTACTTTTTAATCTTTGGTTTGGGGACAAAGCTTATTAGCTTCAGGAATGACTTTCCTCCATGTACTTTACATAGTGCTAACCATAAGAAAAACTGATGCTAGTCCACAGAAAAATAAAGTCCAGCGGGGGAAAAAAAAGAAAAAAGAAAAAAAAAAAAAGAACAACAACAAATACCATATTTGCTTCTTGCTTTAAAGCTTAGAAAAGTGTGGAGAAGGCAGGCAGGAAGGCTGGCTATTTGACTAACTTATGTCATATGGAACAATAGCTTCCCAGTAGGGATGCACAGGGTTGATTTTCTGCTCATATACACTGGCATGTGAGGACCCTGCTGAAGGAGGGAGGAAGGACACTGCCACAGGGCCATTTCTTTGCAGCACGGACACTAAGAAAGAACTGGGGCTTATGAGCCCCACACAGCAGCTTCATAGCTACAGTGAAAATATACATGTACTTCATGGCTTCTCTGTCACATACCCACACTCACAGTCCCACCCAGCATTCTCAAGACTCTGGCTATCTACAACTGAAGTAATTATCCAAGGGGACACAGGTACAGGACAAGTCAGTAAAACATGTCTACTTTGACACGTGGCTACCTCTTTTGTCCAGATGAGCATACTTAGGTAAACTGTGACTAAAATTGGACAGCAGAGAGGTCAGGGTGCAGGATGGCCAGCAACACGGAAGACTCTGGTTTCAAGAAATGCCAAGTGTTGCTAGAAATGACCCCCATCACTCAAGACAGCTTTTTCCCAGATGTAAATGATGTAACTCCCAAATGATTCTCGTTAACATTTTGGTTATTTGCCTTTTGTGAAACTCCAACATACAGCTTTCATTGCTAGAACAGTGTCAGATCTTAATGTGGAAGGTTTTATGTTTCTACAGGTAATTACTCAGCAGAAGTTTGGATTCAAGACCGAAGTCTTCAAAATATGCTATCTCCCCAGAGCATGGAATGCATCAGTGGGACTGTAACAAGAAGCTGCTCTGCTTAAGCCTGATACGCTAGAGCCTAAATTCTTGTTACAGGTACTTAAACCACATTGCAGGCACACTTCAAAGGAACAGAAAGGAAGACAGTTAACACAAGATTGTATAAGCCCTTGAGATACCTTCTGTTTTGTTCTCCTCATGAAGGGCACCAGTCTAGAGTTTCTGATGACCAGTGAATCCTTCCTTCCTCACTGAGCTAACTAACACAGAAGTCTGCACATGCCTGCCCACAACTCTGTAAAACAGGAAAGAAGCATTTGCCCTTCTGAACCCCATGGACATGCAATGCACAGTATGTTCTTGCCTTAATTATTCAGCCATGTGCTTGCAGGGCTCCTGGCAATTCCTGTAATTGCCGTTAGTTGATTTACATGTCATATTTTGAGCTCTAGAGATAAGAGCAGAAGTTGCCTGCAGGTTTGAATCCTTTCGGAACCATTGTATATCATGGCAGGGAAGGTAGATGAAACAGTTCTATGACAACAGAACAGCAGGAAGAAAGTTCCCTCCAGTAGTACTGCAGCTTCTGTTACATACATCAATGACTAATTTGGACTACTGTAGCTTCACCTAGGCCAATACATTTGCATTGGGAAGAAAAATTATGCCAGTGTCTACACTAAGGCCTGTTCCCTGCTTGTTGTAGAAACTTGTGCCTTTTAAATATACATTGGTGAATTCAAAGTAAGCACGAGGAATATTGATATTCTCAGCCAGCCAACAATGAGACAGATTCCAATAGCATTACTGGCAGGTTTCTGACAGTCTGTTACTTCAGTGGTGCTACTGGATGAAGCATGTACCACTCAGCACAAGTCTACCCAGCATTAGTTATTCACCCATTACATTATGTGAAGGACCATCCTTTAAACCGCCAAAGGCATATTCAAAAGGCAATACATATGCAGAGTTATGGGTATGATTCTGCCAAATACTGGCACACAGCTTTCACTCCCTATTCAGGATATCTTCTGTAATATCTGCTTAACTTTAAAGACATGCTTAAGTCTTAAAGAAGTTAGAATTAAAGGCCATTCTTTGAATAGCACATCCTTCTGTCTAGCACATCCATTAGATGAGAGCTCTAGTACTTACCAACAATGCATGCTATTACTTATTGACTCACCAAAAAGAAGTTCCTTCAATACCTCTTCATGCAAATTTTAATCATTTATTCAACATTAAACCTTTCATTAGGCTGTTCCTAGGAAGCAGGGTGAAGAGGCCATTAGTAATACAGTAATAGACCCAAACCCTGTTAGAAAAATGACACTTTCACTTCAGTAGACTGACATATACTGATGTAGTTAATATGATTCTTACGTTCTAAGTACAAAAAGATACTGCACTGGGTTTTGTAACACCCTTGATGATTGTTCATCAGAGCTGTAATTTGTACGTGTATGCTACAGTTAAAACTGTACAGCAGTGTCTATGAGAAAGTTTGCTGTTTACAGTAATTAGTATGTGACACTTTCATTTTTGCTACTATGAAATTTTTGTCAGAAAAAAATTCATCGCTCATTTGCATCTAGTGCAGGGCAACAGACATTTCTTAATTTCATTTAAGAGTATGCTGAGGCAACTCCTAGAACAATGCGTTTGCAGTACTGAAACACTGAACAAGCAGATGAACCATAGTAACAACTGCTTGTATTAATTACATACCAAGTTGACAGGCAGAGAACTGGACTCGTTGAATGCACACACGAACCTGTAGTATCTAGCACACGCCAACCTGTAGTATCTCGCAATAAGCCTGCCAGAAGCATAAACAATGCTGTTCCCTGGGGTATTGCAAACTGCTATCCCTTTACATTTTTCTTCCAACAAACTTGTGCAGACTCCAAGGTACAAGATGGGCTGCAGAGAAATCAAGTAATATAACCATCATAAGCAAGAAAGGTGGCAAGCAGGAACAGTCATGAAAAGAGGAAAAATACTATTACATGCAAGTTGTCAAAAGAGTGATCAGAAAACAGATTTTAGACACTATGTGGAAAAAACTGAGCTAAAGATTAAAAGAGTACCACGGCTAGACCTTGATGACTTGAAAAGAGCTTACTTGAGCTTGAATTGAAACAAAAGCTCTCCCATTTATACTAGTAATGGAACAATAATCTAACCTCTGGGCAAAGTATGAGAGCAAGGCACATCAGAGATGAAGTGCAAGATGTGTAAATTCTAATTCTCAGTCCTAGAAGTGAAGTGCTTTTATCTGAGGAGGTTATTGTAAACAGTATTATTTTAGTAGCTTTTCAAAAGACAACTGCTACACAAAAATGCATACTGAAACAAGGTACTTTTCTCTATCTGAACTTTGCCTCGACATAAGAAATACTGTGCGTCATTTATTTAAAAATGTTGGAAAACCAACAACTCTTAAAGCATAGCCATGCATTTCAACGTTTTATGCTTTTAAAATGCCAAAATAATCAACTGATCCCTCCTGTGAAAAGCTATTGAGTCTCCTGTGAAACTGGAAGCACAACCTGTGTGAGCTCATCTCTGCTTCATGCATTCAGAAATATGGACGAACTCAATTCCAATTTTAATATCTATGGTCAATGTAGTCTGTGCATCTCTCACAAGCTGAAAAGAGAGAATATTCACAGAGACTCTTTTCAATAAGCAAAAATGTACCTGAATTGCTTTGGAGACATAATATTCACTATTTAAAATGACCATGTAGAAATTGCTGTGGTAGAAATGCAGACAGCAGACAACATGGTGCAGTGAACTTCATGGGCAATGGTGATTGCCATTTTTAGGAATATTAAATTTCACAAGCCTCAGTGCTCTGCTCTGTGACATTGATGATAGCTGGAACAATGAACAAGCTCTTGCTAAAGACAACGTGACTCAAGGACGGCTGCTCATACTCAGCTCTGCTATTCAGGAACCATCCTGAACATGAAACACTAGAAGAAAATGATAAACTCTCCTTATGCGATGACCATTTAAATTCCCAAAACAGGCTTCTGGAGTCCCACTCCCTCTCTCCCATCTCTGAGCAACTCACCCAATGTGGTATCAGATCCGCAACGTGAGCTAAGGTACAGCTCAGGAACATGTTTTCTGTCAAGTATCGCCACTTTCCTTCTCTTCTCTTCAGCAGAAATATTTGACCAAGCTGAACTGCATCACAACACAAATATTGTTCATGATTTTTTCCCCATAGTATTTAATTATTATGTCCCTTTTTCTGCCAATAAAGACCTGCATAAACACTCCACCAACAAAACCCCCTTCCCCACAATCTGCTCCAATTTTCACTTCTTGTTTTAGTCTACTCAAGTCCAGGAAATAAAACAGGAGTTATATAACTTTACCTTCAAACATTGAGATATTGAAAACATACATTAGAAAAAGGGAAAAGTCACAATAGGGATGTGGCCACAGACGGAAATCCTCCAGAGAACACATGTCAGTAGAAGCTTGCTAATTTGCTGGGGCAATTTCTCTTTGCTTTTCTATTGCCTTAGATAAGCAAACAGAGAAGAAAATAACTGGCACAGAATGCTAACTTCAGGCCCTCTGAGGGCTGGAGGAGCTCACGTATGGCATTTACCTGCTGCAAGGCAGCACCCGGTACCTGTGGTGCTGTCAACGCCCGCAAACACAGGAGCAATGCCGCCTTACCGCCACCAGCAGGCCGACGAGGACAGGTTAGGAGCCGGGCAGCAACGCCTGAGCCCCACAGCGGCCCGAGGGCACCAGCCCTGGAAGCAGCGCGGCTCCTGCGTCTCCCTCAGCCGCTCCCGCCTCAGCCGCTCCCGCCTCAGCCGCTCCCGCCTCAGCCGCGCCCATCCCCACACACACTGCCATGGCGAGGCCCCTGAGCGCGTCCCAGCGACCTGCTCCTGTGACATTTGGGTCATTCTGAGCATTTTCAGCTCCTCTCTCACAGCCCCTTTCAGCCCCACAATGGTCTCCTCTCGTCCTTCACAACGGATTTCCTTCATCCTATTGACACCTTTTGGGATTTAAGAAGCCCAGAAAAAGCAACATGCTGAAGGGAATTGAGAATAACAACACCAAAGCAAAGAGCCTAGTCAGTCTGTCCTAATGTAAAAAACAAAACCAGAGCAAAAGAAACATAAAAGACAACACTAACTAATGAACAGTGATTTCCTCTTAACTGCCCCAGTTCTGGCTTCAGTTGGAGAGGTCTCTTCCACCTCGGTACCTGCTCCTTGTGGGCTTGCACTCTGCAAAGGGTTTGCTGACTTCTAAAACTAATGGAGATTTATGGACAGCATCCCAATAACCTTTCCAGTATACCTGGAGAAATGTTGGTGCTTGCCCTTGAAATTCTCCCCACAGAAACGTCTCATTTGCTCTATAGAAGACAGCAATAAATTCAGTGACATACTCAGCACGGACAGATCCCGGACCAAGTGTAATTTTACTGACATGCATGAAGTTACATCAGAATTGATTCACCCCACTAAGACTTCAGCTTGTTCCCCACATCCCTGTTGCCCTTCAAAATGGTGTGCGCAGTCAGCCTGCAAGGACAGTTTCACTGCTTGTTCAAACTCACTAAAATGTGCTCCCACCGCTGGGCAGAGCTGGCCCACATGCCCAAGTTTGCTCAGTGCCTTGGGAGGTTGTTAAGGGTCTCACTCCACTGCCACTTGGCACATGCAGACAGGCTGTACAAAACTTTCGGCATGCCAGAGAAATGCAGACGGCTTTTCCTGAGATTGCTTTTGCAAGCGTTATAAAGCCTCCAGATCAGATCTGGAGCTCTTCTGTTTCATGGAGTAGGACTTAGTGACCCAGAGAATCTAAGTAATTTTGGTGAGCATGCTCCTGCAAATCACTCATTTTAAAAAAAGGGGGGAGGGAGGAGTTGACTTTCCAAAGTTGCTCTTCTTTTTGGTAGTGAGGCAGTGTGCCCTTGGCGTCTTCTGATCAGTGGGACATTCAGCAGTAAGCACTTTCTTTGAGTTTCATCAATATTTTCAAGAGAGAGAAGAGAACTTCACTCCTTTTTGAGTACCACTCAGACTAAGATGAAAAGCTTGTGAAGCTGCCAATTACATAACCTGAACTGCCTTGTCAGTAAAGAGCTTTGCAGGATGCATTCTTGCTTCACAAGATGGAAATTCAGCTTTTATTCAAGTGGTTTGATTTGGTGACTTCACTGTTTAATGCATGTAGCTGCTGTGATCAATCAGAAGCAATAACTGAAAGGGAGATTGCACAAATTAATTCTCCTACCAGGAGAATGTGCTGAATATGCTCCATCTCCTGGATAACATGCCAGCGTGACCATTTCAAGACAAGGGTTGATGCAGACTGCACTGGTGACAACATATGCTTACCCTGCATGACAGAATTCCAAGCTGAGATATTGGACAGGCCACCAGTAGATTCCCACAGAGCAGTGGGCACATCAGATCTGGCCTGGAAGTTGTATAGCCATGTTTGTGCTGAATTGCATCCAGATTAGTAAAACATGTCCCCTGACTTACTAGTTTGGGCCCTCTACCAAGTCATAGACAGCCATACTGTTTCCCAGGCTAAAATGACTTGTATACAGCTGACTGGGTCACTCAGAAACAGCATTTCTTTTCTCCCTGATCAACACGGGTATGAGGACTGGATTTGAGTGCCTTAGACTGCAAAGCCTTTGGGACAGGAGCAGTCTCTTGCTTACAAGTCTGGGTGGTACCTTCCATAACAGGAATGCACAAGCGTTCCTGAAGCTTGAATGTGACAGCTTTTCCTTCTGTAAAAGTAGATCAAAGCAGTTTAACTGCTGTTCTGACAGAAACTAAAAGAGAAAAACTATCAGTAAAATGTATCCAAAGGAAAAACAATGCTGAGCTTATTAGCCAAGTTGCATGCAAGCTTAAAAATTATCAGTCTAGACCTGGAAATTTATGTTCAGAGCCACAAATTCAGAGTTAATTTATTATGCAGTAGATTTCCAGCTCCACTGAGCTTAATGGGATTTGTTATTCTGTTAAATGGGCTTTTCCCTCAGAGCACCTTGTTTCATTAGACTATGTAACAGAGGCTTGCATGAATGAGGTGTGTAAACAATACAGCAACACACCACCTGCCCCTTTGTTTTGCGCACCGAAGTGCTAATTCCTCTTACAGACTGTGGCTGCACGTGTACTGCACTCCATGCACAGGAAGGCATGCATGCACCATGGTCATGGCTGCAAGAGGAGGCAGTGGGATTTCTCTTTGCTGAAAGCCAAGAAGAAGCAGCAAGGAATGTTACAGATCTCTTGAGAGAGGTTTTGACTTGCTAATGGTCTCCAGTGTGTTTAGAGTTCAAAATTGGACCTAGCTTGCTTGCACTGTGTTGACAACACATTCTCCATGAGCCAGCTAGCATTTGGGGATGTGCCAGATGTATACAGAACTGTCTATAATTAAAAACACTTTGATTCATAACAGTGTTAAGTGGATCTAACAAAATCAAGGCCCTGAGACTCTCTCTGTCTCCTGTAAAGTATCTAAAATCCAAGTGTCAAAACAGAGAAGTCCACAAGGAAGGAGAAAGACCAAACTTCATTTCAGAGAGGTGAAGCCAAGGCAGTGAAACAGCACATGACCCTGGTAACAAATCCAGGAGTCAACCCAAGGCCTGCTTGTTCATTCAACACCTGAATGAAACTCCTTTTATGATGGTCCTCATAGGACCCAGACTAGATACTGTTCTCACATCCATCTCTCTGATGAGAGAAGAGTTCCTCCCTCTCCAGGGCTAATTGGAAAATTAATTTTTCTGTTAACTTTCATTTTTTGTAACAGAGTTCTTTGCCATTCTGAGCAGCAAGTTGAGCGTAAATGCTATAACCCTTAGTCAGGCAATGCATCCATTAAGGAGACATTTTGCACTTTTTTATGATACGATTTTATACTACACAACTGACTGACCTTGATATTCCCACTGTTTACAATCATTTAATTTTTATACATAATACGATGTTTTCCAAGGAAAATTTATAAGCAATTTCAGCAGCTATTAGACATTGCCAGTGAAACTCCATTTATGATGAAGAACAGAATAAAACTCATGGAACTGTCAAGGAAAACAAGAAAGTCAATGTCTAAATTCCTGACAGCATCAATAACAACAAATCTAGTGTGAAATGGCATGAGTTTTCCCCAGATATCCATTTTGTAACTTGTATAGAATAGAAATCTTGCTGGAAATAAAATTAATGTACAGAACAAGGACTGAACAAATTCATAAAAGCTGCAGAACTCAAAAAGAAATTGGTTCTTTCTCTGTTGCTTTCATTTGTGTGTATATTCATGACTGTGTGTAAATCTAAATACATTCATAAGCCTGAGGGCAATGTTGATTCAGAAACACAAAACAAAAATTAAAGAATCAATGACCTCTTGAAATAAATGACAGAACTCCCTTCATTTCAGCAGAGACAGAATTTTTCACCCACTATTTGGGCCAAACTTATCAACAGCCAAAAGACAGTAAATTTGACTTTGGAAATCCAGTGAACAGGAAGAGAAAAGTGGTCCTTGGATTGTCTGTCTATTTGGTAAATCTTTCCTGAAAATGTATCAGACAACACTCCAGACTTGCTTCCCTACCCTCACCTCATCATAATCTGGTGAACCCTCTTTCTCTACTACCCCAGAGATAGCGTAAGCTCCTTAAGTAGATGTGTCAGTCCAGAGTTTGGTGAGGAAAATACATGTCTTAGTGTGAGATAAGCCAGATCAGAATTTACTTTAAAGATGTGAAATGATTTCACACTTACTTTGCATTAGGAGTGTGCAGCGAGGGAATCAATGCAGGCCAGTTTATGTGGTGCACATCCCAGGTACCACACACTGCTTACTTCCACATGGAGACAAGCCAATATTTGTTATGATTCCATCTGTGAAGTTTTTTCTTCTCATTCTTATCCTTGCAGCTGCCATCCTGAGATATAAAGAAGAAACAGTGTCTTTTATTTCCAGATAGAGGCACTGAGAAAAACAGAGACAATAATTCAACTTCTTTAATCTATACTGGTTTCAGGGCCTGAGTTACAGAGAACACAGATGTCATGAAGTGTGCAATGAAGCCTGCCAAGATATCTGTTGATCTCCCATGGTGGCCCACCAGTGCCTGCATGACAATGGTGTCCTTGCAGTTTATGTAGCTGTAGCTGCTCTGGACCATGCACAGAAAAGCAATCTGGATGTCAGCAGCAGCTCCCTCAGAGACCAAGAAGCCTGGATGATTTCACTGATGTTGCCTATGCATATTGTTAAAGGACTGTGTTTGGAAGATGGCCTCAGAGGTCCCAGTCACTGCCTTGGCTCCATGGACTTGGCCATCCCAAGCCACCTAACCACAGCCTGGGGAGGGAGGCTGCAAGTCTGCATGGGGATAGACATTCTCTTGAACCCACAGGGGTTCCTGAAGTAGCCTGTGAGGATGGTCATGGCATGGCATTCCCTGTACAGTTGCCTTGCATTTCTGGAAGTTTTGCACTCACTGCTGTTCATCCTATATGCACTGGGTGATCCAGTCATCCCTAGCCAAGCTTGTCTACAGCGCCCAGAACCCCTGGCTCAGTGGGGCAAAGTGGATGTAGTGGCACAGCACAGCAAAAGGCTACTCCATCTGCTTCACTGAGGAAGACAAGGTGCAGCAGGACAGGCACTGGCTCATTTCAGAAGACTGCCTGATCCCACAGATGAGCCTCCTTTCTACTGGCATGAGCCCAGCTCTTCTCTCTCCTTGTTCCTGTGACACAGAGCTGCAGCAATACCAAACAGCCACCAGACAGGTAGGATTTAACACCCTCATAACGACAACAATGCTCTTCAGGCAGAATCAAAGCCACTGCAGAGCAAAGCCCTAGCTTAAGGTGGAATGATGCATGTGTGGGACAACCTGAACTGCTCTATTTTTTTCTGGTATTTATGTTTCATTAGCTAGCAGTTCAGAATGGCTCTGGGAGTAAATCCCTCCTGGATGAGTCCCAAGGTCACTTCCATAGCTGCAGGACTAAGAAATGCACTGAAGCCTGGCCAGTTGATAATCTTCTGCCTCGCTCACACCAATTGAATCCTTTCTTCTTTTGGATGAACTTATGCCAGAGCTAGCTAGACTGTAGGCCCCTGTTAAATAATGATGATTATGTTCTTTTGCTCACTGCAGACAAAGAATTATAGCCCCTCATTTAGAACTCATTTCAAAACCATGAGATTCTGTAATTGAAAGTGGCTGAAGCTAATTTGATAACCCAGTTCTGAACACAGCCAACTAACTACTTTCCCTTTGTCCTTTCAACAGTAATGGCCTTGTCAGGAAACTCTTCTGTGCTACTTTTAAGAGGGCAATTATGATGGAGGTTGAAAACTATTGTTCTGTGACAGGCTGCAATCTCAACATTGCCTTCAGGTTTTCAGCAAGGCCAGAGGCATGGCAGAAGGTTCAAATGCCCTCCAGACACATCTGCCCACTGAAACAACTGCCCCGCACTCACTGTCTTGGATGACTGGCTCTAGAGCATGCCCCAAAATACAGAGCTCCATCCAGGAGCATGTCTGACACTTCTCAAGCCTACACCAACATGTGCTGGGTTCCCCCAGGGCAGATGGGAGGGAGAAGTGTCTCTGCCTTTATTCTTGCTGGTAGCTCCCTCAGACACACTCCACGGTTGACCCTTGCCTACTAAAATCCCTTTACAGGACACATTGAAGGCTTCTCCTCACTCACAGCCACCTTCAGCTCACTGTACGGGGAGGCTGCACTAATGTTTAGATATAGCGAATGCCACTCTTGGGCAAAACAGGCAGGTCACACTTAGACTGCACAGGTGGGAAGGAGAGGAACTGTCTACCCTCACGAACAGCTGTACATGCACAGAATACCGCAGGGGCACACTCATATTTTCACATGCACTGCTGACTGCATTGCTAAGATCCTCTCAGTTAGGAGTACACTCACAAGCAAAGAATAACAAGGGCTTTCTGCCCTCGGAAAGGTTAAAACAGCCTAAGCAGGCACTGCAACAAAAGCTAGAAGATAAAGCCTTAATTTGATGCCCACCTAGTGCTCTATCTGCAAAACTGCTGACTCACTGCTTTGCTCTTGTGATTAACAGTCTTGACCACTGAACGCATTAACTCTGGTACAAGCATCAGTGCAAGAAGCCCCATTACCTCAAATTCCTGCCTGTCTCATTTTCATATCCTCACCCAGGAGTGCAGTGGGTGCTGGAGATGAGAGCAGCTTTCTCTGTACGCCACTTTTGCAGTGAGCATGAAGGGGAATTTGCTGATTGCAAGATACATATCTTTGGTATCTAAATAAATTTTTCTTGGTGTTTGTAGGATTCTGGGCCTTCCGCATGGTAAAAGGAAGAAATGTAAATAAACAGCAAACGTAGCCTAGAGCTGTGCTCATATTGCTCTGGCTGTTGTAATAATTAGCATAAGCAAATTGCTAAACTGTGTGCTGTGATAAAATGATGGATTACAGCATGGAATAAATCATTAACACATTGATTAGCAGCACATGCCTTCAAAATCACTATCTAAGCAAATTCTGAGGATTGTGTGAGCTTTGCAAATGTTACAAGCACTGCCTTCCATAATCAAGAATCAGGACATATTAATACATAAATCACTGAAATACAAAATTAAATTTTAACTATTAAAGTCAGTTCTCAAGTGTTTCTGATACATTCTGTATCTGTTTGCATGGGTTCCTGTTCTGTAACCCCTGTACTCACATAGAGGGGGCTGAATCCATGGCTGTTTGAGGCAGGGTCCAAGATGCAGGGATCTACCTCCACGTTTCCAGGTGCACATCCCCTTCCTTTTTTATCCATATCTCTGCTGCATGTATTCTAAGCATTTGACAGCATTGGATGGTGAGATAGTGTGTCCATACCATGCAATGTATACCTCCTGGCATAGAAAAGGATAATTAATAAATATATAAATATATAATAGAACGTGAATAGTAGCCTTTTTTGTTGTTGTTGTTGTGTATGATAGTTTTGCTTTGAATGTAGTGGTAATTTGATTCTCCTCTATCTATTAAATGAAATGTTTCCCTGCACTTACATATCACAAGGATTTCCTGACCAGTCTATGTGGTTCACTGGCAGCATCTGCTGCTAGGTATTCCCTCATGATGGCTTTAATAATCAAAGCAGCTCTGCTTTTGCCAAAGCTAATAGCAAGAGACTTCACTTCTCATTCAGTACAAGTGCTCAGTAGTTTATAAAATTACTTATTTGAATGGGTTTCCTTTTATTAGGATTAGCAGGCCAATCTCACCCCCCCTCCCCATTCCTTCCCCCTTGTTTTAAATAAGACGAGACACACATATTGAATTTTAATACATCATTGTAACAAAAATGTGTATGTCAATAGTGGCTACCTGCTGTGAAAAAGAAATACAGGAGCCTACCCCATAGCTCTATGTCAGCACGTTTACCTAATCCCAGAGGATTCCCAAATTCATTATCAGCAGTACATAAAATCAATACAAGGCTGTGATTTCACTTACTGACTTTGGGTACTGCCACAGTGGAGATTAGACACGTAGGCCTTGCTGTGGTAGTTACAGACATAAAATAACACACATCTCACAAGCTCTGACAGCCAGGAGGATAAAGGCACGTCCAGAGCAGTGAAGTGCAGGGACACCAGAAGCTCCGTTTGTGTTGCAGAAATGCTCGGTCTATTCCCTCCCCACCATTAACCCACTCAAAACTCCTACGTGGTAGGGGAAGGAGTGGAGCCACAAGTTTAGTTGTTCTGATTATTTTACAGATCCTACCACACACACCCAGGTCATAAATGTGTTTTGGGGTCCTGCAGTGGACTAGAATGGGAAGAAGAGAAAGAGCTGAAAATGTTTGTAGTTCATTTGCCAGAGCTGAGTATGTCAGGGATTCCCTCACTTTCACTGTCAGATTAAATCATGGATGTGGAAACTAGTGACCAGTGACTCCAAGGTCTGCGTCTATAAATGAAAGAGTGTTTCAATAGGGGGGTAATTTATTTCACTTAAGTAAACCCACTGGTATTTGCTATGAATGTATTCGGTAAAATGCCCTTTTAATAAGTAAAAGAATACCTTTCAAAATTGCAGAAGATTTGCAAATGTGATCTTCAATTCCTGTAGTTCCTTCTCCAGTTCAGTTCCAGCTGCAAGGCAGCTCTCAGAAATGAGAGACAAAGTGTTCTTCTCCAAGGAGAGTCCATTTTATGAGTGCCTGGTTGTATGCTTAGCTGCTCACTGCTTCTCTCTCAAAATCTAGTATCTCATTGGATTTTTTTTTTTCAAATTAATTGGGTACTTTTATACATAGTTCCAAGAGTTACCTCTCAGGACAGCATTAATTTTAATAGCATCTTAAAATGACAGATTTGAGATATGCCTCTAACACTGAATATATGTAATTAATAGATTTTCCTCTTGCTGCACTTGCTTGGCACTACATTTGTCATGGCAGTGGTCCTGCTTTGGCACCATTCTCATCCATTCCTCATCCAATGATTTTTATTTCATAACATATCTTTCACTAGCAGTATAATTTCTGCATTGCCATACAGGCAATGTCATATACTTAAATTCTTCATAAACATTTACATCAGCATCTGTCTGTGTTAGACATCAAATGTTCTTTTCTGGAGGAGTCTGCAGTTTCACCTGCTATTATGGTATATCATCTCCCAGAAACAGTCTCAGAAATATCTCTCACAAATTTAAGTGTCATAACTTGCCTGAACAGCCTTCACCTAAACAGATGGAGGAAATTGTCCTGATTTTTTGGCAGCCATAAGGATTGTTCAGGCTGCAAGCAAAGTTGATGAATAACACGGCAACCAGCCCCTTTGCTAGACAGCCCCTCTCAGACCAACCAGACTAATAGCTTAATAGTACAAGTCCTTATTTTCCCATTTTTATTCAGATCTTCTCATTTCTCCTTTTTTTTTCAAGAAGTCTGGAGAACATGTTGGTAGCTGTTTGAAGAATACCTGATGTTTCACAGTGACACAAAGCAGCGCAGTACTCCTTACATTTGTCTTCCATCTTCTTTGACTTAGAAAAGCCAGTCTGTTAAGGCTAGGCTTTTTGTACTTATCCAAATGGGGTTTGAACCTAAAAGCCATGCAAGAGCAGAAACAGTTTGTTGCCCTTAACCACATAGGACACCACAGAGTAATGTAGACAGAGAAAATCTTAAAGTCAGGAAAAACAATCACATTTCTCAAAATTGTTTGAGTGATTTCATTTCAGTACTTGCACACTTGTTTTGAGCACTGCCATGTTGGCAGTGGCCAAGAACAGCACAAGTCTGTGGAGCTGAAAGCACTCACTGCGCTCTCCTGCACACTGCAACTCTTTGGTTAGCTGCTGTTCCACAGTACTAGTGCTCCTTCTAGAGCCACCCAGAATTAGATCAAACGAAGAAGAGAAAACAAACCCACGGACACATGCTTTACACTACAAAGTGATTGCTTCAATGTTTTACTTACTCAGGTTCTTCTCTCATTGGAGACCAGCAGCAGACTGCAGCCGAAGACCTGAGGCTATCCAGCTGGGACAAGGAGCAGATAGGGAACAAAGTAGATGCTGCAAAAGGGCTCCCGTTGTCTGCCCTATCTTCTTGCTGTTAAAAAAGCAATGGGACAGTGCCATTCAGAGCAAGGGGAGGAATGCAAGGCAGTAAGGCTCGTATGGCTCTGTGGGTTTCCCTTTCCTGGGCTGTTCACACCACTTCAGCACCTGCCAGCAGCTAGCGACCAGCAGCCAGCTCACGCCTACAGCAGCGAGAACAATTTCAGGCCGCAGCACTCTTCTTAGGCAGAAGGATGTAAAATTGTCATGCATTAAATATTCTAGTTGATGAAAAGCTTCTTCTATTGAAGCAATGCCATAACTACCTCTGACTTCAATGGAACAAGTATTTTTCCCATCCTTCTACTATCTCACTGATCAGATCTGTTTTCTGTTGTCACCCATTCTTTTCCTCTGAGGCCTTCCCAAATTTTTTTTCTGAGGAAACAAACTGATTTTGTATCTTCTAGTTTTAACACTCCTGTAATATAATTGTATTCTTTGTCCTAAAAGGAAACACTGACAGTATGTGTTTCAGGTTTTCCATCTTGCACAGTTCATTTTTGTAGGAATCAATAAAGGTCACGCTATTTAAAAATGCCCAGCCTGACCAGAGTGCAGAAAAGACCACAGAACTGCTCAGGGTTTCCACAGTGATGCATGTTTTTGTTGCTTTTTTTTTTTTTTTTTTTCAGCAGCAGATGGTAGGGCTGACATCTGCAAAAGCAAAGGGCACAGCTGGGTTACATCTCAGGTTATGGAAAGCAACAACATCTACTATCTGTCACCTGTTTGGACTACATAATTCACCTTTCTCTGAGAACAAAGTGCTTCCCCTATGCATAGAAAATGACTGCATGTTTCCTATTTATAACAAAAGTGATGCCTCATACCCCAGAGGAGACAGAAGAGCAATGGCCTATAACGTTAACAACCAAGGATGACACTCATAACAAAAAGTAAAGCTACCAACATTCAAGGTGTTTTCTGCATTCTGGAATTAAAACTCTTTTTGTGAAAGACGTTAGTCTAAAAGCAGCAGTCAGTATTTTGACAAAAAAAAAAAAAAAAAAAAAAAAAGGCAATGCTTTTTCCCATGGGAATGAATATGCTTCACGATTGCATCCCTGTTTAAAGCAATGAGGATGTTGGTTCCTGGCTGGAGCACTGCAGGGCCTGTGAGGGTGAAGAGGGTAGGGGGAACAGATGCCCACATGCCACAACTCCGGGTGGCTGTCCTCCCTCCCCAGCTGGCTGCAGGTACTGACGATCATTTGACTCAAACGGAGGTGAAAACAGCTTTTGGTCCTAGTGACAAAGTTAACAAGCAAACCAAAAGAGAGCATACAGTAAGTTTCAAACCACTGAAGAGAAACTGGTGTATTTTACATCGCAATCATTCTATTCTTTCTGGTGTTACTGTCCAGAATTAAAATGAAAAGGTCTTTTCATAGCTCTGTTGTGATTCAGTCTGTGCCAAGTGCTTCCCAGTCTGGATTCCACCCCAGGTATTTTACTTCTGTGACATTATTTGAATGTACTGACCAAAATATACAATATTGTAGATAAGGAACATCTGTGGAGAATTATATTCTTGAATGCAGAACAAACAGTTGATGCTGTCAGTTGCTCTAATCTCTGCACCAGCTATGTGCATTCAGAGCAGTTGATAATGCAATTTGGTGTTTCCCTAGAAGCAGGCGGAAGGGCATGCACTTTCAGAGGAGTAGATGGCATGACTGCAAGAGCACCCCAAAGTTCAGTCCCACCCCCTTATTTGTACTCTATTAAAGATACTCTGAATGTGTGCTTTCTGTCAGGGACTTTTCTGCATGCTGTTGATAATGTTGCCTTGTTCAGAGGGGTCAGCAAGAGCAGTACAGAGTATTTTCCAATGAAATGGGCAGAATTACTTAGCTAAGTCCTTTTATTTAAAAAATAAAAAAAAATTGCTTAACATCTCAGCAAAACAAGATCTCTTTGGCTTGATTCAATCTCGCATCTAAAAACAAAAAGGGCATGAATGTGAGTGGAATCCTGTCCTTGGAGTGAGAAATAAACCCAGAAGTGCTTTTAAGCCATTCTCTTACCTCTAGAAAAGCTGCCTCTAGATTTTAACTCCTGATTTCATAGTTCAGCACTGAATTGCTCACACCCTGATCAGTTTTGATTTTTCATGTGATGTATAGCATGATGTCAGCAGTGTGGCACTCCACAGCTTGATGTGACACTGTAGGACTGCTCACAGACTTCAAGAGGGTCCAGGAAATCCTACAAAATAGCAATGAGATAGGATATAAGCAAAATCTGCAGTAGTTTTTCATGTATAAATAATTCACACTAAAGCTGTCCTATCACTGTCTTGTTATCATTTTATATATAGCTAATATTAGTAACTACCAAGAGAGTAATACTATACCATTAGACAAATGATCTCCATCCCCTAAATCAGCAAGGCAGTTGATACCCAGCTCATGTCAGCTACTGATAAGGAGAAATGACAAAGCACAACAACAAAGCACAACATTTGGCAACAGAAATATTTCTGTGGCTCAGATGAAAAAATCCAGAAGTAGGATTTTCACACATACCTCGTGTCTGAGGGTGTCCCCAGCCTCTAACTGGACTTGCAGAAATGGATGCTCTAGAAATTGGGAAAGTTCTCCCCATTCCTGTTTGTCAAAGCAAGACCTGTGTGACTGCAGCACTGAAATATGGGCTGGGACACCCCCTCAAACAAGAAATCAAGGCACTGTCCTGTAATCTCAAAAGAAATTGGGATCTATATTAGCAGACACTGTAACTACCACAGAGAACATCTCAGAAGTCAAAACACGTGTTTTAACAGCCCAGGGACTTTGTAACCAGTGCTATCTCCAGCGACTCTGGGAGGAAGGGTGCCAGGATCTCATCCTCTACAGTTACAGAGCAAGATCCTGAATTCCTGGCGTTTAGAAACAACAGAGCAGTCCCCAGCTGTTTTTCTTGTTTTCTCTGTCAGATGGAGAAACTTTTCCAAAGCAACTGCCTCGGCACAATAGATGGATGATGGCTTGCACAGTAGGGTAAGAGCAGGAAGCAATGAACTGGCTGGCTGGATTAATACCATCATTAAATAATAGCAATGTGTATTTCAGAGCCTCATTTTGCAGGGCTCCAGACCTCATTTTATGCTTTTGATTCACTCTCCCCTTATAACAAGCCTGTACCTTACTTTGCACTACTCTGTATTTCGTTCTTGAACACTCCTCTTCCTGCTGGTTAAGGATAAGGAATAATGGAGAAGTAAGCGCAACTATCTAGCGTGATGCTATCAGACACAGCATGGATGTAGCAATAAGCATTATGTGCCATCAGCATTCATTCGGCATGAAAGACAGCTTCTGCCTTTGTGCGGTCCTGGCGTGCACCCTGCAACAACCCAGCCAGTGGGTAAAAAGGCAGGGCAGATTACCTGAGGAAGTTTACCTGATATTAACTCTTCATTAGGAGAACAGTTTCCTGCTCTACTGTGTCATCAAGGGGGACACCCTGTCCCTTGCTTTGAACAGAATTTGCCCCTGCTCAGCTTTTTTTTTGCAAGGCAGAGGGGAACGGGGCCAGTTGAAAGCACCTTCATGACGGCAGCAAGAGCCTCCCCACCCCTGGCCTCACTCGGGTGGGATGCAGGAGCAGGCTCAGCAGAAATCATCCAAGGAACGCTGTGAGCTAAAGGCCAATTTTCAGCTGAAGTCAGTGATCACGGCTACTTCTCCCTAAAGAGGCCAGAGAACCTGTCCTGAGGGGACAGGCACACAGCACTCCGAGACACGTGCCTCCTGGACAGATATAACTGCATTTAGCTGAGGTCCTGTCCTCCTGGGCTGCCTGCAAAGGGCAGGGAGGTGCTCCTGCCTCTGAGCACTGCATAATCATAATAAATGCATTTGCTGGAAGAAATTAAACAACAACAGGTGTCCTTCAGAGCCTGAAATGGCTGTTAAAAGAATTTACATTCGTGAATAAACAGCATGAGAAATTGTCTGACAGCTTCTCGTTATTAAAATTAAGACCTGCTTAATCCCTGCCAACGTCAGTGGGACCCCAGATGACCTGCTAAGTGCTGGTCACAAAAGTTAATGTTGCCTAAGGGAAGTTTTGGTGAAAGCAGCCTATTTAAATATTTATATACGTATAATTTAAAAATATTTTGGAGCTGTCATTGCAGCAGTTGAAGTCAATGGCAAAATCCCACAGCTTTCAGGGAAGCAACGAAGCAGAACTTGTAGAGACTGTCTGCAAGTGTCCTGTGCAAGAGCACAGTCTGGAGGGAGGAATTCTGGTCCTGTGCAGGCAGACAGTTTCTTTCCCACTTGGATGTGCTCCAGTAAATGGTGCTGGAGGCAGAAGCTGCACACCCACTTGGAGAAAATTCACTGATCTGCTATGTGGCCTCCCTAGCACCTTGCCAGTCCTTTTTGTTCTCTGCTTGTAAAACAAGGATGCCAGCAATCATATATACTTTTAAAATTTAATACGCTTGGAAAGGTTCTCCCTAGAGTTATTGTTAAATTACCCCATTTGACGTACAAGATGTCCCACAACGCCATTGTTTTGAGTGAGGCCTTAAAGACAAACCCAGAGGCACATATCATGTATGTTCAACGAGGCTTACTGGAAACAATCTCAAGTAAGGTGGGGTAGGTTTTATGCTGACCGCCCTTCCTTTCTGCATCATATTTTGTTGCTACTCAAAAGTAAAGGATTGATAGGTAAAACAATCCATTTGCAGCAGATCTGTCAAAATGTAAAAATATTGATATTTGAAGCTGCCTGCCCACGTGTAAAAGCAAGTTAAAATCAATAGGGATAAATTAGGACTTCTCCAGCTATATAAATGTTACAATAACAGAGCCTTTAGTGCATAAAAATCCTGTATGTCAGATGATAAAAATAGTTGAAATGTACTTTTTACTACAGTTATAAGAGGCAAGGTAAAATATCAACTATCTTCCATTCTAAATTTTGAGCAGTATGTTATATTTCCACAGACACTGTTTTTTGCAGAGCACTGAGTCCTATCAATGCCCACTCTCCTCACAATCAGGCTCAAGCTCTGCTGCACCCACACCGCTCCCTCTGGGGGACATCTCCCCAGGCTTGTCCCAGGAGCACAGAGGAGCACCAACTGACTTTTTTCTTTCACTAAATGAGATGCCACCATTGGGATAATATGTTTTTATTTACCTCTTTCTTCCAAAGTGCATGAGGCATTACTCTTCAATAACATATTTGTTACTCCTGGACTATATTATACCTATATTATACCTACTCTTATCTTGTATTTCCCTTCTTATTTTTCAGTGACTCTAGCAAGTTTCTAGCAGAGCTCCTTGCCCAAGCAAGTTGTCCTCCTGCATTTGCCTCTGATTATTTCATCGTCATGATGGCTGGCTGAGTTAGGCTGGAGGTAACAGAAGAATATGGTTTCCTGAGGAGATGAAAACATAGTGTTACTCTGAACTTACCCCATGGTTCCTGCCAGATCTTGGTCTGATAACTTCAAATCTTGATCATTAAATGAGGATAGCACTACTTCTCAGGCACATTTCTGTTCCATTATGAATAAATATCATTACTTTGTTACTTATAAAACTCTTAGTGACTCTTTGTTCTTACAAGTGCCCAGTGACTGCCCACAGAAAGGGAATGAGCAGGTGACCAGCCTTGTAGCTTGTTTGAGAGTTCAGGTGTGGAGGATGTTTGCAGGAAGAGAAAGGAGAGAAGTTCATTTTCCAAGTGGCTGCTGGACTTATTGACAACCTCATGGTTGGCCAGGATTAGCCTGTGAGAGGTCGGCAGCTATTCCCTTGGGCCTGAGCAAAGCTTGCTTTAAATACTTAAGATGGGCTCTCAGGCTATACATTCTTTGCAACAGTTATGCTATTCATGAGAAGTTGCTCAAATGAGACTTTTCAATTGCTTACATGAGAGGAAGCATTTGGCAACCGGACAGAGAAAACCAGATTTTTTTGGAGAAGCTTTATCCCAAAGTGCAATTGTTTTGTCACATATTTCTTTCTCTCTCTCAAGGTTGAAAAGTTTTTGGCAGCAAAAACTGTAGAGCTTGCAAAAGGCACGGGTTTCCAGCACGGCGTGTCAGATGAACCTAATGAGACAGATCCTTGGCAGCCACAAATGAGTGCAGCCCCATTGACAACACCACAGCAAGGCTGATTTACACTTGCGGAAGACAGGGCCCAATATGTTTGAAACTGGGAGGCTGCCATTACAGCTCTGAATACAGCTTAATGCCTTTACTCTGTTTAAATAACGTGCATGATGCCATTGCCCTGAAGTGCGGTAATTGGATATTATACCATTCCGATAGTTTGGGTTGGCTTCTCCTTATCCTCATCTTTTTACTGTAAGCATTCATACAATTGCATGTAAATAGTTTTCTTTCATAGCTCTTGATTTAAAATGATTTTCTAATACTATTTTCACTGCATCTGTTCCAGCTGATTATCAGGCCTGTGAACCAGAATTTGGCTCTAGTATTTTCTTGACTCGAGGCTGTTAATGGTCCTGGTGCTCAAAGGAGTGGGGACGTGCCACAGTTCAAGCCCTTTGGCCCGATCTGTGCCTGTGCAACTGTACCATTAGGAATGCACAATATGCAAACTGAGCTCTCTTAAGCAGCACAGAAAAATATTTCCCTGCCTAGTAAATGAGGTTTTACAGCTTGTGTTGTTCAGGATGTGAGATCTTGTGGCCACATTGCTTCGTTTTGACCTGATAGATGAAGTGTCTAAAAACTTTACTTAAAATACCTGCTACTCACACCCATGTGCATTGGCATACATACATGCAAAACCGGGGATTTCCCATGCAAACAGATTTCCATATGCAAGCAAATCCATAATTTGACAATGCAGCTTTGTGCTCTTAAAGATGCAGACAAGTGGTTATAAACAATCCTAAACTGACAGGCATGAACAGTGCATGCAGATGTCTTACATAAACAGTAAGAGATCTGTGGAAGTGGTGTACAGGCGCAGTCATCCTTTGTTACTCCCTGGTAATATATGCCTAGCAAAAGTGGATTCTACAGCCTATTCTGTTTTCTTGAAAAGGCACGTCTCCCATTTTCACAGCTTTTTCTTGGCAGCAAGGTAATAATCAGGCCCTGAGTGCTAAGTAGAATTTTAAAAGTCTATTTTTCATATTTATTAAAATTCCACAGTGTGTAGGCTCTCCAGAGAGTCATTAAATGATGAGTTCTTTATGCAAAATTTAATTTAACTAATTTCCTTATAAAACTCTCCATACAAAGCTTCCCAAAGTGTTTACCAGTGCAATAAACCATTACAGAGATTGTTTTAAGTCATTTGCCTCCAGACAAAATAGACATTTTGGAACATTTTGATTTCTGTCATCTAATAAATGAAGTGCTACAATTCTAAACTTAATATCTGGCATCCCCATTATTTTTCCTTGCTTTACATCCTTCTGAGAGGTTCACCATGTCATGAAAAGATAAATTGTTGTAATATTTCCTGCACATAGGAAAACATTTATTTTTCCCCCAAGTTTGTCTTTTCAAGATGACTTGGTGTAAGTTGCCATTTTTTTTCCTAAGTATGTTTAGTTTATAGAAGGGTGACCTCTAATTAGAGGCTAATTCACTGAATCTGAGAAATGTTCTATAATAAATGAGAAGTGTGGTTTGGACAGAGCCCCACTGGCTACGAACCGACCTTGTCCTTGATGTATGAGTGCCCAACAGACTTGACACTTCCTTCGTTTATTTAAAACATTGATGTTTTTAAGCTTGATCTTGTTTGTAGCTTTTACTGTATTTTTGATTATTCCTTACGATACCTTGCCAATATCTTACACTACGGTACAAACTCTTCCCATCATCACCAAAAATATTTTAATTGATGCAACTGAGAATCATGCCAGCTGTCCTAGGCTGGACGCACTGGCAGCTCATAATGACTTTACACGTGACCAAAGTGCTCCAGCTTACTGTCTCCGTCTGCTAAGTCTGTAGTTTGCAGTAAACGCTGCTGTAGTCTTGACACTACGTCCAGCTTGTGGGACACAGCTACTACTGCCTGGGACACATCCTCATGCCCTGTTTGGAATTGACCCAGTGTGTACTGCTCATCTCTCCCTTCACTGCACACCTTACCTGCCATAGCCAGCACTGATTTTGGCAGTGTTAGAAAGATATTTCACCTGGTCTCACCATTGTCACTGCCAAGAAGCCAAGATCTCTTTGACCTTAATCTAGGGTTAGAGAAACAAACTGTAAAAAGTCCTTTTTGTTATCTTATCATTGCTTCTCATCTTGCCATCTAAATGTCAGCAAAAATGAACGCTTCACCTCAAACATGATCCCTGTGTCTCTCTATGAATACCTAGTGCTCTAGAGTTTTAACTATTCTAGCTGCATTAGTTTGTTCATCACATATTATGTCACTTAGCTTCTTGAATCATTACAATTTTAAGACTCTCATTATATGGGTTGTAAATACATTTGATGCAGTTTCCCTGCTATTGAACATAAAACTGAGCTTGGAAATGGAGAAACACTAAGCCCAAGCACACTTTGTAGAAATAATATCACACTATACCAATGATACTCTGGAAAAAAATAAATGCAAAAGTTAACTGAGTTTCAATGAATGCTCACTAGATACACACAGTTTTCCCACACAGGGAAAACCATATTTCAAAGCATAAGTTAAATAAGGGTAGAATATTTTAAAGTCTTAAAACCTAATTTATATCTAGTGCAGTATATTTACATCATCCCTCGCTGAAAGTTCCCACTTGAAGGTTTAAAGCTTTTGTGCTCAGAGCAGCAAAAGCACCCTCATTACCAGCCCAACGAGAGGTTACACCAGGCTTCAGGCAGTCTCACCTATGCCCTGTGAAACAGTTTGCAAGATACTTCACAAGAACATGCAGATCCTGCGTCCCGATCCGTTGACTCCTCCTGTAACATCTTCAGCTTTAAGCACATTTTTATAATTCAGCAAGGGTTGTGTTAACCCAGAGAAACCTTGCTGAGACTGCTATGATCCTTGCTCCAAAATGCTCCTGGATATCCACTACTGCTACAGTTATTACATAGATATCTCAAAGGAGGGAATGGATGTCTATCTATACCCCAGAGCTTCCCTGCCATATAGTTCAAGCCTCAGCCTGCTCTCAAACCTAGAGCCACTTACCAAACCTTAAAGTCGAGTACTTTATGTATGTATTATATCTGAAGACAACTTGGAGAAAACTTTCCATTTGCCTTTCCAGAAAGTCTCAGCTCTTAACTGCTGCAAGGATACATGCCAAGTAAGTTCCTCTTTCACTAACAGGCTATAGTCCTGAAACTGATCCTAGAAATCATTCATTACTAGCAGTTTCAGAGGGTTACATCAGTGTGTTATAACTTCAGCAAGATCTAAGGCTTCTTAATGAAACATCCCCACGCTCACCTATAACAATGTCATCTCTCTCAGCAATCTTTCAATTCAAGATGCACTGTCTGTTTCTGTATTTCAGGTTGAGTCTGACTGTACGTATCAACACTACCAATGCATAATCAGAGCTTGTGAAGCTAATTTGCCAAAAAGTGACTTTATACAAACAAAGTCAATGTTTGCATGCCTCAGTATCCGTTATATGCTCAGCTGCACTAAAAGTGGGTTCTGAATAAATGTGGGAAGGAGATAGCAAGAGCACCAACTACTGAGTCATGCAAGCCCTAATTGTGTTTGCATAAAATCTACCTGATTGGCTCCCTAATGATGTATGCCTTGAGTTTCCACTGATTGTATTTGCTTCTGCATTTGAATCAGAATACGCAGTCTCAATACCCATGTTTAGAAATATTTCAATACCTCCTTTAGGATAGGATATGTATGAATTGGTAAAAGCATGCCATGTGGCACTCTCTGGTTCAAAAGCAGCCTGTTCATTCATTCTGGGAGGGTTTCCACCACCTCTCTGCCCCCGTCCCTTTAATAGTTTACTCACAGCTCTATCAGTTAGGAAGATTTTTGTAGATTTGCCTTGTATGAGGCCAAAGCTCCCTCTGAATACTACCGGCACAGCTCTCTCCATAGACCAAAGAAGTTTAATGTTCACTGCACTGGCTATGCCCACACTTTGCAGTACCTGAAAGAGCTGCCCTTCCTTTTGCCACGCCATCAGAATCTTTGAGGAGCATAAATAAAAATTGTGTGTGAAAAAAAATCTCTTCAAAGCTCCATTTGGAGAATCTCAACTGTGATTCTTGGCTCTCAGTAGGAGTTTGAGGTAGTACAGGGAAGAATTATATCAGTCAAAGTCTATCTTATAGCTAAGAGAAAGGAACACTACCCTTTGTATTGCAGTGGTATAATGAATAGAAGAAAATATATATGGAATGAAATTAACTGGAGCCTGTGGAGTTTCCTTTATTCAAGACTCAATTTAACTCACTGCTTTCTAAATAGATTATGGTTCTTGTATCTATTAAAAAAAAAAAAAAAAAAAAAAACCCCTTTCACTGTCAGTAACTATAAAGCAGTCCTGGATTACATAGGAAATGTGTCTCAGCAGAATGCTAATAAAATGAAGCAGTGAAGTATTTGAGGATGAGAACATACCTTTATATGAATAGCTGGGATTAACTTCATGTTGTATGATAGGAAAATATATGCAAATAACAAACTCACAGTCATTTGTTCTCCCCTTTTGTCATATTGGTAAAAATTCACTAGTACAGGGATCTCTGAGAAAGTCAACACTTTCCCCAATAAAGGAACAGTGAAGGTGTTAGAATTAGCCAAAACTTCTATTATTTCTGTTTGATTAAGTAGATTAAGGGCTGAAGATCACTCAGTGCATCACAGTAGTGCTCCATATTTTATATTTCTACATGCAAGATCTGACCTTTAATGTCTGCTGAAGTATAGGACCCAGCTCTCATCTGCTGTAAACTGGTACAACTCCAGCTGAAAAGACTGGTTTATACCAAAATTACTGGCTTACACCACTTGAGCACTGCCATGGAAGTCAGGATAGGTACCCATTGGAATTCCCACTGTGTATTTCCACACACTGGGCTAATGATGGATGATCTTGTCATCTTCTCATTAGCTTTACATAAAGTGAATGCTTCCACTTATTTGCTTCTCAGGTTTTTCTAGCTTTGAAAATCTGCCTTGTAGCTAGTGAAGCATCATCAAGGCTACAAAATCTCTTTGAAGCGTGGCAGTATTCCTGCTCGGGATTTATGATTCTGCCAGGTCAATGAGACTTTAGTTTAGGAACTGTATAGAACAAATATTACTTACTAATGAATTCTACCCTTGAGAACCCCACTGCAAATCTGCTACAAGAGTCTGGATGGATCATTAATCAGGTATCTTTGTTTTAGCGCTCTTTGGAAACTACTGTGAGAGTGGAATCACAGAAAAAAAGATATGCAGAGCATCATTCCTCACTTTCAAAAACATTATTTACCAACCCATTAGGCCGTCAAAACAGCATCCAGATGTTACTGCAGCCCTTTCAGATCTTTATACATATGTCTCAATGCAGAGAAACTCAAGCTGAATACATAATAGCAATTACAAGACATCTGCAGGGCTCCTTATTCCATTTGAAAATTCGTCAGCTATTCTGTCTTTGCTTTGTTTGTGTTCTTGAAACATGATTTGGCAAAATAAATACAATCAGATATCGGATCAACACTCTTTGTTGAAATGCACTGCCTTTCGTTTATTTGATGGTACATGTATATACTGCTCCCTGTTTCACTGGGTTTCATTTCCATGTTAGTGAGCGTTTGTGGTATTTATGATGGCTGCCAAATCTTGTACTTCACATCTTAGTATTGATCTTTATTTATTCTGCCCTTGATGAGGAATCCCAGAGTTAAAGACTCTCTGATCTCAGAGGCATAGCCTCCTCGTGCATGTCATATATACTAGGCTGGTATCAGAGAAGAGCTGTACAAAATGCTCCTACCCAGGAGGAGGCTGACGGTGAAGTTAATTCCCCCCTCTGCTCATCACTAGGGCTTTTCTCAGGAGAGACCAACTCCTTTGGTACATATACAAACTCACTTTGTAGACTGGAATCTCATTCATACTCTCAGAATACACACAGAAGCAGTCCTTTGGGTCCAAAATACAGAGCACTACATAGTCCCCGCTGAAGAGCCAGGAAATAGCTGCGATATCACATGGCCTCCCAGAGGACAGCTTTAAGCACTGGAGTGATGCTCCCCGTGTGCTGCAGTTTCACAGCCATCCAAAACCCAGCGAGAGCAAGAGTGTAAACACAGCCCACTCATCCATCTTACACCAGAGCAGCAAAGTCATCTATCTGCATGCCTGTGCATACTATTACTCGGTGCTGTTTATGCTGTTTACTGGAGGAAAAGCAAACAATCCAGCAGTAGACTAGAAAGGGAACTGAGTTCAGGTGACGGAGAACTACACTGAACTTGGCTTCAGACGTTCAGTAGTGGAGGTAACACTCAGGTGGTAAAGTTAATGAAAGACAAATTCCACAAATGAGGATTGCTGCACAGTCCATTCGCTATTCTCCAAACTTTTCATCATATCCAGGGTTTATCCTGAGAATATAAAATCCTCCTGAACATGGTAAACCGAGACCTCTCTCCCCAACATTCACCTAGGGGAGAATCTAATTGCAGGGAAACATAACACAAGCGGTGAGAAGGCACAGACTTCTGCACCTGCACTTAACCTGACCAGTGAGTTCAGGTGTCAGTTGTGGGGTAGAACTGAGAAGGGGGCCTTACCGGAGGTCAGAGGAAAATGACTCATCAGGAGAGAGGTGAATAAGTCAGACTGCCTTCCACTGATTTCAGTGGGATCACAAATATACCGTAGGGCATGTCTTGATGACAACAAAGGGGAGTATCAAGCCCATGGCTCTATGAATAAATGGCAATGCACACAGAAATCCATGAACAGAGCCCTCAGCTAGAACAAGTCCTAAAATACTCTCTAAAAAAGGCATCCATAGTCTATAGTTCAAGGATAACAACACCTTTCCCATCTTTAATCTTTTAATTTGCCTTTATCTGTGATTTTTGCTATCCTGGTCTCAGCTACACAGATGTGTCAGGATGGGCTTGTCCTCCTCCATATTTTCTGATTTGGAACCATGACATGGGATACTTTAAAGGACTTAAAGCAGATTAAAAAAATAATAATCCTGGTTTAAATGCGGTAGTGGAAACAACCCAGAACAGATCATGACTGTTGTAGCAAGCCTAAGTGAATGCCTGCCTTGTCAGCAGAAATCCAGCAACCCAGACACTGGTGACTCGATTTCAGTCTGCTTCCTAGGAGCTTCTGGCTGAATTTTTCTCTCCCCCATGCAGTGTCAGTTTTTTAGACACTCATAAATCCTTTGTTGTACTTGTTTTTCTCACCTAAACTCACCCTTTTTCAGGTATGAGCTCAACTACAAAACACAGCTTAGTCAGAGCTAACCCTTGCAGAGGAACGAAACCCTTTGACTACTAAAGAAGCAATTTGCCTATTCTCTGTTTGGCATAATGCGCAAATACCATGACTGCTATTATAAAGAGAGCCTAGTAACAAATCTATAGGCAGAACATACAGTATAACACACAGCTCCACAAACTTCAGTCAGTCTCTAAATGCAAACTAGTCTAACTCAAATACATACCTGGATCTTGATGGTCAAGAGTCTTGACATCCACTTCTCAAAATGTCTTTGGGAAAGTCTGTGGAGGATAATACCAGGACACCACTTCCCATTCACACATTTCTAAAGGCAGGCAGTTTGTCGGTGTTGAAGGCAGCCATTTGCACTCTCAGTGCAGTATTTTTGGTGTGTCTGTGGTGCTACGGTCCATGTGCTGTAAGTCACAGAATGAGATTAGCTGATATATATTTTCTTTATAAGCACAGAGCCATGGAAGCATGCAGTGCCTCTGAGGTCCAAAGCCCTGCAAAAATCATAGCCTGTAGGGAGTTACTTTTCTATAAGCATGTAGAATAATTGCTTTGTAGCCAGAATCTCTGATTTGAAAATGAGTTTTTCTTCTCATTTCATCATTCCCTTTATTAGGACACACACTAATCCTTGTCCCAGCAGGCACAGCCATGCACTCACCAGGGGTGACCTTCCGGGAGTGACCGCATTTCCTTATCTTTCTGCCATCCTGGATCTAAGAACTGGGGAGCCTGCATGCTGTTTACAGCAAATAGCATTCATCATCCAAAAGACAGCCGTATTGTACTCGTATTAAACTATGTTAATTGCACCTAATGGGGGGAAACAGATCTAGCAGATGTCCTCAGCTGAAAGTTGGGGAGCTGAACCTGATTGCAACCTGATCACTTGTAGGGTGAAACTTTACCATTGGAACAAACAGCTTGAGTGACTTGGCTCTCAGGACAAGCAGCAACACATCTTTATGCTGTCTAGTCATTTTGACCATAATGACAAGTGAATGACATTATCTGGTGATGATCACACTTTCTTCTAGACAAATCTGAGCACTTGGATGAACATTAAGTTAATTTGATACACATTGATTGAGGATGAGGCTAGAGACAGTCATCCAGTTTCTCTGCGCTTTGGCTTCCCATTTGTAAAATGGATATAATATTTCTTCAGGGGTGATGCAAGGACAAGTGAGTTCAAATTTGCAAAGGTCTTCATAATTGTTACTGATGGGGAGGAGGCACAGCTCCAGTACTGCTGTGATCTGATCGGGACAGCCCACTGCAGCCCTCACTGTAACACCACACACAATGTGCTTCAAAGTGCTATGCACCACGGGGGTGGACTGCCACCCTGTTAGCCCCACCCCACAACATGTATCTAATAGTTCTTTCTACATGATTCTCATTTTTTTTCATAATGTTCTATATACGACTGTACTTGAGAGCTACAGATACATTTAACCCCCAAACCACAGCCTCTTTTGTTGTATAACACAAAGTGATCTTGAATTCAGCCTCTTGTGCTACCTTAATCCAGCAAATCATCACAGTTCACATCTCTGAGCCTTGGGGTTTTCCATCCAGATAGGTTTGCAGATTAAAATTAGACTCTGTTCCTACCTAGCAGAAGAAGAACAGGTCCATATTTACAGGCTGAATTGGTAATACAGTTTCTCTCTTTATCTCCTGAAATAATATTTAGCATCCAACCAAAACTACCCATACAACTGAAAAAGTGAATATATCAACATATAGACACATTAAGATGCCTACAAGAATTTCTGTTATTAGGTCAGTGCTAAGCTACCAACTACAGAGGACTTTTGCTGTAGATGATGACCATTACCTCACACTTAGGTCTGCAGCAAGAACGAATTCCTACAGACAAGGGGGCATCTCTTCTAGAGGAGCTATTTCCGTGATATTAGTGGAGCTGTCCTGAGCTGCACCAGCTGATGCAGCAGCTCACTGCGGTTACTTATGGTTGTAAATCTGCTGAATAAAATGCTCCAGAAAAAAAAAAAAAAAAAAAAAAGTCTCAGTAATAACTCAATTATTTCAAAAGACTACCTATAGTCTACCAAAAGACTACCTATACGGGACTTTGGAGTGACCAGACTCGTAGCTTTGGGTTAGTTCATTAATGTCAGAGAACAGCTGTGCTGTGGCTGCTCTGTGTATTTACCACAGGTTGGAAAAGCATCTTACATGCTGCGGGTAATGTAGCTCTGTAGCTAGGCTTTCTAATAACCAGTTTTGCTTTGCAAAGATGTATGAAAGCTATAAACAATGACAATACCTGCAGGTTCGTCTTTTATAATTTTTCCTTTGGAGAAAAGCAAACTCCAGAATATCAGCGTATGCAAGAGCCAATAAAAATTGGGACCAGGATACAGGAGGCTCTTATGAATTAAATTAATAAATTAATGTAAATCTATGCCTACATTGTTATGCTGATCTATGCAGATTCCTTTTGTTCATTTAAGATGCCACCAGGTTACTTATTTGTGTCTGCACTAGGGGATCATCCCACACCAGGCATTATTGATTTGCTCTGTAAGTGTCACAACCCAAAGGCGAGCAACTGCAGCTAAGCTCACATCCACTTACTCCAGAGCCCAGGCTTTATTTTACTTTCTGTCCAAACAGCACGCCATGACCACCGTGTTTACCTGTTTGACTTGCAGTGCCGCCTCCGAATCTCCCAGGAACGGAGGCAAAATTGAGCTTTGTGTTAGTAAGAGGAGTCAGGATGTGCCACTGGGGAGCTCCACCTCTCCTCCAGCCAGTTCCCAGCAGCCCGGGATGAGGAGATGTGTCCGCTGCAGGCTGAGCTTTCAACCAGCTCCATTCTCACTTCAATCTCAAAATATTATATTCAATTACATAACTGAATTCATGTCTGATTTAGCCATATCTCATCAATGATTAAACAATTAAACATTATTGCACTTCTGTCTCATGCAGGAGGCATCACAATGAAATAGTGCATCGGGAAGAAATGGACAAGGGAGTGATTCTGGACAAAGGTCCAGCAGAAGGACAAAACCCTGACAGCAGCATTTAACGAGTGCCTGCATTACCACTTTGAAGAGCTTCACTGTTTCAGGCTCCCCAGCTCCCTGCAGCTGGCAGACAAGATCATTGTTATCCATTACCAAATGCTGTTTTTCAGCATGAAGCACAAAGTAGGGCAAGCGTTGTACTGGAGGCTGAGGTGCAATGGTTTGCTCCAGCTGCTGGGGCTGCCAAAGAGCTCCTTCACACTGCATGGAGCCTTCCCACACGGGTACCAGGGATCCCAGTGCTCTGCACCCCCGTGGTTTGGGCTGGATGGCTGTAGGTGATGTTTCCTCCAGAGAAACTCAAAGCACAATGAAGTCAACAGAAGGCTTCAGCTTTCAGGAGCCATCAGACCACGCTTTTGTTGCTGCAGTTGAAATCTGCGCTGGAGATGCTTTGATGTAGCCAAGAACATTCAGTGGCAAAGAATTACCAGTGAAACCACTGCACCCTCTGAGAATGCTTTTCACCTTTGGCTGCCAGAGGCCAGGTTTTACTGGCACACCACAGCTCCAGCCTTCTCTCTCAGGCATTTGGGAGACATGGTCATTTAAGGACAAGGAGGAAGAATCAGTAATGTGCTGTCTTGGCAAGCCTCTGAAGCTCACCTCCATTTAAAAATTACTAATGGGCCAACCAAATACAAGAAAGTTTTAATTAAGCTATTGCCAAAATGCATTTCACTGTTTCACTGTTTTTAAAAGATCATACCCACAGTTAAAAAAAATAAAAACAAAAATCCATGCAGAATTGTTAGTGAAATGTCTACAAGAAAATGTAAAACTACCATGCCTTTTTGAGATTTTCCAGAAATCTGGAGGATGTTGAACTAAAATTCCTGGACCAACCCCCCTCCTTAAAGCTGCTATCCCAGGTAGCATTCACTCCATAGGCTCTCATCACCAGCTAGGATTAGATGCAGACCAGGCAACAGATATTATTTGCCTAACTGGCATCAGCAAAACCCGAATCTTTCCCTTCAGTTCACAGTTCACACCATCTAAAGCCAATGCTCTACCACCAGTTTGGTTTGGTTAACTTTACCCTATTATTTCCCACAGTCACCCAGTATAATTACCTGATCTATAATTTCTGTTGTCATACACAGTAATATAAATAGTATAAATGGTTTATTTCTATAAGAGCACAGCATGTCCAGATTGCACCAATATTTTATTTTTATTTCTTTATGTTTGTATGTGGTTATCTAGGTGCTTACTAAGTATGGAATTATTACAATAGCTAAGAATAAATTGCAACTGAAAAGATGAAAAAATAAGACTGGAAACAAAATGTGACCCAAATGGTGTCTACTCCGTCTTTTGTGCCTGCTGAGTACCTTAAAGCAAGCCTGGTTCCAGAGCATTTCCAAGGAGCTAAATCCACCTCTGTAGTGGCAGTGGCCAGGGATGTGACATCTTCCTTCAGAGAGCAAACCAAGCCTTTACAAGACACAGAGCTTTGTCCTAGAAATCCCTACCTTTCCAATCTCTTGCTGCTAACCTAAATACCTTCCCAAACCAATCTGCATCCAGCTCAGAAGAACCCCACTGGGTGCATATGAAGGCAAAGGAAACCTAAATGTAAATCACGCGGGGCCACGATGCATTATTCTGATTAGTGGTGTCTCTCACATCTCCAGAAACTGTAACAACTTTGTCTTAACTGGCAGGTCAGAACTGAACCACTTGTATTTTGCAGGATTCTTAAAAGCAAATGAGATCCTTAAGGGTGTCTTTTTTAATCACCAATTTAAATTCCATCATCTTGACAGTGATAAAAAGTGACACCCAGAATTCAAGCAAGAAAGAAGGTTTGACAGGTTTCCTGGAATTAAAAGGAGCTTTATGCAAATAGGCATCTTTACAAGAAGGGAAACAACATCCTCATTTATTAAAAAGTGACTTGGGTAATTAAACAAAAATTGGAAAATTCTGTGTTGGTGCAGTTTTATCGTAATGCAGCAAGACCATTAACACATCCAGCCTTCTGATACATTACTTAGTGGTGGTAGCTTCTGAAGCATTTAGCTTTTAATGTCTGATTCCAGATTAAGTGGTCTAAATACATGCAGAAAGTAGCAGCAAGTTCCAGAAAGTTTATGAACTTGACCTTGCATCGCTTGCATATCACAAGCCTGAGCAGATTCAATTCAGAGTGCAAACACTCCGTATGAATTGTTCAATCACGTTTACTTTGGACCATGTAAAAGGAAAAAGAAGGGCTATGGGTGGGATTTCCTGATAGATGGGACAAGGAAGACACAACCAACACTACGTGCTACTCAGTTGCGCTGCAGATGGGCTGTGTGCATATCAGAGAAACTCTGAAACTCTCCTGCTCTCAGAGAAGCTATGAGCTTTATCATTAATGTTGTGTGCTTCGTGTCTCACCGACACACAAAATTAAACAGTGTGAATTATAAGGCAGGTACAAAAGGTAAACCTCTATGTTAAAATCCTATACCCTCACTCAAAAATCATGTAACTTTTCCTTTTTACATATAAAAAATCTTTGCTGAAACCTACTGGTATTCATACAGAAATACCAATGGATACAATGGATGATTTCGGCAAATCTCTTACCCTGCAGCTGCTCAAATATTGTGAAATTTTGAGAGAGAATCTAAAGGGTTTTTTTTGCTTTTATTTTTTTTTTTTTTTCCTTTTCCCTGTAATAGTTAATGGAGAAGTAAAGGTTGAAGATCCATCTTTTGAATGACAAATTGCATTGAACATTTTGGAGTTGCTTGCTCAGCCATGGGGTTGGCTGAAATTTTGAGTAATCAACAGATTTTAAAAAATTCTAAATAGCCAGTAAAGAAATGCTAAAAAAATCCTTGCTTTTAAAACATTTTTCACCTGGGTCTTTTCCCTTCTACAGCATTTTCACAAGCTTCCCAAAACCCAATTCACTTCTCGAGCTCTCCAAGTACTGTAATACATTGTCACAGCTCTCCTGCAGCAGTACATCATCCTTCATGCCACTGTACAGCCACCATAAAGACAGCATCCCTGAGCGGGACTGCTGTCATGATGTAATATAAATAATTATAACGACTGCTCAGAAGGCAAGTTTCAAATCTCACAGTCCCTCACCTTCCTTTCAAGAAATAAAGGTGGTTCTGAAAAACGGAATAATATGATTTATATGCAATTTTACGTCTTTGAATTTTTTTTGCATTTCCCCTTGATTTTTCTAATACTAAATTGTAGCGTTACTATAGCCTATATACGGTACTAAAAGAACAAATGAGTACCGATGGGAGCAGTTTTCTGGGACGTATACATAGGCTTGTACAGGTAGCCCATCATTACTACAGTTAACATCACACAGTTCCCATCCCACTAGAATATTCAGGCACAAAGTACCGTGAGCAGCAAAGCAGCCACCTGCCAGAGGACCATTAGTTAGCTCACGCCAGACACTACGTACATTATTGGTGGCAGGCTTCTACTTTAAGAATAACGATAAAAAAGCTTGTAATGAGAAGAAGCCCCAAATGGTCCATCACTAGGAACTACACGGCCTTTGCAAATGCTTCAGCCAGTCTGCTGTGCTGGATTAAACCTGACACCAACCGGACAAAACACCTAGGGCTCCGGCAAAACAACTTGATTTATTTAAGGGAAGATCACGTCCATCTTCTCAAATACCAGGAAGCTTCGGAGTAGGGGATCTCTTTGAACCCAGGGCTGAGAGACTTCACCACTATGAGCTGCACCTTGGTCTATGGGTGGCTGCACTCCGAGTGCCCTCACCTACAGCCTGGGCATACCGGGAGCCCCAGCCACGAGCACGCAGAAAATACAGAAATACCCTGGGTCCTACAGAAGTACCCTGTGCCTACAGAAATACCTGTGTCCTACAGAAACACACCAACAGCAGAGACCTGAGTCACTTCCACCTGCATTCGCCCCCAAACCAGGACTGCTGGTGCAAAGCCATCGGGGTAGCAATGAATCATTTGGGCTGGGAAGCTGTCTGATTGCATCCCTGTGTCGCTGCCAAAAGCGCTGCCCCAGGAGGCACAGTGCTGGGGCTCCTGCATGACTGGTGCCAGTCCTTGGGGTGACGTGGCCACGCCAGGGGGATCGCTGCTGTTGGTACAAGTCTCCTGAGCTACCCGTAGCGGGATTTCTGCACACACGTGCCCTGTGTGAATTTCAGGGTCCTAACATGATCATGGGAATGTGTTTGGTTATAGAAGACCGAGGATGAGCAAGAAAGCAAAACACAAGCTTCACACTTCAAGGATTTTTTTCCTTTGCCCCAGAGAGCTTGGGCCCTGCACAAAACAATGGTGTTTAGACTTCAGCACCAAGCACTGCACAATTGATGGGCTCAACAACAACAAGCTGACGAGCGGATTTGGCATTCCCACAGCCAGAGCCCAAAGATTTATTGCACTGGAGCGGTGCACGTCAGTTTTCTTTCTCACTGGAGTCCCACAGCAGATTTATACGTGATGACGTTAATTGAAAAGGAATAAAGCCAGGCTTTCTCCTAACAACTGGGGCCCCCACGGCAGCTCGCGGCCGGCCTGCCTGGCAGCCAGCAGCGGCTCCTCGCTCGTCTCGGGCACCTGGCAGCCAGCACAGCCACTCGGAGAAACGGGGTCACAGCTGGCCTCTTGCTTGAAGGATGCTCTGACCCGAACCTCAGCCAGCTGTTTCCGAGGAATCTGTTAATCATCCCCAGCTCTAACACAATGCTAAAATACATCTCTTCCCTTGCCAGCTTCTCGTGACCCAAATGGTTAATGGTGTCTTCTCTACATGCCTAAGAGAAGATGGGCTTCCTCCTTGTAATTCAAACTAATGTCTGCTCTTTGGAGAAATATGAGAGCCCTCACCCTGCTTTATGGCAGTGTTTGTTTCTGTAACTTAACCAGGCTCTGCTCTGGTTGTTTGAGCCTTCCCGCTGCCATTGCCAATACTACACGAGAGCTAATCCGCGTGTTTTGTTTTCTGGGGCATTTGCCAAGTTTGTGGTGAGTAAAGGCTACTAGAAAGAAAAACTTAAAAGAAAGCAGAGTGGAGTAAATAGCCAGCAAGCTGTTATCTCTACCGCGTGTTCAAAAATAAGTGGGAATTGTACTTGCTGATCTTTCTTGAAGGCAATGCTTCAGCAGGATCACAGCATCTGCTTGGATAAAATACAATTTCATCTCGGAAACAAGCTAATACTTTGCTCTCTGTATTTGAGCTAATCCTATCCTTAGCTAGGGACTACAGCAAAGGTAACACTAGGCAGCATTTCCGCAGATCCAGCCCTAAAGAAGTGGGGCCGGATCCCTGCATCTCCCTGCCTCTTTGCTGCCTTGCCAGGAGAGCAGACCTCCCAGGGGGGACACACTGGCCTCATTCTGCTCCCTTCAAGGCTGCAGAAATTCAACTGAGAGCACAGACAAGTGAAAGCCTGGGTTCGGGAAGGTGCTCCAGCAGACCTGTCTCACTAGGAGATGACTCCGGGATCTCCTGGGAGAGGCTGCTTATCCAAATGCAGGCGAGCAGCTCGCTCTCACCCCTCGGCACCTCAGCTCCTTGCTGTCACTGCAATGTCCAACTCAGAGGGCAAGCAGCTGCTCACGTCTTGTCTTGTGAGAGGTTTTCCAGGGTCATTGTGTCCTGATGGACACCTGCAGGTCCTGCTGCTGCCTCCACTCCCTCCTTCTGGTGCCAGGAGGCTGGCTCCCTGCAGAAACGACCAGAGAATACCATCCCAGGCAAAGGGTGGTTTTACTGAGGTGAGAAACCTTCTTATTGCTTCCCCGGATCTATTGGCTTTTTGTTGTTTCCATTAACTTTTATGAGTTTAATAAACATGCCTGATTTTAAAAAATAAAGTATTCTCCCAGCCTGGGAAATTGGATTTTCCATCTAGTCCAAATGCAACAGCCATTTTAAACTGCTCACCAAGAGAACTGACTGCAATGACACTTCTGAGCATTTCGTATTGCTTCCCTGTGAGTAACATGTAGATGATTTGGAATACAGCCACTAAATTAATTGTGTTCATTGTTGTATAACCCCAGTGAAAAAGCAAAAACAGCAGAGAAAAATCATCATTACCAACGTGATGACTTCTTAAAGTCTTTCCTGCCCAGCTGCTCATTGGCCAAATCGTAAACACGGTGACTCCACTCGTTAGTGCATTTGATCTATTTTGTGATGGTAAAAGTCAGACTTAAAAACAGCAAGACTAATACAGCTACTTGATGATTTCTTACATAAAATCAGCTGGAAGTGTTAGTCAGGCCCCTGCCCCAGAAATATGGAAACGATGGCTAGGAAAATAAAGGTTTCATGGCCAGATATAACCTGGTCCCTTACAGTTTTCCTTTGGAGCTCCCCAACCTCACAATTACCAGAGCACTGAGCTAGCTCAAAGTCACCTTTATTTAAGCAGCCGAGCTGCAGTATGCGCATGTCCCTGCAGCCCCGGTTCTGCACCAAAGTCTGGCTGCATTAAAAGAGGTGTGAGCCCTCCTGGAAATCTGAAAGGTCTTCACAAGGACTGAAAGCATTACATGATACATGATTACAAGTAAGACGACAGTTGAAAAAAAAAAAAATCAAGCTAATTTCAGGACTGCAGGACCTGCAAAGCAGTCAGGCTGTCCAGAGAGCTCTAGAAAACGTGGCCGGATACAAGCTGCATAAATACTCACACGGGGCTCAATGCAGTCATGACCAGGACATCATGAAGAGGAAACTCCACTGACATTCAATAGTTCCAGCAGTGAAAGAAGGAATTAACTAAAAGTCTGCATTCCTTTCCGAAACTATAGTATATATTTCAGTGCCTTTCCAATAATCCTAGAATTATCATTTAAGGAACACCGGGATTTTTTTTCAGCCTCTGTGTAATCCTATTTTACCCAGCCTAGTCCAAAACACACCTAGGCTACCGCAAGCCCCAAAAAAATTACACCAAGTATTTGATAGAAATTGAGCCGTCTTTCTTGATGACTCCCAAGCCACTGCACTGGGGTGAGCTGTAATGAGATACGGGCAGGGAGATGAAGGCCTTCCCCTCTCCTCAGCTCATGTTCACATTAGGATTATAAACGCATTTTCCAGCAAAACCACATTTATTTGGCCCAAGGCCTAGGGCAAAAAATCTCAATCTGATGTTTAAATAATGCCAAGCAATTTGCAGGATACTAGTAATCTTAGATCAATTGCCCACAAGCTGTTTAAAAAAATATAAAAACCCCTTCTCTGCAGTGTTGAGGAGAAAGCGAGTGGGCTGCAAAGCAGTGGGAAGATGGCTGAGCTGAGAGGGAACAGGGAAACAGCCCTACAGGCTTAATGCTGTTGGGCAATGAGCAGCTGCAATCCAAGAGAAAAAGCTATTTAAAAGCCTACTTCCAATGGAAACACTTCTCTTTACACCTGTAAGCTGTACAGAGGAACTAGCTGCCTCATAACTATAGTCTTCCTTTGTGTTTGTTTGTTTGTTTTTATGTTAGTTATGAAAATATTTGGGGGATATTATAACCTCATTTTATAATTTCCAGCTGTCAGCATTACGATTAACCCTGTCCCTCACTCCTGCTGTAGGTTTCTGTGAGCACTAGGCCACATCTTGATCAATACTAAACTGGACACTTTGTTTTTTCTTCCGATTACCATTGACCAGCTTAAGGTGTTGAATTTCAAAATATTCCAGTAACAAATGTATCACTTTATATTTTCCATATGTGAAGAAAAAGTGGCATTATACAAGTACTATGGCTGTCATCCACCTACAGACCCAGCTAACAAGAGCCGACTGTCGTAAAGCCACATTACCGGACTTGATCAATAAGGCAAGTGTGGAGCTGTCTCTTTTCGATGGTCCGCAGCTTTCTGCCATCACTAGCAAACACAACCTGGAGCTGGGTCGGGTAGGCTGGCTACTGCAAAGGCTCTGCACCGTACGGCGTCCCAGCCAAGTTGGACCCTTTACCTGGGGGACAGAAAAGCCTCAAGCACGGAGCTATAGGGTCCCTTCCAGCAGTAATTCAGCCTAGCTGGAGACAGCCGACTTAATGCAATCTTAATGTGATAAACTGCTAACTTGATTGGATTCAATGAGATGTAAATTATTAGATTCAATAAGTACACAGAGACCATTTCACCTTACACTCTGCTCGGGAGGATTCTGCCTCCAGTCTCTTCATCACTCCCGCTAATTGCACACAATGCATCACAGGGATGGGAAAGGGCTGGGACTTAAGGTTGTCCTCTAACTCCCCACAAGCCAACACAGCGCTCCCTCCTGCAGAAACATTTCTTTTATTGTTAAAGAACTTTTTCTCAGAACAGCGGCGATCGTGTATGGGCATAGACTGATCTTCAGTATGGTCAATACTGAACTAAAGAAAAACTATTAATCTACATTTCTGGAAAATTCCCATACACTTAAGCCAGAGAACAACTTCTCATGTGGACTCATTCCTAGTAACTACAAACTCTGTGGCAACAAGTAAACTTTTATAGCTTCTCATTCACTGCAAGATTCTTTAAAATCTGTTCTGCTTAATGCAGGAATCAGTGCTACTATTCCAAAAAAGGGGAAAAACGCATGGGACACCATGAAAATATGTACAGAGATATTCACAAAAATATGAGCCCGAACCAGTGTCTCTGAGCTTGTAAATCTCAAGTTGGATTTACATTCCCTTGTGGTTTTTAAGCATTTTGAAAAGATTTCTTCTTACAGCCGTCTCACATTCTGGCTCAGACAAGTGATGTTTCCTAATTTTGTTTAACTGCAGTCTTTCTATTCAGAAAAAAAGCACTGGCTCACACTCGCACTCTGCGTTGCACACCTTCCCTTCACCTTAAATTTCCCTGTCTGCCATTTGGCAGTTTTTCTTTTTTACCACCCAATCTCCTCACACAGTATTTCAGAAGCTTCCAATTGACCGTGACATAATTCCTAAGTGCTGCTACCCTTTCTGACAGCCTTTGTTGGGATGAAGGCACACTTCTGCCTTACAGATGTGGCTTTTGTCATTGAACAAGTTCCATAGACATTTCTTTAATACACAGTCCTTCATTTTAAAAGCCTTTGAGAAATAACTTAACATAGCCAACACACAACCTCTTAGACCTATCACGAACAATGTCCCGCACCACTTAGCAGAGACCGCAGGTATTTCTCCACTTCAGGCATTCCTGAAGGAATTCTTTAAACAAAATGCTCCTACCTGAATGTGCTGAGCAGTTTTATCCTGAATAATGGTCTGTCAGAATCACAGTCCTGATTGATGTGTGCAAAGGATGAGTTTATGGGTTCAAAACCAAATCAGAGTATTTAATTTCAGACTCCGCACATCATGGTGACTTTTTCATTTTGCTTTAGGGGAGAGTTTCAGTTCCTGGCAGGATGGGATCCCAAATGATGTTAAGCAATGTTCCCATACAGCTCCCCAAACACAGCCATTCACAATGACATTCTTCATGTCTCTGTGATTTTATCATGTGTTGCTATGACAAACGGTACCTGAGGAGTTACCACTGCAGAACAGAGCCCTTGGAATACATCTGGTGGACAAAGCAAGGGATGCCCTGGTGCTCTGCAATGAAGCAACAGTCAGCACCTAACATTATGGTTAATTTTTGGTTAATTATTGGCTCATTTTCTCCTGCCTTGGCACGGACCAGAGCTGGCCAGGGTCTGCCATCAGCTACGCCAGCTTTTCTGAGCCACAGCTGACACCGTGCCCGGGACAGCAGCAGTGCCACAGCCACAATGGACTAGCCCAGCAAATGTTTCACAGCCTGATGGGGAGGTGGATTTGTCTCTTCCCTCTGTTAAGAAGCCAGTTTATCTGTGAGAAACGGCTGCTGGGTTGATAGTCTGGCCCTGGACGACTGGAGCAACCCGCATTGTCCTTCTCGTGGGGTTTTCAGACTGATGCCTCCCACTTTGAAGTTCTCTCTGCTTCTCCTCTTTCAACCTAACACGCAGTTTATGGACGTTTCAACGTGCAGTTGCTAAGCAGTGGCATGGCTAAGAAGCCAGTAATATCAGCAGTATCTTTAAAATGACACTTCTGGGCATGCAAGAGCTTCTCAGGCAGCTCCTTCTGCTCCGACTGGAACTGAGTTTCACACTGCTTGCAGTTCTCAGAAATGCAACCTGGCTGGCCTCACTGGCATTCCTGATCTCATTTATTTTCCAACACTTGCACAGACAGGTGAGTTGGGGAAGTAGAAATTACTCAAGGAAGTAGAAAGTAATTTCTTTTTCCTCTCTCTGTGCTTCCATGCAGCCTTAGCTTGTTTCTTCCCCCTTCCTTTTTCCTTTAATTAAATTATCCTCATCTCAACTCATGAGCCTTTTTTTCTTTCCAGCATACTTTCTCCTCCAACAATTCTTCTGAGGAGGGGGAATGAGAGAGTGCTTGTGGTGGAGTTCAGCTGCCCAGCAAGGTAAAAGCACTGCAGCAGCCCAGATTAGAGCATCCCTTTGGGATCCAAAGCCAAGAATGTACAGCATGGACATACGGATAATTAGAGGCTGGTTTCAGCTCTGCTGAAATCAGTGGACACGAGAGAAGGAGGCGTGAGGAGCAATTGCTGCCCAAGGAGAGAGGTGCAGCCTGTACAGGGAACTTGCTGAAGCATCTTCAGCATCTTTGGGGGATTGGATTTGGGAAAAGAAGGCACAAAACTAAGAGATGGGGAAATCAATTTGGCTTGAGGAAGCACTTTGGGATTTGAGGTAGCTTTAAAGAGAAATAAAGCCTGAGCTGGCTTTTAGCAGGCAGGATCTTTGCAGGATATTTGCCTCCAGAACACTGAATTCTGGTCCAGATCTGCAAATTTCCTTCCTGACTCCACACCACCACCCCACAGCCACGTGCTACTGTGAAAGGTCAGGTAAAAGCATTAGAACATTGTTTTCCCTCAAAATTGTTAATAGCCAGATCTGAGAAACCCAAAAGGAAGCCATAAAGCTCATTCTGCCATATTAACACAAATAGGGACTTTTATTTCCCATTGACTTATGTGTACTTAGCCCTATTATCACCAGGTGTCAATGCACAGCCCCAAGGACAAGATCTGAGTCCAGCTTTAATTAGTTTACTGTAATGAGGTAAACCACGCTTCACCTTTCCAAGGAAGTCATTACTTGCACTCTTTCTGCTTTTCAGTACTCGTGCCACCTTCTTCATTTGCAAGACGGGTGAAACGACTGCCTGGTTCCTTCAGAAATGCAGCAGAAACAGTACAGTAAATACAGACATGAGGACAAAATACTCCTGAAAATGACGCTATGGACCAGACGTAAGCTGAGGGTCATATCCAGTGACAAGGTAAGCTGCCGTTAAGAAATGCCACCTCATTACTGTCCTGCTTTGGCAGTGACGAGCCCAGCCAGCTGCTCGCTGAGCCTTCAGACACAGCCCCATGTATCCCTGATGCGCTGAGCATCCTGAATCTGACATAGCTATTTCCAGCACACGGGGCTCAGCACGGGGCACAGCAAGCTTCTCGCTTGCCCTGAACGCAGGGACACGAAGGATCCCCGAACTGGGGCTTCTTCCCAGCACTTTTGCTTAGCTCAGAGAGCTCACAGAGTTTAAAAACAGAATAAAATAATAAAGCCAGACCTTCAGAAATACCTGGCTGTCAATTTGTCTAAGACATTTAAGGGGGAGCTAGGGATGAAGGCAGCTAAGGGGCAAGTTTCCAGGTTTTGTAAAAAAGTAGGTGAATAAAACATTTATTTCTAAAAAGGGGGCCTTACTCTTTCACCGTAGTTCTGCTGTCACACCGTGTTTTCCCTGCAGGAATGGGGATGGAGCAGCTCCCTCCTCCAGGGAGCAAAGGACCTGTGGCTCCTTTGGTGATGGGGTCTCTGTGAGAAATAAGGGCCGGTTCTCAAAACACACTCATGGGGGGCTGTTGCCTAAGTGATTCTGAAAATCCCAGCTGTCAGTCTGCTCCGTAGACACCTGAATATCTTTCAGAATCTTGCTCTATGTAAAAATGGAATAAGACCCCCTCTGGCTTAGGGGATACTAAACAATCTGTTCCTGGAGATTTGCATTTATTTTTTATTTTTTGGAAAATGTATTGCTGCCACAAAAATTTATCTCAGGTTTTAAAACCACCTCAGCTATAAAAAAGGATAATATTAAGCAAGAGAGTCATGAAATAAGAATGATCAAATACTTTCAAGCCTTATCATCAATAAAACTGTAAAGTTAGCCACACCAGTTCACTTCAGGGCATGTGCTCACATTTAATTGAATGATTGTTTTAATTTTTCATTGTTTAAAACCACTCAACCACTTATCAAAAGCCAGTGCTGCTCTTACAGCTGAGCATAAAAACTCCTTGCTGGGCTACATGGAAAAGTCTGTCCTTTTTCACGAAATTGGGCCCCTGTGAGAGCTGCAGCAGCACAACAAGACCCATGGCTTTCCCTGGCTGAATGCCCACCAGCAGCCACAGGACTGAGCCCCCCTGGGGGCAATGCTGGCTGCAGGAAGGCTTGGGCAGGGTCCACGGCCACCCTCAGTGCACCCAGGGGAACCCAAGGAAGCCCAGGTGTGCAGAAAGCACACCTTTGTACATCCAATGGTGCTCAAATGGCTCCATGGGGACCATCACTCACTTTTATCAGAGGAACCCGGGGTGCTGTACTCTCTCCCAAACTTCCAAGAGGCTGTTTGCCTCTCTGGCTCCTTTATTGAATCTCAGAGGTTGAACTTTACATGAAATAATGCAGATACAGGATAAGCATCCTTCTCCAAATAGGTTTAGTACATGGATAGTTTCCTCTGGGGTCTGATGGTTCCTGCAAGTCTGGACAAGAGTTAAAGCAATGAGTACCGGTACTGGCACAGGAAATGTGCCTGCTGCCTTGTTAATGTGAGTGATGCCACCAGGGAATGCCCAGGAGGTCTGAAGTCCATACAAAAAGAGAGCCAACCATCCCCACCCCAGAGACCTTCCATTCTACACAGTCATGGCGAAAGCAAGAGGAAAGGCTTTTCTCACCCACGCAGCTGGTACCACGGCTCTTACCTCCTCCGTCAGCTGGCCAGATTGGGCAAGGTGGATGCCACCACGGTGGTGGTGACGGCAGAGCCACAGGGGGATGAGGTCCGTTCCCTGCCACCCCACAAGGAGCACCAGCCGTGCTGCAGGAAGGGAAAAGGGGGCTTCAGCGCTGCTCCTGCCCCCCGGCCCTCTGCACAACCCCGGCAGTGTCTGCAGGGGCTGACAACGCGAGGGAAAGCTCCTGAGAAGAGAGAAGCCAAATTCTTGGGCAGTGTTGCTGGGCTCAGCAGAGCACTTCAGTGCTTTTGAGTTTCTCAGTTTCTTCAGAAACTTAAAAATCCTTTTGAACCAGGGTTTTGATGTGTGTTTAATTCCCTGCTGAGTAGATCTAGAAAGGTGAGGTATTCGGGTGAACCCAGTGGCAAGATAAGAAAGCTAAAGCAAAGGAAATTGCATGCAACACTTGTGCACGTACACACGCCCCACCAGCTGCTTTCTTTAGGAAAGAGGAGGCTGGACTCTGAGAAAAGCTGGATTTTTCCTTTGGTACTAAGGGCACAAGCCAGCTAAGTGAGTTCAAGGCCCTGTCTTCATCTGTTTTTTCCAGGGCAGCTTTCCCTGCAGTGTTCATTCCCAGCAGACCAAGAGCTTGCCAGACAGATCTCCAAATTAAGAGTTGTGCATACAATGGGCACATAATTTGAAAATCAAAACTTCTGCACCTTCCAATTTTTTTTTAATCATCCCCTATTGTTTCATTTATCTTCTTTGTTTAATTTGCTTTTTAAATAACAGCTTGATTCTGGAATGCAAACACCATATCAAGGCAAAAGCTAGGACACTTGAGAAAAATAATTCAGCTTCTCCAAAGCAAATGTCCCCAGTTTCACTCCCAAAGTGTTTGCTGAATATCTTGTGAATTCACAGAGAGCTTTGGATCTGCTGAAACTACAGTTGTTGGGTTTGGGGCTTAAAAAAAAACAAACAAACAAAAACACAAACAAACAAAAAAACAAACAAACAAACAAAAAACACAACTTACTATTCACTGAAAGCAACTTCCCATTATGAGATTGGTTCTGTCATGTGATAGATTCTAAAACCATGAGATGTTAAACAGTAATTGCAGGACTGTTCAGTCTCTGGACGATGAGCTTCTCCCAGGCCCTCAGCTGATCTGTGCAAGCTGATCTTTGCTGCTGTGCAGTACAGAAACTTATCTTTTCTTTAAAATGAAACTGAGAACCTTATGTAATTGAATGACTCCAGCATCAAATATTGCGATACAATCTCAATTTGGAAGCCTTGCAATTGCAGATGTCCTAAGGCTATAACCTATCATTTCTCTGAGTCTGGGCTGTCTGGGTAGAATTACTGCGGGCTTTCCTCACTACAGCAGATAGTGGAGGCTCCAGGGAACCAGTTCCAGGTCCCCGGCTCTCCTTCCCTTCTATGTTCTGCATTACTTTTAATAATCCACTGTTTTGCCACTGTCAAGGAAACTACCACAGATATACAGTGAGCAAATGGATATAGAGTGAGCAAATGGATTCTCTCGTGCCACATTCCTGTGCATGAAATTCATCTCATCAGCAAAGACATGAGAAGTGCAAGGGCCACACTCCCATGCAGATGCTCACTGAAGCCTTCCTCACATCTGGGGAGCCTGCTGGGGTCAGCCTGCAAGCAAAAACTAGAAGCTTGCACTTCCTCAGCCCTGTGTGGCCCAGACACATTGGAATTGCCCACCTGAGATGACAGAAGGGGCTGAGATGCACCCAAATTACACCAGATGGATGGTAACACTGAGGCAAGATGCTAATTCCTAAAATTATCAAATCCCTAGAGCCTCATGCAATGCTATTTGTCTACATTAAGTCCTTGAGTGCAATTACCAGTGCTAATGGTTGCAGGGACAGATTCCAAAAGAATGCTATTTAAAACTTTCTGAACTGGAGGGTTTGGGATAACGCTACAGCCAGGCAGAGAATCTCTAGAAAAGAAGATCAAAATGTGATTACAAGTGGGCCATGCTCACTAGGCATTTTAAATTAAATGAATGTTATACCAGGACACAGAACCTTGAGAAGGAACAACCTGGATTTTTTTGCAAATGCTGCTGGTGGTTGATATCCAGACACTGGTCATTAGATCTAGTTTTATTACAGCCATAAAAGAAGTGAGTCAACAGCTTAGTCACATCAGGCCGGATACGCTTCAAGCACAGCCCGAATAAAAGAATGAAGTTAAACACCGAGAAATACAAAGTAATTAAAAAAGATCCCTAACACCTTCTTCCCTGAAACAGCAAGAGGTGAACACACGGGGCAGTCCTCCAGTAAGACTGCGTGGTGTACAGAGGGACAGCGGAACACGAATTTAAGGGAACGCCACAGGACATATCAGTACGGCAACCTGTAGGCTGTCACTGCCAGCTGCCCTGGTGGCTTTCAGAAGTGTCAGGTAGTTTTGTCCTCCAAAAGTAATGCAGAGATAGATAGTGAATCTGATTCTTGCCTCACAGCAGTATGGTATTTGCTGCCTGGTAACTCCATTTGTGCAGAGACCTCCTCAGTACAGGCAGACACTGCTGGCGTGAAGGCTGCAGGACAGGGAAATGGTCAGCAGGCTCAACACGTCAGGTAAGGATGGAGCGACCTCTCAGATGGGATCCAGAAGAGTCTGATGGATATATTAGAGCATGATTTATTTATTTGAAATCAAACCGGTCACTAAGCGCCGTGCCCTCAGGAAGAGAAAAGAAAGATACGGTGATCAGGCCTGCGAGACAGGAAGGAAGGAAATCTTTGCAGACAAGTCAACTGGGTTGTGTAACTGCTGGACTAGAAAGTAGCCTTTTCTAGGCAGCGTGGCAGATTTATGCCTCTCCGGGCTTGACTCCAGAAGGCAGGAAAGTTGGAGCGAGCTTTTTAGAATGTCATTTTATTTCAGTGGGGGTATATGATTAAGGCTTGATACTGAAGGAGTTTAACGACACTACATCCCCGAGGGAAACATCAAATATATAGACACAATCACATGTGCCCTCCTATCTGATGGCGAGAACTAGCACTTTCTATTCCAATTGAGAATGTGAATGGGATTGGGGTTTCGGGAATAACACACCGAAGAGCACCTCTCACGGTAGTTGGGGTGGGAGTCAAGGGACTGCTGATCTGTTCCTGAATCCCCGGGGGCCATCAAAGGTCTGGACGTTGCTGATGTTGCTGTAGGCAACTAATAAGGTCTGCGCATCTGTTTTTTCGTTGCACATTTGCCATGTGCAAATAATGCTATTAACTCCTCCTTTGGGACCAGCAGATGAAATGAATGATATATTTGTACATGACGAGGATTAATATGAGGAAAAGTGAGTATGCCACCAGAGGGCAGTGAATAAAACAGGTTGGTTTGTTGTTTGTAAGAGACAAGTTACAAGGATAAAACAACCAAGCCAGCTAAATTCTACACATACACACCGACAGACACATCTCATGCTGGATTCAGTGCTGATTTAGAGCAGGATGGGGCTGGAATGGTGTGGTGAGATTCAGTGGAGTTACACAGATACAAAATCAGTTGAAGGAAGTTGCAAGACAGTGCCTTGTATTAGAACAGAGCCATGAACATGTGTGAGAAGGGGAAAAAACTTAGGGGGAGAACCTGCATCTAAACACACAGAGCCAAAGGCCTCCAGCAAAAGGAAAGCTACCCAAGATACCCACCCCACGTTATCCCAGTCACGTAGCCAGGGACCCACGTGAAGCTGCCTTAATCCTCGCAGATCATCCCCCCCTGGGGCGCTCCCCTGCCCTGCTGGCACAGAGGGTTACCCCAGCCCAGCCCTGCCTTTGCCACCGGCTTCTCCCGGGAAGGGGGAGCTCACAGGGCTGCAGGGGACACCCCCATCAACCCCAGGGACTATTCTGCACCTGGACCTGCTTGGGGCTGCTCCCCTGCAGTCGGAGCAGCTTTCCGAATCACTACAGGATATCCTTCCTATGGATCTGGAGAAGGTGGGGACCACTTCCACAGCTCTCCTGCGTTACTCTGCTTTGTCCTCAGAGTGCAATTACCCGAAACACAGTCATAAGACACAAAGTACAATCCCTGCAGCTTTTGGGCATCCCAGTATACTGGCTTACAGATAGAATTTGAAGTAGGATACGGCAGATAGGCAGAGCACTCTAATTACAGATTTACATTAAGAGGAAAGTTTAAAAGCTAATAGGACATTATTAGAATAATGATCCCTAGCTGTTCTTCCAGCTGAACATCTGCCATTACTAATTAAAAACAAGTTAAAGTCAACCTGTTTAAAGAGAAATCAATATTTACGGAAACTAGATACGACTCTAGTGTTAGATGTGGTGGTGACCTACAAGAACCTCCCTACCTGCCATACTACATCTTTCAAAAAGTGCCTTGGCTATAAATTGGTGCCAGTGCAAAAAACACCTTTGTAAAGCAGTCAGAAACTTGACTTATGTAGGGCTTGTCTGTCTGTTTCATTAGTCAGCTGCCCGGTTTTAAAAGATTACTACATAAAATAACACGATGCCCACTTTCTGAGTTTAGGGTGTCATTTTTTCCAAAAGCAGGTTAGAAATTACATTTCAAGTGGCAGAGGAAAATCATCTTCTTGCAGCCTCTGTCTTTCCTGTCTGCATCCCTGATTGCTATCGAACAGAGAGTCATTTTGTGGAAGTGCACAGAATCTGCATCAATCTAACTACATGGGAACGTAAGAGTAAATCCTAGAAGTGAAGGCATATGGTTACAGAGCGAAAACAATTAGGCAAAAAAATTACAATAGCAAATAGCTTTGAAATCCATTAGCTACCTCAAACTGAAAAACAAATGCTTTTTTCATCCGTCATTGTACAGCCATCACAAGGCAGAACAAACCCCTGAAAAGGAGGAAACGCTCGGCTGTCTGATCCGAAGCATCTTTTAAATTCTGCCACAAGTATTGTGCAAGAGAAGTAATGTTCAGAAATATGCATGTTCATTCAAAGACTAAACAGTGAGTATCCAACCCATGGCTGCAGGCGCAGCACTCCAATGTGCTTCCACAGGAACTTGACACAGCTACCAAGGGAGACACCTGCATTATCTGACCCAGGAGCACCAGCCAGTACAACCAGAGGAAAAGGGATGGGGTCCTGCTGCTTGCTTTCCCTTCCCCTCTCATATAAACCCAAGTCTGCTGAAAAAAAAAACACAACTAAATTTAAGGCTGACTTTGGAATTTAATTCTGCCATTGGTCCCAACAAAGCCCTTGCACATCAACCTTCAGGAGCAGGCACGTGACTATTAGCTATCTCACTGGAAATGTTGACCACTGATGACTTCCACAGACTCCAGGTAAAGATCAGTGGCCCCTTTGGAAGATACCATGCCATTTGTCAAGCATCTGGAAGAAAAGCTCCATAGTAGAGTAAGTGCTCCAGTGTTCCCAGGCCAAGAGCAGTGGGAGAGAGAAGAGTCAATGGCACAAGAGTCTCTGCTTTTATAGAAGTGCCCAAGTTGGACTTCAGGGGCCAATAGAAAGCAATGCGTGACCTTGCATTTGTGATTTCCATGGACTGTGTTATTAGAGACTTCAGTCTGGTGTATGTTTTTGCAGTGTGGGAGCAATAAAGAGCAAAGGCAAGAAATAAAGAGCCTCCGGGTGCTGACATAAAATTAAATCCTGACTTCTCTTTCAAGTTCAAGGTAGGAAAATCACTGCCATATGTCTTTGTCAAAAGTGTGCCCAAGCACTAATACCATCAAGGACAGCCACTTTTGCCATGTAATCTTACCACACTCCGTATATCATCCAGAGCTACTGTGGACTAAGATGTAAAACAAACTGCTAAACCCTTTTCTAAACATGCTGGCAAGCCAGATTTGGCCCCATGTAAGTAACTTTGGATTATCGCTGCCTGATCCACAGGGAGACCAAATCTCCCTTCAGGGCAATATCTGATTAGAGAAGAAACAGTTGTCAGCCTCTAGGAAACTGCAAATCATTTTTTGTTCAAACCTACAGGGATTTTTGCAAGGCCTGCTGAGCCAATTTAAACGGGAAAAAAAAATCTGAGAACCCTGCAATAACATTCTCTGCAGTTTTCTAAAAGCCAGATCCCGCTCATCCTACTCAGTGAAGCAATTTTACTGAAGCTAATGAAACTGGTCCCCACGTAGCAGATAGGCTTACTGCAGCTCTGCCACCATGCCCAGAGAATCGCTTGATCGTCCCTGGTGAGTTGAACTGCAACACTTACTTCGCAGTTACATCACTCTCCCTGGAATACTGACAAGTTCAATTTTCTGTTTGTTTTCTTCTTTTTTTTTTTTTTTGTTTGTTTGTTTGTTTTTTTTTTACTCAGCGATATGTTCCAACATCTTTTCCTCCTGCTGAAGACTGATGTAGGTGAGCTGCAGAATAAACATAAGGATATCAAAGCACTGCACCTGCCTGTAAAATGACATGAATTTAATCAAAACCATTTCTAGGCTCAGGGCTCAGACACACTACTGGTCTTGTTGCTCTTCCCCTAGGCAACTGCTTGTTGTGCCTCTAGAATAGGCTTGTACATGCGTTTGATATCACCAGCAAGTGACCAACCGGAGATGTAGGGAGACTGCATTATTTGATTTCTGATTACGTAGAGCTTCCTTCTTTTTCTGCTCTCACTGGCTTTGTGGATTACAGTAAATCTTTGGCTAAACTATGCCTGATTCTGCTTTTATGCCTCAAGGTAAATCAAAAGAAACTGAGGCACAGTCAGTGGAACTACCTGAAAGTAAGACTGAGTACAAAGCTCATTAGGGTTTTTCATAGCACTAATTTTTTAATAAGCACTAACTCTATCTAGAACAAATAAATAAATAAATATGAAAAGCCCAAAGCAGGAAAATGCATGTCCACTGACAGACAAATTACTCTTGCTGAAAATTTAAAATAAGAAGCTTTATAGCAAGGAAATAAAACCAGGTGGACAAGGGGTTTATGGCACTTAGAGCATCCACCTGTAAGAAGGTTTTTTTGCTGTGTTTGCGAAGTGTGATACCTCAAAATACCCACTATACCTAGAAAGGGAGGAAAAAAAAAAAAAAAAAGGATTTTGCTTCTGATACCTTTTGTAATGGTTACATCTAATTCAAAGTGCATCAGACAAGAAAGAAGTTCAAGAAAGCCAGACCCTTTAATCCAGTTAATTACTAGGGGGTATAGCATATGAAAGCCTTATGTAAAATGAGAAAGTAATCTTATTCTGCTCAGGCTGGCTGCTCAGTTGGTAGATGGGCAGAAGTTAACGAGGGGCCCTGCAATCTATTTAATTGGCCCAAAGATCAGAGTATGCATCAGCCTTTTGACCATGGAACTGCGCTCCTTCGTGCCTCCCAGTCCTCCCCATGGAAAATGAAGGCAGCTCTGCAAGACGTTCCCTCAGCTCTGCCATGCGCTCAGAAAGAAGCCCCAAGCGAGCCAGTGGAAGAGCTGCCTCCGCCGTCCGAGCTCCCACAGCTGCACGGCTCGCCTCTGTGCATGCCTGTGACAAGCACGCAAACGGCAGCCGCAACTTCTGACAAGACGGGCTCTGTAGGCTCCTCGTTAGCAGCCAGTGACGACGGCTCCGTATAGAAAACACTCCCTGCTCTCATGAAGAGGAGCATTGATTTGGCTGGCACTCATTGCATTACTCCAGTAAAGGAAAGGCATCAACAAGTAGATACGGAGAAGGATTATGTTTTCTTAAAGTGAAGAAGAGCTCCAGATCTAAATAAAAATTGTACCGTTATCTTGAGATATAGAGGGTGAGTTTAACTGGACGAACTAAACATGTCATTTGCATGCAAAACCCTAAACTACAAAATAAAGTACGTAACTTTGTGATCTGACCCTCAGATAAGGTCTAATGGGGTTTAGCAAGATGAATATGAATGTTTAGTTATGCTGCTAGTAACCAGCATTCAAATTGAAATAGCTTTTGCATTCTAGTACAGACAAGGTAATTCACAGCATTTTCTTTTTTCAGGAAAGTAAAAAGGAGGCTTAGAAAAATCAGCTGCTAACCCAAATATTCCCTGTGTCAATCGCAAATCCTGAAGTATAGTCCTAATATTTCTTCAAAAGACATACATCAATTTTGCAATAATTAGAACAAGTAACAGGTATAATTAATTTAAAACAAGATAATCTGATCTACATTCACCCTTTTACCCTTTTTCTTAGTATTCACAGGCTGAAATTCACTTCCGCTAAGTAGCAGAGTAAGTTTCACCTCTATTTGTCATCAGTGCACTGCTAGGTTTGTGTGCATGCCACCTTTTCTACAGTTAAGCCATGCAGCATTTCAAGACCAAATGAAAAGATAAGTATTTGAGTATTTTATTGGGATTTTTAAAAGTTGAATGATAGTAAAAATGCAAAGAATCTCTGTGACGTGAATGCCATGTGTTTTCTTTTCACCTTGAGAAGAGGACAAATTAGCTTCCGTCTTTAGAAGTATTTGTCAAGTAGTTATATTTCAATCCTGATTTATTTATGTCTCAACCCAGCAAAGCACTTAAGCGTATGCTTATGCTAAACATGAGAATTAGCCCCTTAACTTTGTAGTTAAGCATCATACATCAGACAAGCATGGAATCTAGGTCTATAGAGCAACAGTATCTACCACCATTGATTCTCCTTACTTCCTTATCTTGCAGAAAGAGTCTAATTTATATTGTGACTAGGGGATTAATTTTATCTGAAACACCTCTGATACGCTGACTGTTGCAAAAATAGCACTAATTTGTCATAACCACTGCAAGCTGGACGGGTCATACTGAGTTTATCTCAACGCACATTTCTGCCCCATATTTTCAGGGTGACCTGAAAAGAATACAAAGGAAGATCAGGTGTATCACCTACCAATTAAACCCAAACAAAACATGGTTACCCTCTGTTGTTTTGTAATGCTTCTTTAAAACAGCAGACGCTAGGTTAAATCTCCTGTTCAGGCATTTATCACATCTACTTTCTGTTCCCTTGGAAAATATACTCGTAATAGTGCTCAAATGAATTACAATAAGATTTTTCAGTTGAAACCTAAAAGGGAGTTCAGGGAATAAACATTTATTTTTAGGGGGGAAAAAGCATTTAGTAGCTTTAAACATGTTTTCAGATGGCTCAGGTTGGCAAGGATCCATTGCAGCCACTGTTTGAGACCTTCAGGTCTCCAAGGAGCTACAAAGCCAAAGGATAAGCAGGTGTCTACAGCGGTATGAAACCAGCTGTGAATGAAGCGGTGCGAGGGTGCCGGCTGTGATTTAACAGAACAAGCTGAAGGAGCCACGACATACTCATGATCTGGTCCCACAGCCTTCCCCTAGCAGTAACCAACAGCGCAACAAAAACTTCTCACCTTAAAAATGAACAAATCTTCACTGCCCTCCTGTAAAACTGTCTATTCAGAGGCACTGATGAGGTCCCCATAAAGAACTTTCATATTGACATTTCCTTCTAATGGTTCTTATGAGAACGCTAGAAGGCCTTCCTCCCTTTGCAAGCCTGGAGAAACCTGCAGGACATTACTGAGAAAGACAGTCATTTAACCCCAAAGTAAAATTTGATTCAATTGACTCAATTGTTTTGCATGTTAACAGTAAGAAAAGATGCAAATATTGAAGAAAAGGGTTTAATTGCAGAAAAATTGTATACAAGCATCTAATGAAATGAAGTATAATCTATGACTCGCCAGTCTTACAGGTATAATTTGTTCTGCAGTAGCTCTGAGATGAATCCCTCCAGCACTGCTACATAGCTAAGAAAACCTTGATCAGGCCATAAACCAGTTTTCTTGCCAATGTCCCTTGCCTCTTGCAACTGCTAACCCCCTTTTTGGCCCATCTCTCTTCCTTTATGAGACTCCTCAACCTTTCCACTGCCTCTCCCAATCTCTCACACACAGACCGTATGTTAGTCTTCCATTTTCACCTTTGCTGTCTTCCAAGCAAAACTCATGCCACTGTCCTTCAATAATATGACATTTAGTTCTTTCAGATGACTTGAGTCAACTCCTCGTTTCTCCTGAAGTCACCACTGCCTTGCTCCACAGCTTCAGAGGAAGGCGGTATATGTGACTAGCATGTCACTCGAGCTTTCTTCACTGCTTGTGAGTTTATAGCGAGACTCGGTTCCTCTGAAAAATACAAACCTAACCCAGTTCAAGTGGCTCTAGAATTTTAAAAGCAAAGTATAAGCTCCTCTAATGCAGTGTGTCATGCAAGGAATAAACTGCTCTTTGGAAAAGAATAAACATCACTCATTGTTTGAGTACATGATTGTTTATGAGATGAGAGTCAAAACTCCAGAGCCCTTCTCCTATCACTGTTACCCAAGAAGCAGACCACTGCCCTTCTCACTGCAGGCTTGATGATACACGTAAATGTCATCCCTTTGGAAAGTGGCTATAAAACAGTGAGGACATTAAAAATAAACATCTTTAAGTAGAAGCAAGCATTGTGGTTACTTCTGAATTGGCTTTATTGATGTTTCTTTATGTCTGAGGTTCTGTTACTGCAGAAGTCAGAGAGTAGAATAACCAAAACCTTTTCATTTAGGCCAAGAATTTGTTTGAAGTTGTTTGAAGGACAAAAAAAACCAAACAACTCAAATCATCTTTTACCCTCTGAACACAAGAGCAATCTTCACATTCATTTACTTCGGGGATTTCACTCTGACATATTCCAAATTATTTCATTAATTTGACCTCAGTGAAGCAAATGCAAATCAGACCTGGAAACCTGGTCCATTCTGCATTAGAAGCCCCCGGCTCACCAAGAAATGTATCTGTTTCTGTGCAGATTTGCATGCAGGAAGGCAGAGAAGCTCTTCAATGAGCTTTAAACAAGTTAACTGAGCTACCAGAAGAAAAATCCTTTTCTCTTGCCTCTCCATTTGCAGGCCAGGGCAGAGGAAGGGTTAGTGAAAATGAACACATTTTCCATTTTTTCCCATTATACAAAGGAAATGCATCAGATGCAACAGAGTCCCATGCAACTTGGAGACTGGAGTGAGAGTTCAAAGCAGAGAGATGGGAAAATATTAATTTTCTTACGACCAAAAGTTCCCGGCATACAAGCAGCTACCTGAACCGTGCCCCGGAGACAACTCTAACTCTGAGGAAACTAATGCTACAATTATAGAAATCTCTCCAGGGAAGTCCTATTGCTCAGGATGTTTAAAACTAGGCCAGACAGAACAGTGGCAGAAGCACAACAGAAAATGGATGACATAGACGCTTCCTTAGCCTCTAGCTTCTGTGGGATTTCACTGGTGTTAATCAGGAAGCTGAGACCCACGGCGCTGCAAACCAAGTGTATGAGGCATTCTAACCATCACTACCAGAGTGCCAAACCACTACTCCACTGCCATCTCCTCCTTTTGTACGTTTCTTTGCTGATAAACTTCAAGTCAAAACAGTGAGTCATGCTTTCGGTCCTGCTGATGCATTTACGCTGCCTAAGAAAAGGTTCCAGGAATCACCACTTCACTTTCAGTAGGCAGTAAAAGATCTTTCCTCATCAGCTGTATTGCAGGAGCACAAGAAGGAACTATACTTTTTCAAATAACAAGAAGAAAACCTTTCGGTTAAAAATCTGGAAAAAACAGGAAGAGCTGAATTCACAGAACTTTATATCTTATTATCACACCCACCACATACACTGTTTTATGCAACTCTGTGAGTTATTTGAATGAACTGTTTCAAAAGGTTTCTTTTTAAAGGGGACGCATTCACTTACAGGTCATATGAGCAGACTCTAACCATCTTTAAGGCTACATTCACAGACAACTACTGAAAAAGAAGAGGAAAAGTGTATTCTTTTTCCAGCATGTTTAACCTGAGATGCTTGACAACAGTTTTAGCACAGTTCAAAAAGTCCTCTTCTATTAAATATTTTAAGCATGTGAATAATCTCACTAAGTCTCCCAGCAAAGTAACTTCCTCAAGTCTCTACAGGATCAGAGCCTTGCTTGCCCCCTCTTTGTGTTTCCAAACAGAAACGAAACCACCTTTCAAACAAGATCATGGAAACCCAAAGACATCATGCTTTTGCTTCGTAACTTGATGATCTGTCAGTTTTTGCCCTAATGGTGCCTTCTCATCTATAACACTCTTTTATGCTGTATTATTATGCACAGACCACATCTTTGCTTAGTTTTACAAATCACACATTATGTTCTTATGCCTATCCCAACAGAACTGTTTCTTTGACAAGCTCCACATATATTACGTACATACATACTTGCAGCCATAGAAATCAGTGGGATTCTTCCCACACACAGCACCAGGCTGTGGACTTAAACCCCACACACATTTGATGATACAAACTTGTTTTCTGCCCAATGAAAGTGCACTGTAATTAAGCACCTACTTTATCATTAGCCAACAACCTCCTGCACCTGTCAATACGCTGCCAGCCATCCAGCCCGCTAACCGGTAGCACAAAATACTGTGCTCCACCAGCTTAACATAACAATCATACCTCCAAATCCTTTATTAATTACATGTGCTTTATGTGCTGAAACACACAAATGCTACGGAATTGGTGGAGAACATTTTCAAAATCCCAGTTTCCCTTTTGCTTTGCCGCACCTGAATTGCATGCGTGTCCTTAGGCCATGGGGGGGGGCGCGGCGTCTTGCACTGCTGGCAGTCCAGGCGGTGCTGTGGGGAGGAGAGTGACAGCACAATTAACCCCAGGTTTGGGTTTCAATTTTTACAGATGAAACCCCTCATGTCAGGGCTTACTACTTTCTTCCTAGCTGGTTTCGAGGCACAATACAGGGCTGACAGCTGACGGGCAGGTATGCCACCAACAAAACCTGTCAGAGCTTTTTCTTTTGCCCTGATGGTTGCGCACTGACTTGGCAAAATCTCCTTTTTCACAGAATCACAGAGTCCCAGACTGGCCGAGGCTGGAAGGGAGCTCTGCAGACCACCCAGTCCAACCCCCTGCTAAGCAGGCTCTCTCAGAGCACATTGTGCGGGATGGCATCGAGGCAGGTTTCGAACACCTCCAGAGGAGAGCGCACGACCTCTGTGGGCAGCCTGTCCCCATGCTCTGTCACCTCATAGCACAGAGGTGCCCCCTCGTATTGAGCTGGAACCTTCTGGGCTTCAGTTCGTGCCCGCTGCCTCCCCTCCTCTCGCCGGGAAAACTAAAGAGAGACCGGCCGTGTCCTCTCGACACCCTCCCCTGTGTTTGCTGCCTTTCAGTGAGGGAACAGCTCGCTGCTCTCCAACCCACCCGCGGTGCCAGGGGCCCTTCTCTCCTCATCCCGCCGCGCCTCAGCAGCCGCGGTCCCGCCTCCGGGGGCGGGCGGGCCCCGTCCAGCGGGTGGCAGCGGCGGGGCCGGGGGGCGAGGCTGGGCCGCCTGAGGCAGGGGCTGGGGCTGGGGCTGGGGCTGGCCTCGCCCCCTGCCCGCCCCTCGGCCCTGCGCCGCCCGGCCGGGGGCGCTCCGTGAGGTGCCGGTGCCGGTTCCTCCCGCCGCGGGGGCCGCGCCGCCAGCACCGAGCGCGTGAGGGGCGGGCGGGCGGCGGCGAGCGGGGAGAGCGGGTCGATGGAGCACAACCACCTCCACCTCCACAACGGCTCCCTCCTGGCGCACCACCGCTATGGCTGCGGCTTGGGGTACGCGCCCGTCGTCTACTACAGCCTGCTGCTGTGCCTCGGGCTGCCAGGTGAGTGCCGCTCCCCAGGCGGCTGCGGGCTCCGGGGGCTGCGGGATCGCTGCGGAGGGAGCCGCCGGGGTGCCCGCAGCCCGCCCCTCGCCGCCCAGCCTCGGCCCGCAGCGAAGTTTTTGCCTCCGCCACACGCGAGGTGGAGCGGCAGCGGGCAGCGGGGCGCTGGGGCTGTCCCCTGGCACGGCGGGGGCGAGGAGAGGTGCGAGGGTGCGGGTTTTCTGGCGCTTTCCTGGAGGAGCCGGAGCGGGGACGGAGCGCCCTGCCCGAGGCTCGGGGTTGGCCGGGCAGCGGGCTTGGGAGCCCGGAGCCATCTGGAAAGTCAGCTCCTGGGGGCTGCGCTCCGCAGAGGTGATGGAAATGCTCACCCCGAGCTCCCTGAGCACGGTCCTGAGCTGGGCAGGCAGTCCCAGCTCGCTGCCTCCAGCCTCCAGGCGGTGCGACCCGCAGCACTGCTTCCCGCTTAGAAAGGGGACAAAGACAAGGCGGGGATGCTGGGGGAAGCAGGGGATGAGAAAAGGAAGAGAGACCCCAAAATGAGTGGGGTGGAAGGGAAGTTCCAGGCTCGGTGTGAACACCTGTGTGGTACCGCTGCCGCACACGGGTACCATGGCTCAAAATGCCCAGATGCCACACGAGCATCATATCAGCATCCCTGTCTCGGCCGAGGACCCGGCAGGTTTTTCCTCCCGGGGGTCTGTCTGAGGCTGTCAGCGAGGCAGTGGGGACTGCAGGGAGCTGTGCCTGCAGCACCCCCTCTGCACTTACAGATGGGGGCTTCAGCAGGCGAGGGAACATCGGGCTTACTCCCTGACTCGGCTCTTCCAGCCTCAGAGTGACTTACAGCGATCCCAAGGACAGGCGCAATGAGTCGGGCAAAGTTAGAGCAAGCGGCATTGCCGAGCCGAGACGAGACAGCATTCAAAGGGTGCAATTTGGGAGAGTTTGGTTGTGTCTAGCTACTGCTGCACATTTAAAGTGGCATACAGATGGCAAGCAGCACTGGTAGTTAATAGTCTGCAATTTCTAGATGTTTTGTTCACCTTAATTTCTCTGGCTTAGAAAATAATATTCTCCAAGCAATTAATTCACAGAAAAATTTTTTAATCAGACATGAAGAGAAGCCTGCCTCTGAACAGCACACATGCAATTACCACTCTGCATATGAATTGATGTTCTTTGTGCGTTTTTTTTCATTTCTCCCTGGCTTATAATTAAATTTTGAAGACTGGCTAATAGTTCAGAGAACTGGAAAGTTAGGTCCTGCATTTACCCACAGAGCATGCAGGGCACTGGCAAGTGTCTGTGCTCCACAGCATCAGTGAGCCTCAGCCCTGACCTGAAGGGACCCAGCCAGCAGGGCTGAGGAGGTGGTTTCCTCTTCATTGATTCCTCAGATCTCCGCAGTAATGACAGGCTCCAATTTCAGCATCTATCCTCTAGGAACTGACCAGGACCCTCTCAAGATTATCCAGTGAAGAAGTTGTCATGAGCGGTCTGTGACTAAGCTTGCCTTTGTATGTCTCTTAAACGGGGGAAAATCTTACGTGTGTAGACAAGAAAATTCACTTAATGAGTGTTCTGCACATACTTGCACCAGCTCCCTAGGGATACTACATTGTAATTACAGACCTAACGCTGCCATTCTAAGAACATGCTTAAAATCAGTGAAGGATCCAAAGTAGCAATGGTGACATGCATTTCTGAAGAGCTCAGACATCCGTTTGATTAGAGAACCAGCAATAGCACTTAACAGAACTAACCAAAACATTTGGTGGTGCAACACTGCTGAGCTCAGTGGTTTTACATCAGGTGTTAGCGCATCAGCTTGGTCAGTGCATGTTATCTGAGGGTAACGTTGGTGCTAACACCTGGAAACACCGTACATGTACAGGATGCTGAGTAAATGCACAGTGTGCTGCATGCCTGAGGAACTTAAGATTCTCATTTTGACATTGCAAGAGATGAAAACTAGCAGGGTAAGTTTAGGGGAAGACAGCCAAGCTTCCTTGAGGATGTGGTACAAGGTGAGAACAGTGCTAAAGAGACCTTTTTGTCTTTTAATTTGAAGCCACACTACAGTTTTCTAACATTAGAAAACTCTAGAGGTAATGCACATATTTACCTGATAGACAAAGAGCCGTGAAGTCTGTGGGATCTAAGTAATCAGCTTTGCAGGGTGCCAACAATTTGAGAGAAACATCGTCTAGGACCTGTCCTCAAACGGAGCACCAGTGCAGTGTTTTGCTGACATGGCAATGGTTAACTCCTTGCTGCAAGTCTTGGACAGGACCGATGAGAGGGGAAAACATTTAACTGTTTTTGCCTTTTCTGCTCTGGTGCCTGAAGGAAATTTCACTAACTCAACAACTCCACTTTGAGGCCAAGCTATGCCAGGCCTGATTGTGTATGCAGAGAAAGCATCGTTTCCCTCACTTGTATAACCCAGGCATCTGAGCAGATCCTTTTCTCAGCAGTGGCTCTTTCTCCCCTCCGTTCACCCAGGCACCAGAAAGTCTGGAAAAGGCAGAGACAAAAGAGGGAAAAGTGAACTCCCTTTGCCCTTCGGTGTAACGGCAGTGCACACAGGGACAAGAGCAAGGCCGTCCCCTGCAGAGGCGCAGCAGCAGATGAACCACTGCACGCCAACCCTCCGCAGTCAGGTACTGTGCACCAGGGTGGCTGCACCCTGCACCCTTCCCAGACCGTGCCTTGTGCCCAGCTGAGGTCTGTTCTTTTCTCTCTAGGCACAGGCTGACAAGACAGAGAAACATACTGCTTTCTGAAACTCATTTTGAGTTCAGATGTGCAAATTCCTGTTCAGAGAGGTGGCTGGCAAGCACGTGGTCCCACCCCTGGGATGCTGAGGGAACAGACTGCACAGGACAGTGAGGAGCAGAGAGGTGGTGTTGCTGGAACTGGGGTGATGCTACCGCAGCAGGGGCAGTGCTACAATTCACAGAGCTGTTCTGCAGCCCCAGTGCTGCCTTCCCTGCACTTGCCCCCTTCTGTCAGCCAAGGAGGACCTCTGAATCACAGAATCATCTAGGTTGGAAGAGATCTCCAAGATCACCAAGTCCACCCTCTGACCTAACACTAACAAGTCCTCCGCTAAACCGTATCACTAAGCTCTAAATCTAAACATCTTTTAAAGACCTCCAGGGATGAAAAAATACGGAACGCTTCATGAAAGCACCTCCAGTTGGCTGGGAGGTGAGAGAGGGGCTGCCGGAAGGCTTAACGGAGGCATTGCTTGATTTAGTGAGAGAAAATGTCAGAGGAGAGGTGTTGTTGAACACGGGGGAGGGAATTGCTCTGATTCAGTCAAGGAGAAGGCTGGTAAGGTAGAAAGCAAAGAGCAACAAGTATCAGCTCTCCGTCCATCTCCTTGCTGATGAGCTGCACAAAGCAGCTTCACCAAAGAGCTGTGGCTGCAGCGGTGCCTTCAAACAGCCGGGAAGGTCAGGCACAGAAGCAGCGGCACTCACTGCAGACAGCTGGCTTTGACCCTGATTCCTGCTTCGCAAGGAGGTGCAGCAGCAACAGAATTGCTGTGCAATCTCTTTCCCCTTCGGGGGTATAGCGTACTGCTAAAAGGACATGGTGGCAGCATTTCCTAAATCAGGGCCTGACCTGATCCATGCTTCCTGGGGTTTCCTCCTCCTGACAGTGCTGCGAGGCAGCGTGCAGGCTGCTTTCCTCACTGCACCATGTCTGGCTCACTTTGACCCACAGCACAGGGCACATGCCCAGCACCCTTAAGCCCTTGGGAGATAACACTTGCACAGGTGCCCCAGGGAAATGCTACTTCAAGCTGGCTGCTTGCAGAGCCTGGTTCACAGATGTTTCTTTCATTCATGCTTTAGGCTTCTGCTTAAAACCAACTTAAATACAGATTTGGGACTTCAGAAGGGCGGGAAAGCAGCCTGGACACACATGGCAGAAGGGTACCTCCAACTGGAGAGCAGGAACAGATAGCTTTTGTGTCAGACCTGCTGCTGAGCAAGGTGGCACAGAGATGGGGACAACCCAGGTCATTCACACCCCAGCTGTGCACAGAGCACACTCGGTGGGCTGCACGCAGAGGGAGGGAAGCTGTAGCCTGGACATAGAGGAGTGTGTGAGCTCAGCAGGGGTGCCTACCCTTTTTAACGTTGTCAGGGGAGGGTTACACCTTACAGACCTTCCCCGAACAGCTGACAGCAAGGCAGATGCTTCCTTAGGGTGTTGGATTAGCATGCAGGTGTGTAACGTTTGCACTGCACCTGTGCAAAATGCAGCATAGGCGCAGGCAAGCTGAAATGGTGGAGAAGTCCTGCTGGAGCCTTCTCCCCGTATGTAGCCTGGAGTAAGGAGGCTGTGCAGGGAGGCACTTAAGCCAGGGTAATGGTCCTGGCAGGGCACGTACTGCTGGTGGGCTGCAGGTTGAGCATCCCTGATCCAAGAGAACAATGCCCTGTCTGTGTGGTAAAAGATCTGCAGCCCATAGACTAAGTTTTTGTATATTCTGCAGACATAAGCACAAATGGTACGCGGCAGTTATCCAGGTCATTACTAGCTGGCTGACTTCTAGGAGCATTTGAGGTGGGAAGTGGAGGCAGACAGAGAGAGCGATGCAGGAGAGAACAGAAGAATTGTGCAGAAGAGAGCAGCAGAGACAGGAGGTGGGAGAAGCAGCTGAGCATTCCTTTTGGGCTGCTGCCACTAGTAGAGTGGAAAAGAGGAGAGAGTGCACGGAGTTCACCTGGGTGAAGTTTTACCAGATGATAAAAACTAAGAGCAAAAAATCTGATGTGGCATGACAATGTAAAGAAAGGAAGAGGGGAGGAGATGAGGTAGTGGTGTGCACAGAACAAACAGAAGGAAGCTGAGCGTGTGCACAGCGCAGCACAGCTCCTTCAGCTCCACGGTGGTGTCGGGAACAGGACCTGAAGAGCTTTGCCATCTCTGTGCTTACAGGCACGACCCAGTAAGGAAGAGGAGCAGGCAGAGGGGCAGGTAGCAATGTGTGTTGGTGACTCACGTGGCAGGTAGCAGCCAGTGAATACCAAAACAGGCAGTAGGAAGGTGGACACACTGCACACTTATTCAGGAGCATCTGACCCATTTTGGATTTTTACCGTCTACTTAGTATATTCTTCTGCAACCCCAGTACAGGTTTCTGATTAAAGTGAGCATTTCCAACACCTCAATAAATAGCCCTTCATAACAACACACCTGAACAATAGAAGTACCAAAAGAAGAGCTGAAAATGAGTGGGAGAATTGTTACACACAGAGTTATGACTTTGAAAAACCAGCACTCTTCATCTGCCGCTCATTAGAGAGACTTCACGCAGTAAATAAGAACTGAACCCTCCCAAGGCCTGATTCAACCCCAATTTTATTCAAAGACCATACTTTCTTTGACTTAAAATCTGAATTGGACCCAAAGCCAGTACATTGCATCCTGCTAAAGGAGAACAAATAAATTGGCAGAACTTTCGCTCAGCAACCAAAGGGCACTGCAGCACAGTACAGTAGCAAGGTGGACAGAGAGGGGAACAAAACTTCAGCCAACACACTTAAAATGAATCACTTCCTACTGTAAAATGAATGCTTTTTCTTTAAGGAAAGAAGAATCATTATGAAAAAGAATATATTCCTTACAGTGCTCCTGCACAGAAACGGTGACAGCAAGGCGTGCAGATGGAAGCTGTTTAGCTCGGTCAGTCTGTCCGGAGACTGTGCCCACTGGAAGCCTTGCAGCCTGAAAGGAAGCGTATGGCAGAGCCCGTGCTGATGCAGAAGAGGACTTGATATTGCATCTCTGAACACCACTACAAAGCACAACTGCTAACTTAGGTTTTGTTCTGCCACATTAGCAGGAAACAACGCAGTCAGGGCTGTAATGATAACGAGGTGCGATACTGGGGAGGCTCAGCAGACTATGAAGTGCACAACCTTGTATGGCAGGCTGCAAAAATGGATTGGGAAGGAAAATCTCCGGAGGATATTTTTCCTTGGTATGACAACGATACAATAGAGAGAGCACAGCCAGTTTTCACTGTAGGTGGGTAATGCGGAGCCCCCAGTTGTTAAGAAGTCAAGCCATTCAAAAGCACTAGGCAGCCTAATACCCCGCTGGTCTTCATCCACCCCATTACTTAGTTCTCTCCTCCTCCTCTTTCTGCTCCCCTCCATAAAATCGGGGTGAATCAGCAGACACAAGCCAGCAGGAGAAAGCCTTCATCCACACACGTCAAAACAATTTACTGTAGGCAGACAAACAAAACCGAGATTTCCTGACCTGATGCTCTCTCTGCATTCACAGGCCAAGCACAAAACAATCCCTAGGCACAAAGGCTTTCACCTCCTGTTTCAGGTGGTCTTTTTGAGACTTTAATCTCTTTTCCTATTAACTTTGAGATACAAAGAAGAGAAACAAAGCCAGAATTATTTCCTTGAGCACAGGAGACCTCACACACAGTTTTCATTCTTCACAGTAAAGATACGTATTTATGTCAAGATCTTAAACTCCACAATGCAGAGCACTGTCCGTGCCATTCAGGGGGTGACAGGATAGGAGAAGGTTGTATTGGGTTGCTTCTCAGGACACCAGTACAATCATGCAGAGGGAATGAAGCAGGAGCAGCTAAGTAGGACCATGATTAGCAGTGTAGAAGAAGACCAAGAGGAGTTTTTTCCCTTTAACCATGGAAGAGAAGATAAGCCTGCCTATTAACACACTGAACACATTTTTTTTTTTTTCATTGAAATTATTTTGTATCATCTGAAACAGAGCGCCCCTGGACACTTGTCCAACTTTTCAATCATCAGGTGCATTGACTGCACAGGTAGGTGCACTGAAGGTTGCTCTTGGTTTCAGGACAAATTGCCTGTCAGTCAGCTCCTTCCAACTAGGACGTTTCACAAACATTTGTGCATTCCAGATGTGATTTGTTCAATGTCCAGGCTGGCACACTAAAGAGCAATGTATCTAAGTGTGGATGCAGTATGTGCGCAGTGGGGGAAATAAAGCCAAATTGTGATGGTTTTACATAGTCTGTAACTTCCTGCTTATTGTGGAGAGTTGGCATTGTCTCTGAGAAAGCTCAGCCATGGGGCTTGCAAGCATGAACTCCTGCAGTATTAGCTAATGCTTTAGGAAGACATGAGGACTTTGTTTTTAGCAAAACCGCAGTCAAAGGTAAAATCATCTTAATTATTCATGTTCAGTAAAGAATTCATGATATTGCCCTTATGAAATCACCACGTCCCGCTTCCATCCTAGTCATCCCATTGAATACCTTTGGCACTTAACTCAGTGCTCTGATGTTTGATTTCAAGTGGGTAGAATGGTTTTGTTATCCTCAAGCTCAAGTTACCCAGCCTGAGACCTCTAAAATTTTGCCGACAGCCCACGTTCAGAAGCACAGACACCTGCCAAGTGAGACACCCGAATTGCCTTGAAATTCTGTCTGTCCAGCTATGTCACATGAATAACCAAATCCTTTTTATGAGTTCTGCATTATTTTGCAGATTACTTTTTCTCCTCCAGCACAGATTTCTATTAAAAAGCTTTACTGCCGTAGTAGTATGGTGTGAGGCTAGACGTTGAGATGAAAATTTCAGACATTTCCATCCTTGCATAGGTGCCTCTGAGGAAGGCTTTGTGTGGGGAACGTTGAGCTCATTAGAGGCTTTCTGCACTGCAGGCCCAGCTGAGGAAAGGGCATATCCTTGCCTATCCTGTCTCACTATTGATCCAACTTCCTTAAAAATGTACAGCAACTTCACTCCTGCAAGGCTTATTTCTATTTGCACTTATTTCAGTGGTTTTGGAATGCATGAAAAGCCAGTTACTAGAAATACACAAATATACTTTGTGGTGTGTCCATGAGGTGTTCTAGACTCAGCGTTACAGCTCTGAAAACAAAAAAACACATTAGTCGTACCACCCTTGATACTTTTTCTGGAACAATACAGCTGTGTCACTGGGGCCAGCTGTAGGCAACAGGGAAGGGGAAAATATTCCTTTGTCTTTGAGAGACCATACCTGCGTGGGAAGGGCTTATGGTGCTGCTCTGGAGATTGCAGCAGAAGACCATAGGGTGAAAGTCATGTTCTGGCCCAAACGCAGTCGCACAAAGTAAGGGTAGACTCATCACATAGATTAAGAGGGTTAAGACAAGAAGAGGACGACCAGATCCCTCTGACATGACAGCATGTGTCCCTGCCAGTCAGTGTCTGCTGGGCCTCCATGCCTCTTAGTCCAATCTTCCTTCTGGCTGTTTTCATATTGCAAAAACGGTTCTATTTTATGAACACTAGGAGCAAAAGCCTACTCCAACTGTCTAGGAAACCCAAAAGCAATGCAATGTAATTACACCTGTCTGCCAGACAAGTTACTGCACTTAACAAGCCTGAGTGGTTGGCAAGGCTCAAAATGAATACCGGCCATTGGCGTCGCTGCACCATTACAGCGTCTGCGCCCTTGAAAATCGGAGGAAGTGCTTTTGGCTTGGTTAAAATCTTTCTCTGGCCTCAATGACCCAATTATGGCCAGCGCCAGCCATTGAGAAGAGTGCACCATTCAGTGTTCTTTCCCAAAGGTGCCTCAGTTAATAAATGCTGTCACTGAGAAAAAACAACCCTGAAGGCCAGATCTCACTGACAGAGTCTGGCTGGTGACACCAACTCATTAATTCACCTGTGACTTGCAAGGGCAAGGCCGTGCTACACTTCCTCTAGCAGCTGCTAAGTCTTCAGGTTAAAGGTTTCACTTCTGCCCTCCAATCTGGCATGATCTGTCCACGCACATGGGATTTCTAAGCACAAATCATATGAGAGCCTTTCTAGAAGGTGTGAAACCTTCTCAAGTCACAATCCTACACACATTAATGTCACAGCTTTTGTGCTGCTCTTTTTTTGTCTTGAATCCTTCCCCATCCCCTGGGAGACGATGCACGCACCGGCAGTACAGGCTGATGGCTCTTCCCTCCCAAGGGTGAGTGGGTGCATGCATCTCAGCAGCACTCAGACAACTGAACAACAAATAAATCAATTCATTTTAAAATCAGTCCTCACAGGGACTCTCAGAGAAGGAAAAACTTGTATTGCACTAATTATATTCTATAAAGTATCTCTTTACACTTGGCAACTGTTTAAGAAGGGATCTCAGGATATGATTATAAAGGAGCAGAACAAATTACATTAGCCATGAGCAGGCATCGCTCAAAAGGTTGTTCCCAGCTGCTGAAGTGCTGAGTCCAACCCATACCATCTGCAAGAGAAAAACATGGAACTGCCTTACCCTCTTTAATGACAGACGAGATGCAGGGGTCGTTTTAAAAAGAACATCTAACCAGCTATAGCCAGCATCCCTAATAAACAGATGTATACATTGCCATGGCATTTGTTTTTTGAAATCATTCCTGCCGTGTAGCCTCTGTCAGAAATCACCTGTTGTCATCAGTGTCTCCAGAGAGCTCCCACACAAAGTAAAGGCTAAATGCCATTCGCATCTCAGATCTGGTAACCACTGGCAAATGACTGTGTTAGTAACCGTGGTCAGATCAGCCTGCTGAACACAGTACATGTTTACATTTTAATATTGCCTCCTAGCCGAGGGGAAATCATCTATTCCCACCAAGCCAAAACATCCCTTTTTTCAGCATACATTTTTAGTACGTTGAAGTGAAAGTCTCACTGTTTCAAACTATGAAAGAGGTGTGACTAACGTATTTTTCCAAAGCAATTAAAATTTCATGTTCATAAACAGCCTATGTGCCAGTCAGGTGACTAATGCATGGCTGGTAGTTTCATACATTGCACAATGATTCGTAGGGATCCTAGCAACAACTGTATTTGGTAAAAGGTGTCCATTATATCCAGTGACCTAATGTTTGTCGCACTCAGTAAGCGACCCTCGTGGCTACTCCATTTAGGCAGTTTATGATACTGAGCCACTGAACCACACAGTGGGCCTTATTCACAGCCCAGCAGCACTTCCACTTGTGTTGTAAAGGCTATTTCACCGCACAGCCTGCCGCGTACATGCAAAACGTTCTCAATAAAAGAAACAAACCCAAGAAAGATGCCTATTTCTTCTTTAGATAGATAAAACTGCTCTTGCTTAAGCTCACACAGTGATAATGGAAGGAGTTGTGTGAATCTCCCCCAAAAGCCTTGGTCAGGCACTATTAGAGCTATGACTGTAATCCACGAAACAAGGAGCTGGGGAAACAGCGATGCCTTTAGGTTGCAGGCACCGCTTTGAGGCAGCACAGCAGACTGCCCAGGCACTGCAGGAGGCTCAGCGAGGCAGCGTGGCTTTGGTATGGAAAGCAAACCCAAACCCACATGGGAACCAAGGTTACTGCTAAAGGACGATCTCTCTGATACACAGGTTGCCATGTTCTGAGCAGCACAGACAGATGGAGTCTGGGTGTTGGAGACCTTCAGATGCTGTCTTTCAAAGGCAATAGCTCCTCACGATCAAAGGGGAAGAACCAAGACTCCACCAATTCTTACAGTTGCTTCTCATCATCTGCTAGTGACATCTCTTGAGTCTCCAGCCAGCAACTCCCTAATCAAGCCCCAGTTCTCAACTAAATATTTATAAATTTGAAATGCTGCACTGCAGCAAGCGACGCTGGCATAAATTCCCATCTGTCATCCCCTAATCAACTCCCAGCACAGTGATCAATCTTTTTCAATTTCAGATTATCTCAACTACTTAATACCCAGAAAAAACACTGCAAGAAATGGATACTGCCATCCAGGACAATTCAGGGGCACTGACCTATCCAGCAGCTGGAAGCTGCATGCATTTTATAGCACAGAGATATTTTTATATATCCATTATCATCCCAGTCTTTACCCTGACTACAATATTAGAACAAGAATTAGGGTAAATATGGTTAAAATGTGGTCTCTGTCTTAAATGCTCCTGTCCCCTTTGATCAGCAGTAGGTCACCTTTGCCCACAGGAGAGCTCGTGGGGCACTGAGTAGACAGCCAGGAGTCGTGATGGTGCAAGGGCACGGTTGTTCACACGGTACAGTGTTCCCACCCATTTCCCATTTTATTGAGCATTAGGCAGCGTTTAAGGACACACCAAGGACCAAATTAACACTGGCTAGGAAACAGGTGAAGAACCAAATGAGACTTATCCATAACTGCTCTCTGCTTTCCCTACACAGCCTGCAGCAGGAGAAATATTCCCCAACCCTGTGCTACGACACTGCCACACTGGCATCCTTCTGCTACACCCCACTATATATCTGCTTTCACTAAGTCAGTGACGTTACTGTATTTCATATCATCCAGCCAGAAAAAGCACTAATGTGATCCCAGGGAAAGCATTTCCAATACAAGATATTGTAACCCTTGCAGAAAAATTGGACAGAGCTTGCATGTACTTTTGTCAGATCAATTTTCTAATCCAGCTCACCAAGCAAAGCTTGCTGGCGTTAGACGGATAACTTGCATTTCAGTACATGCTGTTACTGCCGTTGCTGGGAACCCTGAGAAAGGCGGGGGAGAGGGGACAGGAAAGGCCTGCTCATAAATCTGCTCCTGTAGGAAAAAAAAAAAAAAAACAAAAAACAAAAAAAAAAAAAAAAACAAAAAAAAAAAAAAAAAAAAAAAAAACACAAAGAGGGGGTAGGACCAAACAGCAGGGCCCCCAGAACAGGCAGATGATGTGGGGAGCGATGCTGCCGTGCCAGGGCACAGCTCAGCTCCAGCATCCCTGCAGGAGCTCCTCTGCAAGCGTGGCCAGAATTTACCAGCAGGGGCCAAAGTCCCCAGCTGTCCCCCTTGCTGCGTGCAAGCTCCAGCTGCTGGAGTGCATCAAATCCAAAGGATTTAAAGCGGAGGTGAGCACCGTGGGTCACATCCAATATCTGCAAAGCCAAGCTATTCAGCCCAGCTAGCCAAAACCAACAGCGACTGGCACAGTCGAGTCAAATCCCCTGACTCGAGGATTTCCTTGACAGTACATCACTCACCGTACCTCTAGGGCTCATCAGCAGGCACAACAGGTGCATTTTGTAAGCGAGTGATCAAAAAATGGCACAGCAGTTCTGAGTGCATTACCCCCCCGGCCACTCTGAGCTGAAATCCTTGAGATTGCATTCCTGTTAACAGAGGATAGATTCAGGAAAATTCTCTTGAAGGTGATTTCAGACAATACTGTTGGGAAGATTACATAATTTAACCTGGGGAAGGATTCAGTTGATTGTCGTATTTGGTCAAGTTTTGTTCCAAGATACAAAATTAATAAATTCAGCTAATACAGAAATAGGTGACACTTATGAGGGCTATTACTCAAGATCATTCACTCTGCTGCAGTTCATTCCCCTGACGACAGAAATCTGCTCTCAGAAAGCAGACTTCTGAAGGCATTTGCAAAGGAGGAAGTTTTCCCCAGTACCAAGTAAAACAGTTTTAAAATGTGCATTTTCAGTTGTAGGACATAAGTCTCAGGTCAGTGTTACTTCCTTTCTCTCCAGTTTGAAGGAATCCTTACTATTATCATTGATTTGTTTTGGGAAACCCATCAAAGTTTCCAGAAATGTTTGAAGCGGTGAATGCACAGAAGAGGTGATTTATAGAGCACTTACGAAAATGTCAAATACAAACATTTGGCAGTCTGTTATACAGTAAGCTAGTGCTCTGATTTTTAAGCACTACTTCAGGTATTCTAGCCAAGTGATTTAAACTTCTGATGGGAACAATCTTGCCTGTCTCCTTCCAGCCATGCTGCTATTAGGAACTACAGGATTTTTTGTCCTGATTTAGGACTACCCAGTAAGTTCTAGCAAACATAAGCAAGTAGTTAAAATTTGGCTACACCTTACTGCTAAAGCAAAGCTCTCAAGGACTGCAAGGCTTGTTCGTACCCATTGTGGGGAGCTCTGCCAGGCCAGGTGCTGTAGGACCAAGCCCTTTGTAGAGCACTTATATACACTTAGATATTTTATGATCCCTTTTCAACCAGCCAGTAAAGTTTATCTTTAAGTCGAATAGCTGAGTTGCAGCTTCAGAAGTCTGAAACAAACTAGACAGTGAAAACAGCAAAGACAAGATACTGTAGCGTTTCACTGCATTATTATTTGTCATGTACCACTTCTAGGCATGGGTTAGGTGATGGGTTTGTGTTGTGCTCAGAGAGTTGCAAACAGAAGCTTTTTCAGGAAACTCAGGGACATTTACAGTTGTGCTGAGCCAGAACATCCATCATGTCTGATTTGACCAGCAGGATTTCCTTAAAGGCAGTATGACTCCAGAGGCAAAAGACCTTGTAAGCTGGGGAAGGAGCTGAGCTCTGAAGAGCAGCTCTGGATAAGCAAGCAGATCTTTGTTCCGGTGGTGGGAAGAGAAGTGCTTCCCCAGAGCCCATCTGTAGAAGAGCAGGTCAGAGAGGGCTGAGCTGCAAGAGGCACATCCTGGGCAGAGCTGGGAACTTCTCAAAGCCTTGCAAAATACCTCCAGTTCTCAGGAAGAGCCAGGGCCACGTGCTTCCCTGGGAGTCCTCCGATCAATGCAATCCCACTCAAGCCAGATACAGGACCAGCTTGGGCACAGCCCATAAGAGGAGAGCTGCTGTCCTACAGCAGCTGTCTCAGCAGCAAGCCCAACTCACTGCTCCCTCCTGCCACCCCGCACATGGGTGGGGGAACCCGGCACCCCCTGCTCAGGATGCTCCTGCTGTGCCTGCAGCTGCGAGGCCAGCTCCGAGGAGGTGGCAGAGGGCAGCTGGATGCTGCCTAACCCCATATCAGGGCTGAAGGTCCCGGCATGCAAGGACAAGAAGTGACAGTGTAAGGACAGTTGGGAGCAGGGCCACATGCTCCTGTGTGACAGCTGCTCTGAGGGACCCAGCTGCAGCATTTTTCTTTTGGTTTCTTGGATTTTAATAAAGGTCATGTTGCCAAGTGTTTGAACAGAGCCACTGCTCCAAGCAATTGCTCAGAAAAGGTAACGTTATGTCTTAATGGCCTAACTGTGTGTTTCTGTCCCCACAGCAAACATCTTGACAGTCATCATCCTTTCCCAGCTCGTGGCTCGCAGGCAGAAGTCCTCCTATAACTATCTTCTAGCTCTAGCTGCTGCTGACATCCTGGTTCTCTTCTTCATCGTCTTTGTTGACTTCCTCATGGAAGATTTCATCTTAAACAAACAGATGCCTCAGGTACTGGACAAAATAATTGAGGTCTTGGAATTTTCTTCCATCCACACCTCCATCTGGATTACGGTTCCACTAACCATCGATAGGTATATAGCCGTGTGCCATCCACTGAAGTATCATACAGTCTCTTACCCTGCTCGCACTCGAAAAGTCATTGTAAGTGTCTACATCACCTGCTTTTTGACCAGCATTCCCTACTACTGGTGGCCCAACATTTGGATTGAAGACTACATAAGCACATCAATGCATCACGTCCTCATCTGGATCCACTGCTTTACAGTTTACTTAGTGCCCTGCTCCATCTTCTTCATCCTTAACTCGATCATCGTGTACAAGCTGCGACGGAAGAGCAATTTCCGACTGCGAGGGTACTCCACAGGGAAAACAACAGCCATTTTGTTTACTATAACTTCTATTTTTGCCATACTCTGGGCACCAAGAATAATCATGATACTGTATCACCTCTATGTATCGCCTATAAACAACAGCTGGGTGGTACATATTGTGTCGGACATTGCCAATATGCTAGCATTGCTAAACACTGCAATTAATTTCTTCCTCTACTGTTTTATTAGCAAAAGATTTCGCACAATGGCAGCTGCCACGTTGAAAGCCTTCTTTAAGTGTCAGAAGCAACCTGTGCAATTCTATACAAACCATAACTTTTCAATAACAAGCAGCCCTTGGATTTCCCCGGCCAACTCTCATTGCATCAAAATGCTTGTTTACCAGTATGATAAGAATGGAAAGCCTATAAAAATATCACCATGAAGAGGGCAATAGCTGGAGTTTCCAGGTGCAAGTTCTTTACAAGTGGTTACATCTTCAGGATGTAATCTGCTGAAATGGCTGTTTTAAAGAGTGGTCATTTGATTTCATTTCCCTGGGAGGCTGAGGGCAGATGAGACTGTTAGGAGGGAACAGGAGCACTTGATTTAGGAGCAAGAGCGAGAAGGCAAATGCCTCCGTCTCCTACATAGCATTTTGAATGTGCTTCAGAGTTCAAGTCTTAGTATTCAGTCGCACTCAAATGTTTTGCATCCAAACACCAGTGCAGTCCAAAGTCTTTGGAGGGGGAAACCTACAACAGTGTTTAATTAAGACCTTTCAAAACCACCACCAAAGTCTTACTTGACCATGTAGTTCACCATCGACAGAGCAAATGGATGCTTTTAAGTACTGTGGAAGGTGCCATTTCTGTTGCGTGCACTTGCCAAAAATGATGTGTTCTTTCTGACATGAAATACCGCCGCACAGACTTGCTGTCAAGACCTTTTGGCAGTAGGCAGTCCATGAGACACAAACTGTGACAAGCCCTTTTTAGCTCATTTGAGCAAGCTCAAGGACCGATATATGGCCTGTAACAGCCTTGGCACAGAAAGCAACCCTGCAAGCTGCCAGCGTTCATATGTTTTAAGTTATTTGAGATGTGACCAAGAAGGGGAAGCTTGAGGGAGGAAGGTTTCTAGAGCAAAGAACAAAAGCAGCGTATTTTCCCAGCTATTTCAATTAAGGTGTCTAAAGACTTTCAAGTGCGAGGCCAAATCCTGCCTGATGCAGAGCTCCCACAGAAGCTGGTCCTGTGAGGTTTGGAGTGATTACAGCATTCAGATTCCTTGTTAACCTGTGAAGACTCTCAGTTATCCCCCATGTTCAGGCCTTTAGGGAATATATATATTTAAAACCTCAACCTAAGAAAAAAACTGAGTTTTTTTCTTCCTAACAGATTATACCATCCTATTGCAGATTTGCCATTTAATTGTTAATAGACTATTAATTGTTAATAGACTATTTGTGAAAGAAATCCATTAAATCCGTTAAATACTCAACAGTAAAAGCATAGATCAGTTTCAAATATTTACCTTATTTAAAGCAGCTTAACTTCTCTTCCTCCACACTCAAAAACCAGCATCCCAGCAATGCTGGGTGTAGAAAATGAGATTTACAGAAAGGCTGAAAGGGCATTTCTTTTATCTCCTTTTTAGATCTTGGCATGTGGTCTCTCAGAGTCACGTACCCCAAGTTTTTACTTATAATTGGGCACTTTGTACAGCCTTATTGACCGGGAGGGCAGACTTCCTTGCATGGTGAACACAAGCACAACTTGGTCAGTGAACACAGCAGCTTCTCAGTAACTGCAAACAAAACACAGCCCGGTGCTAGCAGTGTGTTTGTGTCTGTGCCCATCTCCATTACCAGCAGGGAGCTCATGGTGCATCTGGGACTAACACAGTGACGTCCCCCGAGGAGGGATCCAGTCTACTCTGCTTTGATGGGATCTGAGGGCTGAAGGCATCCCTCCACAACCTGGGTAGTTCAGCTTTGGTGCACTATCACATCCTAAGAAATCTGCAGAAGTCCTGCTGAGGACAGCAGCCTGGTTTCCTTCTGCCATGCATTTGCACACCTACTCCTACTGGCATCCTGCAAGACCAAAACCCATCCCAAACCCGAGCACGCTTTGGGAAGAAATGGTAGCAGAAGGCACAAGCCACGAAGAGTGGGGCCCCATACAAAGGCTGGCTTACGGACGAAGGGGCTTTCTCAGGAAAAGTCAAGACTTCTCAGGTTGGTCAGGAGCAGAGAGGGGACAGTGAGCAGGTGCCACCCAGTCCTCTGCCAGCAGCAGAGCCACCAGGCTGCAGCAGTGAGGGCCAGCCCACAGCCAGAGATGCTCAGCACTTCCCCACGAGGTGCTCGAGCACCGCTGGACCGTGCTGGTTAGAGCCAGGAGAGGGGCGTGGCTGGCAGAGCAATAGCTGACCCTTGCCAACCTGGGCAACCAAAGGAATGCTACAAGCCCCAGTCTCCTCAGCACTGAAGGGAAGCAAAGAACCCCCTCATGTTCTAGGCTGTTTGTCCCTCTAATCTCAACAAACATCACACTTACTTGCAATAATAAAGCATAAAAGGGATGCTCAGCCTTGCTGTATTTATCACAGCAAGGTTAAAATGATTCCTCCCTTTACTAGGGTTTTACATAAATTCAGTCTGGTGGCCATGCCTTCTACCTTACTCAGAAACCTCTGTTCTTTGTGTCAGTTGATAGTAACCAAAGTTACCTTATGAAAAAGGTACTGTATGTTTCATTTGGGGGAAAACGCTGTATTTATAACTTATTTTTATGCTAAACTTGTTATGAGGAATGCTAGTTTGAGTTACATGTGAATGAGTCTGAAGTGCAATATCTATATAGATAAGTGGTTCATTTTTGAGAATGTATCTATTGAAAAAATATTTATACAAGAAGTTCACTATTCTACTTAATATAATAGTAACCTTACAAAAATAGTGAATGTTTAGGGCTTTTATTTATTAAAAAAATAAATTAAGTGCATGGCATATGCTGCCATGCACATGATGTGATTTATCAGTTTTTGTAACATGATGTTTATCCTGCAAACTAGCAGTCATCTGATTTTTTCTTGTCCTGATGATGTATTTTTGTAAATTACCATATTTAAAAATAAAATCTTTTTGTGTGAATATTTATTTCCAACTTAAAACTACTCATTAAAGTGTTGTAACTTCATTTGAAAAACGACTCAACCTTTTTCCATATCATTGTAGAAATGACACGGTGCAATTTTACATGTACAGTGAATCGGTCATTTCGTTTCTGATAATTTAGGGCTTTAAGAGCTTACTTCCAAAGCCCCTTGAAGTCAAAGGGAAGGTTGCCTGTGGCTTTTGTGGTTGATTTTCCCAATCCCTATCAATTTAAGAGGGCTTTGGATCAAGCCGTATCTTGTTAACAGCTGTTTGAAGCCTTCTTAGAGTCCAGTTTGGATAATAAAGCCTTGACTTTTTAGTCTGCCATATGGGAGCTGCTGTTGATAATACTTGCCTTATTTTTGGTTTTGTGAAGCATCTTGCAATGACTGTTGCTAACTAGCCGATGTCTTGCTGTATTATTCATACCTCCTAATTTTCCAACAGTAAAAACTTAACCAAGCACATATAGGTGTCATTAGTTAGGGAAGTATCCTGGAGACAAAACCATCTTTGTTCTGTAGATGGTCTTTTGTACTCTAATTTATATTTCAAGCATCTACAATTAGAAAAAAGTATGCTGTGAATGGACAGTTTTACAATTACTTATAGGCATACGCCCCTCCAGAACACAGCTAGGAACAAAGTACTTTTTAGATGAGTTGCTGGTATATAAAATTATGAGACCTATCACCTATTTAAATTGTGAATATTGATATTTTCATAAGTAGACAATATATTGTGTTTGACAGACTTGTTTGTATTATAATAAATTATGAGATGGTGCATAACTTATTACAGTGTTTGGAGCTATTGTGTTTGACTTATAGATTCTCATATACTTTTGATGTTTTTATACTTACGATGCACTGCAAATAAGACTGGTCCTTGCGACAGTTACTGAGTAAAACACAGCCTTGGATTATGGGTATTCATTCACTTGCTGGAAGTAAAAATCTGAAATACAAGATGTATGAACAACTACTGGTTCAATTCTGCTTTTTAAGCCAAAGTCTCAGCTGCTGTAAGTGTAGTTGAGCTGTTAAAGTCAACAAACCCCTGTCCCAAATGCCATCCAAAAGTCTGACCTGCAGAGATCATTTACACCTGACCAAAGCAGGTGTGGTGCCAAGAAATTGTGCTGCTGCTCCTCAGACATTGGAATTGTTGAAATATCCATAAAGTTGGGTCCAGAAGAACAATACACACAACCTCAAGTCCCAACACTGGTCAGTGACAGAATCAATTTTATAAACTTCCCTGCAGATAGGCTGTATTCAGTTACAGGAGCTGGTGGAAATAGGACAAGTAGCAGATTGATTCAAATTGGGGATCAAAAGGGATTATTAAAAAGGAAATCCTCCCAATCCACATGCCTGGGGTGCCCAGGAGCTGTGTTTTAGAGGTCAGGCAACTCCTGTTCTGAGTTCCTATTCGGTTGGGGCTGAGCCCGGAACCCCTCCAGCCTCCTCCCCCGACTACTGGAGATGGATGGGAACTGGCATGGGTTTGCTGGGCTGTCCTGAAGCCACCAAGCACTGGTGGGTGTATGAGGTGTGATCCAGGTAACGTTGGACCCACATCACAGTTCCCACTGACACGAACAGCTTTAGAGCAGGTTTTAAAGGGCAGCAGCAAGGAGAGACAAATGGGTAGGAAAGGGGCACTGCTGGAAGGGGCAGTGTTGGGTTTGATGGCGCTTATCAGGTAGTTGTTCCTCCAGGAGGAAGCCGGGGATCCGCCTGTCTCAGTATTTTCATTAACAGCCGCAGCATGCGAAGTACCGATGAAATGCAGAGATTATTAAAAAAAAGCATTGTACTGCCAGTGGAGGACTGAAGGAAAGGTATTTCATGTAAGAACCGGATGACCTTGAAGATTCAAGTGATAAAAATTGGATGAATTCAATAGTAATAAACACAAGGCTCTCCACTCGTCTGCCTGTAACAATGCATTTGCTATAAAACCTCGGTAGTCAGAAACAACCGAGAACCCAGTTGTGCCAGCTGGGCTTGAATGACAATGAGTCACCAACAGAAAGCAGCTGAAAAATCCCAGAATTTAATCAAAGACATTCGAAAGATAGAGCAGAGTATTAATTGCATTTTGCAACTAATACTTCCATGGAATGTACGTATATATATCAAGGGATAAATAGCAGTAGCCAGAAAAGAGCCTGATAAAGAAACAGCAGGAACAAGAATAAGTGGTTATGGACTTCCCTCAGGTACTTTTACCCTTGAAATCAGAAAATCACCTCTACTAAAGCAGAGAGGCTTTGCAAAAGCCTGCCCAGAAGTCCGGATTTCCTCTGTGGTTTTAAATGGAGCTCAGTGGGTTCACGAACAGGATGGTGAGATGAAGCCGGCAGCAGGATATGTCAGGACAAGGCATCCTCAGAGCTAGCAGCCCCACACCCCGACCCTTCCCTGGGTCCCCACACAGCTCAGCAGGTCCCTAAGGGCAGCAGTGGTGGCCCCCAGGCCCGTTCTCCCCACCCGGGCTGTTTCAGGGGACACACATCCAGCTCAAGAGGCCGAAAAGCTGCTTGCTGCTTGTCACAGCCACCCCACGCACGGTGAACTTGGAAGCACACAGAGCATGGCACAGATCAGGGCTAACACGCTCCCTGCTGAACTAGCACTGACTTTTGCATCAGCTGCTCAGGTCTTCAGAAACCTCTTTAAACCCACCAGAGGCGAATAAAAAGCAGCCTCATGCAGACTTGAACTGTTAAATAATAATCCCACTATTAGCAGGCTGGGGCTGGATTTGCCGGAGCTGCCTTTCTGACAGCATGCAATTAATCCCCGGGAGTTGCCAGACACAACAAGGGGGTTGAAAGGCTCCAGCCTTTTGTAATAAATAGGCATTGCAAATGAATTTACTATTAGCTGCCACAGCGGACCAAAGCAACATAAATATTTATTGTAATTACAAAAATGTGTCAAAAAAAATTAAAGGCCTGTGTCTTCCTGCCTCACAGACAGGCTGGAATCCCTGCACCATGCATTTCTCATCAGCAGCTTTGCCATCGACCCTGCTAGGAGTATGATACTGAATATCACAGGCAAAAGATTAATGTGCATTAACGAAGGCCTTCAGCTGAGAGTTGCACCTCAGGCTGTGTGCTGCTGGAGCAAGATGAAGCTGCCACTGACCTGAGGATCTCACAGCCAGAGAGGAGAGGAACAGGAGAGGAGTGCAGGTGCATTTTTACTACCCTCATTTTGCAGATGGAGAATTGAGGCACTGGGAGGAGCAATTGCCTCGCATTCCTCAAGTGAAAGAGCAGCAAAAGGACTCTGTGTCACTGGCCAGGTGGGCCCTGCTGGGCAAAGGCACAGGTGACCCACTGCCCTTGCAGAGGCAGCTCTGGGCTGAGCTCTCCCAGCTTTGTCCCCCCAGCACAGACAGCACCAACCTTCAGTGTTGCTGTGTTCCTGGGATAAAAAAGCACATGAGAAGCCCAAAGGTGACGTCTGCTGCATTCGTGGGGAAAACAGCCTCTGGCTGCCTATCACCCACCACAGGTACTGGGACCACAAAACCACTCAGAGATGAGCTGTGTTTTAGCAACACAGCTTACAATGGCCTTAGCAAAGATCTTTCCCCAATTTTCTCCTGTTTTTAAAGGACTGGGGGCGATGGGGGAGGGGGGTTAATGAAGAAAAAGGGCACGCACTGTGGGGTTTTTCCTCCTCTTTTCAATCTACTTCAGTGTTCTGTAAAAAGCTGTGTAACTGAATTGGAGGCAGTTTCAGGGACGGGCTAATAACACCAGTAACACCAATAACACCAGTAACACCAAAACAGCAGTGGAGGCACCGCTCACAGGCCCTCCTCTTCTAGCTGTATCGCCACTTAAACAGGAACAACCCAGCCCCAGCTCTAGATCCCCAAGAGGCCCTGCCAAACCAGGGGTGAATGGTATGAAACACACCATTTGTTCCTTGCCACACAGCCCAGAAGGGTCACGGCCCCAGCATCCTAAATGGTTTCATGGCAAGAGGAACATGGATATTCAGGAAGGCAACACTGAGAGCAAGCCTTAAAGTGTAAAGCACAGAGCCTGGACATGCAGAAACAGACCAGAAAATGTTACTATTTTTATTGCAAACTGTAGGTATCAAGTGAATCACATCACCTACATCTTTCTGATCAGTTTCTTTAAAATAACATCTACCATTATTTATCATGAGTTTTAACAGTGGTTGTATGGAAAAGGTTAGCTGAAAGCTGCTTTATAGATCACATCTGACTCCAGTTGGAGAAGTACAAATAAAGATAAACAAGGCACTACGTGAAGTCTTTTCCTCTGGATAGATCCAGAAAGAAAAGGCATTGCAATGAGGGCTCAGCACAGCCCACGCACGCCAGTACTCAGACAAAAGGTGGGTTTCTCTCCTGGTGCTTCATGAGCCTGAAGTGAGGATGCAGCACCATGCCCGGGCACATGAAAACCACCAGTCCCACCACACAACTCAAAATCATCCTCCGATCTTACAGCTGCTTTTATCCTAGAAGATCTCAGAGACAACTGGCCACAGCTGGCTGGTTAATCAGCAGCCTGCAGAACAGACACACAGAATAAACAGATCTTCATTTAAGCCAATATTGCACTGGTCTGACCTTTTCCAAGAGTGCATGTGTGTAAACTCCAGCAATCAACAGCACTACAGCTCAGCAGCTGCATGGGGGAAGGCTCGTGCCTGATAATTCCCTTCTCCAAGGCAAACTCTGCAGACACTGAGAGGAGAGCAGTGCTTTGTGTCTGCGCCTGCGAGCACTGGGAGGGTGGTAGTGCTCACGGGGTGAAGATAAGGATACACATCTGCAGAATAGCTGAAGGAGAGACCTGCTTAACATGCAGAACCATCACGCTCAACACAAGCAATTGCTCCAGTGATTCAGAGAGGAGAATGAATAGGCAGGGGATGAAATTTGCAGTTTAATTAAACTACTAGGAATTATCAAGAATGGGGGGAAATCAGGGAAATGGCACAGGGGAATCCACAGGCAGTGGCCATTTTGCTGAACTGTCTGCTAATACAGGAGTACGAGAGTATTAATAAAAAATCAAAATCCCCCAGAACATCAGTTGGGTCTCAGGGAGGGAGACAAGAACGAGGCTGCCATGGCGCAGAGCAGGAAGGCCGGAGTTCCTCTGGGTCAAACAGAGGGATTGTACCAGACCCATGCAGAGCTGAGGGGTGACACGGGCAGACAAGGGGCTCCCCTTCAGGCTGCCTCACCACACAAGGGCACGGCTGATCTACGACATGGCAATGGTGACCTGCAACAGGACCACGGTCCCAGAAAGGTTTTTTGCAATTGCAGCCCCAATGATTGCTACAGCTGAAGAAAAGCAAGTTTTTTTTTTTTTTTTTTTTTTTTTTTTACCAGACTGGGAGAATGGAGCATCAAAGCAACTCTCCAAAATCAGATTTGGAAGGCATCCTGCTCTGGGTTGCAGGAAGAAAGCAATGGCAAGGAGGGAATGCTGGAGATCAGAGTTTGGAAAGTCTCCTAAAAAGGGATAGGATAAAAGCACAGCAGGACAGGGCAGCATCATGCATGAACAGCACACCCTAGCCCAAATCTGACATCCTCAACCAGCTCAACTTCCCTTCCAATGAAGGAAGGAACTTTGCTGTGTCCACACAGGGCCTGGAGGCATCTCAGCAGCTTCCTTCCCTCCACCAGCTGAGCTCTGCAAGATATTGGGGTGCTGCCACGCTCAGCAGGGCACTGCCTCTGTGAGTTCAGACACGGGCACCACTGAGGCAGTTACCTAGGCTAACACAGTTTGGTAGCTATAGCACTGAATGAGTTGAAGGATCAATAGGTGTAATTACAATGAATAAAGCTGCTGGAGTTAGCCAGGCACTACTAGGATTGGAGACTGGGAGTTACCGCTGCTGTTCTTGTTGCTCAGCAAAGCAGCTGTCCTGCTCACCCACTGATTCCATCTTTATTCTGACTTCAGCATCATTACTTCCCTTCTGTCTGAAAGGGCCCATAACAGCTGTAGCAAGTCTCCAGTTTGGGCAATGGTCACACCACCCGCTACACCTACTATCAAATTAATATCCTTGCACAATTCTAGACATCAAGCCCTTGTTTTACAGGGCTTCCCAGAGCTGCCTTGGGACCCCTGCTCTCTGTTCAGCCTTGTGCTCCTTCCACTTTGCCAGTTCACATTCTCCAGCTCTATGCCTGCAAAGGGGCACTTGTGCTTGCTCTGCTCCCTGCATCCCACTCCAGCCCTGGCCAAAGCCCACTGGTCCATTCTGGGCTGGCAGGGACCCTAGACCCTTAAAAAAACATGCCAAAAAGCTGGCACCCTGGAGAAGGGCAGATGCATTAAAACAGCTCACCAGTTCAGGGGTGACCTTATCGCTCTTTTTAGGTACCTCAAGGGAGGCTGTAGCGAGGTGGGGGTTGGCCTGTTCTCCCACGTGCCTGGTGACAGGACAAGGGGGAATGGGCTTAAGTTGCACCAGGGGAGTTTTAGGTTGGATGTTAGGAAGAACTTCTTTACTGAAAGGGTTGTGAGGCACTGGAACAGGCTGCCCAGGGAAGTGGTGGAGTCACCATCCCTGGAAGTCTTTAAAAGACGTTTAGATGTAGAGCTTAGGGATATGGTTTAGTGGGGACTGTTAGCGTTAGGTCAGAGGTTGGACTTGATGATCTTGAGATCTCTTCCAACCTAGAAAATTCTGTGATTCTGAGCTCTGGAAAGAACCATACAGCCGCTACCCAGGCTACACAACCAGGGTCCTTCACTACTTTGATCTGCACCACGTGCCCATGGTTTGTCATAAAAAAAAAAAAAAAAAGCAACCCAAACCAGGCAAGCTTCCCTCCTCTTGGCTTTAGGCAGGGTAGAAATGTTGCTGGCTCAAAGATTTCCCTTTAAACCTCTATGTGATGGTGCTTCACTACCAAAAACTTTCCCAAAACTAATTGTGAAGGGAAATTGCTTCTCCAGCCCCACTCATGCTTGGGTGCCTCTAAGAAATCAGTCACAAGTAATGGCTTGACTGAGGGACAGCTGGAGAATTTTAATACTTTATGTGAAGTTTTCATATACTTTTTGTCATAACTGATTGTCTCCCCATCTCCCCTTTATAGGAGAGGTTTATAAGGCTCCAAGAGCACAGACTGTATCCATGCTCCTATCCTAAACCCAGCAGAGCTTTCAGTTCGTGCAGACTGAAAAAGCTATTTTTGGAACCACTCGTAACCTACAAAACTACATGGGCCCAGACCTGCTCTGTCTCCAGGTGCTCCGTGGACGTGACCCTCAAGCACAAATGCCCAGGACCCACCCAGGAGCTGCTGCTGCCATCAGCACCCTGAGGAGGTGACCACAGCCTCCATTTTGCAGCTGTGCTGAACAGACATCAACACAAGGCCTTGCAGGAGACAGTTTAGGCATGCCAGCCCTTACCATACATGTTCCCTGTGTTACTTGTGTTTACACTAATTATTTTAATGCCTTCTAACATCCAGGCTTCCATGCTTTCAAGGTAGCTGGGGCTGAACTGAACTACAACTACAAAAATACCTTCCATTTCTGAATTGGATACCTTCAGGTGAAAAGCTCCCTTCCAAAGATGGAATTGCAAATTATGCTTGGAAAAGAAAATCATTTTTCCTGTTTCCCTCTTAACTTTACAGCATGTTTTAAAGCTTTTCGTGTTTCAAGTGAAAATATTAACTACTAAATCAATTCAACAAAACTCATCTTCAGATCCTCATGAGAGGCTGAGCATTGACAATTTGCATCGCATGTGTTTTCTAGTAATTTCCTGGAACTTGGCTGGTTTGCACCTTACACACATCCTGCCCCTGGGGCCATGGTTCCCTGCCCTGGCTGCCAGGCATCCTTCTCCCCGCGAGCTACCACCTCCCCACAGCCGGAGCAGGACCACAACGTGCTCTCTCCGCAGCCATTTCCCTAACACATCAGTGGTCTACAAAGAGGAACACAGCCCCGTCTTGGCAGTCATTTACCACAACAGGTATTAGATAAAAATGTAGAAGCTGGATTTTCCTTACAGAAGATATTCTGACTTTGAGGAAAGAGTCAGTTGGATATTTAGTGCTCCCAGCCTTACATGGAGCCACACAAGCCTTCTGCAGCCAGACATTCAACTGCCTCAGCACAAACCTCAGGGGCCATGAGAATGTGGCAGCCTCAAGCAGTTCTCACATTATGGGTGAAGCAGGTGGAGAAATGGATTTTGCTGGGAGTTCTTAGCACATCACAGCAGTCTCTTTTGGTTTATGTGCCACCACCCAGACCTTGCCTCCCAGGAAAGCCATTTTATGCACCTGCAAGTCTTGCCTCCTCAGTCAGCACTAGCACATCCCCACCTGCCACGGGATGCTCATTGATGAGGTTTGTGATGCGGTTCAAACAGGCAGGGGCTCAAAAATGAAAGTTGCTAATTTCCAGTCAACTCCCAGCTAAACAATGAATGATCAGGAGAAACAGTTCATCTGGATCAGGCCTTCCAGTCACTGACTTTGTCTTTGCCAAAACATCTGCCATCCCTAAACCCAATGTTTCCTTCACATAAATAAACAAACAGGAAATGAAAGCTGCATTAGTACAAAATCAAAGAACACACTGGTACCTGAAGGTGTACTAATGCTTTGTGAATATAGTTTGCCACAACCTGTGCCCACTGCTGAGGTTTCACTGCCCAGGTGGGGCTCTCAGCAGGTATAGAGATCTGCTTCAAGACTTGGGGTTAGGACAGATGTTTGCTTTCATACCTGGTTACTCCTGAGCAGCACTGACACAATATTTTATGAATGCTTTGAGAACTATGCTGATGTAGAAAACTGCCTTAAGGATTACTTCAGATGATCCACCATTAAGACACCTCTGTCAAGCAAAGGCCTGATTCCCAGAAGAGCCCTGCCTTTGACCAGGAGGCCACAAAACACGTACAGGCCCTAGATGCAGACCAGTTGTGCTAAAGTCAGTGTGATCTGACAGTGCTGTACTAGGTTGAATGCGCCTCCATCAATTATAAATGCTGCCAGCACAGTGTCTGGTCACTTGGGACAAATTTCTATGGGAAATACAATCAGGACCATAGCTTAACTGTAGAAGTTGCTTTTTTTTTTTTTTTTCCCCTCTCTCTCCAATGGTTTACAGATTTAGGAAGAACTCTGCATATTTCCAAGGAACGTGTGCCAACATCCAGGTCAGCAATTTAGGTCACACTGGCCTTGTTATGCTGCTGTCTTCTGATCTGAAATGAGCAGCTGGCACCAGAGGACAGGGCCTTAATACACAGCGAAAGCAGGTCAGGCACAGGGAGAGGCCAACTTCGTGCTAAGCTTTTTGCACTGAACATGTGAAAGGTGAGTATGAAGACACTAAGAGAAGCTGCAAATGGACTGGAGGTTACTGACTGAAAATGGAGCCAGGGCTGTAAAGTCCTGGAGACCAGGAGAGGGTGCACTTCTCCAAGATGGCTATTTACACATGGATATGAATGTATCATCTCAAAACCCCTGGAGGAGATCAACCTTGCAAGTCCAGAGCCAACAAATGATATTCAAGCACAAAAATAAGGTCTACAATAGTGAGCAATCGTAAAGCACCTCTAAGGCTTATGAGGAAAGCCAAGGAGACCAACTGCAGTTTTAACAAGTTCTTAGGGTAACTGTAAATTCTCATACATTAGAAAGGAGCACCCGAGATTTATTACATATCACAAGCACTGAGCATACTGTGCCCCACTCCGCAGGTGCATCCCTGCCAGAAGTGACAATGGTAAAAATCACAGGTGAACCAGGAAGACCAGTCACTCTTTGGGGACCATCTACTATCAAAAAACAGGTATTTAATTTCAACTTGTACTTCAGAAAACACATTTCTGGGGACAACAAAACACCCAATTCAGAGAGCACTTCACCATCATTATACCATGCAGACAACTCACCTGGAGAAAAGCCACTCTCTGCAGCAAGTTTGGCAGGTACCAATAAAAGGAGCAAAGTGTCTGCATGGAAGATGAGGAAGAAATAACATATAGAAAAGGTGCCAGTGAGGGAATTTAGGTTACCAAACAACTCCTCCCAGCTTCGCCACTGAGTTCTCATACAGCCCTGAACACCTCCCTCAAGTTCCCTCCCTTGGCTCTCAGAGGAAGCTGATCTCACCAGAAGCCTTTTAGGACACTATGATTTCTTTGCATACTCAAGTATTTCACTTCTGCGAGGTAAGTACCATAGACAAGAAAAAGATGCAGGAAATTATACCAAATTACATCTCTTGATCAGTGACTTTGCTTCCTGGCTTCTCAGGATCTTTAAGGCACTCCAGTGTTGTTGCTTATCACTGACATTCCTGACAGTGATTTCTCTGCAGATTTCCCCACAAGTTGTAATATTTTGATGACCTGCCTATAGAGCAGAGTCTGCTTCCCAACATGGGAACTCATTGACTGACTGCTGATGAGATAGGTTTAGTTATTTGAAAATCGATTCTACAGGTATTTAAACAGAAGTGCTAGAAATTCCTCTGCCAGATAAAATAGTCTCATTTTTCAATACATTGTGTTGCCTGTGTGAAACTACCATGAGGCTATTATTTGGAGATAAATACCTTGGTGGTATACAGAGCCTGCTGAAATGAACCTGATCCTTTCCAATATGTAAATAACCTAAAATCAAAGTTATGGACTTGCAGTTTAAGCGCTCAGGAGTTACAGCAGTAGGAGAAGCAGATATGTGAAGGTCATACCAGCTCAGAGAGGCCAGCATGGTGTTTCCCACCAGACCTGGCGCCTCACCAGCTCTTGGGGCACAGAATCTTCTAACCACATGTAACCAGAAGTGACAGTGACTCTGCCATCCTTAGCATAGCCACAGTCAGAGCAGATATTCTCCCACATCTGCATTTTCTAGCTACTTAGCTTATGCAGAAGCTTCCTGCTATGCTTCATATACAGATATGTACACATGCACACACTCACCCCAAAAAGCTGTGACGCCAAGTGCACTGTCAGTGACTGCTACACTAATGAAGTCCAACATGAGACAGTCACGCTGCAGATCTGATCCTTCTGCACAGCTTCTGGAGCTGAGTGCTCCAGATGGTACTTCTGGCACAGATTTATACTGTTTGCCTGGGCCACCCCAGAAAACACTATGCCAACATTGAGTTAATAAAACTAGCTGCTAGGCACGAAGGGTTAACAGTCCATCTAGAAAAATTAATTTATTCTCAAAACCCATTCTGTTGTCACTTACCAAGAGAAAAAAAGTTAAGCACTGTAAAATGGGCAGCAGTAATTGCATTTCCTTAAGGACACGTCTGGCAGGAGGTTGCTATCTGTTTCACGAAGTACGTGACCATGATACTGTCATTTTGACAGCATCAATGTGTGTAGCCATTAATCTTACAAGTTTAAAACCCATAAATCTGTTAAACCTACTGTCATTGATTAGGAATTACATTACTGCAGTACACAGAAGCCTTTTAATTTTTTTTTCCTCCAAAATGAATAAACAGGTCTGTTCAGTTTATCTTTTCCTATTAGTGATAAAGGGCAAAGCTGTTTCATGGCTATGCATCATTGTTTTGGAACAGAATCATACCTAAGAAGCTTGGGAGGGGGGGGAGTGAGTAGGAAAAACAGGCTTCCAGAGTTATGTAGCCTCACTACTTACCTTCTCAAGAGTATCAGCGAGACAGAATTTGTTAAACCTTGAATCTCACAAATTTGGTTGATAGGAACCCAATGAATAATCCAGCCAGCCTCCTCATGCAATGAAGATAAGCATATCTGTTGTGTTAGATCTTTATTTGTTTGCCAGTTTGCTTTTTTTAATGCTTCTAGCTATTGGAAGTATTCCAGATTGATCAAGTTTGCAAGTAAAATGACCTTCCAAGACCACATAGATAATTACTCCTCATTACAATAATGACTCAATTCACACAAATGACTGGGAAATCCACTGCTTTTAACTGAATTTTTACATCTGGGTGCCACTAAAATGCAAAAACAGATGTGAACCTCAGCATACAAATAATTCCATTAAGGTCAGAGACTGATGTGCTGATAGCTCCACATACAAGTGTTCTCCTGGAGAGCTCCAACTCCACCTTCACTACAAAACGCCCCAGGATTTGGTGCCATCAGGTCGCCATATCAACTTAGAGTATTTGACAAGCAGGGGGAGAAGGAGAGAAGCATACCAAGGTCTTTTTGATAATCAACTGTAAAATTGGGAACTACTCTTCAGATTTAGCCATCTGCTCATTTTATTGGGTGGGGAGGTGCATATAAGAGAAAGCCTCTGAGAATAAGGACTCGTTAACAGGAGTTTTCTGGAATTAACAAGAGTTTTCTGGATGCTGTTCTTAAGAACAGCCAGTGGAAAAACAAAGGGGAGAGCAAGCACCCACAAATACAATCCCAAAGCAAAACCAGTGTTCCAGGTGCATTCTAGTAGTTCTTGCAGGAAACAAAGCACCAAAGGACTGAAATTTGGTTTTGACTCTTCTTTCTGCACTGGTCTTTTATTTCAGTGCTCATCTTTTTCTTCTTGGTTTAAGCAATGGTTAAACTCCACCAGCTTGGTTGAGTTCGGATGCAAGGACTGCATTGGGTACTAATTAAATATAGCATATGTTCTCTTAGCAGTTGTTTACAGCTGAAGATCAAATGGTTTTCTGAGACTTTGATCTTGATGCCTCTCCTTGAAAAAACACAGACAAGTTCAATGGACCTTCGCTGCAACTTCTTAGGGATGTTGTTGATTGGATGCAGTTCCCATTAATAGACCTGCACATCTTCAAGATTGGGAAACCAAGTCAGCTTTTCCACTCTGTATAGGAATATACTAACAATTATGCTAAAACTGAATGGAAAGCCAGGGTACAAGTCCCCAAAATGCAGCTTTGGAGCAGAAGTTAACCCAACAGCCATTCAGTGGCTCATCCAAACCACAGGAGAGTTCAGTGATGCGCTGAGATGGGCTTCACCCTGTCCTTGCTCTAAAACTGGCTGAGCTGGGAAAGGACTGACCACACCATCAACCCCACAACCGCCACAAAATGCTCTTTTGTTAAAGATAGCAAAAGACATCTTGCATAGGAACTCTTATGGGCACAAATGGATCTTATGTAAGATTTTCATAGTGGTTTTATACAGTTAACTTCAGGAAGATTTTCCTGACTTTCTGCCTAAGCTCTTGCTCTCAGGACACAGTGCAGGTTGTGTAACTTAAATAGTCCCCAGGACGCAGGCCAGCCAAAGAAAGCTATGGGAGACTGACAACAGTCAACAATTTAATTTGCCTGAGGGCTGGAAAGTCAGAGAGTAGTACAAGATCCTCTGAACACCAAGTGGCCTTAATAAATAGTCCCCTTCAGAATCATTACAGCTGAATCTTGCTTTTCACTGTATTACACAGACACTAGGAGTCACTTAGGAGCTCGCCAGCTCTCAAATTGGCCAACAAACCAAAGTCAATCCAATTGGAATTGGGATAGAAGCATTTGCTAGTGTGAAGCGGACCATGAGATCAATAATATAGATCCTGGGACAAGTGAAAATTACTGTGTCTGCAGAAGGAAATAAATGAGAAAAAAGTCCCAAATCAATTATTTCCAGGTGCCAGAATCTGGGGGAAAAATGAACTAAGACCAGGAATAACAAAAGAGTAGCCATGTATGTATGAAACAAGTAGACATGAGAAAAATATATATTTACTGTTTATGTTCAGAAGACCAACTGCCATTCCAGTCACACCACTCCTTTCATGGCTGTATCTGTGTGTAGGGAGGACACATGCATTTGAGATTCAAAGGGAACACAGGAAAAACCATGATAAAAGACAGGAAGGTCCCTTCCTGAAAACGCACCTTTCCAAAGAGCACAGACTGAGTAACACCTGAGCAATCATCACAGGGCTTGGAAGAGAAACTCTACTCCCCTTGTTGAGAGGCAACTTCAGATGCTAAGCACAGGATTTGATAACCCTTTCCCTGCAAAAAGATGCTGGTTAAAAAAAAAAAAAAAAGCAGAAAGGTACTCTTAATCACATACTATAGCCAGTGTTGGAAATAGTATGCCAAAGGATGGAGTTATTTATACAGTTCAATACAGTGACCCTTACAAAAATAGAAGATGAGTAAAAAATTGCAACTCCATGCTGAGGTCAAAGATTTTCAGCAATATCCAAACCCATATTCAAGATAACCCCTTAAACAGAGCTATGATCTATAATGCATAGGGTGGTGTCACATGAAGTCAAATAGTAGGAAATAGGGACTTCTTGGGGAACATTTGTTCCAATTGAACAGGTTCGCACTATTGCACTGATCTTAAATATCAGCAGCATCTGCTTTCCTGCAGAGGCTGAAGAGAGTTACTGTGCTTTGGGCTTCAGGCATGTCAGGGGTTACAGGGACATGTTAACAGCTGACACATGTATGTGCAACAGCAGCCTGGTAGACCTCTCCCAGCCACACTTGTACTGCAAGCTGGCCTTTACATGTCTTATCTAACGTTCTTGTCTGTCAAAAACATATTTTAGTTTTTTAGTTTTGAGGATAAATGCTGATTTCTGCTCTGTGAAATACATACTGCCTTCGATTTCAGTCTACAGGACCAAATTCCAGTAGTCTGCTTTCCAAATCACCTGATGGTGCCACAACTCAGACACAGGGAGAAGAGGGAAGGGTAATTCCATTCTGAGTGTGAACATTTCAGTTCACACCCCCGAATTACGTATTTCATGGGTTCAACTGTTTTCTGTAGGTATCGCCTCAGAGGGATCTACCTCCTCAGAGATCATAGCAACCAAGGGGGTTCATTTGGTCTCTCCACATGCTTGAGTTAAACTTACTGAAGCAATAGGAGATCTTGTCAAGGACTGCAAAACAATTTGGAAAGAGCCCTGGTGAACTAATGCTTTACCAATGACTAGAGCCCTGCATTCCAGAGTTTTTCCATTTGTGCATTAGCCAACTGCTAGCGACAATTCCTCTCAAATCCAGATTGCCAAGGACCCGCTCATTAGCAAGGCAGGGGCAGATCCTGCCATCTTACCACAGCCAAATTTCCAGTGACTGCAACTTCAAGAAATCCCATGGACAATCTCTCCCAATTCAGAGAATTCCCACATCCCCCACCATCTGTCAAATTCATCTTTGCAGATTTGTTCAGAGTACAAATTACACACCAGCAACCATCAGCTGGCAGAGCCTGCACTGCACTCCTTGTATTTCCTTGTATGTTAGCTGAGGCAACAGGACTGATGGATGCTTTCCCTGCACCAGATACGATTTCCATGCAGCAGGCACATGTTTAGCAAGCATTCTGGTAATGCCTATTCATCAGCAGCAGTATTAGTACAGAGACAAGTGTCCTTCTTCAAACATATTGAAACCATGCCGACATCAGCAAGACTGCATGGCTTTGTCCGCAGCCATTTGTTGAGCTCTTCATTTCATTTATGTGAAGTTCAAAAGATCCAGCATTTTAGTATACTAACAGGATTTATTGTAGCATAAAGTTGCCACTATAAAAGAGGTAATAAAAGTTAAGCCTAATGAATGTCTGAAATGAGAGTACCAACTAGTAAGACAGAGGATTCCACTGCCAGGACAGTGCAGGCTTGCACAAGAATCTGCTCAAATATGCCATGTGTAGCAAGGAAAACCCCAAAGCCCCTCTGGGCCCCTAAGTTTAAGCAGAGGACATGCTGACAGGAGCCAGCCTAAGCATTTCAGCCCCAAGACAAGTAAAGGAGGATGCATGATATGACAGGACAGAGCTTAGGGATATGGTTTAGTGGGGACTGCTAGCGTTAGGTCAGAGGTTGGACTCTATGATCTTGAGGTCTCTTCCAACCTAGAAATTCTGTGATTCTGTAACCTTGCCCAGTACAGTCCATCTTCTGAGAGAGGTTTGCCAAGCAGCAGAGGAGAGCAGAGTGCAAGCAGCTCCTATTTAGGACCATATCCTGTACGCAGCATCTGTTGCTCAGGATAACTGCTGTGCAGAGGGTCAGAGTTCCCAACCTTGCTGCTCCCTGGCTTAGCCCGGGTCCACATCCATCTCCCCATGCCCTGGGGCCAGCCTCCTGAGTCACAGCTCTGCCTTCAACCCCACATCAAGTGGTAGAGGGATGCAGGTACGATTTACCACTTGGTAATGGGGATTTAAAACAAAACTTTCCTAGATGTCTGACAAAATTCCCTCTCCAAACACCTCAAGCCATCTTCCACCCAGGGCTCCTCCCTGCAGATGCACAGCCTGCCCTGGGGGTCTGCCAGCAGCCTGCAGCACGTGCTTCACCACGACACGTTCTGCTTTAATCCTGACTTATGCTAATGTTGCTTCTGGGATTGATTATTAGGACAAACTGCTTATTGGTGTCTCTCCAAATCAATATTTCACTGCCTCCAAACCACTCTGTGTCCTCCCCAGAGTGAAAGCCCATGTGAACTGCCCGGTAACTTCAGCAGCATTTCGGTAAAGGCCAGCAGGGCAGCTCCTCTAACAGAGTCAATCAATCTTTATGGATTTCAGTGGAGTTGCACCAATTTGCACTAGCTGAAGATTTGGACCAGCATCTTTCCCCACTAGGAGCCTAAAGAAGCTTTTATATTATTTTCAAGTCACCTATAAAGCAAGATCTGATGACATCTGCAATGAGCAGATCTGCAGCCGTTCATTTTGAGTAGTTAGCAGCCCACGCAGCAGCAAATCACCACTAATGTCTGCTTCTCACACCACAGGGCTGTAAAACAAAACCACCTCTTGATTAAGAGAATTGTATTCAGAAACACTGCAGCTGGCACTCCAGCCACATCCACCGAGGTCAGCTCAATATTGCCTTGAACCCTTCCCCAGCTCCCTTCATGTTCTCCCTTGGAGCAGATGCAGCCAAGTATTTCCCACCCTCATGTGTGGGATGGAAAGCCCATGGCTTGGTAGGTTTTTCCACTCACACCGGAGCCTGGGATGGGCAGGAGGTACCATGCAGCTCAGGGACTCGGCACTCTCGCACTATCACATGGAGCAGGAACTAACTCGGTTCTTACCACCCTTGTTTTAAGCACAGAGCTGAAGAGACTACTCAAAACAGCCACGTGGGGGCGAAAAGGTTAAATAACGACTAAAAGCAATTTTGGCAGGTAAGGAGAAAATGTAAAAGGACATCTCTTTTCTTTTGCTCTGGCAAGTAGTTACCCTGGCAGACAGCACAGAAGACCTCTGTCATGGCCAGGATGATTTCCAGCAGTTTGGATCTGGGCATATTGAGCTTTAAGCTAGGAATATGTATATCATTTCCCTACTGCAATCCTATGGATTTCACAGCTCTGTGCAGACCAGTGGAAACAGCCTAAGACTTTGTGAGCTTCTGCTAGCAAATTTGATGCACTCAATTCTTTTTCAGGCTGTCAAGCTGACTTGGGTGAGCTATTGCTTTCTATCCAAAAGGAAACAGCTACGGGAGAACCTCACAGCTCTGTCAGCCAGCAACAGGCAGCCAGGGGAGCCAGCCCGTGCAAGCCTTGGGCTGCAGGCACTGGTGTCACTCCCTCCAAGCACCAGCTACTTCCACTCATGACCACACCACAGTCAGAGCATGGGACACCTTCCCTGCACTGTCACCTCACTACAGGTCTCTAGCAGATCTGCCATCCCCTGCTAGGTCTATCCACAAAGGAGACCATCCATCCCATTTCCCACAGAAGGGGGACAAAGATCAATGCCCACCACAGGAGAGGAAAGCTATTTAAGTTGGAGCATTTTGCACCAGGCCATCCACCCTTAAACAGCTGTTACACCCTTCTGTATCACTTCAAGCTTTTTCCAGCCACTCCATCCCCCTGTGAAGAGCTCTCTTGCCCCAGTATGTGAACACTTGACGGGCTTCCATAAAGAAAGCAGTGTATCTACAGGCAGCCCTCCCCAGCCAACACCTCCACCCAAAGGAGCGGGGACAGCCAGCCCTGCTAGGCCAGTTTAATGTATAGCAGCAACATGCAGCCCCTGTGAAGTCAGAACTTCCATAGTCCATCACAGCCCTGTCCACCTGAACACTGAGCACCATCTGAGCACTCATCACAGCAAAAACAAACCTCTCCCCAGAAGTGCAGAAGGAGGTTTGCAAGCAGGCAGATTTTTAATTAAGTGGAAAGGGCAGAATCCACAAAATGATTAAACATCTGCCAGGTGCTCACCCACTTGTCTGCTACTCACTGCAGATGGCCAGTTTTTAACCACAGCTTGCTCTGAAGGCAGGGGACCAGCCTTGTCTCTTCAACTGATGCTTAAAAGACATTACAACCAAGCTTGTTCCATCTTCCTACCATGCTTAATCAGATGTCTACATTAAAAAAAAAAAAAAAAAAAAAGCTCTTATAATCTCAGAAGGGACAAATACACTGTAAGACTGCAGCAGTACCTGGCTGCAGCCCCAGCCCTGCCCAGCTTTGCTGAAGGTGCCCACGGACCCAGGCAAACACCCTCAGACCTGTACTGTGACCTGACTGTGCCCAAAAAAGAGTTGTTCCTGGCCTCATTTAAAAAAAAAAAAAAAAAAAAAAAAAAAACACTAATTTTAGGCCAAACCTGTCCGCATGCTGAGCAGTGGTGTGCTACGGGTCAGTGCTGGGGCCGTGGCAGTTCACAGCCATGGAGGAAGCAGCAGGAGGTCCCCTCGCATGGCAGGGCCAGCCCTGATGCAGCCAGAAGCACAGCACACTGCCGCACCCAGAACAAGCCTTATCCAAGGCTGGGCACCAGCAGAGTAAACCAAGCATTTGAGCTTCAAACCTACCCAGTGCTGCAGCCAAATCCACACGGCACAATCTCCAGCAGCCCTTCACCACCCAGGGCAGCAGGACTGGGCTCAAGCTACACTGGAGACCTACAAGGACTACACGATGCTTTTGAATAAACACTCAGAACACACCCGCCTTGGGGCAGCAGACCAAGAGGTTTGTTCTCCTCTGTTTGCCCAAGTCACTGCATGCCCTGTCTCTGAAGTAGCAGGAGGCATCACAGACCCCTCTGTTTGCTCTCAAGCACAGGCTGTACCACAGCACTCCCCGCACAGCGTTAGGCTCATCACAATATTTGCCTTTAACACCCTAGCCTGTCTTTAACCACGCTGGTTGCGCCTCTGTCTGTCTAGCTGTCTCGTTACACATTATTCTGTTTGCACACAAGCTGTTAGTTCTTCGTGCTGCTCAGCACTGTCTTTGCAGAGCCTGTTCCCTGGGGACTGAGGCATACCGTATGAACAGCTTTTGCTTTATATCACCTCTCCTTTTTGCATTTAGCAGCATGCATGTGCCAAGGCAGGGACTTATTCAGGCCAAGATACTCTTATTGTACCAACTGTACACCAATGCAGCAGCAAGCACAAGACTTCAGGTTTTCAGGTTTTAACATCTGGCAAAAAAAAAAAAAAAAAAAAAAAAAAAACACACAGCTCAAGCTCAGAACCAGGCCCAGCAGGATGATCCTGGAACATCCTGCTGCATCAACAGATGAAAGTGACCACTGGAGGTGTGGGGACAGCCTCCAGTCTTTGTCTAAGCTAGCATAGCAAACTTCATTAAAGTTTGCTACTTCGATCAGTGCCACACCTTCCACCCAAGGAAACAACACCAATGGAGAACTGGCTGTCCAATAAAACCCCGCTTCCTCCAAACACAATATTTCTTTGAGCTTCGCAAGGAGCTGGGACTTTAGCACCCAATGGTCTTATAAGCATACTGCCTTTCAAACACGCGAGGGCTCCTCTTCACCTCAGTTTTCAATCTGAATTTCTAACGTGTTCTGCAGTTGACACAAAAGCACTGGGATTTGCTGCCCAAGCACACTGACATGTCACAACTTACCCAAAGAGCCTGGATGACAGCTGGTGAATGAGGAGATCAGCATTTCTGGGTGTAGCTGCACTTAACATTCTTCCCTTCCACCTTTCCAAATAAACCCTGCAGGGGGGCCCACCCAGGCAAAGGACAGCCAATTCACCCTGGTGTCTGTGCTCTGAGCCTGAACGCTCGCCATCCATGGAGGTGAGAGATGCATTCATTCTTCCTCTTTGCCAAGCAAGGAGATAAGAGCACTGGTCAGCGTCAAGTGCTCCTGAATAACAAACGCAGTTGGCATTGAGATTGCTGAGGCTGGTAAAGAAGACTTCATTCACTCGGCACATGTATTATCAATCACCATAGGTCAAGCACTGGAAAATACATTTCTAAAGGAGAATGCTTTTACTGTTCAAGCCTTGTTATTTCTTCACACACAGAGATAGCCAGAGGATTCCATCAAGAGCCTTCAGAAGCACAAAAGAAGCTCTTAAGCAATGTTTTGTGCTATATGCTTTAGAAGGGAAAGTGATAATTAAAGCTTCTCAGAGATGCTCCAAGCCTCATGAGGTGAGCAGTAATAAATACTCTGCCATGAGCTGTGGGTATGCTGAGCACCCCATTCCCCGCCTCAGGCTGGCTGTCAGGCTCACCTTGTCACCCCCTGCCCACCCTCACACACCCAGCAGCTTTGCCTGGTTTAAGAACTGGATGCTCTCTCCTGTGTCAGCCTGTCCCAAAGGTTTGAAAGATGGAAACAAGGCAGCTTTAAGTGAGAAAGAAAATGTAGAGCAATGCCTAAGATCTCTTTGCCAGGCAACGCTATCTCAAAAGCCCTTACACAGCTAAAACCTTTGAAGGAAGTCTGTTGGCAACTAAACAGCTCTGGAAACAATCATCACATTTTACACATTCCTCTCATCCAGGAAAATGTTTCATTGGAAACATATCATTGTGAGCCCTGTGTAACACACAGCCCTTGAAAACCCATGGTCATTATGGATTTCCCATTGGTATGAACCACAGCCCTATCCTCTGTGAGTGGCTTTGGTTGGAAGCTGCACCCTAAAACTTACTGAAAAGAGAAGACAGCCTATGCATTGCAGAGGATTCCTCCCACTTCTTTTATTGGCTTTAATCCAGCTAACTCTGTGCAGAAAAGTACTTAGATATGTACCTTAGTACTTGGCTGGTTAGGTCATTATGAAGAACGTGATTCAGAGTTCAGTGTGAATGAGTTGTGTTCAAGTATCTGCCCTGACCCACATACTCAGAAAGTGCTAAGCTATGGGTCCCATAGCAAGCTTCTTTCTTCCCCACACCACATGGCTCATCATGAAGCCAAACTTTGTGTACACTGCTAACACTTAGGTCAGAAGCGATCAAGTTAAATCCAAACTCAATTTTTTAGTCTTTACAATGGTTGCATGTTTGCCTTAAAAGCCTGGTGATCAGAAAGCCCCAAACCCCCAGTCAGTGAATTGGGGCACTCAGTCTCAAGCAGGGCATGCACAAGTGGGAAGAAAAGCTGTGAGCACTGCAGCTGAGCAGAGGTCTGATAAAAGAACAAGTGCATCCCAGCTCCCAGACTGAAGAGAATTTGTGCAGAGTTCCTTATTTTGCAGGAGTTAATTTATATTTAAGCCATTTAGCATTATTTCAGCTCTACACAGCATTCGTGTTATATGCCCTGTTTAAATTAGTTTGGCCAACCAGTAAATCTGATAATTCAGGACTGAATATAACCAATTAGATTTGCTGTATGATACACCATAATCTGATCAAGCTGTCTCAAAGGATTTGACTTGTTAGCATTTCAAAAGCATAGGAGGTTTTTGAATAATTTATTACATTTCTTCCAAGCTCATCTTTGTTAATTCATTAAATGTAAAGATAAGGCAGATGTTTTACAGAGACCTGTTCCATATCTGTTTTAACTTCAATTGGTTTTCAAAGGCTCACCTTAGCTCAGCTGAAAGCAACAGGTGCTGAAAAAAGTAGGAAGAGCTGAGGGATGCATCTTTCGAAATTCAGGCCCAGAGATGTGGGGATTTCCCCTACCCTCCACTTTCTGAGAAAGCAGTTCACTCCTGCCTGGGTTCCTGTCTCTAGCCTCCCTACCTCTCCCAAGTTCATTTTTAACATGTTCACTCATGGTTTGTGTTAGAAGCTATATTTTTTACATCAGAAGATCTGGAAATAGAAACAGGAGCATGATTAAACAAATCCATATATCCACAATTCAATCTTTTTTTTTTTTTTTTTTTTACCTTGCCCACTTCTCATCTTGCTAAGAAACAGACCTTTGGTCCTTTGCTACAACAGCGGGTGTTCCCAGCGAGGTGGCTTGCTTGTTCCTTTGCCTGTGTCTTGGGAAGACAGCTTCTTCCGTGGGTTATTTTTTGGTCTGTTCTTGTTCTGCCCAGGAGCAAGTTATTCACCTGAGTTTTAAATTCCAGTAAACAAACTTTGAGTCCATTCAGAAAAGATCACGTGTTCATTCCTTGATCTCTTCTGGGAGCAAGGCAGAAGGAATCTCCATGGGCTGCAAACCACGTGTCTGTCAGCACAGGTCCCTCTTCTACTCTGATCTGAGCAATGGTACCAGAGCAGCCCTGTGCCAAAGCTGCCATCCTAACCGATGTGAAATTGAGCCAAAACCTTCGCTTTCTCCACTGAGTAAGGATGCCAGTTTTCACAACCCATACAAATTTGACTACTGAAGCATTTTACTTGGGTTCCTTTTGCAGCTTAAAAACACCCTCATCTGCTTTATCTCACTGAATTGTTTTTAAGCACTCCCACCCAAATGTTACCGCAGCTTGGCAATAGATTATTTCTTACCATAGAATGATCTCTCCAGGAGAAGGTGCCCATAGTATAACCTTCATATATATATATGTATGTATTATCACTCCCCATACACCATTTTTTCAGCATGCTCCAAGGAAACAGCTACCTCAGGAAGCACAGCTGGGTACTTCACACACCGAGACTGACCACAAAGTAGGTCTCAGCCCAGATAAGGAGCTCTGAATAAGGAGCCAACCCGATGCAGCTCCCACCACACATCCCTCCCCAAAATTACTAGATTTTCATATAACCCAAAGCTCACTGCTGTAGTAAATTAGCCAGAATACAGCTGGGTTATATAAGACCTATATGTTCAGGTACCAGCTAGTCACCAGGTGGGGTCACCCTGAAATTTAGGGTGAGTTATCTCAACCTAGGTGGCACAAAGTTACAGTCAAAGCAAGCAGCTGCCATCAGTCAGACACTTCTCTTGGGATATAAAGAACCTGGAGCTGTTTTTCCCCACTGGCTATAGAAAGAGTGCAGACATACCAAACTTCACAGATGTCTAAGCTTAGGGCATTTTGAGACCCATGGTTCTTCAGGTAGGACAGAGACTCAATTTCTGCACATCTACACTGCAGTCATCTGCAGATGGTGCTACTGATATATGCAAGTTTATAGATGGTCAACAGGGATCAAAAGGGAAGAAATTACTTGAAGATTTCCTGGAAGACAGCACTTCTGCTGCAAAAGATGTCCAAGTATGCCAGGTCAAGAGATTTTGACATGACTTGAGAAACGTTTGATGAAACTGAAGGCTACTTGAATGCAAAATTGTATTAGTGAAGGCTACAGACCTGCAGATGAGAACATTGTGACCCAGCAAGCACACTGCATGTTGTGAATAAGCATTACTTCTTTAAGGGAGGGTTGCACCCATCTGAGGAAGTTCCTGCTGTTGCCAGTTCAGTACCATGCTACCTGTTGAACCTTCATGGGAAGACAGCTATTTGCACATGCTTAGAAACAAGGCTGACAGCGCTATTGCCCACCATGTCAAACATCTCCATTTTAAGTCACTGGTAACTTCTGGGGGGTCAGAAAGTGAAGTTTGTCAAAGCTACATGGCAAGCATCTGCAAACAAACTTTTGTATGCAGGCACCTAGCAAGACAGCGCTGTAACACGTACTTATGGTAGTGCTCATGTGTGATATCGATCTAAAAAGAAATCCAACAATAAAGCTGGAATGATCCCAACATCTACCAATTCCTTAATAATCTAGATTTATTTTTTTAAAAATACGTGTTGAATTAACTCATTATCTACAGAGCAAATTCTGATCCAGGAAATTTGTTTCATCTTTATTCCATTTTCAAAACCATCTGGAAGTGCATCACACAGATAAACTAGTATCAAAAATACGTGGCTATTACTAATTATGGTATGCTATGTCATTTCCCACCACCTGCCAGTGATGACACAACATTACTCAAGAATGAAGCTTGATAAGCTTGATGAATAATATTTAGACTATTTTCTTCAGCTTGCAAATGATCTGTGAGCAGATTTGTTCTCCCCCTCCCCATATCTAAGTTATTTAAAATTAGTCATAATGATTTTGGTGACTAATTCCTGATCCATAACTTGTTTATGAGCACTGCATTGCAAGGGTTTGAGATTTGAAATTCAAATCTTTGGTGCACAATTTAGATTTGACAAGTAACTGAATAGCAGTTTACTCCCCAGCTAGATGGGAACAACAGAGTCACCATCTCAGGATGAATACTTGCATTTGTAAACTCAAAGCTCACTTTCTACCAACTTCTGATATTTCCTTACAGCTTGCTGCATCTCATTCACTCCTTCACAGAAGGAAGAACGCAGAAGCAGCGCAAACAAAGGAATCTTGCAGGTAAAAGGTGGAAAAGGTAAGGAATTGCCTGAGTTTGCTGCTGTTGTTGAAGCTACTCCCCTAAAGCCAGAAAGAATCAGCTATTCTTAGTCTTGCTTCTAAACAATACGCTTACCTCTTGACCAGTGTAATCTAAGCCTTCCACAAACACCTGTGGACAAAAACAGGGACCTGAAAACAACTGCTCCAAGTGCATCTCATTCCTCTCACAGCCATCTTCCTGCATAGATAAGGATGGCCTCATTAAGAAAGCACTAATTTAGTAAGAATTTAAATATGTACTGTTCACTGGATGAGGCCTTCAGCTACCTTGCATGCCGACAGTCTTTTATCCTCCATAACATGCACCCATTTCATTTTGAAAGTGAACATATTTGAAAACAAAACATATAAGCAAAACATCTTCCAAATGGGAGACAGCCCACTGAAGTCAAGCAGGAGCACTCCCACTATACCCAATGCCATTTAGATACAAGCCCATGTTTTGGGAGAATGCTCATTGCACTGTAGGTAAAATAAAACCACATCCCCCTCCCTCTGTAAGCCCCTTCCAGTGCAGCACAGGACATCTCCCACCTTCCACTCCTCCTCGGCATTTCCATCTAGCCCTGTCCAGCCAGAAACAGTCCTCACCTCTCAAGTTTCTAGGTATCCTGTGACTGCTTTTCCCTCTTGGCTTTTATGTCTATATAAACATGTAGATATTTTGAAGACATTTGCTTCCTCTCAATCTCCAGTGGCAGAGTTTCAAGTCAGCATTGCTAAGAGGACAATGACCACAACTGGGCCCAGAGTGTACATGGAGGACCCAAGTGAAGATGCCTGGGGGCAGTTAAGACCTGTTGGTGTTCCTCAGACCCCAACAGCCCACAGCTGGCAACACCATCTGTACCTCCCATCTCCAGATCACTGCCTGTAACCCCAGCCACATCACTTCACAATGCCAACCTCCCCACAGATGTTAGACTGCATAGCTTAGGAAGTTCAGAAGATGCAAGCCATGACATGTGAGAACTGAGCCTCAGATAAATCCTCTCAGTTGAATTTGGGAATAAATTCTATGAGAGCAAAACAGAGCACTGTTTGCATTGTGATGCAGCTGGCATCTTATTTTGTGATCCTGCAGAGCGGCCATCAAATACACTTCACTGCCACAAACATCAGTCAGCCTGGCAATGCATCATCAGAGCTTTGGAGCAGAGCCCTTTCAAGTCAAAGCTGCCACCTTCTAAGTGCTTTTCCCTGCCAAGGCATCAGCTTTGCCCATAGGCTTCACAACCATCCTCAAACCACATTGTAGAACCTGCTCATTACAACATCCTGTGCTACAGATCCACTTGTAGCTCCTGGGCACCCACCACCTTTGGGTATATCACGTCTCATGTCCCAGGCATATTCTGAAGGAAGCTTAAAGACAGAACAGACACCCCACCCCCAGGAGAATTAGTTCCAATCTATCCCCACAGAGCAGAACACAGGGAAGAGGTGCTCAGCTCCCTGATCCCAGCAGAGCACAGAGAAAACCACCACTGCAAACCATGTGGGATTTCACCTGCTACCACCTGGCCTCTGCAGGCAGTGACAGTATCTCGCAAACAAATATTTCTGGAAAGTAGCCTGTAGCTCAAGGTGGATGGAAAAAAAATCACCAGACAGCATTCACTGGCCTATATCTTGTAGGAGGTCTGCAGTGCTCTAAAGGGATGATAAATGGAACCTCTGAGAAAGCTTTCACTTAATGCAAACCAGATTGGCTGAACAGTAGAAGAAATAGCTTGTGAAGCAGCTGTCCCATCAAACTGTTACCTGTCTCATGGATAATGTGCTGCACTGTGCCACGTCACATCTCAGGCCACTTCTTATAGGACTGGTTATTTACACTGGATGAGACAAGCTGATCATAATAGTCCCTCCAGATCAAAGCTGATAAATGTGTCATCATAGAAGTTACTAGAAGTGCTGTGTTCTCCTGACAGCCCTGACGCAGGTACTTTGAAGCATAGAGATATGTGCCATAACCAATATTAAACTTAATTCTTAAAATACTAGAGAAGAGTTAAGTTTTAATTTTGTCCTATTCATTATGATTAAAATACTTTTCACATCTTGCTAGTAAGATTTTCTTCATTAATGCGGTAATTTCACTCATTAGTTTTCATTTGCAAGTCAGCTTCGCTTATACCAGCACCTCTAAAAAAAAAAAAAAAAAAGACTCACCTTGTAAAAAAATAAATGAATAAAAATGAGAACAACCACAGCCACTCTTTCCAATGAAAAGCAATCCTGTGATTTTACTCAGGAAGCTAACTCAGCCAAATGCTCCCAATTTGCAATTCTGTTTCAGGGAGATGAAATGCATGGGCCAAATTTCTTAGAATAGGACAGGACCAATTTGATGGAAGAGTTTTGTCTGATAGAAATGGAGGAGGGGGGAAACCCTTAAGGATAGCTAGTGTTCCAGTGGTTGCTTCACAGATTTACTCACATGTCCCACCTCCTTCTCACAGGATGAGGAACAGTCACGTGCTTGCAAATTGCTTGGAAAAAAAAATCCAGGAAGCATCTGTCCTTATGTTCCTCGAGTGCTTGGGTCTCCATCTCCAAGCGACATTTCCCAACCAGTGCACTGCACTAGCTCTTCAGCTCTGTCTGGGTGACTCGCACATTTAGACTTCTGGAGCCTATCTCATAGCCCAGGAAAGCTTTTTGGATGGCAGATACAAGGCAACGCTGTCCATCCCATCTGTAAACCCACTCAAAGGACCTGGCACAGAGAGCTGAGCACAGCAAGAAAGCTCTCCTTAAAGCAGTGCAGCTGAGTCCTCCAAGCTCATCTCAAACCCAAAGCTCAGAGGTGGGAATACCCATGATCAAGGAAAGCTAGCTCAAGAGAAAACATACAGAAAAAAAATACTAAACACAAGCCTAGGCAAGAGGTGACCCGTTTGAGACGGGCCCTGTAACAGCACAACAGCAGAGCATAGAGTTAGTTCCTGTCTGAGGTTACTGGGAAAGTCAGAGCTTCTGCCTTCCTGTGCATGACCTCTTCATCCCCAAATCCTAATTTATGTCTTCCTTACAGAGGAAAGTTTTCTTTAATGGAGAATAAAACAAATTAAGCTTTTAAAATCATTTTGGAAATCAAATGCCTCGTCTGGCACAGTCAGACACTGACAGCATGCATTTTACTGGCAGCAGCAAGTGGCTAAGGCTGCAAGGAGAACAAATTGGAAGGAACAAAACCCAAGGCGGAAGGTCCTTGGCAGCAAGACTGTGGGCTGTAAATTTGATTCCTCTTGCCATGTTTGCACCCGAGAGAGGTGAAAGTCAAGAACTGGGACTTGGGTGACACTGCAGGACTGGGAATGGGACACAAGCTGCCACCTCTGATTAAAGGCTTGCCCCACAACCAGGATTATTCCACACAGTGGTGTGGGGCATAGAAGTCGGGGCACTTCTGCTCCCAGCTGCTTTCATGGTTGCACAGCTGTCACCAGCAGCGCTGCTCTTGGGGGATGCTGGGGCCTGCCATGTACCTTCCCTGCCAGCCCTCATCACCCTCTGCCTGCCCCCAGCACAGTGAGGACCCAGACTTCAGCCCTATTAACTGCGTCACACAAATATTACAGTAGTTGGTAGCATTAGGAAGAGGCTGCATTTTAATTGCTTTTTAGTTTTATTTCCTGTTTCTCCCTGCCACCCTTTTTTTTTTTTTTTCTTTTTACTGTTTTGCTCCCTGTGCTGGTAGGAAAGATGTTTCATCTCGTTAGCTAGTTTCCATTTCTCTGGGAAAACTTTACATTTTCTGAAATACCTCTCTGTTCTCAGGGTCTTTTGTCCAGTAAAGCAGGCACATGCTGAAGCACACAGGGTACCATCCATCCCAGCAACAATGTCCTCATGAGGCATGAGGTGAAAGACTCTAATCTTCACTATGAATTGTGAACTACTGTAAAGAGGCCTGAGGGGGAAAGGAAGGCGAGAAGACTCATCTGATTTGTTAGACCTTTGCAGCAGCTGCCTAACTATTATTGGTTTGGGGAACTACTGTGTCACTGTGCCCAGCTCTCCAGCCACACTCACCCAGTGACGTTACTCCTACTTGCGCAGCTTTCCACAGAGCACAGGAAGAAAAGTCTGCCCTCAGACCACCACGCCACACACCTACCACCAGCATCTGGCCTGCACAAAGCAAGATGAAGTCAGAAACTTCAAGCAAATCTTGGCTTACCAAGAAACCCTTCAGCATCCAGAGCCAGAAGGTCAACAGTAACAGCCTAAAAGAGATGCTGCAACAGTTCCAGTGCAGATTGAGAGTGGAACAAGGCTCATTAACGCAGGGAGTCAGACCAGGTGCCTCTTCTGTTCTCAGCAGAGCAAGGATCCACAAAGAATGAAGAATAGACCCAATCTTCCTTTGTATAGTTTTAGCTTGAGAAATTCCTCAGCAGCTCATCCTCCGTTCACAGACCCTGCCACCAGTTAGTCTTTGAGCCACCCAAGCTGTTGTCCCATGAAGACAGTCCCACAAGAGCCATGGCAAGTCTGGGAGCAAAAAAAAAACGAAACAGTTCTTAAAGTACTTGGGCTCTAGTTTCCAGAGCAGCCAAAGCCTACCTCTTTAGAAAGTAGCTTAGGGAATTGAACTGAAAGCCAAGAGAACAGAGTATGTAAAGAGCTGCAGAAAGCAGCAACTGAGTTTGGAAAAGTCAAATGGAGAAAGATTTTGGCAGAAGAGTTTTCAGCTTCTCTCTATGATCCAGTTCCTGCTGCTGACCTAGAAAAGTTTTGGAAAGAGGTAACAGAAGGAGGTAGGAGGCCAGAGATCACACAACAGAAAGCCTAAAGCACTGCTGATGCCCCCAGCTTCAAGAGCCACTAACTCACAGGACTGGAAACATTGCAGATACTCACAGATCCACCCATCCATGCTTTAACTCAGTTTCTTTTCTCCTATTGCCCATCTCTCTCCAAGGTGAAAACGGCCCACTTCTAACAAGCTGACACACACCCACACATTGTGAATTTATACAATGTTTTGCATGTTATTGTGAACTAGTAATGAAGTACAAGACAGGTTCTTAGCTTATGAACATTTCATGCAATACACCACAAATACAGTTACCTGTCTATTTTACCTGTACATCACATCTTAAACTTTATAAAATTGTCTTATACCAGAGACACCAATTGTGATCACTCACACATAAAGGCTATAGAAACAGTTTCTTTCTCAAAAATACATGTTCAGAAAACCTAATTCAGACAAAATGTCTCATTGTCAAAGTAGTTGGGTCCCCCAAAACATCTTTAGATACAAACTTGGACTTCTCCAGGGCTTTACACATGAAGGGCTTTTGAAGAGCCAGAAAGTCATCAGAACAGTTTGTTCCTGGGGAGAGCAGCGTCCAGATTTTATTTGCACAAGTCCCCACTCAGTTAAGAGCACCACTGACCACCAATCTATAAACCACACATCCCTGCTCTAAAGACAGTAACAAAGCTTGTAGCGCTTATAAGCCACAAACATTAAATTGTATTTAAAAGCATCACAAGGTTCTCATTTGTGTGATTAACTACCTTTTCCGTGCTATAATCAAATGAAAAGTCCGGATCTCTGCAGCCCCCAAAACACTTAAAATGATCAGTAACAGCTAAATAAGAACTGCCCTCCATTTTACTTTCCATTTTTATCTTTCCATATAGCTTTCTCCCCTACACAGCCTCCAGTGCCCTAGCAAGATGACATAAGTCTTTCCAGGACCTTAAAAGCATTTTCAGACCTATTTTAAGTCTGCTAAAGGCACCTTGTTAAATGTGTCTTCCCAGCTTCCTCAGCTGACCACTGCTGAGGATGACTTCACTTCTGGGAGGGATTTCATGTTTTATGTGGGTATCCATACAGAACACTAAAGATAGCAGAATAAGCATTCCACCACCAAGTCCCAGTGCTTTGTAATATATGGTGCTAACACGCACAAGGCTATATATATATTGGGGTTTGGGAATCAGCAAACACCTCTGTTGATGAGGAAGGCTGAACAGAACATGTCCAAGATGATACTGCAAACACGGCGCTTTAACCTCCTTACCACCCCCTTAACAGCCAGGAGAACGCTGTGCAGGACTCAAGTCAGGGTCAAGCACCGCACCTGAGCCCATTTTGAGCTACCTTGAGCTGAAATTAATACAACAGGCAGAGTGGCAGGCAGCCTGCCTGGGAAGCAGGGCAGGTTCCTGACAAGCTACCTTGTGCCCATCTCTGCTGCAGTCACACTGCTGACAGTAAATTAGCTGGCTCTGCTCAGGGAGGAAACCCCCCAGTGACACTATTTCTTATTTACCCTTAGACCCACCGCACTGATACGGCGTGTCAGCTCCCCATTCATCAAGGCAGTACAACAGGAGACTATTAGCTCTGTTTGCTTGCTCTCATCTTACCTACTCCTCTGGGAAAGTTTTAAGCCTCCTAGCTCTTGCCATCAGCTGTCAAGATAATTGGAGCTATTGTTTATTGCAGCAAAGGACTTTGATTGACATCCTTGTAGGAGTGCAGAGCTCCTGTCCTGTGGCAGAACTGGAGAAAGGCGTATTAGTACCATTAGGTTTGAGGCTGGTAGAAGAACAAGGATGTTATTCCTCCTTTGGCTTCCCCCTTACAGTTATTTAACAGATGACAATGCATTTTCTTGGCTTTAGCTTTACCTAAAGTGGGTCAGACACTGACTGCTATTTCTTGATGTGATGTTACAACCAGAAACTGAAGAACAAAGGCAAGCAAAGCTTGTTAGGAAGATGCATTTAACACACTTCTATAAAGAGACCCAGTATCAGTTTTGGGAAGTATCACCAGAACCTCAGGAGATTTACTAGGTCATTGCTTCTCAGTAATACACCAAACAAAGCAAGGACATCCACAAGTGACTTACAAACACCTTTCCACAGGTCAGCACCGCTCCTTTGTCTGGGTTCCATCTGAGCTTTCGTGATCTGCCTGTATGAAGCCACTTTGCAACCCCCTCAAGAAGCATATAAGAACAACTCTGTGCTAATGAGGACAGACCTGCTTACACCAAAATGTAAGAGAACAAAAGTTGCTTTTACAGCTTAGAAAAATAACATTCTGAAAGACCGAGTTTGGAACCATAGCTGAAGAATCTTCCATAGTTTAAAGATTGTTTAAGGACATGTGAGGTACTGTCAGGTGGTCATGCTCATCCAGGACAGGCATGATTTTGGTTTAATTTCAGCTCTTTTTCCTCCATGCAGAAAATTAATACCTTTCCCAAAATGCAAAGGTGACATGGAAAAATGTCCCAAAAGCTCAGCTCTTATAAAATTATAATGAGCCTGATAAAGCAGCAAATGTTTGGTAACCAGTGTTCTGTTCTTCAGTAGATGTTGTGGCACACAAGGTCTGACCAAGAGGCCAGGATCAGGCTCAGACAAAAGTCCCTTCCTGAATAAGTCACAGCCCTGCTCTGCATTTCCAACATGCATTAACAGAAAAGCCTGTGCACAGCATCCAGCCCTTCCAGATAGGATCTTCTGCTGTGAACTCACTCTGAAGCTCCAGCCTGGATTCATTCAGCCTAAAGGAGCCTCTTCAACAGCTGCTCTTCCATCACCTTTTCTCCCTCACACCTGGGATAAGGCTGACAGTACATCTCAGGTATTTTCTACCCTAGCAAAACATGGAGGAAAAATAGACCTAATTTTAAGGAGCATCCTCATCAGCAACAAAAAGATTCAATGGATATTTACTGTTTATAAAGGAAATAATTGGCTGGTCTGTGCTATGCAGATTAGAGATTCTTCAAAGGTATAAAACCGAAGCTGGCACAAACCCAAAGACACTGTAGTTAGTTAAAAGGCATGAAGTAAGAAGAATTTTAATCAGAGGCACACTGATCCATTCCTAATTAACAATATGATGGGGTTCACACTACAGCAGGGTGACTTTGGGAAAGAGGTGGGGAAAACAAGACATTACTATAGTGCATAAGCATTTATATTTGTTTTATATTTATGCTCAGGCTAAACAAGAAAAGCAAATCCAGAAAACAAAAGAAACACCAGAGTTCATTAACAGTGGAGCAGTTTTGGGGCTCCCCATTTTCTCTTCTCCCTCTTGAAGGTACCCAGAGCTCTCTGGTGTGGCACCACAAGCTGTAAGCTCTCCACCTCCCCCAGGGTGTCAGTCAGGACAGAGTGACCTGCACACTCTCCACCTCCCAGCCACAGCACCAGGAGCATTCAAGCCCTCTGCCCTTACACCGAGCCCTTCCTACAATAAGAACAGTGAGCCACGTTATGACCAGCGGCAGCCAAAGCTCACACAGCACTTCTTACACCTGCTTAACCACATCGCCTTGCTGTGACCTGCCGTGCGCTGCCCACACTGAAGGCAGGGGGTGGCTTAATCCCTCAGAGGACTTTAGCTCCCAGCACAAGATGAGCATCTGCAATTAGCAGCACACGTTGGTTTCATTTGCCACCAGTGCCTGGGGAGCCACCTGTCAGAACAGCTCCAGATGTTCTAATAAAGCTCAGACCTGGCTAAAGGTTAGTCCCTTCTCAGACACGCATCAATACTTCAGGTGGCCTGGCTTTGTGGGCCATTTGCACAAAGGACTCTGCTTCCCTCATCCCTTTGTGATTTGCTGCCATGAAGTGAATAACGAAAGAGGCTGAGCTGGCAGGGACAGCTCAGCAGCACAGAGCCAGCTTCAGGCTAGAGAGATAACCTCTCTCCTGGGCTCAGCACCACTCCTTTCAGACAAGGAACCACCCAGCAACACCACCAAGCCCTCCAGCAGCCTAAAAACACATGTGGCAAGTGCTCTGATCCAGGCTGCAGAGAGATGAGAGCGCACAGGATTTAGGATGAAGGAACAGGCAGAGCACCAGTTCAGCACCCACAGGTAAGTCCATGCACCCCTCAGCTCGGCCAAGGCTGTCAGGACCAAAACTCCAAAGTTCCTTAGAAAAATTCCCAGAGCTGTCCCCTACTGTCCTTGCCATGCCTTGCAGGACATCAGAGCAGCACAGGCAGGAGCAGGTCCCCTGTCCCCAGAAGCCAGCAGCCAAGCAATGGGAACACAGGGTTCAGGAACAAGGACTCTGAGGCATTTTGAGGTTTTGCTTTTAAATACTGCCCAAAAGTTGTTCCTGGGCTTCACAGATCTGGTGATACAGCAGCACCCTTCCCATTTCCCACTTGCAGATATCCAGCTGACAGCATGTGCTCACCTGTCAGCACAGCCCTTTATCAGCTGTCATGTCTTATCAGCCCAGTCCAAGGCAGCAGCGTGCAGAATACCCGAGCTGCTCCCTGCAGCCCTGTTCCCTTTCCTGAAGCCCAGACATGGCTTTCCTCAGCCTGCTGCTGCTCCACACTTCACCTCATGCAGGTATCATTAGAAATTCTAAGGGCGACCCAAACCCCAGTGCTGTGTGCCCAGTGTAACAGCTTCTGCTGCAGGCTGGGGCACCCTGGCTGATGCCTGAGGAGCACAGCACCTCTCACCTCTACTCAGTCCACCCTGAGGTGAGGTATCCCAATCCTCCTTTGCAATCCCCTTGTTCTATCAAGAAACTTTGTCAGCATGACATCACATCACCTCATTAATGTATGACTTCAAGCCATCAAGACTGCCCTTTAATGGTTTCTGCCAGCAGCTGCCCTCCAGCACACAATTACTTCACCAGGATCTTTTGCCTCCCTCCCTCCAGACTTACCTTGCCTCACCATTCTTGCAGCCATTAGCTTTAGGTTTATTCATAGTTTGTTAGGGGCCCTGAGTAAACACCCACCTGAGATAAGTTGAAGACACCCTTGCTAGGTATCATAGCAGAAGGTGCAGCAAGCTGTACCAGCTCCTCTGGAAGCATTTCATGGCAGCACCGGGCAGCCCTTGAAGCACCACCACCCTGGGCCCAAAATTTGTAGAAGCAGGGCAGGTTAACACAGCCAGGCCAGCCAAAGCTGGGCAGCCAGCCTGCTCCTGCCAATTATTGACCCAGCACCACAACAGGAGGAGCGCAGGCCCCTGAGGCCAGCACCCTGTACTGGGACCAAGCCCAGCTGCACCAGGACCTGCTCTCATCCAGGTCATCTCCTGTAGCATAAGCTGGCCTGGGGCAACAAAGCTCCCACTGATACCTGGGAGGTCAGGGCTGAATATTAAAAGGCACAATCAAATGACTTGTTCTTTACAGGCTGCTGCAGTACATTTCCGTGAGGAGAATCAGAAGACAATCCTGCAGCGTTAGATGGGCTGAGCAACACAGAACAATACTCAGCAAATTGGTGCACATTGTAACAGTGGGAAAGTCAAACCAAGTTAGATTAGAAAGGTGTTTTTTCTCCAATCATGAATTAACTGAATGAGGTGCAACCTCTCAACAAACCTCCCCAAAATGGGCAGCCCATCTCACGTGTCAATCACAGCACGCACCCTAGTTCAGACCAGACTGACAGGCCCTTAGCACAGCGTTTACACTTCTCAAGGTCTTTTCACCCATTTCCCATTCCTATTCAAAAGGAAAAATGGGACAACATCTTATTGCAGAGAACATTTGCAGCACAGAGTTTCAGCAGCACAGACTGCTTCTGGGCAGATCAAGGTGCCCGCTGAACCATTTGTTTCAGTGCAACAGAGCCTGAGTGGAAGGCAAGATATTTTTGAAACCCCGGCCTTGATGAGACCGTTATTTCTTTTTTCTTTACCCTGAAGCACTGGGACATCGGTGCTGTACAACACCCTGCTAAGACTAATGCCACACTCCAACCCCTGCACTCCACGTGGGAGCTGAACTGTTCGTGGTCCACAGCCAAACTGGGACAAGTGCCTGAAGCTTGGGGTGGTTTTGGTAAAGCACGACCTGCTGTCAGACCCATCACCTCCCCACATGTCCCCAGGGACCTCAGTATCAGCTCATTTACCTAAGGCACAGAAGACCGCAGGGCATCTGAGCAACACAAACAAGTATCTGCCACTGAACATAGCTTGCACACCAGCTCCTGAAGAGTTCTCTTCCACGTGCTCCATTCCTCACCACACTGAAAGATCACTTTCCACCCATGGGGAGATACATTTCTTTAGTCAACAGCTCTGGCAGAAAGCTTTTCACTTCAGGGGATCTAAGGAGTTGCAGCTTTCCTGGTCATGCCCTCTGCTAGCAAATGACTGTACATTTACAAAGAGCAGCTTGCAAGACACTCACTGTCAGTGCTGCTCCTAAGGGGGAAGAAGAAGCAGGCCAGTGCCTGCTGCTCACTACACTACTCAGCAAACATCTGGAAGGCTCAGAAAAGAAACAGGCACACAACACAGGCACTGGTGCTGAAGAGAACAGGTTACAGAACTGTCCTCTAGTATGCTAACCCTAAGCCCCTGTCTCTCAGAAAACACAGCAAGAAGGAAGTGTTCCCCAGCCTCTGTCCCTTGGGTCTCCTTCGGGCATCCTTACTCTGAAGCTCAGGCTCACCCCTAGCAATGCAACCATGAAGAGGGGCTGCGCCACAGGAAGGAAAGCTCAGGTGAGCTGGGACAAGGAGGCAACATCCAGCAAGCTCAAACTCACTCTGAAATAACAGCTACAGAACAAAGTGTTGCACTCAGCCTTGCCAGCCAGCGTCATTAACACCAGGCAGCATTAAATACTCCTGCCAGCATGCACAGTTTTGATTTCAGTGGCTTTGCTACACTTTAGAGATGAAATAACCTTTTGGTACAAGGATGGGTCAGTCTGACTAACCAGTTAGGGGATGAACAAAGAGTGAAATAGGAAGAAAGGAGGAACAAACCATACCAATTATTTTTCCAGCTCATTTCAGATCCTCTCTGTCCCCCACCTGAGTCTCTAGCTTTGTCCCTTGCAGCATTTCTCCCATCACACGCCAGTTTTTATCACCTCTGCCATTCCGTTTCTCACATCCCCCTCATCTAAACGGTAAAAACTTTATCTGTCTCTCCTTGAAATGAAGTTCCAGTGAACTATTTAAGAAGAGATGCAAAGCACATATCTTCTGCTGACAAGTGAAGTCTGAGAAACTGCCTAATCATGGCCCTGACACCCTACATGACAGTCTATTCCAAGCATTAACTGATGCTCCATGGCATTAAAGAGATAGCATAAGTTGTTTTTAAAAAAGTTCCTGATGCCATACCTCTTTCCACATCTTTAACTACAACTGCCAAAAACTTCTGCTTACTCATCCACTGCTATTCTGCCACACATTTTCTGAATGAGAAGGCAAATGCTGAACATATTTTAACCTATATAATCATGCACTGACATCAACAGCAGCAACTGCTCTAAAACACTGAGATGTTATGTTTTAGAGGGAAAGGAGCTTTTTGTACCGTATTTCCACTGGTGTGCTTCCCAAGGAGGGGCATCAGAAGAGGCAAGTCTGGGTCAGCGTGGGGCCAGGCAGCAGGGCCCAGGCAGGAGGACCTCAGAGTGACTCTCAGAAGATGCACGAGCCTGAAGCTGAGTAAGAAAAGCTTGCCTAAGTGTAAGGTAATGACATAGCAGTCTATACTTACAGTAGTACAATGGTAACAGGCTAATGTATTTATGGAATAAATATAAGCACTTCAGCTTAGAGTAACAGCAGCAGCAATCCCAGGTTCTTCATGCTGCACTGAGTCAGCCCCAGGCAGCTCTGGGGCTGCTCAGCAGCACATAAGGGAAAGACACACAGTATTTTTCAGTGGCTCCTCCACATACCCTTGGGTTTCCCAGCTCAATGGCCACCCAGCACTGCTGCAGGGAGCATCAGTGGGGGCAGCTGGGCACAAACCCAGCTTTCTGGGTCCATCAGGGAAGTACATTGGTTGGACAAACCCAGACAGGGAAAAGCTTGGCCATCAGCTTTGCAGCTCATTTCCACCTGGATTATCGATGTAGAGCTATCCTCCACACTCCCCAGACACTCAGGTGTTCGTGGACACCTTGGGTCAGTCCCCCAGGTACCCCCAGGTCTGTGCACACAGCACTGGAGCCCCTGCACAAGCTACCTGCTTTCCCAGTCTGGGTTTACACCCAGGTTCAGAAGTTTGTTCCGGGATTACACCCAAGCTTACAAAGCCATGCCTCATTTCCAGCAGCACAACCCAGAGGACACAGAGCCCTGCCAAATGACAGGCCCTGCACCAGCATCACCCTGATGAGTCAGCACAGACGAGCAGCATTTTTCTTTAGGACAGGTGCAAATGCCTTAAAAACCTTAAAACCTGCAGCCGACTCCCAGACAGTGATGCCCACCAGCACACGGGGCTGCAAGGCCCCCCCCACCCCATGTTGGTGCTGTCACCACCAGCTTCGGGCAGCCCAGGACCCCCGGCACACTCCCTACAGCTCGTGGCAAAAGCACAATGCAATTTGTGCCTAATGACTTCTCCCCTGACAAAAGAATGTTTTGCATATGTTTGTCCTCATAACATAACAGCAATTTCTAATCAATCACTAGTCAGTTAGAGCAACTTCTCATTTTAATTAGTTTTGATAATTAGCCTTGAATTTTCTGCGTGCAGTCTCTTATCCCTCCTCAGCTCTATTTTTCCATTACTTTATGCTTTGTTTCTACAGGGAAATTCTGATGTTAAATATTTACAAGCAAAACACCCCCAGACAATATTGGTGTCTGCTTCCATAAAACTACATTTTCTAGGGAATACTTCGATTAAAATATATTTTAATCAAAATATCTTGTAAGAAAAAAATATTTTTGGAGCAGCTCTTGCTGCTGGTGGTGCCTGTGTCATTGTAAATACATCCATGGAAACTTCTGTGGGTACAGGGTGGCTTTGAGCAAAGCAAGAGCTAATAGGAAAGCCCCCGTCATGCTGGAAGACAGAAAGAAAAAGTCAGAAATAGAAAGTCGAGCAGGTAAAGGAAAAAAAAATCTCTTTCCCACGGCTGCAAATTGCTGACAGAAGAGCTAATTACTCAGCAGGAGCGATGCAGAGGTGGCAGTGACATTCAGCAGCTGGTTTGCCCCTGCTGACGTTCAGCTGCAGCCCCCAGCCTTGCTGTGAGCTGCTCCTCGGGACAGGGGGCAGAGGGGAGAAGCTCCAAGGGCACACAGCGCAGGAAGGCAGGGGCGAAGGGGCTCTGCTCTCCAGTTAATTATTCTGAGCATGAGGGGCTTGTGATGGGAAAGTCAGCCCAAGGCTGTGGCAGAAGATGCCCCAGCAGGAGGCTGCCCTGACCATGCCCCTGAGAAGCGCTCCCTGTCCCAGTCCCCTTGGGCAGCTCCCGAGCCCTGCACACCCCAGCTCCTCACTCCTAACTCAATGGTGCCACCTAGTGCCACCGGCCCTGGCGCAGGACAGCCCAACATTCCCTAAAGCAATGCTTTACTCACACCCTCTTGGGCAAACTGGCTTCTCTTGGGGCCCAACCTAGGGCTCTTAGCAGACAGCCCTTGATGGGATGGGATCTATCCCACACCAGCACAGGTTGTGCCCAAGCAAGGGATCCATCAGGAGCAAACCCCCTGAGCTCTAGCTTGTTTTGGGTGGCTGTGGAAATGCTCCTGCCCATCATGATTGCGGACTGTAACCTGACTTCCCGCTGCCTGCCTTCAGCCCAGTGCCTGCAGGGTTAGCAGGAAGGATCACCCAGCACTGTACCTCAGCCAAGTTCACCGCACCCTCACAGGACGGCCAGCCCCTACTCACAGCCTCCAGGAGGGCCATGAATGGCCAGGAATCAGATCAGACATAACAGGTTAAAAACCTACCTTAATGGCCTAAAAACCTGCAGAATGTAATTTAGCTGCCAGACCTCCCTGAATCAGAGCCTTAACATCTTTAAGAGGGGCTGCAGGGCTGGATTTTGGGGGCTGGTGCAGGCACGCTGGGCCAAAAGGAAATGAGTTTGCAATGACACCAGCGGCAGAGAGGCAAACCTCCGACAGGCCCATCTGTGGGAGGTTTGCATGTGACAAATGGAGTCATCGCTCAGATGACTGCAGCGGAGCCACATGAATAATGACACAGTTGCTCTGGGATTGTAAACAGCATCAATCCTGGGTGAAAGAGCCAAGATCCCAACCACTGGGGTCTGCACAGAGTGCCAGGGCGTGTAAGCAAGCCCCAAAGTTGTGGTGCTTTGCATGAGCAGGACCACGTGCAGAGCCCTATAGCAGTTTAGTGTTCCCGTGTCCATACAGGCAGGGGCACAAGCCCCAAAACCAGGAGGCAGAGTGAAACCCCAGCCCCACCAGGACCACAGCCATGGCTCACCACTGCTCCCGTAAGGGCAGGATGCAAAAAAGATGAAGCAGCCTGGCTGTCCTGAAAGCTGTCCTGTGTGCCAAAGGCTGCCTCAAGACAAATTACTGCTCTATTCCCAGCTGAGCGGAGATTTTCCACTGGTCCCACTGTGCTACGAGTCACAGCTCGAAGGCCAAGTGCAGAACAAAGGAGTCCAGCTGCCCCGCTGAGCTTTCTGCCTGCCCCACGAGTACAATCCAACCATCACTGCTACCAGCACTCTGCCCCCAGGATGGTACTTCAGCCCACGAAACTGAGGATCGTTTTAACAGACAGTTCTTTAAACTGCATACAGCATTCAACTCTTCTATTCTGAATGCAATGAGAATGAATCCCCTAGAAAAATATTAACATGAGAATAAAGCCAAAATGTTCTCAGTATTCCAAAGGGCGATCAGGTAATTTCAACTAAATTAGGGTGAATTGATCTTGACATTAGTTCCTCTACATGGAGGTGGGATCAGATTTTACTGTCAGCATCAGTTAGGCAAACTGGTCACTTCGTCGTGTATTTGTATAAGGGCTCCCCTGGGTTTCTGAAGAAATCAACCTGAACAAATGACATGAGAAGGAATCACTTTGTTTCATAGCCTTGAAATACTGAGAAATGAAATTGTCCTTTTGTGAGGGAGTGGAGTTGGGTCTCAAAGATGAGGTGCCCGTCTAGATCAATGTCCTGGCCAACCAGCAGGGCATCATCAGCTCCGATCAATGCCTCACCTGCTGTTTGGATCTGTTAATAATGGGATTTAATCGAGGCTCTGAGAGGCTGTTCAGGGCTGCAGTGCAACTAATCTCAGAAGTGTTTCCTGAGACAGAGGCCAGAAAGGGGGCTGGATAGCAACTTGATGACCTACTGGGAAGGGAAGTTCCATTTTCAACTTTTTTTTTTTTGTGTGTTTTCATACTCTTCCCATTCTTGTCTTTAAGCACCATTCAACAACAGCAAATTCATTTTGTAGCACAGGCTTCAAGGACACAGTTCCCAGCTGGATGGGCACATGGAGGCTATGTGGGGTGTTTGTGCAGGTCTGTGCCTGCACTCACAGTCCCTGACCCTGGCAAGCAGCAGGGCCCTGCCACGACTCCCAGCTCCTGCCCCTTCCTGACCTCCTGTCCCTGCACTAGCACCTGTTCAGGACTAACATCCCTGTAACTTGGTGTCACACCATGGCACTAGGCACAGGATGTTCCCAACATGTTTGAGGCTGGAAAGCAAGGGACAGGCCCATCAGTTGCATCCACAGAAAAATCCTGAGTGCTTCTAGGAACAGATGTCAGAGCAGCGTGCCATAACAGAGCTCAGGGTAAATCACATCATTCCTTAAGTCTTTCAGGTCAGGAACAGAGGACCAGCACATGCCACATGTCAGAACCTCACCACCACACTCATTACCTGAGCTCAATGTTCCCTGCATCCCCAGCCCTTGTAATGATGCAATTAAACCAGCTCCATAATCTCCCTCCACATCCCAGCTTTCTCAGCCAAGCAGATCTGTAAGCAGATGATTTAAGTGAGCTTTGTCTAGCAATCAGAAAAGTATCTTCAGTGCCTAATAAGCAGAGAGTTGTAGTAGAAATTGGCAATTCCTTCAGCAAACCAGCAACTCCCACGCAGAGAGGTCTTGCAGCCAGAGCTCACGAGCCAAGAAGAACAAGGCTCTCCCCTGCCCTGTGACATGTGTAGGCTGCTGCATTTCCAGTAAGAAATTGCTTGCTGTCCCAGAGTAAGAGAGTCTTGGCAGGTGTGAGCAGGCTGCGGTCCTGCTCAGAGCACAGGGCTGGCCCCATCCATCAGCACTGCCTGCCCAGGGCACCAGAGGCTGCTTGGAAGCTGAGCAGGAGGGATGGGGACTGCTCCTGTTTCAAGGAGTGGTGGGCAAGCCTCCCGGGGCAGTGACAGGCAGTGGGAGGACAGCAGGGGACACACGGCAGCCTTTAATTCGTGGTGGATCTTTTCAGGGCTTTGGAGGGAAAGAGGAATCTGTCCCTCCTGCCTATTCCCCATCACAGCCTTGTTTGGCTTTCCCTTTCTTGCAGTTTTACTTCTAATAAATTGTGATTTTTTTATATATATTTTTTTCAGAAAGGAAAACCAAGAATTTGGCCCCTGTTCATCCTAACAAGCACAGACACCTGGCAGGGGCAATGGAACACTCAAGCACTGAGCCTGAAGAACCCCATCAGTGTCAGGCCCCCTCCTGCTGACCAGCAGCCCCTCAGCACCCCTGAGGGCAGAGCATCCATCCAGGGGCTGTGCTGGAGAAGCACGGAGCAAGGCAGGAGAACAGACAAGAGCCTCTAAGTCAGGGTTACTTTAGAGCCACCACTGAGCAATCCCTAGGCACAGGCACTGCTGGTTTTGCCTATGCACTCACCAAGACCAGGGGAAGAAGCAGAGTTTCTAGCCTGTATCAAAAAGGAGCTTAGTTTTAGTTCACTTTTCCAGGGTCATTCTTCGGCATCTAATAAAGATAATTTGGCTTGTTTGTGAAGATATTTGAAAGTACCAGGTCTTTGGGGAGGAAGAGAAATGGAAGAACAAAGCCAGTTTTAAACAACAGGGAAGGTAAGAAGCAAACTCGCACATGTTGGCCCCAGCAGCCTTTCAGAATCACAAACTGCACCAAGGTTTTCACATAAGGCCACCAGCAACTGCCCAGCACCACGCTGGGGTCTCAGCCTGGCCCAGAGCACATCCCCATAACTATTCCCCCACCAAAAAGGTGGAAACACTCCACTGCTCACAGACTTTTTGTTAGCTTCAATCCCCTACAACACTCATCAGATCTCACCAGAAGGAAATTGTTTCTAAAATCATGCAGAAACAGTACCTGAGCATGGTGAGCAGGGCAGGTACAGAGACCACAGCCAGGTTCCAGCAAGAGATGAGGTTACCATATGAGTCCAGGGCAATAAAGCAGCTCCATGGCCAAGCAATGTATGCTTCTGACTGAGCCAGAGACCAGCAATCCTACAAAATAGCTCAGAAAAGGTTAAAAACCCCTGAGCTGACCTTAAATAGAGCTCCTAGTCCACAGCTGGGGGAAGGGGAGGATCCAGGTGAGGACAGATCAGGGTCTTTAGGACCAATTAGTGTGCTCAGGCCCTGACCTACAGCTGCAGAAGAGGCTGCCCTACCCCAGACTGCAGGTGTTAGGTGACCTTTTGAGCTCCCCAGTGGCTGCAGAGCCAGGGAAACATCTCCTGGGTAAGGTGCATACAAAAGGCTCTTATCAGCCCTCCAGCAGGAGTGTAAGATTTAAAGGAGTGCATAACAAAAAGCTAGGAGACAAGGAACGTCCATTGAGGCATCCCATCAACACAAGGGTGGCTCCCTTGCCAATATGACTGTTCATTACAGCTCCAAGTGAAGGCCCTGCTGCTGCCAGCCCCAAAACCCACAGGTCTTCAACACCCTGAGACATCAAAAGCCCTGCCCCTGTCTCGAGAAATGACTCAACAACTTAAATAATATTTAGACAGAAAGAAGGCTGCCAATGATCTAACACTTAACTGCGTGGTACAAGAAGCAGCTGGCTGAAGCCTCTGTGTTGATGGCACGTGCTGGCAGTGGCACAGCTACTCCCACGTCACGAGAGGTGGACTGCAGCAGTGGGGCCCATGTCAAGGCCGACCTGAGTCTGCAGTGGGTGACAGCTCAGCAGCAAGAGCAGATGGATTAGACCAAGGGACTGGAGAAGTGGAAGAGCTGCAGGCTCCTAGGCAGTGTCCTGTTGTGGCACTCCTCCCCTGAGGTCTGGGCAGCATAACTAACATAAAGCTGTTAGGAATAAACTCTAAAGCCAGGGAACATCTGTGCGGATTGTTGTAGGGAAACTTAGAAACACTACAATTCAACCAGGAAACCAGGGAGGGGGAAAGCATGGGGAGTAGGATACGCTCTCTAAAGCCTCTCTTCCTTACACACGTTTCGCTTTTGGTGGCATTGCAGCACCATCTGTTGGAAATGCATTACAAGTGGCTAGCCTACACTCTGTGCTTTCAGTGATGCTGAGACATACACAAACCGTTTCATGCTTACATGCATGAGTAGGCAGTCTGGGGACAGAAACCCTGATTCCCCAGGTCATGCCGACGGTAACTAACCAAAACCTGGGCTAACCTGCAAGCCGCTGGCCTAGAGGAGGTGAGCTGGTAAATGTGCGTTTCCCCAGGCAGGCAACCCTCCTGAAGCCCCACCGAATCTGGTGTCAGCCCCCACCTGGGTGGTCCCTCCTGCTGCTGAACCTGGTCGCCGTGTATGTGTGAAGACACCTGGTTGTAACGAAGGCAGTCCTCAGCAGAGAACCGCCATGCCAAGGAGTCTCATGAAGGAAAGTTGGGCAAAGGTCACCATGTCCTGAGCTACAAGCTGCACAGACAGCAGAGCTCATTGGAACCTGCATGGAAGACTATGAAATATTTGCTCTGTGGCCCAAATTTGGCCTGCTGAGACACCTTTGGTTGGTTGCAGTGTGGCCCTTACATCTAGGAAGGTTGACATAGGTGAAAGCACATGAAATATACGTGCAGTGTGGCTGTTCTCAAGGGAGATCTATGATTTATTACCTGCCATACAGTAGGATAGTCCAAGCGTACAAACCTCCTTCCCCTCTCCTCGCCTGCCAGCAGGCACGGTGCTGTTAAACCAGTGAAGCAATAACGATGTCCGAGCAAGAGCGATACCTGGAGAGGAAGGTCTAGCAGCGATGACCTCGCAGTATGTCAAGAGGAGTCCACCTTTGGACTGGGCTGACAGTCCACTGCCTGCCCAGACAATTCTGAGCTTCTTTTTCACCGAGAAAAGCCTTTCTCAATACAATGTGTCATCTTCAGGGATATCAGTGCTACGGATCCTACCCTGGGGATGAGCTCCCACAGCCAGAGCATATGCTTCACTGGGCATTTCTGCGTACATCCTCTGCTGTGCACACACTGAGTCACTAAGCAAGCACTCGTCCTTCCCCTCCTACCACTGCAGCGGCAGAACGGGCCATGCTGTGTGTCCTGCAGCTCAGTGAGAACATTTCTCTTAAAAATGTAACAAAAGCAACAGCTTTCCGAAGATTGCATCTTATTAACTGGGAGGCTTCGTGGCCTCATTCCTCTCCCCTGCTTGCAGATGCATTAACATATGGCTGCCTGTGGCCATTCCAGCACAGGGGCTGCAGCAGGAGGGTTCCTGCTTCGCTTGCTGAAAGTCAGCAGCACCTGGGGTCACTGGACAGGTGAACGCCAGAATAGCAGAGCAGCCCGTGAGGAACCTACTGACCCTTCTGCTCCATTCCTGTCACCTGCAGCTCTACTGCTGCAAATATATTCCTTCCCTGTGTTCATTTACTGCCTTCCTCTCCAGTATTACTATTTTATGTAATTGGCTATGTCAAAAGAGCCCTTACATAACCACAGCCACCCTAGGCACATGTCTTGAAACACATGCATGCCTCCCTTCTCTGTCAGTTGCAATATTTTGCACATGGATGGACTCAGCCCTTCTCCAGGAAATACTAAAAATAAAGAAAACACACTGTCAAGTATCAGGGATTCACTGAGCATAGCATAATAGTTTTTCTTGTCTCCCACAGACAGTATCTGGATGTTACAACACAGAGACATAGAGATAACATATGCCAGTAGAAAAATAACTTGCTTTGCCCATAGTCACCTTCTCTGCATTCAAGCAGAGCGAGGTCTCTTAAGGAAAAAGCTTTTTTTTTTTTTTTTTTACCTTTGTAAGCGCCAAGCCATCCATACAGATCAAGGACCTGTACAGAGGCTAGAAACACTTCGGACAGAGTAATTTTAATCATCTAAGTGATTTCATTGATTTTCCCAGTGTACTCATGCAGCTAAATGAATCTGAACATTTGCATAACTGCTGCCCAAAATTTTACTGGCTAAAAGCATTGGCACAATAACATCCTGTGAGATCAGATCTATCGCTGGCACAGAGAACCAAATTGACTCGTTCAGCACTCTGCTTGCACAGATCATTTGCAAGGGGCAGTGTCACTCACAGACAAAACAAGCTGGAGCCTGTTTGGCAACAGCAAAGTCAAGGAGCACTTTGGCACTGGCTCCAGGGAAAGCGAGATCATGGCCTAGATAACAAAGGTCATGGTTTGTTCCCAAAGCTAAGAGACATTTACTCCACCTAAGCAGTCACTGCAATCTTACTTCACTCTGACAGCAATACTTCATCTTTTTTTTTTTTTTTTTTTTCTTCATCTCCTTAGTCTGCCACTGCTTTGCATGTGTGGTAGGCAGGTGTCTCTTCTCACCCCTAGCATCAGTAACTGCAAAGCTGCTAACTCCAGGTTTACGCTAAAAGGAGTTGGGATCTGACTACATCTGTTATGCTGACTTTGGCTGAGAGCCCTCATGCATGCTTCTGAGTGCTGAAGGCAAGCAGTTGTTTCCTCATTTCTATATTCAGCATTTCATTTTACGAGGCTCATTATCACAGCCCTTTAATGGCCACATACACTGCTAGAGTGTTGGCCGGCCTGAACATCGTCTTAATTTATGAGATGATGTCAAAGTCTTGGAGTTGTGAGGCCCTGCTGACATCAGTCCAGCTAATGATGGTCTTTTTGGATGGAAATTGTTTTCATTTTCTCTCAGGCAATGATCACAGATTGTATTAGGGAAAACGATGGTGACCATGGAGTCACCAGATAGAGGCCAGTCAGTTAGTAATCATTTACTCACAGGAATGACTTTTCCAGCTCAGTTCTGAAGGTCTCTGTGTATTGCCACAACTGAAATAAATCCGCTTTTGCAGGGGCTGGCTCCACAGAGCAGAGAACTGACAAAGAAGTGAGGAGATGGTGGCTTTCTCCTGCCTTGATCTGGGTAGGGCTAGGGGTCGCTAGGCCTGGAGAAGCAGTGCTCCAAGCAGAGATTTTTTTATTTTTATTTTTTGATGAATTTCCTTTTCTTTAAAACTAAAAGGATGTGGTTGGAGTAGAACTTAATGCAAATAATTAATTTAGATGCTGGAAAAGTCACCACATTCAGGAAAACTGCCATGTTTCAGGTAGCACAACTCAGCTAACCGCCGACTGACAGCCCTACCTGAGGCGCAGGGATCCACGTGGCTGGTTGCTGGCTCTGGATGGAGTGCTGCTGTGACAAAAATCCACTTCTTGGCAGTGATAAATGGCTAAGGAAAAGCAGGCCTAACCCTGGCTCCGTCTCTGACAGAAACCACACTGCTCAGTACTCTGACAGAAAGTTTTCTGCCAGCTCTAGTGAAAATTCACTTCCCTTCCCCCTCCCTGCTTTTTTCCTCTAAAGAGCTCACTGCCTCACAAGCATTAATTAATTAAGTTCCTCACACACTTAAAATGCTTGCTGGAGGTAAGTAAGAGATTTAGGGATCGCTTCGCTGGCCACACGGCCTATGGCAGGACGGCTCCTGTCAGGAGCCATGTTCACCCCTAACGCCTGCTCCTGCCGCATGGGCCCAAACGCCTGAGTGGTGCAATCAATCACCCCAGCAGAAATTACAGGAAAACATGGGTCTGCATCCAGCTGTACCTGCTGGAGGGTATGGAGACAGGAGGTGCAGCTACTGGGGTTTGCGTACATCCAGAACCTTCCTCCCAGTGAGGAAAGTGTACAGGCTTTTTCTACTTCAGCTGAGACTGCCAGCATGTATTTCATCCAGACACTTCTGCAAACTATCAGTGGCCTGAGATAAGAAATCTGCTGGAAGCTTTAGAAGCCCATTGCTCAGGATAATATAACCCTGACAGTTACTTTACCTAACAAGTAACACTTTGTGGAGTAAGAGAGACACATTCCGAAGGACTAACAGGCCAAGCACTACTCTAGGCATTTTCTTCTGCTGATAACACTGGGACAAGATACTACATAAAATACTCTCTTGCATTTTTCCAAAGCATATCATATTCTCGTGCTAGGTCTCAGTTAAAGCAAAACAAATATTGGGCAGGGGGAGGGAAGTACAACAGTGTGTGCACAAAGCAGACCTCAGCAGAAGCCAAACCCTGCTTCTCTCCTGAAAGTGTCCTGAATTCCTGCAGCTCCTCCACGCCTCTGCTCCCAAAAGCACAGGACTGTTACAGAAGACTGCATGTGCTGAAATGCAGTGGTAAGAAGGATCAAGCACAGGAAATACCTAGTCATATTCACAGAAAAATGTATAGATTTGTTCATATGAGAGAAAACAGGGCTCACTTGTTTTCAAGCAGCATACAAGTGAGGCCAGGCAATCTTGCCTCCCAGACATAAGCTTCAAGCTCTGATCTCAGCTCTGTGTCCCTTTTCATGAGGAGTTCCCCATAAGGGGCAGCTCCATCAGCACAGCTAAATGGAGACAGCAACACAGCCCTAAGACCTCCCCCAGGACATCTGGTTATACAGCAGCACAATCATGCACTGATGTTCTCCTCATCCTAGAGAGGACTCCTTTCATAGGGGAGGCTATTTAAGAGATGTATCACACCGCAAAAGAAGTTTCCAACCAACCCAATAATTCTTCTAATGTGATCATGCTCTGGTGGAACCTCCTCTACTGAGGCTTATAAAGGCCAGATTAAGCCTCACAAACAGCCCCAGTGGGGAACAGCATTAATCGTGTTTCACTGAGGAGAGGAAGGGAGCAGAGGCACAACGTGCCTTGCACAGAGCCTGCCAAGCAGTGGGAAACAAGGAGGGTTTTTAAGCATCTCCTTGTTTCTCCCTCATCTCTGAACCACCCATCCACATTCTCAGAAGTCATAATTGCAATTCAGGATCAGTATGTCTTTGTGCAAACATGCAGAAAGGCAATTATATGAGACATTACTATAAACATGCTCTAATGTCTCAGTCACACTGGGTGCTCAGCTACAGAAACCAAGGGTAAGTCATCAGAACCATCCAACAGGGCCGTCAGAAGGTCTCGGTGGAAGACAGCCTGCTGATTTCAGGAGAGGTGCTCAGTCCCTCAGGATGAGAAACATCATGTGCTCTTCCTGCTGACGGCAGGATTAGTAGGTAAATTTTAAACAAATAACTTAGTAAACAAACTGCATGGTTTAGTGAAGGCCAAAAGTATCAACTTTGGCCAAAGCTTGAGAAAATGTAGTTCTGAAAAAAATTACTTTAAGATTTTGCTTCCATGAATCCAGCAAGAAAATTTCTCCATTGAATTTCAATGTTCTGCTTTTGAACTGAAGAAAGTTTCAAGTTTTAGGCATTTAAAAAAGCCTGAAAAGGAACTGACTTTCTGGCTTATGTTAAAATGTTTGATTCACACAATTTTTTATATGTATTTCAGTGTGAAAAAGTCTCTTCATGATGAACAGAAAATAACCTTTTAACAAACAAAGTAGCTATCTTTTGTTGCCAGTCACCAGCTTCCCTGATTACCCCACAAATCCCACTTGCTTACGCAACACTGCTCTTAAATTTTGCTGTGGTATCTTTAAACCTGCGCTTGGGCATTTTATTTTAATATCTCCATTTCCCACCTTCCTTTCCTTTCTCATGTAATCAATACCACAAGATCAAAGCATTGTGATTCGTTGTGGAACTGCACTTTTTTTCAAATCAAAAGCTGGCTGTTTTAGAAGTCTTCCTCAGCTATCTTTGTCAGCTTCCCAAATTCTGGGAAAGTAAAGCTAGGTCAAGTCAACAGCACAGCCTGTTATAGCACAAAGCACCCATCTGATGATAAACAAGTTATTTACATGCTTTTTCGCTCTTACAGCATCAGCTCTCCAGCCAAATACAACACTGTAAGGAGTAAAACAAAGCAACATTTCATCCTGCTCACTAAAGACCTTTATCTTCTGATGTTACAATGATAAACAACAGGCGAATGAAAATAACCTTCCCCCCAACATTAACAGAATAGTGGTTAAACCCAGATGCTTTTCTTTTTCTTTTTCTTTTTTTTTTTTCCTTACCATATGGATATACAAATCCACCTGCCAGACTAGGAAAGTACAAATATTATGTCTGTACATAGCTGTGTGCAGCACCTGGACCTGTATTTGCAATACAAGGACATCTGGAAGCCTCTTGCCCAAAATCAGAAATGGGACTCTTCAGTCTACTAAGATGTAAAGTCAGGGTTTGAAAACACTTGAAGTGCCATGACACCCATGGGGCTTGCTAACTAAATGCAATGCTACTTGAATAAATATTTGCAAAATCAAGATATCTTACAGGCACTTAGCTATCCTGATCTACCGGTTTGCGGCAGCCCAACTTCTGCCCTGCTGCAGAGTTCCTGGTCCTGAGTTCCAGCTGCAATCAGTGTGAGTTTGAGGTACAGGGGCCAATAAACGCCTCAAGTCTAAGAATGCTACAGAGACAGCCTGTGTGCACACATCCTAATTAAACCAGAAACCTTCTGCTTGTGCAACACCTATTTGGGTATCATTCTTTAAAGTCAAGAAGTTCATGAAAGTAAACTACTAATATTTCTAAAACTAGATTTATAATTTTCTTCCTGTTCAATTCCTTTTATCCCAAAGATGGAAAGGGCCTTTTATTTCTCCCTTCTGCAATACAAAACCCATACTAGAAACCAGACAAACGTGACCCTTTATGGCAAGGACTCTCAGAAACATCAAATGTTCTCCAAAGCCCCTTTGAACATTGGCCAGATTTGCAGCCCGACCCTGAACCTTAACAAAATAAAATTCCTCTGCACCTAGCATTTAGGAGGAAGACCAGATGGCCAAGGGGAGGGGAGGAAAAGAAAGAGGCCACATTTTCACAGCTGTATTTGACAGGTATCTTTTCTAATAATAATCTGATGAATAACTGCACTGGTCTGGCCGTGCCTCATGGTACTGTGACTCTTCAGAAGAAGCAGGCTGTCTGCAAGCAGCTCCCAGGCACAGGAATGGGATCCCCCGAAATGTTCCCCTGAAGTAATGCAGCAATAGCTCAGCTCACAGCGCAGTGAAACAGCTCAAACCAGGCGTCTCAGCACTGCAGACACAGACCCAGTGCTCCCAGGAGGGAAGGTCCCCAGGCACTGTTTTCAGGATCTGAGCTGGGGACAGTGGAGCGCTGGGTCCCTGGGCAGCTCTTACATCCTGCAAGGAGCCTCTGGGTGTTGGAGTTCAGCGTAGGAGACCACACAATTCCCACTCGCTCTACTAAGTCCAGGGCATATATCTAAGGAGGAAAGGCCTCAGGCTCTTTTGTTAACTGACTGCAGCAAACCATGACCTGCCAAATCCAGGGGAGGCAGAGGATGGACCGTGAAGTCCCGCCTGGGATGCAGGGGGGACACTCTTGAGCCACCTCTCATGAGCATGGCTCTGACTCCTATACAGACATCCTGCTACAGGAACATCTCTGGTCCTTAACTACATCTGAGAATGTGACAGCAGTCGCATCCCGCACCAGAAAAGGTAGTGGAAGGACCCAGCTTGTCCAGAGCTTTGAATCAGATACATCTGATTCTCTCCATGGTGTGCTTCCTGAAGAAAACCAAAAAGGTTCTGAACTCCAACATCCAGGTTTTATCTGAAAAAAATCAAGAAACTTAACTTTCTGAACAAACTCAAAGTCAAACTATCAGTGACTGAACACACAGCTCTCTGCAAATCCTATTTCAAGACTTGGCTGCAAGTCAGGGACGTTCTGAGCTGCAGCCAGTTGTGCCTGTCCACGTGGATCCCCAGGGAGCCCTGAGCCCAGCTGCCTTCTCCCCATTTCTCTTTGCAGTTTATCTTTGTGCCCGAGCTGTTCCTGCTGCTGGGCTGTGCTCCTGGTGTTTTCTCCCCTGCTCATCTCTCATATCCTCCCTCTGAATGTGCTCAGTAGCACCCCAGGGAAAGGGCAATGGAGGTAGCACCTGATCCGGTCTCTGCCTTAAGGAACACAAACATAAGAGAGGAGGAAGGTACTGTTTGTTACAAAGGGCATGAAAGATCACTCTTTGAATCAACTGCTGCACTATACTACAGACCAGTCCTACTCGTCCTACTCATGACATGAGATGGAGATGACTTGTAACGAGGGGGTGGAAGCTGTGCTGATTTCTTCCAAGCTGCACAGCTCAGCTTGTGGGACTCCTCCCCAGCCCAGGGCAGAGCTCCTAAGGGCATCTGCAAAGGGACCTTCATACGACCCACAGAGGTGCTGCCCTAACAGAAGACCTTCTTTCACCTTCCCTAACAACCTCAGTCAAAAATGCTTTGCCTCTACCAGGTCCCAACCACAACTGTGTGCAAAAATCAGCCCCAAGAGGTGAGGAAATGTTTATCATCATAACACAGAAATATGAGAGCCAGGAGGGAGCTCCTTTTTCTGAAGGGAGGGACAGGAGCAGGATCTGCCCTTCTCACTGCAAAGGCCCTCTCACCAGAAAAATCAGAGTCCAGATAAGCTTCAGGTGACAAAATCTATAATGCAGCACAAGGAATTTCTTTTTGACCTTCAGTTCTCCCACTTGTTAAGATACATCATCGTGTTTTCACAGCTTGAGCAGTCTCTGTTTGCTGGATTCGAGACTTGTAATGTTTTTACCCAAATTCCATTTCCTTCCTTCCAAAGCAGTAAGATCTGCTTATGACTCAGCCCTCAATAAAACGCACAGCAAGGACCATTACAATGAGTGTGCAGTGCAATGATAAAACTCGAAGGATACATTTTGGGGGCTGGAATCTTCCTTGCCCTTTATTTACCCCCAAAACAACATGAATTTGTGTTGTGTCTGGGTACAAAGTAAATCCACCACAAAATGAGTAGTTTTGAGGAAATATTTCTCCAATGGTGAGAGAACATCTCCTTGTGACAAACAGAGTGACAGACGGGGCTGGAGAGGCTGTGCCACAGCCTCTGGAGAGGCAGCCCTCCTCAGCCTCCACAGCACTCACAAAGCACTCCAAACCATCCTCTGCCTGAATAAAGACATCACCAGCTTCAAGGAAATTATTTACTGAGAAGTGTGGGTGGATCACAGACAAGGAAGCCAGAGGGATTTTTCTCATTTTGCATTCATAAATTTGGAAAAAGAGAGCATTTCAGGCAAAGGCTTGTGTTCTCAATGAAAGTGGAAAGGCTGGGGCTGCTCACTGCTGACGGTTGTGAGAGCTGGCTCCAGGGTCTCCTTGGCTGCAAGCCAGAGGTTTCTAAGCCATCTCGACACTGCATGGCCTTGAAGTGTTTTACTCTTTTACAACAGAGCACGAGTAATGGGCAGAGAAGTAACTTAGAGGGGAGGAAAATATCATTATCCTTCCTGTACGGGGGGGAAACTGAGACAGCATCCTCTTAATCCAGCAGACCAAAGCCTCTCACGAAAAGCATTGGAAATCTGACCCTAAAATCTTTGAAATGACCCTTTTCACTGAATTCAGTGGAATTTCAGACTCTAACCTCTGTAAAATCTTGTAGATTTTTTTTTTAAACTTCCCACTTTCTTTCATAGAAAAGATGTCCAGGCACCCAGTGTTCTCTGACAACAACCAAAGTTTGTAAGTGTCCAAGCACAGGAATGAATTGAAGGAAAATAATGTACCCATTTCACACACACACACACAAAAAAAAAAAAAAAATATATATATATATATATATTCTTTTTTTCAAGTAAGAAATAAATATACGGCCAGTTTGAACATATTCAGCACTACATATTGGCTCCAGACATGGTCAAAAAGTATTTTTAAAGTACAAGAAATCTATTTTTCAGAGATGCACACTAAGAGGCATATGAAAAACATCCTCTTTAAAGTTTCAGTATGACATACAGCAGTGAGCTTGAGGGTTACTTTAGATGTGCTTTCTGGCTGCAATACCCTTGTGTAACACCCAGTGAGCTGAGGATAGTTGCCATGAAACTGCCTGGATGGCACCAGCTTCCCTTTCCTATCAGCAACCCTGCAGAATGCCAGCAATACAGCTCAAGTACATATAAGAAAATATACAGAATTTAAAAAGAGCTACACAGAAGGAAGCTCCATCAGAATAAATGGTAAAGAGGCAGTTTTGCAGTTCAGCACCTGCTGTCCAGCTCAGCAACTCATTTCTGTGTCTTAAACAGAAGAAAAACCCATCTGAAGAGCATCTTCCAGGCAGTACATACCTGCTCTCAGGTCTGGGGAGGAGCAGGGTCCTCCAACAGAGAGAACCGAGCACACCCCGGTCCCATAGTCCAGCCATGAACTCACACATTTCTTGTTTACATAGGTTGAGGTTCTGGCCCAAAGACCAGCAGAAAATGAACCACCAGTGAAAAGAGATGTGAGAGATGGGCTAGGACAGGGCTCAAAGCAATTCTCCTCCTTCTGTGTAAGAGCTACAGAGCAGATCTTCTGTAAAGGTCCTCTGATTCCCATTGAACTCTGCAGGCCAATACTGAGATCTGGCCCTTTCTTCAGGTTCTGTTGCATCCACAGCCTCACACAATGAAAATCCACCACAGGCAGAATGGCTGGTTTTGTTTGATTGATTGATTGTTTTTGCCTTTCCCTTGAGTGTTGGTTATGGCTTATTTTTAAACTACTGGTTGCTATCATTAAGCTTAAAGGGACAAGATTTTTCCCCCACTGTGAAGAGATCTTAGTTTCCTTTGCAATAAAACTCCATGAAACCTGGACTTTGTATAAAACAGGAGGACTTCTGGGTTCTTAATCCAGTTCCATTTACAGAATTACTGCTCTGTTTAGGGTTAGATAAAGCAGGACCATCTTGGTGGTGACATTTCGAAAGGCAAAGCTGCATCTTTGACTCATCAGATGCTGTTCCTGAGCTCGGTGGCCAGTAGGTGACAGTCTTTCCAACAGAAAAAAACCTGGGCAGCTCACAAAGAGGGGCTGTTGTTCCCTGTTCTGTGAGAATGCAAATGTTATTTATTTCTGCGTATACATATAGACAGTCTGCAACAGGGGGCAATATTTTTCAGCTAGCATGCCAATAAAAGGGAAGGTCAGCAAAGCTCTTGAGTGGGGTCAAGAGGGGGACATTAATGGTACTGTAGATGAGGCAATAACACGATTCTTAGCTACATTCGGAAAAAAAAAATACCTTTACATCTCAGTGTAGGTTCAGGGTTAGCATATATAAATTTAAAAAAATAATAATCTTAAAAATCATAGAAAACCACCACACTCACTTAAAACATAAGCACATTCAAGCTGGCACAGTCACACCAGCTGATACCTTCAACGTGAGAGAACAGAACATAGAAAACCTGTACGTGCATTTTAGGTGGCTGCAACATTTTCTTTGCAGCAGCCCTAGGCAGGGATCGTGTCTGGAACACAAACTCCTCCTATGAACACAGTCATGTGTCTACAACACAACTGATTGCAGTGACCAAGACAACCTTCGTAGTAAAAGCTAAGAAAATATTCTCTTGTTCATTTAGCCACCATACACAGTACTTACTGGAATGGCTGCACCTTGTTTAAAATCCAAAAGAATAATAATTTTTAAAAAAATCTTGAATGGATCAGTAAGAACCATGATGAGTGATTTAAGGAAAAAATGAGAATCCATGGGTAGAGCGAGGTTTTCTATTCCACGATCACTTCATTTACTTCCTAACGTAAAGCTGGCACTCTGAGACACCCCACTGCACCCACCAGCATCCACAGCTAATCTCCAAAAAGAAGCTCTATGGCATCAAACAGAAATTAGCAGTTCTGGCAAGGGTCACAAGCTCCCCAACATATGCAATTTTAAGGCAATGTTCTCAGGACAGAAACAGAAAAGCACACATCCTTTGTCTGATCAGATCTATTTTAACAGATCTGGGACTTTGCCTGAGCAAAGGTCAAATACAAACTTTTAAAAGCTGAATGGTTTGGCCAGCTTAAGAGGTATCTGTCTAGCTGGAGCCTCAGACAGTGCGTAACTTCACAAGTCCACAAAACAGAGATGTACTTATTAAAATAGCTGTGGCAGCTTTTCCTTGTGAAATGAGGATTTGAAGGTGTACAAAAATAAGAGTTTTAACCACCTATGTCTGGTGCCACATAACACCTTGATCTGAATTGTGCATGAATCAAATTCTGCCAGGTACATTCAGTTTTAACTTGTCCATGTTTCTTTGCAGCATTTATTGAGCACTCATGTAGAAAAGAAATGTGTTGAGAAAACAAACAAGTATCATACTGACTGCATGGTAAGCCTTGCTTGCATTGCTGCTCTCTTGTCCTGGTGTTGAGAGCTGATTGCTAAGTGGTGAACACTCACTGCCTTTCTGTATAGAGCGAGACAAGACAAGCGATGGGTAGGTGCAATGCTATAAAAAGCGTGTTGTTACCTTGGTTTGTCCAACCCAAGTTGAAAAACAGGTGCAATTGGGATCTGAATGTGGATGTGACATCCAACACCATGGCCTTTTGCCCACACTATCCATGCTGAGTGCACCTTTCTTTTGTGCCATGAATACAAGTTGTACTGGATTACATTTATCTTTAATGTTTCAGTAATTCTTTTTCCTCCGTGTGTCCATCTCCTTCCTGTCATCCATCTTTTGCTTCCAGTTGATTTCAAAACTCTTTTCTTCTTTCATTTCCCTTTCTCCTCCCTGAATTTAACAGAGTCCTGTGTCTTGTGACAGCAGACTGTGCCTTGGCAGTGCAAGGAGCAATGTGTGAAACCCTCTGCAGTTATGGAGAAATCATCTTGCATGTTCATCACTGGGGCAGCTGAACATCTAGCAAGCGATACCACAGCCTGGTCACCCCGTGATTAAGCCACGTGGATTGTCTCAGGGTCTTCTTCCAAAGACTGCTTGAAAGGAGGCTGCTTCATAGACTGAACTGTGCTCAGGAGGGCTGGCTTCATCTCACGTGGTGCAGTCCCGTGTCTGCCTGGGGCCTCTCTACATGCTCCCATAATGAAAAGAAAGAAAAAAAAAAAAAAAAAAAAGAAAGAAAAAAAGCAATGCAGACTTAACAATCCCCATCATTTCCATGTACCTATTGCTGATCTCGTAATGAAATATTCTGCTTAAATTACACCGGCACAAGCACAGTCCCATGCTGGTAGGAGTCACAAAATCACTCTACCAAGCGTACAGGTTCTGCAGGACTTGCTGTGCAACAGGAAAGCTGCTGGTGAAATACTGTTTGACAGCTTTTCAGGAAGCATGACACCTTCCAGGCTTGCTGAAGGGGAGGAGAGAATAGAGGATGGAAATTGCCTTTATCTCAGGTTGGGAGACAGAAGAAATTCTGAAACAAGGATGACAGGCTGAGGCAATACAGGTTTGGCATTTGTTGATAGGTGAGTGCCATCCTCTCAGGGCTGCTGTAATGCGCTCTCGCTCTCTGCTGTCACGTACTGCTAAAAGCACTGCTGCAGAAGAGAAAAATCTGGGGACATGCAGTGTCATACAGGCTCTCTGTTTACATATTGTCATAAGCTGGAAGTCAAATATTGAAAAAAGGTAAAAATCAGGTAATTATTATGTATGTGTTGTAGAATATAGGAAGAACAAAGTTACTGAAAAGCAGTGTTGTGGTTTGGTTTGTTTTGCTTTGTTTTAAGTTGAGCATAATATCTGCCCAGCATAAAGAAAAATAAGTATTATGTGGTTTTATCAATCTTTCAGAGACAGACAAAAGCAAATGAATTTACTTCTTTTTAAATCCTCTGCTCTGGGAAGTATTACATGGCACCCCACAGCAGGGTGCACTTCACAGGCAGTCCTAGCAGTGGGGTAGGAGCTGGGAGCACCACTTACAACCAGGGAATTCCTACAGCCCACCTGGCTCACAGTGGCTACTCCACCCTTCTACCTTCTTGTTCTCTTGGGGGAAGGAAACACCGAACTAGCTGACGAGCTGATGGTTGACTGATGAAAATTCTTTTCCCCTTAATTAAAGCATATTTTCAGAACATATTTTTAACGTTAAATACCAGAAGAAAGTAATGCAAAGGGAGCTATGGTTTAGTCCATCTACTCTACAATAGTCCTTGGTAATTCTGTGTTCTATCCTTCACAGATTCATGGCAGCTAATACTAAAAAATATGCCTCACTGGGGGAGAAATCAGGCTTACTTGTTAATGTTCCACCAGTACTTGTTGAGAGGAGCATTATCTTCCCTGCTATGCCAGTAAAATGCAAATGGAGGAGGCCATTTCCTTTACTGGTACCAAGAGTTGTGGTAGGGATGCACAGAGGGAAGAGAACAATGACCAAAATTTGCATTTGCTGAAGGGCTCAGTACATTGCTCCATTGTGAGTGGGCCAAGACCTTTATCACATGAATTCTTGTGATTCATCCTCCCCTCTGGTTTACCTCGCTGTATCCAGCATGGTACAGAGAACTCTGTGTGTTTATCTATATACAAGAAGGTCTTTGCTTGTTACTGTAGTAGGCAAGCTCATGCTCCTGAGCTGGAGTGGGGGTACAGGCAGAGCTGGTGAATCGGTACTTTTTACTCTCCTGCCAGGCTGCCGAGTGACCTTGGGCAGCTCACAGCCACTTCACTTCTCACTGCCTCAGTTTCTGTAAAATTCCTGGTTTACTTTGTATAGCGCGTAGATATCGACTGATGCAAGGGCAGGGTATTATTGCTTACATGTGACTCAAATAACGCCAGTGCCTAAAATCCAGAATCAGCAAGGGAGAAAAGAGCAGAAATATGAAATTGTTCTGTTGCAGCTGTTCTCCTCTTGCTGCCCAGCCTAAACACAGGGAATCGCATTGCAACAGCACCATCTGATTTCCTGCATGTCAGCTACCCTGAGAAGTTCAGGTAACCCCCCAGGACATAACAAGTGACATCTAAATGAAGCCATGCGTGCTAGCATGAGGCTGGTTAAAGGTTACAGATCTGTGTTGGAGAACACATTTTGGCAGTTTCCCCTTGAAAGGCTCTGGATATGGAAGCCTGGCAAGATGCACAGCGTGCTACCTGCAGTCAGGAAGGACAGGTGTCCATCGCTCCCCGCTGACAACGCCATTGCGCTTGTGTCTGCCCAGTTTCCCATTAGCAGTTTGAAAGCATCAAAAGACTGACGCACAGCACAGGGCGGCTGCCAGTCACAGGGGTGTCGCGCGGATGTAGTCTAAAGGCTTAAAAGGCAGACAAGTTTTTGCTGTGCAATGAACATCACCAACTGAAGCTGTCTTTCCGTGCTACAAATAACTCCTTCTGAAATCTGCAGGAAGCCCTGTCCTGTGAATACAGCATCTGCTTTCGGAGGGGTTGCAGCTTTCCCAGAGCTGGGCTGTGCAGAAGCTGGGAAGGGGGACGTGAGCTGCACATTGCGAGCTGGGAGGCACCGACCAGCTCTGAGCATCACCTTTGTGGGGCCCCATGTGCTCACAGGGCCTGTTCCTGAATTGTGCTGCATAAGCAACCTGGAAAATGTCGTTTGCTCAATACAATTTCTCTCTTCTGAATGTCTAAGGTAGCAGCAGGTTGGACACGTGCACCAGAGGCAGATGGGGTGAATATTTCCAGCCCATCGCAAACCCCAGCTGCCACGGAGCTGCAAAGCCTCCCTCCCCTGCCAGCCCCAAAACAGCCCGAGGTGTGCACACGCAGCCGGCGTGCCGGGATGGGTGCGCAGCCCGGATTTCTCGCACCCCGTCCGCACAGCACCGGGGCGCGCAGGACCGCACGCTGTGCACGGTGCCTGCTCCCGGCTCCCCGTGCCCTGCGCTCCCTGCACCTCGCAGCAGCAATCCGGCCGGGCTGGGGGCGAGCCGTGCCGTGCCAGTGCCCGTGGAGGTGGATACGTGCCGAGCCCAGCCGAGCCGTGCCGTGCCGGGGCGGGGCGGTGGGAGGGGGCTCGCCGCCGGGTCGTAGCGCAGCGGGGCGGAGGGCGCAGAGCAGGGCGGGCAGCGCACCGCTCCGTGCCGTGCCGTGCCGGGGCCAGGCGCTCCATGAGCAGCCCCGGGGGGGCTCGGTGCTCGCAGGCTCCGGGATGTGACTTGCGGCGGGCAGGCGGACACAGCTGCCCCGCCGGCCTCGGCTGCAGCAGCCAGCGGGTGAGTGGGGTCCCCGGTCCCGGTCCCTATTCCCCAGCCCCCGGTCTCTATTCTCCGGTCCCCATTCCCCAGTTCCTGGCCCCCGGAGGTGCCGGCCCCGAGCTGCGCCCGCGGAATTAGCCCGGTGGCCGGCAGCAGACAGCAGGCTGCAGGGAGTCCGGCAGGGGGATTAGGGTGGATATAGGGCAGCAGAGGGGGGCGGAGGAGGGGGCTGCCCCCGCCTGGAAGGGCTGGCGAGGAGGGGGCTTTGAGCCAGGCTGGGGGAGGGAGGGAGGGAGGGAGGGGGGGAGGGAGAGCCTGGGAAGAGAGAGGGGAGAGCGAAGGGAGCGGGGGACCGAAGGGGAGCAGGCTAGGTGCGGGCGGGGAGGAGGCGGCGGTGCGGGAGGATTAAGGGGGAGCGGGGAAGCGGCCGCAGGCGGGGGCTGCCCGGCCCCGCGCCCCCCGGCACCGGGCGCTGTGCTCCGGGACCGGGACCGGGACCGGGGGGAGAAGCCTTTTGCTGGCCCCTGGCTGCGCCTTTCTGCCCGGTCCCGGCCTCAGCTGGAAGGTGGGAGCCCCAGGTCGGGGTGCAGCGCGGCTCGGGAGGGCCGAGCCCCGCCAGCTGTTTAATTTCTACTTAATAAAAAGCCCTCCCTCTGTATTGCTTCTCCCCGAAGCCAAAGAGCGATAGGATTTAGCACTTATGTGAACCCTTTGTTTACGCCTGACCTAATGTTTATCCCAAGGCTAACAGGATTTCCTGCCCGCTGAACCTCGACACCTCGGTGGGCTCTCGCTGCTGGAGCACGGAGCCTGTGCGGTGCTTTATGTGCCGCTTACCAGCCGGGGCTGTGGGTACTGAGGTGTTGTCTCCCTGCATCAGGGCCATCAGGTGAAGGGAACCCCTCCATCACGAGGCTGTGACATGAAGAGAAACAGTTGGAGAATTAGCAAAGCAAAGGAAAAACATTGATTGGTGTCATTGGTCGATAGTAGCATAATAAGAGCAGACTTCATAGTCATAAGCATTTAGGTACAGAGGACATACAGTGTCTGACTGAAGGAAATGGTGAGCACCTAGAACAGCTGAAAGCTCATTGCATATAACATTCAGCGTTGCAAAGTATTTCTAAATGAAAACACATTTTCCTATGTCTTTTGGAGAGGGGTCATGCTTTCTGTAGCTGTGAGCATTACGTGGGTTATTCCAACGCAGGGTAAATCCAAACCAGGGTTGTGTTTTTGCATACAAAGTGCAATTGCACTATTAATTATTATTCTAGAAATACATCTGCTCAGTAGACTGATCTTGGCTCGACTGTTGCTGCTCTGTTATCAGTCTTGAAGCTCATTCTTCAAATCTGATCAAAAGGAGCTGGCAGAGATCCCGTGTTGTGATTAATTCCTCACTCGCTACCATCTCTCCACAACACTTGGTGGTGGGGGCGGTTTTTTTTGGAAATGCTACAGTGAACCAGTCTTCTGCCTGTGCGTGGCTGAGCAGGTTACTATTTGTGCTACTACTGCTTTTATTTACTGGGCTGTTTTCCTTTTCTGAGATCAGATGCTTCCTCCTGTATCAGTTGATTAACGTTCGGACTGTAAAAAGGGGATCGGACAATGCATCTAACCATAAATAACATAAACCTTTACATGGTTACAGATTTATTCTTGCTATAGATATTCTCTAATGGCACACAGCAGCATGTGTTTGACTAGGTAACAGATTTGCAGTCTTTGGTCAGAAAGCTTCAGCTCTTGAAAGCCTCACTGATTTTTAACCATGACAACTTTCTGATGACAACTGTGAGATTTTTCTCTTTCTGCTCAGTTGCTTGCTTGCAATTGTACTTTGTACCGCTGGGGCAGCTCCATGTCTGCCATTTCTGTACCGGTTCTTGCACTGTCCCCTACACCCGATAGCGCAGGGGACTTCACTCCGCTGCAAACAGCAGTTTGTGCTTGGTAACTGAGAACAGATCTTAGACTAAAAATTGAGGGCTGGATTTGCAAGCTGTCCTACTGTTTGCTTTCTGCTTTTGCCTGAAATACCTAAAGCTCCTCAATTGGTTTTATGTGCTTCTGATTGCTCTCGGCTCCAGGTATGTTGGCTTAACCAGTTGTACTGCAATCTGATTTTGGAGGGGGATCTGGGGACAAAAAAAAAACAATCTGACTTCCTCCTGTATTAACAGTTTCATTCAGCTCTGCCGGAGACACGTTGGTGTCGCTGACTGTGTGTGCTGGAATGTTTCTGTGACATTTCTGCATTACTATCGCTGTAGCTCTCCGGTGGGAGTAGGAGTGAGGTGCCAGTCAAACAGAGCGCTATTGTTACTGCCGAGAGGTTGCATAACTTTGCTGAGAGCTAATCTAGACATAAAGAGGTAAAAATACTACTCTCCTGCAGTCACTGATTTATGTAGCTACTGGGAATAATGAGCAGAGATGAGATTCTGTAGTAAAATCGAGGCGCACAGGCTTCTGCCTCTCCACCCACAACACAGGCTTGAGGAAGGCACTATTTTAACAACAAACCCATACTGATACTTTGCTTTTCCAAAACAACTTTTCTGGAAAAAAAAAAGACTTTATAGTTTTCCCTTTTACTTACTGAGTCTGTGGTTTCAGCTAAAGCTAAAACTTCAGTGTTGTAATGCAATTTTTCCTTGTCTATATGCCAGTGTGAGTTCACTGCTGAGGAACAGTGCTAGCAAGAGGATTTGGGCTGGTATCATCACGGGGTTTGCATATTAATGTTGTCAGTTCTTACCTAGTCAGGCAGAAGTATGTACTAAACTGATTGCAAACGTGGCTGTATCTATAGCAGTGACAAGGAGAAGATTCCTCATTTGGAGGAAGCCCAGTTTGAAAGCTTTGATGTAGAAAGCATTTACTGTTCAGCATGACTTGCTGACATGTGATGGGAATGTGATTGCACACCAAGAATACCTGTCAGCATTCCTAGAGATTTCTTGTTTTATGCTGTAGCTGCATTGGAGCTTTCTAAGAGAACTACTGTTTATTTCCATCAGCTCTCCCAAAAGTAATTTCACAGATGGAAGAAACTTGGGAAAACTCCTGAGTTGAACATCTCTGAATTTCTGTGTTTTCCCCTTTCCTAAAGAGACTACTCCTTCGTGGAGGGGAAACTACTCCAAATGTATTAACCCTCCTTTCGCAAACACTTCCAAATAGGAAGAGGAAACAAATGATGGACTGACAATATGACTGCTTACCCATGCAGCACAATCTCCATGGAAACAGACTGTCCTAGAATAGCTCAATCACATGAGGGTTACATGACAAGAATAAAGTAACCAGAAAACTGGAAAATATCTTAGAACTAGAGATACTTGCACTTAATTCATTACCCCCCAGGTCTTTGGAGAGCAGTGAGTAAACAAAGCTAGTATTAAAACCAATTTAGTGCATGTATATCATTATTTGTAAGTGGTAGGGTAGTGGAAAATTAACGTGATCCTCATTTAAAGGGCTGTTTATTGTTTCCCATTTGGGAGACATTGAGGATGAGTTTTGAGTAACTTTCCACACGATCTCCTGCTTCTTGAAATTGGTACCCATGGTTCACAGCATTGCCTTAGATCCTAGTGGATTTCCTCCCTTTGTACCAGCAGGTGACCATTCCCCACTTTTATTTTTAGGATGTTTTGGATATCCTAAAAAGTAAATGCACTAGTTGGAGTAAGAACCACCTATGTGTAGAAGGGATTCCTAAGTTACCTTCGGAATGTTTCCTTCTAGTTAATTCTGTACTCATAAAGATATTTATTGAGCATGACCATTTTCAATAGGGAAATGAATATATTTCACTGATGATTAATTTTCTTTGTGTAAAGTCAGTGTTTTTACCATGTCATGACAGTTATTGAGAAACCTGTTATACAAATCAGGTACAAATAAGTAAATCTTCTACCATTTCACCATAAAGAAAATTACAGTTAGGTAGGAAAAAATCTTTAGTCATTAGCTGCAAGTCATTGTAGTGTTAGAACATTTTAGCCCTTCCAACAGTGCGAGGATACAGTAATTTCTGTGGGCAGGCACAGCTCATTCATTACTTGTCTCTTGTTTGTCCGATGCCCTATCACCTTATTTGTCACAGCTTCTATTTCAGAGATGAAATTTTGTAATAAGCTTTTTTGTCTGTTGCATAAATGAAGACCATAAAGTCATTACACATTTATATTAGCGCATTTGCTGTCTTGGTTCCTCTAATAGGAAAGTGTAATTTCCATCATTCGTCTCCTGGCAGTAGCCTAAAATGGGCACTGTTCATTATTCAGCGAAAGGGGATGAACATTAGCTTAAAGATTGCGATTCTCAAGATTTAACTTTGCCTGTTACAGGATTATAACACACTGGAAGAAAACCCATAGTGCTCATCTGTAATAGATGCTGCACTGTTTCATGAAGTGTGTGTAAATAGTTTTGGCACTGGTTAGGACTGATTATGTCCAATGTAACAACATTGCACTGTGACTTTAAAACATTTTCAACTCATTAAACTTCTTGATGTTTTCATTAAACACATTTCTGATTTATAAAACATTGTTATACGAGTAATCATTTAGGGCTTTGTGTAAGTTGTAAAAAAGTTACTGATAGCATCTCAGTTTCTTGCTGTATATCTTAAGCGTGTCATGTGAGTTACATGAGTAACTCAGTGCCTGCTTCCATGGTGCTTTTCTTCCATAAAGTCTCCACACACCATATAATGAAATTCTTATTCTGAGCATTTTCACCTAGGCATGCAGTTCACATCACTGAATGTAATCCTACTGAAATCTGTAGCACTAATTAAGCAAGTGAAGGTTAACAGGATGAGGTTTCATATCTGGTACACGTAGTGTTTACACTCTCTGGGATAGATTATTCATTTAAATGTTACATTTTTAACAATCTTCTCCTTTGCCCCGCTTTGCTAAGTAAAAGCAAATGGCGTAACATGCATCTTTTAAAATCACCTAATCTGTGTTCTGCCTAAAACTAGGAATTTGTCTTGACTTGCTGGAATTTGTCCAGATTTTTGGTCCTGGTGATTGAGCATGGTATGTTGTGTTCCTGGGGAGTTTACAATTGTTCACTCTGTAGGCTGAGGAAAGTGAAGCTCTGTTTTTTGTTGTTTGTTTCATTGAATGGCTTTAGATTTGCTAAGAAGCACAAAGAGACATTCATTTTTGATGAGTTGATTGATGACGCTGCATGTGTGCACCATTGTTGCGGAATATGAGATTTCTCTAGCCAACCATTCCCATTCGCAAATGCAATCTAATACCTGGGCTTTGGAAGAGGATGAAAGGAATGAATATCATAACTGCCTATTGACTGAGGATGAAAACAAGATTTTCCTTTTAAAAAAATAAATAAATAAATAAAGCACAATGTTTATTTTCCTCAGACTGCTTTGTCTCTCTCTTTTTTTTTTTAAAGGGGAGGAAGGGGGCTAACTCTATCATTATTCCAGTAAAGGAGCAAGCCTCTGAAATAGTCTAATTCTGATGCAACTTACACTTGTATCAGATTCAGTGCAATTCACACATTCTTTAAGAAGCCAAATTTAAACAGTAAAACACCACAGTTAATGTATGATTTCACAACATGATAAATTGTTTCTTATGGTTGCGTTTTAGAATATTTGCAGGGGTGGTGATGGGAAACATTTTCAATCTATGCAAATGCAGAAACGAATCAGTTTGCACTCAGCGTACAACAGGCAAAAGTAACTTTCTGGGAGGGCAGCACAAGGGGATGGGGTAGGCTAATTCAGCTGAAAATTCAGTGCAAAAAACAAGTGTAAATGTGAGCTATTGAAACAGGCTGTACTTCCAATTGCTGTGAATTGCTCCGAAGTAACATGTAGCTAAACAAACGTTTTATTGTCTCAGACAGAAAAATGAAAACCTACCCAGCCATTGGTTTCTTCCTCCTCTTCGTGATCAGCTATGGCTCTTCTGAAAACTCCAGCACGCCGAGAGGGTGCGGACTGGACCTCCTCCCGCAGTACGTGTACCTGTGCGACCTGGATGCCATTTGGGGAATAGTTGTGGAGGCAGTTGCGGGAGCAGGTGTGCTGACAACATTGCTGCTGATGCTGATTTTGCTGGTGAGGCTGCCCTTCATCAAGGAGAAAGAGAAGAAGAGCCCCCTGGGAATGCACTTCCTCTTTCTTTTTGGGACTCTTGGACTGTTTGGGCTGACATTTGCTTTCATCATCCAAGAAGATGAAATGGTGTGCTCTACCCGAAGGTTTCTATGGGGAGTTATCTTTGCTTTGTGCTTCTCGTGCCTGCTAGCTCAAGCCTGGAGACTTCGTAGACTAGTTCGACATGGGAAAAGTCCATCTGGCTGGCATCTAGCTGGTGTGGCGATCTGCCTGATGCTTGTTCAGGTCATTATTGCAACCGAGTGGTTAATACTAACAGTTGTCAGAGATAACAAGTTGGCCTGCAGCTATGAACCGATGGATTTTGCTATGGCTTTGATTTACGTTATGTTCCTGATGGTATTTACCATGGGTTTTTCTCTTTTCACTCTCTGTGGAAAGTTTAAGAAATGGAAGAAAAATGGAGTATGTCTCATTATAACACTTTTCTTTTCCATTCTGATTTGGGTAGCCTGGATGACTATGTACCTCTTTGGTAATGCTGAACTAAAGAGAAGAGACAAATGGAGTGATCCCACTCTTGCTATTGCACTGGTGTCCAGTGGTTGGGTGTTTGTTATTTTTCATGCTATCCCTGAGGTCCACTGTACCATCCTTCCATCACAGCAGGAAAACACTCCCAATTATTTTGATACTTCACAGCCAAGGATGCGTGAAACTGCTTTTGAGGAAGATATACAGCTTCCTCGGAGCTACATGGAAAATAAAGCCTTTTCAATGGATGAACATAATGCAGGTAAGAATTTACTATTTTTATGTAGTAGCAAAGAAAATAATCTGTATGAGATGTTTTTCAGGTATTCAGAACAGGGCTCATTACATTTTTATTTTTTTTATATTGCTTATAGCTCACTTTTAAAATTTTTTGTTAAAAATCAATTATGAAAGTAGTAGAGGAAAAACAATACAGAAAATATGTCTTTTGGTTAGAATGACTCTTGTTTTTTTCATTGAAAAAAATGAACAACACCAAAAGCGGAAGGAAAACACACGAAAATAATTTCTATTTTCAAATAACATAAATAATATATATATTTTTGTCATTACTAACAACATTTTATATGAAGTGTTTTTTTAAAACCCAAGAAAAAATCAAGTAAGTTCTCCATGTTACAAAGTGTTCAGCCTCTTCAGCAACAAAATAATTATTACTAATCATACTACCTGTAGCATAATAATCATGCCACCAGTAATATCATAGGACTTTGCTATTTTACAACGCTGGAGGAAAAAAAAAAATGCAAGGTGGTATACAGGCAAGTTCAAAGACAGTTTTTTGTCCTGAAGACTTTAACATATGAACAGAATACACAGAGACAGGTTTCAAGGTAATGGCTGCTTTCCTTGTCATAGCTGTTTGGTGACACAGAACAATGTGTTGTTCTGACACACAATGAAAATTTGCAATGAAAATGAGTGATTACCAAAAGGGCCAGAGCCCAACTGGTTGTTTAAGAGATCCAAACCATTGCTTAAAGTTTAACACAGATCAGAAAATATACAGGGATGCTTATGTGACTAGCCTGATGGTATTGTGTAGGGTAGGTTGTGTTCTGGTGAACTCCCACAATTGGACAAAGGATTTTGGTATTACACAAACTGCTTTTTATTCACTGTAATTGAGACGAGAACTTTGGCATCCCAGCCAATGACTATCCAGGCACTTTACCTTTGTTTTCATCTTTACGTATCGTTGTTTTCCTCTGGTTTTGATGTTTCCTCTGGATGTACACCAGACATGTAGGAAAAGGGCACTCATGTTTGTGACAGTGTCGGGTCAGGAAAATATTTTCCCTCCAAGTGCTTTAGCAGGAACTTTAAAGGTTTCCTCCTTGTATGAAAGCTTTGAACAGAAAGAAGTGAAGATCTGTGAGTATGTAACACAGGTAGTGATAAAACAAACAAAAATCACGTGGATGGAAGAATGCTTATTTATTACTAATGCTACAAAGAAGTAGAGGCAACTTTGCCATAGACTGTAAATGCATTCATCTTTCTTTTTTTACTGCCCTCCAACTCCCATTAAATTAATTTCATAGTAAGGTAACTGCAGTGACTTCAGTGGAGTTATTTCTGACTAAGGCAGATATAAGAAGAAAATTGGATCTTTCAGCCTGTATTATTCTCATTCATGCATACATTTAAAAAAACAAAAAAACAAAAAAAAACAAAAAAACACAGAAGCTCCTTCTTTATCTAGTCATTAGTGATCAATTTTTTTAGTGAAATGGATTAATGTATGATAGCTATAAAAGAATTATAGTATCTATTATAGTGTAATTTATGATGTTATGTTTTAATCTAAATACAAAATAGATTTCCTTATCTGATACCCTTATTAATATTTATCATAATAAATGCATGTCAATCCTATTCCCATGGCATGTGGAAGAAGGATGTGTTTTTAATAAATCAAAACAGAATAATTATTCCTTTGTAGTTGTTCTCTAGTGTATATATAGAATTACAACAGGGTTTGGAGACAAAACGTACTCATGGTGGAGAGTAAAAGTAAATACAAGTAAAAATATTCAAGTCACATATTAAGGCTGCAAGTCTTAATTTAAGTCATATCACTGCACTGACGGCTGTCAGTGGCTAAGCACTCAGAATCCATTAGCAATTGGCTCTTTGCAGGTATACAGAGAATAATCTTTTCTGCTATTCATTTAATTAACCTCAATTCAAGAATTTGTCTTTAAGAGTTCAGGAATTAAAGGAGGGATACTTTCTTCAATAATAATAATAATGATGTTTAAGAATAACAATGATACGTAAATTTTGGAAGATGTGATTTATGGTTGGACTTGGTGATCCTGAAGCTCTTTTCCAACCTAGGTGATTCTGTGATTCTCTGACTAGAAACCATCTCGTGGTTTGCTGACTGTAATATTTGTTTAAATAAGTGGTTAGCATTAAATGGAAAACATGTTTGGTTAAACGTATTTTCCATTAATTCATTCTGTATAAAGCAAATTTGCTTTCCTTTTTTTTTTTTTTTTAAAAAAAAGACTTTAATAATCATTCTAAAAATCTGAATAACCTTTAAACTATAGGTTCAAATAAGCATATGGTCTCATTTTTTCCTTCTTCTCATCACAACATAGCTCCAAGTTATACATACCAAGAGGTGTTCTATTCCAGGAATACCATTAAGTATTAATAAAGCAAAACAGTTTTAAATTCAGTTATTTAAACAACATACTAATCTGTAATTTTAATATTCATGTGATAGATATGTTGAAATATCTACTTAGAAGAATTATTCTCATTTCCATGTCTTCTAAAAAATACTAGTTAAGTATTTAGAATCCCTGGAAAAGGGCAACTTAAATGAATTCTCAGTGCTGTCTCAAAGTGCATTGCTCAGTAACAGGGCAACTTCTGCAAAGCAAATAGGGTTTGTCTTATACATGAAAAACCTGGATAAGAAATGTGGAGTGCTACAACTGTTGAGAAACCCAAGCCCAATAAGCTCTGTTACTCACTGAATTTCATTTAATAACTTTTAGTACTAAAAGTCATCCTCTGAGCCAGTGCCTAAAAACAAAGCTAACTAAATTTAAAATGTGTGTTAAAAGGAGACTATGACATGACATTTACTCAAACCTTCTTGGCAACTTTCTCTCTGATTCTCATGTTGGAAATATTTTAGACTAACGGCAGTAATAAGGAAGGAAAACTCAGCAGTCTGAAATTGAATTTAGTGTCTTTTAAAATAGTTTTGAAATCACCATGTAAATTATATACTAAAATGTGTAAATATTTTAACGATAGGATGCATTATAGAGAGATCTTTCTTTGTGTGTACTATCAAATATCAGAGCAATCAGTTGTGTAACACACAATAAGAAGCATAACTACAAAGAAGGAATACTACTGAGCCTGAGGTAGTTAAACATAAAATAAAAGATACATAATTCTAGTGTAGAGGCTTTCATCTTTTGTCCTCCCAGTGTTCTGCAAAATATGTTAATATAGCGTGATATATATATATATAACTTTAAAATATAGAGCAGATAAGGTTCCATATATATGTAAACAGCTGAGCATTTGTAGGGCTGGATTTCTAAATATCTGTGCTAAATGAACACTGTTCTTCATCTCTGTGTTCAACTCCCAAAGAGAAGAGCAGCAGTGGATGGAGGAATGTGTATGGCTGTAGGATCCATTTAAATCTTGTTGCACACAGTGCAATGATATTAAATCCTGACTCCATTGAAGTTTATGCTGAAATTCCTCTAAACTTCAGTTCATCCTCAATTTCAGCTAGAGAGCTGAGTATTGTAATTTCAATTAAATCTCAGAGAATTTCTTGCCCCAGGTGCCAGATCCAGGCATGTTTCTATTTACCAGCTGACAGATGAGTATTGCCCGCTGTAACTGCTCAAGCAGCGTGTATAAATGAGCTCTGTTCCCTGGCCACATCTGAATTCAGTGAAGCCATTATTTACCCCTGAAGTAAAATAGAGTATGTGTGCGCCAATCCCCGGACTGGTTTAGAGGGAAAGAAGCACATCCCTAACTACGCATCACTCATTCAGAATATACATCTTGAATCCAAACTTGTGCTGCAATTAATGGAGACACTAATGTAGGTCTGCTATAAACATTCAGAAGGACAGTCAGCATCTCTTTTGCCTCAGTTAATTGCCATGTTTAAGCTATTTGAAAGCAATATTTACTTCATATTTCTAGTTTCGCAGAGTAAATATAATCTGAAACATCTGGAAAATCCTTATGTGCTCGTCATGCTGAAGTAATGCTCGTGGGGACTGTGAGCATGCTTGCTGGCTCAAGCAATGTTTTGGATCTCTGTCCTCTGAGTTTGATAGAAAGCAAAGAGTAATATCATTTTACTTAACCCCACAGTATCCAGACTGATAGAGGAAGCATTTTGCAGAAAGCATTGTGCAAGATGCATCACAGGTTCTCTGACTGGAGACATTAAACACCTGGTGAAATGAGACTAAGCAAAGTTTGAGAAACTTTTCCCATTCCACAGCAAACAGTTAATTTTATGTAAAACTGATTTCTTTCCTGCAATCCCTCCCCAATTCTGTACAAAAACCTGCTGTTCAAAAGCAATGTGAAAACTGGTATGGCAGCATAAAAGTTAAAATAAATGGCACAGTTCCCAGTAACTAAATTGGAGGATTAAACTTTTATGATTTCAAAGGAGATGCGCAGCACTGACCGGGTTCTAAGAACAATCTCTCTTTTCTAAACACAGCGCTAAGGACGGCAGGATTTCGAAACGGCAGTTTGGGAAGCCGACCTAGTGCTCCCTTTAGAAGCAATGTTTATCAGCCAACTGAGATGGCAGTTGTGCTAAATGGTGGGACTGTAAGTATCAAAATGTGATGATTTAAGAAATCTTTGCTTTGTACCAATACATATACAACTGCTACTAATTGAAAAGCCTTCTGCATTTAGCTTATTCATAGCAGGGTGACAGCTATACATGAAAATTCAGGGAGCAAGTATGCATGTAATGCTCCCCTTCCTCTCTAGAAAAGATGTAAGTACAGAGTATTTTGCATTTCTTTACTTAGCCATTCACATTTTGCATTGTAGCTTGGGTGAACCAAGTTCTTCTCTAAACAACCCCTTTGAACCACACTTGTGTTAAGTTTGTTAACTAGCAAGTGACACAATTTCCCACCTGATTTTTTTTTTTTCAAGATTTTGTGAGTCACACAAGTGTTTCAAGCCAGTACTTTACTCTAAATAACAGTAAATGTTGCAGATAACGGTGGTCTCTCACCTATCTTCCGCTTTCTTGTAAAACGTCCATAATTCTTTGTAAGTTACATATGTATGGATCTCTGTCAAAGATTCATAAAAGAGGAGTATAGAATATTTTAATGATAACAACGTAGATTTTTCTCTCTTAGGCAATAGTTTGGCATGCTGTTATTCGATAGACCTGTTTTTTGCAGCCTTGCAGTTGTAAGAATGGCTCAGCGATCTGATGCCAAACAGGCTTTCTAAATGTTTTTCGCATGATGTTTAAGTTGCAGCTAAGAAACTGCATATAGTAGGCATAATGTTAAGAAAGTAATTTTCATCTTCATGTTTTTTCATGCATACCAACATGCTTGTTAAAAATTTACCCATGAGCCAGTTTATACTCATGTGAGTTGGGTTTTTTTCTTTTGAATCATGAGCTGATTCCATAACTCAGCCTCAACATTTAAAGCCAAAGAATGCAATCTGATTGCAGGTCTCTTCTTTTGTTTGTAAGTAAGAACAGTTTTGTTTGGGTTTAGTAAGCAAGAGAGACTAGGTATGAGGATTCTGCAGTGTGGGTAATACAGTGGGAAACATACTGACTTGAATAAAATGAGGCTTGTGCTTTGCTGTCAGTAATGAATAGCTTCCTTTCGATACTTGGATTCATCTGTTCCAGTATTTTCTGATACTAGACTATGCAGCTCAGGAAAAAGGCAGTTTAAGGACGATAAGATGCTAGAGAATTTGTTTTGTTCTGAGGTGGATACAAAGCTTACTGGAGAGCATTAGATAGTAAAATGAGAGAGAAATGAATTTATAGTCATGGCTTTTACAGAGGTAAATGCACTGTATGGATTGAACATGAGTTTCATTGCATCATTTTGCTCTGGAAATACTGGCTCTAAAGCTGATGTGTACATGTAGCATGGTAACACTGATGTCTGAACACACTAGATCTCTCAGTTATTGGTTTATTATCCTTATTTGCAGATACCAACTGCTCCGCCAAGTTACACTGGACGACACCTCTGGTGAAAGGCTGTAGGCTGTAGAGAGTAAGAATCCTTGTTGCAGATTTTGTTCCTTGGCAGTGTGTCTTTGAGGGAGGAATCCATAGCAGTACCAGAACAAAGCAACAGAACATCCAGGAGCTTGTGAAATCCTACAGAGGATTTTGTGTAAATGTGAACACCACTGAACTGATAAACTAATTGCAAAAACAAAATTGTAAGCCTGAAGCTGAATCTGATTTAAAATAGTAGTAGGCACACTTCAAAATGAAAGAGAGGGATATTGCATTCTGAAATGTAAGATATTCTCTTGTCTGTAACTAGTGTGTGAGGCAAGCCTGATTTTAGTTGCCAGCTGCTTGCAAAATATCCTCCTTTCACCTAAACTTAATTCACGTTGCCACAAAAGATTGCCACTACAGTGTGAAAACATACAGGATTTCTTTCCATTTTGCTCCTTTTACCTTCATTTCCAATGCCATGAAAAGTCCTTGTTTGCTTCATTATCTAGCTGTACTGTAACATCACGTAGCATCATGTGCAGTCAAGCATTGTCATTCTGTGGCAACTCAATTACCATTACACTGTAGGTTGATATTCTTCTCTTTAAAAAGCCTGTGTATGAAGGCAGTTCTGGAGAGACAAAAGGTCTGTGCACGGTTTATGGGAGTTATGGAGCTTCTTGAGGCAGAGAAGAAGTGTAGGTCCAGCATAGTCAGCTTTCTCCAGAAGCCTGGAATCGGATTCCCTCTTATTCCTCAACCCCAGGTGCGAGCAGAGCCACGCACATTGTCACTTCTCCTACAGAAGAAGCCATGAAAGGAAACTTTGGAGGGATACGCTTTGCAAAGACTTAGCTGGGGAGAGAACGTGATGCGGGTTTGCCAGAAGTACGTTCGTTGTGATGGTGGATGATGGGCGACCCACCGCACAACACAAGCCGGTCTGGGCTGGTAGGCTGATCCCGTCGAGCAGGAATTCGGTGGCAGCTGAAAAGTACTGATCACCTGTCAGGAGAAACTCAGCAGCATATAGGGTCAAGGCCTCTGTTTCTAATCCTTGTTCATATGAGTAGTCCCATTGACTGCAGTTGTTTGTGCATTTAAATGTGGTTGTGCGTTTTAGTGCCTAGCGGGTAGAATCTCCTTTCTGGAGGTGGTTTGTTGTTGTTTTTGTTTTTTAAGGTAGTTTCTTCCCTCGTCCTCCCCCCCACCTCCACTTTTTTGAGTTGATATAAAGCAGACTTTCTCAAAGCTTTTTATCTTTGTTTTCTCCAGGTTATTTGAAAGGTTCCCATTGCCCATTGTTTGTGCCATGGTTTTCATTATGTTTAAGCAATCATTCCTTTATTTAACATTTAATACATATCAGACATTGAAAACATCATTGTATCTTCACTGTTTGGCCGATGTTAATCTTAGCTTTCCTCGATACTAAAAGCAAATTGTTTTTACTTGAGGGCATAGGAAACATATAACAAATAAACTTTGCATATGCTATAATAAAAATATATATTTTCAAACTAAAAAATATAATGTACAAATAACCGAATAGCTTAGTAGCTTCACAGAAAGAAGTTACTTGCTGTATACTGCAAAAGAAATGAGCGTTTTATTTTTCAAGAGTCTTCCTGATTCTCCATGTACCTCCATTTCTACTGAATTAGGAACCTAGTCCTGCACAATTGTACTTCCACGAGCAGTCTGGGTCTACATACAGGTACAGAGGCTGCAAGACCAGTCCCTAAGTGTTGCACACTGATATATATGTGTATATATATATGAAAAAATATATATTGCCATTCTTGCCATGATCATCTTATAGGATTTTATTTCACAGCCCTTCTCTTCCAGACGCAATGGTTTTCTGTCATGCATGAATAAAGGAGTGTGTTAGCTCCATGTCAGATATTCCCCCCTGCCCTTCCCTCCTCGAGGCAAAGGAAGCATGTGCTTGTTGTAGGGATTGCTTATTTTATTTTGTAAGTAACTAGGTGGCCTAGGTAACCAAGTAGGGTAGGGGTGGATATTGCATGCTATCCAGTGACTTAGAAATACATTTTGCTTGTTAAAAGCAAAGCTTTGATCAAATAAAGTAACATTTATGATAGCAATAGTTACCCAGAAGTTGCATAATTTGGAAGAATATAAAACCCCTTATCATCACTTGCCTGAAGAGTTTTGTTTTAAAAAATCAGAAAACTACCGTAAAAACATATAAGATGACCATGGCATAAATGGTAGGCCAGCTTCCTTTTAAAAGTTTTATCATGCTACAGCCGAGATTTATGAACTACAATACATATTTTACAGACCTTGGACAAAAACAGTATGAGATATAGTCCTCTTAAGAAATAGTGTTGTTTTTTTTTCTTTTTCTGGGTGTGACTGAATTGATAAATAGAGTTCCCAATCCTGCTCATAACGAAGCTGATTGGAATTTAAGGCCTTATACAAAAATACGGCCAGATTCTACAATCTGCTACTCACATGACTACTGTCCTTGGTTGGTCGTGTGAACTATTCACACCATTGCAAAGTAGCAGGATTGGGCTTAATTTGTGGTGAAGGTGTGGCAATAGATTAGGAGGGTCTTTACTTTCCAACTTCATACAATTAGTAATAAGCAATTCTTTTGTAAGTCACTAGTTTGTTATGTAAAATGCCCCAAATAAAAATGTAATTGAAGAAAGGCACCTTTATGTTAACTTATATTTCTGTTACAGTAAACACATTGTTTACTTTTGCCTTTTATGAGTTATCTAGAATGTAGAGCATCTGTGAACAACATAAGTGTAAGCACAAGCCTTTCACTGTTCAGTTAATTTTAATTAGCTTTTACACTATAAAAGCTACTATGTTGTCCCTTGATGGTATGTACTCGTGGTGTTTCCATACAGAAATTGTAAAGCATCTGAAAAAATTGTTACCAAAACTAGATTTATAATAACTGGGTTCTGATCAATGGGTAGAAAAGCATCCAAAGCCATACTTCACAGGTCCTGTCCTGCTTTCAGAGGAGCTGAGGGTGTTTGACACTTGCCAGAAAATATGTAGCATCTTCAGAATAGCACTCTCAGTACATGCATTTGTTTCTACAAACAAGGTACATGAAGTACAGAACTAGATGTTTCTGTTTTTGGTATAAACACAGGCATCTTGGTTGGCTTTGGAGCTTGATGCCTTGGGCCTAACCAAAGGCAATGCAAAAGGGAGCACTGTAGCTTTTATAATAAAACAATTGGACTATTCTACCAACTTACAGGATTACAAAGCAGGTGCTTTTTATTAATTGATGAGAGCTAAAGCTCATTTTTGATAGATAATATATTTATTAAATGTATTAATGTGTGTTTTATAACGTACCTTTTTTTCCGCTGATTGTTGCATACTGGTATCTTATTAAGTACATCTTTAAAGGATTTTCAAGACAATCAATGTGTACCATGATGACTGTACATAACTATACAAAACTACAAAGGTTGTAAAGCATGGGCAAATGTTTTATTTTCAAAATGCTGTTCTTAACGAGAATAAAGGCTTTACTATTTACTTACAACACTTGTGCTAGCTTGATGTTAAAATCCACCTATATTTTTTCTGCAGTATGAGCAAAGTTGAAATGAAGGAAACTGTCTCCTAAAGGCTAGGGCAAGATTCCTCCACCTTTGGTCACGTTCCCACGCTTGCCCCTAGCTCTAGCACCTCTCAAACCCTCTGTGAGCCAGGCAAGGAGCTGCACAGACAAGCTCCTAACACTACAACTAGTTTTGATTCTTCCACTTGGCTCAGCAGTTCCTTGAACTGGCTCAAGCACTTGTGAAAGGAGGGGGGGGGGGAGCAGGACCACACAGCTGTGGCTGAACAACACAGAATTGCGGTAACCTTGATGTTTTATCAGAGTTTTTCAAAAGTGGTTTTGTTTTCCTGATCTGGTAAAACACCAGCATCATGAAGCAGGGGAAAAAAAAAAAAAAGAGAGGTGGGTACTGGTATAATGGTGCAGATGAAGTCTGCCGAAGTGATGGAATAAATTCACGTTGAACCACAGCAACACTACCTGGTATCCACATTTTATTACTCTTTTCTTGAAATCACCTAGGCCGTTGTTGGACTTGTATGGAGTTAGTAGGAGAAGTACAAGTATCTTCTCTAACTGAAATTTTTAAGGCCAAAGTAGGGTTTTACTTGACAAGGCTGAATTAAAAAATAATGAGGGGACCTTAGCAGGGGGCCCAATCCACTTTTTATTCTGCTTGTGCCTTATGTAAGTAAGTACACATGCAAGATCACCGAAAATGCTGTCCCTGTGATCTTCATTTTACACTTTCTCAGCACATGTGCTAAGTGATAACAAAAGGCCCTCCGAGTTTTCCCCTCAGAAATGCAGAGCAACCCTAGCTTTCCTTGCCTTCACTTGGAATTGCAGAAACACAGTGTTTCTGAAAATGTGACTGTTCAGAGCAGAGCCTGAATTTACACAAATTGTTGCAGCTCTGCAGAAGTCAGTAAAACAGCTCCAGTTTATGCTAACTAGAGACCCATTTATTTCATCCAGAGTTTTATGTCTATCAGAAAAGACTTTATGTGAGCATTCAGAAACATAAATAAATATGGACACAAAATTTGGCTAAATGTGCACAATTCCATCTGTTTCAACAAAATTTTGCTCATATTAAAACAGAATTTCATCTTGGCATGCTGGGCTCTTACGTAATCTCCCTTTGATTTACAACAACTCACATGTCAAAGTAAAACTGTAATGCTAATGTGTTTCTAAATCAGTACCACGCAATTTAATCCATGTTTTGTGATACTGGTGAGAAAACTAAAATTGAAATGGTGAATGCTTTTGTGTATGTTCTAAGTCTTGCAATTTGCTTCCCACTGCAACCATACAAAATAAAACATTAAATACTTAGCTTTCTAAAACATCCACAGAAATGAAAAAGTACGCATCCATACTTCCCCAGCAAATACTCTGCTGTTCAATACAAGGGAGAAAATTCCCCCCACCCAACCCAAAAGACATATTTTCTACGCATGGCATTTTTTCTTTTAAGACAACTTCAGCCCTCGGATACTGGTACACAGTTCTCAGTGCCAGCTGTGGGAGTTGGGTGTGTGTAGCTGAGGGCAGAGTTGTTTGCTAGGGAGAAATCACTGGATTGTTAAAAAATAAAAATGAGAGCAGCTCTTTGAGTTGCTTGCTTTGAAGAATTTTCACTTGAAGTCAGTGATGAGTAATATGGTTCACCTAGTATGTAGATATATTTTTGCCATTAAGGACAACAAGCAAGGTCAATAAAGAATAGTTTTTCTATGTCTCAGTGGAAAGAAGAATGTTATCCATGTGATTGCAAAGGGTCTGCCAAATGGGAAAAATCAGTCAAACAAAGAGCACAGGGTTGCTTGCTGGAGTAAACAATTCTAAATGAACAAAAGCTCTACATAAAAGTAAAATGTCCCACCCCCCTAGTGAAAGCTGTTTTCAAAGCTCTGTATTCTTTCAGAGTGCTGTAATACAGATTAACCTAATGTTTTTCTTCTGCTGATACAACAGTCTGGTTCCTCAGTCTACTTCTATGATAGAGCCATATCATATTCTGTTCTTAGTAGTTTAATATTTTACAAACCACTTTTTAACTTTTAAATATAAAAAAAAATCAGAAGATACAGCTATAGTGTACACATTTCGCATCAAGCAAATTTTGGGGGAATGTCTATAAACATTATGTTAAATGGAAAGAAGGCCAAATAAGCCAAAAAAAAATCCCTTTTTTACATAAAGTTTCAGGAGAACTTAGTTATTTTTCTGAGGTATGCAACTGTAAAGAGCAAACAAAGCCCTCTTGGTACATATGCAGAATACTGGGTTGCAGCAGGGAAATGTGCTAATTTGAGGTGCTCAGAGTGCTACCAACCTGGAAGGTCTCTGCTAGTAGAAAACATACTGGAAAGGGGATGTATGATGAGGAGGAAGCACAGACAACGCCTTAGAAACCCCAAATATGACCACGGTGGCAGGATATCTAATTACCTAACCTTCCTTGGTGGTGAGGAGACCTTTGCCAGTATTTCATAAAAATGCAACAAGTTCAGACATCCCCGGGCTCACACATGCTGTTCCATATTAGAATGAGCAGGTGTTTTAGGCAGCTTCTAGCTTTAGTCAGGGGCATCCATGTCTCATCATAACCTGTGTTACTTAAGCATAACAATTCAGAATCACATCACACTAAACAGGAAGCACAGGTTGTCAGCATGAATCTGGATTGCAGACAGTTATTTAAATAGCTTTCGACATATACTTACTTCCTATGCAGACAGAAAAGATGTCCTCAGGATTCAGATAGGCTGGAAGGACAGAGAAAAAGGATGCCTGGCTAAGTCCTTTCACTAGAAATTTACATTGGAAAAATGTATTTTTCAGGTTGTGACACCTCACACTGAACTACCTTGCTCTGATATTTTTAAAGGCCTACACAAGACCTTTAGTTGGCAGATCAGCAGAGCTCCTGCAGAGTTTAGAACAATTTACATTAGCTGATAATCCAACACATTTTTTCAGACAACACATATCTGGAGGCAGTGAATATTGTAAATGCCGATATGAACAACTAGCTTACCACCGTGCTACTCATACGCTGAATTTTAACCACTTAAGCCTTGGGAGTCCTGCCATTTGTTCAGCAGGAGCAAGAGAAAGACCCATCTCTGTTTTCAATTACCTTGGAAGAATATTAAAGTTGAGTAGCACAGTTCCCGTTCTACCTCCTTAGTCACTGTGCAGTTCTGCTAGCAGATTACTGCCACTGCAGTGGCGTGGTTCTACTGCAATGGGGACAGCCTCTCTTTAGATTTCCTGCAGGTTGGGGAAAGGTGTGTGGACATAGCTGGGCAGAACAAACTGCCTGAGGATGCCACTTATTCAGGACAATGCCAAGAAAACCATTCTCACAGGAGGCTGGATTCAGCTCGCAGAAGTACACACACCTTATCTCCCAAGTTGTTTGTGTAACGGAATGCATGAAAAAGATCTACAGAGAATGCCTGAGCATTCATTATGCATTCATAGGAGGTGTAAGGTAAGACTTAAATAGAAGTATGACACAAGAATGGGAGGCATTATTACAAGATTTCATATCGTTTTGAAACATCAACTCCTTTTTCAAGACCTAAGACTGAAACCCTTAGGTGCTATGACAGTAATTTAAAAAAAAAAAAAAAAAAAAGGAAAGAAAAGAAAAAAAAAAAAGAAAAAAAAAAAGAAAAGAAAAGCACAAGCAAGAAAAAGGAGAGAACTTTTCAGGTGAATTTCTACAATCACTATTCAGGATGTGACACAAACAGTATAAATGTGCACCTACATAGGGCAAACAATCTCTCCCACATCATCTAATGCATTTATAACAGTCTCATTGTTTCTTGAAGATTTACTCATGGTGCGCACTTTTGCAATTGACAAATAGTATTGGGCATCTCTTTTATCTCCAATGTTATGGTTTCGATCCACACAGGTCATAAGGTTTCTACTGTCAGGACAGTTGAAGTTGTTGGCAGTACACAGCTGTCACATTACTGATTTTAACAATTCTTATTTTAAAATGCAGCGTTAATGTGATTAAACCCCACTTCAGTCACATGCATATTCTAAATCACACAACACTTCCACCCATCACTACAATAAGAAGCACTAATGAAGACTACTTAATTTCCTTGGAAGCGAGGTGAGGATCTCTCCAAGCAGAACAGTTAGCTGTTACATTTTTGACTTGCTGTTCCTACTGTAATAAAGTCATCTGTTTGTTTGTTTGCCACGTTCCTTGGAAATGCAGCTCATTTAATACAGTTTATGGTATACGTGTTGCAATGATGAGGCACAGATGACGGCTAAAAGAAGCACTGGCATTGAATGTATTTGGATTTACTGTTTGAGGCAACTCCTCGGAATAGGATTTTCAAAAATCTGCAAAACTCCTATTAGACATTTGAGGATTGCCTGCTTAAGTCTTTGTCCTTTTTATCTATGCATTAAGTTCAAACATCTTTACCATCCATTTTTGATAACAGAGGCCATTTTCCCTCATCTTAATGCACAAAACCAGAATCAGGACTGATGTTCTGGTTTAAGACTTGGCTGTTTCAGCCTAACAGTAAAGAAACTCTGACCTACTTTATACACTACTGTGTAATACAACTGGTTTGTGACAGTAGCTTAGGAAAGGTTTATACACCCACACTCCTGATTTTGTTTAAATCGTAAGAACTATGAGAATTACATTTAGTAATTTAAACAAGTGAAAACAGAAATGAAAAATACCACAGACTCAGACTGTAAGAAGATGAAAATCCATAAAAGAAAATCTATTGGAGTAACTTATTAGCAAGGGCTTAGAGTAAAATATATATATAGAAAGGAGTTTCACCCCAGCCTCCCAATGAAATGCCAAAGAAGCCTGAACATGAAATCGGAGCTGTCAGCAATTTCTCTGAAATAAGACCTGACTTTTAAAGAGACAGCTCTTTATAAAGTGTGTATAATTTTAGCCTCTTACTACTGGAAGTTAACATGCAGGCAATTATTAGTGAAACCTTCCACTTCAGGAAACCTTCAGTGACTAATAATGGCAAAGTGCTATGTTGTAAAAAAGATATATTTTAAAAAATAAAATACACTGAAACCTATGCCCACAGACGTACCTGCTACTCATGAACCTTAAACAGAACCACCAGATCACTCATCAGATGATGCTTTTGTAAAAAGGACACAGAAAAGTGATAGGACAAACCTAATTCTCCAAAGCAACAACACAGTTCGTAAAATAATTAATCTTCCCATAACAACATTTGCTGCAAACCCACAGATGAGGCAGCACCAAGTCTGAAATGAAAGCAGCAGAGGGCAGGTGATGCCAGAACAGCCCACCAAGCTCTTAGCTTGCTTTCTGGTGACAGGTCTGCCCAAGATTTTTCCAAAATACCAGGCACATGCAGTCATCCTGGCTGCATTTAATTCCTTTAGAGAACAAACAATGTCAGGGAATTTGTTTATTCACTTAGGATCAAATTAGGGAAGTGTAAGCTGACAAACAGGAGACCCCCGAACACCAACAACCAGCAATGGAGATGAGAAAAAAGGCTGAAAGATGTCTAGCAGTATTTGTGTATGTAATGCTACAAAGAGAGGCTGGGAGAGCTGGGGATGTTCTGCCTGAAGAAGAGAAGGGCTCTGAGCGAACTTACTGCAACCTTTCAGTACTCAAAATGCGCTTATAAAGAAGATGGAGAGCAACATTTTACATGGGCAGTGATAGATCAAGAGGAAGGGTTTTTAAACTAAAAGAGGAGAGATTCACATTCAAGGTTAGGAGGAAATTCTTCCCTCAGAGGGTGGTGAAGCACTGGCACAGACTGCCCAGAGCAGCTGTGGGCGCCCCATCCCTGGAGGTGTTCAAGGCCAGGCTGGAAGGGATTTGGGCGACCTGGTCTGCTGGCTGGCAGGGGGGTGGAACTGGATGTGCTTTAGGGTCCCTTCCAACCCAACCATTCTGTGGTTCTGTGAATACACAATGCTTTCCTAATATTTGGACAGGACAGTTAAGAATTCATTATTCAAAATCTTTAAATTTGTTAAATATCTGGATGGCATTTTTACAGTTCAAGGTGTACGAAGAGGAAAGCACTGACACCCATTACACTGACTGAGATGGACACCTGAGTTTAGGAGAGAACAAACTACAAAGGACTAGATATACTGGGGACTGTATGCTAATGACAGCCCAACTCTCCTCCAAAACACTCAGTGACCTGAGATTCATTAAAAGAAAGTCCCAGAAACACAACAGGTTAAGTAAGAAGATGCAGCACTCAGAGAAAAGCCCAGAAGGAAGGCACCCAGCACATCTTCAGCAGGAACCGACCAATGTGGGTTTTGCAAGTAAATAGCTGAGATTGAAAAAGAGTCATGAAAATGGAAAGAAGCTGACAAGAAGCAGATAGAAATAATCTCAGAGTGCCAGGCCCCCAGCAACAAGCATTTGGGGAATTACAGGCAGAAGCCAGTTGGGGCAGAAAACTAGAATGCCAGATTTTCTGGGCAGCTTCACAAATGCTTTACTTACACCCATGAATCCCTCTTCTTTCTGAGGCATTTCCTACATGGAAAACGTGGTAAGTTCTGTAAAGTCACTGTCCGAGGCATTTCCTATATATGGTAGGTTCTGTAAAGTCACTAAATGTAAACTCTCACAGACTAAACCAAGTGATCAGGTTAAATTTTAAAAAGTTACATTGAAAAAGACGTGAGTGAGTAATACAAAGGGAAGTTTGGGGCAAGCAGCTTGAATGTTCTGCAATCCATCATCTGCTTCTTCACTGATCTGTGAGTTGTATTTTAAGACTCTACTTGGTTTGTGGTCCTTCTTCCCCTGTCTCCCTATTTTTTTTCTCAATCAAAAGAGTCTCAAGTCTAGCTTTGCTGCAGGAATATTTGGAGGTTTTACTTGTTACGCAGTGACAGCCTTTTCTTCAGTCTTTTAATACATCTCATAGTTGGAAACAGAAATGTGCATACCTGAATGTAACCCCCCCCTGAGTTTTCAGTAAAAATATAGCATTTTTTCACTACTATCTTGAAAAACATTAAAAAAAAAAAAAAACGCAAACTGCAAACCCCATTAAGAATTTCTCCTCTCCTTTAAAACAGAAAAACAATCAAATGAAATATATTTCTATAATCACAGAACAAATACCAAATTGCAACAGTCTTTTTTCCATTACAAATTATTATTAAAAACTGCAGTGATGGGTAAAAGCACAATTATGCCACTGGAGGATTAGTTCAGACTTGTGCTGGCTGATAACTGCTGTGCCTGTGTAAGCTCAGTTCAGAAGATCACATATTTTATAGCTTATCTAAATTGCCATCTTCAATTTTTTTCCTTTCCAAACCTTCCCACTGTAGTTTCAGAAATTAAATGTTCCTGTAATCTTTATAACTTTTCAGAGATGTCTGAGTCTGGGGTGTGGACCAATAAAGCAGAATCTACATCATGAGTCTTATGACTTTTATCACTACATTCTCAGCTGTTAGTGCCAAGATTAAACTTTCAGAAACATCTCAAGCATCTTGAATTAGGCTTGATGAAAAACACCACATACTCACTGCTTTGTTCCTGGATTTTCTTTCATTTTTTAAAAAGAAGCTGTAATGTATTTTGTGCCACTGAAAGCTTAAACGTTTACTTTTATTTCAAAAGCAGTAACATACATGAATCCATTTAAAATCGTTTTGAATATAGCACCTTAAAAGTGTAAAAACCATGGAATATGGGCAGGTCCCCACTTACAAGAGCTCCATTATGAGATAAATTAAAGAATTACAGCTACAGTTAAAGGAGGGCAGATGAAATTAGAAAAAAATAATCCCTTTGTTTAATATCACCTGAAAGCATGACTAAATTTCAACCACCTTTGATCAAAGCAGAAAAAAAATATGAAACAAGGAGACTGTCAAATAAAAATGATGAATTCCTTACATTTTATGGAGCTGAATTTTCATAAACCATGGAGGTACAGTTTTTAAGAGATTCATTAGCTACTCAGACTGCCTCTTAAACTAATCCAACATTACCACCTACATTACATTTAAAATATATTTTTAAACCCTAGCATAAGATGCTCTATTTGCATATGACCTCTTTTCAGTATTTTTGGGGGGAAACTACTGTCTGGAAACATGCATGCAACTGTAACTTCTTCAATGGCCTCTTAAATAAGTATCTATTAGAACACATTACTATACTCACAGATTAGTTTACAAAATGAATTCCAAGAAGTTTCATTTTGTAAACTTTTTTTTTTTTTCTGGGCACCAATTTTAATATTTTTCCCTTCCTCAATTCATTCTGTTGTGCTATGACATCATTATGTAGTGCAATACGATTATGATACAGCCATCCTTCAGAAGTATGCAAACTAGACTCCTCCATTTGACTTGACTTGGTAAGCCTATTCAATTTTCAAATCCTACTTCATAATTCAGGCGGAGACACATTACAGCTGTAGGAGTGACTGCATTTCCTTGCTTCTTGACAGTGTGCATCTGTTCCTGCTCCAGCACAAGATGTGCTCCTAAAATATGCAGCCTCTTCTCCCCTTTATCTGCAGCCTCATTCATGTTTTCAAGGATTTTCCAATGACAGAACACCTACATTTTGAGTTCTTCAGCACGTTGCTGGGTGCATCTTCCCAAGGGAAAAGTCTTTGTTTGCAAGCTCTCAGTATAGGTAAGTAATAGCTTCTACTGCTAAAGGAGAAATACAGCTTGGAAATCAAATGGTGCATAAAGGAATATTCCCTCCTGTATCTGGAAATCAACTCTCCCCACCTGCTGTGAAGATTATTTTGTTTCTCAGTTTGGTTTAAGTAGATTTTCCACACACTGTGTACATTCACTGCGCCTTGCAAAGCCAAGGCTACGGTTGACCTCTAAGAACTGGTAGCTAATAGGGTTGCAATTTTTTTTTTTAAACATAAAACCAGGAATGTTTATTTCTTCTACTATTCTTCCTAAGAACGATGCTTTTTAAACATAAAAATTTACTAATTTTACCCAGATACTAAGAAGAAAGGAAAACACTTAGGAAAAAAACAGCAGAAAGTACTAGACAGTGTGTGTAAAGAACTAATTTTTTCAACAGCACACCAGCAGAGAGAAGCAACTGTTGTAGCAGTCTGTCTTTCACCTAAGCAATGCATTAAGATTTAGGTATTTTCAAAAACAAAAGCCAAGTATTTTCAACTTCCTTTCATTGTACAACACATACATTTTCATTTCCAGTAGTGTCTCATCAGTACTGCATCTGCATCTCAGCATCACAATGGCACAGGTTTCATCCACTGCATGGAGGCACAGATCTGATCAATCAGGCCATTAACCAAAGACCTATTTCATTTTAAAAGCACTAAAGCAAAACCGCATCTGAAGTTATGTGGGATACCAGATAGAAAGCAAGAAAACGCATCAAATTATGTCTAGTTTGAAATGGGTGCTTTAGGCTGCAGGTATTGACAAAATTAATATGGGCAGCCCTAAAGAAAAGCAAGTTGGGAAAAGAAGCTCTCCTAAACAAGGTAGATCTAATGGTAGATCAGCAGCCTAATGAAACCAAAAGCAGCCCTTCCTATGGTGTTTGCTACTGTCACATCCTGCCGAGTATGATCCCATACAACAGGCAGGTAAATGAAGCAGCTATTTGAATACATTTACATTAAAGTAATTTCAGCAAACTGGAATAATGAAAACAGAAAGGCCATCATCTTCAGAAAAAAAAAAAAGAAAAAAAAAAGAAAAAAAAAACAAGCTCATTTACTATTCACTCATATCCTTTGGAAGTTTTTGTTTGTTTGTTTGTTTTTTATTAGCAGTATTTTATAGTGGAGTGAAAATTAAAAAAAAAAACTTTTGTAAAACATTTTGGAACAAATTTATCCCATCAGTTGTGCTAAAACAGTGGGGCTATACAGAGGAGGTTTCTCTTACTCCCTACAAGCCTAAATCTGTAAGCCACTCAACTGAGCCTTGAGTGTTATGCTTCCCTCTATATTTTCAGTCTGGAAGTAGAAACTGTTAAGAGTAAGTACTTTCACACCTTAAATATAGACCTTTTTTTGGAATGGAATTTTACAGCAGTGGAGGAGTGGAGCAATCAAAGCGCCAGCTAAGTATGTTACATCTTTCTGATCTCAGGTAAAGGCTGAAAGAAACATACATTTTCCTTCCACTCAAAAAGAAATTTAGTAGCTCTATGCACTAAGAGTTCCACAGTCCTGCAGGATGCTATTCATTTCCCCACTTCCTTTTCTATAGTAATTTTCATGCAAAGTCTTCGCATGTTATACCCCCAAGCAACTCTCAAAATTATCAATAACTAGTGTTGAAGGAAAGAAGAATAAAGAGTAGCAAAGTAAAAAAGAAAAAAAAAAAAAAAAAAGAAAAAAAGAGTCAGAGAGATGCTTTTAAATGTGCTTTGAAGTGTGGGGAGAATCAGTGGTTTATATGAGGTTGCATTACATCCTGACCTACCGAACCAAGCAGACATACCACGTAGGGTATGGTTTCATATGACACAGTAGGCACAGGACAGATTAGCTGATCTAAAAGCCAGCTGCCATCACACGTGGGCAGTTTTCCTTGCCTCTATTACTGCTGCACCATTTCCCTTCCACTGGAGCTAAGGGCTGTGTCATTACAGGGCCAGTCAGCTGAGTGGGCTGATCCAGCAGAACACTAACCCAGAGGGCTGCAGCACAGAGCTGGGAGCAGCGCTGTGGCAGGTCAGCCAGCTGAAAACGACTCACCATGAACAGCCACGACTGGGAGAGCTGGGAAAAGGAAAGGACGGCAGAAACCGTGGTGAAGGAAGCACAGGACTACCTTCTTAATGGGCATGTTGTTGGTCACCTTAGCTGCCCACTAAAAATCACACTTTGGGTCCCTACTTAAAAAACAAACAAGGAAACAACGCTCAAAAAGTGTTTTGTTCTGGGTTACATTCTAACAAAAACTAAAATGTCACTATTTGTTTCAATGATGATAACTACACTTACTGAAAATGAGAAAATAAATTAAGAATGTCTTTGGGCTTTTTTTTATTACAGTATAATGCCTTTGGACTTAGTTATTATGATATATCTACATTTCTAACTTCCTTTTGATATCCTTTCTAAGTAACACACTGGTCTATAACACACAAACATACTTTTATAAAATTGTAAGCATTTGGACAAAACATACCCGTGAAATAAGTATATGTAGCATTGTGCCGAAAGCCACAACACAGCAGAACCTGACTGTTAGCTTGCATTTTGGCTGATATTTCACAGAAGGTATGCTGATCTTTCTAGTAGTGTCAATAGAATCGCATTACTCCTTGAGTCAGCGTTTTCTAAAAGCTATTTGGCAGCTCACCATTCATCCCCTACAGTTAGATTCAACACTATTTACAGCATCTACTAAACAGAGTTAGAGTCATATACAAATTTAAGAGAGACTTCATTGTTATTCTTAATGTAGTTAACTTTGTAATACACTGATATATATTTAGTTTCTAAAAGTTCTCCTTTTTCTTTTGATTGTGAATCCCATTGCTCTGTTTGTGACATCTGAGTTTTTTTGTAACAACAAGCGCTTTGTCCAGTTTAATGCAAAGAGCTCAGTGGTTTAATTGAAGGGGAGATTTCACAGTAACTCAGTTTGACCAAAAGCCTAGAAAGACGAGCTTAAAAGGTAGTTGTGTTATGCTATTCATTACTGTATGACTGCTCAGAACGCACTTCAGTGCGAAGCCAGCTGGGTTAGATTGAATCACTGATGAAGGCTGCTTAACCCAAACTTGTTGATTTTACAGTGAAACAGGGTTTAACAATGTTAATAAACAGCAGAATAATAATAGCAGAAATAAGAGCAGCTGGAGCACTAACAAAATTAATTAAGGCATTACAGCTGAGATTGATAATGAAAACCCCTGGACAGTAACTTCTTTAAGTAGTACAGCTGTTTCCAGATAGCCATCTGTCTGCGCCCCTCGGCTATTTTATGTATGGATACTCTTAAATTAACTTAGCAGGGCTCAGTTAAATCATTACAGAAACAATTTCATAATATTGCAAGCTAATGTGATATAAACAACAAGAATTAGCACTGGTTTAAGAAAAAAATTGAAAAGAAGCAATTTTGCAACATACTTTGAAGTGGTGGAACAGCTGTGTCCTATAGTCCTAAAATAATTAATCTGATGACAGGAAAACTCTGTGAGGGTGATTAAAAGGAAATTTGTTTTTCCTTCTGAAATAATTAGTAAAGAAGGCAAAGGAAATCTTACCACTGAATTACTCTCCAAAACAACTTAAGTACAGTTTATAGAAAAATTCACTTTCTTCAGGGACAATTCTTTGAATGAATCCAGCTGCCAAATGGCACAAGCCACTTCCCCTCTCCCCACTTTTCTTACTACCAACATTTTGAAGATGGCTTCATCTTATCTTCTGAAAACATACTCTGAATTTCAAAAAAAAAGATCTACTTGTATCCTTTTTTTTTTTAATAATATCTACTTTTTTTTTTTTTTAAACCTAAACTCTTAATAAACCACAAGAAATAGGCTATGAAATCCCATAAAGACTTGAAGAAAATGTTGGTCACTACCAAAATTTTCTTTACATATAGTTACATCTGCTAGAAGACAAGCACTTATGTTGGATGGATTTTATTTTTAATTATTTCTGTATACTGGTACTAATTACTGTTATCTTTCATCTTCCAGCTCTAAGTTACTAAAACTAAGAATTTTCCATGCAAACAACCCACATATATGTGCACACATACAGATGCATGTTTTTCCTATTGTTATGTACTCTTTTACTCCTCAGAATGAATTATTTTCAGCTATAAAATATCCCTTGAGCAATTGCATGGGTTGGTAAATGAAACCTGACATTTGTGGATTACAATTGCAATATAATATGAATAAATGTTTGGAAAATCTATACAGTTCTCATAACAAATTGCTATCACAAAAAAAAAATCGTGACACTTCCCGTTTTCAGTATTTGTACTAAAATAAATACTGCACTGAAGAAAATTCTTAATGTTCTGAACATTTCACAGTGAAGTGAAGCATTGACCAAAAAGTCCTGCATATAGCAAAGTGCAGACACAGAAAAGTGTGCCAGCTCATAACACTTTGCATTATATAATGCTGAAATAGCAAGACAACCAAGGACGCCATGATGAATAAAGGAAGGTTTTGAACATGATGTCTTTTGAAAAATAACTTCTATGACAGCTTTAACTTTTCCTTTTCACAGATTTCATTGTGTGCAAATATTCCTAGCTGATACTTAACTGACTTTATTATTTAAAAAATTCTACGGTGAGGCTTCTGTAGACCATATTCAAACGTAAGCCTTCACAGCTGAAATACAACAGGCAGGAACAGCTTTGATTGTGGTCCTTGCTGTTGGCATAGATGTGCAGAACCATAAGGGTGTTGTCATTCATTACTGTCTTTGTTAGTTCTGGGCTGCCTCTCAGCGTATCTAAATACCCCCTCAGAGGAATCTACTCCTATTTGTACTGGCACCAGAACTGTTATCAGTGCAGGCCAGTCCTTATGCTAACAACAGTGAATACTGAGAAGGAGCACTGTAAGAATGTCATGCATTTTGAAGTGTATGCAGAACACCAACTAGTTCTGCCATCAGTGTTGGACAAGTAGGTTTCTCCATTGGATACTGTCTAGTGAACTTAAGTTTTAATACATACACTATAAATCTTCCAAGATCACAATGAAAGCAGATTTCACTGGACATATTCCATTAAACAGCACCATACAGCTGAAGCTAGCCTGCAGGAGTCTCCATCCAGCTCACATTTTCCCTGGAGATCACAAAGAATGGCTGTTTGGGCAGGAAAACACTTCCAACAGGAAGCTGCTTTCCTCGCACTTGCAAACATGCAAACCACAGAACTATCCAGTGGCTGCTGCTGCTGTCACCATCTGTCAGTATAGGAAAAGCACAACTGGAGTCAGACCTCCCTCTGTGTAAGAGCTTTGTCTAACATAGGTGAGCCAGGAGCAGTTGCTGAGGTTGTCCAGGCCCTGGGCATGGTGGCCGCAGTACTACGTCCACCTTGCGTGACTCTTGCAGCTGCCAACATTAAATCACCTGGCGGTACCAGCCTGTGCATGTGACTGGCAGGTTAAGCATTGCAGATGACAAGAGGAGGAGGCACAAAGAGGTAGCTTCTTAACATCTTACCTTGTACGACAGGATGACAGTTGCCACTGATTCATTTCGTATTATGTGATAAAATTTATTATTATGCAATTATGTAGATTACTTCAGAAATCCAGAGCAACAAGTTAAAACAGTCACTTCCAGTACTGCCTGGAGTTTGCAAGTGGGTTTAAATACTCTTCCACTTCACACAATAGAGGAGAAATTGTGGTACAACAGCACCATGTATTAAGACATCTATTTGAAAGATTTATACTATAACTACTGCACCTCATGTCCCTTAGAAACATCCAGTAGGAATACCTACTCACCCAGTTGTGATTGCAGAAATAATTGGTGTTTTACAGACCTCAGACTGCTTAACAGCAAACTCAACACTGAGTAACTGCAACACTGCCCTGACTGGATCTCTTCATAACTAGTGCTATCCAACAGCTATACAAGTATAACTAGGAAACAATTGGAAAGAAGTTTAAGGAATCAAAGGCTTGTCAACAAGGAAGCTTGAAAACATAGAGACCTTACCCATTTACAATTTTGTGTTTGCTGGTATTATGAAAATGTAGCCCATCTGGAAGTGCCAGGATTTCACACACAAAAAAAATCTAGCATTAGTTTAAAATGTTGTTATTAGCCCCAAGCACCCATTACATTTATTTTATGTGAAGGAAAAAAAGACATCAAAATATGGAAAGCTGAAAACAAGACGCTACTTTGTAATTCCTGTTGTTACAACGATTGTTATTAGTGACATATTTTCCCCTTCACCTTTAGGCAAGCTTTTCTACATAAGATTACAAGCACAAAGGGAAATGTTTGGAACTTTCATGTCATCCTTTTAAGCCTGATCTACTTGTGACTGGATAGATAGACTGGATGCACAATAAAAAGTGAAAGAATAATTGCAGTCCATTAGGTTAATGACCTGACTGCTGTTAATTCCTTTGGCATTTACTGAGCATGGACTATTTTATAATTAAACTGCTTGGTAGAAAAGTTTCATTGTATCATTTATTAAAAAGCAGGACGATTTTGAAATTAGCAGTAGCCACAAAAGGTTTGACGACTAAAGTTACTGAAGAACTGCAAGACCCTAATTATATTTATATTTAGGTCAGAGGTTGGACTCGATGATCTTGAGGTCTCTTCCAACCTAGAAATTCTGTGATCTGTGATATACAACAAGCCCTAACTGCTCCAGCAGTGATATTAATAAGTACTCTTTGTGTACGGACATCCTTACTGTAGTTTCTAAAACAAAGCATACAGTGAGAATGTCAAGCACTCAATTCCAGAATACCCTATTTTGTATCTGTGCATGAATACAATAACTTCACATAATTTAGAAGAAGAATTAGCTTGCATACAAAATAGTGAAAGAAACAACATTTGAATGAAGCCGCAGTTGGAAAAATTCCATGTCTCAGCTTGGACTTTAAATGTCTAGAAATTGGGCATGTTGCTCAAGAAGTCTAACCAAGAAAGCAGTGACAAGGCCTGGAGACGCAGTGAAGAGAAACAGCTCCAAACGCTGACCTACAAATATGCAGTGCTTCAGTAAAAATGCCTAGGTCATTTGACAACACTGAGACCAAAGGCAACCCGTTACAATGAAGCTGCCCAATTCCAGATTGCGCATCAGCGATTTTCTGCCTCTTGAAATCCAGTTGATTTTTCTGGATAATTGGTATCTGACTGACCAGCTCTCAGTATTTTTAAAAACTTTCACGGAAAACTGATTCTAAACTCCCTTACACTACAAGAATTCAAACGTAAATCTCTCTTTTCCCAGTGAAGTCCCACAAACTCAGAATTAGGCCATTGACCCTTTTGTGGTCTGACCTGAGGAGGTCTAATACTTGCCACTGACTGTTAGCTCCTACCAATCATCTGGAGGCTGGCATTTCTTCAGCTGTGAACAGTAACCAGCTATGAGAATACCACCTCAAATTCTGCTCCATTTAACCAAGCTGTGGGCTTCTGAAAGGGATTATCCCTCTCTCCCCCAGCTCACTTCCTCTGTTGTGGTACATACAGGGGTCACATGAAAACGATGTCGTAGGAAACTAACACTAAAACCTCTCACTGATCCAAAGCCATAGTGCACTTAAACAACGGCTGAAATTGATGCAATAGATACAGGGTGGGACAGCCCTTCTGGCAGGTCAGAATGAAGGACCACACAATGGTGACTGGTAAAACAGAATTTTCCCTCTCAAGAGCTCACGAGCCATATAGCTGAACGACCTCTTCTACTGACTCGTAATTCACATCCCTACGTGTAGTATCACATATGAGTCCAGCCACAGAGGCTGAAAAAACGTAGACTGGTTGAGGAGCTAGCAAATCCTCCTGCGTTGTTATTAGACAAAGAGAGCAGGCACAGAAAAATCATTATTATACCACTGTGCCTGAATAAGTAAAGAATAACTCCAGCCCTGTCAGTAAGGCCTCGTCCACAATCACAGCAAAAAGGAAACATGGTGCAGTGCTGGTTCTTAAAGCAACCTGGCCTCATATCCCTCAGCAAATACTGTAAGAACAGTACAGGCCAACTTCTGGAAGTTGTAGAGCTTAGGGATATGGTTTAGTGGGGACTGTTAGTGTTAGGTCAGAGGTTGGACTCGATGATCTTGAGGTCTCTTCCAACCTAGAAATTCTGTGATTCTGTTATAAATAACTAGAGGAAAATGGCAGTAGAACATTTACCAGATAGAAATACTGCAGTTCAGAAAAACTACAACACAACCTGTCTGATAAAAAACAGTACTCGAATGTTGCATAGCTGGTAGAATTTTAATCCTGCCTAGGAAATACTGTGCCACCACATTACCATAGTCCTGTGAAGTTACTGAGCTTTGGCCCAGTATCATACTTTCCATTGGCACTTTCCGTTAGACAAGCAACTAACTTACATAGTAACTGTAAAGACATACCAGGCATTTCCGCCAGACATTGCCTTCTTTTGTCACTCATGATCAGTGTTCCACCGTGTGTCTTATTTCTTAATACAACTTGAAGTATAACAATTAAACACTTAATGTAAAAAAAAAAAAAAAAAATCATTACAGTAATTTAATCCACTTACCTTTGTCTTCCTGCTCAGTCCAGAATTCTTCCACTCTTTCAGAAATGTGTTCTTCCTCTCTGAACTGCTTTTGCCACTGACGTAGCTCTTGTATTTCCTTATCACAGCGGACCTGGAAAAGGAAAACAGAATATGCAACTAAAATTATGTACATTTGTGTTACCCAGGATGACAAGAGGTATGACAAGAGGTATTTTTTCTGTGGCTGGGCAAATATGTGACATACGTCCTTTTTGCAGCGCTTGATATAAAAGTGTGATCCCAGAGGTTTACAGTTTTCAGCTTAAACAGAAATAAAAGCCACATAACTGACAAACTCCTTTGAAAACATAAATATGCCAATTAGGGGATCATTTTGATTACCAAGGACTCCTGAGAATGTGATTGCAGTGAGACACTCATTCTCTGAGTTAATTAAAATTTAAAGCATTATAGTGAAGGGTATTAGTGCCTTTAGAAAACCACAACACTATAAAACCAGCCCATTGACCAACATAATAGAACAGAAGAGGCACATGAAGGGTCATACAGCAGGAAATTTATTCCAGCAAATTGATTCACACCTGCTACCAGCTGCAAATAGGCTTACTGACAATCTCAGCCACAGAATTTTCACAAACAGGAGAGCCATTAATCTGTTATTTAAAGTAATTGGAATGCATTACATGGTATCCATTCTTTGGCAATCACCCCTATGAAGAGCCTAATCCTGCTTCCATATAAAATGACAATAGTCACAAGCCTTGTTCCCATTTAAGTTGAATTCCTTTTTTATTGCTTTTGTACTGGTATGGATTCTACTAACATAAGAAAGAACTTATCTTTTACCAGTCTACTTAAACTTGCTCTAAGCAAGACTGGATTAAATAGCAGTATGTTGCCTGTCATATACCTTGGCATTCACACAATTACTATCTCCAGCGTTCGAGCAAAAATCCAGAAGAGAAACCATCCCTTGGACAACAGCAGGAAGGGGACATGCTAGTATTTGCTTAAACAATGGGAAGCGTTTATTCTCTTAGAGTCACATTCAAATTATAATAACATTATTTAAAATGGAGTTTCTGTGTGTTTTTTTTTTCTTCTAATTGTTACATAGATGAAATGCCATTACGTTTTAGGACTTAACGTCCTAGTTATTCAGGCCAAAATTGAGTAACATGGTCGAAACAAGCAGCAATAAGATTGGTTTCTCCTAGACATGTTTCTACTTTCATGAAGCTGACTACTTAAATTTTCTAGTGACTTTCTTATATTTATTTTATTCTTACATGATATGGTAATGAGTTTGCTGTGTGATTTGAACACTATTACTCCACTCCATTACATCCCAGTTTTCCCATGCTTTCCTGAAATGCACACAGTGCAAAAGAGGATGCAGTTTTCCACTTGTTAAAAACATTAATCAAAATAATATAAATTATTTAGCAAAAGTATTCTTTCCACACAGAATTTCTCCTTTGTGGTGCAACCATGAAAGCAACAGACAGCAAATGTACTCCAAGAGCAGTTTTCAATCCACTTTTAAGAAGATAACTTGCCATATTTCAGATATATATTTCAGTGCATTGACAGACCAGAAATACAATGCAAGGTTATAGGATCAATACAGACAGGGAAGACTTTTACTTAGTGACTTGACATCAGATACCTCTCAGGCCTCTTAAAATATCCCATTATACTAATACAGGTATGTATTATCTTCTATAAAAGATATATTTAGTTCTTTCAAGGTTAATATAAAATTTCAAAAATTAATAACAACATTAATTTAATGTTACTAGCTAAAAAAATCAAATTATTTTTTAATTAAAACCATCAAATAATGTTTCAAAAAAACCCCAGTATATTAATATCTTAAAATACTGCAAGGTCCAATATCAAAACCAAGTAGTGAACACGAACTCCCAGATTTTTAGAAATGTGTAAGAAAAAGGAATGCAAATCTGTCACTTTCAGTAAAACAGGTGATAGGAACTTAACAGAATCCTATCCACGCGTTCCAAATATTCTTAACAAACTCTAATTTAGCACAGCTCTGATAATTTAGCAGAAAGTAACCTCTATTTTGTAAATCAGAGTACAATTCTAGCACAATTAAAAAGCCATGACTCATCGACCAAATCTCAGGTAAGTAATCTAAGGTTCAAATCTTGTCCAAACAACTGATGACTCTCCTGCAGATCAACAAAGCATGAAGCACTGAAGGAGTCTAACAAAGAACTGAGAGAAATAATGTGTCTCTTTAAAAACCCAAGTCACCTGACTGAATCTACATTTGCTGTTAAGAATGGCAAATATTTGCGTGACCTTCTGGGTTTGAGCCTTTGCTAGTCACCACACCTTGCTGGAAAGGAAAATAAATTATGACAGCAAAAGCACGAGAACACTTTGTAAGATATAAAGATAAACCTACTTCATTTTGGATTTAATTTTTGCTCAAACAATATTTATACACAAAAGAGCACTGAATATTTTCGTAATGCTGTCCAGTCTAAGCTCCATAATATTACAAGATTTACATAGTCAAAATACACTGTGTTCAATGCTAGGCAAGAATATGTCACAACATATTCTTGTATATAAGAAAGGATAGTACTATGGAAGGATAACATTAAAGCTTTGGACAGAATCATTAGAGAAAATTCTATTAATGAAAAATTCCTTCTGCCTAGAATAGTTACGCAAATTGTAAATATTAAAAAGACCCCAGAGAATAAATGGCACTAAGCACAGATCCAGCAGTAGAAGAGTGAAGAAATACATTTTCTTGAATTGGAAAAGTGCCTGGAAAATTGATATCTACCAATCAAGGGTTTTCATCAGATATTGGAGTACTGCCTTGGCCCATGACAGATGAATGGAACATCAATAAAAGAGGATGTGAGAAGTAAAGAGAAAAATCTGATGAAAGAGCTGTCAAAAGCCTTATTCCAGCTGTTCTTTCTTGCCTCAAAGAGACCTCTCAAGATGACATCTTCCCTTCTGATCTCCTCAGAGTACTATGCCAGACTGTTCTTGTGTCTCATATATACACATGCAACAAATGACATTATCATTACTCCTTTGGACTACAGTGGCTACCCAATATTATGTTATTTAGTCCTGGAACTTCAAGACAGTTTCTGCCAGGGATGGGAAACAGATAATTTTAATTAAAGTTTCTTTGGAGCAAGCCTTCATATTTGTAAATCAAGCACAAGATTTCCACGGTCACAATGGATGTGGCAACAGCAAATTGCCGTTTTGCTCAAAACCCCCTACACCTTTCTTTATGACAAGTTCGACACCCAGAAACCTTTCCCATTAGGGTCACACAACAGCTACTGTCACTTCTTGGTAGCTTTCTTCTGCTTAGGTCCTATATAAAATTCTGCAATCTAATTAGTTTTCTCCTTTTTACCAGAAAATGGTTATAAAAGTAATTGGATTGCTGTTTGTGTTTCAGAGTGCAGCCTAATGCTTCCGTAGCTAACACTGCTTTTTATTATGGGATTTAATTCTTGATTAAACTTGAAATAAGTACTCATAAATGTCTTTGTATGAAAGATTCTAGCAAAGGCTTTGTGGATGACAGCCATTAATTATCATTACCACAACAAGTATTTTTCTGAAACCTGCTTCAGATAAGGAGGTATGTACGCTTTTAATTAACTTTTTATTATCAGAAAGTGCTCGATATCCTATACCTATGGGTTTTTTTTTCTTCACATAGAAAAATCCTTACTGCCTGACACCTTGTTTTTGCTGAATCTCATGTGGTTTTGATACTGGCACATGCAGACAGCTACATGTGGCAGAAACAAGTGAAATATCCATGCAAAGATGCAATGCTCAGTCAGTTGTATGACTAAATAAAGTCTACTGCCTAGATCAGTACGGCTAAAAAGGTATCTCAAAAATGGAGATTCCATACAAGATGTGTCAGTGAAAAATTATCAGCTGTGGTTTCTCACACTTTATATGACACCATTTAAGAATAAAATAAAATAAAATAAAATTTCAAGGTTCATGTCTGGGATACTTCTTTTAAAAGCATATCATCTGAAATATTTTCTAATTTTTCAGAATCTACTTTATCATTACTGTGATAAATTCTCATTTAAATCAAAGATAATGTCACCCTGTGTAATAACTTGTTACTAATGATTTTGACTTTATATTCTGATTTTAACGGTAAGTTTTAAAAGCCCAAGTCCTTTCAGTTATAAGAAGCTAAAATATGTAACAGCTAATTTTATAGTCTGAGTTATTTTCTCTGTCTTCTGCTTTTTAAAGCTATAGTTACCCTCTCATTTCTAGGAACTGGTTTAAAATTTTCACCATAGTATTTATCATTCTAAATTTAACACAGTGAGAAGGGACAGTGCCCTTTGGAACCTTCGGTTGAAGCACGAGGTATCTGAGCAACCTTGCACTGCTCAGCTCTAATGGAACTGTTACTGGATGTTTGCCTTTGCAATAATCCACTGTGAGGATGCCTGCAGTGATATTGTCAATGCTAATTAATGTTAGTGTCATCATCTCTGTTTGGAAAAAACAAAAAAAATCACGGAAAACGAAAAACAGCAAGTGTCATAAAAATCTATCAGTCAAGAAGATCATTTCAGGATTATTTAGTCATCTTTGTCTGCCTGGCACATTAGAGTAGCAACTCTTATGTATTCATGCTTGTTAAAATAGTAAAGAACTTAACAGAGAATGTTTTGTTCTGATTGTGATTTAAAGAACACCTGATGTAGAGACAGAGATGCCTTACTGTCCAACACAATGAAACTAATGCTATAGCTGGAGGCTTTTTACAACCTTAAATTTTGAAAAAGGCAGTCAAAGACGCTTCTTTTGTCACATGGATTTTAAGTCCATTTTTTCGCAAAGCATGAAGGTGTTAGAGCCTTTCAAAGAAAGGCTTCCAGAATCTTTTCAGCATTTTCAAAATCATTTATATCCTACCCTAGACTTAGCACTGCTGTCGCACTCCAAAATAGTAGTATGAGCCAATCTTCTTCATAATTAATTTATGTTCCTCTCTTTTCCCCCTTAAATTGGAGACTGCATTAGTGCTATATTACTACTATGGCTTGCCATACCTGCTTACCATTTTGTTTTTCCTTTCCTTGAATAACAGCCTTCATTCCTTTCCTGTATCTCCCGTCTTGTTCTTTGTCTCAATTTTATCTTTGTTTCTATATGCTTCTATTTCTGTACAGACCTCACCAGTCCTCTTTGTGTACCTCTACACTCACTTAAATATCCCTGAATGAAGCCAAGTAACACTTTAGCAACTAGCCAAAGATCAACTCATAAAAAAAATAATATTCCAACCTTCAGTGGATTTTATGAGGAAAACAGGGCGATTACATCAGCATAAATGCCTGTGAAGAAATTGTAGTCACCAGGCATAAGGCATAGCAACATCCAAAGCCAATGAACCATGAGGGTCTCAACAGCTATTTATAGTATCCCCTACTTAAAATTTATGTAAGGATTTTCCCTACGGCCTTCACAGTCCTACAAATTCAACATCAAGCAAAGTAATTATAGATTACTCTTACCCGATAACCTCTCCAGAACGACTGAATTATTATGCATGCTTCTTCTTCTGATAGGTGGAGAGACAGAGGCATTGGTCGCCTAGGACTAAAAAAGTAAAAAATACATTTAAAAAAAATAAGATTTTGTAAAAGACAGCCCTTACAAGTAAATGACTTTCTTCTTTAGCAATATATTTTACAAAAAAAGAGAAAGGTTGTTCATGTGCTTGAAAGTTAAAATATCTTATTACTCTGAGATACTGAGATAAAAGGTGCAAAGAATACCTCCTTTAAAAATGTATCTTTTGTACATTACAATCACTTCTTCCTTAAAACAGTAATATACAAATAGCATATCAAATGCAGTAATCTTTCTTGCTCTTCTACATGGATTTTAAATTCCTACCACTATGGTAGAGTTTGGGCTGGTGGTGGGAAGGGAGTGAGAGACAGAGACATGCCATTTGTAAAGCAGAGAAGGTTCTAATGTGCATGCAACAATGAACAATTTTATCACATAAATGTTTATAACTTAATGTTTAAAGTCGTACAACTTAAATACTTTTTAGTACATTCAGCTACCTTATAATTTCAGTTAAAAGTGAAATGTACTGAAAAATTAAAAAAAAAGATAGTTGTGTAGGCACAAACGTGCATCCATGCTCAGAAACATCTAAAGGAGCTCTTAAAAGGCTGAAATTTTACTTTTGATAATGTATACACATCGCTTGGTGATAAAAGAAAGGAACAGATATGTAAAGTTAACAATTTTCAGCCACAATATATAGTAATTGAGAGCATTTATGGTGATTCTGTTGCAGCTATTTTTAATGAGAAACTATAATTACATTTCAGCCATCACTAACAAAAATTCAAATCACAGTATCAAGCCGTGCTTTGCAAAAAAAACATTTTCTATGGATGTTAATTTATTTCTCACATACATTGATCAAAACACATCTATCTGGAAGAGGAAATTACATTAATTTATATGGATTTCTTTTATAATGAATATAATATATAGTCTTTAAAGCCAATAGAGAAATATAGAGCAGTAATGTTACTATTTATGAAAACACCATTTATAAGCAGTAGGCTTGGCACAATGTTAGAATGGTGCCACGCTCCCGGCATGGGACACGGACTGATCACAGCTTTGACTTGGAAGACCACAACATGAGTTTGGACTCAGCAATCACTTGGATTTAACTACCAAATATGTTTTTATCAGTATTAGTCTTAAAGTATGCCTACTTGAACAAAACTAGTGACATATGCAAACTCTGCAGGAATATTTATAATATTTATATAATAAAGACACATATCCTACAAAGACCATAGATAAACAAGCTATTCATCCAGTTCTGCACTTACTGGCTAAAGCATTACTTCTTCTGTTTCTTTAGGAAATATAAGTATATTCCAGCTCAGGCTAGGAGGCTTGACAGCTTACATTTTCCTTTCACTTAATTTAATTTCTATTAGTCTCTGCCCTAGTAAGCTTCCTATGCTCTCCAAGGCCTTTCTCTTAGGGCTTGTCTTCACTGAAGGAACACTTCAACTTTGAGCACAATCTTAACTGTTATCTAGCACTCTACTGACTACACCGTTTGAGTCAGTACACTCAGCTAAATTGGTCTCATCATCATGTCAGCTGGGTTTTGGCCTACATTTATTTCAATGTGAAAGAAAAACTCAGTCTGTTTGGAAGAGTGGAAATAAGGCGAAAATAAAAAGAGGTCCTTCCATTAAGCTAAACAGTTTTAGTTCTGTGAACATTAATTAGCATTTCTACAGCTCAAGGGAATTTATAAGTGCTAGATAAGCAAGGCTTCCTGAGCTAACTCCTTCTATCATCAGACTTAAAAATATGAAGTTGGACTGTGCTGGTTTGGCTGATAGGCTTTCATTCACTGTTTTATTTTTGATCTTTTTGAAAACCAAATCTTAGAGTGTAAAAATCACAGGAAGACCTACATATTTTAAAGCAGTTATTTCAAAGACACTGAACTTTCCTAAGAAGGAATACATCTGCAAGGCCAACTCTAGCATTGCATTGCTTTCATTTATAAATTATAAAAGTATGTAGTTTAGAATCCCACACTAAATTTGAGAAACCAATATAAAATCAAGCATAAAAAATGGGACTTAATTTTCAGTATGACATTCACTGGCAAATATCAATCATTTCAGCAGGGCAGCTTTAGAGAACAAAAGTTATGTCAGGTCCATTTTTATCTAAGAGAATATATGCAATTGGCTTCAGGTCAAATAAAAATAGAATCTGAGCAGAGGTAATCACCCATCAGCAGTGAACAAGGAAAAGAGGAAATATGTCATTTGTGGCAGAAGACAGCTGTATGACTCCAAGAAGATTAAAACTGACAGTGAAATGCACCGTAGCTACATTCTGCTTATTCGGTCTTTGATTATGCACACTCTTAAATGTCCACACACTAAACATTTTAATATCTATTTTGATATCTATCATATATTGAATAAAGTAAGTTGCACCTGTAAAAAAGTATCAATAAAATGTTTTTTCTGAAGTATATATTTTGCCAAACTTGAATAAAGCAGGCACTGACCAGAGGACAGTTAAATGCCAATAAACGTGTTTCTTGCTTTCTGAGCAATCAAGATTTTACAGATCCTGATTATGTGTGATACTTACTAATTACAGTACATTATGCAGGTGGAATTTAGCACCCAGAAGAAATAAAAAAGGCTTTCATTAAATAGATGTATGAGGTACTGAAAGACGTTCTTACTGAAGGCACGAAGTATCCATAAAAATTATCTTATCCTGGGCAGACTACAGTCAAAAAAAAACAACCATGAAGATGGACTAACCATACTAGTTCCTTTCCTGTTAAAACATGGTAACAAGAAACAAGTATACTGGCTCTGTGGCATAACTGACAGACAATTGCTATTAGAGCAACACTAGAGTTATAAAGTCCCTTGGTTTGCTCAGCCCAGAGCAGGCCAAGGGTAGGCCTCATGGCGGCCTGCAGCTCCCTCACGAGGGGAGCTGAGGGGAGCTGAGGGGCAGGCGCTGAGCTCTGCTCTCTGGGGACAGCGACAGGACCCGAGGGAACAGCACGGAGCTGGGACAGGGGAGGGTCAGGCTGGGGGTTAGGGAAAGGTTCTGCACCCAGTGAATGATCAGGCACTAGGACAGCTGCCCAGGGCAGTGGTCATGGCACCAAGCCTGACAGAGGTCAAGGAGCATTTGGACAACGCACTCAGACATAGGGTCTGATTTTGAGGTGGCCCTGTGTGGAGACAGGAGTTGGACTTGTGGGTCCCTTCCAACTCATGAAATTCTATGATTCTATGTGTGTCTCATCTCCTCCTGGAGAGAATCCGGGTTTCTCAATGAACTTGCAAGGAGGGGGAAGAACCTCCATTTTCTTGTCAGCAAAACAGACAAGGAACCTGTACCTTTTTGTCAGCAAACAGGAGCAGGCTCACAGTCACACTGATGGACTCTGTATACAGTCAGTATGGTTGTGCAGCTAAGTCCAAAAACCTCAGTTGTCACTAATCTCCCATCTGTCCTACAGATAGGTCTAACTCCTTCCTTGAAAAGGAAATAAAAATAATAATAATAATAATCAAGGAAAAAATCACCATGTGTAATTCAGGATTTTGTAATTGCTCTTTTTTTTTTTTTTTTTTTCTTTTTCCCCAATCCATTTCCTAACAGTAACAGAAAACCTCCAAATCAAACCACCAGTCTTGCGGCAAGGTGCCTGCAAGACCACTGTGCTAGCTACAGAGCGCCAGTACCTGTGACAGGATGGAGTGCAGGTGACAGTGAAGTACCCAGGTGCAGTCAATAAATGATGAGGGTTTTCTCTCTTTTCAGAAAGCTAGTCTCTTGAAATAATGAAGTAACCCTTCATAACAAGCATCAGGCCCTCTGGAGGCCTGGAAGTTTCAAGATGACAGCCCAAACCACTCCACCTTTAATTTGACTGTGATGGTTATTGTTCTTGAATATTTATATCATGTATGAACACATGCAATGACAGAGTCACTACAGAATTCATAATCTAAAAGACAAAAGAACAGACCAAAGAATAGGAAGAAATACAAGACAGGCAAATAAATGAACATGGTGATCTGCTTAACTTTTAAAAAAGGATTCTGATAAAGTATTAGGTTTGGAAAGTACTTTTGCTTGTTGGCCTAAACAATCAAAATATTTTCTCTGTAAATTTGTCAAAGTAGATTTCTTTTAAATTTCCAGTATTTCTTATTCCCACTCAGAGAATCTAGAAATATTATAGTCAAAAAAAAAAAAATCTATAAATGTTTTTTTTTTAAAAAAAAGGTCTATAGAATCTCTTCTTATACATACTATTAAGTATGTAATATCTACCCAAAAAGCAGGAAGACTACTGCTGACAGAAAGTGAGACTGAAATACTGATTTATCTGACCTGGTATTTAAAAGCAATTAGATATATTAACCACATATTACAGTATCACTGCATGAACCTCACAAGTTTCCAGGGAAAGATTCCTACAGACACTTGATAAAAATACTCCTGGAACATTTCCACAGGCCAAATTGAGTGTGAACTGAGACCTCTCTTAACATTATTAGTATTAACACAACCATTTGACAGTCAGAAAGAAAACACTAACCACTGGTTTTCTTTTGCAGTAATCTAAACACACTATAATTAGAGAAAACATTTGAAGAAAAAAAATCCTCATTAAGAAAACATTTTTGTGCATTATATGAAGGGCATATTTCTGAAGGACTGTGAATGTGGGCATAACCCAATTTAACTTTCTGAAGAAAGGAAGTGCAAATGAGCAGACGTTTTGAAGTGTGACTCCTGCTAACTGTCTGAACTCTTCTCTATCACCTTCTCCAAGTAACAGTTCCTTGATGCTGTCAATAGCTAAATGAAGAATAAAAAAATAAAAACACACAATATTTTGACCCCTTTTGCCTGCTTCTATTCTCTGAATCTTCCACAGCTTTGCTGGCTCATGCTTTTTTACTTTGAAAACCCTCAAACATAAAGGCAATAGATTGTGAAGAAACAAACATTTCACTTTTAAATCATCTGTTTAATTGCTATCACCAAAAGAAAAAATATGCAAACTTCAGCCTTGATTAATCTTATGGTTTTTGATAACATAAAAGGATGAATAAATCTAATGTAAAATACATTAGTGTCAGCTAGATATATTCAACCCCTTCCACACCTCCATATTCACAGTGCTGGAAAACCCAAGAGTTTAGTCCTGCTTTCCTTTCACCACAAAGCATTTAGGAAAAAATATCTACTCCATGCAGTTTCATTCAGGTTATTACCTACTTCTACATAAAGACTTTAGAATGGGGACAATTTTGTGCATCCATTATCATTCGTAACTGTAGTAGCAAAAAAAAATAAATAAATCTAGATAAGTTATTGGCATTTAGAAATAAACTGTTACTGTCCCCAAAATATTGCAGTATAATAAAACTATAAAAATACATTCAGAAATATTATCAAAGTGGTCATAATGATAATATGTATGCATCTGTTAACACAAACTATTGATATAGTTATCTACCTATTTATAATGAAGGAAAGATGTCGTAAAAAGAAAATATGGTATGGAACTAACATGAGACATTTGGTAAGTAAGGACGCAGGGTCATATAACAGAGAATGAGGTAGAACAGGTGAATGGTAACAAGAATACAAGAGAACAACAAAAGAAGAAGAAGAAGAGAAAGCACAGCAAGAAGCCAAAATAATAACACAAGAAGTATCTTTTGTCTTAGTTTCTGTCTGAAAACTATAGTGGCTTTCTTCCCCCTTAATATGCTCTCTACATGTGCAGAACTTATCCATTTTAATGATAAAACTCAGCTCTCCCTTTGTTGCCTCAATTCTCTCCTTTGTGGGACAAATATTTATGCTTTCTTTAAGAGTGCAGCACTGGACTGAAGGAAACCAAACATAGACCCATTCCAAAGTCCACTGATGTCAGTGGAGAATTTTCCATTTATGTTTGTATACTTTAAATCAGACCTCATATCCTATAAACATGAACAATGAACAGTAGCATCAATAGTCTCTAATTAGTGCTCTAACAGCAACATTAGGAAGACATCACAAACCACTAATACAGTTTCAATTTTCTCATTGCCATTTTGACAATCTTTACATAAATTAAGGCAAGTTATGGTGCTGCATCAGGATTTGTAGCCATAAAACCTCAGCCTCATAAAACACCATTATGCAATATAAATATTTTATATATAAACTTTGTGACAGAAGTTCTGACAATGCAATTTTCCAAAACACTGTTTTTAAATCAAAAATTTTCTCCTTCATTAATTTGACATTCCAGTAACGTGGAAGAATTCAATTCTTTGCTTAGATCCACAAAGAATAAAATCCATACAGACATATCTGTTGGATTTTTCTATTATAATAAGTAAAGATGCTGCTCATTACACTAAAAAGGTACAGATCAAATTATTAAGAGAAAAATAAAGAGAAAACATCATGCAAATGAAATCTATACTAAAAAAGGCTAACTTAGACATAGACCAGTGAAATACAAGTGTGCAGAAAGCAAAGCCTGTAGAAAATGAGCATGTTATGGAAAGAAAGAAATCAGTCACCCATGCAAAATTACCCCTATTGGCCATCTGAGAACTGATAATGAAGTCAACTGTAAAGGCAGCTGAGACCAGCACGCTTTGTCTAATTAGAATACTGGGAATGGATGAAGGGGAGAAAAAAAAAAATCAATGCGTATAAATTCATATGCAGATATTTGGCAAAAAGCCACTACTTCATATTTAGTAACCATTTATAAATAAGTAAATAAATATAATCTGGCCACTTTATTAAAGCAATTATAAATTTATTTGCTCTATATCTGCACATTTGTTTCAGTATACACAGATATTAAACCAGGAAATGGGACCTTCTGAACTGAGTATCAGGTAAATATCTTTATACAGAAAATGAGGAAATGCAGATAAATCAGCTTTTGCAAACAAATGTTTACTTATAAAAGGCTTCTTCAGTTCCTATAATCCCTGTAATATAAGCAAAGACTAATCTGCAACAGCCAGAAAAATACACACAGTTATTACTAACCCAGATCCATACACCATTTTCCTTCACTGAACGTAAGTTAGAAGATGAACTTGAATGATACTGTCATATTATTAAATCCATGTGACAGCAGACATTTATAATGCCAGTATTTTTCAGAGCAGTGGAACGTTTTTATTTAAAATTGTTTTCTACCTATTTCTTCCATTAAATAGACTCAAGAGGGTTGGCTAATGATACTCCTGTGATGCTCAAAATCTCAGCCTATCTATGGTAGAAAAGCAAAGATGAAGTAGGATCAGGGCATAAACACAGGTCAAGCTCTTTCCTTCTCCCTGGTTCAGTATATACAGTCTGGTTACTTGTGATTGAGCTTCACTGCTATTCAACCAGAAACACCACTGGCAAATACTGACAAAAGGCAACTGTGTTCCTCATTAGCATGTTTAAAGAAGGAGTGCAAAAACATCCAAGACTTAAATTAGATTTATTTATTTGACTATATCATTGGTCTTGAATGTAGGACAGGGACATCAGTATGTATGCTAGTAAGTTTCCAAAAACTTTTGTTAGTTGCCTGTTAAAACTACAGCTTTCTGTCTTCTAAAAGGTACAGCTTTAGACAACACAAATTGTGTTGTCTTAAAGTATCTTTAAGACAATACAAATGCTTTGTGCTCTTCTGGAATTGAAACGTAGATTACCAGTCAGCGTTGAAGCTGCTCCCTCTCCTGCTTTTGAAATCTGCTTCAGTAATCAAGGATTCCCATGGGATATAACATTTTGTCAGTGCTGTTGGTACTATACAGGGCACAGCGGAAGACAAGGTAACTATACTAAGGCTTTTATCTAATGATGTCATAGCAATTATTGTAAATACTAAAGCTGGAAACAAATTTGAAGTAATTTTACCAACTTCTTCACCTACAGCAACCAGCTTTTGAAGCTACAATGTTTGCATTCAAAATTCTGGAAGCTGATGCAGTGTTTGGCTCTCCTTTTAAAGAAAAAGTAGGCTGCAAGATCTCATTTAGAAACACATCATATGGGGAGTGAGGCTCATAAGACTGTGGCTTTGACTATTCTTAAAAAAATTAACATCAAAGAAAAAACTGGAGGCACTGGAAGAGAGCCAAAAAAAGTCATACTCAAGTGTGGAATATATTAAAAAAGCTGGATCTCTGCAGAAGAAATATTTAACCTTCTTTTTTTTGTTTTAATTTTTATATCTTTTTAAGCATGAAGACAGCTTCACAATCATAAACCCTATTTTAATACGGTTTAGAAATGTGTTCCTCTTTAACAGACCTTCCATTATGCTTTTCAAATTTAGACATGTAACTAAAAAATCAACAGAAGAGTTTACTCCTTAAACCTGTAGCAACACCTTTTTCTTCTGTTTCTTTAATATACCATCTAAAAGGTTGGAATAAGGATGTTTCCCATGAAAACCTGACCAACAATTTTTAGCATATTCTGTTACATATATTCTGATCCTATTAAAACATAAAACCTGTACTACAGTTAAAAATGGAAGTGACAATAAAATGTACAGATTCAATTACATTTTAAATGTCATATCCAGGACATAATAATAAATTCTCATTCCCATTTAATATTGCAATCTTTCAGTTTGCTCTAATAATGATTACTTTATAAGCAATACTTGTTGAGAAATCTGTAATTTTAATGTGTTCACAAAAAGTTGATTTTTAATAAATTATTTTTAAAGGCCTAATTGTTTAGAGGATTTCAGATCAAGTGTGTATCAATTTAAATAGGACTCTGACTCTTCAGTGTCCTTGTGGATCCGTCACTACGTTATTCAGGAGCCCAAGTCCGAACAGAAGCTATGAGTCATTCAGGCTGTGATTCCACAGTGTATTTCTCTTGTTGGCAAAGCTGACTTAAGCAGTTCCTGCCACCACCTCTATATCTTACCAGCTTATTTGTTCTCTTCACCTTGCCCCAAGCCCTTCATTCTAATCTTTCATTTGTGCCAATGCAAAGGCCTGCCTGGCTCCCAGGTGAACCAGATTGGAGAAACAATCTACAATTTAAATAGCTATACAAACCCCTCATATTTTGGCAGAGGCATTTCTAGCTCAGGGGAAGTCCCTGATCAGAATAACCAAGCATCTTCCCCAACAGGGTGATATTAGGCTGGCTAGAAGCATGCTGAAGAACAGGAGAGAGCAGGGAACAACTTAGGTCACCTTTACTTCCAAGAGGAAATGTTTGTAAAACTGATCTTTGTTATCTTAGGTACAGATGTCCACCCTCACAATTCGATGGTATCAGAATTGCCTTACTGTCCAATGGGTCCTCAGTATGCATAAGAATTGAGTAGGACAACCCTACTGCATTAAACAGGAATTTTGTTGGCAAGGCCAAGTGATTTAGAGAATTAAACTATTACAAGAGTCCCATCAATGGTAGGTTTGAACAACACTGGCTGGGCAGTACGATGTAGCAGCAGGTACCTGAACGTAACAGAGTTGAGATGAACTGGGTCATCACAGAAAGAAGCTCAGAAGCTTCCTACACAGCTTTAACTACATGACTACCTCTAAGACAGCCAAAGTAACTGTGTCTTAATCACCAATTTGTCTCCAAAGACCAGTAAATGCCAATGAGCTTTACTCTGACTCAAAGCTTAAAGCTTCTCCAAAGGATTTTACTCTAAATTTCACATGACAGAAGTTCAAGAAAGCTCAATTTCCACGTAAGTAGCATAACAAAACAAACATGCCTGCAAAGATGCTCATCTCTAAGTTTTAACCAACCACCAATCTAGTCTCCAATTAAGTTTTCTAACAGAAAAGTTCTTCCAAATCTAACCTTCATTTTTTTTTTTATTCTCTCACTGTAGTGTATTACTTCTCTTTTCTCACACAACAGCTAGATTGAAAACAAACTGTAACCTCAAGGACAGTAACATTTTCTCAAAACTGATGTGTCGCTTGGTTCTACAGTAATAATGAGGAACCTAAGACTGAGACTGCCAAAAGAAATGTTCATTTCTCAAATGCAAAGTCATAAATATCAGCATAAATGCATTCTAATGCCAAGGATTATTACAGGTATTTTCAAAACTGCTACTTACAGCTAGGGAAAGAATTTCTAGACTACGTATCCTCAAATATTTCCACAGCAACACTGAAAACATTGCTTTGTTCCTTAAGAGAAATATATTCATAATACTACCAGGCTATTCAAATGTCCCACACTCTGCAACAATTAAAATGTTTAAGAATTCTAAACCAATTTATCTGAGAACAATGCCGGTACAAAATACCTTGCAACTAATGCATGGCAAAGTTCGAAAGCATCACATAGTTCTCTGCTGCACACAAGAATGGGCATTCAGAGGGGAAAATTATAATGCATTGAAGCTCTATTACTTTTTTGTAATAACTGAAGGAAAAGAATAAAAAGATAAAAGGTTACTCTGAATACTGCAATAACTTACTGGTTCTTTAGCCAGTTGTTAACAAAAGGAATGGAAAAGAATTCTGTGAATGACTCATCTTTCCTCTTTGGGTTGTGGCTGATAATGAAAAAAAAAAAAGAAAACAACTTAGTTTAAATTGCAGCTATTCAATTTGTAAATTAATGTATTTGAATCACTGGGCATAATTAATAGTAAAAGCCATGATCAACTTACTTGTATAACCACTCTGTTAGGAAATCACAGGCAATAAATTTCGTCCTTTTTCTCTAAAGACAGAAGATAGTTTCAAATTATTTATTATCTTTGGATTGGTCACATGTTTTTACTAGTGGAGAGGAACAGAAGCTAAATTGACTGCTTTTATTAAATAAAATATACAGTACATTACTCTGTCTACTTTAATATTGCTACTGCCAACAGCCAGTGGCTCAGCCAAAATTTTAGACCTTTTGTGGAATGCTTTCAAGCCAAGTTAAAAAATGAGTGAGAAAATTTTACATATACTATCTTGATATTTGCTGCAGTATAGCTATAACAAATATCTCTGAAGGGCAATCTTTCTTAGTGGCAATCTCATTGCAAAGAAATTAACAGAACTCATATATGAAAATCTGTTGTAAATTACTTCCCATTCTGTTCAAAGCTCTGTTATCATACTTAAAATACTTCATAAGATTCCAAGGCTTAGAAAGAACACCGATGAATATTGTTTCCTCTTGCATGGAACCAGCTTGAACGCATTGTGCATACTTAGACACCCCCCCAGCGTATTGTATGGCTGCTCAGACAAAATCATCCACTGGGTAGTCCGGAAAAGAAGGCACAAATCAAGCACATGCAACAACAATCACAGACACTGTACACATTGCAATCAGGCAAAAAAAATTCAAAGTCTGGAGTCTTGGAGCAAAATGATTGTGCCCTTTGTTCCCACTTCGGAGATATCTTCACCACTAAGGGGAATTTGGCAAAATGCTTTGCAGTTAGGTATCCTTAGCGAGTCGCGCAGCCAGGCCCTATTTATCTGGACTGCACTACATGCTATAAAATACTTCTTGAGTTCAAAATTCAAAGCATGAATTTTGATCAATACAGAATTGATTATAGCCTTTCTTTTCTTAGAGGTTTCCTCTCTGCATTACATCCTTGCAGATTAAGTGTACAAATGACTACAGGTGCTTATTCAGCATTTCAGAAACCAGAGTAGCCACGATACAGAAAACACAACCTAGACTGCTGGTCAGAATAACAGAATTTATCTAGTTTCTTCCAGACCACTCTTACACAAGATGTGTTATGGACATACACAACCTGACAGTGAATACTTAGCCCCTGCTGAAGAGAGGCATTGAGTGCTTTATCAAAATAAAGCCGTTTAGCAAAGAGAAAGGTTATCCCTACCCAGAAGGTAACCCTTACCCTGTCAGATGGGGGACTCAACTGCAATTATTACTTTTTAGGAAAACAATTCAACCTGGTCAAATGCATTTGTGATACTGCTAGATAGCATGAAAGAGGTTGGAGCTTTGAATAAATGTAAGAAATGATGGAAATACTACCACTTGCTAAGAAAAGTAGAATAACTACGTAATCAGAGATTTAATGCATGAAGGATGACTTGACTCTATGTATTACCTTCATCATACATGTCACTCCCTGTGCTGCATGAGTATGAAGTAAAAAAATCTGGGAGATGTAAAGAGAGGCAGAAAATAAGTGCTCTGTATAGCTTCATGGTTTGGGATACTAGCACATGGCATAAATTGATGGTCACTGTTAAATTCCAGCCACAGGTGAGTGGATGCGAAACGTTACACAAGGTGCTGACTGCATGGTGAAGGACATGGGGTAGTCACGTAACTAGGGGATGACAATAGCGAGGAATACAGTTAGACTGTTTGGCAGCCCTAGATAATTCCCCAGAATGCATCTACTTTCCAAGGTGAATCTTATCATAGGTAGACATACACTTGGGCATCCACAGAAAAGAAAGAAAACTGCTTTGAACATGACAACACAGCTATCAGTCCTGCACCCCATGTGTCTTTATGATCTCTTTCATGACAAAAAAAAAAAACCTTCAGGGTTCATACAGAGCTCCATTACAGTGCTTGGCTGTGTAGAAACACACATCTCCCTAATGAATTTTCACACTTGTCAGGATAATACCAGGCACTGTTCCTAGAAGCCAAGCACCTAAGCTTTAAGAGACCAACACCTTCACTGGAAAGATTTCTACAGCTTATTTTAGATGATAAATTTACATTTTTTACTTGAACAGAAGCTGAAAACAACAGTGTCTGATCATTCTCATACAGCTATTCTCAATTACAGTACTAAACTGGGTCCAATTACTCAGTGAATTCTTTCAGAGAATAAACTCTATACTTTGACAACAAAATTCAATTTAATCTAGCAGTTTTAATTTAATCTGTTTTAAGCAAATTGTTTTTCCTTTGCAATAAATTTGCAGCAATCAGAGCAGTGTTGTCAAAACAGTTATCAAAGGAAACAAATTCATTTTATTCTTGTCAGATTCAGTGAGCTTATCAGGGAAGAATTCAATCTGAACATTTTTTCTTTTGTTATTTTTTTGCCAGGAAACAGTTCACTTAAATCTTTAGTTGCACAGCAGTGAACATTTATAGAAGGAAAAAATGATATAAATTGACCTGTCTTTGACACATTCCTCCTATGCTACGTGAATCAGGATAAACACAGGAAATATCTGCACAATGTGCATTGTTAACCTGCAGATGTCTTTGTGAACTAATTATAATTAGAATTCATTTTTCATTTTTCAGCTTAAGTATGACTTGTTTTGTAATAATCATACAGAAACATTGGTGATCAAGGATCAGGAGATTGAAAAGTTATCAAAAGATCTTCTTCCATTTACTATCCCTGATCTAACATACTATAAAATAAAACATATTCCATATGATAGGTTAAAGGTTGGACTAGATGATCTTATAGGTCTTTTCCAACCTAAATGATTCTATGATTACAGAGTCTGCTACAGCAACCTCTTTCTGCAATTGCCAACCAGAATGAAGCATCAAAGTTATGATAATAAAAATGTTAAACATCGATCAGTTTTAATTTTGAAAAATGAATGCATTACTTAAGTCTCATGAGAGCAGAGATTTAAGAAAATAGTCTTTCCCCCAGAGACATTTGACAGCAGATAGGATAAAGCAAAGGAGAAATTATGGTAGGAAAAAAAAAAAAAACAAAAAACAAAAACCACACAATTCAGCATGGGAATACACTGGACAACCTAATAGGTCTCTTTCACTCCTAACTTAAAAATGAAGCTTCTGCTGACCGTTCTCATATTGACGTTAGTTTGAAGTCTGCAAATATATCTGGAAGCTGATAGTTTTTCTAGATTTTTGCACGACATGGTAAGAAAAAAAAAAAAAAAGCCTATTTTAAATTAAATGTTTAAGTTGCTAGGTCACTTTCCAAATAAGATCTTGAAAGATTTCTTTCCTACACAAATGACTATTTTCAGCATAACCCTTTCCTTTTCCTTTCCCGACTTTCTCTTCTGATTCTATAATTCTTCTTTCCCAGGCATGGGTATCTCTGTTCTGATCTCTTCCTTGAATTCCTCAGCTGGTCCCCTGATGCAATCTGCCTTACCCCAGTTTCAATTTCTAAACAGCTCTGCTACTTCGTTTCTCATTCCTTTCTCATTCTTCTTCATTCACCTTCAAAACATGAAGGCCTTTAGTTCCTCTCATAAAAAACATTCTTCATTCTTCCTCAGAATTCTCTCTCTTCCTCCAGCCCTGTGCCACACTGACCGCAGTCATTTCTACTGTCCCTCCCTTTCTTCCACTGTTCCTTCCATTTATCTTCCACTGGTTTATTCTATTGGAGCTGCCCTTTGTAAAGGGTCTTTAATGACTTTTGTCTAGCCAAAATTCAAATACAGTATTCTGATCTCATCCTTTATGATATCAGTTACCTTAATCACAATTCATCATTTACCTCTGCTGTTGTCTCATTAATTCCATGATTCTTTCTACTCGTTGCTCTCTTCCTATTTTCATAGATACTTTCTGCTGTGTTTATCACAAGAACCCCTCTCCCTGTCCTTAACTTTCTCTAGGGTGTCTAAGGGCTCTGCTGTTGATCCTAAAAATCTGTTCCATTTTAATGCAAGGTATGGCATGGTCTTTTCTTCAAATTCATATAGAACAACACACTTATTATGAAATAACAGTATACTTAGAAATTACCCATTTAAGTCAGATAAGGAAAAAGAGTGTCTAAGTACAAATACCTGGACAGTAATGGAAAAGAACACAAATATTGAGTTATATGGTAAGCATCAAGAGCTATTGTTTTACTAGTTATTGTTCAAAAGGAGGAGGAAATGATGTCATGGCTGAAAATGATCATCGGACATAAACTTGCTTTCCTAAACTTCCTTCACCGAGAGCAGGACATTTCTCCAAATTAAAACAAAAATCAGTCAGTGTCTTTTTGATAAACTGTGCTATTTTTTATGAAGCATCTAGATATCAGAAACTTCACATTTGCTTTTTTTTCTTAGTTTACTATAAAGCAACACAGAAATGTACAAAAATCTATTTTGAGAACAGATACTTTCTAACCTATAGACCACTGAACCTCTGCAAAATATCTCCGATTAAAAACAGACAAAGTACAGACAAATTTGTCCTGAGTTTGAAAACTGAAGTATTTCTAAGAATTCTCAAACTTTGTATTAAGTGTATTAAGTTTATTACTTTCCAAAATTCATAAGATCTCTTTAGGACAGTATTTTAAGCCAGCTTTAAGACTTCCCTTTTTGTTAAAGGAGATCTGCTTCCTTAAAAAAAAATAATAAAATAAAATCAATATAAATTTCATTAAAAGTGTGATGAATAATATATATGTTCAATCAAATCTGTTCTAGGCCAGATAACATAAGTGTGATGGCAGGAATAATGTACAGAGATGTCATGTCATAATGGTATGTAGGTGAATCGCTTTCCTATTTCACCTGTACTATCACAAATTATAAATAGATATACAATCATCTATAAACCAATCAGTTATAGACACAAATCTTGTGAAGGCTAAGCAAAAATGGAAATAACATACTTTTATTAAAAATATAGAATTGGATTTGAAATGCAAGTTTGAGGTGTTCATTCAAGCACGGTTAAGTGAATTTTGGTAAGTGAACTTGTGACTTTTTTGCTGTGCCAAGCACATGTAAGTCAGTGTCAAACTGTACATATGTAATTTTTACAAGTAATTTTTCCATGATGTCTATTGCCATATATATATAAGCCTGTAACAGGAATATGCCAGTGGTTGGAGCGGAGGTAGACTGAGACCTAAGATGATTAGTAACCCACACAGCTTTCATTTTGATCTATAACCCAAACAGCACAGACTGTTTTCCTCAGATATGCATCATGTACAAAAAGGAAGATACTTTCATTGTCAATTATGTTAATTGCTCTTTATATTATGAAGCAAGTAAGAAGAGATTCAGTTGCAGGCATAAAAACATAGAGGAGCAAAGCCTTACAATTAAAAGTGTTCATGACAAACAGAAAGTAGGAAACAAATAGAAAAAAAAAATACTTCCAGTTAGAGAAAATAGTTGAAATGATGCAAACCCCACAACTACCAGTTCCTAATCTATCACTGAGTTAAGCTATGTTGATACAGTGAGCTTTATCTTGTATCAGTTCTCATGTATTTTTACACATTCCCAACATACAATTAAGAATGTCTCTAGATATGTTTACACACACACACACACAAATTTGTAAATACATACAGAAGATTACGATTTTTTTGTAAGTACAATTCGTATAAGCTCATTAATGATGCTCTGCTTTCCACTTAAATAGAATTTATATAGAATTATAAAGCTAAAATAGAAAATACACCTATCTTAGGATGTTAGACCAGAAAAAATAACAGAGTTCATTTCATTACTCAGTTAAGTAAAATTCAAGTTCTTTACATCACTCTCATATCAGTGACATGTACAAGTCTGAAAGGAAGCCTGTTTGTCTGGATTATCACACTACTTATGCTAGATGTAACTGAATATTTAAGGAGAATTAGATGCATAATGACCAAGTGTGGTGAGTATGCAATGTGTTCTAAATTACCAGACAAAAGAACATTCCAGGCTAGCAAGATCCGAAACAACTCTTGATATGTTATTTCATATTATTGTCATCGGTTTTCTTGTAAAAGACTAAATAAAGAAATACAGACTGTGAAATAAAAGGCTGTGACTTCCTGACATTGATCTGAACTGAAAACTAAGAACTAACCTCAAAACACTTTTCCTTCTTTGCTTGATGTAGAAGTTCAGCCAGTCCGGGTAAGAGCACTGGAAAGATGTAATACTCTAAGTATTCTCGAGGAGAGCCTGAGCAAAACAGCACAGCTTTCACTTACAGGGAAGCACTCGGATATCACAAAAAGACAAACATCAGATAGCATAAATCAAGTATCAGTCATTTTATCAATACCATTGCAGCTTGAACTAAGCACAGATTCTTTCAGTTTAGATACAGCCACAGATCTGTCTTCCCTTTCCTTCAGCCAAAAACACATAAACTTGAGCAAATTTCAAACCAAAGGTACATTAACACTTCAAACTACAGCATGCCTCAGAGATGTCAGACTAGTTTTAAATGAGTAAACTCAGATGTCAGAAGCAGCTTAGCATAGAAAATGAGGAGCAATGCAGACTAATTTACCCCGACAGGAAGAAAAGTAAATGAGCCTATGCTAAACTCAGTGCCACTACAGCTACATGTAAACCTCTCTGGGTATCTCTACTCATGCCCTTTGCAATCTGCAGTAATACAGTTGGTTGTAAAATTCACTTTCTAGACAGAGGGAAAAAAGGTTGTATTTTAGTGGTGCTGTGACTTCTTTCTCATAACTACTTCCTACCCAGATCCTTCAGAAATTTGAACATTTCTCCATATACCCAATTTTGCCACAGTGAAAGGTCTGTCTAGGTTGGCATCTCTCATATGACTGCACTGCTCTTACACCGAGGTCTACTTGCCATGTTTCCTAAGTGCTCATGCACATTGGCATCACTGAGTTCCATGCAAAAGAAGGCAGCTACAGCTGGCATCACAAAAACAACCAAAACAAAACAAAACAAAAATCAGCAGTGCTATTGTACATGTGCAACATGCAGGCTAATAGTTAAACACTTCCCAAGAGACTCAGGCTATGTTTCTTTCTCAGCTTTTCCCCACATTCCCATCTTCCCTAACAAGACCTTTCACCATCAACTTATAAACTGGTTTAAATCTGTCCCTTAAAATGAAAATACCACAGGTGAGGAACTGAAGTTTACTGGGCCTGAGGGAACAGAGAGCATGACCCTGTAGAAAGCAGTATGAGCCATCCTCTCAGAAACAAAATAGAACCTGCTAGGATCTCAGAGAGGCAGAGTTGGCTTACTGGCCTAAGCATTGTCCTCAATTTATAGCCAGACCGCCTGCCATTCAGTAAGTACTCAGGTTTTAGTGTGTGCAGTAAAGATTAAGTCATGCAAGTTTCCTCTTCTGGCAATACACGAAACACTGAATTTCTTTCTCTACTTCATATTTTTAATTGGTTCATATACTGCGAGAAAATGTTCACAATTGGAAGGACACTACATATACAAAACCTGAGGGTAACACTGCTTCTGCGTAGCAACAGGAATTCCTAATGGGCAAGAATGAATGGAAGAGATGAAACAGAATCAGAAAGTGATGGAAAAAGGTGAAGGAAAAAAAAAGACAAATGTAGGGCTAAAATGCATAATAAAAGTAACATCACTACTTCATAATTTGATAAAAATATGTATAGAAATTGTTAAAAATGGAAGAACGAAACTTTAGAGTTGTTTCCACTCAAATCAGTTATGTCTGGTTTGTAATCAATTGGGCAAAGATATTTTGAAAGCAGTTTTCAGATTTAATTACCTGTTTAGTCTATTGATGCTAGTTTTTCATTATTAATTTAGAGGCAGAAACGTTTGTCTTTCACTCATTTAAGTGGCCAAATAAAAAGTCAGTTTATCAGAAGAGAGTAGAACTACCTTAACAGCTAGACACTGTTACAGATTTCAAATGTGCACCATCTCATTTGGGTTTTCTTCCACTGACAAAGAGCTCAAGCCGGCTCCCTGCATACAGCCCAGTGCAATTCCATTTCAGAAAAGGTTTTATAGCTGTTAACACTTTCAGCACAACAAATGACAAATCCTTGTCAAATGCAAGAAAAATATTCACAGCAGAGTTCAAGATGATGCACTCCTACTTACACATTTTTGGATCAGGTGGTTCTGGAAGGGGGGCTGCCTCGGGACTGGGAAGCAACTGTTGGACAACAGTATCAGCTGCAGGGGCTGAGTAAAATTGTCCCATACATAATGGCTGCAGCATTCCTGCTTCCAAAGACACCTGTTCAAGAAAAATGCAAGATAAATGTAACCTATAAAAATACCACAATCAAACTGTAAAAAACAGAACCAATTCAACAGGAAGAACTATATAAGGTCATTCAGTTAAAAAAAAAAAAAAAAAAAAGTTCTAATTTCTAAACCAAATATTAAGTTATTTCAGTATTTTCTTCATACTTAAAAAAAATCACTTTTTTTGTAGTTTCCATTTCAATAAAAAACATCCAAACCTAACAGAAGGTACATGAATGTTTTTAAAAGAAGTTGTTGAGGTATCACAGTTTAAAAAATAATTTATCCATTGTATAAAATAGTAATTTTTTGAAAATTAAAATTGGCAATGTTTTCTGAATAACTATTTTTCCATTCAGATGCTTAAATATTTGTTTCTATATTGTTCAGAAGTCATGACATGCACCTTTTAAAGAAAATAAACTTTCTTTTTAAACAAAGCACAAGCAGACAAATTCAGAGCAGATGCAAATCCAAATCTTAAGTTTCCCCATGCAGAACCAATTATAGACACCATGAGAAAAGATAGTTCACCATTTTACTTCTGTTTTTAGGAACACACGGACTGTTACAGTGAGCCAGAAGAGTACTCTTATAGACAGTGAACTATAACTGTCACAGAAATTCAGATACCTCCCATTATACTCAAGAATGCACTAGCATTCATTTGGTATGAAAACGTGTTGTGAAAACTATGTCATCGGGCCACCAAGCTTATTATACTCTGCATGTCAATGACTGCCATATTACATACATTACCATATACAAAGTTCATAAAATGATCTTTTTGGAAATTAAAAAAGTACACATAAACATAAAAAGATATACTACTACATTTTGACATTAAATGTGCAAATACATCAATAAATTATGCCCAGACTAATACATGTCCCAAACAGAGTTCACCATTCCAATTTAATAATGTCCTGTGATGAAGTTCGTTTTGCTTAGGGAAAGAGGATACATTATATAAAGGTCTAAACCTACCAAGTGTCAGACAAGTTTAACTACAAGGTCTTGATTTTTAAAATAACAAAATAAACTAAATGCAGTGTAATAAGATAAAGCATCTAAAAGATAGCTAGTTTAAATGATATGTGATGCTCAAAATAATTAATTTTCCTGCTCATAGAAATGCTGGGGACAAAGAGATAAATGGGTTTGTCCTTCTTAAATTACATACTGCTTCTGTCTGCCAACCAAGTTTTCCTAGACTGATTTTACTTGGTCAAAATTAGACCTCGACCAAGTGTGATCAAGTTTAATTCTGCTGGGTACAGTGTCCACATCTAAGTGCCCTATTATGTATGTGAAAGTGGGGCATTAACTCCTTCGCTGTGCTTACTCCTCTTTTGCATATCTCACAACTCAGTCTGCTTGCGACACCACCAGAAAGAGATCCTTGCATACTTCTGACTCCTGCCTGCAAAGCAGACAGTCGTAGCACGAAGACAGTGAGCCGTACAAACCAAACACAGCTGGTAATCTAATTTTAGGGCAGCAGTACCCAAGCTGCTTTAAATAAAAGCAATGATTTGGAATATTGCATTTGTTAATTCACAAAAGTTGTTTACAAAATTTATTTTATTTCATTTTATGAATAAGACTACTCTGCGGGTACCTAATTTTCCCATTTAGTTTTTTAAAATAGGAGGCCCTATGAACATTTTTAATAGAACTATACTCACAGATTGTCGTTTTGATTGAGGAGTATCTGGACACAGAGGCTGTTCTGCTTCATACTCTGAGTAAAAAGAAGCACAGCATTTATCCAAGAGACTTTAAAAACACTTATTTTTATTCTAAATAAGTATTACTTTCTAGAGATATTTATGTTAGTTTGAAACAATAAACATCAGTATTTTTTTAATAGGGAATCTAAAGTGTTTAAACAAGGGAGAACTTTAAAGCCTCTTGCCTTGGCTTTAATTCAAGTTCAAGGTTCTAAGTGATAAAATAACCCTCTATTGGAAAAAATAATTTTGACCAAAATAATAATTTAGGATATTTTAATGAAAGTAAAATGCATATGCTTTCATGGCATTAATCATCGGTTTTACTAGTATATAGTACTGCTTTTCAACTTCATCTATAAGCAATGAAATGCCCAGGACATTGCTAAGTTCTATTCTCTCCACTTGCAAAAAACAATGCAAAAGCAGTACATGATCCACTTACGTTAGAGTGAATCAGGGTAAGAAAAAGAACAGAGAAGGCCAATAGACCTGATATGAAAAGAAAAAAAAAAATAATAATAATTAAAAAAAAAAGCCACCACATACAGATTACACAAAAACAGAAGACAGAAGACTCTTACAGGCAAAGCAGCAGGTTTACCACTCCACCATTTTAATTATGAGATTTACTGGCATCATCACTTCTGTAGGTAGTGCCTCAGCGGAGTCACATTAGAAAAGAGATTTTATTACTACATAACAAATGGCCATTTTTACGTGAAATACCTACTCTAAGGCTTTGCAAAGCACTAAGGAAGAAAACATCATTTGGACACCACAGAACAACAGAGGTGGAGTCTCAGCTCCTCAACATTTTCAGTCACCTCAGGTTTGGGAAAAAGACCAAGACTATTATTAGAATCAGGTTGTAATAATGTGAGTTTTGCCTTTGCTGAATACCAATGATAATAGCAATAATCCTGTCGCCTCTCTTGCTTTCCCAAGGCAGTAATCTAACTCCCTTGCCACCACAAAGCACAGCACTGGATTCATTTGTGGAGCAGATTACTGCCTCGCCAAACAGAGGCAATGTTGTTATTGCTTCCTCAGGCCTGCACTAATACTTCTGGCCCTACAGGCAGCACAGGACAGAAGCAGGCACCAAGATTACATTTCTGAAAGATGCTGGCCATCAAAATAACGTTAATGATCCTGAGTAAAAACACATTTGAACTTGCTCTCAGCTGCCAGAAAGGGCTTTGTGGGGCAGGAGAAAATTTAGCAAAAAAGGCTTTTTTTTAGGTTGGACAGAATTTAGCAGCAGGGCTTCCTGAGGCCAGAGGCTGCCTGCCCGGGGCAGGCTCTGCTGCCCTGCGCCTCAGCAGAGCTCGGGGCCGGCCTCAGGGAGCCTGTCCCTGTCCCCGCCACCACGGAGCGGCCGCGGGGCTGCGGAGCTGAACCGAACCGAGCCGCTGCCGGTGTGGCCGCCCAGCAGGACACCGTAACACAGCGGGCAGGCCCGGCTGCGAGGCGCGGCCGCGGCGCCCACCTGCGCACAGCTGCTGCCACAGGCTGAGCGGCCGCCCGCCCGCCGCCATGCCGCCCCGCGTCGCTACGGCAACCGCGCCGCCATTACCCGCGGCTGGAGGCGGCCCCGGGCCCGGCTCCCGTTCCCCTTCCGGGGCGGCGGGCGAGGCACATGGGCCGCGGCAGGTGAGCGGCGGCCTCCGCACTGAGGGTTCCCGTGTGCCTGCGGGGCGTGCGAGGGGCTCGGAAGGGGGGCGGCGGGGTGAAATCGCCTGTAACCAGGAGCTGGAGGCGGGTTAGCCGCCCCCCGCGCTGGGAAGCACGCGGTGTCGGGGCGGTGGGTCAATTAAAATGGGGTTGGGGGGGGGGGGGGGGGCAGCACTCGGGTGCGGTGCGCCCCTAAGGACCGGGGCCTTAAAAAAGCTCGACAAGGGGCACCTCAGGAAATCTTGTGGATTAATAATTGGTTAAAAGATGGGAGCCGAACAGGCACAAATAGGGTTTTCAGCAATGGGAGGGAGCGTTGCACATGGGTCCCAAAGGCGTCTCTGCTCTAACCTGTTCGTAGGTGTGAGTGTCCCGAGAAAGGAAGCGGGTAGCAAGGCCATGGAGCTGCAGGCAGGAGCAAGTTCAAGGTGATGGCTGCAGTGCTTTGAAACAATTCTGTGGTACTAATTGGTAGATGAGGTGATGAGAAGTTCAACACGTGTAAATGAAAGGTCATACTTGTGTGGAAATCCACCTTCACTATACTTACTGATTGATTTTATATACATGTATGTATCTTGTTAGGAAGGACTTCTGGAGGGTAGATATTTCTGTGAAAATATGCTCAGCAGCTGTCAAAAAGACAAATAAAAAGTTAACAAAACTAACTAGGACATAACTAAGACAAAAAGTCACCCCTTCACCACTCCAGTAACTATAGTTTCAGTGCTGCTGACAGTTCTGGTTCCTGCCATTGCAGAAAGCAGATTGTCCTTGACACTTTTTTTCCAGTTTTGCAGTCAAGAGATACCGAATGCTTTCAGAATAAAGGAAGACCAAATAGGCTAGGATTTGCATCATTGTGTTGAAGCTGTACACTAACATCTTTATTTAATTTTTTAGAATGACAGTAAAGAGAAAGAAAAAACAAATTCATGAGGAACCTGAACAGAAAAATAAAAGAGTGAAAGGTAGTGGGAGCCAGACTATCATTAACATTGAGAAAGGCGTTCCAAGTGCCATTAAAGCAGAGGATGATGACCGGTTTGAGACAAAAACAAAGGCCAGGAAAAAGGAAAGTTTAAAAGAAGATGAACGTTTAGATCAATTAAATCTGAAGAAGAAAAACAAAAAAAAGAAAGTTGGCTCCGAATTACCAAAAGAAACATGTTCAGAAAGCTTTGTGAATGTAGAAGGCCATCTGGATGTAGAACAACAAGAGGAATCGGAGGAACAAATTAAGATTTTCAAAAAGAAGAGAAAAAAAGATCGACGCCGTGCCTCCTTCTTATTAGAGAGTAATCACAGCAGTGATGAGCTTTCAAATCATTATACAGATGGTACTCAGGGAAATGAACTTTTTTTCAAAAAAAGCAGAAAGAATGTCACTTTGAATTTGAAACTGGGTAGTGAAGTAACTAAGAAAAAAAAGAAGAAAGATGTTTCCTCTTCTGCATTAGAGGACATTCAGGACAATGCATATAAGCATTCTAAAAAAGACTGTAAAAAAACAAACGCAAGCGTTTCAGAAGAAAAAGCTGGTATTGATGAAAGTCATGGAACAGATATTACTCAGAGTGATGAGGAAGGTTGTATGAGAAGAAAAAAGAGGAAGAAGAAGAAAAAGCAGCCTGACTCCTTTTTACCTGTAGCAGGTAATCAGGATATCTGTGGAGTTCATGATAGAACCATTGCATTAAGTGACTTCAGAAAAAGACAAAGAAAGGAAATTACATTCACGGATAAAGAGGAAGAAGAAACTACTGAGAACTCTGAAATTATCAGAAAGACCAAGAAGAAGAAGAAAAACAAGAAAAGCAAAGATGTTTTCTCCTTAATGTGTGAAGATAAGCAAGAAGTTGAGTCTGAGCAGAAAGAACTGTCTGGAAAAAAATACTGGAAGAATAACAAAGATAATAGTGAAGTAACCAAGAAGAAGAAGAAAAAGAAGATTCAAAAGGACAAGGAAACTACTTACTCAAAAGTTTCTTTAAGCAATGACAATGCATCTAACAGCCAAAAAATAACACTATTAGAAAGCAACAAAAAGAACAAAGAGAGCGAAATGAAGCTAGCTGAATGTGCCACAGGGGACATTGTAGATATAGTATTATGCAATTCCAATCACATGCCCTGTGACAAAAAAGGGGAAAAAAAAGTACCACGGGACTCTGCAGAAGAAACAGGTTCAAAAGCAAATATAAAACAGAAAAAAATCAGAGGAGAAGACATGGGAAAAGAGGCATCGGTAAGTTGTAAAGAAGGTATCTGCACCCTCCTGCTAAGGAATTGAAAGCATCTTACATCATCAGTTCCCTATTTTGCAGGCTGTTCTGCCTGTTACACTAAGGTCAATGTGGGCCTCCTCTGGGTTTTTAGGAACAGCACACAGCATCAGATCATCTATTGATTATAGCACATAATATTTGTGAAACAGGAAAGTTATTTTTTATGCCCAGTGCTGTAGTAGTTTAGTGTTTCGATTGTGAAAATACAAAATACATAAATCGTTTAACAGCAAATAGTGGAACAGAAAGAATGCTGGTATATAATTATAAATGTCCTTGTGTCTTTCATTAGCTCTTTAAAAAGTGGTAACAATCATATAAAACAGAATACCAGAGCAGGTATGTAACAGTGGTGGCATGAATACCTTGAACTCCTAGACAGACTCTTTTCCTTGAGACTTTGCTGCTGTTGCTACTGGAACTGTATAGTGTTAGAAACCAAGGGGGGAATTTTAGCCAAAACGTGTTACCTAACTTGGATGAAACTTAAGAGAAAATCTTAAATATAGAGTAGACCCAGAGCATTGATGTCTAAATTGTGATAAAAAGTACTAGGGAACAAACTAAACAAAAACTAGAACACATTCTTAATTTGGAGGGGAAAGAAACAACTATGCAAAACTAGAAATAAATAGATTTTAAGAGCTGTGTGAATTTAACTCAAGGTAAATGGAACCATATCCAGGCTGTTAAAGGAAATCTCATCCAAGAATCCTTGAGTACTGCTATTTCTGTGGTGAAGTAAACATGGAGAGGAACTGATGAATGGGGAGAACAGATCTGTTTGATGTATTTAAAAGATGAAAGATATGAAATACAGGGGTTTCTTCAAAGTTTTCCAAAATTTAGACCATCGAGATGTCTAGACTAGCAGATGCTGTTTTTTTTTTGACTTTAGGTTTCTCCTTTTGAGCTTTCAAAAGTCAGGGTGGTTTTATCGCTGGGATATATCCTTTAATTAAATTTACATTGTCTTTTTGAGATGGTTGGACACTACTTGGATTCTTGCAGCTGCTCACGTGTGTGGAGGCAAGATAAGTCTTAAAATAAGTGACCTTCCTGATGGTGCTATCTAATTATGGAAAATGTAACAAATGCCCTGCAAACTACTGAGGAGAAAGGGGGTAGGGTGATGCATACTTTATTCCTCTTCCCCATATTCAGCTTGGTACATAATAAAAGCTACTTTAGAGAAATTCTCAAGATTTCAAACTCTAGGTAATTTAATTTGTTCTAGAGAAATCTAGTTCCTGCCAGGCCAAAAGACACCACTGCAATAAATGGCTGATCGTGTCAGTCTTGCATTTAATTGTGCCGCAGTCCTGAACCATTTTCTAGGGTACACTGCATCACACACACTGCTGCATACCTTGAAAAATCCTCTGTTGGGCTTCTGAAGCAAGCAGAGTAGCAAGTTTATGAAGAGTGTGTGGAATGCTACCCGCGTCATGTCAGAGATTCATGTTTTCCCCATTGGACACCATTACGGGCAACTCAAAGTAAGGAGGCTGAAATAATCCAGAGAGAGAAAGACAGACAATACAAAACATGTCAGTTAATACAAAACATACACAACATTAACTCTAAGATTGCTGTATGCTAACATACAGAAGTTTTTGAGAAAAGTGAATGTGAATTGATTGCACCTACAGTGAACTCGTCACGTGCTGTCATCACTTCTCAGGCTGCTGTGTGCTAAACCTTGATAGTATGGAGCAGGTGGCGTTCAGTCCCTTTGTTAAAATATGAAAACGGAGCTGACAGCTTCTGAAAATGTTTTGCCAATAATTATTTGTCACTGTTAGCGCTCCCTCATTTTGTAGATGTAACTGCATTGCCTGTAGAACAACACGGGCAGCTTGTACAAGCACACTGGGCTACCAGCCTAGAGTGTGTGTGGGAGGAGAACATATGCCAGCCGTGGGCATCCAAGGCTCAGTCCTCTTTCACTTGAATGAATACTGCCACTGATGTCTGTGGGAACAGCCTGCGGTCTTGAACTTCTCAGTTTTTCTGTAGACATTAGAAGGAAATAACTGTGAGAGTGAGCAAACACTGGTCCATTTGGTTGGCAGGTGCAGTGCTTGGGTGGTCATTCTGGCAAGGACATTACTACTGTGCTTGCACAGGATCTTCTCCCTTTTAAGAAAGCACTCCTAGCTTCACAGCAAAGGTGCTACCATGACATCTGGCATGCCTTGTGTTTAAGAGACTTCATACTGTTAGGGAGTCCAAGGAGAGTCAAATGACAAATACAACAAATGCATATCCAATGTTAAAGGGTCCAGTTTACTTTGATTTTTTTTTGGCTGCAGATAGCATAACCCTTCCTTGTGTGAATATGCTCCCCTTCCAGGAAGTTTGAGGAAGAAGAGACCTGCAAACCCCCTGACAGGGGTTTATATTTGCCATTCAGTGACCTTCAGTAGGTCAAAAACATGCTCTGAATTAGCAAGGAAGGGGGCAAACCAATCCTTCTTGCTTGTCTGCCACTTACCATTCCAGCTTAAAAAAAAAAAAAAAAAATCCAGTGCAGCTGTTTGCAGAATCTTATGACAGTTTTCCTGCTTGTTTTAAGAGATCTGAAAAGACAGTACCAGGCCATGTAGAAGTTGTTTTTTTTTTCTTTTTTTCAGTTAAGAGAGCAAGCTCTCCTCATTGCAGACAGTATTTTCCTTTCTGTAAATGGATATACTTGTGAATGTGTGTGAAATCAGTGTGTAAAAGGTAGCTTGGAAAATGAGGTAAATCATTCATGGCTTTAAATAAAACTGTAAACCCTCAAAAACCTAACAGCAGGTTCTGCTGACAGAAGTATGTTACAAATCTTTTCCTTGTCTTAATGTTCCCTGGCTATTTCATGCTTGGATTATTGTGTTAGCTGTATCAATAGATCTTCCCTTTGGCCACTTTTTTCAGCCTGGTCTAAAGCTTATGGCTCTAATTTACCGCTATCCTGGACTTAAAACTTACCTATTACACTGGGTGCCCAACAATCTTATCCTTAATACAAATTTGGAAAAGAAAGACCAAGGGCAGTGATCTTAAAACTCCAGTCGTTAGGAGCACAAGCTGCTGTACAGCTGCGCTATGGCGAAGAGTTACCAGTAACCGCTTGTGGATTTACCTCCTGCCATCCTGCCCATCCATTCCTGCTGTAGTTGTTCAGTCTTTAACATCAGGTTCCTGTTCCTCACTCTCAAATGTAGAACTATCGTGCTATTTGCTCCCATTGCCAGGGAAAGCTTATGTACGTGTCATGCCTCTCCCCATACTCTCCAGACTGAAAGCTCCTTGAGGACCATCACCTATTCTGCATTTGTACAAGACAAGCACAAACCAGCTGCCTCTCGAGTGGTTTTGTTTATTTTGAGCAGTGGCTAGTGGGATCGACATGATCCAAGCTTGTCACGTGCATTTAGAGGGGCCATTATCTTACCACTGGTTGAATTTTTTTTCCACTCCTTTCTGTCCCCTATTTCAATTTCAGCTCCTACAAAAGTCTTTAATTTGAAATGACCCTGTCTGTAAATGTTACTATATGCGCCAGTAATGTTGGCAGGTCCATTTTTATGTGTGAATTTAAAAAGTCCCCTACCCTTTTTGCTTAAAAAAAAAAAATCTGTTGTGAAAGTTTTCTCTGAGAGAAAATCCCTCTCAAAGAAATGCACAGGTTCAGTTGGCATTTCCAGTTTAGGTCTGACTATTTCTTCTGGCCCCCCAAGTAATACTACTGCATTCCTTACTATTTTTACCGTTTATTCTTGTATAAATTTCTAATTCTAAAAAAATTCAATTTTATAGGAACATAGTGATGATGTAACTATTGTGCAGGAAAAAAAAGGAAACTGTGATGAAGTTAATATAGACAAGGTATGTATGCACTGTATTAATTACGTGTGATTTAAAGCAAATAAGTATTTAAGGTCTACCTAGAATTTGTAACAAAAATACTGCTTCGTTACTGGTCTATGCCAGTATGTCTCTAAGTAGAGCTCTACTTAAAATGTGCTTTACCTCTTATGGGTTAAATCCAAAATGTACAGCTTCAGTCAATGTCAGAAGCTTCTGAGTAGTTCATTTGGTTAAATACAGGTTTCTCTGCCTCTCATCACTGTTGTCAGTTTCAGTGTAGCTGTTACCTGCAGTTAGAAGGAAGACTAAACGTACCTGATACTACAAAATGTCTATTTAAAATACCACAAGAAAAAGCATAGTTCTTAAGCTGTGTGTGAAAGGGGATCACATGCAACTTTTTAATTATCCTTGCAAAATACTGAAGATAAGTAACCATATCATTCTTCCCTCATCTTTTTACTTTGAATTAAATTGTCATTAAACACACTGAAGGCAGTGACTTTCATTGATTTTTCTGCATGCTAGGCGAGGCGGCAGGCTCTACAAGAAGAAATTGATAGAGAATCTGGAAAAACTGAAGTTTATGGTTCCAAAATGCAAACGGTATGTATGATTTTAGACCTTGATCTGATGGAAACAGCATCCCAGAGCAAGTTCCTGAAAAAAACACTGAAAATTGCACAGTTTTCTGTATGCAGCTCATGCACGTGGCTTTGCACCACAGTTTGATTGTAAATTTCAGGTCATGCTATAGAACGAATTACATGCTTGAATGTAAGGTCATGCTATGGAACGAATACTAAGGCAATCTGGGAGCTGACCAGTGAAACTCCACTGTGAGTTGGAATTGTTCAGAGATCTCATTCCCATCATCAGTCCTCAAAAGCAGCATTTTCCCTGGTTCCTCTGGAGAACTAGCCATGGTGAATTGCTACAAAAATGTTTTCTGCTTACTGTGAAATATAAATGATTCTAGGCCATGGACATAGCAATTCAGATAAAATTCAGTGACAGCTATCTGGGAGAATTTACAGACACAGAAATGAGGATGTACATGGAAAGGTGAAAGAGATGATAACTGACACTGCGTCTGTGATACCTACAGGCAGCACTTTCCTAACTTCTGCATCTTTCTTCCACCACTTTGAAAGATGATTCTTTATTCTTTGTTTTTGCATCCTACACTGCCTGCCTCCTGGCAGGTTTGCCATACAATAATGTAGCTGTTCCAACAATGTTCAGCAGAAGTAATAAGATTCAGGAGGAGAGAAAGCTTTGCTAATAAATAAGGATTCTTAGTTGTCTGCAAAACTGTTCTTCAGGAGTGCCAGTTTGCCTAAAAAGTAAGACCTCAACAGAATCCCAGAAATAACTCATGTACATTCTTATGCAGTGGGAGGCAGATTGCCGTGAGCTGTGCAATTGCAACTATCTAATAGTCTGAAATCACTGAGGAAAAATTACTTTTTTTGGCAAGGGATCCCCTTTTTTGGGCTAATATATCATTGTTTATTAGTACATAGAAGAATACAAGCTATGAAAACTAAATCATGAGCTTCACACATAGTGAGCCTGAAATGCTGCAGCAAAACTTCTGTGTAGTGTTTGCTCTCAGTTCACTTAAAAAAAATTACAGGGTTTGACAAGTCGTAATGATTTCTGCATCTGTCTCCCATTCCAAAGAAAGGACTACCATGTGTGTGCTTCCATGACACAGACCTGGGCTTATATGGCAATTTTTTTTTCTTTTATCAAAAGTATTATGGACAACTTTCTTTTATGAGAAGTATTCTGACCTGTGATATTGAAAGATACTCCAGCCCTATATTTCTATAACTTATAAAACCTGCCACAGCTTGCCTGCAATGTTGTATAGCATACTGTGTGTTGTGCTGGCTGTCCAGTGGAGAATGACTGTTTCATGCAAACTACAACTGTTCAGTTGGAAGAATTTCAGGCTCACAAACACACCACTAGATTCATTTTTTCCTTTGATGTAGCCAGATCAGTCTGCTTAATTAATGATCAAGCATTCTTCCATTTAATATCACCCCCAATTTTAAAGAAAAAAGGGAGTAGCAGTTCTTGCCAAAAGTAGTTACAAATGACTGCATAGCTCCTAGCTATAGCTCAGAAGTCAAATAAGATCCTTTGGTAATGAAGCATGGTCTTAAGTAAGCCAAAAGTTCATAAGCTTTCTAAATTGTACCCTGTATCTTGGGTTATACACAAACAAGTGGTTGAATTCTGATTTTACTTGGATGTTACATATAGTCTCAGAAAGGAGCCATTATCTGCAGGCAAGAAAAGAATCCTGGAGTGAAATAGGTAAAGAATACAGTGAGAGGCAGAGTTATGGAAAGAACAAACTGCAATTGAGGTGAGGTTTTAAGAGTATTATGTTTAGTCCTGTTGGTTAAGGGTATGTCTTCAGTTTTTGCACCCTTGCAGTATAATTGCTAACTAGGGGGATGAGAATGCAATTGTTCCTTAATGCATATGAGCCAGATGGAATACCATCTCTTAAATTAATGCAACAAAATAGTGCAGAAGCAACAGCTACTTACGTAGGAAAATGAAAAGTTAACCGTGAAAGTGAGAAAAAAGTAAAACTTACAATTGTCTTAAAGTAAGAGAAATGGTGGGACAAGGTCTGGCACTCCGAGTTAGGGGAACGTTACCCAGAGAGCAGAAAAGTCAGGTTTTCTAAAGACAGAGCGAAAAGAGATTCTGAAAGTGCATCAAACTCTGTCTCTAGGTTAAATGAGCTAATGAAGATGCAGCCATGCATGGTTATGTCATTCTTTAATTACACCCTTCAAGACGTGAATGACTGCTAGCATTGTTAGCCCTGTCAGGTTCTGGTGGCTGGTTGTGTTCTCACAGTGCACAGCTGGAAATTGTCTTCCTTACTCAAGGTGGTATTTTAGTGTTCATCTTGTTTTGTTTCACAGGATACAAAGATTGGCCAGTGGAGTACAGCTGCTTTTCAAAGTTCTGAGAGAGGAATGAAATTCCTTCGACTGATGGGTGGTTTTAAAAAGGGCTCTGCACCTACCCAAGATCTCTCAGCAACTACAAACAAACCAAACATGGCTCTGAACAAGGAAGGGGAGGAAAAATTACAGCAGGCTCTGAAGATGGAATTTGATAAAGCAATGGACTTGAAACAACATAGAAGAATCGGTCTTGGATTTCAGCCTGCTGCCACCAAAAAAGTGTACATAGACAAATATACATCTAGATCTATAAAATTTGAAGATTAGAACTCTGAAGCAATAAAAAGAATGAAAATTAAATGGGTAAATTTCACTTCCCACAATTTTTTTTACTTGAAATAAAATTTGACATGTTCAACAAATTTGATGAGGCCTTTTTAGTACAAGTCTACAGCTCACTGTTCCAGATTATGTGGAGCTGGGTACTCACTTGAACTCAACAGTAAGTTTTTGAAACCTTTACAATATTTTCTTCAGTCAAGAGCCAGCCTCCCTCAAAGACTGAAGATATGTGGACAATGCCTACAAAAACTTTTTTTTTTTTAAATGCTGATTTCATGGGCTTATTTTTAGCTGCATCTTTGTGATTCAGAAGGATTTTAGCATTCTGTAAAATCTTCACATTCTTACACTCAATGAGTGGTTCAAAGCGATGGTTTCTTACTTTGAAGAAACACTCCTGGTATGCCTACAAATTTGACCAGGGGAAACTTAACTCTGAAAGCGATTTCTTAAATATTAGTATCTTCAATATAATAACAAATACTGTTGAACATCCTATTTGTTTTAACTGTGCAGTTTGATTTTCAAGAAGCAGCTGTTATTTGTAAATAGAGCTAAATGCTTTGTGGATAGCAGCACCAAATACATGGATCTAGACTTTCTAAATTATAGAAAGCAAGGTAATTTTAATAACGTGCTTATTGGGTGCAGTATATGTCAGTTTGAATGAAATTTCTAATATTCAGTCTTCCAGACAACCTGCACTCTGACTTTAAGAGTACAAAGTATGAGAGTACATTTGTATATGTTGTATTCAGAATTTTATGGTCCAAAGCAGTCTCAGTGTCTTGCAGGAAGTTACAGAGATAGTGGGAAACTGTCATATTTTGTCACTGTCTGTGCCATCCATTACAGGAGCTACTGTTCCCTAAGTTTTGGTGTAGTTCTAGTTGTTGAGCAGGAACAGGTGATCGTCTCTTGTGTCTATTCCTGCTGTAGTAACTGGCCTCCTTGCAGGGGATCCCCCCTATGCCCTAGCTCAGGTTATTGTCTCTAGTTACCCAGCTCACTGTTTTCCTGCAGTTACCTATTCTTTTTCATAAGATCATGCCTATTAATCTGCTAATTTTCTTGTTCTAAAGCAACCTTACCTTCCACAGTAGCCTTTTCAATTGGACTCTCTACCTGAAAGCAGCTGACTCCTGGGAGAAAATACACTTGCAAAATAGCATTTGTTCCAGTGCATTTTGGGCAACTCCTAAGGGGAAATTAAAAATCACACAGAGGCTCCAGCATAAACAGTTGCCATGAATTCTTTCCCGTACCTGGGAAGGAGATGCTGAACTACTGCCTACAACAGGCTTTGCTTCGAGGAAACCATCACCTTTAAAGTGTTATTTAAAACCACCACTCCGACAGCATGAGCCTGATTTGCACTGGTGCTTCTCAAAGCTGGGTGACTGGCATCAGCCAGCCTTTCTAGTCTTCAGCTCCTGCTTTGCCTCAAGTAGTGGAGGCTGTGTTTTCTGATTTAAGACAAATGCTGAATTCAGGCCCTCAACTGCTTGCCTAGCAAAGAAGTAGTTATAAAGGAACAGGTAGGAAAATTTCAAGGAATGACTTCCTTTTGGGAAGAGTGGGACGGGAAAGCACGTACAGATTTCTGTTGCAGAGCCAGTCTTGGATATGTAGTGACTGGTCTTCTTGCATTGCCACCAGTGAAGGTGCTGAAGGTGGTGGTAGTCCTGGACTTGCCTTTGGATGAGGACTTCTTTCCCCTCTCTGGGATCATATCACATATAAGTCTGTTGCTCAGCTTCCTGGCACCTTGCTCTTGATAACATTATGCACGTGAAAACATCATAGTTTGAAAAACAAGACAGGTATCTGGGGAAAAATAACTGTTCAAGCAGTCAAACTTGCTCTAGCCTGCATATTTAATATATACAGGATAAAATTCAGGTCTATAGTGAGTGAAGTGCTTTAACTAAAATTAGTTTTGCTCTCACATGGAAGTAAGCCAAAAGCAGTTGATTAGAATGGTGGTGCTAGCTTCTAAGCTAGATGTTTTGAGTTTTCTCCAGATAACTAGAGCCTTCTGGATGTCATTGAGCTATTTTTGCACCAATAAAAACATCAGTAAAACATTTGAAAGCATTTCTCATGGCAGTCTTACATCAATAAATAAAGTTATACTGTGCTCAAAAGACAACAGGCAGAAATTGGTGTCTGTATGGTGAAAAGGAACAGCTGGGCCATTCGTAAGCCTGCCATAAGAGTTTCCATTCTACAGAATTTCCATACTGGGTTTGTAGCAGGACATTTGCCCCTGGAAGGCAGTTTCTGCCATACAACTGCTTCTAGTGTGACCCACCTGGCTGTTTAGACAATTCATGGTTCAATACCACTTACCTAGTTTGTGGGTAGAGTTTCCAGGTCCAACAGGAAGAGTTGGCCATGTGCTGTTGAAGGTTGTTTTGTACAGCTGCAGCAAGAAGGAAAGCTAAATTAAACTGAGGCATGATAATACATGCAGTACTGCCGTATCATTGTGTGTGTCCACTGTACAGAATTATCTAAGGAAAGCCAGTGTAATTAAGATGAACACTACAAGTCGGAAAGGTTCTCTATTGAGTGGATACTACTTCATAATTATCTTGTATTTCTGCAATTTTACTCTGCATATGTATAGATACACATGCATATATATAGTTTGTACAAGACTATGTTACCAAAGGGTCCTAGTTTAATTCCTTACAACCTGAACACAAAATGCATATTTTATATGTACCTTGTTTCAGTAGCCACTGAAGAGATGAAAACTACACAAGAACAATGCAGTTATTTTGGGTGCTATTTATTAATAGCCTGCTAACTCCTTGAATATATGGTTCTGGCAAAATTGATTATATGTTTAACCTTAACAAAATAAAACATTTTTGTGCAAATATACATCTCAATATATATGACTTAGCTCATTAAAATACTTACCACTAAGCAGAAGTAGCAATAGATGCAAGATCAACACGATTCCTTACCATGGGACAGAAGTGGCAAGAGTGAAATTTATTAGGAATAAAAGCAGTACATACAGATAAATTACAGAATGGTAAGGTGATAAATTTGTATACACAAAGGAACTCCCCCAGAACAAATAGGTGAGCTGCAAATTGTTTTATTCCGTGATACAGTGTACTGGAGAACATGGAGTACTTTGCATACATTTCCATTTTCCTTTGCAAACAACATTTAAAGATTCCCGCCATTTTACAAAACACCACTGAACTAAAAATGAAAGCATAAACATGTCTGTGAAAATGTATGGTAGAAATTAGAACACTAACATCTCAGCCATTTTTCTCTTTTACTGGAACTGACCAAACAAATGTTGGCAGCATCCCAAAGCAGAAAGATGACTTGGTAGGATTACTATATTGAAATACTGCTTTCTACACAGGAGAAAGACTGTTCTGCAAGCAGGATGAAGTTTGGAGGCTGTGAATTGATCCGTGCAGATTATCTTCTTCCTTTGTCACTAAAATGACAACAGATTAGATTTGGAGAGGCTTTTGCAACCACAGAGGTTCAAAGTACCCTTTTACTGAAACTAAATCGGATTTAAAATGAGTATATAATGGCAGATCTGGAAACAAATTCAGACTAAATTATTGCACTCAGAACAGTTTTACCTGTGTCCAAGTAAATCTGTCACACTGAGTAGAATTAAAATACACCAAATTCCAGTCAAAAACCAGAAGAATCAGTGATTTATAGCCTTGGCTCCATGCTCACTTTACATATGACTCCTTGGAAAAGAGGCATTCATCAGGTTCTGGACTGCAGAGGAAGCCGAAGAGCCAAGTCTGCAAAGTGACTCATCTCAGGTTGTTTGCTTCGTCTCCTGATGTATTCTAGCGTCTTTACCTGGGTGTGAAAAGAAAGGCATTTTGAGATTTTGTGTGTCTTTTCTTATTTCAGAGCCCATCATGTATGCTATGTGAAGACATTTTAATAGACACTCCTGTGATTCTCCCTAAATTTCACTGGATATGCAACTGCTGCCATTTCTGACTCCAGAACTCCTTATCATGTATATCTTCCTTAAGAAAGGCTCTAAAATGCCTACTTTTCAGGTTTATACCATGCAGTTCCTCCACTATATAAAAATGTTCTGTTTTGTTTGAAATTTAAGTTTTCTGTACTGAAAAGTGCAGCACCCAATAATTCCAGGCTCTTTAACACGTGAAATAGTTTTTAAAATGCAAGAAAGATAGTAGACTACTCCAAATAAGATAAGTTGCTTATTCATTAAGAAGCATGAAAAAAACATATTGTTTTTTAACCTAATTTACGCATGTTAAAAAATAAAACAAAAATGACAGTGAGTTGTAAAGAGTTTGTTCAGATTTATATCAGGATTTATATTATATTTTATTCAGATCAAGAAAGTAGCGCAACCTTTTCCCAAATAAGGAGTTGGAAAAGAATCTCTGCAGTATTCCTTACCATAGTCTTGGTGTCAGCAAAGCCATGTTTCTGAGCAAGATTCCAGAGATTCACTGAAAGCTGGTTTAGCTTGTTGTTTCGTAGATCTCCATGAGCTAAAATAGTGTTAAATAAATAAAGTGCCAACTGGCTCTGTCGCTTCAGGGTCTATAATAATAATTAAAAAAATCCTGTATTATTATACAGTCATCCCAGCAAAATTTCTTCAAGTTCACTTACAAGTACAAGGGGCAGACACCTGTTCTGTAATACACAGCAACAACTACAGGCACAGAAATACGGGCAGTTTGTACATCCCATTCAAAATACAACAAGAACCAATAATCACAAACCAACCTAAGTTAACTGCAAAATTATCCAAGACTCCTATATCTCACGCCACTTCAGCACAGCATAGCATGTAGCTCTGACATCTTAAATTCAGGACTTCACACAATTGCGTAGAAATCGCCCTCCCACCAACCAACTTTGATCAGCATGACTTCACATTTTTTCCCTTAATTTTTGTTCTTTATTTTTTAGAGAGACCATGATACATCTAAGACTAGACATACACAATTTCAAATTTTTTCAACAATTCCTTCTATTATTATTTTTTTTTTTAATAAAGACATTTTCCACCTCCTTTCTTCTACTGAAACTTCGATGATACCAATGTACTTACACCATATTTGCATTTACTATCCTTAAAATTGCTGAGGAAGGACCTTGATGAGGACTCGTGCTCTACCCTGGAGGAGAGCCATGCCTTTCAGCCTCTGCAGGGGAGTTGTCAGGCACAGACAATTCTGCACTAAACTTAAAGGTGCTCCCACCCCAAATTGGAGCGAGTGGAAAATAGAAGTAATAAAAATCCTATTGCAGATTTTGCCCATTCCTATGAAATGTTTTAAAAGGCTAGAAAGACAAATGATTGTTGGATGTATCTGAGATGTAGTGTGTATTTATACTGCTTTGCTGCAGCTGTCCTTTGGTTTTGGCTCAAGAAAGACCACTGCGAAAAGCAAAGCTCCATCTTACACAGAAACCACAGCAGAAGGGTAGCAGCTAGATCTGTCAGCTCATCACCTTGATTAATGAATTTAATACTTCACTTTGGCCCTTGCAGTTAAATGTACATTAGGGGTAGTGAATATACAGCGCTCAGATACAAAGCTACAGAGAGAACGAGGCATGGATTGGGAGAGAGGAGTGATAGCTGCAACTCGTGCTCTCCTGACACTGTACCAAGGCACTCACACAGCCTCTGCCCTTTCCCTAAGGAACCGAAAGTAAATTAATTTCACTTCTCACTGCCAGCAGAAGAGAGGTCAGATGCTATTAATCAAAGAAATGGCACGCACTGAGCTATCAGTCCCCCAGATAAATATGGAAAAGGAGAACGCTGTGCCATTAAAGAACTGTCTAACAAGAAAAGAGGACGCAGGATGCTCCAAACAAGAAGCAGAAGGCTGATACAGTACGTGAGCCACACGGCAGTACGTGCCGAGCAAATCTGACACAGCAGAAACCACACGTGCACACACACACATGCAATGCCCAGAGCTGCTCAAGGCCCCAGGAGAAGTTCTCTAAGCGCTAAATTAATTACATGGAACTACCAAGACAACAGGTCTTCCTCTAACAGTTACCTACTTTGGCAATTTCTATCCCAGTAGCTCCTAATCTGGTTTACAGACTAAAACTACCACCATTAGTAGGGAGTGTTGAACTGCACTCCTTACCAGCCAGAGAAACACCATCAGTCTCATCCAGCAGTAACACAAAGAGCAGAAATGCCACTCGGGAAGTCAGTAAGAGTAGCAGCAGTTGTCAATGCTTAAATATTACTACAGTATTTCTCTTTTAGGACTAACATCTTTGGGGGAAAAGCAGATACTGCACACCGCCTGCTAGTCCAGTGTTTGCCACATTATTCACAAGGCAGCCTCCCTCCTTCCACATTCACCATATATGCTGAATTAGCAAAATGAGGTGTTACCTCTATATTTTTTCCCATTGACGCCTGTGCATCTTCTGCTGAAAGTCACCTTCAGAGAGGTTCCTGGGAAGCAGTGGGCTGTGTCCTCATAAGAAGTGGGACACTTACTTTATTGGGCAGGTTGCAAAAGCAGCTCTACTCAAGGAGCCCAACTCTCAGCTACTGAGGTTTTCTAGGCAGTACGAATGCAAACGTGCCACCCATTCTTTAAAGTGAGGATGACATTTTGACAAATTTGAAACGTGTACTTCTAAAAGATCTAGGAACACGAAAAAGCTGGAAGAGCAAGACGCACACTAACTCATCGTACTGGGGGCAGGTACAAGTCACTGACAGGATCCTGGCATCCTGTCACCAGTCACACAACGCAAGGCAAAGGGAGAGGGAGGCAGTGCAGGTATGCACTAAATCCCCTGTGTCTGCAAACTAACAAGAGTCAGACAAGGCTTCAGGTGACGATGAGCAGCAATGTTTGTGCAGCACAGCACCGACCTCCAGCCCAGCACGCTGCTGAGTCCACTGGCCTCACAGAGACTGAATTGCGGGTGGCACTCCAGCTCAGGAGGAATTTACAGGCAGCAAGGAGAAAGGAACAGCTCAGCTATTTGGCAACAACGCACGCCATGGGACTAACAATTCCCACACCAAAAAGAACTGCCAGCCTTTAGGCACTGTTTTCCATAACTCACGGGATAACGCTGATGACTATGAAACAAAATAATACATCATCCCATAACGTGATCCCCCATATCCCAGCCCGTCCAAAGTGCAAAGTCTAAATTTCATACAGCTTATCAGATAAAAATGGAATCTTTCATAAAACAGACAACGTAACTGTTTTTCATGGCATGCTGGCTAGTGCTACAAACACACATTCCTGTCTTTCAGAGAATTGTGCCAGACACCTCCAACATAAGGATACCATGAGCTTTCTGTTGGAAAAGCCTTTGGGCATTTGGATTCGTTGCTTCCTCGGAAGGTAAATCTAGTCTACTGCTGCTCCCATGGACAGCTTTAAAACAACTGGCTCAGAGAATTGGTACCAGTCCATCTGTGGCAGCACAGCGCTCAGCATGGGCTGCAAAGCTGCTTCAGGGTACTAAATATATCGGTCTAGGCTGAGTCTCCATGCTGATATGGCATCTGTTTGCTAGGATTACCAGGGCTATCTAGCCAGAAATTAATTCCAGCACCACTGTGAAGCTGGTGGTTATATCCTTGTGATCCACATCTAGATATGCCTGAATAAAGCCTTGACAGGCAGCCTTGCCCTTCCTTACAAGCTCTGATGGGAAGCCCTCTGGGACCTCGTAACATCTGTTAGTTCACTGGAAAGAGCAGGAACTGCATCAGGGAGGTCAGGTTGCCTTACACAACTGCCCTAACATGGGATAAATGACGCCCCTAGCACAAACAGCAGCTCATGCAACGAGTTCATGTATAACAAAAGGGAATAATGACTTGGGCAGAGAAAGCAGCAACAACCAACACTGCTCCTGGGAACTCACAGACCATCCAAGAGGATGTGTGGCCCCTATTTCACCACTTTTCCAGCACACTAGGATGATCATAAGAAAAAGTGCCTTGTTTTGGATACGATCCTTAAAAGAGAAGTCCAAAAGCACCCCCTGGAATACTCAACTGGAGTACAAGTGGCAGTCCCTGCAGGCTCAGGGGGCAGTAATTCACCTTGTAGCGAAGGCAAGCTAAAATGTTTTATTCCCAGCTCTTAGACTGCCACCATGGTTGGTTCATCGCTATTTCAAAGTCATTAATTGATTTTTAAATCTTTCACTGTTCACGGTGCTGCTCACATCAGCTACATTTCTCTCTCTAAATGTAACCTAAAAAAAGTTGTGCTCCGTGTGGAACTTGAGGCTTGCGGAGGACTAGGCCATGCTTTCCAAAAAACTATACTCAGTAATCCTGCTTTGGTCCATTAGCAAAATCACGATTTATTTTGGTTTCCACCATTTATCTTACAAGCATGCAGAGGCAATGTTCCCAATCAATCTATTCCTAGTCTTTACATTCCACCAGTATGTGGACAAGGCTGTATTAAAAACAAGTGGAGTGGCTGTGTGCTAGCTAGCTACAGTTCCTCGTGGCAATGCACCCATCCTTCTTGTTGAGCCAGCTGCAAATGAGCTGCAAACATGCCAAAACAGGCACCTCCACCAGCTGCAATGTCTTTTGGAAACTGCAACAGGTAAATTCTCTTGCTTCCCTCTTCCCAAAAGAGGAACAAAATGTTTAACCACCTTTAGAGAATCCTGGCTGAGGACACACAATCCTTCAGGAAGAGCAAGCTCTTTTCAATTTAAGGCACACCCACACACAAAGGAAAACTCTGTCCAACTCTGCTTGTTGGTCAGTGCTCAAACACATGTGAAATCAACTGAAGTTTTATAAGGTTCATATTATAAACCTAAGTTAGCTGTGTTGGAAGGAGAAGCCTCCAAAGGATACCCAGGAATTGCTTTCTCTTGCTCCATCTCTATACTTGCTATAAAAGGTCCAGTATCTATCACATGGCACATGGGCAGACCGCCATCCTAACACGGCGCTGGCACAGCAACAACCACCTGCTCTTAATGTTTTGGATCAAAAATGGCATTTGAAGAAAACATGCTCCATCTGGACATTTATCACTGAGCAGCGAGAGGCCAGGTATTTACATTTCTAAGAAACTGGAGCTTAAGATTAACCTTCCACCCACCCACATAAGGTAGTGAGAGGAATCACTGATACATACTCTTGTCACCAGGAGCAGCTTGAACTTTACAGAACTGTCCAGAAGTGAAACTTTAGTTCAAGCACTGCAGTGTAGATGAAGGATACTTTAATAATGCAAAAAGATCACACTGTGTTAACATCAGATGCATTGTTCTCCTCCAAATTGCCATTTGGTGAAAGCATTTTATTGTGAGAAAAATTTATTTTCCTTTATGGCTTTTAAAGGAAACGAACCAATAAAAACCCAATGAAATCAGAGGCTTCTTCATTTAAATGAGCAGCCAAGCAGATGAACAATAAAAGGTCACTAACACCAAAGCAGTCCAAATGCCACAGTGATTTTATGATAGGTGCTGCTTTAGCACAAAGGGAGGTCTCTTTGACAATATTCTCGTCACCTCTATTTCTTCAGCAACAACAGCTTCCTCGGGGAATTATTCATTCTTACATGGCATTTTTTTACTGAAATCTCTCAAGGACTTTTACACAACAAAACAAAATAAATGCTCCCCCTTGGTAAATAGGGATGGACATATGAGTAAATCCAAGACCACAGTGACAAAGGTAGGGAAGGATCTATATCCATGCTGCTTAGCTTTAAATCCAGTTTTCTATGCAACAAATGCATCCATGAAATAATACGGAATCTCATCGCTCAAAGTACTAAGCTTAAAAGATGAAAAAAGCCTTTCAGAAACCACAGATTTGAAGCCTTGCAAACATTTTCATCTACATACTCCATGTAGGAATCAGAAGCAAAACAATACCTAATATACAACCCAGAGTCCTAAGCAATGTGTCTTTTTTGCTGTTATTGTTCTGGGGAAAAAAATGCCACTCACTGTGGTCATACATACAGTGATGTAAAGGCATTACAGCAAAGGTTTTCTTTATCTTACATCTCTACGGTCTTTTAAGAAAAGACAAGTATGACAGTAACAGCAGTGAAAAGGCTCAACTTAGTATAGTGGTCTCCAAACATGCATCGCATCATACATTCTGTAGAGGTAAACACTACAGGCTACTGTGCGAACAGGGTACTTTAAAAGTGCCATCAAATTATTATCTCCTACCTTCCCATTTCAGCCTACGAGCTGCTAGATTGCAATCAATACAGAGTACTTTGGAAGGAGCGATTAGGAAGCTGTGGAGTGGCTCAATCTCAGAAACACGTATGCTAACAGAACAGTAACTTCTCATGATTTCAGTAACACTGAAAAACAACAGTTATCTGCCTTTCACACCCAGTCAGTTAAGCTATATTTGATCCTTCAGGCCCTCTGAACTCCAGTAAAGAAATCCAATCAACTACCAAAAGACTTTTCGTTCTCTTAAATTGAATAAATATGACCTTGTACTAACAACAGGGTAAAAAATAAACACATTTTCCCTCCCTCTGCACTTCTCATCCTAGTGTCTGGGATCCAAAGCTTTTCCAAATTAAAGGAGGTTTCCATTGTATTTGACCCAGTAACAGACTAACAATGAATTCTCATTTTGTTCGTTACAGAATTGGACATTTTCAGAAACTGTTAGCTGTCAAGAAAATATGGTTTATTTACGCAGAGAGAAAGGTGACAGCCAGGAGGAAACAAGCAGGATGGACAAGGAGCAGATCTTATACAGCAATCAAAGGAATGGCTGTGGCACTCAACTCCAATTCTCTAGCTTAGGCCAATGATTGCAACATGGAGCTCAGCTCATTATATGCAGAAAGACCCTCATAATGAAAAAAAAAAAAAAAAAAGTTATGCCACATTGAGCATCATTTTTCCATAACCCACACTAACTGCCTTGAGTCCTAGTATAATTTAAAAAAAATTAACCTCATTATGCTGCTCAGCAGACACCATTCTGTGCAGAATTGCATTCTTTGGCACACTGCCACAATCAGTAGGACAGAACCTCTGACATTTGTCACCTCTATCAGACTATCCAGGTACAGCATATGGTTAAGCAGTTAACTTTAGTCTGTATCTTAAAACATATTATAAACGCTACATGATCTCTTTTGCATCATTAGATTTTTCTACCCTAAGTCTGCCTACATGATCAATTCCCTTTTTTAAATAAGTAAAACTAATTCCCTCTCATTGTAAAGTTCCCAGAACTTTCTAAAAGACCAATCCTGGTCAAAAAGGTGGTCTGTTTATTCAATTTTAAAGTAATTTTAGTTGTACATTAAATCCTGTTAAACTAAGGACATACCTCTTCCTTTCCAAGGGTTTTGAGATGATCCAGGATCTGTGCTATCACTGTTTCACACAGTTTATTAATTTCAGCCAGGAACTTGGAGTCTCCACCATACAGCGTATCATTGGAATCAACTGCAGAGACAAACTGAAGCTTAAGTCTGGCTAAAGAGCTATGCATTTGTTTGCTACTGAAAACACCAGCAATTTATAGAAGACCAGATTTGGAAGTTATAAAATGACCCTCCTCTGTGAAATGCAAACAAAACTAATCTTATTTAAGTGACTGCCACTTGGTTCCCTACTTGATTTTAGGGAAATTCTTTTCAGCATAACGCTGAAAAGAATCTCCTAGCTAAAAGCCAGTCCTATATTCCTGGATGCTGCCAGGTCCAAAAATGACTACTAGACCCAAATGCAAAGCAACAACTAGAATCAATTTTCACATTTTCCTTGCTTTCCTTAGTCTAGAAGAGTTTAGGCATCATCTTCAATGGCAGCAGGACTTGGCCAAACAGTTAATGTTTTACCGAATACAAACAACAAGATAGTCAAATCATATTCTGAGAACTACCATTGTTAATAAATGCAAATGAAACACCAGTGGTATATACAAATCTTGATACTTTAGACTGAAAGAAAACACTTCATACATACAAAGTCTTAATATCTACTTGAAATGCTTATGTTTCTAAGTATTTGCATCACCATCACCATAAACAAAGTAAACCACTTTTCACAAATTCACTTCAATAATAGACTAGACATCTGCTTGGCAGCCACCTCCCATGGTTATTTTAAATCCATTTCCATAGGAGAATAATCCATTGTATAACATTTACTACCGCTGATCTTCATTAGCAAGGTACAGCAATAATGCAAATTGCATGGTGGAACACACAATCCAGGATCACCCTCATGTATTACCTTTATCTACATGGTAGATATATGTTTCTTGAGTCATTGCAGACAGCAGATGCAAAACATTAGTATAAATCCTGACTTTGTCATCGCTGTTATCCTCCCAAGTATAATCCTGGATCACATTTAGTAATCCTCGCACAAGAAATAACACTCCTTGTTCTGGGTGGTCCTATAGAAAAGAAAAAAAAAAAATCAAAAAACAAAACCCCAATGAACCCCAAAACAAAATGAGGATTATTAGGGGCCATTTGGTATTTTAAAGTCACAAGATTAGCTCTAAAAGAGCAAAAACTACAATACAATCAAAGGTGACAACTCCTTTTCTGAAGTGTGCTTCCAGTAATTTCTTTTATAAAAAAATACGTTCCAGTTTCATTCTAAAATGACCATTTGATCTATAATAATAAACCTGATCTAGACAGCCTCCACAGACAAACTTTGAAATGCTTTGTTTTCTATCCATGGGGGAGTAGTGCAGAATTATCAGCTTTTTAACAGCTTGGCCTGTAAAATTACACACTCGCAGTAGATTTTTTTAATTCAAATAATGTCAGTAAGTTACAGAAGCACATATATTACTCATATAATTATGAGTTTTAGAAGAACACCTACACTGGGAAGTCAAAGTCACAGACAATCAACAATCTTGGAATCAAAGGAATATAATTATAAAGACATCTGCTTTATATAAACCATGATTTTTTTTTTTTGCAAGCAGTTTTTGATACTTGCACCCAGCTTATTTCCAGCTCACAGCTGGTGTAATGACACAAACGTTTCTAAGACAAGTCTCAGTTCACTAGGGATATTTTCTTGTGATTGTCTACCCTGCAAAGTAAACAGGAGAAATTATGGAAACTGATTTCTGAAGCCTGGTATCTCACTGCAAGTTTTTCATTACTGAATCTGAGAGGTTGGATCTCCCTCCTCCAGCTATCTGTTACTAGTCTGAGTCATTTCTCAGAGGAGCATCCAGTTCTGACACAAGTTTCCTTCAACATCTTACTTCTCTAGTCAGTGGACTACACTGACACATTGCGGTGGCAATGAGCCTTTCCCCTTTAACAACACAGCACCTCCACGTTGCTGAAAATTCCCCTTTCCACTGGAAAAAGGAGAATAAGCTTCTCTAATTATGAGGATTCAGACAGTAACACTATGCTGCTTCACTGAACATGTAGTCAAAGAAAAGGGAGAATAAAAGAGGAAACTGTGAGGAGGAAAGGCCTACTTGCTTTGATGGGAAAAAAACAAACAAACAAACTTCAAACTTTAAAACAAACAAAAAAGCCACAAGAAAAAAAAATAAAATAAAATGCCATGATACTAAACCAATCCTTGCAGGGAAAACAGAATCTTCTCAGAGAGGGCTAGAGTTGTTAACAGAAGGAGGTAAAATCTTCAAGTGTTTGGTTTCTATTGCAATGAAATCTTGTGAGACAGAGGCCTCTCCTCCTTCTCTAAGGTCAACAAAATACCTTGGTTATGTAAGTTTTATCTCAGATCTTTCAGGTTAGTTTACAATTCTTCCTCATCTTTTAACCAACAATGCTGCATTTTCTGGACTTGTGGTGAGGCATTTTTTGATGACACATGGAAAGGAAAATCTGGAAGACTAGATTCAATAAAGATTAGCTGCTAATACACCCATGGCTTCAGCGCACAGCGCTCTTTGGCCAAAATTGTGAGGCAGCACACTCCAGATAATGCTCAAGGAACTTGACATTTTTGTCTCATTGTACAATAAAGAGAGAACTTCAAATTAAACCAGAATCTACAGTAAACTTTTAAACAGGAAAGTCGACTAGGCTGTGTGCTATTTATATACAGCACACACACACAAATACACACACACACACAAAGTGACTTACCGGAACAACCAATAATGTGGAAAAAAAGTTACAAAGGAATTCCAAGAGGAAGGCGTCAGAAGGTCGCATCTTTCCATCGATACTGATCATTTTTGGCACTTCAGGAACAAGGCTCACTGCAGCTTTGAAAAAAGCATCAGCTACAAAATAAAAATATAGTTGCTCTATTATCACTCCAACTGCTATTGCACTCAAACCTATGATCTGATGGTTGCTTACAGTTTGTTTCAAATAGACTACAGAAAATGACCATATGCTTAACTGTAAAGAAACTCAAGACTCAGCAGTCAAAATCTGTAGTAATTCAAGCAATGCTGTTTTTCCAACAGAAGTTCCTACATCACTGGAGATTTCTGAATTTAACACTCTTCTACTTTGCTTAACAGCTGGACATTGTTGTTTCAAGTATATGGCATATATGGAATAAAAACAATAAAAAAATAAAAACAAAATAAAATCACACAATTCAAAATAAACTTATCTAAAGAAATGCTTGTGCCAGAAAAATGGGGAACCAGAAGGGCGGTGGGGTTGTACATATTAGATCATGCTAACTTGTTCACTAATCCATTCACAAAGGCTGTTAAAATTCTAAGGAAATACAGTCAACTTAATCCTACAGGAAAAAAAAAAAAAAAAAAAAAAAAAGCTGGTAGCATTAATCATAAACTGAGTAGATGTTCTAAGTTAATATTTTCAAACTAAAACAATAAGATTTTTCCTCTTACCATAGAAGAGCAGCTATATACGCTAAGAGTTCATAAAAAAAAAAATCTGACAGCAGCATTCTTTTGCAATTTCTTGGCTACATTTCAAAACATCCAAGACCCATTCAAGTTATTTAGTCATATTCCCTTTCCAGATGTTTAGTTATATAATTGGAAGCATACGTCAGAGTTAATGCTGTATTCATCTTTATTTTACAAGAACACAGACCAAAGCCATGAAACCAAATTTTAGCAAAGATAATTCTTGGCAAAAGACAAGAGGTGTTAGGCAGGGATAGAGAAAACCACTAACAAGCATGCATGGTCATTTTCAGGAGCAGAGCTTGCTCTGGAAAAATTCATTTGAACACATGATACTCCAAGCAAATTTGCTAAATATAGTACCATCTGATAGCTAATTTAAGCTTATGAGGAATACCAGTGAAACATGTGCTTTGGAAAAACTAATTCTTCTGACTCTTATTTCGCTTCAGCGTGTGAGTGTTTGAGAACTTCTGAACTTCTCAGTGCCTGCATACAGACTCCTTCACTCAAACCTCATATTTTCTTTTATCTTGCACATTTAATTTGAGGTGAAGGAATGTTTTTTATTTATTTCAAAGAACATATTAGTTTACACAGGCAACCCAAAGGAAGGTAAGTGATCTGTCCTTTCCTTTATTAGAGGAAGGGAAGCAGCAGCAGATGTTCGTTCTAGCTCAAGTAAATGAATTGCTATCATTTCCACAGTTGTCTCTGCAGAAAAAAAAAAAAAAAAAAAGAAAAAAAAAAAAAGTACGTGCCCACATCACCATATAATCAGAACATATGACCAGACAAATGAGAAAGCATGTCTCAGAAAATAGTCTGCATGCCAAAGCATGCATGTCTGTGCAGGGAACTTGCCTTCTGAGTTGTTTTGTAAGAGGACAGGAATGATCTGTGCAGCAGTCTCCACAGCGAAACAGAAGAGCTGCAGAGTACCTCACACCTGCTCTCCCAACCACCAGAGTCCTAGCGGTTCTCCTCAAAACTTACCTCAGCCCCAAACTAAAACCTCTTGTCTTTGCTATGAACAACCACAATTTGACCTGATTTACTCCTCTTGGCCTCCTGACATTCCTGAGAATAAGAACTGCCTCCTCCCTGGTTGAGATGAGCTACCTCATTAGATCTGCTGGTGACGGCAGCACTCCCAGCCCCACTTCAGTGGCTTGCCGGGGATGAGGAGAGACCTGTACACACCGCAGACAGCTCAGCAGTCCCTGTCGTTGCAACAAGATCCTCAGTGCTTCCATTATCTTCTTCCCTACCCACAGCAGTCACAGGGCTGCTGCATCCCTGCTGTCTCCATTTGACTGCCTTCCTCTCAAACTCACCACTGCTGCTTGGTTGCATCCACAGAGCCCCCTGCAAGTACTCAAATATTGTCATGCCTCAGCACAAAGGCAACACTGCAGGGCTCTGGCTCCCTTGCTTTGGATTCTCCTTCTTTGCCTCGCCCTCTATGACCCCAATGCAGCAAGGTAAGCCAAAAAAGCAATACAACATAAAAGCAGTTAGTTGCATTTTCTATCAATGACGACATTTTACTTAGGCACATCCAGAAGTTCTGGCTAAGGGGCATACGTTCATTCTGTTGAGAGTACTGCCAGCCTTTGCTAACCACAAAATTGCCCTTGTGCCGGAACACCTAAAGCATACACAACCAAGGTACGTGCGCTTCATAAGAAGCAAAGAGAAAGTGAATTTATGTTAATGCAAAGGTTTTATTAAAGATTTTGCAGAAAAGTAACTGTCTGCCAAACACTACCTCCCTATTGTTTTGTGAAAAAGTGACAGAGCATGTATCACATGCTCCAAGTTTGGAGTAAAAGTTCATTTAGTAAGTTGTCATGGAAGCACTGGCTATTTTCTTAATAAGTATGAAAAAACATCAGTATTTAATTCTGAATTACATCAATTATGAGGTTATGCAACAGTGCTTTCTCTGCATCTTTTAAAAGTCAATTTATAGAGCTATTACTGTAGACATACTTCAAGATAAAACCATGCACCAGCTTTTCCTGGTTTCCAAAAGGTGCAAGAAGCAATCTTAAAAGCACCAAAAAAGCCACAGCGATGTTTTGTTCTTGATTAAAAACAAAACAAGAAAAAGATGAAAAAAGGTTCTTCCAATGAGGGATGCTGTATTCTTACCTGCCAAAAGTAGGATCCTGCTTCTAAAGTGAACCACTGCTAGGTTGGTTAAGGGGAGAGCAGCCTGTTCATTACAACAAATCATCATGATAAAGTCTTCCCAGACTGCTGTTAATATCTTGTGCAGTGCACCGAACATGACAAACTTCACGCTTCGCTAAATTTATCCTTTCAGTGCAGCTCCTTCATTTGGGTTGACCATAATCCTATACATCTTTCCCCTGAGCTTACATGCTGACCTTCAGGCTAGGGAAACTTACAGTCACACCCAAGACAGCACTTACAGTAATATTCTGCTACAGAAAAAAACAAGTGGGAATGCTGTTAATGCTTTGCTCTATCAGTATTCATTATGGTACCTACATGCATGTTTGTTTAATTATACGCAACCACAAAAATACACTCACTTCCATATATTTCTATGTATCAATCTTTGCATACAAAAAAATTAGCTTCTTGTATTTTCTGCATCTAAGAAAGACAATTAAATGGTACTAATTGAAGACTGCAGGCAGAAAGAAAAAAAAAAAAAAAAAAAAACACCAATAAAATGGTAGAAACAAAGCCATTAGAGATGGGAAAACAATTAAGCTCCTGAAGTATGCCCTCAGTGAGTAAAAGTGAGTAGGTCTGACATACCTACACAAACTATTTTTAGTCCCAGATACAGTTACAAAAGGCTAAGTCCATCCAAAGGACAAAAGCAGGGACCATACAACATCTTCGGCATCCCCTATCACCTTCATGTCCTACAATACTGTTAAGCCAACCCTAATACTTCTAAAGTTTTGCTTCCACATCCAATAGATGTTAGAACTTCAATGAAGCCTTGTACTGTAGTGCAAAAATGAATGGCAAGCACGCAGGGTTTTTCACTGCTGTTGTTTTTAAATAAATTAGCACATCACTGGTTTGATGACAAAGCACTGCAAACATTTGGAACTCTCTTAACATTGCTGAGGTCACTCTGATAGATTTCCCACTTTATTGAAATGTGTTCTGCCCTTGAGCTATTGAGTTACTGAACATTTCCAGTACTGAAACCCTCTAAACATCACTCCCAATCCAGAAACTACAAAGAATTATTTGAAGTAACAAAGATGAAATAAGAAAATGAACGCACTGCTGTTTGGTGAACTGGAATGTACCACGTTAATCCATACTATGAATTAACCACACACAGAGATGTAATTATGTGGATGAAGCTTGCTACTGCCAGTTTGAGGAAAAGCTTGATTATAAAACTGATTTTCACAAGGCCTTAGTACTTCCCGACAAAGGCACACAGAGGCCTGATGTTATACAGGGACATCATACAGTCGGACCAAAAACACTGTAAAAAATGTTTTATTTTTAAGCTGTAATCAGTAAGCACATAAACAAAGGACATAAAAAATACAACCACAAATTTCAGCCTGCCTCTCTAAATTCCATGTAATCTCTAAAGACTGTACAGTAAAATATCATCAGTCTTTATAGAGAACACCACTAGTTTAAAAAACAAACAAACAACAAAACCACCACCACCAAAACCAAACAAACAATCAAAAGCCCCACCATGATACAACATTGAAGAGTCATGGTTTTTGCAGAGAGAAATCATTCCTCAAACCCCTGAAGTTGTCCAAAGAACCTGGAAGTCTGTGTTAAGCGATCCAGCCAATGCAAATAATTGGATGTTTACAAAGCTTTTAAAAAGAAAAATAAGAAAAAATCCTACCCTAAGGTGACAAAGGATAAGAAGGAAGTCCTCTTAAGGATTCATAACTTCATAAAGGATGGGGTGCAGGGGGAAAAGAGCAGGAATAAGAGTTTTCTAAGTGGAGTGAAATGACTATTGAATTCCTTAAGCTTCTGCAGAAAGATACATCCTTCCGATGAGCTGGGAAGAGCAGTGGATAGGGAGGTGACAACATTTGCAGAGTACTCCGGAACATGACTGCAAGGAGTTGCAGATGGAGCTCATGATTCTGAGCAATAATGCAGCAGATGAAATTAATATTAGCAAGGCATGTGGGGAAAGAAACAGCACTTGCTATTACTATAGAAAGATAAGCTCTAAATAAGCTATTTACACTCATGAAAGATTTTGGAGTCATTATGGTTGGTTTCCTGAAAAACACACCCTGAACAGCTGTCAAAAAGGCAAGCAATTATAAGAATCATTAGGCCAGTCATGGAAAACTAAAGTGTCGTTATATCATTTATATAGCTGATGTGCTTTTCTACCTACAATACAGTCCTGACCTTCCCATTTCCAAAAGGATAAAGAGAAGATTAAAAAGGTGCTACGGCATGGATCTCTTTCCTCATTAGAAAAGACTACAAGGACAAAAATTCTTCAGGAACCTATCAACTTCAGCTTCTCATAGGTAATGAAGAAAATGAACTGAGAATGATTGATGTCCTCAAAATATCACTAGTAGATCAGCTGCACTCACATTTCAAGAAAATCCCCCCAAAATCCCTGTGAAGTACATTTCCAAGTAGCACGTGACTGTGGAACTCAATCCCACATGAAGTTACAAAGGCCAAAAAGTAAAAACTGGTTACAAATTGAAATTCATAAGGATTGATCCATCTGTTTTAATAAATACCATGGTCCCCAGACACCCTGCACTGAAGGCTGTATTTAGACCAGCTGCAGCTGAAGGCTAGGACACATCATGCTGCACAACCACCCCATGCAGCGACAAAGGCTCAGGGAAGAGTGGCTGGAAGCTGCCTGGCAGAAAAGGACCTGGGGGTGCTGGTTGGCAGCCGGCTGACCACGAGCCAGCAGTGTGCCCAGGTGGCCAAGGAGGCCAAGGGCATCCTGGCCTGCATCAGAAGTAGTCCAACCAACAGGGCTAGGGAAGTGATGGTCCCCCTCGTACACAGTGCTGGTGAGAGCACACCTTGAATATTTTGTTCATTTTGGGGCTGCTCACTACAAGAAAGACATCATGTTGCTGGAATGTGTTCCAGGGGATGGAGGGGAGACCTCATCGCACTCTACAACTGCCTGAAAGGAGATTGCCTTGAGATGAGCATCAGTCTCTTTTCTCAGGTGACAGGTGAGAGGACACGAGGAACTGTGCCAGGGGAAATTTACCCTGGATATCAGGAAGGATTTCCTAATGGAAAGAGTGGTCAGGCACTGGAGCAGGTTGCCCAGGGAAGTGGTGGAGTCGCCATCCCCTGCAGGTGTTTAAGAGATGTGCGACGTGGCACTTCGGGACATGATTTAGAGGACTTGAGTAGTAGGTGATGGTTGCGCTTGATGATCTTAAGGGTCTTTCCCAACCTAAATGGTTTTACAGTTCTATACAACTATTGTTTTTCCTTCATGTTCCTGGGAAGTCCTCAAATCTAACTGTAACTCGAAAAAACTCTTTAGCTTCTTCTTTCTTTAAACTCTTTATGTCAAATCCTCTCTATTTATATTCTTCACATCTATAAAGATTTTAGATTAGGTAGGAAATTTTACTAATAAAATTCTTCTCTAATATTACCGAGAAAGTATGCTAAAATATGATATGGGTACGATTTTAAAATACTCACTACTAATTCCATAATACTCTTTCTCCAACGTGTGGCTGAAGCCTGGCATGTTTAGAGAATATTCATGGAAAAGTAACATTTTCTGAAGCAGAAAACAAATTAATTTTGCAATCCACTAGTGAAAATGTGTTCTGGTTCCATTTAAAAAACAGCCCAATGAATATTTAGACGTATGTTAAGCACTGTATGCTTCAGAATTAAAATCTGCATTTGTTAAAGCAAATATATGCATCAGTTGATTCTGGGGACAGACTCTCCATTTTTATCAAATTTTTGTTTGACAACATTATGTTTTAAATAAGTCACACAGAATCAATTTAATTACTTTAATTCTGAAGCGAGACAAGGATTTCACAGGCCTTTAAGATGAAAACACCACTCAACATGCATTACCAGAAAGTTGCGTCATTTCTACCCACCTGCTGAATGCTGTGACCAATAATTAAAATCATGCTGTCTGTTCTTTGACAGCCAAAAGCAGCATTTCCACAGGGAGGAAATATGTGCAATTAAAATAATACCTATGTCTCAAAATCCAGAAGAGTGACACAATGAAGCATGCATTTAATCTCAATTTAGTCCAAGCACTCCCTGTGACAGAAAGCATGACTGATGAGAATTTATTATTCTATGCTGGCAGCGTGCCTCTACAAAGCACAATTCTGTGACTCAGTTAAATAAAAAATAAAAAAAATAAAAAAGAGAAAGCGCACACAATTGCTGTAAAATCTAGTGTCCTTCTTCCCGGGGTGGGCTCTTAATAGGCTCTCCAGAGATGCAAGTAACGGATCCAGGACAAAAAAAAATCCCCTAAAACTTTCTGTAATTATAGATTCATTTTTTTTAAAGCACTCCTTGTGAGTTGGAGACAAAAGAGATGGTATTCATATTTAATACATTTTGAACAGCATACCTGGACAGACATCCACCTGGGTGAAGACTCACTGTACTAGACAGCCCTCCAGAAAAAGCTTAGTACAATCAAAGAACATATTAGAAAGCTAATTCTGTTTCCCTACTCCTGCTCTGCAGTTCTTTCCAGCATTTGTTCCAGGTTATCACTGCAGGGAAGAACAAGTAAGTAAGTGACAGAGCCACTTGGAAGGCTCGGTAAAGATGTAAAGACTTTTTTTTTGAAGAGAAGGAATAATCAGAAGTTCCAGAAGAAAAAAAAATAATCCAATGCTGGACCTCAGAAGCAGACACAGGATCTTTTGTAACAATTCATCTCAATATTTTTACCTATGACTCAAGTTAAAATAACCAAATTTTAAGCCCACATTGTCTACAGGATTCTTTGACATTTTCATATATGCTTGATGTGCAGAAATATTACATACTTGATCTGTGTTCAGGGAAATTCCTCGTATTTGTGCAGTTAACTAAGGAAGTCATTTTCTGAATATTTCTTTCCAGCAGTAATGTCAATTTCAGACTGTGTCCTTCCTCTCTGCAGATGTGGTATTACAACACTGTATTGGAGAATTGATCCAAAATAAAAATAAGGCTGTTTTTCTTTGATAGATTAGTTTTAATTTCAGTCCTCTCCCCACTGGTTTTATAGGACACACTAGGTTTAAAATCAATTTGTAAGCACTTTTTGAGCCTACATCTCCAAATCATGCAATGAGTTTTGTCATTTTAGATTCTTCATTGTCCTCTGCCAAAACTCTGAATGCTAACAGGTGCGTACTAGGTCAGTTTATTAATATTGGCCTTTTCATGCACCTACAAATTCATGTTTCTGACCCAGTTTCACCTGTATTAAAGCAGATCTATTCCAAGAAAAGTGACAGTTACAGTTCTAATACTTATCTACCCCAAGAGGTAACTTTACTCCCTTTTCAAGTTAGATATATTAACAATTTAGAGAAAACATCCTATTATCTACAGAAGTCTACCCTGTAAAATTCATTTTTATTACATATTTAAGTGAAAACTCAACCAACTGAAATAACTACACTCCCAGAAGGATTTTAAAACTAAAAAAAAAAAAAAAAAATCCAAGAATTCTAATTGCTAAACACAACAGCTGGAATTTTTAAAGAGAAACTACATGTACATATGCATGCCGCGCTACTGACTGAGCCATCAGATCAGGTACATTTTCTTCCAGTTTTATTTCTCTTCCCAATTTTAAACTGATTAAGCTAGTTCCGATCAGGAATGAAATAAAGGTTACACATAAGACAAGATTTCACTTCCTATCCTAATGCTCTCATTAACTGCACCCTCTTAAAACTTCATGCCGCATTGGTTTTAATAGATCAGCATCTATTTGGCATCAGTTAGCTGACTGGATTTGAATTTGCTGTTATGAATTAATCATTACTTCTTACACACATGAAACACATTGAGTTGAGATGCAGATTAAACTGTGTTAAAAGTAATTTTCAAGAACACTTTAGCTAACTAAAATAGACCAGAACATGCAATGATAGCTCAGAAAAATGTCCGAAGCCTGGTACCACTGTTGTCTGTTTAACAAATGCTAAATTACTCATGCAAATGACATGTCTCTGAACACAAATTATGCCCCAAATAAATTTTCTAAGGAAGCAAAAAAGTGTTCAACAATAAAACCTTGCTAAATGAACCAAGTTATTGAACATCCACCAGTTTAGAACGTGCTTCATTTCCACAAAAACTGAGCTTGGCTAAATGTTTCTCTCTCTAGCTTGTGAGTCTAAAATTCAGAATACAGTCATTAATAAATATGTATTTTAGAGACTGACTTTGCATACACCTGCTACCTTAAGAGATTTCAGAATGAGGATGCCTATTCATTGTTTAGTGAGTGCACTGCATTCACAAGTCAGACAACAGCTGTGCACATTCATAACCTCTCACACTGAAAAAAAAAAAGAAAAAAAAAAAAAGACAGTTGTTGGGGCCCAGCAGTCTCAGTTAGGCAAGACTTGGATCACAAAAATAGCAGAAAAGGAGTTCAGAAATTGAAAAATTGTTAATCAGAGTTGGTCTCAGCAGGAGCAAAGCACAGTCTTCAAGGACTGAATACTATGGAAAAACTGCTTTGGATTTGTTTCCAACAATAGATGCACTGCAACACAGCACCACCAACAAAAACTGACACAATGGAGAAGGTAAAGCTGGTCAATTAAACTAAACACTATAGGAAGAAAAGAGTCCAGTTTTGGTAAATTCGGTTACGTACAATGAAACTGCATAATACTAATTTCACAACAACCAACTTTGCAGATCTTTTATTTGCACTACATACTTGGACACAACAGAAAGCTTTACTCTAAATCCCTCGCCTTTGCTGTACGGGCAGCACTGCATTCAAAACAAAGAAGTACAACAGCCATCCTGTACTAAAAAGTCGTAATCAGCATCCTAAGTCAGCTTGTTTGTGCAGCTGGAATTTACTGGTAAATGCAGAGCTTGGAAAACATCAAACTGAAAAGGAAACCCAAGTAAGCGAATGAAAAGATATATTCACCTTTCATTCATACAACATTGCAGAAGTCAGGCTGGGTAATGAATCCCTGCTCTGTCTCTACGTAAACAGGAATTTAGTCCCTACAGTACGTTCCCTACAGCAGTATTAAAAGGCTATCTCAGACATTTCCACTGGGGGACCCGTATCAAATTCCAATGCATCTCCTTACTTGAAAATCTATCCTTTTCAATATTCTGCATGCATCTAATTTCTGGCAAGTTAAACCCACTTGAAGCATTCTCGCTTTACTTCCCATAGACAAGGCCTTTCCAAAGGTCTAACCTATGACTTTTGTGGCAGAGCACAAAAAAATGCAGCTACAATTTCAACTTTACTACGTTCATATACCTTCCTCTGGCAAACATAGGAATCTTTTGTGACTTGAAGCAACAAAGCTTAGCTAACAAGACTTAAATACACTCAGCCTATGCTTCTTTTCATCAAAAGAATGCCCAGTTGACCTCTGCTTCAGTAACCATAAATATTCAGACGTGGCAGAGCAGCACAATATTATCTGGCCCACCATACCCCAGTGAGGCAAGGCAAGCACAAACTCACAGCCAGGTGAGCCATCAAGCATACAAAAGGGACAGCCTGATAGGAAAAATGCAAACTCCAAATATCAAAATTGCCTGTGCACAATGTCAAATCCAGGTGGCTCAGAATCAGATCAACTGTTACTTGTAAAAAATATACAGATATTTATTTGCACACACAGAGTTCACTCTGAATTTTGAATATTCATTGCAGGAGCCCTAGCAACAACAACAAAACACAGTAGCAGTAAGAGCAGAATGAAACAAGTGCAGAACACGCAAGGACAGTAAAAACATCAGTGGTCATAGGTTAAAATCATCACAGCAAAGATGTTTTTAATTGTCTCATAAACAAGCATAGAGCTAAAACACAGAATTAATAGCCACAACAAAAGATGTTGCAAAGTAATCCTGTGTGTTATTTTCACCATTACATTGAAAAAAATATATAAAAAAGCATTTACCATTGGAAAGGACACATTTCAAGTTGATGTTAGAATTGCAAAACAAAGTAGAAAGACAACATTTTGAAAAGGAAAATAGAGATACTGGAAACAGTTAAAGGTAGGAGAAGACTTTCAGAATAGGTAACTGTCTCTCATTTGCAATATGAACAGGAACAAGATCATATTGAAACAGTGATACATACGTAGTGCTCATACTGTTGTCAGAGTAGCTTAGTTTTTTCCCCAAATCACCTTTTGTCAGAATTTCAAATTACTTAGGACTGAACAAACAGGATGGCCAAAAACCGTACTCAGGCCCTGTTTCAGCCAATAATTCAGATCAAATAAAGAAAATACCTTTTTCATTCTTCACATTATCTGGTATTACTTCTTCATTTCCCTCTGATACAGGGCATATCTTTAGCTGAGTGTTTATCACTTCTGTGCTTTGATAGCAAGTTTTAGTATCATTAGCCTAAGTTTTAAATCTTTTCAATCTCTTTCCATGATTTTATCAGCCTGTGCACTACTACACAGATTAACTAGTTTCTTCTTTGACAGTTTGGTTAAAGCACATTATTTGCTATTAGAGTGCTTGGACAATTATGCAGGAGAAAAAAAATATGTTTCTATAATTTTAAAATTATTTAATTTTGGACAACCTGCCTCACATCCACAACTATGTTAAATAGTGTCAGCTGTCTTATTTACTCAACCCAATTAGTGTTGAAATTGAAGAGTTGCTTTAATATTATAAGTTTTCACTTTAACAGTGCTTAAAAAAAGGGCTGTATTTTAATTACATAATAAATATACTTATATGACTTATGTTTTCAACCAAGTTACTATTCACAGCTAGAAATACTTCTGAAATCGAAAACCTTTAAGTAAATTAACTCGTCTTACCTTGTGAAAGGCACTGATTTGCCAGAGCAACCTGTCCAGAGTGTAGATACAGATTAAGGCGTGTGAAGATACTGCTCAGAGATGGAATTGTAATAAAGCAAAAGGCAACACAAGCCTAAAGCAAATAAAGTAATAAAAAATGAACAAAATTCCTTACTTGGAGTTACAGCAGTCATTACTGATTATATACCTGATTAGGAAACAAAATCTGTAAATCAGTTTATGGAAAGACTTTCCCTAAACAGCTAGTATTATGTTAAGTCCAAAATCAGCAACTTCAATTTTCTCTTTACTACTTCAATAATTATACTTACTATTAATGTTATTACTAATAGATTAGGTCCAAATTTAATCTGTGACTCTAGCTCTAACAGTCCCTCTGAAGTAACCAGCATGTAGCTCATGACCAAAACCTAACTAGCAAAGCAGTTAGGTCTGGTCCTCAGCGACAAGTTGTGTATCAAACAGGTCACAGCACTGGCACTGTGTACATTTGGGAGGAAGGAGATCTAGCACAACATGCTGCTGATGTAAACCTATTGGAGCAGCCCAAACATATAGATGGAATAAGGGGCTCCCAGGCATACAGAACCTGGCCAATGTCACCTTAGCTATTTTCTGTCCAGAACATCATATGCAAGTGCTGTCAATGAAAATCCATTCATTAACCATAGCATATGCAAACTCCTTCACAGTACGTGAAGATGAAATTCATCTTAGTTGACATGTTTCAGGCAAGAAGATGTGAATCCAAAGAACTTGAATAGCCTGTGTGCATTTCAAAGCTCATATGACAGTAACTGCAGAGACTTAGAAGCATGAAAATCAAAAGGAGCACTTATCATAGAATGACTTAGTTTAGAAGGGACCTTATCTGCTTAGAAGGCAGGCTCAAAGTTTATTGGACTCAGACCTACCCTGACAAATGCAGCAGTCTTTCTGGAATGATTTCCTTTCATCACCTTTCTTGTTTCCATTGCTAGTTGGTTCACAGACTACACACGCACACATACAAAAAAAAAAAAAAAAAGAAACAAAAACAACAAAAGCAGAACATTAAGAAAAATGCACAGATTTATTAGGTCAGTTGCAAATAAACTGCACATTTTACTGCGTGCATTTAGAGAACAGAAACTGTCAAAAGGAACCCATATATGGTGTTCCCACTGTATTATTTAGTTTTTACTTCCTCTTCACTTTGAGAATTCCAGTGACTGTTCCTTAAAGCAAATGTGATTCTGAAGGTTTGTCAAGGTAGAGTTGTTGATTTATTCAAGCATTTAGATCATCCCTTGTTTCCCAGCTAAAGTGCTCTCTCATCATCACCTTCCTAATATAGAAATCACCATTTCTAGCAAACTCATTTAGTAAAAAACAAAAACAAAACAGGATTTAAAAGAATATACGATTTATCATATCATACAAAGGAATCAGATGCAGCAAGTGCTCACCTGTCATGTGACTCGATACAGAAAAGCAATTAAGCTTCCCAATCACAGCAGGATTCTGACTATGTCTGCAGACCAGAGACAGTCTAATCTCTCCTAGATGGAGGATTATAGAAGAGAGAACCCAAATTCCGAATACATAAAAGTACTATTTATTTTATTGGCCATGAAATCTCTCCCAAGATAACTAATTTTCTTTGTTGCAATGATACCATGCATCTGAATTTCAGAGTCAAGCAAGAACTTCAGAGAATTTGGGGTGATAAAAATGAGAGACAAGATCAAAGCCTACTTTTAAAACACCTGATATAAAGACTTCAAACACTGCACAATAATCTGGGCAGGGAATGAGAGAACTGCAAATATAACCCTAAGTATTAAGATAATGTAGATAAACTATAGCTTACATGAATCAACTGGACTAGAACAGGCTCCAGATTGCAAAACATTGATCTGGCTTCAACATAGAAACTCAGCTGTTGTTCAAAGTCACGGCCAAATGAAACCTATAGAAGAAACAAAAATACATTTTACCATTGTACAAGCATTTAACTGCTTTCCAATACTTAAACCTGAAGGTTTTGCTGATTTTTTTTTGTTCACATTCCACATGGTCTACTTAATAAAACAAATACTTATCAAAAATCAAAATTTATCTCCTAGATTTGTGAAAAGTAGTTTCAAAATTAGCAGAATTCATGATACTATGGAACTAGGAACATAGGGTTAGTATAGACTATACAAAAAACAAAACAAAACAAAAAAAACAGAAATAAATCAGTGAATCTGTATTCAGATGTCTAATTCCCAGTCATTACAGGGCCTCAAAAAAAAAAAAAAAGATCATTTTTGTAACTAGGCATACCAGTAAGAAAAGAGTTTTTTTCCTCAAGTTTATTTAATAAATGTTTATATCGTATGGCAAAAGCCTGTAGCCTTGCACGCTGCCAGGAAAGAAAAGTCAAAAACAGCCCTTGTGTGAGAACGCCCTACTTCCAACCCTTCAGATTTCAAAACTGAGCACTGTCAGCTAGAGTGTCTCAGCTGTCAATCAAAAGCCTAGCAAGAGAAACAGTCTCCAGGCAGTCTACATTTATGGATTCAAATGGATCACTTTTTTTCTAATAAGAGTAATGGTTGCATTATTCCTCATTTCTCAAGTCGCATGTGAAAGAATTTTCCTTTTAATTCTGTAAAAACTTGTGTTTCGTCCATCCAGTGAAAGATCAAAGGATCTGCACCAGATTGTGTTGTGTTACAGACAATCTTGTGTTACAGACCTAACTGCCTTGCCTTTCTTATATTTGTGCAACTGCTGATTCTCTAGCCCTAGTCTTAAGAAAACTTCTCTAGAAATATAACATTTTTCACTAAAAAGCCTGGCTGTAAGAATGACTTACAACTACTTTTCTCTCCATATCTTAACATAGGCTTGTTTAAAAATTGTACCATTTTGCTGCTCTGGGATTCTTGTCCCTCCACTCTTCCCCCCAGACTGTAAAGCCACATCAAATATTATTCAATGTGTGAAATCCTCTTAAAGAAAATTGTACATTATATTGCATATAACCCTTAATAAAGAAAAAAAATATATTAAAAACATTCTATTATATAGCTAAATATGAAAACTGAAGAGAAAGCAACCATCTAGAGATAAATTCATAGAATTACAACAAAGAATAAAGGGGACAAGTAGAGACAAAGCCTGTCAGCTATTACTGTACAAAAGAAAAGCAAGATTGAAAAGACATGGTTATAGAATGAGAAGAGCCACAACAAAAGCTTACAAACATCTCCCTAGAACAACCTGACATCTCAAACACAAGGCACAGGAACAAAAGATTTTACAGGGATTAGTAGGAGGGAAGGGTTAAAAATTAATTTCAAGTCAACTGGAGTTTTAGCGGGACTACTGATTTAATGATAGAAATTATCTCATTTGTAAATGAGATAAATGGTCTCATTGAGGGATGGGTAGTGGGATTTCACAAAAGCATGATCTCTCTGAGGCTGTAATATAAAGACTAATTACTGTTTAGCTTTTAAATACTTAGTGTGTTTTACATGAGATTAAAAAAATAGCAGAAAAATTAAATATACACATACAGTTTAAACTAGCATACTGCACCATGCCAGCTTCGCCACTGTATATTTCTTTCAACACTCACATACTTATGTCACTAAAATGCGCTGGTTGGGGTTTTCAACAGTCTTTGGCAAGTCACGTACCATCTCTAATTTAGTTACATAGGCACCTGTTTCTCATGGGGAACTCATGAAAATCCAAGTGGTAAGGTACTCGCCAACAGTTGCACACAATTGTTACTCACCATTTTTATGAATCCATTTATCAAAGCTGCTAACATTCTTTTCTCATCCTCAAGTGTCAGTGCACTATAACAGATAATGTATATGTTAGATTTCTGAATATTTCTTAACTATTTATCTGTAAATGTTCAAATGATACATGCTAATTTATGCAATTTTATGTCTCTATAAATTATTTATTGAATACTAAGACCACTAGTCTCATAATTTTAGTTATAGAATGAGAATAATTTTAATATACATATCTTCAAGTCAGCCATGCACCAAACTAAATTCTTAAATTTAAGAATTGTAAAAATTGCTAAGTCTTTAGATTTTACAGAAGCTTAGATTCAGCATGAACAGAAGCTAGCTAAGCTAGAGTTCTTAATTGCAGCAAGCAAGAAAGTGGCTTCATTCTTGTGTTACAACATGAGAACTTGAGTAGGAACTGATTATAAAATCCTAAAGAAATTAGTAAAGCCATTTTTAGGAGAAAAATCATCCTGTTAATGGGGAACAGCTTTTAATATGCACGTTAAATAGTATATAATAATCAATGTGTTTATTTTAGAAAAAAAATATATATTTTTTTTAATATGTAACCGGGTTAGTCATTTAAGAATTCTCTTTAACATCACCTTGTTACTAAAATATCAAAAAGGCAGCACTGTTAGAACTTCTTAAACTGATACATAAAAACAAGATTCATTTTACAATTATCAGTGATACCTATTCTGTACGAAGTCTAAATCTTATTTGAAACAAATTTACATCACAGGAAAATGCAGTAAGTCAAATTTGTTTCACTGAAGATGGATAAGTAAAAAGATAAATAACAATTAACTAATACAATTTAATCTTTCTACTATTATGTAGTTGGCTCCAGATTTGAACTTTAGTGTAGCAATTACCATTTTCCTAGCTTAGACACCAGATGGGAAGAGGACAATAGTTTTATTATACAAATTCAGTAAAGGAAGAAAGAAAATCTCAGCATGATTAGCTCATTAGGGCACTGCCAATCAAGAGAGTCAACTGATGGGCTCTGAGAGGCTCAGAAGAGTTGTAATGGGATCTCCAGGTCAATTATAGGTTTCCAATTCAATTTTGAATCATACCACTGCCAGTCTAAAGGCTGTCACCCTCCAACAGCTGTTATTGGGTTAATGAGCCCTACACAATGGGCTGGGAATTTCCTGAACCAGCATGCAAGAATAGATGCAGGGGTTACTTGAACGTAGTAAGAATTATGATGATTTGCCAATAAAAGATGAAAGACAGAACCCAGCAAATTATGTACATCATCTTGTCTCAGCTAAAAGAGCTGCTGGTTTAAGGAATTGTAAGGAGCTCCAAAACCCAGCAAAATTGTTTTGGCAAAATGTCAGAGGAAGTACCAAATATGGCTTGCCATATACTGCCTAATTTTTTTAATAAGTTGTTTTAGCTTCAATACATTCTTCTATTTAAAAGGTTGAAGAGGCTTTTACTGCAACATACAGAAATGCAGTGTTCTAACACAAAATAAAGCACTCAAACAGGTATAAATTGAAATTGCATGCCAAACCTGACTTTGTAATTGATAATAAATCTTGCACTCATGGCATATCAAGGCTGAGAAAGTTACAAGTTCCTTTGAAGTGCCTGCCATACTAAGAGGCTCTGGGTTCAAACCAGAAACTGTGCATGCGGGGTAGTTCTTGCTCTTAAGATATAAAGATTTCACACTAGTAATTGTGACTCTTTTTTCAGTCAGATGCAGATTTCTGTGTGATTTTTGCAAAACAATTTTTTTTTTGTTAGTTGTTTTAACAACCTACTAACCACATTTGTTTTCCACATTACACAGAAGTTTTTGAAATTTGATTCACAAGTATCTGGCTCATATTCTAAGACACTCTACTTGAAACTATTACAAAAATGGAACAAAATTGAACTATTGTCACAGTCCAAAGTTTGGCGTACAAACCCCCTTTTTTTCTATTTATAGCTTTTAAATAAATATTAGCTGAAATTACAGGTAGACTGTCAAGTCACAATTGCTGAGAACCTGGCATATCACAAGGCATCTGGCACAGAAAAAAAAAATGGCCCTGACCTTTACACACCTGCCATTCAAACATGGGGTTTGCAACACGGCACAAAGTAGATCCCTAACCTCAGCACTCAAAATTAAGGGGAAAAGGGAAGAGGAGAATTCAGGGGAAAAAACTATTCAAAAGCTTCTCCCTTGTTTTAGGTTCCTTTACTGATGTTTCTAGAAGTCTTTCAGCTGTACTTTTAAAGATTTCACACCCCTTGGTAATGGCTGAAAGCAGGGCATAAATGTATAAATTAAATATGGCAATCTGTGCTTTAATAGGTACATATTCATTAAGGCTCATAAAGCCTCTTATTCGCTATAACTCAAAGATGACACCAGTTGCATTCCCAGAAATATATTTTTTAAATGTAGTTTTTAGTGTCTTTGCTTTACTAACAGCCTCTACAAAACTGCTGCTACTTCCCTTTTAAAATTCTGTTTCAGTATTCCATATAAGCACTAATTTCGGAACAAATACTATGTGCTACCACTTCACCACACAGCTCTTCCCTCACTACTAATTGGATTAATGTCTTAATCCACCATGAAACAAACAGTCTCAGAAGTGTGAAACTGTACACCAAGCAGCCAAACTTTGCATAAATGATAGTTATTAATATGAGTAAAGTTAATCTTACTTCACAGAGTCATGCATTGTCTTGCAGATATGCAGAAGAGCATTGAGTATAACAGGATCCTTTGTAGATTCCTGCTGATGCCTGTAAAATGTTTTAGAAAAAGTGATGAAAAATCCCACACTGTCAAAATGAAAAACAATGAATAGCACACCCACTGAACGAGTAATTCCTACCAGCAATGCTGTAAGACACTAACAATCTACAGAAGTTTTATATTCCTTTTTTTCTAGCCTTCAGGAATTCAAAGATCACATGGTTAACAAACGTAGAGTTCCAATTAAAACCAGTCAAGAAATTTTACCTTAATACATGGAGGTTTACTGCCAAGCCATGGAATCTAACTTGTTAAGGGACACAACAAGCTAGACGTGATAAGTTGAATCAATCTAAGAATGTCAAAACAAAACATTCCTAGATCTACCAAAAAATATAGTTTCTCAGCTATTGATGAACAGACAGGATGGATAAGTGTCATGCTTAAGTCCAGAGGTACAAGTGCACTACTAAGATGAGAAGACTCAGTGGGGGATCTCATCAAAATATATGCATACAACCACCAAACCCAAAAGCATAGCTAAACATTTAGACAAACGGAGTAGATGCATAACATGGCAGTCAAGTGCCTGTGCTCGCTTATTTGGTACCTTGGTGGTAGCAAGTAACACCTAAGTATAAGTACTTGTTTTCCATACACAAAAAAGGCTCTTTGGATACCTAGTATTAAAAGCTTTTCAACTTAGGTGCTTGAAGAGGAACATCAAAAATGTGTAAAACTCAGGAGGAGGTTTCCCTCTTTTTGACTAGAACCGTTTATCGCAAATTTAAACTTCTACCACATGGAAGACAGGACTGAAGGAATCAATGACCAGTGTGTCTGTTCATATACTGAGCATTTAACCCCCTAAAGAACCTGCACAGCATTTGACATTCTCTGTGCCTTTTCTGCTATTTAGAGCAATTTTTGATTGTACTTCTCACAGTTGAATGCTGCAGGTTTTTGCTAAAAGGCTATTTCCTTATAAAGTTTCTGCTAACGAAAACTTGATCATCTACTGAGACTGTGTTACACCAGTTCTATGTAGGGCAGAAAATGATTGTCTTCATATTTCCCAAACTTACAAATGATGGAAAAAAAAAAAAAAAAAAAAAAAAACACAACACAGAAAAAAAGAATACTTGGAATGTACAAAGATGCTTTTTTTTTTTTTTTTTAAAAAAAGTAGAACTCAATTCAGTGTGAGAGATTGGATCACTGTAATTCAGCATCTGCCTGCAATTTTGTTATTTAAAAACAAAAAGGTGATAAAGAATATTTTTTTTTCAAAATTAATTGAAGAAGACCGCTTGACTTTTACAATATTTGAAGATGAAGTCTCATCTTTGAAATTCATTTTCAACTGGGGAAATAACCATTTTTTCTATATAATGGAGCTTGTAACAACAGTCTGTCTCTCCTCTCCTCTTCTTCTGTTACTCCAAGGTAATAATTCTGCACTGTGATATCAGATGAAATACAAAAACGTTTCATGGACTACCTAAAGTGATAAATTGATAAAGGCTCAGGGGACAACTGATCTGTTAGTCAATAGTAAGTCAGCATCGATGCGTTACTTCAATTTCAGCTTTCATTGTGAACAGTTAAGGAGTCAATCAATAGATCAACAAAACAGACACCTGTGGGTTTTTTATTTGTTTGTTTTGTTTTTCCTTCTCCACAGACTGGAACATCCTCAACAAGCTATGTGGAGTAAACTAAACACTGGCTCAGTCCATCTTCCCAAACAATCTTTCAATCCATTGCCCAGATTCTCCAGAGTGCATTTAATCTGAATAATCTCCACTTACTTAATAAAAGATTCCATAATGCACTTGCAAACCTCCACTCTCACATTCTCCTTCTGGAACATATCCAGAAATGGCAAGAATTTCTCCTGGAAGTACAAATACATAAACAAGTAAAATTAGTTATTTTTACAAACACATTAAAAGAATAAATATTTTGGATAAGTTTTATAATCATGGCTGTTTTATTGAAAATAATTTTAATCTTTTTTTTTTTTTTTTTTTTTAAGACAGTAACTTATCTTGAAGAACCATCTTTCCATTCCATGAAAGAGGAAACAAATGGCAAAGCACTGATGGCTGAAAGGTTTTACCAGTTTACTGATTGGAGCGATCCAAAACAAAATACAAAACGATTCGAACCAAATGTTGTAAATTATTAAAAAGCAGTCATACACTTGAAACAGCTTAACATCACTTGAAATTCAGACATCTATGGAAAAAAATGTTAGTTATTAAAACAGGTCACATGTTTTCCATTGTGGATGTATCCACGGCAACTTATGAAGGTCCAGGACATTTGCATTTTCTTTAAAGACATGGGCTGAGGTTGTTCAGACACTGAGATATTTAGTTTGGATATTGTCTGAAAAATATAGCGAAGGTAAGTTTTTCAGAATTATCTAAGTAACTTGTGAACAAGACTTGACTCCAAAGCCACAGTCAGTCTTCAGTTTTATTCTTCAGCTGGTTTCAGCAATTTGATACCTGCTGTCTTCTTTCCTTTCCCTACCTCTTATGCATTCTCTTACCTAATTTTCAGTTTGTTTCAATAACAAACTTAAACCCCATAATAGAACATAGAAACAGTTATCAGCAATTACACAAACACATACACAAATAAATGGTATTTTATTTCCCACTGATTGTCTCTTATGCTGTAACAACAAAGTGTAGAAAATTGGAAAAGTGAAATGAGAATAATGAACATTGAGGTATTAAGCAGCACAGAGCTTCCAAGATGTTTCTGCACTTATCTACTTGATAAAAAGTCCTCTTGCTGTGCTAATTTGAAAACAACTTATATATGCAAGTCAGGTTAGCTGTCTTGCAAAAACAGTGGAAAATAGTTCCTCCTAAAATTTTATTAAGCATAGCATTACTTACCACTGAAAAAAGCAGAGAGAAATCATAGATATAGGTAATAACTTTCTGAATAATTGACTGCAGCTAAAAAGAAAAAGAAGGAAAAAAAAGGAAAATGATTGTAATACAAGTTACATTAAAACTATCTAAACCAGAGCATATTCTTCTCTGATAACTTATAGAAAACAGGTTTGGAAGACACTTCAAGTGTTCGTTGATGCCACTTCTTTTCCCCTAAGCAGGATCAACTACAGCTATGCTATTCCTAGCAGATGTTTTTCCAGCATACTCTTCAGAACTCATAAGAAGTGAGAGGATGACCAGCCTACCCAGGCTTTATTTGTTCTTTACTTTCTATAGTTAGGAAGATTTTTCTGTTTTATAATCTGCATCCTCTCCAGTTCGACTGACTAAAACAAGAAGTACAGTTTGTTAAATTTACTTTTGTAAGCAGTTTTTCTACTCTCCAAGTAACCACAAAACATTTCTAGAACCTCTACAACTAATTGGTATCTCACCTGACATACAGTCTCAAGAACTGGACACTAAAATCCACTGAAGTAGACATAGATTTATCATTATTTATGTTTTACTTCTGTTCTCACAGCCTGCCATGATTGCTGATTTTCTTCAGTAGAATAATATTGTTGACTTGAGAATTAGATATTGCTACTTCTAAATACATAAATCATTGTTTTAACCTTTTTTCCTGGACTGAGAGAGAAAAAGAGTAACAAACCACAACATCATATTGTTCAAAAAAGCTTCCCAAATCATAGACAGCCTTTAAAAATAATTATACTATTTTAAGAGACATCAGAAATGTTTAAGAATTAGTTTGATCTAAGAAAATGCACAGATTTTACAGATTTGGAAAAACAGGTTCTTTACCTGTGGGTAAGCATCTTCAAACGCTCTATCAGGAGTCATGTGTTTGATAATATCAGCCAAAACTGTATTGACTTCTCGCTTCTGTACAGCGAAAAATAGGAGTTACAAAATACAGTAACAAAATCAGCACGTAAATCATCAGATAGTTTATTCCCACTTGCCAAAGCATCAGCTTTCTACACAACTCCAGTTAAGCAAGGAATTTTAGCTATAGTTCCAGTAAATCGTTACTTAAACTAGTCCAATAAAAGGTAAGAAATACCATGCAGGGTTTGAGGGCAAGAAAGACTGCTTCAAAGCCACATCCTTCGTCCCTATTCATCTTTCATTAAAGGAAATGCATTTTTTGTACACTAAAGAAGTCCTAGAGACATCTTAAATACTCATAGCTTTTCCATTTTTAATACCGTTACTAATACAGGCACTTCGTCTGCATCAGAAAACCTTCAGAGGAAGCAAAGTAATTATCACTTACCTTAAAATGTCTGCATGTATACTCCACCCACACTTCAGCACAGTTGATATAATCCTAGAAATACACATCTCTAATGACTACCAATATTTACAGGAAAGAAATACATGTGCAAAAATTACACTTAAAGTAATTACTCCTGAAGTATGATTCATGCAGACCTAAAGATTTAGCACTAATGACAAACTTCCACGACTGCACTGCTTGTTTGTAAGCAGAGGTCAGAAAAGCAGGGATTATATAAACATATTACCAGGTATCATATTTTTTTTTTTTTTTGGCAATTTTACACATCTAGAAAACGTAAATCATGCCATGCAAAATATACAGCTTGCTGAACAATGGCTACAATTTTACCCTGAACAAAGGATCAGTAGTGAAACAACTGTCAATAACTCACCTGTGGGTTCTTCAGCTTTGTTATAACCTTCCAGGCTTCATTTAATATTTGAAGGCGATCATTTTCAGGAGGATCAGCCAATGCCAAGTTTAATCCCAAAGAGCGAAAGAGGAGGTGCTGAAATATAATAAGAAATTTTAAATTTAAAGCAGAAAATGCATGTTCGTTCAACACTCCTCTAGTAGGCAGAGTATGCAGAAAGATTGTTTGAATCCCCTTTATTTAAATAACATGCAATTTATGTAGGCAACTAGTATAAATAGTGTACAGATAAGAAAGTAAAAGAAAAGACAGAAGTAGATCATAACTCAGCCAGACAAAAAATAAGTGTTATAAATTACCCGAGAAAAGTTACCTTTGGGAATCCAGATTCATCACATTCTTTAATCATGCCAATGAAGTCCATAGACCTTGCAGCAATAAACTCTGCTCTGAAGGCTGACATTACTGAATTCAACAGCAGAGCACTACAATGAACATAAGACAAATCAATACAGTTCAACAGCAATGAGAAGTTCTTGAAACCCATTCTCCTTTTTGACTACAGTACTTGGGCAGTACAGTATTCTTGGGCAGGGCAAAACTCTAATTTAAACTTTTTCTCACTGAATTAAAAAAAAAGTATGCATTATAAAAGTGAGTTTTCTAGTGGCAGCACTGTTAGGATTAAAAAAAAAATCCAAACAGCAATTATACAGTAGTTGGCAGTGATATATTTAGATATTTATAACAAACTGTTTAGACTCATGTTTGTATTACTATTGATCCAAACTTAAATGGAAGATTCAACTCATTACTGTAAAACCCACTTTACTGATACTACTGTGCAAATATAAGAAACACAATCTGCTATCATTCAAAAAGGCAATTCCTTTGGGCAAACTCAGACACAAGTTAGCACAGAAGCTGTCTCACAATCCAAGCAACGCTGTGTCCTTCACTATTCTGAAGCAGATGCTCTGAATTTGAGGCAGTTTACCTTGAGGGAAATTGTACAGAGCACTTAAAATAGCCCAGAAACCCTTCTGTTTTTGACTGAGCATTAGCGGTCCCATTGCAATCTGACTAGAATTTGCATTTTTTTTTCATTAGACAAGTACTTTGAGTTCACCAGGTATATGCTTTGCAATATAGACAAGCAGGCTGTCACTTTTCACTTAGATGGCTGCAACATGGTTCTCGGAACATACTGAGATTATTTAAAGATTTATGAACTGATGTGACTTGCTTTGTGGTATTTTGACAGCCGTAAGAAGACACAAAACCACAGAACTCCATTTTAAAGAAAACTATCACACTTTATAGACCATCTCAACTGGATTATTCAATTTTCCAATAAGAGACATTCCAAAAACATTTAATTGGAAAAAAAAAAAACAAAACACCTCATTATACTCATCATTCTGTGCTTCCTTCAAAGAGCAAATGATCACAAAGATGAGACACCTGGCCCATCTTTGGAACAGGATGCTAACAATTGATTTAAAGATGTGTTCCACAAAACAAATCAACACCTATACCAAATAATTAATACAGCAGAATATGTGGATGATTTTTGTGTGGATGTTACACACAAAATAAACTCAAACTCACACGCTCCCACAAAGTAGTCTTTCCTTCATTTTTAAAATCACACTTTTACCCCAGTCCTTAGTTTAGTCACAGAATGCTAATGCTGGCAATTCCTCCTCTTTCAGTGATTAACATAATTTAGTTCCTCAGCCACTGCACAACTAGACTGTACAAAGCATACCCAAAAAAAAAAAAAAAAAAGTAACTGAAAACTTTCATAGAACTCTGCCTACCTACCAAGTAAAATGAACAGAGATTAGCTCATGAGCAGGCCAAATCACATTCACATAACTCAGAAAGCACATCCAAAACTCTCAATCTTCCTGAATTATTCACTTAATGTGATTAGCCTGCACACAGACTTCAAGGAGACATTTGGGTACTAATTTTAGTTTCGAAAAAAGCAGTCATCTAAATATTCTTCCAAAGGTGCCAGCTGCTTTACAACTTCCCCTCCAAAATGAATGTATGGGCTAACTGTAACCAGGGGAGGCAAGGGGGAAGGAAAGGAAGGAAATCAGAGAAAAATGAAGCATAACCAGGAATCAGAGACACGGCTGATATAGAACACATTATGCATTCTAAACTTTGGCTTAGGAGACAGCAACCGAGTTAAATTAATTTAACTTTTGCTCTACAAGTAATCTGCCATCCTTTAGAATTCATCTCTGGAAAATAGACATTCATAATTATGATTTAGTAAGCTATAGGAAGAACAAAAGCTACACTGTGCATCCAAGATATGTTTTCAAAATGGAGAGAGTTTTATTACAGAGACTCATGGGCACTCATTACAGACTCACATCTTCTGCATTACATGATACTTACTTGTTCCCCAGTTTTTTGCATCTCTCCATCATCTCAGTAAGCAGAACCTGTAAGAATTACTTACTAAAATTAGTAAGATTTCATAAATAAATTCAGCTTTAATCACTGTAGTAAAATCTACTAAAAGCTGTTTTAATTACCAACCCAACTCATTCCAATAATCCTGTCTTATCCTGTATTTACAGCACAAGAAAACAACAGTGTACTACAACATAAAACACATCTACTGGAATGAGTACAGTGACATTTTAATCAAAACCACTATTTTATGGAAGTCAAATTTGCAACCCTTCAGCTGTGCTATTTCTCAAAATGATTTCTATTTGCCACCAAGGTCAATTACCTCTGGCAAAAGAGGTGACTATTACAAACTCTCTACCGTGGAATGCAGAAAAAGACTGACTTAAGACTAAAATAGCCTCTTGACTATGTTAAACAATTATGAAGCTACAGTTTACTCAAATCATTTTTATATCTGCATGACAGAAGAAACTAATGAATTCAGGAAATAAAAATTAAACTACCTAAAGGACAGCAAGAAACAAACAGACATACTGCCTATGAATTTAAAGTGGTCTAGTTTGGGCTTTGGGGAAAAAAAAAATTCTTCATGTACAAAAGAGAAAAGCAAGCAGTAAGATCCAGCCCCTTTATACTAACTTGTACACTCGCATAAGTACTGACAGATTTTTTATTTTTCATTTTAAAAAGAAGGGTTAGAGAAAGGATAGAAAGAGATTTCAATATTTGATACCACTGAGATACGTAAGTTTTTCTTCCTCAGCTGCTTAAGCATTGTATGATAAGGGTTGTTTTATATATATATATATATATATATATATATATATATATATATATATATATTGTAATTCTAAAAAAATCTATATTATCATTCCAAAAGCAAAAACTCAAACCTGAATATTGTAGCAGTAAAAAATTGAGCAGTCAAATTGAAATTACTGTTGGTATTTTAAGTTGAGTCACTTACGATTCAGCACATTTTGCCACAGAATTCTGCAATTTATAATAAAAGGCACTTATGTTGCCTAAACTTCAGTTTCATATTAAATACTTATACTTCTGCATTGGACACCTTCTCCAAGAATTTGTAGCACAAAATACATGGTGTTTACATCAGATGCTTTCAGTGTCCTTAAGTTTTACGAAGCATTGCTTCACTTCTTGCACTATGCAGTTAAACAGCGGGGAAAAACATAGGATGAGTTTATCAACTCTTTAATAAAACTAGTTCTCTACTGTAACACTGCCATTAGTACCAAGCATTAGCACACTTACTTACCTCAGGAGCACGGTATGCAATACACTGTAAAATCCAGTCTATAGCAGGAGAGTATAGAGTCAAATACAAAGGAATTTCCACACACTGCACTATCAGCTGATTCTGAACTGTGTCCCCATGAATCTGTTGAAATAAAACAAACAAACAACAACAACAACAAACACATTGCAGTGAAGTTGGTACTTAATCAGAATTATGACAAATTTTGCTTACGAATTGAAACAATGTTCTTGTTTGTCGTGAGATTGGATACTAGGAATATTTTCCTAATCAAGGTTTAGACTGGATATTAGGAAGAATTTTTTTCACAGATAATGGTGGTCAAGTATTGGAACAGGCTGCCCTGGGAAGTGGTGGAGTTGCCAGCCCTGGAGGTATTTAAGTGCCACATTCACATGTCTCTAAGGGACATGGCTTAACAATGGGACTTGGTAGTTCACACTGATGGTTAGACTTGATGATCTTGAAAGCCTTTTCCAACCTAAATGATTCTTTGATTCGATGATAAAGATGCATAGACAATCTGAGGCATTCCTTGCTAGCTGGGGAAAAATATCAAGCTCATAGCATACATTATTAAAGCACAGAAACAGAGCAGCCGAAACTTAACCAGCATGAATGTAACGCTTCCTGTGCTACAGCTGGGCACAGGAATATCCCTAAATCTAAATTTAAGAACTTGATTTTTTTGAAAAGTATTTATATGGTAGTTTGGTTAAGAAGTATCTTTATGTGATTCAGAAAACAAAAACCAATTGCTTACTTGTTTAAACGTTAGAAGAAAGTCAAAGAAATTTTTGTTAAGGCTTTCTTTGAGCTGAGGTGCCACTTCCATCCCAACCTGTATTAAAAGAGGAAGATTTTATTTGCATCTATCACCCGTGCTCCTCCTCCAACTGTAAGACAAAATATATTTTCCAGAGGAATATACCAAAAATACAAACATATTGAATATTGAATCACATGCTTTTGATTATCTCCATGCTTGCTATTATAGTCGAGTCCACTGGCAACTACTCTGAGGTAATTACAGCTGAATTTAAACAAAGTTCTCATAACATCAACTCCATGTGTCTATAAGCAGTGAGGAAATACTAGTACTTGCATTGCAACAGCCTATATTCATTGTATTGCTTCATTCTTTCCACAGAATCAAAGATCTCAAATGAAAATATTAGTACAGATATAGAAATAGTACTGATAAATAATAAAGGATGTTGTTATACACAAATACAAGGCCTGTGTAGTAAAGCTGGAACTGCAAATGGAACAAATCCATACAAAACTCTTCTCAAAGAATGAAGACATGGCATAATACAAGAAGTTAATTACAGTTCAGCCTTAAATAAATAAATAAATCTCAACAGATTAAGGATCCTCTTTTCAATCAGACTCAGACATCTGAGTTTTTGGGATCCCTGAACGTTTGCAATTCCAGCTCACTTCATCACGAAGCCCAGGTTACTGGCACAAACCCAAGACAGTCACCTATCACTTTGCTTTATGTATCGTTTCCTTTCAAACTATGCGGCTAAAGAGAAACATGTCACCTCACTGCACTCAGAACTGGTTCTCTGGTTTCACGCAAGCGTTTATTGCCATATTTTACAATGCTGTGGCTTTAGACATCACTTACGTCTGTACTACAGTTTTCCTATTTAAGGATTTATATTTTTGAAAATCTATTTTCACTGGAGAAAATCAGTGAAAATCCCCATCTTCAGTAGGAAGTATTAATATAATGTGTGTACCTGGAATACAAAAGATTAAAAGCCTTTCAATCGAAAAACTTCCTATTAAGTTTTCTTATTTTAAAGAAAAGCCAGTATTTAAACAGCTGGTATTTTATTGCAAGAAAGTTTTCACTATTTATTTTGTATGCTCATCTTTATGAACAAAAAGGAGCATGCTAAGCTCTTCCACACTAACAATATATTAATAGTAAGTGCAATTATGTAGCCCTAACTCTTCTATGCATCTCTTTTACCTGTATCAGGAGTAATAAAAGCTAGACTATGCTTATAAACGGTTTCATAAAAACTTTTGGGAACTTTGCGCTATGTAGCAGTAATGATTAGGCTATGAGAAAAAAAATAAATACAGGCATTATTGTATTTCAAAATCAAATGAATTAAGCAGCTCGTGTCTTAGAATAAAGCAGAAGATAGAAGTTGCTTGCCAATGCAGGAATTCATATGTGCAGCCCTGAAGAGTATTCCAAAAGCATACTGGACAGTTTATTCAGATATACCAAATATATCAACACTGGACAGATTTGTTGCAACTTTTAATGGCAGCTGAATTTGTGCAAGTATTGCCAATTAACAGCCCTTATATTTTCCAGTTACAGTTAAGATCATCGCCACTACTTCAAAAATGTATTTCACAAATACTTTTCCACTACTGATGACTCTTTGAATCATTTTAGGATCTCTTCTTGGGTAAGTATGTCTTGGCTTTTGCCCTACCTGAAGATAAAAAAAAAGGCATAAGCAGCATGTAAAATTACCTTTTACATATTATAAATACTTAAAGAAAGATTCCCCCATTATTAAAGCAAAGAGAATATATATTTTTTTGTTTGTCTGAAGGAAGAGACAGGGTTCTGACTACTTCAGATAAAAATGGTAGTTCCTTCTTTTTTCCCCCATTAGCAGCAGGGCTAGCTGTACTAAGTCTTGGATACAGATCTGAAGTGCTAAATGGTAGCCTACCCTGCAAAGGTATGCTCTTGCATAGACTGCGACCAGTGGATCTCCAATTCCTCTAATCATAGACGTTAATCGTGGAAGACACTCAGAAATCCCCCTGTTAAGATTTTCAGAAATGAAAACAGATTTAACATCCAGTAACTAAACTATACCACAGACAGATGACCTGAATAGCTACTCAGTAGACTGACAATTGAGCATGAACACCTACCAAAGGTGAAGCATATTAGCACAAAATTTTATTTCGGAAATAAAATTTAAGGTGAATACTAACAGATATCCTATATTTGAACTACAGTATTTGCCATTAGGAGCTGCCCAGATAGCCAGCTTGTATGCTTGGATTGCAAAAAGTGCAAGTGAGAAATGCCTCTTCTAGTTCGGAGAGACAGCAGAGCTCTGGAAGGGCTGTAAACTCAATGTGAAAAAAGCAACCATTTAAAGGACTGGCAGAAGTTCTTGTACATCCCATTTTTCCACAGGTTCTTTTTGACAGAGCTGTACTAGTACCTGGAGATGAGGCCCATCAATTCCAGTACAAGAACTGCCTTTCAGTGATAATGAAGTTGTCACTGTAGCAGCAATTTGGCTTACAACACTCGTTTCAAAATTTAACTAAAAAGGACAATTACATGCAAAGGAACATTTTCAGCTCAGCAGTTGACACTGTTTGGCAACACAGAAGCTTATATCAAGACTTTCAATAGACAATGGTTCATTGCTCCTAAATTGTTCTTCCAACTCTGTCTCTACTAATATGACACATCAATATTTTCCCTTCAGTTTTCTCTTCCTTCTTTTTGCCTCACTTATCTCAACAATCTTGCTTTCCTCTCCACCATCTGAAGCCACTGGTTTCTAATTTGCAAATACCTGGATGTCACAATCATACACGTATCCCAAACCCAGAAGCACTGTTGCATTCCAATTTGTACCACAGTCCATGTACCACATTCCATATTGCATGGAATTATCACCACAGACTCAAAACCCCTCAGTACTGCTTCTTCTCAGACCTATTAACACCTTATCAATGATGGAATTTGCATGCTTAACTTCTGAAATTAGCTTATATGTCTGCCCCTTCACTTCCTTCCCACAATTAACATTTACTCTTACGTTTTGGATAGGAACTTATTGCACTTCAGTATTGCTGCTTCCACATAACTAAAATGAAGCCAAGTTAAGGACCAAAGCTAACAAACATGCTATTTAAAAACACAATACCAAAATTATAAACTGAATACATACTGAACAAACTCCTTCAAGACTTTCTGTAATTAACCTCACTACACTGTTATTCTTTACAATTTGTGTAAAAGATTTTCATTTATTCCCAGCTTTCACACATCCACTCTACCACCGCCATGCTGTTCAGAGCCAGTAACTCAGCATTCAGTTGCCTATTAAACATGATTCAAAGTTAAATGGAAAACATGCAGCCCCAAACAAACAAAACCAAGTTAGTACAAACAACAGATTACTGTGAGTTTTGCTACAGTAAACACATTCATTTTTGGAAAGCTCTATGAAAAACCTGTCTCACTGACAAGGATACAATCTGGGAATGAGTTCTCTGATGGAAGCAATTTTGAAAAACCAGTTTAAGCATGTTTCTTTGGCAGTATCATTAACGCTCTCTGGAGAAAAATTATCTGGGGAAAAAAAAAAAACAAAACAGAAATAGGTACATTCCTTCTGGAAACAAGTTGCTTTTCAGTCTAGATTTAAAATTGTACTCTCTTTCCTTTCAGCAAGAAATTAGGCACACCAAAATAAACTAAGTAATATGCTTGATTCAGCTTTCTCTTGCAGCAATAAGAACTGAGTATACGGGCAGCTAGAAAAAACAACTTGCATTAAGTAACATATCAGAAACTGAAGTCAAGCACCCAAAGCTAATCCTGGATCTGCTGCTTGAGAAATCTAACCCCTGCCTCCCCATAAAAGCAGAAATTATAAAATAACGCATAGGTAATCTATACCAAATGCACACATATACAGATGGTAGATGAGGTTTAAGCACTCTAATTATTTACTTGAGAAGTCTAATGTATTTTTTAAAGAATATTACTTGAAACCATATTGGAAGGGGTGGGCAATATTAAGCACCGAGAGAACACTTGCTGTTTTCACTAAGCACCTAGCACTGCAGTGCAGTCTCCTCATGAGCTCCGGGACTAATTACATCAGCTGCCAGCAGGAAAAAGCTGCCATCCCAGGGAGGAACAGATGGGTTATGGGGACAGCACTCTGGTCAGGTGGGCATGCAGTTGCATGGCAAACTGCCTCCTCTTTCTCTAGGATGCCTGAAACAGAAGGCAAAACAGGCTTCTGGTAACCCACATGGGTCTGAAGCAGGATGGTTGGGAAGGCTGAGTCCCTCTTCTCTCAGTGCTAAAGCTACACAAACAGCTTCTGCTGTGAGTATCTGCTTACAAACTCCTTCTGAAGCAGATTTAGAAACCAGTGATGTCCCATCCCTGCTCTTGGAAGGTAAGAACACCCTGTTCCACACAGAAGTGTTCCACTTCCGAGACTATAGAGAAGCTGCATTACTGATGCAGACTGAATATAGGAAGTCGCTCTTCCTCAGCTAGGACCAAAGGAGTTCTTGACCAATGTGGAGCTTGAGCCTAAAAGCCCCTGGGGTTCTGGCGTTCACACAGATGCGCACGGCAAGCACAGCAGAGATCTTCCTTCTCCCTCTCACTGCTATAGCTGCTCCAGAAGCTCCCACCAGCAATGCCCTGGGCAGCTCTACAGCTGCAGCATGAGCTCAACTCTCCAGAGCTGTGCTCAGTAATTAGGTTGTGGTACAAGAACTGTCTGCCCTCATTAATGTTTGTCAGATCCACAACAGCTAAATTGAAGGATTTTCTGCAAGTTTATTTCAAACATCAATATTGGTTGCTTTCAGGCTCTGGCTCAAATTCTATGGATTTAACTGCAACCTAATGTTACTGCTGTAGTGCCAAGTACAGAATAAAAAATCTGTGTTTCAGGATGAGGCACTTAATACACTTCACAATACAAGGACATGCCCATATTTCAATAGAATGTTTAGAAGACTTCCTAAAGAGGTTTCTCCTTGTACACTTGTACTGTAACTGTCAAATTACACTTGTATATTATTTTGGAACTTCAACAGAAAACATGAAAAAGGCCCAAGCTCAAAAGATCACACTTGCTTAGTAAAGTGATCACCAGCTCGGTGAATGCCTGCTCCCTCCCTCTTCCCAAATTCTTCCTCAAATCAGTTCAGACATGATTTATTCCAGCAGCACACATTAGAAATAAAGTTACCTGACAAAGAGACACGATTGTCCATGCACATTGACAGAATTCTTTCATACACTAGTTTACCTGTTTCAAGAAAGAAAAAAATATAAGCCAATTTTAAACAGCAAAAACACTAAATGATGATTCTTTCTTCAGCATGCATTGAAATCATCAGGAAAAAAAAAAAAAAAACAAAAAACTTTTTAGAATGTTAACATCATGCTGCCCTCTAGTGAAGCTGAAATCTTAATAGTCTGAGTTCAGCTCTTTGCACACACAAAAAATGTTATCTGGCTCCATAAAGTGCAGAGTATCACACAGGTCAGGTTTCTCCCAGGCCTGGGAAGGACAGCTGGTGTCCTGTCTTTGCAGGGTTTGGATATTATGTTATCTTCAGCAACTTTGCTGAAAGTAGGAAAGAACAAAGAGGAAGCAAGCCCTGAAAAAACAATTGGTTCTATGTCATAGCATATCCTGCTAAACATTAATACCCTTCAACTTTGAATACCACCATAAATTTTTTCCGTAACACAGCAGAAAAACAAGGAAGTCAGACAGAGCTGAATGACAATTTCACCTAAAAGATCATTAAATAGATTAAATAATTTGGTAACTACATTTAGATCACTTCATAATCCCCACTAAGCTAAAGAAAACTTCCAGACAAATACACAGAATGAAATATTGAGAGTCAAGAGGTTGTCAAAAGTAAAGTATTTTCATAATAACTATAGCATTTTAGACATTGAAATTCAGAGATCATGTGTGTTTTTTTTTTCCTACAGTTTTGTTCTAGATGTTCACTAACACACAAAACACAGAACTGCTACAAAAAGTATTTTGATTTTTAAAGATTTCACTTATAAGTTTCTGAACAATTGTATAGCACATTTGTATCACTGGTTCCCAAGCATATATGTTGGAAAATATTCACTATAAAACAGCTATTTCAGCACTTTTACTACATCAAAAACAAAAAAAGAACACAGAAGCATAGCAGATTACTGGAAAAGCAAAGGTATTTTGTATTTTTTATTCAATGGTTTCTAGAATTACGAAAACATTATTTCATATTATTAACAATTGTGTAATAAGTCTTGTAAATTAGATACTCACCAAAAGTATCAAGGATATCTGTAATTAAAACAAATTTACTTGGATAAAACTGGATTACAGTTGTATCTGAAAGAAGCTTAGAACACTGCAAGGGGAAAAAAAAATAAAAATTTAGAGGACAATTCAAGTTTGTGCTTTCACTCCTCACAGACTGGACCAAATTAATACCTACAGACGGAAAGAACCAACATGAAGAATTATCCAGCAAAAAGCACAAAAATCTCTAGCATAATGAATCATGCTACTCTGTATTTTTCAGGTTATTCTTCATTTCCAGCACAGTGTCACAGACCTGCTTTTCCTTTATACAGGGTAATCCATACTGCAGAATTTCAGCTGACCCTGCAGACCCATGCATTCATTCAGACAAGACAAATTCTCTTCCAGAAGCAGCATAAAAAGGCACTTCTCTAAAACAACTTTTTAAAGGGTATTATTCAGTTTCCTATCCTTGACCTAAGCATCCATACGAAAGACAAAATTTGATATAGAATAAACTAAGAAAAATTTTTAAAAGTTTAGCTAATGAGCTTTTTAAACACATCTTTACAGCTCCCATAACGATTTTTAACATTTTGGAAACAAGCCACTTGGTCCATAGTCAGCTCTAGGGAGGAATTTAATCAATCACCACACCCGGGCACACAACGTGACTGAGGCACTTGGCCTACGATGACAGCTGGTGCAAAGTCACATCTGAAATGGATCAGCCAATTTAGTTCTAGCACTGCTGTATGTAAGTCCTGGTAGGAAAAAGTCAATTTACCACATGAACTTAAAACACACAGTGACAAATTAAGATATTTATAAGATATTTATTCAAGCTATACCTTGTTTTCCAAGGTTATGCAAAAACTGCAGACTAAACTGCAGTCACAAACTTTGGCTGAAGTTTGTTCACAAGAATCAGCTTCTGCCTGAAGAAGCAAACAACTGGGGGAGAGCGCTTCACCTCATCCCTGCGTGAGCCCAAAGTGTCTTCTCTGGTCTCTAGTTAAGACTGCCAAGTACAGCATTCCCTGACATCTCTGCCCCTGCTTTAATGGGTAAGTAAATAAAGTGCAAGTTTTCACTGCATTCCAAAAATCCAGGAAGCAATCTGATATCCCACAACTGCTTTCTTAAAACAAGTAAATCATAACATTTGAGCTTATTTCAAAGACAGGCACCCTTAGTCTCTTTGCTTTAATATCAGGGAGTAACTCAGGAGCACACCACAAAGACAGGTGAGTGCATTTGCATCTTGCACACAGAGCAAAATCGTTCCTGCTGTGTGGTCAGTGAGGCACCCTGACAGAAAGGCAATTCAGCCGCTGGTTAGTGCCTCCTTATCCCACAAACACATACCACTGTTTTTAGAGCTCACACACATAATCAACTTATTTCAGCTTACTCTGAGTAAGTAGCTTAGCTTATTCTGTCTTGACAAGTAAAGCATCTTGTATAAAGGCACTTAGGAATTCACATGTAGCTACTGTGCTATAAATTCAGATCCTGCCTTAATAACCAGAACTCCTTCTGCACTCAAGCTCTTTAAAACTCTCACAGAGAGGATGAAGGTTCTGTCCCCATAGCCAAATAACTCGTGTAATTCAATGATTAGTTCTGAAATCAAGATAGTCCTGGCATTCAAATTAAATTACTTTTTCCAGCTCAGTATGCATTTCTGAAAATAATCAAAATATAAAAAGGCTAAACTTACTCCTCCTATTGCAGACTGATGAGTATGTGACATTAACAGTGATAGACTACGTGTATAATCACAGCCTGACGTCAAGGGAACTACTGAGCTTTCTACGAGGATGCTGGATTTTTTAAATTACGCAGCTTACGAAGAAGCAGCAGCAACAAGAAAAATTGTCAGGTTTCTACTCTATCCTGCTTTATAAGTATAGAATTAACTATCAGTTATATAGAGACTCCTTTATGAAGGATTTTTGTGTTCATGCTAATTACCCAAACACCTATTTCATTCTCACCAGTCTTTCAATTAACGATGAGCATCTGCAGTACAAAATTCAAACACAGAGTGAACAATACACAGAAAGAAGTACCTGCAATTTTGATACAACTTTCCTAAAATGAAGTACTGAACCCCATCCTAGAAACAATGTTATTTCAAAAACATTAATCACATCGTTTTTAATATTATTTTACAAAGTATGAACGTGCAGATTATCAGTGCATGCTGTATACATGCATATGTATTAGTGCACCATAAATACAGTGCCTCTGTGTCTCTTTTTTCCTCCTCCAAAGACTGCTAACATTTTATTATCTTTCATTAAAGTATTCACACACTTCACAATGACATGATTCTTTTTCAGAATAATTTGCTGACTTCATCATATTACAATAGAACATTAGACACTTTAGGTTACGTATCATTTCCTGACTTCCCTTTATTTACACGTCATTTCTTTTATTGTCTTTACCACAATTTAAGATGAAGTTGCTGCTAACAGTTTTCACAAGAGTATCCAGCATGAAAAAAAAACTCCTGATTTTATATAACCCTTCTTGATGACTATTAGCATTACATCAGTTTTACAGCTTTTAAGGATGTCATTATCTCCTCTGTCCTCTGATGCACTCTGCCTGTGGCATCTTTTAAAGGCCAAGCCAAACAAGAGAACATTTAATTGTCCCATTCCTCCCTGCACCCCCCTCACAGTCCATGACCTCAGATGAGACAGAGGAAGAGGAAGACTGTGGAGAAGATTAAACAAACAAACAAACAAGGAGTTTTCTGCACTTTGCTAGGGTCCTATATCAGATCTGAATGGGGAACACTGACGATTCCAAAAGACATTATCATCCTAGGGTAGGGAAGAAGAGAAAAGGAAAGGAAATTCCAAGTCCTAGAGAAGCTGGTATCAACAACATGTTATTTATTATAATTCTCTTTAATCGGGTAAAAATTGCACATCTGTCTTTTGGCCACTCTTTTTAATGGAAATTCTGCCCCACATACCCTAATCAAAATCCTCAGAACTGCCACATGATGTCCTTAACAATTATGTCCACAGAGCACTAAGAGATAATAATGAGCAGGCAGGTGGCAAGCTGCAATTACTACAAAAACGTAACACTGACCTGAATGACTATTTTCAGAGCTTTTACTTTCTGATCAGAGGACCAAGCATCCTTTAAAGACTGGTTGAGTTCTTCGATTCGGTTCATGTAATCCTGCTGAGTCAAGTTCAACAGCTCTTTTTGTGACCCCTTGCAAGAAAACACAAGTCTAATTAACAAGAGAGGAAAGGAGGGGGAGAAGGAAGAAGAAGAAGAAAGGAGAGATTCATTATTATAGAGTCAAATCACTGTGGAAAAAAAACAACTTATTAGAGAATTCCCTCACTTTCCCTTCTTAACTTTGTAATGGTCTTCAGTAAATGTACCAGTGATACTAAAAAAAAATAAAAAAAATACTGTTAGGACAAATTCTGATTAATTTATTATCAAGCTGTATTTCAAAAACAGGCTTCATAATATCTGAATATCTAGAAACAACCATAAGTAGAAACAATCATAGATGAAGAGAGAAAATGCAAATGCGGTTACAGTTTCACACAAGGCTACACCTTACCTTACAGTAAGGGATTCTGTATTTTTCTACTCCAAGAAGCCAATCCTGTATTTGTGAAACTTAACTATTAGAACTGTGCCTGCTCAGGCAAAAGGCAAGCTGAAGTTAGTTAAGAAGTTTCAAAACATTATCCAAAGCAACTGTAGCAGTAGCCTACAGATTCAGGTTTTAGGAAAATAAGTTACACAACACTTCGGCCTTATTCAGAAAAATACTGCAGTTTGAGAACAATTTGAATACTCAGTGTTTCAACTAAATAAGTAAACACAACATAATTATGTTCAGGTAGACAACATGCAGCTTCTGCAACCTAGAAACATACAAAATTATCCAATGTTCAGAATGTTAGGCTTCATGAAGTTTTACAGCAGCTGCAGACCATAAACAGTACAAATGTTAATTCACATTGGCAGATAAGGTGAATTTTTGGATCACAAATTCTAGTGATACAAGATAGAGTGATTTGGCCTAAATTCTACAAAGATCGAAGTTACTGTGGAGAATAGATTTATCTAAATAATGCATAAGCATATGCAGATTCAGGACCTTCTTAAAAAGTTTCACAGAAGATTTTTATTTCACCAGCTTATTTCACTTTTCAAACAGCAACGTAATTGGACCAAAACCTTTCTTACCTCTTCCAGATCATCCAGCTCTTCTAACCTAGTTCTCACTTTTTCAGAAACTGCTGAGCCAGTAGCGGTAGCTTTTCCTGTAAGGGGACTATATTTTAGTTTCACTTGAACTTCAGAAGGGAAACAAACCTGAAGGAGATTGACAAACTCACACTTCCATGTGACAGGAGCCAGGTAGTTGAATTCATTTGGTAGCTATTCTTTGAAGACAAACATTTAATCCTACCTACATTTGCTTTGAACATGGAATGACAAGTAATCAAAACTACATATAATTACAGCTTGAGGTTTTCTTGTAAGTTTTGTTGGTATGGAGAAAACGACTGGATAGAGCCATAGGATAATTTAGGTCAGAAAAGCTCTCTGGAGGTCTGTGGCCAACTTTAAGTTATAGCAGGTTATCCAGTCAAATTAATGATATGTAAGGATAGTGACTTTATAACCTCTCTCGACATCCTGTTTCAGCTCTTGACCATTCTCGATCCAAAGAAGTATTTCATTTTATTCAGAAACTTAAATGCTGCACATTTACTCATACATAAATATTCTGATTTAATATGCAATCAGCTATGACTACATAACTCAGAATTGCTTCACTAGAAAATATAATGAAAAATTTAAGATCTGGTTATTTTTCAAACGCTCAGCATATAGTTGAAATCATTTCACTTTCATGTAAAAAAATAACTGAGAAGTTCCCACGGGATTTGTTTGCCTTCCCTTCCAGCAAGCAGAAGAGTTGATAAATATGATCCTCAAAAAATCATCAGTACTCACTTGAAATGGAAAAAAAGTTTTAAACTACAGTGAAAGGCAGTGAATTCTATTTCCTTCCACAACACATAATCAGGAATTCATTAGCCTACAGGAACTCAAGACAAGGTGGTTTGTTGGTTTATTTTCAGTAATTGTTTTAAGTAAAAATCCAGATGACTTATTCACAAAAAAGCATAGATCCAAGCATATACTGAAGGGTGCGTAGGCGTGCATGTGTGGAAACCACATTTCAACTACTCCTGGTTACTAATCTGTCACTTGTATCCTACTTCAAGCAAAAACTCTTACTGTTGGATATAAAGAAACTGTTTACCTTTTTCGGATCCCATGTACAGGTTCTGTGAATAAACAGAAAACACAGACTTTTAGAAAACATGTTCTTGCTAGCATTCCAAGAATGCACAGGGTAATAACATTGCTAATGAAGCCTCTAATAATTTAGAAAGGGACATAAGACAAGTTATTTCTATTGTTATGAAAAGACAAAGTGATAGCTCCTAAGTATCAACAGACCTTTGGTCTGAACAACAAATTAGAAGTGGAAGTTTGTGGAACAGCCTTCTACAACATTAAAACCGAAATTTTGGAGAAAATTTACTCAGGACAAAAATCACAGAACAGCGGCATCCAAGATCCATTATAGGTCTAGTATAAATAAATAAAATTGGAGAAGCTGCCACTTACAATAGAGAGCTTCTCAGTTGTTGTGTACCTAGCAAGGATTTCACCACGTTTGCTTGACCATGGTTCAAAGTCACTTCCTACTGCTGAGCTGTCATCTTTATCTCGTTTCTTTCGTGTATTATCCTATGAGGAGAGAACGAGTGCAAATGTTAAATACAAATCTAGAAAAAAAGACTGATAAAGTTCAGCTTGATATTTTGAGTGCTTACTGACTGTTCCATGAGTTACTACATTAAAAAAAAAAACTATTTAAATAAATATACATCAACATAAAACAGGTAAATGGAAATACTTCCTTCTATTAATACCATATATTTTCTATTTACATTAAACATCTAATTGGTGAGACAAATATACTTTATCCAGAGCTGGCTTTGTCATTTTGCTCTATGAAGTTGAGATAACTCTGACATTTTTAGTTATTACCATGGTAGCAGTAGTAATCACAGGATCTGCAGCTGCTGCAAATAACGACAAGGGATCGGTACCATCCAAAACACTGCTCAATGGATCCATCATCGAACTTGAAGAAGAAGAGGAAGTAGATGAAGTACTTCCTTTCCGACTCATTTTCTTGGTCTTGGATTCAGTAACCTGGAAGAAAAGTTCAAAACCATTTAACAAAAAGTCATTGTCTTCCCTTTCTTCCCTTCAATAAAAGATCAAAATACGGACTACACACACTGGACTGTTGCAACAAAGCAAGGACCCACCTACAAGAAAGTCTTTGGAATCAGCATTGGCATTTAAATTGAAGCACATCTTCTTCCCCCTGAGTCTGGGAGCATTCCCATCACTTTTTTTTTTTTTTTTTCCTTCTTCTCAGTCCTGGGTGTACAGAACTCTAAGAACATCCATTCTAAATTTCTTTCTAGTACCTCTTCACTATTTGTTTTCTTCGCTCTCTTGCAACCTCTTTCTTGCTATTCATTTCCTCTGCCAGTCTGATCTTTACTTTTCCTTCGCAATACACAAGCCTTAAACATCAAATCCACTTTTAAGGACTTCATCTTATCCTCCCTGCTGACCTTCGCGAGTAGAAGCTGCTGTCCATTTATCATTCATTAGCGTATGACTATCATCTCTCTGAAGCTTTTTTTTTGTACATCCGCATTTTTAAAAGCCTCTCGTACATTAAAGTAGTGATAAATGTTTTAAAGCATACAGCTGACTGGAAGTTAACCCAAAACAAATCTTACATCAAGCAATTATGCAGGTTATTTGTAATGCAACAATTTGATTTCAAACTTATCCATTATTCAGCATTTAATGCAACCAAGAAAACCCACAAGCTGGGGTGCTATGTCAGTTGGGGACCATTTTTGATGCGTAACAGGACCAGCAAATTTCTGTAAAGGACAAACAACAGAATAAACCTTCATACCTTTAGAACAAAAGGCCACTAACACAGAAGGCAGCTAGTACCACCACCAGTTTCAAAGCCTTTCAATTTTGAAGGATCAGAAGTAAGGGCGGAACATAATCAGTTTTGATTTGAGCATTTTCCAAATGCTCAAAAAGAAACTCACTGTAATGGGTTTTAACGGATGGTAGTCACCAAAATCCAAGGGTACGGATTCCAGTTTGCACACATCAGATTCTGAAACATAGTTCCGTGATCTTGCATGCCTTAAAAAACAAGATTAAAGGATAAGTATATATGCATATAAATAATGACATACTTATGAACAGAGAAACAGCTCTTATGTCTACACAGATGCAGGCATATTTACAAAAAAACACATATTGGAAAATAACTCAACTGACAGACTAAAATTTCTCTCTTTACTTACAGTTACATAAACTAAAAGTGAATAAATTTTACTTGCAACCATTCAATTGTATTCTCTCAGCTGTATTCTCTTCTGTTCCAAACAACACAAAAAGGGCAATTTAACCAAGCATATGACTGTGTGACAGGCTGATGGAGATTATTAAACACAGCTTTTAAACTGAGCTGTCAGAGTGAAGGAAAAAGATAAGTGTGAAAACACAAGGGAAGAAATCTGAGTGACTGTGCACAGATATAATGAGGGCCTGCACAGATTAGTTTGTGTAGCTGCAAAGCTCTTTCATGGGAAATCTATTTCCATCTGTTCACTGTACTCATAATGAAAGTCAAAACAGTAAAATGATGAGGAAAAAACCTATCAGTACTTGTATGCTTGCACTGTGGACAAGCCCTTGTATAAAAAGCCTTGCCTCTCCTACAAAATTAAGTATGTCATTAAGTGAAATAAATCACAAAACCATAGGCACTTCAATTTTTATTTCTAATCTGAAATTAAGAGAGAACCATCTCCATTTCTAATTTTAAAATGACTTGATTCCAGAAATCAACGTAAATAAAAGTATTGGAGTAAAATAATGTTACCACTAGGAACTAAGAGTAATACATTTTATTAACCACAATTTAAGCACACTGCTCTTTTTTACAATAGACCATCCATCCTATTTTTAATTGCTTAAATAATTTTATATTTTAAAAGGCTTTTAAAAACACTTGATAATGTAGGAAGGAAGAAAAGGGGGAACTACAACTTCCCTGACTAACACTGGTGACAACTTTAAAAGAGAACGAAGAGTTACACATGCTTTCTAATATCTCTTACAACACATCAGTATGTGAAATGAATTCATTTCATGTATGCAATAGTAGTACTGTTAAAACAGGGAACTGAAAACGCAAGGTCACAAAAATACAGAGGACACCTGCCTTCCCCAAACAAATAACATCACAGCTACCACGTGGTACCTTCCATCAGCAATAGGTAAGAACTAAAGCAGAACGAGATCCAGGGAGTAACAACTAAAACCTAAAAAAATATATTTAAAATAATTTTCTCTGCATTCAACCTGCCACAATTTCTTGATTTCTTTAAAAAAATTTTTTGTTCTTTCCTGGTTCCTTCAGGATCTTGAGAAAGTTTATAGCATGCACTAAGGCCTTATGTAAGTAAAGCATCCACAAGTGAAAACAGTGGATTTGTAAAGGTGTCTTGAATCAGGCTCCTAACAGAAACAAAACATTCCCCCCACGTAATACACATCCTTCCCACAAAAGCTAATGTATACGGCTATTCCTACTCAGACACAAAGTCATTAGGAAGAATTTCAGCTGTGTGAAGGATCCAGCTCTAATATAAATATTATATACCATACACGCCTCCCTAAAAAAGAGAAGAAAAAAAAAAAAAGTTGAATTTAAAATTCCTATTCAAAGAACGTTTAAGAAGGAGTAAAACTCCCTCCTCAGCTCTCATGCCCTTGGTTCCTGTGGAACTGCAAGAACGCAGATGTCCAGGTAAAGCTTACTCTTCCCTAGAGTTCTAAGTCAAAGCAGGACAAAAAAGAAACTAAAAAAAGATGTCAACTGCATGCATCATTCTTTACACAGGAATAGTCTCTGTAATTTACTATTGTCCCACGCTTCAATTATTCTCCTTGTTCACTTACTTCATGGGTTAATTAGCATTTGGGTGAACAATCTTTCTGACAGACTCTGGCTTCCTAATTACAGCATTGCTATTGCTCTCTTACCGTTCTGTCAATATTTCCATACCCTCCTTTACTTATATTTCCACACCAACAGTAAAGAGAGACGCTGCTCACAGCTCCCCCTTGGCATACCATTCCCAGGCCAAAATAGCTTTATTCTAACCACACCGTAAGGCATCACTGGGCATGCATACACATCAAATACACATGTGGGAATGAAGAAGAGCTGTTTACCCCATAAATAAGTCTTTAGAAAGTGCATTTACAATGTGATCAAGTGATCAACACAGCTTGTAATGGAACTAATACGAGTAAGGAGTTCAAGCTCGCTTTGCCATGATGTTCTGCCTCTCCTCTAGGGAAAGCAGATTAAGCTTTCCTTTCTCGGCCACAGCAGCACAGCCAGCTTCCAGGAGAAAACAAGATTCAGGCCAAGTCAGGGTTCCACCTGCAGTGCATGCAGCAGGATACGCCCCTGCCTGCAGGTACTTTCTCCACAGTAGTTTTCAAGCTTTTTTCACACAGGAGGATTACTGTGGTTGCCATCAACCTTGAACGCCTGCCAGACGTCCAACCTCCTCCCGGCAAGCGGTCCTTTCTCCTGGGACTGCTATTACCCTACCCCACAGGCTACTGGAGCTGTTTCAGCTCCCAGCCCCCCAGAAAGCTGGGAGTTGCAGCCGTGCCTGTTCCTTGCAGTTTCTGCAGGGTCACTAGGGCACGCTAAGGGCACGCCAGCAATTCCAGCAGCCACCAGATGGCTTACAACTGTTTTATACCCTCAGATTTTCTTAGCTGTGTAAATACACGTTTTAAATTCACTGCAGTACAAAATGCTTTAGTTTAGAAAGCACGGCTCTGACATTGATATAAAATTTCAACTGGTTTCCATCAACAAACTTTTACAGCTACAAATTATTTCCACTTTATATTAAACGTTTGCTCATGTTAATAACAAAGAAGATGCAGCTTCCCCGGCGGGATGCTGTGCTCCTGTGGAAACATTTCGTGTTGCTGCCTGGGCTCTGCTTCCTCAGCGCGTGCCCACAACCACAGCGCCCAGTCCCAGTTAGCTCGTATGAGGTAATTAATGGAAACTAAAGCCCTTGGTAGCAAAATTAAATTCTCTCCACAGCAATCTTCACCTCACGGTACCCACCAAGGAGGCTCCGATGGGGATCAACAGCGACATCCCCTGGGCACGGCGGGACCGAACCTCCGTTACCTCCCCTGCCCCTTCCTCTTAGAGGGGCATCATAAAATGCAGCAGGATCACACCAGGCCAAAAAACGAACTGCTCTAAACTATTTTTCTTGTTTACTTCGGGAAAACAAACAAACGAAGAGCCCGTAAAGGCTCTCAGCAGCCCGCTCCCTCAGCCACCACCCCCCTCAGCCACCTCCCCCCCGTCTTCCCCGGCAGCCTGAGGGGGGACCGCGGCGCCACGACCCCGGGGGACGCTCCAGGATCCCCCGCCGCCCCCTCAGCCCCCTCAGCCCCCTCAGGCCCAGCGGCCCCGAGCCCCCCCGGGGTTCGCTTCCCGAAGGCTTCTCCCCCCGGCTTGCCCCCGCGCTCCCCTCACGGAGCCGCAGAGCCCGGCGACCCCCTCAGGAACCTCGGCCCCGGGCCCTGCCCGCCCCCGGCCCCCTCCCACCGGCTCACCAGGGGAAGGCGGCCATCTTGCCCCCCCGTCACGTGGTGCGGCGGCCGGGCTGAGCCTTCCGCCGCCATTTCCCGCCCCGCCCCATCCCGCGGCCCCGTCCTAGTTAACGCGGCGATTTTCGTGCAATTAGGGGGAAAACAAACAAATAGCACAATCTTTTGAAAGATTGCAGGTTTATTGTGCAACATGTTTAAGTAAAAAGCAAGACCGGTGAAAATGAAAGTACAAAAATAAATACACTTCTGTAATGATATTACAGTTGCACACAAAATAAAAAGTCAGATAAATTAAGTATGTATAAATAAAAAACACAGATCAAGTACAAAAAACAAACTCTGGCACTTGTCAAGAGAAAGGCCGCATGAAAGTTCATTAAAAACAAACGAAGTTGTGCTACAAGGTCTTATTACACACATTGGAAACATGCTTAAAGTAAAAGAGGCTCAGGTGTGAAACCTGACCTGAAGGTAAGCATTCATTTTTACTCACACACTAAACCTATCTTTATGTCAACATATTGACTATGCTAATAATAAATACAGTATATAAAACATCCTTTAAAAGCATCAGTCCTTAGCTCTGATATATCAACAGCAAGCTTTGCCACCTGCGGCACAGGTTACACTTGTCTTTTTTTTTTTCCCTTTGAGATGTTTTCCACTCCTATTTCTGCAGTTTCCAAACAAAGGAGATCAACTTAGCATTTTGATGACTACTCAGTAAGCAGGAAGCTTGTCTCAGGCATTTTTTGGATTACATCTGAACTTTTAAAGAGCCATAGAATTTATATGAAGGAGGCAGGTTCTCCACTGGTATAAACTGTTACATTTGCACCATTAGGGAAGGCACCCGGAAGCTTTCAAATAAAAGTTACAGCACAGAGCCACTGTGCAGTGACATCTTCAAAGTATTTAGGAAGTATTTTGCTTTTTCTACATAAGCAATCTGGTATCACCTGGTACAAAACATTTGTTTTTAAACAATGTAACTAGCTGCAGAGGACACACTTACTGATAGAGGTCACAACTAGTGCCACAAGCAAGCCAACTTGTTCGTTGCTGAAGATAACTCTCTTCATCTTACTATTAATCCTCCTTTTTAAAGTTACTGTTTAACCCAACAAAATTTATCAGTCTTTTTTTCTCCTTTATCAGTGTCCACATGTTACAAAGCCTCCAAGGTTGCACTGTACTGATACTAGGAAGAAAACAAAATATAACCCATTTCACATTTAAGTAATCAGTTCCCTAGTTCTACAGTAAAAGAGCAAAGAAGTAAGCACTGCAAAGACTTAAGTAGCCAAGTTTTTCCTCTGGTTTCTAATGTTAACATCCCATCACCAGTTCATTAAGAGAAAGAACTTAGAGACTTCCACTCCCCTCATGTTGAAGAATAATATCCATCAGTATGACAACCAAGACAAAATATGAACATGATATTTCAGTATTAGATTTTCTTAAATGAGAGACTGTTTTCCTTGGGTTTTGGTAGAGGTTTTTACCCCCCTGAAACCAGGAAACATGATTTCAGTACAAGGGCTGTTAGATCATGGTACAAGAGAAATTGCTCAGAAAAACTGCAGTCGTCAAAAAGAAAACATAAGTCATATGAATCATTATTATAGACAATCGTGTGCAAGTCTGAAACGATAAAACAATTAAAATCTTGCCTTCTCATGTTTTTGTTGAACATATACTTCTCTTAATCTCAGCTAAAATTATTTCTGTAACAAAGTGCCACAGACAGGAAGGAAAAAAAAATCATAGGACTTCCAGTACAATGGTTTGATCTACCATGTGTATAAAGGGGCAGTTTCGGTACAGTCATTGCAAGTACATCTGTCTGTCCAGTAGTTAATCTGGATCCATACCTGTGAAACTCAGCAGACATGAAGTTAGGTAATTGCATTTACACAAATCCATTCAGAAAGGCTGCTGACAAATTCACTGACCAAAGTGCTCAGTTTTGTTTAAGATTTTTTTTTCTTATTTAACTGATTTAACTTTATGGTATGAAACTAAAAATATATATGCATATTTATGGTTCCAACCATACACAGAACTTGCAATTTTAAGTCATACAAAAATTGTATGAGAGATACAAGAATTACATAGTGTTAAGTCATGAATTAACTTAATGTTGCTCTATGGTCTTCTTTAACATTATGAATCTTATGTGTACACAGTAGTATGAAGATATAATAAGTTTAACATGCAATTTTCCACGGTATTAGAGCTTTGCAGCCCTTTATTACTTAAATATGATTGTATGAATATGTCATCATCTGGAAAAAAACAAAGCAGGTTTATCATTTCTGAATATACATAAACATTTAGGGCATAAAATACTTGAATCAGTGCTGAGAATGTCATCATTAAAAAATAGCCTGTTTATCCCAGCGAGTGCTGTCGTCTTAAATTGTCACAACATTTGGCTTCTTTCTTTGGGTTCTTCCTGCATATGCTCCTAAAAACAAAGTAGAAATATTACCATTTCACAGTTGATACTACTGCTTTTGAAACAAGATTATCTAACAAATATAGCTGAAAAGACAAAATTTTAAAGTATTATTATACGTTCAGTGCCTACTTTGAAAATGAATTTTCATAATGTTACACTTGAAATGCCTTACAAACATGTAAGTAAAACAGGTTACTAAAACTACTAGTAGGCTTGAAAGTAACAACACATTCTAGTTTTTCCTTCCCCAGTAATTGTTCCATTGTCTTTTCTGCTAATATAAAAGATGTACAACTATAATTTGCAAATTTTTAAAAAGTCTGTTTGTAACATTATCACGACAGATTAAATATGATTAACTATTCCATGTACTACTTTTAAACAGATTATCAATTAAGAAAATACTATACAAAGTCAAATATTTAAGACAACTTTTCTGTTCCCACCTCCCACATTAATAAACAAAGAGGTAGTGACAGAGCAAGAATAATGCAAAGCACAGGCAGTTAACATTTTAAGTTGACCTTAGTATTTCTAATTATCTTCGTTACGGTTTCTTGGAATGTGGGCCTAAACTCTCTTCCTCAGACATTCACACAAAAACACATCTCTCTTCTGTTGCACTTGTTCTGAATGCATAGCAACTCCCAGAGATGAGTAATTTTCAGGTTCAGGAGAAAAGTGTGCATGAGCCAGAGGGAAGCAAGTATAAGGCATAGGCAAAAAGCAAAGTTTCACTGATAGTTTCTTCTCCTCACAGATAAGCTCCTTTCCCATCTTGTGATCCAACTTTCTGTGAAAGCAGCTGCAAATGGGAAGAACTTCTTGCTAAAACTGAGAAAGAGAGCTCCAAAACTGAGAAAGGGACACAAAGAAGTAGCAGCCAAAACCAAGATGCACCCGTGCTGCCACAATAGCCTTGTCTTTTTGCAACATCCCACACATGCATTACACAGAGGAAAGGACCAAATCTTGCACTCACCACACCTTCACTCGCCAAAACCTCTTTGGTAAAATATTATAGGAATTGTTGATTTAAATTACTTTGCATGACTTGAATTAAATACTTTGCATCTGCCACACTCCTAATGCAGTTATTAGCTATCAGATAACTATAACTCAGCAGCAACTTTACTGTTAAGCATAAAGAGACTTCAATAACTTATTAAAAAAAAAAAATAATATTCGCACCAGAGAATACTCAAATCTTAATACAAATGAACTGTCTTTTCAGGAGAACAGTTGTAGGTTTCCATATGTTGACAAACACAACCAGGATTAAAAGAGCAGTACGAATAACTTCATCAGGCAAAAAGCCCTTATAATAAAAAGAAAGCTGCTTAGGATTAAAAAGTAAAATAAAAATCTCTCCACGTGTAACAAATTTCTAAATATATACATATTTAGAAAGCCATATTACACTATGCATAGCACAATTATCTTCCAGTGATAAGGGTTTAGCACTGCAGGCTGCTAAAAAGAAGCACAATTCAGCATTCATTAGGTTCAGGCAGTTATTGAGAGTGTCCAGCAATGTGAGCAAACATTTACATGAAAGCAGTGAAAGTTGTATCACATGGTGCAGAGCAGTGAAAATGGAAGACAGCCATGGAAAAGAAACAGTTACCAGGCAATTAAACAAATGTGACAAATAGGTGCCAGTCTTTTTTTTTTTTTTTTTTTTTAGGATTCTCAGTTACTCTGTCAGAGTCAGAGTGGTTACTTACAGGTGCCCAAGAGCTTCATTCAGCACGGTGCAAAGCAGCTTTGGAAATGCCCCCAGAGACCTCACCACAGCAGGATCCCTGACATCTGAACACTTCCCCACTACGCAAAAAGACATTCTTGCTGGCCCAGCACTCACCTGTGCTGTATTCTTCAGCTCACCTGTGATCCCATATGACAAACAACCAGGCTGACAAGCACAATGCTTTAGTAGTGATTGAAAACTACCCTCATAATTCTCCTTGTGTGCACTCCAAGTTATATAAAAATCTCACAAACAGAAAATAAGCATATAGTTTTGAATCAGCCCACTTTTATTAATGTTTCACTATTAGGAAATAAGTGGACATATTTCAAGTTAGTTTTCTCCCCCCTGCCTAATCTCCCCCTGTAAATTCCCTGCCTAGCACATCTTGCAAGCTGCTGACTGAGCTTCTTTGCCCCATTAAAACAAAAACAAACAAAAGGATGACTTCATAGGTTAGGTTCTCTCTTTAGTACAGACCATTGGATTCAAGGAGTACACAACAAAAACTAAATTTAAGACCACCTATTAAAGAAAAATACCTTTGTGCTAGAAAAAGACAGCAATCAGAGTGGTATTGGAACTACAAAGCACTTTGTTGACAGAAGTTAAAAGAACAGTCAAAAGAAGGGAAAAAAAAAGTAGTTTGATGGCTCCATCACTGTCTTCTTCTGAAGTTATCTCTCACACCTACTCTGAATGCTTAAGTGACATCTGGGATATCTGTATTCTACTAATCCTTCTTCCCTTTTGCCCCTCTAACAAGCTGCAAATTAGGGATTTAACTGCGAGTTAGGGATGAATGAGGACAATAAACAAAATAGAAATATTATGGGTTAAGAGTTTGCAGACTTAGCATAGTTACAGATATAAGTATGTCATTTCTTTTCAAAATGACTTGAGATTATAGTTTCTCTATGGTCTCTCTCAGACAAAACTTGTTGCCTTACTACAATTGACTTTCAAGAATCTGTCTTGAAAAGAAACTTACTTCACTAAAACCAAATATATTCAACATACTGCCAAATCTTTCACTATTCAAATTAATGCCTATATACAGAAAACCACATTAAATATATTCAACTTAAGGTATTCTTCATTATGCAAAGTTATGCAGATTTCTTTCATGCCAAACATTCCCCATCTAGTAATTTCAGAATGCCTTTCTACTACATGTGTAGTATAAGTAGTCTAACTTATTTAATACCAGTACTTCCACGTGGCCTGCTAAATACCACAGGAAATTATGTGATGTCTAAAACACTGAATTGAGGTTATATTGTGTATGCTGTCTAGTTCCAGTTACAACTGGTTAAATCATCTACTTTGTGTTCTAAGGTCACAACAGGAGGCATTACACAGCTTTCCAGATAGTCAACACGTAGCAATAAAGAACGGCAATGAGAAATTTAGAGATATATTCCAAAGGATTCCTTCCATTGCCTGGTACTAACTGTCAGAACTTAGATAATTGCAATTAAGACAGACCTGGGGACTCAGCAGAGCAACACACAGTGCCAATGCTGGAGAGTGACAGAGAATGTTTTAACTGGATGTCAGACTTAAATGTAAAAAATGCAATAGATCATCACACCCCTGTGGTGGTTTTACTTGGGTGGGCAGCCAAGCTCCACCACAACCGCTCTCTCACTCTCCCTCTCCTCAAAGAGGAAGGGGGAGAAAATACAGCACAGAGAGCTCAAGGTTTGAGATGAGAAAGGTTTAATTAAAGGGAAAGGGAATGGGGAGAAAAAGAAACAAAAGAAACAGTAAGTCCGTGTGGAAGCACAGAGAGAAGGAAAAAAATTATTCTCTACTTCCCATCAACGAGCGATATTTGGCCACATCCTGGGAAGCAGGGCCTCAAAATGCATAGCGGTTGTTCAGGAGGAACAGCCCCTTCCCCCACGAGAGCCCCCCTTTTATTGCTGAGTGTGACATCAGGTGTTATGGAATATCCCTTTGGTTGGGTTAGGTCAGCTGACCTGGTGATGTCCCCTCCCCATCACTTGCCCACCCCCAGCCTGCTGGCTCCTGGGGGCTTGGAATGAGTCCTGATGCTGTGGCAGCACTACACAGCAATAGACACAACACTGGAGTGATACCAGTGCTGTTCCAGCAGAGCACAGTACTGTGGTGGCTGCTGCATGGAAAGGTGACTCCAGCCTAGACAGACCCAGCACAACCCCAAACATCAATTATATGAGACTGGGGAAGCATCCAGATCCCTAATCAATGCTAAGCTTGATACTGACACCATCCTTTCATCACTACTCTTTACAACTGCTGTAATTTTGTAACTGAAAGGGTTATTGATCGTTTCATCAAACTTGCAAATAGTAACTGCCATATGGTTACCTTTGCTTGCTACAGTTATATTGCTTGCTTAATATTCTTCTTTCTATTTCAGAGAGATTATTTACAATCTTTGCTAATTTTGAGTGCAACTGTTTAACTGCCTTGCTGCACAGTAGTGGTGACAACACTGCCAGGAGAATTGGTAACTGAAAAATAAAACAAACCAACCTTGGTTGGGATCTCATCATTTGCTCCTCCCCCCATCCCCTTTATTTCCTTTCAAAATGAAATGTAGATGTATGTACTAAAGATGTATATGCATGGTTTCTTATTAGTGTATGTCTTTCTACAGACACTTATTTAGGCTTCACAAAGTACAAGGACAATCATTTCTGAGAAAACAGATCATTTGAACAGCGCACACTCTGCACTAAAGTACAGAGGTACTCCCTATAGCATTGCTCCAGGTCAGCAGTAAGTGCAGAATCTTCCTTCTAGGAAAGATTTGATACTTAATACACAATGTTATTTCAGAACACCATGAGAAGGAGCTGAAATTCTGCCACATTATAGTTTGACTTCTTGAGCCCAGAAGTTCCTAATTGTTTTATACTTGACTTGTGGAACTCTCCTTTGAGAGCAAAGTGTAATAAAGATCTTAAACTGCTTTTAAAACTCCAAATCAACTCATCTGTTGATAAATAAATGCTTGTCACTTAAGAAATTTGAAATCAGATTAAAAAATGGAAATTGCAAAAGATATTTCATAGTGTTTTATTCTCTTCATGCCTGAACAGGCTGAAAACAGAGAGGTCTGGCACTATTATCAAACCTTCTTATTAAAAAGGTAACCAACCAGTTATCTCTGTATGCAAGCTCAGGAATACTCCACTTCTGGAGTATTATTTTTGCCTCATTAAGACTCACACATTCTGTAAGATGCTACAGTAGAAACTTAAGTCTCAGCCTATGGAGACTAAATGCCCACTGGCAAGTCTTCTGAAACTGTCCTGTCTTCGAAACAAAGCCTATTGGAAGGACAAGTTACACAGGTACAGAACTGCAATGACACAATCGATCCAACTCTAGTTTGACTATTAGCCTCTCAAACAGTTACAGTGAATATATTTGGAAAAATTACTTATGGTTGGGCATCTGGCAAATGAAATCAAATGAGCTATGTTGTACATTCTACACCCCACATTTACAGAACTTTACAGTGGATGGTTAAGTTACCAGTGCATGTCTGAAGAGACAGGTTAGATTTAAGACACAGCAAAGCAGGTGCACAAGAACAGGAAAACAATATATCCCCCATCTATTTTTTCTCGATACTAGTAACTTATTTACTATACGATCCAAGCACCAATTTTCTACACACCTGGAACAGCCTTGTTAGACACTCTGCTCTCTGAGGCCTTCTTTCTATTTTGCTCAACCCCCTTCATTGAGGTCTTAGGGGTTCTAATTAAATATAAAAGAGTTAATAAGTCACTTGCATCAATGTTGAAAGACCGTATCCAAAAATATAAAGACACTATCAAACTATTCGGCATTAAATCATTTTTACGCCATCGCATATAGGCTCCTCCAGATGATCCTGGAGGTCTTTTCCAACCTTAATGATTCTATGCGCACAACACCTATTGACATTCTTAAGGCTTAAGAAGATACATTACATAAGAGAACATCTCTCCAGAGAATTTTAAAACTCTGTACAAGAAAGTGATTCAGTTCAGATACTGTGGCATTACAGTCTACATTTAAAAATACATATATTTCATTAAGTGGAAGCAAAGCTTCATGGAATGAATGTTACAAATAGAAATGTCAAAACACGGTGTAAATGGAGACAATACACAAGAGGATGATAACACTACGTATTTTCTTGCAGTACAAGGTAAAATAAAGCTTCAACACTCTCAAAGTACTGTGAGAATTATTTTGCCTTTGAACAACAGTTGCACCATTAAGTATAAATATTACTTGGAAATTACTGTGTTCTTGCACTTTGCATTTACTTTTAATATTAGGCCAAGAACATGCTGTGTCCTTACCCTTGTCTGCAAAGCAATCTATGAACTGGGGCATTCTGTCCTTGATTTGGTTGAAGTACTCTGTTAAAACACAAACTTCTATTAGTGCTTTTTTTCCCCTCTTAAAAAAATATAAAATAAAATCTCACAAGGTATACTGAATTATGCATCATCTTTCACACAGCAAGTTTCAGAATGGCTAGCAGGCTCTGACATGTGGGCAAAAGTGGCAAGAATTAAAATTCCATAGTAAAAATACCTACTTTCACTAGCTATTTAAAGCAAAGGCACACACACAAAAGTAAAGCTTAAGAGATACTAATAGGGTATCTGAGAGAAACCTTGAACCTGAACATAAAGAGTTAAAACCGTAAACAAATAATTTCTGAACTGACTTTGAGGAAAATTAAAAAAATGTATTTTCTAACTTCAGAAGTAATAACCCCTTTTCTCAGACCACACTAAATCTGATTTCATTAATGCCATAATAATGGCTAAAATCAAGCTGATTGATGACAAACAAGCAACAAAGATCAAAGAATCTAACATTATAAGACAGTTCTTTAGAAGCATTATAATAAGAGTAATCTTCACTCACCGGCTTTCAGGACTTTTTTGTTTTATGATTATTTTTTTACTTGGCATTCCCATCTCTGAAGCCCTAGAGAAACAACAGTTTTGAAGCATATTTAAGTCACAAAATCATCATGTAAGTCTTAAACATAAATAGCAAGAGAAAACCAGCAACAGAATCTACATCTACATGTAATACTGCCAGAATAGTTCTACAGATAACCACTTTTTACGCATGAGTGAGTGTAACACTTCTTTCTGCCCACTGCTTTACAGTAGACAGATGTCTGCCACCACCCCAAAAATACTCCTTGCCAGAGATAGTCTACCAAGTATCTCTCTTGCTAGGTACTTTGGAAAGTTTGATAAAATAACCTACAGAAGTCAACCATAAATTGAGTGCACAGAGGTTTTTTTGATCACCACTGAAATACGCTGTAAATGCACAACCTGGAACAATCGTTTTGCCCATAGGGGCAAGAAGTCTCTCAAAATTAAGACGGAACTGCTACAAGTGGTAATACACCACATGCCTGAAGCTTTTTTATTCATTCTTCTTAGAAGGGATGTTGGTTTCCAAATAATCTGTTTTTCAAAAAAACTTATTTTCACTATTTCCTACTCTTCCTACCCATCCTCTTGCACCCTCCACCCACCAAAGGGAGATCTGCACATACTTCATGTACTTTTTCCTATCCAGAGATTTCTGCGTAGCTGTTGAAAGCGTTGCTCTCTCTCTTGGACTCTTTACTTTATCCTATAAAGGCAAAAACAACCAACAGCAACACTCAATAATGTTTTAGTTGAGCTTAACCTCATCTGACCTGACCCTACTTTACAAACAAATAAAAATATTGCTATATTTTAAATTTTTCTCTTTTCAGTACAAAGTTCACGTTCAGGCTAAATTCAAGATTTTTATCTTCTTTAAAATCAAAGAATCTTCCTTATACTACCAGATCAAGAAGGCTTGTGTGGCATAACAAATTCTTAAAGTCCGAAACCTCATTGTCACTTTCATCATGTTTTTCACTGTTTATTATGTCTATGCACTAAAAGTTTCAAGACAGGTATCTCCTACTGCAGTGATTTTTCTTATTATTTTTAACTTTTAATAATTACACGAGCACAATTTAACAATTAAGATTGTAAACTTTTTACTTTGTCAGGAAGAGTCTCTTAAAAGCAAAAAAAAAAGTCTCTTAAAAGCAAAACATATTTAAACTCTAAAAAAAAAGAAAAAGCATTTTGCATTGTTGTGACTATAACCCACCATTTGCCTGAGCATTTTCTCTTTACGAACTTCACGATCATGACGCAGAATACTCATTCTTTCAGATGCCTCCATTGTAAAAAATATGTCATGGATGTCATACAGAGCAGCTCGCAGCTAGAAAGAATAGTTAAAAATTTTATAAAATAGTTAACTTTCCTGTGGAAATGATCACCAAACTCCGTTTAGACAAAACGCTTTAAAAGGTAATTTAGAAATCCCTCTTAATGTGTCAGCAGAAAAATCTAATCTTTTCTTCACAGAGTTTAAACTTTTTCTTTTGAATAAAGCCACTGTGAAAGTTTCATGTATTTATACTACCACACATGAACAACCAACTTCTTTTTACAAAAGCAGAATAGCTAGGAAAGAAAAAGGAAGTTTAAATTATGTCACCTGAGCCATTACTCTTTCATGAAGGGATGCATCTTGTGCTGAAACACTTCCTCTTTTTAATGGGGCTTCAGACTGAAAATTCCTTATGAACTCCATAGTGTCCTGGGGGAGAGGGGGAAATGAGATTAAGCACCAAGCGTAATCCTTCACAACCAAGGAATCATCACAAACTTTTTGCGTAGTGCAGGTTGTCTTTTACTTGGACCTTATGACAGTAAGCAATGCAGCACTCAAATGTGTTCAAATGGCAGATACTACTAAATTCTTCTGAAAGCAGGAAATGCATTACTTCAACTGTCAATTGACAACAGGAGAGAAAGAAAGATAAAAAGAACATACTCAACAGGAGGAGAAACCACATAATTAAAAATGTGGATCTTACTTTTACAGTTTGTTTAAGATGTTTCAGTTTTTCTGTCTGCAGGAGTCTACGAGTAAGAAATCCCTTTGCCACAGCAGTTATCTTACTGAACTTCATTTGTATCTCTGGACTGAAAACCTTAAAAGAAAAGTAGCATTTTCTAAACATTGAATAAACAAAGCAGAAGTTAATAATTATTTCTCAAATAACATCAGTTACTTAAGTTTTGAAGTAAGAAACAAGCTGTTGATAAGGGTAAAAAGTTTTGGCTAGTGGCTAGGCCAGAAGTACCCACTACAGTATTAATTTAGCAGAAGCAATATACTGTCATATGATTATTTTGCATATAGTAATAGCAAGAAAAACATGCTATACAGTTGTCCCATGTAATTTAAGTCAATAGAGGAAGGGATACCAAACTTTTCAGTGAAATTTATTACTATACAGCTATTACAGAATTGCCAGCATCTTACAAAAACTAAAGGACTTTTAAATTTATAAATAAATTTTTTCCTTACCTGAGTCCACCTAGTTTTGATCCTGTTACTTGGCCTAGATACTGAGGTTTTTATAACTCCACTACCCGATGGTCCCCAGAGGTAGAATGAAGTTTCACTTGTTGAAGTGAAGGTGTTAGGTGTTGTAGTATGGGCAAAACCTGCATGCAAAGCAGAGTGTACAGTTTAACACACAGATTTCTTTCCATAAAGTAATGACTATGCATACAAATACACACAGAGCTCTATATACAAGATCAGATGCAATTACTATACTTAAGAACAAAACATAAGACAGCACTCCATAAAAATAACTAATTAGGAAAAAAAAAAATTCAATCACACACAAACTTTTAATTCAGGCTGCAGTCAGGAAGTCTTTTTGGAAAGAACAGAGAGGTTCCCAGTGCTGTTAGCTATTCTTATTCACATTGTGGACTATAATACTTCCATATTGGAAGAAAAAATATCTGTATGCTACAGCACGAAAAAAAAGATCACTCACATAATATTAAAGTTGCTACACAAAATCTTATCCATAAAACATCTCAAAAAAAAGCAGTTTTGAAGAGTTTCATGTTGCTAACATGGCATCTAAAGATGAATAATAAATAATCATAGTCATGTAGTTCAGAAATTTTACTCTCAAAGTTCCTTCGCTCTTCTCCTGTTAAAACATCAGCTTTCCATCTGTTTGAGAAGTGCACCTTAAAACAGTCCAGAAGCAGAACTCAGCTCAGAGGTAGCAACTTTGTTTACAAGGTCAATTACAGGCAAGAAGCAATCTGAAAATTTGATTCATTTCAGAGCAAAATTAGATAAACCAATGGAAAAAAAAAAAGAACAAACATTTCATAACACACTGGAACAGGCAAGACGTGCCATTGACTACTGCTGTACATCCTTACAGACGTGACCCCCCGGTAGAGCCCTTCTAATCCTCCCACACAAGAGCACTAGACCACAGCTACGTGCATCAGGATGAACGTTCTGTGACACGATGCAAATTCATGTCCTCATCCTTGACCGGATCAATTTACTTTTAACTTGCCTTACTCAAATATTTCCCTTAACAACTCTATGCAGATGCAACACGTGGAACAGTACAAGAATGGCTGAAACTGCCACCCAGAAAAACTTGCAAAATAAAATTTGTTTTACATATGCTGTCAGCAGTTGAAGGCAGCAGCTGACAAAAGGTGTGAACAGAAGCCCTGTTTCTATTAGTACATTGGGCAGTCAGTTCAGTCAAGCACCCCAGAGCAAAACATCTCACAATATTTAATTATATTCTAAGTTTTACCAATGCTGGTTGAGTTTGTGTTATGGACTGTCTCCAGCTGAGACTGCACACTTTCCAGTAAGCCACTTTCGCTTTTTCTCCACTCCAACTCCATCCTACTGTTAATGTTCACTTTGGAAATTTCTATTTCTGTTGTAGCAACCTTCTTTCCCTTCAGTTTCCTCTCCTGTTCTTCCAGTTCCTATGAATTAAAGAATCAACTGTAAGACTGGTTTTCTAAGACTGCAAAGCAACAGAATATACACTTTAAAACCAATTGCTTCCTGACAAACTTCAACACACATGACTTCAGCTTGGAATTTTTCGTCTTTTTTTGCTTTACCTTCTGCAGTTTCTCCTGTTCTCTCTCTTGTTCAGCTATCAGAATCGACAGTTGTTGTGCATGCTGTTCTTCAAGCCTCTTCCTCATTTCTTCAAAGGCCAACATTTTAGTTTTTAAAATCTCTTCTAAGAAGATATATACAATACAAAGAATCAAGCATCAAACATTTTATATGCGATCCTTGCCACAGGTATACAAGCTTTAACAGGAGTAATTTGCACCATCGGTAAAAAACATGGCATCATTCACATCGAGTAGCCACTATGTATTGCAAGAACCTTGATATGAAGCTGCCACTATGTATTACACAGAACTTTATCAGTTAGTGCAGTCCTTCAAAATATTTGCATGTTCATATTTGCAGGATAAGCACGTGGCACCAACTGAGCCTACATTAAAACACAGATGCAAAAAATCTAGTTCTGAGAAGAGTATACCTACATTCACTTGAGTTAAAATACTTAAGCCATTTTGGCTTGATGTGGTAGAGACACACACAAATGTAACAGTCTTGAACTGGAAGAAAATACCTATACAATAATTTGCAACCTACCTTTCAAAAGGTATTTTCTTTTAATTTACACTGAGTATTTCAGTAGGCTTATTTAAGTCTAATAGAATATTATTTTCTTATTAAAACTAAGTTCAAAATTCTACATTCAGATGAGAACTTAGTATTTTTTGTGGTTAAACGACACCCTTGAGAGTAAATACAGAATTCACCAAACTAAGAAACAATGTTTTAGTCAGCCCTTCCTCATAAATTATTTAATCAAGTTTTTGTTACCAACAGATGTTATAAGACTTTTGACTCCAATCGACTTCTAAATCAGCAATGACTCCATTCTGTAGCAGTTAAGAAAGGCTCAAGTAGCAATTTAAATTTCATAATTCATTATTAATTAAAAACCAGAGAAATAATGAGATTAAAAGCCAGAGAAATAATGAAATTGCTGAAAAAAGGTAACTGACATAATCAAACTGTTTCTTTTGGTATATATACATACTTCGAACCACCAACAACTACATTATAACATTATCATTGGTTTTTCCTAAAAAATTATAAACTGAGAACTAAGTTGAAGGAAAAACCATCAACTAATGAATCTTTTACCTTTTACTATACTTGAATCAGGGGCTGCGTTCTTGGTAATGTAAACTGATCCCACAGAATATTTCTGTTCTTGCAACCACTGCTTCTCTTGTTCTTCCATTCCAACTGTTACACCACAGGAACTGTTTTCTTTTTGGCAACTGTCATTGTCCAAATCAAGTCTACGTTTTACCTTTTCAAAGGTATTTTCCAGAAACTGCTCATTTGCCGGGGGAACACTAGGAGTATCCATCTGCTGATGCATATTCTTGCCTTGTGTTAGCAGCGGGGATGGGTTTTCTACATCGTAAGATTTATTGAGTTCTACTGGAGAATTACATTTAGTATTTTCGAGCAAACTAGATGGCTTGGTTTCATGCACTGCTAGGAGCTTCTGTGTTACTGTAGACTGACTGATGGCAAATGGCTCATTCAGTTTTGGAGCTGCAGTAGTAGCAGCAGTCTCTGCTTTATATGGTCCCCTGCTGTCCATGGCCACCTGTCCTTCCACTGTAGCAGACAACGGCCCCTTGCTTTCCAAGGGCCCAAAGGAATGTCGATTTAGTTTGCCAACCACCAGCCCATCACAGGGAGCTGCAGAATTCCTGATGACACCAGGAACTCTGGTAGGGCAAAGCATAGAGAAGTCCACCATAAACTTTGGCACTGATTCAGACACATTATTTTTATCAGCAATATCTTGCATGATTAAATCCATCGCTCTCCCCTTGCCTTTAGGGCTCAATTCATAAGCATTCACAGGATTATTGATAACAATGTGTCCCATCGATAGAGGCCTTGGGCGCCTTCGGTGCATTTTAGGACTCATGCTTGGCTCTGGGCTTGGCAATTTGGTATATGATCCCATGAGGCTCCTGACAATGCTACTGTCACGATCAACCGCAGAAGTATTTTTTAATTCTTCATCTGAATCTGAATCCACCAGCGGGGGTGTTCCAACTCTCATAGGAATGTCCACTTTAGAAAAACTGGATAAAGTTGACATACTTGTGTTACTGGTATGAGCAGAGGTACCTTGGAAAAGGGTATTTGATTTATTAAGACTAGGCTTATCAAGCGGCACAGCAGTGGAATTTCTGCCTGTAAGCTTTGCTCGCTCTTTCACAGAATCAGGTGTTTTAACCGCATCATTTTCTTTGTCTGAATGACTTTCACTCATACTCCTCTTTGAATTACTTTTGGAGCTACGCCTTGTTTGCTCTTTCTCTACGTACTCCCTGGATTTTTTCAGCAGGTTCTGAAGGCTCATTGCGTACGGATCTTGGACTTCCTTGTCAGATGATGGCACTGCTGCTACCTCCTGCTTTTGCAAAGCGTGTGACACAAGCTTACTCTGCGTGCTATCAGGAGATGCAGCCCTTGGACAAGGTATGTGTTTGGAGAAGCAACTCTCGCTTTGCTTTGAAAAAACATTCTCTTCTGCTGCTTGAAGTACTTCTGTCACATTGGATATCACTTGCTCCACTGTATCTGATGACATGAGTTCTGGAGTCTTTTCAAGCTCTGTGGGACCATGCTGTTTAGGAGAACATGGTAAATTGTCATCAGATGGAGCTGTGAGGTCAGTCAAAGCTTTTGAGTCTGAAGCAGGGCACGTATTCACACCCTCCCATGTGTTCACATCACTTGCAATAGATCCCTTCCTGATCTGCAAATAAAAATTGAAAAATATCACATATTTTGGATGAAATCTCTGATTTTTCAAATTAATGCAAACTTCATCTGCACTTAAAAGAGAATGCTGAGACCTTAAAACCTATAAAAATTTTCAGTTTGAGTATTGCAAATTTCCTTCAAATTACTCACAATATGGAGCTCCATGCAATGAGAAAAAGGTTACTGGAATTAAAATATAAATGTGGATAGTGGTCCACTCAGAATTTTTAGTGATACAAAATATCTGAATGTAAAGATGCTTTTTTCTTCACACAGTAATTTGGATACATTCAAATAATTTTTTGGCTTCAAATTGTATTGCAAGATTCCTGTTAAAATATGAAATCATGTCCATATTAAATAAGAAATGCAATTGAAAGAATTCAACATCAAATAGATTAACCTACAGACAACCAAGAACAAATCAAAATAATTCCTAAAGATAATAGAAGAACTATAAAATATTTTTTTCATTTCTTTACTAATCCAGAGACTTGAAATATAATTTTTTAAGTACTTGTAAAAACAACTTTAGTTACATTTCATGCATTATGTAGCTTCTCTTTTATGTAAGTGAAAATTACATGGTACTTCTAGCCAGCATTTGGTTAAAAGGATTTCCACACTAAAATACAGGTTATCCTACATGTTGCAATTCAATTATCAAGGGGACATCCTTGGGGAAAAAAAAAAAAAAAAAAAAGAGTTTTGTACTGAATGCAAGTTCCTGGTCTGCTCTTCAAATCCCAAGTCAGGTGACTGTTGCCATGCATGCTCCAGTAAACACTACAAGCTTGGTAACTCAGAGGTTTGCCACCTTAGTAACTCAACACACTCAGCATTAACTGTACCCATTCAAACAAAAAGTTAATTTAAAGGCTGTATTACAGCTATGTAACAAAGACAAATAATACTGCTTGATTGTATTTAATATTCTTTTCAGTTAAAACCCTACTGAATTCATCACCGAAGAACCAAAGAAAAAAAATAGTTGCAGTAAAATTACAAAGCACCCAACTGAATTACAAGTTGTTTCAAAGGTAATTTTACTTCTGTAATCATGAAGTTGTATACATATACACATACACATTTTTCTGATTAAACCACAGGTTTGCAAATAAAGCACGCCAGTTGCTGTAACAACAGTAGTTTCATTTGTTTGCTTTTATAATCTAGTTGCTTGAGCGTTACAAAAGCAACAGTCAGTCAGTTAGTGTGGTCTGCCTTTTGCATACACCAAAACAAGCAGTGAAGAGCAAATCCCATACATTACAATGAATGTAAAGACTACTGCTAAATAATCAATCATTTGGTCACGCAGCACAAATACTAGCAAATGCTGGTTCTTGAGAGTTAACTGCTATTAATTTCACAAGTGAATACCTAAATCCCAGCCCTTTCTCAAAGCATATGTAAGGAGATGTTTCCTCTAAAGCTATAAAAAGGATTTGAACACTACCTGAACATTTTCTAGAATCTCCTGAACACGATTCAGTAAAGCTCTTTTCTTGGAGTTCTGTCTCCAGGTCTCTAGATCCAGTGCTTTCTGTTTATACTGTTCTATTTCCTTTTTCTTTTCAAAGTTCAGCTGCAAAACAGAGTGTAAGAAACACGGTTTATACCACTAAATGCAAGTTACAATACAGAATTAAAGAAATAAATTAAAACCACAGAAACTAAGAACAGAAGAAAAAAAATCAACACCAAAGCTGAGATTTTGCACACACTTTAAATGCCAATTTCTTTTTAACCAATTACACTTTTTTATGCAGTTGCACTAAATGCCTTTTTTGGCATACATGCTAATGAATATGAATTCAAAAGATAGTTTATATTTTTTTTTATGAGCATTACATGCTGTAATGCCAACTTCAAATGACACAGGACTCAGATTGCAAGACAGGTCTTTCCCAGTTTTCCATGGAGATGGGGGCTTTTGGCAGCCCTGTGACCAACCTTCCTACCTGCACTCAATTTATTAAGCTCTGTGAAGGACTAGCTTGCACTTGCCCTCTGAACCAGTGGTGAATTTCACAATGAGACAGACAAACAGAAATGTAAGCTAACAAGTTTTTGGATCCTTTCAAAAACCTGTATCAGAAAATCTTCTAAGTTACTACTTTAGAATATGTAGTTTGGATAAAAGTCAAAACTAAATTTACAAAATTTCCAAAAAGTGGTTTCATAAAGTTCTCCAAAATTAAGCAGTGTCTAGCCAAATTATACATTTCTTCTATGAAAATTCAAAAATGCACCCATTTATAAATGAAAAATATTACAATATACTCTTCTAGTCTCCAATGTATATCTGCATCACAACTTTTGGAGATCATTGTCAGACATACTCTCCATTCATAATTCCCATCACTGCAACACAAACTACCAACAGCTTTCTGCTTGGATCTGTTTAAATTTAGAATAGCTTTAACGTATCTGATGACCCTGTAAAATATATAGGAGGAAGGTACAAATACATGAGAAAAAGAAGTATAATTAAAAAGCTTTTTAACAACCTCAGTATTTCCTATTCCCACTCTCACATTATTATTTTTGGACAGTTTTAAACAAACAGATTATTTGACATTTGGAATGTCAATATAATATTAGAGTTAAGCCCAACACTAACATTTATCTATTTAACACTACAAATATTTTCACTCTCCATGTGACAATAATAAATGAAGAATCAAGAAATGACAGCAGTCATTGAAACGAACAAACAGAAAAAAACAAAACAAAACAAAACAAAAAACACCAACCAACTGAAAAAAAACTTACCCCTTTACCTTGGAAAATTAAAGTTAGGAAAATTAAAGCTAGGAATGCCTAGACTACACTAAGCAGCGGTCAGGTAGTACCTTAAAACAGAACTGTACCTTCAGAAGCATCACTACACACATATCAAAGCACAGGTTACACATCAGGGAAGGAAAGAAAAAGAAAGAGAAGCCTTACCAGGGGCGAAAGCACAGGAACTCCATGGAACTGAATGAAGGAGATATTTTTGTGCTGAACAATGAAAGAGGTTTCTGTCTTTATCGCCTCTCCCTGGATTCTGGTAAGATGCTTCTTACAGAATACTTCATAGTCCTCCATTTTCATTTAACTAAACAGCAGAGAGCAATAAAATTAAGCTACTGTACTTCCAAGGCCATGAAAGGAAAACAACAACACAACGAATTTCAGTTTTTATGTCTGTATCACTGTATCTGGGAAACAAATGATATGTTAGAAATGTCACTCAATCTTTTTCCTGCCATTAAGAAAAGCAGCAAAGCTAATTTGCTTTTAAGATCTGCATATATGAGTGAAAAACCATGTTCAGTCGCAGACCCGTTGATGAGACAAGCACTGAGGTAACCCAGACACACACAGTTACATGTGTTAAAGGTAACCTTAAACATTTCCATCAAAGACTAAACCTTTAAGGCCTCCCATTACGACCAGTTACTTCTCATCGGCCGCTTAAAAGAGAAAATGCAGCTAAATTAAAATAATACTAACATTAAGCCCATATTAAGGCCAGAGCAGCCTCGATATTCGGAGGGCTGACAGGAGGGTAGCTCACCTCACCACCCCCCCCCCCCCTTCCCGTCTCCCTGCAGCAACACAGACCAGCCCTGCCACCGAGAACACAAACCGCCCACCACAGCCCAGCTTCCTCAGGAGACGCTGCCGGCGCTTCGTCCCCCTCGGCCCGTTTCTGCCTCCCCCCCTCCCTCCCCGAGCCCCCTCCGGTCCCGGTCCCGGTCCCGCCGCCGCGGCCTGCCCGGTACCGTGCCTCAGCCGCTGCCCCTCCCGGCCGCCGCCCGTCCCGGCACTACAACTCCCGGCGTGCTCCGCGCCCGCCGCCTGCCCTCGGGGCGGGAGGGGAGCGAGGGCCCGGCGGCTGCCGGGCGGGGACGGGGACGCGCAGGGAGGGCAGGCGCTGGCAGGGGGCGGCTCGCACCGCGCCCCGGGGCGCTGCATCCCCGCAGCCCTCGGGCACGGCAGCCGCTTGGGTTGGGGGAAGCGCCTGGATCCCAGCAAGCACCCCGAGATGGGAAGGTTGACGTTCTGGCTTCCAGAAACAGCTCCTTTTGTGTTTTTATCTTCATCTTGAATCTTAAAAATGCCATCGTTTATCAAAGGATTTTCAGATATGTAAGATTTTCAGTTACTTGTTGTGTGTCTGTGTGTACACGTCCGATTTTCCTTTGTGTGCGGCTGGCACAAGCACAAAGCCACAGACAAAAAGAGCAGCTGAGATGCTCAGAACCAGCTGGGACGCCGTGTGACAGGCGTTGGTGTTTGTTGATCAGAACACAGTTCAGAAGCTTCCCTGGTACCTGTGCCACCTCTGGTCGGAAAGTGTTCTTCGCTACAGAGTTTCTCACATCCTACCCCAAATCCTTATTTATGTAAAGACAGGCTGCTATCTGCTCTACTTTTCCTATCCCAGCCCAGACAAGCCCGTTTCTTTACCCTTCACCCCTTTTCTTTACCCTTCACCCCATTCTGTATCTCATTGCTCCGATACTTTCTGATGATTTTGGCTTTTGTCCTCTCACAGGACTGGGGCTCGCTCTGGGTGGGAGCAGGCAGCCAGCTGGGAACATAGTAACTGGAACATAATTAAGATTATCAACGTTACACTCCCAATTAGCTGACAGGACAAAACCAAACACACAAACCTCCAGCAACCCCCTGCGGAGCAGCACCCCTCCCTCAGCCGCCCCCATTTATTTATTTATTTGCTAATAAAATAAATATTATCCCGAGCCTAATTTTTTAATAAAATAAAATAAAATAAATAAACATTAGCCCGAGCCACGCCTGCCCCGCCCCGCATCTCCCGCAGCGCCCCCTGCCCGCCACCGCCGGGCCTCGCAGCCCGGCCCCGCGCCGCCTCCTCACGGCGCCGCCGCCATCGCCCCGGCGCTGAGGTGAGGCGGCGGGGCTCGGGGCCGCTCTCGTCCCGTTGCCGCCGCCATGTTGTGCCGCGGGGACGGGCTGCTGGGCTCCCTCACAGCGCTGCTGGTGGCGCTGCTGGCGCTGAGCCGCAGCCCGGCGCTGTCGTGCGTGCTGCCGGCCGGCCTCTACCTCCTGCTGCACCTCTGCAGCCTGGAGCCCGCCGCCCCGCAGAGCGCCCAGCGTGTCCTCAAGCCCCGCGGCGCCGCCGCCCGCATCGCCCACCGCGGCGGGGCGCACGACGCGCCCGAGAACACGCTGGCGGCCATCCGACAGGTCAGCGCCGCCGCTCCCAGCCCTGCCCGGGGGCCTCGGGGGTCCCGGGGTGCGTTTGGCCCCGGACGAGTCGGGAGCGAAGCGGTCGGGGCGCAGCGGGGCTGTGGGGAGCGCGGAGCTGCCCCGTGGGGTGGGTGGGAGGCTGGAGTCGGGGGCAGGAGCGCAGCCCCTGGGTTGGGGTAAGGTGTCACCAGGTGTGCTGTCCCGAGTCGTAATGAAATAAAATAATGGTCCTTAGGAACAGGACGCGTTTGCTGCCCTGCTTTGTAGAAGGTAACACAACTTCTGGAGTCGGGAGGTACTGGGCCAGAAGGAGAGAGCAGGATTTTTTTCTGCATTTTATCCTGAAACAGTCCCCATCCTGACACTATCACTTGGTGTGTAACAGAGATTACATCCATTCAGCTGATCAACGAATGCTTCTCACAAGAACTTGGGTAAAACCTACCTTGTTTTGCAGATCAGGCTTACTGAAAAGAACATTAGTAGTTTATTACTTTTTAACAAATGAATTGTACCTGTGCCTGTGTTAATTCTATAAAGCTATCTGTTCTGTTGTGTAAATGGTTTCCTCTTTCTCTCTTTTTAAGGCAGCTGAGAATGGAGCAACAGGTGTTGAGCTGGATCTTGAATTTACCGCCGATGGTGTTCCCATTCTAATGCATGATGAAACAGTCGAAAGAACAACTGATGGGTCTGGCAGACTGCGTGACTTGACTTTCGATGAAATTAGGAGGCTTAATCCGTCTGCAAAACACAGGCTATGGTAAAGGAAATATTGCTATTCTGAAACTATTGTTTCAATGGTAAAAATCCTTGATATACAAAATGATTGCTTTGATCAATTAGCAGTTAAAATTTGTGTAAACTTAAAACTTTTAGGAATCCCTAGGAAACCGTTCCGTGTAGTTGGGGATGTATGTGTGTGCGTGCATGTCCATGGGTATCTTGACAGCATTCCAGTGAGGAGCTCTCTGTTCCTACAGGAGCAAATTTCAGGGTGAAAAGGTACCAACTCTGAGAGAAGCTGTTGTGGAGTCTATGCATCACAACCTTACAATCTACTTTGATGTCAAAGGCCATGCAAATCAGGTACCGCTTACTGTACTATATATACTGTAATAAGATACCTTCTTTCACCCTTGCTTTTGGTTTTCACCCTTTTCTGTTGGTCTCAAGCTGATACCTGTGGTACAGTCCTCTCTAACATGAGTGAAGCCAGGTCTGCTACTTAAGTAATGCAAAATGGGCCTGTCAAAACCAAAAACAGTGTGTTCCCTCAGCCCGTTCCTTTGAACCAGGAAGTGGCAACTTAAAATTAGAACGTGACTCGTGAGTGTCAAGTTTAGCTCACGTCACCACCACACAACAAAGCAAAGTAAATTCCCCGCCTGTGCTGTGGGGACCTAGTGTCTCATCTGCAGCTTCCAACTGGGGATCTCAATTGTCTGTAATTTGCATTACTGAGAGAGATACAGGTGATGAATCACTACCATTTTATGCAAGTTGAACTAGATGATCTTTGAAGGCCCCTTCCAACTGAATGTTTTATTCTAAGTTAAAATTATTTTTTATTCTAGCATAGCAAAATATGGAAATAAATTCATTTTTGCCCTTGAACAAAACCTTAGACAGTACTTCAGAATGTTTTCTGTAATGTATGTAAGGGTATTGCAAACACTAGAATGAGTAGCATTCTTAATCAGAATCATAAAAAGGGCTTCTGTTGAAACAACAAAACCGGCGTTTGTGAGATAATGCTATGAGCAAGATACTGTTATTCTTCCCTCTTTCCATGTCAATCTTGCTGCACAAAACAGGAAAGTATTTTAAAGGGGGTTATTCTAAAATGACTTTGTTGTGTAAAGTAAATATATGAGTCTGTGTAAATATAACATCTGTGTGTATCTCTAATTGGCAGGCAGTTGATGCCCTAAAACAACTCTACCTGGAATTTCCTCGTTTGTATAACAGCAGCATAGTCTGTTCTTTCATGCCAGATGTTGTTTATAAGGTGATGTTTATTTTGGATTTTTTTTAATTCTATCTGGGAATTTCAGTAAGATATGCGACTTCCAGAGTGCCTTTGAGTTGTTAAAACTGTGGAGACATTAAAACCACATGAAGCATAAATCATAAATCCTGCATGAATCTTATTAGATTAGATTAGATTGCTCTATGCTCATTAGATGTACATTTTACGAATCTACAGCGATTCCTTCCATTCTGAAAGTGTGTCGCTCTTACAGTTGGCACATGACCAGTTATCTATGTGCAAGATAACTGACAAATAAATACCATATTTTGGTGTAAATGTAGACTTTTCTTAAAACTGTTTCCTAATTCTTGTTGCAAAGGCTATTTATCCTTTATTTTATTGCATTGCCTGATCGTTTTGCTCCAGCACGTTTTAAATTTTTTATTTCTTACATAAGAGCAGTTGCTTATTAATTCCATTTTTAATAAAACAACAGTACAGGATCATATACAGCTTTCTAAAAGTGTTATGAAAGGATCTGGGGGGAAAGGGGAGAAGGATTGTGGCAGACCTGTAAATTTAAGCTAGCAGTTTGTATCCAGCCTCTTCCAATTTATATTTAAAGCAACTTGGTTTTTGTTTGAATTAGTCTTTTCACCTTGATCTTCCAGATGAGACAAGCTGATAGAAATGTGGTAACAGCCCTGACACACCGGCCTTGGCACCTGAGTCATCTTGGAAATGGGACGCCTCGTTTCAATTCCTTCTGGAAACATTATTTATATATGATGATGGATGTCATTCTAGATTGGAGCCTACACAGCTTCTTATGGAGATTATGTGGGGTTTCAGCCTTCCTCATACAGAAAAATTTTGTTTCTCAGTGAGTGTTAAAGCTTGCTAATATATTAGGAGGCACTATCGTTCACTAGAATAGTATGTTAATCAGTATGTTCTATTTAGTATTGTGTAAGGTTCTATAGATGGTTTCCTTATTACATGCTATTTTATTCTTTAAGCCTCTATCTTTTATTTTTACTTTATGTTAGATGCTAAGTGTAATCTCAAAGGAAAAGAATACTGTTGCTTTTGCTTGTTTACAGTAGCGACACATGCCAAAAAATGACATGTTGCAAAAGATAACGCAACCGTCGTTCCTGATGGGTTACCACTGTAAGACTTGAAACTCAATTTTAACCGTAGTGCTGTCTGTCTCGACTCTGATAGTGTCTGTCTTCCTCTTACAGTGTCTTTGTTCCTTTCAGAGATTATGTGAGGCACTGGTCTTCAAAAGGAATTCAAGTGGTTGCCTGGACAGTGAACACATTTGCAGAAAAAATATATTATGAAAATGTCCTTGAATCCAGCTACATCACAGACAGCTTGGTAGAAGACTGTGATCCTCATTACTAGGCCTGTAATTACTTATTCACCACCTTAAAGAAGCTCTCTTACTTAGGCAGGTCTGATTTCACCATCAAGACAGTATCCAGTAATGCAGATGGGACTACTAATGATAGTTCTGGGAAGAGGAGGAACAGTATTTTACTTCTGCTATGTGATCAGGTCTTGAATGCAGGAAAACCTTCTGGTGCAACACTGAGCAAAGCTGACGTACCGCCATTGGTAGTCTGGGGAAATCACATTGTAATGTGAAAGGGTGATTTTTGATAAGATAACTGGGCAATCTTTATATGTGCAGATTGCTTTATTATTCCTTTGCATTGTTTAAATCTTGGTTATAAAGTCATATCAGCCTTTTTGATGGCATAATGTAAAATTGCACTTTGATTCTAGTACTTGAAACAGTTTCTTCTATAACTGTGTAATAATTTGAGGTTTATTTACGGTATCTTAAAAGCATCTACACTATTGTTCTGAAAACAATGGTGAAAATGGTGCCAAAATAGAGGGCGAGTGTATTTCCCTCCACTGCATGGAAAAATGGCTGTATTGCATCTTAACAGGGAAAGAAAAGCCAACAATCCATGTTCTTTGTGAAGACTATGAGAATTAATGATTAAAACTTGATTATCTTCTTATGTTCCAGTCTTTTTAAAAGCACCAAGGGAGGCTAGATTACTTCTATTAATACTGCACATCAATGTATTTATTTTTAAAATCAAGGTACATACCGAGTGCTGCTAGTGGTAGAATAAATAGAGCTGTCTTTTTTTCTTTGCTAATCGTTTGCATGATTGAAGGACATTCACAAGGATACATAAGAATCTGTAATCCAGATTTAACTTGAAATAAAAAAAGATTCTGCAGTCACAATAAACAAGTATCTGATAGCTTAAGGGTACAGTATACTTACCAGCTGTGCACTAGTAGATTGATGTAGTATGTCAAAACGAGTGCAGGTTGCTTGAGATTTTTTCTAAGTAAAACTCTTAGGTGTTATCATCACAGCTGCCGTTAACATGCCATAAACAATTTTGGCTCTGCTCTGGAAGGAGCTGGTAGTTAGAGAAGACTGTGGATGATTAGCAAAGAGCATAAAACTCACGTGGAGCCAGCCCCAACATAAATGAGACCACCTTTTCTTAATAGCCATTATATGGAAAATAGCAATTACCAAGTTTAGTACTTTAATTTCAGAAGAATGTCATATTAATTTCAACAGAAATGAGTGATTGAAACATAATGGATTGGTTACCTGCTACAAGTTATTCAGATGTAATCTCACAAGCTATATTAGACTGCACATAGAACAGTGTGCATGTTTGACTAGACTGTGTAATCATATCTTAGTAAGGTAGACCCTTGAGCTATGTAGGTGTTGTTGGTGCGCTAAATCACCAGTGGAAAGAACAATTGTCCTAATTAAGGTAAGTCCAAACTTCTGAATTAGTGGCAGATGAACTGCATCTTCCTCTTCACATATTAAGAGAATACTTGAATTTGTTTGGCGCGGATGTTGCAAACTTCCTGGCATGTGCCACACTTCAGGAAATCTTATCTTTCCAGTCTGCTTACAAAGGTTTTGTTGTTGGTTTTATGTGTTCTCTTTTTTTTTTTTTTTTTTTTACTTCTATGAGTTGGATATTTGCTACAGCACATACTCTCTCCTGAAAGACAGCAGCAGAAGTAATTATAATCTAACACATTGATGAGAAGATGAAATAACGTTCTGGAAGTAGATAGCCTTGTACGCTACCGCAACTATGAGGGCTGCCTAAGGTGGTGTCAAATGGACACTAACACTATTACATTATTATTTTTCAAGCAAACTTGCTACTCAGGCAGCTAAGTATAAGGCTATTTAGTCAATGAATGCTATCTTGTGCAAGGGGTGATGAATTTTTATTTTATTTTTTGCTTTTATCTTAAGTTATATATAAGCACAAAGAAACATAGGAGTAAGGAGGCGTGCTGGATTCCTTGAGGTGGTTTTTCTTGTTATGATTACAAGAACCTTTTCATGTCACTTTTCTACCAAGTACTGCAAAGTCAACAGTCTCAGCCTTCTGGTGCATGTTCTGTATCTGTGTCTGTTACTTATACCTTCAGCCAGTTTCTGTCCAGCCCTGAGTTCTAACCTCTGTCTTTACAGCTGTGTTCTACAGTTGTTCTCAAATCTCTGATAAGAAGAGTTGGCTTAACAGCAAATGATCCTTTCTACAAAGGTCTGTTCTTTTTGTTGCTGCTCGGGTTGCTGGTAGTGCTGAATCTCACTGTCCTCAGTGCCAACACTGGACCATATTGAAATATTCAGAGCCAGACTTCAGGGCTACGCATGCAGAAACAAATAATAAAATTGAATCTCTGGTCTTGCATGTAAATTTTGTCCTTTTTTCTATATCTTTTGTATCTCTGGGTTGTCTTTAATGTAAATTATGAGCGTGAGAAACAGGTGTATCTCTTTCCTTGGCATTTTTATGTCCAAAGCAGCTAGGGAGGAATAAACCAGGCAAAACAAAACAAAACAAAAAAAGCTAAAATTTATCATCATAGCAAAGTTGGGGCTATGAGTAAAAAGCAGCTGCACTGAATGTCTCAAAGTCACATGATAAAAAAAAAAAATGTCCCTGTTGTGTTACTTCCAATCCCTTCTGTTCAATACTGGAACAGGTGTCATAAACTTTTTTGTTCACAACTTTGTTTTACACAGGTGAGATGTTTGGTAAGAAACCATTCTTAAAAAATTGAATGCATCAAGCTGGTTTTGAGTGACTGAAATAAACCCTGTAAAAATGGCTCTGAAGAGTGAAGATGGAATAAAAGCTTTACAGTCATTCATACACGTTAGTCTGCAGCCATTACAACATCTTTGTCATTCAAAACAACTGCACTTCAGTTTTCTTTTTATTTGACTGATACTCCACCTTTGGTTTAGATCAGATAAAAGTTTTTTGAACAATCTAACACATAAAAATAGTTTTAGACCAAAGCTTTTACTTAAAATTAGGCACAAATTTTCTTATATTTAGTCAACAACAAATGACTAGCTGTGGGGTGACCCTTACTGAAACAAGATAAAGACTTCCTCCAGGCCTGGCCACGTTATCACCACAATTTCACTACAAAACCAAGCCAAACATGCAGTGCATTCCCTGTCTTTCTTACAACAAACTGCATTTTGCAGTCTCCTATTTTTCTTCCATTTGGGGAAGAAAAAGTGTTTGTTTCAGTCATTAATGTGAATCAGTATTGTTTTCTGCAGAGCATCAATGACAACATTCACCACTGACTCTGCCTGCTCACAGCTGGAAATCTACGTCGTCTTAATCTTCCCATTGTGCTGCTTGTCTGGCACGTAGAGCAAGTGCCACTGCTTCAGACACCCCTGGGCTGCTGCTGGGCTGGGATGTCTCCAAATCTGTTTTTCACAAGAGAAATAACGTTAACTGTGTTGATGTGGGTACAATAGCCATCCTGCATTAGAAAGCCCCATGCTTTTTAAGTCTCATCTGTCAAACATTTGTGTTTGTACGAAGCAGGAATGGTTCAAGCTACCAGGCAGGCTTCTGTGTTTTATTCTGGACATACAATGTGCTAAGGACTCTCTGTTGTTAATAACCACTTCAGAAGTGGTTAAGTACTCATTTAATATGATACAATACTCTTTCCTACAGCTGCTCCCATAAGACAAAATAAGAATCTCATTTACCCAAAAAAATTCAACTCAAGTATACTGAACCTCGAGATCAGTCTTCAGAAGTCACCACCCAACATTGCAGCAAGCTACCAATAAGCTACCAACAGCAAGTGCTGGCCCCAGAAACAGTCTTTTTGTTTTCTCTTTATACAGGGTGCTAAAAGTCTGTGTCTATTACCTCAATCTGTTGTATGCTGTGTCTATACTAAATCAAACATTTTTACTGAGCTGAGCTGGTGAGAGTTGCTTTCTCAGTGCTTAGCATTTGTTGCTTACCAGGTGGGAAGCCAGTCCCCTTCAAGATCCCAGCAGAATAGGGATACTGAAAACAAAATTGACAAGTAGATTTAAGTCAGAGTTTTCCCTCCTGTGCTTGTTATCTTGTATTTAATTATGCATTTCCTGTAAGTAAACCATTCTCTCTCCAGATCTCAAGCAGGATTATGAACATGAATATGCCAACACTTATTCTGGTTATATGTTTTCATCTCTTCAAATCAATCTTTTAAAATGATTTCTACATGTACAGGACTGTCTGTCCTCTTTGTCCCACATATGCCCATTGTCTATATAGGGACATGCTCGATGTTCTATATAGGGAAAACAAGCAGAGACGTCCTTCATTGACTATCTCACCTCGTTGTAGGATGCGTTTTGATTTCTGTCAAATGTCCTGCCTAGGTAGTTTGGCTCTTGCTGGGCACGTTGCATGGATGGGTGGTATGAAGATCTTCTCTGAAAGACATAATATTTGACATTAGCAGTAATATATTACGGCTTCCAGTCCTGGTCTTATGGTCAGTACCCACACCCACATCTATTACCCATGTTTTTGGGAGATGTTTAGAAGCCAAAAGGCAACCTGGCTTGTACCAGGACCTGCCTGAGTGCTGAGGCACTGCCCTTTGTACAGACCAGGACTCCATCTCATAGTGACACAGGGATACAACCTTAGTGCTTTGCAAACTGCACGGTACTTTTTGCTAGATTATCACCTAGTCAGATAACGCCACAACCCCAATTTTATAAATAGGAGAGGTTGGGGAAGGATCTGAGATAAAAAGGACCTAGGTGTTCATGGTTTGCCACTCACACAGAAATGAAATTTCAGTTTTTCCTTTTCAGACTCTTGTTTTTAGCCACTATTTCTGGTAACACCTCTCTTTCTCGGACTGGCTTCTTTGACACCTTAAGACTTATGCAGGTGATTTAGCTGTTATTAGAATACTTTATATTTCTTTATTCACAAATAACTAGATGGAACAGAAGCAGATACAGTTGTGCACAATAGAGGAAATACAGAGCTGGGACGTAGTACTGGATGCTGTGCAAAGTAGCCCGGTCTCTCTATGCTGTCTGAATTTGGATACGTGGAGCTTCCTGCCTTGAAGAGACTACTTTTGTCCTGGTATTTCTGATTGTTTTGCAGTTATGTTAGCTTGTTTTCTTTCTCTTCTAGGCAAAGGAAAGCCTGAGGAGGCAGGATAACTGTGAGGACAAAGGTGCTTGTAACTTAGTGCCAATTATATGTGAGATTGTGGCAGGTGAGTACACGCCAGGGAAGAGCGTGGAGCAGAGAGTGACATCCAGACCTACTTACTAGGAACTAACCTGAATGAACAGGTGGAGAAGAAAAAAAAAATGGCCCTATCTTATTTCAGATCTCTAAAATGGCAATGAGAAGTGGCAGGGAGCAAAGCAGCAACTGCAGATGACAACCTATTCTCCATGGGACAGGTACTTATTTGGGCCTAGCAAACCTTTTTGTTGCCCAAGTATGTAGGTCAAAGAGTTTTCACTCAGCCTAAATGAAAACACTGCACAGCACCTACATGTACACTAATTTGATGGTTCAGCAAGCACCACTGACTTGAAAAATAAATTTAATTTAAAGATGTTAGATGTCTATTGATGTTGTGTGGGATTTAAAATCGGGTTAGATCAGGGCACTCAGTTCAACACATCAGCAAAGATGGGTGAGGAGGACACAAAACATAAACCCATAAGGAAATCTAGAGTCAGGGGAGGAATGCAGCCTTCTTCATATTCTAGGCAAGGTTTAAGTGTGGCTGAACCCTTTTCTGACCATCACTACACCTAGATTAGAAATGTTTTCTTGCAGTTTAATAATCATAAATAATATTTAGTGAGGGGAAGGACCTTCTACATCCTCCCAAGTTAAATTCCTCTCTGGAGCAAGTAGGGAATATCCCAGATATCCTTTTGCTGGCTGGAGCTAAATAGCAAGCAAGCAATTTAGGTGAAGTTTTAAACACAGACATAGCTGAAAATGGCATCCTAATTGAAAGACTAGAGAAATCCCATTGAATCATAATGAACATGTAATTGAAACAGGAATATCTGAACTATGAAACTGACCTGCTGGTCTTGTCCTCTTGGCACAGATGGATTTTGTTTTGCCCTCTGTTGTAAATGGAGTTTTTGAAGTAAAAACACTTTATCTTTTCCTACCTGTGGTCAAGAAATTATTTATCATTAGCTGGAATGGAATAATCATAAGGGAGGCTCAAGGTCTGTGAGTAACCATTGACCAGAATAATCATTAAGATTCCTATTTAATCAATCTATGAAGAGAGCTGCAGCAGCACAGCTTAGAAGTAAAAATTTTTTGCAGCAACTCTATTTGTAAGTTTCCCTGCAACTGACAAGCAGAAGGGCTACCACCCTCATCTGCATTGCTATAGGAGGAGCAGATTACAATTGAACAATACAAGTGTGAGAAAATCAACAAGGAAGCCAAACTTTAAACAAGATAAAGGTGAAAGATGAACTTACGTTAACAATTTGCTTACATAAGAGCTTGACCATGGTCTTTCTTCCTTCTATTATTTGCCAGTAAAGATAAGTAATAATTCTAAAAATAAATAAATAAAGTCCAACAGATGAACACTCATACGCATGTGTATTTCCTTCTAGTCACTGCTTAAACAGAAAGTTATCTTTTTCATTTTGTTCACTAAAAATTTAATAATATACACATGTATATGTCTGTATGCATATAATTGCATATCAAAAGGTAAACATGAAATTGCTTTCTCCTGGAAAAGACCCAAAGGTTTACAGACTTATTCAAGATGAGAGGTACAATTAACATAAGTAAACAATACAAGTTGCATTTAAGATAACAAACATGAACCTAATGTTCTTACCCAATTTTGTGTCATTTGCTCAGACACATTCATGGACATTAAATCACAACACTGAACACTTATTGTTTCCAGGCCAGTTCTGGTTCCACTTGAATGGCTGGGTGCTTGTTTAATGTGAACAGGTTTGGGCTCTTACGTGTGCACAGGCTATGATGGAAATAGCAAGCAGCACAGCTACAATTTCAAACCCTACCAGTGGGCAAATACCTTAAAGATTCACATGCAGGTTTTGCCAATATAATTCTTTTCAGTCAGGAAGACACTATGTGAATTTACCTGAGATTAGCTGGATGTAGACTGCAACGTACTTATTAGCATGCCCCCAAATACTGTGCTCACTTTAACATGCCACCTGTGTACCACCATGGCCTTCACCACAGTGCCCCCATGGTCAGAAAAGACAAACAAAACACCTTCTGAACCCCCACTTTTTATGTTGCCCAAAGTTCTAGTAGAGATCAAGCCTGTACTACCTGTGTTTGTGAATGATTTCTCTTTTCCTACTGATTTATACACTAATGAAAAAGGTAATTTCACCTGCCAACTGTACGCAGCATGTTCCTGTTTGCTGATGGTCCTAAAGCTAAATAAACTGATGGTATTAAGATCTGGAAGCCTAGGCATCACTAAACTAAAAGCATTCAATTGAAAGCAGCATATTCTATAGTTAGAATGAAGCTGGTTTACAAAGAGCTTTGGCATCCTAACATAAAAGGAATAAATTTTATAACTTATTTATGTACTTCAAAGACATGATATTCCAATTTATTAATAATTTCTGATGCTCTAGAATGTACTTTGTAACTCAGTTATGGAGAATGGCTATGACATAGCCAGGTTTTTCCACTTCAGGTTCTTTTCAAGTGCTTTTCATCAGCAAATACTTACAGGAAAATGATGGAGAGGATGAAGAAGAAAAGTTCACTAGTAATTAAGTTGTTGTAGATCCACACTACCCATTTTGAGCCAGTGTAATTTTCCAGTATTTTTATCCACTCAGAGACTGCTGCAAACATAGAAGACAAACCTCTGAAAGGACCACATTCTTCTGAAGGTTTTAACCTGAAAGTGTGAGAAAACAGCTATTTAAAGCTTCATTTACTAACATGTGATTTAGTTAAACACTTTGTTGATGAAGATTCTCATTAGTTTGCTATAGCTCTCTGTTCTCTTTGGACCCTCAGGGAACTTCCATCATTCATGTCTGATTTTTTACTTGGGTCAACTCCTGCACCTTAAAATGCCACCCCAATGTCCCCCTGAGACTACTGCAGCCAGAGATCTAAGACACCCTGCCGCAGTGGATCTGCACCAACCTGTGAACATAATCTTGACCTAAATGTAACAAGTCAATCAGTGTAGCACAGGCTACAGCAATTTGAAAATCTGAATTTCCAAAGTTGCATAACAGATGTGTAAAGGAACCATCATCCCACCTTGCCTTCCAGGACGAGTCACTGCAAACTTTCAGTAACAACAAGCTGTGGTGAAGTAAGGTAGTCTCTTTAGCAAAAATGAACATTTTCAAATAGACAGGAAGAGGAAAATATTGTTTGCTTTGAAATTGAACTAATCTAGACAGTCATGGCCTATAACATTTAATAGGCCCGGTATGGCCTATAACATTTAATCCGAGGAACAGGCTGGGTCACAGAAATTTTTCAGGAGAAGGAAAGGATGAATCAAAGGATTTTCTCTGACATTTAAATAGAATACTAAAACTTGAAGGCAACAAAGTTTCCCCTCCCACTTTCTTATGGGACAAGTTCTGCATTAACCATTTTTTTTTGCAAACTTTCCGAGTGTGTTTTCAGAACACAAAACATCTCATGAACATTTGAATCCTTCCTTTAGCAATTAATACAAATTTGTCTACAGAACAACACAGATTCTTCTGCTTGGTATCAGGTCACAGCATAACATATTGGAACTGAATCTCAGTGCTCTTCCCTACCTCCAAACAGTAACTGCAATGACAGCCAGGACTCCAGTGAGAGAAGGGAAAAACAGCAGCAACATGAAGAACGTTGTCATTTGAGCTGCTCTCCAGACTTGGCGAGGGGGTTGGCAATTCTTCATTAGGCTGACCTTTTAAGAGATGAAAATATACTCTTTTTTTTTTTTTTTGTTACTTATCACTCTAACTGGATTTAAGTCAATACTACTGAAATTGTTGGAAGCAATTGCTAGAATAGCATCTATCAAAAGTATCCAAGGACTTCTAGAACTTGATAGATACAACGTAGTTTTAGAAAAAGGGTATAGTCTTTCAAATACTAAGAGGACTCCGTTGGGTAGTTTGGTTTTGCAGCACACACGAAAAATGTTCATGATGACCAAAGTGCTGGAGCACCTGTCCTTACGAAGGACTGGGGATGTTCAGCTAGAAGAAGAGAAGGCTCTAGATAGACCTCATTGTGGCCTTTCAGTACATAAAGGGGGCTTATAACAAAGATGGAGAACAACTTTTTAGATAGGCAGACAGCGATAGGACAAGGGGGAATGGTTTTAAATTAAAAGAGGGGACATTCGGATTTGAGGTTAGGAAATTCTTCACTCAGAGGGCAGTGAGGCACAGTCTGCCCAGAGAAGCTGTGGATGCCCCATCCCTGGAGGTGTTCAAGGTCAGGCTGGATGGGATTTGTGCAACCTGATCTAGTGGGTCGCAGGGGGATGGAACTTCATGGGCTTTAACATCCCTTCCAACCCAAGTGGTTCTGTGATATGATTCAGGGAAGTTTGAATTTGTGCTTGTAGCTTTGTTCTTCTGCATTCAACGCTACAAACTGTTCAGTCACCTAATAACCAATCTGTCGTCTAATCATACTGCTGAAACAAAGAACACTGAAAAGAAGAATTTCCACCATGATATTTAGCTGATTCACCCCACTTAGACCTAGATAACTTGGGGGTAGGAAACAGGTGGCTGGGGAAGAGAAAGAGAATCCAAAATCACAGCAATAGGATGAGTATCTATATTGCCACATGCACTTAGTTAATGTATAGTTCATGTGCATTATGCATACGAAATGCACATACCATTAGTTCCCTATGCTTTACTTTTAGTCCTTTATTCTCTCCCCTTTCTAATTCCTATGCTTTCACACTTCTGCCCTCTCAAGTTTTACAGGTTTGCAATTCAAACATGTGCATACAAATGTTGTTTCTTTAACCAACCAACCAACAAAAACAAAACAATAACAAAGCAACAACAAAACCAACCAAACTGCTCCCCTGGGCACAAAACCAGAGCGTCTAGCCAAACCCAGCACTTTAACCCAATAAATCCTGCCCATATTTCAAGCAGTGTAAATGGCATGGTACTGTATGATGAATACATGTAAAGCTTGTTACCTTTTTCACGTAAAATACTATAAAAAATGATATCATCTGGATACCAGGCAGCAGAGGTGAGAAGAGAATACCAATCCTAACAGAAAAGATTTATAAGAAAAAATTACATCTTCACTATTCACTACACAGTGCTCAGTGCACCAAAAATAGAAAATATCAAACTATATTAATGTACAGTTAGAGTTTGGCTATCTGCAAATGTATAATTATATTAACAGTGATCCTGTAACAGTAAGTTAGCCTTTAGAAACATGCAACTTTAAATATACATATCTGTGTACACATCTGCAAAACTCATAACTGGAGTACTGTACTCATTCTCAGAAATAAGGAGGAAATAAGGCAGTTTTTCCGGTATTTAACACTGAGATTAATTCAACAGGAACACTATTCCAGTGGGGATTAAAACAAAACTTTTGGATATTCCTTTTACAGTTTTCTCCCAGACCAGGGGGCCACAATCTAAATTACTGTAATTATGCAGGTAATAATTTCAGTCACAGAACTGACGAGTCACGATCCTTACAAAGGTACTTGATATATATCATCTCTCTTGGACACTTGTCCTACACTTTCTTTCATGATGCGAAGCACCCGTAAGTGTCTGAATCGGGATGTTCCATGGTATTCCTACATGCAAATGAAGTTTTAGCTGTAAATTTACCACTTACCAGGTCAAAGTCTGTGCATAGATCAAGTCTAAAACATTTCGTGCAATATCAAATTCTGGCATTCCCAGGCTTACAAAGATTGTAGTTCCAATAATTCTGGGGAGAAAAAAAAAAAAAAAAAAAGAAAAAAGAAAAAAAAAAGCATTTGTTAAATGGTATAAACCTCTGCAAATAGGTCAGTGACAGGTTATTCTGGGGTTCCATTAACCACGTGTCCCACAAAGCAGCCACAGCTTGTTGATTAGACAGCACATCAAAATGAAACAGAAGAATCTGGCAAAAGCAAATTCCCATAACACACAACAGGAGTAAGAAAGACTTAGGACATTTTTAATGCAAGTCAAAAAAAAGACCAAAAAAAAAAAAAAAAGGATTAAAGGATTTATAACTATATCAGAAAAGTATGCTTATGCTTATGATTTAACAATTGAAATGACAATTAACCTCATGACAAAAACCTAACAGCTTTCCAGTTCCCAACTCCTGAAAATTCTTAGCTTTAATCAAAAAAATGAATCCTCTAAACTGACATTTGCAACATATCCTAAACATATTCTACTTTAAACTAAACGAGGTGGCAGGTAGCTGAGACACACAGGTAAGCAATTACCCCAAGGGTTCCGCTTGAGGACTTATAACCTAATTTTATCACTTATTCTTTGCCTGAGATGGGAAGATTCAGTTTCTGCTTTTTGTAGCAAGAACAGGGAGGATTTTGGTTACTGCCCCATCTTGCCTTGAGTAAAGGTCTGGGTACCACCTGATCAGCTGCATCATCAACATTTGAGGGCTGTGTTTCAGTTACTCTGAAGACATACAAGTAATTAAATGTACTTGTACTTTTAACCTTTTATGACTGTAAGTCTGGTGCTTTTACACAGCTCAGTGGAGAACTTCCATAATGGCTGATGACACAGTTTTAGTACTGTGACTTTTTGTAGGGAGGTGGTTTCATATCTGAAGAGAACGATAACACAGGAGGATTAAAGTACACTGACAAGAGCTGTGAAGGGAAAGTCATCAAGGGCTTCTCAACATTGCTTTGTGTTGATTTGACACAAAAGTCAAAGTCCTAACTTGTAAACCAATCTTGTTCTCATCACATGTGAAGGGCAAACAATCATAAAGATCTCCTACAGAAGTATAGCCAGGATCCCTAAATGTTCTATAGAGGTGGCAAGCACTTAGTACTATACTACTGTAGTCATAAATAATGTTTAGCAGTAGGAAGGGACACGCAACACATTACTGAATTAAATGAATTTTTGTTTACACACTAAGCTGAGCTTACTTTCAGTTAAAAACACTCTCTCACACACCACACTACAGACCTCTACAGTAGGGAGACATATTACATCCCTAATAAGACTGATTAAAATGAGATTTTAAACTTGCATGCACTCTGTAGAGTGACATAACAAAAAGAAAAAACATTTACAGAGGGACATACCAAGAAAAGCCAGCAGTGCACCTGTGCGCATGCAGAAAAGCAGGGTTTTCTGCTTGAGACACCTGGTCATTTGGCATCCCATGAAGGAGACCTAATGGAGTACAGTGTGACTCCTCTCTGCCTGCATTTGCATCTCCAAAGGGAACAAGGACACACTGGGAGAGTAGAACAGTACACACTGTGACCTCTCCTAAGAGGGAGCTGGAATATACCCAAGGCATGTACCCAGAGACCATGCTGGGTAGAGAGAACTGAGGAAGCTTCAGTTTTTTCCTAGGTCTGCTCCTGTTGGACCTCTCCTTTTCTCACATTGGAGGGGAAAAACCCAACTAACCAACCAAAAGGACTATGTCTTTGGCTAATTAATAAAAACAAGATTAGGAACATAGTGCTCACCTTCGTAAAAATTCTCCAAAGAAAGAGCCAAGCAAACAAAATATGAAGTCAACCAGAATAAGACGATAGATATCTTGGCCAATCAGTGTTTCCCAGCACTTTAAGAGGTGGAAAAAATAAAAATAAATAAATAAATTTTAAAAACATACATGTATCTGAAAGAAATAATTACGTGATTTTAACTTTCCAAAATGCAAATACTTGGACATCTGAAATCTGGGCTATGGATCAAAGACTTGCTGGCACCCTAACTAATCGCAGTTGACCTCTCATTGAAGAATGTTGCAAACCAGCTGAGACTCAAATCGGGTGACTCATTCTCCTATATAAGTTCATTTCTCTGGAGATTCTAATAAAGAAATGCTGGGGTGGGAAATTCAGCTGTCCAAAGGACTCCATGTACTTCTCATATGAAGCAGGCCTATTACCACCATGGTTCTTAAAGAGTTATCATAAGTCAAAGACGCATACTTTTGAAACTTACTTGGGACTTTGATGCCGCCACAATGTCAAGCCAGTAGTAGCACAGTATTCCAATAATTGATATTTTCAGGATGATATTTCTACAAAGAAAAAGTAACAGTAACTGCACTGACTAGTCTGTAAGCTGACGGGGAGAAACAATGGCAGGATGGCCATCGGTCATGTTGCTACCTTCTTACACACCAACAATAGCACTGCACAGTGCCAGGACTAACAGGAGCTCCGGTGCCACGTTATTCTATTGTCCTGGCAGAAGTGAAGCCAGGTGTGACGACCTTGATACAGGCCTAAACATGCTGCTGGTTGGGTGTGTGGGCTTCACAGGAGAGGAAGGCCTGAGGGGCACTGATGGTAATGTAATGTTAATTCCAGGCATCTATAGCAAAGTTAGACCTCCTCACTCCTCTCTCCACTTCCCTTCCTTTCCCCAGGAGGCTCACAGCCCAGTAGCTATCTATGGGAGCTACAAACAAAGCCAAGCCCAGTGTCACAGTGTTCCTAACTCAGAAGGATACCCTGTCCTCATGCAGAGACGTAACACTCCAGAAGACTCACAGAAAGCAAACAGAATAGGGAGGGAAGAGCATGCAGAAGCCTTTGGAGAAGATGAATTCACATGTTCCATACCTCACTACTGCCCACCAAACCATCTAGACATAGCTTGCTGAAAAAAAAAGATGAGTCAGCCAACTTCAGGCAAAAAGCACTAAGAGGAGGGAGCAACAAATACCTGGCAATAGTGACATATGTCCTGTTTCTGGGATTCTGAAATTTCTCCAGCTGTCCAAGCCATGAGTAGAAGAATGGGATGAGCACATTGAGGAGAGATGCAACAATTGGTAGCACCAACATGGCAGCTTGGCTCTCCAGGTCATTTTTATGCCCTTCCATAAACAGCTTTGAGAGAAGAAAAACAAAAAGAACCAACCCCGAAATTAGAACCTTAGCTGAAATGCTTCCTCAAGTTGTGCCCACACACCTGACACACATATCTGAATGTTCTCTGATTAGAGGCCACCATGTTTTACTGGCCCATATCCAGCACCACAATGACCCCCCCCTTCCACTGTGTTACATGGGACCACAGGTGGGAGCCCCAGCTTAAAAGCTGTTCCAGGGCAAAGGAGAGGCAGTCCTTTCTGAGGCTTCTTCTTGCACTTTCTTTCAAGGCCACCAGCTGTGCTCTAAGCCAGCCGTGGTATGCAACTTCTGGGATGAAGTGGGAGATTTGCTCAGACTCCTCAGGTCCTACAGTCCTGCCATAGTCCCAGTGGTGTGAGTCTTTGCAAACCAGCTCTTTAGGTACAGAAGAACGTGTGTGTGTATTGGCAGTAACATCCACGCTTTCCTACATTCCCTAGTAGCAAACAGACCACAGCTTGCATTCTGTGTATGACATCCATGTGGAAAAATAACGTCTCTAAAAACAGGTTGCAAAGTCTGTCCTTACCTCTAGATTATTAATGGCAAGGAAGTAAACACTGGCACAAGCAGCCACTGCTGTTCCTAGGGAAGCAGCCCAGGCACCAAGATGAATAAGAATGTGAACAAGTGTCTCTGTTACAGAATAATTTAGAACTTCCTTGTTTACATCAGTGAGGCTTTCCTGCAAGGAAACAAATTGTAATGAAGAATTGCTTAGTCAGCAGCATGAAGGAAAACCTGTTTCAAGTGACTACTTGAGAGACTGAATAAAAGATTTTTTTTATCTAGAAGATCAGCAAAGTAATATCCTGGGAAAATTAAATGGCCAACTTTGTGTTCCTGTCCTAAAAGTTGTTTCTCTGTTATGCTAATTTAATGTTTAATATGATAAGTCTGCTTTTTGTTGACAAAATATTTAAACTGTGAAAAGGAAAAGAAAAAAAAAAAGCAATATTCTAGCATATGTTTAATAGTCATAGAGATTCGTTCAGTAGAACAAAAGCATTCATTCAGTAGAATAAAACGACATAAATATTTATATGTAGCTTAAAGAGAAAAGTAGCTATGACAACTCCAGAAGTTCAAATCAAATGAAACTTAACAGCCAGGAAGACTTAAGTTTATTAGAAACATGACTAGCACGCCTGAGTCACTGGTCTGGAGACTTATTTGTACATACATTCTGGCAGAGTGATCCAAGCATGCTAGTTATGCTTCTTTGCACCTTTTTGCATCTCCTGTATTTTGTACCTTTATCTGTGTGCTGAGATTCTTTTGTTTCAGCTTCACTGCTTTTTCATTAGTTATATTGAAGTCCCAAGTGCAGAGAAGCTTGCTAGCATTTCCAGAGTATATCTGAGGGTTAATGAAGTTCCTGCAGAAGGATTTTGCCATGCTGCAACAAAAAATTAAATTTGTGAGATGCATAATGGGGAAATAGGTCAGGTTTTCACAGCAGTGCAAGACGGGAAGGGGGAGAGGAGAGGAGTCAGCTTTTCCATCCCTTCCCTTGGCTAGTGGACTTATGTCAGAGCATCTCACATAAGAAGACATGGAAAATAAATCTTAATGTAAGAGTGAACTCTCACACTTCTTTCTCCCAGTTGTTGCTGACAATCATTACTTCATGGATATTAGAAGGCCATGTCAATACTATATGATATCAGCAGCAACAGATTACAAAAGGGAGATCATGCTGTCAGTTGCTTTGAGCTGGGATTCACCTGCATGGCCCTCACTATTCTGCAGTCGCTCTTCATTCACATAATGAAAGTTTGATGTGTGAGACTGTCTTTTGAGCAGAATCTTCTGCTTAAACTTGAGACCTGGAAATAAGGACTTACAGAAACACACTCAGGCAATTATCACTGTCTGACATTTACATATTTTTTGGCTAATATAAATGAAATAAGAATATATAATTAGTTTACCTGATCAACAAGATAAGCAAGCAGATGATAAAATACATTCCAACAGTAAAAATATAGGCCAGCTGCATGTTATAAGATGCACCATTCTCCGTTTTACTGATTGTAGCATTGGTGTAAAAGCCATAGTAGAGTACTGTTTTTTGAAAATAACCCTGTAAATATATGGACATCATTCAGAATATTTTCTAGTACCTGTATATAGTGAGCAGTACCATCACCTGAAGCACAATTCAGATGTGGGAGCTGTCCCATTCCCTACTGTAAAATCAGGTGTGATTAAATTTGTGAAAACTGGACCCTGTTTTCATTCTGTCAGCTATAAACTTCCATATGTTGGAGAACTCTAAGAGGTATATAAATGACTTGTATCATTTGGGATGATTTTGAGCATTCAATATGCTTGCAGGATTTACCCTTCTCTGAAAATTCCTGAAGAGGGAAAGTGTTAATCGCTTATTTCTTCAGAGCAATGTTCTGAACTGACAAATTGTAACAACTGCAAGGGAACCAAGGAGGAAGCACGTGACATTCAATATGTGAGTTACTACATCACCGGTGACCTCCTGCAATGATGACTGTACTTTGAAAAATTAAACAACATTACTATAAAATAGAGCCAAATACTTTAAAACCCAATTCTAGAAAGAAAGGGTGAACACCTTTCCTTTTGAAAAAGAGCATTAGCAAGAGCAGAATTGTGTTTATTAACCAGAGAAATCCTTCAACAACAATAAAATTGACACAATTTTTACAACTGTCAGAGACAGAAAAAAAGAGTAAGTCTTCTCAGATCAAGTAGTTGATGAATACTACTAAACTTAGAGCAATGCAAAATTTTTGTTTATAAATATCCTGGAATTTTATTCCCTAAATATAAAGATCTCCACATAGTGAAAGATCCTCCTGTCTACAGGGCACACTACAGTTGGTGGGTTGCCACACAAAATCTGTGCACTCCTTGGAAGAATAAAGCTTTAGAAATAAGCAAAACTCACAGGAATATATACTGAAATCTTTACTGTATTTTTAGAGGAAAATTAACATGGGAAAAATGTTCTGCTAAAGACTATTGTATCCACCTCCAGAAGGCCTGACTTCCACTCCTTTCTAGAAGAACAATGAAAAAATCTTGATATATTGCTGAACACAGCAATCATTTGCAGTAAGACACATTCATTAGAATGAGTTCCACCCTGGGTTAATGTTTGTTGTAGTTTTTGTTGTTTTGTTTTGTTTTTCAAATACACACTATCATTTCTAGTCATATAAACATCTAACTCAATCTCTTAAGAAGAAATATTTGCTTTTTTACTTTGTCATGATTTTTAAAGTAGATCTGTTGCAGAGAGTACTAACACAAATCCATTGTTACATACTTACAGCTCCAGTGAGCAGCTCCAGACCCGTGAATGAAAGGTTATTTGGTTCTGCTGCAATAAACTGAGGGACTGTGATGAAACTGAAGTTTATGAGGAATGAGAAGATGTTGAAACTTAGCAGCCACTTCAAGAAAATAAAATACGAAAGAACACTTGTTCCAAACTCGCCACCAATGATCTTCAGAGTCTTGTGCCATAACCACAGTTGGTGAAAACGTTCTGACAAGCTGTTTCTAAATCGTCGAAATGACTGAAGTACAAAAGATATGAGAGAGATGGACCTCAGCAAGCAGTCTTACACAGGGCTCAAATTCACATAATGCAGACTCACATTTTTACAGCTCCGTTTTGATGATAAGTACATATTTCTCCCATTACATACACTGTAAGATGCTGAACTGGTGTTCCTAACGGCTACCATAATGCAAGTCACTACTAATGAACACTGCAGCAATGAATTGGTTCTTTGGAAAGTAAGAAAGCAAGCTGCCAAATACCTCTGGAGACAATAATAACACTGCAGCTGTAGTGGTTTACTTGATTGTGATAAACGGAAGTGTCTGACACTTACCACTTCTGTTCTGCGTAGACACTTTGTACAGCAGTCAAATTGAGTACCACGTCTCCCTGATTTTTCTGTTATTTCTCTAAGAACATTATTCCTGAGGAAGAGCAGGGCAGAGGGTGACAGGCATTATAGTACAGGTTGTAATTAAAACAAGAAGCCAAAGAAGCTGCTGCAAACACATGCTCATGAACGTGGAGTCAGTTCTAATGGTTGTTTTTGCATTAGCTGATACCACAGCTCTTGTCCATTACAAGCTGAGTTATGACAGCATATCCTAGACCCTCCACTAACTCATTGATGGAAATATATATATATATATAATATTCACAGATATTAAATAATTATATGTAACTAGACATGATGGCTGAGATCATGTGGTCTGTTCTTAATTTGCGATGACCAACATCCAAGTTCCCTTTGAATAATAATCACAAGTTTTCCTGCATGCTGAAAGACATTGCCTTGCTGTTTCATTTCATGTTACGTAAAAGATTCTTCTCACTCACAGAAAGGACACTGAAACATCTTTAAATTATTTTTTCTTGCAAGATGTTAACTTTTAAAAAGTGAACAAAAAAGTATTTTCAGTTCTTTCATACTCAAAGTAACAAACTCAAGTTGAGCAGATGGCAACATATGCTTGATAACTAGATGTCAACATTATGCTGCTTGTAAAGCTAAACAGATAAACTTCTATTTTTACCTGATTTCTCTCTTTTTTTTCATGGTCTCTGGCATTTTCTGTATTGCTTTAATCCTTTCATGGGTGGACATACTTGCAAGATTTTCAACTAACTTTTCTTCTGCACAAAAAACATGAAAAATCCAAGTTTTGGGATGATAAAACAGTAGTTTTTATGAAAAAAAATATGAAATTGATATAATAATATTCCCCACTTTCACTGCCACTAACATGTGGCAGGTTCTGAGACTTAATGATACTGCTCAGAATATCCTTACCAGTACCCTGATAGAGATGTATGGAAATAGCACAATACTGAATGTTAAAAAAATAAGTGTCACTTGTCTACTGTTTGTTTAATGTTAATGCAAGGAGCTGTAATATAAAGGAAGATACAATACTAACAGACTGTAAGGTTCTGGTCTATTGCTGATCATCATTTAATAGTTACATTTCTAAGATACTACTTAATGATTTGAAAGCTAGACTTTTGTGTTATTTATTCTGTAATCTTAGTTGAAGTTAGTTGATATGAAATAGATAGTAAGATATTACTCTGCTGAATAAAGTTAGCTAAGTAACATGAACTGTATAATAAGTCAGGATGCTCCTAGGCAAAATTGTCTTTGGACAATTTCACTTTCACAGAAAGAACTTAAAAATATACCCTTCAATCTCTCTGCCTACATGCAAGTGTATGCCCTCCCTCTCACGTGTTCCCTGGTCACGCCCAATGATTGCATGCAAGTTTTCAGATACACACTGGAAAAATGGTATTGGGCCCAGTCTTCAGCTGTCATGGAAAACTGTCTCATCTAACCCATTCATAAACGTCCACATTGATTATTGGAGGTTTTCTTCCTAGAAGACACCTCCTTTCTTTCAAAATCCTTCTACTGACTGAGAGATTGTTTCAGAATCACATTCAATCATGCTGAATATATGTATCAGCTTCCATTTTTCTGGGGCCAAATTGCAGCTGTTTTCAAGGTATTCCATATGTCAAGCTTCTTTCATCCAATTATTCAAACTTTATTCCTTAAATGCATCTATCTTCCAGCTATGATGCCAATGAGTTTAGCCACAGCTTTCCTTACTTTAGCTCCCAAGTAAGCTAATGGCCAATCTGCTCAATGTTACACCTCTCCCCCCTTTTGAGCTCAACCCTCTAGTTTGGAAGGCCCCAACTGACTGAAGTGTCTGCTAGTTGATGCACATGGTGCAGGCCCCCAGCCACATTTACTACTTAGGTCTAAAGCTGTCCTGATGTTACTGTCATTTTTACTTTAAGCCAACTTCCTTTATAGCTACTAAAACGAATCAGAAAAAGAAAAGCAACTGTATCTCCTTGTAGAGGTACTTCTTGAACTTTCAGTACCTACACATTTAACCTCTAGTTGATTATGTTAGAAATGCACACTCTCCTTCCTACCAGGTATTAAAAGCTATGGAAAAAGCTATGTTTGGAAATGTCCTCTCTCTATGGTCACTTACAGAGCAAGACAATAAAATACCAATAAAATTTGTTACACCTTAATATAAACAGGATTTTGCCAAATCAGATCTTAAATTAAAGACCATGTTCCTATGATGAAAAGAGGAAAAAATCAAAGAATTTCTTACTATGAGAGTACAGAAAAATGTTTCTTTCAATGCATCTAGGTTATAATTGCAGAAAAGAACTCTTAGTTACATTCAAGAAGCAGCAAGCAGGAACCAAACTGACTGTAACAGTAAGATTACAGGATATGGGAAGAACAGTTCCTACCCAGAAAATTAACAATAAACTGCTATGCTAGGCTAAGGGGGAACTCAGACTGTACTATTTCAATCCATCTATATCTTAATGAACATAAATCTCCAATTACTGCTATAGTCCAGATTTTATTTTTAGACAACAGAGAGAAAAATTCACTAAAAACAGTCTCAAAAAATGCATCCTATCCTCCCTTTATTTCTTCCTCCAATGAACCTTTTCAGATAACTGTATAAGTTGGGGTTTGTTTTATTTTTTATGTTGACCCACTTACCGTGAGTTTGAGTTAAAATAGGTAGGTATTACAGCTTTCATTCCTCAAGGAACAAAGATCATCACTTTCAGAAAGATATTGAAAAATTCAGCTACAGTGATGTAGGACAGTAAAATAGAATTAGTGTGTTCTGATTCCTTTCATTAAGTGAAAATCTTCATACCTGAACAAGAAGGCTTTTTTAATTTTCATTATTTCATGGAAGGTGAGACTAACGTTCGGTATTCTGATTCATCACAATCCTTGTATCTTACCTTCTGATGCACTGGAAAAACTGGGAGCAGAGGGGCCATCCAACAGATGGAAGGGAGAAGGTGGGCTGTATGCCCATTCTGGCTCAGGCTCAAAGGAACGATTATCTGTTGAAGGCAATCAGAATTATACAGAAAGTCGTGTGCTGCTATGGATTATTTACACACACAGAATATCAGGTCTTTTGACCAAATACAGTTCTACTACAAATACAGCAATATATCCTATTTAAAAAAAATCTCCCTCTTTACTATGTATATCCTACTGTTCAATGAATCACACACTCCATAAAAGTCAGTATTTACCAATAATCTGTTACTACAATAGTTATTTGTTAATATATCATCAGAACTCCTTTCTAGGAAAACAAAACAAAACAAAACAAAACAAAACACCACACTGCCACCAAGTACAAATATATGCAGACAGTTGAGCCTTCTGGAGCTACAGGATACAGGACTTGCTCCGGATAGAGTGAGCCATAATTTGTTTCAATGTTTATGTCGATTGTTGATAGGAGAAATTACATACCATGGAATTTTCCATATGGACTTCTCCTTTGGACATCAGCTCTTGAAAAACTTTCTCTGTATTCAGAGCCATGTCTCATGGAGGCCATTGGTATGGCTGGAGAGTAATTCTCTCTTCTTCCATTGGGCTCTCTGTTGTTACCATATGGTGAAGAATCACAGGGGTTTTGGTGAGGTAACAGATTCCTTTGAGACCTCCTGCTGTGTGAGCAATAAAAAGGAAAAACTTGAGTGCCATAAAATCTTTCAATAGATATCCTTAAAAAATTGTCACCTATTATCATCAAATCTGAGTACTAACACAGATAAGAAGAGGTATTTTGTATTTAGAACTTCAGCATCATAACTCGGGTTTGGTCGTCAACTGAATTAGAAAGACTAAAACTTTCTCCACTTGAATTTAGCATGGAGTTTGCCTAAACAGGAGTAAGTGCTTGGAAAACAAGGACATCCAAGATTATAACATGCTGTGAAAATTACTAAACTAAAAAATATCCATGATATCTATGCCATAAGTCCTAAAAAAAAAAACAACTGATAAATTACGAACACGTAAAAAGCAAGCAAGCCATTTCTCTTAAATGCCACCTTCCTGATGACAGCTTTAAAAATTTGTGCCTGAGAATGAGAGCAAAAAGGAGGGATTAAAAGAATTCCACAAATCAAAACTCAGGAAAAAAAGTTTCCCCTGCACTTAAAAAATTGCTTTTTTTATGGCACAGTCACAACAGCAGAATTAAATAAACTCACTTTGTATCAATTTCCAGTGTCTCTGAGAAGTGGTAGTCTGGATTTTCAAAAGCTTCATTGTAATAATAAGACATGATGAGTCTGTGGTTTGAGGGAAGAAATCTTCCTTACTTTTGTCTCTGCTGCTTCAGTAATATGTTCATGACAAGACAAATATCAGACCTAATTACAAAACAGATGCATATACATATGAAATGGAAAAAAAGGAAGTTCATTTTAGCACAATAGTTAATTATGTCACTCTTCTAACAAGTAACATGAAACAATATAAATGGGAAATGGTTTTAATTTTGTTCTCTGATTTTATTCTACTTACTGTTGAGAAATTATGGTCCATGAGATGTTGCAGGTAAAATGAGAAGTATTTTTCTATAGCTATCTCTACAAAAAAATAAAGAACTTGAGCATGTTTCCCCAGCACTGACAGACAAGTAAGAACATGTTGAAACATTAAGAAGAAAAATTCTCTTTCTTCTTCATACAGGAAAAGACAAACACACAGTTTTTCTCTGATCACAGTGTTTCCAAAAAACAAAGAGCAGGTGAAGTCTGCCCACTTCCATACTAGCAACAGCACCTCTAAGCCTTAGTTGTGAACACACAACACGTTGGATCGATGCTGTGTACATAGCTGACATTATTTAGAGAACCATTTTTAATGAGGGCTCTTCCAATGACCTAATGTATTGATCTTGTAAATAGTTTCATTCTTAGCTTTATTTCTTACAATGTTCCACATTAGCACTAAACAAACCGGACTTGTTCAGAGTTTAACTTTATTTACAAGAATGGGAGTATGCAGTTAAGTTGGCAAAAGGAGAACCTCATATTCAAATTAAAGACAGAATCCATATTAAACAAGCAATTATTGAAATTATTCAGAAGTCATACTCAAAAAATGAAAAAGAAGCAATTTTTAGCATTTGCTCTTAAAGGCATCATGCCAAGTTTGATAGCTGGGAAGATATCCAACAACAGAGAAGAAAAATAAAACAAAACAAAACAAAACAAAACAAAAAGACATGTCTGGCAAAATCTATCAGATGCCCTGCTTTACTTTCAGCTCCACTCCTAGAAATGTAGAGCTGAATCTCATTTAACATTACCATCTCAACCAGCTTTTCTCTCTTCAGTGGTTCTCACTTCTAATTTCTACCACCGTAAAGAAAGTATCACATGAAGAAAAGTATCTTCCAAATGGATAATTGAAGTGTCTTGTTAAGGCATTTGAAGGCTTGTCAAAACCCTAACTCTTTAATTACTATCGTATCATTTACACACCTAAGGATTTTGGCAGATACTCTAAAATCATGCTGTGTAACATACATTTGTAAAACATTGTCCAGGTTTTGCACAATGACTTGCAAAGAGATTTGCCTGTAAACATAGATAACTGATTCTTACATGTTAATTACAAAATTGTCTATGCTTTCATTATATCATGATGCAGCATGTTTTAATGATGCCCACATCTTCAGCAAATATTCAGTTAAAAAAAGAAGTACAGCAGGCAATTGCTATGTGCCATATCACCCTTGGCTTCTGTAAATAATGGACTTTGATCCCTGCCAACAAGAAACTGTAAACACAGCCTTCCCCTGGTGAAACTTGTATTTTTCAGGCAAAAACCTACTGAGACAGGGTGAGATTCACATGTAATCAAACAAGCAATAAGCAGAGTTTCCTCCCTCTATCCCCAAAGAAAACCAAGAATCACTCCAGGAAACAAATGTAAGGGTCTTACATGAAAAGTCATAGCAAGTTTTAATCTTCTGAGAGCTAAGCTTTCTTTGACAGAAAACTACTTAGCCCCTGATAAGCTTTTGAGAACTAGCTTACAATATATATGGAGTTTTATACAAACTATTCAGGAATTAGCATGTTCTGTCCTTACACTTCATCAAAAAGCATAGAAATACAATTTTTGAAAAAGATAATGATCGTCTTCTGCAAGAATTTGCCTGGAAAATCAAATTTCCCTCTCTAAGAGCATTTAAAATTTCAAACTGTAATGGAAAGCTATCTAAGAAAAGATGCCTTTCTCAGAGGAAGAAAATTCTCAGACAACTGTCTTTGAAGAGTGCCCCAAAATACGCTGGTTTCCCAGGAAGCCAAACTCTCGGATTCAGCCATCCAGAAAGCTGGGAAGCCTGCCAGCAAGGCAACTGGAGAGTTGAGCACAGATCTAACCAGCCCGTCAACTTGCCTGGTCTTTGCTCAAACTGTAGAGATCAAACATTCTGACAGATAAACATAGGTTCTGTAGAACCAGCACTACCCAGAAGCGCTCTGTTCTGGCAGTAAGCATCACCCAGCTACACCAACCAGCCCACTAAAATGCACCCAACCAGAGGAAACAGATCAGCATGACTAAAAAATACATCCATTACTTCTTTCTCTTACTTCATTTGAAGAACTCTAGACCTTAGGCTTGCAAAAACACCCAAATAAACCCGAGAGACAGTCCATGGGCTCCATCATTATTCACTTTGTTTCGTTTGAGTTTAAAGATGCACTTTATGCCAAAATTTCTGCAAAAATCCACAGAGACATTTACAGTCTAAGAAGGAATCCAGCACGTGAAACAACACATGTCTTTCTCTGCACTCCTGAAGCTTAGAGGATTTTGAATAAATTCCCCAGGTAGGCTGAGACATATTCAAATTTTTGCAGTTTGCTCCTGCAAAAACTAGAGATTTTTCTCTTGCTAGTTGAGAATATTAGATCCTAAACCTTGAATGGCATTTAGAGTAAGCAAGAACACGCACAACCCATTTTTTTTGTCTGAGGCTGTACTTACCCAAAGATTATTGTGATATCTGGTGCACACAGTGCTGCAGAAGGGGATGGAGGTGTGTCTGTGCATGCGTGCTAAAGGTGTACAAGTGGCATGCCAGGGTTACACAGGTAGCACAGATAGGGTGTACACACAGCACACCAATCCACCCTCTTCCTCCATCCCACGCCCAAAGACCATGAGAAACTTTTCCTATCAAGTCAAGTACATACATTATTGGTTTGGTTTGCAGTTTCATGCACTGGCAGTTTATAAATTTCTGATCAGGTATAATTTGTTGGAAAGAACCAGAAGCATGTAATACTGAAACTAAAACATTTCCTTCTTCTCTTTGACCTATGACCAGATCCAGTAAATCATAGCTCCAGGAACAGCTATGAAGTTTAGACTTAGCTTCCCATTGAAAATTTTATTTTCCAGAAGGAAAAAATAAATAACATAGGTGGAGAACAAAGGTTATTTATCAAGGAAAGAAAGCAGGAGTTTGACAAACCCTTTGCAGGGTGGCATCTGTTTTTTTGGATGACATTTTGTATTTTGGCAAACAATGAGGCAAATCTTATGCTCTCCCTCTGAAGAAGAGAAGGGTTTAAGGTCAGTGGGCTTAAGAATCATACATGTAGATATGTAAGTAAGGTACAGGATAGGTGGAGAAAGGGTGCTTTCCGCTTAAATCACTCAACACACTCTGTAATGATAAAGAACAGGAAACTCCAAGCAGTGCAAATTTGTGCTTCTGGATCGATTCCCAGAAAAAAAATAACTGCTTTCACGTCACAAACCAACAGCCATGACAAAATATTCCAGGTTACTGTCACCTATTCCTGTTTGGGTAATTCACTGCTATAGGCACTGATCCTCTTTTAGAATATTAATCAAGCAAACGTGACTGTCTTGCTAATTACACTTTGCCCTGGTATCATGTTTTAGGAAAGCCATCTACACCTTCGAGTCATTTACCTGTAATCTCTCAGTAACAAGGATTATGTAAAGTAAATTCTACTTGTGCAAATCTTGTAGACAAATGCAAATGGTAAACTGCGGAACTACATCATAGTTTACCTAACAATGATGAATGAAGGGGATAGAAATCATGGAAAAAATGATTCATATGGTGGAACGTGTTCCTTTAGCATAAAGATCTTTTAATTTTGTAGGCTAGGACTGAACAGTATTTCACCAAGATATATGTTATTTTCATTCATGAACCCCTCTCCTGTTTAACACATTCCACACAGCTTCAAACTGAATATCAGATTGATTTCTGGAAGCAAAAAGTAAGTTTGAAAGTCAGACTGGAGTTAAAACTAGATTACATGTTGCATCAGTAGCAAAGGTCTGGCACTAACCGCTATTCTTCCACCATCTCTACCCCAACAGTTTCAACACAGCTGCAACAAACTAGGAAGTCTCTCAGAAATCTAAAGAGCCTGTGAGCTAAACAAGCACTCCGTTTGAGAAAACCGGATCTTAAATTGACCTATTAGCAATGAAACAAGTGTGAATTATACAGGGAAGTGAAGGTTAGCTTTTATGCATATTTCCAAAGTACCTGGTCTGCACTGACAAGTGCCACCTCTTACTGGCTGTCTATTGTGTTTTTATTGTTGTCACAACAGACAATAACAGAGCTTTATTACGGTAGACCTTCAACCGAAGTCTACCGAATTAGTTTCAGTAATGCAAACCATGCCTCAGCTACAAAAGATCTTCCCAGTGAAAGAGATGTGGTAGCAGCAAAGATTCATTTGTTTACCACTGCAGAGTAAAATTGCAGGTAAGAAAAATGGGAAGGGAAAGGTGACAGCATCACTGTTACTGTCACAATACTGTTGCCTCTCCCAACACCTTGTTGAACCTCAAGCTTACAAAGGAAGGTATTTCCCAGTCCTATAGTTCACTGCTCCCTACCAGAATACAGGTCCCATTCTCTCTGTGCCCCCCCCCATCTATTCTTGATGAGAGAGAGCAGGGTGCAGAGTGGCTGGGCAAGCTGTCAGGAGCAGGGAGAACAGTGTCTGTCTGACATGGGGACATCCTACTGCTGGACTATCTCTGCTGTCAGCTGGCTGCTCCCAACGTTTCCAGAAACAGCTTCAGCCCAATAAACTCGGCTTCTTATCTGCTCTATATCCATTTTTTTACCTGCTCACTGGTTTGCCTTGTCCTTTCCATTCAGTAGACTTCTTGTAATTTCCTCCTACCCGCAAAATATAGTGACACTACAACATTTTCATCCTGTTAATTTTGTTTGCAAGTTAAATCCCTTCTATTATGCGTGGTTGCTTAGATAAGGCTTTTAGAGAAGGACTGACAGCTACTTAACCTTTGCAGGTCTCAAGCAGGATTCTACAGCTCCACCTGAGTTTAAGTGCCTTTATAATAAACATACCCCTGAAACATTAAAAAAAATTATTACAGCATATAGTTTAATTTCTGTGTCCAGTTAAGTGTCTTGAGAACTTGGCACACACTTCAAAATTTTTGCTTAATGGAAATGGATTAAAACTTGGGTACTTCATAGTACTCTCCCTCATCTAGCACAAAAATACCTGCTCCTCCACCTAAACGGGCTCACACAATCGCAACTGTTGTGGACTGATGTAAATACAATGATGATTTTGTATTATCTTATTGTGTTATCTAACCCACTTCCCAGAGATTCTTTTGACATGAAATCTCTTGTGCTTTGATGCTTTGTTGCTTTTATTTTCTTACCTCAAGTAGTCAACTTAATCCATTGGGAAAACTTAAGCGTTGGGTGAAGAGGAGAAATCAGGGATATACCTAACTGCTAAAATTAGAATAGGGAACTAAAGAGTAAAAACAGTATACCTGTCAGAGAGAGGAAAGATTAGCAAGAATAAGAAACTGTGAACAGAATTCTACATTATTTTTGTGACCCTTGAAAAACTTTACCTAGCTCATTGTCTGATCATTATTATGAAAAAAAAAAAAAAAAAAAGCTAAGGCAAGCATCACTTCATACCTGTGCAAGTCAGTCTTGTGACTAAATTTCCTAACTACAAACTATCACCTTCTTTGCATATGAGGACTAAATCTTGCTTTGCAAAACAAGTTTGTTAAGTTTGTCTACTAACCAACACTACCAGCTACTCAGATCTGAAGGAAATGTTTAGTTACAAAAAATAAAATAAAATAAAATAAAATAAAATAAAATAAAATAAAATAAAATAAAATAAAATAAAATAAAATAAAATAAAATAAAATAAAATAAAATAAAATAAAAGATAAGTACTTTTCAAGAGCACTTGTTTGGAATTGACTTTACTGCTTTCCATGGAAAGACAACCTATCACACCTGATCTATTAGAGTATTAGAGGCAGGAGATACAGATTACAACAACAGTTCCAATGTTTTGCTTTGTTTATTCTGTATGTGCAATGGACACCTATTCAGTTTAAATGCAACCTTCAAATTATACTTTAATGAGCAGTATCAGTTACAGGAGTCTCATTCACAAGTTCAATTGGAAAACCCCACAGAAACTACACATACAGTCATTTTATGTCAAAACAGTGCTTTGAAGACACACAAGTTTGTTGATCTGAAAAAAAAAGCTATTGTTCTGTTTGTAATTTTTAGCTTAACTTCCTGTTAGGATATTGTCATCTCATCCTATTTGCACAGCTAGCACTTATGATGACCCTGAGGGAAAACAAAAGCTATTCATCACATTCTAGCAAGTCAACTAGGAAGCTAGAAAATGTCTGGGAAGAACCAGTGAGCAGAGCGGACAGTCAGTTCCGTCACAGCTTTCTCCTAGCTCTTCAAAATCCTTACAAGCAGTTTTCAAATTGCTGGACAATTAATTTTGTATAAACTATTTTATTTTATTTAGACAAAGGAAAGGTAAATTACAACACAGTGTAACACGTCAGTACATTAGGGCTCTACTCCTCAGTGAATGTACAGAAGCTATGGACTATACAAGTCACAGAGTCTTTTTCATATATTTATGAACAGGGACATCTTGACAAAGTGCTAGTACCTGTTATGTCAGCCCATAGAGCAACACTACAACACCTCACCACTTTCATGGCAAGAAAAAAAGACCTTCCAGCATATGCATGTCCCACAAGTTTACTCTAGAAAAAAAATAAATAATAAAAGAGGTGAGAATATGAGGGAGATAAAAGAATAAAGGAAAATAATTGATTGCTTTGCGCTAGCCCAAAACAGGACGCAATTTCCATTACATTGCTTAGTATGGGAAGTTTGCTGCTTTGTCCTGTGTCGGGCTGTTTTACGTGGGCAGGGACTGACACAGCACCCACATCTGAGCCACCATTCTCAAGCACAGCTTCAGTTTTACACTGGTGTATAACACTACTACATGGAAAAGGATATGGCCGCTGAGTCCCATGAGTTGCAGACAAGACTGCAGTCACACAAGGTCAGTGGAAGCAGAAGTTAGCACAGCCTCAACCCAGTACCACTGACTTGTTGCAGTTTGCTTAACAAAGGCTGTTTCAAAGGGACAGAGGTTTAGCAGTGAATTTTGGATGTAAAGACTGGGCTTTGAATGTAATCTTCTGCATGGAAGAGTTTAAACCTTTGTAGGTTTGGGATAAAGAGAAAAAAAAAAAAAATGTAATTCTGTGATTGAAGGAAGAGAGAGCAATGTTTAAGTAGTAAGCCTGTGTGTTTTGAGGGTGTTACAAAATGCTAGACCACAAAGAGCATGATTCTTAAATGGGAGATTTCCCTGCCAGACGTTGCACTGCAAGCTGGTGATCGCAGCACGGCTGGTGTGACCCCTCACAGTCCAGAGCGTGGCACACCCCATCACACTGAACACATCAGGGAAGGCTGAAAATTGCTGTGGCAATCCTCCCCTGTGGGGTTGATCCTTCCAGCTAAAGCCAGCAGAAGCTCTTTAGTGACAAACGGGGAGCTGAAGCTGCGAGGTGCCACATAACTGGGCTGCTACCAAGGAGAGGACACCACTCCAGGTGGTCACTCACCACCCACCTTGCAGAAGCCGGGCACATCCCCCAGCACACATGCAACCCAGCCTTAAGACTTGTATCCGTCTACATTATCAGCGAGCTTAGGAAACTACAGCCAGCTGTCTGGCTGTTCAGGCGACTCCTCCAGCCCAAAGTGCAGAGAGAAACCACCACCCAGCCCCACCATCGGAGAACAGCTACAAGGCCCTGAGGGTCCCCCAGGAGCTCCCCAGGCTGCCCCCACCGAAACCCCAGCGCAGCCCCCACCAAAACCCCAGCACAGCCCCCACCCCTCACCTGCTGCCGGCCACCCCACATCCCGCAGCAGGCACCTGGGTCCCTCACCCTGCCGGCTCCTCCCGCAGCCCTGGACCGCCCCAGTGAAGTCCTGCTCCTGAGGCTTACGGAGAGGGAAGGAGCAAAACGATCTTTTTTTTTTTTTTGCTTTACCTGGTGCAGAACACGTCACTTTATTTCCAGCTGATTTCTCAGGCACCCGCCTCCCCTCCAGGAGTTAAGGCATGCCTTGCTGTTGGCTCAGATCGCAATAGTAAAGGGACACAAAGTACAAAGAGACAGAAAGTAATTAGTTTCAGACACGTGGTGTGTTAACATTGATTATTGGATTAATCATTTGTATAGCAGAGAAAAAGAAAAATCTTGACCTTGCATCTTGTATTGCAGGAAGGCTCATTTAGTGGTAAAAAAAAAAAAAAAAAAAAAAGTGAGTTCACACTAAAGCTGGCAGTACTTAGCAGCTTCTGGGTGGGGGATTTCATACCAGCCCCAGCCCAGGTTGCTGAACTCTGTAGGGAACATACAGAATTTCTTCACCTTTAGCATGATATGTACCTCTCTGGTTTTATGCGTTTGTTTGTTTTGTTTTATTTCATTCAACTAAAGACACCCTTACCAGCCACTGGGGAATCAGTAACAAACCAATTTGCTCTGTGTTCAGAAGCTGTGCTGTTTTAATGCCTGAGGACCACTTTTACCAAATGGATGGTGCTTTTCCAGCTCCTAAACTGGGTAAAACATGTCTATCCTGTACCAGGTGCATTCAACATAGAGTTAGGTGAGGTTTCCTGGTCCTACTTTATGTTTTGCCCAAAGCAACATTCCTGACGTGACTGCAGAGGACTTGTCTGTAGATCTCCTGCACTGATCCAGGAGCTGCCTGCATGTGGCAGAGACCGCAGAGAAAACACAGGGTAGTTGAACAGAAGAAGCCCCAGAATTGAACAATCACTAAGAACTTTTGTGAACCTTTAGTAGCCATTTTAAACTGTGGCATTATGAAGAGGAAATTGAAAGAAAAAATGTCCTGGAAATGTGCTGTTTCTAAATGAGACAGCCGGATCTCCAACATTGTGGGAAATAGTATATGGCACTGGCTTTTGTGCCCAACACAGACTAAAAACTGCTACTTGTGTGAACAGAATACACTGGACAAATAATGCAAGAAAAGAAGCTGCTGCAATCGCTGTGCGACTGGCAGACTCCAGCTCTATCACCTGCTCACCTCAGTGTGCTACTCTTCCTGTTCTCACACCTAAGATTGCTGTGATCCTCAAAATTAACTGAAACATTGCCAAGTGCCTAAAAAACTTTCTCTAGTGAAAGAGAGAATAGACCATGTTCTCACATAATTCCTGGGAAAGTTAATCTTGTTTCAATTTGTACAATCTGTATTTAAATTTGTTCTTACAGGGTCATTAACCCAATGTTTTTCTACCCCCACGGCATTTCAGAAAAGTAATCTTATTAATCAGCAAGTATATTACCTTTCTGCTTTTTATTCTTAGGGGTAAGAAAAGGAACAAAACCAAAAAGCAATATTGACAATATTAGTTATATTGTAGACTGATATACCAGCATGAAAACATGAATATCTACAAAATGTTTTTCTGAAAAGTAGTTCAGTGCAATAAGGAAGTCCCCGTGCTTTAATTACATCTCAGTATTCTCTGTATCTTTATTCCTCTGCAAGTAATACATCAACTTATTAATCATAAACATGTACACCTAAATTACTTTGAGTACATTTAGATGTCAGCTTACAGTTTTATCATTAACATTTTATGGTTTTATTATGAAAAGTGATGTAGCCATATCGAGTCTTCTTGCTGATAAATCAATTTGAAGATCACATACCTGACATGATGACACACAGGTGAGAGAAGTTAAAAAAAAAAATCTCCTTATTTATGTCTGATTCATCATCCTGAAACTTAATGACGATTCTTTTTAACAGCTACTGCAGGAAGTGGATGAGAAATACTCAGAAAAATCTTGTCTGTTTAACTATCAGTAAAACATAGTAAGAAATGCCAGAAATGCTTTGACTTTTTCTCATGTAGTATGTGGAAATTACTGTAGGTTTCATTTTACTTAACACTTTTCCTCACGTACATGGTATTTTCACACCGAAGGTAAGAATTCCTCCAAACAAGGCAGGGAGTTCAGGCTTATGGTCTGACAGGACTTGACCAAATATCAATTTGCAAGGAGTTTTTAGTGCACCTGGCACTGTCAGGTACCAGTAAGGGACGACACGTAAACAAAACCCACCTCCGAGCCAATGCACCTCAGCCTTCCCCTCACTCGCTGGGTGTTTGGGCCTCATTTCGCTACAAAAAAAAAAAAAAAAAAAGAAAAAGTTTTTGTTAGTGTCTATATGCCATGTTTCTTCATGTGGTTTTTAACTAAGCCTTGGGTATGAGGAATGAACAGACTTTAATGCCCCAAAGTCTGAAATCCTTCTTTTCAACGTCCGAAGTGATGCCGAGGAGGGAGGGACCCGGACACCTCAGCCACGGTGCCGAGCCCCCTCACCTCAGCCGCTCCTCACACCGCGGGGCTCCGCCGGGCGGGGACGTGAGGAGAAGCCCCCCCGCCGCCACCACCCCCTGCCCTCAGCCGGGGACAGCCGCTCCCTTGGGGACAGGGACGGGGACGGGGATAGGGACGTGAACGACCCCAACCTCGGCCCCCCGACCCCCGCAGCCCAGCCTGAGGGCGCCCCCTTCGGGCGAGGCGCCCCACGGAGGCGGCCCGGAGCGGGAGCCTCGCCCCCGCCCCGCCAGCGGCCCCGGCCCCGCGGCAGCCTTCGCCTCACGACTCCGCAGCGCCCGGAAACGGCAGCGCCGGGCTGGGGCGGCCCCGGGAAGGCGATGAGCGGCTTCGGGGTCGCCGGGGAGCTGCCGGCATGGGGGGCGGACGGCCGCAGCGGTGAGAGAGCGGGGACGGGACGGGACGGGACGGGTGAGGGCTGCGTGGGGACGGAGCGGCGGCGGGCGCCCGCGGGGAGGGAGCGGGGAGCTGGGGGAGCGGGGTGAGGGAGCAGCGCTGCCCCCGTCCCCCCTCAGCGCCCCGGGGTGCCGGCGGCTGTAACGGGGCTGCCCTCCTCGCCGGCCGGGTGCCATGTTTTGCGCGAGCTCTGCTCCTCACCGCCGTGCTTCCTCCGTCCCGCAGAGATGTTTTTCCCCGAGGAGGCGCACGCCGCGGCACCTGCGGATTTCCTGCAGGAGCTGCCCAGCTACCGCTCCGTGCTGAGGCGCCGGGCCGGCCCCGGGGGCGGCCACGACCCGCAGGGCTCGCTGGGGGCCCGAGCTGGAGAGGCCCGGGGGCCGCAGCCCGAGGGAGCCGAGCTGGACGCTCGCCCCCTGAGGGAGCACGCCTTGAGCATCGCGGAGAAGAGGAGGTTACGGTGAGTCTTCACGCGTTTTTTGACTTTTAAAAAAGTTACACGCTGTTACACGTACGTGTATTACACGTACGATGGGAGGCAGAAATAGAATGGGGTTTAGTCGGCCCTGTGGGGCGCGGCTTTGAAAAGAAGCCCCCCAGGCTCTTCCCTCACAAAACAGGGCTCCCTGGCACATCCTCACCTGCAGAGGTGGGACTGGGGGCTCTTGGCTGGCATTAAGGAGCATTTGACCAGCTGAGCTGGAAGAAAAGAGAACTGCGAATTACCTGCTGCAGACAAACATGTTCCTGGCTTCTGAAACGATTCACTTCCTTCTGTTGTCTTGGGGTTTTGCCCTTTTAAAGATCATCTGTCATTAGAGTTAGTCCCTTCTCTCTCTGCTGTGCCTGCTGTTGTTCCTCATTCCCGTTGGCAGTTTTCTCAAATACACCATGCTTTCCCTAATGTGTCGCATTCTGCCTGGAAAGAGCTTTTTGAGACTTTTTTTTTTTTTTTTTTTCTCTCACCCTTTCTTAAATTGTTGTTGTTGTTGTTTTTTTTTTTTTTTTTTTTTTTTGCTGTGAGCAGTTCCTTGTCCTCTGGTGGTAGCCCTCAGCTGGGGCTTGTGTGCTTTGCCCTGCCTGTGTCTCTTGCTTGTAACCTGTCTGTTGTCTCCTGTCCTGCTGCTAGCCTGAAAGCTTTTCTGGGAAAAGAGTCCATTACTTGGTTTTACAACATTATTGTCTAGGCACATTTGGACCTTTAGATCAGGTGCTTGGTAGTTGCGGTGATGAGCTAGGGGAGAGGTAAAAGTACAAACAGATGCGCCACAGAAAACTATTGCTTGCAAGAGCAGCTGGAAATGGGAAGGACCAGGTAGGGGTGGCTGAACCTGGGTAACAACTCTTGCAGCCTGCCTCTGGAGTCAAGCTTAACGCTGCAGATGGTACGCAAGGAGTTACAGAAGATCTAGATCATGGTAAAGGAACGTTCTCCATACACGGAATTTTATTTGAAGTTGAGTGTATAAAGCTTGATTCCTCAGTTAAAAAGGAATTGCAGTTCTGTGGCCATGGTGCTTGTTAGGAATGGAGTTGGGATGTCCTGAGCTTGTTGACAAGTTTCTAATGCCATGGGATTCTGGTGGGGCTCCTTGGCTCCTCCACAGATCAGTAATTGTGTGTGTATTGTAAGCAGCTGCCAACACAAAATGCTTGATATAATAAATGCTGAATACTCAGTGTCTGGAATGAATATGCAGCCCACGCCTACATTTAAAATGCAAAGCAAACACAAGCCAGATCGTTCTGTGAAGTGTTTGTTTAAAACATTGCATGCTGTAGCCTGTAGTTTCCATACAATGAAACCTTTTGTGAGTATTTACACTTAAAAATGAGATCATCTGCTGCTTTTTGATAGCCGCAAGCAGGGTTTAATCAGGTTTCCTATCCAAATCCTAATTTCATGTTCAGCTGAGTGGAATGAAATTAATATCACCTTAAGTTATGGAAACCACATCAACATAGAGCACATGTGGCAATAGCTGTGGTCCTGACACAGTACGCTGTTCAGTGAGTCACTTATGCATATAAATAGAGTTTTGTACCAACTATTAAAAAATCAGAGCCTTTGTCTTCTGCTCTAGTGCTCCTTCCTCATGGGTACTTAACTGCTGCCCTTCTTCAGGGGTGTCAGGCTTTGGAACAGCATTTGCTGCAAACACATCAGTTTTCAAGCTATGTTTCTGGGGGGGGCTGTTTGTTTTTAAGGTTTCTTAAAACAAAATGCAAACAGTGAGCAACTCAGAATTCTCCTTGACACTGTTGCTGGCCACGTAGCAGTTTTTAAACTGAAAATGTATATGCAGATTGTATAAAAATCTACAAGGAATTATTGAAAAATCACCAAAAATTGCAGACAATTTGTGGTCATCTTTGACATTTGTTTGCAGATTATTCTTAGAATGGTTTACACCCATACATATTTGACAAAGAAACAATTTTTCAAAGTCATTGAGTTAGCAGTTTACAGTGAATTTTAGGAAAACCGAATCAGTAAAAGTTAATAATTTTTAAAATGCTTGTTTTATGTTATGCACTGAATTTAATATTGAAACCTATTCATAGCTTTAGATAAGGTAGTTGTTTTTTTTACCCTACAACATGTTTTGACCTTCATTCTGATTTTGAAATCTCTTGATTTCGTGATTTTCTAACAAAAATGTTATTTTTCTATTTTGAACAGCTGCATTTATAATGTTGTAAGAGGGAAGGTAAATAGTTTATAGAGATAAAAATTTTAAAACAGGATGTCTTTACTAACATGCTTTTGAAGAATTTTCTCTTCCATTTTCAGCCATTTGTGAATATGAGATTGTTGACGCTGACTTCTCAAAGATCCTGCCAGGAAGTACAGCTACGTGTTTTTTCTGTGTTGTCCTATTATCAAGTTGATTATTTTTTTTCTAAGAGAGGCAAGTGTTTTCTACGAGAGGACTTGCTATATTTGAATTAACCTGATAAGACAGTTAAGAAGAGGAACAAATGGGGGCAACTAGCATACGTTACTCCAGCTGCTAGCACTGTGATACCCCTCTGAAGGCTCCAAGCAGGCTCCGCTGCACTAGGTCCTGTTACATGCAATGAAAAAGTATTTCTTGTGCTCAGTAATTGTATTTCGTCTTTCTTAGGGATTATCAGCAGGCCAATATAAAATATTTATCTGGATGGAATCAGTGGAAAAGAACGAGTAGTAAATCATGGAGAAAAGTTCTCAAGGATATCAAGGAATCGTTATCTTACTTGCAGCTTTGGCGGCATGATATTCACAGCATAGAAGGTATTCACCTTCTTTTGGTTTCTCCTCTTTCAACTTGCTCTTTTATTAGTGGTTTTACATGTCAGATGTACCTGTATGGGTTAAACAGTTACCCTCATTACTGGTGATGAGAAAGTGTTAACTGTATAAAACAGGATAGATAGAAATATAATGGTGAAAGTGATTAAAAAGTCACATTGCCTTTTCCATTTCTAAAAGCCCACAGTGCTTAAAACTGGCTTTAGTAATGTTTCTTTACTACTGCTATATTATTATTGTTAGTGTAACTGAAATTCTAATTTGTTTGTACTTTTCAGTGATCTTTATCATCTTAATTAGTAATACACATGCTTCTTTTATTCCCAGGGAAATTTGGTACTGGCATCCAGTCCTACTTCTCCTTCCTTCGTTTTCTGGTCCTGCTGAATTTTTTAATTTTTATCCTGATGTTTGGTTTTGTTACCTTTCCCACTGTCATCTCTAAATATGGAATTTTCAACAGTAGCTTTGCTAAAATTTCTCCAAAGAACACAGGTAAACATCTTCTCTGTGTACTGCTGTTGTTTGTAAGATTTCCCTATGCCTTTAGTTTTTCCCTCACCCACCAGGACAGAGAAATACTGTGTTGTTTTTATTTGTTTGTTTCCTGTAAGAACATGTCATACTTGAATTAACTTGGTCTGGCAGTTTAGTGGGCATTACTATTAGAGTGACTTTTCCTGCTTTTCTTTTAACAGACTCTCTCTGCACAGTTTATACACCTAGTGGTAATAAGGGACTTGTTTACTTCTATACTTACCTCAAAGATTTGCTCACTGGAACTGTAAGTAATTTCATTTTTTTTCCCTTAAGTTTCACATAACATGTAAAACACAAAAATATTTTACTTGGAATTTACTAGGAATTGTGCTTTGATAATTTTCAAAAATGTTAAGGCATAGGCTCACTGGGTAAAATTAGCATTTATCCCTTACCTGTGAGAAGGGCATTTTTAAACAGATTTTTACTGAGTGTCAAGCTTCATTGCACACTGCAGCCTGTGCCTCTCTTCCCCAGCTGTTAAATGGTACATGATCTAGAGCATGCCTCCTCTTGTGCTTTCTGTAGCTTATTAGTGTCCCTGTCACAGTGCTGTTTGATTGGAGAGGGGAGGGATTTTAAGTATGGAGCGTCCACATGACAGTTAGAAGCATGTCAGTATTTAGAAGCTACAGACTGTTGTAGCTTGCTTGTGGCCCCAACAGAAATTTTAAATTTACAAAACACTTGGTTCAAACCAGGTAGGATTGAGCCTAGCAGTCGTTGCTACTGTTACAAATTCTTTTTTTAACAGTGTTCTTTGCATTTTCTCACAGGGATTCCTGGAAACAACAAGTTTGTTTTATGGCTATTACGCAATAGATGCTGCCGTGCTCCGTAACGTGAGATACAACTTTCCACTAGCATACCTGCTGACTACATTTGCCTACCTTGCGCTAAGTCTTGTCTGGATAATAAAAAGGTAAAGATGTGGGTATACTTCATTTACTGCTATGTGTTGCACAATTTATGTTGCGTTCTCACTTGTAGGGAACACTGAATTACAGAATAGTTCTATATGGAAATGGAGAATCTTTTGAGGTTGCAACACCACAGTGGCCTTTGCCTGTTTTTTGGGGAGCTGAAATGGGGAGTAAGGGAGAACACAACTCCAACGATATTTTATATATGTAAAAATAGAAAGAATGAACGTCGCTAAACGGCACAGTGAATTAACCTGTGTTGGTCTCAGTTGTCTTGGGTTGCTCCAGAACCACGCAGTGAAATTTTCTCAAACTCAATGATACAATACAGATATTCCTGGTTGCTCTTAGGGAATTATTTAGGCTTTCAGCTAGGTTGCTTGAGCTGTAGGGTTTTTGTGTTTTGGGTTATTTTTGTTCCCTGTGGCTCCAGGGAAGTGGTGGAGTCACCATCCCTGGAAGTCTTCAAAAGACGTTTAGATGTAGAGCTTAGGGATATGGTTTAGTGGGGACTGCTAGCGTTAGGTCAGAGGTTGGACTCAATGATCTTGAGGTCTCTTCCAACCTAGAAATTCTGTGATTCTGTAAAATATGTCCTGAATGAAGTAAAGTTGTGCTTTTCCTTAGGTCTGCGTCAGGATTTAAGCGGAGTTTGGTGCATGATGAAGATCAGTTTCAGAGCTACTGTAATAAAGTCTTTGCAGGCTGGGACTTCTGCATTACAGATCTGAATGCAGCACGGCTAAAACATCGCAGCTTGCAGTACGAGCTCCAAGTGAGTATCTAGTGTATTTTTCTACAATTACCGTTTAATATAACTTGGATGACTAAAAAGAGATGTGTGTAATTGTGCAGGTAATGGAATAAGGATAAGAAGGATTGAAGTAGTTTACACTGGGAACCAGGGAACCACATCCTCTTGCATGCTTTCTAGGTAGCTAGAACTGTGGTATAACGTGACAAGAGTTGGTACTGACATTGAAGGCCCTTCCTCGATTCACTGGGGACTGAAGCCAAACCTGTTTGCTGTTTATCTGCCTCTTCCTCACACTCCAACCACGCTTCCTGTGTTAGTTTCTACGTAATGAAACAGGAAAAGCTATTCTAGTTGTGGGCAAAAAAAAAAACCTTTACTGTTGGGAGTCAGTTTGAATATGCTGGATTGTAAGTCTGCAACGTGTTAGGTAGTTGTTAGGAGAGGAATAACATTCAGAAGGGATACTTCACAAATTCAGTGCATGGTTGTCATAAGAAGATGCTAAAATTTTTTCACTAGCTGTCTTTGACATATGTGCACATTCAAAATACTGAGGGAGCTAATAAATTTACCAAGTATCTTTAGAGAGCTCTGAAAGGCTTTTTGGGTGAAGCCAGTTACCTTTTTTTTTTTCTTTCCTATCTGTACACTGGAAGTGGAGTGAAACAGTGACCTCTAAAAAAATATTTCCGCCTCAAGCCACAAAGCTGTAATTATCGATTTCATAAATTACAGTGAGTTGCTTTCTGCTCCAGTAAAGTTCAGTTGCCATCTTCAGGGTTTTGTTTTTGTTTTTTAAATCTTACAGCCAGAGCCACATAGGCTCTTACTGCATTTTTGCCTCAAAAACTCATATCTTAAAAAAACAACCAACCACCACCAACAAAAACAACAAAAAAAAAAAATTGTCCCTTTTGTTTGAAGGAAATGTTTGAAGTTCTGTTTCTTTGTTAAGTTTTTGTTTTCTTTGAAATACTATTTGAAGGAAATGAGTCCTCAGAAAATACCTGGATAATTTGGCTTTGTCCAGGTTATGTTGCCTTCACAGGCAGTACTCTATTTTCACATGAGTTAAGATGAAATATACAAAGTTTACATGACTAGTTTCTCCAGGCTGAGCTTGTTTTTCTCTGTGTCAGCTTCCACTTGACCTTCACAGAGCAGAAAAAGTTTGAGTCATAACTTACCTTATGGAGATGAGCAGGCCGGCCTGTTTCAGAGTTTAGTACCAAGCTATCTGAGACCAGTCTCTCACAATAGACAAGCTGTCTTTCTCAAGAAGATGTTACTAATACAGTAGATGTAATAGGTTACAAGTTGCTTGTCTTTGGCTACTGGGCCCCCAGACTGAGGAGACAAACCATGCTGGGCTCCCACAGGGAGTTCCCATTCCTGCGTGGACATGTTTGTGGCAATGAATAGGCACTCTCAGTTCAGTCCATTTGGGCAGGCTGTAGAGTGACCCTCCTAGAACAGGCTATAGATTTGCATATCACAGAGCCTGAACATCCCAGAGGTAGAATATACGGTGTCAAAAGTTATATCCTGCATCAAAAAATGAAACTTTATTTTTCTTTTGTTTGTAGACAGACTTGGAGGAAGAAAGAATTAAACGAAAAATAGCTGACAGGACAATGAAAGAAAAGCTACGCATCTACTCTCTGAGAATATTTCTAAATATAATTGTTCTTGCAGTTTTATTGGGATGTTTTTACTCTATTTATAAAGCAACTGCCTTCTCTCAAGAAAAGTCCAATGTAAGTATCAGACGTGACCTTAGGACAGATTCAATTAAGTGTGGTGATTAGAGCAAGAGGAAGTGTTGTGAAAGCCAAGTATCTTAATATAGCACCTTTCACGTAATGGATCTGAAAACACTTGCTTTCTAAAAGGCCTATACTTACTAGTAGCAGAGAGTGAGAAGGATCAAGAAGCATGTGCAAGAAAAAGCACAATGATGTCTTCCTCTGATGCAAAGGCTTCTGTCTCGAGTGCCTTGGAGCAGCTGAAAAGAAAAGCAGCCCTCGCTTTCCTTGCCATGTAACTGTTCTCACATCTGTGATCTGCTATACAACCACTAGTGTGTCTGGGCAATGAGCTGACTCAGGGAACTGAGTCAAAACAAACTTCATTATGGTCAGTTTCTTGATCTGGTTCACTGTTCAGCTGCAAAAACAAACAGTAAGGGAAGGGGAGAGCAAAGATTATGATCTGTATTGTGGCTTGAGTTACAGCTGTGTGGTGAGACAGGAAGTCTTGGAGCAGGGAGTGCTTTGCAGAAGAAAAGGTTCTTGCATCAGTAGTGTAAAGAATACAGTTGTTAGCATGTTCACCCCTGGCAGGACAAACAGATGGGAAGAGTGATTCAGAAGCAGAACAGCATGAGCAAGCAGCAGTTTAACAGTTTCACAACAGTAATTGAGCTCTCTGTAGGACTCCAGGGTTAAAGGATCCTAATAGAAATGGAGCTTTATGAATAAGAGTTGATATCTTGACTTTGCCTAAATTATTAGGTAGAGGAGCTTGTTAAAATAATGGGAAAGTCGGGGAGCTGCTTGGCACCTGTAAGAATAACTTGAAAAGTGTTGGCATTTTGGCATAGGTCTAAAAGCTGTTAGATTTAGTGCTAGGCTAGGTAATATGGCCACATGCAAGTCTTGGTGAAAACAGTCTCTTCCAACAGAAGCTTTGGGGAAGCACTAAAATATTCATAGCAGAAGGAAGGGAGAAGAAAGCAAGGGTGTGTAGCAGCAAACTGCAGAAACGGCAGTGGTCAGGCTTGTTCTAAATATAGGAAGAAGCTGAAGACAAAACAGGTGCTGCCTGAGTTCTGGGTAGGTATCTGAAAGGAGCACAATGTCAGAAATGTATGTGTGCATGTAGTCTCATCTTTCTCTCATCTCTTGTACAGAACGGCAGCAATACGGACTTACAGACTAATCTCTTAGTTCAGTATTTGCCTTCAATGGTGATCACGTTGGCCAACTTTGTTGCTCCTCAGATCTTTTCAATTCTGATCAGATTTGAAGATTACTCACCAGCCTTTGAAATCAAGCTGACACTGTTGAGGTAAAGATGGTTTTATTGTAGCCTAGGATGTTTGAACAAGTTGTTCTTGAGAGGTTAGAGATATTGTAAACATTCCAGTATCAAGACACAGAGAGGTTGGACTCCCTGCAGTGGAGGGCCTGGGCACTGTAAGCCAGGCAGGCATTGTTTGACTTAAGTTTCATTGGAAGCTTTCATTTAAAATCTGGAAACAGTCTCCTGTTTGGTGACAGTACAGTGCAGCCATTTAGTGTCCAAGTTTCTCTCTGTTCCATTTAGCTGTGTGATCTGGACATCTTCAACAGTCTGAAAGTTTGTAGGGAAATTACTAGAAAGTGCTGCCTGCAGAGCTGTCAATTCATACTGCTTTATGTGCAGCAGCTCCCTGGATGAGCAGTTGTGTGTGCACAGCAACCAGCTTTACTCGTGCTACAGTGCTATACAGCAGCTCAAGGCAGAAGTTAAAAGTCTGGGGATAAAAGATACCTTAAAGTGACAGCATGAAGAACTGGAATTTGACAGCTTAAGGTAGTAAGATCCAGACTGAAGCATCTGAACTCTGGTCAAGCCCCTGTGCTTTTTATTTCTGATGTGGCTTATTGTCTCTGAAGGCCCGAAGCCACTGAAGAGGAAAATGCTGCACACAGAGTTGTCATCTGGCCTCTCAAACTGTTCTTGAGAGAATAGCAGCCCACTGTGGGTTGAAGGACTGAACTTAAAGGACTGATCTAAAAACAATACTGTGAAAAGAAACTAAGGGACTGTAGCCTGAAGGTGAAAAGTGATTTAACCTGTTACTAAAGAAAGCAAGCTTTATCTGCTTGGTTATTTCATTAAAGCTCTCGCATTCTGGCCTCTGTGCAGCTTCGTTGGGCTCCTATGCAAACTGAGTCAGGTGCCAGAATGGCTGTGCTTTGGCACTTTTAAAATTGGGTTTTTCTTTTCTTCCAGGTGTGTCTTTGTGCGGTTGGCCAACATTGGTGTTCTCTTGTTCTCACTGTGGAGTCAGATCCATTGTGACGATGACAACTGTAAGGCCTGTGGATACAATTACAAACTTTATCCTGTAAGCAGATTTATCTTTATTTGCAAGTTCAGATGATTAAAAACAAAGATTCTTTTTCCATGAGACTTGCTTGTTTAGAGCTATTCAGATTTGGACTTGAGGTTGTCATTCATGTTGTACTTAGTGCTGCTGCTTACTGCTTAATGCACACCAGTACAACTCTCATACAACTTCCATTTATCTAAAACCCCAATGATCTTGTTCCAGTGACAGGTTATTTAGCTCAGACTTTGTGACTGACATGAAGTTTATTTGAGATAGCTGTGTTTTGGAGATCGTTGTGTTACTGTCTTTTTGCTTCAATAAGACAAATTGTATTCAAAAACAGACAAAAAGCGTAGCTTGGAAGCTCTGAAAACACTTGAATGCTCTAGAAATGTGATTAATACAACTTGAACTATATTAGTGTTAACTGATTGAAAAGTTTGCTGCTGTAGTGACTGACAGATTTTATTCCCCACTTGTTATTAGACTTAAAATCCTGTTTTTTCCTGACTTGCTTTTATAGTGCTGGGAGTCTGCAGTTGGGCAAGAAATGTATAAGCTGTTGATATTTGATTTCATGATAATTCTTGCTGTGACCCTTTTTATGGACTTCCCTAGGATGTAAGTATTTCTGCCTTTTGAGCGTGCTTTTGCAAAAATGATTTATGAAATGTTTCTTTTTTCAATTATTAATTTCCTATATTTCTAACTCAATTACGAAATTTAAAATAAAACACACTTCTGGCGATTTGAGTACTTGTTTGCTATTCAGATCGATGTAGTTTTTGATATTTTAATCTTCTTTAGACATTTTTATTTTGTGTGGTCTAATGCTTTAATGCTAAATTTCTGTATTCCAGATATTTCAGATGTGTTAGAATTCAGCTGAACTCTAGAACTAATTATGTTTTTTTGTTTGTTTGTTTTTAGGTTGTTAGTTACTCATTGCTCTTGGAAGCTAGTTCAGTGGTGTGGTTTGCAGGAATTTGGGATTTCTGACAATGTCCTGGAAATCATTTATGGACAGACTATCTGCTGGATTGGAACCTTCTTTTCACCACTTCTTCCTGCAATAGCAACTATAAAATACTTCATCATCTTTTACGTTAAAAAGGTAATGAAGGTGTGGTAAATAAAATTGAGCAGCACATCTGTGTTTTTTTGTTTTGTTTGTTTGGTTTTCAATACAGATATTTAATTGATTTAAGACAAACAAAACCTTAAAGACAAAACAAAAAAACGAGGATGCAGTATATTGGAAATGAGGTAATAGAATTCCATTTTCTGTGTGGTTTTTTGCTTTTAAGACAAGGTAGAATTTTCCTTTGAGATCAAGCAAAACAGCACCTTAATGGTGCGCATCATCAATATAATTCATTATGTTATTTTAAAAGAATATCTTTTTATAATAAAAGATAATATATAACAAATCATTGCAAAAAAAAAAAGTGTTTACCATCAACAGAGCTTTGAACTAGGACAAGATTTTGCCAAGCTGCTACATATTTGGAAGCAAAATGGGAAATGGAAGATGTATTACATATGAGATGTGATTTCAGTGTATCAGAAGCTTTGCTCTATGATTAGACATCTCCTGTGCAACAATTTCATATCGATCTCTTTAATTTTGACAAGAGGGGATGTATTCAATGAAGCTTCAGCAGATGAAAACTAAAGGATGCACCATAGATCATACACCATATGTCTCGTGTCATTTGGCTCTGTGCAAGTGTGTGAATCTCTCTCTGGATCAAACCCTTCCACAAAACAGGAGATGATGATTTATAGAAGAATGTAAATCATTTTTGTCTTATCCCTTCTCAGTCCATCAAAGGAATGATGGTTACTTCAAATACACTACCAGCTAGCAAGATGGGAAAATAAAGTTGGTGGGGGAGGTGTATTTGCGCGTATGTAGACAGATGTACCTGGTAACAGTCTTGCTCCCTTTTCCTCTCCAGATCAGCTTGATACACACACGTAAGCCTCCAGGTAGGCCTATCAGAGCATCGAGTTCCAATTTTTTCTTCTTGGTGGTGCTGTTGATTGGGCTCGTCTTGGCTTTTATCCCTTTGGGAATCAGCATAGCACAGTAAGTGGCAATTTAACTTCTATGAAGTTGGTATTTGCCTTAAGGTTGAAATTTCCCTAGAAAGCAGACACCACATACACTTGTAATAATAAATTAGAATAAAATATGCTTGCATATAATGAAGTCAAATTATTATGTAGTCCATATAAACATGGGTTTAAGATGAAGTACGCTTTTACCCCATCGGCAACAAGGTGATGGGCTTGTGTTGGATTATTTTGTCTTTACGTTTTGGTGTAGTATCTCCTTTCTGTTCTTCTTTTCTTTGACAGTATCCCCTCCTCTAAGGCATGTGGGCCATTCAGGAATTTTAACACTTCATGGGCAGTTGTTCCACATACAATACTTGGGTTTCCGACAGGTCTACAGATGGTCCTTAATGGCATAGCATCAGAAGCCTTTGCAGTACCCTTTTTTATGGTTGTCTGGTGAGTAGTGAGAAGACCTTATGTAGTCATGCAGCTGCATGGTTCATTTCCTTCCTTACTGAACTGGTCCCAAACAATTATTGTCCATCTGCAGTTAAAGGCATCAGAGACTCTATGAAGCCTCGGCTCTTTTGTCTTTGCCATTTATTCATGTTTGTCAGGTACTTTGTTCAGTTGGGTTTTGAATGTTGCTAAAAGTGGAGACTCTACAAACTCTCTGAGCAGCCTTTTCCAGTGTTTGGTTGCTCTTGCAGCAATATGGTTTTTCTTTTTTCTTGTGTTTAAATGGATTTTTTTTTTTCATTTCAGTTTAATCTGACTGTTTTCAGGCATTTTCTTCAACTTTTATACTTGAGAAACCATGCAATTTATCTCAGACTCCATCCAGCCTTTTCTTCTGAATGTGTTCTCCTGAATTGAACCTGTTGCTGGTTACCGAGGAAGAATCAAGTCCTCTTTTTTGTGTGTGTTTGGGCATGTCTGAACACAACCTGTAAAATCTGATAGAGGCCCTGCCTCTACATCTCCTAGAGCTCTGTCCTAGCCTGCTGACAACACAAATATCTCACAGGTCATTTTGAGCAAAGCTATGCCCTACCTAGCCCAGCTCTGTGCTGATTTTTATTTATTTTTATTTCCCCAGTATTTTTCTCATACGGACAAAACTGTATTTCCTCTGATCCTTAACAGCCTTTGTCTGATCAATTCTGTTTTGTATGATGCTAAGGTATAATGTTGGTTTGTTGTTCGCAGCCTTATTATGTTCTATTTTATTGCCTTGGCTGGAGCCCATAAAAGAGTGGTTGAGCAGCTGAGGGAACAACTGGTTATGGTAAGATTTGACCCACTATCTTTTCTGTGCCCCTGAAATTTTCCTTGTTGTATCAGTAATCAGGCATGCAGAGGAACAACAGTTTTCAAAGTCTTCTGGATATCTGGTTTTGGACAGGCAGTGAAGAATGTTTTACAGGTTACAAGGGAAAAATAACTGAAGTACAGAAGCATTTTTCAGTCTGGTTGGTTTGCTTAGCTATTAGCTGCAACTGTAGCCTCTAAGAAGTGCTGTTGCTGTTCTTTATCTGTTGTCTTGCTTAAATCTACCCATATGCATGTATTTTCCTGCCAAATTAGAACCTCAACCTTGTGGCTCCTGTCTGTTCCACCATCTTATACGACCTCTGTCACTGTTTCCTTCTCTACTGTCATGGACAGGCACCTAATTTACTACCCTTCTCTCCAGGCCTATATTTCTATTAAGTCACATCTGGTCTTATTCCTGACTGTGGGTCCCAGCACTACCTGCAATAGGTACTCAAGGTGGAGCAAATCACCACTAACTAGTCTTTTGGAGAATGTCACTAGTGCAGATATGCTTGTTTGCAATCATCAAAATCTGCTGCCATCTACCAGTTTGATATTGTCTGCAAACTGCTCTAGTCCAAATCTCACCTTTTTACTATTTCTCACCTTTTTACTATTTCTCACTTTCTTAAGAAAGAATCTGGGTTTTGTGAAGTGCTTCTTTTAGATATGACACTTAACAATCTGTCCTTAGAAAAACAGTGTGCTGGGAAGAGATTTTTGAAGCTTATAATGCATTTAGGAGCAAAAGCCTTGCTGCTCTTGCTTTTTATTTCTGTTTGCTCACTGTTGTTAGGCTTCTTGAAGGACATTTTTAAAGGTTTTGGGTCTGTCAGATGTTTCTGCTAGGCCCAAAGCAGAACTTTGAATGTGAGGTAAATGAATTCAAAACCATTGTAAACTTAAAATTGTTTAGGCAGTTGAGGGGATGTTGTTAACTGATAATTAGAGTACCATTTAGTGAGAGCACCAATTTATTCCTAATAAAGAAATAAGCTGTGTATAGGTAACTTGTACTTCTTTTTATCTAGAGTGTACTTTGTATTCTGTCTTTCCAGGAAAGTCGTGACAAGTTATTCCTAATCAGAAAAATAACAGAAGCTCAGAAGTGTACTTGAAAACCACAAAAAAGCCAGAAGAACTTGACTTCCTGACACTCCTGGAATCGCTAGGTAAGAAGAGAACATTAGCGTAATGTGAAAACTGCGAAGCTGACTGGAACTGTGGCACTGCATTCTCTGTCAGGAATACTTAACGTTCTTCATGTTGATTATGCTAGTAGGCCTTACAGTTTCCAAGACTGGAATGTTGTTTATTTGTACTGTGTTAGACCTGTCCAAAAATTGTACAGTAGGACACTTACTGGTGCTGCAATTTCAAGATTGGTAGGGTTTATGATACACCTGTTTTTTTCAGGTGTTTTGAGTAAAATGTAATCAGAACTGAAAGTTTTTTTTTAAAAAGCTTACACCGTTTTTATGAATTATACTTTTAAGAACTGAATTATACTTTAAGAACTGGTGAGGGGAGAGGTGTGATTTTACGTGTTTCCTGCTCACCATATAAAACCAAAGCAAAGCAACTTAATGTCAGCATTTTGAAATAGTCCATAGGAGAAGAAAACATGTAATGGGTTTGAAATCAGTTTTGTAAATTTTTCAAGAGACTTTGATATTTATTTTGCTCTGAGACAGTAAGGCCAGTTGAACACTAGATAAAATGGTTTAGAGAAAACCAGCAGAGGAGAGTTCTGCCTAAACACTGTGAATAGGGAGAAACCAGCAGCTGTCAGGTCACCACGGGGTGTCCCTGCTGCAGTCTCATGGGCACGGAGTAGCCTCTAACACGTGTAAGGCTTTATTACTTGCCTTCATTCATGTACAGATGTCTTGAAGCCTGCTCTTTTTGTTCTAAACTGTGAATATTTGAGAGTTATGCTATTTGTAGTTAAAAATACAGCATTCTGAAACTTATATGCCAGTACCCTTTAAATTCTTAGTTAATTGAGGTGACGGAGCTGTGTGACTCAGAAAAATGTTTCTAGGTAGCCTACTATTATTTAAAGATTGTTCCTCTCAAGAACTTGTGCAAAGAATGTGTACATAACTTGAAATTTCTGTCAGGACACTGGTAATTTACATGAGATACCATGTTCTTTTTATGGACTGTTTTGTGATGTTCTCTCTCTTCATTTCTGGGAAATTAACGTGTAATAAATGTCTTCTTTTTAAACCTAGTGGCTGACTTATTTTTAAGAAAAGTTCCGTTGACGCCGTGGGGCTTTACAGATTTATTTTTCCCCCAGTGTAGCGCTGGCTGTGGTGAGGCGGGGCGGCCCGGGCCCCTCAGCCGCTTCCCGCCCAGGCGCGGCGCGCGGCCAGCCCCTCAGCAGCCCCCGCCCCCTTAGCACCGCCCTCCCCACCCCCGTTTCCACGGCAACCAGCAGACGCCGCTTCTGACTGAAAGCCCCGCTGTCCAATACGGAGGCGCCGAACGGCCAATGGGAGAGCGGGACGGGGCGGCGGGAGGCCGGCCCGCGGTGATGACGTCAGCGCTCCGCGACGCGGAGCGGCGGGGTCAGCAAAATGGCGGCGGCCGCGGCCCTGGCTCCGGCGCTGCGGCGCTCGCTGGGGCGGCCCCGGGGAGGGCTCGGGGGGGCGCCGCGGCCTTGGCCCGCCTCGGGGGGAGCCCCCAGGCCCCGAAGCACCTCGGCGAGCCTGGACGGCATCAACAGGGCCGTGGTGGACCGCATCATCCGGGTGGACCACGCCGGGGAGTACGGCGCCAACCGCATCTACGCCGGGCAGATGGCGGTGCTGGGCCGGTCGGCCGCGGGGCCCGTCATACAGGTGCGGCCCTGCGGGCAGCCCCCGCCCCGCCACGCAGCCGCACGGGGAAGGTCACGGCTCCCCGAGCTGTGTGCCTTGTAGACGGCGGTTAGGATTATAAGGAGCGGGGGGCTGATCGGGGGGGAATTGCTGCGCGTTGTCCTGGTGCTCTGGGGAAAGCACTTGGAGCATAAAAAGAACTCTTGTGTTTCCTAGCTGTAGCTATCTTATCTTAGAGTCATAGAACGGCTCTGGTTGAAGAGACGCACGGGTCGTTTCGTGCCACCCCCCTGCCGCAGGCAGGGACACCACCCGCTGGATCAGGTTGCTCAGGGCCTCATTTGACTTGCTCTTGAATGCCTTCAGGGATGGGGCAGCCTGTGCCAGTGCCTCACCACGCTCTGAGTGAAGAATTTACTTTTAATCTCTAATCTGAATCTCCACTCTTTTAGTTTAAAAACGTTCCCCCTTGTCTTGTCATTATCCGATTGAGCAAAGAGTTACTCGCCATGTTTTTTGTGAAGCCCCCTTTAAGCACTGAAAGGTTGCAGTGAGGCCCCCCCCACCGCAGGCTGAACAGCCCCAGCTCTCTTAGCCTTTCTTTATAGGACAGTTTCTCCAACCCTCTGATCATCTTTGCATCCCTCCTCTGGACCTGCTTTAGCAGCTTTGCATCCTTCTTGCGCTGGAGGCTCCAGACCTGGACGCAGTGCTGCAAGTGGGGCTTCGCAAGGGCAGAGCAGAGGGGGACAATCCCCTCCCTCGGCCTGCTGGCCACTACTCTTGTTGCAGCCCAGGATGCAGTTGGCCTTCTAGGCTGCAAGCATACACAGTCAGCTCTTCACTTCCCCTTCTTGCACATTTCCTTTTTGTGATGTTAATAATGTTGCCTTTACAGTCATTGTGTGTGATCTCAGCTGTTTAGTTTACTCTTTCATTTATTACCTTTATTGGAAATGTTTAACTTTTTCTTTTGGTCTTACGCTTTGCTGTCATTTTTCTTTTTTGCAGCAAATGTGGAATCAAGAAAAAGACCACTTGAAAAAGTTTAACGAGTTAATGATTGCCTACAGGGTTCGACCTACTGTTTTGCTGCCTTTTTGGAATGTAGCAGGTTTTGTTTTAGGTGAGTTTGTCACGTTGTTGCTGGTTTTGCTTTATGAAATTTTTAAGTACTTAAATTTTTTACGTTGTTTCAGATTTCATTGCATATGTTTGGTACCCCAATCGCAGGGGCTGGAAGCGCTTTACTTGGAAAGAAGGGCGCGATGGCTTGCACGGTGGCAGTGGAAGAGAGCATATCGGATCACTATAACAACCAGATCAGAACTCTTATGGAAGAAGATCCAGAAAAGTACAAGGAGCTGTTGCAGGTATTTAACCATGACTTGAAAACTAGCATAACAAATTCATTGAACTACATAATGTGACTTGATTCAGAAAACAATATGCTGATTGAATTTGCAGCATATCTCTCTTTGTTCTATCATTTGGAATTCCAAAGTCAATAGGAACATTAGGATAAAAGGATGGCTGTTCCTTCAATAACACTAAATTGATCGAGGAACAAGATTAAAATGTAAGATTAGCTTCAGCATGCTTTCATTAATTCATCACTCTCCATTTGATTGGGAGAATTGTACTTAAATCTTGATTATTTTTAAATGAAAGGAAGGGTTTAGAGGAAAACAAAAAGAAAAAATATGTCTGTATAGTAACATTTTGCTTATACTGCATATGACTGTATCTAGTTTTGAACATTTCAGAGCATGAACGGGGCTAATGTTTGTTAGCTCTGCAAGAGAACTAGTTCCCAAGTACTTCCAGCATCAAACTGGGACACACTCCTGTAGGGTGCTTATGAGGGGCTTTCAAGTGCTGCATGTTCACCTCATTTGTGCTCTGGGTGGTGGGAGCTTGCTCTAGGGCCTGTGTACACATTTCCAGCTCTCTGCTGACCGTTACTGTGTTCAGCTGTGCTTAGTTTAATGTCTAGCCAAGACTGCATCCTTCCAAATTGTTGTCTCGATACCAAAATAGTATCATAAGTAATCAAATTGTGCTGATCTATGTGAGGAAAATATTGCCCATGAAAATAAGGGCTAAGAAGTGAGTGTGAAATACAGAGGAAACGTTGAGCAGCAAGGTTATTCAGAGTGTCAGTATGAGGAAGACCAGTAATAAAGGTAAAACCAATGCAAACCACTTGGGTTGGGACAGCACCTGAGTGTAAATTCTGAGCGTATCATTAAGCAGTCCTAATTATCTGTAGGTATCTCAAGAGGAAATTCTTTAAAACTTTACGTACTAGTTGAAAAAACTGAGGAGAAAAGTAGTGTTCTTTAGAGTATACTAAAGTGGACAAAAGCCCTGTGGAGTTACAGGAAGACACTGTTACTGATTGTCTGGCAAGGCAAGGACTTCAGTTTTTTTTAATTAAATTGTCAGTAACTGTTGTATGTGTGAAATTAGTGTTACAAGTCACTATGACTACAGGTTTTCTTAAAACATTGAAAAAGACAGTGGTGTACTAAACCATAGCTTAATTTTCTAAAGACTTTTTGAACACTTGAATAGGTTTTAGGGGTGATGTAAATAATCCCCTTCTTGGCCAATTGGAGGTTCAGGATTTTGAGAAGCTTTTGAGAGACATGAGCCTCAGATGCCAGTCCTGGTGTATACAACGGTCAACGAGATGTAGTTCTGTATTCTAGCTGCCTTGATTTTTCTGCAAAGTACATTTATTAATTAACTGCTATTTTTAAAGATAATAAAGCAATTTCGGGATGATGAACGGGAGCACCATGACATCGGGCTGGAGCATGATGCTGAGGGAGTAAGTACAATGTTAACTAATGCGTGCTGTTAGCAAAGATCTAGGTGTGACACTCTTGTCTTCCTTATTCAGTGACTGTGACACAGCTTTTTCTTTGAGAAATAGAAAATAAGGAGCTTGATATTCATAGAATCATAGAGTCTATGATTCTATGATATTCTTTCCTGAAGATAAAGACAAGAAAATGCTGACATAGCACGGCATCTTAGAGCTTTCATATTTCTGGAACGGTTTGAATCTGTTGGAACTCATGTCAAGTGTTAGTGATTGTGTTTTATTAAGAGTTGTCCTCTGGACAGTAAAGATCTTCTTTAAGTTTGAATTAAATATTTTTTGAAATATGGCTAATAAATGCTATTAATACAGTTGGAAAATTGAGGCATCATCTTGATAGATAAACACAACCATGGTAGAAGGGGTGTAATACTGAAGTATTTCTGTTTACTGAAGAATACTGTGCTCCCCTGAATATCAGAGGAGGAATGTGTAGCTTCCTCACTTGTTTGTCCTCTTAGCTTATATTTGTAGTGAAATGGAACCTTTATTTAGAATTAATTTTTATTTGGTTTTCTCTAGGGTAGATTAGGTTAAAATACAGGTGAATTTTTTAAAATGTTTACTATTCCTTATGATAGATGTAGTTCAAAGACAACACCACTCTACTAGGATCATTTAGTCTTTTATTCTTTGTTTTACAGGCACCAGCTTATTCTGTTCTGAAGACAGTAATACAGCTTGGATGCAAAGCTGCGATATTTTTATCAGAAAGAATATAGTGATATTTTCCATAATGTTTGTGGCAATAAACTGTGAAGCCAAAGATTATGAAAACTGTGGAAGACTAAAATCTATTTTATTCAGGCTTTTAAAATGTTCTTCATTAAACACCTGATTCTGCCATTGCGTTGAGTACTTGTTCAAAAGGTATCTACACTAAAGTCAGTTGAGCTAAATGTGAATGATGATAGAATTGGGTCTATGTGACTTTAACCTCCTTATTCAGAAACTGTTCACAAGGTGGCAGTAAAATATGTTGTATATACATGATTTATATATATGTGTGTATAAAGAGAGTTTGGATATATAGAACATATATATGCACGTATGAAAGTGGTAACTATCTTCTCTGTTGCCTTCAAATTTATATGTTCTTGAAATAAGCTGGAGCTCATGAGCTCATTTTAAAATGGTTAATACTGAATAAGTAGCATATTCTTGAGTTCTATTTTCAGGGTAAGTACATGAAGTCCTGGTAAGTATTTCTTTTCAGTTTCTCTTGAATAAAGATTGTTATTATAAGACTCTCATTTGAAGACTTATTTGTGGAGGTTTTGTTGTTTTGTTTTCTATTGGCTCAATTCTGAATTATTTTTAACTGAAGTTTTTCTTCCCTTGAATTTGTCCTGAGTGCATGCACTATCTGGGTATATACAGCAGGAGAGAGCAACTTGGAGCACCTGTGGAATTGCACTTAATTTTCTCTTACAGTTTTCACATTTATCTTTGCCTCTAGTCTAGTCTTCAGTGGTTCTTGAATAGAAAGCTGTTGCTTTCTCAACTTTCAAACAATTTCCACGTGCTTCTTGCTGACATCCTGCCATGGACTGATGGGAATGCACAGGACACACTTCTGCATATCTGCTCTGCTAAACTCTAATGAGATGATGAAAGTACGATGGAATTAGTATGCCTTAAACTGGTAGAGATGAAAAGGACCTCTTGCAAGATTGCATGCCTTGGTTGTTAGGTCTTAACAATGTGCTAGCCAGGCGTAACTGGACAGGTCAGCTCTGGATATGGGATGTAATGGATGTAAACCTAGCCGAGAAGGAAGGAACTAGAAACCAAGAAATAAAATGGTAGCAGTGTTGCCCATTACCATAATAAGGAACGGGGCCACCATGCTATGGCAAATCTGCACAATTTTATTGAAGCCGACTAAGTTCTTTTATTGAGTTGCTGTGCGATGGTTCTGGTCTTGTGTTGCTGACCAATTCTATGTACTGATGTTGTAGTTGCTTTGAGACCAGGGGAGGAGAAGCAATGCTGAGGTGTGTACAGGAACCCAGAACATCCTGCATCAGTGTGCTTGGTAAGGTTTCAGGCAGTGTGTAATCCAGGTACATCTGAGTTTGCCTTTTTGAGTAGTTCTGTTAGTGTTTGCAGGTACTGATCAGTGTGTAATTTGTCATGAAAGACTTCTTCAAGAGAATTATTTTCCCTTTTTTGTAAAGGAGCTTAGACTGAAAGAAAAATCTTAATATAGGAACTCCTGTATGATTTATTCTGACTGACGCTTTATACATTCTTTGAGAATATTTTTTATCAAACCATTGCGAGGCTGGCCTGGTTATACTCAAACTGCAGATGTTATTTACATTGTCTAAACAAAGTAGTATTTGGTTCTCTATCAATGACTTGTTTGCACATCCACTGGAATAACGTAAGGAACTCAAAGCTAAATCACTGTTTTCTCAGGGACTACATAATAGAGCAGGGTAGCTTTAATGGATTCTCATTCTTCTTGCCTGAGCCTCAGACAGTTGTGAGTAGTAGGCATGTAAATATGAGTTTATTAAAGGTAGGGCCCGTTACACTTAAGACATCTTCCTGACTTGACCAGTTCTTTGAACAGAAGTTAAATCTCTTGAACTTCTTACCTTAATTTCCCTGAAACATTGATCTGGTTGGGTATGGGAAAATTTCTAAATTGTTTGAAGAAGTGAGGAATTGGCATGAATGAATAGTTAACTAAAGTGGCTGAAGTGGTAGCAAGTAGTGTTGAAAGAATGTGCAGCGCAGTCATGTAAGCCATGAACTTTAATAACTGAGTAAAAAATAATAATAAAAAAAAAAATAAAAAAAAAGGCTTGATGAATACTCTATTGTAAAGACTTTAATAACAGGGCAGCATGGGGCAGCACTGTCCGTGATTAAATCAAGGAGGGAGAACAGTGTTTTGAATCAAAGCTGGGAGTCACACACCCACACATACAGTGGTCCTGTGGTATAAACTGGGAGCCCTGAGCCAGGCAGTGGCCTGCTTTCTCAGCTGCTGCCTCAGGATTGAATACCAGTCGAGGCATGTGTGGTGCTTTCCTAGATCGACAGCACTCTGCCAAAACCATTCTTAATGGTGCTGGTCAGAGAGATCCTCTGAGGATGTCTGTGGTGCTGTTGGGGAATTTGCTGCTGGCACAGAAGGGTCTATGTGATCCTTTTCCCAATTTTCCCAAGCGTGGTTGGCCTCTGGGACCATCACACACTGCTCATTTGGAGCAACACCGTTTGAGAGACAAATCCCATTTTTAGTGAGTTTTGTTTGGCTGAAGAGTGGAAACATCAGTAAATCACTGTATGAGGTCATTGTGTTTGGCCATATCTGCAGTAACTGTGAAAGCGTTCACAGCAAGTTCTTTGTCCTCAACAGCTGAAAACATGGACATTTGAGGAGGCTGTCAGACAGTAATGCTGTCTCTAGCTGCGAGCATGAGGGAAGAATTGGGAGAACAACTCGGCTTTATGTTCTGGATCAGGATTTGTTCCTTCTTTTTACTGGAGCAGCATATTTGCACTCATCCGTTAGTGGGGGTGAGCTGTTCTGCCAATTTCATGGCTGTGCATTTCTGTTTGCTGCCAGTTACTCTTTACTTCTGTTATTCGACATAGAAAATGGAGTTGCTTTCTGGTTTTGTGGTGCAAAATGGACATTTTTTGTTTCAAAACTTATTTCAAGTTTTGAAAGACTACAAAAGGTGATAAAAGGCAGCAAAAAGACACGTGGTGGTCAAGTGTGATACAGAGCTTCTGCAAGGCTGTGCTTTTTTTTTTTTTTTTTTTTTGTATGTTGTCTTCAGCCAGAACGAAAGCTGGCTGATGTCAGCCATCCTGGCAGAGGTTAATGGCAGGCAGAAGTCAAAGCATGTCACTTGTACGAGTCTGTGACTCCCAGTGAACTCAGCTCTGGCTCGGGTCGTGCTGCCAGAGGAAAAGGAACCTGGCTCAGATGGGGAGTCTGTGAAATGCTGCCTTTTCAAATCAGGGAGTGGATGAGATGGCGGGGTCTTCGCAGCCCCTTTGGGTTGGGGGGAGCCTGAAGATAAACATGATTTGTGTCTCGTAGTATGCAGTGAGATAAAATGCTTCCCCTCAGAGTAACAATGGCTTCTTGCCACTCCGCAGTAACACAGGACTTGACCATTGTTTCCTCCTCCTTCGGTGAGGTGAGGGTCTGTGGGTCTGTGGCATGTGCCTTGAGCTGAGCCCTCCCACACTGCTTCTTGCCTCAATCAGTGCTGGGACGGGGGTGGCCCTTGTTCCCTGAAGCTGCTCCTGATCAAGGATGCAGGCAATGCCTTCTCTGGCAGGCTGGAGAGACAGCCAGCTGGTGTGGGTCTTGTGCCAAGCTTTCGGGGCTTTTCCTGATGTTTTGAGAGCTCTGCACCATCCGCAGGCACAGCTACTGGCTCTGGGAAGGGAAAGCCAAGCAAAGGGAAGTGGGCAGACAGCTGCAGCTCTGTCATGCAAGCAAAGGATGGCTCTGCACGTTCCAAACAGCTCTGAAGATCTGCATCCTTTCAACTCCAGAGAGCTGCCAGGATGGCAAAGCTGTGTGACGCCACAGGGGCTTAGAGCTGGCTATAGGCAGGATGTGTTTTGGTCTCTTGCTGCTGCAGCTAGGCTGAGCAAAAGCCAAATCCATGTGTCTGTGATTAATGTAACGATGCTGACATAAGCTGAACGGACGTTGTGCCGCGAGTTATGTAAAATGGGGCTCATCAGATTGTTTGGCAGAGCGCTAGATCACTGTCTGAGATGATAAACATTACTGATACAAGATGAATGCCAGGTATAACAGGCTTGAGCTTTGTCTGGACTAAATCTGCATGGCTTACTTGAGTGTAATAGAGTGAGGCTTGTTGTAGGTAGGCTGAGGATGTGCCTACAATTTATGCTAGTGATGACGTGAATTGTACCTCTTTGATTTTCCCTAGCATTTAGGGGCTTACTTAATCTGTGTGGTCCTTTCTGTCTGCATGGTTTCTTGACTTCAGGGAAGATACCATTTCAGACAGGTGCCAGTCACTCTTTGTCAACAGTTTCAAATTTGTGGCATGTCACTTGTGCTGAGTTCTGCAGGTATTTTCAGCTTAAGGACTTCAAAGGGGGAAGTCTAAAATATTGGCCAGGTTAAAGGAGGAACATGTGATGATAGGAGGGCTTTTAAAAGGACCATTCATTTTACCACTTCTTAATTCTGTTTCCCTGGAGTGACTGAGATGAAAAAACCTGAATAGATTTAAGGGAATGACAGCAGCTCTGCAGTTGAACTCCCACTTAGAGTGGCAAAACTTAACTTGCATTAGAGAAAGCTTGTTGGCACTTACACCTGGAGCTGGGGGTGTGAGTTAGTGCTGAGTAACTGAATTAATAGTTAATTGGAACAGCGGTAACAGGTCTCTAATACAACTTGACTGCATTAGAAGGAAAATTCTGCTCTCTATCATTAAGTGCTTTCAATAAATGCAGCTTCCTGTTACCTTCACATATTTTTGGGAAGTGTCACCTTATGGTACTGTTTTACAGAGCAGGACCCAAATCTAAGCAGTGATTATCTGGGATCTAAACAGATTCACAGTCTGAGTCTAACTACCCTTCGGAAAGCTGGAGGCTACTGTTAGATCTCACCTTCCTTCTGCGTGTCCCCCCTGAGCCTTACACTAAGGAGCTGAATGGGTACCAGGGCAGCAGCAGGGCACACATCTCTTCTGTGAGGCTGCATCATTCCTGCTGCTTTTCCACTGTAGTTACGGCTTTCACAGCAAAAGGTAGGAGCCAGTGGGACTGTGTCCTGAGGAAGGAGGGCACTGAGCAGTATGCTCCCCTTGTAGTGGGGCTCCTGAGCTGGCACAGAGGAATGCAAAAGCAAGAGACAGATCCAGTGACCAACTTGGCTGTCTCCCATGCTGTTTGTTTTAGACTCCAGGCTTCAAATGAATGCCTGAAGCTGTTGTTTTTCCCTGCTGTTATTTTCTACCCAACTGTTTGCGTGTCAGTGATTTGTTCTTTCATGTTGCCTGCGCCTAGGATGTGTGGATTTATTGATGTGACGGTACAGATGGGCACGTGTACACCGAGGTAGCAATGAAAGTAAGCCAAACACATGCACTCTGTGTTTCTGCTGTGTAAAATACATTTTGTGGACTGCAGAATAAGAAAAGACTACTGGCACTAGAAGCACTTTTCTTTATGGCTGCTGGCCAGCCACCTGCCAGCAGCTGCTCGGTTCAGAGCGGAGGCAGCAGGGGTGAGGGGTGATAGCTTTCTGCAGCCTGTTCTGAAGGCACCCTCTGCCAGCTGCATTTCAGCAAGCTGTCATGGATTTCCCAAGTCGGTGGTTTGAGGACTGCTGGATAGTCAGGGACTGCTTACTGTGTATGTAAATGGCTAAAACGTTTCAAGGAGTGAGAAGCCTTTGCTTATAGGAGCAGACAGACAGTGCCAAGGCAAACAACCTGATCATATTCATCTTTGTTGTATCTGGGCTAAAGTAGATTTCTCATCTTGCTGATTGGTCATTCCCTCTCTCCCTCTCTGCCAGCAGGGAAGGGCCGTGCTCCAGAGGTGGCACCTTGCTGCTCAGAAGGGAAGACACAAGTGCTTTGCTTTGCTGGGGCTGGTGTCCCACTGCCAAAACCACAGCAGGGCTCTTGCCCTGAGGATTTTGCAACTTGCCTGCGGTCACCGAGCAGGTGAGGGGCAGAAATTCCTGGAAATCATGCTTTGAGAGGAGTTGGGCCTCCTGGGTGTCTGCACCACCTGTGCCCCATTCCTGGTATCTCACAGAAAAATCCAGACTTCACAGCTTTTATGCATTTTTCACCCAGCAAAAGAACAGCAGAGGGACTTCAAGTCCCTGGTGAGGTTGTTCTGTGAGCAGAGCTTAGTGGCTCGCTTCCAGCCCTGACCAGAAAGCTGACTGCTAACGATGGCTAAGGTGCTGCCTCTGCCTCTCATCCTGTCAGCCCTCTTGGGTCTGACTTTGGCAGAAAAAATGCAGCATGCCTGCAAATTTTTAGGGTGGCTGAAATGTGTTTTATATTAAAAAAAAATAAAAATAAAAAAAAAATGTGTCCGCTCTTCAATTCCTCCCACTCAAATACCACAGCAATACTTGCTAATGAGAAATAATTACATCTCAATTTTAAGTGACACGAGTACTGTTGTTTACATACAATGTGAGAATCTAGTAAGACATCAGGCATATGTTTAGGGGGATAATGCATGAGAAATGAGTTCTCTTGTCAGAGAGCTGAGCCTTGCAAAGGAAAATGACAGCTACGTGTGTTTACAGACAAACTCTAGATCTGGTTATATTATCGTTTGTCATAAATGCAGACACATGCGGCACAAGCACTAATACAGCGTGAGCTGGAACATACGCTCCCCTCCTGCAGATGTGGCGTGAATCCTAATGCTCAGGGGATGTTTTGGGTTTGTGACCAGCAAGAGGATTTGTACCAGTAAGCAGACACAAGCAACCTCAAACCTTCCCGTGGGTTGTAGCACAGCCCATGGAAAAATCCCAAATGGAGCAGGCGAAGTACAGCCTGGCTTTCAGCTTGCGTTGCTGGCAGTTAATAACTGGTTCAGCAGCTAGCTGGATCTGCCTGATGCATTGCTTGGCTGTGGTGTGGCAAAGGTGCTGGGATATAAATGCTTGCTTGAAGTTGGGGCTTGGAAGTGACCTAATGATTCGACATTTCTTTCCTATCAATTCATTATTCCCTGTAGATTTGGTATTTTAGATGGAGGTGGTGAAATAAATTTCACATTTGCAGTGGTGAAAGCCCTGTGTCGTATTTACAGAGGGCTTCCTAATGACAAGAAAGTCTGTGGTTATACTTCACCTTTTTACTTTCCCTGCTGCTGTCAAAATACGTGTGATATAGCCTTTGTATTCGGCAGATGCATTATAATATACCACTCACGTCATCTTGTACAGAGGACTTACTCCAGGCTGAGCTGCAATGAGTTAAGAATAGTCAGCAGAACAAATACGCTCGTCTTTGATCCACTGAGGGATGGAAAATTAAAAACAAACCAACCAACAAATGAAAAGACACACCAAACCATTTTGCTTGTGAAGACTCTTACTGTCACAGCTGAGAGAAACCAACAGAACAAATTACGAGCGTGAGCTGCGTGTGTGAGGTATGGAAACACAGCATAAAGCCAAGAGGAGAGGTTTGAGGAGGACGATTTCTAATGGATAGCTGTTCACACTGTAAAACCACCGCAAACATTGGCATGTCTGGCAGTTGTGCCCCACTCTATTCTTACTCCAGGCTCGCCCTGCTCACCTAGGACATTGGGTTTTGTTTATTTGTTTGTTTATAGTTCATCTCCTCTTCGGTCAATGATAATGCTTTCCTGTGAGCTCTACTGGAGGATGCTTTTCCATCATAGTGAAAGGATATAGGAAAGAAATATTTATTTTTACCCACTCACTACATGCAAGGAAGGAGTACTATTTATGGTTCCCTAAAGATGTTATGGGGTGTAAATTTTATTAGTGTGAGCTTATAGCAAATAAAATAACTTGGTGATGATTTTTCCATTGAGCGACTAAATACAAAATAGATAGAACTAAAAGCAGGTTATATTCGTTTCTATTTTTTTTCCCCTGTATTCTTTAATCAATGATCTGGTTGATTGGTTGGATAGGGGGATGCTTTATCTTCGTACAAACACCTTCATTTGATTAATTTTATATTGTTATTTATTTAGTCATCTAATCAGGCAGCTAAGTCAGTGCTGTAGCATGTGTGTGGCTGCACACACAGCAGGAACTGAACCACAAATGACAGTGAGAAGACAGTGGAGGCAAATGGTGTCCAAAAAAACCCATTGTTTCGGAATTGCTCATTCAAGGTATTTGGTGAACGTTTCAAGTAAGATTAATTTCCAAAAGTTCATGAATGATTCACTAAAACAAGGGAAATTAATTCAATGAGGCACTCATTCAGCAGGAATAATTCATTGTGCTTTAATGTGTTTAGGAGTGATATTTAAAATGTATTTCCTAGGCTTATAACCAATAAACCTGACCTAGAAGCAGGATCTGTTATTTCAGAGCCAAAAGCTGGTGCTGAAACTGTCGGAACTGAAATTTCTCAGTGAGTTTAGAGGCGACCGTTGGTATTTCACGTTTCTTGAACAACCCAAGCCTCCCCACAGAGATGAATTGTTAAAGCTCACATCCGATCAGCTCCCAGAACAGCTGTAAGCACAGTGGAGGAAAAGGTATGGAAATTTCAAGTGTGTCTCTTTTGGTATCAAAGTGCTCTCAAAGGGAGCTTGGGATTTGTCCAGCCCGAGGCATCTGTCCCCAAGCCTTTGTCACCTGGCGCGCTGTGACAGCAGCCAGAGCGGAGCTGCGGGAGGTGAATAATGTGTATGGGGACAGCGTCATGTCATTTTAAGAGCTACAATCTGGGCAAAAGTACTAGTTCTGGGTGGGTGACCATTCCTCTTTATTTTTCAATTCAGGCCTTTTGTTCTCAGGCCACCACAGACATCCCTAGTTTCTGCTGCCATGATGACCATCAAGCCGTTGCAAGGGTGGCCGGTGAGGTCTGCTCTGCAGCACTGCATCCGCTGTCCCTAGCGCGTGGTGTTATGAAGGTGCCTGACTGTTTGCCTTGAACACTTTCAGCATGGTCTTTATTGCCCTATGCTTTCTCCAGATGTTTATGTGTTTATGTCCCCCTTTAGTTATGAATATGTCCTTTCCCAATTCAGAGGGGACCTAGTTATGAAGGTCCCAGGGGTGCTGGTGCCCCAGCTGCTAGGGGAAGTGATGTTTTCATGGGCAGAGTGAGGCCAGCGCTGGTGAGAAGCCATCTGTGGGGACCTCATGTCAGTGGAGGTGGATACTGATGGTACCAAGCAAAATATCTCAGCATCCTCCTTACTCTTCTGGAAGGTGCCCTGCTGCCCAACCTGCAGAACCTCCTGCTGTTTTCTTGAAGTGCTGTGAGTTCTCATCCTCCACTTGCAGCTATCACTTGAGAGATCAGCAAGGGAACAGGGGGACAGAGCATATTCCTAGAGGGAAAGCAGGAAACAGACCATGGCTGGGGGCTAGCTTGTTGTAGAGGCTGCTCAGGCTTGGTCTCGATCCCACCTAAATGAGCCTGTGCTGAGCCTGTTGCTTTGGTGGCCTGGCTTTGCGTTTGCACCTGTGTGAGATGAGCAGGATGGCTTGCATTTTGCAGTTCCAGAGAGCAAAGTGATGCTTTCTGTATGGCAAATGGAAAAAACTGATTTAAATTCAATTAGGTAGGATGTGAAAGATGATTCTACCTCTGTTCAAGTGGTTGGCACTGTACTAATAAGGAAACCTATGACACTAGATGTAAAAATAGCTGTCACTTAATGAGCTCATCTAACTGGCCTTAAACAAAGATGGGGATATGCTGCACTTTCTGTATCACTAATGAGCTAATTGTGTTGCTTTGCATCGATCTGGGGAGCATTTAATCTTACTTAAAGGGATGCTGCCTGAGAAATCAGTGCAGAGGGATGCTGGAAGAGACCAGGCTTGGCTTTGCTGATGGGGTTTTGGTGAATCCTCCCTGGGCACAAGTCTAAGCCCCAGGGTTGTGTTTTGGGGCCTTTGTGTGGTTGTGTGGCCACAGTGCCACACCAAACACTGAGCACTTGGTAAAGCTTTGGGGCCCCCATTGCAAAGATCCCATTTGGAGGATGGGAAGGGATGGCAAAGGTGGAGGGATAGCATCATAAGGACGTGCATCACCTATGCTGTCAGCCCCTTCGGAATGAAGGAGTGAGAAACAGTGTTGCCTCAGGCTGCTCTATCATTTTGGGGTTGCTTTTCCTTCTTTTGCTGCTTTCCTTTAAAGCTGTTAGCATTGTGCTCTCAGTCCTCAACAGGATAGGAGGTCTAGGACCAGGCTTCTCGAGCTACCTCCACCCTCCAGCCCCACAGAATGAGAGCTGGGGGGCAGAGGGCCTGCCTTTTCTACCCTAATTGAAGCCTGTTGACAAGTAGGTTTCCCTGTGCAGATCCTTCTTCACTCATGTTTCCTGCAGTGCTCTTTGTCCGTCTTTTCCCTGGGCGAGTGATCTGGTCCAGGCTCATTAGTGTTGGCTGAGCCAGGATTGTCCCGTTATAGGAGGATGCAAGCTGATAACAGCGCATGACCCAATGTGCCTCTGATTCTCCATGCTGGATTGCATTGCTTCATGGTCACAGCACCACCACAGGTTATTTGTCAGGCACAAAGCCCTTTTCTAATTTCAAACTTAGGGGTGTAAAAGCCTAAAACTAAAAGACACCAGGAAGGCTGATAGCTGAGGCTGAGGCTGCTGCCCTGTAATGAGCATCGCCAACGGGAGGCAGCAGCTCCTGCTCTTCAAAAGCCGTCAGTGACACGGACACATCCTCAGCGCCGCTGAAAACAGCAGGGAGCCTTAGTACGAGCCTGAGGTCTTGTTTCTAACTCCCTCGCACTGTTATTTTTTTTATTTTTCAGAGCAGAAGTGATTTTGGTTTTCTGTTTGTTTGTTTGGTGGTCAAGGTAATCAGTACCACTGAGGAGCTGTTTTTGCTGTGCAACATGAGGCTTTCTGCCAGGATAAATGGAAAAATGCTTGTGGATGGGATCTATGCAGGTGGTGGTGAAAGCAAGGGAAGCTTCAACATACTCTGTGAAAAGTTATGTTTTAAATGTGGGAAAGAATAAGTGATGCTCTAAGCACCCAATGAAGCTATGAACTTGTGGAAGTCTCCCAAGTGGAGCGGGCCAGGCAGGGCCGACCTCCTGTGCGGCCTGGGGACCTCCACAGGAGCTTTCTTGTACAAAAATGTGAACAGTAATGGTTTGGACTTCTGCTCTTTTCCCTAATCTCAACCAAATTGCTTGTGGAGTTAGTCAGAGTGAGAGTGCAGGACAAGCATAGTTTTCTTGGAAAGCAAAGGGGAAAATGTGCTCTAGTAATTTGAGCAATAAATAGGAGGTTGAAACCGGTGTTCAATTCTCATTCCTAGGCTCTCTCTTTGCTAACAAACAAACATTAACAATCTAGACCAGTTTAAAATGTTCCAATCTTGCTAAATTGATTTTTAAATTGATCAAATGGTAAAATAACCCCAAACTGGTGCAACAAAACTGTTATAATCCTCATTTAAATTACTCTGCTTTAATCAGCAAATTAGAAATCAGCTATGCGATCACTTTTCATTAGTTCAGCAAGTTATGGCGCGTCTCAGGCAGAAGCAAACACAAGTTTAAGTGGCTTACCGTTAATTAAGCTAAACCATCGCTGTTGGTGATTAAATTTACATCTGAACACACACATACTGAGGCTGTCTCCACAGCAGCATCAGCCTCAGCCTCCTGGAGGATGTCACTGCATGCTCCCATCCCATGCTCACGGCTTGGTGGGCAGAATTTGGTGTGTAAGTGTACATTAATGTAGATATGGGTTTTTTTCTTAGTCTGTTTTTGTTCCTGTTTCATTACATTGCTGGAAACATATAGGCATGGCTTCCTGAACAGCAGCGTAAGGGGAAAGCATAAATGCTCTGCTTGCATGATCCAAAAAAGAGCCCTTGAAGGCTTTCATACAGTGTGTGCCAATCTGGAGGTGAGCCCGCTGATGCTCGTGCTGCTCACCAGCACAGAGCCAGGGTATTTCTGGCTCTAAGGACTGCCTTGGACAAGAGAGTGTTGTATGAATTACTCAGGAAGCTGTCCTTCTGCAGCAAGGAAATCCTGTATTGGGCTATACATGGTTCATAGAAGCTGGGTCTGCTCACAGACCTCCTGATTCAGTGTTATACCCTGCTGATAGCTGGCGAGGGAGCAGACTGGCAGAGGGGGCAGGAACATCCCACTTACAAAATAGGAAATATTTTAAGAGAGGACATGAGAGGACAAACTCCTGGATGTCCATGGGCATGCTCTGGAGGCCTGGGTTGCTGAGTCTGACTGCTCTTCCAGACACTTTTTTTTTTTTGTCTGTGTGATTTATTGTACTTTTCTGCTTTAGCCTGTTTAATAGCGTGCGGTATGAAGCAGCAGGTATAACCCACTCGCAACTGTAGCTCCCTGCTGCAGGAAGGGGTGCCCACATATTGCCTCCTGCACCTGCCACAGGCTACGTGCAGCTTGGGCTCCCCGGTGCAGGCACTGACATGGGACACCCAGCAGGGTTCTAAGGCTTGCACCTCAGGTACATCATGAAAGCACCAAATGTCATCACCTGCATGTGCCTTCTGCCTCTCTGCTGCTTTCTTCTGCCTGCCCAGACGGCGAGCTCTCTGGTGCAGGCTGCTTTTCCCACGTCTCAGACAGTGTCTGGCATGCTGTAGCACTGACATATCAGTTACACAGATGTATGAAATACTGCTCTCGGTGGAACACTTAATGGATGCTATATACCCAACACTCCTTTTTGCCTCCACGAATCTCCCGCAGGGATGTCATGCAAATGGTATATACTGGGCTGTCTATTTTTAGCTCGGTGTTGTACATGATTAAGTATAACATTATTCCTTATTTAGCAAACAGGATATCCTGCATAGGGGGCATTCTGAAGCAAGTGTTTAGATAACATTTATTTAAACAATGGGTGATTTAAACAATGGTAGTAAAAATCAATGTTGTGGATTCTCTGTGATTTTGAGGCTATGGTTATTGGTGTATGACGTTATTTTTCTGGAGTATGCAATTGCTATTAAAAACCTCATCAACTTCTTTGTTGTTGTTTTATACAGGAACAATAAGATCGCTGCTTAAGTGAAAAACAAGGAGCATTAGCATTGTAACTTGCCAGCAGTGGAGTTTATAGATAATTTAACCCAAACAAATGAGCTGCTATTTCTCCAGGAGAGGCTGAAAACACATCGGAGAGCCGCTCCAGAAGTAAATGCATTGCCTGTGGTCCAGCTCCCAGACACGGAGGGACGAGTCACATCCCTGCTGCTTGTCCTCAAGTTCAATGTAACCTTGATAGTCCAAGTGACAAGAGGAGCAAAGCACTCCAGACAAGATAAAATGGTTTGTTTCTTTTCCTCTCTGATGGGCTGTAAAACGTGAACTACAGATCAACGGTGATAACGTGGATGAGCTGTTTCCATTGCAAAGCAAATACAGCCCCTGCAGCGTAATTTCAGTAGGATGGCAATGATGTGTAATGAGCAGCAGTGCTTGCTGCTATTTGATAACTGAAAGTAGTTTTGTGTTTACAACCCCTTTATTTCTGGTACAGCAGCCATCAGATGCTATTAGCTTGTGGGAGCAGGTAGATGGAGTGACTCTTAAACTGGCAATTTCCAAGTAAGCTCTTGACAGCAAAATTGGGCAGTTGCTCACCCCTGTGAAGTCTCCTACCTCTGCTGTATTCAGCTTTTTGCCTAAAGCTTTTTACCTGTGCTCAGGGCACACGGAAGCAGCCAGGGTCCTGCAAAATAGACTGTTGGCCATCCCTCATCAGCCCCTGGCTCTCCAGCTCTTTTTTTGCTGCTGGCTGAGGAGGTACTGGCTGGTAACTTTAATGATGGTGGTGAAAACCAGTGTTGCCAACTCTGGTCCCAATTTTGAAGTTGTGGATACTGGAGTACAAGCGGCTGTTTTGTGGCTCAGGCGAGGCTGCCCCAGCACTGCTGGCACCTGCACAAGCATGCACAGAGCCCGTGCTTGCACTCATCTGGAGCAGCTGATGCACGCTTGCTGCCATATGGCCCCAGGCTCATGTCCCACGGGGGCAGGCGACATCTGGATTTCCTCCAGCCAGCAGAACCTGCAGAGATAAATTCATGTAGAACTGGGGGGGAGGCTGCAGCCTTTCCCCCGTATACTGTTCCTGTAGTGCTAGCAGCCGTGCTGTGAAGCTCGAGGGCAGCCGGTGGGCAGCGGGTGCCTGGCACGGCCACACAGGCTCCTGCACGTGTGGCTGGCTGGCTGCTGAGCAGAGAGGGGCAGCTCCTCAAGTCAGCCTTGCATGAAGACAGTGCAGGCTGGGTCAAAAATCAGTGTGCCTGTGGCAAAGACCTGAAGGCACGTGAAACACTTTGGGTTTGAGGGTGTAAAGAAGCACAGGCTAGTGAAAGTGGGAGCTATGGGCCAATGGGTTTGTACAGTTCAATGGTGTTTTGTAATAGGGCTTCTTAAAGGATAAGCTTTGTACCAGCACAGCTGTGCTTTTTAAACACTTCTGCTGCTTGTTGGTGCAGAACAGAGTGCTTGCAGTGATGGCTCATAGGCAGTGAATAGCATGATAAATGCTTTGGTCCTCTTATCCTGCCTTACAAAGGAATACAGGAAAATGTGAAACAAGGAGTGTGTGGGGAGAAAAGTGCTTTTCACTTCCTGTTCGTTTTCAAAAATCCGACCACTGGAAGAACACTTCTGAGGAGCAAGGCTGTGACTTCAGCTGTCAGCAACGTCCTCATGGAGCATGGAATTACTCTGCTGGTTGAGATGTCATAGCATAGCCTATGATTCCCTACCTTTTCATCTGCTTTATTTAAAAAAAAATAAAAAAATCTTGCTTATAACTCCAAGGGTCAGTGTTGGAGCAGTAGCTCCCTGCAGTTCTCAGATGTAATCTCGAGTCTCACTCTGGTTTGGCTGCCTGGGAATGAATTCAGGCTGCTTGGCCTTGGTTACCCAGTTTGACATCTCAGCGTGTAGCATATTGGCTACTGAGCGTGAGCTTCTTTCTGCAAAGTACGGTTATGTACTTGAAGTAATGTTTTGTTTCATATAAAGACAAATTACAAAAACAAACGTTTATGCAGCCTTTCTCTTGCACTTATTTCCCTGACTCATTCCTTCTTTTAACTCCTTTCTCAGATTGTTACAGTGTTTTCAGTTCACTGGGTTCAATCTCTTGCATTCACACGCTGTTGCTGTGCCTTAGTGGGGCCTCCCCCAGCCTTGTGCAGATGCAGCTGTGTTGCAGAAATGCAGTTCTAACTCGATCACCTGAAATGAAACCACAACCCATGTTTATATAGATGCTTCTTAAAGTTCAGCGAGCAGCTTCAAAACTCAGTAAACATTTACTAAACAAAGAGCAGCCAGGGATGATGGCCCTGTCCGCACTGACATCTGAGATAGAGCTAACACTGCCAGCAAAATACGTGTTTAAAAATGATCTTGAATTATCTGTGCAGAAAGCAGGGGAGGAATTCTAGAGAAAACAACAGCAGTACAAGATCTGGCCTTATGGTTGAGAAACAGTGACAGGAAAATGTTATGTAAAGGAGTCATGTCCTGAACTGTCAGACCAGCTGGGCGACTGGATTTGTGTGTTACTGCATGGCAGGAGTTTCCCTGGCTGCAAATGTGAGATGCTGCCTGCAGATATCCAGGCGATCGCAAACTCCAAAGTCTTTGAAGAGCAGGAACTCAATATGCTCATTTCTTGGTTTTAAGCATCATCACCACAGGACTTTTGAAGCAAAAGCTAGTCAGGACACAGAGACGCATCCAGAAATACAGCTTGTCTGTAGTGGGCTTGGTACGGCCCATGAGGGAGACATCATGTGAGATATGAGGAAAAGCAGGTCTGAAGAGATCATCAGGACCTGGCAGCGCCCTGAGGGAGAGGGTTGGGTGAGGAGGTCTCAGCGACAGATGAGTCCCGGAGGCCTCATGGGACTGCTCAAACCTCCTCTCAGTGAATCTGGAGCACTGATGTGGGCTGCGGACAGAAATGTGGAGGAATCTGATTTGCCTTTTCATAACCATAACTAAAATAAAAAAATGCAAATTACGAGCACGTGGACTGACGCCCTTATGTTTTTAAATGTAGTAGGCTGCCATATGTATATTTTGTTTCATGCCTGACACTTTATCTTGCTTATGGCTTCTATGCTGAGTATTGAAGGTCAGAACCATAATCTGGTAACATAGAGCTGTGTACATCTCCTAGGTTAACTAACGATGCTGCCAGTATTTCCCCCCTTGTCTCCTCTAGGACGTACACTATTCCTCCCAGATTTTGGCCCACAGCTGCTCTCTGCAGTCCTGGCTGACCTGCATGGCTTGTCCACTGAAGAGCAGTAATTCCTCAGCTCTTCAGTTTCCCGTGGCTTGGGTATTTGAGAAATTGAAGGGAACCACAGACAAAGAAGTGATTTATCTTGCTCCTCTGAGAGGCAACAAACTAGCAACACTGGTAGTTTCTATCGTTGGGGGTTTTACAAGTCCTATTATTCATATTTATTGCAGTAACCCTGCTTCCAGGGTGTTCTGCTTTCCGAGAGAAGTACCCGTGTGAGCGGTTGCAGCAGTCGGGTTTGTACATCTTTCCTGTGGAGCAGGATGCTCACACACCTGAATCTGCTTCACACCCTCTCCTCATGCAATAGACCTCAAAGGCTTGCCAAGGGAGGGCTCAAACAAAGAAACTTTGTCAGACTGTCATTTTTGGCTGTGGTTGCTGATGTAAAGACCTTGTGACAGCCCAGCCATGCAGTCTGAAGCAAGTGTGCTTCCTTACATCTTCTGCAAACTAGTTCCCAATCCCTGGCCTGCACTGTCCTCCTAAAAGCAAACCGTGCCACAAAAGCTTTATGTGAGTGCTCCCACACCTGGCTCCACTTGCTCGGTCCCAGAACAGGGCCCAAGAGTTGCTGTTCTTGAGGGAACCTCGAGCTCAACAGGCTCGGCTCATGACTCTCCAGCTCTTGGCAACAAAAGGCAGGGTTAACTATGTGCAACATCTCCCTCGGTCAGCACTATTTGGTGCAATCTCCAGGTCACATTGCCACTTGCTCCCCACAGACCACAGCTTGCGAGGGGAAGGCGATGACCCTGTCAGCAGTGCCGGAGGCTTTGCGAACGCGGAGATGTTTCTGTGCCTGTCTTCCAACCTGTCTGGCTCCGCCGCTCGTGGGCTCGGAATGACTCCCGCCGTAGCCCTGGGTGTGTATTTCTGATGAATCTCAAATTCTCCCATCTGGTTTGTGCAGACAGCCGCCGTTACTGGCAGCAGGGCTGACATCATGGCAGCTGTCATACAGCAGGCAAGGAAACGGGCCCTGTGCAACACATGAATAACTTCTCCCGGGGTTATTTCTTCTTCCCTTTTAGTTTGTCAGCTGATGAGTGATTTGGGCGAAAGGGATGGGAGGAGGAACGAACAAAACAAAACAAAAGAGGCTTTTTTCATGATTTGAATGAAGAGGCTGCAAGCAGCTATTGGTACAGCAGCAGACCACAATGCAAGCAGCTATTGGTACAGCAGCCCATCGGCACCCCGATGTATTGATGGCAACAACTTTGCTGTTCTGTAGGCACTGATGCCCACAGAGCTGTGACCAACAATGACTCCCCTGCCATGGGGCTGACCTTTATCGCTTTTATTTGTGGAAATGGACAATGCTGAGCTCGTGATGCTGTTCCACTGCCCTGGCCCCCTTGCTCCCTACCCCCTTGAGGGGGAGCTGCAGAATCACGCAGTTTTACACCAAATGCGTGCCCCAAAACATTCTTCGGCCGTGATGGGAGCACGGTGAGATGGGTCTGAGGCTGCCTGCCCGAACCCTCAGGGGCAGGGGGCTGCTCCGGGGGCATGTTGGGGTGAGGACATCCTCTGGCTGCGGTGCGGGGCTGTGAGGAACCGGGGTGGGCGGTGAGGAACCGGGACAAGCCCTGAGGATCGGGCCGGTCCCTGAGGAGCCGGGCCAGGCCCTGAGGAGCGGGGCCCGCCGGAGGCCCGGGCAGGAGCGGGCGGCGCCGCTCCCCGCCCCGCGGGCGGCTCGGTGCCGGCCGGCCCCCGGGCTGACAACGCCCCCGGCCCTCTCTCGGCGGCCGGGCCCGTGGCATTTCCTCTGAGCTCACTCGGCGGCTGACGCGGCGCCGCTTCCCTCGGAAGAGGAAGCCTCGCAGCGAGCGGCGGCGGCAGGCAGGGGGGCGTGCGGCGGTGGGGAGCGGGGCGGCGGCGGCGCTGGGGGCGGCCGAAGGGGACGACGGCGGCGGCGGGGCCGGGCGCTCCCCGCCCGCGGGGCCGGGCGGCGGCCGGCATGGCCCGAGCCCCCGCCGCGCCCCGGCCGTGTCCGACAGCCTGGACGCGCGGGTGCTGTGGCCGCTGGCCACCTGCCTGTGCACCGCGCTGCTCTGCCTCTGCCAGGCCCCGCGGGGCCGAGCGGCGGCGGGCGAGGAGGAGGAGGAGGAGGAAGGCGCGGCGGAGGCGGGCTCCGTGCCGCTGCTGAAGGGCTCGGCGCTGCTGCTGCTGCTGGCGGTGCTGCTGGGCAGCCTGCTGGCCCGCTGCTGCGGCTCGGCGGGGGGCGCTCAGCGGCACGGCGCGGGGTCGGGCTGGGGGGCGGCCGCGGCTCGGCGGGGAGCCCTGGAGGGCTTCCACGCCCGGCAGCTGCGGCTCTCGCCCCACGTCCTGGGGCACAGCAAGGCGCACGTCGGCCGGGTGGTGGCCGAGCTGGTTCGCGCTGCCAAGGCGCAGGGGCTGCAGCCCGGCCCGCTGGCCCTCAGCCTGCGCGGGGACTTCGTGCGCATCGGCAGCGCCTACGAGCAGCACAAGGTGCGAAGCCCAGACTGCTTCGACGTCCTGGTGCCGCTGCGCCTGCCGCCGCGCCTGGAGCCCGAGCCTCGGCGGGACCTGGGGCCGGGATCGGGACCGGGATTGGGACCGGGAGCCGCCTTCGTGTGCGGGCTGCGGGCCCCTGCTGGGTCCGGTTGGCCGCGCCGCTACCGGCCCTTCACCGAGGCCTTCTGCGTGGAGCCGCAGGGCCGCTGCCTCCTCTCGTCGGCCCTGGTGCTGCGCTGGTTCCAGGGCCACCTGCAGCGCTGCCTGGGCGCCGTGCGGTACCGGCTGCAGGAGCGCTGCCGCATCAGCCTCTCGGCCTGCCCAGGGCGCCCGCCGACGCTTCACATCTTGCCCTGCTCCGACTACGTGTGCTGCCACATCTCCATGGCCGTGCGTCTCATCCCCGCCATCCCCCTGGGCGATGCGCTCTACCTCACGGCCCTGCCGCCTGAGGGTCCACAGGCAGCCCTGGCGCAGGAGGTCCTGTGGGGCCTGAACGCCTCGCGGCAGGAGCAGCGGCTGCTGAGCTGGCTGAAGGAGCAAGTCCCGGCCTCCTCCTGCCACCTCAAGTGCCTGCAGATCCTCAAGGGCCTGCGGGATCTCCGCAGGCAGAGCCTGGAGGAGCCGTTCTGCTCGCAGTGGGGCCGGGTGCTCTCCTCCTATGTGCTGAAGACAGCCCTCTTCTCCCTGCTGCTGCAGGGGCCCCTGGAGGCTTGGGACGAGCGGTTCCTGGTGGAGCGGCTGGAGGACCTGGTGATGTACCTCAGGGACTGCCTGCGCAAGCAGGTGCTGATGCATTTATTCCTGGGCAACACCAGCCTCCCTGAGGCCGTGGCACTGCCCAGGTTCCTCAAGGAAGCCGCCCCTGTGAACTTGCTGGCTGCCTTCGACGGGCCCACGCTGGACATGGCCGCCTTCCAGCTGCTCTACACCTGGAGCCAGGCCCCGCACCTCATCAGGGTGTACAGCAGACCCCGGTACCTGCGGCCGATGCCCTCCCCGTGCCGGCACGTCACCGAGGCCCGGCAAGAGCTGCATGGAGAGTGACCGGCATCACCCACGTGCCCAGCCTGCCTGTCTGCCCAGAGCCCGCGTCTCCCCGAGGAAGGTGGCACCCGCTGAACTGTTCTGCGGTTTTGTCCCTGACCTGAGAAAACCAGGAAACCAAAGGCGAAGACTTAAGGAAATTGTGATTGCTTCAGTGTTTTAATCTCATCCTTGTTGGTTTGTGGAGAATTGTGAAATTTCTGGGGAAATGCCTTAGTGAGGAAGTGTTAAAGTTCAGTCAGCTCCAAGCAACCATTCTAGAAATCTGTCTTAACTTGTTGTTTTAGTGGCAAAATTGACCTTTTTCTGAGATTCGCTTTTTATCATACAAAATCCATTTGGGATTTAAAAATCCCATGAGTGCAAACAAAACCTCCTAATGTACCGAGATGCTCTTAAAATGAGATGAGCATTAGAGCATGGGTGCTGATCTCAGTTTGAAATGTTCAATGACATGATTTAAATTTCCTGTGTAATCTAATACATTGTGCTGAATGGTAATATAATATGCATGCTAATGTGGCATCGAGGGAAGAAGTTAAACCTCTCTGATGTATGAAGAATCTAGTTGTGCCTTTCTGTGTTAAATGAAGGTTTTACTGAAGGATTGAAATATGGATAAAAAGAAACAAAAAGCACTTTATTTTCACAAAGGCCTTCGTTCTACCAGAATTGGCTGCTCTAAATACTTGCTATGGAGGAGGCATTAGTATTTTCATAAAGGGATGCTGTTTGAATCATCCCCGAGAAAACCTTCTTTTGACAGAAATATGTGGGAGTCCGTTCATGGGTTCTTGGTTTTGAACCGTTTTTTTGTTTGTTCGTTTTTGAGTAACTTTTTCTCAGATTTTTTTTTAACACAAGGACCAACAACAAAACAAAGATATTTTATATTTGTTTTGGAACAAAGCTTCAACCAGTCCAAATCTCAGTGCTGTAAGCTGACTGCTGTGCCCTTGTGCTCTCCAGTAAGAGTGTGGTGGGATTTTTGGATTAATGCCTAGCCGGTTCTTTGACTGTGGCAGTGTTTTGACCAAATAACCTGATGGGATTTTCTAGTGCTGTGCTATAGCAAATCATTATCTTGTTGTGGGGAGGAGGAAGTAAAATATTTCAGGGTACTTGAAAATTCTGTAGTACAGTGGTACTACATTTCATGTAGTCACTGTACATTTCATGGTACAGTGGGACAGTCTTAGGCTATGGATTATGGTGTCTTCTAAATGTAAGCATCAGTGAGATAATTTCCACTTCTAGTGGAAAGACTGTTTGAGAATACCTCACAAAGCATCTTACCGGGCTGAACAGGCACCATTTAACTGTTTGTTAAACTACTCCTGTTGGCCTTGGTGATGAAGTCCAGCTTGATGGAGTGCTTGGGCTTGTGGGCCTCTGCCTGGTTACATCCCGGTCTCTGGAATAACCTGGTGAGGTGTAACGCAGCTCTGCGAGTGTCCTCTGTTCCCGGTACAGGAGCCTGATGTATCCTAGGGTGTCAGCAAATGCAGAATAGCAAATCTTTGCTTTAAGTTAAAACATTGGGTCACCTGCTCAAGTGTTTGATGTATTGAAAGCCAAAACGTGTTACTGAGTTGCTGATGCTCAGGATGTTAACGTTTGCCTGATTACCCACTCTACTGTGTCCTAGGTGAGCAATCTGAAAGGAATTATAAATTACTAAATGTAACTCCTGGGAAGCTTCAGGATAACTTGAAATTACTAATACACTCCTCCTCTCCCTGATGTACATAGAGATACTGGTGTGCTTTATTCACAGTTCTATGCAACAAAGCACAAAACAAACATTTTTTAAATCTATGAAGCTTTATAAAAATCTATTTTTCTAAATGGAAACACTCCCCAGGCAGATGTTTGCCTACTTCTGTCTGTGTATTTTTTTAACTGCTCTTGCTGTCTTATTTTCAGGTAATTATAGTGTAGGTCACACCCGCAAGTTGGGTTATTTTTATATATGAAGCGCTGGGCTTCTTTCTACAAATACAAATAGTGTATTTAAAGGTAGTATTGATCAAATGTTCTTTGCACATGGTATTTAAGGCTAAGTGAGCTACCTTGGTCAGTGGTGTGTTTTTTTTTTTTTGTTTCGTTGTGTTTTTTTTTTTTTTTTTTTTCTTTTTTTTCTAGCAGACCAAGATGTGTACTGTTTCTGCAGATTTGTGTTATTTGGTGACTGAAATGAGATGCAGGTCTGCCTGAAGGACTAGATGGCCAGTCCAGGGTACTGTGGCTGCCTGAGCTCATGACAAAAACACTCCAGCTGTTAATTCTTGCATCATAACCGTTTCAGTCAGCTATTGGTTTGTTCATATCGCTGTGCATCCCTCTCTCTGAAAAGTGATCTTTTCTGTGAAAAGGGATGCATGTTTGGTGTGGATTCTGTACTGGTGGGAGTCTGTAGTAGACCTGGTAAGAACTTTGTCATTAAAGTGTAATAAAAGGAAGAGATGGTTGCATCAGGCAATTCATGGCAAGGAGAGATGGAGAAAATAAATAGAAAATGAAAGTTGGGCTGAGGGGTAAGTGAGACTGATGGTAAGCTCTCAGTGAAGACACACTACAAATAAGCCAAAGGACATGGGGTTAAGGTTGGAGATCTATTGAGAGTTTGGCAGACTTGGGGTGGATGGAAAGGAGATTTAACTGGGTGTTATTTTGACAGTATTTCCAAACCAGTTGAATCCATCTGGGCAAGCTTTCTTGAGGTGACCATATGCATGCTGTTAGGTGAGGGCTGAGGGAGACCTCTAGACTAACTTGCAGTTCTGTTGTGCAACTGAGACATGAAGTGTATTTTCTTCATCCACTGCAAAGCGTATGTTCATGAGTCTGATTGACAAAAGGAGCGGAAGGGAAGTTGGGTTCTGTTATGCTGTTCATCTTATTCCACAAGAAACGTGACAGTGGTAGGAACTGTGCTGTCCTGGTGCCATTACGGAGCCTTATCTGCAAGGGGTGTGCAGAGAACTTGACCTGGCGATACTGTACTAAATACACCAGGGTTCTGGATATGTGCCATGTGTTAAGGTCGTAGCTGTTTCCATGTAGTACTACAGGTTCAGCATGGTGGCCTCTGTACGTGGAAACTGAAACACAAATGCAGAAGAAAGAGCATGTTATTTAGCACTAATGTGGGTTCTTGGTTCTCTTTATCTGCAAGCTAATGTTACAGAGACTTTGTGCAAATGAAGTTGGTTTTATTGAACATTGGTTGGGATGGGGAGTCACGCCTGTGAAAGAGTAAATTTATTTGCCAAAATGCAATGGCAATGCCAAAATGCATACACGTGACTTCTTGTTGTATTGAAAAATAATATGTATTTCTCGAAGACATCATTATTTCTTATCTGACTAAGTGTCTCAAAAACATTCCTCCTTTTTCGAATTTGAATTTCTACAGAGTAATGTAAATTTCAATGTCTGTCTGCAATGGATGTTTTTGGTACAACTTTTTTTGCTGGTTAATAATTAGACCAAAGATTAAACTAAAGTGTTCAGCTGCTATTGCTGTTTTTTTGTTTTGTTTTGTTTTCAAAAAGTGTTTATAGGCTCAAAATGTCAGCCCCTTTTTAATGAAACATTTATAAATTCATTTCCTATTTAATATCAAAATACATTTGCACTTTTATTGTTTCCATAAAGTTGGTGTTCTTGTTTTAATATTTCACTGTAGTAATAAACAGCTGTTTTAAAGCACCTGTGCCTCAAGATTGAAATTCCTTGTTGGTTTGTTTATTTTTTTGTCTTAGTAAAAGCTACCTACAGCCGTAAAACTGTGACTGCAGGTTTATATGCTCTTTAGGAGGAGACGACTAAAGTGGCAAAACCATGGGAAACCAGGAAGTCCACGCCTTGGGAGTTGTGCAGAGAGATACGGGAGGAAAGCCAGGAGAGAGACTGGAGCACGGCTGGCGCAGGTGGTTGTGTTGCTGAATTCTGAAATGGAGCACGCTGAGGTTTGTGCTGCAGTGCTCTGAGGTTATGAAGGTATCGGTTCTTGTTTCCCCACCTTCTGTTTCGGGTCACTGCACAAAATCTGCTTTTCCTCATTCTTAATGACGAGCTAGGACTTCATTTCACGGTATCTCTGTGAGCTTTTCTGTATGGCATGTACAAACACGCCTCCGTTCCAAATCACGTAGGTTGTGCTTTATTAAATATGGAAAAACTCCTGCTGAAGCCAGCAGGAGTTGAATGGATGGACCAGCAAGTTACCTGTCCTTTACTACTCTTTGGTAAGATGCCAAAATTATACACTTGTGGCTTGTGCTGATTTTCCCTATTAAAGAATTGAATAACAGCAAGATTTCTACATTTTTGATGATTAAATCAAAGCTATGTTGCAAATAACTATCTCCAGATCTTTGTGTGCCTGCCTCTTACATTGCTGACAGTAGCTTCTCTAAGAGGGGCACCATGCATTTTATAGGACTCTGAGAAAGTCCAGCTGGTTAATGGACTTCTCACTTGCAAACATTTAAGGAATATCAGTTTTTTAGTGTCAACACTCAGTCACCCAAGTCAGAACAGAGGAAGTGTATTTAGATCTTTACCTCTTTAATAAAATTATCTCACATTAATGGCTTCCTTTAAAAGCAGTAACAATCCTCTGGTCTCCATTAATTCATTTCTCTGAAGTATTTCTCCATTTGAATCCTGAGGTTCTATTCAGCAGAAAATCATCAGAGAAACATAGGGATTTTCTTTCATGATAAATCTGTTGTTAACCAAAAATTAACTGGCCTAAGGACTTGCATGCTTGGTGTTTAAAGAAAAGCCTGTTTGCATCCAACTCATTGGATAAATTGTTTAAAATCCTTCCACCCTTGTGCAAATACCTCCCTTGTAATGCAGCCAAGGTCAGTAGTGAATTGCTGATTAAGTACTGCTAATGCGAGTTAAAGCTGCCTGGAGGGGAAAGGACTCTTATGTGTGCATCCAGTTTTCATAAGGCTTTTTTCATCCCATTTTTCAAAGAGTTCAGGCAGGAGAAACATGCTTTTCCAGGCTGTTTTATTTCCTGTGTCACCTCTTTAAATATCTGCCTGTTGAGTCTTCCTGAGGTAAGTGAAGTTCTGACTGACGATAATTAACTCGAGGAGCTGGCAGCAGAGCAGCCAGCCCCATTTTTGTTGTGCTGATAGTTCTGGGAAGCTGCCATCAACATAAGGGCAGGGAACCTGCACCCCTCTAGGCTTGTGGATTCAGCTTCTGTGCTTGCTGATGCTCTCCTTGAGGGGTCTGAGTAGCTCACAACCCCAAAACCAGCAGGACGTGGAGGGCTGGCACAGAGCTTCCTCTACATTGTATTGCCATCTTGGATTTCTCAACCTGGAGGTATGCCTAATTAAAAGACTACCTATGCTCTTGTGTGTGCCTACAGCGTCCTATTTTAAATCCATACCCAAGAATTGTCATATTTGCAACTGCTTTTCAAGAGACTCAAAGCGTTGTACTATGAAATCAGCAATAGAGCTGTAGATAACATATGCTCAGTATCTGCACGACAGTCTGTTAGTGTTCAAATAATGATTTACATGCAAAACTCTTAAAGGTTGTTACAAACGCATATGCATCAAATGTCACTGCGTACCAGTTTTCTGCATTAAGGAAGCCTTTTTTTCCCTTTAAAGGATAGCAGTACTGATTCAGAGGTTTGGAAAATTTCTGCGTACTCAAGTTACAGGTCTGCATTTCTTGAAACCCTTGGGATTTTTTTTTTTTTCCCTAAAACCAGGACCAAAGCTGCATACAGAATAAGCCATTCTCTGGCTTGGACTGGGTTTAATAATGGCTTGCTGCTGTTTTCATGATACTCGTGGTCCTCTATAGATGTCTATCCCTGACACAAAGCGTTTCCTCAATCATCTGGGCAGGAAAATATGATGGGAGGTAAGGAATCAGGATGACAGAAGTGACAAGGATTATGCTGTGAAGGTTACTAGCTATCAAATTAAGGAAGAAAAATTCCTCTTGTGATAAGATTCCTAGAGGAGAAAATGGCAGAGTTCTGTGACAAGTCTCTGTACTGATACAAACCCGCTGGCTGAAGACACAGAGGAAGAACAGCAAAACGTGACAGGATGGACTATTTTTCCACTTCTATTTTAGTCCACTGCTTTCCAGTTTCAAGTCGGGGAGAATAGAAACTTTGAGCTGAAATCACCGGCACCCCAGCCTGCTTACCAAACGTGCTGCAGGGTGAGGGAGAAGGCAACTCCCAGCTCTGGGTTCCCATGTTTTACTCTGCAGAACGAAGCCACTGAAACACAGTACTCCTGTCGAGGGAGGGAGTCCTTGGGAACTGTTTGCTAATCTACCTCCTCTCTATCCCACATTATCATCTGGGATAACATTTTTTTAGAACACGAGCACCTGTTGAAATTTAGGCTTTTCAGGTATTTTTGTACATGCTGAAAACTGCTCTGGAGTTTGCTCATTCCTGCCGGCACGGCATAGGTAACTGCTCCGCTTCCTGTGCAAGTGGAGTGCTGGAGCAGCAGCTACGGAGGAAATGAGTCATTCCTCTATTTCTGTTGCAAAGGACTTCTCTGCGCTGTACAATACATTTAGGAATATATTCTTAAGGCTTCTTGGAAGTTCACCCCCTAGCACCACATTCATGGGTTTAAGCACCAGTGTATTAACAGGCATGTTACAGACTTCCACTGGGTATTAAATAGGTTGTGTAGGGTTGGCTTCTCCAGGGAGGTGCTTCCCAGGGTGTTCCTTGTGCTGTTCATGCAGCTCAGTGCCAGGTCCATCCGCTGGCAGATGGGCTGCTGCCGAAGGGGTGGCCAGAGGGGGCTGTTTTGGTAGTGTGGCTTTGGAGCGCTTTATTTTGTCTTAAACCATTGAAGGCTTGTTTAAGTGCAATTGAAAAAGGAGAAACTTGCTAGTCATCAGGATTCTGAATCATGGGCACTTCTCCAAAAAGTATTTCTGTGCAGAGCCTGGAAGCATTTTCCCAGAAGCTATCTGAGCTCACCAACCATCCGGACCCTAACAAAACTAACAAAAGCTCCTGATTTTTTTTTTATTTTTTATTTTTTTAAAAAAGGATTGGTTGGGGGGAAAGAAGAGCACATCAGTAGACTGACAAACCATAAACCCGAGTCTGTACTTTTATTTCAGTGTGGTATTTTCCAGAGATCTACAACCACACATTAAAACGGCTCTTGGTAGGGTGACTGGTTTAAGAAGCATGGGGAACGTGAGGCAGAGCAAAATAGCACCAGTCTCCTCTCTGTGCCGTCTTGCTGTTGCTGCGGTAGGTAGGTGACTAAATAAAGCTGATTGGCACTTCGTTGTAACTCCTGCCTGGAAAAGGCAGTGGTTCTTGGTAGGAATTTGTCAAATTGCATCCAGTTGGTTTTCAAATCTTGCAGGAGTTTAACTTGTTCAGGAACAAAGCAAGTCTTAGACAAAGCTTTTGTATCTGCCAAAGGATGATGTTGAGGTTCTTCTGACAGTCTGCTTCTCTCTTTGCTCCTTGAGTGACTGCTGGCCCTGAAGTGCCAAGTCTTCAGGATTTTCTGCATGCTTTTAGCTGGCTGAGAGTGCCAATTGCAACAGCAGCAGCAATGCCATGAGGGCATTGCAACTGCCCGTGGTGTTTACCCCTCGTGTTTTACAGGTGCTCCTTGAAATGTTCATGCTTTCAGTATAAAGACATGGTGGGCATCAGAGGAAGGGAGGCTGGTCACAAAACACCCTGACTGGTGTGGTCTATGCCTTGCAAACACTACGAGGTCTCCAAGAGACCAACACATTGCTCTGGGCGAGGTCTGTGGGCTCACACTGCAGCCCGTGCTCACCTGAGAGCCGCAGAGACAACGCAGGCCTCCAGAGCTTGTGTGAGTAACAGGACTTTAAATTTTCCTCTTGAAATAGTTCTCATTATCCACAATGTTTACAGGGGCATATGGGGCAGATAATTAGCGTTCAATGCTCAAATAATTCTTCAAGGAAGATTGTTACAGACTTCCAAAATGATCTCTTTGTTTAGTGGCAATTAAGAGCTAATTATAATGAGATGCTGTGGGATGAAATTAGTATCCAACTTAGAGTGACAACAGAAATATCCATGTAGATAAGCTAGAGGGGAGATGGCGAGATAAAGGGGAAGGCAGGGGCAGCAGCAGCTTTGCTGCAAGGAGGAGGCAGGTGCATCACTTTGGAGCAGGCTGCAGCTAACCCAACTGTCACCAGAAGAGTCTGCCCTCGCCAGGGAAAGTGGCAGCACTTCTGAGAGCTGCCTGTGATTTGCACAAACTTCTTCAGCCAAAGTTGTCAAGGGTTGTCGCTTTTGTAGAAGAAGATTGTGGTCTGAGCTCTGCTCCCTGCCGTCTGAAATGTCACCTGGTGAAAGCATTGTTCCCCCAGCTCTGCCACCTGCTGCCTGAGGAAGAGCTGCTTCAGAGGCAAAGTTCACCTTTTTGGTCGATAATAACACTTATAACGAGACTTTCATATCTAAGGGCTCTAGGAGCCCGACAGTTTGAGTATCTGTTTGTTAGACCATCACTGGAGTAGCTACTTGTGCATAGTATCTACAAGTGCACTGGTATTTTATTTGAATAAAAATTCTTGCTCTCAGTGGTTGGCAAACACAGCTGCCCTTGACATTCTCCTGCTCTGCTCCCTGGTCCCCTCATACACAAGTGGGTGACAGCACACACACAGACAGTGCAACGTTGTGCTAGAAGCATGCAAGTGGCACAGAAAATTAATTTTGGGTGGGTAGTACAGTGCTCTGATTGAATACAGGAGCACAAGTGATCTGCTGCCCTGGCATGCCTTTGCTCCTCGAGAGTCACTGGAGCTGGTTTTCAGCAGTTTTCCCCCTCTGTGATGGGTCAGGACTTGCGGAAGAGGCAGGCCCTTGCGGAGAAGGGAGCAGAAAATAACTCCCTTCTCCCTCCCGCACAGTATTTTCATAACCTTTTAATGGCATCCTGGAGGAACAGAGACAAGATGGTGACCGTGCTCTGCCTACAGCCGCTCTGTTTCTTCCAGCAGGGGAGGAGGTCAGGATGAGATAGGATTAATTTTTTTTTCCTTCTTGGAAATTGATTTGTGCTGCTACTTAGGTCCCCAGTTCAACACTGTAGAAGAGATGCTGCAGGGAGGGAGACGAGCAAGCGTTGTGCCCTAGGGCTAGTACAATACATGGCTCCCATAAAGTGCCCTTCTGAGGGCAGTGGGGCATGCAATCAGTCACCCTTGATGGCAGGTGATAGTGTTTGAAATACTGGCCTGGCAGGATGGGATGGTAGATGGGGCCCAGCCCGTGCCTGCACGGAGCCAGGGCAGTCCCTCAGCATCAGACATCTTTCCCAACAGCATCCCTTCATCAGCTGCAGAGTCCCAGATGGGAGGAGGAATGAGGTGTGCTGCTGCCTATGTAATGCAGGGGCCAAAACCAAGATCAAAAGTGCTACTGTCTAATCCTTAAAACAGGTATCTGCAGCCAGACACCCAGCAGCAAGGACAGATTTTATGACCTGGGTTTTAGCAGACTGTTGTATATGATGTTGGCTCAGTCTGTAATGAAGACAGGTTTCCTTTCAAAGTATGGCTCTGAATCTGGTCTGCAGTGAGCACAGCGCGTTCCTCTGCATGGTGATTTTGGCTTCCATTTATGTCCAGAGAAGAGATTCCTTATGAGAAGGAAACTTTAGTTCAGAAGGGGCTTGGTTTGTTTCTGCTGGTTCCCTGTAGCTGGATTGAAGCTTTCCTCATCAGCTGAGCTATGTTCTAGTAAAAACACTACAGGAAAACTCCTAGGAAGGGGGTATAAGGAGAAAGAACTGAATAACAGAAAAAGATGGATGAAACCAAGGTCCTTCCAAGCCAGAAATATTCAGTAATTCCATGTATTTCTTAACCACAGCATTGCAGTGCTTTAGAATACAAATTACCCCTTTAACCCACCAAGTTAAGGTCTACTGTGTGATACAGTATTTGCACATCTGCTTAATGAGATGGGAAAACCAGATGTAATGGTCTCTGCTGGTGTGACAGGATGATTGTAAAAGGAGCCTTTTGCAATAAAAACAGTCCTGCCCTTTTGAACCTGTTGAATTGTGAAGAAGACACAGGCATGTTTTTGCAAATGATGATTTGGTATTTGCAACTAAATGATCCTAAACTCATCTCTATAGCTCTTCCTTCGCGGCTCAGAAGCTGGTTTCATTGCTGTTGATTTTGTTTTTTTCCTAAGCCCTTAAGCAATCTCTTTTCTTCTGTTTTGGTCATTTGCTTCATAACTTAAAAGCTTTTCTCTTAGCAGCCGTATTTAAATGTTACTGGATAATTTTTGCTGCATTTTACAGCTGTACAGCCCTGGGGCTCAGTTAAAAAGCCCTGCTGATTTAGTTGAAGAAACTGTATTTGACCACATCTGTTTCTGTGCTAACTTGCATCTCTAGGCCGCTGTTGGAAAGGGGAAAGCTGTAGATGCCAATTCCTCCCCCTCCTCTGTTAGGTTTGATACATTTTTTAGTGTTCATGTGATTAGGAAACAAATATTTTAAGATGTGATTTATTAGTGTGAATCAAATAGGAAGAGTCACAGCACAGTTATATGAAAGAAATTGCAGGGGATGAAACTGTTTTTCTAGAATAAGTCCTCTGTGAGTTTTTAGTGTAACTCAAACTCTCAGCATTCGTCTTAGAATTTTATCTTTGAGTCCCAGAGAGATGACCTTGAGTGCATGAGAGACCGAGTTTGCCTTATTCTATAAAATTACACATTTTGGCTGTTGTAGAAGATACTCTCACTTTTAAGACTTGACTTATCTTGAGCATCTTCCTCTCTAAAGGTGTACAACCCTGGGACTTTCGTTCAGCTCCCCATTTGCTCTGCCCCTCTCACCAGCACTGTGCTGTGTCCCCAGGGGCAGGGAGCACAGCTCTGCAGCACCCTCGGGCTGGCAGCATGTCCCTTGTGCTGCCAGCAAGCGGGGACACTGCTCCTCTGCTTCAGAAAGGCCTACGGTGCTTGCTTCTCAGTCATTGTATTAAAATAAACACTAAATAGATTTTTTCTATAAAAATAGATTTCACTTCCTTAGGAATTTGCTTCAGTGGGGACTGTGAGATATTCTCCCTCTAATGATTTATATTACAAAAATAGCTCTGTCCTGTGTCTGCAAACAGTTAGAAATGGGAGCTTGGAAAAGAAATCTAGCAGCTAACTCTGAAGCCATGCAGCTTGAATAAACCAATTGTAAACAAAACGGATTATAAAAGCAACTGTAAAACTGAACTTCCTTTAAATACAGCATTCTCTCCTCGGAAGTCTGAAAATACCCCAGGCTTTTTTCATACTCTGTATCCAAGCGTTTTTGGCCTAAACGCAGGGAGTGAGTTCCAAGCAGAAGAGCCTGGCAGCGCTTTGCCTTCTCAATGGGACGCTCGCGCTGCCATGGCTGCACCAAGGCAGCAGGCTGGCCAGGCTGCGACAGTCCTGTCCTTACTGTGAAATCAGGCAGGTGAAAGAATGTGGCCTTGAATTCATATTTACACATGTGACTTAGCACTTATGTTTGCCTTCAGCACTGCTGGCTGGCACACTTGGTTCGGGCCTAGTGGCTACTGCAGGAGCCAAAAGCCACCGAGGGCTGCGCTCTGAGGGGACCAGGCTGTGGGCAGCGCAATGGGACTGAACACAACTTAACCCGGTGGTGACGGGCTGCTTCTGAGGCAGAGCTTGTATCCCAGGGCTTCATAAAATAATATGTGCTGCCTGCCTCCTCAGAGGCTGTGTGCCCTTTGGCTGTGGGTTTTTTTTTTTTTTTTTTTTTTTTTTTTTTTTTTTATCAGTGTTTACTATAGAAATAGCTTGAGGAGATTATGCTGCGTCATTCGGTTCCCTGCCAGAATGTATGTTAAAGACACACTAGAAAATGTGTGAGTGCAAGACAATAGCTGTAACTTCCATGGCATGAGCTAGGACATTGTAAATCATGTGAGGCAAGGAGGATTTGAGCATTTTAGATCAAATTTACCCACTTTGTCTGGAGACTTAAGAAAAGAGAAAAATGTGCTTTTACCGGTATTGCCAATTAGGGAGCTGCCAGGTGGCTGGTTAATAACCCAGCTGCGCCGCAGAAAATGCAGAATCAGCAGAGGCTGTTTGTGGGGGAAGGCAGAGGAGTGCTTTGAGGGCACAGCAGCAGGCCAGGAAGAGCACGAGCTGTAGGAGATGTGACAGGAGAAAGATCCTGGGGCAGGTAGTGCTGAGCTAGAAGGGGCCAAGAGCTTAGAAATGTTGCACAAAAGGAGGAGGGGAGTGTGATGAAATACAAAGAACAGTTTAGGCTCGCAGTCAGTGGGCTTTAACGGGGCAGGCAGGTCCAGTCTCTGCTGGGACACAGCTGAGGGCAGAGGTAAGTGAGCAGCTTGCTGCTTTCTACCTTGGCAGCTGGAGCAGATCTGCTTTTCAGAGCCTGGCTTGCACTCCCCAGTAGAGGTACTTGCCCACTTTTGTTCCCTGCTGTGTGCCACTTCACTGTTCAACGTCTGCATCAATCCCTGCCATGCCACTAGCAGTGCTCTCTGTCCCTGCTGGGTGCAGGTCGCAGGGGACAGTCCTGCAGCTGGTGGTCCAGAGCTTTTGTAATGAAATCTCATGCCTGATCAGAGTACAAACGCCAAGGCAGAAAAAAGGCCTCAAAAAACACAGAGGGAAGCTGCGCTTCCATGAAAACCACAAGAAGACAAACTTGTTGCTAAAGAAGGCTCTGGAAGAGTGAACCTCAGATGCCTTTAGAGGGATGATGCTGTGGGGGAACAAAGCTAATCCTGCAATCAAAGGAGCATCTAGACTCTTGTGGGCTGCCAACAGCAGCAGGGAAGCACCAGCTACCATGGCTTGCCATTTATAAAAAACTTCTGGAGATAAGGGTCTTATTTTTAGGCAGACTGGTAGCTGGCTATTCCAGCAGGCTCAAGCAATGATGATAAGGACCTGGCATATGAACAGCAGAGTAAGACATCTCATCTTATCTTGCAGCACCACTTTTCTCCTCACTTTCCCTGTTGCAGCAAGAAGCGGTGCCAATTGCTTTAGCAGGACTCAGATGAAAATCCTTAGAAGTAGCCCTCAGACTTCTTTCCTTTCCTTCCTTCCTCTGCTTTTTCTGAGTGATGCTCTTCTCTGTTAACTTAGAGGCATGAAGTAGCTGAAAGTTTTTGACTAGGGCTGGCAGGACACATGCAGACATGGCTCTCTGAATACTGCTAGTCCTGATTTTGGTTTGCCTGAGAAGCTGCTGAACTCATTTCCTATGCTGGAGGTAGTTTTTGCTATTTGCTGGGCTGGTTGTAGTGATTCAAGTGCATCCTCTGGATGTAGCTGATGCTATTCCCATTGTGTATTAATACAAGTAAGAAGAGAAATCTATCATAAAAAAAAATCTGTGAACACGGTGTTAATTACATTGTTTTCTGTGTTGAAATCTTGCATTTGTAAGCCTCACCATCTGCATTGCAGCCACTGCATGTGGGAAGCATGGAATGTGTCTTATCAGACACAGAGTGTGCACAGCAAAGGACATCCAAAGGTTATGTTGTCATCATGTCAAATGGGTCTGTTTATTCTGAATGCTGTAGAAGCAGAGCTTAATCAGAGCATCAGCCATATGCAGATTTGAAATTAGATTTTACAATAACCACCTGTCTGCTGTTCTGAATCCATCAGACTCTTTGAGTTAGAGCAGTGTTTGCCTATTGAATATATTTGCTGAGAGAATGTAATCTAAAAGCCTTCATGTGACAGCGTAAAAGGCACCTGAATGCATGTATATGTATGAGTGTGCAGTGGCGGCACATCTATCTTGTGGTTTTGTACTAGTCTGCTACTAAAGCACGTGAATTCATTCACCGTAACAATCAATAGCATTAGTGAAACCTCATGTAAACTTCATTCTTTTGCTCTCCTTTTTGGGTTCATGATGCTTATATGTGCCAGCCAAAGAGCCTGTTGCCTCAGGAGGAAGAAGAGCACTGATCTGTGGACGTGCCAGGTACACCACAGCGAGCTCCGGTCTGTGAGGGAGGATGGCCACGGCATTGGGTCTTCCTCTCTTCTTTATGTTGTCAAAGGAGTAAGTACAAACGTGTGCGTGTTTGTATAGCGAAGTGTGACATAGTTTTTGTGACTCACAGCATTATGACTTTAAAGAGTCAAAAAAAAAAATCTGTCTTAAAAGTTTAAGCCTCTACTATGTTGTAACATGAAAAAAAATCCATGTACTCACTTATTGCAAGCTGCATTAAGGCGGTGGTGAGTCAAGATGAAAAGAGCAGTGATATTCAAAGTAAAGACTGACATTTTAAACACTGGCACTTGGAAAGAGGCTGTGGAATGACAAAGAATCCAAGAGCGCAAATTGACAAACAGCTTGTACCACGGTTTAATCATATGCTCAAAACTGCCTGAAACAAAGTATTACAGTTTTTGTCTTGCTTATCTCCGCTGTGGTAGATCTTCTACAGCAGTAGCTGCTCTCCCTGGGGAAAAAGAGAATTTATGTTTTTAACTGGGAGTAAGGCCCTTCCCACCCTTCCCACGGAAGTCAATGGGAGTTTTTCATTGAATTCAGTGAGAACTTAAACGGGCTGTTAAATGAGATCAGTGGGGCGAGAGCCTCCAAGTCCCCCAGACCCGCTCGCTGCCACAAGGAGCAGTAGTGACTCATGTTTTTAGGCTGGCCAGCATTTGAAACTCTGCCTGCTCTGTTCTGCAGAGCAGCATGCTTTTACCTCTCACCATACTATGGTGCAACACATCGGGGTGCTGGGCAGCAGGGAGGCACCTAGCAGCTTGCAGGTTCCAAATGCTCAGCTGGGCTGGGCTGCAAACCTCTGGCCTTCCTGCATCTGTGCTTTGCTCAGAGCAGTGTGCTCGAGGCTGGCCAACAAAGTGCCCTTCATCTTTCATTGGTACTGCACAAACCAGGCCCTTTCTGCATTGCATGGCGAACACATTGGGCACAAGATGGGTTTTTTTCTTCTGTCAACGCATGCCTTTGCTCAGGAAAGGAAAGCAGGAGGGTGCTGCATTGCAATTTCTCATGCAGGGCTTCAGTAGTTCTGGTCCCCTCCAGAGCTTGGGGCCAGGATCTGTCAGAAAATCTCCGTCTGGGAGGCTGTTTCCCATTGAAGGTATGTATTTGTGTGCTGGCAGCAGGACGGCTACGAGCCCCTGCCTGGTGGGCAGCAGTGCATCTCCCCAAGGAGCGGCACATGGATACGGGCACTCTGCTCCAACAGCACAAGCGCTGGCTTTGTGCAGGGTTTTGCGGAAACCCGCGGGCTGGGAAGGTGCCAGCCACAGAATTTCCTCCAAGGCTGTGGGCAGGAGCCTTCATTTAGGGCGGCGTGTAGGGATGCTGTAATTTGTGTGCTGCCAAGGCGGTGCTCAAGAGGAACAGCCCCATATCTCCACCTTTCCTGAGATTTCATTTTTGGGAGATTGACCTCAAAATGGGCCGCTTCCCTAACTGAGCTCCCTTTAAATGCTACCCAGGCCCAGCCACCTGCTCGGTGGGGTTTGCCCAAGAGTTCCCACCACTGGGCTGCATCCCATGCCCCCTGTTCGGCCTGGGGGCTGACCTCTCAGCAGGTGGGCACGAAGCCAAGCAGCGATGCTCAGCAGGGACTGTGGGCACCTTCCTCCAGCTCCTCCTCACCCGGGGAGACGCGAGCGTACGTGCTATAACTCCGTGCACTTAACCTCCTGCAACAACCGCGTCCCTGTCACAGCTCAGGTGCGTTTAGGACATCTCTTACCGTCAGCTCTTCGGGGGAAAGCACAGGCGCAACAACCGCGTTACCCAGCGCGGCCACGCCAGCTCCACACTTACATCCCTGGGCTTCTCCCGAGCGTCCCCCCGGGGGCCGAGGAGGGCTTCCCAGCCCTGAATTTCCACGCCGGGCCCTCTGGAGGTCAGTGTTTGCCCGTGCTGCGGCGGACCTGTTGCACCCGCGGGCAGCGCCGAGCCGCGCCGAGCCGTGCCGGGTGGCCGCCCGCCGGCTCCCCCCCCCTCAGAGCACGAAGCCCCCCTCGCATTTTCCCGACGAGCCGGGGATGGGGGGGCCTCGGTGGCGGCTCTCCCCGCCCTGACGGCGCCCCCCAGCCCCGCGGTGCCTTCGTGGCCGCCCCCTCCCCGCCCGGGGCGGTGCCGTGCCGTGCCGTGCCGTGCCGGGGGGCGCAGCGCGGCGCAGCGGAGCCCCGCGGAAGATGGCGTACATCCAGGTGGGTGCGGAGCCAAGGTGCTGAGGGGGAGAATCCGGCCTGGAGGGGGTCTGGGAGGGGGCAAAGGGGGGGTCGCCGTGCGCTGTAGGCGCCGTCTGCGAGGCTGGGGCGCAGCGCGCTGGGTGCGCGCAACTTTGGGGGAACTTCTGGGGGCTCCGGGCAAGGAGGGCGAGGAGCTGGCAGCGAGACCCCGGCTTTTCGTGGTGCTCCGGACATCGCAGACAGCCCCGCACTGTCCGTCCGTAGGAGCGGGGTGGCTCCTGCTGCGGGAGACCCCCCCCGAGGACTGGGAGCCTTGAGCCAGAGGGGGCTGCCGAAGCCCGCAGGAAACCCGGGGGGTGGCGGTGACTTTGGGAGCCCCCCAGCCTGGGCATGGCCCGGTAGAGGCTGGGGAAGAAGGGGGAAAACGAGCGCCCCCGGCTGCGGCCAGCCCGAGCCCCCGGTAAGGCTGGGCTGAATTGGGGCGGTTTTTGTAAAATCCGGAGCGATTTTGTCCCTCCGGCCCTGCAGTTTCCAGCCGCTTGTTTTTCAATCTCTGTGGCTCCGGAGGCTGCACCCCCAATTTTAAGATGAGCAGAGCGTTTCCAGCTGGATGAGACGTCCAGGAGCTGGAGCTCTGTTACAGCCCCCTGCTGTCCCCCGCCATCTGTGACCGTTCCCCCCCTGCCATCCCCCTGTGGAGCCACCCCGGCAGCACCTCTGGGCTGGTGCTCATGGTGGTCACCCCCTTGTCCCCAGGCTGTGGCGTTGGGGTGGTGGGGCTTTGGGGACCTTGTTGTCCCCACACTGCTGTGCTGGGTGCCACAGGAGGGGCACAACACAGCCATCACTGATGGAGACCCCATCCCAGCATCACTGGGGGACACCACCGTGTGCCTTAACCCTGCTCTGAGTGCTGGCTTGGAGCAGATTTCCCTCCCGTGGATGCTGCTGGGGGTGCCGGCCCCCTACTGCCTTCTGTCACATCCTTCTGCAAGCCTCTGCCCTTCCCCAGCGCCCACCTCCTGCCCCACGCCACCCAGGTGGATGCACGCAGCTGCTCCTGTTTGCTTTCCTTTCATGGGTCCCTGCCCTTATACCCTACATGGCACTGCTGACTTGGCTGCCCGTTTGCACAGTAATGCCTAGCTCTTGTTATTTCTGCTCTCCCCTCTCCTGGCGGAGATTTCGGGGTGGTCACAGAGTCACTGTTATGTTGCCTGTGGCACTTGTGCTGTGGCTTGGTGACACACGCGAGCATTCACCCTTAACTGGTGGCCGGTGGTGGCCTCCAGCACAGCTGTGTGACACCAGCCTGCCTCAAGTCCCCACGGGCTGCTCAGAAATACCACCTCTTTTGCACGGCGCGTGCTACGGCGTTTGATTGCGTGGCAGGAATCCAGCAGGTTCATTTTACAGCAATTTAAATATTCTTGTTGCAGCTTCGCTAAACCGCCGCCGCTTTGGCTGCGGCACCTTGGCTGCAAGTTCGCATTAATAAGGACTGATGAGCCCTTTAAACCATTCAAGATTTCCTTAACCAGTTGGTCTGCGGGTATCTAATCGCTCTCGTCACATTGCACTGCAGCGTTTTCAGTCTCTAATTTTTGTTGCAAACGAGTTGCAGCCTTCCTGCCAGGCACTGGTTTTGGAGAAGTTTGGAAGGGAGGCTTGTGCTGGAGGGCAGCCCACGGAAGTGATCTTGGATCTGAACTCATCTTAGGCATCCTGGCTTCTTCATAGAAGCCGTCTCTTGTCCATATTGTCCCTGAGCATAGTTTTGTACACATGGATGGGTAGGGAAGAGGAGTTTTGGTTTTGCTGCTTTTTTTTTAAGGACTTCCCTTTTACAGAAGGACAGCCAGCACAATTAAAAAACTCTTAATCATTAGCAAGAGAGACAGGTAGGAAAAGCATTTCAGCAGGCACATGGAATGCTGCTAAATCTCCAGTTGTAACTGAAGCAAGGTGGGTATAATGTTGCAAGGACGGCTTCGTGATTAAAACACTGGCTTGCGCTAATTTCTTCCTTTGCTGTAGATTTTCTCTGTGCCTTCGGGGAAGTGGCTGCAGTGCAAGTGTTCAAGCTGGAGTGCACGACGCAGGCTTTGAGCACTTGACTTCGGGTCTTCTCTCCTCCGAGTCACGTCGGAGGCTGAGGCTGAAGAAGCCCGGCTACCTCGAGTGATGCGTGCACAACGGAGAGGCGCTCCTAGAAATGCTGCCTCTAACGAGCTGCCCTTGAAGCTCTGTTGATAAGGGCAGGATCTGGATGAAAGCCTTTTCCACCGCGGCGTGTAACTGGAACGTTTGGATGCGGTTTGCTGTTGGCTGCAATTAGAGACAGGTTATTAGGAAAAAGCAAAGTGGTCGCACATGATAGCCCTTTAGCAAGGTGGCACTGAGCAGGATTTTTTGCTTCAGGATGGATTTGGGAGTTTCACTCCTTGGGAAGCAGAGGGAGCTTAGCGGGACAGGGCTGGAAGCAGTAGAAGCCGATGCCTGCCCAGGAGACCTTGCCTCTGCCGAATGTTGACCGTCCTGCCAGAAATAAAAGCCTGTCCCAGTCTGGGGCACACCATGGCAGAACATTTGAAGTTATTTGAGCATTGCTAACCTGTTTTTGTCTCTTTCATTTTGTTCCCCTTTGCTTCATCATGGATGTCTAAAAGGACAGTTGGAACCAATAAATGAGGTGAGTTAATCTGATGATTCACTCTCTGCTCTGTCTCCTCGCTCCATCCTGAGGGGATTGTCTCGTATTTTCTGACTCTTTACTGATGTCCTAGATATAAGTAATGCACCACATTCAGGGCTGGTAATTTTTAATTTATTTTACTTTTTGCAAGGCTCAGATTTTGTTTATGGAAAAACTGTTTTACTGAAGCTTGAAAGATGTTCCTATGGAGTCTTCTCTGCAGACCTGCATTCTCAAGAGAAATCACATCCTTTTTGCAGTGCGATAGCGCCCTTGTACCAAGTACTTTTGGGGGATATCTGTGGAGAAACGCTCACGTGCTTCATTTCTTCAGCTTCTAATGAACTTTCCAAGTTCCCATACAATTGTAAAGTGATTCCACTCTGGATGGGGACGTGCAGTGCTCTCGCAGCTGTGTGTCCTCCAGGACCACAGAGCGATTCCCTTCACTGGCAGTGGCCTGGTGCTGCTCAGTAAGGCCTCTTACTGCAGAATTGGAGCTGCCATGGGTGGGAGATGGCCTCAGTTTGGGCTTTCTGCTCCACTTGAAGCAAGCAGAGCTCTGGAGCGGGAGGAAGGCTGCAGGGATGGTGTGGGCATGGTGCAGTATCTGTCCTCCCTCCGATGGGGCTTGTGATGGGTTTGTGAAAGCAGAGGAGCGCTGCTACAAGAGATGCTCCTGGTGCCACCATGGAAACCTCAGAAATGAAATACTTTTTAGGATAAGTAACTTAAAAAAATAATCATTGTAGGTTCTTCATTAAGTTAATCGTCCTAGCAGAGGGGAGGAATGCGGACAGTATGCTTTTGCTAATCCATTTTGGCGGTGAATTTGTTGGGCTGTAATGCTGTATGCGAATGGATCATATGAATATTACATGCTGATGTATCTACAGGGATGGAATGTATTCATGTTGCTATGTTAAGCTTTTCAAATTAAATAGACTCTTGCAGAATTAAGTTGGGGCTTTCACTTACCTTCTGGTTTAAATTCCTTTTGTTATATATTTGCCTATCTATTAGTTTGTTGATGTGCGTGGTAGGACGAGCATGATTCCACTCCAGCATGTCATTACGCCATAGTGTTTTGCAAATCACCCTTTTGCCAACCTATGTAATAATACATCGCTACCAGAGGGAAAGTACCTGCCATGAACGCTTATTTTCCTGCCTTGTTATGGCATCCCTGAAGTTGGACTAGTAACTGCACAGCACATGTCTGTTGATATAGAGGGAATAAATATAGTTCTTTATAAATAAATATGTGCTGTTGCAGAAACACAAACATAAATACTGCTGAATGTTATTTCTCAATAGCTATTGATGGGTTGTAATCTTGTACTTTGGTTTCCAATGGCTTCAGGGTCTGCTCGCTAGGATCTCGGATCTCTTGCTGTGCCGGTGGACTTGTAGAAATTGTTGTCAGAAGTGTTTCGACTGTAGCTGTTGTCAAACAAATGAAGATGAAGTTGAAATCCTGGGACCTTTTCCTGCTCAGACTCCAGCCTGGCTGTAAGTTTAGATGCACAATCCCACAGCCCTAACCGAAGGGTAGGGCTGTTCAGCTGTGGTGGGAGAGTTAATATGAAATGGTGAGAGGACTTTCAGAGTTCAGAGGATGCCATACCCTAAGGAAGGGTCTCCTGCTGAGGGTGGGAGCATAGACTACTCAATGGTAAAAAAAAAAACAGCAGTCCCATTAGCTCAAATAATAATGGGAATCTGGAGAACACTTTCTGCTAGGTAAAACAGAAGTTAGCTTGTAAGCTAGCATAGCAAGCTAATTGTTGGGTTGGCATCTAAAGATACTTTTCTTCCGAAGTCCTACTTCCTTTGCACATGCTCAGCCTTTGGAGCACTTTAGCTTAGTTGAAATGCTGATGAGGTTGTTACAGAAAATTTTCTTGTTTTGGCATTAAGATGGTCATAACCTAGGAAGATGAAAGGAATACCTCCTACGTGTTCTAAGGGGAAATCCATCTGACGGTTCATTTAGCAAGACCTGATCTCTTACGTCACCTTAGTACTTTTCAAGATTTCCTCTTGAATCAGTAAAGAACAAGAGTGACAACTTTTGGCTTTACCTGGTGCTTTGAAGAAAGGCAGTGATGTCTTCCCCATTTTACACCCTCTCCTTGGGGAATCACAGACGTGGCTGTGGAGGCATTAGTGAAACCAGGAAGAAAATAGAGGTCTCCTGGATTTTAGTGCTGGCTCTGTCTGCTGGGCCGGGCTGTCTTCTGTGAGGGCAGAGAACTTGATGGAGATGGCTAAACCTCACTGTGTCCAGAAACTAGGGCACAGGAGTTGCCTGTTTAGCACATCACACGCTGCTGAGATGTTGTGCCTGGGCACTAAGGCCCTCGGTTAATTTCACCCACTGTTAGGTCTGGAAGGTCTGCGTGCTGTGGCTGCACGAAATAAGTTGTCTCATGTTTAAATCACAGTCTTGTCTCTATACCTTCTTGAATCATGGTAGAATAGGATGGTAATTAATACTGAAGTAATAAAAATAGAAATGTTCGAGATGTGTTAGAGTGGTTTTTAAATTTGGAGCAGCATATTTAAGAGTCTGATATATGCCCAGAAATGGATTCACCTGCAATTAGTGGGAAATGGAAGCAAAATCAATGCTAAATAGGAAAGCATTTGGGCACAAGAGAACACAGTGATGAGGTAGCAGTATTGGACGTAGAAAGATTGCTGCAGAAACAATTACATACCTGGGAACAAGCAGCCAGGCTTGGTGCGAGAGGGTGCTTCAGAGCTGTGCTGGGGAGCAGAAGGGATACGACGGGCAGGTGGGGGGTGACTGGCCCCATGGATTTGGGCTGCTGGCTCCTCTGTCTGCCTCCAGGGCACTGTCAGCATGGAGGCTCTGCTCCTCTTGTGGCCTTAAAACTCAGGCATGTGGTGACTTTGTGGATGAGCTGGACTTTGCTGCAGGCTGAAAACACGGTGACCTTTGGACTCACAAAATGCTGTCTCCAGCCTGTATTATTTTCCCCCAGTCCATCTGAAAGCCTCGGTGGTTAGTTTCTTACAGTGACCAAAAGCAGAAGGCAGCACACTTAGGAAAAAAAAAAAGCCCAGTTCTTCAGCCACATCATGCTTCATGCTGCACTTACTGATGGACTTAGGAGCCCCCAGCCTGGGTCATGTCCCAGGGCTGTGCCTTTAGTGTCACATCTCTCTTTCCTTCCAGCTTCAGGCAGCCTGGTACAATTAGGGCTTCTCTTTTCTGCTGTAGCAATGAGAGGAGGCAAGTTTCCAAAGCTAGTGCCTGGGAAGGGCAGGCAGGAACCAAGTAATTGTGCTTGGAGTGGAGGCATGGATGCTGTCGTGCCTTAGGATGACGGAATCACCATCTCCTCTGGTACTACTATAAATCTTGTCATCTCTAAGCGTGGCTGTTGACACACATTGTTGTAGGGCTCTGCTTGCTGAAGAAGGCTGCTGGATCCTGCTCTCCAGCAGGGATGGACCCCAGGGGCTGCCAGGAAGGATGGTGATGCTTTAAGCTTCTGGGGTGACCTTGTTGGAAAGCAGTGAGGCAGCCCCAACTGGCTGGAGTGAGGAGGTGAGGAAGGAGCTGAAGAGATGCAACTGAGAGGAAAGGGATGAAGGTGAACTGTAGAGAAGCAAGGGTCTGGAAAATGAAGAGGAAGGGAGAGTAAAAGGCAAGAGACAGAAGTGATGTATTTTGTTCGCAGATCAATAGGAGGGCTGCGCTGTTTGTGCATGTGGATTTAAGGTGGAAATGATGCTGTGCAGCCTCAGCTGGCTTACAGCTCTCAAGTTGAAAGTTTTTACTTTCATTTTGTTAATCTTACACTTTTCAATCTCCTTATGCATTTTTGGAGGTAGGAGACAATATCTGGGGTTAGATGTGTGAGCAGAGCAGGGGTTGGGAATTGGTCTCAGCATAACGTGTTTAATGGGTGTGTTTTTAAAGTGCTCAGACATCCGTGTATGCTAATTGATACACACACACTTTTTTTTTTTATTTGTTTTTTAAAGAAGGCTTCTAGATTCAATGGAAACCTCTCAAATGGAAGGTGGATTTGATAACACTTCTGCATTTAGATACATGCATTGAATTTGGGAACAAATCAATTTATTGTATTCCTTGCTCACAGCCTGCAAGTGTTTTACAACCAGATCCAGGCTTTCTGCTGAGATCTTTCACTGTTGCCACTTCTTCATGCACCCAGGATGCAGATACACAGTGCAGTGTGTTCCTTTCCTACTTCCCCACTCAGTCCCTAGGGAAGAACTAATTTTATGGTCTTCATTTGCCTACTTAGCAAACACCTGAATGCCCATGCTTGATAGCTTGTCCTTTGTGTTTTGCCAAAGGTTTTCTCTTTGGCAGCTGTGAGACACCTGATGTCCTGGAAATTCAGGAGGGAACTCTAAAGCTGCAAGCTGAAATCTTTTCTCTTGGGAGGCTGTTTATTTTTCTCACTTCCTGAATTTTTTATAGTAGCCTCCAGTAGCAACTTAATAAATAAATAAATAAATAAAATCTTACTGAATTGAGGCTAATTTTATTGACCTGAATGCATGGTAGCTGCTGCTTCTTATTTCACGAGTGCTTGCATCCCAGTCCTGGCAAAAATGGGCTGGGAAGGAGGGTGTTTGTCAGCACTGCCTGTTATGGAGTATTCTCCCTAAAAACCCAAAGATAAATGCTGCACACTCTGTGAGATTAAATTGAAATCAGAACGCGACTCCTCTTCCCAAAGGCTCTGATTAAACAGAAACAGAGCTGCTTTAACCAGAGCCAAAGTTTATTTGAGGAAAAATTATTGTGGCTCAGTAGCAATTTCCTTACTAAAGGTCATCTGTACGTTATTAACTCACTATTACGTTTACCCGTTGTAGAACATCTTTAATGCCTCTCTTCCTGATTCCCTTTTCACCCTGTCTTCTCCTCATTTTGTGCATTTGCTTCTCAAACACAAAGATGTCCAAATGCTACGTATGATTGTGCAGACCTGCATTTGGGCATGAAAAAGCTATTTGTGTTCCTAGTGCTGGTTGTATGTCAAACTGCATGGTTTGGATTGCCTTTAATGGGCTGCGGGATTGTGCAAATACTGCATGCCCTCTTTAATATAGGGTTTTGTTTTGATTCCTAGATTTGATTTGACGTGATTTATTTTTTGATGTGGATGAGTTGTGTGAGTCTGGGTTGGTGCGTATTTGCATGTACGCTAGATCCTGACGGGAATTTTGTGAATTTTAATAAGAAATTCTAGTTTAAGTCTATTTTGTATTCAGGGGGGCTTTTCTATGAGTTTCCAACTTTTTTTTTTCATTTTTTTTCCAGAACATTTTTATTGCTCTAGTTCAGTCATTGATTGCTAGAGCAAATGATTCAACATACTTCATTTATACCCAACCTGGCCATGAACATAGGATGAGTGAATCAGGAGCAAGGCTTAAGCAGTGTTCCCCTTGCTTTGCTCATTTCACGCTGATGCTTTCCTCGTGATCTGCTGCTATTTTTCTGAGTACTCTGTCTCATGGATTAGTTTAGCATGATGGTTTACATGTCTCATACCATCGCTTGATTTCATTTCCACCTGCAGATTTCTAGCAGTGGCTCTCCTCAGAAGGTGCAGCTGGGTTACTGCTGGCTCTTGCTCTTCCATACAAAGCTGGGAGGCCCTGGCCAGTGGTGCAAACCACCGCAGCTGTGAGAAGTTGAGATGTTTAACTGAACTGCTCTAATAGATGAAAACTAAGCTGAGATAGGAATTTTATGCAGGCTTCTTTATGATCCCAGTCTCCTACTGAGTCTTCTCAAGGATGCTACAGCTCTCACTGACATTTACTTTGTTAGTGAGATCCTGCTGACTTCCCTCTGTCCCTTTCCTCCCTCACCAAGACCACTGGGCAGTAAAATTCCTGTCTTTTGAGAGTCACCTCTGGTTTATGGAACCAGTTACTTAAAAAGATGTCAATAGATAGCTGTTAATTAATCCTACTTACTGAGTTTTGAAACCTTAGTGTTGTATTGCAAAGTAATATTTTACTCAGAGAGGGATTCAGGTGTCTGAGCATGGTGGCTCCCATGCTAGTTATTTCCTGGTGATGGCCATGCTTCCAAAGGGTGGCTCTGGATTTACAGCAATAAGCTCATGTTATGAGGGCTTTTTTTTTTTTTTTTTTTTTTTTTTTTTTTTTTTTTCCTCAAAGCTGAATTTACTATTGCTGATTGAGGTCCAAATCACACGTGCCTCCGTAGCCTGTGTCACATGCTGGTGCTGATATGCTCTTGTTTGAAAGGCAAGCAGAAAGATAAAGCATCTCCCTTTTACATAGGCATGAAGTCAGTTGCTCAGCCTTTTGCTTGCCAAATAGATATGAAGGAGATACCCTGTGGCACCCAGGGATGTGCACACAAGATTAGACACAGAATATCTGAATACATTTTTATTCTGTATATTGTCCTTTTACTGGGCTGAATCACCTAAAGGTCTCTCGTTATAACAGGATAAGCAGCCAAAATGAGGACAAAGATGGAGACTCTGATAATACAATCAGTGAACTGCCTCCCACTCTTCAGGATGTTTCCCCTGACAGAAGGCGGTCGTCTTCAGATGCATCACGGTCCACTTACAGCCTCACCAGGCGGATTTCAAGTAAGGTCGTCCTTCCAACATTAATGTAATTCTTGTGGGGAAAAAAATAAAAATCAGAGTGTATTGCCTGCTCTTTCATCTCTTAGACAGGGAATCAAGTAGAGTTGAAGGTATGTTGATTAAAATCTTATCCTGCTCAACAGGAGCACAGTGGAAGGGGTCAGCCCTGTTTTTTTGCTGAAGCATGTGCGTGGTGAAAATGGACAAGGTGAAAAAATCGTAGTTGAGGTTGCACTGCAGCATTACTAAGGGTGCTGTTAATTGTTTGCAAATGTAATGGTGAAAAGTCCCACTTAGCAATGTTTGCTGTGTGAGGCATTGCATAGATGCAGAATAGCTGAACTCAAAGAGCCACAATGTGACTTGGGTCTGTAATGAACTGAGTTTCTAATAATCATTTTTGTGCATTTTTCTCATTTAGGTTTAGAGTCGAGGAGGCCAAGTTCTCCATTAATTGACATTAAACCTATTGAGTTTGGAATAATAGGAGCCAAGAAAGAAATAGTTCAGCCAACTATCCTGCGGAAAACCTATAGCCCAGATGACTATTTTAGAAAATTTGAACCAAGACTGTACTCTCTTGACTCGAATAGCGATGATATGGACTCCTTGACAGATGAGGAAATCTTATCAAAGTACCAGCTGGGCATGCTGCACTTCAGCACTCAGTATGACCTGTTGCATAATTACCTAATAGTGCGAGTCATTGAGGCTAAGGACCTGCCTCCCCCGATTTCATATGATGGCTCCAGGCAAGATATGGCTCACTCCAACCCCTACGTGAAGATCTGCCTGCTTCCAGACCAGAAGAACTCCAAGCAGACCGGAGTTAAGCGCAAAACTCAGAACCCAGTGTTTGAAGAGAGGTACACATTTGAAATCCCATTTTTAGAAGCCCAGAGAAGAACTCTGCTTTTAACCGTAGTGGATTTTGACAAATTCTCACGCCACTGTGTTATTGGCAAAGTGTCAATGCCCTTGAGTGATGTAGACCTTGTGAAAGGCGGTCACTGGTGGAAAGCCCTTGTTCCTAGTTCTCAGGTAACAGAATTTATCAGATTATTGCCACGTTTTTTCTCACTTTTTTTTTTGTGTGTGTGTGTATATATAGTTCCTTTGCTTGTTGGCAGTTGATACTCTTTCTGATTAGTCATCATCATCTTGTTAATACAGCATCTGCTGGGTTGAAATAACGTTGGGTCTGTAGCTGCCCTTGTAGCTGTTTTGCGGTGAGGTAGAGGAGCTGCCTTCTTTCATATTCAGGGGAGGTGGAATGACAGAAGATCTATGTCAACTCTAATGAGAACAAATCAAACCTGCTTTGGAAATCTGCATCTTGTGGAAGATCTTTCTTGTCACTGCAGTGACCTGCATCTCTTCCCAGACGCTGCAGTGACACTGTCTCAGCTGGGTCACTCCTGTGGTTGTACACATGGAGAACCACTGGCACCAGTTCAGTAATGATCTGATGCAAAGAAGGTATATGGAAGACAAATCTATCCCAGAGTAAAAAATTGCAAGATAATTTTATTTGTGTTGTGTCCCTGAAGGAAATTAAACTTGCCGCAGATTATATCTGATGTACATGGCCTGCTGCATGCTTGCAGGTTTGGGTCTGCAGTTTGGTCTGGGTGGGATGGGAGAAGGGTGCAGAGGGTCCTCTCAGGAGAGGGCACTGGGCAGTGCCACCTCCTCTGCAGCAAGGGAAGGAACTCTGAGGTCTGAGCTTTGCAACCAGGACCTGCCCTTAGCTACCAGATTTGCTTTTAGCACCATCACCTGCAGTGACCAAGTAAAAAGCTAAGCCAAGAGCTAGGCATGGGTGTCCTACCTGTTTGTGCTAAGGAAGGGAGTATTGCTGAAGGTTGGTCTAACACGGTTGCCGCTGTCTGTGTGTCACCAGCTGTGGGAGTGCATTTTCTAGGCCTTAGAGCCTTTGCTGAATCAAAAACCTCATGTGAACAGGGACAGTTCACAGTTCCCTTGATTTTTGTGTGTCCACAAAAGGGTGTCATAGCCACAAGTGTTGGATGAGATGAACAAGAAATTATTGACCTTGCCTCTGGTTTATGTTGGGTCTGAGAGGGTGATTTGGAGTGGGAACTTGTCATCAGGTGCTGGTGGGAAGAAAAGCCAGCCAGGCAGTGTTTGTGTGCAATCAGTGAGGTCTCTGCCCAGCTCTGGGTGCACAGCAACTGGAGAGAGCTTTGTGCTTCCTCAGAGCTCAGGGAGAGGAAAAGCAAGACCCTGATAACTGGAGGAGAGCTGGCTGGATTTGCTGGAGTAGAAACAGTAGCATTATGGGATTAGCCAGGACATTTTTTTCATGCAGAAAGGAAAAATCTGAAAATTGAGTGCCAGTGAAAACTGTGGGCTCCTTGGTGTCTGTGCTGGGGTCTGCTTTGCATGATGGTTGGAGAGGCAGGGGCAAACGTGCATAAGGAAAATAAACAAGAACAGATGTTCTTGGGCTCCCCTCACCACCTTTTTTCCCAAATGTTTATTCATGAATACACATGATTATTTTTTTCTTTTTGGTATTGGTGGTTCATCATGGGCTCAGCATTGATATATCTGAGGACAGAGGTCTCTTTGCATTCCTCTTATCCTCTCGTGACTCATGCCATGCAGCCTTGCTTTTTTTTTTTTTTTTTTTTTCTTTGCCTTTGCATGACAAACACGTCTCTGCATTCTGCATCTCTTTATTAGTAACCTGGAGTCACCGCACAGCTAATGCCTACCCTGGTTCGCCAAGACCATCTCAGCCTTCACGTGCCTGGCCTGGAGCCAGCCCTTCCTCCGGCCTCTCCAAAGTTTCACTGAAAAGCTGCTGCTGCTTTCAGCAGTGCTGGCTGCTCCAGCAGGATTTCAGCTAAATTATTTATGCAGGAATTGGCATTTTGATTTTTGTAAAATTAACGAGAAAAATAAAACTCACTGTGAATGAACAGGCTTAACCTTACAAGACTTTTTCCATAAGATAGCAAGCAGATCAAGTCAAATCTTAATTTAACCAAAAAATCCTTTGCACCTTAGTCAGTTAAGTGCCTTGTTTTGTGGCTTTAGTTAAGTGTCTTCTCATATTTCCTTGTTCTTTCTGGCTGGGCACTATCTAACTGGCAGACTGCAAAGAGAATAGCAGTGCTTGTACCAGGACATCCAGCGAGGATGTTTTGTATCATTTTTCCATGTTTTCTCACTGATAAGGTTTTAAAGCTCATTGACTAGAGTTCATTTTCTGCTTGTGGAGATTAAAGATAAAAGCATTGATCAAAGGGTTAAAATAAATCTTGGAAGCAGTAAAACAATAAAGCTTATTACTTTGAAAGTCTGCATTTTAATGCCTTTCAATAACAGTAATGCTTAGGCTAGAAATTTGTAATTTTTGTTTGCCAATTGAAAGATTCTGCCTTTGATATGATAGATTTGACATGCTGACTTTTTTTTTTTTTTTTTAATACTTCTCTTTGTTTTGCTTGGTTGGTTGTGGAGCAGCCTTTATTCACTTCATGTTGGTTGAACCTGGGGCTGCCCAAGTGCATTCTGTGTAGTGAGATCAGGATAGACTGGGACAGAACAACCCACCAGTGCTGGTACTTTCTTTTACAGAAGGTATCGTGGGCTTCCTGAGAGCCAGACAGAGCCGCCGTGGTGCTGCCCTGATGATTAGGTGATGAAAACTTTCCGGGCTGGGCTGGCTTGCCTGGGGCTGTGAGGCTGAGCAGCAGCTGGCAGCAGCTCTGCCACCAGTGATGGAGCCCGCATGGAAGAAAGCTCTGCAACAGGTGCTTGTAAAACCAGCCACAGAGGGAGAGAAAGACAGACGGGCGTAGATAAGAAATGTAAAGATGGAAGACAGGAAATATGTGGTGGTTTTTCTTTTTTTCTAACTGGCATTTATAGACTGAAGCGTGGTGAGATGGAGGGAAGTGAATCCAGGCAGCAGGAGCTGAGGAGAAGGGTTTTGATTCATCCTGATGGGGTGGGACAGGACAGGGTTTGCAGAAGAGCAGGGAAAGCATCCTAAATGGGCTCAGCTAAGATAACCATCTGCTTTGCTACCTGGAAACCATTGCCAAGGTACGTGCTGATAGGACAGGTGCTGAGCCCTGGTCCCACCCTCACTGTGAGCCCTACCAAGCCCAGAGGTGGGGCTGTGCCTCAGCACAGGACCATGAATGGGTGCCAGCAGTGCACTGAGGCATGGTCCAGCTCCTGCAGCAGTAACTCCACAGTAACACTGGGGTTGTACCAGGATAAGCTCCTGCAAGCTGTGTGTTGGGGTGTGCAGCTCCTGGGTGGGCACAGGCATGGTGTGTTTGGTGCCAGAACATCTCCATTACCCCCTCACAGAGCTGCTTGTTAACAGAAAGCCTGAAAGTTACCTTGGGTCTAGCCAGTCGGATGAACCAGGCTGCTCATCGTACCAGGATGCATACAGTTGTTATACCAGGAGCCTGTCGAGTCAGCAGAGAAGCTGAATATGGGCGAGCAGTGTGCTGTCCTCTGGAGGAACCAGGGCAAGGAGATAACACAATGCTAAACATCAGGTGAAAGACTGTGCCTGTACAGAAGCACGTTTTTTGGTTTGGAAAGTGTGTACAGAATTTGGTGGGATTGTGTTCAAAACGGAGGCACAGGTGAGCTGCTGCCCAGTATATGATCAGGGCCAACAAATATGCAGAAGGTCTGACTCCTTGTAGGAAATGTCAGTACTGCCAAATTTGTTATCCCTAGTAGTTCTGGATGACTTTTTTTTTTTTTTTTTTTTTTCCTCTCTAGGATAATTAGAGTGTTTCTAAAGTGCAGTAGCTGCTCATGGAGGAGCACTGAGTCCAGTCCCCATAGGAACGCTCTGCGCTCCTTAAATATCCCCTTAAATGTGTGTGGCTTTGCTTAATTACCATGAATGAAGTTGGCAGCCCTTGCCGTGGCTGTGCTCAGATTCACACATTTCTCTGTTAAGATTAATTCCAAAACACATGTTCAGGACCCCAAGTTTTATTGACATATGATTCATTTCTCTTTTGGCAGATTTGAGTAGGCAGGAATAAACGTTTTAGACCAACAGTAATGAGAGCTTGGAGATCATTCTGCAAAAGAAAAAAACTTGCGTGGTCGTAGTCGGGGAAAATAGCACAAAGATTCCTTCTCCCCTCAAATTAAGCCATTTCTATAATAGAGGGGATAAGTGTTGGACTTGCTTTTTTAACTTCATACTATGAGAGCAGTAGAGTGACAGTCTTTTAAGGAGCTGTCATCTTTGTCCATTCAAAACAGCATGTGCTGCACAAATAGCTCTCCTGTGGCAGGGCTCTACAGTTTTTGATTCCCATCTCAGGGATAAGCCTACGGCAGGCATTGTACTGTTGTTCTTACCATGCCTTGCCTGGGAAGGAAAAGCAAGAAGGGAATTTGAAATTCAGGTAATGATTCACTTTGGGGCAGTTCTTTTGCACATTACCTTGAATTGTGGCGTACAGGCAGGTGGCCCTGGCATGCCGCTTGGAGCCCTGCAGTTGTGCCTGCACCGGGTTTGTTCCTGGCACTGACACTCCTGGGCTTGTCCACTGCAGTCTGAGAAGGAGCCATCCTTGGGAACATGTTTTGCGCTTGGTAGCATGGGGTATTATTAAAAAAACCTGCCAGCACACATCTCTCATACAGGCATAGGACAGATGGAAAGGTGTCCGGAGACTTTGTTTAGAGAGCCATGGCACAGCATTTGGTTCACCCTCGTGTGTGTTGGTGTGGAAGGGGGCTCCATGCTGGTAAAACAGAGTTGGAGGAAATCAAATATGGAAGTGAGCATTGTCAGGGCTTTTTCCGTTTTTCGTTGTATCTTTTCTCTATTTTTTTTCCTGGGAAAAAAAAATCGAGCTGTGTTTTTTGGTTGGTTGGTTCCCTCCCTTTTTTCAGTCTTTAAAGCTCCAGCACTGGGAAGTTTTTCTTTCTGAACATTTTATCTTTTTGCCCTTATCTGTCTCTTCTGCTTCCAGCTGTCACCTCAGCCACCTCCTCCCTTCACCCATGTGTCGTTCACTCCTTGCCCTTTCTGCAGAGGACTGCGATGCTGCAGGAATTATTTTGTTGAGGAGGAGCCCAGAGGAGGTGCTGGTGCTCTCTGGAGGAAGCCTTCCATCTCGTGCCTGGAGGCTTTTTTATGAGAGAGGCAAATCAGAGATACCTCCTCTTGCAGTTGCTGGTGGGAACAAGTGGCAGGTGGCCGTTCTGCTCCTGTTTCAGGTTCCCAGATGGATCCTTGCTTTATGGCTGAAACGTCAGGGCTGTTTGACTTGTACAGCCTAGGGATCTGGATCAGAAACAGTCCTTCCTCCAGGTACTCGTCCCTGCCCTGTGGGCAGTTCCCCTCTCACTGCCTCCCCATGTGAGGTGAAAATGAGAAGCTGCTTCTCCTTGCTGGTGTCATTATAGAGGATGTTGGTGGGTCTGGCAAAGAGGCAGAGCTGGGGGAACTGCTGCAGCCACAGCATCGCTGCAGGTGCCATGCAGAGAGCAAAAGCCTGCTAACCTCCCTTACCCCAAGGTGTGTGTTTGTAGAAGCAGGACTCGTGCCACGGCTCCTGTGAACACGCTGTTTGTGAGCTGCTTTTGTCCTGTTGCCAGAAAGCTCAAAAATATCAGAGAACCTCGAGATGGGCAGTATCTCCTGGGAGGGTGGGTGGGAATAAATGGTTTCCTTGTGGCCACGTGAATTTGCAAAGACTTCAGAAAGGATTTTGTGACTCTCTTCATAATGTATCTACTCAGCCTCTGTTACATAGGTAACATTCTTCTCCATTGGGGTGTGTGTGTGTATATCTATCTATCTATCTATATGTGTATATATGTGTGTGTGTATATATTTCAGGTTCTGGTCCTTAATAGCCCAGCCTTCCAGAAATGATCGCTGTGTGTCACGGGATGCTGTAGAGAGCCTGTTAGAGCAAACTGTTCTAAGCCATCAGTTTTCTGCTGTGCCTGGAGGTATCATCACAGATAACCTTGAGGAGGAAAATCAATCTGAAACTTCATTAGGAGCGTTGCATAGATGTCTGTGCTGATGTAATGTGCTCTGGTTCCCGTCGGGAACTGGGAAGAGTTTTTAGCTGCAGGATTTTGCTGGTGTTGTAGCAGTATGAAACGAACAGCTCAGGGGGGCTGCGAGTAAGGAATTGGCCAGATCCAAACAAGATGTGCAAGTGGCATTAATTAAAAACTCTCTTTCCCTTGGGACAGCTTTGTTGTGTTTCAGAGAGGACAGAAGAGGAAAAAAAATATATCCTTTGTGTGTTTGGTTCATCCCAAGTAGTAAGGGTAGAAGGTTCTGGATCAAGGCAAGCCCAAGGCTGGCTGTGAAATAGGCTGTGGAGGGGAACAGCCAGGAGTGAAATGTAAATGAGAGCTTCAGGAGAGTCTCAGACATCTAGGCTTGTGTCACTTAGGCACCTAATCAAACAGGAAATTGCTTTCCCAGGGTCATCTGGGATCTCAGCACAAATCAGCACGTCATCAGCATAATAATGGTAACTCAACCATGCCTTTGCGCAGCCGTGCCTGAGGGGCACCTCTGCACATTGTGTTCTGTGAACATCTTGTGTTCACATAGGCAAAGCCAGCAGCGTTTCAGTTTTCCGATGCAAAGATGGAGGAAAAGGAAAATTCAGAAGCTTCTGTCCCCTGCCATGACCAATGCGCTGGTGACACGTCTTGTGCTTAAGCTCGCATCCCTCTCTTCTGCGCTCAGCTGAAACACAGGGGTGAGATTTGGGGAGGCTTTGGTGTGCCACAGAACAACAGCCATGCTGCTGTGCCTGGGGTCTCTCCAGGAAGACATGTCTTGATGTTGTTCTTGCTGATAAAAATACCTATAGACAGCATGGTGGCCACGGGGGGCAGTGGTTACGGCAGCGCAGTGTGGATGCCCAAGCTCAGCAGGTCCGTGTGCTGGAGGAGCACCCTGGCCAGCCCTGCGGGCCCCACCAGCCCCATGGAACCTCTGCATCCATCCCTGAGCTGGGTCTCCTGCCTGTCCCGTAATGAGAAGAGTCCTTTTTGTCCATCGTATGGTGAACTCCAGAAGCTCCCCAGTTATGTCTGTTCTGCCCGCTGAGCACCGAGTCCATTAACAGCTCCTCTGCCTACATCCCCATTTTCCTGTCCGACACAGAGCGTGCCATCAGTGTGTGTTATTAGTGAGGCTGTCACGTCAGCAAAGGCACACCTGCTGTGAGCTTGCTGGGGAAAGAGCAGGGAGCAAAAACCTGAGAAGGTGCACCTTGGGTCTGGGGCTTCTTGGAGCACCCAGTTGGGTCCTTGCCTGTTGCTTAATGACGACTGCAAACGACAAGTGGCCAAACAGCAGGGGAAGGCTGCTGAGCGTGGTTGGGCATCGCGGGGTGGAGGTGCTCATCTGATGTTCTGGGGATAAACGCATGGTAGCTACCACCCATGGATGTTTTCCTGAGTGCTTGGTGTCCCCTTGGCCACTGTGGCAGGATTTGAGATTGTTTCCTAGATCATTGCAGCTAAAGTAGAAATAATGTGTTTATAGGATCAGAGGCAGTTCACTGCTCGAGTTAAGTGCTTTTAAAGGCCTGAGTCACTCATACTGTAAGCTATTCGGGGAGCTGGGTTTCCTTCTGAAAGCACCTTTTGTTATCACTGGGAATACTTTTGTTGTTCCGCCTTGCCGTGGGGCTGCTTTGTTTTTGAGCACACTCATCCTGCCACGGTCTTTCTGGGCTGGCTTGTACCTTACCTCCCCTAAGATAATTAGCAAAAATCTGGACACACATGAAAAGCAGCAAGAGACAGAAGGCTCTACTGGGATTTGGGAATTTAAGCCTGAGCTGAGACTCATTAAAGCCAGTTATAGTTTTTTGAGTTTGGTGGATCACGCTTACAAAATAAAGTATTTTATATCTCTCCTCACTTAAATTTATGCCCAAACAGTCAAAAAGGTTCTTGTGGAGCTGCTGATATCCCTGGTAGGTTGGGTCCTGCTGAAAATCTGGGATTTAGCTTTACCTTTCCCCAGCAAGGTCTCATGTTGAGCAGCACCATGGTGCTTACGTCGCAGGAGCTCTTTGAACAAACTTGGCTTGGCTGCAGGGATACCCAGCCTGATTTTTGTGGGCGTGAAAAATGGAGCGATTTTGCTCCCATTGGCTCAGACCCTCGGGCGAGACCTGCGTGTCCCTGCTGAGCCTCCCCTCACCTCCCAGGGAGACCCCTTCCTGCAGCCTCTCCTTTGGCTGAGGAGCTTCTTAATTCCTGCATGTCTTGGTTAAGGTCCACAGGTTCCCCCATGGATGGGTCTGGAAGTAATTACCCCAAATTTTACTGTGGATTTCCAGCACTCTAAGTTTGAGGTGATCTGAAAAGTCCTACCTTCCTGCCCAGTGTCAGCCTGCCTCCTGGCTGTGTCAGGAGTTTGGTATTTACAGGCTAAACTGTTTGACTGTCTCTTCCCAGCTGGTAATAGCATCACTAATTAGTTTCCTAATTTGTGCTGTCTAAATGTACCTGAATTTCTAGGAATTAAAGTCTGCATGGAGCCCAGCACAGCAGTGAATGCGAGCAGAAAACAAGCCTGGATGCATTAAAAACATTGTTGGTGTTATAAAAAAAAAGAGGTGAGGTTGAGGGATACCTCAGGTGGGTCCTGTTTGTGTGCTGTGGGTGCTGAGTGTTCTGTTACCGTGCTCGTAATAGATTTTACAAGCCAGGTGTGAACTTTGAGATTAGCCCTTGTGGTTTGTTAGGCAGGAGGGGGAAGGAGAAGTCATCCCGAGTGACAGCATCGGGGTGGCTTTGTTCTGGCTGTGGGCTCCTGGCCAGGTCTGCTACCATGGTCCTGCTTGGGGTACCATTCTCAGTGATAAATGTGTCAGAGGTTTTGGGGGAAAGTCAAAGCAAAGATGATAGAATTGATCATTTAAATTACCTTGCATGTGATGCTCTCCTAGATCCTTACTTTGTGCTATGGTTGGGCACAACGGTTTGTTTTGGGGTGGCTTGACCTTGCAAGAATTGTAAGCACTGCGTATGTGTTGGGTCAGGTGTTGGGAAATGTCTTTCTGATTGAAATAATTGAAAATACCATATTTTGAAGAGAACTGTGATGTGGGGCTTCATGAAGGCTGATGGAAGCAAGTTGCCTTCCAGGAAAAGCAAAAATACTGCAGCAGCAGCAGAAAGGCTTGCAGCACATGGTGAAGAGGAGTCCGTGTGCTGTGTAATCACATCCTGCCATGTAATGTGACCCAAGAGTTGCTGTGATAAAAAGGGTTAGGGTTAAGAAATCAGATGCTTTCTATAGCGTGGGAGAGAGGCTGTAGCAAGGGTGCAGAGGTGCCATCGGGATGGCCAGTTTGGGGTTGATGCTGCTGGCGGGGCTCTGGGGCAGTCAAGTGTGTGAGTAGGGCACGTGGTTTTGGCTTAGGATCAGGCAGCCTATTGCCATATTTTCCTTAGAAGGCAAATACATAAATAAAAATAGATTGTATTGTATTGCATAGAGGTGCAGGGCTTCCTCAGCCTGCCACCTGCTCCTGCATGCTGAGCGCGTCCTGCGGCTTTGCAGGGAGTAGTCAGTGGGAACAGAGGAGACAAAATGCCTGGGGGAGAACTTTTAATATGATTACCTGACGTCAGATTTAGCGCTGGGCTTGTAGGATGAGGAGCCAAATGGCCTGCGGGCAGGAGGAGCTGCTGGTGTGCTGCCCTCCTGCCAGGCAGCGGGTGCAGCCCCGTGCCACACCGAGGACCTGGGGGCCTGGAGGGAATTTGGGTGTGCTCATGTTCGCAGCTCTGCCCAGGATGGGCACCGTGTGTGCTGACCCGTCTGCTGATGAATTTGGTTCTTGGCGCCAGCTCAGGTTGTGGCTGTGTCTCAGAGCTTTTTTTTTCTTTATTGCCTACCCAGTCACTTTGTGATTTCTGTAATCTAATATTTGGGGCACTGTTAAAGACATTTAAGCCTTTTGCTATGACTGCAGTACCTCAGCAGCTCCTCTTCTCCTGTGAGCGGGCGGTGGCGGTCATATCTAGTCTGGGCTTTGACCTGTGCTGCCACTGGGGATGCAGAGCTAGCTCTGGGCTCCTGCATGGACCTGGGATGAGTTTGAAGGAGCGGTGCCCTGCTGGGGCAGGTGGGTGTGCTCTGCACCTCCAGCATTGCTTCCTTGTGTTTATTTTGCATCCGAGAACAGCAGCATCTCTGAGCCCGGGCGTGCTAAGGGGAAGAGGTTGTTCTGTACTGCCATGTCTGAGGAGCAGTGCTTTCAATTCTCCAGATTTATTTATTTATTTATTTATTTATTTATTTGCCCCAGGGATGCATTAACCATCTCCTGCCTGAGCCATTCCTGAAGCTTCCAGGTGGCTGGTGGTGGTCCATGGGGGCTGGGGAGGGAGGAGAAGACCTTCTCCAATGGGGTCCGTGTTGTGTGCATTCATCAGGAGGTGAGGCTGATGAGTAGCTCCAGGGGGTTCTCAAAGTGAAGGGAGGTAGAAACTACTGACCCTGTATTCCTTCTTCCTTATGGGTCCTCTTTGCAGTGGCTTCTGAAAAGCTGATGAGTGGTCAGAGGTTTAAGGAACAGACCTTCATCTGGGGATAGTGTTGTTTCTTGTTTCTGCTCAGCACAAGATACCACCAGATGGTTCTTGGTTGCGGCTTAGAGTGTGACTAAAATTTGTTTTTCAGGCACTCAGGCAAATGGGTTTTATTTAATTTATCTTCCTGCTCTTTCCTTCCCCTCCGAGCTTTGTTCTGAATTTCCACATTGCCTTTTCCCTGTAGAATGAAGTCGAGCTGGGGGAGCTGCTGTTGTCACTAAACTACCTACCCAGCGCAGGAAGACTGAACGTGGACATCATTAGAGCAAAACAGCTTCTTCAGACAGACATGAGCCAAGGTTCAGGTAAAGGGCAGGGTATTTCTCACATTACTCATGCACAGCTTCTGTGTGCTTCTAAAGCAGACCGGCAGCAAGGCTGCAATTTGGGGGGGACCCAGGAGGGTTCAGATACTCGGTTCCTATTAATTCAAGGCAACAGATCCTTATTTTATATGTATAGCTAGCAATAACCAGTGTCCAGAACACTTACCCTGAGCTAAAATAGAGAGTATGAATACCTTCATCTTGCTTAAAGTCAAAATCTCTGACCCAGAGCAAAGCGAGAAACCAGGAGCCCAGTTTACCCTGATGCTTTGTGCTGTAAGGCAGCCCATTTAAGGCTGTGCTCTGTTTTGCAGGTGCCAAGCACTGCATGAATGTTAATATTGCAATGGTTTTATTTAGGGTAACTAGCTACTCTGGAGGCAATGTTAGGTTTTTACAGTGTCCATGCGTTGTTCCCTGCTGTTTCTGAGATGGTAATTGCTTCGTGCACAATTACATGCACATGGGTTTTTGCCATGCTCCCTGCCCCAGCCGCTGCTGCTGCCAGAACATTGGCATTTTCCAGAAAGAGCAGTGCATTTGGTCTGAGTCAAGGCTGTCATTAATTGTGCTCAGCGTGGTTTCAGCAGGGAGCACTTTTAAGCCAGCTGCCCGACTTTTGTCTCTCCACTGTGTGGCGGTACGAGTCCTGCTCCTTTCCCAGCGCTGTTCTCCAGCATGGTCCAGCCCTGTTCCCACATGCCCAGCTGTGCTGAACCTTCCCAAACCAGGAGCATCGGCTTATAAAACCAGTAACTTGCAGCCTGTGTTTTTTCTCTCATGTTTTTGCCAGATCCCTTTGTGAAAATTCAGCTCGTTCATGGACTGAAGTTAACCAAAACCAAGAAAACCTCCTGCATGCGAGGGACAATAGATCCCTTTTACAACGAGTCCTTCAGCTTCAAGGTTCCCCAAGAAGAACTGGAAAATGCCAGCTTGGTGTTCACAGGTAAATGTGCTGCTGTTGTTGGTCTAGCATGGCCTTGGTTGTCTCCGAGGTGAATGAAGAAGTAGTTGCAGGTGTGCAGAGGAACCCGTGCAGGATGGTGCCTGTCTGGTAGCTGCTGTGCAAGGGGTGACCAGTGCTGGAGTTTCCAGGGAAGCTCAGTCTGCATGCTATCCTCTGTGAAAGCCTTTCCCAGCTGAAGGCTGGAGCTGCTGGAGAAGCACCATGTCTGCTCTGTGTTTGATTGGTGCCACTGGGAATGGTTTTCCGCATTAATTATGTTTCTTGGCAGTAGCCAACTTGACATACAGTCAAAAATTGGACAAATGAAAGAGGAGCACTGTGCAATCCCGAAGCCCAAGCATTGGCAAAGATAACTTTTGCCTGGGAGATTAGGCAGGTACAGGTGTTTGACACTGACATCACCTCTTCCATTAGTGAGTTCGTTCATACCTCAGTTTTCGAAAGGCTGGGATCTGGGGGCAAGCCCAGAGGAACATCACAGATGGGGTCCCCAGACCTTGCAGGTGCTAACCTCACATGAGAGCTCTGCCAGCGCTGGAGATGCTTGGCTTGGATAGGAATTATTACTTTATATGGATTCTGAATCTCTTATTTTTGTTCTCTAGGCATGAAAATGTTCAGTAGAAACTGGCAGTTGGGTGTGCTGTTCAAAGCCAATGTAGCACAGCATGGGGATGTGCTGTAGGCTGGGAGCTGGGTAGCTCTGGTATCGCTGAGACAATGTTGTGGACATCCAGGCAGCGCTGCTGTAGAGACCACTGTGGCTGGTGGCTTTTCTGCTGCTCCATGGAAATGTGGGACCCCCAGGAGGTGGTGGGTTTTCCTCCCACAGTGCAACTTCACTGCAGGTGCCCAGGACCTGGGTCTGAGTGGTGGGTCTGGGGACATACCTGCACCATTGGCCACTCTAGGTTCCTGTGCTTCCCAAACCTTTTTTCTTCTATTTTTCATAGCTTTCTACCCATTACTGCACTGTCTTTTTGAAGAACAGAAAGGAATCTGCATCTGAAAGAAAATATTTTGAAGTATTTTCTTATTTTATTTCTTACGTGGCAGATACAGGTGTCACAGCCTGCACACGAGCCTAATTCCAACCCATTAGCTTGTTTCCAAACGTGTCATAGCAGAAGTGATGCTGATCAGGGATTTAAATCCTACCCTTCAAGTACAAAAATTTCTTCAGCAAAAAGCCTAATTAATCACTGCTTTGCGTGCACATCGTTCTTGACTGTACCTTTCATGTGCAGTAATGAATTTGTTCTTGGAAGCTTCTGTCAGGTGCTCACGTGATGGATGTGAAATTCTTTTTTTCTTTGTTTTCCCCTTTTTCTAAGAGAACAACAGAAGGCAAACAGTATCAGCTCTGCGCAATCAGGGAGGATGAGTGGAATACACTGCTCCTCACAGCAGCTGATGAAGTTGGCACTGATGCGTGGATGCCTGATTTATTTTACTTTTTTGTTGTTGTGTGCAAATGGATGTATTTTAAAATAAGTCACTTGGAAGCTAGTTGATTCATAACCATACGTAATGCAGCCGGATTTCAATGGCATGCCTTTTAAGTGGCACTTCGCTGTTAAGTAACGCAGTGCTTGCTTTGAAAGTTGCAATAAATAATCCAGAAATGTCAATGGCAGCTCCAGAGCTGGTGAGGAGTGTGCAGAGGAGCAGCGGGGCCAAGTTCTTGTGGCTGCTGAGGGATGATGCGTGTAAGGCATAGCTGTGGGCATTGTTGCTGCAGTCAGGACTCTGTTGTCTGACAGGAGGTGAGTGGTGTTGTGACCGTGGAGATGGCCGTCTGGATGAGACGGGAAGGGATCAGGCAAAGAGCCTGCCTGAGGTCACACAGCAAGTTGAGATCAGCCTGCATTGTCATTCCAGGAGAAACCAAAGCTCCATGCAGCTCTGTCCTGTCTCCAGCAGTAGCTGCTAGCAGGTACCTGTGGGAAGAGTCCAAAAGCCAAGTGTATAGAGATCAGCTCAGGCACTCGAGGGGTTTGTGGGTGCCAGAATAGAGAGGTGTCGCTCACGCTGCTGTGTTTGTAGTCTTCTGCTCGCTGGTCTGCTGTGAGCCTCCTGTCTGGTTAGCAGAGGAACAGAGACCTGTCCCATTGTGAGGACCTATGAGGAAGCCTGTGCAGACACCTGTGGCATCACGGGGATGTGGTGGTCCTGGGGACATAGTGGCGGTGAATGCTGAGAGCCACATTCAGTCTCTGGACACTGGTGGAAATGTGTCACCAGCAGGGACTGCAGCACTGATGGGTGGATCTTTGTGGTTTTAGTGAAATGAAAGTCCTGGGATGGGGAAGGTGGCATTTACCACTAGCCTGCTCTTGGCACATTAGAGAAACTGGTAAAGGGCTTTGGGATCTTCCATTACAAGACAGTGAAGAGCAAATGGTTGCCAGAGTGGAGGAGCTCTCTGGACCTCACAGCATGAGGAGCACAGCTGAGGTCTTGTTGGTATTTTGCATCTATAAAAAGCAGGAGCACAAGCCACATTTTTACTCTAGTTTTTGTTTGTTTGTTTGTTTGTTTTCCTGAAATGGTGGTTCTTTGTTGTTTGTTTTGTGGGAGCTGATTTTATTTATTTTTTTTTCAATCCACAGCTCCAGTCCATTAGGTCAGTTAATTAAATTTGCTGTTGAGTCAAAGTCCAATTGAAAAGGAAAATAATCCTGCTTGAAGGGTGGCTGATGATGCTTTGAATGGATAGAGGGCTGCAAAAGCTGTTGCGGGAGCCAGAAATCAAGTATATCTTCAATAATTTAAAGGAGCCCTTTTTGTGGTTTCATATTTTGGACCCAGTCTGCAGCTGTCTTTACATTGGCTTGGCTTCATTTGAAGGCAGTGGAGTCGTGCCAGTCCCTATCAGCTGGGGCTCCTGCCTCCCTCTGTGTAGCTCCACTGCAGAGTGGTGAGCTATCTAGACAAAGTATGATTATTATTTTTTCCATGGTGGTGGCTTTTTTTTTTTGTCTTGAATAGACTGTCTGGCTTTCAGTGCACTGTAATAACAATTTGTGCATGTTTTTCCTGTGGCTTTCCCAAAGACAGCGCGTGCCAACCCTGAAAATGGGCAGCTCCCTAAAAGCCACTTCTCTGCTCTTTTCCTCGTGGTGTCCTGTCCTTTGGACTGACTGTGGGGTTGAGGTATGGCCTCTGTGGGAGATGGGCAGTACATGCCTCCAGGTCAGGGCACACAAACTGCCTTAGTGAGGTTTGGGGCATTCTGGACCAGTTCTTAGATCTCTCCTCCTCCTTGGGCATATTGGCATTGTACACAGGAGGTTGTTGGCCTTTACAGACCAAAGTGCTTCTCCTTCCTTCTCCATTGGGGCAGGGTCCCCTGTTCAAGTTTTCTGTCTGCCTTCCCCTCTGTGCCTACCTCAGATACTTGCTGGAGGTGTCACTGCCTTGGTATCCCTCCCTGGTGCCTAAAATGAGGCGGGATGAGCTCAGGGGGAGGCTGTCTCCACCAGAATGTCAGCTGTACACGGCTTCTCACCAAAAGAGGCTAAAACCAGGAAAATGATCGGTACTCAAACAAAGTCTAACGTCCCGACAGAAAAAAGACAATTAGGCAACACTTCGAGGGTAGGATGTTTTATTTTTAATTTACTCCATCAAACACCTTGCCTGGGTGAAGAGCATCTGTTTACAGGCAGTGACAGGCAGGCCCGTTTCGGTGTGGTGCTTTGTTCCACGTGCTGCTTTTGGCAGTGTTGCTACCACCCGCCACGGGCCATCTTCTGCTTGGGTGCAGGCAGAATTTGTCTCTTGCAGTCAGACAGGGCTTTAAAGGACAACGTGTTCTCCTAGCCACATACACCTGTGAACAAGGGCATTAATTATTCCTTGTCCTTTGCTGACGGGAGTGTGGAATTTGGGCCCAGCACCAGTGCTGTTGGCTGCTGCCTTCCAGTGATGCTCCGAGGGCATTTCTGAGAGCACAGAAAAGGATGTTTGAGGGGCTGTGCCTTGAGCCCTGGGCTCCACAGGGCTGGATGCTGGCTTGTAGAGGTGTGCTCTCCCTGTTGATGGGTCTTGGGCAGGCTGTCCTCTAAATCCCAGCCTAACCTTCCGAAAGCCCCGGCTGCACGGCAGGAGGTAAGATGACACCTGAAATCTGAGCACTGTGGTATTTTGTTAATGATTATAACGTTGTTAATAACAATCGGCGGTAATGCTGTTTGCGTTGCAGCAAAGCCCAGATGGCCCAATAAAAACCACCAGAGCTCCGGGGCAAACCACATCTTGGTGACTTGTTAACATCTTCAGATCACTTACAGCTTGCAGGCACTTTCTCTTCTGATCCATTTGTAGGATTTTATGAGTCTCTTCACTGTTCAGTATGCTTTAATGATGATTTAGGACCAAGTTAGTTTTCTTTTTCTTTTTTTGCTTTGTTTGTTTGTTTTTTGAGTTCCCAAGGAATTGTTGTTGAACAGAGGGATATTGAACACCTACACCCATGGTTTCAAGGGCTTCCACGCACCACAGGGGCTCTGACAACACCACTAAGTGCTGTTACAATTCATGTCTTCAGCCCACAAGATCACGCTGATGCTTTATCCCGCGGTTCTAATTAACTTCCAGTTAATAGAGAGTGCTTAATTAAAATAACAGATTGCTGTTCAATAGTAATATACCTTGTTCCTCTACTGCCTCGTTTTCCCTTTCTCTCAGCCTTTGGAAAATTTGAGGACCATTTAATGAAGTTTGAATTTTTAGAGGAAGAAAAATCCTTGTCAGGATGTGTTGATAATGGTTTAGTTTGGGGTAGTTCAGTTTGCTTCGGCTAACGTGATTTCTTTTTGAGGAAATACTGCCTGCTGGAGCATATTCATTCTTTTTGTGCTGTTACAGCATTAGAAAAGAAGAATGGGATCTTCCTTGAAATCCTGACTTCTTGCTGGAGGCGGATATTTCAGGTTGATCAAGATCTGGAATAAGCAGTCACTAAAGGCACAAACAGACTCTTGGGAGCACAGGCTCACAACTGTAGCCCTTCGCTCTTGTGGCTGGTGGAGATGATCTAGTAGAAACCTGTTTGATTTTGTACACTGCCTACTGAGTATGTTTTGCATGGTAGAAAATGGTTTGGGGTGCTCTTGATCCACATGACAGCATTTCTGGGACAGTTGTTGGTGAAGATGAAGGGGAGAGCAACATTAACCGGGCAGAAAACCCTGGAGAGATGGGCCAAAGCTGAAGGTCTTCATCAGCACCACACCTTCCAGGCGAGCCAAAGCTAGGCAGACAGGCAAACCGTTGTACCGAAGGCTTACAGATCCCAAAGCCATGTTTACCCAAAGCAGCTTGAAATAAAACTAACCAGGATTCATTCTGGATGAGTGGTCAGATTCACGGTGTAAGCTTTGGAGTCAGGGTGATGTTTTCGGTTTTTGCTAGGACTGCATGAGATTATTAAGAGTCCTGAGAATGGAACGGAGACATATCAAGTCATTTTAATGGTATTTTTTTAATTATCAGTTTGGTTTCCAAATGTCCAAGTTAGCTGACCATGTTGAAGGCAGATAATGGATATGGCCTCAGGCTTCTCTGGAAATACATGTGAATTTTGATTTGCCTGGCTGTATGTTGGCATCTGAAGGTCATGCTTTCATCATCTTCAGGTGCGCATTTGCAGGGATGGAAAACCCAATCTGTTTGGGGTCATTACACATCTAATTTCTGACTTGCTGCTTCAGATGATGAACCCTTGTTTCTCCTATTACTTTTTATGAAAAAAAAAAATATATATATATATTCAGGCACTGTCTTTTGCACACATGTATGGGGGAAAAATTGTCTCCTTCAATAAGAATCAAATGATTTTTTTCTCTGTGCTGGCACACAGGAATAAAGGGTGGCTTCTAATTTTTAATGCTCTCATTTTGGGTACCATAATCTCTCTTAGATGAATAGATAGTTAGGCAATTTGCTGCTAGAATTTTTTTCTATTAGACCTGTGCTTCTGAAGCACTGTCGTATCTATATATTCCATATATCAGGAATATATAAATATTTCAGGTCAGAAGTGGAATCTAATCTGTGTTTAAATCTGTGTAATCCTATTCTTAGTCAGAGGGGGGAAAAAAAGAAAAACATTGATGTCAGCAGAGGATTTTCTCAGGATTTATACCTGTTTAATTTAGATCAGAAATTGGCCTTTGTGTCTGGCATTATAAAATACTTAATGCATTTATGCACTGGGCACCATATGGTCTGTGCCCAGCTCTAGCGAGAACAGCGATGCTGCTGCTTTGCTCCGCACGTGACCCAGCAGGTCCTGTGAGGGCATCTCCGCTCTTGGGGTGATGGGACCAAGCAACCACACACAGGATTATTATAAAAATAATCAGATATGACCTTGAGGCTGTGGGCAAGCTGCTGTGGTGAGAAGATGCTGGTCTCCCTGTGATGCCAGGGGTCTGGCAGCCCCTGCCTGTACCGCATATTTTGGGCTGCTCAGGGAAGATGCTTGGGGCTGGATTTAGCTTTTTGCACAGACTGTCCGCTTTCATGAGTGACACAGGATTAATAGTGGTGAGAGCACCAAGATGTTTGTGCTTCCCGAGCCAATCTGTTGCTTGCAAGCAAGGCAGAATGAAGACTCTTCAATCTGACTGACCTTGTTAATAAGAAGTCTGTGCCTTCAGTCTGTGCATCACTGCAGGCATGGCAGAACAGTATTTTTCTGGAGGTCTCTCGAATTTTTTAGGAATCTTTTTTCTCCTAAAGAAAGAACCAAAGCTTCTTCTCTCCAGGCCAACCTCCAGCACTCACTGATTTTCCCAAGCCCATTAATTTAAACAGTGTCACGCCTCTCTCAACCTTTCTCCTTTATCTTGTTTTGCTCATGCCACTGTGAAAGAAATTGCTGAAGCGTCTCACTGGGTGTAATCTTCCTGTGTATCAAATGAGGAGAAATCTGCTTGGGGCTAGCTGCTGAGGCGGCGGGGCAGCCTGGAGATGAGATGCCCATGGCTGCTGGAGGTGTGGGAGCGCGCTGCCCCCCTCCCAGTTGGGATGCTTCTGCGCTGGGGCTTGCTGCCTTGTCTGCTTTGTCTCCAAAGCTATGAAAACTTGATTGCATCAAAGCATAATGCTCCATGCATAAATCTAACCTCTCAATTTCCATGTCTTAGTGGTTTTTGTTGCTGTTGTTGTTTTTCCCCTCATTTGTTTCCAGTGGTCCATCTATGACAGGTGGGGAGACTGGTAACATGGTTGCCTTGCCGGCACAGGTTAAGAATTTGCTTTCTAACTGCTGGGTATGAAACACTGTGCTGGTTAAATGTCCCCGACCTGGAAGGGATCTGAGCTGCCAGGGGTCTGAGCCCCGCAGTGCCCTTTGGGACAGCACACACTTCTCTGGTCACTGCTTTAATTTCTGCATGTAGTTTGGCTACTTGGAGCTCTGCTTTGATTAGATCTGTTTAATTAGAAAACAAATGATTGGACATGCAGAAAAAAAAAAAGTCCTTTGTATAATTGATTTGCTGTTGTGAATGCCACAAAGTGCTGCTTACCAGGAGAAAGCCACACAGGAGTTTGTAAATTGTTTTTGCCTCTTCTCAGTTGTCTGCACATGCTCCAGCTGGAGCACGGGCTGCCCTTGCAGCAGGATGAGGAGGGGAGATGGTTTTCCAAAGAATGTTCCCGTGAATTGGTGGTGGTTTCCCCTGTGAAGCAGCAGGTGGATACGTGCATGGCTAGGATTTGGCCACACGCTCAGTTGGTTCAGATTGCTGATGCAGCTGGGCATCCACAGAGGATGAAGGAGATGCTGGGAAATGAGTTTCCCATGCAAGTTGGAGCCTGGTGGAGATTAAATTGATAAATGTGAAACCACCATGCTTTGGGGGTTATTTGTTAGAGAATATTCTGTAAATAAGCTGATGGCAGACATATAAATTGGGTCAAGGTGTTCTGCTTGATGTCTAACCTGAAGGAGAGCACAGATGAAAAACCAGAGGCCAATTCCTGCTTGCCATTTGTCCCCTCTCTTGGAGCTGTGAGGTTCCACTTGCCTTGCAGGTAGCTGATGGAGGAGGCTGGAGAAGTTATATTCTTTGTGCCCACCCGCTGCTGTGTGCTGGGATTTGTCTGCCAGCTCTGAGGTTGGGGCTGGGGCCAGTGCCTGGGGGGAGGCTCTGGGGCTGGGGCCCTGGGCCCAGCATGCCTGCAGGCGGCATAAGAGGCACTCAGCACCATGATGCTGGGAACTGCTCAGCCACATCTGGCCTGGGGCTTTCAGGGGATGCAGATGCTGCATGGTCCCAGCTAAGCAAGATGCTTCTGCAGATAGCTTAAGAAAATGTTGTGAGTTACGTCTTCCTGGCTATTTCAGGGCTGCTAATATGCTCAGTTAAAGGAGGAATTTATATTTGAAATGCCAGCTTAAACTTTACTGTGCGCATCGGTCATAAATCATAAATATCTTGCTGTCATGCTCTTCACAAGAACTTGTGTGGAAGTGTCAGTGCAGAGGCAGAGGAAGGCAAAGGGCGTTTTGGCTGGATCCAGTGCCTGGGCTGATGCCGTCCAGGCAAACTCAGGGGTCAGAGGCAATTGCCTGGTGGCGTAGCAACAGGCAAAGCTGTCAACCGGATAAAAGCAATTTGATGTGACGAAAGCTGGGAGGAGAGGAGGGAAAGCTCAAGCAGGAGCCAATTTCTGGAGTGATGGCATCAGGCTGATGGCAGTCGTGGTTGTGTGGTCGTGCCCAGCCTGGCCCTGGGGTACGATCCAGCCCATCCTGTGCAGGAGCCCCATGGGGAATGGGGAATGGCAGCTGCACTGGTCCCTGCCCCAGGGCTAAGCTTCCCTGAGCACACAGGCTGCCTCCAGTTTGATACGGATCACTTAGGATCAATGCATCGATAAGCAGGAAGCATAGAAATGTTTGATTTACATCACAGTGCTTGTCCTCAAGAATTCAACCATTTTAATGGACATGAGTGAATCTAATTTTCTTTTATATTTCAGCATTTCTACTAGAAAGAGATATTTTTTTTAAAGAAGCGTTTCTGATTCCAAATGCATCCCTCAGTAAAGAGCAGCTGCAGAAGGAATTGGTTTGACCTCTGCTTCCTTAATTGCTTTTTGCTCTGTGTTGGCCTGGAAATGGATGTTGCTATTGTGTAAATTACTGCAATGGTGGAAAGAGAGCTGATGAGATCAGGTGTGTGGCTTCTGTCAGTGAAATAGGCTTCTTAACTGGAAAGCAGTGCCTACCTGTCCGTGACCAGAGGCTGGGTCACTCTGAAAGACCCACGTGGTAATTACCACATCGTCTGCTTCCGAGCAGCCCCACAGAGTTACCGGGAGCACATTAGTCTGAAAGCTCCTCTGAACTCCCTTTTGGCCACTGGAAGGCAGTGCTCAGACCTCAGGCAGTGCGGCTCAGCCCGCTCATGGCCTACCCACGGCCTGGAGCAGCGCCCAGCTGCTGGCGTGTGGGACCGGAGCTGCAGGGGCTCCTCTGCCTGGTGCAGGAGGTGAAGAGGAAGAGCCAGGGCTTTCCCCCTCCTGAGGTGGTGGCCGGCACATGCCAGTTGGTGGTTGGGGAAACAGTTCCTTGTTTGTTTGACTGAGAAAAGTGCTGGCTGCAAGAGGAGCAAAGAACAGGAGTGGGTTGTTCCAGCCCACTGTGCATTGAGTTCGACCAACGGAACCGGGCTCTGCTTTCAGTTTTCCTCACCTGGCTTTGTGGGCTTTGCAGTTCTGCTTTCTGAGCCGTTCTTGGAAGAACCAGTGACAGCAACAGGGGAAATGGTGCTCTTGAGTATGGACAAAGGGCTTATTTTTGCGATGGTACTGTCAGCACCTGCTCCTGGGTAAGGTCCATGCGGGAGCTCTGTGTATCTGAACTGTAAGTAAACTTGCTCAGCAAACAATGGCCTTTTTGAGAGCGGAATAAAGCAATTAACCTCCAAGAAAGGCATGTCCTAGAATTTTAAAGGTTTGTGGATTTGGACTGTGGGCACACAAATGGCAGGTCATCTTTTGGGAAAGCTGCCATGGGAAACTGCAAGTCTGTAAACCTGTGTGGGATATAGTGCTGCTGCTTACGGTCCGCAGATGTGTTGTGAATAAGCATTTGGCCTTGAAAAACATCTCCTCTGTTCTTCAGCAATAGGTCTACCTCTGTGGTATCTAAATTAGTTAATGATAGAAGCAATGACTCTTGTATAATTAGCACATTAATACCCTGAAGGAATCAGCATGCTAATTACCCAACAGGATGAGATTAGAGGTCACATTCTCCAGTAGAGATGAGGGGATGAGTCCTATGGATTCAAACAGCTCCATTTGAAATGTAAAAAGCCTTCTCTGTTTAACAGGTAACACTTCTAGCGAGGTGCTTTACATTATAAGAATTCAAAATACTTGGGTCAATGGTAAAATAAACTGTCCCAAAATGAGGAGCTGTAACACACCTTCTCAATTTACAGTACTGACATGGATTATTTGTGAAGAATCAGTATGCCTGGGATACTTTGCCACTGCTAATTTAAACTGAGTAATTGGTGGCTTTAAGACTTCATGGTTTGATTTGGTATCATCTCCTAGGATTAAGCTTCATCTTCTTTCATGCTTGAAATAAAGAAGAGGAGAAAAAAAAATAACACGAGGAAAAAACATAAGGAAGATATGGGGTACTTCTATGTGATTTTATCATAATATTTGTTTTCACTAGGATAATAAATCATAGCAGGTCATTTAGCATAGTCATGCTAGCTACATTTGTGATCTATTGCCTTGTAGTAGAGCTCATTAATAACTCTGGCAGGCTGCATGCTGGTTGGGAATGAATGGCTTAAGGTTCCTCACCACATTCGTAGAAGATGGCCTTTCCAAAGAGCACAGAGCTGTCCCCTGGACACTGGCACTTGGAGGTGTGCTCAGAGAGTTGATGGCATCGCCTCGAGAAAACTGATGGTGGCAATCTGGGAAGACATGGACTTCCTGATGTGGGGAGGTACCTCCTGAAAATGGTCTGAGTTGTAATGCAATGTTTTTATTGCATTAACTTGGAGAATTGCTGGGGATGTGTGAAGGTTTTGCTTGCATGGCCAAGAGCATTGTGGTGTAAAGACAGCTGAGCTAGTGGCAAGTGGACTGGCCGTGATGCTGGACATGCCATGGCGGCACAGAGCAGCCTGCATGGCTCCTGTGTCCATGAAAGCACCATCTTTGATGTTGCCAAAAATATCCCCAGGTTATTCGATGAGCAGAGCATCTCAGCCCTTAAACTGCACGTGTCAAAGCTGTCAGAAGGCATGAAGTGAGATGCAAGCTTGCACAGTTTTATTTCAGGACTGCACTAGCAGGCAGCACCTGAGTCACCCAGAGCAAGGTCCCATCCTGGTACAGCAGCTTGCAGTCAGCACTTGCATAAGGATGGAGATGGCAGATATGCTAGGTAGCATATTAAAGCAATATTAATTAATCACAGGATATATTATGATAGCAAATGCACCCTTAAATAGGGGTCAGGTGCTTGCTGCTCAGTGACCTGCCTGCCTAGAAGGGTGCATTTGGTACTGCCATGAGGGATCCTGGATTTGGCTCTGCTGGCAGTGCTGGAGGGGCTCTGTGCCAGTGCCCACCTTTGAACCTCCTCTGGCTGCACAAACCTGCATGGATTTTGGAGCCCCTGCAGACATTTGTTCTTAAAACTCCCCCTCTTTCATGGGAAAGGTTTTTAATCTTTAATATTCTAGCCAGTGCCTGTGGATATCCTGGCTTCAGCTTTTGCAGACTTTTGGTTCAACTTTCTAATGATGTGAAGCTTTATTTTTCAAAACACAAAGTGCTTTTATGCCTGTCCAACAGGAGTGCGCAGCATTTGCCAGGATCAGGCCCGTAATTATAGTTTGCGGCTGTCTGCAAGCTTTTGTTCCGCGAGGCTGGGCTAATACAAAGGACGGGGCGTTAGGCTTGCATCTCTCCCTTGGTTACTTCCCTGGACTTTTAACAAGTGATAATTATGGAAAATTGGTTCTGTATAAACATCCTGCTGACAGCCTGTGTGTGTGTGATTCGTGTCTTTAATTTGGGAATGATATGATTATCATTAGAAGGAGTCATTAACGTTTGCGTTTGGAGGATGACAAGGATGTCATGCTCCAGAGGGTGATTCTTGTTCATTCACCCAGGTCTAGGCTGTTCCGCGTGTTTCAGCATCCCAGTGTGCCTGGACAAAGATTCCGGCTGTTCTTCAGAAGGTGTAATTGGTCACCATGTTCTTGCTAAATACCACCCTGGATTTGTGGGCCCTATTTATTTGAACTGTATTTTAACCTGTAGTACAGCTTCTCTTATTGCTTCCAAACTGCTCAGTGGGTCTTTTGGATGATTTTGAGGTGCTGAGCTACATGCTGAAAATTATGGTGTCCCGCCATCCGTGTGTGGCAGGCAAGATGCTCACTGTTAAGGGTGGATTTGGTCTTGGAGAGGCCACGGGAGCCGTGCAGCGCTGGGGTGGCACGGCCACAGGAGATGGCCATCCTCGAGCAGGCAGGGCTCAGGGTGGATGTGTGGTGCACTGACCTTGACCTGTCCCTGTTTCTGCTTCCTGCAGTGTATGGGCACAACGTGAAGAGCAGCAATGACTTCATCGGGAGGATCGTCATCGGCCAATACTCCACAGGTGCCCCCGAGTCCAACCACTGGCGCCGGATGCTCAACGCGCACCGGACGGCCGTGGAGCAGTGGCACAGCCTGCGCTCCCGGGAGGAGTGCGACCGCGTCTCCCCGGCATCCCTGGAGGTGACATGAGCTGTGGCACCAGCGGCAGCCAAACCGAGCAGGCGGACGAGGTGGGGGAAAAAACCCCAACCACCAAAACACCCAACCTCACACCCACCCCACAGCAGCTCCATTGGACTGAAGCAGCTGCCGGTACCCGCCTGGCTGCACTGGCCTCTGTGCAAACCTCCGCAGCACCAACCATGTCCCACCGGGTCCCATGCCAGCAGCTCCCCTGGGGCCACCAGTGGCCTGGCCAGCTGGACCTGTTACTACCCGCGTCCGGCTCCGCTGTTTTTTAGCGATGGAGAGCATCATCCAGAGCAGGGCGGGCTGCAGGCGGAGGTGCCGCTGGACATGCCGAGATGGGGAAGAGTTTTGAGTTGCCTCTGCTCTCCTTATGGTCCAAATCCATGACTTGTCCTCTCGGAGATATACGTACCTGTGTGCTCTCGTTGGTGAACGTGGTAATTAGGCTAGGATGTTTTTTTAAATGGTAGAAGCTGTGGTGAAATCGACTCTGGCTCCAGTTTTGTCCTTGTACTTGTTTCAACAGAATTAAGCTCCTGTTAGTACGTGCCAGGCACACGCAGTCCCGTGCACGCGGGTCTGTTGTACCGTCAGCAGTGAGGTCTGCCACTCTCCATAGCAGTCTGTGTGTGTCAAGTAGATACCGTGATGATATAGCGAAGTAAACGTCTCCAGTAGCACTTATACTTTCCAATACTTCCCTATGTTGTGCAAAAGAAACCTGCTGTGGGGACTTTTGCAGTTAAGAACACCCCAAATGCACAATTTTAATTCCCTGACAGACTGCAGTGGCTCTTTCTGTGTTGTGTGTGTTAACCGAGGTAGTTTTCGAGGTCACCACGTGAACTTAGCTGCAGTCAGGCTGTCCTATTGGTTGCTTCTGTACATTTTTTTTCCCACAGCATATTGTCTGGTATGATGCAGATTGTATATTTATTGAAAATAAAAATCTATTTAATTGTGCCATGCATGCTGAGATGGTACTTGTTGGCAGAGTTCATCGTTGTGTTGAGTTCAGTTACGTCCATGGCACAAGGAAAGCTGGAAGGTTGGAGTTCACCCCTTCCTACTGCAGATGATCCTGGAGTTATTTAGGGGAAACTGGGGCAGAGCTGATGACCTGATGGCCAGCCCAGCGCCTTGTTCCTGTGGGGCAGGGCTCCTGGCCAGAGTACATACACCTGAAGCACAGGGGTCTGACACATGTCTGCATGGGGCTGTGGGTTTGTACTCTGCAGGAGTGGGCCCCAAGTTATTATATAGTTTTAAAATTGTTTTATTTATCAATGGTGGGTCTGCGTGAAAATCCATTTCTTGCTTACAGCTCATTCACAAATCAAACTACAGAAGGATGTCACCTGCAAGACAGCAGGGCTCAACACAGGACTTTCTGTATCTTCATTTTGGAGGAAGAACCCCATCAGCTGTCTGACAGCCAGTGCAAACATCAGTGCTCTGCAGCTGGGGAATAGAGGCACCCAGCTCCGTGCTGGAGCACAGAGATGCTGCACAAGGAGATCTTTCTCATGGCACATGTGCAGGGTGACATCGGATGGAGCCAAACCCCTTGGGAGCTGTGAGCCCCTGTGTCTGTTTTCTGGTATTTGAGTACCCACTGTCTTTGAATGTTGTTGAACAGAAGCTCTTCAGCAGCAGCCATGATGGGTTTGAGCAGGGAAGGGATGATTCGGGTGCATGTGGTTTCCTCCAAGAAATGTCCTTGCCTCCCTGCCTCAAGAAGCCATCTCGCAGCAGCTCCAGGGCAGAGCACCATGCATCCCCAGGCACAGGGTGGCAAAGGGCCGTGGTGGCCTTGCTGTGGTGCCATCACTCACATGCTGCAGCTGGGGAAGCCCCCGGCTGCCCACCTGTGAGGCACAGCTGCAATGCCTGGATCCCTCCCGGCTGCTCCCCAGCACAGCTGGTGTGTTGGCAGCCCCAGCTGCAGGGACAGTGGCTGCCACTGGGCTGCCCGTGGGTGTCCTTGCCGAGCTTCTCTGCCACAGGTGATGGATTTCAGTTCTGGTCTGTCTCTGTGAGTTAAAGGTAATTCTGCAGGTGAAATTCCTCTCCTGTCCCACAGCAAGGGCAACAGCAAATCCTTCTCTTCTCTGGCTTTCCTCCCAGCTCACCTCATTGCTAAATCACGGTGCAGAGGGAGCCCTGGGCAAGCACACTGGAGGATGCTGACCTGTTCCTGCAGCCTGCAAAGGCTCAGACAAGGGCTGGTGGTTTCAGCAGTCACTGGCCTCACTATTCTTCCACCTGTCATCTATGGGCAGCAGCACGAGCTTTGTGCATCCACTGAAGACGACTGGAGACCCACCATGTGCTTTGCTTAAGTGCTGGAGATGGAAACTTTGAGTGAATTAATGTGTACCAGAGTTTTGTTCTATAGTTTGCTGATAATTGCCTGTAATACCAGCTTTATCTGGGAGTTGTGCACAGCTGAGAAAGGAGAAGGCACATGATGGTCTTCTAATGCTAAGTCTGAACTCCTTCATTTGTAGTAGTCTGGTGTATCAATAGACCTTTCCTTGAGCAGTATAGTTTTGGATCAGTATATGGAACTACAAATGAAAGGGGGAAGGAGTTCTCTTAAAATGTTTTATTTAATGCAAAGAAAATCTAATATAGGATCTCATGAGCTGCTGGCTCTGGATTAAGTCTGGATACTTTACTGAAAGCTTTGGGGCATCCCAAATTCTTTCTACTTGAATCCTGCCTGTAAAAACAGGAGTCATCCCACCTCAAGTCCCAGAAAAACTTGAAAATGTTAATCTGTAGCTGAGAATAAAATGTGAATGGCACTGACTGTGTTCCCAAGCAGCTCATTCAGTGCTGGCTGAAGGCAGAAATTGGAAGTGGAGCTGGACCACGGCTTTTCATAGCACACATGTGCTGCAACTAGAGAAGGACTTTACACAAGATTTTCAAAAACTGAAGTTTATTTCCAAATACAGTTCTGACCATGGAAAGGAGATGTGGAAGAGCCTCCGTCCCATCGCTGTTTGTAGCTGCAGACTGTGTGATGTTACAGGGCTGCACGAGCACGGTGGGGGCAGCGTGTGAGCGAACGGAGCAGGCTTTCTCCTGCGACATCACCAAAAAAAGGTAAAGAAGGTGCAAAAAGAGGTGGCAACGGATTAAAAAATGAGAAATAAAAGCCATGAAAACCATCCCCGCCTTGATCCTGGGGGGGGGGGGGGGGGGAGAAACCCACAAAAAGCTTCTCTGCCTCACTCCTAGGGTGGAGAAACCCACGAAAAGCATCTCTGCTTCGCTTCTGGGGCGGGGGGGATCCACGAAAATCATCTTTCCGCCCCCGCTCGAGGGCCGTGGAGGGCGGAGGGCCGCAGCGGGGAGGTGCGGGGCGGTCCCTGCCCGCAGCCGCCCCCTGCCCGCAGCCGCCCCCGTCCCGCCGCGGAGCCGCCCGGTGCCGCGGTGATGGGCTGGGGCCGCGCCGTGTGCGCGCTGCTGGCCGCCGCGCTGCTGGCCGCCGGGGCTTTCCCCCAGACCAACATCAAAATCAGCCAAGGTGAGTGCAAAGCGCCCGGAGGGGGTTTAATCCCGCACCGCCCGTGCAGGATGGGGATGGCCCCTTAGGGGGGGGTTTAGGGGTCTCGGAGGGGCGGCAGCTGGCTCGCCGGTTTGTCTCGCTCCAGAAATCTCAGGCTTGCCTCGAAATCAACTTTCTTCTTCTCCTGGGTGCCCCAAGCAGCCCTGCTATCTCCCTGGACGCTGAGGCTCTCTCTGCTGGCTTTGTGTGCAGGCAGCTGGGCTTTTGCCCATAGTGATGCGAGCTGGTGTGCCAGGGTGCCAGAGGAGCACCTCCTGTCCCTGAAAAAAGGCCACCGATGTGAGATTCCCTCCCCATTCCCCGTTTTTTCCTGGGCTGGTTGTAAACCTGGAGCATGGTGTGGCGGCAGCCGCTCTGTGTCACTTTGGTTTCCTGCAAACTTTCTGATGGGGCCAGGGGGAGCAGGAACCTGTGATCATTGCACGGTGCACCCTGTCACGTTTACGGCTGATGCGAGCAGAAAGGGACCCTTAAGTGTCATTCAGAGAGTTTGTGAGAAAAAGGAGCAATAGAGCCTGGGTTTCCTCCCAGCCAGCCAATCAACGGGAACTTCACCAGCACTAATTAAGGAGGAAAAATGCAAGATAACTCCTATCTGTTACTGTGGGCTGCAGGGGGGCGGCTGTGGCAGCCTCGTATCTCCAAATGGATGTGGCAGAAGATTTTAATCTGTAGAGACAGCTTGGTTTTGTTACAGAGATTTAAAAAGCAAAACACTCTCTGCGTGAAGGGGAGTCACTTTCCCAATGTGCTTCAACAGCTGTTTAAAGTTTTACTTGGACATTTGTAACATGCGCTTAAAAACCCACTTCAGGGTGTGTAAGGTACCGTCGGGTCATTAAATGGTCTCCGTGTCCATCAGTGGCTGCCCTCCCCTCCAGCTCCCTGCATCCCCCAGACACAAGGAGACCAAAAACCCTCCATGAGCTGCTTGTTTTGAATGTGGCCACTGAGCATGAGGTTTTTTTATCTGTTAAGGAAAGATCTGTGTTACAAATGGCACAAAGGTGGGGCTCTTTGTCAGTAACGAGCATGGTGTCAGTGTTAAGGATGTGCTCCTAAAGCCCTTGGTGACCTGAGGCATCTCAGTATCACACAGTAGCACTGTCTTAGCCTCTGCTACATGCTCCTGCCCATCAAACTCCTCTTATTCTTTGGTTTTAGTCAATAAGGAGGATGTGGGCTCTGCCTCATTTGGCATAGTGACCCCTATCCCCAGCCATGCTTCAGCTGGAGCCGTCCTGGAGGGTCCTGGGCTGCCTGGTCCCGGCCCTGTAGTCTCAGTTTCCCCTCTGACCACCAGTCAGCAGCTCCAACACAGGGTAGCTTTCTCTTTGAGGTCAGAAGGCAGCATCAGCTTACAGATGTGCCAGGAGGGGTGTTTTAAGACCATACACGTCAGTGAGGTCTCTCCTAGAACCTACAAGCTTTTGGTAAGCCATCAGCTGCTGACCTGGTCCTACCCACTGTCCAAAGCGCTTCGGTGGAGCTGCATCCCCCCAGGGGTCTTCCCTGCACGGGCATCTCTCACCAGCCCTGTCCTGGCCCCAGCCTTTGTCTCTCCAAGCTACTGGCTGCTGGAGAAGCAGCACGCAGCCTTGGCATGGAGCTGGTAGGGAGAAGCCTGCCCTTCGCCTTTGCTGCTGAGTCGGGGAGTCGCGCAGTCAGTGCTTTGCTTCTTCAGTAGCATCCCGGGACACAAAGGCTGATGGAACTGCCTGGGGTTTTCTCCCTCAGTGATTTGTCACTGGAAAGCAGCCATTCGGGGAAGTGAAACTTTCTGCCAGAGCTTTGTCAGACTCTACACAGCTCTGACACGGGATTTTTCCTGTTAGGGGGATCCTGGAGCCTCTGAGCTGGGTTTCAGCAAATCACTAAATAGGAAGAATCCAGTTGTATTGGTACCAAAACACATTCAGAGAGCACAGAGCTCTTTTCCTGACCCCAAATTCCTGTTTTCCAGCTTTTCTGGGTAAGTATTATCTGCCTGACACAGATCTTATCTTCAGCCAAGTGTGGACAACCATTTTGCCACTGATGCATTTAAACACATCCCTGGCCATAAAACTGCTGCACTGCAAAAGGCAAAGGAAGGACGGAAGGATTCGTGCCCTCATTTTCTGCTAGAAATTTGGGGACAAAGGGATGGCAGGGACATGGTCCCATGGGTGGTGGCTTTGCTGCAGGTGTGGCTCCAGCCCAGAGGAGCTGATGCTGCCGAGGGCAATGTTTTGCTGGGACGCTTAAAGGTGAGAATCTGGTCTGAATATCCCCCCAGTGCTTCCCCCATTTCTTTTTTCATCAAATACCACTATCAGCTGCTGGCTTAGGTTATGAAGTTTTCCTACAGAGCTGTGAGTATGCTCATACACACATGCATACAATTTCTTATGGCTTTCCTGCTAAAAATAGCCCCTGCAGTTCCCAGATCAGGGCAGCACCCCCAGTTGCTGCTGCCTGTAAATGTAAGAGCAGAAGTTCTCCTCCAAAGAGAGTGCCAAAGCCTCTGATCCTGACCCGACAGAGAGGATGCTAATTAAATGCTGACCTCCCTTCTTTTCCTTTTTGGTATATTTAACCTTAAATTCCTTCAGGCACCTCTGGTTCGTTGAAGCTCATCAAATTAATGCTACCTAATGGGAAGCAGCGCAGAATAACAAAGGAGGACTGTCTCCATCTCACGCTAGGTTTTGGCTACTCAGGACAAGGAGGGGGGTGCTGGGGGCCTGCTGTGATTCACAGTGCCATGGGAAGGCAGGGAGCCGCTGGCTTCAGCCCCGTGAATTTTACCACCATGCTGCTGGAGGTGAAGAGTTCGTCAGGGCTTTTTACACCTCTATAAAAGAGCCAGTTGCTGGTGGTGTCTGTCTGCTGCAGCCCCGTCCCCTGGATATGGCGCTCTGCCCCTGCCCCGGGCTGTTGGCGATGGGGACAGGGGCCCCTGGCCAGTGCCATGCCGCAGGAAATCGCATCAGCTTGTGGCATTCCTGGTCCTGCTCTGTTGGCACACCACCAATAATTCGCTCTTCTGAGGGCTGTTCTAAGGTTTTTCCAGAGAAAGGCTGGCTGGATATGGTTCTGAGTCCCGCACCACCTCTGAGCTGCCTTTGGCTTTGCCACGCTCCTCTAAAGCTGCTCCCCTTGCTTCTGACCAGGTGTGCCTTGGCGTTACTCCTCAGAGGCTGTGCAGCCCCTCTGAGCTGCCCAAAGCCACAGCACCTGCAGGGAGTGCAGCAGGGGGATGAAGTGGGGCTGCCTCGGGATGTCAGGGGAACAGAAGTGCGCTTTGCCTTTGTGGCTTGTCTGCTGTGTGCTCTAAAGCAGCTTCAGGAGGGGTGTTTGGGAACGGCTCAAAGAACCTGTATGAAAGAGCTGATGATACATGAAATTATCACTTGGAGCTGCTGGAGAAGAGTTCAGCTCCACTCAGCTTTGAATTCATCTAATTTCTCCTTTTTCTCCCTACCAACATTGCCTTCACTGCTGCTACATTGAATGTGGCTGTTGGCAGGGATTCACTCTGCCCACCCATGACCCGCAGTCACAGCGATTTCCCCCCAGGCCCTTCAACACCGGAGGCCCTTCAGCAGCGCCCTGACCTCTTTGGGCTTAAGTCTGTTACCTGCTTGGGTAGCTCAGTGGCATCTGCCTCTCCCAAGGACTCGGTGTGCCCTAACTCCTGCTCCCAGCACCGCAGTCGCTCTGGCAGGATCCGGTGGGGATGCAGAGGCTGGCTCTGGAGGAACTGGTGACACCCCAAGGCTTAAAAACCAGGAGCTACAAGGGTTAAACCCATTTACTACATGATTTTGGGGACCCTGCATGTGTTAGTGTTTGTTGGGGCATGGTGTGTGTTGTGTCCTCCCTTCTGCTCAGAGGAAGCTGGCAGAGGGACGCGTTAACGCTGCTGCAGTGTTTATATTATGCAAAGGCCCCAGAAATGCCTCCTGTGCCCCCAAAATAGCCTCATTGGGGGGAGCTCGCCAGTCCTACCAAAGAGCCATCATAGCTCTGTGGGGCCCCAGCTCTTATCTCCCAGGGAGGCAGATAGAGCTGCACCACTCCCTGCAGCCTCCACGGGGCTATTTTTGGTCCGAAATCCAAGGCGTGCCTACATGCACGGCTGCCGCCAGGCCAGGACATGGGGGCGGTAAGGGGGGTTGCTGGGGGGGAAGATGCGATCTGGTCTTCTAGGAGGTGTGAGCAGGAGGGCAGTATGTGGATGTGACCCTGCAGCCCCAGCGCCAGCTCTGTCCTAGCACAGGCCCCAGTGCTGTCTGATGGAGGCGAGAGCAGCCCTTATCTTGTTATCTGCAGTAGCACAAGTGAGCGCCTTCATTTAAAGCACCCCCTGCCTGAAGCCACATCAAACAGGTTTGCATTGCAAGCCTCCTGATTTTCCTAGGCAGACAGTAAATTTCGAAACTCGTGGCTGTTGCAAAATTTCTTTGGGTTTTAGCTAACTTACACTTGGCTTCTGCAAAACCTGCTTTTTTTTTTTCCACGTATATGGCATTAGTTTGTTGGTGGGGAGCAGGGCTGGGTGCTGCTTCTCCCGTAGCACCTGCATCCTGCATGTTCTCTGCTCTGCCCCAGCCCTGCCAGAGCCCGTGCACGCCTACTCCTGCCCTCTCTTCTGGACAGAGTATGAAGGCCACTGCTACCGGTACTTCCCCATCAACAAAACCTGGGCTGAAGCCGACCTCTACTGTGCTGAGTTCTCCATTGGCATCAGATCAGCGAAGCTGGCCTCCATTCACAGGTGAGAGCCACGGGCACATCCTCCTCCTGGGGAAGCAGGGACGCAGGCATGGTGCCACCAAGGCAGCACAACCTCTGTGCAACAGCTGGGGCAGGCCCGATGCCTTGGGCATGCAAAGATGGTGTAGAAAATGCCTTTTGCTGCACTGGCAGGAATTCCCCAAATTCCCTCCAAAGTCCGTTTTTTATCCTTGAAAAAGGGGTAGAGATCTAACACGATTACACATGCTCCCTCTCCCTCACCCTACACACCTTTGGCAAAGACCCAGCCCCAACTCACTAGCAATCACAACACAGAGGCCTGTTTGTCCAGACCTGGGGTGGAAATGAGGGGCATGTCCATGACCCTTTGCCTGCCATAACCTCTTGACTGCTGTGTTTTGTGCTGTTTTGCCAGCTGGGAAGAAAATGTGTTCGTGTACGACCTGGTGAATAGCCGTGTGCCCGGCATCCCCACTGACATCTGGACAGGGCTCAACGACCTGCGGCAGGTGAGCTCCCCCTGCCTCTGCTCCTGCAGCGGCCCTGGGCATCACCTGTAAAATTTATTGTAAAACTTTGCTTCCCTGTAAGTTTTCAGCTGCACAACCCCAATGTAGTGCTTGGCCCATTCTCCCCATGTCCTTGAGCTGTCTCGCACCTGTCTCTGCTTGGGCACGTGGCCATGGGTGCCTGGGGGTTGGCAGCTCTGCGGTGACCACATTTCTCCCTCTGCCTGTGCCCTGCAGGAGGGTAACTTCGAGTGGACGGATGGCTCCTCCTATGACTACAACTACTGGGACGGCAGCCAGCCCGACGACGGCATCCACTCCATCCCAGAGGAGGAGGACTGCGTGCAGATCTGGTACCGGGCCAGCAGCGGTAAGCGCGGCATGCGGCGCTCAAGGGCGCACTGAGTGCTGCTTGCATGCGAATAAATTCCAGCTGCTGCTCGGGCTTTTCTGGAGAGGCTGCTGGCAGGGTGGTGATTTGCATTTTAAATCTTTATTATTATTTATTTTCCCTTTTTCTCTGTAGAGAAGGGTGTTTTCTTTATAAACACATACACACGCACACACATATGCTTTCCCTCTGCCTACAGCCCATCTCCTCTCCCAGAGCAGGAGAACATCACTCTAGAGAATCCCTAAATTTAGTCAAAGATCAAATTTTGTCATCTCCCCCTCCCACACGTGGCCTGCTGCAAAACCCATCCCTTGGCCATCATCCTGTCCATCACTCACACCATGGGCTCTTGCTGAAGCACAGCATGGCCTTGCCTATGCTGCAAGCCAAAACCCTAAAGGCCCTGAACCTCGTTCCTCACTAATGCCTTGTTTTTGGGGCAGCACTGCGCTCCTGGAATGACAACGCCTGTGGCCGAGCCTTCCCCTTCGTCTGCAAAATTCCCTCTCTGGCCCTGGACTGATCCTGCACCCTGGCTTTGTGCCACCTCAGCGGGGACGAGCCAGCCAGGATGTCACGGCATGGAGGAGGCCTCATGTGAAGGAAAGAGCCGCGAAGCTCTCCCTGCAGGGAAGCAGTGATGGGAGGCGTGCTGCAGAGCAAAGGAGGCCCCAGATTTAAGCTTGGGGTTGGGTTTTAAATAAACTATTTCACCATGTTGGAGGAAATCTGTTATTTTATTAATGCAACAAACTGTTAGCAAAAAAAAAAAAAAAAAAAAAAAGAGAGCAAAAAAAGATTGTGTTTGTTGATGTGAGATGAGCAGGGAAAAGGTGCCAGTCTTCTGTTAAGTTACACAAAATGCTTTTGTGTCGTGGGCATTATTTTCTCCCTGCTGAAGTAAGTGACGGAGGTGGCTCTGGCTCTGTGGTGAGCAGGAGCTGGGGGCAGCAGTGGGTTCTCCAACTTGCCCCCTGGGACAAGCCTCATGCCTGGCACTTGCCTCACCTGGAGCCCCCCAGGGCCGAGGGCAGGTGGGCAGCATTGGGCCACCAACACCCGATTTGGGCTGGGTGGGTGGCAGGAGGGTGGCAGGGGGCTGATGTGTGCCAGCTGGGGGCGGCAGGGTGCCCTCACCCAGCAGGGGCATCATTTTGGGGGACACTTGTCTGGGGGTGGGGGTTGAGTTCGAGTTGCTTGGTAGGAGTTGGCACCCTGCTTCTTGCATGTGTGTGGGGGTTTGTGGGGTTTTGGTGAAACTGGGGCTGTGGGGGAGCCCAGCAGGGTGCCTGAGGGGAGAGAATCACTGCTGAGCTTCCTTAAAACATAAAATCAACAACTAAAATAATAATAATAGAGAAAAAATTATAAAGGAAAATATGGAATTAAAAGAGAGATTAAATTATCAAGTAAAAATGAGAAAATAAAAAAGAATTAAAAGATAGAATAGACAAATAAACTAATAAAATTAATAATAGTAATAACGAAAACTAAATTAAAAAAGAATAAAATAAGAAATAAAAAGAAAAAAATACAAATAATGATACAATAAAAATAGAATTAAATAAAAATGCTCTTCTTCCTCAGAGCATGCAGCTCTATGAGGGCACCACAGGCAGAAGCGGAGGAACAGGAGGCAGGGGACACGGGGAAGGGCTGGGGCCGGGGCTGGGCGTTGCCTGGTCAGGACAAAGCAACTTGGTGTGGGTGGAAGGGAAGTGCCCCGAGCAGCTGTGGTGTGCTGTAAGGGGATATCTGCGTGTATGTGTATGCATATAACATGCACACGTGCTAAACGGCATGTCTGTGCCTCTCAGCTGTGGGCAGGTTCAACTTTTTGCTGTTAAAGAGAAAATGTAATACTAATTCCTCCTAATTGCTTCCTATAAACTTGTCACTGGCATATAAAACATCATTGCTTTCACAGATCCTTTGAATAGAACATACAGATAGATAGCTATAGATACAGATTTATTTCCCCACACAATAATAAAATAAGAAACCAAATTTCCTTCTCCTTTTAAAACTAGCTTCAAGACATGGTGGTGGCTTCTCTGGACGTGCAGGAGCTTCTCCACAGGGTGTCCCAGGCAGGGCAGGGACCTTTTGACACAAAACCAAGGCAAATCCCTTGTGAAGATGAGTAAAAGCATCCACATAAAATTCTTTGGTCACCCCTGATGTCACCATCTGAAACACATAACCTCTGAAAGCTCACACTTTCCAGAGTGATTACATTGGGTGCAATGAGGTAAAGGGCAACGGGGCTGACACAGCTTCCCCCAGTGTCACTGCTGCTTTTGGCTGAACTGGGAGCTTGGAGTGAAAATGTGAAAGCTGGTGGGGGTAAGGCTGTGGTTGTTGGTGGGAACATGTGTATAGGAGCCAGTTTCTAAAATGAGGTAATCCCTGGTGTGTATTTAAAAGATATACATATTAAAATGTATTATATATATAAAATAAATTTGTATTTATATATAATATATATTGGGAAGGCAAGGGAGAAATATATATGGGGAGAAAGTGTGTGCTGTTCAGGCTCTCCCAACTCCCCTGTGCTCTGGGCAGCACAGAGGCTGAGGACCATGTCCTCCTGGGCCTGTGCAGGCTGTGATGTTGAACCTGCCGGCTGGCCCTGGCCTCTGCCCTTCCCAAGACTGGGGACCGGGGCTCAGTGCCATAATCCCCCCGAAAATCAACTCTTCTGGTATCAGGGTGTGAGGAGGGGAATGCCTCGTGCCGCTGGGCTGTCCTGGCACTGGGCTGGAGGCTGTGTCTTTCCTCAGTCACAGGCGCATGAGGAACCTCACACCCCGGCAGGAGCTCTTGGTTAAGACGTGAGTCAGACAGGAGGCAAGCACACGCTTGATGTTTTGTCAGCCTGTGAGATTCCAGAAGACAAAGCCCATTTATTTCCTCCAGGACAGCAAACCTTCTCTATTACTTGTTAGTTATTGCTGCTGCGTAGCCTGAGTGAGTCAGCTGGGGAGGACTCCCCCTGCTTCCCCATGGAGAACGGCTTTTGTGGGTTGGTTGCCTTGTTTTTCTTTTAGTGGCTAGAGGGTTAGACAAATTGGTGTCCCCTGGAACTGGTGGCTGAAGAACAAATGGTGCTGAAGGGAAGAAAAAGCAGATGAGCCAGGGTGGCTGCATCTTGGGGTGGGTGCTGTGAGCAGCCCCTCTCCTCAAAGGCACCATAGTCACTGATGCATGGGTTAACCCATAAAATGATACCAGTTATTGTTGATACCATGCATTCATTACCTTTGCTCTGTGCTTTTCCTCCTCCTTTTATATGTGAAAATAATTTTTTTTGGATGGTTTGGGCTTGTGGGGCAGGAGGTAAAGCGTGTGGTTTCCCCAGGCATGGGCTTCATCTGCCATCAGAAAACAATGCATGCAGATAACCAGGGTTTGTAAAGAAACCAGCTGTGGAAACAGGGCCTTCCTGGTTCCGACAAGTTTAGCAAAATGCTGGGCACTGGAGGAGGCAGCTGGGTACGGGCAGAGCTGGGCCTGGGGCTGGTGCTGCCTCCCCACTGCTGCTTCCCCAGTGCTTGTGTTCAGAGGAGCCGGGAGCTCAGCACCGCAGGGCTCGGCACCCCTCAAGCCAATAACCCCACTTTTCCCTGCAAGTGGCTCGAGACATTTTGAAGGAAAGGTTTGACAAGTTCCCTTGGGAAAGCGTTTGAAGAGTTGGACCCTACAGTGACTAAAAATATTGCTAATGGGCAGAGCCTACGGAAGCTGTCAGTTCCAATCAATGTCTTCATTTCCAGGTAAAAAGAAGTGAACTTGCATGACCAGAAAGTTGGGGCCAGAGTTAATAGGGGCTTTGTTTTGCAGACCTCCCCTGCTTTCTCCTCAGGCTCCAGGATCCTTACTTTAAAAAGAAACCACCCTTCTTCCACTATTGGTGTCTTCTGTTTCATAGCAGTCAAATCCAACTCGAAACAAAAAAGGGAGCTTTAATCTTCCAGATGAACTCCTGTATCCATGGGGTCTGCTTGGTGGAGGAGGAGATGTGCCCTTGGTGTTTTCTTGGCCAGAAGGAGCTGCAGCTCCTCAGGCTGAACATTTGTTTTATTTTTTCCGAACATTTATTTTCATTTTTCTGTGCCTCTGCCCATCATCCCCAGCTGCCCTCTTGCCTTGGCTGTCTCTGTGCTGCTGGCCACAGGCACTGGGAGGCTGGCAGCAGGGGATTCCCCCATGCTACTCCACTTGCAAGCAATGTATGCAGGAGGCTCCTGTTACTTCTCCAGGATTTTTAGGAGCCAAATAATGTATGATTGTAATGCTTGAAACTCAGGATAAGCCAGTGACATACTGTGGGAGCAAACAAAATAATCACCTACTGGTGACAAATGTCTTTGCCCTCCTGTATCCCATTTCTCGGTCTGTAGAGATGATGTTGCCCCCAGCTCTGGCATGACAGGCAGGAGGGATGGGACTGCTTGGACCAACTGCCTTTTAATTCTCTTTTTCCTATTATTATTTTCTTTTTGTATCTTGAAATGCACTGCTGGACGTCCAGGAGAGGAAACTGCAAGGACAAGCTCTAGCTTCTGAGCCTCCAAAACAGCCAGTGAGTGCTGTGATGTGGGGAGCGCAGCAGGAGGCACGAGGCAGGGGCTGGGCTCAGTGCATTTGGTTTGTGCAGCTGTGAGCAGCCTGCACCACCCTTTGCCAATGCCATTACATTTTGAAAACCTGAGATTGTGCATAAAACCTGCCCAGAGTCTGGTTTGCCTTTGGTCTGTGCATAGCATGAGCATTTAGCACCTATGTTCAAGGCTGATAAGCAAAACTTGGGGTTCTGAGAAGGTAAGCACATTTTTAAAAGCCTTTCAGACTGCTGCTGCCCTGGGGAAGGGGTGTGGCGATGTTCTGGAGCCATTTACAAGGAGGCATTGAGTAGGATGTGGCCCCTGAGCAGGAGACAGAGTTTGGTGTATTGGGGGCTTCCCTTCTGTGCCATGGGGGTTTCTGCCTCCACCAGGGGTTAACAGGAAAGGCGAGGGCTTCCCATGGAGACTGCTGTGATGGAGAGCACAGGTCCTGGGTTTGCAGCCCTTTTTGGTGTGGTGTAAATAGGGTGACCAGCTCTTTTACTAAATGCTTTCTCTTGGCAGGGACTTGGCACCTTGGCTGGAAACTTCCATTCCCAGTTGCAAATCATCGGAGGTGCTGTTGATCAGATCTAATGAGAGAGTAATTGGTTCCTGCTGGTAAGGCCAGTCATCCTTGACGGTCATGGTGCCAGAAGGCAGGTGATGTGGTAGGGAAGGGAGTCACAGCTGGCACCAGCACACTGAACTCACTGGAGCTGCTTAAAGATGCTGCTGCCCTCCTACTGCTTCCTGTCCTCCTTGTCCTCTGTGCCCAGCTGTGCTGCCACCTCAGCCAAGGCTGCTCTCGGCAGGAGGGGGTGATGCTCCTCGGGCTCCTTTGGGTGGTGTCCTCAGAGGGTGCTGTGCATGCAGAGCTCCTGCTGCACTGGCTAACCGGAGCTGTGTTTTGTCATCTGTTAAAATACTGTCCGGCTCTTGGGGTAGCCATGGCAACCGGATATTTGCTCATTTGTATTTCTTGAAAATTATTCTCGGCTGTTGATTGCGGTGTTTGTGGAGCTGCCTGTCAGGGTGCCGATGTGCCGGCACTCATCAGGGCTGTGCACGAGTGACTGGTATGGCTATGGAGCATGTTTCCAAATGGAAACTTTGCTGGGGTGTGATGTGTGTTACAGCCACATCCCACTGCCCAGAGCAGGTAACACAACCCCGCAGTCAGGGCAGGTTTGCTCTGCTCATCCTGTCTGAAGTCTGTATCGTGCTGTTGTTTGGGATAACAGTAAATCCGAGTTGCTGGAGACCTTGCTAAAGAAAGGAAAGCATTTGCAGGAAGAGATTTCTTTCTTGCACCCCGTTAGCATGGAGAGGACTGTAATCAAATATCCTCATCTGGGTGCACTCAGAGGTCTGGGCATGCTGTGGGGTAGGAAAGTGTGGAGGCTTAACCAGGAGGCAGGTTGGGGGATAACCATCACCTGTGTGATGGGGACAGGAGCTAGGCGCTAGAGGGTTATTTCTCAGGGGAAATAATCACCTCCTTCAGCTTCCAGAATGCCTGAAGGCTTTGTGGTCTGGGAAAGGGCCAGCCTGGATTAAATGCTCACTGATTTTCACTTGGTGGTGCAAAGCGGTGGAGCACCAGGGGAAAACGGTGCTGCAGGTCCAGGTCCAATGTTCAGAGGTGGCTGTTGAAAGGGGTGGGGAAGGCGTTTTTATCCTGGAGAGGAGATTAATTTGATTTGGATGCTGTTTAGACTCAGTGGCCATTGGTTCATGAGAGTCAATTTATCCACAGTCCAGTGGCAGTTTAAGAGCTCAGTGTTGGTTGTCAAGTATTTGTTTAACTGAGAAAATCCACTTGCCATTAATTCCTCTTTTATCTTGTTGAGATAATTACATTTGGAGGTAGGACACTGCATCAGGTTTACAGACAGAGGTTGTTTTGTGTCTGCATGAGGAGGGAACACCCTGCATGCAGCACAGGGGCATCCTTTCCCCATCGTCTCCTCCCTCCCACTGGGCCCATGGCTCTGAAGTGGAAGGTCGAGGGCAGAGGGAGGGGAAGGCAACAGCAGAAGGGAGGGATAAAGCAAAGAAATGTGAATCTTTTCATCAGGGCAGAGGGCAAATGCCCTCAGGAAAGGGTTGTGGTCTTTGTTAATCTCCAAAGCATCACGGAAAGTCATGGGCCCAAGTAACTGCTGAATGGGAATGATGAATGCATTCATCTAATACAGAAAGTTACCCTGGATTTAGCTGGGTTGTGAAAGTGATTACAATTCTGTAGTAGCAGTAAGATTTATGGTTATAATGAAATCTTAAACGCCAGCTTTGTAACCTGCCCTGTTATTATGCATTAACTCCTCACAAAGGCTCTGCTGTAGCTGTGCGGGGGAGCTGGCTGTCATTTTGCGTGTAACCCATCTAATCCCCCCTACATACTTGTGCCGATGAGGATTTCTGTACTATTTATCACCCTGGACCCCGCATGCATGCAAGCAGCATCACACAGGAGCAGGGAGCAGCTCATGCTTGAGTGAGTACAGGCAGAAACACAGGCAGGGCACTGAGAGGGCTCACTCTGATTTGACATTTTTGTTTGTATCCAGCATCTACCATAAACTCTTCCTCTATTACACATTATTCCAGAAACCTGGGAACCTCAGCTACCTGGGAAGTTAGCTGAGAACCAGCAGGCATCCAAAGCATCCCTGTGCACGTGGTACCTTCAACCCCAGGGGCCACCAGGACGGGACTTTAGGAAGGATGGGACAGCTTGTGGCTTTGGGTGGGGTGACGTGATGCTGTGCGACACTCGCAGTTTCTTCCGTTCCTGATCTTATTTTTTTAGCATCCAGCCCTACAAGGCATGAAATGCCTCTCAGGGTGGGGATTTTTACTTTAAAATGGAAGTACTGCTAATGTCATGAAGCAGCATCAGCCACCCGTCCTCTCCCCCTTTGCCTTCTCCATTTTCTGGTTGAAACTGAACAACTCCCTCCCCAAAAAAGCTGCCGTTTTCTTCAGATGGCTCAGTGCAGTGAATGACCCGTTTTTCTTCTCAAATGAGTCACGGATCCTCCTATGAAAGATCTCATTATTAATATGCCATTTGGGGAATATGTCTGCATTTTCCAGCAGTGGCCGTGTCTCCACTCAGTGACAGAGCCTACACAATTAATGGCATATGCTAAATGGCTGCGCCCCATTGCAACTAAATTAGTATCTATGTGAGGGATTTTTTTTGAAGGATAGATTGTTTCTTTTATTTTTATTTTATTTATTTATTTATTTTTATTTTTTGATGGGCACTTTTAGATGCAACATGCTTACTACTTGCATCCCTAGCATCAACACAATTTCCTCCAGCCACTTTCTGAACGGAGTTCTGGATGCTCAGAGCAGGAACCCAGGAGAATGTTAATTAAGTACCACTTCCACAACTGCACTGTTAAGTTAGTTTCAGCTGTCACCAATGACTTATTGAATGTATTAGAGCTTGCACTCTGTACTTCTGACTACCTTTTTTTTTTTTTTTTTTTTTTTTTTCTTCAAGTTTCTTGAAATGATTTAGTCTGGAGTCCCAAAAGGTCCTAGCTGCATCAGATTTGCCCAGGCAATGGTCCTGTATGGAGATAAAATGCACTCCACAAGGTGGCTAAATACACCTTTCAGCATCTCAGGAGAAGTGAGATCACCCAGGACAGGACAAGAAGCATCCTGAATACTTTTTTCAAGGTGGAACCTAACCTCCTTGAGTTCACCAGAATATACGTGGTTTGCCATGGGTGTTATCTTGCTTGGACTCACCGTTAAAAACACAAAATCAAACCCAAGCTAGCACTCGTAGCACAGCTCCGTTGTCACCTGGGGGAGGCAGACGGTTGGGATGCCAGGATGGAGAGCATCGGAGGTGGCTCTCATGGGTCCATGAGTTTCCTCAGGGCAGGGAAGGAGGCAGGAGCCCACCCGCAGCAACGTGCCAGCTTTACTGTCAGATGGACGTGGTCGTGCACCCTCCTTGAGTGCATGCTGTCACTCCTTGTCTCCATCACAGGGTTTTTAAAAAACATTGCCATATGTCGCGCAAGCTATAGGCCACAGGAAATGAATCATGGCTCCCACTGCTGAAATGAGGCTGCCTCCAGCCTGAATCTTGCCATCACCAGTAATATATGATCTTTATGGGCAGCAATGGGGCAGTCAGACCAGCATTGCAGGATCCAGGTCAGGCCAGGAAGGTCACTGGAAGAGTGGGGTCATACTTGCAGCATCTCTGGCCACCTATTTTCGTATTCCTTTGCCATCACCCAAACTGTTATGTGACCTGAATCTGGCCCAGTGGCCTCTTTCTGCTACATGAGGACTGCAAGTCTGGGTGCAAACAAGACTCTATGGCTGGGAAAGGGCCAGCCAGCGAGAAAGCATGGAAGTACCCAGTGTGATTGTCAGTCTGGAGTTTGTGACTGGAGAACAAAAGCAATTTTCTCCCTTGTTCTCTGAATTGCCTTCACAATGATTTATTTTAGTTAAGTGGTTTGTCTCCGCTAGATGATTTTGGGAACTGGATTCTCCACTAAGGACAGGTTTTTTTTTTCAGGGAGCCCTACTCTGCACTGATTTACTTTGTGCCCCTCCACTCACTTCCCTGGAAATACCCAGGGCATCAAACAGTGCCAGACCGAGAAAGGCTCCTATCTGCATCCTAACGTGATACTAAATACGCAGTTTGAAAACAAAGCCTGAAATCACTGCTATTAAGCCATGACTGCTGCTGGCCTCTGCCTGTTCTCGAAGGTTATAAATTGCTGCAAAGGATAACAATTTTCCCTGCTGGGGCTGTCTGTCTCCCCAGGAGGCTGGGTTCCTGGGGAACCCATGTTTATCCCAAAGGTCCGCCTTGGCCCTTTTGGGGATTAACGCTCTAGCAGCCATAGCAGAAGTCACAAACTTATGCTCTGAACATCTGTTTTGGACGTGGCACAATAACTGTTACCATGTCCCCAAAATCCAGGGTGTGGTGCCTGTCACCTACAGGTGCTGGGCTGGAGGTTGGAGCAAACTTGCTTCCCTGCAGCTTTTTGTTAAGCAAGCAGCTCAGCTGCCTGGTTTGTGTGAGCAAGGCATCCCCAAGCACCATCAGCACCAAAATGAAATGCCTGCCAGCATGAGCGAAGCTGGGAGACATTGTGCTTTCATTTTGCAAGGGACACGGTACAGATCATGTTTCCCGTGCAAGTTGCTGTAATGTTTGTTACTGCTTGTCCCCTAGCAATGCTGCTGAGCTGCCAGCTGGGTTTGGCAGAGCAGCACTGGGCTCTCCTTGGCTTTGCTGCTCCTCTGGGCAAAGCAGCATCCACCCAGCCTGGTCACTGCTGGGAGTGCTGGATCTGGCGGTGTCCAGCAGCTTGGGCAGCTCAGCTGCTCAGGCAACATGGAAAATATCGGGAAAAAGGAGGGGAAAGGATTACCAGTGACTGTGTGGCAGGCCTGTTTGCTGCCCCTGCCTTGCCTGGCCTGGCCTGGGGAGTGCTGTCATGGAAATTCAGCTCATCTGCGAGGAAACAAGGAGAAAATACTACACACAGTGTGATCAGGATGTTCTGCCCCCTTTGGTTTACAGTTAGTCCCAACCCCAGGTTCCTGATTTTGTAAAGAAAATCTGTTCTTTTAGCCTGTCTTTCCCCACATCCATATGTAGGCTTGTATGTATGTAAGCCAGAGAGTAGCAGCTCAAGCTGTGACACCCTCACAGAGCAGAAAACCAAAACTGGAGCTGGGTGTAAGGAGCAGCTGGCATGTGATAAGTTTTCACTCTGATGACAATGTCTGAGGCATCTTCTTTAAGCCAAAATCCCCACGGCAGCTCTTCCCTCAGTGCTAGGCAAGGTAGCCACAGCACAGCAGTATTTGTGGATGGAAATGCCTTGCTGCTCCTAATTAGTGATGTCACTAATTAATTCGTCCCAGGTGCTTCTCTCCCCAAATTTCCCACTGGTGGAAGGGGGCTGTTTGCTGTAGAAACCTGAGCGGGAGGTTTGCAGGTGGTGGGTGGGAGCTGCAGGTCCTCCTGAAATCCATCTCTGGTAGGTCTCGCTATCAGCCCAAATACTGCTTTCCCCTGTAAAAGTTAGCTATCATTAGAACTTATTTTCCTCTGAGTTAAAATCCAGGTGGTATTTTCTTCAGGACTGAGGAAGGCATCGCTCTGGTCCTGGGCATTGGCAGTCTCCTGGCAGAGCCATGCAGGTAACTGAGGGCTTGCAGGGGCTGGCTGGGAAATGCTCAGCAAATGAGTGAAGGAGATTGACACGAGAAATGGGTGCAGGTTGGGAGGAGGGGCAGGGGAAAGGCAAGTGAAATTAATTGCATCTGTAATTTGGGGTGGATTTACCACCTTGGGAAAGGGGAAAATCAAAGCTGAGTGTTTTCTGTCTGCCGCTACACCTAACCCAGGAGAGGCTGTGCTGGGAGCCACACCATGTTGCGTGGCAGAGGATGCAACATCTTCTGAATGCAAACCTAGGCTGAGGGCAAATTCTATTTGATTTTTTTCCCTTTCTTTAAAAATAATAATAAAGAGGTCAAATAGCACTCAGAAGACCAAGAGTGAGTCCTTTCCTGCAGCTGCCTGGCTGGGTAATTCCTTGCCCATGGGGTGCCGGTGTGGACGTCCATGTGCCTGTGCCATCGTTACTGCTGGCTCTGCCACCAGTGGCCGTGGGTGACACCAGCCTCGTTGCTGCCACTTGCAGCCCACCTGGCCCTGTGGCCATCGGCAGGTGAGACGGGTGGACGTGGCGGCAGCTGGGTCGTTCTGGAGCTGTACATGCGTGTGTGCATTTTCAGGGGATAGGGAGCATTGTGGTGGCACATATGTGAGAAAGTGCTGCCATCTTTTGGCTATGCAAATCAGGAGAGGCGTGGAGGAGATACACAGGAGTCCTGCAGTACTTGTGTTGGCTGGGAGACTGCTGCTTCTGTGCCGCCTTTCTGTGGTGTGTTTTGCCTATTATCCCTATGACCGTCCCAATTCCCTTTACCATAGGAAGTGACCCTGGGGGCAGAGACCCTGACTGAGGCCCAGCACTGGCTGGGGGGCTCACCAAAATGCTCTATGGGGGCTCCACACAGCCCCAGCTGAGCCTCCAAGCAAGCGTGCTGTGGTGTGAGACCACCAGCATCCCCTTCCTTCCAAGAAAAATGCTTCCCCAAGTCCCTATCATGGTGTTTCATCCCAATGTGGATAAAGATTTTGTGTAAAATTGGGAATTGCTTATTGGAAATTCCTGTTTGGTGTGGCAGCACATCTGGCACTGCGTAGCAAGCATTTTGCCCTGGGTTTGTAAACGGAGTTTCCAACCAAGAAGCGAGCACTGTATGGTACATGTGCTGGCTGCTCTGTGTGTGCTGCCCAGGGCTGAATGGCAAATGCTAGCACTAAGCACAACAGACTTCAGAAATGAATTTTATTGCCCCCTCTGGTAATCACCAGAGACTTCACACATCCTTCTCTGCATCCTCCCTTCTGTCCATCCTTCCGTCGATAACCATGAGCCCCACCAGCTCCATTTCTCTCAAAGAGAGCAGGTTACGTACACTTTAACAGCTGCAGAGGGTGCTTGTCGGTGCAGCAGCCTTTCTTCTTCATTCATGTGGTTTCAGATAGCTCCTCTGTGGTTCTTTGCTTTTGAAAAGGAAAAAAAAAATAGAAATTATTGAAAAAAATATAAATGAATAGGGATGTGTGTAATAACAAGATAAATGGCCATTTGGATGGGCAGGCTGCTTTTCCCTGCAAGTAAGGTTTTATGGCTGTGGCTCATCCGTGGCCAGGTCTGCTCAAATATAAGGATCATTAAGTTTTTCAATTTTATAATTGCAAAAATAAGTCTTTTATGAGAAACATTAACCTTGCAAGTACTCCTTGGGCAGAACACAAGCATGGCTGCTGATGCGGACTTGCAGCATCATGGCCAGACTCTCCAGGCATAGCTGAAATCAGTGCCCCTTGGAAAACTCCATCCACCCATACTTTTTGATGTTTGCACCTGGATGGTTAATTTGGACCTGTTAGTACTTAAAGCTGGAATACCTGCATTGCACCCTTCCCATGGGGAGGCTGTTTGTGCTCACGCAGCACTACTATACGTGTTGAAGTGATGAAAGAAAGGGAGAGAAGAGGACAAAGGGCTAGCCAGGAGCACAAGCCCCTGTGACGCCACGTGGTCACTGCAGCAGCTCCTGACTTCTTGGTGAGCAGTGATGTTGAGAAAGGGCAAGCTGCGATGAGCAGCCCTGGCTCATTCACACCCATGGTTCTAGGAGATGCTACTTCTTGGGGGGGGGGGGGGGGGGGGGAGAGGGGAAATATCAGTGTCTGAAAAATAATGTTTGAGGACTCAGTACACTGAGACTGAGCACCAGAACACCAGAAATGCAACCTGACAGCTCGAGATAAGCTGCTGTCCATGCTGCAGCATGATGGTTTGCTGTCTGAGGTTACTTCGTGCTGTTTGACCCCATCCCCAGCCACAATGTGCTGGCAGCGGTGCCCGGTCATCTCTGCAGCTCCCCAGGGTCAGGGTCCTGCCTGGAAGCTGTGACAAAGTACCTCACCCCACCCCTTGGGGAGAACAGCCCTGAAAAGCCATCAGGAGCGTTGGCTCTGTCAGTCACCCCTATGGTGACAAAGCTAATAATTGAGCAGCTTCGGGGAAAAAGAGAAAGGAAGAAAAATTGCCTGGGGAGATGAGAAGGTCAAACGGTGCCAGGTATTTTGTTGATGCAGATGTGATCCATGTGAATGTGACATCTCTGGCAGTGACACAAACTGATTCTCCAAATACGTGGCTGTCAATATATCACCTTTCCAATGCAGAAAAACAAATTTCAGCAATGCTGAACTGAAAGAGGGAGGGGGATCGGGGACGTGCTCAGAGCTAATATCCCATCGCTGAGGATACGAATGCCGAACAGGCACATTTCAGGCTGTTTTTCTTGCCTCTGCCCAAATCAACAGTGGTGAGTCATCACGGCAGACGTTATCAGCTGCCATGGTGTTTGCAGCATCTCGCAGCGCCTGCTGCCCAAACCCGCTGCTTCCAGCGCTGCTGGCAGGAGCGGGGCTGATTCTGGCCACCCTCAGCACCAAAAAATCTGTTGGTTACCTGAAGTGTGGTGTCAGGAGCCAGAGACTTTGGGTTTTATTTCCATTACCGAAGGAAATGGTGCTCCTGCACAGGGATAGCAGATGGGTAGAAATAGGGATGAGGAGGGAGCTGGGAGCTGCCCAAGGCCAGTTGGGCTGTGCCGCAGCACCCTGTGGCCTGGAGGCAGTGGGGGGGAACTGGGGGCTTCTCACAGTGGTGCCCCAGGATGTATTTGGGATGCCTGCAGGGCATGGAGGTGCCTCATGGGGAGAGCAGCAGGGTCGGACAAGCCTTCTCCTCCCGGCTTCCTGCACTCCAGAAGGGACCGGGAGCTCTCAAGGAAAGCTGCAGGATGTGGAGGTGGCTGAGCAGCTCTTACCGAGCAGCCTGATGTGATGTAGAGGGAAAAGCAGAGAGCCTCAGTGCCTGTAGTTGTTTTCCAGGATCGAGCAGTGCAGCTGAGCAAAGGTCAGGCGGTGGCTGGAGCTGGCTGGCGGGCTGTGCAGTACAGGTGCAGGTTGGTGCCAGAGATGGCAAACCATGATGAAACACACTGACGGAGCACAGTTCAGCTCGCTGCACTGAGATGTATTTCAGTAGCTTTGTCAGGGTTGGTAGAAATGCTCTTTTGCCTGGGAAGTCCTTGTCTCTGCAGCACCTCTCTGTCTCCTGCTGGGAACTGGGCTTGGCTTTAAGGGAGCAGAGCTGAAAGCTGCTGGGCACAGCCCAGCTTCTGGTCTGTGGAAGCACCGGGGCTGTCTGTGCTTGCACCCCTGGCAAAGCTGCACAGCCCAGGGTGTGGGGAGAAGGCGTCTTCCCGTGCAGAAAGCGATGGGCTGATGTCCCTGGGCTGGGAACCACAGTGCTGGCAGCTAAGCAGGCAGGTGTCTCCTGCTCATGCACAGGCTTCGCTCGGAGATAAGGCTGCGTCAGAAGAGGAGATGTGCAGCAAGGCTGAATTAGCAAGGAGTTTGGTATGCTTTAGGTCTGCTGGTTACTGCAGCCTCAGGAATTTGCTAATTAGCTGTGTGGGACAGCTAATTATCTTGTCAGCCAGTCAGTCAAATAGTGATTCAGTTTAATCACACTTTTCCTATTTCTAAGCATGCTGGGCACTTCGGCATCTCCCTGCATGCTGTGGTGCTGCAGCCCATTCACCCAGCGCTGCAGGAAGGTGCCCTGGCACCCACCCGTGGTCCCAGGGCTGACATTGCACCCCTGTGTCAGAGCAAAACAGAACAAAATGTTGGATTCAGGTTGTGTTTTCCTTTAATATATATATATATATATATTTAATATTTTAATTGAATATTTTAAATTAATTAAATATTATATATATTAACATTCTACAGGCCCCTGACATACATCTCAAGCATGGAGCCAAAAGACAAACCTCAAGCAAACAAGCTTTCAGCCTGCTGTACCAGGGTGGTAGCCTGCAAGGGCCAAAACTAGCTGGAAAATAATAGCCCAAATATTTTTGATGAGAGATGTGGATCTGAACCAGCTGTCCAGAAAATTTGGTGTTCAGCAGGTGGCCTGGTTACCTCTGTCCCTGATCTCATCAGTCTCGTGTGCTTCCCACAGGCATAACTGAAGCTGCATGTGCTGGGTGAAGCAGAAATTAATGCCTTGAAAATACATTTTTTCCACCTAGTTGGTAAACATTTTAGTCTGTGGGCTTAACCCAGCTCTGAGTAATGCCAGAGTAAATATGAAGTCTGTTTGGTGTGTTAGAGCTGCCCCAAGTGGAATGAGATGCAGTTTGGCCCCGTATCCAATGAGGGATCCTTGTCCTGTGTAGGAAAGGAAGCCCTGAACCCACACTGTGTTGTCCCCCACATCAGTGTAATAATTATTTCCCCCTCCTCCACTGAGCCAAGGGAGAGGGGGGTGACTTACATTATTAATGAATTGAGTCCTAATGAGGCTAATCACCAGCTAATTAAAGTCCTCCTATTAGCTATCCTGTGTTGCCTTGCCCTGATGAACGGCATGGGGAGTTCTCCAGCTGAAGAAGCTGAAACAATTTCTTTGGAATACATTCCAAAATTAATTTAATATACAACATCTGCTGGGACTGGGTGAGTCAGAGCACCGTGATGGGACTGTGAATGTGCTGCAATTTATTTATGCTGAAGTTTAAATAAGATTGATGGAGCCATAAAAACATTATTGAAGAGACTTCATGGTGGAGCCTAGGGGGGAAATAAAGCCTAGCAACAGGCTCCTGGTTTTGTAGCATCCTTCCACCATGCTGGAGGGGTGCAGTGGTGGTAGGTCCTTTTTGTGGGTGGGTTTGGGTTTGCAGGGAGCTGTGGACAGCTCTAGGCTGGGGTGGGCCTATGGGACCTGTGCACATGTATGAGGAGTCACCAGGAGAGCACAGGTGGCCTGGGGAGCTCTGGCAAGTAGAAGTGTATGGTCATCCTAATGCCTCTTATTGGCAAACACACGAAGCACTGGTCCTAGGAGTATTTCCTTCCCTTCTACTCACTGAGAACCTGAACCTGCCCTGATGGCTAAAGAGTGACAATGCCTTGGACCAAGAGATGCAGGGAAAAGTTGGCAAACTCACTGCTCCCTTGTGTCATTTTTCAAAATATCCCGAGGCCAGAGAGCTCAAATCTCTTCCTGTATTCCTTGAAGCAGTGATAAGGCAGCAGAACAGAAGCCCTTTGGCTGCCTGGGATGAGTCAAGGCTGTGGCAAGCAAACGCAGTTTGGAGCAGACAGCAGCAGATCTCAGCCTGCTGAATTCAGGTCTTGTGGGGAGCAGGACGTTCGGAAGCAGCCTCAAGGGCTCCACAATATCTCTCGGAAAAGATCACTGGCATTTGTAAAAAAGAAACCACGCTACTTGTGCTGCTGGTGGAGGTGCCAGGGAGACCCTTTGCTTGAGCAGCTGACTGCAGGTGGGGAGTGAAGCTCTGTGAGGTCCCTCCATGTGCCCTGGCTGCCCTGGGACTTCTGCTCTGTGGTGCTTCAACCTCTGGGTAGGAGGGACGGGGCAAAAACCTGCCTGTAGGTGCTGTGCATCAAGCCAGGCCGTGCCTGTGTTCTAGAGAAGCTGGTTTTTTACCTTGCTCTAAGGCTGTCCCTCTAGGTCCCTTTTTCTCCCCTTTCTGGCCCTCCTTGCCCCTCTCCTTCCCAGGTGCCGGTGCCCCTGTGCAGCCAACCCCATGAGGGAACCAGGCCAGGCTGTCCATGAGACACCAGTACTTCTGGAAGGAGAGCAAAAGAAACCGGGTAGATGGGATAATGAAAGTACAAAGGATTATTGGGTTTGGTTTGCTTTTCAAAGATTAAGAAGCTCTTTCAAGTGTGCTGGGCTTCATTTATCACCGAGATACAGACCAGCACAGGCAAGTACATTTGCGGTGCAAGATCTCTCAAAAGGTTTTCTTTGTACTTCACAGCTGGGAGGTATCAAACCCTCAGCTTTTTAACAAGCAATCAGAGTAACCCATGGAGGGGAGCAGTGAATACACTCATGGCAGCAGAAGTTACAGGCTGGGCATCCTGGTGCCACCCCACGCATGACGCTTGTCACATTGTCACAGCAACGACAGGGATGGATGATGAGAAACCTTCTGTAAAATGTTTATGGGCATTGTATTTTGGCTGAGCCCTCCTCCTGGGTTTGGAGAGAGGTTTTGTGAGCTGGTGCATGTGGAGTGAATGGGTACAGGGCTTCTCCCTTGGAAATCTCCTTCCAAGTGCACTGAGATCTCAGCGTCGCTCTAAGCGAGGCAGGCCCAGGGCATGGCAGGATTTCCAGCCTGGATGTCTGTGTCATGGCCTGATAAAAAGCGCTGAAACAGGATCCTCCCGACTCTCCCTTTGAAACCTCGTGAGTCAGAAGTATGTTGACACATACTCATTTTATCAAAGCCTGGTATTTGTTTCACCAGCAGTGTTGATGTGTAAGAGGCGCCGAGATCAAGCACTATGTGTTAGTGGTGGGCTTGCTCTTGCTCCCACTGGAGGCAATGCTGGTATTTGGGAGATGAACACACACCCACGCCTGGAGTACGTTTGCTGGGAAATTTATGGCCCCCTCCACAGCTCAGAGGTCATTTCCTCTGCAAGGGGTGTGAAAGTTTCTAGCTCTGCTCTTTCTACTTTTGAGTGTGTTTTTATGTTCGGTGAGGAAGTTGTTGGGAAGAGCGGGCAGCCAAATGGCTGGTGCCAAATTCCACACCTTGCTCTCCCAGGAGAAGTGATGGAGCAGGAGAAAACATGACAAAGGTGCTTGCTGGGGTTCTTGAAGGCACTGGTCTGTGGCTGTCCGCATGGGGGTGGCACAGGACCCCGCTGCTTGCTGGGGTGCTCACCTGCCTCCACTCCTTTGACCCTGGGGCTCTTACTGCTCTCAAGAAACAGCTCCCTCAGGCCCCTGTTTTACCAGAAAGTGGTATTCGGAGGAGAGAAATGGCTGCATTGCTGACAGCAGCAGTCATCCTGAAGCGTGGGTGGTGGCTGCCCGGACTTTCCTGTTCCTGCAGTGGTGTAGTGAGGAGGAGGAGGATGCCCATCGCCCGCGAGGAGCCAGCCCTCCCTGCCCACAGCTCCCACCACAGCACCATCCCACCCGCCCCAGCCCTGCAGGGCAGGACAGGTTCTGCCAAAGTCCAGATGTCACTTCTCATTTCCAGTCACGTTCATGGTTTTGTCAGTTTAAACCAATTGCTCCCTGTAGCATCAGATTTGCTCAGGGCATCCTTTCCCATCCAGGCACAGATACAGCAGGGGTATCCCCATGCCCTGCAGCATCCCCAAAGGCTGCCATGGGGCTGCACCCACCTTTAGGCACAGACCGGGGCTGGATGTGCAGAAGCAACGTGTCAGAGGCTGCCAGACCGCTGTCAGTCCCTGCTGCTGGTCCCTGGGGATGCCCGGAGGTGCTTGCCCGGGCTGCAGGCGGCAGCAAGGAGCCTGACGTCACGGCTTCGGGTGCTCGCGCTGTCTCGCCTGCCAGAGCCTATTTTTAGAATTATCTCAGAAGTGCCTCCTTGCCGGGGTTTAGTTGCTTAGCAGCCGCCTCGTGGCTGGCGTGATTAGCACGGGAGCAGGCGGTTATTAATGCACACGTGCGGAGATTACCTTGTGGTTTCCACTGTTCAGTCACTGGCCAAAAAATCTAACATCTCACAGGCGTGCAGGGCTGGGGATGTGCTTTTCTATCACAGGGGAGGATCTCCACCCCACCTTCCTCAGGTCTAGGTGTCCCCTGTCCCCTGCTCACCCCTTAAGCACAGCAGACCCCTTTACTCCCTGCTTGGGGCCAGGCATCAAAACAGGGCTCGGGCTCCAAACATTCCTCTGGAAGTCCCCAACCTGCAGCCAACCAAGAAAACATGAAGCACAAAAGATTGGCAGGATGCTCTGTTTATTCTTCAGTGAGCCATTTTACTTTCAGATCATCTGTTTTCTCTGACATATATAGAATTGCATGTTTCTAAAACTGCCTACCAAGATTGCTGGTGTCTCTGGGTGGAATTATGTTTGTCGTAAAGTCAGTGATGCTCTTAGTCATAATAGGGCTCTCAGAAGACAAAGGGAGTTATTTTCTCAAATTGAAAAGTTTGGTACCTAAATTATATCTGCCCAAATTGATTAAACCAGATTGCTGAGCCACAGATAACCTTATAAATACATTAAGCTGAAGAAAAAAATCTTTTAAGTCTCCATGCCGTGACAGACTTCTTTTAAAGCTAGAAAATCCTAAAATGAGTTATGGTAGGTAGAAAGGACTTCTAGGGACAGGTTTCCAAAACAGCAGGAGCCCAAGCTGGTGCACTGACTGCTGTGAGCACAGCCTGGCTGCGTCTGGCAGAGGAGTCCAAGAACCTCAGGAAGTGCCGTAGCTCCTGTTGCAGCACTCACGTCTCAGAACATGACTGCAGCATTCAAATCCATGCCAGGGACCAGGTTCCTACACAAGGGAGGTGATCTATGAACATCTCTTCCTGTTTAGTCCCGCTGTGTGTTTTATGCCCAGTTCCTCATCTCCATGTCCCTCCTGGGCTGCAGGCAGGGAGCACTGGCTCCCAGGATGAAAGCCCTGTGGACATATATGTAATCCTAATGGTTTAGCACAAAAGGCAGAACCCAGGTATGAATTTTACCTTCTATTTTTACCTTCTTTGTCAGCTCAGTCCACAGATTAGGTCCTATGCATTTCCAGAAAGTCATCCCACCTCCTCCATGTAACTAAGAGTGATGGGCCACCAGCCTTGACGTTTGTCATCCAGGACCAAGGTGGGGACGTGGCAGTGGGGCAGCCTTGCCTTTTCTGCAGGTGATGGTGATATCAAAAGCCTTCCCTGCACCCCCATCACTACCCAGCTGGCTAGGACAGAGCTCATGCAGCTTGAGGAGAAGTGAAATAGAGTGCTGCACCAAGGGGGAGGCACGTCAGTCTGCCTACAGCTGGCACTAATTCTTCAACTAGTAATCCTTCATCACTTAGACATTAAATGGCAATTCCTGAGCTACTGGAAACTCAGCGTTTCAGGAAAATCAATCTCCCAAAGTGTGCTCAAGTGACAGAGCTGTTTCTTCTCCCTTTGTCCTCTGTGACTGATGTGGATGACGGGATGCAGAGGCAGGAGCTAAGATGCTTTTCCTGACCAGCCCTAGCAAAGGTGAATCTGGCAAGCCAACGGCCCCAGAGCCCAGGCCACAGCCATGCATTTCTGCCTGCAAAGACCACAGATGCTCTGGGTAAGGTGGGGCCTGAGCTCCTGGTGCTCTGTGAGCTACAGCCACTCATTGCTATTGCCCGTCACGTGCTGAGGCTGAATCAGCCCAGCCGTCTGCACAGGCATGCCCTGAGGTGATGCTGGAAAGGTTACTCCTTGGCTTTTTGCTCCTGTTAGTCACATCGGTGCCAGTGCCCGTATCGATTATTTTCAGACACCACGCAATGTTAAAGCACCAAATTGGGGCCCCCCGCCCTGGTGCAGCAGTGCAGTAGGAGCTTCGCTTGCTTTTCTTCAAAGCGGCATACACGATCAGGCCGTGTATTTCCAAAAACCAGCCCTCACTGTGCCTTTTCCACGTTTTTAATGAAACATTTTCTGCATTCAAATGCCTTCTCCGCGGCTCTGTGTGACAGAGCCTTTACTCTGCCACCTCCTGCCAGCTGGGAGAACACAGGGGCAGGCCCGGGGCCTTGGCTTTTCTCTTGATTTCAAAATCCATTTGGAATAAGAAATAATGCTTAGGTGTTTGAGGGCAGAGCTGTGTCCTGCTCCTTGTTTGCTTAGTGCTTTTTACTTTGGCAAGCACACCAAAAGTGAGAAAGGAAATGAGTGTTAACATTTGTCACACGTTTTGTAATATTATAGAAAAGTAAATGCCAAGTGTACATATGCCATTTTATAAATAAACGCTTCTGGCAGGGAAAGGAGTTTTGTACCCAGTTAGGTGGCCCTCTTGATGTAAATGTTAGGAATGTGTGGTAATATTTGGCCATCTGCTGATGATAGCAAGAACTGCATGGCAGAGCAGCCCCTTCCCGCTCGCTTCTGTGGGAGCGGAGGGTGCTGGGGTGGGCAGGACGATGGGTCCTGGGAGCAGGCACCCACGGAGGTACTGGCATCGTGCTGTGGGATGATGGCCTCATCGGGGCTGCCCGAAGTCCAGAGAAACCTAAATTCAGGGTGAGGATCACCACCTTGGTCTGTAATAGCATCTTGTGTGTGGCGACTGCTAGATGATCCTCCTGGCCCCAGTCTTCTGAACACTTGCTGCTTTCAGAGGCTGGAGGTGCTTCTAGAAATGTGTTTGCAAAAGATCTGTAATCCACTGGGTCAGGGGCTGCACCCTGGAACAAAACCGGGGTTAAAAAAAAAAAAAAAAGTGGTTGAGAAAGGAAAAGGAGAGGTGAGAGAATAAAGGAGGGGAAATGAGTAAAATGAAACCTGAAAAAAAAAAAGATTTAAATAAAAAGGGGGTTAAGTCTTGGTTTGTGTGGTCAGAGGCTGTGCAAAAGAGGAACAGGAGGCTGAGAGAAAGGAAAAGCTGATGGAGAAGGAGGGAGGCATGGACAGTAAAAGGCAAGGAGTGGTGGAAGTGATGAGTCCTTCACAGAAGGAAGAGGTTGGGATCTGCCATACAGCATCATGATATCTGGAAACTCATCCCTTGAAATTTGTAGAATAGAACAGAATGGAACAGAATTCCCTTGTGTCTCCCCTCTGGGCACAGGCTATGGCATAGCAGGGATGGGAAGAAGGAGGGGGACGTTTCTGCTCATGTCCAAGCCCTGGCAGCACTGATGCTTGTATTTTTGGGGTTGTGGACATCCTGTCCCACTGGGCACCATGGGGTGTCTAAGCACCATCCTAGCTTCCTGGCTTTCCCTGTATATTGGGGAAAATGGGATGAGCTTTGACATCCTTGAGCTGGAGGGTGATGAGGAGCTGGGCTGAGGGCAGAGTTACAAGAACCATACTGCAGTAGTGCAGGCAATATTTGCCCAACTCCACTGAAGAACTGAAAGGAATTTGTAAAGGTTTAGTTGCTGGTTTTGTTTTGCCTGTGGTTGCTGTCCCATTTTACATGCCAGCATGTCACATTGGGGAAACCTGGTGTTATGCCCTTCACAGTCCTTTCCTGCTCTCCCCTGATGATATGTGTGCGTTGCAGGATGTTGGCACTGTGTTTGTACAAAATGGGCACATCCCAAAGGGTCCATAAGGGGATGTGAATTTACAGCCTTCCAGTGGATGGAGTCAGGTGAGCTTTGGCAAAATCTGATTATTTCATCCTCCTCCCGTTAGAGGGAGCCTGCAGAGGTTCTCATCCCTGCCACCCCAAAGTACCAGGGAGGTGAAAAATGAGGACTTGTCTTTTACACCCACACAAACATAACGAGTCAGGGAAGATTTCTAGAAGAGACAGACCAAATAATAACACAACCATTTTCTTCAGAACTTTCCTACTTTCCTCAAATCTTTCTCCACTGAATTAATCATGATTTTTCTTAGCACAGCCAGCATTTTGCCCTGAAAACCACCCAGCAGAGACAGGGGCACCTGGCATGGGTTCCGCTGCCTGTCCAGCCTGCATCCATCACTCCCTGGGGCTCAGCTGCGGGCTGTGAGCCACGAGCACAGGAGCACTCCTGCAGCCAGAGCTGGCACAGCATCAGGGAAGGGGGCAAGGATGTGGATGGTGGACTATTCGATAGGAACATGGTCAGTGGGCTGGCCAGCACCAGGTGTTTCTGGTTTGAGGAACCATTTTGTGCATTGCTGCTGGCTTTCTTGGGGGGAGGAATCATCATCATCTGTCACAAGTTACCACCTGAAGCCCCTCAGAGCTTGGTTGAGCCCCAGGGTCATCCACTGCTGCACTGAATTCGTGTCAGGTAGGAGTGCTATTGTTGTGTCTGTTAAATACGTGCATTTATTTCTTTACTTTCAACCATCACCAGTTTGAAAATTGCTTTTATAGTTGACAGGCAGCGTGTTGGCTCACTTATGCTCGTTTGGATTCCAACTCTGTTTCTTGTTTAACATTTCTCATTGTCTCACTGGAAGCTATTCAATCCTGCACCCTGTGACGGGGCAGATCCTCAGACTTGGAGCTGCACACTATGGACGGGGATGTTTGTTCAAGGGTTTTTAGCTTGGCTTTTTCTGAAGATGTGAATGACTTGAAAAATTTGGATCCAGATGCTGTTTAAAATGAGCTCAGCCAGGACTGTGTTTTGTTCAGAGTTCCCTCTAGTATGAAGAAGTTCAGCTGGTTTTCCTGTGGCACTTTATTGTTTTGTCTGTTTGTTGCTTTTTTTCCTAGAGTAAAAATAAATGTTGTGTATCAGAGGAATTGATAGAGATATCATACAGAAGAGCGAGGTACATGTGTCAGAGCTGCAGGATGCGTCTGTGCTATTGAATGGAGCTGCTGGGACAAATTCCCTGTCTGACCTCCGGGGGTGGGGATGGGGTTTTCCTTTTGAGAAAAAACAAAAACAACCAAAAAAACCTGTTCAATTCCTTTGCCCTACTGCTGGGTGAAAAGCTGTGCATCCTCTCTTATCGCAAACTGTAATCCTAAGGGGCAGTCTTCACTTGTGGCTAAGATCAGCCTGCAGCCTAAGAGCATTTGTGGAAATTGTGTTCTGATTTCCTCTCTCATTTGGTAGTTTAATAACAGCCCTGGCAGCATTTAACCCTGCTGTTACACTTGTCACATGTGGTACAGAAAAAATGTCTATCAGTTACAAAGCCTGCGATAAGGATACTCATAAATACTTTATTTTAATCTGAGTTCATAGTTGATATATTTAATGTTCTCCTTTCATATTTTCTTTATTATTATTATTATTAAAGAAAAAGCTCTGAAAACGAGGGGAAGAGAAAAGGTAGCTGTGGGCTCATGTTAGCATTCCTAACGATCACTGAAGTCTGCTTGAAATATAACTCTGTCTGCGCCAGGCTATTTGGGCCATATTGATCTCTATGGGATTCTTCTAGCCTTAGGGAGAATTTGTGACTTCTGAAGGGCATGAGCAGCCCCCTGCAGCCTGCAGGGAAAGGTGTCCTGCCTACTTGTGCTGCAGGGACCAGCTGAGCTGTATTTTGGGCTATTGCTCTCTGAGCCAGAGGTGGCTGCACTGCACAACAGCAGGCGAAACCATGGCGTGAAGAACTGTGAGGTCAAACCGAAGCCTACATTGAGGCACTTCTTGCCACAAGGCAAATGGTATTCCTCACACAACACGGACAAGATCTCTTCCAAGGCTTGTAATGGCTGCCAGCTTTGCACACCTGGATAAAAGGCATTAAGAAAATCTCACTTATTTTTCAGATGTGCTGTCTTTTCTGGGACTCGCTCTCATGCTGATGGCACTCTGAAACTCTCTTCCAGAGGTGTGCATTTAATTGGCTTCACAGGCAGACACCTCATGCGATGCAGCCTGTCTTGCTGGCAGCTGGTGACATATTTTGCCATTGTTCTTTTTAATTTGGCAGATCAGTGTCTGTATGCGGCGCCCAGCACAGCCAGAGCCAAGGCACTGAGACACCTTGGTCTCTGGACGAGAAACTTCCTACAGGATCAGGGGCAGCACTTGCAGCCTTGTGCTAATTACAAAACAACTTTTCTGTGTGTGTGTGCAGAAATTGAAAAATATCCCCAGAAAGGTAACAGGGATTAGCAACATTGACTACAAGAAGATGATGCGTTGGATGAGCCCAAAGTCAATGTGATTACACTGCACTACACCAGCAACTACATCTGTAGGATGAGGCCCAGCTCTCACTGGATTTATCCCTGCACCTTGGCGTCCCTTTCCCTCTTTGGGCAAACTGTGGCCCAAAATGACCTTCCAGGGTTCGGCAGCAGCTAGCCTGAAGGAAGGTGCAGCTCCTCGACAGGCCTCCTGGTTTAGGAACCAGTTGCTTCTAGCCTAGAGATTATTGGGCCCCAGGTTTTGACCTGATCCCCTCCCACTACCTTTTTTTTTTTTTTTTTTTTTTTTTTTTTTTTTTTTTTTTAAATTTCATCTGACTGCTGGTTACAAAGGTGAAAAACCCCTCTGCTGACATTGCTGCAGAAAGATTCATAGATTCTTGGTTTCTAGGGAATACTGAAATCCTCAGTGCAGTGCAGAGTCAGCTGGTGACAGAGGGGGAGAGGGCAAGCTATTCAGCTGGCCTGTGGGATCTGCAGTCTGCAGCTAATAACCAAAGTAGGATATAACAATGGAATTAATTATAAATTGCCTAAAGAATCAAAGGGCCATTACTTCCTTGAATTACAAGAAAGCTGAAGGAAATCAATATGATTTAATTTCAATAAAATTTCAAGCTACCCAACTATGATTTTTATTTATTACAAAAGTGACAGAATGTTGTGCTTTGTGATACTTCACCTGCCTGAGAACACTGTGCTTTGTTTAACCTTGCCATTGACGTGACAAACCACAGTATGGACTTGTCTTAATACCTAGCACCTGCTTGAAGAATCAAACAGGGATCTACACTTTGTTTTTACATTAATGACCCCAAGATGGCATGGCAGTACCTGCTCTCAGTGCCAATGCCCACTGAGAACCCAGCACCAAGTTAAAGTGTGTCCTCTTTGTTTTGGTATTAGTTATTAACTATGCTTTTGAAACACACAGACACACGCCCCAAGTATTCTAGTCCCTTGCAGGGTATTGCTGACTGCAGGGCATGGCAGAGGGATGTGAGCGGGGTGTTTGGGTATGCCTGTGCCATAAAACCTTACTGAAATCTGGGGAAGTGGGGAGGGAAACAGGAACAAAAGGAACAGCTGGATCATTTGGTTGCTGGAATGCTGCTGGGGAACAGCACAGCTGTAGAACATTTTTGGCTTGCTTCTTCCTGCTTTTTTGCCTTTGTAGTAGGCGTTTATTTTTTAGCTAGTATTTTTAGCATTATTCCAGTTTGGTAGTGTTTAACCTTACTGCTATAATAACTGTTGCAGAAATTGTCAGGGAGGAATTTATTCTGTCTTTGTGAATATGTTTGTATAGCATGAAATAAAGAAGGCCCGAGGCAAGTTATTGAACAACAAGGAAAAGACAAAATATTGACTCACCAATTCAGTAGGCATCATCTGCCTAGCATGCTGAACAAGGCAGGGTTCCTATAGAAAATTCTCATTTGATCATGTAATTAAGGAATGTCTCATATGGCAAATAAACAGGAGGAATGCATATGATTGCAGGGCTTTATAGTAAGCCTGGCAATTTTTGTATACTTGACTTTGCAGCTTGTTAATACACAACATCTCTGGGTAGGCAAAGGAATTGACATGCAGACACACACACATTTCCAAGCAGTGTAAATGAGTGGTTTTATCGCTGGTGTTAGCGGTTCCATCTATTCTTGTCTTGGTGCTTGTTGCTTTTATTTAGAGTAGCCCCCGTACAGCGTCCTGAGTCACCGCGGCAGGGGAGGACGGGAGGATCCAGCTTTAGCTTCTCAGTCCCATGCCTCGGTTGTTGTCAAGGAGACCTATCTCTGGCATACATCTTCTCTGTGGTTTCTCATCTTAGTATGCTTTTCCATTGCTATGGAGACTATCAGAAACTCATTTAGCAACTCCCAGCGCCCCACTAGGGATGTGTATTTCATAACTCACTGCTCAGAACGAGGAGTGCTCTTTAATTTTTGGCCTCTCACCTGCACTGCCCAGCCTGGCTCCACAAGGGGCCGTCTGTGCTGAGACCTTCTGAACTGGTACAGCACAACTCTAAGGGCTGGGCTATAAAAGGGTGGCTTCAGTGGAGCCAGTTCTGAGGCTGGGGCAAACCTTACATGTGGAAGGCATTCAGAGATTTACCCTGGCTACTTGGTATGGCTGTCCAAATACAAAACCCTCTACAGGTTGTCAGCTTGTGTTCTGCTGAGCTCTCGTGTCGTTGCTGTCTCTGCTAAAGAAGCCATTGCAGATGAAGGAATAATGTGTTTGTGTGGTGTAGGAGAACAGTAGGACTGGAGACACTAAGGATTTCCTAATCATTCATGTTGGGAGTATGTAAAAACAGGAAAAGTTGTTAAGGGACAAGCTTCCAGACAGCAAGAGGGGCTGAACTTGCTGGGGTAAGAGCAGAGAAGCTTGTGGACTCGGGGATCAGGGCAGAGAATGCAGATGTGATGGTCCTTCATGGATGCCACATGAAGCAGAACAGATGAAACCAAGGAAAAATGCCTAAATACGATGGTGAAAAGAGTGAAACAGAACAACTCTGTAGGCTGATGTTGCAGGGTGGGAGAGAGGGAGGCACGCAGCGGGATGAGGATCTGCCAGTTGGTTTCACCAGTTCCCAAGACCGTCAGTGTCCTGATGCTGCAGGCAGAGGCTGCACCCTGCTCAGGGCAGTGTGTGGGGTGATGTCAGTACAGTTGTGGTGCTTTGACCCCCAGTGAGTGGTGGGGCGGTTGCACAGGAAACAGCAACAGCCTGGCAGGGGCCGGCCAGAGAAACCGAACTGTGCGCTGGCAGCGTGCATGTAAACCACTCTGGCTCATAAGAAAGTGTAGGCTGTTACTTAGAAAACCAAGACATAAGTAAAGGTATCATTTGGGGTTTACAGCAGCTGATGTTTATAAAAGCAGGCACTGCTGGGCTGATGGTCAGTAAGCAGTGGGTTTGAACACACCAGAGACGAATCCTCACGACTCAGCACAACAGGGACTGAATACTGTGAAAAGACCCTTTGCAATCCATATGCAAGTGAGTAGGCAAAAATTAGACACAAATAGGGCAGCCTGTACAATAACAGAATTGCACGTTCAAGGTGGGAGTTCCAGCTCCTCCCCTGAGCTCTGCAGCTCTCGCAGTGATGGCAGCTGAGGCTGCAGTTCCCAGCTCCCTGCCCTATTTCCCCACTCTGGTGCTGAGCCTGACATATTAACATAATCCTCAACTCCAGTTTATGCTAATATGTCAGTCTGTGCCCTGCAGGAACTCAGGAACAGACACGCTGTCATTCGGGTACTGGGCTAGAAGACCACAGGAGGGCTCTGAGGTGAGGACAGCAACTCTGTTACCCTCCCAGGCAAATCAGAGCCAACCCATATCCAGAAATCTGTAAGGAGCCAGATATCCTCCAAATCATCACCTTAGTGCTATATAGATCTATAAATATTCAGCAGGTATTATGAACAGCTGAACCCTGCTAAAATAATTTAAATAAATAAAATGATGTAATTAATCAATTCAGGCATTAAAAAAAAAAATACATTAAATTTACATATTTACTAAGGCACGTGATTTGTAATGAAGTAGGGTTTGGGGAACGAAGAAGAATTACATGTATCCTGCCCCTTATGCAAATCTCTCTCTATTCACTGATTGGAAAAAAAAAAATCTGTGAGTTACATGTGAAGCCACTTTAAGATGGTGATGTGCATCGGGCTGCATTTATGTACACTGGACTGTAGCCGTGTCAGCAATGTTCAGCACCCTGCAGTGCTGGTCTAGGAGTCATGCCCTGAGTTATCCTCAGGGAGCCACCACGCTGCAGTTGACACTCGCAGGCAGAAGAGAGTGAAAAGAGGAGGGAAACACATTAAAAATCTACCCCTGAAGGACTGATTTCAGTAGATCTTAAAAACGATAGGTTGCTTTGTAATTTGTTGCAGTGTCATTTTTAATTATATGAAGCTCAAAATTTAAAGGACATATCATTCAAACAGATGTGGGCATTTTGTTTTGTTTTTACAACTTGTATTCCAGATTTAAAGTTGATTGTGTTGCTCCAGGTAGTGTGAGTGGAAATGTACACATATGTATGTAGGCTACATTTCAGAGTGGTACCTGTGCTGAAGCAACAATTACCTGTCCAGCTGAGGTTTGTACTGCTGCATTTCTCAGTGTCACTCTTCTGTCTTATCATGGGTTTTCTCCTCTGTGACGAAATGCTTAGCTTCTCTGGTACCGTGTGTTGGTGAAAAGATTTATGGATTTGTGAGCAGGTCGTTATGGGGTTGGTGGACTGGGTCTGCACACATGAAGCTGAAATCCATTTATCTGGAGAGTAGGTGTTTAACTAATGGGCACGTCAGACATGGCATAAATGCAGTGCAGCTCCCAGCGTCAGTGTTTTACAAAAACATCTGAATGAATGAGTTGGGCGAGGAAAACATTGTCTGTTTTTATATTCAGCAAGCAAAAACAAGAAGAAGCACCATGATGAAGCACTATCCTTGCACACTACTGATTATTTCAAGGTTAAATTTATTCATTCTGAATGGTCTCCGTATATGTAAGACTGAGGAACAATGAGTTCAAGGAGCTGAGAGAATTAAGTAATTACAAACTGCAGACTGAAAACAATCTAATTAATATCTCAAATAAGAATTTGGAGGAACTTAGATGACAGACAACAATAAATTTATGTCACTTACTGATTACTTTCCAGCTGAATGAAAGGCCAGTCATGTTTGCTAAAGGTCCTATGGATTAAAGGACTGCAAGCTGCCACAAGCATCACCTCCAGGAGCTGCGACCCCAAGGAGGGGAGCTGTGCTGCAAGGAATGGGACTAAAGTGAGGCGTAGCCTACAGAAACACAGAATCGTCTAGGTTGGAAGAGACCTCAAGGTCATTGAGTCCAACTTCTGACCTAATACTAACAAGTCCTCCACTAAACCATATTGCTAAGTTCAATACCTAAACATCCTTTAAAGACCTCCAGGGATGGTGATTCCACCACTTCCCTGGGCAGCCCATTAAGGTGCAGAAAAACAAAGGGGTGGAGGAAGAGGCTGTGTTTATGAGCTCACTCTGCTCCAAATGATGAGGCTCCCACTGTCTCCAGGTTCTTGAGCTCTTCTGTAGGAGAATTATTAGACTTAATGTTATGTTGTGCTCAGAAATCCCAACTAGGTCAAGGTCTTGCTCTGCTAAATATAAGCAAAGATGTCACTTCTGCCTAGAAGGCTTTAAAATACAGAGTTTTACGGAATAACATGTTTTTAGATTAAAATTAGTGGGGACTGAGGAATATCAATTAGGTGTAAATCACCAAAAGGAGTTAAAAGAACATGTAAATATAGCATGATGAGATCCACTGTTTTTCTTCTGTTTCTTTCCGCTTAAACCTTTGGAGTTTTCTCTGTAAAAATGCAAAAGCTGAATTAAGAGAATTTTATGAGGGTTCCCAAATCAAAACCAGTAAATAGGGGAAAAAGCCAGAAGTGAGGTTGAATGTCAATAATGTAGAGTTTTTATGAGCAACACCACTTACTCTTTTTTTTTTTTTTTTTTTTATCCTGGCCTGGGGATGAGTCAAAGCCATGTATTGGAGGAAGCTGTGGTTTGTAAGGCTGCTGTTGCAGAAGCTGGAAATTGTAGTGATTTAGATAGAGTACTCCAGGAAGATGATTTGGTGGTTACGATGCATGTGTGTTATTTAGGAAATCAGATTCTCTTTCATTTACTGCTAGACACCTCCCTCAAACCAAGCTTTTTGCCGGCTTAAATTGGTATAGTCTTTGCACTGAATGTATCTGGCAGTGGGAGACAATTTACTCTTTTGGTTCAGTTTGAATTGCATTGTGTCATTATTCAGATGTGGCTGCAGCCTTCCTCACAAGAATAACATGCAATAACAGCTATGCAGGTGACATTTCAATCAGGTTGTTCATGGAGCCATAATTCCCCCTGGGGAGACTTTGAGCCCTCCTGGGGCTGCTCTGGATTGAGCCAGGTGGCTGTGGCCCCAGGAACATCTGTCCACCAGAGCCCATACTGATGTCCTTGTAGCTCATGACCATGCAAAGTAGCATAAAAAAGCTGACTTTTGTCTGCTTTCTTAAGGAAGAAGAAGTTATGTAGTCCCTTGACCAACTTTCAGGCCATGCTGTAATAATGCTGCTAATAATGGTTACGCCCACTGCCAGCTCTGTAGTGAAAAGCCTCGACATGTGTGTTTCCACCAAAACACTCTTCAGGACTGTGAGAAAAGCTGAGTGGGGCTTGAGAAATGTGTGCAGAATTGGCAGATGCTCTTGTTGTATTTCACATAGAAAATCAGTCCCATGGAAGGCTGCCCAGCTTGGAGCAGTGTACTCTGGCAGATCTGCTGCTTAAATCTCTCTCTGTCTCACCCCATGACTCCTCCCTGTTGTGTTCTGATACTGTTTTGTTTTGGTTTTGTCATAAAGCCTGGTTATCCAGCTGTCGCTCAAAGTATGACCCCAAGTGACGTCTCTAGTGATAACACCAATGTCCTGTCCAGAGACTTCAAGCAAAATGAGAGCTATGGACTTAGTAATGTTGAGACCTGGAACACATGAAAAAAAAAAAAAAAAACAAAAAACAAAAAACAAACAGGTAGGAAAATAAGCCTGGAAAAAGCAACTAAAATTAGAGAAGATTAAAGGACAAATACCTTGGGGGAGTTTACTGAGTGTTTTGCTTTTAATCATACAACACCTCTTAGACCAATTTTTCTTTTAATTTTCACAGCTCTCTGCTATCAGCACCAAACTGAGCTAAATTAACAAGTTGGATTCATTACACCATCCAAACAAATTTCCCTAGGCTTATTATGCCTTAAGGGCTTGATACTTTCCTGGCAACTTCTTTCAAATTGCCCCTTCAGCAAACATGATACAAACTTGGGTTTACTGAGCATGAAAATTCATGTGGGAGGGCAGCTATTTCACCAGATGGAAGCTCTCAGATTCACTGGAAAGGTAACACAGCATCAAGTACACTATTAATTTTTGAGGAGGACTTCACTGTGTAAGTCTTGTACTCTTGGCATCCACGGTAAGAGAAAACTGCTTCTTGCTCCAACTTTGTCTTTTTCTGCAGTGCAGTACAGTTAACACCAGCTCTGTTCCAGCTCTGTGCAGCATTTCATAATATGCAATTTCTCATAAGTCCTGATTCAGCTTCTCATTCTTGCAGGATGCCGTGTTTTTCATTAAGCTTCAGTCCAGGCTCCCCAGAAATAATGCAAATAGTACAAATCTCCCCAAACTAAGAGTCAAAACAGCCAACTTCTGCAGCAGTATGAATTAACCTGCAGCAGGTAAGAGAACACCCTGGGCAGGGCCCTGGGTACAGTGCAGAGGAAGGGGAGTCTGGTCGGAGCCCTGCGGAACAGAAGAGAAGGGACTGCTGCTCGTGGCGCGCATTTATTTGGCGTGAGTAGAAGCATACTTGATCCTTAGCCAGAGTTGTCTACCAATCGGATGTGAGATAGTTTCACAAAGAGGTTGATTTTTCTGAGATGTTGATAATTTTTTTAAACTGTGTTGCTCTGATGTTGTCAATTGAACTACATAAGATGCTGCATGCATACCATGACTTTCCTCTGAGGCATTCTGTGTGATTTCCAAAACTCTGAAGAGAATTGTTGCAGTTTGTGCTCTCCTGAGGACCAGCATGGAAACTACTACTTTGGGCTGTCTGTCTTTCTGCTTTTGCCCTGGCTGAAATTTAACAGACGTAATATGAACAAAATTTACTATTCTGCCATTTTTTCTTGTACATTTCAAGACCTAAATACTTCAAGACCTAAATCTGTTATAGGCTATGGATTTGTCAGGTCAACATAACTCGAATGACTACTTGTTAAGGTACCATTCATTTAAATGGAATGTTCACTTCATTTATTATATGTGACTGATGACTATTGCTGATAGTATGCGAGCGGTGTCTAGAACATTTAAGATAGCATATAAATAATAAACAGCAAAACATCTAGATAATAAACAGCATCAAGAAACAGCTTAAATGCACAACCAAGGACTTCTGTAGTCTGTAGTGTAACAACACTATAACAAACATCTGTGATAGGAACTCAAATATATTCTCATATTCTGTATACAGAAGTATCTAATGCTACCTTACCTAGAGAAGTAAAACACTCACCTCTTAAAATAATAGCCTTAAAGAAATCCAGTAAAGCAAAAATGTGAGTTGCAACAAATTTAATTCATTATATTTATTGTGCTGATGTAGAAGAATGCTGTTCAGTAAAAGTTATCCTCTAAAAGACCTTGAGGAAATAGAGCAGATGGCTCCATGTGCTATCCCACTTACACTCAAAGTAGTTTAATAAATGCTCAGAATGGTAAAATATTTTCCTTTGTCTTTTATATAAAGAAAAGAAGGTAAACATTTGTTGTTGTTAGTATTCCATTCACAGTGCATTTATTAGGGAATTCTAAAATGTAAGATTTATTTATTTATTTATTTTTAATTAAAAAGATTTTCAACACAAAACCCTAGAATGGTTCAATATACCTTGCTTTGGGGACTATTTTCTCTTGTATTTCTGTATTAATACACACTGAAAGATGAAGGAAGAAAAGCATTTTGGGATGAAACAAAGTAAACCCCAATGCAGATTGCACCATTTGCTCGTGATACACAGTACCTTCACTCAGCACTACTATCTCCATAGATAATTACACCTGCCGACATTTTTAATGAAGAGAACAGTAGGAGTCCTGAGGGACCTCCTGTGCATGCGCTGACGAGCTGTGCCTGCACCACCGGTACAATATGTTCTGGGCACCCTGGGCTCTCCATGCCTGTACAGATTGGCCACACATAACACGTGCTTTGAGTCTGCAATGTCAAGAGAACAGTAAGCTGGTGGTGTATGGGGCCATTCAACCGAAAATCTGGTGGGTTACTGATAAAAACAGGATTCTACCATCAAAGCGGTAGAATTGGCAGGTATAGGGAACAACTGTTCGAGGAATCTTTTATAATTTTTAGGAGGCATCCATCTGCAATATTCAAGCCACAGGATCTTGGCATCTGGTCCTTCTCTGCTCTAGTTAAGTACTGTTTTGCTCCTTGGCTTCTGTCCTATTTCTAGAAGAGGAAATAGCATCTTTTTCCCTCTCATGGCTGCTGGTTCTTTTATTTATTTATTTATTTTCTTTCTTCTCAATCTGTAGCTTTGTTATGGATCAGGGCAAGCCAAGGGCCAGAAGTGACTTGTAATCTTCATCACTAGCTAATTGTTCTAGACATACTTGCTCAGTAAGGAAATAAACTAGAAAGGGGTAAAAGATCCAATATGGTGCTTAATGTCCTATTTAAGCACATTAAATATATACAATTTACACTTTATTCCAACTAAAAATAACACTCAGATTAATACAGTTTGCTTTTTATATATTAGAGAAATCACTACTGTGAATTATAAACTACGAAAAGTGTGGTTCACAGTTTCCATCGCTCCAGAGTTCTTCATTATGATGGGCATGGACCGTTTGATTGAGTGGATTGAGCACACACTTGGGAGAGAGACTAGAGGTGTATCTGTGAGTGTCATTGACCCTTTCTGACATTTAGGATGTTTTTTAAGTCCATACATTTCTTTTTTTTTTTTTTTTTTGGGGGGGGGGGGATCCAGATTTAGACATCTTATTTACTTATTTATTTAGTGAGACTCGAGGACCAGCAGCTTCAACTGATGGCAGTGCTGGCCCCTAAGTATCTAAAATTGCAGTCCCAAAATTCAGGACAGAAAATTAGAAGGCAGTTTTGAATATCCAGACCTCGGCCTCCCTGCGCTTTTTCATCCATAAAGTGGTGCCTGAATGGCCTTATCCATCTTTGCAAAGTGGCTGAGTGAAATCTGCAACTGAAAAAGCGCTATACAAATAATTATTGCTCTATGCCACAGATCATGATGTGAATATTAACTATTATCTTTTATACTACTGAAATTCACAACATAATCATCCTTGTAGAAACAGATCAAATATGCCTTTAATGGCATTTGGCAACTCTATAGCATTTTACGTGTTTAAGGCCGTGTATAACAACAGTTAAGAGAACTAATCATCACCGATCCATCAGACAACTACACTCAGAAGTGATCTGCATTAGACCACAAGACTGCAGCAAATTCACCACTAAAATACAGGATTCCTGATACAAAATTTCTTGTACCAAACAATAAATCAGTGTTTCTTAAACTCTTGCTATATGCAGGCAGTTATTGGTCATTTTGTGCCAACTTTCCTTCTTGCCTCCCCTCGCTAAATCAGCTTGAAAGGTAGTTAAAAATACATTTCTGATATTACCTTCCCTACAAGTGATTTATGTTGTTACCATTAGGATACTACTCAGTCAAGAAATAAAAAGAAAAACCTCCTGCTGCATCACCAGTGGCTGAGGATCTGTTATATTTTGTTGAAAGCATGAGTAACTTTGCAGCAAATATTGTTGCTATACTTATGAAAACTTAGTTTTGCTGTGTGTTGTGTAATTGTGGCTGTCCATCTCAATTGTAAAAAAGAAAAATATAACTATTTATCATGGCCTGTGGAATTGATTCTTTTCACAAAACCAATTCACTTAATCAAGATATACAAGCGCATGACAGTTGAAGTGTAGTCTGATGGGCATTGGGTCATACTGTATCAAAAAGGACTTGTGCCACAATGAAGCCTCGTGATAATTTTTTTTTTTTGTCCTGGAACTGTTTCTGAAATCTGCGCATGTCTTGCAAGCATTACTTATGGACTAGAAGCCAACAGACCCGTATCAGTGGGATCATGGCTGCCCAGCAGAAGCCAAGGGAGGCAGCAGTATGCCATCTGTCTCAGCCAAGGCACCAGCAGAACCCTGGCTTATTAAGCACATAGGAATTTAAAAGGCTCCTTCAGTCCTCCAGCAATGGCAAATCTAGGATACTGTAGTTAAAATAGTTCAGTCTACTCAGGTCTCTTTGCTGAATATCTGACTAAGCTATTATAATTTTTCATAAACAAGGAAATATTCTGAAGTCAGGAATATGGTTTATCATACGCACTCATGGAAGTTTTCAGGTTTTGCAGGAGAAATGAAAATATGCCTGAGACAATCTTCACATCATGTTTTGGGAAATGTGTCCAGAATATCTAACAAATTGTGGAGACTTCTTTCACTCCTCAGATTTGTTTGCCTTCACAATTTACAGGTAGGCTTTCAACACAGCGTACATCAACCACCCTCCCAGCGAATGTGGCAGCTGCTTTACACAGAGGCCATTCTGGCTTCGAAGGAGGCTGTGTTGTTGGTCTGCTTTTGAAGCACATTTTGGCAGCTGGAAAAAGGAGAAACTAGTAGTATGGGATTAGTCAGCTTTTTGCTGACCAGTGCCAAGCATCAGACTTTGCCTGGCAGCCTTGCATGGGTGATGTCCTCACACGGACAAACCTGGGCATGGGTGAGTGGTGAGGGAAGAGAGGGAAGCAGTCCAACCGTCACCCTCCTGCCAACATCACCCGCTAAACCATGTCCCTAAGCACCACATCCAACTTTTCGTTGAACACCCCTAGGGACGGTGATGCCACCGCATCCTTGGGCAACCTGTTCCAACACCTGACTGCACTTTCTGAGAGAAATGTCTCCTCATTTCCAACCAGAACCTCCCCTGGCACACCTTAAGGCCATTCCCTCTAGCCCGATCACTAGTGATCTGCGAGAAGAGGCAGCCCCGGGAGAAGCGACAGCATCGGGACACGAAGGAGTGACCCCAGCTGGGGGCTGGCTCCCCTCACAACCGGCGGGCTGCGAGCAGCCCCCCCCCCGAGGCATCTCTGCTCCCCGGGCTCCCCTCACTGTGGGGCTGCCTCCTCTCACTCCTTAGCGACCCCCCCCTCAACCCTCGCGGCTGAAGGAGGGGAGAGCGCTGCCCTGTGCCAAGCCGGCGCCTCCCCCGGGGGGCTGAGGGGCTCGGGAGGAGGGCGCTGAAGAGCTCGGGGGGGGGGGCGCTGAGGGGCTCGGGGGGGCGCTGAGGGACTCGGGGGGAGGGCGCTGAGGGGCTCGAGGCGGCGCTGAGGCGCGGGGCAGCCCCGTGTCGGGGCGTCCCGTCCCCGCGGGGCCGAGGGCGGAGCGGCCGCCGCCTGGCTCCCGGCCTGCCCCGCGGAGGGGGCGGGCGGCCCATGTCCGCCATCCCGGCGTGCCGCGCGGCCGGGCAGCAGCCGGAGCAGCCGCGGCGGCCGCGTCCCCTCCCTGCGGTGTGAGACAGCAGCAGCCGCCCGCGCCTCGCCTCGCCTCTCCCCTTCTTCCTCCTCCTCCTTCACCTCCTCCTCCTCGTCCTTCGCCGCCGCCGCCGCCGCCTCGCCCCGCGCCGCTGCCCGGCCGGCCATGCCGTCTCGGGCAAGGTAATGAGCCGCAGAGCCCCGGGGTCTCGGCTGAGCGGCACCGGCAGCAGGCAGCACTACCACCCGCGGGGCTGGAATGACTGGCAACCCAGGTGGGCACGGCCCCGCGAGGGGCTGCGGGGCTGCGGGCTCGGGCAGGGCCCCCGGGGAGGCCGAAGGGTTGTGGGGGGGGGACGGGGAAGGGAGCGGGGCGGCGGCGGGGCCGCTTCCTGGCTGCGGGGCCTACGGGCGGGCGGCGGCCGCTGCCGGGCCTGGTGCGGGGCTTGGGGGGGGGGGGTGAGGGCCTCCGGGCCGGCCCCGGGGGTTGTGCAGGGGGCGGGGGGCGACGGTGGGGCTCGGCGGGAGCCGGGCAGCGCCGCCGGGAGCCGGGGCCGCGGGGCCGGGCCGCGGCTGTCAGCGAGGCCGGCGTGGGAGGGTCCCGGGGAGGGCGCTGAGGGAGATGGATCCCGCCGGCTGCGGCTCCGCGGGGGTCCCCGTGTGGTTGGGGGGGGTTTGGGGAGGGGTGAGGGGGATCCTGGAGGGGTGGGGGGGCCTGGGGTGGGGTGAGGGGGGCCTGGTGGGGAGGGGGAATCTGGAGGGGGGCTGGGGTGGTGGTGGGGGGGGTCCTGAGATGGGGTGGGGGACTCGAGGGGGGGAGTCCTGTGGGGGGGGGGGTCCTGGTGTGGCATGGGGTGGTCATGGGGTAGTGGTGGGGGTCCTGGGGGCCTACAGGGGTTGGGGGGTTCGGGGGGGCTTTGTGCAGGCTGGTTCTCGGTGGCTGAAGGAGCGCTGGTGCGGGTTAACGAAACAGCGCAGGGTTATTGTTTCCTCAGCTGGGGAAAGTGGCGGAGCTGTAAGGAGAGCAGGGTGGGAGCTTGTGCAATGCGCTGGGTTTAAAGGTGTGTTTGTGCCCGGTGCTTTAATTTGTAGTAAGTGAAACTCCCGGCCTGGTGACATCTTCGGTCAGGTGTACAGAGCGTGGTCAGGGCCTCGATCACCTCGGGTATACCCCGTGCCGGTGTGCTTGCTGTGCCACCCAGCATTGCTATTTAATAGTCTGCATTCCTCTGGAGAAATTGTTGGTGTTTCTTATTTATTTATTTTTTAATGTGGAAGTTTGGGGATTTATTTATTTATTTTTTTTTTACTGTTTTTGAAACTTTAGTGTGATATGGGATCCTGCTTTTAAAATTGCCAGCACAGACTTAGGGCCATGTGCTTGGGAACGTATTCACCGATGACAAGTCCCAGCCACATGTGATTTGGACTGGGGAAAACGGGTGGGTATGAAGGTAGATCTTGCGAAACACAGATGTCACTTTGGTATTTACTATGACAGCAGCTTGCCTTGTGGTTGAACAGCTAGCGGTGCCACCTCCAGGGGTAATGCTAAGGACTCGAGTATTCGGTTCTTAATGGTGTGCGTGTCGTGGTCATTTAAATTCTAATTTCTTCTCCTGTTGAGCTGCTTGGTCACATAACTTACCATAGCGGCATGGAGCTGTGACAGGAGGGTCAGGCTGGGTGCTAGAACAAGAATTGTCACTGGTGGTCGGGCTGTGGAACAGCTCCCCGGGGCAGTGGTCTCGGCCCTGAGCCTGCCAGAGGTCAGGAAGGATTTGGACACTGCTCTCAGACATAGGGTCTGATTTTTGGGTGGTCCTGTGTGGAGCCAGGAGTTGGACTCGATGATCCTCGTGGGTTCCTTCCAACTCGGGATATTGTATGATTTTATAACTTTTTCCACACTTAAAAGGAGTAAACTTTATCAGTGACATAGCATTTAATTCTTAGTGAAGATTTTTTGGTATGTAGCAGTCTGGTCTCTCTCCTGCTCCTTAACTACTGCCTTGCTTCAGATTTGTGGGCTGCAGCCTGAGTTCTGGTAACTACCCATTCGCCTGCAGTTCCCATGTGGAAGAAATTGGGTGTACACCTTGTGTCTTTGCAGTGGATGGCTTCTATAAATGCTCCTTGGTTGGATGCATTAACTTGTCACAGATTTTATGTTTTAGCCTAAAATTGTCTTGCAGTGTCTAGAAAAAAAGACTTTTTCCAGTAAACTGTTGCCTGCGGGGGTTTCAGTTGCGTTAGGGGTGAGAATAAGGACCTAGCCACAGAAATGCTTTGTGTGGCGAAAAGGATGGGTTAAGTAGCTAGTCTCTTCCCTGTGTGTCTGATTCTGTTCCTTTCCTCATGCTGTAGTTTAACTCTCAAGTACAGGTGCTGTAGATGGCATTGCTAAAATAATTATCTGAAAAGCCACATGAGAAACAAAGCTGAAAGCACTACAGAAAGCGTGGCAGGAGGGGGAACTTTGTGGTGTGTGGATGGGGTCTAGGTCTGTTTCCATCAGGTTGTGTAATCAGGTCTCCTGTGGAGAAACACCTCTTCACTAATACTTGTAAGAGTTCAATTGTGTCCCTTCCTTTAAATATTTGTGGTTTTTAGTCAGGTGAGAGAACCCAGGAATTAGAAGTGTTCACCCGGTCCCAAACAGATCTCACATTTCTTTGTGTTTTGCGTAGGGTTTCTAAATCTCAAACTGGTAACTTTGGCTGTATGGGACCTGCGAGTCGATGCTAACCTTTAAGATTGAACTAGAGATTAATTTAATCTTTGTTGTTTTGGCATTAACTAATTTTTAAGTGACTCACATGGGCTGTTGAAAGGAGATCTGTCCCATGCTTTGGGCAGTGAGTGTTTCTCTTCTGTTTTGAATGTGCTCCTGGACAGCCCCCCAGTGCAGCATATATCCAAGTGTAGTTTCCTTCCCCTTTCTTTTCTGTTGGCTTTTAGTTTCTTTTAGCACAGGTGATACTGCTGGTAAATGTTTTTTTTTTTTCAGGGCATAGAAGAAGGGATGTACGTGGCTAAAATAATGAAAAATGTTGTAGTTGTTTCAAGTTGCTGTGGGCGGAGAAGGAAACTCCTGATGCCTGGGTGTATTATCAGATGGATTGTGCTTTCAGACACATTCGTGTGTGTGTAAAAGTGACTAGATAATTGCCATTATAGGTCTAGATTCCTCTCAGTTTTTAGTAATGCTAATAAGCACTGGGGCTTGGGGTGAAAATGGTCAAACTGAAAGTTGGTGCTGGGACGGTTCTCTAAGGGAGAGTAGTTTCTGATTAGAAATCGATTTTTTCTTTTTTAATTCGTATCTGTCAGATGCATATGGACTGGTCTTACTGTGGTGTGTGTACTGATAGATCCTCTGTGTGTTACAGAGGGAGAAGTTGTGCTCATATATATGGACAGATTAGTGTGTGCCCAGAGGTGTGCCAGGCCCTAAATTAATAGCAACACGAAGCTTTTTGGACAAATTCTGGGTGTATGTGACAGAACAATAAGGCAGTGGTTGTGGATTTTTCTTCGTTTTGAGAAAGCCTGATGAGATCCTGTCCACCTCTTCCAATCTCTACAGCTTTCTAGACCTTTCATTCTTTTCCCTTTCCTTTTTATTTGACAGGTTGTCCCGTGTTTTCCCTGATATGACTTCTGGGGGAAAAAAAATAACTTCATGTCAGTGCAAAGGTCAAGGTATGGCAGAGTAGATTCAATGTAGTACTGAAGATTGATTATATAGCAAAATAAGTAACGCTTCTCTTTCATAGGAAATGCTCTGGGTGGCAAAACAGTTCTTACGCACTTGTAGTACTGACCAGGAGGGAGAGTGGAGGGTGGCAGGGTAGCAAGCGCTGTGCGCGCCATGACTTTCTTGTTCTTAGACCAAAGTGAGAAAAGGGGATAAGATTTTAATTAGCAGGACCTCTGGCTCTCTAACAATAATACAGGTTAGCAGGGGTGTTTGTGGAGAAGAGAAAAAGAAAGTCTTGCACATGTGATAGAAGACCTGGAGGTGGCTTATTAGACACAGATTCAGTCTTGAAATTTGTTCCTGAAAATGCAGTGTATCCTTCTGGTGAAATGTAAGTCAGTGCTAGGAATTCCTAATTTCTGTTACCACAGTGCCTGCCAAACCAAGTTATGTTCTAGGTCCCCACCAGTCTAGAAATCATAAGAGAAGACAGGAAAATATGATTCTCCTTCAAGGTAGCTGTCTCCTAAGCAGGAGAGCGATGTTGGACAAGTTCCCCGTGTTCAACATGAGTCAGAGCAGGAGGTATCAGCAGGGAGTGCAGAGACCCATCAGAGGAAATGGGCTAAGAAAACAGTGTTTGGAGCAGTTTGTTTTCTGTGACTGTAAAGGGCAGAGGTGTGTCTTTTACAAGAAGCAAGAACTAGTAACTGTGTATATTGCAATAAAAAAGGAAGTGAGTTTTAATGTGTATGTATGTACACAGAGAGACCACACAGTCCCAGATGTCAAAGGCAAGTTTATGGCTAGAGAATGAGTTGCAGTATCAGTTTTGTCAGTGATTATGAAAAGGTCAAGGGAAACCTCGGGAAGAGGTGCAGTGGACTGCGTGGGAGGTGTTGAACAGGAATGGGTTCACTTCTGAACCGGTAACAAGTAATTCTTGATCTCCTTTCACATCTGAGTTTGTTGAATATGCTGATAAGGTGGGAAGGTATGAGATCAAAGAGCTTTTTTGGTTTGGGGGGGTGGTTGTTTAGTTTTTTTCTTCCTTGGTAAAATGGGGGAGCCGAAGTTCGTAATGTGAAAGCCTTTGTTTTTAATGTGAAGCCAGGGGAGACCGAGATGTGCGAAAGATGAAAGAACACGAAAGTGTGTCAGCGGGAAGCAAAGGGAGCTTGGAGAGCAGATAGGCTTCCAGGCAAGAGCAGCCAGACAAGAGCAGGCCAGGGATTTAACCGGCCCGAAAAGGGCTATCAGAAGGTGCCTGTGGAAGAATAAGGACAGAATATGCTTCCCTGACCTGCCCTCCTAATGTCCATCCCAGGACAGAAGGGAATTCTGGTGAGCTACTCAGTAAGCAGCAGTGATGTAGCCTGAGAACCCGCTGGAAAAGTTGCTGTGACCGCAGGTCGTTGTCCAGTAGTGCAGGTGGCAGGACTGCAGGAGGAAAAAAGGGGACTCAATGTTACTTCAGTAGGAGTAAACGTGGCCATTTACAATTTTGCTGAACTACTCTCAGCACAGGAGTAGAAACAAAACCAGGCTTTGGGGTGGGCTCAGCCAGGCTCGGTGGCTTGGCTCAAGCAATACGAGAAGAGTGGCAAAATAGGTAAATGCAGGGGGGGAGAGCGAAAGAGGGTTGTCATCGCTCTGCACACCAGTGGAAGGAGGGCTGGGAACTTAATGGGAAGCTGTTAATTTGAGTGGGTACAGTCACTGTGTTTTAGATGTTTTATTGATAAACATTTTAAGTAGTGAAGAACTGATGGGCACGATAGCAAATAAATTTGGCAAATAATCAAACTGACTTAAATAAGATCTCTAGTACACGATAGATGTATCAGAATAAATCATTCATCTGAAGTGTGTACTTGGAAATAAAGTAAAATAGAATAGAATAATTAAGCAGTTTTTGTCTCAAAATAATATCCATATGGTACAGTCGCTCAGAAAGAATTACAGATAACGAACACTATGGCAGATTGCTTGTTACAAGTTTCTTGGACCCAAATTCTCAAGGTTTCCATACAACCAAAGAAACAATATTTTTGATCAGCCTATTTTTGCTTATTCTAGATAAAGACTTTTTTTAAGCTAACTGTTCTCAGCCATGCTTTCTTCAGTTGTACAAATTGGTGTAGTCAAACCTTGCTGATACTTCTGATGGGATTGGATGGCCTTGTCCACTAATGGGTGTGTAGGGTTCCTATTGTGTGTCCTCGGAACTACAGAAAATAAAGCGGCCTTCTCTGAGGGAACTGCAGCGACCATTTCAGTATATTTGGGCAGAAGAACTATTTCCTGACAGATAAAACCAAGTTAAAAATTGCCCTCCAGGAAAATTGAACATGATCCCTTCTGTGTAAGTGACATTGTGAAAACAGCCTGTGCAGAAAGCTGGGCCTGTGTTGGTGGCTGTCTGGAAGTCTTCCACCAGGCCCAACTGAAAACTCACTTCATCAGTGAGAGCTTTTTAAGTGAAAATAAAGCCAAGTAGCATCTCACGAAGTGGCAATTGAGCTTTTGAAGTTACAATTCAATTCAATGTCATGTTCATTCTTGCAGTTTCCCATTCCAGCATTGTCTGATGTCATGCTTGTGTTTGTACTTCTGCTCATCGGTTGCTAGCATTGTGTTGACTTTATTGGTGTGCCGTGTGTGTTCACTTCAGCGACAGCATCAACGTATGTAGGTGATAAATTTGTGTTTACACAGATGCCTTTTGAAAGAGGACAGCGAGTGTTACGTCTGTCCCGTAAGCTCACCTGCCGGCTGGCACAGCGCAGTGTAAGATTTGCCATGTGGGCAGGAGAAATGCCCTGCTGAAACTTGGGAGGCAGCACACAGCCAGGAGCACAGTCCTTCGTGTTGCCTGGTGTCCACTGGGGTGCCTGCTGCGGGTGAATCTTACTCCAGGCTTCTCTCCATGCAGAACCCTTCAGGTCACGGCGGATCCTGGAGGCCAGCTGGGTCCCAGAACCTGGCTCTGTGGAAAGCAATATCTTTCCACGGGGTGTTCTTTCTGTGTCGTAAAGAAAGGGCAGAAACTGCTGGTTATCTAAACTGCACATTTGTTGTAGTGGGAAAAATGTCTTCGGTGGGAACTAGTGTATCTTACAGGGATACGTGGCAGGGAAAAGATGTATTTTAAATAAGATCTTACTCACCTTTTTGGTTGGGTGACGAGCTGTGAGCTGGTTAGCTTGCAGAAATCTGTTCCCAAAGACAAGACTAATTAAGTGTGGAGTTCTTCTCAGAGAAACAATGCCCTTACGTACTTTGCCACAATGGGAAATACTACAGACTGTTGAAAGGCAGTGCCGAGGTTAGCTGAGAACACGTGTTGTCCTCTAGCTGATTGGGGCACGCAGTCTATGGAGCTGAATGCTTCATCAGCTCGCAGTCAGCCTTGAGAATTGCAGGCTGTGCTTGGCAGTTGGAGATGATACAGCATACAGCACATCACCCTAAAGAAAAAAAGCAATGTTCTTTGGGGAGGGAGGTATGCTATTAAGAACCCATCAGTACTTAAGTTTATTAATTGCAAATCTGTCCGTGCCTTTCATTGAAAGGCTAAACCAAGTTGAGTTCTCTGTAAGAGACTGCCCTTCCTCAAAGTGGGCTGGGAGTCCCTCGAGGTTTCAGTGCAGAGAAAAAATCTGGGGGCTGTGTAACTGGTAGGAGAACTTGTACACGCTGTAAGCACAGTTAAAGCTCATACCATTTGAAGAAACCCTGCAGAATTTGGTTGTTCAACATAGTTTAGGTGAGTGATGAAGGTCCAGCTGTATTTCTGCAATCCTGATTGACTGTCACGAGCCAAGAGTTGCAGCAAGGATTTGCCTCTCCAGTGGAGCAGCCTGCTGTATGCAGTAGTCCCAGCAAGTGGTCGACAGACCAGTATCTGTGATGCCAGGGTGACTGCCGAATGAAATAGCCTTAATGTCTATATCGAAAGAGCAAAAGGCAATTGCACCTGCCAAGCGAACCTAGGGTCAGCCTTTCACTGTGGAAGTTTTATCTGGGATCTGAACTTGATGCTTCAGAGAAAAGGGCAGAAGTACAATTTTCTTCTTTTGAACCCTTGTCCAAGTTGATAGTATATCATCTTTAACATTCTCAAAGGGGTAGTAAAATACCTGGAGATTTTCTTCAATTGTCTTTGCAAATATGAACCCTCATGATGTTACTCTTCCAGTCGTACAGAGCAAGAGCTGTGTTTGAAAACAGGAGGCCTTTGAGATAGCTGAAGTACCAGTAGCTTTCAAAAATCTTTATCCCACTTTGTTTTTCCCTTTTGGCCTTGAGATGTATTTAATTCATTTTCCCCGAGTTTTGCTACCGGTTCTAAACACAGTGTTCTTTTAAAAAGTAAAAATGAAATATTTTTTTTCCCCAAGAACTTGTAGTGAATTTATAGCAGCAAAAAGGAATTACATGTCCTGCTTTTTGCTAAATAACTGTATGAGCTATCCAAAGCTCTGGAGTTTGCTTAAAAAACAAAACACACAAACTGCTGTAACTTCAATAGTGTGCTTCCAGGTATATCTGAGATGTACAAAATTCTGCCAATTTTTGTTTCGGATGGGTATTGTTTTACTGTTTTTAATGTAAAACCTCCAGTATTGCTTGAAAGAATGAATTTATGGTGCTTGGTTTAATTTAAAATCTGAAATCTCGTGCATACAAATGCTATACTACGTTAAAGTAACGGTATTTTAAAAAACAAAATCACTTGGTCTGTCCAGGGAGGCCAGTTGTCTTCATAATTTTCACCTTGTCCTTTGTAAGTTTGTTCTGGGATATAACTGGCTTTCTGATATGAGTTGTTTAAGCTTCATGCAGATTTTTTTTTTTTTTTTAATCACTTATTTGCAGGTGTTGTTCTAAAGGATAACAGCTGTTAATTTACATTACATTTTTCCGCAGTAAAGCCTATTTTCTTGTTTTGCAGTTTTTTTGGCAAAAGCTCAATATGTTATTTCTATATTGATGATCAGTTACATGCTGGTAACACCTCCATTTACTAACTGGTTTTGCATTGCTCACGAAGGCCTATATTGTATTATGTAAATGTTCATCTGTGGATTAGTAATGACTTCCACAAACGGCAGACAGTGTGGTATAGAGCTATTCCTAACTGTATTTTATTTTTCCCTTCTGGAAGTAACTTGTCCTTATATCTTGTGTGGACATCTAACTGAAATTATACTTGAGAATGTCCTGACACATGGCACTGACACACTGGAGTGCATTTCCTTTGCATGCGGTTGTATTAATTAATCAATTCTAATCCCAATGTGAATTTAAGGTCACCTTTTAAAAAGCAGGCTAGACATGCACATTTTTTAACACAGGAAGATACGTTTGGGATTGTCATTTAAGTATGTTGCTTTTAAAAGTGAAAATGTGAATCCCACTCCTGTTATACCCATATATAAAAAAAAATATTTTTCTCTTTATAGAACTGACAGTGCATCAGCTGACCAGGACAATTTAAAATACTCCTCATCCAGAGATCGGGGCAGTTCTGCCTCCTATGGATTACAACCCTCAAATTCAGCTGTGGTGTCTCGACAAAGACACGATGATATCAGAGTCCACACTGACATACAGAATGAAGAAAAAGGTACACAGATTGCTGTTTGATGTGTAATTAACGAGGGGACATTCAGAGAAAGGCAGTAAACTTGAAATGGTTGAGAAACCTTATTTCCTTTAAAAAAATAAAAATAAAAATGCAGTGAGCTGATACAATCCCCTTTTATCAGGGATCAAAGAAAAGCTGTGGCTGATGTGAGTGGTGAGACAATATGCGATTGCATTAAGAGAAGAATATGAGAGAAGTCGTAGTATGTTAGCAGATTAAGCACGTTTTCCTGAGGAGTAGTATTCTGGGTAGGTCTGGTCTGGAAGCTGTAATTTTTTCCTGCATAGTGTCTAGTGCTTCTGGTATTGAAAATGGGCTGCCTGATTAAATGGACTACTACTCAGATACACAATTTTTGCAGCTTTACTGAAGCAAATTGGAATCTTAGTTTGGGGATCAGATCTGTGTTTTGTCGTGAATGGAAACTTCTACTTTTTTTCTGCCTGTCTTTTCTTTGGGAAGGGGGGGAATACTTTCTCTAAAAAACAGCTGAAAATTTAAAATAGTATCCATTATGAAAAATAAACCTGTATTCTGAATTCTAATACAGAGATGAAATATGAGTATTTTTTTTACTTGTACAATCACTTTCTAGGCCACGTTTTCTTCAGACGTGCAGGATCAGTGAACTCCAGATCTCAGAGTAATATTTGTGTGAAGTTTTTGTTTTGGAACCTCAGAAGCATTTACACTCCCCCATCTTGTCTACTCTAACTTTTGTAAACAACTGCATTCTGCATCTCAGGGAAAGTTACAGCTGAGTGCAGTGATGCTAATTTATTTTTTTACAAGGAATAAGTTCTGTGAGTAGGATAAATGAGCATGAAACAGGTATTTGTTTATATGCATACCTTGTGAACCTTCAGAGCTTGTTAATTTTAGCAGAGAAACTTATTAGAAAGCAGATACATTTATTTATCAGTGTGTTTGCTAATGTGGAGAGTTCTACTGTGATTCAAACATGCTAGGTTATTCTTAAATACTTAGAAATGTGGTAGGAGTATAGTGAAATGGTAAGGTTTATACGAGTTCAGTAAGGTAGTTTTTTGTGAAGATGTTGGGAAGTGCCAGCTGAGAAGAAAATGTACCTCCCTCTCCCTCAAGTACTGTATTTTACAGGGCATGCTCTGCTAGCTCAGCACCTTATCTCAGCTATTTTGTTTGATTGTGACTTGAAAAGAGATGATTAGGATATTCTGTACTGTAAAACCAGAGTTCAGGTATTTCTAATTCGTTTTTATTTGGGGAGAAACTTGTAAGCTTACAGATGCCAAGTAGTGCCTTTAACTGAGAATTTTCAGTTACTCTGCTGGAGTCTGCCAACATGGAGTTTTCATCTTAAGAACTTTTAGCTTTTCTCTTCTAGATGACAGTATGTCATAATAGACATAGAATCTTTCAGAAACTTTTCCAATTACTGTTATTGAAAATAAAAATTACTTCCAACTTGATCATTTCTGGAAGTTCTGTTCTGAAAATCCCCAAGGCTGGGCAGTTCTGCACTCTCCCTTAGCAGCCTGTTTAGTTCTCCTGGTAAAGAATTGTTTTCTCATATCCAGTTCAAATTTCCCTTGTTACAATTTATGACTGTTGACTCCTGTCCTTTTGCTCTGCATCTCTAAATTATTTTTTTTTTAAACCATCTTTCACATTAATTAGTGGAAGACTGCAGCTAGATCTCTCACCTTTGTCTTCTCTCCTTTACTTTACAAAATAAGACAGGTGAATTTGCAGATTTAAGTTTTTTAAACTAAATCAAAGGCCTCCTGGGGTTTGCTTATAAAGATGAGATATTCTCTCTTTCAGCATCATTTTTCTGCCTTTTGGTTTTATTGCTATATGATGTGCTCATCCTTACTGGAAAAAAAAAAGCTAGTATCCATGTTGTAGTATCTGTGTATTTCTGCTCAATTTAATAAGTGACATAGCTCATTGTATTCTTAGTTGGTCTCAGATTTGATATTTAAATTGACTTATTTAACTTAAGAGTAATTTTAATTAAAGATTTTGAAAAACTTTTCAGACCAGCAGATAACTGTCTGAAGAGAATAATAATGTGATATTTACAGCCTTAATGCCTAGAAACCTAATTATTGTCCTGCTGTTTCTAATTATTCAAAAAATGGCAATTTTATGTTTGATATTGTTACCAAAAATGTACTCTGTATACATCAAGAGATAATGTAGGTTTGGTTTAATTCATTTCAAATAATGTCAGAAATACTGTAGCAAATACCAATTCCTTAGCAAGAATCCAAAAACAACTGGGATTTTTTTGTGTGCACTAGAGGGAGTGTATGAAATAACTTCAAAAACTCTCTCTGTACTTGGTAGCATGTATATTTTTGATAGTTGATGTCTCCACTCTGAATGCATGATTATCTGATGTCTCCAGTTAATTTTTTTGTTGCTTTGAATTTTATTGATATTCTTCTGTACACTCATAAATACGATTATTGCTGTTAGATGTTGTTTTCTTCATAGGGTGGTGTTGGTTTGTTATGACAAAATAATGTTAAGGTGGCATACGTGCTACTTTGTTTAAAAATGTAGTTTAATGTTGTAAATCAGAATAAACATAAATTATATTTACTGTAGGTGTAAGTAACTATAACTGAGATTTTGAATAGGAGTTTCTGTAATGGTAAGGCAGTTTTGTGAGTGTAAAATTGCCCAAACTTCTACTGATAGTTCTCAGCTTCTTTTTATCAAAAATTTTGCCTTCAAGATGACATTTCTTTTTTACATCTACTAAAATCCAGATTCACCTTGATGTTTGGATGTTTTTATTCATCCTTCAGTCTCAGAAGGTTGCCTCCTCTTACACAGAGCCACCTCTCCTTGCCTCCAGGCTTACTTTTATGTACCACTGCAGGTGGAATTGTGGAAATACCTTTTTTGAAAGAAGTCTTGCATATCTTTTGTTGCTCCAGGTTTCATTTTTTTCGGTGATTTTTTCACTGCCTCAAGCAGGGAGGGCACTTTAGAAAGCTGGCTGTGCAGCTGGCCACAAACGTGAGCTCTAACACATTGAGGGAAGTACTGAAGAGGTTCGGTGGGCAATTTTATTTCTCCACAGTGTGGAGGAAGGACCTGCCCCTCAAAGTGGTGTGGCAGACTGGAGGGAAAAAACAAAAAAAAAAAACCCAACTCGGTTTCATCATTTGAGTATGTAGATACTTGGGGATCTGGGAGTAAAAACGATTGCATTACTCTGAACAACACACTTATTACTATTTAGTATCATTACTGAAGATTTACTATGTTTATCTCAAGTGGGAGAATGTAGGATTGCATGCAATTTTTTATGATAATGTCAGTATTAATGTGTGAAAATACTGACTGTTGTGTGTTCAAGGAAAGTTGTTCAATTTGTGTGTCATCATCAGAATAATCCATGACTTTCTCAAAGCTTTCTGTTATTTTGGCCATTTTACTGATGCTGTGTTGTGAATTTATAATGAAAACAGAATTGAAATTTGATTTGCATAATCAAAGAGGAAATAAGTGAATACATCTAGGCCTTGTTTAATAGCAGGTCAATGTGAAAGGCCTTGTAAAATACAAGGTGAAAAGTAATAAGAACATCAACTACAGTGAAATCTATTAAAAAAAAAAAAAAAAAAAAACACTATTTTTTAAAAAAGCTATTGCAGTGGAGTTTCATATTCACGAAAGAATGATCAGATTCCAAATGTGTGACTTGGAAACTTTAAAAAAAAAAAAAAAAAAAAAAAAAGATTTTTGCATGTGAAAGTGAAAAGGGAAACTAAAGAATATGGTAGAGGTTAGGACTGTTGCTTTGCATATGAATGAACTGAATAACTCAGAACATGCTACCCTACTAAATGTGTAGTTTGTTAGCCTGTTTTAATCTCACCTTGCTTCTCCCACAGGTGGCTACAGTGTCAATGGAGGATCTGGGGAAAATACTTATGGTCGGAAGTCGTTGGGGCAAGAGCTGAGAGTTAACAATGTGACCAATCCTGATTTTACCAGTGTTCCGCATGGGAGTCGTGCTTTAGCCACAAAAGACATGAGGAAATCACAGGGTAAGGATTCTACAATTTTTCCAGAAAAGGTGGTTCTCCTTTGGCAACTTCTCGTGTTCAGAATGCGAAAAGTTGATTATGGTCAGGCAATCTATGTGGATTTTTTTTGTAATGTACAATTTGATGATGTTGACAGAAACTGTCATCTTCAGAAATGTTTCTAAAAGAAACATAAAGGGGAAAAAAAAACTCTAAATTGTTTTATTTCTCTGTAAAGGTAAGGAATGGAATTTCAGAAAGGCTAAAAGAAAGGTATATTTACTGTTCCCTACACCAAGATTTCCTGCATGGGTTAGACCTCTCACCTAGAAGTCTTGTACTATCAGTTTTTCAATTTCCTTCTAAAAGCTTTTGATACCTTAATGTGGCCAAATTTGGCAGAGAGACCAAGGGCTCCAGGACAGTGAATATGCTCTTAGGTTTGTTGAAAATTGATGCTTCGGTAAAAAGTCGCCAATAAAGAGTCCCTAGTGTGGGAAAATGCCTAACGGCGAGCTCAGCCGTTATCTGTTCTCACTGGCCTGCAGGTCAACAGTCATCGCATCGTACTAGCTGATTAGTCAGTGCATGTGTACTCCTGAACCAGCCACAATTCGTGCTACCTCTTGCTCAGCTGAAGATTAGAGACCAGGGAGGAGCTGAAGGCAGAAGAGGAGGAAATGAAAGGGAACCTGGAAGGGTCTTGCAAGAGGGTGCAAGAATGCTGGGCATGTATTTTGAGAAGAAAGGCTTTACTTTTCCCACAGTTTGGTTTTAAATCATGGAGGGCATTTTTTGTTTTGTTGTTTTTTTGTTTTGTTTCTTAAAAACTGTTCCAAGGACATTTGAAAGAAAATAGAAACTCAGTTATGACTAAGCACTGTCATTTATTGCATCACTTATAATTTACAAGTGGTAGCTGAGCCACTGACAGAAAAACTATGACTACTCTATGCCAGATACTTTTTAAACATACAGGGACGTGGGGTTTTACATTTTAGAGGTGAAAGAAAAGCCTATTCAGTGTTCTTTGCAGGTGGAGGAACTGAGGTGCAAGCAGTGACATGACTGCTTCAAAGGCCTGATCTTTGGAATGGGTTAAATTCTCATTTTGTAATCCTGTTCTGATATCTTCACATTAAATTTTTTCAGTGTACTTAGTGTCTTAAGTCACATACGTGCAGAGGAAAGAGAATTGTCCAACATAACTAAGTATAAATTATACTTTTAGTAGTGGAATTGTGGGGGAATTTGCTGTTAGTATTGGCAGAAAATTCAGTGTTCTGTGTATGTGAGCACCTCTTCAATCAGTAAAATGTTAATCTTGTATGGCTGAAGTCACTACCTATGACTTGTATGCTTGTATATGTATTTTGTCCTTCTCTAGATGTCAGATTTTGAGTCTCCTTGTTAACTGGGGTGTCTTCATGATGCTTTTAGGTTTCAGTAAGTCATTTTGATTTTTTTGATAGCTTCTGTAAATTGGGATTATGTTGCAACAGGATCTTTGAAATATTTTATATTGATCTCTGAAAATAATTGTATATTTTCCTGTCTGATAGGTGTGCGCATTCAGAAAGTTTAAATGTAAATGGCTGTCTTCTGTGAGTTAGTTGTCATATGGCTGACACTTTGCTGATTTTTCACAAAATGGAAGTCTTATGCAGGTGTTCATTGACCAGTGCTTTGATTGGATAGCGTCAGTCATGTTGATGGTTATTGTATTCTTTTCTGTTCTTTTTTTTTAGGTCATGATTATGGCTCAACAGACAGTTAATGGTTATTGTTTTATGGAGTAATGTCAATGTTTATCAGGCAGTAACTGATTTAAAAAAAAAAAAGCTGCTTTTAGTAGAGAGTTTTGAACAGGATGTCTTGTTCTAGCAGCAGTGAAATGTCTCTCTTCTACCAGTAACCTTGGTAGGTTTATTTATACAGTTCTGGTTTTAGGATTTTTTTTTTAATGTAGGACACTGCAATGTTTTCAAAATAAATTAGACAGTTTTCCATGAAGAGATTATAAGCAAAAAGATAAACACAGAGAAGACAACACTAAAAAGTTGCAAGATGTGGATTTAACTAATTCAAGGTTTCAAGGAAACTGGACTAATTCAGAAAAAAATTAACAAAAAATTTGGCTCTTCTAAAACTGAAGAGCCAAATAACATTTTTCAGGGGATAGGAGATAACTTGCGAAGATCTAGAGTCTGTTTATTAATAATAATAATTAAAAAAAAAAATAGTAATACTAGCTTTCAGTATCTTCCAAACCACTGTATCCTGTTTTGCCCTTCAAGAGCAAGATCTAGTGACCTAACCCAGCTCGTGCTGGTGTACTTCCCCTCGCGCTTGTGAAGTGTCAGGGGTCAGCACAAGCTGGGAGTTAAAAAAAGAGGCAGGTGACACGTACTGTGGTCCAGGGTAGCGTTCAGCAGAGTGTAGCTGGAGACACTGCAGAGTAGGCAATTCTCTTTCTCATGAGCCACATCTGTTTTCTTGAAGAGGAGAGGACTGCGTTGAGGGGCTGTCAGTGCATTGAGTTGTTCAAGGATAGATTCATCGTTTTGTTTTCAGAGGCTTCATATGTGGACAGCGTAGCAGTGAAGGACATGCAGATTCTGTTCAGCTTACTGAATGAAAGCTTAATATATGACAAGGTATTTTCCTACTAGACTGTTCGCATGGAATTATTTATGGATACCAGTTGCACATTTTACGTGTACTGTAGTCTGAATTAATTTCCACCCTAACCAAGCTTTTAAAGAACTTTTGTTCTCGTTTATGCATGTTTTGTTTCCAAACAATTCCATTTGAACTTTCAAAACAAATACAATTTTTTCCCTAAAGGTCTAGTGACCTACCAAGAAAATGATAGATGTGGGACACCACTGGGCATGCTGCGTCATTTGTAGCAGTCCTTTTCTTTCTTTTCCAAGGCTGATTTGAATTCTTTTTCCCATATGAGTCCAGCTCCCCTTTTCTGAAGTTTGGCTATGTATTGACCATCGGCAGGCAAGCCTTCAGCTACAGCTGCTAGCTGAACTCTGGGCAGAAATAAAAGGTGATCCTCAGATGCAAGCAATCATCTAGTGTGGATTGTAGTTCTTGGGATGGCAACATCACTCAGGAAGACCTCAAATATAGCTTCAGAAGATGTCTCTTCTGATCATGATTCCTTGTGTGATTCTCACCAGCCACGCAGCTTTTCCTCCACTACCGAAGACTGCAGTTTCAAGATAAAGCAAGGGAAAATAAACGTAATTCTTCCTCAGTGGATATGAATGCCTTAGTCTTCTGTAAAATCAGTAACATCTTGAAACAAGCTCTTTTCATACCTGTCAGATAACATCTCAGCATGTCTTATGTAGATGTTCTAGCTAGGAACAAAATGTATATTTGATCCTCATACTCATCTTGCTATTTTAATGTTTGCTAAGCCTCCCTAATCTTTCAGAATGTCAGGTGTCTTCAAAGTTCATTGCTTAAACTGATGCCTGGTGAGAAACCGATTATTAAAGCTGATTTTATTCGTGTACTCTTTTAAAATTCAAAAAATAAAGACCTGGAAGTAAGGTTGAGAATATTCTTCATGACCATAATGCAGAAGGTATTCTCGTGGGAATGACTGATGTGTTACATAGCAGAGAGATCAGTCATCTGTGGTAGCCCTCTGTGTTCTCATAATAGTCACAGTGACTAAGAAAATCTTCATGTTCCATGAATCTTCTGATCTTTATCACCACAAAAATATCTAATGTCAATCTTTGGAAAAGAAACCTTGCTTCCTTCTTGTGAGAAAGGGAGAGGAGTTACTCATACAAATTTAGGAAGAATGTATCGCAAATGGTATCTAAATCAGGGAAATAGGGTTGTGACCTTCTTCACTAGTATGAGTAGCTCTGTTGGTCAACTTATAGGAAGTGTTTTCTTAAGATGCTGTTTTCCATTTTCTTGGGATGCTGCTAGTTCTCCTGTATTATGATCCGCTAAAGTAAAAGACTTAATGAGTAGCCACTGCACCTTTGCACAGATATATGCTTACGTTCCTCTACAGATCAAGTATATATACTTTCCTTTTCAAAGCAGAACCCTTCTAGGTATCAGAAGACTAACCGTAATCTGTTTTCTTGTGCCAAAATGACAGAGAAAATGCTATTTCTTGGTGGTCGCTTGAGCCTAAATCTGTTTCTTTGCTTCAAGAAACAGCTTGCTTTCTTTTTTTTTCCAAAAGGTTTGCTTTAAATATTATTTGTTGAACTATTTTATTCATGTGTTCAGCTAGAAATCCGTTTTAACCTTGATGAGGTTAAATCATTCTAGTCAGGTGCTAGTCTGTCTGCTGGAAGAGATGAAGTATTTTGGTAGCTAAATTGTTTTTTTATTTTCCTTGTATTAGCTTTAAGACAAATTATAGTAATTTAGGAAAAAAGCTAATAAACTAAAGTCTTATTGAGTATGTAAATGCCCATTTCAGGCAATATAGCTATTGTTGATAGAACACTGTAGAAACAAGAAATAATTGTCTTTTCTTTTTCAGAGCGATCGTTGTCTTATTCTGACGAGTCTCGACTGTCAAATCTTCTTCGGAGGATTACTCGGGAAGACGACAGAGACCGAAGACTGGCTACTGTAAAGCAACTGAAAGAATTCATTCAGCAACCAGAAAACAAACTGGTTAGTAGGTTTTACTTTTCCAGCACTGGAGCTTTTTACAAAACTGTGTTTTTAAAATTTGAGTATTGGGGTATGTTTTATATACAATCCAGGAAAGTGTATTCCTGGATTGTCTGTTCATTTTCTGGCATTCAGTAAACTTTTTATTGTTTGATTATTTAAGACAAACTGCCCTATTGAGTATGTGAGCTGTAGAAGTAAATCTGGCATTCGTTTGGTTTTTTGATTGGTCTTTTAAATACCTTCAAGATCCTTTACCAAGAAAATAAGGAAAAAGCAAACCAAACATGCTGTTATCTTGTTCAAGAGCTGTTTCTGTATTTTAAATTAAAAATGTGCAGATATATTTACAGTCTCATGCATAGCTCGTTTTATAGTTACTGAGCTTTCTGGCTAAATGTATACAAAAACTGAGTTACAGGAGAAATTCTCATACTGTCTTATCCAGGAGCATGCTATCCCCATTTGATTCGTGTAGCATCCTCAGATGAATATCAATGCTTCTTTCAGTAGCTTCCTGTATGCTGGTCAAGGAATAAGAGTCAGTCTAATCCTTTGGAGTAAATATGACACCTCATTTTTGGAAGGATGATTATTTGTGTGGTACAAACCAATATCTGCTCTTGAGAGGAAGAATGGAAATACTAAAAAATACTTTGATTCCATGGTTTATGTTCAAGTGAAGAGTCTTCTTATAATTAGTCTTACGGTAATGTTCACTTAAATCTGAATCTCACCTGGAATAAAGTTGCTCAAAGCAATTAACTGTCAATTAATTGACCATTACCTGTCAGCCTTTGAACCATAAAGGTACTGCAAGTAGAGGTTAACTTCAGAGAACATGAGAAGTGAATGGTGCTGTTTTGTTGTAATATTTTCTCAATAACTGTTCAATAGGAAGAGTTTGTGACATGGTGTGTGCTCATAGCTATGATGGAGACTGGTAGAACGAGTAGGAGGCTTCACATCACTTTGACATCTTTTTGGTAATTTGAGTTCAAGGCATGTGTACGGTTGTTTTAAGTCAGCTGTTGTAATGGGTATTTGTCCAGATTCAGGTTGCAAGTCTGATAGCATGTTACTGGTTTTCATGAGCAAAGCTGCAATCTCATGGAAAAGAAATTACTTCTTGTTTTGCTTTTTAAGAAACAGGAATATTGCAGAATTTTCATAAATACAGATTTTTTCTAGGAAGAGGGCAGCATCTTTGTTAAACTGTCTGTTGTGTGTAACATCATTGGCTTATGCTTCACTAAGGCTTTGCTGATACAAAAAACACTTTGCGTCCATTGAAGTTGTTTTTGGACAGAGGAACAATTTCTGACACTGGGAGTGTTGCAGAGATTTGATGCTACAGGTTTGATGTTTTAAAGGCAGTGAATTTGTCAATATCTGTGTAGAAGATACTTTTACAGTGAGAGGAGTGTAAGTGTGACAGTTGCAGCCCATGTTTTTCAGTAATTGATGCATACTTATCTATTTGGCCATCTGTTTTTGAAATTTGCGAGATTAAACTCTGTCTACGGGTATTAAAAATTAACTGCAGCATCTTTTGAAAACAATTGCTTGGTACCAGCTTCTGCTTTTCAGTCATCTTGGTTATAGTAATCATCTTAGTAGATACTGATAAATATTGGCAACATAAGGAAGCCCTGAATCCTTAAAGATTCCTGATGTTTATCAAGCATCTGAGGAGAAACACAATGTGCTCTTTGGAAAAAACTAGGATGTAATGTTCCAGGTGGTGAATATATATATTTTGAGTCCTTTAAACTTGAAAGGGAGCCCATGATTTTTGGGCATTGTGTAAAATGAGAAAATAAAAAACCACCTCTGTATGTGTATCCTCTTTTGTAGGGGAGGAACAAAGTCAGTCTGTTTCATAGACCTTTGTTTTTAATGGGTTGTTGAACTCTAATATCCTCAAGTGTTTCTGAAGGATACAAGGGGGATAAAAGTATATCCCAGTGTGGATATGAATATTTAATATTACTTATCCTGAAGTAAAGTATTAAGAGGTTTTTGTCTGACACCTCTCCTTTTATTTTTGGGGGAGGGGAATGGTGGGGGGGACAACGACTTTAAGAGTTACCCACGCGTTATTTAAAAAGCAGGAGTTTAAAGTACAAGTTTAAATACCCTGATGCACGCTTGGAGGCAGTGCTGTGATAGCTTAGTTGTCTGTCTAAAATCTGTCTGCAAAAGTTGACTGTTTCTATCCATATTTAAAATTTGGTTATTTCTGTTACTCTAAGTTAATTGACCATTGGCAATTCTGCTGTTTTCCAAAGGGTGTGACCTGGATTCTGTGCACATAGGCATAAGCAGACAGACCATATGCAAGCCTAGCTAGTAGTCCAGCTTTGATTTCAAACAAAATCTTTGTTAATACACTGGCTTGGAAAGTAAATGTTTTCAAAATCTATTCTTCTTAAAAACAATTGTTCTTATATTCACAAAACACTTCTTTTTTTTTTTTTTGTAATTTAGGTTCATTTTTATTTCATTTCTCGGGACATGCAGGAGTTGCCATTCTGATGCCTAACTTGGTGGTGACAATGTTTGTACTCACGAGCAGGCAGAACGTTAAAAGTTTGTCACAAACTTTTTAAAACTTCTCCCAGCTAGCTAATGAGAACAAGATCAGCTATCAAGTGATCCCACAGTGTTGAGCGTAGTGTTTCATAAAGGATGGTTCTTAACCTAGCAGTCATTCTTGCAGTTCTTTACATCATTAAATTTAGTTTAACAGAGTTCTTGTTGGTCTTGGGGTCAAAATGTAGGTATGTTGAACAAAGTGAAGTAGTAAAAGTAACTAGGCAGTGCCATTGCCATGTAATACCCTTGTGTTCCAGCTTCTAAATTGTATAGAAGTCTTTTTTCCCCTCTTTTTGTAGCCTCCCTTGCAGACATCAGGCACGCTTTTAAAATGTCCGTGTGAGTTTTGAGGGGCCAAGTATGTGGACCTCCCTCCCTCCCAGTGCCCAGAACTTAACAAAAATTAAATAACATCACCGTGTTAGAAGATTAATGTTTTTCTAAACAAAAGAGAACAGATCTTTTAATTAACCTGTCAAAAGAGCTTCTTGATAGTACCTTGTTTGTAATAGCGTTGTAGCTAAATGTATTGTTTTGCAACTTACCTCTATTGTTTTTTCAGTGTGTATTAAGAAAAAAATTGGTTATGCTTATTGAGAATTAGTGGTTCATCAGTAATGTTTCATCCCTAGAAAATAGTACTCCATTTCTCTGTAAGTGTTGCCTAAGGAGAAATTCTAATACTCTAGGCTATTATCAGATCAATTAAATATTCTGCTGATACACTCAGTTACTAATGTAGACTAGGTCTTCAGGAGACGCTCCTGATGAGCTGTATGGTGAGTTGTACGTTTATGATGTAATGTTATTAACAAGAACTAAATTTAGAACAAGACTCGATAGCAGGCTGCCAGTGTATTTTCGTGGCTACTGGAAATAAATATGAAATACAACATGTAGGATAATATTGCAGTATTGCTTAATATAGTTCCTCCTAGTCTGCAGTGGCTATGGAAAGCATAATAGCATTCTATTAGCAAACAGAATTGCCAGCGGTGTTCTTAATGTGGGTGTAAACAGGACCTAGTTTGCACAAGTTATTGTAGCATTATGATGTTTATGCCTTTTATGTATCCTATATTATAGGTACTAGTTAAACAACTGGATAATATCCTGACTGCCATTCATGATGTACTCAATGAAAGGTAAGCTAGAAAACTTAAGCAGTTTAGAGGTTTTAAAGAAGAAAAAAAAAAAAAGCAATGGCATTAAGTTCTTGATTTCCAAAAAATCAAAAAGATTAAAGGATGCATCAATTTGCGTGGGCATGACAAAAATTATTAATGGGACAGAAGTGGAGGAAAGCTAAGACTCATAGGCATACCAAAGATACTATTATATTGTCTAGAGTACACTTCATGGAGAGAATTTTATTGTACACGTGTCGCTTTTATGCTGTAGGTAGCATGAATTCTCACCTACATTTAATTGGTTAGGTGTAGTATTATGCTGCAGTGGTAATCTAGCTTTTAAATTGGTCTTAAGGTTTTTGTACAACAAGACTTTTTTCTTGAATAGCATGTTGCAAGTAGATTGGCCAATTTATTCTGTTCTTTTACTTAAATTGATTTATTTCATAGAAATAATATATCATTGAAAAATTATTTCACATTTTCATTTTAACTTTATAGTCAATGTAGCAGCTAAATTGGAAGCAACTTCATTTATGCATGTATTTTTCTGCTTGAGAAAATGTTTGAATTTGTTCTTTATTTTTTCTGTTCTGCTTTAATGTCTGGAGACTCTTCATTTTTTTTTCTCTCCCCAAAAATACAGTAGCAAATTGCTTCAAGAACTGAGACAGGAAGGAGCTTGCTGTCTTGGCCTTCTTTGTGCTTCTCTGAGCTACGAGGCTGAGAAGATCTTTAAATGGATTTTTAGCAAATTCAGCTCATCCACAAAAGATGAAGTTAAACTTCTTTATTTGTGTGCAACCTACAAAGCACTAGAGACTGTAGGAGAAAAGAAAGCCTTTTCATCTTTAATGCAGGTAAGACTACAAGTTTAAGCAGGAATATTAATGATTTTTCCAGTGCAATGCTTAAATTAACTCTTAAACTAGAATGAACAAAAGGTAATACTATGTTGACATAAGTGTAATTAAAACTGGCAGGGAACTTTGAATGGAGTTCTTTGGTTTTGTTAGAAGAAAATGTCAGGTCTTAGTACGTAATTCGATGATACTTTTTAGTGTATGTTGCAGATTCAAGATGAAGAATTTTGTTGAGAATAATAAAAAAAACATCAACAAACACATAAAAAAAAAAAAAAACAAGTGGAATGGTACGCAGTGTATTAATTGCTTTGATTTGCCGCCTCCTATTTGTCGTGTCTAGGTTGAACTTTTTCTGGATCTGGGACAGAACAGGATGCATGCATACTTGATCCCATGGATTTAGTTCTAGGGTCTTATTTTGGGTGTAGAACTGCATTCAGGTCTGTGCTGCAGTTTAATATTTTAGTTCCACAGCCAAAAAGGTTCAGCAGGAGAAACAAACTCAGAAACAACTAATTGGTTCTTTCAAAGCCGTATATGTGATGCTTTTTACTCTTTTCCTCCCAGCAAAAAGAGTGTTGAGAAGTTTGACTTCAAGTAGCTTGCTAAAAAATGTTGAATGTTGAGTAAATCCATGTCTTTACATTGTGACTGTTTCACGTGTGTTAATGAAGTGAAATGTCTAATAGCTTTGCTTTTACTTTTTAGCTTGTAATGACTAGCCTGCAGTCCATTCTAGAAAATGTGGATACACCAGAGTTACTGTGCAAATGTGTCAAGTGCATACTTTTGGTGTCCCGATGTTACCCACACATTTTCAGCACCAATTTTAGGGTAAGCTTAATATGTCCTCTTCATTTTCTCTTAGTTAGAAGAGCTGTTGTAACATATTGGGTAACCAGCCTTCTTTTTTTCCCTTCCCCAAAACTGCTTTTCAGGACACAGTGGACATACTGGTTGGGTGGCATATAGATCACACTCAGAAACCTTCGTTGACGCAACAGGTGTCCGGTGAGTTTGTCCAGAGCTGCTCATGTCCAGTCTGGCTTGCAGGAAGTGTGGGTTTACTTACACAGGTTGGGTCCTATTGATGTGGAAGTTGACAAAACCAACATGAGTTTCTGGCTGTGTAACAATACATTTTGTTCCTAATGTTTTAGTAAATTTGTGTTTGCCATTCCATGTTGTAGATGGAAAAATTGGATGTTTATTCAGACTACATGTAAACGTCAATTCTTTGTGTGACTCCTTAAAAACTTTTAGTAGGTTTACGGGTCTTAATTCTCAAGAACTATGAAAAAATGAGCTTATCTTTGATGTACCTGCAGAATATGCTGTGGTAAAGATATTGTACTTTACAAAAATGTCATTTTTATATATTAAATTGTACCCCTGTTTTAATCCGCATGGTATTTTGATACAGGGTGGCTGCAGAGCTTGGAGCCCTTCTGGGTGGCTGATCTTACTTTTTCTACCACACTCTTGGGTCAGTTTTTAGAAGATATGGAAGCATATGCTGAGGTAAATAAGGCTTTATTATATATACATCAGAGTTTACTGTTATAAATTTTATTAAATAAATACATAGATGTGACTTATGGATGTATTACATTTGTAGAAGAGGAAATTACAGAATTTTTCTGGGGAAAACAGGATCAAATTCAGAGCGTATTCAAAGTGTATATAGAATGACAATTCTGGAATGCTCGTGGATGGCTAATACTTCCACCACCTCCCCGGGCAGCCAGTTCCAATGCCAAAACACTTTCTGTGAATAAATTCTTCCTGACATCCAATCTAAACCTCCCCTGGCCCAACTTGAGGCTCTTTCCTTGCACTTAGATTATTAATTGCCTATAGTAAGAATATGCATATTTACCTGATGAGGTTGGGGAGCTGGGTATATCAAAGTAATTAGTGAAACAGGAATACTTTGATTTTTAAAAACCTGAAGACATTTTGCCTCAGAGTTTGTTGGAAGAAGTGACTATTGGTGGGGAAAGAGATTCTTAATGCTTCCATACTTAATGGTAAACCTGTTTTTTAAACAAAGTAACAGGATATATTGTGCAGAAAATAATGTAGCAGGAGCTTTGAAACCTGTTAGAAAACAAAAAAATATTAAATTAACAGATACTTTGCATTGACACTGTAACCTTTGCTTGTTAATATAAACTCTGTTGTATGAAGCTGTCATTAAACCAAGACTGTTGGAAGGGATCTTAATGTATGTGTGCTCATGTATATATGCTTATAACTAGATTGTGCTACAGTCTATACGTTAACAGAAGTGCTATCAAAATTGCCTTGTTTTTACCTGCAGATTCTATGGGTAAGATTGTACTTCCTACGCAGTCTGTTTCACTAAAAGCAGAATAAATCATTCAGTTCTGCTAGTGTACTTATATGTGCACTTAGCCTTTAGCTTATTAAGTTAGCACAGTAAATCAGTGCTTATCAGCTTGTCCACTGAACTGGACAATGTGCATATTACCTGTGGAAGAGCCTTAAGGTAACATGTTAACTTAAATCACGGAGAAGGTGGTTCAAGCTAGTGTGTTTTATTTTGCAGAGGGGTAGACAATATCTGTCGTAATGAGATCAGCACTTCTGGGAAGGTTCCCAGCACTGTTGCCAGCTGGCATGAGATAGCCTGGTAGTAAACTCAGTCTCCAGATGAAGGTGGCTGCATGTAAACAGTGTATTGGGAATGGCCTCTCAAACATCCCGATGCCAGCCCCTAGCTGGGAATTGTCTGGGAGAGTGGTAAAAGTGTGCAGGCAACTGTTGCAGCAGAACATGCTACAGTGGCTTATAAATAAACCTCTGTTTTCATTTACAAGATAGCCTAAGAGCACTCTGTTGCAGCAGCTGAACTACTGAATAGAATTCCATGTGTTCAGTGACTTGCTTATCTTTGTGTGCCTCTATCCTGTCTCTGTGAAGTTGTTGTCTAAATACATTTACAACTTTGTAGTATCTATAATGTGTCTGGGAAGTAGACATACAAAAAATCAAATTTGTGATTAAAAATAATCAGAAGTACTTATAACTGCTAATTATGTATACTGATATATAAAACATGTGCACTGTAGGACCTCAGCCATGTGGCTTCTGGAGAATCAGTAGATGAAGATATTCCTCCTCCTTCAGTGTCCCTGCCTAAACTGGCTGCGCTTCTTCGGGTGTTCAGTACTGTGGTGAGGAGTATTGGGGAACGCTTCAGCCCAATTAGAGGACCTCCAATTACGGAAGCATATGTAACTGATGTAAGAATTCTAGCTTTGGTTTTTCTTTGTTGCTGACATGATTTATTGCCATACAATGACAGTTTGTTTTGTTTTTTTACTGTTTATTTATGTTGAGTTGTGTGCATGTTTGATAGTTTATAAATGTGTATTCTCAGCTTTAAGCAAATGTATTTCCTTGAAGAAATACGCTGTGGGAATTGTATTAAATATTAAGACATACGTTGTGACAGTGGCATATTGGAATCATATGTAGCAGAAACCAACAATTTTGTGTAGGCATTTTGATTTTGTGTAGCAGGGTTCGTGTCTGTGTTACTTGCCTTTGTAACCATATTGTTGCCATTTATTCAAATTCAAATTGTGTAATTTATAAAACGTAGTTTTTATTTTATTCATGCTGAAATTGCATCTAAGCCAAATATAACAGCAAAGCCCTTTTATTCTAGAGAGAACTTTTACTGAGTTTTCACTATTCTATTGTACAACATGAAAAGTCACTGCTATCCTTCTGTAACAGGACTTGTAGAGTGTGTAAATGACTTCCAAATAGATTAAACAAAGAATCTTGCAGCTCATCCATCAATAGCCACACAATTGGAATATATTCCTCTACAGAGTTCTGTTAGGGACAAAAAAACTTTCTCTGATAAATAATGGTATGGACTTCCCAATTAAAGCCAAGACAGTTATGTAACTTGTCTTAATCTGCAGAGGATTCTGGTGATGCAAGAAGGTTTATCTAAGCCCTTAACTGAGTAAGAAACCAAGCAGTCAAAGGTACATTTATTTTCTTACACGTTTGGGGTGTGACACCATGATGTACGTTATTCAGAATATTCTTTTAACAGAATATAGCTTGCTGCAGATATTATGAGATAGGATATCAAATGGAAATTCCGTATAATTAAATAGCAAGCAGTTACTCTTTTTTAAATTGATCTTAATTTAGGGGTGTTCTTCTTAATTTTCTAGGTTCTGTACAGAGTAATGAGATGTGTGACTGCAGCAAACCAAGTGTTCTTCTCTGAAGCAGTACTCACAGCTGCCAATGAATGTGTTGGTGTTTTACTTGGTAGTCTAGATCCAAGTATGACTATACACTGTGACATGGTTATTACATATGGATTAGATCAAATGGAAAATTGTCAGACGTGTGGCACTGATTATATCATTTCAGTACTGAATCTGTTGACACTGGTTTGTATTTATTTATTATTATTAATGTTACAATTAGAAAATGTTATTTTTTTAAGCAAAATGTTTTTTTTCTGCATATGTTTTATATATATTTATTTAAAACTCTTCCTGACCGCAAGCAAGAAATCCTTCTGTTTTAATTCTTTAATGTAGTTTATGCTGCTAGCTTGTTTATGCTGTTGGGTTGTTATGCTTTTAGTTTTTAGTATGAGTGCTTTTTTCCTCTGCATTGCTTGGCTTTCAGTCTCTGCAGTTGATACCCCCATCTGATGAATTTCAGAACCTTAGTGCTAATATGTTCTATTTATCTACTATATATCTGCTTATGGTGTGACCTGAGAAATGAAAACATAGCTCTTAAAAGTAGGTCATAAGTTTTGAAAGCCCATATGGATGCAGGTTATTCAAGCAATTTTCTCTCTTAGCTGTCATGTTAAAGCCTGAAAGTAATTCTCTGCATGTGCATTTGAGAAAGAAAATACAAAATACTTGTGTTATTGGGAAGCTTTTTTCTAGCTATAGTATATAGAGGCTAGAAAAACTATTTTGATTCAACTTCAATAATCTGTGTTGTAATAAAAAATTGGATAGTTAAAAGTATTTATTTTGTGTTTTATCTCCAGATTGTTGAACAAATAAATACAAAGCTACCATCTTCGTTTGTAGAGAAATTATTTATACCAGAGTCTAAACTACTTGTACTCCGTTATCATAAGGAAAAAGAGGTAAGAGTGACTTTACAGGTATATTACAACAGTCTTAATGCATTTAAAACGTATTTTTTAAGCTGGAAAATTCTATTCATCTTAAATAAGCTATGAGAAAGCAGATGTAGCTAGTTCTTGCTTTTGGCATTTAGATTTGATAAGGAATTGGTAAGTTTACTGTCATGCCAGATAGAGAGGTCTGTAGATCATGTGGCATTCATACTTGGTGTGCACTATGTGGGTGGTCTATAAAGCTATCTACGGATTCTGTGAGTAGTACCTAATTACAGAGAGATGAAGACAGGTGTGAGTACCAGACTAGGCTATTCATAGATAAAGAATCACAGCTTTTAATTCTGTGTTGGCAATTAATATATTTTATGATTTGTTATGGTTTAACCCGGCTGGGTAGTTGGCTGTTCACTGTCCCCTACCCCCACAATGAGAGAGAACTGGGGGAAAAAAAAAAAAAAAAAAAATCTTGTTGGTTGAGATAAAGAGTTTAATAGGACAGAAAAGGAAGAGAAACAATAATTATAATAATAGTAATAATAATATGTACAAAGCAGGTGATGCACATTCCAATTACTCACTGCATGCTGACTGATGCCCAGCCCTTTCCCAAGCAGCAGTCCCCACTCCCCACACTGGCCAGCCACCCCATACAATTGCTCAGTACGACATTGCATGGTATGCAATGTACACTATTCTCATCCTAAACCCAAAACACAGCACCATACCAGCTCCTACGAGGAAAATTAACTCTATTCTAGCTGAAACCAGGAGATAATTTCGGACTAATCAGTTGTTTCTTTATTTCATACTCCCAAGGTTGTTGCAGCAGCCCATGCTGTATATCAAGCAGTTCTGAGCCTGAAGAACATTCCTGTTTTGGAGACTGCTTACAGGTTGATTCTAGGAGAAATGACCTGTGCCCTAAATAGTCTTCTCTATAGTTTACATCTTCCCGAGGCCTGTTCTGAAATCCAGCATGAGTCTTTCAAGAAGCATGTATTCAGTGTGGATAATGCAAAGTTTGTTGTTATATTTGACCTCAGTGCCCTAAGTACCATTGGAAATGCTAAAAATTCATTAATTGGGGTGAGTAAAAACTGTACAGATCATTTTTAATACTTCTTGCACAAATTCACTTTAACTTAAAATATATCATAATATATTCCACTAGTAGTACTTATGTATGATTAAAATGATCGTATTTGTTCCCTAGTAGGTTATAGTAAAAGATGTCCAGAATTAAAACCTAGAGGAAATGGAACAGGTGGTTTTTATATCTAGTTTGTGCATAATGAAAAGTAGTTTCTAGGGAAGAGTGTCTTACCAGGGTGATTCTTAGATTGATTACAATATTGTCCGAGTAATTCTACTTTGTGAAAAGCGAGACAGATAAAATCATCTTCAGTGTGTCTGCTGGTAGTATATCAGCCACGTGAAAATATTTGTTACAGTTTATTCCAAATAAAAACAATATGCTTTTAACATATTGTAATTACTTTCTTTCCCCTTTTTTAAACTGAGAAGATTATGAAATTAATGGAGTTACTGTCACAGAATACATTAAATTAATTAAATTAATTAAAAATTAACAGTATGGAAGCTACAGTTCAAAATAGATACTATTTATTATGTTTCTGTGCTTATGTTGCAATTTTTCTTACAGATGTGGGCCCTTTCACCAACTGTGTTTGCACTACTGAGTAAAAATCTGATGATTGTTCATGGTGACATAGCAGTTCATTTTCCTGCTGTCCAGTATGCAGTACTGTATACATTATATTCACATTGTTCCAGGTATGAAGACTAATAATTCATCAGTATTTTAAGAGGACTAGGATAGACTTACTTGAATGGAATATATTGTTGGGGGGATAAATTTGAGACTATTGCCATTAAGGTTTTGCCCAAACTAGCCTAATCAGTTTTTACTTTCATAACTTGTAGATAAATGCTAATAAAGTGTATCCTGCCTTAAAATTTATCATTTTATTCAAAGTGGGGATTAAGAGTCTTGGGTTTGAATAGAGATAACTGAGGGAGAACTTTGAGAGTGAATAACAAAAGATTGGTTACTATTTTGCTTACTAGGAGGGGCAATGAAAAGCAAACAACAGATTTAAGCACACTTTGGACCTTGTTAATGTTGTCAAAACTAAAGGAATTACACTAGTTCTAAAGTTATTTTGTACATATTTCATTTTGGGTGAATTTTCATTCTGCATTTGACATCAGCCACCATTGAAACCAGGTTATTGGACTGCATGGACTGATGTAAAACTACAGCTTTGTTCTTTTAGTCCAAGCATCAAAATACTTGAGTTTTGACATAATGTTATTATAATGTTGTGTGTATATATAACTTTTACAACTTTCTTTTTCTCTTGTACATTTGGATGAAGTATTCATTTTGTTTTTAATATTTTTTTTCTTTGCCATCCAGGCATGACCATTTCATATCCAGTAGCCTCAGTTCTTCCTCTCCCTCTCTGTTTGATGGAGCAGTTATAAGTACTGTAACCACAGCAACAAAAAAACATTTCTCAATCATACTAAACCTTTTGGGGCTACTGCTTAAGAAGGATAACCTTACTCAAGATACCAGGTAACTATCATTTTCTTATTAATCAGGAGGTGTTTTTATCAATAGAATATCTTAACTCAGAAAATAGGTCTTATTTTTGTCTGTAAAGCTTAGGGTAACTTTAACCAATGAAGTATGTATTTCTTATGAAACACAAATAACAATATCTGGGAGGGGAGGAGGGAGCAGAAATAGGTACTCACTTCTATTTACAAAAATTATGAAAATGGAAACTACTATAAGATCTATACATTAAAAGCAGAGCCATCAAACTTTACTGAAAGGATGCTGATCTGTAACCTGAAGTGTAATTTAAGGTATATTGAAAGATAGCTTTCTGTAACTGCATAGAGCAACTAATATTTTTCCTTTTTTGTAGGAAACTACTAATGACATGGGCTTTGGAAGTGGCTGTTCTGATGAAAAAATCAGAGACATATGCACCTTTATTCTCTCTGCCATCTTTCCATAAGTTTTGTAAAGGACTTTTAGCAAACAGTAAGATAGAACTAACTTCTATTTATTAACTGTCTTTTATGTGGCATGATTCCATAAGTGACTGTGATTATATGATTAATTTTAGGGGTACCTCTGGTTTGTGTGGCACAAGGACTTACTCTCCTTCTGTCCTTTCTCTTAAACACATCCCTACCTATTAGGCAAACGATTATTTTCTTAAAATAATACTTTGTGATTGTGATGTTAATCTCCAAAACCATCAGTGATGTGCCAAATCCTGCAAGTAAGATTTTGTGTTACTCAATCAAAAACAGTGGAACGTTTCCATAACTTGTTATATTGTTCTGGATCTCAAAATATCCTGGAAATAGCTTGTACCAAAAGCATTTTTTCCTATAGTAGTAGCAAGAGCAATAACTTCCCAAGGCTTGCAGTTAACTAACTTGATCTTAGTTTCTTCTTACTGAAAATATACTATGCATAATGCCAGTGTATGGAGGCCATAAGGAAATTAATCTTGTCATTGGTCAGAATAGGCCACATAAGTAACGTATAAGACAAGTGACTTTCTTTTACTAAGTATTTACCTGGTACAGTAAAACCAGTTAACTAAATCAAAATAAAGCGTAAAGCCTGTGTCTATACTAGCTGTGCTGTAAAAATGTCTAGGTGCTCCTCTACTACCAGAGTAATGTGTAAATTACCTAATTCAAGCCAAGTGACATTTTCCTTTTAATTCCTTAATTCAGCACTTTTGGAAGATGTGAATATTTGTCTTCAAGCATGTAGTAGCCTCCATGCCCTGTCTTCGTCCCTACCAGATGACCTTTTACAAAGGTAATGGCACAGAATTATGTATGTGATTTGAATTATGCTGTTAATGGAAATGTTATGACCTTTTTTTCCCCTCTTTTGGTGATGCAGATGTGTTGATGTGTGTCGTGTTCAACTAGTACATAGTGGTGCTCGTGTAAGGCAAGCTTTTGGAAAACTTCTGAAGTCAATTCCTTTAGATGTGGTGTTGAGGTAAGTTGTTCAGATTAACTTCAGTATAGATAATGGTTTGGTTTCTTAATGAAAGTTACCTGAAAAATGCTAGGTGAACGTTACCATATTTTCCAAATTTAAAATCAAAATGCATAACAAGATGTCTTAATGTCTCTTCTACTGTGTTGCAGATTTAAGAACAGTAGTTATTACACAAAGTAATTAACAAATTTGATAAACAGTGCAGTACTTCTTGCAGCAAATATGAATAGTTCTAAGGTCCATGTTATTCAGAATTTTAGCAATACTATGCCCTGCAGTCTGTCTCAAAGACCTGAACTCTTAAAAGCACTGTGTCTTATCACCAAAGAGTATATTTATTTCCAGTCATTATATATGCATATGTATATCTTCTTTTGCATAACTTTGTTTCAGATTTATTCAATAACATGACTTGTTTTTCCCCCTCTTCCTGCAGTAACCGTACCCACACAGAAATACAAGAAATTTCTTTGGCTATAAGAAGTCACATGAGCAAAGCTCCAAGTAACACATTCCATCCACAGGATTTCTCTGATGTCATTAGTTTTATTTTATATGGAAGCTCTCATCGAACTGGGTAAGAACTTCTTTTAAAACTGAAATTCATTGATGTTGAATTGATAATGAAGAATTCCAAACTAGTTTAAATTTTATAACTATTGTACAAGTTACATTGCTTTCAGTTCTTTACCTTTCTCTTTAAGTATTTATAAATACCCTCAATACACAATTTTGTAAATATTTGCATTATGTACATGGCTGCTGAAAACAATCTTGAGAGATTTTGACAGCAATAGATAGGTGATCTGTGTACATTACAATCTTGTTACTATATGAACTTCTGTTCTGATTTTTTTTTTTTTTTCAGGAAAGATAATTGGTTAGAAAGGCTGTTCTACAGCTGTCAAAGGCTAGATAAGCGAGATCAACCAACCATCCCTCGTAATCTGTTGAAGACTGATGCTGTTCTTTGGCAATGGGCTGTCTGGGAGGCAGCTCAGTTTACTGTTCTTTCAAAGTTACGAACTCCTCTGGGTAGAGCCCAAGATACATTTCAAACAATTGAAGGTAATGTAAAGAATATAGCTTATTCTCATGGAATTTCCTTTTATGTAAGGAAATTGCAGCTAAAGAATTTCATGTCCAAGGCAGTGGCTTTATTTTTCAGTGATTATAGATTTTTAGCATGTATTTGTCTGATGTATCAAGAGATGCAATGCCAGAATAGCAGTTGCATAAGTGCTATTAATTTTTGAGAGATTTTACTTTGTGTGTCACAAGATAACAATTCTAAAGTATATTTGATAATTTTTTCCATGTCTTGGTAAAAATACATAGGTATTATTAGGAGCCTTGCAGCCCATACGTTAAACCCAGATCAAGATGTTAGCCAGTGGACTACTGCGGACAATGATGAAGGACACAGTAGCAACCAGCTTCGGCTTGTTCTCCTTTTACAATATCTGGAAAACTTGGAAAAATTGATGTACAACGCATATGAAGGATGTGCCAACGCTCTCACTTCTCCACCCAAGGTTTGTCTGTCTTACGGTGCTGATGTTACTTGAAACAGTCTACTGAATGAACAATGTTTTCAGGGTTGTCCAGGTCTTAACTGTGGAACTTTTTGGATGCTGCAGTTAAGCTTTGTTTGCTAGCATTTAATCTCATACTCTTATTAAAGGAGAATAATATCTTCTAATGCAAGTTGGAGACTCTTAATTTGTCTGGCTTCGTAATTTTATTCTGAGAAAGCATGTGAAAACGAGTTATTTCTGGTGCATAAACTTGCATAGAGGTACAATAGTAAGCAATTCTGTAGTACGTCTAACTTGTAGGTTATCAGCAGTATAAAGAAACAATTATTTGAGACCAGATTGTCATTTGAAGTATTTATAAACAGCATACATTTTTGCATAGTATCAGCTGTAAAACGTTCTTCACTGTTGAAATCAGTTAATTACCAGACTTCAGTGTGACAGTAAAATATAATTTATAGTTAGTTCACTTCAAGATTTTTAGCTTGCTGATATGCCTGGCCAGTTGCAAGCCGTGCAAGATTTAAGAATGCCTGTATCAAAAAATTGAAAATGCAGAACTTAATCTGTTTCTTCACCCCTCAGTTGAAAATTCAATTGCAGCAGCAAAACCTGTTATGACTTTGGTGTTTATAAATATTATGTACTTAATGTAATTATTTTGATTCATACACATGAACAGTATTGTGAAAATGTTACTTTTTCCTGTTTTAAAAGGTTATCAGGACATTCTTTTATACTAATCGCCAGACATGCCAAGATTGGCTGACGCGGATTAGACTTTCCATCATGAGAGTTGGATTGCTGGCTGGCCAGCCTGCTGTGACAGTCAGACATGGTTTTGATTTACTCACAGAAATGAAAACTAATAACAGTCTATCTCAGGTACTATCTTTTTCAAATTTTGCAGACTGTCATGAAAATACTCCCACTATATTATAAAAACTAAGCTGAGGTAATCAGTTATTAAGAATCTCTTACAAAACATCTGGTTCAGTATTTACTCGAAAGCAACATTTTAAACTCATGCTTCTGTTCTGACAGATTTCTGCATTTAGGTGATAATGTGGGTTAGAGGTTAGGGTGTACTGTGTGCATTTGGTCAAATACTTCACATAAATGAATGATATAGTTCATTGAATGTGAATTGAGTGGTTCCTGTTTAAGCAGAAAGTTCTGCTTGATGCTCTTGCTGTATTAATGTGAGGAGTCTTGTGGTAATGTCCTTGACTCCCTCTTCTGAGCAGGAAGGGGATGTATCATGAGGCAATGTTTCCTATATGAAGTAAGCAGCAGATAAGTGCAGGGGTGGGATGAGGGAATAAAGTGGTTATGTGTTTTTAAAAAGTTGAATAGTTCCTACAGTACATGACTTGATCTGCTTAAATACTTTAACAAGGCTTGCTGTTAATTACCTTCCTGCTGCTTTGTGAATTCTTGTATTTGTTTTTATATAGCAGTAGACCCACCAGACAGTGTTTGCTAACTACTGACATTCAGGCTGGGAATTCATAGCACAAACTCTTCCCTGAGTATCTGTGCTTTTCCAAAAACAGTGCAATGGATGGATACACAGAGCACTTCATTATATGCCTCTATAGTGAAGTGAAGTACTGCCCTGCCATTTCCAAGCATTTAACTACGCATATAACTCTCATTCCATATAAGATTTGTTGAAGTTTTTTTGTATTTGTTTTAGGGAAATGAATTGGAAGTGACCATTATGATGCTGGTAGAAGCATTATGTGAGCTTCACTGTCCTGAAGCTATTCAGGGTATAGCTGTCTGGTCTTCTGCTGTAGTTGGGAAGAGTCTTGCCTGGATCAATTCTGTAGCTCAACAAGCAGAAGGGCGGTAAGTTTTTCTTCCAGATAATTGGATGTTACAAATTTGGACTATTTCTTATGCTTAATCATACTTCTGAATCTTAAGTTGTGGCATTAATCAATGTTGTTGATACAGTTTCCATGTTAAAGTCAGTGTTTTTCAAAGATACCTAAGGCATTGTTTTTTAGATAATTTGTGAACATCCTTTATACTTAAGTCCTGATAATTCCCATAATCTCTTTTTTCTTAGTTTCTTGTACATAGATGTCCTGGTTTCAGTTATATGACAATAGCAATACTATTTTCCTTTTCTTCCATTGCAAAATATTAATGTATATATTGCTTGTTGAACTTTCTGGTGCATGGCAAGATCTGATCATTTGACACAGTTTGCTGAGAGGGAGATGCTTTACAGTTTTAGGTCTGTTTTGAAAAAGTGGCTTCTACATCTGTTAAAGTAGAATCTTTGGCTGCTGATTCAAATAGGTGGGTCAGTGTTCAAGACAGTGTATGCCTAAATTGTGAAGTTATCTCTTTAAAGCAATGTATACTGTCTCTTGTGTGAAATGAAAAAAGGACACAATTATTTAGCTGCTATCTGCTAACAAACACACCTGAGGTTTTAGTATTTTTAAGTATTTTTCCTATCTTTGTAAGCTTTCTTAAAATCTTTGTAAATTTTCTTAAAATAATGTGCAGGTTTGTAATAATACATGAGGAGTTGCTCAAAAATGTCAAATTTAAGATGAATTGTTGTCCTAGACCCAATTTTACTATCATCTATTAAATAATATTTAACTCACATTTGGGTAAAAGGTGTAATATTCAAATTTAACGTGTGCATCTCCTTCAGCCTGTGCTTCGTTTGAAGTTGGCATTAAATCTGAATGGAAAAGCCTTTATCCTCTCTTTTAAAACCTGGAAATTCAACTTACCAACTTGTATTCTGTTAATCAACCTCTCTTTTGCTGAAGGTGACACATTATTTTGGGTAAAGAACTGCTTAAAATATACTCAGTTTACCAGAGAAGAAAAACGATCCTGTAAAATGCTAACTAAAATATTAAATCACTTAAGGTTTGAAAAAGCAACTGTGGAATACCAGGAGCACCTGTGTGCCATGACAGGAGTGGATTGCTGCATAACAGGCTTTGACAAAACTGTTCTCAAGTTGGCCAATTCAAATAGTGTCAACAATGCCAGCCCAAAGCATTCCTTGAATGGTGAGTATTATTAGTTTCTTTTGAAAAGTATGTGTATAAAAGTAGAAGTAGAGCATTCGTCAATACAGACATAGCAATTATAGCATTGAATTCTTAAATCTAAAGAGCTGTTTCTGTCTGCAGTTGAAGTTAACTGCTTAATTCCATTGAAACCAATAGTATCTATACATGAGGCTTTGCAATAAAGATATCTAGCTGAATGAAATTGAAAGTAATAAGTAAAATATTTTAATTTTTATAGCTTAATTCCAAATTATTTAGATCATCATAGCTTAAGCCTAAGTGTTTATGATGTAATCTTGTAATTGTGATGTTTATTAAGGGCTTCTCAAACTGAGACTTTGCTTCAGTATTCTGTTTCATCTTTAAGAAGAGACATTCTTTGTTCCTAATTTAGTTCTTCTGTTTTCCTGTTTTGAAACTCTTTTGGAGATATGGACTAAAGTTTTCCAAAACCTCCTTTGAAAATTTTCAATCTGTTTAAAAAAGCAAACACAAAAAAAATCTTGCTTCTCTTATATTTAACCGTTACATAACATTAAATAAAAACATATTTCTTGAGAAAAGATTTGGAAATTGCATACGTACTCTCAAATATATATTTATATTTTTCCACAGGAGAAAGTCGAAAAACTGTTCTGACTAAGCCAAGTGACTCTTCACCTGAAGTTATAAATTACTTGGGTAACAAAGCATGTGAATGTTACATTTCCATTGCTGATTGGTCTGCTGTTCAGGAATGGCAAAATATGGTCCATGAAATGAAGAAAAGCACTAATAATACCTCAATAAATCTGAAAGCAGATTTTAACTACATAAAGTAAGAATGTAATCAAGTTATTCAACTGTATCTTAGATTACTGAAATCCTTAAGTTTTTGTGTCTTTTAGAAGCAATGTCATTCAAGTAGAGTTATGATACAAAAATATTATATCCTTAGGAGGGAAAAATATGCTTATCTGTATGGCTTGTTAATATTACGAATAGTTGCTGTGGCTTTCTGACTATTGAGTTTTTTTTATTGTTTAAGCAAAACATCTCTGGAGGTAAAAGTTAGCAAACGTAATCTACTTCTACTGGCAGAAAATGAATCCATTCAAACAACTTAACTTTTAAAAATACACGTCACGGTACAGTTTTTGAAAGATAATACTTACAATTTATTGTAAAATATGTACAATATTGCAATATTTCTGCAAATTCAGCTTAATGTAAACTCAAGAGTTAAAATCATGACATTCTATCCAAAAACTTTTCTATGTGTAAAGAAGAAAAAGTTATTGCCTTTAAAAGTCTTGCATGGTTAGACTTTCCTTTCTTTCCTGAAGAGTAGTATATATAGTGTGATAACACAAAAAGCTGCCTAGCTGGAGAGGATTTTCTTCCATTAAGAGAGAAAATCTAACCATTTGGTGCAGTATTATTGCCTTTCGTTTTGCAAAACCAGGCTTTTTGCTTAGAATTGGTCACTTGTGCTCTGTTAAAACTTCAGGGTTTTCATTTGAATCTTTATTTTTTGCTAATTTGAATATAAGTTATTAAGATTCTGGAATGAAAAAGACTGTGAAAATAAACATATAAACATTGAATTGCAGATCTTTGAGCAGCTTTGAGTCTGGAGAACTTGCTGAATGCACTGAACAACTAGAATTATTGCCAGGAGAAAATATCAACCTACTTGCAGGAGGATCCAAAGAAAAAATAGGTATATTACTTCAAATAAGAAATATTTTTTTCATGTGTGTATGTATAAATGACAAATTGAAACTTTTGAATGCAGTTTGCTCTGTTCAGTGGACTGACTTGTAATCTTTATGAATCAAGCTTCAGAATGATTGGCCATGGTAATTCTAAATGTTGTCACAAGGTTGTGTTTTTTATCTGTGTTTTCTGGAGTTAATGTGCTTTAAGTAACATGTCGTCAATGAATATGAATGTGAACACACAAAAATGGTTTATTTCCAAAGTTCCCTGCTTTCAAAAATGCATTTTTAAACTGCAACATTTGGCAGTTCTGGTTGTTTCCAATTTTTTAATCTCTTTGTAGACATGAAGAAGCTCCTTCCTAATATGCTAAGTCCTGACCCAAGAGAACTTCAAAAAGCAGTCGAAGTACAACTTTTGAGAAGTTCAGTGTGTCTGGCAACAGCTGTAAACCACATAGAACAGGAGCAAAAGTGGCAGTCAATATCTGAGTAGGTTAAAATGTGCTGTGCTATGAATGTATCTTTACAGTATCTTTACTGTAAAAAGCTGTTCTGGTTTGTTAAACATAACTGTGGAAAAACATACACTGTTTTGTACTTCAGCATCTATGGTATTGTTTGTTTCTAGCTTAGGCTGAGGGACATAAATTGATCTTTAACTTGGAGATTGTTAGCTCTTTGAGTTCTGCTTCTTGTCGGTTAAACAGTAGTATCATATTGTAACTTGTGCATGATTTTGCAAGATTTCATCATCATGCAAATTAAGATGTTGAATTTGCTTTTGTGTTCAGTATTTTTGGTATAATCATTTTCTCTTAAATAGTTTAATGAAAGTAACTGCTCTAATAACTTTTATTTCAGAAATGTTATAAAGTACTTAAAGCAAACATCACGAATAGCTATTGGACCTTTAAGACTTTCCACACTCACTGTGTCTCAGTCTTTACCGGTGTTGAGCACTCTTCAGTTGTACTGTTCTTCTGCTTTAGAAAACACTGTATCCAACAGGCTGACATCAGAGGTACGCCTATGTGTTTAAAACCTAAATTTGAGTAATATTTTTTATTGAATAGTCATGTAGTGAAGTTTTGAGTACGGAATGTAGAATCAGTTGTTGAGGTTGGAAAAGACCTTCAAGATCAACAAGTCCCAGCATTAAACCACGTCCCTTTGTGCCATGTCTCTTAAATGTCTCCAGGGATGGGGACTCTTCCACTTCCATGGGCACCTGTTCTGATGCTTGACTACTGTCTCCATGAAGTTCTTCCTAATATCCAATCTAAACCTCCCTAGCCTAACTTGGGACCCGTTCCTTTGACCCTTGTCAATCACACTGTAAAAAGGTCTCATTTAGTTTTCTGAAATCCTTGGACTTTTTTTTAATTTCAACTTGAGTTGGACTTATTTCTATAGCTATGTCATTTCTTTCAGTTGCATTTACAGTAAATCACAGCTATGTGGTAAGAATGTTACGTTGTATTTAGAATAAATACATCAACCTCTTTAAAAAACAGCTAACAAAGCTTTAAAAACAAAAGTAACCTTCAAATATTAAAAAGTTACTTCATTTTTTTTTACTTGTTAATGATACAATTTGGCTACAGATAGAGATGATAAAGTTTACTTTGAACTAAAATGGCCTTTGGTTTTAACAAATGAAAATGCATCATAATAAATGTTTCTTGTGACAACTATACAACCTTTATGCTTCTTTCAGGACTGTCTTATACCTCTCTTCAATGACGCTTTGAGGTCGTGCAAACAGCATGACGTAAGACCATGGATGCATGCACTGAGGTACACGGTGTACCAGAATCAATTGATGGAAAAACTTAAAGGTATTTAAGCTCTTATTTTAGTGTTACAAAAGGTAAATGCAGAATTTGAACTTAAAACTTCTGTTAAAAGCTGCATCTGCATCCTTTTGTATTATTTAGATTCCTTTTTAAATTCAAGGTTTGTAAGTGTCTTGCATTATATCCAGGGATTTCAATTACTACTGTAATGCAGACACTGTCTTAAAAAAAGTTCTGCATTTGTTCTTCTAATCAAGCTTTGCTTGCTCATCTCTTCATGCTTTAATTGCTTCACTTTTGAATGCCTCAATATTATCAATGAGATTTTTAAAATGGTTGTGAAAGTGATTTAAAAGTGCAGTTTGTTAAAAGGTAATGGAAGTAAAATGTTGATCAGATATATTTCTTAATTGAAAAGACTGCTTGTAGTCAAAAGTTCTGTCCAGCAGACAGTCTGTGGATATGTTTTTATTTGTTTCAGAGGAGATAAATATTCTAGATAAAAATGAAATAGTTGAAATTTCTTAAAGAATTTTTAGGAAATAAGGGTTGAGCAAGTTTTTTTAACTGCTGGCCATATTGGACAAACTATGCTGCAGGTACAACTATTGTTTGTTTAATAACTTTGTTTAGAATGTCTTGCTTTCTTCTTCAGAACCAACAGTCCCAATTAAGAGTCATCTAATGGAGCTGGGCTTAACAGCAGCAAAATTTGCACGGAAGCGAGGAAATATTGCCCTAGCTACAAGATTGCTTGCTCAATGCAGTGAAGTTCAGCTAGGAAAAACCACCACTGCACAAGACTTAGTCCAGCACTTTAAAAAATTGTCTGCACCAGGTCAGATAGATGAAAAATGGGGTCCTGAACTTGATATTGAGAAAACAAAATTGTTATACACAGCAGGTGAGTTTTTGCTAATTGTTGTAGATCCTTGATCTTCTTGTCCTCATAACCAGGCTAATTTCCCTGACCTTGAGTAAATCATAATAGGACAGTATCATTAGGAATTGCTTTCATCCTATAACTGTTGTCTCAAAGTGTCTTCAAACAATCCTTTCTTACTTTCTATTTTTGACTTTAAAAGAGACTTTCACTGTAAACTATGTTGTTACAAGCTGTATCCAAATATGCTGAATTTCAGACTTGTTTGGAATTAAGTTAAACACTACTGAAAATACACTTTTCATGATGTGCAGGTCAGTCAACACATGCCATGGAAATGCTGAGTTCTTGTGCCATATCATTTTGCAAATCTGCCAAGGCTGAATATGCCGTTGCTAAATCTATTCTTACACTGGCTAAATGGATTCAAGCTGAATGGAAAGAAATCTCAGGACAGTTGAAACAAGTATATCGAGCTCGACAGCAGCAGAATCACACTGGTCTGTCTACCTTGTCTAAAAACATATATACTTTGATTGATCTCCCAGCTGTTAATACACTAGAAGAAGAATATCCCAGGATTGAAAGTGAATCTACAGGTAGAAGTGTTCTCCTGCTTCCTTGGTTTTTGATAAATAGTTACTGATGGTTCCAGTAAGGGATAGCACCAGTTATATTGATAGCATGAGCAATCCATCACTTATGTACTTATTTTACTAATGTGCATACGAACAGTGTGCCTCTGTCTATAGGCAAGTATCCACAACTTAAAAAATAAAAATAAACAATACTTACTTGTAACAAGAAGAAAATATGAGATGATATCTTCTGGTATTTTTGTCATTCTGTGCCTGAACGAGAAACTGGAATTTGTTTATAGAAGAAGGATATAAAATATTTTTATGATTGGCTCCTTTCAGATTCTACATTTGTTAAAGTTTGAATGAGAGGAGATCTTTTAGGTTAAGCATTGAAACACATTTTGAAAACTCTGATAAATGTGAGAAGTATTTACCTTAGGTTTTCTTGTGATCTTTAATCTATGCTTAATCTGAAGGTTTTTCTTGTTGCATCAAGTGCACTCTAATTCCCAATTTTTGCCAGACTTTTCAAATGTCAAGATAATTCTTTCTTTGTTTAAAAGTGGATTTAACCTATAATTCAGTACCTCTTTTCCAGGGTCAGAATTTGTAGAACTGTTATTAGATATCAAGTAGTTGGTGCTTTTTGATTTGATGAAGAAGAAAATTAAATATGCAAGTAAACATACACGCTGCCTTAGGTACTTCATGGAAGTCTGCTTTCTGCACTTAGATGTCACGAATCTATTGTTTTCTGTGAAAGAGAAAACAGCTGTAGAGCACAGGCAGTGGTTGTTAGCAAATGGAAAACTGGTGTTTTGTAGCCAATGTCAGAACTGAAAAATAATTTTTTTTGGAAATTTTGACTCTTTGGGAACTGGCGTGACCAAAAAGAACTATGTACTTATAATACTTCGCTATTGTTTTGTAAGTTGAGGAAACTAGAAGTATGTTTTACATCATAAAATATGTCGTTCTGTTTGTTTTGTTACAGTAAATATTGGAGTTGGAGAACCTGACTTTATCTTGGGACAGCTGTATCACTTGTCTTCAGTACAGGCACCTGAAGTGGCCAAGTCTTGGGCAGCCCTAGCTAGCTGGGCTTATAGATGGGGCCGTAAAGTAGTTGATAATGCCAGGTAAATTCATTCTAACATTAAATGTATACAGCATAATTGATTCTCCTTTTTTAAGATAAAACCTAGCATTGTATTTATTATTACAGTTCTCTGCAGTCAGAAGACACACGTGAGCAGGGAACTAGTAATTTTCTCATGCCCTTTCTAAAAAATTTATTTCTGAGCTCTAGGATGAGGATTTATCCTTAAAGAAGTTCTTTACATACAATGTTCATGGGCTCTGCAAATATGAATATACTGGGAATCAATAACTTGTTACATGTTACAGTCAGGGAGAAGGTGTTCGTCTGCTGCCCCGGGAAAAATCTGAGGTTCAGAGCTTGCTTCCAGACAACATTACGGAGGAAGATAGAGAGAAAATATATGGGATTCTCGGTCAGGCAGTGTGTCGTCCAGCTGGGATTCAAGTGAGTGTAAATTTGGTTGCTTAAACGTTCAACTTTGCTGTGAAACTTATTTTACCTCTAGCTGTCATTCGTATTAAAATTCAGATAAATGCACAAGTTTTCTAAGAAACCAGCTGTTAACTAAGTGGCAACTCATCTGTTCTAAGGACTGTGGTAGGACAGTGATGTAATGCAATTGGGTGCGTTGCCCAAACAAAAAAATGGATTTGCAACTAATATGTGCTTATATAAAAGGTTGGGAGACTTAGTCAAAAATCTGTTCTCTTTTTATTTGCATTTAGGATGAAGATATGACTCTACAAATCACTGAAAATGAAGACAATGAAGAAGATGATATGGTGGATGTTATATGGCGTCTGTTGTTAACAAGTTGTCCCTGGCTTTCAGATCTTGATGAAAATGCAACAGAAGGGTTAATTAAAGTGTGGAGGAAAGTTGTAGACAGAATCTTCAGTCTCTATAAACTCTCCTGCAGTGCATATTTTACTTTCCTCAAACTCAATGCTGGTCAGGTTAGTGTCGTGCTGATTAGCGAAGTTCAGTTGCAAACATCTCTAAATGATTATATGACTATATACTTAGCTTACAGAAGTATTTCTTTCATTCAAGGTTCCACTTGATGAAGATGATCCTAGGCTGCATCTAAGAAATACTTCTGAACAAAGCACTGATGATGTTATTGTGATGGCAACCTTAAGACTATTGCGGCTGCTTGTAAAACATGCTGGGGAACTTAGACAGTATCTAGAGCATGGGCTAGAAACTACACCTACTGCTCCTTGGAGAGGTAGGTATATGTTACTTAGCTGTTAAATTACTTTTTCATGCCTTCACTAAATATAAGCAGGAAGTTATTCATTGCACTTTCATAAAACTTTGATTTAAACTTCATGGAGTGAAAGCATTTGTCTAGTAAATAACTTTATTCATGGTGTTCTTCCAGTTTCTGGCATGCATTCTGATTGTAGAATACATAAACAGCACTGATTCTCCACCTGTCTTGAGACATTGAAAGGAGAAAGAAAATGTAGTTTGTGAAGTATTACATTATTTTACCACTCAAAATAATGTGTTTTTTTTTCCCCAACTACAGTTCAGAGAAACATATGTGGCTAAAGCCAGATGTCTCAGTAGTTGTCTGTCACTGCACTACTGTTTCAGATTGATCAGGAACTTTCCCACAGAACATTATTGAGTCAAAGTTTAGAAGGCAACAGAGGAGGAGGTCTACTATTGCAAAATCAGGCATTCATTTGAAACATCCGGTTACGTTAACTTCAGGAACTACTAGTGTGACTCCCTTATTTTTTGAAAAATCATAAAACATGTAATGTGTGAAATTGAATTTCTAGTGTTTGACTAAAGGATTTATAAATTTCACCTGATGTCATGCTTGTTTGAGTTGAAGGAGAAAGCAAGTAATTGCCTACATTGTGAAAGACCATTATTTAAAGCCAAGAGAAGCTTTTGGGAAACTAGACACTTACATTCTCTTAATGCATGAGAGGCTTTTAAAAAACAAAAATTAAAAAATGTATCATTTGCAGTGTTCAGAAATGATTCAGTGTGTTTTTTCTTGTTTATAAAGGTATTATTCCTCAGCTCTTCTCCCGCCTCAATCACCCAGAAGTTTACGTTCGTCAAAGTATTTGCAACCTACTCTGTCGAGTGGCTCAAGATTCTCCGCATCTCATCCTGTATCCTGCAATAGTGGGAACTATTTCACTTAGCAGTGAATCCCAGGCCTCAGGTAAGGAGGAAAAATCAAAAGTTCAAAAATATTTTAGCCATGTTGAATATACTGGATAAAGTGATATTATTTTTTTTCAGTGACTTTGATACTTTCTATCTTAAGAACTTTGGTATTTTGTAACCTTTCTGAAGCCTTTTATTTTGATTTACCAGTTTGGCAAATAAGTTCTCAATTTTATTGTTAATTATTGGCCAAGTACATGATATAACATGGGATTCTGATATTAAATGAAGTATCACCTGACGTAGGTAATATTTTAACATCCTTTATTTCCATTTTTTTCCAAATGTAGGGAACAAGCTTCCTTCTGCCATTCCTACTTTGCTAGGTAATATTCAAGGAGAAGAACTGTTGGGTGGTGAATGTGATGGAGGGAGCCCCCCAGCTTCCCAAGAAAGCAGTAAGGATGACACAAAGGTTGGATTAAATGAAGATCAAGCAATGATGCAAGACTGTTACAGCAAAATTGTTGAGAAACTCTCTGCTGCAAATCCAACAATGGTATTGCAGGTAAATAAACCAAATGTATGTTACTTGTGCTCTTACTTCGAACCACAAAATACGTACTTTGTGTTACTTGTGTAGGGCTGCTGAAAGCACTTGATGCATCTTAGGTGCTTTTTGGCTGTCATCTTTCTCAAGTTGTTCATATACAATGATTAGTCATACTAATACTTCTTAAAAGTAATTGGATTTTTATTTTATACAGGTTCAGATGCTCGTGGCTGAGCTGCGCAGAGTTACAGTTTTGTGGGATGAACTTTGGTTGGGAGTTTTACTGCAGCAGCACATGTATGTCCTCAGAAGGATTCAACAACTGGAAGATGAAGTCAAGAGGGTCCAAAACAACAACACTCTAAGGAAGTAGGTCTTTTTTTTTTTTTGCATAATTCAAATAAAAATAGTAACTAAAATTGTTGATAGTGAAGGATATTATCAAAAAAATGATCAAGTGTTGCTCCTAAATTTTACTGTCCTAGCTGCTGCTTTGTAAGCTACTGACCTTATTCAAAAGCATTTTGAAGCTGCATACATCCAGTACTCCAATGAAACAAGAAGCAACAACAGAGTCTGTCTGTGAGCCTGTGCTGGGATTTCATTAGTAATAATGTGTTAGAACCCAATGCGTATTGAGTTGTGGTTTGTGATCCTATAGTTCCCCATTTCCACAGTTTTTCTTATGACTCAGCTGAGATGAGGACAAACATGTTGATGGGTGAGACCTGTTTGGAGTTTACAGTAAATGCACATCGTTGGAGTACACAGAACATCATAATTTGCTTTTGATTTTCAGTGTTGAGCAGGTCTTTATCTGGGTTCTCCTGTGAATGGATTAATGGAAGAAGAAAGCCATTCACTGGACACTTGGCTAAGCTTAAAAACACCTCTTGAATTCTACAGTGAAGTCTGAAATGGGATAGGAGAACAGGGCAATCAGTCATCCTCTTCCCCTTCTTTAGGGTGGGGTACATCTTCAGGAATTCGTAGTTAAAAGCTTTTTTAATAATGATAATTAGTTCCTTAGGATGCTTTAAACTCCCTGGGCTTCTCCTTTAGGTCTCCAGTGGTTTTAAAAAAAAAAAAAACTCAAAAATTTCAGTTTGAAAAACAAACTATGATTCCATGTAACAGTCATTTCATGTGGAAATAAATACTGCTTTCCATTTTAAGATGGTCATTCTTAAAGACCTCATTGTAGAGGGATAATTTTTGTGACTCGGTGATCTTGGAGGTCTCTTCCAACCTAGATGATTCTGTGATTCTGTCTCATTTACACTCTATTTTAATGCTTTGCTTTTGAAGTAACTTGTTTTAATGGAGCTAAAAGGATTTTTATTTTTTAATAGAGAGGAGAAGATAGCAATCATGCGTGAAAAGCATACAGCTCTAATGAAGCCTATTGTATTTGCTTTGGAACATGTACGGAGCATCACTGCAGCTCCTGCGGAAACTCCTCATGAGAAATGGTTTCAGGATAACTACGGAGAAGCAATTGAAAATGCACTAGAGAAACTTAAGAATCCTTTGAATCCTGCTAAACCTGGAAGCAGCTGGCTCCCATTTAAAGAGGTATTATATACGCAGACTAAGAGTATAATGTAGAGATTCTCCACACTATTACTGCAGCATGTGCTTCTTGTATCTCTCCGTAGTATTGTATTGCTGTTGTCTTGGCATTTCAAAACTGCTGCCTGAAATTTTGTCTCCTCTGCAATCACCATAGGTATGCTTCACGCTGAAGCACAGTGACTTCTAACTCTATAATGAATGGTACTGATGCCTCGACTGTCTGCCTTATTGCATTTCTCTAGCCAGTGTAATTATTTTACTTTTTAAAATTCTCCATCTTCTGATGTATGGGATCCTGTCAGTAAAAAAGGGCAGTGGGCTTCAGGTTTTTTGGTCAATTACATTATCTTCTTTCTCTTCAGTTCCCTAACAAACTACCACAAATATGTATTTGTGTTGTCCACATGGATATCCATAGCCAACCCGATGTTTTTTAAAAAAAAGCCTGATAAAACTTGTTTGCAAACAGACTTCTTTTGTAGTTCCTTCTGCTTTGCAGAACAAGCAGGCGTGCAGATACATAAACAGGATGTTGCTGAAGGTTGCTGTCTTTGTCCACAACTGAAATTCAGGAGCAAACTTCTTGAGGAGTTTGGTTTACTGTGACTTTGGTGCTTATCACTTGCTGCTTAAAGGATGCTTAGATTTTGTCACCTTCATCCTAAGCTATAAATGGATTAATAGGGTGCCAAGGTTGAAAAGCAATTTCAGAAGATCTCCATGCTTTCTGGAAGAGAAAATAAGATGTCTTTTTTTTTCATTTTAATATTAGCTGTTAAGGTTAACCTCAACCTAAATCAAAAACTTTCTTTGTAATAGGTTATGCTAAGTTTGCAGCAAAGAGCACAGAAACGAGCTAGTTATATTTTACGGCTTGAAGAAATCAGTCCTTGGTTGGCTGCCATGATGAACACTGAAATAGCACTCCCTGGAGAAGTATCAACCAGAGACACAGTCACAATTCATAGTGTGGGCAACACCATCACAATTCTGCCTACCAAAACCAAACCTAAGAAGCTGCTTTTCCTTGGTTCAGATGGGAAGAACTATCCTTATCTGTTCAAAGGTAAGAAATTGTTTTTCTCATACAAGTTACTGTTTCTTTTTACAAACGACACAGACCATATTGGAGTTGGAAAGATGCGTGGTTGCATCTACCTGCATAATACAGAATAAACGTTTGGTCCATCTGCTCACTCTTCCCTTTGTTCTACCTCATATATATTTATATATTTAAATATATACATATTTAAAGATTTTTGCCTTCCAAAGTTGAAAGTCAGGGTTGTTTCAGATCTTTTTTTCAAGGGTAGCATCAGTGTGTTTTGCCTGCACACTGATTAAAGTATCTGGGCACACTTTTCCAGAAGCTTAAGGTAGCACCCAGAAGAGAATTCTTGAGACTTCTTGCCTTTCCCATGAGGGAAAGACCTATTCACTGTGTTAGTTATTGTGTGTACTGTTCACAGACAGCTGTGATAAACCAATTCTAGTATGTAAATGCTATGTCAACATTTTGGTTTAGGCTGAACAACTCACCCTTAATCTGCCTAATTTATAAAGCTTTTCAGAGTCTGAAATGAAATAGGATTTCAAAAAATACTAAGTTTTGAGCTTCAGGAAAGGTATTCTTCTTGCCTAGAAACTAACTTTTAAATTAAATTAACACAGGTCTGGAAGACTTGCATCTAGATGAAAGAATCATGCAATTCTTATCAATTGTGAACACAATGTTTGCTACCATTAACCGTCAAGAGACACCGAGGTTCCATGCAAGGCACTACTCTGTGACACCTCTGGGAACAAGATCTGGCTTGATCCAGTGGGTGGATGGAGCTACACCTTTGTTTGGTCTTTACAAGCGGTGGCAACAGCGGGAAGCTGCTTTACAAGCACAAAAGGTAATGGCAGTATTCTCTGACATCCAGGACAAATCAGAAGGGCAGCATTTATTCTCATTTGCTTCTGCAATTCTAAACAGCACAGTTTTAAAAGATGTGGGGTTTGTTCACAATTAAGCAGAATGGTTCTGTGTATTTATATCTCTTGGGATTTTACCAGATGTCAAAGAAATTGCGTATATATCTTGTATTACAGTATGTATTACAGTATCTAATATATACTTTTCTGTCATGATAATTCAAGGAGAACTGTTTTCAAACAAATAGTTAAAATTGGTTTAAACTGTTTTAATTTCATATCTCATTCTCCACTCCTTTTCCATTTTCAGTGTAGTTTTTATGGTGGTGTTTCCAAAATTGACCTTGGCAAGAGTAAAGTTAGGCCAAAATGTAGTGTTTTCAGTATCTTGATTTTTTTTTTTTTTTTTAACTATTGAACTTGAAAATAATTCTCTGAGCCATAGAAGTCATTGTTGTTAGAGTTTATTTCATGTTATTCTCACGTGGAATGCTGGAAACTTCTCTGTGCTAATGTGAGCTGTGATATGTAAACTAACATTTTTTTAATCTCCTTTAGGCTCAGGATTCTTATCAGACTCCTCAGAATCCTGGAATAGTGCCTAGGCCCAGTGAACTTTACTACAGTAAAATCGGACCTGCTTTAAAGGCTGTTGGGCTTAGTCTTGATGTGTCACGTCGGGACTGGCCCTTGAATGTTATGAGGGCCGTTCTAGAAGAACTGATGGAAGCAACTCCCCCAAATCTCTTAGCTAAAGAGCTCTGGTCATCATGTACTACACCGGATGAATGGTGGAGAGTTACGCAGGTAAGTTACAACAACTATCTGTTGCCTTTTAAAGGTTGTGCTTTGAATGGGATGAGGGGCAACAAAGGCCTGGGATGTGTTCAATCAATTCATGCTTCTGAGTTAGGTGAACTGTCACAAGGAACACAAGAAACTGTCACAAGTTTCAAGTAACATGAAATGTTGGTAGGAAGTGTTGTAGTTGTACCATCTGGAATAAAAAGTGGGTGTATACCTGATAGCTCTGCAGTATTAAACTAGGTTTATCAGCCTAAGAAATGAAAACTCTTGTAAGATATCAAATAGAAAACAGCTTGGAAAAAGTTGGTTTTGATTTGTCTTACACTTAAAATAATGTTTTAAGATGGTAGTCAGTCCAGTGTGTTGGCAGAGGATTCCCACAAATAATTTTTTCCTGAAACTCTCTTTAAAGTCGTATGCAAGATCCACTGCAGTTATGTCCATGGTTGGCTACATCATTGGTCTTGGAGACAGACATCTGGATAATGTTCTTATAGATATGACTACAGGAGAAGTTGTCCACATAGATTATAATGTTTGCTTTGAAAAAGGTAATTTAAAAAAATGCCTTATGTTATTCTAATAAAAGGTTTCCTTTCCTGGTAATTAAAAGAAACAACTTAAAATTTTATCTTAAAGGGAAAAGCCTTAGGGTACCAGAGAAGGTTCCATTCCGGATGACACACAATATTGAAACAGCACTTGGAGTGACAGGAGTAGAAGGGGTTTTCAGGCTTTCTTGTGAACAGGTAAGCTCAAAAATTTGAAAAAAAAAAAAAAAAAAAAAAAAAAAAAAAAAAAAAAAAAAAAAAAAGAGGGCTATCAAATATTGTCTTAGATACCTTTATGTATCAACAGCAGAATGCTTAATAGAAGCCTTGATAACCAGGTTGATTTACCCTTCTGGAATATATACTTGGCTAAATATGCACTTTCATCAAATATAAGTAGTTTGATTAAGATGAACTTGGAAGAAAACGTAATGGCCCAAAACTAGACTGTTCGCTCTATATTCTTTTATGTAAATTCAGTGAATTACTACTACTAAGTAGCTAAAATTATTGGTAAATTTCTGATGATATTCAGGTTTACTAAAATAATTCAGACGGAATGGAATTTAAGAAGATACTGATTCATGCCACATAAAGGGAATATTTTTTTGAGCTCTAATATAAAGTCTTAGCAAATGCATTCCAGGGCTTGCTTTTTTTCCCTAAAGGTGTTTTCAGTCTTGCTATTATCTTCCTTATTTTCTCATCCATGCTAAGTAGATAAGGTGGCTTTTCATAAGAGTTGTGGCTGTGACAGTTTTCTGTTTTGTGGCTTAGCCTTATAGATGTACTTTTAAAAAAAGGTAGTGGGGGGAGGACAAAAGGGATGTGACATGAGCATGGTTATCTTCTTACTGTTTGACACCAAACGAATAAAGATTAAATGTCTTGAAGTTTTTCAGGACTCTTTTATAAATGTGACAGAAGGTTGTTCTTTTTTTTTTTTTTTTTTTTAAAGCTCTGAACAAAAGAGTTTTCTTCAAGTGGCTGTTGCTAGAGTTTGTGTGGGAGGCTAGAATGCAAACTTTAGTGTTAGTGATGTTAGTACAGGCTAGTTGTGTTTGTATGTACTGTGGTGCTCTTTCTGTGTTTGAGGTGTTTAGGAATAATTGATGGATATCTGTAGCTATTCAAACATGGTACTTGAAATGCAAAATTCCACTCCTCTGCAAGGATAACTCCAAATCAAATGAGTCTGTTTAAAATACATGGTACAGGTCCTTCATATCATGCGGCGTGGGAGAGAGACTTTGCTTACGTTGCTTGAAGCTTTTGTTTATGATCCTCTGGTGGACTGGACAGCAGGAGGTGAAGCAGGATTTGCAGGAGCTGTCTATGGTGGTGGTGGCCAGCAGGCTGAAAACAAACAAAGCAAAAGAGAAATGGAAAGAGATATTACACGTAGTCTCTTCTCTTCAAGAGTGGCTGAGATAAAGGTGAGTTCGTTAAAATGCTTTTCGATTACATAACTGAAGTAGCCTGTGTGCTCACGCTTGGTTTATTTGTATTTGAGGGTGCTGGAAACAGGTGGTCATTTGTTAGAAGTATTTGACAAAATTTATTGAGCTAAACAGCATTTGTTTTTTAGGGAGGTGCTTGTATGGAACTTGACAGTGTTTAGTTTTCCCTTTTGTGTGCTTAACTATAAAACATGTTTTTTTAATGTTTGGCCTGAGGCTAGGGGTAGAAAAAATAGATGCTTGGAGAGAGCCATCTAAATAATTTCCTTTAAGCTTTAGACCTGTGGCACTGGAGGTAGTCCTAGATGAACTACATCACTGAAGTTAAGTGCTGTCATACATTTTCTCTTACTGTTTGAATTAAGTACAGTTCTCTAAGTTCTGTATCTTGTTTATAGGTTAACTGGTTTAAGAACAGAGATGAAATGCTGGCTGTGCTTCCAAAATTGGACAGTAGTTTAGAAGAGTATCTGAACCTGCAAGAACAGTTGACAGATGTAGAAAAATTGCAAGGAAAACTACTGGAGGAGATAGAATTTCTTGAAGGTGCAGAAGGAGTGGATCATCCCTCTCACACACTTCAGCACAGGTACATTTGAGCTAGGGCTTCTGTTGGAAATCTAATAGTAATGTAGTTGTTAGTTTAGTATGTATTTGTAAGCTAAGTGTTAAAAATATGTGTTTGAAAGAGATTAATAGCTGGATAAAAGCTATTCTTACAGTAAACAAGTTGTTCCTTTTACAGAAGAACTATTAAATCCATTTTCCTGATGAACATTCTTACGTCCTAGACCTTATGTATAATTCCATCAGGATAACCTCTGCCATTCCATGTTGCACATTTGACTCACAAGGCAAGACAGAATATGTTGAAAGCTGGCTACCATTGGATTTACTGCATAGATGCATATTTCAATAAATGCATTATTGATATATAGTACAAAAGTTCTTGCATTTGTTTGTAATTCTTAACTTTATTCTTCAAGTTTAGTTGAAATTGATCAATGATTTCAAAATTGCATGGAAGTGTACATGCATATGTAGTTGTTTTGTAGGAACACAATTATTAACAACACTTTTAGGTAATAGATGAGAATGTATTAATTTTCTGGTCAACAAGTTAGTGCAGTATTGTTCAGTATAGTTTTGTATTTAATATATCTAAGTGCTATTTTCTTGTAGTACTTGATTCTTTGGCTTCATTAATTCAGGTATTCTGAGCACACACAATTGCAGACTCAACAAAGAGCTGTCCAGGAAGCAATTCAGGTGAAGTTGAATGAATTTGAGCAGTGGATAACACATTACCAAGCTGCTTTCAATAACTTAGAGGCAACACAACTTGCAAGTCTGCTTCAAGAAATCAGCACGCAAATGGACCTAGGTATAAAGTGGTGGTGGTGGTTTTCTTTGTTTGTCTTAGTGGTTTGAAAAATAACTGGACTTTAATATCAGGAGACTTGGCCTTTAAATTAGAGGATACTCAAAGACTTGTGTATATGAAATGAAAAAATGGGGTGCTTCAAAGACTGATTTAGAGCACTTCAAGGTTTCTCTTCTTAGCTGCCTGAAGCAACTTGTCCATCTTGCCCTAGCTGTACATGAGATTACTCACTTGTGTTGAGATCAAAATTACCAATATGAAATCTTAATTCCTCCTTTACCACAGGTAAAAGACTGTTATTTTTTTAATGATGTTAATGCTTAGTATTTGTATGCTGTAAAACTTGTATGTTTCAAAGATAAGTAAAACCTAATTTTCAAATGTCTGTCTTTACAGGTCCTCCAAGTTATGTACCAGCAACAGCATTTCTGCAAAATGCAGGCCAGGCACATCTAATCAGTCAGTGTGAGCAATTAGAAGGGGAGGTTGGTGCTCTTCTGCAGCAGAGAAGATCTGTTCTACGTGGTTGTCTTGAACAATTGCACAACTATGCAACAGTGGCTCTTCAGTATCCAAAAGCTGTGTTTCAGAAGCACCGAATAGAACAATGGAAAACTTGGATGGAAGAACTTATCTGTAACATGACAATAGAGCGTTGTCAGGATATCTTTAGGAAGTAAGTTGGCAGAATAACGGATTGTTTGAAGAACTTAATTGTCAAGCTACTTGAGGATTTCAATTTTTCAATTAAATGCTTTTGCAAGGATTAATCTAATTATAAAGCAGAACAAGATTAAGTTGTAATTCTGGAAGTCTGAGGAGAGACAAAAAACTGCATTAAAAATACTGTTCTGGAGTTTAATCTGTCTACCACAGAAAGAAAAACCCAGTGACGTTATCCTGTATTAAACAGGCCTTAGGGTAGTGGTATTTGGGGTTTTTAGGAACTTCAGTATTTAAAAATTACTTAAATCAACTAAAATTTATTTTCCTCTCATGTCAAGCTTTCAAGCATTTTTTTTTCCTCCTGAAGTCAAGGCCAGTTCAGAATTATTACTGGTTAGCTTGCAAGATCTAGATTATGTTCAAGAAACACGTTTATTTCCTATTCCTTACCTTCTGATCCTCCTTTGTCCATATGACTACTGTTTGGCCTCTCCTTGCAAATAGTTTTGAAATAAGGTGCACAGTGAATTTATGACAGTGTCACTTCGGTAGCCGTCAACTGCTGTGGTATTTCAGATTTGATATGAAGGAGGTGATATAGTAACTGCTCAGATGTGGAGTATTTTTCTTCCCCATAGAGCAGAATGCAACATGCTAGAGCTTGAGAAGGGCAAATTTTGTCATTGTATTTTTGCTTTACAGGTATGAAATGCAGTACGCTCCTCAGCCACCTCCAAGTATGTGCCAGTTCATAACTGCAACAGAAATGACTCTGCAGCGCTATGCAGCAGATATAAATAGCAGGCTTATCAGGCAGGTGGAGCGTTTGAAACAGGAAGCAGTTACTGTACCTGTCTGTGAAGAGCAGCTGAAAGAAATTGAACGTTGCATAAAAGTTTTCCTCCATGAAAATGGAGAGGAGGGCTCATTGAGCTTAGCAAGTGTTATCATCTCTGCTCTTTGTACGCTGACAAGGTGAGCTGCCCGTTTTGAATTTTTCTGTATGCATTCATGCTTGAGACCCCGTAAAAGGAATATTCATAGCTATGTGGAGAATGCAGTATCAGACAGATCATCTGTTATAATCTGTCCAGGCGAAATCTAATGATGGAAGGTGCAGCATCTAGTGCTGGAGAGCAGCTGGTTGACTTAACTTCAAGAGACGGAGCCTGGTTCTTGGAGGAGCTCTGCAGCATGAGTGGGAATGTCACATGCCTTGTGCAGCTGCTGAAGCAGTGTCATCTTGTACCCCAGGACTTGGATATTCCTAACCCAGTTGAAGCATCAGAAGCTGTTCATTTAGCTAATGGAGTATACATCTCACTTCAGGTGATACTTATTTTTCTGTAATATCTTCTTCCCTCATCTTCAACCTTCTAGGCCTTCTAAGCTCTGGAAAGCTTTTTATTATTTTTCCTTGCTTAGTCCAGACAGTTTATCAAATCGTGCAGTTAGTAACTTAACTCGCTCACGTTTTCTTTTCTATGGTGCAACTATGTCGTTTTATAAAATTGATTTGCCAAGTGTGATTGGTCTACACACCACTAATCCTCTGCTGAGGATTGCTGTAAGGTATTGCTGCTGTTGCTGTTGAAGTAGTTGTTGCTGCATTGTGCAAATGTTAGACCTTTGCGCTAGTTTGGGTTCTAATATGTTGTGGTTAAAATCTGCTGCTAAACTTAAATTTAGAGAGAACAATATCCCTGACTGTTCATGGGGGGGGAAAAAAAAAGACCCTTGACTGACCAGCCTCATGTTAGATTGTAGATATTTACTGCAGGTGTAATACTGAATTTAGAAAGCTGTTGCATATGATACTTTTTGAAGAGTGGAAATTTCTTATGTTTTCCTGCTGAATTTCCAACAGGAATTGAACTCAAACTTCCGGCAGATTATTTTTCCTGAAGCGCTTAGGTGCTTAATGAAAGGAGAGTATACTTTAGAAAGTATGCTCCATGAATTAGATAACCTTATTGAACAAACAACTGATGGGGTCCCTTTGCAAACGCTGGTTGAATCTCTTCAAGCCTACTTAAGAAATGCAGCTATGGGTTTAGAGGAAGAAACACATACTCATTACATTGATGTTGCAAGGTAAGTAATTTCGTACTTTTAGTACGAGAGAGAATGAAGACAGTAGAATCATGTTAGTTTGTCTGAATTTGATTGTTTGAAGTGCAGACTTTTCTTGCCCAAAAATACCTTAAGCAAAGTGCAGCATCTAAAATGTGTACATTTCCTCTGGGTGCATGTACATACATTTATCTACACACATGTATGCATAGATTTTATGGCTAAACAGAGTTTATGGTAAGAGGAGCATTTACATCTACTTAAGATAGACTTTTGAGTTGTTTGGTAATTGACTTTTTCCATAATTTGTAGTTAGGATTTTGCATGAAATCTTTGAGGGATGCTAAAAATAGAAACTGGTCCCTTAGTTTGTGGGAGAAACCTGTGAAAAGGAGAGCTTGTAACTCTGACACTATGCAGCTATGGCATTCTCCTCTCATCTGGAGCTTTGGAGAGCAGCTTTTGCATAATGAATCAGTGACTTAATTTAATAACAAAACAAAAGCCTATGTATCTTACAATGTGGGACAGTACCTTTCTGGGAAAAGTGCTTGCTGGTCAACTGAGCTGATTCAAAAGCTTCCTGCCGAGTTAAAAGAGTGGTCTTGCTGCTTCCTCTGAGACAGTTACAGTGGCTCCATAAGCGGTATAATGAAGTTTGCTATACCAATTGAAAACAATTTATTATTTTCCCTCTAAGTTAATATTCTTCCTGCTTAACCTGTTGGCAAGCCTGCTCATCTTGGTAGGTGAGGGTCAGAAGTGATATAAGGGAGGGAGAGGATAAGACCATCCTCTCAGGAGTGGTAAGCTGTTAAACCATCTCAGCCATAACCTAAGATCTCATCCTCCACCCTTTTAGCCCATATGTCATTCAGTCTATTATATATGTGTACATTGTCAAAGTCAGTACTTGTTTTTAAGGAAGGAAAGGTAATATTTGCATTATTTAATATTCCTAATTTTTTTTACCATGATCAGAGGAAGTGTAGACTGTATCCTCTACCTATCATTTGACTTTATAGTTGATTCTTTAATACAATCCTGTATTACATAACATCCTTGACTGTTCTCACAAGTCCAGCATTAGAACTCATGTGCAGAATCATATGGAAAAGGGGAGGACAAAGAGCCCAGGGAAAAAATCAGCTTAATTCTGAACTGCTCTAGCTGTAGGAACAATGAGTTTGAGAAAATCCTGTTTCTGTTTATTTGTTGGAGACTAAGTAAAAACATGTAATTTTTCCTTCTTTCTTTTAAAAACATCTTTATTTTAAGAGTACTTCATGCGCAGTATGGTGAGCTGATTCAGCCAAGGAATGGTTCTGTTGATGAAACTCCCAAAATGTCAGCTGGTCAGATGCTTTTGGTAGCATTTGATGGAATGTTTGCTCAAGTGGAAACTGCATTTGGTTTATTGATTGAAAAGGTATTGATTTGTTCTTTTTTAAGTACTCTTTAAGCCAGGAGTATTAGAGTTTTATAAATCAGAACTTTTTTTTTCCTTTACATTGCTCAGCTAAACAAGATGGAAATACCTGTTGCTTGGCGTAAGATTGACATAATTAGGGAAGCCCGCAGCACTCAAGTTAACTTCTTTGATGATGACAACAATCGACAAGTTCTAGAGGAAATTTTCTTTCTGAAGAGATTACAAACAATTAAAGAATTCTTCAGACTCTGTGGTACCTTCTCAAAAACATTGTCAGGTAAGTGCATGTTACCAATACGCAGCATCACTTTGTCTACTCTTCATCCCATTTTCTTTAGAGGAGAACACAAAATGAGAGTCACTTATATTGTAACTCCCCTTTCATATATGGCAAGTACCTAGAAGTTAAAAATAAATTCCTGTAATCTTGCTGGTTTTATGTCTGATAATATTTTTCTAGATGCATCCAATGTTTATAACAAAAATGTTTCTTTTCTTCTAAAAGGAATCAGTTCCCTTGAAGACCAGAATGCAGTAAATGGACCTGTACAGATTGTCAATGTGAAAGCCCTTTATAGAAATTCTTGTTTTAGTGAAGACCAAATGGCTAAACCAATCAAGGCTTTTACAGCTGACTTTGTGAGACAGCTTTTAATTGGCCTTCCAAATCAAGCTTTGGGACTTACTTTGTGCAGTTTCATCAGTGCTTTGGGTGTAGATATCATTGCTCAGGTAGAAGCTAAAGACTTTGGAGCAGAAAGCAAAGTTTCTGTGGATGACCTGTGCAAGAAAGCTGTGGAGCACAATATCCAAATTGGCAAGTTCTCGCAGCTGGTGATGAACAGGGCAACAGTATTAGCTAGCTCATATGATACAGCGTGGAAGAAGCATGATCTAGTGCGCAGACTTGAAACTAGTATTTCATCTTGCAAGACCAGTCTTCAGAGAGTGCAGTTGCATATTGCCATGTTCCAGGTAAGACTACACCATGTGTTTATTTCCAGATTGTACCTGTGGAAAATGAGATTTTGTTACTGTGTCTAAGCAGTACAGGAAATATATATTTTGTTGAATGAGCTTTAGAGTATTTTTATGGATTTTATCACACTCAGATTTTAGACTATTCTGTAAATATGTAAGGAGAAGTGTTACAGCTAGTTTCTTTGGAAGACTTCCTGTCTTGTAAGATACAAATGTGAAAATTCTCTTGAAGTGAATACAATTTTTTTTCAGTAACCATTAAGTCTTTTATTAGGAGAAAAAAAGCAATACATTTGCTTTCGTACTAGCAATATTGTCCTATTCCCTCCTGCCTTTTTTTTTATATAGAATATGACTGTAGAGAAGGAGCTTGCTTAAAACAGAGGGTATGTGTTGCTGAATGTCATCTTCTTCCTTTTCTTCTAAGTCTTAATGTGTGAAATCTCTCCTTGCTCCCCTGGTTGCCTCATTACAAAACATAAATAGTAGCAGGACTGATCCTGAAAGCATTGTTCTGAGACTTTAGTTAAATACCATTGTATACCTTGAACTTTATGCTGGTATCCAGTTGTATTGTAATATCAATGATCTTGATTTTATAGTGATTTGTAGGTTAAGGTCAGAGGCTTTGTCCGAGGTGATTACTAAGCCATTTCATAGACTGGTAAGAAAATTTGTCTGTTTTGATTGTTATGCATCACAAGTAAATTGTTTCCAAATATTGATGATCAAAGAAATGTGAGTAAACAACTCCTATTAAGTTAATGACTGATTAATGGTCATCAGAGTGTCCAAGCAAACAAAACATGGATCACAACTACTTACATAATTAAGTATTCAATGTTTTAAAATTTTAAATGTTCTGGTTCTGTCTTCTGACACCTAATTCTTATAAGAGCATTTTAAAAGGTGTGCCAGAGTACTAGAACTACTGTTTGCTCATTGCAACATACTTTGCTTCACAATTATTGACAGTCAAGTGTTGTTCTTTTTTTCTTAAAGTGGCAACATGAAGATCTCCTTATTAGTCGCCCTCAAGCCATTTCTGTTACTCCTCCACCTCGTTCTGCAATTTTAGCCAGCATGAAGAAGAAACTTCATACACTCAGTCAGATTGAAGCTTCAATCGCAACAGTCCAGGTACGGCTGTTTCTGGGGAGTTTTTTCAGTAGCATGTTGGAGTGTGACTCTAACCATGTGCTTGCTGCAAGATTATCTGCCACCTCTGGATTTTCTTGCTCTCAAAGCACAAATTTGTGGTATTTTCATTGTTTTTTCCAATCTACTTTGTCATGCTCTGATTGTGTAGTGTTGCACTGATTATGTGTACTACTACATTATTTGGTTTTGCTGTCTCCTAATACACAGTATTCTCTCTGGAATACCATTTCATGAGCAAAAACCCTGATACATAAAAAACCACTTGATTCTGAAGGCTGATATGCACCTAGTCTTTAAATATCAGACTTAAGTCATCCTTACTGTTATTTCTGTTGCAATCAAGTGTCAGAAACTTCATTTGTAGGTCCGGGCAAATCGCTTACTCTATTGAGATTTCTGTATGCTCTGGCTTGACTCATCTTTTTAGACTTTCGGATATCAGCAACATAGGTAGTTTAATTGTTTTAAAAATATATATGTATACTGTTTAGCTTGTTGAATTGTAATTTTGATTTTAGTTGTGAAGATCCTTTAATAATTTTTTGAAGTTTATTTGTAAAATAATCTAGGACTCCTTGAATTTTTATCTAATTTTTAATCTAGAAATGTGATTACTCTAACTTGTTTTTGTGTGTTTTCTTTTCTGGCTGGGTAGAATGTAGACAGGTGACTTAATTTCCATAACAATCAAATCCAGTTCTGATGTGTATTGAAAATAAATCTTTAAACAGCATAGGCTAGTATTTGTCATTAATGAATGCCTCCGTATTTTAAGTATATGGGTTTGCAAATGTATCTGCTTGTGCTGCATATGCATAATTTCTTTTTAAATTAGTCTTAATATGATATAGTGGATACATATTGATATATGCCTGTGTTTTTTTTTCTCCCCCATTGCAGGAGAAACTAGCAGCACTTGAAGCAAGTATTGAGCAGCGTTTAAAATGGGCAGGAGGTGCTAATCCTGCACTGGCACCAGTCTTGCAAGATTTTGATGCCACTATTGCTGAAAGAAGAAACCTTGTCCTGAAAGAAAGTCAAAGAGCAAGTCAGGTACTATATGTGTAGTACACACTTGATAAGTGCATTCAATTTCCGTTTCCTATTTGAGATTAACTGATTTATGTAGCAGATACTTTGCCTAATCAGCATTTAAAGAGCAGGCACAGATAACCAAATACTTCTGGGAATCCCACTTTAAAAGCAATGGGAATCATATAAGGGAGAGCTGCCAAGGGGCTGGATTACCCTGAAATGATACTGTTACTGTAACAGAGGGGCTTTACTTCTATATTTAAAATTCTCCTTCCTAAGGATATGGAACAAATACAGTTTGTGTAATATGCAGCTTAACTGGAATGTCTTCTTTCTCACTCTTGCTTTGACTTTCAGGTTACTTTCCTCTGCAGTAATATCATCCATTTTGAAAGTTTACGTACTAGAACAGCAGAAGCCTTAAATCTTGATGCTGCATTATTTGAACTTCTCAAACGCTGTCAACAAATGTGTTCGTTTGCATCACAGTTCAACAGCTCAGTCTCTGACCTGGAGCTTCGGTTACTTCAGAGAGTGGTGAGTAAAAATCAAAACAAAATATGTAGCTCTACAGAATTGCTATAATTAAGAGTTCTCCATGTTGTCTTTCATTTGAAGTTAATATTATGCGTACCTCCTAATGGGTTGTAGATTATGCAGCTATTCCATCACCTGCTAAACACTTGGCAGTGGCACTGACACAGTAATTGAATTTTATCTCTGGATAGAGATACAGAAATATTTCTGTTTATTTTTAGGGCACTGGTCTTGAACATCCTATTGGCAGCTCTGAATGGCTTCACTCAGCTCACAAGCAGTTGACCCAAGAAATATCTACACAGAGAACAGTACAGACAGAGAGAGAACAACAAATAGAAACAGTTTGTGAAACAATTCAGAATCTGGTGGATAGTATTAAAACTGTGCTCACGGGTCATAATAGACAACTTGGAGATGTCAAGCATCTACTGAAAGCTATGGCAAAGGTATGCCTGAAACTTTATTAAACTTTTTGCTCAAAACCATGTCAGTACAGTTGAAGAAAAATAGCACTAGTAACTTTGCTTTTTGAAGTATATAAAAACAGTGAAATGCATTCATGCATGTGGAGTTCAAGACATGATTTTTTTAAAGATTAAATAAATGTTATGAAGCTTTTATTTCTGGAGTTAGGTTAATCGGGTTCTGGTTAAATTAAACCCTTTTTCATCATCTGTTCAAAGATTTTCTTTATGCTTTTAAAATCCTCTTGGCTTTTCATCAGGAAAATAATCATTTTCAAATTTGTTTTGAAATATAGCTACTGAAAGTTATGATTATTTGTAGTCAAATGGCAAACTGATAAGGCTAACAAATGTTCAGTTTCATTCTATTTGCCAAGATATAGCAAGTACTTAATCTTTTTGCACATCTTTGTTGCAGGATGAAGAAGCAGCTTTGGCAGATGGTGAAGATGTTCCCTATGAGAATAGTGTTAGGCAGTTCTTGGGTGAATATAAATCATGGCAAGATAATATTCAGACAGTTCTGTTTACATTAGTTCAGGTTATGGGTCAAGTCCGCAGTCAGGAACATGTTGAAATGCTGCAGGAAATAACTCCCACCTTGAAAGAACTAAAAACACAGAGCCAAAGGTAAGAAAGTCACCTTCTGTCAGCTGAAGACATTATTTAAATCTATTTGCATATAGCAGAAATGCAACAAGGAGTACATAGTTGGTGGTTGTCTTAAAAATACAGAAATCTTTTTGCTAAGTTTGACTTATAACTTTCATTTTGAGTTTTCAATAACTTTAGTTCCATGTGTTTTTATTGACTCCATTGTGTTTTCTAGTGTCTACAATAATCTAGTGAGTTTTGCATCACCCTTAGTCACGGATACATCAAATGAATGCTCAAGCCCAACATCAGCTGCTACATATCAACCAACCTTTGCTGCAGGTAATATTGAAGAAGTACAAATATTAGGAATTCCTATTAGAGAGGGAATTAACTTTTTATGAGGACTGCATTTCAAAATTTATTAGACTATATAAGCCTATAAAATTCATGTCATTCTGCACCATTTGGTCTTAGTCTTTGAGATCTGGATTTGTTCCACAAAGCCCAGAATACACAGAACCTGTTGTCATATATATAAACTGAACTACAATTCCTGTTGAAGTTATTAAAATGTATAGTGACTTGAGAATTAATCCTGACACCCAACAAATGTATTCGTGTCCAAAATAATTTAATTTCTTTGCAGTTATAAACATGAATAAACTTCCTCTGAAGTACATATTTCTTCCTGTTTAAAAACTTACTCTACTCTGAATATTTGGACTAAACACAAGTTCCTGACTTCTATCAAGAGCAATAACTCCATTTTAGAACTGTATAAAACAATCTGGTTTGAGAGGTTGAAAGATCCCATTAAAACATGCTTAATGAAAATGTTCTGCAGTAGAATAAAACCTCTTGTTTAATTCTGTAAAGTGGAAGAAATTATAAAATAAATTAGAAAATGATAAGAGGGAAGCGGTGCACAGTTTAAACTACACATATAAAGTGCATTTGTTTATGGTGAAGTATTGATAACTGCATTTGGTACACATTTAATTGTGCTTTTTTGTATCTAATATCTATTTTAAATGATTTATTAACTTCCTTCACAGCTGTACGTAGCAATACGGGGCAGAAAACTCAGCCAGAGGTGATGTCACAGAATGCAAGAAAGCTAATTCAGAAAAATCTTGCCACGTCAGCAGATACTCCTCCGAGCACAGTCCCAGGAACTGGCAAAAGTGTTGCCTGTAGTCCCAAAAAGACAGCCAGGGACCCTAAAACAGGAAAAGGTAAATAAAGGAGTACCGTGGGCAACAGCAGCAAAAACTCCTCAGTTGGCTTCCATGCAGGAATGTAAAATTGAATTCTATTTTGTGCCTTTAGCTGTGCAGGAAAGGAATTCATATGCTGTTAGCGTGTGGAAGAGAGTCAAAGCCAAGTTAGAGGGCCGAGATGTGGATCCCAACAGGAGAATGTCTGTTGCTGAACAGGTTAGTTGGAAAGTACCGGTCCTTGCTTTAAATATTTGATAGTAAGTATGTGTGTATGCATGATGAACTATGTCTTAAAGACTGAAATCCTTTTGTGGTCCCTTTAGAAATATTTAAATTTTATTTGGAATTTAAATGCTATTTAAATTCCAAAGCAAGTGAAGGTATGTTTTTCCCATGTATTGCTGCATTTTTATCCAATGTTTTTGTTTCCTGTATCAGATTTATATGATCTAATGAATCTGATAAAATGGTCTTTTGTACACGAGTAAGCTAACATTTGTTACATAGCTCTTGGTAACCAGTGAGTATCAGTTTTGTACAGCTGTGTGAAGGACAAGACTGATCTGTTCACAGGCATAACACAGCAATGCTTCTCTCTGAGAAGTTCTCAGAGGACCCATAAAATTGAGAATGTTGTGACTTTTCAGTATAGGGGTTATGAATGAGATGCTTGATCTCTTTTTGCTCCTCCAGTAGAAATTCTTATTTCTTATCTGGAATACAGAAAGTTATGTAAGTTTACAGCGACTATAGATTTTCTTACTGAAATTTTGTATTTGCAGGGGAAGAAATTTTACAGTAAATGTTAAGATGGCTTAAGCACTATAAAAAAAAAAAAAAAGCATGTTTTAATTACTTGTTTGACCTTTTTAATAGGTTGACTTTGTGATTAAGGAAGCAACTAATCTAGATAACTTGGCTCAGCTGTATGAAGGTTGGACTGCCTGGGTATGAGTAGGGAGAAAGCAGATCAGTCTGGTTCAGCGAGGTCAGACATCCACCAGAATCAACTCGGCCTCAGGCATCCATAGCCGCACCACAGTCGGTGGTGATGCATACTGGGGCTTAATCTGAGGAAACCTAGGAAATCTCGGTGCACTGGGAAGTGAATCCTGCAGGATAGCTGCACTCAGGGATACGCTAAACACAATGGTCTGCAACCCCCAAGGTCAAGGGTGCACGTTCACCGCTTGAACAACACGGTTTGTCTTTCTGCTCTGGAAGAACTGCAAACGTGTCTGGGGGTTAGCTGCAGAAAGAAATCGGGATGCTACAAACCGCAGAGTGATTTGGAACTCAATTCCACCTGACCCTGTGAACAATTCAGGAAACACCGAACCCTGTTCAAAGAAAAACAGAAAAAATGGGGCCATGAAGAAATCACAGCAAGGAAGATTTGATGCATTCAGATTCTTGTTACTCCTGTTGCTTGGCAACAGTGCTGGTTGAGTTGACCAGTTAGTACGGAAAAAGGCTACAAAACGTAAACTTCAGAAATGGACTGAAAGCAAAGAGCTGTACATCAGAAATACGCTGCATTGGAAGAACTTCTGAGATAGAAGAAAAAGCCTTTGTTCTCTTCTCCCTTTCCTCTTTCCTTTCTTTCTTCCCTCCCAGCCTCTCCTTGCATACACCCCTCTTGGCTTATTCTTGTAGGTTAGGCGTACTTCCAATATACTTTTTATTTCAATCCTTCTACTTCACAGTTTAGTCAAATTAACAACTTAAATTTTGTTTGGTAAACAAATTTTCCAAAAGCACTGAAAATACGGAACATCAATGATTACTTATGAGTTGGATGGTCAAATGCAAAATGTAATTTTGGTTATTTTAAAGTCATTTCTGTGATTCTATTATGTACAGTTTCTCAAAATTGTCACTGTGCATTTAAAAGTAATGAATCCTACAGGCATTTGATTTAATGTGCACTTCCCTCTGCTTGCAGTGTACACTTTTTTGTAATTCAAATTGTCCCTCCAATCTCATTCTACTGTGATTGCTGTAGTTTCTTTCGTACGACGTAGCTAATCCAATGTAATCTTTACCTTTTTAAAAACCAGGATAGAGTATCTAGTAGAGTTTTACATTGTTGATGACAGATAAACAATAAAGTGATGTTCTGGTGGAGGTAGAGTGATACGCTTTTTACTTCACTTTCCTAATACTTTTAGTTCACACTTGTAAATTATAGTGCTTCAGTTCACAGGGGCATACATATAATCCAGGAAATGAAGGACTCTCCAATTTTTTGTTCAACCAGATCTGTAAAAATTTCTGCAAAGTAATTTTGCTTTGCCAGATTGCTTTTATAGATGGTTGTTCAATAATGCATCCATAGCCAATCTTCCACCAAGTTTTTTTCAAATCAGTTCTGCACACCAAGTGTGATTATGATCAGAAAAGTCTCTCTAAAAATGGCATCTTCTTAGATCTATGTCTTGCTTGTCTGAGAGTTGTCTAAAATACTTCTTGCTTCATTTTTTTTTAAGTGGGACACCTTTAGGAAAAGGCAACCTCTTTTTCTTACAGCAAATAAATCTAACAATTCAGTTACAACAACAAAATCTTACAGGTGCTGATAGCTAAAGCAGAAATCCACACTGGCATTCTCAACCAAGATAAATTTGCATAGCTATGTATGAAAAGTGTTTATCTTTTGTAAACTCTGTGAGTTCATTACAGACAGTTGCTGAAGAATGAGGTATGGGAAGATCCTTTATGCCATTTTAGTCACTTTTCAGAGTAAAAGCACACTTTAAATACAGCATTTTTTCAATCAAAATTTAAGTATTAAAGGATTTGAGCCAAGCTCACTACTGGCAACATATTCATTCAATTGAATGGATTTGCAGCAGTTCATCTGAGTAGAAAGTGTGGCTAGTTTCAGATAATACAAATTAACACCAGGCATAAGTAGTAGAAGAACTTGTATTATTTTCATTATTTGCACTATGCTGACTAACTGCTCTGCCTCCTCAGTAGGTCTTAGGATTCAATTTCTACTCTGTTGCCAATTTTTTGTGGATATGCACTTTGAAGTGTAAGAATTTTCAACAGACATATGGCCTTTTTTTTTTTTGCATTCTGATTGCCTGAATAACTCTAGGGAAGTCACAGGCTTTATATTTAACAATACCCTTGCAAATGCATTCCACTGTCCTGAACCCTCTGCCATGCCGAGTATTGCAAGAAAGAAGGTATTGGAATGTTGCCGTGAAGAACATTCATATGCAGAACAAGACACTTTACACTGTTGGTCCTTTTTTACTTTTTCTTCAGTTAAAAATGACCTTATGAACAATCTGTTTGGAGTACCGGAGTAACAAGAGTGTATTATACATGCTGTTTTATTTCTTGGAAGCTGGGGGGAAGGGAGGGGTAATGCACTCACCTGTGGCTCATGTATTATACCTCTGCTATCCAGAAATGAAACACTTGTGTGGAGATGGGTTCTTTACTGCGTAATTTAATAAAATTTTAAAAAATAAAATGTGTATTCATAATTTCCTTATGTCAAACTACTTGTGGTTTTGAAAGTTATGGGGGAGAATAAAATGCTTAATATAAAACAAATCCTAAATTAAAACAGGATTCTACAGAGACTTATATTTGCCTAGCTCACATTGAAGAGACACCTAAACACCTAACATGCTTAGAAGTTAGTGTGACTGTCAGCATTTGTGAGCTGCCATGTTCTTGGTGAAGGGTGACAATATGGCACACTGGTACAGACTTGGTTAAACCTAAAATTTTTCCAAGGAAAATGAGAAAATATCCTATAAGTTTTTGTAATGAAGTTTCTATAAAAGCGTTGGTGATGCTTGATGCCCACTTTACACTGTGCTTCCACCAGTCTGGCTGGGGAGCATTGGGCAGCAGGGCAGGACCCTATGCTCTGCTCAGTGCAGTGTGCTGGTGCAGCTCTGCTGTTTTGGGGCGGAAAGGGCACCCCGTGAGACTCACTATCCCACCTGCCCCTCAGCCACGGAGAAGCACACAAGGAAATGGCATCTGCAGGGGTTCGCTTGAATGGGAGGAAAGTTTGGATGGGAAACTGATTCAGGTGCTGGCATGTGAAAGACTAGCTCGAAGACGATGAATCTGACAGTGGCATTAAAGATGATGGAAGTTCCTGGTTTTTTTCGGTGGTAAGTAGTTGTGTTTTTCAGTGAGAATCATACAGATGGGTGAAACCAGGAGCTGGATGGTTATATCAAATAGCTATGGAGGCTGCAAATGCTCCTAGGAATGGTAAAGGCAATGCATTATGCTTTCTGCTTGAGACCATGCTTTCTCAAATACTTTCATCAAAATCACTGTAGGCATCACTTGCTTTAGAAATTAGCTTTTGTGTGAGCTGTGCTGTGGTGCAATTATGGATTTTGAGAGTGGATTCCACCATTTCTTAGTGCAAAACAGTACACTAAGATATTCTTAGATTTTAATAACATGCAAATGAATTTGAAAGATGTTCAAAAATATCATGTATCTGTTCTTTATATACAATCTTGAGCAAATCCAAAGAGAACCTGGGAAAAGATCAAACAATTCAGTACAGGCACATGTTAAAGTAGATGGTACATCTGAGACGGTAGCCTGCTCTCTCTCCTTCATTTTTTCCTCTCCATGAAACTGGGGAGAAGGGCTGGAAAAGCACTGCAATTTTTGTGCCGGGAATAATTAAAAATGTGGGTTTTTTTTTTTTTTTTTTGCTCTCCGTTTGCCACTGCATTGCAGAGACTATGATTAAGCTCATAGCATGTGTGACTGTAACATTGAGGAAGCTGTGTCAGAAAAAAATACTTATATCCTAATGCCTTTCTCCCATGTCTGTTCTCATGCTGCACTGACCTAAAAAAAAATAAAATTGGTGGACAGGTGGCAATTACCCCAGCTGGGTCAGCTGCGGTTGTCAGAGCCGGGCAGCCTTCCTGTGTGGTAACCCAGGAATCCCCCCCGGGTGCGGTGCTGCCTCGCAGCCCTCCTGCTGCCCTGCTCGCTGCTGAGACACCCGTGGCCCTGCGCTGCCTCAGCAACGCGCCCCCCGCGTCCTAAGCCCCAAACCCGCCCTCGAGCCCTGTGTGCCGGGGAGAGGAGCCGCCCTTCTCGTGATAGCACCACAGGGAACGGCCTCGGTGTGTGCCAGGGGAGGCTCAGGGTGGAAATGAGGAGACATTTCTGTCAGAAGGAGCCGGCAGCGCTGGGACGGGCTGCCCAGAGGTGGTCACCGTCCCTGGGGGCGTTCAAGGAGGGGTTGGGCGTGGTGCTTGGGGACACGGTCAGTGGGTGACACTGGTGGTAGGGGGTGGTTGGACCTCGGAGGGCTTTTCCAACCCTAATGACTCTATGAATTTTACGAAACCCCAAACCTTCCACTTATTTGCCTCTTAAAAACGACATTTCCGGCGCTGGGGGGGCAAAGATTTAAACTACAAACACGCGCCGAGCGCTGACAGCCCCTGCGCTGCCCCGCCTCCGGCAGAGCTCCCTCAGCGCCCCTCAGGCCGGGCCCCGCCCGCCGCCGCCGTCGCATTGCGACGGAGAGAAGGGAGGAGGCGCCCGCCCCGCGCGCTGATTGGTCAACCGCCTCGCTTCAAACCTCACCGCCCAACCGGCTGCGGCGTGGGTGCGGCGAGGGCTCGGCGATTGGCCCGCGCGGCGTTCGAGCTGGCCAATCGGGACGCGGACACGGTGCTGCGGCGGCTACAAAAGGCGGCGGGGGTGGCGGTCTGAGGAGGGCGGCACAAGATGGCGGAGGGCGACAACAACAGCGCCTACCAGCTGGTGAGGGGATGGGGCTGCCGGGCGAGAGTTGGTGGCGATCCCTGCCCTGCTCGGGGTGCTCGTGGTGCCGTTTAACGGCCGCGGCTGTGTTTGGGCTCCTTCGGCCGTCCCCTCAGCGCCGGGGCTGAGGGAGGGGGCAGCGGCCGGGCTGTTGGGCGGGGGAGCTGAAATGCTCCTAAGCTTGAAGAAACGCCTTTATGTCTGTAACTGTAAGCGTGGGTGCTGGAAAGGCATTAAAAAGCAAAAGGTGAAGAAGGGAAGCTTTCTAGAGCGTTATTTATCTGCGTTTGTTGTTCCTCGCCTGGGAAGGGGTGAAGGAAACCCTTAGCAGCCTGGGGGTGGAAGGGAAGCCTGAGCTTCTGCAGGAAAAGTCTGCTTCGGATTCAAGTATCCTAGAGGAGTGGATGCCCTATTCACAACAGTTCACACTTATGGAAGCTTTTTTTTAATTAAGGGAGGGGAGGGGGGGGAAACACCACTGTGCCAGATCCTGCCCATCAGGAGTGTTTAGGTGTTGACAGAAGCTGACTTGTGGTACCCTGACCATGATCAATAATGCTCTTACCTCCTGGTATGCTTCCCATTAATTTTCTCTTGGTTGTGATAAATGCATACAGCTGGAGTTAGTAAAGCCAAACCAGCTTATCATAAACTGATTTCTGGAGTAAAGCAGCTGTTTTGTTTGAGGTTTTGTGTTTATAACACGAGGAAGATATAATGACTGAAGGGTATTCAGCAGTCTGTGAGATAGCTTTCTGATTTTTTTTTTTTTTGCCCTTAAATGTGGTTTTCAAATAATTCAGATAGTGTGACAAAAGTAAACTATGCCTTACAGTGGTAGCTGCGCTCAGCTGTCCATATTTAGTGGTGTCAGGCCATTTAAGATAAGAGCAGCATGTGATTGAGAACTACATCTGCTCTATCTCTGCACAGCACATGTGCAGGTCTCCATGGCTTTTTACCCCTTACTGTGGGGGCAGTCAGCTCCATTCGTGTTTATGAGGATTTTGCAATCTGTGAGATCCATTGTCCCCCTGAGGGCAAACTATTAAGCCATGCTAAATGTGGCACACCTGAGGTGAACTGCTTAGCAAGCTGGTGCCAGGGCAGGCAGGGTCTCTCTGCGAAAGGTGCCTGGGGAGGAATGGAGGAATAATATGTGATCAGCAGTTTAAAGGTTGCCTGGTCACTGTCGTGGGCAACTGGTAGGAAAACTTTCTCTTTGCATGCCAAGTGTGATCAGCTGGATAACTTTTCCATACTGTACTTCTGAGTGTTTTCAGCTATCTTCCGTATAGCAAAATGTTAGTGTTGGACAACATCTAGAAAACTGATTAACTGTGTTAGTGATCTTTTGAAAATGCTGCAGTGTGAGAGCTATTTAAAATATGTTTTCCTGATGTTGAAAATTAAAAGTTGAGGGGTTTTAGCTGGGCTTTAAAACTTGACTTTTCACTAAACTGAGGGAAGATTCAAGGAGAACACCTTGATAAAAATCTGTGAGGAGGTAGCATTTAGCCTGGTAAGATACACTGTTACTTCCCTTCTACTGTGTCATAATTTAGTGCATTATTAATAATTTAATTACTTGGATTCGTGGCTGGGGTCTCTGACATTTTCTTCAGCTACTTTGTGTGGGAACTAATCTGATTCAGGTTAGTAATAACACTTTCTTCTCTTTTTTTGTGTAGGCTGCAGAAACTGCTAGCTTGGAAGAGCAGTTGCAAGGATGGGGAGAAGTGATTTTGATGACTGATAAAATTCTTCGCTGGGAGAGAGCCTGGTTTCCTCTTGCGCTGATGAGTGTTGTTTCCTTTTCTTTCCTGTAAGTAGCTCATAGAGAGAGCATGAGCAGTGCGCTCATGGCTAGTAGCAAAACGCTAAGACAAGACTACAAAGATGTCTTAAAACCTTCACATAGGAAGGCTCTTCGAGTTCTATTTCTGAATGCGTGTAAACTTTGAAAAGAAAAACCCAGAACTGGGAACAGGAAGTAACACAAGTCGCATCCTACTGGGGGGATGGTGCTTTCTGCAGAAGCTGTTTGGCAGGCGGAGTTGCTGTAGCTCTTCAGCATGCTCAGCTGTGTGCTGTTCACTGGTGTGTTCTGCTTGTCAGATCTGGTCATCTTCTGGCCTTCTGCCCTAAGCCACCAGCAATACCATTATGGTCATAAGGAAAAACCTGCTTCCATAGGGCAAACTTTCCTTACTAGCTATTCTGTGTCTTTGCTGTGGTGTTTAGTGACAAATTCAGTTGGTTTTACACAACTTGGTCCTTCTAGATTCTCTTTTCTCCTTTGAGAAAGGAAGAGAAGAGAATGACAGGCTGAATGCAGCATTGAGTCAAAGTGGGAGGATGTAACTTGTCTTTTGACGGGGGTACAAAATGGGCGTGCTGGAGGCCTGTCCATGCCTTTGTGTGCCATGGTGGTAGTCAGGGTGGCTCCTACCTTGTACAGGTAAGTGTCCACACCAGCTGGAGAGTTGCAGCTGCATGCGCTGTTGGACTAAGGAAAAGAGGGGACGTACGAATGTCGAATAAGGTGAGGTAGGAACAGTGTCTTCTGGCTAATGCAAATTTTATGGCCCTCAAGAGAGGTGAGGAGGGTGGAAGTCAAATGAAACTGAAAAGTAATTTTTAAAAGTAATTGTAATTTTAAAAAGTTATGTGACTGCAGGAAATACCATGTTGAATAATAGTTGAAGGAAATAGAACAGCTTCAAATTCTTAATTGGTGCTGTATTGAAGACGAATGTTCAGCACAGCAGCACTGTGCCAGATGTGTAGAAAGCTGGCCCTGCAGTGGTTTGTCTTTCTTCACTGTTCAAGAAGTTCTGCAAAGTGCAAATAAGTTACACAGGACTCAACTGAATGTTAACACGCTTATGAGAAAAGCTAGTTCTTGTCCACTACCTGTACAGCTGCATTTAAATGGTGGCAAACCTCATATATAAGAGCACAGCACTGTCCTGCTTGGAGGCTTGTGACTCCTTGTCTGAAACAGGTTTGGTTAGCTGTTGCAGGTGAGGCAGTAAATAGCAGCCTGGAGTGTATCTGGACCCTGTGATTTACTTAAGAACCAACAAGATGAGAGCTTTCACCCTAGCTAGTTGTTTCACGTGTTTCCTCACTCATCCCCATCCCAAACTCAACTTCTCAACTTCTGGGAGAGCAATAATGAACTTTTACTTGCAGTGAACATCATATTGTGCTTTCTGTATTGCGGCACTTTATGTTCAAGTGCATTCAGAAAATTGTATTTTGATCTTTTCATCTGAATTTCCTTGTAATGAAGTTGAAGTACAGTGCTTAAACCTCTTTTCATGAGTAAGATGAGCAAATTTGTCCAGCTTCAATTTTTTTTTCAAAGGGGTAGGTCTACTATTTGAAGTCCCTAGCCAATCTGTTGAGATGGCTGAATACATTGAGTGTTTATTATTGCTTTTTTTTTCCAGGATGATCTACTACTTGGATCCATCAGTTCTTTCAGGTGTCTCCTGTTTCGTTATGTTCCTCTGTCTGGCTGATTATCTTGTTCCTGCTCTTGCACCTAGGATCTTTGGCTCTAATAAATGGTAAGAAAAGCTCAAATTTAAATAGCTTGAGTGTAAAGGAATTATTAATTTTAGCAAAATGGGTATTTACCACTTCGCAAATGTCAAATGATTCCTATGTAGTCCTTGCAATTGACAATGTCAATAGTATATGAGGTGAGAACTCATGTAGAATGTCTTGCTTTTTTGTTTTTTTTTTTTTTTGAAATGTAACTACTGCAATATGTCTTCATTGTTCCTGTTGAAGGCGTAGAGCGCATTCTTTGCGGTCCATTAGAGATTCTAGTTCTGCTAAAAATATGAAGGGGATTGTATTCTATGTTTGGAAAAAGTAGTAGCTGTAAATATGAAGATGAAGTAATGCCCAGGGATCTTAAGACTGATAATGTGATCATAAGTGATTGAAATAACTTCAAAGAAGGGCAGGGCTTATGAACACAGTACACTGGAGGTGAACCATATTTGAACTGAATTTTGTGTTTAAAAATTCTAGTCTGCTTTGACTAGTGGATAAATGTTCTTGCCTAATGTACTAAAGGAATGCACATTGGTATTGAATAATTAAAAGCAGTGCTCTCCTGTTCTGAATAGGGGTGGTTCGGTGGTTCTTTCGGAGTTGATTTGAGAGACAATGCTCAGTTAAAAATAGGGTACAAAATGAAGTGGGGCAAATGTCAGGATAAGTATCGGACAACTTTTCTTTCTGCTGGGAAATAGTATGAGACATTTTAAAAAAAAAAAAAAAAAGAGATGAAAACTTGGGTTCTTATTCCTGTCTTTTTTTTAAAAAAAAAAAAGGACTACAGAACAGCAGCAAAGATTTCATGAAATTTGCAGCAACCTGGTCAAGTCTCGTCGCCGAATTGTTGGCTGGTGGAAACGTCTCTTCACAATAAAGGAAGAGAAGCCTAAAATGGTAATGAGTTCTGGGAGTTGGTTTTAAATGATCTCTGCTTTGTTTAGTCTGAAGTTCTTTAGCAAGGAACATGTCTGAATAAACCAGTATTCTTGAAGCAGGAACCAATGATTCTGCCTGTGGCTTAATGCCAGTCACACATGCTAGTCAAACCCTGAGTGGCAGGATACCTGTCTTTAAAATTGCAATACTGCTTCAATTAGAAGCGTACTCTTGATGTTAAAATAAAGATAAATTGTGTTTCTTTGGATATTTCAGTTTTTAGAAACAGCCTGTAAAGACCACATTAAAATAGGTGTGTTTTCAGTTGCACACCATCTGCCTGAAAAGCAAGACCTTAATGTGTCAGTGTAAGTACAGGAGCTACGAAGTATACTGATGAGGATAAAGCTTCAGGTGCTGAGTGAAGCAGAAGTTTTACCAGTGGGGATAGCAAGGTGTGAGGGATAGAAAAGAGTTGCTTTACTGTAATAGTGATGGCCTGAAAATAAAAGGGAATGTACAGACAGTCTCTAATCACAATGCTAACAAGGCTGTGTGTATTGCATGGGCATGACCTGGGAACTTTAGCAGGTTTTAAACTTTGACATGTTGCTGAATGCTGAGGGGAAGGCGGAAAATTACCAACAGATCTGTGGTTAACTGGTCTCTTTGCTTGTTTTAGTACTTCATGACCATGCTTTGTTCTCTTGCTGTGGTTGCCTGGATTGGACAGCAAGTTCACAACCTCTTTCTGACTTATCTCATTGGTAAGTGTGTAGTGTGCAAAGCAAAACTGAGTTTGTTAGCTTCCTAAAATGGTATGAGGCTGGTAGAAGTAAAACTTGATTATTTGTTGAGGGATTTTTTTTGGCTTGGGGTTTCATTTTTGTTTTTCAGCAGTTAGTGGGGCTTACAGGAAGTGAGGAATTGCAAGGTGACAGAAGCTTGTTAAAGGGTTAGTAAATAATTTTTGGTTTTGTTTCTCTAGTGAGTTTCTTGCTGCTGTTTCCTGGATTAAACCAGCATGGGATCATTACGAAGTATGTTGGAATGGCAAAAAGGGAGATAAACAAGCTTCTCAAGCACAAGGAAAAGAAAAATGAATGAAGACTTGACTGCTGTTTGCAAAGTTTCCTTGGAAAGAGTTTTGAGAATTAATGTATCTATAAGATAATAGAAGTAGTATTGCTCACTGGCTTGCTTTTTTTTTTTTTTTTTATTGGCTCCCTGATGAAGTCAAAATGTCACTAGCAGCTGCTCTGGGTTTCTCTCTTTTGCTGTCCAGGTTAAGGTTCTGCAGCCTGCAGCTATCTCATAGGAAGGATCCTGGCCTTTGCCATGCGGAGCTTTAGTTTTGTCAGCAAATGAAGAGGTCCCTTACAAAAATGCCCCATCCCGATTGTAGTGTGCGACAGCATTCTCATAACCTGTAGCTTCACTGGTTAATGTCTTGTAATTACAGCAAGTATGAAAGTTCTGGAAACTTCTTCTTGGAAGCTTGTTACTACTGAGCCTTGTGGAAGGGGCACCATTAGCTGGGTAGGAATGATCATAGCTGAGGGGGGGAGTACCCACATCTGGGGCAGAAGGTGAGCTAGTTGTCTATTTGCTTTTCTGGCTGCATAGACCAGATCATCTGCTAGATTGGGGTCTGGATATATAAATTGTAGCTCTGTAGCTGTAGTGTAAACCTCAATTTATTGCACTGAGACTGTAGACAATGAGGTAAGGTGTGTTACCTTAACAGCTGATTGTTCTGAAACTGCTGTTGTCACAGAGCCATGTAGCATGTTTGGTCTTATGAATGTTGTCTGTACACCATATCACCCTGAACTTCTTAAGTTTGTCTGTTGTAAATAAGCCTGAGTTGTTTGTGCTTTTCTATGACCTCCCTCCTTTTTTAAAAACTGAACTTTTTTTCTTTGGAAAGCTAAAACCTGTGTTAATGCATTTTAAAAGTTTACTGTTTTAAAATGAACTCTTGGTGTATTGTACCTGTTGAATAGGCAAATACAGAGTAAGAAGAAACTTCTTCCAGACTTGTTCTTTGTGACCATACAAAAAATCCCGTGTGTGCATCTGAGGAACTGGAGGAGGAAGTGGTGTTTGTGTCATGTGGCAGTCCTGTGCGTGGCTGGGTCCTCCTGCAGCACCTCCCTGAGATCCGCACAGCTCCTGGCAGTGTGGGGCCAGCTCCTGCTGGAGGGGGGCGGGCTGTGAGGCTGTAACGCCACCTGTGGTTAATTAACACTGGTGGAAGCCCCCGGGGCTGTGGACAGTCAGGCTCAGGAAGTGAATCTTGGAGTAGATCTCAGCTGCAGAGATTCATTTGGGAAGTGCTCCGCTTAACTGGCACGAGCTGTTGGAAGAAATGGGGCATGTCAAAAGGCAACGGGGGCCGGGTGCTGGGAGCCCTGCTGGCACCGCTGCCCCGTGCTGGGGCTGGCTCAGAGGGAGGCAGCTCCGTTACAGCAGGAGCCGTGCGTTCCTTTGGAGGTGTAAATTCCGGCGTGAACTCCCGCTGCAGCTTTGCCATGGGGATGCTGAAGGGCTGAGGGTGACGGTTTGTGTGCTGCCGGCGTGCGGGGCCCCCTGGAGCTCTGTGGGAGCCGGGGGGAGCCGTGCCCCAGGAGCCTCCCCGTGCTTTGGCTGCGGGCAGGAGGAGCCCCGGGCCCGGCCCTGTGCCGCGTTCCAGGGCTGCCCCCGCCCTCACGCAACGCCGCTTCTTTTGTCCCTTCGGGGCCGCCGTAGCGGCAGCGTCCCGGTCGCCATGGGAACGCGAGAAGCCGCCTCGCCCCGGAAGCGCCTCCAGACCAATGGGGAGGGGCCGAGCCTCGCGCGCCGCTGCCTCCCGCCCGGGTCTCGCGGGCTCTCGCGAGATCTCTCCGGGCCGCTCTCGCCACCCCGCGGCCGCGGCCTTCCCATAACTCCGCGCGGCGCGCCCGGCCCCTTCCTTTTCCGCCATCTTGCGGCGCCGGTGAGTTGGGCGCCGCCGCCGCCCCCGGCCGCCATCCGCCGCTCGCCGCCGCCATCCGCGCCCTGCCGCCGCCCCCGCCCGCCCCGCCGGGCCCCGGGGACTGCCCCCGACCCGCCCGGGCCGCTTTGAGCCGCCGCCGCCCCCGCCCGGCCCTCTGAGGAGCCCGCGGGGAGCCGGGGGGGGGTGCGGGAGGGCGCTGAGGGAGGCGGCGGAAGCGGGGCCGTGAGGGGAGGCCCGGGGCGGGCGGCGGGGGGGGCGCGGTCGGCTCCGGGGCCGGGGGGGGCTGCCCGGCTCCGGCCTGAAGCCGCGAGTGCGGCGGGAGTTGGCCCGCGGGGAGCGGCCCCTGGGTCTGGGGGCTGCCTGGGGGGCTGCGGCCGCGCTGGCTCGGTTGGGGGTGGCTCGGTGGGCATGGTACGGCTCGGGGCGCTTGTCCTCGTCCCCGGAGTGCAAGAACTGGTGCCCATGCTCCTGGGTGGAAGAGCCGCGTGTTACTGTCGTCCTGTAACTCCTCTGGTGGTGAGCAAGCTAAGCAGCGTCTAGCATGGTTAATGCCATGCATGGGCTGGTCCTTGAGTGGGGCTGATACTGCGTAACTGGGTTATAAAACCCCAAACGCTCACCTGGGAGAGATGTCACACGGATGACATGTCTTCGTGGTGGTCTTCACATCTTCACATGTGCTTACTGGTAAAGTTCAAGTTTAAACAACACTTTTCCAAGTTTTTCTTTCCCAAGATTTCCCAAGTTGTTACAGCAGCTGTGCATTCTTTTGAGCACACCTGAGTGTGTATTGACTTGCTTTTTTTGCTTCAGAATGCCTTTTGAGGTTTAGCACAACTTTTTTTTTTTTTTTTTTTTTTTTTTGTCAGTCTTAGGTCTTTTAGATCTAAAATCAGCCTTAGAAAGGCATCCTTCTGTCAGTGTGGCCCTGATGGAAACCTGGTGTACGTAACTGGCTCTCTCCTTCCCCCCAGGCACCATGGTGCGCATGAACGTACTGGCCGATGCTCTCAAAAGCATCAACAATGCAGAGAAACGTGGGAAACGCCAAGTTCTCATCAGACCATGCTCCAAAGTAATCGTCCGGTTTTTAACTGTGATGATGAAACATGGTGAGTGGAGACCCCGCAGTGCTAATGTTGATCTGGTTCAGGGTTTCTGTCTGGTTTGCTTTAGTGACTGAGATTTTCAGGTAAACTTGAGCATCTTGTGGAGTTGATTTGGTTCTGTTCAGACTTTTCACAGTGAATTGGTGATAATTGTTGTTCTAAAATGATTATAAATTATGAACGTAGACATGTTTCTAGGTGAGTGTGCTGTTAATTGTTTTTGGGGGGATAAGTTTATTGATTACTTCTTACATACTGTTACAGTATTCTTTATAAAGGAAGTCCAAACATTAGAATTACCACAAGTGTCCTTGTCCAGGACAAGTTCTGGAGAAGAAAACACCAAACCAACCACTGTTTCAGATGGGTTCCACCTTTACAGAGTGTAACTAAAGACAGCAATTGATATTTGGGTGCAACTGAGCCATATCAGAGGCACACGTAAAGTAACTTAAAGCATAATTGCTAAAAACTTCTGGAATTTTGCGGATGCTGTAGTGTTACAGTGCTGTTTTTTTTTTTTTTGACTTAAGATGCTTGAAGTGTGTCAAGCAAGCTGTGCTGTATCTTGTTACCATGTTTTGATTTGTCCGTTTTCTGATCTTCTCTAGGTTACATTGGTGAATTTGAGATAATTGACGATCACAGAGCTGGGAAGATTGTTGTCAATCTCACAGGCAGACTCAACAAGGTAGGATTCATTTTCCTGAATTCACTTCTCTGGGGGGATGGTTAAATGAGGCTTTTTTGTTTGTCTGCTCCAATTCTGAATGAATTACTCGTGAGAAGAGGGTGTTTAATTAAGTCCATGTAAACGAGAGTAATATCGGTGTTACCAGTAGTTATCAAATACTAAACTTTAGGTTCATAATAGTTCAGTTGGCTAATTACATTTCTGTTAAACACACCATGCCACATCTTTGTGCCACATCTTTGGGGAAGTCAGCTTGTAGGTACCATGTGTTTCTCTTAAGGACTTCCTTGATATCTCGTGATTTCTCTTTATTTGACGCCGTAGTTATCTAGGAGACTTTTGTCATAGGAGAGAGCAACTGAGTTGCTTTCCAGTTGATGTTTAATACCTGTAAATGGTGAGAGCCAACCCCCCCTGCTGCTGCCAGATGAGCATTGCTTGTGGTTGAGAGAAAGGTAAATGTTACATTAATTAGTGCTTTGTGAATTCCTGGGGTGTACGAGGTACTTCTAGGTGTTTGGCATTTTTGTAATGCTTTTGACTTAAGATATTGAGTAGTTTTCTACTTCTGTGATGACATGCTGTGCGCCATTGTTTCTAGTTAAGCTATTTGAATGAGAGGTGGTTTTTAAGTAAAGAAAGCTAAAGTTAATTTGCAAAAACATGTTGAGGTCTGTTTCCATGATGAACAGATAATGCAGCTGAAAATTGCCTCAGTGTAGTGGCAAAGAATCTGACACAACCCCCATTTACTAGTTTTATGTGTCTGTCATAAAAATAATCTGTGTCAGGTTAGAGAATAGTGTTTCTTGAACTCTTTCTGGATGATTTTGTAGCAGATCTTGCAGGGTGCAGCTGTATGTGATGTTTCTCTCAACAGCTGCAATAAGAGAACAGTTGTTTGGTTCAGGAAAATGTCCATCACTGCAGTAAGATGTCCTGTTTGGCTCTTGGAAGTTAAGAAAATTGGAGCCAGTGAGGTAACTAGAGGTGCTAGTCGTGGTTATGGTCAGTAAGTAATACGATTAACTTGGCGATGCTGGTAACTTTGTGTGTGTTACTTTCTCCCTGTTTAAAACCTAGTGTTTTTTTTTTTTGTTCTGTTTTGTTTTGTTTTTTTTGCTAACTCCGTATGATGATTAGAAGTAGTCTGTCCTTGAATAATCTCAGTTTTTTGATGAAGTAGGATACTACTTAATCTTTAATGGTTTATAGCATGCTTTTATGCTCTCCCAGGTCTAGTCATTAAATTGTTTAGCAGCAGTGTTGTGTCACTCTGTTTAGGCAAGAGGAAGGAGGTGAGGCTAAGGAAATAAAAGCTGAACAACTGTGAGACGTGGTTTCTCTGAGAGAAAGCTATTTCGTACTACAGTGATGATACATGCTTTTGATACTCTAATCTTTTGCTGCCAGAATATTTTAATTGCAGTTGTTTAATTCTTTCATATAATGAGTTAGAATGACAGGTGTACAAAATGCACTTTATACAGTTCTCCAGTTTATAATGGAATTCTGTTTTATAGTGTGGTGTAATCAGTCCCAGATTTGATGTTCAGCTGAAGGATTTGGAAAAATGGCAGAACAACCTACTGCCTTCGCGTCAGTTTGGGTGAGTATGGAGAGGAGGTGAATCCGTGGCTGGCATATGTGAAACTGATTTTTTTTTTTTTTTAAATTACACTTTGATACTGCCTGAGTTAGAGTCCTGTGATACTTGACTCATTAGTCTAAAAGGAGATAAGAGCCTAAAAATTCAACTTCCATACAAATACTCCTTTTAACCAGTTCTAAAGGGGCACTATGAACCAAGAACAGTTTTTTGTTTTGCTTGGCTTTGGTACATCCTGGTTTCACCACTTCTGTAGTTTACCAAGAAAACAAGATTTTTCTGTTGCTCATTTTAATTTTATGAATTGCTCTTTAGAGATGGGAGAGGAGTAAGGGAAGTCAGTAGATGACTGAGTTGCAGTAGGGTTGCAGTACTTTACACTTCCTGATTGTGTACAAGTTGAATAAGATATTAAGTGGTGCAAGACTCAATGAGTTTTGAACCTCTGAAACACAGATGTTACAGTATGTTTTTCCCTCCCCAAACTCACTAAGTCGAGAGTAATAAATTGCAGTAGCTCAGCCACTTTGCCCCATCAGAGGCAGGATTAACAGTTCCTTGTCATTTCTCTTCTTAAAGCTCTGGTGATAAGCTGCTTAGTTGAGCTGTACCTACATAGCTGACTAGCATGTGTTGTCATATGGAGATTTTTCAAGAGTATTTATAGAGTGGTAGGACAGGAGGTTTTCAAACACGAAGATGTTTGAAGTATGCTGATAATCCAAATGATGGCATTAGAAATGACTCAGGCTGCTTCAGTTGTCAGTCTGGGTCCAGATATTCATCTGCATCAGGCTGAGCAGTGTTCAAAACAGTGAGTGACAAAGCATTCAGAGCTGAGCTGTCTGGCACCATGGCAACTCTACCTGCTCCCAGGAAAAATGTCTGTGAAATAGAAGAAGATTTTGTCTGAGAACTGTTACTTGCTACTGCTGAAACAGCTAACCTGACTTCTGGTAGGAACGTGTGAGTAAACCTCACTGGAGAACAGAAGGTTGTGGACGTGCTTTGTGTGTTTCGGAGTTGTGAGAGAAGTTCCTTTTTCATTGATAACATGATCTTAGCTATGTTAGGCTCTTACTGAAAGAATCAAATCTTACTATTGTAATACAAAAATGAAGTTAGTGCCATCAGCTCTGCATGAACACAGGACAAAACTGACAATAAACTGAATGTTTGTTCTTTCTTAATAGGTACATTGTTCTGACAACCTCAGCTGGCATCATGGACCATGAGGAGGCTAGGCGAAAACACACAGGAGGCAAAATCCTGGGATTCTTTTTCTAAAACTTGTAAAAGAGGTTACTAATAAATTGTTCAAATGGACTCTGGTCTTTCCACTTGGTATTTTAATGACTTGTAACGGTACCTGCAATAGTGCTTGTAACAGAAAGCTCTTCAACAGTGCTTAAGCTCTGCCTGTACTTCAAATGACACTTGGTTTCCACACATTCCTGGTTACAGCTTTAGTTTCTGTTAATGATACAACAAACTTCTAATAGTTACCATTTGTTTTGGATGACGGCTACAGGTAGTTGTGCAGAATATCCTCAGTAGAGAAATTATTGTGTTAAACTGTACTTTGATACCCGCTGGTGAGATCACTTCTTAGCTCTTAGATACGTGGGTCACCACAGTTACAAAAGTGCAACTCCATAGCTTCACTTTTTGGCCAAATAATAGAAGATTCCTTGCCAGAAACTATTTACTGCTTGAGGTTTAAGATTATGTATTAAGTTACAAGATGTAGGGTTGTGGAGTAGTTAGATGACTGAAGTTTGACTTTAGATCACAGAATTCTTAAATCATACGGTGTTAAAGAGTAATTAAGGTATAAGGGTGAATTGTTCCTTTCCCTTTGTGTTTCTGGTTCGATAGTCCTTTGAAACATCAGAATTTGGGCAGGACAGTTGCTGTGCAGCTGCTTTGCATGATTGCAAAAAAATGGGATTTCTGTAAGTCACTTGTCATAGTGAGGAAGAAAGTGTGTTTTGTATGGAATGAGTTGTTTGTCTTCATTTTAAGTGTGTGATGTGTGACAGCGTAGTGTGCTTGATACAGAAATACCAGCAAATTTCCTTAAAAGCAGCACACGCAGCAGATGAGTGCTGCTGAAGAGCTGCTTGCAGATGGTAGAGAATGGGAAGCAGGCTTCTTCAACAACAGTTGGAAATCTGTGCCTTATTTTGCTTTCTTGGAGTGTTTGTTAGGAATGCTCATATTGAAACGTAGCAAGCCTGTTTCAACAGCTTAGAACAACTTGAATTTGTGGTTCTTGATAGAAACCATTGGACACAATTTTCCTTCTTGATGATAAGTTCTGGTCAGGAGTACAATTCCTTGGGTAGATGTACTGTGCCTTGAAGGCAATGCTTCCTCACAAAGCTTTCAGAGAGGCTTGGGATGGAAGCAACTGCTTGTAGGCACAACCCTTTAAACTCTATAGTTTGTAACTACGTAACCTATTTCAAATTAGTCTTATTTTTTTTGTTGTTTTTTACAGAGGAGAGGAGGATGTGATGGCTGGCTGATGAACAAACTGGTCTCAATTCTTCCCAGGCAATCATACAGTCTTGCCTAATGTGGATCTTTGAGGAACAAGAAGCTAGCAAGTGAACTGCAAAAGCATGCTTACAATAATAGCATGGTGTACACTAGTGTCCTGTAGTAGGGGCTTGCAACTGACCTGAGAAGAGCAGGGAAATGATTAAAAAGGCTGGTTTTCCTGCTTTGTCTGTCACATTCAGCTAAAGGTCGCAAAGTCTGAATTCCAGATGGCATCAGAACACACAGATGTGATCAGTATGGTTCTTGGTTTAACTTGCGACAAATTTGCTTAGCTGAAGATATTACAGAGTTGTTACAAAGGAAAAAAATACACTTGGTCCTTTTTATTGCAAAATCAAACTATTTTGGTACTTCTTTGTTGTCTCAGCACCCACAGCAGGGGTACTTCTGCAGTATTGACTGCACATACAAGCTGAGCTGTTAGGTTTCTTGCTTAAAGTAACCCTGAAAATCTTACCCAGATTCTTCTGTTCCTGTTTATAAAATCTTGATTTGTATCAGGCCCGAAGAGAACAAATGTTCCTGACCCCTGATGAAAGAAGATCAGAGATGCATCAAGAAGGCTTCCTTCAGAGGAATTTGCTAGGGCTTCAAGTTCCTCGAAGGACATGCTAGAAGGTGTCCTGCCCATGGCAAGGTGGTTGGAAATAGGTGACCTTTAACGTCCTTTCCAACCCAGCCCCTTTATGATGGTTCTGTGATTCCCTGACATTCATGTTTTAAACCAATTAGTGACAACACATGAGTTTTTCTGAACAATTTTACCTGTGTTTATGTGCTTTGCTACTGCACAAGTACACTCACTGTTAGGACCCCAGCACGGAGACTTCTGAAGCAAGAGTGTTTCTAATACCCTCAGCTGACCAATCTGTGTTAACTTCTTCCACAGGCCAGCCCAACTCCTATTATTTAGAACTAGAAAATGGAAATGAAAGCTCCAGTATGAACAGAAAGACTTGCAGGGAAGCATGCAGCAGCAGATGCAACTTTTCCTCAGTGTATCAAATGAAGGTAATTAAATTATATGCTGAGTTGCCACATGTGGAAGCTTATGCAGCTGGTCTGAGTTCCTAAGATGATCTCTGAGTACATTGCCTGCAGCTCTTTGGTGAGAGTTCTCTGCCCCTGGGTGATGACTGCTGGCTGGGGTCCAGGAAACTTCTCAAGTGGGGTTCAGGCGCTGACACCAGGATTGTGACGTGCCCTGGAATGCAGCTGCTTTATGTGGGTTGGCAGAAATTCTCATTTCAGATGTTTAAAACCTGAAAGTGGTATCTTAAGCCTCAGTGATATTTTCTGAGCTGAGGCTGCATGCCTTGGGAAAGCAGTGTATGTAGGTAAAAGTTCATTGTCCTTTGGGGTAACAAAAGCATTAGCAGAGAGGTGACAGGTAGCATGGCACAAACCCGAAAGTTCAGTACAGGTCACAACTGGCAGTGAAAGCAAAGCGTTAATTCGAGAGAAGGTGTTTGGTACCTACGGAGTGGAAGGGGATGCTGATGGAGGAGACTCTGGTGGGACAGATGCAGTCGACTTTCGTATGGGGAAAACTGGCAGAGTGAGTGACAGCTGCAGAAAGTGCATGTGCTGCAAGCCCCTTTCTTAACAGTTTTACTTCTGGTGCTGCCCTGGCTATCTGTAAGCGTTTGTTTCACCTCCGTGCCCTCAAGATGTAGAGAGAGGTCTTAGCCTTTTGGCTAGAGTGCTGCTTCTACTTGCTAAGCCCAAACTCAACGCCAAGCTCTGTGTGAGCAGGACAGCAGAGTGCCTGCTTGCCCAGCTGTTGTGCCGTGGGAGAGGCTGTTGCTGCGTTGCAGACAGCGCGTGACAACGTTGTGCTGCCTGCGGTGCCTCCTTGTCTGCTCTGCTTGCCTCACCACAAGGTAAGTAAGCAGCAGCAGCCAGAGCCCCACCTGGTGATATGGGGTCAGAAGTTGGTCTGAGTTAGGAAAACTGCTTACTAAGGGGGGTAGTTGGGAGAGGGTTGGTGATCCATCACACGTACAGCCCAGCCATGCTCGTGCTGTCAGATACATGATCAGTGTTTCCTGATGCTGATTGCTGTTTCCTGTTCTGCTGCTGTTTAAGAACAGAATAAAACATGTTTGAACAGCCTGCCGTGCATTAAGAGAAATACATCGTTGTTGTTGCAGTGGGAAGTTGTCAACAGATGGCAGCATCTGCCTTTGTATCACTGGAGTCTTTGAAGGCAGTTTGTCCTGAGAGGAGTCCTAAGAGGGCTTTGGTGTTGCTGCCAGCCTCTACTCTGTACAGAGCTAAATATCCAGGCCTGTACTCGGGTTTACAAAGAAATGTATTCTTTTTAATGCAACAGAGCCTAATTTAAGATAATATGAGAGATAAGTATGGACCTTAAAAATCCTGCACCAGGTTAAACCCTTGTGTGTGACATAAGTTCACTGAAATGCCCTCTCTCCTCTGTGTCCCTTGTGTTTGTTTTCTGCAACAGGTAATTCGGTCAGCTCAGTTGAGCGGAGCGTGGGTGTTCTGTTTCTCAAACTTGTGTGTCAATTATTTGCACAGAAATGCAAGCAGTAATTAAACCTCGATCATGGATGTCTGCAGTTATTTTAGTGACTCTTTTACGCCTATTGGAGCTGAGACAAAACCTAGCAGTGACAGACAAGTACGCATGTTGCTACACTACCAAAAGTAGGGAGAGAAAATGGGTTGAAATAACAAATGAGGCTTTATAACTTGCCTCAGCAGATTTGGCACCAAGTAGTAATTTTGTGGCAGTGAAAGAGTCAGAAGTTGCTTGTGGTTGGTGTGGGGAGCACCAAGTGAAGGGTGCAGGAACAGGGTGCAGTGCTGGGCACATCGTGGAGATGTGCAGGAGAACCTGATGGGGGAGTAGAGGGGGCTCTGTTTATCTCTGAAGGGCCTGGGAGCTGTTGTGGAGGGGATGCTTCAGAGGTGGTGGATGGTGGCTGCAGCTGGAGTAAGCAGCAGAAAACATTGAAGGCTGCTCATGATAGTCTTCAGTTTTAGAGTTTGGTCAGTGAGGAGGGCTTTTAAGACGCACCAGGAGGCAAAAGCACAGGGGTCTCAAAACGGAGGCAGCTTTTCCTGTGTATAGGGGCTTGTTTTGTCTGGGTCAGTGATCTCCAGAACCAGCTGCTTGAACATCAGGAGGGTTTTCCATCCCCTATTGTACAGGCTGCAGCTAACAGTGGTAGCTTTTCCTGCTCATTTGTGTTGTTTGAGTGTCTGGGCCTGTTCCTGGGAAGGCTGGGAGGCACCGCCGTTAGCTGGAGAAGGGCGGGATTGTTGTGTCTATTAGAAACAGATGGGACCGCACGTTGTGAGAGTTTGTGATACAACTCGGTGCTGTGCTAGTGGTTAGGATGTGCGCTTTGCTTGGATGCTTTAAAAACAACAGTGAAAAAATGTCTTTGGGGCTTCTTTTTCCCCATGCCTTACCTGGAGTGAAAGGATGAGCAGATACTTGATTAACAACCAAACTGCAACCTGGAAAAATGCAGTACTTGTGATGTGACAGTACTTTCATCAAGCTCAGCCTGTGTAGCACCGGTTTCAGCTGGCCTCTGATGCTTCCGCAGGGCTGACTCCTTGGTGTGCCAGTTCTCCTGAAGCATGGAAATGGGGTTACTTCGTCACCTGCCGCACATTCCAGCTGCAGTTTTACTGAGGTTGGAGGAAGGAAAACAGCAGGCCAAAAATGCACACCACATTAAATTAGGGAAAATAAAACTTATGTCGTTAGGATAATTGTTTCACCTTCTAAAATCTGATTTGGGAAGTAAGTCCAGAAGAGACACTCGGTTACCTTCTCTGACTTTGTGTAACAAAGGCACCAGACCTCATCCCTGTTGAATTTTACCCCATTTGGTGCTGTCCAGGTGTGAGTACGATCAGGAAGATAGTGTAGTGGTGAAGCCACCTTCACAAGCAGAGCAAAGCTACAAGAATTACTCACAAAAAGCTTCAAGCAAGTTAAAACCCCTTTATGAAAGTCTTGTACGTGCTGATGACAAGTTTCAGTCTAACAAGGTAATCAAAGATTGCTTTCTGTACTGGGTTAGCTGTAGCTGTCTGTGCTGTAGCCGTGCTGTGTGTCCTGCAGCCCAGCTTCTGCTCCTTCATGTGCTGGTTGTGGCTGCTTAAGACAAACCTCCAGGGATGTGTATTTTGTTCTTGGGCTGCCACCAGGACTACAGTCACTGTACGGTTGTAGTTGATCAAATTTTAGTGCCATGCAACAGCATAATGCAGGGTGCTTGAGATCAGCAATCACCACTCAGGTTTTTATAGTGACATAAAACACTGCTAAAGCCGATGCCAAACGCTCTATAAAAGCAAACAGGCTTGGTGCATATTGTAATGAAATAGGTAGCGTATTCTACCTGCTCTGCGCTGCATGATGACTTTTCTTGTGAGTTTGGCTGTAGGCATATAAAAACAAGTAAACTGAAGGAAGTTTTTACTCTTTGAGTTAGTTAAAAGCAGATGTAATTACTTGGTGCCCAGCACTCTGTTGCACTGCAGCAATACTTGTTTTCATGCTCAGCTTTCAGATGTATCTGGCTACCCAGTAGCTGATTGGAAATGAGGCTGTGTGTCCACGACTGCTTGCAAAATATTACATGTGGAACGATTGTGCTCTTCATAAGTGCTAAGGCCTCCCTGGCAGCTCGCAGTTCTGTAGTTCCTATGGCTCATGGAGGAGTCCCAGCACCCTACAGGGACAATGAAATATTCAGGCTTGGATTTGTGGGGTGTCACTGGCCCCACGTGACAGTCCCATTGTGCATCCTCACCCCTCACATCCTGCATCTGCACTAACATGCCATGAACTTGGTGACAGCGAAATGGCTCTGGAAGAGTTTTGGGCTTCTTCCACCAGCGGAGATGTGGATCCAGCAAGAAAGTCATGTGAAAATGCCTCAGTTCGAAAACAACAGCTCAAAGGGATGCTCTCAGGGATGCACTGGAATTGAAAGGGCAGGATTCAAGTACCGAGTCTAGTTTAGCTAAGTTTTATCAGGTGTTATGTCTACTAGTGCTGCACTTTTCATTGCATTTGCACTCCTTTTGTATCAGCTGCTTTTGGACAGGGCTCCCTAGCAGGGTATGTGCACTGAGCGACCCAACCTGAGCTTGGTCTGCCAGGGGGGTGCTTCTCTTCACAGCTTGGGTGTAGTGCTGCGTTGGGGCAAGCCACGAGTCCCATTGGTTATAACCACGAGTTGATTTCTTTCAAATTGCACTAGTTTTATTTGTTATTCCAGCTCTGTAATCATATTGTGCTACCCCTTCCACAGAAAATGCTGTTTTTCCAGAAGCTTGCACTCCTCTGCCTGTGATCTCTAGATGTCCCTGTTGCCCCAACACAAGAAAATATGAAAAAGGCAGGGCTAGCAAAACACTTGGTAAGTGGTCTTGGATAGAAACGTGTGTGCAACATCTGGCTGTCTTCTCCACAGCTAGATTGGGGTGGGATTTGTCTGTTCTGTTGTGGGGAAGAAACGTAGCGTAGAGGTTGTATTTTCAGCTGGACGAGGCTGTGAGCAGGAAGGAGCAAGGATTATGTCTGGGAGCAGCAGGAGAAAAGCAGTCAATGAGCGAGTTTAAAACAAAAGCTGCTGCTGAAACCCACCCCTGGTGAACTTCCCAGTCTCATTAACTATGGATGGAGCCTAACCTAATCGTTTGGTCTGTTGATTCATGCAGTGAGTTTGTTTTAAAAAGTAAAGTGCAGGAAAATCAATGAGAATTTGGGGGTTTAATACCTTTTAGTACCTTTTTTAAATCAAGCCTTTAATAATAAGAAAAAAATATCACTTTCCCCATAACATTTTTATTCTTTTCTCCCTACACCTCTGCAGTTCCCATGGCTGCTTGTCTCCTCGCTTGCAGCAACATGCTCAGCTACATTCTTGCCTAACAGGATCCTCAATATACAATCCACAAGTTTGTTTGAGCAGGTAATTAGTGCTGGCTGTCGTTCAGTCCTTGGGACTCACTTCTTAGGGCTTCAGCATCAGCCCCTGAGTTGAGCATCTGCTGTCCTCAGTTTTGAAGCCATTTTTACTTCATTTGGGCAGGCTGCAGATCCAGGAGCTGTGTTTCTGCAGAGGCTGGTGCTTGCTCTGGTGTGGATGGGCAGGTGGATCTGTCCATTTGTCCAGGTGGAAGATTTCTGGCTTGGTTCTATTTTAAAAACGAAGAAATACTTATAGTTTAGTCCGGGCAAAGGGAATTTCTGAGTTTTCGTCAGGCAAAAGATGAGACGATTGTGGTAGGACCGCTAAAGTCATCTGCTACCTGCAAGGCAGACGGTTCTGGGAGAAAATAAAAATCAGGAGATCCTATTTTCAGCTCTAAAACACTTTCCCTGAGTGACGGTCAGTCCTTGCCAGCAAGCCTTTGAAGAGTGGAGAAGTAACCCTGCAAGGGAATCACTAAGCAATGTCCTAGTGACAGGGAGGTGGTGGCAGCAGTATGGGGAATGTACCAGGGCTTGGGTAAAAATGACCCTGAGCCTACCTGCTTGGTGGGCACCCAGGCATGGTGGGGGAACCCAACTTGCAAATCAGCAAAATGAGAGCCCAGTGCTGGTAGGTAATGGCTCAAAAATAAAGATACCGTGATGGCAGGTGACACTCCCTCATAGCCGAAATAAAAAGTGTTAAACTGTACAAAAGAGTGCTTTAATTGCTAACTTTTCCTGTTTGCTTAAATCACTAGAAAGAAAGGTCTCCTCTTTAGTGATGAGCAGTTCCAGGCAGAGCAGACGTGATGGGGGAAACATGTTTGGAATAAATACTGATGTGAATGACACTTATTAGCTACAGTGTGGCATATTTATTTCTCTGTAGTTAGCATAATAGCACAGCTTGAAATGAGAAGGGTTCTTTACTCGTGTCTGTGTGTGCATGCATAAAAATAACAATGGATCGTTATGGGCAGAATGCGGATGATTTTTCTGTCTCCACAATTAGCACCAATGGATGGCATCACGTGGGAGAGCTGAGCAAGTGGCCTAGGCACGGCTGTGCTTTGAGAAAACAAATATTTTTGTGGGAAAAAAATAAAAGTCTTATGATGAGTTGGATGCTCCAAGTGGAGTTTGTTGATGAAGATACGGCTGGCTGCTTGAGTGTGCCCATTGCCCGTGTTTCTGCTGATGGAACCTCCTCATCTCCTGCTCCCTGCCTTGCTTTTCTCTGGGTGCTTTCAGGTGTCCCTGTCCCTGGTGCTCAGCAGCCAGGAGCGGTGCTGGGGCCCCACAGGGAGGTAGGTGCTTGTTGTGCGCGTGCCCAGAGCCCGCTGAGTCCTGCTGGCTGTGTTGGGGTCTGGCAGCCCCGCTGCTGAGCTGCCCCTTCTGGTTTTGCAGGGTTTTGGCCTGATCCCTGAGATTAACCTTAAAAGTACTGCCTGGTTCAATGAGGCCTTGCTGTTATACTTGCCATTTGTTTCCAGGTTTCTGGAGCAGAGCTTAGCCCTGCCACAGCCAGGCACCTTGCTGTGCCCACACTAGTGTGGGGCATTGGGTCCCTTTGCAACAGCTTCTGGACAAATCCGGACAAGTGGCTCCACGGGTACCCCTCTTCCAGTTGCTTTTCTGCAGTGGCACTAGGATTTCTTCTCTCTTCTGCATATGATTTCATGGGAACACGCAGAAATGGAAAATCTTGGACCTCTAGTGCCATATTTAAACTTTGAGTGAAATTGGCTAGTGGATTGCAGATTTGCTTGGGGACGGGAAGACAACAGGCTGGACAGACAAAGGGAATGTTTGAGCTCTGTTTTCTTAAGAAAAGTCATGAAGTATTTCAAATGAGAGGAGCCAAGAGCTTCTCAGGTTGGCTGTGTCAGGAGCTGTCTTGGAAGTCTTTTTGTTGAGGGAAATAATTATAGTGTGGCAAAAGTAATTACTTGCCAGTTATTTGCCTGCCTTATTTGTACTGTATTCTTCCATTGCTGAGGCATAAGATGAAAAACCTTAAGACATATGCCTGGGAGTAACAGACTTTCCATTCTTCCGAACTTCACTTGATTGAGTGCATAGTTTAGAAATACTATAAAAGTGCCAGGCCATGGCTTGAAATATCTCATTACTAGGTGTCAGGCTGCTTATAACTTTTATTCAGAGATTGTTGAGGGTTTTTTTCCTTTCCTTTTTTTTTCCCCTGTTGGTTTTCTAATGGAAATGCCAAAAGGGGGAAAAACTATTACCAAAAAAACCTGCTGCTTTGATGAAAAAAAAAAGCTGATCCAGCAGTGGCTTTCAATAGTTCTTGCTCTATTTCATGGTTCTGACCATATATTATTTCACAAGCCCATGGGATGTTGCATGGAGGTCTTGTATGGGCATGAAGCTGCCTTTTCTCAGCATGCTGTGAGATAAGCAGGTAATTTATACTGGTGCAGGGATCCAACGAGTAGGCAGGGAATAAAAACCGAGATGCTTGGGTTACAGCAGTGATTTGGCTGAAGTAGATGAGTCTCCCCTGTAGTGCCTGGGCAGCATGGCCAGCTGAGGGGACATGGACCTCGATGGACCTGCTGGCAGGCTGTGGCAACATGGGGAAGCTTTTAATGCTTTTTCCTTCCCTTACAGGGTCATCTGCTCTACTAGCTTTGGGTGCTAGCCCCCTAAGTGATGTAAGAGGGCTTACATCATTGCCAGGTCCTATGCAATAGGTTGGTAGGGCAGCAAGGCTGCTGTGGATGCGTGAAAAGTGGCTGAAGAAGCAGCTGAGAACTGGTGGTCCAAATAGCGAGTAGGCATCAACAGCGTTGGGAAGAAAACGTGGGGAGGTCTAACACAGAGCACGGCTGGGGAGGGCTTGGCTCTTTCTGCCTGAAAGGATGGCAAAGTGCTTCTCATGAGGACCTTCGTTGTGGCTGGAGACTCATGTAGCATCTTCTGAGACCTCGTGCCAGGGGGAAGAGGATGCTCTAGAAGGACAGCGTTGTCCACCCCTGACTCATGCTGATTCTGGGTGATATCAGGATCCTTCTTCAGTTCTGGACCTCAGCAATGCTTCCCCACTGCCTGGCCACCTCCCAGCACCGGCAGCAACAGAGATGGCTCGAGGATCTATCTCCGTGTCACATTGGAGCACATGCTGCTTCTAGCAAGCCTGCATTGCTATTGCTGCCTCTCAGCGAGATGTGCCCTGGTGCAGGAAGATCCCTGCCTTCAGGGGCACACAGAGGTGCTCAGAGCCACCTCAGTGCCTCCACAGGAGGTGACAGTGCCCCGGAGCAGCCTGTGTTTGTGGAATGTTTCTGTGGTCCTCTCCTATCCAGGCCAGCCAGAGGCTACAGCCCCTCCCTGCAGCAATGCTGGAGCTTTCCACAGCAGGGAAAGGAGGGAGACTTGGAGGTGTGGCTACCAATTTCCAAATAATAAAACACTTAAAGCTGTACGAAAAGCATCTTGCATGGAAAATCAGACAGAGCAGGAGAAACAGCGCTTACCATCAGCATAATTCAGCTGAATTTTTTTTCTTAGAGATAATCATCTCTGACTCCAGCAGTAAAAATAAAGGACAAAAGCTGGAAGAAGCCAGAAAGCACAGTTGTGGGAGTGAATCTTGGTGAAATGAGCATTAAAAACACAATGAAAGGCATGGAATTGCCTTAAGTAAAAACAGAGCCATCTGCATGGAACAACAACAGAGATTCTATGGGAAGCACATGGGGGTGTGGGGAATGGGGTTGAGTCGGGACTGCAGCAGGACTGGTGTGCAGCCGTGCCAGTGCTCACCATTCCTCAGCCACAAAGGAAAGGAGGATAAAAACCTCTGTGTAGGCCTGAGAAGGACCCAGATTTCAGGTGTCCCTTGCAGTCTAGGTGATGTTCAGGTCCTTGCTTTTAGCTGGTCTGAAGGATAAAGTAATTTACGGTCAGTCTTGAGGACAATGTCTGATCTTGGCTGCTGCCTGCTCAAATTTGTCCCTGAACCAGTGACCTTTAATAGGCAATATGTGCTGCATTCACCTTTCTCCGTGAATCTCACTGAAGCTCACATTTAAAGGTCTGTGCAAGTCAGTCGTGATCCAAAGCTCAAACAACTGAAGGGAAGATTTCCACTGGCACAGATCCAAGCACCGCCAGGCTGTGATGGCTCCGAGAGGCAATACTGCCCAGTAAATCCAACTGGAAGCTGTCCATGGAGTTCATTATTGTTTCTGCTGTATTGGGAGCATGGCCTCATGCAAAGCAGTCACAAAATTGGCCCCAAATGTTGTTTCTCACTTCAGGGTTTACGAAGTTATTTGGAGATTGTACATTTAAAAATAGGTATTATTTTTTAAGTGCTACGGGTGATGCCTGGCCTTTTATCAAAGGAGGCCAATGTATAGCGTGAATACCTGCGTCTTGTGGTTCTTTCAGGATGACCCTGATGGATTTGTTACATTAGTTGTCATAAAAATCAAACTGCTTGATAAGCTATGTGCTATTTCCCACACCAAGAAAGCACCTGGGGCCCTTTTGCTTCTCATAGACAATGGCACACAAAGGCTTATGTAACTTTCCTGTCTGCTGATGACTGCTCTCTTCCAGAGCTGGCATGGTATTTTTAGATGCAAAGAACTGTCTCCTAACTATATGCTGATCACATTTTCAATGCTTCAGCTGATATTAAAATGTTTAAAGAACAGTCTGAATTCACATACTGTTGTTTGTTGCCTTTTGTATCCTGTGTGTAGCTTTTCATGTGACTGTGCCTATTTTCTACCAAAATCATTGTTTGGGAACTGCCATACAACAAAGGATATTTTTATCAGGAAGATCTTTTGAGTTATCCTTGGCCACAGCTATCTGAAATACAGGCTCGTGCACATATATTCTCTCTGCAGGCAGAGAACAGAGGCAGGAATAGACTTTATAGGCATGCTTCTCAAATTTTATTAGTCAAAGGGCTGCCTGACCTTCAGGAAAAAACATATCTGGGAACTGTCGTGCCTGATGTTGCCACCCTGGTGTTCATTTATGGCCAAATAACTTCTTTATAAGATATATATTTTTATTAGTTTTGTTTGCCCTTTCATTTACACGCTTGCCTGGATGGGAATGGGTTCTGTAAATCTCTTTGTCTTTGTGGGTCACTGTCTGGTGCTTCACACAGCGCTCTCAGGCCCTAGACCACACCAAATGCTCTTCTGCCACCTTTGTGGCCTCTGCTCCATCACTCTTATGAGGTGTCTGACAAGCTGAGGAAAACGGTCACTTTTCTGCAAATGGGGCAGTGAAATCAGTCCCTTCTGAAGCAAAATGATGCTGCATACCCAGACCAGCCTGAGACTGAAAACTCTTTCTTCTCAAATTCAGCTTATCGCTGAAGAAATTTACTATGCACTTATATGAACAAGAAACAAAACAAGTTATGAAACAAAACACCAACAAGCGCAAGTGTGTGCTGTAGCTTTTTCTGGTTTACTGGATACAAGTGAGGACACCAGCTCAGAGTGGTGTCCATGCTTGTGGGGTTAATCCTTTTGTCTAGTTTGGGAATGACAGGGAGATGGGAATACTTGAGCACTGGTGAGGCATTTCTAGATCCATGTCTGCTCCCGCCTGTGATGCTTGTGCTGGTTGGCAGCTGGGGCAGATCAGGGTAATAGTGGGGTTTGGGGGATTCCTGTGTAGGAGCTGGTGCTTCCAAAGCCAGGCCTTTGAGTGGCAAAGCAACACCCACATTTGTTTTTTTTTCCATAGACAAAGACTGCTGCCTTCCTGGCCCTCCTCAGCCTCGTGCAGAGGGCCCAAACTGGCGGTGCTGGGCTGCTTTTGCACATTTCCCTCTTTGCTAAGCTGCAGTCCTGGTGCCCTGTCCTCACCTTTTGGGTTTTCAGAGAGGCACCAGATGCATGTGCTTCCCCAAATGGTACTCAGAAGTGGGTGCAAAGTCTGTCTGTGTTTCTTTTTATTTCCAAAAGCAGTTGGCTGTCATTTTCGGTAACATGATGAGCACGGAAAGGGAGCGGGCCCTTGTGGTATATACAGCACAAGTGCCAGCAAACATTGCGTCGATACCCTATGCTCTTGCAGCTCTACTTCCAAAAGCACTTCAGTGTCCCATTTCTCCCTCTTTTGTCTCAGCAATCACCACCAGACTTGGGCTTTCATGATTTTGTGTTTGCTGAAAGATGTTTACATAGACGCCAAGCTTTAAGAGCTCTTCAAGAGCCATGCTGCCACTACTGAAACAGCCACGTGCTTTTCTCCTCACACACTGGGCCATCAGTGAGAAGCCGTTAACCAGCTGGAGGAAGATGCATTTCTGGAGAATATTTTGAAGGAATTAAATATCCCAGTGTTTGGCAGTAAATAGATGAGAGCTTCCACCAGCCCCAGCGGCCTGACAGGGCCGTGCTGAGGAGGGCACTGCAGCTGAGGGACGCTACCTAAGATGGCTGCCGGCCCTGCCTCAGTGCGGACAGCTCACAGCTGGGCTGCCTTGGGCCTGGCCCCTCCTGGCGGGCTGGTGATGAGATGGAGGGCAGCTGCCGACTGTTACCACCTCTAGCTGTGAGGATGGGTGAGTGAGGGGCTCTTCTCCCTGTGGGGCTGGGGTGGCTGTGTGAAGGAGGGGCATGTAATGGTGGCAGGGCCCAGGCGGGATAGGAGGTGTGGTGGGGTGTCTTGGTGCTTCTTCTGAGGGGTTCTGATGGGGTGTTGGTGGGCTTGGCCCTTTGTGTGTTCCCTGTGTACAGCCACAAATGCTGGTTTGCCCCAAAACTTCTAGCTCTAAGCAGGAACGGCAAAACTGGCTTCCCCCCAGGGAAGTAATGGTTCTGGTCTGGGTCCAGCCATGGCCTCTGCCTTCCCTCAGCTGCTGGAGTCACCACTGTGAGGTAAAAGGTGAGGCTTTGAAAGAAAATAATCTTGTAAAAAGGATTGTTCTGTGCTGCTTTACTTCTCCTTCTCAGTGCTTGTCTTCTTTGGATTTAGCGTTGTATTTTGGTCTTCGAGGAGTAATGCAATGCTCTGCTATAGTTTAGGGTTTGCATTTAACACATTTCAATATGCAATATATTTAGGGCTGAATTAAACCCAGGGGAGACAGAATTGGGAACAGACAGAAGAGTAAATGTAAGTGTATGCGTAGGATGGAATTAAGGCGACGCGGGCAGACACAGAAAATAAAATACGGGAAAGAAGACAGGGAGAGTCTGGTCTCTCTTTGTTGTAGTATCAAGCACACTGTGACTAATGGAGATAATTTTTTTCCTATCAGTACCATAATAGAAGAATAAAACTAATTGTCATCTGCCGCCTGCTGTTTGTAAAGCAGCTTCTCTTAAATAGTTCCTATGTATTGAGTTCAGCTGTCAAAAAGAGCTGTTTTTTTCACGGTCTGCAAAATGCATTTCAGTATGAACACAGCTCAATGCAAAGGTCACCCCATCAAAAATGTTTTCCCTCAGTAGTGAGTATAATGGCAAAAAAAGGCATTTTGCAGTCTATTCTCACCATTTTGCTTGATATTTCTTAAATGGTAGACATCTGGAGATTAAATTCCCTTTGATGGGCAGAGTTTGAGGGTGAGTGTTTTGTAGTGTACGCTGGGCTCCCCGCCTCCTCTCCTCCATGCCGCGTTATGGGCTCTGTAATCGCTACTTATGGCAGGTAGTATGAACCATAAAAAGAGCAGGAGGCAGAAGAAAATTACCTATTGTTTTTCAGATTGGCTATTATTCCTTAGCATATTAGAATGTGTTCCTGTGCGTGTTAGTGTTTTAATGGTAGTTTGGTTCCTTGATGCTTAAATTAGTCTCCCTGTCAGTGTTTCTATTTACTTGACACGTTCCAAGTATGAAAAGGCTCTAGGAACCAGCCTACAGAGCAGGGGAAACAAAAGCTACTGTAAATGTCACTACAGACAATAGGCAGAGGTCACACAGCAGAGAGAAGAAGGGTTCCTGCTAACATGCAGGAGGGTGGGGATAAGGCAGTTTGAAGTTATAATTAAGGCTGTGTGCATGCAGGGGTGCTGGCTCAGTGCAGGTACTCCCAGATCTGCTTGTACCTGATGGAGTAAGAAATGGGTCTGTCTTTTGTCTGGCACCTGAAAGCAGGTGTTTCATCTTTAAAGGTATAGCTTGCACATTTCACACAAATTTTTACACCACCTTTGCTAGTGTTTCGAAGTTGCAGAGGGGAAATTTGGGGAAGGTTGTGTGTCCCAGGTGGAAATGTGTTGTGCTGTCTGGACTAACCCATGGTGATCCTTCTCCAAAGGACTGTGTACAGGCAATGAAAACAAGGGCTCTGCATTGGATCTTTTCAAATGGTGTCAAGTGGTTGTTCAGCTATGGGGAAGGGAAGCTCAGGATTGTTAAGAATAAAACCTCAGCTTTTCTCTTTCCCCTATAAGGAAGAAAGTCACTTTCAAGGAGATGTTTCTTGCAATATCATCTGTAGTTTGATTGTGTGTGTTGATTTAGGCCTCACTCTGCTTATGTGCACAGTGTTCTTTAAGAACATAATGGAAAGCATGCACAAATGGCACTAGGCCTTGAATTTTAAGACCTAAAATTTAAAGGTAGTCCTCAGAAGTTCATATTGTAATGGTGGTTGGTGATCAAGTTGCCCTGGAAGACTCATTAGTGGTAGTTGGCCACCTTTGGCAAACAGGACTTCCAGCTGGAAGGCTGTGAGGACATTTGAGCATCAGTCTGCAGGGAGAACCAGGGCCTGCCTTCACGATGAAAGTAATGTAGCCTCACAGTAGGTGCTTGTTGGTGACATGGGCAGAGTCTGTCCTTGGCTTTGTGTGCAAACGGGCTGTAGCAGCAGTTTGGAGGTGTTAAATGTCAGCCTTCAGAGGGGGCTGCGGGTGCACACTATACCTAGGGTGCCTGGATCATTGAGCCTGGGCTGTTGGTGTTGGACCTAAAGAAACCAATCTGTTGGTGGGCAGCAGTAATGGATGGAAATTGGTTGGACCAGCTTCTCAGATAGCAAGAGGCAGCAGGAATAAAGCAGATCACACTTTACCAGCAGGGAGGTACTATCCAGTAAGCCCCAGACAACTTTTGTGGTGATAGGAGCGTTGTTTGTTATCAGCCACCTGCCAGAACAGACAACTTCAATTATATCCAGGCCTTTTTTTTTTATTATTTATTATTATTAAAGGAGAAACTGTAACACAGAGAATATTTTAGTTCCAGGTTTGTTTTGAATGAAGCAGAACCTATGTGGACAGGGATGGGCTTCAAAGGCCTGGGCTGAATTAACGGGCCTGGAATTAGGCGGACAGTGTTTTGCAAGGGTGTTTCAACCAGGTAAAAACACTCAAGCCTGGTCTCTTCTTGCTTCTATGTTCTTGTGAAGCCCAGAGAGCTCCTCTGTTTTAAGTTGTAATGGGGGTGAAGGAGTCCCCGCATTGTTTCTGGGCCCCTCTGTCAGTGACAGCGCCACGAGGTGGCAGTGGCCACAAAATAATGCCTGGCCAGAAACATGAGGTGCAGGGAGCGCATTTGTCCTGCTCTTTGCTCTTGGTGCTCCAGCGTATGGGTGAGAGCCCATACATCCAGCCCCTAAATGCCAGCTGAAGCACTGCTCTAGCTTTCACTTGACTATCTACTTGACCATTGACTTTCAAGTAGACCCAGATTCCCATTTCTCTATTCCTATGGCATATGAACACCTCAGTGAAGTCAGGGTGAGGGGTGACTGAATCCTTGGTGAATAAGGCACTGCTTTCCTCTGTGCACACTTGGGCACTGTCTCTGCAGGGCCTGTTCAGGGCTTCCCCTTCCCTGCAGCATTATCTTGGGCATTTTTGGTAGCGGTGGTTCTATCTTCTTCCCTAGATACTCAGGTTTTGTCTGTCATTTCTTCTTTTATGCATGGGCTGCCTGCAGAGGACAGCAGAAATTGCAGCATGAGTAAAAATTAAATCCGTCAGGTGATGATGGCTCTGCTGTCTTCTCACGTGTCTCCGTGCCTGAAGGGACAGCAGTTTTCCTACAGTTCAGTGGGACAGGCTTGTAGAGGTGTCTGACCTTAAGCCTTTCTAGTGAACCAAGGGGTGTATCCAGTAACCTCAGTGCTGCGGGTCTGCAGGGACTTGCAACACCGCCCAGAGCCGGCACGCTGGGTGGCTTTAAGGAACATGGCTAGGAAAGACAGGATAGCTTCTGTGTTCTGCAGTCTAGGTACTGAATAGTCTGAGGGTGGGCCAGGAGGATGGAAAGAGGTAGGAATCGCCTCTTATTTTTTTTCCTGATTATAAATCAAGCACTACAGCACAAGACTTAATATAGCACCATGGCATTTTGGGCAGAATATGGCACACGAGTGCCATATGCTGCCTGCCTGGGATGGAAAGTCCAGCTCTCCACCATCAGGTTCTTGCTGTCACCTCACTGAGATTGGCAGACAATCACAATCAGACTTCTTTAAACAAAACACAAACCCTACTTCAGGTTATCCTCTGTAAAAATGGATTTTGCTTTGCCCATCGGGGTAATGTGAGGATACACGTGTTGATATTCTTGAGGTCCTCATGTATTTTTGGGAGAGTGCTATGAAAGGCTTGAATGGGAAATTCTTTCTGTCAGAGCATACCCGTAATTAAACCAGTCTGTTTATTCATGAGTTCAGGCAGGATTATTATTGTTTTTCTAGCCCTGATCTAACAGATTGCACAATGTGGTCTGCCTCACATCTGCTGCTCCCTGCATGCTGGGGAGGGTGGACACCTGGTGGCAGTGGAGGGAGAGTAGTGGAGTGGAAACGGTGGCCTCGCTGGGAATTGCCTTTGATGATAAAAGCGCTGCACGGCTATTTGTGAAACATCTCATTTTTTGAAGCAGCAGCGTGGGTAGGTTTGTCATCAAACAAGGGATGTTATAAAAGCAAATAACTGCACGTTGGCCGAGTGCTGAAAGGAGCTCCGTCAGTTGTGACGGGTGAACTCATCTGGCACCAACGCTTGCAGCCTTGCTGCACTGCTGCGTTGCACGCTGCTGGTTGCTCTTGGGAGCAGCATCTGCACCGTGCACCTCATGCATGCATTGCTCCTCTCTTTGTACCATGCCGTGTTTCCGTCACGTTGCCTGGTGGGTGTGACAGTGCTCTTGTAGACAAGTGCAAGGACCGTGACTGCTCCCTTGAGACTGGTGGGATTGGGGTGGAGGCAGGGGAAATGTCCCCTCATAGGCAGTGTTTAGTAGGAATGGGAAGCAACCCATCAGAGCAGGGTGGATGGCTGAGCCCTGCTTCTGCCCGTGTGGGCACCTGAGTCCTTACAATACATAAATCTCAGAAAATGTGTGTGCTTTTCTTGTTGTGCCAAAGCCAAAAAGCTCTGACCCAGCTGGAGGAAAATAACAATTTGAACAGAGATCTCATCAAGCAAGATGTTCCAGCTCGTTAGAAAATAACCTACTGTATGCTTGAAAGGCGCCTGCAGTGCATAAAAAGAAATGGCTCACATTGCACTGGAAGATCTGAGGTAGACCATACTGACCTCACCTCTCTGTGCTGGAAAACAATTGCCACTGAACTCGGTGTCCTCACCATCTTAAGGTGGTTTATTGGGGAGTCAGCAATGTGCAGGCAAGTGCAAATGGGGTTCAGGTGCTTACCAGGTTGCAGCAAAGTCTCTTGGTTGGAGACGTATAATGAATGGAACGAGCAGTGTTGTCTGGCTGCTGAACTGCCCCCTTCCAGGTGTCTGGAAAGCCTGGGAGGGGAGAATTCAAAGAGAGCTGTGTTGCCTCACCCTCGCATTGAAGGCACGCTGGTGCTGCTTCTCACACCATGGGTTTCTGGTCTGGTGCCCCATGTGTTTGGTTGGAAAGTGTGGTCCCAGTCCCAGTGCAAAGTGTTGAAGAAAACCAAGCCCATTTTGTGACACCGCTCTGGGATGATCTGTGGCCTGGCGATAGATGGTGCAGGTGGCTGTCTCAGTCTGTTCTCTGCTCGTGCCAGTTCGGAGCTCTGTGCTTGCAGAGCTGGAGGGACCTTGTCAGGTGAGCTCTGCTCATGGACTGCCTGGCTGGGAGTGGAGATCCTCTCAGCAACGGGCTGTCCTCTTAGAGATCTTTTGACTAGAATATGATAAAATAAGCAGGTTCTGTTTCTGAATGTGAAGTGAACAGCTCAAAACTCCCTGGCAGAGGGGAAAAACTAGAGCACTTTGCAGTGCGGTGGAGATGTTGGATACCTGCACCAAGGCTCCCTGTTCGGGGGTGGAAACTGCTGCTCTGGGAGTTAGCCGAGAGCTTGGGAGCTCTGGGCCTGGCATGGTCTGGAGGTCCCTGGGTTTCCACAGGCCCTGCCAGGAGAGCCAGAGCCAAGCCCTGGCTTGGGAAGGAGCTCCTTGGCTTCGTGCTTTTGGTTCCCAGCAGGACAGATGTAAGCCAAGGGCCTTTAGCCCTGCGGCAGGCCGTGTGGGAGGGGACCGCTGCGATATGTCTGCCTGGCACGCGCGGGTCTGCAGGGACAGATGAAGCAGATTAAAGTGTATTGCCCAGCAGTGCTATGCTTCCCGGGGGGGGAAGTCTGCCACTTCCCCAGGGAAGCTATTCCAATGGTTTAATTACTCTCACTGCTGGGAAACAAGCTTTTATTTCCAAGCTTAAATGTATTTGACTTCAGTTTCTGCTCATTGGGTCCTGTTTTGGTGAGGATTACTCCTGGCTATCTTTTTTGTGTGTAAGTACCTGTGAGCATCAATTGAGTTGTCCCTTTGTTTTGCTCAGACACATTAAATACCTTATGTCTGTCTCAGCAGGAATTGTTCTCCAGGTCCTGGTTTTCTTCTGGCTTTTGTTTAAACTCATTTCTATGTCTTCTCATTCTCTGAAAGTTGACTCTTTGGTCTGGATGCAGTTCCCCTAGGGGTTTTTCAGGTCTTTGTACAAAATCAAGGTTGCCCTCATGCTGCCCAACACTTAGCTCTGCAAGATCGGCATCAGCACTGTGGAGAGCTTAAGTGAGAATTATTTTCCAAGATCGTTGTTTTCTGTCTTGCAAATCCAGCCATGTCTTTTTGGTTCCCAAACGTGCAGCCTCGCAGCACCCCTGTGCAGCACGTGCTTGCTGCCGCAGCTGGGGCTGTGGGAGCTGGGGCTCTGCAAGACTCGTGGGCATCGGCACAGGCTGCCAAGCTGTTGTCTTCTGCCAGGTCAGTTGTCTGCGTGCTACTAGTGCTCATGGAGATGAGAGAGTTCTCCCCACGACTCCATTTCAAAACAGTTTGCTTGCAACTTAATTGACGTTTGTCAACATCAGAAAATTTCTAACCAGCTTTCTTCAGGCTTGGCTGGGTTTCAGCAGGGTGGAGAAACAGGAACTGCTCCCACTCACTCTGCTGGGATTCTGCTGCGTACCAGGAGAAGGATGGGGATGTGGAGGGGAAGCTGGGTCTGCTGCCCACCGTGAAGGCATTAGGGTACCACCGAGATGGCTTGTTTGAGTTCTGTTAGCTTTTATAGGCAGTTGCAGAGAGAAGCCAGTGACTGTGATTCAGAGCAACCATCTGCTGTGGGCAGGCTGTGCTGCTGTCCAGAAGAGCCATCTCTGTTTATGATGAATATTTCCTTCTCTGAACTCTGTTATTTGGCTACTTACCACTAGAACTGATGAGCCCTTGAAAACTCAAAGTGGGCAACGGGGATGGGGAGTCAGTGTTTAATTAAAGATTGATTTAATTCGTCTGCTCCCCTGTGCAGTGACCCACGTGAGCAAAATCTGGGAGGGCTGCAGAAGGGCAGATACGACCTGTGAGACCCGATCTGCACATCAGAACAGCCAATGTCTGACAGTACCAAGCAGTGCTGGAGTGAGCAGCTCTTTCTTCCCACCTGTGCCACGTCTCTGCTGTCTGTGCATGGCTGACTCTCACTAGAGCTGATGGGATTTCCATGAAGTGCTTGGGCATGTGTTTAGTTTCTAATTTATCAGATTTAGGAGGGACTGAAATATGTGCTAAATGCTTTGGTGAATGGAGATCTCTTTGTTAGGGGAAAAAAAAAAAAAGAGGCACAGAAATCAGAAATGGAATGCAGGATATCTTTTTTTTTTTTTTATAAAGGAGTTTATGTTTTTCTATTTAAATGCAAATATTTCTCCTCATCATCCTGTTTGAGGACAAATAAGGCAATTGCTCCTTGTGGCTATGCTGGATTCCTCACTTGAATCTTCTGGTATAATGGGCAGTCAGATTAAAAAAAAAAATAGAGAAAATGGGAGGCAGTTGGGTGGAGATGGGACGTTAAACATTGTGGAGAGCCTGGAAACTCTGTGTCAGCCCAGGGCTTGTAAAGGGAAAACCATCGCTTGGCAGAGACAGCTTAATAGGCTTGTAAAATCTGGCACCATCAAAACCACGATATGGGTTTTATCAAAGCATGGCAGGGGAGCCTTGAGAAATGACAGCTGTATTATCTGTCTTCGGATCGTTCTGAGAGCAACATCAGGAGCAGGCTGGAAACAGTTCAGAAAATAATTTCATATTGAGGGTTTGCTGGGGGCAGAAATGTATAGGGAAAATTGAAATGAAAGAATTAATAACAGTATCTATAACCTTACTACAGCAGTTATCAGATGTGACATGAAAATTACTTGAAAGTTGTCATCTACTGTGTGTTTTATTCCCATCAGGAAGGTTTGAGGGATGAGAGGAGAATCCAAACAAGGCAATTAAGACTGGAGCATGTTATGGAAAGGAGGAATGGCTGCTGTGTAGAACTTTTAAATGCATTTTTCCCTGCCAGACGCAGGGGCTGGGCCAAATTCTGATACAGTGGAGCAAATATCCGAGTGCACAGGTTTGTGGAGTGGCAGCAGGGATTGCAGTCTCGGCTGTTGTGCACAGGGCAGTCTGTGCAAGATGCCAATCATTGCAGGAAAAGGCACAATGCAGCTCTTCCTAGAAGCATATCCTAGAGACAGAAGACTCCAGCTGGGGTTTCATACCACCAAAACCTGTGAGTTTTTGAGCAGGATTCAAATTCCCTGAAGTCATTGCAAAGGTTTCCAGTACTTTTTCTGGGCTGTGGACCAATCCTGTTTAGTCCAGTTAGTGTGGGTGTAGGGGATGGCAGACACATCCTAGTATTTTTTTTCTCCATGTGTATATTGACTCTGAGCCACTGGTACAGATTGCTTTTTCTCCAGGACGGGTTGACTCGCAGCCAGGAGTGCTCTGTCTTTGTCCCAGGCTCTGCGACTCTAGGCCTGAACTGGAACTCTCTGCAGCTACTGGAGAAGAGAGCCTAGCACGTAGGTTAAACCACTTAGAAATGATGCCACGGCTGAGGCAGCCAAGCTCTGTTTCTAAAAGTGAGTTAGTCACTTAAGAAGTGAAACTGCTGAAATTCTCCTTCCTGAGGTCCAAGTGCTTTCCAGACATTACCTAACTCGTCAGGCTGGGATGGGACAGACTATCATGATCCCATTTGCCAGTTGCAGGTCGTTAATGTGCGGGGAAAGAACTTGTTTGCAGACTTTCCCAGAGACAGCAACTTTCTGTAGCAGTTAACATTCAAACTTAGCCTACAAATCATCCAGAACTGGCATTGTTTTTGACCTATATTTAGCTATATTTTTGCTGCATAGATGGCCAAACCTGCAGTGCTTCCAAGGTAAGAACGAAGTGAAGCTTGCAGTCTCCATTTTCTAAGTTAGCACTTCTTTTTCTGAGAGCTCCAGAAAACCGATCAGAAACCAGTGAAGAAGAGAATCGCTTGGGTGGAAGCACAGCCAGTTGCAAAGGGCTAAGAACTCAGTAGCTGTACAGAGGAGAAAGGTGGTAGGAGTTAAGTTAGTTACTGCTTTCTCATTTGCTGTCACTGCAGCCTGGTGTCTCCTTCCTCATGGAGATCGATATGAACGGAGAGGTGTATGCTCTTCGGTGGAGCCCAGGCGCTGAGCTGAGGAGCAGGCTCTGTCTCTGCTGGAAGAGACACGCTGGGGGCTGCCAAGCAGCTGGGAGCTGGCGGAGAAGCAGTTTGATAGCTGGAGGGAGGTTGGCAGCTGCTGTGCAGCTCAATCCCTTGCTGTGCTCTGCTCCGTCCTGTGCTTGGTCTCCACCAGGAAGCCCCTTCCCCGCCGCCCAGGAACCCCTCGGCCCCATGAGGACGGGCTGGCACTCGAGTGGTGATGCAGGCAGACTGCTGCCTGAAGCCATGGGAGATCCGTGCTGCTGGGCAGCTGCGGTGGCTTGTGTGGGGGGATTGTGCTGCTCTAAAGCAGAACTGGTTTGAGATGGACTACCTCCATGTCTGTTCTCACTTGTGTAATTTTCTTCTTCCCTTTGGCACAGGAGGAGAAAATGTCTTTCCAAGGGAAAAATGTCGGTGTGTTCACTGCTTGTGGTGTGGGCTGGGTCTGCAGGCCAAAATAACCCATGAGCACCCAAAGCAAGAAAAGATCCCTGTAATTCTAGGGCTTTTCTCCCTTTCAACAGTCTGTTTTCTTCTGCAGTGTGCGGTTGATTTGGCAGGGAGTTATTCAAAGGTAGCTTCCAAAGATCAAAGTCAGGTCCAGTCCTTACAGCATTCCCAGCTCTGCCATTCAGTTGATGCAGGTATTAATGAGGTGCATTTATATGGCCTGACATCCATGTCTTCTGTTTACTCTAATGAGATGGTTCTGCTGTCCCTCTCGTTTTAATAAGCGACAGAAACTCCAAGATCGTGTTCTACAAAGATATTTTTCCACCTTAGGATTAGCAGGAGCAAAGCTAGGAATGATAATTTTAACAGGCATAAAACATCAGGATCTTGTCTGATGCCTTCAAAGCAGTGCATTCTTCTCTGCTTCACTTGCTCTGTATTATCACAGGTTTTGAGCTAACACACACATTTCTTGCCCTTTTATCTCTCTAATTGTTTTCACAAGTTCATTAATGATTTTGCAAAAGCTGTAGTGAAACTAAATGACATGCTCATAAACCTTTAAAGGAGAGTATACCGGGCCGCTGATGGGAAAAGTCTCATTAGTCTTTTCAAATCACTCCCAGCAGGTTTTTCTGCAGATTCAAACTTGTTAGGCACATAAATATGCTCCTCTAATTCAATCGGCTGTGCTGATGGTGTGACAACTGGAATTTACTCTGCTTTTAAGCAGCCACTGAGAGCGCTTTGCTAGAGCAGCTGCTCTGAGAGCCAGAACCGGGCTGAATTCTGGGGGTTTATTGCAATCTATGGAATATCTTGGACTACGGATGTCGTCTGTGCTTTGTTTCTAACATAGTCCTGTGGTAGCTCCTCAGAAAACCACTGGATTTCTCTCTGAGCTGGGAATGTTGAGGTGATGGTTGTATAGGAACCTTAGTCAAAGCGCTTTGGGAGTTCTGTTGGGTCAAGGATTGAGTTCTGTAGGATTAATCTCAAAGTGGTAAGAGAGCTCCTGAGTGGTCTCACTCAGATAAGTTCTGATGTGTGCATGGCCAAGGGGCTGAGAGAGGAGCTGGGTGTGGATGAAGGCGGCCACAGCATCCATGGGGAGATGTGTCCCGTGAGAGGTGGTTCAAACCTTAGCACCCTGTGCCCTGGCCCCAAGGAGAGAAGGACAACGACCTTTGTCCCCAGTATTCCTCAGCAGCGCTTTGGGCATGAACAAGTTTCAGTGCAGCAAGGGGAAGGCAAGGAGGGCTGGCCTCAGCATGAAGCAGGGCAGGGAGGAAGAGGAAGAAGGGGCTGGGGTGGGTGTCCAGGTGCAGAGGAGTCATGGGGAACTGAGACCAGAAGGCTGAGTGCTTCTGCCAAGTGCAGGGGATGTCCTGAATCACTAGAGCAGCACATATCCCCCTGCAACCCCATCTCAAAGATGTTCTTCCTATGCTGAGATAAAGAACGAAAACGATTTTCCAAGTCTTGAGCTTACTTTGAACTAATCTAGATGAGGGTATTTGTACCTCACAAACCTTAATTGAAGTATTTGATTTCCCTTTTGTATGTGGAGTTAATTTATGTGGCACAATTAGAAGATATTTTATTTGTACAATAGGACCTTGGAACTGGAGGAGGCGATTAAAACACCAGAACAGCCTCTTCTGAAGTCTTAACTTTGCTGAAAGCATAATGATCCTCTGACGTGATGTTCTAGCTGAGCATTTCTGAAAATAAGCTAAATGTAAGGATGCATTCTAGGTGAATACTTTTCCATGCAAGCTCTATTTTATGCCTGACAGTGGAAATCTTGGAAGAATTTTAATTGGACTAGACAGGGGATCCTAATGTATGTTTTGGATTGCACTGCTCAGAGTTGCCTGAATGAAGCCTAACTGCTTTGGAGCATCACTGCAAAGGGGTATGAAAGCCCTTTGGGCTGTGCTTGTGGTGGTGTCACCTCTCTGTAAAACTGCTCAGCACCAGGCTGGCATTATCACGTTAGAAAGTGAGTGGGCCTCAGTGACACAGAGGAAGAACGAACCTCTTTCTCCAAGCAAGCAAAAAAAAAAAGCAACTGAGCTGCATCTGGTCTGGCTTGTGTTGCTGCACATAGCTGTGAGCACAACTGTTATATTCTTGTCCTGTACCACCTCTCTTGGAAGAGGGACTTGCTCTAACTATTTCTAAGGGCTCGCTGTTTCTGAGAGTTCAGAGAAGCTGTAAATAGCTGCTTTGGGTGGTTAGCACTGACAGCTGTCGTAACCTGCCCTGCACGTATCGCAGCCAGCTGCAGCCACCAGTCCTGGCTAGCCCAGGAGACCAGGCACGTCTGTTGGTGTCTCACCTCGACTGTGCTGAGAAGAGCAAAGCCCTTGCTGGGGCTGACTGCTCAGCTGAAACGTCGTGGGCCGGGTGGTTCAGGCCTGCAGGTGTAGGGTGCTCCTGACCCTGGCATGGGCAGGCTGTGCCCCTAAACTGCATCTTCTGCGGGGCAGCGGGCAGAGAGCTTGGCAGGCTTCTCCTCTGCAGGGCTGCTGTCTGCAGCAGGAGTTGGGTGAGCTGCTTTCCTGTGCTGCAGGGCTGCGTGCAGTGTCTGCGCTGCATTGAGTCCGCTCCTCTGCACACCTTGCCCTGGCTGGGAGCTCTGCCCTCGGGGTCGGAGGCTGATGCCCCGTGGCTGTCCTCAGGGCATGTCGCACTGGGAAGCCTGAGGATGCTGCTGTGTACTGGAGCCCAATCCCTCTGACACTCCTCTATCAATTATTAATTTATTCTGATCCTTTTGCTGCAGTGCATTAGACAGTTGAAGCCAAAATGCAAAAGAGCAGAAAAACGCCCTGTGGGCCTCGAGGAACAGACAAGTGGAGAACAGATCAGACCTGGAGTGATTGGCGCTCTGAGCAGAGCGTCCTGCAAGAACAGCTGCCTTTGAGGTTACAAGGCTTGGGCATGGTGCAGAGTGAGCAGGGAGGGAGGTGAGGGTTTCCCTGGGATCAGCAGTCAAGAACACAGTAATTTTTATGGAAAGGGGCATCACAGGAAAGTGCTGGCTTCCACGAGATTCCCCAAGTGAGGTTTGTTGGGGACCATCTGAAATTGCAGAATTAGGATTCTAAATTTCCATTTTAGAACGTTTTACAAATCTACTTAGATCTATAACAAAGAATTCAGGATAACATATGAAACTCCTCCATTTGTTGGTTTTTTTTGTTTTTTTTTTTTTTTTTGCTTATTTTTGCATGTAAAAATGTAGAAATCTTGACCTTGCTTCTTGGGATTAACTGGAGAAGGACCAAGTCTCAGTTTTGTTCCCCACCCCAGGACAAAAAATTTTCCACATATCTATCAGGCCATCCTTATCTGAACGCCACAGTTGGGTCGCTTATCCCTTTGGCTATTTTAGCCACTTTTTTAGCATCTATCTCCCATCCTTTGTTCTCCATTTCTACAGCAGAGCAGTGTTCTCCCCTCACAGCACAGTCGTACTGCTGCTCTCCTGTGTGCGAAGCGCCCTGACAGCTCTGCATAGGAGCTGCAGTTCAGTGCCATGTCCTTCTGCTACACATGAGAAAATAATTTGCAATTAAGTTACTGGATGAATTCCTCTTTTGTTCTGTCTGAAAATGGCCTGTGAGCAGATTGCTAAATTCTCAAACGGTTCATTACAACAAAATTGCTTGTGAGTTTCTTGCCTAACTAATTCCTGGTCTGACTAGAACAAACAGTTCACAACGCGTGGCTGCAATTCCGAACTGCCCGGTTCCTCCAGTGGCTGGTGCGCAGAGGGAGGCTGCCGTTCACTCTGGACCACAAGCCAGCAGAAGATGTGGCGGAAAATTTGCTGTCGATCTGTGTTTTAATTCTGAGATGTCTGGTTCAGATCTGAGCCCTCATTTTCTTGAGGGGTTGAGCCCAAGGAGTTGAGGGCGGGTGGTTAAACCTCGCTGTGGGTGTTTGCGGAGGGGAGGCAGCTGTGTGAAGTCAGGCCGTGTGCTGGGGAGGGCGGCATTAGCCCCTGTGAAAGATCTCTTTAAAACTCCCAAATAATGTGAGTGGGAGGAGATCGGAGGAGCAAAACTAGAGACAAGCCTTTGACTGAGGAGGAAGAGGGAGCAAACTCAGCGCAGTGCCACCAGGACCCGAGGTACGAGGCAGCCTGAGGATGGGACAGTGGCACTGGGGCTGGCCCCATGCCTTGCGTCTGGCGCTGCTGGTAAGGGCAGAGCTCCCGACTGCCAAATCGCCAGCGGCCTGGCCAGCTGGGCAGTGGCACAGGGGCTGGGAAAGGGGCACGAGCACAGCAGCAGGCATTGCTGACCGCCAGAAGCTGGGAGGGCCGGGCTTGGTGCTGTGCCGCTGGCAGCCCTCACCATCATCGCTGTGGTCCTGTGGCTGAGCACCTCGCGGGCAGCTGTCGGGCCCTACTGTCTGCGTGCCTCCGCCTGCTGTACTGGGAGACTGTGCAGGATGAAAAAAATGCCAATTTTTGCTTTATTGTGTTCTGCTGGTATCCAGCTGTGGTGGTTTTGTTGCCTGACCTGGTATCAAGGCTGGCTGGAGCGTTTTCTCCTCTGTGCTCTAAATCCTGCGTTCACACCATTCTTCCTCTCGTTAGGAAGAATTGTGTTGTGGCCCCGCTAACACAGAAGCGGGCACCGGCTGATGAAGGTGGGACTGGTGCTGATTTTCTTGTCTCTTGTCTGACTGCCCCCCCCTTGCCCTGTTAAAGCCCACCTGGTCACATACACAGCAGCGTTCGCGCTCTCCACATATTGGCTGTCCTGAACGAGCGCAGCTCCCAGACCAACTGCGCTGGCATCAACAACAATTAGTTCATTCTGGGTTAATAAGCTGAGAGCATCACACGGTACCATGGCTTTTTGAAGCACCCCGGCATCCCAGTGCCTGTCAGCCCGTCCCCATGGCTGACTTCTGTTCGCTGACCTGCTTCGTGTCTGCGGGATGCCCGCTAAATCCGGAGCGAGCAAGGGGCGGCAGTCAGCGAAACCCAGGAGATTTCTTGTTCCTAAAATGTCTTCGGCTCGGTGGCAGCTTCTGCCTCCGCTGCCTGGCCTGGGAAGCGTTGCGGTGGCCGCCCGGGCAGGGTCGGTAGGTGGCAGCGTTGGACCCGGCTGGGGCTGGGGCTGGGGCTGGGGCTGGGCTTCCCTCTGCGGAGTAGGGGGGAGCAGCAGGCGGCCTTCTGCCCCCGGCTCGCTGCCTGCTGGGCAGCCTGGGGGTGCACTCGGTGGTGCTCTGGGCTGCCCTGCGTGCTGGGAGGAAGGGGCAGCCCTCCCCGGCTGGCTCAGCACCTCTGCTCGGGGACGGGTCGGTCCAGGCAGGCAGTGTTAGCCCCACAGACATCTTCCTCCCTCCAAAGCCACCTGTGGAGGTGCCCAGCAGCGGTGTGATGGGGTTGTGATTTCTGGGGGGGGGTCACTGTGGTATTCCCAAGGGGCAGGGAAGGTGGAGGCGCTGGGCAGCGCGGTGTGCACGGCAGCAGCGTGCTTTGCTGGGTGAGCCTGGCTCGTTGCGCGTGGCAGCAGCTCTCATGTGTCCAAACCGTGGCGTGGGCTGATGAAGGATGGCTTGTTCTGTGCTTCTGGTGAGAGAGCCGCAGCTCCTAAGGGCTGGTTCCTGGAAAACTAACCAGCGTTGCTACAAAATGAGGTTTTGTGGTTTAATAGTTATCATGGGAGCCGCTCCAGGAATCCCTTCGCTGCACGGTCACCGTCCTGCATAGGCTCCTGCCCTCCAGGCAGCGCTTTTCTTCCCGCTGCTGGAGCAGGTACCGAGCTCAGCGTGGTGCTCAGCTGCCCGTGCGCTGTCAGGGACACTCAGTGCTTCGGGGATTTGTGATTGCTGACTTCCACTGACATTTGGAGCAATCTCCCTGGCCAATGTGAGACACCCTCTGTGCCGGAGAATGCACAAGAGCCTGTTGCATTTAACGTATCAGGGTATGTGAGAACAGCAGCGGTTTGGGCTGATTTATTAGGAAGACAGCAGTGCACCATAGCATATTCTGTGAATATAAGCACAAACAAATGATGCTACCTCCAGCTGTAAATTTCCTTTACAGCTTAACTGTCCAAATTAATAAATGCAGGAATAATGCATTCATTCGAACAGTTGGTTCTATCACAAGCTACTCGCCTGTTGAGATGGGGGCACGCTTGATGACCCTGGGAAGGATACAGGACGTCAGTGGATGGCGATGTGGAACAAAATAACATGTAATTTAGGGTATGGCCTGATGCCCTGGAGTCTACTGGAGGGGTTTAGTGCTGGGGTGGTGGTGGAAATCCTCAATTTTTGTGCTGCAGCCCCCTGCAGGGGTGTATAGCACCCTCTTGGAGCTCCCTCTGCATCTGACAGGAAAGGCTCACTTGCCGTTGCTGAGTCCCACTCCTTGACTTCTCTTTTTAAATGTTTATCAGGCACAAAACAGGCAATTTCTACATCACAGTGACCAAATGCCTCTCGTTGAAGTCTCATTCACTCCTATTGTTTTCTTGAAATCTGGAAGGTGGGAACAGGGCAAACTGCTCTCTGTTTCTTTGTTTCCTCCCAAAAGGAAGTAACACAAATGCCCTTGTTTTTATAAAGAGCATTAATTCTTGCTTGCAGTGAGGCTGACAGACAAGCAAGGCTGATGGGAGGCAGCGCCGTGTGTCTCTTATCACATCTCATAGGAAGCTGGATGCAGCCAGCTGGCAAACACCAGCAGCTCTCCTGAGTTCGTAGCTCACCCTGTTTGTGTTGACATTTCTGGCAGGGAAAGGTAAAGAGTTATCCCAGCTACAACAACCCGTGGGGCCTCGCTCTGCGTTTTATTTCATTTGCCTGAAATTAGAGTCTCGCTGAGCAGGAGCAGCTCACGTGCCAGCGTTTCCCGGTGTCACTGCTGGCTGGGGGAGCTGCATGATGCTGCGGGAGGCAGCACCTGTTGCGATCTGGTCCCACTCCAGTGGCCACACCACTTACATCTGCCTCTCCTCCCTCTGAAACCCTGCCTTTGTTTTAACCCAGCTGCCCAGAAGCCCAGCAGGGAGCTGGCAAGAGGCGCTGTAACCCCCTGAAGAGCAGCGGGCTGTCAGTCGGGGTTGGTTTTATTACTGATTTGATTCTAGTTGTTTGATAACGGGGATAAACTTCACCTGAATTCCTGCCTGAGGAAGCCAGATGTTGTTAATGGGCAAAGGCTGTGGTAAAAACACCCTCAGCTCCAATGGAGGAGCTGGTCCTTGCAGGGGGTTCCTTTGAACTATCAGAGCCCACTTCAGCTTCAGAAGCACCCACACAGAGCCCTCGACTTGAGCGTTATTATTGCAGTTGTTGGGCCTCAGTCTCCTCCCATGCCAGCCTTACCCCGGGGTGGCACTGCGATGATTTTCCTCTTGATTCTTTTACATCAGTATGAGATAAAATCTTGTTCCAATGTGAACCTAGAATGTACAGCAAAACAAAACACAAAAAGGAGGAGAAACAAGCCCAAACTGAGGGATTTTTTGCAATTGGTTTGGGAAACTTATATTTATTGCAGTGGTCTTTGGACACAGGGTGTAATGGCAGGTCGCTTTGTCCTAGCACATGAAGCCTTACTAAAAATATACAGTGGCTATTGGATTGGTATTTTAAATAACGATAAAAGAACCAGAGCTGAGGTCTGAAGAACATATTTTCAGTTTGAATAGATGCCAAAAGAAAAACTGCTGTTTTATTAATCTAAATGTACTGAATGTATTTCTGATTAAATATTTTGTCCTTTGAATAGCTGCTGTAGCTTACGTGGGATATGTCAAGTAGTTGTGTCATTATCTGATGTTCTTTCATAGACTCAATTGGAGCCTTATTTGTGGGTCAAACAGTAAGATCCTTTTTCTTGCTAGTGAGATGATGTCCATACCCTGAGAAGAGCAGTGGTGGCATGCTCTGCCACTTCACGTTTTTCAGTTGCTGAGGGACATCTGATTTATGCAGATAGAAAGATAAATACAAGGGAATGTTTCCTTATGGTGTTTTCTTTATTTTATTTTATTTTTAATTTTAATACAATTTGTTGAACAGAGGTTACACCTGTGGAAGGGAAATGTGGTGCTGCGGATCGTTGCTAAGAGGAGGTGATGCATGGTGATCAAACAGCCTTCTGTACCAGCTCCAGGTCAGGATTTAACGAGGCTCAGGAAGAAACAGGCTGCTGGGTAGGTTATTGCAAAGAAATGGAGCCTTTTGTCTGAAGGACTCTCCAAGTCCAGAGCTGGGCAGTGAGTGAAGGTAACTGAAACCTGAGTGGTTTCTCCGTCAAATTCATTTGCAGGTTGATGTGAAGTCTGAGTACAACAGGAGAAAAAATCATGCCTATTGTCCATGCCACTGTTGGAACATAAATTGTGGTCTGTCTTCACAGAAATATTGAAGTTATTTTAAAATTACTTTTGGATTTGTTTTTGCTTTAATTGAAGTTTAATTTATCAAGACTGATCATCTGATCTCTTTACCTCCTTTCTGTGTTTTTTAATTAAAAGCAAAACAAAAGGCCAAGGAAAACTTAATCTATATTGGTAGAGAATTTGCCTCAAAAATCTTTAGTGACTTGACAACCTTGTGTAACCAAAAGGCCAGGAGATGAGAGCCACCAATTCTGTGTGGAGTAGCCACCAAAGCTGCTATGGGGGTGAGTAGGGTACGTTGGGGCAGGCACTGACTGAATCTGTGCACACCACGTGTGCTGACCTGCAGAAGCAGAAGAATTAATGAGGGGCAGGTCTGCAAGTAACCCAGTCACTGATGGATCATGTGGGGAGCTGCGCTGGGTTCTGCTGGAAAAATGCCTCAGGAAGCCTTCTTTCTCTCTGACTTGATAAGCAAACAAACATATTTTTCCCATCCTTAAGAGCTGACAATTGGCCTTTGCAGAGAAGAGAGGAAATTAAAAATTAAAGGAGCCCCAAATGAGTTCACTCTTTTGCCAGCATCCTACGTTTCCTTAGGCTTGGCTCCAGCACTTGCATCGTCTGCACTGTTAATAACAGTGCTTTCCCTTGGAAGTCAGTTACTTCTATATTCTCCTTCTTAAAAATGTGACCTTTGGTTTTTAACCTTTCATAATCACTATTAATTTGTTCAATGGGAAAAAATAACAGAAAGGGAAGAAATTATAATCTGGTCTGTCTGACTTCAGCCTGTGACCCCAGTACCTTCCCTTTGCGAAGAGCCTCCCGCCACCCCTGGGATGCTGGCTCCTGCCTGGAGGACAGCTGCCGGCAGCATGTGGCTCTTCGTGTGTGCAGCCACCGCAGCCTGCAGAGGCAAACAGCCTTCCTCTTGTTTCTCATCAGGCCTCGGTGTCCTGCCCTTCCTGCTGCCTTTTTGACCTATTTGTGTTCGGTAGCCGCAGTTATCCTCTGGCTCAGCCTCCTGCACCCAGGAGGCCTGGCTGTCACGCTTCACCTGGAGCTTCACCCTTCATCCCAGGCCTGGGGTGCAGCTTCGGTGGGCAAAACCTCAGAGGTGGGTACTGCAAGATGGTGGTCCCGTGATCAGAGCTAGCCCTAAACCACCTTGTATTGTCTTGTACGTCTTGCAGTTTTAGAGCAAAGAAGCTTTCAAGCTCCGGATAATTGAGTGATGTAAAAGGTTGAAAAAACAGAATCCCAAGGAGCTGCGCTCTGTCACTGCACCTGTCCTGAGTGTCCCCGAGTGTCCGCCTTCAGAAACACCTTGTATTACAATGTTGTCCAAAGAGAACAAATATTGAAGAGAAAGACAGGCGCCAGAAGACTTCTTTCCTCCCACTTTAGCCACATATACTGTGAAATATTCTTCCTAACACCTGATGCTCAACTAAGTCTCCTCCTCAGTACCCAAAAGCTCTGCTCACCTCTGCCTTGCTGGCTGGCTGAACTCACGCTGCCTGTTTCTCCTTCCAGGATGACAGCCAGGAAATTATTACAGCGCAATTTAAAGACCATAAAATATAAGATGAGCAGATGGCAGGTCGAGTCTCCTCTCCATGAACGGCCGATGTCACCGTGGCACCACTTCAGCGCATGCTGAGCTGCACTCGCAAAGTCCAAACAAGAGCCGTCACCGGTGGAGGTGTCTGTCAGAGATTGTCCCAGCAGCACAGGCCTTACGACTGTGACAAAGAATCTGGGCATTGGCAAGGAGCTTTAGCGACAATGAGCTTTAAATACCTGCTGCTAAGATAATCACAATAATCTGTCTGCCAGCTTTTTCCTAATGTGCATTTTCTAATTCATTGTGGGAGGCAAAATCCTTTGACCGGTGGAATGAAGACGTGGCGCTGTGACTGTAATTTAAATTGTTAAACAACTGGAAGGAGCAGCTATCAACCAGAAATCCTATCCAAAGCAGAACAGCAGCCTTCACAGATTAATTTAAAAAAAAACAACAACAACTAGAATTTAGTCTTTTCATAGAAAGGGATCCTTGGTTCTTTGCAAGGGATCCTCAGTTCTGTGCAAGGCATTAAAAAAGCACCCATCCAAGTTTCAGGATTTGCTGGTTCTGTTCCCCTTCTGCTATTTCTGGGTCTATCCTTGGAGTATGGGTTCTTACACTTCTTCTCTCCATTCCCTCTCCATGCACTGCTGTAGTTTGAGGGGACAGGATGCTGAAATAGCCAGTATGATCACTCCAATGTCCCGAACAGGATGTTCTCAAGCAAGTTATTGCTCTTCCATTGAAGTGGGAAAAGCAAACAAAGCTCTGTCATGTGTTGGTCCTTGCTGCAGCAGTTGAGCTGATCCCCTTGTCCTTTCAGCATTAATTACAAAAAAGCTCTGCTCCCATGTGTGGCACTTCGCTGAAGAAGGCTGGATGTTTCCTATTCATCAACAATACAGCTGAGTATACTTGATGCATAGGGACACACCATCGTGTAGAAACTGTGACAGTTTTTTTTACTGCTGGTAGGACTGAAAATGAAGAGGGATCTGGGATATGATATCCAGCTAATGATATGATAGGAATGTATCTCCTCAAAAAAAAAAACAAAAAACAAAAAACAAAAATGGGAAGTGCTACGTCTAAAGGAGCCACTCAGCTCTAACAGCAGGGCCAAGCAGGTAACTAACACGTACTGAAAAAAGCACAGCTACTCAGAAATAATGTATGCAAATTATTTTAAATTAATGAAGGTGATTTTTTTTTTTTCTTCGTGGCCACAGCTTCATTTGTTTTTTTTTCCCCTTCTAAGATGAGGGAGGGTGAGAGGGAGCAAGGAGCAAACATTCAGCAGTTTCTCAACCCGCTGCTCAGCAAAGGGCGGCAGCTCAGGACCCTGGGCCTGCCACTGGCCCCTGCCTTGTGAGTCCACCTCGTGCAGGATTGGATAGTGCATGGGCAAACACTTTGCCTTTGTTCCCCCGTAGGTGGAATTTGTTGTATTGTCCCCCTGTTCCTGTGTGACTATGTCCATGTCCTGCAGAGGCTGCTTTTGGCACCTGTGTTTGCAAACCCCTCCCAGAGATGGATGCTGATGGAACTGGGAACTGCAGCTCCTGCTCGCCGCTGGAAATAGCCTTTCCAAGGACATTTCCAAGAGGCTTGCATTGCTGCTTGCTGTTCAAGCTGAGCAATAAATAGCATTCGAATATCTGCAGCTGCTTTTGGCACCTTTCACTAGTGCAGAAATTCCCCTTGTGATCTGTGAAAAAATAATCACCCCAAATCCTTCATTTTCTAAGAAACGTTTCTCAGCAAAATGTCACCTTTCATGTAGGCTGGCTGAACTTCACCAGTTGTGCCGTTTATTCAGCAGGGACCATTCTAGTTTGCACTTTGCATTTCTAAGAATTGAATTTGTTAAATGGAGCACTTTCCACTGACAGAGTAGGAGTCCTGCTAGGGTTTTTTTTTTTTTTTTTTTTTTTTTTTTGCAGCTCGAAGCCATTTTTACTTGTATCATGGAGCTTCTGAGCCCTGTTGAATCTGGCTCAGTGTTTCTCAGGGGACAGAGGAAGGATTGCTAATAGCTTTCCAACCCACTTTAGTCTCTCTCTTCATAATGCGAACGCTCAGCAAAACAGACTCGAGCAAGGTCCTTGTCCTGGATGACTTTTTGCTAAATAAGTTAGCAATGCTCTAGTTAGCAAAATCTCTTAACCCTTGTGGATGCGGTGCAAACTCACTGGTACGCTACGGCGGGGCTGTGGCAAAGGTAATCTAAGCAATGCCAGGAGAGGAGCAGGGCACTTGGCATGGTTAAACCTTGATGCAGCCGTTACCCAACACGTGGACTCAGATGTGCCAGGGAGATAAACGAGTATTCTGACCTAAATCATGAAAATCTATTTCCTTACAGAATCTGAAAGCGATCCCTCATTTTCCCTCTCACAGATAGTTTGCTGCTCTTCTTCAAAGAGAAAGTTGATTTTGCCTTTCTAGAAGACCATTTGTTTCTTCTACATTAAATTTATTACTAGGTATCTTTTCCACAGCAATTTTATTTCCTGAAAATATATATCCAAACTTTAGTTCTTCTCTTAAGACTTCTGCCATGGAAGTTGTACACTGTAAGGTCATGCAGAAGAGAATAGGTACTCGTAGGAACTCATTGCAAATTCTTGCAGACTTGACTTTTTTTTTTAATGCTTTTTCTTATTCCTGTCATACAGTGAAATGAACCGTTAGATGACAGATACTGGACTCTGACAGACATCTCATCTTGTACTGAGGCTAGTGACAGTCTGAAAGAAATTGCTCGTCTGAGTCAACAGCCAGCTCCTCCAATTGTGTTTGTCTGCAGTGCTAATTTCATTTCTTTGCTCAGTTTTCCTGGAATCTGAGCACACACTGACCTGATAAATAACTGAAGCCAGCAGTAAAGATAAAGAAAAATTCTACACTCCAGAGGTCAAGTTAGACTCCAAATCGTATTTGCCCTAATGGAGAACAAATTCAACACTACCAAAAGTCAAATGAATGTTTAGTCACCTGAGAAAATACCATTATAAGCTGAAATGAGCTCTCATTATTTTTTCCATTTTATTTCTTTAATTTCTCCTTGGCTTCTGCTACAAAACTAAAAATAAGGACATCAGTCAGAGGGTACTTCAGCGGCACCCTCAAGGAAGGTGCAAGGTTCTAAGGTAAATTAGGGCTGGTGGCTTTTAAAATGGATGAAATCACTTACGTTGGGCCTTCAGGATGCATATTTTCATTTACTTGATTTATTCCTATTATTTAAGTTCTAATGTGAAGTGACACAGACACTATGGAGCCAGGCTGAGGAGGATCTTTATAGCGAGCTGTCAGGGCAGAAAATCCCATTGTGAAGGGACCTGTTCCTCAGGGCTGGTTGTGAGTGTGCAGCAGCAGAAAGCTGAGCGAATGATTTAAAAAGAAAAAGGAGAAAGAAGGTGGTCAGACGGTGAATTAGGCAGGGAAATTAGCCGAGGTGCTCTTAGGCACCAAGGCGGTACACAGCCTGGTGCAGAGGGCTGCAGAACTGCGCCAAGGGCAGAATCAGACCTATTTCTGCTGGAGAGGTGGTGACCTCTCTCTGGAGGTGAGGAGGAGCCCTCAGCCTCTCATCCGGCTCTTTCCATGTGAGCTCCTCCCTGCCTTCTCCACCCAGCCTGTGACCTGTATCCTGCTGACATCTCTGCCTTCTTGCATGCTCTGAGTATGTGAATATAAAGGCTGGTTATTGTCTGATGCATTGTTTCTGATAGCTAAACTGGTTTGTTTTGGGGCCCAAAAGGTAGTTAGTGTGTGTTTGTATATGTATATATATGTGTGTATATATGTATATATTGTTGCTGGTCTCATCAGATTACATTCCTGTATCATGAGCATCCTAAAATGAGGATCCTGGCGAAGGCATCTTGGCACTGGCAAGTCTTTGAAAGATATACCTCCTTCTTGAGAAGTGATGGAAACAACAGGGTCAAGTACCACTTTAATAGCGTGACCAAGACTTCCTGGTGCAATTTAATCTTGGAAATTCCATAAACCAAATGTATCCTGCAAATTGTCGATGGAGAGTAAAGAGTTGCGGAGGTAGATACTATCAAGGACTGGGGAAGAGTGGAGAACCATTTATGTATCCTGCAGTGTCCCTGTAAAATCTCAGCACTCTCTTACCTCAGCTGATGTCTGTTTTGTTGCTTTGGGCATAGGAGTCTTAATTGTTATGGGAACTTTTCTACTTTGTCTAAGTGCAGTTGTGGAGTTCATTAAGGGCATCCATACAGCTTGGCTCTATATACAAAGGATGAAATCTTTTCTGTTCTGTGGAGGTCAATTATTTATTATAGAAGTCTCTTCGTAACGAAACTTCAACTGATGTGTGCACCTGATGGCAAAAGTAATTGAGTGATTGACTTGCATATTAACGTAATGCCTTGAAAAAGGATGGGCACATCAGCAATGTCTGTGAGTTTCTGTGCTACAAAAACGTATGCATATTATAAGATTGTGTGTGTGGGGTTTATAATAAATTACTTTGGACCAGCTTACTGAAGGATGCCTTCCTGTATTTTGTGGCTTTTATTTGCTTTTGCTGCTGTTGTGCTGGGAATTCACTTGGTGCAAGTTTCCTGTAAATTTCAAATGCAAAGTCCCCAAGCAACCCCTTGCCCCTACTTCAACAAAGTCAAAATATTTTCAGAAGAAAATTCTGATTTTTTGACAATTTTTTTTTTCTTTACAGAAAATATTGGAAGGAGATGCTGTGGTTCATTTCAATGTTAGCACGAGCTGCCAGAGATAATGCATTTTTAGTGATGGGTGTCTCCCTCTCCATTGACAAGGATTCCAGCTCATGTACAGCTCCCCTGGTACTGGGACGTCTCTCTCTTCTCATGGAGCTGCAGGACTGGTGTGTCAGTGATTCATCTGGGAGATGGCAGCCCTGCAGCAGAGCCAGACTGAAGAGGAGATGGAGGACAGAAGGTATGCAGCTAACAGCCACCATGGGCACAGTCCCAGGCATTTTACAATCAGATATGTCAGTATTTTTTTGGAGTGAAACCTTCTTGAATTTTCCTTTTACTGCATATTCTGTACTCTCATTCAATTTCAAATGGAAACAAATATCAATATGTCATACATCCTGTTTTTTCACCAGCAGTATACAGAAGTCAGTGGGAGTTTTGTTTTTTTCCTCTTTCCCCCGTCAAGGGGTCAAAGCCAGCTCCTTGAAAGCATGTTACTTTCTAGCAAAAACATCCAGTTTTAAGGACACAAAGGACAATTATTCTCTGGAGGAGAAAGGTTTGATGATTTGCAGTTGTAATGGCATACTTACTACGGGGCAAAAATTGGCCAACTGTTTATATGAGCCCACAAAATATAAAGGATGTAAATAGAGTATATATTGTTTGGCCGTAGGAGGAGGAGTGCCACTCCTGACATAGAAGCAACAAAGTGGGTGAATCTGAAAGCTAATATGATATCGTAGGCACTTTTTCATATAGCAGTAGAAGGAATAGTACTAAAAGGGCTGCTTCTCAGATTTTAATAAGATGGTGTCTGTGAAGATAGCATTTTGGCTTATAGTACAATATTTAAATTTTCCTCAGTTCTTTAAAATCTTTTTAATAACTCATCTGTTCTTCCATTTGGTGGTTGCAAACACATTTTAGGTCACTAAATTAAACAACTTAAAAAAAAAAAAAAAAAGGAAAAAATAAAAAGGCTAACAATGAATTTAAGGTGTTGCTGGTAGTTGGGTGCAATAACTCATTTGGTAAACAAGCTGTTTCTGAACAAAAATTACTGGTACCGTGTATGACAATTCTGGCTACTGAAAATATTTTCATTTAGGTTGGAAAAGACCTCCAAGATCATCACATCCAACTACTAACCTATCACTGCCAAGTCTACCACTAAACCATGTCCTTAAGCACCACAGCTACGCATTTTTTTTTTTTTTAATACCTCCAGGGATGGTGACTCATCCCTTGCCAGCCTGTTCCAATGCTTCACAACCCTTGCAGTGAAGGGTCTAAACCTCATCTTAGATTGAGCACGTGTACTCCCAACAGTGTGTATAGATATATATAAAATATATATTCTGCACTAATAGGCAGTGGAAAAGGCAACCCAGCAAGTAAAAATTGCATCCCTGAAAATTTCTGTTGCTGTATCTGTGATGGCAAGGGACATTTTGAGCTGAAAGCTCAAAGCTTGCCTTTGCTGCTTTAAGTTAAAGTGTATAGAATGGAGTAGAAAATGTCATTACTTCTATGTTTAAGTGAGTGAAAATGTGCAAATCATGGACTATGCAGCAGTTTTAACTCTCCTGAGGACCAAATGGATCTGTACAAGCTTTGCTGTAACTTATTTGCTGATGAAGCCAAATTTCATGAAACGAAATAGCTTGCAGAACTTACTTGTTTATTTAAACTCCTCAGAAGGATCTAACTACCTGCCCTTCCTGTGATGGCACGTTTACAATAAGCAATTCAGTGGAAAGGTTGTTCAAAGTAAAACTTTTTGGTGGGAAGAGTTATGGATTTAATATGTTCAACACCATTAATTGTACCTGGTATTTACTTAATGTTTCACATGGTCGAATTATCATCCTAACTGATTTATGCAACAGTCAAGATCTTTTATACGTCCTAAATGTGGAGAATAGAAGCAGAATGGTAAAATGATATGCCTCACATCACCTAGAAAGTCAGTGGCAGTGTTAAGGTGAGTCTTACGATCTCCAGAAACACCTGGGGACTCATTCCTCCTCCATTTTACTGTTCATGGACACTTGTCTGGCTGAAGTTTAGTTAGGTAATTTTTCATGAAACGGTGATTTCTATCTGTGCGTCTGATGAAGCAGAATATGAGTAAGGACCAATCAAAACATTACTTTTGAAATAATCAGAAATGTTTGATTTGGCTGAGAAGATCAATACCCAACAGAGAGACAGAGCTAAATACAGAGCTCCAAATAGCCACTAACGCTTTAAGTTCTCTCTACGGCCACCTTGTGAATAGTCTACACTCTTGGATACATTAAACAGCAGCTGTGAGTAATGAACAAACTTGTAAAAATTAATCTGTTTTTTGGAGGGGCAGTTAATGAGCTGAAAAATGGCTAAATTTATTGAACAAGTCATTTAATGAACAGTTTGACTCAGGAGCGTGGTGCCTCTGTTGCATCTCACAGCTAGATGCGTCAGATATAAATTGCCTCCTGTATATTTTAGTGGTATGGCTGGTTTCTGGCCTTTCTAAAAGGATGTGAACACTTAGATCATGACAGCAAGCAGAATGGAAGCAGGGTCGTTAAAGCTGTCCTGAGGAACATCACTGGGGCCAAGATACAGCAAGGATAAAAAGGAGACTAGATTTGTAGTTGAACATCCAGCAGGGCGATGTTAGCAAATTTTGGAAGGTAATTATTATGTCATCCATCAAATTATGGAGTAAACTTTATTAGTGGCTGGAATGAAGCATTTTTCTCATGAGAAAATTATCACCTTGTCCCTGCTGCGGGGATGTTGCAGCCTTTCTCTGACGGATCTGAAGTTGCCTGGTGTCCTGCCGCAGGAGCAGCCAGAGGCTTCATACAGTCTGGCAATTCTCACACATTTTTTAAATCTCGTAGGGCTTTCCAGCAGAGCTGAAGTGAAAATGCGTGTAGCAGAGTAAGATGGAGGAGTTGCTGGCATATTCCTGTGGCAGGATGTTAATTGTTAGCTTTTTTTCTGGAACTGGTTTCTAGATGCTTGCCTGGGCTGGCTGATCCCACCTGGTGATTCCCATGTAGTCTTCAGTCTTTCTGTGCTTAAAGCTAGACCAGTCCGCGAGAAACCAGAGTTTTCTGTATATTTGCTGATGCCTATACTGTAAGGAAGATTTCAGATTTCCTGTCTGAAAGGAAATGGCTGACCATAACCCACCCATCCAAACCAGGGAGAACAGAACTGTCTGATTGCCAAGGAAGACCCTTCCCAGCACCTGCAGTGTATGAAAGGGGATATGGCGTGGCTGTCCTTTAGCCAAGGGAAATATTTGGGTGTAAGTTAGTAAACAGGATTAACAAAAGATTGTTTCATTGATGAAAAACATGCGGCATTTGTGGACTGTTGAGAGAATTGGGTACCAAGAAGAAAACAAACTAAGCCAGTGCTTTCAGCCTTGAGTGGAGATGCAGCCCTTAGAGCTGGGAAAGGATACGTTAAAGAGTAGAAAACAGATCAATAAGTGGTTCTGGGAGGGGAATGTTTGGTGCCGGTTAAATGGTCAACCTGCAGGGAGCTAGAGAAGGAAAAGCTGTGTGAGGAAGGATGAGAAAAGCTGTTACAGAAAAAGGGATTTAGTTGTTAAAAGCAGGGCCATACCAGATTCAAATTTTTTTTTCATATAAAAAAAAAAAAAAAAGAAAACCCACCTTACTCTGAGTGAATAAAGCATCAATTTTCCTACATTTTAAATGAGATCTAAAAAAGAACTCAGTAATAGCATTGGTTGCCATGGCGTTTAAAGGTACCGCTCCACAGATGCTTCAAATAACAGGCAATGCTTTTATCTGCCTATGTGACCGAGTTAATTTTCATCTGCTGGAATTATTCATTTAGTTTGCTTTAATTACTCTATATTGGCAGTATCATAAAAAGGCCCGATCCTGCCGTCTTAATACAGATGGAGCTCCTTCTGGCTCCAGAGGAAAGAAGGCTGGAAGGAAGCTGAACTGGTCAAGAGAAGCGAATGGAAATGCTGCAGCTCTGGGCTTGCAGCGGCGTACACAGAAGCTCTGCTGATGGTACGGGGGTCTGTTTAAATGGGTCTCAGGGTAGAAGCAGGCAGAGAAACATCTGGAAAATCCTGTGTCCTCTTAACACTGATGCTGTCCCACCTCTGTTCTAGAGGAACTGTCGAGGTTGGAAGATTTGGTTTTGTTTCCTCCCAGATTTTATCCTCCTTTCAGCTGGAGCAGTAATGTCCTCAGCTAGTGATGGTTATAGACCAAATAAAATGGTTACTGGGACCTGCAGTGGGTTCCCAGATCCATACCATACACCTTGGTCCGATGTTTGAAGTGGCAGCAGCCCAAAGTTTAGGCTGGTGGTACCTGCTGGGCAGTTGCTGCTGCTGATGGCAACAGCACTCGGGCTCAGATCCCTCTGCCTGTGCAAAGCCTGGAACTTGTTTCAGATCTTGGCACGTATGCAGAACTTCTTGATCCTGTGTCTTACTACCCTTGTATCTCCCTGGCTTAGCTCCCTCTGTCCTCTAGTGTGTTGGCTAGGAAAGCAGCCATCAATATTGGCATTGCATCCGTAAACACAAATACCTCCTTCCTGTATTTGACTGTACCTAAAACACAGGAGAGGAAAAATTACAAACCGATGATTTGATAGGATGCAGCCCTGTGTAAGTTTACTGTGGCTGTCATTTGGAACAGGTGATCAATAAATCCATTTATCATGTTTTCTCTCCAAATACTAGTCTTGTCCAAATATTAGCTGTCACATAATCTGCAATGAAGCAGCATTCAGAGTCTCAAGATCATTTTCAGCACCCTCTTTATGCTTTATTTTAGCAATTTCCCCCCCAGTCTTCCCCTTAGAAGTGTGAGTCAGGAGCCGTGTGTTATTAACAGCACTCCTAGTTGCACATACCTTTCATTTCCTCTGGATTACATTAATTGCCTGACAGCTAAAAGTAATCTGGGTTTTTCAGTCTTCAGCACTGGACTGCAAGAAATATTTACCAGCTACAGCAGATTTATAAAGATGCCACTGAGATGCCTTGAGACTAACAATCAGAAAACACAGTGGCAAAACAACACTATTTTTCAAGGTTAAATGCTCAGAATGCTAAAAAGGAATCGCACGTAATAAAACTAAACAAAGACTTGGATTCAGCCCATTTTTTCCTCCACTTGTCTCACATAAAAGGAAGATGCTGGTGGTTTAAAAATGATGGCGCAGCATCACACGACAATTAGAAATTTAATAAGGGAGATTTAATTTTAATTTGGTTTTGGTTTTGTAGTTCAAATACCCGTTAGTGTCAACCCCCTACCTCTATTGCACAGTCATTTTCTTTTCATGCATGCCTTGCTCCATGTCTTTATAAGACTCGCTTAGCTGAGAATGGCTGCCTGATACTATATAAAGAGCAGCTAACGTGAAGGAGGGGTTGTCCAGGCTGCTGTTAGCAGTCTGGAGCTTGTGCATGTCCTGCATGACTTTGAACAAGCCACTTAGCCTACCTGCACCCATCTCCCAAGTATAAAGAGCAGGTAGTTCTGGCTCCCTGGGGCCAGGAGCATGACTGCCTTTGGGGGAGCTCAGGTCGACAGCAGCTGGACCAGGAAAGTAGTGGAGAAGAGGAAAGACCCATGAGATGTGTACCTAAAGGGAAGGCAATGATAGAAAAATTGCAAGCCTAACAAATACATCAACTTTGCAGCTTTGTTTCAATGACAAAATTAATAGGCCTGATTCTCATTCAGCCACAGGTAGTACTGCATAAAAAGAGCCGTCTCGAGGCCCTGCATGTCTTTCACTGCCTTGAGACAGTGACTGAGGTCCCTAAATACGATATGAAGATATTCCCTGTCTTAAAGTGACTTCAGGCCTGCAAATTAAAACAAAACAGAACAACAAAAAATAATAATAATAATAAAAAACCCTCGATCTTCAGGAAAGAGATCTTTACTGGTTTCAATATAATTTATAACTAAAAATACTTTGTTCTATGTACAAAACCAACAGAATTAAGCCATTGAGAACTGGTCTGCAAAGGCAGCAATAACCATTCTTAAATGATAGTCAGTGAGAAGAGGTGATGCAAAATATTACTAATTCTCACCCAAATGACCTTGGAAGCACTGTGTTTATTCCTGTTTCAGAGAGATGCTGTACACCTACATGTTTGTAAGTGCTTTTAATTCGAAGGGAAAGGAATTGCTCCCAGGAGGTGATGCTTGCAGCAGCATGCCTGCTTCTGGGATCCATTTTAAAGTTCTGAGAGCTAGGGAGAAGCAGACCACCTCCCAGGCTCAGTGCATGTTTTAAATAACAGAGTTCTCTGGCATCCCAGCTGTGCTGGCCTAGGCTTGGAGGCCATCAGAAAGGATTGGCAGCAGCAGGGAACCACACCTGTGGAAGCACCACAAGCCTTTGATGGGAGGAGGCTTGAATCCCACTTTAGCAGGGGAGGCTAAAAGAGCTGAGAAAAGTTCCATAATGGTATAGCCTTCCATTAATAACAATTGGGACCTCATTGGCAGGCAGTGCTTCGGTTCCAAACCTTCCTTGAGATTGTAATTTCCCTTAGGAGTTGGCTTAAATTGCGTTCATTTGTCCACAGTTTGTCTGCAAGGCGCTATTCCTGCAGCGGGGCAAGCGGATGGAGGTGAGCAGCAAAGCTCACTACTCTTGCAGGTGGCCGAGACAACTTCATCGGGGTGACCTGTTATTTGGCAGCTCGGTGAAATTGTTTCACACGAGGCAGGTGACCCAGGTGCTGCCAGCAGACCAGAAAGCTGAGCCGGCAGCAAGCTGCAGGCTGCCAGCACTTTAGCAGTGGGGTGGCTGGCGCCAGCAGGGTTTGGCACCAGTCAGCCCTGGTGTTGTGCTGAATGCATTGCACGGGGCAGAGCATTTGGGGGCAGGGAGTTTCTCACTCTAGTTAACATCCATGTTATCTACTTTTGGTAGAAGTGAGGTGTTTCTGGGGAAGGCTGAGGTATATAACCTGTTTTAGAGAAGTGCATTATTATGAAGTCGAAACATCTATAGGGGCTTGAGAGGTTGGGTTGAACTGCTATGCACACTGCTGAAAGTGCTCAGTTTCAGTTTCTCAATCCATTTCCAAAGTGAGATAAGAAAATGAAATAAGACCAATTTTACATAGACTTTTCAACAACGTAATATGGTCTTAACTAATCTGGTAAAAATGTATATCTTTAATTTACTGTATTCTTTCTGGGCACCCTTTTGTGGGTGATGTCTAAACATAGGCTTTAAAATCTTCAGCTCTTGTAGACTTAGCAGCAAATGGAAGTGCTTGTACTCAGATGTTATCTTTGTGAGTGGTTAAACAAGCTGAATGTTTTTGTATGTATAAGCTATTTTTAAATGGGATCAATATTTTCTAAACACTTGCACAGAGCAGGGATTTGTTTCACAAATGGATATTTGGTATTTCTCAGTTATTTTATATACTTCACCCTCTTTTGCCAGCATGGCATTAAAAGAACTGTTTTATTTTCTCAGCCCCTGGAGTACTGGATTGCAGATTTTATTTTGTGTGGTTTTATCATATTGTGGCTCCAGATTTATTCTTCCACGATGAATATGGAAATAAGATTTTCAGTTGTCTATGAACTAGAACTTTACACCCATTATTATTTCTTATTTTCCTCCCTCTGCCCTTCAAGTTGGAAAGAAGCCTTTTACATTGGAAATATTTCTTTCTCTCTTGGCTTTCAAAGTCCCTCAAAGCCTGAAGTTGGCTGCTGTAATCCTGCTTTATCCTTTTTTCAACCCCTAAAAAGAATTGCTTGTGAATCTGCAGTATTCCTTTTGTTTTTGTTTTCAGTCTCAACTTTCACTGCTTTATGATTCAAACTGTTATCACATGTTTGCTTTCAGGGAAAGGCTTTGGGGGGCTTACATTTCTTAATCCTACCTCCGAGTAACAAAATACTCAGAACACTTGGAATGGAGGATGTGTGTGCGTGGCTGTGTAGGCTGACCTGCCTGAGAAATGCTGCCTTCAGGCTTTACCTTACCTGTTCACAACATCTGTGGTGACTGTGGAAGCGCTACACCCAGTGGTCTTCAGTTCCAAATCATCTCTGGATTAATGATTCCTGGGCAGTGGTCAAGGGGACGGAACCATTGCTATTACAGGCACATCACATTTCAATTTTGTATATTTAACTCATAATTTCTTGCTAAAACAAACTCCTGCCCAGATCAGGAGGGAGCAGGAGTGGTATTTGTGTTTGCAGAGACTTCTCATGGGGACTTTCTTTTTGCTCAGTCGCTCTTTTAAACTCAGATGAACTAGGTCAGTTATGACCTGTGTATTGGGGGAGGATGGGGAGGACAGGGTATATGACTGCAGCACAGTTAATCAAAATCCTCGAAGGCTTACACTGAACACATCTCTGACTTTAAAGTATCCTCCTTTTTCATCTTGCATATAAACAGCAGCAGTATAGAGTCTGAACCGCTAAAACGATGTGCTCTTTTGCAGGTCTGAGTAGTCTCAGCAACAAAAACCTGCCTGGCCCCTGTCCGTGAAGCTGCACTATAGTGTGCTAGTTCTGTGGGAAAATGAAAAATCATTAAAAGTGGGGGAGATGCCCACTAGAGGGGAGGGAATTTATCAGATGTGTTGCAGCAATGAGGAAAGGGAGCAGTGAGGTCCATGATGAGCTGGGAAGACTTCCACAAGCAAAAAGCAGTAGTTATTTATCCAGCGTATTCCCTCTACTTTAAGAAAATACAGGAAAGGTAGGAGATTAACTTACCTCCCGCTGTGAGAGTAACAATGCTCCAGGGAGAAAAGACTTAGTCTTCTGAGCAGCACTGAGATATGAGGGCTGGTTCTCTTCTTCCCATTAGGAAGAAGAAATCATTCTTCCCACTGCTGCAAACCAAATGAGTATCTGACTGAATGCATTTGAAGCAAACAGCTAATAAAATCTAAAATAAATGAGATTACTGAATCAAATCATAGAATGCAAAATATTTGTGTAATTGTGTAAGCTGTTGCAATATTAATGAATATTATAATACAATGATTAAACACAGGATTCATTTTGGTTTTGCAAATGCGCCTAAGTCTTTAATCTAGCAGGGTATTTCAACATAGGTAAATTTTGTTAAACCTTTCTGTGAGAGCATTTTATTTAAAAAGCACGACAGTAAACCCCTTACTGTTCAAAGCCCTCCTCATCACTCATTGTTTCCTTTAGTCTGCTGCTTCCCATTGTTTCTGGCTCACCTACTGAAGATAAAATGAGACTGTGCAGCCAAGAAGCCACACTGAGCAGTGAGAAGCCAAGGATATAGTTCAGCACAGCTGAAGTCCAATTGCCTAAAGCACCCTCTTATTCAGATCCTGCCTTTTCTTTTCCTGTAGTCTGATCTAGCCTCTTGTATAAAGTGTTTTCCTCTGAATAATCTTGCTGATCACAGTGAACTGTTTAAGGACCAAGGTCCTGCTTAATAGCAGTGAGTGTGGCAGAAAGTAGCCCCAGGAGAAACACAGAAAAATCTTAACTGCATCCTCATTTATGTTAACCTCTATTTACTTAAGTTTGGTTTATACATCCCAAAGTGCCAAACATCAGCCAAGCAATGTTGGTGTTTTTGTTTTGTTTTGTTCTGTTTTTTCCTTCTATGGCTTTTTGGATCATTTTCTCTTCAACAGCTTAAAAAAATAATGTTCCACCACCTTTGTGTTTCTTTTGATCTGCAGGAAAGGTGCAGAACTTCAGTCCAGGCTGAACAAAATTGATTACTCCTATTTTCTACTGTCTGGTAACTAATCTTGGCTCCTTGGAGCCTTGCTTTAAGTTGTTCTACAGAGCTTTTGTGTTGCTGTAAATCACTGCTGTTGTCAAGATGGAAAAGTTTTGAGCTTTCATACATCCATAACACTTGGTGCTACAAGGTTGTTGGCTTGTCTCTGGACTCTGTTTTGCTTGATCCTGGCAAGAAAAGAGGCAGATTCTTGAAAGTAGCCTTTGTTAGTGCTGTGCAGGTTTGTGGTTTATATCCTGTGATGCGGGGCAAGGCTAAGAGGTTGCCCAGCCCTACTGTATATCCTTGGTATCCTTTATGTTTGGATCTGCCCCCAGATAAACCACAGGAAGCTGTGTAGGCAGTCGGGTTGCTGTGATGAACAGCAAGGGGCTCCTGCCCTAGGCAAGCCAAGGAGTTTTGCTGCCTTGGTGTCCCATGTGCATATGCCTGCTGCCTCTCCAAGGAGCTGTGCGGTGCCTGGCCCTGTAATGGGCAGCCTTGCCTCTTCCTCTGTCCCCGCATCCATCGCTTGCTCCCCCTCTCTTTATCCCCCTGGGATGTACAAAGGCTCGCTGCACCAGTGTCAGTTCACAGAGCAAGTGCCCATCAGGTCTCATTTGGCTCTGCAGGCACCAAGCTGTAGGAACAAGGCATTTTCCACTCTAGGGATGATCGGACTGTAATATTTACAGCCTTGAGAGAGCTTTCTTTCTCAAAAAGCTATTCCGCAGGTTGAAGCATCTCGCCTGGTTACTGAAAAACCAGTGAAGGGGGAGTAGATGTATTATGTCTAGAAATAGGTATACATTTGTGCTGCAAGGGGAATTAATCATTTGAACAATTTACCTTGGAATGTGCTGGATTCATTGTCACATGAAGTCCTTAAATCAAAACTGGATGCCTTTTCTAAAAATAAGATCAACTCAGAAGTTATGTGTCTGGTGAAGGACTTCCTGGGCAAAATTATGTCTTGTGCAAGTTGGAAAAAACAGTGACCCTTCTAGGCCCTTTTAACACTAAAAGTCAGTGTTAAGAATCAGTGCTGTGAAGGTGGGTGAATCTCTCCTACCCTTTGGTGTTCCCTTAGGGCTGCCCAGCAATGAAGTGCATGGTGTTATAATGCTTGCATGAGATGTCTCCATGTTTTTTATTGCACGTACTCAAATCCATCCTACACCACAGAACTGCTCTAACTCAGCTCCTGCATGTATTTCTGCACTTACAAAAACAGGATTGGTTGTCCCTTTTATGCACTATTCCTCCAAAAGTACTAGGTATCACAGGGGTGACAAATACCATCCCATTATCCTGTTCAACCTCTTAACATTATAATCATTCTGGCATCTTGAAAAGTTCTGTGCACCTGTATTGAAGTTATGCTAAATCATAGCAGTGAAAATAATATTCTGAGTGCTTTGAGGTGAGAGAATAAAAACCTCCCTGTAGCACACATAATAGGTTCTGGGAGCACTTTGTCATATATAATCAGTTGATTTTGGTACCAGCAGGTAATATGATAGGATCCATTCTTTGCAGAGTGATGAAGGAATCTGGGAGCGACTTGATTTACAAAACAAACTGCTGAACTATTAGTACATTTAAGCTGTATGTGGACCTTCTCCCCTTCTCCTTTTCTAAAGCTGTCATTTCCTTTCACATGCATAAAGGCTTTTGTGCACCTGTTTGTACATACAAACCAAGATTTGGATTTGTGGCCTCACCATGCCAGCATGAGCAAAACGTTCCCTGAGAGGCAGTGAATGCCATCACCATGCTACCACCTCTTATGAGCAGTAAGAAAACGAACTGGGGGGGGGGGGGGGGGGGGGAAGAATCCAGGTAGTTCTTTCTTGCAAAAGAAAAAACTCAGCACTGCTTCAACCCAGATGTTTTATTCAAAATGAAATGAATAGCTGATTTGATTTTCAAATGCTCTAAATCTTTTAATTTTTGCTCTGAAAAAAATGAGTAAAATTTGTGTGAAATGTAGTATTAGTAATCTTGAAAACAAAGTAAGACCAGTAGGCTTTTCAGTGTTTCTCTTTCTTTGATTAAACTCCTTGCTAAATTCAATCTATATTTACAAAGTGTGAAAATACAATTATTTCAGTTGCTTTTTTTTTTTTTTTTGCTCAGCTTGCAGTACTGTCCTCGTGTATCTGACAATTGCTACAGCAGATGAGGAAAACATCAGGAACAGGCCAGCATTGATCCTGGGTTGTGCAGGGAGAATACAGGGCGATCCTGGCCATGGCAAAGGTTGTTACTCTCGATTAATGGCATAACTAGTGTCAGTTTTTAGCATTAGCCATGTAGCTTCGTGCATGTATGTGTTTAAGAAAGGTCTGGATTTGCATGTAAGGACTGTCTGAGTGCTTGCTGGGTGCGTCTGGCTGCACAGCACTATTTGATTTCCCTGCCCTGTCACTCAAGGTGGTTGATTTCTTTATGTTACAACCAAATTATATTGCCTAATGATGATTTTCTAAAATGACATCTTTTTATTTTTCAAGCTCAGTTTTTCAACAGAAATTGCCCAGGTCAATCTCCTCAAACCTGTAAATGAATTGCAGGTGCAGATGGGGCTAATTGGACCTCTCTGACAGTGCAATTTTAGCCCTTTGAGCCTTCAGAAGACCGTGGATTCAAATTATGGTCTACGAAGTCACAAATTTAAAGTCTCTCTGAAAGTCAGGCATTTACTCAGTATAGTTGAGCTCCCCCTGAAGCTGTTAAACCAACGAGAGGTGATGAGCACTGCTGGAAATTAGGCTATGAAAATTTAAATGTCTTAACCGTGAGAATTACAGAGACCTCTGCAACAAGTAACCTAGCTTCCAGCTCAGCAGCTACCTTCTCCGTGCACAAATGCTAAATTTGCCTTCTCTTTTACCGTGGTCTATGTTATCATTGCTGAAATACGCCTTGGCATCCTATTTAGCTGATAGTGTGTTGTCAGTACATAGTGTGATCTCCACTGCTGGAACACTGGGCATAAACCACAGATGTAGAAGTGCTCTTTTTGTGTGCACCACTTCTGGCGGTGGAACAGAGCCCAGCTGTGCACAGTGTGAAGGGGCGGTTGGGTGGATGGAGCAGAAATGCAGTGAGGGAGAAGTAGTGTGAACGTTCACATCCCAACCTTCCCTTACAGGTATTACACTGAGCTTTTGTGTAGGCTCTAATGTATCCCCTTGCCTGATACTAGCTTGGAGCCAAGTTACCTACCCACGTAGAGACTTTGCATCAGTCCAGAATTTACATGTTCTCAGTATCTGACGTGCCAGCACCATAAGGACAAACGCAATCTCACTGTAAACACAGCCCAGCTGTAATGTTACATGGGAATAGATCACCTCCAAAATGAATTGCGTTGTGCTGCTCCGTTGAGGTATTAAACCGTGTGATGAACATTTCAAAATTGAAGCCCAGCCACTGATTAGCCACAGTGTGCATGCATCAGGCACCCTACCCTGTCAGCAAAGCTGCTGGAGGGCTCTGGAGACTGCCAGCCGCTCCCTCCTGGAGTACAGATCTATTGCCTGAAATTTCTCACCTTAATGCTTATTGCATACATTGCTTAGACTTACGTATAACTCTGCATTTGAGTACACAGTTTTGAGATGACCTCTGATGTTCAGATACAAATCCTAATTTTCTTTTTCTTCCCCACAGTATGAGTGCCCAGGGCTTTCTGAAAATGGGGCTATTAAGGTTTCCCATACCTGGAAACATCTAAGCATTGGTCTCTTTGGAAAATACTTGCTCTCATTGAGCTCTCTGTATAGTCATGTTAAAATAACTAATTAGTATTTCTTTTATCCTAAGCTTCATAACAAGATTAGCAGCAGCATGACTCTGCTAACTAGTATGAGGGTGGTGGGATTTCCTGCATGTGTTTTATCAAAACCAGAATATCCTATGAGAGCCAACAGGTTTGGGCGAGAGATGAAGAACTCAGTGATAAGGAGGAGCAGTGACAGCCAACCATCTCTTGACAGCTGCATGAAGAAGCAGTGACATCCATTCCTCTTTCTGGGTAAGAAGGAAGACCAAATGTCAGCAACTACTTGCATGACTGCGGTGCTCCCTGCGAGAGAAGCAGGACTTCCAGGCAGTGAGGTGCTGCTCAGTGGACTGAAGGTGGCAGCTTCAGCGACTGAATTGAGTGCTTGAAACTCCTGCTGCCACAGGAGAGAAAAATCAACCTGTTTGCTGCAAAATTGCTCCCTTGCAGTGGTCTAGCTTTTCTCCCATGGATGTATTTTGATTTTATTGAGAGCACAGTGAGACCTAGCTTTACAAACTCTCAGTCTACCTCCTCGGCCAGCATTTTCCTAATAGTATAAGTAATCATTTTTGTAACCACCAAAATGTAGCTGTGGGAATCATCACCCCATTTGAGAGTATTTCATTTTGCTAAGCAGAAGCTGTGCCTTTCTACACAGCAACATTAATTCCTGTAGAAAACCTCTCCCTCAAAGTTGTATCAGCTCTGCTCAGACTGTGGGCTGTATTTTACAGCTGGATTTGCTGTGAGCATTTATGTGATCATTCCCTCATTGCCCAGGCTGCAGCCTGAAGGCTGCCTTTGTCATCCACTCTCTCATTTGGCATGAAAACTTCTTCCTCTCAGTTCCCCAGTGAGACATTTACCAGTGTAACTCTGGCCACAGGAAGGCAGAATTAATCTTTCCCCTCAATGTCACACCAGGGTATCACACAAAGCTGGGGGTGAAAGGCTGCACAGAGCCTCCAGAGACCTTCTTGCTGAAGGTGCCACTCTGAGGAAGGATCAAGTCAGCCCACACAGCTCCCAGGACATCTCACAGTCTAACTATTCTTAACAGCTGCAGTGTGGTGCTTTATGTGCATCCAAAGGCAGCATCTCAATTCCTTATTAATGTTTTTCTTCCAAAAAAAGTTTTTGTTGCTAATAAAGCACTTTTTCTAATTGTTCTTCCTTCCTGCTTTCTCACTTACAAAGGTAGAGAATGACCTAGAATTTGTTATCTTTGTGTAATAATTTTCAGTGTATAGAAAGACGATCATTGGCTACCCCATTGGCTTTCTGTTTTGTGAACTCCTTCATCTATTTATCAGTGCTCTTTTTTTTTTTTTTTTTTTTTTCATTCCTTTTCTTATTTTGGGTTTCCCCCCAGAGTTCAAAAGCTCGATGAAACATAATTTCTCCTGGTTACTGGTCCCCAACTATTTAAACTAAGACTTTTTTCTTTTCACTTTAGGATTGTTCAGACTATAAATATAAAAGGGAAATGTAAAACTTTGCTCAACAAAATCTGTCTGAATTGATGTGAATTGCTTGACAAGCAAGCTTGGAGCAGTTCATTTCTCCATGCGCCAGCTCTGTTTTAGACACTGCAAGAAAGTTACCTAAAGCAAGAGGTTTTTTTTAGTCAATTTGCTAATTTCTTGCAGTCTTCATCTGCAGGCAATACCATCTGCAAGAGTAATGTCTTCTTCAGCATTGCTATTCATTCTCAACTCTAAGCTAGGCATTCGTTACCAAAAACTGTTTTGTTCTTTCATGTGATCAATACCCACTCTTTCTCAAATGGCAGTTTAAAAACGGAGAACTACATCTCAGGTCTGGTAAGGGCATGATTTTAACGTGTTGGGTATCCGATTTTCATCCTGTATGATAGTATTTCTTGAGCATCCTCATTTTCAATGTAATCCTAAGAGATTGGCTGGTGTGCTGCAAACGCCCCACTTTCTATTTAGTGAGGGCACTCTAGGGGCTCCAGTCCCTTTGACTGACAGTGATAGATTATGGGTACTCTGTGCACTACATCCCCCCGGTCGGCTGGATGCACCACAGAGTAGTTAAAGGATTCTTTGCTGTAGAGAGGAACAGCGTTATAAAGCGTTTTTGAACAGTGAACTGAATGTTTTTCATAGCTGGCAGCTCTTATTTATGACAAGTAGTAATTGTCTCAGCTGAAAAATAAACAAACAGAACCAGCAACAAAACAAAAAATAATTTTCCAAAAAAAAAAAAGAAGGTATTTTGAAAGGGAATTTGGTACCCTCAGATTTGCAAGTTGGATTCTGCAGGCCCTGGACAACTTCACGCGATTGAACATCTGGGGTGCTGGGAGGGATGGGCTAGGTCTGTGAAAGGCTTTGTTCCTTGGTGGTGGTGCCAGATCTAAAAGAGAGCTACAGCTATATTTTGATCAGATGAGGACTGAATAAATTCTTATTTTTATTTTAAATAATTATTTTGATTTTTGGAAGAAAGTTTCTCAGCTCTCTGATCTTAATGTTGTCCTGGATGTGTCTAGAAAACAGGTCAAAACCAAGGCCTGCAGAGACAATGAGAAGGAAGCCCAAAGCTCTCGCCAAATTTCTGACTAACCCAAAGCTCAGCTGTAGAAGAGATCAGTATCTGTGGAACCTACTCAGCTGGTTAAGGCAACATAAGTGGTAAAGGGAGACTCGATGAGCCCTGTGCCTGGCTGGAACAGGATTCCTCTTACACCATTGTTGTGCAAGAAAAATCCAGGGTTGTATCCTGAAGACTAGCTCTCATCTGCTGGGAGGAACTGCAGTAAAAGCAAACAAACAAACAAAAAACACACAAAAAAAACAGGAGCAGAGCTATCAGATCCTTCTGGACAGCAAATACCGTCCTGACACCCACTTCTCAGCAGTGCTGATGCAGCATACACTCAGTAAATGCACAAGAAGGGCCATCTACCTAGCATGTTTAGATATAATTGCACGCTATATGGTAACGTATGGTTCCCTGGGCTAGAGAAGGTATAATTCATAGAAACTCCTTCTGAAATAGAAAGAACTAGGCACTAGCACAGTGCATTACCTTCCAAGCATGTGTTTTTTGTTAAAGAAATTTATGAGCTATGTGGAGCTAATGGATACTTATCAGTCACTGACCTGCAAATATATGTTGGAATTCAAAAGACTTGGCTTCATACAGATTTTTCCCCATGATCTTTTTTATTTTTTTCATCTACAATTTTCCTTAAGCAACTTACAAGACAAAATGTCATGGCCTTTGAATTTGGACTCTACAGAACAACCTTTTCTGTGGATTATTTCTCAGTTGGATAGGTTCTGTGAATTCTGTCTAAATCTAATACTTTTTTAAGACTGTCCTAGCAAGTACTTTAATAGAAAATTTTCCCAATGAATTGCCTAACAAAACTTGCAGCCAACAACAGGAAAAAAGGGAGATTGCTTTGTAGGATGGAGGTAAACTTTCTCTACTTCCTTTGTTGAACTCTTGACATTTTTCCTATTTTAGTGGGAGGACAAAATTTACCGAGAGATGAATCTTCATGTGTTGTAAATAGTATCTGTATAACCAGTAAAGGCCTCTTCCTTTATTCTAAGGACTATTTATTTTTGTGCAGAGAATGTTGTACGTATCCCAGTTAAAATGGCCAATGTACTTATGTTTCTTTGTTGTATGGCAAGCGTGGTTCCACATAACCTTTGACAGGAAGAAGGATCCTCCAACTCCTTGGCAAGCAAGACAGAAAAGAACTCCCAGGACAGTCCTGAAAACATGAGGTTGATCAAGGAGCGCCTCTGCTTCGTGGCTGGGAAGCCTGCTTATCTAGGCCTCATCGGTCTGACTCTTTCCAGCCTCCACTGTGCCTCTTCCTGTGCAGGGGCTTTAATGCAAAGCTGCAGCGGGGACAAAGAGAAGGGAAAGATCAGTGGTGATTGCGAGCTGGCTTTGGCAGCTGGGTTGATAGAATCTAAGAAGTGACTGGCATGGTATAAGCACCCAGTGAGGCATTTGGCTGGGCTTTTTTATTTATACTGTGAATTATTCTCTGCAGAGGTCCTGCATCCTATCATGTTGTATGACATTCTGGGCAGTATTTCAAGACAAATAAATAAATAGAAACAGTAATAATTCCCTTGCACTTTTCTCCAAGCTGCAGGATTTTGAGAACCCTCAGTACACATTTCTTCCAGGACTTTGTTTGAAAGTGCCTATAATGGGGAGAAGAAAAACAAGAGATTGGCTCTAGAAAAAAAAAAAAAAAAAAAAAGACAGTTAAGCTCTCCATTAGATTGTGCACAGGCAAAGCCCAAAGCACCCTGATTTCACATTAGTATTAGAAAACCCATAACAGAAAAAAGTTTTCTGGAAGCTAAGACCCTTTGGGCTCTTTTGAAAGAAGTCAGCATGCTTTAACTAGCATTTTGTTTGCTTTCTTGGGCAGAAGTCTCTCATCATTGTTTTCTGCTGATACTTTGGAGATTTGCTGGATGTCTGCATTCCATTGTGTAATTAACTGCATCTGAAAAAGCTATTTTATTGATAGTCTATAGGGGCTATTCTTGGAAGAGAAATGAGTAACATATTTGAAGAAAATGTGTTATTTACCCTTCTCTCCACATGACTGTATGAGGGGTCACCCAGGGACACCTCACTTTGGGTTCCAAAGCTGTCGAGGTGTATTTTCATTAGACATCTTGTGCTGAAGTCAAAGCAGAGCTATGCTTGCTTGTATCAGCTGAGGATTCAGCCATTTAAGCGAGCATAAGAAATGACTTTAAATCTCAGGCTGTCACAGCAGCAAAACCTGATCAAAACTGGTTGGGAATAACGCTCTCTCATGGTTTTGTCTCAGGCTTCACAAACCTGGGCACTGCAGTCTTGATCAAAATAAACACCCTGTCATGCGGAGTCGGATTTTCAGAGGCAAGAGGATCCCAAAAGAAGCAAAACGCTCTGCTGAAGGGAAGATAAATGTAAGGGCCTGAAGGGGCTGAAACATTTATCATATTTTATTTTGTTTTATTTGAGAAAAAATTATGTTAAAAATGAGTATTATAATGAAAAGTTCCCCACTGGACCAGCACATGATTTATTATTCCTAAGCATGCTTAATGTCTCCCTAAATGTAGGCAGGTGATGGCTTCAGCTATTAGGATGCAAAAGTTGAAGCCTGGAAATCAATTTCTGGAAAAGCTTCCTTCAGCTGAAAAGCGAAAGTCACACTGAGGGGGGGGTCTGTGTGTCCGAGCACTGCGCAGGGGCTCAGTACCACATGTGCTTTTGCTAAGAAAGTAAGTGGGAGAAAACGTGCTCTAGTTAGGTCAGCACAGAGGGAATGGGGAGAGGATTACCTGGCAGCAGAGATGGAGCTTGTCCCAGGCCCGTGGTGACTTGAATTAGGCTTTACTGCTGGCTACATCCTGACCTCTGAGTGCGATGGTACTGCAAAAGGAAGGTAGTACCCAGCTGTCTTAGGAACCACCTGCCTGGAGGACAGACTATGAAATTCTTCATGAACTACGTGTTACGTGCAGGTATCATACGTGTACAACTGCTTTATCTACTGCACTAGTGTTTCTGTGCTACATTGGTTGCTGTTGGGAGTGGGGAAGGTAACTCACCGAACATTGCAGAGTGTTTTATTTTCAACTTCACAGGTTTTGGGAGGGAGGCCTTAGCCTGTGATTTGCTAGCAATCTTTTTAAATGCAGCCTTTTGGCAGTCAGTCAGGCCCTGGCAGAAGGCTTGCAGTTGCTTATCAAAAAAGTCTTTCATTTAGGCATGTCAAACCTAACTACATTTTTCTTTGTTGTTTGGCCTTGATTTTGATTTTTTTCCTAGTAATATTTTTCAGCCTCTGGCTAGCAATGGCTCTTGGGTAAGTTATTTGATTACCAGTTAAATATAGTATCTGACACAGAATATGTGCATTTGATTTATACCTGATCTAAATGTCTATCGCATTTGTTTCTTAATGTTTCCTTGTTAGGGCTTGTTTCTGCCACTGTATGACTTGGTGTGTGTGTCAGAGCCAATACGAATGATATATCCAGAATCATAAGAACATAAATGCACAAGTGATGATGCAGGCTGATACTTGGCTCTCTTGGTCTGTAAAAGGAGCATTTCCTTGGAAAGATGGTGCAAAGCTTTGGCACCCCTTTTCTTCCTCTCTGTTTCTCCTGCTGCAGGTGGAAGAACATGCCCGTATCTATGCTGGATCTGGTCCTCAATCAGGCAGTCATGTCTCGTTTTTGGAGAGAGTTCAGCATGATCAGAGGAAGGCTGCATCACCTGCCTGCATAATCCATCTCTAGCTGGTCAAAGAGAGAAGGTAGTGTGCTGACAAATGCCAACACTTTTTTAGAGCACATTATAAGGTAAAACCTAAAATAAATTTGCTATTGTTTTCATCTACCCTGGGGCATAGCTCTATGCCTGGAATATGTATCAAGAACAATTCCTCTGTTTACAGTTTAAAAATGAGCTATAGAGTACTTACTGCAAATGCCAGTTTCCTGGGAAAAAGGTTTGCAACGACCATCTATTATCTTGCTGCAAAAAAAAAAAAGTAAACTCTTAACCACATATGAAATTAAGCAATTCTTTTCTGGCAATTGGAGTTTGGTTTTGGTGATAATAAGTGTTGGTTTGTGATTTAATAGGTCATTACCTACTTTGCCTATAATCACAGAGTAATAAATAACTGTTGGCAAGATGGATAATAGCTAGGTCTAAGAGGCATGAAAAAGATAAAGCAATAGGCACAAACATGCACTTTGTATTCATAGGAAATGGATCCTAGCCAAGAAATGCAATATAAACTGATGTGAGAGAAGATTTTTATTAGATGTATCTAATTTGGGGGATGGCTAAATATCTACATTCACAATATCTAGTTGCCCATCTTGTTTGTAAGACATGCTTTGGACATGTTACATGGAAGAATCCCTTTGTGAAGAGTTAATTTTGTGTCTCATGGAGCCAGACTACCTTCTGAATGACCACACTAGCTTTTTGGGCCTAATTAATCAAAAATCATCGATGCCTTATTGTTTTCATGCTGCCCAATTAAAAATCTCTGCAGTTGCTGGCAGCTTTACTGACTTCTGGGGCACGAGGTGAACCCTCGAATCCCTTTGGGCCTGATATCTGCAAGTCCCAGCTGTATTGTGAACACTCTCAGTCACGGGTTTCAGGAGCTGAGAGCCTTCAGATGGTGTAATTCCTCATCCCTTCCTTTCTTGTGATATCTTACTTGGTTCTTGTCAAACAAATAATGGCCTCTTGTATCCTTTTATATTTTCCCAGCCATTCTTGTTTTCCTCTGTGCAATGTCATATTCTGTGCAGTAGTCATATTATTGCAGCACATCGTATTGCATCATATTTGTCACAGATTTATCATATTGTTTTTGATTATGCCTAGATGTGCTCTGCAGAGCTCAGGGCTTGCTTTGTGGTGTGCAAGAAAGGGTGTGGAAAAACAAAATCCAAAGACAGCAGCAAAATTCCCCCAGGTTGGACAGGGAGGATGGCAGGGCCATGGTGCTCATCACCAACGCTTGAGCTCACCATTTGTTTCTCCTGTGCCTCCATGCCTTTGACATGGTGTAGTTTTGAAAATGTGAGAATACAGCTGTGAGGTTCTGACCTTACATCGAGGTTGGGCAGAGGCAGCCAGTGGCTGTTGCAAACTGTTGGCTGAATCATGAGCACTGGCTGGAGGTACCTGTCCTTCTCCTTCTCAGGAAGGTTCACAGAGAAAATGTCTTTGCTTATTTTAGGGAGGTGACGAGATGAGGGGAGGAGTGAGATGGCTGCAGAAAGTGCCAGTAGATGTTTGTTCCCTCTGAAATATAAAGAAACAGAGAGCTCCTCCCTGCTTCTCAGTAGTCTCCCCCATTTCGGATGCATTAGCTTTAAGAACTAAATGTGCTTGGGGGGAACAGATTAAAATTGCGAAGTGTTTTCCTTTCCTATGAGCAGAACTGACAGAAAGATGACAAAATGCTTGTGGGAATGATTAAAGAGTGTGAATGTTCTCATTCATGTCATGTCATATATTGCTAATTTGTACGTATTTGGTTTTGTACCAATCCGGCAAATTTCAGGAAAGAATCTGCCAAGAATCAATGGAAAAAAAAACACCCCTGTATATTCTTAGGAAATTAATAATAAGTATTTGCTGTGTTTTATCTGGATTTTAATGACATCTTTAAAGAGTGATAGCTATCAGGAATGGAAACAGGCAGCAAGGAGAGGTAGGATAGCTCCCAGCACGACTCCACACCCTTGGGCCCCTTGACCAGCTCTGCTGTTGGCCCGCTGGGAGGCCTTGGCCCATCATGCGCCCTCCTCTGTGCCTCCACGTGGGAAGTACAGAACTGCCACTTGCCAGCTTTGCAGAGGCCTGCGAGGATCCAGGAATATTGCTCTGTGAAGAGCTGCAAGATGCAGTGTTTTATAAAGGCAATGTATCAATTACATGTAAGCGTTCATTCACTTGCAAAAGCAACGCTCTCCTCACCGGTCTTTTGGCTGATCACTTTTCAATGTGTCAGAAACTGATACTTTCATTTTCCACTCCTACTCTTTTCTCTGTTGCCATTGATCTGGAAGTAAGAGACCCTCACCTTATACTTCAGCTTTTTTATTTCAGTTTTACCCCATTAATTGTCAACGCTTTGATAGATGACCCTAACTATTCTCTAATTCCCTCAGCTGTGATTCTGTTGCTATTCCTGTATGGAGTTATTCAAAGTTTCACTAACTCTGCTGGTTTCCGAGATGTGATGGCAAAACTAAAAATCCTCCCTAAAAGAGTGAGGAAAAAAGAGATTCTGGCCTGCTGACCTGGCTTTTTGGAGCCATTCAGGTGCCTAAATCCTGTTGATTCCCAAGTCTTTGGAAATTGGGGCTTTAATTACTTGGTAGCTCATGGATACGCTAATTTAATTGTCATTCAGCCTGGTTATACAAATTCAGGTTTTTCAGTCTTCCCTTGCAAAGTAGCACCTCCAGCTCCTTAATGACTTCTGTTACTGATTTTATCTCCTTGCGTGGCAACCTGAATTTTTTGGCAAAGTTTTTGCCTTCCAAGGTTTTCAGGCTGTGTGTCAGGAACATGGCATGGCCGAGAATAGACTGGGAAATATGGTTCTTGCTAGTCTGCTTCTATAGACAGAAAATTAAATGCAATGAGAAGAAGCGCTTGCTCTCTAGCAGAACTTGGTTCATGTCATAGAAAAGTGAGGAAAAAATAAAATGGCTGTGAGGGCCAGTAATGAGGAAGTTAACGTGAACGTGATGTGGAAGCTCAAGAGAAATGGCACACAGATGGGGTATCACTCCAGCAAATATTTTGCTGTTTTCCTGTCTGAATCCATTGATTTGATCAGAGAAATGTGCTGTCTCTAATCTGTGCACTCCCCTGTCTTGGAGACCCTTTGACAATGCATCTCATCTGGTGAATCCGATTGGATTTGCATATTGTGAGGCTTGGGCTCCAGGCTACTGATGCGTTTACAGTTTGCAGGGAGGCTGAAGCGCTGCGTGTTACAGGACAATTCCTGGCATGATCAACGTTTATTTTGAAAGGGGAAATTTGTGACCAGCCAGGTTTAGCCTCACAGAAAAAATGTACTGCAGGGCGTCTCGTCCTGGGGCTCCTGCCTGCTGGCCCCTCTTTTTTCCTTCTTGACAGCAAGGAGAAATCTCTTTGATAACCCAGGGGAAGGGCTAGCAAGGGCCCAGGGGGGCTGCGAACACTAGCAGGGTAGAGCAGGGTGACCGCATCCCTCAGCCAAAGCTTTCACCTTTCCTTAAGGGAGTTAAACCTGGACAAAATGATCGGTCAAATGATGGAGCTGCTCCATCTCCCTACACCATCTTATCTCTTTTTTTTTTTTTTCATTCTGTTTTTTTTCCTTTGAGCAGGGTGTGGCTGATACAAACATCTTACTCTCTGGTGTTGGAAGGAACATCAGCTCAGCTCAGTGTTTTCAACAGAAGCAGGAGTGGAAGTAACCCAGCTTGTGTATGGAGGATAGAGAGCAGATTACTTAATTTACTTGGCATGACTCTTCTCTGACTTGGAGTAGCACAGGAGTTCTTAGCCAGAGGATCTGACCTGTTTAAAATTAGTGTAAGGGAAAGGAGTTTTAGGGACAGGATCTGTGAATTTTAGCCTTGCTGTTTTGGAAGAAAAAAGTGATCTAAAGAGAATGCAAGCAATTAGGGCATATGCTGTGTTTGTTTACCCTCGGAAGCCTGCGGTAGGTGTGCCCGTGCACTCTTGTTCAGCAATTAACAATAAAGGCAGACAGCGATTAACCACATGTCTTCTGCGAATGGTAATGCAAGTTATTTGTATTTAACCTTCATGATTCATGAAGCACTTTCATTATGGGAACAAGGGAGAACAGGAGGGAAAATCTTAAAGCTTGATATTGTCATGTAAAAAATGATCGTATTTTATCTGTCAGTAATGAAAATGGAAAGCTTTTCCATAATTAGCAAAAAAATAAATAAAAATCATATATTTGCATGCATACAAAAAGATGTATGTATCTATATGTCTACATATGCAGGCTTATATGTGTGTATGTATTGAGTGACAGTAGACTTTTATTTCTGTGAATTTTAGGCTTCATTTATTTTTAGGACCTCAGAACAGATATGTACTGAAACCAATGGAAGAATTCTCATTGGTGTCAATAGTTATTGTATTTGAAATTTGAATTACCCATGAAAACACCATTGTTAGAGTTATAGACTTTGGATATTTTTACTCCCCCTACCCCCAATTATTTTTGAAGATTTTAGAACTATTTAGGAAAATCAGCCTTTATAGGATTTAGTTTGCAAAGGAATGTGATGGGACACCCAGACTGATGTGATTAAGCCTGTTCTGATGGCACAGCCTTTTCAAGGATATTTGATTTGAAGGACAGTCTTCATGAAGAATTGTCATTGGAACAGGTATAGAGCTTGGTCTTTTCTTCTTTTAAGTATCCCAGCTACAGGATATTTTAGAAAACCAAAGAATACCTGTGTCGTTCTGTGTTAACGAAGAGATAACTACTGCACCAGGATTACATATACTGTAAGGTCACTTTTTCTTTTTCCCTAAATCAGATTTCTGTCACAGACCTTGTATTTGGTAGAATGAGGTTTAGCAACCGGTTTGTCTCATTATAAGTAAAACATTTTGGAAAGTTTTCCATTGACTGTGGTATAAATTTGAGCTTAACTGTAATGAACTGGCTCCAAAATGTGTACTGGAATATTGACTTCTGTGAATTAATAAGATATTGTTTTCAGGTTTTTATGGATTAATACTTAGCTACAAGCTGTTCAGCATTTGGATAGAGAATATCCTAGTAGTAAAATGCAATTTTGTTTTGGAAACAGATGGAACCATTGGATTGGTGGACAGACTTTTAAAAGGTAGCTAGGGAGAGGCAGAAAGTGTCTTTATTTGTTGTTCTTTCAATACAAGTCATTGATATTGCCACTTTAAAAGGAACCCAGCGTGTTTTTTTTTTTTTTTAAATGGAGCTTTGAGAGTAATTATTTTTGTCTGTGTCTAGAACCTTAATTTTAGAAAAAAACAATTATAATGAGGTATTTTGGAAGGCAAACAATAATCTCTTAGAATAAAAGGAAATCATTTAAATTGTGTCCCCAGTTAAAAACAAAAAAGAATGTATCACTTCGCTTGGAATCAAAAGCTTATTTAACACTATGTGCAAACATGAAATCTGCTTTCCTCCTGCTGTCCTTGTATCCGCTGGGAGCTCTAAAATTTTCCAATAGGAACTTTTTCAAAGGTGAGTTTTCTCGGGGGAATTTTCTTTCAAATCCACTTAATGAGCGTGTCATTGAGTGTTTCAGACGTTCCACGGTGAGCCGAATAAAGGGCACGATATTGTAAAAGGAGCTGAAGGACAAGAGAAGTGATTTAAGCTGAAGACTGTCAGACTTGTCAGAACATTTGGTCGGGGGCAGCACAGCAGTGGGCTAAGCATATCGCTGAAGCAGACCGGCAGAAACAAGAATGCACTCTGAAATTTGTGCTCACCCTGGGAATTCCACCGTGCTTCCGCGTTACCTTTAGACTAAGTGCAATGATGTCAGTTGGCATCAGTGGGAATGCTGTTTTGAGTTGCACTGGTCCAAAAGGGTCTGACCTACAGTGTTTTGGAGAAAACAGCAAAGCCTCTGTGCTTTGCTGTTCTTTACTTGACTGTAATTATTCAACTATTGTAATGTTGATTCTGATTTCAAAGGTAATGCTGGGGTAACCTGTTCTGTAGGAATTAATCCTCAGTTATTCAATCAAGGGCAACATCAACGCCACAGTCTCCACTACTAAGCAGAAAAACACAGCAAGCAGCTATTGGCATACCTTCAAGAAATACGTTCGATCAGTTATTGTGCCCGTGCCATGAAAAGACCTGTAACAGAACATTCCTGGAGGGAAAGGGTTGCATGTGAAATGTAAATCACATTCCGTGTTGTTGGACTTGTTAGTACAGCCTTTAGTGCTGCTTGATAAATAGGCAGCATGTGGAGCCTTGACATCTGGCTGTTTGGGTGCTAATGAAGTGTGCCATCAACTCGGTCAGTGTTTTAACTGGAAGGCGTTAAGGAGAGGTGTGCGAGAGTGGATGAACAGTTGCTCTGCATGTACTTCAGGAAACCTGGGAAAACCTTGAGTGTTCTTAGATTGGAAGCACTCTTTGCTGGTTCTCAAGGATAAGAGTACAGAGACGAATAAGCCCAGTCTCTGCTCCTGAAGCTACAAATGCATCGTGTGCTGGTATCCAGGTGTGTTGTTTCACGGGTCTGGGAGAAGCAGAGCTCAGCACAGCCCCTGGGGCAGAGCATGCAGCTGAGCTGTGGGGAAGGATTCAGTTTGCAGTCATGGGATTACCCATGAGATGCTTCTTGATCAGAACAGAAATATTTAATCAGGTCTCTCTCCTGTAACTGTCATGTAGAGAAAACAAGTCTCCAAATTGGATTTGTGTGATCGATGGGCAGGAAAGACCTTTTTATCCACCTTAGTGAAGCTGACTTATAGAAGTGGGGTTTGGTGACAGCAGAATGCCTGTATTCTGGCAGGACTGACTGTCTGCTGTCTGGGGATACAAGCTGTTCTGGAACCAAAATCAGCAGTAAATTTCAGCCACAATCCATACATTCTTGCGTGTCAAAAGAAAAACAGCTGCTGAGTTCAGAAAGAGTACAATTCTGATTCAGCAAATTCAAAGGAAGTGTTTGCACCGATTTCTGAAGACAGGTATCATTTCCCCGTAGTCAGATACATAGATATGTTTGGATACCTTAAGATATGTTTTGGAATTTATTCAAGTGCATCAGTGAAGTAGGAATCTGGCCTTTTGAAAAGCAATGTACAGGGCCACAGCAGGGAGCATGGTGCAGGAACCTGACCCAAACAGAAGTGGGTTCAAGGTCTGAGTATGAAGATCTGTAGGATCTGTTAGGAGGAGATCACATTTGAATCCAGGCATGAGAGAGAAACAGGTTATGGACACCAAACGACAAGGACAGCAGCATCAGCTTCTGCTGACGGGCTCATGTCTGCCTGTTCTATGAAATCCTCTTTAGAGCAATACTCTATCAATTCATGAAGCTGTTAAAAACAAAACCAACACCAAAACAGAGATTGGGATCTACAGCACCAATTCCTTACTTCTGGAAATGGAACTTTTCAGTAATATCATCTTCTGTCATGCCTGGTCAAACTAATTAACACTACCACACTTTATTAATGTAATTTATCTCTTGCCCTAGGTGAACTGTATTTATGCTTCAGTTAGTCAAATATTACTGTTCTGTGTTTGAAGGAATTACATTATTCAGTGAAGTTTATGTTCCACAATATCAGGTTGTAATTAAACAGGTGCCTGGGAAGTGCCTGGTATTCCCTAATTCAGAAAGGCTCGTTTGGGATGCGAGTTGTTTCACAGGTATACGGAAGTATATCACAGTCCACAGGCTGGACTTGGACATGTCCTCTGAATTACAGTTGAAGTCCTCCACAAGCCAACCATTTATCTGTAAGCTTTAAGCATGCGAACAGCCTGTTTAACTGAATGCACATGTTGACATCATTTAATTGAATCAGGGTTTGGAGGCCAAATTTATTCCAGCTGGAGATCTGGCAGGGAAAGGGTAATATTCTGTGAAGAAGGAAGGAAGGAAGGTAGTTCTAGAGCTTGAAAACATTAAAGAAAATGCCAGTAGAAAAAAAAAAAAAAAAAGTGTAGTCAGTTTAAAAGACATAAATGGCTTCCATGAAGTATGCCTCTGATGTAGCTGCCGTTGTGCTAATGGGCACAGCATCCACCGTCATTCACGCCAAGTGGAGGAAGCAGTTTAACATTGTTTGGGGAGCAGGACAGCCTGAGACAACGCAAAACATTGTGCTAAACGGACCGTTGTTTTTTCCTGGTGATTGCCTGCAAATTGTTGCTGTCTGCTTGGTTAACGTGTGGATGACAGATCACAAAGCAACCAGAAGATAAAAGAGAAAAAACAGAGGAGCACGGATCTGTCATAGCGTGACCTGATAGAAGCTCAGACAGAGCTCCTGGATGCAGAAGGCTGGAAGTGAAGCAGGTTGGCAAGGGAGATAAGGCAGTCTCCTGCCTTCCTGACCCACCGGGCTGCATTTACAGTACTGAGCTGAGCAGGCTGAAGGCCAGTTTGGCTGCCTGTCCATGCTGCTTGCCTGTGTTTGAGGCTAGCTTTAGGTGGCCTTAGAAGAAACGTTGGAGGGGCTTGGTCTTGAAAGTACTCTCAGAAAGGATATTGCACGTGCCCCTCAGCACAGATAAGATGGGTTCTTTTCTACCAGAAACTTGATTTTACCTTCTTTGAGGGCAGCTGAGATTTGCAGACATTTGGAACTCTGGATTCAGGCGGTTTATGTGCAAAGTCCTGGGAGTACCTGGGCTCAGGTACTGCGGGCACAGAGGGGCTGCAGGAATATTGCACTGAGCTCCCAGGGCAGGGCACTTGGAGAGGGCAGCAGGGGGAAAGGCACAGCTGGGGGAGAGGGAAAAGCTGACACCTCGCTTCCACCTGGGGCACTTCCCAACAGCACACCTGCAGCAGCTGCTGCCAGTGGCACACAACTGGGCACTCAACCACAATACCACAAACAGGGCACAAGTGCAGTCACGATGTGATTTTACTCAGGGTGATTTAAAGAGTTTCACAACTAGGTTTACAGCACCACTAAGTAGAAGGATGTGTGGGGAATGGCACCAGGCTTTTTTTTTTTTTTTTTTTTTTTTTTTAACATGGTTTATGTAATTTTCCTAAGCAGGTTCTTAAAAGATATCTGTCATGTTTATTCAGTCTTGTAAATAGATAAATAGATCCAAAGGAATTTTTTAAGATTTTTGTGTAAATCTCTTCTGCCAAGTTGACTTTGACAGTTTATAAGGGCTTCTAAGAGCAACGTAAAAAGGAGATTTTATTCACTCTGAATATGTAAAATGCAAATTTCCTTGGGTGGTGGTTAAATCTTTTTTGGATTTAACTGGAAGGGAACAATGACTCGCATCCATTGATAAAATACACCTTACCTCTGTATTATTAACAAGTGCAGTCGGGTGAATCAGACTGCATCTGCCACTGAGAATAGAGATGGTTGTTTGGAGGACAGGGCAGGATTGTGCTCCCAGCATGTTGTGTTTATGGTTCCAAAACCAAAGTACAGATTGGAGATTTGTCCCAGGTCAGGGTCTCCTTGACAGTGTGTGCACTGTTGCATATCAAGTGCTCCTGCATAAAAATACAGTTGGATGACAAAAAATAAATAGCGGTGATGTAGAGTAAAAGGCAGGTCCTGATGTCTCACACGTTCTAGGAATACGCCTCTCACACTGCCAGCTCAAAATTCAGGGCAAAAAACAAAGCCACAATCAAGCTGACAAAATGATGTGGAAGGTACAAACTGGCAGAGCTTTTGGTAAAAGAATATGAATTATTTTGAAATGGAGAAAAATGACTGGAAACGTAACTGAATAGCATGTTGAACCTGCTGATTTTTTTCTGCTGTTAAAATAAGAAAAATCCATGACATGGAGCTGTTCATTAGTGTAACTGTGATTTTACTGCTGTTGGATACTTTCTTTCAACAGTGGGGAAAAAGAAAGAAATATGCCAAAGATGGAGCATCTATTAACAAAGAAGTCAGCTGGGGCAAGCAGAAATTTATGTAATATGCTACGAGTATGGTGAGATCCAGAAAAGGTGTAAGGACTGAAGAAAACGGTGAGTGCGCATGGCACAGAAAGCAGTCATTCTGTGGGAAAAAAGCCATATCGTGAAAGTAAAGCTTTAGCAATTCATGTAGTGAAGGAATAACCATTAATTTAAGCTGGAAGAAGCATTTTTTCCAGATATAAAACTGGCTTTATATTTATAAAACATTTTTTTTTTTTGAGGCTGTTTGCATATTAGGCTTACCAAGTCCTCTCATTTGTTGTCTCATACCTGGTATCAGATGGCAGAGGTAGTGCAGGGAATGTAGAGTAAGCAGTGCCACTGTTGGTGTAAAGTTTATGTACTACACTGGTGAATTAAAGAAAAATAGCAGAAAGAAAAAATACCATAATATATAAAGAAATGTGTTGAGAACCTGTATTTGACTGCATTGTCAGATCCTCCATATTTATAACCTTGCAATCCATTGGAAAGGTACAGGCATGTACACCCTATATTATTGCCAGAATATTCCCATAAAGAAACTGGACTATTCTTGTCCCAGTGATTTTCACTTCATTAAAATCTGCTCTGGGCTCTTGAAATACCTAGCCAGGCAATACTTCTAAACAAGAGTGTGAGGAGAGAGGCAATCTCTGGACTTGTTTGGGTGTTGAATACACCTCCTGTGGTTAAATGTGGTCTTACTAAGGTAGTGGCCTTAGAGCCAGGAGATACGTTTGCAGCTCTGCCCAATATTGTTACCAAGTGTTGGATAGGTCCTGCTCTGGAAAATAGAAGCACTGCACTTCCTAATAGAAGCACTAAACTTCGTATAGGCTCTTGCCTTGAATGTGATTATAAGGTACCAGCACAATGGATTTCATCCTTATTCAGTCTGGAAGGTATTGCCTTGTAATATATACGATAATAATACTGTAAGTTAGAAATTCACCATAGTCATAGAAAACAGCAGGAAAACTCATAAATTAAATCATGCATTCTTTTTTAAAAGATGACCCAAATATCTGTAACTCCTGAATAGCCCATCGGCACCAACACCACTGTCAGAGTCTGCTTAATATTTCTGCCAAAGGCTCGAGCTGTGGTCATCCAAAAAACCTTTGGCAGGCAGCCCAGCAATTTGTCCTGCCCCATGGATGATGGTGGCATCTCCCTACACCACATCAGGAGGGAAGTGAATGTGGTTCTCGCTGAAAGTATAATAGCAAGTGACTTCTGGTGGCGTTGTCCTGGAAGAAAAATTGGTAATGGAATTTCACAGAAATAAAGCCTCATATAGGTGTCTGAGATTTCTGTCTGAAAACCTAAGATTTGGACCTGTAGCAGGGTAAGATTCTGTAGTTCAAAAGAGCTTCTTTCTCCCTCCGTGCCTCAAAATAAAAATGAGAGAGAGAGAGAAAGCAGGATTTCAGTTGAAAGGAAATTGGTTTTTGGAAGCTCCAAAGCAGGCCACAGAAATGAAGTTTTCCTCTGCTTCCCTCTCCTCCTCTTCCCCCAGAAGCATCTCTCTGCAGCCCAGCCAGGTGGGTGAACCACAGCAGAATTTAACAGGTTCAAGACAAGCTGAGTGAAAGTGCTGGGTAACCCTGCCAAATTTATTGCTTTATTCATTATTTATGCAGACAGCAGATGCAATACAGATTTAGGGACTGACTGCAGTAAATAAAAGGCTGACAGGGCCCAGCCAGATGCAATAAACACTTCAGCACTTCATTGCTATTGCACCAACATGCAAACTTTAGGTCCTAATCCCAGTGGTAAATGCTCTGATATCAGTATTAAAAGTAGCACTGCCCAAACCACAAGTTTTGGGTGCCAGCAAGCAGAATTGAGCCCTAATGGTGCCCTTGTCCCAGGGTAAATGTGTACAGCACAGACACACTCGTTCTCCAGGCTCCATGTGGTGAGGCTGTGTGAGAGACCTCCTGTGTCACAGGTTGGCTCTGTCCCTTCCACCAAGCTTCACCTGGGGCAAATACACAGTGTTGGGGCAATCAGTGGTTGTGGAGCCTTACTGCTTGGCTGCTAAGTGGGATTTGACCCTACACCTGTAGGGCCTCGTTAGGCTGGGGGAGGTGCTAATGAGAGCTGTGCCCTCACCTGGGCTGTGGCTGCTCTGAGGGGTGAGGATGAAAGCTGTCCTGAGGGGACGGGGAGCTTTCTGGGCCTGGGATGCGATCACAGGGATTCGTCCTGTGAGGTATGGCAGTGCAGGCTGTGACCAGCACAGGTGAGTGACCTGGGGGCTGCTGCAGCCACTGCTTTGTGGTGGGGAAGAGAGGAGCCGGGAGGGGAAAGGGCTCATGTGGGCGTGAGGGAGCAGTGTGAGGGAGCGGTGTGGCGCAAGATGGCGGGGGAAGGCAGTGTTCCTCTTGGTTACTCCTGCTCGCTCCTTCAGGTGAAGATCTTGGCTTTCCGGAAGGCTGGAGCCTCATTTAGTTCTCTATGTACATAATTATGTTTGGAGGATGGCTGTTGGCTTTTGTGAGCATGTTTTCAGGTGCTGTTAGGCGCTGGCTCTCCCTGGCTGGGCATGAACAGGCACCACAGGGTAGCAGTGCTGGGCCTCGAGTCCTGGTGGTGACTGCTCTAGTGACACCCTGCTGGGCTGGCCCCCTGGCTGTACGTGGAGCCCTGGCCCAGGGGGTGTTGTGTTGCCTTGGCTTCGTTGCTTTTGTGATGAGAAATTCAAACTGTGGCAGTGTATGGTGTGAGAGAAAATGTTACAGCCTGGCTTTTGGGGAAGGGTGTGGAGGAGGGCTGAGATCCTTGGTGCTCATGCGAGCAAAAGGACAACAAAGGAGAAAAGGGTCTATCTTTCTTTCTTTCTTTCTTTTTTTTTTTTCTTAAGTGATGCAGCTAATGCATTTTTGTCAGTTGGTGTTGATGTATTTGACATACCTGTTTTGGCCAAAACAGAGCTTTAATAATAGACACACTTTCTGCCTGAAGGTTGCTGTGCTTATATAAAGCTGTTGCTGAGTTTCCAGTGGTGATGCAGCCTCTTGGCATAACATAAGATCTGACTGGGTATTGGAAATCTAATGCATTTAGGTACCTGTCTGCCATCACAGATGGTATCACCTGGCTCTTTGGTGTGTACAAGTGACCAGCTCAGCCTTGGTGTAAAGCCCTGTGTTGGTGAGAGGGATGCTCCTTGGGGTGCTGTGGCAGGATATGAGGTGTCCTGCCCCAGAGGACACCCCTGCTGACCCCCTTCCCTGTGTGGATTCAGTAAGTACCTGTGGTACTTAGCAGCAGCAGGGCCGTTAGCCCAAATGTTCTGGCTAAACTCCAGCCTGCTGAATTGCATTTTGCCCTTTCACCAATATATTCCTGATGAAAATTCAGGTGTAGAAAATCTTCCTCTCCTAAATGGCGTTTAGTGCTGGAGATGAAATCCCATTTATTTAGGAACCTGAAACTGGGTTTAGGGACGTAACACAAAATGGCGCCTTCAAAACATGTGCCCAGAGTCCTCCTGAGCAGCCCCAGGCTGCAGAATGTGGTTCTCTCACCCTTCTGCGAATTTCTCAGATTCCTTTATTAATAACAAACCTCTTAAAAATCTGTTTTAAGCTTATTACTTGCAGCAAATAAAAATACTTCACGCAAAAAGGAAACAGATGGTCCTGAATGTTGAAGATCTGTTTGAAATGTATTTTCAGCCCACTGTCTGGAACTTGTCTCGAGTTGTAAAGGAATCGAAGTTTAATTACAAGCTCTGCAATGCTAACACTGTAACCAGGGGATTCTCTCATACTGGCTTTGCGTATCTGGGTAATTAATTATTTTATGCTATTCACATTCTTGTTAGAGGAAAATATGCGTTTGTTAGAAGAAAAATAAATCCAGGGTTGGGGGCTTCCCCTCTGGGACTAGATTGTTCTATGTTTGAGTTGAGGAGTTCTGCAGTTAAACTGGAGCAGACAGGATTTGCACTATCTGAGCTGACCTGGCATCCTACCAGTAGATGGTTCCTACCGACTTCGCACTTACGTTTTGGAGCAGAAGCTGGGTGGTGGTGCGAAGAGGCTCAGCCTGCAGCTTTTCCCTTGTGCTGTATGCTGCAGGACCAGCTCTGGTAGCCTGTGGTGTCTGAGTAATTCTCATTTCTCTGAACTTCAAGCTGTATTTGGGAAAGTGCAGGCTTTAAGCAGAAGCAATGGTTATGGTTTTTCTTCCACAGGGACACCTCAGGAGGTTAATGCTGTCTGTGTTATTCAGACTCCTCAGTTCCTGCCGGCACATCATCTGGTTTTCAGAGTCATTGTCCTGATTCCAGCTGAAACCCAATATGGTTCTGTTAAAAAAATAAATAAACAACACAAACCAACCATACTCACACAAAAACCCATGTAGCTGTTGTCATCTAGACCTTGGGGACAGCATCCATGGGGGACCTTAGCCCATTTCTTAAAATAAGAATATTAAAAAGGTTGCCACCAAATTATTTTGGTCAGGAGACAACTCATGAATCTGACTTCTTGACATGTGAAAGGATTGCAAGCAACTGGCAAGTGGGTTGTGTGAGTGATGCTGCTGCTCCTTACAGCCAGGCTGCTGTACGCTCACACCGAGTGTTTGGTGACCTGGGGTGGTGATGCTTTTCTGCCAGGTTGTAGGCAGCCTTTGTAGTGGTAAAACAGCGGAGGGTGAATAACAGGCATCTGTATGAAGCTTTAAATGTATCATTTAAGGAATTACAGACAGCTGAATTTATATTTGCAAAACATCAGTGACTGGTAGGCAAACACCTATAACTAAAAAAAAAAAAGTTGTAGATTAATGGGTTTTACTTTAGAAATTAATGACTTATGTGTAGAATTTTTATGTAATGTATTTTTGTAGAAATCTTATTTTTGCCTAAAATCTAGGACTTGCTTTTTCTCACTTCCTCCCCTCATCCTTTCACAGGAAAAGTTGGAATAGCTATAAAAAGTGGGGGTCTATGGAGGAGGCATTCTCGTCTTCTTTCTTCTAAAGTTATGGAGAAAGAAAAGATCAAGCAAGGTTTCTGATCAAATTTTTCTACCAGCTTTGCTCCTTTAACTGAAAAATAATGAAAAGTGAACAGTACTTTAAAAAGTATCAAAATGAAATCTTTTGTTTCCTACATTCAGAATTTTCTCCCCTAAAAAGGTGACAAATTTCTAACCTTGAAAACATTAGAGGTTCCCCATGTCCCCAAGGGCCCTTCTTGCCTTCTCTTTCCCTCCCTGCCAAAAGTCGAGCCAGCTCTAGCATCGTACCCAAGTGATTGGTGAAAGATTTCTCAAGGCTGCTCTCTTTAGAAGAGGCGGTATTGCTGTTTTTTTTTTTGTTTGTTTGTTTGTTTCCTGCTTGTTTGTTTTTGCTTAGGACACAGAAATGCAAAATAAGCTAACATATCCTGTCTTATCCTCAAGGAAAAGTAAATCCAAACAAACTGGATGGCTTTGAGTTTCTGCCTTGCTGAGACCTTGAACTACTCTTACACATCTGCCCTTGGCTCACTGGGCTGCGCCCATGGGCAGGGCTGGGGCTGTGCTTGGGATGGGGGTCTGGTAGGTTCACTGGTGCCTCACTCCCACTGTGGAGTGGCTTTGCAGTTTGGCTTTTTGAGGGTTTTTAGCTTCTGCTGGAGGACCATGAAGCATTTTGCATCCTTAGTTATTCCAGCTGCGCTAGGGAAGGGAGAGGAGTGGTGTGACGCTGACGGGGGTTTGGCAGAGCCCTTGGCATGGTCTCCATGGTTAATGCGTTCCTTTTCCAGGGCTCATCCATGTTCTTCAGGGTTTTGCTCACCAAAACATGTGATTATTCCATTCGCAGCACAGGCACTCCTTGCATGTCCTTCTGCATCCATGTTTCACGTTTCTATTAATGTTTCCCTCTATTAATTTTCAAGTAACCATAAAATGTGGTCTTGGGAGGACTCTCAACTTCTAACAGTGGCTTCTGCTCTCCCCAGGAGTGTACAAAGCTGTGGGGCCAAGACTCCACAAGTCCAGGGCAGTGTGGAGGCTGGAGGAGACATTTCTTCTCTTCAAGCCACTGGGTAGGGTGTCAAGTCTTCTCTTGGCAAATACCTATCAAGCAAACTGATTCTGGCCGTTGTTCTTGCACTTCTTGCTGACCATGAGAGCCCAGCCCACCGGTGTGGAGGTGCAACAGCCTCCAGCCCTGCCTCTTCTCTGGTAACCGGGTTGCTCGCCTGACTGTTCAGCTTTCTGTGCACCTTGGCATGGTGCGGTGCTTTAACCTGCCTGCTAACTGTGACTCACAGTTGGAGCTGACAGATAACAAGTACTTGTGGAAAAACTCACCATCTGTCTCCCCCGAGGAGGCTCAGGATCCTGGAGCGGGAGTTTGGGGATGTCTGAGCCACTGCCGAGTGCCTGCCTGGGCAAATAAAGGCACTGGAGGCGGGGTGTCGGTGACAGAATTTCTTTGAGTTAAATTGGGTTTGACTGAGTCTGAAACTATACCGTCATCTGATGCCTGGTTTTGCACTTCCCGATTTCTTCATCAGAGAACACTTTTTGTAAGTGCTAAACTAGAAATCCATACAACTTGCTTCAGTAGAACTCAGAAAGTGTGTGTGTGTGTTTGTGTGTGTGTGTGTGTATATGTTTATATCTACATGTATAAAGTGCAAAATTTACAGGGAATAATTCTTACTCCTTCCAGTTTATCTGTAACATCTTGTCACAGTGCAGAACAACAGTTATTTCTGGAGTCCCAGGCCTGAAACTGGGCTCAGAGGTGCCTGGTGCAGTTCAGAGGCATGGGATGCACTGGGGACGTTGGAATGCCTTCTTGTGGAGAAGGAGTAGTAAGCTCCTTATGTGGTGGTTTTTAAAGTGTGAGCTTTGAAGGACATTTCCTTCAAGGTTCAAAGTTAAGCAATGATAAGTAATTGTATTACGGCTCTCAGCAATGTAAGTCTACAGCAAGCTGCAGTGCGAAGCCACAGCCCAGTCAGCTTTTTAGCTCTTAACAATATTTCAGTGTGCTTATTGTTCCAGAAGATGGATTTTCTCCTGCCTCCCAATCAACATGTAACCTGAAAACACACTTTGGACCTTCTCTGATGTAGATTAACGTACCAGGAATGGTATTTTATGAAAATACAGAAAATGAACCAAGAACACTTTTCTAATCACAAAAAATGCTGCTTTTGCTTTACGTGTCACCCACCCCTTGCCTGGTGGTATTTATGCTTACGTTTGGACGTGTGAGCTAGGAGCACACGTAGCAGTTTCCCTACTGACCGTGTTGCAGCCAGTTTCTTCCTGAACATGCAGCTTATTGTTCTCCAGATGTAATTAGACCAAGTGTTATGACAGTTGGTAGGATTACAGCACTTTGATAAATGACTTGTTTCTTAGAAAGGAAGGTTTGTGAAAACAAGACCATTCATCTCATTTCTCGTTCATTTCCTCTGCCCAACTTTCTTCTTGAAAATGTACACGTGGAATTAGATGTGTCCTCAAGGAGAGATTGGGGTGTTTCCCGCCGCCTGTGGCTGTGTCCCGCTGAGTGTCAGCCCTGCATTTGAGCATATCAGCTCTTCTCCTCGATTGGGTGTTGGTTACAAACTTGCTAAGAGTGCTCTCATCAGCTTCTGCTTGTCTCCAATAAAGGTATGGAAGAGGACAGGTTTCAGTACAGACCCCTGTAGTACCCTGCTTGACAGGGGCTTCCAGGTGCTCAGTAACTCCTACCCCCGAGCCTGACCATCCAACTGGCTTCTTACCCATCTAGTTGCTATCCAGACTGGCATCCAGACTGTGGCTTGAGTTGTATAAAAGATTGTGGGAGATGGTGTTGAAAGGGAGAAGTTGTGAAAGTCAAGGTAAATGACATCCACAGCTCCAGTCATTCTTCCAGAGCAGGCAGCTGGGTTGGTTAGGCACAATTTGCCACATCTGCAGTGAGTGGTTCCAGTTGCTGCCTTCAAGCCCGGTCCAAGAGGAGCCGTTCCATGACGTTCTCACCAACCAAGGCAAAGCTGGCTGTCCCCACACTCTCTTCGTGACCTTTTCTGAAGCCGGGTGCCATGCTTGTTTTTCTCTGGTCATTGGGATCTCCCTCAGTCATGACAACATCTCTAAGATGACAAGAGTGGCCTAGCTGTGACATCAGCCTATTTTCTTGGCACCTGTGAGGAACCTGTACTATGCATCGAGGGAAAAGGTTTTGTCTTTAAGCACAAAGTCACCTTCTACAAGGTTTTGATGACCGATTCTTAATTGTTAACGTAGGTATTTCTGGCTATGCTGAAGCTGTAGTGCGGTTGCAAGGTCGTTTGGATACAGCTGCTTTTCCAAGTTGGTTGGAGCTGAGCAGGAGGGCTTCCCTGTGAAGTTCTACACACTGGGTTGATCATTTATCTATTTTCTGAGTAATTTGTGTGTCAGAGCTCAAGACAGTAGCTTTCCAGAGGCTTGAACAATGGTGACTATCCATTCCACTTTACAGCATATTTTTTAATCTGAAATTGGGTTTTAGGCTTTCCCCTGTTGAGCTGTGTGACTGATCTTAAAAGCTTCTTGATGTATTACCCAGGCCTATTAGATTCTGCTAGACCTCTCCATCACCACGAATTGATTTCCCCCTCTACCCCTCCTTAATGCTTGAACTCAGAAGGCCCTTAGGGCTTCGGGCTTAATTAAAAATTAAATTTACAGATCATTTCTCAAATCATCCCTTAAGCAGCCAGTAATAATGATCACTTCTGAGTGGTGTGTGTCACTGTCATTTTAATGTGCCATGTTGTAAATAGTAACGTGTCCCCTCTGTGAACCCTGCGCGGAGCAAGCTGCCCTCTGATGCTCTCTGGTTGTTTATAAGATGAACATTGGTGTGCTTGGAGTCTGGGGGATCTGTTACAATCTCCATCCTCGGTCTGGCAGAACGTGCTCCTTAGACCTGCTCATGCCACTGGTTTCTTGTCCTGTGTTTAGGAACACTTCTTTTTGTTTTGAAAACTATTTTCATCTCACCCCATTGTTTCCCGATATTTTTCTCCTACTCACTAAGATACTCAGCTTCTTAAAATTCTTGTCTTTCCAGTTGAAAGGAAATTCATGTTTTATGAAGGGAGTCGGAAAAGCTGCCAATCCAAACTGGTACAAAAGGTTCCTGCTGTGATGCTTCGTGGTAAACACGGCGCTGCGAGGCTGTCAGGTACTTCAGTGTTACAGGTGGCTGAGTTCATTGCAAACAGGTCACCCAACACCAAGCTCCCTCTTATGAGAGTTCTTTATAAGCCAATCCACTAATGGCGCTGTTTGTAAGCCTTTATTGCATAATTTGCTTGCATTTATTTAATCTGTGAGGAATCTGCCAAGAGCTTTCTCTGATTATTTGCTATTCATGCTATGCAATTGATCGCATAAAGTGGTTGCTCTATCTGCCTTTTTCCTTTAGTTTGTATGTTTTGAAATAGAGAATTAACATTAATGAGTGGTGAATGCTTTTGCTGATGCACAAGCCTCTTTGTCCTCATGCAGCATAGGTGTTTGTACGAAGCTGCTTCCAGGCATTTGAGCGATAGCACACGAGTGGTTCCTGCTCCACTGTAGGCTCACATAAATGAGACATTCAGGGGCTGGATCTTCGTGTTTGCTTTTTCACTAGATAAGTGTGTTTCCCTTTGTATATTTACTTATCCTCTCAATTCCATGTTGCATTTATTTTTGTTTACTTTATCTTTTCTAATCTTTTTCATCCATCATTCTGAAAGGCACGTACCGTAATATTGTTTACTCCAACTTTTGAGTTAAACATGTCTTTACCTATCCCAACCTCAGTAATATTACTTGAGTCTGGAAAAAGCTTGTGCCTGTGGTTCTTGATTTACCCAACTCAGATGTCTGTGTTCCTCCAGCATTTCAGGAAGCTGTCTGTGCTGGGGCATGCCTTTTGAGCTGGTGTCAGTGGACGTGTCCAACAGCATCAGCCCCAGTAAGGGCCACGTTGTGTTGGTCTGATCCGTGGCTCAAGTGTGCTGCTCTGTCTTCTGCCTCCAAGTACTGCTCTGTTCTATTTTCAGCTAGTTTTTTATTCATTTAACTCTTAAAAGAAGGGTTGATTGGAAGGCTGTCTTGGGGAGGATTTAGCCTAGAGAGAGTTTTCCAGATTGGCTGCACCAATGTTGAATTAGAATGGGGATGAGCACTTAACAGCTCTGCAAGTGGTCTCTGAGCTGAAGCCCTGCAGTGATGGTGAAGAACAGGTTCAAGAAAAAAAACCCTTTTTGCCGGAGTTGTGAGTAGGTTACTAATTGTTTGAATTACTCCAGCAAAAGCCCCTTGTACTCCAAGAAGCATCACTGAAGGATAAGCTAGCAACAGTGCCCCAGCTGAGCTGCTGAACCATCAACCAGAGCTCCTGAAGAGATGCTGCCTGTTTGAGCCTGCGTGAAACAGCTGTTTGGCTGTGGCGTCAAAGGAGAGGCAATCCTCCAGGTTCTGGGGTGGGGTGGTAGGGGGGCAGTTAATGCTGTCTAGGGTATTTCGTAACAGCTGTTGGGTGCAGTCAGAGCAGCTTTAAAGCAGCAGCTTGCATCTGCTGGGATTTACAGAACCCTAAAATGTTCCCAGTGGAAGTTTGGGCTCCTGCCTGAAGCAAGGAGGTCTTTTACTACCCCCTGGAAACAGCCCAGGGACACTCCTCTCTGCTGACCACGGTTGGTCTGAGCAATGCACAGCTCCTGATCCTGGTGCTGCTGGGGCTGAGGGGATGTGGTGGGGCACTAGGTGAGTGCTGTCCCACAGCCAGGGGTTGCTGAAGCTCCTCTGCCAGGTCATCCTGAAGGGACAGAGCTGAGAAGCGATGGAGTAGCACGAGGACAAAGAAAAATGTTTGTGGTTCCTGTCTCAGATATACTATTGATATCCTGTACTACAGAGCAGCATCTCAGTGCTCAGCCCCTGCAGTGGTGTGGGGTTTGACTAAGAGGCACGGTGTCATTAATCTTCTGTTGGTGATTAGCTTTTTTTCTCCTTTTTTTTAATTTCCTTTCTGGATGTGCAGGACAAACTGTTAGTGCTTCCAGCCACAGCAGTACTTGTCTAACCATGTGCCATGGCTGTACCTGTGTCAGGCTCCTGATGAGCATGTGGGCAGGCGACCTCGGGGCTTTCTTGCAGCTCACGCTGTCATAAGGGATAGAGTTGGAGGCATCTCTTGCATCATTGGCTTGTTTTTCCCTGTTCTCTCCCTTTTCCCCCACTTATGAATGCGAGTGCATGAAAAGTAATGTCTCCTGATCCCAGCAAACTCCGGGGGGTCATGAATTAATAGCAAAGGTTATTGGGGTGGCAACTTAGTTGATGCAGTGTTGTTTGAACTTGCTCGTTTGATGTTGCCTGTGGAAGGCAGGAGAGCAGCGTCCCTGCAGCTGCCCTCACCCGAGGCAGGCTGAGCATGTCCGCAGGCTCTGCTTTTCATTCTTTATTTTTCCCAGGTGGCTCAGGCCAGCACTGCCCATGGATTGCCTTCGCTGACCCCTCTAGCATCTTGCCAGGGATGGATCCGTATCACGGGGCTGCCGTTTGCAGCAGTGCCCACCAACCCCACCACGCTGTGCTTGGTGCAAGTGTGAGGTGGAGGAAAAGCCCTGCTGTGGGCAGTCTGCCTGCCCCCGGCCCGGAGAGGCAAGGGCCTCTGCTGGACTTGGCTGTGTGGCCTTAAATAGCAGCCCGGCTATCGGTGCTCTCCAGATGTGTGTTATTTCCTAGAGTGCTGGCGTGTGGCGGAACAGCCCAGAAACATCTGATTGCCTGCAAAAGAGAGAAACTATAGATTGTAAGTGCTCTGGAACTATCCGAAAGTAAATTTGGTCTGTGTAACTGCAGAAGATTATTGAATGCATCTAGAAATGATACCTTTGAGGCTCCCGTGTTACCTTGACTGAACATTTCTTGGGTGTCCTGGGCCTGGTTCAGCCCAAAGGGCACTTGTACACAGCTAAAGTGCCATCAGTTCAAAATTGCATTGCACCTGAGATGTCCTCCCTCTTGCTCTGCCTTGTAAGATCCTCATTTCTCCTCATTTGATGTGAACTGACCAAAATGTGATTGGCAACCAAGCTCTGAAGCTAGGCGAGTTTCCCTGGGAAAACGTCCCAGTCCCCCCAGGACTGATGGTCGGGCAGCCCTGCTCTGTCAGCAGCCTCTGCTCAGGTGGGCTGGAGGCGCTTTGCAGGGAAGCAGGAAAGAAGCTGGTAGTGTGAAACCACAGAAATGCAAAGAAACGAACGTGTGTGTGTATAGTTAACAAACAGAACTAAACTTTATTTTCTTCTGCCTTCTAACGCGTCTCCTGTCGATCCACATGCCACCAGTCCCACTTGGAAACCCAGTTCCAACTGTTATAGTTGTGTAAATGTGGTTGTTTGATGTAGCTGTTTAGGAGAAAACATTGAAGTAGCCCCTGTAACATGCTGCCGTGCTCTGTGTCCCGTGCCCCTCGGCTCTGCTGGAGCAAGATAAGCGAAGCCGCCCCTTCATGCTGCCGGCAGAGCTCAGGCGGCCGTCCCAGGGGACTGTGTCGCCAGCAGCAGCTTGTGCTTGTCCCACTGAGCCTCGTGTCTCTCATCCAAGCTTGTTTTCTTCCTACTGACTTTAAGTAAATTAGCTTCTACTCTTTTTCCTTCATCCCTTGGAGAGAGAAAAAAAAAGAAAAGAGGAAAGAAAGGATAAGAACTAGCTTAGAAACTGTTGAATGTGCGAATGCAATTTCTCAGCAGAGTTTTTCTTGCTGTTCTGCCTGCTGTAGCGGCATGGTGCTCCCAACAGCCCCTCTGGGTATGGGGCAGTCCTCCCTCTGCTGAGAAGAGGGTCAGGTCCTACCTGAAATTGCAGGGAGGTGCAGCCAAATCCTAGTGCAGCAGGTGGGGGAAGTGTCTCTGGTTTTCTCTGTTTTTATCTAATGCCACTGGTGGCTTGGTTATTGCTCAGCCACAGCAACGTTGCTGCTTGATTTATACAGCTTCGGTCTTTCTTGCTCCTGTGCAGCTTGAGTGCAGCCGTCACAAAAGCCATCTGCAGCTTGTGCCTTTATTTCTTGGGTTTCTAGGCTGGCAGATGGCATGGACAAAAAAAGAGCCTTCCTCTGTCTAAATTAAGCAATAACACATCAACTTCCAATCACATTCTTCTTATCACCTCGTGATCACGCTTCCCTGAAATCCCTGCTTCCAGAGCTAAGCATGACGGATGCTTCTCAGCCTTACGGTTTGCGTCTGCAAGAAGTCTCCGTGCTACCAGCCCTGAAAGAATATTTCAAGAAACTGCACACCTGTCCTTGCCTCCCACCTCCTGGTTTGCAGCAGCTCTGCTCAGCCAGCCATTTGTTGCTGCTGAAATAAAATACTGGCAGATCGCTGCTTGGGGTAGGGGCTGGAGCTGACGTGCTGCTGGCTGAACGGGTTCGCTCCCCTTCGGTGTAAGTTTGGGGAGCACTGCAGTTCTGAAATCTCATTTTACAGGTTTTCTATCTTGTCTATAAAAAGACAAAATGTGACTCTGTTCAGTTAGGGATTTCTTTTCTTTTGACCTGCCGGTTTATTACGGTTTCCTTGTTTGGCCTAATTAAAGCACTGCATGTAGCAGCTTGTTAGTCTGAGCTCCGTCCCTGCATCGCTCCGGGTCGTGCATCTTCGCTGATCGCTTTAGCAGCAAGAGTGGCCCTGGGCGAATAATTTGTAGCAAATCACTTGACTGACTGAACATCGCCTCCTTTCTTGGTTTATGAATTGTCTGTGGCAGAATTGTTGTTTTCCCAGGCTTGTTACTGTAATGATTTCCCAGCTAATTCCTGCAAATAATTTTTGGGCTGGGGTTTCTCAACCAGGGTTCCTTGTGACTCGGTGTTCCCCAGTCAAGCTGCTCCAGCTGGACCTGGAATTTACATAAGATGCTTCTGTTTCTATTAAATGAGTGCAACCAACTTCAACGTTAAAATTTAATGCATAAATTCTTGGGTGTTGTAGGTGTTTTAGTCCTTCCAGTTTACTAAATGTTTGCATGTGGAAGTTGAACAATAGAAACTAATTACATGAAAATGTCTCTTATTCCTGGCTATTTTGTGTAGTATACTTTTTTTATGATGTTCCCTTAGTTCCCACCTGTCCCCAGCTGCTTCTGCCTGCCTTCATCAGCTTGGGCCACTCCATGCCTCCCAGCGAGATGGCATCTTGCCCCCAGAGGAGGCGTTTCCTGTGCAGGAGGGAATTACGTCACTGTGTAAGTGAAGACAAGCGCTTCGTTAGCTCTGCACGATGCTCTAATGGAAAAACATGCTGGCTATTTTCTGCTCTTTCCTCAAAAGTTGATATGCTGGGAAATTGTAAGCAAGTAGTGACAGGTGACTCATTTATTTTTGTCAGCTTAGCAACAAAGGCTGCCCTTTGCCACCGCGTTGGTTTGTTATGGCAGTGTGTTGGCTGATACTGAAACTCATCAGGATTTTTAATATATCTTACTCATACAGCATCATGGCTGTGCAACTACATTCCTCTTTTTTTTTTTTTTTTTTTTTTTTCTTCTAAAATGATTTCATTTCTAGCTTCTTCCCATTACTTCCTTAATCTTCTACATCTACAGGCATGTGCACACTGCTTTCCTGAGGTACTTCTGCTAGCCTAAGGGTAGCAGTTTTGAGGCTCATTGGATCATTACTGCCTTCTTCCTCCTTTTACAACCCGAAGTGGAAGGGGAAATGGGAGAGGAATAGTGATAAGTTTTTTTTATTTTTATTTCTTTTCTGGAAGATGTGATATGCCATTGCCAGAAATGATTGGGAGTGACGTGCCAGCAAGCTGCTGAACGTGTCAGTTAGCAAATACTGTCAAAGTTAGGAAATGCCTGGAGCAGTGACAACACCGAGCCCTGTGCCATCCTGCCCAGGCTGGTGTGAACCCAACCAGCCTGAGCAGTGCCATGGGAAGCAGGGAGCTCAGCGTGGGCATCCCCTGTGTCATCGCCCACCTGCAGGGGAGACCGGAGCTGTGCTGGTGGAGGGATGCCTGGGAACAGGTCCAGCTCTGCTCTTAGAGGGGCTGGAAAAGTGTTTGTTTGGTTTTAATTACATTGCATATGCATCCCCCACGTAACTTGCTGCTCCCGTAGCATAAGTGAAAATCATTCTCTTGACCTTCTGCTGCTGTCACCTAACACTGGGTTGAGCCCGGGGGCAGCAGGACTTGCCAGGACCACCTGACAGTCAGTCCAGAGCTCACTGGGTGTTTGACCATGAGCAGTGACACCATGATGGAGGTGCTTCCCACAGCTCTTCTCACTGCTGGAGGTGGAGGTGGGTAGCACGCTGCCCACCCAGAACAAGCCGCTTGTCTCCTCATTCACACTGGTGAAGCAACAGTTACTCCTCCAGATGGGCTTTGCTCTGCTGGTGGCTTCACTGAGCTGTGCTGAATATGGTCCAAAGTTTCTGGGTGTCCCTTGAGCTGGAAGAGGTAACTCACTGCCCTGCCTCCTGCTGCGTAGCACGTCGTGTGGCCAAAGCTCTGCTCATCTCTGGTCTGACAGGATCACTTGTTAGAGTTTCTTGTCGCTGCCTGGCAGCTGCTTATGGTTGTGGTATGGAAAAAGCCAGGGGACTTGGCAGGCATCACTTTGTGCTCGTCTCTGTATTTTGAGCATGTTAATGTGAACAAGCACAGCAGTGGTCTTGGAGGGTATTGGTTGTGCGTTTTCCTTGCATGTTGTTGTTTGCACATTGGTTGTGCGTTTTCCTTATCCTCTTCATTTTTCAGTGAAGAGGATAAGGAAATACTTCTGTGGCCTTTGACCTTCACATAGCTAAAAGCTGCTGGATCCCTTACTTATTTTCAGCAAAGGTTCTGGGAACTTTCTTTCCCTAAATGTTACCAACGCTTACATTGAAACATGTTTTTATAGCACATTTCTAGACCCTCTAGCTTCAACAAAGCATTGAATAGTTCACGGATGGCGCCACTGCAATTATCTGTCCTCCATGCATTCCTCTTAGCTTTCCGACGCAAACCCCGTGTTAACCATACATCATTATTAGAGTGACTCCATAACACTAATTGACATGGAATGAGATTCAGAGCAGGAAACAGACAGGCTCTAGCATTCACTATGAACAGACTGCAAATTAGTGTTACTGCTGTAAAGGTTAACTGAAATTGAAAACTGTTCTCTTACTACCATGTAAGCTGAATGTTTCCTTTTTGGGGGGAAATAGCCATGATTGGTGCCTAAATAGCAGAGGGGATACAAAGAGAAGGAGAGCAGCTCACCTTGAGGAAATCTCATAGCAATGCGTCACTGCTGTACAGTGCCATGCCCAGAGAAGCTGTGGCTGTCCCAACCCTGGAAGTGTTCAGGGCCAGGCTGGATGGGGCTGTGGGCAGCCTGGGCTGGTGAGACGTGTCCCTGCCCCTGGCAGGGGGTTGGAACTGCGTGGTCTTTAAGGTGCCTGCCAGCCCAAACCTTTCTGTGGTTCTGAGACTTTGGACATGCTAAGGAGCGTGTGCTGGTTGGATCAGATTAGACCCCCTGTCCTACTGATGGGGATTTCCTTATTTCAGCACTGCGTGCCTACTTGGTGTCTGCCCAAAAAGGTACACAAGGCTGGATGTGCTATGTGTCTGCAGTCAGGTCAGTCTGGGGAGGGAGGTACTTCTATTTCTTAATTTTAAGCCAAAGATTTATATGACTGAAAGAAAAATATGGAATGGATCTTGACTTCGCAATCTTTATAAAGGTCCTTCTCCCTTTTTCTGATACTCCTCTTGTGTTAAACATTTACAGTAAACACAAGAAGCACTTGTTCAACACTTGTGCTCCCTGAGAATACTAAATTTTGGGTTAGGATTAAGAAGTACTGAATGTTTGGTAGTGAAAGCAGACCATAGCAGAATCATCTTCATTATTCAGACTTTCTCATGTGATAATATGGCAATCTTCCCCATGATTATACTACTAGAATTATTTGAAACCTTTTTCCCTTAGTAGCAGTCCACGACAATCCCCCCAAAATCAACTGAAGGATTAGCAATATACGTAAGAGCCAATCAAATAGTTATTCCATGACAGAGATGTTCATTAGCTTATGTACATTAGATTTTTCTTGCAGAAGCACTAATAATGAGGAAATACCACCTGCTTGTTTTAAATGCACCGGGGGATTTTCCCAGAGCACTTCTGTCCTCTTGCCCCTGCGCTTCCCAGTGGCTGCAGCAGCGAGCACCTTGTCCCTACCCGGCAATGCCGTGTTCCAGCCGCAAGGTGAATTCCCCCATGGCATGGGGTGTTTCTGATGACACACGCACAGAGCCAGTAAGACCCGATAATATATTGCTTATTAGGATGCATGAAGATGCTGGAGGATGTCCGGCCACACTTTTTTGCTTACGAGGATGTTCAGACAGAGCAGTGGAAAAGCTGAGTGGACACTTCATTAATGACTATGTACTTGTGAGAGCAGACTTAGGAAAGCAGAGAAGTGCTGTGCAAATGGTTCATTAATTTTGCTTTAAATGATCCAGAGGGTAGGAAACTGACTATTGGTGACTAAAATAATTTGACCAGGAGAAACATGAACGCAGAAAAACCTTTTCACCTTATATGAAAAAGGTACATGCATTAGAAAGATCAGCAGAAATGCTGCCACTCCCCAGGAACCTTTCATTTTTTCTTTCTGCAGGCTCCTAGCTTGCCCATCAGTTGATGCAATGTAGCAGGAGCCCTTCAGAGGTTTGACCCCACTTGGTGAAATGAACCAAATCTGTTTTGCTCGCTGACGAATTACACTGCTGCAGAAAGAAGGTATGAGTCCTGGAGCAATGAAAAGTTCTGCTTTTTTTCCTCCTTTCTGCAGAAGGTGGTACGTGGAAGTCAAAGCATGGTGTGAATTCCTTTCAGGTTAAATTCCTGTTTCTGTCATGTTCTTTAGTAGGAAGTTTTCTAAGGTATTGAGCTCAACATGAATGTGGCCAAATTCTATCATCATTTAACTTGACAATAAAATACATTTTTGTTTATAACTTTGAATTTAAAGTTAATTCTGCATCACCTGCAGAAAACATAAGAAATGTGTTGTCTGCTTCCCAGCCCACTAGGTAGGTGTCATGTCCAAGAATGCTCTCAGGGTAGTAATTTCCAGCTCAGAAATACATACAAAATAACGTGTAGCCTCTTTTTCTGCCAGAAAAAAAATAAAAAAATAAAAAAAATACAGTATGTTTCACTTCATTTTTTTCATTTTTGTCTTCCTTAATATGCATGTTATCACACCAATTAAATAATTTCTTAGTTAAAAAAAATCACTTATAGATAGTTTCTCCTGAGCTAAAGCATTTTTTTCTGTGTGCAAGTGCCTATCTGCACTGTAATCAGCTTGTCTTTGAAGAGCTGTATTTAATCTAACACGATTTCATCCTATGGCTTGCTATCGGCAGGCTGTGTTGTGTGCTGCGTCCCTGCAATTAGGCTACCAGGAAATGTGAAAATAACATAAATATTCAGTGATGAATTTAGGACTGACTTGTTCCAAAATACTGATACTGAATTTCAAAACTGTGAAATGAATGGTTCCCAGGGTCTGACGTTTCCCTAACACCCAGAACATATGTTTTGGTTTAATTCCGAATATCGTTTTTCATTATCAGCAGCTCCCTGGTGTGGGAAGCACCGACTGGGTGAGCACCTAGAGCTTATTAGGGCACTGTCACCAGTACAAGGCTCCCCCGCATCAGGATTTTAATGTCTCTGAAATTCCCCCGGACACCTACACCTTTCTGAAGGCCTAATCCTGACCTGTTTCCAGCTGCGGAGAAAGAAGGCTTTAGTGGCCTTTGTAAATAACTTCATTTGTATTGCGATTGCTTTTAGAAACCCTCCTTATGGACAAAACCTAACTGTGATGCTCTGGAAACAACAAGGAGCCAGCAGTGCTGCCCCCAGCCTCGCAGCCCTCCCCCTGGGCTACTGCACTTTGGGCACAGAAACAATACCAAATACCTTTGGCCCTAAAAAATAATAATAAAGTATTCTAGTTTGGGTGCAGTTTTGCACTGAGACATTTTTAACTGAGGGTGAAATATGTTGTCCTTCAGAAGATGGTTTTGTTTACCTCAATCAGTGCTAAAATATTCATTAAAGACATCAGAACTGCTTTTGTATTATGCAAAGAAACTTTGTATTTAGTGTTGTCGGTATGTGTTTGGCATATGAATGTATAATGTTGTTAATGCTCAGACACTGCAAATAGTTGCTTTAAAAAAGGATCCCAATGACTTTCTAAAATGTGTATTTGATTTAAAAAAAAAAAAATAAGCTGAGGATTATACCAGCCCTCTGGATAATTTTCATATGAAAGACTGTGGACAAAATCTTTTCTCCCAGGGCTTTTCATAAGGGCTAAATTAATTTAAATAGAAAATGTGAGATGTAACAAACAAAATAACAAAAACAAAAGAAAAACACCTTCCCCCCCACCTTTCCACTAGTTCTGTCATTGCTTTCTTGTACAAAGGACCTCCCAGCTGGGCTGGTTCTCCCTCAGTGTGCTCTGAAGGAAATACCCACATTGTAGTCTTCCAATACAGTCTTGTCATGCTGGTGGCATTAGTCAAATTTTCCACTGAAGCAAATGCAAAATGTTCTGCAAATTTCACAGAAATGGTTTATAATCCTCAGCCTAAGAAGCTGGGGAATTCCAAATTAAAATTGGCTTTGGACATGCATGTCAGTAAATGAGGTGGTTAGAGGCACCAGCACCCAGTGCTTGCGTCCTCCTGGCAGTATGTTGTTACTTTGAGCTTTTGTAGCAGAAAATACCTCATCAGATTACAGCAGATTATTATTATTATTTTTTAATGGGCTATCATGAAGTTTCAGGAAGTTTGCATCAGTTCTCTTGTCAGGACATAAAAGCAAGATTCAGGAATAAATACAAACTATTTGGGCATAGGTAGAGATGAACTTGCCTTCTTTAACAAAACTACAGTCAGGTATGGAGTAACCAAGTGTAACTGCATCTTGGTAATCTGCTTTGGCTCATTGTACTAAAGAGAAGAAAAGAGCAATGCTTTTGCAACTTAGAACAGTATTGAACGATTTCAGAAAGAGGACTAAAGAAGAGAGGACTTGATACCACTTAATAAGGCCATTCTAAATCAAAATGTTGTTTTTCCCTTGGAATTATTCCATTCCAGTTCTCTGATTTGAGCTTTTGTATTCTTCTATTAGAGATTTAGCTGCTAATAGGATTCTTGAGGTGAAACAGTGGTAAATTTCTATTTTTATTCATCAAGTAGCCTGAGCACATTCTTCTGCTTTTTGTCATCTTCTGCATAGCTCCATGCAGCTGAGTGCTTTCCTATTCCCCCAACTGCTGTAACTCAGTGTGATGACTTTAAATAATGGGAAGAAATAAAAAATGATGGAGTTAAGCATATTGGAGTGGAAATAATGTGAAAAATATTATTCAGAGTAGATACAGATCTTAGTTCTAATTTCACCTGTCCATTGCTACATTAAAAAAATGTTCCTTTTATGGCCCAAATCAACAAAATGTCAAACTCCTGATGGGAAATGACCTCACTATCGCCTGAGAATAAGTCAGTGCTGGTCCTGTCCATATATCTCACTAAATAAAATATCCCTTAATGCATCTGTTATGTGAGGATGTTTAAACGTGCTTGATAGCATTTAGTTTTCATTGCTACAGCGTGAAGTTAGAGCTCTGAGTGGTCGGAGAGGACTCTGAGGTGTGAATGGGTAGTAGCAGAAGGCGGCTGGAGGCTCTGCTGCAGTGACCTGTGTGCTGTTGGTGTTACAGGGGAAGGAAGGTTGATTCCTTGCTGCAAGTCTGCAGGTACCTTCCCTGCTTGGGTCATTGAGGCATGTGTGTGCGTATGGGGTTTGTTCTGGCGTTTTTGCAGATGGACAAATGGGCATAAGGTGCCACAGCAGCCTGATGATAGGTCTCGATGAACCTTCTTCATCTTCCACATCTATGTATTGCATCTACTCTCTATACTGTTTTGTGGTCGGTTTGCTGCATGGTAAGCTGTGTTTTAAGATGTACTTGCCTGTGGCTGTGGACTGAGTGTGTGTGTGTGTGTGTGTGTGCTGGCAAGCTCAGCCAGACCTCGACCCAAAGAGGCAGGGATGGCAGAAAACGAGCCTCTGGGCAAGGGGTACTGCGTGCCCTGCCAGTGCTGCTTCATGTGAAAAGTGTGGCTGTGCCAGGTTAGAGGATTTTTTGTTCAATACCTGCATAAATCAGAGGACAAGGATGAATAGCTGTGATTTATGTTTCGCATTGCTGTAGTCCTGATGCTTTCTGCCGGAGAGGAGTGGCCAAAGCAGGTGATCCATCCAAAGAGGAATTGTGTGCTGCCTGCTGGACCGAGGCCAGGTGCAGCCCTTATCACATCACCTGCTGAAACTGGGAGCACAGCAGTGGTGATGGGCTGATTAACCGGGAGGGATGCTGGTCAGCCTGCTCCTCCAAGGGGTTGCTCTGTGACCGAAGGAAATCGTGGCTTGATCTATAAGACCATTAAAAAAGAAGTTTTCTTTTCATGTTGCCTGGGATGGCCTTTTTACTGGAGCCTTAATCTAAAGAAGTGCTGCTGCTAAGCAGGCTGCTTCCTGGTCCTCACCTGCATCGTCTGCACTCGCTGCCTGACCCTGCCTTTCCAGCACGTAGTGACTCTTTGGAAAAAATACCTCCATTAACAAGATGTGTGCTGGTGTTCTGGAAGTTTCTGCTGTAACCCTTCCTTTCACTGCTTGTTTTGTTGCTTAAATGAAGCTTCACGTTCACAGCAGCTCATAATCCCACAGCAGCACCAGTGTTTAACACAAAACCAGAGATGTCTTAAGGCTTTTTGCATGAACACAGCGCTGTGCGTTGCTGTTCTCCCCGTGTACACACAGCTTCTGACAGATTTTTGGAGTGGAAGTGAAGTGACATCCGTGTCTTTGGTGGACGTGCAAAGAGAGGAGTTAGTTATGTGTTTTTCTAGGTTCTTTATTTCCCAAGCTCTGCTTTTTGAACATTCAGGTGAACTCGTGTCTCTTTGAACATCCTTTTCCTTAGATTTCAGAGCGCTGCTGTGCTGGTTCTTCTTTATCTTCCTGCTCCATCAGAGCTCAGCGATGAAGCAGCAACGCTTCTGTGACAGCTGCTTACGTTGTCAAAGGAAACTTGTTCTGTTGTGCCTCAGCAGAAGGTTCCTGCACTGCACAATCCCTGATTTGCACTTTTTTAATCAGCTCTCAAAGTTCCTGGGGTGTCTTGGCCAACAGCAGTGTTATTTACAGCCTGCCTGCCTCAGGAGCAGGAGATAAAAGACTTCTTTTACACCCAGAAGTTGTATGTCTAAACAGAGCAGAAGATGTAATGAGCTTGATGCATTATAATGGGAGAAATGGGTTTCTTCTGCTCCTGACCTGAGTTTCTAATATGCCACAACAGACTATTAGCATGGCCTCAGTTGAAAATTAGGCTGAGAAAAGATGAGGGAAAAGACTCTGGTGCCTGTTTCTTCTTCTGGGGGCTCAAACCTGCTGAGCTGCAACCCTGTAATTGTCCTGAGACCAGGAATGTTGAAGGACCCTCAAAAAGGGAGGGGAACCGAGTGGGGACTGCCTCCCATAGTACAGCATCTCCACAGGCTGCTTGGCTGTCCCCTGTGTGTCAGGCATTTTAGTGGCAGAAGAGCAGAGCTTTTTGCTGAGTAAGTGGAAGTTCCTTATGATGTAGATGTGAAAGTATTAAATAAAGGCTTTTGACTTAGGGGAAAAAAACACAAAGGAAGCTGGTAGAAGGAAAGTATCATCAGTCTGTCTAGGATTTCTGCTAGAATAAGCAGGGAAATTATTAATTGGTGTTTTGGGAGAGGTAATAAAACTTCAACAACCAAAATTAAGTCCTTATCTCTTTGGCAACAGAAAGAGAAGACTACAGAGGTTATATTGGGAAATAATGTCCGTGTTCTCCAAATTCAAGTGGCTTCTGAGTGCAGGAACGTTTGCTAGCTCCAGTGCCGAAGTTGCCAGCAGGTATTTTGCACTTGTTAAATCCTCTTCCTTAACTGAAGGGTTGAGATAGATCACAGCAACAAAGCACATGTGTGGTATGTTCAGGAGAAGCCTAAACATTTTTTTTTTTAAGCTGTGATAGGTGAATGGTGATTTTTATGCTTTCACATGTAAATTCTGAGCTTTACTAAAAGCTCTAGAAAAACGCACATCCCTCTGCCATGCTTCTCTTCACCCTGGGTGTCTGCTTCCCCCCTCAGGGTGTTTAACAGGGGCATCCCCCTGCCCTTGCTGGCTTTTTGGTGGTACAGTTCCATGCACAGTAATGAATCGGGACCGTTGCTTAAGTTTTGGGTTTGGGAATTACAGCTTTGAATCTGCATTTCGTAGTGCAGGTCCCTCGTTAATGTGTATGTTGTGTTGCTGGCTTGGAGCATATCGCTGCTTCCCAACTCTTAGGCCTTCCGAGCTGTGATGTGGTGCTTGAGATTTTAGGCCATTTAGCTGCAGCACCTTGTGTAAGGGAGGATAGGTTTTTGTCACACAAGATGCGGGGTTTTTCCACCCGTGTTCCCAGGCGGTGTGTGCGTGCTCTGTGCAGGGCACAGCCTGCTAGCGCGCTCTGATCTGCTGGTTTGCTGCCTTCTGTCCTGGAGGGAACTGCGCTTCTGGAGAGCTAGGGTTATACAAAAATAATGTGCTTTGGGTGTCTGCAGTCAGGAAGACGTGATAGACCACGCTGTGATTATTACTAAGGCACCGGCTTGGAAGCTGGAGTACTCTTAGCTCCAGACAAAAATATTCAGCCGGAGGATTTCCTGTGGCTGCAGTGATGGATGCTGCAGGGGGAAAAATACCCTTCCAGCTCCTTCTCCAGTTACTTGAAAGAGAAGCGTAGAGAAAGAAACCTGGAAATGCTCCTAGAAAAGAAGTTTGAAGGACAGCTATTCTTTAATAGAAAAGTGGAGTGTAAATCACAGTAGGATGACAACCTGCCTCTGTCATTCCCCACCGATCCTCTTCCAGCAGAAGGGCTGTTGCAGTCAGCTGTCTGTCTCCGCAGCGTGTTCGGTGGAACTGTTTTCTGTGTAAAGTGAAAATGGGACACCCGTAATGTGGAGACATTCTGGCAGACAGGACATCAGGAAATGCATATGATGCTCTTGTAATGATGTTTTCTAGTGACTGCAGCTTTTGTCAAATGAGCACAGAAATCCATCAGTGGTAATATTCCACAAAAGCTCAAATACGGCCAAATGGCGAGGCAGTGGAACACATGTGCTGAATTGGCTGTAGCTTTGAGCTGAGCATTCAGTTTATCTGCTTTGGCAGAAGACAATGAATTTCTGATATCCTTATCTTTTTGTGATAGCTTTTCCTAGGCCATCCTTACTTCGCCTTTATGAGCCCTAGGGTGACTGCGAGAAACTGTTTGCTTCAAATGGCCCCTCTGCTGTGTGGTGCTGCTCTGGGCTCTGCCTTTGTGCAAGCGCTGCTGTGCCCGTTCCCATCCTCTTTGCATCCCCGGCACCGGGTTTTGTTCTCGTTAGGCAAGATGTGCCTGGTACGCGCTGCAGTCTGAGTCCTTCTCGTGTCTCCTATTGCCATGTGCCTAATGGCAGATAAGCAGTATGCAGCTTGTTATCTCAACAGAGAGCCAGAGCCTTGCTGTGGTTAGTGGAGCCACGATAATTGATATTAGCTGAGTCTGCAGCATCGTTACAAGCTTTTGGCTTGCCTAATGCTCTTCCCTAAAATTGAGCTGCTGCATCTGTGGGGGGTCGGCATGTTTTGCGGGGTGGTTGGAGCAGTTGGATCAGCACGAGGTGCTTCTCATCAGTTTGTAACTCTGGCCTCACTTCTTTAGCTGCTACTGTACCCTGGCACCAACTTTGTTGGCCTTGTAGGGGACGAACAGAATGAAATGGCAATTCTGGACTGCTCAGAGATAGGAAGTAGGAGCTGTGCTCGTGCCCTGAAAGTCTCTCCGGCTACCATCCGTTCACTAAGGCAACCCGTGGTGTTCTCCTAAAAGGAGTACGTTTCTGCCTTTCAACTGCAAACACATTTAGCATGATCTTTATATGGCAGCTCTCCATTATGAGGTTATTATTATTATTATTATTATGGAATAGTGAAGTTCTCTTGCATAGATTTGTTATGACTGCTCTAATTGGTCTGATTTACGATCTGGTTATTCTACTCTACTACTAGATCCCAAATTAATTAATGCTGCAGCATTGCTGGCTCATTAGCAATATTCCTTTGGCTCATCCCCCACAGAAGTGTATCATTAACCTCGGACGTGGTTTCTTTGTTGTTGTGACATCACTCGCTTGTCCTTCCCTCTCGGTGACTCAGTGCTGCTCCTTGACACCCAAAGAGCCACCTCAGCTGCCTTGCTTGCTGCATGCTTTCCTCATGGATTCCTGTGTGCTCTGTTCTGCTCGTTGGCTGGGCAGCACGACGTGCTGTTGCATCTTCCCTGAGCCTTCTGCCTTTGCTGCTTGTATGCAAGGCAGCACTCGGGGTGTCACTGCGGGAGCCGTTTGATTTATTTGCATGTGAGAGAGATGCATCTCATTGAGTTCTTCTGCTTTGGCAATAACTAGGTATCAATATATCAATTGTCAGGTCAAGCCTTCCAAATAACATCTGGCTGAGCTGCTGTTCTCTTATTTTTTTATTTGTTAATAAAGCAATTCTTCCTCATATCATCCTGCAAAGTGCTATTACTCAGAGGTTGTGTTTTTTTTTTGTGTTATGGCTCTGAGTCTCATTTTGAAACAAACCTCTAAGCCCCAGTTGTGATGGGATTGTCTGTCAGAGCTGCTGTTTATCAAACACGGCCTCGCTCCTCTGCAAAGCGTTCACCTATGCAGCACGTTGTGGCTTTGTGCTGTGTTACAGTGCTGCCACCTCAGATGCTTCGAGAGCCGCGTTGCTGCGCGTTCATCACCTGAGGCAGCTACAAGTCACCTGCTGGACGCTGGATATCACCTGAAGGTTTTACAGAACGTATCGTTTTAGATGGTTTTGACATTTCTGCCTGTGTTGGGTTACCTGAAGTGAGTGAACAGAAGATGTAGCAGATTTTCACCATCCTGTTTTTCGTTTGTAATTGCGTTGGGGTCCCACAGGTCTCCCACTCTTCATGCCCTACTCGTGACCAGTCCTGGACGCACGGAATGATTTGTGTGGTTACCCTGACATCAAGCAGAGGGTAGCTTTACCCACCGTCCTGCCTGCTTCTGGTTGTAGCAGGTGAAGTCCTTGGCTCAGAGGTTGATGCCACGTAGGTGCCGTTGGTCTCGGTGTGCGGGCACCGTAATGCTGGTGTCCTGCTCATGGGGCGTGTCCTTTAGGGATGCTGCTGAGGAGCAGCACCTAGGAATATAACGTTCATTCACGGCACTGCAAAACTGCAGCTAAGCTCCATAATAAGCACTTCAGCTCTCTGGGTAGAGGTCAAAAAGGAGGCTTTTCAACGCCAGCTATTCAACACCAATTAAAGTCATTAGCTAAAACTCACTAATTCTAGCTCCCTATTCATATTTAAGGTACAGACATGGATGATACAGGCATGACAAATTACAGGAATAGAAACAACCTGAAGGGCGCGTAGAGCAAAGGAAGAGTTGAATTTTGTTGGTTTTCTGTAGGATGCAAGTGTGACTTAGCTAAGGACTGTGACTGGACTGGAAACGTTCAAACTTCGAATTGGGATCGCAGCTTTCAGTTTCAGTGTATTTCTCTGAGAGGCTCACTGTTTTTCCAAGTGAAACTAGAGGTACCCCTCTACTCACCCAATTCATCACTTGGTACATGAGATCAAAGACTTCTCAGATTAATCCTTGCCTGGATCAAGTCACCTGCCATAGAGAACAGCAGCCAAATGAAGTGTGTGGTGATTTCTCTTCTGTTGGTGTAGTCTTGGCTGCTCATCCTTGAGTAGCTGAGAGCTTTAAGCAGCGCTTTTCCCTGTCATGTAATCAGACATCCATCTGAAGGGCTGGGAGACGTCCTTCAGACGTGGCCGGTTAGGTGTTCCTATCACTTGGCCACCATCCTGCAGCCCTTCCCAAAACCTCCAGCCAAGTCCCGCCTATGGATCTGGGATGGGCTGGCGAGCTTTAGACTGCAGCATTGCCAATGTTTTAGAGTTCACCACATGTCAGATAGGAGTCAAAAGGAAAGCATTAAAATTCCCCTAAATACATGTGACCTTGTCATCACGTTGTCATCTTCTTGACCTCTGTTTCACCAGTGTCTCTTATGTTTCAAGTCAAAGCCAAATTTTGAAGCCTCAGAATTTCCAAAGGACAGATTTTGCTCTTTCTCATCAGTTCTCTGCCTTGCACTGGAGACTTTTTCAGCACAAGGACACGATGGCTTGTGGTGGCATCCTGGGAAGAGAGGTCTGAACCTCTGTGAGTGGCCGTCAACAGGATTTGCTGAGCACAGTCGTGTAATCCCATGTTCTTCAACTGGACATTCAGTAAGGCAAAAATGATGCAGCAGCCTCCCTGGAGGAGTGGTGGGTGTGATCAAACATATTTTTACCATGGTACAACATCTGATGAGATGCCAAGAACATTGTTCCTTATCACTGTCAGCATCCAGTAAGAAAGATGGGCCTCAGACACTGAGAATAAAAAGCTGCAAACCAAAACCAGGGCAAGAAGTGGCAAGGTCCTCTCAGTGACGCTGCAGATGCTTGTATGGGTAATGGATACAAGGGACGGGGCAGAGGTCAGCATTTTGGTCATGGTGCTAATCAGATTTGCCCTATCAGATCTCCCGGGTAGCTGGGATCACCAGCCCTCCTTTGCACCATCTTCCTTTGCCTGTGTATTTTGTAAACCTCAGAATAACATTTCCCCACAACCACCAAACCAATAAAGAGGTCAGCCTTCCCGCAGACTGGAAGGTATTAATTGGAGTAGCAATTTAAAGCTGCTTGAAGCCTAGATCCTGGTCATTCCTTCTAAGCCTTGCATTTAGGATTATTTGAATTGATGTACATTTCTTTCTGAGAAGCTTCTTGCTACAGGCGCTGTATTGACATTGCCAGTGTCTGCAGCTTCTGCAACAAAGCAGGCACCTTCAGCAAAGGCTTTGGCAGGAAGAAGGCTCAGCCTGTTCGCAAGCCAGGCAGGGTCAGGAGCTGAAGCCAGATCTCAGGAGTGTGTTAACATTTCTTCTAATCACAAACCCTCTTTCCTTTCAGTGACTCAGTAGTACAGCCAAAATCACCACTGAAGTTTAACCAGTTCTTTTTATCAAGACTGGAACTGCATGTAGGGTTGTCATTCCAGAATGCACTGATGAGCTACACGAAGCCTGAAGGAAAAACAGATGTAGGAAAGTAATTCTTGATGCTAGAGATTCCAGCTTCATGCACGTGAACAAAGTATCTCTTAGTCTTTGTATTCCTGTAAGGGGAGATGCATGTGGGTGTATATGATAAATGGAGAGAAGGACATTAACGAGCCTTTAAAAACCAAAACAAAGCAGATGCCCCGTATGATGCAGTGTACGTGGCAGTCTGTAAGCAGTTTGTGACAGTTGTCTCTCAAAGCATTTCCCGGACTAGGATGGTAGATAATTTGGAAGCATATTATTTAATGGGAAGAAATAAAGGATATGACATCCAAAAGAGAAATTAATTCTGTAGAGCTTTAACTGGAGTGGAGCAAATTCTTGGGAATGTCTCCAGGTCAGTACAAGTCAAGCCAGATTTTGATGTAGCAATACCAAAATCTCAGCCTGTTCTCCTGCCAATTAGTTAATTGCAAGTACCCAGTATTATTGCTGTGGGAAGGTGGATGTGCGTTGCCCTCCTTTGTGAGCCTCTAGGAGCAGTGATTACAGCTGCCCCGGGAAATAAAGGGATCATGACATTCACTTGTATGCACTTGAATTGTGCCATTGTTGGGCCTTATGATGAGAAGCATGGCAAAACCTCTGCTTAATTAGAATTAGTTTCTTTACATGACATGGATAGTGAGGATCTGTAAGAAGACTTAGACAGAAACTATTTTTGTTTAAATAATTTCTCACTTCCTGCATTATTCAAGAATTTGGGCCTTCCGCAAAGCCCCTCCAGCATCCCCTGCCACAAACAAAGGCCCATCTGTGACCTGGTCACTGCATACAGCGAGAGACTTTTGTCCTTCCCAAGTTACAGATGAAACTGAAAAATCAAAATAAAAAAATTTCTCATCTTGCTAAGGAATCCTGAGGTTGGAGAGTGTGAATTTGCTTGGAGTTTTACTGCTTTGTTAGTAGGGCACAAAGATTTGTATGAATCTTGAAGGTTTGCCTTTTAGACAAAGCTGAGTTCAACTTTATACCGAAGTTGCATCTGGCAAATGCGATCTGAAATTAGATTTTTTTTTTTTTCCTTCAGGAAGAAGTTGCCTGCAAAAAAAATCATGCTTTCCCCACTAAAATTGCTCACCTTGGGGTCCTTTGTTAATCTGAGAAGATCTTTGACATGTCTGTAAAGCTACGTAAGCTCTTCAGCTCGGCTGTGTTAGAGGGTCAGCATGCTAGCAGACATGGGTCTCCATATATTTCTATAGAAGAATGTACCAGGTTGTTTTCTGATGGGATCAAAGCGAGCAGGAATTCCTCAGAGGTGCTTTGGGGGAAGGGAGGCCCTATGTGGTGCAGGACAAAAGGTGAGAGTGGTACCAGAGCCAGTTGCCAGACCTAATATGCTTGACACGGTGTCCTTAGGACAACAAGCTGTGGGTAATCATGTTGGATAGGCAGATAGCATAAAGATACTGGATTTATTTAATTGTGGAACTGATGAAGAGGTCACCCAAAGCATGCACAGTGAAGCTATGTGGGGGGAATGAAAAGGACTTGGAACCTTTCCCTTCTCTTAATCCCCAGTGCCCATCCCTGTGCACCATGGGCAGCAGCAGATTGAAGCAGGGAAGTGTTGCATGCTCGTGAATGCTGTGAGAGCCTTTCTGAACATTGCTGTTTTCTGACAAAGCATGTTCTCACACTGTCCTTTGATGGCCAGAATTGCTTTGCTCAGTGCTTAACCCTGACCATCTGTGATCTGAAACCCTGTGGGGTGAAGAGGATCGGAAGCATCACTATAAAAGCCAGTGTTAAAAGACGTGCTTTTAAAAAGTATACAAAAAGTAGCAGGAAATCTTGAATCATTTCCTACCAAAGGAAAGGTGGTGGACTGAACCCTCTTGACTTCACCATGAGTCACCGCGTCCCAGCCATGCGCTGGTTAGGAGAAGGGGAGGACCGACCCCAGAGCCATGGCTTTGAGTTCAAGATGATCAACAGGCGAGTTCAACCATTTCATGAAAGTCTTCTGGAGATGACTCACAGCTCTGCCTTAATGCTGCAGCCTGTGAGCTAAAGCATGTGATTTGGAGAGTGCAAGTGGAGGTATCTGCCACAGATCCATCAGGCTTTTACTGCAGGTGGAAACTCTCAGCACCTTGTTGAGTAATGCAGTCTGTAAGCATGACGAGCCATTTCCCATTATTTTAAAGTAAAGAATAAGGAAAAGGTGATTTTTAGAACAAAAACTAGTTTATTTTGGCTTTTATAATTTCAGATTTTCATAGTTTTGCATTTTTTTCCCACAGGACCTCCATCAGAATGTGAATGCACGGAGTTCCTAGAAAAACAACCGAGGCGCGCCTCCGGGCCAGCTCTGCAGGACGTCTGTGATGGGTGAGTGCAGAGCAGCCACCGCTGGGGCACAAGCGATTTTCAAATATGTTGGGCCATAAGTAAATGTTGAACAAGTGTATGGTGCCATAAAGGAAAGATAATAGTCTGAATGGATGAATAGAGTTGCCAAAGGCTCTGCTAAATCTTGAAGACAGCTGGAAAAGGACTGAACAGTATTTCTCTCTGCAGTTTTATGTGCAAAGCACCTCTGGAAAGCCAGCCAGCCAGAGGTGCTGTTTCTCAGGGCGGTAGCCTTGGTGCACTTCACATACTTGTTGGTGATTGGGGAACATGGAGGACGGTCTGGGTCGGTGTACTGAAGATGTCTCAGTACTGCTCTGCTAACGTGGCATATTTCAGAGAGGCAGACTTTAACTGAAGGATCTGGAAGACATTTGGGCCTGCAGCAGATCTGGTGAGTGACAGGTTGAAGGGTCCAGCTGGAAACTTTGGCAGAGCTCGCGGAGTATGTGATAAAACAGATTAGGACTGGCATGGAACAAAACAGCCTGAGATTATCTGTTGGAAGATCTCGAATTAACCCATGACCCTTGGATTCACACGGAGTACAAGCTGCCTGTTTGTGCCTGATGGGTGGGTAACCTGGCATGCTGGTGGTGCAGGTGTGAGAGCAGCTCAGGGGTCGCACAGAGAGGAGCTGATGCCCAGGGTCCTGCAGTGCTCAGAGCCAGAGCCCTGCAGAAACCTCTGCCTCTTTGGGCACCAGTGTGGTACGTGGGGGTGATGGCAGCCTGAACTGTGCAGGATTATCCTTCAGATGGATATTATTGTTGCAGCAGAAGATGAATGAACTAACAATCTGAAAACAGAACATTTACTGATTTTAAATTGAAAATTGGTGCATCATCCCATGTATTATCCCTCTTAGCCCTGAAAGGGAAGTCAAACAGAGTGGAAGCTGAACACTCTTGGCTTTTTGGTGGCTGGCTAAAGGAATGAGTTAGGGGTAAATAAATAGAAAAGATTTCACTGTGATAACAGCTGGGGAAAGTGCTCGTTATTGTGTTAAGCATATTCAAGTCATTGGTGTTTTTAAATTTGGGAGTTGGTTCACTGAAAGGTCAGGGACTGAATCAATGAGGAGGAGTTTTGAGGATGTCTCCAGGCAATGAGAACCTCTGCACAGAGTACGCCTAGAGCTGAGAATGCCCTCCTGCCCAAAGCCATGTTTCAAGAACATTTCCCTTCCGCTAAGGCAGGAATTGAAAGATGAGCAGGATTTCTACTCTTGGTGTCAGATGCTGATGTTCCCTTTGTTTTTTCTTGGTTATAGCAGGGGTGAAAAATGGAATATATAGGTAGTGCTGAAAAAGAGAAACTGAAAGTGAAAAATACCCACTGCTGCTGGGAAATCTGAACTGCCGTTTTGAGGGGAAGCAAAGCAGCAAGGGCTGCTGTGGGCAAGGTTGGTGGTCTCCCTCACCCTGTGTTCAGTGCTGTTCTATCTGCAGCAAAGCACCAGGATCGCTGTGGGAATCGCCTTTTCACAGAGATGACAGCTTGAGAACTTCCCCATTGTTCTCTGGGGCGTATGCTTCACAAGCTGTGGTGTGTAAGAGGTGTGCAGGGAGCTTTTAGGGTCAGCAGCATTGTCTGTTCTTGCTGTGCTAGGGCATTAAGAGCTGGGCAGGTGGCACAGGAGAAAGTAACGCCTTAGGAAGTGTCCTAACCTCCTGCAGAACGAGCACAGCATGCAGGGCAGTTTGTTAGAGGAATGAACTGTAGCTTGTACCTGGCTGCCCTCTCAAATCTTGCCGAGTGGTGTGTGCAAGCATCCATCCAGCAGCGCCTTTTAAAGTGGTTGAAAATAAACATGACAATATATAATGCAGACCAGAGCAGACTGAGGCAGTGAACTCTGGAGGAGTGTACAGTCAGCTCCAGAAAATAAGGATGCTGTGGCACATGATGTTCTCTGGTCCTTTTTTTTTCTTTTTTTGTTTTCTTTCAGTAATGATGGGAAAGGTTCAGTTATTTATATCCTTGCTAGTGTGTACTGGGAGGTAATCTGAGATATTGCCCACTCTTACTGAGATATTTACAATCTCAGCAAAATATTCTGCTCTTTTATCTTGGAAACATGCAAGGAGAGAATGAGCATGAGCATGCAAATGAGAATCTACATTAGTGATGTGGATTAGCCAGGCTTGCTGTGGACGAGAGCTACTTGTTGCCATTCACCCAGAAATACATGGCATCGTGTCACACTGATGGCTGGAGTGCTCAGGCAGGGTATCAGAGGGAGGATTGCAATTTTTTTTTTTAATTATTGTTTGTTTGTTTGCTTGTTTGTGATAGCACAACTCCATGGGAAATAATGTTTGGTCCCAGAAACAGGTTTGCAGGAACTCCTGGGAGGCATCGTGAATGCTCAGGCATTCAGGTACACACCCCAGAGAATAAATGGGGAATTGATACATGTGAATAGACCATGGGTCTGAATAATCATTCTCCCAAAGTCTCCAGGGAATGCTGCTAGTCTGAACACTGCAGGAGGAGAGCTAGGATTTATTTGGTGAAGATTCACTTACCATAAATAAATAAAAATAAATAAGTAGGCTAAATGAGTAATGAATAGTTCAGCCAGCTCTAATGCTAAATAAACAGACTGAATGGTAATGAATATATCGGAACGCATTTGAACTGGAGCTAGAAATCCAAGGAGAAATAACTGGCACTTAAATTAACGCTCAATATAAAATATAAATATATGATATAAAATATAGATCTTTTTTTTTCTCCTGAGATTTTAAAGATTCATCTGCTCTCAGTGTTTGGAAGGCTTGAGCTCCACACGCTGCTCAGTGCCGTACAGTGACATACATCACAGAAGAGTTGTAAAATTCCTTGATGTATGCTTTTGGACAGTAGCTATATTTGTAGCGGCTCTCATGGAGGGTGGTATTTATACTGGTAGGAGAGTACTTTAAATTCATGCAGCTATCTCCATATAAAGCATTTTTATAGGATTTTCCACACTATGGGGGGTTGCACGACTTTAATTATGCAACTCAAGCCGAATCGGTAAAACTTCTGTGTGAAGATAAGCCCTTTAGCAAGGCAGACTCCTGCGCCTGAACTTAAAAGAAAATCATTTTCTTCTTGTGAGTTCCCCTGAGAACAGCAGGAAAAATCAATAGCTGCTCCGGCACACAGGAGGGGCTGCTCTTTGCAGGCAGCCCTGGGGTGTTGCAGTACACGTGCTGCCTTGTGCTCCGATCCTGGCGTAGCTGAGGTCACCCACCCCTGGGTGGCACGAGGCTGCCCGGGGGCCACCAAGTGCTAATCAGACACTTGTGGCCACTTGAGTCCACTTAGCAAATTTGGTAGGGCTGCAAACAGCGGTGGGAGTCAAAGACTGAAGAGCAGCTCGAGTGAAACTGGCTGATCAAGGCAAAGAAAAATCAGCGTGCAGATGGAGCTGCTGAAAAGGGGCAAGATTATTTTCTTTGGAGAAACCATGGCTGCTCTTTCAGGGAGGGCAAAACACCTGGGGAGCGGGATGGGACCAGCTTTGGGCCTTCATGGGACCGGTCCTGGTTGATGGGCTGGGGACATCCTATTCCAGGCATGGCTGGTGGCTGGGAGCTGGCAGGTGGAGATGCTTGTTTGCTCACTCAGGCTTTGTAGAGCAGCAGATGCTGAGGCCCACTGTGGGGTTAGAAGCGTTTTGGAGACCAAGTGGCAGCTAGAAATTGATACCAATATCCCTGTGGCGGGCAGGCTGAAAATTATATGTCTCTAAGGGTGACAGCATGGTGGCATCGATAGGGAAAGGAGCCAGAGGAGCTAAAAATCACTGGTTCACATGATTTAAAAAAATGGATGGAGAAATGCTTTCCCTTCAGGTTGTCTCCATTGCTGTGTTCTGCAAAGCAGCTTTTGAGGGCAGAACACATCTGTATTCTGACTGCACTACACAACACGCAGAATGTAAGAACTTAGAAGAAACTAATAAGGTATGTAGTCCCCCAATGTGAGCTGAAATGAAAAAATGAGAGCTTTTTGCTTTATTATAATAGCGTGGAGCAGAGTGAAATAATGGCTCTGCATATGAAATAGTTAGGAGGATAATCAACCCAAACCTCCTATGATCCTACAATAGAGGCACCAACACTGGAGGCAGGCAGTGGAGTTAATAAATTAAGGTGCAACTAAAATAGATTCATGGTCATTTAACAACGTGTCAGGGCTCCTAGAAAAATGAGTATAATGTATTTAAGTCTAATGTAAAAATAACTTTAAACAGAAAAGAATGAAGGAAGGGGAAAATGGGAGAAGATTTATTGCAGCAAACAGCTGAGGTCAATTTGCTTTCACAGCAGATGAGAAGAAAACAGCACATGTATGCCAGGAGCTGGCTGTAGCACTTCCTCCTTCCTTCTGTAGGAAGCAAAATAGGTTGAGAAAGTATCTGAATGCTCTTCTGGTGAGTTGCTCAAGTGCCTAGGAAAGGCCAAGTGTGATGTCTCATCTTGAATTTTCCTGGAGCAGTCGTTTTCCACAGAAGTCAATAGCCTCGTTTCATGAGAACCAACCTCTGATCACCAGCTCAGGACTTGGCTGCCCAGCAAATATTCACATGGGGTTTTTGTTGTATTTGGGAGGGAGGGTTGGTGGAATTCACTTGAGCCATTGGTATTTTATTTTCTGTTCCCTCTACATTGTTGTCAGCTTGGGAGACATCACTGTCTGCTGGGTTTCTATCTAAGGATGGCAGTCAGCAATCCAGCTTGGGCAGAGTAGATGCAGCCAGCGATTCCCTGGCCCCTGGGAATACATCTGTCTGCAGCCTTTGGCTACATAGTTTAAGAAAAATCTATGCAGTTACTTAAGTACATAATTACTTTTAAACTTTGCCCTACAGAGAAGCAGGGGGGATTCAGAGGTACCTATGCAGGCGCTCAGGTTGGCTTTAAGTCAGCCAAGGAAACGGCTGGCTGGGTGCTGGGAATGCTTTGGTGGGGGTTTGCAGGCAGAACATAAAGACCGGTTTTGCTAAACAGGCAATTGAGGACTAACCCCTCTCAGATGGACACAGTCCAAGCACAAAGCTTTGCCCTGCAGAGTTTTGTTGTAGGACGCTGAGTTACTCCTGCAGTGCTGAAGCTGTGTCCCTGCCCGTGCCTCTCCCTGGCCGTTGCACCCCTGGGCAGCCCCAGCTGCCATCAGGCAGCGCTGACAGAGGTATAATCATTGCACCTCACCCCAGGCATGTGAGGGCCTTTAGGAATGAAATATTCATTGGTTTTGCACAGTGGTCTCCCTCCAAAGGACTCTGAAATGTGAACTAGAAGAGGGTGTGGTGTTTGCAGGCAGGACCCTTGCTATTGCAATCCCTTTCCTCTGTTTCCCCTCAATGCTCCATGCAGGGCTGCATCGGCTCTGCTGGCTTTTCTGGTGAGAAATGCAGGGAATAATTGTATTTCTTAAAGCAGTATTACTTCCTCTGCTCCTGTGAAAGCATGCATGTGCCCAAACGGGCTCTCTAAGGACTGCATTTTAAAAGAGATCTAAGTGTATGCTTAAAAACCTTTCCTTTCTTCCTGGGATTAAAATAGAGACATTAATTCTGATGTTTAATGGCTTTATTGCGATGGTGCTTGCATCCCTCCCATGTTCATTTTTTGTGACTTGTTTAGCACTTAGTGTCAGTGCTGTTCCCTGAAACAGCATGCTCTAAGTGAGCGGGCTCCTGGATGACATGGATGATTTATAAATACTTTATACAGTCAGAACATATTTGTGCTGGGCAGCCGTTTATTTGGCCATTTCCAGAGACTGTCTGAGCCACTAACAGTTACATTATAGAGACAAATGGAACTGAGTTTCTTCTCAAAAAAGGCTGCTTTTGGCCATTACCCTAACAAACATACTATTGCCAGATAAAGAATAGATAGGAAGCTTAAGCTTAAAAGATACTTCGGAAAAATAAAAACTCTGAGCTTGCCCCCTTTGAAGTTGATATGAAACTCCACTGATGTCAGCGCTGCAGGTGTGAGGCTTGAGAGAATTATAAAGCATAAGAAATATTTATGGTCTTTGCTTTATGAATCCAGTGTTTGATTTAAAGGTTGCACATCTTTACTCTAAAAATCTCTGGCTGAAATCTCTTATTGGAGGCAGTAAGCTATCCTGGACTATTAAGTCTTATAGCTATGCCTAAAAATAAACGTCAAAGAAACAGGTGCAGGTAAATGCAAGCCTTGATCCTGCTTTAAGATCTTGGCTGGATCCCTGCAGGCTGGGATCCGCCGGTGTAGATCTGACAGCAGGGTCAGTTTTGCTGGGAACTGCAGCAAAGAAATGTCCAGGTCATGTTTTCAGTGGCCTCGGAAATTTGCTTCATGCAACTGAGTTTAATGGGGCAGCAGGAAAGCAGGTTGTGTCTCTGCCCAGCCAGCTGTGTGGGCTTGAGTTTGAAAGTGCCAACCACTGTAGCTGTCTCTTGCACAGCTCATCCCCTCTGCAGCCGCTAGGCCTCGCTGCAGCAGGACTTCATTGGCATGCAGGACGGGTTTGCAGAGCCCTTTTCCCTCCTGCTCCCTCCTTCCTGAAGCTGCTGCAGGTCTTCCCAGCAGCTCCGCTGGCTTTGCTTGTTTGTTTGCCTTCCGTCATCCTACTTGTTCTCCATACTTCGAGGTCACTACACGACCGGCAGATCTGCCCAATTTATTCCTGCGTATGACAAAAGAGGCCCGGGTCAGGCAATGAGCCGTGAACTTCTCTTTCTATTTCGCTGCGGTTGTACGGCAGTGATCTGCACACTGCCAGTCATCCACCATATTGATGAGATTAGCTGGTAATTAAAAACCCAGCCAAGCCAGGCAGGGGAAGATGACTCAATTAGCAGAATGTCACTGAATCTAATTTACTTTGCTTATCACAGATTTATTCTCTAATGAATTAGAAAAGAAGAGCAGGACACCTTCAGAGGGAGATCTGGGGGCTTAAAAGCTTAAATACTTTCCAACCCCTTTATGCTCCTGGTTTGGTTTGCAGGGAGTGTGCAGATACTGCCAATTGCACCGAAAGGCTGGCTCCCAATAAAGGTACCCTAAGGTCATGCATGAGCAGGACTCCTGCTGTCGGCTGTTTCCTGAGAAAGGTGCTGGTCAGGTCAGACCTTCCCTTGCTTAGAAACCTTCGTGTGTTTCCAGGTTGAGGGCACGGAGGGGCTTTGGATGGCATTTTATTGGCATTGTGCTGGGTGAGCGTTCGATGTAAATGATGGTGGAACTGACACTGAATGTGATATTTGGCAGAGGAAAGCATGAGGGATTTCCTGGCTCCAAAAGCATGTCAGAAATAGACATTTTCAGCTGTAATGAGTATTTTAAGGTATTTCTCAGTGTTTTTCTCATTTCAGCTGTGATGTTCTGATGATTAACAATTAGAATAACGTATTTTACCAAAGCCCTTTGGAAATAGTTTAAGAGACTATTGGACAGATGTACAGCTGAATTTGTATGTAAAGTGGAGGCTATAAACCATTAGCTCTCCTGCTCTCTTCATAGTAGATGGCGTAGCGTATTACGGGTGATTTAAGTGAGGATATTACCAGGCCTTGAGCTCTTAATCTGATCTGCATGACAAAACCCACATGGCTTTATGGGGTCTTAGTGATCTCACTGGGGCTGTACGGGGGTCTGTACACAGCAGGCACACAGTAGGATCAGGGTTATAGGCTGTGGGGTGGTCATTCCTGTTAGAGCTTGTGCGTTGCTGATCCATACCTGTGCTTTAAAGGCTGGTACGACAATTTCTGTTTGGGCAAGGAGACTATAACTGGAGCAAAACATCTAATTCTGATAACTGCTCAAGTAATAATAAATATAATAGAAAATATGAAGCTTTTAAAGCTTCCAAAGCTATTAGAGGATCTCAAGAGAGAGACTTAATCCACACTGGCATCTCTACCAGTCCAGCGAGCAGTTTTGGAAAGTGTAATGATATGTATGTTTTTTTGTAAGCATATACGTGTATGTTGATTGCAGAAGGGAGAGAAGGGTTCATAATGAGAATGAATAGGATGGGAAGTCATTTCTATTTCTGTCCTGAATCCATTACCAAGGCATGAGAAATGTCAGTTCAGAGTGAGTCTGGAACTGCCCCTAAAATTCAGTAATTCCTCTAAATGTGTAACAGCTTCAGCAGAGAAGAAAAGTTTAGACATAGATTGCTGTGCACAGATGGACACAAGTATTCTGCAGCTCTGAATGTTACACTTTAATATTCTTTCCTGCTATTTTCAATCCCTGCTCCCTTATTTCTTGCCCCAGTAGTTCTCCATATCACTGAAAGCAGTTTGTTGAGCAATGTGTAGTCATCACAGCACTTCTCTACCATATCTCAATTGCAGCAGGCTGGTTGGTTTCCAGAGATGTGGCCATTGCCAAATGTACCTCTCTAAACTGGAGAGAGGAAAACTCACTAAGGTATTCTCATTAAGCTAATAATGACAAGGAAGTTCAGATCCTCTCCACTGAGTCACCAGAGTTACAGAGCCAGGAGATTCTGTGTCATGTTCAAATGCTGTCAGCAGCACTTGCTAAATGACTGTTTTGTATGTGTGCACTTGCTGAGATCATGATTCTGAGGGTTCTGTAAACTAACTATAAAAATTATGACCGGTCGGAGTACTGATACTAATGTACTATAACTATTACTAATTCCATTCTAGCTCAGCTGTTAATATGGTATTGCAATTTCTTGCAGATTTTGAGAGGAGATTGCAAACCACAGATAACTTTAGCAGGTCTGTGTCGTAGCAGCAGCGGAGTTGGTGTGTTAAGTAGCAGGGGTTAATGCAAAAGGGGTAGGAGTGAGCAGAAGTGGTGAAGAAAGCTGGGGAGCTCCTCAAGGATCCAAGGATGAGAAGCTGTACCTTGATGCTGTGAAAGAGGAGAGAAGCTGAAGGATCTAATCACCAAAGCTTATGGGGAAGAGCTGAAAGTGGACTGCAGAGGTTAGGAAGCCTGGAGGTGTGGGTGCTGGATGCTGCAGGTGATGAGTGAACTGCTGTACCAGTGCACAGGAAACAGAGAGGGTATGCGGGGATGTGCAAGCGACTGAAAGCCTATCAGTTAAAAATGAAAGAGGCGAGGTAAAGACAGTGGCATTAGAGGAGCTGGTTCTGCTACACACTGTAAATCTCAGGGACGGGAAAGATCAAAGAGGAGTGGATCCTGGGATTAAGACTGTTGAAGGAGAGTCCCCCCGAGGCACTGGCTGTACAAGCCAGCTCAGCTATCGCTGCTGGGCTTGCAAGCAGTGCCATGGAAAAGGAGCGTTCAAACAGCTCCTAAGCCCTGTGGTGCGGCATCCCTCCTCCCCACAGGACCTCAAAGTGCTTCATAAAATCAGACACATCGGGAAGAGATCTCTGTCAAACCAAATGTTTATTTTAAGTGCTCTTACTGGAAAATACAGGGGATGAAAGGGACTTAAACCTCTCAGGCTCACATGTAAACCAGTGACAGTCCTCTGTGCTGATGTTTTAGAGAATCTTTTTTTTATACTGCCATCATCCATGCATGGCTCTCCCTTAACTCCTCAGGGGGCTCTGTCCCTTGTTGCTCCCGTCTCTGTAGCGAGACAGCCATGGTCCATTTACCTGGAGAGGATTTGGAGGCAGTGGGAATGCAATGCGGAGAGAGGGAATGAGGTGTTCTCTCAGCACACAGACACTTAGTGCCAGAACCAGGAGATTAACTCGTAAAGGCACCAGGAAGTTGTAACGTGAAAACATTGCTGCGCAAGCAGCCAAAACTCAGCCTCAATTGCAGTTATGTAAATGTCCTGTGCCATGGAGGAGAACCAGAGCCCTGAGAAGAGAGAGCTGCAGGAGAGGGAGCTGGGGCTCCTGAAGTCCTTGTCCCTGTTCCCCATCTGCTCCTGCATGCCCGGACCCAAGTGTGAGGCTGCTACACGTGGTTTTCCCCTCATGCTATGGCAAATCACGGGGAATCCAGCTCAGGCTTAGTCTTTTGAGGAAGATGCTTCCCTCAAACACATTTAGAAAAAAAAAGGGGGGGGGGGGAGGGGGAGGGAGCAGAAAACTTTTTTTAATCAGCCCTTGAGAGAGTTAATGTAGGTCTTGAGCGGAGTAAGATTACGAATGCCTTAACAGTCTCTGTCTCTGTTAGCCAACTAACGTTTCTGTCTGACCCAGCCTGTCAAGGCCTTCTACAGATGAATACCAATGACCTGGGCCTTCATTATCCCATCATTACACAAATCCTGCTGTTAATTTATGTATAGGAAAGAAGTAGCAGCTACATAAGGCTCCATCAGCTGCATAATTACTGCATATATTATGAAACGGCAGCAAAAGCAGTCTGTGAATATAAACCATCTCTGCTCATTAGAAACCTGCAAGAATTAATTAACTGGGGCCTTATCCTGCCACCTGCAGAAGGGAGGTATTGTGGTGCTGTGGCCATGCCCAGCCTGCTGTAGGGCTGGGTGCCATTTTCCTTCTCTCTTTCGGTGGTATTTGAGTTCTTGGAATGCAGGTCCAGAGTAAACCTTTAAAACAACTGAAATGAATCCGTAGTTCAAATAGAAAATGAAAGGGTTTAGGAATTTTCCATGAGTGACATTTATATTCCAAGATTAATTTGCTAGCACAGTCCTTATAACTTCCCAGGTTTCTGTTTGTTTATGTACCAGAAAAATGTGCTCTGCTAGACCGACTGTAGCGATTAGTTAAATTACTCATACATCCATTATTAGGAAGAAAAAAAATCACCAAAAACCTCTGTTCCACTTCGAGCCTACGTTTGTTTACTGCCACCTGTTAATAACTTTCTGCTTGAATGATTGCCACTCATTTTGTTTATGGCTCTTGAATGTCAACCCTGTACATATTTTTGATTTGATATTTTTGAAACCAAATTCAGGCTGGTAGATTCGGGTACCTATGGATGCATGTTTTCATGACCGCTTTTCAAGAGGAGTGGCATCGGGCTTTACCCAGTGTATGATGTGAGTGACACAGAGGGTTTGGTACTTAATTAAATGGGGGGGCTTGCTTACCTTCCCAGCTGATGTAGGTTTACATACAGGTAAAGGAAATCACAAAAATTGATGCAATTCCTGCAGCATTTAGATTATCAGAGAGAACAGTCATACACGGATGGGCATCCACTACAGTGGCTGGCTTTGGAGAAGAGGTGGCTGCCACACAGGATGGATTTCCAAGCCCAGGGAAGAGGAAAGGTTCTTGCTTTCAAAACAGACAGATGCATGCCTTGAGATTGCATAGATAGGGTGAGAAAATTTCGTACTTCCCAAAAGCTGTGTATTCATCATGGTAGGTGGAGGGAATAGGTAACCAGGGTGTGAAATGGGGAAACAGCTAGAGAAGGGAAGACAAACAAGAAAGGCAAAAAAATGCAGGTAATTCAATCATGATTCCAGGCTCTGGGGATTGGGTTCTCTGTGCACCTAAACATGGGCTTGCATGGGAAATGAACGCTGGGAAAAATAGCTCCTTGGTGTTAACCAGCCCTGCTCTGTCAGCCGGGGTGGGGATCGCTGTGACTGTTGTTCCTAATTTCAGGTGAGCGTGGGGGCTGTGGTTAGCAGTCAGACACCTCCATGCTGATAACACCGATTACACGTTTAATGCTGAATTTCTCGCAAAACACAGCAATAGCAAATCTCCTTTGAGTCAATTCTGGCATGAAAGGAGGAAAAGCTGCATTTCCCAGGAAGGAGTCTGCTTATTCTTTTCAAGATGATTGAGTCCTTTTGAGTTTATAGCTACTTTTTAAAGCAAACTGCATGTTTTCAGCAAGATTTTTTTTTGTTTTGTTTTTGTTTTGTTTTTAATACTCCTTCTTTGGAAATTGAAGTATTGCTTTTCTTTTGCTGTTTTGTTTGTAGAATCATATAAAGAATATTTGTTTATTCACACTTGTACTATGGGTACGTTACTGTGTCGTTTTTGTTTTATTTTCCCTTGGGAAAGGCCATGTTTGCTGCCCTGCTTTTGGATGCTGTGGGAGCCATGGGGTCACCTCTTCTAGAGGGGCTCAGAGACGTGCTCCAGCAAGGCTTAAAATAACTCGCTTCTGAAGCTTTCTAAAAGGATGTAAGGCAATCAAGTCCATCAGGCAGGGGCATTTTTATTTGGATCATTTCTTCCACCAAATAAAATAGATATAGTGTGCCCTCGCTGAATGAGATATATAAAAACTGATAAAATCAGATTTGCTCAAACTGATTAGATGTACGTAAAACTATAGTTTATTGACCTTTCTTGTAAATTCTTATTTTTCATGGAGTGCATTTACTAAAGGAAAAGGTTGCGAGTTTCTATCTACAGTTATTTCTGTTTCTGTCTCACATGTTCTTTTTGGCTATGAGAGACAGTCTTCAAAGCTGATTTTAATTCGAATGTCTGTTGTCTTCATGAATTCTCTTCCGAGATATGTACTTTCATTTTGTCTACTGGAAGTTTCTATTAATAGTTAGGTCAAACCATGTGATGCCAGCATGCCTTTCTCAGGGGTAAGTTTTACAGAAGCTGTCAACTTAATAAGATAGCAATAAATTTCATTTAATATAAATCAGGACTTTCACAACAGTGTCTTTAAGTGGTTCATTTTGTCTGACAAACTGAAAGGTCTTGTGTTGCGTTGGCTTGCCTTGGTGGGATATTTCAAACGCCTGATATAATGAGGCCTTTTTCTCGTGTCTTTGGCTTCTCCGGCATAAATGCGTTGCTTCATTAGCAATTCCCTGTGAATGCTTCTGGTAAGGAGTGATTACTTTTCTTTACAAGTGTTGTCACTTCTCCTGTGGCTTAATTTGGGTTGCTGTGTAAAAGACATGGGGGGCATGGGGTGGGAAGAAATTCATATAAAAATTTTTGACTCATTCTCTGTAATCTCACCCCAGCGTTTTGCTAGCTCTGATGTATTCGGCGTTTTAAAGGGTATGTCAACACAGTAAATTTTATACTGCCAATAAAACCTGTTGGTGAGCTCACTGAGAAATTTCTAGACCTTGGAAGGCAATTAATGTTTGAAATATGTAGTAATCTGTTTATTGCAACATTTTACACATCTACAAAATTAGGTTACCAGTCAGTAGCTAGCTGTAAACTATGAGGCTGCAAGATAAACCTGAAATAGTAAATAGTGTGTATTACACTGCATGATCATTTTAATAGTCTAATTTTCAAAGGGGTGTGAGATAGAAAATTCATACTGTTTCCAAGTTACTCTTGAAATATAAATAGTGGAGATACGTAGCTTGGTGAATGGATCTCTGGCACATGGTAATTACGCTGATTCTAATGATAGTTAAACTCTAGTTTCAGCTAAATGCTAATAAGTGAGGGGTAGCATCCTTCATTAAATCTGCAGACTGTGTTAGGCTGTTGTTCAGGCTTCCTTACCATCTCAAGAAAACTCCCAGTTGCCACCTAGCCAAGCAATACCTTGGGTCCCTCAGGACCACCTGTGTCCAGAGGGCTGACTGGTGATGCTGGAAGAGGGGCTGTTGTTGCTGGTCCTGTGACTCGGAGTTTCACTGGGGCCATGTTGTGTAGCCAGTGTCTTGGAAGGCAATTCAGTGATCCGGGAAGCTGAGCACGCCATGTCAAGAGGCAGACCCTAAGAAATCTGAGGTAGTGCTTGATCTGCAGGACCATCTGACCCTGTTTGGTCTGACTGCACCATGGTTGTGCACATAAACACCAACAGGGCTTTAGTGCTTTGCACTTAAGAGCCCTTCTTCGCTGCAGATATTTCTTCCTCCATGTATCTCCATTTTCAAGATGCTTGGAGCCCTTTGACTTTGAGGTAAGGTGTTATATCTTTAAGATATGCACTCTGGTGGATGAATTATTCTCAAAAAGTGCTTAGATACTGCTGTTGGTGAGACAAGGCTGTAATGAAATGTCTTTGTAGGTTTTCAATGTTCTCAAATAAATTAAATTCTAGATTGTGTTAGAGGGTGTGTTGCCTTTTTGTAGTGGGTTTGTTGGAGCTGCACGCATCTCACATCTCTGCCAAACTGAACTTGAGCGCTCGTTCCCTCGTAGCACTGAGCCTCCTCAGCTCCTGAACATCAGGCTCACTTACTGCAGTTCTAAGAGTCAAAACGTTGAAGTGGCTGGGGAGGGCTCTTTAAGGATCTCTTGACGTCTTGAACCACAGTTTAATGAATTCCTTTGCAAGATGCATAATGAAGAGCTTGCAGGTTTCTATCAGTAGCTAAGTAAATCTGTCATTATCACTTCTGTGCAAGGTACGAACTCAAGACAAGGAAGGATGATCTGGTGCAAGTACGATGGCTGCTAATGTAATCCAGATCTCATATGCGCCTCCTGCAAATTGCAGTTAAGGTACTCAAATTCTTACAGACTAAATTCAAAGTTTCAGCCTAACCAAGAAGAAAATACATGACCTGGTTCTCTGCTCATGCACATCAAGTTACACCAGACTATTCTAGACTTCTGTCCATGGAAGGGAGAAGCATCAGTGAGCGCAGAAAAGTATTAGCCAAAGAGCTCTGGCTTTTTTCATTGCAGAAGTCAGTCATGAACAATTGGTGCCATTCAGGGCTGCAGCAGACAATTGGCAGAAGAAATCTTTTTCCTTTTTGTCTCATTGACACTAGAACATCCTTTTCTTGATATTCTTGTCTAGCTAATGGCTAGTTAGTAACAACTCTTTCTTCCTGAGGAAGTTCACAGGGAGGCCAACCTAAGGCCAACCTTGAATTTGCTGAAATGAAGGCGCTATTATATGGGTTTAGTCCGGGACACAGGATAGAAATAATGATTTCCTGATACTGATGGACAGAGGGCAGAAATCTAGGACCTTTCTTTGCCCTTCAGCAAACTCAACCATGAAAAAGCAGATATTGCTCTTCTATCTAAAAGGAGAAGAAAGGGCCCAGCAATATGTAATAAAATAAGTGTTAGGAGAGACAAACCTAAAAAACACTTCTGTCTCTCAACTGCTGAAGTCACACTAAGGAGTCATTCCTTTTTCTGCCTTGTTCACTCTTTATATTCAAAGTTTAAGTAAATATATAGTTTTACTTCACCATGCTCACCATGCTCCTGTCACCAATTTGACTGAGGTCTTTTACTATATGTGATTGAAGCAAGGCATCGGTGCTATCAATCTGTAAAGGAAATTTGAAGACACTTTTTGTCACCTCTAGTTGGCAAAGAAACTCTAATCTAGCCTCATTGATAACATCTTCAAGTCACCCAAATTTCTGGCCTTAATAATGGAAGCAGCATTTTGGTTGGAATTGAGTGAAAGAAGAGTAAATGGGGGGGAGTTCAGCTCTGCTGTTCTTTACATCCAAACTTTTAGAAAAGTTCTGAAAGAAATGGATGAAAAGCAAGTAGACCAAACCTGTTAGAAGTAAGACAAGAAGGAAGTAGGTGTAGTCAGAGGTCTGATGTATTTTGATTGCAGTCGTTGATTTGATTAACTGATGGTTTCTGCATCCAGGTAGTGTAGGGGATTGCTGGCCCTTGGTGAGCTGTGCTGCAATGTAGGGAGGCCAGGAGATGTGTAGGCAAAGCTTGCAGGGGCATGGTGGAGCCACCCAACCTTCAATGCAGCGAGACTGCTAGGCAGGAGGAAAGCCTCCAGGTAGGAGAGCATCTTCTGGGAGAGGGAGAAATGGGTCATGAGGAAGGAATCGTCCACCAGCTAGGGGATCTTCCCACCAGGAGGAATGTCCCCACTGGTACAGGCAGACTGGCTGTAGTGCTGGGAGGGTTTGATTATTAGAAATTGAGACCCACATCGACCACTAGTCTCATAGGAGTGTTAATAAGTGCAGTCTGTTAAGCAAGAAGTTAAAAGACAGGACTTTCATGGCTCTGAGGGGAACTGCTGGGAAAATAAAACACTACATGGGACTTTAGCTTCTGTTTGTTTACTTATAGAAAAATAAAATTAGAAGATACATGGATAAATATGATTTCATGAGAAAGCTAAAATAGGTTTTATACAAAAGGAAGTTATGGCTTAGAAATGTGAATTTTCTAAGACGATCATGTATATTAGGGTTATCCAGCTGATGTTCATTGTTAGTCTGACACTAACGGCTAAGCTCTCAATAAGGGAAAGCACTTTGATTAAAGGACAGCAAGCAAATGATAAAAATGATGATTTTTACACTGGAGGAATGCTATTGATGGGCTTTCTGTGGATTTTAGGTAGAACCTATGCCATTCAACACATTTATAAATGGTCTGGAAAAGAGGATTAATTAATAGCGAGATGATAAAATTTACTGAAATGGAATATTCAGGGTGGTAAAAACTAAAATTGACTGCAGAATACACATGATAAAAAGTGACTGAATGGCAGCACAGAACCAAAGGTTCGGTATTAATAAATGCAAAGTAATATATGTGGGAAAAATAACCTTAAGTATTCATACACTTTGATGGGGTCTAGATTAGCTATTTCCACTGAGGAAGGTGCTCTGAAAGTCATTGTGAATATTCCTCTGAAAGCATCAGCTAATTCTAGCAGCAGTCAAAAAAGCAAATTGACTCTTGTGAATTATTAGGAAAGGAAGTGAGAACAATCCACAAAACATTATGTTACTCTATAAAGCTGTGCTCATCTCTCTGATTTGGTATGCTATTAAAGTCCTCATCTCAGAAAGGATATAAGTAGGGCTAGTGTGGAGACAGGCATGAATATTATTATATAGCTTCTGTGTGAGAAGGCTACAAGCCTTCATCTTGGAAAAATAGATCACTGAGAAGAAGATCAAATAGGGCTCTGTAAAATCAGCAGTGGTGTGGATTGGGTTGAATTAGGGATGATTTTTTTTTCTCATTGTTTCTCAATAAATGAAAAGCAAGAATAGAAATAGGCAATACATCTCAAATACAAAATAAAAAAGGAAATCTCTTGTGCCACTTAGGGTGTAGAAATCAGTCATGGGAAATGTAGAGTTCAAAGCTGTAAGTGGTTTAGGGAAAAATTGGGCAGGTTTCTGAAGGGTTGATGTGTGGCTAATCAGCATGCTGGTGCAATGCACTGCCAGTGTCTAAGAGCTTCCTAAATCAGGGTGGCGGGATTGTAGGGGAGGGAGTGCGCCATGGCTGTCTTCTCCTTGTTCCATAAATATGTAAGGTATTGCTGTCAGAGGCAGGGTGCTGAGCTGATCAGTATGGGTATTCCTCTGTTGAACTAGGCAGGTGAGAAAGATGATATTTTGGGGTTGTGATCAAGTCGTATCTGCCAAAAAAATCTTGCCTGCCACTTGCGTGTGGAGGATCAGAGTGCTCAAGGACAATAAGCTTAGGATTTTTGGCCCACTGGGAGGTGCTTGCAATGTCCGAAGCCTGAGCACAACTTCCTAGTGGCTTGTAAGGAGAAGATCACTTACTACCAGTTGACCCATTCAGACCATATTCTTTCAAAATTTCAGAACTGAAGAAATCCAAGCAAGCCTGGGTACAGTTAGGGCCCTTGAAGGCTCTTGCAACTTTATTGGTGATTAGGGGGTGCTTCAGCTGGGACTGCACATGAAGCCACCCTTAGTACAAACAGAGCAAAGAGCTTGAAAGCTGCTATGGTATCATCCTTACTCTTTGCGTGGGCACCAAGTCCTGTGTTGCTTTTTTAATTTTTTTGGCTTTTCTTCCCCCCTCAAGTCTTGCAAAGATTTTCCTTCTGTCTTATATGACTTGCCAAGCACTTGTCCCAGTTCTGGCAATCACATACAAAGAGAGATGAATACATCATAAAATGTATACGGCTTGAAGAGTTTTATGTCTTTTAAAGAGATCAGCTTGCCTTCCCCACAGTAAAACAGTTTGCGATCTGTGGATGAAAAAAACCCAGAGCTGTATAGAACAATGAACGCACTAAAACCCTCTGGGATAAATCCTACAGTGTTAGGCAGGCCTGAGATAATTATCGTTTTCCAGCAGAGGAACGAGGCAGCAAGCTGCGTAGAGTTCTGAGTTTTATCTGTTCTCTTTCTATCAGCAGAGGAAGAACTTTCATGCTCAGTTGGTATGAAAAAATATAATGAAACTCTACAGCAACTAACTTAAAAGCAGAATAACTCATTAGGACTTCTGTCCTCCAATTATGTCCCAATTTGCTTACCCCATCAGGTGCCGGTTAAATCCCACTTTATTTTGTATTTCCATCTATCATTCCAGCAATCGCTTTGATGCCTTTGAGGTTTATCTTGGCTGGTGTCACAGTACTGAGTGTGACTTAGACTGCAGACTGGAGTGTGGAGCTACCTTTGGACATGCTGACCTGGCCATAGCTGTGTTGGGTTCAGAGATTACCACCACCCCCAGCTTGTCCTATCCTTTTCCCCTGAGGTTTTCTGCACTCTTCAGCTCTGCCAGTATAACTTCCACATCTAAATAGAGTAGTCACAGAATCACAGGAAGGCTGAGGTTGGAAGGCACATCTAGGGTCTGCCCAGTCCAAGTCCCTGATCAAAACAGGGTCAACTACAGAGAGTTGCCTGGGGCCACGTTTGAGTTTAGAATATCTGCAAGGATGAAGACTCCACAATCTCTCTGGAAAACATGTTGCAGTGTTTGATCATCCTCACAGGAGAAAATAGCTTTTTCTTATGTTTGAATGGATTTTTTTTTTGTATTTCAGCTTGTGCCTGTTGATTCTTGTGCTGTCACCTAGAAGAGTCTGGCTCATTCTTCTTTACTTGTCCCCACTTGGTATTTACATACACAAGTAAGTCCTCCACCACCCTAAGCCTTCTTTCCCCAGAATGAACAAACACGCTTCTCTCTGCCTCTTGCATGTCAGGTGTCTCAAGCCTTTATTAACCTTAATAGTCTTTTGCTGGACTTTTTTTGAGCACCAACCTGTCCAGAAGTGGCCACAGACAATAGCACTCCAGAGAGGGCTCCCCAGGGCTGAGCAGGGGTGAACAATTACCTCTTCCACCACTGGCAATGGTCTGCCGTGGATGACCCAGGCCCTGCCAGGATGCTGTTGGCCGCCTATGCTGCAAAGGTATGTTGCTGGCTCATGTTGAACTTGGTGTCCACCAGCACCCAGCTCCTTTCCTGCAGAGGTGCTAAACCTCTGTGCTTTTGTTTTGTCAGAGGAACATGGGGAAATGGAAACGTTCTTAATAGTTGGTTTTTGTTTGTAAAACACAGGTCCTTTGGGCAGAACTGAAAAGAGCGGATTCCAGTGGTAGCTAAGTGCATGGCTTTGAGAGGACCCCAAGGGCAGGGGTGGAAGAGAGGAAGATGGCTGGGCCGAGAGGTCAGTTTAACCCTGCTCAGCAGCAGCCAGGACAACCCAGCTGAATGCAGCCTTTGTTCCTCAGAGTGGGGAAAGGCGTTAGCTGATCCTGTCTGAGCGAAGTCTGTGCAAACTTTTTGGGGGTGGGAAGGGATGGTGTTGTCTGAGGCTTGCTGGTGGCTAGAGCTGAGGGCATTTTTCACTTGCACGGGTCCAGGATCAGCAAGATGGGGGGACTGGGTGTAGAGGGACACAAGCCGGCTCCATGCATTGGCTTTGTTAGCAGTGGGGTGGTTGCAGTGCACCTGAGCTGTGATGTCCCAAACACTGCTCCCTTCTTCCAGCTGACTCCCTGTGGGTTTGCCAGGAAAGTTCCTCACGTGTTGGGAGCCCCTGCAGTGAACGGATGGGCACGTGTCACTTATGAAAACATCTTGCTTAGCCTGGTGTTAGCAAGCCATGGAACAGTGTTGAACAAGTGCATGCGGCCATAAGGCCCAGCTCAGCAGGGGTAGTGGCTCAGCTCCTGGGAGCGGGATATCTGCATTAGTCCCATCCGGCTCTTTAAGCAGGGCTAATTAGCCCATGCATCACTTGTCTCTCTTCTGGTGCCAAATCTGGAACTAGTCTGGATATGAATGAAGTGTACTGTGTTTATCGTGTGCTGTAAGCATGCCTGTAGGTTGCTGTGTCACTTAGGCTTAGACCCACAAAGGGATTTGGATACCGAATTCTGTGCAGCCAGCAGGATTTAGACATCTAGGTCTGCCTGAGGACCCAGTCCTGAGGCTTTTAGGCCAGTGTTACTCAAAAGATAGTATGATTCAGCATGTGTAAATCAGTGTTGATCTTTTTCTGAAGAAGGGTCACCTTGATTTATGCCAGCTCAGGATGTAACATGCAGATTTTGTAGGAAGATGCTTGCATTTTCTCCTGAAACCTATGGTTGTGTCCCGGTGATCTGTATTCCACTGCAGCACAGAGCTTTTTCAAAATTTGGGAGCCATTTACAACTTCACTGCCATGCTGTGACATGATGCATTGCTTTGTAAACAGGGTCTTAAACAAACGGGGTCTTAAATCTATAAACTGACAGGGGCTTGGCAACCCTTTGAAAATGTCTTTGCCAAATACCGTACATTACAGTACCCTCTCAACAGGCTTCACAAAGATCTGTCTGTCTGAAATGTTCACATCTCTTTTGACATGATACCAAGAGGCTATGAGACTCCCTGCGGCTTATTTCCCCTAAAAAATAAGAAAAAAGCTTGATCTGTTCTGTGTGTAAAATGATATGTCTGAAATGCATGGTATGCAAAATTCCTCTGATAATTAATTTCTTCCAAAATATCTTTTTTTTTTTTTTTAAAAAGAAAAAAAAAAAAGGAATATTGCTTTCAATTCTGCTTTTGGCACTTGCTTGTTAAGACATCCCCCAAACATAATATCCTCCCTGCAACATCTTGGCATTTGTACGTCTTCTCTTCCCTCTCGCCTCCCTGTTCTCTAGAAGGAGGGAAAAGAGGATGCCTGCTGCGGTGCTGCTCTGTCCCACGTTATTCTCACACACACATTTCAACTCACCTTTCAACATACATTTTTTCCCCTCTTCACCAAGACTTGGCTGTGTTTTCGTGAAGCTTTACTTTTTGCTAAGGCATCCATAAGATCATTCTAACTTACTGTTTCACAGCACTTTGTTGCTTTTAAGCAGCGAGTTGTCTGTGAGCACTCGTGTTTGGTAAGAACTTTGGCTGTCTCGCTGTGAGCGCTAGCTCTGGTGCCCAGGCTCTTGGTAATGAGCCTTCTTGGGGCTTCATTATCATGGTTTGATGTGCTGCTGCTCTGCATACTTGTGAAGACAATGGAGTCTTTGCCATGTTGTCCTACTTCAAATCAAATCGCTCCCCTCCCCTCACTGTTGCAATTTCCATGGAAGGGGACAGAATTCTTTTCTAGCTCTCTCTCCTCCATTCCTCTTCTGCTGAATGAAACTGTGTCAGCTGGAAAGGCAGTAGGATGGAGCAAACAACTGCAGAGAGCAGTTGTCACTCAATTCTCGTCAACAAAAAAAGTCCCATTTCTATCTCCTCTCCTTCCTTTCCACCTTCCTGTGACCTTTCACATGCCATGCCACATCACTTTGCCTGTCAAAGTGAGCACTGCACTGTTACCTGGGATGCTCTTATAGGATTTTGTTGTAGGAACCAGGCATCTTCAGGCTGCCTGTATTTACATGTATATGTCCTTACTCGTTACTGTCACTTAAAAGTAGAATAAAGGAAAGTAAGAAGCGAGGCAGCAGGGTTCATTGACATGGATTTGATTGGGTTTTGTCTTTGACTTTCTTAGCCCTGTAGAGTCTGCTTGATTCAAAGGTGGAGCACTGGAAACCAGCTGTAAAAATGCATGTGGGCACACCAGCCCTGTTGTGCACTCAGCAGTTCTGTTTTCCTACAGCAGTTGCTTGAAAAGCATCAGGTTCGTAGAGGTCGTATCCACTAGTGGTCTCCTTCTGACCATGTGCCAAAATGAAGCACATTGTAAAATACAGAAGCAAACAGGAAATGTAGGGAGACGACAGCCTGTTACCTAGCTTGAAATTTGTCAGAGACGTCATTTCTCCTTTTTTCTAAATGAGTCATAGAGTCTTTAGCAAGTGGTTGAAAAGGACCTCGATTTGGCTGATAGCTCCTACCTTCTCCTTAATGGAGAGAATAAAGCACCTCTCCTCTAAGTAGGGCATTCTGTGAAATGTGTTGGAAATACCTGGTACAGTGTGTCCAAAAGTAATAGGAAAGAACATTTTTTGGATGCACCTGCATGTCATTCAGGATGGAAGCAGTTAATAATCCAATTACTTTACAGCATCCTCTTCAGCTTCAATTTCCATTCTCCTTTATAACAATCTCAGAGGCTGTTGCCAAACTGCCTAGACAGCCTTAGAGCTACCTGGTGAATCATAAATCTGCAGACAATGCTCTCCAAAAGTGAGCAGACTCAAACGATGTAAAATGAATTCTGGCCTTTTGCATCAACATCTCTTAACTTTTACGTTCTTTCTTAACTGATTTCATGCAGTCGGAGAAGTAGTCATTATTTTGGATTTTTTTTTCTTGTTAGGCCTTTGTATTGCTCCTCATGTGCCAAACTTTCCATGTCAGAGAAAAATGAACTTCTTTGGTAGTGTAGGTGATGCAGCTGCTGTGCCTAGTACTTGGTAAAAAAACAAACTGTAGAGCAAGTCAAGATCTCAGTCTAGTTGTCAGTGAATTAAGATGTCCATGACATCCAAGGTAATGCTGCTGTTCACTGAAGGACTGTAGGAACCAAGCTGTACGTGGAGCCATCTGATCATGGAGGTATATTGGAAGGGCATGATTGGTGCCAGCACACCAATAGCCATCCTGTCACCTTATTAATCTTCCTATCAGGACTATCACCCAATACTTCCTGCATACTGTCACAGATCAAGTCTTGTCTTACAGGGAAAAAAAAAAAGTGTTCATTAAAATATCCCTTTGATTTTCTTCATGCCGGACTAAAGTTTAAAAAAAATAAAATAAAACAAAAACTCGTAACAGTACACAAGATGAAGCCAATAGGCTTCACTTTTTTTTTTTTTTTTTTTTTTTTTTTCTCCTCTAAACTTTTAGATGAAACTCATGGAGCGTGGGTGATCGTTGGACCAACAATCACTGCAGGGTGATGAGATGCCAGAGATTTTCGAGACTTCTCAGGGTCATCTGAAGAACACGGTGGTTAAGTTTTATATGGGCTACATGAAAGAGCAGCAGGATGGGAAGGGTTTTTTTCTCTCCTGCCATTCTTGTTTTGGATTCATTTCTGGGCTTCAGTCCATGCGTGCGCTGGATGTGATAAATGACCACTGCAGGCATTCAGTAGGTGAGCAGGTTGTCCTTGGTGAGGAGGATATGCTGAATGGTGATCGGGAAAGGACCAGGCTTTATGCAAGTTATTTTTCACTTCGGTGTCCTAAGGTGAGCTTTACTGAATTTGTCTGTTCAATGGACCATTGGTGCCAAGGTATGGCTAACCTGGAACGTTTTGATCCCTGCTTCAGGCTGTGCAGTATTTGCATGAGCACAATGGCAGCCGTAGCCTGTGATCCTGGAAGTCCTGCTTGCTCCTGAGACTTCCAGCTCAGAAGGGTCAGTTCCTGCCTGTGTGGCCCACAGATAGCTGAAATGTGAGCAAACCTCATTAATCTGAGAGCAAGATTTGTTCAGGAAGGTTTCATTCAATTACTCTTAGTGCTGCTGCAGTCAGTCCAGAGGACTTGACCACAGTTCTCCAGAATGCCAACAGACAGAAGTATGCCAAGAGGGCAGATATTTGCCTCTTCCCCCATTGCTGTTTCTCACAGTATCCAAACCTTAATACAATGATAAAAGAAGAGGAAAAGTGTAAAGACAGCAAATACAATAACAGAATTACTTTTTGCAAAAATGTATGTAGAGCTTGTAGAAAATCTATAGTACTTGAATTTCCCCAAACAATGTGAACAAGCCAGTCACCTTCTATCTGACTCGTTATGTCTCATTGAGAAGTGAATTGTAGGTCTTTCGTATTGAAGCGTGATTAAGACTTACATGTCTCTTGTTGGCTAGATTTGCTATTGAGCACAGTAACAGCCAAAGAAAATGATGGTACAATTTTATGTGATTAGGACAAATCCTTAAAAATCTGGGCAATTTTCAGCAACTATGTTAGGACAGTGACTAAAACAGAAATTTTAAGACTTGTAAAGCTTCTTTGTTGGACCAAACAAACGTTTCTAATTGGTTGAGTGGAACTGTGTTTATTCTGATCTGTTTTCTTCTTTTTTTTTTTTTTTCTCTTGTAGACATCTGTTATTTTTCTGTTATTGCTTACGTAGCCTTTTTATGCAAATTTCCAAAAGTGAAAACATAGTCCATTCCTCTTCGAGCTTCATTTAGATGTTCTTTTGTGCAACTCCTTTTTTCTTGTTATTTTCTTTTATTAATTATCAAATTAATTGCCATAATTACACTAAACCAATAGGATCTACAATAAAGCTTTGTGTTAGGGATCTTGTCAGATGCAGTGCAAGTATTGTATACATCTTGGAGATGAGGAAAAAAACAAAACAGTTTGCAAATGAGGTCTTAAACTCGCAGCAACTGGAAATTTTAGCATTTGGCTCAAGGAAAAAATCAAAGCAGGCACTAAAACAAAACATAAATAATTTCCAAGTTTAATAATAACCTCTAGGTTATTAGCTAAACCAGTGTTGCAGGCACTGGCCTCATCAGTCTTTTCTGGTTTGGGATGAGATTGGAGGGCACGCTATGAAAACCTTGGGCTATTGAGTTGTCTCAGCCTTTATAGCCTTGACGTTGTTTACTTCATGGGTTTCTGCACCTGATTTTTGCTGTATTGGACTTGGAATCAGCCTGGGTTTGCAAACATAGGTGTTCACACACCACACTGCTTCATGAGCCTAATATGAAGATGAGTTCCTTTGTTTTGATAATTATATACTGCCTGCCCAAGGGTTTCTTTACAGCCTTAATAATTTGCAGCTGAACTTGAACACATCGTTCTATATGACACCCAATCTAGGAACATCAAAGTGCCACAAGGAAAGGAGAGGAATTGTCCTTGATCCCAAGACCTGCTTTTAGAGGTGAGATATGGTGCTTTGAGTTTTTTTGTTGTTGGCACTGGATGTGTATTGGCCAACATCTGCTTCTGTAAAAGCCCTTTAGGTTGATCTGATCTGCAATCAATACACTAACAAAATCAGCTTCCTCTCACACATTTATTTTAGCACAAAAAGAGGTTGCATCCATCAGTTTCTTCCAGTCCAGCTCCTGTGCCTGATTTTTTCTCCAGGACATGACTGCTACTGCATTATTTCTGTATTTTTGATGGGTAGGTTCATCACTGAATACAACCAGTAGTAAATTCCTCTCAAATCTTAGGAGTAAAAGTTGCTTTCTGAATGGAATTGTCTTTACATGTAAATATTATATAGTTCTTTCTTTACTTTTTCATCTTTGCTTTACATGTTGCTCTGGTGCCTTATTGTCACAGATTCTTTTTCTAAATATTTGCCAGTTATCTGGTTTCTTTTAGGTTTAGTTTTTATCATCTCATGCGTTTTTTCCATGCTATGCTATCCTCTTCAATTCCTAAAACTAATTTTAATACCAGAACATGTTAGCTGCAGCTTACACATTTCTCTTTAATTCAAAAAGTCACCGGCTAGATTTTAAGTTAAAGATGGATCAAAGTGACCAGAAACATCTTAATTTTGGGGCAAAAACTAATACTTTTGTCCCATTTTTTCACCTCAATCTTTTTATTTATTTATTTATTGGACAGCTCTGTGGGAGATTGGGATCATCACAACTTCAGTAAAGAATTAGGAAAATATTTACTATGAGTGCGATGGTTTTCTAATTTTGAAACCAGTTCATCTGGCAGGATAAAATGTGATGCAGCAACATTAGTGGTAGTGCCTGAGAAAGATTTTGCTATTGTCTCCTTCCAAACCGATATTCCCCTTCCAAGTGAAATCCCATGCGGGTGCTAAGGCCAGAATCAACCTAGAGAATCACCTACCAAGCAACTCTAACTTGGGCTGCCAAATAACTCTGATTTATTTTTGAGCGTGGATGCTGGTTTCAATAATGCATTTTTTCAGTGCACCTTCATTTATTTCATAATTTTACCCAGGTTATTCCCCGAGTATCTCGGTGAGACGTGCGGGTGGGGGTTGCAGAGCTATTAATCACCACCTGCCTCTCCTAGCGCTTGGCCAAGGGCACAACCCACAGGTAAAATGCTACTTCCTGCATTTTTCCCCCATTAAATACATTATTCATAGAGAAGTAGCAAAAGTAGAACTGCTGCAAAGAATAATGAATACACAAGTAAATATTTGCACAAATAACACGATGTGCTTCACACAGAGGACAGCCAGAGTCCCCAGGACTGGGAGGACGTGCTCAGCGGAGAGCTGTGGGTCAGCTGCTGATGGTGATTCCTCCTTGCTGGGATCTTGCCCTGCTCTGCCGGTGTCCCCAGAGGCACGATGCCTGCCCTGACCATGGCAGACAGCACATTTTCTGTTGGGAATTGCAGGCCGTGCAGGCTGTGGCACTGTGAAAAGAGGTTTCCCTTGAGACAGGGTCTCAGGGCTGTAGTCTCCAATACAGCGTTTGTGTAGGAGGCCTGCAGGAGTCGGAAGGTAATTCGAAGCAGTAAGACCCATCTGTCATTCTTGTGACATTGCAACGTCTGTGAACTTCCCTGACACACAGTGTTAGAGTAATTCACGCTTAAAAGGGTATCTAGAGGTCTCCAGCCCAACCCAGGGCTCAAAGGAGGTCCAGTCACAGAAGGGTGCTTTTCCAGTCCAGTTTGGAGTATGTCCAAGGGTGGCGATCCCACACCCTCTCTGGGTTCCTGTTCTAATAGCTGAATACCTTCGGGGTGAAAATATTTTCCCTAATATCTAATAGAATTTCCTGTATTATAATTCACGTCCATTAACTGCTTGTCCTGTTGCCAAGATTTAGTCTGGGCTTGTTATTTCTCATGGCAAAGTTTGACAAATAAATATTAATGTCTTACTGCTACTATTCCAGTACAAATAAGCAGAAGGGCTCTTATTGAGATGGACTTATTTAAAATTAGCTTTTTAAAAGTATTTTGGTGCATGAAAGCGCAAATTGGAATCCAGAAGCACTTTGGTTTTTGGAGTCTGCAGCAGATTGTTTTAAAGAATAGGTAGAAGACCCCAAGCAGAGACATGAACCTCAAATTTGATCACGTGTGGGCAGCCTCCATGCAAGAAAGGTACAAGAGTCATGTTCAAACTGAGACAGTCCCAGGTAGCCTGAGGGCAGCCCTCGGTGGTAGAAAGGAGCAGTGAGCAGGATGAACAGTTTCAGAAGTGGCTTTTCATTGTGGTTGGCTCATTGTAAAAAGCTGAGCCAGGTTTTCCTGGATGCTTAATGTTTGCGATATCTATTGATTTCAGCTGGTGTCGGTGCATGCTCAACAATTTCAGAAGTGTTGGAGCAGCTGCTATGCTGAGACTGCTGCACGTAATTACCGAGCGCAATAATCTCGTGGTTTGCTTGGGTTCCCTGCGCTGCTGTTAGCCAGCTCGCTATCTTTTGCCTTATCCTTACATCGCAGTGCCTTTAGGACAGGGCTATCTCTTTCGTTGTGTGCAGCAACTGGAGTGATAAAGATCCTGACTACGCCTAGTGCTTCTAAGAATTACTGCAAAAAAGCCCCGTCCCATAATTATTTATTAATACCGTATGCATCAATGTGAGACATTTCATTGGCTTTAATAGGCTTTGGATCAGTTTCCTTAGTACCTCTGGCCTTTTTTTGGTTCCATTATTCATGAAAGAACATGTTTAATTCAGAGTTAGGGACTGCAAATATATCTAGTATACCTTACGACCCTTCCTGGCTTCATCTGCAGTTACAGGAGTTATCCCCGAGTGTAGAGCTGCCTCAGTGCATGGCCAGGTATGTGGCAGACCCCCTTCAGAGGCTGCTCCATCTTGTATGAAATACATGTTGCGTTCCTCTGCCTAGCGTGGCTGGTTTTCTGTTATTTTACCCCATGACTGAGTGTGTTGTTAGAGCTCAGGGCACACCTCAGATCTAAGAAGCACCCATCGACCATGGGCTGCCAAGTCAGCGATGAAGTTGAACAGGTTGAAATCAGGGTCGTGCTCTGCTCCGTCCTATTTTCATTCAGGGACGGTCTTTTTGTCAGCCCTCCATTATCTGTCCCCCAGCTTTTACCTAAAGATAAAAAGAAACAGCTTATAATTCATTACACTTCATTAAAATGAAAATAAAATTTATTTTGCATCAAAATGTAAAAATATGACTTGTTCATTATTAGCATATAAATGATATTTTTTATGTCACTCTGCCACAAAATCACTTACATTTTCAATGATCACAGCACACAAAATTAATTTTTGATAGCCTTTTGTGATTTGGTTGGAAATTCTCATTTCTTTTTGTGCATTAACAGCAAACTGTATCCACTGCTATTCATACCAAATTTTAGATAATGAAGCAATTAAAAATACATGGATTGAAGATCTTATCTCATTTTTCCTCTGGCCTATTTCTGCTTCATTATTCATGAAGGGATATGTTTAATTCAGAGTTAGTAATTGCAGATATATCTAGTATAAATTGTGCCTCATATTCTTTTTCCCAGTTTCAATTTATTTTAGCAAATAGATCTGTGGGGAGAAGAAGAGCAAGAAAGACAAAAGGGCAAAAATTACATCTCGGTGTCGCCAAACAAAACCTTACAGGTCCATTGCTTGTAAAGTACGTCTGCAACTCGGGGAAGAAGTTGATGTGGTGAAGCACTGCACTTGGCATATTAACAGCCTTGTGTTTGGATCAAACGGAGGGATTAAGCGGTTCCGATACGAGGCAGTTGGAGACTTCGCGACTCCGTGCGACTGTTCTGCTGCTTTTATTGACAAAGTCAAAAACTCCCAAAGAAGTGACAAGGAGGAGAGAAATGAGACTGGATAAATAGCACAGCTGAAATAGAATTAAGGTGTTTTAGGCAAAACAGAGGAGCTTTCACTTGGCCTGGAAGTGAGAACGAGTCTGGATCATGCTTTTCCATATGTCTGGATTGAGATGTGTCTATAAGGGCTTGATAAAACGTTCGGATCCCAAACACGTAAAAATTATTAAAGTTCCACTGGGTTTAGGATCCAAGAAAACAAAAGCCAGTAAGTGTGGGCTTGGCGGGGGCTGCCAAAGTGCAGCAAGGCTGCTCCTTGGCCAGCTGACTGCTGCTTTCCCCTCCCATAAATTTCAGCCTGGGGGCTGGATTAGGGTTTGGACGAGGGTACCAAGGAAAAGAGAGCTGAGACATGCGGGAGAGGGCTCAGACAAGGCAGCCAAGGCAGCAGGGGGGCTGCTGGTGCTGTTGTCCCCCAGCCCCAGTTAACGTGGGGCCAGGTGGAGCTCCTGAGCTGGGGCTCAGCTGCGGGCCCTCCAGGAGATTTGCTGCTGCCCTGCCAGGGTTGGGCGGACACCCATGCCTCCTCTTCATGGGGAGGTGCTAACAGGGAGAGTTATATCTGGGAAATGGCAGAGCTGACTTGGCTGCTGCAGTCCCACGGTTGCTGTCTTGGGTTGTGGCTCTTTGTTGATCTGCTCTGTGGTCATGGTCGCTGTAGGACAAGGAGCAGGAGGACTGCTCCTTCTGCAGCCATGGTACGAGTTGTCACCCTTCCACTCTTGGTTCTCTGTCGGTGAGAAATCAGTGCAACTCGTGGCTGTGACATCCCCTGTCTCTCTAAAAGACAGTGTAGAGCAGAAATGCCTCTGCTCCTTTGCCTTTTGTGATGGCTCCAAAGAATAGGGCAAGAGATGGACTTACTGCATTTCTCATGTTACACGTGTTCCCCTCTTGGGATTTCAGAGTCAGCTTTCCTTAAGAGTTGTCACTGAAATAACGCCTACAGAAGACAGGGACAGAACATAGGTGAGTTCCCAACCCTCCCTGTGACTGTCAGATTGCAAAAGGGAAAACTTGTTTCTAATCTCTGAGGACACAGCTCCAAACCTCCCTTATGCCAGATGGATATTTTGTATGTACGTCTCGGAGTTGAAATAGAGTTTGTAGAATCAACGGTCTGGATTTATGAAGTATTGTGATCAGCACTTTCTAGTGCAATTATTAATGCAGATATTGCTACCCAGTTGGATGATTAACAGAATATCTTGCAAAGTGATGCATAGCCTTTCTTGTGTAGTCCTTGACTCCTTATTTCAGTAAGTTCATTAATTACAATCTTATTTTCTCCGTTAATGAATTTTAGTTTGTTCTGATAGCTCTGGAAGTCATCAAACATGTTGGGTTCTCTGCAAGTGAATCAGCTGAAGTTTTGGAGAGGTTTTATGGCACTTTATTTACACGTAGTCTCTTTAAGCATACAGAAGTAACAGCAGACTTGACAACACTCAGCATTCCTAACAAAAGCTCTGCCTACCTTCAGCTCCTTGTGCTCACTCCACGAGGAAAACTCACCCCTTCATAGCCAAGTATCCGTATTTTCCACAGATGACATTGACAGGCAGTGCTTTTCAAAGAAATTAGGCTGCCTTTGTTTATTCTGACCAACACAAGCAGTGCCTCCTGACCTGCTGGGGGTGAAGAGCAAGTGGAAGTGTGAGGCCGTGGCAGGACATCTGATCTGCCTTTGTCTGCACCATCACCTGTTGCTGACCTTGAGTGAGTGCGAGCCTTGTGCTTTGTGTCCGGCAATGTGCTGATAAATGTGTTCACAGCTTTCAGAGCCCACAGCTGCTGAAACCTACCGTTGGTTCATCCCATGCTGATGAAACTAGATATAATGCAAAATTCTTCCAAATGTGTGAAATCTGCATTGCTGGAATCCTGGTTTTAAGGAGTTCACTGGGAGCAGACTTCCTACAAGCCCCACTGATGTATGGAGGAGCAGCTTCCAGCAGGGCTGCATTTTGAATTGCTGCAGCTGTGCTGAAGCTGACCCGCTCGCGGTGGTACCGGGGTACTTCGTGGTGCTACCAAGCCAACAGTGCAGCACAGGTAGTGTCTCAGAGGTGCGTCTCCTCTTCACTGCTTGGCACATTTTTATTTCATTTTTTCTGCTTTGGTGATGCTTCCCTTGCTCCTACATTTTGTCCTTGCTTTGTCTTCTATCACCCCCTATATGGATTTGGTCCTTTATCTTTTGCTCTGTCTTTTCTCATTTTGGAGGAAAGAGGCCGTGTGTGTGTGTGTTGTTTTTTTTTTTCTCCCCTTTATCTCAAACCATAGCTCCTCAACCTCCTCCTTCTTTTCCTTTCCCCTTATTTGTCACACAAGTGTTTCTGGATCTCTGCCTTGCCCTTCCATCACAGTTTTCTCCCTTTCCCTTGATCCATTTCCCTATGTCCTTTTGCCGGAGGGTGTCATGGGAAAATGCCATTGAACGCAGAGCAGCTGTCTCCTCCTCACTTTCCACTGCTGTTGCAAAATAGGGGCAGAAACATCCCCACATGTGTCCTTGAGAGAGACCTGGAGGCTGGAAACAGATAAGCTCTTGCTCAAAACTGGGTGATTCAGATACCGATCGCCCACAACAGCTGATCAGAAACACGTGTTTGGTGCAGACCTTACCTCCTTGGCATCCCGTCTCTGAACTGTGATGGTCATCTAAACATTCCCACCGAGTAGGACTTGACTAGCTTCACTTCATTAGAAACTAATTAAAACCATCACCCCAAGCTGAAATAATGCCTTTGAAGTACAGATATTTGCGCAGCTTTTCTTAATCAGGCCTTTCTTTTCATGCCCCTCTCTGTATGCTGAGTCCAGCCTGCACATGGACTAGAAAACCTGGAAAGAAAAACTCCTCTTGCAGTATTTCCAGTTGGAGCAAAACCAAAAATCCCTTGGAAATCTCATGATTTCCAGCACGGTGTACCTGCCAACAAAGTCTGGAGAAGCTGCAGTAAGCATCCAGATGTCTGGATAACTCCCCGAACTGAAAAATCTTTGGAGGTTTGTTTATTCTTAATGCAGAGAATAAAACCTTATTATTTACCAGTATTAATAAACTCCTTCAAGTGCCTGGTGCCTGCGAGGCAAAGCATTAGCTGTGTTGCTTGTCTCGATAAGCGTACAGGCCTGGGGGGCGTCTGGCCTGTGCAACGCTCAGCTAATTCAGTTCAGGGATTTAGTGCAGAACTTATTGTTGGGGAGATTAACGGGGGGATTCATGGAAAAGGTGATTTTTAAAGCAGAGATGTGAGGCTGAGATGGAGACCAGGATGGAGCCCTTATTTATACATCTCCACAACTCTTGCCATAAATTCACAGCAGACTAGCTCAGGTCCCCAAGGAGCGAGCTGGATGGCACGGCCTTGCCGTTTCAGATGTTTCCCTTGTTTACTCTGTGCATCTTTATTAACAGCACCGTCGGGGTGCTGCGTTACGCACTGATCTGCCTTGCCAGCAGGAGCAGGGCACACATTCTGAAGGGCAGGTGTCAGCCACTTGCCAAGGGCACTGCTCTCGCATGGATATTTAACTGTTTCCTAGGTCCCAAGAAAGACCCATGGAAAGAGGCTCATGGCACTGAGACAGCACAAATTACACTGCCAAGGAAAATATAGGGGAGGGGAGCTCTGTGCTTATGAATTTCATGCGTGGAAACCTGTCAGCCTAGCAGACACGTCTGCCTTGTTGCCCTCCTGCTGGATTACTGCCTGCTTGTTCAGATGGACTGGGAGAGAGCCACTGACCATTTCCTAGCGCTTCTCAAGCCTGAAGCCCACCAGCCGGCAGGAAAATAACCCAAAGGGTGTTTTAGAGCACCTGGAGCTTCAGCTATACCTGCTTGTGAGCTCCTGACCTCTGGTTTTGAAGGCGCTTCCTGTACCGGTTCATTCACGTAATTGCTGCTTTATGGTAGAGCCTCAACTACAAAACTTTCTGGGATTCCCTTGAAATTTCCTCAAGGGAAAAGGGGCAGCTTCTGAAAATTTTTGATGGCTTCTTGGAAGCACTTAAGACACCAAACGTTGATCTCAGTGCTGGGAAATGTGCAGTCTGCAGCATCTGCTTGACTTTACACTTGATAGAGGCTGATGGAAGAGGAGTACAAATTGTTTGGTAGACCTTTGGGGATGTTTCAAAGGGAAAATACCAATTTATATGTTTCTGTGTGATGTGATATACAGATGAGCATTTGTTTCTTCAGCTTCTTGTTGTTAAAGCAGTGAAAGGCACCAAGAAACTTCACTGGCAGAGCAAAAAAACCCACCATGTAGCAAGCTAAACCAGACATGCAGCACCCATAGCTACCTCTCTGAATGCTTTACTTCTTACCACCCCGTCTCTCCGATGCCAAATCTCACCTTGCCTAAGTGGGACAGCCCCATTCATAGCCTGGTTTCACTTCAATGCTCCCAGATTTGCAGACTCTGTAAGTGAAAAACCTATGAGCTGAGGATCCCCCTGTAACTCTTCATCCCTCCTGAGCCCAGGCATTGCTCCCTGGGCATTTTCTGTAGCTTTTCCACTCTGTTTCTCCCAAGGTCTGCCCTTGCCCAGAGCATCTCACCGCTGTGAAAAGCACTGAGGAGCTGCTGTGTGCAGCAGACCACTCTTCAGCTTCACCTCACCGGTGGTGGAGCATCCAGCCTGCTGGCAGCATCCCCATGAAGGCCTTGCCCTGGCTCAGCCCTGCAATCTCAGGCTGTACCCCTGCCACGTCGCAGCTCCCCGCTGCTCGGGCTGTGCCGAGGCTCAGCTCTGCCTCTCTGCCTGCAGGTTTTGGCTGGGTGAGAGGCTGGCTGCAGGTAGGCTGCCAGCTGGCACGGCCAGTGCCGAGACCTGCACTGGGGTGAAACGCCCTGGAGAGAACATGCGCAGCCCCACGAGATCTTCCTGTCTCCCTGGCTTCACGAAGCACCCGGACCACAAAGCTTTCTGCTCATTGCACACCTGAATTTGTCTTGGATGTCTACTAACTTTTGTTTGCAAGTTGAATTTTGGCAGAGCTTTACTTGTTTGCATGTTTGTTTTTTAATGTTGTTGAGTTCTCTGGCTAAGGACGAGTTTGAGAGTTAAATTCCTGAGTCACACTACCAGCAGTCTGTGCAGTAACTGCAGCGGTTTGCCGGCTGGGTAAGGTCTGTTAGAAGTGCCCGCATCCCATGGTGGTGTCACTGTACCTGTCACTGCGGGTGGACAGCCTGACACCTCGTGTGCTGCACGCTGCAGTGTGCACATGGGTGTGCAATTTGGGAGGCTGGGGGAAAGGGTGGGCCCGTCTTGGCTTAGCCACACACATCGTGCATCTTCTTCCTCTTCTTCATCAAGGACTATTCATGTAAGAACTGATAGGCTTTCTTTTTCTTTTTTTTTTTCTTTCCCCGGGGCTGAACTCTTTCTTGTGTCCATGAAATATGATTTCAATTCGCACAGGAATGCCTGGGTGTTGCCTGGTCCTCCAGGGACTGATGGTGTGTCTCCAGAAATGATGTGCCTCATGCAAGCAATTTTTCTCTCAGGCCTGTTCAAACCTTTTGGCTTGTTCTCCACAACAAACAAACAAACAAAGCCAACAGGCTGTACTTAAGCTGTTTCTGTGGTGCAGACATTTGCTGTCATGTTAGTTAATCCTTCACCTTCTCAGTTCTTTGCAATCTCCCCTTTACCTCCCCTGCCCTTCTGTTTTCTCTCCTCTTTGGGTGGTGACCCTCACTGGGCTGGCTGCCTCCATGGGTGTGAGCCACAACAGGTTTTCTCCTACAGGAACAAAACTCTTGAAAACACGAGAGCACCCAGCCACGGCTGGCCTAGCGCACCTCCTCCTCGCCTTCAGCAGGTGCCGGGGCGCTGCAAGCACCGCGCAGCACGGGCAGCTGCCACGTGTGCTCCTTCTCATCCCGTTCAGCCCCGTTAGCAGGTTAGCACTTACTGCCTGCTCACGGGCTGATGCTGAGGCCTTGGAAAGCCCAGCAGTCCCCAAAGGTGTCCCATACACATCCAGCCTCAGCTCGAACAGACTTTCCTGTCTAGCTCGAACCTTTTGTGTCCCTCCAAGAACAACTTGAGAGCGATGCCATGGAAGCACTCACTGCTGCGGGGATTCTTAGGCCTCACTTGGGAAAAGCCTGGGACTATTCCAGACCGTTACATCAGCCTCGTAAATGACTCACGCTGGCTGTCTGCACTTTCTATTACTGGTGAGGAGACAGCTGGGTTGGAGAGCTTTGGTCAGCCTCATCTTTCCACAGGGCAAAAGGAAGGCTGAGCCAGCTCGTGGTGTAAACCCAGTGAGTTCAGCAGGGCGTATCGCTGTCCCAGGAGGTGCCTGTGTGATGCAGCTTGTCTACGTGGCGCTGAACAGAAATAAGAAGTGGTCAGATATTTTTCTTCGTGCTCTGTGAGGCAGCACCCCCCACCCTCTATTTTTCTGGTTCATCTGCTGAGAGTTTAGTGTTCATGCCAAGAGACCACAGCGAAGGCTTTTTCAGCCTGCCCCATTGCTCATTCCAGAAAATGGTGCCAAGGTAATTCACTCATAACCTCATAATATCAGAAAAGGAGGTCTAAGATTTCTTTCCTTGTCTGTAGTCCTATGGTCTTTTCTTTTTCCAGAATTTGTTGGTTTGTCCCTATTGAAAATTTATTTTCATGAGCTGTGCTCTTTCTGGGTGCATTTCTGCCATCATTTTGTTACAGCTTTGTGGCATTTGTTTTCAGGTTTTGAGCTGATGAGGTCCTGATCAGTAAGAAATGAAATAAGTAATACTTTATTAATGTTGCTGCTTGTTATCAGAGGTGGCTTTAAAAGAAGGCAGATAACCTTTATGGGAAAATCCAGGTGTTTTCATGTGCAGTCCAAATGGACTGAAACAACCATGGATTAAGCTCAAACACGTAGAAATGGGAAAACTGGAGAAGTTCAAATTATAGCAAAAGTTTGGGTTTTGCCTGAGTTTTGAAAATAATGGGAGAGGGATAATATGAAAAGATGAGGAAGGGCTATCTGAAATGTTCTGTGCCACGTGGGGAAAAAACAGATCTAACCAGATTGAGATGGATCCAGAGGGAGTGGTGAATTTGGACACTGTATGGGAAGGGCTCAGGAGAGCCAGGAGGGAAAGCATCTCCATGAGAAAGTGGAACAAAAGGCGGATTTGAAATGAGGGAAGCTACGGGACTTGTGTGAGGGAAAGGAGAGAAAGTGTCATGCATATTACTTATAAGTTTTTTTTTCCAAATGATCTTACCACGTTTGCTTTCCAAACACGAGGCTGAAAACTCCAACGTAGGCAGATATTCTCACCAGATTTTCACTGCTTTCTGCTTCCAGCCTGCCTGGAAACCCCTCAAGATGAGGCTGTCACATAATTCAGCACATCTGCTTCTGGCCCCAAAAGCCATCGTGAACCTGGGCGAGGTTTGGCCCTGGTCTGGGTGGCTCCTGGGACAGGGAGCAAGCCTGGAACAAAAGCCAACTGCACATCTTGGAGCACCCAGAGAGGTTGGGCTCACGCTTGTGTAGTAATGGGCTGAAGAAAGGTTTGTACTAAGCCTTCTTAAATTCAGACAGATTAATCTATCAGTTGGTGACATTTCTGCTGACAATATTTATGAAGGGTGCAGTCACCTTTTATCCAGTTGTGGGCAGCTTTTGGTCCTGCAAAGCCCAGTGGAAGAAGTGATTTAGGGTTATGGAAATTGGTAGCTCACCCCATTGTGAAATCCTTGTGTCAGGTTCTTAAAAAGGCATTAATGGTTAGGGTTGCGTGTATGCACAGAGTGTTTTGGCAGTCTCTACACACAGAACTTCTGGTTGTGTAGTCTGCTGCAGAACAGGAATCCTTTTCAGGAGAAATGCACTGTGCCAGTCATTTTCAGCACTGACATCTGATGCTTTCCTGCAGACATTGTGTTTGTTCAGCTGTGGGGACTACTTGGTGCAGTTCTTTTACCTGTTCTAGTTTTGTAACCATGCAGTTCTGCCTTCACTGGGTAGGAGCAGCACAAACGCCTTGGTGGGGCGAGAAGTTCTCAGCTCAGCCAGGCTCCGAGCCTGTCCCTGAAGGAGCTGCTGTGCCTTTGCACAGCTGGAAGTTGGTGGGAATTGAAGGTGCCCATTGCAGACCAGGATTAATTCTGCAAATGCGTGGACACCGGAGTTAATGTCTCCAGCTTCAGTCAATTCGGTCAGTGTTCTCAGTCAGCTCCGCGCTCAGTGCTTCCTTGACCCTGGCGGTGTCAGTAGCTGTTGACTGTTGTCAGTAGCTGTTGAGTGAATTGAAATAGCAATTCCTATTTCACAGCACACGTTGACAGCTGCTGTGCGTGGTGCAGTCACAGGCGGTGATTAGTCACTGGAGACAGCGACTATTACTTGTACATTAAGCCATGCTACCTTAAAACTAAAAACCAGCAAAAAATGACTCACGTACTGACCGGGAAACCTTCATGAGAACATCAGGATGTGCTCCAGTACAGTATATGCCCAAAGCATGTGCTACATGAGCTGCTTTGCTGTGGGTGTTTTTTTCCTCAGTGAGCATTAAGTGTAGAATGTGGCAGTGGGGAGGAACTGTGGTCTGTGAAGTATCTTCCCAGTGTAATCTGAATATTCAAAAATACATAGGAGGTAAATAAAAATTACATTGAAAACAGTCATTTCCTTCCCTGGGTCCTGCACTATTTGGTGCTGCAGCCCTGTCCAGGCACCGTCTGAGCAGGCTGTTTGCATGAGGTGACCCACCAGGACACCACACCCTCTTGGGGATCTCATTAAGCTCTTTAGCTGCTCAGTCTTCCACTTTCTGAGTCCTACAGCACGAGCTTTGGCTTCCCGCGTTGGGTGTGCACGATGAAATGGCAGCTGGGTTCTGTGAGCAGAGACGGAGATGCCCATCCTGCAGCCCACATGCCTCCAGAGCCCTCTGTGGATGTGCAGGTTACTTGGGGTGGTTACAAAGGTGCTGCCTCTGGGTGGGAAGAGAAAGCCCCTGGTCTTGCTGTTAGTGCAGAGCACTGGGACAAGGCTTCAGCCTTCTTGGACTGCGCTGCAAACAGCTGCTAGAAAAATCAGTCGAGGCATTTCCTCCTGCAGATGATTTCATCAAACAGTGACACTTTGCAGCCAGAACAATCTCCCATTAGCACTTCTGGTTGTATCGCTTCTGCAGTTAGCAGCACGCTCCCAGCACTAACAGAGACCAATTGGAGCATTCAGGCTGGCTCCTGCCCACCAAGCAACAGATTTAACTGACCGTTCTCCTGAACAGTTTGGTACCACTAGGGGTAAACTGCAGAGAGGGAATTGCACTGGCCATTGAGACATGGTCAGAGAACTGTTATAGAGCACATGGGGCTTCGGATCCAAAATCCCTTCTTAGGTCTTTGGGATTTGGCAACGTGGCTCTCACAGTTGGATTTCAGTTACAGCAAATGGATTTTTCCTAGAATTGGAAAACAGCAGAGGCTGAAAGGGACCTCTGGAGGTCACCTCCTTCAGCCCCCTGCTCGAGGCAAGTTGATATTGTCAGTGTCCAGCTCTGCTCTTAGACTGCTGCAGCAGAGGAGGGCTCGGGGAAGTTTCAGTGAGGCACTAAAAATGGTTGCAAATAATTAACTGATATTAATTTTTGAATGGTCCTCCCCAGTCTGAGATACCGAGCCCTCCTCTGGGCTCTCCTGCTGTCTGAAGGGGGTTGCTATTTGCTGTTCTCACTGCCATGGTGTTGGAGTCCCTACTGGAGAAGTGTTCAGCTAGCTGCTGCTAGGTGCCTTGTGAAACCGCGTTTGTATGCAGCAGTTTGGAAAGCAGGTTGGGAACAAAGTGCTTCCCCCAGCATCATTTAGAAAGGTGGAGTAAATGCACTGCTGAACTGCTACTTCAGGCACCGATTTCAAACGAGAGATTGAGTTTTTATGGAGTTATCTCTTTTATTATATTCTGTTGCTATTCCCTGCCTCATTAGCAGCTTGGCTGTTCTTTCACATTTCTACCTCTTTCCCAACCTTCCTCTGCAAAAATGACAGTTCCTCTCTGAGGCAGCTCCTTTGCCAGCTGCTGTGATTTGCTCTGAATTTGTTGCCCTTCCCTTTCTGGCCCTTCAGCCCCCTGCCTCCCCTGAGGACGCAATGCTTTTCAGATGCTCTGAAAAGAGCACCGGGTAGTGCAGCACACGGAGGGACTCCTTCAGGACGTGGGCTGCACTCCTTCGTGCCTACAGAGGAGCCTGCCTGTGGATCCCAGGATGGTATTTTTGCACGCAGCCCACGACTGCTGGTGAAGCTCTGTAGATGTGGTCATTCATCGTGGAGACACACTTATCGTTACCTCTGGGATGCAGAGGGTGCAAGTAGGTAGGTGCTCTTTGTCACCCTGAGCTGAGATGACAACAACCATGGAACGCTGTGTTTTTGCAGCCTAAAAGTGTGTGTTACTAATGCAAATGAAGAACAAAACGGAGCAAAGTCTGTGATGAAATATTTAAGTTCTTCACATCTTAGTTTTTTCATCTCTGTACCTCCAAGGGACGACGTGCCATCTGAGCCTGGCTTTGTAGTGCCAGCTAGCAGCAGCATTTTGTCTCTGCTTGTAGAAGCTCCCCCGCCTGCAGCCACGTGCTGCCTGCCAGCTGAGGCTCCTGTGCAGGGAAAGAGAGCACCCGGTGCTGAGTCCCAGCGTGCTCGTAGGGCAACCACTTGTTACCAGGAGCCTGAATTAAGCAGCTTGGAAAACATGTCAGCGTAGCGAGGAATGGCGGTGAGCCTCCAAATGAACTCTGGCAGAGGGGCTGAGACAGAGGGTGGACTCCTGCTTGTCCCCAGGATCTAAAAATGGTCTGCACTTAAAAAAAAAAAAAAAAAAAAAAAAAAGTGTAACAAATGGCATCACAGCCCAGAGGAGATGTGGGGACTGCTTGGGCGCTGTGAGACAATGAGTACTGCAGTAGGATTTCCGGAGGCATCCAGGGCAGTCACATCCCACACAACGTGAATAGCATCTGGGATCCTGAATCCCATATTTTCTTCAAAAAATTACAGGCTGTTTCTTTCTGACTATTTCTTCTCCATCCTTGCTCCCTCTGGACCACCAGTAGAGAGCATTGTGCTGCTCCAGCTCTCCTAGAAGGTGAAAAAAAGATGAAGAAGCACACGTCCCTCTGGAAAGAGAAGCTTTGACTACACTGGTTGTAGAGACCCGTATGGCCTCTATATGGCCTCTACTACCTATAGCTCTGCTGCCCAGACTGAATGCTTTGGCAGAGCTGCCCAGGGACTGCAGAAGCCAGGCTTAATGAACGCAGCAGACAGACTCTTCTGAATACAGATATGGTAGGGTGGGAGAAAGCAAATAATCCCTTCCTCATCCTTTTTCTGGAAGGCCACAGAAGCAATTCAGAATATGTCTGAGTAGTTCTGAACGTCAGGTTTTTGTTTGGGTATGTAAGAGACCTTTTCAGCAATGAAGATGTCTTGTGTCTGCTCATGTGCATAACTGCAAGCTCCGTGCAAAGATCTCACAGAGCTGGCGGAGACAACATGCCACACGGTACAAATGGGAGGCTGACACAGTTCTCTGATGCGCTCACAACAATTCCTAGTAAAAAGCTGTATCCTCCTGCCTTCTCCCACGTCAGTGGCAGCAGTGCAGGCTGTGTGCTGTCCTTGAACTGGGGAGCATCTCGAAAATGCCTGAATGGCTCCTGGGCATCTGTCAGCCGCAGAAAGGGCTCCTGCACGTCAGCTGGAGAAGCGACCTGCACAGTCTGCGAGGTGTAAATCCTTTCACTGGGATTCATGTAATACCAGGAAACATGAGAATCTGCAAATTACAGGCAGGAAAAAATAACAGAGAATTAAAGTACCCAGCCCTGGTCTTTTTCTGCACTGCCAAACCAGGAAGAAAACCCGCTGTGACAAATGGACAGCTGAAATAAGGAGTCATTACAGCAGGCTGCTCTGCTACCCAGACATGTCTGAGCAGGTGAAACAAAGCCACGGCTCCCTTACCTTATGTTAAAAATGGTCCCACTTTCACCCTGGAGGTACAGTATTTCACGGCTTGTGATTTGTGGTGAAGTTACGATTTCTCAAATCAGCCTTTTTTTTCTTCTTTTTTTTACTTTCATACAAACATGAACTTAAAAGCAGAAAATGCTGCTATTTAGGGCTGGTTCATTCTTGGAGATTTTTTATCATGAGCGGCACTCTTCATTATCTGAGTTTTTTTATTAGTGGCTGGAAGGTGTGCAGTTCTCATAGAAACTATCATATGAAAAAATGTGAAAAACATGTAACAGAAACTGGAGAGGAAAAACACCATCTTTGACCTTCCCTTCAAACAGAGCCTTAAGGACAATAAAAAGCAAGCTCCAGGAACAGCTTCAGGTCTGCTCACCTGCCTCTGTAATATTGTCATGGGTTTTGAGCTTTTTTTTTTTTTTTTTTTCTTGCACCAAAGCTTTGTTTTTCTGCCACCACAAGCAGGTCCTTGGGTGACTTTTGAGGGATGCTCCGAGTGGCTGTGTTACACAGTGGTGCAAGCTTGGAGATGCTCATCCTCTGTTCCAGTTTTCTGCATCATTTTTGCTCCAGCTCCGGTAAAGTGCAGCCCAATCCACCCGTGTGTACGCCTAGTCAACCAGCGTAGGAATGTGCTGTAAATAACACCTTTCATGCTCATGGTACCACAGAGCTCTTTATGCAGAGCACCGTTAAATGCTGGCAGGAGAGGGGCCCCACAGACAAACGGCAGAGCAGAGCACGCTGAGCGATGCTGGACAAGAAAGCTTTCATCATCGCTGTGTGATCATGAAAGCACAGCCCAGCGTGAGGAGTAGGCTTTTTGGACATCTCTGTCAATTTGAGCAGAATGGGGCTGCGGAGGGGCAGGGGAAATTCTGCTATCACAGCTCACACAGGCACCTCGGGTGCTTTGATGATGTGCACCCCATGCCCATGGGCACGTTGTGGGGACAAACGGGCTCTCAGGGAGGAGGCAGGTGTGTGGTCCCAGGGATTTCTCATTGCAAATAAGGTTAGTATTCATATTGCTTTAATACAAATGTTAATATAGTGTTTATATAGCATCTAATATATTAAGATGTTGTATTAATATTGGGGTGGCAGGTGAGAGCTGGAAGTGCAGATTAGCACCTTCTCATCCTGCTATGTTTTGCAAACCCATAGGAAAATCATTATCTCATTTACATAATAAATTGAATAATCTCTCATATACTCAGCTAATTATACCCAGCTCAGGTGTATTGAAATTAGCTACTGTCGTACACAGCAAGTGGGTCTGAAGAGAAACAAGTGTCTGATTGAAATCCCATTTAGTCCTGGCTCTGCTCTCTGCTTGCAGCTTCGGTGTCGCACCTGGGCAGGAGGGAAGTTGGTGCTGTCCCCATGGGGAGCTGTGGGATGTGACCGATGTTTATAGGATATTTGAGAGCCAGTGCCTGGGTGCTGAGATGAGTGTGGTGAGCCATGCAGAGCTGGTGGTAGACAGTTAAAGAAAATGGAAGAAAATGAGTCAAAACCTCAGTGAGAAACCGCCAACCTGACCCAGAAAGCCGTTATCTCCCAAACTTCGCATGCTCTCAGGCAGTTGCACTGAAAACTTCGGTGCAAATGCTTCTGTGCTTTGTATTAATCCTCAAGGCAGAAAGTAAGGTCACCACTGCAAAAACGTGGTAGCATTTTCATTTTAAAACAAGCCTAGGGCTTATTGAATTTTGCTCTAATTAAGAGGTCTTTTTTTGGTCTCTGTTCCCTTCCCCGCTGCATGCTGTGAGGCTGGTTTGTTTTCCTTGGCCTTGAAGACTGGGAAAAGCTTTTGGGGGAGATTTTTTAGACTTCACGGGTTTTCTGCTTCTGGCTTACGACTGATACACACGGTTCGCAGGGGGCAGGCTGCGAAGCGGAGCTGTGTGAGTTTGGAGCCCCGAAGAGCAGCATCCTGCTGCCCTTCGTGCTGCGGTCCGCATCGCACCATTGGCTTTACCCAACAACACAGCTGTGGTGTCTGAAGCAATTCAGGATGTTTTGAGGGGAATTTTGGCCTTTGAGGCATAAAGTTTAGAAGCGATGTATTATTAAACAGGGAGCAAAGCCAAAGGAAAGTGACTTTGCTGACTTCTGCAGGTGGTAGGGTGATGAAGTGCCGTGGGTTGGGGGGAGCTGTGGGTCACGGGACTCAGGGCTGTGTTTATGGGCATTTTGGGGCGTTTCTTCTTGGGACCGGAGCTCACATGAGGCTGCTTGCCCTCAAACAAACAGCTGAGGATGAGGACACGTGTTTGTTTGCTGGTACCATGTGCAATGCCTTTTTGCATACATAGAGATAGATGGCGGTGCATCACCCCAACGGGTAAGCTGTGTGAGTATAGCGACAGCCACCCGAGTGTCTTGGGAGGTGTCTCACATTCCTCTTTAGACTAGTCACTTCCCACTCAACTGAGAATGAATTAAAAAAAGTATGAAAAGGCTCCTTTTTGTCTATCACAGCAGCATCATCTTCTCTGGGCTTTTAATTTCCTCTATCCTCTGCTCCATTAATACCAGATAAGTGTGTTAAGAAGGTAAACATCAGCTCACAGCTTTATGGATGATTGATTGGAACAAAAAAAAAGCAGTTATAGTGCTGAGTGTAGCTGGCTCAAGCCTGTATAAAACCTCTTAAAAATTATTTACTAGGTACCCAATAAAGTGTGCCAGGATAGCCCGTTAAAACTGCAGAAGCAGGAGCCTCAGGGGAAATCTCCTTGCCCCGCTCCGTGCCAGTCCGGCTGGGCTGTCGGTAGCATTAGGAGTGAACGCAGCTCACAGCGACATGCAGCTCCTTTCTGTTTGTGGTGAATTTAAGTAGGATATTTATAGGCATCAGTCATCTCTGGTTTCCTTTGATCCATTCTTTCCAACCGAAGAAGCAGCGCTTTGAAAAAACCCCATCTTCATCGATGCAGTGGCAGAATTAGAGAGAAATGCCAAGATGCCAGCTTTCAAAATGCTTCTGACGCCTTTAATGTTTATTTTAACTTCTAAAAAATATCTGAAGGCATGATCCAGAAGCAGACGTGGGCAAGGAAAGCAGCAGAAGACCTTATTCCACCTCTGTCTATGGATAACATGTCTGCGTAGCACCAGCTCTGAGGTTATCCCAAATGCTCCCACCTGGAACGCTGCGTCCCTGCCTGAGCCCGTCTGGTGTAAACACGTCTGTACCAAACACGTTCACCCCTCATGTGCATATTGATGCTACACCAGCTCCTGACAGCGAGAATGCCGTGTTCAGAGCCCTGCTATTAGCTCTGACCGGCACGTGGATCCCCACGTACATCACCATGTACATCACCAGCGAATCGCAGGAGCTTTGAAGTCAAACAGGGGCTTGGGATCTGAGCTCCTTTTCTTGGAGCAGAGCATGAAAGCAGAGGCACGAAGTTCCCTGCTGTCAGATGGCACTCAGTGGCTGATAAATTGGAGGTGAGGGCGACTTGGGAGCGCTGGGGATGCTCCTGTGGGCTACTATAGCAGGCGGTGCTATGGCCAGGGAGTCTCTCCCAGAAGAGCTGCTACAGGCAGCGAGGTGAAGGAGCGCAGTGCCAGGTCCCAGAGCCTCCCTCTGAGAAGCAAACAGAGTACATAGCCCCTCTGCAATGCCTTGTCTGAAGCCTGAGGCCATATCTGCATGTTAACAAACAGTTCTCATGATGCCAAGACTCACGGTAACAAAAATTCTCCGTCCCTACCCAAAGGGTGCATTTGCACCTTCTGTGTACCTACAAACCCACACCATGTGCAGCTCCTGTCCCTGTTTTTAAAAGGAAGCGTGGGCTTGGAGGTGAAGACATTCACGAAGGCTTTATGCTGGGAGCACACCAGGACACGCTCGGCTTGGCTCGGAGGCAGCCAAGCTGTTCAGCTGGCACTGGATGAACAAAAACATCTCGGCTCAGGAAACCTTTTCCCTCTTGCAGATGAGCTATTTACACAACTGGAGCGTCATCTTGCGATCAATACCAAGACCGAGGAGGGCGTAACACAACGGGTGTTGCCTTAGGTACACAATAAACAGTCAACAGGGTTGCTTGTATCCCCAGCTCTCTAATTCCTTTACCCTGCTTGAGCAGTCACTGATGAGGATCACCAGGAACACTGGGACCTGAGCACCCACATCATCCCCTTCATGCTGATAATGCAGCGTGAAATCGTTACCCTATTGATACTAATCAAACCACAGTACGTACTCACTGTCTGCAACATTTTACCAGGTAAAAACAATCAGTTTATTGGTAATCTGGTGTATTCTTGCTCTTGGGTCAAAGCACGAGTGATGATAAAAGCCACATGTATGTGTATCAACAGCACCCACAAACCCAGCAACAGGAACTTGGTGCAGGTTGTTTCAAGGTTGCAGTGTCCTCCACAGCCCAGCTTCTCCGTACAAATTAAACTCTGCCACATGAAATTCATTGGAAGGCTCGTGTTAGCTAGCCCTGAACTCACGTAATTGTTAAGCTTCATTAATTTGGTGTGTTTATTTAAATTGGCTGGTGCGTTCCTAAAATAGGTAATCTAGCATTTAAAAAAATGTTTCCTGATCAGCTTCATGGCGCTGTGAGCGGCTGTAAGCACAAACTGCTCCGTTACTCTTTTGTCTTCCTCATCTGAATGCAATGGATACCATAGAAATGAACAGAGCTGGAAAGGTGCTTAATTTATGAACCAAGACGTGCTTCTAAATAATCTCTAATTAAGTTCATCTGTGACCTGGCACACGGTGCCAAGTTTAGTCTGGGTGTTGCAGACCATTAGTAAACATTTTAATTGTAATAATCACCACTGGCAGCAATTATTTTCAGAAGGACGGCTAATTTCAATCAGCAGAGGGGATCTGAATGCGAGGAACACCCATCCTGTCTTTTACAAACACCACCAAAGCAGCTGCATGCCAGCGTGCTGAACGCCCAGCTTCACTTTGCAAGAGTGACGGTGGGCTTTGCAGAAGCGGAGCTCATCTTCCCAAGCACTCAGCACCATCCCCTTGCCCAGCACCCATTGATGCAGGTCTGGAGGGAGCAACAAAACGCTCTGCTGGCCCCGGAGCTGCAGGACAGATAGCTTTTGGACAACACGGACGTAAGGCACCGGTAGGGTGAGGTGTGCATGAAATGACCCGTGCTGCTGCTGCTGCGAGGGGCTGTAGCTGCTCGCGTTGACTCGAGGCTCCTGGCACAGCGGCGGCTTGCCAGCCGGGACGGGAGCCAGCACCCTGCCCTGCTGCTGGCAGCGCTCTGCCAAGCTCAGAGGGAGCCGCCGCTGTTTGTGCTGGCGCGAGCTGGCACTGCGCTTAATTTCTGAACGACGGAAAAAGCTGGACGCTCATCCAAAAATTCAAAATCGAGTGTAGGATTGTTGTCAAACGCTGTAATTAGACACAGAGCTGCAGATGAGGAATAAATGTGCTATTTCTTTGTTAAATTGTCTTTTCTACCCTAGCCCTGTGATGCTCACTGGGAAGACGTCACACGTAATGTTTTTCCCCGTGCACTCAGCGTGTTTCCATCGTACAGGCACTTTAGCACTGAATTAATTGCTACGTTAATGGATGTCTGTAGTCCATTAGTAAATTAAGACCTGATGCTAATCCTCTTGGGGGGAAGGAGAAGGGAGTCTATTTAGTACCAAAGCATTCAGTTCGTTACCAATGGACTCCAAATGTTCAAAGGCAGGAAGGGAAGTACATCAAAGACGCTTTAATTTGAAAAACATACGGGAAGCTGATCTCAAGGCCTGTCCATATTGCAGACCTTGTAGGAGCAGATAAATTAGCTTTGAATTTATTATCAACCTAATCACTGGGGATTGGGTATGGATGAACCTGTACCCCAGTCATTCTCTTCAAACAGCATCTGATAACACGGGTGTTTAACTTGTTGTATCTGACACTTGGAAGCGTACCAGTAAGCTGAAATTGCATGGGGATATAAGTAAAATAAGTGGGATTGCCCACTCTCCGAATCTGACAGCTCGTCCCTAGGCTCCGAAGTCAAGTCTGGAGAATCCAGTGACACAGGGGAAGGAAAATACAGGCATTAGTAAACACGGTGCTTCTTCACATAATTGGTACTGGCCTGCTTTGGACCTTGCCCAGAGGTGCTCTTGTGTTGCCTGGCCCCAGACGAACAGTTTGCACGTGTCATTGGGGATCCCTGCGGCTGGGTGCCATGCACCAGGGTCACGGGGAGCCCCGGTTGCCTTCTGCTGCCTGCTCTGCCTGCAGCCCCGCTCACCTGTGGTTACGGCGTCGCCGCCTGCATCGCCGCCGTGCCCAGCCCTTGTAGCACGCAGCGTGTAGGCTTGGCCAGGGTTGTGCTGCTGTGCGTTATAGATATGAATACCAACTGTGTGCTCAGACCAGATAATGCTCGACTCCTTCGTGAGCCTTACTGCCTTCCCCTCCCGCCCCCCAGTAGTTCTGCTCTATAAATACAAGCCAAGCTGGTGCGTTTTGCCTTTAATAGTACATGAAAATGAAGTCTGCTCTGCAAGGGATGCAATCACAGACCAAAAAGCGTTCATGTGGGTTTTTCCTCTCTACCAGCAAAAAAATATAACAGTTAATTAGGCTGGAAAACCCAAAGGAAAGTGAATTCAGATGGCCAATCACGGCGTGGCATGGAAAATATCTCCATGACAACAGAAATTTACAGCACTTCAATTTTAATATATCAAAGGATAAGGGCAATTTCACAGCCACTACGCAGAAGATGTACCCCTCTCTCTTTCTCCTGATAGTCCCTGGATTAAATGGAAGTCAGGCTAATGTGGTCCCAGATGTGAGAGCAAAAACAGGATTATGAAGCCTAAAAAACGTTATGAATGCAAATGCACCAGCAAGGTGAAAACTCGCCCTGCTGCATAGGACAAACATTTGGGCCCTTTTTTTGTGAGATGCTGCAGCACGTTATAGAGATGTCTTCTGACATTTCAGGATCACGTACTTCTGAACAAGCACAGGGCTCAGGGCGGTACGAGCAGCACGGGCAGCTCTTGTCCCGAGCAGCATGGTGCACCTCCCGGGGACGTTACCGCTGACATCTCTTGCTGCTACTGCTTTTTACCCTGTAATGAACTCCAGGGTGACAAGGGAAAAAAAAAAGGAAAAGACGAGTTTAGGATATATATCCAAAAGTCTGACCTACATTCCCCTGCTCATAATGAACAAGAATATCATGCTTCCACTTTAAATACTGCATCAATGTATTTTGTAGATGCATCTGCATGCATGCATGTCTCTTGTAGAAAATGTTTTACAGTATTTAGTGGGGGATGAATCAATTAGGATAGATTTTAGAATAGATATTTCATTAGTGATTTCGCTAAAATTAATCTATTTGAAGTTTCAGTTAAAAATCAAACTGAAGCAGGATGGTATTGGCTGTTGGCAATATTGAAAAAATACTAAAACTGATAACAAAAGGATTTCTATTAAATTGTTTTGTAACTGGAGGAAGAAAAAATGCTACCAGGAAACACATCACTTCTGATTAGATTCAACAAGACGCTCCTGCACATGAAAGAGCATCGCTCCGCGCTGCCTGCAAAGAGCTCCTCTCTGATTTTTGCACCTTTGAGCATGTTTGCTGTGGCACCTTCCCACCTGCCATGCCTTGGCCTCTTGGGCAGCACTGGCTGTTAGTGGACAGTGAGGAAAACGTGGTCTGTAAGTACATGGGAATGGCACAGGGAGGAATAGCTGTGCTGTTCTTGTTTGTTTTCTGTAATACAATATGGAAAGCGCTAATAGGATTAGCCTTTCATGATGAGTGATAACAATATATAAAAAAAACAAATGTTAATAGGCAGCGTGAAATTGCTAACAAAGTAGAAAATTGCTAATAAAATCCAGTGGGTCTTGTTCTAACGTTGAGAGTACATCTGGCCTGTAGGACTGCTTCCTTCCCAAGCGCACAGAAGGCAGCAGGACGGCGAACAAAAAGGATTTTCAGTGCAGAGCCCAAGGGTGCTGCTCTTCTGAATCCTTACACTGGTGACCTTCAGCACCTGCAAAATGAAAACTGCCTTGCTTTAAAATAACCAAAACAGGGTTGAGCAGCCTTAAGAAAAGCCTTGGAAATTTGTTTACTAAAAATGTATGAACCCAAACCCAAATGCATTGTGCGGGAAGGAAGCTGAGAGCACAGGCAGAAAGAGCAGACAGCGCTTGAAGGGGAACTGGTAAACGCAGACAAGGGAATGTAAAATACATAGCAAAGAAATTAATTGGATAAACAGGAGGGCCAAGAGGTAAAGCAGAAGAGAGACCTGGGTCCTGTAATAATGCTTTCAGAACTACTCAGATTAGAGGAGAAAGTAGAGATCAAATGAGCTAATTTAAGTAGATGCCAGACTCAAAGGATAATGTGAACCTTAATTACTTACTCTTGCTCTTCCTTCTCTTCTTAACTAAGTGAATTTCCCAGGCAGTCTTTCTGACTTTTGCCAGACAGGAACCAGACTGAACACTTTGACAAACGGAGTTGGCGAGGTCCTGTTCCTCTCCACGTTCTTCTTTCCATTTTTCCTTAGCTTTTAATTATTTTCCAGCCTGGCCATTTAGCTGCTCCCTTACTGAAAATCACTTAAAGAAGTATTTATGCACAAGGTGGGGAATGGCTCGGATGCCTTAAAGCCCCACGTTGCTGTCAGCCAAGTTGACGCCCTTCCCCTTCCAACCAGCCTGGTGCTCCTCGACCTCACCGATTGTAGGCAGACAGAAGTCCTCTCACCGTGTCTCTTGTACCCCATTTCAGCAAGGTTTTAGAAGCACTTAGTGACATTTTCCACTCACATTTGGGCTTTGATGTACTTCCTCACCATGGCTCACTTCTGAACTTTGGGGTCATTTCGGAAGGTTTCAGTTCTCCTGGGTGCAGTGCCCGAAGGCTCTGGGCAGGATTTTCTGCCTTCCAACACGTTTTAAGTAATAAACCCATCAGAAAGGCTTAGATGGCTTGAAAAGCTTCACCCGAAAAGCAAGAAAGTAGAAGTTTTATTTTTCTTAAGCTCCCATAAATGATAAAAAAGAAATGTCAGTTTTATCTTTGGTGGTAAAATGTCCCTGCAAGTGCAGATGTGATTTGTGGTTTCGGGTGAGATGGAGGCAGAGCACTGGAGGGCCTGAGCCACCACTACAAAACTCAGCCTGTCTACATGATCTAGGGTCACCATCGGTGTCTGCTGGGCCGGTGGAGCACGGCTTGCTCTGGAGAAAGCCGTTGTGGGGCTGCTCGAGGGAGCTCCTGTGGGTTGGTGTGTGGGGGGAGAGCAGCCTCCATGGCTGGGCACCATCAGAGGAGCCTGCAAAAAACAGGTCAGGGGTTTGCCAGACTGCTCAAATACTGTATTGTGCTGCTGCTGTAATTAATGTCTTTATGGTGATGCTTACAGGAAAAAATACAACACAGTGTAAGGTGTAAGGAGCTGTGCCCCAGGAAGCTCTAATTGGATTTTCATCATCATCTCAGTGGTTTTGCATATCAGACTGGGCACTCTGGGGTGCCTCTTGTGAGCTATCCCTTCAACCTGACCTGAAAGGCCCTAATATGAGCTGGAGAGCACTAATCATTGGAGGGATGGCTTTAAGGAGAGCTGTTTCAGAAGCACAGATCTTGTGCATGAACCACGGCCTCTCCACAGGAGCAAATGGGAAATGTATGTCAGGTGTGGCACAGAAATTTTTACCTTTTTTAATAGCTCTGTGCTGTAAATGAGTGATCAGTCTGCTGGTAAGACACACGGACTGGGAACCACAGAAGTGATTCAGGGAAAGGCATTGTTGTCCTTTTCTCTCACAAGTGACTGCTAACAGAAATACCGCTCTGTCCAGAACAGCAGCTATAGCAACAGTAGGATTTCGCTGGGTAGAGGTCAGAGAGTATGCGCTGTTTTTCACTGCTGATTTTAACATGCCATCCCCACAACTGGCTATTATTTGTGGTGTTGGAAGCCCGTTCCTATGATTATATTTCATCTGGCGCTACATCAGGGCTGAATAATTAAAGCTGTCAGCCAAAAAAATGGAATATCTGTATACCTTTGAGAACAATTTCAAAATAATTTGCTGTCCCAGTTATCTCAAGAAAATCGTTAACAAAAGAAGCTATCCACAGGACAGAGGAAAGCATTCTTTGAGGGCATGGGTGTGTCTTTTCCACTGCATATTGCACAGAAAATTGTCACCAGTGACAGTAATATGAAAATCCCTGGTAACTGCTGGACAATATTTCCACAGGTGTGCTGGGAGTGAAAACCAAACACCCGTTAGCTGGGTACGAGAGTGCAAAGCCAGTGCCTGGACCCAACCGTCTCTGCTCAATGTCTGGATGTAGGAGGCAAAAGGTACGTGACATGTTCCTGTCTTCATGGCCTGAGCCGTGTCCTGGCCTGCCGTGCTGCTTGCTGTGCTTTGCCAAATATTTTGGCTCAAAGAGTGGCCTGTGTCTCAGCAGGGTGCGGGTGGCTGGAGGACAGACAGGCTGTGCTGGCCCTCGGGTGCTTTACTAGCAGAGCAGGGTGCTGTGGGTGCAGCTCTCTGTGGCTTGGGAGCGGTGCTGGGGCTCGCCAGCTGCCTTTGCACCCTCAGTAAAGTTGCCTGAGATTAAAGTTTGAGCTACAACTTCTCCAGACATGGAATCAGGAGGGAAAAACCAAAGCAGCATCCCTTTTCCTGGTGCTCTTTCTGTGCATGTTACAGGAGGTTCATTTATGCTCTGAACGCCTGTGCTGACACTAATGTAACTCAGGTACTCCGAGGATACAACCTCTGGACTCCTAGGTCAGCACGATACACAGTTTGTGGGACGATTTTGGGGATGTGAGCATGGGAGCTGGTGTTCTGCAGGCACCAGTTGTTCAAAATATTTATTGCTGACTTGCTAAATACAGAAAAATGTATTGGTGATGCCTTTCGTGTAACAGTCTGGGGCTGGGAGGGGTCTTGCGGGGCTTTGCTTTGCCATATCCTCTGATACAAATGTTTTGTGAATTCCTTTTTTTCTCTGCATCTGTCTTTTTAGGTTCTCTGCACTGGAAAGGAGACGCTCGTGTTGTATGCTGGTGTATGTATCCAATAACTCAACCTCTAGCTCATGCTGAATTTAAGGATAAACCTTTCTCTTCCCCGGGTTGCTTGCAGCAAGCTGCACAAATCCTGATGGCCTTAAACACACCGACCTGAGCCTCGGTGGAGCTGCTCATAGGTTGAGTTATGCGCATTTGTACTGAGACGTTTAGCTGGTCAAAGACATCAGCAACCTAGATAATATCTGTGTGCAATTATGGGTCCTAATTGGGCATGTAGCTCAGCAGGAAAGCTGCCATTGGCATGCACAGGTGCCCAGTGGATATTAGTCATCCATGTAGCTGCAGAGCCCTGCGTTTCAAGCACCTGTTTGCTAAAACTCAGCTCTCACCTGGCTGTCAGTGCAGCTCCTGGGCTCGAGAAGGCTGAGACAACTCCCTCTCCATGGAAATAGCTGATGGAAGGAGTCAAATGATTTTGTTGGAGCCGGAGCTGCATTAGGTTGCCCTTGTGCTGGAAACTTGGCTTTATCTGTGCGGAGTTTAGGAAGTGGTTGCATGCTCTGAGGTTGGGCTGGCTTTCTTTGCAAGCCTGTTTGTATTTGTGCAGCACATGGAGCAGGTTAGAGTTTGCTTTTTTGTGAGGTTCCAGGGTCTGCTTTTAATAAGATTGCCTGCAAGCATTTGGATTTGCTCTTGCATATGGTAATGAACTTCTCATGTGCCTTTTAGGGGTCCCATTCCTCCAAGGCAGGCGCACAGCAAGCTGCTTTGCTCCCTGTACCGGCCCAGGGCTTTATTCCACACTGCCCACACTATATACATGGCTATATGTACCTTATGGGGACAAAAGAAGGTAGCCATATGGAGCAAACCTCCTGGCAGGGAAGTTCAGGCATGGAAGAGAGGCTATGGCTCTTGGGGTCCTTATGTCCCATAGACGTGGCAGCAGAGCAGCCCACAGCCATTTGCCCATGGCTCCCGACTTCAATCTGTGTACATTTAGTTCACGACTTCTGCTCTCTTCTTCTCTCCCATCCTTCTGTATGACTGTGCTTAAACCCTTAGAGCAAAGTCTGTCTCCTTCCATGCAGGTGTGGAGCACAGCGCATGCTCAGGCTCAGGGCACTGAGGTTGTGCCCTGCCTGGTGCACTGCAGCAGTCGTTGGTTGACTCCGTACCAATCCTCAGTGTACACGTGGCAGAAGCAGTCACTGCCCATGTAATGGCAACACTGCTCCTACGTTCACCCCTTTCTTTCTCTAGGGACTTTTCCCCATCCTGGAGATCAGTCCAACCTGCTAACTGGTACACTGCTGGGAAATGCTAACTAAACCTTTCGCTCTCCAAAAAAGACATCATTTACTGCTCTCTCTCTGCTTTAATCCCTTGTTCGGTACAACTAATCTTGCTCCCTCCTGGCACTGAGCTGGCGGTGGGTTTTGCATACAGCTGGAGTTATCAAGGTGTATTTGTATTGTGTTGCTGCATCCCTGCCAGGGAGTCTGCTCGGACAGCAGCTGCACAGGGGGTTGGGATGGGAGATTCATCCTCCTGCGGTGGGAGTTCCTCACAATGGCAGAAAATCAAGGCAATAAATCAAGGGCATAAATATTAGCACCAAAGCATAAACCTGTAGGGCACACAGAAAAGCCACATACTGTTAAATCTCCCATTATTTATTGCTTTATCAGGTGGGTATTACTGCACTGTAAAGGATATATACGTTCCCCATCACAGGGAGGTAGGAACCATCCAGCAGCAGCAAATCAGGCCATAAGCTGCTGAGATATTGCTGCCCACCGGAATCTAGGAAGGATGCCTGTAGGTGGGAATTTGTGCTCCTGGTTATTTTTTTTTTCTTGTTAATTACCTAGAATTAAACAAAAGCTCTAAGGCATTACAGCTAGTGTTGTTTAAGGTCAGCTTTTTGGTCATAAATAGGAGTATTTGGGAAAATAAAGAACACCTGTGAAACTCGCTGGGAGTCGTTCAGTGTTACAGAGCTGTGTGCAGTGAGGGTTGCGTGTCCAGCTGTGTTTATAGCTGGGCCCTGACAGGTGACTGATCTCAGTTCGGTGGTTTAGGGGAGGAACAAGACAGTTCTGTGGGTTAAGCTGGTCCTGAAAGAAAAGGAGGGGGAAAAAAGAAAAAGTCAACAATTCCCATTTGGCATCAAAAAACTTTAATTTTTGTCATATGGTGATTAAAACTTTTTTTTCTTTGTCTTTTATCCTTCCTTGAAACAGAAATTAAACAACATTCCAAACGGTTTGCTTTGAAACCCAGCAGCAAGGCCAAAAGCCTCCATCTTGCCTGTTTTATCTGAAGGGAATAGCAAAAGGAAAATGTTCCCATCGTGTTCCCAAGGCTAATGAGCAAAGAGGTGCTGGAGCCAAACAACGATAATTGCAGGTACAGCAGAAGCACACAAACATTACCCCAGATTCAAGGGCTGCTTGGCAAACCCTTTGTCCAGCTGCCCCTTTGTCCATCTGTCCAGCTGTCCATCTAGCCTTGCTTTGCCCACCATCTGTCTGTGTTGAGCCAAGCAAGACTAAACGCAACTGTGAGCACTGTTGCTCCTTGCCGTGGGGAAAGCAGATGCATTTGCTTCATGGTAATAGCTTACAGGAAGAAAGCATTATGTATTATTTCCCCCCACCAAAGTGCAGCCCGGAGAAGCCACAGCTCTTTGTGGTTTCACGTAATGCATGTGAAAGTCAGGTGTGGTTGCTAAAGAGTGTGCAGTTAAGTAGTGCTTGAGGAAACTGAGCCATGGAAGTTGTTGGGGTTTTGGGGGCTTGATTTTTTTCAAACAACAAACCTTTAAATGTTGGTTAACTCCTTACAAAGTGGCTCCAAGCCAAGTCCTGCTTCTCTGGACACAAAGCTTCAGGATTCACCAAGGAATGGAAATTGTTGGTATTTCTTTGGAGTCTCTTTCATGCCTTTTATTCAAAAGTGAAAGAATTAAAATACATTGGACTCCTTTTTGTGCCTCTCCCTCCAGACAAAAATATTTTTGTAATAAGAAAAACATTAGATATATGGATATGGTGCTGTTTTTCTACAGACACATCAGCCTACAGAGGCTCTGCAGTGGTCAGGGGTGACTGGCAGGGTTAGGTGTGGCAGCAGAAGTTCTCTCCTGAGGTTTGATTTTGGGGACAAAAATAACCACAACCAGCAACGCATGAAAAAACAAAACAAAACAAAAAACTTCCTGCTCTGTGCAGCCCCCAAAAGGCTTTTTGTTGGCCTTAGGGACACTGCTGACCTCAGGGGGCTGTTTGGCTGCTTTCAGGACCATGCAGGGCTTGGAAAAGCCAGATTTATGCTGTGTACAGGAGTCCTGGTGTGTGCGTGGAAGAGGCTGAGCCCTGGGACAGAGCAGGGCTTCAAGGAGGCATCTCTTTGGGAACTCTTGTATTCTCCCACCCCAGCAGGAACCAACCCTGTGGCTACTGGAAAAGAAAAAAAAAAAAAGTAAAGGATGTCATTTCTCTTTGGGAACTTGCTTTTGGCTCTGCCCATAAATGGAAAGGTTCTGAACCAAAACTCTTCCCACAGGGAACCAGCGAGTTCAGGGTGTTTGTTTATGGCCTCGTCACTAATAAAACCACATCGGCTTTTAAAAATAGCTCCTGTGCCTTATGAAAACAGGTGGGGAGTGATGCAGAAGGCGGGGAATGAGCCTGGAAGAGGAGCCCATTTTTAATCTGACACGAAATAGATTATTTCTCTGTGTGCCGTGAGGTTTGGGGAGGCTCCTGGACCTCTGCTTCACGTCGTGCAAAGCCCAGGAGATGCAGCACTGCTGACCTGTGGAGGTGGGGTCAGCCCGGCCTGCTCAGATGCTGAGGGTTACAAATCGCTGATTTCTCCTTGCCTCCACAGCCACACTTCCTCAATGGGACCAGAGCTGCTTGCTGCTGCCCTCCATCACCACCACTGTGAGACACAGCTCGCTGCATCCCAGCCCTGAGCACGTAGTGCTCACTGACAGGAGCTGTGGGTGGTGTTCAAGCAGAAATGAGCTGCCCCTTTCTTCTTTCAGTACAGGACCAAAGCCTCTTTAGAGCCCGTGCCCAGCACAAACATCTCTGTTCTCAGTGACCCCTCCGGAGGAGGCGCGGCCGAGCAGGAGCCTGCGGCAGAGCAGTGGGTTTCCCTCCCCTGTCGTGCCGTGCCTGGGAGCCACCAGTGTTCTGTAAGCATTTTGGGGACTGAAACTTCAAAGAGGGTCTGGGATAGCACAACTGCAATCTCCTGAGGAGCTGATCAGTTGACTATAAGAATTCCGTAGCAAAGTAGTCCTTTATTTCTTATTCGGTGTTTTTATGCCAGAGTCTCCCGTCGGACCCAACACACCATGCAAATGTCAAGGGATGGCAGGGGAGCCTCCTGTCCGTACAAAATGCCCATGAAAGGAGCTGTGGGAGGGCAGCTACAGGCTGCACTGTGCTAACAACAGCCACTGTGGGGAAAAGAAATACAAAATACGCCAGGTGCTTGGGCTACCTAATTGGATCTTCAGTATTTGTGTAACAGGCTGCAGCCAGCAGAGGCAGCAGGGCTGTTGCGGCTCTTGGAGCAAATGAGAAAGGATGAACTGCTCTGCAATCACCAAATCAGGGAATAATCTAGGTTGGAAGAAACCTCCAAGATCATCTGGTCCAACCTCTGCAAGCTACAGGTCAGCCACTGACCGGTGGCAAGGAGAGCTGTGGGCTTGACACCCCCAAGTCCTTAAATTAAGGGCCTTGAGAAAGCTCCTGTGCTGTTAGCGGAGCAATGGGGCTCCAATGCAAGACCAGGAGGAGGGACCGACAAACCTGGTGAAACGGCCGTGTGTAAACCCACACATCACCTTTCAGTGGCCTCGTAAGTAAAGTCAGTTTGGTGATGTCTCCTGTATACCCAGCTAAATGAGTGCTGGTGCCTGCGGGGACAGCGGGGAAGATGCAGTGCTGTAGTACACGTTGTGCATGAGGGAACTGCTACACGAGCTTGCACTTGCAAGATGTTTGTTAAATTGCACAGTTGTCGGCATATAAACACAGCACTGAGCATCACTGGAAATCAGTGAGCAGCTGGAGGCTCCGGACAGTGACCTGCAACTGGTTGGGACTGCAAAACCTTTCACCTGTGTCCCCTCACCTAAATCTTCAAGTTCAGATCCAAATTCGAGGGAGCTGCCTATAAAGAAACAAGCCCGACACCTATTTAAGCGACAGATGAGGCATGTTTCAGTGCTCAGTGCCTGGGCCTTAAAGCGTCAGCCCCACACAAGAAGACCTGGTAACCACATGGGGTGGCACCAGGAAGGCTCTGCACGTGCACGAACGTCTGAGCTCGGGGCTTCAGTTCAGCCACACTCACAGTTCTCCAGGGCGGGCCATTAATATTAGATGAAAGCTCAGATAATGAAAATGGCTTTTATAGTAAAGAGCATTTTGTTACCTCTGAAGAAACAGGGAGATGCAACATGGTACGCTTCATTTTTACTGGCACTTGGTCTTCCTTCAGGCAGTCATTTTATGAAAGGCAAGATATGAATCAAAAAACCTGCCTTTACTCAGCAGAGTACTCTCTCAATTAGAAAACAGAGATTTCCCCCCACTCTGATTAGGGGAAAAGATCAGGGAATGGGCCAAGAGCAGCTGGTCACACATGGGAGAGTCGTGAGATTACATCTTTCCATGGAGTAGCTGATGCTCTGTAGAGTCATTTCTGCTGAGACAACCATCAAGCCTTAATGCTGAAGCCTTCCCTTCCCTTCCCTTCCCTTCCCTTCCCTTCCCTTCCCTTCCCTTCCCTTCCCTTCCCTTCCCTTCCCTTCCCTTCCCTTCCCTTCCCTTCCCTTCCCTTCCCTTCCCTTCCCTTCCCTTCCCTTCCCTTCCCTTCCCTTCCCTTCCCTTCCCTTCCCTAATTTTTAAAACCCGAAGTTTTAGAGGATTTGTATCAATCAGCCAAAAAAAGTTTTTAAACATGTGGGTGTGAAGGACTAGTTCTGGAGGTGAGCCAGGGGCAGGGGGTGCTGCAGGGCCAAGCTGTGGTGCACCAGTCAGGGCTTCGGCAGGAGTCAGGGTGCGGTGTGACACACTGTAACTGCTGGTAGGGGAATGTACAGGGCTGCCTGTGGGGAAAAAAACACCTGCAAAGAGGGCTGCTGCTCGTAAATATTAAAATCAGTCAGAAATGCAACAAAAGGGCCAGCAGAGCATAGAGTGATGCACTTTTTTTTTTTTTTTTTAATAATTGTGGTTTTCTGTGGAATAGCTGCTGGACAGTGCTCAGGTTTCTGCAGAGCCACCCAGCAAATGTGCTGTTCTTATTGGCAGGGGATACAAACTGCACTGCAATGTAATATATATGGAAAAGGGACAGCTTCATTTTCTCTTTTCACAACAGTTTTGGGGCTTATTTCACTATATTTTAAATAAACATTATTTTTGTTGTTGATTCAGCTCAAAACACCAAAAGTCCTAAATTAGAGTGCGCAAAGGAAGAAGAGGGCGGGCTGCAGCTGAGCTGAAACATCAGGCAAACAGACAGCAAGCAGCCTGTGGTGTGAGAGCTGCAGTTGCTGTTTGTCACAGCTTCTACCTAGACTGGAGCAGAGAAAAAGATATTCTCAAGTCCTACAAGTGTTCTCTATGTGACCTGCTTGTGTTCTGAGGTTAGTTACTTGCACAGCCCACATCAGACTTGCAGTGCTGTGTTTCACATCTGTGCACTGGGATGCTCAGGTACCAAAATGGAAGAGCTGCAGAATAAATCGCTGCCTCACTCTTTCTCAGCCCGTCCTGTTGTAACTGAGCAGCCCCGTGCTGTGCTGGTGCACAGGGAAGGGCTGTGGGGGCTGCAAGGCTCCTGGCAGTGAGGCCGGCTCCTGGCTGAGCTCTGCAGCCGCTCCCATTTTCAGGGTAAACACAGTGCTACATGTGTCCAACAGACCATCACTTCTCATTTTCCATGCCTAGGGGTCAGATGCACTGACATGGAGCAGAGCGAGGCAGGCAGTGCTCCAAACATTGGTGTTTTAAGGGGTTCTCCTGAAAAAAACACCCTCTGGGAGCTCAGGAGCACATGTCCTGCTGCCCTGTCCTGGTGCAGGCAGCCTCACAGTCTGCCTGTAGCTGGCAGGAGGATGGTGGGGTCGGGGATTCTGGGCTGAGTTGCGGCAGTGCCACCGTCACATTCCTCCAGCCCTGCGTGACGCACATCGTGCACGAGTCGCCGTGCGCCAGCCGGAGAGTGGCACTAAAAATAAAGCTGTGGCGTTGCTGCTGTGCTAGGCTCCTGCTGGGATGTCTTGGTTTGTCTTATAACATCTTCAAGGCCAGTTGAAAGCAAGGAAAAAAGAAAAAAAAGGAGAGGGAAAAAAAAAAAAAAGAGCCTTTTTGCTTTTGAGGCTGAATCAAGAGGCAGCTGGTAGAAATCAGTGTTGTTTCATTCACTGGCTGCACGGCACTAAGTTCCTTTTGGTACTGATGCGCACACACTCTATGGCATGCTTAATTAAATAGAGAGTATTACGTTTGTGTTACTATTTCCTGACTTCTCGTATAGAAACCAGTGTAATTTATGCTAATTAATTGATTGAGCAAATTAATTCGACACTTCTCCACGTAAGGGGGAAGGACCGTGATGCAGCTCAGACTCAGAGAGCAGCCGAGTGCTGGCACCCCGAGAGGGACGGGAGGGGGCAGTGCCTATGGATGTGTGGGCTCTGCAGAGAAAAGGACTAAATCAGAACAAAAAGCTTCAAAAGGGGAATTTTTTGGGAAAAAAACACAAAACATTTAAAAAAAAAAAAAAAAAGCATTCTTTTAAACAGGCTGTCTTATGGAAGGGCATTTCAGAGCATGATTTTTTTCGTGACATTGTACTGCAGGAGATTGAAGGTGCCTTGGCTGGCAGCAAACTCCTACACGTGCATGGAGGCTGCAGCAGAAAAGCCAGGGCCAGGCACAGTTGCATTGCGCTGCTGTGATGCGACAGGTCCTGGTGTCTTCCTGCTTCTTCCCCTCTTTTTTACTTTTCCTGAAGGCAAAGAGTTATTTCTTCTTCTGAGGGCTAGGGATGGAGTTGTTGTCTGCTGATGAAAGCAAGCCATCAGTGAGCAGTAATGGGAAACCAGGGATGGCATGGCAGGCAGGGGCTTGCTTTCAATGCACAAAAAAAGCCCTTTTAAATTTAAATGTAGCAAGGAATTAAAAGCACATATAGGCGGATTTTATTAGAAATATTTGATCTTGGCTATTAATCTGTTATAAGAATACTTTCATTTCCTGGCCATATGTACCCAGTGATAGACTTTCATAAATGAGATCACATTAAAATGTACTTTATGTTTCTAGTGAAATCTCTTTTATTATTATGCACGTTCTATTTAGGAAAAAAATTACAGCAGCAGACGAAGAGGAGTAAATTAGTTTAACTCATTTATACATGAATGAAATACTGCTCCTGCCTGGTGCAATAGGTGCAAAGGCTCTGCATGGTGCAATACCCAAATGCCTGGGGAAGGGGCTGCTCCATCACGGTTGTGCTACCAGCTGGAGGAGGACTCAGTGGCAGTGGCAATAAAAGCAGCCCTGCAAGTGGCTCATATAGTGCTGGGCAGCAAAGCAGCAAATTCCCAACATCCAGACCCCCAGGGACTGAAGCCAACCTAGGTATTCTCCTTGTGGTAAGTATTACTGAAGGTACAAGTGGTGGCTGGGAGGTGCAGAGCTGCTTCTTGGTGTGGGTGGGAGAGGCGTGTAACCCAAGAGACAGTGAGGACCCCTCCCAGCTGTGCTTTCCCAGTCAACCCAGGTAACGCTGCTGCAGGGCAGGTGCTTTGTGTTAAACCCCTGTAACTATGTGCCACAGACCAGGCACTAAGTTGAAAAAATAATTAAAAAAAAGTAACACATTTCTGGATCATGTTAATTACTACTAAATAAGCCTAATAAATAAGCCTGAGACTGTGAGCATGACACTGGGAACCTGGCATGCGACCACTTTGATTGAGGGCTGCCCGGAACAACCCTGGGCTGCCAGGTGAAGGCATAAACCATGCCCAAGGGCTGATTTGGCACCACAGCGACCAAGCTCAGCCTTCATAAAGCAATTAACAATTTCTTGTGTGTCTTTTTTTTTTTAAATATAGTAGAAACTCATGAATCTCCCACTTTTTAATCATTTATAGACTGCACAGAAATGCAGCAGCTTGTGTTTGTGAAGCCTCAGATCACTGGATCACTGTTTGCTCTTTTTTTTTTTTTAGAAAACAGGCTACATTTTCTTTAGTAATGGATGAAGAAAAGTCAAAAATCCTGGCACTGGAATGAAAGCCCTATTGTCAAGGCAATCGCTGTTGCACGTGGTTTACTGTGCTTTCCTATTGGCAAACTGCTCTGCAGTGCATTCTGAGTCATTATTGTGAATTAAGCATGCTCTACTCTATATAAATATTGATTATGATCAAGAAAGATTAGGCATGGCAGATGCAAAAAATGTGATCACACTATCTCAGTGAGACAGAGACGTATTCTTTCGTGCCACATGTCTCTGTTAGCATGACGTTGTGACAGCCCTTTCCTTGATGCTTTCTGGGATTTTTGTGCGTACCCTCAAAGAGCGTTCAGATCCTAGCTGAAGTCCACAAAGACAGCAAAACACTTGAACACCTGGTAGCTTTTTTTTTTTTTTTTTTTTTTTTTTTTTTAATTCAGGCCAATGACACATTTGGAGATGATTAAAACAAAGGTTGAGCTTTTATTTTTTTAACATGCCAAGAACATTAGCAGCTGGATGAGGAATGAGCCAGAAAAAAAAAAAAAAAAAAAAAAAGCAGCATACTTAGCCCATCTATAAATAAAACCAGGCTTCAGTGCTGAGAGCAGTCTTCTTTTTTTCTTTTCTTTTTCCCCTCTGCAGAAAAATCTTTTCTTTGTACCAGGACTAAAATATTAGCACTGTGTTCCCTCCTCTGTTTAAACAGACCTCTTCCATTGCATCTAAGTGCCAAAAAAGTGGAATTCCTGAACAGCAGGTGAAAAGAAAACACAAGATCAAAAGCAGCTCTGGCTGCCAAGAGAACCTGCAGCACTGCTTGGGGGTGCATGAAGAAGTCACGCAGACTCCTGATGGTGTCAGAGACTTTTGGAAGGTCATCAAGGATTTTTTTTTTTTTTTTTTTTTTCAGGCATCCCACATCAAAAAGCAGCCCTAGGAGACAAACTTGCAACACATCATGAGGACCATGCTAAAGAGACCCATCACCCTTATAAGAAAATCTAACTGGTTTTCCTCAGCACATCTATGGAAAGCAGCTCTTAAAAAATCTGTGATCAGAGTGGAGCCTGTGGGTAAGAAAATAAATTTAAGTGTTCATCTGGGTGAACGTTAGGCAATGGCTAGTTTGGGTCTTAAGCCAGTTTAGGAGAACTAGGCAAGAAATGGTCTTTCTGAGCTCATCCTCTCAGTAGAGGCAAAGGGCATTTATTTTGCTGTCCTTAAAAGCAGGGAGCTCTAACATTAGGTCGTGTTCCTGCACCCAGCTGCCTATTCCTATGTCCATTGCCAGATCCTTCATCTTTTGGCACGATGAACACTTTGGGGATGCATGGAACAAACTGCTCCAATGTGCCTTGTAGGTGGTGACCTTTAGAAAACAGACCTAAGGCAGGCTCCTTGTTAATCCTTTCTGCCCCTCTGCCTATAGGAGTCATTTGAGATTGAAAACAAGGAGAACTTGGTTTAAAAAGATTGCACGTCTCGACCCCATGGTGTCAGTGGTGCTGGGAGCTCTGTGGTGCCCAGCCCCTGCCTCCTGACGCCGCTCCTGACGGTGACATTAGTCCCGTGGCATGTGCAAGCCATCAGCTTGACCAACAAAAATTGATTTCCAAAAGGCACCTGTGAAAGTTTCCTCCATAATTACTATGGCTGGGAAATGAGGCCCAAGAAATGACTTATTGAGAAGCATAACAGTATCAGCATTGGGATCACAGCTCAGTAGTGCTTTGTTCCATTTTTACTCCTAAAGAACATCAAATAGCAAAGTTATTTTAAATAAAGACTTCCATTAGTGGGTTTAAAAATAACACAGTGTGCACATCCATTCCTAAAGACAGCTTTTTTTTTTTTTTTTATTTTAAAATTCTGCATCTGAAAACACAGTATGACAGAAAGCATTTATGTACAACTGCAGTGTTTTTGGTATAATACAGTATTTAATACATCCATTTCATTTTCTGCAAAAAAAAAAAAAAAATTGCTTTATTGGACAAAAAAACAAACTCCCATTGACAAAGAATACAGCTAAGGCACATTGTTTTCTGCTAAATGAAAGACAAAAGGGTGCAAAAAGGGGTAGTGCAATAATTGCTGAAAATCACATTCTACTACAAGAAAAGCATTCTGACTTTGAACTTTGATTACCGGTCAATTTAAGACATTTCAATATCTCATAAAATACTCCGTTAAATAAATAGCAAAATATCTACATCTTTCAGTGTGTTCCATTTGAATTTCCAATTTTTTTTTAAACTTTGCTGTATATACATGTGTTTTTTTTTCTTATTCAATAGCTTACAAAATATTTCTGTACAGTTTTATGCATATTATGATCTATAACAAAATAGTTATTTCTTAAAACTATATTACCACCAGTCTTTGAAAATGACAGAATAGGAATAACTTATTATGGATTATGTTAGGCAATACAAAAATCCAATCAACCAAAACCAAAACCAAAATAACAAAGTCAGAAAAATCATTTCATTAACTCGAATTAATACTTTTTGTTTCACAAATCTTCTTTGCTATGTAAACCCTTCTCAGTTGCCTTTGGGTTGTATATGCATCAGAACACTGGAACAGGGTAGGATTTGGGATTCCTAAAGCACTGCAGCCTGCCGGGAATATTGGTGCTACTGAAACATGAGAGTTCTCCATGGAGAAAAAGCATTAAAGAAACCAACACATCCAAGCCTTAGCAGAAGGCCTTGGTTTCTGCTGACTTTGACAACCTTTGGACATGGCTCTAAAGGCCAGATGTTTGGAAGTGAATTTATGACTGGTGATACAGCCAGACTCCTCTGCCTTCTATGTGTACTGTTAGATTCCCAACTATCACTCAAAATCTGGCCCCAAGTGGTGATGTTCTTCAGATTTTAAGACCAAACCATTAAAGAGAATACAGCTTCTCCCAGTTACCAGTATGACTCTGAAAGGCATGCTACTATCTCATGTCAAAATGAGTGAAATTACTCCAGAAATTGTCTTGTGCATCTGAGAGCAATCTGTCCTGTTACAGTCTGAAGATAAATAAAAAGCTATTAAGTTTGCACTTTGTAGGTAATTAAATCCACCTTCCTTATCTACAATAAGTTGCAAAAGACAGAGCTCATAATTTCCTAAGGTTTGTATGAATGTCTGAGCCTTCCTTTTGCCCAAAGGGAAGGTCATTTTCTTCCCTTAAAGATTGCGTTTGTAAGCAATTTCTATTGTATTTGTGAAGTGTAAGCTGACAGCAACACAACTGAGCTGTAATAGAAATCTCAAGGTGCCTTTTATTCCTTCCACAGCAAACAGAAAGAGTGAGCAAGACACAGACAACACCTAACTTTCTAACACGGTTTAAGGCCACATTTAGGAAGGATGAAAGTAAGGCTTCTGTAAGGGGCAACACACTGGATGCCACAATGGGAACAGACACTTCAAAGCCAGCAGGCTTTACCTAACGAAAATCTGGAACACCATCCCAATTTTGGCCAGTAGGTCTGTGCCTTCTTTTGGATATAAGCTAGAAAATAAAATTCAATGCCACGGACATCCTCCTCCAGAATATTCCCAGCAAACTGAAGGTGCTCCCCTAGCAATAGATTACTATTGTTTCAGTCGAGGGTGTTAATTACAACAGAACCAAAGACAAGCAAAGTCATTACAATATACAAATGCAGCGCAATGAACCGCGCCTAGAATTGTCACTCTGTTATCAGAGGCACCTGTACAGTATCTTGCTGTTTATTTGGCAAGGTTACATGTAATACTTCTAGGTTTTAACAAAGTAGAAAGAGAATTTGCATAGATTGTACATTCAGTTCAAGGAGATTTCTGGTACCTTTTTTTGTTGTTATCAGGTAAACGTGTTTGCAGACACAGTGAGGTAGCAGCTGTGATAGCACCCATGAGCAAAAGAAGGTAACCAAGGCAGAAGCAAAGAGAGGAGAGTGATCTATACACTGTCGTTAGTATTAAGGAGCAAAATCAACATGGTACCTGCAGTCTCACATCATGAGGGTTAATTGCTGCCAAGAACACACTCAACTGCAAAAAGCCTAATGCTGCTGTTGTCCTGGGTGACATGGGCTGCAAGACCTCATTGCCTCAATTTTAAATGCTCTCAGCCTGATTCTCCTTTTCCTTACATTGGTGGTGGTGGTGAAGGCTTTCAAAGGCCAGTTACCAATCTGAACACTTGCCCTTGAATAGCCTAGAGGAAGAAAGGCATTTCCCTACAAAATCCTTCCCACACTTGCTGTGGATCTATATGCCACATATTCTATGATTCTGTGATACTGTCTACAGCATCCTGGCTGCTCTTAACCCTCTTTCACATTTGTTTGGCTCCTCTGTGCCTGCTGCAGCAGTGCCTGCCCTCTGCGGGGACCTCTGCAGGCCGGTCCCCCTGTTCTCAGCAGCCCCCCTGGGCCCCCAGCACGGGCAGTGTCCTGTCCCTCCAACACCTGCTTGTACCCTGCCCATGGATGGCAGCCCTGGAGCTGTCAGAGCTGGCAGAAGCTGGAGGGTTTGGTCTGGGAAGACTCTGTTATGTTTTCAGTTGTCATTGACAGGCCATGTTTAAGTTTAAGGCGATGTGCTACAAATCCCTAAGACTAACTTGGAGGCCATGAATAGTTGAAAAGAAAGCACATATAGATCATTACCTTCTCGCTACCAGACTGAAGCTAAGGACAACAGGAAATGCTGCTAACCACTTTCTACCAGGTCAGTCTTGCTCTGCTGCTGAACTAACCAGACCTACTGTTACACATATTGAATATCTGTGCCTGAAGAGTCAGGAAGAGAGAACCGCTGTCAGTTTTACAGCCACCTTCATGTATGTTAGTACTGAGCTGGCTGAAGGCTGCTCTGAAAAGCAAACTTTTCCAATTTACAGCTTGGGGTTTTGAAGAAGCCTAAGGGATTTGGCTCACATGAATACAAAACTTCCTGCCCAATGGAAAGCAAAGAAGTCAGCCAAGGTATAATTTGGCCAACTCCCGAAGCCTTGGGATCTGGGAAAGCAACAAGGAGGGTGTGATAGCCAGCAGCAAGCTGGCAGTTCTCTGACAGCTGTGATGAGAACTACAGAAATCAACAGAAGTTGGTCCTCATTGTCTGGCCACAATTAAAATCTGGATTTGGTTTTATTTTTATCTGGGAAGTCAAAACTAAGATCTCATGGTATCAGCATTTCTCAGTCTTGCTGTGCAGAAGAGTTGCCCAGTTTGTTCAAAGTATTGTTGCAGCATGGTTTTATGAAACTTTTGCAAAGTTTTAGCATCTTCTTTATCTTTACCCTGCCCAGAGAAGCTGTGGATGCCCCATTCCTGGAAGTGTTCAAGGCCAGGTTGGATGGGGCTTTGAACAAGCTGATCTAGCAGAAGGTGTTCCTGCCCATGGCAGGGGGGCTGGAATTAGATGATCTTTCAAGTCCCTTCCAACCCAAGCCATTCTGTGGTTCTGTGTCTCTCCCTTCAGTCAGGTTTAGAAAATTCCAGTTCTGATTCACTGACTTCACTGTGCTGGTCACTGTAATAGTAGCTAAGAGAGACTGAGGCTTCATTAGTATTGCAGTTAGCTCTGCAGATGAACAGAAGGTGAACACACATTAGTTGGTCCTTCCGAAGGTGCTGCAGGATCATTGTTAATTTGCTGTTAAACAACTGTACATGCATTGTGCATTAAAGCTGATACCTAGGAAGCTAAAGTCAATTTGTAGCACACAAATGCACATTCCTGCATCTCTAGGCTTAGTGATAATGAAGGCTTAGCAACAGAGACACAGATGGACTTCCTTGTGTAATACTTGCCATCATGGAGGGATTCTTAAAATTCTCTGCTTGCTGAGAGCACAAAAAATGAAGGCATAATTTTAATTCTAGAAATTTGAATATCAGAAAATGAAAATATAAATATGACTACTCAGTGTCCAAATGTCATCAAAGAGTTGGACACACTTAAAAATAAACTGTCATTTGAGCTATTTCTATTAGCCTCAAGGCTTAACATTACCATATAAACAGGTCTGCATATCACTAAGACTGACTTTGGATGTAATTTATTAAATCATATATGTAGATGTTCTACATCTTGCCACATTTCCTTTCTGTGTAATACTGATTGATCACAGAAGTGTTACATGGCTATCGCACAGAATGGGCACAGAATTTAAATGAGCAAAGCATTATACACAGAGGACAAATGCGTGCATATGGAAGTACACCCCTTTGCCACAGAAAGGGATTCTGATCAAAGCTGGCTTTCAGTTGGAGTCCTATTCAGCAAGGACTAGCCAGTGTGATTGGAAAATAACACTAGCACATTCAAATGAAGATGCATAACTTGCTTGTTTTGTACGAACTGTGGTCCCTGCTCTGAATTCTCCTTTTCACCAAATGTAAGATCTGTGAAGTTATTCTCTTCTAACAATATATAATATTCATCACAGGCTCCAAGTGCCTGCCATTTCAGAACCAGAAAAGCCACTTAGCAGAGCGTCGTTCTTAGCAGCACTGCCACAGCCACAGCTTGGAGCAAGCTCTGATTCCTGATGGAAAGCCTGGCTTTCCGTGGGTTTTACTGCACAATTACAGCACTTTGCAACTCAGACACAGTGTCCCTATAGGACATATGTGTCTGTGGCTGCACACTAACAGCTATAGCAGAATTTGTCATTTACGGCCAAAACCTGACACTCAGCTCAGAAGATGTTCCAAACATGGCAGCTCATCCTCTAATGATTTCAAACACATGTAGTAGTTATTCACAGGATACTGTCACCCCTTTTATTTATGTTGGACTTGACTCTGAAGTCCTCACTTAGAATCAGCGCTCCATAGAAATTTTGCCTGAGAAAGGGCTGTAGGACCAGCCTCTGCAGTTCTACAGCTCGTGCTGTGAGTACCAGCTTGCTACAAAATTTCTTTGTGTAGATGCTTTTTGTCTTTCAGAAAACAAAGTAATATTAAAAAAAATATACATTTTAAACCTAACATATAGTGTAAATAGATGCATCAGCAACCATTTGATTTCTTTTCCTTTTCTGAACTAAAACAAAATAATTTGTGCCTTACATTTTAAGTCGCGTAAATGGCAGATTTTCTTCTAGCCACAAAAGACTGGATTGCTGTCACCTTCTGCTTCATCTAGTTAATAACGAGAATTTACCAACAAAGCACTTAAAACATTTCTGTTAAAGAATAAAAGGGTATCAAATTTGAAAATCAAGTTATCTGCATGTGTTGTGTGGGCGCACCCTTATACATATGCCTATGTGCAAGACAGACTGAAGATTTTGCGACTACCCCAGCAGTCTCACTGAGAACAATCATTGACTCGGATTGTTAAAGAAATTGTATTGTGTGCCCTAAATATGATGTTCTCCATTTGATCCGCAGGGCTTTAATGGTGCACTTGCCATTGCATCAATGTGACTAAAGCCCTGGATTTCATAATGAGGATTGGAACTCCCCAGAAAATCTGCACTTCATGAAGGAATGTTAGATTCACAATCAGCACTGTTAAAAAACAAAACAAACAGAACGACAAAAAAACCCTACTGAGTAAGTAATGACACTGTATTTCTATTACATAAACCTGTTGGCAACCCTGGTTTTAAACACACTGGCCTCCAGAGCCAGTTGAAAAGCAGGAACATTATTTTGACTGAAATATTTCAACCAGCTCTCTACAAGCTTTCCTAAAACTACAGCTCTCAAGACTGTCGAGATCAAGAAGGAAAAAAGAAAGGGAAGTGTGAGGGGAGGAAGGCCTTTTCTTAATAAAGGCAGCTTCAGTTAGTAAGATAACATAATCTTCAAGCTGCAAAAGCAGCACCTACTAATTAGTCATTGACTAAAACATAAATAATAAATACCTAAATTGTTCCTTCTATGCATCCATTTTCATGCCAGATAAACATTTCAATGCTCTGCCTTAATGCCAGCACAGCTGACACTGCAATTTCAAGTCCAAAGCAAACTGCAAGTAGCTTTAAACCAATACTACGGAGAGAGATAGAACAAGCCGCTGGGATCTCTGTGTCACGGTCATCTTGCAAGTGTTGTTTAAAAGGGAATTCAACCTTTCTGTGTGATGCGATTACGGAATGATTTAAGCATTTATTTCCCTCCTGATGTGGAAGCTTAACTCTCATCAGCAGGAATGAAAGTTAGACATGCCCACAGAAGGGTAAACAGATACCTGGTTTTATTAAATCAAAAGGATTTTTTTTCCTAGTGAACCCAATAGCTTCTAATAGCCTTTCTGGGTCAAGAGATTACCACAGCAACAGAAACAAAGTGCATGTTTTATGCAAATGCAAAACGCATCAGTTGGAGATGAATTTGCACATAAAACCTACGTTTAAAAAAGTTTTTGGAATGTAAATACATTTTTTTCCTACTGTAGAAAATGCAGCTTAAAATGATGCAACACAAGCCTATTTCAAACAGTGTGCAGCCTGCTAGAAACTCTGAAAACAGACAAGAGTAGAGTTTGTTGAGAGAATAAAGCAAAAGCACTGAGAAACATGGTGTTGCTCTTTCATGTCCAGCTTTGGTCAGGAACCCTGATGTCCTGCACAGCCTTCAAGGTTTCCTGACGAGCCTAAAAATGCCCTTCTTCATGAAGAGCTAGCAGAGCTGAGATCAAGGCAGGAAATTAGTGTTAAAACTTATTAGCCGCTACTCAATTATAGGGAAGAAATGTGTTGCTGCAGATTCAGGTCCCAGTCTTGTTCCCACTGATAAAAATAATTGCCATCTCTAAACTACAAAGGCCAAATGCCACCATTTTACTGGTTCTGAGCAACTCTGCTGCCTGAGAAAAAACAGCTCGGCTCATCAGCAAACGCGTGAGCAAACACAGCCCAACCTACCCAAATTTACACACACACTTGCTGTGCAGGAAGTCTGCAATATGCATAGGTGCTGGTGGGCTTAGAAAGACCCTGTGGATTTCAAAGGGCTGAAATCCAAAATGCTCCTTGGGCTTTTAAAATAATACTGCTACTACCCAGACCCTGAACCTGACCGCATGAGAAATGAAAGACTAACATTGCAAAACACCAGTTCCATTTAGAGTTCAGCATGAAATTAGTCTGAAAAATCTCTGACTGTAATCTGAATGTCTCTGCTTCAGCTTGCATTCCCTAACTAGGATGACAACAGACATTAGCTGAGTCCAGAATTGCTTTGTGTTATATATAACAAAAAATAATGAGGGTGTACCATAATTATTTCATGTTCTGTAAAGTAATGCGGCCATATGGGATATAGCCTGCAGTAACCAACCTCCCCAGGAAGCATAAATAGAAGGGAATTTTGCTGTGATTTATTCATGGTAGCAAAATAATTAAAGCCTATGAAACAGCAGAGGTACAGACAAATTTATTTAAAAAACACAACACTTTCAGCAGCTGCTCCTTCACTGCCCTCTCCATGGCTGCTACTGCTTCAAGGCCCGTGCGGCCGGGGCCGGCGGGACAGCAGAAGCGAACCAAGCCGTTCCTGACAGAGCTGATGGAGAGAGCAGTGCCAAAGGCCTTGTCGGAATTATTATTATTTTTTTAAGAACTATATTGCGATATGTAACAAAAAAAAGTATAATGTTCCCTTAGTTGAAACCTGGTGTGAGATTGACGTACGAAGCAAGGTTAAATTCCCTTTTAAAACCCTATGCCGCAGGAGGGCGTACCGGCTGCTACCTCAAGCGCCCGTTGGGTTTGACAGGGCCCAGCTCTGATTTGGGGTCCGGGCTCAGGGAGCTCCACGCCGTCTGTGTGCAGGCCTGCATGACGGGGCAGGCGGTGGGGCCGGTGCTGCAGATGTCCACGGCCGACCAGACGCTGCCCACCAGCGAGTCCACCCAGGCCTCCAGCTGGGCGCCCACCAGCGCCGCGTTCCTTTTGGCCTGGTCCACGCGGGCGGCGCTGATAGGGATGTTTAAGACGGGGTTCAAGCCCTGGAAGCTCTGCTCCATGTACGCATTCTTTGGAGGCCCGCTGTGATACTTCAAGGCTTCCTCTGGAAAAAGCAGAAATAAGCCCAAAAATCAGTGTGTTAAAGAAAATCTTTAGGATTTGAGGGTTCAGCACAACAGAAAGGCAGGCCCGGCCCCGTGGGCTTCCCAGCAGGGCACTCGCTACAAGCTCCTGTCCATACCTGGAGCTTGAGCAATGCACAGCTCCCTGTAAGAAACTCATTTTTCACTCAGGAAAAGCTAGTTTTGCTTCTTTCACCGCAGAGGAAGCCTGGGAGCTATGCCCTGCTCAGCTGAAGTTACCTCTGCAGATGCCCATGGATGACCACACTGAAATGAGGGACTGGTTCAAAGAGACCTGGAAGGAGAAGGCTGCCAACCGCAGACAGACCTTCAAGTACTATCAATGATTTGTCTGGAAGAAAGAGCTGAGATCTTGGCCTATTTTTTCTTCTCGACTGATTCCCCTTCCTCTGCTGTAGAAGTCACAACATTTATGAGCTCTATCTGCCTCCAAAACCCGTGTGGTACCACTCCTGGCACTGGAAGGACAACACCGCCTCAGCAGACCAGACGTGGCTGATGAAACCTGTGTAACTCCAGCATCATTCCTGGAAGTGCTCCAATCTCACTGGGAAAGTGCTCTCTAATGACAATCGTATTTCCAGCTCTTGCTCTGAATAATGGATCGAGACCATTTCCTAATGACACGGTTCTTTGCATTGTAGTTGCTTTTCTTACAGTAACTCTTCTACCTCAGCAAAATGCAGCACATTGTCACCCCAAATCTGTAATATTGCAGCAGAACTCACTGACAGACTGTGATAACACCTTCAGAGAACTGGATGCTGCGGGTCTGACCACCCTCGTCTAAGGCACGCTGACTTCTCAAGGTCTTTGAGTAGGTTACGGTGCTACTCATAAAACCAGAATGTGACCCTCTAAAAATATTCACTCAGTGCCTCTAGGGAGTAAATTTTCAACCATTTCTTTCTGTTCTCAGCTGAGCTCTTTACCATCTTTGCTCCCGGCAGCACAGAGGATACGTTTAGCTCTGCCAACACACACGCTGTCTAAAACACAAAAAGGGCCCATTCAGGGCGCTCCAGGCTAGGAAAGCCACTGGGTTCAGATATCGTTTAGAGGCCAGGAATTACATATTCATGTCTACAATTCCTTCCACATGTCCTTGCTGCTTGCACTGCAGCCTGACACTGAGCCCTTTCTTCCACGCAGAGGACAGTATCCCAGGCACTGGCAATAAATCAGTACATTTATTTAGAGGGAAAAGGGACGTTTAATTGGAGCTTTGCTGTTACATTTGCAAAGTTTTTAATGTTAAATACTGCACCAGTCCATTACTTCAAATCCCCAATTAAATTAGTTCGGCAGATTCCCATCACCATTATACACTGCTTAACTGTTCCTGCATTCATCAAACCCACCTTTTATAGTTTTGTTTTAAATGTTTTGTGTGTTTTTTTTTTAATTATTTATCCAGAATAACTGCTAGTCAAAAGGAGTTTGTTCCATGTACATGTGTCAGAAGTGTGCTCTGCCAGAGCATTGCAGTTTAAGAAACAGAACAAGTACACATGATTAAATTTCCTCCTTTGGAAGTAATTAAATATGGAAGACTGTTTGTCAACAAATTAATTAAATAGGAACATTATAAGTAAAAATCCCCAAACAAATAAGAGTTGGCATTACTAGCAGGATCATCTGATTGAAATCAGCAATTCAGAGAGCTTGTTGAATTAAAGGTTGTTGTGCATGTGTTTTCTGCCTGGAACAAGAGAGATGTTTTTCCAGACAAATAATGGGATGAAGCGGAACTTGCTCGGCTTCAGGACTTCGTGGATTATCAGGACTGAAACCTACAGAAGCTGTAGGACCCAGTGCTGGCGATGCAGCAGATGATCTTTTCTCTGTGGCCCCTGCTGCATAAGATCAGGGGGCTGCTCTTGCAAAACTAAGGGTGATAACCTCAGCATCTTCAACACATGTGAATGTCTCCGTGTCTCTGTTGCTGTAACTGTGTCAGACATGCCAGACTTCTCCCCCAGCACACTGCTGCTTTGCGCTGCCCCACCAAGTGACCACTGTGCTCTGCTCCAGAACCAGCCGTGCTGCAAGGACGTGCCCGCAGAGCCAATGGCAAAAGTGCATCATTGAAATGAAGGGAAAGGTTTTTGAAAAACAACAAATATTATCAGCAGATAAGAGAAGGAAAGACAGCTGGGGATAGTATTAGTAAGGACAAACCACAGTGCTTTTCAGTGTGTTACGGGCCATCACTGCACACAGAGACCATGTCCTTCCCTGATATGAAACAAATTACAAAACCCTGACTCAATACTGGAAGGGGACTGCCTGTCCCCACAGCAGAGCGAATACCTGAAGTTAGGTATCTGCACGTCCTACAGAGGAGCTACTTAACGGCAGTCAGAGCGCAGAGCTATGCATCAACAGGAAATTCTGAGGATTCAGCTCAGAACCCTCTAAGTCTCTGTTGAAGAATTTGCAGGAGAAAGTAATAAATTCTCATCCTTGTTTACTGCCCATGCTTCTCATCCAAGCTATGGGAGATGCGGGCGATTCCTCTTTGTATTAAAGATTAAAAAAAAAAAAAAAAAAAAAAAAGAGAGAGAGTCATGACTATAACCTGCTGGGCTGGGACAGGGGAGATGCCCTGAAATACTGCACAAAGGGAGGCTGGAGCTACTGGGCTTTAAAAAGCACTGAAGCGTCAGTCCTCACTCATGAAAAAAGACTAACAACTGTAAGGCTTACCACTATGAGATGTTTCTTTATGCACTGAAAACTCCACAGTTACAGCAACGAAATCAAAATTAACTGGATTGCAGACATTAAGCCACTTTTTTTTTTTTTTTTGATAACAAAGACATCCATATAGTCCTTTGAGGTAGAGGACATACCAGTGAAAAACATACTCCACAGACTTTAAATTACAGTTTTAAAAAATAAGGTATTTTTGTCCCCCATTTTTGTTTGCACTTCACTCTGGGAGGGCATTTCATTTCTCAACCGACTTTACTTAGTGTAACTTCTTTGGACTGAACACACAGCCTGTAGTCAGCTGCACAGGCTGAGATTTCAGCATTTTTGTGTGGGTTTGTTCTTCATTTTGCAGAAAAAGCAAATGAGTTTAGACAGAGAGTGGGCCAAGGAATGAAAAATGTGATTACCTTAGTACACATTAAGGTGCTAGACCTGTTTTTTTTAAAAGCAACACAGAACATACAGTTTTATTTCTTTACTTGAATCGTGTTGAAACCCTCTGGCAAAGAGGTAATTTTTTTATTGACATTTGGTTTGTTTTCTCTTGCAGCAAACAAGACAGTGCTGCATTTGCTCATTGTGAAGCTAATCGACTCCTTGTCAACTGGATCTGAACTAAATTTCGAAGCAAATCCTTGTCTTCAGGGTTTTTCTTGAAATGACGATTCCAGGGCATGTCTACTGTCTGCAGCCATGTGCCTGCCTGCTGCTATTACTACATTTATCAAGAACATGTCATGTTACAGCTGGTTAATTTAAAGAAATCACAGCAGTTCTGACACAAGTTGCCACCCACTTTATAATCTGTATAGATGCAATTAGAATTGATTGAGCCACTGCAAATAACCAACGGCAAAACAAAGGTTTCCCAGTATATACTTAATTAAGATGATCCATAAATATGGATTAGGTTAAAAGGCTTTTGAGATGCGTGTGCATCATAGGATGTCTGCTAATGCCGTCAAGCCTTTGAAAGAGGAAGCTGTAGCTGGAGGGCACTGGACCAGGAGCTGGGGTTTGGGGCTCCCTGCCCTGTGGTGGGGCAGCAGGGAGCAGAAGCCCCACATCAGGGGCACGTGAACATGGTAGGAACCAAACATGAAAGGTCTCTCTGAAGGAGGAAGAAAAGGATGCTCTCTGTCCCTGCCCTCTTTACTTGAAGGAAGAAGTTTTTAATTCATTTAATTATTTATTTTCAATCCAGCATTTGGTATTGGCTTGAGGTATGGGGCTTTATCTGCCCCAGAAGTGAATCTGCCCACTGGCTCACAGTAACCTATTTGGGTTTAATGAAACAGGTACTATACAGTAAATGCGTGACAACTCATTAGCATCACTCCAGCTGGGAGATCACCGTGGAAACTTTGCCATGAATATAAACTCAAATGTGAAAATGAAATTGCTTTGGGTTTTTCCCTGCACCTCTCTGTGCTCCTAGGAGCTGTGTGTGATCACACCTGGCACGAGCGCTTTGCACAGGCTTTGCACGGCACCAATGGGTGGGAAAGGGAGATGATGGAGATGCAGATCCAGCCTCTACTGAATTTGCTGTGTTTTCATGGGAACTGAAATATACTTGGTAGCTCGGGTGAGTCTGAAAACTGCTGGCTAAACAGCCTGGATTATGCCTGTTGTTTGCTTCTGCCTCTCCAGTCCCTGTGCAGGGGACCTGGACACTGAGCCTCTGAACTGCTCTTTAACTCATGCTGCTGAAAGCAGACAGTGAGAAAGCCCCGTTCCAGTGTATAGTCACTGCTAGTGATCTTCTAGTCATCTTCTCCCTGTTCTGTCTCCTCCATGTTACACTCCCTTTCTGTCTTGGCACGATGCAGTCCTAGGGCAGCCTGATGGTCCTTGGCAGCTCCCTCATGTCCTTACAGTGAGCACGGGGTTCTTGGCTTTAACACACTCAGCCATATGATGAGAAACCCCGAAATCGCCAGTTAGAAGAAGAAAAGAGAATCTGGCTGTGAGGGATGTAGGGGGAAGGAGACAGTGGTGGACCAAATGAAGCTGAACCTGATTTCTCCAAATGAGTTACCTGGCAAATTCACATCGTTCATGTGCTCCACCCCCTCTTTTTTCCCCTTCTTTCTCCATTATCCCCAACCAAGCAAACACTTGAAGGCACTCTTGAGCCAGAAGGGTCTGCTGAAAGGCAAAACTGATCCCTGACAGAACTCAGAGAAACAGGCCCAGGTTTGGATGCCTGGTAGAGAAAGAGGAGCAAGAAAGAATAGATAATATTGGACTCCAAACCTCCCACTGAAATAGCTTTGGGAGGCTCGCTTACTGTGGAGACATCCCAAACCTCCAAGTGTGCTCAAAAACACCATATAAGAACTGATCTCTGATCTTTTATAGATCTAGCTTTTGTAAAGGGCAATGAGTCCCTGTTTTTAAACAATTCACATTCTGTCAGTTATGCACATCTGGACATAATATCACAGAAAAAAAAAATGTCCCTGATTTCCCTCCTTGGTTTTACTTGCATGCACAGACTCTAGGCCAAAATTAATAAATAAATGGGAATAAAAAATGAGTAAACTAGCTGCATATGCTGTTTTTATTAACTGCTAAATGAAGTGTCTTTGCTGGTAGCTGTCCCAGAATTAATTTTTTTATTTCAAACTGTAATCATGAATTTTAAGAGTCATGATACAGGAATGAACATGTTTCAGTTTACTTAACAGAGGAGAAAGTTGCTCCCTTCATGATGCTGAGAAATTATGAGCAACTTTACCTTGTGCTCTGTGCTGAAATCATGTAGATATGCAGTGGTTTGGCAAATACAGTGATAGTTGTCATGTTCTTGCTCTCCAGATACAAGAGTTTAGTGGCAGCTGTCAGATCTGTGCAAACATTTTTTAGAAGGACACATTTTGCACAAAACACAGATTTTTATGTATGTAACTACGTGGACTCCAGTTTCTATGTCTGGTGTATATGAGGCAGACTGGGCCTAATCATGGTGAAACAAATAAAGCAAAGTGGTATGAAAAAAGCTGCTGGAGTAACAAGTTACCTATAAGGGAGACCTTTCTAACAAGAGCTATACAGCTTTTTTAAATTATTATTATTATTTGGGGGTGAAAGAAGATGTTGGGGAGAACGACATGCTAAACCAAGCCCTACTAAAGCATACTCCTCTCTTCTGCTGACAGCTCCCAGCTAAGTCTGATGTGTGTTTTATTTTCAGTGTTAGGACAAGACAATAATACTATTCCTTCATTTTAGGAGATTTCGTCAGCTTTCATATTATCTACAACAGTAACAGAAATTATTCTTTTAGAAGTTCTAATTCTTCTGTCATACTCTCACAATGCCTTTATTTGGCAGAGAAAAATCTATTTAAGTAATAAAGTGGTGACAAACTGACAAAAGCTGGAAATCAAAGCTAAATGACAATTGCCAGCACAGAGCACAATAGTGTCACTCAGACGGAAAGCCTTAAAACAAACAAACAAAACACCCAAAAATTTGCATTGTAAATATAATTCTAACAGGAGGGGAGTGTCACTATCTGCCCTGTAATTCATTTTCTCCTTTACCTCCATACCTCAGACACATGGAGATTATGCATCCCAACATCAGTAGCAAATCACTGCTGAGGGTTTTTCCCTAGATAATATTGTTCCCAAGCTCTGTATTTCATTCCTATAGCAGATTCTCATTGCCATGTGAATGAATAGGGCTCTTTAACAACAAATATGAGCCAGATCTTCTCCTGGTCAACTGATGTGCCAACTTTTTCTTTGTTATATGTGGCAATACGGAGTGGCTCCATAGTATCAGTGGAATTATCTGAGACTCAAGAGTTTGGACCAAAGACACTTTTCGCTTTACACCATTAAGTGTGGACTCCCAGTTGAAGTCTGAGACACACTCAACTTTCCACTGCATTCTCCCATTGTATCAGAAAGCAGCAAGGTTGCTGGCTGTGTGCCACATTTTCAATCCAACTTATGCCTTAACTGTTAAATTAGCAAGGAACATGGAATTCATTATTTACGGGAGACAAGTCAGTAACAGCTGTGCTTAGAAGTAGGTTGCCTCAAACTTAAAAAACTTATTTCTCCTACACATGGTGTTCCTTCAAAATGTATCACTGTCTATTACCTAATAACAGCAGCAGGTTGTCCGTGGTTTAGTTTCTGCTTAAGAAATGATGCCACCAAATGTTAGAAGAAGAAATCAGTAAGTTAGCTGTTCTGGTGAGAAATGTGTAGAATCAGACTCCTGTTGAGCAAGATAAGGGCTGCATTAGCTCTCAGGAGTTGTCTGGTGGTGTTTGCATTACAGAAGCAGCACGTTATGCTGGAAGGTAAATGCCTGACTCAGTTTATTTGCTGCCTTGTCAGGAAGAAGAACTTCTGAAAACTTAATAGGATCATTCATGTATCTAGCAACTTTAAGATGTCTAAAGTTATGAATATTAATATTAGGCAGATGGAAGCACTCGAGCATGTTAAGCAGAAGGGTAAAGATATTCCTAGCAACAAACTTGTTTTGATCTTAGTGAATAAGAAAACAGGTGTGGCTACAAAATGTTCTCTCTTCTCACAGCCCAAGGTGCTTGGTACTGGCTGAAGAGCCAGGCACTCAAATGACGCAGGGGCTGGAGGTCTGCATATGCTGGCAGCCCAAGGATGGCTCAGTGCTGCTGCTGCAGGGAAGAAAACATTTTCTTTCAAAAAATGAAGCCTGGGTCTGAAACTGCACCTACCAGGACTGCTGCATTTATAGGTATTTCTGTAACACGAGTGTTTGGCATGTACACAGCAGTTTTTGGCAGGTATCAGGCAAAAGTGAGTGCCTGTACTTGACAACCTGTCAGGTAGCTCCGGCCGAGGGTAATTCTGACTAATCCAGGATTTCATATATTAAAGTTGTTTATCATTAAACACACAGACTTTGTCAAGATAGCAGTTGAAACATCTGTAACTCTTTATGAGCAAATGCAAATGCAAAGCTTCAGAGAAAGGTCCATTTTTCTTCCTATTTCTAAGTGATGGCTTTTATGATTACTGAGAGTCTGAACTTCTCTGCATTTTGAACTGTGCGTATTTTACAGATATAAATAGCTTTTTGTTCAAAGTGGCTGTGCTTTACAGACTGGATACAGACACTTTCGCCTGTCTTGGTGCAATAAATTCTTCTGATTTACTATTTATAATATTCCCTTATTTTCCCTGTTTCCAATGCAGTGCTACTTCATTTTTACCAACAGCATTTACAGTGAATACAGACACAGTAACTGTATTATTCCTCTACCAAATAATAAAACTTACCTTGTTTGATAGGCTGCCGATTTGAGAAGGTGAGAGGAGTGACGAGGAATTTGGTTTCAGCTACCTGTACCCAGTGGTGCAGAATTTTTATTGTCCAGACACCGGGTCGCAGGGGCAAATTCAAAGGTGGTTTGTAGTGAGTATATTCGGCACTGGATTCAATAAGAATATCATACGTTGCTGCTATTACATTGACTGGATCCACCCAAATGACAGTAACGGTGACGTTGGGGCCCTTCCCCCATTTCTGCATGCCAACTGGCTCATCTGTTGGCCCAAGGAGTCCTCCAAAGTTGCGGAAAAGCCTTTCCTTGGCGTCCCACTCGGTGCCGATCTGAAATCAGAGACCACATTGCTGCTGACATCATCTCTGCAAGCATCTGAGACCCTTGTGTCACATGAGGGCTCTCCGGACACACAAATCGTATTTCTCAAATGACATTCACAAGGGATACAAATATGACGTAAACTTGAAATTGAGGCTTTTTGTTTTTTTTTTTTGTCCATTTGCCCACTTCTGATTGATATAGATGTTTTTCCATGGTAGGAGTGGCGTCACCAGTTACAGCAGCTCTCCTCACATGGAAGTAGTCCCTGAAGAACCAAGCCTAGTGACTGGACACAGACATAGCAGTGCATATGACCCTCATCTGCTGTGTCAGCAACACGTATAATACACGTTAGAGGCAGCTACCCAGCTACTGCTAAGAGCAAGGAAGAGCATTTGCTGCCTTAGGACAAGTCACATTGGGTCCTTTGCTACAACATATACATGAGATGCTGCTTCCTTGCACCCCCTTCCTCCCTGATGCGGGAGGTTATTTCCGGTAAACTCTTTCCTTACTGTCAAAACAGTGATGTTGTTTTTTATTTATTCTCTAACTAACAGTAAAGCAGCTGATTCACAATCTAGTGTAAATATTTAATAGACCTTTCCTTTTCCTAGCAGCTTTCATATTTCAATGTTCTTTATAAGAATTTTAATCGTTCACCCATAACCCATGTGATGATACAAATTTACAAGCTGTTGCCATTAAACACTTGTACACTACTGAAAAAACACATCTGTAAACAGATAGCACAAAAACATAGTAAATTGGCCTTCTTAGGCCAACTGAAAGATTTTTTTTTTTTTTTTTTTTTTTAACTATTTTAGCACTGTATCTAGCATGTGCTTATGAGGTTGAATGTTAACAGACCAGTTCCATAAATTCTTCAAAAGAAAACAGAGTGGACCACAGGACTGAAGGTTGCCTATTGCTTTTGGACAAAGTACCCATCATCTTCCTTGTCCCATGAGGTCCCGATCCTGTGACCTCAAATCAAAAGTAATCAGTATCAAAAAAGATTTTTGAGTGACCTCATTTAAAGGAAAGAGCAGAACCCCTTGCCTCCTTTTGGAAAGCAGACATCCGATGTCGTTCCTTGGAGAATCATACCGATGTCTTCAGCAGCCTGGTACCAAAATTTCTCATAGCCCTTCGGGTGTTCTTTGGCGTTAATTTCCAATCAGCACAGATGACCTATGAGTTGACTTATTCCCTACACAGAAACCACTGGAGTCTCTTAAGTGATCTCTGGAGTACTGGGCACAGAAAGACAGGATCCTCTCTTTCAGCATATGAGGATATTAAAGATGTCCCCAGTGCCCTTGTCCCTAATCTTCACCTCCCGTGGGGCATGGGGAGACCCTGGACTCTGCTTTCCTTGAAGCATGACAAACAATTGTGGCCGATTTGCTTCAAAGCTCTTTTTGCTAGATTTCACCTTAACTGTTGAGAATAACTGGTCCCAACATAATGCCCAAATCCCCCAGACCTGGAAAACGTAACACTTACCTGATGTCAGCTACCACTGATCTCTACACGGGAAGCTGTCCAGTTCCCAGTCCCTTTTAGACCAATCACTGTGGTTGGCAGACAAATTACAGGAGGACTACTAGCAGAAAGCCACAAGGCCAGTGGAATAAAAACCTAACATCCCAAATCCATCTGTCATTATATGAATTGCTCCTATAGGACTATGACACTGCAGAGTAAGAGACAAAATGAGCCTTCTGCTACTCTGCAATCAGCACGGCAGAATGGCTGGTATTTCGGAGGTGTTTCACCTAGCACGCCAGCTAATCCAACTAGACAGCATAGCCCAGTTATCAGACCCAAGCATCGACTGCCGTGAGGAGCTGTCAGTGCGAACTCTCCTGACAAGACTGACTGAGCTTATGGAAATAAGTTCGGAAAGGAAATTTCCTGACCAGATCTTATTACCTACTCCACTGACCCTCACTGAGTGTGGCCGTATCACACCTACTGGAGCTCAGGAGACCTGGAGATGATAAAGCCACAACACGTGCAACAAATGCGCACCCTCTTGGGGAAAAGAAAACCCTGTAAGGAACAGCTTTTTGTGCCGCACCCAGTATTTATTACTGAAATATACCCAGTATTTCTTACCTTTAAGAAAGATGACTTCATCCTCCAGAATTAAACATGCTAAAGGCTTCCTTACCAATCCCAGTAATGTTCAAAGCAATAAATGGCATCAGGCCTAGCTAAGCAGAAGATTGTGTCTCATCTATGAATACTGCAGCCCCTCTAAAGCAAGGCTGATCACAAACCTCAAGAGAAAGGGAATAATGTTATTCAACTCCTGCTATCTCGAGATTTTCTAGAGACATTGAAGAAATTCAAGCTAGAACAACTTTTAGGAAGTACTGCCAGCCTTCGTCTTTGAGAATGATTTTCACCAGCAGAGAGACGCCTGCCTTCTGTGAGAAGAAACTCCACACAGATCTATCCTCACCAGCATCAAACAGCGGTGTTAGTCCCAAGAAGGGAGCTGGGGCAGGGAGTCCACATTCTCAGTGGCTGCTACTGATTTCAAACAGGTCTGTTCAGCTGCAACCCCAAAAGAAAAAGTTGAAGGATGTGGCAGGAGCACCCCTGCCATCTCACGGAGGGCCACAGGACACTAGAGGAAGGAAAGGCAGGGAGCTTCACCATCTATTTAGAGGGCCTGCCCTTTATTACCAGTTGTTTTCTCATGCTGCGCAGCTTGCAGGACAAGCTGGTTTTAGAAGCACAGTATTTTAAAAGGAATTTTACTTAACGCACTACTCAGAGGTTTATACCTCTTCTCTTGAACTTTACACAGCCGAGTCCCTGGTACTGAATTGTCTGATTTTACAGGCCAAAAGATACTACAGTCCTATAGTATTTTTCATAGCCCCTTAAAACATTTTAAGTAGGCTTTCACTTTCAAATGGAATGCACAAAGTACGGGCTGGAATCGAGCAGTAATGAACAACTGATAAAATACGAAGGGATGTGGCAGAGAAGCCAACATTTTCCACATCATTATTTTAATCACCATTATTCTGGGCTTCAAGAGCAGGCACTGAGCACGGGGTATGCTTGGAAAGCTGGAACTCGCTCACTGGCTTAAAACTCCTGTTTCTATCTCTGTTCAGTCCCAAGATAAAATTTTCCCAAGATAAATTATGCCTTGATTATGGGTTTGTGTCTCATTGCTCACCACAAACAGGACCATTAGGTTCACACAATGCACACTAATTGCCTGCCACCTAGTTTATTTTATTCTCTGTGATGAATCACAAGTCTTAACAAGCCCAGAAATGAACTTAGTGTTCCACTGATACACTCTGAGCTGAGACTAGTGCTCTACAGCGAATCAATCTTCTGTTTTCCATGTAGCAGTTATCATGGATCCAGACTAACAGGATACATAGTGTGAGCATTATGTGCAAGCCAATGTTAGGAGATGTGGGAACTTCTAAAAGAAAAGGAGATAATGATTGGAAATCTTCTCTCTTGGATTTCCTGTAATGTCATTTTATTTTCTCAGCCCAAGAATGAGTGCAGAAGCCTTGTGCAGTTCAAACAGTTATTAACCCCAGTGGCCTGTTAGGAAGCCCAGCCAGCTAATTTTTTGAGGTGACCTTTATGGGACGTATGGTGAAAAACCCTGGCCAAGACGGTAAATGTGAGAAGCAAAGCCAAGGAGCAGAGTGCAGGAAGGGCTGACTCCTGCTCGGAGAGACCCTATCATCTCTGCTGCCATTGTGGTTGTGTCTCAGCATCACAAATACACCCAGGAGCATGTTCAGTGTATTTGTGCTTTTCCTGGTTGGTCTCACTGGTGTGAGCTGGGAGAGGGAAAAAGCTCCCAGCCCAAACACCTCCATTCCATTTTAAATTTCTGCCAGATTATAGGATAAAATTTGTTGAAAAAAACACAGCAGTTTTATGTCTCAATAAGCTCAAATCCTACGTTTCTTTTCTGGTGTTTAACCTGCTAAACATTGGTGCCCTCATCTTAGCCGAACAGCTAAATTTGCTTTACACTGGCTGGACTTTGACAAGGAAGTGGCGTTTTAATTAGCAGCAGCAGCAGAGAGGCTTTCCAGCCATACTGAAGCTGAAGAGGTTAATGCTGGATTTATACCAGGGTATCTGAGAGAATAATTTGGCTCAGAGGCAGAGATGACTGCAGGCCAAGGTAAGGGAGAAAGTAAAATAAACAATTAAGAAAAAATTAAATGATTGACTTTGCACCTCCTGGTCTTTTAAAATATGAATCATCTATGAAAGGAGGGGACCATTCATGAGTTTAGGCGAGAAAAAATAATGAAAACAAGTAAGCAGCCACCAAAACTGTTTTCACAGATTTTAAATGGAAGAAAACATTTCCTCAGCCTGAAAAAAGCTGAGAGGTGATTAAATCCTCCCCATGCTTTGCACTCACACAGCGTCGCTGCAGCAGCAGACCACACAGGGCTGTCTGCAGACCAGCCGTGGTCCATGAGGCCATGAGGACTGGCTCATTAGCCTGGTGGGATTCGGGCATCCTCCCTGCAAGACACCACGCTCGGCAGAGCTGTGAGCACAGCACAGCAGCAAGCAAAGCAACCAACATGCTGCTGCTGCTTCATCAGGGGAGACTGATGCTGGGCACTGCTGCTCCAGGACATCTGTGGGCCAGGCTCGTGGCTGCTGCAGGGCTCGTTTGGGGAAAAAAGGTTTGGTTCTAATGCCCTGGGAAAAGGGGGAACCGGGCAAGTGGCCAGTGAGTAAATTCTGATCCCGTGATTGCGTCCTCCCTACACCTGAAACAAAGTCAGATGTAATCTTTCTAAATACTTTTATTCGAGTTCTAAAATACTGAGATAATGTATTTGGTTTGATCATGCAATTAGAAAAAACTCTTCCTGCTGCCAGCCCAGTTGCTTTCGAAAGAAAGATTCAGAGCAGGCATCAGGCTGAAGGCGAGATTAAAAGTATCAAATAAACAGCAGAAGTACTCCTACAAATCACAAGAATTAAAGCCTGTATGATCATTTATCACTGCATGAAATGGCAAGTCTACCATCAGACACACTGATAAACGAAACACACCTTCCATCCATCTCTTTAATGGCACATTAATGTCATGGATTTGCCATGCACACCAAAACACTGAATCCTACCTAGGCATTTCTTAATTGCCCAAGAAGACGGTAATTTATGGACTTGGCCATAATGACTGGAACGCATTTGTTCAATCAATTTTGTGCCTTAATTGAAATTTGTGGCTTAACAGGAAAAATCACGAAATTAACTGCTCAGACAGCTGTATCTTTAAAACAGAACACAGATGTCAGGTCCTATTAGTGGTCAACTTTCCTGATGTATTTTAGGGTACACTTTTTACAGTGTACGTCAGATGCGGAGACAACTCCCTACAAGAAATAACAGGATTTGTGGGAAATCTCATCCACTGCTGTGATAATTTTCTCTTTCATGTTACAGTATCAATATTATACTCATATGTGGCACTGCTGCCTATCACTAGCTTTATGTATGTTTTTTTTTTTCCCCCCAGCATATTCTTGAGAGGAATGCTTACCACATCCCTGTTCACATCTGGAGCTGCAGAAACATCACATTTTTCAGCTCCCACGTATCTTTCACAGCAGTCGTAACAATCACAATCACAAAACTTTTAAGTTTCTGAGCCCCTTTTACAACAGTAAACACCTTCAGTTTGTCAGCAAGGAATGAGAATATTCAGGGTAACGTAAGAAGTGAGGGTTCACCGCAGTATTGCCTTTAAAAAAGAAGCTGTGCACTACACTGCAGAGCCACTCTGAGCTAAAAATTACATGGAAATATGATTTCCAAAGGCTGCTGAGCTAGCATGCAATCGTTTGGGTGGCTATGAATACTCACCTCTGAGAACTGTAACCTTCCAAAATCGCTGGGTGGACTTGCGATCTTGAAGACTTTCTTTGGCATTACCCATGTTTCCAAAGTCTCTAGTTTGCTGACAGCCAGGTTGGTGGCATGGTGTTTAATTAGGAAACCTTGGAAACGGTCAGCAAGGAAGTAAAGGTGGACGGAAACTGGGTGGCCCATGGGATAGTATCTGTAAAACAGCACATGCACACGCCCATTGGTTACACACGAGAGACATGAAATCTCCGCTTACTTGGAGATAATGGCTTAAGAAGCATTCATTTTAACTAGAAAATTCACCACTGTACGTTAAGAGATTTCAAATGTGTTCATGACTCATTATCAAATATTCTTAGGCTGTTCTGATTACCCTAAAACATAGAAGTTACTAAGAATATAAACTCATTCAGAAGCTACCCAGAGCTTTAAGCTCCTTAGGAGATACCTCCACATGCCAGAAAACTCCCCTCCCTTACTAACTGGGTAAAAAAGTGGGTAAAAAGTGCCACCCATAGATATACATTAATAGGTTGTTTACAAGGATAAATGATGTTCAAGAAATGTATTTATTGCTCTGAATCAGCGTTCTTTTTTTCTGCCCTCACCAGGGTTAGTCCCCGATGGTACCTGATGATGGGACAGCAGCAGGCTGGGGACAGCAGAGGGTGCTGCGAGGCTGGGTGAGGGCGAGCTGATGCCCCACACCGTGCTGTGCCAATAAATCTGGTCTCCAGCTCATGCCCCAGGGGCAGCGCTCTGCAGGGTTGCACAGCAGTGGTGGACACTAGGATCCAGTCCCCGTATTTTAGGGAATGGACTTCATGTTCCTTAAAGATTTGAGATGGAAATTGCCATTTTTTTAATTTTTTTTTTTTTACTTTCTCATAATTAAAAAGAAATGGGAGAAAAAAGGTCAAACACAAAGGAAAAACCTCTAATTGGAATACTTGGGAGCCTTCTCTTATGGTTTGGATTTTAGAGACCATGTAGTCATTGACTCAAATAATTAAAACTTGTGGTCAATTGTCTGCTGTAATCTTAGAAAGAATTGCGATGATGTATGTGTGCACATATGGATGAAAAAACAACTTAAAATATGTTCATGGCTCTGAAATCGAGTAATTTGCTACTCACAGCCCTGACGTTAATTGTCAATCAGGTGTGCTTCCAACACATTTAGAACCAACCAGTATCAAACCTTCCCAGTCAAGTCAGCTAAGACTGACCCCTTATGCTAGTTATTATAGCCCAAGACACTAGCAGGAAGAGAGCTAACCAAGAATGACTTCCCATTACCAGACACCAGCAACACCCAGAAGGAAGTCTCTAGAGCCTAAGAAATAAAGATAACAAGACGGGGTACAAACGGGGCAGCACTGAAGGACTGAGGAAGAGCACAGCAAAGCTATGCAGCCAATATCAGCAACAATCTGACTTCTGTGCAGAGCACTAAGGCCTCCTGTTTTATATATGCGCAGCAGCAAATATTTACAATATTCTTGAAATAGTCTGAGTAAATTGTCTCTTGGCAGCAGTGAGTAAAAACATCTAGAGATGGAGAGAAATAAATTAAATCTCAATCGCACATTAGCATTGCTTCCACTGAAGATGCTGATATGCAATCTAATTTGGTACCAGAGCAGTCTGCAGGGGGCACATCTTTTTGACGCTGTGAGCTAGCCCTTGTTAGAAAAGTGTGCAAGGCAGCTTCTCTTACAGAAGTCTCCTGGGCAGCTGTGGGAGGCAGCATGGGATTGACTCCAAATGTGATGTGAAGCGGTCGAGGCTTTCCTCGCAGTGCCTGCAGCAGTGTGAAATGAGCTGGGGTTGTGACTGCAATATCAGCTAACTTCCTGCTGCTGCGGGCCCTAACAGCACAGGGAATATTGTCAAGGTGCTCAGCCCAAATATATTCCTGCTGTTACTGCTTTAGAGACATGCAAAATTACGGGAGGGCAGGAGTAAGTGCATATATGCACACGTGGAAAGACAACAGAGTATCCAGAGAGAAAAGATGTGAATCATAAACCTGAGGGTTACCCATTTTTCTGTGATTTAAACTGGACATTGATGCTTTGAGGGGGCTTAGGTAGGTATGAAAATGAAGCCTCCGCTAGCTATCACTGCTTGCAGTTGTTCCTTGCACTGTTTTGTGAGGCTGCAGCCCACTGTAAAGGAGCTTCGCTTTATCCTGGAGACAGCTGCAGTCAGTGGGGGATGATGCGACTTCCCTATATATAATCTGAGCAAGCTTGAAAAGCACCTTGAGTTCCTGTGCAGTGAAAAGCTCCCCAGAAATGAAAATGATTATTGATATAAATCATCATCGGAACACCACCAAAAGGAATAAGCACAGAAGTAATTGTTAAATTATTTCAGTGCTGGTTATACATAGCTCTCATCCTCGCTGCTGCCTTCACTCTGCAGGACAAATGACCCCAGGACTTCTTTTGGTCTGCCTTTATTTCATGTAAGGAAGTCAGGCTACTAGTGATTATTTATATCTAATTGTTATTGATCATTTATTGCTTTGCACTGGTAACCTTTACTGGCAAGGCTGTAATAGGAATCTGGACCACTTAGTGCCACATCTTTCTAAATAGGACATTGCTCAGCACTTCCATGACTAGGTAAGAAGGTCACGGCGCATTCAGTTCCTTAAAGAACACAAGAGGGGCCAACTCTATCTGTCAAAACACAAGGACTCTCTTCCATGCTTGCTGACTTAGGCTGTATGTGTTTTCCATTAAGATTACAAAAGGCAGGGTCCCAAAAATACGCTCTGAAGAAGGAATTAAGAGACTGTAATGTAAGACTTTAAAAGAAGAACCCTCTCAGCTTTAAATCTAAACAGCTTCAGATGTGTTTGCAGGCAGCAAGCATCCACCATGAGGTGAGTCTTTTCTGTTGAAGTCTAAAACCAGGAATTCTTCCTTCAAAACCGTTTTATACTGAACTCTTATTTGCTAGACTTACATATTTTAAATTCATTTTTCACATAAGTTTTTTTTTTTTTTCTCCTCCAGTAAGGGCCTTTATTTGCTATATATATGTATATATTTATATATACATACACTTTATTTATTTGATGTTAATGGATCCCACCTGTTGCAAGATTTTTGGCACAGACAGCTGCAGGAAGCAAGCAGCAAACCCAGCTTGAGCAAGTAGTTCTCTGTGCACCCAGGGGAGCAAACACGCAAGGGCCATTAACCAGCCTGGTTTAGATTAATTCTGAAATCCTGTCCTGTGCTTTTCGTAAGCATAATAGAGGTGAACATGACCTCTGCTGCAATCACACGGAGGGTTTAGGAGCTGTGGGTATAATACACTCACTGAAATTAATAAAGAAAACGCAGCAGTGGGGGCAGCAGCACCCAACTGGATTCTGTCAGTCTTCATCAGGCTGCAAAGGAGCTCCTTAAAAGTGCAGAAAACAGGTCACATAACGTCAGCCCTGACTAACCAACAGTTTATTACAGGCATAAATACTCCTGGAAATAAGCGCTTTACTCTTGCAGCTGCCTGGCCCTGCTTGTTGCGCTCTGAGCCAGGACATCCAAGTGGATGAACCTCCTCCAGCATCCTGCAGTCCAGCCTGCCTCCTCAGAAACACCCAGAAAAAAGACAGAATGACCCAAACTAACCGGCAGCTGTTGTCTCCAGCAGTGTGAAATGAAGTCTCTGCTCTCCGCAGGCCCAGGCGGGAGAATGCGTGGTACATGGTGAGCGCGACGTCGCTGAGGGTGTGCACGCCATCGGGCTCGTCGTACACGTTCTCCCAGTACGACCGGAGGCCAGGGGTGCCAGACGGGTAGTTGCCATACAGGTAATAGTCCAGCTGGCCAATTATCTCCTGATTGACCACAGCTTCAAATTTGCGGGCAAAGAAAGTCGGCCTGGCAGTCTGCTGTGGGGATACAAAAGGAAAAGACACCAGAGTGAGCTCCCATTTTCAGTCACGACACTGTCCTAAGCAATAGGTTGGAGCTGAGGGCATGAAGAGAACTTCCCCACAGCCAAAGGTGACTTAAACAGTGACCATGGTGAGATTCAGATACAGACTATGCAATTCCTTGGTGAAAATGGTTCTGCTCTGCTGCAGAAATGCAGAGCCCTGCCCTCCCTGCAAGCCTCTCCTGTGGAGAACAGGCGGCCATGATGTGAGGCCTACGTGCGTGCAGCCAGCCCGACGCCTCCATGTAGGCTGGCCCTACACAAATGCTCTGCCCTGGGCTAAGCGTCACCCTTTCAGAATAAATTCCTTTGCAAACAGGAATAAGGCTCACAATGCCCACCAAGGATGCTGAATCAGATCAGACCAACAGAGAAGCCCAGCAGAGGTCTTCATACCAGCCAGTAGGCTTCAGGTGCCCTTACTGGGAAGTTCTCCATCAGTGAGGCTTAGGGGAGACGACGCTGAGGTTTTGAGAGAACATACTGCTGTTGTGTGAAACCCCAACTGAACGGGGTGATTACAGCAGTCTCTGTAGCTCTCCTCGATATATTGTCATTGCAGACAACCTTATCTTCCTGATTTTTCAGGCAGTACTGCATTCAAATGAGGGGAAAATGCTAAATCATTTTAGGACATGAAAATGAAGGCAAATTAGATGTTACGGCTGTTGCTAATATGTAGGATATGGTAAAAATCGTGTTAAATAAAACGGGCAGTTTAAGGAAAATCATGGGTTGCACTGTTACTCTTCTGATAGGAAAGGATCCTTTGTTACTTGGACATGGGATTTTAGAGCACTGTACATTGTTTATTGGTTTGAAAAACATTTTTGGAAGAAAAATGAATTGAGTATGACAAGTAGCCATTTAAAACATCAGAAATTCAACATTTTTCATATCTATCTCTTATGATGCATTTTATCCCTTCTGTCTGATGACAGACAGAACAAATAACACACAACTCCATCATTTGCGTCATCCAATTAAATGGTTCAAGTGGGTCAGTTGTTTTGAAATAATGCCTAGGATAACCCTGGAAGTCAACTCGCATTAAGGTAAGGTGAACTTTTAAAACTCAGTCACAATTCCTCAATCACTTTACAAACTACTCTGCAGGCACATACTCTCACAGGGAAGAGACTATTTACAGCAGAATAGCTAATGCAATGTGCGAACATGTCTCAGTGAAAACAAAGCTGTAGGAGGTTAGACAGAGCTAATGCTGGTGAATAAAACAGGGCAGGGCTCATCCTCTGCTCTTGAGGACAAGTGGTGTGATGCAGCTTGCATCCATACAGCTTGGACTGTTCCCTATGGACAGAGAGGCCTCATTTACCTGCGCTGGCTGTAGGGAACAATCCCTGGCCCTTTCTCCTGAGCCATGCTCAGGCATCGCTAGTTGGCATGGGTCAAAAATATGCCACAGAGAATGCTAACATTTAAACAGTGTGGATTTCTGTGTGCCAGTTCTTAGCCCATGGCCTGGTCTTGCTTCGTGTATTGGTGTAAATACAATAAAAATGGCTGCTGTAACTCAAGACGAAATATGGTGCTTTCACCTGACTAGTGACACAGACACAAATTTCTTTCACATCTGGTTTCAAAAGCAGTTATCCTCATAGCCCACAGAGATACCAGCATTACTGCACAGCTTGGGTTCTTTCCCTGATGTCCATTTTTGCATATTTGCAGGAAAAAAAAGTCACTTGAAGCAATGCTCATTTTATTTATCTTAGTGCATGAATGCCTTGTTTCTCTCCTCAGAACGAATTCTCTAAGCCAGACACTACCCTTAATTCAAGAGCCTTCTCCAGCCCTTCTCCGGCACCTGCCTCAGCCAGGTCTGATGGCTAGCTTTTAGGGAAGCAACACAAACGTCTGGATATCAAGACTGTGAGACAGCAGCTCTATTATTCCCAAATACCTGGTTAGCAGGAACCAGTATAATTTTGAAAAAAAAAAATCTGTGCAAGAAATTTAAGATAACTGTCATGGCAGAAGACAACATTACTTTTTCTCTGCAGGTGCTAACCACATTGTGCCAGGAGCCACCTCCCGCTGCCTTGCTCTGGAAGGCTTTCCACATGCAGGAGGGATGGGGAAGGCTCTCTCTGTGTCAGCCTGGAGACCCTGCGGCACTGGAACATGTCATTAGGCAGGCAGGCAGCAAAGCATCCTGTGGGCACGGGGCTCAGAAGAGGCAGAGCAGCATTTTGCCTCTATGGATTTGTTGCTATGGTGGTAACAGGATTCTGGGAGAGAGGCCACCTGCGGCTGAGGCTTCTCAGCTTCTGACCGATCCCATAGAGATTTTTGGTCTGCACTTGACACAATTGCAGGTACACTACTGGTTTATACACTACTCAGAACCCATCAGCTTTTCAAAGTGCTTTGTTTTGCCTTGCTAGTGTTTGGGCATGGGTTCTGAGATGCCAAGGAGTTCAAAAGTGCCTGAGACGGTTGAAAATTCTTTTGAGGATGTTCGTTTTTACTCTGAGGCGGCACACACTGTGGGCTCTCTGATCTCCTCCTCTGCAGCTTGCTTTGTGCCTCTGTGGGAACTGCTGGCAAGCCCTCTGGTGCGGTGTGTTCATCTGAGGGGCTCTCTTATCGGGCAAGTGTCAGAAGTTGCCTTTACATCTATTCTAATGCTGATCTTTCCCTTGCTGCTCAGCTTGCCCGATTGTTTTCTGAAATGTTGTTGTGGCTTGTTTTCCCAGCTCAGAGCAGGTCAGCCTTTGCAGACTTGCAGGAGCATTTTAAGACTTGCCATTTATTGTGTGTTGGAGATTTTCCTGGGATCAGAGTCTGGGACAGCAGAGCCTCTCTTAGATCACATCTCATTTGCTCTTTTTGTGAGCGCCCGTGTCACTGACTTCACTCGTGTCTGGTAGGCAGCACAGTACAATAAAGAAATGGTCTCTGTTTTGAAGCAGTCATCATTTTTGTGCTGTAGGGTAACACATTCCCCATCCCACACAAAGCCTGAACAAATATGCTTTATGCAGGGAACCTCAAGGAGCTGTAAGGACAGAACTGCAGATCTGGTGACCTTGAAACAAGCAGTCATTCATTCTTAACAGAGGATACACAGGCCAGATACAGTCTGGAGAGCCACTGCTCCCCTGAGCACAAGGATTTGCTCTCATGTCTGTCTTGAGGAAATCGTATCACAAAGGAACTGATTAAACTTTTTGAGGCAGTCCTGCCAAGCCTGGTTGACTAGCAGGCACTCATTTTTAAGCCTTATTCCAAAGACAAAAAAAAACACTTCTACATAATGAAAGCCATGACATTCATAAAATCACAAAAGCACCTGAGCTGGAACTTCAAAAACCAAACCAAACCGCTGCAGTATGAGGTGTGTCAAACTTCCCTCCTTTCTAGCACAGCAGATCCACCAATGCCAGATCCACCAGTCCAAAGAGCCTGCCCACTTGGGACCTTGCCACACAGCAGTCAAGGGTTAAAATACAGAAGAACAGATTTGTCATTCTCCTAAAGTGAAGATGAGAGCATCCTCACAACTCTTTCTCCACCTTGCTCGATGGGGTGGAAGCTTCCCTTCCTACAACCTGCTGCAGCCAAGTAGCTGGATTGCTCTCCACACCCTGGCAGAGGTGGAAAACCTACTTTGTGGGTACCAGAGAAGAGAACAGTTCAGTTACCTGGAATCTGTGGAAGTCTGCTGGTTTGAAGTCATTAGGTGAACAGCCACACCAGTCAACGATGTGCTTGTACTGACACTTGCAGCCAAGTTTACGATTCCAGTTTGTGATACGCAGATTGTTGTCCACCATGGAGTCACAGTATGGGCTATTTTCCAGAACAGTGTGAAAGAAGGACTGCAAGAAAACAGATCAGATCAGTGCATTCACGCCTTTGGACTTTCTTTCCTATGGGCCTGAAGCTAATGCAGGTGACTTACTTTCTCTCAGAACGCGAGAATTACTGAGCTCTACCATTTTGCCATGTACGAAGAGCACTCCACACATACACATTCTATTGAGCCTGAAAAATCCCAGCACACTACACACAGACACCCTCAAACTGTAATAACATACAGTTGAGGCCATTCCACAATAACATAGCACAGAATAATCATACTTCTGAAATGACCAGCTTTGGGCATCAGGATCCAAAGGGCTCCAGGAAAGGCATCAGTGCTAGCAATTACTTTACTTTTATTTCAGCTGTAAGAGCAGTTCTTAGAAACTCCCATTTTTTCTCTTTGTAACTTAGTCCTAATGGTCTAACAGATTTAGGACTATTTTCCTGAGCAATGTATTGATGATAAATCTCAAGTTGTTTCCGAAGACAATTCTCAAACCACAGCCACCACCCTGGTAACTACGCAAAATGGTCTCAGCTCCTGTGTGGGTCTATGCATCTTCCAGCACTCTGAAACCACTGCTAGTTGAATGGCCTTGTACTGAAATACACAGTTCACCCCAGGCATCAGAAGGACATTCTGCCTCCTGCAATTACAGCTGAAATCATAAGTCTTTATTTGCTGACTCAAGGCACGAAGGAATTCCTATTGGGCTATCCTAATTATATCTCCATAGTATCAGCTATTACATAAATCATGAGTAATGGGGACTGATATAGCAGGTTAACAGGTCAGTGAAGGCAGGGTGATTTTAAGAAGCTAGCCATGTATCTTGCAAAGAAAATCTTGTAGAGAGAAGCTATGGAATAAGATCAAATTTAGCTCTGCAAGAGATAATTTTAGGAGCAGTGACTTCTCTTTAAAATCAGTAATAGCAAGATCTATAAATAACCAGCAAAACACTAGCATGGCTGGCCCCCAAATAATCCCCCTACCCTTTTTAATGTTAAATGACAGCTCAGTGAATACGGATTTTATGCTTGAACTGTGTGGTTAAAACCCATAAAGGCATCCATTCTCATTCAAGCGAGAGGAAGAAGAAAAAAAAACCCTACCCAATTACCCATTGCCCTGTGTCCTTTCATAATGATACAGAAATTTTTCCTAGATAATGGATGAAAAGGTTATCGGAGTTGAGAGAAAAGGTGATTTTTAACAGAAATGGGATTAAAGCAAGATTATTCAACGTGTGTGTGGAATAATAAACTCCTATCATAAGATGACAATCGCTGCACTCCACTGCAAGCTAATAAGCCTAAATTTGCAAGATTGGTCTCATCAATCCCTCAGAATGTTCAGGGGCTGCTAGCAAGGGTGAAAGCTGTCATTTTAAAGGCAGTCACAGGGTCTCGTTGGGATGGCTGCATGCTACGTACCCTGGGAGCAGAGCTTGACACGCCAGGGCAGCGCTGTACCTGCCGGGCAGGTGTAGCACAGCCTGCAGGGCTCCAGGCTCTGTTAGGAAAAACCACGTCTCCCTGACAAACTGCTGCATGCCAGACAAAAACCCATCCTGGTGTGCGCTCCTGTCTGCACCACATGTAGCCAAACAATTCCTGAGTGATCTAAATGGCTTGTGATGATGCCTTCTAGCTGAGTTTTGAACAGAACAATAAACCTCTGTTGGTAGAATTCTTATTCTTACATGAAAGGGATGGGTAATAGGAAAGCTACTTATGAAGACAATTCACCAGGTCTAATAGCCTTCAAAGGCTTTGCAGAGGAACAATTCGCAAGTAAATGGCAGCCGGATTTTTGGTTGTTCAGTAATTGATTAATAGGCTCAAAAGTATAAAACAAAGCCACTCGTTGGAAAGATGTCCCACTAACAAAGAAATCGACTGAACAACTGCAGAAGTAGTTCTAACTCTAAAGGGCTTACTCATCACGAGAGTCAAATTTTCATCACCAACAGCAGGATGATTCCAAGCCCACTGAAATCAGGCAAAATCCTCTGATTTCCACACACGGGTCAGGGCCCGGCCCTTAGTGTGAAGCGCAGCCTTTACTCAGCTGAGTTTAAGAGGGGCTTACGGCTTAAGAGGGGCTTGAGAGGGACCACTGAGGTGCTTGTCCCCCTGTACTTGGCTCTGGCGAGGCTGCACCTCGAGTGCTGTGTTCAGCTTTGGGCCCCTCACTACAAGGAGGACATGGAGGCCTTGGAACATGTCCAGAAGCTGGAAAAGGTCCTGGAGCACAAGTCCTGTGAGGAGGGGCTGAGGGAGCTGGGGGGGTTGGTCTGGAGAAGAGGAGGTTCAGGGGAGACCTCATTGCTCTCTGCAACTACCTGAAAGGAAGGTGTGGGGAGCTGGGGGTTGGCCTCTTCTCATGGGTAATCAGTGATAGGACCAGAGGGAACGGCCTCAAGGTGTGCCAGGGGATGTTTAGGTTGGAAATGAGGAGACATTTCCTCTCATAAAGAGCGGTCAGGCACAGGGATGGGTTGCCCAGGGAGGTGGTGGAGTCACTGTCCCTGGGGGTGTTCAAGGAAAGGTTGGACGTGGTGCTTGGGGACATGGCCTAGTGGGTGATGTTGGTGGTAGGGGGATGGCTGAACCAGGTGATCTTGGGGGGCTTTTCCAACCATTATGATTCTAGGATTCTGTGATCTCTGGGACAAGCACAAAAGTTGCAGTTTTGAAAACAGAAGGATTGCTCTGAATTCACATACCTCAGCAGGCAGCAATGTGTAAGAATAAAACCTCTTCATCTTTGTTACAAGATCATCGTTGGAAAAAGTCACGTACTCCACAAACTTTCTGTTGAGAAGAAACCAGTCCGACCCTCCATCGACAGCGATTCCCTCTGGGATCTTCCGGTCCCCCAGGCGCCACATGTGTGTATCGCACTCCAGAAAAAGCCGATCCAGCCCCTGTTTTCGAATAAATCTGAGGGAGTACAAAACCAGCCATTAGAAGTTAATTTGTGTTTTGTTATCAGCACCAGCTCTATAAATAAAGAAGCTACTTTCTCAAACAATAAAAGGATAGAGAGGTCACTTGTTTATATGTCTGCTCTACTCACAAATAACACAGAGAGGTTTAATAAATGATTAATAATTTATACATTCAGTTGTAGGGGCAAAGATCAACAGAATGCTTTTAAATGTCATTTACACCTTCTGTTGTTTTAAGACAAAACTGTGCAAATTACAGAGCCCTGCGGTGTGAAAATCTGTAATGTTCATTAACTCTTTACACCGGAAAACCTCCATAATGTAAAAAGGAACGAAACCCAACCTGTGTGATAGGCTTCTGCCTCAAAATAAACGTGTAATTTTTAAAAAACAGCAAACTCTACAGGAAGGCAAAATGACCAATTACCTTCTATGTTATTATTCCATGAATTCTTCTACTGGGGTATAGTTAATTAGGAAGAAATACAATTGCATTGCTCTTTGCTGTAGAATGAGTATGTTCGCTCCATTTTCAAGTCTATAGGGAATATTTTGTTTACTGCTGAACCATGAATACGAGGAGCAACTGCAGAACTGTAGTGTTATGGAAATGAATTATTTGAGACCAATATAACAAGAATAAAGAGTTGGGAAATCAATCTGTGTTTGCAAACACGTTGGACTAGATGCCCACACATGCTTGGGGACCGTCTGATACAGGTTTCTATTTGTTATTCCATTTTCAGAATAATTTCCCCAAAAGGGAAGCAGGACAGCCATGAATTAGCACACATTTACGCATGGGGACTGAGTGCATTAATAACAGCAAGTTGCTGTACTGAATACATCCCACGTGTTCCGAGGAGTAAGAAACGCCAGCTAACCAGGCTGTTTGTAGTAACGAACATGCACAAGCTAATGGGCCAAGACCGCAGGTCTCACCGGATTTAAGACTGCTGGCTAACAGAAGCTGCAGAACCTACTGAGAAAAGCACAGCATAAGAAGTTTATTTCCTTCTGGGCTGCGCACAGATGGTGTGAGACCAGCTTCACCCTGCCCCACGCTGCACTGGCAGAAGAAGCAGCCCCCCAGCACCTGCCCTTGGAGCCACTGCTGCTGGGGCAGCACGCTGCCTTGCCCGAACAATACTGAGCTACACCAGCTGTGGTACTGGGCTTCTCAGAAATGTTTTAGGGTTAGGAAGTCAAGAAAACATTTAAATGGTCCTTAAACATGTGCAGCCCAAGGAAGGAGAAATGAAGCAAAAGCTAAGGAACACCAAACCTTTCTGGACTGCTACGTCTGGGAACAGGAGCATCTGCCCACCTTGTATGCTGACTCCCTAAAGTTTCATTCCATACCAATCAAAGAACCGAGAAGAAGTTATAAAACAGTGCGTATTAATTTTCAAAAGGACCACAAATGACTTCAGGGTCTATGTCCTGCTGATAGCTCTGTCCCTCTTCTCACAGTATGAGAAGAATAGCTCCTCTGTTAACACAACAGTGCCGAGAATGTGCAGACGTGAGCAGCAGAATTTTTCTTTCCATGAACAAGTTTCTAATTTCATGTTCCATTATAAAGGATAATAGAAAAGTCTTGCAATTTTAATGCAGTGCTCTGGAATGTAATCTTCAAATTCAATATTTATGCAGTTATCTCCAAATCAAATATTAATATGCCTGAAAGTTTGGTCATTTATTTATTTCCTTCAAAACTAAGTGCTCATTTGACTTAATTATTTTAAGAAAATAATGGAATTTTATTGACCATATTGAAACAGGAACTCAAAGTTTTTTTCCATGAAGTCATTTCTTCCAGCTGCTATCATCCCGTATTCTCATTTTCAAACAGAAGGTTTTCTGATTGGAACAGAACCCCCCAAACTACAAGAACTCCTGACCATTTCAAAAACCCTCAACATACAAACTACCTCAGCCTACATTACACGATCCCCAAAAGCTCAGTTATACAACTTCAGCTTTACTGTCCGAAATTGGCAATGGAAGAGTATGGCCACTTTCAAAGCAGGATGTCTAGTCTCTCACAGCTTCATGTTTTCCAAAATAGTCAACAGGCTCCTTTTTTGCATACATTTCTTGCACACAGTTCTATGATTTTTTGGGTTAATGGCTAGGACAAGCAAATCTTGGCATACAGAGTGAAGAAAGACAATCCCTGTGAGCACAAGATTTTTCACAATAAATCTCAGTCCCCAAATTCTGTACAACAAGGTTCTTGGAAGAAAACTAAATGCACTTTCCAACCATTTCTCCTCCAGCAAGCCAGCACAGCCCAACTGACGAGCAGCAATACCTCTGGGGACCTGCAAACTGCAACTCTTTTGCTAATGCTTCTTGAAGCCTTCCTAGGAACATCACATCAGGCTCTAAGTAGCAGTATCCAAATAGGAAGCAGCACTTCTCAGAAGGCTCACTGTTCCTTGGCCTGCTTCACACACGGTTATTAGACCTAAACAGTGTAACATGCTAGCATAGCAAATGGTTTCGATTTATCTGTGAAGCTCTCTATTGGGCACTTGCTTGTTACCCATTTATGTTTCTTGGGAACCAACGGGACCTGGTGTATTTTAGATCTGCCAGAAGCTGAATGGTCCTGCCTGAGGATGCAGCAGGTTGTCCTAGCGAGCCTAGGCTGTACTGCTGGCACGCAGAGCTGAACTGCATACCCAAATGGAAGAGGTGGATGAGGCATTCTTTTTTCTCCAGACTCTCTTCTTGGATGATCAGTGTTACTAGCTGCTCTGGCAATAGCAATTTTGGCACTCAGGGAAGCAAGAACTTACTCTAAGCATACTGGATATTACCTGAGGGAAAGCAAAAGGTGCTATCTGTATGCTGTGTAAGCTCTGTCAAGAAATCAAAACCCCTCAAACACTACAAACAGTTCATAAAGATCCTTGACTAGCCATCCAACAATGCTTGCAGCAGCCATCTCTGAGAAGAAAGGTGAGCAGATGGAGGTCAAAAGCATGACCACATGACCTCCTTTGTTTCTAGTCTAATGCTGTATTTCATTAGTTTCTTGTTATGCTCAACATAATACTGAAACTACTTTTTATGAAGGCATGCCAAGCTTCAGAAAGAGCAATGAAATGCAAAGATGGTGATTTTCCCCTTATCTCTTTCTTAGGTTTTGTAGGACACCTAGCAGGGAAAACTCCTGAATTAACGTTAAAAAAAAGAACACAATAGTATTAGCAATAGCATGTCATTAATCTTAGTCAACGTGGACAACTTCTGATGCTTTCTGAAATCCTGAATTTCAGGTAATACTGGCATACCTCTGACAACTGTAATTGTACTTGCCAGGGCAATGACATATAATTGTATCAACATATGGTTAGCCAAATGCAATGGAGATTGCCATCAGATGAAGACACTTGACCTTTCTCCTGATCTAAGGCAAACAACAGGAGGAAAATAATGATGATATCAAAAGAGAGTCAACCAGGAGAAACTAAAATTAAAATAAAACCAGGGTTAAGAAAAAGAATTTTATTTTACATTAAGACCACAGAATGCTCCATCTAAGACATGTTATTCTTTTAATTTTATTAACTCTGCATCAAAAGCCTCTAACTGTGAGGTCGCATTGCACTTTCAAGTAACCAGCAAGCAAAGCGTAACATCACTGCATCTTGCCAGCATGCAGTGAGTTCACCAGCCAGGCAGCTACGGATCTGAGCGGTGTTGTTTCTGCCCTAACGGTCTCAGGATTTACAAGATTCCAGATAAATATTTTTAGTTTAAAAAACAACAACAACACAAAACAAACAAACAAAAAAAGCACTTTTTGCAGCCCATGGTCTGTTACCCTGAGTATAGCTTGTTAACTGTCCAGACAGCTCACGATGGCAATGTATCTTAGGAAACTCCTCTTATTTTGCTGTCTATTTAAATATTTATAAATTCATTTCAGATGAGACTCTAGGATTGTATAACACATGGTGCATTTGTAAGGCATTTAACACACACTCCTATAACACGAATATAAACACACAGCTCAGCTCTTGCAGTATGTTTCACTGCTAATAAATACTGCCGCAGTTACCTACTATCAGCAAAGATATCGCTATCAACTATCGCCCTTTTGAAGAGTTTTCTCCAAGTGATACTGCGTGCTGCAGCGACACTGAGACTCCCACTACTGGATGCTCACACTGTAAGATCTTAAGAGTCCTGCTGCTTTTTATTTTCCAAAGTCTATGAATGAGTAACACTTGCTTAAGCACCAGAAGCAATCAGGTTGCAACACCTTCCTTATCAGCAAAGGTTTTGGTCTAGAAAGGATATGCTATTAAGTCAAAAAGGTTCTTCCTGTATGTTTCTTGTTTCTGGCCTCTTGCCTAGAAAACTTCCTGCCAAGGTTTTGCTGTTCACCAGGTGTACCTACCGAGACCTCACTATCATTACTCTCTGCACTAGAATAAGAACTATGAACAAAAGCTACCAATACATCAGCAAAACTATTCATCACAGGTCTGAAGTCAATGTCCAAGCAAGGAAGGACCTGCAGTGCTTGAAGCTCAACTCATACCATGACAGAATTCTTGTTCATGTCTGTGGACAAACTCTGCACGTTGCTCTGACCGTATCTACTCCTCTTTCAACTCCCTTTAGACAAACATTTGAAGACGTCAGATATATTTGGTGGGAAAAGTCAAGTAAATATTTCTATGGCTATACGTTCACGAGTGACTGCTTGCTGTCAGTGTTTGCACAGCCTCCTTGGAAACTCTTAGTGGAGCCAATCCGTCAGGGAGCATAAAACAGTAACTTGCAATTGAGGTGACCAGGTAGAAAGCACAGAACAGTAATTTGACAGTCCTGGGGGCAACGCTTGCAACAAACAATTTGTGAGCAATCTCTAGGCTACAATATATCTCCATAAACCAATCACTGAATATTTCTTTGTAATAAGCAAGTTCATAAAATCCAAATCTGCACAGAGCAGTCTCATTCCCTGCCCAGAGATCCTGGTCTCCATTGCAGACATGAAGAAATTCCAGCCAACTGAGACACAACCCTGAGTTCACCCCATTTCCATGAGTAACTGTTCCACAAAGGGTTACACAGTACTCAAAAAATCTGAAATAATTAACAGCTGGGTATTTAAGCACAGTGTCCACACAGTGCCAGAGAAGCATCTGCTTTCCTAAAAATGTGGTCTTGCAGCATGTTTCACTCTTTTGGTTGTGCTCAATACCTCCAGGGCTAACCCCCCACCTCCCAAAATGGAGTTGAACCAAAAAGGGGAATAATGTTAAAAAGCAGTAGTACCTAATTTGTCTGTCAAGATTAGGAATAATTCCTCCTGGTACAACTGGCAATTGGGTGTGCAGGAAGTACATAATTCAGAATGCCTGCTGTTTGAGAAGGGTAGGAAAAAACTCTTGGTATAGAAAAAATAGATGGAAGAAAAGAGCAGGGGAAATAAAACACATAACCCACTCTCCAGTGTGCTTAAATTGCGGCATCCTGAATACAAATGTTACGAGGTGAAAAGCAGAATTACTTCTTATCTTTCTTTAATTCTCTCACTCTGAAGAAAATATTATGAACACAATAGTACCCTAACAATCCCTTAAGCTTTAATGCCACTACACAAACATACATAAACAAAATTATAAAGACTGGATTTGCTTTAGTAAGACTGGACTTATTTCACATGCATAAGCCAAACCTGTAAGCAAGCACACAAACCGAAATGCTTTTGGTAGTTTTGCCCACAGTGCTCAATGCTCAGAAGTTGACTAGGCACATAGGGGAAATATTGCTTTTCTTAATACCATCACTATCAGTCATTTGTCTCTCTGTGTCCTACAGCACGAGCACTGCACTGTGTGGAGCAGCACCAGCACAGACTTTGGGAGGACCGGGGTCCAGTTCAGAGCAGAGAACAGAGGTGACACAGCCAAGGAAAAGAAGGCAGCGCTACGAGATGCAGTTAGTGACATTACTCCCTGCCAGTTCTTTGGGAACCTAGGAGCTGGGCTGCAAGAAATTATGAGATCAAACAGCTATATCAGAAGAATTTTCTGACAATCTGCATTACCACTGTGGTTTCCAATATATGTTTAAGCAGTTTTCAACTCAGGGTGCAAGTAAACCATCTGTGTTCAGACAGCAGGTCTGATACCACAAATGCTGGACAATATGAGATTTTGATTTTGTACAGTGTAGCAAAAATAGTACAGTATTTTGAATTGCTCTTTCAAGCTTCAAGTCTACGTTGAAATATTCTGTTACATGTGATCCTTCTCAAGCAAGGACATCTTTATAGAAACCAAACATATCACGTTTAGGGCATTCTACAAGAGGTGCTGCTGAAAGGTGATGGATACACATTTTATCTGGCCATTATTCCGTATCTGTAAGGACATAATTGGATTTTTCAAGCTTTGTAATAGAGTCCTCATACTCTACATAAATGGTTTCTGTTTCTTTCATATGCAATTTCCTCAGCCTACCCAGTCAATGCTTCAATCACATCACATCTCCACGTGACGTTTAGAAGACATTCCTCACGATACCGTCTTCTCATCCACCCTTTCCTAAGAGTTAACTTGCACTGGTTTTGAAAATCCAAATTTCCATCTGCTGGAAAACTCTCCTTCAGAGAAAGTCTTAAAAAAAATTAATGCTTCTTAATGTTTTAATGTTGAGGGTCAGGGAGCAAACTCTTCAAGTGTTCCAAAAATAAAATCTACAACTGTTTTTAGTGTAGGAAACTTGCAGAGATTATTTTTGCAGTAATGACTCCTGTAGGCATTGCCTTGTTTTGACAACAGTCTCATAAGTCCCCTGTGAGTACATTGCTCAAGAGGGACCTTCAAAGAGTTGCCTCTGCATTTCCACCACTCCTCACTCCAGGATCTTTTAAGAAACATGGGAATGGGTTTTACAAGGACAAAATAGTAATGGCGTACTCTCATAATCTGAGAGTTCACAACTCAAGTTGTTTTTTTCTTTTCTTTTTTTAATATAAAATAAGCAAAACAGGGAGAAAACTGCAAATAATAGCATGCAGAGATACAGCATAAATTCACCACAGACACACTGAATGATACGAAAGCTGACATTTTGCCATCTGTTTGTCACCAATAAATGTCTTCCCCAGATGATTTCTTCTCCCCTCACCTCCTCTTCCCAACACCCACACAACCGAGCAGTCCCCACCTGGGAACACTGCTGGGACGGAGCAGCTGAGCTTGAAGTCATCTTGTCCATGAGATGCTGCTGCTGGAGCAGCTACGGCACACAGTTCTGCTACTACATGATTAAAGAACAAAAAGGAAATGGGGATTTGAACTGTCCAAGTGATGGGGGCAAGTAAGTGTGAGTTGCTTCTACATGGATTTTCAAGCTGCCAAATCAGGCTATTAATCTCTGTTTACCAGCGGGTAAAACAGGACCATCAATATCTGGCAAACTTAAAAGGATGCTCCCTGCTATAATTATTTTATAAAACGTTTCAGGATCTTGGAGGAAAGGACAAAAATGTTATTACTTACATGACTGAAAATGAATTCTGAAGCTGAACGCTCTCAGATAGCAATCAGATTTCTGATTAATTTACTGGTACCTCAATTTTCACATCCTTCCCACCCCACTACGTAAGTTATTGCTACTTCAAACCTTCTCACTTACTGCACCTTCCTGAACTGGTGGATGGTCTTACTTGAATACTCTACCAAGACTAATAAATTCAAGTAGAACAATCCATTTTCCCCACACGTCAAGACATATGGCTGCTTTTACTGCATCTTCCTACCATCTTTAACCTATTTTTTGTTTTCCTTTGCATTGGCCGCTTAGCATTGTTTCCAAAAACAGAGCAGGAAAAAAATGTCCTACAAGGAGGCAAATCATCAAGCTGAAGCAGTAAAGGCTTTATGGCACTCCTAACACTTTCCATAAAGCAAGAGGGAACACATGAAAGTTAGCTGTAACATCTAAAATTTTTATGTGCGGTCTTTTTGCATAGAAGATGCATGTTGCTATTTCAGTCCCTACAGTTCACACGCAACTGTTGGGTTGAACTACTTACAAGCAAAAATAGATCTTTCTAGTCAGTGCACTTCAGAATACTTAAGTGTTAGGAAAAAAAAAATAACGAAAAAAAAAGCACAGGAGAGCAAAATTTAGGCCAAATGAACCACCAAATACTTTGCATGAACAGGAAGGTAAGCTCTGCTGGGAGCTAAGTGGTTAAAATATTCTGACAGTAAGGATAATAAATCAATTTTTTCCTAGTGTTTGAGTACTTACAGGGTGGTTCATCAACACAGCAATGCACAATAGCATTTACTGTGGGACACATTTCCTAACTGACCACCAGACCACGATTAACCCTCTGTACAGAAGGCCAAGGAACAGTGTATGCCAGAATGGAAAACAGGCATGTCCTAAAGGGTGGTGAAACAAACAGGCATAGCAGAACCAGAATGAAAGAGGTGAAGATTTGGGGAACATGGTCTGGCCCTTCAGGAGTTAAGGTCTCTAACCTCTGAGAACCGGGCTGGACTCACGATGCTCCTTACTAAAAGCTGAACAGTTCAGCACAGCAACTCCAAAAGTATCTGGAAACCAGCAGCCAGAAAGAAGACAACACAACTGGGAAGAACAGCATTACTGAGGAGATCAAAGAACATAAGAAAAGAACCCAGATTCAAACCACACTTTTAATGGCCTTTCCCTTAGCTGTTTGTATTCTGCCTCTGAGCTCCAGATTCTGCTAAGATTTAACAGCATCCAACCTTTCCAGCATGCTTACACTGCTCCCAAATGACTGCTGTGGCAAGTTTTTTTTTTTTTTTTTAATTTCTTGCCTGTCATCGAAGATGTCACATTTGACTGTCTTTATATTTTATAATGCATCAGCCAGGTGCTGTTCCTGCCAAAAAAATAACAAATCTTCAGGGTGTTCCAAATTGGTACAGCTTACAGAACTACTCGGTTGTTCTTTGGCTTTAATAGCCTAGGACACTGAAAAGAGGAGAAAATGTTGCCCACTAAGTGCTACGCACCGACTCCAGCCATTGTACGCAATCTCACTTCATACATCTAACTCTCTAAGGAAATAATGCTTCTCCAGCTGAGTTAAGGAGCCATTTCCACGTCTGTTCCCTTTTCTGAAGCCACTAAACGAAAATCAGAGCGATGCACTTTTTAATGACTTTGGCATAACTAAAAGAAAACTTCACTCTATAAAAGGAAGCCTGCTTTCTCTCCTTATTTGGCAGTAAAGCATGTACTGATTGTGAACATGGCTTGAATACAAAGTACATTGTAATTGAGCTGTATGAGCATTTCAGTTTTAAGATGGCACTTCTAATCTTTTTCTCTTCTTTGTGTGATCCAAAGACTATGACGACTTAATTCAGAGAATATGCAGTGGTTTACAAGGCAGACTTAGTTGAAAAGCTTATTTTTTAGGAGCCATATACACGAGCAACTTAAAATAGAAAGATGCAGGAGATGTATGTAATGTTCAGTGAATTTTAAATGCCGAGGTCCTACATTATTAGTTTACCATGTTGTGAGAAAAACACCTCAGAACAGTAAAATTATCATTGTACATGGGGTGTCAGTCCATCTAATCTAGTGTCCTCTCCCTTATCATGGCTTCCGTGACAGCCCTCTTAGAGAAAAAGCCCTGCTCAAGTCTGTTTAGAGATGGGATGTCCCTGGAGAAAGTTCTGTCCCATTGCCCAATAAGTGGAGATTGGCTTGTGTCTCAAATCCTTTCCTAAAGTGGTCTCTTCGGGCTTTGTTTTTGTTGCCAAACCTTGAGACTGTCAGACTGCTGCTTCTAGCTCTTGTTCATACCATTCACCCCAGCAGATACTTGCTTTCCACAGGGTCGTGACAAGGCAAAGGAAATGGTAAAACTTAAAAAGTAACTGGACAAATTGAGAGAAAACCAAAAATTAACAACAACAAAGTAACAATCCACATCCTTGACTCTTAAAAAAGAAAGTGTCACCAAGCTTGGCAGTGGAAATTCCCCAACCAGAGACCCTGGGAGGCTGGGGGAACGCAGCAGGGAAGCACCACCACCTGCTGTAGGCAGCGGCCCATGGGGGGACAGGACAGCCCTTGGGCTCAGCCCACCTGCCCACTCTTACACCAGGTATTTGAGTTCAAGAGTTCTACTAACTGCTACCTACAGGGCTAAACCTCACTGGCACAACCACTGCTTTCACACCTCGGATATAAAATGGAAATCAGTTGGCAATTGTTTGTGAAATGTGCAGGGCAGACAGTGTGTTTCCACAAGCCTGAGTTCCTGGAGCACCAAAACAGAACGATCAGGCTGCACATCTTCACATCAAATGCAATTTCCCTCTCAAGATGTAGATGTAGAGCTGGAAATCCACCCGCTACACAAAGGTCTACTTTGTGATCAGCTTTTGACACCCATGGAGTTAACTTTTACCAAACAGCAATATTACTCAGAGGACTCTGCAGCTGTGCTGGCTCAAGCACTGTCTGTGCAGATACTGGGGCATGCAGGAGGAGGGGAGCCAGCATATCACCCCAGCATGTCACCCCAGTCTTTCCCCCCTGAGTACCAACCCAGCGTATCACCCCCCAAAAACCTTGGGGAGCTGCCAAGGGGCAATGTGAAAGGATCCATTCAGGCAGGGGCCAGGAGCAGGAGCACTTATGAGATTCACGGAGTACACAGGCAGAGGAGGCAAAACTTCCCTGGCATCCCATGTGATGCTTCCTGATGCACAGAGAGCTTCTGTTAGAAATCCGGGAGAAAAAATAAAACTTGATGATGTGTTGTAATAGGCTAAAAGGTATTTAACTGTTTATGGAGTAAAAGAGAACCACTGAACTAATAAATGGGTGGTTATTACTCTGAGCAGAGGACAAGTGGCATATTAGCTCATTTTATCATTAAATTAATACCAGATTAGTGTGTTTAATTGACCTAGATTGTTCTAACCTAGCTGAGGTTGGCATGTTCCAACCAGCTTGTTGCAGGCACGTCATAATTCATTAGTTATTTCCTTAGCCAGCTCAGGGAATTGGAGAAGAATTGGGTGCACCGGAGGGGCAGGAAGGCATAAGGGACTGATGGCTTGTCCCCGGCCGTTTCTCCTTCCTTTTTAACGCAGCGCTGCTGTCGATCACTGCTGCCAGCCAGAGCTGAGCCTGCCAGTCACTCCGACACTCTGCATTTCCCAGGCTAGGGACTCTCCTGGGAAAAATGTTGATTCTGATTTAAATATTATTCCTCACAGTGCTATTTTCACTACCTGCTACAGAATTTCTGCATGCACAAGATGAATGCTCATGAGGACTTCATTTAAACCAGAACATGACAGAATTGATAAATCCAGTGACAAGAGCAAGAGTCGTCAAGAGGAGAGACCTGTACACTATTCTACCTAGCCGCGGCGCTGAACATGCGACTTGATGTCTCACATTCTCTCTGTACATTATCTGAACCCAGCCTTACAGCATGCTTGACATTTTACAGAATAAAGAGATGACCCAGTGACCCAGGCGGAATAAAACCATATTTTTTGGTGCAAAGCTACTGGGACTCAGCATGTGGAGTCACCGCAACTGATGCAGGATACGTGTTATGGGACAGAGCTATCAATAAAGAGGAAAAGAGGAGCACCACAATCAAATGAGAAAGGTTTTCCAGCTGCAGAGGTTGTTTAAAGCTTCAGAAATGTGATGTTTGGTCACTGCTGCTCGCTGAAAGTACAGAGGTATAGGCATTACCATTGAGCTGTGGGAAAGGGCACATCCCACAGCTCACAGAGACGCTCTGCTTGCACAAGCCTTTGCTGCAGACCCCCTTTTTTTGGAAATTTTACTATGGCTGATAAACCATCTCTGTGAGAGTGGTCAGCAAGGTGCTGTGCAGACCTGGAACAGCTATTTTTGTCTAATTACTCGTCTGTGTGTTCCCAGGGCATGAAATGATAGGGTTTCTGGAGCTTCCAAATGGCTCTAGATGCTTGCTTAGGCATAGCTTGTAATACTATCAACTTCTGAGAAATGAGTCAGAAAGCTATCATTTTCACATGTAAAAACTGTTTAGCACAGAAGCACTGGAGACGAGAACAAAGAAAAATCTCATGTGCTCACCTCCTCCCCAAGTACAGCTCCTGAAACTGCCACCTGTGACAGACCCTGAGCAGGGAGCAAGCCCAGCCTGCTTCCCGTCTCCCTCTCCACAAAAGCATCTTTACAAGCTGACCGTCAGGAGGAGCCACTCCGGACCAACAACTGTTCTCAGAAGCAGGTCTGCTTCTCTTTGCTGGAGCAGGGATTTCTTAACTTAGGTGACACTGAAGAGCAGTTGCTGTGCAAAAACTCCCAGTGATGCAGGAGGAAAGAAAATAAATAGCAGAGGAACGGGCCAGCTTACCTTGCATTGTCCCTGCCGTGTGACTTCAAGAAGTTCATATCACGGTATCTGGACAGGAATGCTACTAGCTGGTCATTTGTCCTGGGAGAGAAAGAACAAAAGATGTACAAATTACATAGTGAAAAGTACTATCTTTACAATAATTTATGCACTTCTTATTCTCATTTGGAGACCATCTGCAGAAGGAAGCAGTTGCTGAAACACTTCCATCCTGTTGCTAAACTCCACTTTCTCCCTGTACCCAGAAACATGTGCTTGGAAAGAAGTATGGCTTTATTATGTCTTAAAGAAATTCATATAAAATTTTGGCAGATGTTTTCAGCATTGTAACAGAGTATGTACTAAGTAATACTGTTCAGCACTTTTAAAGTAGGAAAAGCCAGCTGCGAGATGACTGGACTGACAGCCCTGTTTTATATACTTTGCTAGATCTTTCCTGAGGAATTTGGTTAAGTATCTAATGGCATTTTGGTTGCTTTAGTCCTTGTAACAGAGAAGAGGCCAGGGTTGAACTGCATAAAGCAAGAGAATTTAGATGTGAAAATCCCAATAAAATTAATAGGAACAAAGTTATTTAGAAGGTTAATTCCAATTAATATGACTGGGAACTTGACACTGTATTTTCAGAATTTCAGCCAACATGTCCAAGAATGTATTTATGCTTGGCAGCTTTTGTGGTCTGTTACTTCTTCAACAATGCAGCAAAACTGTTCTCTGTTTCTCTAGGTCAGCATATTTAGGAAAAAAAGAATAAATCATATTAAAAAGATCTTCATCTCCTGAGTTACACTCAAAAACACAATGTTACAGATACAACAGCATTTAAGCAATGGTCTGTAATGGACTTGATGGCAAAAAAAACTAAGATAAGCCAGCTGTCAACAGACAGTACCTTGAAAACATTTTATTAGCATAAGACACAGAAAATCAAGTTAAACAAGATTTCTGTACAAAATGCATTTAACTTCTGAGGTCAGGCTGCAACAACTGGGAAATGTTATCAGACTGGTAACCTCTCTCCACTTCTCAAAAGCCCAAATTCTTCTGTCGTCACAGGTAGCATGTCACTATTGAACTGATGAGTAAAAAGCAAGTTAACCATCGATTTTAGCTGGACCAAACGGAATGTCTGTCCATCAGTCAGCCTGTGTGACCAGGCTGCAGGAGCCTGAGTCCCTCCTTCTACACTCACTCATCTGAGCTTTAATACCTGCCAGGGTCAGGCTCTGCATCTCAATTTGGCTACCCCAGAAAACTGCTTTCTGTATAGTAAGCTGTGCAGATTTTCACATTTGCTGCTCCAGTGACTCTCCATCTTACTGGGATGAATAGGCATTTAGTGAATTTACTTAGCAATGCTTCCACATGAAATGGTTTCAATGGCTGACATCTTTGGGTGAGTTTCTAGGCAAAAGCTGGCACATAAAGATGATCTTTAGAAATATAACAAAGTTTGGAAGTGCTTGAGCCTCAATTTTCTTACAGGACAAAAATCAAATCAACCGAAGGAACACCACTCAATAAAACACCATTTATAGATTGCTCACCTACCTACAGCGTGCTGCTGAGCAGTGCTCTACCAAATATACTTGGACTCGGGCTGCTATGCAAGCTTTTTAATCGTTCTCACTTTTTAGATACCTCTTATGAATGCCCACCTGGGTTTTAGCTCTCAAAATAATTAATAACTGACATCTTTCCACTCCTTGAAAACAATGGTGGCATCATGCTTCTAACTTTTATTAAAATATTTTTTAGAAAATAACTTTACACAGTTTTACTCTTTGTCATGTAAGTATGCTTCTTTTTGTGTGTTGACAACATGGAAATAAAACACCACATTTCCACTTGGTAAAACATTCTAGCTATTTGACATTCAGATTTATGCGGTCAACCAATTCTGTGCTCAGCATGGGAGCGCAGTGAATTTCTATTAAGCTTTCATTCAAAACACTTCTTCTGGCCCCGACACCACGAGGATGCTGCGTGCCACCTCCAAATTATTCCACCGCACCATATTAAAAAGAAAATCAAAGGTATTCAACACGCCACAGATGCCAATGCGGCTGCTAAAATCCTCCTCACCACCTCGGAAACTTTGCCTTCAGGGGTATATTTCCTAAACGCCCCTGGCACAGGCTGCTGCCATCCTTCGTCATGCACGGTGGCAGCGCCGTCACTGTGCTGCTGGCACTCGCTACTGACAATGCCTCTGGCACGCGTTGAGCAATACTAAAGGCGTGGGCCTATTTTTAATCTAAGTGAGGCAATGGAAAGCCGAGATTTCCAGCCGAACACATCACTGGGAGCAACATCAACTCCACAATGCCAAATTAAATTCTGCTGGAGCTCCATAAATTTCAGGGATAATTCACTGAGCGTAAACCTGGCACAAAAGCCTTTACTAACCATCACAGCACAACAAAAAGTAACAAGGACAGCATATTCCCAGTATTTCCTTCCTAAGGAGGAAATGAGAAAGTCACGGGGATAAGGGAGAGCAGTTCATGCTAATATGCACACTAATATACATATTACACTTCTATCAGTGTCCCTAGTGTGTAGCAGCATGAATACAGATGTAGGAAGAAGTCTTTCTGGAGTCGGTGCGTGAGGCTGGAGGTGATGAACGCATTCGCACAGCTCCCACTTTTATTTCCTTCTGTCACTACGCTAATTCGGAGGGCGAGGCACCCGGGAGAAGAATTACTCAGCTGAGTACCTGTGCAGTTAGCAGGGAGGGAACGTTAGAGTAGGAAGGGGAGAGGAAATGTGCTGGTTTTCAGACATGCAGCACGTGGAGAGGAAAGGGGAAAGCAAACCTCCCAGGAATGCCAAGTGTGGAGAGAGACTGCGTGTGGGTGGGTGTCCGTGAGAGGAAGAAAAGCAAAGACTGCAGAGGAAACAAGGCGTTTTTGATTTCACCGATGAAGAAGGACAGGTCGTCCAGCTGGGATGGTGGGCTCCATCTCCACCAGACCTTCACCAAAGTCCCTCTGCTCCTCTCCCGTGGGGTAAGGCTCAGGGGATGGATGGCCTCACACAAAGCAGCCTCAGGGCTGCCCATGACCTGGCCCCGGCACTGCCTGACCTGGGACCGTGGCTGAGCTCCCAGCCTGGGGCTCAGCCTAGGGTCAGGACCAAGGGCTGGAGGACCAAGAAAGGTAACAGTGAGACCTACAGCAAGAATGGAGCTCAGAAGAGATTACCCAAGAAGAGCAAGGCCAACCACTAGCGTTTTCTCACGAGCAGCCCTGGCCTGGGACTCAGGTGTCCCAGGGTGTAAGCAGCATCACCTGGGACTCAATAACTGCACATACATGGCTTAGCATCGCAGTAAATCAAAACACTGATCACAGCGTGTATGCTGGGAGCTGAACTGGAAAACGGGCAGCAAAAACACTGACGTGGTGTTTGCATTGTCTGGAGACCCTGGCAGCTTTGCCCGGGACACGGTACGAGCACCTCCCCACGCAGCACCACAGCCCAGTGCTGTGGAGAACAAAAGGCAGTGCTGGCCTCGCTGGCTTCAAACAAATCCACCAAGCCCTGGTGACTAATCCAAGCAAAGAGCAGAGATCCCCTTGGTTTACAGCTGTAAAAATAGATTAAGAAAGTGTTTGGAGATTCTGAGAAAAAGAAAAACAAGCAAATGTTACTTTTGGAAGATAGCGAAGGGTAACATGGATTCAGCAAGGTACTTTAACGCATGGGCAGCTTGAAGGATGTACAGGACAGCACCCACTTCAATGGGACTATTCACAAGACAAAACTTACACAATTGCTTAACAGTTTAACTAAGTTGGATCCAATGTTCAGAAACTTTTGGCAGCACACACATATGGGAACAATTAGCTTGATTCTGTGTGGGAATTGGATGAAAAAAAGAGCAACTTCTGTACCTCTGTTTCTGTGCAGTATCTGTCCAGGCTGAACTGGAGATTAACAGCCTCACCAACGAGCCAGCAGGAATGGTTTGTGCGTTTGTGACACTGCAGGGCATGGGAGCTGGGCAAGCAGCACCCAGTCATTAATATGAATTACACACTGATCTCTTCCCACTGCACAAGCCAGAGCCCTACTGCAATTCTGTCCACACAGAACCCAGCTCTCTTGCACTGTGTTTTAAGATAACTGCTATAAGAGGGGAAATAATTAAGCTCTAAGTTATTGATTATACCAAACCCTTTTGGAAATGCAGTGGTGACACTAGGAGAAGGTTCCTCACTTGAATTTGTTAATGACATTCATGGCACCTATAACACACCTCGTACTTCGTGTAACACACACACACACAAATGTTTTCTGACCTGGTGTGGTTGTGGGAAAAAGATTAAGAAAAATATTAAAAGATCATTAAAGACTAAATAAGATCACAGTCCTCAACAGAGAGGAAGGCACATCTCGAGATGCTGAGCAGAAGGGGCACCAGCTGAACTTGGTGCAAGATCGTGTTCAGAGCTGCTCCCCGAAGCAGCAGCCTCCACCTGCTCCTTCCAGAAGGCTGCAACCCACCCCGTTTTCTGTTTCTAAGGGGGAAGGAGATGGAAATGGGTAACAAATGGGTGGAATAGGACAGCAGAATGAAAACAGCCATCTTCCAGTGCACTTGAACCTTGAAAGAGTTTTGGCTGCATCATCGTAAAGGGCTGTTCCTATTTGCCTTTTGTAACGTAAATGCTCACCCTGCCCTAAAACTCAGGACTTGTTAAATTGGTTTGATTACATTAAGGATAACCTAAAAGGACGAAGGTAAAATTCCCAACCTCTGGTTTACCCTTCAGAGCAATAGGAGAGAAAAGGTAACAGACAGTTTCAAGGCTCAGCATCAGGTGATGTCCCAGGTCCCATGTCATCTTCTGGAATCATTTTCTATTTATTTTTTTCCCCTATGTGTCTGCTGATGCACACAAACATCAGCACTGAGAAGTGCATACCGCTACCCCTTCCAGGCAGCTGTAACTCACTTTAATCACAGATGTGGTTATGTGTGAATTACGATGTTGGAATAGGAAAAGCTAGCAGAAGAAAATTAAAATGCAGCTTTAAAATTGTTTAAACCAGACCTGCTGTCCTAGCTCCACACTCCTCTAGATGCAAAGGGCAAAGCCTGCTGCAAGCACTGGTATCTTTGCAACTCCTCTCCCCAAGCAGCAATTTTGTCTGAATTGTGATTTTGGCTGGTAATGCTTTTGTCCCTGATGTAACGTTAACGTGTGGAAGAAGTCAATGTGGAGACTTTCCAGAGATTTTATCTCTTACACATTTTCCAATCTGGCAGGTAAAAAAAAATATCAATGCCCTTTTTATTGCTACACACACGGGAGCAAAGGAACTTTTAATTACCCCGACTGTGGACACAGTTCCTGCAAAATGAGCCTAAGCGTGCCGAGACTGGGACAAGTCACATCCCGGTCACAGCAAGTGCAAAATATTATGTAAGTGCATAATTAGCTGCAGCAACCAGTGCACCTAGAAACCCTTGCCACTGAACACACATTTATGGTGCTGCTGGCAATGCTGCCTAAATCTTAACTCTAAGATTTCTGTCATGTATTTACCTTATGTTGTGCCGTGATGCTGAGAGCTGGGTTGGTGTCACAAAGGCAGCTGAACAGCCAGAAACCAGAGTAACAAACAAAAAAAGGGGAGAGGGCATGGATAGGAGTGGGGCAAGAAGGCCAACTTTGTGTGAAGCAGCAATGAGGACCCTATGAAACAGATGAAGGATGATGGAGGCAAACACACAACCAGAAGTCAAGCCTGTCAGAGTTCACGAGGCATTTGGCTAACGCCCTCGATAACGAACTTTAATGTTTGGTCATCCCTGAAGTGGTCAGGCAGCTGGACTTGTTCCCTGTAGGTCCCTCCCAGCTGAACTGTTCTGTCCTCAACATGTAGACACGCACACAAGCCTCAAAGTAGAAGGGCCGATCACATTTGGTTTTGCTGCACTCTTCTCAATAAATTTTAATAATTGTGATCAAGCCCATTGATTTGAGTAAGTGATGAATTTAACTGTACCTAACGCATCGCTGTGAATCATTAGGACATGCCGTTGCGGCCAAGAGGCCAGTGGCAGGAGGCGAGTTCCTTTTGGGCCATCCCTGCCCCGGGACTGCCCTGGCTGGGGTGAGCCCTGCCCTGCTGCCCTCTCCCTTTGCTCAGGCTGGCTCTGCAGCCCTGCACCACCACAGGGCACAGAGGAAGGAGAGGGTAAACCCAGGCAAACTAACAAAAAAATACAACAATGGAACGGTTCTGCCAAAAAAAAGCAAAAACCTACAAGACCTCTTCCAGAAGGAAATGCTTACAGCAAGAGGATAAAACCACAAGGATGCAAGCAGAACAATGCAGTAAAACACCTCCCACTGCAGGATTTGGTTTTGTGACCCCAGATACCCAGCCTGGCCATCGTGTTGGTGCTGTCACCTCCATCCCTCGCCCCAGGAGGCAGTGTGAGAGCCCCGCCACTGCCCCAGGAGCATGACCCGTATGTACTTGGGATGAGGCCGTGGCAAGGAGAAAAGGCTCTGCTGTCTGAAATCACAAAGAAAAGGCTATATTTAGCCCTCGCTATCCATCACAGAATAAATATTAGCATTTGCTCAGAGAAGCTGATTCCCCTAAGAGCAGTCATTCATAGAACAGCATAAAAACGAGAGCGACAGACAGGGTTTTAGAGGCCAACTGCACATGGAAGGCTGCAGGTGACTTAATGCCTTTGCTTTAACAGCAGTTGTCTTAAATCGTTTGTTTTATCTTTCAAGCCAGGTTTAAGAGAGGTACAGGCTAACGGAGAAGTACTGCCCGTGCAGCCAGCTGGCCACAGCACTGCAGGGCTAAACACTGCCACCTGGGCAGGGAAATAACACACATGTGCCTCTGTATTGGGGTTATTTGGGATTGGGCTTATGCGTCAAGGGTTTGGCAGCAGGGGGCTGCAGTGGCCCCTGTGAGCAGAGCCCACAGCTGTGGTGGAGTCCAGCTGCCCATCAGGGTCAGGGTGTAATGCCCCAGGCTCCCAAAGCAGGAGTTTGGATGCCCCAGGTGCTGCTCTGTCACCCCGCAGGGCGCAGCCCCTCGCAGCGCAGCTCTGCCGGTGTTGTGCGACTCTCGGATGTTTTATTAGCAATACAACCATCTCTGCTGTACTTTCGATTACTGCTTCCCATTCAACCCCTGTCTGCCTCCTAAGGAACAGAAAAGAACTAACAGAGTCACAGGAGAGTGAAAGTCCTCTTTAAATGTCACACCGCTGAATGAACCTCGTCCTAGTGAGTACAGAACTGCTCGGGCACAAAAGAGATCTACGGAGAGAAAAGGAGAAAACTCCATTGTCTGCTTCCTGAGACACTCCACAACCCATTTTATAGGAATCCAGTGCTTCAGATGTCATTCATGAAATAAATAAATAAGCCTACTGCTGACAGGCAGCACACGCTTAAATGAAAATTCTGAAGAGACCATATATAAGAGAATTCCACCAAGGATTAATGAACAAATGTGATTAAAACTATCTCCAGCCCTGGACCGCAGCCAAAACGCTGCCAGCAGTATTTGATATGTAAATGCTTAAAACATTCGCTGTGTGCACAGTCGCTGATGCAAAGCATCTATAGAGAGTTCCTTCATCTAATTAGAGATATTGGCTTAGCAAACTTTGGAGTTTATAAAAACCCTCAACGTCTCATTATTCCTTTAAAATAGAATATTCATTTGTTTGGAATGTTTTCCAGCTATATCCCATGAAACCTTGAAATGCCTGTGGCTAATGAAAAACGCCAGCCCTGTATCAGCTAATAAACCCTTGGGCTTTTACGATAATAAAACACTCACCGCATGTACTCATTAAAACTTTTTAACTTGTTGCTTTTGACTTCCTTTCGCTACTTGCTAAGTTTAAAGTAATCTACTCAATTTCCGATTATTTTATAGCGCAGTTTCATCAGAAGTGCTTAAATTATAGAGGATCTTATCAACCACACCATATTACAGCACGTTAGCTGCGAGTCTGATCCAGGAAGGCATTTAACAGCACGTGCTTCCCTGTAGCACACTCATAACTCTTCTGAAACGATGCAGCTTCATGCTGTATTCCCATGAACCGCCTCCTGGGTAAGGGTCTGCATGTCTGTTTGTTAGGAAGCAGCACGTGCAGTGACTACGCTCACAATTAACAGTTAAGAGTTGTGCTTGAATTCATCTAAGATCTCTTAGTGTGTTTATTAAGGAGGCTTTGCCAGGGAGCTCAGCCCAGTTGTACCTCGGTTTGTCCATCTCTGCCATGGGAGCATCACACATCTTGCTGGTGGTTTGAGATTTAACTCACTAATGTTTTCAAAACATTAGTTTTAAAATGACATTTTCTGAGCACCCTTACCACTGCAACAAAAAATATAAAAATAGGGAAAAGATTAACCTGTAATGATGTGTGATGTGTAGCCATTTTCATCAATTTTAAAGCAACCTACATGCTTTATGTCAAAATTTTGAGATGCATTACTTAAAATACTGATTTCCTTTCATAAATTTGATTCTATATGATCTGTAAGCCTAGATAATACATGTGTTTAACAATGAATGCAATGAAAAAGCACTTGCATAACAAAAGCTTCCCAAGTTCCTTCAAAACGTGCAACTGCACAGACCCAGGCACACATGCAAGACCATCAAAGAACATCAACTAACTACATGCAGGACAAAGGCTTTCTTGAACCACCTGATGTTGGTGCACGCTCTACGTACTTCTCTATTTGAGTTTACGAACGATCAGCACATCACCACTACTATCTTTTTTTTTTTCCCGTCCTTCTCGCCCAGAGCTTGAGTGCCTTCCAGATAGCCTTTGCTAAAAAGGCTGATAATTGCATATTTCCTACAAATATTTTTAAGTAAATGCAGAGACATGTGTCTACCTTAGATAAGGACTAGAAACCTTGTTAAAGGTATATACTGCAGCAAAGCAAAATTCCTTTCTCACCGCATTCAGAAGAGATGTCAGCTCAGTGGAACTGAATGTACGGAAGAAAGCTCAAACATTTTTATCAGTGCTGGCAAAAACTGTTTATCAAGCCCCACTGGCATTCCCTTAATTCCTATTTGGAAAGTAAAATAATGCAGCCTGGTACAGAGAAAAATACTGCAGTAAGGGGCTTACACACTTCCAACACAGCCTAAGCCAAAGGGTTTAGTGGTTTTGGATAAGTAACCCCCAGTTTTGATTCCTCCTCAGCATTAACCCATCTCCGAGCATGAGTTGGCTCTCCCACACTACAGTGCAAACCTTGAGTAAGCAGATTTCCTTTTGGCATTTCACATTCACATGCAAACATTTCTGTTTGTGGGTGTGGAATGATTTATGCATTGCTCTGCAGAAAGTTTTGTGAGCATGCTGCATGTATAAGAGGGAAAGATGGACGAACAGGAATATTTGGGGCATCTTCAGACAAAAGATCTGCAACTATTTGCATCCCCAATAAGCTGTGCGGCTGCCTGCAGTGAAGGCACCTCTCTTCTAAAAGCTTTACTCATTTCCAGACTGAGATGCAGAAACACTCCTTAACTCTCCAGTGACATTTTGTTTTCACAGTTGTATGATTTCCACTTGTCACTTCTGTCTCCAGCCTCAAATCCCTGGGACTCAATAGAAATAGAGTAATTATTTTCACAGACAAAGCAGCATGCAAATATTCCAGACAGGATGTGCACGTCCATTCGACATACCCACTTGGCAGGGGGAAGGCAGCCTGGGGAAGAAGAGACATGGCTAGGACAAATGACAGAAGCAGCCCTGTAACCCCGTGTGCCAAAATGATGCCTGCAGACCATGTGAGGGCACAGAGGTCCAAAAGCCAGATGTCTCCATGTGGCTTGGACAGGGAGGGGACATGCGTGGCATGGAAGGGACACACCACACATGTGTTTGGGTGCTTTCTGCCACAGCAGAGAAGACCCGACGTCCTCCAGCCTGCCAGGTTTAGATCATGAGTAACAGGGCCAATGTCCCAAACCTTTTTAGCTGGCCTTTAAACCTTAGCTGCCATTAGCACTTTAGTCAGCAGCTTTCCAAGCTGGCAGTGGGTATGATGAATGCAAACAACATTTGTAATTTTCAGGGTAAAATGGTCCTGGTTAGCTAGATAACATCGATGTGTCCAAACCTGAAAGTGTTTAACCTTTTTCTGTTAAGACTCTATGAAGTGATTGAATGCAGCATGTGAAGCTAATGCACATCAACTATCTGCTGAAATTTCAGTGCACAAAGGCTATTTTAATATTATACTGTCAAAGGTCTACTGTATTTTACATTTCCATCTAGAAGAAAGCAGAGCATTGACGTAAAGGATCTTCTTGACAGACAGAGAGCAGGAAGCAGCACTGCACCTGAACAGGCTAACTCAAAAGCTTCAAGCCACATCACTATATACATTGAGACTTATGTTTAAAAAGGATTCATGCCCAGAACTTCTAACTTTAATGATGCTATTTACTTAATTTTAACCCTGCAAAAGAAAGGAAATAGAACACAATGCCTGGGGTGTATTTTCTCTCTTCAGCTTGTTCCTATTTATCAACTTGTATGACAATAAGGTTTTTTATCCACTGGAAAAAGCAGCTTGTGGAATAAGAGAACTACTGGTAAATGCACTTTCTGCCTATTCTTATACCAGCTACATTCTGAAAGACATACTTTTATCCTCTTTTCAGCTGATAAATGCAAGAGACTAACTTTCACTCTGTTTACATATCCATGATGCTCCCAGACCAGCGCCATGCACTCGATTTGCGCCGGCACAGGCACGACCAGGGATCTGGCTCCGTCTGCTGGGGACGGGCTATGGGAAATCCTAACAGACATCTGCAGTGACTCCCAGTTCAGATGCCACACTGCTCAAGAAGTGGAGGCATGTTGTTTCCATATGTGCATGGCATGTTAATAGCCTAAAATTAGCACTGTCCTCCTGCCATTCTGACGGCTGCTCTTTTCTTCCTTCCTCATGTATTTCATAGCACGTCATGCTCCATAGGAAAAGTTCTTGAGCACCCTATTTTTTTAATTTTTTTTTCCCCAGAAGCCTTATTCGTTAACGTGTAGGAGTGATGAAATAGAATTGCTGCCGGTCACTACACAACATCTAACAGTTGCTGAGGTATATTTGTTAAGACACCATTTTTCAGAAAGTTGCCTTTACCCAGCATTACAATAAGCCATTCCATTACTAACTGCATCAATGCAGAGATCAATACAGACAACTATCTCATTTAACAAGCCAACAAACACACTCCCGATAGATCAAAAACACCGGCCAGCCTCCTATCGATTCCAGAATACACCTGGTAAGGATGCAGCAACACAAAGAGTTAAAACAGACACTGTCCTATGCTTAAGTCACAAAGAGAACTAAGCCTGCTTAATTTATCTGCTGAAAAATATCTAAAAAAACAAACAAAAGCAACAAAACCAAACAAAACCACACACACTAAACCAAAATGCTTGCCCCTAAGCCAAGGGTTTAATATTAAAACCAAGCACGATAACGTGATAGATATTTAGGTTTATCAAAGTACGGGGATTTTATTTAGTACAGAACGCTGCTCCCTGCTCTGCGTTCTTTCAGTGTTCCGTTGCTGCTGCATATTCATGCAGAACCTCCTCTGCCTACACGAAACATCCCATTTTGATGAAAACAATAATCACTGATTAAATGAGCGACTGGAGGAAGAGGCAGAAATGATCAACAAGTCCATTACTCAAATTAGTGAGACTTTGTGTGTTTTGTTTTGTTTTGTTTTGTTTTTTTAAATCTAGATATTGGGCTGAGTGGGATCTTTTTGTTTGTGCTGTGTATATTTTATCTTGCGTATTTTATTTTCAGCAATTTTTTTTCACCATCTCCAAAATTAAATTACCAAACAGCTTGGCATAAAAGAGAATAATTTAAATAGGAGCATAAATTCAAAGCAACCATTCACTTTCCCACCTAATTTATATATTCTCTCGCCCAACTGAAATTTTATTTGTACAAGTCAGTGAGAGAAAACGACTTGCTCACCAGGTTGGGTGATTATAATAGAAAATGCTCACTTTCTTCCAAGGAAGAGGGTGGAAGAGGTTTTGAGAGTATCTTGTGTGAAGTAGGCTGATGTTGGAACAGAGACCTCTCTGCCCATGGCACTCCAACCTGGAGGCTGTCCTGGGACGTCTTACCTAGGGGCTGGGATCCCCAGCATCACACACAGAAGGATAATGTGAAGGTGACACATGGACAGACATCAAGCGGAACCAGGCTGAGTGCCAGAAGCTCTACATCATGTCCATACCAAGGGCTGTGTGTAACTTTGTGTGCTACAAGATGCAAAGGTCCAGCATCTTCTGCAAAGCTCACCAGACACGTTCACTGCTGCCATCCATCACATCGAGAGAGACTCCAAGCGCTCACACTGAGCTCAGGAGCACAGCAAACCTGAGACCACTGTCCCACTGCTGGGAATGGGAGCAGGAACACCCCCTCTGAGAGGCCACAGCACAGCTTTGTCACTCAATCTTTATGTTGGATGCTGCCTACCTCCTTTTTTCATTTGCACCACAAACCTAGAAAAAACGGCCAACGTAGTCCTAGATAGCTCTGCGAGCAGATGGCCTCCCCTTCCCTTCTGATGCAGTGGGAGAGATCAATTTAGACACAGCAATGTTTTTTTCATCCCTCACTTTTTCACTGAAAAGGCAGGAGGGAAGAGACACCCTTCCCATGACAAGTCCCATCTCCTAACTAGAGTTATCTCAATAAATGGGCGGTGGGACACTAGCATCGGAGGCAGCTACTTGCCCATGAGTTGCAGCTGAGAGCCCATCCTCTTCCCGGTGAGCCCCTGCTGCTGAGGCCCTTGCAGAAACCTTTAAAAGTGACGTGAATTCCAGCAGACCAGCACCTTCCCCAAGCTCCTCGTGGGCCTGCCGCTCCCTTTGATCCCCGAGCTGCTGAACCAACCTGTCAGAGCGCATCAACTCAAAGCACCACAAGGCAAAACGGGGAAAATGGGGTCAGGCTAATGGGATTTAACATTAATTCTGCACCAAGCCTGAAAAGATGGAGGAACAGGGCCTGGGGGGTGAAAGGGATAATGAACTGAGAGTTGATGGAAGGAAACTTAATTGGTTTTAACAACAGAAGGTCATGTTTTGTTACCTTTATTTGGGTTGAGCAATAATCTTATTTTGACAATTTGGGCCAGCGGGTGACCTGCCCTACTCTTTGTTGGGACTGCTCTGGAGTCAGTCAGGGAAGACTGCAGCACTGGGATGATGGGCACAAAGAGGCAGCAGACAGGAGCTCTGAGCATGAAAACGTCAAGGGCAATGTGTGGATCCATAAGTTGATATATCCCGCTGATGTAACTGGGGCTGAAAAGAAGACAACTGGGAGGTGAGGAGCTGGTATTCCCACTCACTGCTGTGCTCAGAGTGCAACCAATATAGGCTTATTTAATAACGAGGTCAGGAGAGAACCAATGGTTCACTTCAACCCAAGAAAAGACCATAAAATGGATGTGACTTTGAGTTAGGTAACCTGTCACCTGCTGATCTCCTCACCCTGCTGAGCCCTGCAGCCTGGTGGATGGGAGGTGAGCCGGAGCAATGCCCGGGCTGCAATGGTTCCCAAAGCTGGAGGTTCTCTGTTGCAGTATTACTTGCTAACAATTACTTCGGGGCAGCAGACTTTTAGATGAAGATTGACTCTGCATTTGCAAAAGACTCAGCCCCAAAACAGTTCCTAATTTGGCAATGAGTGCAATTACCCCAATGAAAGGTTAGAGATGCCTACAGCTGGTTGGTCAAGTCATGTTAAATTATGGGTATAGCTGACCCGTGTGCAGCAGAGAGGGATGTGTGCTATAGTGAACTCATTTAGGGTCTTCTCCCCTCAGATCAGCCTGGAATTAGAGAGGTGCAGCCACAGATGTAGTCAGTTGCCTCCAGCACCACCTTGCCACATGTATATACAGAGTGAGAAGTATCCTATAAACGCATCGTGACTACAGTGCTGTGCAGGGTAAGCAGAAATGAAATATTCAAATGCAACAAGTTGTGACTGTAAAAGCCAACTAGCCATTAATTCTACCTGGGATTGCACAGATAAAGGTTTTAATAGGTCTTGAATTTCTGTAATACACAATGTCAGGCCAAAGCTTCCACGATATCTTAAAACTTAAAGTTCTGACTAGCTAGCACAACAACAACAACACCACCAAAATACTATCTTGGGAGAAAGAACCACATCCTGCAGCACATCCCAAATGATCCATTGCTCCAAAGCAGCTTTAATTCTGTTGCAAACTATTTCCTTCAAATCAGCCCTTCAGCTCATTCACATGCAGTGATCCCATATACAAAATGTCAAAGCACATAATATTACAAGACCAGAATTTATGTATAAATTGGCTGAAAAATCATTAACATAAATTACCAGTCAACTCTTCAACATTTTAAGCCCTATTTTAGTGGAAAACAGTTTACGTATTTCTCTCCTTTCTATTTCAGCATTGCCTCTGAAAGACTGAACCAGAACAACCCTTTTGCTCACCCTTTAATGGTCTTGTGGCTGGCAACTGTTTAAGAGTGACTTGGGAAAGGTATAATGACACATGTTGTTGTTTCATCTTCACTTTGAACTGCCACCAGATATTATTTTGCAGCTGTTTTATTGTGAGTGGCATCCTGAAATCTAAACAAAAAAAGCATCTTAATGGCAATTTCAACAGATTTTTAATTTCCTGAGAGAATTCTGCAGGGTTACGAAGGGAGAGCACATTTAAAATGCAATGCTATAATAGGAATGTTTCCCTTTTTCACGCAGTTTTAGCATTTGGAATTTGATAATGATTTTCCTGACTATTCTATAAAACAGCTGAAGAGAGATTAAAGTTTCTGCTCTCAAAGCCCAGGTAAACACCACAAGGACCTGTTTCTCTGCAGCTTCTTTTGCCCACCTCACAATACACCCAGAGTACAAGCTGCTTGAAGAAAAGCTGTAGGGGAGCACGCAGTAGACAGAGTCATGCCTGGGAACCCCTAGGGACCAATGTTCACTTCCAGCCACAAACCTTGCCAGAGCTTCTTGCCGTGGGACACACAATGGGCAGCCAAAGACCACAGGAAAGACTTGCCAGTACAGGCCAGCTAATGAGGAATTTTGTTAATTATGGATTTAAAGTACAAGAGCCATTCTGCGCTAAGAACCCTTTTTTGGACTTGATTACCCCTGCCTATTTCTCCAAAAAGACAAGCTCCAAGTGAAATGCAGGTTTCATAAATAGCCCTGAAGCTGTGAAGGAGAAGTGGCTGAGCTGGCAACCCTCCTACTGCTCAGTGCCCACCTCAGCCCCAACAGGTCAGCTTTCCTTACTGACACACTATTCTAGATGCAATTCCAGCATCCTGAAGACAAAACTGTGTTGCTTAGGAACCGATGCTGCACATTATCACGTTTGTGTCATTGTTTATAGGTAAGGCTGGATGGTATCCAGTTAAGACTTGCACTTAATTCTTTTATGAAATGCATTTGTTCTCCCCCCCCCCCCCCCCCCCAGCCATGAGTAAAAAACAAATTGCATCCAGAAAGCAAATGGCAAACAGCTGAAAACCCTTTGGCTCTGCACTGGCAAACCTTCCCGTGAGCAGCCAGAGAGAAGGCCACCAGGCAGGCAGAGCAGCGAGCTGCTGTGCCCGTCAAACTGCAAAGCCGGGCATCTGGGGCTTTCCTCTGCCAAGCTGTCCTCCAAGGCGTCCGGAACACTGGCTTGGATGCTTCAGCTCACACAGAGGGAGATAAGGCATGGGTGTTTAGCACTGGAATCAACAAGATAACGTGCTGCCAAGTACAAGGGTACTTTGAGTAATGCCGCTATTCTGCAAACATGCTTCATTGATACAGCTTTAATCTGTAGGCACTGCAGAGGTGCCTGGGCAGCTAGACTAGCCTCCAGTTTGGGGTGCATTTATTTTTGTTGCCAGACTAAGGCTGCTACGGAGAACATTTCAGAAGTGCTAAATACGCACAGAGTTACAAAGAGCTGCAATGTCACAATTCTCTGAAACAAAAGCTGCTTTATTGCCTTAAACCCAAGAGGAGAGCTGGGGAATGATCAGCCTCAGCTGCTGTGGCTGCACATAGAAAGGGTGGGTCTCCTATCACATTTGCCAGGTTGAAAAAAATAAGTTATCATAAGAATAAATAAAATAAATGTTTTAAGCCACGATAATTTCAACATTTCACCCCACCCTTTGTGAACAATCTGTGCAAAACCACTTTTTTGCCAGCCACTGGATAATTCAGCTGTAAAACAGAAGTGGGCTAACAGACCTAAAAGATAACCTCAAAAATATATACAGAAATCTCAAATTTGCTGGCAAAGTAAGGAAGGAGAGGGAGAAAAGGTTATTTGAGGGATTTAAGGAAGAAGTGCATCTGAAATTCTAAGAGAATGCAGATTCAAGGAAAACACTGATAAAGTTCCTTTCTGGAAAGGAAAAGAGATTCCCTGCGAAGCATTAAGAGTGGATTGACGTCTGGCTTGCCAGATAAAGATATTCTGAGCAAACAAAACTGCATACAATGTCAGCTACAATACCGAGATAAAAACCTCAGACACTGGCATCTTAACAGATGTGGTACTGCAAAAGCTCCCTGCTCTGTACTCCCATCGAGATGTATAGATAGGATTTACCAGTGTTTCAGTTCAGGATCACATTCGAAACACACTTTAAAGTAAGCTGCATTATTTTCCTTGTGCCTGATTCATTATTCTAGCAGCAAGGCACGAATTTCGCAGAAGCATTACAACGGGTGGCTTTGTGGGGGGGTGCAAGGTCAAATCCAGTCCTGGAACATCAGCAGCCTTTGCACAGGCTCTCACGTCTAGCAAGAGCTTACGTGCTACCAGGACGGATTGAGGAGATGGCTATGAAGTCTGAACCTCAGCAAGACACAACTGTTAAACTATGTCAAGGCAAAATGATGAGAAGTTGAGAGAGAGAGAGAGACAGAGAGAGAGCGCGCGCATAAGTGCCTTCTCAGCCAGTGTCTTTGGTGATCGCATTGCCATTACACAGCTTCCATCAGCCCTGCTGGCTTTGGGATTTGTAATTTCATAACCAACGAGAGGACACAGCTGGGCCTCAGGCATTTCTCATAAAGCAACAGTGCTCTACATAAGGGCTCAGTTCTACCAAGAGATTTCTCCTGTGTTTCAGTATTGCATTTCAAGTCCACATCTTGCAAGAGCTGAGAAGTTTTGTACAAGTGGATGGAGAGCTCAAGTCTAGTTTGCTCCAATACAAACTGTATTCTCGCACTTTTTCTATCCCAGCCATCTGCTTCAAATTTTCAGTCAAATGCCCACATGAAATGTGAGCAGGTCATGGGAAATTCGGCACACACAGCAAAAATTATCTCCGACATAGTCTATATAGAGTGGCAGTCACCCTCTTTTTACAGGGGATGAATCTGGGGGCCACTGGCTGCAGTAAGGGAGTTGTGGTTCTCTCAGTGGTCCCATTACCTGAAAAAGTACTCAAAAAAGTGGTCAAACATTTTTCCAAAAGGTGTAATTTCTTTCTCAAACCTTTTGCTTACAATTATTTCCATCTGCCACCAGAATAACAAAAAGGCCAAAGACCCATTCCCTCTGCTCCCACCTTTTCACTCCTGGCAAGCCATCTGCTGCCCAGGGCCCGCAGTCAGGACTCATTACTTGGTTATGTATGTACACGTACTTGCCAACAAACACTTCCCTCCATCTCGCTGCTCACAGAGGAGAAGAGTTTTACCTCTTTTCATCACAGCTGTTTTGTCTTCGGTTTCCTTTTTTGATACCCAGAGGAAGCAATTTCTGGTCCTTAATATGGCCCCTGTGCAGGACCTGGCAACGTAAGCTATTAGAGATGAAAGCTGGGAAGAAGACAGGTGAGTGAAAGGAGAGCTTTATCTCTGCTAGGCTGTCTGCCATGCTCAGATTTGGCAGGAATTCAAGTAGAGCTGTTGATTTCGGGTGGTTATCTTTGCTAACAACACTCCTAAGGAGTCAGGAGTGCAGGTCTGCTGGAGAAAATGAAGGACTGAGAGCCAGGCTGCCTGTCTGCTGCTGGCTGATTGCAAACACTGAGAAAAAGGTCCACCTGCTTCGAAGGGCATCCTTCGAGTTTCTATGGAGCAGTTAAATCTTTAGATGAATGCTGCTATTTAGCATTAAGAGTTACCTAGACCGTTGATCAGAGGAGAATACAACAAAAGAACAGGTCAGTCCAGAGCTCTCTGCCAGCTGATTTTTCTCAACTTTTGCATACAATTCTGACTGACAGAGACGATCAGCATAAATTACACGAACTTTGGCACTTGTTGCTGGAAGTCCCAGTCCCAGTCAGATCATCCCATTTACTCCCCAGAGTCTGCAGTTTCCACAGATGCTATTTGTATTTTAATACAAATTTTATTTAAGTTCCAGACCAAAAACTTTGTTGACTGTCTCATTTGTCTGAGTCTTCACATTGCAGGCTTTTGTGGAAGGTATTTGTATAAAATCTTCATCCTAAAATGGGCTCATCTTCATAGTACCAACTACCAAAACACAAGTAGTTTCACTGGGTTTCTTTTGTTATGTATAGCTCATAACTGAGTATCAGCAGTATCTGCATTCCTAGCTCCATCAATACGCCACTCTATTTTCTCGCTATTTTGAAGCACTCCACAGGCTTCTGTTAATAATTTTGCTTGACCTTTATTAAAGGCAGAATATTAACTGGCAATTAGATCTGGTGATCCCTTTGGTGACTGAGATTCAGTCATTTATTGTAAATTATAAACAGTTCAAATGTTTCATTATGTTTATTCTTTCTACAAGCTTTGTGGCCAGGTAAGCACTGACATGACATTCACTGTTAAATGATCTCATTAAACTTCCTAATTTAAGTGGTACAATACTTCACCTGCCACATTATCCAAGGACTCCTGCAAAGCACGTTAAACATTCAGCATCAGTAGATGCTCTACCAGAGTTCACCTTGTTGGGAGTGAAATTTCAGTCCCTGAACATAAGGTTGACTACCTGATGTTGTTTGTCAAAGACAATAAATAATGCAAATAGATACGCATATAAAATAAGAGGTTAAAGACATCGATAGCTTCCCCACAGAGCTTTGAAAGAGACTCTCAAAAGAAAAAAAAAAGCCTTTCCTCGAAAGAAAACTCATGAAAAAATACCCTTAAAATAAAAACAATAAGAAAAAGGAAGGGGCTGGTTTTGTTTATTTCTTTATGAATGTAATGGCTGTGGGAGATGATATCTTGAGAAAGCATGTGCCTCTCACAACCCCCAAAACCCAACAAAAGAACCCCAAACCACACAACAACCACCACCACTAAGAGTTACAGCAAAAGAAGGAAGTCACACAGCCTCCCACCCCAAAGCATCACTTGTAGAGGTCTGTCCCCAGCCATTTTATCCCTCATTTTCCTATTGAGAATGCTAAGCAGGGCTGAGCAAAGTCCAGGTTGGATGACACATTTCACTTAGGCCAATAAATAACATATTAGCTCATTACTAGAGGGAAACACAGTATTTTTGTTAGAGATGCCTTTATGCTCAGACTGTGTTTGTGAATGATTTCTTCCACAGTAACAACTAGAAGCACATGGATTAGGACTTCATTTGTGCTGGATCTACAGACTCAACCAGGGCTTCAAAAATTAAAGATTAAGGCATGAAATACAGTAACAGGGATATCCAGATTTTCTTAGCTTGCATATGTTTTATTTTAATTGCTTCTCTCCCAAAATGAATGGTTCTGAACTTTTTTTTCCCTCCCCCTGCCTTTATATAGTATGATCCTTGACATCTGCTTCTAGACATCTCTTCTGAAGGATGAAGGGTTCCCAGTAATTGTAATGTAGCCTGTGAACATAACAGACTGCTCCCCAGACAGATTTAGACTTCATCATACAGAATTAACCCCACATATAGAATGTGTTCTCCTGACTTATAAGGCTGGATTAGCTTTTATTATCAGAAGAGAAGTAGTAAAGGTTTCAGTGTTACAGATGGGAATGGCAGATGGGAAGCGAAAGCTTAATGTGAAGCAGCTCTGGATAAAAACTATTAATCCACAAAATTCATATGTTCCTATGCAGGGACACCTAGCTAAAAACACTGCAATATGACTAACCAGTGTGAGATGTGTAAACTGCCTCTAGTCCATTATCTGATAAATGATGTCTGAAGGAAGGAAAAAGCCCTCAAACACTCTCTTTACTATTTCCTGGAAAAACAATCAGCTCTCTGTGCAGTAGGCAGAGAAGTAACGCCTTCCCAAAGATTACAAAGAATATTAATTTATAGCAACTCCACTATGAAAATGAAATGGTCTCATATATATTTTTGATGAGATAACATTTTCCAGGGTTTATAGCTGTAATATTACATATTCAAAAAATTTAGCAGCAGCTGTAAGTCACTGTCATTTAAGTTATAGCACTAAAAAAAGCTTTTTACTTTTTGTTGAAGTGCACCGTGTTGAGAGGAAACCTATTTCCCCCAGTTCTGGTATCAGAGTACTTTGACAGCAAGGGAAACGAGCACTTCACATGCCTTCACCTAGCTGCTGAGAGCCACCACAAAGCTCTGAAAGCAGCCGCAACACCAAAGCACAACCTTCAAGAATTTCCACCATGAAGAAACAAATGCCTGGAATTTTTCCAGCTGAATGGCACTTGTTTAGAGTTTGAATGACTGCAAGATACCACAGCATTATTACAAAGAATCCATTAAAGCAGAACTGACTACGGCATACTCAACAAATCCTGTGGTTGTTTCGGGCCCTATCTGTAAGCGACTGATCCCATTTGGCTCTGCGGTTTAATTCGTTCCGCGGGAATGAAGAGCAGTTGAGAACGCCTCAGGTCATGGCCACAGCACTACAAGACGGCGTTTAGGGTGATCACAACACCACAACAGGGTAACTGGATACATCTACTGCATCTAGTCTGTAATTACACTACACCTTCAATTGTTTATTCTTCAACAATTTATCTTACTTGATTCAAAGTCCCATCACCTTCTCCTCTGTGGTTTTACATTACTCTACTTTTTATCATCAGTGTAGCACTCCTCACCAGGAAAGTGAATTACAGGGAATAACAAGCTACCGTTTCCTCAAACTCAAGCAATATACAGAGAATTACACACTGGCCCTTACAACCACAGATAACACGTCAAAATTGTTATGGCTCTTTCTGTAGGACACCAAATCAGATGCAACACGAGATATTGGGAGTTCTTAATTCAAACCCCTTTGTTCCAGTATCAGTGCACTCTGTGACTCTTGTGTTCTTCCCTAGTTTTCCTCCCTGAAATGTGATGCATTTCTCTTCACTGACAGTACATAGAAATGGGAACCAGAGATAAAGCCTTTTGTCAGTTCTCACAAAATCCTTCCTAAGGCAAAAGCTCATGTTGTTTTCCATTCTCACTTCAGTGGGGATTTCTGTCTGAGTAGCAGATTCAAGAAGGGACTCATAATTTAAGAGAGATCTTGCAAGAACCTAGTAAGGTGTTTCCATTGTCTTTTGCTAACGTATTTCTTTACTGTTAGTATTAAAAGTGTGGAATGCCATCGCTTATTAGAAAATTACCCAGGAAAGTTACTTCCCCTTTCCTTGATTCCTTTCAGCATACAGGGAAACAGAAGTCACAAGGTTAATTTCCTCTTTCCCTCTTCTTGTTAATTCTTATAGCCTAAAAACAACAGCTGAAGAACACTTTTTTTTTTTTTTTTTTTTTTTGCATTTTGCATTTTGCATTTTTCCCCTCCTTTTTCCTCTTTTTATGGACTATCTACTTTTGCACAATGTAGTAAACCTTACTGAATGCAGCTGTGGGGCCTGGGTTATGCAAAAGCAGAAAGATTATGATTTCACTTAAAATCACAAGCCTTGTCATGTGGTGATGTGTGAAGTTCTTTGCCTGATGCCGTCTGAATAAAGACATTCAGGCAACGGTTGGTGCTGAAGATATAATTGACTCCTAGCAACTTATTTGTCACTTCTACAATCATTATCCTCTGCAGAGAAAGTACTAAAAAAAGGAAGCGCAGAACATTACCTTCACTGAATCTACATTCACACCTTCCAACACTTTCTGAGACATCAAATCAAACTGTTGATCAGAGCCCTGGCAGGGAGCAATCTCTCTGTGCCTGGGGTTTGTTTGCTTAGCTCGAATACTTCCCGTTACTTTACTCACTCCCTCTCTTGCAGATGCCCTTTGCTAGAAATAATGACTAAATAAAGCAGCAACTGCTTCCTCACTACAAGTGAAGAATTGGTGCTGCTAACCTGCTTGCAGCCACAGTCCTTCCTGGGCAAGCAACAGACATGTAGGGGGTAAAACAAGGCAACTGTCTCCATGGCAAAAGCACGGATGTCAGACAGCAGCCTGATATTCCTTACATCAGTACTTACTCCCCTTAGGAATACAATACGTATGTTCTTAAGAGACTTGTTGTACCTGATTGGGTAGTCGGCAGCGCTGAGGTTAATGAAGAAATCCCATGGCCAGTCATTCATCTCCATTAAGTCCCTCATGCTCTGCAGGTAGGTGGACAGAAGGCTTGCTCCTCCCCAGATAGTTGCCATTCTCCAAGAAGTGACTCTCACATTTGGGTACTGGTTAGCAAACTGGAGCACTTGCCGGTGTAAGTAATTGGATCGCTTTACAGGAGAAAAAAGTAATAGGTTCAAGTTACTCTGTCCCAAAGTGTCCCTCCCTGTATTCACTAACCAGCAGCTGCACTTCTCGACTATCTGAGCTTTGCCTTTGCTTTGCCCTCACTTGCTACAGCGCACAGCGTTTTGCTAAACGTTAATTTGGAAACGTGCAGAGCTCTCTTTTAGTTCTTCTTATTACAACTACAGTAATTGCTAATCAGTGCAATTAGCATTTATTTATCATTTCTCATCAGTAGATCCCGAAGGGCTTTCCTGAAGGAGGTTACTGTTACTACCTCCATTCTGCAGTGGGAAGTAACTCTCCCGAGGCACCTCAGGCCAGCTCTCCATCCAAGAGGCCACTGCTGTTAGTCTGCACCAACTTATCACTTACTGTTACTAAATGTACAACACACAGGCATGAATAGATATTCATAAACATACAAAGAGAAATGAAGACTGTTACATAGACAAGATAACGAGAAACAGAAAAAAGAAGTGACTCCAAACATGTAACAGATGGAGAGACGAGAAGTGACATGCACTCTACGCAGCAGAGGTAAAGAGAAGATGAAGATGACAAAGATGGGCAGACTGACAGATGGCAAGACAGGCAATTTATAACCAGTGATATATTACCTTGTCAACATGAATGTAATAAAAATGGTCTTTATGGTAAATAGCCTTAAACATGCGTTGGAGCTGCCGAGAAGCTCTGCCATGAACAACCAAGACAAATGCGATCCTGACTGGGTTGGCTGGCATGTACTCTACGGAGTCCTCATCCCATTGCACATTGTTGTTGGCTTTTCCTGTTCAAAAACAAAACACAGGACATCTCTGAGCGTATCTGCAGGGCAGGGGAGCAGAGAGCAGTACACGTTTCACCTCGGCTCTTTTTTCAGAAGCGGTTTCTGATGGGAAGTCACCTCAAAGTATTTGAAAAATGCCAAAGCCAACTCCTCCAGCAAGAAACCTCTCACATCACCAAACAATCCTCAGTCCTCTGATCAGCACAGCTCCACTGAAAAGCTCGTGAAACTGCTACTTAACAGCAGCTGAGGATTATCTCAACTGATAGCATCTATTTGGAATAGCAGATGTAGCCTGGACCATTTAAATAGCAACCTACACATTTTTACTTCTTAATGTGTGAGAGCAGGCCGTACAATCCTATTTCAAATTTATTTTCATTTTTATATTAACACAGGAATTTATGGTCTTGGTTTTCTAAAGAAAACACCGCACTGTAAGGTTATGACAGGATGTACTGATGAGCTGAAGGGACATTTTTAGTCAAGAATTTAGAGTACTTTGTTTTTTGTAACATCTCTTCAACTCACAAACCTGAACATGATGAAAAAAAAAAAGACAATTTTATCCAAAACCTCACATTTTTTCTTCAGTTAAACAACTCCTTCAGTCCTCTGACGTTGTAGGAGTCTTTCTCAACAGAAGTTATTTAAGAGAAACCTGAAATTTTGAACATTAGCACAAGGAAAGAAAACACCCCAAAGATTAAAAAAAATCACAAATCACCCCTGCCTCATTTTCCCCCTTGCATATGTAAAGATTTTTTTTAGGCAATATCACTGTCTCAAACATAACAAAGCCCCTCAAAAACAAAGGGGGGGAAGAGTCTCCAAGTCCCATGATCTGTGATTTTGGTTTATTTCCTCAGAAGGGTGAATTCATTCGACCATCCAGAAAAGCCCGAACTTCTTGTTATGCTGCAAATACATATTTAATTATTAGAAATGCATGTACACAGGGGCAGGACTCAAACATTCATTTTACATTACAGGTGAAGGTTTAGAAATAGCCATGCCTGAGCTGAAGCAGCTAAAAGCAGCAGCTGAGATCACGTGCAAGGACACCAACACATCTCCCTTTATTCATCGACCATGTTTTGACCAAATAGGGTATTTCAGACTCAATACACGTCTATGTCCTCAGTAAACAACCAGCTCAACAAAACCACCCCCCTGCCCACACTGACCTCCCCCAGCAGCAACCACGGGTGGGACAGGGCCTCAACCTGCTTTGCTTGAAAGTGGTTTCAAACCCTCCTGGAAACACAGCAGAATTAGGTTTTATGCTGCCTTATAGGCACTGTAGTAATCAAATTTTTGTATGCCTCTTACATAAGAAAGTTTTTTCCTCACCAAAGCTGTTTTTTCCTACCTTCCCAACAAGAGTCTAGTCGGGGCCTGGAGCAACTTCCCCATGAGGAAAGGCTGAGAGACCTGGGTCTGCTCAGCCTTGAGAAAAGAAGACTGGGAGGGGATCTTATTAAGCTCTATCATCCTCTTTTCAACCTGATGTGCATCCTCTGTTTCTTCCTAGAGGCAGGGAGGAGCGTATCTGGCTAAGTCGTGCTCAGCTTCTGCCTTTGGGGCTGCCCCTCTCTCTCCTCCCAGCTCCACATCCCCTTGGTTTGCGCCAGGCCGCACGCGGGCCTGAGGCGGCTGGGCCCGGCTATCAGGCAGCGCCAGCACAGCCACAGAGCCCGCTGTGCCTCCCAAACCATCTCCTGACTTAATTAAAAAAAACATGCTCAATGACACTTGAGTTAATACGTAGAATGAAAAAGCAGACATTTGCCAAGCGTGAAGAGAGAGTAAGTGTGAGGGAAAGCCTTCTTCTCATTTCTTTGAAGCTGGAAACATATGTCGATAAAAGTAAACTAAACAAGACCAAAAGCTCTTTTATATATGTATGAATTACAAAAGAAAAGCTGGACACAGAAAAAAGGACATTGCTTAATCCTTCTTGTTGCATCTCCTCCTTATTAAAAGGAGGGGAGTAGGATGAGCTCAGAACAACAGAACGACTGAAGGCTTGCAGAACACCGGCTCTGGCTACCTGAACAATTTGATCCACTCGATTGCACTGAAATTTGTACTTCAGTAACTGAAAGACTCCTTGAGACAGGCACAAGCGAGACGTCCTGCTACAATAGCAGCAGCAGGTCATGGGGAGGGATGGCTTCACTGCCTCCCGTGACCCTCCCTCCAGGTTCTCCTCCTCAGCAGTGCTTCTGTGTTCCACCTCCTTTACGGAAGGACCTGTTCGTCCTGGCCTGGAGCTCCAGGAAAGCTGCCCGTGTAAGAGGTGCACCCAGCCCCTGGAATAAGGCTCTTTGCTGGACTACCTACAGGGCTAGGAAGCAGCCGTGTGCCTGTCTGCCCCAGGTAAAAGACCTTTACCTCCCGCAGCCCCTCAAGGAACCTATCTGCAGTAGCATTGCTCATAAATTAATTCAACTTCCATGCCCCAAAATGTATTCAGGCTACCTATCAGGAAAGTTCTAGCCCCATGAGTCACACTTAATTTTAAAAAGGACACTGACAACTTAAATGATATTTCTTTAAAAATCATCTACCACTAACTCAATAAGACTCAGCTTAAAAGATTAGAACAGGACTTAAATTTCATTTCTTCTATCATTTCCAGTTAGCCTACTATGGCATTTATGTATACTCACTTCTTCTGTTCCTCCCACATTGCTGCTGAGCTTCCCCATGGGTGTGCTTACGGCTTTTGCACAGCAGCAGGGACAGAAAGTGATCATGAAAGAAAGGAAACATGCTCGCAAGACGAACCGGCAGGAGAACGAAGGGCAATTGCAGTAGCTAAACTAACCCATTTTTCATTTAAACTGCTCTGATTTCAGGCTGACAATGTCCCATCAACGGACGCAAAGATTTTTAGTGGTTTTCATTACATTTTTGGATACCTCTTTTCTGAAATTAGTGGCTTTCTGCAATGACAACGTAAAAGGTGATGGGAATTTAAAATAGCCATATTGTGGGTCTTTTATTTTAAACTCACTTGCTTTCAGTACCCACACCATCATTTATCTAGCAATTACTGAAAACAAAATCCTACCAAATTTTCATCTGAAATGCAACATCACTTCATCAGGTTTCTCTAATAAATTCTTGAAGCGACATACTTTCCTCCCTGCTATTTTCCTACTCTAACCTCTTTTTCCATGTGTTCCTTCCTTCTTTTTGAGGTTCAGGTCTTTACAGTCCCATTTTCCACCTGCATGCTATTACGGCTTCTGTAATCTAATCCTTTCCCTGGCTGCCTGGAATTTCACAAAGGTAAGAATGTTGTATTTTTTCCATATGTCAGAGTATCTGTTGCTTCTGCTTTATATTGGCACTTCCCTGTTTTTCGTCTGTGGCTGATTAGCACCCTCTATTTTGCAGACTGCTCCACTGATAGAGAACCAGTCTGGTTTGCAAATAAGATGAAATTGGCAGGAAACATTGAGCATCTTTTTGCTAAATAAATACAGTAGGAGTTCAGAGCTGTAGAAACCATGTCAAGAATAGAGGGGCTCTAACCATGACACTGCTATAAGGCTTCTCATGTGTGTGCACACCATAGCCTTTCACGTCATGGTAATGCCTCCTGATTAATGATCTGCCTCTCACTTAGAAGCATGTCCCTTTCTAGGTATTGGGACAGAAGACACAAAAGATGTCTCAGATACTTCTCACTTAGCATCCTAACGTGCCACAGTGATAACAATCTAGACGGATTTTAAGGCAGAACTTGCATTTGATTGCTACTTGAGTGCTATCACTGTACTGCAATTTGTCACATGCCCTAAATCTCACACAGAGTGTGAGTGGCCTCCACTCTTGGTCACTCGAGTCCAACAAAAAGCAGTTTTGAAGGCCAGCTTTCTCTCCCTCATTCCAAGCAGCCCTTAACTGTATTTTCACTTCTTTGTTTACTTGTCTCCTTCTCACCCACCAGGTGCATAGGATTTGGGCATTCACTAACACTTCTCATCTCTGCTTGTGCCAGCATCTGTCTTTCTGAGAAAAATGCATCAAGACAGCAGAGGAGAATTCCCACCTTCTTTTCCTACTCCGGGATCATCTATGGCAGTCTCTGAGTGCATAATATTCCAGGTTTACTCTCCACTCCCATTGTGTGTGCAATGCCTGTTAGGTGGACTTTCCTACAGGCTCAGGGAATTACCCTTTTTCTAGGTAACTTCTGCAGATTTGTGTTTTATAAAATCTAATGAAATGCTGACAATGTTAATACAAGGTAAAACAAAAAAAAAAAAAAAAACAAAAACAAACAAAAAAAAAACACGGAAGAATGTTTTGTTACAGTTATAATTTGGCTATGCCTTGGAAATCATTTCGCATGCATGAACGAGCGGGGACAGTGAAAGAAGTGTCCTCACTGCCACCTGGCCCAGGCAGCACAGCAGCAGGGCTCGTCTGAAACTTCCAAGCTTGCAGTTCCACTATGCAATGGAAACCGTGGGCAAGGAGAGATGTCTCGTGCTGCCTGCTTCAGACAAACTACCAGCTCAGCAAAAGCAGTGCTGCTCACACAGGCTGTAACAAACATTTCTTAGCCCCTGTACCCAAGCATATTGATGCATTTTGGCACCACACACTGAAAACAAAAAGTGCCCTTTTGCTTCATGACCAAATGCCTTTTATAAACTTACTTGGAAAAATCAGTTGCCTTCCTGGCTTCCTGCTCAAAACACAACACCATTTCCAAGGTTTCCTAGCAGGAAAACACGCACCTCTTTCTGCAGGTAACTGCTCTGCTCCACTGCAGTTCTGGTTTGCACTTCCTACGCCCCAGAGAAATCAATACTCATAATTAAGAGTTTAATCTTCAGCTACTGCAGTATTACTAAATGCCAAAATAATAAACATTGTGTGCTTTCTTATTTGTTGTGGTGCCACATAATGCTCAATCATCCACCAACATAACTCCGAACCAACTTGCTAATCTTTTACTTCTAGTGCTAATTAATGAGATCATCAGACTTCTCTAGCAGCACGAAACAATCTTTTAATGAATTTTGTGAGCCATACTATTTTTTGCAAATTATTCCATCCATTTCTATTCCCAGCTTAGCATCGCCCTGACTGTTCAGCGGAATGTCGCTGCACAGAGACAGGCACCTGGATGCTGCTGCCTTGACCTGAGCACAGCTCTGTGCGTGCACCGTGCCTTGATACCATGAATCAACTGACAGAGGACATCAGAAGAGGGATTGCTGTGTAGTTCAGCATAATGTTAACTGTTATTGCATCCATAAACACAACCAGATGCCTCCCTAGTGGGAGTCCCAGCTGTAAGTGCTCCACAGAGGCAGAGTTGTGCATCTCTCCCTGAACTCACAGGAAGAGCCCCGTTCCCTTCAGTGAGACCATTTATGCAAGTGAGCAGTAGTTGCAGGTTTCCACTGTAAACTCCTTTTTTGCAATTGTTTACAACTCATATCAAGCCAGGGGACTGAAAATTACTAGACATGGTTTCACCTGAAACTGTTTCCATTTTGGTTAGTGCAGAGTGAGGACAGTTTTGCTGTGTTCAAATGGAGATAAGAATTATTAAAAAAAGCCTTCCTTTATTTAGAAGCCTGAATTTTTGTAACATAGCTGGTAACAGAAGTGGCTGGCAGTATATATTAACAAAAGAAACAGCTTTCTGGCAATTCACTGGTGAGTCATTAGGATCTGATGAAAATTCTTTGAGGGCCTGAAGATAGCAAAATTTACCTGGACTTACCAAAGAACATCCCCTCCTGCTTAACTCCAACAAGAGAAGGTGTTATTGTTGGAGTTAAGCAAGAGAGGATGCTCTGTAACTGTAATGACCTGTTTCAGTCAGTGTCTCACTTGCCATCAGGCTCCAGAGGGATGTTCTGTTCATACACTCCGGTGAAGACACCTTGCACAGACAAGGCAGCTTCTGAAGCTCACTGTGTGTTTCTCACCTATCATACTTATATGAGAAAGCAAACTTTCCTGTCCCAGAATCTGGAAAACTAACTCTAACAACAAGAATCCCTGCCTTTGGATGCCAATTTTCACCTCTAATAGGGGAAATGATTCATTTATTTCTGTGGCAACCCTTGTGGACATCATTTGTGAAAGAAAAGATTCTAGGTGAGCACTGATTTTTAAAAAATTATTATTATCTGTATGTAAGAGGTCTGTTCAAATAGGATTGTGTCACACTGCAGATGGCTATCGCCCAAAAGCTGAGCTGGGCAGCAGGTACGATTGTGGTGCACTTCAGTGCTAGCAGCTTTAACCACAGGCACGTCCTGCGCCCTGCGAGGTGACCACCAGCACTCCTCAGCCTGGGGGTCAGCACCTTCACCGGTCACCAGTGCCCAGCTACAGAAGGGGCTGGGACTCACCTCCAGCAAAGCACGCCAGGCTCCTGCTGAAGATAATTAACATGATTGCTCATACATGCTGCTTCTTTTACTGGGTTTTAACTCACTCAGCAAAGCAGGAGAGGTGAAATCAGCTGAGATCTGTGCAACTCTCCTGAGGGCACATGGATTTGAGAGGAATGCTTATGATTTGCAAAATGAAATGCTCCTGGGTATGTTCTGAAGATTTCGTTAAAATTGCTGTTACCCATACTTACTATCTATAAGTTAACATTGAGCACTTTGGATAAAATTTCAGAAATTATGCTGCTAAAAGTGGATATTCTTTTTTTTTGCACTAATGTTTTATCTCTACAACGCTGCCTAAGTATTTTTCCTTCTCAGACTCTACCATGAATTACAGAAGCAATTTATGATCCTCTCTAAGTTCATATGATCAAGTAACCCATAAGCAAAAATCAATGCCAGGTAGGTGGGAAGCAGCGAGACAGAATTTACAAGCACTCAATGACTTGTCCATTTAACATTAAAGAGACAGATTTCAGCAATGTTCTCCCATGCTGAGCAGAAGCCCTGGCTTGGAACAAAGGGGCTGCTGATGTGGGCACTTTGGGTCTGCTTTAATCATCTCAGAGGATGACAGCACAAACTGAGGGCAGTCAGAGGTGAGGAGTCCCTGCCTTACAGCTGGACAAGTCCTTTTAGGAGGTCACTGCAAGTTTCTATACAGTGAATTCATGACCTGTTAAGCAGTTCCGTACCCTCGCTGCATTTCAATATGATAAAGGAAAATGCCTGAAGTTACAGAATTGGGTTGATTTCACTGTAACCCCCATGCTGGAGAGATTTCTACCTTTTCTATGAACAGGATAATAAAACTTACATGCAGAAAGGAAGGTAGGAAGACAGAGGACATGTAGAACTGTTTCATGTTCACAGGTGGATCATAAGATGATGAATTGTTTCTATCTTTTCCCAGGGAAAAAAAAAAAAAAGAAAATAAAAAAAAAAAAGATGATTTTCTATTTTGGAATTTGAAAGAAAACATTTCCATCCCTGCTCTGTCATCCTTCTGTTATAGCTCTTTAACATTTGTGTTGCATGCATCACTGCAAACACAGGTTCAAGAACTCCTGTCCCACTGGGCAGGCATTGTCCATCAGACACTAACAGAAAGACACCCCGCTCCAGGAAACTTAGTGGACCTTTTTCACATGATATGAAGGATTCACTGTAAAAGAGGAAATACAAGAACCCTGAGAACAAATCCTATCTTTTGTATCACAGAGCAGGACTGTGCAAAATCTACCTCAGTGCAGACCATCAGCTATGTGTACGTGCTGTACCAACACATTCGTATCAGCAAAGTTTCAAACAAACCCAGGCAGCGCTCAGTCCAGAAGCAGCCTGCCATATTTCAAATTAAGATTCCATCTTGTCTTGCAGTCAGTCTCAAGTAGTTATTGAAACCATTTTTATGTTTTGCAAATGACAGTCTAATTAACAGCTACTGCTACACTGCACTTGCAACGCACACTGAACAATTTCCTACGATAACTATCTAGCTCGCTTTTTTGACTATTCTAATTATGGAAATGGTGGCATTCCTGGGAGACAAATCTCAATTATTTGTAGTTTTGCTGGAGTGCATTAGCCAAGCATTTTTTCCCTTTTCTCACTGACTCTCATGAAGAAATAAATAACACAGGAACGCAACATTAAATTAATTAATGCTGAATTGGAATGCATTTCAATATTTATCAATTTAGAGCCAATTAGTTCATGACCAACATTATTAGGGTGAATACCAAATGCCTTTTAAATGAGAATTAGTTTGGCTATATCCAGTGACACCACTGGACTTTAGAGATAAACTAAGAAGCAGATCCAACAACAGACACAACTGTTCCTTGCAGAAAAAGACTAAAACACCTTGCACCTCAGTTTGCCTTAACGTTTCGGAGGCAACTCTTTCTTTTCAAAGCTGTGCTGCCTCGCCAAAGACAGCACTCTCTATGACGCTGAATTGAAATCTGAGCTTTTAAAAGTTGCTCTTAGAAACTGCCAAACAAGAGAAAGTTACCTGTATGTTATGATCCTTAGAAAATGCTCCAATAAGGATTTTTCCAGCCTGGCTCTCTGGCCCAACCAGAGGCAGACTGGCTTCTCTGTTGAGCCCCTGCAGAGAGGGACCCTCAGCTGAGGGGTTTAAATCATATCTGAGAAGAACTCTTCTCCTTTTCCACCACTAATGGTCGAAACTTGTGGAGACCAACCAGCTAAATCACCAAAATCAAGCATAATTCCCAAATAAAACTGGCAAAAGAGTACAGCGGCCTTCTAGTGCCTCAACGGGGCTACAGGAAAGCTGGGGAGCGACTCTTTGTCAGGGAGTGCAGTGACAGGACAAGGCTTTAAACTAAAAAAATGGTAGCTTTAGATTAGGTATAATGAAGAAATTCTTTGCTCAGAGGGTGGTGAGGCCCTGGCACAGGCTGCCCAGTAAGTTGTGGTTCCCCATCCCTGGAGGTGCTCAAGGTCAGGCCAGACGGGGCCCTGGGCACCCTGGTCCAGTGGAAGGTGTCCCTGCCCATGGCAGGGGGCACACTACATCATCTTTAAGGTTACTTTCAAACCAAACCATCCTGTGAATCTATGGTCTGGAGACACCTCTTTGAGGCCCATGGCCCTGAAGCTGCCTTCCACCCAGCATGGCACCTTTTGCTCATTTGGAAGGTGTGAGGCTGCAGGAAGGAAAAAGCAGTGAAAGGGTGGAGATGAGGCATTTGTTTTGATACCTTATCCACCCCTGGTTGTAGCTTAGGATGTTCCTTTCAACAGTCCCAAACTGATGAGAATGGGAATTTTGCAGACAAGATAAGATGTCTTCCGACTCCCAAGAAAATTGATGACACAAACCCAACCTGAAGCGATTAAACCTCATCCACTGTCTGCACTTTCTGGGTACAGCTACAGCCGTGCCAGCAGCACTCTGCCTTCTGTAAAAGCCAGGAGGCACCAATTTCCTTGACCAGTTTGTTTAGCTGGGTGCATGCTACAGGCACCAACCACCAGCACAGTACCACCTTCCTGGTGAGGCCCCCACCAGGGCTCCTGGCCATGCCTGCTCTCCTCTGCCCCTCTGATCTGTAACAGCGGCCAGACTCACTCTGCCCACGTGCAGCGATATAGTTCAGGTGTCTCCCTTAAGACATTGGCCTCTACAAACTGTTGGTGGAGACAGAAGGACCCTCTAAGGGCTGCTCAAGCTATGGCAGCAGAGGCAGGCCTGGCCAGAGTGCTGCAGTGCTCCTTTCTGCTGAGGGACCTGGGTTTCTCCGGCAGCGTGGGCAGTAGCAGGGGATCACACATACGTCAGGCTCATCCCGGTCAAGTTGAGATGTTGTCTGGGGACGTGTGATGGCAGCCCTGATGTGATCCCAGGTCCTGCAGTTTGCCCTAGGGGCACCTGAATCAGACACGAGTCAGCGACTGACTGAGGAGGTCTGAACCGTGCACCAGAGGGGGCCTGCCTGGTGCCTGCCCTCTGCAGACAGACCGACCTCCTCGCTCGGACACACTGACAGCCCAACAGCTGCTTGGGCCGTGGGTTTTGGAGTCAGCTCTTCTCTGAAATGAAGCACCTCACTCCCTTCCCTGCTGGACAAGCCTTTAGGCTTCTTGTACAGGATGAGAAGGAAACACTGAAAGTGTCCTTATTTCAGTTGAGACTTTTTCTTCTTTTCTGCCTCAAATCATCGGCAAGTTTAAAAGAAACCTGAAAGCTAACCAGTTACTGCAGAGCAACCAAGGCAACAAGACAGCAACAATATCAACATAACACACCCGAAGCACAACAGAAATAGAGCCTTATCAAGGCTCACATTAGCATTGGAAAGTTTTTCTTCATTCCAGCACCCGTTCTCTGTTTTGCAGGGTATTTGGAGACTGGCACATCCATAGCCTTTACTCCTTCTTTTCCTGTCATGCTCGCAGCACGAGTAACCAATAAACCACAGGCACTCAGACAGTTAAAACAGTCTCTACTTCACATTAGCTCCCAGGAGGTATCTGTGTACTGCTGTGACTAGCGAGGAACAAATAGACAGATAAAAGGGTGTTTGTTACCTGGCTGATCAATGTCTTCCTGCTCTGTTTTACTGTGTTGTCATCTTTCATGTCCTACGTCAATGATCTTTTCCCCAGATAGTCTTCAGAAATGTACAGCTAAACACTGTAACTACCCAGCGTACAGCCAGAGTAACTTCACTGCAACAGCAGGACTGAGCTCATTTATATCGTATGGGACCTGGGCTACTAACTTCAAATTTATCCTTTGAGATTCCCATTATATGTCTCTTTTTTTTTTTTTTTTTTTTTTTTATTCAGAATTTGAAGGACACAGTCTGCCTTTATTTTGTGCCCAAGGTAACCATAAACACGATGTTGGTAAGAGATGAAAAAAGTGAAGGCTTTTACAGGTATTTTGCATAGCTAGTCTGAACAGGTCTAGTTAGGTACTGAGAAGAAAGACTGACACTAACAATAAAGCAAAAATAAATCTGCAAACCTGTGCTGTGTGTCCACATCCTAAAATGTTGTAAAAACTCACATTTTAGCTGACACTAGTTGCACCACAAGTGAAACTAATAGGAATCTCTTCACAGAGGCAAAAGATAAATAGCACGTGTGCAAACAGCTCCACTCCAGAGCTGCCAGGCTTGCTTCCTCTGCGCCAGGCTGAGTTCAGCTTCACAGATTTCCAAAACTTGCAGGGCTAGGATGCATCTGACTGCCTGAAAGCATGTCACATCACGGTGATAAAAGATGGATGAGACATCAGAATCACGTATGCACATGTACCATGGATACACGCATGCTTTGTGTGTGTACGAGCACACTGTACATGCTGGTGCACTAGCTAACAAATAATCATAACTGAAATATAAAAACTCAAACACCACATCTTCAAAACCTGCTTCGCAACGAAATGCAGTTTCTGCATTCAGACCATACTTTTTCAGCACGTGCTGACACCTAACTCTACAGAAGTATCCGTATGGCAAAAGACACTGGTTAGCAATGGTTTTCCCAAACCTGCTCACAAGCAAGAAGGCTGCACAAACACGGCCATTCCCTTCCGGCAGACTTTGCCCTGTGGCACTGGGGATTTCTTGCTAACTCTGCTCAGCAGTATCAGCTGGATTGGGTGACTTCACCCCAGTGCTGGCAGCTTCACATCCAGCCCTGTGAACACTGAGCCCAGCCGACTCTCCCTGCAGGAGCCTTCAGCCTCCCTGCTACAGTCCCCAGCTCCTCACTCAGCAACCAAGTCCTTCTGGTGAGCAGAAATAGGAACTGTTGCACAAGAATCACCAGTCTTTTCAAAGCTCTGGGCTTTCCCTTAAAATTGACACCCATCTATAAGCTCGTTTTACTTCTCTCTGCTTTATGTGCATTAAATCAACAAATTCAGTATAATTTTAATTTTCATAATCTTACCCTGTTCACTTCACAGTCCCTACATGATGTATTTTTTATTTCTCTGTCTGAATAATGACACATTCATTATTTTATCATTGATTAGCTCTTGTGCTTCAAGAAAGTTTGCTACCATGTATACTACTTAAAGGGTGAGCATGAATAATTTCACCCAACACAGAAGAAAAAGAGGACCAATTTTCTTCCAGTATATTACTTGTCAGCCAGAGAAATGGAACATAATTATGTTGTGACATTTTCAACAGCAAATATATTCTACTGTAAGCAATTAACACTGGTTCCTTTGGCAGACTTCAAAAGATTACTCATATGGTATGCTAAGTTACAATAACATTTGAATAATAAATAGCACCTCACTCCTTTAGTTGGATTTTATCATATGTGCACAGGTCAAAACAGAGGAGAAATTGATGGATGGTAATTCTTGCACAAGCCACCCTGATATTGCAAAATCATGCATTCATGTGGAAAACACTCAGGAGGGGAATGTATGCATTTGAGGGAAAAAAAAAAACCACCCTAGGACCTACTTAAACAAAAATGCTGAGGACGTACTATTGAGGACTGAGAATTTCGGTCTGCCCACCACATTACTACAAACTATGGCACTTCTCCTCGGATGGGAGAGGTGGGGTTGGGCTCCCCTTCCTGGCTGCAGTGCCTTCAAGATGCTGCTGCTGATCAAGAGGGATTAGAACAGATGGTTTAAGAAGAAAATCATGGAGCATTAATCCTCTAAACATTTCATAGTCAACATATCTTTAATACAATCCCTCTAATCCAATTAGGGTGCCTTGAAAATCGTATCTGCAATTCCATGCTTCGTTGTGATCGGTTCTGTGAGAGACACATCCATTTACAAGACGGCTGCTGAACGCCTCTGCAGCTTCCCCGTCCTCTCCAGCCTCACCAGAGCCCAAATCCTGCCCTGAGCTGAGCTGAGCCCAGCACCAAGTGCGCCGTGACACATCGCTCATGGTGAGCATCCCCAGCAATGGCAGAAGCTCACCATACAGAAGACAGATTTTAGATACCAAAAAAAGGACAGATTTTAGATGTCAAAATCTCTTTCACTCATGAAGACATGTAATTAAATATGTGCGAGAAGACAGAATTTCAAATTCCTTTTCGCCGCTGAACAGCAGTTACTGAGATACATCACTAACAAGAGTAAGTGGACCGCGGTCTCAGCAGGTGGATGGGGATGCTGTCCTTTTACCATCCATGCCTTTGAGCCAATGAGGAAAACAACCCCTACTACACTGCTTTCACAAGCAAGCAACAAATTCCTACCCATTCCATCCCAGCTGAGCTTGATTTTTAATATGTTGTCATGAAAATTTTTTGGATTGTTTTTCTCAAGGATGTATATTTGCACTTGTGTTTACGGGTGAAGAACAGACACAAAAAGCACAATCTTGTTGCTAAAATAAAGGACTTCCATTCTATTACTCCATCATAGTATAAAAAGATCCCATTAGCATACCACTAGAGGAAAACAAAGGAAAATCAAATTGCTGGCAAAGGAATCATTCGACAACAGCAAACTAAACTGTTTTTTTCTGTATTTCACTAGACATTTCAGTTTTGCTGTTAAAAAAAAAAAAAAGAAGGGGGTAGAAAAATGTCATTGTATTGACTAAATAAGTTACTGGCTGCTGTTAAAAGCATCTGGGGAGAATTCGTACATGAAATACATTCCTGCAATAATACCATAATTTATAAACCGGAGCTACACATTTCCCACAGACTTTAACAAGGCTGTGATGTCTTTGGACATCAAGGAGCTTCTTAAACAACAATTTGTAGGAGTCTGTCCTCTACCACAAAAAAACGAATTCCTGCCCAACACTTAAAAATTTTAATGCTGACCTTTTTTAAAGACAACAAATAGTAATGGATATAATTCCCAGGATTATTTTAGCTCTGTAGCAGAGGCTGCCCTCCCCACCTCCTATGAGCAGCCAGAGGCACGAACCAGGCACAGGCTGTGTACTGCAGGTGGGACTGATCCTGCCCTCCCAGCGCCTCTGCCCATGCGCTGGCACAGCTTTAGCCAGAGCTGGCTGCAGGGAGGCTCTGCTCGTGCACCGCTTGCTCACAGCGCTGAACGTGGGGAATCTGGCAGGAGCGGACGCGATGTATTAGTGTTGATCTCTAGGAATGACTTAGCGGTGCAGCATACTAGGAAGCAAGGCACAAGTCCAAGCAGTTATGCATTTTAATTAGGTAAAGCGAGTGCTAAAAAATGCTTTGAAGCTCTAGATGTATTTCAGTAGCATTGGCTTGCAATGTAATTTTTCTTTTTCCTGCCACATACATACTTACACACAACCTATCTGACTGCCCCTTTCACAAGGGGTGGCTTAAAAAAAAAGCACTTACGTTCCGATCTAACACCATTCCTCCTCTGCTAAAAGGTTGGAGCTCCAAACTAAACAATTCGCTCAGAACTTGGCTTTCATGGCGAAGCAGGACAGAAAAACCATCAACTGGCAGCAAAACTGCTACGCAAAACTAATTTTGGAGATGAGAAAGTGTGAAACACATGAAACATCTCACAGATTGTAAAATAACATATTTTAAGAAAAAGAGACGGGGGGAAATATGAAATACTGGTAGAGCCCAGCTACATAGAAAGACTCCCTGGCTGTCAGCTGGCTGCAGCCCTCGGACACCGAGCAACAGGAGGCACGGAGGGTGAGCAGAGCTGGTCCTGCCCACAGGCCTTCAGCATCCTCGGGATGAGGAAGAGGCGGGGGGAACAGAGGCAGAGGAAGGCCTCCAATAGGTTTGTTGTAAGAACAGTCATACATCTCACTATATGCCAGGGTGGGATCAGTAAGAATCCTAATGCTGGCACCTCTGACGTATAGAAAGGTAAAAAAACAAAAACAAAACACCACCAGAGGATGAGGAATCAGCCAGGTCTCCAGTTAGAGCGAGGTCTCTCACTACTACTGCAGCTGCGGACACTTCTGAGCGGCTGTGGAATTTATCCTTCCATAGCTCAAAGGCTGAAGAAAAACACCAAAGAAGTTCATCTGCTGAATTCATGAATGAATGAAGCAGGAGTCACCCATCTGAAATCAGTGGCGACTCGGCAGTGTAAAATTAGTATTAAAAGAGAATTAGCATGTCTGAGCCAAATTCTGCTTGGTTTGTTCCTGTTTCAGCTCTGAACAACCCCTGATCCATATAAATGCAGATCAACTCTTAACTTCCTTAGCTATCTCCCATTTTAGCTAAAAGAACCAAATGCAACTGAGATGCAATTTCCTTCAAATACCACTTCTTGTCTAGTATCTTTACTTTGATACTAAAAGAATGATGAAAAACCTCTTCAGATTAGCTCCCAAGACGGCATCGCTTAAAGGCGCACTGTTGATGCATGTACAGCCCTCTGCCTTTCTTCGGATGGAGCAAAAAGCCACCACGGAGTCCCTATCAAAACAGTCATTCCTCAGGCCCCTTCTCCTCGTGCCTCAGTGACACCTCCCTCCTTGTTCCCTACCAACCTTGGTCCTGCCACATGCAACTGAAGTGCTCGAGGATGGTAGATCTAATTAATGCCGTTACAATTAACACCGAAGTGGCCTAAAGGTAATCCTTCAGAATATTTTAAAATAGGAAAAAAAAAAAAAAAGGCATTTTGCTTACCACCCTGACTTCACTTTCACACTACCATCTTCTCCTTAATGCAAACCCACTTTCAATTTCTGAAATTTCTGTAAATTAATTCAATGTACTTTGACACCAAATGCTTGATGTTCAATGGAACAACTTTCACAGCACTAAAGACATCTGAAATAGGATGTCCGTTTGCTGGCAACCCTTTTATTAGAAAGAAAAAAAACCACAAAACACTTCAAATCCAAAGGTCAATTGGTGTGGAAAGGGTTAATAGGCTAAATTAAAAAATATTTAAAAATAACAATTACACCTGACACTATAGTTACATTTCCTAAGAGTATAATCCCAAAGGAGCATATAGACCTTTTGCCAAAGGTGATTTGAGTGTTAATATGAAACCCAACGTGTGTTCACTTTAATTACATATGTGCCTGCTGAGAACATATGATAGAGTCCAAAATGCTAATTCATTGTCAGCAGGACAGCAGAAACTAATATTAAATCTTGCACACCAAGTACATTTTCCAGGTTACCAATTACCACACGAAAACGGGATGCATTGCAAATGTGGTAATCAGCGTGAAAGTCAAATTGAAGAAAATATTGCTAAATAGAGTTCAAGTCAGAGCCAGCAGTAGGTGTAGGAAACCTCCCGACAGCTCATCCCTTCTCTTCAAGCCAAGCAGTGCTCAACTGGTCCAAGCGTCATCCCACTTCCACCAGGTCTGCATTGGCCTTAATCCTCACCAGCACCGAGATAAGGTGCTGAAACTGATGTCCATGGACCTCATCAGTTAAAGTATACACTTCAATTATTAATTCTCTTCAGCAATACGTAACAGCAGTTCAAAGGGGATTTTTGGTTGGTTGGTTTTGGCCTTTTTATACTTCTTAGCTTTAAATTTCCTGCATCTCAAAGACATTGTGGAGTGTTTCTGTGTTCTCCTCTCTTGAGGTTTCTGGCAGTTGTACCTCTTAATCCACACTGGCATGCCAGCAACGCTTTATGTATTAAACACATTTAGATCTACTTTTAATTAATAGATATATTCATGCATCATTCAGTATTTTATAAGGGAAGTGCCTGGAGTATGAACAGAAGAGCCCCAGTGCTCACCAATGAGCTAACCCTTGGGAAATGAGACGTAAATCCAATTCTGAAGACAGCAGAGATCCAGCCAATACTTCTAACTACATCTTTACCTGCCTTTTTGTTGCTTTCCTGATGCATTATTAATTAATAACTACTGAGCCTTCCCAACAGAGCATTTTAAATAACAGTTAAATTTCTTTATGGATGATTATGAGTCATAAAAGTATGTCTGGATGTTCAAAGCAATAAACAAGCCCAGGTAGGGAGCCTGAACTGCTGAGGTAACTGTTCTTTGAAGCCTGAAGTTTTAGGGATGCTAAATGCCTACTGTGCAGCATTATGAAAATCCCTGTCTAGCTTAATCCAATTAATCTGGAGAAATGTAAGGTTTTCTGAACAGCAAATGCCATCTCAAAGGAACGAAATGGTATTTCAGAAAAGCTGCCACCTTGGTGAGGTTCACTGGTCTAGCCAAATGAAGCTACAGAGATTGAGGCCAGCTATCAGTCACATTTTCAGTTCTCAACTAAGATAACAAACAGAAAATTGTCAAATCAAAATTATTTCCACCCAAGATTTATACAAGTGATGAAATATGTTTCCTCAGCTTTGAAATGTACTCAGGGATGATGGATGGTTTTCCTGTTTTGCTTGAGTTCTGGACAAACTCAGACAGATTTAAAGGTATTTTTAGGGAACCTTTGCACTTGTGGAGCTGGTTAGTTTTAGGTGTAAGTTGAAATAGATCCATAATGCTTGTAGATGAAAACTCACTTGGACATCCCACTTCTCCATATGATAAATTTTTCCGCCTCCATGTCCAAGACCAAAAAGTTTTCTATTATTCAAAGAAAATCCCAGCATTAGCATTTAGCAAGATCTCCTTAGTTAAGAAAGGTAAGGAACTTGCACTTCCCATTCACTCTTCACGAGGTTCAGCTACCATCATTTCATTTTTTTCCCTACTGACTGTGCTTACTTTTTCTTTCTGATATTTAAACTGGAGTACAGAGAGCAAGGGGCAGCTTCAGCTGTGCTTGCGTTTGACATAAATAACCCAGTCCCTCGCCATACAGCACTTGATATGTGAGGAAAACAAACAAGCACATGACCTATACTGTTTTCTGGACAATGCAATACAAAACTACTATCTGTATGTGGGCAAACTCTGGGTAAGACCAAGTACGTGAGAGGCCACACAGCGCCAAGCACAAGCACCGGGGCTTCAGGGCTGTTTCGTTGGCCATTGCACGGGAGCAGGCTGGTCCATGCAAGGGACAGATCCCAATGCCATCCCGTGGTTTTGCTTCCAGCTCTTCCAAAGCCCACGTTTCCACTCCACTGCCCCACCATGTGCTTTTATATGAAGTAGGAATCAGCCAAAAGCAGGCTTCGTTATCCAGAGACTGTGCTCCATCCACGTGCCTTAGCACCCACAAAAAGCAAGTTCCTTCTCTTCCCCTCCAGGATCCAGCAGCCCTGCGGACCTGGGGAGGGACTGGCGGGTCCCCCAGGGGCAGGCAGCACAGCGAGGTGAGCCGACCCGATGCTGCTCGCTCCTGACAAGAATTTGTACCCATCTTTCAAAGCAAGCAGCATTTGCCCTCAATTCCCCAGACAAACTACTACTCCACTTTTTCTTTCTAATATTTCTCTCTGTCTCCTAATCTTAATTCTTCTGGTTTATGGCTCAATCCTTCTACAGGGATTCATAGCAAATACAGAGAATAATATCTTTCCTACTTTCAGATATTAAGATGGATCATTATTCCTCCTGACAAGTTAGAAGATATTTATCAGTCTGAGTTATGAGGCCTTTCTGACTGTGAAGATTTAAACATCGATTTAATGCCAACTTAAAAGACTCCTAAAAGTGTCGGAGATTGCATTAGATAAATAATTTAACAATAAAAGGTATATCAAGGCAGACATTATTGCAACCTTCCACTAATCAATCACCATTTTCCATGTTTATCCAATTTTCATCTCAAGGCTCTGTACATCAAATTGCCTAGACATATATGACACAACTGAAATAACTTCATCATTGAATAAAATTGCATAGCCATTAAAATTCTCTAGTATCAAGATAGCTGACATTATGTTAAATATTGGCTTGAGTTCCGCAGGGTAATAAATTCTGACCTAAATCCAATCTTTCATGGATAGCTGATTCAAAATGAAAAATTACTGTTTTGTCATTTTACCTTAGGAAAATTTCTATGGAAACCAAATACAGCCCAGGGCAATCTTTGAAATTTATGATAATTAAAAACACAGCTCCCATTCTGGGCATCCTGAAACAAAGAGAACGGGTTTGTTTTGGTGCCCAAGTATCAGACATGTTAATAGCTACTAAACTGAGGGAGAACACCACTCTTGTGCTTTCCCCATGTCTCTAACACAGCAGTAGCCAACTGACACGCCACAACGTGCGCCTCTTGCAACCAGCAGCCTCACTTGCTGCAAAAGGATGAAGATGCCGGGACAGGAAAATGAAAACAGAAGGGAAATAGTGCAGAAAACTTCTGCTTCCATTTCACTGTTGTGCACTGCTGTAGTGCAAAGCTGCAGAACTGCTGCCAGCGCTGTCAATAAATCCTTGGAAGGTACAGAAAGCCAGGCCAGACCAACAGCTAGACTGATCTCCTGCTGCTGTCGTTCCCCAGCAGAATACCCGGGCTTCTCAGGGACACAACAGTGGATTTCAGAGCTTACAGAGGTGACTTCAGAGAACTTCTGTGACCGTTCTCTTCTTAAAGATACTTTGTGCAGCTTAATATTGCAAACTCTTTTCGAGGGCTCAGAAAAACTAATTATTTTGTAAAAAAATAAAAATAAAAAAATCCAAGTCTTCTGATAAACAGATTTTAAAATCCTCTTAAATACGAAGCTAGCACCACTGTCACTGAGCGCCATTTTTCATCTATGTTACTTTGCAATGGAGTTAAGTAACTTTTATCCCTGGTCTGGACATGGCATAACTCGCCTGAAGTGTCCCAATAACCCTGGGATGTATCAACAAGCAAAACCCACATCTCTAAAGTGCTAGGCCTAGTGCTATATGACTGGGTTATAACATGGCATAACAGAGCATGCTCTGCTGTCACTCTTTGCATGGGAGCTCCTTAATGACTTCTGCGAATAACCACATCCTCAGGTGATAATCTCATAAACAGACTTTGAAAAATAGGTTCTTTCATCATAGGGACAAGAAGAGAATCTTTCTTTCCCCCTAAATGAGATTTCTGCTTGGCTGGACTCCAATATAACTCTCTGAGGCTTCTCAAGTTTACAGTGGGGCGCTCTAAATTCCTCCTATTTTTTCTCTCAGTCTGCAGCAACTGAAAGCAAACATCGAGAGAAATACAAGATGATTCTGTCTTGAGTTTGGCAAATTGTGCCTACAATGGCTATAAATGATTGAGAAAAATGAAAATGTGTCAACTTCTGTGTGAACATCAGCCTGGTCACAGTAAAGGGCAGAGCCAAATCTAGCGGGATTTCACATGAGGGGGTTCCAGAGGTGGATCAGGTCAAACACATTTCCTTTTTGTCAGCAAGGTGAAGAATGCCAGAGGTGTCTGAAGCCTCCTTGCAGTATTCCTCTGGAGCCTGACAAAAATATTTTTCCCACTTGCTGAAAGCGATCTGCTTCCTGAACGGGATCTGCTGTTAGGACGTCTGCAGAATCAGCCCTGCCACAAAACTGTTGTTATGCCCACAGTACCAGCTGGGCATGCTTTGCTTTGGACCATGCACTTCTGAGGACTGGAAAGGGAAGAATCTCCAGCCCTGAATACTTCTTTTCTTCCTGATCCTCCCTTGCTCCTGTAGGACCAAAACTGTTTTTTTCCCTTGTTGATGTTAAAAACGACCAAGATAAAGGTACACAGAGACGCTTTAATGTGCACTGCAAAAGGTTACCAAGATTAATTCCTGCGGTGCTTGATCCAGCACCTTCTGAAATCACCAAAGGTTGTCTCATCAGCTTTGCTTTGAGCAGATACCTAAAGACAGCAGCTGGGAATTTTCCCAGAAATGCAAAAGATTGGGTAACTACTCATTTAGACACTTGAAGCAGAGAATAAAATAGCTTAGAAAGTAAAAATAGCCTATGATGGAGTAACTTGTGGAACTGTGACTTGTAGCCAAGACTGGTTGCTCAACATGTAATAGGGGGTGTGTGTGCATGGGGAACTTTGACACTGAGTAGTGAGGTACTGCCCTTCGTTAGATACAGTGCCCTTTGTTCTGGCATTAGCTAATGAACAACGAACCAGCCAAAACAGACAGCTCCTGAAGAGAAGCCTCTTCTGTTCTGTGTCATTTTACTGCCACCTGAAACACAGGTACATAAAGCTATCAGCAATCAGAACAGCAGTAGTCAGTCCATACGTTCCAGACTGCTGTGTAAGGAGTGCAGACTGAACAAGGAGACTTTGGAAAACCCGCCCGCAGTTCACGAAACAAAGTTCAAAAATCTTTTTTTTTTTTTTTTAATGTTACAGGGGAAAACAAATACTGGAGCAAGCTTTAGTTATTCAAGAAAGACCTTGTTTAAATGAGGTCATCAAAGCTAGTGCAATATACATCAGCTAAACCTCCAGCCCACTTTGCTTTTAATATTTCATGGGAATCTTGGGTTTGTCTTCACCTCCTGGCAGGAAACAACAGAATTATGCAAAAATATACATCAGCACCGTGAAGCCTGCCTCTGCAGTGGCCTGGCAAAGCCAGTGCGTGTAACACAGAAGTCTTGTTCCCAGTTAATCTCAGCAGATGCCTGAGCTCTCATTAGCCATTTGCTTACGCTGGCAAGTAGGCAACTTAGCTGGGGGGCAACTTAGCCGGGCTTGGTTCCCCTGACCAGCTCTCCTGTTTGTAAGGGAGCATTACTTACCATGCTCTTGAACAAGAGCAAAGAACATGACCCCTTCTCAGATACAGAGAATAACTTTGGGCCAGATCCTCAAAGATGTTCAACGACTTACAGAAACATAACGACTGGAGTTCCTTCAGAGCAGCTACACCTAGATCCCATGCAAAAGAGAAAGTACAAATGGGTAAAACACATATTGCAGTAAATTCCTCTTTTAAAATTCCCTTTTCCTGCCTGCTATTCAGTGAATTACCCAGAGTGAATCACAGCCCACAAAGAGGTGGAGAACATGGTTCTGTTTAGTCATGCTACCGTCAAGCTGAACAATATTATGCAGCACAGCAATACACAACATACACAGAAGCTTTCAGTATAAAAGTGGCTGAAAATACTCCACTGCATGGTAATATCCACTGGCTGGCTGGCAACCTCAATTTCCAATTAAAAGCACAGATGAGTAAGCAGCAAGTGCTTCCGCTGTGATTTACAGCTAGTCACAAAGCAAGGTGCTTTCCCACTGGCAAAGTGTTTCTCTAACAAGTCCTAATGACTTTTACAAATGAATCAAGACTTCAACAAAACAATTCATCCTTAGTTTGGGCAAGAAGGTCACCACAAAACAAGCAATCACCTTGCAACAAAGACAATGATACAAGCAATTATACCCTCGTTAGATTGAGGGCTGCCTTGTAGTGAGGTTTCTGATGAGATTCGTAGAAAAAGAGCGTTTTAACAGCTTTGTTTTGTGGTCTTCTCTGACAAGACCCAGGAGTGTTGCAGACTACCATGCCTGAAGGACAACTGGCCATCAAAGTAAGCAAATGCCTGGAGAAACTAGCAAGAAAGTGGAAGATGAGCTCTACAGATGAGCTTCTTAGAGCTGATGCCCGTAAAGATGACCTGGTATCTTTTAATCCTAAAAATGTCCTGTTCAAGCTTAAAAAGATGGCCCCCAAAACCACCAGCATCAGAGAGGTCAGAGGGAGTCTTGCAAGAATCTTCACTTGCCATGGGAGTGGGTCCTTTGGGAACAAAGTGAGATCAAGATACTGGTGTCTAACTACAAGCTTTTGATTCATGAGGACACAGGCTTTTTTCCCTGAACTCCTGACCTAACTCAAACGCAGGATCCATAATGCCTTTAATAAAAATGTGCAAGCTGAACTTTCTGCTGAATTCCACTGGCTGTGAAGAACAAGACAGCCCCCCCAGAACACAGCCAGAAAGAGACCCAACACACAGGCATTAGTGATGGACAGGAAAGCCGAGCCCAAGTCTGAACCCAATTTCATGTGCTGACCGGCCAGCGTAATACGCAGCATCCACTGAGAACCTACACGTGCCCACTTCTCCTCAGTCTAGACAAAAGACGTGGTTAGGAGGCAGCAGGCCCTTTCTTTAAGCCTTTTAACTCCCAGACAGGTTGCAGCAGCAGAGGGGAAGGTGGTGTGGGTGTGACAGGCCAGCGTGGCCCTGGAGGATGGCCAGCCCTCCCGGCAGTGCTGCCTGCAGCAGGCTTTGCATTATCGCCAGAGCAGCACCGTGGAGAAGGGTCTGTTTAAAGCAAACAAGCCATTCAGTCCTGCAGAACAAATCCTCTGAATTTCCCGATCTTAAAGCACGTGCAATCTCTATTCAAATTATTTCCCCAAAACCACAGAGCCTGAGTTAATAAATACTGATTTTCCTGGAGTATAATTCTGCTTAAAGCTCCCACCAGTCTCACGGTGCCACCCACGGGGAGAAGGCTGCCAGGTAGGCGCCCACCCCAAAATCTGGCTGTTGTGGTCCGGCTTCAGCAAGCTCGAGGACAAGGGACTGAAAAATTCCTCGGCCTCCCTGGAGGTTGGTGAGAAAACTGGAGAAGAGAAATGATGGCATTTTGCCATTTTGTGAGTAGGGCCAGGACTTCAGAACCAAGATCTTGCCAGGAACAATTTGTTAGTAAAACTGTAAATAGAACACTTCAGAGTTTTGTGTGCATTAAAGAAGATACTGGGAGGCAGGAGGACTCTGTTCTTGCTTACAAAGGTGCCAATCAGGAATGACTTCTTCGACACAACTGCATGTTAAATCAGTGACATAGCATGGATATAGAAAAAGAGAGAGTGGGGGAATCAGGGCTATTCACTTCTAACAAGCTCTCAAACTACCAAAGACAAGCATTTATTTGGGAGACTAAATATACATCGAGCAATTTCAAAATCTTATCTGAGGTTGCTCCACTACAAATCCTTGTCATTCATTTTTCTATACAAGTCATGATTACCCAGGGAGAAAAAAGACTGATGTTTTAAAACTACTTTCTGTGTAAGAAATACTTGCAACAGAAACAACTAAATTATGGTTTTGAGTCTTAAAATGGCATTAACATCCCATAAGATTGGCTTCATGCCTAGACTGCAGGCATTTTAATTCAGAGTAGATCCCTTCCACAACTCTTCCTCATTTCCAAGGAAAGACATTGCAAAACAGCCACTGGTCTCATAAGGCCCAGCAACTCCTCAAATACATCAAATACAAATACCCTTTAGAAAGTGTGCCTAAACCAGGGTAGATTCTCTTCAACTACGTACCTAATCCTGCAACAAACTCCATAAATAGTTAAAGCATCTATTTTAAGAAGCCACAAAGCAGCAAAATTCTTTGCCCCAGCTCAGAAGGAGAAAATTAAATGTCAAGGTTCCCCCCCACAATTATTTTAGAAGTAGTGCAGTTAATGCCACTGACTTCAAACCAAGCTGTGGCTTCCTCGAGCCACAGCTAGCGTGGGATTTCTGGGACACAGCACTTCCCTCCCCTCAAAATAATAGCTCATCAGCTGCGGATTCCTGTGAAAACCCAGCACTGCTTTCCCATGCTTAGAGATGTGTGATGGTTAGAAAGCCAGAGCTGAATTTGTAGCGATCTCCTTCTGTCTGTGGTGACATTTTAGGCCTAACACGAGAAGCAAATCTGAAAGTCACTGTTGCCTCTTCACATTTAGCGCAGAGCAGTGATACTCCAGCACAGTTTTGTTATGGTTGTAAAGTCAGATTAGGGATTGCTCATACAACCTTAATTCAAGCTTGATTCAGCACTGCTGTGGTTCACACTGCACGCAGCTCCCTGCTTAGCTCTGAATAAAAACAAGGGAATTTAGATGCAACCTTACCTCTTAAGCATCTGTCCACTAAGAACACCACAATGAGCCCACTTCAGAGGCCCAACACTTATTTCACACTAAAACAAACACGACTGCTGCTATTGCTGAAGTTTTCTTACACAAACAGTATTTTTATATCATTTCTTTTTTTCTTCTTCTTCTTTTAAACCCTGCTGCTCACACCCTCGTACCAACAACTTTATCCGGCTGCAGTTGTACTTGACTCTCCCCCCCCACTCCATCCCCACGTGCTGCAGGATGGCAGGGGAGCATTAGCCACCACTCAACCACTTTCTTTTCATCCCTGTACACACGCAGTAATCTTTATCAAAATATTCTGTAAGCTCCTGCTGCCCTCGTGCTCATTTCCCAGGAGGCGCGGAGCTGGGACACACTTAGTCAGTATCCGCTCCCACACTTGCCCGCACTCCCCCTTTAATGCTCCATAAAATGATCGCATTTTCCAAAACAGTGCTTTGGTGAGAACTAGGGCTGCTGGCCATAAATTTTTCAGCCTTTCTGTCCTCCATTCCTCATGCTGTGCATTGCTCTCAGCACTTCCTTAAGATGCCATTTGTAAAGATGCTTTTCCTCAGGTTTGCTGCCCTGGCATTGCTGGCAACAAACTCCGCAGCTGGCAGATCCACCAGTGCCTGGACAGCAGGAGCAGCGTGTGGAAAACCAGAGGAATATCATTCTGGTTTTATTCTCTGACTTGTAAACTTGCCGATGCTCCTGACAGTAGTTTTCTGTATTTAAACCAAAGGATTAACTGCACAGACACCCACCACAGTTACCCGTGTTTTCTCCTCACTGAATTTGTTCTCCTGAAGCAAAAGCTGGAGCTACACAAGACAGCATTCAGGATGGCCTTCTTTTTGCAAGAAGAATCCCTTAGCAATGCAATGCCCCAGGCTCACCCATCCCATAGAAACACCATTCTCCTGTCCTCCGACAGGATGCAGCAAGGTGGCAAAACATCACCACCCTGTTCTGGGATGCTGCAAGGACATTCCAACAAAATTCATCTCCCTTACAAGACGTGCACAGACCTTTCTTCTGCAAAGAAAGCTGTCCAGTTTCTGACTCACTGGCCAGACCCAGTTTCTGAGGTTAAATCACTCTCTTGGCCCTCTCCCCCAGGAACAGCTCATCCATGAGCAAGGGGGAAGAGTTTTGGCAGCTCTTGCATCAAGGCTGTGTCATCATTCCCTCCAAACAACCACAGTACCCCAGTCCTACAACAAAACACAGCCCTACCGTGTGATGCCTGCCTGCAGATCAAGTCCAGTGGCAGCAGCTGATGTGCACTTTGGGTGCTAGCATTTCCACGCTTTTCGGCCCCCATCCATTCCAGGATACATTCCAGCCCCCATCCATCTGATGAGGTAGAGTCCATCCTCAGGCAAAATAATCGAGTATCTTTCCTTTACTCAGTCACATTCCAATTTTCTGTCAAAACTTGCACACGTGGCCATGAAAAAGCTAATCTACGAATCCGTAGCACTGCACATTATTGCAGAGATCTTGTTTTTCTCTTTCAGTGCCACTGCTTCAATGACTTTAATACTCATGGTTCTGTTTCACATATCTAGGGGGAGAAGGGAGGCACACCACATTTCATAAAGCCACTTTCCCTAAAATACAAGTACTGAATCTTGACACTGCCTTTCATAATGAAAGAAGTGCTGGAAACATGGTTTCCAGAAGAGAACACAATCTCTGTACACGGTGTAATTACATCTTGGCGTTCTGCAGAGTAACGGCGTATGGCTTAAATGCTATTAATTGTGAGCAGTTTTGTTCCACAGGATGTTGTTCGCTGATAACTACTCAATTAGGGTTATTTTGCAATTAGTCTGCTCACAGTAAATTTATTGCAACCGGAGTCATCTGTGGTGCAGCAAATTAAAATGCTGTCTGGGCTGCATGCGCAGTGGCTCTTACATGCTTCTTAAACCGTGTATTGCTCATCACAGTAACTCTGTCACACTAACGGGTTAGAGCGACAGGAATTCAGCAGCAGCCAGTGTCACTGGGAATCCTGAAACCAGGAGAGAAATACAAATTTGGGGTCCAATGGTTGTTAGATCAAACCCAGTAAGTCCAAAAACATATCAGAGCTGTGAAAGCTAAAGAGAGGCACACACTTCCATGTTTCTGTGGGCTTACCCATGCATATGGAGCAGGGGAAATTTGCTTAGATACAGCTCCCGTCCTTTTAAAATTATACGGAGGACTCTCCCATTTCTGGGCCTTGAAGAACTGCTCTGCTCCACCCCGCAAGTATTTGGCATCTGAAAGGCTTATTCTCTCTCTTCCTGCAAATCAACCTCCTTCTGCTGAGTGCTTTGAAGTATTCAGCTACAAACATTACAGCCACGCACACTGCTATTACCTGTGCAGATTACGCAGTAAACAGAGCTCCAGAGGCCTTTTCTCACAGTTTGAAAAGCAAAAGAAGGCTGTGTTTTCTAAAATGAAATGGAAATTTTTCTCCTCAGCAGCCTGTGAGAAACTGAAGTCTCCTGCCTCCGTGTGACAGAGCAGCGTTATCAGGAAGGAGCCCAGCAGAAAGCAGTCTGATCTGCAAAGAGCTTTCAGTGCTCATGGATGATGTGGAATCAGGGTATCTAATTATTTTTCTAGTTTACTTATGGGTTGGGCTTACCCCACAGGGATGAAGGTAGCAGAAAACCTGTTTGATTTATAAACTAAGAGAAGAGAACAGAAGAGCCAAGGGGAAATAAATTGTGGTCCCTTACGGCTCTCTGCTTCCTCAGGACTCTTATTTTGCCAGAACTACATTTTAGAAAACACCCCTAAAAAAAATTATGTATTTTTGGTCTATCTAGGGCCACAGATCTGGGTCAAGCATTAAGCCGGATAGGTAATTAATGATAAGGATGAGGCCACAGCCTCCCCTGGGGATACAGCAGCCTGGAGAAAGCTGGCCCAGAGGAGGACTGAGGCAGACACTGCTTGGCACCATGCCTGACAACTCACAGACCCAGTGCCAAGGACTAAGGAGGAGCTGCGCTGGGTATCCAAAAAACTCACAGGTCAAGGGATTCAGAGCTGCCATGATCCACATGGGCGTGAAAAACAAAGAATCCAGGAACTGAATCCAGCCAGCAGGCCCCAAGTTGGGCTTTTTTCACTGCAGAAGAAAGAACTTCAAGTGGAAAGATCTGCCTGTGGACAACACCTTGCTGATTTTCATATCACATCTGAGAAGTGAACTCCACAGAAGGATGTCTTTCTGTACCCTGTCCATGATCTACACAGTACTGGATTTGTCCTCTCCTCATCTAACCTTGTGCTGGACCTACTTTTCCCCCTTACCTTCACCAACTGCATTTTCCCTCAAAACACACTTCTACAAACTCCGAACACCACGAGTGACTTGCAAGCTGCCTGTTGCCCTGGGCTGAGCTTTGGATAAGGCAGCACCTAAAGCCTCTGACACCGACTCCCTGCTCTGTAGCATTTGTGCCCTGTTCTCAGCACCAGCTTGTTGGCAAACGCTTGCTGGGGTGCTCAGCACATCAGGCACTGCTGAAGCTCCCGTGCCCTGTTGTGCTGCAGAACACCGATGACTCCTGCAACGTCCTCAGCGGGACTGCAGCCCATCCACCCCTATCCTTATGGAAACAATGAACACTGCATTTCAGCCAGCCAGCCAACCTGATACCGCTGGCTTTCTTTCACCTTTCTCTTATAGCTGAAGATGGTTACATTCAACTTTTGTTGCCTCTTGCCTTTGGAAATAAAATACTTAAAGAAAAGAGCTTGTAAGATCCTGCTCCCATTGATAGGCACTCAAGTGAATGTATCGTTTCACGTTTATGACAGCCCAGCCGGATGGAGTCGTGGCTGTGATTGATAGCTACACTTAGCGACTTCGTGGTTTTGATCAGTAAGACGGGATCCGAGGGGATTAAATGCTGGATGACATCTCAATGGAAACTGTAGCACTGGGAACACATTTATACATTGGGATAATGGATGAACGTGCTTCTCCAGTGCATAAATATTTTAACTTTACAGCTCTGCTGAAAGCGGACAGGAAACCTTTTTTCAAACCAAAAGGAATAGCACTTGCATGCTAAGTACAAAGACTCGGAATGCCGGGATGTCTTACTTTTGCTGACAAAAAACATTGAGCTTTCTTGATGCATACATTAGCAAGACCTCTCTACACACCTCCCCCTACAATCCTGACAACATGGTGGCTTATATTCCCAAAACGTGATGGCCAGTGCTCCACAAACATCTGCTAATGAAGTCCAACTCCTTTGATGCATACCTGGAAGACACCTCTGACGAGGGACGGAGCCAGTCTGTGGGTGCACAACAGCAGCATTTACATTCTGCAGTGGGGAGGAAAGATCTGAGACACAACACACTTAAGCTCGGACTGCAGATCTTTAACAGGGCTGCAAAATTTAATGGACCTACCAAGTCGTATCATAAAATGGGGCAAGACTGATGGCTGAACTGGGACCTATCCTGCAAAGTGCTCTAATGCCTACTAGTAGACACTGGGCACCTTTTATTTTGGGGTTCCTACATGTCTGCCTTACTAGCCCTGCATTCAGACAAGTGTCTGGATCTCCTCCACAGTTCTGATGTCCCAGTCTGCTTGTGCATTGCCACCTCCTGCATATCAGCTCATGTCCCATGCAATATGCTGCTGCTTTATCTCTTCCCCACAGCAAAGCTCCCAAGCAACCCTGTATGTAACACAGGATGTACAGTTTTCTGCCAAGGAGAGCTGGCTGTTGAAGCAGTAAACTTCAGCTGTCAGCAGGGGCAGCAAGAATAACCTTGAGGCAAAGAAAAGTCAACATTTTCCACAAGGATCCATCTGGCTAAGTAAAGACGTTCCCAAACTATTATTTCTAAACTAGTACCACTGCCTAAAATAAAAACTGAAATAAAACTCTGGCACTGCTAACCTGAAAAACTGTAGCCACGTCTTTTTACAATTACTATTTTAATGTGATATATCCCCATAACTCATAAACTATTAATAAATTTATATGTATTTTAAAAGAAAACCATATTGGACAGTAATCCCATCTCTCTAGTCATGAATGTAGCTCCCAGTTTTCCAGGACCTTTTATTGTCTTTTATTACAAAGGAAGCATTTGTACAAATATACAATGCACACACATGCTGAAATGCTTCATGTGTAAAAGCTGACCTCCTTGTTCTCGGTTCCAAATCTACCTTGCAGGACATATGAGATTAATTCTGTATTTAAAAAAGAAGCAAATAATATTTCTTGAGGAGCTTTTTTTTTTATTTATTTTATTTTAAGAATGGTAGTTGTTTAAACCTGCTGCAAAGTCACCCTGAGAAAGATTACCAGATAGGTGATGGAATCATAGGTGTGTGCAAAAAAAAATTGCATGCAGCTGCAACATGTGCCCACAGTAATGACAATACAACTTCCAGCTCACTCCAGGGTATCGCTTGCGTGTGTATATGTGATGCATTTACCCTGCATAAGGCATATAGCATTGGTGGCATTTTGTCCTTGATCCCACGAAGTGCAGGACAGTGTCTGCAAGGTGCTGAGCTCCATCAGGTTTCTCACACACCAGAGCTGAACCTGCTGTCATTAGACAAGAGGGAAGGACACCAAGGACAGGCTTGTCACAGTGGATTTCACCAGCAGTACCCAAATGGGACCTAGGGGCACCTGGGGGTAACTCACTGATGCTCAGACTCTCACTGATGTCTGATTGTTTATTTTCCCTTTGACTTATTCTGCTTTCCCTGTCTCTCTCCCTACTTCCCACTGAACACCAGGTCTTCTACCTGCTGCATTAATTCTTTATCTCCAATTGGGCCACACTGTGAAGATTTTCAATACTACCATGATTAGAAAGGAACAAAAATACCAAAAGAGACATGGGAAGAAAAAAAAAAAAAGAAACAACAACAACAAAACAAAACACAAAAACTTCACAACAAAATAATCACAGGGGTGGGAAATGGGGTGCTGACAGTGGTCACCACGGTAATATGCATCTAAATTAAAAGTTTAAGCTTCTTGCTAGAGAAATGCTCGTTTGGGAACATCCTCCACGACACCTCCTTTTTTCCCCATGTACTTAACAGGGAGTTTAGCCTCCTAATTTAGCCAAGAGCACCACCACCATCCCCCTGCTCCCTCCCCACCATGTTGAATCTACCCAACAGCACTTACTGCTGCGACGTGGTGCAGTAAACAGGTAAGCCACGAGGGTTAGAGGATGCAAGGAAATATTCCTAACAAAAGAAGCTAAACACCCTCTAAAAAAAGCACTTTACTAAATAGGAAGCTGACAGCTAAATAAACAGCAGCACATGGAGCATTCTTCCTGAAAAGTAGGAACAGGTCAGCTCACACATACAAACCAAAAGCAGGCAGAGAGATACCTGCTGCACCTGGCTGCATGGAGAAACCATAAGCAGCAAATCGAAGCCTGACTTTGGCAACAAGTGGCACCTGACTTTCTACAGCAGTAATCTAGAAAATTACTTTTGCTGATCAAAGAACATTAAAAGCAGAAGTAAGCTACAAAATTAGATTTTTTTCATACTAAAAAATAAAAAAGGTTATTATACTTCTTACAATCACTTGTGACCAAAATTCTTAGTGGCTCTGGTTATTAGCTGGACTACACTGTAGAAACGTTAAAAATGGCCATATGGCCCCAACACCTTTATTTATTGCTCCCATTTATTGGTTAGCGTAAGACAGCAAATTCACCATGGTTCTCCGATCCCCACAAAGCAGGCAACTCTTGTGCATTTAACAAGTTGTGCACCTCACCTATGTTTCTCTATGCTTGTAGATAAAGAACAAAAAGAAGCAGAAGCAGCAGCTGAATACCCAGATCACGTACTGCAATAAAAACCTGGTGTAAGAAAAGTGAAAAGAAATTCAATAAGAATCTACCAAGGATCTTGTAATACGCGTGTAACTCCCTGCTTAAAACATCCACAGACTCTCCCTCGCTTCACAGGCTAGGAAACTACATTAGACATTTCCGCAATAAAGTCAGTTTTTGTTATCAGGAAGCCATTTCAATTATATACAATCCTTCCCCTGAGATACTGCTTTATTTCTCCTTCACCTCCCACCAACTTACCCTCCAGCGCACAGAAACGTGTCACCTTCTCCGGCATCAGCTTCCCGTGCTTGTGCTGGCAGTACACCTCTGCGATCTCCTGCCGGCACTGCTTCGACTTAGCCCGGGACATGGCTGAGATCGCCTCCTTGCCCGTTACCTCGCACTTTGGTGGCTGTTCGTATCGCACCTCAGGGGAGCTGTTTCCACTTTTTGTGAGATGATGCTGCCGGGGAGGCCTGTGAATGTCCTTCAGGTCGCTGTTGCTGCTGCTGTTTTTCCCAGGCTGATCACTCAGCTGCACCACCTCGTTGGAGCTCTTTCCCAGCAATGAGTTCTCCTTCACTTTCTCCTCTTCCAGTTTCTTTCTTAGATGCTCCTTTTGCTTGCTTAGGGGTTTTTTCACCAGCTCAGACTGGTGTTTTTGTCTCTGAGTCCTGGGAGCAAAGTTACTGTTATCAATGTTTTCAAAGTCCTTGGGAACTGAATTTTCATTATTGCTGTCCGTTCGTGTTTTCTCCTTCGGTCGGTGGGAAAAATAGCCATCCTGTAAATGGGGAAAAAATTATACTCTCTTACTAAAACAGTCACATCCCAAGCATTGCAAGCATTTCACACGTGAAACTTAAATCAGTTACCACCCACCATACAGAAAATAACCAACACCATGTCAGGGTTCATAAAGGAAAATCGAGGCTGAGAAAGTCTGGGCCCCCTGCTTGGGGTGGTGGGGGAGCAGATGGCCCTAAAGATGAACTTGGAGCCAGGCAGGCAAACTGTAAGGCTGTATAAATGCTAACTCCAGGGAAGGGAGGTGTGGGACAGCAGTGGGGACGCAGGCACCACATCCTCCTCCAGCCGCAGCAGAGGCTGAGGAGGGCTTAGGCCGAAGTGTGCCCTTCAGCAGCACTTCAGGCACAGGCAGCCTTTGGCACCCTTTGTGCCGGCTTGAGCTGATCATATTCTGGGGATCAGACAGGCATGAAAGAAGTCCTTAGTAAAAGGCTTGAATTAATGTTCAGAATGCACGAAGAACAGTAAAACATTTGACTTCTCCCAAACACTGGTGAGACCTGGCCACATGGCTCCCTCCAGACCTTTGCAAACCTCTCCCAGCTGGCATGCAACCAACAAATTGAACAAACACATTAACAGGAGAAAGAGATCATAAGACAGAAAAGAAATAGGAGGACTATCCCAGGGATCCTAGAGAGAACAGAGATCATGGCAATCTCATCTAGAAAAGATGTGAAAGCCTAGAGCAAGAAGCATTTATCCGTGTAAAGGAACACAAAACAGGAGCCTGTCTGATAGGCAGCAGCGGCTGAGGTTGAGCTGCTCCAACCACAGAAACACGTCCTCAGCTACCAGGGGACACATTTTTAGACCCGAATATCTCCACTTACTAAAGTGTTTAACACGAGATGAAACAAAGGCGGAGTTGTTACTAAAAATCTGAAGGCAGGGTTATAGATATCAATAAAAACCTTTTTTCTGTCCAGTTTTCTTTCCACTCCTGATAGACAAAATAACCAAAGTTCAGTGGTTGCCAAATGACAGCATCAGCTACCGACGACTGATGGGAGTCATCCTCAGCAGCTACGAGCCACATTTCATATCCCAAACATTTTACCAACATTACCTAATTGTTTCTCCCACCTCTTCTGTGAGGAGCCATTTAACAGTCAGATTTTACAGACAAAGGAGGCTGAGATAATGACTTGTCCAAGGTCACCCAGTGAGCCAGTATCGCTTTGACCTCCACAGCTCAGCACTGAGAAATGTTTGAATAGTTTATTCATTAAGATGTGTTTTTGTGAGTGACTGAAGTAATGCTCTCACCAAGAATATCTCAGCTTGCAAGTAGCTTTAGCTATCACACATGGAATGCAGAGACTTAAAAAAAAAAAAAACAAAAAACAACACCACAGACAAAATATTTTTATTTTGGAGGAAGTGCATCTTTCCAAAAAAAATGTATGTTTCTAATTCTTAAGGGCAAAAAGCACATGTAAAATCAAGTTCTTTTCTGTCTTTTTATAAAGCAGAAAGAGTGTGTTTTTTTTTAAATCTCAGTGAGAGAAAACAAAAATGCACAAAAAAAGTTTCAAGACAGCACTTGATCCCATGAATGATCAAACAAAAAGAAAACATGTTTGTCCTATATTGCCAATATATCTTCAAAGAATGACCCCTGAACCCAGCAGCAAACTGCAAATAGAGCAAGACAAATGTGAAGTTTATTAACATCGTTAAAACATCTCTACCAAGGTGCCGTTGAGTAATGGGCTGACGCTTCAGATGTTGGATAGCTGTCATGTTCCTTTGTTGTTCAGCCAACTTGGAAACCTCAGGTTAGTGATGCCAGCAGTACATTTTGACTTGCTTTTGTTTAATGCACTTAGAGCAACATCTTGCATTTGTATACATGAAATAGCTCTGAAAATTCAACTGTCCTGCAGTTATGTTTCTACTAAGCTGCTGCTGGAACTCACCTTTATTTCTCATTGAATACTTAAACACAAGATGCCCTGTACTGCTGCCCAGCCGTGGGCACAGCTCAAGCAAATTGCCAGCAGGCACAGAGATGCTGGCAGCAGCTCTGGACATGGCTGTACTGCGGTAGGGAGGGAGCCAGCAAACCCCAGCCCGTTTCAGGAAATGGCTGTTACTGTTCCCAGACCAAAACAGATCTTATCTTTGAGTTCAGTCTTGGGTTTAAGCCACCGTCAGAGAGCAAGTATCTCTGTCTGGTGTGCACAGCCACGTCGAGACGGGGAGCATCCCCTTCTTGTGTGGGTGACCACTAATGTCTTTCACATTTTGGAAATTGGTTGAACGATTAAGATATTTCTCACTTATGTATGTATACACACACATACATACAGCTATATGCCTCATCTAACTTACACAGACTGCAAAGAACCAGAGCAAACTCTCTGATTATTCTTTAACACATATATAGGATCCCTTTTTGAGGGCAGCAAGCTGTACCCAGCTTGCAGTGAGGCAGGAACCTGGGGCTGTGGCTACCTGGTTGATCCCTAACCACACCAGGTCACCCTGATACCCACATGAGGCTGCAGGATCAGCTGGCCAAGTCCTGGTGATGGAGCAGTGCCCCTGAGAGGCTGAAGTCCATGCCTGACCAGCTCTCATGTTGTGGGGCTGGGTACAGCTTGCTGCTCCTCCTTTCCAGCCATCAGCACGCTCAAGGCCACCCACTCTGAATCTACAAACTAATAGCATTTATTTCATACTTATGAAACAGCCATGTAGATAGCATCCTGATGGTAACAGCTAATGGGGTGCACAAAAGTGTGAAAGTAAACAGCAGGCTCTTGCCTGGCTCCTTTTTTTTTTTTCCTTGGTTATATGACGCTTAAATACAAGAAGCATCCTAAGTGCTATTGATTCTATTAATAAAAGTTTTATGCCCCAAACACAGCCTGAGCTATTCTTTATAAGTAGTCCTTAAACAAGTTGTATACGTGCGAAGGAAAATACAAATAAGCAAACGAGAACTTTATGTGTTGGGTTTCAATGACAGCAGTGTGCAAGAGCTACAGGGACACGGGCCGGCACTAATGGAAGTGCCCTTATGGGTAGTTTTCCGTGATAATCCAGTTTAAAGCACCTTCCGTCTGTAACTAGAGCATTCTAGCATGCAGCAAGTCAGGGCCAAAATACCTGGCTACAACGATGGGAAAAAGTCTGTCTTCTCCATTAGCCTCTTTCCAATGTCTCTAAAGCTGATGCTGTGATAGGATATTTCCATCCATCTTGGCAACTCTCCCTCTCTCAGCCTGACTCTTGCTAAATGATTTTCCTCTCAAAGCTAAAAAACGTAAATAAAAATCCTAATCTGTAAGGCAAGTGGCATGTTGATAAAGGAGAAAGGAGAGGAGACCAAACTTCCACCATTGGTTGGTTGTTTTTAGTGATAAGCCTTCTAACGCCCACGTGAGAAACTGGTGTGAAATTCATCTGCTGGTAGGGGCCTTTCAGCCCCGACCTGATGACCCATCCAGAACTCTGTATCATGGAAAAGCCTTGAAGGATGAGGTGTGGGCCCATTCCTGGTACAGATAGCATCTGACATGATAGGAGTGGTAAAAAGCTGTGATGAAACCTCAGGAGAAAAGAGCAAAGTAAACAGAGGATTTACTGGCGTAGGGTTCACCTCTTTAAACTCTTCTCCCCCTTCTAGTGCTTTCCTCCCCTCTGGGAAATGCTCTTCCAACTTTACACGCTGGAATTTGAGAAGACAAATGTATCATAAATGCTTCAAAGGCAGACACAAAACTGAGCTGGGCTTTACCCGCTCCCTGCCTGGGGGCACAGAGGAGACCACAAAAGCTCACTGCAGAGACAGGAGGAGCCAGGGCTAAAAATACAGCCCAGTCTGCAGAGCAGCAGTGCCAACCAGGAGCTGTATATGTATACACATATATATATTTATATATACACACAACATATATATATACACACTGACAGATGAAAGGGCATGTAACAAATGCCACTGTTGGACACAGTCAGATTCCAGCCTCGCAGAAGGCCAGGGCTCCCACACCTGCTGACACAGATATTAAATGCCACCAAGCCAGAAATCCCCATTCCCGTAATGCTGCATTTCTTCCTCACAACTTTCACCAGCGCCAGGCACGATCTGTACAACGTAATGGTTTCAAGATAGGATCCATACGTGACAGCAGGATGCTCGTGGTTTGCAGGGCCGGGGAAACAAAGCCCAATGCTCAGAGCCTGAAAGCCTGAAAGAGCAGCAGCTGCTGACAATAAACTGTGTTCCTCTGCAAAGTTTGGGGGCACAAGCTAAAGCAGCACATCTGGGGTTTAAGATAGGCTTAACTTGCTCTGCAATGTTTATTTTACCATGCTGGATTCATTGCAGCCTTCATGTGCCATGGATGTCTAAGATACTCAAGTCAGAACAAAGCCATCCTGGAGAAGGATGATGGAGAAACCAGGCACTGCACCATGGCACTGTGGCAGTACCACCGGACGTATGTCAGTGGGCTTGCTGTTTGAAAGGGCATCCAACTTTTGGCTAGTTTTCATTAGCTAGATACCTTCAATACCTTCTCATTGATCTGTGTTTGCAAACCACATTGAATTCACTGAAAAAAAAAATGGAAAATTATACCAGGACCAAATTAGGAGAGCCTATTAATACAGCCTGTACGTAACCGCAGACAAAGATCAAAGCCATTTTTCAAGCCAACACCTAACAATGCTATTTTTTTTGTCATAGCACAAACCTAATCTCACTCACAGAATGCTCAGAAAAAACATTATGAAAATCACCATTTTGGTCGTTGTAAGGGAGTAATTTCCTGGTACAGCCACAGATTAAAATAGGCTCTACCCAAAACCACCTAATTCGAGAGGGCTCCCCTATAATAATCACTGAGCATTACAGGCTTCGAACACAAGGCATGCCGCCCAAGAGCCCAGGTATTTGACCTGCGTTTCCATTACCCTCCTGGCAAAACACTCCCTTGCTGGCTGATCCCAGCCGTGCTCCTCCAGCAGCCTGGGAGCACCACGGCTCCCTGTCAGGGACATTTCCTTCTGGTGGGCCGTCGTGTTTGTAGCTCGGTCAAGAAATGCCCCACTCGTGCTGCTAGTGAAAGCCATTCTGCTGCTGTGAAGGAGCACAGGAACAGGTCAAAGTATCCCCCCCACTTTAAGAGCCAACTCTGTTTATAGCTTTTATAAAGAAACCTTTGGAGGGCTCTCCTCGCTGTGCAGCACCGCATTTCAAAGCTCATGCGTGACGCTGTGGATGTCTGTCAGCTAACACAGGCCTGAGAGAAGCATTTCCACAAGCAGTCCGAGCTGTACCTGCCCCTCAGGAGCTGTGTGGAGAGGCGAGCTGCCGAGTGCTCCATGGCAGGAGCGTCCATCCTGGCAGGCAGAGCTCTAACGACAGCGGGGCCTCTGCGTGCGCGCAGGCCGCGACTCAGCAATAACAGGGGAACGCTCCCAAACTGGGAAGGAACACTCTGTACCCAGGAGCGAGCATGAGATCACCACCAATTACACGCTGATTGGCACTGATGCTAAAAATAACAATATAACATTAATGAAAAAATAATGTTTTAAGCTCGGAGCCATTGCATGTAGCGAGAGTCTGATTTCTGCTCCAAACCCTGCTCAGGCTTCAATTCGCCCAACACCATCCTGAGCGTGTTTTATTAAAGTATCTATCACACGAAATGTATGCTCTTTGGCATATTAGCCACTATTTCTTTGGCGACTGAGGGTTTGAGGCTCAGGTACTGTGAGCTTGATTAGGTTTGAGGTCCCTTCTGCCCCAGGTCTCTGCGGAGGCAGAGACACAGAGCCTTGGCCATCCGTCGGGAAGGCCTCCATGGACTGACGCTGTCCCCTCAGACAGAGCCACACAGCAGCTGCCCCTCACCTCACCTGGGCATAAACAGAGAATCCAAACTCTTGACAGCCATCTCTAATGATGACAGGACTTTAATGACAGCCTGTTAACCACCTCAAAGGCTCTGTGGGTGGAACAGGCAGCAGCTCATCTGTGTACCCCTGGCTGCTGCCTCTCCCTGCACTATTTGAACCCGCATCTGTTCTACACGTTTGTGTCCCACTCAAGCACACCTGAACATAAATGAGCACTTGGGTTTGCTCAGCTTGGAAAATCTAGGTCTCACAAAATCTTTCAGTAACACTTCTGTAACCTGTGTACTGCAAGAGAAGTGAAAGGCCAGGACTGCAATACCGACCGAGAGAAAACTGCTGTGAGCCAGCAGCTCGCTTGAGGGTGTCCCGCTGTCCGCCTGGAACACGTTACCGAGCCCTTAGGAATCAACTCACGCAGTTTCAACTGACCCTGGACAGGGTGCCTCCGCCGACAGCCAGCACCAGACGCTGTGAATGTTAATTTTGGCAGCATGCAAAAAGCCAACGCTAGAGCAACTTCAAATCTGCTTTCAAAGCGATAACCTAACGCGCAGACAAGTCAGCAGCCACAGGGACATCAGAGCAAGCACCGGCTCCGCAGGCAGTGAGGGCAGGCAGCCCTTGTGCTTTTGAGGGCTCTGACCCAAAATACTGAACCCAATGAGCAGAGTGCACAGCAGACAGTTCAACACAGTGCAGAGCATCTCCTCCCGACAGTAAGGAAATGCAGGAGAAGTTATTCACTGTGCGATTCCTGTTATCGAGGAAGTCCTATAGAAAATATGCAGACAGATGAACCACGTGCAAGCAAGCCCTGAATGACGAATGCTCAGAGTTTCACTTTATCTGGCACAACTGATTTTCTCTCCAGGATGCACGAACTGATGTCCTTTTTTTGTACTGAGAGCATATTTTCATCCTCTTGCCCCTGGCAAAGCTCGGTACCTTCAAGACACGACCAGGCCAACCAGAAACACACATATGCCACAACACAGCCACAAAGCGTCCCCTAAATACAAAGCACTGGGCATGCTAGCCTCAAGGGCAAGGTATAAAAACTCCACACTATAGAAAACTGGCTTTTTTTTTTTTTTTTTTTTTTTAAGGTAACAAAATACATCATAACATATCTGAACGTACGTGGGCAGTCATGGAGCCATCTGTGATGAAAGGAGTGCCTGGAGCTGGTGCAGCCATTTGGCTCTGCTGGGGTGAGCTCTGCAGTTGCAGGACCCAGCCAGGCACAGAGGTGATGACCAGCTTCAAACTCACCTCGTGTATCAAAGCCCAGCAGTGACTTGGCCAGCTTGTACAGGGCCATCTATTTTGCCTGTCTTGAGGCCAAGAAGGATTTAAACAGCACTATATGAGGAAGATAATTAAAACAACTCTCTTCTTTGCTCAGTATTAATTACAGCTCTGTGACATGTAATGCTTGTTAATTGTTCAATAATGACACCTTCCAATTGCCAGAGAAGTCAGTGGATGGCATCTCTACAAGCAAGGGCTGCTCCTGGACTAGATCTTTCCCTTTGCACTCTGGCCTTTGCACGCTAGAGGGACATTTCTTTGTCAAACTCAAAACCTTTCCCCCCAGCTGAACTACAAACATTACGCTACGGTCTTCAGAACAAGAGAAGGAATTATAAATGCCCCCCACGTTGGCTCTAAAGCCCTATTCCACCCCTTTCTTGAGATGTCCCAGTTTGGGGTCTGAATTGTGACCTGCTCCTCTCTCCCAACCAGCCCTGGAAGTGCCCGAAGGGACTGAACCTGAGTGCCACCTAGACCAGACAGCCCAAAGCCGCAGGGCTGAGACTCTGCAAACACCTCATCAAGACAAAATGATCCCAAAGAAGCTTCTTCTGACAACTTCTGCCACAGGCTGCCAAAAACAAGGAGCACAATCAGCTCCCATAGCTAATTCTTGAGGTAATTCCCATTTCCGTTAGAATCCAAGAAAAATAACCATCTTCTCCATCACTGTAAAGTGAGACTAACAGTACATTTATCTGAAGTTATCCCAGTTCTTCTGCTAGATGCATACAGAAAGATAGTCACCAGAAGAATGACATTAAGTAATAATTAAAAAAAAAAAATAAGTCACACCAAAGAATTTCTGAGGCTGTACATGACAACAGGTATTGCCTCTGTTCAACATCACAGGTTTCAGAATCCTTCAGACACTAATTTCAACAGCTGAGAAGGCCACTGGGAGAAGGGAGGTGATTTCCCAGGTAGGGCAGGACTCATCCTGCTGTTACCTGTCCTATCGTGGCTGTGGGTTTCACACTACAACACATATCACATCCATGTGCTTCTCACCACAAACCAGGCTCTCCCTGCATGAAATCCTCCTGCAGCAAGAGGAGGGCAGATGTCCTGCCACTACATCAAAATGAACATGAAATTAAGAACTTTCATCGAGGACGTGGCTGATACGCCATGAGACCCTTGAGAAACTGGTACTTTTGGCAGGTTTGGACAAGAGCACAGCCAAAGAGAGCAGATGGAGAAAAGACAGCAGATGTTAAAGTAGTTAGCTTTGTCCATATGGTTTTCCATTTCGCTATAATAAGTACATTGTACTTCAATTGTCAGGGGCTGAAGACTTGTGAGAAACATTCTGTGAGGAACCTGTGAAGTTGCTTCATGCCTGACATTAAAGAGGGAGGTACAAAAGGTGAAAACAAATGTATTGATTTTGATCTTGAAAGCTGCTCAAGATGAAAGACGTAATTGTATCAAACACAGTCCTCTCTGCTATGTAAAAAGATCATGAGAAAAAGCGATCATTTGGGTTTAAGGCGGAATTCTGATACTTGGAAAAGCACCAGCCCTTCAGGATGCAGTGCCAACAAACACTCGCACGCCCTGCCTGGCCAAGACTACATTGTTAGACTGGTGTTCAAGGCTGCAGGGTACCGGATGGGCCACCAGGCAGCACAAAGCCACGTGGGGACCCTGCCCTGGGACATCTGCACCAGAAAGAGTAACATTTGGTAAAGAAAAAGAGTAAAGAAAAAGAAAAAGAAAGAGTAACATTGGTAACATTTCCAAATGTTACCATTGCTATATAGATTGTTTTAAAATAAACTTCCACAGCGTGTTCCAAAACACTAGAAACAACATGGTAAAAATGTCATAAATATAAAATGCCTTTTTTTTTCTCTTTTTTGACATATTCTATTTTTATAACATGGAAAAACAGTCTATTTTGAAATAGAATAGAAATGGCTTCAAAACTCTGGCTGCTTTTCTCAAAACGGTTTCTTGTTAACACGTGACTAACTTCCAGAGTGATTTAGATTAAGGATTAAAACATACAGCATCCCTCAAGAGACAAAACAGATTTTCACATTTCCTGCAGCTTTGCAGGAACCGAACAAGGAACCATTTTGTATTAACAGCAATTGCCAGTGTTCATCCAATTATTAACAATTCCAGAATACTCCTAGAGGGACCTGTGAAAGCAAATATCCACGGTATTTTAAAAATTGCCAATTTTCTTTTCTGCTAATTCAAGCTTTTTAGGGAAATTTGTACTTACACATAAGGACTGGAAGACACCAGAGACTCGTCACATTTTATTCAATCTGTAAGAGGACTTGATTTATAACCAGGAGCTGCCCCCAATTTACAAATGTTGTTCCCTTTCAAACGATGTTTGATCTCATTAACAGACTCCAGACCCACGCATGCAGCTCTTCTCTTGGCAAGGGTCCCTTCCAGTCAAATTCACCAATAGTAACATCAACACTAAGACAGTGCAGCCTTTTTTTGGGTGTCTGTATATATTTATACATACGTATATACGCACATATGTGTATATACACGTTTCAATGGCTTCCACCTCTGCTCTGCAGTGTATTTCAGCTGTGCCTCGGTGCAGGCGATGGCACGACACGCTGCTCCCTTCCCAGGCCAGCAAGCCCTCCGCAGCCACTCCTGCTGAGCAGCTGTCCTGGAACATTTACTGGCATTTTCAAGCCTCCTGGCCTCATTTCAACTCAACCACATCTTTGAACAGAATTCACCACAAAACTAGGAAAGAGATGAGGCCTGACAGAGCAAAATGTGGTTTTTGAGGAAGCTCAGGAAAACCCTGGAGGCTTACTTGTCTTTTTTTTTTTTTTTTTTTTCCCCTACAGCTTCTTCCCAAGGGAAGGTGGATCGTATAATCCTCCCAAAGCAGAGTTCAGACATGAAGGAGCTTACAAAGAAGTCAGCACTTTCTCAAGGGAAAGGTAATTTAAATGACTTTTCATAGTAACGACTATTATTTTATGGGCCTTGAACAGGACCTCAAACAGCCCTTGAAAAAACCTGCAGTTTTGGAGAGCAAAAAAGCGATGGATACTCACACCCTGTAACTTTTTAACGGGTGCTCCTGGCTCCTGCTGGAGAAGGCCTGGCCCTGGAGATGGCCCCGGGCTGGGCCTTGCCCCACGGCACGAGGAGCTGGACAGCAGGTGGTGGTTTCTCCCGAGGGTTACCCAGGTGGTATTTGCTCCTGAGGGTTATCCCAATACCAAAGTGGAAATGGGATGCTCCACGTTGTTAATTATCGGCAAAATGTACTGCTGAATTACCCAACAAGGGCACCCCTGAAAGATCATGCTGTACAAATACAGAACACCAAATGTTCACAGGATTAACGCTCGGGCATTTGAATGCCTGCAGCCGAGACAGCCACGCTGCAGTCCCACTGCCAACCCGTACATCAGCTCCCCAGCTCACCAACACAATTCGTCCTACCTTCCCCTCTCAGTGACCCATCCCATAACAAATAACACGGCTATTTGAACTGAATTCCTTTGCTTTCATCTTTATGTCTTTCAGCCAAAATTCAGCCAATATACACTTTATATCTTTCAGAGGAGTAGTAAACACTTGAAATTGCTTCCTGGTGACTTGTTATTAACTAGATTCCAACTAAATTCATCTGGAGAACTATTCCAACTCACATCTAAACAATCTTGAGCAGCCCAGGGTGAACTGCTGAGATACACAATTGGATTTCTGGCAGCTATGGAAATTAAACATAATTAAAATATGGATGGTAGAAACCAAAGACCCCCTCACATACAAATGAAAACATCCTTGTAAAATACGGTCAGTTTAGCACAAACATAGTCAGCCTTAATTAGGTAGAAAATCTATTTAGATAAATACAATGCAAAGAATAGTAATGAACTTCAGGATTACATTTTGTTACTTGGAGGGAAAAAACAACACAAATAAATGGGAAGTAATTGGAGCTTATTTAATAGTCTCAGTCTAAGAGCTTGAACAACTATAATCATTAAAGACCCTGCAGTGATCTTCTACTGATAAATGTTGTTAAATCAGAATTACAATACGACAAGCATGAAAAGCAAAGCCTATTAATATGAACAGCACTAAAAGAAACAGATTCATTCTGAGCTTTTTTTCACCTGCCCAGTACCACAAGAAGTCTTTGAACCAAACATTAAGGAATGAAAGGTCTCCACATTTCCTCTCATTTTGAACGAGACTGACATACAAACACTTAAATAAGCATGCTGACTGCAGGGTGACTGTGGGGGAGCAGTGGCTATCCAGTACTGGATATGTGTCAAAACCAAGCTCGGCATTTACCGGTCAAAAGGAGCAAATAGATCCTTTCATGCAAGTCTCAAGCAACTGCTCCTGGATCCTAAGGACCGAACTGGATGGATGGACGTATTCAACACCTTCTCGTAGTACAGATCTGGTAAATTTGGCACCACTTCCTGCTGGTGAAAGAAACTCTTCTACCATTTGATTTCCACCCATGGAAAGCAGCTTATTTCTAACCATCTTTTCTCTTTCTTGTGCCTTCCCCTGAACAAAAAGACATGCTGGGGTAGAAAGACTGTTCTCCTTCTCCAAGGACTGCTTCAAAGTCCCTTTCCCTGTAAGTTATTCCAAATCTGCCCCAAAATCTTTCATGCATCTCCATCTTTGTCATCCTCCTGCTGGGGAAGTGATGGATGTGCTCAGGCCAGACACACTTCACCAACAGCCTAACCGTTGGCAACCGCAAAAGTCTGCCTCCCTTCACAACTGCCTGTGGTTTGCATTTAATAGCCAAATTTTCTGCCCATATAAATTGGCATGATTTCTGCAGGCCGATGGATGTGTGCCAACCAGTGCTAGGAGATGACTTACATGGAATTAGATTCCAGCCCCCATTAAATCGAAGGATCGGGCACTAACGTTACCTCCGAAGGCCGTCCTGTCCCCTTGGCCACAGGTCAGGCTGGTGGGTCTGTCCGGAGCAGGGCGGGCTGGCTGTCAGCCTGCACCTTCACAGAGCGCCCTGCAGCCTCCCACGCGGAGCTCTGCCAGAAGCAAGGAATCACGCCACGCTCAGGCACCCATCCCCTCCTCGCACAGACACATTCCTCACTGACAGAACTGGCCGAACAGCACCACGCAATATTGACTTAGCTAGTCGCTAGCCATAGCCTGTGAACGCAGAAAACTCAGATCACAATGCACCCCATTGTTTTCACTAACGTTACCGCATTAGTGCATCATAAAAATGCTTCCTTTAAGGGCAACCACGTGCCCTGCAACTACAGCAAAGGTTTATTTGCGATCTGCAGTTCATCATGCGAATAAACTTTACCCCAGACACTCAGGAAGTGTATCAGCTTCTTCTGAAAGCACGGGGAAGCTCAGCCTGTCAGAACGCTTTTATACTCTAAAGGCCGCACAGTTCAGCAGCTTCTCACACGCCATGAAAATACGGTGCCGTACCTTACCACATGGCTACGGGCACATATAGCAGTATGTGTGTACAGGTATCAGCCATTCTACCTCCTCACCTGTGGAAACTGCCCTTCCCAACTACTCAGAGAACCAAAGCTATGCTTTGGATGTCTACCATGAAACCCTGCCCCGTGCCAGCTGCGAACAGCTGGCATCCCCGAGAACCTGCTCCGGAACATCCCCTCTTACTCTCCCAGCGATCTGCTTCCCATTGAGAAAACAGTAACTGCTAACAAAATATTTGATCAAAGCAGCAGCTTTGGGCTTTATAATGAAGTCATCTGCTCATTCAACCAGCAGAGTGTGTTAGGCTCCACTCTCTGTTCTCTGAGCCCTCACCCATGAGCAATACGTGGGAGTTATGCAAGCAGCTTCAGCTTCAGCCTGAGCAAGCTCCTGCTTGCATACCTAGAGGTTCATTGGATCGGCCTCTTCTCAATTAGCCCAGACTTCATTTGGAGGAAAAATAATAATAATGTATTACTAAACCTAACAAGCAATGAAAAGCAGGCCTTGTCCATCACGAATTTCTCATTTGTCTTCTCCTATCCCTCCATTCTAAAGCACCAAAATAATGTGAATTGACTCTGATGACTTTAAATTTGGGTCTACAAATAAATATTATGCAAATTTTTATCAGATTTACCTGGGATTTTGATCTATCTTCTACATCATCAACACTAGTCCAAAACAAGCTCAGAGCGGCAATAGAATGCCACCAATAGGCGACAGTGCCATTATTTCTACTTAGCTGGAATTAAACGGGTACTGGAAATTGCAAGATGAAGTTATGACCTTTGGCTATCCAACCAGCCACTCTTTTCAGTCAATTGGATTTTTTTCTTGATTGTGCAGCATTCATCAACTCCCAACAGCCATTGTGATAGCAGTGAAAGGCAAAAACATCTTTCATTCAGAAGCAGGTTTAGAGGGAGGAGCTGTTAGTGACTGATACGTTCAGTGGTGCTTTCTCTCTTGCAGTAAAGGGGAATCTGTATCATGGCTTCCCCTCTGGTCTTGTATTTCAAGCCTCGTGTGCAAGACAGGATTTAGTCTTTTACACATAGAGAGTTTTCCTTTACAAGTATATTTAATTACCTACAGCAACCTTGATGTATGCGCTCCTGTAATAAATCTTCTAAAAATAAACTTTGTTCTGAAAATTTCTTGATTGCTGGTACACAGCTTCGCTTGCAGAGAGAGCGCAATGATGTACCTAATACAGTCTGTGCTGTTTTCCAAAACAAGTATTTCCCACTAGTATTTTTACTATGCCAACCAATCCAAATATCAAAGTGACACCTGACAAGTGGAATGCTGTATATATTTACCAACACAATAATAGTGCTCCAGCAAAGCAACCTTTTCAGAGATCTGAAATAAACAAAATCTCTCACAAATCTTATTTAGGATGCAAAAACTACAGATATGAGGGCACTGTCAGAAAGCTTCCTAATGGAACTATCACTACTACAGATTTGAAGCTAACAGTTTCTAATCCATGTTGTTAAGGATGAATATATCAACAACTCCATGCGAAACAATGCCTGTGACACATGTACCATGTGCCTTTTGTGATGGGCACAGCTTGCAGGCTTTGGCCATTTCCTTGGTTCTTTCCCTATATCCAAGGAAAATGACTACTAATTATCCCATCTTGTCTGCTTACTGCTACCTCTCAGTCACATCGCACCACTATGAGAGAAGCAGAAAATTCATCAGGTTTCCATGATTTTGGTCCTTGTGCATATCTGCAGGCAGCAGATTGCTTCCCATGGAAGTGGCCTGCAAACCCACCAACATCCCAGCCCTTTCCTGGAAAAGCCCCTTGTGTTGGTGAGTTGCTCACGTTTCCCTTCCTAAGCTCTGGGTCCAAGCTCTGACCCCAGAGCATCCCCACTGTACCCACTCGCAGCTCCACCAAGGCACTGCTGCCAGAGCAAAAGAAGGCGAGAAAGAGGAGTGCCCGGCTCCCTAAATTCTCCCCTTCGCCTTCCCACCTCCCGCTGCCACCGTCCCCACGGCAGACTGGATGGCACAGAAGTGTTTACTCAGGACTGCGCTGCCCAGAATACCAATGCAGCCCAGCAATGAGCTAAAGAGCAAACAGGAAGGAGGGAAAAAGCCCTCTGCCAACTAAAGAAACAAATAGCCGGAGATGAGCTCTCCCAGCAGGTAGCGCATTGCAATTCTGAGCGCGGCCCTACCGGGACCAGCTCTGGTGACAGAGAAGGCTCCTCGAGGAAAACAAGCTCCAGGTTCTTACTGCTTATAAAGGCAAGGCCACTTCTCATTGTCAGCAGATCTGAAATTGTTGCCCTTTATTATTCTTTATTAGCATCAAATTATGTTAGCCAAGCGGATGTGAAGAAATCTGATCCAAGCAGAAGCCTGCTGTAAATACTGATGTGAAGAGATGCATTCTGCATGCGATAGAAGCTGAGAATGAGCTGTCGGTTTTACTCAGGTTAACTTGTGCACTGTCCTTTATAATAGCAAAAGCCTTTACCACAAAGAAACAACGTTAGCCTCTGTATATGGCCCAGATTCTCATTTTATGCTCAAAATGGTTTTATGCCCTCCAAAAGCAAGGACTTTGAAAGCCCGTGAAAATCTGCATAGGCTATTACTGGCTCCCAGAGTTGCTCAAGAGAAACTCAAAAAGAGCAGACATAGGAATCTATTAGGCAACGTTTTCTCTTGGCATTCAAATCTCTAAGCTAATGAATGCTTTGGAAAAAGCAACAAGATTACTATCATTCTTAATTCTTCGACCAAATGATGAGCTGGGCAGCTTCCAGTAAACAAGTGGTTTGTGATAATTTTATACAAGCAATTAAAGTAAGAGGAGAGTCACTTGAATTATTTTTTCCTTCCCTGTTTGTGAATAAACGTGTGCTACTTTGCCAAAATTCCCCACAGACGCAGAAAATTGCAGCAGAACGGTCAGGAGTAGAAGTCGAGAAAGCCCCTGTTCATCTTATCTGCTATCAGCTGCCATAAGAGGGGGACAACAATCACAGCATTGCACAACAGCTGGAACTACAAATTCCTCTGCTCCGTACAGTCAACTAGACTATTCCTGTACCAAAGTGTGTTAGTTTAGTTCTGGTTTTATAGACTGAGGTGAAATGCTGGCAGTCCCCACCCAGGAATCAATACAAAGGAGAAAATCAGTCACATCGTCCCCGCGCACACGCAGGGTGTTTGGGCACAGTCATGCTCAGAAAATACAAAATAGCCTCCAGTGGTGGGTCAGTGACTGAGCACAAACCTGTATCGTGAGCTGCAACCACAGCCTCCAGCTGCCACGATCAGGTCTCCCGAGAGGAGCTCACAGCCCAGTTCTCCATGTCGGCCACACCACGCTCCCACGGGTGACCCAGCAATGTCATTCACCCCCTCACCATTCAAAGATACCATTGGGGATGCCACTGGGGACTGTTTTTTAAATCACAACCAGCAATTGGTAAAATAGTTGTTCATTTTTCCCTTTTTTTTTTTTTTTTTTTTTAAAGCTGGAATATTCTGTATCACCAACAAAAATGCACAGGCAGAACACAAAGCTGTGAGTTAAGTATGTGGTTTTTAACTGTATTGAGCAATCGAACTGTTTGCAATGCTAGATATTCTATGCAGTATCTGTACCTCGATGCAATCTCCTAGAAGAAACCAGTACTTTTTATAACAAACTTACAGGTATTTTAAACGGGGTTTTGGGAACTGGCTGGCACAGAAATTTCTAAACCTGTACAGTGACTGCCAGGTCTTCCTCTCCTTCCAGCTTCCCAAATTCCTCTTGCCTTGTAACTAGCCAAATAATTTATCTAATTGAAAGAAGAAAAAACCTTAAGGAAGAAATCCTTAAAGGCTAGGAACCTCCAGCATCACGTTTTCTCTCCCTGAGTGAGAAAATGGGCTTGTGGATTGAGTTCAGACCCACAAGCACATGAAGGCAACGTCCCAGAGGGCCAGGGAAGCAAGACTATTCAATACAGAGCACCTCCCAGGAACATGGGATCCACCAGGAGGAAAGGTCTCCCACGGGCACATCAGTGGCAGGAACAAGGCGGCACTAGCAGTGCAGCAGCTGGTGCCTGATGACTTGGAAGTAGGCATGACAAAAGCAGAAAAATGCATTTATTTCTGCTGCTCTTCTAGGCATCTGGGGAGGCAGAAGGGGGAGAATGGTGATGTGAACAGTTTCCAACCCCAGAAAAAAAAGCCCTGCATCAAGTCGGATGAAAACTTCATCAGTCTGAGCAAGAAAATGGTTTACCCCCCACAGATATATATACACACACACACATACATATGAGCAGAACCAAACGTACAAACTGTAAGACAATTACCTGATACGAAAGAAATTAAACTGACAAGTATGTGCAGGAAATTATTTAACGCCCATCCTCTTCACTGTAAGTCTGGCATTCGCAAAATGCAAAAGAAAAAAAATCTTTAAGAAAGAGTATTTAATTACTCAAGGATTGCTTTAATTGCTATTACAAAGCAGTAGCTTTTAATTACAGATCATATTAATACAAACATGATCTGATCATGATCATTAGGAGTTACTGCAGTGCTCTTGTTCACCAACACAGCGTCTTTGTATTTAAAGTAAAATTATGTCATTAAAAAGCCACGGGAACTTCATCATTAATGTGTGGGTAGTGTAATCTTAATTTCCTCCTGCAGATATTGAACTGAGACCAATCATGCAAGATTTTCCATTATGTAAAACAACTGTCACTTTTCATTACACAGAATATGAAGCAAAAGGAATGCTGAAATAACAAGGCTGAAACAACAGTTTTCCAGATTTAGAAAATCCCTTGGCACACTTGGTCTAGGAGCACGTTTTTCAATGCCTACATTTTCCCAGAAGCTCTGAAAACAGGTGTAATGTCCCTTCATTTGAGTTCAATTCTAGGTCAGCAAATAAGTCAACAATAGACTAATTCATTTATCCTTCATGCTGATGATGGTACAATCTCAAGTGTCTGTGGGACTTTTTTTAATTAATTTAAGAAAAACCTGACTGATGATCACTGCAATTGCGAGAGGCTAAAGATAATACAACAGAAAAGGTCAAGCAGATTTAATGACAAACTGTGTAAAACCAAAAATAACGCCTGATACAGAAAGAGAAAAAAACTTCAATAGCAACTCATATGAAGCAGGTGCTGACTCTGACATCAACACCCAGGGATGTGAAAAGACGGTCAGCTTGCAGAAACGTTAAGAGAAGGGCTCAGCCCTCCAAGATCCTGTGTATTTTATGAAACCAGGCAAGAAGGAAGGAAAATATAAAGCAAGCAGCTTTATAAAACATAATAAATGTAAAAACACCCATGTAACTAAAGTTTAAATACATTCATCAGAATGTACATGGTATATAAATGATGAGAAAGGATAAGGAGTTTCATAAACACACAATTATTCTCTAAAAAGCCCGGACAGCTGAAAGAAATGAACCTTGGATTAAGTCTACTTAACACTTAGTTAGCCCTCAACTTCCTTCAGACTGTAATTTCTGACCCAATCTTGAACCTTGCTGTTTGGCATCCCTCCTGTCAGATGCCATCTACGCAGATACAATGCCCTTTGTGTGTTTTCCTTTTAATCTTGTCACGTCTCCCAGCTTCTGCTTTGGTGTTCAATAGTTCACCTTTTGTCTGATTGCTGCTCTTGCTCAGGTTCCAACCTTTGCAGATCTGAGGACCTGTCAGACAAGGAACAAAAGACTCTTCTAAATAGATAGGGGAACACAAAAATAGCCACGGGTCAGATTCTGCTCGCAGTTACGACAGGCTGGATCGTGTGAAGTGCTGTCAAGATGAGTCAGGCTTCATCTGCTGGCTCTGGTCAAAGCAGACAACATCTCCAAAACTTTTCAGCCTTAAAGCGGCAGCACGGCTCTGGGTGAGGACCAGAAGGCCAAAGCAAAGGGCAAGGGCGCTGTGTGCGCTGACCTGAAGCTGCCTCGAGCACTGCTGGACCCGGGGGACCTGTATCAACATGAAGGCCTCAGTGCCAGCACGACCCAGGAGCCCTGCACGATTTCACACTTTTGTCTGAACAAAACCATCCACAGACACACAGGGATCTCAAAAGCCACCAGTATGCTCCAGTTCTCTGTCAACAACGAAAGCCCTCAGGCAAAACTTCTAGAATGTTCCCGAAGAAACCTTCAGCTCACAATCTTACCTCTTCTTTCTCAGAGGCCCAACACGTTGGCGTCAAGACCTTGCTTTCTTCTCCTCTATTGCCAAAGCTCTCAATAAAGCAACATTTTCAGAAGAAGTTTGGTAGTTTGGCTTCGATCTAAAGGCCTATTAGTCAAGCAGAGCGATTTGAATATTATTGGAAACAGCTCTGACACCTCCAGCAGTTGCCTCCCCAGGACAGTATGACCACAGTGGTGGAAACACAAGTGCTGGAGCAGGTTGCAAGACTGCACCACGCAAGGTTAAAACGAGGGGGGGATTCTTTGCCTTGCTGAGGGCTCCTACAGCTTCCCAAACACACAGCCCACCATCAGGCTGTGGGCGTACGAAGTGAATTTGCAGGGTGCATCGCTCTGCGGGAACTGAAGAGCAGGTGAAGGACTGCAGCCACGACGGTGCTGGAAGGCAAGGGAAAGGCCAAATGTCCTAAAGCAGAGTTTGTCTCGCATGCCATAGTGCTGCAAAGCCACTTAACCACGGTAGTAAGGGATTTGCCAGATGTAGCATGCATTCAGTACCCTCAGAGCAGAACAGAGCCCTACTGGGGCGGTTTGCAATATTCAAACAATCATGTTGGTTTTTTTCCCCATGACAAGGAAAATGCTTTGAAGTTATGTTCCTAGCATAACTAATAACTCTTCATAATAATGGCATCTGCTGTTTTGATACATTTACACTTTGCATATAATTTAAATACTACACATTTCTTGATTTTATGAGTATCAGCAGGCATATGTATCAAACAACTTTTTAAAACAAAGCTGGAGAAAAAGAAAAGCCTGTTTGTCTTCACTGCAAACTCTGATTTGCAACCTCTCCTATGAAGGACCGGCTGAACAACAAAAAAGGCACAGGAGTGGGTGGAAGGAAAAAACTCTTTGTTAGGCATCCTCTTTGTTGATCCAGTTAAAGGAAAGTTAAAGGAAGTAGGATCTTCAAATACTAGTTAAAACGTAAAATACACATACATAAACCCGCATATATTCTGTTTCGTAACGGCAACAGATAAAGCTGCTGACGTGGCACTTTCCCGGTGTTTGCACACAGTGACTAAGGATTACAGGGTTCGTGAATGGAAGCTTTTTATATCCTAGTGAAATTTCAGGTGCTAAGACGCAGAGAGGCAATTCCTGCCTGTTATTCAGCAAAGGTTAGGGAACAAAGGAAAAATCACCACATTGCTTCATCTCATCCATTCACACAATGCATGGTGACTCACGCCTGCTGACAAAGCCTGGGCTCCCAAGGAAGCTGAGAGAACCTCATCGTCGATTTTTTAATTTTGAAGTGAGGATAGCTGCAATTATCACTCAGCTGCCGCTCACTCCACTGAAACTAGTATGTGCCTAAAACAGCAAATAAAACAAATACACTGGAGCCAGACGGGAGCAGCTCCGTGCAGCAGCTCCCACCAGTTTTCCAGGAGCTCGGTTGCAGCCCGGGGGTGTTCCTTCAGGCGGCAGCAGCCTGAGCTGGACACCGACACAAGTCCATCCAGACGGAGGCCTGGGGTGTATGGACACTGTGCATGCAGTGTGATGAAAGTAGAATAATCACGGAGTAGCACATTCCTCATTAACTAGGGCCGACCTGCTGTATTGGGAGAATTCAAAAATCAGAGGTAAGCGACAGGTGAGGCAGATGTGCAGGCCTGCATGGGAAGCAGAAGGCATTTTCCACAGGAAAACTACAGCTCGTCTAAAGCAAAACACGAGGCAGCAAATTCAGTTTGCAGATTCAGCAAATTCAAAGGGAGAAAACAGGGATGATTTATCTCTGAGTTCTTGCTGCAGTCTGTGGCCAGCTTTAGCTAAAATGCAATAAATGTCTAATGCTTATACAGCATCTTTCATCCCAAACACTCGACAACACACATCTCCATTGAAATATTGGACATTTCCATATTAACACAAGCAATAAATAATTTACACACAAAAAATAAACCATCTTTCTGAACTCATTTGGCAACCTGTGGGCGAGACTTCCCAATTAAGATGTCCCATACAGATATCAAACCAGCACTCCTCTAACCAACATTCCCTTTCTTAGAAAATCTAAACAAAATCTCAGCTATGCCTATAGCCCATTTCCATAGAGGAGTCTCCACACACAGAGAAATAAGAATGTGCTGCAATATTAGATCTAGCTAAGGTCATGAAGTCTTTCGGATGGAGTTCTGGCAGCTGATAGTTTGTGTCCCACTAATTTTGTAGGTCAACTAATAGACACTGTGTTGCCAGACATTTGAGTACATGGTCATTAAGCAATACTTCTGCAAAGCCTGAAGAGCTTAGATGCTACCCATATGGTCTGCAACTAATTTTAGCCACCAGTGAAGCAAACGCGTGTTGCTATAATAAGAGATACAACTGCTGTACTGAGATGACACCATTAATTTAGGAACTACTGAGCAGGAGCTAGCAGTCCCTGTTATTCTGATTGTTCATCTGCAGCAATGAATGATTTGTCAAGTGAAGCACACTGGTTACTCAATGGCTTACAGATCAGGCCCAAGCAGCTTTTCAATAGCTCATGCACATCACAGAATTAGTGTGGCCTGCACTGCTGTTCAATGTGATGTGAAGAACTGGAAAACATGCACATGAAGTAGTGACAGAAGGTAGGAACATGAGAGGAAAGAAAATGAAAGCAGGTAGTTTAAGTTTTTATCTGCATCAAAGCTAAAAGAAGACAATTTCAGATTAATTTTAAGTGACTACAGCTAACTGACATCAAATCAATGATAACTGCTGCTCCGTACTGGAGACTGGCTACCCACGTAGCCTCAACATTGCTGTGTCCCAAAGCGTGCCAGACATCAGAAAGCTGCAACTGTCCTGGCACCTGCAGAACAAGCTATGCAGACAACAGATGTGATACAAACGCTCAGTGTTCAGCTTCACAACTGCTGGGAGAGTGGCTGCCAGTATCAGGTAGCACGTAACGTGCTGCTGCTGCCAGAAAGTCCTGCCACCTGCATAGTTCGCATGCTCTCTGCATCCTTGAGCTAAGCCTGGTAATCGCTGCTGATGTCGTTCTCAACTGCTGTTTCCTTCCCAGCCACTTTTCTACTCACCCAAGCAATCCACACGTCGCATTTCCTCACTGCCTGTTGCAATCTGTCTACACTGGCGGCGTCTGTGTGCCCCGGCAGGCCACCAGCAGTGGTTCTTCAGCAGCTGAGCCATCACTGTGCCTCTCAGTGAAAACTGCCTGCACTTCTTAGTAATTCACCTTCCCAGGAATGTGACAGAAACATGCAATGCTGGTTTCTTACATGGAAAGCATAAGGAAGTCAATTCATTCTCACCACATGGCTAAGGCTGGTTAAATAGAAAATAGCATCAAAAGGAGTTACTTTCCAGCAATTATTTACACACCTAATGAAGGCTATCTTCACCTGATAACCTGGCAGTAGCTGCTGAGACAGCCATGTGGACAGGAACACGTTAACTTCTCCATTCTTATCTCCAGCCATAACCCACCTTTGTTTGCCCTTGACAAGCTCTTCAGATCAGGAACCATCTCCTGCGCCATGCGCGAGTGCCTCCTGCGCACCATGGAAATGACAGAACATTACTGACCAGTGAACACCAATTCTAAAACCTTTATTTTTTCAAGAAACATCTCTTTGTAGTTGATTTAAAGTTTTCCATGGAAATTTCCACAGGCTTTCAGACTCCCATAGTGAACAGACCTAGCAATACAAGCAATGAAACCTCTTTCTTAGATTAGTTTGGAAAATTCAGCAATTTGTTAGCTTCTTAAGAAACTAATCACACAGATAAGCATTTTCTTGTGCAAATGATGGGAATGTGAATTATGTTGTACGTGTATTCTGATATACAGGAAGAACAAAACAAGGTAAGAAGCAACTGAGACGAGCTGTAAATTCTATGTAGGCATGGCTCTGAATTCCTGTTGTCATTTGAAGGAGCATAAGGATTCAATTAGAACTAATGAATGATAGCTCTTTGCTTTGCAGGTTTTTAACGAGTCAGCTATTACAAGAAAGCTTTTTAACTCTACACAGAGACTTTTTCAAATAAAGTTTCCTAACACAGAGAAAGAATTAATCATATCAGTCGCAAAAAGGCCAAAATAGGTTCCAAAGCGTACTGAAGTTTCAAGCAAGTCTATGAGATGCATACCTTGAAACCCTATCTGTCTTATTAACTCATATAAATAGATATATCAAGGACCCAGGCTATGAAGTCACCTGCAAAACCAGGAGGGAAACAGATGTATGACAGCACTACAAATCATCCTTTAAGTAGAAGGAATGTGGGAAAACCCAGAGGAGAAAGGATTGCTCAAGTGCTATTTCTTCTGATTAGCCCGCTTGACGAGCTAAAACTATATTCTCATGTTGCTGTTACTCCTCACAGCCTCAGCACAACAGCCGAGAAGCCAGCTCTTTGCGCAGCGCTGGATGCAACCCTGTCCTTGGCTCGCCACTCGCTCACAGCCACGGGCTCTGCCTGTGTTCTAGCACTGTGAAGACTAAATTCATGATTTCCCAGTATCTAATTTAATGGCTTTTTCAAACCATAAGATAAATGAAAAATAGATTTAATACTTAAGAAAAAACTTCTATGGTTAGAAATTCTAACTAATTTTAAACAAACAAACGCTATATTTTCTTCCAGTCTTAATTGTATGTGAAATAGAGATGACCATATCATGATTTCTATTTTTATGATCTGGGGTTTTTTTGCATTTGCATTTCACCCTTATTCAGATGTCAGAAAAGACACCAGGGAGTGACACATCCAAGGGATCCCACGTTAGGTAATAACAGTTACACCACTGAAGATCTGTACTCTCGTACCGAAGCCATGCAGGTTATAAGACATGAGCTCATTGCTGTATCCTCCAGTTAAGCAGCCTGCCAATTGGACCTCACCCCTTCTTTCTTATTTGTTTCAAAATACCCTTTTTTTAGCTGGTATTTTGAGCAGGGGCAGACCTAAAGCTGTCCGTCACCTGAGATGGAAGTAGAGCTGTGACCAGCATGATACGATAGCAAAGGAAATTATACAGCAATTATATGACACTCAGGATTTTAAGATCTAGTACGTCATGAAACGGCCAAAGCACAAACACTGAGCAGATCAATGTAAATATTTTCAGAGCTAAGGAAACATCTCTCAGTACTAGCAGCAAACAGGAGACCAGAAAGATTTCCTTCGCTGCAGTACGCTTTTGGGCTGACGATGTTTGCTGCTAATTTTCAGAGTACAGAAAAGGAATTCTTCCCCACGCCTACCTGGGAGACTTTGCTCAGCATCCTGCCCTTGCTGAAAGAGTAATGCTGCTTTCCTGCAGTGGCTGAAAGAGCGGCTGTCTGCGGCTCTGCCGAGGTGCCATCGCGGCCTCCTCCTGTGCCCTCGCACAGAAATCCTTGAACCAGCCCCAGGCTGCTCTGCACACACAAAAGGGGCCTGTGCCGGAGCACAGAGGAGCTTTCAGCCCAGGCCACGCGGCGAGTGAGGCCAGAGCCCGGCGGTGGCCGCAGGAAGCCAGCGTCTCTGCCGGCCTCCACACAGAGCCACCACTGTGGAGCCTGGGGAGCCCCGGGCACCGGGCAGCTCTGGGAAGGCAAGGAGGGCATCCCGGCTCTGCTGCCACCTCTGTGTGTGTGTCCCGGCCCTGCTGCCACCTCCATGTGTGAGGCCCAGCACTGTTTCCACCTCCATGTGCCCACAGGGAAAGCTCCGTGCCACCAACACGCTTCTGCAAGGAGGGGCTGCGCCCTGAAGGGAGCCCTCTGACACCCCCGACTGCTCCTGAAACCATTTGGAAATTCACGCAGCGCTCAGCTGTTTAGAGAAGGGACATATAATAAATAAATTAATAAAATAAATAAATAAATAAATAACCTTCTCTGTCAGGGTGGATTTTTGGCTGGTACATCAGGGAAGCCCTAAGCTCAGGAAAGAACAGAGCTTAAACTAGAAAGATGCTTGGATAGAGTCAAGAGATTTCCACTTATTTCACTCTGCTGTACGTTAGGCAGCTGCTGGTGAGGAAGAGGAGGCGGCAGGGCTCTCCTGGCCCCGCTGACAGGCCCGTCGGGCTGCCGCAACACTTCACGGGGCCACAGCACCTCCGGGGAGCCTCCAGGACCTCGCTGGCTTCAAAGACACGCCCACGCCTGGAGGCAGTGGCTTTTCTCAGTCCTGAGCCAAACTTTTGGGGTACTTCATGCAACAAAGCACCACAGAGCTCTTTCCCTGCAAGAATCCCACAGACATTCCTGCGATGTAAGGCCTAATTCGATTTATTTGGGAAGACTCCTGTATGTTTCCAAGCTGCAGGAGCTCACTGCTGTGAAGGCAGGGGTGGGGTGCGTGCTGGCCAGGGAAGGAGCTGGCTCTGGGGCTGCTGAAATCATCCCATCCACACCCTTAGGGCTGCCCACAGCTCAGCAACAAGCAAAGCACTGCCTGTTCAGAAGGAAAACACAGGATTACTTTTTTTCAACGAGCTCTGCAGAAAGTCCCATGGCAAGGTGTGCATGTGAGTGATTCAAAAGAAATGTGCTCCGACTCCAATGCGGTTTTATCTCTAAATAGAAATTCTGCCAGTTGATACAGGCGGTACAGCCTGAACTTAATAGTCTAGTGGAATCAGCTCTCTGGAGTCCCTAAGGATTAGTGGAGACAAATTATAATGAGCACATCAGTGGCATAATTGCACTGCAACCCAAGAAGAAGAAAAAAAAAAAGAACAGAAAATTTCGTGTTCTTTGTTGCTGACTAAAAAAATCTTAAAATAACATAGTTGCAAAAAAGTTTAGGTGGCCTATTACTGCAGATGTCTTGTTCAAGATTTGAGATTAGGGAACAAGAATTTCCTCACCCAGCTGTCAAAGCCAGAGATGAAGGTTCCTCCTCCTCCTCCTCTCTGCCGGCAGGCTGGACTGGCCACTGCTGGGAGCGGCAGGAGGACCTCTACAGCAGTTATGCAATCAGCGCCTGTATGGTAATTAGTTACTTAAAATACATGCTCAGAAACGTTTTCCTTACTAACAGCCACAAAACAGTATTATGCAAGGGCAATGAAGCCGTAGGTGATTTTATAGCAAACGTAAAGCAGGTTTTATGGTCCAGCTATTTAGATGCACTGCTGGTGAGCCTGAGAGGGATCAGAATTATTTAACTTTATATGCATGTGTGTATCTGTACACATGAATGTATATATATAAACATCATTAGTATCAGTCCACCCCTCCGAGGCATTCCCAAGGTATCTCGCAGAGGTCAGACAAACACCATCCAGCATGTTCTATCAGATGGGACGTGTACCAGCATTTGCTTCCCACTGTCCCAAATCCATGCAATTCCCTCAGACCTGCCTAAGCTCAGGCCATTTGTGCTCTGCTGGCTGCCTCTTGGATTTTCTTCCTCCTCATCTTCTTTTTTTTACCTTTTTTTTTTCCCTCCTCTTCTTTTTCCGCCCCACTACTATTTTCACTACTGCAAACTAATTATGAAAACTCACATATAGAATGGAGCAATGTATCAAAACTGCATTCAGGTTGTGTGTGTGCAAAGTAAAAGAAAAAAAAAAAAAAAAGCTATTGGTTTCATACGCCATCCAGGGAAGAAAGGATCGGGACCTTGCAAAAAGGGGCTTCAAAACGTAGCAGTTCTAACCTAAGAGCACAATATGACTGAACTGCCTAAAAGCGTTCCCTTCCTTTGGGCAGCTCTGGGTTCAGTTTGTAGCAGTGCTCTCCACAACATGAATTCACAGAATCAACATAAATTTATAGCAATGAGGGCATTTATGTTTACCATATGATGGATCTATGTCTGACACAAAACCAGTTATAAAAGCTAACGATCCCTTATCAGCAGAGTAATCTGCTGCTCTCTATTAATTGCAATCAGACATTTCAGGGTTTGTACTTCTGAAAGAAATTCTGGAGTGTGCCAAACTGAAAGGCAGGGTCTTAAATCTTTTCCCTTTAGAAGAAATAAGTTTCAGCAACAGGAGCATGTCTTGGCTTAGCTCTGAGCTGGAAGGACTCCTGTAGAAACCTGAGGCTGCTGTTTTCTCTACTGTCCAATTCTCCGCCCATGTTCAGCTCATCCCAGTGGCTTGAGCAGTCTTTAGCTCCTGGTGCTCCTCCTCAAAGGCTGCAGAGCCCCAGACTTCCCCGTTGTGTTCCCAGGCAAATCCTCTCCCAGGTCTGTGCCTGCCCTGACGTGGACAACCCGATCATCGCCGCCAGCTGTGCTGGGGACACTTGTGCTGACACTCTGACAGGTGTCATCAAAACACATAACAAGTTATATCAAGTACCCTACAGAAACGTACCATCAGCCAAAATACTCACTTTTCCACAGTCTGTGACTACAACCATCGCTACAACAATTACATTTCCCTACAAGTGCTCATTTTGCACTCATAAATGCTCCCTTTACACCGCATGACTGACCTTAACTCTGCATTTTCCAAGAGTTTAATTCCTCTTTTTCCCACATGCAATGACACTTAAAGCCAACTCTACAAAGGTATTTAGGGACCTAAGGATAATAACTGGTACCTCAGCAGGTGCCTCAAACCCATCAAAGCTGGCATGGGAGTTGTGCTTTATCTCATTAAGTATTTCTCCTTTGTCTTTAAATGCCTAAATGTCAAAACCTGTTCTGAAACAGATCTAACCCATATGCTTGGGCAGCAATGTTCCTTGCATTCCCATTACAAATGCCCCATTGCAGAGCATCTTTGAGCCTCAGGATAAAGCTTAGATGAACTTTGAATAAAAACCCATTTCTTTGGGGAATAGTCTGCAATTGTTTGTATTTGACAATGCACCTGCTGAGACAGAACAAATGACCCTTCCCTAAGAACTAGACAGACACTAGCCTCAGTAACAGCAAAGCTTGTGTTAGGGCTTTGCAGAGGATGGAGTCTCTTTGAGATCCCCAAAGGCGTCTCTGTAACAGAGCCTGTTATTCTGGTGTTTTCCCCCAAAACTGAGCAATTAAGATGTCCCAGAAGCACGGTTATAAACCAACTTTACAAAGCAATCTGCACTTCATGGTAGCTGCTCTTTATCATTTTCCAATCAACACTAGTTGGCTTCTAATTGATTTTATATTATGTCCCTTACCAGAAGTAAGAATATTGTGTTTACTAGGGCAGCACAAAGAGGGCAGGCCTATTCTTACTGCTGTATTTAATGCTGCTGCTAATCATGGAGATTAGACTGAAACAATTACAACAGCTAATTAAAGAACAATGCGGTTTTTGGCATCTTTTCTCAGACGGCACTATTGGGAATTCCTAACTCAGGCAAAGCAGGGATAATTAAAAATCGAGCTCTGGTTTCCCCTGCACTGGCAGCTGGATCACGCTGATTAAACTGCAAATAAAACACATGAAACCAACACTTTGTAGTGTATCCAATTTCACTTAAAAGGGCCTTTAAAGCTGAATCATAAGCAGAGAAACAGTGCACGGCAAACTATTTAGCTGAGGCTGGCTGTGCACTCCTCCCTGCATGTGCTTGCTCTCCCCTGCGCAGCGTGCGGGACGCTCGGCACTGCAGGGCCCACGAGCTGCTCGTGGCCCTTCCAAAGGCACCTTGCTTCGAGCAGATGCCGCGTGAGCACCAGAAGCAACCGAGCTCAGACTTCAATAAGGACATGCAATTCTGAATGGCCCGTAAGGACAGCAGCTCTGCATGCAGCACTGACAGCTTGAGCCGCTACTGAGGGGTGAGACGGGGCTCGACCCCTTCCCAGGCACCCCCGGAGGGGCCGAGCAGCTGGCAGCAGCAGCAGCTCCTGGAGCTGCCCCTTTCTCATGCTCAGACCATGGCACCACCTCAGGTAAAAGTGCAGCAACCCAGACAGACTTACATAGCTTCGTAATGAATATAATAGAAATAATGATGTTTACTCTTGGCTAGCATTTGCCTATACGCTTCTGCCCTCACAGAAGAGCAGTGAGAAAACAAACAAACCTAAAGAGCGAGGCATGAAGGGTGATGCATGAACACCAAACGCCTCGCCTTATGCTCCTCTTGGTGTTTAGAAATCTGCCTGGAGGTTGTTCCTGCCTGTGCTCTCTGGGCAGGACTTAACACTTCATTAAATAGCAAGGAGATACCGCTAAGATTTTGAAAGTAAAGCCAGGAAGTTTTACATGTTTGTGGCTCTGCAGAGGAGCGCCAGTATTAGATCACTGACTGATCCCCCATCACTGCACATACCTCGTGCCATGCTGATGTGGGGGCGTGACGGGACCACGGCTGTAACCCAGGAAGCGCACCACATTGCTTCTGAAGCAAAATCATATTAATAAAAAAAAATACTAAAAAATAAGTTATAAACAACAAATAAAAATAAAAAGCACAGAAACCACGCGCTCAACACCAGCAATATTTATGGCAAAGGAAAGTGCTTGAGGAGCAGGGTGCTGCTGCCCCAGGACCCAGGGGAAGGCTCATCACCAAGGGGAAGCTCTCTAGGACGAGGCCTCTCAGTGTCCCTGGCAGACACACGAAAGGTTGGGCTACATGGCAGCAAATGTGCTAGGAGAAATTTTTACAGAGACCAAGGACGGGGGAAATACACGTGTGTTCTACCTACATGCAGTCATACCATACAGGAGGCCCGCTCTAACCAGATGTCCTGGGACCAATTTGGAAGGCTGGGTGACTTCTGGAGCCAGAAGTACGATTATAATAAAGATCCCTGTGAAAAAGCCCAGCTGGAGCAGCCACACCTGGGAGGAAGCCATCAGGTGCTGAGGAAGCGACCAGCCCAGGCATGAAGCATTATAGGCAGGCACAGGAACCACCGCATCGCCACCTCGCCTCAGTACATGAACGTGGTGATATTGTCACAGCAGATTTTCAGAATCTAAGGCTCTCCAGGAGCTCACCAGCTGCTTTGCCCAGAGCCATCCCGAGCTGTCACCTTTTATTCCTGCTGCCAAAGCCAGACTCGTTCTTTGCACATGGTTCCATTTCTTCAACCAAATTTAACTAAGAAGCTTCAAAAATTATTTAATTACCCTCCACTGTGTACAAGTCAACAGCAGCTGTCAGTAAGAGGCAGACGTCGCCCCTACAAAACCAAGCAGTGCAAGTGACGATTTGACAGCAGCTCCAAGCCAAGAGAAGCCCAAACTCCACTCCCCGAGGTCAGCGTACACCCATGGGAATCTAAGTGGCCTTTCACTTGACACAGTACAGGCTTGCAGATGTGCCAGGGATGGAGCTGCGATGGAGAAATCTTTCTACAAACCCTTTTTCAGGGCACCGGGGGAGGAAACCCTGGTTTCAGTTCAGCCCACAGGCTACAAGGACAAGCGGCTGCTGAAGAACCGTGCAAGGAGAAGAGGACCAAGAGGCTGTACGAACAGGGTGACCTGGCTGGCAGCTCACAGCTCAAAGACAGCACTGAAATGCTTACCAACTCTCCTCCACCTGATAAACAGGGACTGATAACAGCTGCGATGATTCCTTTCTGTTAACCTCCTTGCTCTGATGTACACACACCTGGTTATGTAGATGTGAGATATCCTTCAAGCTAGCTGTTGCTTACTATCACTTTTCTCAGTCTCCAGTTATGAACAGGAGTTGAAGTTTTGCTCTGACATTCCACAGTGGTTCTCCATCCCTGAGATGATATCTCATGATTAAATGAAATTCTGGCAAAGAATAGCAAAGTGCTTCACAGCTATCCTCCTACAACGAGTACCTTTATGTCTTCATATACCTGTGTAGAAGTAATCTATGCAAATTTTTTCTAAAAATAAGTTACTTTATATACACAAAATGATGCAAGTATAATTGTCCTTTCCAGGCTACATTCCAAAACCCATTTTAAACTTGGAAAAACTATTAAAGTGCGATAGCTGGAAAAAAACTCTTAATTTTTTACTTAGTAATAAATGCTCGAAAGGACTGCAACATTTTATAAGGTCATATATAACACCAGTTACAGCACTACGGTAATTTATTATTCAGCTTCTGCAACAAATATAAATCCTTGAAATGCACATGGTTAAAATGCAGTTTAATTCTTATTATCTGTTGGCTTTGACTCAAAGTTCCTGCTGTGCGTTATAATGTTCAGACGGTGCGTATTTCCTGCGACTCTTTAATTAAACCTGCACCGTGAGGCTTTGCCTCTGGCTATTGGTGACACTCGCTGGCAGCTGTGTTTACAGAGATGCCACCTACCAGCCCTGAGCTCCGTCCCAGCCTCGAGCCTGAGCTCTGACCCCCAGTGAGCTGTGCCCTACTGGCACTTCCCAGGCTGAGGCCGACCGCTCCCCTGGGCAGACATTCAGTCTCTGCTATGGCATAGTTGAGGTTCCTGTCAAAAACACGGCAATCAGGAGACTGAGAAAATAAAACTCCTTTCCTTAAAAAAATAAATAAATAATTGGGAGGGGAAGGGATATATTGATAATTATGACCAGGAGCCTGAAGCACACATGCTTCAACTGCATGAAGTTTAACAAGGCCAAGTGCCGGGTCCTGCACCTGGGGCGCAATAACCCCAAGCAGAGCTACAGGCTGGGAGAGGAATGGTTGGAAAGCTGCCAGGCAGAGAAGGACCTGGGAGTGATGGTGGACAGTCGGCTGAATATGAGCCAGCAGTGTGCTCAGGTGGCCAAGAAGGCCAACGGCATCCTGGCTTGTATTAGGAACAGCGTGACCAGCAGGGCTAGGGAGGTGATCGTCCCCCTGTACTCAGCTCTGGTGAGGCCGCACCTCGAGTACTGTGTTCAGTTTTGGGCCCCTCGCTACAAGAAGGACATCGAGGTGCTTGAGCGGGTGCAGAGAAGGGCGACGAAGCTGGTGAGGGGCCTGGAGAACAAGTCCTACGAGGAGCGGCTGAGGGAGCTGGGCTTGTTCAGCCTGGAGAAGAGGAGGCTCAGGGGTGACCTTATTGCTCTTTACAGATACCTTAAAGGAGGCTGTAGAGAGGTGGGGGTTGGCCTGTTCTCCCACGTGCCTGGTGACAGGACGAGGGGGAATGGGCTTAAGTTGAGCCAGGGGAGTTTTAGGCTAGATGTTAGGAAGAACTTCTTTACAGAAAGGGTTGTGAGGCATTGGAACAGGCTGCCCAGGGAAGTGGTGGAGTCACCATCCTTGGAAGTCTTCAAAAGACGTTTAGATGTAGAGCTTAGGGATATGGTTTAGTGGAGGGCTGTTAGCGTTAGGTTGGAGGTTGGACTCGATGACCTTGAGGTCTCTTCCAACCTAGAAAATTCTGTGATTCTGTGATTCTGTGCTATTTCTCTGTTAACTGGATGCATGCCTACCATGTTCCCAAGGCTGGACTGGAAGGGCTCTCCGAAATTTGCATGCCCTCATGACCGCCACTGCTCACGAACCCCCCTGGTCTGCCACAGGGAGAAAGACTGAGCCTCTGGGACTTCTCTGGCATGTGCACGTGAGAAAAAAATCCTCAAATCTCTAAAAGATGTAACTGGCAGGAGCAGCTTTTCCTACTCAGCTCTACAGATCTCAACCAAGAGGAGCCTGCCTACACGGGTGAAGGCAGTTCAGCATCTTCAGAAACCTCCCGGCCCTTCTGTGCCCAGCAGCTGCTCTCCCGTGCCTGTGACCGGCCTCATGGGTCCTGCCCCCCCCGCAGGGCGCGCCGAGGCAGGCGCTCTGAGTGCAGCTCCTGCCCCGTGCCGACTCGAAGTGCGTGCATCTCTGAAATTCATTCCCTTTCAGCATTAATGCTGATAAATAATTAATCCAAATGCCTATTAAGGCAGCAAAAGCCATTTCACTGGAATCATAAGCAAGTGTTTTTGCAGCAAGGGCCAGAGCCAGGGAGCCACCCAGGTGACATCTTCAGTTTGAAGCACACCAAGGCAGCTGCCCAGCCTGCACGCCTGAGCGAGGGCTGTTACCCAGCTCTGCCAGGTCTTTTCCCGTGTGGAAACACACGGTTATTGAAGACTTTAAACTATCTACTAAAAACAACAGTTTTGTAACTTACAAGACAAGCTGCAGGCCTAATTTCAGCCCAAGTCCTATAATTTTGAATCTGAATAGAAAAATACTGCATTCTCCAAGAAAATAGCAGGCACAGAACTTAGCCCTCACCGTACTGCTTCAGACTTCACAATACTTAGGTTTTCAGGCACGTACCATATCACAAAGACAGACAATAATAGAAATAAGGACATCAGGAAGGTGTTCCAGCGCAGCCAGCATTTTGTTATCTGTAAGGAACAAAATATGCTGCCACAGAGGGAAGACAAACATTAAGCAAAAGAAATCGCAGTTTAAAAAAACCCTCAGATAATGGAAAACACCAAGCTAAAAGTTAAAGCCAAATAAAGAATATGAAACCGAGGAGACAAAGCACGGGTGGTCACAGCCATGACATTTACGTTGGGAGACAAGAAGGGAGGGCGGGCAGGGCTAAAGGGAGAGGACAAGGACACCAGTGAAACAGTCTTACAGGAAAAGAGCATCCACACCAGATAGCAATCCTCCCTCTTTGTTGACCCTGTAGAGTGTGCTCACCACACTGGTGATGCTCGGACTTGGGCTCCTCTCACCTGCCCTAAGCCCACCCCAGGGCAGCCAAGGGATGGCATTCCCCAGCTGGTGCCAGTATTTGGTGTCTGAGTTTGGTGCTGCTCCCAGCAGCAAGGCTCGGCTGGCGGCTTTGGGAGCATCTTCACAGAAATGGGGCTTTTGAAAACACACACCCTAATCCTGGAGCCGAACGGATTTGCTCAATATGTGGGAGTCTGGTTTGGAAAGTCACTCAAGCTAAAACAGAGCAAGAATTCACCTTGGACCGACAATTCTTGATTAACTTCCTCTGCTGGCACGCCTAGCGTAAACGGGATGCTATTCCAACATCTCCCAGCTCCCTCTGGAGTAAATGCAACGTGAAGCCAGGTTCTCATGATTTAATGGCATAACCTTCAGAGTGAATTTTCACACAGTGGTCAGAACTGCCAGGGGCCCAAGGAACATTCCCGATAGTGTCACTGTGTGTGTGAAAGTAAAGCCCAGCAGCTCATTAATAACTTCTTGTACAGCGCAGTAAAGGAACAGCTTCCAAAGGGGCATGCGCACCTTGATCTGCTCCACACACAGGATTTTTATTTTTTTTTAAAGCTGGAACCAACATTTATGAAAACTATTGCTGGGACAAGGCGAAGCAGCAGGAAGTTTACGTGAAGATTTCCGTACATAGTCTAAGCACAGACAGAATTAACGAGTGCCTGGAGCATGAAGGAGGTCTCTGCCCCCCCCGAGCTAGCTCTGCAGAAGTGACCAGTGCTTCGGAGTGATGGCAGGGACGTGCAGGCCAGGAGGCAGCCTCCCACCTCCCCATGTAACCAACACCAGGCACGCACTGAGCTCCCTGCTTCCCTCAGAGACCGGGCCCAGCTGCTGAGTGCCCTGCAGCAGCTCGGTGCTGCTGTCGCTGCGGCCAGGCCAGACAGCGAGCGTGGGTGGGAGCGCCTCGATGGTAGCGCTCGGCCAGCGGCAGATGTTGCTCCAAACAAGAGCTTCCTTTGAGTTTAGGTTTCTCTGAAGTTTTCAGACTCTCAAAGCCACCCTTTATAAACAGGCCAGTCTGCCTCGGCTCAGCGGGAGCGTGACCGTGGATAAATAAACCATCGTCCCTAAACCTGCAACCCCCCAGCCTGAGGGCTGGGCAACTCCTCCTCTGTGGCACAACCTAGAAAAATCTATCGGGTACCTTTTAACTAAACCCCACCATGATGAAATAAGTTAATTTCTTATTAACAGCCAAGCGATACACATGCAAAAACCTCCTCACAGAACCAACTCACAGCGGGTAACAGCACTTGCACTGGGCCAGCGCTTTTTGGGCCAGGCTAATGAACCGAGGGGAGTGAAATTCCATGACTTACACCTCGTGCCTGGCAAAAAGGGAGTCCTGCACAGGGTGACACAAACGAGGCCAGGGCAGGGTGGGTTCCAACTTCTGTTCGTCATCAGGATCTAAAAATTGAGATCAAAATCCCACGGGTTTTATGTCTCTGTGTCAGTTTTAAAAGGTAGGACTACAAAGAATACAGTTATGTGCTCAAACTAGAGAATAAATGAGTAAGGAAAGTATGTCAGTCATCAGTTTGATACCTAAAAAAGGCAACGACCTCCATTTACCCCAGGTCTGAACCACCCCATGTCGGTGTTTGCACAGTCAGAGGCACAGGGAGCAGACCTGCACCAAGGTTACCACGAGCCGATCTGGCACTTGCTGATAAAGTGTCATTGATTTGTTATTTAAATTATCTTATGATTTTCTTCTTTTTTATTTTGGCCATCGTAAGCCACTCTGTGCAGCTATGAAGCATCGTGACAGAAGTGCCAACAAAAGCCCCAAACTCAGCCCCCAGACAGGAGCTCTGGAAGCGGTGAGCGCACTGTGTGCATCCTGCCTACCGCCCAACGCCGCCGCGGGAAGGCCACAGCCAAATTAGCATCTAGGTAATAATTCATAACTAATTAACTTAGTGTCATTTTATAGGCACTAAGTGCTTGCTCTTCTAGTATCATGATCTTATTATTAGAGTTTATTAACATTGTTGTGTTTGCTGGCTAAAACCTCCAGCATTAGAAGACTCATCACAAACAATTACAGGAGGCAGGTAACATTTGTGCATAGGAGAAAGTACAGTTAAATGTCAAAAAACACAGAAACAAAGGAAAAATAATAATTAAAAAAAAATCTTCCTGGTTCCTGGGAAGCCATGGAATAATCTGTATAATTGTAAAAAATACTGCACAGAAACAGTCCTGCAGCAAGTAGCAGGGAGCCCACTTCACTGATGGGCTTGTGTCCTCCCGTCCGGTCCCTGCTGCCTATGGAGATGGGGTCCCTTGGGGGTCCCACCTCCTGGGTACACCCTACCTGTGTCCCAAAAAGAAGCAAGCCTTGGGGGCCTGCTTTACTCCTGGTCTCCTCCAAGGAAGGACAGGAGCGCTGCCTTTGGGTGATGGGCTACGCAGCGAGCAGGCACGGCACAGCTCTGAGATGTGGCCATCTCCCACCCTCGGCATTTCACAGCGTGACAGATTTCCCTCATCCCGTTCAGAAGCCGTCAGCTCTGTCCACGCACACAGTATAAGGAGCTCAGGCGATAATGCCAGGTCTGGCTTCAGCTCGGGAAGGCAAGCCCCAAATTCGGGGCGCCTTGTGCCACGGCAGGGAAGCGCTCCATCAGCGGGAGGGCCAGCTAAGCCACGATGTTCCTGCTGGTATTAACAGAGGTTTGGACCAGCAAGCCCCAGACTTGGTGTCTCGTTACTGAAGAGCAAATATAGGGAGTATTTTGAGTAATCAAAGGTTATAAGCTTATGCCCCAATTTGCCAGGGAAAAGCGTTTTCTGACAAAAATCCCACCACTTCCAGGGATGCTCAGCTAGGCTGTGACAACTGACTGTGCCACTCACCAGCCCCCTGCCTCAACAGCATCATCAACTGAGGCAATAAACACTGCTGGAAGTCAGACCACCACCTAGCTGTTGTCTCCATGATCTTGCCTTGGCTTCGGCACTGCAACCTACCCCATCGCAGTCCTTCTTGTGGCCAGAGGGCACCTCTGTACCCCCAGGGGCTGACCAGCCACTAACAGGCCTTTATTGCCAGCCCATGGCCCCGTGAAACCCTCTGCAATCAAGACCAGCAAATTCTGAAAATGAGGCAAAATTACAGCAATTGGGAAGTTTTGCCAAGGAGGCTGCAAAAGGAAGGTTACTGTGAAAAACTACACGAGGTGTCTGCAGCAGCCTGGGCATACAAGCAAAATAACCTTGCTCACACTTAGTCCTACTTAAATAATCAAGAGCAGCAGGTTTAGAAGTAGGTTCTCCACGTACTGTGGTCTCCACTACTTGAAGAATTGGTTAATTATGAAAAGAAAAAATCACCCATGTGTTACATAAAAGTGGACGTAGCCACTTCAAAGTTGCCCTACCTACAACATTTTTAAGTGGATTTGGAAACGCTGCATGTAAAACACAGCTGTGAATGTCTATATTTATCCAATTATTATCTATTATTAAGAGATTATTTGTGCATATTGTGGTTGTTCTTACTTTCTGTGCTGTGTTTCACTACCCTAAAAATGTAATTATTACTTTAAACCACTTTGCTACACAACAGCTATTAATGCCATGCAGGTCTAATCCCAGAGTAACCAGAGGAAGAAAAAATTGCAGGAAAAAAAAATAATAATAAAAAAATCACAAAGGCCTTCTCAGCTCCATTTACCTATAGCTGTTACAGAAAATGAAACAAAATAGGAACAGGGCTTGTGTTAGGGCACTGTTTCAAGCAAATCACAAAGCAGAAAGCACCAAGAAGGCAGCGTGCAGGGCGCTGCACAAGCAGTAACACCAGCCAGTGGTGTCCACACGTGTCTTGTTGGCTTCTCACCAAACACAAGGAGCCAGCTCCTCTGCAGCATGAGCTGCGCTGCTCCATGTACACCAGGAAAGCCCCAGAATCGCTCAACAGGGGACCCAGGCTGTTGTATGAAGAAGACATCCAGAGATAAAAACATACCTTAAAGTACTGCGAAGGAATTTTATTTCAAGGTGAGAAATGCAGGGCTGATGCACGGCAGCACTCGAGGAGAAGCCTCCCTGAACCAGCAACGCTCGCCTGGGAAAGGACCTTGAATTGCTCCTGCCTTGCTGCTCGGACATGGAGGGATGCACAGGAGAACGGAACAGCTGTGAGCATCTTAGCAGCCCCTCAGTTTTTAGCCACTGTGTTCCTGGGCTTATCCTTGCCCAGATCAGTGCATCTGATTATTAGGCACTGCCAGCTCAGTGATGTGATTGCACCAGGGGTTTCTGTAGGGAGCGCACTGTGAGGATTTCAGTGGTAAGCCCATGCAAATCCACTTGTATTTTCATGTTTCTCTGCAGGCAGCAGAACATGCTGCTCCCTCTTTACTTGGACAGAAGAATGAGAAATCCTCGATTAAAGCGAGCACAGTCACTGCAAGAAACTGCCAAGTTTTTGCCAGGGGCCATGTACCCACAGGCATTTCGGCACCTTACTCACTTCAGAGCCGTATGAAATTGCTTGCTGGGCACTTGCAAGAAGTGCCTGGAGTTTGTTGCTGCTGTTCAAAGCGGCCACTTCATTGTGAAGTGCAACACCCACAAACAAGTGGCACGCTGTGAACCTTCCCTTCTGAGTCGTTTATTGAACTAAGCCAGAAAACTTGAGAGAGAAGAATTATGGGATAATAAATAGCTTTTAATACAACAACATTTTTTCCTTACACAAGGCTCTCCAGGACAGGAGATTTTTTGCTCTTAAAAGAGCTACCTCTTAAAAATAAATAAATAAATAAACAAAATGCAGTGTTAGGCAGGACAGTAACCAGCAGCCTTCTCCCCCAGCCCCTCTGAGGGCACTACTGTTAAACACACATTTTGTCTGGGGGTGCCCAGTGCCTGAGCTGCCCTCCCCAGAGGCAAGAGGCTGACCCCACAAGCCCAACGTGCCTGTAAGCACAGAAGGGATTAAAAAAGGAACCTGGTTTTGCCATTTCACGGCATGTGTATTGCTGCACGTCTTCAGCCATCAACATCTACTGCAGCACCTGTATTCAGGGGAAGAAGTCTTCAAAGCATCCTACACACGGATCCTATGCCAAGCTGCCATCCTCTCCTGCGCCCCCTGACCCTCCCCAGCTAAGGTCATTCTCCAAGTGCAACCCTCCTGGCTTTGCTTCCCCAGGCACAGCATGTTTGTTACACGCAGTGCCCACCTTTGGATTCCAGCTTACTTGGGGAACCTTGGGATTTCACATTTTGGCAGAGCTGGCGAACGGCGCACATTGCTTTCAGCAAGGCGAGAAGCCAGCAGCTCCCCTCGCTACGAGCTGGCCAGGTGAGATCGCTCTCTGGAAACCACAATTTGAATACCCCCTGTATTTGAATACAATACTTTGCTGCATCTCTAAAAGACAGAAGTAAGGAAACTATGCAAAAACTGAGTTTACAGACACTGTTTTATCCTTGAAGAAATATCAAAGAAAAACGCTTGCTCAGCTCTCAAGTGATTTTTGCCCTGCTCACTCGCACACCTCTACAGGGGGATGCACAGACACCTACCTGTTGGGTGAGCAGGCTGCGAGAGCACCCCTCCTCTCTTTCAGATCACCTGCAGCCATACTTGCAAAATACCCAACAGTTGTACAGCTGAGCAGAAAACTAGGGAAAAAAGTGGAAATGATGAAAAATTCATGAGAAGACCTCCGGAACACTGTCCCCTTTGAACACACAGCATGGGCTGCAAATGCCAACACTGCAAACACCAGCCAAACGCGAGCCGAGGCAGGAAACCCGCGGGCAGTGGAGACAAACTGTAACGAGCTGATTCATCCCAGCCCCGTGCAGGAAACCACCAGAGCAGAGAAACTGCTCGGCAGCCCTCCCAGCACGCCGCACAAACAGCGCTGCGCTCCTCTCCTGTCTGTCCCCTAGAAAAGGAAGAGAATAAAACATGTGGAGATACTTCTGCAAACGTGGGGATTCTTTGCTAACCGCATGGTTACATCCTGTTCGAGTCGGCAGAACAGGGAGGCTGCTGAGGTTATTTTTCACACAACGCTTTCACAGCAAATCCAACAGACACTTGCAGCTAAGGCCGAACCCTGAACTGCTGGCTTGGGGGTACGGACTGAAAACAACACACGCTGCTCATCTGATCACATCAGCTGATCTTAAAGATACTGCTAGAAACCAAAATCGTGCTTTGACTTCCATCAAGGACACCCAGATTTGCTTTCATCTCACTGAGAGAGGCAGAGTCCATCCCCTCTGCATCCCGAGGGCACTGCGGGGTCCCAGCGCGCAGCCTGGAGCCCAGGGGCACGAGCTCATCACAGGACGCTGGTATCTGCTCCCCTCATCCATCTCAAGGGCAGAAGTGTGCAGCTTTCTACAGAAAGTGGATTCAGCAGTGGACGTAGCTTCCAGTGACAGCCGTTTCTGGAGCCGCCTGGCAGTGGTGCCCACAGCCTCGGCCCTGAGGCCGGGCAGCAGCAGGACACGGCGTGCTGGGGCTGTAACCTGCTGCAGCTGCTGTCCTCCCTCTTGTTTCCTCCTCCAAGTGTGAAATTCCCTTCTCTCACTTACGTGTGCACCCCACGGCACTGCTTTCACTGGCACAAACGCCCGTCCTTACAGCACTTCGAGTCAGTCATAAACCAGCCTGATGGTTACTGCGCATTGCCAGCTGTGCATCACGCACAGGTTTGTGCTTCAGGACGTGCTCTGTGCTCGGGTACCACTTTATAATTGCACCGTGTCATCCTTCCTTGCCAGTTTTACTCAAAGGCCCGGCTCCAATGTGAGGTCCATAGAAGATGTAACAGGCTTGCTGCAACAAATACAAAACAGGTAGAAGTTTTCCTCAAGGGAAAGCCGTCAGAAGACAAGGATAGAAATACTTGTGCAGTCATCACGGGACGCTGGAAGGAGAGGTTCCAAATAAACACTCGTCTTCAGTATGCAAGCACCACTGCCTCTGCTGTCTCCCAAAGATCAGCAAGAATGGAAATCAATGATGCTGCCTTGTCAGAAAGCACATCACAGGGACTCTGTGAAATCCCTTCTGTCCCTTTGACCTTCTCATGCCAGGCATCTCCAGAGATTCAATGCCATTCATTGTGTTGTCTACACAGGAAGCCTGCAGCACAGTGTTATTGCAGAGTAACACACGCAGCTGGGATCCTAACACTCACAAGGAAGCTGAGGATGCAAGAAACAACAATCCAATGAACGGATGCTGGCTCTGCCTTGAGGACTGTATCCCCTCTTCTAATAAACAAGATCACTCTGCTGCTGTCCAGCTGCAAACCAAGGCCTTCCCCACCTCACCATCAGCTCATACTGTTTTCTGTAGAGACTCTGGTTCTCTTCCTGCCCAGGCACTCCTGTTGGGAACTACAGCTGCTGCTGTCACGGTCCCAGCCTCCCCAAGGCAGCAGCATGTCTCTTTTTGTCTCTTGCAAGAAGTGGGGGGAATGGTGCTAACTAACCTGAGTATCCAAACTTGTTACGGACTACAAGGTTGAATCTACAAAAGAAGCAGACGAAGAGCCATTACTCTGGAATAGAAGAAAAGAAGGCATTCTGAGGCATTACTGGTCTGAAGTGGCGATGTCAGGAACATGCTTGAACGAGGATGACAGAGGTTTCTTTCACAGAGGTCCTCCGTTTCCAGACATCCGACCATCACACAGGAATTTCAGGATCTCTGCAATATTTTGGTGAACGAGGAAGCTGCACTAACTGGCACAGATCAGAGCTTGTTAGCTACAGAACAACTCAAAGCCACACACAGGCTCTTGCAGCTTTGATTTAATCCCTTGTTTTGTTTCTTTATTAGCTTACAATTGATTGGTGCTCCTCTACCTTAAGGTGTAGAGAGATCAACTCTCTCAGAAAGTTTTACTTGATAATGGTAAAACTTTTGATCTTGGCAAAAACCTTTTCCTCCCAACAGCAGCAGTTACACTGCTGTTTTGTTTCCCATTAAAATGCCATCCTGATGAAAGTCTCACCCCAGCTCTGCACGTAATACCCAAGCACAACGTGCATTTACTGTAGTCTAGCATCTTCTTTGGTGTCAAAATCTGAGCCCTTAACTTGGCTCAGCCAAAGGAGTCAAACCTTGTTAAAGAGCTTCTAAACACAAAAGCACAAAACTTGTCTATTTAGCCAGTTAATTAAGAGGTTAGAAAGAGATAACATCCCTACAGGAGACTCAATCATTAGTGTTCTGGGATTAGTACTCAAACAAAATCTTTAACGGGAACATCTTGTAAAGTAAAATGGACGTTTAAAATCTCAGTCCTGCTGGTCCAAGGTATTACTGCAAGGTCTCGCTTTCTACAGCATCCTGCTTAATTGGAATGCCTAACAAAGTGGAACAAGGTCAATGATGCTCTCTCTTTAATCTATCACATCTGTCGAAATTAGACAGCTTTAGTTTAGCAGAGTAAATTCTCAACTGTCAGATTATCAGGCTCCTGAGACTAATTTTGGGTTTTAATATCCCCTGATACTCAGGTCGTTGTGATTCTCTCATTGCCTAAGTCACAGAATAGAATGGGGAAAAAATCTGGCTTTCCTCCAAGAAAGTATATGTTCTCTTTTACTTTTATTTGTACCTATAAAGCTGCTCTCGGTTTAATATTCACTGTACATACACAAATGAAGAAACAAGCTATCAGCCCAGAAAAGAAACTCAAGGAAGAAACAGGCTTTGAAAGCCTCTGTACACCGTTCCTCCATGTAACACGGGATGGGCCAGGCAGCACAAATCGTTCCCAGCTGAGAAAAGTCCGTAATCACAGCTGTCATATCTCTAACTTACATTTAATCTTTCATCGATGTGTTCTAACACGAGGGTACCATTATTTTACACGTGCAGTGGATATGATCTGACAACTGGCCAAACGGTATCAAGATCAGGAGACTCAGAAACCTCAGCAAAATCCAAATATCGTGTTATCAGCTAAGCTCGGAGAAAAGTCATCTGAAGGTGAGAGAAGAGGTGAGAGAATCTCGTCTTTGGATGGCTTTACATTTGTAAAGATAAATGATGTCAGCACTCCCAGCCCTCCTCTTACAGACATAGCAGGGATAAACTCATTCATTCTGCAGCTGGCCTCTGAGCGGTGCTGGTTGGGTCATAGCACTGCTCCGCATTGTCCCGCTCGCATTGGTATCATAGCAGGAAGATCACAATACCAGCAGGTGCATATGGCAGATAGAATACAAAATGTGCTTAAATAGTAAGAGCAAAATACTACTTTAACAAAGAACGGCCCAGCTGCACAGACTCCCCTTTGGGAGATCATCTGGATTTTCTCAGTTGCTGCCAATTTGATTGCAGACAAAAGCTCTTTCAGCATGCACTGCTCATTTCCAAATGGTGTTATTTCTATAAGAGGAAGCAGCTACTGTATATATAAAACATCCTGGAAAGAGCAGGAGATTCATGTAACAGATAAGGCTTCAGACTATTTACAAGCCAGAAAGACAGAGTCCAATGTTTGCTGAAGAGATTTCTTTTGAAAATTACTAATTTCAAAAGCCTTGAAAAAGAAAATTGTAAACAAAAGCCAGGTTTTGAATAACATTACTTCACCACGTGGAACACGGTGCATCAGCAGCAGCCCGTTAAACTGCGATGCTACAAGTTCGTCCTGTTCATTTTCCTCCTCCTAATTTTGTCTGTTGTTCTTATTAACTTGTACCAATTTCTGTTATACACAACCACAAAGGGACTTACCTCCCCCCGTGATATGAGTCTACATCACTCATACATGACGTGCTGCTCTGAATTATCTCAGAAAAAGTAAAAGTATGAGCAATGTGGCTTTTATGGGCAAAAACAGGAACAAAGCAGGTACGTATTTTTCTTTTGCACATCCGTGATAGACGCTTCAAAAAGGTCTTTGCTTTTACAGAAAAAATACTCCATCACACAGCCGAATTCATACACATTTCAGAACCACGAAGTGCGTCAGACACTTACTTCTGTAACACAACAGAACTTACAAATGAAGCTTAAACAAGTGCACGAGCATGGACTGGTACCCAAGAGCCTCCTCCGGCAGCCTAGCACACCCCCAGGCACTCCCTGCCCCACTCAGCAGCATTGCAGCAGGCTGCAGCATGCCCAGTTTGAAGCCAACGAAGATCACCTCCATGAGGATGTGGCACCAAGTTCCACTGTTACTATAAAGTAGATTTCAGCTGAAGAACTCTCCTTACAGCGCTATAGGTACTCTGTGAGATTCCGGCTGCTTTGCCTGCTCTCCCACGTTGACAGGCCCTGCTAGTTACAGCCCATGCAGTGAAACAAAGAACATGAGGAGTGTGCTGATTCAAGCAGATGAACACTGAACGCAAATCACCATTATTAATTCATGCATTCCCTCACATGTGAAACACTGTAAACCCTTCAAGGCAGGCATTCACTTCAATCTATTGAACGTGTATTTTTCTTTTCTTGCATTGCCACAAAGAACAATGCAGCTTTACTACTTTCCAGTACTTGTGATTGAAAAATGGATAGGTGAGTACTAGTTTTTTCTTAAGCTGTGAGGAATTGAAAAAAGTATCAGGCAATTTATTAATTATGACAAAAATATTTTCATAATACTGGCATGGGTTGGTAGTGTTTGATAGAAAACTGTTCCTCAAAGCGTAGGAACTGAGCAGGTGGAGTGAAATACAAGCAAAACAGATCCATTAGCCAAAATGAAAGTTGTAAAACAAAATAATTCAAGGCAAAGCAGATGACTCAGCCCAAAAGCGGATGACAAGCGTGGCTGGAAGCCCTGCCCAGCACCGCCGCGCACCCACCACAACACCCGGCTGTGTGCCACCCCCAGCTGCACTGCCGCTTCGGTAACACCACCGGGTAGGGCACAGTGAGGAAACGGCAAGCCGCATGTTGCACGGCGAGTGGCTGAGTGCTAAGGGCGAGGTGACGAGGACCACAGCCCTCGCCTGGCAGCCCGGCCTTGCTGCTAGGGCCGCAGCCACTCACCAGCCCCTGCTGGCTGCCGCAGAGAGCTGATGAGGGAGCCGGGTGCTCCCTGCGCAAGGTGCCAGGCTCGGGCAGCAGTTACCTGTCCTCCTGGGCTCCTTCAGCCCCAGCTCTGCTTTTAGTTTGCTTCGTGAAACACACAAGGCACTGGGTGGCACGGCTCCCCCAGGTAAACCCAGGAGGGCTGCAGATCTCCCAGCCTCTGTGCCTAGGGGAATGATGCTTGTGGTCTGCAGCTCATCTCCTTCATCCCTCGGGCGTCACCAATGTGGCCCGGCGTGCTGGAGCACCAGCGTGGCCCGCAGTGCCAGGCAGCAGCACCAGAAAGAGGTAAAACAAGGATACTGACACCGAGATGAACAGTTTCATCAAATTTTAGGGCTCAGTCTTTAGTAATCAGGATTCAGCACAGCTCTAGCAGTAGGTACAACCACCTGAAGGTGTCTAGTTAAAAGCAGACAGCTGTGAGAACAAAAGCAACACCAGAAGGGCGTGCTCAGCAGTGCCTCTAACTTTTAGATCCCAGCAGTACAAGCTTTACCATTACAAGAAACCAGGACTAACAGCTTTAAGGTTTATCTATATTCTAATGCGTGCAGTATGACAGGCAATTAACCTTGCTGCAGTTGCAATCCACACATTTCAGAGCCAAGAGCCTAATTATGTGAATTTGCTACTAATAAGCGTACGGGACTTCAGACAGCGTTTCATCACCCGAGACAGAACTCCCTCCCCCCATAAGCATTGGGCAATGGAGGATTAAAGGGCAGACTTCATTTTCAAAATTACTTCTCCCATAATAACGGAGGAAGTTGTTAGTAAGATGAATGAACAAATATACAGCTAATACTGGGAGTAGGTGAAAGTTTTCAGGCTTTTTTTTTCCTGTTCACCAGTAATATCAAAAACAGAGGAAAAAAGATTGCATAGCCTATGTAGCCTATGGTTTGGAAGTGCCCCTTTCGAACACCACCCTACTGCTTCCAAATTCTAAATAACATAGAAATAATGAGTGGGTGAGTTGCAGAAATCATGGTTCAGCACGGTTATGCACTGGGCTTGTTAAAGCCAAACCTGCAGGTTGGACACCGAATCCGTTTTCTACTGAATTAAAATAACAGTAATAATTGAAATAAACCCAGCAAAAAAGTAAAATGCATGCTCTCCCCTCGCTGTAGGGACCAGTGCCTCCCAACCTGCAGCTGCCACTTGGGATGACCCTGTTAAAGGCAGCCCCAGCCCCAGCCGCTCGCTTCCTGCCCGGGGCACAGCAGCGTGCAGAGATGGCCCTGCGCTGGCGCTGCCTGCCAGGCAGGAAGTTATCTCACCCCTTGGACCCAGCAGAGCAGAGGATTTGAGAGCTGCAGTGGTTGCTAAGATGACACCATTCACTGCAGACAAAGAGGCTTCGTTCTAGCTGCTGACAGGGGAGGGGGGCGTTAAGATAAATGCATTTGGGGGGATAATGTCCTGCAATGCCATTGTACAGCAGGAGCTGGAAAAGGACACTTATTCCAAAACAATCAGCTCCTTTCACTAACATGTAGTGCATTTTGCCTGTACTATACTTGTGGGTGCTCTGCTCCCAAGAAGTTAGAAATCAGCATCAAAGGCTACGTACACTGAGTATTTGCTAACTCCGTGAGAGATCCCCAGCCTACCTGCAAGGCTGGTAAGAGCACAGCTGCATGCCGAAGCAGACCCGTCGGTTTTTACTTTCTGGCTCTCTCTCAGCACAGAAGCATTATTGTACAAAGCCTGCTGCTTGTTGGGAAAAAACAGCAATGTGGAGATGTCATAAAATATTTTCTAAAAGAATCAGACTCCAAGAGCAAAGATCAGATTTTCCAGAAACGACAGCGATGAACAAAGTCACAAAAAAATCAGGCTGAAATTGTTCTGTTACACAGCACACTGCCTCCAACCACAGCCCACCTCAGCACAGGCTCCTGCTGGCTCAGAGCAGGCAGGACCATGGCACCTGCAGCAGGAAGAGATCAGCACCCTGAGCACAGAGCAGCACAAGGACGAGTTGGGTAAAGCAATGCTGCACCTGCAGCAGGGCACGGCAGGACGTCACTGCAGGGACGTGAAAAACCCATTGATTGCTCGTCTTTCCATACAGGTAAATATTGAATTGCTGGGGCTATGACTGATTACCACACTGAAACAGCAACAGAAGGGTCATCAGGTCAAAACAAGAGAAGAGCAGTACCTGAGGAGCATGGTTACAGCTCATGATAAATACTGACACTCCTTTATAGTAGCTATCCCAGCTTAAGTAGGTTCCGATACCCTATCGGTGCTCGAGTCCCGGGCAGTCTGTGTTATCAGTTAATAGGTTATGACTGCAGTAAACTAAGCAAGAAGAGAAAAAAATGCATCAAGGTAACAAGCTCCCTCACCCACTCTGGAAATGTCTGATTTGCAACGTTTACAAGATGTTTTGGGGTTTGGAACTAGATGATCTCTGAGGTCCCTTCTCACCCTAGCCATTCTCTGACTCTTTTTCCAAAGTTTCTGCCTCTCTGCTTCACCCAACTCAGCTGCTCGCGTTGATACCTAACAGCTGGTAATGAAAGCCTGCGTCAGGGAGCAACGTTCCCCTTTCTTATCACTTGTCTAAGTCTGTGGAAAGAACCGCAACACAACTGACATCATTCTGTCCAAGTTTTGCTTGGCCTGTCCCAGTGAACCTTGCCCCACCTCAGCAGCCAGCCGCCGTCTCGCAAGAGCTGCTGCAGCCAGACCCTGGGGACTGCAGCAACCATCCCACCCGAAATGTCAGGGTGCTGCTTCCCAATGCTACGAGCTGCTGGTGGCTAGTGCTGGTGAAGAAGAAGCTGTCACTGGAGTGTAAATGCTACAACACTGCTGTGTGCATGGCCCAACTCGGGCATGTTGGGAGGTGATTGGGGCCAGAGCAGATTTCCCACTGGAAGGTGACACCGTGTACAGCGGCACGGGCCTCGGCTCCGGTTACCCTAAGTTATGCAAGGTGCAGAATCTTGTGCAGGAGAGATCTGCTTTCAGACACTGCAGCCTTCCCGAAATCAAAGTGTGGGAAGAGTCAGAGGAACTGGGGTACAGACCAATAAACCAAATACTCCAAGGTCATGTCGGAAATAGGACAGAAATCCCCAAGTCGCTGTCTAGGACCATAACCACACGATAAGCTTCTCTCCCACGCCACAGAAAAATGTTTTCCTAGCGCTGGTTCAAGAGACATGGGGTTTGATAACCCAATCCATGCCTCAACCTACTCACACGCATTTTTGGTGGTGGGCCAAGGCTGCCTCCAGGCAGGCAGACGCTGCCGTGCCCTCCGCTCGCCGCCCCCGCCATACCACTGGGCTGGACGCTTTCGTTTCCTGCATGGCAGACAGCAGAAAAGCTTTTTTGCCCAATGCGCTGGTTTTCACTCTGTTTACAAGGGCCTTGTCGCTTCTCACCATCCCCAGAGACAGCAGTGTCCTGCGAGTGGCTCTGGCAGCCCAGGCAGCAGTGATGGTGGGGAAGGTGCCTAAGCCCAAAACCACAACGCTCCTGCTCCAGCAGTGCGACGCACATGAAGCAGCCCAAAAGGCTCTTCATTTTATTGTTTCATTTGTTCACATGTTATTTTACAGCTCAATCGGTCCCTTCAGCAGTTCAGGACAAGCACGACACTCGGGATGGACAGTGAGGCCACGGGGAGAAGCCCCAAAGCAGGACCCAGCAGCTGGGGATGAGGCAGGGGGACAAGGAGCAGAACAACTGCTGGCACCACCCAGCGCCCCTTGCCGTGCCACCAGGGTTTCAGACTAAGTCACAAAACATCCTAAAAGTGACACATAACGCATCCTCTCCGAGGCAGGGCCACATAGCAGGACCACCGTGTGCAGGCAGCGCTGGTTCTACAAATCGCAGCCCCAGGCTCCAGCCACGCCAGGGCACCGCAGCCTCAGCTCTTCTGCTGACTCATTTTATGGCCCCGCGTTCTGTTAGCCTGCCTGTGGTTTCTACCCTACGCTCAAACTTGGCTCAAAACCTTTGGGTAGTCACAGAAAGTAAGAAGCTGGATTGGAAGAGACGTCCGGGACTGCTGCTTCCCCAGGTTTCTGCCCTTCTCTCTGCTAAGGGGAGGGACAGAAGCCAGGCAGGCGCACAGCTGGCATGAGAGGTGTGACCACCAAGAACAGCATCTTCTGTAGGAAGCATTCAGCATCCTTACTTGTAACCCTCAGATAAAAAAGCAACCCTAACAGCCTCCCCACCCCCCAACAGATTACTTGGGGACAGAGACTTGTGGCAGCCCCAGCTTGGACCAGAGCAATCCTGAGATCACCCCACTCGCATCCTCCCAGGACAAGGCACGGAGGTCAGGGCAGTAGCATCACCAACCTGCTCAGACACTTTGAGGAGCAGGGCTCGAGCACCAGGATGTCACCTAGAGACAAAGGAGTCAAAACTTGAGAATGGGATTGTGGATCTGCTTTTTGCCGCCTTCAAGAGCAGCACCAGAGCCAGCAAGCAGTGACTCAGGGAGAAGGGTGAGCACCACCCGGGTGGTCTGTAAGCCTGGATTTTTTTTTAATTTTTTTATTTTTTTTTTACCATTCCTCCCCCCCCCAGTAACCTTCAACAAGCTCCCTGAGATTGTTTGCATAAAGAGGAAAAGCCACAAAGGCCACGCTGGCAGTAATGTACCCAGAGCCTCTGCAACACACACCTAACTGCTCTGCAAAGGATCTTTCCAAGCAAATACACCAATTCCATAAACATCTCAGCTTGTAATCATAGGCCACCTCAATCCTCATTTATTATTTCTGTTGGACACCTTAATGCACGTCTTGGAGGCTCAAGCACAGGGGTGTAAAAGCTTTTATTTATTTGACTTTTTTTTCCCCCCTCTGCCAGAAGGGAGATAAGAAAAAGGAAAAAGCCCACTAGACATAAGAACAACGATTCAATGAAAGACTCATCTTGAAACACCAGGACTGGAAATTCACGCATTTACCCCACTTTTTTCCACAAGCACTGTTTGACTGACTAATGTATCTCAGGAAGAAGTTAGTGCCTTATCAGCACGGCGATCTTCCTGCCACCCATCGCAGCAGCGGGCTGGAAACCAACACTGAGGACGGGGGGTGCAGCCAGCACCGGGCTGGCCAACAGCAAGCACACAGCTTCCCGTCACACGAGCTATCGGGGCAGAGAAGGGGCAGCCGGCCCTCATGCACTGCAAGCCACAGACCTGAGTTTTTGGATGTGGTGCGTGGCAGCCAGACGCGGTCACGGCACTTCTCAGCAGCCACAGCTTCAGCCCCGGCAGTGCTGGGTGGGGGAGCCCCGGAAAATGGGAGAACCCCAGAGCAAAGCTGAAGCCATCGTGAGGAAGATGCAGGTGGTGCCCGGCGTCCTCTTGCAGGGGGATGTGGCCATACGGGGATGTGCACAACGCCTGGGCATCGGGCTGCTCCAGCCCCAAGTCAATTAGCGCGTTACTGCCCGCAGCTTAACGAGCCTGCTCCTCACAGCAGTGTCAGCCCATGTGGCCCCTGCCAACCCCTACCTCTGACAAACCAAATGTCTGGGTGGCCATGGGGTGAGCCAAATTGGAGAACTGATCCTAACTAACAAACTATTGGGGGAAAATATTTTTAATCAACTTCATTTCCTCATCTAGCTTGCTGCAGAGTGGGCGAGCAGCTCAGGCCAGGACTTCACTGGAACACGACAGAATCTCACGAGCAGCTCCACTCAGTTTTGAAGTGCATGGGGCCCTGCCTGGGTTACAAAGTTTGGATAACCCAAGTCAAGGCAAATAAAAACAGCCCAACAATGAATAATTTCATCATCTCATATTTGAAGCATGGCAAAGGTTCACCCACACCCTGCCACACCATGACAGCTCCTTGTGCCAGAAAGGGCTTCAGATGTTAAGCCTGTGAAAGCAGTACTGGAAAGGTGAAAAAACCTGGGCTGCCAGGTCATTTTGACTCAGGCACAGGGCAGCTGGAAGAAAGGCCAGTATTTTTATGCTTTCTTAACTTGAAGCAAGTCAGCAGAACTTGAGACTGTTTAATAGAGATGTCAGTTCGCAGCTACTTAGTCCTGAGCAGCTTTACACAGATTGCAGATTACTCCCCCTGTGCCGAGCGACTTGCGGCACGCAACGGTGCAGTTGAAAACCAGATGTACCTGACGCCTCTGGATATGGGCTCTGGGTATTTCACCTCCAGAAACAGTTGCAGCCTCTTTCATAGCTGAAGGCTGCAGCAGAAATGGCTCTAACTCTCAGCTGGTACAGTAAACCACGACAGCTCCTTCAACGGCAAGAAGCTGCCCAGGACCGGAGCACAGCACCCGTGCCTTCTGCCCATCGGAGGGCTGTGTGGTCACCAGCAGCTGGGCTGGCCCTAAGAGCTGCCAGCGCCCTGCTCCCCAGCAGCATGAAGCTGCTCCCTCTGGAGCTCTGCAGCAGGCCACAGCCATTCACGGGCCCGAGCTGCAGCAGGGCTCTTGAGCTTCAGGCAGCAGCAGCTCCTCCGCAGCCTGCGATAGCAGCCGGTGCTTGCAAATAGCCCAAAACTCACCAACGCTTCCCTAAAAACCATTACCCCGAGGCAACCCATACCACCTCACCAAGTGCTTTAGCCCCAAACTGAATCTGCTGGGGACTGATCCCCAAAGGATCCCTGGAGGCCCCGTTCTGAACAAATCCCACCTGTAGCCCTGGGGGGTCCAGCTCCCAAAAGCAGCCTGGTGCCAGCCCCACTGCGCAGTCAGCCCCCTGCCTCAGCCAGGCCTAAAACCCCCATCAGGATGCTTTCCCCAGTCCGTACAACGCCTGTCCATGTGCTGCTTCCACTTTCTCAGTGTGTTGGCTGCCCAGGCCACAGGCACTGCCTCCCATGCACAGGCAGGACAGTTCATGTTTTTATTTATTAACTCGGGGCAGGCTTATCTTTCAGCCCTGACACGACACAGGATAGCTGCCCCGACACCACCTCCTCGAATCTGTGCTTAAGAATGATGTCTCGTACCCTTTCGGAGCAAGGGTCAATTGTCCTGCGCTCCTTAATCATTGATGAAGGGCTGGCAGGAGCCACAGCACAGCCGTGCTGCTCAGCTCTCCTCACAGGCTGCACCTCCTGCAGGTCCAGGCCACAGATAAATTCCCACATAAAATGCAAACCTGTAAGACAACGTGCAATGCTAATCTAGCAGAAATAGATAATCTGTCTAAATTTTCCGGACAAGATACCAGAAGAAAATTAAAGCCTGCGCTAAGGAACACGTTACAGAAAAGCATTAAATGGAAACTTCGAGGGGTGCATCCTGGTAGAGCTTGGGTCACGCAGGCAGCGTTTCCATCCTGCTAGCATCATGGGCAGGATCGCTCAAAAAAATAAGATGATGACAGCACATGGCAGGGCACATAGCCCAAGGTCTTTCAGGAGGGAAAGGGAAAAGAAAATAAGAAAAAAAAAGAACTGCCATGGGAAGTCATCTTTGTTAAGAAAATCCAGCTAAAAATCTTGAGGGTAACAGAATGAGGATCAGCAGCTTGTACAGCTTTATAAAGCCTGCCAGACAAATTTAATTGCTTTATTTGTTCTTTGATAGAGTTAAAGACAGCACAGCTAAGAGAAACACAGCCGAGGTCATATTTTTGGAGTTCAGGACAGCATCTGATACCGTGTCTCACTAAATCCTAATTGAGAATTTAATTCAAGAAGACTTGGAAAGGACCAGTGCACAGCCCTGGAATCGGGAACTGGCTGCAGGACTGTAAACAAACGATAATGATAAATGGCATTGTATTGAGCTGAGGGGAGGTCTCGCTGAACAAATTCATTAATGACCTGGAACGGGGAGGAAAGAGCACGCTAATGAAATCTGAAGATTGCATTAAAGCCAGATTGTGCCTGATGGATGTGCGGCTGCCTTCAGGTGACGGGGAAGCGGCCAGAGGGGCCAGGCACTGCCAGGGCGAAAATGAAAAGAAAAAAAAACCTTCTGCAAAACCTCCCCCCCTCACCCCACGAACACTCCCAGCTTTCTGTTTCCCGATAACCAATTCACCCTGCAGGTGTCAGGCCAGCAGCAGCCCACCTACGGGAGGCGGAGTGCGACCTCCCACCCAGGCACGGCCAGAACACGATCCCACCACCAAACACCCCAACGCCCTGAATGCCACCAGGATTCGCTTTCCTCCTTTCCCTGCTTCAGCTGAAAAAATCCCAATTTTATGGAGGAGTGTCCCTGATGAATCAATTTAGAAGCAGACATTTCCTCAATTTAAACTTAATGCACTCAAGCTTTAGCAGGGAAGGAAAACAAAAACCAGGCCATCATTTTGGGTCTTCCTGGGAAATTTCCGAACGCATCGTTTGGTAACACTGATCTTTAAAGGATGCAACAGATAAAGTATATTTCAATGAACCAGCCATGCCTGAAGCACAGCTGCTGCTTTTCAGACTTTGCAAGTACTGAGCGAAGCTGAGCACCACCCTTTGGGTTTGCTCCACATGCTACACGAAGAGGTAAGGAATATGCAGGTAGGGCAGCACTTCAGGCTCCCCTCTGCAGTTTTACTGCCAGAACTAAAACATCTTCCCCTGGAGAGCAGAACTTCCCCATCATTTCTGTTATCAGCTCGGATGCAGATCCAAGCTCACCACTTGGTAAATTGGAAAAAACTCTCGTTAGCATCTGTGTGTGTGGAGAGCCCTAAGAACACCTCATTAACTCATTAAAGAGGATTCTTACAGAGATTAGCTTAGTCAATCCTTCATTTAGCTACCAATCCATTCATGTGATGCCATTAAGCCCCTCACAAACAGCCAAGTACTTAGGAACACGCAGTAGGAGCTGAGTTTCGTCCTGGTGTCACTGTGCTGGCATGCACTTCTACTGTACTTATGCTGGACCAGTAGGAAAATTACTTCAGTCAAAAATGATCATTATTTTGGACATACATGAAGCGTGCACACATGATGAATGACTGGCTGAAGACAATGTTGTTATATTGAAATGGGACACACAGGTTACCCATGCCCAACAGCACTGATTTTAAATCATCCTTGACCGAGCCTTGCTGCACACCAGGCATTGAAATGGTACGGCAAGACGCAGGCACACGCGTAACAGGGTGCAGTAAGACCCAGTGCAAAGTGCCTTTGCCACTGCTCACTACCTGAGCAGAGAGGCTCTCAGGGAGGAACCTCTCATCCCCATCCTCAATTTCCTTTTTCTTTTTCTCGTGCACCACTGCTGTCGGCCCATGCGTGATCTATGTTCCGTAAGCCTCCTCCCCTACAAAGCCCGGCTGCCTCTGGCAGAGCCTCTCCCTCCTTGTAAGCCAGGTGTCCAGCATGGCTTTGCCTCACCAGTCGTGCTGATAGGAACATGATGCCTGCCACTTCAGGGTACCAGGACAGGCATTCTGCAGCAAACAGCAATTGCCATCTAGGCACGAGATGGCCCTCCAGACACTGCTGTGATGCTGCCCAAGCAACACCTTGGCTATCAGGAGTTCTTAACTTGATTCCTCCGTTCCCACTCACCTCTTGACAATCAGTCCTTCCACACATGTTGGTGTCATGAGATTCAGCCCGATCATATTCTGAACTTTAATACACAACTTGAAAATAACTCCGTGCATCTGCATTTCAAAGAACATTCATTTAGTCCCACCTGCTTCATGAATTAAGACCCTGAAGAGCTTCCATTCCCACAGTGCTGTTACACAGACACATGCAGAGATCACATTTTCAGGAACAATGCTCTTGTTAGAAAGGCTCCAGACCTCTTTACCACAATTCACTCAGTACCATCCAACCCTACAGACTCTTCAGTCCATAGAAGCGGCAGCTGCTTTGCTGCTTGCTGACTACGCAGAGAACGAGCCCATCTGACCCACGCTGGAAAACACGAGGTAGCCACTGCTACTGGGGGGAAAACCAGCAGCTTGCTGGATGCAGAGGACAGGAGAACCTGCCCTCAGCAGAGCTGCCTGGCTCCGGGCATTGCCCCGACCTGAGGCTGTGTGCTAAGTGGCTTTCCATATTTCAGGAAGCCAGACAAAAGCTGCTATTAATGCATCTGGGGCTGGAGGGGGGAAATCCTTGAATGTAAAGTTTCAATTGACTGCACACTGATGAAGTGGAGTAAATAGTAAGAAAGAGCTGCCCACAGTAAAGGAGCTTGTGAAAGGGAACTCCACAGCTTGATAATATCACGAGCACCCTAGGAATCTGGAGAATGAGACAGGAGGAACCGTGGGGAAACTGAAGTTAGAAACTGCACACTGCACGGTTCTTTTTCCTGGTAATTCCTTTTATTCATTGCTATAATCAACTTGACATGCAAAGCTGTTCCAAATTTACTGACAGCTTTTCAGCTGACATCTAGTTCTCAAGGTATTTTTTTTTTTTTTTTAAACTTAAATAGCTAATTATTCATCGCCTTAAACCAGGATATATAACAATGTCAGGAAATCATCTGTTCAAGTTATATCAAAAAGCCTTTTGGGATTAATTCCTCTCTTTTGTATGCTGCAGAAAACACTCACTTGTAAACAATTAAATCATCATTTGAAATCTGTCTGTGTTTTTAGCATCTCTGAATGCAGCCTGAAAATCTGTATAAACCAGTATGTTATCACTGCATCCAGGATCCATTCGGAAAGGTTTTCCTCCGAATCACGTTATTTGAGGGAGGCTGAAGGCTGACTTTATGGGCTAATGCAGGCTCTGTGCAAATCCCATTATAGCACATCTCTATAACTAAAATAGCTGCTTAAGTAAATCAAAGCTACAGTATTCTCAGTGTGTGCTGAGAGCAGACACTTGCCACGAGGATATCAACACATTCTGACAAAGACACTGAGGCGTATTACCTCCGAGTAACAGAGCTGTGCCTGCTACAAAAATGGGTATTTCATTTAGCCCTAAAGGCTCATCCTTTGGCCTGAAACTACCCTAACCAAACTTCACAGCACCCTGCTTTAAGATGCAAAGCCCTCGCAACACATCCCTGCAACAAGAGCCAGCCAGATACCACCGGGGCAGAGACATTTCAAAGGCTTCAGATTCCTATTTGAAACTGAACCTACTGCTCTCCTACTGACTCGCCTGCCTTTTTAAGGCTTGCATTCTTGTGGAATAATACAAACACAATGAGAGCCGAGCATCCCGCATGAAAAAGCTCCTTTGTAAGCCTGTCTTGGGCTGAGCCCTGCAGTGTAAGTGGCTGGGTCTGGAGAGTGCTGGTTTGGGCATACAATTCTCCCCGTGCAGCATGCCACTCCGTTTCCAGAATTACCTCTCAAACAGCAGCACCACCCCTCTGCTGCCCGCACTGAGGAAGCGTGCTCATGCAGATACACACCTCAGAAACGCATCGGTCGCCCGAGCTTTTTGTTGGAGAGTTATGCCTACAGTCAAGGCTTTGACTTGTTACACCACTTCTCAGTGCTGTGCAGATTTTATTGGGAGATGAAGAGCCAATTTGCTGTTACCACTTCACCATTAATGACACTGTTTTATGGCTTTAGTAGTTTGATAAACCTTTTGGCTACGGCATCTAATCACTGCAGGCACTTCCTTTCTGTGATACAATTGCTTACCCAGTAAGGAGAGGAAAAAAGGGAAGAAAGCAAATTCCACCTTCTTCCTAGTGGAACGAGAGGCAAGTCGCTCCCTGCGAAACTACAACTTCCTTTTGGGCTGGGGAAGAAAAGGCTCAGCATTCAGAACACCCAAGCCACAGGGACGCAGCCAGCACGTCATTGTTTCGGAGAGGAACTCCTTCACGGGCAAGAAATCCGCTCAGATGCTATCTCTGAACACAAAATCCCACAGCCTGGGCTGCTGGAGCACGGGGCATGCCCTCAGGGTGCAGGATTGGCCCCGAGCCCCCTGCCAACAGCTGGTGCTGGTCCCCAGGGCGGTGACACGCAGAGGTGACAGGACGGCAACGACCACTTGCCGAGTGTCCAGAGCGGTTCATGGCCACGAGGAAAGCACTGCTAAGAACAGGCGGGATGGATGCAGGCACCGCATCCCGAACCAACGCAGGACAGCTCTGCAGCCTTGGATTCCACCAACTCCAGACCAAGCAGTGCTTTGACTGAGGGAAGCGCTAATACTCGTGCCTTTCTGACATGCCGACGGGGGGAGAAGATAACTGCCATGCTACCCAGGCTGCCACCCGTATGGATAAAGCACAAAGGAAAAATGTAGAATTCATATAGTTTATGGCCATCTCCTGGAAGCAGGAAACCATCACTTGAGGCTATCAAAGATTTGTCCTGATGTTCACCTGTATTTGAGCCCCCTCCTTTTCAGGGCCAAACTTCAGTTTCAGTGGGGTTATTGCTATAGATTTATTTTTGCATTTGAGAGGCTGGGAACTAGCAGAAGGTAAGGACTAGAGGGGTCATGTGAGTTATGACCGCTGAGTCCTCCCTGAAGGGCTGCTCTACACCCAGAGGCGTACAGCACGAGTTATCCTTCGCTATCACGTGCTAGATTTTCACTGCTCAAGCCACACATACTTGCCATGAGAGACTCACTGAGAAAAATAAGTTGAGTTGTTTTTTACTACACTAGGATCCATGAATTGCCTTTCAAATACAACTGAAGCTAACTGGCAGGAATCTCAACCCAAGCCTGATGTCTTCCTGGCAGCTTGGACTGAGGAAAATAAAATAGCACCATTTTTTTGTTTTTAATTTTTAAATACATCGGAGTAGCATGTACTTCAATTTCTGGTATGATGTATTCAAGTAAACCAACATGGAAACTGTAAACTAGTGGGATGTTGCAGGCGGGCTCTCATCCAAGCATAAGGAAAAGCTTCCCACTTGCTGGAATAAAACCAGCACTTCTGGAGATCAGCACAGACTTACTATCCTAGTAAAAAAAAAAAAATGCTACACATGCAAAACCTCTTCTCTTGAAGATACCATCACTGATCTAAAGCATAAACACACTGCTGCTCTGTCGGGGGCAGATAATTTTCTGAGCATTACATTGCTAATGGCAATAATAATCAAGAAGCAAGTGTTCAGGAAAAAAATAATCAAAGGAAGGGGTTTCTCATTCTAAATATTCTGTAGGTGACAGGTGACTGCCAAGCTATAGAGAGGAAATTCAGCTTTATCTAAGAGGAAACACACCGACTCCGTCTGCTGCGAGCTTCCGTGAGCAGTAACTCCTTTAAGTAAAGGCATCATATATCAAACTCCTCCCAAACCATCTGACAGGGTTCCTGTATGTGAAAAATAATGTATTTTTTCAACCAATTATCTCACACAGTAATTATATTTTCACAGAGATAACACTTAAGTTTCTCCTACTGAATGACTTGAAATGCAAAACTTCCACAGCAAAACCTGCCAAACAAATCAATTATGTTCAGGATTTTCTTAGATGGTGGCTTTTTTTCCCTTTTGAAGAGACTATTAATACACATTTCTTTTTAAGAAAACAATGTATTCTTACTATTTTGACCAAAATAGAAGTAGAAAATTTTCAGTAGAAGTCCACTGTACTTCCACAAGAGCTAGATGTTGGTCTACAGGATGCCAGATCACCCAAGAGTTTGAACAGCCAAGTTGGGTGCATGTTTGACTTGGACAAAGATAGAGCAGGTCACCAGATCTGAATTTCAGCACAGAAGTCGTTGGCTTCTTTAAACAGATGTCTCTGAAGGCAACAGGAATGCAGGCTTCAAGTTTGTTCATTTCTTAATGGCAAGAAGAAAGTCTACCCTGGGTAAAAGATAGGAGCTCATTTCCAAAGGCAGGGGTCTCTCAGGAATCAAGTATGGTGGTACTGAGCCCAGCAGAGCTGCAGTTAATGCTCAGCCCTGCTTCAATGGGCTGAAGGTTAACAAAGCCCATGATCTTCCTCAATCTGTGGCAAGCAGGCCCTTTAAATAGTTACTTGTGGGCCTTATCCTCCAGTTGAACTAAAAAAAAAGGCAACTCATTCCGAAACAAGGAAGCAGGGAAGTGAACCTCCGAGCTTCTGATTGCTAGCTGAGGGAAAGTAATATATAAAACCCCCAAAAGGAGGAGTTACACCATTAAAGTCAGATGGCTATGAACACTAATTAAGAGCTAAAACTTACAGGCAGGCCTCAGGAGGACAGCAGCAGAGCTCTGGCTCATATTAAGCACAGAAAAGCGCAGAAGGGGAGCCCCTTTTCTGACACTTCTCTCCCCAAGTGTGCGCACCTGCATTTTCCCAGCAAAACCAGCTGCAGGACTACACATAAACACAAAATTAAAGCACAGGCTTATGTGCTGGCTTGGGTTTACCCAGAAATCTGAGTTCTGAGAAAATATAATGGAAAAAGTCTCCTGAATAACCTTAGCTAACCTTCCTCTTCAGCTAACCTGAAGAGTCACCGCGTCGCTCCCGCTGCCCAGCCAGCACCCAGAGGTGGCAGCAGCTTACGAGAGGGAAAGTCCTGCTCTCACTGCTCATTCACCCCCAGCAGGCACATCAGTTGTGAAAGAGGCAGGCTGCAGAGGAAGGTACGCAGGAACTGTTCTAACTTGGAAACGGGTCAAAAGAAAGTGTGAATTCACATCTCTGGAGTCAAAGAAAAAAAGAAATGGGAAAAAACCTTCCCACATGAGCCTGGGAATTCTCTGCTCTGAACTGGAAATACAGCCCGCTTGGTTTACAGGTGGACATGTACATACATTAAATCTACTCTTATAAAGCACAACATATAGAGGAGTCAAACTGAGTCACTGAATGCACCAAAATCATTCAAGCAGAGTGCTGGATGCTACAGTCTATGAACTCCACATTGCAGTTTGTAACAGTGATTTATCAAGTATTTTGGTCTAAGCTAGTATGTGCACAAGTAATTCTACTCAGACAATACCACTGCTCCATTTTACCCTGCTTTTAACATGTAAGTCTCTCTGAGCTGCTGCTACAAAATGGGAAGTACCTCTACTCTCCAACATCTATGCTTTTTCTAAAGCAGACAGTGCAGATGTAAGATCTGCTGAATTAATGATCTCCATTAATCCTGGGTACAATTCTAGCAAGTAACACCTGACATTAATTTGATCACAGGCTCCCATCTGAGCTGATAATAGAAGTTATTAGAGAACTTGGAAAGTTTCACTCACCCATTACAGCGCCAATCTGCACATAACTGGCCAGGACAAGAAAACATTACAGATGAGGAAAAAAAAACACCATTAAGTACATTTTGAAAGCTGTAATTGATGAGCATTTCACTGAGATGTGCTTCAGCAAGAGCGGGAGCAGTAGAAAGGAAGCATTATTCTTGCTGAGCACTCGAGCAGCGCCGTGCTGCCGCACTGCTCCCCAGGCGCCTTGCTGCTGTTGGGAAGTTCCCATCCTGGGCTCCACCCGCACCCAGGACACGGCCATCTCCATCTCAGAGAATCACTCTGGAGTCACTGAGTATTTGAGGCCTTCCCACCTGTTCTACCTGACAGATCTTGATGCTTTCCTAACCAAGGCTCTCACGAAACTTCCCAGGGACTGGCTTTTAATTCCTATCCTTCGTTACAACAGCAGCAGAAACCCTTCTTTGAGTTCACCAGGACAGCATCCTTTGCATCTTCCAAAAACTCCACTTTAGGCAGATAACAAAAACTTAAGCTTGATGAAGAAAATAAAAATCCAATTTTTAAACAGAAAGCTCTATATGCAATAAACCATGAGTTAATCCTTTGGTTGAGAGCCAAAAAAGGATATTTTGTAAAACGATTAACACTTTATAATTGCCTTTAACTACTCCGCAACTTTGCCTTTTAGCTTTAAACTTCTCCAGAAATCCACTTTATTGCTTGGAATACAGGAGAAATTAGCATCCTTTTTCTATGTATATTTTAGTCATAAAATCAGACTGTCACTGAACAGGGAGATTATTCTATCATTTTACAGCAATCTATTACAAACAGATTTCTTCCAGTTTAAGACAGAATATGCCAGCTGATGATGTCTTAAGAAAAAAGTATTCAGGCAATGAATAAACTCTAATGCAACACTACTCGTTACTGCACAGGTCTTGAAGGGAAGGCAGCAAATGCTTTCCTCCTGCACAATCCGTCCTTGTTAGCAGCAAGGCAGAGGTCTCTGAATGCAAATGCGCTCTGTGCCGGCATCCTATAACGTTTGGCACCAGAACTTGAACTTTGTTATTTCCCCGAGGAGCAACAATTTTCTTTGTGCAACAGCAGGGCAGTGTGTCTTTCCAAACCTACCTGGCAGCCAAGTTTTACACTTAGGTGAAAGAGCCCATTGAGCACACTGCCACGCGCCACAGACAGGCTCTGCAGCTTCTCCGGGAGGCAGGAGGCAGAGAGGGCTCCTTGTCAGGCTGGGAGAGCCCTGTGACATGTCTGCACTCGGGAGTATTAAAAAGGTCCGTCGGCTGAATTACATGAATAATGATTATAGGGATTTAAATGAAGTAGTTATGAAACCTATGTGGCCTCGCTCTTTTTTTTCTTGGACAAAAAATTGACTTCAGTGAAACCCACGCAGTAAGACCTGATGGCAAGCCAGGCCCAACTTTGGAAGTCAGCAGGTATATGGAGACCCTGCCTCCAGCTGCTCGCAATGCAGCAGAGAGAGAGGAGCTACACCTGAGACAGCAGCTGAAGAGCCAGCACATGGTCTCATCGAATCTACACACCATTTGCCCTGTATTTCTTCCAAAACACTAGCCAAAACTCTCATCCTCTGGCTGTTCCATAAAACAACCTAGGTGTCTGCTTTTCCATTTTTAGGAGGCCATGGACAGCTCTAGTGTAACTGCAAGATGCTCCACGATGCTTTATAAATACTTTCTCATCATCACAGACACAGCCAGATCTGCCCAAGTTCACAACATGCATATTCAGCATATGACACACCTAGATCTTTGACAGCCTCATCCAGTGCTTTAATTTAATCCAGGTAAGATTGACTGCAGCAAATACACTTGATGTGGCTTTTTGGTTTAGCTTATTTACTCTGCTAGTCACTTACAAAACTGATCCTCTCCATTGCCAGCAATAGATGTTTCCATCCCAAAATACCCTGCCTAGATACAGGACAAAGCACAGAAAAAAAAACATAAAGCACAAAACTGATAAATGCAAATATTTAACTGTGACTTTCAAGCCCTCCTGCAATAAGCACTCTCTTTGCAGAAAGAAAGTTCAGTGGCAGTACCTTTTAATTCCTAGGCACACCAAGCACACATCTTTGCTCATGCTGCAAACCGAACAAAGCACCCCACCTGGATAACACCGAACTGACCAGACACCATGTCTGCAAGCAATGGGGAAAAAAAATGTTGAAGTGGGCAACACATCGCTGTGCTGCTTCCCCCTCCGTGCACAGGAACCCAGCTGCACGTCCTGATGGTGGATGTTACATTCTTCCATACAGCTAGAAAGTTAAAAAGTACTTCCAACATACGGCTGCAGATGAACCCAAAAAAAGGACCATCTCAGAAAAAAAGCTCACAGCAGCACCGAGCAGCTCTCTGTATCACCCACAGCTCAACTCCCACGGGGACCGAGGGCAAACCCAATGTCGGCAGCAGACCTGAGTCATCCCATCCTCCTCGGTCTGGTGGTTAGAACATTTAATCAGATGCACAAGAGAAAATAATGATATTTGTCATGCTACATAAACTATAAGTTGTTTTTTTTTTTAGTTGCCGGGTATGAATATTGAGAAGAGCTTTAGTCTGAACCAGGCCACCAGGGAGTTTTCTGAAATTAAGAACTGGTAAAGGGTCTGCAGGTGGAAAAAGCACAGCCCTTCTACAGCTCAATATGCAGCACAGAAACTTTTTAGTCTGCCTCACACAGAACTAGCAGGGTATGCTGATTACCCACAGGCTACCAATTACCACTGCGTGTTCACCTCCTCCCAATGGCACCCAGCAGCTTGAAGCTGCCTGTCCTACTTGTCGTGGCACTCCTACCCACAAAGTCAGCTCATAGTCAGAGAGATGTTCCCCAAAACCTTTCATATGCTGCTCCCAGAATCACAGAATCATCTAGGTTGGAAGAGACCTCCAGGATCACCGAGTCCACCCTCTGACCTAACACCAACAAGTCCTCCACTGAACCATAGCGCTAAGCTCGAAATCTAAATGGCTTTTAAAGATCTGCCGGGACGGTGACTGAACCACTTCCCCAGGCAAAGGGAAACATCGCCACAGGTTCTGCTGAGACTTGAACTCAGATCACTGGATTCAAAGTCCAAAGTGCTGCCCGTTACACCACAGAATCGAATCTGTGGCCAACAGTAGTTTTGATCCTGTAGCTCACAAGACCGTAACCACTGTTCGTCATTTACTACCGTGTAGCCAGGCAAGGATAAGCAATTTAATTAATAAGTGAAGGCAGCCCACACAGAGCACTTCACAGGAAAGGGCTTGTTCTGGATTTTCGCAGGGTGTTCATCAATATTTCTGCCTCATGTACCCTTTTGTGTCTGGGAGGTAACACCACTGTCTGCAGTGCTCAATTTGTGCTCACTATGCAAACCAGGGCCAGTTGTGATTTGAATAAAATGAGATCCTCTTGCACTAACCCATGACCTCAGCCATTCAGTTACACTTCCACTTTCAGTCCTGAGCTGTTTATTTAAAAAAAAAAAAAAAAAAAAAAGGGGTGGGGTTAGAGCATTAGCATTTAGGTGACGGAGAAGCAAGGAATGGAGCTGTTCCTACATGAGGCGCCTGCTCCCCTTGCAGCTGTACGCAGCACTCCCATGTCAGGAGCTCAGCAGATCGGAGCAAGGCAGGGACCCACGGCTCCGCCAGGCAGCACACGAAAGGCAGCTGGGTTTTGGTGAAGATGAACGGGGCGTGCACGCACACTGAATCAGGTTTTGCCAGCATCCCCGCTAACCCGCAGCCACACCCCTACATCGCCACATTAACAGGCAGCCACCAGCTCTAGCACATCTGTCCTTCCCCTGGGGAATAACCAACAAGCCGTTCTTTAAAGCCGCTGAGCCCTCCCCCCGTGGCTGAAGGCACCAGCAGCTGCGGATGGCGTGGAGAGACGCGCGTCTCCTCTGACAAAAACTGAGCACGGCCACAGACAAACAAGAGCAGGCTCAGGAAGCGGAGAGGTCTCAATTCCTCCCCCAGCCCCACACCTCGCAGTGCCTTCCTGAGGCAGCTCCCCCGTCAGATGTGGGGACACACTCATGCATGTTCACAAGGCCCCACACGTGCACGGGGGTTAAAGGAAAGCAGGAGCCCACAGCGTTTGTTGCACGCTTTGATGCAATGAAGTGAAGAGAAGGGTTCCTGCTCCCGCGGCCTCCAGAGCATTTGTTGTTGTTACTGCCGGTGTCACTGTGGCAGAGCCGCACGCTCCTGACAAAGCAAACGATCAAATCACAATCTGTTATTGTACCAGACTTCCAGCATTAATACGAAACAGCTTACTCTAACCTAATCCAACCTAAACCAATTTGATAGAGAAAAACCAGAGACGCTTCCAAAGGACACGGCGACACAGAGGAGGCACCTCCCGCACCTGAGCCCCTTCCTCCCCAAGGTCAAGGCCTTACCGCAGGAGCAGGTGGGACAGCACTTCAAACAAGCTTGCCACCCTGTTTCTTCCCCTCGAGCTGCAAGTACAGAATGAAACAGAACAACTGAAATGACAAATCCTTCTTCTGTGGTAGTCTCACAAGTCTGCACGTAGCTGCTGTCTTGAAATTGTGTGATCTGGCTCTACCCTACAGAACACCTGAAACCAATATCAAAACAATGCCACATTGGCCTATTATGTCCACCTAAAAATTGACTTAATGGCCACCTGCAGCTGGGTGGAAGTTCCCCTTTATTAACTGGCTGTCAGCCACCTGTGCCCTCCACCTCAGTCAGCCACGTGCTATTAAAGCAGCACAGCAGAAACAAACTGCATCACGTCACTGCTGCTCACCCCCATCTTTCTGTAAGTGCCACCCTCCAGAGGTAACTGTGCTTGGAAAACCCCAGACATGGCTGCAGCTTGAATGACGCTTCACACAGCGTGCCCTCTGAGCAGGCCACCACAACCCAGCTGTGGCTGCCCATGTTCAGACCCAAGCACACGCTACAGGGTGCTACAATGCTTAGAGACACTTTGCCAAAACCTAAAGCAAGGAAGTCAGGTGTTGATCCTAGATCCCAGGCATTACAGCTTTTCTGAGTTAACATGATACAGCAGAATTTTAGCTGGGACCTACCAAAAAAAGTGCCAAGTGCCCTCTGGATGGTGCCAGAGATCTGAAATCTTCACTGAAGTTTCTGACAAACAAGGCTAGTAAAGGCCCATAATATTAACTGGGTTCCACACACGTACCCCAAATCCCAATGCTCAGCTTCAGAGCAGTCTTTGCTTTAAATCCCATGACTTCCAAGCTTAGCATCATATTTCAACTGAGAACTACCCAGTTTTCCAGAGGAAAGAGCAAAAGGATACATACAATTAGCTTTTCATATATGATGCTGGTTCATCCTTGTCAATACACGCAGTAGAGGTGCTCCCCATGGCACCTACGTAACCACCAACCCATCTCCTTCCAGAAGGCTGAGAAGTGAAACAAGCTCTGTTCTGTCAGAGGACATGGCACCACAACGAGCGGATATGAACCCCAGGCCTCATTATCAGCTAATGCAAATGATTTTCAGCACCATACAAACCACGCAGATGATCTGAGCAATTATTTATGCAAAGCTGCAGTGCTGCTGAGCGCACACCGAGGATGATGTGCTGAGCTGGCTTCAGCCACGACGGGAATTTAAAACAGACATCAACCATCAGCAAAAGCCAGCGCCACGCAGCAGCCCCTCACGTTCACAGGAGCAGCAGACAGATTTATGCAGCACGCCGCGGCTGTATACAACACTGCTCTCATTGCAGCACACATCTGTACAACAATAAAAAGCGCTCTTAAAGCACTGTAGCCTAGTACAATGACATATGTTAAATATAGCCACAAGTGAGCTGGGAGCAGAAATCCATGAATAACTGTATTGATTGCAGTAAAGAAAACCTGAGCATGTTTGGAGTGGAGACATTTCCTGATGAAATTCCTTCCATTTGGTAAAAACACAGACATTGTCTTACACCTTTCCACACAACAAAACAATAAAACAAAACGCCAGATGGTCCTGTTAGGGCTGAACCATGGATTTGCTCAATCCCTGTTTGCAGCGTTGGAGAGAAACCTGTCCTTCCAGCACAGAGCAAGTCTGAGGCTCTGGAGCTTGCCTGAATTCTGAGAAAGGACCAGGAGTTGAAAAATCTTACACTTTACTCTATATGGAGTTTCTAGACAAAGTTTCTTAAGAGTTTTCTATGCCTTCTTATTTTTAGGACATGACAAATCCCCCTGTATTGACCCAAGGCACCCATTATTATGGCTATTACTAGGCACAGTAACGGGGCTACATCACAACCAACAGGCTAAAATGAAAGATGAAAGCAGAGCTGGCAGGGGACAGTGAAGCAGTGCTCCTCTGGGCCCCTGTCATTTGAAATCCTACGCTGAGTTTTCACACATTGACATACGCCAGGTGCGCTGCTCACAGCGAAGCAGAGCTTTCTGGTGTCACCTGCTGCATTTACAGAGGCCTCGTGCACCTCGTGCCTGCCCTGCCTGCGAAACTGCTTCCAAGAGATGCTGGTTGGGACAGACCGGGGATGGTTCATTTCATCGCCTCTGAACACATACAGGCAGTTGCTTTATGCAAGAACGGCTAGTTTCAAAAATCCACTCTATTTGCCAACAACAGTTAGGAAACTTCCCCTCAAAAGCGCTGTGCCTCGGGGAATGGACACAGGCTTTTGAAAGCCAGCCTTCCCAGAGTGACAGCAACCTGCCTGACCCAGAAACACCTCAACGCCCCTAAACCTGAGCCCGGTGTCAGTCCAGGCTCCCCCCAGGGAGGGGCTGAGGAGCGTGCCTGCAGTAATCTGCAGCCACCGGGCAAGGTGGAGAGAAAACGGGAACCAGCAGAGCCACGAGGCTGGTGCAGGAACCCGCAGCAGGAAACATGACCACGGCCAGAGCATGGCGTGTGCTGAAGAATCCTCCCAGCTTGGACATTTCAGGGTGAAGGAACTCGGACATTCCCTTCAAGGGAATCTGTGCAACATTCCCAAACCCATCACACACTGCTTTCAGCCACATGTGAATCACAACAGCACAAAAACCTTCGCTCCCCAGGCAGGTGAAACTACAGCAATCCAGCACAGGCTCCCCTGCACCCGCCAAGGCTCCTGTTCTGGCCTTCACTCACATGGAAGCGCTCGCCCTATGACCCAAGCAGCAGCACGGAGGGCTCCCAGGTAAGCCACCTTGCAGGTACTTCCAACCAACGCAGTCAGGAGTGGGAGTAGGGCACCTGAATTCGTGGCTCTGGGCCATCACCTTACACACAAGCCTGTTGCAACTGAGAAATCGATGCTGGCACGGTGACAGCCCTTAACGACTAATTACTGTAATGCAGGAACTGCTCACAGCATCTGAGTACACGTGCAGAGGAGCAGGAGCAACACACGGCCTGGTTACCTTGGACAAGCCAAGCAAAACTGCCAAGATGCTCCATAAATGCAAAGATACGATGGCAACAGAAACCAAGCATGTGCTGGCCACAAGCAAAGTTGGTTTACTTTTCCCCCATCCTAGAACACTTTGGCAGACAAATGCATTTTTTTGCGAGGCGCCTGCCCTTGGCAGGGTGGTGCAGGGGGATGCTGGTGGGCGATGGCACCACAAGGGGCCTGCACGCCTCCCCCACCAGCTTATAATGGGGCAGACTCGACAGTGCCCGGGGCTTTTGGGGATGCTCCAAACAAGCCAGTATTTATCACTGATTTTACCAGGTGACTGTGGTGCCGCATTCACAGTCGTGCTCAGACAGCTTTTTGCCTGTGCTGGTCAACCCACTGCAGTGGTAGCCCCAAGAGAAGACAACGCTGCACATCTCCATCCTGAGACACGCATCTGACAGAGTCCTGACAAAAAGCCTACCAGAAGTTTTTCCTTGACAGAGTCCTCGCCAGGCCTCTCGTTGTCCAGAGAACCAAAGCAGGCATTTTTGTTTGGAAACGCTCCTTCCTTTCTCTCCTGCAGGTTCTGAAGTCACGCACACACTTAGTTATTCCATGCAAGCGTGTGACCCTTTGCACTTGGGTGTTGAAGGAAAGATTTATCCTTGATGTAAAATCAATCACATTAACAGGGTGACTTTCCAAACTCCTGCAGGTTCACTCCAGAGACAGCACTAATTCTTTTTGTAACTTTGAGAGTTGGACAAAGCATCTGCGTGGGGCTCTGTCTGAAGGCATTAATTGCTTGTGAGATCCCGATCTGAGAATTTTATGTAGCTACACTTAACAGAAAAACAATGCTTCCAACCATTTTTTCTTGGAATTACTGTTCAAAACCAAAGCTTTTCTTAGAGACTGTTGTTCTAGCAACCAATTCAGAGCTCCTAAACTTTTCCTCTTCCAAACTAAGACAACTTCAGGCAAATCAGAACTTACCAGATACTTAAAACAAAATGATAAACAGTAGAGGAAGAGTTTGACAAGCTAATGAATAATCAGAAAGCCAAACGAAGAACATCTTAGCATGAAAATATCACACTGAAGTTCCTTTAGTTTCTTACAGTGTAACAGCCTTATGAGACAACTCCATTTTTACTCTTTTACCATCACTGAAGCCCAAGGGCCAATGTAACTACCATTGCCACACAGCACACGCTTTGTAACACCCCTGCGTGCTTCTGTACAGCAACACATACCAGCCATGTCTGTACATCAGCCTGCTTGCAGCCAGGAAAGCCTAGGGGAATCAAAATTCCCAGTAAAGCTATGAAACTGTGTTGTAGAATTTTTCTATGAAATAGGATGCGCTAGAGCTCTGAAGAGAATCTGATGGAAGTCTGCAGCGGTAAAACACACAAAGCAAAACTTCAGGAGACAACAATGAAGTTTTCAGCAAGTCTTGTAGAAAGTTGCAAAAAAACCTTCAGTAAAGAGAAAGCAGCTTGCCTCTGATGATAGCTTCATAAACATCCTTGGACCAATTAGGTATGTTAAACTAGTAAAACAGGAGTTTGGGAGGCACATTTTACTGGACAATTTAGACACAGGGAAAAAAGACAAAGAAAACCCTTTGTATTTGCAGGAAGCTCCAGCTTAGCAGTTCTTTTGTAACACACCTGAGTTTCCTCAAATTGAACAGAAACTTATGCACAAACCTGCCTTCGAACCTGAGGCACATCCACACTTGTGTTTTGCTTTGTTTACTTTGGTTTATTTATAACAGGACCCATCATTACCTGCAACACAAAAGCCCCTGACTACCTGCACTGCGAGTGGGGCCTCCCTGTGCTGAGCAGAGAGAAGCAGCATTCCTGCTTCAAAGAAAACTAACAAGATCCACAGAGACAAAAGACTGACTGCAGAAAGCAGCAGAGGCACAGAGGCCAGCCGAGGCCAAAAAAAGGTCAAGATGAGTAAAACTTCAGACTCCTGTCCTGTACTCCCCTGCAGAGTCAGGAGGTCTCCCAGCACGGTCTGCTGGGAGGGGGAGGAAGAAGCAACAAACCCAGCATCCTCCGAACTCAGGACACACAGGATAAGACACTGAGGAAAAACTACTTGCACTGTGCAGGACTACAGTCACCTACACGTAGTCTTCTTCACAAGGATTAAGTGCACGGTTCTCTTCTCTGCAGGGAATCAGCAGGAAGGTCTCTCCGTGGGGAACTGCAGCGGGGTAAAGGCACTGCAGTGGTGCTGGGACACTTTGCTCGAGGGCCTGAACTGCAGCTCCTAACTTGAATTTGAAGTTACTGCTAGAGCACCAAAACTTAAGGTAAATATTATTGATACCTTATAAATTAAAAGATAATTCAGGCTATGAATTAATTTGAAATTATAAAACTAGGGTCTTCACACAGTATTAATTCCTCCATCTTTGGCATATCTGTTCTACTTATCATGAAAACTCATCGATTCAGCACACAGTCTTACCCTGAGATGCAACGTTTTAAATGATTTAGAAACCCATAAAACACACTGCCAGCTGTAAGCTGGCAGCAAGAACTATTAAAGCAGTGAATATATAATGTGTCCACCGGTAGTTTCTGAAAAACTGCCAGACAGCAAAGATAAACTAACAAGGACAGCGCCTCAGTGGCTGTGTCACCTTGTATTCCTCCAAGTTTACTATACAGGACCTAATTTGGGCTTACTCTGATGCACTCAGCCAACTGCAAGCACATCTTACTTTCTAAGATAAGGCTCTGAGGGCCAGCCTGGTATCTTATGACTTGCTATCACATTTGAACTTGCCGTTTTTTGAAGCAGGAAAGACAGCACCAGGCAACCAGAAAGGTACACAAACAGTGAGCCAGTGAACCTGGCCAGTGTGCACCAGTTCCTGTGTGGTTTTAACTGGCATCTCACCCCTGCATCCGAGGTGGTACTTCTGATCGGCTGTTACCTCAGATAAGCTTGTCAAGTTCTACCAAGCGCACATATCCTGGACCACAGCACCTTCCAAGCACTCCTTAAAGAGGACACCTGAGCTCTCCTCCAGGATGACATCCCTGCCTGGTACTGAGAAGCAGCTCAAACAGAGGGAAATTGCCTCCTGAGATCTTTCAGCTTCCTGTAATAAGTGGGGAAAAAAGTGAGTAAGCCAAGAAAGGAAGACCTGTTCTTTCTTTTATGAAGGCTTTTTTAAATACAGATCTAAGTGATCTCAGCGATGCACAGAATTGCCAGCCTGTGTTACAAGAACAGCTCTTGAGGAAGAAAGGAACAGCTCCACTTCGCTTCAAAGCAGAGGTTAGGGGAGGCTCTTGTTTGTTTTGAGTCCCTGTGTCAGAATATCCACCGATTTTTCAGGAGCATCATAAATAAAAGTGCCAGGCTGGCTACGACAGAGGAAGCACATGCTCAGAAGCCCAGCTGGTGCTGCACGTCCCACCTGCAGAGCCAGGCCATGAGGCTGCTGCTTCATGCAGCACCCAGCAGCACTCGAGGACAGCCAGGACCAGACCTTCACGGACAACTCACCTGGAGCAGGCTCACACACACGAAAACAGAGCAGTTATTTCGAGGACCAAGGTGCATACAACCCCTCTCTTGGTAAGGCCACTGAATTTACACTGAATTTTTCTGAGGCTTTGGAGCTCAGAAAACCCTCAGAGTACATTTTGCAATAGTGGGAAAAAATGATGAATTTGTCATCTTTCCTTAGAATCTTTCAGGCAGCTCCTGCTCACAGCAGGACTCTGCTTCTTGCTGCTAAACTGCTGACCTGCTCTTGGGGTCTCCTGTCAGCAGCCCCACTGGAGCTGCTCATCACTACCCCGCACCCAAATTCCTCACCTCTTGATCATCTATTTCGCTGATAGCTTCAAGAAGATTAGCAAGGCTGTTTGCTTTTCGCAGAAACTCAGCTGTTCATCTTCAAACTTCTGATGACACATACATGAACACGGGGGAAAAAAACACAAACTGGCAAGAGATGGGTAGGATCCCACTGACAACCCCAAGAGTGGAGGAGACTACAAAGAAGTAACAAAATATCACACTCCTATGCTGTTAAGAGATCACCACCGTTTCTTTTAGATAAAGACCGGCTGCTTTCCAAATCTCTTATTGTGCCTTTCTGATCCAGCTGTGTAGCACTCGTGCCCAGGATATACTTTGTCATGTTGCAAACATGAAACAAAAATTCACTTGGCAACTTGTGTTACAGTCACCAGAAAAAAATCACTAAAAGAGAAGAAAAAAAAAAGCAGTAGACCATGTCTCATCTGGAGGAGTAGGAGAATTTAAGTACGGTTATTTAAAACACAAACAAAAGCAACACAAAGCAACTGAAGGCTTTGCACAGTTTTAACCTGAAATCAAATGTGACAAGAGCTTTTGGATGGGCTGCAAAAGACTAATAGCAATTTTGTTAAGAATCAAGAAGCCAGTCTGAGTAACAGCACGCAGCCCTGCTCTCTGAGCACCTGAGCTTTGCCTGAATACAAATCTCACCTTGTTATCCAAGTTCTTTTCCCTCGAGACTTGCCCCAGACTGATGCAGTGTCCTTGCCTTTCCCTGTGCTACAACACCCGGAGTCTCAGGCTGCTTCAGCAGGCAGGAAAGCCCTGCGGCACTCCTGCAGCGAGGGACAGGCCCTGGGGGAAGCTTTAACCCTTTGGCCTTCAGCTTCCAGGCTGCAATTCCTGTCCTCCCCACGGCTTCTGAACAGGCTGTGGGGAATGTGCATACATACACACATTCATACAGATGTACATATGTATGGGTGTACATTTGAGCCTGGCTGGTTTCTCTGTAAACGTGGCGCAGGGAAAGCCATTTCTGCTACGTCTATTTACCTAATGGCATATCTGGGACAAGTGCATTTCATAAGCAGGGAGGAAAAAAAAACACAACCGCTTCCCACTGACAGAAGAACCCGAAACATTAGCTCGGGATGTCAGGATGCCATCATATAAATGTCACATCATGCCACGCTGCTTTAAAGAAGGGCAGAATGTGTAATGTCGCTTTGGCAATGTGAATTTGCTGAGCTTGATTTTCAATTTGAAATGTTCAAGGAAACATCAAGCTAAGCTTAGAAACAAATGTCAAAGTGGTGGAAGGCTGCAGGTGACTGAAGGCAGCCAGTCACTACTGCCCAGTACTGAGTATTTCGGGTCTGACAGCTGTGCCAGCTGTTCCTAACCCAGAATATAAGAATTGGAGCAACTGTTTTGAGCCCTAAGGTGAAAACGTAACCTGTCTGCAGTAAGTGGGAGTTCTGCCACCATTTTCAAAGAGCAGAGAATTCACACAGCACATTACATTAGAAGTTTCGCTGTCCTTTGGTAATTCATCTCTAAGAGACATTGGGAGGGCAGAAATTAGAAACACGAAGTAGTACCGCATCCTTGAGCCTAGCTAATAAACCATTAACATCACATAAAGCTCCTGCATGGCGATGTTGATGAATCCTATGCCAAGGACAGAATTCCTCCTGAAGCCCTGGATGCGGGCCTTGGACTCCTTCCCACCCCAGGCTCACAGCTACGGGCCTGGCAGGGCCAAAGACCCGCATGGCAGAGGCCTGGGGAGAGCGCCCCGCAGTACCTGCGCCCCCCGCAGTACCTGCGCCACAAGAACTGCTGTGCACCCCAGAGCCTTCAACATTGGAAAATTCACCACCTCCCAAAAAAACTGCTTCCACACTTAATTATAGTACAGTTAATAGTGCATACCCCCTACAATGGGGTATGTATCTCAAACACAGTTTGTAACTTTCCATTATGCAGCACTGTGTTACACCATGCTTGCAGGACACAAACCACAGCGCTCTTTGAGCAGACACATACCTATACAAAGCAGAAATTTGTGTGTTTTTTTCCCCACTCTACTTACAAAACATAACAAACGTGCTATGCCCTGTTTCCACGGGCTCCTCTAACATCCATATAAATAACTATCAGCCTTTTCCTGGTGCTAGTATTGAAAAGCAGCGCAGAAAGATGCTTCTCATAAAGCAGCTGGTATCATAAAGAACATACACATAGCAAAGAAGTAATTTCCAAGGAAATGGGAAAACAAAAGTAAGTGTGTATTTTATCTTGCTACTTCAGAGAGTTCACTTGCACATTTTACTGCCTCAGAAGCATGATCATCCCTTCCAATCTGGCTTTCTGATCGAGTAAAAGAATATAAACTCAGCAGCTATTTCCTAAAGCACATTATTTAAGACCCCAAGACTTGTGACGTAGCCACTTCAATACATTTTCCTCCAGCCACCACTATTATCAAATATAAATTTTCCAGCTGATCGAAAGAGATTTGCCCCCTCCATTATTCACATTTCCACTTCTGCTTACAGTGGCTTCAAGCAGACTTCCCAATGTACTTTCTACTTTAGGATAAAAATCCACCTTGGAGCAGAAAGCCGTGACGGATTCCTCTGCGCTATTTGCTCTGCTTTTATCCTGTCCCTTGGTTTGCTGAGGGCCTCTGAGTAAGTTCTGCACAGGCTCCACACCGACTGTCTGCAGAGATAAAAGTCAGCCGTGGCACAAAACTGCCATCAGCGCAAAATGGGATGCAAAGGAGGAGTCAGCCATCACCAGTCAGCCAAAGCCAGCACAGGCGGCACTGCAGAGCAGCACACGAGGTAACCCTGTGTTAGCACAACATACGCCACGAAGAGTCTCCCAGTCAAGTTTGTGTTGGTTCTTGTCATCTCTGACCCCTCCAGCTGCCACCCAAAGCAGAAAACTAGAGACACATCACGCAGAGTTAGAAAAATGACATTTTCCTTAGATCTGGTGTAAAAACAAGCAAAATCTCACGGATACCAACATACCGTAAGCACTACTGTTGAAAGGGCTCCTGAAGAACATGATTAAAAATGGCAACTTTGGCAAATGAGAAACACCTAACTCCTTCTTGCTGTTCTCTACTTATATGAAGAATAAATGATCAAAATATTAATATTTTGAAACAAGTTGTGCACGTAGGAGTCAGTGGACTGGCCCAGAACTAATCCTCCCCTGCTGCCCATGCAGTTGATTCCAAGCATGTCTGGGAGCCAAACCAAGCCAGCTCTGGGAGCGGCTCAGGCCAAGCCACAGGGCATCACCTTGCACGTGGGATCAAAGTGCCCACGTGAGGACTCAATACCAAATGCGCCAGGTCTCAAATTCACCCCTTCACTTATGTTGCCATTGTTTTCCCTTGCTGACAAGCCCGTATTTACATCGTGCAGCATCTAACCAGGCTGTGTGTTGACCAAAGGTGAAGTGTTTGCCAAGGTCTCTCGCTGCACAACTGGAAGCTGCACGCCAGGAACACGCTGCCAGAGGCAATACACCAGGCACCAGCTACAAAGACACTCCCAGTATGCAAAGTGCACCATGCATACTTCTACAATCACTTGCTTTTTCTGCTGATCAAAGCGGGTCTGTCTCTGCAAAGGGAACCAGACTGCGCTGCTCAAACCCTCAGCACAAGGAACTGCCCGGCTCAGAAGCAGAAGGGAGGAGCAGAGATGCACATCACTAAGGATAAAGGATTAAAGGGAGAGCAGAAAAATCTCATCTTTGGAAAGCAAGAACGTGCCAGTAAGCGAGGGATCACAGCTATGGGAATGAGAACAAGTTTCCACGGCTGAGGCAGAACCTGACCAGAAAGCTCATCCCAGCGCGAGCAGCGGGCTGTCGGCACGCACCTCGGGTGGGATGGGGGTGGCCAAAGCTCCAGCCTCCAGCACCCCTGGTACCACCCCGCAGCGTGCTCAGCAGCCCCATACAACTGCTCACATGTGGGCCCCAGGGAGCAGCCAGGCCACAGCGCAGCGCCTGAACACGCAGCTGAGTGTTTCCATGTGTCACACGGAGCCACCAGCGAGCTCAGCCTGACGTGGGAATCAGGGAGGAAGTTTCTGCCAAAAGGGAGCTGGGGATGAGAGCAACAGGAGTTACCCAGAGGAGTCAGGAGTTAAGAGAGCAGTAAGAGAAGTCAGCAGCTCTGTGACAGGAGCATCCCACACACGTCACTTCCAACGATTCATGAGCTAGGTGACTGAGGTTGTCTTCCGACAGCAACTTATACCTCTAAAATCCCTGAAAATATTTCAGTCTAAAATAATTACTAAAACATAAGTCCTTGCACACACATGCAAAAAAAAAAAAATAAAGTGTCATCTTTTTTTTCTTTCTTTTTTTAAAAATACAGTATCAAATCCTGCACTGACAGGAAGGGTGCAAGTGGTCAGAGTTCTCAAGCTTGCCTTAAGCACCTGCTGTACCGGACAAACCATTCCCTCATCTCAAGGCTAGCTGTGAAAGCTGGTTAGGATCTGGGTACCGTGGAAGCACCCTTTTCTCCCAGCACACGGCCATCACTATGCCTCAGATGCCCCCCAAAACCAGGTATTGCTTCCGCTCCCCTCTTCTCACCTGCATTGTCAAACTTGACTCTGTAAACCGAAAGATCTCCATCCTGCAGCAAATTACCCAAACAAGGGTAACAGAACAGGCAAACAGAGCAGACGGGGAGGCAGACTGACCACATTAGCAGCTCTGTCACTAAATACCAATTGTAATGAACTCATAGCTCCCGCTCTTTTGTCTGGATGCATGGAGAAACATTTTTATAAGACTGCTTTAGTTGCCATAGCCAGAGTTTAGCCAGAATTAAACTACCTGCTCAGGGCCCCAGCTAGCCCCCATCTGGATTCTGTTTTCACTCAATACCGGCCAAGGCAGCAGCTCCCCAGGACGACAGGCAGATGGCCCACCGCCTGGCCCAGACCATCCCTCCATGACCCGGGCACAACCTCAGCATCTCATCGCAGCACCCTCACCAATTCTATGCCTGGCAAGAAAGCAGCCCTTGTGTTAATTTAAACATATCCTGGTAATTCATTAAATGGTTAATAAATTGGGAACACAAAGTATTCTTCAGCAAGCCCGTCCAGCCTAGCAGGAAGGTTTCTTGAGTAACGCCTGCATCGTTTGGTCAACTGCTTTCTGCATGCACAGAGCAGTCAGACTCGCAGCTGACTCATGCCTTTAGCAGGGGTCTTATGAACTGCATCACCAGTGAGGAAACATCTGTGTTCGTTTTGTTTATTCAGCTAGCTTTAGAGCATTAGGGATAATAGAAAAGCTTCTTCTCAAGGACTTAGTGCCCACAATGCAGCAGCTGTAATGGCTAAAGGTTTTTGTTTTTCTTCCCTTCATACATACACAAAAGGACTACTTAAGGAGATTGGCAATCCTACAAGTAACATTAGGCTTGCAATATAAGAGACATGTTCAGAAGATATTGATATTTATGTTGATATGTGCAAACCAAAGGACTTCACAAAAATCAGCATTAAATTCCTAAAATAAAAGCAGAAGAGCAAAGGCACACAAGCCTTCACTAACAGCAAGCAAACGCTGGCTGGAAACCGTTCTTTCCACTGCTTACCTCCAGGCTGAGCACAGGTTTTAGGCCACAGATTTGCACAGCTCACAGAAAAAATATCCTGCTTACAGACATAGCAGCAAGATGATGGAGAGGGTTCCCTCCCACCAACAGCTCTGCAGCAGGAACAGCTGCCACAGCCCGTGTGTGCAGTCAGGGCCTGGACCTTCAGCAGCAGCCATCAGCGTCTCATCTCCAATTGCTGCTGCTGCAGCACGGAAGGTGCTCACACAACCTACCTGTGTAGGACGAGGGCTGGCAATTGTTCTGTCAGCAGTCATTTTTATTTGCAAACTGAAAAAAGAACAAATTGGGTTCTCCTCCTCCATGAGAGCACCACACGAGCAGTGTCCTGCCCAGGCCGTTTGCAGCCCTGCCTGGGACACGCTGATTTTCTTCTGTAACCCAAGGGTTTGTTCGGCTTCTCACCCATACTGGCACACTGTACGAGCTGATCAGCTACAGCACCGTCCTTCAACATAAATGGTTGTGGTTTACCCTAACCTTGCCCACCACGTAGGAGTCATTTGGGTATCTCCTTAAGCAGGGATCAATACATTGAAATTAAACTCCAACACAGGTTAACTGGAAGACAAAGCAGGCATTTTAAACCGCTTCAGAAACCCTACCCGCTGCCTTCAAAGTAGTCCACCAGCAAACAGTTACTGAAGTACGACTTAAAAGCTGCCTGAGAGCATTAGAGGTAAAGCATAACGCAGCACAGACAGATTTAACATACCTTCCATCAAAATAACACTTCCGTGCACCAAGCACTGCTCAGAGAGCACTCCTCCTGCACGAGCATCTTCCCTAATTCAACATGAGCTGAAATCACTCATGTAGCATGATTTAGAAAGAGACCCAGCAAGGCCAGCAGTATACTAAAGGCCTTCAAGAATCCTGAATTACAAGTTTCAGCACTCCTAAAAATACTAAAAACAGAAAACAACCGTTAAGGAATTCCACTGCAGCCAGCAGGAACAGGCAGGGACTCCGGCCATCCCTTCCCAGCCAGGTCTCTCTTGCGGCAGTCAGCCTCTGTTCAGAACACAGCAGGTAAGGAATGGAAAACCAAAAGAATTCGGCATGTTATTTGGATTTTCAGTTACTGCCCAACACAGTCACTTCAGATTGGTTTTAGGCTTTTACAGAACCAGTATTTATAAAACTCACATAAAGAAGAGTTTCTACCAAATACATTTTTTTTTAGTGTTTCAGAACACTTTAAGACAACAGAAAAACCTTTCACAGAATTTCCTAGGTTGGAAGAGACCTCAAGGTCATCGAGTCCAACCTCCAACCTAACGCTAACAGCCCTCCACTAAACCATATCCCTAAGCTCTTTGTTTTAAAATGCATTCGAGCCCAACAACTTAAATGAACATACAAAAACTACATAAAAACCCTACCATGATGACATTCATATGACTATTCTTTCATCATTTCACATCACTCTGCCCTTCAGCTCCTAGCAGAGCCAGTAGCTCTGCAGAACCACAGCTTATTCTCAGTGCACTGTATTACTCGACTTCTTACAGACCTCTGTCTTCAACCTACAGCAAACATACATATGCTGAAAAAGCTGAAATTCGTTTGGTATAGGTGTCCCAAAATGAGTCCTGTCCAACCACCCCTCACACATCATGCTTACACAGGGTAACGACCGAGGTCTGAACCAACATTGAACAGCAAAGTGAAGATTTACAGAAGCACCTGGCTATCAGAAGAGCCCAAACTTGCTCCAAGAGTTGACCTACCAAGTTCTAGGCTCATTTAAACTGGTTGCTGCAAAGCAAAATATTGCCAAGCAATAGTTGATCTGGAAAATCCCAGCCAATCACCTAAATGGACAACTCTTGCTTGTCTTAGTTGGCACCAGGACTCCCAAATATTTGACCACAATGGAGCTCAGGTACACAGGCGTGCAAGACGCTGCTGATGTAAGAGCGGCAGCATCAAGCCCTGAGTACATTCTACCCCAGTAAAGCCAGAAAAAACCCTAACCACCACCTTACTAAGGAGATTTTTCAAACCACTGCAGCATCTCCCCCAGCCCAGCCATAGCACCAGGTGCGAACATTTGGGGACACACCAAGGCTGCAGGGGTGGCCCTGGCAGCAAACATGAAGCAGCCGCACCGGGCAACGAAGCCAGGACAGCGACAGCTCAAAGGCAGCAGGCAAGGCAAGTTAGAACGTACAAAGTCATTCAATGGAGAAACATCCTTCCATAAAGGAGCTACTGTTTACCAAGCAGCTAACAGAGACCTGCAGTACTTCATTTCCAATTATGTTAACCTGCTTCCTAAGCAACGATGTGATCAACACAGCCCACGCCGAGCTACCGAGGTCAGTGCTCTAACTCCCAGCACCTTCACTCTGAGCCTTGAGCCACCTCTGCCACCACTGAGAAAAGCCCCAGAAATAAGAGAGAAATGCTCAGGCAGGAGGAAGTAAGTACCCATGATGATGGCAAGATTACAACATAAAAGTTTGCTGCTAAGCAAAACAAACACACCACCTTGCTCCCTGGCTGCAGGTGGCTTCAACCACCAAACAAAGTTTGTTTCGGTGCCAGGGTTCAGATCTGAGTCTGCTTAGGTCTTGTAACTCAACTGGAAACAGAACCCAGAAGTTCAATTAAATCCAGGACAGCACAAAATTTGAGGGCTTCCTTCCACTTACCCAAGTCCCACACTCTACAAACTGAAAGCGACCACAGCACTCATTACAAACTCAGTGACAACTGAAGAGCAACCAAAGTCTCTACGGGCTGAGATGGCCAGGCTGTCCGAACACACAGCCCTCCAAGAGCCCTTCGACCTGCAGGACTTCCCTTCCTCCTCAGTTACACTCATTCATGAGCAAGGCCTTGATATGAGAATCGCTTCAAGAATTCACCTCCAAGCTTACATCCTCAACTAAAAAGTGAAAATCCCCTAAAGGGCTTCAACTACAAAAAGAAATATCCTAATGATAACTTTTGGACAGCCTGAGATAGCTGCTCGTTCCGACAGCTCAGAGATGCTACTAAAATGGCCCAGGAAGAACTGCTTTAGCTGCTCGAGACAAACTCACTGCTGCTACAATTAGCAGGCTTACCTTAGCCTGAAGCAACCAATACACATCAGAGGGGTAACGTCTAAGGCTGGATTTTTACATAACTGTGTCAAACTTGTTTAAACTCCTGTGAAATATTTTTTGCTTGAATATTTGGCCATATAAGGACAAAGCTCATAATTTCACATAAAATACATCTGGGTCAAATTCTGATGCGTAGAACATGTGCAAAAGCCCATGGATCCCACAGCAAGTCCAGAACCAAAGTCCTGGGCTATGGGAACCTGTATGGGAGCCTTTCCCTGTATCAATTACCCCACAAAAGGATGGCTCATTATGAAATGGACTTCCAGAAAATTCCTGTGCTCTGAAAGCATGATAAATGAGTTTAAAAATTGGATAAACCTAAACACGTGCTCCCAGAGGTCCCACGGAGCTTTATAGCTGTTACTTTCTGAACTGCCCCACACAGAAGCTTGTCCTACAACCTAAAACCAGAGCTCTCCTTCTGCTCATTGCATCAGACACGTGGCTGAAGCCCCAGAGAGGGGAGCAAATCGCAGCACTCGCACGCTCCAGGTTCTTGCTGCAGCTCCACACAAGAGCGCCAGGCAAGGAGCAATGCTGTTTGCTTTCCTTAAGTGTCCAGGGATGTGGAAATCAACTTCAAAAGAAACAAAACAGAAAAATACCGTATTTTATATCTGGGGGGCAGGACATCTCTGCCTACAGTCTGGAAAATGAGCAGATTTGAGACTGTCATTTTCTAATAAATAGTCGTTAATCACTTGCAGCCACTCGGCACAGGAGGTCAGGCGGTGGCAGCCTGGCTGGTGTAAGCGTTTAACAGGGAATCGGATTAGAGAGGCTCGGGGCAGCACCACCACAGCCCCAGCACTACCTGCTAACAGATCCTTCCCTCCAGTCACGACACTACCAGGGCCTGACCCAGGCATTTTGGAGCACGAAGCCCTGATCTCGCTATGAAGACTCCACAAACCACGCGGTGCTAACACGAGCTGATCACGGCGCTGTATGGCAGCAATGCTGTAAGCAACCATCACCTCAGCTGCTCTGAGGAGCTGGGTCAGAGAACGAGGCTGAGGCCGGCAGCGCCCCGCCAACACGCACCGTGCAGGAGCTGAAGGGACAGGATTTGAGCTATTCTCAGAGTATTTCACAGCCCTGCTCCCCTCTCCCTCTACTCAGCAGCTCCGCCTGAGAGCCAGCTACGGTTATAATTACCATCATAATTATTATTTTAATAAGAACCAGTGACTTATCAAAATACTACACTGAAGGCTCGCATGTCTCTTCCTGTAGGAGTGCCAAGAAGGAGCAGCCAGTTCGCTGCTGATGTACCGCTCTGTGTACGCCTGGAGCAGACAGCACCTCAAAGTTTCTATTTATGCAGCTGAGTGACTAAACTCAATCCAAGCGAATGCCAAAACGTAAGCAATTTGAGGCACAGGCGCTGCGCAGTGTTATTGCTCTGCTGGTACACACACTAACAGCTTTGTTTACTACACTGACTCTTCTTCAGCTTGTTTGCTTGGCTTTTACACACGGTCGGCCACGCTGCTGAACTGAGGTGCCTTGAGGTAGCCACCTGAACCCCTGTTTGTGTACTTAACAGCTGTGTCGGGCACCCATGGAAAGTTGTGTGTGTGTAAGCAAGCCTGGAGGCATCCAAGTCAATGCAATTAGGGGCCTACGTGCATATTTACCTCCACCTTCCCAAATCTGGACCTCTGCAGGCACCAGGTGGCTATTTTTCATGCCAGCAGCGGATACCCTCAGTACATCCTAGCTTGCTGACCGCTTCTTTTCTCTTCACGTGCCTGTTCAAGATGACCCAGATACAGCTCCCCAGTAACACGCCACCTCCACACAGCAGCTCAGGTTAAACTTTCAGTTAAATGTAAATTTAAATAATTAGCAGATGGCCATTTAGCTAGTTACAGCTCCAGGTACTCTGCCAGGCTGAGGAAAAAGATTCCTCGATTAGCAAGGTAACCAACAGCCCAGCAGCTGCAGGGCTCTGCATTGAGCACAGCCAGCTGTCACCCCGGTGAGTTCTGCAGCAGGACACAAGACAAAAGCAGCACGCTTGCACCCACGACACGACACGAGCTTGCTCATTTCTCACAAGAAGAGAGCTTGCCATGGAAATGTCATTTTTCAGGTTTGTCTGTTCATTTCTCAAGTAAGGGTCAATGAGCTGGATGTAATTTCAGGGAACTCACTTCCCTGTAGTCAATACAGTCACGACCTTCATTGCTTTTTCTTGAAGAAAACCACCGTGTTTTAACTGAGCCCTATGTCCTCCTCAATCAAGGAATGCAATTATAAAGAACAAAGCTACCTACAAACAGGCTGAGTTAAGAACAAAACCAGAGACCATTCAGAAATTCAGAGCATGAAATCCAAGACTCAGCATTACGAAAAGTCAGCGAATACCATCAACTGCGAGAAAAATACTCAGACTGCATCAACCCAACCGAACCAAAACGTACTGCTGAAGGACAAGCAGAGGCTGCAGTATGAAGTAAGAGTGCCCATGACTCATCCAACCAAATCCAAGTTAAATTGAACTTTGCAGTCTCATTCAGCTTTGTAGAATTGTTTTAAATAAACATTCCGCTTACTAATACCCTCTAATAATATAACTGAGCAGCACTGCAGGCAGCAGTGTGAAAACAAAATATGTGGGAAGCATTCAAGATCTGACCTCAGAGTCAACCACGCTCTAGTATGAAGAGCTTTTTTTAGCTTTTTTTTTAAATACTAAACTGATACTAATTTATTGTGAAGTTTAATTTCATTGCCACAAAAAAAAAAAAAAAGGCAATTATAGGCACACTATAAATAGCTGGTCCCTTGGAGAAATCCTCTAATCATCTCTAAAAATAAGGAGTCAGGTGCTTTAAGTGTCCTGTGCTGACCCTTTTGGTACCTCACACTCAAGAATTAACTCAGCAAGGTTGCACCACATACAAATTAAGGCAACATCACTTGTTGCTCAATTCTTACATCCACCAGGTTACAGAGCCTGCTCTCTTCACTTCTGGACCACACTGAAGCTTCTGAAAGCATCCAGCCCTCTGTCTAACGCAAAGCTGGGGAGTAACGCCACAGCAGTCAGAGGTCCACGAGGCAATGACAATCTTGTGCTTCAAAGCCTGGAAATCTGCTTTACCTGCCTGGCCACAGCTGGGCAGCCGATGCATAATTCTCATCTCTGGCTGACTTTGTTCTCTGTTTCATCCCCTCCAATCAATCCTCTGACTCCTCCTGCCCTTACGCTGCCTAATGCCAATCAGAGAGGAAGCAAGTGGAAATCACTGAGTCAGGGCTTGTGGAGCCCCGTGCTGAGCAGGTAGGTGATGGCAGGACTGCAGAAGTGACACCCAGGACTCGTTTTAAGCGTTATTGGCTGTACTTACTAGTCAGCTTGTAAGCTCCTCCAGGCAGGGACCTTTCCTCACATGCGTCTGTAAAGCTTCTAGTGCCCAGATGGTGCCATACAAATGAATAATAATTATATTTCCATGTAGACCATTATTGTGCCTAATGTAAATTACTTTCACTGATCCAAGAGGAAATCATTTTCTCATTTTGAAATGAAAAGAGAGAGTAAAAATAATGATTACTTGTTTGACGCTATTATTACAATGATAATTACATTTGTGGGTCCAGAATCCTCAGCTGGTGCGCTGACTTCAGCGGAGCCATGCCAACACACGGCAGCTGACGAGCTGGTCCCATTCTTTGCTGAACATTTTGGACTATTTCATGAGGACCGATTACTTCAAACCCACAACACTTCCGTGAAAAATGGGAAGTTAAACACAAGTTGCAGACCGGGGAGCAGAAGCAGCAGATCTGGTATGGGAAGGGATGGCCTCCTGCATGGCACGGCAGCTCTCTCAGCAGAACTGCCGCGGTCTCCCTGGCTCATTCGCAGAGATTCAGGTCTCCAGAGAGCTGAATTGCCTTCTGGAGGCACTCATCTCTCTCCATTCATTTAGCAGCCTGGTGTTTGTGAGCTTCAGCCCAAGCCTAAGTGCTCAAAATGGGACAGCTGTGATCTCTGGCACCAAACACGGAAGGGACAAACTCAGAGCTTGCCAGTGCTCAGCTTCTCTGGGGGAAAAAAACCAACGCACAATTACCAGACCAAACAGGACTAAGCCCCGACACCCAAGAACCAGAAACCCCCAAACTCGAGGCTGCTTTAGCTAAGGGTCTCAGAAGGCTTTGCTACAGAGGTTACTGAGAGGAGACGGCACCAGGGCTCGGAGGCAGAGCCCTCCTGGCCAACACGGGCTCTGCAGCACAGCCTCAGTAGCACACGGCTGGTGAGAACAACAGCACTGGGCTTCCAGCTCTAAACACCACACTCAAACACTTCCAAGTGCTACACCTATTGTGTGCTGCACTAATTCAAGCCCAAACCTGGCACCGTGGCAGTTTAAATAGTGAGTTTTACACCTGAAATGCATTTCACACACATTGTTTCCAAGAAGGAGGCTGGAGCAGGGAAGAATGAAACTCAGCACACAAGCAGTGGCTTTCTCATTGGTACCTACACCAGCTAGCATGCCAGCACCCTGCTCTGCTCCTGCACCTGCCAGAATGAGACACCCATCAGCCTAGATCAGAAGAAAAAATAGTGTTTGATCCCACACAGAGTCAGTGGAAAAGCTCTTGTTGAATCCACGCAAGTGCCAGACCTAATCTTAACACCGTAAAGTAAAATCAGGAAGTATTTGATTAAAATTAATCCTTGAGGTTATATAACTTGACTATTCTTGCAAATTAAGCTGATTTCGTGCTTTCATTGTACTCCTGTCTCTTCATCAAGCACTAATAAGATGCTGTAGCACATATCATGGACTTTCAATACAGAAGGGAAAAATATTTTGAAAAATAATTCTCAAGACAGCTGAGAGATGTGGCAGATAATGAGAGCCTTTTATACTAAAGAGTAACCATTTTGCAATACCTGACAGTAAGTAAATGGAATTTGTATGTCTCCTGTACAACAGCTGGTCTTCTCTTGCTTAAAAAAAAAGAGAATGGATATGCCTCTACCTCAAAGAGAACATCTGCAAAAACCCATCATACAGTAAGGAATTAAAGGAAAAAAGCAACAAAACACACACCAGTGGCCTGAAAAAGGCTTCAGATGGCATAACCAATTAACACAGATCCACTTCACATAATACCTTCCCACATCCCCAAAGAAAAGATGCTTAATGAGGTAACTGCTGCAGGAGTCCATCAATCTAATTCGGTTCTAACACTCTTCTTAAATAATGCAAATATTAGTTCTCTGCTACCGAAAAGATTTGTTGCATTAAAATGTGCCTTGTTAAGTGCCAAGACTTTGTAAAAATCACTATGCGGCTTCCAGCTCCAGATGTATCCTTCCCCCCACTTCCCATTACAAAATAATTAGCTGTCTCCATTCTCCTTTTCCATTGTTATTAAAGTCGGAGTGCTGGGTGATGAAGCTCCTGGTAACAAGCAAAACTGTCCTTAATGGCCAAGTCAGCACGACAGACCCATTCTCTAGAACATGCATCACGTTCAGCCCCCCAGTAGCTCGATGCCATGAATTTTAGTCACCCAAAGGTGCCTCAGCTCAGCCGTTCCACCGACACCCACAGGTGTGCTGCAACCAGCGAGGACCTGGGCTTCAGAGCCCAATGCACACCAGACCAAAGGCTCACACAGAAATCATTAGCTCGCATTAAGCTCCCCTGCACCTTTTAGGTCTGGACATTTTTCCAAACCCTTCCCATTTGTTGCGTTCAGAGCTGAAATGAGCGAGGCTGCACATCTGTATCAACAGGGGAAGAGGTTCAGGTAGGTGCCACCTGGCTGTGATGTATCGTATGGAACCTCCTCACTGATGTCAGCAAACACTCCAAGTTAGGGGTGAAATCACTTCATTTTCCCTCTGCAAAGTCTCTTTCATTCTCCGGAGCTTAACAAGTCACTTAATGCTTATGTGCAACTCCACATGGGACCTTGCAGCGAGGCTCCAGTCCTGAGGCCGTGCAGGACTGCACCCGAGCACCTGCTTGAGCCCATTCACCTGACCCAGCCACAGAGCAGCAATGCAGCCAGCCTAATGCTCCACAGCCCCAGCAGAAGAGCCACCACCACGTTTCCCCCTGCAGAAAAGAAAATGAGAGGGAGAGGCACCAGATCCTCAGCACTGCCCTCCACAGCTCAGCTTTGGTTGGAGTTGGAGCAGGTAACCCTCGCTGTCCCCAGGGCACGCTTTCTTTTCGCATTTCCCACTCCTGAATATTTCCAGCTATCAGTAGTCACATTTGGTGCCCTAGACAGCTCCATGCTGAGAGAAACATGCCATTTCTCGAAAGGGAATACCCAACGTCTCAGGCTACAGCAAGGCTTCGATCCTACACCAGCAGGCACCAGCTGTAACTCACGGGGCTGACAAAGCAGCGACGCGCTGCCGCTCAGCTTGGCGGTGAGCAGGAGCAGCAGGAACCCAGCGGTGCCACGGGGCCCAGGCACCATGGAGCAGGTACGTGGCCCCATCCGCCACCTCCACTGAAGGATCCTAGGGCAGAGGCCGCAGCTGGGCGAGCGAGCACAGCCCCACACGCACGGCTGCCTTGCGGCACAAGCCGAGGCTCCGGCAGATGCTCTGCTGTCACCTCCCTCTCGTCACCAGCTGCCCCGGAGCAGGGATTTGCATTCCTCCTCCCTTCCTTCGGGCTCCCAGCACAGAGCTCCCACTGACTAGACTCTCCCACCACCCCTAACAGGCTGCACAAAAAGATCCTGAGACCGAGCAGCATGCTTAGAGTATTTTCACAGAATGCTGTTGTTTAATTCTTGCTTGTAATGCTTGAGCTCTGCAGAACAAATAAAGCTTGTGCGAAGGGTGCCTAATAGCTGTAAAAATCACACACGGCTGCAAGCACCCACTGAAGTCACTGCTACTGATACAATTCATGCTTCTTTACAGATATCTATAACTTGGGTTAATTAAATGCGAACAACCGCAGGAAACTGCTTATGAGTAATGAAAGCTCCAGATGCAGCTGGCCAGGGGATCCAGCACAGTAAATGTTTTCAGTTGCAAAAGAGCTCAATTTAAAATGTTTCTTCCTGCCAACATGACAACTCATATTCAATAAGGCACAGGTACGGTGGCGATTTGTTTGTTTTCCCTACAGTACAATGTTATTCTATTTTTCAAATGAAATGGCTTATTACAGGCATCTGACAGCATTTAATAAAAATCTGAATGCTTCTTAACCACTTGGTTCAAAGAGTGATGTTTCTTTTCCCACAGACACAAATGACCAAATCCTTGCACTACTTATGTCTGACTCAGTAAAGTCAAACACGTACCACAATTTTAGTCCTGTATGTAGGTCAGAGACAAAAATAAATGAAAAAAAAACACATAACCTCACATGGCAACTTTCAGACATGGGCTTAAGAAGAGCTCTCTCTCACAAAGTTTGGGAGATCTGGTTTGTGTAGCTTTATTTAGCACAAAGGCTCCTGTAGAAGCAGCTAGCCGGGCTCCTCCGTGGTACAGGCTTTCCTTAGAGTGAGAACAGCGACCAAACAGTAGGTCTCAGACAAACACTTAGCAGCCTATTCAGAAAATACTCCCCAAAGATATTTTAAAACACACCACTCCATTACCAAACAAAAGAAACATTAAAATTAATATTCTTTTTTTGGTTGAAATGCAAGAGAGAAATCTGAAAACACTTGGAGAGGCTCTCAGGCATGCTTAACCCAACGACATCTGGATACAAAGGCGATACTGTGCTCGCCCCAGCCAGCTCCTCCAAGTGTTGCAGAACAATTTGCTATACACGAACTATGGGAACCTTGGGTTGAAAAGGATAGCAACTTTGCTTGGGCATTAAATTAAATTTTAATGTGGAAACAAAGCAGCAGGAAGACGGAAAAAAAAATCTTTTTTCACACTGATTCTGTATCATGTAATTCCATTAAACAGAGATTTTCCTCATGAAATGAGTCTGAAATCAGAATTGGGCCTGCCTCTGAGACAGACAGCATGTGCAGGGTTAGATCAATGCTGTGTGCGTGTCAGGAGTACCTGGGAGCTGAACCTTCAGTGAGCCACCTGGCCGTTTGTGCAGAAATTGCCTCACACCGTAACTGATCGCTAGGTGTTTAAGTGTGGGCTTTTAGGTACTGATCAAGTAGTTTAAGGGCAGCAGCTGCTTCCCAGCAGGTTAGGCAAAGCCGCAAGTGCCATAAGGTCATCCTGAAGAAACGTTGCCCAATCACCTGGACAAAGAGCTCGCCCCGGGCACGGTTCTTTACAGCAACACCAGCTGTGGGACACCCGGTGTCTCCCCGCGAGGGGAAAGCTGGTACAGCCGGTGAGCGTTTTCAGACACGTTTTCTACTAGGAGCCCCAGTGCTCCATCTTTAGGTCTTTGCTCGAATCTGTGTGCACCAAGCAGTGATTCACAGCTGCCAGCATCCAACCGGTCGCATCCTCCAGCCGCGGCACGGAAAGCATTAGCCGACGCGCTCAGCCCCGAGCGCAGCGCCCAGCCCAGCGCACCGGGCGCAAACCAGCCACAGGGCCAGGGCGTTTGTAGGACAGCTGCAAGCAGTGCACGTCCTTATGTGTCACAGAGCCCATGGAAGAGGAGGATTTCCTAAAGAGCCCCGAGTTGTCAGGTGCTGGGCTGCAGACCAGCCCCGGTACTGAACCCCTGCCACAGCCTGGCCTTCGTTAACCCACATGGAGAGACCCAGAAGGAAAAATGCTCAAGGAGAATGAAAGGAAGATGAACAAATGAAAGGCTACCCAGAAAAGACAGATACCAGTGCTGGAGGAAAATCATGCAGTTTGAATAGTTTGCTCACGATCACAGTAAGCACCAACCTAAGGTGATGCACAGAGACAAAATCTGAATTCAGGGAGCCAGGGTCTTAAATTTCCCATCTCAAACACACACAAGGCCCTGCACACACAGCACAGGTACGTGCTGCCTTTCTGAGAAGTTGCCCTGTGTGCTGGGGACAGAGCCCATGAGCTCAGACGCAGCTCCCAGCACCTTGCCCTGGTCATTCCAGGGACGAAGCCATCGCTGACCCCAGCCCCTGCTTTCTCTCTCAGGATGTAAAAAGATGAAAACGTGTACATACTTTAAGGGACGATACCAAACTTACTTAACCTGAGCCTCCCTGTGACAGAGCTGCAAGGGAAGCAAAGGCAGCTTCTCCCGAGCGAAGGGCAGGCACCAAGGCGTGTGCTGGGCTCCATGCCGGCCGCACTCAGCACCGCTCGGCTCCTTCCACCCGGCCGGAGCCGGGGACCACCGGGGGAGGCAGGCAGGCCCCCTGCGTGCCCAGGCCCCGAGGATTTCAGCAACAACCCGGGGAGTTCGCACGAGCGCGAAACGAGACGCGCCGAGGAGCGAGGGCAGCGCCTGCAGCATCCCCCGAGCTCTCCCATCGCCGAACCGCGCCGGAGCCGAGCCCGGGAGCTCCGGGGGGCGACGAAGCCGCGGGGGGGAGCCCCGGAGGAGCCGAGCCGCGGGGGCGAGGGGCTGCGAGGGGCTCCGCGGGGGGCACAGCCGCTGCCCGGCGGCGAGACCGGGGCTCGGCGGCACCTGCGGGGCGGGCACCGACCCCCGGCACGGAGCCCCCTCGGCACGGAGCGCCCCGGGCCGCCCTGCCCGCACCTACCATGGCCTTGCCGTGCAGGGCGCCGGCTCCGCGGCGCTGCGGGTGCTCCCGGTTCTCGCCGCCGGCGGCACCGCCGCGGTCTCTCTTCTCTCGGCCGGCCCCTCCGCGCTGCTGCTCCTCGCCGGCGTCGAGGGAGGTGAAATTCCAGACGAGGAGGGTCTGCAGCAGCAGCACGGTGAGCGCCGCCACCAGCGCCGAGCGGGAGCGCCGCGCCAGCCGCCGGGCGCACGGAGCCGCCACCATCTTCGCCGCCGCCGCGCTGCCGAGAGCCGCCGCATCCGCCGCGGCGCCGAGTTTTCAGCCGGGCAGCGCCACACGTCAGCAGCGGGAGGAGGAGGAAGGAGGAGGAAGGGGGAGGAAGGCGGAGGTGTGCGCCGCGGGAGGCGGCGGGGAGAGGGGAGAGAAAGGGGGGGGGGAGACGGGGCGGCCCGCGGCCGGGGCGAGCCCCGGAGCGGGGGTGGAGGAGGGAGACGAGGGAGAGGAAGGAGAGGAAGGAGGGCGGCGGGAGGCTGCGGTGGGGAGGAGGAGGAGGAGCGGCCGCGAGGGGCGGGGGGCTGCCGGCGGGCGAGCCCCGGCCCTGCCTGAGGGGAAGGGGCCGGGGAGGAGCGGGGCGGGGCGGGGCGGGCGGGCGGGCGGCTGCCATCTTCTGAGGGACGGCGGCGGGGCGGCACCTGGCGGGCGGCGACGCCCGAGCGGGACGGGGCCGGGGCTTCTGCCCCCCGGCACGGCCCTGCCCCGCTGGTTTCGGGTCTTTTAAACCCAGCAATGGTGCTCCGCGGAATTTCGCTTCCTTTCCGTGAAGCGGAGGGGTCGGTGAGAAGAGCGATGTGCGACCCCCTCAGCCCGGCCGTGTGGGTGAGGGACTGCCCGCTGGCACAAGACCTGCTCTGAAGGGATCGCTGCTGCTCCCTTCTCCTCCCGCACGGGTATTGGCTTCTAATCGGAGAGATCTCATTATCTGATGATGGCAGTGAAGCACGGACTTTTCTAATCTGCCCGCACAGTGCCTCCTTCTGTAAGCCCCATTCTGCTTTACACACCAAATCCAAAGGTGAAAAATAATATCTCTTGATAAAGACAATTGCTTTTTTTTTTTCCTTCCCCTAAATGATAGAAAAGTAAATTTTGCACAGACCATAAGGAGCTTGCTCACACTGGAAGTACTTCAGTTTCTAATCTGAAGATTCATGAGACAAGTATTAAGATTCAGAGGCATCCTGTATTAAGGGAATATTCCTCACGATGCAGTGAGGCTACAGATAGCTTCCCAGGCTGTGCCTTTTGTCACAGTGTTACAGAAGAGGATGAAGCGTGCGGCAGGTTAGAAGTAAGAAGCGTTGCTTTTGCATTTGGCTTTACACAGTTGTGCACAGTTGGACAAAGACTTACCAAGGTTACAATTAATTTCTAATAACAATGTCATGATCAGACAGTTGTATGACATTTAGGAATAAATAATCTATTGTTCTTAACACGTGGTTTTTGAGTCTCCAATGGGAAATGGCATCTTTAAAAAAGACTGGCAAGGTATTGCTCTGTGCCTGGCAGTTCCGGGCCCTGTGGTCCTGCACCTGCCAGTGGCACTGCTGGGTACTCACTCACTTCATGGTGCTCCGTCCTGGTGTGAAACCATCGATGCCAGTGCTGTTACTCCTCATTCACAGAGCAGCGAGTTCTGAATCAGGCCCAAACACAACACGGTTTCCAAGAGGGTCGCAGTCAGAGTCATCTTTGACTTCAAGGTATCTCTAAATGAAGAGGTCAAAACACGCTGTTAGTAACTTGCAGGTAAGACAGCACAAAAACCCGTCATTGTGTGAAGGCTGGCCACTGTCCGGCTCACCTCCGGTTTGTGCCGTGGGACAGCGTCCATTTTTGCCAACTGTGGTGATGGTGAACTGCTCTTTATGGGCAGAGATCTCGTGATAATGAATTTTGGCAGTGCCCGACTTTGCACCAGTTGCACACACATCAGATTTGCTGGTCACATGGCACAGCAAAGTGAATTGCTTGAACAAAAAACTACAGAAATTCAAAGTATTCTCAAATACTTTTGATGTGACAATCTACAGAGCTTGGAATATTAATGGATACTTTTTATTCAAAATCATCAAATAACTGCATTGTAAATGCACTTAAGCAAATTGCTGATAAATAGCAGACAGAAGTGCCTTCAGTTTGGGATTAACAGTGTGTACCTTTTCAAAAGCAGCGAGAGGAGCTGAGGTCTTGGCATGGGGCAGCCCCATGCAGCCTTCCCTCAGGCCTGGAGAGGGCAGGCACTCAGGGAGCCACAACAGACAGACTTTGAACAGGCAGAACTTCAGTAGAACCACCACGAGTTTTGAAGAGCTTTAGACCTTGAGGCCCGATTCTGATCCTCTTCACCTCTTTCTGAAATGGGAGACATTGAAAATAATTCCACAGAAGTGCTAAAAAAGCAGAATTCAACTATTTACTGAACACAGGTTCAGACTGACTAAGAAAAATACCATGAACTTTGACACCTGAAGTACAAACTGTGCACGTTTCTGTGAGATGCTGTGTGCTGTGCAGGGGCACTGACTCTTCATTAAACAGTAACAGGCCATTTCTGTGTTTCCATTGCTGCTTCAAGATCTTCCCCAGAAGCATCACATAACTAGTAGGATTTTTAACAGGAGCTCTTTTGCTCAGGGGGTTATAAATCTCCTTCCTGGTTACAGCCACTAGCAACACTACTCATTTCCATTTTTTTTTCCTCCACGCCCCTACCGTAGCTCTCCAGTGTGACGGCAGAGCCGATTCCTTCCTGTTAATCTTGGGCTGACAAGCTCACCGATGAGGGTCATGATGCGTGACGATAAAACCACAGACAGCCAGGCAACATTTCAGCACAGGGTGATGCTGCTCACTATAAAAGGAACACAGCAGTAATTATGACCAAAGTTTGATCCATCTTTACTGGAAAATTTCCTTGAGATTTTCAGGCAATTTTTATACAGGAGAATATCTGTGGATTTTCCTAATTTCTGTATATAATCACTGTGACTGATTAAGGCAGTGAAGAGTAGCTGTGCATGCTCAGTCCTGTGTGTGTGCTACTGAAAGCATGTCTGGAAAGGTTTGTCCCCAAACCACGTTAATTTATAGGCCATAGAGTTCTGAGTCTTCAGTGTATGGATGGGAGCCCCAGCAGGCAACGCTTCTGTGCTGAGCAGGGAGGGGAGCAGGCTTCCTCTTCAACAACATCCTCCTCTCCCCTGTATTTACAGAGATTATGTAAAATAGGAGAACGCAGGAGGTAAAGCATTCATTTTTAAAACCATACTATGACCAGTGACCGCTAACTGCTCATAACATCCTTCCTCTGTTTCCAAAGAAAACAGCCAAATAGAAGCAAATAGCAGCATAATTCAACTATTTTTTCCCTGTACTATAATGGTTCAAACTAGAAAGTAAAAAAGGCAAGATGGAGATTCTTGAGAATTTGAAGATGGAAAAAAAAATGGAAAAACTAAACTTCACAAATCCTAAGAATAAACTCATATCAGAAATGACAGAAAAGTTAAAAACATAAAATGGACTTGTCCTATGATCACATTCATGAATAATGGCAGCTCAAGTGAGCTATGTTGCATCAGAAAAGACTTAATCTGTCTACATGGAGCACATTTGTGAGAGTTACCACTGAAAATTTCTGCTGTTGCTCATGTTCCATGAGACTATTAGCGTCTAGCACAAAGTACAAGAGGGAAAATAGATTTGATTTTTAATAGAAAAGTATTATCATGGTTCCACTTAGCAGTCAAAGAGGTGATGTTTTAAGCAAGGAAAACTAATGTGACCTGGCTAATTTGCCGTAGAATCCTAACAGATAATTGGCTTAACTATTTTTCACCTCTTCACAGCTGCATAATAATTCAGCTTGGGTGTATGTGAGGGGACATGGGTGTCAATCTGAGCTACCCAGAGTAACAGAAATAAATAACCAGATGCTGTTCCAGTAACATTTTTATCTAGATCTACCTATCCTGTTATTAAAATACACCCTTCTTCCTATTTACAACATAAACAGAGTCTGAAATTGAATCATGTCAAAGGAAATAAATGAAGTTTAGAGCAGTGTTAATAAGCAATATCCTTTCCTCTACTTTGAAGAGCTTATGGTCCATCTGGTGAATGAACACTACCGGCTTATCTGAACTCCAACTCACAGGCTGACTCATAGATGGTTTAGAAGCACATTCTGTATTCAGTGAAAGACTAAGTTATTTCAGAGTGAAGATTTGCATTTTTCTTAAAAACAGACATGTCCCTGTTGCATCAAAATTTAGATTGCAGATATGTTATCATGGTGAAGGGGGAAAAGGCATATCTGGAATGAACTGATTTTTCTAAGGACAAGCGTCCCTAATATACTCCATTATAAAACAAAATTTTTGAAGAATCTAGACTATTTGGCAAACTTGCATATATCCCCAGGATTTCAAAACATCTTAACACCTAGGAACAGAAAATACTCAAAATAAGCCATGAGCATGAGCCATGTACCACAAGTAATCTGCAGTAACAGTAGAGGTATCTCCTGGAGATGAGGGCATGCTTCCCTCAAGTGGCAATTTCATTCCTCCCTTCCTACCCCGACTTCTGTCACTAACAAGAAAAACATACCACCCCTATCATTTCAGTAAAGCACTGTGTGTATGGAGGAGAACCTTTTCCTCGAGAGGTTGGTGTTACTGGCCTATGCATCAAATCTGAACAAGCAAAATAGGTTAAGGAGTTACTTTTTGAGAGGCTGATAAAAATTTCCGCTTCTCAAGGTACAGTTCAGTGCCTGCTCAGGAAAACAACAACAAAACAAACAAATACAACAAACAAACAAAAAACCTGGCATATTGCAATACACTAGAAGCAGAGGAAATCTGTCTTGATTTTGTTGAAACCACAGCACCATCATTACGTTACACTATATTCTCCGGTCATTTTATGGTTTACGTTTACATTCTTGACCACTCAGGTAGATGCACCAGTCAATATTATTATATCTCTTCACAGATGACCAAATCCTGAAGATTCATGTCTATGTGCTCATTTTACATCTAACTCCTCACCAAGTGAGTTACAAAGGCCATGTTCTCTCTTAGCACGCACTGCCAGAGCTAACGACCATGGAGATATCACCAGTGTCTGCAAAGAAAACCTCTGGGTCTGGTGGTCTTGTAAAACCTGAGATTCCAGGAAGCTGTTCTTAACCTGCTGCTGCCTTGTTTCACTACTTAACAATTTGGAAACACAAGTTCCAATGTCACTACATATATGCAGAAATCAAATCTGTTACAGCAACATCTTGTTCCAGTAACAATATCTTAAATTAGCAACATAAATCGTCCTTTTTTTATTTTTTTTTTGGATAATTTCAGTCAGAGGGAAGAAAAGCAGGTATTTTCTATGTTTAATTTATATAAAATATGTAGTATGTATGTGGAATATATATTACATCTTCTTTGTGAGAGACGTATTTAGTTCAGGACCTTGGCATATGCTCCACTTCAGGAATGGAGGGAAAATGGAAGAATTACTCCCGTCACCATCACACTAAATTGTCCCCTTTTCTGTGTAATCCTTTAGCATATATAACCTTTTACTACCAGTGAGGGGAAATGTCATGTATATGTACTTTATATACAGCCTTCAGTGCTGTGACAGCTTTTTCCTTTCAGCCAGTGGTCCAGGATAATCATGAAAGGATTACCCATCTGTTCTTGCCATGTGGCATTCTGCCTTCAATAAGGAGATATTGCAGTTCACAGCTTCCTGCAGTTCCTTTTTCTGATGTTCTCTCATTAACTAAAAATTGTATTATTATCCTTCTGAGTTACTAAGTTGGAAAGTCTGGAAGACTCATGAAGGTGACCTACTTTGGATTATCTAAGTTAGCATCAGCCATTGACTGTTGCAGACTGCACTTTGTTGCACTGCAGAAGGGACTGGCTTTTTTTTTTTTTTTTTTTTGGCTTGGGCTTTCAATCTGGGTTTTACCTTTTTTCTTAAAAAATTATTTTTGTCTTTCCACTTAATGCAAAAAGACAGGTGGTACCCAAAAAGAAAATCAAAAGGAAGCAGAAGAAATAGAACTTTGCATGTAGAATGACACTGGAGATTGTGTTTGCATGATTAAACAGTTCTTCAAAACACTGACAGACAGATTTTGGGACATCTACTACAATGCCATGCCAATGCAACTTATGTGCAGACAAGATTTCTTCCACTACTCACCTGAAACATTTTCCATGTTTGAGACTGTCCTGTGCTGCAGAAAGAATAATTAGAAAATAAACAGTTTTTTTTAAAGAAGATTCCAATACTGTCTCATTTTGCCTAAAACTGAAAACTACAGTATTTTAAAGACAAAGTTTCATTCTTAAGCTTCTGGCATGATACTAGTTTATTTGTCTAACATCTAACAAAATACTGCATCTGCTCTTCACAGCCAGGACAGTATTTTGGTACTTGATTTAATGCAACCTTTAATATCAGGAAGCATTTTTTTTTTACAATATATGTCACATCCAGTACTGGCAGCTGCAACAGCTCATTTGCATGCCACTGATGCACTTGTGTCCCCTGACCACGCTGTGCAGTCCCACAGAAGCCTGCATGCTAGGTGGAGAATGCTACTACGTGCCCCTATCGGAGAGTGAAATCTTGCTGAAACTCTACACAAATTCTCCAAACCTTTGGATTGAGTTGCCCAGGAAAAAAAACAGCATTAAGAACATGCTACCTTGCTCTGGGACCCAAGGAACACAACAAGCAGACTCCATCTCCTGCTGCCACCCTTAACAGCTGAGTTAGCACGGTAGTTTCCACTGACCTCTGAAACTGCCCCGTGAACACCACAGATTTATCAAGGATAGTACGAATCAAAAGACATCTACACAAATTTAAACAAACAAGTTTGATATCATTACTTTCACTACATTTAGATAAGCATTAACAAAAGAGGATGCAAAAACTGGCTTGGCTGTAGATTGGGTAGTACAAGAAGAGGAAGTATTCAGACAAGACATTAGATGTGCCCCAAGAGAAATCCAGCCTTTGGTGGAGTAAGGTCCAACGTATGTAAAGATGAGTGAGTCTTATGCTATGTGATTTCTCATTTTAATAGGTTCTGAACTGGTAGAATAGGGCACATATTGTAAACACTTAAACATAAATCTGGGAAGATTTTTGTCAAGATGAAACCTCCTTTACCATCTTTGAGAATTACTTGTATTTTTAGTGTTTCTAGCACCTACTTTTGTCTATGCTCCAGATCTCCATCACAAAGAAATAAAAGGAGCAGGAGATGTGAGATTCATTCAGAATCTAGAAAATATATTACCATAGGGAACAAGTCTACTTCTTTGCAAGAGAAAAAGGCATGTTCTTGAAGCCCTTTGGAGACTAAGGAGCCAGAGGAAAATACTCATGAGCAAGCTAACTTACAGCAGTTTTGCAGTAGAAGAGAGCAGAAGGATCTTCAAATAATCTTCTACATCTGTATGGTTTTGGCCTCATGATGCTTTCTGCTTTGAAGAACTTCCTGACTGGGAGGAAGAAAAGCTGGTAAACCAATGTATCCACATCAGCAGCCTTGTCCAGAACATACCAGCTGCCTCTGATTTTCAGAGCCGTGCCACTGACCACTTCTGACTATGCTTAAGTAGCGACCACTTGCACACATGTATTCAGAGGCTTGTTTGCTGGTTTGCGTGCCTGAAGCTACACAAGTCAGTCATGTACATACAGAGATAGCCAAGTTGTGCCACGTTACAGCACCTACTGTTGTAACCCGCTATAAGGAGAAGGAGTGGTTTGGTGTCCTTTGTCATGGCTGTGTCAGTTGTGAAAACGGGCATTTATCTCACAGCACTGCAGCTGCAATGACTCTTCAGCAGGGGCTGCTCATTGAAGGTGGTGGCTTGCTCCATCTGTGGTCTCAGTGAGGAAGATTATACACGAGGTACTAAGTCCTGCTGCTTCTACTTCCTTTAGGTCTGTCTGATAAGAGAGAACTTTTATCCACAGTTCTACCTTTTGGACAGTGCTAGTTCCTGCCATGACAACTCAGTGCTGAAATTACAGGTTCCTTCCATCTATTTTAAGTTTTGGTTATGGCCCATGCCTGACAACTTGTTTGCCTGGAGAACGATCTGCTGTGGGAGGCCAGGAAGTGTTTGTAACGCAGGAGAATTCTTCTGGCAGTGACATGATGTGCAGGAAACATCCACTCTTCTGTGTAAGAATTCCTAATGCATTCCCCCATCACCCACCACAGGTGTGTAATGCAAGTCCTGTATCACAGAATTACTCAAATATGTAAATATTTACATGTGCAAAATTCAGACACGCACATGCACAGGCATTTCTGAATAGACAAATAGATGCTGTGAGTAAACACCTTGGCTCACAGAATACAGATCAGGGGACAGAATTTAATTTGCAATATTTTCCCCCAGGAGTGACATTAATAAGTGTTACCTCTCTTGTAAAGGCAGAGAAGATTTGGAGAAGAACTAAATATTATTCAGTGAAAAGGAAAATAAATAAGTAGGCCCTACAGTAATTACACTGTGCTCATAAAAAAGGCAAACATACTCTTGTAGTCTCTAAGTCTTTGACACTACACCACAGTATAAAATATTGAAGAAGTTCATGTAACAAGTTACTTGCATATAATGTGCAAGCCACCTTTAAGATCAAATAAAATGTTCAGTTATGGTGATGTTTACTTCTGATTAATTGTAAACCAGGCAACAAATGTTGACAACACCTAAGTGGCCTAATTCAACACGATCCAAATACTCAGTCAGGTGACTGATACAATATAAGGCACTCTTTTGCCCTACAATAGATTCTAATACTCAATCTCATGTAATAGTGGGACACTTTTTGTTAGGTTTTTCTTTTCCTGAAGAACTATTACAGTAAAATATTTTAGCTCTTTTATGACCCTAATAAGCATCCAGAAATTCTCGTAAACTCAAAGAATTAGGTTTCAGCCCAGAAAAGCACTTAATGACGTGTGATCCCATTGAATTGGGTGGCATATGCAAGGGCTCCAAGTAATGCATGTACTTCCATGCTTTGCTGAATTGATGCCTTACAGAACAATGCTACACAAATTAGTTTAAAATATTCAGAAACTGAACCTGGTTTCAAATTGAATGTTGCCACTGACCAACAGTGATTTCTTAGTTTTTTTTTTGAGGTATTTGTAAAATAATTGTATAGGGTTTTGAAAGTCTGGTCCTACCTGAAGAACATTTCTCATGTTGCTGTTCGCTAGGAAGCGTGGCTTTTATTCCAGAATATTGCCTGTGGGAAGTTCATTCTAGGAAAACTGCCCTGCTCACCAAAAGCTTATCCAATGTGTCTGAGGAGAAATGCATTTCTCCTCCATTGCAGCCCTACCTAAGACACCTTCAGAGGAGCAAAACAGAAAGGGGAAGTCAGCATCCCTGTTCCTCTTTGCTTAGGTAGTCTTGCTAAGCCTTTGTTTAAGAGAGGAGCTTTTGTAACTCATGTGGCTACCAGTAAACACCCTCACATTTCACCAGGGAAGTGTTTCTGTAGCCCAGTTCTGGGTCGATGTCCAGAGTGAGCTCATTTGGGCCATAATCAGATCACGCAGAGAGTACTGGATGCGTCCTGATTTCTGTGCAGGCTGGTACGCAGCATGGTCGTGATCCCTGTTGCTGCACCGGGAAGCAAGCTATAGCCAGCTCTTAACATAGATTTTATGCATGCATGTGCAAGCCTGTTTGTTTTAATATACAGCCCTAAATTTAATTTGTAAAGCTATTGCTAAAACATTGTTGCAAATACACTCATAAAGAGTAGATTGCTGTTGACTGGTAGCATAGGTTGATTGCATTTCCTAGCCTTAATTCCTTCACCTCACTGTGCACACACCTTCCATCATCACAGTTAACTGTTTGCAATCACAGAGGGAATGCTGAACATGAAGCTGGAGCCTGACCCTGTCTCTCTTAGGAAGGGGCCTCTTCAAGTCACCAGATAAGGGCTGGGGGAAAAAAAAAAAAAAAAGACTTTTTCCCCATTTTTAGTACATAACTTCCCCGTGATTAAACAAAGATTTGTTTAATGTGCTGTGAACTTGATTTTTTTTTTTTAAGCATAAAAATATAACTTAAAACCTGTGCTATTTGTTAATGACCATTTAGTATTTACAAAATATATTTAAATGAATCAGGTAATTTGCTTGTTAGTCAGCAGATAGGCTAGTTTCTTCTCAATCAGTTTTATACGGGTAGATCTCATGCTTCTATTACCTCTTCAACCCCACACCACCAGATTTACACAGCTGTGGAAGACACTGATCTAACCATATACAATACTGAAACATCTCAAATGGCCACAACCTTGCCTGAAACCAAACCCACTATTTGATAGCTCAATTTGCTAGATAAACTACAGTGAAATGGATTATCATCTCTGACTCGGATTTACCTGAGCACAGATGGAAGACACAAATTGGATCTAACATTTTTTTTTAATTTATTTTTTTTTTTTTAAGTCCCACGTTAGGAATGAGGCGGCGTTATGCATTTCATCATTAGTCTCTCCTTTGTGCTGCACACAATGAAAAAAAGAAAGCTCTGCCAGTTATCTAACCAAATTCTCTCATAGCCTCATGTTCTGGAGAAATCTGTCTTAGGTTAATCTATATTAGGAGTAATATTCAAGTTGACTCTGTGCTCATATGAAAGATGTGGTTAAGAAGCTCTAGCAGATACATTCCTTTTCACTTTTCTTTGTTCCCTGCTGCTGTGGTCTCTCATGGGATTTCTTGCAGAGTGGTTAAGTGATCTATACTGGGGTTTCAAAAGCAAAGATAATAGGAGCTCTATTCATGGGTTAAACACTTAGCTGCTTTAATACAAGATGTGTAGGAGCAGCCCCTAATGACATTCAAATCTTGTTATTGCTGTGCTTCAGTGTAGGATGTACTTGGTTTTGCGGCTGCAAGAAGCAATTGTCAGAGATGACTGTAAATCCTGAACAGCAAATAAATCCTGCAGCGTGTAGAGATGATGCCTGACTCTGCTCTTCCAGCAGCATGCATCTTCGGACTTCATCTCCTTGCACCCGCACAAGGGGACTGTAGGCTTGTGCCATAGCTACCACCATGTCTGACTCTAGCACCATCAGCTCTCAACCTCTTATCAGTGTGCCACTTCTAACCCCAATCCTTTGCAAGACTCCTGCCTATTCACAGTGTCCTGCCTTGGGAGCACTGCTCTGAAAGTACTATTGTGGCAAGATGAGCCCTCAATATCTCTGGGCTTCACGTGCAACTTTTCTTATGCCCACCATGGCTCACTAGCACCCTCTTCCCTCTCCCTACTCTGTTCTAGCAGATTTACTAGTATAGCAGAGAAAAGCCATGTTTTCCTCCAAAGCAGCACAGATTCTAGCTGAGTACACATTAATGCTCTCTGTGCCTCTAAAACCCCATGAACCATCTTTGCCACAAGGAAAAGTTGTAATATACATAGATTCAGAGACGTAACACAACAGGCTTGGTTTTATTCATTAATCCATCAAAGACTTTAAGCACAAATATTAGAACCCCAGGCAAAATGTCAAGAAGGAGCTGCTTGAAAGCCATGCTCATATTCATAACACAAAAGCCAGCTAGATTAACGGATTAAGGGGGCTATTGATATTAGTTCAATTTGTTTCACACACAGAGTAAGAGATTATGGAATAAAAGACAAGATGAAGAATCACTGGTTGATTAAATAGTATTGTAAAGCTTATTCCTAATTAAGGCCTAAGTATTTAAAGGTGCACAAGTGAATCTGGTGTCCAAATGCTACTGACTTTCAAGGGATGTTGAATGCATTTAACCAATGTAAGTCTCTTTCAAGAGGGCTGTGTAACTTTTGCAGTTTAAGCAATGCCAACTTGGTATACAGAATAGAAACCTGAGCACTTGTTAGCAACAGAGTAATTGTACGGCTGTAAATGGCAACATAACCTGCTGAACGACCACAGACAGTTTTTCAGTTTGCATAGTGTTATACCAAGTGCTTTCAGCATCAGAATAACTTTCAGAAAGGTTACACCACCCAACTGGGCTTGCTTAAGCAGCCTCAACTCCCACCTGATTTGATGGCGACAAAATAAACCCCTCTACCACACGAGGTCTGAAACGCAAATAACGTGTTCCAAGGAGAAGCACAAGATCCATTGGATCCTTGCAGATCAAACAGGTGAAATGCGTAATACTGAATTTCCATTAAACTTGACATTCTTCTTTCATGTTTTCTTTATCATCGCTAGCATGGATTATGAATTAATCTTTTCTGCATGCATGTTATTATTAATAAAATATCTCACTAAAAATTAAGTGTGATAAAACTACACGTCATATGGATCTTCAGTTTGGCATGAATCACAGTCACCACCACCGCCTTACGACCAGGTCCTTAATCCATTTTTGCTGCGGGTAGCATAATCAGAACAACAGTTTCAAGTGCTTCTTCCCATCTTTCTCCCACTTACAATTTTCCAATTCAGTGTGTTTGTTCAAGTAGCAAAGTCATCTCCTTCCAAACAATAGATGGGGATTCATTTGGAAACTTTCATTTATTAAAAGTGCCTTTAAATAATCTGGCATACTTACTTTTTATTACTGCATGACTGAGATGAAATCACCAGGTTTATCGTAGGCTAGATGCGTGCATAGGATAAATCAATGTTATTCAGCTGATGCTAGGTAAGTTGCAAGGCACAAGGAAAAGTTATGCTGGACTAAACTCAGGTGTAAATTCCCATCACTACGACTACAATTCACGCAGGGTTAACAGGGTCTGCTGCTTTTGTTCAGGGTATTTAATCAAAGCTAACACTAAACTGAGGAAGTCATCCTGGACAGAGAGCGTATGACCGATAAAGCATCCATCTGCAGACACCCTCCCTCTGCAGATCCAGCCGGGGCACTGACTGCTGCCTGGGGACTGGGCTGGAGACAGGCACCATGTCCCCATCCAGCTCTTTGTGGAGAGCCTGTCAATGCCAGCCACTTGTCACCGCTCCCCAGTGGAGATACCTCCACTGAATACATTTACAGGAACACTCCTACTGTTCTGCAGGCAAATTTGTCTGCGATAGCTCAGGCTGTCCATTTAAAAACTGTTTAAACTTACTCGGTTGACTCTGTCAGAAGCCTGTTAGGCAGCACTTCCACAAACTGCTCTCCATCAGAGCAGTAGTAAAGAGCATTTGAGGATGGTGACCTCGTCCTCTGACACAGCTGGATCAGGAAGGAAGTGAAGAAGAGTGAAAAGAGCAACTCCTCCCTGGGTTTCTAAGTAATTGTGCAATAGGATGAAAAAAGCATTTACTCTTACGATAGAGAAATGAAACCCAGTAACTTGAATGGGCAGGAACCCTTCTAGCTCAGCACATTAATCCAAAAGAGGAAACAAATGGCTATCTGTGAAACATCATCGACCAAACACAGTACCTCAGAGCTGACAACAAAACACAGTATTATGGCAAGTATCAAAACCCTTTGGAAGAAATAGCTCTTTATCGAGTCTCAGGAAATACACGCACCTGCTATCGCCTTGGTCTTTCACGAGTCTCCAAGCCTAGCTTTCTATCCCATTAAGACAAGATGTTGTTTACACCATTTTAGCTGCATGTCAGAATTGTAACTTACTGTCAGATAACTTCGGCATAAGTGCTTTCAGCAGCAGTGAAAATTTAAACTGACATGCAATATCATGGAAGTGCCATAAATAATTAGAGATGAGAACAGCATAACGTATTTGTGCTCAGTACATATTTATATGCTTTGAAAACATTTCAAGTTGACAAAAACAGCTGTGGACATCTCAAAATGTTGGTTTTGTTTGTTCTAATGAATTCATAATTCAGCTGATTGAATTTTGAAATGTTTCAGAGGATATAAAAAAAGGTGAGAAAACAAAAAGGAAAGGTGGACTGTCCCTTGTGGGACAACCCAAGGCAGTGGAGACACACTTTGATTATGAAATGCCGTGCTTAGGTGAGCTGCTCCAGCTACTGAAGACAACTGTAAGCAGCGATGAAACCAAGACCCCGTGTAGGCACAGACCTCACCTGGGACTCTGACCTACCTCTGTGAGATGTGCCCATGGCTTCATCAAAAAGAAGGGAAAAAAAAGGTAATTTTCATTTGCTAAACAGTATTAGATATTGGCAAGAAAAGCAATAATTAAGGTAAATCTGAAGTCAACTCTTGTGTTTGTTGTATACAGTTGGACCACTCTCTGAGTAGTATTGCATGTGCCACATGCCAACAAGCTGTCTCTGAGGCCCGATTAAACTCAGTTTTTCTTCCCCACCATCACCAGATCTGGGCAAAAGACTGGGTTTTAATTCCTTCTGCTTCTACTAACGAAGAAGCCATACTGAGCCAGTCCCTGAGTCTGGGCAGTGATGTGCTAACAGTGAATAAAGCAAAGCAAATTACTTCCTGACTGAAGCAGGGAGGCACCAAGGAGGGTAGAACAATAAAAACTTTATCCTTGGCCTGTTCCTGAGTTGGTGCAGATTTATGCTGCCTCTCGCCAAAAGCCAGCGGGTGAACTTCTCATCTCAGTCCTTAATGCATTGTGGAATAACATCAGAGAGGATAACATGACCTAACCTATCTGACTGCATGGCCTGTAATGCACCAAGATGAATTCAAGTATCTATTACGCACCTTGGACAAAATATTAGTAAATATGTTAATGACCTTCAAATACATGCAAGACTGTCACAAAGATGGCAATGAATTGTTCTCTGAATCCAAATAAAGGACAAGAGAAGTAGAAAATAACATGTAGAAAGACATTAAGACAAGGTTCTAAGCAATGTTAAGGTTGTCTGGGGAGGTTGTGAAGCCTCCATACAAGCAGGTTAGATAAATAATCTGTCAGGAATGGCACAAGCATCGCTGATTTTCCCGAGGGCAAGAGGAAACTTCAGAATCCCTCCCCACCCAACATTCTGTGAGTCTACAAACTCACAGGTGGGTGAGTGGAAGGGAGAAGATTCCACACGCAGATGAACCCGATGGTTCCTTCCTGCACATGCCAGGATGCTGGAAAAACACCCACAGCAACGTGGATTAACAAAGGGTATGGTTTTACTGTAAGGGTATAAAGGAGCAATTGCAATAAGAAGGTCCAAGGCACAGCTAAAGAAACGTTTGCAGAGCAGCACGAATTATTCGCCAGCCCAGCGGGCAGTGGCAGCACAGGAGGCTGTGCTACCGATGAGCTGCACTGTGGGCCTCGGTAAGCAACTCCTCTGAGTAGTTCATTTTGGAAACCAATTCAGCCTTTAACTGGCAGAGATCATCCCTCGGCTGACGATTGTTACGGTGCATGTAGATACCTCACACACTTCCACTGCTTCTGGACCAAGGCTGCTAATTCCCTTTGCAACTCATGGTGATCACAACCATTAAAACAAACAACTAAATACAGCTTTGGCAGCCAAATTTCAGCTCAGTGCTGTCAGAACTTCAATTATCGTGGTTGGGCTATAATTCTCAGGCTGGTAAAACCTCAATTGTCATGTCTGGAGTTTCTTTAATGTTTATTCTACATGTAAATGCATGAGTTTGATTTGTGTAGAATGCAGTGAATGGCAGTGGCTCGGGGATTTGGCAAAGAGCTTTACATATTTCACCAAAATCCTGTTTGGCCTGGGGGTACATTACAATTCTAGATAAAGAATGTGCTTTTTATACAGAAGTAATTTGTAACAGACTAGTTTCCAAAACAATTCTGTATAAGACATGAACCAAGACAAAAGCCAAACGATCTTTGCCTCCCCATCATGGGAACTAATTCAGAAAACACGTGGAATTAAAGGAGGCCAATCTGACCCATTTGTACAAAATGTACTGCGAGTGAAGGAAGGGGAAGGATGCAATTGTACTACTATCCTGGGCAGAAGGCACAGAGGTGAAGCACGTTACATGTCCTTTCAGTAATCCTTTGGGCTGTCTATGATCCTTACGTGGTGTCAGGGAGCAGAAACAGTTGTGTAAATCGTATCTAGTAACACACCCACTTACAGTAAGAGCTCTTTGATGAGCAACAGGAGCAGGCTGCTGAGATGTGCTTCCTATCTGTAAGCAGGACAATGTGGATTATTCAGAGGCATCTGGACATTTGGAAAAGTCTGAGAAGAATCTGATAAGGACCTATTTTCTAAAACAAAAGCTGTATTTGTATGCTTTTGGAGACATAACATTTTGACCTCTATTTACACATGGCTGCACATATATGCAAAGCGAATACATTATGTGTGAGGTTATGACTTTACATTCAAATTCAGATTTGGTAAATGCATATCAGTAAAAGTTATCACTTACACATTGGCACTAGTTTACAGGTCACTGTGGCAAAGAAAGAGAGGTTTGGGAATATTTGTCATGGCACAGGGAAGGTTTCTGGTGTTAAATAAGGCAGATACAGATTATATGTCAGTAATGTTTTCAACTTAAGGCTGAGAAACTACGAGCTCTGAAGAAGCCAAGGAAGAAATATAGTATTTGAGCGTGTTTACTGTAAAATGAAAGGCTATTTTATCTCAATCAAATAAAACAAAATAAAACAACAAGTGGACTGCAAGTCTGATACTGAAATAAATCCATTTTAGTCTCATGTAATTGCTTATTTGATTCTCAAATATGACATGAAGTTAGAAAACAAATTGATATTCTGTCACTTCTGTTTCAGTAAACTTAACTCAAATAGGTTGCCCTTTAGGTGCACGTTGGATGGAACAGTACTTGATCTTCATCCCAAGGAAATCAGTGTATTAAATTAGTTTGAAAAATTATTATCCAAACCATGACACTTTTTCAGACACTGTTTCAACTGCATACTAAAAAGACCAAATTTCCCCCGAGAACCAGCACAAGCACACAAGAAGATGAAGCACTGTAGTATATCCTCCCTCCGCAAGAAAATGTAGCAGCAGTAAAGGTGCTATATAAGCTCACACAAATACAGGGGAGACAAACTGCAGAAGACTTGTGGGCCTGGACCACCTTCCTCCTCCCTCCCTCTCCCCAGCCAAAATAAATACAATTTTATATTACCTTGATATGCCCCATGTATTTAAAGAGTAAGAAGGCAGACAGACTCTATACTGTCTAAGTTATTGTGAGAACACTACAATCAGCACTACAATCCACTATCCACAAATGATGTTAAGAAATCAAAGTAGTTTTTGTTGTTGTTTTATATTACATATAAAATGTACATACATTTTTATACTATATATACTTAAAATTTAAAGATATATAGATAGATAGATGTAGAGAAGGAAATATTTATATATAATATCAAATATTGCTCCCAGTTCAGACAAAAAACAAAGACTGAGTTCTTCAACATGGCAGACAAGGTCAGCAGGGCAGGCTGCCTGACACTGCAGCTCACCTCATACAGAAATTTGCATCAGTGATGGAAAACACCTGCAGAACATCTCACTGAGCAAGTGAAGATTATCACTCACTTTAGGGATAGAATCACAGGATTGTCTAGGTTGGAAATAATATTTATCATCTGTAATTTTAAGGTAAAATCAATGCAAGTTTAGAAAAAAAAAATCCCCCTTAAAAGCCCAAGAAAATAGGAAACTTCTGGAAACAGGAAAAGGGTTGTTTTTAGATACATTACCATTGTTAGTGGTATGCTTTACTTTAATTATAAAGAATTTCAGATTAGTTCATATGCATAAAGTTATAACTATTAAATTCAGTGCTACAGAAATAAGTACCAATGAAAAGAAGACGAAAGGAGTGGCACTAAGTACAGACGTGCACGGTCACCAGTTCCTAGAACTGAGAAGAGCCACTGGGAACATCTACAACAACCCACTGGCACCTCTTCAGTGATTCCATCAAGGCATATTCTTACCCTGTATACAATAACAACCTCAAAAACATTTTAGATTTTATGTAATATGTCCTGTTTCCCTTGCTATTGTACTCTTGACCTTTAGATAATGAATACTGCTGGTTTTCCTGGCTTTCCCAGACATGTCTTGAGGAGGATCTGTGCATAGCATCCAGAAGACCCCTCCTTTCATCCTTATATCATCTTTGAATAATAAGCGTGATCACAAGTTCTTTGCTTACAGGATCACTGCATTCCGATTTCACCACGATTCCACATTTTCTGGGATATGTTCTGCACTCTCCCAGCATGTTTGCCTCCAAATAAACATAGCACATTATACAGAGAACAAAGGAATGCTTTTCCAGGCAAAATATCATAGACCAGGAGACTGACAGAAAGCACTCCAAGAAGTACTTAAGCATGTGGAGTAACACAATTCAGTTATGACTTCTTTTTTGCTTTGCAGAGCATGGTGTCATGCCAGCAGCAGAGATGAGTGCTGTCTCCTGACCCAGTTCTTGCTGCTGAAGTCAGCATGGCTGCAGAGGAGCATAACACAAGGAGATGTGGCTGAAGATACAACAGCTCCACCTGACCCAGCTACTGTCGAGGCTCCTATGTATTTTCATTACACACCTTCATTTTTAAGCTGCTAATAAGTCACTGTCAGACCGCAGGCTGAACCCCCTCAGCCTTGTAAGCACTAATGAACATAAAGCTAGACTTCATACCAGAGATACGTCCAGGCTTCCACCTGAAGCCTAACATTGATCAGTCAAGGGTACAAAACACGGGGAGCAGAAGGCTGTTACTATAGTGAGCTTCTCAAAAAAAATAAAAATAAAAAAAAAAATCAATGTGTGTTTGAAATGGGAGTCAATCTATTGTGGCTGGCAGATTGCGATGAGACCATGTATTCTCGTTACAGCCCTATCTGCAGAAACTGGGGGCAATTTAGTGAGCTAACGGGGAGGGGGAAAAACACCAGAGCACTCAGCAATATGTTACAATAATGTCTAGAGGAAATGAAGCACGGACATCAAAGTCCATATTGTGAATATGCTACGCTCTTACACTCAAAATTGTTTCTTTTTAGATTACTATGGGAATTTTTTAACGTAAACTTTAGCAATACTCTCAGTTTAAAAGCATGTATGAAGCAGAGAATAATCTCCAGCTTTTAATTCATCTGGTGGAACTTAAATGAAGTAAACCCAAGGAAACTGCAAAGAAGGTAAAAGCAGCCATCATACTCGGTGTCTTCCCCAACTATTTCATTCCTCTAAATATTCAGAAACCATTGATCAGCCTAGTTGCTATCTCAGAAAAAAAATCAAGCAGCAAAATGGGAATAGCCTTTGCTGGCCCCTTCTGAAACAATGCAGAACAGTATCTCTGATATACATATAGTAGCTATACATAGATAGGAAAATATATTTCCATAAAAGAGTCAAAGTGAAATGAGACTTAACTTAAAAGCAGATTTAATATTCTTGACAGAGCTTACTATTGATCTGTTCTTTTGTTTGTTTTGTTTCTTAAGCTAAATAAAACTCTAGTACAAAGCACAGTATGTCTCAGGAGAGCATTATTTCATGCTGTCCTTTAAAGCATGATGTCTTTCCAGTACTGAACAGGATTATCCAGCAGGTGAAAACCTATTTCACCCACCTGCAGATGAGGGGCACTCTTGGTGGTTTCACACCAGGCAGTGATGCCCACAGCATCAATTCTTCCCAGTTAGTGCCCAGTAAGGTAAGATGGAAGTTAGCTGGATCGTCTATAACAGGATACAGAGTCAGACTAAAGAGACAAAGAGAATACAGACACCAGAAATTATATAAAAGATCAAGATGGTTGTTATTATGGTGAGACAGCTTTTTGTTTTAGGCAGAAAGTGAAGCCACCCACGTGTCACGCCTGCACAGCCCGGTCTTGCTACCAGCTACCCAGGCTAGTTACCACACGCATGGTGTGTGTGCCGACCCGCACCATATGGTGTGGAGACAGCAGCCTTGGTCCCACAACAACCCTGTCACACCAGTTCAGTGACTGGTGCGTGGCAGTCTCAAAGGAAACCGAGTTTCAGTGGGATGTGACCACCCAGCTCACTTCGGCTTCTGCCACAATCCCAGTCCCGAGGGCTTTTCTCCGCCTGTCTCAGCTGTCCTCCAGCATTCTCCATGCTCGTTTCAAACACGAGCCCTTCCCTCCCAGCCCAATTAGCTTTGGCTCTCACTGCAGCATCAGTCAACCCACCACGGCCAGATCAACAGTAGCCTCTTTCATCTCACAATTACAGCAAGGCTTTTTGTGTTAATGCTGTCTGCTTCAGCCTCTGAAATATACTTCTGAAGATCATTTATGCCAGAAAAATTAACTAGAGGAATATCTGTCACATGTAGATACTAATGGGGCATTAAGGTGCCAAAAATGCAAAGAGCCAGTAACAGCTCCAAATACCGAATGCAGCAGTCACATCACCTGTAATTCCCAAGGGCTGACTGCAGACCTGGCAGCTGCGCTGCTGCCCTCACAGCCTTCGGCTTCCAAGTTCCCATCCTGACCCAGCCCAGAGACTCATCCAGCAGCCCAGGGACAAATACGGGATCAGTTACCTGTACCTGCTCTTGGACAAGGACGCAGTGACTCTTATTTGACTGCATTTTAATATTTCCTCTGTATTTTTGTATCACTACGAGTGCTGATTTGCACACCAATCAAGTAATTCTTTAATTAAAAAACAGAATGTGGTTCAAATCAAATGCATCTGAAATATGCTGAAATAAAGAAAAGAAATGCAACTTCATTTCCTAGAAAGTAGAGTAAAATTCGGCCAGTTACCCAGACACAAGTAGAGTCATTCCACCAAACCCAGGAAGTCAGCCAGCTTTACTCAGCATGGGGAACAATGCTGTATTTCACAAGAACATCCTAAAAAATCAAAGGTATTACAGCCTGTGAAAGGATGGTTTCTAGAAGTGGGTGGATCACTTTCAGTAAATCCCCAATTTCAAGATGTAATCTTGTTCTTTGGTCAGGAGTTTCCTACAAGCAAACCATATTTTCTTCTGCATTTGGTCTTCATAATTACTTCACAAATGGATTACTATTTCTTTTTCTGCCAGAACTTGTGCTTTGCAATTGATTCCTCAAGTCCTGATTACCCTATGGAAGAGCCACGAGACTTGTAAAGAAGCATGAACACGAGTTTATAAGCATTTCCAGGGTGAAAGCAAACTTCCCTTTATATCTGCACGTGTAGTTACAGCCCTTTAGATTTAGGACCATGGACTGGCATGTATAAATAGATGTAGGGTAACATTATTTCCAAAAGAATTTCTCCCTCCTCATTCCTATGGTGGCCCTGTAAGCATTGAAGTAATAACAACAATGAAGAAAGAACAAGTTCCATGGAAGATTCAAGTGATTTGTAATGCACACAGAAGTGTAACCCTGGGCTGGAATAGATGGGTATTCCTATGGCAGTCAGAGCATTCAGGTTGGTCCCAAAGTCCCACCCAGCACGATGCCATTAGAGGTCACCAGACCGAGGTCAGCCTATGTCCCCAGCCCAGCTGACCCAGATTCTGCCACGTGGACTTTGTGTGCAAAAAGGGACTTCCACAGAAGAAAGACGTTTAACTGAAATTCTTCAGTTTAGAACTCAATTGAAAACCTTATGCTAACTTAACATGAGAACAGAATAATGCCTTCAGTCCCAGCATTCAGCTTTTTTTTTTTTTTCTTAAGCCACGGAATTAATATCCGTTCTGATCTACATCTAAAGCAGTGTATTAGCTGTTTTATTTTTGTTCTGTGCTCTCTACAACTCTTTCATCCCCAGTCATTATGTTCATGATACAGAGAAATAATACGGATTTTTAAAGCTCTCATTTTCTGCCCAATTCAATAATAGTTAAAAAGCCTAGAACTTCTTTTCTTGCCCCAAAACAGAATATCCTTGGCCTGCCCTAAAACATACAGACTAAGGAAGAAAGGTGAAGTCACGAGGTGTACTATCAGGAACTCACTTGAAATGGGGAGGTGGAGGGAACAAACAACCCACAAAACAAGAACCACATCTGAAGGAAGAAAAGCAATAAAAATTGGGTAAAATTATCCCTTGAGTAATACTAGACAAAATCCAGCCTAAAAATCCCTGAGCAGTGGAGCTGTTCCAAGGTGTCCCACAGTAACAGCACAATACTTCCTTCTTCTCTAGCAACATCCCTTCATTCTGGAAAATCAGAGTACCACATGTCAGAAGTGTTCCTAAGCATCATGCTGAGCACCAAATGTGAACTATAATTCACAATTCATGCTCAATTAATCATAATTTATAAGGAATGGCTCTTAATGCTTTTGCTAACTACCTAACCTATTTTGAGAGATGCAGCCAGAAAGTTGTGACTTGCTCTTACGAGTGACAGCCTGCGTACACCTTGGCAGCTGTCAAAGGCAACAACCTTCCCTCAATGAAGAGAGAAAGCGATGCTCAGAATTGCAAAACCTCTGAGAAAAGCTTTGAATGAGAAGCAGAAATGAAAGTATGCACAGGCAGGGAACAGCATCTCTTCCTGCATAAACCCCGCTGTATGACCAGTGGAAGAGACCAGAGCCTCGGGCTGACTAACCTTAATTTCGCAAACGAGCAATTTCCAAGTGAGGCAACTGAAAGAGGAGAGAGGCCCAGTATCGCCAGATATTATTCTGGAGTTACTTCTATGTGACAGCCGGATAGCAAACCCCCTGGGTTTAGGGGTAAGGCTAGAAGCCTTACCTGCACGCGTTGATGTTCCTGCTAATCAGAACGAGGAGCTCAGGGCAGCATGGCTAGATGCTCTGCCTGGTTCAGATTCTGACAAAAAGGAAAATTAAGTTAGACCCATTAAGGACATGAGCATAATTTATGGACCTGGCATCAGCTTTATACCACGGGACGCTTTTATGGCTATCAGAGAGCTGGACTTTACGGTTCACACTTTCTCAGCTGTGTAAGCTGAGACGAGTAGCAGTAACTTAATGAAACCTTGAAATCCTGTAGCCTAATTTGCATCAGGCATCCATCACAGATACACGACGATATTTTGGAACTGCCCAGCACATATTCAAAGACTGTTTATGCTAGAAAACTTGTAAAAAAAAAGTACTATAACTAGAGGAGAATTATATGCAGAACCCTCTGAAGTGTTTCTACCAATAAAACCTGGCTTATTCATCCGTGCCAATTAAAACTTAGAGGCAAGACGGAATATTTTTCAAACTTCTTGCAATAGCACTTCAGAAGCCTCCTGCAGCCCCCAGTATTTCAGGCTTTCCAGCCAGGCGCTGAGCCCACTGTACCCCAACCCGTCAGCGCTGCACTTCGGGCTGTTCCCTCTCCCTTCCCTCCCCACCTCCTCATTTTAACAGCAATTTCCCACCCATCCCAGTAAAACCTGCTGGGAAAAGCTGAGCTGGGCGGTAGCAGAGCAGCGCTCTCGGAAAAAACCCTGCGGGGCTCGGGGCCTGCGGGGCTCGGGGCCGGGGCCTCGCTCCTGAGGGGCCGGGGCCGGGCCCGGGCCCGGGCCCGTCCCGGCCGTTCCCGCCAGGTGGCGCCGCAGCACCGGCCCCGCGCAGCCGCTCGGTGCCAGCCCCCGGGTGCGGGCTTTAATCAACTGATCCTGGGTGAGGAGGGAGGGGCTGAAAGCTCATAAACACGTTCTTTTTTTTTTTTTTCTCCCCCCTCCTCCCTCTTAGGTAGCTGAAACCCCAGTTTGGGAGCAGCAGGCAGGGAAGCACCGTCGTTTAGGAGTCTTCACACATTGGTGCTCTCAGACCCAAGACTGTCACAGCAATTAAAAAACAAACAAACAAAAAAACTCGTTGCACTCTGTAAAAAGAACAGTCCCGTTGCCATCCCTGTCTGACTAGCTGAAAGGCTGGGACAGCCGGGGTGGAGCAATTTAGCCAGGTTACCCTATGCAGAGGCAGGAAACTCCAGACGTTTCGCAGCACAGAGCCACCCGTGCCTCTTCAGAAATGGGGAAAACAGAGAAACCCCCCTAGGGGAACTGGCCACCTAGTTCTCATTTCTTTAGTCCATGCAGGCACATGTATAAGGGCCTTTCAAGTGAATCTGGAGCCTACTTTGTAAAAACACAGCACTTAACCTCCTCCTGCCCCTCTTTCTCACCAAATGGACTCTTCTCTCCCTTTTCTTCACCACTCCCTGGCAGGGGAGGTAAGGCCGAAGACATTTAAGCAAGCACAGGAGGGTCTAACTCCTGCCTCCACGTGCTGTGGCTGTAGCCTCCCCGTGGCGCTGGAGCTTGAGGTCAGCAGCAGGCAGGGAACACGGCGCCATTCACCAGGAAAAGCATCCCCGCGTGCACGGGGCTGGGGCTGATGCGGCTCCTGACTCGGGGAGCCAGCGAGAAGAAGAGTCTTCACCCATCACCCAGGGCTCCTATCCCATCACTGTCTTTACTTCAGCCCAAGAAGTCAATTTAGATTTGCATTTGCCTTTGAGAGGTCAGAAATCATTTCTTCTAACACCGCAGGTTTAGTACCCACGCCGCTTGGCACCGCTGCTGGGGACGAGGGCACCCCCCTGCTGAGGGCAGACCTAACGCCCAAGCCAAGCGCCCGGCCTCGCCCGCGCTCACCAGGAATTTCTCCCTCTGTTCAACAATGAGAGTACTTGCAACAGCACGACTCTGAATACATACTCATGCATGAATAAGTTTACTCGAATTCGCAGTCCCACAGAATCCAATTAAACAACCCAGGAGCATGAAGTTATTCATGTATTCAAGGATACAGACAGCTGGGTCCGACGTTTATTTTGGTCTGGTGCCAGTTACAGTAACCAACCCTTTATCTGTAGCTCATTTCTCAGCCATACAATCAGAAGTTAAATTCAAACCATCCTATTCCCTGTGGGTTCACAAGGATGAAACTTTTATAGGTCTTTAAATACATTATGTATCAACTACTTGTGTCTATTTTCTAGCAAATCTCCCCTGGATTCTGTGGGGAAAGCACAAGGCACTGAATTATGTATTCAGGATTTTGTGCCGGTCTTTGTGTGTAATTGTTACAGTGTTCACAACAAAAGGAACGCAGCTATTTGATTATTAATTATGCTCTAATTGCAATCACCTGGGAAAAACAGATAGCACTAAGAGGCAAAGAGGGGTCAACAATATTAGTATAGTTGATCAGTTATCTTGCATATACAAGTACCAATTAGTTAAGCAGAGTTAAAGACTCGGTGATCATTTGCATGAGAAATTCTGAACATAGAGATAAAACTGAATTCATGGAAAGCGGGAGAAAGGAAGCCACCAACTTGATCTGAAATGTACTATTTTCCCTCGCATCCAAGGGGTTATCACAAGGCTCCGTGCATCCTGGAAGCTGATTGCATCTCCATGTACTATCCCTTCAAAGTCACATGCTTGGTATATCATGGCTCTAAGAAAGAGGAACACAAGCAGGAGATGTCAACAGTGCTGGGAAGAGGAACAAACTAAGCACAGCGAGGGCATTTACTGCATCCAAACTTAAAGGTGGCACTTGGGAACCAAGGCAAGCTTTCATCTACAGCAGAAGCTGAACCTTTGGGAGGAGTGGAAGCACTGATGCCTGCCCAACACCGCAGTCAGCCTGCACACGATAGAGAATTGACAAATTTCTGGTCTCAGTTCTGCAAATAGCTTCTCTCCACGCTGTGGAAGCCAGCTGTGTGGTATTAATGTACATAAGAGAGATGGAAAAGCAGGCCCATTCACTCTATGTAACGACAACCAGATGCTAAAGTAAAAGTTGGCCTAGAGATGGCTGGAAACCAGCTGCCTGCCCAGGGAAGGCAGTTGGTCCATCCACATGCTAACAGAAACTGCTGGTGAAGCTTTCTTACTTCAGGAGAGTGGGGACTCAGTCCTTCATCTTGGGGGGAGGCAAGGAGAGCGTGGAAACAGCCTTAACTACCACTGATTCAGAGGATGTTGCACCAAACCACAACGGGGCTGCTATTTTGAGAGCTCTTATTCATCTCCAGAACAGCAGAGCTGTTTCCCAGCCGTTAGATCAGCAATAATGACAGGACTGAATGGAGCCTTTCATGGCTTTGATGCTACAGGGCTTGCCCATGACTCTTTGGCTCGTACCTATGGTGAATGGGATTCATAAACGCCATCCAAGTACAGCACAGAAATCGGCACAGCTCATCATGTGCATTTAGTTTCGAGTAGCCAAGAAACAACAGCTTCACATTTATAACAATGCTAGAGCAGAGGAGGAAAAAATCATAAATAAACCTTACAGCACGCAGATAGATCGTCATGCCCAGCTGCTGAAGTGGAAGTTCTGCTCCTGCCCATTCATATTGCCTTTTAGTTATTAAGGCCTCGTATCTTGAAACTTGAAGCTAGGTAAGCACTAGAACCTTCTTTCCCCTTCGCAATACATTGTACACGTAGCTATTGCCCACCCTGCTACACCAACATCTTAAAGTAGTTCTGTGCAATGCTGTTATTGTCCTGCTTACTACTTCTCCTACATCTCCAAGCCATTTGCCTTTTGACTGGAGGGGGGGAACCCAAACTCCTAGGTCAGGGTGAAGAACTATTACATGCTCTATCCAAATTGCATTATTCTTCATCTGAGCTACGCTTGAAGATACTGACTCTAAAGTTGTCTGCACTGGAGTTTCTAGACCTCACGATGAACTCTGGGACTCCCACGTGGTGCTTATAGTAAGCAAAATGTGGGAAGTCACAGTCCTTTCACAAACAGCAACGAGAAACCTGCTCTGTGTCACTATGGCACATTTGCAAAATGACATTTTCTCATTAAAAGTCCCATCTTAAGTCCACTGGATGAAGGGCAGGTTGTACAATGTGATGCTCGGATCAGACCCTGACAAAGCATCCAAAACAGGTGTTTTGGGTGAACAGCAAATACTGAAATATACCTTCACTAGCAGGACCCATAAGTCAGCCGGGTTAGAGAAGCAGACAGAGCCATGTACGTCCAAGGCCCCTGGGAGCTTTATCCTCCCATGATAATTCTAACCTTGAAGTTGGCTGACAAGAGAGCCCAAGCTATCTGTCTTACAATAAGCCTACATCCTTATGTATTCTCTCTGCCAAAAGGCAACTTTTAAAATGCTGTAAAATAAAACTGTGTACAAATTAAACAGTCAACACATTTTACTGCTGCTCAGTAACTAAAAGGCTTTCACTACACTACGCAATCTATAACTGCTGAAATGCGTTTCATGTGTGTTTATAAGTCTTCCTATATTTTCTTCTCATTACTCCAAATACATTTTAAAAGCTTGTTAAGATAGATTTGTTGGTGGTTTATATCTAGCTGACTGTGCACGTTAAAGGCTTTGCGAACAACTTTCCGAACTTGAAACACGCTATTTTTCATGCTGCTTGTTATAACACGTATCATTCCAACCATGTACATTAATTGGCTTGTCTAGGGAAACAGGACTCAGTTTATGAAGTCTGTCATCCTGCTTTGTAGCTTAATTATAAAATAAAATTATTTTCCTTCTCTGCAGTCAGACTATTTGCTCTGTGTTTTTCCTTCCTTCTGCTGCTGTTTTAAATTCCAGGCTTGCACAACTGATGCTCAATGTCCTATTTCGATGGCAGCTCCCAGGGCAGCATTTGTTGGTAAAGCTGCCCTCACTGTGAGGGTCCAAACCTGAACTTGTAAGCACTTGGATCTGAGACATACCAAAAGAAAACCACATTTAAACCAAGTCTATCATTTGTAGAAGAATCAAAGGACTATTGAACGTTGCCTTGTGATGTACTGCACACACCCAGTCACCACACAGTACAGATGAGGCTACCACATCCCAGAAACCAGCACTCAGACACGACTTCAGGTAGAAAGACACAACAAACCTTGAAAAAACAGGGGCACAGTAACTTTTACCAGAACCAACCTGCATAGACAAGACAGACACCAAGCTCACTTGACACAGATGCTCTGAACAAAGCACCCACAACTAAAGATACGACTCAGCTTTGCTGTGGTTAATTGTAAGGGTATTCATTTGCAATAGCAGTCATTACTCAAGTCCATGGCAAAGCTAGAAGCCAACAGCAGCCTAAAATAGAGCGCCCAGGAGTACTGATGAATTCTGGTGGTTCATTGCAAACCACAAACTGAAGGATAAATCACAGGCTCACTAACCACAGTCCACCACAGAACCTCCACCAACTTCAGAGGTGCCAGGAATTCCCCAGGGCGTGTGGGGGGAACAGCAAAACAGCAAGAACCTTAAGCACAATAAAACTTTCAGAATACCTAAATATGCCAAAAAATGTCTTCCCTCCTGATGTACTGAGGACTGCACAATTCAGTGGTCTGATCCTGTAGCAAGTCCTCTGTACCATAAGCCAGAATCTCAGTTCTCTACTCCCTAATCAATACCCGCAGTTATTAACAGCTCCAAAATGCCTTTCCGTAGCCCTTAGGGTTTTTTAGAATGAATGGAAAAGAATAGACATGCTTCACTAACACGGTATTTTTTTCAGTAGGTATACTGTGAAAAGCCCTCATCGTTTAAGAATAAAAGTAATGGATACAGAGGGAACACAATATTCTTTTGATTTATGTAGAGCCACAGTAACTTCAGATAGAAATTAAAGTTACCAGACTTCACACTACAGACGCTACTACAAACTTCGATTCTTATCACACGCAACCTCATCTCCTTTTACAAAGAGATCAATCTTACCTAAGACAAAAGTCTTCTGGCTGACAGCCCCCACTATAAAGACATTCAGGTAAAAAAATAAAATAAAATAAAATAAAAATCCCTGCTTTCAGAAAAGCACAAGCACCTCAAAGCCTTCCCTCCAGGCTGTGCCAGCCCACTCCCCTCCCAGGAGGGCAGGAAGGCCATATGTGCCAGAGAGTTATTGGCATCATCTGCGTCTAGGCATTCTGTTAATGATTTAGGAAATCTGTTAATGGGAAATTAATTGGAATCAAGACCAGTCAATTGCACAGATTTTCCCCTTGATTAACACACCCACTTATCGACAGGATGAATTACAAGTTGTGCCATTCACTGATGCAGCTGAACCCTGGGGAACTTGCTGGGGTGTGCAGAGCACGATGGCATTTAACATCTCCAAGAATCTGCCGGTGCTAGGAGAGTTAGCGAAGCTGCAGAAAATGAAATAATAACTGACCAGGAGGAGTGCAGCTCATGTCCCTGCAGAGCCTGCCTGAGGACTGCGCGTGGGCTCGAGGAGGAGCTGATGACCTTCACCTGCTCCATCCCACACTTCTCAGTTCTGAAGCCTAGAGTAACAGGGAGGTGGTAAATGTGGTGCAAGACTAGATTACAGGTTAAAAGCTGCACTAACGCAGTGCCTGGACTAGAATTTAGAAAGTGGGGACAAGTTAGCTAAACAAACCCCAGCGCGAATATTCCAAGCTGGAAGGGACCCACAAGGATCATCGTAGTCCAACTCCACACAGGACTACCCAAAATCAGGCCATCTGTCTGAGGGCATTATCTTGGCCTCCAGCAGCAGGCTCGGTGCTGTGACCACTGCCCTGGGGAGCTGTGCCAGGGCCTGGCCCCTTTCTGTGGGGCTGCTCTCCAGCCCCTTGTCACTCTTCCTGTAGGTATGCCCAGGGCTGCCTTGTCCCATGTGCAGAATCCAGCGCTTGCTCTTGTGGAATTTCATGTGGTTGGAGGTTGCCCAGCCCCCTGATTTGTCAGGATCCCTCTGCAAGGCCTCTCCACCCTCAAGGGAGTCAACAGCTCCTAATTTAGTGTTGTCAGAAACTTACTTATTATGTGTTCGTGTCCTGCATCCAGGTCACTTATGACAACACTGAAGATAACTGGCCCTAAATGGAGCTCTGGGGAACCCCACTGGTGACTGGCCACCAGCCTGCTGTAACCCCATCGTACCCAACCCACAGCCAATTGGCCACCCACCCCATTATGCACTTGTCTAGCTGTATGATGGACATTTTGTCCAGGTGACAAACAGTACCGAAAGCTTCGCTGAAAACCAGAAACACTACATGAGCTGGATTCCCTCGTTCAGCTAGGTGGGTAACCTTGTCATTAAAGGAAATTAGGTTCGTTAAACAGGCTATGGACAGCTTCCTGCCATTGCTCTGGCTCCAGCCATAGGGACTTGATCCTATTAAGGTCTGATAGCTATTAAATCTTTATACCTTACTTTGCCAGGACTGTAGATCACACGTGTGCTCAGTCTTCAGTCTTCCTTTTTTTCCTTTCTCCTGTAAGCAGCAAGTGATGGCATTTCTGCTGTGATCATGGCAAGGGTCAAATGCTCCTCATTCTTACATTTGTGATTTTGGAAGCCTCCCGTTGAAGTCACTGACCCCAGATTAGTACAAGGCAAGTATGAATCCAAGCAGGTCATTAAAGCCTCAGCAAAGCTCAGGAGCACCCACCGGTACAGGAGCGCTCAGCACCTGAGCCTCCATCCCTTGTTTGGCTGTGTCATTCAGCAGCCTCCTTAGAGCTGTGCCTGAAAACACCCTCAGTGAATGCCAACAGGGTACAGCATATTCGTTTCTTCAGTCTCATGATTGTTAGCAAATTACTTCTGAATAAAAGTTGGATGGGATTGCCACAAGCATTCAGATTCGTCCTGATGCTGCTCCACCGTCACAGGGAGAGCACCCCTCTGCTGCGATAGCTTGCAGTTGGCTGCATCATCTAGGGCTGCCTATTTTCATCTGAGTTCAGTGTTTTACAATTCTGCGTTAAACATGGTGAATAATAATGAGAGAGCCCTGCAGCTGCTTGGGCTAGCTGGCAACATGGAGCGACAGGTCCCAACGGGGAGGATCGGACCCTCCACTACCGCACCAAGTCCCGCTGTGATGTGCTGCTCCCCCGACATGTTCCCCATGCTGCCTTTTATCTCAGGTAAGCGGCGATGGGTTGGAAGGAGCTGCTGAGCAGTTTTGCTTTTGCTTTGAGGAGAGTAAGCTGAAAATTACTCGCTGTCAGCAGAAGGCTGAAGCCAGGGCAGAAGCTGAGTGCCGTGGCAAGGCAGGTTTATGTTGGACACCCAGCTCCTATTGACTGCGTGTGCGTAAGAGGATCTCACAGCCGCAGGAGAGCACGGCTTTGCTGTCGGAACGGTGCCCCAGGGCAGTAAGGGGAGAGAAGCACTCGCCATCTGTACTACCTGCAGTGGTACAGAGAGCACTGTGGGTGGGTTAGTGATCAGAAGCGTGTCAGCAGTGACAAAACAGGAGTCTCTGAAGATTCAGTGGGAAAAAAAAAAAAAAAAGTCTTTGAACTAAATTCTGAAAGGTTGTGCCTCCTTTTCACTTACTGCAAAGCTCCCGACGCCAGTCGCTCTCAGAACAGAACTGACCGGAGATTTCTTTATCATGCATGAAATTATTTTATTTCATCCTGGGGACTATGGAGGAAATGACGTGAAAACCATGCAGAAAATAGGTTTTAAGTCTGACAGCAAGAAAAGTCAAACAGAATGATTTATACTAAGCTCAGAAATTGTATTCCTCCTCACCCACTGACTGTCCCAAGCCACATCTCCGCGTGGAGCTGCTAATTAACCAGACGTAAAACTCCATTCAATCTGCAGGCCTCAGAGATGTTTCAACTGGAAAAGATTAATCCATCCCTTCCTATTACACCACTCACAGAAACCACACTGTGCATGGAGTGTCCCCAAAATGAGGTATTACTTCGCTGTGAGGCAAAGTTGGACACCTTTTCTTCAGCCAGTCAAGCTGTTAGCAATTACTGGATGAGTGGTGGCATTTTTACATCTCAGAAACTTCATAAATCATGCCGCACAGGAGCTAAATTCTCAATATTAACAAAATTAACAACTCGCATTAGTAGATTTTTTTTAAAGAGTAATTGTTAGGGCAGAACAGATTTTTAAGATGCTGCAAATTAAAACATCTGATGAGATCTCTTCCTCTTGTAGAGGCTGCCTTTCTGATGAAGGGCACAGAGGTGTTCTGGGCACAGGTCTGCGCATCCACCCCTTACAGCCTCCCCTCATGAAGACTGCTGGCTACCTACATCTCTCCAGCACACCGTTCCCCGTTATTTCTGGAACTAACACAGTGAACAGCGCATTTTCCTTCTTCCTAAAAGCCGAAGTGCTGCTGTGCTGAGCAGTTTACCTTCTCAGAATGTGACTGGCCCAAGCAGCAGAAAGCAGAGAGCCTCTGCCTGGCTGCCTGCATCGCCTGCCATGGGGTGCCCTGAAGCTGCAGGGCTGCAGGCACACGGCCTGGAGTTCAGGGCTACTTATTTTGAAACCAGAGCTGTACTGCACAAGGCCAACATGGAGCGAGTGTCACGTACACATGACATTGCTACAGCAACAACCTTCCTCAGAGAGAAGAGCGTCAGATGCCTAGGGCTGGGACTCTCAAAACGGCAGACCTATTCTGAGCCTCCATCGGTTTTGCCATCTACAAACCAATCTCATCTGTCTGACAGCCAAAACCACTACTGGAAGTCTCACCTTAACGTGTAACTTGCTGCAGCTCCTCTGCTGCAACGCCTGTGCTCCGTCGTGCTGGGATCTGCGTTTCTCACCAGCTGTGAGCACACCTCCCCTGAGTACTGGAGCTGTCTGATGAGCAGCAGTAACTCAGGCAAACAAGAGTAACTACTGCTGTGATTGTGTGCCCATACTCCGAAACTGTTTGCCTCGCTATGTGCTTGAGCCCCTCACGGGAAGCTGGCACAGATGCACATGGTAGAGACTGACGCCCTGCTCCGGGTGCCTGTGGCTGGAGCTCGCTTTCCTCCGCTCCCAGGACAGATGCACGGGAACGTGCACATTTCATGGAGGTCCCTGCCTGCTCCCCTTGCTGGGGATCCAGCCAAGTAAGTTGGCTTCTCTGGGCTGCGACCGCATCTACATCTGGTACCTAAGGGCCAGAAACCTTTTGGAGATGTCTGGGGAACAAGCAAGCTGAGAGCACAGCAGCGGGCAGACGGTGGCCAGATGTGCACACCTTGTGCAGAAGATGCAGGACTCAACAGGTCCCTACTTCTCTAAGCATCATCTGCCCATCTGTTTGCTAGTGCAGGATGGCTCATCTTGCAGACTTATTTTATCTGTATCAGAAATATGCAAGAGGAATTAGAAACACAGCAGCAATTGCCTGTCTGACCCCCCGGGTTTCCATCCCACCAGCTTTATCTTTTAACAGAGGCATGGATGTGTTAGGGCAGCTGTTCTGGATTCAGCTATGATGTACCCCCGCTACACACAGGGCATCCTGGATGGCTACGCAGCTCCTCCTGCTCACTTCCACTTCATCCAGTCTCCCTCCTCCTGCAGTCCCATCCCTGCTGCAGTTGCAGTTCCAGTTCCAGGGCACTGCCCCCACAGAGGCGGAGGAGCTTTGCCAATTTCTGCTGCCTGAGCCAAGATGACAGGAAGACACAGGGTTTACAGAACTCAAAAAATAATTCCACAGGGAGTCTAACATCTCCTGCATGCTAGCTGGTGCTATTTGCTGCAGTGCAAGGTGCCTTCAGGCTGTGGTCTCGTCAGTCTGTGCTGACGACCATGTTGAAGGGTGATTCAGTGATGAGACGTGCTGAAAACACTGAACACTGGAGGCCCCCGGTCCCAGCGCTCAGCAATCCGCATCTCCACTGCCTGCAGCTCTTGGCAACTCTACTGGAAGAGGCGTGATTCCTGTCTGAGCAGCCTGTGGGCCACGATGAATCGCCTTCACCAGAGCATCCCTAGCAGCTCCCGGCCCTCACCCCGTTGGGCACCGCACAGCTGAGGAGATGCCGTGGGTCAGCAGCCCCCATGCTGCTGTGCCTGGTGCCGAGGCACCCAGAGCTACCCGACGCAGGTAATGCAGCCCTGCTCGCCCTTCCTGCTGCGTGGCAGGTGAGGATGGGCAGCGCCCCGCTCCAGCAGGCTGTCTGCATGCTCACAGCCCCCACCAGCCTGCTGGGATTCAGCACCAGCTCCATGTAAAGGCAGCATTTTGAAAGCAGTGCCTGAGCCGACATCCAAACAATCACGACTTGTCTCTCTGAAGTGAAAGGACTGGGATGGGACCCAGTTAGGTCACTGAGCGCACAACTCGCTTTGCAGTAACCTCAGAGCCCTGAAGTGCAGCCAGGAGCCGCACCGTGCTCAATGCCCCGAGAGCAGCTGCCGGCATCTCACTCGTGGCAGCTCAAGGGAAAGGGAGGAAAGGAGCAGTCCTGTGCCTCACACGGGGAACACCTGAAGGACGGGTAAGATACCATCAGATACGGCACTTCCCAGCCCACCGTCTTGGGAGCCCGCTGTGAGGTTCCTACGCCTGGCTCGGGACCTTGGGTACCTTCCCTTGGCTCACCAGCAGTATTGCACTGAGTACGACAAGCATTGATCTGCACTATGCTCATGACAGGGATCACACCACAGGTATGTGACATTACATTTAATCTCATGCAATTGTAGGTTTTGTCAAAAGAAGCAGTCTGCACTCCCTCGGCAGTTTGTCCCTGCTCCAGGCTCCCATCCCCTTGCTTGTGTTAAAATTGACGACTGTGCTGAGGGGGGGTTGGGGTTTTGTTTGTCTGTCTGTTTTTCCAGTAAGCTCGTTTTCCACCAAGCTTGGCCAACCACTTCTAAAATGTGCTCATTGCAAGATCTGATGTAAAAGGGACAGCAGGGATGCAAAGCCAAGGGTGGAGCTGGGACCACTTCTGGCAGCAGCTGCCATTAAACAGGCTTAGGTGTAACCCATACCTTACAGGGAACGAGGATGTTCTGATAATCAGAAAGCCAGAAACAGTGCTGAGGAGGAGGATAAAAACTGGAGACAAGCAGCAAAAGGCATGCAAAATGGCAAGGAGATCCATTGCAACGCTCCAATTCCAGGCAACAGATCTGATTCTCCTGCTCACCTGAAGCAAAACCCATTTGCACCACTCACATGGCTTCAGACGAATTCTAAATTCATGCAGGATTTGTTTAAACCACCACAGCCTGGCTGAAAGCTGGGCTGTCAGTCACGTCCCGTTTCATTGATTTGTGTGCTTGGATGAGACCAAACATGTTTGACCTTGCAAAAGTCAAGAGGCAGATGATGGGGAAGGAAGCCACAAGATGTGCTGCCTTCCCACGACAGGTGCAGGTGAGGATTTGAAGTTATTCCGTGGTTGGTTATTTTCTCCTTTGAGGTCACCAGATCTTGGATGGTATTTCTCTGTAGATTTCCTTTAAGCGTTTTTTTTTTAAACTAGAGGCAGAAATCCCTTGGATTCTTTCTGACAAGTGATTTCCATTGTAACTGAGAGAATAACAGGCTTTTACTGCTAATCTTGCATTGTTCAACTTTTCAACTAAAAACTGGCAAAATCATCTGCTAATGGAGGCAGAAACATTTGCATGCTAATTTGCTTCTGAATGATTTAAAAAAGATGTCACAGGCAGCTTGGAGAAATAACTATTTAAGAAGTCTACCCAATTTAATATTTTTATTATTGTTTGCTATTTATACAACAACACAGATGTCCCTGGTGTTTAACGGGGACGCTCATCATTTATGTAGCACTTTACATTTTAAAGACCCACACAAACATTAACTGTCTGATCCTACCAAAATCCCCGTCTGGAAGATGAGCGTTGTTATCTTCCCTCTACAGCTGCGATGTGGCAGTGCCACAGCTCTGCCGTGCACCCAGGAGCACAAAGCAAGAAGGGAAGGGAGGTCACCAGCACCAGCTCCTGCGGGTGGCCAGGAGCACACGGGCACGGGGAACACCCTGCACCCGGGGCCAGCCCTGGCCATACCGGGCAGCCTTCCTCAGCAAGGACGTCCTGGTGTTTTTAGAAGACTGCTGCCAGGTTCCTGGTCTGCTGCCCACTTCCATGCGCCATCCTGCCTCTCCATGTACTCATCGATATGAAGCACCACCCAGCAGAACGAGCACATGTTTTGTCTCTGTACATGGCACGTGCTCCTGGGCACTGTGTGATGTGGCTCCGTGTAATGCAGCTCCTCCAGATGTAAAGAACCACAAAATTCATATGTAATGGTAGTGTCAGAGGCTCAAAGCAAGGGCAGTATGCAAACACATCTGAGGGCTTCATACCAGGCTCAGCTGCGAGAAACCAGGATTAACCCTCGAATAGGTAACTGTCCCCTGTGTGAATGTGAACCATCTTCCATGTGGGCGCTGCTTCAGAGCGGTACTCGGAGCCACCCTTCAGTTGAACCTCACCGTCAGAGCTGTCCTGCTCGGCACCTAAAACCCAGGGGCCGTTCTTGCTCCTTCGCTCTAAGGCTTGACCCTGCTGCTGCCTGCATGGGAAGCTCCTTTCCCGCTGGAACAGAAATACCCAGGGCTTTTTGTCTCCTTCCTTCCAGTCCTTCAACTGGGGAAGACAAAACTGAGGAGCCTCTCTCCTAGAACCGATGCTTGCATATTAAACCAACAGAAAATTGCTTCTCATTTCATATAGATGCTAGTGTCTTGCATTTCCCAGCTGTCATCTGACAGATATGAGCACTGGGAGAGAAAATAAAACAAGCATCATGTATAAACAACCCTAGGGACTGCATTTTGCAGCCTGTAAACATCAATGGTGTGCAGTCCTCTGTTTGCTGAGGCGAGCAAGTACACGGGAAGAACTGTACACAACAATTATGTTAAAGCACTGCACAGCTCTCGAGCTTTAAACAGAGGGGCAAAACAGAGGTGCGAGCTGCTCTGAAATCAAAAAGAGAGATTTTCAGCTGTTTCTTTAACACAAAGAGGTGAAGGTTACAAACAAGGCAGCCAGCCTACGCACAACACGACATAACCCGAGGGTGCTTGCATGGGCAGAGCTGTACATGTCCCTGGCATGCTACTGCTGACTTCCCTACAGCTGCTCCAGGGACGAAACAGCAGCATCGCTCACTGCATTTCTGATAAAAATGCTAAAAAGAAGAAACTAATGAGTTTTATTCCACATAGTATTTCTAATAAAAACCAGTGGGATGCTGTGACATAAAAAGTTGCACAAAGGCGACACGTTCTTCAAATGGCTGCTGCTGCAGGTGTGCGAGGTTTGCTCGAGGAGAGCTCTTGGATGGATGTCTTTGGAGGGGCCATGGGGATGGATGTCTTTGGAGGGGCCACATGCCCTGCAATGACAGCTCTTCAACAAAGCCTCCTCGGTTGAATCTGTGAAGCCTGCAGCAATACCGAGCCCCAAATGTATGCCTCTTCTCTTTGCAGTGGACAATCCAACACCATAAAAACTGATCTCAACATCTTGGTCGTTTTTTCAGAGAAATGTCTATCAGCACCGTCACATAATTTCTCACCGGCGTCCTCCACTCAGAAATGTCTTAAAATCAATTGACAGATATGTCTTTCTACCCTGAGCTTGTTCTCCTTTAAGGCTTATTTTTAATAACTTACTGAAGCAGAACTCCCCAGTAATCCCAAAGATCCCAATTCATCCTGACTCAGGCCCTTGTCCCAAGCACCCAGACCTGAGTGTGGGTTAAGGAGCACAAGGAAAATTACCAAGAAAGCTTTAAGCAGCAGAATAGTTCAGATAATTTCTGTAGAATAAATAACATGTTCCAAACTATGCCTATTAATGTCAATTTGCAACACCAAAGGAGGAGAAAGTACACTACATTTAGTTTATAATGGCCCCGCAGTAATTACAGTGGCGGTGTGTGCCTACAGGAGTGACACAAATGTGAACTGAACCCTTCCAGCTGGGAAACCCAGCCGGGACGCCACGAGCTCCACAGATGGTGTCAGGACAAACGGTAAGGGCGGCAAATGAAAAACTTTCTTTTACCCAAGCTCTGCGTCCCACCCTACAGCTCCATGTAAAGAACGGCTGGTGACTGCGGCACACGTGCAAATAGCAGCGGCAGAAAGCACGGCCCTACTGACCAGCCAAGGCTGCTCTGCTGAGCCAGGAGCTGGCAGCCACCCAGGCTGGTGGCGCTGCCTTGCCCCAGTGAGCCCCAGGTGAGCGGGCACGGGAGGAGGGCTGGTGGCAGAGCTGATGGGCCTGGCGCCAGGGGAAAGACCCTGGGCTCCCCAGGGCCTGCAGGCAGCAGGCAGTCCTGACCTGGGCAGATGAAGAGCCACAGATCCTTTGTTTTTTCCAACCTCCCTGCATTATTTTTAGTTGATTTGCTTTTTCCATTTTGACTTCTTTACCCAATTCAGGATGTAAAACATTTAACAAAATGAGAAACTCTCTTCCTATTGAAATGCTGGTATTTCAAACCAGAACTAAATAAGACATAAGCTCATAGAAGTGATAGCCAGATCACTTACAGAGCTCGCAGAGGTGGATCAGCTCTGTACAGAAAGTGAGGTTAATTCCGTGCCTTCCTTACATATGAGAACGCAGCTGTCCTTCAATGCTCCCAATCAAATCCAAAAAACCTGCTGTAGGTACAGCTCCCCTCTAGCCCTTCCTTTCCAGCAATACTTGACCTCAGGTCTCCCTGATCCCTACGGCTGGTCTGTGAGACAGAAAAAAATTAATGAACAAAATTAACCATCAGAAGAAAGGCAGAAAATTGTTTATTCAAATCATGTAAAGATTTACACTCCATTAAGCCTCTCCTAATCCCCACATGGAAAATACAAAGAGCACCGCGCAGAGTACTCGCGCTACAGAAATCCTTGGTGGCAGACAGAAGGGGCATATGTTTTGTGACTAGAAAGGATAGACCAATATTTTGAAGACAAATTGGGGCCGTAAGGACTACAGAGCAATCAGATCTATTTAAGGATCAGTTTGGGAGTTTTTACAACTACAAATAGAAATAGGATTTTGCTGTAAGCGTGCTATAAATGTAGAGCCACAGCAGACAGGGAGACATTTTTGTAGTGTTTATAAAGACATCAAAGCATGAAGGGTAACGCTAGAAATAAGCTTTAGTTCTCAAAGACAAATTATAAATGGCTGGAAAAAACTTCGAACTCTCCCAAACATTCAAAAGGTTCAGGGGCTTCTCATCTGCAATGCAACAGCAGCACTGCTTTACCTGGGCGGAGGTTACAAAAGAACCTGGGTCAGGCTTCCCGAATTGAGTGGGAGAGGAGTTTCCTTATAAGCACCTGCAAAATACCTCAGGTAGAAACCAGAAGCAGGGGCATTCAGCAGCTTAATGATGAGGGCAAGGTCTCACAGCGGGTTCAGATGCCCAGATGTACAAAAATGAACATTTTTTAAAGTTTACAGCAGCACTTGGCTGGCTTCCCCCAGGCCTCCCCACTAAACCCGGTATCTGTGGGTCAGCCCTTCCAGCCAGCCACCCAGCGCTCGTCCCCTCCGGAGTGCCCTGCACCACTGCCAGTGTGAAATGAAAATTAAATGCCAACAAATTAGGGCAGCATTTAATTTAAATTACACAGATATTTCATCCTCCCCCCATCAGAGGGGATGCACAGAGGCCCAGCCCTGCGGGCTGATGCGCTGCCCCTGGCAGCCTGGCACCCAGACAAGTTCTTCTCAAGGAGCCCAGAGGCAGGACCAGGCGCACTGCCTGCATTCAGCCCATCGATGTGGGTACACCACCAAGTGATTCGCTACCTCGAAGGCTAGCATACGTTGCAATTGCTTTCTAACCCATGCAGTTCAGATGGCACACCCTGAGCAGTGCTGTGTTGCAGCCCTGAGTCATCTCTTGTTTGCCAGCCTCCCTGCAATGTGAAGGTTTATCCCAGCCCTGTTATCACAGACAACATCTGAACCAGATTAAAACGCTTCTTCTAGCCAGTCTGGGACTGCTGAAGCAACAAAAAGCCATGGACAGGACCTCCAGACAAAAAAGACAGCGTTTTCTAAGTGCATGTTCTGCCACTGGTCCTATTCACACTCTAAAAACCACAGTAAGAGAACGTTAGGGTTATAAGGAGAAACCATAAAAGAAGAGACATGCACAGCAAGGGCAGAATAAGGCACACTCCTCAAGCCTCTTGGCCCAAATGGGCACAGGAAAAGCAGGTGACAGCGCTGCTCAGAGACCTGACCCCAGGAAGCACAGACGGGATCGCTGCCGCCTGCAAGGCACAGCACCGTGCCGCCCAGGGACAGTCACCCTGGTGCGAGACGAGGGAGCTGTGGGGCAGACATGAAATCAGTTCCCAGCAGCTTGCTAAGAGCCGTCCTTGCTATTCCTGCTTCACACTGTGCTGCAGAGAGAGGCTTGTGCTGGCCACAGCCTCTTCCCTCCTCCGATTTCTTCTTCCCAGCCAAGAGCTGGGCCAAGAGCCAGCAGGCTTCCAACTCAGTGCGCTTCACAGCTCGTCACTTCTCCTGGCACACCCCAGCTCCGCTCAGACTGTGTGCGTGGCATGCAGCATCACCCCGTGCAAGGGCACGAGCCTGTTAGCCGCTCGGCTCGCTCCGTTAACTGCCGGCACTCATTAGAGGTCATTAGCGAAACACCTACGCCATGGAAGCCTGCACCAAAGCTTCAGAGAAAGCTTTCACTGGAGCTTAAAATAAGGCTGTGTTAATAAAAAGCAAGGGTGCCGTTATAACACGTACTGATCCGTGGTGTATTTGGGGAAGGAGAACCTGCCTTGGAGCCAGCCCCGGCTGCGGGAGCAGAGCCGAGCAGTTTGCTTAAGGCATCGTCTGCAGGGCAGCCAAAATTGGTGGAAAACTCAGAAGTGCCATGCAGGATGATGTAGCATTACTGAGTGGATAGGAATACTGTCAGTGCAACCTATTTGAAATTGGGATTAGACCTGGGCTCAGAGACCCTGAAGAAAATAAGGGTCGTGTTATGCTAAGGGGCTGCAGGAGAAATGCCACAGCTCTGTCCTTGTGAGACCTTCCACAAGGAGCTGAAGGTGCGATGAGCATAACAAGCAAGTGGCAGGAAGGCAGGAAGTGTCATTACATTTGCACATTTCTCATTTCACCTCCCCACCACTGTGAATGCTCTAACCTGAGCTCTGCGCATTGGACCCTCTCTAAAAACTTTGAAACCACCCTGTGAAATCCCTGGCCCAGCCATGAGGTCTTTAATCACCCTGAAAGTGATGTCGTACAAGCAGGGACAAACGAACGTGAGAAGACAGAAGTGATCCAGCCAACAACTTACAGTGGATTTCTATCAAGAGCTACGACTTCAGCCCCGAGCACCAGGAGTGGAGGCCCGTATTTACATTTACACAGAACATGCTCACATTTATGCAGAAGTTACCTAACCTCTCCAAAATGCCCCAGATGTTTTTGTTTCAATTCACTTTGGACTTTGGACCAAAGGTGGAGATTATTTACTATTTTCTGCCGAGATGTTTCCACACTCACTTACACTGTTCCTTAGGAGAAAAAGTTGCAGATGCATTACTGAGCCTCTCTGAATCTAAGTCTTGTCTGCTCCAGGAGTGCTGTAACCACGGCAGTGCCTCTACATTTCAGCTGTGACCAAACTATCTGTACATCTCAAATGTTCATAGAACAATCCTTTCTGCTTTGAACAATTGGACTAAGAAGCTGTAAGTCACTCGGGCATTTCAGCAGACGAGAGATCAGCACTAGAGCACAGCTTTGGCTCCTGGCACCTTGCTGGGGCACGGGGCAGGCCCAGACACCCAGAGCTTTGGTACTGCAGTGCAGGTAACTCTGCTGAAGAGAAGGGGCTCTCTGCACAGCGCATGAAGTCCTTACTGCATGGCACCTGTGTTCTTCACTATCACCTTTGCCTTCTTCCAGAAGAACCCAGACATGAAGGACAGACCAGAAGAGCTGAAGCAGCAAGATGTCCAAAGGGAGAAACCTGTGTCCTACAGCATCCCCAGGGAGCCTGAGCAGGCCTCAGCAGGATCCTGTTGTCTTCACTGTCGCTCCATAAAGGCCAAGGAAGCCGTACCTCCACAGATACGTCGGTGTTGTAAATCAGACAGATATTCAAGGCCTCCTCCATAAAAAGGGCTCTCTGTTGTGCTCCAGTGTCTGAACACAGACATCCCCTTGCCAGCACATCAGCTGATTTTTCCATGGTGAATTTCTACCATTCCTCGCACACCACTTCACTCTCTCAGACACTTGGCTGCTCTCAAAAGCTTCTGAAGATCCCCTCCATGACTTTCCTCTGCATTTGTTTGAGTCCAGTCTAGAAAGCCCTACTTTACTTCTCCCACTTGCGCATTTTAATGGAAAGAGCCAACCAGATGGGATGAGAGGCTGGGAAGGCTTCACGAACGTGTGCGCTGAGAAGCAGCCTCCAGTGCCTTTTCCAGCAGCACAGCAACCCCCTGTGGCGTTACATTAAGGCAAACTAGTATATAATTTAAATCAGAAGCTGTGCTTTTTGGGGGGAAAGTTAGCACTTGCTGAGAGGCCAGCACTTCCAGCACTTGCAGTCCCAAACAAACTGCTTCAGTAGCACTCTGGCAGAAGCTGGGATGTTAAACCCAGAGCTATTACCCACTCGTTCATCAGCTGCACATTGTCTGGCCTCAGTGGCGTTAGCAGCAAATGGAAGAGCACGACGATATTTATTCCTTATGGCTGAGAACTTTGATAAACAGCTGCAGGCAGCAAAGGCTAGTCAATTTATATTTCTTTCAGCATATATTCTTAAGAATGGCAGTCAGCATTATGGAAGCCATCAAAAACCTAGCTCTGACCTTAAATAAGTGTGCTCCTATGCCAGACAGTCCTAGGAAGGAGAATTTATGAGGCAGATGCTAAATGCAGGGAAGGAAGAAAAGTTGGGCTACTCTTGCTGTGCATTCAGGCCAAGTGCGCAGCGCAGGCTGCGGCCCCCAGGATTCAGCAACTTGTCTGAACTCTTTGAGCCACTGCAGAAAAATTACTGCCCTTGACACTGGGGTCGGACTCCCTGTTGGTCTATTCCATTAACCCTCTAAACAACAGCACGCCAATTCCCAGGGCTCCATGCTGCTGGGTGTGCAGGAGGCACGCCGCCTCGTCCCCATACCTTTTCCCTTGACACGCAGGGCAGGCAGGGATACAAGTAATTCGGTGACTTTATGGAGAAGAAAAAGTACTGCAGGAGCGTTTTTTACAGCACAGGCTATCTTTTGCATATCCTTTCTTCACAGAAAATTTTACATAATAAAATCTTTCATATCACCTTTGATATTTCAGAGGATAAAAGCATTCATTAATGATTTGCTTTCCCATGTACACCGCTCTTTTGCAGAAAGGGAATTCCAGTCACAACGCGACGTGTTGGTCTTCTTGTTTACCTCTCCTCCTGATTTAATCATGCTTTTCTGACAATGCTTAGTTATTTTTATCAAGCTAGCTGAAAATCATATTGCTCAAATTTCTTTACATAGTAATCTGGAGCAGAATTCAATAAACAACTCAGAGCCTTCAGCATTTCTTATCCTGCTTTACCTTCATTTGCAACCAAAGCGGTGTTTACTTCAGACCCACTCATGATTTTCTTTGTGAAAAACCACCAGTGAAGGCAAACTAATTACAATAGCAGCAGAAAGAAGAATTTTCACATTTTTTTCCCTATCAAAAAGATACCTGGAAGAACAGTTACTCTCCTGTGCAGCCCCTTCTGGCAGGTGCTGCTGCACTGCCACCCGTGGAAACCAGTCCCTGCCCAGGTGCCCCCCACTGGGCAGCATCGTGCTGCACCTACAGCTCAGCCTCGGAGACACCGTGAGGTTTGGCCAGCAGTGAAAAAGGAAAAAGAAAAGTGAAGGAACTCTAAAACGAATTTACAACTCCTAAACACCCCACTTTGAGTACTGTCAAGCTGGTGGGACAACCTGTGCTGCCAGCTGACCATGCCAGCTTCATGCACAAACACACCGGGTTGTTGTTGTGCTTTCCACCCGCTGAGCTTCCCAGAGGCACCGTGCATTTCCAGGGCGCTCCTCGAGCACACAGGGGCAACACCAGGTCTCTCTGTGCTCTTGCTGAGAGCTGCCCAGGCTGGCAAGCAGCAGCGCTTCCCCTGCTAGCACAGCTGTTTCTCAGATTTTCCTCCTAGGAAGGACTGCTCAGGGAAAAAGCAATCAGGAAAAAAAATATTTTCCTTCATTTTGCAAGCAACAGAGCTGGTAGAAACATTTGGACTTTGAAAAATGAGAAAATGGCAAAGACAGAAGCAGCAGCAGCTTTAGGGGGAAGGCATACAATGAAAAAGGGCAACTTTTTCCAAGCATTTCCCTCCTATGTTTGATTAAAATCAATTTAAAATACAAGTCAGCTCTCCACAGAGCATGGGCACAGCAGCACCTTCTTCGTACACCTCCCCCAGCAGCGAGGAGGAATCACGGCTCCCCTGCCCACTTGCCTGTTACCAGTTTAGGGTTTTTGCCAGTTCACGCTGCTTCTGCTGTCTCCTCTCCTGTCTTTGTCTCTTTGTGAAATGTCCTGGAGCCCAGCCCAGCTTGCTCAAGCTCCCTACACATCTTGAATTTTAATTCCCTCTAATTCTAAGTCATCTATCTCTTTTTTAAACCAAGTCACAAGGAGAATGAGCCAATTTATTCTTAATATACACCAAAACGAATCTGCAGAGAAAGTCCTCGCTGCACGCCGCAGCACGTCCGGCAGCCAGGGGACCTGCTGGGTGGGAATATTGATTTGAAAGGCCCAGGGAAGCGAGCAGGGGGCACAAAACTCCCCATGAAGTGACAGCCCACTTTGGAAATACATGTACACTACAAATACTGATGGCCTTGTCTTCTGATGTACCCTCACATGACGCTGTCCATGCTGACCATGACCAAAGATATCAAACCTTCCTGGCCCTGGTACCGACACCAGGGGCGCACAAGCAGTGCCTGGCCTCCAGCTGGCCACCCTGCCCCGATCACCACCTTTTCTGACCACCAAGAATTTTCTAAGGCAGCTGCCACAGTGCTGTAGCTGGACTGAAAGCCAACAGAGACCTCCCTGAACACCATGGCTGGCTGTATATACTTTCTGCCAAGTAATAGTTCAGTTACTTTTACCCTTTCACACAACAGCTTTCATCTCTTCCCTGTATCCACAGGCTGTGCGCTTCACAGTACTGCATTTTTCAGCACCCTTATTAGGGGCTTCTCTCCATCCTGCTGACAGCCTGCCGAGCTAATAAGAATGAAGAAAGTATGGAAGAGAGTGAGTGTAAAAGCACACAACAAGTTTCTTCTTTGCTCTCCTCAAGCTCATCCAGCACAAATTCCTGAGATAAGACTCCAACAGGAACACCATCTAATTAACCTGCCCTCGGGACCTGGCAATTAGCACTTGCTGCAGCAAGGGGCAACCCTGGGCATTGCTGGGACCAGAGAGGTGGGAACCAGGCAGAGGCAAAGGGACAGGCAACACTTCAACACCTTACAAGTTCCTGGGCAGAGGGACAAGCTCGGTATCACCAACAGCACCGGGTCCACGGCCCTGAGCAACCGCCCCGACTGCCTGCACAGACCCTGCCGCCAGCTCACAGGAGGCACTATGAGTATTAGGCTTTTAATCCTTATCCTAATTATTTGATTAATCATCTTAATTGGCGAGAAGACAATTGGTCAAGCCTTTTCCCTTGTACTGCCACCTGAAATCTTTCCCCGTCACAGCTCTGCCACCAACACAGAAAGTGCAACGGCTCCATTAGTCACCGCAGAGCTGCATTTCCAATTTCTTTTCACGGGAATACATTTGTAGGGATACTAAAAAAGGGAAAAATATTGGCTGTATTTCTTTGATCTATAAATATTCCTTCTCTGTAGGGGATATTTTCATTGCATTCGGAGCAATTTGGATGCATTTATTCTAAAGTATATCCAAGTAGTTTTCATCTCATTTTTAAGAACTGTGGCTGCAAGAAATAATTGTACCAGAATGAAAAGCCAAACGAGAAACCATGGGGATTGAGTGACCCCAAGGTTCTTTAATAGGACACAAAGCTGCTTTGCTTTGGTTTGTTTTATTTAGGGCAGTAGTGACTAAAATTTATTTCCCTCCTGGCTTTTTTTGGTGGCTGCAGGAAATGAGTTGACAGAGAAAACCATCTCCTCAAAGCTGCTCAGTCCAGAGCTAATGGAGGACGGGGCCAGGAGGTAAACGGCAGGAGTACCTCAGCTTGGTTTCTCCTTTCAGACGTTGGGAGCCTGATCCTTGGGGCAGCGGTTGTGAACACAAAGGAGAAGGGATGGTGAAACATCTCTGCATCGTGGCATTAGCTGTGCTGCTCCTGCTGCCTTCATTAAGCACCCGAGCAGGAGACCTTCAGCTTCACATGATCTCATTCACACCTTTTTCAGAAAAGAACCCTGTGTCACCAGCACAAATTATTATTTTTTTCCAGATTTGCAAGTCCTATTCAGAACTCACAATTTCTACTCCTGGAAAACTCATCTGGTTTATGGCGATTTGTTGTTTTTTTTGTTTGTTTGTTTGTTTGTTTTTTAAAATCTCCAGGTTGTTAATTCTCAGAATAGTTTTAAAAGGCAAGCATGCGCACTGGGACACATCTTGTACGACTTTGTCACTTTTACCACCAACCAAAGAAAAACTTACTGAACATAATAAAGGCGAACATAAGGCAGTTTGTAAGATACTGCTGGAACTGTAAGTCACCATTTAGTTTTGCTGAAAAAAAAAACAATGAAAAACCTGTACAGCATTCAAAAGGACAGAAGACATGCATTGACCGAGTATTTATAGCTGCAGCATTCAGGAATGCAAATTGAAATGAATCAATGCCAGCAGGGATGCCTAAAAGACATAAGTGAGAATTACAGCAATTAAGAATGTTGTCTCAAAGGAAATTAGAACAGTCCATTAATTATAATGCCTTAAAGGAAAATGAACCAAAATGAGAAGGAAAGAAAGAAATTAAAATATCAGGAAATTAGATGAAAAACAGGGGAATAAAGAAGATAATGAGCACAGGAGGTGTTTCCCACCCTCCTTTTATAAAGGACAAAAAAAATAATAAAAAAAAGGTGATAGGAACCGAACCCCCATAAATATCAGAGCCGGTCTGCTCTGCCATGAGATCAGTGGCCGCACGCTCGGGGCTTTGCTGATGTAAGGCCAATTTGTCATTAAATTCTGCAGAAGCTGGTTACACGGAGGAGAGCGCAGCAAACAAAGTGCCAAGGTATCAGTGCAGCAGAAGTCGTATTTATGATGCGAGGCAGCTGGAGCCCCAAATGGATGTGAGGAGGACGAATATTTATCACACCACACTGATAAGAGCAGGATGCGGTGCCAGGACCACCCGCAGGCTGGGCGATGGGCAGTTCTCTTGCTGTGCCCTGCTGCTGGTGGAAACAGGAATGACTTAGCCCAAGACCAGGCATGCTCTGCCTGCCCCTGGTACAACTTGTTGCGGATCCTGCAGAGCCCCAGGAACCCCAAACCGCCCAGGAGCTGTATTTGGAGCCGGCCCTACACAACCCTTACACACTCAGCTTGCTTTTGGTCTACTACACAACACATGCATTAAAAATTCTTCATGGGTGGCTTGAACGTAAGGATACTGGAAACAAACGGCCTTAATGCAGTGTGTCTCCCAGCCCTCATCAGCAGGAAGGCAAAAAGCCAAAGGCCTGTTTCAGGGTTCAGGTCGTATCACAGCTAACCAACACACCGCTACAACACACAGCTTGTGCACCTCGAGTCCTTTACCTGGAGAATGAAATCCCAGCAGGTCAGCAGGAGCATGTTACACAGCGCGAACACAAACAGCGAGCACCCGTGGCTATTACAGGAACAGTGTAACAGCCACCTCTCACTTAGGATACCTTAATAGGCTCCCTTTAAAACAGCACCTCCAGACAAATACACGGGCACAGGGAGAGTACCCATTAGCAGCTCTTCCAAGAATTCTTCTCGTTTGTGTAAAGAGGCAAAAATGAACCAAGAAGCCGCAAGACAGGAGAGCAGAAAGCTGTGCCTTGAGCAAGGGCTGGCACACCCCACGGAGAGCAGTCAGCACCCACACAGTACCCACAAAGCACAGGGCACTCGGCACAACCTCACATCCCAACTGCCTAACAGCAGACAGTGTGACAGCAGGGCTGCTTTGTGCCCAGTTCCTTCTCCAATACACAGGCTACAGCAGCATGCCAGGCACACATACCCCCATAACCTCTGCTTCCCTTAACTAGGGGCACCTCTGGGATGCCTCGCTTTGGCTCATCATCCCTAGCAGTGTGGGCACAGTAAGATATTACCTGTGCTTCTGGCCAGTGTAGCAGCAATGTGCCTGTTTACGGAGACAGCCAGGCATTTCTGTGCAGCACAAGGGACAATACCAGGTGGGAACAGTCTGCTGCAGACAGTCCTACCTCCCTGTTTAAGGGTACAGACCTGAAACGGGTGGAGAACTCGTGTCAGATTTATATTCCAGTATTTATTATACCTAAATCCAAATCTAAAAATATTTTTTCCAAAGCAAACCAACTGTTGAGGATGTGATTTTCATCTGCAGCTGAACGTCAAGTACCACTTACAGTTCTTGTCTCTCTAAAGACCTCATTTCACAGCCAGCCTATGGACAATTCATCCCTTCACAGGCAACATACACATGGGTATTTGTATGCCTGATACCAAATCCAGGGAGACACTGAAAGTACACAAACCCCAATGAAAGGATCTGAATGAAAAGACACGAACAGCCTGCAGAGCATAATCACTGAGACTTCTTGCTGATGGCATCGCGCCGTCACGCTGGTTTTCAGGTTCACAACACACGCTTTATGTGGCTTCCAAAACAGATACCGCCCTTAGGTGCAGAGAGGTGTTTCTTCTTTTCTGAATTATTTGCATTTCCAATGCTTTGCATTGCCTCCCTCAGGTGCAGTGGATGAATCGTGATGATGTGGCTGCAGCCAGCTGCTGTTGCTTGACCTGGCTGGAGCAGGAGGAGGCTGGGCTGCAAACTGCAGAAACTCCTACGCAGTGAAGGAACCACCTCCACGCTGGGCTCCCAACAAGGAGGAACTGGCAGAGTTGTGTTCGCTTCAGCACGGAGCTGGACCTGTCTCTTTCCTCTCTTTCTGTCTGTACTCTAAAGCGTCCTTTAATCACTGAAATCCAGTGGTAGCTGAGGCATTCGATTCCTTCTTTAAGCCCAAATTCTGCATTCCTTCATCTGTTAGTTCTGTATATTTAGTACAGATTGAACAGCACCTGCTGACTGATGATTCATTTGCATCCGAGTCACCAAATGGGGAGTTAAGGACCTCCAGCGCTGTTGTTGAAATTGATGCTACTGATGCTGCCAATTCAACTCCTGGTGCTGGTACTAATCAACATCTCTTTAAAATGATTACAGCATTCAGATAGGGTCGTAAAACTACCAGGTGGGCTATATTTCGTACTGCTTCCCATTTTTGCTACAGTCTTTCCTACGGGAATCAATTTATTGGTCCCATCAATCCCTCTCACAGACTTTAGTAGGGGAAGGAGATGTCACGGGGTTTTAACGTCCCATATATTTCCTGAATTACACGCTCATTAAAACCGGCTTGGCACAAAATACTGTTTTCATCAAACTCGGTATTTAAGGCAAAAATGGTAATTGTTAACTTAGCTGCAGATTAACAGAAACATAAATGCATATGTGAAATCAAAGATTTGTGCTGTTTATTTGTGTTGTTTATTTGAAGGTCTTCTAAGCCACCCGAGAACTTCATTCCCACACACACAACTTCTACTGGGCCAGACTGCTCTCTAGCAAAAGCTGGCACCGTGAACTCAGGTCATTAAATCTGAACCTGCTGAATCCAGCTCCAGTGTGTCAGGGGACATGATAAAAGATTCTTTTTTTTTTTTTTTTTTTTTTAAGGAGAAATCACATAAGCTAAAAGATGGCTCAGAGTTTCTTGGGTTTTACAAGGAGTTGTTTGTTTTAGGGCAGATGTACATTGTAACTGGAAGACAGAGGCAGCTTGAAGGTTCCTGGTAATTTTAAGCACAGCACATCTTTGATTCTCATCTAGCAGATGATAAAAATATTGATAGAATTCCCTTTCAGTACCTTCAGACTGACACACATGTATTTTCAGAACTCTCTTGAGAAGGACACGCGTTAGATCTCCTTATGGCTTCCCTGCCCCGACCAGCACTGGCACTGCCTTCACCGCAGGGAGCCAGGAGCCACCAAACCCTCCTGGCACAGCGAGGGACCGTGGTGACAGCACAGCCCCGGCCCCTGAGCCTGGGGCTGAGCCTGCTCTCACGTCTGGTCCCGCAGATGTGCCCTAAACAGCTCTGTCAAGGTCTTGCCCAGTAAAGCTGCCAGAGCCAGCTTTCTGCTGCCATGGTTTATAGTGCCGCTCAATCACGGGGAAGGAGACGGGGCCTTCCTTTGTGCCCAGGGAGACTCATTTCATTTTATGATACAGAGAAGGGAGAAAAGTCACATGCTGATTTACTGCATCCTTCTCTGTCCCTCGCAACACAGATCAAACTCGTTGAAAAGTTTCGAAGTCCATGTATTTGCTCCTGCTTTTTAATTTGATTTCATTTATATACCATGCTGTGAGCTGTTATGTGCAAAGAAGAATTATGGACTCACTCCAGGAGCTGGCCATCCAAGGAGGGCACTGCCAGCAAAGTGTGCCCTGAGAAAGTCCATACCGAAGTGTTACCAGGGAAGGGTAGCAGTAGGTGCTACAACGCCACACGGACAGCCTTTGAGCCAGACAAGCACCAACACAGCCCCCTCAGCCATCTCAGCCTGTTACCGGTACAGAAACACACCCCGGGCAGAGCAAGGCTCCTCCACCTCCAGCAGTTGGTGTGTGTGACAGCCACCAGGCAGTCTGCTGGTGCTCTCCTGGCAAGCAGGCATGCCACAGAGATGGGAAAGACTGCCTACAGCAAGCTGGAAAACCCAAATGTTTTTCACCCTCCCTGTGTGAGGTGGGGAGAAAAATGCCGTGATTCCTCGTGCACTACTGCACCCAGATAAGCTTTTCCTGCCCAGGGATGGATCTCTGGAGGGCCTCTGCCACTGGCTGCAATGCTGTCAGGGACCTGACTGCACGCCACCTCGGTCCCAGCAGAGACTCTGCAGGCTGGATGTGAAATCACCGCTGGGGAGCCACAGTTTAGCACCCTGCCCATAAAACAGCAGAAGTAAGTTCTTCTGAGGGAGCTTGTTTGCCAAACTCAGACACCAAAGAGGAAAGAAAAATAGAGCAAGTAATTCAGCTGAGCAATTACAGCCTAAACCCATGCCAGTTTCCTGACGCAGACTTTGGGGAACTTGAGCACATTTGGAAAGTTCATGAGTCTGGCATTGGTTCTCTAACTGTCAACTGTGAGTTTAAATCGTTCATTTTCTTTAATTAAGGAGGTAAGAATGACTTCCTGTTTCAACAATGTATTTCCCCAGTGCTGCTTTGGCCTTTCAGCATCACAATGCGAAAGACAGCAACTCAGTGAAAAGGACAGCAAGGCAGATTTCCTTCTGTGCTCCCCTCTTACTGCTCTAAAGTTCAGCGAGTTAGCGCCACTCTCAATTGATTGTGAATTTTAAAAATAGCTTTAATATAAATTACCAAGCAATTGTATTTCAGCTCCAAAAAACTGTTAGGAAAATTTACCAAAGAGTACTTGCCCTTCAGAGCCATGCAGAAGACAGTGAAATGAAACAAATGCTGGCTTATTTTCCGTGTGTCATTATTACTGGCACCAGAATGAGTATGTTACATTCATAGCTGATAGAAACTTTCCACAAAGCATCATATATAAGCGGTTCAGATATTTCTATAAAGATTTTCATTGCTGGAGATGTTCAGTGAGGCCGGTGTCTTTCCCGTCTCCCCTTTCTCCACCCCCACCTCCCCCCAGCCACTCCCCGGTGCCTTCCTGCTCCTCCATCCCTGCCCTCCTGCTCCCGGGGGCTCCGTGCCACAGAGTCTCTGTCTCTTCCACGCCTCCTTGCCCGGTCCTACCCCCACATCTGCTTGTGGTTGCTTTTCCCCTCTCCATGTTCCCGTGACTCTGTGCCATTCTCCACCTCCCTGCTTGCTTTTGCCCATGATTTGGCCCTGCAGTCACGGCATCCCTGCTGATGGCCAGGAAATACACACGGGTCCTTTTAAGGGATTACACCTTGCCACAGAAACACTTCTCTAGAGTTATGTCCTGAGGCTCAGGCACAAAAAAAGGAAGGATGGGGAAGGCACAGAACACGCACCAGCACATCAACACTTTGAAGAGTTCCTGGTTCATGTCAAAAATGGGCCCACTGGAAGGTAATAAGAGTGAAGATTGGGGTTTCCTTTAAGCAGACTACTTGCCACAACTCTGAGCCCACAGAGTCTGAGTGCCTGAGGAGGCTCATGCTGGACCCAGAAACCCAGTCAAGCAAAATTCCCAGCTGTCTGAAAAACCCTGTCTCAGGCTGCAGGCTTCCCATCTCTGCTACAGCTTGAAAGTCTCCTGAGCATACTGGTTGTCCTGCTGGAAGGGTGCAGACACAATGAGTGACACAAAGCAGGAAGAAAGTGACACTGAGGATGTTCCTTAGCATCAGCGGCGCGGTGGCCCTGGGACATGCTCGTGCAAACAAAATGTGGGCACACATCACGCAGCTGCCTGAATGTACAATAAAGGCATAACTTTAAAAGCAGTCTCATCTTCAGGAAAAAAAATTTCTCCTCTAAGAAAGTATTCCAAGAAGAGAGGAGTACACGTGGAATTAGGGATGCTGCGGGTCTGAGCACACAGGTCTCCATTGAAGCACCATTTCCTATTTGTGGGTTGGGCACAGATCCTGCCTGCTGCACTTCGGACACCTTGTGACAGCAACACGGCTTCAAAACACAGCTGGCCAGGTAACAGGCCTCTGCTGCTGTGATCTGTGCTTCAGTACAAATGGCAGGCAATGAATTAACTGCCTACTATTAATTACTAACAGCAATTAATTACAGTATTGCATATTCGCTACAGGAGCTCTACAGGCACAGCTTTGAGTTAAGTCAATTCACCATTCTGGAAGCTGCTGATTTTGTCATGCAGCGTGTTCAGTGCTCCCCACGCCCATACAGCATCCTTCCAGCCACACTGCTCTGCAGCCTTCCACAGATCAAGACCCAAAGGGGAGGGTGGCAGATGGGGCCAGGGGTTCGGGGACTTGGCTCCCAGTCTCGGTTTGGCCACCTGGAGGTGGAGGTGAAGGTCAGCCACAGGGCCCTGCTCAGATGCAGGGGCTCCAGGCTTTGCAGGGCTGTGGCAGCTGAGGTCTGTGAGCTGGCCTGGCACAAGGGGGATATAAGATAGCCAGAATTTTGTGCGCTTTGGTTGTTTTCCTGATGACCTTGATACTCACTCACCTGCCCAACTGGGGACGTTTCTTCTCCTTTCTTTTCTCCTTTTTTTTCTTCTCTCTGTCTTAAAAAATTACCCTGGTTTTCTTTTTCCAGCTGGCAGCTTTTCATTTTACTGGGAAGAGGGAATTATCAGATCGCTGTTCCCATTGTGTGAGTTTCTCAAGTGTCTAAGCTCTGATGACAGCCCACCTGATTTCACAGATTCCTCCCCTCTGTAAAGCACCAAGCATTAATAACTATACATTTGGCCCTCGGTTGAGCCCCTAACTGGGGGTGACTACACAGCTGCAGTTTCCCAGGACACCAAAAGACAGGAGTACGGCAGCACCAGGGCTTCTGCAATGCAAGAGAAGGGTTCAAGAGCTGTGTTTCTAGCACAGAGCAGAGGCAAAGAGCACCCCAAAGGATGGCAGAGCAGCTTTCCTCTTGTGCAAACCTTTCTTTACTACCCAGTGGCATTTTGCTTTTATCACAAGCAGCGGAAGATGATTTTTGGCATATGTGACTTTAAAGCTGGAAGAAATCTTTTAATATTGGAGAGATTTTTTATTAAAACGAAGAAGAAAAAGAAGGATGACAGAATATCTCATGTTACATGCAGATTATTGACTTGATATTACGCTGAACAGAAATGCCTTGCACATTCCTGATGGTCACCAAATGCAGCGGAGAGCATCCACCCACTGCACATGTGCAGGCTTTGCCCTTTGCTTCCTGGCGTTCCTCCAGTTCATATTTTAACGTGTCCTATTGATTATTTTCATGTCCTTTGCTATCCAATGCTCTGCCAATAACAATCCAGTTAATGGATAGGAAATAATCGTTTCTGAGTATTTGAGCTAACACAGCTTTCCACTATTATGGAGCCGTGCTATTTTACAGACTCACTATTGCAGGCTTTCTTTTATATCCTTTGAATCTGTGTGCACAGCGTGCTAGAGCACAAGAGCACACAACTCTACCAAACACATGGAAATCATTACTGCAGGAAACTATCTGGATCAATCTTCTTAACTTTTTATGAAGATTTCTACTTCCTATAGTTTTTCAAGGTTTTGTTAAAGACGTTGACAGCTGCTGCAGAGACAAAGCTGAAGTATATTAAATATGCAAGAATGTACTAACGTAACAGTAAGTTTGTATGATTAAATTTGTAATGTCAGAAAAATGTCATGAAAAAATGTTAGATTTAAGAACAAGCAGCAGTCTGCAATACATTTAACAACAAACAACAATGCCATACAACTCTGCATCCAGTAATAGCAGTGTTTGGTTCAGCCTAAGACATTTAAAGAAAACCTATATAATAAAAACTGAACTGAATTAAACAGAATGACGTCTCAATTCCCTGCATAGTTTGAAAGGCTCCAGAAGTAACTTCAGAGTGTCAAACTTTGGTAAAAGACTTTTTTTTTTTTTTCACCAGACTTCTTCTGAGCTTTTTTCACTACCGTTGCTGTCAGGGGTAGCAGCCGTGGGAAGAGGTACCTGAAACTTGGGTAAGGGCAGGCCTGGATCCAACTGGTGGGACTGGGGGGGTCGGGTTCCTGACAGCTCCGGGGAAACCCCAGTGATTTACTGCAGGTCTCTCTGAATGCACCCAGGTGGACAACTCCCAAGACTCAGACTGCAAAGTTACGTGTAGGAGTAGAAAGAAAGACTTGACGTGCTGAGCAGGAGAGCTGACAGGCAGTCTCCAACCATGTTTCAGGCAGTTTTAAATGACCAGCCTTTAGCCACCATTGCCAATTTGAAACCCAGGCTCAGGCTCAGCAGATGTACTTCAAACACAGTGAGATATCAGCACCTCAAGTACTTCTGGTGCCTGGCTGTGTTGGGATTCACCACGGGTGAAACTAGATTTATTCCTCCTCTAACAGATTTTCCCACAGCAGGCAAGGTTTGCCTGAGCTACACTTCCACTCCAGGTAAGCATTCCTCAGTGAGGAAGGTCTTCACCCCTCCTCCCAAAACACTCCAGTGACCCAGCAAACAGAAACAACCACCTCTTTCTCCTCTGCACTACCTAGCAGGACAGAGCTGGCTGTCGGGAGGAAGAAGAGCTGCCCGTGCCCCATGTGAAAGCAGCATCCTGTTACTGTATGAACCCTGCAGAAAGCAAAGGAGCTCACAAACCTCACTGCACTGCCCCTCTGAGTGCTTCTGCTGCTCTCCGCTGCCTGCAGAAAGCAAAATGGTTACTGAGGGCCTTTGGAGAAGACCCCGTACCAGCCACCAGCCCAGACTGCGTTCAGTCTGCAATTTCCTTCCTTCCTCCCCAGGGCAGGAAGCTCAGGGCTCAGCAGCTGGAGTTAGAGGCTAAACAACGTCTGTTTGGCAACGTCTTGGGCAGCAAGGTCTGCGTGTGGGAGTAGCAGCATTTTAAAACTCTATCTGCTCTGTCCATCGCCAAGAAGCTTTGAAGCAATTCTCTTGTCCACAGCTCCCATCCACCCCTACCTGTTTGCTTCCCATGTGTGTTACTGCTCTGCCCTTCCACGGTCTGCAGCCAGCAACCCAGCAAGCTGGGCAGGCTCCGGGAGTGAAGGGAAGAAGCTATCCATCACACAAAACAACTGCTATATAAATTAATATATTAGGTCTTCAGAAATAATTTCCTACCTCGTCCGTCCTGGACATTTGGAGCAAGAGGCAGCAGTGCCTGTTGTTTTCCTGACGAACGGTCTGTTATCCCTCTGCATGTCTCTACTTGACATCAGCAGAATCAGCTCCATTAACACAAGGTTACCCTTTGGAATTTTTTTGTCTTGATTAACTCCATTTATGTAATTTATTTTGGTCCTCTGATTCCCATTAGTGGGATCAATATTAATTTAAATCAGAACGCTGTGTATTTTGTCTAGCACCATTCATGCAGATCAGGTGCACTGCATTTCCCCTAATTGCCTCTCTGACAAATTATCCTCTGCCAGGATTACCAAGTGAAAGCAGTGGCTGTGACCAGTTCTTGTTTTCTGTTTTTGGCAGGGATGAAGTGGTTAACCCACAGCTAAACTGAAGGATTTTTATACATTGGACTTAGGAGCAAACACAGAATAAGACTTTTGGTCATTGCTTGAGAAAATCAGGTCATACTTGAGAGAGCTTTTTCCTCCGCAAAGGAAGCACTAGATGCTGCTGCAGGCATGCCGTGCACAGGGATGAAGGAGCTCCTAGCTAAAGGTGCGGGTCTCTGGAGTCAAAGTGGCACTGGCTGTGGAAGAAGGCATCAGCCAAGATTGAAAAAAAAAAAAAAAAAAAGTGGTGTCTACAGAGGTAGGAGGGCAGAAAATATACTCCTAAGCCAAGGAGCAGGGCATTGAATTATCAGTGCACCATGGTGGAACAGGGGGTAAACACCAAGCAAACAGCAACTGAAAAGATGGAGAGGGGACTGGAACAACAGCAGAGTGCAGAGGAGGATCCTTAACAGGCTTACAGACACCGCTCTGAGCAGATGTGGCCATTAGGGTCTTGCACGCTTGGGCAGCCAAAGCTTCTTCCTAATAACATGCAGCAGCTGATGGGACGTTAGCAGGTGGCCTGTGCCATGCTACCATGCTGCTGAGTGCTCAGCAATGCAAGCAGGGAGCTAAAACTCCAATTAAACCCGATAAAGGGGCAAAGGCTTAAAGGATAACTTTTCTACCAGCCACTGTAGGTAGTGGCTTGGGGACAAAGGGTTTTTGACCGGATTTGGGGGTGACTTCAAGCTGAAGAACGTGTATTTAAGGTAGCTCCTAGTCAGCGTGCTGCCTGAAAGCTAGATCTATGCAGAAAAGGTGGTTTGGGGCTGGAAAAGCTGTTAGTGAGAGCACGGAGAGCCTTTCACACCTGCTCACTGCAAAGCGTGGCTCTGCCAGGAGGCCAGGTCAGCAGCTACATGCTGAGGCAGCCTGTTCACAGCAGCCCTGCATGCCGGGCTCTGGTGGGTCAGTGTCCTGACCACTCGAAAGGTCCCTGACATCTGCTTACACGCTTGCACTTGACTTGCATTTGGATTCACGAGTCACCTGGAATTGTAAATGACCCAGAGGAAGACTTGCACTGAGCTGACTCAAGTGAAGCAAGTCTTTTTATTCATTTTTATAGCAGCTTTTACAGCAAAGTTGAGTGAAAGACGTAAAATACAAGGCACAGTCTGTTCACATCAGAATTCAGCATCATTACCATAAAATAAAGTGATAAGTTCATTACTTTCCCTAAGGAGAAGGAGCTTGTCTATGAGCTACAAACGCTCAGCCCCCACCCAAACAATGTTGCTGGCAGCACCCTGCAGCACACGGACACGGGGTGTGTCGTGGCACACCGCTGTACGTCACAGCCTTTCACCTCATGGTGACCACTCTGAGAAAAAAACATCCACAAATTTCATCCTGTCTTTGGTTTCAGAGCTGATACATGTCAAAATGAGGATCTGGAGCCCCCAGGCTGTGCTAGCAGCACTGCTGCGCCCACACACAGGCCACCACTGGTGAGAGCAGCCCCCAGTTCCCCGCTGGAAGCCCCCAGGCTGCTGTCGCTGCCTTCAGACACTTTCAGCACTCAGGGTGGCTGCTGTCACTCGTGCACCAACTGAACAGACCCCAAATAAATTAGCTTCATGCTCTAGCAAACACTGAGTTTCCTCACCAGAAAGCACGGGTCGGACTGTAGCCAAAAGCCACCCGAACATGAGCGCAGCTCCCTTTGGTGCCTGCACGGCCGGGAGGAGGCACAAGAGGATGGCCGTGAGCAAAGGCGTGAGTGTGCAGGGCCTCGCTGCCTCTGGCCGGTACCCCTGGGACAGTGGTTTTGAATAAGAACCTATCACCTACTATCACCAACTATGTTTTCATTCAGCTTCTATTCTCTTACAAAGGAAGGAGCTAACAGTGACCCACAGACACGCCGCAGTCCCTACAGCACTCAAGTTCAGTCACCAGACCTCTTCCGGGGAACAGCACCCAGCTGGGGAGATGTGATCCGAGAGGAGACCGGCACGTGCCTCGCCTCGAGATCTCCCATCTAAACTACACCGGGACGATGCCAGGGAGATGGTGGTGGCAGAGCAAAGAGGTCTGCTGCAGTGTCTGTCAGGGGTGGCTGCAAGGACAGCATCTGCTGCCCGGTGCTGCGGGGCTGAGCTGTTCTGAACTCAGGTTTTTTAGTAACTACACTAAATTGTACCAAAACCCAAGTCATACAATAGCTACTGGGAAGAGATTTACAATGAGCCAGATTTTTTCAGGGCCTCCTGGCCACCTTATCTTGGCAAAGCTTACACAAGCTGCAAACAATCCTGACAGCAGAGTGGTTTGGGCAAACGGCTGCCCCCGAGCATCGCTGCCTGGGGGTGCAGCAGCCATCACCAGCAGGAACAGGGCAACGGTGGGAAGGCAGAAGAGCCACGCTCCGGGCTTTTTCCCCTCACCAGGAAAGACTTCTCAGGGCAGAGGAACAGAGCTGGGCGTGCTCTGCAGAGTTCTGTCACCACTTGTATCCAAGCTCATTTACCCCACTGGCCACGGAGGGGTTTTCACAGTGCTCCCACGTCTCCAGCACACACACAGCTCACTAATCCCCCCACCAGACTGCATTTACCACGGGAGCCAGAGCTCCTGGCTCACCAAACCTGGATGCCCTCCTGCATTCCTCTCGCTTCTTCCCACGAGCGGGGACAAAAGGAGGGACATTCTGCAGAGCGCTCTGGTTACTGTTACTGCTTTTGGCAGCAGCCTCCTAGAGCAGCAAAACACAGCACAAAAAGGACTGGCGAGGCTGTGAACTCCAGCGTTGCCCCACTACCCTTCCCTGGCAGCCCGAGCAGCTCTGCCTTCCACCCTGCGCTCCCGCAGTCCTCTTCCCCCAGCCCTGCTGCCACAGGGAGGTGTTTCAGCCTGCAAAGGCTACACACATTTAGGTGCCTAAACATGCAATTAATTAACATGAACCTCCAAGGACTCTCATAAATTCTCAGGCTGAGTGCCTGATTCCCATGGGAACTGCATGCTGACTTTTCTTATGTGCCTTTGGAAAGCTGTTAGAAGCTTCTCTGTATCTTTACGGACCTCAATTCCTATCTGAAACCAGCTCTTTATCTTTCCCCGGTCTTGACAAATCCCCCCTCTTTTCTTACTTGATTCAGCACCTTATCAGCTTTGGCACAACAAGGGAGAAAGATTTTGAGGCTGTGCTTTCCCCCACTCCTGCATTACGTGCCACGGTCCCTCCACGTTTGCCAGCAGAACAGAAACATTGGCAGCTCCACCTGGAGCTGAGAGGCAAAAGAGGCAATGCCACGGTAATTATGTGCTACAAAAGCCATGGCAGAGTTCAAGTATTTCATTGTTCTGATGCCTGGGGAAGATGTCAGATGGGCTGGGCACCAGGTCCAAGATCTGGGTACCGATTTAAGGCAGAGAAACCTTGCAAAGCAGAAGAAAAATTCACTTTCTGGCTATGTTCCTCTGGAATATAGCAACCTAGAAAGGACAAATTTCAAAGTGTGCCAATCCCTTTGTGCATGCCAGTAGCAGCTTTGTTACATCTGCAGTAAAATACCCGTTTGTTCATGGCTCCAGGACAAGGTGCTCTTGCAGAGCTCTCTGCTGCCCTCAGCCCTGCGATGCCACGACACACCGTGTGCACGCTCCTGGCCCAGCACAACGTCAGCTGCAGCTTTTTGTTTCACAAACTGACTGAAGTCAATGGACAATTGCTGATGCTCAGAAGGCAGGCAGGTATCCCACGATGCAGAGAGGCTGTGTACAAATCTAGAAGTTTGTTCAGCGTAAGCTCTTGCCTCCTGTGCATTCAGTTTCTTTAAGGACTTCTCCGATCTCCAGTCCCACCAGAGCTCCATGGCCACCAGGTGGGAAGGGGAAGGGATGTGTCCTGCTTGGCTTCTCCCTGCTCCTCCTTTCCCTTTGTCCACTGCTCAAGAAGAAAAATAGTGAAAAAAAATGCTGCTTCAGGAGTCATCTGATGCTGCCCTTCTCAGACTCCTCAATAAGTCATAAAAGAGCACAGACAGGATTTGGACCACAATTTCCTGTTTTTATCACCCAGTTCATCAAACAGGGTGCTCAGACACAAGCATAAAATGAACTAAGCATCAAGGACAGAGGTCTCCAGGTTGATGAGTGCTCTTTTCTGTGGTTTTGTGAGTTGGAGGTTGTAAGCTAAAGGTCAGGCACAATTTCAGTTCAGACTAGGTGATGCATCTGCTTTGTGTCCTTCAGGAAATTTCAGTGCAAAGCCAGGACAGCTGCACATCCCAGAAGAGCCTTGACAAGCAGAGTACCCTGTTCGTCGGCTTGATTTTGTCTCCTGAAAACATTCAGGCCTTCGGGGGAAGATCTTTTGAATGTGACTGCACCTCTACTGGGACATGAGATCTGGGTTGCCCTTGCAAAGTCTTTTGAGGAAAATATGCAGAATCTTCAGCTTCCACAACCATTTTCATCTCTGTCCTGACAGTTGAATAGACACGCTCCCTTCTCTTCAGCAATGCTATTAATGAAAGACGAGAGAGACTACATTTCCACTTGAACAATTAATTCTCTACCACTCTACCAGTAGCACTTGAGAGCTCACAGTATGGGAAGGCAAAGTAACAAACCAGTTTGCACCCAAAGGAACGGTCTGTTTAAATATTTCCATCTGAGAACTTTTTAAACCTTGAAACTTTGACTTACACAAAGCTACCAAATTCCCCATGTTCATAATTGTTCAAAGGAGACACGTTTGGAAAAGAAGCTTCTGTGCTGAGCTCCTAGGGCACCTGGCGGATGTCAGGCTACGTAGTCTCCTTAAATCTGGCTGCCTGACATTGCTCAGACCTTGTTACTAGGCATACCTGCAGAGAACCTGTGCCTACACCACCCAGGATTTTAGGGAGGATTTAGGCTTAATGGCCAAAAAACAAACTAAAAGTTATAGGACCATCCAAAGATCCAGGATCCTGTGTCCAGACGCCGAGGGATCTGGACACATCACCACCCACAGGACAGCCACCCGCTGTGATACCTCCCTGTTATGCCTCCTGATTCACTGCCAGCTCAGAGCCTTCCCGAGCTGGAGGTGGCACACACACATGCAAGGGCCCTTGGCAGCCCAGCTCTCTGGTAGTGTACCTAATTGCTCTGAGTATTTACGCACCTGTTCTATTATTATTTGTTTATATGCAGAACAATAAATGGCGGAGTCCACAGCTCAGCTGAACTGCTGTGTGAAGAAGTTCCTCCTTTTATTTCTCCTGAATCTTCCATGTGACAATCTTACCAGGATGTGCCCTGATCTTGCACTAGGAGAACTGGATTCCCGTACCCCTTCTCCAAGCCACTCACAAGTCGTATGTCCCTGTCACAGCCCTCCCTTAGCTACCTCTTCGCTCTGATGAAGAGAATCAGTCCATTTAACCACAAGAACACCAGACCACTTTCTGCTTTATCCTCCAGTCCTTCCCTAGCAATTCCTACCATTCTGCCTGGGTTTTTGGTTTGTTTTCCTTTGCTACAGAATTGACAATATAATGGATAGTTCTATAAAACCACTCAGAAAAGAGATCTTGGAGTTAATAGCTAGTTCAGAGACCATCACCGAGTGTGTTTTTCCTCCCATGTGCACCGCTGCACATTTATCAACAATGAATTTCAGCTGCCATTTTGTCAAAGTGTTTGACAATACGAGGAGGGGGCCCCACTTGTGCAAATTCGCCTGCCCTGTAAGGCTCAATTCGCAGGCAGGCTGCTCAGAGCTCTAACACGCATGAGGGACTGATTGGCTTGCAAACTGCAGCAACACAGGATAAATAATTGTAGTTCAAGAAGAACAGTGCCTGAAAGCAGAGCTGCCCTTCCCAGCCATAGGAAATGGGAAGAACTGGTGGACGGTTGGGTTCATTGCACCTTCTGTACTCTCCGTATGGGAGCACGGAGACTCAGAAAGCAGTGTCCCAGATCAGCACCGCTTTTACAACCTCCAAAACACTGTGCAAACGCACATGAACACAGCATACAAGCTGCCAAGCCTTCAAAGAGGCCATGCCTTGTGTTAGCCCTGCATGCCCCTGCCATTCCGCAATGACTGGACACGAAGAGCAGGCTGCTCTTATTCACAGCCTCTCCCTGTGACACCTAAACCAGCAGCAGCATTAAGAAATCAGAAGTGACTCTCACGGTTAATCCATTTCTCAGGAAGATACCGCCTTTCTCTTCTCGGAGGGGAGAGTGCTGAAGGCAAGTAAAGCTAATGCGAGAGACGGTGGCTCGCGGAGTGTTGCTTCAGACGAAGTACGGCAGCGAGAGGACGTTCCTCCAGGCGGTGAGAAACACCACAGTTCTGAACCTCACAAATTCTAAAAAACCCGCAGTCAGAGAAAGTGGTGTTTAGTCATGTCACAGCTCCGTGGCCTCCGGCATGACGGAGTTGTTAGTCATGAAAGATAATGTTTTCAAACAGGAGGGATCTCAACTTGGGAATTCAGCTTGGATCCAAAGCCTAGCAAAATGAACAGAAAAATGTGGTTTCGGTGGAACTTTGTTAGTTCAGGCTTTTAAAATCGTATTTCCGGCAATAAGGGGCCTTATTTTCGATGTGTCAGATATCTGCAGTATCAGCTAAATCACGGCAAACCTGCCTGTGTAGCAATCGAGGCTATGTACCGGGCCTCAAACTCCAGCCTGCAGACAGCCTGGATGACCCCAGGTGTCAACAACCCTTATGTGTGGAATACTCAGAACAGAGGTGCAAATCCCAAGGCATCTTCAGAGAGATGATGGTGTTAGCACCCCCGATCACAGCCGCTCGGCTGACTGCAGAGGTGCTCGCTGCACTGCTTCCCCTGGGAAGCATCCGTCCAGACAAGGGTGCAACCCCTCCCTGCACATTCAGCAGAGCCTGATTTCTGCACATTTCCATCTTCCTAGAATCTAAAGAGTTGAAGGCTTCACAGGTACTGACCACAGTATTTATTTCTTTTTTCACAAGGAGCATCTGCAGTCAGCAATGTACAGGATAAAACACAGCTAGGGAGTATGACTTTGAAGAAAGGAGAAGGCTACAGCTCCCTCGTATGGCATGATTCAGATCCTTTTCCATAATCATCATGCCAGTAGCCATCCTGTTCCAGCATCTCATTAACTTTCTCCATTTAGTCAGTTAACCTGCAGTGCTGATGCTAAGGAAGCTGCACTCGTGTTTGTGCCGTGCCACTGTTACCCCATACACTGGAGAAGCCTGAATGACACAAGTTCCATTTTTAAAAAACAAGGGTACAGATCACAAACGAGGCAAAATAATTTATGATCTTTCAAAACACCAAAATCTATCTTGTAATAAATGCCTTCATGAAATGTCATCCAACGGTTAGACGGCCCCATTCAGGACCACTATGGGAAGAGACCAGAAGCAAACGCAGGGAGTCTGGCGCTTGTGCTTTGTGAGCTTTGTCAATACTTCAGCTAACGGGTTTCCCTTTGTCTCTCCGACACTCCTTCCTTTCAGATCCACCTGCCCCATGCCACTGCTGTTCTCCTTAATCCCTTCGATCCTGCCAGTTGTTGTTACGCTGTCCTTCAGAGCATCTGTTTGAAGAGCAGTCTACAAAACATCGCTACAGGCAATGAAGCTGATAGCATTATGCAAAGAGGACCATTAAATCACCATTTTAAAAATAATTTTTAACCTACATTATTGGGGTCGCTAATTAAAAATCAATTCCTTTCTGTGTTGCAAATCTGACAGTAATTCCGCCTCCAATGGGTACAGCAAGATTAACAGCACATCAGGTAAATGCAGCTGGGAAATGACATTTTCATTAGTGATTTATTGGGTGTGAAATTTCCAGCACAGTGAAATATTCATGAACAATGCAGGTTACAATGTCTCCATAAATATCCACATGGCTAATTACTGCTGAATCCTACCCTGGATTAAATGTTCACAAAGAAAAGCATTCTCAAGCCACAGAAGAATTATCTAGGACAAGTCTTTTAGGGAGAAACCAAAAATATGCAAAACCGCATAAGCAGCAAAGGACCATGTTTTCCGCTAATATTGCAATCTCACCTTTCTTATCTCCATAAATAACAGAGAAAAAAAAAAAAAAAAAAAAAGCAACACAGCCTGTTAGCTGGTCACTAGCACTTTGGTGGTTATTTCCACTTTTAATTAGACCAATCACTCACCCACAGCCATGGAAAAGGCATGTCCCTCTGGTGAGGGTGGAGAGGAGACCCCAAGGCAGAGTTTGGGATGGGCTGAGGACCTCATAAGCTGCTGCTGCCAGAACCCTAGCACAGTGCCCCAGCCAGAAACACGGCCGTCCTGATGTCAGCGTCCTTGGGCAGAAAGACAGAAAGACCCATGTGCAGTGTTGGTTAAGCAGGCTCTCCTCCCCTCTCCTCTTCCTTTTGTTAAACAATGGTGCAAAACTTCCACATGGTAAATTGCTAGTGAGGAAAATAACTTCCCTGTCAACTTTGGTGCTTGGACACCAATTCTCTCAAGTTTGGTGGTTTCAGAGCGGCATGGCGTTTAAAACATTTGTTTTCAGTGGGATGAGTTGCCCACTTGTGCTGGGAAATGAGGTCCAGAACTGGAGGATAAATAGATGGCCAAAGTTAATAATCTGTGAGATCTTCTCTGGCATTTGATAGCCCTTGCATAACGATGTGCAATATAAAGACATTTGGAGAGAAGCACGATCCTCAAAGTACCTTATGTTTTGCAGTTTGGAAGCTCCGAACTGTTTAAAAAAAAAAAAAAAAAAGATTTATGAAACCAAATTTCACCCAGTTTGGATTAAATAGGAGAAACTAACGAAGCCATTGAAAATGCAGAAGCAGCAAGTTTAAATGAATCGAGCCTTGGAAGCCCTAGGAACGTGATGGCTCTGAAAGCAATCCCTTCTGTTCATGGGCGGCCTTACACCCAGGTTTCTCAACTTCTTTTGGAGCTCATTGTTAAAAGCCCCGCTCCATATTCCTGACATTGTTGTTGCTGACTAAAATGCTTAGTAATGACACAAACATCACTCAAAATCAAATTATCAGCTGTACAGACAACATACTCCAGAATTTAATAGCGTGTTAAACGATTGCAGGGAAATGTTCTGTGGAGTCAGTGAAGCAGCAGCAAAAGCTAATTCAATTCTCAAATGAGTAAAAGTGAGAAACCGTTCTTATAAAACCGATATTGTAAAAATACATGCTGGCACACGCTGCTGGCTCCTAGGGGAGGGAGAAGGAGTTTCTTCCCCTGGCAATAAATGTCTTGGTGACTGACGTAGTTCAGCTTGAGCCAAAACCGCTCCGTGCGCCTGGAATAACGGTGTCCAAAATAGCTTTATGAGGAATGTCATATGTTCAAAATACCAGTCATGATTCAGAACTATTTATCATTGATCACGATCTGATGAACATATGGATCTCAAGTTAAAAGTTAATCTTCGATTTCTGGAAAAAGCTAAAGAGCACGAACAGTCTTTCTCGTGTCTTCCGGAGTGAACAGCACCCGGCACAAAATGTGCCTGCACCAAGCAGGGTTTCATGTTGCCCTAAATTTGCTGAATGTATAGCAATCATCACTTAGCTTTATCAGCCTTCTTTTGGAAGCACATCCCTGGTGAACTGCCTGGCAGGAAAGAATCCCACGGCCATTACCTGCCCCTGCAAAACTCTCATCAGCAGAACGGCAGCACGTAATGCGCCGTGGGAAAGCCAAAATTGGCCACAACACACTAAGGCCTCAGTTCCCAACTTCCCCACATTTTTGGTTTCTTTCCAGTACCTGAGAGTCAGAACTTGTTTGTGCTCAGTAGGAATGTCCTTTAGATAACAGATACTGCCTGTCCTTCTGCATCACCATCTCATCGGATCAATAGCAGCTTCTGAACGCTGCAGGCTGAGCTGTTTAAACAGTCCAGGAAGGACGTGCAGGAAGCACATGATGCTCATCTCACCTTTAGCACTCTGTCTGAAAGCAGCGAGCTCCCCCATCCCATAACAGCCATCAGCAGCACGAAATATTCAAAATATTTAACTCAGAAATTCTCGCTTCTTATGCTTCCAAATAAGACAATCCCCCCAGCATCTTCATTTCCTCTAAATTTACCATTTATCTCATGGTTTAGACAAAACAAACAGCTGACTAATGGCTGATCTAGGGCCCAGACGCCCCACTGATCTGCAGTGCCTGTGTGATCCAAAAACAATCCTTGTGACTGCTCCTGATTTGACACAGAGTGGAAGTACAGCTCTTAAAACTATACAAAGTAGGGGAAAAAAAAAGTTAGTGAAGAGAGCACATAATGTTTCCATCAGGCTTTGCCTAACTTCAAGAATTACAGAACTTACACCAGTCTCAAAAACACAATGCAGAATGAATGAAACTTTCCTCTGTATTAGAAGGATATAATATGGATTATTCAGGATCTCGTGCTATTTCCTTTAGAAATGGGTTGCAATGGTACTTGGGGTTAAGTAGTATGTAATTGGAAAGAGAGAACAAAATTATTACAGTTTTAATAAAAGACACAGCAAAAAGATGAGAACACAAATCTTGTTATAAACAAGAAAGCATGGTATGGTTGAACTTTATACCTCTCATGCTCATTTCTATATTAGTATTTTCTTTACAATGCTCAGCATGTCCAGAAGGCATTAAGCAAGTCACAGAATCCACAGAGGTGTTATATATTGGCTATATACTGCTGCTGCTTTCTGCCTGCAATAGAAATGGAGTTTTTCTAAGCAAATAAAAAAAAAGTCAAAAAAAAAAAGGCTATAAAAGCCCACAAATATGTGCTCCTCAGTTTATACAGAGCTGATTTCTGTGAACACACATACACAACACTGCATAAAAACTGGAAATCACACTCCCAGTTATGCATTTATCCAAGCCTGCCAGTGTGATGCTCTGTGCTGAGTGCCTCCCCGGCAGCCTGATCCTGCACTAAGCAAGGCGGGCAGCACCCAGGAGGCATGTCGTCCTCCTGCAGGCTTGCTGGGCTCCCATCTTCTCTCTCCTCCACACTGCTAGAGGCAGATTTCAAGCTCAGAGGCAGGGCAGGAGCAGCCCCCAGGCTCCCCTGAAAGCAAGCCCTGACACTGCAGCCGTGCAACACCTCAACAAGAGGTGCCCCTGAATCCCCCTGTATTTCTGAACTCTATTTCTGAAACGGACTGTGGGCTTTAGCTTTTGGTTAGCCCTGAAGTGGCCAGGCAGTCAGACTTGATGACCTTTGAAGGCCCCTTCCAAATGAACTGTTCTGTTTGGCACAGGAGACCACACTTTTTAAGCCATGCACACCATCCCTGTGATAGGCTGCTGTAATAGGCTGCTGTAAGCCACCGTTCTTGAAGCAGAACTCATTTGATCTCTAGCACCGACATCTTTTATGCCGTTTATGGACTCAATAGATGGCATTTCAGAGCGACCTTGTAGACGCGAGATATTCCATTTGGGGCATCTCAAGTGGAATATTCAAGAAAATTGATTTTCATAGTGCAGTTCCATCATGCTCCTGAACATCAAAGCACATTAAAATGTTTTTAGGCACATACCTGAAAACAGATCTCAAATGCCCATCAGCTACTTGCTTATAGAGAGTTATCTTTCCTAAAAGTGCTCAAGACAGTTAGGGACACGAACCCTAAGGACTTCTAATTAGACTTATAACCCCATCTCTTTCTGGCACATCTGAAAACAAACAAACAAATAAAGCTCAGAGCGTTGAACAGAACAACAGTTCACTCTGGTTGTCCTTTTCTCTTACAGCAGGTCTATTCTGCTAAGGGGAAGCTGAAGAAACTACCTAGTAGGTACATATGGGAAGGTGCAAATACGCTGGATACAGCTGGTACACACATTAAAACCTAAGACTGCTTAGGGAAGAAAATAGCACATTCGAAAGTCTAGGGAGACCAAAGAGAGAAAAAAAAAAGACAACTCCAAAAGAAGAGGTAGAGGGGGAACAGCTAGAGGGAACATGGGGTACCTCTAAAGTCAGTGGGAATTTTGCCTTGACTTTATTGCGGTTAAGATTTCCCCATTAAACACACATCAATCCTGTATCCAACTTCTAAACACGTTATATATACATCTTTATGCATAAAGCACAGTTCTGTTTTCTGTACCTTCCTTACCTATTTTACTCTTTAGGAAGAAAGCAGGATACAACAAGAACCTGCAGTCAGTACGCTGCAGAGGAGGTCAGTGTGCTGACACACGAATCTGCATTGTTTCAGTTTATAAAACAACCTTTCATTACAATAGGAAGACAACTCTGGCAGCATTCACATTTTCCAGCATCACAGCCAGAATCCTTCAAAACTTGGTGTGCCCAGAATGAGGTCCCGAGCTCCACGTATTGCATTGATTTTGTAATTGATTGTATTCCCTGGGTCAGTATCTGGAAACCTGTAAGACATAAATTTTTCAGCTGATTTGTCTCCCCGGACAGCTGCTGCTTACGACCTCAGCCTTTCCAATAGATGATGACAGCACGGTGAACAATGGCTCAACCACTGTGATCATTCACTTCCACCCCGTGGGCCGCAATCCAGAAGTTTCCTATACTTCTTTTTTTCAATGCAGTAAATCATTATTGGGAAAAAAGCGTCTAGATTTCAGCTACTGTGAGCGTGCTTCATTGTGTGCCAGAGCATTGGAGGTGCAGTGGAGTCACTGCCTGCACTTCAAACACGGCTGGTGTCAAGTGATGTGACTCCTGCCGCTGGCTGCCTTTCCTCCTCTCAGCACAAGTTCAACCCAAGTCACATCTTTCGTTTTCAGCTCAATGCACACAACACCTTGGTATTTTAAAGCCCCCTTTTCCAGGCATTTTCTGCTTTGCAACTACACAACTAAAATCCAAAGTCCGCTACAATCAATGACAGGCAGCACACTGACTGCGATTTTAGAGGTAAGCCCAAAAAGGTTTGGCAAGACCAGACTCTCACTCAGAACTATCGTCCCTCTTGTAATCTGAGCGCAAAATACTGATTTGGAAGGCACGTTTGGTAGCTCCAAATGCCAGGAAAAATGGACAGAGGCAGAGAAAAGCTGATCCAGCAGTCAGGACACCATTAAAGGGTGGCTACAAAGAAGACAGAGGTGCTCTCCCCACAAGGAGCCATGTGGAGAAAACGAGCAGCACTGGGTACAAGCTGCACCGGGAGAGGACTCACCTTGACACAAGAGGTATGCAGTGAGCACAGTCATCACTGAACAGCCTCCCCAGGGACGCAGCAGAGTCCCCATCACTGGAGGCTTACAAGACGCGACTGGACAGAGCGCTGGATAATCTCACCCCGCCCCCTTCTCCCACAGAAGGCTGGACCTGACAATCTTTGGAGGTCCCTTCCAACCCAGGCTGCCACACAGTTCCATGATCCTATGGCCAGCGAGGCCCGTGGGCCACACCGCTGCCCCGCAGACCTATGACATACAGGTTGGTGTTGTCACTGCCCCTTGGAGGAGCAGGGCCACAGGGTGCAAAAGCACACGTGGGGTCAGGAGCAAACGACTGCCTGTCTCCAAGTCATTACCCACCCTTGCTCACACCTCCCAGGGCACACATACGCATGTGGATATATACACACACATATATACATGCATACAGGCAGCCCCTGGGGACACATCCTGCTGGGAGCCAGCGTCACTGCCCCGCGGGCCTTGCAGACACCCCCTTGGCCTGGGGGCAGCTCCTGCTCTCCAGCGTGCCTCTGCCGCAGAGAAGGCATCGGGCTGGGGCTCCCTTCACAGCAAGGGCTCATCCTCAGACAGGGGATTGCTCTCTGCAGATTCAGAGGGATCTCTTGGTAATTTTTAATAACCACCCCTGCCCTAACGGGCTTTAATTCATAACTTCTTCAGAAGTTATTACTTAACCTCAGCCGGCAATTATTGTGCTAATTACTGCTTTCAGAAGTACCAACTTCATATTTGCTGGGGTTTATGATAAAGAGCTTTAAATCCATCAACCTCAGCTTTTTATTCACAGTAGGACAGAAGTCCAGTTACAGTGCTCTAGTGCAAAATGCATTATACAGGCCTACGAGAAAGCAATTCCTGCTCCGAGGAGTTTACAATTTAAATCTGTGATTGAACACTTGTTCGCATCCTTATCTTGAGGGAGGGAGCTTGTAGCAAAGACTCCAAAGTGATTATTCATCCAATTCATGAATTCAAGAGCATGCGTATGTATTTGCACAACTGCAAAAGGCCACGAGAGCTACAATAACAGCAGGTGGATATAAAGAGAGATAATTGTGACTAATGCAATAAGCAGTGGCTACAGAACAGAAGCTGCCTAGCTCTTGCTGAATGTTTTATTGGCAGTACGCTAGGGGCAAAAATCAAGGAGAGAATTGAAAAGGGACAATGTAATGTTTTGCAGGTTTGTAGGAGACCTTTTATTCTGCATTGTTACAGGAAAAAGCATGAAAATGTCTCATTGAGGTTGGATTAATGGCTTAATTCCTAGGGAATATTAAATTACCTGGCACACTGTAGAAACTTTTATAATTTATAAGTAAAAGGACGTTAGCAGTTTCCACAAAGCTTAGAGAAACACTCTAGACAAGAATTATTATATTCAACCCCGCAATTCACACTTCAGGACCACGTTTAGCACTCGTGTTCTGAAACAGGATCCACCACTTGGAGGAAGACATTCATTTTTCCACTTTCCCTAACTTGGCCAGAGCCAGGCTGATTGAACAAACTGAGGGTGGGAAATACCAGCCGGGGAAGCTGTCCTGCTGCTGAGAGTGAATGCAATCCCCCTGCAGCTGCAGTGTTTGTGGATTATATGGCATGATGGACTGGGCAGGATTCTTTTGCAGCATCATCCCTCACTTGGATGCGTTAGAGAGTTGGACGTTAGAAAACAACATACAAATCTCTCTCTGCTCAATGATGTTATGGACTGCTGATTTCCTTCAGAGGTGTCGGTATTTTACTTCTAAAGGGGTCCGTCACTGTTGTGGCTAAAACAAATGTTGCAAGCAATAAAAATATTGAAAGGCTACAAAGGCTCATTCCTCATGTTGCAGAAGCCATGCAGCTGAAACCTGCAGGCACAGGACAGGAACAGTGTTAGGTTCAAAATACACCAGGCTCAGGGCAGGGAGGAGTTAATTCCATTTTATTCCTTGCCATATTGTTTATTGAACATTTACATTTTAAAATTTCTGTTACTTCCCTGTTACCTCATTTCTATGCCTGCTTTATTTTCCCCTTCTTCCTCTATTTTTATAGAATCAGGGAATGGTTTGGGTTGGAGGGGATCTTCAAGATCACCAAGCCCAACCCCTGCCCTGGGCAGAGATGCCACCCACTGGACCAGGCTGCCCATCCCACGGGGCCCTGAACGCTTCCAGGGATGGGACATCAACAACTCCCTGGTGCTCCCAACTTCTTTGTACCAAGGACCTGCATAATGCCTGGCATCTGCCTACAGCAAGGTGACCAGCCTCAGCTCTCAGCTTTCGCATCCAATGCAGCCCACGCTCACTCTCACTGCAGAGACGAAGGCCTCTCCACACAGCCAGCCTGCAAGCTGATTTTTGAAGACTGTTTCTTTCCCCAACAGCCTTCCTGCTCTTGTAAGAGGTGTTCTGGGACTTGCGGCTTAAACTTTTGTTCACAGCAGACCACCCCAGGGTGATGAGCACCATGGGTAAGTGGGTCTAGCCATGTCTGGGAAGGTAAAACAGGCAGCAGGAGCTGCGTTTAGGTGTTATCAGACAGAGTGGGAAGCCTTTGCCTGCCAGGAATGAAATAAATCGGGTCCCAACCTGCGCCCATCACACTGTGACACCACGGGGCTGCTTGCGGAGTGTGGCGCTATTCAGAGCAAACACAAGAGCCAGTCTAGCTGACAGCCAAGAAAACCTACAGGATAAAGCCCTACCATCAGAAAACAAACCAAATCCCTATCTTGATTTTGTATGGCCAGGCGATTGGCCCGGGGCAGCTGGCTGGGTTGCTGCTGGGCTGCACACGGCGAGGGCCGGCAGCTCTCCCTCTGGCTGCACCACGCAGCCCAGCTGCAATGGGGAACGCGGCGAGACCTGAGACCTGCCGCTGCTGTCACTGAAAATACTGCAGCACTGTCAAGGAGAGCTGGTGTGAGGCAGGGATGACAGCTAGGAACAAAACACTAGGAGGAAGGAGGTCAAAAATACCTGATGGAGAAAAATTGCCAGCTGCTGGTTAGCTGCTGAAAGCAGGCATCGGGGCTGCTGGTCTTCAGTGCCCTCAGAGTCAGTGGGGGCTACGCACGGCAGTTCAAGAGTTGCTAACACAATTTATTTTAAAATATTCTGAATGTATTGCTAAAAATAATGGAAAACAGAACTACCCACAAGAAGTGCCCTTTCTAATAATCTCTAAAACACATTCACACTGAGCACCTTCTTTTTAAACTTTCGGGAAACGCACTCGAGCACTAGATGCTGTGCAGTGGGGAGGTATTAATTTAGCACTTTAGTGCAAGTCTGGTTTTGCTCAGTTAACTTTAGGCTATTGCTGTTTTATTGCATGAATAAATTAGTCAGGTCCTATTTATTACATATCTTTATTTGGTTTTATATCTTTTGTGGAGAGCACCGAGGGTGAGCTGAGGCTCAGAGATTATGTACACTGTTCAACACAGCAAAACGTTTCACTCTGTCATGATCCTCTGGCCAAAACTGTGAACATCATGAGCTGTATTTTATCATTAAAAAGTCTGTAACGTGCTCTGGGAGGTCAGCTGCCTGCTCACAAGCTAGCTGCCGGCACAGGAGCATGGTCTCCCTGAGCAGCAGCTTCCTGTACTGGCTCCTGCTGGGCTCAGTAAGGTTTTTCCAGCATGAAGACCAAATTGTTGTCCCAGAGGAAAGCAAGCCTTTGGGAGCTCTACATGAAAGAAACGCGATACCTCACCTGGTAACTTTAAAGAAAACATCTTCATATGCTGAAGCAGCCAGTGACTTTGCTCACTCTTTCAGAAACCCGCCGATTCCACAAGAATTACTTCTCTCTCCCTTGACCTAGAAGTGATTTTACAGCCCAGCCCCTCTCTCTACTCTACACCGGAGCCTTCTGGAAGTGGAAGATGCATTTAGCAGCACCAAGCCAGGAATGGGATTCAGGCATCTCCTAGCAACAGCCCCAGCCCCGCTGCAGCAGTTTCGATGAGGAGGCAGAGCAATGCTGAGGGTCAGGGGCTGACACAGCCTTAGGGGACAAGAGCAGCCCCACAGCATCACTACCCATGCATCTCCTGGCACACCCTACCCCTTTTTGTACATCTTGCCAGATTTTTGTGTATTTTGAGTTCTATCAGAGCTCACAGACTGGCATACCTGAGCATGTGCAGCCCCTGCTGTAAGGAAGGATCGAGCGAGCCTTTGCTCTATGCACAGGACCCAAGGTCTGCCCAGGACTCCTGGCTTTCCCACTGACTCCTGGCATGCTCCAGAGCATGTACCAAAACCTTCTGTTAATCATTTATGCAAATATGAAACAGCTTAACATTACCTGGAACTGTAGCAGCAGGTAACGACAGACAGGGAGAACACAGACAACCAAAAGGTAACTTCTGCCGAAACATGCAGAGCCCACAGCCGAAATGCACAGGATGCTTCCATCTATTTCACTAGACACCGAATCCTTTAACATCTGGCAGCGTTTCACTGATCACATGGGTGGTGGGGAGCAGGGTAAGAAAGCAGCAGTAACAACATGCTTTTAAAATGATGGGTTTTAACATTTTAAAGTCAGGACTCAAATACGAATAATATATTTTTGATTGGATCAGTTGAAAAAACTAATAGGTAAAACCTGTATTTCTTGAGTCCTGAGCTCTAAATAGAAGCCCTAAGTAAATCATTTTACTATTTTTGTAACCCCTGCTACATAGACAAGAAAGAAACCTGCTCTTGTATAAACCCTGGGCTGCAGCAGCTGCTAAATCCCTCTCCCCAACAACTTCTACTGCTGAAGCAAAGTAATTGTTTTCAAATGCTGCTCAATACTTAGCAAAACTGAACTAAAGATTAATGGTGTATAGTTTTCATTCATATTTCCATTAGAAGCAAGAAAAGCACCAAGCAAATATCCAATTTCCTCTGTGCATGGCTTTCCTCAGGTCTGCTACAGGATGACCCAGCCAGCGTGTTCTGTGTTTTTCAAAGACAAGAAAAAAGACTTCTCCCCTGCAACAAACCTGCCATTGCCTCTTTGAATCTCAGCTGTCCTGAATTTTCAAGCCAACATTTTTTCTGCTGAGATTGTTTCTTCTGTTTATAGCAAACACAACAAACCCTAAAGAGGGTATTATGCATCCACCTTTCCCCAGGTTACATCAACTAATAGGGCGTTTTCTTTCTGGTGTTTCAATTTAATTTAATTTAGTACTACTTATTACAATTTAATTTAGTACTAATGAATAATATTTATATAATATTTATATAATATTTCTTTTATTTATATTAATAGCATTTTTTATATATATATATAAAAGAAGCTGAATCCAGTGCTGATCAGGTCTCACTGTCCTGCCAGTCACTTGGGATTTGGGTGGGAGTGCCATGTCTGGGGTCATATCAAGGTTTGAAGGAAAATTTCAGGACTCCCTACAAGAAGGCTGCTTGAAATAACTGTTCACGCTTGAGGTGTCTGTGCCTGCGTGACAGGGATCGGGCACAGCCGTTTACTTCCAGTTGACATTTCCCTATTGTTTTACATAAGAGGCTAAGTCAGGAAAAACACAGCGCAGGGAGGTGACACACTTCTTACATTTTAGAAAGATTTTAACAGCTTTTTCACTTTATCCTATTATTCATGAATGTCAGACAGGTAAAGGGAACACTTCAGTCATTTCTGATGCGGCTGACATGTTATTTCACGGCAGATGGTAATTTCAGCCAAGTTTTGTGGTGAGAACTGAGCACAAACACTGTCCAAAGGCAAGTGCCGTTTCAATACCCACCCTGTGAGATGCTCAGGAGGCGCCTGGCCAGAACAGGTCACCATGGGACCTCCCACGGCCCTCTCCTAGCCAGCTCCTTGTGTGACACATCTGAATGCAACCCCACCTACAGCACGTCCATGGTGTGCATCCCCAGCTTCAAGCAGCGCATCAGGAAGGAGTGAAACCAGGCAGCAGCTACTGCAGTGCCTGCAGGCTTCTTGGAGAAGTCCTGTGTCAAACAAACTTAATTTCAGTTCCTAAGCTGGAAGATCATTCAGGTAAGCTTAAACTTCTTATGAGCCTGCATTTGGACTCACCCAAGAGGAAAAATCCACTGCAGAAACACAACAAAAGACAAAACCTTGTGCAAATTTGCTCCTGGGCTACCTTGAACCAGCAGCATGGGCTGTATGGACTGTAAGAGATGTGAGCCTTGGGTGACAACACCCAAGGTAGTAGTAGTTCTGCCCTCCTTCTCACCAGACTGCCAAAATAACCCCCATAGCTTTGGGTATCCTTTTGTGTATTTTTACCCCCACTGGCCCTGAAATGCCAGGAATGCTGTAACTTAAAATTGATCTTTATAACACCGTGGCTGTGGTCAGCCTAGCTGCAGTTACCCTGCAGGACAACCTTCATCATGCGCTTGCCTTTCCAGCCCCGCGGGTGTCCTGCCCTCCTTACCGCCCCGCTGGCCCAGGCGGATGTCTCTCACCAGCCAGAAACACCTCCATAAACAGCTTCAAATGTTCATAGGCTACAGGCCACAGCTTTTTAAAGCACTCATGCAATAGATTCTCATTTTTCAGAATTTAAAGCCAATTTCAAAATAAAATCTCATTCCTTGTTATTTATTTAAACTTGAAAATGAATGTCTACTATAAAAGTGGCAATAAAACAGCGTTTTTCACTGAATCCCAATTTATTAAAAGCTTTGCTTTTAACTGAAATTTTAAATGCTCACCAGGAAAATAAATGAAAACACATTTCTGGATGTCTGAATTTCCTGGGGAATGGCCAGCCCAGGTTCCAGCCCCATGCATCCATGTGATGCCTGTCTGGAATCCACTCTAGAGCTGGCTGTACCTTCAGGATGGATCAGCTACCACAACCCCAAAACTGCAGTTTTTCTTGGACTGCCAGAGCTCTCACTCAGAGGCACTCCTGCACCTCCCCTCAGCCTCATGCCCAAGATGTGGGGAGCCCCAGGACGTCTGCGGAGCTGCTCCAGCCAGGGGAGGAGGCGAGGGGCCAGGACGGCTCCAGTCCTTCTCCAGAAGCACGGAGGTACCTTCATCTACCCAAAGGGCTCGTCTCAAAGCCATGGCTCAGACTAGCAGGAGTTTTCAACACCTTACACAGTGCTCCTGTGTGAAGGATTACGAGGGGGAGTGGGAACAAAACCAGAAAATGAAGTTTAAAGAAATTTCTGGGTTTCTGGGCCAAGCTGCCTTTTCTTGTCTAGGTGTTGCTTTGGTTCCGACAGCCTCACAAACACTAGCAGAAACAATGCATCGAGGCCGAAATGTTCACCCTTAAAAAGCAGCAAAGGGCTTCAGTACAAATATTGAATTCTGCAAACAGATTTATCTTTTATTAACTGCTTCAAAAAGTCATTTTACAGTAAGCGTGTTGCATTAACTCAGAATATCATTTGTCACGCTGGACAATACCCGTGCTTGTATTGACTTTTCCTCCTGCTGCTCATGGTAACTACGAAGATGTAAACTTGTCTTATTAAGTGCTGCTCCTACTTTTACTCCACAAGCACAAATAAGCAGAGATGTGCATAAAAATGCACCTTGCTTTTTTTTCTCCAATTTATAAATATGTTTTGCAGAGAGACAAATGTGAACCAGCAGGGATTACATTATTGCACTTACTGTGAAATAACTAAAGCGTCTATTCAGAAATTCCTATTTCAAACTCTCAGCAATTACATCTAGAGATAATTATTATGCAAACAACGTTCATATCTGAGTACTTGAGTAGATCTTCATGCAAACACTTGGGAATCCACTCTGAAATTCAGTGCATGTGTGCAAAGTTTAGCTGTGAAAACTCCCCTGACTATGCGTGTACCTAGGAAGCTCTTTTCAGGGGCCAACACAGAGGTGAGGTACCAAGAAAAGTAAGCTGGGTGTCAGTGTATGCAGGTGATCAGAGAAGGACCCGCTTTGGTTCAGGACTGTGGAATTTGTGTTCAGAATCAGCTCTAGGTTTCTGAATTGCAGCTCCTAAAGCCTCTGAAATGGTTCAGAGATACCAAGGGAACCGTAATGGAGTAAGAAAATAATCAAACCAGAAGTACGACACCTATTCACAGCTGCCTGTAGAAATATCGAGGCTATTATTACCAAATACATTCCTGACACAATAGCAATCTCTCTCTAACACAACATTGCAGGATTTCAAATATGAGTACAAAAATGTTATGTTAGTGCCTCACACAAACTTGTAAGCTGCAAAAAGGAGGTACCTCCTCTAGAGAAGAGGAGAAGTACCTGCTGCCAACTTGTTTCTGAAGCTCCCTATCCCAGCGTAAAGCATTTTGGTGAAAGAAAGGCTAACTTTAACTTACACGTAGCTTAACAACTGCTCTTCAATCGTAAGAATGTATGAAATTGTTTTCTTTCTTTATTGCCAACACTTTCTCTATGATTAGTCTGGGTGCTCCAGGTGGGGACTAAAAGCAATCTGTAACTATGAAACTGAAGTGGAGCAGGATAGTGAAGCAAAAAAAATCTGACTTGTGTCTGGTTTTTAGTTGACTATGGAGGTACCGTGTCATGGGGAAGGTCCCCTTCAGCACACAGCCATCAGAAGTTAATGGCTCATAAAGAATGAAACTTAATAAGGAAAACGATGTTCCCCAAATACAAATAGTTCATTAAAAAAGCCCAAAAATACTTCACTTGCAGGGAGGCTGAAGTAAAGGTAAATCATTCTGTGCATTAGGCAGTATCAGCTCGATAGGTTGGGAGGGAAGGATTACTTTAACAAACTAATAAAGTGATACAGATTATACAATTAGGTCAATAAAACCAGAAAGATTGAGTTTCATTATCCTATCCAATACTGCATACTGTGCAACCGAGTGTGTTAATTGAAAACTTTCAGCTATACGATTTCAGGATGTTAAAAACAACATAATAACAACATGTACTTGGATGCTAATAATGGCACTGTAAATAGACATAAATTCTGGCAATCAAGGCCACTGGAGTACAGTGGTCATTAAATGCATAATAAAAACAGCAGCTCAATGGAGTGGGTGCAGAAAGCAAAGCAGAGTTGCCTGGATGCTCTGCAGGCACTGCTTGTGCTGATGCCTCGCAGAGGTTTAGCACAAACTTAAAGTGGGCTGGTGGCACTGAACTCTCAGCGAGTCTTCAGCTCCCCAAAAGTTTGTTGGTGCTTTTGGGAGAGGCGATGGTTTCACATTTGGTGTTCCATCACTAAAACCAGTCACTTTTACTAACATACAAGTGTTGATCTGAGGAACACAAAGGGATTAGGAAATGAGATGTTTCAGAAATGTATTATTGCATGAGAGGAAATCAACTAATGCCATAACTGATGATAGTCCAAGGTATCTCAATAGCTGCGTCAAAGCTTTTGACGTTAAAATGTATGTTTACAGTCTGCCTTTATTAAATTTTCTATAGCATTTATACTACTTGTAGCACAGCACAGGATATTAACTATATATTATTGGCAAGAAAAGAATTACCTGCACAGAAGAAAGGCAGGATACCCTTGATAAAAGCAGTTGTTCATAATGACAGCTCCAATATCTCTTCTACATGTAGGTAGTCACAATCTGTCATAAGCACTGCTAATTTTTCTAGAAATTAAGAGGTGGATATACTTCCAGTAAAAACAAGGACATCTTGGGGTAGATCCTTCAAGATGACTAGCCCCACCAGTTACAGCTGGTCATAGCTACCATAGCTTGTCATAACCACAAGTTAGAGTAAGTCTCAGCTATGCCAGAGACAAGACACGAGATGAGGCCAGTCATCTGTCCGAAGAACTTATGCAGTGTGTATTGGATAAAACCTGCTTCTCACAGAGAAGAGAAATACATGGACTTGGTGTGTTGAGTGTTTCAGTTTGGTACGCTTGCTTGGAGAAGGAGAAGGGACTAAATAGTGACCAAAGGTTCTTCCCTTCCATATTTTTTGTCAGTTCTCAAAAACAGTAATAAACAACACACACGCTGCTGTGCCAGCACCACACATCGTTTCTGACCACTGGTGCAACTCAGCACATGCAAATGCTCCTGTTCAGAGGTTTGTCATGAAATTCCCATGGGACTAACCTAAAGCAGGATTAGTGAAGGATGTAGACTTATGCTTTTAGTTTTGCACTTTCTATAGGCTGTGGACGTCAGCTTTGCTACAGTGGAAGTGCACCACAATGTTCCTCCATGCCTTTGAAAATTGAAGGTTATTTACATCACGTGTCTGAATCTGATTTTATAAAAGTTTGAGCAAATTATGCAAAATGCTGATCAGTGCAAATCCCTTTCATTATAGTCTTTCCTATACATTTTTCACCATTTTCAGATGAGAGGTAAAAGGGAGCGCTACTGCCAAAACGTCATTCAAACCTGTTCTAAACAGAATTACATAATACTGTATTTATAATGCCAGAAATCACAGTGGTCTTTGTTTGTAGTTTCTATTACAGAGAAGTCTCATTTCTCTACATCCTTTCTCTCAGACCTAAACTTAGTCTCTGCACTACCTCACAAATGCCGAGATTTTAAAAGCTCTGCTGGATGATCTTTTTCTCTCTTAGACACTATCTGGAGGAGCAAGAGCCATCCATTCATAGTCACTCCAAATTCTAAAGACCAATTTATCAAAGATAAGGTCTTCTCTCATGGTACAGACCTCAAAGAACACGTGATAGCCATGGAAGGAAGAATGGTTTTATCATAGATAATATTAATTGGTTTAGATATTCTTCTTTCAAATATATGAGATCTAGTAAATCCAAATCTCAGATCATTCTTGCAGAGAGCAGAGATAAAAGCTGATACATATTTTCCTCAAACATGAAATTCAGGTATCTTCTGATTCAAAAAAAAGTCATTACTGATGGTGTGATTTCAACTCCATCATATTAAACTATAATATCACACGGTATTGTTGCAGAGTCCTGTTGACTAAATAAATAATTTATAGAAAATTTTCACTACGAAAAAGAGATCCACATCAGCAGAATTATCATACTTGACACTCCATGCTCCTATGCTCATTTCTTACCAGATTTACAAGACATCAGGAATGCTGCTCAGAATTAAATACAAGAAAGCTTTTTCACCCTACAGCACACATTGGTAAGAGAAAATGAGACAGTGCAACTACCACAAAGCCTTGTAAAGGAAAACCGCGACACTTTCATTTACTATAATCCTTTGTAAATGGTCTTTTGAATTCTCAATCCAGCTGTCATTGACCTGCCTGGCTTATTCAAAGTCTGTCACAGAAAAGTTATAAAGGAAATGAAATGCAATCACCTTTCCATGCCCAGATGGAGAGAAGAGGTGTGCTATGCTCTGCTGAGAGAGGCTGGTAAGTCTCATGTCTAACACAAGCACCCGAGTGCTTCAGATACCAAGCTAGACGGTGTGACTATCACCTACCTCCCAAGATGTTAATAAGGCTGTCTTCTCAGAATTACACGTATATTTGGATATTCAGAACAGACATTTTCCTACTGCTGTAACTGTGTGCTGGCTGGACATGATTATGACCAATAATCCACTAGTGGTCTATCAAAGGGTTCTACAGCATATCCGTGTAATATATTTGCTGCAAAAGGTATTTTGTAGTGACATGCAGGCCTGGAAACATCAAAATGCGGTATTCAGAGCACACACAGAAAGTCATACAGCGTAATCTGAGGGTGTAATACTGGTAAGACTGTGTTCTTCCGTAAGGAGAACAGGTACCCAAGGTGCGTGGACATAGAGCCTCCGGGCAAGGTCTGGCTTCCCTCTGGAAAAGGGCACTGCTGCCAGCCGTGCTCCCACGTAAGGACTCCTCTGGCAAACATTGCAAACAGGAGCCAGTGTTTCAAGCCGTTCTCCAGACTGGTATTTAACAAGCTGTCAAGATGACTTAAAATAGTACAGGAACTGAAGGGAAAACAAAGTTCTGATTTGCTTGTTCTGCTTTCCCTGCCGTGATTTTATCAGAAATTGGCCAGCTCAATTTAGCTCTGCTAGCTGCCAGAAAAGGACCCCATTTTGTTTTTAGCTTCGTTTCTCGCCGTGATTGCCGAACTGCAGCCCTAAGTGCCCACTACTATAGCCAGAGGCCAGCCCCAGGACTCCGTGCCCCTGCTCTTGCTCCTGCCGCTGACCCAAACATGCGACCGGCAATGCTTTGTGTCCGCGCACACCTGGCTGCCACTCACAACAGCAAATTGCACTGACTGCCCAGGCTATCGTGAAGAAAATTGATGCTTGTATGAAGTGTTTCGAACTAGAAATACTGGAAGGGGAGTATTATTTTGTGAAGCTGTAGCTTTCATTTTTAGTTTGAAGTGTGAAATAAAAGATAAGAAAGCACCTTCAATGTTGAAACTGAAGCTGTGCTATCTTCAGAGCGGGTCTGATCTTTGCATTGCTTATGAGACTAAGATCCTCCTCCAGCTCCTGCTTTGTCTGTCTGAAATTAAACCAACCAGGGTAAAAATCAAGCTTTAACCTGCACAGACAAGAAACATGTAAGAGTGATCAGGCAATTCTTCAAAGTGCAATGCACTGTTTTCTTTTTTTCCCCCTAGTGTCCTTCATTCAGGCCTTCATTCCCTTGCTATAACCTTGCAATTCAGACATAACAATAACATGGCTTTGAACAAAACTGGAAATAGAGAAGCTGTTAGGAAAATGTCACAGCCTTGGTGAGAAGATTCAGGGCTGGCTGAAAGCATCTAGGATCTCATTAAAAGGTAAACCTCCATATTTAGAATTCAGAAAAATATAAATCCAACTGCAACCTGGTCAGCAAAAGGCAGCTCTTGTGCCCTTTTCTGAAATTGGGTTTAATTTGGTTTCCTCTCAAGCCAGTAACTCCAAATTCCCACCAAACACAATGAGATGGCTCCTGCAATATTCAACAACAGCACCTGCGACAGCAAAGTCAACAGAAGGAAGGGAGTCCCCTTCTCCAGAAGGATGGGGTGGAAGTTGCTGCAGGGCAGCATTTGAGGAATCTGCCTTCCTATTCACCACGATGGCTCGTGCGTGGGCAGCTCCCACATGTGGGTCCGTGTGTGCCCTAACAGTGAAGCTGGCTGGGTGCTGAGCCCCACTGTGGCAAAAAACACCCAAGCTGTAGGAGAGAGTCCAACAGGCTGGAGAGCTGCTGGAGCTCTCGGGGTCACCAGCTTTTCAGACTGCCTACGTATCCTTACCTACAACTGAGCTCCAACACTATTCCACATTAATTCCTGCTTCATCTTTCATCTAGGTAGGCTTTGAAAATTCTGCTCTAAGTATCAGCTTTTCTTTAATTGAGTTAAAATCACTGACATGCACAAGGAAATAACAGCCAGATCAGGATCAATACACTGGGCAAACACACGTGGTCCCAGAGAATTAGAGAAGCCTGAGGAACCTGCCTTCCTCACCACCCTTCAGTGTCTAATAGCATTCAAAAGCATCTGTTTTCCCCTAAAAGTAAAGGGAGGAGCACGTTAATGAAGTAGGGCTTTCAAGAATTTTGATTCTTGCTAATTCATCTTACAGGAAAAGAAATTTCAAGAGATCAATTATTGACATGCAGCATTTTAGGTTGACCAGAAAAGCCAGTAAATCAACCTCTCATAGACCAAAAAAATCTATCTTAAGGTATTTTGATACACACTTATCTTTTTGGTTTGAGAGGAACAAACTGTGCTTCTCCCGTTAAGATGAATACATGACAGTGCAGAAAGCAAGCTTAAAATACACGTCCATATTCCAACAAAGCAAAATATATGGGATTTGACTGGAATAGGCTGAATTTGTGTCAGTTTGAGGCAGAAAATCATTCTTTTAATCCTAAAACAAAGGTTCCTCTTTGTCTCGTGAGGAACAATACGGATCCATCCAGTTTCAGTCCCTGAACACAACATCCATCCCCCGCACCCACCAACTCGTGGGATATTCTTTGTGCCCCAAGAGCTATGTGCTGACAGTTGCAATATGTGGGCTCCTGTCAGAGAAACAGTTATCCCAGTATTGAAGAGGAAGGTCCGAATGAAAAAGGTTATGCATAAATTGCATAAATTATCATTTGCACTGCACAGATTAACTCTGAGTAAATCTCTTGTCCCCTAGTCTTTCTGAGATATGGTCAGGGGAAATGTCAGGCTGATCTTTAGCAGTTTGCACAGGGAGGAAAGAGAAGCTGCCCCAATACAAGCAGCAGTCATTTGAGTGTAAAAACTTCATTATACTTCAGTGTATTCTTTGGAGATTTTTACAATCTCTTTGTATTAAAGGGATTAGAAAAGGACTGCATTAGAAAAGAACTTGCAAAGGACGGCACAACGTCAGCTTACTCCCCTTGTCTGAAACAAGGAGATGCAGAGCAAGAGACCTGCCACTCTATCAGCTGCAGCGTGTGCGTACAGGTGGATAGCATATAGAGCACACAGAGATTTGATTTCTGCCTCATAGGGGAAATTTCTGACTCTAGTTTTCAATTTGTAGCTTTAAGTTCCTATCAATTCACAGAAAAAAACAAACAACTAACACAGCTAATGCCCAGGTAGCTTCTCTTTTCACTTTCCTTTAGGTGTTCTATTGTTAGAAAAATATTCTCCAATATTTTCTGTGATTAAATTCCCTTGTAACCATCCTGTTTTAACTTCTCTTTCAGGAGACTCTGAAGAACGCTGCTTGGTCAGCACCCAGTGCTGTATTTCTTTTCATATATCAAATTCCATCTGTGACTCCCATCCAACTGCTCTGAAGACTCTTCTTTAGCCAAGCAACCTGCAAACATGGCTTTTTCACCCATTTTCCTTTTTCAGTGTTTCCTGTTCTCACCCCTCCTGCTTCTCTCTGTTTTCCTTTTCTCTGTTCCTCTGACAGACCATCAAGGTTCTGCTTCATCTGACCAGGAAACATTTAGGAACACGTGCACCTGGTGTTTGAAACTACTGAATGATTGGTTTGCAATCAGATCATTAGCACTGCTCTGAAAAGTTGTTCAGAATTTCAATGGTAAGCTCACTTTTTCCCCACATATCCCAGTGTTCTTATTTTAAGTACTGGACTAGAAATGGGGAAACACACAGATGCAAGTGAATACACTTCCCAGGAAAAAATCAAGCTTTTCCTCTGAATATTGTCCTAGGAGCCAGTGGAAATCCAGTCCCGTTGTGCCTTTTATCTGTCATTTTCACTGGAAGGTTTTATTAGCTCAATTAGCAGAGCTATCCATACTGAAATTTCTCTTCCTGTCATTACTTTACAGCTCCTGACCATAAAATTCACTAGGCAGAAAGACTTTGAGATGAAATTTATGGCAAGCTTGACAATCTTCCAGTCTTTACTTTTACCTTTTTAGGACACACTAAATAGTAGATAAAGATCCTTATTTTGTGTGAGCAGCCAGAGGTGAAAGACTTATGCAGGCCTTGCCTGCCCGCTGGGGCAGATGTGGTCAGCTCACCTCCAGGTGCAGTGTCCACACGTGGTTGGTTGTCCAGGACCTACCTTTTGCCTTTGGTGACCAGGGTTAGTCCATCTTCCAGCTGTCTTCCTGGGAACTCCCCGACTCTACCTATGCTGTAGAAGTGAATTTTGGCAAGTGGTGGTACAAGGAGGCCTGGCAGATGCAGGGGCACATGAAGCAGCACAGGGAGCAGTCAGCAGCTCAGGCACATCTCTGCCAGTGTCTGCGTGGGACCTGCGCAGCCATGAGCTGCGCCTCTTGGAGGGTGGAGGGCAAATGCCCTGCCTTGCCACTCCAAAGCAGCCCCACGGAAGAAGGCCGCTCGGTGTTTCTATCATTACTATTCTATTAACACACCGCTTTTTATTCTGCCTGAGGTAATACTGACTCGAACCTTTCCTTAAGGGCAGTGTTAAGATGCAAGTGAGCTATTCTCTCCTCAGTGTCTGAAATGGAGCAAACCTTTTCTGTCAAGCCTTCCCCTCTTCTAGAAAGACCTTCCACTCTTGTACAACCAGCACTGGGCCTGGGAGGGATCCCTGTCCCAGTCACAGCTACAGATGCAAGCAGAAGCAGACTCACCATGTGAAGCAGAAGCATTCATCATGTGAACTCGCAGCCGTGCTGCATATCCAAATACCAACTTTCAACAACAAGGCCTCCATGCAATAGTATTCATTTTCTATCTCCATTTAAGAAAGAATGGTACAAAAGTACAGTGAAAAGCTCCTCTGTTTATCCAAGGTCTACAAATTCTGCACAGGAGGAGTGACCCATCACTGTTGTTTCTGTAAAGTGTGAATCAACCTCCCACACCTTAAATCAGCAAATTACTGGATCGTTCCTCTTGTGTTTGGCATTCAGAGCACTTCAGCTCAGACAGGAGAGAAAGCATTTGTTTCTTTGACAGTGGCTGATAATGAATATACTCGTATAAAAGGCATTTTATAAGGGTCAGTACATTGCCTGTTACAGATTCTCACACGTGCTTGTGCTGCTGCTGAATCATACCCGCTCCTGCAGATGGCTGGGGCTCCTCTACTTACAGTCTGAATGAGACAGAGGGAAAAGGATCAGCATGAACCAACAAAGCCAGTATTACAACACCACAGGAATGATTAAGGTAGTACAGCACCCGAAGGCCTTGTGTTTCCGTATCTCCCATTACCACCTGCTGCACTATACCAGAAAGGAGAGGTCAGCGGCCTTCATCTCACTAACAGGATCAATTCATGATGATGTGATTTGTATTGCAGCACCCTAGCTGTGTGTTGTCCTCTGAAAGTTGGTCATGACTTTAATCAAAAACCAGGTGTACATGTCTGTAAGGTAAGCAGAAGCACCAGTCCCCTGGGCAGCAGTTTCTTTTATATTCTACATTTGCAGAATGTCTCATTAAACTCCAATTCTACCTCAAAATCAGATTAGTCGCTTTTCTGCTCTGAATCTACAGATTTTCCTCTCAGTGCCTCTACTTTCAAAACTTAATTTCTACCTCTGAAGCACACTTCAGAAGACATTTATTTTTTCAGCAATTTATAACATGTTATTCTTATTAAGAAATTGGCTCAAAACCAGAATAATATTAAAGACCTTTCATTTTGAAAAGTTGAAGACCTGATAGCATCACAGAAAACCTGACTTCTAGCCCAAAGCTACAGTTAGTTTGATACAGCATGCGTGTTAGGCAAAACAAACCAATTCAGAAGAGCAGACATTAGTGAACAAAACAGGCAGAGAGAACTCATTAATCCCATCGATTCAGTGCGGCACTACGTGCATTTCACAGCCCTACAGAAACAAGATTCTGGGTTCAGAACTTAGGTATCTAAAGGAAATGTCATTACCTTTAGGAACAATGTACACCAGCACACACAGAGCCACCATCCCCATCTAAAAACAACATGAAAAACTTTCCAACTTGAAGCCTGAATCAGCTGAGACCACGTATCTGAGCAGCTTTTCCTGATACAGAAGAATATTAACTGTACATTTAGGGATACCAAGCTTGCTGAGAATCAAAGCCTCATTTACAAGAGGTCAGACATTTCCATCTCACAGCTCTGTCTCCCTATTTCAGGGAGTGTTAATGGACAGGGTGCCAAAACACACGTCCCCAGCAAGGAACAACATGAAATAGTGCTCGGAGGATTCTTCAGGTACAGACATTCTGCAGACACCAGCGCCACACACAGTGACCTGCAGATCTTGCGAGCCTTCTTTTCCAGGATTATCATTTTTGTGTACCTCCTTCACAGCAGCTCTCCGAAAGAGCCACAACTCCAAGGCAAGCTCCTGACTACAGGAGGCAAGCATTACGTGCACAGAAGCAGTGGGCACTTAGTGCAGGCTGGGACAGAACAAATCCAGTGCTTGGGGTGGAGCTGCCAGGAGTAAAGGGAAGACAGGGCTCCAGGAGACTAAATGAGGCTTCGGTTATTATCACATGCAAATAGCTTTCCCATGGGCCGATTCCTCAGTTGCTCCAGTTCATGGTCAAGGATATTTAAACAGCCAGCTAGGTTAAAATGTCAGGCTAGGAATGGCAGGAGCATGGTGGATTCCCAGGCTGGCCCCCAGCAGCAAGCTCAGGCTACAGCAGGCACCTGCCTGGGAACAGCAATGGCTGAGTCACTGCAGTGCTGTGTGTCAGCCCCCCGGTGTCAGAGCCCTAAGACAAGTTTAACTAGGTCACAAATATATGCAAACATACGTGTGAGTCTTATTGGATAGAGATACCGAGATTTAAGCCAACGTGTCATTAAGGAAAGAGAAATGAAATGACAGCATCAATTGTCAACTGAATCTCTCTTGCTGTGAATAAAAATCAATGATAATCCTGTCTCTAACTTTTTAGGATGTGTTCTACAGATATATTACAAAGACTCTGAAAGCTAATGGAGCCTGGAATATGAGCTTCATCCTTAAAATGATATGTAACATAATTATGCATAATGTTCTTCTACTGTGTTACAAATTTACAGGACAAGTTTGACTTCTGTATAATTGCTTATTTGACATTAGTGTCTGTGTAACTGAAATCACATTGAGCTTTCAGCTTGTCAAACATTTTGTGGCTTTCCACCTGTGAAACGTCAGAACTGGACTGACTTTTTCACATTAAATTAACCCAAGGAAGATGTCCCTTCTGATCTTCTTGGCTTTAGGTATTGCTTCTGGCCACACGCAGGGGGTGAATGAATTGGGACCCACACTGTCATCACGAGAAGTACATGCCCTTTCCAAGGATATAAGGCACCATAGGGACATCAAATCCAGAGCACAGGGAAGAGAAACACATTTCTCAGTGTTTCCCATGCAGCAGAGGAGACCTCACTAGACACGGGCAGTATTTACCTAACTCAAAGGTAATGGGTAAGACAGGAACCTAAGTCCCACCTCTAGGGCATAAGTTCATCACCGGCACAAACACCATCTGTATTTCATCTCCCTGTGCACAACTTCCTCTCTGACATATCCTACCTTCACCAAGCTGGTGATGAATACGTTGTTTGTATTCACACAAAGAACCTGCATCAGAAAGGTGGTGGTCAAAACTTGAAGCAAGCTGAAGGAGCATCCTCAGCCAGCCCGCAGCTCCTTCTCACCACGGGGTCTGCTTTATAAAGGCACTGTCTCCACAAAATCAATCTGAAGATCAAATAGGCTGGTATTTGTACCTGTAGTCAAATATCAGCATCTCCTCAGCACCCAGTATGGTTTCTGCAGGGCTCTTTCCCCTCTCAGTAACAAGTATTACAGTCAGGAGGCTCTGAGCATTCGTAGCGAGAACACTATGCCATCAAAATAACCAAGTCAAATCATTCTAAATCTTTATTTGAATGCACTGCTACATTGGTAATGACTTTCTATTTTAAATTAAAAACCAGGACAATATGAATAAAGATGACTTTGAATTCATGAACATGAATTTAGTTGGATTAAGGGAACAATTTCAGAGTAAGCTTGCAAACATCTGACACCAGCCAAGCCCCAGCTATCTCGCGGCAAAAACAAACCCAGCGCCACAAAATCAGTGGAAACCAGCTTTAAAAAAAAAAAAAGACGGTGCAAAAAGAAGATTGAAAAAGGTGAAACCCAATAGCAATGAAGGTTAAAACCCAATCCACATACTCTGCCTTTTCATGCACATAACTCACTGCACAGAAAATAGATTATCTCCCACCACTGGAATGGCTCAGTGCCTCGAGGAAATGCAAAACAATTACTGCTCCGGAATAAAAAGGACCACAGGACATGGGGAGGAATATTCTTCCAACAACACCAACAAAATTGAAAAAGGAGAACGAGGGGGGAAAGCCTTACTGCATGTAAGTGAAAACACGCAGAAAAAGGATGTCACATCAATGGTGAGAAAGCAACAAGCGTAGCCAAGCAGACCTGGAGAGAAGTGGGACAATACAAAGACTTCTCACAAGAACAATGCAAGTTTTGTTCCAAGCTAAAATCCTGCCCACTGGAGCAAACAGCTCCTGCAAAAAGCTAAACAACATCTCATTAAGCTGTACCTGTGCCTCACACAAAAGAAATAAGTTTCATAATGCATGGCAACAAAGGAAGGGCTGATCCCGATTTTGCATTGTTATAAATTAGAAACTATTTCACAGAAGCCATTGAAATTATTGTACAAAGCCAAAACCTCTGCAGATGTAAAACGAAGTTCAGGCTCAGGAGGACTCCCTGTTCTTAATTCTCCTGCAGCAGAAGGCCTTTTGTTATTGGCAAGAGGAAGGAAAATACAAATACCAAATCAATTTTGTCAAATTTTCAGGTTATGATTAGCATAAAGCAATTTCCACACTTTTTTTTCTCCCTTCCATCCCTGTTTTGGTGCTTATAGCACTTCCACCACCGAAATAACATCATGGGATGAATAATTTAGGGAAGAAATGACACATGAATGGCACTACAAAGTTTGTTTCTTGAGCAAGAAAGCTGTCATCCCTCAGAAGGCAGCTGAGTCACCTGGTGTATAAATAACCCTGTCAAGAGAATAACTTAGACCTGCTGCAGAATTGCTCAGTGGAGCCAGAAAGGTGGGGAAGGTAGCAGCCGTTACAGGCGTGCTAACTGTTCCCTTTCCTCCACGTCATCTCTTAACAGCACTGCCTCTGTCAAGCAGCAGAACTATGCATGAAGGCAGATGTGAGCGCCGTGTTTCCAGCAGCAGACACCAGTCCGGCTGAGATTTCATTATCTCTATCACCATTTGCAGCCCCTACCTGTCCTGACACTTGGGTATCCACGTCCCACTTAGCAGCAGCCTTACAAAGAGGCTGGCTGGAGTCGTACACAAGCCAGGTGAAGAGAAGCACCGGGACACACCCCAGCCAGTGGGATTTCCTGGCTCCCAGACACAGCACAGCCCCGGCCTGTCCTGCCACGAGCAGCCTGACCACGCTGAATAGTCAAAGCCAAGGTCACCCACAGTGCTGGCAGCAGTGGCACATCTTGCTGGAAGCTTTCACAAAAGCACACAGAAAAGCTTGCCGTATCAAATACTGTTCTTGGGGAAAGGCTTCCTTTAAGGAATAAAGCCTATGCAAAAGTATCAGTTAGAGTTTACTATATATAACTTACGACTTCAGCATCTCATATGAAAATTCAGGCATCTGTACACATGTACACATGGTTAGAGCCTTCCTTGTACCTTGACTCTGCAATCCTCTCCTGGCTGGAAAGAGGATTTACATCCTTTACACTCCTTTCCATTGCACCAGGTGCCCTGCAGAAACGACACTTGGCAGTTTCAGACAGAGAGTGCTGAAGAAGCCTGTTCTTCTGCTATTTTGCCCCTAGCTTTTGCAGATAAGGGCTACATTTCAGTACACCAGGAGTTAAAATAATGTATGCTAAAATCAGAGCCTTCCACAGACAATTTCTAAGCGTCTTCCACTGCACAGCTTAATTTAACTTTCAATGACAGCACAAGTTCTGCAGCCACATCTCACTTCGGCAAACTATTTGAATGTCAAACAGAAGATGCAGAACACTCCACACAACCTCATAAAAATGTGCAGCATAAGAGACTGAGCATCGCATTGCAAACAGTTTACATTGCTGTTTCTTGTTGTGCTTCTGTCCTGCCCATCTGTCTCTCCAAAATTCCAGTCCTCCAAAAAATCTCGAAAAATAGCCCACAACCTAAATGCAAAGATGTGTCATGGACTTCTACCAGGTGAAGTATGAGGACTCCTTCAAGTCCCATCCTGAAGGCTTGCTGCTGTCAACACTCCCACTGACATCAGTGAGAAGTCTGCCAGGGATCTGAGCCTTACTATAAAAAGAAATGCAAAGATACAAAATAAAGATGTGACTCCAGATGTATTTTTGCTGCATAAAGATGACTCGTACTACCTTATCTGAAGACACTGACTCGTTGCTTCCTGGGCTCTCAGTTCTTGTTCTGAAATCATGATGCAATGCACAATGCTGGTGCAGAGAAGCTGGAAACATTAGAAGATGATATTTCACTCTCCATCTGTAATGCACCCTCCCTGGTGAACACCTTCACATGCTTTGTTGGTGACTTGAATTCTCAGCTATATCAAGTTCCTTTAATTAGCAAGAGTAAATGTGGAGAGGAACATAATTCACGGCCAAATATTTTCATATTCCTTACTCTGAGCCAGATAATATAAAACTGCATGGTGAATTAATGAGCAAATGTCTCACCTTCTTCAACATCAACCTTTTCTTGAATTGCTTTACACTTCTTTATCTTCTGGTTTTGGAGCACGTAATGCTCAGTTCACTGCAAAATATCTTTCTGAAAATACCCACTCTTGCTAGGGGAAAATGAAAAAAAAAATTCCAGACTAAAAAATAATCCACATTTCCCTGTGGGACTGATGTGAAGAGAGATTATCTCTCTCCTTCTTATGAGCATTGTAGCTATATTCATTTATTTTACACATTTTCATTTTCTTTTGCCTTTTCATTTTCTTTTGACAGAGGCAATAGCTAAGGTCAAGTCATCCATTGACTAATGAAACTGTCCTGCCTCAAAAACAAACAAACCAAACTTCCTCTGAGTAGCAATGGTTATTACTCTTCTTTCACCTTCACATTCCTCTATCCTCTCCCATCCATACCGCAGACATTTTCTTCATTTTTTACTCACCTTCATATCCCTGTAATTCTAGGACTCAGATAAGGAATAGAAAGGGGGATATTGAAAAAAACAAAACAAAACAAAAAAAAAAAAAACGCTGATATTTTCCTTCTACTTAGGAAACTGTAGAGAAAAAAAATGGTCTGACATCATGACATCATCAAAAAATGTCATCACGCTATCAGCATAGCAAATGATTTTAGGGGGGGAATGAAAATTAACTTCCCTAGCGTACGTGATGAGGTACTGTGACGTGCTGAACATCTGAATGCAGGAATGGAAGGAAGGAGCTGGCAGGGCTGCTCCCTCCCCAGTGGACTGTGAGGCTGTCTGCAGCTGCGATGCCACTGAGCATTCGTGAGCTCCCTGTCACATCCCACCTGAAGAGCCGGCTGGCTGGCAGCATGATGCTGTCTCTCACATTTACCTCCCTTTCTCAGTCTGTGAATACAAATGGTGGGGTACATAAAAATAAGTTTGTTTGGCATTGTGAGTCAACTGTGAATGACTAACAATCAATGAATAACCCAGTGGGTGTTTGATTACATGGCATGCATGTTAGCTTTTTGATGGCTAACCTCTTAAAGCGTATTTCCAACCCTTTGTCTCCCTAGGAGATGATAAACTTTTCAAAATAGGCACTGTCTGTCTCACTATTTGTTTGTGTGGTGCCCGAGCACAACGGGGCTGTTCTCCAGTTAGCTCTGACATGAAGGTGAACACACATTCCTTTTATAATCACACAACAAATAGTTTGTGTTGATTCTTCTACTTTACTGGCAGGCAAAAGGTTCATTGATTAGATCCCCTGTTAGTTGTTCACCTTGGCAAAAGAATTGTCTTGCTGGGTAAGAGAGGAAGAGGAAACTCTTCACCTAAGCAGCTGTGTTCTTGCTTGTGTTCATTTCCACAATTTCAACTGGGGACTTTTTTTTTCCTCCAGAAGAGACATCAGCTGAAACTCATTTTGAGAGATGAGTCGAAGGCAAGTGAAATCCTTGAAGAGTGCTTCAGCTGTGAATAGCGGTGTCTTCACCTCATACCTTTGAAGGCATCTTCCTGAGCTAGCAATGATCCAGCTTCTAAACTGAACATCCCCTGGTTGGGATGAAGCACTGTTTTGAAGAGTTTGCATCTCTGCAGCGCTCCCTCTCAGTGGGGCTTTCAAAGAAGCACTCTTAGGCAGGTTGGCTCTCAGCCTATGCTGGCTGCTGCGCTTTGTCTCATTGTAAAGTTTCTTGTTAAGGCAGTAAAGGCAACTTAATTCCTGCTTGAGTTTCTAAGACTCGAGAACAACTTTTTGTTCCGCTTCCATACTTCTTCAAAAACCCAGAATAAACTGAACTCTGTTCAACCTCTCTTGGAGCTAACCTACCTGACTGTGCCAATAGCAAGAAGTGGCTACTTCCTAAGATAAACACTTAGCATTTTCCTTACAGGCTGAAAGAGAAACAAGTAAGAGGCAATCCAATCCAGAAAAGCTACGAGACACCAAGCCCCCAAGCCATGTGGGATGTGGTAACAGAAGCGTTCAGCTCTGAAGGAAGCTGCTGTGGGCAGACAATCCCTCAGTGCACGAGGTCTGTACCCAGCATGCAGGGACAGCCACCAGCCCACAGCCAGCAGCCCAGCCGCAGCAGGACCTACACCGCTTCCCTCCAGCAGGGAAAGGGCCGATTCTCTCCCATCTGGGCAGCGGAGCTGAAAAAGCTCTGCAGCCTTTGCCAGGGACACATGCAAGTCCCTCTGACCTTTCACCTCTCTTGTTCCTCCTTTTTAAAGCTCATTAACTCTGGTGTGGTCTTTTTCATGTCACGGCTCTACTTTGTAACTGTTTGGGATTTGCTGCTTTCAGAAGATTGCCATCTTTAGCTATTTCCTTTATGTTGCATTAGAATACTTACTTTGACCCTCTTTGCAAAAGAAGCAGACTTCTAAGCTACAAGTAAATCAAATCTTGCATGACACCGAAATATAACCCTAAGATAAATCTGCCACAGAATAAAAGCATTGAAAAGCATCTGCTGCTGAAACTGGACCACCCTACTGTGAAATTGGGCAGTTATTTAATGATAACACAAATTATTGAAAGCAGTAAAGTAGTCTACAAGAATAATTTAGCTAAAATAGTTGTGTAGTTTAGAAATTATTCAATATACTGGGGTTAACTTGGAGCTCAGTGTGTAACTCCTAGCAAACTAAACGCAGTGAGCTTTGCCTCCTTTACCCGTTCATTACCTTTACCATTAATGGGTTTCTGTTTTCACCTGTCCAGATCTGAGATAGGGACCGAAAGAAGTACAACAGCATCCCATTGCATCCCATCACAGGTCTTCAGAGCCAGCTCTGAAGTTCACCTTGCAGCTCACTTTTTCTTTTAATAAAAGGAAAGTTGGGATCTGCAAAAACTTTTGGTACTTTGCATTTTCCAAGCAGAAACTTTCCCATCAATCCATCACAGATTTCAACCTCTTCATCGTTTCTTTGCCTCTTATGATAAGACTCGGTACCAAAATAGATTTCTCTTAAAGGGATATCCCATTAAAAATAAGCAAGGGAATTTTATTTCATATCTTAAAATTAGAAATGCATTATTGATGGGATAATTAATTATATATTTTGGATTTATAACCTAGACCCGAAGAAAAGCACAATATTTGAACATACATAATTGCTATCACACCATACAATCTCTCTTTCTTATTAACCACAGAGCCCATCTCCTCCTTGCATGAATATTTCATTCGGAATGTGCTCCAGCTCCTTGGCAATTTCTGCTCTTTCATTTCCATCCTTGTTTTGAGAGCAGCCAACTCAGACGTGAACATTTCCCGCTGATATAAGCCAGTTCTACTTCTCACGCACAAGAAATTCAAAGTGCGATGGCTAAAGGAGAAATGCACCTCCTGACCTCCTGAGGTCCCCAGACCCCAGTCTCAGGGAACCGCAGACAGCTCGGCACTTGGCTGTGTTTCCCCAGCCCCCTGCACGCCACGGGGAATGGCCCTGCCTTCCGATGGCTTCCAGAAGCACTGCCTGTTCAGCCTGTGCATGGATTTGAAAGTTTTGGCATGGCAGTGCCTTGACCTGTAGCCTTTTGGGGTCTCTGTGCTCATGCACATACCCGTGTGCATCCTCTTCTATCAGACTGAGAGCAGAAAGGGAACCTCAATCAAGTTTTCAGCCACCTTAAGTAAAAAGCACAATTTTCTAGGTGTGTGCTTGATCTGAGGCTCAGGGAGATTTACTACGAGTTCCTTTTCATGTATTAACCAGGGAACTGAGGGGTTTGGGAAAATGGGGTGCGGGAGTCAGAGGAACTGGGGGTGTAGGAACAGCAGTGGTGGGAATATGGGGGACATGGGAAAGGGCCACGTGGGAGCCAGGCTGCAGCAACAGGCATCGAGGGAACTGAGGGCAGGGGATGGGGGGTGTGGGAACTGGGGATTGGGGGAAAATGCTTCATGGGAACCAGGGTGTGGGAAAAGGGAGCACAGCAAGAAGGGTAACAGGAAAATGGGGTGTGGGAGTGGGGATCGTGGTCGTTACAGTCACGGGAGAAAGGGGCGTGGGAACTGGGATGGTGGTAATTACAGTCATGGGAAAATGGGGTGTGGGAACTGTGTCACTGAGTGGCATGGGAACTGGAGGGGAAGAGAATGTGGGTGTAGGAACTGGGAATCATGGCTAAGTGTTTTCAGGAAAGTGTGGGGATAAGGAAAAAGGGTTGTGGGAATAAAGGGTTTCTGCAACCATGGGTTGTGGGAACTGGCACTGTAGGAAAAGAGGGCACAAGAAGAGGGGGCAGGGGAAAATAGGGCGCAGAGGCCAAGGGCACGGGGCCTGGGAGGGCAGGGACCAGGGCAGGCAGCACCTCTAGAGGGGCACAAAGGAACAGGAGCAGGTTCTGATGGAAGGCAGCTCTTCCTGCCTTCTGTGCTAAATGCGTTGGATGGGAAACGACTGTCTGTGCATCAGGATCCTTGTGCATGAAATTAAGGTCCTGCCTTAATAACCTTTGGGCTGTGTTTTTTCCTCACACATAGCCAAGAAGACAGTTGATTCCCCACCACTCACACACAATTTCCTAACTAAGGTGAGCACACCAGAGCTAAGAGACAACCCTGCTCTCTCCCTGTCAGTCGTCCTGCAGTAAAACACCCCCACAACCACTCCTTTCACAACCAGACCCCAGAGCCCAGCCTACAGTGTCCGAGAAGAGGCGCTGTGGCGATGGCCTCACAGCCCCCGGCTCCATTCCCTGCACTGCCACACATGGTTTGGGTGTGGGAGATGGCACTCCTGAGAAGCCCTGCTCCTTCCCCTTCCCGTGCCTCCCTTCTGCATTTGTAAAATGGGGAAAGCATCCCATGGAGCACCGGCCTGGTCACAGAGGTGGCGGAGTCAAAAGTGAGCAGCGTGGATAACCACAGCACCAGGGTGTTGCGACCAGCTGTGACACAGCTGCAACTGCAGCAAAGAATCCAATATTCTGCTGCTGCTTTTAGTTTCTTTAGGTTTAGCTACTTTATTTAACAGAAAAACTTGTGACTTACTGAGACTGGAAAAATAGATCTTTGGTGTCTTCTATGCTTACTTCATTCATAGCAAAAACACCAAAATTCCTGGTTTAGGGACTGAAGACTCTACTTCGTTATTAAAATGTATGCGCATCGTGGCCCTTACAAATCTCTATTAAACTGAGGATTAGGCAGGGGCTGGAACAGATAGACAGTATATTTTCATTCAATCTCCTTTAAAATAATGATGCATGCAACTTCATGTCATTACTCTTTAATGATCTTAAGCCTATTTAATAGCACAGTAATATTCCAGAAAGGAAAAGGGAATTATTTCCACATTTAATTTTCATCGCAGAAGTGAATGTGGTTCTTTCCATGGCAGATAAGCAGCTAAAGCTGCTTGGTACCTTAACTGGGATATGACTGCATTAGCTCTGCTACATTACAGCCGAGCTAATGAAACAAAGCAAGATGATTAGCTTCAGACTCCTTGGAGTATTTGAAAGCAGCGTCTGGCTCGCTGCTGGGGGCTCGGCAGAGGTAACAGTGTCACAGATGCCACACGTGAATATGCATCAGGTCTGGCCTCTGTGCTGAGCCCATTCCAGAGTCATGGAATCCCTGCTGTCGGAAAACACCTTCGAGGTCCTACCAGCAACCTGACCTACCGAGTCCCGTCACTAAGCCATGGCCCTCAATGCCACGTCCACGCGTCTCTTAAATTCCTCCAGGGATGAGGACTCCACCACTGCCCTGGGCACCCATTCCAATGCCTGACCACGCTCTCCATTAAGCAATTCTTCCTAATACCCAATCTGAAGCTCCCCAGCACAACTTGAGACCATTACCTACCCCAGCCTCCGATGGCTCAGACCTTGTCCCCCAGGGAGCAGCAGATAATGGCTCTGGTACCCATCTCCTCTCACCTGAGGTGAGGGTGAGGAAGGAATGGCCAAAAGCCATGGGCAGATGTGCCCTGGCATATAGCTAGCTATGCCAGCCCCTGCAAAGGCAGCTTCTCCAGGGCCTGCTCCTACTCCCTCACCTGAAAACAACATGGGGTTTATCCCCATCCTGTACCATTTTGCTTGCTGCCAGCCTGCCCTGGCATTACACGAGCGCTTGTGCCAGGACGGATGCACGGAGAAGCTCACGGTGGGGATGATCCCTTTGGCTCTTGGCAAGACATCTGCATTGGCCCCGGCACAAAGCCCCAGCTGAGCTCCTGCCTCCAGTGATGCCACTTGCACCCGCTCCCCTCTGCCACCCACGGCCTCGAATCCCGCTGTCTCAGCAGTCACCACCTTTGCTTCCTTCCCAGAAGAAAGCATTGGGCTTGCCTCATGTACACCTGTAATTAGTCCAAAATTAGTGCAGGTTTTCACACTTACTATTAGAGTGTCTCACCTAAAAAGTCACCCTTGTCCACGAGGTCTGCCAGCCTGGCAGTGGAGCAGCAGGGTACGCCGATGGAAAGTGTGTCAGCCATCTGCCGGCTAAACCCTCTGCGGTCAGCCTCTGTAACCCACACGCTTCATGCTGTTCTGAGGCCAGGCCAATCCCAGAATATTTAACATCTCATCCTAAGAATAAAGTTAGCATCACTACTGCACGGTCAGAGGCTCTAAGGCAGCAAATTAAGTCGAAATTTATGGATGAGAAACAGAAGAGATGCTGGTGCTCATACATAAATGGAGCTACAGGAAAAGTTGGTGACACAGCATTGCACTGGTGCGCTCTATTACACCTATCCTGCTGTTAACCCCAGGCATATTATCAATCTCAGTGCCCATACTTGGTCCAATCTATTGGTTTTTTTTCAGTGCAGAAGCTGCTCGTTTGGTTGAGAGTATTTTGGTCTTGTATATGCACACTAAAGTTTTAAACTGAGGCAGGATGCTCTAGGAAGTGAATAAAAATAACTCAGTGCTTTTCTTTTATACCCTGTCCCTTTCTTAGCTGTCTCCAAGTCTGTCTCAGAAAGACTCCCAAGTCTAATTACCCATCTCTTAAGCACACCATTCTCTCCTCAGTTTTGCAGAGTTCCTGTTCATTTTAGACAAAGCCAGAGATTAAGTGGACGAGGAGTTGTGAAGTACATCTTCCCCATTTTCAGTCCAATACAACCTGTTTCTTCCAGACTCTATAAAAAACCTGAATACAAGCAGCAACTCCAAAATCATTATACAGTTTCAAACATAGCAGAAAGTTTAGAGACTGACTGGATTTCGCCTTGGTTCAGTGAACTGCAAAGGAAGGTAGAGTGCAAAACAGAACCCAGCCTGAATTTCAAGCATTTTGAAAATTCAGTACCACTGATACTTCAAGGAAGTGCACTTCAAATTATGTTCTCCTGCAGATTTTCACATCCTAACTTCAAACGCTCTGGCTGTAAAGCGATGATATGGGGAGTACTGGCCATAGAGACCTGGTTAACCAGGACTGTGCAAACCTTTACTGCTGTCAAAATAAAAAAGCCCTGGGAGAAATCTCAGTCTTGCCATACCCTAGACCCAATCTAAATGGCAATGCAGGCTCTCACTTGGGCTTGAACACACGTATCTTCCAGCTGGTTTCTGGATGTCAAGCTGAGCGTGTGCTTAAATACTTTATGGGGACTTCACCCAGGACAAGCTGTGTAGTCACGAGAACATTTCCCCTGCCAAAGCCTTGTTCTTTCCTCACTTGCACTGATGTAACTTTGGCAGCTTTGTGGATCCACTCCTGATACACACCTGGGGAAAGGAGCAGATACTTGGGCTCCCTGTTTTTTTTTTGGTGTAAGTGGAAATAATTTGTTTTCCCTTCTTTAAATAATAATTAAAAAGTTATGATGCCATAGCTAATTTACTAATAGAAGCTCCTAGTTGTTAATTTAACTCAAAAAAATCAGATTCAGCTGTGAAGTCAGAAGACAAAGGGTATCTGAGTTGAGGTTCAGAACCTTCTTCTGTCAATGCAATATGATTATTTTTTTCTTGAAGAGTGTTACTAGATTCATATTTCAGCTTTAATTAGTTTCTCCAGGATTGTTAGTGCTTCTGCAAGAACCATTCCTCTAAGCTCTAATTACAGATACAGGACAGATTATCCCAGTGTCTGATGACCTTTTACAGTTGATTTGACTTGAGCTTCATGTGCACAGACATCCTAGCTGGGGAAGGAGGAGAAGTTCCATCAGATGCCTACGACCCGCTGAAGCACAGCAGCCCTGCACCCAAGCCCCTGTGCTGGTACTTCGTATCATATGAGCTCCACAAGAGAGAAAAGTCACATTACCTGAGCACCAGCAAAGAATCTGCTTATAAATAGGAAACAAGAGATACTCAATAGAATGGCTCGGGTTGGAAGGGACCTTACAGCCCTTGCATGGGCAGGAACACCACTACATCAGGGTACCCAGGACCTCATACAACTTGGCCTTGAACACCTCCAGGGATGGGGCACCCACAGCTTCTCCGGGCACCCGGTTCCTATGTTTCAATTCAACACTTAACTGAGAAGTGTAATATTTTCAAAAGAGAAAAGACATGTGGACCAAAAGCCTATGGTTTCCAGCACTGAAATCTGAAGTTTTAAAGTGGAAGATGCCAATTCTTTTTAAAGGTATCTGGTGGAAGCAAATAAACCAAGGAGCAGGACTTAGTGTTACATACGGGCAAAATCCCTCATGGATGAGTGGGGTCTGAAGACCCCTGGAAGGAAGGGAACAGCCCCTGTGTTTGACGTGCTCCCAAAGCCTAAAGAAGTGGGTAACTGGTGAGGAAGGAAAGATCTGACTTCTTTGCTAACCAGCCTGCTGCGTGTGCATAGGTGGCAATTCTGATTAGATCCTGTGCTCATCTGACCTACACTCTACCAGTGCAATATTGGTTAGTTCCTTCACTTCCAAGGAGCTAAATCTGCCTTGCCAAGCCAGGCTCATCCCCAGACACTAAGAACACATCATTGGCCATCACAGAAGTGTTCTTTAGGAGCTGTCTCAATGTAGTTTTTGGGATGCATGGGAAGGACAGACCCAAAGTTTCTCCCTGAAATATCACCTGCCCCAACTGCAGAATACTGGGAACACGGGCTGCTGTTACTGCTGGAGAATAAATTCTCCCTAAGGATCTAAGAACACCAACTTCATTGGCTGTTTGATGGGCATGTCATCTTAAACCATGAAGATGTTTAAAGGGAAAAAAAAAAAGAAAAAAAGAAAAAAACAACCCTTTGAAGACACTATTAAAAGACTGTGTGCAGAATTACATCAAACTAACTAGGGAACTTCATTAGGGTCTCACTCTGTGACCAGTTTAATAACATGTAACTTGGCTCACCACTCAGGAAGGAAAGTCTTTTTCATTATTATTTATTTATTTAACTTATCCATTAATTAATGAGGTTGCAACAGTGTGAGTGATTTACAGTGACGCGCTCTGACAGCTTATACATCGTGAGTAATGCCGTGTCAGGCACTTTGATATTTATATTAAGACGAATGGTGCATAATGTGATGCACATGCTAACAATGAACATAAATATTTAGCGCTCCGTGCAAAGCCTACTCTATGATTAATTTGGCCTTAACTTCATCTCTCTGTGATCTTGCCTACCCACTATTTACTTAGAGGTGCATTTCTGGAGAACACTTATCTAACGTATTTACAAGTCCTCACCGCAGCAGCAGGTTTTGGCAAGCAGCAAGCTCCCCTCCTATCCTGTAACAAGATCCTGGAGATCATGGGAGAGGGAAACCAAGAAAAAGACATGGAGGAAGAGGAGGGAAAGGAGCACAGGGAAGGGAGGACAAAGAAGAGCAAGAGAGAAAGAGTGCATGGGTACAGAGGCAGGGCAACGCAAAGGGAAGCATGTGTGAGCGGCAGCAGGAGCATGGGAATGGAAAGGGGGGAGAGAGCAAAGAGAGAGCAGGAAAGCAAGTGAGGGACATGGGGCCTAAGGAAAAGATCAGAGTGAGAAGGACGGAAAGATCTTCTGTTTTCTCTTATTTTGGTACAAAGAGAGTATTGGTGTCACCAATTCATAGTTGTAATAATTTACTCCATTTTTAGTATTGGTTCCATTTACTGAATGGAAGGGCAGTCTCTGTGAGCATTGCTCTCAGCAGAACAGGAGTACGTCTCCGTTCTGGAACCTATTAAAGTGTCACCTTTGGTATTCTGCATCCTCAAACCTATCAATACATAATACACCACTTCAAATCTCTCTCATTCCCAAGAAAAATGACTGATGAGTTTCCTCAAAATCATCATTTTCCCTGACAGGGACACAGTTCCTGCCCTCCATTTCCCAGATATCCTCAAGAAATGCAGAAGACAGAAGAGATTTGACTAAATGTTAATACCCAGAGCATTGTTCTGCCTTTGAGAAGAGAAAGAGAAAGGGCAGTCATGTCTCTGTGTGCTACCCATGAGTGTGGTCTGACCCGCTCTGCTGATACACAGTACTTCAGAGCACTCAGAATTGGTTTAAGGAGCTCAAAACCAAGCTTGGGGTCCTGCCTATTATAAAAAAAATATATACTTAGAAAAAATAAATAAATTAAACACAAGTTAACTGAGAAAGATGTTTTCCTTGCTTAAGCACAACTGCAGTAGGGAAAGGAGGAGGTATCTCCTTGGGTTGGGTAGTAACGAGCCCGCAGAGGATACACCTACGTTGCCAGAGGCCTAATCACTTCTCTCATTTTGCATATCCCTTCTACAATCCAGTCACACCTACATGAGCAGCGTATTTCTATATTTATCCACCACTAATCCCTAATTCTTACGGAACTGAATCTCATTAAATTTTGTCCTCCTGGCTGTCAGATGACTGGCAGCCCAGCTCGCTCCATGGGCATGTACAACAAGGCTATGCTGATTTACTCGCACCGCTTACCCAACTCTTTAACGTCTGTCGGCTAACAGAAAAGTGGGCAACCTGCCAGCCAAGGGCACGCTATGGCGTGTCCTGCTCTTTGAAAGATTATTTACACGGCAAGATGTTTGCATGAATGCAAATCATGAGGTGTTTCGCCCCCCCTTAATCCAAGACAGAGGCGTTAAACTCATCTCTTCTCATGGTGCTGATGTTTTCAACGTGGGGCTTGCTGCCACAGCTAGCGGCCATCACACACGGCGACGCGTGACACCCAGAGGCTGAGGGGCTCGGTATGGTTAGTCTGTCACAAAGAAAACCGGGTGGTTACAGGCTTACAGAGCACCTTTGCAGGAAGAAAATATCAGGTGCTAAAAAGCTCTTTCATATAAAGAAGATGAGCACACCAAAGTCAAATAACTGGCAATGAAAGCCAAACAGATGCAAATGAGCAAGAAGCAGAAATTTATAAACCCATGAGCATGGTTAAGTGCAGCACCAAAAGTTACATAGCTGGACTGGACAGAGAGAAAGAGCACCACTGAACCCACCAAATTCAGTCCTGCCCACCCAGCGGGCTGGCACAGGGATGTGAGCCCCATCGCTCTCAGCTCTCACAGAGCAGGCAGGGAAAGAGAAGCACAAATTTCTGGGGAAAACCCCAGCAGCTCCCCACCATATGCTGCACATCACAACTACTGCGGCAACCATGGCAAACAGCACCTTAAGGCTTCAGGGATCCTTCCTGCAGTGGTTGTGTCTTTTTCTCAAGATAAAAATACACTGCTTAATTCCTTAAAATGTTTTTTAAAAGCTGCAGCAATATATACTGATGAAAGCAAATTGCTGCTCCCTGCTTACCTGTCTCTTCCTATCTGAGCCATGGCTTGTTTTTTGTTGTTTGGATCTATCCTATCTCCTGCCCTTACTACCTAAATCTTCCAGGTCTTCACTGCATCCAGAATCACTCTCAAGGCAAGGTCCTACTCATCTCCACACAGAATCCAACATTGACTGGACAAAAGAACACACGGCTCAACTAAGAGAGGAAAGCTGTAACACCCCATGGCAGGTTAAGCACTCACCCAACTTCTTTTCTGATTTTTATTCCTCCAAGACATCAAGATCAAGCCTTAAAGTGAGTGAAAAAAAGGGTGAATAGTAAATGGTAGGCACAGAGATTTAGGTGGAAGAAAGGAAGGCTTGTTTAACACTTCTTAATTGGTTTACGAACTCAACAGAAGTTAGAAGTAATTTCTACTTCACCTCCAAACGTCCTACGTCTCACAGACAGCAACACTAAAGCAAAATGTAATTATTTAGAGAGTCATTTTTATCCTTCTCTCAAATCTATGTGAAAGCCCTGCCTCCCCTTGAGTATAAAAATTACAATATATCAATCACATTAAGCGAGAGCCACCACCAGACACTCAGGATTTCTCCAGGGGTGTGTAATTGCGTTACCCAGCGACATCAGGCATCTTGTCTTCTGAAAAATCACACTGAGCAAATCAAAATAACCTAATGATTGCTTAGACGTGTCTAATTCCTTTACAAGCAATCACAACTGTTCTGAGATAGCAACAAAAATTCACATGCAAACCTCATTTAGTTGAGCTTCGCCTCCTTCCAGGTACATTTTTCAGCTGAGGAAAAGAATCCCATTTATGACTGATACAAAACTAGCATATGGTTATTGCTCCTCTCAAATATTCTTAATCATCCTGCAGCATGCGGTATGTGTGGCTTACACAGTGCAGATGGTTGACAAATTCTGGTTAAACCAGTCTTGGGTATTGTTCTTACCCCAAGCAATTTCAGAAGAGCCCACTCCCGTTACTACAATGAAAAGTAATTTTCTGAACTCAGAGCAAACGTCTGGATATCACAGGGTATAGAAATGCCCTATTCAGTGCAATAAACAGGGCTGCTAACGAAGTCTTCCCTTCCTAGCACTCGGAGTGTATTTTACCATGAGACCTGTAGTAGGTGAGACATGCAGAGCTGACACACAGCACTATCAGCTCAATGGGAATTCTGTTGTTTAACCTACAGCCTTCAACCCAGTCACGCACAGCACATCCGTGGTCTCAAAAATGTCGTCTTCCTAGGTGTAAGTATTTATCTCTTACCCTCTTTCCCTCCCCTCTGAGTGCCAGCCAGCTCCCTGATCCCTGCCATAAGCAAGCCAGCATTTGTACAAGTGTTTCATAGGCACTTGGTAAAACCTCCTGGTGCTCCTAACAGCAGCGTTTTGTTTATTTTCAAAAACAGAAAAAAAAAAAAGAAAGCTTATTTGGTAAGCTTGGTGAGTGTACCGACAGCCTGGATTGCTAAAAGACTTCAGCCTTGAAGAGCTTTTTATTTACTTTTTTGTTTCTTTCTTGTGTTACTTCAAAAGTTTTCCCAGTGGCTCTAATCTGTAATAGAATATTAAGCTGCAAAACATCTCCCGTAGCTTTGTTGGTCACAGTTACTGAGAAGATTTGATTCCTACTGTTCTTAAAAGGCGAGCGACAGACTTTGTCGGGGCGTACATGACCTTTGCAAAGCAGCAGCCCGGTAGGAACCGCGTCGATTGCTCCAACCTGTCAATGAGCAACAGCCGCAGAGCCAGCGGGAGAACAAGGCCTGATGCCTGCAGTTAAATAACAGCACCTCAGGAGAGCACATTTAGGAAATAGCTGAAGGGCTGGAAGGTCACTCTGGATGAATCGCCCCTTTCTCAGGAGCTGGCACTGCTGCCAGCCAGCAGCTCCTCTGGCTGGCTCTGGTTGTAACGCGTGGCCTGGATCTAAAGGCGTCCAGTGCTTAGGAAGAAGTGGTCTTTTTATAGATAGGAGCTTTTCTCTGTAATTTATTATGCTTAAAGAAACACTAAACTTCTCTAAGAAATTCATAAAACCCAAGGGCTTGAGTTTCTTTAAACCAGTGAAGGCTCTCAGAAGCAAATGGCCTGCCCATCTTTCCACACCCGGCTCTGCTGAGGTCTCCCACGTGCCTTTGAGGACCAAGTGTCCCCAAACACCCTTCACCCACAGCAATCGATGCTATTGTCCCTTCAAACACTCAACAGCTAGAGTTTGCAGGCCTTCCAATTTTTACCACAAAATGTTAAGAATCACAGCATTTTCCCCTGAAGGCCTACCCAAGACAGCTCTGTGCAGCTTTCTTCACACCACATGCAGCACTGGCCCAATCTTGAAGAGCTCTCAGCTCTTATCTAACTCACTGATTTCGCTGCTCACTTTGCAGCTAACTCCTACGAACCCTCAACAGCTCCAAGAAGGATCCCTGGGTGGTACACGTCAAATAATGCTTTGTTGAGCAAAACCCAACTTTCAGAAAAATATAAGAAGAAAGTATAAGTCCCCAGCTGGGGACACCCATTGTGTCCTGAGCCCACGCAGCAGGTAGGTGAGCACAGGTACAGAAATGTTGCTGCATGATTAAGCCCTCTGTGCTACCATGTTAAAGATCACATCCATCATCCAGGCATGCAGACGCCCTTTTCCTTGACTGTAGTTTCAGCTTACCTCACCGTCCCGGCCCGCATGCTGCTGTGAGAGCCCCCGGGTCACGGTGTGCAGCCTTCCTGCTTTGTCTCCTCTTGTTTTTCTTGCTGCTCCCTGCTGCTTCTGGGTACCTCTGTACCTGTCCAAATGACAGACGAAAATCACGTTGATACCAAGCCTCTATTTATACTCATTCTAGTATTTGGATCCTTCAGCTGTCCCTAAGGAAAGGGACGTTTAATGCTTTCTATGCGTAGTCTGCATGAAGATCATCAGTCTTTATAAGCCTGGTGTGATCACAGAATCACAGAATCACAGAATTTTCTAGGTTGGAAGAGACCTCAAGGTCATCGAGTCCAACCTCCAACCTAACGCTAACAGTCCCCACTAAACCATTTCCCTAAGCTCTACATCTAAACGTCTTTTAAAGACTTCCAGGGATGGTGACTCCACCACTTCCCTGGGCAGCCTGTTCCAGTGCCTCACAACCCTTTCAGTGAAGAAGTTCTTCCTAACATCTAACCTAAAACTCCTCTGGCTCAACTTAAGCCCATTCCCCCTCGTCCTGTCACCAGGCACGTGGGAGAACAGGCCAACCCCCACCTCGCTACAGCCTCCCTTGAGGTACCTAAAAAGAGCGATAAGGTCACCCCTGAGCCTCCTCTTCTCCAGGCTGAACAAGCCCAGCTCCCTCAGCCGCTCCTCGTAGGACTTGTTCTCCAGGCCCCTCACCAGCTTCGTCGCCCTTCTCTGCATCCGCTCAAGCACCTCGATGTCCTTCTTGTAGCGAGGGGCCCAAAACTGAACACAGTACTCGAGGTGCGGCCTCACCAGAGCTGAGTACAGGGGGACGATCACCTCCCTAGCCCTGCTGGTCACACTGTTCCTGATACAAGCCAGGATGCCGTTGGCCTTCTTGGCCACCTGAGCACACTGCTGGCTCATATTCAGCCGACTATCCACCATCACTCCCAGGTCCTTCTCTGCCTGGCAGCTTTCCAACCATTCCTCTCCCAGCCTGTAGCTCTGCTTGGGGTTATTGCGCCCCAGGTGCAGGACCCGGCACTTGGCCTTGTTGAACTTCATGCAGTTGACCTCAGCCCATCGGTGCAGCCTATCCAAATTCTCCTGCAGAGCCTTCCTACCCTTGGGCAGATCGACACACGCACCTAACTTGGTGTCATCTGCGAACTTAGTGAGGGTGCACTCGATGCCCTCGTCCAGATCATCGATGAAGATATTAAAGAGGACCGGCCCCAGCACCGAGCCCTGGGGGACGCCACTAGTGACTGGCCTCCAACTGGACTTGGCTCCATTCACCACGACTCTTTGGGCCCGGCTATCCAGCCAGTTTCTAACCCAACGAAGCGTGCGCCAGTCCAAGCCAAGAGCAGCCAGTTTCTTGAGGAGAATGCTGTGGGAGACGGTGTCAAAAGCCTTGCTGAAGTCAAGGTAGACCACATCCACAGCCTTTCCCTCATCCACCCAGCGCGTCACTCTGTCATAGAAGGAGATCAGGTTCGTCAGGCATGACCTGCCTTTCATAAACCCATGCTGACTGGGCCTGATCGCCTGCTTGCCCTGCAAGTGCTGCATGATGGCTCTCAGGAGGATCTGCTCCATGAGCTTTCCTGGCACTGAGGTCAAACTGACAGGCCTGTAGTTTCCCGGGTCTGCCCTCCGGCCCTTCTTGTAGATGGGCGTCACGTTTGCTAGCCGCCAGTCAATTGGGACCTCCCCTGATAGCCAGGACTGCTGATGTTTCTTAAGATGTACCCATCCCTCAGCACAATGACAGGAATATCCACAAGCCAAGTGATATTTTCTAACAGCCTAAAACCTACCACAAGGTGTTTCTTTCATTGCCAGCTGAAAGAGCAAGTGTCTCAAAAGTGGATCTTTTACTACAAGCAATGCGAGCTAGAAGTAACACAAATCAAATATTCCACTCTTTCTATTATTATTTATTTCCTTGAATCTGCCATCTCTGACACCTTCCTTCCCTTTTTTAAAAGCTTTTCTAATCCAGAGTGGCATATGAAACAGAGTGCTGTAAAGTGCACCCAGTGAAGTCTAGCTGTGTAATTTGGCAATAGTTTTACAATGACTGTTTTTCTGAACCCATTAGTACACTTTCCTGATGTTCTAGTAGTAATATAAAAAAAATAAAGTAAAGCGTAAACTGTACAACTTGTATAAAAGCTTAGAGCAGGCAATGCACTCCTTGGCACAATTGCACTTTTCAAAAATAGGATTTTTATCACAGTCTTTCATTTCCAGTCAATCGAGGTCTGTATTTATAGATCATTTTTCACATATATTACTCAGTGTCTGCTCTCTCTATCTCTGCTCTGGTAAATATTTTTGCCTGCTGCAAAGGATATAAGGGCAACACAGCCAAGATGAATTCTTGCATTGGAGTCTCGCAGCTGAGATGACAGTGACATACGGCAAGATATTAGAGCACTATAGTGTCAGAAACGTACAGTAAGTCTGAATAAAGGATGTAGCCTAGAGTTTTATAGCCTCAGGTCCAAGAAAGCAAAGATAAAAGGTGCACCTCCGTTGTAACAAACAGCCAACTTAGTCATTCAGAATAATATGCCCCATCAATTAAACTTAACCTATTGATTCATCATCTCACTGGAGCCAGCCCAGGTGTCTTGGATGACAGCGGGGCCTATTTCACGTGCTGCAGCAGAGATCAACGGGGAGGTGGCGCAGGGTATCAGACGGTGCCTATGTGTCTAACTAAGAAAAACAAACTATAACTTAGCATTATTAAACTGTTTTACTGCTTCTAGACAGGCATAAGTGTTATATAATGTAATCCAGATGATGTAGCTGAGAAGTACAGCCATGTAAAGCGCTAAACCTACCTCGCTACCACAAGACTGCTGTGCTTTTCTCATGGGCAGCGGGCTGCTGCTCCCTGTGAGTTCTCGGTTACTGGGAGCAGGCTGCCACTTGTTTTGGGGCCACCACAGATACCACTCAAGAACAGAATGGAACAGACTCCTATAAACAAAGAGTATTTTGGTTTTCTGTATCGATGGTACGTTGTCATTCCCTGGGGGGGCTAATCCAGACTCGGTGAAAGCGAGCATATTGAGAAGACAGAGAACAGGTGTGGCCATTCTTTGTCCCAGCAGTTCTGCATGTACATCATTTATGCCTGCAGTCTTAACATTCAAAGCCACATCAATTTAGCTAGCACAAAGATTTTTAAACAGCTAACAAATTCTGAGCATGGCCAGAACTAGCTGAATTCAAATTTGCCTTATATTGAGTTCCCTCAACTCAGCGAAGGCAGCTGCTTAATATGCAATTAAGGCTCCCTGTGCAGGTTGTTCTACCTGCTATGTAAGCTCTGTAAGCTGTTAGTATTATATCAAAAATCATAAATGATTAAGAACTAATGCAATGGAGAGTTAGTGTAAGGCAACAAAGAGGCAGGTTATGGGAAATGCAGATCACATCCAAGTCTCAGAGTCACTTTCAGGACTGTAAAAAGCCAAACAGCCCATTTAATGTCACGTTAGTTGGTTTGTTAAAGTGATACAGAAGGACTATTTCAAGGTGTCGAGCTTTAGCAGAGTGTGCTTTGAATTCCTTTCATAAGAGAACTGTACTATTCTGATCTGATTTTAAGTTTATATAAGGTGTCACAACAGGATATATAAATAACAAAGAAACAATCCTGCAATGCTAAGTAATCCATACAAATTCTATCACAATAATAAAGTCTTTCAGAATTTTATCCGCAGGGCTCCAGATAACCTCATCCCATGAGGAATTCAGTAACTCCATCAGTCAAGAACCACAAAGGTGGGCTGCTAGCTGGCTTTGGAAGTAACACCAGCAAAACTCTGCAAATGCAGCTTCTCGAATGGAATTAATTCAATGAGACTGGGATGCAGAGATTCATTTCAGGCTCATTTTTTCTACATCTTTTAGAGTTTAAATACTTCCAATTGATAGGCTTGAAACCCCAGCAATTGCCTTGACTTTCTAATGCAATATCTTTGTGGGTAGAATCCTGAAAGACAGAAAAAATATTGGCACATGGCAGCATTATTTAATTTAACTTCATCTGCAGGCCAAAAACACTTAATCTAAATTCCACTGGAATTACCATACTTAGCATACTCACACTATGACTGAATTTTAATAACCTAAAATTAAAGCTGAGATTGTTGGAAGAGGGAAACATGAAAACTGAACTACTCATTTTTCTCTTTCAAAGACCTACAAGTTAGTCTTGATTTTAACACAGTGAAGGATCTCCTGTCATGCCAGGTATCACAGTTCAGTGTGTAATTTACAAAATAGGGTAACATAAAAAAATACAACAAGATAACAAAAGCAAAGATGTTTCTTTCCTCCAAAGAATTTCCAACTAAAACTTGAAATAATGAATAAAACCAGATCGAGACCATCATGAAACCACTCTGCTCTGTGAAAATTTAGTGGCTTAACGCAGTTTCTTGATTTTTTGTCAGCAAAAATATTTTGAGGGATTTTTGATACAATAGTGTGATGCGCTTGTGAACAGAGGCAATATGAAAAAAATACTCAAATAGGGTTCTCTTGCTATCATAAGGGAGATGGACTGAAGGGAAAGGCTAAACTGACAAGGCACCCCTTGGAACAGAATGGGGCACCCAGGAGTGGGTGTCTGACATTTGATGGAAGAGAGGAAAGAAAACCCAGGAAGAGTTGAATCCAGACCAATAGGATGCTCAAAGGAACTTTCAAAGAAGTTGTCTTGGCAACTGCACTCAGTATACACATACGCACAGTGAGACTGCATTTGTGAAGTGAGAAGCTCACACAGTTAAGGTTGGAACTGGCAGGAAGTTCCACTGGACCAGTCAAGGAAGGCCAACCTCAGAGATATCACTAAGGCAAAATCAGCAAGGCCAAGATCTATCTTGACATAACAGCTAAAGAAGAGAAGCAATTGCAGGTGATGTGTGTATTACAGACCACAAACAAAAGGAAAACAGGGAGGAGAAAGAAGGAAGAACCAAGGGTTAGTGGAAAGGGCTAGTGTTTGTCAGGTGCCACCTAGGTTGAAACCAGCATAAGAAATGAACCAACTGAGAAATACAGAAAGGAAGAAATTTCTTCCGTCTTCTCTTACTTGTGATCAAGTCCAATACACAAATCCAGATTTATTGACATCAGAATGATACAGACCATTCTAGAGGTGAATTTAACATTATAAAGGAAAAGAAAAACAATTCTATCTAGTTTCCTACATCTGCTGCTGCTCCCTAAAGAATCTGGAGAGACAAAGCAGTGCTGTGCCCCCATATCTGAAAGCATTATACATCTGAAATAGGTCAATTGACTCAAACCAGGAGGGAGGTCTGGGCAGCTTTCTTCAACACATCTTTTATTCAGACACCTTGGGACACCACGTGAAGTTCTTATCAGCACCTTTCCTTTATATAAAGTAACAAGAGCTGGATGAATACAAACTGTGAATGAAAATCAGAATGCTGTTTCTAAATCCATATGAAATGGGTATTTGCTTCGCTCCTTTCTTTACTTTTTTTTTCTTATTCTGATAGATCACTGAAGAGCTGAACTGAATTTATTATTCAAGCTAATTTTTGAGGGCAACTCATGCTAACCCACTTAATAAACCATGTACAAGGTTTTTGGTTACATAAAGAGGTTTTAAAAAAGCATTTTTAAGACTTTGCTGATGCACTGACTTGTAGCAAAGAACCATTTCTGTTTCTACACTAAAACAAGACACTCCCATTTGAAAACTTGAAATGCAATTATCTCTATAATTTTGTTTTCTGATTGTCTGGGATAATATGTCTTTGTAGGAACAAGAGGGATACAACTGTGCTAGTTACTATAATTTCTCTTGCTAAGGCTCTAACCAAGTCTGAGAAAAAAACACATAGGAAAAAACAATTTTGTTTTGCCAAATGCTAGTGATGGTAAAGCATCAGTGTTTTTACCACTTAGCGAGTCACAGTTTTATTATTTTCCTGTAGAAACTGTATAGAATTTCTTGTTTAAGCAAAACTAAAAAAAAAAAAAAAAAAAAAAAAAAGCGGTACGGCTTTCTAATAACAGTAAAAATCATAACCTTTTTCCTCTCTGATGCATTTTAACAACAGATCTGTCCAGCAATCAGCACACTGTGGAAGCTGCACTGAGTCTCTGGGTCAGGTCCCAAGAGGCACTAGAAACATGTACGTTGGTCCAGGCACACAGCATGGGGACCCTCAGAGAAACCCAGGACTTCTGCCAGGCCACAAAAGGCCTGGAAATTTAAGACATGACTTTCTTCATGTGCTTTAATACAAGACTCTGAAATACTGAGATGCAGGAACAAACACAACGTTGTCTTTGTGCAACTTGGAGAACCCATTTAACTTCAGGCACTTACCTTAGACCCGACCAGCCTTTGGGTAGCACAGCTCTCCCAGCTCCATACAGAAAAGCCAGCCTTCTAAACCAAGATGCTCTGAATCTTACCATTGCCTAATGCAGTCAAACATAACCACAATAAAAAACACCGTCCTATTTGGATTTCTTATCGATCAGTCTTCTGCTGTGAATGGGTTTATTTTCTTCTTTGACCTCGGTACAGGCAGCTATTTAGAAGCTTTTCAAAATCCAGTTTTCTATTATTCAGAGACAGATTTGAATGTATCGACTCAGAACAAGAACTTGTTTTTACCGTTGTTTTTCTCTGAATTTTCTTCCTCCCACTTTGCTTTTGTGTTCTTTCCCTTTCCTCCCAAGGTGGATGCAAACCTCAGGCTGCCCGAGTAGCTTTTAAATGTTAAATAAAACACATCAGCCTGCCACGTCTGCCTCAGCAGAAAGTCAATACCCACTCCAGGAGCAATCAAGCACCCAAGCATGGAAGCTAAAGCAAAAGCCTGTAAAAATGCAGCAGCACAGACCGAAACTGGTGCAAGTAAAGGTTTTCTTGTAAACCTCCAGTTTAAACTAACTTTATCTAAGAAATTACTAAGTCTTTGATCAACCTGAGCTAAATGTTGGGATTAGGAACTCAGTGTGTGGCTAAGTGAAATTCTGAACCATGTCTCAGTCAACTATCTTCCACCAAGTTTACTGATATCGTAGCAATAAAGTACCGACCTAACTTTTCCAACTCTAAATCCCTTATGTGCCCTGAATTTTAGCTACACTGCATCTTAATATTTTTCCAGTTTCTATAAATGCAAACAGTGAGAAAAATGCTTTCTTCTAACAACACAACTTTGAAAACCCTTACCTAAAAACTGAAGTTATTTCACATGGGTCACTGAACATGCCCTGGATGACAAATGCTTTTTATCACTATCAGTCTTGAGAAGTGGCTCAATGAAGAAGTGTCTAAGTGTGCAGAACAATGCTACGCACATTAGAAATGGCCTGATTTTTTTCTCCAGATAGACTAAAAATAATGTAGCTAGCCCAGCAAATATTTTTAACCTTTATTCTGTAGAAAGGCTCTTGTCCTTGTGAAAAATCTATAGAAAGAGACTAAAAACTCCATAGGCTTCAAAAATAATCTGTATTTTTGTATAGTAAATAGCCCAGATAAGGAGTACGTAATTTTACCCTGAAATAAATAATCTTGAAAAATGTTTTTAATCCTAGAATTGGGTGCTCGCTGTTGGGGCTAAGCACTGAGAATCAGAACAGACAGGAAATCGCCTCTGTGCTCAGCCACATGTAGTCAGTCCTTACCATCGAGAGACACAAGCACGTGTGCTCTCAGGCACGCAGTGGGTACAAGGAATTGATTTAATTTCTGTGTCATAGTGTTTTGTTTCTTCAGAGAGAATTGCCAGACTAATTCTAATATAACTGCAATCCAGCAATCCAGCCTCCTTAATGCACATCCCATTGTCAGCAATGTGGTGCTCCTGGCAAATTGGTGGAAAAAAAAGAGAACAAGGAACTCACAGAACAAATATCATCATGAAGAGCTTCATGTAACGTCTCCAAAAGATTTTTATACTGACGTAATCATTTTCTATACATCATACTAAAGGGCCAAATCCTACAAGGACTTACGAGCATTTGCAGCATTCAACACATCAGAAGCTCTACTGAAGTCAGTTCCACCAAAGCACACTAAGAAACAGAACACATGCTTAAGGGCTTGTAGGACTTAAGAGATTAAATGGAAAAATACCTGAATGCAAAAATGGTGTATGTGCTGGGTACCTCATAGGGATAGACAGATCACTGCACACACCTGATTTGGGGGCTCTTAAAAAATAAATTAAGTCTTGGCACTACTGGGCAAGATTCATTAAAATCAACTAAGAGACCAACCCAGGGGAACAGAAGCAGGAAGCAAAAACAGGACTTTTACCTGGAATGCAATCTGACCTGCAAGCACCCAGTTTTCACCCAAAATTCAGAGAATAATTAAACCTCAATTCTCTGAAGGTTTATTATGTCACCTCAAAATGAACTTCTCAATCCCTAGCATTACAACAGCCTTCAGAGGCAAGTCCTACTTACAGTCTGTACAATAAAACACAAAACAAACAAAAAAAAGAAAACCACCACAGATGTAAAGGTCAGGATTTACATTCTTAAAAGATACACCTTGAAAATCCACCTCTCATTAATTTTTAGGAGATGCCTGTCTTCACTATTTCACCACTTGTTCCATCTTTGCTCTTTGTACAGAAAATGAGTTGCACATTTTAGCTAAAACACTGGCTTATCCAACCTCCGGCAGCATCTCTGCTCTGCAGATTAGCATGGGGAAGCTATCACACAAGCTAGGTGCAGGCAATTTATAGGAAGAGGCCAGGCAGAGCAGAGGAAACAATGCAGCACATCAGTTGTCTGGGTGATAAATATGATAACTACCCTGGTCGGGTGACTGCCACCTTTAATCAAAGTGCGTGTTATGGAGAGTGACTGATGGGCAAACACGATCACGGCAAGAAGCAAAACTCTTCTAAACAAACACCTTAAAAGATCAAAGAATGAACAGAAAGATCCTCATCTGCATGTCTTTCATCCCCAGTGCCATAAAGTGGCATTTTACTTGATAATACTAATATAAATGTACTCTTGAAGACTTTTAAAGCCCAAAAAGATTGTGAAGAGCACTGAAGGCCTCAGAAACACGGAACTCATTAAAATCATAATTAAATATGAAGAAAACTTCACTAATATGAGTTAGATTTTGAGGCTGTAATGCTGGTGTCATCATTAACCCAACCAGGGGCACTCCGCCTATGTGTGAGCAACACCACAACCAGTGTACCCAGTCTGGAGCACAAACATTCAATGCCAAGAGAAACTGGTGCTGCTCCTGGCTTTCTCTGCTTAAATCTCCTTCTTATTCTGCGGTGTTTGGCCAAAAGGACTGAAAAATATTTCTAAAATAATGGGTAATATAAACTGCACAGAGGAAACATTTTAAACAAGGAAATTCATATCTATAAAATGCCAGTTCCTCGTGCTTTCTGGAGTCACAAACATTTATTCCAGCACTTAAAAATAATGTGAATATTTTACACTGAGAAAAAACATTAAGATGTCCATAACTGTGATGGGTATTTGCACTCTCAAGCATTGCGGTGATTCAGGAGCAGACATGCTAACAGACATGCCTGTTCAGAAGTAATTTCAAGACAGTATTAGGAAGGTCTGTAATATGGACATTCTTTCACAGTCCTGTGGTAGAAGAGAAATGTAGAAAGAGAATTGCATTAAAACAAGATCATTTCTATTCCTAAAGGCATGCAATTGCGTTTTGAAAGCCTGGCTTTTATTTAGACTATGTTTTAAACATGCCTGCTACAAAGACACTTAGAAAGTACCTAATTGCGCAGGGCTATCTGTTAAAAATTCTCCAGTAAAGAAACAAGCCCATGAGGAGAGCTCTGCAGGACAGGGGCTGCCTTTCTCTGGGCAGCACTTGATGCAGCGAGGCCCCAGTCGTCTTTGAGCCTTTCTGAAGTTGCTGTAACGTAAGTGTTCCTTACACCAGAGACAACCAGGCTAATTTCATGTCCCTTCACAGAATCCCCTCTGAGATCTTACACTACATTGCAAACCTAGATTAATTACAACTACTCACAAAAACAGCCAGAAGTCAGGTTGCACAAAACCCCCTAAAAGACCATTTTATCGTTAGATTCCAGAGATCAGAAACTATACTGCCATTACTGCCTGGCCAGAAAGACGACGTCTGTCCCACAGCTTAAAGCGTATGCTCAGCTTGTCAAAACAACTACATTCTGCCATGGAAATACCTCTTTACAGACACCAGCTGCATCTCGGGAGGACACACCACTAGAGCGATGGTCAGCTCCCTGACCCTCAGCACCATTTGCAGAACTGTGCTACCAAGGATGACCCTGTGAAACAGGAGTTGAGCTGTCGATTCACCCACCTCATCAAATATCCCTCGCCAGGCTCCTCCTCCAGGAACCAATGCTGGGGGATTGGTTGGGTCTTTCTCGGAAGGGTACTGCTTTCTGTTTAGGAAGCTGCAGTACAATACAGAGAAGCTTTAAACAAAGCACAGATTTCATAAATGATTCTGTTACCAATTTATAACTAGAAAGACATTTTCTACAAGAAAAGTAATAATATATTTAATATATTCAATAACAATTTAAACATTTTTTCTAAAACCAAAGAAATAATAATGTCCTACAACGTCTTCCCTTTCCTTCTCCACATCCCTACCCCTTTAACCTCTGTCAACACCTTCAGAAATGTCATTACCATGTCCTTAGAAAGGTTGTTATAAATGCCATTCAGTTTAACGTTTTACTGGGTTGAAGAGGATGCACGGACTTGTACAAGAAAAAAGCCACCTGGGCAATGCTGCTGGTCACTGTGATGGGTAAATTGGCATAACCAGCTAGTCCACGTCACGTCATTCCCCTAAAGAACTGTACCCAGGTGCTACCTGGGGTTTGTTTGAGGCTTACAAGCAGAGCCCACATTCAGAAGACCGCATATAGCCAGCAGCGGTTGTGGCAGCATGTGTTCACAAAGCACACAGAGAGTCTAAAGCAAGGAAAAACTAGAGCTGGGAACAGCTACCATGGAGAAACCTATCAGCCCAAAATGAAGTCACAACAAAAGAACAACTTCAGCATCTTCAGTCAGGGCTCACTGGCAGTCATAGGCTCCGAATTATCTACAAATTGTATTCATGTGTCCCAGAAACACACAGCCATTTTGCACACAGGCATGACCATTCTTGAACTTGTGATTTTTAAAAACCAAACCTCTGCCTCAACAGCAGAATTTAATCTCTTTTATTTACGGCTCTCCCAATTCCCCAAACAATTAGGTTGCAACTGTACAGGGAGGCATCGACAGAGCCTGATCTCTCTTCCCACACAGCAGTGAGCCGGGTACTCCTCCTTCCTGGCACGCTCGCATCCGCGTGGCATTGCAAGGTCGCTTTGATTTGTAGCACCAGAGGATTACAGAAACCTCAGGCATGTCAGAAGCCTTCACTTTCCACTAGATGCTCACTGAATTATTTCCAAATTTACTGGAAAGCGAACAGCTGCCAAAGAGTCTCACTGCCCACAGCCCAGGAAGGCAAAGAGTAATGAATTAAACTTTAGAAGAGATGCAAAGTCTTTGGCTTGCAAGGTGAGACATCATAATCCCATACTCAGGTTTATTTACTTTCTAGTGACAAAGCTGGCATCCTTGAATGACATCTTTCCAAGCCCAGGTTAATTACAAACCTAAATAGAAGATGATAGAATGCTGCTGTTACAGCTGAAATTCTCTTCAATACTGATTTAGAGGAACAGAAAGAGCATTCCTGAAGCTTTAGTTAGAAATTGTTAAACAAATGCAAAACACAAAATGGGTCAGTCACAGGTCTCCCACCTGGAAGCAGGAATACCTGCCTGTTAGTCCACACCTCCACTTACTCAGCCTTTGCTTACTCATCTAGAAAGTGGAACAGCTATTTCATACAACATTGGCTGACACGTGTTAAGAATTCAGATAGCTGAGATACCACATCGTAACAGCATGAATCACGGTTGTGATTGTGACAAAAAAATAGTCTGCCTAGATGAGGAGTGAATATGTCAGCAAATATGGAAGTGATAAAAGCCTAAATGACTTATTCTCCTTGCACAGCTCATGATATTGCTAACGCAAGAAGATGTGAGAAATGTACTTAACAGCGCAGCCAGGAGCATGGCCCCAGCTGAAGCCTCTGGAAGCACCTAAGGTCAACCTCCAGGCTGTTGGAGACAGGAGTATAAGGGATCTAAGTAGGTGCCCATGACACTCAATTGAAAATAAGATACAAGCAGCATACGAAATGGTTTGAGCTGCAAAGAGCAGCACAACTGCTCTTGGCACTGCAATGATGACTTACTCATTCCTGACACTAGTTTATTTGTTCCTTACCTCCTCTGTGACATGCTCCATCTCTTGCTGTATGATGCGACTGCATCAAACGTATGCTTAAGTTATTAGCTGCCAAACTCTTCATAGAATCACAGGATGGCTGAGGTTGGAAGGGACCTCATGATTTTATCTGGTCCAACCCCTGCTCCAGCAGGGCAACCCAAAGCTGATCTCCAAGGAGGAGACTCCACAGCCTCTCTGGCAGCTCGTGCCAGGATTCCAACACCTGCACAGCACAGAAGTGCTGCCTGGTGTTCAGATCAAAACTCGTGTGCTCCTGTTTGTGGCTACTGCCTCTGGGCCTGGCCCTGGGCACCACTGAGCAGAGCCTGGCTCCATCCTCTGTGCACCCTGCCTTCAGGGACTTCAGGGACATCTGTGAGACCCCCTGAGCCTCCCCTACTCCAGGCCGAGCAGGCCCAGCTTGCTCAGTCCCTCCTCCAAGGACAGGTGATTTTAACATTATTTTCATCCTAAATGTAAAGCACAGTACCATACCAGCTACTAGGAACGCAATTAACTCTGTCACAGTCAAAACCAGGACAGGGAGTTTGCAATATTAGAAAAATCAGGAGACAAACACAGAAAGGATCAAGCTTGTTACATTATCAATATTCAGCTATATTTCATCATGACAAGAAAAAACAATCCTTATTCCCTTTACTGATAATTTTTTATTTACTCCAAATTTTATTGCATTTAATAAAGGTGAAAAGGACAAAAGTTTAAGAAAATGGCACACCTCTTTGAAACACAGAAAACAGAAACTGAAAAAAGCAGAAACTATTTGATATCAAATAAAGATAATTCTACCTTTATGCCAAAAGCTGTGTATTTCTGAGCACCAATATTGCATCTTACTTCAGGAAAAAAAAAAAAATCTTAAAAAAGGCATAGAGAAACAAAGTCTCCTGACTTTTAGACAACAGATAAAGAGAGAGATCCCTTTAATACCTCCTTTTCTCAGGAAGAATTCAGGGAAGAGCTTTGTTACTGACTTCTAGGCTCCTAACCGCAAAGCTGATGCAGTGTGAGGCAGACTTCATTTCTAGAGGAAGTTCTTTTTGACATGAATTTGCCTGTCTCTAATTCAACTATAAGAACTACTTTCTAAGAGGATTAAGTAAGACAACAGTGAAGTTCAGCAACAATATACCACACAGTAAATAAATTCCTTAACTGGATAGTTGGAGCACAGTTGAAAGCAGGAGTATATAAGATTCATTAGGAGTCTCTGCAATTTAAAAAAAAAAAAAAAAAAAAAACAACAACTTCTGCTTCTAGTGCTTCACCTACCTTTCCCTGAGCATCTGACTCTGGACAGAGATATTGTGAAAAGGCCTTTTCAAGAGTAAAATTAGCATGTGATATTAACTTAAATATATGTTAAACTGTAGAAAAGGGAGACTGCAGGCCGGCACTGAGGTAACCTGCAACTCTGCCTGAGGTAAGGCCTAAGCCTTAACTGAGAGTAAGAAAGTTAAAGTCTGTGTAACAGAAAAGTAAACTTTTTTGTTTTGTTTTAAAATCAGAAGCATTAGTAAGCAAAATAAAAAGTGGAGTTATGAACAGCTGCCCAGAACATGGCTCAGACCACAACTTACCACTGGGAGTGCGAGCCATGCGTCCACAAGCGCTGTCGGTGATACCAGGCCATGGAGATAAACACCACAGGTATAAAGGGGCAGAGCACAGAAACACTTCCAAAAGCACTTCCCAAGAGCAGTGCAGCTATGAAGTACATCCCCTTCCACACCACCAGGGCCACATTTCTCACAAGAACGTGTGCCCCAAGCAGCCCAAGCACTCTCCTCGCCTGGCAGCGTGCTGCTCGCAGCCCTCCTGTGGTGCTAGGCCCGAGGGCAGAGGCTCCAGTGCCACTCACGTTCCCACTGCCCAAACAGCATTAATTAGTTCATTTTATATCAATTAGATAGTTTTAACTGGTCATGAATAACAAAACAACAACAGATAAATTAATTTGAGTAAGAATGTAACTCATTTGGGAAGCTGTTTGTTATTCTCAGAAATGAGCAAACAAATAGAAAGCCTTCTAAAAGCAACACATAACTCTTGAAAAGTGTTCATACCAGCATCCAGAAACACAAAATATAAAACATGCACCTTGCTGCACCTTAAAATCATGTATTTCTACAGAAAAAAAAATAATACTCCGAATGTTCAGTTTTCTCACATTACAACACTTCACTAGTAAAAATACACAGCTCAAATGACTAAAATATATACTAAAAAAAAAAAAAGGAAAAATAAAAGTTTTTTTTTTGTTGTTGTTGTTTAGAAAAGGCTTTTTTTTTTTTTTAGAAAAGGTCTTCTTTGCATTTGGCCAGCTGAATTTACTGTTTAAAAAAAAAAAAAAAAGTAAAACTGTGAAACTATTGCACTGCTCTGAGCAGGAGGTCAGGCCTGCCACGGCCTCTTAACACCTCCATTTTGAGGAGTGGCACTTGCAGAGCTGGGCGGCTCTGCTGCTGCAGCAAGGCCTCCCCTGTGCCACAGGCTGAGGCAGGCCCCCCAGCTCCCCTGCTCCCCATCCCTCCTGCTTCCCCCTTCCACAATAACTTCTTTTACTGTGAGAGGAGTCTAATGAGAAAAGCACAAACAAACCTGAGCTCCCTAGGCTGACCAAAGGCCGTCCCCGCTCCTTCTCTTCCAAACATCCCATATTTACCAAACTCAGCAGTGCTGTGTACTGCAGTAATAAAAACTTCAGCTTCTGCACCTTCCTTCTGGCATGACCATTATTTTGTCCCTTTGATATATCATATTATTTCTGCTTACAGTGCATATGAAGTCTGTCCTACTATTGCTGTATTTTTTCCTCTTAAATGATGTGTATAAAACAAAGGACATCCCCGACGGTTATCTGGTGTTTTTGCTTTCTCAGGTATAAAAGTTTTCCAATATAACTCAAAACTCAGCTTTCCGTGAGCTGAGCCCAGCTCCACAAGTTATGAAAGCCACACTCATCTGTCATTCAACTGTACTTAGGCAGCTATGGATAATCCCGGAAACAGCCCTTTCCCATCTGCACTCCCCCTTTCCCCATCACTCCAGCAGTGTTTGACTCTCCTTTTCCACTCCTTATCGTGAGGAATTTTTGACTCCAGGTAATTACAAAACCCTTTTCATTTATTATGCTCTGCCCACAACACACCTTGGTCCTCTCAGGGAGCTGCACAGCTGTGTAATACACACTGCTTTATGGGCTTTGTTGTTTGCTCCCTGTTCTAAAGCAACGTTACCATATTCTAAAGGAAAACCACACAAACCCACTGCACACATCACCCTGAGATGCCACAGAACTCAGTCCCACGAGCCCTTTGCCATTGCCACTGACTACTCCAATCTCCACCTTGCACTTTTAAGAAGTTTCTTTTCAGGTGCCTTCCCTATGCCTCTTGCCAAAGGTTTTGCCTTGGTTCCCCTCGCTGCTTGGTCTGGGTCACTACGGAGCAAAGTGCTGCACTGGGCACAAGACGGGTCATGATGGGCCCTGCAAGGCAGCCAGCTCTGCTCCGGAGGCTTTCCAGCCCCACAAACGGCACAGCGAACACCATCCCTGCAGCACCCACACAGCCCTGGCTTTTTTCAGGCAGCACTGCCTAGCCAAGGTGATGCCAAGAACAAAGATGCAGAGCTTAGTAATTACACGGGGTGCTCAGTACCGTACTGTGTGCGGTGAAAGGGCAAAAAAAGCTGGTGCAGATTCACTTTAAAATGGCATGAGCTTTTCTGAAAACTGTTTGCAGCATGAAATGGTCTCTAAAGAGGTTTATAAAAATAAAATTTGGGGATAAAATTTTCCACTATTTATTTCAATTCAGTAAGTGATTTATTTAACCATAGGCTGAACACGAGAGTATGTCTGTCAGGCAAAATAACTGGAACAAGGTATTGGAGATTTATGATTACAACAATAAGACTTTTTTTGCAGGCAAACTGAGGGCTTTGGACAACTCTGGCTTCAGAAAGAAGCAGATCTATTTTTTTATTATTTTTTTAAGGGGAAAAAAGAAAAAGAGAGTGAAAGAAGGTCAAATCCAGCAAAGGAAAGTATCCCTGATAATACAGTGAATCCAAACAAGATGACAGAGAGCCTGGTAAACAGTCACAGTTCAGATGTCAATGTATCAGAAAAGGTGCTGGCCTCCTAAGCATGCTAGGAGAGAAATTTACCTTTAAAATTGTTGAACAACAAAAAAAGAGTGGGAAAAAAAAGTAAAAGAGGCCACCACAATGAAACATGCAGAATAACAGTGTCTTAGGGTACAGATATTAGATGCTCCCTGGGAGGAGGAGGCTGGATCAATATGAAGGGATGACTTGCTCAGTTTAACAACTGCAGCAGAGCCACAGTGACAGGAAAGAAGCCAGGTATGACAAATAAGATAGATGGAAAACTTCAAAGGTCTAGTGATTGTGGTAGTAATAGCTTTAAAATTTTCCTGAGGCTATTATTCCTGAAAAAGCAATTCAAATGTATTAGGGCTTTAAAAAAATCAGCACTCAAAAGAATACAAATGGAAGAAAACTGTAATCAATTAGTTTCTACAACAGTTGGAATTGGAGAAACAAAAAAAGCATTTAGCTCATGGTTAAAGACTGAGAACTACAATCAGCCCACAAATGTCTCCTGAGTAATCTGAAATGAGTCAAGTCATGCAAACCTTACTTAGTCACCACTCATGCTGGAAGAACCAGGAGCTGGGTTTTGTAGATGTCTCAGTGCACACATAAAGGATCATAAAACCTATGAAAATCAGTAGTGAATAAATGAGCAAATAAATAAATACCATAGAGGAGCAAAATTCTTTACAAGTATGTAGTCTGTGTATTGATGTAGCCAATGTCAGACAAAATAGTGATGTGTAGAAGTGAGATTAAACATTAAATGGCAGGCAGCTGCACTTATGGGCTGTGCTACCTCTTTCCTTCTAAGAGGTTGTGTAGAACACAGGTCTGCTCCAGCTCAATTTTCCAAGCCTGGCCCTCAGCACTTCAAGCCTCTCCTACAGAGATCCAGTCGTTTAAGGACCTCAGCAGAAAGGAGCCTTATTGAGGACCTCCTCTGTACAATTCAGCCAGCACACTCCAGTATTTCATGCTTCATCTGTTCCTAACATCTGTGCAAAGAGATTCAACTAAACCTAAAATAAGTGGAAAGCGGTGTTTCTACAGCAGCACCGATGAAACTAGAAGCCTCACAGTCATGGTAACATTGCTTTCCTCTGCAAACCCGCTCACCGTTTTTTGAGCTGCTACCAAGGACAAACAAGTCAGAGATGCCCAGAGGAAGCCAGCTCCTAAGCAAGGCCGTACTCCTGTACCTGTTGGGCTCCAGCAGCCTGCTTGAAGCTTGCTTGAGGCGCTGCAGCAGGACAGGAAGGCCTGTGGCACTGGAGACCTGGTTTCCAACGTCACCTGCTCCTCTTGGGCTGCTATTACCACCCTGTAGGGCGAAAACCATAACAGTTGCTTTCTTTTGAGCCTTTGTGTTTATCATCTATCTACCCAGCAGCGATCAGATCCTTCTGCTGTTATACAGAGCTGGGCAAAAGGAAGCCCTGACTTCAGAAGGAGGGCCCGTGGTGCTACTGCGCTAGGCCAACAAACAGCTCGGACACAAAACCGAATGATTTTCCACCTTTCAATGTCAGATGTTACTCTGAGCATTCCTAACCTGCACCAAATGATTTCTCATGCAACCAGAGTGGGACTAACCTGCAGCATTGCCACAGACCAAGAGCGCACACAGGAGCGCAGCACAGAGCATCGCCTCACACACAGGACAACCACTTCATACGCACTGACTTCTTAAGCCACGACAAGCTGCTGCACCTCGTACGCGATCCTGCAGAGGGTCTTATGGAAATAATGCTATCTGCCATCTGTCTAGGAAGGTGCAGCATAACTGAAAACATCCAGAAGACAAAAATTTGTATTTTCAAAGTTGCCACTACATTATTTCTTACGTCAGACACAAAGCGTACCCCCGCAACGCAACTGGTGCAGAATGCTGAACCAAACACATAGCTGCTTTTCGCTAGTGCTCACACAGAACTTACATCCTCTAATTGCACAAAGCTCCGTGACCAATTTTGCAGCAGGATTTTTTTCTGTTGTCACAGAGTTGTCTAGTGGCAATATTTGTCTATCTGCTATACAGCATATTTCCACATCCAAAGGCACAGTGCACACTGCCATGTCCTGGAAGGGATGTGGGATTCTTGCTCTGCAAAGCAGTCCATTGATCACAATGAAATATGACAAAATGCCAATAGCTCCTGTACTGAGACATCTCAAGGATTCACAGCCCAGTAGCTATTTAAACAGTAAATAGCTATTTAAACCTACTTCAAGTCATATTTAGAGCTGAGTCTCACCAGAGTAACAACTTTTTCAGCAATACAATGTTTTTTATAAGTAGTATGTGATGTAAATTTATGAAGGCTAAAACAGAACTATATGGATAATAACTACATATAAAAATTGGCCCTTCGACCTTGGTACAGTTATTTTACTCAGAGGAGTACTTTTCTTTATGAAGGGTTTATTTGTTCTGGCCTCAGATCTTCTAATGATGGCCTACCATAATCACAAATGGACGTGGCATTGATTTGAACAATTTCTTCTGCTCCTAAAACATGGGATTTGCTTCTAAGCATCAGTGCACAGACTCTAAGTTTTTCTACTATATGACTTTTACCACAAGGGAAGCAGAAAATGCTCTCCAACTAAGATTTCTCCTGTATCTTTTATATTTTTATAGCAACATGTTCAGTTACTAAACATCCAAGCTATCAGCTTAATATTAATTTAACCATTCACCAATTAGAGCAGATGAAAAGATATCATTAGTGAACCTGGATTCCCTCTGGTGAAAACACACAGATAGACAAAACGCTGACCCTCACTTAGGTCTCCAAGAAGCTACTCATTCCTGCCTTTATTTACCAAACTTTGTCAGCAACTCTATAGCATCCAGCTACAAACAATTAGCACCAAGGAAACTTAAACTGATCTAGATTTTTCTACCAAACATCCTTTTCTATCAATAGTTCTAACAAAATATTGCCTCTTTCTAGTAAGGGTAAATGCACAGCACTTTCAGAGTTCACCAGTAATGACTTTCACCTAGTCTAGATGAGCTGGTCTTTCAAGTGGATAAACGTAATTTCGATTACTTGCTAATTTATATCTGGGCCTCTCCTGTGAGCAGCTGGTGCTGAATTGAAGACGGTGCTCTTGTGACATGGGATTACACAGCCAGAAGGGCTAAGGAGGAACTACCTAATTAATTTCAGTTAATTTTATTAAAAGATGTACGGCTGCATGCAAACCAGCTTCCCAGCAGTAGAAAAGCTCAACAGTGTGTTGTTGAGCTACTGAATTTCCATAAGGCATCTGGACTAAAAGCCACGTTCTTGGTGCAGCAGGTCCATATTTGCGCATCTGAGCTGCATGTGTGGGCACCTTGTCCCCTCCTTGGGCACAGGGTAGGACAGCAAATACTGCTGTCTGCTCAGAAAGCTGCGGCAAAGTCACTGATTTACGATGAGCAAGAAATAACCATTGCAATGAAGCAGCTCAACGCATTAAAATTGCTGTTTTCAAATTGTTCAGTGTATTTCTTACAACAGTTCTGAAGCACCACAGAAAAGTAAAACCCTTGAAACAGGCTCAGTGTGCCCCCCGTCCTGTTCCAAGGCACAACCTTCGTGGCTGTCACCGGACTTCCCATGAGCTCAATGTGGAGCCAAACAGTTCGCTGCTACAAACAGCACCCCGCAAATAAACCTACCTGCACAAATACAGAAAAGCCACTTCGGTGAGTACATTAAAGTATCTCTACGATGTTGCTGCAGAGGGCTGTCTGAACCTCTCATTTGCCTGTGGGAATTCGGCTATAATGAGTTTCTCTCTCTCATTTCACACAGAAGATCTGCATTTAATGCAACAGTATTGCTCAGGGACTGCAGGACACCAGGGATGTGCTGGCACCACTGGGAACTGACTCTTTACGTGGACTCACTTTGCTAGTGGGTGGTCTGGAGTAAAGGCTATGCAGTACTGTAATTCCACAAAATAAAGAGGATCTGTTTTAAATACATTCAGCCTGGCTTTATCTCTGGCTTTATCTTTGACCTGTGAATTCAGAAAATGGAAGGCTAGATGCTAAGGACTTTTAAAATATACTTGTCGGTCAAATGCCAGGGCCAGCAACCCACCTGAAATTCTCCCTGTCTTTCCCTGACCTTCCCACTTGTAAACCCTAGTTGTATCGCCTGCTTTCTGGCACAGGAAATTAAATCCATGTACAAAGAGTTACCTATGCCAGAACTCGCACATACTTTTTAATGCACACTAAATGTACTATAAAAGTGTGTAAAGCTTGTAAGGAATGCAATATTTAAATACTTAGCAGGACCTCCATTGCAAATTGATACTGAAAGCTCCCTGCATTACTTCATTTCAGCATGGGACTACCAGTTCTCTTCTTACATAAAAATACCACCACAGAAAGGTCTTCCCTATCCCCTCGGAGGGTACCAAATGTAACTGTTCAGAGACACCTCACTAGTTATTTTAAATGTCACCAAATCCAAACCCCAGCGTTAATGGGGTTATTTGTTATACCCTTGTTCTGTACACGCCAAAACATTTGCTCTGTCATCAACACATCCTATTTATTCTGCTCTCAATTAACTAAGTTCTGAAATCACAGATGGCTGAAGTAAGTTTAGTCTACAAAGCAAGCATTGCAGAAGAAAAACTATGGCAATGAACAAAGTCTTTAAGAAGTCACGCCTAGAGGAGATCAATAACATCTAATTTTTGTAAAGAACGCATTAAATTCTTTTTACCTGTTGCATTCATGCGCATTCAGATATTCGCTGCAGTCTCAGTTCATTCAGATAGATTGAAAGCATAAAACTAATATTTGAATTTACTTAGCCAAGGCAGATTAATTTTTTTAACCAAGTTAAGATACATAATTTTCAACAATTATTTCTTCAGCAGAGTACAACAAACAGGGAGGTTTCAATACCCAGCATAAAGTTAAATTTAAACTAGTAAACTAGTATAATTTAAATGTAAATCCCTGCTATTTTTGTAAAAAGTAGATTATTTCTAAACAGTTTAAATTTCTAAATAAGAGGCTAACAAAATAGAAATTTGGCCTGAAGTTATTTATCTAAACATTAATTCAGTTTTTACCCTAGTAGAACTACACTGGTTTAGACTCTAATTGAAGGTTAAAAATTCAGATCATACTACAGCAATTTTCTCATGTAAGAAATGAGACCGCCAAATGAAAACTAAGCTCACAAACTGGCACACACGTATTTCACAGAATCACAGAATGGTTTGGGTTGGAAGAGACCTTAAAGATTATCTAATCCAAACTAACCAACTAATTCCATCTGATTTCTGGAACCATACATTTCCATTGCATGGGACAGACATCTCGTGGTATTTGGAAGAAATAACTATGTAGACCTGCCTTAGAAATACCTAGAATTAAATTATTTTCCACCTCTATAAGTCATAAAACTTTTTACAAGCATATCACACAGAATATGCTACCAGGTTAAGAAAACCTTTCTGAGGAAGAAAAACAGCACAGAAATTTCTGGGAATGCTGAGGCTTCCTCCCATTCTCCAGCCTTAAATTTTCCGCTTTCATTAAGATTTAGTTAACCAAAACCACGCTGCTTAGTAAATTGACTAAAGAAACCCTATACACTACAGCAGTAGATATAGGACTCCTTTCCCCCCAGCTCATTTTATAGGACTCTAGAATGCTTAGCAGAGGCCAGTATTACACTTCCCTGCAGACAGGAAGATGTCTGCATTAAAGAAGGATTAAAGAAGGAGCAGACAATCTGACTTCTCTGAGGAGAAATTAAATTCATCTAATATATTGCCTAATTTGGGGGGGGCACCAGAGGGAAGAACTAGGAACAACAGAAATATGTTGCTGTACCTGAAACCTACCAGTCATGCTCAGCCACTAAAAAATATAAATAAATAAACAAACAAACACAACAACAACAAAAAAACATCAGTAACAGTTGATTGCTGAAACTATATCCCAACATCTTGAAAATGTTCTCAGGAAGGGTGATAAGGTTACAGCTCAGCATTTCTGCTCTCTTCCCTCAATTAAGATTTTTCATTTCCCCAAAATGGGTTTTACATAAATTCAAAGCAAGGATTTGTTACTGAGCTGCAGTCGGTATTTATAACCTCACACAGAACAGGCTGCATGGCTCCTGTCTTATTGTTGTTTTAAGCCTATTGTAATCTACAAAATATGATCAGTTATTGTGGCGGCTCTGAGTATTTAAAGCAAAATCCATTTTTCTTTGTCAAACGCTTTATGTGATACAAGGAGATGTTAGACACACAGACTGAGTCATTTTCTCATTAGCTCAGCCAAGCATATACGTCTTTCCCCATCCTCTCCTTGAATTTATGTTATGAACAGATACATATTTTGAAGCAAATCACTTTCTCTGCATGCTAAAAACAAAAAGAAGCTGGAGACTGAGAAGGGGAGAAAAGGAGCAGCTGTAAGTAATCTGAATCGTGGGATGTATTTAAAGGGAAGAACGTGCATTTCAGTCGGGAGATAAGTCGTACTGAGCTTATCGAAAAGCACTCCTTGGATGCCGCTGTTTGCGTGCAGCTTGAAGATAAAGGAACAATGCTTCTTTCTTCTTCTCGCTAATCCTTCAAATGGGCAGCTTTAAAATATCCCATAAATTAAGTATGGACTTATGATCAGAAATCAGGTACATTTACCTTTTGCAGTTAATTGCATTCAGAAATGAGGATCTTGCAGTGCTTTCTAAAGACAAGCAGGCACAGTTCTGGTGCTAGCCCTGCAGTCCTGCTCCCTGGGTTTGTCACTGGGATTACTGCACCCAGCACAGCTTTGCAAAACTTTATCGTTGGGGTTCTGCTGCATTTAATTTTTTGAAATGACATGGAATATAGTTTTAATTTAATAAACTGGTAAAAAAAAAAAAAAAAAAGATTGATGAATTAAATCAGGAGTGAAATCTGGAACATTCAGAGATAGGAAGCGGATCTGTCTCAGAAAACAAAAGACCAAAATGCCAATTCACAGACCTCCACACTACTCAGCCCTCAAATAACACTTAAATACAGGACTAGTCCCACTGAAGCCACAAGACAGATCAAGCTTGGCTGATTAGGACCATATGCTCTAAGAAAAAATGATTTATGTAAAAAAGAGCTCACTCCTTTGAGCACAGCAAGTTTGGGATGAGGCCATAAGTTCAGATTTTTTCCTCCACCCAGCCAGTGGCCTTGTTTTGACTTTGAAAAAAGCAGCACAGATATCTCAATTTTGGACTGTATTCCCCTGTAATACACCCCCATGAGCACTGCACAGGCCCAGCTACAACCAGAGAAGCTGAAGAACAAACCCAGACCTTGCCTGCCAAACTGAACAAGGGTTTGGCTGCATCTTGACCAAGCCCAAGCTGAACAAGCACAACACAAACCACTTTTGGGATGGGTGGTGGTCTGCCTCTGCAGAACATGTAAAACTTTCATGCATTGTATTTATTAGTCCTTGTGTTCCAAAAGAAATATTCCCATGCAAAAATAATGCAATAGTCAATTCTGACATATTTCACGTTGTATTTTAGAGGAACAATAGCTCATTATTTTTGAACACATCAGAAGCAATACAGATTTAAAAACACAAAGTGTGCGAGCAACAAACTCTAATGCCTTCTTGAGCTGCTTTGTAATATTTTCGCTGGAGATCTGCCAAATTCTTTGTCTGAAATTCAGCTAGAGTTTGATGATCACAAGAAGAATGGCTATTTTTGTAGTCAACACGCTTATTATCAGGAATAAAAAGACAAACTACTAAGTGAGTGGCTCTGTTGTTCTAAAGGTAGTATTTAAACAATTGAATAGCTTGGAAGTGAATAGGAAGCAACCAGAAAAATTCAGGTTGCTTTAAAAGAAGTCTTTACAAAGTTCCAGTTTTCAATTATTTCATTTGATTGACTGCACTTTATGGGTTTGGACCTCTAGTGCCCAGCTGCATCCTCTACAGAGTCCTGGAAAAAGGATCTTTTTTTGTTTAAAGTCATAAAAGCCATAAGATCACTTTTCAGGCATAAACACTGCTTTCTGGCTGCTTATCAGTGATATCAGGTTAGTCGTGCCCAGCATGGCACTTCCCGTTACTGTTATTTTATTAATTCCATTGTATTCTGAAAGTGGGATCCTCTAACCTCAAGGTTCAAAGGAGGAACAGCCTGTGGGTTTCATGCAAATCTTTCCATGAAATCAACAAAATTAAAATCTCATGTTTCTATCCCCATCTCCTTCTCTAAGTCTGTCCCCCCCCCCCATCGGTAATCACCACTCACAATGGCACATGGTTCAGAAAAATCTTCGAAGAGCAGCTAGAGAGCAAGTGAAGAGGTACAGAAAGCAAACAAGCTCTCTCAAGCAGCAGCTGTTGCAGGAGCACAGCCTGAGTGACTGACAGCAGCCGCAAGTCATCTTTAACTTATCCACCAAGATTTACATTTTCCCTGTGGCTAACTTTTTGAAAGGAGGAGAAAGCATGTAAAAGCTGATCATATCTCATCTTTATCTGCTCATGTCTCACCCTTCTTTCCTTTAAAACTGAACCAACTCATCTTTGACATGCACAGGCTCTTTTCAACAGCCACAGACTGCTTAGACATACACTGGATTACATGCTCTACCTGGCCACTTCATGCAGAAATTCCCAATACAGATGTATTATGGTCAGAGGTCACTCTGTTTTGCATCCCATTGCCTTTAGGCACCCCACAGTCTGTCCCAGACCTTAATGGTTTGCAAACTGGACGTGAATTGGAGCCATAATCACAAGCGTGTTCCTGTCAGGAGGTCTGTAAGCTGCAAGTGCGTCGATGAGTTCTGGTTCTGACTTGATGACCTGATCTGCCTGTGCATTCCCCGTGGGATTTTCCCCTCGCTTAGTACATGCACCATTATCTCTTGCCTGGAGCACTGCTCCTAAGCTCTTGCCTTTTTTAGTGCCTCTGCTTTATGTCATGAAAACCCTACCTTAAGAAACAAAATTAATCAGGCCTGTGATTCCAGACAGGTAAACTTCTAGCAGCATAGAAAGGAAACAAATCATTATATTTACACTAGGATAAGGTATTATGGGATGTACTTATGAAATCAAATTGACAGATGCTACAATCAGTATTGATAGCAATGAAAGAGGAAAAAAAATGAAAAAGCAAGAACCAAAAACCACCGGGAGATCTAGCTTCAAACGCTCCAAGATCCCTAGATGATGGATATGACTTAGGACAATTGTCAGACAACCAAGTGTTTCGGGAATAGCATTTAAGTGGCAAAATAAATGGAGCCTCAGCCAAATTTAAAGTTCTCTGGAGAAACAAAGCTAGTAACAAACTGCACATCACCAACTATATCCCAGATAAAGCAGTAACATAACCGCTATAGATACTGCTACGCAACTATAAAATGCTCTTTAGTAAACTGTCATCAAAATCAAGTCCTACTAACTTTACTCTATCCGGTTTATTAAATAGGAGTACCTTAAGAAAGACAATATTCTGTTAAGAATTCATTAAAACATCAATGTATAATCAGGTTATGCAAAGCTATATGTCAGCCAGCTGAGTCATCCCAGCAAATGCTCCGATCGTCAGAGCCAACCCAAAGCAGGAGGCTGGAGGCAGCAGGATGGTACATTAACTCACGCTTAATGTGCAACGTCAGCACTAAGATGGGGAAAACATGCATATAAGCTCATGGTTTGGTTTTCCACATCCAGCACGAAACAAAGGAAAAAAAAATAAAAGCAAATAAATAAATCAAACTTTTAGCTGTGGCTATGTAAATCCAAATGTAAAAGGCCAAAGTTGCTCTGTTCTGAGCATCGGCAGCATAGATCTTACACACCTCTCCACTAATGCCGTGACACAGGACAGTCTCCTCAGCATGACTGCACATTCATTTTATGCACATTAATTGCTTATCCAACCAGACGGCTTCTAAATCAAAACTGTAATTGTTAATTTTAAATTACAGCCAAAGGGGAAAACCTCCTTGTTTATAATTCCCTCTAATACAACATAACTCCTCAGCAACTCAGCCAGAGTGAACTTTAGGGGCACATACTTGTTTCTGCTGATCTCCTGCTCCAGTAATCCTGTAGATACGCTGATGCAAGCTATCCCAGCAGCAAAAGGAAAAAAACTCTGTCTGGGACACAATTGCTGTAGACATTCCTCACTTTACAGCACAAAACTTCCAGGATTTTTTCATTACTAGAGAAGCAACATCATCTATCAGCTACAAACATTGTGAACCATCACTTGAAGCTGTTCTGTAATCAAGATTTTGTACAAAGCTCGCACTGCCTAGAAGGAATGGAAGGTCTGGGGATCCAGCATGGCCTTAGGGCTCAGCTCGCTTGATTTTTGGCACTCGCTCACTGCCCATCACAGCCTCTCAACCAGATTTGACAGCTGTACATATAACAGCACTGCAAAAAAAGACAAACCTGGCCTGCTTCTTGCACTTGAGCTCGTCCTTCTTGAGGGAGAAACAGCTCCTCCATCCATACACCATCAATCCCCTTCCCTTCAACCCTCATTAAACCCTACACCCCTACCCTATACCTGGGCAGAGCTGTTTGCCTCAGGGTATTGACCCCTTCAAAAACAGCTGCTTAAGTGTCCAGCACTTCCCAGGGTACTGATGATTTATTAAATACTAATTATAATTCGTTGACATTTCTATTTGAGAGAAATAACAATAACACCTGTAGCTTTGACAAGGTTTCTTATATAGGTATAGAGGCTCACTCTTATTCAGTAATAGGCTTGGTCCTGCCTTTGTCTTTACATTTTCCATCAGGATGGAAAGCCAACTGCTTCCTTCCTCTCTTCTGGGTTTTAACCTCAGCATCTTGAAAGATTGACAGATACCTTCGGATGCCTGGGTATTTATGATATGGATACTTCAAACACACGATATTTCAAATTTGCTAGAGAGAACGTCTCAGGTGCTAAGCCCCCTTCCTGCTGCTTTGCCCTTTGTTTATTGAATGTTCCTTTCCCTGCTGTTCCCACTCCTGCTTCTGTCTGGGTCAGGTCAAATTTCTTCCTGCTACTGATGATTTTAGAACTCGCCCATTATTAATGCCACAAATCAATCTGTCCAGAAGTTCACCCTCTAGGATTTTTCCAGATAACCGCCTGGGATTTGGGGAAGGAGAGGATCAGTTTCCTGCCAGCTCAGGTCACCGAAACAGCTCTGCATACCACCAGGTGGAGGTGGCCCCAGGGAGCAGACAGGACACCGAGCGCTGCCTCTCAGCTTCACTGCATCCTGCCTTGGCTCCGGGCCTTGCACATGATGCTGGAGTCAAGCCCTGTCTGGGATGCACGCAGATCTCTCGAGACCTTTTCAAGTGACCTCAACTTCCACCCTCATTTCCAAAGTTACTAGGAACTTCTTGGGAATAGGTTGCATTGTCACGGTCACTCCAGAAAAAATGTGTCTTTCCGTCCGGCACAGCTCCTAGCATTCCTTTCCTGCATTAGATATACCAGCTTTCTCTTATATGTAGACCAACACAATACATGTATGTACTATACCAGCTATATGACAGAGCCACTCAGCTCAGAAGTTTGCAGGCACAACCAGCTGCAGCAACCGGGTGGGCTTGGTGCTCCAGCCCAGCACCCCATGATCAGCCCCATTCAAACCCCTGTGCATGCTTTACCACAGGTCCTGCACCTCAAGGCCTTCCACATACAGCTGCAACTCCCCTACAAATATTCCTTAAATGAGAATATTCCTCCCAAGGGAGCACTACACAGAGCAGCAGCAGAGCTGCACCACCTAGGAAGCCTGAGCTCGCTGCAGGCACTGCCCAGGCGCTGTCCCCTAACTCCTCACTCCTCAGCCCTCCTCACTGGAGGGCCAAGCTTACTGTAAATATTTGGTTATTCATCCAGCCTGATGAAATGCCCGTGTGCCTTGCTGATTCACGGAGAGCAGCATGGTTTGCTGGTGTATTTTCCTTCTCTGCAGATTATGATTGTGGTTGCTGGAGCGATGATTACCTCCCAGGACGTCATCGTTATTCAGAGCCTGCTATGACAGAGACACTCGTTTAATTATCCAAAGGGCATTTAGGAAAATGTTTTTGTTACACACATAAATCCTAATGAAAGAGCAGCTACACCGTGGGTATCCTTATACCAATTCAGTATGATTGCTGAGGTGATTGCAACATTCCCCCACCATGTTTACCAAATTACAGGTAAGAGAACAAAAATCAGAATTCTCTTTACATCCCTTCCCTCCATCATGTAAGCAGATGTCATTTTCATTACCCTGTAAATCTGAAGTCTCCGCCCTTATTCTTGCTGTCAGAAGACTCATTCCAGATCCTCCACCTAAACAGTTCAGCAGTAGCCCAGGAAAAAAAAATAAATAACAGTAATCTCAAAGCACTTTGGACTCACAGAGTAAAAAAACTTCAACTGCACAATAGCTACTACAAATCATAGAGCACTAAGTGAGAAGACAATGTATTAGACATCTGCGAGAATGTCTTGGCTATTAGGAAATCAAACAATATCATAATTTCTTCTTGAATGTTCATTTTGAAGAAAAGTGAACTGGGCCAAATAGTTTCAAGGGGCTTATTTTCCTTTCCATTGATAAAACTGCAAATGAATCGGACAATAAAATAACGACGAAGTGTAAAAATAATCTAAATCCCCCACATGAAGAGACCTCACTGTACTCAGGAAGTTCCTTCCCTGCTGCAGGCAGGCCTAAATTTTTGCAGTTGAATCCCTGCTTCAGAATTAAAAAAACAACAGCAGCTTTTTTCTAGGTGATTTCCAACACTGCCTAGCCCTGGCGGTGCTGAGTTGCTGGGGAAGGACCTGTTACCAGACCGCTGCACCTGGCATCGCGCCTGCTTGGACCCTTCACCCTGCTCGCTTGCTGCTGGCAGGTTGGCTTCAGTTTTATTTATTCATAGGTACCTGTGTGCATGTGTATGTATATATCGACATATCACAAACATACTCTGTTGTTCTTGATTTTAATTATTTAGGTGAAATTCTTAGAGACCTGTAGAGGAGTTACTTTTCTTCAGAACAGAAACACCGATGGGACCGTGGCACTGCAGGCCCAGAATATTGTGTCTGACTGCTCAACATACTCAGCAAGACTTGAGTGACTCAAACAAGGACAGGGCTGCAGAAAAATAAAAGTTTTTATTAATTATTTACTAGTCTCCAGGGTTTCTGTGCCATACAGAGTTAGCATAACTTTCTGAGTAAATTATTCAGATGCTCACAGTTCATCCCAAGCACAGCACAGCTCAAAAGAGATGACAAACCTGCAACGCGTGGCACGCACCCACCAAACCCCCTCCCTGCATTGCAGCCCGTGATCTTTCACCAGGTTTCTACCCAGACATGCAGCCCTTAGCTTCAGGCAATGTGAATCAGCAGAGTCCAGTTATAAATACTACAGAAATGTCACGAATGCCCCAGATTCCTCCCTGCACATGAGTACAACAGGCAGTTTCCACGGGGCTGCACAGGCAGCCAGGTTTTCCCAGCTGGAGGGGAGGGAAGTCCTCCCTCACCAAGCACATCTCACCATCACCTCGGGCACTGAGGCTGTGGCTTTCACATCCTCTGCCCAACTCCTGCTGTCCACGCTTAATGCTGTAGCTCTGAAGAGTCCTAGCAAACGTATAAAAGGCCAGTTTGAAATCCTGCTGATCTTATGGATTAGGCACTGTTGTAAAGCCATGAACCCCAGGAGCCAACCATATATTTGGATGCCTGAAGACTGCTAGAGAGATAATGGCCTGACAGCCTGTGTCACTGAGCACAGCACCTTGATCCAGCGCCTGCAGAAATCAGGCCACTGACGACATTTAGGTAGGCACAGTCCCCAGGCAGCGCTAGGATTTGGTTCTCAGTACAAACTGCTCCTCTGCAAAGGGATAAGAGCATCCTGCTTGAAGTAAATAGCACAGTGTGCATCACAGGGAGAAGTCTCTGCCTTGGTCTCCTGAGATTGGAGATACACAAAAATGTGCCTCTGGGCTGGGGTCTACGGCATGCCTGGGGAGCCCCCATGCTTTAGGCACTGAACTCTCATCCGATGCTATGACAATCTCCTCACTCGCCCTTCTCTGTGCCTCCAGCTACGTGACACAAGGGGAACAGCCACCGGACCAAGCGGCAGCCCATCTCCATCGGCAACGCAGATAACATCGATAACAAGAGGCAGAGACAAACACCCCCCAAAAATTTCCTAATGGGTTATAAATGACAGAACGAACATTCTTTGCTATGTAATTAATGGAAATTCACCATTTTTTAAGCTTCCCGAGGGAAATTTTCCATGTCAAATCAATTTGCAGATAGGACCAGAGAGGCAGAAAATCACAGCTGCTTCAGCACGTTTCCTCCTCAGCCCGCGGCTGGGGTTCCGGCTGCCAGCACTTCCTCGGCCACTTTGATCTTTGGTGACAGTGTTAACTCTATTCGGTCCTCGGTGCTGCATTGATTTTAAACAGCCTTTCGAGACACCCTCACTAATTATTTCACTCGAAGTTTAATTAAATCTCGTCACACAGGAATACGCTGCTTCTTGGGTTGGTGCTAAACATTACGAAGCGTGTAACGGGAGAAAAAGGAGGGTGGGCAATTACAGCTGGACAGACGCACACAAAGAAAAAGCAGAAAGCTATTTCTAAATATGAATTTAAGCGCAAGTGTCTGTGAACCCTCTCCACTTTGTGCACATAAGTAGCAGACTTCTTGCCTTTTTAAGGACAAAAAGGACTTCTGAAAAAAAATCCTCATTTGCTCTGTTTTCCATCTAGGTATTTCTATATTACGCTTTTCCACTCCCAGATCTCCTCCTATTTTTACGCCACCCAGGCAACTTTATAATTTACAAATTTCCTGGGTTTCCTATTAGATCAGGGGAGGGATTCTTAACTTTTAGTTACTTATGGGTAGTTACCTTATCCAGACAACTGCTCTGCTTATGCTTGTTAACACTCACCAGTAAAGGAGAGGTTCCAAGTTTTTCCTTTCTAATGAAGTTCTTGTGCCCACAGTTCCTGCCTGTTGATCTGTAACTGCCTTTTATTTTTCAAGCGGAATCACACAGATAAAGCATATTAGATTATAGCAGAGATATAATTTATTCCTCAACAAGAAACACATGCCCAGAAATGGGACCTGTCTTTTTTTTAATTATTAGAAATTTCACCATCTTTCCACATTTCTTCTGACTCTTAGTTTCCCCCTAGAGCAAAAATTACCACAGGTAATTCACCCAGCGTTAATACCCATTGCCACATGTACATACATATTTCACACTGAGCCAGCAGCTCGTTAGTATGTTCCACTTGGAAAACAGAGCAAAAAAGGAAACAAAGCTATATCCCTTAGCTTAAACACAAACTTCTTGCTGGCCAATGCATTTCCATATTACTAGTATGATAATGACACTCATACATAAATACCACAGTTTAGGACACATTAATATTTCTTTTTTGAAAAAAAAAAAAAAAAAAAGATAATCAGACTTTAAATGAGCTTTAAGAGCTGAAGAAACTGTTTGGAAGGGTAAATCAACCAAAGCAAGACAGCAGAAAGTAAAATTAAAGCTTAATGATAGCTGAAATAAAGTAGCAAAATATATTCATTTCCTAATCTAAATTTTAATACATAAGCTGCATAAGACATTGCACGATTAAGGATCCATACAGGCGGAATAAAATCCTCAAGTGTTTTGTATGGCAAGCTTAAAAGGTCAAAGTGGCCTCAAACAAAGGAAACCAAATACTGCTGTTTGGAAGGAGAGAGGAACAGCAGCAGCAGAAACCGGCAATGAGACAAGCTGAACAGAAAAGCCAGGCCTTCGTCTCCGCTCTAATAAACATGTTAAGGGAAATAAAGGACCTGAACAAGGTGCTACTTCTTATTCTTGTTAATATTCCAGGTATATGAGTGAGAGATTAAAGAAACAGAGTTGTTTTCTAGCCCTTGAAGAAATGACCTTGGTCATACAGGCAAATTGCTCCTGGTAAGTCTCTGAGAACAAACATTCCTGCTTGGAAATTAAGAATAAAGCCTGTGTCATTGACGTTCCTTTCACGCCATTCTCAGGTCTAGCAGAAGCACCCCAGGTCAGAATTGTATTTCTTTTTCAAAAAGAAAAGAGAAACCAGCACCTCCTCATCTTACGTCTGAAGTATTCTAATAAATGTGATAGAACTTTTATCCTCTATACAGTATTTTCAAAGATGTGGGGGACCTTTAAATCCCCCACAGTGAGAGTTTAACCATGAAGTTTCACAGATCCAAATAATTCCCATCCTAACTAAGCAGCACAATATTTTTCCATCTGCATATTAACTTTGTTTTACTGCTGCTTAGTTCTTACCTTGTGTTATTACAGTCCCTTCCCTAAAATAAATGTCACAGACCCTCTGGAACTCTTCATCCCCAAAGCAGCACCTCTGCTTTTCTCGCTGCACGCGATACAGCTCTCAACAAGGGGTCTGCTCTGGCTGAACACAGCCGCTCAGCCTTCAGGGCAGCCGATCTCATCTGATCATTCCCACCATTTCCATATCAGAATATGAATTTCTATCGATTTATTCTGAAGCAAAGATTCAGACCACACAGCTCTCATATCGTGTGTTTACTTCTCCTATAGATTGTTTTCAAATACTTAATCCTTAAAGGTGGCGAGGGGCTGCTCCTACAGACCCTGGCCGCCAGCCCAATTCCAGCACTGACACGAGGACAAGCTGGCTGCCACAGCAATATAACCTGGATGTTATCTTGGAGCTATTGCAGTAATTATTGGGGTTATGGATGTCAGGGGACCTCAGATGGATCACCTGACACACTGAATTTACTGGTGTGTTCAGCACAACAACCATCTGGGACTGCACAGTTTCATGCTGGGGAATTTATCTCAAACCTTTTATTCTGCGTGTTTTTGGATCTTACCGGGAGGTGCCCGGGTAAGCGGGCTGCTGGGCCTGCTGTCTGCTGTGTCTGGTGGCCAAGCTGCAGGAAGGGGAAGCCCAGACGGCTGCGGGGAGTCCCAGAGGGCAGATAAGGGATGGCAAAAGATAGAAAAAGAGGCATCTGTGCAAGTTCCCTCTTCCAACGTTAGTTCAACCAAGCCCTCGTAGCAAGGGCAGCATCGAGCCCAGTGCTGTGAAGAAACAGGGGTGAGAAACGGGATCTGCAGTCACAGGTGTTACAGAGGTGTAGTCATAGGTAAGAACGCACAGCCCTTGCCATCAGGGATGCTGCAGGAGAGAGCCTCTGGCTGAGGGTTAAGGGGACAGATAACAAAGCAGACGTTGTTGTGGGTGTCTGCTCTTCAGCACCCACTGGAATGAGCTGTTCCATAGGCATTTATAAGGAAGGCAGTGGATGTAATCTTTCTGGATTTTAGGGAGGCCTCTGAGTCCCTCGCAGCACCCTTCTGGGGTCCACTTGAGATGGACACGTTCACATAACGTTGGGTGATGAACTGGCTCAGCAGCAGAGCTCAAGGGTCGCAGTGAGTGGGGTACATCTGTCTGATGGACGGTCACCAGGGCTATTCTCCTGGGCTCAGTCCTAGGGCCAGTTCTGTTCAACAATCTTATCAATGACCTGGATAGAAGAGTTCAATCCATCATAAAAAAAATTGCTGATGATACTAAACTCTAAGGTGCTGCTGACCTGGAGGGACGAGAGGTCTTGCAGAGGGATCCAGATACTCTGGGGAACCAATACAGAAAGGAACAGCACAGAACTGGACACCAGGAAAAATTTGTTTCCTGTGAGGATGGTCAAACATTGGAACAATCTTCCCAGCAAGGTGGTTGATGCCCCAAGCCTGTCAATACCCACGAGGCATTTGGATAACGCCCTCAGTAATATGCTTTAACATTTGGCCAACTTTTAACACGATCAGGCAGTTGGACTCGATGCTCTTTGTAGATTCCTTCCAGCTGAACCTATCCATTCTATCCCAAGTTTTCAAATTTTCTTTTTTATGGTGGTAGAAACAAAAACCTGCCTTCCTGGTTAATTGAGATGGGTACTTACATGAAACAACAGTTTTCAATTTTGTCATGGACCGCCAATGTGACTTCAAGCAAGTCATTTAACGTGTCGGCATTTTACAGAAATGGCCATCACTATCTATGTTTTATTTACACTGTCAGCCCCTGAGGTATGCAGCCCCTTACTACATGTTCCTGGCATAACACACCCGTACTTTCAAGAGAGGGTACCGTGATAAAAAGTGTAGGTTACTATTTATTAGAAACAGTCAAAAAAAAAAAAAAAAAAAAAAAAACACACACACAAAAAAAACCTGCTGAGAAGGAACAAAACTAAGAAAAGAAAATTGTTTTTTCTTTTAACATTGTTCAACCAGAATAACTTTTCTGTTACCTTGTGTAAATACATATATATTTGCAGACCGCCTCTCTCTTTCACCCCTCATCACAAAAGCTTAGCAAAGTTGTAGATTACAATATGCTTCAAGGTTTCTTGTGTTCTTAATGGAGATTTCCTAGAATACTACTATAAATATTTAATAGCTGGAAACCAGCAAACATATTACAAGGCCAAAACCTATAGTCCATCTATCATACAAAAAAAAGAAATCACCCCTGCACTCATGCATGTGATTAACTTCTGGGAAATGTTCAAAGAACATTGCTTATACAGTAGTTTAAGATCATCACTTTGAATCAACACAACGTTGTACTTCTATTTTCTGCAGTACAGAAAGCTCTTTAGAGTAATCATTACCACAAATAAAAAACTGTTTTCAGCATCTGTTCACATCTGCAGAGTACGTGTGATATGCAGAGAGATTTAGATGTAAAACCTAGCAAACAACACACTAAATAACCTCTATTTTTCAAATGGTTTCACTACAGAAGGAACCTCTGCTATTCTAAACTGCCTGTCCACCCATTCTCCACAAGCAATTTCTTTATGGAAAACTAACATAAATTTGAAGAAGGCACATTAAAAAAAAAAAATAATAATTAGAAAATCCTAAGAAATTTGAAAGTTTCCCTAAAAAGCTTCTAAACTACCTCAGCCCGTCAGTGCTCTGGTCTAGTTTGCAGCTTATACACACGGAATATTTTTTCGTGACTAAATGAAATAGCCATTTGTCACAACGAAGGAACTGAATGGGAAGTTGGTATTTCAGAAGCAGTACTCCTGGGCAGCACGTTCTCCCCCACCTGCTACCCTCCTGCTATTTCAACCATATTTGAGAGTAGAGGATGTTAGAAAACAATAACAAAAGGTGAGACTTGTACAGCATTTTAGATATTTATGTGGTTTTATTTATTAAGATCCAGGTGCTGAAGTCACGGTGCATCCCCTTTGCTATCGAACAGTTACAACCCTACACCCTGAGAGCTGAGGCTGGCAGCAGCACAGCACTCACTTTCCTCCAGTTAACTGAGGATGACAGCCTAGCTAAACTGAAGGAACAAAACCTTACAGACAAGAGGTACTTCTTTGCCTCCTAGCCCCCCTACCACAACAGCTCTTGCAGAAATGCCATAGGAGCAGGCAGCATCACCCCTTTGCAGCTCTGTTCCCACCTCCCCGCATGGCCAGAGCCACCCTGCAACCTCATCTCACTTGGTACTTCTGTGTAACAACAGTTTTCCCCAAAGTGCTGCTTTTTCTCTCTCAACAGCCTGAAAAGCTTTGTAGCTTACACAATGACGAGCGTTTGAGTGTCAGCACAGCCCTGTGGCAGTGGTATTTGCACCTAACTGCATTTCTCAACAGAGCTGAAAGGCACTTTGATACTGCTGGAGGTCTGGGTCAACGGGAGAAGTCTGGGATAATTAGCACAGAAGGTACCTGGCCCAATTATTCGAAATGAAAGGAGTGCAGACGAGAAGGAAAAATACACAATTTATGTGCAAACCTGTGTATTCAGACAGTGCTCCTGCTCTGGGTCTGAAATGTGCTATCATTTGTTTCTAACTTCTCAAACACTGGCATTTGTTCACTTAAAAAATAAAAAATAAAAAGGAACAGTAATGGGAAGATAAATGTACTCTGAAGTATATCAAATCAGATTACAAATGGGAAAAAATAAAACCATCTGCAGAGTTCTATTACAGAGAGTGATTATTAGCAGATATATGGGCACTTAGGAAAGTCCTTCACGTCGATCAGAGGGGTAAACAACACAGATCTCTGCAGAAATAATGCCAGGAGGGATTTTCCTCTAAGCTTCTCCAGGAACAGCAGGCACTGACCCTTCACGAACTATTTGTTTGGGTTCACACATAGTGAGAAACAGAAATCCTAGCGACATAATTTCTGATCTCACTGCTAAACAGCTCAAGACATGCAGAAGGACGCTGGGCAATTTGTTCCGCTGAGCAGTAAACAACCCCTACACGCAGCAGGAACATGTGCAAGCAAACTACACCTGCATGTTCCTCTCCAAACTGCCAAAGGCTGTTAGAACAACCGCATCTCATTTTGGGGAGGAAGAAACAAAGAAACACGAGAATATTGCATCATTTGCCAAAGCAAGTTGCTGAAGCTCCACATAAAGGGAAATACCATCTGATGTACCATCAATAACTAAAATTAAACTCACATTAAACGTGACAACAACAAAGCAGGCAGCCAAGCCTCTGTTTGGTCTTTGCAGCTATGTTTAAGGTTTAAGCTTGTTCAGGTATTACCCCCCGTGGTGATGGCTATGGTATTGCTACCAGAGCCTGAGGGCTCGCCCTGCGTGCCACTGTTAGGCCAGGCTGGAACCAGAGCCCTCCTGCACATTTTTCAGCCTCTCCAGAGCTGCAGCAACAAACCACTTGCTCTTGGAGCATCGTTCTGACTGTGAGACCTCGCTGATCTATATCTAAGGCAACACAATACCACAACAGAAATAAAGTGCTGGAAAAACGCACTAAAAGCTGAAATCTGCTCCCTGGCAATAAACTCTCTCACCTCAGGCAACCTTCAACCCAGCAAAGAGCTCTTTGCTGCTCCCCTGGCATCATCCAGCCCCACAGCATCCCCAGCCTGCTGCCTGGCTCGCTGGGGAGCTGCACAGGCCCCATGGCCTGGAAAAAAACATCAGAAAATTCATCTTGTTACATGGTATTGACTTCCATTCAGCACAAGATGGGGAAACGATACAAAAGCTACAGAGCAGAAATGAAAAACAAAACCCCAGCAACCTTGAGTAGATGACACTGAATTGCTCTGGTGAGGAAAACTGCAGGTGCCAAAGGTGCAACAATTCAAAACAGAGCTTTCAAGTCACTCAGAATAACTTGCATTTCTGGGAGATATTTATATAGACCTGGGACAAGCTGTGTTTGGCACTTGTCCTCCTTGGTGAGCCTTGGCATTCGCAGTAAGTACAGAGCCTGAGGCTGCAGGAGAGAACTGCGGGTGTCCATGGGCACAACGCCTCCTCCCTTCAAGCAGCACTCGTGCAGCTGCTGCATCCTGGGCACCCATGGGAGCACACCTGAGCTGGTGCTCTGACATCAGGTATCGTAGTTCTCTCAGACACAAAACTCTCTCTTTCATTTCTGTGCTTTGGGAACAGCTAAACAAGTGTCTGTGGGGAGCTCGGCATGCTCACAGGGAGGGAGCTGAACTGCAAGACCAGGAAGAAGAGCCAGCTAAGAGCCACATTGCTCAGGTCCCTACCAACTATTTTCAGCCTCAGTCTCTCCACTTCCTTAGCATGGTGTTGCTGATGGCTGAGGAGCTCCCATTTGCCAGTGTGTGGGGTCATTCACACAGGACACATGTTACTGCTGCTATCACAGCTTTTCTTGGGATTCTCTAGCACAACCCCCTGGGTCCTGCGCCAACGCTGCTGGACATCATTTGAAATCCACCTGCCACAGTCAAATGCTCATCCATTGATCCCTTTCTTAAATAACCTACAGGACAACAAGCAGATTGGGCATACCCCAAGGTAATAATCCCATCCCAGCTGACTTTTGAAGAGGAGCTGGATTCAATTTATAAAGCCAGAATTCTCCAAATGTCCCTGAAGATGTCTGCTGGCCTCTTGAGGGAGGTCTTTACTAGAGCTTTACTAGACCCTTTCCTTGCCCTAAGCCTTCGTTCTGCAGACTTCCCTATTAAATAACTGAAGAAATGCAGTCACTTCAACATGCTTTCTTGGCTCTGTGTTTTAAGTGTTTTTCAATCATTCATCTTCCTGCTTAACAACATCTAAGGGAATTTTCAGTCTACAGTCTCCCTTTCAAAGTAATTCTTTAGGCAAAAATCTGCTAATTATCCCATGATCACAAATGATTTCATAATATTAGCAAGGGAACACACAGACAAGGGCAATTTTTCTTATTCATAATAATGACTCTGTCAACTGTATGTTTTACAGAAAAGAGACGTGTAACCTCTGTAATCCATGCATTTTACTGCACCTCTCAGGAGGTCTGCATGTGTGAGCAGTGACACAGCAAAATGAGAAAATATTTTTCTCTAGGTGGATTTGTAAAACTTCTGAAGGCCACTTGTTGACCTGCAGCAATACCACAGATAATTATCATAAGGACAATAATCCCTAGCCATTGTAATAATAATTTGATTGTTGTTCTTCCATCTAATATTATTCTGTTGCTACTCTCTTTGTATATGTGCCTTGTACAACCGATACACAACATGATACAACTCTGGCAAAACAAGACCTGCAGGTCTGTGCTACCAAGATATGCAGTGGGAAACCCAAAGATGCTCAGAAAGAAAAATATCTGAGGAGAATTCTTCCCAAGACCATTTTCTTCCCAAGACAATATAGTTCATTTTCATCTAGTCTCATTTGTGATTGATGAATTAAATGCCTAAGACATATTTACTGCTAATTAGTAGTTTTTGCACGTTTTTCTTTTTTAGCTGTTACTTCCATTTTATGTGATAAAATTACATTGGTACCTCACGTCGTAAATTTCATGGGATAGTCAGATGGCTGGTTGGCCAAACAGAATTTAGGAAGAAAATATACCTATTTTATAGAACCAAAATGCATTAAAGAACCTGTTTTATAGCTGTGTTCATTGTGTTGCAATTTTAACCTAAGGGCATGCTGAACTGAAGGACACTTTATGTGAAATCAATGCCTGCTATGTACACACAGGCTTTTCCAAGTATTAGCGTGCAGACTGCCATGTGTTTTAATGGAAACGTCATTGACTGTAAACAGCCAGACCTAACAGTGTTGAAAGACATTATATTGGTACCAGTAACAGCGTTATGATGCTGCAAGTGTCCTGATGTGCTTGTAAATACCTAAAGCTGTAATGGCTTAAGGGAACTAGTCACATACAAGTTGAATTACTGGGGACTAATACTCAGTCAATACACCTCTACAAATTAGGAATGAGACCTGACATCTCTGTTCTGCTGCATCACTTGGGGTAAATCCTCTGCATATGGGCATTTCACAATGCAGTGATCCCAAATTCTAAGCACACGTAATTAACGATTTCTTTGCATCATATTTGCTATTGCTTACCTATATGCAGCAGATCGTTGGCCAAAACAAGTGAAATGACTTAAAGCCGCCAGTCAGTTTGTCTGGTAAAGCCTCAGGAAAAGGAAGTAGTCGCCAGGCTAAATGCCAAACCAGTTAAAAACCTTCTTAAACACAACTTGCACTTGTAGCTCCACAACCTGCTGCCACATGCAAGCTGCCTATGAGAAGAAACCCCTACCACTTGCCCAGTTGCCTTTAGGAAGGCCTTAATAATCTGCAGGATGAGCTAATTAAACCCAATTAAGTACTGAAGTGCCATCTTAAATCAAACACAAGTTGAATGAGGTTGAGCACAAATTAAAAGGTCAGTACTTAGGTATATGGTTACAGAGCTAGCTGTTCAGTGGGAACATTAATAAATTCAATCATTTTATTTTCTCCTGCAACTGCGTCAAGCAAAACATGCATGTGTCTAAAAGGAGAGATCCTGGAAGGTGCCCTGGAAAGGACGGTGTTCAAAAGAGATCAGCACTAGAGTCAGGCCTATCTTGCGAAGCCTGTGCTCCCCAAACTACTCCTTTTAATTTGCACAAACCTCCACGTGTTTCTGTGTTAAATAACACACAGTGTCAGAGCAGAATACAAGGATGTCCTTGTGCTGCTATTTCTCTGTCTCATTTACTTATTTGGGGCGTGCTTAACCATAATTAAATCATATTGATGCAATGTTTAAACAATTTCTGTGTGAATTTGCCCATAGGGCTGCCAGTGAACAATCTTTTCCTATTCAAACGAACAAAACATTTTAACAGTTTTCATCAGAGACGCATTTAACTCTCTTTTAATGACAGAATAATGAATATTTTATAGTTGCAGTTTCTGGTTTTAGGTGAGTTATTTTTATTGATGTTGGGATTGTCATATAGTGGTGTCTATTCAAAGCTGGTAGGTCTGCAATTAGGTATTTTTCTAAATATTTGGTACTTTTTCTAATAGTTCTGATAGGTACAATTTTCTGATACTTTAATATCCTTGACACTGAATAAACCAATCATTAAAATGATTCAGTGGTAAAGAAAATACACTTGTCAGATCAAAATACAGTATAACTATTTGGAATCTTTTCAAAATTGCTTATCAAATTTGTATTTGTACCACTGAATATACTTCTAAAACACACATTACAGTAGAACAGAAAAATTTACATTTTGAATATCATGCTGAATTTTTGCTATATTCATGAAAATTTAGTTTTCATGCCACATAGAAAAAATAGAGCAATTTTTAATGTTAATGTACAGAAAAGATTTTGTGTTAAATGACAGCAGAGCTAACCATCTGGAAAGCATACTTTCTCTATAAATCTATTTAATTCTGGAAATGGACGAGTTCTAGACACTGAATATTTCTCTTAAGAATATCATGTTCTAACAAATTTGCAAGAAGTGAACATATACATATGTTTTTCAGGAGCTAACAAGAAAGTAGATTGCTGAATACTGTTGCAGTGAGACCACTGGCCAAATCCCTAGTTTTACTGGGGAAAAAAAAAATCACCTTATATATTGCATGGTAGAATCTCCACTTACTGTCTAAAGGTTTCATGGAAGTATTATTTGCTCAGATAAGCACATACGTGTGGATAGTCTGTACATTTCTCAGCTATGATATATTTACTCAGGTAGAGGTTCCCACTACAATGATCATATAAACAGGGAAACAGTTAAGCCTCACACTCCATTTCCACTTCTCTCAATGTCCCACTGTGTACATGTATGTGATACCTCACTATATCCTTTCTCCCATCAGGACATGTAACAGGCTCTTTTGAAATATGATAAAAGAAATATTTAGGGGCATAAAACAGATAATGAACCTATGGAGCATATAAATAAACAAATCCTCAGAAAGCAAGCTAATTCTTGGTCCTAGTATTCAGCATGTCCAGATCCATTAGTCTGGGTCCCTTTACCTAGGGAATACCTTGGAGCCATACTTTTAAACTTAGTTGGGCAACACATAATATATGCAACCCATCATACTTAAAAAAAGGCCTGACCATGCACCTTAGCAGTGCTTCAGAACTGGTCTACATGTGCAAATAGTGTTTAACTGTTCACCTTCACCACTCTTTACACAAGCAGCTTAAACTGATGAAGAAGTCCAACCTGCAAACGCCCAACACCCAGCATCTCAATTACCTGCTAATTTAATACCACTTGGAAAAAGAAAAATTGGCCCATGGCCTAAGGTCTTAATTAAAAAAGAGCTCTTTGTTATTTAAGCTGTATCATTCCAGGACAGTAATTGCAGAATTCCACATAACAATCCTTCTATCAGTAATTGTTTAAAGCTAGAAGCTCCAAAGCACTGACGGGAGGCACCTCTGCAGGGCTCACTGCCTCGTCCACTCCTAGGGCTTTGTGACAGCACTGTGATGGCATGCATGTCACTGCCGCTCACAGCAGGATTTGTGCTGATTCTCTTCTGTGCCAGGCTTTGCATTCTTCTTTCTATGAAAATAATAGCAGTCCTTTGGGGCTGGAGTGGGAGCAAACACCACACCTCACAGAAAGTTGTGCCCTGCTCTCAGAAAGAGCTGCAATGCCAAAGCCTTGTAAACCCCAGCTCTAATCAACCCACAGTAATTACAGGCAAATAAGATGCAGACAAGTCTCAGTGCACACACAATGTGCTCAGGGCGATGGAAGCCCTCGGCCTTGGTTCTTTCTCCTTCCTCAGAAGCTGTTACTGCTTTTGGCATCCAAGCAAAGCTCCCACACTGCCCTAAGCAGGCTGTATGGATGTGACTGATTCCTTGGGACTATGCTATGCGCACCAGTAATCCCCATGACACTGATGCTTTTATGTTTGATGTGGTGCAATTCCAGCTTCTGTCTTTGGGATCCAGGAGAGAATGAAGGGTTCATACCATGCCTGAAGTCCAAAGGGTCTTGTGAGAAAATGCCATGGCATACAAAGGCGATGCTACGAGATGAACTGTTATTACCTTGTCCCCAAAATGGGATGTGGGGAAGGTTAGTGAGGGGTATGACCTGCGCACACAGCCGTGGTTAATAAATACCACTGGCAGTAGCACTCATTTCCTGGACAAGAGCAGAAGGATGCGGCCTGTATTAATCCTACCCGCATTAGCACCATCAATTGGAAATCGCTACTGCAGTGGTTATGAGAAGATAATTAAAATAAAATAAGTTACTAAAAGATCCCATCAAGTTTGACCTTGAATAATTAGCTTTCTAATGCATAGGAAGGCCACTAATAACAAGACACCATGAAAGCAGAAATTCAAATATTTTTCTTGCAGGCAGCAGGCAGAGCTGAGAGGAAACACATTGTTTTCCCAGTGTCTTTAATTTTCAATACAGAGTCTGCAATGAGCTGCTAATAATCATACACTGTGCCATCAGGGTTTTTCACCTATTTACATATAAATAGTTCTGACCTGACTTGGCTACCAACAACGGTTAATTTAATTTATTGTCCTTTGGCAAGTGAATAGTCATTGGTTTTCTAGCACTTTTAACCTTGGCAAACCCTTGGGAAATAAAAATTAGATTGAAAGAAAATTACTAGTGGTGGAGAACTGTAAGAAAGTGACAGTAGTATATATAAACCTCAGGCAGCAGTGGAATAAAGTGTCATATTATTGTATGCTGTCTTCTAAAGTTCAATATTACTTTTTTGATTTACACTTCTGTAATTTTTTCCCAGTAATTCTTCTTGCTTTGGGGACTCTTGCACCTACCTTCATGTTTTTCAGCTGGGAAGATGGATTAGCCTATTTAGCATAAAAAATCCATCAGAATTCATACGAATAAACCAGTGATGTGCAACCAACAACAGCTAAATGAGGTGACAGTTATTGACCACTAATGACTGAATATTAGAGTAAGATTATTTGACCATCACGGCTATGCCACTTGCATGATAATTCATTTGAAGTGCTGCCTTTCAGCCCTTGGAGTCTGGTGAGAAAATACAAAGCCCAGAAGCACTGCTTCCCTCTTGCAACACATACAGCTGTCTCCTGGTTTTCACTTCAAACACGAAGTACTCGATTGAGTGCACACATGATGATTCACTATTGACATTGTTATCGCAATGAAGTCTAGATAATGAAGATCAGGAGTGCAATAATAGGAACTGACAGTTCTACAGCTTGCTGGGAGTGCTAATCTTTGGAAAAACTTCTGAGTGAAAGTTTTTATGGGCTGAAAAAGGGACCATTTGTAAAAAAAAAATAACAGAAACGAACACAGGAAAATGTCAGATGAGTTCAACACAATCAGCACTGCCTCAGGCAGAGCATGTGTGCCTTGCTCTCCTCAAGCTGGTGCTGATGTGCAGCACTGTGGGTGAGATGGGGGGGGATTGGCAGGTACCAGAGAGGATGTGAACCATTTCCTACCCTCACTACTCTGGCTCTGGGCAGTGACAGAGGCAGAAGTGTGGGGGTAGAGATGGTTGGAAAATGGATTTCCATGGATTTCTTTTGAAGTCCTCAAAGAGATCCACATGGCTGTGGTAACGTGCTCTCTCAGTAGCCTTCTTCAAAGAAAGAAAGTTACAAGCAGTCCATCCCTTTTATTATCTACCTATCTCCAAAGCAAAAATCCAATAAAACCCAACTGCACAATTAAAATATTGCATGGTAACAGTTGCCTGAGAGGATCATTCTTGCTCTTTATCTGAGATCACTTATAAGAGTAAATTAATAATCAACACTGTAAATAATGACAGACGGTGCTAGGTAAAATCCAATACCTCAGAAAAACTGTTGTAATGGCTGCTCTGTGTATTAAAAACAGGCAAAAAGACATTTTTTTATGCCAGAGTTGAAACAAATATATTGATGTTTGCAATACTACCAATGCTGTTCATTTAAGGGTACATTTTTAAGGGAGAAAGTGGAAAACCTAACATTTCTAGATCAAGGCTAGCTATAAGATTTGTGTCCTGTTACCTGCACAGTTTGCAAGGCAGAAAGTATGGTTTAATGAGATGCCAGAATGATATTACTTGTCAACTTTTGGTGTTAAAACTATCTTCTGAGTACATGTTGCTTTCAAATGGATCCTTTTAGGATCCTTTGTGCTTTCAGGTTGCATGCTATTTTGATGCCCTTTGCAATAACCTCATTGTGTCACAGTGTGCTGGGAGTTCTCAGCTTCCCTACAATTCCCCTATGAAGACACAAAACTAAAAGAAAATGTGTTTAGCCATGTAGAATCCACAGTGATTGATTTTAGAAGCCCCTAAGGGGCCTGCATTTTTAACAGGCACCAAAATCCCATCCTGCTGAATCCAGCCAGAACGATGTCTCAGGTGGGCAAGCCAGCACCAGGCACTTTTGAAAACAGCCTGCATAGGAATGCAACTTCCCTATGGCCACTAACACAATGGTTTGAGGTTTTGATTTAGAATAGTTTTAAGAACATTTAGTGCACTATTTCTACAAGTAATTTGGAAAAAGGTAAGTTTGAGGTATTACTGGCAGTACGTATGCACACGAAACTGCTGCATAATTCATTTTCTAGAATTTTAATTGGGTGGATAAATTCAGATAAAAAGGAAGTTGGAGGTATTGTCTGGCACTTTATGTTCTGTTGTCAGTCAGAGCCACAATTTCTAAGGTGGCCAATATGCCACAGAAGTGACACTCAACTGTGGCACTAGTGGGCAGACACACTGGCATAACCTTTTGGGGGACCAAGGGCTTGACTTAACTAGTTGACTCTGGGCACTGCTGCTGATGAAGCAAACCCTGCCTTCCTAAAACTGGGATAAGGGAAGCCTCTGCAGTGCTTGTTTGTGGTGGTGGTTGTTACAGTTCCCTGCCACAGGCTTTCTCAAAATTGATGTGGTTCTGCTTAAGGTGTTTAATCTTTACCATGTACTTAAAATCACACTAACAGGAAACAAATTTTGTAATGCAAATGTCCTGCTCGGCTGATATTCTCTCCTTTTCAGAGGTTCCTCTTGCTTTACATGGGCGTTTTACAAACACATGGCTCAAGTGTATGCATCTGTCTTTAGCTATACAGCAGCTAAAATTCATGGCATGCATCAACAGGCCCTACTGGATTCACACCCCAGGGAGTATGACCTTACCTGTCAGATCAGGCTTATACCTGGGATTGTTTGACATGAAAATTGACAGAATCTGTAAATCCTCATGCTACAGCTAAAGTGAAGGGCAATTATATAAGGGAAAACTGAGTTATATTTTAGTCATCAACACTTATTAAGTGGTACACATGTACAAAATTATAACCACCTTCAAGTGATTAAAGAAACCCGAAGACTTTCCATGTTTTCAGTCTTTGACTTCAGAACCATTCTCCAATTTGGGATTTTCTTAACATTCTGTTCTAGTGTTACATTCTCCAGCCTCTTTCTTTTCAGGGTCTCTGCTTCAGTTTTCCTAGCTGTCTGCAAATTTTCAAGATCTTCTACGCCTAAGCCACCAACCTCTTCAGCCTTCTTTCAGTCTTCAGACCCCCAGTTCTGAGACCTCTGAGAACCATTTTCCTTTTTTTTTTGCCACTTCTTTTTATCTTTTCTTTATTATTTTTGAATTGTGACTGCATATCTCCAGCATCCCCTGATGAGCTTCTGTTATTTATTCCCACAACTCTCAATCTCTGTGCATTTTAAAAGTTTTACATCCCATCACAATCCACCCAGTAAAGTTGCAGCTAATTCCCAAATTCCTTTTTCTGGATCACTTAACTATGCATTGCAGAGTACTTACAGTTGAACAGAGAGAAGACTGTGCTGACAGAAGCTCTTCTTCAAAATCCCAGGGATTTCAGTTGTCCTTTCGTCACTAATTATTAGGATCAGAAAAACACATTTCTCCATAATGGCTTGATCTGGAGAACATCTGAACTTCACAAATGTGACTGCAGGTTCAGGAAATGGGAAGTCCTGAAATGTTGAAAAAATGAATTAAATTTTTATGCCAATATGTTTTAACTAAAGTATTTTTATGTCAGACAAGTGTTACCAGCAGTGCTTTTTTCATCTCTCAGGAGATTTTTGTTAAAAAAAAAAAAAATAAATCAATACCATTGTGCCAGCAAATAAATTCCATTTTCAGCTTGGAAGCAATTTCCTTTTTTGCACCTCTCTAAAACTGTATTTTGCTTCTTAGTCAGCTCTGGAGAATCATTTTGAAAACAAACTTTTACATTTGTGATGTTAAAAGTACAAATGTATTGTAAGCACTTGTTCAAACAGGCCAGTGTTATATGCCTTAGCACGATCTTACTGGTTAGTCTCAGGTACTGTCCACTACTTTATCTGAGGTCGAGCCACTGTGAAATGCAAATGCTGTTTGATATCACATCAGTCATAATTTACCATCATGCTCCTAGGATTTTAGCACGTTGTCATTTTCTGCATTAGGTACTAAAGCTATTTGCTTTGATAATACAGCATCACTTCGTGACTTAACTTCAAAGTGATTAAAAACCTCTGCACAGTAAGAAAATATTGACAGTTCCCACTCTACTGGTGGGAGATCCAAGAGACGTTCAGGAGAAATGATAGTACTTCACCGGGAGGAATTGTGGAGCACTGAGGCCCATGACCTCCACGGAAATCAAACACAAACACAGCACCCAGGCTCTTTTGAACACCTACCTGATGCAACTCGGGGTCTTCAGGTAATTTTGCACATTTACAAATAGAGCCTAAAGACAAACTATGCCCACGCAGCTGAGACTGCTCTCAGCATGGTGCAATTTGTTCTGCTTTTCAGCATCCAAATCAGACTACAATACCATCCTGCTGCAGTTTTAGTATGCCCAGCATCCAAATAGCTATATTTAAAGCTAGCTTGACGATACCTACACAGTACTCAAAGCAGTGCTTCGACTATGGTACAGGCACGCCTGAACAGTAAAACATGTACAGTTCCTCTGTTAGCATGGAATGACAATTTGCCATTCTAACAATTTCTGACTAAAACCAGTTTCTACTGAATCAACTGTTTTTCAGAAAACAATCTCTTTCAACATAAAGACAATTTTATTTTGGAAAATCAAATTACTTTATTTTAGCTGAAGCTAGATGATAGTGTCCTGTTGTTGAACTGAACCAATATGCTTAATATGTGTACAACACATAAAGCTACACGAACAAGTAACCTGCTACTTACAACTAAATTTAAGCATGAAACTAACTTAAAATACTAAATTTTATTTCATTTAAGAAAAATCCTGCTATTTCCAAATCTATTTTTAAACCTTTGCATTCTATTAGGACAAAGAAAATCATAAATTTTCAATCTTTTCAAACAATTTGGGCTGAAAGTACACGGTAAGTGTTGTCATTGCTTCCAGAAAATAAATTTTAAGTTCTGGTCAACTTGGGCAGATTTAGGCCAGTCCCTTTTTGAAAAGAGTCTCAGGAATCCAATCCTAACAGAAGTAACTAAGATAAACTCCTATAGTCTGTGTCACTTTTGGGAAAAACAAGAAAGGGAAAACAAGCTCCTATCTGACCTAGACGTTTTCCAAATGTTCTTTAAGGTCCCTTCCAACCCAAGCCATTCTGTGATTCTATTATTCTATAAATTAAATCAGGTTTCTTGTCGTTTGTCTGTTCTGAAATCAATAAATTATACCTCATTGCTCAGGACTATCCTCTTTTTAGGTCTTCATTCAGCTGAGCTGCTGGACACAATTCCCGTCATTCCTTTTACTAGAAGAAGCTGTTGCATATAGTTTGACAACAGGAGAGTGAATATAGATTAAGTCTCCCTATTGAAACAAGTGTAATAGCTGTTTTTGATGACACCAATTCCTTAGAAGATAGCCGTCTTGTTACTACTTTGGCCGTGACACAAACAGTATCATGAGCCACAGCAGCTTCCAAACAGAAGATTTACTACAAATTAGGATCTGAAGGGAAAGAGGCAAATGGCAAACTGAGGGGATTATGAGTCGGTGGCTATATTCTGACATGTATTGGATTATAAGGATTTGCATTCATTAGGGAAGCTGGAGTACATTTGTTGAGTATGATATATTGTGTAGTACAGGAATGTCCTATAGCTACTATAAGAAAGGTAATTAAATCACAAGCTTACTCTTTCTGATGAACAGCTATAGGTTTTGCACACTACTTTAAATACAGTGCTTACGGTTTGTTACATCAAGCATGGCTCTGATCCTCCACAGCCTCTGAACCCACAAGAAACCAGTGGAGTTTTAAGAGATATAGGAGGCTTCCTGCTCTGTTTTATAGAAACTAGCCCCTGTGAAAACTGCCAGCTTTCATAAAGTATTTTGAAGGTTAAAGCTGAGTTTCAGCTAAAATTCTGTGCAGTTCTATTCATATTGAGGTGTAGGGATTGCACTGCTGTAATGATAGGCTTGGAAGCTGGAGTGATATGCAGACTATCTAAATTAGTTAAATTATTGCTTCAATAAATTAGAATCTGCAAGAGAAAAATTGTCCTGTTCTTTATCCATTAATTTTCTAAATATTTGGATAGACCATGGAAACTACTTACATGGCCTCTAAGGTCCTTAGCTATAGATATTGTTAAGCTTGATTTGCTCACAAATTAGTGGAATTCAGCATTGTCCTAGGAACTCAAATACATCTGTCTTCAAATTAAGTTCTGATGACAATGATGATTTATAGCCCAGAAAATCCTCTCACCCCCGCCGTGAGCTGCCTGGCAGGCAGGCAGACTCAGAGCTCCTCAAAGAACCCCGAGCCTCAGCACCAGCCCTGCTGCACGTCCTGCCGTGGCGCTGGGGAATCCACTGCCACGGGGCAGCACAACGGAGGTGGGAAAAGCAGAGAGCAGAAGCCAAGTTCTGCTGAAGGCTGAACACTGAGGGTTTGACTGTTAAATGCACTTTCATGACAGGTGAATAATGAGCTCTTGCTGGTGAGATGCTGCTCGTTAGACTTCAATACTTAAAAGGGTTTATGAAGACTTATTACTAGGGACTGCATTAATAGTCTAAGTGGGTCTGCTCTCCCTCAGCCCACCTCCTGGTGTTGATGTTTTCCTTCCTTTCTTTCAACAAAAGTAAAAATAAATAAATAAATACACAGAAACAGACCTCCCTATTTGCTTTCCAGAGATGAAGGAATAATTAACTGTGTGAGCAGGAAGAGCCCCCACGCTTCGGTTATTTGATTGCAGAGAGAAGCAAAACTATTAGCATCATTAATACCGAGATCAGAAGCCTCGCTGTGCAGGCATTAAAAATGCACACAATACTGATCGACAGGTTTGCCATAATTATGTAGCAGAAGCTGAGTCAGCTGATGGTGCTTTCAGACAGGCTGGGTGACGTATCTCCCAGCTCATGAAATGCAGTCTGATGGCATGAGCACTGACTGACAGCTTCATTTTAGTAATTTGCCATGGTACACTGGCATTTTATTAGCGCTCAGTAGAAAATACATTGAAATTAATGGAGGAAACTCTCTTGCTTTTAGCTGGCTTTGGATAAACTAACAGGTTTTATTTCTGATAAAATGATGGGAGACCCTCATAAAACCACAGCAGCTTCAAAAATTTCAGAAAATGAAAACCAGTGGCACTCGTGTGTCTAAGTCCCACTTACGCTTTTGAACACCTTTCTTCTTTATAATTACACAAAACATTTGTCAGGATGGAAAGTCAAGAGAGAAGCATGCCTCCTTTCTGATGCATCTCTCCACCTTACTTTGCCCCTTCTTTTCCCATTCACTTCCCTTTTCCAGTCTCCTTCTGAAGCAACCCCTTTCTCCAATCCCTCCTCTAGTTTTAACTTCTCTGTCAAGCTATTTGATACTATTTCCATCAGTGGAGCCAAGAGCTATTTCCCTGCTAAGCAAGATGATTTTCATCTTTAACTATCATTCCCATTTCCTAGGCTTTTTTTCCCAGCCTGGTCAGCTCTTCTGATCTGGCTTTGTCTGTTCTGCTTTTAAATCAGCACCAGAAAAGGAATCACCAAGGGCAAAGGAGAGACAGGTTCCTTCACCTGATCCATCATCCATCCAAACTTCAGCCTAGAGCACCTGAAAAAAGTCATTACAGGGAAGTGACTTGGTGTCCCACAGCCCTGGGCAGTACTTTGCAGAGACGGTGGGTCTCTGTTTTGCCCACCTGGAACAGCTGTGAAGGGCTGGAGCAGACTGGCAGGGACCAGAGCAAGCCACAGGGGCTCTGCAACCTCCCCCCTTCCCTGGGGTTTGGCCACTTGTGCTCCAACCCAGCTCAGATAACCTTGGGTCTGACTGCTGTGGAAAGAGCTGTGCAGGAAAAGTTATGAGATGCTTTCATGGCAAAGGTCTCTCCAGCTTTGCTTGAGAGCTGCAGTTAACCTCAGCCTGTTGGTTCTCCAAGCCTTATTGCAGGCAGACCTGTACCTGACTTGCTGACTGAACACCCCAGCTTGACCTTGGCCCTGCCTCATAACCTCTGGTCTGTGACAGAGCCTGGTTTGCATCGCCAGACCTGCTCTGCTCTCCCTGTTTGGGTACCAGGGGACTGTACCCTTGCAGGAGAGGACTCTATCTCTGCCTGCCCAGCATGCCGATGCTCACTTGCCCTGGCAGAGCAGCCTGCCCAGACCTGCACAACGTTGGCTCTGGAGAAAAAAAGTTGTTCAATCTGTGAAATAACTTTGGGAGATATAACAGCCTAACACCCACAGAATTAAAAAATCAGCCTATAGGGTTGAGGTATGGCACGGGTTATGCGAGAAGAGGGGAGACCTTGACAAAAAAGCACAGAGCATGACAAAGCACTGGCTGAACACAAGCCCTGTCAGGAATACGAGTTAGCTTTCCACCCCTATCTGGTTCACAGCTCTGTCTACAGGTATTGCAACTCCTTATGCTCTGTCTTGATATAGTCATTGGCCAGACTCACCTTCTGTTCCCTTTTATAATGCAGATCTGTGGTTTTCAAGGTGACAGCTTCTGATCTGCATATCCACCTGCTCTTCACGGCTAACAGTAATGTTGGAGTGCCACAGATCCCTCCAATTCAAGCAATTTCAAGGCGGAACTCGGTCCTTGAACCAGACCTATAGGCCACTGAAATCAAAAGAGATACTGAGATTAACCCCAGTGAGGGCTGAATCAGTCTATTAAAGAAAAGTTTCAACAGATACTAGTGTAGGATTGACTCCCTTATCAAAGTGAAATCCCAAAGCACGTTTGTTATTAATCCTCCTTCCTCCTTAATCCCACCCTAAATAGCTTCAGTTTCACTTCACTTCACTCTACCCTCATAAAGTTAAACTTCCCAAGGTTTTACAGACACTGCTTGTCAAAGGATCACTGGAGGGACCCGTGGAAGTTTAGGAATTGGGGAGGAGGGACTAAAAGAGAATGAAGTTCCATTAAGAATTGCCCATCTGTGAGTGTTAATTCAGCAGCTACTGCTGTTATTTTTCTCTGCTGGGATGGTATTTGGAAAACAAGCAGAGAAAATAAAAGGCAGAAGAAAGTAAGAGGGGAAAAACACTATGAAGCTTATCAGGAGAAAATGTTAATTACACTGTAAAGCCCTTAGTCACCCAAGCTTCTATTTACAATAGAAACAGGAACAGCCCAAATTATCTCTGCATTTTTAAGCTGTGATTACAGTTCTATTTACTACTCTTCTCTCAACGTCTTTATTCTAACTGGGAAAATATCATGCTTTTGTAATTTCTGGATATTGTTTTGTCACTCGTTATTGAATTTCTTATGTGTGACAGACACCCAGAGGTGTCTGCAGCCGTGGGCAATGTGGAGCCATTAGGCTGCAAGGGTCACTGCTTGCAGCTTAGGGCTAATCAAAGGTGGTGCCACCACAGCCTCAGGCTGCAGGATCCTGGAAATGAATCCTGTCACACCCTCACCTAAACTTCACTGCAGATTCCTTCATTGTCATGAGCTGTGCTGCAAAAATGGCACAAACCAGCATCACCTCTGTATCTCAGTAATGTACAATTTATATCTATGCTTGCGCTGAAATACATCAGAATTTTGCCAATGAATTCACTGGGAACAAGATTACCCCACAGCCCACAAAGCTGGCAACAGCTGTAAGCAATGCAGTCTGCTCTCCAGGACTACATTCATATATGCCAGAGGTAACAACAGCTCGACTTCCTTTAAATAACACTGTGTTCATTAACAAGGAATACTTAGCCTTAAAAAAAGCAGTGACCTTTCTAAGATCCACCAAATTCCAATTCCTAAGCGAGGCAAGGCCTTTGCCTTTAACCGTGGTCATTTGTTTTCTGACTTTCTAGTCTGAACATTCTGTGTAAGACATCACACAGTGGCTTTCAAGGCTCCTGATTTCACAGCCATGTGTAGCTGCAATATTCTGATTCTTCACTTTGAAATAATTATTTGGTTAAATATTAGGAAAAGGTAACTTTAAGATGATTTCACAAACCCTAAAAACACAAATCCTAGCACATTTCTACTCAAAAGAAAGATTTTGATATTAAATTATTTGTTTACTTAAATGAGAAAAAGTAAGTTAATTGTAGGTTTACTTCTCAAATTTCTGTGGGCTTATAACAAACCAAAAATGCTAACACTAAAAAATCCTTCACCACTACAGCTATCGGTATGATTCCATCTCTCTCCCCAGGGTACAAGTCTTTGGGTGTGTGCTCTCAGCATGCCACTGTTTAAGAAGAGCAAGGACTAAATAATCAAGTAAAATGTAATGTATGACAAAGCCAGGAACTCCCGTTTGAGATGGGACATCTATGCGTGCCCAGTGGTCAGGAGCACACAGTCCACTTTCAGAGGTTCAGATTTATTAGTGCACATGCTCTGGACAAGAGACAGATGTGCAAAGCCCTAAAACTTGAGGCACTGCAGGCTTGATTTATTCAATGTCTTGATCTGAGTTTTGCAATGCTAGATGCAAACTCATTGGATTTTTCTGGCAATAGTCATAGGCGAAGCAAAATGAAATTTCTCTCTAGCTATGAATGCATCCTAATTGCTTTACTAAAACCCCTTGCTGGAGGAAATGACTTCTGGCTTTGCAGCCTATCAAATTTCTCAAGAACATTGATTCGTAAGCAGAACTCCTGGCTGAAATGAATGGCGCAAACCTTGGTGTGAACCCTGATTTTTAATATTCTGCTTGCTTTCCACCCATTCTCCTCACACTCCTTTCTTCCACTGAACATCTGATCCTTGCAAACATCCTTCTTAAGTGCAAGAAGTAATTCATATGTATACAAAGAATAGATGCTGAAGTATGTCCGCGTAACAGCAAATCATCACAGGATCTAAACAAACACTATTAGCAAAACTGCATTACTGCTGGAAATTGCTCAGCTTTCATGTTCAATAGAGCAGCCTGTCCCTCGCCAGGGAGTAAGTACTTCCCTCTGCGTGGAAAGAAGGGGAAAAACAGCCGCAAGCCCTAAGCAGGGCTGCAGAGGGCAGAAGAAATAATGCCTCCTAACGCTGCAGGTACTCACCCCTGAGGAATGCTCCTGGCAGCTCCAAAAACCCCCATGCTAACGGGGCAAGGAGAATGCTCCCACCCACCCGTGTGCACAGGGGTCACCAAAATGTATCCCTTTGCTGTACAGTGGGCTTTACTTTGTTGTTATTGTGGCTGTCACTCATTGCCCCCAACACAGCCGTTCTGTTTTGCCTGCTGCTGCCACCCAACCCTCCTGAGGGGACAAAGGGAGGTCTCGGTATCACCTCTATCCAGCTCACTCACCTCCTCTGGGAAGGGCTGCTGGACCTCAAGAAGCTAACACACATTTGATGATTCTATACGATAGGCTTGGAAATGGATATTTCCGTACCAATGAATAAAAGGCACTGCATGTGTGCGCCGAGTGAAACCAAAGCCCCTCCTGCTGCAGGCTGCTGCGAGGATTGGGCATGAAATATTAAAAAGCAGCCTTCATGCCTGGAGTCCTTACCGGGTCACCGCAGCCTTCAGCTACCCTGCCAGCTCAGTCCTCTCCTTGGAGTGCAATTAAATAAGGGCGAAATGGTATGAACCCACTAATGGCTCGCATTACCTCGAAGGAAATCACTGATTTACCCTAGGATGCCGGCTCTGATTAGGAATAGCACTTGCCTGATTGAGGGACTTCATTTGGCAGCGAGACCAACAGTGTGTAAGCAGTGGAAGAGAAGCCACCTCAGACTATGCTCTTGCAAAGATCAGCGAAGGTTAAAAGGATCACAGACTTTACACCCACATCCTTCCTGAAAGGCCGACAGACAGACTCCTGTTTGAAGCTGGCTGGTGCAGGTACCTGAGTTGAGTGCAGTACCTGGAGGTACATCGGCACGGCTGGCACTGGGGGGTTGGAAATTACAAGTTTGTTAAACCAAAAGACTTTGACTCAGAAAGTATCTTCCTAGCACATGTCAAGTATTAAAAGGTTACAAGATATTCTCTCATTGGAATAGATTATTCCACCTCTGCCTACTGAAGGATTTTTGGAATTGTCTTCTGAGGGCACTGGTGCTGGGAGAGGAGAGAGGATGGGATGAGTGCAGCCCACCCATGCTCATGTTCTGCACTTGGAGCATGGTGCAAGCAAAGGCAGAACTCACACCTGCTGGGAAGAGAAGATTTATTTTAAAACCCCATGAAAAATAATGGAAAGGGTTTTGACAACCCTTTTTTCAAATGCAGTAATTTTCAAAGTAATTATCTCTGGAAGAGTGTAGCTCTGCTCTTCCTTTGCATTACACCAACTTTGTTTTTTCCTTCTCAGAAGCAGCCAAAATAAGAGTAAACTTTGATTTTAAGGACCACATTTATAAAGTGGGAGTGCCACAGTCCATAAGCACTACCACCACTTCCCTGAGCTAGATGGACCAACTGCTGCTCCACGCTCAGGTCATGAGAGATGAGGTAAAGCTCAGGCCCTACTCTGTGGTTTATTTTCCGTGTCAATCTTTTCTCTCTCCTCTCCTGCCTTAAATTAGAAGCAACACAGCAAGGTTCAGCAAGGTAAGTCCACGCATACACTTAACCTCCTAAAATAAAAAGGGGGCAGAAAGCCTTGGAAGGCTTAAGCACATTAAATTGTTTTGCCTTATCAAAATCCTTAAAGCCCCATGTGCGGACACGCAGAAGCTGGACACGCAGCAGCTTGCTGCAGCACATCTGCAGCGCTTAGATCAAGAACTCAGAAGATTCTGCTATTTCTGAGCCACGTGAAAAGCAGTTTGTCATCAACCTTGAACCACAAAAACCACTAAGGTTACACACACGGCAGGAAAAGGCCCTGCCGGTATGCGTACAAACGAAGACCCCCATATCTTCAATCTACATCGTGAGCGCTCCTGATCACATCTGATCTCTGCAGCTTGCTCTCCCGTGGCATCTCTGCCCTTCTTAAGGAAAGCCTTGCTCTCCTCGTCCAAATCTCTTCGGAAATCACTACCAGGCACTGAACCCATGAGCCTGCTGTTTGTCCTTACCCTGCAAATGACTCCTGCTGTTGGGCTCCCCAGGGCAGTGCCTGTGCTTAGCCCCACGCCCCGCAGCGCTGCCGGGCCAGCATCGCCCCCCAAAGCCAGTCCCCTGCTGGTCTCTTTCCTCCTCGCATCGAACAACTCAGCTCACCCTTGTCTCATCAGGCACAAGTGGTTTTCCAGGCCATTAATGGTGGAATTTGGTAATAAAGTGCATGTTATTTGAGTCTGAACAGGCAATCAGACTTCTTCATTTCGTTTTTAAGGCTTTAACCGCCTGACACTAATGTGAATTAACCAGCAGCCCACCCTGCTGCACCACTGCCATTAATGCTGGTGCACCGTGCACAGTAACGATGACATATTGTGTCACTGGCAGCTCATCTCCATATCAGTCACCTCTTTTTGCTCAAATTGGTCTGACGGGAGGATCACACATTCCCTAATTAACACCTTCTTTCTGTGGTTTCTAATGAGTCTGTTGATACCACTTCTTCAGGCTGCCTCTATTATAATAAAGTCTTGTGGGTATATCCGGCTCCAGCCGTCCGCTTTAATTAAGAGACAGATGTCATTGACTGGCTTTCCTTTAACACTTAACAGACACATAGCCCCCTGGACAGTACCTGAGGAAGGGAAATGCTTCATCTTTTGGTTCTTTTCCTACTGTATGTGTCAGGACTCTGGGAGATGGATTGGGTGAGGAACTGGGAAACGAGAGCAATTCCTGAAACAGCCCAATCTGGGAGAAGGTCAGCCTCCGACTTATTCCTTTACAAGAAAAGAAAAATGGGGCTAAGGCAGAACACAGTGAATTTATACAGGGAACAGGGGTGGAAATGACTAACGGAGAAGATTTAACCAAACCACAGGAGAAAACACCTCCCCCATTTAACATGACCTCTCAGGTTCTCCGCTGGCTCTTCCTGCAGGTTCACTAGAAACCAGGAACAGTCAGTTGGGTTCAGTTACTATTTTGGGACAACTGATCTGATCCCAAACCTAACAAAGAACGGGAGCTCATTTAGCTTTGTCAGGCTTTGGCTGACCCTGGATCACAGAAGTGACAATTCTCTATATCCATCCTGGTTAGAAAACAAGGACAAAACTGGAAATATAATGCCTGCTACAGAGCACTTTTCAGTAAGCTACCCCAGTGCCTTGGCTTTTGAAAGCAATGTTTAAGCTAATCCTTCAGGAGGCAAAAAAGATAGAAATCGATGGTATTTGACTGCATTGTTTTAACATTGAAAAAGCTATTCAGGATGCAGCATTCATACAACGCACCGAGACTATTCCTTTTAAATGTCTGGTATCTTTTGATTGCTTGTTTACAAAGGGCAGCCATGTAGACAAGAAAATACACCTTCAGAAGAGCAGCCATTGCTTTGTGACATATTTCTTTTGTTATTAGACAGCATTATTAGAAGCACAGTGGTTTATTACTTCATAAATGTAAAATAATACCAATTCCAAAGTCTATGAAAAACAGAAATCAGAATTGGAATAACAAATGTTTATTTTATATTTTGGTTGCTTTTTGAAGTAAAATTCCAACCTCTGAACACAATGACATTTTAAAATTGTGCCTGGTTTTGAGCCCAGTGCTGAGCTACCAGAGGAATGAAGAGAAGGGTAGAAGCCAGTCCTGTCGCCACTTCCCAATCCAGCAGCTAAGCCTTCAACAGCATTTGGTGCTCAGGTTTGGGCAATATTTGCTCTGTGGCACTTGGAATCATTTCCAGCATCCCACCTGCACACTGCCTTACTCAAATGCACCGAGACTCAGAGCTGCATTCCTCACAGGCCCAGATCTCTTACCAGATACAGTTTTGTAGAGAGGAGTGAACTGTAAGAGCTCGCAGATACTCTGATGTAAACAACTGTTTGATGTAAGATGCAAGGGAAAATAACCCCTTGCTGATCCTGTGTTTAATTCCTCAGAGAAATAAATGATACCTGTGTATCTTTTAACGCTAATGAATTGATTTCCAAGGGCTCAGAACTGAAGCCATGGATAAGACTTTCAAATAAGGGGCCCAGTGGAAGGCAAAGGCGATGCGTCTGCAGCTCTGGTGCCCTGTGGTTTTTCCTCTCCCCAGCACACCAGGCCTGAGCCTTTACCTCCTTGGCTGTGCATAATGAAAGGCTCCCAGTGGGAGAAAACGGGTTAGGTGGGAAGATGTGATAGTGTTGGAAAATTATTAACAAAAGGAAGTTGTTAAAACAAAGCAAAAAATGCTTACTCAAGCAAAGCGAAGGGGAAGAGTGGGAATCTGTGCCCCAGAAAACCCAAAAGAGTGGGTGATGCCCTGTAAAGTGCACTAACCCTCATTCCTGCTTCAAGTCACAAAGCGCCTTCGTGCACAAGACTTTTTATAACAGATAAGCTCCTTACAACTACAATGCAGGGATGCAGCTTATTAGTTTTCTATAAAAAGAAGGACAATTCAGCATTCGGTTTACCCCACCTCCGGATTTAATATTGGGCTTTGTACTGTTGCATGTCTAAGTTTATTGTCTTCAGCACGAAGGATATAGGTGAGGATCAAAGCAAGATTTCCACTGATGCTGCTCTGAAATAATAATCAATTTTAATAATGATGAGGGAACACTTGGATTTAAGATGCTGACACATTTTTCTTGAAGTGGACATGTTAGTAACTTGTTTGTTTAGTTTTCTTCAAACACCGTGTTTTATTTTTCCACTGCAGGCTCTCAGTACGATTTGTGCTTATTAAACCAGTGCCCTATTACAAGAATGTGGCAGCCAAGTATTATTTCTGGACACACAAACCTTCAACCTTCTTTTTTTGCTTCAGGTAGCCAACACAATAAGACACTTACTGTCCTGGCCTTGTATCCAAGTAAAGCACCCTCTTCACTCTGTGGTTTTCTTGTTTTCTTGTTGTTGTTTAATTTATTTATCTAAGTAAACTGGGGCTATTTATCCACAGCAGACCAGTCTGAAAAGTTATGCTTTATTGTCAACATTTGATCAGATTAGAGCTTTACCTGGGAAATACAAGGCTAGCTGTTTCCTTACCAGCTGAACATACAGCACTGCTTATTGGGAACATCCAGCACTGCTTATTGGATGCCCCCCAGTCCATCCCTTAAATACAACCATTTGCTATTAGTGCAGAGTCTGTGGATTGTGCTGGATTGTTCTCCAGAGGTCCAAAATAAAGCAGATACTGTCCCATTAAGTTATTTCCTGATGATTATCAAACAAAACATTAATTGGTTGGGTGGGTATCTCTGCGTCACAGTCACATCTTCCTTTGCAATGGCTGCACAACCTAAGCCACACTACGGCTTGGTACATTCATCTTTGGAATAAAGATATTTTCGTTTGCAGAAAAGTTCAGGAATAAAATTGCTCTTTTAGTGACAGTGCAGCAACTGCCTGATATATTTATTCCCCAATGATCGGAGTTATTAAATCAAGAAGTCTCATTCCTCTCCACCCTGTCCTGGCAACAAAAATATTCTGGAAGTGTGCAAATTGGCTACGAGTTGCGTCGAGAGCAGAGAACAGAGATGAAGGATCACAGGCAGCCTTTAAAGAATTTGCACTGGAAGCATCTCTAAGTATAAATCTACAACAAAAGATCATTTTTGTTGAAAAGAAAACAGCACAGAAGGTGCCAGCTGGGTGGCTGGTGGGCTCTGCCCTCTCTCCCACTCACTCCAACAGGACAGGCAGAGGGCTCAGGGGGTTACAGGAGCGCCCATTTCACACTGCACCTTTCCCTATATCTTTGCTGTCTTGCAACTAAAAACCACAGTGAGCATATCATTCGCTACCACACTTCAGAAATTGTTACGCCAATTTCTATGGAACCTTGCTAATTACACAGGCTTTCTAATAGAGGGAAATAATAGTTCCTTTAGGGACAAAAATCAGTAAATAGGCCATTATACACACACAGAATATAGACTCTCCTTTGCATATTAATCTCAAACTATAAAACCCAACTATCTCTACTAATGCAATGACATTTCCTCCTCAGGAGTACGACTAACGGGCCCAAATGATACAAGTCTTCAGTACAGAAAAAGCTCCAGAGAACAGAAAATTTCTTCTGACAATCCACTGAACTTCCGGTAACTTCAGACATATTCTCTTGAAAAAATAAGGGAAAGTCTAGGAAAGTCTAAGCTGAAGTGGGAAAGGGTTTCTGCAGACTCGGTTCTGCCCCTGTGAATGTTAGCTCACGGGGGGAGATGCAGGGCCCAGAGCAGGGCTCCTGGGGCATCAGACCCCGTCCTCTGAGCCACTGCGTGGTGGTGAGTCAATGAATAGAGCTGTCACCTAGGGAAATCCTAGCTGCCACGCTCACTGTATTAGTTTTAGGGTATACTAGGAGCTGCTGGGTCCTTCAGCATCACATCCCCACGGTGCTCTTCCCCAGGCAGCCAAAGCAGGTGGCTCTGCGTGCCTGTTTTCAAGCACCTGTGTTGGCTTGCATCACAGCAGGTGCAGGGGCTGAGGAATGATCAATCTCCAATTTTAAGGGACAGATCACCACATCCTGACTTAAGACAGCAAGTGACAGAGGCTATAAACTAGAAAATAAAAGATTTTGTGGCCTGAAGTCCTATAGACAGGATAAATCCTTCAAATTACACAAGATCCTGGTTAAACACATTACTTTGCTGTTCAAAAGTCTTCCAGCATTTTTCATTCTTTGCTAAATTTATCACTGCTAAATCCCTTCCTTAAGATCAAAGTCTTTGGGGATACAGAAGCTGAAAGACTTAAAAGAGCTCTGATCCAAGGGGACTCTATGATGAAAACAGGCTACAGTAATACAACCTCTTAATTGTTCCTGTACCTCAGCACGACGCGCTATCTCAATGTCATCAGCGACAAAAGACTTCTCAACAGGAAATTCTGATTTCGGGGATGCGTCTGGCGTCTCACATGCATTTGTAAGTGTCGCTGAGAGAGGCAGCCTTGTTCAGAGGTCTCAGAATAATTAATTTTAAAAACACAGTGATGAGATTTTTCCCTGGATCATCTCAATAGAAGTTCTTTTATAGTACATCTCACCTCCCGTACCAGAGAGAAAAAAAAAAAAAAAAAAAAAAACACACACATTTCTCCTTATCTATTTGTCTTCATAGCAATACTTCATATTTTAAACAGCAAGGCTTGCTTTCCAGTGGAGGTCCAGTTCAAAAATCAATTAAATCAATTGGAAATTATGGAGGAGTTAATGTATTTTTTATTTTCCCTGGTTGTTTTAGAAACAGTCAAGGAATACAGTATCAGCCAAGGGGAGAGAGCGGCACTCACCACCACAAAAATCAGCCTGTCAGCCCAACATGCCTCTCTATCGATCGCTTCCATGGTACCCAGACAATATGCTCAATACGCAGCTCAAAATACTAATTCAGTTAGGCATTCCCTGGTTTTGCTTTCCATTGGGGAGCATCGCTGGCATTTCTAACAGACATTTTAATCATCTCGATTTTGCATGGCTTCCAATTCCTGTGTGTATTTCAAACACAAGAGACAGAACTAGACAGAACACAGGTTTGGACTTCAGTACAAAAAGGGGCAAATTTCAAGGTGGCTCATTTATTTTCCTGGAGAAAATTAAGTGTATTTGGGACAGTCTTACCAAATATTTGCTTCCCAATCTTTCTGCAAAGCTACTCCCTACAAGTCCCCCTCCCTGCCTCAGTCTGCTCCCCAGGAGTCTGCACACCTCTGCGGACCTGACACCAGCCGCGCTGCGCAGAGCCCATAAGAAGAGCTGCTGCTTTATAAAAACCCTTTGGTCCTTGGGATGTAAAGAAGGGCCTATCTTGACATGCCCTGAGGACCCTGGCAATCCAGAGAGCCAGCCCCAGGGTCTTTCTTACTCATACTGCCTGAACTTGGCTGAAACGAACAGGTCCAAGCTATTGCAGTAAAGTCCATGGAGTCAGCCTGGGTTTAATTTTCCTTCAGCCACTGACCTCCTGCCTAAGCCAACAGAAGCTCCCTGGAAACCTCCCTGCCATTTTCCCGTGCTCCAGCAATTCTTCTTTGCTCAAGCTATGCAGGCAAAATGCTTTTGTTCTTACCAGGGCTACTCCTGAACTGCAGCAGTACAACAGTCGAGAATAGGGACTGCTGCCTGGCGTACATATCAACACTTCGTCAACATGAAATAAATGGTTCATTAAAAAAAGCTAAGATCCGTAACACTGACAAAAATGCTGTCTTCAGCCACGTTCTGACCAAACTGTTACTAAAAATGGTTTCTACACCAAGTCTGTTGAAGACAATGTTGTAGCACAGAACAGTAGGGTTTGATGGACTTGGAAATCTCCAACATTACCCTTCTGGCTTTTCTCAGGATCAACTACAGCTATGCAAATGCTGCTCTGTGCTCACAGACACCCACTGACTAACTGGAGGTGCACTGGGCCCCACTTTCAGCTCATGTGAAGAAGCAAACTTACTGGGCAGCTGCTGACATCAGCCAAAGAATCAGTTCTGAGAGTTCTGCTAATTAGTTCCTGTTAATTTGGAAGCTCGTAGAGGTGAAGTCCCTGTTCCCAGTACCCTCCTGTGTCAATCAGGACGGACTGCCTGTTTGCTGGCGCTCAGGCAGCTGTGCTGAAGGCGCACTGAATGGATGCAAGCAGTGTGTGACCCTTCTGCCTCCCTGCCTGCTGAGCATTCACAGCACTGCTTTCTTTGCCTTGCTGCTGAAAGGCGGTGAAAGTCACCAGGGGCTGGAGGTCTTGGCTTTTTCTTGGCTTCATCCTGGCTCTTTCCAGAGGTCTGCTGGCTTATTTTTCTCTCTTTTTTTTTCTTTTAACCAATATCTGTTTCTGAGGGGATTGCTAGCAGATGATATTCCCCATGCCTGTGACTCATCCAGGTGCATATACAGAAATATAAGTGTGTCAAGCTAGGCTAATTATGCCACTATTCCCCAGTTGTGGATTAGAGCAAAAATTCAATTAAAAATCCAGCCCTTCTTCGTGATACTTTAAGCACAATTTCTGAACCACTGTGTTACCACAGTAAGTGCCGGAATTTGATGAGAGCCAGGTGGGAATTACAGAGTGAATTCTCACTACGCCGCAGTGGGAGTGAGAAACCTAACTTTTGGTAGGATTGCCTGCGCTTTTGACAATCTCCTCCTCCATTACTAAAAGGCAACATCCAGAAATAATGCCTGCATGGCAACTTCGTGATGCCAGAAAGCAAGCAGCTTTGCATTTTGTGAACATGGTGATGGAGATAAATAACGCAGCACTGATGGACCTCCATCAGGGCCTGAACATTTACAATGAGCTGCAGTACCCTGCAGAAGAGAGCTTCTGCTCAGGAGACCCAGCCCTGTGCCTCACAGTACCGTGTACTGGATGTGCAATACCAAGGTTCTTGGATTTGAACCCATTTTCCTGTCAACAAGATGTTAAATTCCACGACACAGGTGGTATTTTTGTTGTTACTATCCAGCTAAGATGGTTATTGTGAACTGCTTCAGTTCAATAGGGCCTGATCCCAAAACCAGTATGGAGAAATAATGCAGCTGAGATTTGGTAACAATCTTAATAATGATGTACTCTGAAAGTACTTTCAAAGGAATTGTTACCGCATCTGTGGGTTTGGGAAAGCAAGGCATTGTATGAAGCAACAACATTTGCAACTTGGCTACTCAATTTTGTGGTGCTCCTGTGTTTGAGAGCCCAGCTGGAGCTGAAGCCTCATCTTACAGAAGCACCAATTCCACCCAAGTCCAGCTGAATCACCGGGAGCTGCAAGTTATCAGCATTGCAAAAAAAATAATTAAACGGAGATAAACAAATTTACTGCAATAATTTGTACATGCAAAAGTAAGTAACTGCTTTGGAAAAACCTCTCACCCAAGGTCATGCAGTACATCTACTGCACAGGAGGGAGCTCAGCCCAGGTGTCCCGATGGTGCAGAAGGCAGATGATAACAGAGCTGGGTGGAAACTGGGCTAATGAGTCAGCCGTGGGCTCTGCAGCACCACATCTCCAGCACCTAATCTGAATGACACTGATGAAGCATCATCATCAATTTCATAATCATCCACACCGATGTAGACTCTGGAGTAACGAGAGGTATTTATGAGGCCCGTTAGGAAACACACACGAGCTCCTTCCCTGTGGTATGAAAACTCATACCGCATGCTGTTACTTTTTTTTTATGGCATCTTTGAAGCATGAAAAACAGACAAAGAGGAACTACAAATTCTTAAACTGGAATGAGAAGAGAGAAAACAACATAATTTATATATACAGGTATTATTTTCTGGTAACTAGCAAAAATCTCATATCTGAGCATCTACAAGTACATGTTTTCCCCTTACTGTTATTTAAAATATCCATATTATGTCTTGGTAAGTCTACTCCAAGCATACAGAACTATTCCTACATAAGCACTGCTGTAAAATAAGCTTGCCAAGCAGACCCTCAGACCCCTGATGAAAACCAAAGCAAACTTTTTTCTTTTTTCTTTTTTTTTTTTTTTTTTTTTTTTTTTTTAATCAAACCTGGTGTTTTCAGACAAATATCATGGAAATTCTAAAAGAACAAAAATTGACACTAAAGGTCAGACACAACGAAGAAGCACTAAGAAAACACTTTGTGAATATTGCCAGAGCAGCCTTTCCACAAACTTGTCCTTTATAAAGGGGGAAAGGAGATTCATTATCCTAGAGAAATGCCTTAAAGAAAGGCAAGAAGAGCAATAGTTATGTATTAAGTACTTGTGAGAAAACTACACTTTGCTATGCCTACGTGGTATCTGATTATAAGATATCACTTTCATAACTCCAAATAATAAACCTAAAGCCTAGAGAGCAGGAAGCTTTTAATTTAAATAAATAAAGGAGAGGTTAATGCGGTGAATGCCTTGAAAACCTTCTCCTCTTCTGTTCCTCCGCTTCTCTCACTCAGAAAATGTGTGCAATGGGTCTCCAACAAATTACATGGAAATTTAATACAGAAAAAATGGCATGGTAGTAAAAGGTATGTTAATATATATGCAAAGGGTAGAAATTAAGTATTTCATGCTCACCACGAGTTAATCTTTTGTAGGACCTACTGCTCTTTTTGCTCATTTAAGAACTTCTGAAACAGCCATGAAGCGAGGGCTACAGTGCTAATAGTATAAAGCATATGTGTACAGCTGAAATTCTGAACAGCAATCATTTGTAATGCAAATTACCTCCTTCTGACTGACATTTAATATTCTGTAAATAGATTTTAAGAGGCTTCCCATTTAGAAACACTGAAATATGATTAGAGAGAAAAGGAATGGGTTAACTCTCTTTTTAGTTGCCCTTTTCTATTATTCATAGTTCCTCTGCATAACGCTGTTTAGATGTAATTCTTTACTGGTTTTATACTGTCTGCCATTAGTATTAAAACTGAAATTTATTATAGGCCACATGCTCATCTGATGTAAATTGGAGTAGCTACTGAAATAAAAGTTACAGTCGGCAAGTAATGCTAAAGACCAGAGCCATAGGGTCCTCTACCTTTTCCTGACTGAAAACAAGAGTTGTAAACTTTCTTTAAAAAAAGATAATAGAGAATATTTACTCACTAAATATGCTTCTGTTTTCCTAGCAAAAGAAAAAAATGTAAATTTTCTTCCGCAGAATATATCCATTGAAAATAGACTGCACACAGCAAGCAAATAAATGCTACATAAAACTACCTCTTAAACCTTGGGTATGCTCACAAAAACAAAGCCAGAGCAGCTCGGAATGTAAAGCTGAACACAAAGCAGGTATATAACAGAAGTCATTAGACATTATTTCTTCCAGAATCTTTGAGAAAGCTTCCCAGAAATTCATTTCTCGAAGGAAAGTGTGTATGCACCAGTGACTCTTCCTTCTAAAAACGTCTCTGCTTTTCTACCGAGCCTTCTAGCCACCTGTTGCATTAACCCAGCTTACACAGTCAGGAACCTTATACAAAGTAGGCCAAACTGCCTAAAATCACTTTGTTCTGTGGACACGGCCAAGAACCGAATCATCCTTAGCTGCCATCCAGCTCCATAGGAGGAGACGGTCAAACTCCGCTCCAGCGTTTGGTGGCTCCTGTTACTTTCAGCCATCTCCCTTGCTGATCGTGAACTCACCCCAATAACTGCACCAATTGCTCACCAAATAATGAGCCTGGCAGCAGATCGAGACAACACCACGTCGTGGCTAACACCAAACCTCCGACTGTGCTCTACTAAAGACCCCATGCATTTGCTGCCACTAAACATGGAGCCGTGGCACCTGAAGTGGAAGTTTGTTTAATTTAGCACCAAGCAGCCGCAGTGTGCCTTGCCTCGAGGGCAGGAAGCCTTGGGCCAGTGAGCCCTGCTCCAAGACACTGCGCTGAGCTGGCTTCCCAAGCCCATCAGCTAGGCCCAAGCTTCTCAGATTCCCCAACATATCATTAACTGTAACTAATATAGGCAAGTGCTGTTTCCTGTGTAACAAACGCCTAATGCCCAGTCCTAATCTCAGCTTTAATTACCGTGCTTGGACTTGAAACAACACAAATGAACAGAGACTCCTCTCTGCAGGCTGGTGCAAGCCTCTATCTTTGCAACATGCAGGAACCCAGTCCTACAAGACCTGTTTCTTCTGACAACAAACTGAAAACTGATTTTGTTTGAATTAGTTTTCTGTACGGTGTCAAAATCCATACATGAGAGAACAGACCTGCATGCTGTTTGAAAGGAGCCTCAATTTAAATTGGCTAACATTGCAATATTCAGGAATCCACTGGTCCTGCAGCTGCTGCTTTTCTGGAAACTGTCCCTCACCCTTGCCTTATCCCCAGTGATCTTGGCAACACACATAATGTCCTCCAAGCATAAGGTAACCCTCAGCCCCAAGAGGGCTTTATTCTCCTCTCGGAATGAGAAGCCACACGACATCCAGCAGTTTGCATGGCCCTGCTTTTCATTGTTTCCTCTTTATGCAGGTCCCTAAGCCTATCCTGGATTTATACAGACAGAGCCGGAGTGCACACACAATTATATCTCCATCTAAAACCAAAACGTGTGTAAACCATTTTCAGTTTTCAAGGATGAGTGACATTTCATCAAATTTCAGGTCACTTTGCTCTGCTCGGAAATGAAGCAGTATATCTCCGCTTTAACAGGAGGCAGGCTCAGGCTTCTAAATGTAGGAACCAATGTGGTAGAAAACATCACAGCAACTTGAGCAGTAAAGCTAGGGACGAGATGATAAATGCAGCAACCTGCGGCAAGGCTCTGAAATAAGCAGTCAGATCTTTAGAAATAATTGTACATTAAAATAGTGATATTAGGGCCTTAGCAGTAACATTACCATTCATGCCATTATGTATTAGAGAGAGCTGATGGAAATAAAACCAATCACATTTTTTGCCTGTGTGTTCAAAGATGGGTTTTTCAGCAAAGTAGAGAAGCATTTGATTAGCTTTAAGTGTTTTAAAATATTTCAATACTTGATTTGGGAATTAGCACTGATTACCAAGACAGCCATCTCAGGTAATCTTCATTATTTCTGATATGCTTCACCCTCAAGTTTAAACACAGAACATCCCTTGCTGAGGACGTACCTCTATGCTAGGAAGCTGCCAGGTACTGGCTGTCTGCAAAGCCAGCCCCTGACAGCTCAGCAACATTCCCATACCTACGTACCTCACATATCTGTATCTCACACTCAGAACAGGACACAAGGAAAAGAGCCATGGTCTGGTCAGCCCCTCACAACTGGGGTGTTGCTGTGCTGTGGCTGCTTGCATGCACAAGTGCATTTAATCCGCATGAAAGGCTGTGTTGCCAGAAGCTGTAATAAAACATATCGTGTCCCCAAACCTCAAATATTCATCAAGATTATTCTCTCATGTCATAATTTAAAGAAGCTATGGTATTAAAGCCAATGCCACAAACCATTTTTCAGATTCTCACACGACAGGTAGTGTAATTAAGAGCAGTGGCTGATTAGTTGGAGGCTGTGCTGTCGCATAAATAGGGAACAGTGAGAGAGCAGTCTGTAGGAATGGCCACTGTACCTGTAACAGAGAGCACTGCCACAAAGAGCAGCCGTGTCACCCTGCAAACAACTTTCAAAATGGTCCTTAACAGGTTACACATACTGAATGTATTTCAGGGTATTGCACTAATATTACATTTTACACGTATAGAGGGACGCAAAACATTGCAGAGAGCCCATCCAGGTTCTAAACCGTACCTAAATATGCTTTGTTTTCCTGTCTTTGGAGAGCAGAAAGACCCATCTAATGAAAAAATTCATCTAATGAAAAATTATACCTTTTTATGTTTTAATCGTTTGCATGAAGCAAATTTCTACTTCCAAATAAAACTTGATTTTTAGGTATCAAATTCTGTTCATAATTACACTCCCAGACTTCTGCAGAGTCTTGGGGGCTACAAGCCTATGGACTAGAGATCAATCCCTTACTCTTCTAAGTGCTATGTGATGTCCCAGCTGATCAGAGAGCCACAGGACAGCTGCTATAGGCTCCTGGAATAAACACATTAGGAGTCAAAGCATTCCCTGCTGAGCAAAAAGACACTGTGATGGATCTAGGTCAGCCAGCATCAGTTCTGATGTACCAGTGTGGCTGCCCCGCCAGCACATGAGCTGGGTGCGTGCTGGAGTCCCAGATGTGCAGACCCAGCAGTCCCAGCCCCGCCACTGCAGCTGTCAGGGCTTGGAGCAGAAAACTCCTAGGGAGTTTTAAATCAGAAAGGGAACTTGCCCATCCACACATCGTCTCCCTCTTCTCGTTGCAGCTCTCAGCCGCAGACAGGACTATGCCTAGCCAAGGGGAGGACAAGCAGCTGGGGGGGGCAGAAGAATTAGAAAAGGGATCAGGCACCCTTGCCTCAAGCAGTCTTAGTGAAGCCTGGGGCACCTCCCAGACTCCTTCGATACTCTCCAGGCACGAGTTTCCATAAAGAAAGACTTGCAGCATAGCATACCTGTACCAGGCAGAGAACAGCAGCAACAGAGATTTGCTGCTATTCCACCAAGAAGGATCCAGCCCTCGCCCTAGGACTCAAGACCACCACCCCTACCCTGCTGGACTAAGCCTGTCTTTCCATTGACGCAGCCCCAAACGCAGCAGCCCTGGCCTGGGTGAGCTTCCAGCCCCGTGTGCTAGCAGCAGGCTGCCTCTCCAGGCTGCTCCTTGCTTTTATGTTGCTGTAACAAGACCACAATCTGGAGGAATAGTTGATCCTAGACTTGTGTTCTGTGTTTGGGGAATGGGTAATTGGTTTTATAGCTTTTTATGAAGCCTCATTTATAATGGCAGCCAGCTGCTTCAGCAGCCACTACATCCTCTCATGCCCCCTCTATACACTGACAAATTTTACTCTTGACCTCAACTCCGTGTTCATGAGACACATTCTCTTATGTCAAGTCTCCCTCAAGTACTGTTCTCACAAAATCCTGCACGGCACATGATACTGAAAGAAGAAAGATCCCGGGCTCAGTAGCAGCCCTCTACCTGTGCTTCCAGAAAGCCACACCTGGGTTACAGTAACACATTCTTCATGGCTACAGAACTGCAGTCTCTGACCTTTTCTGCTTAAAACTGATTTAAGCATCACCTGGAATTTGAACTTCCCCTCCAGAGTCTGTCCCCAGGAAGCACTGCAGCAAGCGCCAGGGCTCAGCACCAAGCATGCAGCTGTGAAGCTGCCTGCCCACCTCCCTCCTGTCTCACACTGCCCCTCGCTGAGACCTGCACTGCAGGGCAGAGCCTGGCACTTACACAAAGCCCCGGGGTGGCCTTAGGTAACTGCAGTCAGAGCAGTGAATTCAGACTGCCAAACTCAGGCCTCCTGTTGACTATCTGAGCCGTAAGGTTTACCTCCGGGTGGCATCTCCTCCCTCCTGTTGCCTTCCTTGCTTTCTGAACACAAGGCGCCCCAGCAGCCTCGTGCAGATGCAGAGATAAGGGTGGCTGTTTGTTTGTTTGTTTTTCCTGGAGGAGAACATTAGGAAAAGCTCCAGCTATTAATTTGATGAAAGAGGTGCTAGAAATTACAGCAAACGGCAACATCAATCCATGTAAAAGCTCTGCGGTGCTTTTATTCCAGACTCACACAGCCAGGCAATGCAGAGCATGTGCATTTTTCACAGCCGCTCTCGTAGCCCCTCAGTTACCTCCTGTCAGGTGCTAGTGGTACCTGTTTCCCATGTCACTATTTCAGGCGTTGCTCACATTTTGTACCACTCTCTGGAGAAGGACGGGCAGTCACTCGAAGCCTTAATATGTCTGTTTGTCTAAGTAATGAGTACCAAACACCTGCCTGTGAAAAAGGGACCCAGTTGTGTGACAGGACACAAGTGCACACAAATTTGAAAATAAGCTGTTATTAGCCTAATAATAAATGGGATCTCTATAGCAGAGGATCTTTTCTTCTGCTGCAACACAAAACCCTGAAAGCCATCGGTCATTCTCCTTGGTTTCTGTTTGGAAAGGATAAATTCCTTGGGCCCAATTTTGTTTTTATGAGGCCAGAAGTCCTACTCCAAAGAAAAGGTAATTGTTTCAAGCTCAGAATATTCTGAAAAGTAGTGGAAACAGCTTTATAAATGGTTTCAAAAGAAAAAAAAAAAAAGAGGGAGGGGAACAAATAATAGAAGGGAAAAGAAGGCGATCCCTGGTAACAGAGCCACAGATGCAGTGCAAGCCAAGAATCCTGAAACAGAGAGTTGTTGCTCTGATGACACACGGGTTTAGCTGGGTAAAACATTCACTGACATCAAGTCCTGATACGCCTCCACACAGGTACTAGGGTCATATACAAATCCCCCAAATTCCCACCTGGCACCAGCCAAAGGGCAGCACTAAACATCCGGATTTGTGTGGAATTAAGGCCCTGCGCACACTCCTCATCTCCTGGTTGGACACAAACCTTGTGGTGAAACCCAGGAACATTTGTGGTGGGCCCAAGGAGTTAACTCCTTGGTAGGCTCCTGGCTCTGATGTTGTTGCGGGCGACGTCTCTATAGAAACGGCATGCAAGGGTAAATGGTCTGGACAGGGAAAGCTTTTGCTGATAGATCTGACACCAAAGAAATTCATCATTAAGGGAGCAGGTAAAGTGCTTATTCACAGCACCAGGTCTCTCTACAAGTCAGCCTCACAGCAACCAGACACGATGAGTCCGCACCGCCAAGCAAGGACCGACTCTGTGGCCATGCAGAAGCACGGCAGTTGGGGTGGCCGGACACAGGCCTGCCCCCAGCTCCTCCGACACAAAATCCCCAAAATTTTCCTGAAGAAATTGGGACATAAAAACGGAGCTCCCCAGTTCCTTATAAGCAACTCTTTTTGAAGGCTATTGCCTGCAAAAAGCTTTAAAAATTCAGACCAGAGTTTTGAAAAGTTTCCAAGTTGACATAATTAAAAAAAATATATTATCCTGAAATGCAAGAACAGCTTTATCATATAAAATGAAGGTTTGCTTATTAGGCTGTCAGTGCTATTTGCCTGTATTTGGTGGTGCGGGTGGCTATCTGCGTGAGAGCTCTTCCTGTGTGCAGAGAAAGAGGGCAGTGTCTGCTGTCAGAACTGATTAACTGCAGCTCAAACTTTACATTGGCTTAGGGACTTTTCATTCCTTTTAATTGTGTTTTCATCTAAAATAAACATATTTTGGTGTTTCAAAATATATCTGCATATACTGAGGGTAGTCTGACTCCAAGCAGGACACCTGTATTTATTATGCCCTATTTATTTCTGCCTGTACCATCCATTTCCCGGAACAACAGGATGGTGAGTTTTCATGGTGAAACGGCACGCAAGTCATCTCTGCTGTGTAGGTTTTATCCGAAGTTCTACTTTGTTTGGGGCAAATGTAAGTCAAATTACATGTGATGAAAGATCAACATAAATTCTAGAGTGAATTTTTCTGACTAATCTCAGAGGCTTTCAGAAGATGTTTCACTCTTCTGACCTCTCAGTCTTTCAGATTTCATTATGTTAGTCACCTCTCAGAGGTATCACTATTCACTTAATGCTTTGCCATGCTCTAAAAAACATAACAAAATATTGTAAATCATCATTAAAATTACTGCTGTGATGCCTGAGGAGTCTTGTTACCCATTTTTCCAGAAGTCACTAGCTGATCTTAAGAACCAGAGACAGACAGCCAAATTCCATTGCTACCTGGTGTAAGTTGAGAGGGTAACGCTGTCTCAAATTTCCTTAGAAGAGGTCCTGAGAATTAAAACACATTCACTGTATTTTAGCTAAGTTCTCTGGCCATTGATCAATGATAAACCTGTAGTCTTTCACTGTACAATATATCCAAACTCTGAGCCAAACATGAGACAGGCTGGAAGCATCACGGCTGTCATCCATGCTGCAGCCACACCAGAACGTGCATTATTTCAGCAGTGTGCTGCATGCTCACGAGCTGGCACGTACTGAACAACTGCTCTAGGAAGTGTGACCTTCAAGGGATCCAGGTAACCACTCTCACAAGTGCCAGGTTTCCAGATCCCAGCAGCATCTCTCTTTTAATTGTGCTGAGCCCCATTTTGCTGCCCCAGAGCCCAGAGGCCCTGTGACTGTGCAACAGCCTGAAGGCAGCAGATGCTGCTACATCTTGCTGGGTAATTTTCTCCCTTTTCCATTAAAAACAGGATATGAAATTTTCTTACACCTTCTAGTATTCCATCCAAATTATTTTTTGCCATTTGGAATACAACCTTCTGTGACATGCTCATCAGTTTGATGGCAAAGCCTGCAAGTTAAGAATACCACGACACAGCACAGCACACGTTGCTTTTCTCTACAGTTGTTTCAAAAATAAGCAACGAGAAACCAAATCCTGACCCCTGTGGTTATTGCAAATTAGTTACAGAAATCTTTCCCCGGATCAAAAGTTCTTTGCTCAGCCTCTGTTCTAGCACAGGGCCATAGCAGCAGAGCAGTCATTTCCTCACTCTTTGTGCTTCCTTACAGAGGAGGCCAAGAAAAGCCCAGCAAATGCTCAGAAAGACATCATCAGCCTCAGGCTCAATCTGCTCAGCACCACCTTGAGAGGCTCCTGTGCTGGCTCCCTCCCGCTGCCACAGAGCTCCCCAGCAGAAGGGCATTTTGCATTTAAACCATGGAACACTGCCACTGAACTAGCACTATACTTTACCTCCTAAAAAAAATGACAATGTGAATGGCTTCAGCTGTCTGACGATTTGGCTTGGCTAGCACGGGAAGTGGGATAAAGATACAAGCTGGCTTGAAGAGTATCAGAAAAGCATACGCAAAACAAGAATATTATGGTAAAAAGGGATTAGATAGCATCCTTATTAATTACAATAACACCAATTCAACGACTCATTGACTAGGCAGAAGCAGCATTTAAAAGATCAGAGACGTAGTTTATCCTCAACAGTTATAAATAAAAAAAAAAAAAAAAAAACCTGTCTACAGATGTAATGATTAACCCTTATCTACAGGAAGGGGATATAATGGCCTATTACCTATAGTTGTGGAGACACAAAGGTGTTATAAACAATTATCTTAACAATAACTATTGTTTCCATCAGCAAGGTGAGGCTGAGGTTACATCCCTCATTCTAGCCAGCCTAACTCCAAAAGTAACCGGTAACCATTTTGCTGAACGTCCACCTAAACTTGCAATCAAACTGGAGATGAAGATAAAGAGATTTAAGAGAAAAAAGCAAACATGCAAACCAACAGTCTAAGTTTCTAACAAGGACACAGGCCATATAGTAAGTCAGAGTTGTTTGGGCAGAAAGTCTTTACTATTTCTCCATGGAGCATGAGGAGAGAAAATGCCCAAGCATGGACTCAGAGTTTCAAACTCCCCAGGTTTTCCTACCTGTTCCCCAGGACCACAGAGAGAGGATTTGCTAACCAGGCTAATGAGTATAACACTCTTCTTATACAGACAAACAAAACAGTTTCTTCTGCATCCCTGGGTGAAAATAAAACATAAAAAGCAGAACTGGTAAAACTTCATCCGCCACGAGAAAACGAGCCCAACTGCTTCCTTCTCTGACTTCAGTAATCAGCAAACACTGTCCAAGGAATAGCGTGATTTACAAAAGTAATCGAGTATCAAGATACCTGGAGTCGAAGGAAGGACTCTGGATGTTGGTGACCTTTGGCTCAGCCTCTGAGGATATACCAGTCTAACGTGACACCAGTGTAAAAGAACAGACAGAAAAAATAAAATAAAATCCCAAAGCTTTGAAGTAATGTTTTATGTACGACACACTATTCAAAGAAGTAGTCTGGACTTCTTCAGTTTCTAACAACAGGTATTGCAGATGGACAGGACTAATACTTGCAGCACTGTGACTCACTGTGTCATTGCCTACCAATACACATCCTCATTTTGCAGCTGGCTAGTACTAAGGTCTATGCGGAGTGCTAGCAACAGGCAAGTATAGCAACATTCCTATGCTTGATGGAGGTACAGAGCTGTGAATCAAGGACTCTGAATAACACGATGCAGTGTACATTTGGATGTCTAACCTGCGTGTACTTCGTTTCTGCTCTACTGTGCAATGGAGAAGCAGGCAGGGAAAAGCAGAGGGAGGACTGCCTCCCTGCTGCAGCACCAGTTCAGGTTAGAGGAAAGGCAGATCCAGACACCAGATTTCATACCTGACCTTGAGCAAGACCTTCCTCTTGGGATTCTGCATTCTTTCCCACCTAACTGGAATTGCAGGGAGCACAGCAGCTAACAGATTATTTGGAAACTTCTCCTATGGGCAGAAGGAGTTTTCTAATGTGATTTACTGTAGCACTGAAAACAATAAGCTTGCTGTCAAGGAGAGGTCTCGTAGGTGCAACTTACACTCAATACAAAAATAATCAGTTGTGATTTAGCTTCTGTGCTCAACTAACCAGAGAGATCCATGGCTTCTTATACATTATCTTTAATACAAAATATATATTTTCATTCTTGCTGGCTTCCTCCACAAGGTATTCTATTCATATGGGATTTTTAGACTTATAATTTAACCATACGAACAGCTTTTGCCAATTGATGTTCGAGTCCCATGATGATATACTTTTAGATTGGAGCTTTAAGCAGCTCCAAGAAATGTTTATCCTGTCAATGAAGAGTTTAAGCAATGCACAATTTATTTTTATCTTCCTGGTGCAATGAGGGCAGGTGAAGGGGATGATAACCATTTCCACATTAATTATAAATACTGCATTACAAACGCAGGCTGCGTCTTCGGCTTTTCAGGGTCGTTAGATCTCCCTGTGTGCCTGCAACCCAAAAGTTTCTACTTGCTTTATGTTGCTTCAAGCCAACCTTATAAAACTAATCTTTCCTGCTTTCTTTTCTTATATAAGCTCCAATCACTCAAGCAAAATTGTTTTCTTTTAGTTTCTTCTTCACCACTTACTGTATTCTGGTAAACTCCATTTGGGTTCAGATTCTACAGCTAGGACATATTGTCTAACCTTGCAAGGCCAATTTTCTCAAAAACCTTTTCTTACTGGAAAGAAAAATATGTTTTATCCACTCTTCATTTAAGGAAGCTTAAATATGGGCACGTTATACAACAATAATAAAATATGTCTTAACAGATCCATGTTGCACAAATACTCTGAAAGCATTTATTCACCTCTGCTACAAACCCAGCACTTACTGGTTCTGACTGCAGTAGTTTCTTCCAGCCAGTCAAGACCAAAATGCTATCAGCATGACGAAGAAAAATTTGTGTTTGAGACTGGTGGGACTAGCAAGATGCCATTTTTTAAAACATCAATCATAGTTTCTTTCTACAATAATTGATTTCACGTACATTAAATAATTAGAAAGAGATATCCCAAACAGTAGCAGTTTCATTTAGAATATATACATAAGCAAAGAGAATAAAGAGCATGAGCACGTATTTATGGAAACTACACGATCTACATCGTGAAAACGTGTGCACCAGTCCTAATGCCAATTCTAATCCTTCAAGAAAAAGCAGAATAGACTTAAAACCCCTGGTAAAATCCTCAGTAAATATAATTGAACGTTTCATAATAAAGGCAAAATAAAGGCTGATATTTCTTTTCATCCACTGGAAAAATACCTACTCTGTTTCTGAAGGGTTTGACTGAACAAGTGCACCTTACCAGGACATAAGACATTCACAAGGTATCCTGGACAGCCTGGAGATCCTGCAGAATCCAAACTTTAATTTTATGTTGTTAGTCTCAGGATTTATTGCATAAGAATGTAATTTGCACTGTATTTCATATCTGAAGTTATTTTGATGCTATCAAGATTCCACTTAAAATTGAGAACTGGGTATTGCTCTTCCAAAATCTGTTTCCTTATGCATCGCCTGGCCCACTCCAGGTTTTTGGAAGACGTGCTGGACTAGGCCACGCACTGGGCAGATTTATCTGCTTGAATATTGCTCAACCAAACGGAATGCTCTGAGGGTGCATTATGCTCACAGGAATCACTCAGATCCCTCTGCAGTACTCAGAAGCACAGAGCGGAGGTCCCCCAGTGACTGACCACAGCAGAGTGGGGGGCAACTAAATAAAGATGATTGGGGTGATGACATGCTTTTATTTTTAATTATCCAGGTATGGTAACTTGATGAAAAAGCAACATTTCCAAGGACAGATTGATTAGATTAAGTATCTGAGACTAGAAAATATACACAGGTGCTAATAAAATTAGAACAGAGAATTGAACAAAACCTAATTAATAGGAAACAAATGACTACATAATTTAATTGTAGGCCTTTTGCTTGCACTTTAACTGGTAAGGCATCTGAGGAAGTATGTGCAAGTACAAAAGCAATCATAAACTGGCTACAGCACAATACTAATTACTTATATCTTCCAAGGAATGCAGGATGCTCACAGATGTTAAAAAAAATAAAGCTTTTTATAGAAAATAATTTGAGGTAACTACTACTAGAAAGATAGAAATCTCTCTTTTTAAGTCATACTGGGTATTTTTTGTGGATGAAATTAAAACAACTATTGCAAGTCAAAGGATCCGTTAAAAATAAGAACACAGGAGACGGATAAAGTATCTTTTTATAATATGAATCCTATAAAGACAGGACAGCTGTACACGTAACTTGTCAAGTAAATCTAAATTAGTTCACACACGGTAAAACTATATGTACCTGAGCTCTTATAGGATGTTAATGTGTACACTGAAAACAGAAAATAAATACGCTTTTTGAGTCTTGTTTTCAAGAAATCTTTGATAGTTTTGACAATCTTTCTCTAATCTTTTGTTTTCAGAAGAAATAGTATTTCAGTTTAAACAGAGCAAAGGGATTGACTGACTGACACCCTAGCATATTACTGCACAAAAGACACAAGACAGTCACGCCTAAATTTCAATGACCTAAGGTACAAGCACAGCATAAAGGAACTTCTCAGATGAGCCAAATGATTGAGTTTCACTTATAAAGGACAATAAAGCATGTAAGCATCGATTTTTTTTTCGTAAGAAACTCACAATCCTCCTTGTGAATGTGTGATCAGCAGTTTAAATTCCATTTTATTCTGGCCATCTAAAGAAAGAGCTGGTATAGATTAGAGTGAAACCTAGTTTCATAATGTTGGAAGAGATGAGAAAGGGGTTTTGTTCATATCATTCATTCTGAATTGCAATTTAAAAAAAAAAAAAAAAAAAAAAAAAAAAAGCTGTGCCTATTCTGGCTGTGTGTATAGTTGAGATGGTTCCCAAATGAACACTGACAGAGGTATTCTGAGCTCCTGGATATGAATTTTGTTTTTACTTCTATGGCTCCTCAAAGGCCATTGGGGCAGACTAAAATCAGCACTTGAGGACTATTTAAAAATACTATTTTGGAGCCCAGAACACCATACTTGTTTAGCAGCCTTTAATAAATCAGGGCTAGTTCAGATTGATCTCACTCAAGGCTACTTTGGGGAATGTGTTTTATGCATCAGCCACTATTTATCAGATAGCCATACATGTAAGATCTGTAGGACTCTCCAGACTTTCATAGAAACATATGGTTCAACTCAGTGGATGCAGTAACATCCCATATACAAAAGACAGCTATACAGGTGCATAGGTAGATTGATATAAAAACAAAGCACAGTTGTACCAGCCATCTAACTAAAAATGTACAATCAGCTCAACAAGGATGCTAATGTGAACGCTTGTTCTGTTCCTGAGAGGAGATTTGTGGTGCCTTTTTCTGCCAGGTGAATTTAACCTGGTAACACCTGAGCTCATGCACACATCCAGCCTCTTGGCCATGAGCAGAGCAGGTCAGGGTCAGATCCATGAAACAGCACTGCAGCTGCAAAGTGGGACCATTTCTCAGAGCAGAGAAAAAGCCAGAAACCTTTCAATAACACATAATTTTGGTTTGCCTATTTTTTTATAATTAGTATTCATTTGATTTTTTTTTTTTTATTACTCATTATTATTAGAAATTAGCTTGATTCCTTTTCCTTTATGAACTTTCAACTGCCATTTTTTGCAATAGGTGGTTATGGACAAGTGAAGAATAAATCTGAGGATGCACTAACTGGTTAAAAATAGAAGCCCCCAGCTATTAAAAAAAGAAAAAAAATACAACAGCAGATGTTTCTGCTCCAGGCCCAGCAGTATATGGCAGCAAATTTACAAACTCACCAATAAATCTCTCCTCATTCACAGAAGTCACTGAGGTCTGAAGGAAACCTTAATTCAAAAATGTATTACACCACCAGAAAAAAAATACTTTTAAGATTCAAAAAATCAAGCATGAGGCAAAAATGGTTTTTCTACTCCTCTCCTTCCACATGTCATCTCTCTCACGTGCCAATGCTTCCAGGCACTGCTGAATCAAAGCTCCCCTGAGTGGCTAACATGTGACTGAGCAAGGACCTCAATTTAATTCCACGAGAGCAAAAAGGGATAAAGCTGTTAAAATTTCTGGCATCTGTAACTGCATGAGAGCACTGGAGGCTGACTGAGACTGCCCAGGACAGCTGTGTTCCTGCAGAGCTGGAGCCGGGTACCCAGCACTGCCCCTAGCAGGCCCTGCCTGCGCTCACATCCAGCACGGAGCAGAAGCTCTACAGCTAATACAAGGAAAAAAATCAATGGGAAGATAAGAGGGATACTTCTTTATATATTGCTATTTACTACTGCAAAAATGCTGGGACCAGTGAGAATTTACCAAGAGAGAGAGAGGAGGATTTTCAGAATCAAAGGCAATTATTTTGTGAAGTTTTACCATATCTTTTAGGGCAACTGAGAAAGTGCCACAACCAAAGCAGGCTCACGGGAGGGCCGACACCAGAGCCTGAGGTCTCTGCTACATGTCTGCGTTGTACTGAACCATCCCCACCAGGAAAATCAAACACCGCACAACCAGCTCATCTCTGGACTGGAAATAAAACCTCAGAGGTCCATGCTAACGTAACTCAAACATCCCCCCTCACAGTTCCCTCTTTGCTGCTCACCCTACCTGCTGCAGGACGCCAAGCAGGCCCCAGGTAAATAGCGCTGCCACATCTGCGGCTCTCCCTAGGTTTAAAGGATGAAAAGCTGGAGTCGGCATTGTCCAAACTGCAAGTGGATTAGCCTTAACGTTTACACCCTCAGATATAAAAAGGAGGTGTGGAAGTTGCAGGGGGAGGCCAGCCCATGAAGCAGAGCTGGTTACAAGCACTGCTGGGCCCTTCAGGGCTCTAGCCACAAGGCCTACCACCACAGCAGCCACGCAGGCCTCAGGAGAGCCCTCACCTCACCTCATGGGGAGCCCCAGGCTGCTGGTGGTGCAGGCCAGCCCTTCTCTTCTGGGATGGCATCGAGCTCATCCCAGCCACAACCCGCCTGTCACGCTGAACATCCCCATACGCTAAGGGCAACTGCCCTGCTGCCAGGAGTTCATGATTTACCTGACTTCTTCCACCAAAGCGCCTCCAAGTCTTCCACCCCGGCTGTGGCAGCTGCTGCTGTGGAGACCACTGATCTCCCAGCGCATCGCTGACATTTCACAGAATCACAGAATCACAGAATTTTCTAGGTTGGAAGAGACCTCAAGGTCATCGAGTCCAACCTCCAACCTAACGCTAACAGCCCTCCACTAAACCATATCCCTAAGCTCTACATCTAAGCGTCTTTTGAAGACTTCCAGGGATGGTGACTCCACCACTTCCCTGGGCAGCCTGTTCCAATGCCTCACAACCCTTTCTGTAAAGAAGTTCTTCCTAACATCTAACCTAAAACTCCCCTGGCTCAACTTAAGCCCATTCCCCCTTGTCCTGTCACCAGGCACGTGGGAGAACAGGCCAACCCCCACCTCTCTACAGCCTCCTTTAAGGTATCTGTAAAGAGCAATAAGGTCACCCCTGAGCCTCCTCTTCTCCAGGCTGAACAAGCCCAGCTCCCTCAGCCGCTCCTCGTAGGACTTGTTCTCCAGGCCCCTCACCAGCTTCGTCGCCCTTCTCTGCACCCGCTCAAGCACCTCGATGTCCTTCTTGTAGCGAGGGGCCCAAAACTGAACACAGTACTCGAGGTGCGGCCTCACCAGAGCTGAGTACAGGGGGACGATCACCTCCCTAGCCCTGCTGGTCACGCTGTTCCTAATACAAGCCAGGATGCCGTTGGCCTTCTTGGCCACCTGAGCACACTGCTGGCTCATATTCAGCCGACTGTCCACCATCACTCCCAGGTCCTTCTCTGCCTGGCAGCTTTCCAACCATTCCTCTCCCAGCCTGTAGCTCTGCTTGGGGTTATTGCGCCCCAGGTGCAGGACCCGGCACTTGGCCTTGTTAAACTTCATGCAGTTGACCTCAGCCCATCGGTCCAGCCTATCCAGATCCTCCTGCAGAGCTGGATGCAGGCACAAAGTTTCCTAGCTAGTTCAAAGCTTTTCTCCCCAATCCCTTTGAAAGATGCATACACTTCAGAAACTGCCAGGAAGGAAATGAAAAAGGAACAAGAATCAGCAAAAATGCTTTATGGCGTTATAATCCCCAAAGTTGTTTATGTTTCTATCAGCTCTGAAGTTTACATTTACATTACTTGGGAAGACAGGTCTGTAGCACAGTAGGTCAGGACACATTGGAAAATAAATACATCCTAGGCTTAGTGCTGATATGAGAAGCAAAGTTTGATACTTCTGTTATTACTTTTCTAGTTCTCCTAAGGTTTACCTCAGGCATATGTTCCTCACACTTTTCACCCTTACACATGCGCAGTTGAAGTGTTGGCTCTGGAACTATATTCCACATCTTTCCATATCCTGCTGCATAGCTAACAAATAACTGCAGCAGAAAATGTATATATTCTTCCTTGGGTTGTTTCAAAAGCTCAAGCAGAATGATTACTTTCCTTGTTTCTCAAATTCCTGATGTATTAAAAGGAGACAGTACTTGCCTGCTCCCCATGTAAATGATATAGAGCTTCATGAATTAACTCATATAAGGCATTTTCAGAGTTCTTCAGCATCTTCTGGCTGAGGACCTCAAAATATTGTTATTTTTTCCTCTTACCCCAATGTCTCCTATGATTCATGAACAGGCTCACATCTCTCATGGGTCAGCAGTGATACTGGTGTATAACCTTGCTAGATACCATGATGATATTGTCCAGCATAAATTCCATTATTGTATTTCCTGAATTCCCATCTCCAGTTCCAACAGCTCGACCTATTCATCAATTTGCTTCTTTTCACAGGCTGCTCACTTGCTCCAAAAGAGCTGCATGCAGCCACAGACCCTGCTAAAAGACCCTGATCCAGAAAGCCATTTGTGTTTGTTAAATTCAAACGTATACTTTAATGCTTCCCCAGATGAAGGCTAAATTTCAGTGATGCTGGAGGAAAAAATTGAAGATTTCTAAAGAATTTTTCAGCTACTCTTTCTCTACTTAGAATGGTGCAGATTAAAAACCCCACAAAATTCATATGCAACCTAACAGGAGTGTGAGGCCAGAGTCAGGCTGCCAGACTCAACAGCAGTCACTACTTCACATCTTCTTCCTCAGATCACCACCACCAATCACTTTAGAAGCATGGTATACACATACCTTTACAGTCAATGGAAAAATTAGTTAAATGCCAGCTGTGAGCCACAATGGATGTCACCCCTAATTGCACAGTCCCAGCCCAAATTGAGAGTATCTGAGCAGGCAGACCCTCAAGTGAGTCTCTGCAGCTCACAGAGGAAGAAAACCTTCGAATTTTCAGTGTACACTGACCTGTGGCTATTACTATTGCTCTCATTATTTATTAATTTGTTAGCACTTAATTACTGTTACTTTCATCCTAAGGATTAATGCAAGGTGCTGTTAATACTAAGAGCTTGTTTAGTGTTTTTCGTGTTGAAAGCACTTGACAAGTGCTATCTAAGCCTCACATGAACAGTGTACTACCAAGACAAAGGAAAATACTTTTATCTTCTTCTGCCCCATGCTGGGAATTACATCAATGATTCCCACACGCTGTGAAGGCCCCAACTATTCTCTCTTTGCTTTTATTCATCCAGTCAGCTGTCTGGATACCTGTTGTCTCTGGTCCAATTCACCATGCTGTCAGCACCTTGTGTTATCAAGCACAAGCATTCCTGAACCTACTACTGTCATACGTGCCAGAAGATATTTTTCTTGCGTTTGCTTTATGATCTTGTCATTCACTTGTCCAAATATGATGGCTGATGCACCGTTCTTCCACTGGTGTTTATACTACATTCAGCCCCATGCCCTTTTACTTCAGCAGAAACATTCAACTCTGCTGCTTTCAATGCTATCCTTGACAAGAAAACACCCCCATTTCAAGTCCCTATTTTCCAAATGCCGTCTGTGAAAGACAGCTTCACAGGACTGCTATCCACAAACAGGGCTACGGGAGTCCTGCATTTAAAAAGACCCCAGCACATCACAGCCTCTGAAGTCTAGTAGCTGCATCGTAAATGAGACTTTGGGGTCAAATTCTACCATCCTCTGAATTAAAAAGTTTCTTTGCTGAAACAGAGAGGAAAACATGTCTAAATCTTCCAGTATTTGTGTTGACTGAAGCTGATCAAAAAGTAATTCTTTTGTGAAGTTCCCCCTTCCTTTGGAGCGAAAGGAACCCATCTTCTAGCAGCCAGTTGACCGCTAACAGTTTCTCTCCAAAAGCACTAGCAAATGCAACACACAACCACACTGCACCCCATCCACGTCAGCTGCTTCATTGGCTTTGGCACTGGGAACGTGCAGAAACGGCCTTTGAAGTAAAAACCTGAGGATCTGCAACAGGTCGTCCTCATGCACCTCTGCCAGCACAGCGGGAAACTCATCAGGGCACGCTCAGAGCTGTGACAAGTGCGTGTTGGAAAAGCCTGCCGTTGAGGCAATTTCTCTTGATGTTAATACAACTACTTTTCTAAATCACACTCTTTGTAATTTAGTGTCCAAACTTTATCATCAGCTGATTGCTTTCACAGAGTTCTTGATGAAACTCTAAATGGTTCATGGCACAGTAATTTTTCCTTGTTAATATTCTATTCTCTTCTAGAAACCAGACAATGTTTTAAAAAGGAATTGGTAGAACAATTTATAAATTCATGAGTTAAAGCAAATCTTATTCTTTGGCATATGGGGAATAAAAGGAGCTTGCTAAATCAAAGCCTTAATTTCATATGATTCCTCACTGTGCAACTTCTGTCTGACATTTGTAATTAATGTTTGCTATTCAGCTCTAACTACTCCAGTTGATGCGTCAAAGGCCTCTGTAGCATTCATACAACCTCCTCCAGGATTTAGGATATTTCCCCTGTCATAAAACTGCAGCTTGCTGCAGAAGCATCCCAGACTCTGATTGAGACTGCTGCTTGTTTTTAATCAGCCTGTCCATATTTCCACACCAGATGTGAGTGCTGGCAAAAAACCCAATGAACCATTCAGTAACTGGGCACTGAGCAGGACCCCAACCGCTGCTCAATGTGGGAAATAGGACAGACTAGTGAGGGAAAGGAAAAGATCCCAACAGACTGAGACATGCGAAACTAATGAGGAAAGGTGGGAACCAGCTTCTTCCTTCACCTCTGCTTCCTATGTAAATCATCTTTAAACTAGATACAACTATAAATCTGCAATAAAATAAGGATTTAAGAACAATTATGTGGCAAGACTTAGATATAAAAGTGATTGATGTTCCACATGAATCAGTTAGTTTCTACAAACACCTCTTTTGCTCACTCTCTGGGCTTGAGCAGCCAACATACTCCTCATCCACGGAAGAAGGAAATATTCAGTTGGTAAGAAAAGAGAGACTACTGCTCCACCAGCACTAGGTGGTGAGGAAGACATCTAAAACGTGTGATGTAGAAGACAACCCACCAGAATGCCCAGATTGTGCCTAACCCAGTGGCCTGACATAGGAAGGAAGCACACTGGGCTACCCTACCTGCAAGGGCTTTCAGAGAGACGGCCACAGCACTGGTCCCACCAGGGAGCACAGACGCAGCCACTTTTGGAGGGGCTGGGGCAATGTAGCCCCTGGCAAGCCAAGGGCAGAACGGCTGACACAGGCACACTGCAGCCTGTAAAGGAAAGACGCATCCCATAAAGCTGGATTCCAAAGCCAGTGTGTGAAATGGGATTGCTAATAGCAACAGAAGGCCCGGGTGTGCAATTTCCGTAGATATGTTTTATTGATTGAGTCAGAGAGGCCAACAGTAGCAGTTCACATGAAGTGGTGCCCTTCAACAGCAAAAATATCTCCAAAAAAATGAAAAAAGCAAACTAACAGCCTGGCATTGCAAGGACATGTGTCCAGCTCCACCACCCCAACAGGTCCACTGGCACAGCAAAAAAACACACAGCACTGCTTCCTTCTCAGTGATGGGCACAAACACACTACAGGCGTAGCGTATTTGTGCAATGCTATTGTAAACATCCCTCTGCCTTAAGAGTGAGTTTTGTCTGGAAAGCACATTTGCCTGCACTGGTAACAGATTTTTCCAAATGACTTTTACTGAGTTACTGGTGGGAGTAAATGCAGAAGTGATTGTATCTGTACAGACACCTAAAAACCCGAGTAAGTGGCTTGGAAGACAGATGTATTGTTATGGTGACAATCTAGATTAAACTGAAATTTGAGCTTTCTGAACAAAATAAATACAAGTTAAAAAAAGCATGGGCAGTAATTACCTACTGCTGCTGAAGCCAACCACTCTCTTTTGCCCTCTCCTTGAACTGAAAACAGAAATTATCCCAAAAGTTATTAGAGAGGATTGCAGACAAGCCATCTGACCCATTCATTGTAAACCAGATGAGAACAAAATAAAACAAAGAAAAGCTGGCCACAAGCTCAAGGAAACTATAAAGCTTTCTGACAACTGAATGCTTTGCCCCATCCCTGGACTTCCCTCAATCCAAGCGCTGAAAAGCACATATCTTGATTTCCTTGTAAGTAGGAAAAGCAGAGCAAATAATTACTTAATTGCAGTTTAAATGGTCGCTGCAGTAAAAAGACATTTCAGGTATGAAGCACGTTTCCTTGTAATGGACGTGGGTTTTGGCTTTACCTACACTGTGACCTTACAGACCCAGGTTAGAATAAGGTTGGGGCAGAGATGGGATCACCTGCAGGCAGCAGGGCAGCAGCTGGCATTTCACTGCTGGTGACACAGCTCTTGAGTAGCCATGGAAACTCCACTGCAACTGCCAGCCACCCCTTAGTAATCAGTAATTACGGGACTCTGACATTGGTAATGAGGAGATGTGATAACATACCAACACGTATTAGATTGCATGTGAAATCTAGGATCCAAAGTCAAAGCACTCTGATACTGTTATTTCATCAGCAAATCATTATGGCAGTGATATAAGGGGAAAAAAACAGGTCTGCATAGAGGGTAAAAAGCAAGCTGTATTTTCTGAAATTAACATTTCAGTGAAAGAAATAAATAAAAGCAGTAAAAGGGGTTGGACTTAAGTTTCACACGCAAAGCCTTTGTTTCTCTTAGTTGGCAGCAATGCATGTAATCCCAGCTCCATTTCCCTTCCAAGATGGAGACTGGTGCATAATCAAAGTGAGCAAGCAACAAATACATTCAGGGCCATTTCAGCCACTTAAAAACAGTTTTGCCCCGGCTCTTCTCTTTCAGCAAATATTTATGAGCGCTATGTTTTGTTCAGACAGCTGCTTGCTGAAAGGAAAGCCTTACACTGTACCTGAAACTCACTTAAACAGCAAACAACTTGTTTGCGGAAAATTTAGACAAAAGTAGTTTACAAAATATCTATCATGAACAGGGCAGCAAAACAGCAGCATTACTTAGCAAATGTCCAGAGGCATGAGGAGTTTAAGGCCGTCTAAAATAGGAAGTGATCCTACAAAATAGGTGATTGCCATTTTTCTTATCGATGTTATCTCTTTTCTGAGACAGAGCAATGACTTCCACGGATTTAATTCACAAGAGCCAGCTCAAGACTCTAGAGAAGCACGAGCAAAACTCTGCAGACGCTTTCCCCTTCCTCTGGCCCTAGGAGCCCTTTTTCAGGATGGTCGTGTGGGGGAACAGCTGCCCTGTGCAGACAGCTAAATGTCACCCTGTAGGCAACAACAAGCACTGCTGCATGTAGGTGGGATTAAATACCAGGGCAGCTATTTGTCACTAATCTGGATCTGCAATCAACACCCAGGCTCGCATACCTGAGTCCCTGCACACAAAAATTTTAGTATCAGCCTTCTGTTTTCCCAGCCATCTATAAATTAGACATTGGGCTGGGATTTTGACATTCACTTACTGCCAGGCCTTGGCACAGTGACACACGAGCAGCTCCGCACCCAGCCCAGCCTCTGCCGGGACAGAAGTGGCAGCAGAATTTGCTGCATGTCCATTCGATGCTGGCATTTTCATTTTTAATATCAAAAGCAGTGTATAAAGCAGCCAGGGGTCACCTCTCCTCCACACTGGGCTGCAGCTGCTCTGAAATACAAAGCTGGCTTGGCCCAGGAGAAGGACCCGGGAGGGAAGCACTACGTGCTGAGAGTTGGTGACTCCCGGTCCCTGCACAGCATACTGAAAAGCAACGACCGGGCACAACTGCTCGCTCTGGCATAACAAAAGAAAAAGCTGTGTGGGGAGGAACATGAATGCTCCCACCACGGCCAGCTGTGCCACAGGCTTTGCTCCCTGCCAAGGCTGCTGAGAGCCCTGCGAGGAGCACAGCAGTCCCCAGGCACAAGCCCTGGGGCGGTGGCCGTGTCAGTTTTGGACATGATGCCCACACTATTTATGTATTTATTTAATATTTTATCATGGAGCAACAGGGAAGGAGTTGTTCAATACCATCATTAACAAATCATTGACCCAATTATCTGCCTTTCTATTTCATTTCAAATTTACAATCTCGTTACTGCTTCTGTGACAGGAATAGATTTTCAGATGATTTCAGAAGTAGTTAGGATGCCATTATGACTCAGTGCATGTGACCAAATGTCTCTCTGAGTGATTCTGTTGGATTAATGTAGCCATTCAATGAATGAAACTTAATATTCCAGTAAAGAGCAGCTGACCATTTCAGAACAGGAAAGATTTCTTTCACACGTTATGGTGTTTTCAGTGTCATTGAGTGTTAAGGACAAGTTCCAGCTCTGCAAGGATCTGAGAGTTGACACACAAGGGGGAACTCCCTGGCCATGGGGGGGACCTGGCTGATTCCCCCAGCCACGGCTGAGAAGGCAAAGACACAAGGTGGGTCACGCACCACAACCTTAACCCACATCTAAAGCTGAGCCCTCAGATTCACTCAGTGCAGCAGAAAGGACTTTTTGGACAGGTTTTATTCCCTATAAAATAAAAGCTCCAAAGCTGAACTGTCTGAATGTTGTTGACTATGTTATTTAAGCTATCTTGTCAAAGCACTGTGCTGCCATATGAAGTGCATTTCCAGAAAGAGAATGAGATTATAGCCCCCTCTGACGTCCTTAAAGCCATAGTGACAAACAGGATGAGCCAGCCTGGGCTCTGTACAGGACTCACAGTAACTCCTCTAACTCCTGGATTTGGGAACACAAGAGCGACCTTCAGCTCTACTGTGGACAAATTCAGCCTCACGTCACATTTTGCTCCCCAGTCAGGCAGTCTGCCTTCCCAAACAAAAGGCAAACACAAAATCTGCTGAAGCAACTTAAACCTACTATATGTATGTGTGAAAAACTACGCAAATATTAAGTAAAGATCACACAGGCAAATGATGGATATCTGAGATAAAACCCACAGGATCCTGACACTCATCCTGCACTGCTTTGTCCTGGTGAGAGTGAAAAATGAGTCTCTTCGCTCCCAGGAACTGTGGGGAGCCACAATACACCACTTTTGCTGTCCTTATACAGCACCATCCCCACACCAGAAGTGAATCCCCAACGCAGCATCGATGTAGGAACGACACAGCAACTCTCATCCCTGTCTTGCATCGGAAGGCTCCTATGCTTTTACTATTTGAAGTGCCTGAAAAGAGAGAATACTTGACCTAGTAAGGATTTAGAAAGGGTTGCAGAAACTTGATAGGGTTAACTGCTTCTATATTGCTTGGCAATATCTCTTCAGAACCACTTGGTTTCAAAACTACTTCAGCCAAACTTAGGAAAACATGCATGTGAGCAAACCTCCTCTTACAAATAAAAAGCTCCCTAGAGAAAGGAAAAGGAGGTATTTTTACCTGCAATATGTTCAGATAAACTTTATAGGTATACCTTAAGCATACCGATAGGTATACAGATATGTGTGTATGTAGCATAGATACTCCTTAGCTCCAGAAATCTGTGGGCCACATCTAACACATGCTCCTCACCCCCCCCCCCCCAAGCTTGCAGTTGTGCAACACTACCTGCTGCAGGGCTTGATTTTAAAGCCTGTAACAACACATATTTGCATGTTCCAGAGAAACAACAGAAATGTGAAGACAGTGATTAATTTTGCCACAACTCACCCATAACTTCACCCATCCACAGCGTGCTGAAGTTACACGTAGGCCCCGCCCATTTGAATAACCCAGGAATCTGAACGCTGCATCCCCAAAGGAACTGGTTCTTCAGTTTCCTGAAACAATTTTGTAAATCTTACCCAGAATGGAATTAACAAGCACAGCCATTAACGAGCAGCAGCAAACAACATTATTTGGCTAGTTCCAACATCAATCACCACAGGTAAGGAAAAGTGAGGACCTGGTTCTGATCAGCTGACCGACTCCTCAGCTTTGCATCAGACAAACATTTTATTAATACAGGAGATCAAACGCTACAATTTTTAATTGGGTGCATCTCTTCTAAGCCTTTTAAAGATTTTGATTTTTTTCTTAGATGATTACCTAAGAAAGGACTTTAAAAGTTTCTCCCTTAATACACGCTGCTAATAAAGCACTTAAATGCAGATCACATTCCATTATGATTTTGAATGAGGACAAAAACCCTGACCCAACTCACTGTTCACATCACTGGGGGCTTTGCTAATGTCTACAACACGTACTTGATTTCAGACGCAGACGGTACAGATTTAATTCGTCTTCAACTATTTTCTTACACTCTGTTTTCTAAAAGAAATTATCTTTTTTCCCTTTGGTAGAGGTGAGCCAAGATGAACCAAGCAAGTTTTCTTGCCTTTTAGTGCATAAGCATTGGGAAGGCTTGGGCATAACATATTTGATATTTACAACATTGTAACATCACTGCATAGTAATTAAAGCTTGCAGTAGAAAATGGCACATTAACTAAAATTACAGCAGGCCTGAAAGGTCCTTTCTATGTGGATGGTTGTTTTGTAAACACTAAAATGAAGATATGAGCTCAGACAGCATTAGCAGAGGAAATGCTGAAAGGTGAGGTGTGTGTCCCTCCAGAACTCTTTGAACAGCCTGAATTCATGCCCACGCGAGCAGGAACTGAAATCACCACTGACTAAAGTGCCATCGGATGTACCTTACTCACACACGCTCTTTTGCAGAGAAGAGAAGCAGCAGCAGGTTGTTTCAGGTGTTACTGCTCGTTTGCTCTAATTGTATCCCACCTGCAATGTCAGATACAGCATCTAATTTCAAACCTATGCTTTGAACATCTTCAAGCTGCCCACCCAGAAATCAGTGAATCCTGCAAGTTCCTTGAATGTGCAAGTTCCCAGGGTCAGATCCTCAGCAAACCACCACTTCAGCAGCTTCCCAACACACTGACTTGCAGTCCAGGAAACAGAAGCAGCCTTAGAGTAGATTAAAGGTGCTGCATGAGGTCCAGCATTTTGTGAATGCCCTGTGGGCTGCCAGGACAAAGTACAGGCAACACAGAGAAACTGGGGGTGAGGAGGGCAGCATAGGGAGAGTGTAACTCATGGTGCTTAGGGACATGGGTTAGTGGGTGCTACTGGTGGTAGGGGGACAGGTGGACCTGATGATCCTGGAGGCCTTTTCCAACATTAATATGACTCTATTATAAGTAGAGAGGTTCTAGGATTGCTAAGAGCACATAAATCATCCAAATAGCATCACAAAATTCAGAAGATGCAGAAATATGGCAGTAAAACGCCAGTGTCATCCAAGGCATGTACCAGAGACACGTAACTGAGAAAAGAAGTGAGAGATCTCAAGGTCTGATGCAACAAAAAGAGGAGAATCCCTACATTTTGACAGACTGGTCTCTTTGTGTTTCCAAATATACATATTGTAAAGATCTGGTCAAATCTGTCCTCCTGTTAAAAGAAACCCAAAACTGAAAGTAATGCTTCAAGGCTGAGATCTGTGTTTCTTCATCAGGATGGGCAGAATGACAAGATCAGACAGTTGGTAGAGTTTAAGCTGTTTGTTTGAAACTCAGGGCATACAACACCGAGCAAATCAAATGCATCATTGACAAAGGTGCCATTTAATGAGTTTATAATCATACCACAGCCTTCCATACACATTGCAAAGCATGAAGAGCAAAATGCAGTCATAACACAGCGCTGCTGTGCTTAATTACCTCTGAAGTGCAGAGACAGGAAACTGTTCACATTTGCAGTTGATTTTTTTTTTTTTTTTTGCTTAGCTTTAACTTAATCTCTTGCTAGTAAAAAAAAAAAAAAAAAAAAAAAAAAAAGGAATTGTACAACCATGAAATTTCATCCCTGCGTTAAAGACAAATACCTACATTTGAGGGCCTAGTTGGACAATTTCATTAAGTTTCCACCTCCTGTACCTTAATTTGGATCTTGGAAGATGGAGCTGAACCAAAGAGGTAGTGACAATTCCATATTTATTCAGGATAGGGAGACTACTTATTTTTCTCTGTTTCTGTGTGGAAGTTATTTCACTACATGTTAAAAGAAGAAAAAAAAAAAAAAGGCTTTTATCCATCAACACATGTAGATATTAAATAAATGATGTTTTTATTAGATGTGTCTTTTTTAGTTTCTGTTTCTTACTGTAACACTGGTTTATTTACCATATTTGCCACAAAGTCAGTCAAAGAAAAACAGTTGAGTTACAAAATAGTGTTGTTTTTTTTTTCTCCTCACATTTTTCTGTAGCGTTTTCCTTCTCTAGGTTTAAAAAATAAAAGGCTGGTGTCTCTGGTTCCTGAAGTTAGCAGGGTTTTGGTATATGGGACTCTATCTAGATACACTGAAAGAAACCCTCATTTGATGTATATAACCTGGCTGAAATACAGGGACAGAAAGGCTCTGGCTTTATTTTAAGATCAGCTCTACCACAAACAACTGGACTTATTGATCCAGGCACTAAAATTTAATATACAGTTTCTCTTGGTGCTGAGCTACATTTCAGCTGCCTGCTGCTAACCCAGCTGACAACCCAGGCTGCCTTTTGGTGCGTGCTCAGCAGTTTGGGCATCTAATTCTGCTGGTCATGAGCTTGGAAATAGGTTTATTAACAACTTCACTTTTTATTTCCAAGTCCAGTTTGGGTTTTCTGTATTTGATGGTGCTTAAAACAAGAGTAAAATCCCCAAGGGAAGGATTTGTCTTCTAATTAAGCCCTCAAGGAACTGCAACAAAGCAAGGTGAGCAGAAGGCAGGGAGAATCAGACCTTCCAGAAGGGCTGAGACAAACAAAAGATAGCCAGAGGCAGAGGCAGCTGTCACATGGGACCACACTGCTGGCTTACTGGACTCTACCTGAGCTTCAGGTTAATGGGGCTGCTCCAGGGGTCATCTAGGACGAACAACATGCACAAGCACTCAGCTCTGCCTTTTGGTAGAACATCCAGGTCCCTCAGCCACAAAGAGTTCAGACACTCTAGACACTCATGTTACATCCCCTTTATTCATAACCTCTAAAGGCTGTACAAGGGACGGACCCTTCACAGTGCAGAAGCTGAATGACTTAACTGATAGGTGCTAGGTGACTGGTGTAAGGTCAAGCGGAAACCTGGTACTGCGCTAGGAGCACAGCCCAAATCTTCTCAGGCATACAGCAGCTCTTTAGGAAATGCTGCATCTTAACTACAGGATGGGCTGTCCACCACACCGAGCTGAGCTTCCTCTGACCTCTGCCTGCTCTGTGACACTGGCCAGCGACTGTCTAGGAAAAGCTTTGTCAATCAAATCACTGGGAATTTGTGGTTTATTTTTTTCCAGAACAGACCACCGCCACTTCTGGAACTTCAATAAATGGATTATGCTCTTTAACTAAGCTCATTTTTTCTTTCCTCCCTGTTTTAGCATTTGAAGCACTGTTTTCTTTTGTGTCTGGCTATGTTAGACTAATCAATAAGAAATTATACTTTTGCCTTTCTACATTCCAAGAAAAGCAAATGCAACATATTTCTCACTCATTTGCATCGATTGCAACGCAAAACCAGAGAAAACTAATGGAAATTCCTCGCAGCGACCCTAAAGCTGCCATCCTAATGCTACTGGGGAATTGCCCTGTCAACACTAACTTCATTTGCAGAGAGTATTATTTTTAACGATGTATACATCTGCAGTTGTATACAGCTTTTTTCTCCTCGCTAAAATTAATCACTGTGAGATTAATTTCACTTGAAGAGACTTGCTCAATTAGGACTCAGCCCCAGTGTGCTAGCTCCTTACCCGAGGGCTGAGCCGGCCGGCCGTGACTGCTGGCTGCTGCTCCACACAGGTGAGAGCATCTCCACCTTACGTAGGTGACTGTTACCACCTGGAGCTTGGTGCTCAGAACAATAAATGCAGAAACTCAATTCTTTCGATATTTGGGGATAAAAGAATCCAAAGTAAGGCCAGGAGCAGAATGACGGGCACGACATTTTTAAAGGAAGTGTTCTGTAATGAAAATGTTCTCCTAACTCACAAGTCAGAGTGGTAAGCTGGTACTGCAAACAGGAATCAGGAATGGTTTTATCAGATCCAGACTTCTCAGCTGTCCTCTTTCCACAAAATGGAAGGTATTTTGTCCCGCACTGAGCCACTTGTCTTTCCCCTGCACCTACACACCTGCAGCTGTGCAGCCCCTTGTGCCTGCAGGGAGCAGCAGAACTCCTGCCCTGGCTGGAGGTATCACCCCGCTCCCCAGGGAGCCTCCAGCTCCCCCTGCTTGCTGGACAAAAACTGCTGAGTAGCACTTTATTATATTTCATTTCTTTCCTTTTCCCAGACTCTATTTTCTTCTAAACTCTTTTTTTAGGGGAGGCATTTGCTGATGGAGAAAGAGGTAGGTCTCACCATGCAACCAGGGTAGCAGCAGGCAGAGATACGCAGTGCTGCTCGTATCCAGAGTGCTCCTGAGCAGTACTAGCACACCGCTGGAAAAATGACTGTCCATGGCGAGGCTGAAAATGGGGGTGGACAAAATGAGAGCTAGAAAAAATACCCTTTGGATGGCTTCCCCAGCAATTAATTCATTGTCAAATGCAGACTCCATCCCCCTGGAAGGATGCACCCAGCTGCAGTGTCAGCCTTTGAGTGGCTCTGTTCACGTCAGTGTTAGAGAGCAGAATTAGTCTCAGAGATAAGGAGTAAGTAATGAAAGCGACTGGTTTTCTCCATCAACGTCACTTCAGTCTTTTTTACAATAATAAATGCCTCACAAATAAGCAGGAAAAAATAGCAACAGTGGATTTGCATCCCCGAGAAAAGTTAATGTTTCTACTTGGCTAATTCATTGCTGAATATTGATATACTGACAACGGTGACAGAGTATTTATATAGCTTAAAATGCAAACATGCTGGGCCAGATTTCCAACAGAGCTGAGGATACTGGATGCCTTTGTAAAACTCTCTGTGCCTTAATTAGTGCTAATTTGGAGCTCAGCTCTTAGAAATGCAGATCCAGCTATGGACAGTCAGCCAAGTCCAACACTGATTTCTTCTCCAAGCTTATTCGTAAGAAAAAAATGCAAGGAATTAGGGATTTCCCTCCTGTAACGAGTGCACCGAGTAACAAATCCATCACCTGGCCATCTGTGAGTCCTCCCAGCAGTGAAAATCCTAAGATACAACACAGGGACATGCACACAAATTCCAGAAAGGTTTACATCAAAGCACTGAGAACAATATGAAAATCGCTATACAGCACTATTGGTGAGGGTTTTATTTAAAAAAATATTGATGACGTATAAAGTGCAGGAGAAAATCTTCAGTTGCAGAAACAGTCACTAAAAGATGACGGAGCAGCACATTCACAGCAGAATAAACTTAGTACCAAGCAGAGTAAACTCAGTACCAGCTGTGGACACAGGGCAGAGTCTGACACACTGGCAATTTCAGTGCCTCCCTTCCTCCTCCTCCTTCACTGAGGGGTGCTCTTAAAGGATTCCTGGAAATAATGTGGTGAATCATTCAGGAAACCCAATGAATCAAAATAAAGGACCACAGCTGCACTGGGGGTGAAAGCCTTGCCTGTATAAAGCACAACACCTGGGCACAAGAACACTACCGCTCCCAGAACAGGACTGTAGAGAGATTTGGGCAGTGAGTACACCTCATAACTGCCCCTTGCATAGGAGGACAGGCAGCATTGTCACAGCCAGTATTGTCCCAAGGGGTCAGCCACCACGAACCAGGCTGCAAGGCAATCAGATTCATTTTCATTTGGTTTTGCTTACTGTACACTTTTTAAGCTCTGAAGATAAACGTGGGATAGAAGAATTCTGCACAGTTAGCTCGCTAGGTTTGATCCCTACTCCTCACTATCTCATCTTTCAAAACAAAACATTTCTGTTTTCTGTTCCCAGCGACACGGCCAGGGCTGTTCCAGGCCCGGACAGCACGACCTGGGCCCAGCTCCCGCTGCTGCTCATCTGCTGCAGCCCAGCACAGCTCTCTGGAGCAGCCCTGTACTGCAACGAGTCCAGGAGGAGTCTCTGGGAGAGAAGGAAGAGGCTGTGCCTTAGTTCCTCCACTCAGAAATAGGCAAAGGACAAGAAAACCTTTTACCATTAATGCCAGTTAACTCCCGTTCCAAAGCAAAACGATGATCTGAGCCTCATCAATATATTCACAGCAGAGACGACCACAACAGATGTGAGATATTCCAGATCGATAACCCAGCTACAATTTGTTACAGCGTTCTGCAATTCATCTGAGGCTGTCTGTATTCATTCACTCTATGCATCAATTTAGGCTTTTCCTGGTAAGCCTTTTCGTAAGCAGTAGATTTAAATAATTAGAATAAAATATTGGTATAAACATCATTAAAGTTTGTACATCAGCAATGTATGACTTGTACTGTAATTAAACCTGTAACCACAGTTATTGTTATAATAACTAATTGTATTTCATGACAGCCAGTAGCAGTTAACTAACGCTAAAGCCTTTTGCAGTGATTCAAGCATGGTCCAATTCTGAGTTTCAGAAGTATTTTATATTTACTGTAAAGCTTTTCTGTTTCTAAAGCTGTATTGCTAAGGAACGTGCATTAGTATTATCACTAGCATTAACATTTACTACAAACATCATACAACCGCTACTGTTGCCTGGCAGTTTACCTGCTTTGCCCGGTTGCACTGGTTGGCCCAAATACACAACCTCACCGTGCAGACATCACGGCTTCTGCATCCTCAGAGCACTGCAACTGCACAGCCATCACAACTGATTTAAAACACTGCTATGGCAGTCGTGAGCAGAATTCAACACGGCCTGGATCTCCTTGTGAATGGGGCCATAAAAACACATAGAAAATGACATTCCCTGCTTCCATCTGTTTTTATGATTAAAAATTGGCTCTGGATTTTGAAAGCAACCTTAGACTGACAGAATCATTTTAAATAAGGCCTTGTCAATGGCTTCATTTCTTTCCAACTAGGTGTGCTATAACTTAAACCATCTTGAGACAAACATTAAGTCACCGCTTGAAAAAATAAATGGTCTTTCAGGGGCTCAGCACCTAAACTATGTATGACTTGAAAATCCCAAACCATCCCCTTAAGTTCCACTGGTTTCTTCCAATTCAGATTAAAAAGCACTTATGTAACCCGAGGAGAGAAGGCAGTTTTAGGAAAAAGTGTTCCACCATCTCCTGGAATGGCTCTCATATAGAGATTAATGCTCTAAATGATTCACAGGACAGTGAAGTCAAAGTGTTCATAAACTTTTACAAGAGTGGAATTAGACCAGAACTGAGTGTTATAGGAAATGTCACCCTGTCCACTTCACATTCCCTTGGGACTCACTCTATAATAAGACCAGAAGAGAACATGGCATACGTGGCGATGTATGTACAGCGAGTCAGTGCATCCAAGGAGCTCCGGTCATATTACCACGATATTTCAGTACCATCACCCTCGCCTTAGTACTGGGGAGATTACTGACAGGCACACAAGAGGCCACAGGCTTGCTGAAGGTCACACGCTAAGGCAGCAGCAAGGTGAGGGCAGCACACACAGCACCCCGATCAGCTGCTGGGCTGTGCTGAGTTCCTATTAAGGCAGAAGTGCTGTACGTGGTATTTGCACCACTACCGAGTTATGGAGATAAATGAACCTTTGAAAGAACTGGAGCTGGTTAAACAGTCACACATCACACAATAGGAGTTCTTTTACAGAGGTAAAATCTGATTCACATGGAGAGAAATGTATTTAATAACACTGCGAAGTGGGAAGGCAAAGCCGAGTCCTTTTACATGCAAATACAGAGAAAACTTCTCAGCTAGCATTTCCAAAGTTGTTGTTGCATATGCAAAAGCCATGATGATATTTTCAATTCCGTGTTACTCATCTTTCCCACCTTAATGCTAGGTTGTTAGAAACTCCATGCAGTGGGAGGAAGAGAAAGCTGTGAATGAGTACATTTTGCAAAATATCAGCCCCAGAAATAGAGAATGTTTTTCAAAATTTGTCTGAGAATGAAATATGTCTTGCAAGATCACAATCAATCACTGCAAGTACTTCATCTGGAAATCCTAGTGAATAGAACCATATTGCAAAACCTTCCTACAAAAAACAACGTCTGCAACAAACCAGACCATGAAGATTTGTGAGGATGCAAAACAAGTCACAATATGTTTCCTGAATTCCTTCCATCCATCTTTTGATGACATCTCACTCCAAACAGGGCAGGCAGGAGTTGCACCACGCCCTCTACAACTGCACGCAATGCAGCAAGGAAATATGCTGCACCAGCAGGCTTTTTTCCCTTTTCCTCTATAAAATCTGGGGGGGGGGGGAGGGAGGAGGAAGAAAATTTCTCCCACCACTCTGCTAGGAATGTATCACTTTCATGCTCTCCAATACAAGGCTGTACATTTTGGGCTTGATACCATTACTAAAATCAATGGGCAGCTTCATATTGAATAAGCTGCATAATTAGATGTGCAATAAAAATCTGCTCCCAGCAGAGGTACCGTTCCCTGCAATGTAACAATATGGCCACAGCCCTTATGGGGGGAGGCTCGGGAAGCCCTGCAGCACACCTTAAAGAACAGGGGAAGCACCATATGCAGGTGCATCCAGAAAGCCAGATGTGTTGGATCAAGCGCTCCCAGACGGGCTGTGCGCTGCTGCTTGCCATGCTTACCGTGCCGTGTCACATCCCCCTGTGGCACGTCGGTGTGCGCTCCTGGAAAGGACCCACACGTGCCATATGCCTCCCCGAGCAGCTTACAAGAACAACATCACGTAACGCCATGCAGGCAGCTGGACCGGTGGGGCCTCGCGTTATCTTTATGCTACACGGCAGGTATGAGACCTGCACGTTGGCTAAATCTATATTGTACTCTTTTGGTCATACATCATTAGCTCAAATAACTCTTGGAGTTGGCTTCTAGTAGTAAATGAACCAAAACCTTCTCTTTTATTGCTTGTTAGAGTTCTTAGCAGATGAGAACTAAGAATTTTCTTTGCTGACAAGGTCGTATATCATTTCAAGATGAAATGTAACACTGAATAACCACCATTACCATTGCCATTTTATAGGAACCTCTTTGTTTTCCTACAATCTTATTTATTGATGTAATTTTACCATAGTGTTGAATATTCCACTTAGGTTTTCAAAGCTGTTTTTCTAGAGTGAGCATATTTTTCTTCATTCCCCATGCAAAACTATGGGGGTTTCAATACCTCCGATTAATAAAACGTTAGCACTTTTTCTGTAAAATCAAAAGCAACAATGAAGTCACCGGACTATATGCCTTTGTGAGATGGACATGCATGTGTCCAGCATTACTCTCCTGGACACACTGGAGCGTGGCTGATCCTCTAAATTAGGAAAGCAAGCACATGCTGAAATCAAATTATTCTGTTCAGAACACAGCAGGTAAGGAATGGAAAACCAAAAGAATTCGGCATGTTATTTGGATTTTCAGTTACTGCCCAACACAGTCACTTCAGATTGGTTTTAGGCTTTTACAGAACCAGTATTTATAAAACTCACATAAAGAAGAGTTTCTACCAAATACATTTTTTTTTAGTGTTTCAGAACACTTTAAGACAACAGAAAAACCTTTCACAGAATTTCCTAGGTTGGAAGAGACCTCAAGGTCATCGAGTCCAACCTCCAACCTAACGCTAACAGCCCTCCACTAAACCATATCCCCAACCTAGGAAATTCTGTGAAAGGTTTTTCTGTTGTCTATTCAGACTTTTTTTTTCTTGTGGCCAGTTACGTCTTTGGCTACCAAGAGCATGTTGTTAAATAACAAAACTGGACTGGATCAGACCAAAAGTATGTTTGGTGGCATTTTTGTATTTACTAACCCCTCATCAGTTTCACCTCCCCCTTCAGGAGTTTTAAGAAAAGACTTGCAAAGCATGTGTTTACTATCCTCAGCACTTCTAGATTTCAAGAGTAAGTGTTGTAAATGATGTGGAGTGCCAGAACATTGTCATTCAGGCATAGTCTGAGGAGACAGCCTGATCAAAACATTATGAACCCACTGTTCTACATCTCAGGTACTGACTGTACTGAAAGAATGATGATACCAGTTACTGCATCTGCACTGTGTAGGTACTGTGCTCGCAGCACGGTGCACAAGAGATATATATTCACGTTAACCACCTGAGAATTAAACGCATCCATTCATGGACACAGCAATTGTTTCCGTAATAATCTACACTCTAAGGCAGATGGAAAAAGTAAATTTTCATAAATACTTCCGACATTTGATTTCCAATTCAAGGAGTCGTACATGAAATGCTACCTGTGAAGAGCAAGTCAGAAACATCTGTTCAGAAGCCAGCCACATACGGATTAAATAACCAATTACTATCAATAAACTCAAATGTTCCAGTTGGTTTTTGCATGGCTCATACATTGCTCAGTCTTCAGCTTGATTAGGGCCTTCAGGAAACCGTGGAAGGACTCATCCTGTGGTTGAGTAGAGTGATATGGACAATGACCACTTGTACTGAGATACAATTAATTAGCTATCGGATGACTGTACTTCAACATGCAGCCTGGCAGGCATACAGTTAATGAGCAGCTCCCTGTCAAATACAATTCTTTCCAGTTACCAGAAAACACACTACTTTTCCAGCAAGCTGCTTGGCTACTTTGCAAGTATCTACAATCTAATAATGTCACTTTTTTCTCTCTCCAACAGAAAACGCATTTGACATGAGATTTGCATTAAAAAATATATATATCCCAAAATAGAAACCAAGTGGAATATTCTGACTGTTCCTGCTAAAAGACACTGAAGCAAAGCTCCCCATTGCCTCTGCAGGAAAACAGCCCTGCTGAGAGCTCCAGGAACCGTGTGCTCGTCCCAAAGGTTACAAGTCACAGTCAGAACCTTCAGGGACCACCCACACCATACAAGCGACTGGCACTCAGCACGTTACCTTTCTGGCAGAGGCAGCTCTGCCAATCAGAGAAATAGGACTCGAGGATTTGGGAATTATGGAGTATAATTGAAGATAGTCCAAGTCAGACAACAAGCAGGAGAGAACATATTACAGTGACTCTAATCCACTGAGTATGACATCCAGGGAACTCATCTGGGACACTCTTGGTGTTGGTGCCAAAGACATTTCTGCACTTAAAATGATGCTCTCCCTGGGGAAATGCCTCACATCAAGCTCTACCTTCATCTCGGCTCACTCTTCATTTTTGTCTCTGATTCATGTCAATCCTGTGTTACTTTCTGAACAATGATAATTTTACCTGAAACGATGGATCCAGAGGTCCAGCTGAGGGACGTTCAGAAAGCTCTGGAATTCACCTGAGCCAAATCCTGACTCTCTTAACCACTCCACTATTATTCAAATGTAGCTGGGGACAAAATAACTTCATATCTTAGCATGTTTTAACAGCATCAACAGCCTCTTGTGGACTTTGGGTAAAAAACAGCCAAAGTGCCCAACTTCAATAGAGCAGTCAGGAGTGTGAATCCTAAATCCTGGCTGCTTTGGCCTGCTTGCTTGAGAATCCCAACAGATGTTTCCCATTTTCCATGTCACCTAAGCAGTAGTTCAGGGCACTGGCCCTCATCCTGGGGACAAGGTGCTTGTGTCCCGGTGTGGATACTGTTTTTATTTTAGGATCTGCTATTTTATCTCTTTTGCCTTCTGGTGATAATCACACCCACTCATCACTTACCCCAAAAGCAGATGGAACTTGGTGGTCCTCCTTACACATTTTATGAAACATTTACTTCAAATGCTGACTAGATTTAAATACCAGTTTCTAAAGTAGTTGTAAGCCTAAAATTCTGCCCAGCGATCAATAATCTCTTATTTTAAGTCTTTTTCTTCTATCATGAGGATGGGTAGGAAGGAAGCTAAATTACACACTATAGTGTAACTTCCTCTCAAGCAAGAAACACTGTTGATTTTTGGTAGGAAGCATGGAGAAGAAGAAAATAAGGAAGAAACAGTTTTATACCAAAAAATGGTTACGGAAAAATTGTAAAAAATAAAATAAAATAAAAATAAACGTACCAATATTGCCCCAAAACAAATAAGACTCCTACCTTTGCCATTGATGTTCTCCCTTACGTGCAGAACCAACCAACAGGTACAATGGTGCCTTTCATTCTCAGGCCAGCAGCTCTGCTGGTGGCAAAATGTGATTGCTTGTGAAGTGTAATTGATTTTTCTAAAGGTCTGAAGGTCTGTTGTTCCTTTAAATTATTGATGGGTGCACTTGGATTACTGCGTGCTCACCGCTGTCCTTGATACAGGCCGGACTGAAAAATGTGTCTGATTATCTCTGCATCTGAATGGCTCTGCTTGGTTAGGTCACCGGGGTCCCTGGAGGCACCTTCCAGGAGCTCTGCGTTCTCTCCCAGCTCCCTCTCCACTAACAGCGTTCCAGCTCTGTGAATGCTCCCCCCTGGTTTCACACAGAGAAGGTCTAACTGCAGCCTGCTGCCAAGGCTGACACCAGCTGCTAAATACCTGTCATGCCTCACTCCCAGGAGCCCAAATAAAACATCCTGTGTGCCTCTAAGTGCACCTCAACTTGTTCTGCCTGGAACCCGGCCAAGGTCACTCCATTTCAGAGGCTCTGAAGGGAAGCATTACTATTTTTCCTCATGAGCATCTTGGTATCAAACAATTTTAACCTTTTACCTATCATCCAGACAGGTAGCTAGCAAACTGAGCCCACGGGTCCCAGAAGGAACCTGGTGTTTCTAACTTCTTTTCAGGCATCTGGTGCCCACTGACACCAGCGGACTGTCCTGCCCCCCAGTGAAGATGTCTGCATTATGTATAAACCATGTAGTACATGCTCATAGGAGTAACCACGTAGGACCTTAAAGAGACGGGCAGACAAGAGGAAACTTGTCAGGCAGAGCTATGAAACAAATAAATTGGAGGAAGAAAGAAAATTAAATCACTAAAGGCTTTGCCTGGGAGACAGGGGAAAACTCTGCAACCCAGGTTATGTAGAGAGCTTCATTAGAGGCTTCATTAGAGTCAGCTGAGAAAATTCAAAGCAAAATCAAATTAATTAGGAGGAAAAAAATGATTTGTAATTGTTTTGTGGAACAATTCAGTCCAATCCCTCCTGACAAAGCAGAATGTTACCTTGCAGGAGAGCTGACCAATTTGAAGCCTTGGTCTAAACCTGATTCAGCTTTCAACTTTCCCTCCCCTGGGTTGGGCAGACACTGCAATAATGCCTGGCAGAGATGACACCACCCAGAGGACCAACTGCACCTCCTTTGCCAGGGACTGCTGTGGGTACCGCTGTGACTAGGAGCAACCTGTTCCTTCACATTTATCCATTTACTTATTTTCATATTAGACTCTGTTTTTCAGATTTCAAGCATATTAAGAACAGGATCTGTCTTTTGTTCAAGCTGGAAACGTCTGCTGAGAAGCCTGGGTAGGTGATCATTTCTATTTGCAAAGTACCTAACAGTCTTGGTCCCCCAATCCTGCTCCCTCACATACACTCACAGGATGGGTAGCGTGCTTCTGCTGGAAGATGAGGAATTTGTGGAGGATTCTAGGAAAACAATTTCTCCTGCTCTTCATGTTTTCCCCTATTTTCAATCTCAGACAGCTCTAATAAACTCAGTCTCCCTAGCCGTGTGAGTCCTCCCTTCTGGAGGTGGGGGTTTGATCCCACCAAAAACAAAGACGTCCCCATTTAGTCATTTACGTTTTTGACTCTGTTCACACTCCTCTGTGCTGATGGCGACCCAGACTGCCACACCTCTGTGCTTTGCTTGCAGCTCACCAGGCACTATAAATCAAACAGCCCTGAAATAGGGTTACAGCCAAACCGGTAAGCTTGCTACAGGAAGGCTGGTGGTGCATCAACCCGACTGACGGCAGAACTTCCACACTGGGAACTGGCGTAAAGGGCGCTACAACGTTAACCTGCTATCGAGGCTTCCATTTCCATTAATAACCGTAAGATCCTGCTATAATTTTCTTTCCAAGTGTTGGCATTTCAAGCGAGTTGATTACAAAGGTCGGCTATGTTTTGGGAAAAATAGTTTAATTGATTCTATTATTGCAGAAAAAAAATAGAATAAACAAGGGCACTTTTGTTTTGGGGATAAAAAAAATTATTGGTTGAATACAGCTGAATTAAGCACTTGAAGTTCAGTCTCTACAGAATGCTGACAATGTAGGCTCAGATCGATACAGAAACAATTTACACTTTAGGAGCACTGGCTCTGGCTATTAACTTATAATTATACCAAGTTTGCTGTTAAATTGTTTTAACTGTTTCCAAGGTGCAACTGAATTATGGCAAAACTTGTTAACTTGGTCAGGCTGGGAACTCACCTCGCTGTCCTGAGCACGCACCCTCTGCAGTCTCAGCTTTGACTCATCGCAACTGTTCTTTCCATTTCTTCTTCTACTCTGCTGACCTACAGCTCGAATCCAATGTTCCTTCAATTTTAGAGCCTGGCTCCTCAAAACAAGAAAAGCTATTCAGCAGTGAAGAAGGAACAGGCTTTTTTTCTGGAGAAGATACTGCAACCAGAACTGGTCACAGCTTAGTCCCATATTGGCCTGGAAATAGCATAGGAGGTGGTGTTGCTGTAGGGAATGGAAACTGAACTCTGGACTTGGTCTCCAGACTGCGATCCCTTCCTTTCCAGGAAACAAAGCCTAGAACTTGGATTTGGCTCATGTAGAAAAAAATAATTTTCCTCTGTTAGTACATGAAGTTCCCAAAAAATAATATGAAGACACTAACATTTAGAGTTTATCTGTAAGCAAAATCGAAGACACCTCCACTTTGTGAGGTCCCTTTGTACCCCGTATTTCCCCTGCAACAGCTGCTGAAACAGCTGGAACTCATCCCTTCTGACATGGAAGGAGCAGTTCCTTCTTCACATAACACCCATGTGTGGATGGGTACAAACATAAAAACAGTTGCACTGAAAGAAAGGCAACAACAGAGCAATGTGCGAGTGAATCTGCTGTTAATTAAGTGGGACCAGCAAGACTAGGAAGAAGATAACTAATTGCCTCTCGCAGAACATGCTGTCTGTCCCCTGTATCTGGCTTTAACAAAAATACGTTGCCACACTAATTAGTTCTCAATGTTCAGGGTACCAGCAAGTAACTGAAGAGTTTGCTTTAATAATATACAAGTCAATGTGTACCAGAGGCTCACCTGAGCGTACTGTAGTGTGTGGAGGAGACACTGTTGTCTCCTCTAACAAATGGCTCATGCTGTGGACTTCACCTCCTTCTTCTTTCCACAATATTTCTGCCTCAAAAGTAGCCAACATTTCACAAATACAACATGTGCTTTCAAAAGCAGAGAAGTATCTTATTTTTATACTTGCTGATTATCTGCACAGTTATATATTTGACTTCATCATACTAAAAACAAAACAAAAAGGCTGATGAGAAGAAACATCCCCAACATTTTATACACATCAGATCCTCACCCCCCATTTTCCCTCATTTGACATTGCCCACAGCCATGCATTGCTTTTCAACTGCTTAGTAAAAACAGCTCTAAACAGTCAGAGGCAGCACAAAACACATCGAAACAAACATTGTCTGAAAGGGGAAGAGAGCCTTTGCCCAGGTTTGCTGCTGCACATAATCTGGATTATGGATTATGCGCGTAATAATGGCAGACAAAAGACACCAAGGCAGAGCTGATATATTCACTTCCCACTATAAATAAATGCTCTAGCTGTTACAACCGTATATGACCATTTCAGATTTTATTGTCTGGAAATGTTCATTTCCCTCAAGCACTGCATACATGTCCGTCAGTCCCGCTGCTGTAATGCTGATGACTGCAAGCACTTTCATTACCATGCAAATAGTGTCCGCGTGGGCTGGCAAGCATGCACACACATACAGCATAAGCATCCTTAGCTACGCGGAAGGTAAAATCATAGGGAAAATAACAGTCACGGAAACCAACATCTAAATCCAACCCCACAGCCCTCTACAAAGAATCTACATCCACATCTCCAGCTTTCAGTCTGGCTTGCTCATAAGGACAGCGTATTTGCAAAACACTGATCAGGGTTTGAATTTGGATAGGCGGGAAGAGAAAGGAGAGAGGAAAAAGTAGCCCAGACACAGGTTTTCAGTCACACGAGAGCAGTATTTAAGTCATGCCTGGGATGGTCACCACAGGCCACCCTACTTACACATTAACCATCTCTGCTGCAGCTGTTCCTGGCCTTTTTTCAGCAAAAAAAAAAAAAAAACACAACAGTGCAGAAGACTCTGACTACACTGTCATTCCTAGGCTTGTTCCTTGGTAACACGTTTTACCTTCATTTGCTTATAGTGCTGACATTATGCTTCTCATCAGGAAACAGACTTCTGATCTGTGCCCAGCTTGCAGCAGTGACGGGCACCACATGTGGATAACTTAACTTGTGGTTTTTAAACTAGCGCCTACCCTGTCATGCCATGCAAAGACACACCAGAGGGCTCTAAGCAAGCCAACTCAGGCTCTGAAGACTGTACACGTTATGCTGGGTTTATACAGCCTAGGACAAATCTACATGATCACGCTAAAAGGCTGCATTACCCCCGGGGGAACACTGCTGGCCTGTACTGCTCCCGGCTCCCCTTCTGCTCTGGGGATCGCTCAGAGCTCACTGTCTGACACTCCACTTCTGCACCTGGACCGCTCTCTCAAGCTGTATTCTTAAACATCCTGATAAGTATTTTTCTCCTCAGACTTCTCCTATTGTCATCTGCAAATCACTGGCATGAATGTTCAGTGGCATTTGCTGTACTTCTAGGTGATGGCAGCCTCCTAAAAAGGTCAGGAAGGAGGACTCAGGCTCTTACCGATCCCCACTGGAGCCCTTTGGTCCAAAGACAGAACAGATTTTAAAGGCCCAACGCGATCTGACATAAGGATGGGCAGTGAGTGCCATGCTGATCCTAGAAGCTACGGTGCCAGGCAGGTTTACATATTATTTTTATGTCAAAGCATCCTTAAACTTTAGGTAGGCAGCTACTCTGTAGGCCACAAATATGTACCAAAAGTGGAATAGCAACAAGCACCATTAAAAAGAAAACTAGTCACCAACAGAATTCATATTTTTAAGATCTTTCATTGTTTTTTTCCTATTTTGGCTATAATTTCACGAGTGAATGAATGTGAAATGTGAAATCACAGCCTGAGTATGATTCAGAAACTATTTCTGCAAACTAAGATAAATGTTTTTACCCTAAAAATCCTTTACATGATGTAAAATTTTATGTGTTTAACAATTCAGCCCCAAGATTGCACAAAAATAACAATGGAAGTGTTAACATTAGTAGAGAGAAGTGGTATGGGTTTTTTAGTTTTGTTTTGTTTTAATTAAACCCACTAGGACACTTAGGAAAAAGTAGATAAACTTCTGGTTAAAAAAAAAAGTCCTTCTTCATGTCTTCAACACGTCTATTGCTTCCAAACTTCTCAGTTTGCTTCACAAAAAATAGTGAAGCAAACCTTTCTCCACCTTTGGCTACCACACTAAACCAAAACTACTATACCACTAAACCAAAATAACGGCAGACACTTTGTTTTAAGGTACCTGCTTAGGCAAAGCAACACAAAGCCGCTACACTGCTGCTAGCCAGTTTAACAGACAAACCCACACCTGGTACCACAGAATGGTCCTGCCATTTCAGTCAAGTCTCAGGATAGACCCATAACCACGCTGATGAGCTCCAGCAGACGTCCATCAGCCCAACCATGGCAGCCAGAAAAAGGCTCCTTGCTATTTCATTATGAAATGGAAGCAGAGCCGAGGGCACAGACTTCATACAAGGCTTAGGCTTGCCATCTCCAGGTCTGACTGACTAGCATGTGTGCACTGGGCCAGCTTTTCTCAGGGTAACGGAAACCACTCACACAACCAGGAGGACGATTGCAAAGGGCACACGGTTGGGAAAAATCCAAGGCTGCTGCTCCCCAACCCTTTAAAAGCTGAGCAGTGAAAAAAAAAAATCCTAGCAGAGCCAAAGTGTCCCAGCCAGGAGCTGGCAGGTGAAGTTGCTGTGCTGTTTTTGCACTCCATGATGCCAGTCACGGCTCTGCAACTCCAGCGCTACGGGGCCATGCCCCAGACCATGAGCTGAGTGTGGCGGAGATATCATCAGCACCAGGAACACTGAACGTTAGCTTGAACTTTGTGTTATAGAATGCATCATATTACCTTGATATCTGAATCTGAAGAAGCTACAAATTAGATCCAATTATACATCTGCTTTAACCCAAAATATGCCTGAGGCCATCTCCTAAGAGCATTCACAGGCATTTGCCCCGAAGGATCCACCCAGCAGGACAGATGAACGACCTGCAGCACAGTCCCAGGCAGTCTGATTCTCCCTCACCTAAACCAGGGCAGACTGCACTGCAGTGAAGAATATTACCAAAGCTAGAGAAATTCAACGAGGTGAAAATCCGTGCGAGAGAGGAATGGAGCCCGGCGATCCAGCCGGCAGGAGCACGCACCGGCATACTGATGGGGCTCCGCAGCCACATGCTGCGTGTGGTAATCTCTGATGTGGCCACGGGCATTTTTCTGTGAACATATGGAGGGAGAGCATCAATCTTAATGCTGACAGACGTTTTACACTGTGCTCGGCCACGACAAGAGCCCCACCGGTGTGTGCTGTACCAGCTGGAAGGGGACCGGCTGCATCCCCCCGCACAGGCAGCAGCAGGGTGCCTGGCTCACAGCTCCCCTGACTGATAAACGCAGGTATTAATGCACCCAAAAAGCCATTAGGACAGCAATAGATTCCAGTAATAAAATGTCACTGAGCACAGGTGGCTTCCCTCTCTTGAAGCAATTCCTATCCTCCACCCCTAACCTGTAACTGCCTCATACTGGAGATACCTGGGGGAAAGAGGGAGCAAGCTACATACAAACAAGTCCATGGCAGACATGAACCAACACGATTCTCCCCTGGGTGTGCTACTTACAGTAAATCTGTTCTATGGAAAAAAAAAAAAAAGAAAAAGAAAAAAAAAAAAAAAGCTGATATTTTGTGTCTACTGGGACATAATACACATTTCATTACAACATTAACATGCCATGGGTGAACGCTCCAGTGCTTAAGGGGTTGGCCCAGGTCCCAGGAGAGGTGCAGACAACAGAGCCTCTCGACATCAGATGCAGTTTTTGCCTGGGCCTCAGCTCCCCCGTTTCCAGTTCACCAGCATCCGCTGCACGCAGCAGCTCCAGACACGCACGCATCCGTGTGTGGTTCCCAGCACAGCAAGGGCCCAGCTGTGAGTGCAGCTCTAAACAAGCAGCACCACCTAACATTAGCCAGTGATTGAAAATAGCAGGTACACAGACATCTCCCTGTTCATTTTAATTATTTCCCTAGGAACATTTTGTTTTTACAGTCCATTAGCTGCTCACTGGCAGAAGCAGAGGCTTGAGCCTCTTTGGGAGTGCCCTTGGGAACAGCAGGTCCCCAGGAGAGGAGAGGAGGTGGCTCACTTGTACTAAGCCAGCATACAAAAGGGGCTACCCAGGTCAGCTTCATCCCTGCCTTATGTACTGCCACGTGGTATTCCTCTCTATGTACCAAAAGTCTCATGAAGACGGTGACATTTGGGCCATGCAAAGGTGGCTGTGGCCTTGCTCTGCTGAAGTGCTGGGCCCTCTGGGCTTGAACAAGATCAACAGATCCACCAAGGTGCTCAGGGGCTTGGAAAATAAGGAAATCATTGCCATCAGATCCTGAATCTCAAGATATAAGCCTCAGGAAAAAAATACAACTAAAAATGTGCTGGCGTGTCTCTAAGGGTGACCGGCAACTCTGATTAAATCCCTTCCACTTTTGCCACTATATGTACCCCCAACAATGCTGCTATCTCCTGGCTTTTGTGGAACATTTTGACTGTCAATAGCAAAGCCAGAAAAATCAGAAAATTCCTCCCTTGGGGCTTTTACAGTCATTTACTCTGAGGAAAAATTGAGAATAGTGTTATAACCTTCTGATAATTGTAATATACACACTTCCCAAGCAAAAATGTTTCAGGCATTCAAGAAAAAGAAAAAGCAAATACACTGTCAAAAATGTCTGTTTCTCGGGCTGATTTATTTCTTAGGAACGTGACCAGAAAGTCCAAAACCCAGATTGCTAAGTCGATAAGAAACCCAAATCCTATCTACTAAATACTATAAATTGGACACTTACTTAGGCTTCAAAGATAAAAATGAGGGTTTAGACAAGGCAGATTAGCTTTGCAAACTGAAATCCTTCCTTTACATAAAATAAATTATTTGATGAAAGATTAGGTTGTTTACCAAGAAATAAGCACTTGCCTTCAGCCTTCTCTTGTCTGCTGAGTGCTGCTGCAGCCCTGCAGAGCCGGCCGGCGGGTGCCTGCTGCAGGGCCCCAGCGATGCCCCCCGAGCATCCTTCCCCTGTGCAGGAGCTGCCAGGTCCCTGCTCTGACCTTGTCGGGGTTGGGGCTCTCCTAACACCAGAGTGACACGAGGATCGTGACCGTTTTCTCTATAGAAAGACCTCTCTCGCTGTTCTTTGATACTATCAGATGTGGAGGGGCACCAAAGAACACACAAGGAGGTTATTTTTCAGCAACAAGCCTCCTCTACCCCTTCTCTTGTGGCATTGCTCCATTGCTGTAGATTGCATCTTCCCCTTGCCGTTTCTTTTAATCCATGCAGCACTTGAATGCTGAAAATCAATGACCAAAAATCAATATATCTGCTAGGGACGAGATGTGGTGTTGCCCACTCTCATCATTTCCCAAAGGCTGGGCGATCTCTCCAGAGTCCCAAGCCCGGGAACCATACGATGAAGCTGCACTTTCTTAAAAACAAAAGTAAATTTCTAATTATAGAGAGACACTTGCAAACAGAGCTTAGCCTCAAACACTAACAGGAAAATAACAAGTGCTTTTAAGGATGTGCTGGGGGCGAGGTGGGGTGACTTCATTCATGACCTGTTATTGTTAGGACTGGCAGCTCTGAAATGACTTTTTTCTGACTGTGAACCTCATGACCAAGAACAGAAAGCAGGTGCATTTTGCTGGTTTTGCTCAATATACTTCTCTTTTGGCTAGAGAAACTGTATTTCTCCGGTCTGTTGTTCTCCTTCCAAATCTTATTATACTTTTTCCTACTTTTTCTTCATGTTATATACCCTTTCTTACCCGAAGTAGACCCAGGCAGTCCCATGTCTGCATATAAGCCTACGTAACTCTTCATATCAGGGAAGAACCATCTCTAGGCAAAGATGCCCCATAGGGTCCCAGCATGAATAAATCTCCATGCCAGGCAGATATTTTTAGGTGGTATTTAGGGCCTTGCCTGCATGTTGCAGATTTACAAAATCAGCCAGGCAAGCTCAGGAGGAGGAAGATAATGCCTGAATCCCCCAGAGGGAATAAAGTTGTGGGAAGGAGTAATTCATTCATACCTCTTCCTCACTCCATACCACGAACTTGCCAGAACTGCAAATCCCAGGGTGCTGCTGCCAAGTTGCTCTTTCTTGGGAGCAATTTTCACAGTGGCTTTGGGACGAGCAGCACTCCTTCCCTGGCACCAGCCAGCGCAGCTGCTTGAAGAGAAAGAAATGCGTAGCAGGCCTAAGCAGGGTGCCAGAGACAGCTTTTCAACTCGAGCAGATCTGTCGGGCAGACTGTCTCCCTGTGCCTCCTCCAAGGAGCGCCTGGCTCCGCACCACCCGCCTCCGCAGAGCGTGGTTCTCACCTCTCAGGCCCATCAGCTGTGACCCCAGCACGGAGCGTGCCACGCTCTCAGCCTGCTCTGATCCGATAGGAGCCCTTCCCCGCCCAGACCCCGACAAGGCTGGAGCAGGAGGCTCGGTGCCAGCCTGCAGCTCCTGGGCGCGTTGTGCTCCAGCTCACTAGAGCATGCAAGAGCCACAGGCACCAACAGCTTCTCCCTGCTCCAACAGCTCCACTTACCTGCTCCAGCTCCCAGCTATTCTGCCCAAATTGCTTTTGCTCAGCTGAGCCTCAGAGCAATACCAAATCCCTCGGGAACACAACAGGGACCCATCTGCACCACCACGCTGTAGGGAAGCACGGCTCCAGTCACAAGGAAAGACCCTGGCAATGCTACGAGGCTGTGAGCTTGAGCTGCCCGTGAGACCACCTCTGCCTCCGGGGCACTGAGAATGAACTGAAGCACTTGGGAGAACTGCAGCACTTAGTTTGGCTGAATTATTCTGGGGGCCTCTCACAGCTGGCATCTTATAAACCAAGCTCACGAGCAATGTGGTATGAGACGTGAGTGCCCCAAGCCACAGGACGCAGCTTTCCAGCAATGCCACAGGTTCCTCGGGGTTGGGGCACATCACAGCGCACTTTGTGGCTGCTGAGCTGAAGCACCAGGGCTTGGCAGTTCGTGAACTTTTTCAATGAGCAACACATTTAACAATTTGCTTCAGCAACAATGCTGCAGCAGCTTCCTCACAGAGAAGAGTCTCCTGGAAAGGAGATGATTCCAACTAGGAATACATCCACTGCTCTTTCCTAACTGTCTGTCTACTGACTGTTGAGGGCCCAAGATAAAATCTGATGCTAATGAAGCAAGTGAAGCCAGGATTTGGCTTTTAGCATATACAACCTCTGCGTTTTTTCATCATAAGAAAGAAAATGCTCACGTACCTACGTAACCTGGCTTTGTGCTTTGATGGCAGCAGAATGGACTCTCACTGCAGGTTAGGGACTGGGACCAGCATCCTCAGAACAGTACGAGCTCACAGCCCACAGGTGCGGAACCCCTCAGTCATGCAGGTCCCAACTGCCTAATGAAACAAACTGATTTGCAGACACCCAGAAATACAATCCCATCCCTGCTTCACCATCCCCTGTTGTGAAGCACGTGAAATCCCACAGTTTTTATGGACAGGATATTCAAGCAGAACTCAGCTCTTGTAGTTTGGAAGCTTTGCGCTAATGGTGGCAAATGAACTGCTCCCAGACACAAAGATTTGTGAAAACAAAGGATAATCTGGTGGCTGGGTGTTGGCCATGCCAAAGCAGAGCAGCTTTTTAAGCCACGCTCCTGCCAGCTCATCCAGCTGGCCAGAACTCTGGTGTCACCTGCCAGCCCATTACCTTCCATGCATCTTCTCTCCAAATCAGGAGGCTGCTTGGGTACAAAAAGCCTCCAAGATCCCTTGTTACAGTGAAAAATCACCATTTGAGCCATTGGATTTGTTGGAAATTGGCTGAGACGAAAAAAAGCCCATGCTGGAAACTTACCACAGAGAATACAAAAAAGCACGATCGGAAAAATTATTAAAGGAAGGTCAGGGATAGTGCCCCGACTGTGCTGAGGTGGTCATCTACAGATAAATTAACAACATAACTTCGGAAGTCAAGTCTGTAAACACACAGCGTGATGGACAGGCAAGGCAGTTCCTGCACAGAACATGTCAAAAAGCCAAAGCTTTTGTTGTTGTTACTTAGCATAAAGAAGATTTGGCTCTCGAGGATTAGATGCAGTTCATGATACTGCAGTGGGATAAAGTCTGTGTCTAATATGCTTAGAAAACCTTCTCAAAATAAAAAAAAAAAAAAATCAAATCCTTTGCCACACGTGTATATTTCTCCACTGCTTTTCCTATGTGTTAATGGATAGGGATTGACTTTGTGAAATCGCTGCAGCAAGCTGAGAATGATGTATGAAGTGAGAAATTCTGCCCAATGCACAGGGAATATGGATGTGCCGTGTTACTCGCTGTGCATTACACAGATACACAAGATCCATCTCAGTCAGAGCAGCAGCTGGTAAAGCCTCTGAAGCCCAGGGACTTGCACACACCTGCTGCAGAAGCCCAGAAAAGCTGAGGGCTAACTCCCCACGGCCTCCCTGACAGCAAGGGAAGGGGGCAGACAGAGGTATGCAAGTGGACAGGGGATGGGTGAGGGCAGGAGGGGATCAAAAAGCAAAAGCAAGAGTAGCTCTGTAAGGATCAAGCCTCATCATTACAGAGACAAGGTGCAGGAGGGATTAGGCTCCAGCACTGCAAGGCCAGCACTGCTGTCTGCATGGAGGACACGGGTGTGAGCAGCAGCATTGCCAAGGCAGAAGGGAAGCATATGCATGCCATGCCACCCAAAGAGGCACGTATTAACGTGCTTATATACACACACATATACATACATACATATATCATTAGGTAGGTAGCTCACTGCTGCCATTACTGTCTCCAGACAGACTGGCTTCCTGGAGGAGTCCACGCATCCCACGTTCTCAGGGCTGGCCAGACATTTCCCATAGAAAAGATGCATTTATTTTTGCCTAAGCAGTCAAAAACCCAGACTTTTGGAGGAAACCTGCCTGTTTCAGCGAGCAGACAAGCTTTTCCAAACAAATGAGACCATAATTTAGCAATTGTGTTTTCCAGATGGTGTTGCACAGACTCCAAAAGGGGGCTGAAACAACAGGCTGGGCCTGGCCTGGCAAGAGAGCCCGGCTCTGGTATTTACCCTCTGAAGTACAGCTAAGAGGGCTGTCCTGACTGGTCATGTTTCTCTCCTCTGTTACTCCCCTCCCCACACTCCACTGCATTCCAGTCCTTGCCCAGCAGACCCCTTCTGTGCCTAACTCAGGTCAGGCAGACCTGTGCCTGCCATGTGCCCACAGTGTGCCCGCTCCACCACTTCTCCCACCTGCGCTCACCTCCACCCCAGACCTTAAAACCTCCCTGACAAGGTTTTGCTTCCAACAGCCGAGCTCCAGCCAAACACTGTGACTTCTACCAGCTGGCAGCTTCCCACGTGAGCATGAAGCCCTCTGCTCTTGAAAGGTTTCCAGCCAGCTCCGCCCTGCCATAGTGGCACATGGCAGGTGCCCACTTCTACAGGCAGCTAACAAGCAGCAGCAGCAGGGCTCCTTCCAGTAGCCGTCAGGAGACAGCAGCAGCACCCACAGGAACTCAAAAAGATAACCTGTAGCAACAACAGATGTACTGTACGGACAGTGCATCTCACCGTGATCACAGCCAGCTCAGAGCTGCCCTTGCTGAGGCTTTTAGTCTCCAAGGAGAAGGCTCCAAACAGTCTCTAAGAGAAGAGATTTTGCATCAGGAATATGTTCCGTGAATGCAGGCAACTGCTGCACGTGCAAGCAGCTGGACATGAGAACAGAGATGTGGATGAATAGTGCAGGGTGACAACAACCTAGAACAAAGTCCATGTGGACCTACAGCTGACCTTCCTGTCTCAGTCACACAAGTGAGAAGTCCCTTTGCAAAAACCACTTGTAAGGGAGCCACAAAGGGAAATCAATGCTTACATACATTCTTTTTCAGGAACCAAAGAAAATAACGACATTTAAAAAAAAACAGATCCTTCATGTTTGTTCCTGCATATGGGAAACAATCCCTTTGTGTCTTTGTTCAGCCTTCTCCAAAACCATTTGTATGTGTAAATTATCTTCACATTGCCCTGGGAACACGCTGACCACATCGGTGGTTTTGTGTTTGGTGCCACAAGCTTCCTGCCCTGCATTTCAGAAAAAAAAAAGAAAAAAAAAATACTTATTCCAGAAACTTGAGTCATTAAATAGCACTGCACAAGTAGCGATCTGAGCAGCTCAGCTCCTAGCACAGAGAGAAGTCAGTGCTATGCCGCTTGCTGGTGAGGCTAAAATTGTTACGGAAAACTAAACCAACAGAAGGCCTTCAGCAGAAAAAGAACAAAAAATAAATAAACAACTTGAAGACAATTCTCTTTGTCTCTGCTCTAAACACTGCTAAGAGGTAGGAAATGAAAGAAAGGCAATTTTACACCAAGTTGCACTTTGAATCATCCCTTCCCAAAGCAGTGTGTATCACCCTCCAGCTCCCTGTTAGGACTACCAGTCCTCCAGCACTCCCCAGGTATCTGACAAGACCTTTATGGAAGTACTAACGTGCAACACGGCCCGTTTGGGTACCTTCCCCCTCCCTCTCCATCTGTGCTAGCTGGGGTCTCACAATGGCATCATGCCCCCTCAGGGAATCTGCTCCAAACTCCTGGCACTTCTGAGCACATTCACACAGCACAGAAACCCTCCAGCTCCTGCCTAACCTCTCCGCAGGGGCTTCAGGAGATGGCCTGACTGCTACACGCTTCTCTGAAATACTCCAGCTGCCAGCACAAACTTTATCCCAACACTCCTCTGCTACCTTCGCAGTCAGGATGCTGAGGACACAGACAGGCACTTAAAATGATTTCCATACACTCTGCCTCTGCTAAGCTTTTTCATTTAAAAAGTTCACCTGTGCAAACATTCCCTCATGGATGCGAGGACTTGAAAGCAGGATGACAGACATTTACTGACAGCTCACAAAAACATATGCTAAAGAAGTCAGCCCGTACAGATGACCTCCATGCACACACGGCGCAGAGCTGTGGAAGAGCCGTGTCCTTGGGGGGGACAGGTGTGTTAACATCCCCGAGCTGAGCAGGAGGAACTCAATATGTTCCTGTTCTTCAGCTTTTTAAAAGTAATTTACCAGTGACAAGCATGTTTCGCTGTAGACTTCTGAGCCAAAGTGATTGCACTTGGAAGCAGAAAAGCATATGCTTTAAATACTTTGTCAAGCAGGGATAAAATGTAGGGATAAATTTAAGTAACTTACTAAATTAGACTTCCATCATTGTTAGCAGAAGACAACAAGAGACTTTAACAACCCAAAAAAAGGGAAATAAAGATGACAGACTGGGGAGAGGAGGAGAAACAAGGAGAAAGGGGCATCATCTGCTCCTCCCGACACCTGCTCAGGGCGACACTGGGTGCAGAAGGTGCTCTGTCCTACCTGTATCCTTATTATCCTCTACTGAGGTTAGCAAACTGCCAGTATTCTGTCATTGATTTATTTCTGAATCTTTATTTGTTCGTGCCTTAAAGGGCAGTCTGCAGGGACAGTCTGCATCTTCACTGTTCCTCTGGGAACAGGCAATTAACAGTGGTGGCAGGGAATTACGGCCCTACTGCTTGAAAAGCAGTTTTCAAAGCACTGAGCATCTCTAGCTCGGAGCTACATCTCTCCAGGGATGGAAGCCACCAGCTGGGACACCAGTTTCCCTACGGCAGCAGAGGAAACACTTCAGTGCTGAGGCCCTCTGAAAGCCAAGCAGTAAGTGGGCAGTGCAGAACAGAGAGCCCTCCAGAGATGTGGGCTAAAGGAAAGGGGAAATAGGACAACGGGAAGGTTTGCTTCAAAACCCCTGCTTTATTCCACTTGCCAAAGCCATTTGAATATATTTCTTTGTATTCTTAAGGGAAGAAACACATCCAAAGTTCTCTGCACACTCTGTACACCGCCTCTCTCCCCTGCAGTCCCATCAGGGGCAGCCACACTAGTTTCTGAAAACTAATCCCACATTAGGCTTTCAGGGAAGAAATCATTCTGACTGTTTTTTAATAGTTTAAGGTACCGTGTAAAGGAATGCTTTAACACCTCCAGGAGAAATGGAAAAGAATTTAAAAGCCTTTATTTTTTCCTCTCCATTTCTGCGCCACGCACCTTTTCCCAGGTGTGCACGACTTGTGCCCAGCAGCTGGCACAGGCATCTCTGGGAGAATACGGCTCCAGAATTTCCTTGGTTAAAGACGTAGCATTTGTTTTGTGGGTACGTTCGTTCTAGGATTTGTACACATTTAAAAATCGCTGCTCTCCAGAAGCAAAACTGAAGCTGGGATGGGAGGGTTAAAATAGGAGCCTTGGCATTAGGCGATAATTTTTGCTTCAGTTTTCAAAACATGACATAAATCGTAAATAATCCCATGCTGAGGAGATAATTTCATCATATATGATTAGCTATTGTCCAAAGGGAACAGCAGAGCCAAAGATACAAAATGACAGAATTCTATTTTCCTTCTCTAAAACCAATGCATTCATCTCATCCTTGTGTGCTCCTAATAATTGCACGGAGGCAGCGTGCATCTGGAAGCAGTGCCAGAGAAACAGCCCGTGCATTTCCACTGTGAGTGATGCAACCCTCTGACATCACACTGCAAAGCATTTGTGGCTCAATGAAGGACAGACAGATACCCACTGAAATAGATAGCAGCAGCTTGGATGTTGACAGAGCCTGAAATTAAAACCTCAGACTAAGTGCACAGCAGCTATACGGAGATGAGCAGCTGAAGATGACAGAGCCTCATCCTGTTATTTTAAAATTGTCACTGTAGGCTGCTATCTGTTCACTATCACCAGCGATAGCCACAGATTTTTAAACAAAAGTTACTCGTTTTGGATTCCTCTCATTTATCTTACAGGGCTCAGAGGAAGGAGTTACAGGTTACAGCAAACTGGTGACATTTGGAACGGAAACCGTGCCCACCTGTTTAATTAACAACACACACTATGGCCCTTGCTTACCTAATTTCCCACAGCCTGCTACTGGCTTTGACAGGTTTTCATAACAATAAAACACAATAAGTGAATTAAAGTCCCAAAGGACTCCAAGCTGCAATGTAGGAAAGCCATAAAAGATAAATGATGTCTTAACTAATTTTATGATTTATTATTCCCTCAACTTTGCTCATCTTGTGATGCAAGAGAACTCATTTTTCTACTTGGCAGAAAGCTATGTCAACCCCGTTAATAGGCACTATTACCGTCACATAAATATGTTTGTGAAAATAAGTGTGGTTTCACTCCGAAGCTGACCTCAGCACTTCAATTTTATTACAAGCACAAGACCTGTCAGTAACAAAAATGGATGCACTTACACAGGGATTCGGCTTGTCTGCCACTAGCATTTTATTCATTTTTCTCCCCCAAAAAGTTCATCTTTAAGCAAGTGCAGATTCATGGTTCAAATTGCTGTTTTGACACCTCATCTGTCGTTCTGTGAATTCTTACAAAGAACATAATTTCCAGTCCTTTAGGAGATAAAGGATCGACATTAACCATCACTGGGGCCACTGTAGTCATCTGAATTTAACATGGACTACGTAAACCTAAACAGACTTTAAACTTGCTGCTTGGAACATTTATTTCCTCAGCAGATGTTCAGGCTAAGAACAATCTTAACCCAGTAACTGAATTTAGTACTAACAAGATGCTTTCAGGTGGCAGGAGGACTCAGCAGGTGAATTTTAGGGTGAGACTTTCCAAATCTCAACTATTTTACCTAAAATTATGGACCTGAAGTATCTGGTGGACCAGGTTTATGCCAGAGGTCAGCAATGCCTGCTCTGCCTCGATCGGTTTCAGGAAAATTACAGTATAAAACACAATTCAGCACTGCCTGATTGTAAACCTTCACATTCTAGCATAGTGACACAGGGAGGGGATGTGCTTACAGGGATGTGCTTACAGAACTTTGTACCAACTCCAGCAGAGCCTAAAGCAGCCTCAGGACTGTGTCAACCTCATCGAGCACGTACTGATGACCAAAGGGCACCTCAATGGACAAGGGTAAGGAGAGTGCAGTGCAGATGGTCCAGATTTCTTCCCTGCCCTCACACTCAACAGTGGATATGCACTCCTTCAAAACCTGCTGTCAGGTGTCCCAATAACGTGATGCTTCCTCATCTGGCTCTATCTGCATAAATGATATTCAGAGGAGTGTGGGCAGATCTTTAGGTAACAATAAAAAACTGATTGCTTTCCAGACTTGCAGTGCAAGTGCAGCAATAAATTGATTCTGAAAGACTCTGACACTCAGAGTGTCGACATTTAATTGTATTATTTCCGAACATGATTCTCATTCCAGATGCCTTTGATTTGATTCAGTGTTCCTAATATGTTTATATACACCTTCAAGAATTTTATCCATTCTTGCTATCTGTCAACATGGTTGGCTTCTCACATCCCAAAGTACTCTGTTAGTTGTGAGCAGTCTTTTCTGATCATCCTTTCTTGCCAGGATATTTGCTTCTTGGATAAGTCTGTGCAGCTAAGCCTGGCCAACCCTTCTGACCGAGTCCTGCAGCCATCCCGATTCAGTGACCACCTAGTCCCTCCAGATCCAACATTCCTGGCAAAACCCCAGTGCTTTCTCTAGGCAAGAAACAGCTAAATAGCAAGCAAAATCCTCTTGGAGGTGCCAGCCATTCTTCCTCAATCCGATTACCCCAGTGCACCACATTTGTCAACCTTTTTTTTTTTGGGGGGGGGAGGTAAGGAATAAAAGTTGTAGTAAATCAGGTCAGTTATTTTATCTGGAAGCAACCTTTTGTTATAAAAAGTCAGTCGGTTTTATTACTTAGAGGCATCTCTTCCAGATACATGCATATAACCAAAACAGCAAACAATAGCAAGCTGTTTAAGCAAAACTAGGTATTTTACAAGCTGCACTTCATCTGGACCATATTTTCAAGATATAGCTATGTTAACAACTACTTTGGTTTATAAACCAATTTTGAAACCTTTCTGATCTCCCAGTTTGCTTGGAAGGCGGCGTGAGCTGCCTGCTAACACAGGAGAGACACCGAGAGACTGAAGAATGAAAAAGGCCAGGAGAAAGCCCCCTTATCAATGTCATCCCTTTAGGACTTTCTCTAAAATAAAGGAAACAGCTGACCACTGAAAACCCTGACCACTTCTTTCAGTATATTAAATTTACCCTAAGCACATGCAAGCCAGAGCAGCAAGTGGGCAGTTAACTGCTTTATGCTGCATTCGGAAGGTCACACCAAGAATTGTGCCTTCCTGGTTGCTTTGCAGTCCATCCCGTTTTACCCTGTCATAAACACCTGCTGTTCTGACAACTGCATTTAAGATGGACTAAAACATCACGCCGTCAGTCTTAAACTGGATCCGGAGCTGGCCCTGGGGAAAATAACCTTACCAGACTTCGTCAGCTATGGGAATTAGACAGGAGGAAGGACAATGGGGAGACAGGGACAGGCGTTAACGCTGTCTGAACTTGGGCTTGTTGGTTAGATGTGTAGGTTGGGAGGAACATAACCCAGTGGTCTGGAGAGAGATGGGACGGGGGAAATCACATACTCAACGTGCTCCCAAACTGCCTTTTGGAGAAGCCACTCTGCAGTGGAGGGAACCTCCGGAGATGGAGCTCCCACATGAGGCACCAAGCCACTGCCTGGAGCTATGCATTTACACCTGTCTACATTTACAAAGGCATCTAGAGGAAAACCAGTTGTTAAACGAGGGTGAAAAGCACAGCTTCTCTGCATGGCAATGAATTGCAGAAGCCCTGCTAGCTTCCAGGACTTCAGGTCTGTGGAAGCAATGCAGAGGTTAGCTCTGGTTAGGAAGGGACTGAGCCCTCTGACGAGCCCTCACAAGGATCGGGGTGGGCAGCCGAAGCCAAGGACCCACGACAACTTCTCCTTGGAAGGAAATGATGTCCTCCCACCTGCTGGGCTCCCGAGGGCTGGTGGTGACAGGTTTGCTGACTCCATTTGCTGCACCACCATCTAGCTGGGACCAAGCAGCACATCTGTTGTGTTTAATGGCCGTTCTGCTGCTGTAAAAGATCTTTTGTAGTCTTGCGCAGCAGAAATCATGTTAAGCCTAGACTGACTTTTATGGCAGCAGCACCTTGCTGGATAAAAAGCCTTCTTTTATCATGTATCATATTAAAAAATAAGTATTAACATCCACTGCAGAAACACGAGGCTGGTTGACACCTCCTATGTGAACTTGATTCACGTTTGTGCTAAACCTGGGTACAGTCCAGCTGACACAGTCAGCTAAATGATTGCACTGCCAGTTTAATATTTTGCCATCTGCTAACTGAAAGCTCTGCTGCCTGCTGGGTCCCATAAAGACTTTTATTTATTATATTACACATGGCAACATCTGCCACAGGATTCAGCTCAGCTCAGCTTCCTAATTAAACAAACAAACACTATATCTCCAGTACACGATTGGGTCTAACTATTATTTAGAAAATCTGATAGGTATTTAAAAGATATACATTGTCTGTTCTAGGTGATCAAAAACCCATCCCACAGCCGGGAGGTGCAGGGGGTTGTTAGGACAGGCTTGAGCTTCTCAACTGCTCCCTTTTGCCATCGCAAAGCAAATAGAAACCACTACATGTTGTAAATGTTTGCTCTTATTTTATTTTTTAGACTGTTCAATTTATACTAGTTAGAAATATGAGGTTATTTAGGACCCCTATTAGTTCTCCCCAAGTACTGTGTGTCTGTGCTGGCAGGGGAGAGCTTCCCCTGGCACTGGAGGACACCTGATGAAAAGAGGCACCCGAGCTGGGCAGTACTGCACTGATCAGCCCTCACAACAGATAGCAGAATGCACTGCCCAAGTCCATTCCTAACTTCATCTTAATGGAAAGAAATCACTGCAGAACTATCACTGGCTCTGTACCACAGCAAAGCTCTCCCATCTGTGCTAGTCACCTGCGGTTAAGTCAGACTGGGAGAAAAACTGGATGGCATCCAGGCCTAATGAATTCGGTGGCAATGCCACCAAGTTCAAAAAATGCAAAAAATGTTGCATTTATGAAAATAGCATCGTTTTTCAGCTTAAATCATTGTCTTTAAAATATTTTTAAAACAACTGATGCCATGGAGATTTCTCAGCCCACCTGCTGCTCCCCTATCCCTCTGCCAGGCTACGGGCTGGGCACCTACAGGCTTCGCCCCCCCGCACGGCTCCCAGACACCAAGCTTCACTCCGACATGCCAAAACACACACCTCTGCAGCCGTGCTACTGCCAGAGAAATTAATCAATATAATACAACACAGGCTGCCAGATCACCCACCACTAAAAAGCCCCAGACGCTGAGTTATTCGTGACTGACTTGACAGGCTCCCTGCTTACCTGGCTCTGTCGGTGTTAGAAAACTCCCTCCCCATCCAAGTATACAGAGCTGCGTGCTACAATTCCTTTGTCACCACACAAATAAGACAAGGCAAGGCCATATTAAACCATTTATCTCCTCCACGATCCACAGCACCTATATACATGACATTTATAAAAAAATCCTTTTATTCCTAAGGTGAACCAAGGCTGGAACCGCTACCAGCTCTGCATGTCCTGATTAAGCAAGATGTGTTACAGTGTATGCTTGATATAAATTGCTTCTAATTAATTTTGGAGTGTAACATTTGGGTATTTACGGGCTCAAAGAAGTTATGAATCTTCTTCCATTTCACTGATGCCTGCACTATGAATTATTTATGACTGAGTCATCATGCAAAGACAAGCCCCAGCCATACGTGATCTCTGCCAGTTCACTTCTCCAGCTCAAACACAAAGTCTGCCATAGCCTTCCCTAAGACCCTGGAGCTCCACACAAAAGGAGGTGGTGACAAAGAGGCAGAAACCTAATTATTTGCACATAACTGATGAACACGGCTGCCAGGTGCTGTCAGCACCAGCAAAAAGCAGGTTCAATTGGCAAAAAGTTTCTCCGTAAAGCTGCAGCTCCCTTGAGCCCCAAGCTTAAGGGCTCACTGGATACCTTCCCAGGTAGCCTTTAATTAGCAACACTTTCCTACCTGCCCTGTCTGGCCCTGTCTTGTTCTGGCCTTGGCCCCTGCTTTCAGGGAATTTCATCGCTCCATCCAGGTGCCTACTTTCAGCAAAAGCCACTCAGCCCCTGCTCCCAGGTGTGGAGCCGTGTATCGTGCAGACACGGCCAGGAGCCAGCCCTGCGCCACGGTGCTTGTGGCACAGCCCACAACCTGCACCAGTCATTTCCCTGCCAAGTGTGGCATTCTCAGGGATGGGGAGATGACAGGCTGGATCCCCAGTGAGCCCCTTCTCCCCCTCTCAGGAAGTGAATGCCAGCCAGTTTGCTCGGTTAAAATATCTCATCGTGCATGGAGGCAGAGCCTCTCCTCCCAGCGCATTACGCACACAGCTCAGTCTCTGGAGGCAGGTCACCCCTTCGCTCATCCAGCGGTTGAAGCAGTGCTCCTTACTTTCCACCGCTTCAGGACACAAACTGCCTGCACTTCAACCTCAGACATACCCTTCATTTTTCATGTCTACACGTAACAAGTACAGACTCCCTCTCTGATGTTCATATATTTACAAATAAGCAGGTTGGCAATCCTGTCCTGTTCATGTACATGTTTCTCTCCCCTGTGACAAGTTATCTCGAAAGCAGCTGGCAGATACCTTACAGCGTGGCATTTCTCCCGTCAAACATCTCTGTGCTCTTCAGTGTTCCACTCTAGGTGTTGCCAATGCCATACATCACTTCCCCGTGATACAACGCTCTGTGCATCAGGTCCTAAAAATTAGGTCCCATAGCATTAGTGTTTCTCAACACCTGCTCACATCCTGTAGAGGAGCAGGAAATTTCAAATACTTAAGGAGATGAGAATGGAATTTGACAATGTGCATCAAGCAAGAATGTGTCCAGCCCTCAGAAGAAGAGTCCCAGGAAGAGGTTGTGACAGCTCATACCGCTGCTCCCAGAGAGAGCCTCAACCAGGAGGGAAAATTATCTCGAGGCCTTGCCAATCAGCCATGCACCTCACCACAGGGAATTACTGATTCTGGGCGACACGAGCTGTACTGCAGTATTTGTCAAACTGACAGCTTTCCACTTGTGCGTAGTTGCTTTTTCCGTGCACGTTCCAGCTGTGGCTCCTGCAGCCGTTCAGTTTAGCTGAACTGACTCCTGGCCTTCGTGTAAGAATCAGAGGATTTCACCACTGACACGGCAAATCTTTCTCTGTGCCACATAATTCGCGGGCTCCTGGGTCACTTCCCGACTTGATCGGGAGCACGTCCCAGATGTTTCCTAACGCTGTTAAAGGCAACAGTTGGTTTCTGTTCAGGATCGTTGCAAGGAAGTGTCCTGTTCACAGGATTATCTTCTACTCACAGAAAAACCATTCTGAGAAGGACAAGCGTAATTGACCCTAATTGTCTCCCATAAAGCACGAGAGCTCAGGAGCTGATCTAAGGATACAACAATCCTAGGCCAGCATTTCAGCTTACATACTTCCAAGCCAGTGGCTCCTGAAGATGGGGTGACTGTAACAGAAAGAATTGAAAAGTAGAATTGAGAAGAGTTTTACCATCAGCAGGACGCACCTTCCTGCCACCTGGATCATTTTAAGCAATACACGCTTTTTGGAAGCCAGCACGTCCGACTGTAGGCATCTTGCTGTCTGCACCAGAACGCGCAGAGAGGCCCGAAGTCCAACCCAGCTCTTGGTGGAGACTAAGACCCCGTTAATGCCGTGATAACCAAGCAACCAGCAACAACTGCAGGTCACAAACAAATCCACGCGCACTACAAGTGACTCTATTAACTGCTGGTGATACACCATAATATCCTATCTGGCCCAGATAAATACTTATTCACTGCCACTCTGATATTACACCAATTGCTAACTCTTTCTGCAGAGGCTTTTCAGGAGCAGGACTCAAGCCCATGCAGCCACCCCCATGCCCCCAGAGTACAGAAGCAAAGCATCTATGACACTGCAGAGCTGTTCAGCTCTGTCTCTCCTTTCGCTAATAAAGTCCAACAAAACATACCCAGAAACAAATCCCTTTGTTTCCAAGATTTAAGATAAACATTGCTATTGATGGAAGAATGGCCAGTAGCAAAGGCCATCACTTTCTGCTTGTTTCCAAAGGCCCTTTTAGATTCCTACTGATTTTTGAGGAACTACGCTCAGTAGAACTTTTTCCCAGAAATCTCCCTCGGCTGTTGTTCACGACATGCAGTCTCCCTTTTAGTTCAATAGCACATGATCCCCAGGCTCTTCTCAGATCCCAGGAGCCCAGAAATCTGCAGCTTGCTGCACTTCTATCTGAAGTTTTCCTTGAAAGCACTGACACAGCTTTTCCTTGCCAACATACCAAATTAACAGTGAAAACACACAAAACAATCCCATCAAAAATCATCCAGATAACTGCTGGGATGTTCCCTCTTGAAGACCCACCAAACATGACTCTGAAAGAGTACAAGTGAAGCTTCAGCCTAATTAAAGACGGAATTACAGAGAATATCAAAGTTCTCCCTGAAATGACTGATTCGGTATTCATGGAAAATTTCAATAAACATCGCATGATCTCTCTGGACCCTCTGAGACATAAACAATGCAATTAAAAGGAAACATTTACTTCCACTCTTGATGGTATTACCTGAGGGATAGCAGATGCCAGATAGTTCAGTGTTTATTAGAAGCAAGTAGCAAGTTTGGCAGTCGGAATTGGCTCCAGCCTCTCTCCCATTTCTGTAATTTGATAACACCATATGGTCACTACAGATTTCTCTGACTATCTTCCGGTTGAAGTTCAGCTGTTTCACAGAACATTTAAACTGAAGTTAAGCATATTGAAGATATAATGATAAGCAACAAAGATACTTCAGTGGGGGCTGTAAAATTACTAAGTAGTGCAGAATGCTACTTGGATGAGTTCATATTTGTTAGTAAGATGCTTATTACCCTTGGTCATTGGGGTCTGGGTACCAAATGAGGCATACACCAAATCCCAAACCTCCAGAACCCCCGGGACTGCTGGACTGAGCTGAAGCACAGCCCTGCAAGAGAGACAAACCTCCCGCAGCACGGCGACCCACCGTGCCTGCTGGCAGCACAGAAGAGGGGCACGTAGGTAGATTGTACCCAAAGCTTTATAAACCTTAACAGCATCCTGTGCTGCCTTCAGAAGCAAACTGCAGACTAGTGTGATGTGCCCAATACCATTCACTCAGGTGAAAAGTCATTTCATTTTCCTAAAGCTTGTAGTGATGAAGAAAAGCCAGTACTGCGTGGGCATCCTGAGTCTGTGCTGATATCATCAGTCACCGGCATTGGGCTTAACAGCCAAATAAGACCTGGCACTGCAAGAAGCATGAAACGGCTTAGACCTTTTCCTAAAGCACTTTCAGGTTCTTGGAGCTCAGAAGTTTGTCACTCTTTGTGCCAGAAGCAGCCACTAGAGCCACTTCATAGGACCACAGCTCCTACAACAGCCTCTGTTTGGAGTGCCTAAGTTCAGCTGTCGCTCATCTTAAAATATGCCGAAGAGTAGCTAACCTTGCTGTCATTTTTAATGAAAATGTAATTGTGGGTCTTGACTACTCTTCAGTAGTTCAAGTCTCTCTCTTTTTTTTTTTTTAATTAAAGATTTCCATACAGATTTAATTGGACTAGATTTCAGGTTTTCCATACAGATTTAATTGGACTAGATTTTGGATTCTTGTGCTTCTACTTAAGAGCTTCTCCTTCTCACTTCTTCTCTCCCCACAAAAATACCCACACCTCCTTCCACCAAGGGAAACAAGCCGTATAGCATTAACTCCATCTTTCTAAGTACGTAAACAAATATCTGCAGAAGTCAGATTCAATTTCCAGCTGCAGGAAATGGCCTCAGCCCCATACTGATAGCTATCAGCCTGACCCCCTCCACTGACAGCATTTACATTCCCTCTCTCATTTACTGCATCAGGGAAATTGCCTCCATGCTCCGGCTTAACCACATCGCTCCTCTCCTAGCAGAGCCCTGCTCCCCCAGCAGAGCCCAACACGGATGCTGGCGAGCAGGCAGGCAGCTCGGGGCGTGATCGATGGCCAGAGCAGTTGCCAATCAAACGTCACGGACTTCGAGGGAATTGAGGGCAACGAGAGCGCCGGTTCATTAAGTCTCCCATTTACAGGATTATCTGCAAAATATATTTTCTAAAAATGCATGGCAGAAACATCAGAATGACACAGCAATCTGTTTTGTTAATAACTTATTTAACCGTGTAATTTATTGCTGATCTCCACAGCAAGGCAAGGCACTCACAAGTTCTTGCTCCTCCATGGCAGAGAGCAAAAACATATAAATCATATAAAATAGAAAAACCCAGGAGGGTTTTTAAAGTGTGCTCTTCTTTTAGCTCCACAGACTTAAACAATGAGTTCAAGACTGACACCATGGCAATGCAATGGGTCTGGGCCTCATTAATTTTTAATCAACCTTTATCCACCATAGCTTTTGAAACGAACTGTTACTAATGACTAGTCATATGTCAGTCTAATGAATGGAATGCAGAGTTCCATTAAAATAATGAAATTAGCTTGTTTGGACTTTTGTTCCAGTTCCATGGCACACAGCCCCAGGTAATTACAGTTAGCACTACTTGCTCATATTAAAGTCTGTTTATTTACTTAAGGTCTTTAGTCAGGACATCCCAATTTAGCTCATGTCAGCTGTTTTTTATGAGTCTAGAAGCACTTGTCTTATTACCAAAGAGATAAATACATGCAGGCAGTGCAAAGTGCTAAAACATCAATTATGTACACATGGACATGCAAGAACAGAAACAGTGTGCCAAAAACTGAGTGCACAATCCCCAGGCATAAAAACACATCTCCGTGTTTTCCTGGGACGGCAGCAATTACTTTCGGGAAACTGGATAAGGTTTCAAAGGCAGCTTTACTAAGTATGGTTTGGCCCCTTCAGATACACTCTGTCCTTTAAGACCTCAAGATTAGGCTAAAAGAAACTGAGCTAAGTTTCCAAATGTTACTGTATTCTAGACTGCCCAAGTCGTGACACCTCGTGATGAGCTGAGCTGTGCACGTGACTGTCTGCCACCTCAGCGGGAACCCTACAAGTGCAGGCAGCTTCAGCCTGCCCTGAAATTAGAAGATATTGGTGTGTGGTTAAGAAATTATGCTGCAACAAGAAGGATGGTGTGAATAGATCATACCCTGGACTTCCCAAGAGTTTCTTCTGAAGTTACTTGGGCCCACATCCCGTAATTAACGTCCCATAGTCGCAGATTACCTCCATAAGGGATGTAGATGACTTGAGTTCAGCTGGAGCAGCGGGCAGGCCAGGCCAAGTGAAAAGTTACTGTGCACAGACAGAATTTCAGTTAATGATAGTTTCTAAATAATGGGTGCTATTCTATAAGGCTTAAAAAAAACTGCAAAAATAAGCTCAAGTGCCAAAGCAAGATTTGTTAAAGGGAAAACAACTTAACAGCCATCACTAAAACTGGCTGGCAGATGAATACGTACAAGTCTCTATTCACTCAGAGAATGCATTACATTCTCTTGTACAGCTTTATTTTATTTTACGCCTTCAGTGAACTTTTCTGATCTGTGCTGAGGCTTACAAGGAAATCCTGCAGCATTGCTCTCCCCAGAGACAGAGGCTGGTCCTGCCTGTCCCCTCACAGCCTGGGCCCCACGGACGTGGAGCAAGAGCCAGCAAACCCCTGCAGACACAGGGCCTGCCTGGCCAGCAGCTTAAAGGGCTTCCTGCTCATGCAGGTCAGAGGCAGGGCTAGGACAAGCCAGGCTTCCTTCTCACAGCACGGCAGAAAAAGCCACGGCCATTTCTACCAGCCCCAAAATACTTTACCTGAGGTAGAAGGCCAGACAAACCAGGAATTTCGCAACAGAAGACATCAGCGTTCTCCCAACACTTTCTTAGTTCCCCTGAAGTACATGAATACTGATGCAGACCTTCTCCCCAGTGCCATGTGCAGCTCACCTCTGAGACAGCCCGGGGACAATGGGGCTGCTGGTTTGGGGTGGCATCCAGCACAGCAGGGATGTCTGCTTGTCCCGACCAACAGCCCCTCACCTCTCCTCCCCCAGGTTCCTTCAGAAATCTCTGGATAAGCATTTGTCTCATTGCCCATATAAATAAAAAAAATACACAGGTGGGGAAAAAAATCCTCTTTCCTATTCACGTTTCTGAATTAAGAGCTTGCAACACGTTACGTTTATGACCAAGTCCATCATCATCCAGCAGTTGACTTTTTGATGTCAGTTGAGTTTCAGATCAGAGTATTTCCATAGCCATGACATGAATCTCTCAGAAATGGAAACTGTTTTTTTTCCTCAGACACAGTCAGCCCCTCTGTAAACAGACAGAGGAATGCAAGCCAGGGCAGAGCCATCCATTTAACAGGATTTAGCAGGAAAAACCCCAAATTACCCCAGCTGATGGCTGTAACTGATGCCACATCACTGCAGAGGTGACTAGAGAAAGGGAGGTGAGCGCAAGGCCCAGTTCCAGTCTCCGTCTCAGAGCGGACATCCAGAGCTGTATTCCACCAGCTCAAAGTCCCACACTTCAAGCTGGCAGTGCAAACGACAACATTAAAACATATAAAAACCTACAACATAAGGGACAGTCTGTGTTTCCAAAGGACATGCTAATGCAGGAGAGCTCGAGGACCTTCCTGTCCTGTCCCAAGTGTATGAGACTCGATGACACTGACTGTTATAAGCCACCATTGACAAAGTATTTTATTTTCCTCCAGGCTACATAAGCATTGACAGAAGATTTGTGAAAAGCTGGAAGAAGGGAAAAATGATACCAGGTCAGCTTTGTTTTCTATTGTTAGCTTCCCCCTGGCAAATGAAAAGCACCGAGTTTACCAGATACTCCTTCTGGGAGAGCCCGGCACAAAACCAAGGCGAGCTCACGTTACTGCTGTGTGCCTCCCTGCACGAGCCAGAGGACACATTGATCTCAGCTAAGTTGATTTAGCTCAATCTGCAGTCTTTCTCCTTTTATATTACATTAGGCCCCGATCCATCTTTCAAATTACCTTTGGCAATTAACTGAGGTGGCTAATTCGGGAGCCTAATTGCTCTCTGTTCCTCATGTAATCAATACAGACAAACCACTGTATTAGCATACTAGGTAACTCCAATATAAAAGTTCGAAGTTTTATGGTTTAATTCAAGCCTGAGAGCCCAACAGACCTGCTAGAACCAAGCCCAGGCGCCTTCCCCGTGCTGACACAAGGAAAGCACAGCACGGTGAGGAGCAGAGCTCTGACACCCAGGGGCCTCACCACCACTTGCAGGGCATTTCTGCCCCTGTGTAGAACATCAGACCCACAGAGCATTCCTCACCGGGCTGTGCTGCACGGACTGGGTGCTGCCTGCTGCTCCAGGGAGGGCTTGGGAACAGTCACGTCTGCAACAGCAGGTCGGCTCCCAGGTCTGGAGATGAGCTTGAACTCTGAAACATGAGTTTATCATCCTCTCCGAAATTTTTGGTAGATTAAATACGCCTGTTACCTATGTAGGTTTCTAATCCCATTCTGAATTGTGCAGTTTTTTTGGCTTCAGTTAACCTCCATGGCAACAAATCCTGTGATCTGGATGAGAATTCCTTGTGCCATACACAAATTTCATGAACACCTGGAAAAGGATGTTCAGCAATATAAATAAGTAAAAATAAAAAATAAATATTTTAATAAAATAATAATAATTCCATCAACTTCCTTATCAATTACCAAAGAGAAATTAGCCCTTTAAATGCTTTTTTTTTTTTTTTTTTAATATATTTTCCCCATCTCCAAACCTTCCCCAGTTCTACAAGAAATCCAGTGAGAGGGCCATAACTGCAGCCCTCTGGGCACTGGCCGGGCAGGATGGCTCGGCCAATTCTGTCCCAGCTTCTGTGCTGTGCTGTTATTTGCCTGATTTCTCATGCACAGGGGAATTGCACTTGCTTTTTTGATTGCAGCTGCATGTTGAGTGGCCCACAGTGATATCTCAGTCTCTCTCCTGGACTGATACAGATTATTTAGATCTCAATGTGGCGTGTTGGGTAATTTATTTTTTTTTTCCTTGGATATGTACTAGCAGCAGCTGCATTTAGCAGCATCTATCACTTGACAGTGTGTTACAAGTCCCCTTGGTGAAATCCTCAATTCAAATTAGGTCCCAATTAAAAAATTTTAAAATGACATTTGCAAAAGTGGCAGTATTTTCAGAGCGCCATAAAACCTGCAAACAATAATGACAGCAAAAACAAACAACTAGAACATGGGATTTAGGGAATGCATTTGCAAAGTTTTATGAGGTCTTCTGTAGAATATGCTAGCAGTTAGAGTTATAAAAACCGAGATGAAATAGGAAGAATACTTACTTTCTTCTGGCAACGTATAAATTGCCTGTATTTAGAATTACTGCCATAAATTTTCAGCACTGTCAAACAAGCCTGTACTGTTAACAGCATTCAGTGATTACTGGGATGAGTAAGACTCATTTCTAACATACCGTAAAGACATAAGGAAAATGAATTTTTAAATGTCATTAAGCTGTATCCCACAGCTATCTAGCCAAAAAAAAATTAAAAACTATTCCTTTCCTTGAAAGCTTTTTTGTACCATTCACTTTACGCTAGGTCAGATCTAAAGACAACTGAACCTGGCAAGATGACTCAGGTGGACTTCACATCAGGCTCTAACATTCAAACAATCCTGGACTCAATCACACTTGGAGAGCAATGAAACCCTGCTCTGAGCTCAAGCACTACCAGCAGGCACAGCTCACTTAAATTGAGGGTTTCACAGCTGTGCCATGCTATAAACCTGACTCCAGTCTTCACTGTAACCTCTCGCACTTAGATCCAGGGGGTACTGACACAGCTGCACCACGGCTCTCCAGCACCACCCTGCTCAGAAAGGCAGGCCCAGACTGACCTGCACGCAGCACGGCAGGAGCATGACAAGTCAAGGGAAGCCCTCACCAGAAAAGAACTCAGATCATGTTCCAGTGTTAACAAAAAGAGGGTCTTCAAGTCAGGAGAATCTTTTTACAGGTAGCAACCTGGCAGATATTTTGGCTTCTAAGCAGTTTCTTCATACGCACATAACTGCAGCACACGCTGCTGGGTGCTTGATTGCAGAAATGTCTCCTGGGTCTCCGTGGCTGTGTCCTGCACACACACCCACCCGATTCAGATCGCCACTCCCACATGACAGCGCCCTGTCTCCACGAACCACTTCTTCACACCAGATGCCCAATGCAGATTTAATCTCATACTGAGGTAGTGGATGCTGAAGCACTGAGCAATAGATACTCGCTGTAGCCATAGTGACCTGTGACTCCAGACAGGGTGAGAAACCTATTCACAATTTGCTCGGGCAGCTTCTCCCTGAAGATAAAAGCTTGCAACAGCCCAGCCAACAGAAATACAAGTGCTCAAGACTTGTCCAGACCAACACAAAAAAATATAATTAAGCTTTTCAAGTAAAATAGATGCACACAGCAAGGAGCACTGCATTATTTGTTATCTTCTCATAACACCAGACCAGTGCCTACCAGTTTGTGCTGTAGGATGGATGTGTCATGGATGGATCTGCCCTATCTATACTCCTAACGCCTTGGTGGTAAGCCTTTATGATCCCCCATAGCTGTTACTAGATTCCTCCCGTGCAATGCCAGTGATGAGACTGGTCAAGTATTGTGCCTACATCACCGTACTTAACCTCCTTCTCCCACCACAGTACAGGTATTTTCTCAATTTGATTTTAATTGACAGTGACACACCATGAAAATCAGCTGCAAACTCAAAGCAGAATGTAACTGTGAGCTATGTTTTGTGATGCTTCCCAGCCACAGCTGCCTCAGAGGTAGCTCGTTTCTCTGCTATGTTTTGTTTTACCATTCTTTCACAGAGGAAAAACATAACCAGGAATAGCCTCCTACATTAAAACCAATGAGATTGTACAGATACGGAGTGACCTTTCACAGGGATCACCTGAGCAGCCTCCAGTGTGCTGAGCACAGCAGGCAGGTGTAACCGCAGATTGTCTCAACAAATATATGAAAATTATGTCAGAAGTTGCTGCCTTTGTTATTATCATTTATTTATTTAAAGTAGAAGTCGATGGTACCTTTCCTCACGTCCCCACCCTGCACTGAAGTGGTAGCCCACATCAGGTTTAGGAGCTTCATCAGAAAGGTGAGGTAAGCGTGGGTGCGTGCGGAGCCTGTGGTGTGATGCCCCAGCTGTCCCAAGGACATGGGACAACCAAGAAACCCCGCTCAGTGAGCAGCGGTGACTGCCATCAGCTAGCAGGGCTGGGGCAGGCCTCCCAGGGATTCCAGCTCACCTTTCTTGGCAGCGTAACTCCCTAAACACAAACCATAAATTTGCTTAACGGGTTGCAGAAGTCATCTGCATATCTGCTGACTCTTCCAGAAGTTCCTGGGAACGCAGACAGCGTTAGTTTTATTGCCGCAACAAATAACAATGAATTTTCGGTGTTCCAAGAGTCTGACTGCAACTGCTGCAGGCATGCAGGCAGGTGTGCGATCTGCAGGCAGCCATCCTAAAGCTCTCGCAGCTTTTCTCAGCTGCTGTCATCCCAGGCAGTAATTTCCAAAAGGTATTAGAATATTCATAGCCATTTCCAAACAGATTAGGCGTAGGCAGTAAATCATATGAGATTAACTTGGCAAAACATTTTTATCCTTTCATGTGCAGCTGTTCAAATTCCTGTAGCAAAGGAGATTGTTTCATTCTGCTCTAATATTTGGATTTACCTTTGCAACACAGAGATGTGGAAGGTGAGAAGAGAGATCAAGAACTCGGCTTTACCCAGCGAGCAAAGACAGCTTTTTTTTCCGCTGGATAGTGGGGCTAGAGGCCTGCCATACGGACATCTTCCCTGGGAATCCACTGGGAACCTTCCCACCAACTCCAGAGTAATCACATCAATAATCACAGACTGACAATAATTTTAAAAAGCGCCCTTGTTGCTCTTTTTTGTTGTTGCTGTTCATTTAACAATCCACACCCCTAAAAGAGGAAAGGCACAAAGAGAAGCAGGAACAGCCCCCACCTGCCCTTAGACACAAGCAGCACCACCCAAGCATGTTGCAGACGTGCATTCTTCAGACATTTGCCCACCTGGTCTAAATGCAGTGGATTCAACTCAAATGCTATTTGTAAGTCAAAGTATTGACACACTTCTGTGTTTGGAAGATCAGAAATGGGGATATTTTCAAGCCTCAGCATTTCAAGCACTTCTCATACTTCATATGAGTTGTTCAGTAGAATATTCCTCAGACAATTTAACCACCACGAATATTTGATCAAAAGGAAAAAAGTTTAAAAAGAACAATTTTTGGTGATACTTTACTCTTAATTAAGATTTCCATCTTGTAGTTCTTTTTAATCTTAAATAAAGTCCTCTCTGGACATGTGGTGCTCTGCAGCTGTACTGGCTCACCCCAGTGCGTTTTGTGTACAATATAAGCCAATAAATACATCAGGCACCAAGAGCAATGCAGAGAACTTTTGCTCATGTGTCATCGCAGGCTTCCTATTGCACCCAACATAAAACATGTGTGATTCTCTGGTAGCACGTACCTCACGACAGATATTAACAAGACAAACCCAGCAAGCTCTGCTGCAGCTGCTCCGATAACAACCCCTGATGGCGCTGCCTGCTGTTCCTCAGCACTTCCAGGCCCTGACAAAACATTCTTGCTGTCAAGCTTCTCAAATGTAAAATTCTCACACAGGCCAAAATCAATCTGCACGAGAGTTTACAGGGGTAATTCTTGCCCTTCTCGCATAGAATAATGCAAAAAGAGGAATGAATGGACGTGAAGGCAACAGGAGAGCAGATGAAACATGCAGGCAATGCAGTGCTTCATCTGGAAGAAAGCACAGAACTTCCTTTCAGGTGGCACAATGCCACACAGCACTTCCAGGTTAGCCATCTCAGCTCTCCTCTAACCTTCCTGGGTATCAGTGCATTAAGCAGCCTCATATTTGAGGGCTCCTCACGCGTTCCATGGGTTATTTGAGGACACTCCCAGACGCGTTATATTCCTTTAGAGCAGTGTGGAGCAGGAAGCATGACTAACTCCACGCTCCTGAAGAACCATATGGTTAACATCACTTAAGCAGAAGCCTTTCCATTGACTTCAGATATACTTTTGCTCTTGCCCAGAAGGTTGAACAGTACCAAATTACCAAGAGTTCACTAGATAAAATAGAAGTTTCTGATCCTCCCATCTTCCTCCAAGTCCTTTTCCTTCTCTCCCTTACTGTCCTGCAGCTATTGGGATTGAAATAGGTAACCAAACTCTTCCTCCTTGACAGAGCCAACCCCCCATTATTTATTTTAGTTACTTAAATGCTACAACAAAGGTGAATTTAGACAAATGATTAGAACTAAAATACCACATTCCAAGAGCAAAAGGCTGCCCGCAGGATGGAAAGCTAATGGCTTTTTCTCTACAGAAAAGGCAAGCTCATCCTTTGTCTGACCCTTGGGGCAGACAAACCAACACTGGAGCTCTCAGGTTTATTTCTCATTGATTTCTCAGATACAATTACCCAGCTTCATCTGTACAAACCAGATTAGTACCAATGAACAGAACGGCCCTTGAAAGACTCTTATTCAGAGCAGGAGCCTCCCAAGTTTAATGAACTTTGAATCAAGCCAACATAAAGCACAGCTGAAGAGCTCCCTGTCTTGTGAAGTCCCTGTATACATCTGTCCAAGCAAATTATTACTGTCCTTGTCTCCTGCTCCAGCACACACTACATCAGCCCCAGGACAGTTCTTGGACTCTGATGGCAAAGGCTGAGCCCTGTAGGCCCAGCTGCCCCCCACACAGGCAGACGCCAGGAGGTTTGGGTGCAGACAAGTTGCTGCCCTTATCGGGACTGCTCAGCGAGAGCACGCACACGAGGTGTGTGCTCAATCTCTGTTAGCCTGGCTATTGAATTTATTTAAGGAAAGGAGCTGCTTCCACTTTGTTTCCATGACAACAATCCTAAGAATTTTGTCTTCATATACATGAGTTATTGCTTTTTGTGCTTCCATAGTCTAGGCAGGAAAATTAACATAATATGGTCTCAAGAAAGACAATCACATCTTCCTATCCTCCCGATACTCCTACGGGCAGCAAATTCTTAGATTTCATTAACAGAGGTGTAAATGGGTTGAAAAGCAATCCCCATTCCTACAAGTATTAACACTGGAGAGATTTAATTTCAGAACAACTTCAATTAAAGAAGATTCCTTTGATGTCTGTGTTTCTGTACACATTCACGGAGAACAGCCTAGCTTAGAATTGCGTATCTTTCTGATTTAGCCTTTGAAAGCAGCTTTCAGATGTTTATCCATCAATTACGGTCACTATTTGCTCTATATTATTTCACCTCTTATTTACTGATGATGTGTTCAAAATGCTTTCAGTGCTACAAAAAATTAACTTTCCCTTGACCATAACAGTCAAAAATCTCCCCAAGATGGTCATTTCAAAGCAGATGGGGATGCGTGGAGCAGAGAGGAAGTACTTGGGATATGAACACTGCTAGCTAAGTCTTGCAATTAGCTGAGCTAAAACTGTACGCACCAAAAGAAAAAAAAAGACAGAATAAGTAGAGGGCTAAAAGTATCATTATTCAGCCCACACTTAAACACTTAAGAGCTGCTAACTGAGCAAAGTAAACCACTTTTACATGAAAAATAAATAAATAAATATATATATGAGCATTCTTTTCCCAGTCTCGCCTCCTGAATTCCAGAATCAGAGCCTCACACCCATAGTGCTGTTAGCAAAGCACAGAGATTACACCATGAATCGAACATACAATGCAGCAATTTCACATCACAGCACAACGGGAACGTTTTTCTCTTGAAAATAAGTGACATGATGTGGTGAGACAGATCTCCTCATGTGGTATGAATGGTTACAATTCCACTGACTTCGCTGGAAGGCTGAAAATTTGGACTCACTACCAGACATTTTCATGGCTTTGACTACCCTAGAGTTGACTCACAAAGCGTAGCTGCCAGCTCGGATGGATTTTAGGTTCCCTTCAGCACTTCAAGATAGATGGGTTCATAAGCATGGCGTTTATGCTGTTATCAATATGCAAGTGAGCATACTAAATCAGCCAGAGAGCAATGAATTTTTTAGGGTCAGCTGAGCAGGAGAATCCAGTTCTGTAAACAGGAGGGGCACAAAGCTTTTTCTTCAGTGAGAAAAGGAAAAAAAGAGGTGGGGGAGGGAAGCACCTGTTGAGCAAAGTATGGTCAAAATACTGAAGGGACAGGAGAGGACACAGAGGGAGAGAAGCCCTGCCAGGTGTGGCGTGGTGCTTGCAGTAACCACTGTGTAACACACACCTGACATGCACGGCTGGACTGGCAGCCAGGGAGCTGGTCTGGGAGGTGACACTGTGAAAAATTAAAGAAAACAGTATTCTAAACTAAAACTAATAATAAGTTGTATCAGTATTTTAGGTCAACATCTTACACCTTGAGAATCTTGCTCACAGAGGAAGAAAGCATAAGAGGAAGAAGAAATAAAGGAAACAGAGAACGAAGACAAGGAGTAAACAGCCTCAAGGACTACAAGCAATTGGAAGAAGAATTTATAAAACCTAGCTGGGGAGAGTACTGCACCTTGAAAAAAAAAAAAAAATCAACAAGGAAAAACCAAGGCAAGTGCAACATCAGAGGAACATCAGCATCAGCGTACCGATACTGCTGCTGGAGCTCCTAGGAACCCTCATGGAGGATGAGTGTTCCTGCACCCAACAGAGACTGACTGGGGGTGCCAAGGCAGGAATCCTTCCCAGGGGTCTGGTCTGTCCATCGGTGTGGGCTGGCAGAGCAGAGGATTTGGTCTCCATTTGCAGGATAACCTCAAACCTAGCTGACCCGTAAGACTCCACTGAAAGCCATGTATTCACTGGTACCAGTGTATTCCAGAACTTGGTGAAACACCTCCACTGGGATGTTAAGACTAAGCAGAGAAGGCCATCGTGATCTTTGTCACTACCAACAAGAGTCCATAAACACAAATGTGAGATGAAGTTAACCAAACTTTTCTATAAATTACAAATGCACAAGTCCTTCTTTGACGTGAGAGATGGAAACAGACAGACTGAAGCACAAAACCTGGGCAATTCCTGTGTTCAAACACCAACTTCTACGGTCAGAATATATGTAAACAGAGTAGGGTGGGGTGGTGGTTAATCAGAACTACAGCAATCTGTGGAAAACATCAGAGCTTTCCAGTATTAAAAAAAAACAACTTCAGCTCCAAAGCAGCAGCACTGGAGGCCACAAGATCCCTTCCCAGGATGCTGAAATTTCTAATCCCTGCTAAACAGCAGACTGGTGGTAATCACTAAGTCATCATTAAGTCACTTTTTAATCTGATTTTTAAAAAATTGTAACAACTTAATCATTATAACTGAATATTCATCTTCTGGTGCACTGCAATCATTCAGAAGATAGGAGATTTCCTTGCCACAGTCTGAAAGATCTATTTGCAATAACAAGCTTCTGATGGTGCCAGCTAGGACATTATTTGTTTAAAAACACAGTTTTAGTTCAGGACACAAGGAAGGTCTCGAGTTAATTTTCGCTCCAAATTTTCCAGTCTTTCTAATTAGACACAAAAATGTGAGCACATCTTATAACTCCACTTGAGCAATTGAAGAGCACAGCAGATTACGCTGTAGTTAATCTTTAGAATAACTGTGAAACAACCGGGAACCATTGGTCTTGCATAAGAAATATGTAATTATTCCTCCCGGTGTGGAGTAAATCGCAAGGAAAGAGTAAATGAGGTTCAGATAAAGAATCTGGGTCATTTACACAGCTGGGCCAGCAGATCCCACAAGGTCTGCACCATGAAGAAACACGCGATTAATATCCCACTTAAGAGCAGAAGAGATTTGCTACAAAACAAGTCATCACTCACAACACCAAGGAGGAAAGAACTTGGCAACCACTGCAGAAAAGGAACTGAAAACACAGCAAATGAGTGAGAAAGTCCCATAGGTTGTATTGAAAGAGGTCTGTTCGCTCTAACTCAACCCTGGCTCAAGTCCACAGGCTTCAGCTGGCTACTTCTGTGCATGCAGACCCTCTGCTAAGCTAGGCAAGCATGCCAGAGATCAGCAAGGCACTCAGGAATTCATTGTTATCACCTCCCTTTCTTTTATTAATTCGGCACCAATATTGTTTTCATCCATCTTTATGCTCTTCAGAGAAAACAGTGACTGAGTAAACAGCATTACATTTTTTAGAGGGTATGATTCTAACCTCTTACAGGAACAAGCAGTAACCTAGCCTTAAAGCCCACTTGGCTATAAAAAAAAAAAAAGCAGAAACAAGAGATTGTATGTGCTGATAACACTCCCATGGTTTGTCCTTGATCCCTGGATGGTGATAAAAGCCTCAAGAAACTGCTCATTCTGTCCTGAGTTATCTCTGTCAAAATATCCCCTTCTGGCTATTATCAGAGCAAGGACACCAGCTTGCAGGAACCTCTGACTCCTTCCGTACTTCCCAGTCTTACAGCTAGGGGCATAAAGCACCAGGCTCATCACCAAGCTAATTAGCAAGTTAGACCCACTGTGTAAGTCTGTACCCTCAAACCCAATGGCCAGGCAATCCTGGTTAGCACAGGGAGAAGAGATTCTTATTTCCATTTACCTCGTAACCAAGCACGTGGACTCAATCCCAATCTAGCCTTAAAATATTGGTATAACCTGGACAACACCAAGAATTTCAAAACACTGGCAGCATGCTCTTAGAAGGAGTAAGGGAATATTAGGAATCAACGGGGCATTTATACAGCAATAATAAATGCACAAGTCATGAACAGGATCATCATTAGAGATCATCCTAGTCAGAAATGTAAGTGAACAAAACCATGCAAACCATCACTCTGAAGAGCAAGAGCCGAGCTATTTGGGACTTAAAAAAGGGTTAGGAAAACCATGAAGAGGCAGGAACAGATGGGCTTTTTTGAACTTCACTCAGTTCTAATCTACAGTTCTAATAATTCCCATGATTATTTTGAAGAAAAGTTTAATGCTCAGTACCTAATTGCCACGCTATTTCCTATGTAACTCCAAGTTTTGCCTTGTATTCTCCATGTACTGTTTTTGCTCCTATGCTATTTTCCTTTTTATATAGCTTACCAAGGCTGATTTTTCTGTTTAATCCTTTTGCAGTCTGCTATTTCACTGTACAACGTTGCCTTGAGATGATCAATGACACGTTTGACATTTACATTTTATTGGAAAGAACGCAGATTGCATCTTTCTTCTGTTCCTAAAACATTTCCTTCATTCTCCCACAACACAGTTTTGGGGACAATAGATGCATCCCCATCAATTTTCTTCAATTCATTACATACTTCTTTGAATACCAACTTTTCAAAGTTTAATATTTTTGTGCCACTACTCTTTGTGCATATTGTAGCCTCATGAATATTTCAAATCCAATCGCATTATGATCACTCAACCTTATAAGCTCACCAGCATCTATCTTATTTATCATACAGGCCCTGCTTCATTTCCTGGGACTATGTCCAAAATATCCTCTGAGATTTTTTTATTTTTATTTTTTACTTGCTTATATAAATTATAAGAGAAAACAATCTTACACTACCACATGTATCTTTTCTCAGACATTAAACAATTCTTATTCCAGGCAAACTTGAAGTAATTGAAATCCTCTGTGATCAGTGCTCCATCCTTTTAATGAGTCTCCTCAAGTGTATAAATATTTCTTCATTTTCCTGCTCAACCTCTCATGAATAACATGCTTACGATCATATCCTTTACCATTTCCAGACTGTATTTTAACTCCAATATGGTTTTTTTCTTAAAATCCAGTCATCCTACAGGCCCTTCTGTTTTTTCCTTTTGTCCTGCTGCTTACCCCACAGCCACGCTCTAGCCATAAAATTCTGCAATACCTCATTAACTTACAGTCCTTAGACTTTCTCAGCCACCTGATTTGCATAGAGTTTCACCTCTGGAAACCTGCAAAACAAGGATGGAGATTTAAAGGTCTCTCCTTCTATCAAAGAAAGCTGCTTAAATCATTCTGAATGCACTGCAAGTTTTTGAAATGTCGAAGGGCAGGCAATGAGAACATCCCGCAGCCCTTCCAGCAGACTCGAATAGTTATGGCTTGCCACAGAAACTGGTCTGATTTCAGTCACTAGCGTGACTTGCAGAGCAGGGGTTGTTTGGTCTAGCCCACTGAAGTGTCCTTGAAGCAGCTGCAGGTGCTCAGGAACCTGCAGGTGTAAAGGTCACCGCACCCTGGCTTTGCACTTCTTCCTCACCTCCAGGAACACGGGCTCCTTCCAGCAGCAGAGCCAGGCTGGGACTGCTGCCATCCCTAACGTCTGGCTAGTGATGTGAAGCACAAACCCGACTGCTCCGTACATGCATGGTAAAAGGAGCTCAAAGCCTCTTTCATCAGGCTGAGAATCTGGCCATTGCAATCAAGTTTATACATGAATAAATATGCCCACAGTAAGATTAAGTAGCACATCAGTTAGTTCCAGAAAATGACGTTATCATACCCATCTGCCAAAGTCTCTGTCTGTTAGCCAAGAAGAGCTGGCAAGAACAGATGAAGAACTGGCCAATTAATGAATTTCTCTGCACACATCTGGTGGAAAAACAGTGAATATTTTACCGCCTGCACAGCAGAGAAACAGCTCCACTGGAGAGCTAACCTCAGCCACGTGAGCAGCGGCTCCCAGCACAGATCGTTCAAAGGACAGGGTGCAAAGCCCTTCTTTGCTTGAAAATATCTTTCACCCATTTATTTCTTCTGTAACTCAGAGCTAAGATCCACAGCTCTCAAAGTTAAAATCTAATTGTAGCACATTACCTCGGGATTTTGCTTTTTAAGCTAAGTGACAAGAGCCCAAGTCCATGCTTGCATCAAAGATCTGCTTGGCAGGAGGGAGCTGCAGAAGCAGCCCAGAATTTCAGGATCTAATGTTTTTCTATGGATGTCTGAAAAAAAAAAAAAAAAGAAAAGAAAAAAAAAAAAGCTTGGTCCACTACAGGGGACAAAGCTTTGGAAGATTCTCACCTTCCAGAGGAAACACGTAATGAAAGCTGAAGCATCTCCTCGCATGGTGGCTGTGCAGGAAGCTAGTAAGACAACACCGGAACTGCTCTCCTTATATATATGCTTTCTTTAAGAGAAAGACAATGTCTCATCTTGAACTGACACAAAGTAAAAGCCTCCAAAACAACTGTGATCCAAATGATGAAGAATAACGTCGGTTTGTGAATAGTACACACTGGGGGCAAATAAAGCTATTTGCTTAGATAATTCCTATAGCTTCATTTGCAATTTTAATCCCATTGGGCTTCTCTAATTAAAATCTGATGAATTTCTAATGATGCCAACATCCTCAACAGCTCATATTCACTGGGGGTCTCCAGCCCTTCCACGCAGCCCCCAGTCTGTTACCCCTCAGTATCACTCATTCGAAACTACTCATTGAGATCCAAATCTCCAAGCTTACATGTAAAATTAAGGTCATTTACTCTCAAAGCTCGTGGTTGTTATCCTAATATGTGTGAACTCACCCCTCTGCAGCACTCCTCCATTCTGGGGAGGGAGGGAAGTCAGAACAGGGAGCAACATGGGACTCTTTGTAAGCTTTTCATTTTCACATCATAACATTTCCCAGTCCAGGGTGAGAGCTTTCTCATGCATCTCAGCAGCACCTGCATACACTCAAACACACAAAATTGATGAGAAATAAGCACCCAGATGTCCTTTTTCAGTTACCACGTTCTCAAGGTCTCTCTTTAAGCCTCTCAGCAGAGAAACTACTGTTCACAGAATCACAGAATTGTCTAGTTTGGAAGAGACCTCAAGATCATCGAGTCCAACCTCTGACCTAACACTAACCAGTCCTCCACTAAACCATATCCCTAAGCTCTACATCTAAACGTCTTTTAAAGACTTCCAGGGATGGTGACTCCACCACTTCCCTGGGCAGCCCGTCCCAATGCCTCACAACCCTCTCAGTAAAGAAGTTCTTCCTAATATCCAACCTAAAACTCCCCTGGCACAACTTTAGCCTGTTCCCCCTCCATCCTGTCACCAGGCACGTGGCAGAACAGGCCAACCCCCACCTCGCTACAGCCTCCTTTAATGTACCTGTAGAGAGCGATAAGGTCACCCCTGAGCCTCCTTTTCTCCAGGCTGAACAACCCAAGCTCCCTCAGCCACTCCTCATAGGACTTATTCTCCAGACCCCTCACCAGCTTCGTTGCCCTATGTTCACTTTGTTTCTTTTCTTATATAGCACTCAAAGTGCTAGCCCTGCCTTCCTGATGTGCTTTTGCATTTCCATACAGAGGTAGGCCTGTTTCAGCAGCACAGAAGCCATCACTGCACATTGTCTGTAAAGTGCTTTCTGATCCCGCACGATGAAAGTCACTTAATGGCAGGCTATTAATAACAACAACGGGTGGCCTGTGTCACTGGGGTTTCATCTTGCTCTTCTACATTCCTCCTTTAATAAAAAATAACTAATTCAATCACTGTTATAGAAGCAAGATAGAATAAAAAAATTATGTTTGGGGAAAGACAACACTAGATGCAACAATCTCACCAGGTAAGCAAGGTAAGCACTTCTGTGCCTTAAATAAAAGCACAGAATTGCCCCGGGGATCCACGTGTAACCGAACCAGGGTGCAGCAGCTGCAAGGCTCCGAGCACCCTACGGGCTCCTGCCTTCTGAAGGGCAGCACAGCAACACGCAGCCTGCAGCCACCCCTACCAAGGGCATCTGCACCACAGCTCACTCACCGAAGCTCGTGGTGCTGCTGTGCAGGCAGTGCAAACATCATGTCCTATTTAAACATTAATAATAAAATACAGTGGAGATTTTAGGTGAAGTTTGTGTTTGAGGCTGTTGGACTGGCTCTCCGGACAGCAGGTAATTTCTCCACAAGAGAGCATACAGCACAAAAAAGGCAGCGAGACTGCAAAAAGGTATTTGTTGGCTCGCATCCAGCTGAAACTAGACTTCGCTTCGGCACCTAACATTCATCTACTGCAAACAATCCAGACAAACAATTATCCTACGCATCTATTCCAGTTCAGGTGTCTGCTCCGTGTATATTTAGTCTAGAGGCTCTGCGAAGAAAGTTATTGATCCTTTTAATTGGTAAGGACTTTGCTAAGTGACAAAACTGTCCACCCACTTTCCCTAATTAAGAAAAATCCAATTACCGCACACAAGTGTAGATTGTGAGACTGTAAATACCACCCATCAGTCTTCAGGAATTGGTACAATTGGCATGTATGTTCCCAAACCATCTGTACAGCGAAGGAGTCATTAAAAATGACTTGTCAACTTATGTGCTAGTTTGTAGGACAGCAACTTGCCAGCAAGTACAAGCATTTGGTTACAGACCGAGCCAGAATTAGCTACTTCCTCATTGCGTGAGTGATTGTGGCCGTAGAGAGTTTCTTGAGTTAAAAACAGACAAATTCCCTAAATTCAGGGGAGCAGCCCTGCAGATCAGTTGTGTCCCTCCAGCTCTGAAAGGCAATGAAGGGGAAAAGCTCAGAGGGAGCTGGAAATGGAGAACAGCACCGCAGAACACACAGGGTCACCAGCAGCTGCTAGAGAGGGAGCAGATCAACCAGTCCTCTCCCTGACACTGGAGATGACTTGAACATGTCACCTCTTGGAAACCATATCTCTAAAATGACACGCAGTGGGGAAAAAGCCATGGGGTAGGAACAGATCTGCAATATGAAATCTGGGGTTGGGGGAAAAAGCAGACACTGGATTCGCATGCAATGAAAAATATACAAAAGTCATGAAAGAAATAACCTTGGTTATTGGCTTAGGTAATTTGTTAAGCTAACATCTAGATATATCTCCAATATTGATGGTGGATGCCATGCTTATTCTACAGTGATTAGCCTCATTTCTTTTGCAACTGTTAAAATTTGAACCCTATTCATCTCCTTCAAATACCACAAGACTGTTCCGTTACATGGCTGAATTTATCTAATTGACTGAAAAAAAGTACTTATTAAAAAAACCTCCTCCCAGATGGAGGCTGCAGTGCCCCTACCCCTCAGCCAAAGTCCACAGCCACCAAGAGAAGTCTGGGCGGCATATAAGTAACTCACAGGGCCTCCTGTGCATTGCCCCAATGTTGTTTAAACCCCTTATAATACATTTAATTATTACTCCACTTTCCCTACCCATATGCTGCCGTTCAAGGATGGTCTCAGGACAGCAACTGGAGGTCAGCTGGGCAGAGCACTCTGGTGGCTGAGGTGGGCACCAAGCATCAGAATTTATTTCTTTTACTGTCAAGCACTAACTGTTCCTTCTGCTGAAGAAAATAATCTGTAATGGAAATCCTGCCACCACCTTAATTATAACATCTCCAGCTTGATGCCAGATTAATGAACAGCAGTGGAATAACATTTTTTAAGTTTGACTGATGATATAAGTAATGACTGAAGCACGAAGGCACCTGCACCCAGAAATGCTCCAGGTTCGGACAAAATTTGTCCTACTACATCTAACAAATAGGACAGAGAAAAAGGAATAGAAATCATTTTTTCAGGTCTCAAGTCACATTTTTTATTTCTTTATGATGATAAGGCAAGGGAAACCACCATTTAAAAGAGTATTTTTAGCCTGAAAAATGTTTGATAATCGCATCTTACTAAGAAATTGCAAATAGAGGACTGAGGACACCAACAACCAAATATAAAAGCAGAGAACAATTATGCTAAGAGTGAAATAAGAAGGACATTTTAGACTTCACGTTATAATTCTGGTTTGCTTATTTGTTTCATCAGCACCAGCTCCTGCCAAAGAATGAAAAATGATTCAAAAAAAGGATTATACAGTAGAAATGAACACCGGCACACATCCCTCTCCTTGAAGTAAAAACTGACGAAGATGACATTAAAAAGCTTTTCTATGTTCAAAGGACAAGTCCAGCAAAACTAAGGAAGATCAACTATTCCAGATATATCTATGGTCAAGAACCAGGAAAGGAAATAAACAAGCCCTTCCATCTCATCTTTATGCATCATAAAACAAATTAAATTAGGTTTTTGTTCACTGTGTTGTGCAAAAAGTAATTTTGTCAAGAGTCATCGTGATAAAGTCAGGCTGCTTCTCAATCACTGCACAAACAACTTTTTTTCCTCAAAGGTTATCTTCCAAGGAGATTTAAAATACAAATATATTTACATGAAGATTTATATGAAGCTTATGCCTTTCATACCTAACATGTCTACTCCAAACGTGCTGGGATGCTAAATCTACCAATAGTGTTGATATTATTCTGTTTTAGACATTGTATTAAAATTAAGGCTGCAGGAATTTTCTCACTGACATAAGACCAAGAAAAGCAGTACAGTGTTTGTGACTACTAGCAAGATTAAAAAGACAGCTTGCAAAAAATAAAAAATAAAAATAAAAATAAAAAAATCTATGGGTATAAATGAGATGTTTGTGTATTAGCCTGTGTTTTTGTGAATATGATAGAATAGCAGATATCAAAGGAATACTTAGGAATACTTACAAATCTTCATTCAATAAAGCCAGAATACCAGAAGTGAAGGTACTCTGACTGTGCTTGAAAAACGTCAATTACAAGTTTTTCCATTGTGACAGACTCCTCAGGAAATTCTGCTTCCACATTCACATAACGAAACGCAAGCACACAAAGTTATGCCTTTCCTCCAGAGAATAACATTTTTAAAAATTCACTTAATTCTTTATGTAGATACATTTTATGTTTATAGAGTAGACACCTTCTCCTGACAAGCACTAACTGCTGTTCTAGCCATAATCAGAGGGCTAAAACAGTTGTCACGTTTTCAACAGAAATGTAATATTAGATGCAGAAATGCAGGACCAATTTTCAAGATGAAATCTATGGTGGTAGAAATGTATTGGCCTGCATACATACATATATATATGCCTGTAGACAAGTAAGATTGATGGATCTATATTAAGCCATTGCATTTTGATGGTAGAATAGAAATACGCCAAATGATTGAGAGATTACTGGGAAAACGTACTTCCAAAAGAAGCTTGAAAGAGAAACTTCTCTCCAAGAGAAACTCCTACCATGTAAAGGTGTCTGGGAAAAAGTTTAAAAGACAAAGTTGAGTAAGCACTAAAAAAATTAAAGTGGATGAAATGGTTTATCAGCTTCAGCACAGACTATGAATTAACTGCACTTCAGCACAACGAACTAGCAAGCCTTCCTCCTAAATCAAACTTCTCTCTTTCAAAGGGATATTCTTGTGCAGGCTTTTTTCTAACCAAAGTCTTTACTAGGTTAACAACAGATGTTCTTTAATACACTAAACATTAACTCCGTACTTTACAATAACTCATTTTAAACAATGCAATTGGAGAGCCAGGGCATACATGTAGGAAAGAACAGCAGCCAAACTCTCTCCAGCTGAAACACCACAAAACTCAGCAGAATCACCCCAAGGATGCGTGCAGCCCAGGTGGTGTTTCTGCAGTCTCTCATCCATCAGCTCAGTCCCTGTGGATCATCTAGGCTAGATGGTAGTCTACTTATTATAGGAACAGAAATTGATTTACTTTGTCACCTTCCTTCTCACAGCGAAGCAGCACTGGATTGCTTCTCGCACTGGCATTAAGAAAAGTTTCCTGGGAACAGAAGACCTCAGCTGATGATCTCCCTTCTCTGATCCTACCCGCTTGTAAAGGCGAGGCACCACACAACCTTTCGGAGGAACTCTCACCTGTCACTTAGGATGTTGCTTGACAAAATGTGAGGAAAAGAAAGGCTCAGACAGAAATTCAAGCGATACTGACAGCATAGCACAAATTTACCCTCTGAGAAGATATATGTTGTCAATTTAGCAGGAGTCTAAACTGCTACAAAATATAAATCAAAGCTTGCGGCATACCTAGTGCAACCACTGAGAAACACTCCAAATGGCTGAAACAACCCAAAAGCATCTGGAAGGTGCCATTAGCTATACAGAGTGAAAGACCTTTTAACAGATACACTGATGCCTTTACTGGCATAATATCAACTCACGACACTTTCCAAAAGAAAATTTGAGGCCACGCTTTTTTATTTTCTGTCCAGATGGGTGGCAGAGATTTAGATAGACAGATCAAAGACCTAAAAAAATTATATAAAATGATTTTATGCAAGTACCACAAATTTATGTTGACTTATAATATTGAAATTATCACTGGAATACTATGGAGTCATTTAAGAACTAAACATGTTTACCACAGTGAGAGAAAAACTGACCAGCACCCATCCATACCAGCTCAGGACAGAGCTGCACCAGCTCACACAAGGGACATACAGCCCTTGGCCGAGGTTCTCAGTCCCCGAGCTGCACTAACACTGGGGGCGAAGAAAAAACTCCTTTCAGAGAGGTTGCAACAAGCAGCAATTTACAGGTTCCCTTTTGCAAGGTCTTCAAACCTTTACCTTCACGTTTCTGCTCTCCACTTCTGCACCTAATTATGTCACAAATGTTTCTTTTCCCAAATCCGGATTTGATGGGAGAGGATTAACATCTTCCATGAAAGCACTCCAAATACCTCAGCATGTTTGTATTTTTCTTACCACTAATGGCCATTTCTGCTACAGAACAGATACAAAACAAAAAGTCAAAACCACTTAAACTGTAAAAACAACAACAACAAAATAACCCCACAATCCTTACAACGTAAACAGCAGGAGGATTTCAGAGCTCTGCACAGTATCTCAGAGCAATGCAGTGGACATTTTCTGATTGCTCCCTCACAGACCCTGGAAGTGAGAACTCTGCTGCCAAAGCCTCTCCTTGTGACTGCAGCAGCCGGTGCCTCCTCTGGGTAACATTCAGCCCGAGTGAAACCAAGTGTCACAGGCTCTGACCTTCAGCAATGCTTCTGCTCTAATTAAGACAGCATGATCCTGGGAAGCAGAAAGTATTGTTTTGTTTGCAAGAAATAAACGATTTTGGTGCTGTTTCATGAGAGAGTAGCTTTTTTCCATCTCTCTACATCTAACAGAATAAACTAAACTATGAGCAGCGTGTCTGTAAGACAATTGCAACTGATGGTTACCAAGCAGAGACAGACAAGGGTTAGACATATCATGTGAACTCTACATTGTACTTCACATGCACAAAGCCAGGAGAGCCCCATGTCATTCCCTGCCAGGAACTGGCCTGCTCCCAGCCTAAGCAGGTAAGTTCCCCAGTGTCTGTTAACACTATTTTGCTTTTTTTTCAATCAACAACTTTTCTACTCTAGTCCAAGGTATTTTTGTCTCCAGCTGACATTTCAGTTCTAGAGACGTCTCTCTTCAACAACGCATTCCTGCCTTGCACAACACTCCTGCCATTCTGTCTGCTTTTGGCCAACAACAGCAAGAAGCACAATGCAATATAGATGATGCAATCTAGAGGTTAATATCTCAACTTTCATAGGAAGACTATAATGTCTGAGATCTTTCTTCTGCAATTGTGTTTTGAAATTAGATCATCTAATTCAGTACTTGTTCGCTGTAGGATCAATAATATTGGAAGGAGTGATGCATACATGTAATTTTTTTCTCTTTACATTTGCCACTATTAGTAGGTCTACTGTTGAAAGCTTAACAGTGAAGAGACAAAGAGACAGGGGAGGTGAGCTGAAGAGAGAAGAAGTTGTAGCATTCCCGAGGGCCTGATTTTGGGAAATCAGCCCTGAAATCCCACCGGTATGCTGGAATACACAGCCCTGGTTTTATTTTTACAGAATAGTCGTTACCCAGCTGAACAGACGGAACATGCAAAATTTGCAATCATCAGTTACAGGCCCATTTAAAACTAAAGAAAAAGATTTAGGATTATTCACAAGTTTTAGCGCTGCTTCCCTTGAAACCTGAGGAGAGTGCCCTGTAAGTTGCTGGGGAATTGCTGTGCTTCCACCACACATGCAGCCAATGCTGGAATTCACCTGATGATTAAAGTGCTGCGTAGGTTTTTCCAGCTAAACACAAGCAATGGCTACAAGGTGTCTTCAACGATTACAAAGACTGCAAAGAAGTATTTAAACCCTGATGATATGTAAGGTAACAACATATAAAAAAAAAAAATCTAGGAACCAAAGCTGAGAGCTCTGGCTGCTGATGAATTCTCTTTTTTCTTTCTCCCTTATCCCCCTGTACCACAGTAAACAGCAAGAATGTGCCCTTCACCTGGATTAAAAATAAATTGCTTACATCAAGTGTGGAACAGAATGGTAATCATTTCTCCATTTCCTTTTTTTCTCATTTCTTTCCTGCTTTTAGTAAGACTAGAGTTCAGAAATGATTCTAGTACCAAACCTTATGAGCCTTTATTACAAATGGCAGAAGAATTTCTTGCCAAACTATACCATGCGCGCCTCTTGTTAAGCATTCAGTTCTTGCTTGGCATTACCTGATGCACGAAGCAGCTGACAGGTACCATTTTTATTACCCTGGCCTCAGTAATCTAATGAGATAGATCACCACCTGCTGCGGTACGCTGCACCAGCTGGAACGAGACCATCCCTGGTCTGGCATTTTTGTGTGTTCAGAAATTAGATAGGCGATGTCGTTCCGTATAGAAAAACAGAAAGCAAATTCAAGATCATTATAGAGCATTTGAGGGGGATAGCAGGGGACCTGAGGGGATGTTCCCTTTCCTTTCAATAGCCTTCTGCAGAAAGCTGAAACAATCAAATATGTATTACATTAACTTTGTGAAAAGAACCCTCAGAGATCCTTTTTTTTTTTTTTAAATATCATCAATTTTTAAAAAGCAAATCACAAATGGAACAATTATTTTGATAACTTCATGCAAACAACAAAAACACAGCACTACTCATCCACAGCTAATACAAATACTACATGACAGTACACGGTCCAGTTGAGTTTCCCTGCAGGAAACTGAAGTGAGCTCGTATTAATGAAAATAATACCTCCGGCTGACTGATGTGCCACAGCTTAAACACCCCAAGAGCTGATGTGCCAGTCAGACCCTGCAAACTGCCTGTAGAGGTGGAGAGGTGGCTGGGCTTTCCTGCAACGCTCTGCATGGGCTTTGTTTTCACCCACAAATCATTTCTATACCTTAACATTTCAGTTTCACTTTGTGGTTTGTTTCTACCAAAATCAAAACCAATTTCCTGGACTGAGTCCAAATCAGACCTCAGGAAGTTATTGCCTTTGTGCTGGAATAAGCCCATTGCTGCAAACACTCTGAATGAAAGAAAGAGAGGGGATAGCGCATGCAGAAGGCTCTTTGTTTGGGATGAATGGTTGTTGAGGGCAGAAAAAAAAGAGTATGGAGTCAACTTTTACAGGAACAGTACAGCCATTTTGTTGTAGCCTGGTCTGCATCAGCAAACAGCTTCTGTCTAAGTGAATATATGGATGCTGGACCAGTACACGGTGCTCTGTGCTGCCCCAGAAATGGGTTTTCTGTGACTGTGATGGTTTGGTTCTTCTGAAATCTTTAACGCTAGGCACAGAGACAGTGCGTATTTGTGCATACACACACACCTTTCTGAGCTGTTAGAAGGGGCAGCACGTAAGGCACTCGGTGACATCTTTCATCTTGACCAATTACTCATCCACGTTTGTAAAGCTCCTTTACCAAGTGCATCCCTGTGCACCCTCTAATGGGAATGAATGTAACTCAATTACATTATCAACTAAATGCAAGGGCTATAGACCACTTGGAAAAATGAAACGCAGATATAATAATATTAGAAAACAGCAATGAACTGTGGAGATTTTTCCATTCAAGCTGTAGATTAAATAATAAACTCAGCCATACAGTTTTTCAGCTTTCTTACCCCTGAAGTCTTCCTGGCCCCTAACTAGCGGAAGACCAAAGCAAGGAATTCAAAAAGCCAATTCACAGGCTGCTCACTTGTACTCTGAAAGACCAGCAATGAACAATAGTCTTTTTTTCCTATCTCAGGTAATTTTAAGCTTGTAACATGCTTCATTAATGATAGCAGTTAAAGCTGTGCTATTGAGGGGGGAGTTCAGCCAGCTCATTGAGGACATCAGTTCCCACCTGACAGACTGGCTCCTCCACCAGCACACCACAGCTGAACCACACCTGGCAGCAGCCACCAGTCTGAAGATTTGGGCTTGAATCAGAATAATTAGGTTAGTCCGTGAAAGCCGTGCGCCGTTAACGTTTTCAGCACAACCTTCGTTCTGTTTAATCACTTCTTTCTCTTTTCTCCTTCTCTCTTGCAAGTATAAATATTGAAGAATAAAAACTAATGCTATAAAACAATGAAAGCGCATTTCTGTTTCCCTGCATTACTGTCGAGCCTTCAATAAGCAAAAGGAGAGATGGGAAGCCCAAAAGACAGGCAGCTGGTGTGAAGCACTTTGCAAATTTGGAGAAGGGAACCTTGTAGCCCTGTAATGGGCTGTGACACAACAAGAAAACAGGGAGGGTAATTCAGTTCAATTTGGAAAAAGAGGAAAAGAGAGCACAAGAAGAAAGATGAGCTTTGCTGAAACAGCATGGGGCTAATAATGAACACTTGTTCTATTCTTTTTAATTTAACTAAATGCAGAGCTGTCCAGTCCAAGCCTCTGCGGAATTCATCTCCAGTCACCACTGAGATGAAAAGCAGCCATCCCTCATCCACATAGATATAATTCTAAGAATGCAAATGCAGGGCAGGATTTCTTGTGGCAGGAGCCCCACAGGCAACACTGGCAGGAATGGATGGGCAAGTCTCCAGCATTTGCCAAACATCCTGCCATAAAGTAAGTGATTTAATTTTTATCTTCCTGTGGGGGCAAAATCTGTTGCCTGCTATTGATAGTGATATATTGCCAGATCCTCCTGTAAGCGACACATTATGTCACAATGCTGTGACCTATTGCTTGCAGATACAAAGTGCCAGCAAGACACACACAAACTGGATCTTCAGATACATTTTAGCTTTAAATTGACATCAGCATGTTGCTGTGCACATTAATATGCAATCATTGTGGCAATTATCTTCCTCCAAGGGCCTAAAATTAGAAGCAAACACTACCAAATGTTGTTTTCACACAGGGTTGCTACTCTGTCTCCTCTGTTTATCTTCCTGTAGTGAGATTTACGTTTTCTCAAACCCCATGGCAGAAATCCCAGAGGGATTTTAAGAGCACAAGAAACACAGAACAGACTGAACTGTCTGATGGAAAGGTGATATGCAATGCACTGCAGCAGGTTTTCTGGAGCCCCTTGTCTCCCTTGATTGACAGCTGGTGAGAAGCGTACCACAGGCAGACTTCCCTTTAAAGCAGAATTGTCTGCTCAAGCAGAAACAACGTTGGCTTGGATCATTATGCGAATCTGTCAACTTCTGTTTCCGTATTTTCTACTTTCCACAGCTAAGTTCAGGTTTCCCAGTGCTGTCAGAGTCTACACCACTAATACAAATAGCTATTTACTTTAATCTGCCATCCCATAATAGTTGTAATGTTGGCACAGTTTCACTGTACACCTCAAATTTCAGTGACACGCTGCATCTTGGCCATCTTTAGGCCCATTAGGCTGAAACTGAGGAAACGAACTGCCAAACTCCAGGCCGTTTGGAAGGGGTCTTCCTCATCGTGTTTTCATTCATTTTGAACCAAACTCTTGTTTTGCCTTCCCTACAAACCAAGTTGGGGTAGGGGAACACTCCAGCTAGCAAAAGTAAGATCAGGAGACCTGCTGCTTACAGCCTGGAGTAACTGGTTTTAGTATTTTCAAAAGCATGAAGTTCATCTCTAGCAAAATAACTATGGCACATGCAAGAGAGATACCAAGTATTATCCAGTATAGATGGCTCCTGTATTGTAAAGTAACCGTTAGAGACTGCTTTACGTATGAAAGTTAACCCAGCTGTAGGGCAGCTCTTTTTGTAGGACAGTTTTCCCTCCCTGGCAGGTAAGGTTCTCATAGCTTATTTCCAGATTTTTGTACATCACTGTCTCCCTATGAATTACCAAAAGGAGAAAAAAAAGCTAAAACATGAACCTGGCCTTCATTTACAAAACACAAATTGTCTGTAGTGTTGGAGCACAGGCCAGCTCCCAGACTCGCTTCAGGCAGACTTCTGCTTCATCTTTCTAGAAGTTACTTGCACTGCTTTCTCCACTATTCATACCACTTCATCACCCCCAGGCCCAAGTTACAGACAAATGTTGCGTATGACACAAACACAGGGTCTCTCTTGTGAGTAAGAGACAACCCACACCAAAAAGATTTGCACCCGGAACAGATGAGAGCAGAGGAACAGAAGCCTCTCGCCCGTGCAATTCTAATTGTATGGGTTTCTAGTGCATTTTGCTCTTGGTGGTTGTACACTGACCGTTTCCACTTCTTTTTTTGTTCCTCGTCCGTGCACCTGCATTCCAATGTCACATGGCATCAGAGTAGAAGTCTCTTTTTTTTTCATTTTGGAGAAAAAAGATTATTAGACTAGTAACTGAACTTCCTGCCCCTGTGCATCAATCTGCTAGAACCTGTGGCAGGCTGCAGGGTGCTTCTGATATCCTCCTCACCAGGAAAGCACCACCTCAAGGGCCTGGTACAGTCCCACTTGCATTCACGTTGGGTACCACACTGCTCTAGTACGCTAGAAAACAGGACTGGAGGTCAGAGGAGGAAGGAAGAGGGCACACAAGTCTTACGGGGCTGGAGAAAGAGGTTAGTTAAAAAGCCTACATGAAGTGCACGTGTCTGGTGGCTGACAATAACTGCGATGAATACAAATATTTGAGAAGTGTAAGCACCAGAAAAAAGGAAGCCAAGATTTCTCTGTGGTGATTCATGATGTTCAAATACCAAGGCAAAAGGACTCTCTGCAGAACACATTAGGTGGGCACAATTTGGAAGGAAAGGACGAGGTTAATGAAAAAAAAAAAATAGGACAAATTGAAGAAGAGAAAAAATTGAAGAAAGAAAGGTGATTAAGGCTCATATAGGCAATGAAATTTAGAGGTAGAATAGCAAAGTGGTAAAGGTGTTCTTTTTCAAGACAGAGAGTAGGTAAAACACTGCCTACTTGTTCATCCCCTCCCCAAAATACGTAGCTTGGAACCGTCTCACGTGGGCAGTGATCTATGGGACATTTGCCCTCTCTCCCTTTTATAATGCCATTAATTTCAGAAAAGCAACTTCTCAGACTTCTTCCCCCAAAGATCACCAAGCTCACAGCCATGGCACTGAAGTTCCTTCTCAGCTGAATTGAGAGCCGCATGATAGGTCCAGTTCTGGTCTCGCTTCATGTAAAGGAAATCAAAACCAGTCCCTTTGAGATGCAGAGGAAACACACTGGAGTAACAGCAGAGCCTTTTGATTTCAGATTCCTTGCAGCAAGCCCATACATTCCCCTCTTCCACAGTCTCTTTTTGCCCCTCCTAAACATAAAGCTACTTACAGGCACAGGCAGAGCTGCGGTAAAAATCACTAACCCTGGGAACACAATGTTCAATTAAAATTAAAAACAATGCAAATGTTAAGAGCTCTAGCTAAATTAATTAGCCACTTCTTCCATTTCAAATCTACATTTAAATATGTAAACATTGCAGCACTCAAAGATTTATCTGATATAAAATGGGAACATCAGCAATTTCCTCTAGAGGGGCAGATGTTAAAGTCATTCTTGTAATTTTTTTGCAGATGTTCCCCTCCCAGCATGTTTAAAATGGGATTTCGATCTCATTTCTGAAAACTCCACATTCTCATACCAAAACGCAGACAGCTGATACAGGCAGTGAGCACACTGTGATAACCGCACCAACACCCAGCAATAGAAGAGGAAAGGACTTCTGCATCCACAAGTATTCACAGCAGGTTCCCACCATGCTACAGAGTGGGCTATACCACACCCCAGCTTCTGCAGTTGTTCTGGTGTCATTAAGGAGATAAATTTATCATCTCCAAGCAGATTAAGTTCTGGGGTTTATTGTTCACATAACAAAAATGTCAAAAAGCCTCAGAGTGCAGGGTCTCCTCGCTCCAAGTGCTGCAGTCTCTCACTAGGAGCTTGCACTTGCCTCAGGGAGCTTCCAGGATAAAGAGGTAAGAAGGTTAAAGGGGTCCCCATAGGGGAAAGGGACAGGTTCCTGCAGATTTCAGATTGCTAACCAGAGTCAGATAATGTCATTATCAGAGCCAATGCTACTTAACAACACACAGCAAAGGCAGCAGCAAGCAGCCCATCTCGTACTGCTCTTGCAGTCCAAACAAGGGAAAACAATGACCTTTCGAAATATGATAGAAGAAAAAAAAAAAAAAAAAGAAAAAAAACAAACACACACCTTCCTGAGCCCAAAATTCAAGGAAACAAGACACATGAAAACCTCTCCAATCCTTCTCCTAAAATCAAAATCAGCTCAATGCAGAGAACTGAAAACAAAGTCTTATGTCAGCCTCACAGGCTTCCCCTTAGATAGCTCCATCACAAGCTGGGGCAGGATCAGAAGGGCATCACGCTCTCCTTGAAGCACACAGCTTTTCCTGCAGGGCCCCTGTCACCCCCAGCCTCCCCAAAGCCCCAGACATCCCCCCTGCCAGGCAGGTCAAAGAAGCACGGCGAGCAATGAGAGTGTCCTAAGCAAAGCAAACAGCACCGAAGAGACCTACAGCTCAGCACACTCAGGCTCTGACACACGTGCAGCTGCATTCACCAGGATTATTGAAGTTCAGGGAGGCAGCCAGTGGACACCAGGTGGCAAAGCTTTGAGAGACGAGAATCCACAAGGTCGTTTGTCTGCTTCCCATTGCCTTCCAGCTCCCAAGCACCACAGCAGTCAGAACAGGGCTAGGTAAGACATCAAGACAGAAACATGTACAGGAAAACTACTACAAATCTAAGAGAAATAGGACTGCGCATTTCTTAAGGGGAAGTTCAGGAGTGAAAAATGGGTGTCTGTTGTAGCACAAGTCTGATTTGCTGTAACCTCTCATGTAGCTGGAATCAGCCTGGATCAAACGGTCCTATTTGGTCTCCTGTGGGCGTCTAGAGCAAGCAGACAAGGGACACAGATGGGACAAGAAGTGGCTTGGGAAAAAGACATCCTATCAAGTGACATCTTTCCTCTCCTTCTTTGTCTGCTGCTTAAGCCTGCTGGTACCAAGCCGATGAACATAATGGAAGCAACAGCACTAAAGGGAACACAAAAAATACAGCAGCACAGAAAAGACGTCCACAGCTCTTGCTTACAAAATCCAGGATTCCAGCAGCCAGTGACAGCTTGGGGTTTTACAGTCATACAACACATGTTGTGAGGACAAGGTGTCAATTTATTAGAAAATTAAAAATGAAAATGCAGAAAGGTGCAAAGTGCAGACAACTTCATATTAATCTCATTTCTCTACATCTTTTCCTAAGTCTTTCCTCTTGCAATGTCACGAATGGCCAGGAAATTGGAGACAAGGTGAAGTGGGGGGTAAAGCATGCTGGAAGATGCTCTGAAAAACACCAGTTTAATGTTTTGGTATCCAGAAATAAAAGCCTACAAAATCCACTGCGGGATCATCTCAGCAGATAATTACAGGCAGAGCTGCTGAGACAGATGGGTTTAGTAAGCTAAGCAACTTTCTTCTGCTGTTTGCCCTCCAGCCAAAAGTGGGTGCAAGGACACGGACCTCTAAACCCTGGGTGAGAAGATTTTTTCCCTGCCACCACCACCCCCACCACCCTTTTTTTTCTTTTTTGGTAAATTATAAAGCAGACATGGTATAGGTCTATTTTTTTTCGTTGTCATCAGTTTACAACAGGACACACATGCTCAGCGCACACCAAATGGATCAGAAGGCGATCACCCAGCGAACTGGAGCCCTGCTGCAAGGCAGACAGAAAGCAGTGCTCGGAAGAGGAGGAACGATGTGTACCTTTTGTCTTTTCCTCTCACTAACATGGCTAGCACAGATCTTCCAACGTGTTATTTTCTAGGCCATCATTAAAAACTTTCTTCCAGCTGAAGAAGAAAAAGGGGAAAAGGTCTGTGGACTCTCACAAGCTCGGCAAGGCCTCCTGCTTCACAGAGCTCGCCCCCAGGAGTTCACTCCCCTCCTACTGCTGCTCATTAACACCACCGCTGGCATTTAAAAAAAATGTTTTCCCCTCTAATCTCTGATCTCATTTATCTTGGGACTGAAGTTCTAACATGAAATTTATCACATCAGAAGCCTTATTTCCCTGGCAACACACTGATATAGCTACAAATATCGAGGAAGAGACAATAAGCTCTGACTGGAAAACAGAATTGTATTTAGAGAGAAGCAGTGCCCTGCATAAAGATTCCCCACCTGACACCCAAGCACTCTCACTCCAGCTTTAAAAAAACTTTCTCCAAACCCATTTCCTCCCTCTGCTTTCTTTCTCCTTGCCTTGAGCACAGCAGGTGCGGTGCAATTTGGGAACTGGCAGCCTGTAGCTATCTTCTCAGGGAATTCCCCATGGCCCGTCCCCAAGCACAGTCCTTCAGCACCACTGCAGGGCGTGGGGGGAGCTCGCTGCCGGCACCGCCTGAAAGCATCTGGAGGTGAACGGGAACACGAGGCATGCCTCCTTCAGCCATCTCCCCCTCAGTCCATCAGTGGATCAAGCCCTTGATCGGGTACAAGTGACAAGAAATGTATCTGTCAGGTCAGTTCCTGGCCATCCATGACACCTTGGGGACCAAAGCAAGGTGGTGTGCGTACCTGCCCCAGCAGCTGTCCTGCAGGAAGGGGTGTTTAAAATAGCTGCCATACTGAAACTGAGGCTTTGCCATTCGGGTTTTCCCGGACTGCTGCTTCTGAAAGCACAGCCAGGGCTGGGAGGGATGTCAAAAGCTGTGCAGAGGAAAAGGTGTTAGTCAACGCTCACCTGAACACGAGCCAGCAGTGTGCCCAGGTGGCCAAGAAGGCCAACAGCATCCTGGCTGGAATCAGGAATAATGTAGCCAGCAAGAGCAGGGAGGTGATCGCCCCCAGTACTCTGCTCTGGTGAGGGCTCACCTCGAGTGCTGTGTTCAGCTTTGGGTCCCTCACTAGAAGAAGGACATCGAGGCCCCAGAACATGTCCAGAGCAGGGCTACGAAGCTGGTGCAGGGCCTGGAGCACAAGTCCTGTGAGGAGCGGCTGAGGGAGCTGGGGGGGTTTGGGCTGGAGAAGAGGAGGCTCAGGGGAGACCTCATTGCTCTCTGCAACTGCCTGAAAGGAGGGTGTGGGGAGCTGGGGGTCGGCCTCTTCTCACGGGTAATCAGTGATAGGACCAGAGGGAAGAGCCTCAAGTTGCACCAGGGGAGGTTCAGGCTGGAAATGAGGAGACATTGCTGCTCAGCAAGAGCAGTCAGGCATTGGGACGGGTTGCCCAGGGAGGTAGTGGAGTCACCGTCCCTGGGGGTGTTCAAGCAAAGGTTGGACGTGGTGCTTGGGGACATGGCCTAGTGGATGACAGTGGCAGCAGGGTGATGGTCGGACCAGATGAGCTTGGAGGGCTTTTCCAACACTAATGTTGCCCAGCTCCCGTGGGGCTCCCAGGCAGCCCTGGGCCAAGCCCCCCAGGGGCACTCAATCCAAGTGGAACAATCAATGAGACCAAGGCTGCCCGAGTGCCTTCTCTGGAGTTTTACAAAAATAACTCAGTTGTAATTGGAGAAACTGAGACTCAGGGAACATTTTCCTTCCCACCAGGCAGATGAATCTGTGATTTGTATTCTCTGATTTTAAATGAGATTCTCACACATCTTCAGTGGATTTGATTGATACTACACACAAGGCCACTCAGTAAAATGACACAGTATAGATCAAAGCATGAAAGATAATTTTCCCTGAAATTTATGTAGCTAAGGGTAAGTTATGACTCTTTGTTTCACAGTTTATGGAACACAATTCCATTTAAAGCCTAAATCTGTCATTTCAGCATTGTTTATCAAAATGCAACCAATACCCTGTCCCCCTAGAAGAACAGTGTCAGGTCAAAGGTAGAAAATCAAACCAGTACAAAGACATTATTTCAAATATCTAACCATAAAATAAACTCATGGAGAATAGCTTGTGATTTGCATAAATTTTATCCACACATGATGCATTTAATACAAGCAAAAAGTAATTCATCTGCAAGTTAAATACCCACAGTGGCAAATGGTGCTGTAAAATTGATGATAGGAAGTCTGCGTGATGTATGCCTGAAGATGCTACGAACTGCCTTCACCTGCTTGTATATTTCATAACTTTGTTTTATTCGTGCAAGAGTTGAAAGATAATCCCAACAATGATCATTTTTAATCTTCTTTCTTCATTACCTGATTTTTGGCTCACAGGCACTTTGGGAGTAGATTTTTCTTCAAAATCGTTTCACTGCCAAATTATTATGTGCAACATAATTAAAGCCACTCCATTTTTTTATTATTATTACAGCAACACCAGGTTGTTTGGTTCAAAGCAACATTACAAAAGCCCTGGCACTTTTTCTTTTGAACGTGTGTGTAAAGCTGCATCATCACTTTGAGTTAATGTTTACAAACTTAACATGCTAAAGTGAATTTGGGAGAGATTTGAGAAAGAAAAGCCATTAAAAAAAAAAGTCATTAAAAGTGTGTGGGAAGAGGAGGAGTGGAGACAAAAAAAAAAAAAAAAAAGGCAAAAGAAAGTTATTCAATGCTTATATTTTAAGATTATTTCTGAAACCATTCTTGTAATTTTAGTTAGCGACACCTTTCTGGAGAGCAATAAACTACACCAGTCATATCTCAGCCCTGATGTCACTGAATGGGAAATGACGTGCCAAAACCTGTCCTCCATTATGCCAGCAGACATTTCAGTTCTGTGGGATTATCTCTGTGTTCAGCCCAGAGTTGTTCCACTAAAGCATACACTGGTCACATACATTAAGGATAAAGGTTGTCATTCATGTTCTGTTCTTTCCTAAAAGCAGGGCCTTCGATCACTGGAGGATGCCTGCAGGTCTTTGTTGTATTTAGGTTGTTTTCATAGCTGTTTGATTTGCTGTACATGGTGGTTGGTAGAATCATTTCTATAGCAGTATATCATTACATACATTACAGCTGCATCATGTGAAGCATGATACAGAATCAGAGTCATTTAGGTCAGAAAAGACCTTCAACAGCACGAGGTCTAACCATCAACCTGACCTACCAAGTCCCACCTCTAAGCTATGTCCCTCAGTGCCACATCCACACACCTCTTAAATGTATCCAGGGATGAGGACTCCACCACTGCCCTGGGCAGCCCCTCCCCATGCCTGACCACCCTCTTCATGAACAAATTGGCCACCTGGGCACACTGCTGGCTCATCATCAGCCAGCTGACCAGCATCCCCAGGTCCTTATGTCATATAATGACATTATAGACAGTTATCATCAAAGACATGGTAATATGGGATCTCCTGATCCCATCCTGCCCACCGTATTTTCTCTTCCTGGATCACCAAATCCCAACAAACAACAGCTGAGGGAATAGGCCCTGGCAGATGGTCCCCATGGGAAAATTCATGCGTTCGAGATCCATCTACACTCATGTATTCAGTTAAAACACTTGCTCAAGTTTTCAAGCTCAAGAGCTAAACACTGAAGATGCCGTTAAGCAATTAAGTTGCCATGCAGAAGCAGCATTCAGGATGTAACAGGACGGAGGACAGATGCTGTAGAGAAGTGCAAAACAGCTCAGTGCACTCGCATTGTTACAGCTCACAGAAACTCAAGGATTGCACAATGCATTCTCGAAACATACTGTGTGTAGCTGACAGCCTTGCAGGAAACAAGCAGGCAGAGGCTCGTGAGACCACGAACCAGATCCTTCCCTCTCCTTACACAGATTGCTGCACAGAGCTGGGGCTGGATAAAGGGAAAGCCACGTGGCTCTGCCCCTGACACCACTGTCTCATGGGCTGCTCCAGCACTATCACCTCCATCACCTCCACTGCTCCCGTGATGCTTCAGAGAAGTTTCCATGAGGTAGAAGGCTTTTAACAGAGAGCAGGCTGAGGTCCTTAAGACTGAGTACAGAGAGGAGCACAGCCAGCTCCTTACCTCTTTCCAACGATGGAGGAATGGTTTGGAAGAGCCTTGGGTAGAGAGGAAACCAGGTCCCTGCCCAGTTGTCCACCAACGATCACCACATTTTACTGGAGTCCAGCATCACACCAGAGCACACCTCGCTACGAGTACTGGTGACACCACACAACCTGCACACCCAAGGGCTGCCCTGCCAGCTTCTCACAACCCCACAGGAAAATGCATGCTGAACTCATCTCTCTGTGGGCTTTGACACCCAGTCATGTGGAAGAAAGCCAGATAAATTACTGGTGGAGAATGCTGAAGCATTTATTGTCCTTATAAGCCATATGAAGGAGGAAAGGAGGGTAACATGACTTTAAAAAAAAAAACAAAAAAAAAACTTATACAAAGTTTCTGCTGTGGAAGCACCACCAGGTAACAACTAGAGACTGACATTATCAATGGGTTATCTAAGCACCCTGGGAAAGAAACTCGCAGGTTTCTTGTTTTGACATAGCACAGTAGGTCCTGCTCTGAGAAATCACAGCCTGAACCCCTTCCTGGTAAGATACAGAAGTATCTTAACTTTCCATGTTTGTTGTTCTTGTTTTGTTTTGTTGTTGTTTTTAAACAGATCTTTGGAAAAAAGTATCAATTACATGCAAATAAGAACCTGCTCCCTGAAACTATGAAAACATAATGTGTCAGAGGTTTAGCATATAAATACCAAAATATCCTTTTCTCTCCTCTCATAGATTAGAATACCCTGAGTAAACTACAGCAAAATCCAATTAAAAAATCAGTAAAATGTACTAATGTAACCACTAACTACCTAGAGGAAGGGAATGAATTAGAAGTTGTATGGCTCAGAGGTTACAACCCTACCTTATCAGGTCAGTCTGTAATTTCCACTGCCATTAGGGAAAGGAGGCAGCGTTACCCTGGGCCAGGTGATTGCTGGATGGGAGACACAGCCACAACTCCCATTCCCAGAGCAGAGACTCCCCAGCCATCCACAACCCCACTTGCTTCAGTGCCAACAGCAGCTCCGAAACAGCAGCACACCCTCATCTGGAGCCAACTTGCTTCACTTTTGCTGTTCCCTCTATGCATGGAGCTTCAGCAACGTAGTCTGATCCATGCTACTTTGGCTGCCTAGAGAAGTCTCCTTGCCTGGAAACATTGTGTAGTCCGTTTTCCACAGGAGAACTCAGCCCAGTGAAATGCCTCCCCTTTAACAACAGCATTTACGTCAACAGGGCTGTGCTGGCCTAAGAAGAAAGTCCAGGCACGTATAACAGAGTTCATTTCCCAGTCAGACTGGTAAATTGGCTCTTAGCTGGGAGACAATATTCAATGTCATTACACTTCAGGAAGGGGCTGGATGCACAGCGCCAGCCCCAGTCCCATGGCTTTTCCTCCCCCTACGGCAAGTAAGCAGCTCTAGGCTGCAGCATGAGAAGACTGCCTAAACCCACACAGATCCAGAACAAAAACAAATACTGTCTTGCAAGAAACTTTCAGGAGGAAAAGAAAGCAAAATTGGATTCACTAAATACTGTGATTAATATATTGGCAAACAGACTCTCTCTCCCCACAGAGCAGCCTGTGGGGGAGGCAGCAAGCCAGCGAATTTAGGTGAGGTCTACCAGCAAACATGATGTTTTTCAAACAAACTTCCTCAGTGGAATCAAATTCAGGTTATCACCAAGCATAAAACCCTACACGAAGCTATAAAAGCAGGGCTTTTGTCGTGCTCCACAGGAGGAGCAGCAGCATTGCTTATTACCCTGTAAGAAATGCCTACAGGAATCCTGCAGCAGGCATTTTTTTAATGACACACTGCTTTAACTACCAGCAAACAGAGCACCTTCATTTCAAAACCTAGACCTAATGTGGCTTGTCAGATTTTATAACCAGATAAAGCAGTCACAAATGGCCATGGGTCATTCAGCTACAGCAACAAGAGGGAATTTTTCCTTGTTATAGCTTACTAGCAATAAATAAATTAATTAATATGAGGAAAAATAAATAAATAAATAAATAAATAAAGCAAAATAGCACAGATTTACATTCTTCTGTTAATGAAAATATTGCAAAAGATATCATGGAAAACTGAAGACAGCCATCCTTCCAGACAGGACTATTACTTATTTGTGGGGTGGAACTAGGTCAATTCCCAGTCTCAAGCGTTGGATGGTATCTGACCCAGATGCCCCCAGGACTTCAATTAAAAGATAGCTGCTTCTCACCTACATATACAGCCCTGCCCCTGCTCCCCTGGCAGGCAGGAAAGATGGGGGATGGACGAGCTGCATAGAAACACAAAATCTCTGCAAAGATCCCAAGGAAACACCTGCCCTGCATGGAGGCAATCCAGCCCTGCCATGAAACAACCACCCTTCCTCAGAGCAGGCAGCACGATCTTTAGCACAGATGTGCATTAAATGAACATCCCAAAACTTGCATAACATTTTGATTTTTATTCTAATCTTGAGAGGTTTCTTCTCCTGGCCCTTGCAATAAATAGGTTTCTCCTTTCTCTCTTCCCCCAAAATACACACAAATAAAGGTGGAAGCATTTTTGGTTTTGTATCTCCTTGTCAAAGTCTTTGGAAAAGCCCCTTTTCAAAACTGGAGAAGTCTTATAGATGTTCCTGGTCACTGACCACTTCAAATCTCAAATGCATTGAATTTACTGAAATGACAGCTCTGCAGTGGTAAGAAGTCAAAAAGGCCAACATAATGCTTATCCTTCCTTCTTTAACACACACCAGAGGTTTAGGTCCAACCCACCTTGCACAAATCCTAATAATGTTCATCAGCTGGATATTCCGCATATCTTTGGTCTAAGATCTCTGCTCTATTTCCGCACATTACATCATACAGATACACATCTGCATGAGGAGCATCAGCTTATGAAACCTATATTATCTGACACACAATATCCTGTGCCCACAGACTTCCAAGCAAAACCAATTATGTTTTCTTCTTAGAACACCAGGCTGTACTTGCCAGCACGGGTATCTACACCACACCTGACAAGATCTTGCAGCCACTCCTGGGAAATCCAATGATCTAATTGAAACAAGCAGGCTGTCTTGGAAAGCATTTATTATTCATTGTCGCCCCATTAATATTGTACGGCATGGAAGTGATCGCATTGAAAAGGTTACTGTCAAACGAGTAGGGAACTTCTCCGCCAGTACAGGAAGGTCAACATCCAAGACCGAGACAGAAGGCAGCCAGTCAGTCATTTGTATACTCCATGATGAAAAATGACAGAGCTGGAGACAGACCCACCACCACAGCTTCACTTTGAATTATTCAATAATCCTTTTGTTCTTCTCCATGAAACCTGACAATAGTTTGCATATTTTTAAATTGCCCTGATAAGGCCACAGGAAATGTTCTCCTGATAAAAGTGCAGAATACAAATTGGAGCTGGATTTACTTAACTGCCCGCAATAGATCATCCTGACACACTTTTCCCCTTAAGCAACAATACAGAGGGAAAAAAAAAAAAAAGCAAGCAAGCAGCGTTTCGCTTCCAAGTGCGCATCAGAAAAATGTTTCTATTTCAAACTAAAACATAAGACTCAAGGAAAAAAAACAGGGACCTAGCAGGAAACCTTGAGTTGAGCAAATGCATGTATTAAAAAAAGATCAAAATAACTTCATTTTTTACATTAGTTTTTCTAGTAGTAAGAAATGACAACACAGCCCAATGAAAGCTGGGTAAAGCTGTTTGAAAGGGTTATTCCTTCTTTGATTTTTCTTCTACATCCAGCTCTTTATCTGTCTAACACGTTTCTCTCTCACTTACTGTTATGAATCCCCAGAGACTGATTCTACAGCAGAAGTTCCTAACCATTAAAGCAAACACGTTGCATTATTTTTTTCTTTATGCTAGAGGAATAGCAAGTCCTTCAGTGCAACTGCTAGCTGTAACTGAAGTCTGGAGACTTCCCACTTCCATCCCTGGGATTTGGAGCCGCACTATATCACAGAGCAAAGCAAAATTACATACAGGCTTGCAGAACTCATCCCCACCCAACTGAAGCCTTGAGAACTGGGGAATACGTTGCACCAAAACCAAACCAAACAAACACTTTCTTGAAAATAAGAAGTCTTACAAAAATGGAACAAAATGTCATCCCTCCCAGCTCCTTCCCCTGGAAAGTAAATAACAGAGGAAATGCAAACAAATGTATATGTTGTTTTGTTTGCTTATTTTTAAATAGGAGATGAGATAGGAAAAAGCATTCTTTTTTAAATCACCCTTATTACAGTCTGTGCTTGGAAGACAACGGGTGGTTTCTTTATTAATGGCATTGAAATGCACAGCATAAACTACTTGCAGCAAAAACAAACTGGGAAACCAGCATAGGACTGCCTCTTCCTCCCTACTCTTCCTCCAAGGAGATTCACCCGCATTACTCAGCTCGAGGTCCTGCAGAAGGCTGTACCTTCCACCTGTGAAGCTGCAGCTGCAGCCAAACAAAACTTGGTTCCACCTCTCTCCCACCTCTCCATCCCGTCTCCCACTTCCCAGAGCTCTCTCACGGGAGCAGACTGCGCCATCCACCCAAACTGCACGAGGCAGGTCCAAGCTGGGACTTGACCAATCTCCCCCTTACCAAATCCGTGAAACAAGAACGTTGTCAGCAGTGCATTCGCAGTAATTAATTCCCAGAAAAGATCATATTCCTTAAATTAACATTCTCTGACAGCAGGGAGTGGAGGAAGGGAAACCTAGGATCTTTGAAAGGGATAATGCCTAACTGACTAATTTTCTGATAATTAATTAAAATGTTAGCAGTTCTCTAATTGAAAAAAGCTGAATGTATTCCCCAGAACCTTCCATTACTTCTTCCAATACATTAGTCATTAGGGGACAGCTATTACAGATTACCCCTTTCAAACACAATCTTCCTGGTACCAAGTCAGGAACGCTGGCAAGGTCAGACACCCAGCCAAATCCCACAAAAGCAGGCAACCAGCAAGTGTGGTGCTCACACAGATTCAAAAAACATCAAACTACAAAGACAACAAATGATAGCTCCCCAAATCTAAGCCATAACAAATGAAGTGAAGTACACAAGTTGACACTTCCTATGAATAATGTATTTATCCTGTGAGGTGGTCCCCATACAGACCCACTATTCCCCTACCATCTTAAGAGAATTAGGTCGAAGTAAACAAACCTTAGGTAGGTTATATTTATATAGAGTAAAGAAGCACGCTTTTTTTTTTTCTTCTGTAGGTGATACATGTTCCATAACATCTCAGTGCTCTCCTTTAATTATTTCTTGCAGATTAAAAAGATTTTACGGCTTACTATTTATAGGGGCATTAAATATACTGCTCACACTTAACATTGGTATACTTTACTCCTTTTCAAATGCACAGAATTCATCATACCATGAATTGGTAACGGCCACAACAGTGAATAAATATTTTTCATGACCATAAGTTATTTTTGTAGATGCTGCTGTACAGAAGCTGCCTGTGGAGTGTCTCTTAATTGATATCTTTGGAGATCAGGGGGAAAGGAAAAGGCTGGCGTGAACTATGTTCCATCACACCCAGGAGACTGCTGAAACCACTGATATTTTTTTCCTTCTACTTGCTTTATCATTTTGTCTAATAAATATGGTCACACACCCACACAATAGCATTATAGGTACCAGGTATCTGCTCTGTACTATTTTGCTCACCCTGATAGATGAAAATCTTTGCATACACAGAAGTCTACAACCACAATTTAGGACATGCAGAACCCAGAAGGTGTTTATGATGAAGGAGCATCCATGCTTTGCCAAATGGCCAAGGGCACAAAATATGAGGTCTACAGGAGAAGTACTTGGGGTCTGGAGTTCTAGATGAGCCATCACAGAGGCTGAGGTCAGCCCGTTAAAGAAAAAGTGCTCGGACTGGTAGTGTGACAACTCATCCTTAGGTTTTGTGACAAGAACCTCTGCATAACGAGACTTGCTGTAATTATGTGGTGAGTATCTATAGATATTAACAGCGGCCAAAAGGCTGAATCATTTCTGTGTAAATGTTTATTAAATAAACATCACCAGGGACTTGTGGTAAACTACAGCTTTATCTCTCTTGTTGCCGGTAGCCACTTGGAAACCTGAAGGTCTTATTAGGATTGTGCTAAAACAGCTAGATGTGAATGTAGCTCAGCAGCAATTTACCAGATTTATGCATCATCTACTACTCAATTTTCTTGGTTATTTCCTACAGCAGAGAATCTAATCTGAGAATCAACTAAAAGCCAAGCCCTACTCATGGGTACTTCATATGTGCACATGAAATAACCCCATGGCGTTCTATGGCGCAAATGATGTTTTAATTCATTACCTAACGGAGGAGAAATGTAGCCTGACTGCTCCTGCTCCAGCTGTGCTTTGTTCCAGCTCTGCAGGTAGGCAGCAGATAGAGGGATCCAACCCACCAGTAACTCAGGCAGCCCTGCAGCAGCCACTTGCACAAAGGATGCTCCCACAGTAATCACCTCCCGTGGGAGTTCTCCAGCTAGGAGCTGGGAGAACAGGCCAGGTGGCCGACCAGCTCTGAGAGCTGGACCAGGAGGTCAGCCAAGGAAATCCTTTAGCTCAGGCTACTCCAAAGGTCAGACTAAATTGATCTTCTTAGGCTGCTGGCTATCATGCTCGGTCCACTACGAACAGTGCCTTGGTATATTTTTTTCCAAAAAAATATGCATTCTTTTGTGTGTATAGAAGAGCCTTCCCAATCATGTGTTCAGTTGTGCTTTTTTTAAGTGATTGTGGATTATTAGCGCTCCTTTTCACATAATGCCTTTACTTTACATCATAATAGGGACTTTAGGGACTTCACCACTGAAGTCAGTGCAGGTTAAGATTAAAGTGTCTGTCTTTACAGCAAACTCTCTGTCCCCACACTCCCCCATGCCTTTAGAGGCTTTGTGTTGCCTGCTGCAAAAATGGTGTTTAACACTTTTTCCCCAGAAAGTTTTGTGGATAAATAAATGGTTAACAGCACTTCATGCAAGAAGTCAGTGAGGTGTGCAATACTCCAGTCTAGCAGACAGCCTAATAGCAGATATCCTTCTTCCCATACGGACGTTGTTGAGGGTGGAACTGGGGCGTTAGTTCACTTGAGTACTATGGCATGGCAAAGCTAATCACGAACTTTGGCATCCTGCCGCAGCAGAGCCTTATTATTCTTATCTGACATTCCTTGCTTGGATGGGCATAACTATGTTGTGCAGAGAAGGGCGACGAAGCTGGTGAGGGGCCTGGAGAACAAGTCCTACGAGGAGCGGCTGAGGGAGCTGGGCTTGTTCAGCCTGGAGAAGAGGAGGCTCAGGGGTGACCTTATTGCTCTTTACAGATACCTTAAAGGAGGCTGTAGAGAGGTGGGGGTTGGCCTGTTCTCCCACGTGCCTGGTGACAGGACGAGGGGGAATGGGCTTAAGTTGAGCCAGGGGAGTTTTAGGTTAGATGTTAGGAAGAACTTCTTTACAGAAAGGGTTGTGAGGCATTGGAACAGGCTGCCCAGGGAAGTGGTGGAGTCACCATCCCTGGAAGTCTTCAAAAGACGCTTAGATGTACAGCTTAGGGATATGGTTTAGTGGAGGGCTGTTAGCGTTAGGTTGGAGGTTGGACTCGATGACCTTGAGGTCTCTTCCAACCTAGAAAATTCTGTGATTCTGTGATTCTGTGATTCTGTGATTCTGTGATGTTATGCCTTTGAAGCAAATTATTGCCCGTCTTCATTGCTTTAAAATCATCTTGATCCACAGAGATGCTTTCAACGAGTCAGAAATAAATAAAACAAGTGACAAGCTGTAAGCGTTCGCTAATGGCACTTCTCTGATCACAATGGGGTCCCAGCCCTTTGTGGTACTTTCAGCTATTAAACTACATCTAATAAAGAAAAACACAGAAGCAGGAAATCAAATGAAGATTCATGCTGTAACATCTATAAATTTTCTTCAGAAAATATAATGATTCTATTAAGTAGACAAAAATACTTCCCCAAGTAATGTGCTATTTTGAAGATGCAACAAAACTGAGCCTGGATTTACATCTTCACATCGCCAGCTTTATCCACTGACAGCCCAGTGTGGATGGTGGGCACCTGCTTGGATTTCCTGATTCAGTCCCGGCTGGACCCAATACCTACAAGCACAGAACAACCCCACCCTAGCACTGGAGGCGCGGTACTTCTGAACCAGAAGCAGCACCCTATGGGCCCCGCTGCAAAGCGGTGAGTGCACAGGAGAAGCACCATCAACTTGCATTCCCGTGACTACTTCCAAACAGGTTCAAGTCTTCAGTTCAACACCCTCCCAAACTAAAATATCTAACAGGCTACTTGACAAGGAACAGTGAACAGAACTCTATAGAACTGATATCAATTTGATAAATTAAAAAAAAATACAGTTGCTATTAGTTCCTTTTTCTCAGCTTTCCTCAAAAAAAGCCTTACAGCCATGCTTTGCATATCAAGCAATGTCTTTGCTCAGCAATGGTTAAATGGGTAAACCTGTACAACTTTCTGAACTGTGATTACGGTGATACATTAGCATTTTCAATCACTAGCTGAGTTTATGGTCCTTGCACGTCACATAATATACTGCTTGTCTTGTACATACCAAGAATACATTAAAACTGCCAACACTCGCCCATGGGACAAGCTTCTTTATGGCTTAATGTGCTTGTGGTTGTAATAAATTTTAGGAGAAAGAGTAATAAAACAAAATTCAGAAAGTAGAATAATGGGATAATTATGCTCTAAAACCAAATGTGCTTCCTTCATGTCACTGTTTCATGAAGTCAAAGCAATCTATTATAGCAGTGCCTCCAAAGCACCACTATAGTTAATGGTCAGTTGCTACATCTAGTACAAACACTGCTTTTCAAGAACTTCCTACAATTCAGCAATTCGAGCTTGTACTAGCCTTATATGCACTTGGCATATCAACAAGTTATCAGAGCAGATGGCTCTCCACAACTAAGATGTCTAAAATCCACTTTTAAGATTACAAATGTCTAAAATCCCTTTTTAAGATTAGGGACATTTTGGGGGTGCGGAAGAAAGTTCACTTCCAGGAACAGAAGTGAACAATGAGCCAACATACTCTTCAGCTACAGAAGAACACCTTTTTCGTAACTTTGTCAGAGCTTTTTTCTTGGTGTCTCTGGCATTGCAGGGATAAGGAACAGAACAGATCCTTAGGAAGATTAAAGTAAAGCCCACAGGACAGAGGCTGAAAATAAGTGCCCTGTTATTTGTGTACTCCGAAAAGTACCCTGTATTTTACAGCTTACACAAGGAGAACCTGCTTGGAATTTCTTGTGCCTCTAAACTTTTTATCCACTGGAATTTTGCAAGGTAAGAAGAGGATCAAATGCAGATTCTTACATAGGGGAGACACAAAAAAAGGTGGTTAAAATTATTTAGAAGCAATGGGTTTTCATCTCTGTATCACTAATAGCATTATAGGCAATTTTACCTGAAATTAATAAGGACCAAGGTTTTCTTGAGAAAATCCAAAGGGGGCATTCTGTAACACTACTAGCTGGTATTCATGAGGCAGTAGCAAAGCACACATTCAGGCTGAACATTCATCAGGCTGCAAATCTGAAATGACTCTTAAACGATGGTCCTGTCCTTTCTCATACTTCCTTGCTCCTGCTTCCTCCAACAGCAGTTGGAGCATCAAGGGCAGTTTGGGGATGCCTCCCTCATCCCCATCCCTTTTCCCTCCTTGTTCTGTTGCTTAGGCAGAAACAGCCCAGCCAATCAGTCTTGGGATGACAAAGTCTGAGTTGCCCCACGCTGCTGAAAATGCCTGTTCTGACCTTGTTTGTAGGGATGACGACACTGCTGGTAGTGTCAGCAGTGCTGTGTACCACCAGTCAGAGGCCAGCCACCAACTGAGCTGTGCATCTGGGAGGAAACAGAGCCCCTGGAGGCAGGGATAGGAGCAGCTTCTTAGGTCTCAGCAGCAGAGCAAAACTTTGAATCAAGAGATTATCACACAGTTTTAGCAAAATAATTTACAAGTTTATTCCCGTCTTATCTGTGACCTCATGCACTCTTATGTTGGGCCATTAAAATCAAATTGACATTAAGCACCCCCAGTATTAAACAGAAATTAGTAATACTGTCCCACTGGAGACATTCTGAAGAGAATGTACCACCGGGTCATCTGGAAAAATCACTGTTTCTTTCTCCATGCAGTGAAGTTACTGCAGGGAAGTCCACATAGCCTAAACTTCCATATTCTTTCCAATTTACCACTTTTTCAAATCAAATATAGATTAGTTTCTTTAATTGCCCTGTATGAATTCATAGCTGAAATGTTTGACTTCCCCAGAACTAATCGTCTGTCAAGAAGATATTTTGCAGCCAAGCAGATAACTTAATTGGATATTTAATTTAACTGCAGGCTTTATTTCTTCATATTCAAGCCTTATTCCTTAACATTTGCTAAATTATGCATTCTGAACACATCCTTAGCCTGTCTGTCTTGATGTGAGCGTTCTGTTGTTCTTTGAGACTAAACATGTTTCATTATTAGCTTCTAGTTTCCTGCCACTTCTGACACGATTTTCCCCATATTCTGAGAAAAAAACATGACAGGCAGGTCCCTTCAGGAAACAAAACACAGACTGACTCTGCTGTCTCCAACCAGTTAGCATTTGGGGAATTATAAACAGAATCTAGAAATATTTCATTTATTTGCAGGGGAGGAACGTCTGGTACCGACACAAGGCACACCTCCTGGAGGCAGCAGTCCAGGAGTGCAGGACAACTCAAGCTGGCAGAAGAGGATACTGCAGAAGTTTTCTGCTACTCAAATAACTCCAGACTCCCTCTGACAACAACATACATTAACATCCACAAAATTTGTTCCAGAGCTTAGTAGATACACCAGCTCCACCACCTCCATACAAGTCCATACAAGAGCCACCGCTCTGCACGACCAGGAGCAGCACATACACTCACACAGAAGTCAAGCCCAAGCAAAGACGGTGGTAATTAGTATTTTGTCCTCTCTTCCCCCTTAAAGTCTTCACATGAAAGGAAAAGGGTAGTTTCAGATCCCAGCCTCATCTTCCCCTCACTGCTATCAGGTCTACAGTGCCGTTTACTGGTGAATTATTAGCCCAGCATAGTCCGCACCAAGTACTACAATCACAAATTGCTAAAGTCAATGGCCCATATTAGAGACAGGAGGAATCTCTCAAGTATCCTTGCTCTCACCAGATCCCTAGCATTCTCCTGATGAAGTTTTTCGTATTTTAGAGTAACGATCAGAATATAAGAGAAAAAAGAACACATACCCAAAATTTATATCCCATAGCATATGGCAAATTGGATAAAGAGCATAGTAAACTGAATAAATTACATACACAGGGATGCTTACAATTTTATTATCAACCTTGTATTTGGGCATCTGTTGTTCTCTTATAAGCTGCACTACTTCTGCTGATAATAGCCTCCCTCCATCTGATTAGCACAGTGTATGTGATCTCCATTGTGTAACTGATTAGACATTTGTTTGCTAATAATTTTTCAACATCACTTACTCAGACACTATTGATGTTCAAATGCATCTAATTACAAGACACTCGGAACTTGTTTGTAAAAAGATTTTAATTTGCATGGAGACAAGACCAAAATAATGGCTTTAAGTGTCCAGCAAGAAGCAGTAAACCCACCTCCATAAGGCTGATCTGCATTTATAGGTATGTAGTGTTTCTGCTCTCCCAAAGCCAGTCAGCTTGTGAAGCTGCTCTGACTGCCACCCTGGTGTTAGATACTGGACCTAGGTCTGTAGTCGAAGCAACACAAGGTCTGCCCAGGAAGTGTTACATGAAATCTGTCTGGGATATGAAAGTGCAGTTCACTGGGCTGACTTCTCCATCTTTATTCCTTACTGTTACTAATGTCAGGATAACCTTCAGGAATATTTCATGATTTGCCTTTAAAGCAGATCTAGGTCAGATTTCCCTTTTACCTTATTTGATCACCAAATTCTGTCATGAAGTTTACTGCAACACAATTTCTCTCTTTCTTGTCTCTTCATCAAGACTTAGAATACAGACTTCTGAAAACTGGAATCAGCACACAGCAAAATAAAACTATCTGCTCTACAGAACATGATGCACAGGCTGAACTTTCAGCTTAGGGATCAAGTCAACTTTAATTTAGCTGTCAAACTACGTTGTATGAAGCTTTGACAAAAAGCATGCACTGCAATATAATACATTACTCAAAACACTCTAAGTTGCAGCAGGAACAACAACAGTCCTATCAGTTCAAAGAAGATCTGATTAAGGGAACCACACTCTTTAGAAAAAGTTATGGTAAAAATGCATAACAAACACCTACAGAAATCAAGGCAGAGAATACTACATGGAGGAGATGGTGAATGACATATATACGAAGAGCTGAGATGCTGCCTTTCAAATGGTTAATGAATAATTAATGGTGCACTTGATGAAATGAATTTGCTTATTTTCATAATTTCCATACTGTCAAACCCTTTGCATCCACATCAAAAAAGGGACAGGAGGAGGGAAAGAAAATGGCAATTTGTTTGAAAGCTTGCTTCATTAATATTCAAGATCATCCATTTTAAAGCAGCCGTTTGCAAATCAAATACAGTCCGTGTGTGCCATTTTGCATATCAACGATATTTTAATATGAACAAACAACATCAAATTTCAATTACAAGCCCATGAAGCCAAAATCAGCTCTCAAATGAAAATAAGATAGATGAACAAAAATGCTCTAAATTTTTAGTGTAGGAATTCATAGAACTTTGAAGCATTCTCTCTGCTCAGTGAGCATTAGTCCTTTATCCCACAGGACAACATAAAGAACAGATTTGGTTCAAGTGGACCTGATTCTCTTCGAATTTACACCACTTATATCATATGAAAGAAATCAATATAAAATCAGCTCAGCAGCCTGGCAAGTGCTCTTGCTCAGGTTTCACACACACTCTTTTGTCCTACATACTGCATCAGCAGTGAGATCTCTTGAAAATGTTTAGAACAATTATTCCTGTAAAACTCTAGTATTAAATGTAGGATGCAAGTGCATGACTGAAAGCTCCTCATAGGTAGATATACAGGAGTATCCCTGATTTTGAAGGAAGTTAACTTTTGCATTTCTTTTACTGCACAGACTTAAGTATGTAGGCAGAAGAAAACATTCTCTCACTCTGAGGTGCTGTTTTTCATGACAAGTGCTAGTGCTGAAGCTCTTTATGTTTGCAGGCAACTCGGTTTACCTCAAGCTCTGCACAGGACCAGAGAGCACAGATGGTCTCCTCAGTAGCCCTTTGTTTAATGGGTGATCAGTGCAAGGCAGCAGAAGTGAAGGAAAACAATCCTTTCTTCTCCAGCAGGTAGAGCTTCTCCCAGTAGGTATAAACTGGTTCAGCACTCAGGCTGCCCTTTTCTGTCCTCTTCTCCTACCAGCCTACACCATTACTCTAGGCTGGCCCCTCTAAGGAGAAGGCTGCAGGAAAAGCCACCCGAGGTAGCCAAGCTCTCCATAGGGCATGTTAGGTTGGTGACACAGCACTAGCTGTGATCCAAGTTGTGTTTCCAAGCAGTGAAAAAGTTGAAATCATGCTGTTACTGCATCATTTTGGCAGATGGGCTCCTGAGCACATACTGTCTTGAAATTTGGCCACAAAAATACCCATAACAAATATTGTTTTGAAGAAACATTGCCAGTTAGTAAGCAAAGAATCATGGTAATGCACATTTGTTGGTAACCATTCGTTTGTTTTAACATATTTTCCAGCATCCACAGTATTTGGTAGTGGGTTAGTAAAGAGATTCTTGTTTCTAGGAATGCTTCTGTAAGACAAAGTCTTGGATTCAAATTCAGATGAGGGGGAAAAAAAACAAAATGTTTTGCACATTGTAAATGATGACTGCAATTTCCCTTCTAGCAAGGTTCTGCTAGAGTCTGGCAACAGTTCCAAGTGCAGGTAAGTCAAATATTCTTCTCTCAACCAAGCAAAAAAGACTTATTAAAACAATAACCACAAACTATTAGAACCTCATCACAATTTCAACCAAGTAAAAACAAACAAAGTCTCAGGCCTGTCTCCCAAAGACTTTAATCCAGACCTGCTTAATTCAGAGCTCCTAGAGTCAATACCACTCAGGCTGACTGCCAGTGTTGAAAACACTGCCAAGGCACCACAGACAAAACAAAAATCACTGTCCTATGTTATAGCAAAAACGAGAGGTGAAAAACTACCTGGTGAAGGAAGGAACCTTCTTTCTGCTGCAGTTTCTGTCTGAGATGCTGCTCTGTGTGGCAGCAGCATCACCAGTACAAATTAGTATGTTTACCTGCAGCACATAAATAATTGTTGATTTTTCCATCATGCAATATCATTAAGTTAAAACAAGAAAGGGCAAGTGAAATGACTCAAGGAATCTCAGTGGTCCATGTGGCAAAGGTGAATCCGGGTGTACATACATATGTACATACCTGCAGCTACTGAAAGGTTGGGTGTGACCACGAGGCATTGTGGTAATTTCAAACTGGTGTACCAACAGATCAGCTCACACAACATTTACAGACAGGAAGCAGGCCAGAGAAGTGCTAGGACATACACCAGAGGGTTATCAGGAAAAAAGAAAAAGAGATACATTATAAAATATTTTCTAACCCAAACATTTTATTGCTGATGACAGAGAGAAGTGTGTCTGGATATCACTACAAAGGACTCAGCTGTAGCCACTCAATGAAGCCATCCACTGAAGCCAGTCAACTGAAGCAAATTGATGAGTTGGAAGAGCGAAAGGGCAGAACAGCAAAGATCTGAGCTACAGTGCCCAGGCACCCAGCAGGGAAGGGTAAGGGATCAACAATGCAATTAAAAGTCTCCAGGCAGCAACGGAAATATTGACCAGGAAAGTTACAGTTCAAGTGAAGAGACAACAGACAACTCCACAGAGAGAGGGAGAAGCATTAAGGTCAACCTAGGCAGGATTTCAATCAAGAGGAGCAAGCTAACACCTGGTCAGAGGCTAGGAGGGCATGAAAATTAATCTGTGAATACTGCAAAGGAGTTAGACTGCTGAAAAAGGAAAAGTCTGAGCCTTTTAAACAGGAATACCCAAAGAAAACATACCAGACAGCCTAAAGCAGGGAAAGTGCCACACAAAATGTGCACATTTTTAAAGCAGTGAGGTATTGAAGTGTTCTGGGGAAAAAGGGTGGTGACGTTTACTTGGGAAACAGGGACAAACCTGCAGTGATTTAATTCGGTTTGGTGCACATTCTTCTCTATTACATAACACTTCTTAGTTCTTATGTAACGTATCCATGTCCTTGGAAGCAGCTATCTAGCAACAAGGGCAGGGCCAGGTACAACGGGGTCCCTTATTCTGCAATGCAAGTGTCACAGGAAGGCAGCCGGGGCACTGGCAGAGACATCTTCCCTCCAAACAGAACCGATCCCTATCAAAGGAGATGAAATGCAAGCCACTTCTGAAAAAGGAGTTCCCTTCACTGCTGAAAGGACATCACAAGCACAACACAACTCCGGGGATGATGTCCCTCAAGAATAGAGCAGCGATGGCATCTCAGGTGATAGGTACAACACCCCAGCGGACGAGAAGGTACAACAGACATACCAAGCCAGTAAAGTGGCCTAACCCGAATTGTTTTTAGATCTACAATTAATTGTTATTTACTACTTCACATAAAGACAACAAATATGAAGAGAACAGTGGAGACAGGATTTTATTCCCTTAACAAGCACCACTGACCCTGGATAGCAAGTGACTCACTTCCATACGTGAACCTGGTGTGGGTTGGCTCCCCCTCCATTTGGAAAGGAACCAGCCAGCACATTTGGGTCAGCCTCTGCAGAACTCAGGTCTTCTTAAAACAACTTTCCAGAACATCTATTCAGTCCCGTTTCAGCAAAATGAGCAACAATATACCAGTACCCTAGACCTGACATCTCATTGACACAAAATGTGCTTTCCTTCCTTTCTAATGGAAATTTGCATGACTTGAGCTTACTTTCCCTTCCTGTATTCATTTTGAGCACTCTTATGGTGTCTATTTGCACTCATTTCCAGAGCTAAATGGCCAGGATTTCTCCCCAGAAAGGCCAGCTCATGTACAAACTTAGACTGTACAGGGTGTGACACAGACCCTGCTTTTTTGCTCTGCGTACTAAAGGACAGAATGGCTTTAAGAAGAGTTGCCTGGTTAATTCCTCCTTGCACTAGAGACTGAGTTAGTGTCCAAAATCTACACTGCAGGCATAGCAGGATTCAGTGTTTCAAATACATAGGTTTTGTTTCACTAAATTAAAAACCTTTGAAGTAGCCCAGTTAAGAAACGCAGACTACTCTGTGTCAGTTAAACTTTATTTAGCACTCCTCTAACTCACACATCACTCCCAAACAATATTAGGAATATTTTTGTTACTTTGCAATCACTGACTTTGATCACGGAACCTAGGCTGAACAAAGGACACCCTATTGTCATCTATCTGCCTTTGAGATCAGTCACTTTATGCATTCCTAGCCCATATGCTTAAGAACCAAAACACTCTGCTTTTTAATCAGGTGTCCTTAAAAAGTTTACAGAAGTTAAATTAATGCAGTTATATTCAAACTTGCAATCTGAAAACAAGCTCTGGGCTTGCCTAGGGTTATTTTCCTATAAAACCATGTCTATAAAACCATGTAAGATGGACTTTAATTAAATTCTTCTACTTATAGAACAGATATTTCCCAAGAGCTTTTAACTTTTGTGCATCCTTATTAAAAGTTATGCAACTTCTAAAAATTCTGCTTCTAACTGTTTTTTCTTGGATACATGAAAGTCATAGTTTTTCTACCCACTACAGGAGTATTCTTCTCCCTTTTGCTTTTATCTTTCCCTACTCCCCTACATGTCTTCAGTTTATTTTATTATTAATTTTTTTTAAACTCTTTCTATATATCTAAGTTTACTTTAACATTTTATTTATATTTATTACCTTTGATGTCTTACTTCCCTCATTAGCCTGTTGATTTGCACCTGCTGGTTTCACTTCACTGTTGGATGGGGAAGGTCTTCTGGGTAACAAAGACCCTTTTTGCCCTTCAACCACAGAACAGCACCGAAGATGATAAAGATGTGCACTGGTGGAACAGCAGGACAGACTGCCACCTACGGCCTCTCCTTTCATGAGATACACCTTGTAGTTTTGGAAAACGTGACCTGTCAACACACCACCACTGTTCCAGCAGGTGAAGGATGGAGTTCAGCTAGAGATAACACTGAGGTCTTCAAATACAGCTATGTTTACTGAAGTTTCACATAATACAACTAGAGGTCAATGAAAAAACTTGCTGTAAATTACTGAAAGAAGTTCTGAAATTACAGTTGGCCAACAGCAGCATAAATGTAGATGAATGTCTGATTTCCATAGGCATAAATACTTCTTTGTAGAGATTAGTTTGAGATCTGGATAAAAATCCATTACAATTTACATCAATGCTCCAAGGTGCATTGAAGTAAGCAGTAGCCCTCTGCTCTTACAGAGCACAGATTTTTTCAACCCAGCTTCCCTGATGCTGACTCTACAGCTGCAACCTGCCTGACAGCCATGTTCTACTCCTAGCACTGATTACTTTGTCATCTGGGCCAGTCACATCACTGATTAGATCAACAGATGTGAAATAACTCACATTAAAGCCTCAGTATACAATTAGACTTTGTGAAGATAAATACAGTGGTCACACAATTGTTTAGGCATAACGCATTTAAAGCTGCCTACCAATAAGCAGTTCTAAGATAAGTGTCCCAGGAAGAGACATTACTTACCTTTGTAGGTAATCTTCCTTTCCCTAGAGTAGCAGCACTATTTGAGCTTTAGGGAAAAAAATCCATAGGCTTTTTTTTTTTTTTTTTTTAAAGTACTATCACACCATGAATTTAAATGTACAGACCAAAACATAGAACTATTTTGTAATAGATTTCTAAGCTTTTTTCCTCTACCAATCTCTTGCTTCCATGAAGCAAGAACACACCTTAGTTTTCTCATACAGCTGTTGGAAAGCTACGTTATGCTGCTCATGGTATCCTAAGTAGACCCCGTGCCCTATCTAGAAACTGATGAAGAATCTAAAGAATAAGTTAACTAGTATTTACATGAAGCAATGAATTGTCAATTCTCCCCAAAAAAACAAAAAAAACTACTGAAGAGTAACAGAAAGTGGCAATAGCACATACAAATCATGCTCTTAGAGTTACCTTTGATTGTAAAAATACAAACTACAAGGTAAATGCATCTAAAACTCCTGCAGCATGATTGAACTATTTTTTCAACTTATGTTGTCAAACCTTCAGGACTCGCTCAGCATCATCCTGCAAGGACTATTCCCTATTGACAAGGCATCTCCCACAGCTGCTGCACATCACCCAGCCTGGCATTTCCACCTAACCCCTGAGCACAGCCTCACTCCCTAGCAGCCAGCTTGGCTTCTTTGCCATGGTCGAGTTACAAAACAGCAGGAAAGCAGCAGGCAGTCAGGACACACCACCCGGCCATCCGCAGATAAAGCGGTGCCAAGCTACAGGCTCTCACCAGAAAGATGACACTACTGTTGACAGGTTTTATTCCTTTTCCCTGAAGACTTATGGATTTTTCAGTTCCTTTCACCTACTCCTAGGAAGGTCACAATCTTAGGGATTAAGCACTTTATTGCAATAGTTGTAAAATGTCACTCATTTGATCATTTTGTGTTGGGTGGACGATGGGTGGTGGCAGGCAAGGTTTAAAGCACAAACATCAGCTTACATTTGAGGCCTCAAAGCATTTGAATCTTATGACCACGAATACAGACCATGTATTTTGAGAACATCACTCCAAACCATCTTGTCCTGTATCTAGCCACTAGAAATAAGCACATCTAGGGCTTATCTGCAGCACCAGTAAGGAATATCGAAGGCAGACCCACAAAAGCAGAATACCTGAAAGAACACAAGTTTTCTTTTTGAACAACTCCAGTTACAACAACCACTTCTTTGGTCGTGCAAGCCCTTTCCAGGATATAGCTGACTCCAAAAGCAGAGCAGCACCAAGTTATTCTTGCCATCTGAGTCACCTCTGCTATGCCAGCATCAACACCTCTGATGTTACTCAGGATGTTCCTTCTAATTATCTGGAGATGTAGATGTGCATGAATAATTTATATATTGGGTTGGTAGTAGAACCAAAATATATATTAAAAATTCATTCTGTTCATGCAAAAAATAGAGTACCAAGGTGTTTTAAGGGAATACAAATCAAAAAAAAACTCCCTTTTTAGGTCACTCTCTGGCTTACCTCTGAAGGATCTTTTTTTGTACCGGGGACTGGAGGTTTAAGAATGGTGTAATTGAAAACATTTATTTCAAAGTTTTAACAACCAATGCTCCTGAACATTCTTTGTCACTTTCGGAATAATGCGAAGTCTGTATTTCCGGTCTCTCATACATTCTTCAGCCAAAGTTACCACTTGTTTTTAGTGTTCACGTGTCAACATGTACCCACATTTAGTTCTCTCCTGTTTAAGAGAATCAAAGCATGAATTAGCTACACAGACCCCAAGGCTGGCAGGAGCTACAGAAGTCAGACCTTTAGGACCTGATGCACAGCTTGGGACATGTGCCTTACCACCAGGTATAGGGGACAGGGTGACTGAGCCCTTCCTAATCATCACCCTGGATAATCTGTGACCATGCAACAGGCCTGAAGGTGCTTGGTCTCCACATACCTCCATAAAGTAGGATTAAACTGCATCAATGCTGGGCTGTTTTGCTCAAGAGCATCTGTCTTATGAGGAAAGACTATATGAGCTGGGCCTGTTCAGTCTAGAGAAGAGGAGATCTTAGCCTCTACAAATACCTGAAGGGACAATGTAAAGAGGATGGGGCCAAACTCTCCTGAGTGGCAACCAGTGATAGGACAAGGGGTAACAGGTATAAATTGAATGCAGGAGCTTTCACTGCCATGAGGAAGAACTTCTTTATGGTTCAGGTGACAGAGCACTGCAACAGGCTGCCCAGAAAGGCTGTGGAGTCTCCCTCTTTGAAGATGCTCAAAACCCACTGGGATGCCATCCTGCGTAACATGCTCAAGGTGATCCTGCTTGAGCAGGGGGGTTAGACGAGATAAACTCTGGAGATCCTTTCCAACCTCAACCATTCTCGGAGGATACATATTTCAAGTCATACGGGGAACTCAGTAAAAGTGTTCCTATGCACCCGTATTGCAGAGCTCCTAGTTACTGCACAGCTTCATCTACTCCTGCACAATTAAGTTCATCTGCAGAGCCTTCACCAGTACCCAGTTTCAATCTGAGCAATTTTAATTTTGGCACATGCATTTTCTTAAGGCATATGTTCTAGAAAGTGGTTAGGGAAATAATTAGTCTTCAAAGCAGTGCACTATACAGGGAAGATGCGTTCACTGCCTGTCCCCCTTACATGGAGGATTAAGTGCTCAGTGGTAAAAGGACAGTTCTAACACCATGAACAGATAAATGTTTTAGATACACAGGAAGGAGTGAAAAGAGTTCAGTACTTGATGCCAACAACTGTAGTTCAAGGATAAGACAAAAAAGTCTCCCTCTCCAGGTTCAGTATTAACACATCAGAACTGCCTATCAAATGGTCTTGATACTCTCTTTAGATCTTAAGTGTACATCTATTTATAAATAAAATAAATTATAACCACAAAACTTAAGAGATGTGGGTCATTACACAAGAGTATAATTAAATCTGACTGGGTTCCTACAAGCTTCATAGAAGCCATGATAAAATCTTCTTGACTTGGATTAAAAATAAATTGCTGAGTAAATTAGATTTCCTGGTGTTTTATCTAATTAATCCACCTCTTAACTCAAATTGGCTGGCTTTTTAATTACCAGCTAATCTCACCCATATGATAAAGATTTTTTTCTGCTCATACCTTGTATTTTTGTAATACTCTGGTTTAAGTTGTTTTTGGTTTTGTTGTTTGTTTGGTGGTTTTTTTTGGTGGTGTTTAAGAGGGGTCTGACTTATTAACTTGTTTTGGCAGGTTATTGAAAAATCAAGACTTGGATGATGCAGGCTGAGAATCTAATTTATGTTGCACTCTTCTACTTTTACATGACACTGTACTGCACCACCATACAGCTGGGAAGAAACTCCAGCACACCTAGAGGATAACAAGCAAACAAATGCCATTGCTCTGAAAAAAAAAAATAAATAAATAAAAAATTAAGCCTCCCTAGGTTAAAGTTACATGTAAGTGTTTCTCAGTTTCCTCAAAGCAATGCCAGAGGGTGATAGTCTAAATGCAACCCACTTGAATTATTTCAAAAATACGAAGTGATCTTTGCTTCTCCTCCTCCCCCCCCCCCCCTCAAACCGTGTTGAAAGAACAGCCTTGAAAGTTGAAAGCAACCTCAAAGGTTTTGCGATTTGACTGGCCCAAGAGGAAAAAAAAAATTCAAGCCATCAGAACATAAGTAAGCAGGGGTTCATTGGGGAAATCTTGAGAACTTAAAATCAGTGTAAAACCTGCTGGAATTACCTCAAATCCCACAGGAACCTCAATCCAGATTCAGATAATACTGCCAGCAGTCTAAACATCCTGGCTCTTCTCTTTATGCTTCTTCACTTTTACAGGACAGCCTCAGACTCACAGAAAGTGTTCTCCCAGTTCAAAAGTGTCATTTTTTCTGCATCTGTTTGCTCTAAGAACTGTTGGTGCCAGCTTCCAGAAGGTAAAGACTCCTGTCTTTACCACTTCCCAGAGAAGATTATGCACCTTGCATAATCCCAGAGGGAACTGCAGCCTCCAGGTAATCCCAGGAATTAGTTTGTTGTGTTTTTGTTTTGTTTTTTTTTTTAAATCTTGTTGCTAACACTCATCCAGCTTCTTAAAAAAACAAAAAAAAAAACACACTTATTCTTTCACCAAGACACACAAAATTAAAGGAAAAAAATAGGATTAGAAACCAATATATTTATTTACTCCTGTCTGTACGCTGCTTCTACCTTAGAAGCCTTGACAAGCACTATTAAGCCAGCTAGCTCTCTCTACCTGTGTGTTGGGTAGGCCAGTCTCCATCATTGGTTCTTTCCTCCTGGTCACCACCAGCCAACAGCTCTTCTGCGAGCCAGCCTCCACAAGACTACAGAAACCCCCCTCAGCTCCCTTTTGCCCAACCCAGGCAGTTTTGTTTTTAAATACATAAAGGCTGTTTTTCATGGATTTTCTCTGATAAACAAAGCTACCTGTTTAGCAGGCACTTGATTTGCCTATTGTTTCCATTCTTCCTTACAACACCTTCCACCCACTATTAATCTAAGCCTGCTTTTCAATTTGTTTGGAATTAGCTGTATATTCAGCCAAGTCCTCCTTTCCCTTTCACCTCTCCCCAGCCCAACAATACAAGATAAGCCTGTTGCCACTAGACACTGAGAAAGTCAAAAAAAGCACAAAGGGTTTCAAGAGATGCAATGAATCCCTGGGGCTCCCTGGGAAGGACATGACTGACAGCATTCAGCCTGCAGCTCCCAGCCTGGGAGTCACTGCACCGCCAGCTCCTTGCAAGCTGGGCTGGGGAACAGCCCCTCTGTGCCTCTCGGATGTTCCCCCCACCTCCTTTAATATCTATCCACTGTTGAAGACAGTATCTGGCTAGAGGCACCTCTTATCTGATCACGCAGATAAACCAAGGCGTGTATGTCAGTCATCAATTCCTGTCACCCCACTCTAGACACCAGATGTTTTAATCCTGCATTCAGTTTGATAAGGCAAAGAGGCTCTGTGCCAGGCAAATGGGACAGGACTGAGCTCTGCCTCTCCTGCTTTCTGCAGTTCATACAAAGCATCTCACTCCATTGTTTTATTATAATCACAGAAGCCCGAATTACTCAGAATTTGACCATTCTGGGTATATTATAGATAAAGGCCTTGTAGGACATCAGCAGCGTGACCCCACCAAGGAGAAGATAGGCTCGTTAAAGACCACACATGTGATAGTATCTGAAAAGAGACAGCCCTTGCTACACATTAAGAGCTTATTCTGCTAAACTCAAAGTGCTTTTTCTTCAGTTCTAAAATCATCACCAAAATGCACTGCCCTTGTGCTTTAAACTCTGCCCTGAAGGAAACCATACCAATATACTTCCCCAATTTTTCTGATCTATAGTGCTACCTAAAATCCCTACCTAATACAGTATTGCACTGAACCAGTAGCTAGATCAGACTGCACTGCTTATTCCTTGTCCCTGATGTACTACAGCATAAGAGATCTTCCAGGTTAGCTATTTACCTTTTTTTTTTTTTAATTAAAAATGCTCTGCATTATAGCAAACAATATTGGCATCAATTGACATAAGATAGCAGTTGTGTTACATGAGGAACTTTAAAAGCAAAACAGTTTTTTTCACCTGCTTCTACCATTTAAGCCAGAGATGTAACATCGAATGTTTAAAGCAGCCAAAGCCTTAATTAAAAATAAATAAATAAAACAAAACCAGCCATTTCAAAGAGCCATAGACCACATTGTTCAAATACGACCCACCTCTAATCCTCAAATAACACCCACCTGTAATCCTCAAATACAGGTTCTAGAACTTCAGTCTGCTGGCTTTATGTGGTGTCAATACAAATCACACTTTTTCAGGTTATATGCGAGGAAACAGGGAGTGCTAAGCTAGTACTTTCAGCATCTTTTTTTTAAATAATGTATTTTGTCCTTGCAAGAAAACTGTTTTGTCACCAGAAGCTACATTCACACCACTTCCACCCAAGTCAACCGCCATCTTTTTTCTTTCACAACGCTTCAACCAAAAGCCCCACCAAAAACCATAGCCCCAAAACTGAAGTAGTTTAAGGAAGTTTCCTGGTCATCCAAGAATGCCTCCCAGCACAAGCTCTCCAGGCATTTCACATCCATGTTCCAAGCAAACAGAATTCATACATCCTTTACAGGACACGGCCCCATCTGCCAAGGTTAATCAGACTGTCATATTTCTCCAGGTTTCCTAACACCAAAGCAATAAATTGATTTCTGCAGACAGCGGGCGTCTGTTACACACAGCATGCTGGTCTCCTGGTCTCAAGGAGCTCTTTGCACAGCCACCTCTGTCCTACGTGGCTGCCAATGGAGAGCAGCAGAGCATATTAACTGCTATTAGCAGTGCATATTTACTGTGGAATCCAACCATTACACAGTAAGAATCTCCCTCACACACTTTAAAAAATATTCATAGGATAGGTGTAAAAATACATTGCTTTATGTCTTAATGAAGCATTTCAGTTTCACTGAATATTATCATTCGGTAGCTGAACACCAGCACATCAGAAGGTGCTGATAGACAGCACAGCAAAGAGCTGTCTCCCAGCTATGTTACCTTGCAGCTGTCTTAGAAGAACAGGGCCTGTACCACATGAATCCTGAGCATCTGGTGTCTCTTGGTGGCTATCTCAATCCAGGATGCAATCTCTGAGATGACAGCTGCCCTGCAGATGCCTATCAACACTGGGAGTCTTCAAGGTCAGCTTTCAAGCAACACCCTGACTTAACAGGCCCTTCGTGTTGGGCCAACAGTTTGCCTCCAGCACAAACTCAAAGCAGGGGGTTGCAGTCAGCCTCCCGTTCCCTGAAGAGTTGCCCAAGGGTGTTGCAGGATGGAAGCAGCCCTTCTCCAAGTAGGAATAGAGGTTGAGCTACCGTGTAATGCTACCACAAAGCGGGGTGCAAACCAAGCCTGCATCCCACTCTTGGCCATAACCTACTCAGACTCAAAAAACCTGTGGCTGTTCTGTACTTACCTATATATTTGGTCTGAATAAGGCAGTTCAGGCTCACAGCCTCTGACCTGTCCCTCCCCCTCAGCAGAAGCAAGGTAGCAATGCTAGAGCAGTTCCTTTACAGAGCTGTGGGCATGGGGTGGAACCCACCCTTGAAGTCCCATAATCTCCAGGCTGGAGAGCCAGGAGGCAGCACAAGAGAGCTAGGCATTCTTTAGTCCAAAAACCCCATTGCACGAGACAAACACAGAGCCGAAGTTCAGCAAAAAAGAAAAGAACATGATCTAAGACAACCTCATGATTGCCAGCAGCAGCAAAAAGTGAGGAGGCATCGTTTGTCATGCTCTAGAGCCTAGAAAACCTCATATGGGTTCATTTATCCTGGCAGTATCTCAGATGTCTAACAAGTCACCCCCTGAAAGGGCTAGAGCTATTTCACACCCATAAGCGTTCATCAGTAAGATCTGACATTAAAATTAAAACGCAGTAGTGTCAGTGTAAACAACATCTCAGAGGCAAAAAACAGATGGGGCAGTTTTTAGCTCAAGTGCCATATAAAAAGACATGGATAGCATAAATAGGAAGAGATTGACATGGCAAAACCATGTTAACTACATTCCTACTTTACCTGAGGAGGCATTTTGACAGGATTAGGTAAAACAATCCAGTTTTCATGAGTCACCTTCGCTGCAGATTACGGCAGTATGCTCCATCTTATCTCTCCATCTCTTCCAGGCATTAACATTTCTGTGTCAATCTCCACAGAGCCAGAAGGTGACAGCAAGGTAGATTTAGACATTTCATATATTTTCATAATACTGTTGCAGGGAAAGATTAATCCAATGATGTACGGTCACCAAAGTTTGACACTGTATAGTATGCATCAGTGGTTGTGAATTAGATGCATGATATTTCTGTTCAAGCAAAACCTTGAAAAGGCCTTAGGAATGATTTATTCCACTCAGCTGCCTACTTTCCACATTTTAGGTGCCAGAGCAATTTCTAAGATAGGAGAGGCTACGCATAGCTAGTAAATATTGATTTATAATGGTTAATTACAACCTGACCTGTAATACGTTTATAACTGCAGGTATATATACAGTGATAATAAAAAGCATTACAGCAGTATTGATGCACACCCTGCCACGACTGTTTGTGGTGGACAACTGCTTCGCATTCCATGCTGGGTAGGTCCCGTTTTGCCCATCACCAGCTCCCTGGCTGTCTCGTTACCTAACCAACTTGCTTGCTGAAGCCTTTGGCGCCCTCCCTCAGTACACTGCAAATCACTCCACTCCATACAGCAGACTGAAGGATTGCTCAGTGGAATAACACAGCAGTAGCACAATGCTGCTTCTCCTGTTCCTTCCTTCCAAACAACTCACTTCTTGAAAACATGTTTTCTGCACCTCTGATACAAAAAGAATTGAGAGGAAACTCCCAGTTTGAGAGGAAATTGTTTTCAGTATGTGTCTGTGCTTTATTGTATTGTATTGAAACGTTCAACAGTTTGTTTCAGTGGCCACTTAGAACCGAGTCAACATCCCCAGGCTGTGCCAAAGACAGGTATCAGTAATGCTGGACCACACAGGACAAAAACAAGTTTCATGCTGTTGGTGAGGCTTTAGGCAGAAGGCTGCGTCCAGTCTGGGACACTACACTTCAACATGCACGTCCACTGGAGAGCCCAGAAAGTAGCCAGCAGTTAATTCACTAACAACAACAACGAGCAGTTCAGAAAACTTGATCTGTAAGGAAGACTGAATATACTGCCATAGTTTACCACAAAAATTTAAGAAAATAACGTCTGGACCTTATGAAGTGTTTTTGTAAATGTGGCCAATTGAGGAGACAGCTATGAAACAGCCAGCTCAACTACAACATAAAAGTCAAAATATTTGTTAAAATGTCATGCCCCCTGCAAAGACTGCATCCTTAGCATGTTGTTCAAGACTAGGCACTTCATATTCTGGTGCAACTATATTTTCTGATGTGACAGCAAGTGTGAAGGAAATCTTATCTTGAAAGTAAGTCAAGAAATTCTTCCAGCCTCTCCATCTTGCAATTCACGATAACCATCTGTCACAGCACAGAGCTGTACACTGAGTGACTATTGTGTGCATTAATCAGAATGTATATTGTGAAGTGTTATGTTATACACAATAAAAACAGATTTCAAGTTTTCACTCAAAACTACCATGCTAAGATTCTCCTTTCCAGATATTGCATGCAGTGTGGCAGCTCCCAAAATTTGCTTAGATGAACCTGATTCTTAATACAGCAATGGAAGTGAAATCCTAATAATGTTAAACGCCGCATTTTTGATCCAAGGCCATTTTTAACATTTCCAAGTCTCTCTCCCACACAGTTTACAAAGAAGTTTGTTTGTAACTAAAACTCACCTTTTTTCCCCACAGATGTACCTATTTCTGACAAGATTAAAATACTTTCTGTCAACTGTTTGCAACTTACAAAAAAGTGAAATGAATGGATTAAAACAGTTTTCAGATATACTGACAAAACATCTCACAAGGTTTTTCACTTCCATTGATTCAGCATTTTCTGTCAAAAAGAAGCACTTTCTCCTCTGAAAACCGTAATTGTATTATGCCCAGTCAATCCAGTGGAGAAAATCTAGGGTGCACAGGAAAAAAAAAAATCTGCTTTTTACAACTCATTCTCACTTCTTTTATTCTTGCATTCACCTAAGGGTGCACCAGTGACTCCAAGCCGACAAGTCGATGTGTTCCTTTGTCCAGCAAAATTCCGGACCTTGCAGTAAATTACAGAATTGCTATAGCTCTCAGGACACTGAAAGTTATAGCCCACCACCTATAATTAGCCTGTGATTTGATATTCTTTGCTCAGATGGATCTACAAAGTTGAATTATAAGCTCCTTCAGATCAGGACTAAGAAGTACCATGAAAAGAAGTACAAAAAAAAAAAAGTGTTCTCCATTTATACACAGCACATCTTATGTTAGCCAAACTCAATGCTAATAACTTGCTTTCATAAAGCAATCACACAGCTCTAACAAAACTAAACACCCTGGAAAGTGTTAAGGTACATGTATCATTTTTCTCATCTTTAATTTTACATGGCTGCTAGCAGGGTTACAAATGCAGAGCTTAGAAGAAAAAAAAAAATCTCTCAGAAGTGATGTGTTACTCTAACTTTGTTTCTTTAACACATGAACTTTGTGTTTACTGGAAGAGTGCCTGCTATTATTTTGACCTCAGCATGCAACTTCAGTGCAGCACCAATCCAGACTCAAAGTAGCAGTGCTAGCACAGGATTTACACAAAGGAAATTTTCACGTACCTCATTCAGGAAACGGTGAATGTGTTTTTGCTAGTTCATCTTACCTCTCCATGTGCACTCATGCCAAGAAGTCTCATAAAACCTGCTGGGTTCAGGTACCCTCTGTCCTGCCAGCTGACTCCACTGCAACGAATGTACAACATGTCACTGCCCTGAAAAAAAAATAAGATATAGTAACTTCATAGAAGGCCAACAGCAGCTGCAAGCAATACAGAAGACAATTTTAAAATAAGTTTTCTTTGCCTGCATTACCCCACCCAAGAGTGAGTTTGCAGTTTTCAGTGAAAGTGTTTACAATATTAGAAGTTTTAATAAATTTGCACTTTATAACTTCTGCTAAGTGTTAAGGGGCTGCTTTGTGAAGACCTTCAAAAACTCACTCTCAGATGAAAAATATCCTTGATTTCCCCACCAGTATACTGGAATTAACTCATATTAAGAGACAGGAATTAATTAGCCTGAGAAGACTTTTTAAACCACAACAAAAGCCTGAGGAGAACATAAATCCCTAGCAAACAATTTATACCTCCAGCATAGTTATTAATCCCTATTTTGCCAATAAGGATAATATGTGCAGGGATGCAGTGAGAAGCCTATTCCGATTTGTATACTTCAATATTACACACGTATATTTATATACAGATAGCCACATAAATCAGATATTCAAAAAATAACACCATGCTCGAAGTATTTGGTATTGACAATGCAGTCTTATCTTCTTAAAATGGAGTTGCAAGAAGAATTCCTTGAGCTTCACTTCTGTGTTGCTATCAGCATTTGGCAAACTTTTTTAAAAACACGGATCTCTAGATTATTCTCAACCAGACAAACCTTTCTCTGACAACCACCATAATTATTTCCCCAGGACCTTTCTCCTCCATTATTACTCCATGCTGAATAGTCCCCTCAGCCATGAAGGGCCCCTGCAAGCCTAAGGTAAGTTCAGATGCTTCCCTAGGCTGTGTCAGGGAGCACAATGTACTCCTCGTGAGTACAAGCCGCATGTCATGCATATTCCTTATGACAGTTTCACAAGGTAGGAGTTAAACCTCTCTAGACTAACAAACATAGGTAGCTGGTTTCCCAGCTCAGCCATTATTAAGTAGTATAGACGGTTGTCAGGGGTTTTTCAGAAACCTGAAAGAGATCAAACCTTTGACCTAATTACATCTGTGAATCACTTCAAAATTACAATTTTTTTCTTGAAGGACAAACTGCAGTGTTTCAGGGATAAGGGACTAAAGAAGCCATTTCATTCAGCCTGTTGTTGCCTGTTGGTAGCTCAACCAGCTCTGCTGGGTGCCATGAAGGAACCCTCATCTGGAGCTCAATCTGGCTACTGCCGTTAAAGATAACAAAAAACGTTTCTATAAATACATCAACACAAAAAGGAGGACTAAGGAGAATCTCCATCCTTTACTGGATGCGGGGGGAAACTTAGTTACAAGAGATGAGGAAAAGGCGGAGGTGCTCAATGCCTTCTTTGCCTCAGTCTTTAGCGGCAATACCGGATGTTCTCTGGATACCCAGTACCCTGAGCTGGTGGAAGGGGATGGGGAGCAGGATGTGGCCCTCATTATCCATGAAGAACTGGTTGGTGACCTACTACGGCACTTAGATGTGCACAAGTCGATGGGGCCAGATGGGATCCACCCAAGGGTACTGAGGGAACTGGCAGAGGAGCTGGCCAAGCCGCTGTCCATCATTTATCAACAGTCCTGGCTATCGGGGGAGGTCCCAATCGACTGGCGGCTAGCAAACGTGACGCCCATCTACAAGAAGGGCCGGAGGGCAGACCCAGGAAACTACAGGCCTGTCAGTTTGACCTCAGTGCCAGGAAAGCTCATGGAGCAGATCCTCCTGAGAGTCATCATGCAGCACTTGAAGGGGAAGCAGGCGATCAGGCCCAGTCAGCATGGCTTTATGAAAGGCAGGTCATGCCTGACGAACCTGATCTCCTTCTATGACAGAGTGACGCGCTGGGTGGATGAGGGAAAGGCTGTGGATGTGGTCTACCTTGACTTCAGCAAGGCTTTTGACACCGTCTCCCACAGCATTCTCCTCAAGAAACTGGCTGCTCTTGGCTTGGACTGGCGCACGCTTCGTTGGGTTAGAAACTGGCTGGATAGCCGGGCCCAAAGAGTCGTGGTGAATGGAGCCAAGTCCAGTTGGAGGCCAGTCACTAGTGGCGTCCCCCAGGGCTCGGTGCTGGGGCCGGTCCTCTTTAATATCTTCATCGATGATCTGGACGAGGGCATCGAGTGCACCCTCAGTAAGTTCGCAGATGACACCAAGTTAGGTGCGTGTGTCGATCTGCTTGAGGGTAGGAAAGCTCTGCAGGAGGATCTGGATAGGCTGGACCGATGGGCTGAGGTCAACTGCATGAAGTTTAACAAGGCCAAGTGCCGGGTCCTGCACCTGGGGCACAATAACCCCAAGCAGAGCTACAGGCTGGGAGAGGAATGGTTGGAAAGCTGCCAGGCAGAGAAGGACCTGGGAGTGATGGTGGACAGTCGGCTGAATATGAGCCAGCAGTGTGCTCAGGTGGCCAAGAAGGCCAACGGCATCCTGGCTTGTATTAGGAACAGCGTGACCAGCAGGGCTAGGGAGGTGATCGTCCCCCTGTACTCAGCTCTGGTGAGGCCGCACCTCGAGTACTGTGTTCAGTTTTGGGCCCCTCGCTACAAGAAGGACATCGAGGTGCTTGAGCGGGTGCAGAGAAGGGCGACGAAGCTGGTGAGGGGCCTGGAGAACAAGTCCTACGAGGAGCGGCTGAGGGAGCTGGGCTTGTTCAGCCTGGAGAAGAGGAGGCTCAGGGGTGACCTTATTGCTCTTTACAGATACCTTAAAGGAGGCTGTAGAGAGGTGGGGGTTGGCCTGTTCTCCCACGTGCCTGGTGACAGGACGAGGGGGAATGGGCTTAAGTTGAGCCAGGGGAGTTTTAGGTTAGATGTTAGGAAGAACTTCTTTACAGAAAGGGTTGTGAGGCATTGGAACAGGCTGCCCAGGGAAGTGGTGGAGTCACCATCCCTGGAAGTCTTCAAAAGATGCTTAGATGTACAGCTTAGGGATATGGTTTAGTGGAGGGCTGTTAGCGTTAGGTTGGAGGTTGGACTCGATGACCTTGAGGTCTCTTCCAACCTAGAAAATTCTGTGAAATTCTGTGATTCATGGCTTGCTGTGCACCACTGGAGGGCAGGGGCAGCAGCCGAACCACGCTCCTACCCATCAGGAATCCCAGCTGACACAAAGCACGGCAGCTTTACAAATGCACACACTGCTCTATTTATTAAGGCTTACAGAAAGTATTTGCATGACTCTGTATCAGAGGGAAAGCACACTAATAACTCATAGCACTTCTGTAGGAAGTTATACCACAATAAACGTCCTACTTCTCACTCCATCACCACTTCCCTGTCCTTTCTTCCTCCCCACACTGGAGAAGCACTGGCTGCAAGCCAGCCGTTGAGGCTTTTCCTATGTCATGTGTGGGTAATGGCAAACTGTGGCAGACTACACAAGCACGACAAAGCAGCGTCTGAAAACATTGTGATTGGATGTAGTGATTAAACTGGGTTTTCTTTGACTATCACGGAAGTTGAAAGCCCAGATGCTCAGGAGTGCACTTGAATATCCAGCAGCCTTTTGCTCAGTACCATAGCCTCTTCAATCTCTTCCCAGTGTTACAACAGCTGTCGAGCTTCCAGTACTTGAGTTTTCAGGTTTGCCTCTTGATTTCTTTTTAAGCAGAAGATAGCAAATCTCCATTATTTAGAAAATGGAGAAGAGACACACCAGAAAATTAAAGAGCATAAAATTTAACATTTGTTGCACAACAGATCTTAGAAACTGTCTTGAGATGTGTTGGGAGAACACCTGGAGATGCACAGTTGATTAACACAGAAACTCCAGCAATTCTGTTGAACAAGCTACTTTTTTAATGCATTTCCCCCAAAGCATTTAGACTTTCAACAAGCAGCGTAACTGTTCTCAGAGATGCTTTGTTTCCGCCTAATTTTTAATCTGTTTCCATCACTAACACACAGGAAGAACATGCAGTAAGATGGTAGGGGTCTGTCTTGCATATGTGACCATCTCCCCACAGGTCCTTCAGGAAACTGGAGCCAAGGGGTGAGAGAGCACCCGGCCATTACAGACCCGTGGCTATTCAGCATTCAGGCCACCAGCAGCTCTTTCAGAGCAACAAGGTGTTTCCACAAGAGACTGGTTACTGAGCTCTGCCTGTAAATGTAGCAGTCCGCACTGCCTGCTCAGAAGCCTTTGTAGAGGATCAGTCCAGAGTCACAAATGATGGTATTTTGCAGAAAGATGACATGCTACAGGGAGAACATTAGAACACACAAGACCCATGCAAAACAACTCACGCACACTCTCTCCCCCAACAGAAACCCAAAAAGCTTGCTGCGCTGTGAGCAACAGGAGCAGTACAAAGCAAGCAGTTCTGTAGGCAGCTTAAAAGTGCTATTTTGCCTGTTTGAGCAGCCTGACTGGCATGTGAGTATCTGTCAAGCACTCACAACTTTTATCTGAAACATGCTGAATGAATACACAGCCCCAGAGGTCAGTGCCACTTCCTGATAAGCAAATCAAGCCAGGAGGATGGTTGGTCTGAAGCAGAGGCTGCACTGAGTAGGCACAGCTTCTGAAGGAAAGCATCAGCAACATAAGCAGCAGTACTGAGGCTCAAACGAATTTATAGAGCATTTAACAGATGGCAAGTGGTTTCCCTCTGTCAGGCACATCCTTTAGCATGTGTGGGAAGCACGGGGGCTTGTAGCAAGGGAGAAACTGGTGTCTGGCAGGCTCTGCTATAGACAGGATTGTGCCTGTCTGATGCAGACTTCCAGCATTCAATTAAGTATTTCAGGTCAACGCCAACTCAAAGGAAATATTCAGCATTTGCAACACATTAAGTGAGCTTCTCAGGGCCCTACCAAGTTCCTAAGGCAATTGCCAGACAAGCAAAGTTCACTGCCACTGGTTTTAATGGAGAAAAAGCTAATCAAATGCCCCCTCTATAAGGGTAAGCATCTTCAGGTGAAACTTCAGTGTTGAGCTACACCCAGAAAGACCTACAGATCTTCAGGAATCTGATCTGAAGCACATCACAAGGCTGGCTAGCTCTCAAGTTAGTGTTTTTTATAGTTGAAAGAAAAAGCAACTTGAACCATGGCAACAGCAAAGCCTGGAAATTTATCTGAAGTAAGGGCATCTATCCACTGCCACCTCCTGCAGGTAGCTGCCCATCAAGGCTCAGCTCTCACGAGGCTCCAGTTAGACATGGTGGGGACAGAGGGGAAGACAAGGACACCCCGGGTCACTGTGGGCACCCCTGTGGTGGGAAGACGTTCTGAAACGCAGAGTCAAAACTGCCTGGGGCATCTAGAGACTGATTCAGCAGTCAGACTCGTTTGCCGCATGGGAAAGCAAGTTACCACCACTATTTTAGAGCTACTTCATGCTTTCAGGGCCACAACAGCGACAAGTTGATCATTATGCCCCTGGTTTAATCCCAATGAGGTTCCATAGCACTACAAATAGGCAAATAGCACTACTCAGGAGCCAGAGCTCACTGAAGTGCAACGCTCAGCAAGCCAGCTTCCCCCCAACCCACACACTACACCAGATGATGAACAGGGCAGAGCAGGCAGGCTGTTCTCCAAAGTGTCAGTGACTACAAAGGCTATGGCATAGTATCTCCTTGATGTGCTGCCATTAACGATCTCAAAATATTCCTGAACTCTACAGGACAGTTTTGAAATGAAAGCACTGGGATGCACTAGCTAAAGCCTTTTAACCCTGTTCCACTCAGAAAGCTTTCTGCACGATTACAGAGCAACCTTTTATCTGATGCCATCGTTTCCCTGAATCTCCGGCTTCAGCAGCATTGCCAGGTTACAGAGCTTCCAGCCTGCCCTGCCTCCCTCTGCTATTCTCTTCCTCCCCAGCTCACCCCCTCTGCTCCCCCATACACCATCCCAGCTGCCTTATCCCCTGTTTACACCACAAGTGTCCAACTATCACACAATCAGAGGCTGCACCATGAATCTGACAACTGAAGCGATACGGGCTAGTGGCACACGTAGGGAAGGGAAAAAGAAGAGGTTTTAGAGGGCGGACCAGTCCCCTCGGCTGGCCCCAGGCTGTGAGGACAGAGCAGGAGCCCTGTGCCAGCACAGCACAGTTACTGCATGCTAAGGGCTGTTCACAGGTGCCTGGAAACATCTGTGCTTCAAGGAACGTGCAATGCCCTCACAGGCCTTGTTTAAGATTTCTTGACATGGATTAAGATCTCCTGCAGCAGCTGGGCTTGGCAGGCAGGGAAATGACCACAGAGCACCCGGTACAGAGGGTCAGGAGCTGCCTCCGCATCCCCTGCACAGCGCCTGGGCTTCCTCCTCTCGGCTGCAGTCAGCGAAGGTCCTTGGCACTGCCATCCTAAAGATTCATCTCCTGTCCATTGCCCAGCTTTAAACAAACAAAGAGCTATCTCGACTGCTAAATTAAGCATTTTATCATCAAACTGCCACAGGGTTTATGTATGAACTTTAAAGCAAGGGTTGAAGTATAAATAGAGCTGGTATGTTAAATAGCTTGTGAATGATTTATAGAAAGAGCTAGATTTGAGTAGAAGCCTCGTGGTGCAGAAGTAACAAGCACACATTTCCTCTACTCTGCCTATAAATAAAAAAAGGTCATCAGCTCTCTGGGGAGAAAAGACAGTATTTCTCACTGAAGATATCCTTCTCCTAATAAGACACCAGTAGTATTGCATTTAAGGAGTGCTCTGCACACGAGAGCAATAGATGCATCTGTTTAGCTCCTGGTGTAATTAACAGATTACCAGACGGCCATAAAAAACAGTGAAATGAAACACCAAGACAAGCAGGAGCTGAAACATGATTTCCACTTCAGCTGCTAAAGTCCTCCCCAGCCCTTTGCTCCGACAGAGACAGCAATACCGGGCAGTAATGCGTTACACCAAGAGGGAGCAGAGGGCCCATAATGAGCTTGAGCTGTTAGGCACAAGGGATAAAATCTCCCCATGCTGGGACAATAAACCTAAGTGTTCTCATTGCTCAAAGTGACATACTGAGGATATTCTAAGAGCCTTCATGGATACATTCTAAAACCCCACTTAAAAAAAAAAAAAAAAAATCAATAGAACCAATGATTTATATAAACCAAAAAATTGAAAACAGAAAATAAGTTAGCACACATGCTAGTTGAACAACTTCCAGAGACAAAGATCAGCCTAGATATTTTACAAGTCCCACACAGCTGCTAGAGACCAACCACCAAACTCAGAAAAAAGCTGAGCTTTAAACAAAGGCTCTGCCACTGCCTGGGCCTGTGCCAGTCCACTGCAGTGAGACTTAGCCCCAGCTTCTCAAAGGACAGATGCTCAAGCAGCTCAAACAGATTGGAGTTCCAGTTTCTGTGGTCTTTTTTTCCCTCAACAACCCCCACCCTAACATCTTTGAGCAATTCCTTCACCTCCGGATGGTGAACTCTTGCGTCCATCACCCGAGTCACCCAAGAATTAAAGCATCTGTGGCTCTTCAAAATCACGATATTGATTCCCAGTTAATGAGTGATGGAGGCTGGTGGCTCTTCCTTTCAGCCAAGACAATGAATATCAACACAGTTTAGAGCAAGATTTCAGAACCTTATCATTTGCTGCCAGATCAACTCTGCCCAGACAACAGTAGCAAAGGAGGCCATCTATGCCTGCAAGAAGCACCAATGCCCATTTGTCCACACACAGTAACGCTGCTTTCCGCTCAGGAGCTGCTCTATGCCCACACTCTGTGAGCCAAGAGCCTCAACCCCAAGGCTGCCATGAATGCCTGTTGTCCTATGAGAATCAAGCTGTCTCTCCCGGTCTCTAAGTGAGGGCAAACTTATAGCTGGATCCCCAGCTACCTGTAAGGGAGTTCTATAAAGTCAATTTAATGCTTAGCTCTTTACACAAAGCCAGTCTGGAAGACTAAACTCCTTTAAGCAATATTACACGCCTACTCACATCATACCTACAAGAGAGGTTAGTCCCATTTTAAAAATGGGAAGTGGAGAAAAATTGTTCAAACAACTTACTGACACCCAGCATGTTCAAGCAACTTGCTTAAGCAAGTGTCAGTTCGAGGACAGACCTACCTCCCCAGGCCAAGCTACAGCTCTGTAACGTAGGGATCAGCACCCAGGGGTTTGTTCGTTCTCAGTTCTTAAATAACTCACCGATTGTCCTGTTTGCTGCTTATGGTGAATGCTCCCTGACACCACCCAGACACACAGTGCCTTTAGAAGCACATAGGAAGTTCTAATGAATGCCTAATGAAGTTCACCCTCTGTCTATCCCTCTGCAGACCTATTAGCATTCATTATCGCACCATGAGGTTTTTACATTATGAATGAGATATTAAAAGGAATTTGAGGGAAAAGGCAAGGGCAGCTTTTCAGAGATGGTGACCACGGAGGGTCTCACTCAGGTCAGAGAGACTTGTTGGTATTCTGCTCCCCAGAAGCCAATGAGATTATCAAAGCTGTCTCAGGCATTTGTACAGAACAATTTCCATTGAAACCAGTATCCTCTGACAGCTAATCCCAGAAGCTAACTCCAGCAGCTGCATAGAGTTTTAACAATTCACAGTTGTTAGAAAAGATATCCCAAAGACTGTGCCACTGCACACAGCCCATCTTGGGCAAGAACCTGCTGTCCTGCTAGGCTGAGCAAGTAAAAAAAATACGCCAGGGTCCTCACCACTTGCTCCTGGCAGTATCTGGGTAATTTTGGGGGAGCTTTGGGGTAATATTTGGGAAGCTTTTCTTCAGCACCAACTTAATTACTAACAATGAACGCACGGTCTCATTTCCCTGAACACAGCAGGATCCAACTGCAGGAGGCCGTTCCTTTGTTCCATTTCTCAGCTCGACTTCCCTGCCATCACTACTCACACCTTTTGTCTTCTTATACATCCTCAAGGTCTCTCCCAATCTTCTGGCTGTCTCCTGATACCAACTCCATCTGCAATTGCCCATAGCAAAGACACTTGCCAGCAACTACAACTACTCTCCAGCAAGCTTGTATATGACCAACCATTTTCACTCTGCTGATAAATGGCAGGAGAACAAACTGCCCCTGCTGAGCACACACAAGTGCACATGGTTGTGTCTATGCTGCACCATGAGTGGCTTCACCATTCCTATCCCCTGTTGCTTTGCCTGGCTTCAGGACAGGATGAAGGACCTGAGGAGTGCCAAGTCCCTGAAACTGGAAGAAGACTCAGGGGCACAAACAGCAAAGAGCCACAACACAAGGCCATACACGATGGAGGGCTCAGAACAGCAGGCTGAACCATTCAGAAAGCAGGCAGCATTTGTGTGACCAACTACTCCAAGTGCTAGCTTGGCAAGAGAATTGGAAACCATAGCAAACAAACCCAGTTATTACACCCCCCTCTCTCAACCTTTGCCCACCCACTCACTTTTTTAAAAAAAAAAAAAAAAAACTCCTACGACTGTAAATACACACTCACACCTTCCCTACAAATCAAAAATACTCAGGGAAGTTCAGCTGCAGATACGTGAACAGCATTAAGCTTCTAAATGAGACTGCACTGGAACGGACGCTTACAAAGCTGCAGTTGGCACTGGAAACAAAGGTGCCCATCTTAGGATGCTTCACATTCCAGCCCCAAACACTCTGTTGCCTCATGCATATTCCCTCCCACTTTTTTGCCTTCCCACCAAACCTCTGAGCCAAACACCTGCAACCTCTGTGGAGTCACTACCAGACCTCCATACTGTGGGATGAAATGCAGACGGGAGAAGCTAAGTTGATTTAAGAGGAAAGGGAAGGAGACCATTCAGGCTCTCCTAGATCACCTTTGCCTGCAACACCCCGAAGTCTCAGCCAGGCTGTAGAGCTGCTGCAGCAACTTCCATCAGACCTAGCAGCCTCAGGGACTGTACGCAGAGAAACAGGTGGGGTGAGGGGGAAGAACGGGAGTCAGCATAAGGTATGGGTTTAGACACTGTATGGGCATGGCATGCAACTTGCAACAGAAAGGGCATTAAACCCTACCCACAGCACTATGAATACTTGGCAATATGGAGTGCTTCGTTATTAGCATGAGATTACACAGGGCACAACTCTTAATCAACATTAAGGACAAGGGCCACATCATAATTTGATCCTCAATTATGCACACTGGAGTCACTTAACACCAATGTGCCTTGGTCATGAAAAGACAGGCAAAACAGACTAATTATTTGGTGTTCATTCAATAAGTAAATCCAAATCCAGATGAGTCAGAAGTTTCAGAGAGCTTTCCATGAGAGCCACTTCACCATCAGCCTCCTCGTGGCTGAATCACTCTGCCAGTCCCCTTGCAACAGCGGTCCCACTAGTATTAAACAGGATTTGGAATCTCTCTGCAGAAGGGGAGTAATGTGTGTTCGTACCCTGTGATATTTCATTTGTCATAAAAATCAATAGAAATTTTCAGAAAGGGCATTTTTGTGCTCTGAATGTGCTAATGTGACATTCACTGGGCCAAATTCATCCCTGCAGCAACAACTGCCTTCCTAGAGCTCCCGCTGTGCCTGACTCAACGAGAGCCCAGTCTGAATAATCTCTTCCCACTGCCTGCAACAGGGGAAATTCCACCTGTGCTGCTGCGCAGGAGACAGCACAGAAATTATGCCAGCTCCAGTTCCAACTTGCATCTCCATTTCAGTCTGTCATTCTCAGGCTCTTCCACGACACAGACACTTTGCCTCCTGTGATTCACTCCCCACCACGCTCTCCTTGTAGGCTAGCACTGCATCCCTTATTTCCTAGTGGGAGTTTGTTTCACACACTTGGAGTGATCGGCAAGGCTGTTACGGCTACAGCCCCCTTCAATTTGCACACTGGAACTCCCATCCCAGCCAAAACCTTGGACACCCACACTTCTCATCACAGCACATTGGGGTTTGCAGGCATCCCCACCCACTGACAGCTCCTAGGAACACGACGAGGACCTTTCATTTGGTGGATACAGGCAATTAAGAGAATGAGTTCATCACAAACTTGATTGCCCCAGATCCTCAGAAGCAGACAGCTGGCTTCCCACAGAGCTGATGGTGGTACTCCACCCTACAGAGGGTCAGCAGGGTATGTCTTCTGCTACAAGAGGAGCTTTGACCACTGCCTCCTTCCCCTGGGAAGGGAGAGGTGGGTTGGATGAAGGCAGGTTAGAGAGCTTCGACCTTCTGTCAGCTGGCTTTAGACAGAGAAAGAGCTTCAGTACAGAAGTCACGCAGACTATCAGGAGGAACAGTAACCACATGATGTCCAAGACAGAGCCAAACAGCTTCCAAAGGCCCAACAGACACAGCTCAGCAGTCAGGAGCTAGCAAATGCCAGCAGGGCAGTACCAAGGATCGTTCACTGCAAATAGATGTTAAAGTCACAGACTGCACCTGAGCCAAAAACTAAAAACTCCCTGTGAGCAGCCCCCTTCCCTGGGGGCTCTGTCGGGTCCCGTTGCAGCTCCCCACACCACACCTCATTGCGGGCTGCTCACCAGGAGCCGGGGCTGTTCAGGCACCCAACTGTGCCCAGGCTCCCCCTGCTCCAGGCTTCCCTCTGCCCAGCCAACAGCTGGAGCCCCTGGGGCCCAGCAGCCTGAAGAGGACACCCAGCTAGTCCACAGCCATCCCTGGGCAGTTGTGTGCCAGCACTGCCAGGTCTGCGAACAGGCTGGCAGCACCTCAAGAAATCCCTTTCACCTCCACTGCCACCTAGTGCAGCCTCAGAAAATCAAAATCCACAGACCCCTAAAGCAGCATTAACTGTGAGTTACCCAGCGCCGTCTTCTGTCTCCAAGTGAACCTAGCTTTTTTGTAGCACTCTCCTTGTACACGCTGCAGTCCTTAAGCACTGCTTTAGAGGATAATAAATTAAAGTACAGATGGACCTGAGCCAGAGCTAAGGTCAGAGAGCACCAAAACTGCAAAAGCTTCCGCTGGGTCTCCACAGACCAGGCCCTTTCCTCAGACAGCCACACCAGTGCTGGACCAGCAAAGGCGCCAGTTCCTGCCAGCAAAACACAGCCAGCCCAAGGGGAGAGGGCAAGGGAGAGAAAGCACTCATATTACTGCCAGCATAGAAAGTCACTGCTTCAGACAGGTGCACTGAATAAGCCATCCGAGCATCACTGCTTATGAGTTGATGGATGTTTAACATCCCCCCAAAAAGGGAAAACCCTGCACATAGCAGGCACCGACCAAGAAACAAGAGCTCCAGAACAGCTTGCACCATCCTCCCAGAAGGCAGGACACTGACACCATCCCAGTGCTTCTGCGTTGACCAGGGATTACTGAGAGCATACGAGGGGGCTGATTTCATCGCACTACATTATTGTTAAAGAAAAGCAAAGGGCTTTGTCTTATTGGTGAGAGGCTTTTAGAGATTGGATTTATAATTCATCTAAACAAAGCATCTGCTCGATCAGACTTAAATTCTGGACAGGTTAATACCAGCCTGTCACACTTGCCATGAGCAGCATCCTTATCTTGTCCATGTAGCTCAAGTATTGTATAGAAAAAATTGAAAGGAAAAACCCTAAGAGATGGAAGGAAATTAAAGTGGAATAGAATTAAAACACATTCACAATCAGGAAAGCAAATAAAAGAGTGTCACAGTACTCAACAGCAAAGCTGAGAAAGCAAATTGATTTTTTGGTTCACAGACAGAACAAAAGAAGAATTGTTTTCACTCAAAGCAGCTTAGTGTTACTTGACCCTTCTTTAAATAAAGATAGAGCATTTTTAAATTAAGACTACCTGCAAATTAAGAGCAAATATTATGCTTCTAACATCCATTTTTTCCCTCCTAATCCCCAACAAAAAATACGTTTGCAAGCAGTTTCAGCAGACAAATTTTTTTTTTTTTTTTTTGCAAATAAGAGTGGAGCAAACATCTTTCATTCAGTCAGTCTCCACAGACCTAATCTCTGTGCACATTCATAGATGTCTGCTTATCTGTTACAGTTTCCTCATGTTGGCATCTCAGCTAACACCACCTGAAAGCTCCTCATTTGTTCAGCCCTGATACGAACTCCTTCCTGATACCGGGAAGTAGAGATCGCTGTTGGACAAGCAGTGTTACAAAGCTGAGAGATCAAGGAGTTCAGCAGTATTTACTCTCCTGCACATAAAAATATACGACCTGTAGAAGAAAAACAGGAAGATTGTATCGCGGCTCTCCATCCCAGACTGCCTCCCCAAATACCCCTAAAACATACTAGCTGAGGAAACCAGGTAAAGCTTATGCAGCTTGCAGCCGAAGACAGATGAGCAATTTGCAGCTCCAGTCTCCACGATAAGCATCTGACAGATTTTACAGTGTCAACACATACATACTAAGGACAAAGAACATCCATGCTTTTCAGGGCTCCAGAAGACACATAAGACTTAGAAAAGCATTTTTAAGTAAATATAATTATTTGCCATAATTTAATGCAAAAAGTTTTTGTCAGCTGGAAAAAGCCAATTTAGTAATAAAATCCAGATGTCAAATGTACGCTGTTAGTCTAAGTTTAAAACATGACATTCTTAAATGACTAACATCAAGCAAACATTATTGAATTTGAACATGAGCTTAAAGTTTCTTTGATAACTTTCTAAGTGTACTGCAGAACAGCTATTTCACAGAGAAACCGTTCTGCATCCTTCCAGAACTGCTACAAATAAAACATTCCAAACAAAATCTCTACTCCAGTGATTCTCTTTTCTATCACAATTTGCCTGCAGTGTTATTAAAAAAAAAATCTATTGCACAACAAAATGTAAGCAGAGCTCGTGCGTTCAATCAGCACTCCCACCTCACAGGAACAAATTCTATTTTCAATAATGTTAATTACTTTTCTTAACAGTCCTCCTCTTCTCCATTCACAGCTCCCATTTTAAGTCATCTCACAAACTTCTGCTAGGGTAACCCATGACTGTTTGAGACAGATTAATGCAATAAAACTATTTCAAATTGATTGGTTTATTATTTACTGAAAGATCAGATTGCTTCTTAAATAGCATGCATTTATTGAGTGCCGGCAGCAATCTAATTATTTCTTATGTTTCCAGTTAAACCTGTTAACAGCCCATGTCCAGGGACTCTCATTTCTCAGTGAGACACGCGGACCTGCTGGTGGGGGTGATGTGCATTGCATCTGACATCACACCTGGTACAGCAAGAGCATCTCCATGCTGTAACTGATTCCTAGCAATGAGAAAAAACCTAGCCCCACTTCAACAAACCAAAGCATTGCTGCTGATTTCAGTGCAGCTTCATTTTCACATATTGTCTAGGATGAAGGCAACCTTGATTCTGAGCTTCCAGAAGCTGTTTTCAGAGCTGCACCCCTGCTCACTGCACACTGTCCTGCAAGTGTCGTAACAGACAGATGGGAATGTCAAATAATTGATCTTTTCTCTTTAAAGCCCCCAGTAAGGTTTGGACACAGAACCCTAAGCACCATTTTCAAGGCGAGAAAGACTGGGATCTACAGGCACTAAAGGCAAAAAGGGTTACTACTATCTCGTATTTTACAGGTGTAAAATAAATTATGAGATTTATCATAATTTGTAGATCTGAGGACTGAGCTACTCTTGTCTATTATTTAATTGGAAGAGCATCATTTCTGTATCAAGTGTGTACACAACCAACTCTGACATCACCACCATACTTACCAGCATTTTTCAGGAAAATTAGATTACCATCTACAAAAAGAGCTAGCTGCGTATTTTGTTGTGTGAACCATCCAGTTTAGTTTTTTTTTTCCCCTGCTGCAAGCAGCTAGATAACTAAGGAGAATTACAAACCGCCAGTGAAGCTTTCTTCACATAACCCAATGTCCAGTGACAAAACACATTTTGCTTTGTTTAATTTTATACCATCCCATCAACAGCTGCCAATATCTGGTCACCAGCAACCAGAGACAAGGTGTGGAGGGATCTGTTGCACTGCTGATCTTGCACCTCTTGTACTTGCACCTCTTGCTTTTCTCTTTGGTAGATTATGCAAGTGTCCTACTACACCAGTCAATATAATTTCCAGCAATATATATCTAGCAAAAATAAGAACAGCAAAAAGGCTGCAGCATTTAATGAGAAAAATGTTAGGCATTGATGCACATTTCTGACTAATTCAGTACATTTCACAAGTGTAGTACTCTTATTTCCATATGCATTTTTTCATCATATGTTCAAGCATGATTATGCAGCCTGCTTAATATTTCTGGATTAAGTAAAATGAGCCTCTTGTGAATAGAGTTGTTTATCATTCTAAGTATTTTATGTTGTTAAACTAATTCTATTTAATTTACTATCCACTGCCTTACACCTTTAATATATTTCAGTGATATCCCTTCAGGGTTTTATTTTACCCTAAAGTCAACTTCAGCGAAACAGTATGTAAACTCCCTTTCAATTCACCTTTGATTTTACCATTACTAATTCTTCACAGCTCTTCAGATACAGTGCATCCCTAATAGTATTCTGTAGCATGGAGACACTTGCACTTTTTTTTAAATCAGCTATTCCATTTGAGTTAAAAGCAAGTTGTCAGAAGAGCTCACAGCAGCACACTGGGATTCCCATGAAGCCTGCTGCCCAGCCTCCTTCCACTGCAATAGCCCTGGCCACAGGCCACACCTCAGCACCTACACATTCAGCAGAGCCAGCCTGCTTGGTAACAGATATGCGATGGCTTCCTAATGGTCCAGAAGCCCTCTCATAGTCTGCATATTAAGTTGCATTGTTAATGGTTTCTTCCCCAACCTTGTCACTGTCACTTATCTACCACTTCATCTTACAGCCCAAAAAATATATGATCTAGGCACACGTGAAGTGCTCCCTCCTGCCTCCTTGATCAAGCAACCACAATCACCACAGACAAATCTTAATATTTGCCATCTTAGCTTTCCAATAAGCATTAGACTTGTGATAAAGCCTCATGATTTAACGTTCCCTTCCTGTTTGAACCATCAGGCTACAAATGGCACTGTCTGAAGCTCCCTGCAGTACTGTTGGTCTTTGTGTGGCCTGAGGGCAATCAGCTTCTCGTTTGGTGACACATCAGCCCTCAGCAGGTCTCATGGCAGAACACACTTACCATGCTGCTCACATCCATCACAGCAGTACAAGCGATGCTCCGCGTGCTCCACCCTGGAGTCAGCTAACTACGTCACACAGCAACAGGAGCTCAGGCTGCACCAACCCTGGAAAGCTGTGGGAAGGTTGCAGTTCGCAATAGAGATACTGCTCAGAAAAGGGAGAGAAATGAACCCGAGGAGTCACACCACCACGAGACAAGACAATTTGCTCCAGCCTCACTGCCTTTATCACATAACTGGCATATTTAAATGTTCAATGCAATGCTTGGTTTTCACTATAACTGTAACAGCCAAGACCTGCACATCAGCCAATTACTCCAATTCAAGGCTTTGCTAGAAGCCCCCACAGACCAGAATTCAATTCTTTTAATTTTTGTCACATACTTCACAATATTTAAGGCAATAAATATATGTCAACAAAAGGGTGCCTAGGGAAATCACACAATATTAGCGGAGCAAACTTTTTAATGTAGAGCAAGAAAAACATCAAGTTTAATTACTAGTTTTACAATAACTGTATGATACAGTAATTGGGATAGATTTGAAGTGCCTTCAGCAAACTCCATTTAAAGAAAAAAATCAAGATAGTTAATAGTGATATTCATTATATTCAGCCATTAGCAAATATTCTCAACTAACACAGTAACTGGAAAAACAATTCCTAAAAGAAACACTTCCATTTCTCCAGTAATTACTGGAAATGAAAACATATTTAGTAATATGAAAATTAATTATTTGTCTGTACTGACAGACTCACAGCTATGAATGCTTTCTAATTAATGAAACCTTGCTTCAAGAACCAAACTTATTTTCTTTTTCTCCACTTCTATTCACTCATTAGATTAACAAAATGCTATTCCAGATTTAAAGCATTACTCTACTACTGTGCAACTCAGCTACAGTCACTTGTAAGGCTGCATACCTTCAAAGGCATCATTTTTAACTTATAACCATGTCAAAGTTTGAATAAGAGTATCTGATTTTGAGCCTTGTGGTTTACTTTCATTGCACATCCTACCCAACAGCACACTACCAAAGTCACTTAGAGAAGACCTCTGAGGACTAAAATACTCTTATCAGGCAAACTGCAATACAAAGCCACTAGAAAAATCACTAAGAATAGCTGATTTAACATGACACAACACAACGCATGCACAAAACGTGAGCATGTGTAAAACGTTGGTGCTCCACCAGCTTTAGTTCACATCAGTCCAGATTCCAGCTCCACACCAGCAAGCCTTTGTCTGCTGACTTAATCCTGCTTGTGCATTAACAAAAAAAAAAAACACAAGTATGACATAAAGTTGCCAGTAGACTAGAGTGCTTTCTATGCTGCTTTAGCCCTTACTGCTATCTACATTCAGAAAACAAACCAAGCACACTGCAAAGTTAATTCCCCCAAGCCCTTTTGATTTGGAATTGTTTTTTAAACCAGCATGTCTTGTCTGTGTATTAGACTCCAAGATAAACTAGCTACAGCATCTTGTGATAACATCACATACAGCAAACACTGTCATCATGAGCTTGATGATTTCTTTATCTCTAATATGATTTGTATATTTTGTCCTTGCAAGCGTAAATTACCTTCTTTGCTCCTTTTTTTCCTTCCCTTTTGCAACTCTTATCACTGCAAGGTCATCACACTATTATCAGCCACCATTCAGAGAACGCCAGTTGGCTGATAAAGTGCTCGGTGAAGCCTTCCATCCACCCGTCTGAGGATTGTGAGGCAGCTGGGAGAGGAATTGAGTCATTTGGAAACATAATTCAATGTCAAACTGGCTCACATGCCACAGTAACTCAGACCTGTAGCTCAGATACATACTGTGCCATAACTACAGCCTTAAACATAACCATTGTTTTCATCAGGTAGCTAAAACTCATTCATTACATCAAGCAAATTTTAATCGAGCATGTCACTGGAACATCAAATCTGGCTAAAAACAACTTGAAGCAAAGGTATTTCAGCTGGTGTTTTTAAAGCCTCCAGGAAGTCAGATGCACACCTTCAAATGGGACTTCTGTTTTATTTAGAAAATGTTGGCCTCTCTCCCCAGCTCCAAACACATGCCTGCAGGCACAGAAGGACCCCTGGTGATGGTCTCCATGCTGTCATCCCTTAACAGCTGCTCCTTCCAAACACAGTACTTGAAGGCTTAGCTTGAGGTTGGAAGCCCAGAGCTCAGCCTCCATTGTTTCTTTTACAACACGGATAAACTAAACCCCAAGAATCAACTCGCAAGTGTTAAATGTGCTAGAAAAACACGTACCCAAATAATTATAATACATCACTAATGCGGATTAAACACATTAATAAAGTTACATGCAGAGAGTTCAGTCAATTGCTGGTATCTTTCCAGCTAATTAATACTTGGCACTGCATAAATACTCAAGACTGTATTTTACTCCATTATATTCATATAAGACAGCTTCCAGAACCTTTTTAGGTAGCTACTAATGAGAACTAATACTTGCCTGAGCAGAGCTCTGGACTAAGTTGAAATGCAAGGTTTAGCTGCAGAATTTATTTTACCTACAAATCCTAAAGAAAATGACTTTCACTTCAGGATTGCGATTCAGACCCATACCTCATGTGGATGGGCTAACTTCTCCAGATACAGCAGCTTTGCCATATGCCTCAATCCTGATCTGTTTGCAGGACAATATCCTGCACTTGGGAGTAGCCCCAGAAACCTATGAGTTCTGTATGTTGTACATACCTTGTTTGTAGCTGTGATGCTAACTACTATACATAAGTCGTTCTTTTGTGCACCTCTTCCTCACAGCAGAAGGGACGACTTCAGCCATTTTTCTTCAAGATCAGAATATGAACGTGTGTTATCTGCAGACCAAACACTGCAGTGAGTTGGTCTGGCATCTTCCTCTCTCAGAGACTGCCACAGTAAGCCTTTGTTTTGGCACCCATTCCTTCCAGAAGCAACAACTGGGGCCTATTTAGCTTTGGTCTGGCTGTGTGGAAGCATTCATTTGGACAGTCAATAATGCCAGTCTCCAAAATGCCTGAAAAACAATGCAGCAGAGAAGCTAAAAGCCCTTTTACCTGTACTAAAAAAACATCTTCACAGTGGAGAAGTTCAGGTATTCATTTACATAGCAAGTATGCACCCTGCAGTAGATACATTTAAGGTGGTTGCAGAATTATCTGACCTGTCAGATGGGAATAACTGTCTGCTGACCCTAAACCTTTACAGCTCCAGAGCTCTGCGTCATGCAGAGACATTACCAGCTTCTATACCCAGGAATCAACAAGTTCCCATCTATTACATTATATTCATGCATTACACAGAAGAGGGGTGACTTCAACTCCTCTCTCCTACAGAGGCAGGTATTTCCTGCAACAATAAGATTTCTGAAAGAAACATTATGTTTGAGCTGATGATTTCATCTTTTCCACTGAAAATTAAACCGTTAGTTACATCAGGATGTCCTCAGTGGCCAGTCAAGGTGCTCTGACTCTACCACCAAATGCCCAAGCAATCTTCCGTACTGCAAGAAAATAATCATTCCTCTGCAAAGTAGTAAAACTTTTCCATATCCTCCCTAGGACATCATGATTTTTCTGCTCCTGCCAAGTCTGGAGGATGACAGTACTAGACAGGTTATCATCACCCTGTCAGAAATTCTTCAATCTGCTGCTACTACTTCAGCCCAGTTTTCAATAACCACAGCTCACCCTGCTCCCTGCCAAAGTCTTCCGCTGCTGGAACACAGTCATTGCCGACTGGCAGGATTGCTTCGAGGAGGGGAAAGGCTTTGCTAGTTGTCTGCTGTGCATCTTCCCCTTCACTTAAAAAGCAGATGCCATTTACTGACAGTTCCCTGTCAACAGGGGACAACGGGCAGGTTGCTTGTATTTCTCAAGAGAACAAGACTCTCGAGAACAAGACCTGCAAATACCCACTTTAAACTTTTAAGAACCCATAAGCCAAAAGGCTTAATAGTAGCTCTTCAAATAGAAGGACAACTTAAGGCTAACTGCTCCATTAGCATGCAATACTAAAATAGATTTACATAAATAGAAAGTGCTTTGCTTTTTAGCATTCTTTCTCTTCAAATCATTCCATGGCAGAGGAGTTGTGACCTTATTTAAGCACCCTTTGAACTAGCAGCTTAAGAAATCTTTCAAACTCAAGTTTTCTTCAGTTAGCTGAATCAAGGAACTTTCTCTGCAGCAGGGAGAAGATCAAACATTTGTTACAGGGTTTTACTCAGTAACGAGTAGGTCTGGTGGGTAAGCATAGAAACCTTGGCTGGGTCTCAACTGTGCTGATACAGCCCACTCCACAGAACAGACATTTCTATATCAGTTTCTATGTCAGTTTTACATATCACCAGACCTTTAGCATTTACCATTGAGAGTGCTTTCCTACTGCCTTCTCAGGCAACCTGAAGATGCCTGAACATGGACCACCCTTGCTTCCCAACACCCACCCTGGCAGGCTGCACCGGCTCTCAGCTGAGCTCTTGCTTAGATTTCACCTGAAATGAAAGCCGTGGGTGCTCAGAGCGTGTTCTGCACAGCAGCCCTACAAAAACTTTCTTACTACAGGTGTTCACCTTGTGTCAACCTTTTTAAAGGAAAAAATAAAAATAAAAATCTTTCAGCAAGCAGGACAGCCTGTCATAAAATTCAAGAAATGAAGCCCTGATCTAGCAAACTATATCCTTTCAAGTGTTTCTCATTCACATACATAGCCCCACTGAACTCAATAAGAGCAATGGGATCTATTTGGTGAGTGTCTGCAGCCTGTCAGGATCCACTGAATGCTATGGAGCATGTGTCAGAGTATATGGGCTTCCCTGAACAACTCAAGTATTTCCAGCACTGAAAACAGCTTTAGGAACAGTATAAGTAAATAACACAGAATAGCCCTGTTTGCAAAGTTTGAAGGATCACCGAATGCTTTAACTGATCTGCACACAAAGAGCAGGAGACATCCTCCTCGAGGATACAAGCATCACCTCAGCGTCCCTCCGCCATCTTGTTGGGAGCATTAGTCCCCACACCTGAGTGTGCACAAATCTTTGTGAAATCTGCTTTCACGAGGAAAATCTGGCATACTTTAAAGCCTGTCATTCATGGTCTAATAGGTATGGCTGAGAGAAGACATAACCCCTGTCTACAAGGTTTTTCTGCTATTATCCAGACAGGAACTTTAAAAAAAGATCAGATTATCATTCTTGTATTATGATCTTCCTCACACATGCCTTGCTTTGCTCTGCTCCCAGACAGAATCAGCAACCTCAGTACTGACTCACAAGGCCTGGAAATACCTTAGCTTGGCCTTCCCATTTCACACACCACACCAGCTCCAGAGCTGAGGTTACACCAGCAGCCATCTTGTCAAACACAGCCGCACTGAGGGAAGAACAGGAAACATCCACTTGTGGCACCTTAAAGGCTGCCGTTAATGGCTCTAGGTGTTGTTACATGCCTGAGGAGGAGCATCTGGACCCACATGTGTCCCTAGATCACTGAAGGAAAGTGGCTTGACTGCCGCAGACACAATGCCCTCTGGATCCCCCCGTGTACATCTGCCCTCACCCGGCCCACAGCAGCTGAAATCAGTCCCAGACAGCTCCACAACTCTGCAAACTACAGAGGATAAACCCACTGCGCCCCAAAACCTTACCCACTGTGCCCCAAAACCTTACCCACTGCAGCAGGGCTCCACGAAGGTCAGGAGAAACCCCCCCCCAAGGCACACCAGTGACCTGACAGGGCCCCAGACCCTGCCCACTGCCTCGAGGGAGGAGTGCTGACACCCACAGCAAAGAGGCGGGAAGTAGAGACTGGGGAGTGGGAAGATGTTTCATCGTGTTCATGTGTTTTCTCAATACTCAAATCAGTAACTAGAAGTTTGTGCTGACTGGTATCAAGTTAAACTTCCCCACTAGGGACTGCTCTGCCTGTGCCACAGGGAGAGCTGGCAGGCAGCCTTGTCACTGTGCTACCACCTCCCTCCCAGCACTGGCACTTCTGTTTCTACACAGCAAGGTTTAGGTTGGAAGGGACCTCTGGAGGCCATCTTCTCCAACTCCCCTGCTCATGCAGGGCCATCTAGAGCTGCTTGCCCAGGACTATGTCCAGGCAGCTTTTGAATCCCCAGGGAGAGAGACTCCATAGCTTCTCTGAGCAACTTGTGCCAGTTCAGTCACCCTGGCAGCAAAAATACAGTTCCTCACATACCTCCTGTGTTTCAGTTCATGCCCATTGTCTCTTGTTCTGTCACCAGCCCCACTAAAAAGATCCTGGCACTCTCCCCTCAGGTGCACCCAGCTGCCTGACATTCAGCCTTGCACAAAGCACCCTGCAAGTGCCCAAGGCTGAAGCCAGACAGCTGTCTGGCCAATGCAACTGGGATAGCATCCAGAAAATGAATACTAATGTATCATGTTTGCTTCAGATTAAAGCATTAATTATTGCCCTTCTACAGCCATAAGAATCCCCCCAAAATTTACTTTCTTCCCATATTCCCACTAAACAAGTTTGATATTAGTCTCCAGTTATTCATTTTGCAGAAGCAAATCCACCAGTGAGCTAACACAGCAATTTTACATCCTAACTCCAAATCTCTTGCTTTTTTTTCCCTTCCCTAACTGCTAAGAAAAATGAAAGGTCAACGGTATAAAGGTACTGTTATCCAGGCACGGCAGGGGGGAGCATGGATGAGACATGGAAAACATACCCATATCAGGAACAACATAGTTTATGAGATCAGATCCTGCACCTAAAAGTGCCTCATCAGTAGCCTGAAAATTAAAGTGACCTAGAGCCACTTACATGAATTTTATTTCTTTGCTCCAAAGCAGGAGCCTCTGAAGGAGCCAACTCACAGCAAACATGGAATTTAAAATATGTCAGGTTTGGAAACAGTGAGTGGCTTGCCTGTAGCACTGTTTCTAATCATCTGAGAAGAAAAAAAAATCCTAATTCATATATATATATACACACACATGAAAATGTTTGCTAGTCCTTCAGTGCTTCTCCAATGCATTGGAATATGTTGGGTTATGGTTAATAAAAACTGCCCCAGTACCTGGTATGATTAATGCTGATTACTCCAAAGAACAGGATGAGAACGAAGAGAATAAACATTTAGCCTCATTTTAAAAAACAAGGATTATATTCAAGAAGATTAAATCAGCAGACAGAAGTCTGGCAAGTAACTACGTAGTCCCATTTAAGCACTTGAATTATTTTCTTGTTTCCTTTAGGTCCTAAGCACACAAACACATGAAATTTAGGCATGTGCTGAACAACTTTCTTAAAGTAGACCCTAAAGAACTTCAGTGAAAACACCTGAAAGGGGAAGTTACCAGCTAAAAAGCTTTCTCTACTAGTGAGGTAATGAAGTAGTTGGCAGTTAGTCTTACCTGGATCCCAGAAAGAACCCCTCTAGAAGTACCAAAGTCTGATGCCATTCATTGCTACAAGTGTACAAGTGCCCTGCAGACGTGGGGCAAAAGAGCAGCAAAAACTGTGTGGGAAGCTGGCTCATGCAGAGACCACAACAGGCTTTCTCCAGGGCAGCTGTATACTGGTATTACAGCCCTCCAGCAACTTTTTGCTATTTGAACCTCACTTTGAATCTCTTCATTTGTTCTACAGCCCAGGCTGAGATATGGACTACTTGAGGTTCAGTAGTACCAGCTTAGATATAACATACCCTGTCCACATAGGGCACAGGGTCGGGCAGTTCATACAACAACACAGCATGTCAAGTGCCTGTTCCTTCTGGGAGTACCTTCCAGTCTCACCAAACAGAATAGAGGACGTTTTGCCAATAATTTAACACTGATTTAAAATTTTATCTTTTATCCACCTCTGATAGGCTTCCTCTACTACTCAGGCTGCCGCAATTAGAAAAGCACTGCTGAGTTAAAGGGAACAGTGCTACCAAGGCTCACTGATGTCCTTCTTATGGACAGTCTCAAGACCAGTGGCTCAATAGGCTGTAAAATAAATTGGGATAGTATCAAAAAAAATTTAATAAACATTAAATAGTATTGCATTATGAATTTGAAATTCTTCCCTCTAAACGTAATCACAGCTGGGTGTTTTGACAACTTCTGAGAACTCTGCCAAAGCCATTGGAAATACAGGCTTTGTATCAGTGAGCCAAGGAATAATATCTTAGAAAAAAATCATGATCCACACAGCAGGTGGATGTTCTACTCTATCCTCAAATGGTTCATACATTATTTCCAGTGGAATGTGAAGATCATGACTGGGGAAGTGGAGAGGAAGGCAGACAGGACATCCAAGTTTACATATTTCTCATTATTTTTTCTCAGAAGAAAAAAAAAAAAAAAGACAAATTTTCTCAGCCCTGCAAGGCCCAGGAATTTGTTACAAGCTCTTCATTGCTTTCTAACTCATCTTCATTCAAGACAGAGCAAACTCCTGGAACAAGACAAATAAGGCACACAAGGCCATCGTTCTGTTCTTGCAGGGAGTGTTAAGCCTTATCCCTTTAGGGGGAAACTAATTCTCTATCTCTACCCTCTATGTACAGCGCCCAATACCAGTGAAAAACATGACAGAAACTGGGAGCAAACACAGTTATTGCTCCAGTGGTGCCACCTACACCTGCTCCCACACTCACAAGCACAGAGGCACAACTCTCTCCTCAAAAATAACACAGCACTTCACAGGAGAACTTACCTCAAGGTGCAGCAGAGGAGCTCACCATCTCACTTTTTCCTCCTCTGCAAACTCAGCTTGTGTTTCAATCTTCCAAGTTAAAGTATTTCATCAGGAGACCCAACCAGAAAACCCCTCATCTCCCTGCTGCCACCACTGTAAACTTAATCAGTAGGACTCTGTAAGCCAGGTTGTTTAAAAAGTGAAACAGAGGAGAGCACAGGTGATGGCTCTCTGAAATATTTATCAATAATCATGTTATTGCTATCAGGTTAGGCCCACAGCCACTTGACCACAGTGTATTGCAGAGACAGCTGAGTTCCCTAAAACCAGCTGCCTTCCATGCTAGTAGCTGTTTAACTGAGGTGTTGTGAAGGTCAGCCCTGACTACCATCTCTTATTTTTTCACTATCTTTTTCCTGTGCTGTGTTTAACACTGTGGCAGCTAGTCATTCTCTGTCTCTCCTAGCTTCATGTTTAAAAACACCTTCGTAAGCTGTTGGGATCCCTTTACCAACTCTAGCAGGGAGGAGTGACCTGAATCTGAATGATTTCCTACCCTCCAAACAAGTTCTTCAAGTAGTAAAGGTGGGACTGGCTGTAAAGGAGCAGAAAATGTTTCAGGGAAAAACAGAAAGGCATGATTTATGTCCTAACCTGGAAAAGGTAAAAAAATCCAAGCCTCCAAGCTATTTTAGAGATCTGGAAAACACTTTCTAACCCAGACCTACTTTACCTGACAGATTTCCCCTGGGGAGGCTGAAGGATGGAGCAGTGAATTTCTGCAAGGAGAGATTGTTTCTCCCAGTGGCAGACATACATGAAGAACCCCACTGGCTGCCAGCAGTGCCAGGTGTATCCCATACCCACCTGAATTTCACAGATTAGATAGCTGGCCTGCATAAACATCAGCTTTCAAGACAAGGACTTTCTTGTTCTGCAGAAAACCTGCTGAATGTTCTGGATTCTCTGTCTAGGGCCATTTGAATTGACATTTTCTTTTCAGGAGAAACACCTGACAATTAGAGAGTTCTTTCTAGTACCAAATGAGATGGAAAGAGACAAAAAAAAATACATAAACATCCAGTTAAATGAAATTTCCAGAATTGTTATGGGCAAAACCAAACCTATTTTTTATTAAATTAAAAGTTCTTGTTCCATTTTTTTATTTTTACCATTACTGTAAGGAACTTACTTTAGATGATACAGTATAATAAAATAAAAACTTATTTAGAACTGTCTCTCTCAATATGCTGCTTTATTTCCAGTCTTTTAAAATATGTTTTTACTGAAATCAGCACTTTCTCATTAATATAATTAATCACAAATTTCTTGGATTCTTAGTGCCAGTGTTAACCCGAGTATTTAGCTCCTGAAAAAAAAAGTGATTACATGTCGTAAAGTCAGAAAGTATTTTCATCTGGAATATAAATGGAAGTAACCTTTCCAAACAGAATATATTAACATATTCTGGAGAATCCATTGGTTATTCCAAGACCTCTTTCTTTCAGTCTTTAATCACTAAGCCATCATTTTAGAGTCAGTTTTAGAAATGACAAAAAAAAAAATATATAGCTGTCACGTGAATGCATTTTTTTTCTTGATCCAGACAAGGTCTCACAAATGTGTTATGTTCGATAAGTTATTTTTTAAGCAGAAACATCATCCCATTCCCTAAAATGATAAACAAATCTGATTCTTCAGTTTACCATTAAGCTCACTGCAAATGAAATAATCCTTGTCTGAGAGGTACAAATATGCAGATGGCTTCTCCCTATTTTATCTTATTCTTTCAAACAGAAGGAAATTAGAAGAAACCAGAAACTGAGAAATATCCCCAGGCAAGAGTTGCAAGACCTTGAAGAACGTGAAGAAACACATCTGTTGCTCTCCTCCTCTTGTGATATGAAGAACAAAGCTGATATGCTACAACTTAAAAAAGGGCTCCTGTAAGGAGAAAGGAAAATATTTAACATTACTTTAAGGAAGGAAGTTGTCAAACACTCAGGAGACCTGCATCATCGTGTTGTTTTAAAGAGCAGATCTCTCTGCTACATCTAAAATCAATAAAGTCAACTTCCTGCCTTTAGGACAAGTTGCAAAACTACGGATTTCAGTGCATGACATGCTTTCCTTCAGTCCCTTTTCCCCAGATACCAGAAGCACCATACCGTCTTCTTGAACATACATCTAAAAGCTTTGTCCCTCAGAGTCCAAGCGATGAGGGGTGTGGATCCACTAGCAGGGAGCAGCTACCTAGGGAACGGGCACTGCACTGTTCAGTGACTGAGGTGTAGGTCTTGACCACTTTGCATCTCAGTGGCCATCATATAGACTATGTACAGCTGAATTTCCAAACATCTTTTATCTGTCCAGTCTGTTTAGACTGTAAACTCTTTGGACTTCATGTAGGAACATTTTATTATAGAAGTAATGGTTAGAATGACAGGCATGAGAGCTTCAGCTTGGCTTTCAGAAAGCCTTCACACTTCAGCCAATAAGTAAAAACTAAGTCAGACAACGTCCAGACCATTTAGCACTAAAAATTTCCAGATTTCCAGTATGCCCTGAAAGACAGAGATTGAAAACTTCCCTGCTCTTGACAAAATCTTTTTTTCTGAAACATGGTAATACCAGAGGAGTTTGGAATCTGTGACTGTTACGTACTTTATAGCTGTGGAGCAAGTGAATATAACGGACTCTTGGGGTGTGAAGAATAGGTGAAATGACTAACTGATTGTCAGTTGTACATTCTGACATTAAATCTGATTATTAAAGAAAATACTACAGCAAATATGATTAAAATTACAAAGGGAATTAGAATTTACTTAGTGAGTTTTGTTAAGCAAAGAATGATTTTAGATGCAGCTCTTGGCTATAATCACCAGACCTAGAAATGGAGTTTTGATACCTGAGAGAGAGAGGCTGAAACAGATGAAGAAAAAAAATCATGAAACAAGGGAGCATCAGAAAGGTTCTGCAGAATTGTAAGCAAATTCATGAAAGAGCTGGAAGCTGTAGTTCACAGGTCTCTAATCCACACCTCTGATGTCTCTAACAAAGTGAACCGGGAGAGACAGGAAGATGAAAGACAACAATGGAATTCAGTTCTTCTTCAAAAATGTAGCTTGCAAATTGTTTAACACTTGTGCATAAAACTCATCTGCCTCTGTGAACCACAGCTGGGAAAGGTGGAGTTGCTGGTAGAAGGAAGGCTGCATACTAATGGTGCTGTTCCTACAAGAAATGTCCAGGTTGATTTGAAGAGCATACAGCTTCGCATACAGTTCTCCTTATCACAGAATCACAGAATCACAGAATTTCTAGGTTGGAAGAGACCTCAAGGTCATCGAGTCCAACCTCTGACCTAACGCTAACAGTCCCCACTAAACCATTTCCCTAAGCTCTACATCTAAACGTCTTTTAAAGACCTCCAGGGATGGTGACTCCACCACTTCCCTGGGCAGCCTGTTCCAGTGCCTCACAACCCTTTCAGTGAAGAAGTTCTTCCTAACGTCTAACCTAAAACTCCTCTGGCTCAACTTAAGCCCATTCCCCCTCGTCCTGTCACCAGGCACGTGGGAGAACAGGCCAACCCCCACCTCGCTACAGCCTCCCTTGAGGTACCTATAAAGAGCGATAAGGTCGCCCCTGAGCCTCCTCTTCTCCAGGCTGAACAAGCCCAGCTCCCTCAGCCGCTCCTCGTAGGACTTGTTCTCCAGGCCCCTCACCAGCTTCGTCGCCCTTCTCTGCACCCGCTCAAGCACCTCCATGTCCTTCTTGTAGCGAGGGGCCCAAAACTGAACACAGTACTCGAGGTGCGGCCTCACCAGAGCTGAGTACAGGGGGACGATCACCTCCCTAGCCCTGCTGGTCACACTGTTCCTGATACAAGCCAGGATGCCGTTGGCCTTCTTGGCCACCTGAGTCCAGATTAATAATCAAAACTAGGTTAGCCAAGGACTTTGGGCTCCATTTATGCCAGGAACTAAGAATTCCCATTCTTGACCCCACCAGCTTTGTGCAGGTCAGAGAAAGCAATTCCCTTTGAATCGCCCCTGACCTTAACTAGTGTTCAACATCATAACGTTCGCACTCCATCCTTCATCAACATCTCTGCGGGGAGGATCTGCAATGGTCTGAACAAAACTGGTCATGACCAGTAAATACAAGTCATTGTCCAGCCTTATCTAATATTGGATCTGAAGCACACTGAAGAGAACCCAGCAGTCTAAGGGCACATCCATGTCTACAGTCTGAATGTTTTGTTTTTAAGAGTTATGAGTCACACAAAATGTAATCAATGCAACTCATTTGCCCCAATGTATCTTGTGTAATAGAACAAACATTAACTACTATTGGGTATTTTTACAAAATTGCATTCTTTTAATTGATTTAGCACTATATTAGCTCTCTACTTCCTCCCAGAAATAGCACATAGTACAGAAGAAGTTTGATTTGGAACAGGAATCTATGTGTTTATACAGATCAAGACAGAGGTATTATTTCCTATATAAAAAATAATGAATACAATAATCACAGACAGCACTCACTACCAGAAAGAGCACAGGCTCATTGACCTAGCAATAAGCTCAGGCAGGGCTTTATGGATGGAGTTTTTCACTAATTAGTTTGATGGAGAACAGAAATGTTGCACAGCATAATGAGGAATAAAACTTAAACAACCAAATACATTTGTGCCTTCTATTATCTTCTCTGCTCCTTTCTCTCCCTATTTACATAGTTGATAATTAAATAACTGAAGATCATTAAAAAAAAAAAAAAAAAAAAAAAAAGGAAGCCTTCTAATTGTGTAGGCCATCTTGCCATCTTTTTATTGAAAAGCTGAGGTTTTCCAGTATTATTTTATTCCCCTCCTTTAGAAGATCTGTCTACATAGATCAAGTGCAACAGAAACACACCTGAAGACTGAAGCTGTATTTAGATGTAAGTCCCCAGCTGAGTCTGGACCATGCAACAAGCATTTTGCAGGGGTATAGCTGCCGTCTTCTGGAGAGATCAAGCTTGTAGCCTGGGAATGGGAATTTTGACCACTCAATGCTCTTGTGGCAAAGCATGCAGGAAAAACAGCAGCTGATTTATGAAGTAGCCATCTGTTCCCTATATTTAAGACACAGCAGAGTGTGTTGGTACCAGCTTTCAGTGACCAGCGATTCTCATTTTAGAATGTTAGAATCCTATTGCAACTATTTATTTAGGTACCTGAAAATGCAAATAGATGTTTATTGGATATTTTCAAAAGTATGTAATTATGTAATTTTTATTAAAACCCTCTGAAATAGTGTCCTTGCTTGTTTAAATCATTTTAGAAATTCAATTTTTTAAGCAATGAAATATCTTTAAACATCGGCCTTCAGTGTTCCAGGAAGCCTAGTTGGAGAGAAAGATAACAGCTCTTATTTTAAGGAAGATTAGGAAAAACGACTGTGTGTGATAGCAGAGCATCCAGCTAAGGTGATGATCACCATGGGCTAAACATGTCCTAGAAGTCCTTTACTCTCTTATAACAAGAGGGAAAAAGAAAAAGTGAGCAAATAAAGATCAGCTAGGAGTCCAGACTACCAGTAATGAGAAATGCCCATCAATATTAAGCAGTTAAATTTATTGATTATTCATGTTTAATGAAGTACAGGATAAATCCGTTGTGATTTTATTTTGGGTTTTGTGATGTACACGTGAATCAGATTCAATACTGGTGATATTAATCATCCTGTCCTCACCCAAGAGCTGTATTTGTTGACATTTCACTGTTACTTATTGTATCTCTGTTTCTTGCTGTTTCTCCCTTCTGCAGTGCTATACTTCTGCAGCATACAACGTACAAAGGGAGACATTTGTTTTGTCTTTTCCACTGTACCTGGACCGCTCTGGTCCTAGTGCAGGAGCAGAACCTCTATGAACCAATGTCCCATCTCAAAGAACTGGAAGTTACGCACAGACAAAAGAAAGTTAACTTCCTAAAACACCAAGATCTCTTTCTGGTCGTCTTCTACTCTGGTGCTCACCAGAAACAAAAAGCATTGAAAACTTCACAAAGTCCACCTGTACAGTAAGAAGTGGAATCAGTAATGAGAAATGAAAATGAGATGACAAATTTTAGAGGTAAATTTTGGGCACTTATCTGTTTATTTAGGAAATTCAGTGTGTACAAGATTCCAGCAGACATGGTGAAAAGGACTTATCCCTGTGATCCCCTGGACATGGTGAGTGACAAGTCACAGAGGATGTAGCCTGAACACAAGGTTGGAAATCTGGGCACACCAAAAGCCAAGCACTAGAAGGAGACTGGGCTCCATCAGGAGAGAACAAAAATAAATAATATCGAGTGCAAAATTATACAAATCTGAAAGATTTCCAGCTTGTGGGTGGCACGGGAAGTTAAAATGACGCACTGGTGTCTGCAGGTATGCAAACTCTTTGGAAAGATGTAGGAATAAGCAACAAGATAGCTGATGAGTGACATTACAGAAAGAATTACATGATCACAAATAGGACTTATACAGATATAAAAATGAAAAACAACATACGTACTTTTTTTTTGTTTGTTTGTGAAGTTCTGCCTTTATTGTATGTTGCTAATTCCATATCTGGTCACAACAGCTAGAGATCACTGCTGGACCATTTTGCTGAGCTTTGTATGAGTATGCATAGCCACATGAATCCTTATTGATACTGTAAAGCTCCTTACAGAGCTTGTTCTGAAGCTGACACTTACTAGTTAAGGTTGGGCTTTCCTTTCCTTATGCCAGAAAAAACAAGAGAGTCACCCTTGTACTTGTACTCTGCAATCGCACTGAGCCTCCCAAAGGATAACAGTGCATACAGCTGGAGTGAAGAATAGAAGGGAAACACCATTTCTGATTTTAAATGCATAATCAAATTTGCATCCAATTTCCATGCTTATTAAAACAAAATAATTTGTTTCTCTCTGCACATGAAGTGTTTCACTCCTCTAGCAACAAAGAGGGTTGTTTCAGTCAGTCTGGTAATCACAGGTGCTGGTTAAAATCCGTCAGGCATGTCCTGATGGCTGAAAATAAGCCATGCAGGACCCAAGTCCGCAGCTGTGCATTTGATGAACTTTTTGAGCTTGTCTGCCTAAGAGAGATGATTCACATCTGTCACCTGTCGCATGCAGTGAGGAAAGGGGAGACAAAGGCATGGGCAGCATACCTTTCAGAAGGAGCAAAGCCTACGGTACAGAGCAGAGAACATGAACATGCTTCCTACTTCCTAGCAAGCACTAGAGACCATAAAACCAAAATAGTCCGTCTTCCTGTGGTTTACTTAAGTGTCTATTATTTTCTTTTGTGGCTAATAGTAGGAAGGCCTGGAGTGAAAAGTTGATGCTTGTTTACCAAAATGCTATGCAGCAATAAATAAACAAATAAAAGTAGCCAGAGTCACTGTGATAAGAGATCTGTGAAGAAATTGGAGTCTTCATGATGGGGATTTAATTATTCTAGTATCGACAAGAATGGGAATTAAAGGAGGAATCAACAGGCTGACTTCCACAGGCAGTAAAAAACAGGTTTATCTTTCACTGTTTATTGAGCTCTTAGATATGATAAATTCAATAATGGTCTGGTGGGTGTTTAGTGCTTTATGATAATATATCACTGGGCTTAAAGTAATCATGGTCTTAGGCTATGAAGGTAACAAATAAGACTTCAGACAGCATCATGTTGTTAAGCTCAAATATTCCCAGAAAGATGGTAGGAGAGGAGGGGGGAGAACAAGGGAAAAGAAGTGATATTTAAAGCAAACAGAGTAAATAATACAATCATGTTGATCCCAGTAATAGCAAACAGTTAAAAGTGATAATGGAAGTTACTGAAGTAAAGCAACAACATATCAAATACAGACAGAAAGCAATTACAAAAGGTATAATAGAAAATTGAAAGGACAAGCTAGCTGATGTAAAAAGCTCACAAAAGCTCTGTAAAACATTCAAGGGGAAAAAGTTGCACTTGCTAATAATAATCCACAAAGGCTCAGGGAATGCTAATTAGCGAAGAGCTGCTCTTTGTGTGTACAAGGACATACGGGCCTGTTCCAGGTTTAAACAACTGAATGACAGAGATTAAACTCATTGTTGTTCTTTTAAAAGTTAAAAAAATCACAGTGTTCTGGCATCAGCTAGTAACGAACCAGAAATAGATTTACTGGATTTTCAGAGATTATCGAAGGCCACCAATCTATCTATAAGGAAAACATGACAGTGCACATTACATGGACCTGCCACTCAGCGTGATTTGAACCAACACCGCTGTGCACAACTTGGGAAATCCGATTGCCTTCAGGCTTTGTCTATGCTTCACATTTTATTGCACCTACCTTTGCAACAAACTCAGTTTAAATTACTTGTAGACTAGAAAAAAATAGAAATACGGATACCACACAAAGTAGGGAATACTGAACAGGAGACAAAATCATCGCAGGGTTCAATTATCTGTTCAGTCTCAGCTTTCACAGATGAGTCACTTACATGTCTAGTAGGATTTTGAACAGCACTTTACCTTCAGAATCCTCACTGTCTGTTTTCTTAGCACAGGGCTGAGAAGGGTGCTCATTGCTTATTATGACAGCTGTTTCTATCTGAAGAACAGAAATGCACAAGGACAGCAGCAGGAATCAAGTTGTGGTCACAGATACAGGGTGTGGATGGGTGATACTGAAGGCCCCCGGTGTTCCCTTTCTGTTTTCATAGTGTAGACGTATTTGCCGATAGAAATCAAAATAAGGGTAACTCCATGGTACTGAACTGCCAAAACAGAGGGTGTCCTGTCTGATCCTGCTGTCAGCCTTGGCTAAACTCATTTTATTTTCTTTCTTTAGTGGGATAGAGAAGCTTGCAAGTATCATACCTATTCACTATGTAAAAAGCAGCCTGCAAGGAGGTGGGGAGCCCCAGCCAGTACATCAGTGCATAAAGCAGCAACACTCATTTCAGAGATTCCCTCCTGAAATCCTATCCTCTGCAGGCAGAGGAACACCAAGCTGTTGACCCCTCAGGTACTTCACCCTGTTCTGCCCCAAAGAGATCTGCAGAGCTAATCTCACCGTACATTATCTTTTTTTCCCTAACATGATTGTAATTTTAAAAAATGAACACTTAACCCCAGGGATCTGTTGACAAATATGTATATTACTAAATAGTACCACTTAGCAAATATTGAAACTTAGACTTCAAAAAATAAAGGCAACAAGGACTATTGTAAAGAAATGTGTGCTTCTCTACCCTTGCTGAAAAGGCTCATTCCCCCCATTTTTAGTATTCATTCTCTTGCACGTTTTTGTTTTTAAATTGCTGCATCTTTACTTAACAACATTGTTGCTTATGCAGAAAAAATACTTTTTGGAACCTGACTTCATCTGACAGCCATAATAAAGAGAATGCTTTAGAAATTAAGCTGAATCATCTATACGGAAATTGTGAAACTCTGTATTAATGATCCATTTCATTCTTAAACAATAGAATTCTGTGCATCACTGATGAGACAACCAAATATACGTAATATTCATTGTTGCTTTAAAAAGAAAAGTAAGTAACATGCAATGCTACCTTCATTCAGAAGGCCTTATTCTCCTTTCCAAGATTCAGATGGTTGCCTGTATTCAGGTCTCTATGTAAACGAATTAACCGTTCTTTCACTACTATACCTGCAAAAAAAGAATACAAAACAGTGAGCCTTGAGTGTTTCCTATTAAGAGTCAACATCTAAATGCTAGTCCCATTTTGCATGTATTAATAGAAATAAATTAAAGTTGCAACAATTAAAACCGAAGCTGCTTTAACTGACATTTTCAGTAGGAAATACTGCAAAGGCCAGTCCAGCTCTTACTGGTCTTGGTTTTAAGAGCACAAAATCAACTGCAAACCTTAGCCGGGAAGAGCCAGCAATACCTACAAACTCACTTCAGAAGAGTGCAGAAGGTAGTTCTAAACTGAACCCCACTGTTTCTGCACTGAAAAGCCCAGAAATACAGTCACACAGAATAAATACTGTGTAGAACTGCATGCTGTTACACCAGCCCTGGGGCTGTGGGACGAAGGGCTGTGAGAGCTGCAGAGGTCCCCAGGTAACACCCAGGTTCTGAACTGAGCAGTTGGAGGCAGAATTTTGCCCATACAGACCACCACATTCATACAAATATCTCCTCCCAGTGTGTTGGGCTGGCATGCACACATCTCGATCTATTTTTGTTTTATCCATGTGGCTCTGGGGATTTGAAAGACCACATTGCTGATTTTTCTCCTTGGCTCTGTATATCTGACTATTGGTTTCTAAATATAATTGGAGATATTGATTTCTTGACATTTAGTACACAAGTTCTGCTTTAGAAAATTACCCCATGCATCAGTTTTCACTGTGTTCTCAAATAGCACCCTAACTTCTCTGCCAAGTGAGAAAGAACAAGCTATAGTTTTTGCGAGGAACAAACATTTCAACAAACATGGGGCTGGAAGCAAGCAGGCCACCCTTGTGTTGCAGAAGTGAAAGAACAAAATTTGAGCAAGGCACCAGGCAAATCCTAAAGGCAAAGCTGTCCACACAGGAGAGGCGTGGGCTCATGGTGACTATTCCCCTTTTAGGCTGCTCTCTGCCTCAGCCCCACCACTGCAAGCCCATCTCTGCTCTGCCACCTCAAGTCCCAGAGGCTGTTCTGTGCACCAACACAGCACAGCCCCAGCTGTCCTTACCCTTTCAGGCTCACACATCTCATCAGCATATACAATTTTTCTGGACAAATCAGTATTGGGATAAAATTACTACAAAATGCTTGCAAAAGTCTGGCACAAACCCATTTTCTGTACTCACACACTCAGACATTTTGTCTCTCCCAACTCACTACTGCTGTCAGAGGCTGCAAGAACTATTTACAAAAGCTGATCCTGAGATCTTCAGTTAGCAAGGGAAAATGGATGTCACAAACCAAATTGATTCTGTCAACAAATTAGCAAGCATTAATGCCTTTTTATTAACAGCATTCCCAGTGTTTAATGTCAATCATCAGCAAGTCCCACAGTTCAGAGGTCAGAATATCCCGTAGTCCCTCAAGTCATATGAAATCTTCATTTCCTCCTCATGCATTTCCCCCAAATAGCAATTCCTTTATCAACATTCACCAACCTAAAATAAAAGTGTATTAAAAGGGTACAATTTATTACAAGTCCTCCAGCAGTTTTTCCCCATGTGTTTCATCACAGCAAATTATAAATTTCTAGGTCATTAAGTTGAGAGCATGATAGTTTATTAGCTTCATCTCAAACTGTATATATACATGCTTTTTTGACATCCTTCATTTTTATTATGATCTTGGTAAAAGTTCCCTCAGATTGTGTTGTACAGATATGAGTTCAAGAAGAATGATTACCAATTGAAGTTTTAATTATTTAGGTCCAAACTAGTGCAAAATACCAACAAAAATATCAAAAAGCATTTTGCATCCCGTTGTCTAAGGTAGGGTTTATAAGCTTTAATATTTAAATGTAAAGGGACTTTATGTCAAGTACAATAGAAGAGAAACATTGCCACTTACTGGCAGTACCAATGTCTTCACAATAGTTGTAGGCATTTATATGCATCTTTCAAAAGCTCTATTAACCTTTATATTATTTGTCAATAAAAAGCCCCATTAACATTTAAACTGTGTATGTCTGTCTGTTTCAAACAAGAATCAAAAGATAACCTGTTAAGAAACAGGCTATTATTTATTACAGTCTACATTATCGGAACTGCACATGTTGGAGATTTCCAAAAGCTAACATTTCTTCAAGTAGTTTAAAAAAACTCCGTCAGCAGTTGGCAAAAAGGCTCATGGCCTGAGCAGGAGATTAGACAGATACACAGATAAATGGGTATCACAGACAGCATGGTACAACTTTGGAAAGAACAGTACAACCAGCTTGAGCTACTTCAGAAATGCTGGAGGTCTAAAGAGATCGCACTGCACATGAACTTGAAATTTAAACACTGCTTTTGCAGTAGGATCAACAGAACTTACCTGACATTAACAACTAATCTTACCTGACATTAACAATTTGTCTTTATTGATTAAAATCATGTATTTGTCCAAAGAAAACATATTCACTGGGTAAGAACTGAAATCACAGCTATGCAAGTAACGGACTCTTCAAGCTGATGAACTGGAAGTGCCAAGGACGTAACTTATCAGTTCATGCATGTTCCCTAGAACTTTGTTGTTTCAAGTACCACTGATTTAGTAAAATACCTGTGTGCTGCTTCTCTAGAGCAAAGTGGGTATTTTGAAAGGTAAGGGAAAATGTTCCCAAAATACAGAGACCGAAAGAGAATTCAAGCAGTTTTGTTGTTTGTTTTTTTTTTTTGTAAAAAGTGTAAAGCCACTGCTTTTACAAATCATTAATGGAAACAGCATGACTCATTCCACTGAAGAGAAAAAGAATTCACTGATCGTCTTCAAGTATGGGAGATATACTCACAGTAACAACAGAGGCATTCCTTACTTTATAAAGAAACTTATAGACTCCATAGAAAATTTACAACCAAAATGGAGCTAGTGTGACAAATAGTGCTCAGGTAGCAACAAAAAAAAATACAAAGTTCACAAATTTATCAAAAAATGCATTTCAGTGGCTTCGCTTCCCCAGGATCCAATTTGATGGAGCGTCACTTCATGTAATCATCCCTTTCACCTCACGTCCGTCTTGTCTTCTGTTTTTTCGTTTGTCTTTTTGCTTCCTCTTGGCCACCTGTGTCAGAACCCGTCTGTCCAAGCGCACGTACTCCTTGCAGCCGGGTCGTCAGTTGCAGCAATAAGGGAATAAGCTAGGACAAAAAAAAAATAAAAGGGAATTAGCTTGTGATTTCAGTGACGTGTAAGGTCTGAATTTTAATGTTATTCAGTCACATGCATCCCCAAATAAATAGAGCCTATTGCATAAATAGCATGTCTATGTGTTTTGTTTTGGTTTTGTTTTGTTTGTTTTTTCCAAGAAACATCAAATGAGAAATTCAAAAATGCGAAGGAACTCAAACTTTACACTATGGTTTTCTAAAGGAAGGTAATTCCTCAAAAACTTGGCTACACTCTGTCTTTTCTTGAAATGTGTCACAAAAGGTGATCACTAACTCCATCTCTGAATATCCATCACAACCAACCTTCCCTTAACACAGTACACGAAGAATTCATGGATATTCCTCAAAAATATTATTTGAGTAAAGACAGAAACATGTGACCTACCTTATCATGATTGTACCCAGCCAACAACAGAAGCAGGGTCAGTGGCAATGCAATATAAGATCCTTGGGCAATATCTTGCTCTGGGAGCTTTCTCTGAAAACAGTGGAGACCACGGATTTTTTTTATTTATTTTTTAAACAGTAATCTGTGACACATTCAGCCCTTCCCATCTGACTTCCTTCCAAGCACCCCTAAGATTTACTTTACTTTTAATTTCAAAGCAGATCATTCATCTGTTATCTTGATTAGACCCGTTCATCTGCTACCTTCTTGGGGTCTGTTGTTTTTTAAAGCTAATTCACCAACAGTCAGTCTCCACAGTTAACCTGTGGTTCTTTGATTTACCTGTCACATGCCACCCAAATCTCACCAACCTCAATGATAACACTACAGCAGCCACACTAGCACAAAATCTTCCAGGCGCATCTGCATCCTTCATTCGTAACTGCCATTTCATGTTCATGCCCCCACATTTCACTGAACATGCAGTGATGTAGAAAAGAAATAGGTAAATATTACTGAATGAATACTTCCCTAAACTGACCACACTGCTCAACTCTGGAATGCACAAAGACATTTCTCTCTCTTACAGGAGATTTCCCCTGACATTAGTTTGAAGACCCTTCTGCTTCACCTGCAAAAACTGAAAACTCTCTTTTGGGCCTGGTGACACTTGCTTCCTTTACAGAGAAGTCTTTCAAGGAATTCCTACAACGATCCTGTCTTTCTCCTTCAGACCCCAGTTACTACATCCTTTTAGTTACTGTAATGTCTACAACTCCTTTGCAAACTCCCTACGTGCTTCCCACAATACATCATGCTATTACATCACTGCCTGATGCCTTAAATGTGGCCAAAACCAAATTTACTGTCCCTTTAATGTCTCTCATAAACTGCTTATATTTACATTAACAGCAAGTTAAACCAAGACCACAAGATACATGCAAGCTAAACTACTCAGTCAATTGCTCTCAAGGTGAGCACTCAAAATAAATGTTTATCTATTTTGTACTTACAGTGGGACTAAAGACCAACGTAATGTGCTTATGATATCCAATGGCAGTGAACGAAACTTGAGGCAGGGTGTAGTCATACTGTGATTTAGTTAATGTAGAATCCAGGAGCACCACATAATTCTGTGGGTATAAAATTAATTCAGTCTACAGCACCTGCAGCAGTCTGAGGCAAAATTAGATTCAAAGGCAAAACTCAGTGTAATAAGCTTCAAATCTTCTGAGACACTGGTTACTCCAGCATGAATACACTACTGCAGGCATACCAAAAATAACACTTCAGCATGCTCACGGAAGAAAAATAAATAAAACAAGCTAAGCTAACTGTTCAGCAATATTCTTACCTCTCCATCTCGGAGCAGTGGTGGGAAATGGAAGAAGAGTGATTGGCCTAAGTTGACTGTATGAATTGGGTTGTCAAGGTTTTCACTTTTGTAGAGCTTCACCTGTGAAGGAAAGAAGAAATCACAAAACAGATATTTCTGAGTCTGCACCAGAATAGCTATTTTAGATAGCCTGTATCTTTCAGGATAAAAGCATTTAAAAATTTATCATGGGTTTTATAAACAGAAAGGTGTCAAGTAAGAACACCTGGATTTGTTCTAACCTACGATGTGAGAAATAACAGAAACATGCTAAAATAACTGCAGGGACAACCGGTATCTGCTATTTTCACATATCTAGATGTATTAGAAATAGTCCATGCTTTGCATCAAACAGAATTAAGTAATTATTTTAAATAATCCAAACAGTTTCATAAGAATTTGCAGTTGGGGATTGTTTTTATTACTCTATTAGGCTCATTTTGCTTGGTTTCAATTCCCCTGAACTTATTTAACAAACTAGACACCCTCAAGCTACAGAATAGGCCCGAAATACTGAGCAAATAGTTTGCTTAGAAATGAGCATAATTAAAAGAGGATTGCATCATACTCAGTAAGGCTGGTGGGGGGCAGCAGTAACTCCTTTTATGAGATTGCATACTGGGTCTGGCTGGGATGGAGTTAATTCTCTTTATAGCAGCTTGTATGGTGCTATGTTTTGGATTTGTGGCCAAGTGTTGATAACACAGCCATGTTTTAGCTATAAAACATGTGTCCTCCAGAGGACACATTAAGCAAACTTTGGGGTTTTGTGGACTACTCTGCAGCAGCCTTCTGGCATCCAAATTTGAGCACATCTTTCAAAGACAAAAATCTCTGCACTGGAAGCAAGAGCTATGATATGCACACTTGCATTACATCCAGTGCAATGCCCAACCTAACATGAAACAGGTACAGGCTTGAATAACTTCCATATATTTATATCCTGATGTCAATTTCCTATATGCTTAGGCAGAATTGAAAGGGCCTAAATTTCCTGAGAAAGATGGAAAGCACGCTCAGGTGCTCCCCACTGAAGTAAGTTGTTTTCCTTTCACACCTGCTCTGAGTGTTGGATGCTTTGGACAGCTCCCAAAATAACCAACAGCTTAGCAATGAGATCTTGTCAGGTAAGATGCATAATGGACTAATATAAAAGAAATCCAGGCATTGTGTTTGTATTTGTAGACAACATTTCCAAAGAAAAAGCTTTTAAACTTGAAAAATTGTATGGTAACTCCTATCACAATAAGAACTCTTGCAGATACTTCCAGCAGTTACACCATAAGCCAAAGGATCACACGCATGTAGCAATTTTTTTTCAGATTACAGTACAGTTTTTTGAATTTTGAAAATTTCAGCTTTACTATGTTTGTACTTTCTTCTATAACTGTACTTTTATATTAATGTACCCTATGGTATAGCTGCATTCACATGGCATCTTCTTGCTAGCTGACGTGCACGTCAAAAATTCCAAGTATTTCAGGAATTAATGCAAGTTCTCTGATGCAAAACACTCATTTCACCTCTGGTGTCTTCCTCTCCCTATGGACAGGCCATCTCAAAGCAGGGGAACAGACCAAGAAATGGGCAGGCCAACCTGACAAAATACTTCTTGCACATATTCCAATAAAATATTTGAGACACTAAAACAAAGCAGTGAGGAACACTGGAATCTGAATTCTATATGAAATTCAGATTCATCTTCATTAAACAATTAGTTGTAACTCGAATTAAATGTGTGCTTCTGGCTACTGAATGATTTCCAGTGATCCGACAAAAGAACATTGGGAAACCAAAAGCAAATACACTTGACAAAGATCGAAGGTTTGAACTTACACATAATGTGGACAGATATTCAGAAGATGTGATTACATTTCCACTTAAATCAAATTGATTAATTTGCCGAAATGCTATAATATTAATATCACCAATGTCGCTGTTCCCAACCTGCAACAGACAACAGAGTCATATTTACAGACAGACAAAGAACAGAACACAAATACTGCTCAATTAAAAAAAAAAATACGGATTTTGTTCTCTAACAGCCACATGGAAACTTAAGGTCTTTCCAATTGCAGTTTTCCTCCAAAGAGTATAGCTCACAATTACAGACTTGTACAGCACAGGACTAATGGCATTAATTTATTTAAACTAAAAATGGAGGAAGTATCAAAAGCATGCATCAATGTGAAAGGCTGAGTTGCATCCACGCAACAGCTTGAAGTCTGAACACTGGTTGCAGTATTTTATTTCTGTGCTGAGATGCATATTACTATGCTAGGATGTGTACGCAGTTGATAGATGATACATATATCACAATATAACCTGCTGCAAAAATATGTAACTTCATTGCCTTCAAAATTGTTTAAAATATGTAACACTTGTGTTTGTAAATCTCAGCTCTGATCAGAGTATGAAAAAACATTTGTCTAATAATAAGTACAGTAAGAGGTAGGTTGCAGTCAGGCCAGGTATCATATAAACAGTCTGGCACCACTGGGGCAGTGTATTTTTTCCTGCTGGTGTCCTTCAAATGCTTTTCCATCCTGAAGAAAATGGCACCCAGTTAGGATACAACCTGCTGCACACAGCTCTCACTTGCAGTATGTAAGCTTCATGTGATTTGCTGGAATTTGGGTTGCCATTCCCTTCCCTTTCCCAAGCAGCAAACAGTCTTAGCAAGACGCTAAGGACTTGAAAGAATTCAGCCTGTTTTGCTGCAAAGGAGGGTATCCTGGTCAGGCATGCATCTGAGCTCAAATAATGACTATCTCCCACTGAAAAGTTCTAGACAATAATGAAGGCTAATTAACCTTTGCTGAATGTCAAGAGATAAGTGAGAAGCAGCTAATTTGAATCTGCAAGGATGGAGGAGTATTTAACAAGATTTCATCAGTTTTGAATTTGAAGTTATTATTATATTTTATAAAGATTTACCAGTCTGAATGACAATTTCATCTACATCAAGACTGAAGGATTTGTACCAACTAAAGTACAATAAGGTATATTTATCAATCAATAAGTGAATATGAGGATAGGATAATATGACAAATTATGACAATCTCAAATCACTAATACTCTGTTCCACATCATAAAGAATGCTAGAAGATAATGCTGCATATTTATTCCCTCATTTCTTGACGTATACTTTTTATGACTGTAAAAGAATCCTTTTCACTTGTTTACTGTTTGGGCTTTATTTTATTTAAATTTTAAGTTATGATGCTGACACACAATAGGAGACCTGCATTTATGGAGCTAACTTGCTGAAAGCCACTTGTCGAAACAGAATGCATTCAAATATATTACTGCTGATAGAAGAGATGTAATGCCTAGACAGATGCATTTCATATTTAAGTGATACCACACAAAAAAAAAGAAAAAAAAAGTAATTACCTCAATTGCCCGGTGCTGTGGTAAAGCTCTTTCAATATGATCATTGCCTTCAGCTTTGAGTTGGACATGATACACACAACCAGGCTAAAAGCAACATTCAGACAGTAAGTCTCAATGCTGAATAACATGCACTTTAATTTTAGAAGATATTAATTGAATTTTCTAACATTCCATTAGTTTTCCTTATCCTAAATAGATAATTTAGCCCACTAAAACCATTAAGGATGTTTACTTCCAGTAAATACAACAGGACTATCAGAGCTTTCTCTAGTTTATTACATTATTAAAAGAAGTCACCTGCTGTGAAGTTTTAGCTAGAAAGAAAACACATTAATCAGGATTAAAACCAGATGAAATACTCCTTTCTACCTCAGCATAATTGCTTACTCTACACAGCAGTCCCAGAAATACAGGGTTTCCTGAAGAACAGCCTACTTCACATCCATGCTGCAAAACCCAGCAGACCACTAGAATACACTGTCACAGTACTTCCACTAGAAAAACTTGAGAACAAAAGAGAATTCCCTGTTATACCACCTATATTTTTACTTGAACACCTGTGAGACACATTCTTGTGTCACAATGTGGGAACTGTTCAGTGTTTATGTGAAGGCTGTCAGCATATGCTGGCAGAAAGATGGACAGACACTACAGGAAAAACATTCTGTTTTACTAGAATGAACGATCACTACATGACAGTGCCTCCTAACAAAGACAGACTCAAGGGAATTTGAGCTAGCAAGTGTGATGGGAAAACAGAAATCTGTAGCTAATTCATAATTATTATTTTTTTTCATAAAAAAAATCATATTGTTCCATTATCACACTAACATAAAAGTAAATGTTTGAGGAGCATTCTAATCCTTACCAGAAGGCCACGTAGCCTGAATTTGCCTTCTTCATCAGTTATTGTGTCTTCTCCATAGATGCTACACTTTTCCTGCCCCACAGCTTCTACTGAAACTCCCTGCTCAGGCTCTCCATTTAATGAAGAAACTGTGCCATAACAGCTAGAGGGAGAAAGAGAAACAATTGCTACAGATGTGCAAATGCTGGTTTACTGCTTGTTTTTAAGACGTGCTATTGTTATAACTCATGGGAAAAGTACTTGATATAATTAGCATAGCATGCAGAAGGGGATTTTGTAATGTATATATAAAAAACTGCTTTAAAACATTTAAATCAGCTGCAGTTCAGAGTACAGCTTTAGGGATCCAAGTTCCAAGAACCCTCCAAAACAGCATCACTTACCCCTGAGGGCAGGGAAAAGGAGGAAGTCAGGTGCCTGAACTAGCATACAGTCCCTAAAATACACCTCACCTCTCCCACTGGGCAAAGCACAAGACATTTCCAGTGCCACTGACACAGTACTTTCATAGCAGTGTTTTTGCTTACAGCCACGTCATCTGGGCCTAGCTATATATTCAAATGCATGAGAAGATGTTTAAAAAAAAAAAAAAGTACTTATAAACAACATAATGAATTTATATTGTGCCTTCAAAAGTACCCTCCAAACCTTCAAAACAGTGTTTTTTCAGGAGAAAAAATATTTTCCATAATGCATCCTTACACAACATGCAGCATTTCGCACAGATTTTCAGCTCTACTGACCTGTACGCTGTTCTGTAACCAGTTATCCGAATTTTAAGATTCTGTCCTTCTTGCACTTCAATCATTTGTGATGATGGTTCAAAGCGAAACTCTTTCATCATGGGTTTAAAATAATACTGCCCTGGGCTCTGCAAAGATAAATGAAGCAAATTTACTGATACTGACACAAAAATTCACCAGCTCCAAACAATTGTTTCTGCAAGAGCTCCCTAAAGTTCTCTCTCCCAGCCATCAGCTAAACTGGTTGGAATATATGAGCACTGCAAAACAGGGAACACGTTGGCAAATGAACCAATGGAGCTCTACGAGAAAAAGCCTGAAAAAGGAAAAGAAACCATGACGCTAATACTTCATCACAAGACCACAAGGACAGGAAAGTGACCAGGAGAGAAGGATGTTTGCAAGGAAACTATTCATGCATGTCTACACAGATGTACAGATCAATAATCTAATTACATTTCTTTCCTCTAAAGACTACAATGATCACCAACCAACTGGCCTGTTTCACGTTTATAGACTGCAAGCTTGTAACCGAGATCAATCAACATCATCTGTTGCCCATGGGGGAGATTTTCCAGGTGAGATTTCACATCTTCCACTCTAAGATTTTAAGTGCTGTCCACTCTGAGGGACCTACACCTCTCACAGTGAGTTATGATTTCACCGGAGACCATACATCCCCCGCCACTGCTAACGTCCCTATTTTAGAGGGTAAAGTTACACGGCATCACATATACAACCACTGTGAGATGAACCAATTTCAACTTACCAGATTGGAGAAAGTCAACATGCCATTATCCTGTGTAAGGAGGTTGGATCGGAACATCCCTCCACTAAGAGACAAGAGAACTCCAGCAAGAGCCTGATCATCCTCAGATTTGATCTGTTTTTGAAAATGCAGCAGTTATAAGGAAAGATAGGATTGCCTCATGAAGAGGGGTTCAATTTGAAAGCCCCGTGGAAAAAGCCTAGTCATGCTGGTTCTGAGCACTCAGTTTTGAATAGAACTATCAGCATCTGTAGTGTGACACTGCAGGGCTAGTCTTGTGCTCTCAACATCTGGGCAGTCAGAGACACACACATCATGTGCCACCAGAAAAGTCATTCTCAGTCACCTCACAGGACACGGTGGGGGCCAGAACAAAGTATTCATGAAACTAAAGCCAGGCACTAGTTTCACCAGACTGTCTATACCTGAGAAATAGAAGCAATTAAGAGAAGGTGGTCAAACTCTGCCAAAGCAAGTAAATCCAGTCTTTTGAATTGCAGACCCTTATTTTCACTCTATAAACCACGCAAAATATCATCTGTATGGCAAGTCACAATTATATCATTTTGCTGAGGTTTGTTTCCACTATGATGAAATTACCCGATCCCGACATCCCACACCCATTTGCATTTGCCTGGAACACACAGTTTAATTTTTTTGCCTGTCTACCTCTAACTGCACACACTATTCATTCAGAACCCAAAGTGTTTAGAGCATTACCTCAAACGTCACCCCAGCAAGGGCAAAAGCTTTGAAGTCTCCAACTGTTCCTTCTACTGCAGTCAAAACAAAGCCTTCTTTCTGAGCAGTAACTGTATATTCCATGTCACTGTGGAGTGGCCCAACACTTCAAATATAAGGAAATAAGAGCTCATTTTAAAAGAAGCATTTGGATATTACATGTGTTGTCAAGTCACCATGGCACTTAAGCCAAGAATCCAAAAGATCAAAATAAATCTGCTCATTACCTGTAAGCACCTTTGTCGTCAGTGAAAACTGTGATGAGAGGGGACGTTGCTCCCTTTTCACCAATGACAATCTCAACGCCTTCCAACTCAGGATGAATCCGCCCTTCCATAAATAAGCCTGCTTTTCCATGAATCTCTATCAGCTTTCCAGGACAACTCTCTTGGTCATTGCAATGGGGATTTAAAACAAACAAGAAAGTCAAGGATACACTCATCATTGCATCTTACAGCAAGACTTTAACTACTTCCAAAGAGATGAGTTCTTTTGCCTTGGACTACAACATCAATCCACATAATTGTATGGGCTCTTAACATATGTTAAAAAGTCTGAACGCTCAGTAATTTCAGTAACTGAGTACCAAAGCTATAAGCATGTGGCCAGCACAACCATTTTGGATTTGCTAAGTACTTCACAGATTCATAAAGTTCCATATACTGCAGCCACGTGGCAAGTATTCTAACAGTAACAAAATTTTGTGAGATCAAGTTGAAGTCAGTGTATGCTATGTTTAATGACATACGTTAATTTAGTTTTGTTTACTTGATGTATTTAGAACGTGCACAACAGAAAGGCACGTAAAGAGAGGTACCTAATTTTCTAGCCATTTCAAACCAAGCATGTTCATTTAGAAACCTTAGAGCAAGATGGACACTGACTCAACAGGTAGCATAGGTGACTGCTGATAGTTTTCACATTTTTTTTGTGATTGTTTATATTATTGTAACTTAATACAGAAGAAAACTTGACAGAAACTTCAACTGGCTATCATATTTTAAATATAAACAATGCTTTTGCACAACCATTTTTCTAGATCAGTGTAATATGAGTAGTTCTGAGAATCTGCTGTTATATACAGAAATCTAGTCCTTCCTCCTGTGCCAGGTGGTCTGTCAGCACTTGAAAGCATATTTTACTGATGAAAACTGTATTTGCACCCTCTGCCAAAACCCCATGATTCCAAATACCATAGAGTGAAACTGTCTTACAAAGAAACTGTGCAATTGAAACTGCTTTCCTAGTATTTCCTTTGAAGAGCTATTCATATGTTGATCTGTAGGGATGCATTTCTGTCTTAAAAATCTATTTCTTTCAAACTAGATTTAGATTTACCTCCACTAACAACTGTTTCCACATAAGGTGGGTAGAAAAGCAACTCTTTTGAAGACGGCGTCACAGTAATTTTCTCTCCAGACCTACAGAGCACACATAAGACAGTATTAGGAGAAAACAGAATCAGCATCTCTCATGTAGTACTGCGTATTGACTTCAGAACCCATCTGAATACCCCAAGGGAAAAATACCAACAATAACCTATGCAATATTCATATTATGTGGTATTAGCTTCTATTTAGCTAGCAGTCAACCAGAACAGACACAAGCATCCACAGAGCAGCTCTTCCCTATGTGGAATATATCAGTATTCTTTTTTGTGGAAAGGCCAGGCAACAGAGCAAAGAAAATACCCTGTCCATTGGAGCTTGGTAGTACCTTGCCCAGTAAGAAAATTCATATAAGAATGGTCCTTGGAGTTCCTCCACCATTTCTTGCACTGGTGGCTTTGTTCCTTCCTCTTCTTGACCCTTCTTTTCTCTCTCTTGTCGGCGGGCCTCAATTTCTGCCAGCTGCTGCTCCCTGCGTAACTCCTGTACAGATTTCAAGGGCCCTAAAACTAAGTCAGGTTCACTGTCAATAGAAGATCTGAAAACAAGGAAGAGAAAACAAAATAAGCTCCTTTCATACAAAGGGAAGAGAGCTTGTTGTATCAATTACAACCTTTATACCACAGCAAATCCCAGAATTTTTCTTTTAAATCTATTCCTTTTTAATTTTTCTGTTTATTCCAAGCATAGGTAAAACTTCTATGCCCATAACACCATCCATCAGTTACTACTTGAAAGGCTTGTTCACAGGGACCACTGGTAACCCACTAGGTCTTGCAGGAAAGGACCTATTCACAACACTCACAAATTCTGCCTCATCATGCTATAACCATTCAAGAAGTTAGGGTCCTACTGTCTTCAAACATCCAAATACAGAGCAAACATTTCAAAAAAAAAAAAAAAAAAGCCACAATTGTCTCAACCACTTTGCATCTTAGCTGAGGGTTCCTTTTTGATTGGTTAGTTTTATTTTTTTTTTTTACGTACAGTCTTGTTTTTGCACCAAGTAGCACATGGCAGCTCTGTTGCAGGGACAATAACCCCCCTGGAAGCAGTGATAAGACCACATGGGTGGTAAATTCTTAAGCCAAAGCAACAGTTTACAAGAGTACCTTTAACAAAGCCATAATCTAAAAGAGAAAGGCCTAAATTTCAAAACAGCGAACACGCTTGATACAGAAAGAACGTTATACAAAATAAACAAGAAGACTTGTATCTCCTTTTTTTTCAGTACTATAAACTTTCCCTCAGAACCCACCTCTCAGGTTTAGAGTATACAAGAAGAAAATAATCTGTCACAAACAGATGCTTCCAATAGCTGGCAATTCCCAGGAAAAGTGCCAAGTTGTGACCTATTGGCCCTACACCTTTGAACCATCCAGCTGTCCTGTCACCATCTACTGAACAGATTGCTAGGTAAGTTTAGCTACCTTCCCTAAATCAGCTCAGAACAATAGATCTCGTTTCACCTTCCCTGATCTTACATCCTCTCTTTCCTACCAATTTCTTCTAGTCTCCAACCATCCTTTGTATCTTATCTCCTGTCCTGTCTACAACAGACTGAAAAAATGACGCAGAACACTGCAAAATCCTCTAAAAAGGAATGAACTGAAATGATCACCATTATTTTTCCTACAACCACTTTAGATTATCAGGATAGTTCTGTCTCCTGCTTCAGTCCTCATCTATCTCTATATAGACAGAGTTGTTTTTTTGTGTGTGTTTTTTTTTTTTTAAAGATAAACATACTATTGCTCTTTCATACTATGTTTCATCAAGCCTTTAAACTTTCTCTGCAGTCCAGAGACAATCCAGAAACTTACTAAAAAATTTTTGCCTTAAAACCTATTAAAAATCTGTACAGACACAGTCTCATGATATTGCTTATACACTACTCCAGTCTCATTTTTGAAACATAACAATTCATGTTCAAAAACTGCTAAGAATTAGCTTTGATTTTTGGATAACTTAAAGTTAACATGTCTCTGTTCTGAATCTTGTACACAAGCACAGACTTTAAAAAACAAGCATTTTGCTTTTAAATCCAGAGCTGTTTCCCTTATGTTGACAGTCAACAAATTGGATTTTGTCTGAAAAGCTTCACGCAGGCTTGAACAGAGACAGTCTGTGGCAACTGAGCTGCCTCCAGAGCACTTGCCAATAGTCTCAAAAATCAACAACAACGAAAAACTCAGCCTGGAATGCTGGTACAGTATTTGCTTCTATGCTAAATTGGTTTTGAAATCCTAATGTCTCTCTACTGTCTCGCTGCTTCTTTTCCGGCTGCTGTTGTTGCCCAGTAGTTGCAGTTGTAGATTCATTAAACTCAGGGACTCAAGGAAGAGCTCTGCAGGAAATTTGTTTCTCCACAAAGATGCTTCATACACTCAAAGTCTGAGAGCCCCTAGTCTAGAACAAGTGGACATCAGGAAAGCATTAAAGCACTCATCATTATCAGCCACTTTCAGGCAGAGCTGGCACCTCATACTATTAAAGCTGTTCACAAATCAGCGCTCCCCAGTGAGCTGTCTGTTCAGCTAAACATAAACTGGCACATTAGTGTGTAATCACTCTGCACGGTTTTCCTCTTATAGCCCTCTTCACACCAGTAACAATGCTCAAAAGAAGCAGATTCTCCTTCTGAGGTAACAAAAAAAACAATCCCAGTGCTAAAGAGCTCAGAGCAAGCTACAACAGTATTCTCTGAATTCTGAAATTTCAGATCATTAAAATATGTAATCACTCAGAAAATCATTCCTTTTTATCATGACACACAAGTAGAAAAGAGTTATATTGAAATCAAGTAACAGCATTCAAAATGAGGGCTCAGAATTATTTATCCATCTACAAAGAAGTCAAAGCACAGCTTAGCATAAAAACCTCCTGCAGTCTAGAGTAGGATGCCATTCCCTTAGAAAGCAGCCACTGTGGTATTAAAATCAGAATAAAACTTCATGAGAGAAACGTCTTTCTTCCCTTTTTTTTTTTTTACAGCCCCAAGATTTCTTTGTTCTTACTTAATGGTAATAGTCACATCCATCAGTTTATCTGTTACAATCGAGCCAAGGACATGGTGTCGAACAGCAGTGAGCGTCAGTATACTAGGAGAGGACCTGTAAATCAAATTAACAAAGAGATGAACTCAAGGTCTCCCTCCTAAAGAAAATAACCAAATCTTATTTAGCTGAGTTCGTGTTCCCATTCCCAAGTTTATAGTGCTTTATAAACCATGACATACAAATTAGATAGCAAAGTTGTAGTGCTAACATGATAGCATATTGAAAAGAGCACATTTTCCAGCTGCGAAACCCAAACTACTACATGACATTGGCCAAATAACTCCCTTGCTTTGTGCCTTGCACTTCCTCTCAAGCTGATGTTGATTTGATTGATTTCATATGTATGATCTCTTTACACACAGCAGAGGGACACTCACGAGTTACCAATATTGGACATGGCTCACCATGATACCCAAGTCTAATGGTACTTTGCTGCCAAAAGGGGTTCCTGTTCCAATTCATCTACTCAGTTTTTCCTGTCTCTAATGTTTAGTACGTCTCTTTCTGAAGTACTTTTAATTCACCAAGCAGAAATGAATCAGATTTTAATGCTGAATTTGTTTTCTGCCATGTTAATGAATAAGTAGTAGTCAGGTAGCAGAAACCCTCTTTTTGCAAGCAAACAACTGTCAAGCACTTTGCCAAACCTTAACTAGAAAAAAAATAATCAAACATAGCTGACTTTGAAAGTTCAGCACTGCCCACTCGTGATTAGAATGAGTACTCACTCAGCCTGCAAAACTGGGGTGAGCAGAATCAAATCACCACAGGCAGTTATGGCAGGGACACACAAGTAGTGTGCACCTCCTAGTAAACTTAATACCCTATCTTGCATTTCAACCCTCACAAATCATCAACAGTTTCCACTGAAATTTCTCTGCTTTGTTACAAAGCAAAAAAGCATTAAACACAGACACAGAGCAGACAGAAACATCAATTTGAAGTAGCAAAAGCATCTTTAAAGCCTATCCTTGGTCACATTTTTCTTTTTTAAAGGGCAAGAGGACACATCTCATACACTTTGCTAAAGCTTCCCTCTATTGGTTAGAACCAGCTATAGCAACAGATCCTGAATTAATCAAAGAAAGCAGCTGCAGCAGAAGGAAGCTTTGTGAAAGGATACTGATAGGTGTAAGTTTAAAAACAGATTTTGCTCTTACGTGTCGTAAGTGTAATACTCATGTTCAAATTGGTGGCAGGAACGCGGGGTTACTTCATAGACACCTGTAAACATTAAATAAAGGAATAATCCACTGGCAAAAAAAAAAAAAAAAATCAAGCTTGCTGTGTTGGCTGAATTCTCAAGAGCACATGAGACCTGAGGTATAGAAACAATTACTAAATTTGATTGTAAATTAATTCACCTCTCTTCAGTCACAGATCACTACTGGTAGCTGCACAGAGTTTCTCGTATACACTGATACAAAACACAATTAGTATCACAGCAGAGTGGCACATAAAAACATAATTACAAGTAGAACACACTAAACAAGGTCAGAAGTAATCTATTATAGCTGGTCTCAAAGCTGATTTCCTTTGATTACAGAACTACAGTTGAAACTGTGTTACTGTATTGTGAATGAGGCCACTGACTCTAAGGATGAACCATGCAAAGATGAAAACTGAATCAAAACCAAATTCATTTCTTAACTGTTTCGTTAATGGACATTAACAAGGAATTAGCTCTGAGACATTAAAAGTGAAAAAAAGAACTAATTTTAAAACATTCTCTTTTTTTTTTTTATTGTTTTTATAGATAAACTTCTGGTACCTTTAACAGCTAACCTTCAAGAATCCTGTATTGAAATGAACCATCTATTTATCAGTCACATTCCAGTCACAGAATCCATATGAACAAGATTATTTTAACATGCTCTTGATTAGTCCAAGGTTAACACCCTTCACCTAGTCAAAAAAATATTTTGCTCCTGAAACTGAACTTAGGTAAGTGACTAAACAGTAAGAAAATGTTAAAATATTAGAACAGAGAATTTATATTCAGATGTAATAATGCCTCTCAGAAACCTCAGAATCCACAACAGATTATTTTTAATTCCCAGTAGTATTAGTTGACTGGTTCTTTTTCTTTTTTCAACTAACATTTTAGAGCTGTTACCTGGCTTTGAAAGACAGAATCTATTAACTCCTTTAGACAGGTTATAAACACCAACATTCTCCGGTCCATTTCCGTCCTGGTAAAATTCCTGTGAAGCCGCAACACAATTCACTATTAGTAACTACCAAGCATCAAAATGAGAATAGTGTTTGCCTAAACGTACATTAATTCTTCTGTTTTATAGCAATTAACAACAACAGAAAGCCATTTTACTAAATCTAAGGGACAAACTTAAAAGTGTTTTAAGCATCAGTGCTCCTGTGCTGCAAGACACCCTAAAGAGAGAGCCTTGATTTCAAGAATAACACAAGCTACCTACACAAGTTCATTAAAAAGAGAATTGAGGATGTTTGTTTACCTACGTACCAGTGTAATCGCATGAGAAAGGGAACATCTCAGCATATATCCAGTCTGTCTGAATTCTACACCTGAAACATCCTCCTCCATAACTTCCAGCTCCAAAGATTTATTCTTCCAGCACCAGTCTTCATGTACAATGCTTACTAGAACACACATCACAAAAAGGTTTTAGTAATGTAAAACTGTGTGAATAAAGACAGATTTTGTGGCGTTAAAAGCCTGTACCACACTAACTTCCCCTGACAATAATCTTCAAAGCCAGGTATACATGTACAATAAACGTAAGCACAGAAAAGAACTGTAGCAACACACCTGGCTCACAGCACTGCTGTATCACCAGGAATCCAGCATATCTCATTAATGTAAAAGCTATTCTAATAAGGAATAATGAAGTCTGGTAACCCTACAAAATTCTGCATTCTGCGCTACCACTGTGGTAGTCAAAGATATCTAGAGGACAGCAGAACCTAACTCCAATTTCACATGCTGAAATGATGTTCTGACTCATATAAAAAGAGCAATATATATGTAGCCCTTCTACACCTTTCCTAGGAAAAGAATTTCTTTTCATAGTAGGCCAAGACAGGCTGGCAAAAACACTTTTTGCTCTTTGGAGAGGCTAGTTACTGTGGAAACAGAAGACCTGTGATGTTCTTCTGCTCTCAGGTTTGGGACAAATCAGTTCACGACAAAGGCCTTTAACTTGACACCATGCAAGTGTATCCTAAAACATATGGAATCAGTTACCTGGACACTGAAAAAGTGGTTAAGCAGACAAGATGAAGAAAGCCCGATACACTGGTGTATAGCATTTTCCCAGATCTTAAATTTGAGAACTAGTTCCACATTGGGCATGTCACATAGAACATGAACAGTATCCATGATAAAAGAATTAATACAGACTAAGTCACTAATTTAGCTAATAAGTTAACACTTCCAGCAAATCCCCATATTCCTACTTTTGTATTTGCCAGGTGGCACGTTTTCAAATGTGAAGGCCACTGAGTCCGTATTTCCAGAGAGCTGAAGGTTACGTTTTTCACCCTGGCGGCTCACAGACTGTAACGTCACCATCAAATCACCGCAAGCATCTGTGCAGAAAAGAAAGAAGAAAATGAGGCTGCATACTGTCTTGTCAGCTTTCTCCCAAAACCCCAACTCCAAGGAAACTTCTCGTGTACTAAGATTAAACCAACTGCTCTTTTCTAGTAGAGAATATTTCCAATTAAAACAATTAATCTGATTTCCTAAGCATCTGTTTACTAACGTTTTGTTGCACTTGTAAGTTTAAGCTTAATCATATTCTTGTATCTAAGGACAAGAAACTTCCAGAGGTCAACACTGAATTCCTGGGGTCCACCTTATACTGCAGAGACTACAGGGGTCCAGAAAACACATGAGATGAATCAGAGAGAAAATGTAAGGAGCAAAAATGACAAAACTCAAACTCTAATAATCACCTGCTAAAATTAGTGGGTACTCAAGGACAGCAGAAGATAGAAACCTTTGACTAAAATTAAGTGAAAACACTGAGAAAGAGAATAGACTGCACGCTTCTGGCAACAGCCTGAGCTTCTATCCTACAGGTTTATACATGCACTGTATTTTATTTTTTTTAACGTTTTTTTCAGTATTTCTGACATTGTTGTAAAATGTCCCAACCATCAGGCAGGATTGTTTGCTCCCACAACTTAAGTGTCTTTGAAAATAAACAGGTCAGAACTTATTCCTAGCAAGTATTAAAAATAGGTAGGTAACTTCACTCCAAACTTCATTAAGGTGCTAACTAGGCTGTAAGGTCTCTTGAAAAAAATAACTGTTTCATTTATGCGCTGGAAATTAATTTACTTAACTGTTGATGGGGCTGACCACAGCAAGTGGCTTGATCAAAACTGTGTTCATACACACAGTGCTGAAGTTCTCCATTCTCTTTTCCACTTGACTTTCCAAACTGGCTTACCTAAACAAGAGATCTTCCCAGAGACTGATGCCAAAAACTGAGAGAAAGTCACATCCATGACTGGTCTGTCTGTAACAGTAACAGGGAACACTTTGGGTTTCAAAGCCAATCCTGCTCTGGTCTCAGCTTCTGGAATAATTACCTGTGGAGTACAGGACATCAACATATCTCCTGCTTTTAAATACCAGTCCAAATTCACCCACTCTCCTGACTTTAACTCACCAGAAATTAGAAAATGGATATTTACTGTAAGTCTCAGGCAAAGCAAAACCAGCCTCTCAAATATAATGTTCAAAATTCTTCACTAAAAATCCTCCAAACAACTGCAAAAGGCCTGAGCTAAAAATTCTCCAAATATCATGGTTTCAAAAGTCTGAGTGAGTTTCCACTTTGAGATCTATCTACTCCTGCTTCCACATTGGGCTGTTTCATTACCTGTAAGGACAGCCAGAGGCCTTATAACCCTGCACTTCCTTATCTCCCAGCCTGCAATTTTCCCCCACAAGGGGGGGATTCAACACAATTTTTAGTGTTTGTGCTACAGGTTCTGCTATGACCTGTTAGCTCCAGAACCACTGAGACACCTGAAAAAGCTACACATTACATGTGTCATTCACAGGAAAATATATGAAGATAGTAAGTGAACTAAGGGACATTACAAATAGAGGAGAGAGAGATAAAACCCTTCAATCTCAATGGCCTGAACACCTTTTAACAAGTGTGAAGGAGCATGAGAATTTCAGCTTATAAAGAAAAAAAAGTAACCATCATTGTTTATATAGTACAAACAGGAGAAGAGGGTCATGAAAATCTACATTCAACTTCTCAATTTTTAAAAATCAAATGTTTTAAATTTTCTAAAATCTCTTGGCAGTCCTACAAGGAAGAAATGGAAGTTAACTCTTACCTGAATGTTGTATATACCCGATTTTGCCTTAAAACAAAATGCTCCATGAGGGTCTGTTTCTGTTGTAACCAATGATCCTTTGTCCTTGTCTAGAGGCATCATGGTTACCTTATATTTATTCATCTGTTTGACTGTGTCAGGTAAACGAGTTACTGAGATCCGGCCACACACACTGAATCTGTAAAAATATTCCAGTCAGAGATATACTGGTTTGACAAAACTCAGAAAATACTTGTTTTAAAGTTTCCTCAAGATTTTAACTGGTTTGATACGTTTTGTGTCAAATATTGCAAATCTGATATATAATGCACTGGAACAAAACCCTACCACACTATACCTGTGAAAATATAAGAAAAGTTTACAGATTACAAGCTGTTAAGTTTCACTTCTCACCTTAAATAATGCACTATATTTAGTCACTGATAAAAACTGTAATTGATCATTTAGCACAATTTTTTTTAAATTGGCTAACAGATTCTGCACAAGCTAGTTGTGATTTGTCTCAGGAAATTCCTAGTTATCACTTCTCTTGAAGGTTGCCATTACTTCCTCCTCAAGAGAAGCTCTTGGGCACAGAAACTATGCCCTTTTTGCCTTTCTCAGCTCACACTGTATCTCCCAACACTGCACGGCCTTACAGCGCACTGTATTTAGTCACTGATAAAAACTGTAAGTGATCATTTAACACATTTTTTTTTTTCTAATTGGCTAACAACACTGGTACTTACCCTGTTGCAATGATGTTTGCCAGCTGAGGGGTATTTGGTGCGATCTTCACTGTAATAGTATCAAAGAAGAGATGCTCTTTCCTGGCATGAATTGTGTATGTACCTGTTGTTATGTTCTCAAGGCGGAAAGATCCATCGGCTTTTGTTTTTACTGGAATAAATAAAGTGAAGAGTTAAAAAGCAGAACATTTTTTCCAGTGTCTATCTTCATGTATCTAAAGAGCCAGACGGTATGTATTGCTTTAGGCTATTTTAATTTAGATTGCACAACAAAGAAACAGTATTATGTTCCTTATTAGATCAACCTTCAATTCTGTATTATAAAGCAACATTTCTAGTTTGGCATATGTTTGAAGGGAATTATAATAATTTTTCTACTGCAAAACAAATGAGCAGCTAATACTCTCATCTAAGCCAGAAAATGAAGAATTACTCAACTGTATGCAAATCAGTGTAATATTGCAAATAAATTACAAAAAAATAGTAGTGTATTATCCTGAAGGTCCAATTCCATCGCATACCCTGCTCCTGTATTTGAGATTATCAAAGATTTACCTGTAGCAATACAGACCAAGACCATTGCATACCTTTAATCTGATTGTTTAGGGTCACAGTGGCATCAGCAACTCCTTCCCCTTCGGGACCATTCAATACCCTGCCCGTGACAGAGAAACCCATCACATGGAAAATAGGCTGAAATGGAAAAATAAAGTTATCATTAATCTTCTCCCAGTAAAAGCATTCACACATCTACAGCAATCAATACGTATTGGTTTTTGTCCCATACACATGCAGTAAATTTACTTCCAGATTTAGGAAGAAAATTCAACAGGATAATCACAATAAAGTATGCATCAAGCTCAAGGCATATTGTCCTGCTAAGAAGTACAGGAACCAATTCTTAAGTTACCTGCATTAGCACACTTGAGAAGACTCTCACCGTACATCATAAGACCATTACTCAAGAAACTCTGCAAATTAGAGTTTTATTTACAGGCCCTTCTCAAGAGATTTGACACTGCGAATGAGTAAACTTAATCAACCCAAAGGATTACTGCCTGTTTGCCACACAGACATGAAAGTGAAAGGGACAGCTTCTCCTTATTTTGTTTCTTACTAGTAAAACGGACTGAAGTATAGAAATACAGAATAGATATTGTCATCTACCTGCTAGGCAAGAAGGTACATGTAACAAATCTCTAAGCTTCTTACAAAGACAAGTTTCCACAGCACAACTGCCTTCTGCAAGATCAGTTATACTTCCACAGGAATTGGTACAAACAAGATGATTTCTCTACATGCCTTACCTCAATTTGTAAACTGTCATGTTCTACAAAGAAGTCCAACCTTGATGGTGCAACATCAAAGGTAATTCTCTCTCCCCTGTAGAACGGTATCTGAAAGGAGAACACATCACTTTGATTCCTAAGAAGCTGTGACATCAGAAGTATTTTCCTTTACCATTTTTCAGGTCTTTTTCACTAAGACACCTCCACAAATGGCCAAATGGGCAGCAAACTTGCTGGAAGAATAACTCAGATTGATGGCGACACAAATAAAAGCAGGATTTTCAAGAACGTTTGATAGAAACCATATGAGATAATATGAAGAAACAGAAAAGTAACCTTCTAATGAGAATAGAGCAATGGTATTCAATACAGAGAGTTTACATAAGAGAATATATGATCACTAAAGGATTAAGGGAATAAGAGAAGTTTGGATCCCACTTCTAGATCATGCAGTCTGAGACTGCAAGACCGTCATTATAGGCCGTGCAAAGACATCCATGCTCCAACACTGCCTGGGCATAACAAAGAGAATGGTATTAAAAGAAAAAATGGTATAAAGAGAACTTCAGGGGTTTGAGGTGGCTGTAGCCCATTGAAACTTTCAGCTTCCCATCAGCCTCTAGAAGTGGTTCTGTGACTGGCCAATGTATTCAGGAGATCTGTAAACAAATACTTCCTCAGAAATCACACCAGAGTCCTACTACAGCAACTCACTTCACTGTCAAATGCTTTATGTTGGAGTCTCCTCCATTTTTTTCACCCATCTCAAAATATTTCAACTGGCTTTGTCTTTAACAGCTGCAAAATTATGCACAACCTTGCTTAGAGAGCAAAAGTTAGTATCTCAATGGATAAACAAGAAACAAACTTGCTAGCTACTTACCACAGTGTATTTCCCACTTGGTAGGGAAAGAAAGCTGAAAGATCCATCTTCTTTTGATACAACATTGCACAAATAGGTTAGAGACTCATCTCTTGACTGGAATCCATCCACAGGAGAAATATTGCAGCCCACAACATCCTGTGTCAATAAATGCATTAATTATTTTTTTTCTCGTGGATGAACATGGAAAACAATTTGGGGGGATGCTGGATGATTCAAAATACTATACCATGATGAATGAGAAGTACAAAAAACAATTTAGATGCAAAGTTTGATAGCATAGTTTACAATTCTTATACAGGTAAAAAAAAAATAAAATAACCAATAACAGACTTTATGTTAACAAGGACAGAAAACTGAAAAATTAAACATCCTTTAGATGACAGACAGAACTGCATTGCATATCTTAACATAAACTGTCTCTAGCTCTGAGGATGAAGTTAACATTACAGAACAGAGCTCTACTCTACATACCAAATTACAGTACACAAATGGAAGTTCCATGCTCGTTTTATAAATAACACATTTTTAAGGTGGCAACAGAAGCTGCTGAACTTTGATTTCATGTAAAAAGGGCACAAAGCAATTAAGGCTTTATGTTAAAGACAAATTACAGCTACTATCTAGTGAAACTTAGGGTTTGTCTGGCACTGTCTTGAGATTTTTTTGCACTATTTTTACAGAAGCTGATATTACACAATGGAGGACTGTCATACTAAAAAGGGAACATTGTTACTAACCAACATTTAACATGCAAAAAGGTGTAAATGGAAAAATATTGTCTTAAAACTGTAATCCTTAAACCTGCTGACTCACAAGGAACGTAAAGAGCAAAAACATGCAGTGAACCATTTTACATTTTGCACTTGTTGCCTGCTTCACCTCAAGTTTTAGTTTTCTATGCCCCTGAACAACTTGAGTGTTGGGAAAAGTTCTGAGACACCATTACCTCTTTGGTGACTGAAGAAGAGAATAGAAGAAACATGACTCCTTTCATTGGTTCTCCATCACTCCTTACTGACCCAGAAACGTTGTAGCCAGCAACAATCAGAGGGCTAGCAGCATAAGCATTAGAACTCGTTACCCGTACCACCGTGTTTGCCTGAACACGGAAACACATACATTTGCATCACAAGTAGACATTAAATCTCATTTACAGCACTAAATTACAATCAGAGGCTGAATAATCAACATCAGAAACAGAAGCCAGAGCAGCAGTTCTCAAAGACAGCCCAAATGCTCTTCAGAACAGAAAGATGCTAAGGCAAAGATACTACTGTAAAATAGTGTTTTTACTGTTTCACTGGTTTAGGAATTGGTCAGGATTTCAAAGCTCGTTAGAAAGTAAGCAGTCTGAGAGGAAAGGTTTAAAGCATCTGTTATGTTCTCCAGGTTCCTGCAAAATGCATAGCATTAGAAGTCCTAAAACAAGAGCTCATCTGACAGTCTTTCCCCAGCTGGCTCCATTATCTCCAAACTAGGCCTGCACAAGACAGTTTCTTGCCTGCCTCATTAAACTTAAGGAAAACCGCATTAACCTCATCCACTCACACAAACCCTTGTTCATACTAGCTGATCAAGGTAAGGTCTAGCCAATGCACTCTCCCTAAGCATGCAGAACAGAACTTTTGTAGGCTCTAACCTCTTTCAACATCCAGGTGGGATGAGATGCAAAGATTTCATATTCACCAGGAAGCACTTTAAAGAAAGCAAACCTGTAAAGCAAGAAAAGGATTGCTTAATGACTATTGCTTAAGAAACAGTCATTAACATTTGCTTACAAAAAGCAATTCATAGTCTCCACGCATTACAAAATGTATTTCAGAACTTCTATAATCCCAACCAATATGGCAGAATTGAAAGAGTTTCATGTAAATGAACACATGAGGTATGCCCATGCCTATTCCCACACTCACTTTCCTCCAGGCTGGGTAACAGTTGCTTGTATGTTTACATCACTGCCAGCATTTCTCAGTACAACCTGGACTCCAGCAGGACCTAAAGCCTGACCTTTGCTGAGGACCTGTCAAAATGAAGAGAAACCAGTGTACAAGTGGATAAAAGTAACATGCAGAGGTGAATTAGGACATTTTTATGAAGGTACAATTAACATGGGATGGAATAAATAAATATAAAAAATTCTAACCTTTCCATTCACAGAAAATCCCGTAAATACAAAGTTAATATCGCCTCCCTTTGTGCAAATGTCATTAATGCCATCTACATGGATATCTACACTGGTTGGTTCTAGAGGGGAAGAACAAGAAAACATGGTAGTTAGTGACAGAGGAATAACAGCACAACTCTACTTTAGCTTTACAAAACTCTCACAGAAATGCACTAGCTCAAGTGCACTATTTATGCCCTAGAAGCCTTGTCTTATCCAAGTTAACCACCCACAAATCCTAATGTTGAAAATCCTTCCCCCTCCTATTACATACATTTTTATAAAAAATACACATTCATTTGTATCAATTCATGGGCTGCTTTGTCAGCGTCTACCTTACAGCTTTACTTTTCTCCTGTACAGTAAGTACATTTTAGTTATTAAAACCATGCAGTAGGGCTTATGTCTTTTGAACAGCAGTGGATTTTCCCTGCCAAATGCAAGCTAGTGATAATTGAAGTCCCACATTGCAAATACACTGTCCTATCAGAAGAAGAGATATGAGCACTTACCAAAACTCCACCCTAGGGGAGGCTCAATTTTAAGAATGAAATCCCCCTAAAAGTAAAATAAAAAATAAAAATATTTAAAAAAAAGAAAACAATAACAGTCTTCAATGATCTGAATTCAGTTTAGCTGAAGAATGGAAAAAAAAAAGTCAGAATACAAGCAGCATGCTGCAGAGAGTAACACAAGACTCAAGCGTCCCATTCCCTTCTTATTCTACCTAGTGTTCAAAGCAGCAGCAGTATCTACCCAGACAAACCAGGATTCTGGGCTTGTGTCCAGACAGCTAAGAGTAAGAATTAAGCAGCATCACGTTTATACCACTTCCACACCAACCTGGCTCATGGACAAGCAGCTCAGTGTTAGAAGGTGTTCAAATCTCTCACCTGACCCAACAGATTTGCTCTAAATCTGCCTCTAGTGTTTCTACTAGGTGATCCTACTCAATTGTTCTGCCCAAACATGAGATAACAAAATTCCAAACCTATTAATATTTCTGCACCAAAAGGCCATTAGACAGATATCCTCTTTAAATCTGAAGGCACCACATATGTGCTGAAGTTCATCCATTAAAAGGCTCAAAGACCAAAGAACAAACCCACCAAGGTTAAAAAAAAAAAAAAAAGTCTTAAGTCCTCAGATTTGGAAATTAATTTATTTCTGAACCATAAGTTAACTGGTTCTTTAAGAGCAAAACACTTTGACCACCTGAGAAGAGCTTGTAAAAATTTGAATGTCAACATTTTTCCAGCCAAAAAAGACATCAAACTTCTGCTACATTCTGAGCTTATACCATTTTTCATATTTAAGAAAACTCTAATATCTGCAATTACTTATTCAAGATATTTTCAACTCAGACATATCAACACACATTTTTATACAGATTATTTATTTTCATTTCCATCGATAGATGACTTAAAGCTTTATCTCTATTCAGATTGCAAGAACCTGTACTTTTTACTCATTCTTTGTACAACTGCTAGCACATCACAGTTGTCGTCAGTAACTATGGCTCCTAATGCTGCAGTGACACAAATAAAATAGCACAAACACAATGCTGCAGCTAAAGTTAACTGGCTTTTCTCTTGATAACACTTACCACAGACAAACAGAATAGCTGCATTGCAAAAAGAAACTGTGGAAAGCTTTATTGTTATTTTATTTGTTATGTGTACTGTTCAGACATTTCATCTGCCTGCAGATGTGAACGTGGAAGCAGCTTGTGCCCCCAGTGCAGGGGAGAAGCAGCAGCACTGTGTCAGTTCCTTACCTTATCATAGAGGGGAATCATGAAATACCCATTGTTTGGAGCACAATCTGTTTGGTATTTCAGAGTACCATGCTTTGTATACAACTTAATCTATAAGAAACAAACAAAAAAAGGAGAAAAGTGTGAACGGGGGTGGAATCAGGTGCTCTCTACTCAAGTGTTTGTACACGTTAGGGGCTGCACGATCCCCTCGGGTAACAGAGGTGGCAGGGGAGAGGTTTACTGCAAGAAGGCTACGCTCTGCCAAGGGAAAACCAGCAGAGACCTGGCCTCAGGAGAGCCCGAGGAACACTCCAGGAACCCCACTTCACACAGCAACCCCCCAGAGCACCTGCCAGCTCGGGGCGCACTCAGGGCACGGGGGCAAAGCCTCGCCCAGCCGCTAACCCCGCAGGCCGGCCTGCCAAGGGGCCGGGGGGAAGAGGGCCGGCGGCGCCCACCTCGATGAGGGAGTAGTTGATCTCCACGTCGGACTTGACGAAGCCTCCGCAGCCCACCACGATGTCCTCGGAGCCCCGCACCAGGGCGCAGCACAGGGCGCAGCCCAGCGCCGCCACCCAGCCCCGCATGGCGCTGCCGCCACCCTGCCTCAGCGCCGCCGGAAAGGCCGGCACCGGCAGCGGGGCCAAGCCGCGGTCGGTGCCGCCCTCTGCCGGCCCGGCGGGCCCGCAGCCCTCCGGACTTTGCTCGGCGTCCCCAGCCGGGACGGGTCGGGGCCCCTCGGGTGCGGGACGGGGGCCCGGCTGTGTGAGGAAAGGCTCTGCCCGCCCCGGGCGCCATGGCGGCGGGCGGCTGGCTCTGCGGCTCCCCGGAGGGCTCCGGAGGGCTCGGGGTGAGTGAGCTTGGCTCTGGGCTGAGGCGCTGCAGATGTACATGGGCGACGTGTGGGTAACGGCGGGCTCTCAGTGAGGAAGCTGTCACTGTGGGTGAAGGCAGCTGGCGTTATGAAATCTTCCTCTCCGAGGGATATCTGCACCCACATGCAGAATGATCTGGTGATCTGGTTCTCTGTGCGGTTGGAGTAAGTTTGGTGAGAGGTGTGCGGGCGTGAGGTCCGACTACGCTGCTGGAAGGGTGTACAAGTAGCCTGTGGTCCGTGTATTGTCCTCAGGAAGTGTCTGCTGAGCAAACCAGTACAGCGACAGCTTTAAAAGGGCACCGATGAGTTGATCAGTCCAGGATCACACAGATTTCCATTGTCAGGATTAATAAACTCCTATAATAACTCGTGAGCCGTTATCTTCCTAATTTCATCTAGTGATTCCTTTCACCAAGCCTTGCTTGGCATCACATTCTTTACATAAAGGATTTGGGCCACCTCTGCAAGCTGCTGCAGAAAAAATACACTATTTTACTCAAAGCTGGAACAATCATGTCCCAACCAGCCCCACCTTCTTCTCCAGCAAAAATTGAGGGTCAAGGTTTTCCCACTTGGCTGCTTAAACTTTGGCTTCAGATTGCTTTAGGAGCACCTAGTAAAATACACTTCTCGGACACAGAGTAGCTGCAGGTTCCTTGGGAATCAGGGTGAGCTGTAGATGTGTTGAGTACCTCTGAAAAAACAGGTCATTGTTCCTTCTGTGCTAATAGGTCATGTAGGAATGCTCCTTTTGCCACACAGTTTTGGAACATGTTACTCAGTGGCTCTTTTGTCTCTTATGTGCACAAGTACCAGAATCTCTGAGGCTTACTTGGCAAGTAAACCAAAGCCTGCTTAAAATACCTGAGTGACCCTGACTCATCTGAACCATGTTCTTGTACAGGTCCCTGATGTTCCTGGCAATTACCTGGTCCCCTAGATCTGTCTGGATGGAGTCTTTGCTGTAAATTTAAACCAAGTGCTTTGAGTCTTCCTTCTCACATGTCCATCTGCAGTTGCTGCATTGTTAGTTTTATTATGTTAACAGATGAGATTCAACTATTTATTCAGTCAGAAAAAATATTAATGGATTATAAATACAGCTGGGGAAATGCAATTGTGATGCAGTTAATGCTCTGGGACACTTCTTTCCTCCTTATCTCTACTTCACCAGGCATTCTATACTGACCACTCTTATGGTTCCCAAATGCTGATAATCTTTTTGATTCCAAAATTATTTTTTCTCATTTCACATTCAGTAACTTAAATTTCCTCCTTTTTTTTTTCCTTCTTCAGTTCTGACGCATGATGTCTTTTCTTTGGCATCTTTCACTTTTCAAACCTTTTTTTTTCCTTTTTCCACCTTCACTCCCTCCAAAATGCTACTGCTGATCTCTCCCTCCTTCTTTCACCTGTGGCACCTTACGGTTCTCCCGCAGCTCCTCGCTTGCCAAATGTTTTTTACATTTGAAACCCAACGTTAAGTTCCTCTAACATTAGGCTGAGTTGGAGCATTAGCAACTTGCATTAGCTGGTGAAATTCTGCATACATTAGCATTACTGTTTCAATTCTGTGTTGCTTTTGTGACAGGACTGGAACCAGACATGGCACGCAAAGACCCCAAGATTTACCTGGTGCTTTGAGAAGACAGTCATTGCTTGGATCCCCTGTGCCTATCTTTGGATCAGTTTTCCCTTCTACTACATGTATCTTCGATACAAAAACAAAGGCTATATCAGGATGTCCCACATCTTCAAAACTAAAATGGTAAAGGAGGAGGATGGGGTTTGATCCTAGCATTATTACAACTTCGATGCAGAACTTAATTTTTCTAAATCATTAACTCTTTTCTGATGACCCACCTCTGTGTTTTCTTTGACATTTACCCAGTCAGGTAAAGTCATATCAGCACAAATCAAGTAAATCTTTAGGAGTAACTGTCACACGATCTTTCCTTTTATACCCTCATATGTTTTCTTACTGCTTCCCATCATGTTCTCTATCCCATATCTGCTCTTTCACCTCTCCAGTCTTACAGCCCAGGGTGCTTGGAACAGTCAGTTCAGTGGATCATCCCATCATCATTTCACTCTATTTCAACATGTGTTTGCTGTCTCTGCCTCAGGTCCTTGGATTCCTCCTGGTAATGCTGTGTTTTTCTAATGTCTTCTTTGTACTATGGGAAATAAGCCAAGGAATTCCACGGACTCCAGCATTCTTCATTAGCCCTGCAGTGCTGGGGATCACAATGGTAATTCTTCTTCTGTCTGTGTGTGGCCCGGCTTAGCCCTCCTGGGGCAGATCTCTTATTTCCCATATTTCTCAGTGTCTTTGAGCACAAAGATAGCTGATGGGGAATAGAAGGCTGGAGCCATGCTTTATGAACTTGGGCTGTATGAAGCAGCAGGGGACTGGAGCTAGAGCAGTGGATCTACAGCTACATTACATAGTCCTGTGGGTTGAATATGCCTCAGAAGAGCTGAAGCAGCAGTAATGCCTAGATAGCGGTCTCAGAGCAAGATCCAGTTTCCGACAACCACAGTATGTGATTTAGTATGGCTGGTATCATGATGGGATTTCTATTCAACTAAATGCCTGCCTTCCCTTCTGTCATTGCATCTTCATAGTCTAGAGTCTTCTAGCTTGTTGGCCCAGTTGTGGTTTTACTACTTGCTCTTTCAATAGTGACATTCCGCAGTGCAAAATTGTGCATAATTCCTTCACAGTTTTAGCCGTTTAGGAACAATACTTCAGCTCTGAGCATCTTGAAATATTTGGACTAGAAACTAGTTGATTTTGCTTTATTGTGTTCATTAATTTGATAATAATGTTTGGCATTCCACTACCAGCTATTTATATATTTCTACTTCCTCACAGATCCTTGCCATGTTCCTTACCCAGGCGGAAAGAATGATGGGCATCCAGTCCTCAGGCATCTTGTTGATATACTGGCTGCTCTCATTCTTGTCTGCAGTTGTGATGTTTAGTTCCAAAATCCAACATGGCCTGGAAAGAGTAAGTGAAATCATGTGGCTTTAATACGCAAGGGTATGAAGTCTCTCAAAAATACAGCTCTTTTTGCCTCATTGATTGTGAGGCAAAGAACCAAATTCCTTTCTTAAGATCTGTGCTGAGAAAACTGATGGATGACTCTTTGTCATCTCTGCTTATGTTTTCCCTTTCGATGTAGTGTGGTGAAGAGTTTTTATGTCATTCTCAAGAGCATTCTGTTTCTTAGGGCTTCTTGGAAGACCCTTTCCACCATGTTGCAACTTACCTTTATGTTAGCCTGGTGTTTGGTGAACTTGTGTTATTCTGCTTAGTTGATCACCCTCCCTTCTTCTCAAAAGCTGTCAACAATCCAGTAAGTATAATGTAGCTTTTCATAATGCTTTGTATCATTGCTCAAATAGGAATTTAGACTTTGGGGGATATGCAGAAACATGATTATCTGGAAGATGCAAAATGCATCATTCCATATAAAGGCCAATGGTTTTAAAAGGTAACCAGCTGAATTTGGGATAACCACTTTGCCTCTCTATGTATCTTTTGAAAAAATAACGACCTTTTCGATCCACACTCATGTTTGTTTTCACTTAAACTAGTATAGGGCTCATTTTGCTTCTCCATGGTCTTCTGTGCAGCAGTACATTCCTCTGCCTGACATATGAGTATGGCAGAGCTCTGTGCTTCAGAAAGTAAGTGTCTGAGTAAGAAAAATAATATTCTTCCTTCCTCCATCTGAGAAGTTATTCAAAGCCTATTTCTCCAAAGTCTCCTGATCCCATTGATCCTCCTCAATACATTTACACTGTCAGAGGCAGTGAATGGGGGCTGGGTAACTTTTTAATAGTTTTTTCCTTGGGGAGTACAGAAGAGACATCATTGGAAGCACACTCTCTTCTCTATATAAATATCATCCATGTTTTTCTTTCCGTCAGAATCAGTGTCCAGAAGCCAACAGCTCTTTTCTGTCCAAAATCACATACTGGTGGTTGTCTGGGTAAGAAAACATAGAAGACATGGTTTTGCTAGAACATGAGTTAAAACAGCAGCATAAGAGGGTGTACATGAGAACCAGTCAGAAGCATCTCAGCCCCCAAGTTAACTTATGTAGTGAGGATTTAACTTCCTTCTCTGGGGACTTGAGCTATTCTCATGAAATAAAATTATAAAAATTTAGCTTACTATTTTAAAGCACCATTTGAGATTCTGGATAATACTCTCCCTGCTTACAGCAGGCTTCCAGTGCCTTCTTAATCTTTAAATAGGCTTCAGCAATCTCAAAAAATCACTGTACACCAACCACGCTCCTATCTGCCTGCCAGACCTTCTGTAACAAATGCTGGTCAGAGAGAAAATACTGGATGAGGATATTGGTCTAACCTGCTGCTTAGTTTTCAGAAGTAAAATGATGACATACCTTCACCTAATGTCAACTCTGGTAATGCTTCCTCTGTTTCACTGAGCCACAGAGTAAGTTAAGCTGAACTTTGTCCCCACTGTCCAAGACCCAACTGTCAGTATTGACTAAAATAGAATTAGGGCTTACTTGGAAATCACAATTCTGTTGACAGAAGATAGCATAGGGATTTAAAGCAAAACTGCTGCTCCTAAATGCTCATATTTATTCAGGGAAAGGATATTCCTAAGTAGCGTTTATGGAAGTCCGTATGTACTCACTGTGGAGCACTAACTTAAAGCCCACCTGTTTTGAAAACATTACACCTGCAACAAATCCTTCTGCACTTACCTTACAGCTGTCTGTGTGTTCTCCAGGCTTGTCTGGAAAGGCTATCAGCGGTCCTTGGGGGTGGATGACCTGTGGTCAGTGAGGAAAGAGGACTCCTCTGAAGAAATTGTTACCTGGGCTGAAAAAGAGTGGAAGAAGTATCATAGCAGAACCAAGCAGTGAGTACTTGATCTAGAGTGTGTGTCATGGATTCAGCTGAGCAGTTTCTTTCTCCTCTAAATGATGTAAACAAATACGCTCACAGAGGCTGACATGTCATCTCAGAAGAAGCTTAAAGCCCTCCCGTTTCCCACAATGTGCTAGACAGACTGCTTCAGTACATTCTCAGGTTCTGAATGTAAGCTTTGTTGGTGTTTCTGATCTGAACAAGGTAGAAATCCCACTGAGTTATTTTTCTGTTAAATTCAAAGGGTATTCTACATAAAATCTGAGTAACTCTCTGCTATGAAAACTTAGTTCACTTCTTCACTCTTTGATGAGTGAGCACTTAGTGAGTTCCTTTGTGCAAAATCACATTTTAAATGTTGAAATCTACTGGAGAACACCTTTAGTTCCTGGAAGCTTGGAGCTATAAGATTCTTTTGAGAGGGGACGTTTTTCAATGTGCATTTATACTGGACATGGCATGAGATGCACTTTAGGATATTTAATGATTTTTTGAAAACACAAGATCCTTAATCTTGTTCCAGTTACAGCTAGCTTTTCCATTGTTTCTTTAGAAACAAGGAGTCTGCTACTTTTAAAAAGGGTCAGAAGAGTGAAACTGGTACAACAGAAGCTGAAGAAACAGAGCTTCTACTGCAGTCAGAGCACAATCAGAGCAGGCCCTTACTGAAAGCATTTTGGAGCATGTTTGGAATCTATTTCCTTCTCGGCACCCTCTGCTTAGTTATCTGTGATGTCTTCTTGTTTTCCATCCCAAAGATACTGAGGTATGTGAGTATTTAGAATTTATTTCCCAAAGGAGACAACATATGTACAAGATTGCTGCATACATGAGCACACAGAGATGTATATGCCAGCACTCACAGAGCTGGATACACAGACACTTTTGAAGTCTCTGATTACTGTTGAAAGGAGCTGGATTATCATTGGTGCTAAACTCACAGTCAATTCAGTGAAAAAGACATCACTGTCTAAAGCAGTGCACACCCTCTCCATTGCTGTAGAAGATACTTAGCCCTCTGTGCATCTATTCTACTATTTTACTGACAAAGATCAGCTATAGAGAATACAGAAAAATCCCTGGTACTTCTGCATTTCTGATATTTCATCAGTTAGACATGGATTCATCAACATTTTGCTCCTGTCTTGCAGCCTTTTCCTGAAGTTCATTGAAGATCAAGAAGCCCCTAGCTGGCATGGTTATTTCTATGCCTTCATTATGGTCCTGCTAGCTTGCCTCCAGACTCTGTTTGAACAACGATATATGTACATGTGTCTTGTTCTGGGACTGAAACTGAAAACTGTAGTAACAGGGCTTGTGTACAGGAAGGTGAGTCTGTAGGTTCATTTTCAAATCTTTTTTCCTAGCCCTACATTAGTAATTATGACATTGTTCTTAATATCAAGGAAGATATTACTAGAGAACTACTTCTAGCATGTAGTTCTGTGCTATATTCATCTCTGAACAGTGTGTGGGAGGTATTTTACTATTTGTTTTTCAATCTTACCTCTAAAGGGAAAGCCAAGAAAAGGAAGCAACATAAGATTTCTTACATTGTAGATTATGGTTGGGGAAGGGAGTAAATTTTTCACCCTGAAGTGAAGTCACATATCCCAGGCAACAGTACATTTTCATTATGTAGGATTTGACCTTTTTCTTTTTTTCCTTTCTTTATAAGGGAAAGAAAGTTGTTTGATTTTTAGATCAAAGCTGTTGTTGACTCTGCCTTTCCTTTATTCTCTACCCTATCTAGATCCTAATAATGTCAAACGCATCAAGGAAAGCAGTAACAGTAGGTGAAATCGTTAACCTGATATCTGTTGATGTCCAAAAGCTAATGGATCTTATTATCTATTTTAACGGGACCTGGCTTGCTCCAATTCGGATTATCATCTGCTTTGTCTTCTTGTGGCAGGTAAAATATGATGACGGTACCTATCGAACCCCTTCTGTTTTAGGTGTCAGAGGAAAAAGGAGCTTTCAAAATTCTTATTAGAGCTTTTCTGGCCTGAACAACCTGAAATTGCCACATTTTTCTTAGCTGCTTAGCATGGGGCATTCACTTGCATTGTTAGAAGTTATTTTTATTGGAATAGAATCCTTACCTGATTCTTCAATTCATCTTCTTACCTGTGTATTCAGCATTCAGTCTCTTTCAGGGAAAACACTGGGAGTGTGACTGTTCTGAGCTGCCTGTTAATATTCTGCCTGAGATTCTCCTTTATCAGTGCTCTTTTCAACCAAAATATAGTTGCCCACTGCAGGCTCCAGTTGCAGCTCCTCTGCATGGTTACTAGTTACAAATAGCAAACTATTTGCTATTTATATAATGCTATATAAAATATAAAAAGTATATAAAATGCTATAAAGCATTTTATGTACAGAGTACATACCAACACTCACCTTTCTAGTAAACGTAAGCCTTCTGCAGACAGATGCAACTAAACCATGATAAATAAGCTCTCTGTTTTGGCACGCAAGTTATTACAAACCCAGATATCCAAGAGCTGTCCAAGAATATGTGGCATAATATAGTGCTGCCATTTCATTTCTCTAGTTGATGTAAATTCACACGATGAATTCAAAAGATTGGTTATTTATGTCACAATAATATTTTGCTTTCTAAACAAAAACTGGTTTGGTTTTGTGTCACTTATGCCAGCCACAAGATGTCCTCCTTAACACATCCAAGAGCAGCCAGGAAGCAATAGATATTATTTAAATTGCAAAGCATGCTTCTGGATCTCTTTCAACACTAATCTAGTTCCTAAAAGGGAAGCAAATAAATTCAGCAGAGCATGATGACAGGAGTTACTCTGCTTGGAGAGTTAACAATCCACAGTGCTTAGGCAGCCCAACTACCAAGAAAGGCAAAAGCTGGACTAGAGGAAAGCCTTAGACTTGGGGGATGTTAGGCACCAATTTCAAATCAGAAGGAAGGTAAGCAAGGAGGAGTGGAAGACTTGTTTCTGTAATACCATAAGTTCTTCCTCTTCTCTCCTGACAGCTTCTTGGGCCATCTGCCTTGACTTCAATTGCTGTATTCCTTTTTCTCTTGCCTCTGAATTTTATGATCACCAAGAAGAGGAGTCATTTTCAGGTACATTTTGCTTCATAAAAATGAAGTATTTTATTGACACGAATTATGCTAGGATTCAACTTTTAAATCTCAGTTAAAGGCTGCCATGCTCTCCCAAGGAAGGATGACATGAAACCCACAGCTACAGAACAAATCAAAGGCTGAGGATTACAGTAGGCATGTTGTTTAAAAAACAACAAAAATCATTGCATTGATTAGAGTCACTAACATGTGACTCTAAGAGATGGCTTAGTATGTTATGATGACCATGACTCTCTGAAGGACCACAGGAGGATTTAAAGCCTACAAAGTTTCTTCAAGATTAAACTCTTCTGCATGTTCAGTCTTTTACTCTGTGTCTCCCCACCTTTTCTGTTCTTGTTCGTACTGTCAATAAAAACAAAGCTCTGAAGAGAAAATGCAAGATATTTCCCATCCTAAAAGATGTATAAGCTAAAGAGTAAACACAGCTCAACTGCAGGGAAATTTCTTCAGAATTCATTGGCAGTGTTAAGGTGTGTTAGTTGTGTTTTATTTTCCAGAATAATTGTGCAGTTAAATATGCAACCTGCTAAGTGATAAAACTCAAACATTTATTACAGGAGGCCCAGATGAAACATAAAGATGAGCGGGCCAAACTTACCAATGCCATTCTTAGCGACATTAAAGTAATCAAGCTGTATGGCTGGGAGAAAACCTTCATGGAGAAGGTGCTTGGTATCCGGAAGCAAGAACTTAAGGCCCTAAAAAGATCTCAGATTCTCTTTTCAGCATCTCTAGCTTCTTTCAATTCATCAACTTTCCTGGTGAGTGACTCACCTTCCTACATAAAATGTGCTATTACTTCCATTTCTCTTTGTGGTCCTGTCTGGACAGATTTTTCCTGTTGGAAAGCTAGAGATAATGTCTGCCTGGAGGAGTTGGTGGTCTCACAGGAGGAGTTGAGCCCCAGTGGGATCGGCTGCAGACATTTACACTGTCCTAGCAGTTCCATGGACAAGTTACGTGGTCTGATGACATGTTCCAAGCAGATGGAGCCTGCTTTGTAGGAATCACCTGGAAATCTTCAGCTACACAGAGTTCACAGCACAGTCAGTATCTGCATGAGCCACTTCTGTATATGCTGTTGCAGGTCAGCCATATGTGTTTTAAATGGAGAATGGCTGTGTTTTCACCTTACTGCGACTGCAGCACAAAAACTTCCTTAAAGGAGAACAAACATCAAATGGTCAGAATTGGTTTTGTCACCTTCACCTATGATATTTGCAGGCCAGTGGTATCATGTATATGGATGATAGCCTGGGTTCCAGGGTATGTAGGAAGGGACCTGCCACCTTTGAATCATTCTCTTTTCCCTGTCTGAAGTAAATGGTTTGCTTTTTCTTTGCTCCTTTCCAGATTGCATTTGTCATGTTTGCTGTCTACACCCTGGTGGATAACACACACATCCTGGATGCTCAGAAGGCCTTTGTATCTTTAACACTGATCAACATCCTCAACACTGCACACTCCTTCCTGCCATTCTCCATAAATGCTGTTGTCCAGGTTAATTGCAGGATACGTTTTCTTTTTTTTTTTTTTTTGGCCACAACTGTTTTTTAGATACCACCATTGAAAGGTAAAGGGAGGGATTTCTTATGGCTTTGAATTTCAGGCCAGCTATTTAATTGCTATTGTAAAAAAGCAAAGTGCAAGGAGTTTCAGCTAAAGGTACTTTAGAAGTACTGTTTTTCAGAAAGATTGATATATTGACAAAATAGTCACCAAGAATAATTCTTAAGTCTTTTAGGGCCATATAAACGTCATATGGTATAAGGCAGAGACTAATACTTTTTTGGTGGGCAGTATCTGGGATTAAGCTCTCTTTTAGAAGCATTAATTACCTGTTAGTCCTGTATCACAAGCACCATTAAATCTCAGACATGTTTCCAGTTCTATTTTTAATCACAGAGATCAGAACAGATGGGGCAAAATCTCCATGGGAGATCAGAGGAACCTTGCTAGCCCAGGCCAGAGAGAAAAGCAAGTCGTTGTTAGTGAGAAATTGGAAAATTTTGCTTCTCTCGCACCACAAGAAGACTGTCATGATTCTTCATATACAGGAGCAATCACTGGGAAAATTGCAGGATGAATTTGGGAAAAAAAGCAGCAATTTCAAGCATTTGAACAGAAAATACATGGAAGAACATGGCTTTTTTTTTGTTTAAGTGGAAATAAATACAATTAACTTAGGGAAGAGCTGCATTTGTCCATCTAAGCCTACATAGCATCTGCAACATAGCACCTAATTAACAGTCTTCAGTGGGTTTTCAGGTTGAGTCTTACCTTCTAGTTGTCCTCCCTTTCTATTCTAAATCTTACCGTTTTATGTGCTTCTTCATTTTCAGGCCAAAGTTTCTTTAAACCGCTTAGCAGCTTTTCTGAATCTGGAAGAACTGAATCCCGAGAGTTCAAACAGAAACACTTCTGACTGTGGTGAGCTTCTGTCTTAGTGTTGTCTTACAAGAGGAGTAGCTTCCATTGTTTAGCTTCCACAATGGTGCCTACCACAGTCAAGAGAGAAAAATGTTTGCCTTTTACCATCACTTTCTCTCTCAGGCCTATTCATTTCTAACAGTGAAATCTAGTCTGGTAATTAACCCTTCTTTTGATAATTGAAGTTCATTTTATATAAATAAAAGCACATACTGAAACATAAACAGGGATGTTTCTATACTTACTTTTGAATTTCACAAGTGTTCTTTTTCTCCTTATATCTTAGTACAGGCAAGTATCACCATAAGAAACGGAACATTCTGCTGGAGCAAAGAAACGTCTCCTTGTCTTAGAAGGTACAGCCGTAACCTTAGTCATCTCAGTTCTGTAGGTTAGGGTGGGTGCTAAATGAAAGAATTCTTCACAGCCCAAAGTGAAGTCAGTGTGGAATATGTACAAGTGTCTGAGTTTGCTTCATATTTAACATTGAATTCTGAAAACTAAAAAGTCAGACAAAATGTATTATTGCTTTTACACCTGTCTTAATGTGAACACAGAAATAGGAAGGTCTCTGTATCTGAATGTTGCCTTCATATGCAGAGACTGTTTTCCTTACACAATTTGTTGAAACATGGAATTACACTAATGTAAGTGTAAAAAAAAAAAAAAGTCAGCATAACTACAGCAAGAACGTTGCTTGTTTTCTTTTCAGAAAATGTATCTAAAAGGTGGTCAAAGACTGATTGAGGTGGGGTGCTCTTTTCTCTATAGGATAGATCTTACTGTGCCCCAAGGCTCCTTGATTGCTATAGTTGGCCAGGTGGGTGCTGGAAAATCTTCCTTGCTGTCAGCATTACTTGGTGAGCTGGAACAGATGGATGGCTGCGTGACTATGAAGGTAAATTTTTCCCTTAGCATTTGCTTCTAATTAGGCTATCTTCAGGAACAGTAAGGTATCAATGAAGTCATCAGATATATGATGAAAACCTACTTAGTGCTGAACTTTTAACAAAATTTATAGTGTAGCAGCCTGCATTTAGTCATCAAGAGGTGCTTAAGACCTGCCAGATGAGCTTGACCTGTGGGAATGGGAATCGGAACAGGATTTTGGAGAGCCGGTTCCATTTCCCACTCTAGCAGCGAGCTGAAGTGACATTATAGTAAGTAACATCACTTGAAATTCTGTTTCCTCCTCTGTAAGACAGTGAGGGTGCGATCCTTTTATTTTGAAAAGGGCTCAGACCATTAAATGGTGATGATCATTCCATATTTTTATAAAGCTAATTGGGGAGGGGTTTTCTTCAAAGACCGGTTCCCACCTGTCCACGTTGTGCTTATGATTGGTAATATTCTTCCATTTCCATTTTAATAGGGCACAGCAGCTTATGTTCCTCAGCAAGCCTGGATACAGAATGCTTCAGTGGAAGATAATATTCTCTTTGGCAATGAGATGGATAAAGCATGGTTTAATAGCGTGGTTGATGCTTGTGCATTGCAGCCTGATTTGGAGAGCTTCCCAGCAGGGCAGAAGAGTGAAATAGGCGAGAAGGTACTGGCCCAGTTCTATGAAAAAGTTTGTCAAAATATGAGTAATGACAACTTCGGATGTCCCACTTAAAACAATGAGAAATGGATTAAACTTGCAAGAGGCAGGTGCTCAGGAATTTCTGAAAAATTGGGCTACAGCTTACTGGGGTCTGAAGCCCACCTCCTGACAGTTAAGTTAAAGAGAGATATAAGAGACGCTTAACAAGAGTAAACAAATCCAGGTCATTCTTGGGTCCCTGTTTGCAGGAGAGCAGAGTTGCTCAGGAGAAGATACCTCTGTCTCAGCATCTCAAGAGCCTCATTTCTTGGGGGGTGGGGGGCTAGGAGGGAAGACGGGAAAGACAAAGGCACTGACTTAAAAGTAAGTCATAAACCATCAGTGTAAAATGGAGTTATGAGCTTATAAATATGCTGTAGCTTAGGAATAAACAGTGTCAATGCATTTTTTACAGGGAATAAATATATCTGGAGGCCAGAAACAAAGAGTGAACCTTGCTCGTGCCGTGTACCAGAAGGCTTCAATTTACTTACTAGATGACCCCCTCTCGGCTGTTGATGCCCATGTTAGACAGCACATTTTTGAACACGTTCTTGGACCTAATGGCTTACTGAAGAACAAGGTGTGTTATAAATCCTGAACTTTAAGAGACATCAAAATCTATATAGTCATAAGGGCACCCCAGATGTTTCCAGTAAGGTAGGTTACTTTATCAAAGGCTCCCAAATTCTTTTTTGCTAGTCCCAGGTAGGTACTGCTGTTAGCAGCAATGGAAGGGGAGTGGGTAACCTCTGCAGCCCACACAGCACACTTAAGTCCTCCAGTGAATCTCACCTAGGTTGAATTCTCCTGAAAGACTACCTCCATCCTCACTCAGCATGCCTAGTTCCAGCCTTACTTCTACAGCAAGTCTGTAGTTCTTTTGGTCTTCTGTCAGCATTATGCTGGTGCCTCTTTGGATTTATTTCTAGTATAGTTTGGAAGAACTGTATTTCACTTCCAGTTCATCACATTTTACCACAATTTCTCATTCCATCACTTTTGAATACTTCAGTACCAACTTTACAGTTCTCATCACCCAACTGTTCATCGCTTCAGTCTCAGGATTCACCTTAACCTCTTCTCTTCCTTTCTTCTTTGCATTGGATGCATTTTGGTATTCCTTGTTTTTTCTCTGTTGTCAGGCAATAGAGATGATAAATGCGGGTGCATGAGAAGGTCTGGTGGGGCACCTCTATTTGTTTAATGATATAAATTAACTACAATTATTTTATTTGAGTTCAGGTTGTAGAAGAAAAAGAGGTATTTATTTTCATCAGAAAGTCCAACTAAAACAGACGCGTCTGTGATTACAAATACCTTTTTTCATGAGTAGATTGGTTGCAGGTATCAGAATATAATTATTATGCTCAAACATAGAAAGACTGGCAAAGAAAGCAGGTATCAGATTTAAAATATACTCAAAGGGCTTGATTGTATATTAGAAACGTAGAACACACCAATTTCTTATTTAGGGAAAAAGTGACAGGAATAAACAACAAAAATATCCCCATGTTAGCAAAAATTACAGGTTCACACTGAGCACGTCTTCTTACAAGATAGCTAACTGCACCAGCCCAAGTGAGCAGGGGAACACTGGAACAATTTAACTCTTTCTTCAAGCAGACTCGTGTTCTGGTGACTCACACGATCAGCATTTTGCACCAAGTGGACAACATTGTTGTGCTGGTGGATGGAATGATCTCAGAAATTGGTTCCTACCAAGAACTTTTACAGAGAAACGGGGCTTTTGCAGAATTTCTTCATTCGCACAGTACTGCAGAAGAAAAGGCATGCTCTGGCTTTCCAGGTAACCTAGACAAATTGGAATTGTTTTTCCCAGACCTATCAGTCACTTGTTTCCTTAATGTTATATTTAACTAACTGGGGGTCTGCTGCTGTTAACAGCTGGGAAGAGGGAAAAGAGAATAAAACAGGAAAAGCCAGCTGTAGATTTTTCTTTGAAGGACACTTAGAGCAGGGATCTCATCACAGGAATCTGTCGCTTTATGTGGGAAAATATGCCAGTTAAATGAGCTGTGTCATCACCTCAAAACTGGTTCTTGAATTAAGTTTCATCTTAGTAGGCAACAGTCATGCATTTAACATAATTACCCACTATATGTGCTGTTCTTCAACCTTGACTTTGATATTTCTACCCTTAGAAAGAATTCTTTGTAATGGATCTTTCCTCTATGTTACAAGTGTCTCAAAGGCTATACAAGACAAAATGGTATTTGTAAAGCACTTGGAGAAAACAGTGCATTTATTTCACAGCTATAGGAGACACCAGCAGCACTGTCACCTCTAGAAACTGTCCATCACAGGAGAAGTTCTTTAGGTAAGCTTCAAGCTGTCTCACACACCAAAGAACTTGCTCTAAGAGTCCATTAAGAGCCGACACAGAGTCTCTTAATGAATACAATGCAGGCTTGGGTTTGATCTTTAATAATGACGAACGAGCAAAACTCAAGACCGGCTAAAGAACTGCTTTTGAATATGGATGTTGTTCATATTAACATATTTCCCAAGGAGACAGAACTTGTCCTAGAGGTCAGTATGAGGCATATGGATACACTTACCTGCTGTTCAATTCCTAGGGGGGCTGTAAGGTCTGACTCGTTTCACACCAGCCACAGCTAGTGTATGCTCAAAGCCTCTGTTAATGGCTTCACCTGACAGAGCCCAGTGCCTGTGATATGTATGGACACCTCTTGGGGTCACTCTGGAGGATCACAAAAACTGCAGCCTTTGAAATAAGCATGAACAATGGGGAGATGGGTGAGGACAAGTAAGCTTCCTGAATTCCCATACCTTATTTGACTCCGGGAAAATGGCATTGCCATTGTAGGAATCATTTTAATGTGATCTAGGGAAGAAGGAAGGGCAGTTCAGGTTTACACTCCACCATAAACATACACGATGGTGGGATTCCCTGGATCTAAATAGGCTTTAAAATACTAATTGCCCTAGCTAAAATTTGAAAGAATTTTTGTTTTCCTTATGAAGCGACAATTCAGTCAAATCTGCTACGGGAAGGGAGACCACTCATGCAAGTCAAGACACTACTGCTGCTGCAGCCACTGAAGGAGTATTAACCACAGGAGAGAAAGCTCGGCATGGCAGGGTAAGCTCCACACTTTCCTTTCAAGACAAAGATAAGTACCGTGGGTTTATTACTGACCCGCTAACCCCCATCATAGGTGGGTCAGCTCACTGCCTAAATTAAGCTAGTGCAGCTTCAGAACAGTCAGCAGAGTTGTCCAAATTTGCCTTGTAATGGAGACAAAGTTACTTCCAAACTATTTTATGTAACACCGCCTATGTAAACTGTATCTCCCAACACGTGCCCTGATCTAAGCAGTGGTTTGAAAATAGGAATAACGTTGCAGAAAATACGTGATGGGAATGAGAGAGGAAAGAGTAATTTATGACCACTTGAGAAGAGAGAGCCTGATTCAAGAATTATTAGAACGGAGAGGGCATCCTGAGGCAGTCAGGGTGAGGCGGTAACAAAAAAACATAAGAGTACACATTACAAGGCACTTGTAATCTTGGATCTGGCTATAGGTTCTTGAGGCTGATGGGAAGGGGTGAAGAGGCACATCACTCTTCTCGTCTTTCCCAAGAGGTACACTTCAAAAGGCCAAGGCAAGGAATAATGGCTTCATTATTCATCCACCAGGAAAATAAGGAAAGAATTAACGTTTGCTGTAGCCCGTGACATACTCAGCAGATATGCCCTCATAAATCATTGTGTTTCAGAGCTGTTTTTCATTGCTAACATACTTAATCCTTCCAACCTCTCCTTCCATCTCCTTTTCTTTTTTCCTAATTGTTTCACTCTAGGTTAATACTTCGATTTATGCAGCCTACCTGAAGGCGACAGGCATACCGCTGTGTGTGTACATCGTTCTGTTGTTCATGTGTCAGCAAGCGTTATCATTTTTTCGCGGTTACTGGCTCAGCATGTGGACAAATGACCCTGTATACAATGGTACACAACAACACACAGAGCTACGAGTTGGAGTCTTTGGTGCACTAGGAATCATTCAAGGTTCGTTTAACTTGCTCACCTAATTCTTCTCTGTGTTTCCCATATCCAGGATGTTTTCTAATATAAACAAGTGTATGCCCACGGGCTCTTCACCTCCCAGGCTCTTGGCACCAGCCCTAAAAGTTTGGTATGGGACCTAAGGCTACAGGCTCTGACGCACAGAGAGGATTTCTAAGGGATCTGAACATTTTGAATGTTACTACTTGAAATTCCACCTCATGATGTACTAGAAGTGTTCTGTGCCTTTCAGCAGACCACAACCAATAGTTTTCCTCTGTAGTTCCTGCTGGAACTGTGTTTATCTGGACCAAAAACAAAACAAAAGAAAAAATCATCAACAAAAGAACTACGCTATCCTTATTTTTCCATCCCACCCCCTTATATCCAACATTTTCTACATTTTTCTTCCTCTCATCTCTTTCCATTCCTCCACTATAAGTGAATTATAACCAAGTGCCATGGTGGATCTTTTTTCATGTTGAATTAAGTCTTGGTTTAGGCTTTTTAACTGTAAAGAAAGAAAAAAAGAGAAACTTGGAAGACTTTATATTCCTTTAAACCATAAAAAAAATTGCCACAACTATTTTGATCACTCTTAAAACTTGCCTGTTTTAGAGCAGAAATCAAATCTGAAAAGACAGCAAGCTAAGTAGCAGAAATTTGAGAGAGCTTTTTAGAAGTTCAAAAGAGCAGGAAGGGTTGGGAACCTTTCTGTGCCAACAGCAAATCTGTAGTCCAAAAGCCTAAAACTTCCGTGTAATTCAAAGTAGTTCCAGTCCAGCTCATTTTGTGAAGAACAGTTTCTGTGCGTTTATGTTGCTGAACTCCTCCGCAATCCCAACTACCCTAGAGAAAGGCTAGTTTACCTTGCAGCTCTGAGGCTTGGCTTAATTGCTACCAAAGATAAAGGCAGCTCCTTTCACCACTATTGCATTCACGCTACGAAGTGAAAGTCATGATCTTGCAAAGGGAAACTCCAAGGTGATTGTTCAGACCCAGTAACACTGATTTATTTTTAATTTTTTTTAATATTGCAGCCATTTGCAGATTTGTCTCCACAGCAGCAGTCCTTCTAGGTGGTGTGATAGCTTCACATAAGCTGTTTCTGCAGTTGCTGAGGAACGTTGGTAGATCCCCGATGGTCTTCTTTGAGCAGACACCCATTGGAAACTTACTGAACCGCTTCTCCAAAGAGATGGATGCCATCGATTCCATTATCCCTGACAAACTGAAATCCTTGCTGGGATTTTTGTTCAGCTTGGTGGAGATCTACCTTGTGATCATTGTGGCTACACCAAAGGCAGCGATGGCCATAGTGCCTTTGACTGTTTTTTATGCTGTGTTCCAGGTAGGATCTCATAGAAATGTATAGACAGAAGAGTAGCATCTCCATGACCTTGCAGAAAGCCTGCTCCCATTTCTTAGGAGCAGAGCCATGCAGAAACTATTTTCATCATCTCCAGTTGCATTTGAGTAACAATAACATCAGCAACATTTCCCATGTCACCTCAACCTTCCAAAGCACCTCTGAGATGCTTTTATTTTTCTATTGTCCAAATCAAATCCCACCTAGAGCTATATTCCTAGTCTCCATTAGTGTAAATAAAATCATATTAAAACCAAAGGCACTTTTCCTTTTCTCCAGCATTGCTATGCTTTTTTTTTTTTTTAAATACAACCATGTATATGAGGCCACTGCCCCATTGGACTCAAATGCTTAGCAAGGTAAGGCTAAACAGAAGAAAAAAGGAAGTAAGCGTGTATGCATGGCTCCATTCTCCATCAAGCAAATGGCAGGTCTACAGGAGAAAGTAAACATGAGTTTTGAGGCTTTGTGAGTTCAGAGTACCTCAGCTTCTTTACATTAACCAGCTATGGGGTTACTCTCCGTGGCAACAGAAGATAACACAGGCAAAAATGCTACTGCACCTTTTAAGGGCATCGCCTGCCTGCACATTAGATTTTATAACGGTAGGATAGTACGTACTGTTGCACTCACTGAGCCATTTCTCAATTTTCTGTGGAGCATCTCTACAAAGGCATTAACCTTCTGGTCACTTCTCTTTCCATTTCCTTTTGTACCAGCACTTCTACGTCATCACCTCCTGCCAGCTGCGACGCATGGAGGCTGCCAGCAGGTCACCCATCTACTCCCACATTTCAGAAACTTTTCACGGGAGTAGTGTGATCCGTGCTTACAAAGACCAGGAGAGGTTTATTTTGAAGAGCAATTTCCTAGTGGATGAGAGTCAGAGAGTATGCTTCGCTGGAGCAGTTGCTGACAGGTACAGATCTGGAGTGGAGAAGAAATGACAGTTTACTCCCATGGCCCTTGTGAGTAGAGGTAGCTGCTCTTGGGGTGTGGGTGGAGGTACTCAAAAGATGAGGTGCACAGTTGTTGAGGAGTTAAGGTAGTTTTTCACTTCATCACTCATATTACACCTCTCTGGCAACATTACTCCTCATCCAACTGATATACTCCATCTCTGTTGTACGGTGAGGCAGACGTACTGACACACAGCTAGAGGTATAATCTGATGTCCAAAATGCACAGCTCTAGCACGTGCCTGATGCAGCCCATCATTATGTGGCAGAATGCTTGAGGCCTGTGGGATATGCAGAACCCATCATACAACAGATCCATCAGCCATGAACAGGTGAGGAGCAGCAGTGAGAAAGGTTAGACCAATTAACCCGACAAGCTATGTGCTAGCTGTGCTCACCCAACAGCCTTTGGATAGAAAATCCTAGCAGAGGTGATAGGTCAACCAGTTTGGACAGCCTGGAGTCATTCATGAGCTACAAAGGGGCTGGTTAGGAGCATCACAGCCACAACAAGAGCTTTGTTGTGCACCCTGTACCCTCAGCAGTCCCACAGCTGTTTTGCAAAGTAATCACAGGTGCTATGGGGAGAAAGTAGGAGGGTGCTCAGCAACAGTTCTGTACTGTCCTTCTCTTGCAGGTGGCTTGCCACAAACCTGGAGTTTCTAGGCAATAGCATTGTATTGTTTGCAGCACTATTTGCAACAGTTGGCAGAAATCACCTTAGTCCAGGAACTGCTGGCTTCTCCATTTCATATGCTCTTCAGGTAACTTAGCGGTGAAGTAATACCATGCTTGCCTTGCAAAATCAGTTGACATTTTAATTTCTGTTACCATTTCAATTTTCAGTCATGAATTCTTTCTGTAGCTTTCTAGACACCTTCTCTTACCAAACCCTGCTGTTAATGCTGCAGCCTAGAGCGTCCAGGGCACATGGCCCCTTAGAGATAATGAACCCATTAAACATATGCAGCAGCCATCTTTTTCCTTCTGCATCTGAATTCGTATTTAATTCACAGCATGTTTCAAGCAACTGAGGCATGTTCTTCAGTGTCTGTTTTATTTGCTTTTAGACTAGCTACAGAACAGCCTAAGAAAGTCACACTACCTTTAACGCCCAATCAGTACCATTTCAGAGGAAGCAGGCCAGGCTCTTTAACACAGTTTTATAACCATGGGGGCCTTATGAAAGTTTGGTTTTTAGTCTTTTAAGGGATGATTTCTCAAGTAACTAGCTGATGAGGATGTCCTTGTAAATAAACACTATAAGAAAGTTAACAGGTACCTTGTGAGCACAGGTCCAAGGTCTTTTATCTACCCTAACATTTGTGCTTCTTCCTGCTAGATAACTGGTGTTCTAAACTGGATGGTGCGCTCCTGGACAGAAATTGAAAACAACATTGTTTCTGTGGAGAGAGTGAAAGAATACTCAAGGACTCCTAAAGAGGTAGATAGCCAACTACTGACTCGACTAGCACAGGAAAAATCTCTGCAAATCAGATTTGTAACTTTTCTGTTCCATATGGAGAACCCCTCCTGTTTTTGCCCCTTTGAAAGACCAGTTATATTTCCTTTAAAAATCTGTAGCATTTTGATCCAAGTGACAGGTTGTTTTGTAACCTCTGATTATCGTATTTCCATGAGACTGTTAAGAATTAGATTGTCGTTAAAATAGCTTCACTTGGTAACACTCATGGAATGAGGCATATTTTCTGCCCATATTTGGAGCATGTATTTATTGTGCGTGTTCAGATCTAACTGTGTGATAACTGATGGCTGCTAAATAGCCTTTGAGCAATTAAGAATCTCCAGTGCAATCATTTCTGTTCTGTAATAGTTATTTCTCCATATGCTGACCTGAGATCCTACTAAAGGAGACTTTCTGTACATTCCATGCACATGAATCTTTTTATTGAAACACTCAGTATCAGAACTCTGACATGCAAATAAATGCTTATCCCTATTTTCAGTTACGATGACTGGGATCTTTGCATGAAGTAAAAAGCCAACGTGCCATATAAAAGTCAGCAGCCTTTTTCTCTTTTGTAAACAGTAAACAGATCAGTGCAAATTTAGCACAGATGCCTTCATAAGCTTCCTGTTTCAGTATGGCCAGCTCATTTGGTAATTTAAATCAACTTTATACACTGTTGATTGTGGTCATCTGTCTAGGCACCCTGGACTCTAAATGGCAAACTTCAAGGTCAAGTCTGGCTTACTGAAGGAAGAATTGAATTCAGAAACTATAGTTTGAGATACCGACCAAACTTGGAGTTAGCTCTGAAGTGTATCAATCTAACCATCAACGGGAAAGAGAAGGTAAGCCTGAGCTTCCAGAAGAGCTACAAGTGTGAGCAGTGCTTTGCAGTGATGAGATCTGGGCAGATATAGTCCCTGTGTTACACCAAGGTATAACAGCATGTAAACAAGAATGCTGTGGTAAGGTATGAGCCCTTTTCCATCAATCACATAGCACACTTCTAGTGAAAAATAGTGCTTCAAGAATTGCTGCATGAACTAGACATTCTTCTGAGTGAAATTCCATTTCACAGAGTATTAGCAGAGTTACAGCTAAGGAATTTTACTTTGTAAATCTGGTGCCATATCAAGGCCCTGATCCAGCTTGTGAGTCTTGTAGCTATTCTTCCCATTAAAGGCTTTCAAGATTCACTTTCATACAAAACAAGTACAAATTCTAAATAATTCCTTTAAGAATGTAACCCTAGACTATGTGGGTCTTGAATAGCCCTAAAAATTTGATCTGTGTAGGGCTGTCTCTTTTCAAAGGCTATACACCAGCCAAGAAGAACGACATGACAGGTCTTTCCAACTATGGGAAATGATCAACATAAAAACCAAAAGGTTTCCACTGCACTTTACAGATCGGCATAACTGGAAGAACAGGAGCTGGGAAATCTACTCTTGCTCTGGGATTGCTGCGATTAGTAGAAGCTGCAGAAGGAGCAATCCTAATTGATGGACAAGATATTGCTCAACTAGGTCTCCATGACCTTAGAACCAAGATAACTGTAATTCCCCAGGTATGAAATTAATTTCTAGAATGCTTCAGCAGAGCTGAAAGTCGTAACACATAGTAAAGGTTCAGAGAAATTCTACGAGGGAGGGACATTGAAAGATTTCAAAGTTGGAACTAACCTCTATGCCAAGCTAGTCTCCCATCCAATATAACATTAGCAACAGATTTGCACCCAGCAGAGAAAACCAGAGAGCTCGTTTTTATAATTAATTTCAGGAGTTGTTTGTGTCTCTGTGCTCAGGATCCCGTTTTGTTTTCTGGCACTCTAAGAATGAATCTTGACCCATTAAACCAATACACTGATGCAGACATCTGGACAGCTTTGGAATTGACTCAGCTCAAGAACTTTGTTGCAGATTTGCCAGATCAGTTGGAATATAAGTGCACTGACAGAGGGGAAAACCTAAGGTACCTTATCTTCAAAAAGACAGTGGTAGGGTAGTGCCAGCTGGTGGGCTAAGAGGATGTCCTAGACAAGGAGTCTAATTTGCAATGAATAAATTAAATGGGAAGGGGGTGAGAGGAAACAATGGTCAGACAGCAAATTGCCTCATAATTGGCCTAATCAATAGCGTGAAATCAAATTATTAAGATGCCGAGTAGAAAACTTTTGAGACTTAATCACTGTGTTGGCTTATGTTTGTGCAGTGCTTCGTGCACTGAAATCCTACTCCAAGTAGGGATCTTGTGGGTGCTGCAGTAATACACACCTTTCATTTCCTTAGCTTGTTTCATGCTGTTATCAGCAGTGCCACCAGCCTCAATCAGCCTTTCAGGGAAAGGGAACAATGACCCTTTCATTACTGTTTTCAAATTAATCATGTAGTCTGACCCCAAGGAAAAGTGACTGCTGCTCTTCATTTACCATCTTCCTTCTTACTTGCAGTGCTGGTCAGAAGCAGCTGGTTTGTCTGGCCAGAGCACTTCTTCAGAAAGCCAAAATCCTCATTCTAGATGAGGCCACAGCCGCAGTAGACTTAGAAACTGATCTTCAGATTCAGTCTGCCCTGAGGACTCAGTTCAAGGAGAGCACAGTGTTAACAATAGCTCACCGGATAAACACCATCATGGACTGTGACAGGTAATACCTTCAGCCACTTTCCTAACGAGGAAGGAAAACTCGGGCAACCTGTATGAACTAGACAAATAACTCAGTATTAGTGAACAACAATTCCATGTCTGTCCTTTTCTTGCTTAACGCTCAAAGCTTTGCTTTTGATCTTAGGTGTTTTTACATCAACTAGGCACCAGCAGTAGGTTAATCAAAGATTTCATGCCATATCATAACTTGTGTTTTTTTTAATGCACCGACAGCTAAACAATGGCTATAGCTCTTGGTTTCCTCTTAAAATCATACAGGTAAAATACACGTTCACCTGTAAAACTTGGTTGAATACCAAGCTAGTGCTGAAATTTATTTTAGAAATAAGTAGAAATCACTTAAGTTTATTGCTGTTGTTGGTGTTCCCCCAGGCTTACATGTCTGTTTTAATGTTCACAGGATTTTAGTCTTGGATAATGGCCAGATATCTGAATTCGATACTCCGGAACAATTAATAGCTCAGAAGGGACTGTTTTACAGACTAATGGAAGGATCTGGTCTTGCCTGACTGACTCATGGAATACACCGTAATGCCATCACCATCAGGAATAATTGATCTCTTAATTGAGTTATTACCTTGGTTTCATTCTAAAATGACAGGCGTGCCACCACATCTTGTTTGAACTATAACTGCAATGGGTAGATGAAAAAGGATGACTTGGGATACACGTTGTTTCCTTAGGAAACTTAGCAATTCCATTTTCATTATGTTTCCAGATACCCAAACCTCACTCTTCTGTTGAGGGTGAGAGCCAGAAAGCAAACAACTTATTGCTGTTACGGTATAAAACCAAACAAACTAAAAGAAAAAGACCACAGCATTTCCCATTTGTGCTATAAATGGAGCCCAAATACACTGCCATATTTCAGGATTGCACAGGTTATTTTTAAAAGCAACTACATTTCATAAAGAACAAGAATTTAACTGGTAGCAAGCAAACAACATTTACAACTTGTCCTAAGTTTCAGACAGGACAAATTCAACCTTTTGCAAATGTTTTAGGACTGCTCACACAAGCACTGTTCTCACAGGTGTGGTGGCCTCCAAGGCAGCAGCTGGATCTAGTTATCCAAAGTGCAGAAACACTGGGGGAGTAGGGGAGAGAACGTGGGATGCCACTAAGTACAAGAGCATATGGCTGCCTCTTGTCACAGCTGGTGATTAGATTTGCTCTATCTCCTTCCACGTCCGCTTTGGATGGTACCTGCATTAATCGTGCTGGGTGGAAGGCTGACAGCTTAGACACAAGCTTGCTGACACAGGAAAGAGCAACTGAGCTGGTGGGTGGGCAGCAGAATATCATTCATTGCATTTGGAGGCTTGGAGCAGCCCTGTAGTGTCCCTGCTGACAAAACTGTGGTTGGTCACAGTGGAGTGTGTCTGAGCTCTTGGTACCTCTATTTCCTAATTGAATTTGGTCATGAGGAACTTATGTGGCAGCCTCCTTCTCCAACCCATGGTTCATTCCTAGCTATTTCTGTAAGTTTACCTGCTGCGCATGTCACCCTGACACTGCAGAACCTCTGGCACGGTGAATCTTTCAGATGTTACTTTAACAAACCAGAACAGCATCCAGAAGGAAAACCTTTCCAAGCTTCTCACAGTGCTGGGGGCTGCTGTCAGAGCTGCTCCCAAGTCTCTCCTCTGGGATTGCAACAAGAAAATGTGACGAACAAATCACACAGCAAGTTACTGCTGTTTACCATGACTTCTGCAAGCATTTCATTTTCTAGAAAGCTGAAATAAAAATTGAATCGAGTATTAAAGTGGCTCAAATGAGGAGTAATGGTGGAGGGGGTGGGAGAACTCAAACCAGCAAGGGTTAACCCAGACCAGCAAAACCCAGAAGTTTCTTTTCCAACAGCTGTTCAGTAGCCACTTCACCCACATTAGGAGCAGCTAACAATTTCTAGTGGACAAGTACTTAAGATAAGCCTAATGCCCGCTGCCATATAGGTGTTAAAATACTAGGAAAGAAGCGTTTTGTTTTTTTTTTTGTACTTTCTCCAAACCAGTATCTGTGGTTAAACAGAGTACCTTACTCAAGGGCAGAGCCAGAAAGATTCAAACAGGTAAGTCACGAGTACCCTAAAGGCTGATCACAGGATCTAAAACCAGAAGTATTTAAAACTAGTGAGATGCAAGTTACATGGTTTAACTGTGGTCAAAAAGAAATAGAAGTGCTGGTGTTGCTGGGCAGTTCTGAAACAGACATCTTTTAACATACTGTAATCTCTGGTGTAAACATCTTTTAAATACTCACTTTCCGTTCCTAAGTTGGTAATGAAGGAAAAAGTCAACAGGAGAAAATAATCAAAACATACTTTCACACTGGTAACCTTTGAACAGGCACTGTTTAGCTGTTGGCTTGCACAACCGAACAGCAAGCAAAAATACCAGCAGCTTTCACACATAAAGCTGTGCGGTAAGGGCAAAAGAAAAAGGATTGCCAAGATCACATGGCACCAGAGAAAGACCAACCTGTTTCAGACGAGTAGGAGTCCCCCAACTTTATATCCAAGCATTACTGTAAGTGACAAATAAGCAACTCAAATCTCACAAAAAAAAAAGTGTTGTTTTTTTTTTTCTTTTGAATGGAATGAGCTCTTCTAGGATGTAGGGCACATTCCACATTGCAGCAAACAATGTCAGCCAGGATGTATCAACATGCATCAAAATCTGATGCAGTAAATTCAGATGAGATGTTTTTACACTTCTATATTAACATATTTATTGCAAACATATATGTTAATAACAGCAACAGTAGCTTCACAGGCACTGCAGTGGCACACACATTAAAGCTGTAAACTGGAAGATAGACCACTGCAGGAGCTAGATGATTTCAAGTGAAGGTACTGAGCTGTAATATCAGCAGTCCCTGCTGGATGGCGCCAAACTCTTGTATTCGATGTCATGTGCGATCATGCCAGATATCACTTACCAAGTCTTGAAAGTGCCCCAAGTACTCAATGAACATTAGGTATGCGCACAGCAATGAAGTGGTGTGCAAGCACAATGGTATGCAAGCACAATGAAAACAGATTAAATAAGGAAAACGTTCTGACTTCATTGCCAGTTTCTAAGACCTTACCTTGCAGCAAGTTACATCATTTTCTGCAATTGTTCCCAATAGCAACGCCTGCAGGGCTCAGCACATGGGCCTCTCCTAGCTGAAACTCCATCTCTCACTGCTGTGCTGTTCCTACCTCAAGGCACCCCAAAGACTACACAACACTGCTTGCACACACAGGTTCTGGGGGAAGAAAGCTGTATTCATTATCTTTGTGTGCAGTAAAGGTCAATTTACACTGATCTTCATAATGTATAATGCAATTTTGCTCAAGTCACATTCAGACAACATAGTCACGTGTAATCAGGATCATGAATCAATGCAGCAATAGCACAAAGCACTGGTGGGCGTTTAGGGCGAACAGAAAGGTGTGTCTGCTCCAGAGCTGGGGCAGAACAATTTGTGCCAGCAAGCGTATGAATATATAAAACTGGGAGAACAATGACACATATTAATAACTACAGCATTGAAAAAGAACAAGACAAACATACAACAAGCAGTCTTCTGGCCCCTTGTTGCACTATTTATATGGTTATCTGCAAAATACAGACAGCCTTTTGGACACACGGTGCCCTGAATGTCGCATGCAGCCCATGAATAGGACTGAGAATACACAGTGACATCTTCGTGTACCCAGCTGGATACAGCAAGTGCAGTTTAAGTCATTTTTACTTGCACAACTTCACTGCAAACACTTAACGCAGCAGAAGCTTAGCTCTACAAGTTCTGTATTTCAAACAGATCTTGCTCCCAAGCACTTTCATTGCTTTCACAGGACTTACTTGTACAAATAGGTTAAGGTTTTTAAACCTCAGTTAATCAGCATACATTTAGACACCTTTAGGAACCACTTGCTGTGCATTAGGAATTCCATTTGCTCTGGTCTTTTCACCCTTTCATCCATCACAAGGCTGCAAAAACCTTAGGTGATTTGAAAAGCCAAAACCTACCACTCCTCCCCAAACTCCCAAACTACTCCTTCCACATTCCACTCCCATGAAGGAAGTTAACAGCAAGCCACCACTCAGGACATGTGGCAGACAAAGGACATGGACAGCACGGACAAAGGATCTTCTCCACAGCATCAATAAATCCTCCTGCACTGATCTATTGTTATTACTTGTCTGCTCAGCAAACTGCAGCGTTCAAATTACAAAACAAAGTATGAGATGTGATCCACCCTACCACATCAGTTATTCGCACTCAAGGTTTCTTAGGCACTTCAACAATCCCCAAGCATCAGTCCTTGCAAGCCTTACTTACCAGTATTCACGTCCCAGTAATTTCTGTTGTCAAGGAAAAGAGAAAAAAAACTGCCAGAGTTGACCCTGTCAACTACAATGCAAGAAATGACATGCCACTTTATCTTTCAAACTTTTTTTTACTGCAAGTTCTTTGCAAATATTTGTATAGTCATTACAAAAAAATACCAAAGAAAATTTCAGTCTACTCAATTTCAGAATCATAATTTACAAAAAAATAAATAGCTTTACTCTAAAGAAGACAACTGTCTAGCATTAATATCAGCAACATCAAGTCCACATTCCCAGAGTACTGAACAGTTGGGTCCATCTGGCTTAGTTTGCCTTCTTCCAGCATTTTCCTTTAATATAAGACTAATTATAACATAAGAAACGCAACTTTTTTCCTTTCCACAAAAAACTGAACATTCAAGCAAAGATCTTGCAAATCAGACTCCACTGCTGATTGAATTCTTAGACCCCTCTAACACACAACGTAAAAACAGTAACACAGTTCTTTGCTTTTTGTTTTGGGGGTTTTTGTGTGTGTTTTTTTTTTTTTTTTTTTTTTTAAATCTACTGTAACAGAACAGTTTCTCAGAAAATTTAAGAGTCAACAGCAGCAGCATGAAGGGCATGTATCTTTGATATAAGGCTAATGGTCCTTGATGTGGTAGAGCTTTTATTAAAGCACAGAACTCCTAAAGCCAAGGGTATTACAATCAGTATAATGCTGAGCCTGCAACCTCTGCTCAAACAAATCCTGACTTCTCAGTCTAGTGCCCCCAGGCGTAACCAGGACTTTCCACCCAAGTCAGAATTCCTGAGTGAACCAGGTGTAAAACCAGGTACTGCACACTGCAACATACTAACTGCTGCAAGAGTTTGGTTTTGGAGTGATTGTCATTCCAAACATGCTTAAATACTGTTTTGAAGCTGACTGTGCTTCTTCACATCAGCACTACTGACAGAGTCTGGTGAACTTGCTGCTGTACACTGTAAACACATGTGAAACCTTTAGGAGAATGCATAAAAGCATTAACCATGTACAGTAAATGCCATAATGAGAAAATCTGGCACACATTATTTCACAAGAAAAAATCTTTGGACTATAGGACTATATGCCACAAAATGTTCCGAGTGCATCCCACAATAGATGGCTCATCAAATGAGGAATCAGCAAACAAGCAAATAGCTAGCGTTTGCAGAAATACTTTAAACAAAAAAGGGGCTTCAGAACATAAGGGCAGATGAAAAGAAAAAGCTTCTCTGAACTTCTCTGGTGAATCACTCCACCTTATATTTGAGCATATAATGACAGATGTCAGGCAAGAAGAACTAAAAGTCTTTGAAGTGCTTTTGCACAATGTATGCACTTATAAAGCTGGCTAAAATCAATAGAAAGGAGAAGAAAAAAATATTGCATTTTTACGTTACTTCCATTGCTGTGCTCTGGCTGACTTCATTAGGTCTGAAACTGAACTGTGCAATTCATAACAGCCCAGGGGAAGTCATAGTTCTTTGAATGTATCATCTCCTTTTTCCCCATCATTTTCAAATCCTACACCAATCCCGAATCTTTGGCCATGCTATAGAAAATGCCTTTTTCCTGAAGGAGGCTGTCTGGGCTACCACACTCCACCACTTCGCCTCTGTCCAGGACTAAAACTCTGTAAAACAAGGATAAAACAAAAGAAATGGTCACAAGCAGGTCAGTCCAGAATACCAAAGAGAACAGATGTATGTGTACACACAGAAATTGACTGTAGCACAGCCTCTACATGCAAGGAAAGACAGTCCAGACTGTATGAGTGAATGGAGGCTTTCACCTCTGTCCTTCCAGATGGCTTTCCTGGTCTACTTCTTACATAGCATACACTTACCTGGTCATTTGCCAGCCGACATAGACTTTTGAGTATGCTTTGAGCCAACCAGAAACTAGGTGGCAGCACTTTCTCTCAAAATAAGAGAGCCCCTGAGACCTTCCAAATCTGGAACACTATTGCCCTAACACTGTACCACATCCGCTGCTGTTAGATTCTGCTGATAAATTACCAACATAGACATAGCTTGTGCAAAGCAAAGGTACAGCTTTAATTTGGAAATTCACTATGCAAGTCACTGTAGTCAAAGTTAGTTTTCAGTACAAGTGCTGCCCTTCGGCTACCTCCACCAACTGGCTCGGAACTGCACAGATGCTGCCCAGGCCCTTAAGCAGGTGCTGCTGCCTGGGGTTTCTGGCTGCAGTGACTGAATTGGGTGTTAATCTGGTGGCAGTGCTGCTGGTGCTGTGCCTGGCGCAGGCAAAGCTCTTGTCTCTTATCTTTCACTATTGACAGTGCAAAGAAAGGTCTACGAAAGTACACAATCTTATCAGTGGTCACTTCGCTCTCTGCCACAATGTGATAAAAAGGACAAGAGAGCTTAAGACTGAAGTTATAAGACAAAAACTCTGCCCTCAATCACACCGCTGCAAGGCTGCCGAGGATGAGGGAGGTCACATGAACTAAAACCAAAACTGAAGGAAAGAGAAATGTCAAATAAACTTTGGACAAAGGCAGGATCTGCCCCTCTGACTCCTTACACTGGCTGTGCCTAGTTTAGGGTATGTGCTCCTGAAAGCTCTGCTGCCTCTTTCAACTGTGCCTAAATTAGGGCAAGACCCAGGAATAGACTCCTGTTGTCCTCCTTGCCTCCCTTCCCTTCCTGGTTTGCCTGGGCAGGCATAGCATGATAGCAGTGCAGCACAGGGATCTGAGCAGCTCCCCAGGCCAAGCACAACCTCTGTAAGCCAGAACAAATACACACAACCCATCCAAACCGCAATTTGAGCAGCTCTGGGGAGAAACAGCTAAAAACAATACACTGGGCAGCATTTATCTAGCACAATGATCCTCTTCTAAGTAGAGCACAACACCGGTCACACATGCCATTCTTCAAGACAGAAACACTATTACTTTACCTTGTGTAGTCCATGATTGTGTTCAGACGATGTGCTATAGTTAAAACAGTACACTCCTCAAATTGAGACTTGATCGTTGACTGTATGAGGTTATCTGTCTCGAGATCAACAGCAGCTGTGGCTTCATCCAGAACAAGGATTTTGGACTTCCTGAGCAGAGCTCTTGCCAGGCACACCAGCTGGCGCTGTCCCACACTACATAGATGGGATGGGAGGGTGGAGGAAAAGAAGTCAGAACAAGTTTGCAATATTCGTGTCGAAGCCCAGCAATTCCTGTAAGAACTCCTCTGTACTATATGTGCCAAGAATGCAGCAAAATAGACAAGGTTCTTACTGCTTCACTACAAGGCATGTAACAGCATCTTAACTACAACAGCTCCCTCATAATGAAGTCTAGAGAATGTAATAAAAGAGTACGTTACAAATGGTTTCAGCATAACTGCATTCCTGAATCAATGCAATGTTGAGGACTGGACTTCAAATGGTTTCTGCAGATTGATCACATAATCCTGTTACAGTGCAAAAAGCAAGCTAACAACTCCCACGGAAAAGTTGCATCTATTGGGCACGAGCCATCCTAAGTTCAGAGCATCTGCTATAAATAGCAGGCTGCTGCTACTAAAATCCATTCCATGACTGTCCAAGCTGGGAAGTCCAACATCACAGCATTTTCTGAGTATTTCTTAAATTAAATTCTCAAACTTGAGAGCTTAAAGCCTGTTCAATAAAGCCTAATTGTTTGGTTGCCTGGTCACACATTAAGAATTTCCCAGCTCCTCCCCAAATTCTCATACACGGAAAAAATAAACAATAACCAAACACCACCAAAAAAATAAATAAAAAGACTGTTATTGGTAGCATCTAGCTACATATTGATAAAGCAAACTGTAAGCTTTCTAGAAGTAGAAAGTCTAACTGCAGAAGGGAGGGCGCACACACACCTCTCAACTCCTGTTTAGCTCATAAGGCAATTTTCACAAGCACTGTTTCTTTGACGTACCTGAGGTTCTCTCCACCTTCAGCACATTCATGATTAAGTTTATCAGGCAGGGCTGATACAAAATTTTTCAGGTGAGCCAATTCCAAAGACCTCCAAATGTCTTCGTCAGAGTGTTGGTCAAAAGGATCAAGGTTCATACGCAGTGAGCCAGAAAATAATATTGGATCCTGGTCATAAAAAGAGGTAATCGACAATCCACACAGATCATGGCAAGTGCTCCAAAAATACTTCTTAGATAGTGAAAGGAAAACAACATGTACAGCTGCAGTTGCACATAAGCCCATCTACTGAATTTAGAAGACAGACCTCATTTTTTCCAGAAACAGCAATATATTCATCCTCATCCTTATTCCTTGTGTCTGTTAGGGGTCTGACCTGTGCATCCTGCAGATTCTGGCAAACTAAGTTAGTAATTCACAAATCCAGAAGAAAAAAAAAAAATCAGCCAATTTTTTTTTCTTTAAACTGGTCTGCTGATTTAAAGCCTGAGCACTCCCTGTCCAGTCTTCTGTCAGCAGGGACAGTTACATCAACTTTACACCTCCTACGGAATTACACCATCTGTAAATATTTCAAGAAGTCTTTAGCTGCAGTATTAACAAAACGAATTCATTTCTTTCTTGGATATGGACAAGTACTACTTCAGAAACACTTTTGGTCTAGTAGTGCCTGACTAATGCAGAGTAATCAAATGGAGCTTTGCAAAAACACAAAGTTCCCCCACAGATTTCCAAAAGCAGCAGTATGAGAAGTCTTTTGCAGTGCGTTCACTTGTTTTTGTTGGAATGCTGCAAATGTGATTTATATAACCACATTATGGTCCTGTTTTGAATCTGAACAGGAATGTAATAAATGCTATACAGTAATAATAAGAAGACTGGAGTCTGAATGCCCAGTTCTTGTAAAGCCACATGCCCAGATGTTTTGGACTATCAAACCCACAGTTGCTGGACTAGACAGGGATGGTTACATGCACATTTCTGTGAGTGAAAAGTACTGCATACCTCACAAGGTAAATATATTCCCCCCTAGTACACTGCAGAAAGTGAACTTTTACAAAATGAGCTCTGGCAATGGCAGGATTTCACACCTACCTGAGGAATGATGGTGATCTTGAACCGCAAGTCATGGAGTCCTATCTTTGCAATGTTAATTCCATCAATAATAATTTCTCCTTCAGCTGCTTCATTGATCCGAAACAAGCCTAAAGTAAGAGAGGATTTTCCAGCTCCTGTTCTTCCTACTATTCCTATCTGTTGGAAAGAAATAGGAGAACAACTTACTCTAAGGCAGGGTTAAAGCACTTGCAAGAATCTATTTGAAAGAGACATTGTCAAAAGGTTGTTATATAAGTTGGGCTATCAATACCCCAGAATAGTGCAATTAACAGGGGTTGATGAAATGGGAGGGAAAAAAATATCAGTGGATATGCAAAAAAAAAAAAAAAAAAAAAAAAAAAAAAGGCAATCTCAAAATAGCAATCTACTTGCAGAAGTTTTCGATTTTTGCAGAAAGGCAGATGGAACCAGGTAGAGCGGGCCAAAGATTTCCTAACCTTTTTCTTTTTTCATTCGTGTTTCACAGCTATAATTTCTGATATGACCTTTATTTTCTCTTCTTTGGATTTATAGAAAATATACAGCAAAAGCACTCAATTATTTAAATTTTGCTTCCCAAGTAGTCTAAAGTCTTCATCAATTGTTTTCTTTTTTTTATTAAAAAAAATTTTTAAATTGGTACTTTGGTTGGTTCTTTCTTGTCGTCTACATTTTCTATCCGGTCTTGGGGTAGCATGCTGCCCATATTTGTATGTAGAAAACATGCACTCAGAAAAACAAATATCAAGTTGGATACCACAACTAAGCTAGCCTGCTAAGTATAAGTGTCTCTCGACTACTTTTTATACTGTCATGCAAGTTCACACTAGTAGTGTAAGTCAGAGAGTGCACTCAGGACTGAGGTGCGTGCGGGCACACACACACATCTACCACAATCAGTCTGGCCAAATCCATAGGATCTACTCAAGTTCCATTTTTTTCTTGCAGTCTCACCTTACAGCTTCTCCCTCACCAGAGCAGAGCTCCCCATTTTTACTTAGTAGTTTGTTTCCTTGAGGCTAGTAGAAACTTAACCACTCTGCAAGGCGTCAACCTCTTTGCCTATGGCAAACAGATTAGCAAAGCAGTTCAGAAGTTTCTGGGATGGGAACAACAGGTAGCACAGCCTCCTTTCCTTATGAAATGAGACCAAAAGACACTTCATGAACCCACAAAATAAGTATGTTTATCACACGATGTAGGATGTCCCTTAAAAAGAGTAAGAGCCTGCTGCAGCCACCAGTTACAGTGATACTGATTTTAGAGAAACTCTTCTTGCTCTCAAGGACCTAAGAGTGTCCTACAGGAGAGGGTTGGACCCCCCTTTGGCTTATGCATACATACTTCTCAACAGCAGTCATCTGCTACTAATTGAGATTCATTACCTTCTCACCCCCATTTATGGTGACATTTATGTTTTTCAGAACCAAATCCAAGTCTTCCCGGTAGCGTAAACCATAGCCTCGAAACTCAACCTTGCCCTCTTCAGGCCAGGTGCTTGCTGGGGCAGTTTGTTCAATGCTCCACTCAGCCTGAAAAAACAACACAAGCATACCTGATCATTTCCTCCCTCAGCAGGGCATAGGCTCAGAGGACGTAAGGAAAGCAATTAAGAAAAATCCTTTTAGTGTATAACTTGCAAGAGGAACTGTGATAATGATGGGACAAAAAAGGAGAAGGGCTGCCCCAAGGCAGATGAAATGGTGAATGTAGCCACAGGCTTTGCTATCACAAGTGCCACTTGCTAGATAAAGCTGCTTCTTACAAACAGCAGAATCACAGAGGCAGCATGTATTGAGATAACCTGCTTATGCAATACCACCACCACAATAAGGAAAGCATCGGGAAGCCAGGCATGCAACTAGAAGCATTTCAACTGAGACAAAAGGTTTACAGGGTGGTAAAATAAACAGCTGCTGCCTCAGCCTCCCACAAGGGTGGGAGAGAAGAGAGCACACTCCACCGTATTTACTGCCAGTACCAAACAAAGAGGCTTTTAATGACACAAACTACAGTCTACTACCAGACCCTGTTCTAAGAAGGGTCCTCTTAAGGTCTGGCTACAAAAACAGCGATGTAAGTCAGATTCTCTGGAGGCAAGCATGTCAAAGAAGACCAATAGGGAATTGTGTTCTGTAGCCAAAAGGTGCACAACTGCAGATGTAATGACTTGTTAGGTGATTTGAATTAAAACAGAAAATTAAATCCTCTTTACTCCTCCCATTGAGAGCAAAAAGAGAAACACAGAAAAAATTGGTTAATCACTGAAGAAAACAAAACCAGATTTGCACAACTCCACTGCTCAACACGGGGCAGAACAGCAGATTCACTTCCTAAATAACAAGCTGTAAATATCTGGAGTATAAGAGCACCCCCAGTACACCCTTAAGACACAGCCTATCTCTAGAGATCAATGAGAGCACGAAGTTCTATCAAACCCCTCAGCTCAGAGGACAAGCTTTTACAAGCATTAAGGCAACCATTGCTTTCTTACAGACTTGGTCGTAACACCCAGGTAGGCTGCATGCAACCTCATGTCGAATGATACAGCCACATGTCCTAGAAACATCCACCAAGTGCCAGCTGTGGTGGACAACCCACCGTACCTCCTTCTCCATTTCAGCATATTCTTTGACTCTTTCTACAGCAACAATGTTGGTTTCCAGTTCTGATGACATACGAACTAGCCAGTTTAAGTATGCTGTAATCTGCAAGAGAAGAAGTTTAAAAGCAGTTTACACTGAGCATGTTACCTGCAATTAAAAAAAGAATCAAACAAAAAACTCGCACAACCAAAGGACTGCAAGTTCATGGAATGTACAAACACAGATATGATTTTGGTTAATTAGTGCTGGAGAGAAGTCCAAATGCCTTTAACATGCATAGGATGAGTTGTCTTAGTCACACCTCCTCACACATGCAGGGCACAGAAGGAACCTCCCCCATTTTTCCAGATGTTTTTTATTTGTAGGGTTTATTCTCTTTCTGTATTCCTTACGTTAGTTTTCCCTCCGAAGCTTGACCAAGAACTTGGCTTTCTGATGCAGTCTGACAATTCAGAGCTTTTTTTGTTTAACAGTAAAATTACCTGCAGCGAATAGGACACTGAAAGGCCAACCAATCCTGGACTGAGCTTGTTGCGTGCAATCACTGCAAACAATGCTGCAAAGAGAACAATACAGTTCCCCACGTACTCCAGTCGGACAGCCAACCACCTGCAAGACAGAGAAGACATCATGCATCTTACCAGTAACTCATCCACAGAGAATTAGGAATGCAGTCAACCAATGTTGTCACACATCTTGCTTTTTAGTAATATGGCATCTGAGTACTGCCAGTGACATCGCAACTGTAAGGTATTTGGGGTCCTACTCCAGCAGCATGCAAACCTAGAGGCATCCAAAATGAATAAATTCTTTAGGGACATTAATTCCTGTTTTAGTTCAGAAAGCAGATGTGGTTACGTTGGGATCAGTGAGTAAGAGTTTTTATAAATCCTACCCAGAAGGCAGGAACTCTTAGAAAGAACAGAAATTCAGAATCACCCTTAATTCTATCACACAAGTTTAAGCAAAAAGAAACATCCACAACGGCTTCCCTACCCTGGACAAATACACTGACAGCTGATTGGTAAGGCAGACAGGCAATAGCACCATACCCTCGCTTTGTAACTTCCTTTCAATATTTCAACTCCACTATTACCTGTTTGCCACGATGCTTGGATAATAAGCTTTCTGATTTTCATCCACTTTCATGTCATTCTGCTTTATGAAACGTTTCTGCTCCTCAAAGGCTCGAATTACACTGACTCCCAGGAGGGTCTCATTGAAGTGAGAATACACAGGAGAACGACTGACAGACTCAAGGCGTTTGAGCTGGCGAGAAGTAGCCACATAAAATCTCTGCAAGTCAGAATACGAAAATCACGGTTATAGCCACTTTCTTTTTGGAAACTTAAACAGTACAAAACTGAGTCTCTGAATTGTGCCTCATTGCCTTTATGACTTACTAGTGGAGCTTTACAGATTCGCTAATTCAAGAATCAAAGCCATAAATCAGCTCCTTCTCTCACATTTGTACTCCCTCTGCCAGATTCCTAGCAGTAAAGCAGAGTGAAGCAAGCACATCCTGCCTGCATAAGACAGGAGTGAAAAGCTGCCTTTGCTTCTCTTGATTAGTAAACAAGTTTCTGACAAAACAGGCATGAGCAGGAAAGTATATATCATTTTCTGAAGGTCTTCCCAACCCTTTCATTTGGGAGAAAGCTTTAGAAAAGTTCACAGATTTTTCATAAATGGGCTCAAAGCAACAAGATATATGCAGTTTGCCTCAAAATCTAATGGCATTTTATAAAGCCTGCTTAGGTATTAAAGTATTACCTCTTGCACACAGAAGTCATTCTACACTTGACAACAAAAGGAAATGCTCTGCTGCAGTTAATCAGTAAGCCATGCAAAACACCGTCAGTCAAGCATGACAAGTCAAACATACTGAAACCAGACCTATTCCAGAGTGAGAACACAACTGTCTTAAGTAGAGGACATGTAACTGCTGGTCCAGATGACCTTGGCCAAGCCCCTACCTGCACAAACAAGTAGACAAGTCCCAGAGGTGGAATAATGACAGCAGCTATAGGTGTGGCCAGCAAAATGATGATGCAAGCCCCAATGACATTAAACGTTGAGCCCATGAACATCTTGATGATTGGTGGAATAGTGGAGTCAATGGTATCTATCTCCTTAGAGAAACGGTTCACCAGATTTCCACTGGGTGTACGTTCAAAGAAACTCATTGGAGACCTGAGGACATTGTGCAGCAGGTTAAGGTGCAGATGTCGTGAAGCAAATATTCCCCCTATTGACACAACCATCGAGTAGCCAAATACAGCAATACCTGGAACAGAAGACTTGTTTTTAACTGCTCTCATCTATCACACAAAACATTTTCCTTCATTTTGTCATCACGCAGAATTAGCACATATCTAGTACAATAATCCCGAGAATTGGAGTTCACTACCATTAGACTTGGCAATTACTTAAAGTAATTTAAAAACTTTTTCAGTGAAAACAGCACATTTCTCTCATGGAAGTATTTTTCTCCATAAAAAAAAAAAAAGTGGTGTGTAATACAATCAGAGAAAATGCCGGCCTATGCAGCTCAGCAAGACCACAGCAGCATAGCTAAGGCCTCCTGTGATATACTGTCCCTGCAAGCCAGGCAAGCACACTTTTTTGACAGGCCAAAGGGCCATTTCTCAGATCAGATGTTTTGTCGCGTGGCTTATCAGTCTACTTGCAACCACTTTTGTTCTTGTTTTGTATGAATGAAAGAAGAACAAATTCAATAACTAAACAGACTGAATAGTTTTATATGTCAGTTTACCTGTTGTTGGTTTTAACAAGTTATCTGTCTTTCTATGAAATAAAAACTCAGGACTTAGAAAACTGCTGCTGCAGTTCTGGGGATACAAGAGCATTAGAAACGTTCTGAACCAGCTAATAGTACAATAGGTAAACCAGGCAAACCTTGAGAAATTCCCAGTGCTCCATACACTCCCAGTCTGACATTTGTATACTGCTGTGTTCCATTGATAACAGGATCATCTGTCCATAAACTCAGCCAGTAGTTGGAAGCCAGGGAGGCTACATGGTTACACATGAAGAGGAAAATGCTCAAAAAAGAGATAAAGAGTCCAATAGCTTTCATGTAGTCCCAATATACTGTTGCCTTTACCTGAAGACAGAAGGGAGGAAAAATGTGTTTATATATTTATTTATTTACATATTCATTTTGCAGATTAAGTTTCAAAGCCAGCAAGTTCCCTTTTCTTCAACAACTATTTAAAGTTAGCATTCCTGCATCAAGCCAGACAAACATGACAATTACATGCTAGAAAGCCACTGACCTGGAACACAAGTTGCAAGATGTTCTGTGGATATGTGCCAAACCCAGTATCCCTCCAGGGCAGGCACACATCATCTTTCCCTTGTCTTCCAAGGGAAGGAAAGGGAGAGCGCTGCTTGAAGTAACACAGAGCATCTGTGGCAGAGCCAAGAACTTCACTGGGGAGGTTCCAGATTTTGTCTCTCTCTTTTTACCACAAGATTATATATCCTTTAATTAAACCCTTGCTTCATATAGCTTGTATTCTATGATCTATTGTAAAACAGGACTCCAGCAACATTGCTAGGAGGTATAACTACCATTTTCCCAGGAACCACACTCTCCAGTTTCTCAGAAAGCCCTGGGTTACCCTTGGATTAGATACTTGTGTCTACAGTGGAAAATTGGCTTAAATTCAGCTGAGTCAATTCCAGCTCCTTACACTGAAGGATAAATTTCACCAGGTCACCTAATTTGTTACAACTTTGCAACCTCTTTCTAAAAAAGAGCAAACTGCAAGTTTGCCATTTCTTTCAAGCTTTGATGTGGTTAGACTCATCATCTTAAGCTGAGGTTTTGATGTCAACATTCTTTCTGCAAGCAAACCTGGGGCTCTGCTCTGGGACCAGAGACCATAGCAACACTTTCATGAAGTGCTGCACAACAAGCAGAGAGCCCCACAATCCTCTCAGCTCTTTCTCACCCCAACTACATGCTCTTCAGAAGCTTTTTTTTTTTTTTTTCTCCTCACGTGGAGTTTTCTGAAACTGAAAGAGAATGCAGGAAGTGGGAACAGGAGACCTTACCCTCCCGGTCTTTGCTGTGTCAGCCTCCGTCAATTTCCAGGAATTCTTTTCTGCAAGTGGCTTCTGCAGCTCTGCTGTGCTGCTCTGGTGCTGTGACTTCCCAGTCTCTCTGCTATATGTTGAAGAGTTGCTGAGCTGCCTGTTAAAAATACTTATTTTTAGTCTTGGAAAATACAGGCCAAGCGTCTGCTTCACAAATAGACCTCGATAGCCTATGGCTACAAGTCACTAGCTTGCATTAGTCTGGTGATAATCTATCTCCTAATAGCCATCATCTGGAAAGTGATGACCACTGCTTCTGTCCTCCCCCCCCCTCACTGCACGCTCCTAATCCTCCTGGCACTCACTTCTCAAGTACTCATTTCCAGATACAAGCTAACTGGCTAGGCACACAAATAGATCTTGGTTGAACGATCAAACTCCAGAAAGAAAAATGCCATGGTGAACATCAACATCATCATAAACAGTACTGCTGTTAAAATGCTAAAATTTTACCACCACAGGCAACAAAAAAGGCAATTTTACTCCCGGGCACTCATTACCTTCCAGAAATACAGTATTCCTAGAGTGCCAGAAGAATAAGGCATTGGCTGTAAAATGATTTTGGGAAGGTACTGTCCGTGATTGCCTTGGGACTCTCTCAAGCGTAACAGCAGCTGTATTATGTCAGGGTAAAGGCCCACATAGCACTGCTTGCTACCTGTCAGTGGTCAAACCCTTGCAAAGACTACTAAAAGCAGTGTAGACAATACAGTACTCGCCACTTTATGTGAGCCAAATCCATGGTATCTCATAACAATGCAATGGTTTCTGTGCATGGAAAGCTGAGAAGCCTGAGAGTAAGTCACCATGATAAGAGAAAGGAGTGTATTTGTCTTTAGATTAGCTTTATATACCTGGTAAAACCATGCCAAGGTGTTCCGCTCCAGGCTGCGTTAACTGAGTTGCCTTCCACACCAAACCGTGCAAATTCCATGCATATCTAACAAATGCGCTTACAGTGCTCTGAGGTCAGAACACCCAAGACTGGAAGACTTCTTCAACAGCAATTGTCAGTGCCACACTGTGCAGGGGCTGGCATACGAAGCTGCACACAGCAATTGGCTGAGACTAGAAACTTCAAGGTCAGCCAAGAATCACAAGTGTAAACTCTGAAGTACTAAAATGGAGCACGTGTATATTGCAGCTGTAGGTAAATATTTCTTCCAATAAATTAATACTGCTAGGTCATATGGTAGGTGCTCCTCTGCACACCCACAAAGGAGCTCAGGAAGACAATGGCAGGAAAGCAACCTTCTGAATGACTCCCAGGGCCACCACAGGAACCATTGGCCCATCAAAGGCCCATTTACACAAGCTCAGAGGAGCAAAAACGGGTCAGCTATGGGACCATGGACATCCTAGCCATCCCTGTATGCACATATGCAAGACAGCCTGTACCAGCAGCAGGAGCAGGGCTGCAGCCTCAGGGGCTTAGCAAATGGATGGATGGCTGGGATCCAGCAGCAGCTGCTAAGCAAACTGTTTGAGCTCAGCTACTGGAGGGATCCACCTTGTACATATATGTAATACAGTCTGACTTGTGAACCTGCATCCTGCTCAGCCAGAGAGGGGAACTGGATGAGGTCACTGGTGCACTTTCCTTTGTGTGGTTGCTCTAAATGTTTGAGCCGCGTGGCCTGTCATGCATATCCATGCTATGTGTGTGCGTATGCTTGCTAGGAAGGCATCTTCAGCCACACTACTGGCTGCACCTTGAGCCATGGATCAGCACCAACCTCACCCTTTTCAGGCTGCTGTGCGTGGCGTGATAGATTTTCCTCCCACAAATAATATAAATACCAAGTTACTGTTTGTCCATGTCTGAGTAAAAGGACAGAAAATTAAAACAAAACACACACAAAAAAAAAAAAAAAAAGAGAGTGCACACCTATGCATCAACTTTCCAGGGGCTTCATTCACAATCACTCCATTTTCTACAGGCTTTCCTTCCTTTCCAGATGGACTATTTGCATCTAGGGGGGGAAACAAAACAGAAAGTAAATTAAATATGAAAATGGTAGGAAGAGACATAAAGGTTTAATTACAATTGAAAATGGCAGGTGCAGCCCCAGTGTGCAAACAAAGGGGAGAACACAACTGAGTATTTACATATGCTAACAGATAATTGATTAGATGAGCAAATCAGCATAGTTCCACCCCCAACAGGATTAGTTGACAAGACAAGGAATATTTATTTTTCTATTTTGCTACCAAATGTAGGTCAGCAATAACAACTTAACATAATTATGAGAACATACTTGATGTTAAAGCACACAATACCAAGTCACGCTATGACTCATGGTGAAAAAAACACTCCAACCATCTTCTGTTTTGCAAACCACATTGTTAATACTGTTAATTATTTTCATTTCACAAAACAGTAAGACGACACTCTAGCAAATGGAGTGCAGCTATATGAACAGATGGCAGGTGACATTAACTTCGAGCCTTCCTGCAAAACAAGGCAGGAAGCAAGGTACAGAAGTCCCCTGTTTTTAAGCAACCATAGGAATCAGATTCATTTAGGCAGAGATGTTTCTATGAATGTCACTGAAGAAAAACAAGTTTTTTTACCCCATTTGTAACAAGATGTAGAACACACATCAAATTGCTTAACACTTCACAAAACCTGTCACCCTGAATTATTAAGCTTTCTCTTACAAATTCAGTTCAGTGTAATACATTGTCACGAACAAAATTCCTAGGTTTGAGTTATGTCATCACTTCCTAACACTAACAATGACAAAAAGGGAAAGCTTCAATGACTTAGTTCTTATTTTTAATTATATGAATAAGACCAAACAAATACGAGACTGTTATTTGAAGCACTTGATACATTTTCTTCTGAAGGGCTCTCATATGGGAACAGCAAGGATTCCAGCGTCACTGAAGCTCTAAACCCACATGAACAAAAGCAAAACCACAAGTAAACTTTCCTCCTTTAACAGTTCTTACATTTGATTCCTTCTTGCAGGCTACAAAGGTTTCACGCTTATACTGCATTTACCTCTTTTGAGAGAAAGGTACTAAAGATTGCCATAGTAAATCTGGTGCATGCACCTAAGGTGTAACAGGTGCATAGGGAACAGTGATAGTGTGTGAATACCCATACAAGAACAAAAGGAACCTCCAGGGATCGATCCTGAGTGCTCCCTCTCGGGGTACACTCACTACACTCCTAAATCCAGAGGGGGAGATGCACCTTTAAAGGTTATTCAAAGCTTGCTCGTGAAAGTAACATAAAGATACACTGCTAGCATCAGTTATCGACAAATTGACGCTCCAGTTATTGTAGTAGCATAGAAATGAGCAACATGCAACCCAAGCCAATGCCTTATGTTATGTAGCTCAAGTTCTAATGACGACTCAATCTCTTCTGTAAAGTTCAGCTACTTGCATTGCTCCACTACAAGCACTAGTAAAAACCCAAGGCAAAAAAGTAGTTACCTGTCTCCAGAGGTTGAATCGTTCCTTCTAACGAAGGATCTGAGTCTAAAAGCATAATAATTAACTTTTTCCAGAACACACACAACCAGTTTTCAACCTTTACAAGCACAAATGCATAAAAGTAGCATGGCCTAAACCACAAAGACATACAGAAGCACAAGGCAGGATCAAATTTACTGAAATGGATCTCCTTTTAATCCCACCTCTTGCATTAAACCATAAAAAGGCAACTTTGAGGAAAAAAAATCACCATGTGGCTGCAAGTGACAGATCACAAAACTTCCTTCAAGACACGCATTAATGGGGGGTTAGAAAGTGTTCTGCTACTGTCTTGCTTTAGGTACAGAACTGCTGTGAGAGGAGACCTGTGGCAGCAAAGACTTCCTTAGTCCCACCTACTGTGTAGTTACCAATCGCCACCCCACAAGGGCAGATTAGTAAGGACCAGGGGGATACTCCCCTCTTCCAAGCTTCTACTAGCACTCATCTTCAATCAGCATTTTCTTCTGCCATCTGGAGACTGCAAAGCTTTTACCTTATGAAAGAGAAGAGCTGCATTTTGCTAGCAGATGAATTAAGAGGAAGGGAGGTTATTTCCTGAGCCAGGCAGGTGCTTCCCAAATGACCACTGGGGTCGACTCCCCAGCATTTGGAACTTCTCACTATTTAACTCTTGCCTTGCATGGAGTTAAAATGTAGAGAAGCGGTCAAAAAGGAGAGAAGCACCTAGCCCTACCTAAGGGCACTGGAAGAAGCTATCCTAACTACCAATTGTAGTGCTGTTGAGCCCAACTCAGCTTTACGCTGTTATAAAGAGGCTCAGCCCCAAAATACAGGTGTGCTGGGCTTTACTGGGAGACAGTACTGATCACGAAGGTGTAACGCTTTCCTTTGCTGATGCGAAACCCCAGCCCATAATGCAAAAGTGGCCATGTTTATTATGAAACACACACTACTACCTCGTTTATAATACAAAAATAATGAACAAGGAAGCTATCTTCTTTTCAAACTTAGCACTTTTTACATTATTTCTCAATTGCAGCTGTAAGGGGGAAAACAGACAATTTTACAGAAGCCAAACAAGGCTCTGTCAATCAGATTCATGTTTTCCACTGCTCAGATTTCAACTTTGCGCTAGGCAACAGCTGGAACTCGGGGAATCAAGTCCACAAAATGTAAGGGGAAAAAAAAAAAAAAAAAAAAGACTTTCAAATTGAATGCCTACAAGTGACAGATCAAAAAAGTTCCTTTCGAAATATACAAGACCTAAGCCCTACAGGCCAGACCCTTAACAGTTCTCAGAGTACTTTTACTCCCCTTTCTCTCCACACTGAAGCCAAGTCAGCCTGTTGTACTGACAATCCTAATATAAAAACTGAGCTGAGAGTCACAGAGCCAAATGCTGGGGAGACAGCCTAAACCCACATTGCTCTCTATCAAGTACAACCTACAGATTGCAATGCAGATTTAGATTTAATTGTGCTGTACACTTCATCTTTCAGGCACTGTAGTTAAGACCAAAGGTAAACCACAGTTCAAATATTTCAACCATAGTTCAAATACATAGTTTCAAATATTTCAACCTTGTGGGCTGGTTCTGCTAAGTTTTATCACTTTTACTCCCCACAAACATGTTAAAAATAACTCCAGGCTTTGCAAGAACAAACTGAAGTTTATGGTGAAGCCATCTGGAAAAAACAGCAAAATCCCTATCCCTGTGCTCCTTAAAACAAAAGGCTGCATCCAGTACTTCAGTTCCTATGGGAGCTGAGGGATGGATGGTCATAAGACAGGTAGTCCTAAAGCACCCATTTGCTTTTCCTGTTTTGCAGGAAGAGCTGTCAGCCTGGAAGGGGCAGGCGTGCTCACAGCAGGCAGGGGCAGGCTACAACTCCACACAACCCACACTGCCAAGAATAGCACTGGCATCACCAAGTCAGCCACACTAAATCCAGAGAATGGAACAACTGCTAAAAGCAAGATGAATTTACGTGCTTTTTTGTGCAAATACACTTACAGATAGTTCCAGTTGCTTTGGAGAAGATTACACTCTGTAGACACAGCAAGGCATCTATTTCTTTTATTCACAGGTGAATGCAGCAGTGCTCCACGCTGCATCCCCTGTTGCTGCCATTGCCTTCTGCATCAAGGGGGAAGAAGGGGCAGCTCACCTCCCCAATCATCCTGCAGACTCGGGTGGGGCAACTTTCCAGAATGAGCGTTCTCCCATGCACAGAAAAAACACTGAGTCTGAGGATGGGAGAGAAGCAGGTAATCCTCAGGAATCCCCAAGGGAGAAAAGAGCTGGGAGGTAACAGGGAGAGGGCTCACAGCCCGAACTCAGAGGCCTGGGAGAACAAAAGGTTTTCCCCAGCCTTGCAGAAAGCAGGATGTATTCCTGCCAGAAAGCACCAACCCATAGTTTTCTGTTTAGCTCCAGCAGTGTTTGTAGGCTGCCAAGATGTAGCGTCAGAGACAGCCTCCTGTGTTCTTGTGGTCCCCCCCTCTTTAAAACGGGCATGCAGCTCCTCTCCAGCTAGCTCTGACTGGCTCCCATCACAGCTTGTTCTGCATTTATCCAACAAACTGTGTTTTTAAATAATATTTAGCAGTCTTTTATATATCTGATAAATATTATGCCTGTGAGCCAGACAAATAACACCCTATTTTTCACTTTTTACCATTGGCAGAAGATCACTCAACCAAAACTGAGAAATAAGTTTGCTGTGATATGACAATTCTTTCTGAATCACCAGGGTCATATTGAAGTGCCTTGTGTTAGACAACTGCAGACAAGTGTAGCAGAAGATAAAGCGCTGGCTCGCTTTCCAAGAGAAGATTTGGTAAAGCAATGGGAAAGGAAAATAACTTCATTGAATGCGAAGACTTCAACAAGTAGCATGTACTTGGAAAGAGGAGTAAAAGAGGCTACAAGAACAAGGCTATTAAAGGAGGGAAATGGTTGTGGCTTAACCGGCAGGCAGCTAAGCACCACAGGTTGCTCACTCCACACCTCTGCAGTGGGATGGAAGAGAGAATTGGCAAAAAGAGAAGGAAAAAAAAAAAAAAAAGTAAAATTACAAGAACTCGGGGGTTGAGATAAAAACAATTTAGTAAGAAAGAAATGAAGTGGACAAAACAAGTGATGCACAATGCAATTGCTCACCACCAGCAAACTGATGCCGAGCCAGTCCCTGAGCAGCAGCAGCCGGATTTTGCTTCCAAAATCTCTTCCCATAATACTCCTCACAGTGGGAGACCTCAGCCATAGAGCAATAATTGCTGCTCACAGACAATGCCCACCCAAACCAGCATCCCAACTTGTGAAGTGACATCTGACACATACCAAGTGACCTTTCCGAGATGAAGGCTAGCCTACAGCAGGGCATCCTGACCTTGAGCTCAACACCACCCTCACATCAAACCCCCTGTTGGGGAGCAGCATGTGTGCAAGGAAGCCCTGCACATCCAGGAGAGACTGCTCATTCACGGCCTCCAAGTGCAGTCTCTGTTGCCAGCCTGGATAGAAGAGGACAGCCTCAGAGAATAAAGCAGACCATCACAGCCCTCACACCGTGCACTTTTACACCACGATCTAGAGCAGCTCCTTGCCGAAGGCAGCCATCCATCACCTCTTTAGTGCTTCACAGCTCAATTTGGCACTACTTCTGTTGTCTCCTGTGGCAAGCATTTGAGGAGTACAATTAAAAATTGCCACTGCTTTCCCCTCTAGAGAATGGGTAGGAACCAAGGGTTTTCCAAAAGGAAGGAGAAGGTGAAAAGTGGGTTCAGTCTCTTTCTGGAAAGCCTGCTCTTCAGCATCCAGCAACAGGTATTTGCTAGCAAACTGGCCTCAAGCACATACCAACAACTACACCCCAGCCAGCACTATACAAACACCCTTGCAAACACCCTTCACACTTCCGCATTCACATGTGGAAGATATCAGAAAACCACAACAGGCAAGCCACTGAAGAGAACAAGCTGAAGGCAGCTAAGTTCCTCTATTAAAATCCACATCTATCCGCAGGAGGAAAAAAAAAATCCTACCCCAGTACAGCCTTACAGCTGTTTGAAAAGCAGAAGCAAGAGTCAGGGGTGTCAGCAAAAAAAAAAAAAAAAAAAAAAAGAGCTGCTTCATCCTCTTCCCCATCCCCAAAGCAATTATCTGTATAAAAAATCAGAGGGAAATGTGTATAAACCCCTGCTTGACCTCACAACCACTTAATTTTGCTACAACATGAATTTCACTACAGAACTGCTCCACATTTAAGAAAGAATGTGCATTCACCTCGCAACCTTCAATGCCCTCTAAAAACACCTAAATCTATAGGTTTCTAGAGGTTTATCACAAGAAATAGCAGCTTCCTTTAACCTTCCTTCCATGACCAGTACAATCAGTGTTTTCCCTTTACCATGACTCCCTTAACATGCCACTTATCAGCTTATCCAAAAGAGGATCTATTTGCAAGCTTACCGCTGTTCTCCATGCTTTGTTCAGCATTAGCGTACGTACGAAGAAACTCCGCAAAAGCTCCATCTTGCTTCAGCAGCTCCTGGTAAGAACCCATCTCAGAGATTTCTCCATCACTCATTACCAGAATTGTATCCATTTGGGGCAGATAGTTGACTGCATGGGTTACCAAAACCCGTGTCTAAATAGTAAAAGAAAAAAAAAAAAAAAGTTATTCTAGTATCTCAAACTGGTAAATAAAATGGTTAAACTTCTGTCCTCGCAGCTTGAATGCTGGGCACAATACAGTAATAACTATGGACTCACTTGGAGCATTTTTAAGAAAAATGACTGCTCTTGTCTTTTGACTTATCTTTCATTCAGTTTTGATTAAAGAAACCAAATTATATTATACAATAACACTGTTTTCATAATAAAAGTCCTTAAAAAAAAAGTCAGGAGAATCTTTTAATTTTTCTGATTTTTAATACCGAAGTCTGAAGATTGAACTTGACAAAGTTGGAATCATTTCAATTCAGCAAAGAAAAACAAATCATTCCCCAGAGACTAGGTGTTATATTATTACGTACTTTATTTTTCAGGATTCCTTTTGGTCCAATAACTTTTTCAAAAATATGTTTCCCAACATGCGCATCAACAGCTGATAGAGGATCATCAAATAAATAGACATCTGCGTTACAGTAAACTGCCCGAGCAAGACTGACTCTCTGTTTCTGTCCTCCAGACAAATTGACACCCTGGGGAAACAAGACAATAAGATCCTTTATTTACAGCTAAAAAGAGATGCCTTACTGTAGTTTGTGAAAGAAAAAAAGTCATGGGAGATTTATGCAAATCAGAAAAATTTCACCATTGTCTGAAACAGATCTGTATCACAAACTATTTACTAATGTAGCATGAACAATCACAGTTAAAATTCCCTCTTACAAAGGAGCACATCTCTAAGTTATTGCTGTCAATGAGGGTGTAGAAAAAAAAAAAAAAAAAGTATTGTTTACTAGTCTTGCAAGGAATTAACCCAGACCAGACACCTAATTCTGTACATTCTGAGGCTACTTTTCTTCTTGGTCATATTTCTGCAGGGCTGCCTCTGATCTTACGAAAAAAAAAAAAAAAAAAAAAAAAAAAAAAACTATAAAACACCACACTCTAAGAGCAGCCTACAATTTGGTTGGCCTGCTGACCGCCCAAGTTTCCTGTAAGGAAAATAAAAGCTGCTCTCTTGCCTCACTCTGGACCTGGGGCTGTCGGTAGGCAGCTATACCCCATGGAGAACCAGTCAGCAGGCACAGCACATGTCCCTGCATATCCCTTCCTATCCTCTGCAGAGCATCAGCTTAGCAGAATGCCAAGCAGGTTACATACACATACAGGCTGCTGGCCACGTGTTTAGGGGACACCAGGTCCTGCTTGCACACCAGAGCACTGAATCATTTAGCAAGTTTCTAAATCCCACACTGCGCATTTGTGCAACCAAGGGCCACCTTGGGTATTGCTTCATTTAAAACGATGACACAAAACAAACAAAAACAAACAAAAAGCCACCCCACTCGAAGTGTTAAGAAGATTCTTCTCTTCCTGCTTACGTATATTTTTATGCTCTATGACCATGACAACTCAGAGCTTTTTAAAAACAAGCATTGTAAGATGCTTTTACTTTTCTAATTAAGAAAAAGTTTCCTCCCCTTGGAGTATTAAAGACAAAAAAAACAGACTGTTCAAGTTTTCCTGTTACTCTAGAGGATTTCTATTCTGTATGCTTTCAATTCAACACAACTTTAAGAGAAAGTAGGACAGAAGTCACAAGGCCTTATCTACAGGCAATAACACTGTTGTGGTAGAGCAGGTACTTAAATACCTTTTCTCCGATTTCTGTTCTGTCTCCTGTAGGAAGAATCTCTATATCAGGCAGGAGTGCACAAGCCTCAATCACACGCTTGTACCGGCTCTCATTCATCTCTCTCCCAAAAATAATATTATCTTTCAGAGTCGCATTTTGGACCCAGGCTTGCTGAGGAACATAGGCTACTGAGCCCTGCAAGGAAAAAAAAAAAAATCCTTATTCAGTACTTCAGACTAAAAGCCTGCATGAAGTCAAAGCACAGCAGGGCTTTGTGAGGCTGGCAGTCCTCATTAATTCACAAATTGCCTGTGGTCATTATGGAGCCACACAGGCAAAGTGTGTGCTCTTGGGGTGGTGCCTCCTCCAACATATTTTTGTAATCCCCTCTACATGTGAACGTAACAAAGTGCATTGGTGGAAAATAAAAGACTTCAAATAAAACATGATTCTCTAACAGACTTAGAGGAAATGTTTGTTTAGACAATATTCACACAATTATTGAATGTCAGAAATTATTATGGCTTTGTTCTTTCATACAGTTATAAATTCTGTTCACTGTGAAACAATTTAATCTGGAATGCAGAAGAGATTAACAATGGCGTCCCTGCCAAGAGATTTCTACTGAAAGCAGGGAAAGATGTTCTTATACAAAAAGTCACTTCAAAGGAAGAGACTCAGCTGCTGCGAAGTATTTTGCTTTGAAGAATGGTTTGGCCTTCTGTCTGTACTGATAAACAGTGATTCATTTCTCGCTTTAGTTTTTCCAGAGCAATTTTGGAGATGACCAAATGTGCATTTTTTTTTTAATGTAACATTTATTTGTTTTGCTCTCAAAAAACATCTCTACCCATGTTTGTAACCTTATCCAACAACTCTCTGATGTCTAAGAAGGTATGAATTAATACTGCTCCTCCTCATGCTGGAGTATGTGTAATAGTCTCCCTCCCATACCTGGCTGCCAGCAAGACTCAACAGAATAATCATCTTTGAGACTTCTATCACTGTACATATTTGGCTAAATCTGAAACTGCCAGATTTAGAGGCTGTTGGATCAACTCTTAACAGAGAGAATGTAGGGTAAGGCATAAACATAGTGGCTAGGAAATCAGGCTATAAGTGCATTCCTTTGAAAGGCTCTCTTCCCCTCTTCACATCATTTGCAAGTCTAGAATCCTTTTGGCAATACCCACAAGTAGCAGAATTATTCAGACATCACACCTTAACAACCACATGGCCTTCCTTTTTGTCCATCTCCCCCAGTAATGCAGACAGCAATGAAGACTTTCCACAGCCAACTTGGCCAACAACAGCTATCAGGGAGCCTTCAGGAACAGTGAAGTTGATGCTGAAATTAAAGTGTACATAATTCAGCCTTGCTTGCTGGCACACCCCAGTAGTTAAACAATCATTGAACAGCCCATATAAAGCCAGATGCAATGCAAAAACCCACTGCAAATGCTGACACAGCACATGAACTTAAACTACTTGAAAATGCAAACCTTTCTTTCAGAACGCACATAGCTCTTCTTATACTTAGGACATAGCATCTTGATATGTGATAGTCAACAAGAAAAAAAAATAGTCACTTCAAATATTTCTCTTAAATTTTCCGTAAGCAGAAATGTAAATACAAATGGATGTTCCCCAAATAGCACCCTTGCCTGAAAGGACATGCAATTTAAAACCCAAGATCAGCCAAAATGAAGGAAGTGGGTGGAACACTGGGAAGACAGGGCTGGTAGCTCTATCACTCCTGTTACTTTGGTGGTCACACTACGTACAATGTTCTTCACTGGTTTTCTCCAGCAAAGGAATCAAGGATTGCTACAGTTCAGAGAGGACAGGATTTTTAAAGGTAGGCTCTGAGGACATAGTGCAGATGTAAGGGAGTAGGGATAATTAAGAGGGGACAATCTAATTGCATCCTCTAGATGGAGCTCATCCCATCTGCAGCCTCTAGCAAGAGCTTGAAATCTCTAAAGCTTTCTCTCCTCCCATTATACCTCTTGCTAGCCCCCTTTGCATTTCAAACTCAACATTGCCAACTCCTCTAGTTCATGAAGTCCCTGCTTAAAATACAGTATATTACATATATATAAAAACACACATATATAACATTAAATATAGATGTTATTTGTTTTCCTGTTCCTTTAAGGAAAAAAACTCTTCTGCATATAGACTTTCTAATTTAAATACAGATAGCCTATGATTCAGCACAAATACAGAGTAAAACAAAGAGTACCAATTCTTACCTATTCAGTGAAGGAGGATCATTTCTGGACCAGCTAAATGTTGCATTCTTTACAATAATACTTCCTTCTGCTGATGAACAGAAAAAGTGTATTTACACAAGTGTCAAAGCAAGCAACTAAACTGTACACTCTGAATCATGCCACAGAAGTAAATCTAAGTACACAGAAGCAGAGGTATAAAGCTACCTTTGTAGCAGAAAAATAACCTGCTGCTTACCAGAAGCTTGTGTTCTATCAGTCAAAGCAGAAAAGTAAGCATGGTAAGAATGGTAAGTCTAACCTCAGCAGAGAGTCTGAAGTTACACATCTTTAGTAACCAGGAAGTACATGAATGCCAGCTGTAAGATCCTGATTAATTCAGCCATCTCCTTTACCTAGCAACTCTGCTGCAGTACTTCAAAGTCAGTTCAAGAAAACAAAGCAGCCTCAACCTGACTTGTGCTTCAAGGGGAAGATCAGCTCAACTGATGCTTCTATGCAGAAAGCAGAATTACCACGATATAGGGGAAAAGAAGTCAAACTACCAAATAAAATAACTTTGACCAAAACCACTGTTGAGGGAGTTAGAACAATTTAGGTTCGAATAGACTTTTTAAGATCATCTAGTTCCAGCCACCCTGCCAACGGACAGGGATACATTCTGCTAGATCAGGTTGTTCAAAGTCCCATCCAGCCTGGCCTTGAACACTTCCAGGGAGTGTTCATCCACTACCTCTCTGGGCAATTTTTTTTTCCCCACTTAGAGCAAGTCCAGAGGGTCCAGAAGGCAAGAAATACTTACGCTAGACATAAGTTTGAGTCAATACAAATACAACCCATCATGGATAGAATTTATTTTAAAAATCCATTAAACCCTATCTAAAGATTTGTGAGTGAGGTATAGTACTGGTTATCACCTGAGAAAGGGGAGGAGATATTCCCAGAAGGAAGATGAGAAAAAAAATACATCAGATGACTGCTTACAGGAAAACCAAGCGTCTGAAGTCATAGGTCAGCTAACCACGAGAGGAAGGACTGGGGATTTCACTATCTTTGTAATAAGGAAGGAAAAAAAAACGTTTAGAAGTGACTGACATCGTTAAATCAAGGTTTGTCTTGCAAGACAAAAGAGTGTTGGCTTTTCAGTAGGCCTGCCTTTACACTCATCTCTGTCCAACAGCCCTACATAACCACAGCAGCAGTACTAGATGTAGTACAGCTCGGAGTAATGCTCTCTGCACAAAATAAAGTGGAGGCATTTGCCAGAACTGGAACTTATCCTTTCTCTTTCAAAGGTGCTGAAGTGGCATACAATTGCTTTATCTCAAGAATGGTGGGTTTGGGGACAGTGTTAATTCTCATCCTCTTAACTTTCAAATGGGTATATTTGAAACTGTCCAACAAGTCATTTATTCAATTTTACAGCCCCCCCCTCCCGTTTTGCTTTCTGGCTGAAATCAGTGAAATCCAGCAAGATACAGTACATTTGTTACAGAAAAGCAGAAGAAATACTGCAGAGCCACCCAAAATCTGCACAAATTTTTCCAACAGTACTGAAACTCACCGTCTGTGGTGGGACGCCTGATTATGCTGTCTGGATCTAACTCTTCATGTGACAGAAACACCCTAAGGCGCTTCAAGGACACACTGGCCTACATGGAAAAGAGATGCAAAACTCTCTTATATTCTGTTCATTATAGTTAAGAGTGGTGTTTTACACCATGTATACATTTCATCATTTTTACACATCCCTCCTTAAAACCACTGTATTTTTTCTTGGTCAGGCAATAAGCTTGCATTTCCCAGACCACAAGAAATATGACTGATATCAGGAACACTCGCTACTACTGTACCTCAGATTGAGGATTTTGCTTTTATAGCATTCACTACACAAGAAATGCAAAGCTCCTTTACTGTGGTTACTGAATTTCACCAGAGGACTTTCTCTAAGCACAGAAACGTAATCTTTCCAACCAATGACTATTTCTGCACAGAAAAACTTGTTAATAACTGAAATCTTACTTCTACTATGCTGCTGATAACCATAGGAAGCATGTTCAGTGGAAACCTGAGGATGTTGAATAAAGCTAGGGATACAAATGCCTTCTGAGCATCCAAGACGTTGTTCTTGTCTATTTTGACATACACAGCAAACGTGGACAAGGCAACCTGAAACACAAAGTGTAATGGTTACAGCAAGGGTTACTTTTTTTTAAGCCACTAACTCAAGAAACATACAGTGACAACCAGAATCAGAGATCTGCAAATCAAGGAAAGAGCAATGCTTTGATAAATTTCTTGTTCCTGGTAACGCTTTTTGCTAAACAAACATTTGATTTCAATGTATTGTTGTAAAAGAAGTTGATGGTGCCTCTTGGAAAACTTCTGAGAAGGTGCCAAGCGTTCACTTTCTTCACACAGCAAAGGTGAAGCCACAAATGACCTAGTGCTTGTGGTCACCCTGCAGAAGGGAAGGAAAGGAACTATTGCTAGCCTTTGTTTCATTTCATTCAGAAAGAAGTCACTCCCCTTTGTACCAGACACTAGGACCGATCACACCTGTATACTGAAAAATAACCCAATGCTAGCTCATTTTATATTTTGTAGGGACTACCACAACCCTAGATTGCAAAGTACAGCCCTCTTTATCCTGGATATTCTAAGAAACTTTAAATATTACTGCATTATAAAGGGTAAGCCTTACAGTACCCAGACAGTTCACAACAGAAAAGTTTAAGATCCCTGCTGAACAAAAAAATGACATTGAACCCCTGCTATCATCAATCATAAGGTATAAAAATAATTTTATACAGTTATTTACATTCTTTAAAAGTATGTTGATTAAGTTGCAATAAAACTAAAGTAAACTAAGTTAAGCCAAATAAAAACAACACAACAACTCCCTATCTCACGGAATTTTCACTTGCAGATCAATTCCCTTCACAGCCGTTTCTTCCATGGTAAGAACACTCATGCTTCAGTAGATAATAACTCTTTCACACACATTGACAGAAGAAGAAAACAAGGCAAGAAAAAAAATGGTTGTCTAACTACTGGTGACCCTCTCCATCAAGACTTGAGGCCATTAGCTCAAATGCCTCCAGAGGAGTCTCCTCTAAGCACAGCATCCACTTAAGACATTTGTATTTATGTTTAAAATCTAACTGCTGTGAAGCCATGTATTGTTCTTACGGCGGCTGACTCAGCTGTGTCTGGTACAGTAGCTTGTTTGTACAATCCTCAGTTCGGACACACATATCCCAGGGAGAAAGCCCTCCCAGAGAGATCGAAAACAAGACAGGCTCCAAAGAATAACTTCAGAAGCAGCATGCCTGCACTCTTGTGTTATCAACAATTAGTCTGAAATACACCCTTATCAGCACAGACAGCAGCACCGGAGGTACTGCACAGCGAATAGCTCCCTGACACCATTACTAAACAATGCGTTCTGCCATTGAAACAGGAGAAGGAGTAGAAAAAAGTATTATGCACATCAAAAGTGCTTTCTAATAGACACCTGCATAATTCTTTAATCAGAAGCTTAGAGGAATATTTACTGAAGAATAAAAATCTGGAAAACTGCGTGTTAAACAGCAGTCTTATACTTTGGGCTGTACTGATTCTATCCCAGTGGCAAACCCTCTAAGGTTCAGGACCTTCGCAACATACACAATGTGCACTGAAACAGAGCTACTCATTAAGGGAACTCATCTCAGACTCTGAATAACAGCATTAAGGAGTCCACATGCATGGTTTTATTTAGAAACTTCATTTAATAATGTATTTATATTAAAATCATCTCAGACTTCTTTTAGAAAAGCATTCGCTTAAGAATGCTGCTGATATTTCCTATCCAGGGCACTGCTTCTTCTGCCTTTCATCATGCCCAGAACATAATGTAAACACTACATAATATTTGCAGGGAAGGAATCTGAGACTGGAAAGTACACTTAAACACCTTCAACTGGAACAGCACATATTTTATCCTAATGTAGTCATGGCCTCTATTTGCTTCTGCGTACAAGAGCCCTGGCCCATTGTTCTAATAGGGTCTGAAGCAACTTTGATGTGATCTCACCCTTCTCTCTCTTTTATTAGTTTGAATGTAAGCTAGCCACAAACACAGTGGAGATGTTTCACATATCAAGAATATTTTTTTTAAATAGGAATTTAAAGCAATCGCAGGCTATGCAATGGCTTTACTTCTCCATATTGTTCTTAAATAGATGTGGGGAGAACCCAGGCCAGAGGCACATTTGGCATGCAATGTTCCATTAGATCTAGAACTCTTATCCAAGGATCTGCTGCTTTCAGAAACATACTGAAACAAGGGAACTTTTTCTTTGTTGTTGAGCACAACTACCACCAGTATGGCAATGCGCACTTCAGTAATTTCTTCTTCATCTGACAGTGCTTTTAATCTTAGGTCCCTCGAGAATACCAGAGAAAATAGAAGGAGCAGGGAAAAAATAGTTTTTATTTTTAAATAATTCAGTCATTAACTCTTAAGATACATTCAACATGGATCTCACTAATATCCAAAGAAAACAGAAGAGCCTTTTCATAGAGGGCTGTGGAAGTTTTCCTACTTTTCCATTCATTACAAAACAAAACAAGAACAAGTTATCAAGTACTGCTTTGGAAAGCATGATCCCAAACAGGAGAACAGACCTGCAGATTTGTTTCACTTACCAAAAAAGGAGCACAAACCCAAGTGAAGGTAGCCATCGCAGCAAGGTAAGCAGATTTTTTTAGGACTTTGAGCTCTTTCTGCCTGATCTCCAATACCTTCTCTCTGAAGGCTAATTCCCAAGCATAAAGTTTCAGAACTTTAATCCCGTTGAGAATTTCATTCATCAGCTTAATTCTGTTGTCTTTGCTCTTCATCTGCGCCTTCTAAAAACAACATTGCAATAAATAATTAGCAGAGCACAATACTTGGCAGATCCACAGAGTTCTCAGCTTTTATTTTGCAACGGCAAAATTTACCTCATAAGCATCAAAAGCTTACTAGATTCCCAAGCAGGAAATCTGAAACACTGTCTGAACAAACAAATACACAGAATTAACACAACATTTTAAACCAATTAAAAGAATGCTTCATACAACTAAAAACCTGAACCAAGATCAAAACAATTGTGGTACTGGTTTAAGTGTGATTAATTCTGCACCAGAGAACCTCAGGGCTCAGGTTCCTCTAAGTACAACACACAGTTAAAAATATGCCACTCTAACCAAGCTTTGGTGATACGCAGCTCACATCTGACCTTACACAAAACCTGGTTTTGCTTCATTTTCAATGCTATCAATCACTTCCTGATGGTGTACTAAGGCAAAAAGCTTTCTATTCAGCAGAAGGAATACAGACCATTAGGAAGAGGGAAACCTTTGAAGAAAGTATTTTAATGAGGGCTGAGCAAAGCTGAAACGATGTTCTGACTCAGCACCCAGCAGAGTTAGCAGACTGCACCAGGACAGCAATCTCAGACAGCTGTTACCAGGGGCAGCGTGGCTGTGACAGACTACCTATTCCTGCTCCACCTCATGTAGGAAACAAATGCTGTGGTACATTCTGATGAACATCTGGAGATAAAATGTTTCATTCAAATAAATTAGCAAATGTCAGGGGAAATGTGTTGAACTTAGCTAGTAGTGAAGTTTTTACCAGAAAGCACAGAGCTGTTGGAGGTTGTTTTTGCAATAGAACAAACAAGAGTTTGAGCCTAGATTTGCCCACGTGCACCCTCTGCAACAAACTGACCCTCTCTAATTGAAATCTACTATGACCAAAGAAGAGCCAACCACTGACACTCCTTCCTCCTCATCCCACCTGGAAGAAGTAAGAAACAGCAAGAAACGATACACCAACACTGCAACCACCATCCTGGAAATGTAAATATTTCACTCATTTTAACGTTCATTAGGCAAACAGTAGCACAAGTTTCCTCTTAGGCAGCAAGTTAAAAACTAATTTCAATCTAAACATCTGGCATTTCTTGAAGCTGGCTAATCTTCAAACCTTGCTGTTAACTTCTGAAAATTTTTTTGACGATTACGTATAGATGTAAGGCTGAAAAATACATTAATTTGCATTTATTTTGCATACACATCGTTTCTGACTCTTCCATCCTTTCTCTTTTTTAAGCTGTAAATAGGTAGGGGGCACAACTCCGAAACAAGTCACAGAACAGTACACATTTCTTAAAAGCCCTGTCACATACATAGAGCTTCTTACCTGATAGGTTTTGGTCTTCATTGCCATCACAGCATTTATGGGAACCAGAAGGATCATAACAGCCACACCTGCCAGTACAGAAGGACCTAAATTCTGAAGAGAAAAATACACAACTGTAAACATTTATTCAAAACCATTTTTTAAGATCCAGGGTCAAACCACTGCATGTGGTGCAGAAAAGCATTCTGAAATACCTTTTCAGCATCTTCTTCCCTTTTCAAGAGCAGCTAAGGGGAAGAAGATGATGATCCAATATGGACTTAAACTTATGTTTACATGCTTTCATGTTTGAATCTTAGACATACACCAGTAGCTTGAATACAGAAGTATATTTCACTCAAGGGAGATTTTAACATTTGTCTTTTGTTCTGACGAAGAGAACCATGCAGAGAATGACCAACTTCTTGATCAATTTCATTACCCTTCAGACTGACAGTAAGAACTGGCAAGAGACAGCCTGGCGACTGGACTAGAAACATGCTTCTCATACGGTGACTCTGAGTGTAGAACCAGGACCACTTTTCTTTAAATCACATGATAAATGAGATACTGTAGGTGTTGCAGTCCCTCCAAAATTAATAGCTCCGATCTACATCCTACCCATATACACTAGGTTATACAAATCCAAAGCCTTCCTTCTTGGTAACTGAAAAGAAGTAGCTCTGAAAGAATTCTGAACAGCGTTTGTTGCATGCTGCTGTAAACACTCCAGTGGTCTGAACAGCTCTCTGCAGTCATGACGATAAGAAACAGCACATTACCAAATTCAAAACAGCATACAACACATACAATACTCACCTGCCACAGTAAGTACAGTGCTAGTATCACCTGGAGGGGTGCAGACCAAATCATGTTTATATAGGTAGCCAAGTCCATGAATCTCTGAGCATCCACAGACATTAGATTTACAATTTCACCCACAGTAGAAGTCTTTCTGGCAGAATTTGTGATAACGAGTGCCTAGGTGGATTTAAAAAAAAAAAAAAAAAAAAAGAAAACAACATGAAAAGACTTACTCATTTCCTTTTTCTCCACGGAATTGAAATTGCTTTACCAAACTTCATCTTTAAGCATCTTTTTCATGCTTCATGTTCTGTTTACCCTGCACATCTTAAAAAAAATGTAAGGTGTGTTGATGGAAGAAGCACTCGGGTTAAATTAAAAATAGCAACAGGTATTTGCAAATAGGGTTGGTTGGTGTTTTTATTGCTTGTGGGGGCATAGGGTTGCTTTTCTCTTTTAAGTGTAAAAAGTAGAATCTTCGCTTCTTGTCACATATTTTTCTCACATACAGCAAATAATCCTAAGCTTTCTAAAATGTTCCAGATTACTCCAGGAAAAGGTGGTACTGCCCATTAAGTCACTAAGTAAGCTGTAAATGTAGATACATCTTAATTTTTGCACAAATTTAAGTAGTTTTACCTGCTGTCTAAATGAGAAAAGGTTTCTTGTTTACCCGTGGGAAGGAAGAGTTGTCAGAAACCAGTAATTCTGAAAATGTTTTCATCTCAAAGCTTTTTATTTATAAATCAGATACTCTCTTATTTCTATTAAGAGTTAAGAGACTGCTGGGCTGATTCCTAACAACTTTAATTATTCAGATCTAAGCAGCGTGTTCTCACAGCCACTGAGTGGCATCATCATATATTTAGAAGAATCACTTACCTTTCGATAAATTACACCAACAATAGCTGTTTTGAGTCTCATTCCAGTTACAAAGCAGATATGAAAATACTGGTGAAGAATCAGTGTCTGAAGACAGGCACAGACAAACAGCAACCCGGTATAAAAGTAGCCCTGCCAGTCTGGGGCATGTTTGTCATTTACAAAGTTGATTAGCAATCTGTGGAGAGAGGAATCAGCAATCCTGCTATATAATGAAATCAAAAGGAAATTTCGCAGTTACAGACTTTGATTATTCTAAACATTTCATGGGTCATGCAAGCACCCAAAATGCCAGACTCAAATGCAGCTACTTCTAGTTGTTTTACTACTTCTCACCTTAAAGCATACAATCTCTCTTACTGCCTTAGCTCGGTGCTGCTTTACATACTGTGACTTGTGGTTATATTAACCTTTAGATTTCTGAGTAGTCCCACGATCATCACAGGTTACAAGTATACATTAATTGTCCTGATATTGCTGAGTATGCTCTTGCGTGGCCTTCCTAGTGTCGGAAAGGAAGCTATGATGTCAAAAATTTAGCGTATGATGTTATAATTTTAAAACCAATGGGCCAAAGTCATCTGCACACATGAAAACTTGCATGATAGCTATACTCCATTGATCTAGCTAGAAGCAAAGCACATGGTGACTGGTATACTTAAAAGCATGACTTAAGCATACTTAAAAATCTGTCCACATATTTTTAATTTAATAATAAAGTAAATAGATCTTACTTCAAAATTTCTGGGCCTGTAAACATCAAGAGATCGTGTGCTGCTTTAAACAGGAAACTCATGAGAAAATACGGTCCAAAAGTTTTATATAACACCTTGAATAAAGATGCCTCGTAGTTCTTCTGAGATGGTTTTATAATCAAAGCTTCAGCCTCTTCTGTCACATCACCATTTGAGTCACTTTTTTGCTGCTTTTTGGATGAGTATAAGATGTTTAATGGTTGCCTGAAATAAGAGTTAAAATATATTGAAGGCATACAAGGTAGCCTTTACTCAAGCATAAAACCAAATGGAAAAATGTGCAGTATACCATCAGACGTTTACTTCAACTAGGCTGATAACAATTTCTGATATCAGTCAACTCAATGGCCTGTCTTACATCATTCTTTTAGAAACAGCAAGTGTCCCAGGAACAGGGATAGCTGTTCACTGCAATTCTTTATAGATTAACTGAGTTTTACTGTGAATCTCTCCTATAGCAGTCCAGGGGAATGAGGGTTGTAATCTGTGTTAAACTCAAATAAAAAAGGATGTTATTATTCTAAAATTCAGTATGCTGAACCTTCATCAAAATGGAAGCCTCACTGTATTACAGGAGTTAAAAGTTTGCAGTCAGATTTATGCCCAGTCATCCCCAATGAGCTGAACACATCTATTTCACGCAGCTGGCTTCCATCAAGCTACGTACTTCCGAACTTCTGAGGACAAGCTGTACGTAAAAATACACTGCAAGAAAGCAAGCACTCCTCCTTCAATGAAAAGATACTTCTATTTAGGTGCAGTAAAAGATGATGAAAGGAGAACAGAAACTGCAGGCATGCAGTCTTTCTAATTTTAGCCATCTTGCTTAGGTGTTCAGGCTCCCTATATAGGGAAAGGAAAGAAATAAGCTTCTCACTTCTACATCCTGAACCACCCTCCTGAGAACTCCACTAACTATAGAGGGAGCCCAAGCTCCTAAATTGCATGGCTAAAGTTTGATTGTGTGAAAATATTCCCTCCTAAGGAGCAGGGTATGTATGGAGGAGAATTCCTACACAAGGAAAATTACAGTAATTGCCTTTAGATCATGAAAGACTAAGCAAAACTTGATGCAACTCATCAAACAAAAAAACACCATTTTGTTCCTTTTCTATATGCGGTTAAGGACAAATCCAGAGCTAGCACTTGAATAACTTGAGCTTTTGAACTTCTGCATCTCAGAGGAGCCACTAGCCAAGTGAGACCACCACACCCCTTACAACATTGCCCTGTCCCAAGCTCCCAAAGGTGCCTCCATCAGAGCAATACAGAGAAACCATGCTGGTGGGATCAAAGCGCATTCAGCTGCATCTTCCCCAGTATTCTCCAGCATGTACTTCCACACAGTTATTTCCTCCTTCTCAGCATTTTAGAAACACACACAAAATCCATAAATATTTCAACAAAATGGTTCTTGACTAATCAATTTTCATTTGTTAGTGAAAATTTTATCACTGATAGGATAGCTAACTTACCTCTTGGTCTTTGCCCACTCTTTTGCCCAGTTTCTAGCCAAACCTGGCACTATCTCTTCTGATGTGTCCTCTTTATTTAATGACCACAAATCCTTAGCTTCCAAAGGTCTCCGATAACCCTGAATCATCAACCTGTATTAGAAAGAATTAACATAATGTATTTGAGAATACTAGAGATATACATGCTATAAGACAGTGAGTGACATCCAGCCCCAAAACAAAACCAGCTCTTCATGAAAATTCATGCAAGAATTAGTACCTGTAGCAACACAAGTTCAGACACTAAAATGGTGTTTAGCAATGGATATCCTCCTGTCGTTTACTGTGAGAATTAGAAACCAAAAGATCTAAGGATCCAAGATATGCCACTGAATTCAAATTTCAGGAGAATAAAAGAAAGGATAAAGTGATCTCATTTGAAAATCAGCCAGGTGACTAACATTCCCATGCCTACTAAGTTGCAAAATCTTTATTAGCCTTTAATTTTATAAAGCCATTCCTTTCATCTAGCTTTCTATTTAAACTCTAGCCAAGCACCAACCACAAATATACACTAATAATATATTTCCATGTTTCTATGTTTAAACACATAAGAACATGTGTTGCAATCAAGTCATACAGCTAACAAAAAAAGAATGGATTGGATAAAGAACTATCAATTCTGAATGCCCTAATTTCTAAACACAGCAGATAATTTCTACCTTTTTATATTTCCCAAATTAAAAAATCTGATCAAATTGTTTTGACAAACAATAAAAACATTTATTAAGCAACATTCAAATCAAAGACCCTTGATTAGGAAGTAAAAAAAGACCAATTGTTTTGTTTTCATTATCAATTTAATCTGTTTACAAAACTACCAACCAAAACAAAGTTAGTATTGCATGATTATTGCTAATTGATCTCAGAATGCAGGATCCTGAAATGCCGTCTAACTTTAACTGGTGCTTTATGTATCATGCGGGTCTTACCCAGTGATCCACCAGAACGTGATTCTGGACAGGAAAGAAGCACTGAACTCTGGACATGGTTTCTAAAGGAGAGAAAAAAGAAATCAATCCACGTAACAGAATGGCTGACACAAGGACATAAGAAACAAACCAAACAGAAAAAATGCCTTTGAATTATTGTTTTCCTTCCCTAACTATTCAATTTTCATTTATGCTTTTGAGAAATTCTTTAGAAAACACAGGCAAAAATCCAGCTTCACAGCTGCCAGCAGACCAGCCTACTGGGACAGAGAAAGCAGTGCTCTGTATCTACAAGGCAACAAACAGTTGATGGAATTTTATAAGACAGCACAGGCCAGACTATTCACAATCAATGCCTAACTGTATCAATGTAAGGAATGCTATCATGAGAGCATAAGTATGTTATTTGGGTAGAGTTAGAGTCACTAATGAAGTTCAGGGGTACTGTTATGGTAGCTAAGTGCTACGATTCCATCAAAAATGACACACAAATAATAGTGAAAAAAAATCAAGCTCAGTCAAAGCATCCCAAAAAGATCCTGAAAAGCCCTGTATCTCATTCATCAACAAGCATGGGAAATTTAAGCATCCTACAATTGCACACAGCTAGCTCATATTCTACATCCAGAACAACATATCTTTTTTTAATCTTTTCTTTTGGTTAATATCCTCTCCTAATCTGGTTGGATTAAAATAATACAAAAGGAGGCTGGAAGAATTTCAAAAGGTGCCAAAGGTGATTTACTTGCAAAATTCCAGTGGAGATTTCTCTTCCCTCTTTCAGTGCTCTGAACAACATTTAAAGAATGCTAAAACAAGCCACTCCTTTAGCACACAAACCACTATGGTTTTTATCAACTATAATTGGAGCTACACAGGTATTTCCATCTACAAAACTCAAACATCATTACAGTACTGCAATTAAAACAGTCAGAGCCATGTTTTTCCCAAGATTTACATTTTTCAACTCATGTTTGTACAATGTGGCTTCTCCATTAAGCTATGGTTTGAAGTGTGTTGCAGTCAAGCTACACAAAACAGACTTGTGTATTTCCTCTCCTCCCCACAGAAGATTTTTTTTTCTTTTTAAACTTTGTATGGAAAAACGATAGTATGAGACAGCTAATTGTTGTTGAACAGGGAAAAAGGGATAAGAATTCAACATTTCTATCATACTTAAATACTTGCAACAGAATGATTGCAAGCAAATCCAACAGCCTGACTTAACAAATAAATTTAAAAAATTTAACTCAAAGAAAGCTCAAAAAAAGAAGAGGGAGGTACTTACAGCCTTTAGCTACCTCAACATTCTTGCCAGATAAACTTCTACTTCAGCAAACATTTCCTATTTCATAAAAATTTCAAAATATTCTGAACTTTACAGAAAATACTGTATTGTATTTTTCCTTTGTAGTTTTTAAATATATTTTTGAATGGAAACTGGAATTTAAAGAGCCAACTAGATATTGTAACTACCTAGATAGGACTTCTAAAGGCAAGTGTTTAAAATATTAAAATGTTTGTATTACATTGGATTGTAACCATTTCATTTTATTAAAAATAGCATTATGTTAAGACCCTGAAATACTGCTAATCCTACTGACATTCACGCCAGAAAAGAATAATGATGAGCTGTAAGAAGTCTGGACCTACATAACATAAACAAAGCAAAAACAAGATGCAAAATGTATTGTTTCATTTCTATAGACATCACATCTACATCTCTGAAATTTCACCATAACCTTTTGGTTTAACTAAACTTGTAGTAAAATTTTACTGAAGACTAACAAACATTTCTCTTGTGGAAAAGCTTGGCAAAGGGAAATAAAACATTTTAAGAATGAGTGACATGATTTGTTTTGTTTTTCCTCCTATCATAATATTTAACAAACAACACTCATCAAAAAGTTAAAATGGAATGTCTGCCTTATTTCCTAGAGACACTCCTAGAAGCACTTAGGACACAAGAACAAATGACTGTTTTCAGAGCACCCTGCAATTATTGTAATCAAAGCAAAAAAAAAAGATTTTCATAAATCCACGGTATACTGTCAAATACTTTTCATCCTTGAATAAGATGAAAAGAACCCAAGAATGAAGAGAATCCAAAGACTCAGCAATACACTGTTCTCCAGGCACACACATGCAGACCGTCTGGCAGTGGCAACGCAGCGCATCACAGACAGGCATACTGGATACTGAAGAAGGTAGAAACTGCAATTCATTGACTGCTACAACCAGTTGTCCTTTTCCATAGTTAAAAAGGCAACATTCATCACACACACATGCATTTCAAACTTTCCTTCATCAGTCAGTGCCAGCTAACATCCATCAACCCAGAATGAGCCTTTATAAAAGAAATAAAGAACTGGGGTTTCTGAACTTGGCACATCCACCAAGCCCAGGCAGCGACAGCCATCATTCCACTGGGATTCAGAAGATAAAGCTCAGGGCTGAGCAAGCAGAATAATAATCCAGCATCCTGTGGGTCATTTAGATGTGTGCCATATAACTGGCACATACAACTATGAATATGTGTGAAAAAAGATAATGTCTACAGAAAATGAAAGTTCTACATGCAGACCACCCTCTAACCTTAACTGCCATTTCTGCGGTTGACAGAGTTCTTGCAATCAAACTAGTTCAACTGTTGCTTGACACAACAGGTTCCTACAAAATTGAATACAGCTATTCAAAGTCTCAAGTTTTACAGGTGTAAATTGTTTCCTCACCTTCAATTGAAAGGGAATGCACGCTCTTATGAGTTCAATGATTACTGAACGGTATCAGATGAACAGGAAGACAGCATTTCAAATCAAACTTTCCCACTCACTGCCAGAAGCACTAATGAATGTAAGTAACATTGACTTTACCTTTAAGAACACTATTCAGAAATGACCGAGACTGGTTTTGCTCTCTTTCTTAACTACAGCCCACCCTGTTTTACATGTTACAGGCTTCATCTTCTGCTCTACCAACTAAGGAGCATAAAGAACATTCTACTGCAAATTCAAGTCAAGAAAGTTTCAATGATTTAGCATTTACGAGAATATGTCCCTATAACTCATTGAATAAAACATACCAGTTATAATACTCAGTGTAGACTGAACACTTACAGGATCATTTACTGTTTCAGAAAACAAAGGTGGTTGCTCTGGAAAACAACACAGTATGAGTTGTACAAGTAACAGGATGAAGTATGTGCAGAAGGTGACATAACGAAATGCATCCACTTCAGCACCCTACAAAGGAAGGTAATATTGCAATTAAAAGGCTTGAGAAATTTCTTTAAAACAGCATGTTACTATTTACAAAAAACAGATCCTTACTGTAAATTCTGCAAACTACATCGATACTACACTACACATACCACCACCACCCACCAACCACCCTGGAAATTAAAGTCAATGACTATTTTGGTGAAGGGAAGGTAAAGACAGCAGGGAGGAGATGGAGGATATCACATATGGAATCTCCCTTCTTTGTTTTCATTCTATCAGTGCCATAAATACACAAGTATAAACTTCTTCTGTAGAGATGTGCTCCTTAAGACATGCTCTGTACCAACACAGCCTGCCCCAATTAAGAATCAAAGTACAAAGCATTTGTGCTCTGGATAGAAAGGATTTTCCAAAGCAAATTTACTGGCATGTACAGAAAAAAGACAAGAATCAGAGAAGCAGAATTTTGATTACAATTTGTTGTGCTCAAACTCCAGAGGTTCTTCCATTTTTTCTATTGGGACTGACACATAACACACAGTTCACAGAAATTAAAGCACAAGGATGAACGTAGTTAAAGACAAAAATATTACATATTAGCACATAGTTAAAGACAAAAACCACCCTCAAAAGCTAAAAACAAACGGCTGAAAGCTCTCAAATGTCACAAAATGTCTTTTCTTTAAAGAAAGGAAAGTGATATGTCATTTCCAGGCACATTAAGCTGTTACTTGAGGTGTTACTATAAAGCAAACTGACATAAAAAATGTTTTACTTCTGTACTTTCATTTTGTCTCATCAGATATGAGACCACATCACCATCAAACCAAGTGTTTCAGGAAGTCTGCTGTGTAATCAACAGGAAGATGTAAACTCCCAAAAGAGTTTCATATCAAACACTACAGACATTTATTTTATTCAAGCAGGCGAATCCCCTTTCTCAAACAGCCAGAGGAACTTTCTTGGCAACTGTTGCTACAGTACGATCACTATGAATTTCACTAGCATTTCAAAACCTGAAAAACAAGAGCCATTAAGTCACACTCATTTTGCTTTTGTAACATAGGGAATGAAGGTACACTGAATGGATCATTAACTAACCTGACCAACATAATCAGCAAGCAAGTACTTTATTATAGCAGTATTGGGGATTACTTTCAGCTGAATGAGGCTAGCAATCACTTACCGTATTTAAGGCAAATATTATTTTGGATCTAAAAATTACTGTGGCACATAGCAATGAGATGAGCCAGAAAATCGTCATTACACCTGAAGACTGGACTCCTTTCATTCTTTCATATTGTATTAAAAACGTGGCAAGCAACTGTGGATAAACAAGATGGAAATATATTCACAAGCTAGGTTTTACAACAACAGATTATATACATATACAATGTACCATGTTAAATTGTGACTATTAAACATTTCAAATCCCCTATCTCCCAAGTATTCTAATAGCTAGAGATTTCAAATGTAATGCAAAAATATGTTTAAGTTAAAAAAAAAAAATAGAATTAATCTCTGGAGCAGTAAAGACAGGTAGTGGACAATGGGAAAGGGATATGTACGACAGAAGCAAACTACCACATACACAAACACACTGTCAAAAGCTGCCAGTCTTTATTTTTTCACTTTTCTAGTTTTACATTGCAAATCAACATGTAATTATAGTGACTCTATGTACTTTTCAAGTATTTCCTGACTAGTTCTTTTCAAAACAAAGATTTCTTTCCACACAAGAAGTCTGACAAAAGTTTGGTATCTACCCAATAAACCATCACAAACTATTTAACAGGTCTTGCATCTGTCAGTTTGCTTCAGGGCTGCTGGGGTTTTTGCTTTGTTTTTTGTTTGCTTTTGTTCTTCCCCCCCAACCATCATGTTTAACACCTCTATTCCAAGTCGGTGATAAATGTAAGACAACTGTTTAATCAATAACAGGACATTTTACTTGAAAAAATTGCAGAGATACTGCTGTGAAAAACAACAATACTTATGCACCAGGGTAGAAAGCAGCTCGATGGGGACCCCTAGGTGCATTGTGGGGCTCCAAACATAAAGAAAACATGCTCTGAAGAATGGTACATGTAAGAAAGTTTGTAACACCTTCATTGAACTTCATAAAAAACTGTTGAAATTTTTATCATCTAATTTCATCAGTCCTCCCAGCTTGATTCTTTCTCCCTATGCTTGAATCAAGTTATTAAATGTAAGCTAGCTCAAGCCTACCAAAAAAAAAAAGCAAGATAACGAGCACTGGCTTGCGTGCTGACATGCAACAGACACACTGAGCAAAGCTGAGCTTTTTTTTTTTTCCTTTATCAAAAGAAAGCAGACACTCCAGAGTCACCATTTCACAGTTCAGCTACAAATAGAGTCTCTAACGTAAGGACTGTAGCTTAAGGAATGAAAACACTGTGCCTAAGAATAAGGTGTATACTATTGCTTAAGGCCTTGGAACACCACAGGCCATAACAGAAGAACTTACCATTGTTATACCCAATACTGTAGGGCTAATGAGAAAAAATGGAGCTCGAAAAATATTTTGACTTCTTTCCCAGAAAGAGTAGAAAAGGTCTGCCCAGCAGACTATCCACAGTATTAAGCCCAAAGCCTGCAATACAAAAGTGTATTTTATACATCAGTTCACACAGATCACACAGTGCAATACTTCCATGAACACTACATACAGTGGGTTAATGTAAGAGTCACAATCAGATCACTTATTTTAGACAATCCTACTTAACAACTTGCATGGAAGAAATGTAATTTGGTTTTATCTACCAAATCCCACAAACAAGAACAAAGTTTAACTTTTAGTACTATATAATTCAGTGTCTTATGAAACAGAAAGCTGGGGAATCCCATGTGTGAATAACAGACTGCAGAGACAAGAAACTACCCTTGTTATTATAGCCCTTTTTAAAATTTTTCATTTGTTCTACAGAAAAATATTAAGAAAATACTAAGAACTAATTTCACAATAAAAGTAGAGCAGAACTTCTAGAAACATATGTTGTATACCTTAAAAAGCTGATGGGATTATTAAGGTTTCAAGATTGAGTTGCCTCAAAATAGACTTCTCCAAGTGGTCTTACAAATGATTTGCATGCTTTTTTGATATGACAGTTTCAGAAAGCCTACTGATAACAGGGCAAAAGAAAAACACTAGACTTGGAAATCAAACAAATGTAGAACAAGTAGATTACAGCTAGATATTGTGTGCATGGACAGAGACTGATGTTCAACAAAAATAGTTGTGCTGAAACATAGCTGAAAACAAAATCGGGATAAACTTAGAATCACAGAATGGTTACGGCTAGAAGGGACCTCCAAAAGTCATCAGGTCCAACCCCCTAGCTCAGGTAGGCAAACAGATAAGCTTACTAAGTTATGATTTTAAGAAGTCACGTACCGTTTTGGCTTTGTTGAGGTTTGACATTTGGATGTACCCCCTGTCATGGCAGCGAAGGTATAGGAAGTACACTGGGAAGCAGGCCCACAGGTAAATGCAAGGAATCCAGACCAGAATTGTGTTCTGAAAGCACTGGGTGAAGTCTGGATTTTCTGTGTGCCATGTCAGATTCCAATCCTGGGGAGAAAAAGTAGGTTGTGTTAAAGAAAGCACAGAACTTTGTTATATAAAAAGCAAACAAAACAAGCAAACAAAAAAACCAGCAGCTGCTATCTGCCTTATTCTGTAACTTATTGTATATTGTGCATCTAATACTGTAAATGATGCATCTAATTTTATTGTACGTTTCACAGCTAAGAAATTTTTAGCCTTCACGAGAAGCCATTAGAGTCACTTTTGTTGGCTACCCACAGCTCCCATAACAGGTAACTCATTCAAATATAAAAATTGAGATCTTTAACAGCCTTCATCAGCACTTTCATATTATCATTGCAGAAAAATAAGGTGCCAATGCTAGCCATCTCCCACTACCCATGTACACATAAACAGCCAGATATACTCCATTCCAATATTTAAGCGTGGAAGTGTTATCTGGCACACAGTAAGAGTGAATACCATGAGATAACATCACTATTCGTAGAAGTCTGATGACTCTGAAGCTGTCTGCAGCAAACCCAGTTGAGACTTAGTGGTAATTCACACAAACAGCAGTAAGTAGAACAGGCTCACCCTATTTCCCACTGAACAAAAGGAAAATATACATCAATATAACTGCTTCCCTATTTTTTTCAACGTAATTGTTTAAAATGAGAAAAAACACCGTATGCTCAAACCAGAACTGACACAGTAATGAAAATGTGATCATCATTTCCATTCCTGGTACAAGGGCTAATTATGAACATAGAACCATTCAGGTTGGAAAAGACCTCCAAGATCTGCTGGTCCAACCGTCCCTCAGTATTACCCACTAAACCACATCCCAATCCAACCTTTCCTTCTCCAGAATCTGTAGTAACATTAACTTTCATACCCTATTTATCATTGGCTGGCATTAGAGAAATCCCTTCCAGTAAATTTTACCTTAGCATTACTGTCTTCGCTGTAAAATTTATTACAAGGGACATTTCCTCTGAAGTGCTGTGCAGTTCTGACTCGCCACCAAAATGATGCAATACAAACATACTGCTCCTGCACACAGACTGCAGCATTCATCAGCCAAAGCAGAACTTACAGGTTTCGGTTTAAAAGCCGCACAGCCAAGACAAGCAGTCACATGCCCAAAGGCTTGTCAACCACAGTGCCATTTCAGCTGCAAAGCATTTTTTTGGACTGTTGTATAGCCTGCAACTGCACCCAACACCAGTACCACAACTGGGACATAGTGGCAGTAAACTTTCTCAGCTATAAAACCGCACAGGAACACGACATCTGTATCCTTAATTGCTCTCAGCTTCCACTGGTTAAACAAAGTATCATACACAATTATAGAGATAAACAGACCTCAAAAGAAAGGAAAGATACAACTTGCAAAAACTGCTGACCAGATACTATTATAATCACAGAGCAGGAGGTTTCCCCTTAAATTTGACCATTTTGCATAAAGATGGTAATTTTGACCTTTTCTCTCCAAAAGGTTATTTTGAAGAAAAAATATATATAAACAAATATACTTTCATGCCCCACTCTGCTCCCATTTTCTGTCCGAATCTAGGACTTGACTTGTTGAGATACAACAGAATATGCACAGCTGTTATTTCTCCCCTGTAACTCCACAGCATTCTAAAATTTCTTTTCACTTTTTTTTCCAGTTAAAAAATAAAAGAACCATCTCAAAACCTAACGCAGCTGAATCAAATAAATTAATAGTGGTAGAACACAAAAATGCCTAAATGTGTTTTAGCCTGTCCACATGGGGATCACATAAGTTTTTCGTGACAAGGCAGCAGCTCTGCAAGGCTGTGGGTGAGCCACATGCTTTTAAGTTCCCCAGCTGCATAACATCATCAGAAATTTCAGCTGAGTCATCCTTACTTTTAGCCACCACGCAAGTGTTTTTCAGCCTTCTAAATCCCAGCTGCTCTGCTCCAGCACAACAGCCAAGAAAAAAAGTCTCATGACTCTGCAAGAACAGTTTACAATTGACAAATTAAGATGGTTAATATGATTACACAAGTGAACGGACAAGATTTAAGCCGCTTTACCAAAAAGAAAAAGAAATAAACATGAGATTTGATGCTTTATTTATTTTAGACACTGCTTAAGGAAGTTAACTACCTTCTTTTCTGGTGTTGTTTTAAACTGCTTGCAATAAAATATATCAGGCGCCTACCTGAAAGGGCAGGACAGCTATTGCAGGTGTCACTGCCACGTGGCAAAGTGGAAGGAAGCAGTGCTGCATGCATGACTGCTGGGCACATTGGCCAGAGGATATTCTAAAAAAAACATGTGCAATCTGTAGTTCATTGGACCTTCATATTTGCAATTGATGTGTTTCTGTGCAAAAGACAAGAGGGTGCGACGCAACAGTACTTCAGGGTTAAGAGCAGAAAGTCAGGACAAGCGGGCAGGCTGGGGTAAGATTACTGCTAGAATTTAACAGCTACAGCAACATCGGTGTATCTTCTTTCACGCTCTTCCAGGATTTGATCCAGAGGCTGTCCAGAAGCCAAGCAAGCTATTTGTAAAACACACTGTACTTTGTGCAAAGGAAATGGCTGCACGCAGGTGAGGTACAGAACCCCTTCATCTTCACATCCATTTCAGGTGACAATAGGTAAGGAAACCATGCACAAAGAGACACACGTGGCAGCATTTTCCCTGCTGATTTCCTAGGTGCAATTAATTCTCTTTAGCTACGTCTACACAAGGCAGCAGCACAAATAGGAAACGAGCTACATGCTGCTGAGGACCTAATGTCCATACCAAGTGTTTTTCACACAGGTACACCCAAGGGGAGCTGCAGGCCCCCCTGCAGACTGACTGCAGTGCCCAGCAGCCCCTGGAGCACGTTCCGCAGTCAGTGCCTGTCTGAGGGGTGCTCAGCCCGCTCCAGCGTGAACCACAGTGCAGGGCTGGGGATTGTCAGGAGACTGCCTCTGAAGCAGGATCCCAGACTGAACCTCAGTTCTGACATTAAGCAGGCAAAGTCAAGGGGGACTCACATCTGAGGATCCACGTGGCAAGGTTTTGGCAGCAGGGGGGGCTGCAGGGGTGGCCCCTGTGAGCAGAGCCCAGCAGCTGCTCCATGTCAGATCAGAGACAGCTCCAAAGGGAGCTGCCACTGGCCGGACCAGAGCCATGTGCAATACAGGTGGGGCCTCTGTGGGAGCATAATTAAAGGAAAAAATCTGCTGTGCTACAGCAGCTGGGAGAGAGGGGAGAGAGAGTGAGAAAACTTGAGAGAAGCAGCCCTGCAGCCCCCAAGGTCAGGGCAGGAGTTGCTCCAGGCAGGCAGCAGCAGTTCCCCTGCGGCCTGCGGAGAGGCCCCTGGTGGAGCAGGCTGTCCCCCTGCAGCCCACATGTCCCACATGGAGCAGATCTCCACGCTGCAGCCCGCGGAGGAGCCCCCGGTGGAGCAGGTGGATGTGGCCTGGAGGAGGCTGCGGCCCATGGAGAGCCCCCACAGGAGCAGCCCGTGGAGAGGAACCCATGCAGGAACAGGGGTATGGGGGGAGCTGCCGCCCACCCATGGGGAACCCGTGCTGGAGCAGTTTGCTCCTGGGGGATGGATCCCGTGGGACGGAGCTGTGGGGGAGCAGTTCCTGGAGAGCTGCTGCCTGTGGGCAGCCCCCACAGGATCAGTTTGGGAAGGACCCCACACGGAACAGGGGCAGAGTGACCGCAAAGGAGCAGTGGAGAGGAGATGAAGTGTTAGGGACTGACCGCAGCCCCCATTCCTCCCAGTTGAGGGAGAAAGACGTAGAAGGTGGATGGGGGGAAGGTGGTTTTAGTTTGCTTTTAGCTCTCTCTACTCTAGTGTGTTAGCAATAGGCAATAAATTATATTAATCTCCTTTATGCTAAGTCTGTTTTGCCCACGACAGTGATTAGTGAGTGATCTCCCTGTCCTCATCTCAACCCAAGAGGGTTTTTTTTTTTCCCCCCATTGTATTTTTTCCTCTTGTTCCCTTGAGGACAGGAAGTGAGAGAGCAGTGTGGTGGAACTTAGATACCTCCCCATGTTAAATCACACCATCCCAAGGAAGGCATACCCAGAAGTCTGCACGGAAGATACCACAGTTTTATGATGTTCAACCCCAGCTGGAAGACGCATCAATCTCATCATGAAACCAACATGTATTCATACTCAAATTACAGTGTTCAGTTACAGAAGTCTAGACTAGTCCTGCCACTTTCAGGTAGATGTTTCTCCTTTGGTTTACATAAACCCAGTTTCAGATTTGTTTTGTATCAGCAGAAGCAAAAGTCCGTAAAGATCAGTGCAGAAGCATTCACTAAAGCAGACCTTTGTATTTAATAGACCTTAATTAGCAAAACGAATTATTTTCTCCCCTGAATAAAGCATTAGAATGATTTTTGCAAGTTCTGTTAAAGCAGTATGTTGTCCCATTTTCACATCTCAAAACTTAGTAACAATATTCACTCTGGTGGATCACCTAACACTTCTATTTTGAAGAGCACATCAAATGACAGAGATCCAAGTACTCATTAAAAGGTTACACAAGCTAGCAGCCTCCTGCAATGCAGGAGGAGGAAGAGACAAAGTGGGTTAGTTTTACAATTAGCATAATTTGGTAGCAGCCTTTAGATTGAACCATGACTGCAGGTACCCACAGGAAAAGATTTGCAGAGTGATTGATCTCTGTTCCTTTCTTGGTGGATGTTTGGATGATCTGCTTACTTTTAATCTAGTCCAGGAAATGCACGTATCCCAGGTTTTAGGTTTTTTTCCCCTTGCTTTTTAATTCCCTTGGCAACTTTAAAGTTTCCCAGAATAGCAAATGGGTATTTTTAAAATTGTCTGACCCGTTTCTCAGTTTTCATTCTAAAAAAATGAAATTTTCATTTCTATCTCCAGCACAGTAGTTGAAAAAATACCACAGGTTTTGCGCCAAATAGCTTGTTGGCACAAGTAGTCTTCATATCATATTTGAAGCAAAACCCTCTAAGATAAACACAAAAAATGCTTGGTGTTCCCTGGAATCACATGGATCTATTCAGAGGTAAACTGCGTATTTAACAGCACCTGAACCCTAGGAAAAAAAGTAAGGACAAGTTATGTTAATTCCTGTCTAAAATTTCAGGAACAGGCGAGATAAAAACATTGGCAGTGGTCCTGTAAGACAAAATGGCAACACAAAGGATTGGTTATTCTGCTGCTGTTGAGGGAAGGAAGACTACAGGCAAGCTGCATACCTCCAGTGTGTCTACTCTAAGGAGTAACAGTATTTGACACTTGCCAGGACCTTGTGCCTGGCTGCCTCTCTCCTGGCAGCCGGGAGAGGCTGCTAAGTGAACAGCCACTGGCCGCCTGTTCTCACATCAATAATCCTACTTGACCCACAGCACATTTCAAAATTCTCACTGGCAGAAACAGAGAGACCAAAATCGCTCAGTTTCATGCCTGCTGTGCGCAAGTGTGCTAGAGATGTGGGCTGACAGCCACACTGTTAAACCCACCTGTACGAACCAGCTGTGACTGAAAAGTGACTTAAACATTACTATGCACCTACATAAAAAAAATGATATTAAGATTCCAGGGTAGTTTTGTAATTTCAAGGTCAACATTCCTTCAAAGGGAGCTGATACTGATATCAGTGTGTACTCCCTTCTTAAATATCACCCACAGAAGAACCACCTTTGAGAAACCATAGGTTGGTATTACAAGCTTATTTTCTTAGCAGCAATATTTTTTTTTGTTTAATTCAATGCTTACATTTAGTAGAACGCACGTAATTAGGTCTCTCTGGCACCAACACTGTTATTTCTACTGACAACTTTCATTATAACAGTATCACCACTTTCTTATCCAAATAGGAAGTCTCACAATCTAACAGATATCACACAAAAAAATTCCCCAGTATAACACTCAAACAATCCACGAGCTGACTCAATCTTTTTCCTTCAGCCTGCCGCAAGGACATCAGCCTTAACCCTACGTTATTTACAACAGAAAATTTCCCATCTGCCTCTCCCCAGATTGAAGATTTTCCTGACCTGGCCAAGCATAAAACCTCAGAAGAACTAGCATCAGTGTACAACATGGGGTGGAGAAAAGGACCTCTCCGTTTAAGGCTGCTTTGAAGAACTCTGAACTTGCTTTGGAGGTATCTGATACCACCATTCTCCATCAAAACCAGTAAGAATGGTTACACTGTTGTCTGCATTAAAAACGAAGAAAAATAGAGAACTCCAAAGTGATCCAGATTTTGTAATGGGTTGGAAAAAGTTTTCAAGTCCTGTCTGTTTTCAAGTCATGAACTTGAAAGAACTCTTCAAAGCTATTCAGCTTAGCAAGCAAACTTTATTAAATTCATCCCTAGAAGTTTTGAATAAAGACCAAAATCATGTTCTCAAAGTACTGCAAATACATCATCTTTATTCCCTCATTCACATTCCACTGTCAGATAATGAAGCACGGACTGAGGCTCAGCATTTCTCTAAGACAGCATATTGAGACTAGAGCCTACAAGCATAAACACACACCTTCACCAGCGTAACATTTGCCATATTGTGTTAACTATTCAGACTGAACCACAAGGGGTGACAAGTTGATAAAAAAACAGGCAACAGATACACACAAAAAAAAATTTACTCCAGAACTCCCACAAAAAAGCAGTAGAAATACCCACACCTGCCAACGAAATTACAGCCACAGCTCTCCTGTATCCTCAGTTATATTCACAGGAATTAGAAGCAGACAATCACTATAGCCCTAAGTGCAGCTAACGAAACACTAAGTTAGATATATGACACTACAAGCAACCACCATAAGCTTCCTTCTATTTACATGTTTATAAATCCTTTGAAAACACTACATGCATTACAGCAGAAGTATTTGAAAAAAGCACTGCTTACATTAGAGGATCCAATGGCTCTAAAACCAATTCCAGATGAAGTTGTGTAACATACAAAGACATGTATTTTTTCACCTTCATTGGTATTTATTTCCTCTGGTGTTGTTTTTTTTTTTTTTTTTTTTTTCTTAATAAGCATAAAATTAACCAAAATGCATTGATCTCTGCTGAGAAGTAAAATTCTACTTTGCTGCAATGCATGAAAAGTAAGTTTATGTTGTATTTAATGAAAGCTTTCAATATGCTGCCTATTCCTATGAAGACATCCACTAACTGTAAGAAATAAATGGCTTACTGCTTTATTGCATAATCTAAGGGTATAGTCTGCAAGTAGGGAGTAGCAGAAAAAAATATTTTTTTGTACAGATTTTATGATAATGTCTGTCCAGCAGCTACTTCCTACATTCAGTGAAAGCCCCATGGTTTTTTGTTAAAAAGAAAAAAAAAGAAAGGATTCTACTAAAAAGTAAAGTCCATACAACCAGATACTTGATCTCATTCCCAGACCTCCAGAGACTGAAAACACCACTTCTTCAAGGAGAAACAGAACAATTATGTCCCTACACAGAACTACACCATTTATCTTAAGCAGTAGAATAAATGAACATGCCGTGTGGTTAATCACTGATTTGAGAAGAGAACTCAAGACTTGCCTTTGTGGTCACACGTGAGGATAGGTGCTAACACCCTCACAATACAGACCAGTAACAGCCTGGTTAGATCAACACTTTTCTGCCGTTTTGTTCTTCTGCTGCCACAAAGCTCAAGTGAGAAAAATCAAAGGTAATTACTAAATTGGGATGTAGGAATTAATATTTGGATCACAAACTCTCATGGGGATCACATCTTCACCCACAGAAATATGCTTTTACTAATACCACAGGAGAATTAAACTTACCGGGCAACTGAGCATCTTCTCTTACTTGATACCAGGTTGTTGGTTTGTGTTTTTTTGTTTGTTTGTTTTTTCCTTGACCAAACAGTAAGAACCAAATATTTCTCCTTGTAGAATCATTAATGAAACAACACCAAAAAGCTATAAAGCTAACAGTTTGTTGGTTAATGCCAAAGAGTAGTTATGAGAGCAAGAAACAAATAATACAGCTTAATAAGAAGAAAGTAACAGGTCTCCCATTTAAGATTTTGCCATGTAAGAAGTTCCGTCTAAATAAAAGGCTTTGAATCATTCACAAACAAACCTTCCAGCTCAACCTCCCACAATATTATACTCAGATCCAGACTTCAGATGTAGAAAGAGACCCTTCTTCCTCCTTCATTTCACAATAATTCCGAAATCTAAGCATTATTCTTACAGTCTCTTAATGTTGTTACAGGACCAGACTGCCAGTGCAAAAGAAGAAATAAATAAATCATGTAACAACATAAACAAGGATCCTAAAAAAAAAAATCTATATCATTTATATAAAGAAGATGGAATTTTCTCATTGCATTGTCTATTAGAAATATCTTAGCAAGTCTAAGTTCTCAACAGTAATAACTTCCATAAGGCAGATTTGATTTATTAACACACCCTAGAAAAAGCCTCTACCTTTCAGCCCTAGTCCTAAAGTTAAGTCAGGTGTCTGCACCTCCTTGTCCAAATGCAAAACATTGGTATTTCCTATGTTAGCAAAGAGTTGAAATCCTTTGTAATAGCTTCAGCTGTGCAGTGCTGTCTGTGTGCAGAATGGCAAGAAGCAGCATGTTTTGATTGTGTTTCCCTTTAGCCTAAAAGAACCAGCTAGTGCCAAAACTTTGCCAGAAAAGGAGCACCTGCAGCTGTGGAGTTTAACAGAGCTGATCTTTGTAATCCAAAGAAGCCAAAAAAAACTCTGAAATACGGCATTATTTCTTTTTGCCGGGTAAACATATGGCAGATAGCATCAGCACATTTCAAGCGTTTCTGACTCTGTAATATTTCTGTACCCTGCCCTGCCTGCAAGTACCATGAGACAACATTTGGCCCCATGACAACAAATATTGTTTACCATTAACAGTTTCATAATTAAGGGTACAACATTTATCCTTCTGTAAAGTTCTGAACTAAAAACATTATTTAAAATGACACAGGAAAAATATTCCTTTTCTCATCTCCTTTTTGCACTAAAAATGGTATTTTCGTTTAATAACTCAACAGCCTGTATATCAAACTCAAGTCACCATGAGAAGTTTGAACACACCTGTACACAAAGCTTACAAAAGGACTAAGATAACAGCTCAAGTTGTAATAAGCTGTGTCTGAACCTATCACAGATGCAAACAGTGAGAAAAAAGTAATGCAAGGAATTCTGACTCTATTAAAAGTAAGTAAAAGGTCAGTACCCTGCAATAGGCTTTTTAGAGATGTGACCCAGAATGACTTCAGTGCAACCCCGCTTAACCTCCACGTAGGCTGAGTATAGCAGTGTTTCAATGTAAACTGCATTGCAGCTGCAGGAAGGGCACAGCTTATTGGGGTGCTCAATTCTTCTGAGCAACCTTGGAACATTTATCTTGCACCGACAGCTGTAAAATGACAGATCAGCTGTTAAGAAAATCCTCATCAACTCACAGTAATCAGGCTTCATTTTCCTGTATTTTCCCTGAACTAACCTATCCTGAACCAACAGAGACCATTTTAATGTTTATGAAAAAGGACCACAGACAAAACTCTTTTACAGGTTTAAATGAGAAGGAGATGACAAATTGCTCTGGCTTTCCTCCTCAGATGAAAACTCAACCAAGCAGTGACAGTAAAGCAATTAGCTGCTAATTATAATAAATGCACCATCTTGTGTAAAGGTTTTCCTGTTTAACTCTCTGCTCCTCCTCTGTTCTAATTCCTGTCCACGTGTGACCTTCCTAGGTCAGTAAATACAAGCAATTTTATTATCTGCATATTCATTGGAATTCTTAATACCAGGGTTGTAACAAATACACTCATAAACTCTGTACCTTTATAACTAAAGAACCTAAACTCACAGATTTACCACCACTCTCACAGAACCTGAGGCTATCTACCTTGCTCTGCCACAAACACACTGACAAAGTACTATCAAACTACAGGGAAAAGCAGGCAATAATTACTAAAAGATGCAATCTGTCTTCAAACATCGCTAAGAAAACCCATATTGAAATTGCCACTGTGAAGATAAAGGTGTAAAACACAACAGTCTTATTACTACCTAAACTAGGCAAAACTTTGAAACACCATTTTGCAGGAGCTGCCTCCAGTTAAATTAAACACCACCTTGTCTTCTAGTTTTCTGTAAATTAAGACTACAGAACATTACTTCCCCCTTCCCTCCCCCCCCCTTTTTTTTCTTCCTAATTTATGCAGTCACTGATCTCCTTTGTGAAGGACTTTTAGACTTGTGTGTGTAATAAGTATCTGTTATACTGGTTTATTTTAAATATTCTTTGTATTAAACTTCTTTATCCTTCTGTAAGTGTCTTTTGTTTGCCACTACGACATTACTGACCTCCCAGTCATACCTGAGCCTTTGAAAGGAGGAAATACACACAAAAATTAAAAGCAAATGGAACTCACTAGGTACAAACCACACACTGCATTTAAGCTTCCAAGACTGTCTGCCTGCTTGCCCAAGCTGCATCCACATGATAGCTTGAATCCAGAGATCTCACATTTGATAGTGTCACATCAGTAACTGTGTTATGGGCTATCAGTGCTTATAAAAGTATATTATTGATACGTTAAAAAAAATCTTAATTGCCACAAGTTATTTTGTAAGTCATTTTATGACTAAGTAAATGCACTAAAGACATTTCACAGTGCAAAAAGCTCCAAGATTCCAAGATATGTACTAATTTACTACTTATCTAATACATGACAGCACGAGCCACAGAACTTGAGAACATGAAATTACTCCTTCCATAAAAAAAATGTGGTTTTCCTTCAGAACTCTCTTTCAGGAAGATTATCAGCAAGCATAAGCAAGAACCTCAAAGTTTCAGGTTGTACTTGACTTATAAACACCTAATGAATAACTAAGACACCGTGTAAAACCTGGCAGAACAGCTGGGGACAGACTGTAAAGAACTGCTTAGTTTGAATCGGCGTTTTTGTACCTCCTACTTCTTTTTCATATAAGCCCTGCTGCACCTTAGCTATGAGAACTCATCAGCATCACAAAGTTACCAACTTCTTCCTTCAGGAACTGCAGACATAAACAGACTTTAGACGTGATACCACATAGCTTACAAGCTGTGAAAAACTGAAGCTACCTCAAAACTGTATTCAGAGGAAAACCAGCAGACTATTTCAGAATGTAACTGCACTGAGACCATAGATCATGCAAGTGTGCATAAATATATACACACACTGCTAGGTCAGCGAGCAAAAATATACATTAAGTTCAAGGCCTCCCTTAACTACCATCCTGGATCTAAAATGATAGCTTTCTTCAACCCTTCATTTTTTTTTATTTTTTTTTTGCACATTAGTACTGAAGCAAGGCAGACTGCACTCATATATACTTTTGATACTCTAGATGAAGCTATCCCAGCACTTCAGGACACAAGTTTTCCAGTTTAAACAGGCCCTTAAAGTCACTGAACTGAAACGCAAGTACTGCAAAATGTTACCCCTAACTCACAGGTTCTTCGGTGGTTTGTTTTTTTGTGTTGTTTTTTGTTTTGTTTTTTAAAGCTTTTGGTATCCTCAACATCTTACACAGCAGTAATTTTGTATTACAAATGAAATCCTTGCAGTGAGATATTCAACAACACTAGGGGAGACAGCAAGGATGAAACAGCATGCTTCCAAAAAGGGAGCCTGGTTCAAAGAATAGCAAGGAACAGCGAAGTTCTGTACACAAATCTGGTTGCGGTAAAAGTTAAGATGCTGGGTACCAAAGATGGGTTAAACAGCAAGAGGAAAACAAGGGCTGAAGAAGACAGCAGACTGGGCTGTGGACCTTTCAGAGTGAGTATTAAATAAAAAGTCTGTTTAATTCAGACAAGAATTTCCAACAGTAACATTCCTTAGGTGTGCAAACAAGAAAAATCCTGGGCAGCGAGGCTTAAGAAGATTAGCGTAACGGTTTTTAAAGGCGCGTTAGGTCCTTTCTACCTGTGAAGTGTCCCCCACAATTTGGAACTGAGCTGTTCCAAACTCAACACCACAATTAAGAGAAGCTGCATCTCCTTCACTGAAACAAACTGGGTTTGCCAGTGCTAGGAAATCCCGCTCCTCCAAGTAGCGGGGCCTCAGCCCAGCTGATGTGACCATAGCTCACCACAAGAATGCAAATATCTGTGTCACCAGCTATTATAAATGTGGCCCAGCCCTGAAAAGCGGAAGCGTGCAGCACCCCTCAAGACAGGAAAGACAGTAGCACAGGCATAGGTGGTACCTGGAAGTCCCATAAAACACAGCGTACGCACAGGCATTTTCTGGAAATCCACTACAACTTCAACATCAACAAATCATAGCAACAATGGAAATACCATAAACTGTAGTCAGAGTACCCATAAATACCACTACTAGCATTTCCACCCTTCCCACCACTTGGAACAATGCATCTGCTTTGTTGCTGCATCGAGATGTTAACAGGCAAAGTTCAGCAAAGGAGAATACTTTTCCAGACACATCTTGCACCAACTGGAATCCACAATCACTTTTTTGCAGGATTAGAAGAATCCATAAATCAAACAACCACACCCACAGGATCTTTTGCTCAAGAAATGAAAGGCAGACTCCACGTGGTTTGGAGAAGGATGACAAATCACAAAGACATCTATATTCTTGGAAACCAAAGCAGCTAGTAAAAAAGCTCTGCAGAAATTACAACATACCAAAACCATCAAAAATGGCTGTATTACATACAAGTATTTTAATTGTTTTTATAACAATCAGTAAATCAGAAGTCCTAGGCAAACTAGACATTTCGAACACAGTAAGTCTAGTTGTTGCTCCTACCTGATGCTTCAATTCCACAATTCAATGCAGCTAACTCTTTTTCACAATACTACTCTCAACTAAATTTATCCATAAAGAGAATTCTGAAACCTGTACTGTCTTAGACACTTCAAATAAAAAGGTCTTGTTCTATGAGTGAGAGGAAGGAAAATCTGATAGCAGCTCATAATTTAGACAGTTTTGAGAAACCTGGAAACTAGCTGAGATAACATAAGCAACATAGAAGTTGGTTAACAAGGTGACTTCTGGTGGGCTGGAAAAGCTAAACACCTTGAGGTGCAAACGATCTTCCTAATATTTGCTGAGTAATATTTTAACGGTTCTTGAGATAAATAATGCAATGCTATCTTCTGAGATATCTTATCTTTTTCTGAACCAGTAAAGTATCCCATTAGCCCAATACACTTGGCAAATACCCGATAAAAACATTAAAAGTTTTTTTTGAACAGTCTACAAAAGACCACGTGTTTTTCTCTTACCCCACATCACCTTCTGCAGCTCCCCCCCCCCCAAGTTTTGTGCGTGTATTTTGCTTTCTACATTCTGAGGGGTGTCGTTTAAGAAATAAGTCTATGTTTTTCCCCTCCTCTGCACAACCTGTTTGTCCACACACCTTGTTTCCTCCAGAGCAGGGTTTCCAGCACCCCTCTGCCCTCTCAGGGGCCGCACTGCTGCCAGCACTGGGTGCCTCGGCAGGAGCAAGACCTGCACTGCAACATCCGCACACCGCTCACCGCTGTTTCTTAAGAAAAACTGAAAACATCGCTCTGCAAGCGGGCTACAACTGCACCTCCACGGAAAGCGTATGTTTGGCCTCCTTCACAACCCCGCATGCCGCTCCAGCCGGCTGTGAGCGTCCATGCGGGCGGTTATTGCCACTGCACGTCCAGCCGGGGGTGGCCGGAGCCAGGGGCTGCTCCCCTGCGAGCCCCGGGCACCACCGGAGTCCCCCCGAGCTCCCCGAGCCCCACAGTCGGCCCCACACCGGCGGCCCCCGGCCCTGCCGCCTTCCCCCGGCCCGCGGCTCCCGGCGGCTCCGCCCGGTACCGGGCAGCCCAGCGGAGCCGAGCCGAGCCGGTCCCATCCCATCCCCGCGGCTCACCCAGAAGGGCTCGGAGGCATCGGCGCTGCACAAGCTCTCGATCCCCATGGAGCCCGCAGCGCTGCGCTTTCCTCCTCCACACCTCGCCGTGCCCGGCCGGCGGCACCCCAGCAGCACGGCCCGGCACGGCTCGGCTCAGCACGGCTCAGCTCGGCCCGGCACCACCACGATTGGGCTCCGCGGTCACGGGGATGCCGAGCCCCGGCGGCGCCGCCCGGCCGCGCTGCGCAGCCCCGCCTCGGCCGAGGGCGGGCGGCGGGAAGGGAGGGAAGGGGAGGGGAAGGGCGGGGAAGGCAGAGAAACCTTTTCAGTAAATAAATTTCCCCTAAAATCCAACCCAAAGCTCGCCTGGCGCAACTTGAGGCGTCTCATCACTTGATGCTTGGGAGAAAAGCCTGCCCCGACCTACAACCTCCTTTAAGGTCACTGTAAAGTGTAACGTGGTCTCCCTTGAGCCTTCTTTTCTCCAGGTTAAACATCCCCAGCTCCCTCAAACAGTCCTCATGGGAGCTGGTTCCCTCCACACTCCTTATATCTGATTTAAAACCCATCGGTTAAACATGTATTCGCGGCATCAATGCTCAGCTGACAGGCTAGTGTACCAGAACAGACCTGCTGGAGCATGGATGGCCCATGCGTAGGAATGGCATCATACACTGATGTATGAAAAAAAGGGGCACCAACATTTGAAGTTTCCTTATGCAAGTTACATAAAGAACCTCAATTTAAAATGCTCTTTTGTGTCCACAGCAACTGCGGTAGTGGAGAAGTTATTCACACAGAGACAGGTCTCACTGGGCTAGTGTAAAAATCAGGCATCACACACACACACCCCAAAACAAACAAACAAACAAAAAAAACTATCACAGGTTGATTCTGTACTCACCTGCACACTTTCATGGAACAAAGCTGTGCTCACTCATCATCAGCCCTGGCCAGACTGCCCGTCCACCTGCAGCATTTCTGGTCTGTCTCTTCAGCTCTCTCACTCCCAGGATGCCAGGCCAAGAAGCAGAAGCAGCAGCGTTCAACTCACACCGAGGTCACATATCCCCTTATGAAGAGAATTACCACAGAAAGATCAAAACCAAGAAATGGTTTTCAGAAAGAAAAACCAATAAATGGGTGTCAGAAGCTATACTCAATGCGCCAGTTTAACCCATGCCTTAGTTCATACCATGTTCAAATCTTTACAGTACTGCAAGAGAACAGATAAATGTTCATTCCCCTAATTTTAATTAAGAATTTCTGTCCTGTTTTGTACATTCTCTAAATTCATCTCAAAATCCTATTAACTACATTGGTGGGTTGTTGTTTTGATGCATTGATGCTCACTACATCTTCCGTTCAAAAAGTTAAGTCATAGTTCCCCCTGTGTGTTATCCTCTTGCCCCTGGGCTGTAAGGAACAGTTTTTCTCTGGTGTGATCGCAGCACATATAAACATTAATAGCTCTGACAGTCAATACAGGGTAGGAGCTCCAGTGGTTAAGCTGGAAGAACCTTTTTAATAGCACTATTAATAGCACACTAAGCTAGAAAAAAAAAAATCTAAATGGATAACACAGCCTGTAAGAGCTTACACTTTTACACATACTCTGTGTACGATAACAGAATATAAGCTTATAGCTGAAGTGGTACAGCAGAAAATTATCTGTCCTTGAAGGGGCCGCATAGCAGCCCTGTTGTGGAGGCACTCCTGCAGGTGGCTGCTGTGTGAAAAGAGCAGGTTAACTTCAGCATTAACTCAGAAATCTTTTTTCTCTGAGTTGTATTTCGTGCTTCCTTTCAGATATTCCTTGGAAACTCTGAATATAAATGTTTGCTTTAAGAGGAAACATTGGTAAAAGAAAAAAAAAAAAAAAAAAAGCTGGCACTCCTTAAAGGCCGTAGGGGCTTGCTGCTTGAGACGACTCATATTTTCCCCCAAGCCCGGCAGGCTCTGCTCCATCTAGACCATGACAAACCCAGGGAGCTCGCCCACACTGACAGCATTTCCCTGGGGAATATTTCATTCGCTTGCAAAATAAACAGCCACCTCCTCACAGCAACACGAGGCACGCATGCACGCCTCCGCACAAAGCAGGCACACGAGAGACCTTGTGCGTGCAAAACCCACAGCGTCCAGCGGCGTTTTGGCAAAAGCCTTCAGTTAAAAGCTCGGCCTTGATGAGCCCTTTAACGAAAGATTCATCTCTGAGACACGCAGCGTAAAACTTATCAGGGAGAAACTTTCTCCATTTATTTTTTTTTCTCCCTGTTAATAAAGGGAGAAAGCATTGACAACCTTCGAAATTAAAAGATTCTTTTCAATAAAAGGATTATTTAAAAAAAAAAAAAACAGCCCCCACACAGGACACCTGCCAGTACCCCCGCTCCCTCAGAGGCGGGCAGCACCCATGCCCCCCTCAGCCGCCACGTTCCCACCCTTCTCCGCCAGCGCCTCAGGCAGCATCGCCCCGCCGCCATTCGCCACCCTAAGGCCCCGCCCCGCCCACCGCGCAGCCCAATTGGCTGACGGGCGCCATGAGGCAGGACCACCAGGCTGCTGTCCCCTGCTGCCGCGCTGCGCATGCGCACTGGGGGGTGTTACGGTGGGGGCCATGGCGACGGTGGTGGAGCTGAAACAAGGTGGGGGCGGGGCGGGTACCGTGAGGGCTGTGAGGGCGCCCTGAGGGCTTTAGCGGGGGCTGTGGTGTGTTTGGGGGCTCTGCTTTTATCTGTAACGATCCCCGTGTTGGTAGGAGCGGTATAGCCGCGGGTACGGGTATCTTCTGTTAATTTCCTTGCGTGCTGGAACTGTGGTGGTGGGGTGGGAGTGGGTGTCCCGGGACGCGCCTGGCTTTATGTCCGCTGTTTTTTTGTGGTAACAGCCCTAAAGGAGGCGCTGGAAAAAAGAGGTGTCCTCGGGCAAATAAGAGCAAACATCAGAGCTGAAGTTTTTCACGCGCTGGATGACCAAAGCGAGCCCCGGCCGCCGCTGTCCCGTGAAAATCTCCTCATCAACGAGCTGGTCCGGGAGTACCTGGAGTACAACAAGTACAAGTACACGGCGTCGGTGCTCACCGCAGGTAGGGGGCCGGGCGTCGGCTTTGTCACCGCTGTGCTGGGGTGTCACTGTGATGTACTGAGTAATTGCACTATGGAATTAAGAGGTGGGAACGAAGTGCACAATCTCTTCTTTCCCTGGAAGTAAGTAACCCGTGAACGCTTTCTCCACCACCTTATTTGCAGCAGTAAGCCAAGTCATCCCATTAGTTTTCAAGAAAACATGTTCTTTGCAGCTTATCCTTGAGGTAAATAGTATTTACATTGACCAAACAGTTGATGCAAGAGCAAGAAAGTTTGCTAGCAGCCTCCAAAACCAAAATAGCTTGCTTTTGTACTGGAGAATGGCTAACTATTTTTAAAGTGGGTATCACAATTTTCTCATTGGCATTTGGATGAAATAAAAATATCAAATCCTGCAATTAAAAAATAATCTTTAAAGAATAATTTAAACTAATCTATTAAAGTAGTTGATAGTCTGGATTACAGCAGTTCCTGTGTATAAACTGTGAGAAATGTGATTAGATGTCCTTACATCTAATCGTCATTGTCTTTACAATCTAATCCTTACATACAAAAAAAGATATGAAGAAGGACCCTATTTTTGAACAACAGCAGTTAGTTGTTACTGGCTGTGCTAAAATACTAATAATTGAGAGCTACAATGTTTAAATGGTAGCTATAATTTAGGTGGTACAGCATGTAGTTATGCTTGTACCTATTGCTAATTTGTATTTGAAATTTGCAGTTTTGTAATTGGGCTTAGATGTGGTAATTGCATTTGCTATATAAGAATTTGACGTTTTCATACTATGAAAATTACAGACACAAAGGTTCATCTCAGTGAGAAGAGGGAATGGAGACAGTATGTGTTAATGGATGGAATCAGTTTAACAACAGTACTTCTTTAGAGGAAGTTGTTTGCCTGATTAATTCATCTTTATACTGTAAACTTTAATACTTTTCAGATCTACCTTTAGAGTGAAGACTAAACCGGTAGTATGCCACTTTAAATTATATTAGTATGAAACAGTAATACTTGTGTTCCCTGAAATTACTGTATAGGGTCTAAAAACTGAGGTGAGTGGTCTGATGTAAGTCTCATGAGTAGTGTCGAAAAGTTAACTGGTGATGCTTTTTTTTTTTTTTTTTTTTTTTTTTACCAGTCTTAAGAATTGTGGGGAAATTTCTTTTCCAGAAGCTGGCCAGCCTGAAGTGCCCTTGGATAGACAGTTTCTTGTCAAAGAGCTGAACATCGTTGAAGACGCAAATGCAAAATCAGTGTAAGGATTGATTTTGGAATGCACAGTGTATTTTTTCTGCGTATATTTCCCCTTAGTGTTTGTGTGAATCGCATATAAATGTTCTCACCAACTGAAATGTGACTATATCACGTGCCTATATGCAGCTAATATGCTGGGTTCAAACTCACAGTGTCAAACAGAGGGCCATTTTCAAACATACTCCAAACTACGACTAATTCTACAAGTGCTATAGAATGCATTCTACAGCTAGTGTACTTGCATACCAAACAACAAGTCTCTTAGCGCTATAGTCTTTCCTTCAGTCAGAAGCAGAAAACATGTTCTGTGCATATCAGCAAGTTGATTTGTAGAGCAATAAAAAGATAGCACACGCTGAGATCAGATATAAATTCACAGTGTTCTGATACAACTATTTCATGAGATAGTGTGTTAAGCAGGTATAAACATGTCCAGTGGGTCTCTTTAGTTTGGTCTCAAAGAATCTGCCTCAGGCTTTTAGTAAAAGTCAAGTTTGGGGTATGCAGTGGTGTTGTGGGCTCCGGTGCAATCCTCTGTATTGCATCAGTGAGAATGTGGCTCTGCGTTCATGTGCTAAGCGTGCTCTGGTTCACCCTACAGGAGCAATCTGGAGTTTAGTTGAGAGTGTCTCTTAATGCAAACTTTTTGGGAGAGCGGTGGTCTTCAGAGGGAGCTTAGATCTGTGCTTCTTTATATAATTACACCTGGCATAATGTATTTAAATAATTAGAGGCATCTGAACATACATTAAGAGTGAACATTAAGGTCTAAGAACTTAGGAGGAAAGGGTGGTTTTATTAGTGCTCGGTATTTCATTGGCTGCTTTTACTTTTCTGTCTTGAGCAGACCTCTCTTGTATGGAATTATATCTCATTTCTTACGTGGTGGTAAAGAAGAAAGTACCCAGAGTATCCTGAAAGGGTCTTCGCTGAGTTATCCAAGGCAGAACCTCGGCAAACCACCTACTGAGCAAAATCAAAAAGGTAGGTGTGGGAATGCAGTCATTTTTGCAGAAGTTTGGTTTGCGACTAGATTTTGTATGAGATACTTGTGCTTATAACTACATAATCATGCAGATGGACGCAGGGTACATCCTTCTCCGTGCAAGGAATGTTTTGAACTGACACCTTTTTTATAAAAATAAAAAATAAAAATCTTCAGTAGAACAGTGTTTACACCTCAAAATACCATTGAACTCTGTGACCTGACCTTAAATGTTGCTCATATATTTGTTTAAGAAAAGTCCTACTATATCCAATTAATTGATTTCTAAAACTAGCTCTGTATGTTCCTTTGAATAAGCATCCAACTTAAACAAGCTTTTAGGCCTGCTTCTCTTCTGCTGGTAAGCTAATGAGACAGCTTGTACAGAATACAAATCTGATTGCCCTCAGAAATGCTCGACTGGCATTCAAATGTGTCAGCAGTTGAACTTTCATTCTAATATGGAAAGATACGTTACTTAAAAAGGCATTTTTAAAAATTGGAGATGGCAAAACCTGTATAAATTTTCAGCAGTGCAAGATACTGTGAAGCTCCTGTTACCTTGCAGTAGCTGTAGCTATTTGTTAGCTACTAAAGGGAAGGGGAATTATTTAGCTTTATTCTGTTAAGTCTTTTGGACTCTTAAAGACTGAAAACTCCTTTAAATTGAACAGTTGTGCTAACTAATACATGGTAGAATATCTGATATGCCATTTATGCTTTTAGAAACTGAGATTTACTGCTGCAGTTGCTGGTAAAGTCCAGAATATATCGATAACCTGATTCTCAGTATCACAAAACTCATCTACCAATTTGTTTTCCCATTTTCTTAAAAGTTAAACTGGCAAGATTGTACTTCTTACACTGTTGCAAATTTGGAAAGGGTAAGGTAGAGATAGTCTTATCACGTTGGGAATTTAATATAGGAATTTAACCCAAATTCTCAGTAAAATATATTAAATAGTGGGCATATCTCTTTGTTTCCCATCTGTTCTAACTTGATTTCTATAGAACATTCTTAATTCTTTAGCTGTCAATTCTGCATTTGGGCATGAATGTTTTCTACGCATGTAATTCACTTTGACTTCACTTCTCAACAGTAGAACACTGATAGATTTTTTTCCCTTTCTGGTCTGCTCTTTGCTGGTTTAGTATTAATACTGCCTATGTTATAGAATGAAAGGGATCAGTAGTTAATTTTTATTCCTTAAAAGAATCTGCTTGGCATATTACTTCACTTTCTACTCTGTGAGAATTTGGGCCATTGAGTACTATCATGTTACTAGTAATAGTAATATCATCTATTACTTTTGTGTTTAAAAAAAAACAAAAACTGAGGTCTGAGATATTATTACAACATCTAAGAAGCATGAGAAAAGTACGAAATAAGCACCTTTTCTTAATTCATGGATACAATATTGTTACCCTTCTGCCAGAAGGGGGGGCTGAAGAAGTAAAATTTCAATGTCAAAACTGCTGTAACTGTAATTTTCTTGTTAGAAAATTCTTATTCCTATTTTTTTTAAATAAATTCAGTACTATAGAGAAGTCTTAGACAAGATTTTTGAATAAAACTTTGTGCCTCAGTTTCAAAATTGAACTTGTGCATAGTCATCTTGTCCTGTTGACTCCAATACAATTTCACATAGGGATAAATTGCTTAGAGTTGGTTACAAGACAGGATTAATCATAAGGCATGACAGCACATTGCACTTTGAACTAAACAAACATATAAAAGTAGACTTGTAATATTTTTAACCTTTAAGTTACTATAGTCTGAAATCACTTTTTGCATGTGTTTATGGAATGTTAGTAGAGACACAAAAGCTGAAGTGGGTTTAATATACTCCCTGAAATGTGTTTAAAATACTAACTACCTAGCTGTTTTAACTAGGGTGCATACTAAGGTATTCAAGTCCGTTCATCTGCACAACGTTCACAATCTTGTATCTAACATCTATCTTGCTTTTTATATTAAAAATTGTCTTGCTTATGTTGCTGAATAATTATTCCAATAAACTGGTGCAAAGACTGGGGGATCCTGATACAGATTGTGCAATTTCATGTTTCTGTTCATTGATTTACTAAAGCAGATTTGAAGCTGTCTACAATCTAATCTTTTGTCATGCAAAGCTCTTATCTCATACAGTTGTATGGAAAAAATATATTTATAAAGTTGCTTGGGCTTCCTATGATGATATTCTATATCAAAGTTCATAATTTAGAAAGTAACATATATGTTTGGTTCTCCAGATGTGTGAAAACATTTTTGTCTGTTTCATTTTTAGATAGAATTCCAGAACCAGGAAGGATGGCCGGCACCAGCATTGAAGAGCCCCTTGTTTTACAAAATATAAATAGATGATATCTTTCATATATTAATTTCTCGTGTAAAGCTCTTTGAGAGTTAATTTAAGAAATTCTTCTTTAAATTTCTCCATTATTTCCAGTGGGACCATTTCATTTTGTTAGAGCTACCCATAAGACATAAAGATGGGGTCTTTCTTGCTGCCAATGAAAAAATATTAACCAAGGCCCTTTTCCTCCAGTGCTAATAGAAGGAAAACTGTATATGAAGTCAGATTAATTGAGCCTGTGTCTAGAATTGGGCCTAAAAATATTCATTTTATAAAAATAAAAACTTACTAGATATTGTATAATTTTCACACTTTTATTACTATTTTATGTCTTAATGTGTCTTTCCTGGTTTTCTTAGTTTTATTGTGTTTGGTATTTTGAAAGAATTCAAACTAAGTATTTTAATGATTCCTCATCATTAAGAAGCAGAAGAAGCTGCTACTTTCAGACAAGTATGGGAAAATGAATTTGAAAATAAAATTAAAGTGTTTTGGAGGAATAGTTGTTTTTATTTCTCCGGAAATGGGGACTATATTTATCTTTATGCCAGCAAACAAGTGAGGGTAAGCCTTTTCCATCTGGAGTTGCTATAAATTGTATGGTGTAACACTAAATATACAGGAGGGAGGGGAACTTTGTTTGTTTATTTCCCCAAATGACATGAAAGTCAAAGCCAGGCAAAGTTAAAAATAAAAATAAAGTTGATAATAGATTACTGATTCCCATAACTTTTTTAGCTGAGGTATTTTTATGTTTTGAGATGGCAGAAGCAGACTTTATACATCAAAAAGATCAGGTTATCTATTTTTCTTTTTTTTTAAATAAAATGTATAGATGTTAATTTTTCAGTGATACTAAGAGGAGTTTTGTGTAAATAAAATTTTAGGGTTGAGTTCTCCAAAATCCTTAAATTGTTAAATAAACAGTACAGTAAGTGTTTGGGGAAAAAGAGAGGAAGAGAACACACAGTTTGCAAATGTTAGTGAAAGGACCCTGAGTTTTACAGACTCTACAAAGTTTTGCCTTAGTCATCATTTGAACCAATTAGCATTATAGGTGTTGTGGTTTTGTTATTTTTTTTGATTTTTTTATAAGCAGCCAAGGCACTAGTCTAATGTGAAAGTGCAGAGAACCATTATGGCTTTAAAGGAAGCTACATTTATCCATTTCAAGCCTTAGGAGTGAGCTCATCACCTTTGACTGGCAATGCTGCCAGCTCCCCATTTGCTTATTTATAAGTACCTCAGGACTGTTTCCAAAAGGAGAGGACTTATGTTTGCAAATTTATCTTAATCAAATCCATCTTTAAGTCTTTTGTTGCTTTGCATCAATTATTATTGACTACTGGGTCAAGCAAGCAAATTTATCTCTGTGTGCCCTCAATGTTTGCTGTGTTAACACCACTATCACTTCAACTACTTAGCTGAAGAGCCGTCTCTGTAAAAGCCCAACCGTCATGGGAATCTGCCTCAATACAAAGACTCTTTCCTGACAATCTAGTGCAAATTACCATTCTATCTCTTAATTTCTCTATCTAAAAATACAGTAAAAAAAAATAGTCTGTAAGCTATTATTTACAAATCACCTTCATTTTGGAATGAGCTGAAAGTGCATCTGCGAAATTGCAAAAATTAACCTTTACAGAATGCTGGTAGGGTTGTTCAGGCCACAGAAATCCCTGAATTTTTAACTTTGGTTTTCCAGAGGTTAAATGATTCTCCATAACCTAGTGGGTCAAATTATTATCCATGTTTGGAATGCGAATTGTCTTTTCAAGGGCAAGGAAAATGCTCTACTGGAAAACACAGAAGCTACAACCTTCTATGCTATGCAAATCTTCCAGTGTAACCAAAGCCATTGCGTCTGCTTTCTATCTTCCTACCATAGATCATACAAAAGCTGCTTAGGTGTCATGGAGCTCCTTGGGAAAAGGACTTGTAATAGCTGAAATTAAAAATAGTTTTTGTTATGGTGGGAGAGGACAAAGGGAAGCTTGGTACCTGACCTTCCCAAGAACACAGCTCAGTATGCTCATGGTCTCCACAGCCATGAAAGCAGAGGTGTGCTTCATTGAGCTTTGAGGCAAAGGTGTGTATTTGGTGTGTCTGAAATCAGAGCAAAAATTTGTTTAAGAGAGAAATCTCAGAACTAGTTTCTTTGGGAAGTACAGCTTCTGTCCACTTCTCAAGATTCTGTGCTAGTATGGGAGCAGGAGTTGGTGTGTCTGCTCTCTTATGCAACATGTGTTTCACCTAATTTTGTGATACCTTCACAGTAGAAATTTAGAGTTTTGGAACAATCTCTTGTTCTAAAGTCCAGTCATTGTATGAGCAAATTAAATTGAAGTGTATTTCCCGTGGTATTTATTTGTACAATGAAGCTTTGAAACATGCCTGAAAATATGCTAGTCTAATCACATTATTAATGGTCTAGCATTTATCCTGACTACACAAAATATGAGAGCATCTTTCAAGATGTGGACATGTAGTGAGTCCTATGAATGCCAGACTGCCTTTACTTGCTTGAGTAAGAAGAGGATGTGCAAATCCTGTACATTATGGATGCACTTGCAAAAAATCATTCCTTAGAAGTTTAGGCCAGGTCAGCCAGTATTTAGATTAAAGTAATTCAAAAACCTTGAGAGGCATGTTCAGATTTTAGATGAAACTTCCACCTAGATGAACACATGCAAAAATATTTTCTCAAATAATTTAAATTCTGTATAGCTTAATTACAGTCTGTAATGTATTAACTGCCTTTATTCTTTCTACTGATATCAGAACATGAGAAAAAGATGTAAGGATTTAGAAGTTCAGCATTTTTAGTGAGTTAGAGCACTGTGAGTGTTCTTTTTTGGAGTTCGAACACTGTAAGACTGTTAGGCAGGGGAATTATGTTAAGAGAGGCTGTTCTTCGTCTGAGTGTGATATCAAAAGTGAAGGTGGCAAGGAGCCAGGGCAGTTTGGTGTGGATATCAGATCTGGAAAGCAGTTTGGAAGAACTTGACCCACAAGTTTATTAAAAAAAAAAAAAAACAAAAAAAAAACTTTAAAACCAAATTTTTGCTTTCCCCTAAAATCAGAGGAAAGTCTGTGTGTATGCTCGACAGCATCAGTGTTGTTGCAGAGGTATTAGTTTCTGTCACGCACGGGGAAATTTTTTTCTAGGTTTTATCAACATGCCCCATGGAGTCAGTTACACTTTCCTTCCTGAGCACCCTTTCAAATCAAGCTGAATCTTGGTGTCAGTTGATCTGCTTTCCGGAGGAGTGATTACCATTTGGTGATTATGTTTAGGAAGAGAAAACCAAAAATACTTGTTCACGCTCTTAGAGACACCCTTTCAGTAGCAGCTGGAGTCCAAACTGATCTAGAATCGACCTCTCTGCCTCACGTACTTCACTTAACCTGGATCCAGCATCAAGCACAAAGCTTAGCGTTAAGCAGTTCCTGACTACTCTGCCTGGTCAGACTACTCCTGTGGTTAACTGTTCTAGTTTGGGTGCAGGCTGTCCCTCCTATTGCAAAAGTACATCTTCACATACCGCTATTACATTTCCTAGTTCTAATTATGTCAACTTAGAGAAATATGGTTGATAAATTTGATAAAATAATTTTTAAACAAAAATGCTTACCTGACTCATTATTTAAGAAACTAACGCATCATCACATGGGCTTTTCTTTTTTTCCTCCGTTGTACTCAGTTTACACAGTGTTGACGTAGCTGAAAAACTCATTTCCTCTTGAGTCCCCTTTTTTTCTGAGTATAATACTGTGCGAATTCAGCACAGAGATATTTAAGAGCTTTATTAAGGCTTTATTTTTTTTTCTAGAAAAGCAATTAAAATAAATAAATTAGGAGGAGGAGTTAAATAAAGCTTATTTTGCTGTCACAAAAGCATCATCCACTGGAACTGCACAGCTTTCATTCTGATGCAATTTTTAAAAGGTTTAAAAACTACTGCAGCACTTGGGAAACTCCAAGCAGGCTATTTCATTACTATATTCTTATGCTGACTTTTAAATGAAGGATGGAGGCCAGGCCTATGCTTATCAGTTCCTACCCCACCTGGCTTGAAACTGCAACTGTTTCAGTCCCAGCAGTAATATTTTTTTAGTTTGCAGCTCAGTTTAATGTCACATCATATATCATCCTCCACCACTGCCTCTGCTAAACATACTACTCAGGCAGCGAGCCTGCGTGTGCACATGCAGTGGTTTGCACAGCAGCAGGAATAATTTCCACTCCTTTTTAAGCTACTATTAAAATGCATCTGGTTTTGTGAAACAGCTGCGTGGGTTTAGAAGGAGCTTCTTAGGATAACTTTGACGAATGCTGAAATGATCATACTTTTCAGGGGATCCCCTTGCATTTCAGTATTTTCTATTCATTATACTCCTGTTTAAAAGCTAAGCTTGCAACACAGAAACTGCAAATAGAACAGGGCCAACTCTGCAGTGAGGAGCTTTCTGCTAACAAGGGTGAGTTTCTTGGATTGACATCCTGGATATCATTTCCCCTGGCTTCCTTCCAACACAGTCACATATGCCTCAGTCTGATAGGACCCTGCTGCCTTTCCAAACCTGTCAGGGCTTTGCCAGGCTGTGGGGCAGCCCCACGCCTCACAAGGCAGTGGACGCTGCCCCTCCACTTGAGCACAACTGCTGGAAACACAACTGGGTTAGCAAACTGAGTCTTCTCCAGCTGAGGCTTCTCATGATGTCCATAGCTGGTACTTCTGCAACGTAGTGGGGAAGGAGCACCGATGCACTTCCCCTCTCTCCTGTTTAATCAGTTTTGTTCACCACTGGCCAGTGCTAGAAGCAGGGTCTGTTGTTCCGTCACACCTGCAAGCACTGGGACTTCCACGAGTGACACCCGAGGTTTTCAGCTCAGCCTCCCCTCAGAGGTATTTTCCTAGGATGCCAAGGCCAATATGATTCTCATCCATCTTCCTCAGGAGGGCTTATTTTTCAGAGAAGACTGGATTGTTGATGTCAAGAGAAATTATTTCACCCAGGACTGTGCTCTGATCCTTTGGGTATACACCATATTTAGCCTGGTGCTGAGAGGGGGTTGTTTCGGTATTTTGTGTTTGGCACGTTGATGGGAATTCCTAGAGGATCCTAGCTTTCCCTTTTTGGGATGTCTCCATCCACAGGTCTTACTGCACAAGGCTGTTGGCTACTCGCAGCGGGAGGAGGGGGGACAGCTGGCGACTGAAGGTTTCGGGGGTGTGAGGGAGATTTGATGAGGACCAGATCCCTCCCTAGCCCTGGCAGGTCTGGCTCCATGCACCCTGTCCTCCTCTCCCCCCCGGCACGCAGTGCCTGCTGCCTGCTCTTTCCACTGCATCCCAGCGACTGCTCCCCCTCAGCTATTTATCACTTCTCTTCTTCCTTTTATGGACAGAGGGAGGTATTTCTTATATATGAAAAAGTATTTACAGTGCTTTCTCGGGAACTGAGCTGAGCACAGGCTGGCAAGACAAACTTTGGCAAATGTGCTGGGGAGCTGGGAAACATCCCTCTTTTTCCCTAGGGGCAAAGGAGGCTGACACCAGCCCCAAGCTCTGAATGTCACACAAACACCCAGAGACCCTGCTGTGTTAGGAATAACTCCCCTCCGCCAAGCAGCTCCTCAACTCAGGAACACATCTTAGTTCCAAGAAAAGGCACTGACGGTGGGTGGGAAACCTCCTGTGCCCCATGGAACCGGGATCTGCCCTTTGCACGTGGGAGGGGGGCACAAGGGGCAAGGATGCTGCCTAGGCAGGAAGGAATTAAAAGGTCTGTCTGGCCAAAGAGTTGCACCCCCAGAAACAAGCAGAAGCTCCAAACTTGAGGGTTAGGGGTACCCCCAATGCCTTCTGGAAAGCCAGGGATGCCAGACCCAGCTTTGCTGAAGGGCAGCTGGGGACAGGGTCAGCAGCCCTGGGGTAGGCCCCGCTGGGAATGAGCTCCTTGGCTGAGGCTGGGTTTTTTAACCCAGGTACTGGGAGGATTTTCCAGCAGGACGTGGTTTACAGGGCCCCTCCCCACTGACAAGATTCTCCTCCTCTATATAGGGAGGTTGAGAAGGCGGCGAGGACTTGGACTGTCCCGGCTGGTGGCTGTACAGGTTCCTGACTCTCCAGTTCCCTCCCTGCCTTAATCGGACACCTGTGAGTACTGGGGGGGGGCCAGCACATCCCTGCTGGGAATGGGGCTGGGGGCTCACCATGCTGGGATGGAGTAGGGCAGCAAGGATGGTGCTACTCTGCAAAGCCCTTCAGTGAGTGAACCTGCAGAGAGCATACAAATCAGAAATAGATCTACCAGACATGCTCAAATGGTTTATCCTGTATATTACTAATGGGGTTCTATTTAAAATGTGCAAGAGGCAGTGCATGTTGATGATCCAGCTTGGTCCTTAGTCACTTCTAAGACTGCTGTGGCTGAATTGAGCCTTGAAGGTGCTGGCTGGGGAGCAGTGGTCACGCTCTGAGCCAGCAGCGAGGCAGCCCGCAAGGTGCCACGTGCTGCCGGGCTGCAGCAGGTACGTGCTGCAAGGATGCATCATAGGGAGCATTCGGTATGGAAAAAACCTGCTAGCCTGAGCAGCTGATCTTCTTTAAGCATTTCTGCTTTTACAGTGCATTTCCTGAGCAGCTTAATGAAAGTAAACCAAATAATGTAATTAGCCTTCCAGTTTTCTGGTCTTTAAACAGGAAAAACACTTAAAAACTAGGAGAAGAAATGGAAACATTTTTACAAAAATACCTATTATATTTGTGCATTTTAATATGCTGGAAATAATTTTTAAGCGAATTAATCTGATTAATTCACTGACCTAGACTAATTTAAGTGATTTCAAATGCAACTTATGCCCTTTTTAAAGGGAAAATACAGAAGCGAACTTCTAACTTGAACAAAATGTTGTGAGTAAAGTAAGACGACAGTAGATGGCAGTATAGAAAACAGCTTCAGTGTCATCCCAGAAGTTCACTGGCTACTCTCAGGTACATATTTATATATGTGTATGCACACACACGTGGATATGTACGTGAGAGGTGTACATATATGCTTATAATGAAGACAAAAATTGAGATATTTTAAATACAAGGGAAATCAGAAGTTTCATCATTATTATATAACATATACATCTCAATGAAATATTTTCTGAAATACACTTGTTTAAAAGCAAGCCCACCTTCTCTTTCTATTAAAGTTTTGTCCTGGCAGGCAGCTTGCAAGAAGATGCTGTGCCCGGTCCCACTTTCCAAACCCCCAAGGCTCTCCGTTCCCATAAACCACTAACAGAGGCTAACAGGATGAAACCCCGGAGGGCAAAGCACTTAACTAAGAAGTCCCTTCAATTACTGCATGATACTCCTCTGACTGCATTCGCTTAGATGTAAACAATGATTTTTATTATCTCATTTGCAATTGACACACTAGTCCCTAAAAGGTATTTGTTTTGAATTTGTTATCATTACATTTTTGCGGAACAGCGAGTATTGAGGAGAACATGGCCATATATGGAAGCATGCATAGATGTACGCAGGGCATCCAGGCTCTTTATAACTCACTGAGAATTACTAGTTGCAAATCTCTTGGCTTTTCTTTCAAGTATGTTAATTTTAGAAGAAGCAAAGAGCAAAAGGTAGCTTTCCAACTTGTGCGTAGTCCAGCTAAAATATAGATTATTTATGAATTCTAATTGCAGAATCTGATTTACTTCATAGAATGACATTTGAGGCTATTCAAAATAGCTAGTATCTTCCAGAGGGAGGAATCTATCCCCACAGAATGCAGTTCAAGTCTTTTTTTTTTTTTTTTTTTTTTTTCATTTTTTTCTTTCATTTTATAACATAATAATATGGACCAATTTCTCTGGATGTATCAAGTGTCTTATCATAGTTCTGTATTGATTTGCATTAACAGAGATGAGCACACCTGATAGGAGGCCAAGTCACTTGCAGACAAGTTGATTAAAGTGCATAGAGAATGTATTAAAAACCAGCCCTGTGAAATTACTAAAAATGTTCTCTCTTAAAATACAGACTTTCCCTCTTCCCTGGCTGAACAGCATTAATAAAATAGTACTGACAACAACTTCATGTTCAGATCAAATTGTCTGTGATGACAGAAAGAATTTGAGGGGTGGTCCCAGTAGCCAGCAAGAAGAAGCAAGAGGCTATAAGGGATTTCTAACAGTGCTCGTAACAAAACTAACTGTGCTGGGGAGCCAGGTCCCAAAGAAAGGTCAAAAGATCAGGATTCATGCCTAGAATTTATTTATTTATTTATTCCCTTTCCCCACAATAATTCCTGAAAATAATTCACATGCTTGGTTATATGTTCCTCTGTTCTAATAACCCTTCCCTGCACAGCTGTGATAAGCTTTTATACTGACATTCACATCCTGCAGAGGAAGGGAGAAGTGTCCTTTATATTCTCATTAGGGCAAAAGCATTCCCTTTGAGCTCTGACCCAGGAGGCAATTCTGCTTGGCCAATAACCTTTTAATTAAAGTGCACTTCCTGGAGATATTTATACTTTGTCCTTGGAATAATATACTCAGGAAAAACTAATTGTAAAGACGGCATTCAACTTCTGTTACTGACATTATAGGGGAAAGGACAGTGAAAATCAGCAGGATATATCTGCAGCAGGGCAGTAGAAAGTGGAATAGAAAATAACCTATGGAAGTATGCATGGCCCTGCATATGTGCACGTTTGGAATTTAGGCAAGTATAGCAAATGCATCCAGCACTTGGCGTAATGTGTCATATTTCTGAGGCAAGAAACTTCATGTCAGTATTATTTTTGCCATTGCTTTTCTTCCTCCCTTCTTCAGGACAGCTCAGCTTTGAGTACAGAACAGGCTTTGCTCTTACTCAGATGATTTGGGCTAAGATTTACCTGAAGTAATGGATGAGAACCTCTAATCACAGCTTTCCACTGGTATTAGCCTCCATTTCTCTTAGCCAGCCCTATGGATGAAACCCAGGGTCTGGCTAAGGGCTCAGTTTTGCCACCTCAGGGAATATTCCCAATGGACAGTCATGAGTCTTTCCCCTTGGACCACGTCTCCAGCATCAGCCATGTGCTGGAGTGCAGTGCAGCCTAGATCAGAGATGGTCCAGCAGGTTTACTTCTGATTTTGATTCAGAAACTTCAGCAGCCCATTAGCTAAATGCCCAGCACCTCTCTAGGACAAATCCAGTCAAGTCTTTGGGGCCCATCTTCTACCCCTTCTATCTAGAAACCCTTTATAACTGAATTTCCTTTGTTACTACAGCTGTACTCAGCTACTACTCAAATGCCATCCTCAGATTCCAGGTGATCATTCATGAAAACTTTTTAGAAAAATCCATGTTTTCTCCTCATTATGTTTCAGAGGAGTTACGTGGCTCAGACTAGATAGATATTCCTTGTTTCTTGTAGAAGGTCTGTTCTTACCATGTTTAAACTGGTATCCACAGGATCGTATTGTACTATGAAAAAATATAGTGCTTAGATCTAGGAATAAAGACTCTTTTCCAAGCTTCTCAGTTTGTTCCACCTCTTAGGCACTACAACCTCACCTCATTTTCAAAAAGACCAAATTTAACCACAACAAGATGCAAAAATTTCTACTCACAGGAAGAAGTAGAACCTAACAGAATACAGGCAGACCAGCTCTCGGTATCATGCTGGGACCTGCAGAGGATGATTGTAAAGCTTTGTGTTGGATATAGGATGTAACAAGAAACAGAACTCTCTTTTGGTCCCTGGGCAACAAAACAGCAAAGAACTGTTGGGTTGTCCCACTGGTGATGTGCTTTGTAGCAGGTTTCATCTTCAGTTGGGTTTTTAAGGTAAGCATTCAGAATGATTTCCACCACCATCATTTTTGGGCAGCCTCAAAGTAGCAAGATTAGGCTCCGTGAAACCCAGCTCTGCAGTTCGGTCTAGGTTTTGGTGGCAGCAATACCAAATTCCAATCAGTTTGGATGCGCTGCCACTTGGCACTTAGCCAAAGGCAGCAGGCTCCAGCCTTTCAGGATGACTACATAGCTCTCTCTTCTGGCCCTACGGCAACCCAAAATCCTCCCACCCCTTCGCAGCAGTTCCTTATGTGCTGCTGTGGCATGGGGCAGAGAACATGCCTTGCCCACTGCTACTGCAGCAGGAGCAGAGAGGCCATGGCAGGCTCCTGCTGCTCCCCAAAGCCTGCTCTTGGAGCTGCAGCTATGTCCAGCCAGCTTCACCCTGCAGCCGCCAGCTGGAAAGCTCTGTAGAAGAGAATACCATCTCCATTATTGGAACTGTGCGACTCTACCAGCCCTCTTGGCAAGGAGGGAACATTTTCTGCCTTAATCCACACAGAGGTCAAATAGTTTCCTCTTGGAGCTCTCTTCCAAGAATCCCCTGGGAGCCTGCAAAGGGCCACATCTTGCAGAGCTCCCTCACAGGGACTTGACAGCAGAGAACGCCGTGCATGGGCAAGTGGTGATGCACAGAACCAAGCTGTTAGGATCTGCCTTCCATTTACCCACCTCACCACCTACATCATGTGCCCATCAATGACCTGAGTAAAATTTCCTCTTGGAGTTTTTCTGACTAGATGGCTCTAGAGAAATCATATTTAAAGGAAAGATGGATTTTTTTACATGAGAGCATTGTCAAGGGAGTTTAAAGAGTCAGGGCTTCTGATTTCCACGGGGATATCAGCTAACCCTCTCAGGCGCCTCTAAAATCCTAGTTTTGTTTTTAAGCTTCAGGTCACCTTCTGCATGATCCATGATTCTCTCTCAGACCTCCTCACACAGCCTGGCCTTGCAAAAAATATGAATCTGTGGAAAGGCTCTGGGGACAAATACTTGGAAATCACTCTCTGATACTCCCAGAGTACAGGGTGTCCATTTGTCCACATACACATACTTTACAAATATCATTCTGCTTATGGGTTGATTGCAGACATCTTTAGCATTTTCTCCAAAGTCCCTCAAGATTTGTGTTTGTCTGAATACTGTAAATATTAAATTCACTCTCAATAAGGAAATGAAACAGCCTCTGTCTCCTGGTGATGTTTTTCTCAGCCATACTCTTCCCCACTTTCCACAGCTGCCCTCTGCTCTGCTGCACAGCAGGTTTCCTGACTAGCACCATGCTTTTCCTGCCCTGTAGCAAACCACAAGACCTCTGTTTTCCCCTTTTCTCATTGAGGGCTGTGTGTCCCACATGTAGGAACACTCCAGTGTTATCAGCCCAGCTGCTGCAGCTGCATCATGACTTCCAATGGCCAGTGCAGGAAAGAAGCTGTCTCCTCCCTCCCAACACAGCACAAAGCAGCCAAAACCCTCCTGTTACTCTCACCTGCAGAGTGGATACATCCAGCAATTTTATCCAAGTCCATACATCTAATAACTTGTATTTCTTTTCCCCGTCTCTCACATGGTGGACATTACTCCTTCAAAAATGATCAGCTCTCATCGTCTTGCGCTACAGAAAGAAAATAATTCTAAATTACTTCTTCTTCATGAGCACTACTGATAGCAATGGTTGGTTTTATTTTGGTTGGGTTTTGTTTTGTTTCCTCTGAGTTTGCTTTCAAACATTAAGTTTTTTACTTTGATTTTCTCTTAATCTTTTTCTTCTCCAAGTGAAATGATATTAGAGAGACTAGAAATAGTCCTTCACAGGAAAAGTTCATTTCTGTTCTTTCTGGAACACAGCCTGGGAACTATTCTTCTACTAATTATTTCATTATACTGATATTGTGGTACACACCCAACAGTATTTGGGCAATTATAAATTTTGAATATATCTGAATTCAATTAACTTAGTGAATATATATGAATTCAATTAGCTTAGTGATGGGCAAGAGATGAGGCTGCAGGGAACTGTTCAGATGGTAGCCTTGGTGCAATCCTGACAGTCTAATTACATAGATGCTAATTATGCCTTACTTTTCTCTCTGATCTTCAGTACCATACAAACAAAACAAAGATAATAAGCTCAGGAGTCCTCATTTGTTTTAGTGCTCTGAAGGTTTTGATTTCAGACATGGTAACAAAAGAGTGGGACTCATGTATCTAAGCACAGATTCTCTAAGGTATCTAATCTGGCACCCCAAAGTATCTGCATGGAAATGTAGGATATGACACAGGACCTACAGGGCTTTGGCACAGATTTGACAAATACCAAATTGCCTGGACCACCTCCATATTTACCTCCCTTTTAAAGCAGAATATTTTGCTTCCTCAACAGGTGACTACTGAGTCAAAATGGCTCAAAAACCTCTCAGCGATGATGAGAAATTCCTCTTTGTGGACAAAAACTTCATTAATAACCCACTTGCCCAGGCTGACTGGTCAGCGAAGAGATTGGTTTGGGTTCCATCAGAGAAACATGGATTTGAAGCAGCAAGTATCAAGGAAGAGAAAGGGGATGAGGTGACAGTTGAACTGACGGAAAATGGAAAGAAAGTGACACTGAGCAAAGATGACATCCAGAAGATGAACCCGCCAAAGTTCTCCAAAGTGGAGGACATGGCAGAGCTGACCTGCCTCAATGAAGCTTCAGTGCTGCACAATCTAAGGGAGAGATACTTCTCAGGTTTAATTTATGTAAGTAGAGACAAATGCACATATTTCTTATTGCATGCTACCACGTCCTGTCACAAACAAGGTAGATCCCAGCTGCTGTCAGGGATACAGTACTGGTGTAACATGGCCATGCAAGTACACCTGCCTCAGCAACAGGACCCCAAACCAAAAATGTATCTCATTGACTTTATTCCCCATTACTATTCTGCCTCTTTAATAATTGCTTCTTTATTCAACTAAATTAAAACACATGAAGGTTTCTTCCCCAGAGCTTGCTAGTTGTGAAATTATGATGTCAGCTTGGAGAGTACCTACTGATAGTTAAACACCACCTCAGTCCTCGTGCTCTGAAGATCAGTAGGGGCTTTTCAATGACTTGAATGGAAACCTCAGAAGTTTCCAGTTCATATGCTCCAGCAGTAACTTACAATTAGAACATGCAGAAAAGCCATGCCACATACTCTTTTCTCAGCCAAAACTCCCACTAAAAGATAGCTGAAAAGTTCTGGTTTGGTGAGTTCTTGAGTAAAACCTCATGTTCGAGTGAGTAATCCCACCAGAATCCAGTTGGGTACTCCTATCCTTCAATGCAATACTGAATGAAAGACACATCTGCTACAACAAAAATTTTTTTTTCTCCTTGTTGGTCAACTTACAGATCAGACAAGCCTGGTCAAATTGCAATCTCCTCTCCTTAATGGGATTTAGGGCCAAGATTCTTCTGTCTTCCAATCCAGACAAGCGTGTTAACACCAGCGTATTTTACTATTAACAACCCTGTAGCCCAGCTGTGCCAATAGTTACAAACTGCACAGTAAGAGAGCCCAGAAGTTTCCATGGAACTTAGCTGTTACCTTTGACTTTTGAATCCCTGTGCTACGTTGTAGAGAAAGTAATCAATAGTTTCAAATCTATGGAAATTTTACTTGCATGACAGACCACTGGTGAATGAAAGAAAACACAGAGCTTAAGTAATGTGGTTTTGGAGGCAGGAGTAGAGCTCTCTTTAATATGAGGAATGCTAACTTGGAAGGTAGGAAATGAAGCAGAAAATAAGATAGTTATATATAGTACAACAATGAAACCATTTGTAATGCACAACTTAAAAGACCTAGAGCTCAAAATCTTTCCTGCAGGAATGTACTAAAATGCACATCATCAAGATGCCTGAAAGAAGCTAGACTTTCCACACTTTCAGATCTGAGTTTATTGGATTCTATGTTTGCAGGTGAACAGAGGGAGCTCTATATTATTATTATATTAGAGCACAAGGCATTAATTACTAAAATGGAATTTGTCTGTAAATACTTTGTGCTGTTTCAAGATTTAAAAATAATTACTAGCTGTTTAGAGTGATAAAAGGTGGGGGATGGTATTTGTTTGTATTAAACAACACTGACTAGATATTTCCAGACTTGCAGTCAGTTCACTTTGTAGGGTTTTGTGGAGCTTCCACTTTCTGCATGAAGAGGGAGTTAATTTAATTGCACCATCCACTGTTTTAAAATTTGTTTTCATTGAGTCCAAACTTGAAGTGTACCTGAAATTAGTCTCTCTCTCCAGAGACCACATTTTAAGATGGTGGTTAATTAACAGTTATAAAGAAATTACTTTCACTCTATTACAAATTCTTAGTATTTTCAGGAAACCTAAAGCTGCTTTAAAAATGTTCAGCCTTACACAGAACTGCGCTGCTAGACACTGTTATATGTCATATCTTTTGAGTTTTTTTTTTTTTTTTAAAAAAAGCCCTAAAACCAAATAGAAGTTTTGGCTCTGTTATCCATTTGCAAAACTAACTGTAAACCACCATTTCCTCCCTTTGCCAAGCACTGCCAATCTTGCTTGCCTTGGAGTCCCACACATACAAGGAAAACATGACCTTAATATTCTTCCCTTCAGAGCATCACTGATGCAAGCAAGGATTCCCCATTACACTACAGGAAAAAAAGCCAACCTAGATGGAAAAAATAAATAAATAAATTATATACTTGGAAAAAAAAAATAAATTATATACTCTTGCATTTAAACATTACTAAATAGAAAAGACTGAGTACAGTACTTCAGAGTGACCATAGACTGGAAGAACACTGGCCTTTTTCTTCATCAGAGTTGCTTAAAGAAAGGCAAACTCATGTTTCACATTGTTTAAAACAAACACAATCTGCCTTGTCCATGCAGAAATTAGACTAAAAATGATGGTATAAACATAAATAAAATAGAATCTTAGCTTCAATGGATTTGCATGAAGAATCAAGTTTCTTGTACCTGCATTCATAGGCACTACTCATTCAGTCTTTGCTCAACAGTGCAGAATAGTTTCTTGCCTACAGAAAATTATATACGTATGTTGGAGCCAGTGGCAGGATTCTTCTGCCCAAATTTAGACATTTACAACATAGATGTGTATTTGCATCAATCTCCCTTAAATACCAATCAGTGGTGGCTGTCCAAGAGACAGCACTCCTGTGCAGACACTATCCCTAAAATACTTCAAACCAGGTCCTGCCTTCAGATCCTCCAGGAGGGACATGATGGCATGCCCCCCTCCCAGGAAGGACCGTACCCCAGAAGAATAATCCAAAGCACAGAAACTTCAAATTCACCACTTTAAAGCCCATGCTTAGCCAACCGGTTTCCTTGCCTTCAAAATACTGCATACATTAATCTGTTTCCCCAAATCTTTCCAAAGTAGATACCTAGAACTATGAGTAGTGAAACCACAAAGTCTTGGTTAACTTCCCTCAGGTGAGGTATCAGTCACAGGCCAGTCAGAAACGGGGATTCCTGAACTTTGTCAGCTCAGGCTATTTCCCTTTAGTAATCTGATTCTTGTGCCTCCAAATTAGCTCTTACAAGTGCAAATAAATAGCTATGCAGGGGCATTTGGACTCTGCATGATGAAAGTCAGGAAAATGTCTATAAATATCAGGGAAGTGAGGCCTAAGTGATTTTCTGAATCAGAAATTTACTCTCATTATTTTACTTACTTTGGAATTATTAGCTGAGCATATACAGTAAATCTATTACTACTGAATAAAAAAGGCATTATTATCCTTCCCTTTAGGGCCTTTTGGTTATTCTGATAGAAAGAGTATAGCCCTTTTCAACCATGTCATTCCTGCAGCAATGAAGTTAATTTCAACATGATTAGCACAGAGTTTCATCCTAAGCTCTGGTGTTAATGAAAAGCCAGCACAGTAATGATTTACCTTCCGTAGCAAAGTTTTTAGCTTGGGGATATCAAGAGCTGAAGGAGATCTTGAACTCCATTTTCTAGTTATCTCACTTGAGCAGATGGATATGAAATCACAACCTGTAAAAGGCATGAGAAGCCCTCATCAACAGCCAGAGCACACCAGACTTTCTCCTGCTCAGCAAGGAGCACCCAACCTGCTCCTCACTGCTAGGAGCTGATGGATGCTCTCGCCCTGTTTGCTGAATACCATATAAAGTGCTCAGGCTGTGCCGAGACTGTGTTGTGCCATTTCCTAATATGGTCAGGAAAGGGAAATCCCTGTGCCCGGATCCAAGCCTCCGAGATGGCATTTTACAGTCCTGCACTGCCCTGGTTCCTAATGGGGGAGCCAAGGTGGCTTGATCCATCCTTTGACACAGCCCCAAGGTTAGGGCAAGGCAGCAGCTGGGCACCACGAAGCACTCACTCATGCAGCGGGGGAATACCAACAACTTATGTCTAAGTTATAAAGAACACTTTTTTCACTATTTTTTTTTTTCTTTTCCCAGGCTGGCATGGTTTTAAAATTAATAGCTGGCTTAAAGGCTGCAGCTATAATATCACTTTTTATTTTTATTATTAATATTTTTTGTGTTTATTTATTAAACCCTTGAAAATGACTTACTTTTGGTAACTGTTTGTGATGTGGGTCGTCATCTATTATCAGGCGCTATTACTTCTGTTCCCAGTTCAATAGCTGGAGCTTCCTGAAATAAAGGAAAATTTTAAAAAATTAACAGGATGAACAGCTGGATGAACAGCTATCAACTGGTAGCTATTGTTCTTGCTTGTTTACATACATATTTTTATATGAATACCTTCAGTAAACCTTAAATATAAAACATTTTTCCTTGAATCTCTTACAGAAATAGTTACATAGTGAAAGCATAGGACAATTCTAATAAAACGTCTATTAGGAACTTGAGTAATTTTTTTCAAGGACTCACTTCAATCATCACTGCTATATGGTGGTCACATCATCTTTTTAAAAATGACTCCGTAACATCAAACCAAGTTTATTATTTAAGACTTAGAAAAGTTGACACCTGCCTGAGTAAAGAATAAATTCCAGTATGCAATGCACATATAAAAATATTATGAAACATTAGAGTTATGTCATCACAAATAAGGGTGATTCGCTATGTACTGGAAGTAACTAAAGTAAAAAGAAACCTGCAACATGAAATTAAAGCACGGTGTTTCTACAGGCAGCTAAATTCACATGCTTTCTGACCATTTGCTTATTAGAAATAATTATTTGTGCACTTGGAAATTACATCCATACACATACATCCAAAAATTACTGCCTCATTTGTCACACTAAAAGTGATATACAAAAGAAAGTGTTATTTGCTAAAATGCTGTTATAGCTCAATTCAGCTGATGCCTGTGTTTCCCAAGATAGAGGTGGTATGCAATATTGATTTCCATTTTTATTTGATTTTTCTTACAGACTTATTCAGGTCTCTTCTGTGTCGTGATAAATCCATACAAACAGCTGCCCATTTATTCAGAGAAGATTATTGACATGTACAAGGGAAAGAAGAGGCACGAAATGCCACCCCACATCTATGCTATTGCGGACACAGCCTACAGGAGCATGCTGCAAGGTAGGCGATTTTAATGCTGCTGTTCTTAGAAATCACTATACCATAATGTGGGAGAAAACAGCTGAGAGTTCCACATGTGCTCCTGCAAGAAGCACAGACAGAAAAGGTCTGCTTCAGAGGGAGACACAGCCTTTCGAGAAGCTTCGGAGAAATTCTTTGGCAGGAATGGCAGTCCACAAACACTGTGACTCAAAAAGGAAAAACAATCCTTTTACCCATCTGTGTCGAGGCATGTGGGAAGGTTTCAAAGTCGAGCAAATAGTTTTGGCAAATACGGGCATGGAAAAAGCTCCCTTTCCACCAGTGGAGACTATTCCAAAGTTAGCTGCTAACGCTGCTGCATCTGTCGGCGTTGCTTCTCTCTCTCCTAGCAATCAAATTCAAATAACATTTCGGGGCTACTTTCATTACTGCCTGATGCTTTGGAGTCCTAAGTTTTCATGTGCTCTGTTTCCTAACAGAGAAGGAAAGGAGACTACAAAGTGTACAAATGAAACCTTAGAAATTCACAGGGAATTTCCACAGTCAGTGTTGACAGGCCAAGGGGATTTTGTTCTAGGGAAAGATCACATAGGGACGAAAAAGCTACAGAGGTGAGCATACAGGCTACAACACCTACAGGCTTCAGGGACTTGACTGGTTGCCATCCTGCTGCAACCTTGGGTTCTCCAGAGAACCAGGAGGATGCAGAATTCTTTCAGATTTAAATGTCCTCATTAGGGGCCTGATCCTGCAGGTGACTATGGCTTGGCAAGCTCAGCCCCAAGGTTTAGGGCTGCCTGATCTGGAGCTTAATGCTTTAAGGTTTATCAGTTTCAGGTCTGACTGGGGAAAAACAATAAACAGCACCTTTTCTCCTCCCAGCAGTCTTGAGTACTTATTTGTACTAACAGTAATGCTATCAAAATAGTCCAGATAACAAAAAACTTAACATTCCTGAAGATCATTTACTTAAATTTAATTTGAGCAGCTAAGTGTAACTTTGGTTCCTAACTTCAGGATCTTACATTTTCAGACATAAAAGTGCTCGAATTAATTCAACTCTGAATGCAGAGAACTAGGTATCCGCCTTACAATAGCAACCGTTTTCTTCCTATTGTTTATGTAACATTTCTTTTCTGGAACTATGTCAGCTTATTTTATGAAGGCATCCCAGAAGGCAGAATTACAGTGCAGCAAAAGAGGATCAATAACATGCCAATACCAGACACACTGAAAACAGACTTCCTTCCTTTCTTAATGTAACAGCAGTTATTCATGAAGACAAGCACATGAAATGTTTAGGGCTAAGTGGGCAGGTGCAAGCTTTTAGAATAACGTGATGCAGTAAATCTCATTTCTGGTGGAGCCACAGCTAAAAGAAACTTACTTGGCATAAGCAGATCCCTGTAAGTTACAGTCACTTATTTGTCTTTTAGGTCATCTCTCAAGCTCAGTGCTCTGCATACAGCATTGCACAGGGCTCTGAACAGCCCCTGAAGTCAGAACAGTCTACTTTCCCCAAATCCTTTAAGCAGCAAGCCTCATGTGGAAGCTCTGCAAGAAGCTTAGCAGTATTCTCCCCATTCAGCAGTGCAGAACTCTGCTGTTTGTCCCCTAAAAATGTGACGGGAGAAAAAAACACCTAGGGAGGGCCTCAAACTACCTGCAGAAAAGAACATAATGCTATACCTACACCAAAAAATAAGAATTGTTTCACCATAGCAGTATGCACAATTTTTCTGCTTAAGATGAAAGCAGTATCAGTTCTCTGCCTGATCCCAGCAGCAAAAGGACCTCTTTCACTCTTCTTCTCTCCTGTTCTTCCTAACATGCCCTGGTGAAGCCACCTGAGCTTCATTGTCCTTCACTGTGGCCATTATCTGCACCTAGAACAGCAGGGATTCAGCTGTGCCTGTCAGGCTGGCTGCTGGGAGGAGGAGGCAGCACAAGTGTATGCTTTTCCTTCATTCTCTTCACTTTTTTGGTGCTTGGAATAATGTCCCAGCCCCACCGACTCTTGGGGAAGCTTCACGCCTCAGGATTTATGTGTCCTTTTTGCAAGGAAAACTTCCTGACAGCAAAGAAGAGGGGGAGAACAAATAGGAAGGAAGGGAAAAAAAAAAAAAAAAAAAAAAAAAAAAAAAAAAAAGGAGGCGGGAACAGATCATAAGTTGAACATTTAAGAGGGAGCTCTTCTGCTGTCTCCCATCCCAACCAGGCACAGCTGGCACGGCAGCTGGGGAGCCTTCCCACAACAGCTTGCATCCCAAGCCCAGGACACCTACGCTTTTCTTGCTTATTTACTTGCACATGCCATTTTGGAGTCTCTCCAGCTCTGAGGAGGGCCCCAGCTGCTTTTAAAGCTGTGCTTTTGTTTGGAAAAACAGACTCATGTTTTGAGCATAAAACTAAACCAAACCTCAGAATAACTCTAGTTATTCAGCCAAATTGTATTCACACTGGAATGGTGAAAGTAGGCATCAATGTGATTGTGTGCGTGTGTGCACACAATACATATAGGCACAGAATGCTCTGTAGGTCTCTGTAAGCATGTTTACAAACAGAGTATAAACAGAAATTCATACTCATAAACATGGATCAGGGCACTGAATGTTTTCCTTGTGAAATTTCAGTATTGCTCCTTATCTGGGAAACTTGCATAGTTTCTTCTTGACAAAGCAAAATATATCTTAGGTTCATGAGGCTGAAGAACTACGTTCTAGTACTCCTTGATCAGGGCTGCTTGGCCAAGAGCAGTCAGCTTGTTCAGATGCCCTAAGGAACTTCTGTCTCTCAGTGAACCAAGTCATAGCGTTTGCAGATTGTCCTGTTGCAGGTTCATCAGCTGAAAATTACAACCCTTCATATTCCCAGCCTCTCTATTGGCACAAATATCCAGCAAAAGGCATAAGCCAGGCACTCTGTGCCCCTCCTCTGCTTTTGAGACTTACTTGGTTAACGTGTTCTTTAGGGATGATGCTTAAGCCCTATCAAAGTTGTTCTGGTAATAACAGTCATGGTTAACAGGAATCAAATAATTGGACTTCCAAATATGCAGAAAAGCTGACTTCTCACAGGACATGGAAATTAATGGAGATGTTGGCTGGACAGAGATAAAATGGCCACATGCAGCAGGTTGTTATGAGCACTTTTCCAAATCACAGCCATGCTCTTCCATGCTCAAACTGGGGTGCTAAATGTCTTGTTGAATCTGCAGGTTACCACATGTCACTAATGCAGTACAATTAGGGCCCAAGCACAGTCATTCTTTCATGCTCATTTCAAGGCAGAATAAGAATTTTTCTTTAATCTAAATATCCAGGAGAATATAATATTCCAGGAGAACATTTTGTGTGTGAATCTGGCCCCAGGAGCTACCTCACTGAACTAACTGCCTTTACAGACCAGCTAGCTTACTACTACTACACTTAGAGACTGTGATCATAAAAAAACACCCTATGCTTCTATACTCACCTCTCTCTCCTGTGTTATGGAGGCAGTAGCTTTCCAGGAGCGCAGCTGCTATACAACCCCCTCATTCCAACACTGTCAGCATTATTCTTCATGCAGTCATCACACAGAACTGTTCCAGGTTACCACCACCCCTTGCTTTTTGCTGGGATAGTTTTAAAGTGCATGCTAGCCTTGCTGCTGCATCATGCCTTCATGCAAGAGAGAGCAGTGCAGGGCAGGGAAGAGGAGCCAGAGGTGGGTGGATGAATGGCTTCCTGCACCACTGCCAGCGTCAGTGGTGGCTGAGTTCAGACACTGGTCCAGTAAGGATGAGTAACTCTGCTGCCTTCTGCCATCTCCCCTGCAGGTGGCAAACAGCAAATGAGCAGTAAACAGCAAAAATGCAAAAGGTCAGGTTATGTAGCAGTAATAATAGATATAAAATGTTAATGTGGAAGATTAGGTTTTTATTAAGTGCTCTGGCAGTAAATGATATAGAGAAGACATACTGAGGCTTCCTGCAACTCAAAGAAACTTATCTATTTTCTGCAAAGCCATTTTTATGCAATGACTTTGTAAGCAAGCTAGAGTAAAAGATGGAAAAACAAACAACCTGGTAGTTACTGGGAGGTATGGGAGGGGAGCACAGTTCCCAAGGTCCTAGAAAAGGAGGCTGCTGTGAAAAGCCAGCTGTTTACTGTGTCCTTAGCAGGACTGTACAGAAATGTCCCCTTTAGGCAGTGTGGTTATTAACAAATGTAAAGAAGCAGTAAGCGAGTGTTGGAGCATGGCTTCAGTCTGTTTTTCCCTTTTATGGTAAAGCTGCCAACTTGCTGCTTCATTGTGATAAACCATCTGATTTTGTTTGTGATTAAGCAGAACTAGCTGGTCTATTGAGAACAGAGGGGCATATGATTCTTACAAGCAGACTGGAGGTGTTTGCTGAAAAAGTGAAGCAGAATCCAGAAAAAAAAAATTCAGTTGCAGGGTTAGGAAAGCTGGTGGCTTTTAGACTGTGAAGTATGTCTGTATACTGTTAGAGTTGAGGAGAAAACACAAAAATATCCAAAATGTCTAATATGGACATAGAGGGAGTATAGAAATACAGGATAGGATAGTCTTCCAGGTAGTATCAATCTTTCAAAAAAGAATTAACCAAAGAGATTTTGGAAGATAGCAAATATATTTTGATAGTTCGTAAACCCCAGAAATTATGCTTAAGCACCTTTATTTTGTGAGTCATTTTCTCCTGATAAATCTACCCACATAAAGTTGCAGGCTCCCAAAACCAGCTACAATCCTTCCTACATAGAATAAAATATCCCAGAACAGAAATAGAAGCAATCAATCTGGAGAGTCCTGGAAAGTAAATGAGGCAGGTATTTGCAGATCATGACATAACAAATTAGGATCAGGTTTCCTGATATGTTCCATCCTTACCTTTGCAATTCGTTAAAACTTCTGAAGGCAATATAGCAATTTTGGGCATTCTCCCTCCATGAATGTGCATAGGTCAGTTGATTGGTGTGAGGTTTGATGCACAGCTCAGCAACATAGGGCTTAAAACTTCAGAATTTCGTATGGCTGCCAAGTATACAAGATGTTTAAAAGGGCCAGTAACCAAGAAAGGAGCCTTTTCTCACTGCTCCCCCACAGAATTCTGCAAGAATGCCATGGGGCTGCTCACCTACAGGGAATGATCAAATCACACAGGTATGATCCCGGAAGCCATTTGGGATTACAAGAGGAAGCTGAAAACAAGCAAATAGTTTTCCTTTTCCCTCCAAGAATCCCAGTAGCCCTCAGGTTGCATATCTGATTTACACAGTGCTGCTTCACCAGAGGCATCCTTTCCTTCTTGGGCAGCAAGTAGACCTTGCCTCTGGCAGCACACCAAAGACTCACCCTTCTCTCCTTTTTCTTCTTATTCTGATTTGTTTCCACTACCTGAAAAAGGGCTGGGCTGTCTGAGTTTGAAGAAATTCAGTAACTCCTGCTTGGCTTGTATGGTCTGTTCACTGGCCCAGAGGGCACTTGGTGCAACTCCTGACCTTCCCATTCCTTTTTTCTTATATTTCAGCCAAGCTGCCCACATACACGCACTTGTGTGAGCTCCTGTGGTGGGCCAGTTTATGAGACACCTTCAAGAGGGGTCTGTCACTTCCTAGGGATGAAAAGAGGGGCAGCAATGGGCAGTGAAGAGAAGTGAGAAAACACTTGGCTTGGAGGAAACTGATTTTTTCAAATGTTCCCTGAGCTCAGAATTTCCACTGGCAACTCTGTATCAAGGAGTCAATTTTGTTTTCTCTATGGTATTTATGAGTTTGTGATGTAATATCAATATATGCCCATGGTTTCTATTTACACAACAGTGTATTTTTAGCAAAATTCAACTGTGTTCTCACTTTTTTTTAACCTAAGAGAAAGCCTAGCTCGGTATCTTGCAGCAAAAGGTAAACATGGATCACAGTTCTTCTTCTCCAAAATGTGTACGTGGAAGAGTCCTGCAATGTTGACTGCTGCCAAATACCTCCAACAGCAATGAAATGATTCATTTTCCACCAATTTACTGACTAAAGTGGTAAAGTGGTACCATTTGCTGTGGGAGCGATCAATAAAGCAGTTAATGTTATAGCATCTGCTCAAACGTTACTGAAGAACTGGGACTAAATACAGTTGTTTAATACCAATCCAAACCAGAGCAGAAACCACTACTGCTTTTTCTAGGCTGGCTCTGGTCCAGGCAGCAATTACAACTTGAAAGCTTAATAGGTTGAATTTATCTCCATTATCTTTACACAATACAGAAAGCTTGTTTATCTTATGGCATTAATTACATACAGGGTCAGTGACAGGGGCAAGCAACCAGATAGGTAGCCATGCAGGTCATCCAACATGCTGAATAAAAAGAGGAAGGGGTTTGGGTCTTAACCTTTGCCCAGAGGCTTCCCTGGTCAAATGTGTGCTCTCCATCTGGTAAATATTACCCTCTGTACATGGCAGATTGAGGCAGCCTCACTCAAAGAAGGGCCAGCTTTCATGCCAGGACAGGTTGCTCAGAGCCTTGATCAAGTCTATCTGTAGCTATGTCCAAGGGTGGAGTTACCACACCTCTCTGGGCAACCTGTACCAGAGTTTGACCATTCCCATGCTGAAAAAAAAGAGTTCTGCTTCAGAAGTGATCACAGTAGATGTGCTAGACACGCATCTTTCCGCAGAGGCAAACTGTAAAGCCTCCCCTTAACACAGACTTTTCAGTAGAGCTTTGGGAAATACTTTAGTGTTGTGGAGCACATTATGAAACTTCAGTGTGTTTTCACTGTCTATTACAGCCTAAGTTTAGCCTGATATCAGCCTTTTGGTAGAAAATTATGTGTAAAAGTTCTGAAGGTAAAAAGAAACTCTGACTCCAAATGCATGAACAGGGAGGTACATGGCAAGATTATGGAGCTATGATGTAATGCTAAAATGTGCTGCAGCATTGCAGCATATTGGTCTCTGCCACACAGAAACCTCTTAAATGTAATACACAGGAGAAATGGAAATTCTGGTTCACCTTTTTATAATTTTCTATCCAATATGTGTTTGATAATCCTCTTCATGGTAAAATATGAAGAATACTTATGTTCTTGCTGATAGGCTTTTGTAAAATATGTGAAGTATCTCATTTTGTCTCAGTCTTTGGAGGATACCTTACAGAAATTATCTGTCCTCTTGATAAAAAATTATCTCTAAATATGAAATAAAATACGTTGAGTACATCATTCAGTTATTTGGACTGGTCTGCCTTCAAAATCTAAAGTTTTCCATAGCCACCTTCAAATATTTTAGTTTTTGATGCCTTATCTATCCAGACTTTGTCTGAAGTGGGCTGCTAGCCATACTTCATAAGCATAGTAAAAACTTGAGTTTCAGGCTTGAAATCATCAATTATAATCTTCTTATAGAGAGCCTGATCCTCTTGCTGTGCTCATTATAGATCATCTCTAATGGAATTTGCAAAAAATATTTTTGAACTATTAACCTTTTGTTCTTTTTTTTTTTTTTTTTTTTATTTTGTACAAAATATTTCCATTAGAGATGCTGATTTAAATATGAGGGCAAATTATGTAAGATCTGAACCCTGTACTTTTGACTAATCATGAATTGCCAGATTTTGGAAGGTCTAGACTGCTCAATGTAAGTCCTTATAAATATAACAGCTTCTGTCAGGACTTAGCCATTTTCCCTAGTTAATGGATTTTTTTTCTTTATTCACAGATCGAGAAGACCAGTCTATCCTGTGCACGTAAGTAAACTCAGCCATTTTAGTATACCTCAGTATTATCATGTCTTTCTATATTCAAAATCAATTCCTATTTTGATAGAACTATATATTCTCACCTTCAATGAGCTTGAACTCCAGTCTCAGTATAAAATTTACCTGTTGATGAAATAAGAAGCAGGTATCAATGTCATAGGAAGTTTCAGAGATTTAGAGCTTACAGCAACCAGTTGGAGACTGTAGTTGTAAAACTGTCTAGGGAGAACAGATCTTTAAGAGTTCCCTAAAGGAAACTGAGAAAACTGAGGAACACGGAGCATCCTGGGTATTTACTGAGCAGTTTTTAATTTTTAAGTGTTGGTAGCTTACCAACATATCCTAAATCAGTTGTTATAAAAAATGTGATCCTTAAGTTCATGTCGTTTTGTACTGTTTGCATGTAGTGCAACTAGAACAACCATGACCTGGCATCTCCCTGCTGGCACAGCCCATCTGTGTGCAAGGCCATGGCGCACTGGCTAAGTGCACACAGCATGGGTTCAACCTTTCTGCAGTCTTGATACAATCACTTTAGGCAATAGTGAAATAGCAGCTAAGCCAGCCCTGTTCTGAAAGCCCTTATTTTTCTGAGTCCTGGATTGCCGAAGGCCTCCTCTTTGAGTTCTGGCCTGCCAGCACTCAGACGGTGCCACATTGTGGGAGCAGCTGTTGTACCATGGGTCAGGCAAAGATTTTAATGTAATAAGGCTTGCTGTGCACAACTTACTGCTCCTCAAAATCCCCTCCTAGGTTTATCATTCATAGCCACTTCTACAAAACACTCAGGCTGTTTAATTGGATGGGGATCTTCTATCTGACCTGCAATTTTGACCATGTCTGCATTTCTCTATGGCTAGTCAGTTGGCTTTGTTACTTAAATGCCATCGAGAATGCTTTTGACTTAATTTTGTGTTTGTTGTATTAGGCATCTTCCAGTTCTGCCAATCAAAGGTAGGAGTTGATTCATGTGAAAACAAATTCTTGTTTGCAGAAGATGGCATGCACATTGTTTATAGCAGGATCATGCTGTGATGCTGTAGTCTGCCCTATATTTCAAATACACATCATAACCCCAAACTGAATTTGTTTTGGGAGGTCATCCCTAAAAGTGTGGCTACTGACTGACTGAATATTTATACTACAGTTTTTAAAAAGTAGTGCTACTGATCACCAGCCATACAGGTATTTGTGAGTGCCACTGATAACTTGAACAAATTAATCATTTAGGAAGTAGAAATCACATACTGTACAGAGTACATAAAGGCTAGCATAGCTCTGACCTCACTTGTGACCAGATTTCATTACATGACAGTATATCAGTCAAGAATCTGCCCAAAAATACATGAAAACCAATACCAAATCTAAAATTGATGCAAAGATAAAATAAAAATTCCCATCACACTTTTCCCAGGATGAAACATGTCATGGTAATGAAGACTAATTTGCGATATGCATTTCCTCCTTCTATTTCTGTACTTTAGTTTATTTTTCCATTAGTAACTCTTCAGATCTTCTTTTAACCTCGGAATATAATTTTTTTTAAGAAACAACTTTCTTCGGCAAACCCATGTCTTTTTGTTAATGAAAATCCTTTAAAGATTCTAATTCTGACAGCTACCATATGTAGTGAATACAAGAATACCTTTTATTTCCTTCTAGAAGCTGGAAACATTACGTGTTTCACCCCACTAAGGCATAGAGAGAGTGAAATGTCTTTCCCATTTTGAAAACAGCCACATTTGGAATAACTGCTGTATATTGGATGGGCACCATGACCCATAGATTGAAACATTGCTGTCACTGGTCTTTTAGATCAAGATTAGTCAAGCTAAAATCATCGTATATAGCTTTAACGACTACTTGTTTATCATCCTTTTTGGCCTTATTTGGCTGTACAGAAACAAGAAAGTTCACTTGGATTTCAGCTGGGCAGTGTTCAAGCACAAACAATTCACATTACTTTATAATTGCTAAAAATTCTAAGAAATTATCTTTTCCCCTAAAAAATAAAACAACAGCTGAAGACCTACCTCATGGCACTGATCAGCTGGGATCTTTTCTTTAAATAGCTGTAGACTCAAGCTTTCCAAAGCCTGCTACCTAAATTGTTAAAAATGTAGCTATAAGGATTATCATATAATTATCATAACATAACGTAGCGTATGCTTCTGCACTAAGGGTATGAAATCTCATTATTCTGTATGTCTGGAAATCCAGGTAGTTAATGCTTGTCCATCTTTGTGTTTCAGTCCCCACACTGCTTTGGGCAGCCTCCCCTCCTCTGCCTGCCTCTTGGGATTCCGTGAAATCCCCTGCTGTAGTCTCTCCTCTTTGATATCTGACTTGGCCATGAAGTATTCTGAACTTACTCTTGCAAAGACCATGCTGAGGGCCTGGATGCTGTGGACCAGAACATTAGGTGTTGCTGAAGGGAAAAAAAAAAATAGGAATAACTATCCAGTCACTCGGGGACCTGAGCAGCCTTAGTGCATCAGCAACTAAACAATGGCCAGTGAAGAGGCTTGTGACTTTTCAAATTTCTTCCAACTTAAGGCACCAGCTCTCAAAGGAGAGCTCTGGCCTTTATGTTTTGATTTCTAAAGATACAAGTGGATGCTGATGGAACTTTTAGAAGTTTTTTTTTTTTTTTTTTCTCTAAAAATGCCACAGGTGCTCATTTGCATAGCTAAGCACATAAATGCTTTAAAGATCTGCTCTTACACCTGTCTGATCTTGGAGTTACCATATTTTAACTACTTCCTGAAAAGAGAGGGTAGAATATTGTTTTCTGGAAAGCAGATGTGGCTAAAAGTATCAGGGTATGAGCCTTAATTAAACAAAAATTGGCCTTGAATGAATGAGGAAAAAAATCTGATCAAAACTTTAAGCGTAGGGGATATGTGAAGACTAAGAAAACAAATGTTTGTTAAACACTAGATTTGTACATGTAATCAAATAGTTTTTCATTAGCTTTTACTTTTTTTTTTTTTATGCACTCACTTTATTTGATTAGCCTGTATCAAAACATATGGTAGCAAGGTACTGATTCCACTTAATTTGGCATAGTAACATCCAAAATACTGAGTAAGGCAGAGACCATCCTGCCATTTCGTCCTTCCTCTTTCTTTATGGGCAAACTGTCCAGAGCCTTGCCTGGCCCTGTGACCCCCACCTGCTTTCTCCCCTGGCACGTGCCAGGAAGCAGAGCCACCCAGGACATCCTCCAGACTGCAAAGTCCTGTAAGGCAAAGCCTCCTCCACAAAAGAGTTAAACGCTTCTTTCCCAGCCCACTAAATCTCAAAGGCTGGAGCTGGCACGCATTGCTGCCTGGCCCTTCTCCCACATGGTTATCTTGTGTAGCTTTAGACCCGAGGTGGAGCTCAGTGCCAAAACAGCTTGGCCTCCTTTGGGAATTTTTTTATAAGCAAACTAGGAGGATCAGTGGGTTGGCTTCTGAGCGAGGTCTCTGGGGGGATTCAGCTGGTTTAGGACAAAGATTTTCGTTATCTTTGCACATCTCATACCACAGCCTGCCAAGCCCTAATGTGATTTGGAGCACCTCATTGACTGCTCTGTGCACAGAGGCTTCCTGCAGTGCCAGGGTAGCCAGATTAAGGGATGTGTGAATGGTCAATTTTGTGGTTCATTGCTTGATGAAACAAATGCTGAAAATAAATCCTGCTGTAACTTTTTAGATGTTTCCAAAAGCAGAATTAAACTAAGTCTTATATCATAATATTAATATAGAAAGCTCTCAAGTTTTCAACAAAATATCCACTTCTGAAAATATTTTTTCCCTGTTATGCCCAAACATTCAGTAGTCCTAGCTACACACCAGGCTCACCCCACACCAGTGGGGCCAGCTTCCCACTCTCAGCTTGTACTAATTTGGAAACCTATTTGAACTATGATAATTTTCATGTAAGGCGAAGGCAATGGAGTCATGGAGGATTTAGTAGCTTGTATAGCACAAAAAACTGTTATGGCTGAGCACTATATGGGGGATTATGTACTTTAAATCCTTTACAGAGTTCCGAAAACAATGCCTGGCAAGAAACAAAGGGGGAATAAATTTAAGCTATGCCACACAATTGGAGTTTTTTTGTTTGTTTGTTTGTTTTTTATCTGAGCAAGCCTGTAAGCCTAGTGAACTTTTTTACTCTGGGGAAGGAAGGCAGTTTCTTGGAAGGAAAATAGGCATTGGAAGCAGATTAAATACTGCTATTGAACTGATCACAACTGAGCAATAGGAACTGCTTTTGCTGTTACTTTTTGTTTATTTGTTAGATTGCATTGCCCACCTGAGCTGGTTGCAAAGAACTGCTCTGGCAATAAATGTGCTGCCTCTGTATGGCAGGCAACAAGAATGACTTTAGATATTTCCGTTAAACAAATGATAGGTCTGCTTCCAAAAGATGATGATTAGGACAGTGGTTAACAGAGATTGCATGGTGAACTTCCCATTCGGAATATGATTCGGGATAAAAGACTGAGGAAAATACGCACTCAGAAGATGCCTCCTGGGAGGAACCCCACTGTTTATGGTTCATGCCAAAATCACTGCTTGCAAGAAAAAGGCCAGTCTTTAACAATTGAATCACTGAGAATGAAGAGAGCATGCCAATTTTTAAACAGGTGGGATTCTGCATGCCATTTCACAATAAAAGTTGCTTCTGCCATCCCAGAAATTATGGTACTGCAAGAAAGATGCAGAGGAAAAAACAGCATGACTGATTCTGCTACAGCTCAATAGTTCTAGGAAGTTTCATTCGCCTATGAAGGGAGCTGAGAGTCACATGCTCTCCTTCTCCTGGGTCTTTTCCCTTGTAAGCTTCTTGATTTGAATCATTGAACCTGATTTAGCTATTCCTCCTCATTACTTAGTTTTCAAACACATGGTATTTTATCACTGAGATGAAGTCTAGACCTTGTCATACAGCTCTGATGCATCCTTCAGAGTAATGTTGTTTAATTAATACTTGCTTATCAAACCTGTGTGTTGCCAAGGACATTTAAAAATGATCTGATGTGCTGAAAAATTAGAAGTGTTCATCAACTATGGCCGTGATTCTTCATTACTTAATGACCTTAGAGATTTTTTTCTTCCTTGCAGCTGTTGAGATCCTGTCTGTTTTCCATTTTGTTTTGAAGCATTTCCATTTCACGTTGAAGAATTGTTTACTGTCCACCTCAAAAGGAAGTTAAAGCCTCAAAGAGTAGTTGCAGAAAATAGGAAAACCCTCAGCTCATGCAGGAGCAGAGAGTTAAGGAAAGCAAGCACAGAACAAAATGTTAAGCAACTTTAACATTGCAGTATGGTAGGATAATTACAAGTGAAATGATGCCTTATATGGTAATACTCACAGGGATTCAGGGAAAGCCAAATGATGGGCACTGTTGCCCTGGGAATGCAAAGGAAATGCAATGCATGTAGTGATGAACTACAAATAACCTTTAATAAAATAGAATAGTTCAAAGTCTAGGGTTTGTTTGAAGAAAGTTTTTACTTTTATTCCAGAGTACCAAAGTTGCAAGGTAAATTTATTTGAAAACTTAGTATGCCTGTGTTTTCAAATTGGTGTGCTTAGTTTGGAATAGTTCCCAGGACACTTAATTTTTATCAATAAAACATGGAAATGTTTTAGCACTGAAGTCCAGGCAGGGATGAATCCAACCTCTAAACTGCACAAATTACCCCAGGTCTGGTGATAAGGAACATATTTGTCTCAATTAGTTCTGGTTAAAACTATAAAAGCCAGAAGAAACACTTCTCATCATGTGTACCTTGGGCAGGAATTGTTTCTGGTTTCCTAATGTTTACATCAATGTCATCCTGTCTTTAAAGTCCTGCCTTGCACTTACTCATATTTTTTACGTCCATTTTTCACTGGTCCCTTGGTAGGGAAAATTAACTCCTCTATTTCCTAATTAGGAAAAGAAGCAGAACTGCAATGGATCTGGCTAAATAGTTTCAGCTTCAAAAGAGTTGACAAATATCCATAGGACTTTTATATGTATTGTTCCTTTTATTTTTTAAATCCACTTAGATTCAAACCCAAAGAAAGAGATGTCCAACTTACATGTAGACTCACAGCACTAGCTTGATAGAGCTGAAAGAACTTACTACATCCACACCCACTGTAACGCCCTTTCTGACTGCTGAGGCAGAACAAGATAAAAACATTTTAGTCCATATAATTATCAAAGCCAAAGATATCTAGAAGAAGTGCAAAGATGAAATGTGAACGAGAGAGACAAGTAGGCTGGAAATGGTTTTACTTCTGAGAAAATACTGTAAATTTGGTCCTTGTACTTAGAAAACTAGCATTTTACTGTAAGAGAGGGCTTAAGAGTTGTAAATAAACTTAACTCCAGAAATCCTCTGGGAGGTAGAAAGTTAATACCACCTTCCTGCTTCCCAAGAGATACTGCACAGAGCACAGCCACGATGACGCTTCTGCTGGTCAGAAATGTCCCCACATTAAGTTCCCTGCTACCTGGTTAGTTGGGAGAACTCCAGCAGTGTCAACTCTGGTATTACAGAGGTCAAGGAAAGTCTGAAGATCATGGAGATCAGATAAGGCAGTATAATTCCCTTATTCTACAGCATTGATGTAACTGTTTGCTTTAATGCCTGTGTTTCTGATGAGAAAACTGTTGGATTACTGTTGATGGTTTTTCTTATTCTTGTACCACATTATACTTAATGTTGCATTTTTTTGGGGTCTTAAAATATGAACAGACTCCCTGCCAGCCCCAGTTCTCATAAATGTTTAGATACTGCCAAAGCAAAATGAAGCGCTGTAAAGAAGTGCTTTAGAATTGCCTTACGTGGCCCAATGTCCAGTCAAAATACTAATGGGACAGAGATAGAGCTCTGATACCATGTTCAGTGCATGCTGAAATCAAGTGGGTTTGGAGAGACCATGTTCAGGGATAAATACTGAGCCACGCAGTTTCCAGTCTTGTTTTTATACAACAAACTCATCAAATGGCGGGAGTCCACCAGTTACCTTCTTTTGTTTTATTTTCTTTTCCCTCAGAGGTGAATCTGGTGCCGGCAAGACAGAAAATACCAAAAAGGTCATTCAGTACCTGGCTGTTGTTGCTTCATCACATAAGGGCAAAAAGGACACCAGCATCACTGTAAGTGAGCTTTTCTGTATTCAACTCTCCTTTGAGCCTGTTAGGACTGTACCAAGCTGATTGCTAACAGCAAGTCAACGTCTGTGGCTTGCCAAGTAGTTGACATATTAAGAGTACACAATTATGTCACAGCTCTATGTTTATGGAAAAAAAAAACTTTTGTTTGACACCCTGTTAGGCATCAAATCAGAATGTACTTTCCTAGAAGAGAAATATTCATAGCTTTCTATATGCATAGTACTTATTTATATCCTAACATGAAGGCCTTGAAGTCTGCAAGGTCCTTATTTTACCCTTGGCCACTGGCAAATAAGAACTTTAGGAAAACCTTTAACTAAAACATCATCCATCTGCATTACAAAAATGTATATAAACTTTTAGACTTCTGAAGTGTTGATTGGATTTGTTAGCACACAATTTTTTTATGAACTAGCAAAAAGTTTCAATATAAAAACTATCGTTTCTTTTTAGGGTGTTGACACAGAACAATTTTGAAAGGCACATTTTCTATAAAGTACTTTGTTGCTTCAAAATTTGTAATAATTTTGCCTTAGTGATTAAAGTTCAACGTTTGCTCTGAACCATAAGAGCTTATGTCTACCCAGTTCCCTGAAATCATTGGTGTGGCTGAGGCTCTCACCTTTACTGCAACATTAATGCAACTCGAGGTCCTATGTCATTTCAGTCATTTCCAGCCCTTTTTATGTTACTCAAAAATTTCTGGGGAAAAAACAAAAAAAAAAGGTATCAATCAATTTTTATGACAAAACAGGCTTAATTCAGGAAGACATTCCAGTGCATCCCAAAGGCAAGACTGGATCCAAAATAAGGAATTAATAGAGTAGTGAAAAACAAAGTAAAAATCTTATGACCACACCTGTGCTGGGACTTGCCTATCCTGTATGCCTGAGGATAGAGGACTCCAGAGCACACAGCCTGGCCTTTTCTACCATGAGTAATTGTTGTTTACATACAGCGTATTCTGTTTCAGGGCAAGGGAGGGAATAGATGTCCCTTAGGGCAGTATTTTCTAGAAATCTGTGATTCAAGTTGGTGGAAACAGTCCAAGACCAAGGGCATAGTTTTCCTTTGTTGAATGTTTATGAAAAAAAACTTATTTCATCCTGCCGAGTCCTTCTCAGTGGCTGGGGGAAATGAACTTGTGGTTTCAGGGCCATTCCTAATGGGCATGTAACTGTAGTTGCTGCTGACTCCCCTGGGGAACTACATGAGTCTCAGGATCAAACTGGCTCTGAGAGAGACCTGAAGGCAAATATCCACCAGATGGGGGCTGAGAGAAAGTCTAAATTATTCTATAACATGTTGACAAATAGTAATTCAGTGACTGGGACTACTAACATGGTAATTTCAGTCATTAAAAAAATAATGAAGAGCAAGATGCCTCCATTGCACCAGAAAAGAACTGGGGATTTACCCTAAAAATAACTGTCCTTATCTGGTCCTGGGAGACTGACCTGGGACTGGATCCATATCCCATCCCTTCGCTTCAGGTTGTTTTTTTTCTTCAGTTAAAATACTCTATACATGTTACTTGCATTTGTACTCTTGGTATGTCTGCAATAGATTTTTGTTTGTTTGTTTTTCTGGTTTATTTGCATGGAAACTGTGTATTGGTTATTTTAATACAGGAAAAACAATAAAAATGTCTGTGTAATGGAAATGATACTGACACTTGTTTTATACCACATTATTCAATACAGCAAGGTCCATCTTTTTCTTACGTGAGTAACTTAGACTGTTTGATGTGTGTTTAAGGCACTGAGTGTAGATCTGCATGCTATTGTTGCACCTCAAAAATTCAAGAGAGATTTTGTTGAAATATGTTGTATGATAAGATGAAAGCAACAATAGCGCCAAATGCTCTCACAAATCAACCCTAACTGTGTCAGGCTCCATGGTAAAGAATGAGGTCTGACACAGGCAGGGTCATCTCTCAAATATCACTCTCTCCTATACGTGTGTGTTCAAATTACCGTAGTTCGAATGAAATTTCCCACGTTCCTGAAAGAGCCACTCAGCCTGAAATTGAGCAATCTGATTTCTGAATGAAAATACCTAAATGCTTTCCATGCTTCAGGTTGAACTTTCTAGGACTGTTGTGAAATAATTCCTAAACCTCACCATGTTTGATTGATTTGTTTGGCTGCATGCTTTCCATTTGATATTGCTTTCAATGACATTTTCATGTAACTGTAAAGAATTGTTCACATCTGCAAAAGTTAGCATGCTCCTAGCTTGCTGCTATGATGTATAACAGAGCAATTCCCACTGCAGTGTGTAACTGCAGGTATGTTATGCAGTTTCTTACAGGCCCCTGGGGCCTCCTATGTTGTGGTGTGACATAGAGCATACCAGTGCTTTAGGAATACAGGCAGGTTTGCTGGCTTCTTTTTGTTTGTATGCCAGGTATATGGATTTTTTTTTTATTACCCCTTTTTCCCCTTATTCTGACTGCTGTTTCAAATTTTTACTACAACAAAGTTTTGCCCCTTAGTTAATTTATTACTTCATTTGACAAGCTCTCTGTAAAAGTAAAAAAATAAGACTTAATTGCTGGCCCAGGCAACTCTGTGTAGTTCAGTGGACTTGCTTTATGCCTTAGTTCTTAAAAGAACTATGCTTGGGAGGGTGCTCATTCTCCCATTCTCCCATCTCCCATCTCCCATGACCATGCAGGTAACCTTAGCCATTTGTTAACAAACTATTGTTTTCTTTTTTTTTTACTACATTTTTGAGGTAGTCCCATCATTCCCACGTAAGTTATAAGCATTCGGAAATGGCATTTAGAAGGTTACCAGTTTTGCGCACTGACTGGGAAAGAGCTGTCATTTTCCAAATTATTGCCTCTATATTCAACCTAAACATTGATTATTTTTTTTTCATTAGAATGATTTAAATGCTATCATATTATCTATCAAGGAGTTTTTCTGGATGTTATTTAGCTTGAGTTATTTAAAATGAGATAATCTTACTGCAGAGTAGTACTCAAACAGGATGACAAGAAGCAAACGTGTAAGTAACTTCATAGTCCAGACCTGAATGAAAAATTAAAAAAATAAAGTCATAAGCAAAGTATTTTTTCAACTTCACTGGTTTGTTTAGAAATAGGAGTATTAAATGCATGCTCATTTCATTGCATGTTTTGTTTCATTAGCAATTACCAAGCACAATTAACAACATAATACAAGTTTTGTGTGTTTGCATGAGAATTCATTATCCTAGTTTGAAATAAATCAGTGCATTTCCATATTTAACCTAAATAGCCTTGCATGGATCATTATTAATAGACTTGGTGAAATCTGCTTTGTAGCTTTGTGCCGCATTACATTAAAATGATTCTCGGCAAGTTATTCTAATTATGTTGTCATTTGCTAGCAAAGGATCTCAATAAACTAACTTGAAGAAGATGTGCTAGAGGTTCCTTTAAGAATATCCCTTTAAAAAACGACATTGAACTGAAAAAAAATATATACATATATTTGACACCGAATGACCCTTTTTTTAAAGAAAGGCCTGTCATGATGCTAAACAGATTAATAGACTTTGATCTGTCAGAGGCAACAGGACTGGAAATGGGTCATGTATACAGGACAGCAATCAACTGCACAAATATATAAACACAAAGATTAACAGAGAATGAAAACAAATCCACATGAAGTGGAGTATTCAGCAAAAATTTAGAGACTTAAATTATCTTTCTCCACATTTTTCTCCAGTGTACATGTGCTGTTTTTAATTAAGTAATTATGAAGTTTAGGGTTAACTGAGTCTGAATGAATTTTAGGGTGAGCTGGAAAAACAGCTTCTACAGGCAAACCCTATTCTTGAAGCTTTTGGAAATGCCAAAACCGTGAAGAATGACAACTCCTCCAGATTCGTAAGTAGGAGAAATCCAGTTGGGTCTACGTTGTGGGGAGCTACAGCATCTTTTAAAACAGAATGGACAAACAGTGGCCCTCTTGTCATCAATGTTTCTGTCTAAAGAGCTTCTCCAAACTAATCCCTAACAAACACTGTTTAGAATTCCTCTCTGAAATGGGAATTTGGCCTTATACAAGACTAAAAATCAAGCTCAGACTTGACGGTGCCATTGTACTTTCACAATTTAGTGGTCTATAAGTGGGTCATGCAGAGTCAACTCCTGCTCCAGGACATATCCTCCTCCAGAAATCTGTAAATGAAACCTGTACTTTGTTTTCCTTTGCACCACTGTTGAGCATGCATCTTTTTGGAAGGTGTGACTGTCATTGAACAAGAGCTAATGTGTTAAATGAAAGACTACAAGGGAAAACAAGAAAGCAGTCATACAGATTGAAGTTGGAATAATAGTAGCTGGGGACTGCCACTATTTGATGCCCCTTTTAGCTGGGAGTGTTGGCAGATGCCTGTTTTCCCTTCAGGTATTCTGCTCCTACTGCTGCTGATTCCCTGCAGAGTCTGGGGATCCCTCAGCAGAGGGAGTTAGACAGACCTAATGCTATTCCCTAATTGCCCTAATGGAAATCAAAGTATAAAATAGACACTGGCATAGTCAGCTTCCACAGCCTGTTCCACTAGGGAGAATTTCATTCCCTCTAAGTACATGAACAAAACATGGGAGCAAATCTCCACAGTGAGAATGTCTGAGAAGGTCACTTCATTTCAGTCTTTTCCATAGGTTGTCCTAGTAGGTGGGAATTGAGCATGTTATTCTTAAGAAGATAACATATATGTACCACTAAACAGGCTAAATGCTACTGTTGTAAAATCCAACATACCTGAAAAAACAGCCCAACCTAGGTCTTCTTTTCCTTCACAGGGCAAATTCATCCGCATCAACTTTGATGTGACAGGCTACATTGTCGGAGCAAACATAGAGACTTGTATCCTTTTCCATGAGCTGCACTGAAAGCTAACTAGGGTTAGCAGAAGGAAGAAAGATAAACAAGCTCCATTGCATGTCTAAGAAAGGCAAATATCACCGAGGCTGTTATAAACAAAGATGGAGGGAAGTGGCTCCATTTACGCTGCTACTAGCTTCTCAGTTTGTCTTACTCTCATGTTTACATTTTCAGGTCTGTTTTCTCAGCTATAGGAAAGTATGCTATTCCCCATATACAGCTTCAGAAAATTGAGGCAACATACCTGCGTAAAGCAATGGGAGGGGACTTAAGAGCAGATTTTCAGTAACACAACAGGGCAAGAAGATTGATTTGTGGTTGAGGTTGTATGTGATTTTGAGAGCTATGCAGTCTTTTTGTTTCACATTGGTGTGATCCTACATGGGTCTCTCTGGTTCCCTGTCATCTGGGCTTCCAGCTGTATAAAAAGATTTGAAACTTTCCTGTTTCTCAGCAGTGCTGTTACACTTTGAAAAAACACTGAATGCTTGGCATTATCACTACAGCATACCCAGGATGTCCTGGAATGTATCCCAGTTCTCAAGTTCAGGTTTAGCACTCCGGCAAAGGAAAGGTTATGTATGTTGTGCTGGGATAGATGGATTCCAAGAAAAAGCATTGAGAATAACCTGCTAAGGGAGAATTCCATGTGATACCTGGTAAAACAGCTTTACAGTCTACATGTATGTCTGGAGGATTGAAAGATCACCTTAATAAAAGTAATATACCTTTATCTTCCATCCCTCTAGGGCCTTCATAATAATAAAGACAAAAGAAACAGAAAAAGCCAAAGAACCTTTGGATGCCCTACAGTTCTTCTTCCTTTGTCAAGCTAAGGGAGAGTTTACCCTGAATCTGCTTCAATCTTTACAGATTTTGTTAAATCACCATAGTAATAAATTACTTTTCTGGGAACTCGCACTACTTTAGTGAAACTAATAATTTGCTGGTGCTGATGCCCCAGATAGCATCAAGAACTTGATATTTTCAGAGCACTTGTCTTCTCTGGGTACTAAATACTGTCCTGCTGTTTCAAGTGATGCACTCAGAGCAGTGTTCTACATGTAAATAACTTCGGTGATTTTATTTTTTCAGGACCATAGTAAAAACATTTCAGATAATTTCAACTGAGCCTGACTTTGCTTGCCAAGAACTGTTGCCTCTTTCCTTGGTTATGTTTATGAGATGGCATGTTTTAATGAATGGGTATGTAGCTAGATTCCTCAGTGCTGCATTGCTCATATTTGCATAGAGGAGCTGCTTGCTGCAAAAAATGAAGATAAAGAAAATTGCAGTTATAAGGAAGTACCCTATCTCTTAGGTGGCACAGCAAACAGTTTATCTTTCTGCTCTTATTTTGACAACTGATCTTCAGAAAAAAAGGGGTTTTAATTTTTCCAGTCTTAACTGAAGTTTTATCTATAGCAATATAGCATTTAAAGAATGAATCATTGATTGATGTCAAAATACTTACGCTATCGTCAACTTAATTTTTAATATTTTAGATAGTCATAAAAATGGACAATAAATAAAGTTTACTTTCTTTGCTTTGATACCTACAACAATGGCCCCAAGAACTTTTTTCTAGCAGCCCTACCTTATGGTGATTCATATTTGTACTTCATTCTAAAAGTCATGTGAACGGTACTATCAATACCATTTTTATATGTTTAATTTCAGAATGCATTTATGACAATTGTAGTGCTTACAATCATGATTATCAGCATTTACTGTACAACAAGAGGTGGGAAATTGATTTACTCCTTGTGGTGTGAATTATACCAGTATTAGTGCCACAGAATTAGGCTCAAATTCATGTTAGACAAGCTCGTGGCAAATATTTCAACAATGCTATTGATGGTTCTAAGGCTGATGACACAATTAAGGAAGGACTGGAATATGTTATTGATTTTTTTTTTTAACATACTTGACAAACAGATTTGCTTGAAAAATCCCGTGCTATTCGTCAGGCTAAAGATGAGCGAACATTTCATATCTTTTACTATTTGATTGCTGGAGCTTCTGAACAAATGAGAAGTAAGTTACCTGATAACAATTCTTACATCTCATTAAACCACCTAAAAAAAAGGCTTACTTAAGTAATCTATCTTAATTTCTTTAATCGAATGTCATTCAGTACTTTTGATAAACAGCCATAGAAATAATTCTCTCAAGTAAACTGTAAAAAAGCTTCAGTTGGTGTATATCTGTTTGAGTCAGGTGGTTTGCAGTTTATAAGATGTTTCAACTTACAGGAAATGAAAACTCATTGAAAGCCAATCTTGAACGTTATCAAAATGAACAAGGAAGAGCTGTTCACTATTTTTTTTACACAAAAGAAATTGGGGTTCCCAGTAAAATTATTGGCTAGCAGTTTTACAGTCGATTAAGAGAATGTCTTTCTCACAGCACATGATTTTAAAAAAGGGGATTCAATGTAATGTGTTGGAACACCATGGTTTAAATACAGCATCTTTCCCTCCATTACTGGTTGCCAAATTATGCATAAAGCAATGCATAATTTTGTATTTTCCCTGGTATTTACGCTCCTTACCTAAGAATCTGTTGCTGGCCACGGTACGGGCTGAAAACATTTTTGATTTGCACCCCTGTGGTTGTAACCTGGTTCCATTCTTGTTATTAGCTAGTATGAATCTCCAGGTCTAGAATACAAAGTGAGGTGTAATTCTGACTAGGTTACACACAGAATTAAATTAAAAATTTATGGGAAGAATTGCTCTGATTTTTTGCATGGGGTGCAAAATTCCACTGAGGGACAGAGACATTCCCTCATTACTAATAAAAATTTGAAACTTAAAGCAATCAAACTTGCTAAATGATGTGTTATTTTGAAAATATTTGTCCGCCATAAAATCCTAAGATGCTCATACAAGCAGAATCTTCCTTTGGTGAAAACATCATTTTTTTTGTTGTTGTTCTTTGGGAGAACCCATGAACTAACAGCATTAGGCTGACATACTTAACTCATGCTTTTCTTCTTTGTCTTTTAGATGATCTGTTGCTGGAAGGCTTCAACAACTATACCTTTCTCTCTAATGGTCACGTGCCTATTCCTGCTCAACAAGATGATGAAATGTTCCAGGAGACCTTGGAAGCCATGAAAATTATGGGCTTTACTGAGGAGGAACAGACAGGTGAGAACTGTTAGCAAGATTGCATTGAAGGTATACATCTGTAAGTGACACAATATACAGATGCAAATTCACACCAGTTAATTTTGTCTAGAGTAACCACCTTGCAAAATATGCACATAAAGTAAGGTTTGTGATCTTGCACGAAACACAAAGTGGAGGATTCTGAATCTACTCATGTTGTTTAACCTCTTTGCCTCTTATTTCCCCTGAGTAAAACTAGTACCAATCAACTGTTAACCTAGCTACTGTTTCTAGGAAGTCCGCTGTGAATTAGAGCACCAAGATTTTCCTCTTTCTCCCCTTCCCAGGATGTATTAGATGCATTAAACCATAGATGTCTCATGGAAAGGAAAGCCATCTCAACCATGGATCTGTTTCTTCCTCACATGAAGCTTTAGATTGGAACTCAGTTCTGTGTGTTCAGGAGTTTGTAAACCTTTGTTTAAACAGGGTGATGCTTTGAGAAGTCTTGTATGAGGAGATATTCACAAGGAGACCTTGCAAGGAGATCTAATTATGATCTCACTGCTTTTAGGTTGTTGTTAGAAAAGATCTCTTAAAAAATATCACAACAGTGCCATACCTTTTCCCATTGCTGCAGTAGGTACTGTTAAGAACCAAAGAAACCAATAGTGAAAACCCTTTGCATACTGCCTCCTTCAGACATTTATACTGGCAGCACTTGCTCTGAACAAAGTTAAAAAAATATTGAAGTTACCATCTATATTGGAAAATAAAGAGTATACATCATCAAAAAGTAGTTATCTCTGTGATGCACAGAACAACTGGTGATGTGCAGGGCGACTATATGTAGTAATGTAGTGGGGAATTAAAATAATTATCACAATATTTTGCTTATTCTTTTTGTTTGTTTGTTTGTTTGTTTTTCTTATTCTTTTAAGTCTTATAAATTCAGCAGACCTACTTGTAGAAGGAACATGACATGCACTAACCATTCTAATGACTGTTTTTTTCAGAACTTTTCAATGAGTTAAATGAAAAAGTTACAAAATATTACAAATTTTTTTTGAAATACGTGGATCAGGCTCAAATAGCTCATATTCACTGTTTGGGAGAAAAGGGACATAAAAACAGACAGCAAGAACAAACAACTAAACTACCTTGACAATGTGGGCTTGCCAGAGACATCAAATATTTACCCCTCACAGTTACTAGGAGTCTGCAGGATTTTGTATCATGCTCATCAGCCTGAATGACCCATGGTTGCAGTTGCCATGCCCCAAGTGACACCTGGTGGCAGAAACATTGTCATCCTATCTCTTGAGCCTTGGACCAGCTGCTGCAGCAGGAGCTAATCATCATCTCTCAGCCCTGCATCAGTGACTAAGGGTACCAAGAAAAAAATGTCTTTCCTTTCCGGACAGCCATGATAATCCCACTCCTTGTAAATTCTGATCATAGTACTGATGAAGACTGGTTCATTCTCCAGCCAGGGCATGTGCATTGGCATTGACAGCAGCATTTTCCAAAATATCAAAACGAGTATTACTGATTGAACCCCTTTCATTTCATGCTTTAAAATATAAGCCCATTAGGGCAGTATTATTCTCCCGTGTAAGTCTATCAAATGAACAAATTGATTAGATTAATATGGTCTCATCTATAACATAGCAGTAGATTTTACTACCTGAAGTAAGGCATCATCACACTTATACACATTTTAGTAAGCAAACATCAATTAGTTTTTTGTACTCCAGCGCTAATCCTGCAAAGACTTGTATGCATTTAGCTGTAGTTACATGAGTGAAAAACCACGTGTTCCTGCATAACTTGAGCTTCACAAGTGCCACACATTTTTGAAGCTGTTGGCAATTCATAGATATGTTTCATTTTAAAGACAGAGATACAGATTCTCCAGTGACCAAGTGGGAAAGATGTTACAGGCCACTCTAAGTAGAAGATGAATTCCTGAGACCTGGGGGTCTGCCTGGAGAACCAGCACAGCTTAACTTGGAGGGGCTGGTGTTCCCAGACTGTCCTGTTTACTCCACTGCATGAATTATCTGAGTGGCTCCTCAGTCAGCTCTCAAACTCTTGAAGTTTATAGAAGTCTTTTAAAGCAAACCTACATCTTTCCATAGAGATATAGACTACCACAGGAAATACAATGAACTTTTGTTATTGCAGAGAATAGAGCTTTCAAAATGCGTCATTCCATTCCTCATTTATTTTATCTGCTTATCTTACAGCTATATTGAGAGTTGTTTCATCTGTCCTACAGCTGGGTAATATTGTCTTCAAGAAGGAGAGAAACACTGATCAAGCTTCTATGCCTGACAATACTGGTATGATTTGTCATTTTAAAAATTGAGTAAAAAATAATAATAAAAAAAAAAAAACCAGCAGCTGAGTAAGCACTCTATCTGTATCTTTAATTTAATTGTAATTGCCTATATGCTTCACAGGTCTTTAAAGATATATTATGCCTGCGATTCATTCAATTATCACTAACTTTTCTGGTAACCCTGAATCCATAAACTGACAAACAGTGAATTTCTTGCTTGTATCATGAATAATATTTTTACTCTTGTGTGTACAACAGAGGAGCTTTTAAGGAAGATAAATTGCTTTGTATACTTGTTGGACTGCTTGTATTCACACTTACTGACCCACTAAGAGAAAATTTAATCTAAAATATAGTATCACTCTTTTATTCTAGCTGCGCAAAAAGTGTGTCACCTGATGGGAATTAATGTGACAGATTTCACAAGATCTATTCTAACCCCAAGAATCAAAGTAGGACGAGATGTTGTTCAGAAAGCTCAGACCAAAGAGCAGGTATCTACTTGCAGTCTTCTCAGCAATCTTTAAGATATTTTTCCTTTCTTCTTTTCTTTCTTACATCTTGTCTAAAGGGAAATGTCTGCTTCTTGTCTCCCTATTCATTATTCTTACTTAAATTAGCTGTTAATTGCATTTCATCTTTTATTTACACTTTGTTCTTCTTTTTTTCAGGCTGACTTTGCCATAGAGGCTTTGGCCAAGGCAAAATTCGAACGTCTTTTCCGTTGGATTCTAACGCGTGTAAACAAAGCTCTTGATAAAACAAAAAGACAAGGTGCTTCTTTCTTGGGCATTCTTGATATTGCTGGATTTGAGATTTTTGAGGTATGTGCTGTGAGATACAAGTTGGTTCAACTCCTTATCATCACACTGTAGTTTGGAATGCAAGATGACAAAAAAAATAAATTCAGAGCCACAAAAACAATATGTTTCTTTCAAGCTGGCTAGCTGCCCATGGCCAAGACAATCCTCACAACTACTCCACCTGGAAAGGTGCAGGGCTGGCAGCATTATCCTGCTGGGTGACTGTGGGACTCTCTGTTTAGAACCAAAGTCTGGTCTTTGTGGTTTATTAAACAGGTTCAATGCTGAGATTGACCACTTGTGAACTTACTGTAAATTTTTGAGACCTTAAATTAGAAAAATACAGATTCCTTGGTTTTAATTTCAGTAATCTTTAAAAAGAAATAGAAGGTAGAAAATTTCATCTTGTCATGTAAGTTCCCTCTTGCAGGTGTCTCTCTAACACTAGGAATTCAATTATTTTGTCTTCCTCACAGATCAATTCCTTTGAGCAGCTGTGCATCAATTACACTAATGAAAAACTTCAGCAGCTTTTCAACCACACTATGTTTATATTGGAGCAAGAGGAATATCAGCGTGAGGGCATCGAATGGAATTTCATTGACTTTGGCCTTGACCTGCAACCTTGCATTGAGCTAATTGAAAGACCGGTAAGATTATATCTCTATAGATGGGACACTTTGTAGGTTTCTTTGGGGTATTATCTGTCAGTACAATATGACGGCCATTTAAGATATTTCAGATTCTTGATGTCTGGCAGGATTAGTTACAAAGTAAAAAGAAGGTGGTGTTCTTTCTTTGTCTGTAGCTATGATGATATTGATTTGGTGTTGCTCACTTTGCAGACCAATCCTCCAGGTGTCCTGGCTCTGCTGGATGAAGAGTGCTGGTTCCCCAAAGCTACTGACACATCCTTTGTGGAAAAACTCATTACAGAGCAAGGCAACCATCCCAAATTCCAGAAGCCCAAGCAACTCAAGGATAAAACAGAATTCTGTATAATGCACTATGCAGGAAAGGTACTGGAGAGATTGAGCTATTTTGAATTATAGAACTTTGATACAGTGATGCTCAAACAGTAAAAACAGTCCAGTTCCCCTGTTGATAAGGCAGAGCTTTAGTAATATAATGTATGCATTAAGAGCTTTAATTACAACACATGTGGAGTAGAATTTGCAAAACATTCATGTTTCTTCTAAGATCACATGGAAACAAAAATAACCAGTACTGGGGTTTTTGAAAATCGTAATACTTTGGATTCCTTTCTAGCAAGCAGATTTTTAAAGGCAGGGTAGGTCCCCTGCCATGGGTATGTCTGCAAAAAAAAGCCCTTTAGATCTAAGTACATGCAAGAATAAATATTCAACTCAGCTCTTAACTATAAGCGTGCTTTTCACATTTTATTGTTTTGTGTCAGTCATTTTATTATTTTGTGTTCTTGGCCACTCCAGATTTCTGTATCAAAAACAGATTTTTGACCTGGTGTTGTTTCCTGCAGGTTACCTACAATGCAACTGCCTGGCTAACAAAGAACATGGATCCACTAAATGACAACGTGACTTCTCTGCTAAACCAGTCTTCAGACAAATTTGTGGCAGACCTTTGGAAAGATGGTATGAATTGCAACTCTAAATCAGTAATGTGGTTTAAAGGGAGAAAATTCTACCAGAACTATTCTGACAGCTATCCCTTACAAGCAGGAAACGAGTTTGAAACTAAGAATAGAAGAGATTGAACTAAGAAGCAAGAATAGCCTTTTTTTAAAGAAATATTTATGGAAAACATCACTAGATAGATTTAAGCACAACTAAAATAATTTCCTTACCTGACTTAATACAGCTGACTTAATACAGGTTATTGCTGTTTATGCTGTTTATTATTAATGACTGTGAGCAGTCCTTACCTTTGACACTCCTTTCCCAAAAGTCCCGCAGCAGTTCTCTTCAGCAACGTATAATCTCAGATTCCACCAGAAAAATGTCTGTGTACATATGAAAAATTTCTTTTTTAAAAAATTTCTATGGATCTGTAAGACATATATACTACACTATACATACGTAACATCTGCAAATAAGCATGCATGCAAACTCCAGGAAGGTGGTTTGAAACCTTCAAGCTAGGCTCACTGATGTTTTTTTCTGGTTGGTAGGACACAAACCTACCAATGGGGATATTTTGCAGAACTGTCCTTTGTAGAGCAAACATAAAACAAAACATAAAATCTGTGTATTCCATTTTCCCATTCTATCACTAGTTTACAAAGCTCCTCATTTCAAGTTTGACAGAAGCGGACTATTTACCTAGAAGGATCTTCTAGTGCTTTTGTTAGGATGCTTCTGTTGCATCAAAAATAATTTGGTCCTCTTTTGCAAGTTGCACTTTAGCAATGGCAGTGACAGCTGTAATGCATGGTGAGGATAGTTTATATAAGCAATCCCGTTCACACTTCCTTTTATATTGCAGTGGACCGTATAGTTGGGCTGGACCAGATGGCCAAGATGACTGAAAGTTCACTGCCTAGTGCTTCAAAAACCAAGAAAGGCATGTTCCGTACTGTAGGCCAACTCTATAAGGAGCAGCTGACCAAACTGATGACCACCTTAAGGAATACCAATCCCAACTTTGTTCGCTGTATCATTCCAAATCATGAAAAAAGGGTAAATTTCAAATGCTCAGTTTTCAGAACCCTGGCACATTATGCATGCTGAGGTGCTCACTTTGTCAGCACATTACAGAAATTAATGATATCTTAAAACGTAGATGTTTGAAGTAACATCTTTGTATATTTCAACTGTGCTAAGAATACTTCTCATTCCCTTTTCAGGCTGGCAAACTTGATGCCCATTTAGTGCTGGAGCAGTTGCGCTGTAATGGTGTCTTGGAAGGTATTCGTATCTGCCGACAGGGATTCCCCAACAGGATCGTCTTCCAGGAGTTCCGTCAGCGGTAGGAATCCCTTGTTCAGTCCTAACTCAGTGTTTAAAAGTGCTGTAATACACGTTTGTCTATACAAAATAATCTGATGTTTTTCCACCTCCTTAACATCTGTGTCTTTTGGCAGATACGAAATTCTTGCTGCAAATGCTATTCCTAAAGGATTCATGGACGGAAAGCAGGCGTGCATACTGATGGTGAGGAAAGCATCTTTAATCCTATTGATAATCAGGTCTATACCTCTTATATAAAAGCTGCTGCAAATGAACAGAAATAAGTAATTTTAAGTACTCAGCACCGGAATTAACAAATATCTCTGTTTTCCTCCAGATCAAAGCACTGGAACTTGATCCCAACTTGTACAGAATTGGGCAGAGTAAGATCTTCTTCAGAACTGGTGTTCTGGCTCACCTGGAAGAAGAGAGAGACCTGAAGATCACAGATGTCATTATTGCCTTCCAGGCTCAGTGCCGAGGCTACCTGGCAAGAAAGTAAGAATACGTACTAACAGAAAGAATATCTTTGGCAGTGGGGTATCTACAGTAGCCTTTTGTTCTTTGTATAAAAAGCTGAAGATACCAAGATACTTCATTGTTACATATTAGTTGTATTGCATTAGAATTCAACTTGTGTCTAATACTGACCTAAAAGGACTCACTTCCTGCCCAGAAGCAGCTCACTAGTATAATTACTATGGGAGCAATTATATTGTGAGGCTTCTTAAGCCTTCTGTACAGCAAACCCTCTGAAGCAAAGACCCATTTTTTAAACACGTTTGTACTAACAGGACAAGGTACATCCTCACCCATACCTGGAGTCACACACGCTATTACAGTACAAATAGCAGCACCACTGGCATTTCTAAAACATTAAATAATTTCTTACACAGTGTGGGAATGAAACACTGGAGTCATCTAGCACGATCTCAGTTAATGTACATCACTAAACTATTAACAGCAATGCCCTTTTCCCTGCATACTCCCAAGGGTTTCAAATTGATGAGCAAACAAATTTAAACATAATAGGTTTCAATAATAATAATCAATGTCTGTTCTGAGTGCCCACGTACTCTGAATATATCCAGAATTATACAATTACTTTCTGTTTCATTCCTATCTACTGAGCACAAACAGTCAAAAAAAAGACTAAATAAAACACTGGTAGTCTAAACAGAGGTATTACCTTATCTCAAGAAAGCACAGGCACTGTTTAAGTGATAGAAGAATTATTGCAGAATCCTCAAATCAGCAGACCCTCATGTTACAGTTTCTACACTCAACGTTTGTATCTTACAGACACTGCTTTCTCAGACTGAACCAATTTGTTTTGTGTTTTTAATCACAGAGCCTTTGCCAAGAGACAGCAACAGCTGACTGCAATGAAAGTTATCCAAAGAAACTGTGCTGCTTATCTAAAGCTGAGGAACTGGCAATGGTGGAGACTGTTCACTAAAGTAAGTGACTACTCTCAGTGAATCTCTCCCTCAGCTTTCCAAAAGAAACAGACTGCACAAGACACCAACTCCAACTTGTGTCATGTCAGGCACCCTTCCTGCTCCAGTTCAACACAGCTGACTGCAAGAGCTTCATTAGCTTTGCAAAATTTTGGATTAAGAGATACACTGGATTCATATAATGCCATTAACATTAAAGTTAGTTTTAGCTTGGGATGAAAACAAACTAATTAAGCAGAGATTCATATAAGATTTTTCATGTGTTCTTTTTTAATTGCCAAAAAGGAAATATTTTCACATTGGTGGTTAATGAGAAGAGAGCCTAAAACAGAATCTCATGAACATGCAGTTATGCATCTAGTGATAGAGTAGCTTAGGAACTCCCTAATTGGGATATTAAACATCTTTTTGCTAGGCAGTCAAGCAAATTAAGTCTATTTTCCTACTAAAGAGGCTTTTTTTGTGTGTTGTTTTGTTTTGCTTTTCCAAAAATTGCCTTCAGTTTGGATTCAGAAAATTGTTGCTACCTGCATTGATAGCAAGTCACTAACACACACATGCGTGTGCATGTGTGCCTTTCTGTGCAGCAGTTGTGGTCCATGGGCATTCTCAACACATGAAACCAGGCTTGGAATCCTTCAAGAAGCAATACTGTTCAAGGTAGAGGTGCTCACAAGGCTTCAAGAATTAACACAAAGCCAGTTAATAACACTGCAGGGGTTTGCTGCTTTAAAGATGTTTACGCTGAGTTTGGTTAGACAGTATTTCTGTCTCAAGTAGTTTCACTACTTGAGGAACAACAGATAGTGCTGCCTTCAGTACCCATCAGCCTGGCACCATTAAGTGCTGCATTTAGTAACATAAGCACTGGTAGGAAACATTCTTTAAAATACCTTTTTATTTCCAGGTGAAACCACTGCTACAAGTCACCCGCCAAGAGGAAGAAATGCAGGCCAAGGATGAAGAACTGCAAAGAACTAAGGAAAGACAGCAGAAAGCAGAGGCTGAATTGAAGGAGCTAGAACAGAAACACACCCAGGTGATTTACAGCTCTGAATCTCTCTGAAATGCTAGCTACTCTCACCATTTCTAGAAGCTGTTGTAGTAAAGGTCTCTTCTTCCTTTGGAGTTACAATTGTATTCATAGCAGTCAATGGTCCAGAACAAAAGCTCAGTGCAAACTCCCAGTTCCTTCAGTGGAGGCCTAGTGCCTGCACAAAAAGTGTGTGGTGCAGCTGCCTACCTGTATACTAGGCCTATCTAGTATAAAGACACCGGGGGGGCAATTTGCAATCTAAAATTTACCTGCCTATCCATTTTATCTGTGTAGCTTTGTGAAGAGAAGAACCTCCTTCAGGAACAGCTTCAGGCAGAAACTGAACTCTATGCTGAAGCTGAAGAGATGAGAGTCCGTTTAGCTGCTAAGAAACAAGAGCTGGAAGAGATTCTGCATGAGATGGAGGCCAGAATTGAGGAAGAGGAGGAGCGCAGCCAACAGTTGCAAGCAGAAAAGAAAAAGATGCAGCAACAAATGCTGGTAAGAAGGTGTAAGCAACAACTAGAGACAATAACATGCATCTCAGAGAAAAAAAAGGACATAGGATCTGAGGTTTGCTGATCAAAGAGCTTGCTATACAGCCCTCAACAGTATGTGCCTACTCTACTGAAGTAAGAACAATCAATATTTGTTCTTTCCTCCAGAATTCTTTATACATCTTCTTTCCATACCCCAATTTTAAATTTTCTCTAAAGAATTAACAAATCTTTTCTTTCAAATCACCAAGCGTTACAGATTATCTATTTCTTAGTAAAACTGAAGTCTAGAACATACCCACATAGACTGACAAGCATTAGGCATTTCCTGTTATCTAAGTGGTATTTTATTTCCAGAATTCATTATTTCTTTTTCCCTACAAAGGACCTGGAAGAACAGCTTGAAGAAGAAGAAGCTGCAAGACAGAAACTGCAGCTTGAAAAAGTAACAGCAGATGGCAAGATAAAGAAAATGGAAGATGATATTCTCATAATGGAAGATCAGAATAACAAGCTAACAAAGGTAAGTGTTGTGGGTCCATTTTTTACTTTGTGCAAGATAAGAGAAAATCTCTTCAGCTAGAAGAACAATAGGAATGCTTTAGGAAAACTACAGAGTTTCATGGGTGTACATATGTACCAGATGATCAGTTCAGCCTGTAGTCAGCAAATTTCTGATGAATTTCCTGTGCTTATTTAAATAATTCAAAATTATGTAAAAATACCAGTTTTGAGGTCCGTTGTGGTGACAGTATCTTCAAGCAAAATCACCACAGAAGCCAAGCACAATCAGTGGAACAGATTTTCTTGGCCTCAAGAGGAGTAAATAAGTCTCTTGGTTTTCAACCAATTTAAACCAATCTTCATGATTAGAATGAGAAGTAAACATGTATTCCAGTATATGGAGAGGGGATGCTCCTCTCAACTAGGCCCTATACTTACCAGCCACTAGAGTGAGTATAAGATTCTAATAACAGCAGATTAGAGAGGATGGAAACTTTAGGTACCACTTTTTAGCCCCTCTATAATAGAGGAATAGTAATATATCACTACAATCTCAGGAAAAACAGCATTGAAAGACAGTATCTTGGACATTTTTCATTTGGTGTGGAGATGCTTCATAATCACCAATGGAAGACACTTCTGTTAACAAAATTATTTTATTCTTCTTAAGGAAAGAAAACTTCTTGAAGAAAGAATAAGCGATCTAACAACAAATCTTGCAGAAGAGGAAGAAAAAGCCAAAAATCTTACAAAGCTAAAAAACAAACATGAATCTATGATTTCAGAACTGGAAGGTAACATGAACAATGTTTTATGTCAGATTTTTGTCATAGTTCATGTCAAACAAACAAACAGAATCTGAAGCAAACTAAAAATTCTGCATGGTGTTTTCCAACTTTCGTATGCTGAAGCCATTTGTATGGCCTCACTGATGGCCAAAATAGTTTTGTCTGAATTTAAGATTAGGTTAAGAATTCCTTGTACTAACCAGTCCCATGAACAAAATCCTTACTTTTTCAGTGCGGCTGAAGAAAGAGGAGAAGAGCAGACAAGAACTGGAGAAAACAAAGAGGAAGTTGGAAGGGGAGTCAAGTGATCTACATGAGCAAATTGCAGAGCTTCAGGCACAAATTGCTGAGCTGAAGGCACAACTAGCCAAGAAAGAGGAAGAGCTGCAGGCTGCTCTAGCCAGGTATTCACTCTTGAATCTGCACACAGGTTGAAAATGCCAGGCTGTAACATGTCCCTTCCCTCCCTAGACACCCAGATGCTGCAGCTCTGAATCTCATCTCAGAACATTCTGTCAGCATGCTTTCCCAACTTCCAAATTCCTTTGCAACTAAAAAAAAATAAATGACAGTATGCTCATAAACAACCTAACATTATGTCCAGATAGCAATGAAAACTCCTCTTCCCAAAGACCTTGGCAGTGCTGCCAAGTAAAGAATGAAAAGTAACAACATAGTTTATAGGCAAAAGGCAAAAATGTAAGTCTAACTTCAATCCATTCTAGTCTGTGGATTTTCTGTATAAATTTAAGAGGGAGAACACTCAACCAAAACTGAATCAGTTGATTCAGCATCTCCAGTTATCATGTCCTGATAAAACAGAGCTGTCAGATCCCCTTTACATCAGTTCCCTCTCTTTCTCTGGTACTTTCTTGCACAGTTTTCAGGTAGGTTCATATAAATATAAAGCAGGGCTTTCAAAACTTACTGGCATGACTTACTGCTCACAATTACATTGTTAAATACCACTCTAGAACTCTAGAACACCAGAACACCAAATAAAAGTATAAATATATGGTATCACATGTTATCTTAAATACAAGTAGATATAACTTCATATAGACAAACCATGCTTCCTTCTGAAGTGATAATGGTAAAACTAAATATTTCCAGTTTGTTAAAATTACACCCTGGTGATAAACTTTTAATCTCTGTATACCAATTTCCTGAAAGTGAAATCATATTTTTAATACAGAAAATGAAATGTGTTCTTTTCAGGCTTGAGGATGAAACTAGTCAGAAGAACAATGCCCTCAAGAAGATCCGTGAATTGGAATCTCTCATCTCTGATCTCCAGGAAGACTTGGAGTCTGAGAAAGCTGCAAGAAACAAAGCAGAAAAACAGAAGAGAGACCTAGGTGAAGAGCTGGAGGCTCTTAAAACAGAGCTTGAAGATACTTTGGATACTACAGCCACCCAGCAAGAACTCAGGTAGGGAGACTTCGCACGTGGACCAAATAAAAGCTGTCACCAAGCTCAGTACAACACTGTCTGGTGTTTCATATGGCCCTGTGGTGGGTTAACCCAGATGACATAATTGTAAATGGCACATTTGGAAGAGAGCAGTCAGTGGAAAGATTAGTCTCTCACAGTGATGGTCTCCAAGATCTAGACAATCTAATTCAGATTATCTAAATTATTTTTTTCTGGAGCTAGGTATCTCATTTTCTGTCTTAGGCACCTAAATAATTCAGTCTTGTACTTAATTACATAAAAATCTAAACCTTTTATTTTTCCCCTGATGTTTCATGCTTCAGGGACCACAGTTCTTTGGACCATAATTCTTTTAACTGATCTCAATGCAACTTCCTCTGATCCTGTCTGTTATATCCTGTGATAGTCACCTCATGGCATTTCTGTAAATTCATTTTTGCATTATCTCTCAACATGAACTATAACTAGACTGACTTTCAGTTTGCTTTCATTCTGCCTTGCCATAACTTAGTACTGCAACTCCTATGGCTTTCATTGTGTTGGAGCCTTCCAACTCCTAAAGATCCAAAAACCATACACTAGAATTGAATGTGAGTTTTGGTAGCTGCAGCACCTTCTACACCTGTGCAGGACGTTCAGTCATTTTCCCAGCGACTGAAACACTCTTATCTACTGTTGCTTCATTTACATGTGTTACCTTGCAGAGCAAAGCGTGAACAGGAAGTCACAGTGCTGAAGAGAGCTCTGGAGGAGGAGACTCGAACTCATGAAGCCCAAGTCCAGGAGATGAGGCAAAAACACACTCAAGCTGTAGAAGAGCTAACAGAGCAGCTGGAACAATTTAAAAGGGTAAGCAGAAGTTCATCTTATTGAAAACTATCCACTAAATACGACTTCATTTTATAAAAATTCTTTCTTCGCTTCACGCTTTTAGGCTAAAGCAAACTTGGATAAGACCAAACAGACACTGGAGAAAGAAAATTCTGAGCTGGCTAATGAAGTCAGGAGCCTGAATCAGGCCAAACAAGATGTGGAGCACAAAAAGAAGAAGCTGGAAGTACAACTGCAAGAGTTACAGTCCAAGTACACAGATGGAGAGCGTGTTCGGACAGAACTCAATGAAAGAGTTCATAAACTACAGGTAAGGGGGAGTCTGACCTTTCACTGTGACACCTTGGACTTGAGTAGACCAGTTAAGCCAAGTTCATTTAGAGTACACCTGGAGGAATCCTGGCTCTCTTGACTTCAGCTGGAATGCTCCTTGTCATCTGTAGGGCTCCTACCTCAGCTATCATGCTGTTAAACAGTTAGAACGCTGTTTCATGGAAGTGACAGCTCTTAGTCTCACGGTCTCCCTGTACACGTCTGTAATGCCACCACTGTTCCAGAGACAGCACTGCACGTTTTTAAAAGATTCTTTCTGTTCATTTGTTGTAGGGTGGTGGGGAACACCAATAGGAATGTGGCTTCTGGAAATGGATCAAACAACTATTAATCTTATAAGATGTACTCAGAGAAATGACAGGGAAAGGAGAATGCTTACTTATTTACAATTTAGTTCCTAATAACAAATTAACTAAAGATAATTTAAGATGACTCTTTGGTAGATTTGCAGTGCCTAGCAATACTGACCAAGCATGTTCTTACAACTTTTTTCAGAGTAGCAGTAAGCTTTTCTTTTTTATTTTAAGTTAATGGATAATGAAGAAAATATAATCAAAATGCATCAGCTTCTCTCAAACTTAAGAGAAAGGAAAATACAGGAAAATCCCCATTCATCTTTGCAAGTCACTGGAAAGTGAATGAAAAACGGGAGCTGTATTTTCAGCATCTGTGTCGTTCATGTAAACAACGATATTTCTCACAACTGAATTCCTGAAAATACTGCCTGTTGTTGTGGTATATACAATATATTAGTATTGTCTTATGATTAGGAACAGGCTATGATATTTGATAGTAATATGATACTAAGGTATACTCTAGACAAAACCAGCATTACAACTTGGGGTCTTAATGTACAGGTCACAAAGATGACGTTCAGACACTGCAGATTTTGTATGTAGGATTTAGTTCTATGGGACTTAAATCCCATATACTGTCCAGAAAAATTGTGGCAAAGTTTATGGCTCTCCTATGAATTCCAGTTGAGCTAGAAACACCTTTAGTGCTTGAGGTGACCCAAGAAGCATAGAAGCAGATTCAGAATCCAATCAAACATTAAGACTTCAACGTATTCCTTTAACTTTAGTTTGCTCTAGATTGAAGTTGTGCAAAAAAACTGAGCGTTGTCACTTTGGTCTCCCATAGATTGAGGTTGAAAATGTTACTGGTTTGCTCAACGAAGCAGAAAGCAAGACAATCAAATTGACCAAAGATGTTGCAACCTTAGGATCTCAGCTACAAGACACACAGGTAAAACTATATCCAGTAAAAGCTCACCTACAGTAATTATAAATACACTATAAATGACCTAAACTAATGACCAACTTGTTGGTTGATGTGGTAACTACAGGAGCTGCTTCAGGAAGAAACACGGCAGAAGCTAAATGTGTCTACCAAGCTTCGTCAGTTGGAAGATGAAAAGAACAGCTTGCAGGAGCAATTGGATGAAGAAGTAGAAGCAAAACAAAATCTGGAGAGACATATTTCAACGCTTACGATACAGGTATCAGTGCTATATAAATCACTAGCTCCATCACTGAGTTTTGTAATTCCACAGGTTTCAGGTTTGTAGAACTATCCTGATAAAGCATATGGACCTTCAGTGAGTAGTGCTGATAGCCCAGATGGCATCAGTGAGGCTCTACAATGGAGCCAGCACTCTTCCTCTAGGTATATATGCAACACAGGTCCCAAGAGAGTCTTGCACAGTAGGCCTGAATGTGCATACTAGGCCTGTAGTCTGCCTCATTTTATAAAGGATGAGTAATGGGTAACTGTAAGTAGCCTCACATGGGTCAAATGATAGATTTCTTGATCTTGGTTGTCTCTTAGTCACCTTCTCTGCCAAGCTTTTTTGTCGCTTGCTATAAAGATTTGTTCTCTAAATTCAAATTTCAGCTCTCCGACTCTAAGAAGAAGCTACAGGAATTTTCTGCCACAGTAGAAACTATGGAAGAAGGTAAAAAGAAACTTCAGCGAGAAATCGAAAGTCTCACGCAACAGTTTGAAGAAAAGGCTGCTTCTTATGACAAACTGGAAAAAACCAAGAACAGACTCCAGCAGGAGCTGGATGACCTGGTGGTGGACTTAGATAACCAACGTCAGCTGGTCTCCAACCTTGAGAAGAAGCAGAAGAAGTTTGATCAGGTGTGAATTTAAAATTCTCCCTTGCTATGTTATCACCTAACTTTTCTGGGACTCAGAAGGAATCCACTGGCACAAAGAAAGATCAAAAATCTTTTGACCCTCATCTAAAAGATCAGGGTCAAAAAATAAAGTAGGATTGAACTAAACATACCATATAGTGGTTAATTAGCATTTATATACATTGATCAAAATGCGGGTTTCTCTCTGTCATTAACAACTGATAAGACCGTTTCAATAGAAAATACATTCTACTAATGAATTCCTTTTTATAGATGCTGGCTGAAGAGAAAAACATCTCTTCAAAATATGCAGACGAAAGGGACAGGGCAGAAGCTGAAGCAAGAGAAAAGGAAACAAAGGCTCTGTCATTGGCGCGGGCGCTTGAAGAGGCTTTGGAAGCCAAAGAAGAACTGGAGAGAACAAACAAAATGTTGAAAGCTGAAATGGAAGATCTTGTTAGCTCCAAAGATGATGTCGGCAAGAATGTAAGTTTTGGGCTCAGAACAATATCCACGGTAACTTAAAATAGCAGCTAACAAACAGATAGTTGTTTTCAGTGTGGGGAGTTCTCTGTAGCACACAAAACCTTTCAACAAGATCAGATATTTTGTGCAAAATTCAAATTTTATTCTATTTGTACCCAAACCTTCAAGAGACTTGGCAAAGTAACTGTAAGTGACTTTTATTCTTAATATGGCTTCAAGTTTGAAGATTCTTCTAAGATTGGAAAAAGGGATTCTAAATCATTTATTTATTAAGCAACTTTAAAGTTGTAAACTCTGCAATCTCATAATCACATTTGAGTTTGCCACCAGCCTAACATGTACTTGTACAGCTGCAGCAAATTTCCACTGATACATTGCCAATCGTTTATTTTATTACAGTGAGATGACAGTATCACTTTTAATACTGACTAAACTCAGTGATGATACTTGACTGATTAAAAATGAAAGTTTGAGATTCAAGGTCTCCCAGTTTATTTTAAGACAGATTTTCAAGTGTACAGAAAACGCTGGTTTACTACTTACACTGCAATTTACCTCATTCATTGTCCATAGCTGATGTTTTCAAATGGCCTATAATGCAAATAAGCTGTGTTTAAGTGAAATTATTTTTATTTCTTATAACAAATCTATGAATTTCTCATTGCTTAAAAAGGTCCACGAATTGGAGAAGTCTAAACGGACCCTTGAACAGCAAGTAGAAGAGATGAAGACACAATTAGAAGAGCTAGAGGATGAGCTACAGGCTGCTGAAGATGCCAAACTCAGGTTGGAAGTTAACATGCAAGCCATGAAAAGCCAGTTTGAAAGAGATCTACAGGCCAGAGATGAACAGAATGAGGAGAAGAGAAGACAACTCCTTAAACAGGTATCATTCTTTGTTATTGCATTTGTAAATATCTCAACAAAACAGATGAAAGTCCCCAGCCTTGTGCCTATACTAAAGCACTTTACTGTAATAATAAGGAAACATTATATTTCCTTGTGCTTGGCAAATAAAAACTACATGTTGGCTATTGCACTAAAAAAAGCACAAAATTGCATAGCAGTATTACATTTTTCCTGTTTCAGTAGCAGATGCACAATGTCCAACAGAAAACAGATGTAGCAATTCAACCCTACAATCAATATAGTATAAAACATGAATTATTTCTAGCACAGTAAGGAGAATTTTCCCTGTGTTCTCAGTGCAAGTGAAAAAAGACACCAACTAATATATCCATTTGCCTTCTCAATGTATCTATTCTTCTGTACATTTATTTGCCTTCTCAAGGTATGCTGAGTGGATACAAAAGCACTGGAAATGAACACAGACAGGACAGAACCTATTATGTAGATATGTAGAATATAGATATATACTAGTATGTATAGTAGTGTGACAGCAAGGACAAATACTGTAGCTGTCAGATTTTCACAAGTACAGAACCTATATTGCTGACTCCTTTGAACAGCCTTCAATTTTTGAACAAAATGTAAATATTTTAATGGCTAGTGATACCACAATTAACAGTGATATAGAGGACTGTATAGATTACCCAGAATTATACAGAGTGTTTAAAAGCTCTTGAGGACTTTTCTAATCTTGTCTTCTTTAATGATCAGCTCCATGAATATGAAACGGAACTGGAAGACGAGCGAAAGCAACGTGCCCTGGCAGCTGCAGCCAAAAAGAAGTTGGAGATTGATGTCAAAGATCTAGAAAGCCAAGCTGATTCTGCTAACAAAGCTCGGGAAGAAGCCATCAAGCAACTTCGCAAATTACAAGTATGTACAACGCACAAATACAGTTGTCTTTTCTGCTGCTGTCTTTTGTACTGACACAACATGAAAGTTTGGTGACATCTGTGAACATGATACTTGTTACAGGTGATAGGTTAGACAGGGACTTTTAACTAACCTACCAGAACCAAGTATCTGTACTGTAATGTTCAATATGAATGAAAAAGAAAACTTTACAAGGCAAACCATGAAAACCTTAAATGTCATCATTACAGAGAGCTTCCAACATTCTCTAACCAACACCCATCTGCTATTAACTTACTGATTTGAAGAAAAACATATTCCAATGTAGAGAAAGGGCCACGGGATAAAGCCTACTATAAGAATTCAATCCTGGTTCTAAGAGTCAGTACAAAAGATTCTTCAGAAATCATGCAATTTCTGAATATCTTCATATTTATACTGTGCATCTCCATATCTACTGTTCTGTCATATGCTGACAACTAAACAATGAAAGCAGACGTATTTGCAAAGATTAAAATCACACACATACTCAAACATTCCAGGGAAATGAGGACAACAGGCATTACAAAAGTCACAGTGTGCAAGAGGAAGCATCACTCTTCTTGGAATAGCATTTCAGACCCTTCCAACACGTGCTAGCTGATCTCTCCAAAAAACATCATTTAATCAGGCATTATGACTACGTAAATGTGTGTCTTCTAGTCTGTGTAAATTTCTTTCTACTGAAATTGTAATAAAGCCAGACAAAAATAAATCTGTTTTTCTTTTCAAAAAGGCTCAGATGAAAGACTACCAACGAGAGCTGGATGATGCACGGGCTGCCAGAGAAGAAATATTTGCTACAGCCAGAGAGAATGAGAAGAAAGCAAAGAGCCTGGAAGCAGAACTCATCCAGCTTCAAGAGGTAAAGTAAAAAACTTCTAAAGCAATATAAAGCAGAGTACACAGGATGTTCAGTAGCAAAACAGAACTGTAGTGAAACAATGTAAGTGCTACAATAGTTACAGATGGAAAGCTATAAGCAGAACTTGCTACAAGTTACGTGTGTTCCATGCACTCCAACAGTTGTCAAATATACATCTGAACATAACCAGACTAAACTGAAAAAAACACCTTGGAAAAAAGCACAGTTCATCAGATCTAAAGGAAAATTATCTGTATGATTCAACACAAATTGTTCTCAGTATCTATAAGTTCCTGAATGAATTAATTATTCCTGTATATATTAAATGGAAATCTTTTTGTCTAAAATTAATAGAAAGCAGGCTGACAGTCTGGGGAAAGTGTATTTTGTCATACTTCCCTAGGATTTATGATATAATAATTTATTCCATTAACTGGACAACCCAGCATACACTAGTTTCAGAAAATTCATGGTTGTCTAACTGAACACTTGCTCATTTCTTTATTATGCTTCCTTTTCCTTTACTCCTAGGACCTGGCTGCTGCAGAAAGAGCTCGCAAACAAGCAGATCTGGAGAAAGAAGAGATGGCAGAGGAACTTGCAAGTGCTTCTTCTGGAAGGTAGGAATAGTCTGGATGACTCACAAAGCTATAAACATGCTGCTGAACATTGCCCGGCTGCCAGGTAGGCCTGTCCCAACAGCCAACCAGGCTTGACAACACAACATGCATGTCTGACCAGTTTCATGATCTGCTTTTCTTTTCTTTGTGAATTATAGGCAGTTCCTAATAGTTTCAAACACATTCAACTCATCAGAGCCATAACAACATACTTCTTAAACTTACAGGACAAGCCTTCAGGATGAGAAACGGCGCCTAGAGGCAAGAATTGCCCAACTGGAGGAAGAGCTAGAAGAGGAGCACAGCAACATAGAGGCAATGGGTGATCGCATGAGGAAAGCAGTACAGCAGGTAGAGTTCATTTCAGCATGTGTGTCCCTGTTTGCATTTGTGAAAGCTATTTGTGGTTCTGAATAAATATTTGGAGAACTGCCACCATGAATCACCACCTGTCATTTCCCTGAAAGTACACATTTTTGACAGCATCCATTTTCACCCTTTCAGGCTGAGCAGCTGAACAACGAGCTGGCAACAGAGCGTTCAACTGCACAGAAGAATGAAAATGCCAGGCAGCAACTGGAGAGGCAGAACAAAGAGCTAAAGAGTAAACTGCAAGAGATGGAGGGAGCTGTGAAGTCCAAATTCAAGAGCACAATTGCTGCTCTGGAGGCCAAAATTGCATCTCTTGAAGAGCAGTTGGAACAGGAAGCCAGGTACATGGAATTCCAGATGGTACAGCTATCCATTTATTGTTCCAGTTAATCAGTCAAATTAAACAAAAGCATATAGGATTTATATCATTGGGCTCTCAGTGCCATTAATATTTGGTGAAGTCTCTCATCCACTTAACATTTCTTAGAGACACAGCCATTAATTGGAGTTATTCCAGATTCTGAGTAGAACCATTTTATTGCTGAAAAGTTCTACTGGTATCAAAGGCAAGGATCTGTTCCCCTGCCTTGCCGTATGCCCCTGCCAGATTCTCTGTTATATACTGTGCCATTTGTAGGACTGTTTCTTGAGGAAATCAACTCATGCTTGAGCACATCTCCATATCCCTGGAGCACCTTAGCATATAGCAAAGATGCATACTTGATTTGAACAGAAGAACACAACCTTTAAGTTTTGCTTAGAATTCATCTATGAAATTCAGTAAGGCCTTTAACACACTGTTCCTTGGTGCCACATTCCCGAGGCAGGTGAGAACTACAGAACTTCTACATCATCAAATGTTGCATTGTCATTTGCAGAGAGAAGCAGGCTGCAGCCAAGACATTGCGCCAGAAGGACAAGAAGCTCAAGGATGCATTGCTGCAGGTGGAGGACGAGAGAAAGCAAGCAGAGCAGTACAAAGATCAGGTATCAGAATATGGCATAAGGGTCTTAGCCTGGGGCACAGGGATTTTCAGGTTTTACCCCAAGAAAAGAATATTCCACGTTCCACCTTGAAGAATATTCTGTGCTGGGAGAGCTATACAGCACTCTGCTAAAGGACTTGACAATCTGATTCTTCTTTCATGCTGAGACAAGTGTTAAAGTCCTTGCCCATCAACCAGCTGCAACAGTCTGACTTCACACAGTGATACATAGGACTCTGCACAACATCCCTTTTGGTACACAAATGGAGACCATGATCAAATTTTGTCCCACACTGAAAAGTTTAACTTCACATAAAACACACCAACTTGAAAATCAGAAATGCAGAGGTAGGACTGTGCAGTAAAAGGAACAAGTAGTTTCCAAATACAGTGTCCATTAGCAAAATGAACTCCCATAAAGTAACATTATTTTTACATTTTTAGATTTTAAGCTTTCACCTTTGATTCAGGTCAGGTCATGTTTCTGTAAAACTGAATTCAGGTCATTATTTCTGTAAAATATGAAATTAAAATGAGGAATCTAAAGCTATCAGACCTGTTTTGACTTAAAGAATTATTCTAAATTTTTCACGTAGGCCGAGAAGGGCAACCTACGACTCAAGCAACTGAAAAGGCAGCTGGAGGAGGCTGAGGAAGAGTCTCAGCGTATCAACGCAAACCGCAGGAAGCTGCAGAGAGAGCTGGATGAAGCTACTGAGAGTAACGAAGCCCTGGGCCGGGAGGTTGCAGCACTGAAGAGCAAGCTAAGGTAGAGTGCCTTTGTTTGGAATAGCTGTTCCCACTCAGTGACAACCTTGAAATTTAGAACTAAATTAGAAATGTAGAAAAAAGATCTACTTGAGTAACAAACAGACACTGATTATACTGCAAAATTACTCCTTGTATTAGCTTGGCAGATGCAACAAAAGGCCAAAATCAGAAGGTGAAATGCATTTCATAAACTGAAGCAGTCTCAGGATTTCAGCTGTGAGATGAACAACTGTGATAACATGGCACAGACTTACCTCTTTTTCTAACTGAAACTCCTATTGGCTTAAATAGGAACAGAATTAGACTTGGTTGCTTTAGAAAATACCCTTATTGCTGTATATATTTATTCTTACAGTTACAAATACAGTTAGAAATGCTCGTGCTTTTCACACTCTCATACCTGCACAACTCACGCACAATGACTGTAATCAGTCTTGCACAACTCCACGGGCAGCAAAAGGCAAAGCACATTATGTGACTCTTATCCAAAAGTCTCTTTGGACTTCACCCTTCCTTATTCAGTGTCATTAGACCAAGGAAAGATCAAAATGTCCCTCCGTATTTTCTTATTAAGCTAAACTAAGTTAGTTAAAACTAACTGGGAATAAGATAAAGCTGTGATCAGCCCGCTACATACCTGAGTTTTCCTGCACTTGTTGGGTCTGAAAGCTCCAAGTCACTGAAATACAGGATGACTTAAATTATAGGAAGGTGCTGAATCTGCATCATCATGCTGTGAAATTTTGTTTTCTACCGAAAACCAAAGGTATTTCAGATGAAACTAACGCACCTGCCTAGTTGTGTTCTTGAAGCTGTTGTTCAGGTTTGCCAGTAACATGCGTGAACCTCCAGATATGAATACTTCCTTCAAAGTGAAGGATTAGGGATGTGGTGGCCTTTTCCATTAGCACCATCTTGGGTGGTGCATGCTCCTGGCTGCTTAACAAAGGAGCAGCTGCATCCAGTCCCTTTTACACAGAAAAGCGTTTTTACATAGAATAGCACAGTTGATCTTTGTCTGATCCAAATGTAATGTCATTGGCTGTAATGTACTTTGTTTAATTATTTAAAAGTAATCTACCTACCTCTGATCATGACCATGTGCTTAGTATAACTGCCCGGGACTCTTTATCTCTGTTTCAGAGGGACACAGGAACCTTCGCATGACTAAGCAGGTACCATGCCTTCAACTTTGCAGCTAGCTTGTGTTGCACAAATTTCCATTTTCTTTGGCCCAAGTAAAAATTATGTGAGGTTTCTGCAAACTGTGAAGGCTTGGATATCTTGGCATTAATAATTTTTTTTCAAAAGAGACAAATATTACAATAAGCTAGCTACCGTCAGCTGTTCATCAGTGATACATCTTTCTTACAAGTAGGTTATGTACTGTTGTAGACTTACCAATGTTGCATTCTCACCTCTTATAAACTCTACCAACAGAGTACCTAATAAAGTACTCTGACATTTTCTGCATGAAAATTGTCTTTTTTGCACCTATTTACAGCCAAAAAAAGAAAATCTGCAAATCAAATACACCATTAATTAGTAAAATTGATTAAAAGCACTAATGAATATGAATCATCACAGCATGTTAAGTGTTTCACAGTATTTCTTATGCATACTGTAATGTTGATTTTAAGGTAAGACCCTATCTAATTCACATGAGATTTGCAAAGGTCTTATTTGCATGTGATTTATTACACATTGGTGGCATCCAATCACAGAGAGAAGAGGAAATCTTGCCATTCGTTATGTAGCATTCTGTGCCTGTGTCGCTTACAAATAGCTATTACTAAGGCTTTTAGAGCTGTTTTGCAGCCATTACTTGCTTGTCTACTGTATGTTGCTTGTCTACTATTACTGAAATGTAAAGCACAGACATCAGAATTAATATGAACACTGTAACGTAGCACAGCATTATGTTATACTTCATCACATTCTCTAGAGATAGGAATAACACCTGCTGTTGCAAAAATTGAAGAGCTACTGCCTTGTAATATTTGTATATCTCTTATTTTAAATATGCTGGATTTCGCTGTGAATACACAAATATTTAAAGAAGATGTCTTGTCCTTGCATGTGCCTTTTAGTCAGGCTGATCTTCCCAATCAGGCTGTTATTCAAGCACCACTCCATTAGCACTTGTTCAAAGATAGACAAAATAGATGCTAAGCAAAACACTAATGCTTAGGGCTTGCCTCAGCTGTACACATTACTCTAAAGGCATTGATGCAAATGACCACAAGAACATTATCAAAGACATGAACCTGTTTTAGATTAACAGATTTAAACAAAAAGTATCTATAAACAGGTCCAATACTAGTTTGAAGGGTGTTCACTTTTCTGTAGCCAAGACTTACTACAAGAAGTGGGTAGACTTCCTATTACTCTCTACCAGTCCCATGTTCTTTTATAGCACTTCAGTGAACTACCACAGCATAAAAACGTCATTTGACAAATGATTCATAATTAAGTTCAGATAGCAAGAGTCCAAGAGGGGTAAAGAGCTCTTCCTCGTGAAGACTGAGACCTTCAGTGATAAGAACTAACAAATTTACTGACCTAAACTACTGAACTAAAACGTAGGGACAAATACTTGGCATCATAAAGTAGTAGACTCTGCTGTTTTACTCTGTCAGCCATGGCAGGGTAGAAATTAATTACCCTTCTGTTCAATACATGCCATTGGCACCAGAAGTAGTTCTAAGAGCAGAACTTCAATGAAGCATTATTTACAGCTAGTTGCTTGTTCACATCACAATTAGTCTACCTTAAATGGTAGAACTGATTAAACACACACACACAAAAAAAAAGGCAACAGACTACACGTCTCAAGGAGTTCCACCTTGGAAATACAGGTTTGTACCTCTGAAATAACTTAGTCCAGCCAATGCTCTTACCTACTTCCCTAGTATGCAACAGTGAATTTGGGGCTTGAATAGCTGCTTCAGAAAGGATGACAGTGGCTTAGTCTTTTGCAAGGACAAGACAAGCCTTTAAATATTTCTGCATGATTGCTGTACCCAAAAGCGCAGAGTTGGATGTATTTTAACACCAAATTAGTAATTTTGGCCAAACATTCAGTGATCATGAAAATATTTTGTCGCTTATGTCTGTGGTCTCAAGCCTTGACAAAGGTTTGCTTAATGAGGAGCAAGTGAGAGGCCATGTTACAAAACTCCACTGTTTTGTAACACACTAGCAATGGAGGCCAAGAAGAGACAAACATCTTCTGGCTCACTTGCTCACACCTCCCAGAAAATTAACCTTGAGGACCAAAGTGCTCCTAGCTTGGGCTGTGTCTATGGAATACATGGGAAGGGGAGGGAAGGGAAAGGAAGAGGGGATAGGAGGAAAAAAAGCATTTTCTCCAAGCTCTTCTGTAAAACACTCTGCTGAGTGTCAGCATGTGAGTTAAGACAGTTTGAAAGCACACTGATGGCTTCCTCTCCCCATTGTGGAAAAGGTTGGAGCTACTCCCAGCCTAGGATGCCATACATGTCACAGCACCTGTGGTGCTCTAAGCAACACAGCCTTTGCAGAGAGGGACTGTGGGCTCAAAAATGCCTCCTGTCATCCACAGCACTACAGTCCCTGGCTTTCAGTACCTGTTGAGTTTATTCAGACTGCAGGTCAGAAATTCGGTATGAGATTTCTGTATCTCCTTGATCTTCTAAAAGCATTGGCAATGCTCCCCTGATGATGCAGGGACAAGCAACCCACTTTCCAATCCCTTCTAAGCACAATCAGTTGCAGTCCCTACAGGGGAAAACAGTAAAATGAAAGGAAGAGTAGGAGATCTGTGGCAGATAAGACAATTCAGAGTGGAGCTTTAAGCACAAGAACAGGAATCCCAGCACAGTTCAAAGGAACTGGGAGTCTGAACCTGTCTATAAACTAGCCTTAGATGGTACAGAACAGAAAGCTTTATTAGGTGCCCACAGCTCTTGGCTGTTTTGCATTTAAAAACTCAGGCCCACAGGTACTGTTACAAAACTCTACACTTATTTGTGAGAACTGCAAATGACCTAACATCTAATTTTATTTTTTATTTACTTACTACAGGAGGGGAAATGAGCCAACATCTTTTGCCCCACCCCGCCGATCTGGAGGCAGAAGAGTAATTGAGAATGCAACAGATGGAGGTGAAGAAGAAATTGATGGAAGAGATGGAGATTTCAATGGAAAAGCCAGTGAATAAACACGCTTAAAAATTGCACTGCAGTAAGGGGAAGGAGGATGATATTTAGCACTGTTTAAGTCTACTCTTAGTGTCAAGGTCACACACACCCACTCCTCTGATGATGATAAAAAGCACAACTGCCTTGTCTCTAATGTATAGATTGATGTTGAAAGTACTCCAAAACTTTTACCATGAAGTGTGTTTGAAAAGTTTTGTTTTAAATTCAGAGTATTTCACCAAGAATCGTCCAGAAAGAAAGTTCCAATAGCTCAGACAATTTAAGTCCCAGTGAACTAAAGTTTACAAAGGATTTGTAAGACTGTTGCAGGGGAAAAAAAGGCATTGGTCAGTTAATCTTTCCTTAAACTTTCATTTTGTCTTAAGTATTCAATATAACTTTTTTTTTCCTGGTTACTACACCCCTGATGCACCATTCACAAGGTGAAAGTGCCTTTTTAATCACTTACTGAAAAATAAAATATCATTTGTTCAAATTAAGTCAAATGTTACAGTTTTATATGCACCATGGATGTGCTTACACACTAATAAAAGTCTATAAAAAAACACTCCAATATTCTTGTGTGCAGGTGTCACTTGGGTGCAACACAACATGCTGGAAGGGAATGGGATACAATGGAACATGTTTACTACTCATACTTTTTAGGAAAGGTCAACTATTATCAGTTTTTCATTCTGGTTATTTTCTAAGTAACTGCTTTTGAAGGAATAAAATAATATGTACACATCTAGCTGAACGAAAAATGACATGAAGCACTTGGGACAGGTTTGGCTACCACATGGAGACATGGTGCTAAGAAACCCTAGGATGGATCTAAGGACATACAGGATCTTCAAGAGACTTGCACTGTTCTGGCACAGGAGCTAGAAAGCAAACAAGGCCCTAAATACCTACATTTAGGTAACTGCATCCACACTCCAAGTCTGTATGCAGAGGGACAGTCATAACCTCTAAAGCAGGCTGGAAACAATTAGACACAGCAGCCCTCATTGAATGCAGTGATCCAAGCCAAGCTACTCTGTATAAAGGGATCAGCACACAGTTACTTTTATTTTTGGAGTACTCCAACAGGACTGCAGCCCACTTTTGGAAACTACCAGAACCTACCACAGCTCTATGCAGCTCTAATACTTCCAGATAGCAGCTGGCTTTGTGGTCATAGTGGGACAGCAGAGAACCATGTACAGCAAAGCCAGGTATAGTATTGCTCTGAACTGAGAACAGAGAGCTTCCTCCATGTCTTAGGTTGTAATGCAGGTGAAGCTTAAACAGTATGACTACAGGGAGAAGATCATGGAAAAGTATCCATCTTAACTGCTAATGTGATCACCTACCAAAACTGAATTTTGTACCAGAAGGCACAGAGACTATGAACTCAAGAACTTCAGACCAGGCACCATTTAGCCAGCAGAAGTAGATCCCATAGACTTCTCTTAGCTCATAAAAGAGTAAAGGAAGAGTTCAAATAAGAATCTATTTAGAGTGACTAAGATGATAAACTGGTGATGGGCAGTTAGTAGGTGTCAGCTGAAAGCTTTTCATTGCATCGTCAGGCAAGCAGCTCAGCTCTGTAACTGTGTCCAATAGCCAGCTATTATGCTGGTGAGCCTACACATATGCAAACACGGAGACCAAGGAAGTCAGACTTCAAACAGAACGGTCTTAAGCACCAATACTCAGATCAGAGCTGGGCGATTGAACATTGTGACCTTCTAAAAGGATTTCTTCTGAAAAATGCATATGTGTAACAGTAAGTGTTGGCCCAATGGTTAGAGTACTGCCATAGCACTTCAGAAACTTGGGTTCTAGTCCCTATTCCACAAACTTTATTTCAAAATAAGAAGCCTAAGAGTGTTTATTTAGTAACACTACAAGAAGAAGCCACCTGCAACAGTGGCCAAATAACAGTGGTTTTGGCTGGATACACTATGCTTTGGATTTGTAATGAATAGTATTGACGAAATACTGTTGTTTTAGCTTTTAATGAATAGTGCTTACAGCCAGTCAAGGCCTCATGTTTTTCCTGTTGCCCTCTCAGCAAGATGGCTGAGGGTGGACAAAAGGCTGGGGAGGAACACTAAGCTGACCAAAGGGATATTCTATACCGTATTTCACGTCACACCCAGCAATAAAAGCTAGGGGCAAAGAGGAGCAATGTGGCATGAGGAGCAGGGGCATGTGTTCAGAGTTATAATGTGTCTTCCCAAGTAATTGTTAAGCATGATTAATCTTTGCTTTCTTAGAAGTGGCTGAGCATATGCCTGCCAAGGAGAAACACTGAATGAATTTCTTATTTTACTTTGCTTACACACACAGCTTTTCCTTTAGCCATTAAACTATCTTTATTTCAACCCATGAGTTCTTTGCATTTTTACGTTTCTAGTTCTTTCCCTGACCCCGCTGAGCAGGGCAAACAAGCATGTGACTGTGTGGTGCTTACCTGGTTGCCAGGGTTAATCCCCAATACCACACTAGTTTCACTCCCAGCAGATACAATATTACAGAGGTGACTGTTCTGCACTAAAGTATTCTGACAATTCTCAACAGCATACCCATACCCCCCAATGATCTGACGACAGTCATAGTTGCATAAAAATATGCATCTGTATAACATACCATCTTAAAATACCTGCAGTCACTTTAACTTCAAATCCGTGTCTCTAGCACATCCCTGACTTTATCTCTACCTTATTTCAGCGCTGACTTTCAACTTGAATGCAAGCCAACCTGCTCACCAAGCAGGCAAATTCTGGCAAGATCATACAGAAAATGCAACTTGTCTTGAGTGATCCCTCCAGGCTACATAGTTCAGTGATCCAGAGTCCATGTGACAGCAAAACTAACAGAGTAGCCCACATGCTTCAGCTCTTCATGGGTAAGAAAAAGTGTGAACTCCCTGTGTGAGAGGACAAAAATCACATTAAAATGGATTAAAACCAGAGTTCAAAGTTTTTAGAGAGCAATGCCAACTGTAGCCATTGCATAAATCCCAAAGGCATCGTTAATTATGGCAACAATTACATTCCTTAGGGTAGGAAAGCATGAGAACAAGAAAAATGTAGGAAAAAATCTTTGCATACGATTCAGCAAACAATGTCTCTTCAGGCTCCATTGGTAAGCTGAGAAGATGGTAGCAAGCATTCCTGCAAGAGCTACAATGACAATTCACAGAGACAAAATCAAAACGAATACCTAACATTCGAAATAAGCTTTATTCTGCTTCCAAGTTGAGCCAACTTTGTAGATGGCTTCAATAATTTGAATGATCTGTAGTTATTTCCTAATCCAGAGAAACAGATGTATCAGTTGTTGCTTTCACATCATTGAAAGAAAAAACACAATTTATGCATTTTGTCATGTAAGCTCCCTCCAATAATACAGAAATATTTAGCCATAATTATTTTGCAAGTACAAGCTTCTGTAATGTATATTAATACTGTGAATATATATTAATACTGTGAATGAACCTGTTACATTTTAAAAAGATGCAGTGTTATTCTGTAGGGGAAAAACTCCAATTTCAAGAATAATTCAGTATTCTGACATACTTGGACATTTCAAGTTAAAAACATTGCTAAATTAGTAACAGCTGAAGGCATATTCTCAAAAACAAAAAAACTCATAAAAACCCAAGGCACATTAATAAAGACAGGTTTGCAAAGTAGTAAACCCCAGCTAGTAAGATGTTAGAACCAGGAACTTAATCAGGTCTCTTGCTTCCTACAACAGCTAGGCTTTATGAGCCCCATATGGTAAAACAATATCTATAGGCTAGAAGTCCCCTACCTTGCAGATAGTTCTGTGATCTCCCGAGTATTCTAAGCATTAGGCATTCCTCACCTTTAACCAACAACTGTTCTTAGTGGCAAAGAACTGCTTATAAAACCTTACCATTCTAGAGACAGGGTTTCGTGTAGCATGATTCTGACCAAACATCTCACAAAGAACTGAGCAGCTTCCCCATAGAAATACACCTCTCATTACCTAAAACCACTCCCCTAACTCAGGTGACTGCAGCACACAACACCCATGATGAAAACTTGACACAATCAGAATTCAGTATCAAAAGCCGAAGCCTGAGGAGCTGCATAGGAAATACTGCCTGTTGGAGGCAAAAGGACAATAGCTTTGACTGACTGTGCCAAAGAAACAATTCTCAAGGAGTTGTTTTTGGTTTTTTATTCCCACAGCTGATATAAGAAGCAATTTGAAGTCATGTGCTGCTAGGCAGCATTGCTTCATCACACTGCCCACCAAACTCAGAGAAGCCAGATGGGTAAGGCCATGAGAGGCCCTTGTCAATTGCAGCTTCTTACTCAGTCCTCACCTACCCTTATGCTGCTAACTGATTGCTCATTGATCTCTCTTTAAAACTAAAGTTTTATACATTTTTTTCCCTTTTCCAAAACCACGCAGTCTTTTCATAGCAGCATCTTGACAACACTTTGTGAAGGATGGCTTATTGGTCCTGGAATATTTGAAGGTCGCGTCCCAAAATCCAGACGTTTCACTAACCTACAAATACAAAACACAAGTTAGTACATTTCTTGCTCAGTTTTACTGATTTTATCAGAACAACTGGTTGCTACAAGAGTACACCACTCAGCCTGAGAAGCCAGCAGATTAAAAACCACTTTGCACACTAAGTGAGCCCTTTACTTAACCAGGCTGAATTTCCACCGTAAAACAGGGTTCTATTTCCCTCTGAATAGTGAAAAGTTATCTTTTACAGGTGCTGGAATTTCAGTTCTAGCATTACAGCAGTAGAGGTATAGTCAGCATGTATGTAATAACGCAAATGTATGGCCCTTGAGGCTTTCTTGTAGGAGCTTTAATGAGGTTTCTCTAGCAATAGCAGGTACAATACAGAATATTCCTTTCATCTGCAAACTTTGGGCATTGGGTAGCAGAACCACCCACTACTCCCAGAGCAAGGGTCCAGTTGAATAGTTCCAACTAGAACCGTATTATAAACACTTAGTTTACAGATAATCTAAAGAATACGCAGTACAAGACTGGCAGGGCTTAAGCAGGCACTGAACTTGTTACGTCCTTGCTGATTTTTCTTCATGCATTTAAAACAAAAAGACAACCAGTTCAAGTGCTTGGAAAAATTTGCAAGTTGCCTCAGATAACTACTTTTGTCAGCTGCTCCCTGGAAACACATTTTAGCAAGCATAAAGCATTCTGATTGAGGTGATTCATTATTTGCTTTTCCCCTCCCCAGTTCTTCCATGAATGAGAATCTCAACTTTGACAAGGGAAGTCCCCACATGCCACAACATTCCTGAGGAATCACCACACAAGAACATGAAACATAAACAAAACTGAGACAATAAGCAGGAGCTCCCTCTGTTGTACTTTCCTACACTTAAAACTGGATTTATAATAGGTGTATTAAGTTTGCTTGGAATTTGTTTTTCAAAACTTGCTCACAGTTTTCAGATTTTAACAGCTGTTGATTACAAATTTTAAACTGATCCAAAACATTCAAATCAATCTTAAATAAATAAATTTCCTACCTTTTGGAAACAAAACTGATTCCACAAAACCAAAGATTCAGTAAGAAATACAACAGTACCTGTCAGAGTTCTCACTACGACACAACAGTGGAGAACAGCACTAACCCTGTATCACACAGAGGCTGGTGAGGACTCAGGCGCGTTTCAAGGACATCTCTGTTCATGTACATGGACACTGTGGTTCTGTTTGGAGACTGGTCATACACAAAGTTTCGGCAAGAGGCAAGTTTGGACTCCAAAGCCTGATGCAAACACAGGTAATGTGTCAGATATCTTTCAGCAGATCGACTGTGTTGGTTTTGTTTTTAAAAGTTTGCTTTAAAAATGAGTTGGGGTAAAAAAAAAAATTTTTTTTTAACTAGACAAAGCCATGAGTTCTGAATTCTTGAGGAGGTAAAGCCAGTCATCTCAAATATCCCAGGAAAACTGTATCTTTTTGTAGGGGAGGTCAAGGATTATAAAGGATTATAAAGTAACTCGTGCTGGGTTATTTTTCAGCTATATCATTTCTGCAGGTCAGACCATCAAAAGGCATATGAATGCTTGTGCCAACACAGCACTAGGGCACAAGGGAAAAGACAAATGGAAGTCATGGGATAACTTTCCCAGCATCAGTACTACCTGACATGTCAAACTACAACTCAACATGGCATTAGGCCCTGCTCAAAACACTACTGGAGCCCTAATGAAAACTTTACCGGAAGCCCTCTGGACAGCAGGCACCAGCCTGCTTTCTTCTCTGCCCTTCATGGGAGTAGATGATCTCTTAATTTACTCACGTCAGATTGTTCTTTCTGCACATACTCTTCCAGAAGTTTGGAGAGGAAGAAAGGTCAGGACTCCACATGGGCGCAAGATCTCAGAAAAGCAGGGATGGGCCCTATTTTTGTATGGGGTTACTCAGAAATATACAGAGTCCAGACAACTTCAAGGCCTTTCTCAGCTGTCAGGTTAGCTAAGCTAGTCTTTCCAGTCTCTTCTGAGCAGTGCAGATACTTGCTGCTGGCTGCAGTTTCCAACAACTCTGTTCTTCCAAGAATATTTGCTAACAACTAATCACTCACCCCTACTTTCCTCAGCAAGTCTCCCACGATGTTAAGTGCAGATATTCTGGCAGCAGGTGTGAGAGGGGTTGCACTGTAACTGTCCTCAAAACCTGCAGGGCAGGATAAAGAACAATACATTACCTGATATTAAAAAAAAAAAAAGTTCTGGCATAGTCATACATAGGAAATGAAACATCAGTATCTTCCTTTCACCTTTTCATATCTGACCTCCAGATACTTCATGTGCATTAGAAATACGAAGCACTGCCTCCCTGAGACAGCTCCAGTTACACAGGCCTAAGCTGAAGTCTCCACATATGTCATGGCTTAGATTTCTAGAGACCTGTTCTACATCTTTATTGCTGCTGTAGGACCGGAGGATGCGTTCTCAGAGAGAACCATAATCTCATTTCACTGAAAACTTCTGAATCCTCTTTTACACAAATGCTATTTCTCTTGCACAAAAGACAGTTTCAGGTTAAGAGTACCAACAGCTACAATCAAACTTGATTAACACTCAGAGCTGTAATATCAGGACACCAGCACATGACCCTGCAACTCCTTGCATTTACGCACACAAACACAATTACATCAATTTATCACTTTTTAAGTAAGCAGAATGAAAGCTAATGTTGGAGGATTAGGATATTAATATAATCAGCACTCATAAAAGATAAGTAACTGATTCTATTGGCACAAAAGCAGAGATGATCATCTAGTACAGCCATCTAGGATGACTTTCCAGTGTCCTACTGTTCCAGAGGAGGAAGAAAACCCGTCCCAAAGAAAACCTACGCTCATGGAGAAGCCAGTTCAAGAAACAGGAGCGTGGCATTAAAGATCATGATGAAGTTTTTAAAATCCTTTCCCTAAATTAGCCCTGAATACAAATAAACCCCCAGAACTGGGGTCAGTGAATGCTGAAATCACAGTAACTAGATTTAGGTGGATTTCACTGAGACACTCAACTGTAATTCTGTTCTCTCACTTCCTCCTGCAGCCAGAAGCTATAGTGAAAACAAGGGTATCACATGACATGTCTGTACCGGTTTCATCACGCACCTCTCCTAAATGTCGCAGGGGTGGCCATGTTGATGCCAGGTGCCCGGTGCACGGAGGGAGTTGAAGGCACAGATAAGGATGCTTGAACTGCAGTGTCTGTTCGTTCTGTTTCCAGTGCAGTTCGCATTGGTGTTTTGGGTTTCTCCTGTTTCTGCTGCACTGCAAGCTCTTGTCGTAGATCTATGACGCAAGCAACACAAACAAAATCTTGGGAATTAGTATTCACCAAGATAAAAAGCAGATAAGAGCTGTACTTCACACCTTCACCAGGGGAACAAAATCCTTTATCCTTGTAATGATTACTACAGGCACATACTCAAACTCTGGATGAACGCTAAGGCTTATCTAGCATTACAGCTCAAGTTGTTTTTGTTGTGTTAGTTCAAGTTGCTATTTGGCTTTAAGTTCTATACCATTTCACAATGAAATTCCCTTAGGCAGGGAATTAACATGCATCCAAACGTTACAGACCAGTACATGAAGGCACATCAAGACTGAGGCTCTGCAACTTGGAATATCCTGGCTATATCCCAGCTCCCTACTGGGATGAGATCCAGGTATTCCTACCTAGTGCACTGTCTTCCCTCCCACTTGGGTTTCCACATCAAGAAATCCCGAGCCGAGGTAGAGTGGAAACCACACCATTATCTAACCCAGGGACAGAGCACTCCTGTCTGACAGCCTGGCTGTAGCTTATAGAAACCACCCAAGGGCACAGAATCTGAGCAGAGCTGGAAGTGTTTTTTCTAGCTCCACAGCTACATGGTCTCTCTTATCTTCCTACCCAGTCACACTGACAAACCAAGAAGCTAGTTCCTGAGACTATTCAAAGGTAACTGGAAGCCAGCCACAGCCCTCCTGTTTTCCAGTCCCATTAGTGTTTCATTAACTCCACTTTTCACAGGCCAGGGAATAACAGACACTACTGGTTACTAAAAGCTGACCTTCACAGGTTACAGGAAGTTGAACAGCACACCTCATCACAGACCCATCACCACAGATTAGGAGAAGGTTGAGAAAGTTAAAACAGACTTGTGCTCCTACAAGCTACTCAGGAACAAGATCAACAGTTCAACAAGGGGGGTAGACAGTCTTGAAGCTTCATCACTTCATATTGCAGATTTAGAAGATACCATTTTCTTTATTTTCTTTAGTAGAAGCCAAACTCTAAGGCACATGAAGAGACTGAACAGGTAGAAGTCAGGAGGGGAGAAACGCAGAGGTACAAGTGAACTGCTGTCTAACCTCTAGCTTCATCTTTCAGGCGTTGCACAGACTCCAGAAGGTTTTCTTTCTCATCCAGCTCGCTCTCCAGAAAAGCGTTTCTTTCGATAGCCTGGTTTAAACGCTGTTCAAAGTCTTCCAGAGACATTATAGTTGCTCTGAAAGAGAGTACACATGTCAGACCCTTCAAGCACATATAGTAACTCCCTCTCCCAGGAGGAAAGAAAGAATCTTTTGGGTTAGGATTATTTTTGTTTGTTTTAATTTTAGCTTGTAAGATATGAAATAGCATAGCTATGGGATTGGACAGTGAAAAAAATAATCCTATTTCCCATCTGCAACAAACATCTTCATCACAACTATCACCGAATGGTTAGTTCAGAATGGCAATGCTAACAAGCTCAACATAAATTACTCAGGGCCACCATAATCACAGGACAGAACTGAGGTGGAAGAAAACACAGAAGACTGCTCACCTTTTTGCTCTTTCCAAGTCGTCATTCGCTTGCTCAAGTTCTCGAATGTATTTCTGAAGTTGATCTTTAATAGCTTTTGTTTGTGCCAGGTCATCTTCCAGTGCAGAGATTTGCCTGTACCCTTCTGAATGCTGTATTTCAATCTTTTCCTGTACAAGGACAAATCAAACAGTGCATCAGAGACTTAGCATTGTCTTAAAGCCTTTAAAGACAGACATAAATCCTGTGAAATTTTCTGAGAAACATCAGCTTACATACAGTAAAATGCCAACAAAGCCAATTGCTTACATACTTCTGGGCTGCCAGCAGACAAGAGCTCTTCCTGTAACTCCTTATCAAGTTACTGTGCTGGAGAGCAAGCAGCTCCACCGCCCAGAGCTGTTCCCTGCTCTACCAGACAGTTCTCACACGTGCTCCTGACCTGCCCCCATTCACAAAGATGAAAGAAAGAAACATATACTCCTACACACAGACAGCTTTTACCCTTTTTCTGAGAAAAAGGGCTTCAACAGCAGCTGGTTTGTTCACATGTGCAGTGCCCCGCTCAAAGACAAGACAAAGCAGTGTTCCTGGGTTCTGCCCAATGCAGGTGGGTGGCTCAACAGGCAACGGCACAGAGCTCCTGAGCTCCCCTACCACAAGGCAGCAGCTGGAAAAGCAAGTCTTAGCCTCACTGTTTTAAGGTGCAGGTGACAACCACAAAGCAGAGGCCCAAGAGACAGCATCCACTTTAACAACAGCACCCAGTAATGCCACAGAGAGACAGTGCACTTGCTTGCCAGGCAAATGCACTGGCTAGAGTGAGACTGTCTGCAGAAAGACTATAAGCCTGCCACCCCCTCTACGATCTGCTTTGGTAGAATGGGAAGAATATGTATGACATCCTGGAGCCAAGTGGATCTGTGTGCAACTCTGAACAAGACAGCAATTTCTGAGCCCCCAAGAGCTTTAGCAATGCACAAAGGAAGATGCAAAAGGAGCTGAAAGAAGCCACTTATTTTTAAGCCTAAGCTAGAGTCAAGCAGTACTTATGACCCTAAATGGCAATGAAAAAAGTGTTAGTACATTTATATACTAACATAAATGGAACCAGCAGGATTCTCCACCACCTCTGTGGTTTTATTAGCCCAAAACACGTTCAGAGCTCTTGTTTATAAACATTACAGGTACAGTTATGCAACACACTTCAGACATGACCCTAAAACAAACTCTGTCCTTTACAGCAGGTACACAAGGATACATTTAAAAAGAGGCACCAGTGGGGAGGAAGGCTCAGCTTTGCCAGCATACATCTCTCTCCTGCTATCGCCTCCATATGCAGTAAACATCATGTGACAGCAAAAGCTTCACAGCCACCATCTACTGCAACACTTCACACTCCACCACCTTGCTATCAGATCACTTTGACATGCCAGAGAGTTTTTTTCTGTGAAGCTACAATATTACTGTATAAGTAGCATTCCTGAAGTGCTTCTGTCTAAAATTTAACACACTTGAAGTCACTGAAAACAAATTCACATGAGGCAATTTGAAAACCATGGCAAGTAGCCTAACGCAGCTGACAACGTAAATAGAGCTGTTTTAGCGCATGTAATGCACAGACAAGGAGGAAGGGAAGAGATACCCATGCTGAATTAATAAATTCCTGTTTGATTACAGTGTAATGACACATTGCCATAATTCCTGATCTCTGAAGCATACATGCATGCTGACTTTAAGAGCCTTCAAGCTCTAAGAGGCAGAGTACTTTCAGTTAGCTTTTCAAGCCTCTCCAAACAAGTCCTCCAAAGCATTATTTCAATTTATGTTTAGGTAACATGAACGCTGGCTTCTGAGGGGATAGCAAGCATGCTCATTACACTGGCAAACTCAAAGCGACAGGCTGTGTGGGCCTCACAAAGTTCACTCCTGTTAGGCAGGATGCAGATAGCAAGCCTTGATGGGCTTGGTTAACACTACTATTCAATAGCTTCCCAAGTTTAATGCTTTGCTCTTCAATTGATGCAGATAAAAGACCAGGATTGCAAGGTTTGAGGCTTTGTTTCCAGCCAATTGTAATAAAATATCAGCTGATCTGACCATCAATGGAGCCTCTGTTCCTTCAGTGCAAGCTGTTACTGCAGTCTTCAAGGCTGCATGAATAGCCAATTGTTAAAAGGGTTTGTTTGAAACAGAATGTTTATCTACTATCTAACAGAGTAAGTTATCTACTATGAAGATTAGTTTTCCAAGATACATATACTCTCCACTTTGAAGTTCTATGTCAGTTTCTGCTATTTTCATTCTCAACTGCTTCAGCTCGTTTTTTGTTCCCTTCTCTCAGTTCTTGCAGCAAAAGAAAAGTCCATGATCTTCTTAGTCAAATGCACTGCCTTTTTTTTTTTTTTGAACTGCTATGGCTTCTCCCCAGACTCATCAGCTCCCATGAGTTTATGTAGCTACACGGAACAGAGTAGACCAACACTCCATACTACAAGCAGCATCTAATACTGCTAAGGTACTAATAAACAACAAAGATCACTGTAAAAGAGCAAATGCAATGAACCACAGCATGGAATTTCTGCTGCCCAAAAGAGTGATTTTTTCCTCCCTAAGTTGAGGCTGGGAGACCAGACATTTATCTGGAGCTAAAGAATATTTACTTAAGACAGTAATTTACACAACAGCTGAGACACAAAGCTCTATACACCCAGATTACTTACTTACACAAATATCTTCACTCCCATTAGCTCATTATTGCATACAATTGAGAAGTATAATTAAATAAATCTTTGCTTCCACAGATACTGACCTAGACCTAAAAAGAGTGGAATGTTTCCTAGGTGACTATACCATCTTTAAAGTAAAATGCTAACAAGATTAAGCTTTAGAAATGCACACCAATTTCAACAACAATTTTTCTTCAAGTTTAGTTTAGTAGTATTTCCTAAACCTGTCAGTGAGGACAGGGAACTAGCAGCATCTTTGAAGAGATGTGTCTGCCTCCTTTCAGTCTCCTACTTCAGGTAACTGTATCTCTTACCTTTCTCTGTCAGGAGGTTCCATCTCAGTAAGTTTGTATCCCTTATGTTTGATATTTATGGAAATTAATGTTTGCCAGCTATTTCACCCACACACCCCCCAGACTAACCAAGTGTAAGGAGGATAAGCTGTGTTCCTGTCCTCCCCTGATTATAGGAAGAATCAGCAACAAAAATCAAGAGTGCAACTTTCATTCCTCTCAGTTCTGCGTTACTTATTAGCTGCTACTTCCAAGTTTATCTGGAACACTGGATAATAACTACACACAACTACATCAAAAGGCTTTAAAACAACTAAGTTTTATGTAACAGAACACCAAAGATGAAATGTTTGTGTTTTCATTCTTCTGCAGTATCATGTTTGCACAACGCAGACAGCATTACTCTTCACTCCATTGTAAACACTTCTCCTGTCTCAAATCTATCCCTGAAACATAAACACAACCTGCAAACAGGGACTCAGGAACATCATGGAGGTATCCAGTAAGGTATCCAGTACTCTCAAAGCAGACAACAGATTGATGTTTCTTCATTTTCCAAGATTTTTTTTTTTTTTTTTTTTTTTTTTTACTATTTCCCATTCAATCACTTTATAACGCCAAACACCTCTGCCCACAAGGCAAGTGGAATCAGCATACACCTGTCTTGTTCATCTTCATGCCTCAGACGCATGTCTACTGGAAGCATCAACCACTCTTACCTTAACTGACTCCAGCTCCATTCGCAGGCGATTGTTTTCTGACAGAAGGTCTCTGTTTCTGGACTCTGTTTGCTGCAGCTGAGTCTCCAGTTCAGCTTCATACTCTCGACTCCCTTCCTGGAATTCACGCAGCTCCTCCTGTGTGTTCTCAGCACTAAAAGGCAATTCCAGCAGCAGAACTCATAATGAAACAGAACAAACTCTTGTACACTTGAGGATGAAAAGATACTGCCATCTAACACAGAAAGCTCTATGTCCCTCTCCAACACACACTCAACAGGAAAACCCAGCCATTTGCAAACACGCCTCCCCAAACTTGGAAAACCACCCCATAGCAAACCAGTAAATGGACAAACAGGAAAAGAAATCCTATCTGTCTTTACACTAGCAGCAAACAGGACACATGTAGTCTCTTTAAGATGTCCAATGTCCACTCCATCTTCATATTTAACCTATTATTCAGTCCCAATTTCCAAATAAGAAATTGAACAGTGCCATTTTTGATCATCAATAAAAGGGGAGAAAACATAAGAGACAGAAAAGAAAGCCTGTTCTTACATTCAAGAAAATTCTATTGAAATAATTCTACAAAAAGCCAAATCAGCAGTACTGAAAGGTCTAGACGTCTGGTCTGAGAAAGGATCCACCAATACCAGCATCAAAAAGGCTGAATTATTCCACCCTTTACTGTGTTTACAGCAACACAGTGAGCTAAAGGAATGAGCAAAGCATGCCCGTTCTCAGACATGGATCTTCTCCCATCCACATGCTGCCAAACTAGTTTTGATCCACATATAAAAGTTAAACAGCAGAATCTTTCTGCAGTGGCCTGGATCATCCCAACAAGGTCTTGCAGTGACTTAAATTCACCTGTGCTTCCCACAGGCTGCAGTCAGAAACCGTGCAGCACACACATTCCCATTCAAACCAGAGCAGGGGACACAAGCAGTGGTCCCTCAGCAGCACAAATTCACTGCTCAAATAAGCACAAAACACTCTGGGCTGGTGTAGCTCATGCAGAAGCACGTGTCACTGCTTTGCTCCTGCTGCCACTTGAGACAACTGAGCTACCTTGAGTTCACCTCCCTGTGTGGAGCTATTTCTATCTTTGCATGCAGTGCTTTTGCATCATATCAAACAACTGAGGAACAAAGCCATTGCCTTACCACTCCTTGTATTTCATAGCCAGCTCTTTCCAGTATCTGGTTTCCTCTTCTGCTGAGCTGAAGTGATGGCCTTCTGAGTCTTCCATGGTGAATGAGCCCTCAAAGTTAAGACTCCTGTTTCATTTTGTGCCCTGGAAAATTAAAGGATCAAGCATAAGAGCTAATGCAGTGAGCTAACTTGGTACGCTGCTCCTCACAGGAACTCAGCGCGTGCCTGAAGATGAGCCTTGACAGTGGTCTGTTGGATGTAACAAAAAAAAAAAAAAAAGCGAAAATCTCTACTGAATAATGAAGTTCTTCTCCCCAGTTCTCCCAAGGTTGCTGCATGCCACAATCCCAGCAGCAAGCATCTTCCCCCACCCTCTGACTACACAGAACAGAACCTCAAACTTGAGCTACAGCTGTGCAGATGCATACACAACACAGAAGAAAGACATCTTAGACACCTTCAACTCCAAAGACAGTGCAATTAAGTTGGAGTTAACAGCCCTAAAGACACCCCGAAATTAAAGAGACTTCAAAGAGACACAGAGAAAGTACTCAAGGTTGAGGTTTCCTGTGTTAACACTTCCAGGAGTGCCTAAGCTTCTTATGGACATAACCACTGGATACAAAAAAACTTCTCCCTAAATTGAGATAGACAAAACTACCCCATTTTAAACCTGAAATATCAGAACCCAGATACAGCTGAGGGTCACAATGTATCTGCATGCCTCAGAGAGCCATGGGAGAAGGGAACTCCAGAAAATCCCAGGGAAGAGGCAGTAAGAGCTCCACAAAGGCTCTAATGGGAAAGCACATGGTTGGACTAAGCGTGCAGACAAATTGCAGCAAACCCAGCCAGCAATCCAGACTGTCCAGCAGTCCCTATGCCACAGTACCAAACAGGAATGGCACATGAGAAAGCCACATGGAAATCAAGAACCTTAAGTTGGTGACTCCAGCTTGAAGACTTAAGCAGATGCTACAATTAAATAAATGCCCTCTGAGCTGCATGATGCACACTAATAGGCAGGTTGCTAGCAAATATCACTTTATAGGAGTTAGTATTGACACTGGAGAAACGTCAGTCCCAAAGCCCCAGATAACCGGCCACACGCTGCCCTGGGCAAGGCAAGGATTCCACACAGCCATTATCAAGTTAATAAAACCCCTCAATAGAGCAAGGGCAGTAAATAAAGGTGGAGTCAAACAGCCCACGGCAACAGTGTTGTCAAAACTTCTTAAATTCTTGGGGCTGAGGAAACACAGCCCTTCTATCAAGCCTCAGCTCTACATGTATTAAGAACACTTTTTTGAGGTAATTCTGATAGCATCAAGGGGGAATGGGGGAAAATAGCCAAATACTTCAGAGATCATTTAGATATCAATCCTGTTGTCTGCTCTTATTTATGACACTCAGGAAATGCTGGAGCAGACCTTCTGAGCAGCATGTCATAGCTGAAGAAAATGTACATCCACTCCACATCTACAGAACTGAAAAAAGTTATTATCATAAATCATCACACTCTGCTGTGCAAAACCACCTGGTTTAACCAGGATTAACAACCAAACTTCAGTTCTTACCTCTACTATGGGGGACAGTGGCAAATACTCAAAGTTTAGGGATCTAAAATCCAATTCCTACAAATCCAAGCAGTGCTGGAAAGCACAAGTCATTTTCACAGATCAGATGATTTTCAGAAGGTTATTGAGCAAAAACCAAGCAGCTGTCACAGCTAAGTGGCCTGTGCACAAACACAGTAACACACAGTATCAGCACCACACTCATGGAATTTACATTGTTATTTAGAATGGGAGTTAGAAGGTGCAGGAAAGTTACTAACTCGAGTTTTACAACTCAGTTTCTTGACACAAAATATTGATTAGACAAAGCTAAAATCTCTTCTAAGAAAGAAAACTTTCCAACACAAATTCTCAAGGCTGCTGCTATCTGTGCTGTAGATGTTTTTAGAAGTACGCCATGGAGGTGGGGATGATTAAGGAGTGATTTTCTAAATAGTAGCCTTGCCTTTTAAAAAGAAAAGCGAGACCAAGCACAATTAACATTCTTTACCTAGGATAGTTCACTACACATTTATATCATTTTTAAGTGAACTGAAAGTGCCTTTGAAGTTAATGAGCACGTCTTATGTTCAAGGCACTGCAGACGCTCACCAACCCTTGCAGAACACTTGCAAAGAAGAAAATTGTGTTTTTCACAGACAAGGGACAGGACAGAAACTCAGACAAAGAAGCAATACAGATGCAAGAAGAAACCCAGAAGAACCAGCAACCATTACTGCGGCCGAACCACCATCTAGAAGAGAACACCAGAGATCCTTCTGAGTGGTTAATTCTCACCACTCATACAACAGGAAACTTCTGTATTTCTTTAAAAACAGAAATACCACCTAGGATATGCCTGACTTTGTTACACAAATCAAGACATACTTCAGAAGTCTCCAAAGAGGATTTCTTCTGACCAGTGCATGCATACTAATGAATACCATACCTGCGTTCAGACTGTCAACAGAAAGAAATCCAACATGAAGAACTGCAAGATTTGTACCTGAAAGCTCTCAAATAATCCCTTGGAACCAAAAGCTTTGTAACCAACAGACAGCTTCTGTTGGCCTGAAAGGCTTGGATATGCTTATACCTGGCCCTCACTTACCTTTTTACATTTCACCTTAGAAGAACTAAAAGAATGTGCTACTTCACATTTTGTAAGATTGCATGGGTCACAGACAAAAGGACTTCCACTGAGTCATAAATTTTATAAAAGGTCCACAGAACCTTGATAACTTTCAGAGAAACAAAGATGCTGCCCACAACAGCTGCTAACCCTGTCTGTACAATCAAGGGATTAGGGACCCTCAGGATGTCAGCCATTAAGAACACACTGCTTCACAGTTACTATCACTAAAGAGCACTTAGTGGTTAAAGTTGACTGCTGAACTGTGAATGCCTGGAAGACTGGGGGACCTGTATTTATTCCAGAGACAACCTAGCATAGCAGAGATCCTTTCACTACCATCCCATGCCACAGGCATATGTTTTTTTGTCTTCAACATCCAAGGAAGACATATTAGGCTCCCTGTACACCTGCACTGTATTTTACCTCACGGGGATTTTCAAACCTATCAAAGATACAAAATACAAATTGAAACTAGAAAGTCAAAGTTTCAGACAGAGTTAAAGACCATTAAAAAAAATTAAATCATAAAACCAAAACACAAATTTTTCCGAAGTGACAGTAGAAAGAGTAAGGTTTGATTTCCCTCCACACACAACTACTTTCTCTACTTGATTTTTAACAACTTGGAGCCAGCATGCAAAATACCTTGAAAATAATTAATAAAACCAGTTAGAAACTTTTCATTATTTAGGCTCACTGTAATATGGGAAGGGTGCGTGTCTGTGCAGAAGAGATTTTAGCAATATTTTGTTAAACACAGGCAAACGTGGAAAAAACAAGTGGAAGTCACAGGCTACAGAATGCACACACTGGCTGTCTCTTACTCATTTTCACACACAAAGCCAGAAAAAAACATCTGGCCAGACTTCCTGCTTACAAGCACCACAAGAGCTGGTCACAGACATTACAAAATCTCTACAGCATGCAGGAAGTGAAGCATTCATGGGTGGGGAAGGGACTTCTGCAAGGAGATAAACACCTCTGCATAATTGTTGCAGGAAATTATTTCATACAAGTGACAGCAAAATTGCAAGTTTCCTCAGTGAAAATAAAAGGGAAAAAAAAAAGAAAGGAAAGTCATACAAGTAACACTACTGAAGGAACTTCAGCTTGGGAATCAGAGTCCCAGTTCATCAAGTTCACAAAGACCCCAACTTAGAAGCTGGTTTAGTCCTAGAATAAAGGATGCAGAACAACCTCTGCATACCAAATGCATTTGCTACAAAGGAGCACTTGAATAGCACTGACCCATCTTTAAAGCTGTGGCTGGAGCCTGAGCACGTCCTACCTGAACAAAAAATAGAAAAGAGAAGATAGGAAAGAGACTAGGTAAAGGTGAAAGACTACCATGGCAGGGACGAAGCTCTTCTTTGCCACTTCTGCCAACTGTAAGAACAAACAAAAAAGCTCGTTGCTCCCAAGAAGCAGCTTTCCCATCGCACGAAAAACCAAATCTTAAAACACCCCCGGCAAGGCTCTCCCCACAGCGCGCCGCCCTCCCTCTGCTGAAGCAGCACAAAAGCAAACCGAGGGCAGAGGCCCCCAGAGCCCAGCTCACCGCAGGCACTGGCTCGGCGGGGGGCCCTCCCCCTCAGCCCTGCTGCGGGATTTCTGAGAGCAGTTGTAGGGCTCCCCGTTCCCCCGGACACCCCGAGCGGTACGAACCCAGCCGTGGAGCCCTGGGCGTGAGAGGCGGCCGAGAGCAGGCAGCGCCCCGCCTCAGGAGCCCCTCACCGCCGCCTCACAGAGCTCCCCCAGGGACGCCACTCGCTCCTCAGCGCGGCCCCCCCTCGCTCCCGGGCTCCCATTGGCTGAAGATCACGTGCCCCGCAGGGCTCCGCCAATCGGCGGCGCCAGAGCGCGGCCCGCGGAGCGTTCGGGAACTTTTCGTTACTTTCAAACAGGGACGGGGCGGGGCCGTGGCCCTTCAGGGGCGGCCCCTCAGCCCCAGCCCCTCAGCCAGGGGTGACGGGGTGGTAGCAGCGCGTAGCTGTTTTCCCTTGAAATGCTCTAAAAAAGGGAAAGTTGTACTTTTAAAAATTATTTATTGTTATTGTTATTGTTGTTGTTGTTGTTATTATTATTATTATTATTATTATTATTATTATTATTATTATTATTATTATTATTATTTCAAAGACTCCCCTGAACGAGCCAGCAGCGAGGTGGTTATATAAACATCTAACACAAGCTCAAGGTTTTTACATCGAACCCCTTTGTACGGCTGACTAACAAAGCCAACTGTCGTTGCAGCCAGCACGACTTTTATGACTGATGAGCAGTCACCACGATGAGGACAAAGTGTGCTACCGAACAGTAGCTGCCTGCACTCACCTGTCACCTTGCTGTGGCGTCACCATCCCAGAAAGCACCCTCACAAACCTCGCACCCACAGTGGGAACTGGGCACCCACAAACAATGAGGCCGCGTTAAACCTCAGGCCACCCACAAACAATAGGGCCGAGTTAAACCTTGGTGCAGCTGATAAATGGTTTGTCATGCCCTTGCTGCCCAGGGTCACTGTGAAGGGGCCTGAGGTATGCCCCAGGTGCGTTCCTACCCAACAGCATGCACAAACACTTGGTCATGAGGCGTGCCTGGTATTTGCTTCCTGAGTCAAAACAAAAGCACAAATTATCGCGTGCACCTAGATACACCAGCCCACATACATCTGCCCACATGTCACTGAGTATCGCTTGACACACATGCAGCACGTTTTACAAACTGCTGGATGACAGGCACCCACGCACTGTGGCCCTGAGCCCATCCCGCTTACCTCAGAGATGCACCACCCAGCCTGGAGCAGAGCCCAACCCCACAAAGACTTAATTGGGTGGGCTGCAAGCAGGTAAGCCTTTCCCAGCAACTCTGCAGAAAAAGGCTGGGACTGTAACAGAGTATTTGTGCTTTTCTATCAGAATATTCTTATAAGAGAAATCCAGCCATAGCTATGATGACTTCAGTTGAATAGGGTGAGCGAAATAATCATGCTCTCATGTCAGATATTCAGCAAAATAACTGCATTTTGAGATCATTTGTTCAGAAGTAAATACTGACAAACTATTATAGACTTATTAATAGAAAAATAAATTATGTGCTTAAAATTGGTTAATAGCAATTTGCAGTTCTTTTGTTGCTCAATAAAGTTTTAAGTGGGCAAGTTACAGAAAATAAACCACGTCATCACAGTACATCCCTAGTAATTTGAAAATTCAGTGTACCTGAACATTTGTAATAGTTCTCATCTCATACACTTGTAAAGTACAGCAAAATCTCTGATATGTTAGAGGAAGCTGTTTAGCCTCTCATCCAATTCCAAAACAGTGTAACAGCAGCCTGACAGGTGCCAAAGGCTCAGAGGCACTGCTGTACGGGTGCAATAAATATTAATAAAAATGTTTCTCTAATTACTATCCACTGTCTTGTTTGCAAGAAGCATGAGAACATTTGCCTGTTTCAAAATTAGCAGAGAAGAAAAAAAAAATGATTTTATGCATTTATTTTTATTCTGCTGATGAATAATTAATAACAGGCAGTTTTTGCAGTGCTAGATTTGTTGCTGGTTATTTTGATGAGAATGCTACACTGAGACTTCCATGAGAGCAAACTGAGCAAAAATGTACACGTTGTAAGTTCTGGCAACATTGCATAATGTTATCTTTTGGCAATAGGCTTCTTATGGAAAAACTAGTATTTCAGAGCAGTTTGGTGTGAGCGATCTGGAGCAAGGAAGTCAGAGTAACATGATGTTTTCTTATTTTGGCAAATACATTTGAAAAAATATCCTTTTTAAAAGTGATTTGACATAAAAATAATGAAATACTGTCCATATTTGTTTCACCTTTATTTCAACCTTTCAATATTGCTTTATGTTCTGTTAATTAAAACAATACAAAATTAATTATGCAAGTCATTCTCAGGATATATCCTGCTCATCTTACAGCTAAAGACAAAGACACCTATCTGACCCTATAGCCTAGCAACTGAAGCTTATCAGTGATCTTTAATATTTCCAAAATTTAACCCTCTTATACACAATTTTAACTGATAAAATTCAGTGATGTTAAATCCAACATCTACAACATAAAAATAACGTTAGACATCCATAGCTACCAAAGTAGAACACAAGCATTAAAAAGGCAACCTAAATAGTTAAACCACAACAGACTGACAAAGGATATCGTGGTGATGTTGGCAGCTGTTCTGCAGCTGCTGCTTAAAAAAATGGTTAATTATGATAAATATGAATCCTGGTTGTTAAAAGGAAAAGAGGGGCTAAGGAAATCAAATGGATAATGAACATAGGAGACCACAGATCTAATTACAGCACCTTCAGCTAATAGTGTAGCTTATCACTATGTACAGTTCACAATATATACAAAAAGAAGTAGCTTATTGGCTGGAACATTCATTAGTAAAAGTCAGAGGAAAGAGCTTGGCTTTGCAGTAAAAATTAAGTCATTGACCACAGAACGATGTGCTCTATGGATGGCGCAGGAACTAACCCCCAGCTGTCATTACAAATTAATTATGTTTTTGAGGATTACTGATACTCATAACAAGATATGACAAACATAGGTACTAGAACGCCATATACAAATTCAAATAGTTCTGTCACAGCAGAGTAAGCATTTAACACCAGTGAAACTTATTTCCCTGCATTTAAAGATGTTACATAATTTTCTGCAGTCTGTAGAATTGGATTTGCGTATCACTGCTTTAAAACCCTTTAGATACCTTGAAGCTATCAAATGCTCATTAATAGCACTGCCTTGCTCAGCAAAGCAAAATATAACGCCACTCAAGACCTTGATACCAGCATTCACTCAGCATTACATCCTGAATGAATGATGGTAGCAGGGACAAGATGGGATTTGGATACAAGCGTTGTCCCTAAGACTCTTAACCCTGGTGGTGACTGCAGCCCATTAGGCAAAGGTGAAGATAAAATGATGACCTAGCCAAATACGATGATGTCACTTATGATTAAAAGATACTGGGCCATCAGAGAGAGGCCCCTCACCCTGCTCTTTACCTACCCCACCTTGAGAAGCTCAGCTACCTGCATGCCAAGAAGCAAGGCCCAGCCTGGATGGTACGGATCTGCAGCATGACTTTGTCCTGGCCTTCTGAGGGAATGCTAAGTTGTGAGGGAACTGCTACACTGTGAGATAGGGCTGTGTCTGTGGAGAGAAAATAAAAGTAAAATTACAAATAAAGTAGGATTGTTGAGACAAAGACTGCTGGTAGCTCAAGGAGTGGCCAGCAGACTTCAGGTGTTTTAGCAGGGGGAGGGGAACACACAAATGCCTATCTAGTGGCTTGTTAGCAGCTTGCTGTAGTTTTTGTTAGCTGGTACTTGCTTTACATTTTAAAAACATATATATTCTGCTTGGGAAGTTTCTTTAGATGCAGCTAAAGATGCCCAAAGTGACCCCAAGAAGGACAGTACAGAAGGTTCAGATACTTGGGTTACAATAAACAAATTGACACCTAACTGCTGTCCGCAGGGTTTGGACTATACTTTCTAATCGACTAAAACTATCTGTCCTTTGCAGCCTACCGATATTTTTTTGCATCTGCATGAAAAAGATGTAAGTGAATGCCAAAATTTGGCACAAAGTGTTAAAAAATGGTTATCTCTAAGCATGCAGCTTGACTCTTGTACTTCCTCACGTGCTGCCAGCAGGGCGAGGCTCTCCCAGGGCTGCGGGCACCTCGGTACAAGAACATCGAGGCCCTGGAACAAGTCCAGAGCAGGGCTACGAAGCTGGTGAAGGGCCTGGAGCACAAGTCCTGTGAGGAGCGGCTGAGGGAGCTGGGGGGGGTTGGTCTGGAGAAGAGGCGGCTCAGGGCAGACCTCATTGCTCTCTGCAACTGCTTGGAAGGAAGGTGTGGGGATCTGGGGGTCGGCCTCTTCTCACGGGTAACCAGTGATAGGACCAGAGGGAATGGCCTCAAGTTGCGCCAGGGGAGGTTCAGGCTGGAAATGAGGAGACATTGCTGCTCAGAAGAGCAGTCAGGCGTTGGGACGGGCTGCCCGGGGATGTGGTGGAGTCACTGTCCCTGGGGGTGTTCAAGGAAAGGTTGGACGTGGTGCTTGGGGCCATGGTTTAGTGGGTGACGTCGGTGGTAGGGTGATGGTTGCACCAGACGATCTCGCAGCTCTTTTCCGACTCTAACGACTCTCGGATTCTGTCAGGGGCAGCCCCTGGGGCCCGCCCCGCCCCGTTTAAAGCCCGCCCCGGCCTAGCGCGGCCCGGCGGGAGGGGAGGGGGGAGCGGTGCGTCACGACACGACAGTGGCGCTGTGCGGCAGGGCGCTGCTTTCCGGCGCTCGGCGGCGGCGGGGTGGGGGGCGGCCAACAAAGGGGCGGGCGGCGGCGCCATGTGAGGGCCGGGCGGCGGCGCCATGTGAGGGCCGGGGGCGGCTCAGGTGAGGCCGGGCGGGGGAAAAGGGGACGGGGAGGAACGGCCCCGCCGCTCCCGTGCGCTGGGGGCTGCCCGCGGCGGTGGGGAGGCCTCGGCGGAACGGCGCGGCCCGGTGGGGACGGGAACGGGGCCCTGGCGGGCGGCAGCCGCCCCCGCTCCGTGTGGGGCCGCCCAACGGCCTGGGGGTGCTGAGGGGACGGCGGCCGTTTGCCCGCGGGGCGTTCGGGCCGGGGGCGGGCATGGCAAGCTGACATAAAGCCTGGGTTTTGGGGTGTTTTTGTTTCCTTGTTGTCGCTTTATTTTGTAAACAGAACGGCTCGGCTGCGTGTCACAAGGCGTTTTTGGAAGTAGCCTCCTCTAGGCTCGTGGAGTCTTTTGACTTAATATTTTATACAACATAATGTACAAAATAACTTGAAGCATAACTTACACTTCGTGTGAATAAACACGTCTACTTTATAAAAACGTCAAACTTGTTTTTCTGCTTAAAAACAACGTTAGAGGCAAACTTGGTCTTAGAGATGACTTTAATGTTATGGAATGTATTCCCCGGCTGTTGTGTTCAACAGTAAATGCAAAGAACTGCATGAATGTAGTTTAATCAATGCAGCACATAGCTGGAGGGCGAGAAGGCTTCATTGCTAATCCTGATTTTTATGGTGGAGTGTGGCTGGGCCTTGAACAAATGGTTTTGGTTGTTTGTGGTTCCATAAAGGGAAATTGATGTGGTGTGCCATGGAACAGGTTGAGGATTAGAAGAAGTGTTTGTAAATAATTCTAATGATTTTAAAACTGTGTAAATACTAAATGCTATGTGCTTAATATAGGTGTAGGTAGTTTTGTAAGCCTATTGAAAAACAATAAATATACACACCAGTTTCTATAGCTGGGTTCAGTTATGCCTATTTTATATTCACTGATAAGCTGTTCTTGAAAACTCACCCTAGCTCCTCTTTCTAGGAGAGTGCAATGAAGGTTTCTAGGAATGATTTCCGGGACTTGGTAGATAATGCCATGGGCACAAACAGCAGTCGTTTCAGACAGCTTTACCTGTATTGCAGAGCACAAGGAGTATTTCTGCAGTAAACAGGAAGGCTGATGTAGCCAGTCACAGCTGTGTCTGTTACATAATTAAATTTGACATAAATAATGTAGGATTAGTGATCTAGTAGCAGTGGAATTTGTAAGACCACCATGGTTTTGTCTTTCTTACCTTAAAATTATTTTAAAGCGTACATTTTTTTCTTTAGCAGGTGGAAAGAATGAAAGGAAGGGGGGATGAAAGAATGTTGAACTATTTAGTGTGGCTGTATGATGGAAGGAAACAGGACGGAGAACCTCTGCAATAAATCTTTTGGATGGCTTCAGCGACAAGAGAATGATGTTAAACCATGGCTCTGGAAACTTTCTAATTGTTTTTCTGCTGCCGAGAAGACTTTGCCTTGCAGTGAGAAAACGGTAGGTAATTGTTTGCTTTGCCAAAAGTCTAGCTGGTACCTGGTTACAGAGCAGTATACCTAATGGCAATGCTATTGTTGGCTGAGGGGAGAGGGAGGAGACAGCACTTACTGTGCAAAGTACAAAGTCTGCCTGGGAATTTAAGGTCTCTAGTTGTGTTGAGAGTGCTCTCATCAATATCAGTGACAGTATGAATGCTGTTTTGCTTGCCAGGCTCTGCTCTGCACCTGTGTGTTTGGAGTAATTCAACTGATTGCTTTAGAAAGTGTATAGGACAGCTTTTTGAAAGTGCTCTGAAGCTGTTGCTGAAGAGTAGAGTAGGAAGCTACTCTCCATGCTTCCAGGTTTTCTCAATAGTTGGGAGATAACTTGTTTTCTGAATTGAGTATGTATTAGTTACAGTAATGGTAGATATGCCCTTAATAAAGGTCCAATTATTCCTTGTTTGTTTTCTTCTAATGTTTCAGTTCTGTAGCTATGTATGACTGTGTACGTTTAAGATGTAGAGTGCTAAGGAATAGAAGAAATGGTGAACACAGTGACTTGCTTGAGCAAGCAAGCTCCAACAGTTAATTAGTTTTCATTCATCTGCGTTCAATCTTCTGGTTAAAAGATACAGGGGAAGCTGTGAACATATACCTTGGGTTGGTCTTTTTGTGCCTAGGGAGTTAGGAGGGGAGCTGCTGTAAGTTCTGGAGCTCAGTGTGTAAGGCAGTTCCAGATGGGTTTTTGGCTGTGTCTTGTTGCATAAGATAAAGCATCAGGTAAAGAGTAATGGTTTTGAACTTGGGTAATCAATTATTCATTGCTGTGTAGTAGGCAATGCATTAAGTTCAATTTGGAAAGCGAAGTAGTGGTCTGAAGCTTTGGAACAGAGCTGTGTGCAGGTTTGCTATACTGACCTCGGTGTTCTGGTGCTTCTCATAACCTTGCTGCTTGGTTGTCACTGCTGCTTTTCTGTCTGTACCTCTTGATATCTTGAGGTAGGCAAAAGAACTTAAATAGCCATTGTGATAATTCAGTCTTCTGTCTTCTTAGCTTACCTTTCTCAAATAACTTCTAATTTTCTGAAATCTTAATCTTTTAAAGCATAACTTTCAAATCTTTAATACTGTTCTCTAGTCTTTATTCAAAGGAAAAGATGTTTACTTACATATCTCCGCATGGCTTTTTCTTGCTTTATATTTCACCCATTTGGGTTTGCTTTATTTGCTTTGCAGTTGAAGGGAATCTCTTAGACTTAGCCTAACACTTTCTTCCTTTTCAAATTCTGTTTTTACAGATTTTAATTGGTTTGTTGTTTCTGAAACCCATTAGTACCAGTATATCTCAGGCTGGCATGTATTAAAGGAAACATGCCAATTGTTCATGCTTAGCCAGTGAGGCAGAGATAACACTTTTCAAAATGGTATTGTCGAATTGCATGTTTAAAAATATACATATGATAGTGTAAAATTGTTAGCTTATTAATGTTTCTGAATGTAACGTAGCCTTCATTTTCCAGAAAGATTACATGGAGAACAAGAAAGCTGCTGTAGAATTGAAGGATGCTTCATCTCATAATGCTGGCTCTAAGCTGTTTCCAGCAGTACCGCTTCCTGATGTCCATCCTCTTCAGCAACAGCAAATACAGCTTTCACCTGGCCCGAAAGTAAGCTGCTGTGCTCATGGCTCTGACTCTCCTTGTACTCCACAGATGCATTGTGGTGGTGGTGGTGGTAATGTCATTCACCCTGGCACGATATTAGACTCAAAAAGCACTGGGACGATTACCTGTCAAGTAGGGTCAGGATTTGCTTTCCAGCCTGCATCTTCACTGAAGAACCCTCCAGCTAGAAGCAATTTGGCAGGCATTGCCAGCGAGTTCCCTGGCATGTGCATAGAAAACAATGTATCCTCCTGTCAACATCTGCCCTGTTGTGGAAAACTTCATTTCCAGTCCTGTCATGGTAACATGCACAAACTCCATCAGTTCCCAGCCCTTCAGAGCTGCACATCTTCAGGCTACTTTCCTTGTTCTGAATTCACAAGTGGGGCTACAGGCCACTTGGACGAGCATATTGCACAGTCGGAGCTAACATCACGTGTGTGTGCCAACCCTTTGCACCTAAATGTGGCACCTTCAGTTTGTTTAAAGGGCTCTCACTACTGCAGTGACTGCTTGAACCAGGTTTGTATGCATCGCGTTTCTTGCTCATTAAGTGTGCTATATGGTAAATGTTGAAGGAGTAAGTGTTAACTTGAGCAAAACACCAGCTTCTGTTGGTTTGTCTGCATTCACCTAGTTCGTGACGCGTAGGCCAAACGTAGCAGATTGCTCAGAGGTGCTTTCTTCTGAGGCAATGTTCAGCTTAACAGCAAGACAAGACTACCAGTGGTTAGCTTACAGTGGATCTTTAATGTACTCAAACAGGATTTTGACGGGATTTTAAAGACAATTCTCTCCTTGACAGCTCAGAATAAAATGTTCTGTAGCAGTGAATCAAAAAAGGCTAGGTAATGTTTAACATGTACATTTGTGTACTGATCAGTAAATGATCAGTAAAGGTCCATTTGAAACTCAGGTGAAATGTCTGAAGCTACAATGGTATTCTTGTTTTGGTTGAATCTTAGTTCTATCTTCCTAACTTGTTATTTGTACTCCAGTACTGTCTTGGTACACCTTAGAACTTGAATTTTAATAGGAAATTGAAGTGAAATAATACACTGGGCTTTGGAAGATTCATTACTTCCAAGCATGAGTTTCCAATACAGAAATGTTTTCAGTAAACTAAGTGGTGAAGTCAGTATGTTTTGAAGCATAAATGCTGTTTTTGGTGGGAGGGTGAGAATTCAGCCTTGTACTCTTAAATGTGCTGATGTCACGTGGTAGGTGTTCTTAATATATGTCAGGACTTTCTGAAGATGGCATATCTTCATGTGCAGAGTTAAATAAGGGTCCTTCTTTCTATTTGGGACTATAGAGCTAAGTATACTAGAAAGGACTTAAATCTAGGAGAATATTTTGTACAGCTGTTAATTAACTTTCTAGAGTACATTTGAACTTGCGTTCATTGCAGATGGGAAATTGAGTGTTTCAAGCCTGGTATAGTATGTGTTCATATTGTATACTAAATGAACATGTATTTTAAAAATTGTCCCGACAGCCAAACAGAAACAGCCTAGTTGATGCTGCTAAAATCTGGCCAAATATTCCTCCTCCAAGTACACAGACAGCACCTGTTTCTATCCCAATATGTAATGGCTGTGGAACCAAAGGAACAGGAACTGAGAGGAGTTTGCTACTGGCAAGCAGCCTTGGCACATCACCACAGAAATATGGTAAAACACATTTGTTAGAAACTTGCACTTAGTGAATGTCCTCCTTAAGTACTGTTGCATATCAAGTTCTCTTAAACTGCACTGTTCTCTGGAAACTTCTATAAAGTCGCAGAAGACTAAACAGTTTAACCTCTGTGTCCATTTCTATAGGACACCTCTGTTACATACTACCTTAATTTTTCTGTACTCACTGACACTACTAGTCATCTCAGCTGGTTTTGTTTAGATTCTTTTTCTAATGCACACTGTACACTTGAACAGCTTTAATGTTTCATTTTTTTATTGATATAGCCCTCAGTCTTCATTGCACATGCCACCTCAGTATATGATACCTTTTCTAAACATGTTACTTAGTTACTTCAGAGTTAAAAGTAAAGTTGCGGTTGCCTTGCATCTTTATTCTAACTTAACACTGATTAAATTCATGTTTAATATGGATTTGAGCTATAAGGTCTCTCCTTTGAAGTGAAACTGGAAAGATGCACAACTATATAAGAAGAATGAATTTGCATTCCTAGGCATGCTGTTCTCTAAAACATGGAGCTTCTAATTTTTATTATAAGTTCATAGTATGCAAACTAGAATACTTCTGGTATTTGGGGATTAAAATGAGCTGTGTTACACCTGTACAGGGTCTCCAGAAGTTGCAGTAACAGGACAAGTTCTGGAAAACTTGCCCCCTATTGGAGTCTTCTGGGATATTGAAAACTGTTCAGTTCCCACTGGCCGTTCGGCTGTAGCGGTTGTACAGAGAATTCGGGAAAAGTTTTTTAAAGGTCACAGAGAGGCAGAATTCATTTGTGTGTGTGACATAAGCAAAGAAAATAAAGAAGTTATTCAGGAGCTGAACAACTGCCAGGTATGAAAACAGCATTTACCTAGCGTGCTTGCTTGAGGATAAGTACTCTACAGATTGTGACTTCTGTTTACTAAAAGCTTTTATTTTGACTTTTTGTAAATGCATAGTCTTATAATTACCTTGTAGGTGCTGTTTAATGCTAAACTTTCTTGGTATGCTACTTAAAATTGAAACTGCATTCTGTTATATGTAGATTACCCTTTTAGCTTAGCTCTCAGATAATTTTGATTTCATTCAGTAATAAGCAGATGCTTCTAGTAGTATCCTTGAAATAAGTGATTACAGCATTAACTTAGAGAACATGATGCTTTACCTCTTGTTTGTGAATGTTTTGCTCACTAGTGTTTTTGCAAAGTAGTGGTATTGTGACACCTTCAACAACTTGTTTTTTCCATCAATACTATTTCTTGGTATCTTTGACTTTTTTGTGTGCAGGTTCTCACACAATTTCCCTTCCTGCTCCTGAACTTGTAGATATGCTAGCAAATTATTTGTTATTGGATAGTTAGTCTGAAGCTATAAGAAACTGCCAGCCCGTTGTTTGTAATTACCTGCTTACATGAAGCTTAAAATGAAGTAATGACAGTTCTTGCTATGTTTGTCACATCTGTATTTCAAATGATGGCTTGTAGAATGTTTTCACAGTAGTGGCTTATACTCTTAAAGAATGCAAAACTTGGAAATTGTGATCTCTACACAGAATGCTGTCATCCATAAGACACTGAGCAATTAGCTGTCCAGTTCATTGCTCTTTAGAGTGGTTTGGTATCCACATGCTGTACTTCATGCATGTGTGCATTGTATTGTCTGAATAGAAACTGCAAGGGATAGCTTGTATCTGTTATTCTTGAACAACATTTAAGCTAGGATGTTTGAACAATTGTGTAGAATCTCTCTACATTTCTGTAGGTGACTGTTGCGCACATCAATGCTACAGCAAAGAATGCTGCTGATGACAAACTCAGACAGAGTCTTAGGAGGTTTGCTGATACACACACAGCACCTGCCACTGTGGTTCTTGTGTCAAGTAAGTGGTCCTTCTGTGGTACAGAACACTTCTTCTCTTCAGTAGTACTTCTGCATGTAAATACTTCCATATTTTGCTTTTTAAGAATTATGTTTAGAATCAGCTTTAACTGACCTGTTTAATTAAGAAATCATAATTTTGTTGACAGCTAGAGAAAAGTAGGCACAGAAAGATGAGACTTTTTAGTTAAATCATTGCAATCTGTTGGCCTGTTAAGTGTTACTAGCTATGCTTATTATGCTGTCTGTTAGACAGCTTCAACAGGAACCTTAATAAAGTAACTGAGTCTTCCTTATGGATATCTTTCAGGAATGAGTTTTGAGACAAATATTAAATATTTGTCTTCTTGTAGCAGCATACTACACAGGTAAACATGTAAAGCACTCAACTACTAAATTGCTGTGTGCAGTTGCCTTGGGTTTCTCGCTAAAGCTGTAATCCCTGTTAAGCTAAATGTTTTCTTGTTACAAAAGTATACAGTAGCAGTCAAATGCCTTGCAGGCTGCTCCAAGTTGCTATTAAAAGGAAGTACCTTTCTGAGACCAAGTGGTAACTACTGATTTAAATCTGTTGAAGTCTTGTTGCTGTTAGTGCTATTTCATTGAAAACTTTCAGTAATAAATAAAATCTGACAAGTGAGCTCTGGAGCATTGCATGTTTAATCCATGGTTTTTACTTTTTCCCCATGTGTTCATTCTGCCTTACTGCAGCGGATGTAAATTTTGCTTTGGAACTCAGTGACCTGAGACATCGACATGGTTTTCGGATAATTTTGGTACATAAAAACCAAGCCTCAGAAGCACTCTTACATCATGCTCATGAACTTATTTGTTTTGAAGAATTTATTTCAGATTTGCCCCCAAGGTTACCACTGAAAATGCCGGTAAGGTTTCAAATTCTTAATTCAGTGAACGTTTCCAAGTGTCAAAGCCCTCTTTTTCTGATTTTTGGGGAAAGCAGTGCTATTTTTATGGTGGGACATAAAGTCCGCTACAGATTTGGCCATGGTCTGTATTCTAGTTACTGCTGTGTGAATATGTGCTTTTTGCATGAAGACAAAGAATGAAATAAAGAACCAAGTAGTTTACTAAAAAAAGTACAACAGCAAAGTCACATTCACTAAATATTTGATGAGGTAATGTATATTACATGAGTTTCTTTCACTGGCAGAAAGTAGGATAAGAACTTAGCTGTGCATTAAGACAGCTTTGTCATGCTCTCCTAACAAAGAAGCTGGTTTTAAGTAACAGCCTACCATGTTTTAACTCTGGATGGTGCTCTCTGGATTTGCTGTGCTGTCTCTGCACAGCACTGAGCCTTTTCTTCAGAAGAACTTCCTTAACTATGTGTTCACATGCATCTGCGTGATACATAGAATTCTTGGGCTGCAAACTGTGAGGCTTTCTAATCTGGAGAAGTAGTCGGGTATTGATCCATTGATCAGAGTGTTTGTAGTCTTTTCTGTCTTTATTTTGGAGATGGAAGTTTCAGAGCCAACCTTGGCATTAGTTTTCCCAACAAATTGAACATTGTAAAGAGAAGACTTTTGCAGGGGAGAGCTTGTTACCAGAATCAACATAAGTATTTTTCTTGAACAGCACACGGGTGTTCTGACATAAAACTAAAATCTTATTCCCTTTAACAGGCATGCCATACATTGTTGTATGTTTACAATCTGCCTACAAACAGAGACAGTAAAAGTGTCAGTAATAGACTCCGGCGCTTGTCAGACAACTGTGGAGGGAAGGTGCTGAGCATTTCTGGAAGCAGTGCAATTCTCCGTTTTTTAAATCAAGATAGTGCTGAACGTGCTCGGAAACGAATGGAAAATGAAGATGTTTTTGGCAACAGGATCATAGTGTCTTTTACTCCCAAAAACAAAGAACTTAATGAAACAAAAACCTCCAGCTTTGTTGGAACTGAAAAGGTGAAGTCTCCCAAAAAAGTTAACAAGAACACAAAGCTGTGTCTCTTCAACAAAGATGCAAGTGATCAGGCTTCTGGTACCAAAGGCGCTGCTGGGAGAGGGGTACAGATACACGGATCAATTATCAAGCCCACAAATGTTAAGAGTTTACAGGTATTGTTGTGTTCTGCCTTGTTTTGTAGTTTTGCTGTTAGTCATGTTCTGAAGATGGCTTGCTAGAGCTGTAGTTTTAACTGGTCAGTCCTAGTTAATGTATAACTGTAATGTGTAGTGTGTTCATGAGTGAGTTGTATGCTCATCTGCTTGGAAAGCATGTGTTGAGTTTGAAAGTGTTTTTGCTTTCACCACCCTTCTTACTCAGTTTGGAAATATTGTTGGTGCTTACAGAGTCTTGGATCCTAGGTCAGTTGTAGTTTTTAAATTGGTGTTGAATTAGATTTACACAGTATAGCAAAAATACTAATAAAAATCATTGACCATTTACTGCTTTGTCACAAAAAATCAAGTATTCCTGGTTTTGAAGTGCCAATGAAAATCTAACTAAAGAAAACTTTGACTTTCTGTCATAAGGAATGTCTAGTGCTCTTTTGCTGACCTTTTTGCTGTTTTGTATAGGAGCTATGTCGGCTTGAATCAAAGACTATCAGTAGAAATACTGAAAACCAGCAAGAACACTTAAGAGAACAAATTCCATCTCAGAATAACTCTAATGCAGTGATTCCTGTGTCTCTGGCAACCAAAAAAACTGGAACAGGAGAATCGTCTTGTAAAAGTAGTCATAAGTATGTTTAAGAATTTAGATGCTAATGTTAACTGCACTTCTTTATATGAATTCTGCAACGTAACGTGTTTTTTTCTTTTTTGTGTACTTCTAAATAGAAAAGAGACCGCTGCTTCCAGGAGTATTACCAATTCCCCTGTAGATAAAAAAGATAAAGATGAAACTGTATTTCAGGTCAGCTATCCATCTGCTTTCAGTAAGTTGACAGCCTCAAGACAACTCAGTCCTTTGCTCATGTCTCAGAGTTGCTGGTCATCTCGGTAAGTGTCTGGGTCTTGTTTGGGAGGTGGAGCAGGACTGGCCAGTGTTAGGCCTTTATCTATTTTGATTCCTGATATTTTCATGTGGAGTTGCATACAGTAGACATAGTAGACATTACCAATTCATGTGCATGTGAAAAGAAGTTGTGATGGTGTTACATAATAGCTGACAGGGTGGATAGAAACGTAAGTTGAACTTTTATCAGAAACTTACTGTGTGGCAGTTGTTTCATGTAGACTTTGACTCTAATACTTCTGAAAAATCAGAGGTATTAGACATCTTACTCCTCTTAATTTCTGTCTTTGTTCCTTGTAGCAATTCTTCCAAGCCCTTCAAATTCTCTTAGAGGCTTAAATATCTGGCACCTGTCAACTATTAAAATAAATTGAATGAGTTTAACTTGTGTTATTAGGATGGTAGAGGAAGACCTGGGGTCACATATGTTAAGTTGGATGACTTAGAAGGTTATTCATATTATTCATCAGCCTTCTCAAAGGACGTGCTTGTCTTGCTTTGGTGTTTTGCACGTGTGAAACTTGTTTTACATGCATATATATAGCAGGAAAATGCTTTCAAAGTTCTGTATTTGTGTACTTGATCTGTGTCTTTTAATGGATTTCAACATATCAGAACTGTGCAATAACTACTTCATAAATGTTTGTTTTACCCAGGAGTATGTCTCCAAACCTTTCAAATAGATCATCTCCGCTCACGTTTAATGTAGTAAATCATACCAGCAGTACAGAATGCCCTGATCCTTTTGCAAATGGTGCAGACATTCAGATCAGCAATATAGATTACAGATTGTCCAGAAAAGAGCTGCAGCAAACTTTACAAGAAACTTTCTCAAGGCATGGCAAGGTAAAGGGTAAAACCCCTTCACTAAATCTGTCTCTTTAAATACTTCTTGTCTATGTCTTTATGGGTGCGTTTGTGGTCTAGCTTCGAGTAGGAATAGAAAGCTATCCAAATGCAACTCTTACATAATACTGCCTTGTAGAAAAGTTTTTTCCTTGGGGGGGAAAAACTCAGAAGGTCACTTGCGCTAGCTTTGTAATTTGCTTGTGGTCTCTGTAGATCTGTCAATTTGAAGCTTGTTATACATCTCATTTTTAAGTGCTTCCCTCTGCATGAAGGGAAGAGAGATGCTCTTTGGCTACATAATCATTTTAAGCTGTAAGGCTGAATTCTTACTGTCAGATTAAAAAAGTAAAAACTGAGTTTGTTTTGAGTCTTAAGTGATCAAAACCAGGGAGAGTGACAATTGTTCTAAATAATTATACTGGGGGAGATCATTCTTATAGTGATACTATGTGTGATCTGTAGATAACATTCTTTTGGCATCTTCTGCATGGGAAGGAGATAACTGAGTACTGTGGCCTTGCCTTGTCTACAGCTCATTACACTGGATCATTGTTTGCATTGTCCTCTTGGCTGTAGCTCATCATACTCAGTTCCCTTTTGCCTCATGTTTGTCTGCAGGCCACAGACTAATATTCTTCTGTCAGCTTGATTTGGGTTAACATTTTGTGGTAAATGCATAAGGTGGTGTGGCTCTGTTTGACTTTCAGGTAAAAAGTGTCGAGCTTAGCCCTCATACAGACTACCAATTGAAGGCTACAGTTCAGATGGAAAATCTGCAAGAAGCAATCAGTGCTGTCAACAGTCTTCACAGATACAAAATTGGCAGTAAAAGGATCCAGGTCTCACTAGCAACGGGAGCTACTAATAAATCGCTCTCTCTCCTAAGGTGATAAATTTTGTCTCAACTGCTATAGCATGTATTTAGTAGTTGAGAGATAATTTAAAATACTGAGTAAATGAATGATAGGAAGGTAAAGTAAAAATCCATCTAATCTGATAACTGTGTTAAATGCAATTAGGCTGACAATTTTCAGTTCAGCATTTTTACATTGCTTACATTAAAGTTACCTTTAAAGAGGTTAGATCTGCTTAATGGTGTCCTTGTGTTGGACTTCCATCACCGCTTTTGTAATACTGATGATCTTCAATAACGTACTTGTAGCAGTTGAGTTGAGATTATACTTTGCATCTTTTATTTCTTCAAGAAAATGCCAACAAATGATCTCCTTAAAGAGGACGCACAGTTCAAATGCTTTTGCTCTCTTTATCTCAGTTTTCTGAAAGGAAAGTGGTAGAAGAACTAGAGTGCTAATGCTAGTGGGAATACAAATGTTTTGTTTTTCATCCCTCCTGAAAGAAAGCATTAGAAAAAAATCATCTTGTCTCAAAGCTCCCTTTGAAAATAGTGTTTGTATATATTGTATTCATCAATTCTCTTGCTACTACATGACTTGCAACTTCATTTCCTTCTTGTGTTTCAGTTTATAGCAGTTCAAATTTCTTTTTAATGTAATGACTAGGTAACTGGTAACATTAAAACTGTAGCGCTAAAGTTAGAACTTATAGATGCTGAAAAACTTACGACCTACAAAAGATGGAACTTCTCTAAAGATGTTACTTATGTGAGTTAGCAGGAATATATTACTAACTGCACTCCACTGATCTGAAGCATCAACTTCCATAGTGCTAGGACAAAAGGGAATAGTTAGTCATGTTGTCATATTTAGGTGCATTTTATGAACTATAAACATGTCCCAAAGTAGTCCGGAGAATACATAGCTATTTCTAATACTAACAGATTAATCTTGTGCTAACATTATAAAGCTTCTCTTCTAGCTCAGAAGCAATCTCCATTCTGCAGGATGCACCTGCTTGTTGTCTGCCTGTATTCAAGTTCACAGAAATCTATGAGAAGAAGTAAGTTCTGAGTTCTTGTTCAGTGCCTCTAAGAAGAATTCAGTTTTGTGATTACTTACAGTATGTTATATAAACTAACAGGTGCTGTGCTTTGCTGTTAGATGTTGCAGTATCTTTATCCAGAACAGTGACTGTAATACTGGCCTTTGGTTAAGGGAATATGCTATTTTACTGACTTTTTTTCTTCTGTTTAGGTGAACAGATTTGTGGTTGCCTGAACAATTTGCATAGCATAGTTTCTCCAATATTCCTCTGTTATAAATATAAAATTAAGATTTATATATTTTACTTTTTCTTTTAGATTTGGGCACAAGTTAATTGTATCAGACTTGTACAAACTAACGGATACTGTGGCAATCCGTGACCAAGGAAGTGGGCGGCTGGTGTGTCTTTTGCCCAGCAGTCAAGCCCGTCAAAGCCCATTGGGATCTTCACAGTCACATGATGGTTCATCAGCAAACTGTAGTCCTATAATATTTGAAGAGTTGGAATATCACGAGCCTGTTTGTAAGCAGCATTGCCTGAATAAAGACTTTATGTAAGCTGTGCATAAAATATTACAAAATATTATAAAGTATTTGAACAGCAGTTAACACTAATAAGTGGATTGAAGCTAGAAAAAGTTCATAGCATGTTTAGTAAATTGTTCTTACTGGGTTGAAGATTTCCTGAAGCCACATACTACATTTTTTCATCTTGTTCAACAACAGCCAGGGTATGCTAGTACTGTTGTTACTAGGTGTTCACTGGTAACTGGCTAGTATGTGTTGCTGTACTGCTACCCATTTGCTACACATCATAAGCTAATGGTAATAAAAGCATGGCCTTCTGACTTATCTTCTGAAAACTTGCTTTAGACCCCTTTTTTGAAGAATAAAAGATGGAAAATGCTTGTGACTGTATGTAGTGGCCTGGTCAGATAGGGTCTGTGAATCATAGTATGTTTATTATGGGTGTGTAGGTGAGCACACGTGTCATGTTAAAACTGAGTGTAGGAGGAGTGTATTGATTTTAACCTGTTGTTATTACAGTGAGCATGAATTTGATCCAGATTCTTACAGAATTCCCTTTGTGATTTTGTCTCTGAAGACGTTTGCTCCTCAAGTTCACAGTCTTTTACAGACCCATGAGGGTACTGTGCCTTTACTAAGGTAAAGTAGTTTAAGTTAGTCTTTTAGTATAAAGGCTGAAATCTCAAGTTTTAAAACTTTATGACTGTTGTAACAATCTGAAACTACCTGCTATATTAAAAATTCCACTCCTCATACATGCTTATCAAATAACTTTATCAAATTATTGCTTTTACATCTTGCTGAGCACAAAATGATGTTTTTATTTAAAATGCACACTTTATTAAGACTTCTGTAGTCTGTTAGTAAGCTATTAAAGCCTTTTGCTCAGGAACTGGCTCAAAATAATTGTTTTAGGATCATTGTTGTAGTAGTACTTTAGTGTATAATAGAAACTCTTTTCTTTCTTCCAAAGTTTTCCTGATTGTTATATGTCAGAGTTCAATGATCTTCAAGTGGTGCCAGAAGGCCAGGGTGGTGTGCCTTTAGAACACCTGATTACCTGTGTTCCTGGAGTTAATATTGCTACTGCCCAAAATGGCATTAAAGTTATTAAGTGGATACATAACAAACCACCACCTCCTACCACAGGTAAATATTTCATCTTTTTTTCTGAACTAATATGTTTCTGTGGAAATGTTTCAAAAAATACCAGAGAACGTCTTGTATAATTGATAAACTTAATAAAGGAAACTGTTTAACCTTTGTCACAAATAATATGCAGTGATTAGTGGAAGAATACTAGTGCAAGGTTCAGTAACACCATCTATTTTTTTCTGTAGATCCTTGGCTTCTGCGTTCTAAGAGCCCTGTAGGTAATCCACAGCTTATTCAGTTCAGTAGAGAAGTTATAGATCTACTTAAAAGCCAACCGTCCTGCATCATACCTGTCAGTAAATTCATCCCGACATACCATCATCACTTCGCAAAACAATGCCGTGTGTCTGACTACGGGTATTCCAAGTTAATGGAGCTGCTAGAAGCAGTACCTCATGTACTGCAGGTGAGTTACCTGGCACTTCTCCTTTTACTTTGGAGAACTGTATTTGTATCTTGAACTATCTGAATTATGAGCCTGTTGCTGGTTGGTATTATATAGTAGATGCCATGGAATTACCTTGTTGACCTCGAAAGAGATATTACAATCCAAGGTTCAATTAAGTTACTTCCTGCTTTGGTTTAATGAAGTGAATTCCTCCTTGTCTTGAGTTGTTACTTCTCTGCTGTTTATTTACCCCACCTTCCTAAAATAACTTCTTTGGAAGTTAACACTTTATTTAATCTATGCCTCCAGTGGCAAGTTTGAAGGATTTTTTAGCCTATCGTCAATGCTTGGATAAATGATTTTAGGTAAAAGAAACACAGTAAACATCTGAATGCCAGTAAGTTATTCTGTGTAGCTTGTTACTTGAAGGATTGTTCTGTGAAATAACAAATAGCATGGCCTTATCTTACAAAAAAAGATAGTGTGGTCACATTAGCTTACTGCTTTGAATGCTAGTTGTTGTAGAGGTTTAAAACAACCAATACAAACATATGCAACAATTGCAGTACTCCTGGAGGAAATATTTCTTGATGGCATATGCCTTATTACTGAAAGTATATGGCTTTACAAGGCTGTCTGTGAACAGTTGTCTGTATCCTTTATCTATAGTGTACCGATACTAGAACTAGCTTATAACCACCTTGTAAATATAATTAGCTGAGGATGCTAAGGATGAGTGACCAAATAACTTTCTTTCAGATTCTTGGCATGGGTTCCAAACGCTTATTAACTCTAACGCACAGAGCTCAAGTGAAACGCTTTACTCAGGACTTATTGAAGCTTCTGAAATCCCAGGCCAGCAAGCAAGTTATTGTAAGGGAATTCTTACAGGCTTATCATTGGTAAGTTAACTTCGAATGAAACAGGAAGAGCTGTCTATCCAGCTGTGGCTTTTAAACCTAGTGCAAGAGGGGTCAGCGCTTTCAATTTTAGTACAAAACTTGTAGCAACTGTATTTCATGACTTGCGATTTCCAGCTTCTAATGAAAATTAAGAATTCTGTCAGGCTGTACTGCTTTACTTCAGTACTAGGCTCATGTAAATTTCCTGAAGTGGAAAAGAGGTTGTTTTATTTCATTAGCCTATTTGAAGCTGGCTAACGAAGCTGACTACTTGTGAAGATGGCTAATATATCTAAGCAGCTTGTAGCATGTTTATAATATGAACTGTTATGGGAGAAGTGTTACTTTTTTTTTTTTTTAGAAGGAAACACAAAATAGACTGAATGTCAGTAAATGTTCCTAATTTCAATCAAATTTAAGTGACATAATAATGGGGAAAACAATAATACTGAGGATGAATAATAGCTGTTTTGCTATTACTAGGAGTTATTCTGTTCTGGTTTTAAAAAGAAGTAATTCATTGTTTCTTTTTTAAAATATGTTTTCCTTTACCGTGAAGATAGGAAGTAGTACCTCAGCTGCTTTGAGGAAACTATTGTATGTTAGTGCTACATATGCTCTACTTCAAAAAATGATTTTGCTACATGTGCCAATGCATTCTTTGTGGAAATGCACACTTATTTCTGCTATTGGCAAAAATACATTACTGGTTGTTTCTTAATCTACTAAATGTGTATCTCCCTTAAAATTGGTTACTTTTGGCAATTCCTTGAATAAAAATGTGAAACGTTCCTGCATCTGGGAAGTGCTCATCAGTCTGGAGGGAAAGGAATAAGGGGAGCAAAATACCTTTTACTACTCTGCATAATATTGTGAACCTTAATATCCTGTCTTCCAGGATATGCCTATAAGGTCTATAATAGGTCTATATCTTCTATCAAGTCCTTACTTTGTTTAAGAACAGTACACATCTTTATTATGCAAATAGAAACGGTTGAAAGCGTGGCAGCATGTGGGGCATACGTGTTTTTTAGTCTCTTGCTAAAATAACACTATTCAAGTTCAGGTTTTCTATCGTTACTTGCCACTACTACTGAGTGTAGGGCTGGTGAGGCTTTCTTCCAGTGGCGTGTGAGTCATTAGTATAACCCTTATTTTTCTGGTTAGAACAGATAATTCGATTTAAGTACTTTTTCCTTTGTTTCATATGCTAACATTGGTCATATGAAAATTATGCTTACCTGGTTAGAATCTGAGGCTTATTCTAATAGCATTCTATGTTAACTCAAAACTTTGACATATGTATTGAATTATCTTATAAAGTAAGGTTATTATGTTATAATCTTATAAAACATGCAATTTTATAAAACGTGCAGGTGTTTCTCCAAGGATTGGGATGTTACTGAGTACGGAGTTTGTGAACTGGCAGATATAATATCAGAAATTCCAGATACAACCATCTGTTTGTCACAGCAAGATAATGAAATGGTGATCTGTATTCCCAAAAGAGGTAAGTACCTTATCTTTTACTGTTAAAGAAATTGTTCTTTGAATATGTTAAAAACCAGGCTACATAAAAAATGCAGAAGTAATGTGGGTTATATGTTGTTGATGATAGCTCTTTCTACCTCTATAACCACCTTTAACTGTAAAGTAGTTAGGAAGTTGTAACAAACCCTGTATTTGTTATATTAGGAATAATTTTGTAATGGAACAGACGGGAAAGCAGGTGGCAAAACACAACATCATGCTGCTACTACTGCATATAGCAAGCTTTCTGTGATATGGTTAGAGAACAGGTTATTTCTACGCAACACATACTTAAATATTTGACTATTAAAGATGTTGTAAAGTACTGATCACATGCTTATTTTGGACTATGCCTGTCTTATTTTAAGATGGGTCTTCAATATTAGAAGAAAGTGGTGTAATGTGACAAACCTGAAAATCACTATTCTCATGTTCTGCTGTATGTCAAAATAGTTCTGTTGGTACACAGCTATAGCTTTCTTTTTTTAATTTTAGAACGCACGCAAGAAGAAATTGAAAGAACCAAACAATTTTCTAAAGAGGTGGTAGACTTACTACGCCACCAACCCCACTTTCGAATGCCCTTTAATAAATTTATTCCATCTTACCACCACCATTTTGGTCGTCAGTGCAAACTTGCTTACTACGGTTTTACAAAACTACTTGAACTCTTTGAAGCCATACCAGATGTGTTACAAGTAAGTCCTAAAATCTGTTTGTTTCAGCATGAGTTCAAAAGTAAAATGTTTAGAACTCATGCTAAAGTTATGTATGCATTTAAAACTTCGATATAGCCATGTTAGTAAATTGTTGAAGGTTTATAGTATGTTCAGGGTAGTTAAACATATTCAAATTGGATTACATTTACAAAATGAAGTGCATCAAAATCAGGGCTAAATTTCATTTAAGTTATGTTAAACTTGGTTAAAGAAAGCGAGCTATTTTTATTGCCTACTTTGTCACTTCATAAACTGTTTTTTGCTTGCCATGTAAATATCTTGCTATGTAAATATCTTGTGAGATAGCCCTGCTGTATACCTAATGATTGCTTGCAAGCACTCAATTTTAGTTGCAGATTAATTTTCTTCACTCAAACTAGGTAACTTGCATTAACGAAGTGTAATTTTGGTTTTGTAGGTATTGGAATGTGGAGAAGAGAAAATTCTCACACTCACGGAGGTGGAGCAAGTTAAAGCAGTTGCTGCCCAGTTTGTTAAACTGCTGCGGTCTCAGAAAGACAACTGCCTAATGATGACTGATTTACTGACAGAGTACAGCAAAACATTTGGATATACACTGCGTCTTCACGACTATGATGTTAGCTCAGTTTCAGCTTTAATGCAAAAACTTTGTCATGTTGTAAAGGTAATGCTCTTTGTAATTTATCCACCGAAAAGGTATGTAATGTGTTGAGGTTTTCCTATCTCAAATTACTGTTCTGTGTGTTTAATAATGTAAAACTTTTGATTTTTATCTTTTTCTAGGAAAATTCATGCACACTTACTTGTTTTTTAAAGTATTGTATTAGAATGCTTTTTATTTTTTTAACAGTAATGCGGTTTTCTTCCCAACTGACTATAGTCATTTCCTTTTAGCTCTAGTAGGTCTCACTCTCTCATGATGTTTTATATTCTTGACTTTATTTTAATCTGATTTGAGGCTTTGACTCGGATTGGAAATATCTAATGATCTTGTATGCCAGTAGAAAAGAAGGCATACATACTCCGATGTAGATACAGATGTAGTCTTTTAGTTTCTCCCATGCTGTTACTTCAGCAGCTGGTGTTCAGGCTGGAGCTTAGTCGCATCCAATTGTCTTGGAACAAAGAATAAAATTGTCTACTGCATAGACAAACTGCTACACAGATCTTGTATTTAAAGTAAATATTTTATGTTGTAATTTGTTGTAAGCTTCATCTTTTAGGCTTTTGACTGGGGTAGTACCAGATGCTGATACGTAACACAAGATACAGCTGTGCTGAAACCCCAGCTACACACTTCATTTATAGATCAATTTCCTTCCTTGTCCCTAACTACTTTCGAAATTCATTTTTGTAGGTTGTTGATACAGAGGCTGGCAAGCAGATTCAGCTGATAAACAGAAAATCTCTGCGGACTCTGACTGCCCAATTACTAGTGTTGTTGATGTCTTGGGATGGAGCATCCTTTCTCTCAGTTGAACAGCTTAAACAACATTATGAAACAATCCATAGTACTTCTCTTAATCCGTGTGAATATGGTTTTATGACCTTAACTGAGCTCTTGAAGAGTCTGCCTTATTTGGTTGAGGTATGGAGTTCTCTTCTGGTCTTTCATACTTTGAAAGAGACATCATAACTAGAGGATACATAAGCTTGCACTCTAATTCTTTTTTTTTTTTTTCCTAATAGGTTTTTACCAATGGTGCCACAGAAGAATATGTGAAACTTACAAATCTGTATATGTTTGCAAAGAATGTGAGGTCCTTACTTCACACCTACCATTACCAGCAGATTTTTCTTCATGAGTTCCCACTAGCATATAGCAAATATACAGGAGAAGTGCTGCAACCTAAAGCATATGGATGCAATAATTTAGAAGAGCTCTTGGGAGCAATTCCACAGGTGTGAAAAATTGTTTTGCACAATCACATTGAGACTTCTGAATGAACTAAAAAACAGTTACACAATTGAAGCTCCTGACGTTTGGTTTGAGTTATTTGTATGACTACATTTTTTGAGGAGGCTTGTACCGGTTGTATTTAGCTTTTGGGAAGTCGGGGCTTTGTAATGAGAATTTCTTTTTTCAAATGAACTTTGCTTAAGAACTGTTCCTGGTGAGGCCACAAAGTTGCTTGCTTTCTTGGCATCTTCATCAAGTGAGAATTCTTTTTTCTTTTCACTGTAAAGTACTACAGTATTCAAGTTCAGTTTTGCTTACGGTAGGCTTCCTGGAGTAAAGAGCTGTGTCACCTTGTCAGAAGCATCATAGTGGCGTTTTGCTGTGCCATCTTGTCATCCACATGCATTTAAGTGCTCTAGGATAACTTTGTGACCTGGTTTATGGCTGTTATCTTCTGAGTAGACTAATTTTTGTGGAGAGTAACAAAATAGAATTTCATGCTTAAATGTAATTTAGTTAGTATTTAATATACTTTCTAGCCCTATTGATTCCCTTTGTCTTGAAATTGATGCCAAACACTGCTTTTACTTAGGCAAAGTAGAGCAAATTAGCAGTATGATTCAGTTGACTTAAAAATAACTTCAGTGTAAGACGTGAAGGCACTGAAGTAAACGAGTCAGTGAAGGCACTGAGTAAACTGCTTTAGGCTTTGAGGCTGGCATGTACTGCTGTTTAATTCCGCATTTTTCTCTATAGGTGGTCTGGATCAAAGGGCATGGCCATAAGAGAATTGTGGTACTGAAAAATGACATGAAAAGTAAGCATTTTCAATTTTGAACCATACTTTCCATCTTTCTTTCTTTCTAAGAGGTCACTTTAGCAAATGAACCAAATGAACTTGCCTTTTTGTAGCTCGTTTTAGCTCACCTAGTTTTCCCCCTGCTGATCATGTGGATGATCATGGAAATCAACTTGCTGACCATAATGGACATATTATGGAGACCACAGGATCCACTTCATCAATGGAATTAAGTCTAGGAACACCTAGCAATGGTAATGCTAAGTTGATTTGTATAAGAAATTTGTTATCTCTGGGGAAATAAGCCAAGTAAGCAAAGCAGCATGGGGAAAGCTGTGTGAGTTAGATCTAACTTCTGTAAAAATGCTTTGGGGTTTGAACGCTGATTCTGTGATCTTCTCGGTGTGTAGTCAAGCATGTGTCCTTTCAACAAGGGCGTCTGTTCTCAGCTCTGTGCGTATAATCACTGCAATACTTTCTCCTGTTTTTTAGTGGAAACTTAAGTCTGCATGGATAAGGCTAATGAGAAAGGATGGTCAGTAATAGCTTCTGGTAGGGCTGTCTCCTACCTTCTGATAGGGCGTAGTACTCCTTTTTGGGTTATCTTTGTGTTTTTGTATTGGCAAATAATGACAGTCCTACTTGCATAAGTCTGTCTGCGAATAAAAATAACTGGGAAATGTTGAGCTTACAGGTCATGTCTTGCTGTGGTCTCCAATTCTTCTATTGCTTCTAGTTGGGAGAACTTGAGAAATGATTTTTGAGCTATTACCTAAGAAGTCTAGGCTTACTCCATTTAGTAAGGGCATGTTACTTTATTTTGAAACTTAATTTTCACATCTAAGTGTTAGTTGTTGCGTAAATAACTGATATGATGTCAGTATATCTGCAGGGAAGTTGTCTGGGAAGTGGCCCTTCTCTGTTAAAAGACTGTTCCTCATCTCTCTGTTTATTAGTTAAGTTTGGCAAATAAGATTTTACTCTAGGGGTATACCTGCTTGGGCAAGCACCAGATTCAACAGTTTTTGCTTGTCTGCTGTGTTGTAATTTGATTAGATGCTTTTTGTCCCACCATGGTAACTGAGGCTGGTATATGGCATAGCTTGTAAATCCTCAGAATCACATCTGAAGGCTTTGCATTTAACAGTGCTGAAATAATACCTTTGTAGCGTACAGATGCTTTGAAAGATGTTGTCTTATCTTTGTAGCTTCTAATCAAACTGAGCAAGAACTTCTTTGCCTCACAAATACGTCTCCTGTTGACCTCTTGTGTGAGCCAGTTCCTTCCTGCTTACCATCCCCGCAACTGAGACCTGATCCAGTGGTTCTTGAGTCTGCTGACCTAATTCAGTTTGAGGAACGTCCTGTACCTCTCTCGGGTAAGAGTTTGGTTGCCTGTTGTGTCTAATGTAGTGATGACGACTCATGATCTCAAACAGAACATCAAACAAACAGTTGTTTACCAAGTTTTTACCATGTAAAAAGAAAAAAACTATACATTGCCCAATAGGATGTGTTGGAAATGCAGGTGGCTTCTATCAGATGTCTGAGTGCTGACAATAAGTACCCTACAGTGGCTCTCAGGGGGGTGAATTTTATAGGTACCTTATCTCCCCACCATTAAAATTGCATTTTGTCAACCTGTAGCAGTATTTTCACCAGAGTAATTTCATTGTGCTTTTTGAGCACTGACAGACTTGATTTATGAGAACTAATTTAAACAGTCTAAATATTATAAAACAAAAAGAGCCAAAACATCATGTCAGCTGCAGAGGTGAATGTGACATATCTCTTGGCTTCAAATCAGGCTGACAAGCTTTTTAAGCGATTTATTTTCTATTACTAGAGAAGTATTATTTTTTGAAGAACACAGCATTAATAGAGTTGTCTTGCTTACTTTAGAGATGATGATTTTAACAGAAGAAGAAAAACAAAGAATTGTTACTACAGCTCATGAAGAATTGACCTCTGCTTCGGTGGTATCTAACGCCACAGAGAATACTTCAGTGCCTCCCTGTCAGTCCTCTGAAACCCAACTAAACAAGGAAGCAATGGACAGCCCAGCCAAAAAGCAACACAAAAACAAGGTGAAATTGGCAGCAAACTTTTCACTTGCACCTGTAACCAAGCTTTAACTGTTTCTTTTAGTGTGAAAGACAAATACCTATGGACTCTGCACAAAATGAAGCTATTTGCTAGCCCTTATGTATTTTAATGAAAGGCCTAGAATTAATTTGTATTTAAATGTGTTCTGTGAATATTTTGTTCCTTTTACACTGAACACAGCTATTAGCAGAGCAGAATTTTTTCTGTTATTTTGAAAAAATCCAGCGTTCATTAAATTATTCTTAAATTTTACAGTTTTTCATAAATGTGTTCAGTAAAAGCAAATTATAAATTCAACTAAAATGGAACAGATTTTATTTTCCTTAAGCCTCGTTGGTGGTGTAATCATACATGTAGCATATTATACTCTATAGGCTGTTGCTTACTGGTATTGTTTCAGACAGTATTAATAAAATGCATGATCTGTCTTTCAAAAGCCTGTTAAGAAGTTTTAACGTGCTGACCTAAAGTGACAAGAGTGAGGGAGTTGATTGTACTCCAGAGGAGAAACTTGTTCTCTGCCCTTTCAGATGACTTGTAGCTGCATTGTAAATTTTCTGTGTAAAGATGTCTGTAGAAGATTATGTGGATTTCTGTAGAACTTGTTTTAAATGTTTTCTGTACTTTTCAGTTCCATTTAGGAGCTTTATAGGACATCGATGTTTTAAGCTTCCCTTTTATGTTTAGTTCCAGTCTGGCATGGATTTGGTTAAGGAAAAGACTGTCCTGGTGTTATGAGTTTGAGATAGAGACACACGCGTTTTATTGTGTCTAGAAATGAAGTTAGGAAGATTCTGATATTTCTAAAATATGCATGTAATGCATAAATGACAGATAATGGAGCAGGTCTTATTAAAATGTTTTGTGATGGGAGAAGTCGATGCTATTTCCACCTGTAAGGCAAGTTCCAACTACATGTGGAAATGCTAAGGTTGTTCTGCTTAACCTTGTTTTCTATTTTTAAGCATCTTTGGTAAATGGGAAGCTTATTCTTTGATGTGCTGTCTTTTAGCTGTGTCTGTTTTTATTCTAAAACTTACTCCTAGTGTTGGAAGCTGTTTGTTTTCAAATTGTGGTGTCTTGTGTTGGCTTTTGAAAGGGCCAGCTTTGGAAGAGAAGATAAGTCAGTGGATGACCTCAACTCTAGTTAGCAGAAGCGTCCAGTGTATGAGACTTTATACCCATTCTGGGTAACCATGGCATTTACAATGGGTTGTATTTGCCAGGCAGCAAATAAATTGCTTGTTGTACTGAAAGAACCTATACCAGAGGTTTTCCACTGTCCAACTGGATTTTTTAGGTGGATTCTATTGTAATATGCAAGAGATGGAACATGGGCTCTAATTTCTCAGCCAGCAACAGGAAATGCCACTGAATAATGGCTATAGACAGAATTTTACTAGTCAGATTTTGTTATAAAATCTTTTAAATTTAGACTTTACCTGTAGTAAACATATAGCCATTGTGAATGCAAAGAAACACTTGGAAGTTTTTCTGAGCATTATGGCACAGTATCTGAGTCCTTAGTAAGCCTCTACAGACATCCTGCGATTTAGAATAAGCTTTCTTGGAATGCTTTTAATAAGTTAAATGCAAGAACATCTGCTTTCACCTTACCTTTGAGAAGTTAACACTGATCACTTAGATCTTTGTTTCAGAAGAGCATGCATTAGAGGAAAGGCAAATCTGGAGTTCTATTTTCATAAGGTGCAGCTGCAAGTCATCTAGAGTACTGAAGAAAGCCAGTTTTTGATGCTTTAGAGGAAAGTATGGTATTTGTCAAAGTGAATGTGGTTATACCATTTCTGGAGGTCAGCATACCTTTTCTGGATTCATGTGTGATTCTGATGAAATTGCTGTTTGAAAGTAATAGAATAATACTTTTGAGAAGTTGTGTTTATAGTGTAACAAAATAGCTATTTGAATTGCAATATATTTTTTTATCCAAAGGGTTAAATGAATGATGTGGCTTACAGATTTAAAAGCATTACAACCATGAAATTCTTTAATTTAACAATTAATGTACTATTTCAGATTCATGTCTGTTTAAAAAAAAAATGTCACTGAAGCCCTCAGTTTATGCACTATCTTTTTCTTGGAGTGGGAGGGAGGAGCAATTCTTTTATTAGCTGTCTACTTTGTTTGGACACTTTCTTTTGTGGCTCAAGTGCTGTTTTGTGTGTTGGGACCAAACAGTTGTGTCAATAAAATTTTCAAGCAAGCATAACTCTTGTCTTTTTCTGAAGAAATGTAGGTTAAAAAAAAAATGTTCCAGAATCCTTAACTTGCTGTGTCACTCACACTAAGCTGAATTATCCAGACAGAGCAGATAGCTAAATATTGGGGCTTAATGAAAATTCCATGAATCCATAACCTGCTACTCTGGAGAATGTGGGTTTTTTCAACTTTTGCAATTCTACTATTAACAGAGATGCACTCAGCAGTTTCCTTCTAAAAACAAGTCATAAAGCTGTTGTACAAAGAGCAGTAAGAATTATTAACTACTCTAAAGAGAAAAATGGAGAAAAGTATAAATGGAACAGGTAGAAATAAGGTTCTCTTGAGTTTTAATCTCAATTACAGAAGTTAAAATGTGAGATTATTGCACAGCATGACTCCATATGACATTAAAGTTAACCAGTCACTCGTGGTAAGGTAAAATAGCCTTGTTTTTTAAGTTCAAAGATGGTAAATATTCAGGTGCTACAAGTTTGGCACAGAAGCTACTTTGCAACTTCACTAGAGAGCTTTGAACTTTACTTCAGAATCTTAATTAAAATACTGCAAGTAAATTGTTCTGTTATGTCATCTCAGGTTTGTGTGCAAAAGTAAAGAGCTGGATGAGCTTACTCCTGACTTTTTTCATTCAGTTGTCTTATTGCATTCTCTTTAACGGAACTATCAAGGGGAGCAGGCTGCAAGAGCAAATCTCAGGGCAACCACACATAAATGGTTGCTTGACCCTGTAGAATACTTGGTCAGTCCAAAGTGTTTAATTAGTTACAAAAACTAAATCAGCATTGCATATTAGTGCAATAGATACTCCTTCCGAAAAGGAGGGGCAGGCAATTGGTAAAAGCTTTCTAAAGCATAAGAAAAATGTGAAATCAGTACTCCAACTTTACTCTTTTGGTAGTTGTGAATGCTTTTAAGTATGTGAGTACAATGCCTCATGCTACCTGGTATGCAATTTAACTGCAAAAGGTGAGTTTGATTTTAATTGTTTTATTGTTATCTTGCTGTGGACATTCTCATTTTTTTCATTCTTATGTTAAGTAATTTGTTTAAGTCAATTAAAGTTATGATTAAAGTATTTTTTTTCAGGATATGATTCATTTTGTCTGTTTTAATGTAACAGGATGGTGTAGTTGCATGGTAAACTGTGGTTTAACTTATATTTCTATTAAAAAAAAACAACAAACAAAACAAGACAGGCATAATGGCAGAGTTGCAAGTAGAGGGGGGTATAAGACATAGCTGATGTTTCAGGTAAAATGTGCAATAACGCTGGTAGGAAGTATGACAACATCATGCTGCTCCTTAGGCTTTCAAGTTTCTGAGTGGAGAAGCTGACAAAAGGGTTTGTGTTTGGACAAAGCAAAACTTCTGGGTGTGAAAGACAGAAAGCAATTTTTATGTACAACACACTGAGGTTCTAGCCACAGACAAATTACATTGTCTAGACAGTTCCAGGGCTTTGGTGAGGGGTGAGCCCATGGGAACTGAGTTATGTGGCCTTGCTTTGATAGCCGTTTACAGAAAGGTGAATGAGTGAAGACTGAGTAGCATCAGTGAAACCTGCTTATATCTGCTTATCAGTCTGGGGGAATAATGCTGTGGGTTTCCTTTTAATCTTGTCCCTTCATTTTTTATTCTTCCACTTGAAATACATTGTCTTTGTAGCTTACCTTTCTGCAGTTTGAATACTTCATTCCACTTCATTCCTTTTACCTTTTTTTCCAAAGAGTTCAGCCTTTATTTTAAGTGACTTGTTCAAAGCTTAACCTAGATACCTGTTCAGTCTTTTTGCCTCCAGGAAGGTGCTGATATCCTTTAAAGTTGATATTTTTGAAGATAAAATGTATTATGTGGTATCCTATAGTGGATGTGCACTATGGAACAATTGAGATTTGTAGAGATTCTACTGATACTCTTCCACAGTTTAGCTGGTGTTTGTTCAGAGGACAACGTGATAAAATGTCTCGACCCTTCCGATGTCTCTACCCTTCCAGTGTGCATTACTTCTAAAGTAGTGTTCCTCCCTGTATGGACTGGTTTTATGTTTAACATTATATAGATGGAGGAAATTTGAAAAAGAAAATAAAATCTGACTAACAAATAACTATTAAAAAGCTTTGTAGCTGTGTATGTTACAGGGAGCAGATGCTGGTACTGTGGTATAAATATAGTAAATAGAGAATGCCAATTAATAAATGCCACTTAATAAACTTCAAGGGAAGTTGCCACTTCATTGGTAAGACGCCACTTCAAGATATTATTTCTGAGCCCTCTTTTGTAGGGTAAGAAATGATTCTGTAACAAAACACTTAAAGCCTTTTTTAGATGTTCTACTAGTCCTGCTATATTCTTAGCTCCCTGCTTTCTAGAATACTCATCTAAGGAAAAGATTGTTTTTCTGTTGGTTAATTGCCGCTAACAATGTTGCATTTATTTTCCCCAAGCATTTGTGCAGTTTGTCTTCAAGCAGTCACAAGCCTGACAGAAGCAGCCTGACAATGACAAGGCAATGACAATGCTGGTTGTACTTAGAGGGACAGTTGGTTGAAGTACAGATTGCATCAGATTGTGTATTTGAAGATCCCCTAAATTTAAGCTCAAGCATTAGGATAGGAATCTCAGTGGAGGACAGAAGGTTGTTGCCAACACACTTGGGATAAAGAGATGATTATGCAGTGAGACCTAGTGCCTTACTGGATTGCAGGTAAGTAACTTACCTGAAGAGTAGGATAAACATCTAATGTGTGAAGGAAATTCAGGAAAAAAACAAAAACAAACAAAAAAAAAAAAAAAAAAAAAAAAAAAAAAACAATTAAGTTACACAGAAACAATTCACATGGAATTTCTTATATATTCTGTTACTTTTTAAAGTGCAGAGATGAGAATGCAAGAGTGGGATAGGACAACTGTGCAAATTTCCAGGATGCTCTCACCAAGTTACTATGAAATAATCAGAAATGGATTGGGAGAGGGACATAAATTTTTCAGGAAGTTTTCCTAAGCTTATTGCCATTATATTGAAGGATCCATGTACTGCAGGACTTGCAGGATATCCAGGACTTTGTTCAAAGCATTGGTAACGTCTCTAAAAAAGAATAGCAAGATAGCAAATACAGAAGATCCTTACCCTCATTAAGGTAGTTTGCTTCCTGAAAAGTTGAGTGAGATCTTCTTGTACCACAGGACTTTTTACTCTTACGGGTTGTGTAGTATGGACCAAGTATAAAAGCAGCTGTTTTGTGCTTCTGGTCCTTATATTTTGTGTTATTAGGGACTGCTTAGTCCTTAGACAAATGATAGCAATTCTAGGGCGCTAGTCTTGCTCATTAGGACCCAGGTGTTGAAATGAGGTCCTTTTGGAAATGAACTCTAATGCTTTGAGCTGGACAGTCCACAGGCAACAAGCCTTCAAAAAAGCTTCCTTTAAAATGTATTTGTACCAGGCAGGGTTTTTGGAGTGACTCTAACCTAACCTTGCATGCTTCTTCGGGAGGCTGTAGAACTGCCTTTGCTAACTCAAAAGCAATGCAATTTGTGAACTGTGATCTTGTGCTAGAAATAAGTTCATAGTAATTCAGGAAGAAAGAAGGTGACACGTAGGAGCTGTTGCAGACACTTTGAGCTGATGCTTGTTCGTTTCACCTTACTTCAGCTTGAACTTTGTAACATGTATTAACTGCTGTATACTACCCCACCTACCCCGGTTAGTTTATGGCACATCCAGTAATGCTGTGCTGATTTCCTCCATCCTTGCTCAGTGACACTGGGGTATAGGAGATGTTAAAGCCGCAGGTGTTAGAGTATTTCAGAACAGTGTTTTGGGAGCCATGCACTCATAAGCTAAGCTGTGGGTCCAAAAGTGTCAAGTTAGCCTCTTAGTTATTGGATTCAAAAGCTATGGAAAGGGAATTTTGCCAGAATACCTATTTTGCACGATGAAATCTGCTGGTAAAAAAATATATATATATCTCTCTCTATATATATTAGTGTGGATGGGATGAGGTAATTGCCTCATGAGAGCTTTAGGATTAGCTGCAGTCATCTCTACTGGTTTTGAGCATTCTTAAACTGCTCTACAATTTACCTGAAGAAGAACTTTTGGTAGAAGCCCACAGAACAATTTGATACTCTTTAGGTTGTTGACTGGCATTTAGAAATGAGTCTGTGGTTGTGTTGTTACTGGAGGAGGCTCCTTAGATATGCTTATTGAAAAATCTGAACTCAGTTTCATCAAATTCTTCTCTAATAAAATATGTGTGACAAAAAATATTTTCTGATAACTGCTTGCTGGTGAGTTTAAATTTCAGTCTCTGTTCATTCTCAGCTGAAATTGTGATTCTTACCCACTGTGAAGTCTGAAATCGTCTGCTTTTTGCAGCAGTTGAACTCTGGCTATTCATTAACTGCCTCTGAAGCAATGTTGTCACTTGCATTTCAGATCCAGCAAGCAGGTCTCCAGGGTTATGATTCTACATCTTGTATAGAATGAGCTCAAACTCCTTATTTTCCATCACACTGAAATCTATTACCTCACTGTTTTAGTTCGAAGTGGCATGATTTGAGATCAAGCTGAACAGAGTATTGGGAAAACCGCTCTCCTTAACCATCTGCTTAGTTGCAAGTGAAACTCTTATGCCTGTGTAGGAGGATGAAGTGTGACAAAGACTGACTCACGCAGGAACTTATGATCACCAGCTGCAAAGACGAAGGCATGCCCAAGTACCTTTTGCAGCCCTGCATTTCAGCCTGCAGTCAAATGGCACTTGATACTGGTATTTGAACTGTCTCTGGGGAAAAAAAAACAGTAAAATATTTTAGGGGGATATATTCCTGAAAGCACTTGTTAACTCATTAAGTGTCTTGGACAACAAGACAGTAACCTGTTGTCACCAGGGTACAATCAGGCAGAGTCCGGATGATGCAGTCACTTTCCTGTGTGTTGCTGATTTTTGAACTGTCATTTCTTGGTTGGGCTGCAGGGTTATGTTAGAGCTTTCTGTTGAGTTTAATTATTTGAGACAGAGGTGGGGAGGAAAACTCGTCTTCCACATACCTTGTTCAGGCAATGTAAAACTGCTGCTGTTAGGTATTAGTTGCCCAAAAACTTCTTCAGGACAAACACTGATAATACAAACTTTGATTTCACTGCATGCTGGCCTCCTGCAGCAGGATGCTTGGGGTAGTATGAGCAAAGATGAACTCAATTGCATCTCATCCCCTCTATCTGGTCACGTAGACTCTGCTCCCTGAGACTGCTCAGAGCCCTGCAGCATGAGGAACATCTGTAAAACTCCACTCCAGGGAAACCAGGCAGTACTGAATTTCCTTACTGTTGCTAAACCACTCTGGCTTGGCCGTATTTTTATCCAGAACCTGAAGATGGTCAGCAGTGCCAGGATTTTTCTGTCAGGCGGAATTAGAATGGTCCTGATATTAACTCAAAAAAAAAAAGTCTTTCTGGAATGATATTTGGGTATGCCAAGACCTTTATCTTCCCTATGCAGGGCTAGGAACGGTCTTCTGCTCTGGGCTGTAGTGAGGTTTCAATGTCAGGAGAGTCACAAGATTGACTATTGCTTTTTTTTTCCACTATGGGGGTCCCCCTGGAGAATTTTTTTGCCGAGAGGAAATACTAATTTTTTTAGTAGCATCATTAACTTAAAAAATCCTTTCCTCCAGAATACTAATCCTCATTTGGTAAAGTATAGCTGCACCACTTCAATAATAAGGAAGAAACACATGCTTAATGTAACACAGCAGCTTAGTTTATTTAGAAATACGTTTAACTTTGCTGAAGAGAGTCAGTAGGCCTAGGGGAAGGTGCAAGAGCCATTTGCTGGTAGAATTGGTCATCAGTACAAAGAGCACTGCTTACTACAGAGAAGTGTCACATCCACCTCAAACTTTCTTCTGTCTCTGCTGCCTTGCCTTTTTTGTCTGGATGAACAGCCAGGACTTCCTTGAGAAGAGAGTCCAGGTGCTTCAGTCAACCACCCTCCCTCTTTGCAGACAGTAACAGACATCTGAGAGTTGGCTCTGAAATGATGGCAGATGGTCCGTGTAGCCCCCTAAACATCCTTGTCAAAGATTTTCTGCTGATTTAAAATATGAGGGGGTGCACACTGTACTGTGTTCATAGGGTCATGGAAGCTACAGAGACAGTCTTTGCAAATACTGTTTCAGTCTGAATTTTCTTTTTAACCCAAGGACTGAGAAGTTCATGCACTTAACGTGGTTCAAAATACAGAGCTTAATTTGTTGAGTTACAGCCATTAAAGTAAACTATTAAGGCTTTGCTGTGTTCTGGGTGGACAATGCTGTAAGCCAGTGTTGACCATGGTTGACAATCAGACCTCAGTCTTTTAAAAAATAAATAAAACAAACACTTTATTGCTAAGCAGCATCACTAACTCCACTTCCAAAGGAACCACTGGTGCACTGCAGACAAGTGAAAACAGAACTAAGGCATTTGCTAATTAAAAACAAAATAAATGCACATAAAGAAAACCTTTCAGCCAAGCCTCTGGAAATAAAGTTCGCTCTCATTAATACTGCTGTAGATCAAGTCCCTCTGGGGCACTGGCTAGCAATGCTAACTGCCTATGAATGTTTCTTCTATATTTGCTGTGCTTTCTATTCATTGTAATTAGAGGGGGGGCTCTGTAGCCTAGTCATGCGTCCTGAATCCTAGAGACGTTTAGCTCAATTTTTAATGCAAACCTCCGTTCTTTTGATCTTATTTTCCTTCCCAAGGGACTGTAGGCAGCTGTGGCACACAGGAATTAGCCCAGCTATCAGCACATTTAATGCTATAATGTGCCTAAGTCACCTCTGCTCTTCCAACAACTAAGTCCTTCACGCTCCTTCACTTACTGGCATTTGTAGTGCTTGGTTGTTACAGCTGACCCTCCAAAGGCTTTAAGCTGGCTGCTTCACTACAGATTGCTTTTCCTAACTTCCCTTTGCATTTTGTTAGAAATATCAAACACCTGTACCTTAAAGACATCAGGAATTATCAGTGTCTTATTTGGGCACCAGCAAATGAAAGAGGCTGTTGAATTCTCCAGAAGTCAGTGGGAATTCGTTTCCCTCCCATGTATTTTCTCTTAAAGGCTAGGCAGTCCCCCCTCACAGTTCTCCCAATGTGTGCAGGTGCTACACAGAGTCCAACCCATACCAGAGTAGATGTGAACAACTACAGAGCTTAATATGATGTGTATCCATAAGGATGTCTAACTATATATGACTATTCAGCCTTGAATACGTTTTCTTTCTGCATCTTTGTTCAAAGTATTTCAGGTGCTTCATGTCTTAGTGGAAACCTTGGTATTTTTTCCTCCTTGATTCTTAAACCTTAAGGAAATGGTGGTGACAAATCACTTGTCTAATGTGAGTCTGCAGTACTGAAACTTTCTGGAAATGCAAACTTTCTTCAATAAACCAGTCCAATACTAGGGATGTGGTTTTTTTTTTATACAAGAATAGTCTGATTTACTTTATAGTGTCTATTTCCTTGAGTCTTGGTAAGATACTTTCTAAGAATATCAGTGCCTGTCCTTTTTGGGTAGCTCTGCTGTTAATTTTAATCTCCTTTCCTATAACTGTGGTTCCTTTGTATACAAGTGCACATTTCACTTAGCTGGCTTTGCAAAATAGAAGTTCCTCTTAAAAACCTTTTTATTTTAGGAACTTTTTGCTATTTGTTTGTTACTTCTAAGCCTGAGATTGTTTTCACTTTTCACATTAGATAGATCATGTACATTTATTTTACTATTGATACCTATCACAATACATTTATATGGAATACTGTCACACATACCAGCTACTGACAGCTAATATAAAGATTAGATTCCACAAAATTTAATCTGCATAGAGACCAGAAATGCATTAAATGCTGTAACGCAGGTAAGTCTGATTTCCCTTAATTTTAAATCCATTTTGTGTAGAATGTGGTATACTTGCCACAGATACCTACTTCTCTATTTTTGTTTGTCTTGTAGTCAATTTGTCTTGAGTAGCTCATGTCTTCCAATGCTCAATAGCTTACATTTCTCATGTTCATTAGAGATGTGGTTAATAGTTGTTTATAAGCACTATTAGTTAATTTTTGTTTGTGCCCATGTCTTTAACTCTTCTCCCAGTAACCTACCACTGGTAGGTGATCTCATACTGCGTGTAACTTTTAATAGTGAACAGAACGTGGAGTGATCACCCCTCTGACTCCATGTGAGGTGGAGATCTGTGAGATAAATGATAGAGCTTTGGACTAATCATTCGTTTGCAGATTAGTGTATCTGTGCCTGCCAGAACTTTACCAGATATTTATTTTTTCTGGTGCAAGCAATGTTTGACTTGAGTAATTCAGAAATCATATGGTATTAAAACCTGTATCTACTTGTAGTGTCCTTGTCACTGATATTCAGTGTTTAGGAAGTGAAGTGATACTCAACAGCAAAGTATTTAAACATCCCACTAGCTTGATAAATATTTTGTATGCAACGTCAGTTATCCTATAATTGCTTCAGCTATCAGTTGCACTATATAGAGCATTACTATTTATGGCTTTCATTTTGAAAAGTAGCCAAAATAGAATATTCCAGCAAATGGTTGAGTGCCATTTGTTGGGGGGGAGCGTACAAAAAATTCTTGAAGTGATGACCTCTTAAAATTGTTTTTTTTCTTTTTTTTTTTTTAACACATTACTTGATGAAATATATCCTCTTTCACTTTTATGACTTGGATATTTTTGTTAACTCTATTACAGATCTTTTCTGGTCACTGGACAGCCACTATATGGATTTCTTTTGTTTTTTTAGGCATGCGTGTTGAGTGATCCATGCAACAGTGAAGAACCTGCCATTGTACATTCCATGTATTACTGTTGTACCATAGTTGCTCTTGATTCAGTTTAGCAGGATGCTGTTAATCCCTTCACCCTACAGTTTCTTTCAATGAAAACACTTGAAAAGACGAGAAACATGGTAGAGAGCCCAGAGCTACATGATGCTGCACTGTGTGGCTCCACAGCAATCTTTAATAATAGCCAATCCTGCCTTGGCGATGGTGGGCTTGCTTGGAGGAGGTTCTGCCTTCTTTTCTGCTGGGCTGCCTGCAGTGTTCAAAAAGAGGATACCATTAAAACCAAGAGTTGGTTAAGCTATTTCTTTGTACTTATGGCTTAAAGGACATAAACCCCTCCTCCCCCTGCCCCCTTCCTGAACCTTTTTAACTTTTATTTCAATGATACATATATCAGTTTGGTAGAAACCAAGCTGCTCTGTGGATTCAAACTGCTCAAGATGGCTTATCCCTTTAGGGTTTAAAGAATCCAGACATCTAAGGGTAAGCTTGTTCAATTCGGGTGCCCCTCTTCACAGCCACAGAGTCAGATAACAGATCCCTCTGTAGAAAGGCACTTACTGTGTGGAACCCCACCAACTACAGAGCTGAAGAACAAGAATATTGCTAAAGCTTGTTCTTTGGACTTGGATGTCCAAACCAGGACAGCAAGAAAAAGGCAGACATATATTTAAAATAAAAAAGCAATTTTTTACAAAGATGATTTGGATTCAGTGTTAAGGGGTAATTGGGCATCTAAGTGGCTGTAGCCTATCTTTTGGCAGTGGTTGGCCCAGCACAGCCTTTGAAAATGCCCTTCTTTCATCCTGCTGTCTGGAGTTTTTCCTGTTGTTGTTTTTCTTAATTATTGTTTGGAAACTCACTGGTAGGAGACTGTGTTGCTTTGTCTAAGGGTTTTAACTTGGTCCGTAGGAATTCAGCCATCTCCTTGTCTTCCTCTTTTTCTCTGGTGGGGGAAAAAAGAATCTGTTACAGAAATAATGTTTTCTCAGCAAATTGGGACAGTAAAAGGATACTGATTTAACACTTCAGTGAAAAAGACTTTGTCAAGAGTTTTAAAGAAAAGCATCAGGCTTTACTACACAAGTAAATTGACACTAATGTATTCACATCTGTATAGTGCACAGCTATACATTTTCAGTAGCCTATGATTAGGCTTCCGTATTGTCTGGCTGCCACTGAAGCTGTTGCAATTTGCACATTGAACTAGCAGATGAGAGCTCTGGATTACATTAGTAGCTCAGGCTTTTGTCAGCTGCTACCTTTGGCCAGCCTCTCTTTGATCAACTGCTAGACTCTGGCAAACATTCTTCTCTCTCCTGTCCTTTGCCTGTTTAGAATTTAAACATCTTGGAACAGATACTGTCATTTAGGATAAATGGTCTGTTGGAGCCTTGAAACATTACTGTTGAAAAAAGATGGGAAGTAATAGACAAAACCCTATTTCCACAGCATTGGATTTCAGTGCAACAGCTGGAAATCAGCTGTCTAGGAAACCACAGGTTTTTTGTTATGCAAATCTGAGCTAAAATATTGAGATTCTGAACTTATACGTCAGGTTAGGTAGACCTGTAGCAATTCCATTCTCATCTTTCCAGACAATGGCATAGACAGAATAGTGATAATAAATGACTAAAGTATTCATTTTTATTTAAAAAAAAAAAAAAGATTCTATATGTCTACAAATATGCCCCTTGTAGAATTCTATTTCACATCTTCTACGTGTGCCAAGAAGATTCTCTGGCAGCACCAGAAATCCTTCCCTTTGTAATAGTAAATGCCCAGTCACCCTCTGGGAAAGAAAGAAACCAAATCCCTCTGCCATCATTAGATGATGACCGAGCTATTTACGGGGTAAAGAGCAACAGGAGTGCAATAATGTAGTTTTATATATTTCTGTGGAACCAGATAGAGACTTGTAACTTGTCTTTAAAGAATCAATTCTCTCCCATTAATGTAAATGTTGGCAGTTGCTCCAGCATAGAATTAAGACTCATGAAATGTTGGGCATAAATTTCGTTGCTTTTAGTTCTTACCGTAATCTCTCTACCTCTGCATCATCTACAAGAAAATCTCTTTTTTGTACCAGTCTATGGATCTTCTGAATCAGTTCATCTTCTCTTTGTTTCTCCATCTTTGTTTTTTCTTTTTCTGGTCAAAAACAGGGGAGGGAAAATAAAAGAAAAAAAAAAAAAAGACTTCAGATTCCAGGGAGCTGGACAGGAGAAACTGCAGATGTCTAAGAATGATTTGCTGATGGAAGTCAGTGGTTTTGCAGACCTGAGTCACCAAAATCCAGCAAATTCTGGCTGCTTTTTCTTTTCTCTTCTACTTGTTTTCTCCTGTCTAATCTGAGGGGTTTGTCAAGATTATTTTTAATATTAAATTACTATACAAGACAATACTTTGCTTTCCTAACTTTTTGAAAGCATTTTGGTATTTAAAGAAGTTCAATCATTAAAAAAAATCCACAGTACAAAATCCCCTTGGCTGTGCAGAAAATGAGACCATGCCAAAAGAAACTCTTTCTTTCTATTTTATAACAGCTCTGGCTGTTGGCTGCAACAGTTTTTCAAGCCTGTTAAGGCAGGCGAGCTGCAAATCCTGAAGTAATAGCATCAATGAATTGTATAATGTGGAAAAATAAACAAAGGTGTTTTTGTGCTTCAAAAGTCTGAGTAATTAATATGAACTTGTTAATTAGACAGTCTCGTGACTAGGTTGTCTATAAACAATGATTTTTGTGACACGAATCATGGGACTGTCACAAGCTAAAATCATCATAAATACTAGGGATTACACAACTGTAGTTCAATGTTATAAAGCCACATGTAGTTAAGACAGACATCTTCAAACCTAGTAAGAAGGGCAGAGATGAGAAAGCCAGAGGCAAATCCCAGCCCACGTTTCCTCAGTAAGTTTAAAATTTTGATTAGTTGAGTAGATACTTTGCATTAAATCAAAGATTTTGGTTCTGAGGATTAGAACTGCATTTAGGGAACCATAAAACTAATATAAGAATTTTGAGAAGGGCAAACTCCTGCAGTCTGATGCATCTGAGCAGCATTTGTTGTGTCTGCTGGTTGACCTTATACGTTCAATAATTTGAAACAGCTAAATAAATCGGACATTTGAAAATGATTGCTTATTACAGATTAATTCTGAATCATGGGTTTCGTACTTCCTACTGGGAATTTCTGCAGTAAATCCACTCCTTAGTAATTGAGACAAAAGCACCTTAAGTGTAATATTTGAGACATTGTCATTCTGTAAGTCTCAGTCTAGAAGTTGTATTCCTTGAGAATTTCAGATTATGGTTTGTTAGTTGCAGAGTAAATGATTTATAATATCAGGCTGCTTTGCTTTGTCAGAAGTATTTTCTGTGTTTTATAAACAATGCAGGAATGTGGTTGAATTCTACAAAGATATTAAGACCTGTATTTTTACCTATGGAAAGTGTTCATGGTTGTGAGTAATGCTGAATCTGCAGCGGGGAATACTTAAAAACATTTAGATTTGCTTTGCCTCTTAAGCTTATGGAATGTGGGATTTTCTCTGCCTGCTACTGATAGTAGGAGCTAACTTTTGCTTTTTTTTTTTTTTATCCTCTTCCTGAATCTCCCATCCCATTCTTCAGGAAACTGACTGCCAAATTATAAATGTATGCACATTAAATTGTGGTGTACTCTAGATGCTGTGTTCTAAAAGCCTGATCCCATGATGACTGCAATCCATGTCCACTGAAACCAAAGAGTAGGGATCTGCTCATCAGCTGGTGAATACTGATCTGGATGTTATGAATGAACCCATTTCTGTGAAGTGTTTTTCTATGTTAGGCACATAAGCACTCAGTTGTGTGTGAGTGCCAGTGATGCCTTTGTTAAGGTAAAAGTAGTCTTACTGTGTCTGCCAAAAGGTGGTGCTGCTGGAACTGTGTATACTCAAATTCTGAAGTTTTGCTGAGATTTGTGGAGTGCTAAGGAGAAAGCTGTCTGATTCAGACAGAAGGCTGTCTGATCTCTGCTTAAGAAATGGACTAGAAAATAATTTTGAAAAGGTTAGAAAACAAAAACAAAAAACTGATTAACCCTATCTGTGAGACAAATGTAAACTTCTCTATTTCATGAATGACCTGCTCTGTTCTTTCTGGGGAGAAAGGTTTTCAAAGTTGCACAACAAAATATGGGAGGAAAAATAAGGATAACAGAAGGAGCATCAAAACCTGTCCTGAGTAGCTGGGCTGTAGCAACTTATCTGTGAAAGGTGCTAGAGTCAAATAATAATATCTAATGTAGGTAGCCTACTGAGGTACTGAGTGTTTTGCAGGATCTGTTTCTAATTTTTCTTGAATAGAGTAGGGCTGTTATGAATGATCTAAAACAGCAAAGCTGTAGTGAAGCAAAATTCCTCATTGATTTCAGCTAGAGTTTAGATTTAAGAATTGCAAACACACACACAACTGTCTCTCCTTAGAGCAGTGAATTTGCAGCAAATTAAAGGCAAAACGCAAAGCACACCTTTTATCTCTCGCTTTTTGCGGAAGGCTTTCTTCTGAAAGGTAGCTATAACTGCAGCTGTGACAATGAATTGGTGTATCTAGGAAATAACAATCTTATTCACCATGATGGTTTTAAATCCTTCTCCATTCTCCCTTTATCTCAGGTATCTCAGCATTCTGTCTTTACTTGACAATCTCTGTGCCAGTTGGCTCCCTTGATATTTCCAAGGGGGTGTAAGAGGGAGTGAATATGCACCTTGTCTGAGTGATAGTTGCAGGTTTGCTGTCAAGGGAGCAGTGAAGCATAGCATGAAAAGAAATTCAGAGACTGGGAGATTAAAGAGGGGAAGGAAGTAAAATGGGAATAAAAAATAAGGACTGGAGGGAATATATGAAGACAGGAGACATGAAACTCAACCTTGTGGGGACATTTCTGATTGTGTTAGGAGCAGAGGCGTGCTTCTGACACCAGCCCCACCCCTGCATCACCCAAGCATTATCCTAAAATTGAGCTGGAAACAGCCCGTACCTGGGATTGCTACCAAACTCTGCAGCTCTTTCTTAAGGTTCATAATGTCTTTGCACAGCTGGATGTCATCCATCCTGCAGAAACAGAAAAAATAACGTCAGAGGCATGCAAACTCCATCCTGCATTGCTGGAATCACAGATCTCATCTGAGTATGTGGTGCTGTCCCTTGCCTGAGACCTATGCATCAGCTTGAAATGCAGGGTTTTAACCTTGGGCTTCTGATGCTACTCATTCACTAATCCTGACAGTTGGCAAAAGCTGTACCATTCTGTATGTGTACCATTCTGTATGCACTGAATAGCTGCAGAAAAGACAGGTGCACCACACTGCCCATACTGCAGCAACAGCTTTCACTGGGAAAAGAGCAACGGTGAGAATAGCAGGGAGCCCGGGAAGGGTGGCAGAAGCTGATCCATTATTTGGCACAGACAAGACAAGTTTACCTTGCACTACCAACTTCCTTTGTGACATTACTAATGATTTAGCCTTGGCACAAAATCTGGAAGCTGTCATTAACTAGGCATGTAACTATTCTGAGGTCTTGAGCCTTAGGTGAATGTCTTCCATGGCTGATGTAAGTATTTCAAACCTTTGGTGGGTGCAGAAAACCCATTAATGCTGAGACACAGAAGATAATTAAAGATAAATAAGTCTGTAACATTAGCAGAAGCTGATGCACACCTTCAATTCTTATTGAAACTGCTACCTATCCTGGGAGCTGCAGTACTCAAATATTCCCCTGTAAGTTTGCAAATTTCAGTGTTAGCTTTCTGGCAAATGTATTTTAGTGCCTCTGTCATACTGACAGCCACACCTCAGGTGTTTCTCTGAAGGCTCCAACACAGGCTTCCATTCTGAAACCACCCCATAAAGAGCACAAAACCCAGCCCAACTGGTTAGTTTTACATTCTTCACCTCAGATGTCACCAGTGCTGTCCTTGTCCATGGATCTGTTAGTCTTTGTTGCATGATGCTGTGCCTGAACTGCTTGTTTAAGCACCTGAAGGTAACTAGTGCTGTCAGAGCCTGGGCTGTCACAGTGATGTTTCAGGATAGGAAAGCTGAGAGATTAAGCATGTGTGTGAGAGTGAGCAAGCGTACAAAGAATAATGCAGTCAAATTATAGAATTAAGTGAAGAGTGGAAAAAGTAGGTGTTTCTGGCACAAATAAGACTTTAATCACAATCCAAGAGCTTTTACTCTCCCTGCCGCCTCTGCATGCAACGCGGGTCCCTGCGGGGAGCTGTCCCTCAGCTGCCTTGCTCATGTTATTAAAGCATGTTGATCCTTTCATTATTTGCTGCTTTGGTTAACTCCATCTTGCCTGTTCTCCTACATCCGCTGTGCTATGACAGCCCTTCCTGCTATCTTTGTACTTCTTTCTTCCCCAGCTGTGACAGTGAAATACCTTTCATAATATTCTTCACTGCTAACCTCTTCTCCTTGTTTAGGAACTGCTGTCCCCCCAGCTGGGGGCCTGCTCCCCTGCTGTACAGCTGGCTTTCGAGGGGACGGTCAGCAGGCCAGCCGCAGGGCTCCCCCAGGCTGGCTGCTGAGCGCACCTGCAGGCAGAGACCGTCACACGGTGACTTTTCTGACGTGGCCTCCCCATGTTACTCACGCTTATCACAAGCAAAGCTCTTTTTACTCTTGAGACCCATCATGTTAAATGGTACTGAAGTTACTTTTATCAATTAACGATCTTAAGCACCATTCCTGCAGGAGAATCAATATTCAAAATGGGCTGGGATGTGAGCAAGCGCCAAAGCTCTTTATCCATTCAACGTTCAGGCAGTTTGGGTGTCATCTTAATAGAAGGAGCATTAATGTGCTCGAGGAAAATCACCATGGTTAACAGAAAGAAGACAGTTTCTTGGCAGAACTGTTCACTATCGTACTACTGTATACAAATGATATCTAGGGGGCAGACCCTCAACTAGTGAAGAGAGCAGGGAGTTTCTACAGCAGGAGATCTCCATGACGTGTGAAGAGAGGGCAGTCTTTTTCCTGTGTGAGGTAGATTGGGCTTCATCCTGGGGTGATCTGAAAGATACTAACTAAAATAGTTCACTTTGAATTTTCAGGAGTTTAAATTATCATTGGCAGTATGTTCCAAGTGAGCAAGATCACTTATATCTGGTAATCCCTACAGCCCCTATGCTCAATATTACCTACTGGGGGGAAAGTACTGTGCTTTTACCCCAGCTGCAGATGCAATTGCCCCTATTTTTTTTGTTTGTTTTTACCTGACTGCAGAGCATATAGCTTGCACTCTCCTTATTTATTCTATACATTTCTTTTTCCTGACACCCAAACTTTGCTCCTGCTTCTAACCCCCAGAAGAGAAGTGAAGATGTGGCCAAGCACTTAAAGGCTCTAACAGCTCTGTGACACCCTGACTTCCAAACGTCACGCTCCAGGTGCTCGCTCTATAGAGTCCGAGCTCTGTAGGCCAGTGTGTTACGATGATGAACAAAGATTAAACTGACCATCTGTACCAATCCCTTAGGCACATGGAACATCTTTCCTCCCATCTGTGTCAAATCGCCTTTGCTTCTCATCCAATCCACGGTGCTGACTGGGGGCAGGGGGGGAGATGTGGTTAAATGAGTAAAGGAGGGCTCTGGGATATATTCATAGAAACCCCATGAAAGCAGGAGGTATAGTTGCTTATAACTATTAAAAAAAAAAAAAAATCACATGTGCTAGCAATTAATACTGAACATAGGGCAACATTTGCTGTCCTGGGCAAGGGTCACCTCATTGCTTTCAAGGAAAAGAGGAAGAACTGGATAAGAAAGCCCTTGGAAGGCCATTTAATCTAAACCATTACAATGGACCTCCCTATCTCCCTCTCTTTTCTTCCATGTTCTCTGGTTCTTGGATGTGAGCAGTTAAAGCTTAAGAGAAGTTACTGCTACTTCTGGGGGGAAAAAGAGGCAAATTCCAGTGGATTTTTCATTTGAAAAATGGATAGTCAGCAAGACTGAGAGCATATTTGTAGCACTGTCAGACCTCTTAAGGAAGTAAAAAAGAGGTTTGGGGAATAAGAGTACAGGAAGATGCATAATAGAGAAAAATAAAACTCCTTTGGGTCTCAACCTTCTACAGAGAAGCTGGAGAAATATGGTGAGACTAATTCTGTAGCACTTTCAGTTGCATGTTCTAGGTGAAATCTGTCAGATTATAAGAGGAAAAGCTACACAGACTGTTGTCCAGCATATTTAAGAGCACTGTTATGCTTCCTGTGCACCTGCAGCACAATCAGGTTGTTGTTCTGTGCTGAATGCAATAGGATCCCTATAGATACAGCATGGCATGGGGTACTGAAATAATATCCTCCAGGCCTGTTTCAGCAATCTGCTGCTCAACATATATGTATAAAATTTGCAATATAAACACAACCTTTGCTGAACTCTCAGTCCTCCGGAATAGACAACACATCCTTTCCAGTCCCTGCAAAACCATTTTTGATGTAGAAAAACCACCAGTAAACCAAACAGCAGTTATAATATTTCAGTTCCCCCCAAAGCTAAGCTTTAAATGTCTGCTCAGCAACCCTAAACACATGAGTTACAAGGATGATAAAACATTTCACAAAGGGTACAAAAACATTTCTATTTCTTATTAAGAGCCCAAATCCATTCCTGGAGTCGTTGCAATAGTATTGGAGTAGAGCTGAATTCTTAGTGTGTTTCCATGTATTCTTGATGAACTGTTTGATTTTCTCCTTTTCTCATTCTTGATGGCTTACTGCAAGGAACCTTCTGTAGGCTTGGCGATATCACAGAAGGATGCATTATTCTTTTTTCCTCTTGTTTTTTCTAGCTGTATTATCAAAACCTAAAAGCAGACTCTCGGTTTGCCCAAAAAAAAAAAAGATAAAATACTCATAACGAATAAACAGCGCGAGCAGAAGATTTTCTAAACATGTCACAAAATGACAGGAAAATAAGTGGGTCGGAAGAGCCTGCAATAATCGGGCACGGTGACTCAGCCCTGATGCATGTTTCTTTGGTCCACTTCCCAGGAGCAGAGCGCTCCGAGCGCTGTCATTGCCACAGGAGCCCCAGGTGAGGTGCCAGCGTGAGTCACCTCTGCCCGGCACCATCTGGGCCGAGGGGAGCAGGGCAAGGAAACAGAAAGAGGAGACCTCTCACTCAGCTGCACCCTGGCAGGTCTCAAAGGCCGGGGAAGATTAACAGCAGGCAGGGAGGGATTAAAAAAGAAACGTTCTGTGCTGGACGTGGCAGGAGTGTTTTGTTTTGTTTCAACTGAAATTATTCCAGGACAGCTAAATTCTTCATTCTTTATTTCCACCTGGGGACGAAAACCTGACTCCAATAGTATAAAACTCAGGTACCATCTATAGCCATGCTTTCTTCAAGAAGAAAAGCAAAAATGATAGTAAAAAGCAATAGGAAAACCACTAAATGCTCACCATAATGGTCAGCCAGAAAGAAAAAGAGGTGGCCAACCAGTCTGTCAAATGCTTAAAATTGTAAGAGCTATTAATAACAGCTGCAAAACCACCAAATATATTTTCCATTTATTTTAGGAGAAGCAGAGCAGTTCAGCTTGTCTAGACAGCTGCTACCTTTGCTGAATGAATTTTGAAGATAGAAAAAGGTCTGTGCTCCCTCTGACATGTCTTGGGGAGTGGGGGGTGAGATTATGTTTTCTGTTGATTTTGTTGATTTCTTTCCCTCTCTTTCAAGAGGCTTTGCAAGCACTTAGATTATTTTTAGTTCTGTTTTAATGTACCCCCATCCCAGAAGGAAAATACTCAGAGAAATGTTAGAGTTCTTGAAGACTTTGATAGTGCATGCCCAAGAGATGGCACAAGAATCAGCTGTCATGCTGAATCACACGTTTACATGAGTACATGTATCTGGAGAAGGTCTTATAGGGATAAGACGCTCATCTCCTTGGTGGTGTCACCAATGAACGTGTTGAACACCAGCCAAGCACAGCCAGAAGTGATGGAGGGATCTGGCTGAAGTAAAGAGCTGTGCAGAAATAGAAGCAACTTGCTACAGACAGAGATGGCAAAGTGTAGTCAAGCTGCAGATTTGTTAAAGTGAGGACTGAGGTGTCAGGGAGGATGCCTTTGGAGACTTCAGGTATTTAAGGCCTTCATGAAGCTGCGGGGAAACAGAAATGGTGAAAGTATTCTGTGAATAGACGGAAAGGAGAAGTTTAAGTATGCCCGCTCTTCTATGTTTGACTTCATTTTGTCCCTGTCAACTTATCTTAGTTTCTTAAAGCTCCTAATTATAAAGCTGTGAAATCACAGGCGACATTTAATGAATATACCACACGTTTTCTGAGTCATTATGGTATGTGTTTATCACCTTGTTATTTAGCTCAGCACCTGGTGCTGCTCATGCTGGAAGACAGAGCTGACAATTAAGATAACAGATTGCTGACCATCCTGCTTGGCAGGTCAGGTTACAAATCAAAACCCTATGATTAACTTTAACTATTAAAATAAGGGACTCCACCTTTTCTAGTTAAAAACACTCTCCAATGGATAGAAGCCCTGGACTGCCACATCGTAAAGTTACGTTGTAATTCAGCTGTCTTTTCATTCAACTGAAGATGGCACGACTTGAAAATCCTAGTCCCTGGAGGTCACATTTAAGGCATATTTCAGAGAAATTCAGAACAGTGTCTAAAGAAGCTGTCTGTATTTCATTCTTACTGACATTGTTAAATTCTCTTGAGCTTGGCCATCGCTGCCAGTTATGAAGTTTTACAGCCAGCTTCAGTAGTAATAAGAGAAGGAGCTTTCCTCGAAATGCTGCACTATAGAAGGAAATATTTCTCTCTGTGACAAAAATTGTCTAATCTAATTTATCTAAAAACATAAAATACAGTCGTTGGATTTAAATTCAGAAGTATCTAAGCGCCATCACAGTAGCATACAGAAGATTGAATGTTAAAAGCACAGGGCCAACTTATGTATGCAGTTCATTTAAACTGGTCTGGTAATTTTATTTTTTGTTATTAGGCAGTAGAAGTAGGAACCTCTAGTTTTGGCCATGTATCATTTTTAGCAGAATCAGCGATAACTTTTCTTCTTAATTTGCCTCCATATTTGACTTTTCTTATTTTTAAAACCAGAAGAGCAACTATTTTCTACCAAAGCTGAAAAGAATATGAAAGTATCTGGCATAAAATTAAACACTGGCAGCCAGTCTATCTCAGGAGTTTCCAATTCACTGCCGAATCACAGCTGATCTGTACTCTTCTATTTATAGCTGAAGACAAGTGAGAGAGACCACAGTGAGATCACACAGCAAGAGTTGTATGTTATTACAGAGCATCTTCAACAAGTGGAAGATCAACTGTGCAAAAGGGGGGGGCCACAATATTGCTGTGAGTACTGTATATGCACGATGTGTTAAGCATACATTATCTTATAACACATTATCTATTAACAGAGGTCACTCCATTCTCTAATCATGCAAACCAGACCATGGGTAGCTGAGAACTGAAGTCAAAAACAGTTTGCTATGAACAGTTACATTTGGAAATGCAGTGTTAAATTACTGACCTAAGAATGACTAATTCAAAAGATTAAAGATGGACAGAGCTGCTTCCTCTTCTGTTAACAGCAATTTGTGACAACCACAGCATCTACTCAGTGTAGAAAATGTTATTTAAAGAAAAGTTGCTATGACATAATTATTTTCCTAGCTGCCCAATAGAGATAGTAATGAGAATTTCCCCCTTTTGCATTTTTTTCTAAGATGCAAATATCTTAACTAACAGGTACCAAGCCTACAATTCATTAAATACTTTTCTAATTATGTTTATCATTATACAACAATATAAAAATATATTTATTTTCTGAGTCTTTTAGCATAGTACTTTCACTGCCACATGGTTGAAATTGTAATGCCAAATTTTCCTCCGCAATTGATTCCAATCAAACAGGGCAAAGGAGATGGGTCTGCAGAGAGATCAATGTGAACAAAGGGATTTTTCTTGCCTCTCTGAGAGCTAACTTGTATTTACACTTCCATCTTAACGTGCACGATATCGAGCTTTGCAATTCTATCCTGAAGTTGCGTTCCTGAGGCTTCCAGGCTCCCATCTGTAGAGCTGGGGATTCTCACTAGAGCTGAACTTTTCAGGAGTTCCCAGTCCTACAATGGACACACCGACCTCCCTGGGGCTTCCAAGTCCATGGCTGTCCCCTAGAAATGCTTTCCCTAATCTCAGAAGCCTTAGGCTTGGCGCCTGGCAACTTCCCTTACAGGTACTAGTTTGGGCCACTTCCCAGCTTACAGTTTCCTTGTTATTCCCTCAAAGAGGCTGGGTATTTACAGATGAAACACCACTGGAATGTGCTTGGGATGGGAAAGGTGAATGGAAAATAGAGTCACAGCCACAAATTAACCCTATCTTGCAGAACAGCGTGTACCACACCAGGCTATGCCAATGGGACATCCCTCATAAAGCTGGGCTTGGTATTTTCCTTTATGGGATTTGCCCACATCCTGACACGTATATTTATTGAAATATATGCATCATCATACAACTGCCTCATTCTCTCTAGGATCCCAGAGTGCACTGTATGTTCCTAGAGCAAGACATAATCTGAAAAGAGAAAAAAAAACAAACAAAAAAAAAAAACACCACAGGAAGGAATTCATAGCAAGTTATATTGCATAGCTAAGATTATAGTACTGTGAAGGACAGATGTATTACTCCTTTCCATTAAAAGAGATTTTATCAGAAACACAGACAACAGCTACAACTCTATTCATAACAACAACAACAACAAAAAAAGTTGGTGGTGTTTCTTTGCACTATAGTAACAGCTAGATGCCAAAATCAGAGAAAAGTACTGGGTGTTATACATAGAAGTAGTCTTAAGAGAATTCCATGCTTAACAGAGGAGAGAAAACAGAAAATACACAGAGCAAAGAAAAAGTAGCAGGGAAAGAATCAAAACTAGCCAAAAAAGCAAAAGCTGGAACATCTGCTCAGCAATACATAGCCAGCAAGTGATTACCACTACCCACACCTTTGACATTTGGTGCATGTTTTTACACCTCTCCCTCCTTCTTACACTCACCCAGTGTGATGCTCATTGTGTGTCACTCTTGCCACATGTGCCATTAAGCCACTGAAAATTAACAGCTGATGCTACATTCACGAGTCACTAGAAACAAAGCATTTGGTCGAAGATTTAACTAAAATTTAAAATGATCTTCATTCATACAAAGGCAACAATCACTGCAGCATTTTCTCACTTCAGAATAGAAATATTCTGCTTACGCAGGCTCCTTTGCACAGCAGTACTTTTCAAATTTAGCCAGTAAGGAGAGAAAGACTGTTTAATTTTCCCACTTTGTGTGAGTCTAGGATATTTACTGTACCCATTCTAAATTTGAACACAGGCTTTCTAATTCATTTTATTGAAGGTAATCATAACCAAATGAATTAACCTCTCATTTCTGCAGTTCTTGTATAGCTTCACTTTACAGTGACCGCATAAAGCCAGGCAATCAGCAGACATACCTTCAGAGAATCACAGAATGGTTTGGGTTGGAAGGGCCTTAAATCCCATTCAGTTCCAATCCCCCTGCCATGGGCAGGGACACCTCCCACTACATCAGGGTGCCCAGGGCTTGTCCAACCTGGCCTTGAACACCTCCAGGGATGGGGCATCCACAGCTTCTCTGGGCAGCCTTTTCCATTGCCTCACTACCCTCTGAACGAAGAATTTCCTCCTAACATCTAATCTAAACCTCCCCTGTTTTAGTTTAAAACCATTTCCCCTAGTACTATCAGTATCTGCCCATGTAAAAAGTCATTCTCCATCTTCAAGTATCTTTAAGCTCCCTTTAAGTACTGAAAGGCTACAATGATGTCCACACGGAATCTTCTCTACTTCAGGCTGAACATCCCCAGCTCTCTCATAGAAGAGATGCTCCAGCCCTCTAATCAATTTCATGGCCTCCTCTGGACCTGCTCTAAGAGCTCCACATCCTTCTTGTGCTGGGGGCCCCACACCTGGATGCGGGACTCCAGGTGAGGCCTCATGAGGGCAGAGCAGAGGGGGCCCCTCCTGGCCCTCCCTGCTGGTCACACCTCTGTTGATGCAGCCGGCCTTCTGGGTTGCAGGCACACACTGCTGGCTCACATTGAGCTTTGCAGCCCCCAGAACCCCCAAGGCCTTCTCCACAGTACAACAAACCTTGCTGTACTTCAAAATACCGATAAGCTGTAATAATCCAAAAGACATAAAGGTAAGAATCCTATCTGACCTTTGTTGTGTGTTACTATCCTTAAAAAGAACTTTCGCTGTTATTTTTTCTCCATGATGAATTTACCCTAAGTTTAAAAATCCACCTTAATGTCCAATAAATATGATATAGACTAACAACCATTAGTTACTATCCCACCTGTACTACTACTGGCAATAGGTACATCAATGTCATAGCAGCAAAAGAGAGATTTCTTGTTGGTTTTGTTTGTTTGTTTTTGTGAAGTGGGAAAAGGATAAAGATTAAAAAGGCAAAGTAAGCCTAATTGGAAGAAAAAAACAAAAACAAAAACAACAACAACAACAAAAAAACTCCAAGGATTAATTATTTATGCTGGCCTGCTAATGAAGCTGTGGGGCTGCTATCAGGAGTTTATTACCAGGGCAATGTTTAGTTGCAGCATATGTATAAATGTATCTATGTAAAAGGTAATTGTTCCTGAGATTATAAGTAAGCAAACGTAATAGTGTAAAATGGTCTGAAAAACAGAATGGATCTACGGAGAATTTGGATGATGTAGATGTTATGAGCACTCTGGAGATGAGGGAGTGATCTAAAGTGTGTATGGAGAGCGTACAAAGACAATGACCGATTTTAATTCTAAGTCATTGTGGAGGTAAATCTGGGTTTTTCAGTGTTAGTTTAGCACTGTAACAACCACACAGACATTAAGCAAATATTGTGTGTATTATATTGGTAATATTTTTACCAATAAAACAAGGTTAATGAGGTAAGTAAAGCTATTTTCAATAATCACCTAGAGCAAACTAACAGGGCTTACTATTTAATATCCTATATGCTCTGTACATTAAAAAATTGCCATTCAATATTGCCCACGTGGCAGAAATAACCACTCCCAAGATAGCTATCACAGGCAGAAGCAGCTTCCACAGTTTTAGTTCAAGGTCATCCAATATAGCTGGCTTCAAGTTTTGCTCTCCATCTGGAAGGCCAGCAGTATCAGGCACTGGCAGATTTCCCAAGGAGCATGTTTCATGATGACAGGGAATGCTATTTTATAAGAACTCAGTGCCTTTTCTGTTCACAGCCATAGGCAGTAACTGTGGATGATAAAATCTCACCTATGCTATTAATATTTACTGGGTCAGAATATGCTAATATATTTTTAAATGCACAGATTCTGCACAACAAATGCTCCTGAACTTCAGTTTTTTATCTGTTCCTGTCTCACAGAGTAGTCTGAGGTTTTGCTGCCTGACCATCCATCAGCTGAATGGAGCCAACACGTGCATTATCCATTTTTACAATCATGTTTTTCAGGGTGGTAGATTTCCATGCTCTGCAGTGATATGAATCCTAACTGCTTCTGAAGCCAAACACAAGTATCCATAGCAGTAACACATTAAATGCACAAGGTGGAGGACGCTGCATGAGCAGCTCCCTTGGCTTCTGGGTCTGTTATCTCACCAGAAAAGAAAAGGGGGAAAAAAAAAAAAAAGTGGAACAGGAGAATTTCAAAGGCAGACAGCGTGTGCAATTTCTGAAGTGGTATGTTTGCTTTCCTTAGCAGCAAAGACAGATTGGAAATTTACAGTTTGACCCAAAACTCATATTACAGAGAACATTTTAGGAAATGAGCTGAGAGAAGCATGAGAAGAGAATGAGAGGGAATGCCATCTAACTATAAATGGATGCTTTTATGTACATACTGTCTACTTCGTATCAATATGGCCTGAGTCCTCAGCTTTTCTGAAAATAAACTCAGAAGAGCTGGAGATAGTAGATGATGGTTTTAAGCTGTGTTTTCATCTCATGGGCAGGTCAGAGGTGGTCACAACAATTCCTAGCATAATTGTGAAAGTTCTTTAAATATCAGCAGATATTGTGCATAGATATTTGTCTCAGCTAAAATATGATTGTATAATGTAAATTGGGGCATTATCTAATCGAGGAAAGCTTGCTTTTATAATCTGAAAATTTGTGCCACTTCGGGTAATTATCCATAGCAAGAAGGTACTCAGCTGGAAATAATGTGGAAAACCTGTATATGAAGAGTACAGCTGTCTTCAGCTGCCCTTCTTTTACTTAAAGTATGAAACAATAGAAGGGACTAAGCAAAGGACAGGTTGACAAAGGCTAATATCTTACTTGCAGTTTGCACCAAGCTCTGAGAAACATCATGACCCATTAAGTGATTGTTTCAGCTGATTTTGCTTCCTGTATTTCTTTGTATTGTTAAAAAAGAAAAATACAAATAATCAGAAAGCTGGCCTCTTTTGTACATGCTACCAATATGAAATATTCCTGTGGTATAAAGTGTGTAATCTGTTTAATTGATAGAAGAGTTCAGCTACTTCAATTGCCTTTCAAGTCACAACTTATTAGGGTTCAGGTTTCAGGCTAAGAATATAATCATTCTGCCATCATACTTTGAATTTTATTGAACTTCACTAAGCAAATTAAAACCCCACATTTTACAATATTTTTGTCAATAAAAAAGCATCACAAATTTCAAAGTTTGACAAAGTCACACTGTTTACATGTATTTTGTTTTTCAATTATTTTATTTTTTTATTACTGAGACTTGTCTCACATTATGTTTAGCACACTAGCAAGATTTTTCTACTTCTGTCTGGAAGGCAGACACATAAGAGTAGAAAGAAGTTTAAAAGCAGTACAAAAGAGAGAACAACCACGTGTATCGAAACTGTATTTGTGGTCTTCACTTAAAAATCGCTGCTATTTCATTTTAAGACAGGAGAAATCATCTCTTTCCACTGTTTTCAATGAGTTCCATGTATTTTGGGAAGTTTTTCTTTAGCACAGTGATAGGCAGACCACGTAAGTATCTATATTTGTCTTTGAGAAAACAGCAAATTTTTGGCCTGGCACTGTAAACTCATAAATATTGCTCTGTGGAGCTGTGGCCTTTACATGATTTGTGGGCCTGGTACAGGTAAAACTGCAACACCTTAAGGATGTCTCCTGAATTTTAAGGTAATGTTGACAGATATAAGTCTATACCTGAATTATCCACTGGTCAGGGAAGATGCAATTTCTGGAACCTGTCAGTAGTAGTTGTAGTCATCAGAGGCGGTCACTGGAAAAACATAGTTTTTTGAGAGCCTTAGCTGGCAGCCCACAGCCCTCTGTGCCCCACAGCCCAAGACACAGTAAAAGGTGTGCAGGTAGCTTGTGAGGAAGGAAAAAAAATCCTCAGAACTATTGGAAGAGGAAGGTGGGTACCAGGAGATCAGTCTGCGCAATCCCTACAGGCTAGGCAGCCATTTTGTGTTGTGTGGCTGAGTGCCCACCAACTGGGCAGCCATTTTGTGTTGTGTTGTTGAGCACCCACCAACTGGGCAGCCATTTTGTGTTGTGTGGTTGAGCACCCACCAACTGGCAGCCATTTTGTGCTGTGTGGTTGAGTTCCCACAGACTGGGCAGCCATTTTGTCTCATAGAAAGACACGGTGTTTATTTGGCCTGTGAGATCCAGTAGGCAGGTAGTATTGCCTCCTGTGGCTTCACAGTGGAAGGATTCCTTCTAAACTTGAAAAATAAAAGTGTGTCTCTCATTAAAGGAAGTTTTGATGCCCTTTCCCTTCTTTAACCCAAATCATGAACCTGCAGGTAGGTGAAGTCTTTTGTGATTGATTTCAGTATCATGTGAGTGACTGCTGCTGACTGGGTACCCAAATCTCTTTCAAAAGGTGGAAACCTTCTTCCTGAAGAGACAAATCTTTCAGTGGCCCAGAGCAGAAACTGTAAGTAATTTTAATTTCCAATAGAGCATAAAGTAACTTGCTTATTTAGTGCCACCACTGCAAAGAAGTGGAGCAAAAAGGGGGGAAATTCGTTAAAAATAAATAAATAAATAAAGTTTTGATATTTTAACTCAATACTTGGTTACAGAAATCCATATGATTTTTTTTTTTTTTTTTTTTGTCCAAATATAATTGTAAGTTTCTTCACTTTAATTTGAGAAAACTGAAAATCTGGGTCTGTTGAATTACTGATATGTTTGATAGACATAGGCTAACAGATCAGGTACTGAATAGAACCTGCTTAGATTTATATTAGAAAAAAGATAAATATATAGTATTAGATGACTTTGGAACACTACTGAGTATCACCGTTAAAGTCTGATATTATCAAGTCCATTTATTTTTAAACTAAATCCCACTGCCTGATTCTCTTCCTCTGATACTTTAGGTCTTGCTTTGACTTAATAATGATGATTAAGTATCTGTCTTTTCTTTCTTCACCATCCCACTCTTTCTTTCACCCCTACTGAGTGACCCTTTTAAAGCTTTTAAGAGGAACTATCTAGTAAAGATTTCTAGCTACTGAAGTGATACCAACCGTGAGTACCGTGATGTAACATTTGTGTAGTGATGGAAGAACAACATATTTTATCCTTTTTGTTGTCCTACAGACTCCATTAGTCATTGGTGTTATTTTCTTCTGTGGGGGAAGGTAATATGTGCCTCAAAATATTAACACCAACTAAAATAAGGTCTCCCTGCCTTAACTTTAAAAGCGAGCAAAGTTATCTGTATGTCTTGCTAAATATTCCCTCACTGGAGTTCACGTTGCTTTGAACAGAAAAAGATCTTCGAAAATTTGAGAGATACAATATGTAGATCACAGCTGAGAAACGGCCTTGAAGAATATTACATTATATTAATGATCTTGCATAGCAGCAGGAAAATTTAGCTGGTTCATGCACAGAAGACTGAGAAAATGCAAACTGACACCAGGCCTGCTGAGCATCCACACACTGCTAGGTTTTGTTTGTTTGTTTTTGTACTGTCTGTTATGCTAACCTGGAGCATTTCTCTGCCAAATGCCCTTATTTTATGGCTACTGCATTTGTTTGGGCAAAATGTTGACATAACTGTTAGAACATAACAAGTCTTGTTGCAAAGCTGTTTCATACATCAGTGAAGGTGAGTTTTATTATTGCACCTTGGTCTGCTTTGTGCATCTTCTTCAAGGTAAACAGTAATTTCAGTTAGCTGCCAGAGCAAGGTACTTCCATAGATTAAACCTCCATGGCTCTGACAGGGGAAAGGCTTGCTCTAATTTCTGTCAACAACGGGTCTGGCTTGGGGTGTTTTGTTTCCTTATTCTTAAGTGTAAACATTGTTAAAATACAGAATCTGTGTAGTGAAAAAAGAACTGTGGTAGTTGCTGGTGTGTGTAAGTAAAGCTGACAGGCTGCAATGCCTCCAACAGGGGAGAGCCACAGCCACCATTTGGGCTTGTGATACACTCAGAGCATAAACCCTCTAGCTTATTCCTTTTTTTTTTTTTTTTCCTCTCCTTTAAATAACAGCTACAATATACTTTGTCCTAGCTTTAGGATCTGGCTACATGTGAATGCAAAAAATAAGTAATACAGAGAAACAGTGAGAAGAATGAACCATTATTTTTTAAAAAGCAGATACAGATGTAATCCGTGGCTGGATGTGTAACTGATACGGAATTAGTGCATCATATTGTTCATGCTTTTGTAAGAACTAAATAACACCCAGTTTAAATGAAGAGAATTTCTATTCTGTTGCTAACAGCATGAGAGAAAGAACAGCAGGAATACAAACATACCACACATTGTCTCTGTTACTATATGTATGTCTTATCCTTTGTTATAATAGAACAAAAGGCTAAAGTGGGCATACAAACTAAAGCGATCTTGTTCTCATTAATGCTATCTTCAATTCTATGGTCTGGGCACAGGTGTAGCAGTACTAGTTGGCAGCCACATGTTCAAAGCCAAGTGAGTTTTAAACCTTTCTGACACAGTGCAGTTTCATGTAGTTGGTTTTATAGGTCATTCATTGGAGAATCTAGTCCTGTCAAGAGAAACTAATTACTAAAATTCATGACCTACATACAGACTTCTTGTCTTGGTATACTGGCAATCCACTACTTCAGGAAATAACTGAAAAGCAGTAAATATGGCCACATATAAAGTCTTCCACAGTATGTCTGTGAATGAGAGTTTATGTAATTTGCCTAAACAGGTACAAAACTTGGACCACTGAGGTAACTGTGATTTGTGCTGTTAATCTCAGCAGGAGGTTAATGTATTCAGGTTAATATATGTTGTTAAAAGACAAATACAGCCGGGCCCCTGTCATTGTAAACTACTCAGAATGAAAGGCAGTAAAGAACAGCTGCTGACACACTAGTTGGGCACCACTAGCAACATCCTTACCATTCACTGTTTTTGTCAGGAATAAAATGTAAAAAACATTTTTACAAATTAGACAAAAGTCAAATAGATAATTTGCTGGACTCCAAAAGGGTATTAAGGGAAGCATGTTCTAATTCTGGAGGTCTTTGTGTGAGAGGGACTGCTTTTTGTTTCACATATAGTGCAGCCAATATAAAGAATTTGCTTGTTATAAATGGGCTTAGAAAGATAGGAAACCTACAGGGGGCTTTAAAAATCATGATCAGTGCAGTCTTGGGTTGCAAGCAGAGTGCCAGTACAGACAGAGATGTATCTCACCGTTTTACCCTGTGGTGTTAACAAACTGAATTTTACTTCCTGAACAATTAATGAGCAGAGCCAGGACATTGTGCTACAGAGAAGGGAGGAGTCAGGCTAGAAACATGGGTGAACATCCCTGGAACAGTTGGTGTGCTGCTGCTGAAGGAATGAGAGGGGCTGTGGCACAGACCTCAGTCTGAAGGCAGTGGCAGCAGCAACCAGCTTAGCTTTCCAGGACTTAGGAAATACAAAGTAGTAGAGCCATCTCTGACAGTTGCTGCCTCTGTCACCTGCCTGCTTTGCTAATACCTAGGACCAGCTTTAGTGGAGACTTTGATACAGCTGCTCAGAAAAGCTTTGCTCACTGAGACAGTGGACAGCTGGGGAGTCCTCCTGGGTAGCTCTAGGCAGGGCATGTTTGGATATCTAAGGCAGGAAAAGCACTGTGCACAGAACGAATGTCAGTTATATTCCCTTTTCAATAACCAAGCTCCTCTGTGTTCAGTTCATTACTGCAATACCTGCCAAGCAATACAGAGGGGTGAGTGTGATGAGTGTGAGCACAGGGGAAATGAAAAGAACAGACTGGATACAAGAACAAATAGAACAAGGGGAGAACATGCAGAAATATGACAAGCTGGTGTCTACCATGGCTTTCATTCACTGGGACAGTTTATTTCTGTCCCAGTGAATGAACATGGGACAGAAATAAACTGTCCCAGTGAATGAAAGCCATGGTAGTTTATTTCTGTCCCAGTGCTTTGTTTGATATAGAAAACGTTAAGAGAACTGTAGGGTTCAATTATGTGGCTTTTTTCAGATTAAATTTATGTACAAGCCAATTATCAAGTACTAACTTGATTACCAGGAGCAAATATGACAAAACTGGGTTTGTTTACTGTATTTGTAGCACTACAGCACTGTTAAAGGTCAGAGTAACTGTAACGAGTCATTATTTCCAAAAATCTCTAAGCAGTGACTGTATATATGCTCTGTGCTGTTTGCAGGTAAAGCTTCCTACGTCTGGCAGCACAAGTAAGTCAGGGCCCTGAAATTAACCTCCAGTAATAATAGTTAAAGTGCCAGTCTTATCTTTTTACCTTACAAGCAGAAGAGATGATCTCTGGAGGTCCCTTCCAACTGAAACCATTCTGTGATTCTGCGAGATTTTTTTTCCTGGTAATGTAGCTTCATTATTGCCAAGAAATGGTGTTCAGCAGGTTTTTAGACCTACTGGAGTCGGCCTGTCAGCAAAGGCGCTAGTTTCTGATCTCCAATAGTCAAAGAGAGATGGGACTTCAAAATAATATACTCCCTATTAATAAGTCCTTATCTTCTAAATTTAGTGATAAAGGAATATAAACCGTACTGACTTCATCATCAGAATGGGATTAATATTCATTAACCTTTAGTGGGGCTCCTATGCCTGACCCTTTTGGCAGTTTTGAAAATCTCTCATGGAATCTTACTATTTAATTTGATGCATCAAAATGTGTTTTGTGTTCAAAACTTAATAGCTTCCATTTAACAAATGTCAAACCTTGGCTGCTTTTAGTCCAGAACACAGTGTGCTCTCTTGTGACATGAACTAAGACCACTAATGAAGTGAGGAGCAAAGCCTGAATTAGCTTCAGACAAATATCATTCCCACAACGGACTGAAGTCAGGTATAAAAATATGCTCTGTAGACACACACTTCACTAAAGTTTCCTTTTGTAAGTAATAGATCCATTTTATACAGTCTGCAAATCATGCTGAATAGAAAAGGTAATTTCCTCTGCAACTACAAAAATCATTTCCCAGCGGCATTTTGCAAGCATTCACCTAGCTGGAATGCTCTTTATCTTTCTTCCTTTTAAAATGTCAAGCAGATTAAAGTCTTCTAAATAGCATCCTTTCCTATTTTGATTAATTTTGCATAGTATTTTCCCAGAAGAATTGATACTTACATAAACCTGAGTTCTGATTCTCTTCTGACTAAGACTTCCCGAAGTCTCTGGATCTTTGCCATCTCTAGCTCAATTTCCTCAGGCATCATTGTTGTTTCAGCCATTGAAATTATGTCAAGTTGATCTGTGTGTGAAAGAAGAGAGAAAATGAATGAAGCTAGTCCAATTGTCTTAACAGGGCTTTTTAGGAATGTGGATTTAATCACGGAGCTGTCTGGCTGTGGAGTAATTAATGCAAGTAGTGGAGAATAGCTGAGTGCTACATTGACTGCTTTCTCTATTGTTTTGCTTATTACTTTTGATGTAATCATTTTGCAGTCAAAGAATCCCTAAGCCAAAATGACTTAATTTCTAGTCAGAATCCATCACACCTCTGGGGAATCCTAACCCAGTGCATAACCAGCTACTCTTCCTTAACTGGTATCACTACAAACTCTGCAAGTATAGCCATAGCTACAAAACTCATTCAAAGCAATTACTTTCAACTCTGGAGTCTTGTCTTGGCCCAAGTACAGGCCATGTAAAAAGATGCAGGTTTCTTGTTTTTAATTATTGGAACTCTCTGTGTCATTCCACTATCTCAGTGTGAGCAACAGCCCAGACCCACTATAGAAGAGCCAAAGATAGGGATAGAAATGACACAAGGCCTAATTCTTCATAGAGCTGAGTGTTCCCACTGAGGGCACTGATTTGTTTCAAACAAAATTTAATCAGGATTTGAGACACTAACATGTTGAGTGCCTGCATATTTTGGTACCCAAATGCAGACATACCCCTGAAAGCAGGCCTGTTTCAGCCCTATTGGTTTGAAAAATAAAAAATGGAGAGGTCAAAATGTATCATCCATGACTAAGCAGAAAACAGGAGACAAAAAGCTGCTTGATTATTATGAGACAAAATCCAAAGTTTCTCATGACAGACTAAGCTGAGAGGAATTTCTGACAGAAACTTGGAGTAGGAACAGAACTACAAAGTCTCAGCAAATACAAGCTCTGCATCAGCGTAGTTCACAAACAGCTGTTCTCTCAAAATGGAAGCAAATTAAAGAAATTCTGGAGGATATAAGGAAAATAAATTTGACCCTAATGTTTTTGTTTGCTTGTTTGTTGTTGGTTGTTTTTTTTGTTTTTTTTTTTTTAAATTATATTGTCTACTTTTTTTGGCTTCTGTTCATAATGAAGAAAGTGGATAAATAAATATTAAGAAGCGACACAATCTCTCTCATGAGAGAACAGCCATTTCTCCGCAGTTGTTTTTAAAACTCAGATTGCAAAATTGTTGGTAAAGTAAGGCTATCTTGTGTGTCTGAACACACAACTACTGCCTGTAGAAGATGGAATTTCCTATCAGAAATCACTGTTTGTTGGAGCATATTTACTGTAGGTATAGCCTAGATGTCCTAAGAAGCCTTGTTCCAGCTCTGTCATTGATGGCTAGCTCCACAGCGTAAAGCTCATGTGTCTTTTGAAATCCCAGCCATTAACTTAGGTGGTGAAATAGAAGCTTAAAAACGTGGAGCCTCTAGACATGTTTCAGGAAGGGTGAGCCCCAGGGACAACACCCTCAGGGACTGTATCCAGACTCCTCCCTTCACACCCTCAACCACGTTTGGGAATGAGGAGCTATAGCAAAGTCTGGAACTTAACAGCACTTAAGTGCTGTCCTACCACTAACAGGTGGTCACAATTATAATACAATACTTGAGATGTTTTATCAGACAGCATTTAAAAGAAACTAGGACAAAGATTCTGTAAGTGTAGTACTGCCCCTTGTTGCTTTTCAGTGTTGTGGAGTTATTTTAACTGCCTGCAGCAAAGTTAGCTTTGATGCAAATAATTTTTCCAAAAATATTAAGCAGGATATAGAAAGTTATTCTGATGCTACCATGAAATAAAGCCAATAATACCAGTTATTAGAAGGATAAGCCATGAGTATCACACACACACAGATAAACGCATATACATTTTAAAATTAGTTCTCAAGAACTCAGGAAATAGGGAAAAAGAAGAAAAAAGGAACTAATTTATTTCCACTCTGCAACTGTAGCTTAAGTGCCACAGTATTACCCCTTGGATCAGATCAGGTATCATAATGTGATTTCAGTAGTTCAGGAGGGAAATCATGGACAAACCTTATGCCGTATGTGTTTAGAGACAAGGCAAGAATTATTGTGACAGCAGTAGCTTAGTCTGACCTCTTGCAGAACAGTCACAGATTCTCCTTCACATCCCACTCAACGTGTGTTTGAACCAGATAAAATAGTCTTGAAAGCTATCCAAAATTATGCAATGATTTCAAAATAATCCAAAATATAAGCAAGGCACCACAGGTTTGAAAGTAGAGGGAAATAAATATAGAAACCATAAGATCTTAGTTCACAACCTGTCTCTGAACTTAGAGATGCAGCTAGAACAATACAGACATAGAAGGAGTAGTGGAGTTTATCTCCATAGCAGCATGTGTGCTGTGAGCATTACTGTAAAGAACTTAATTCTCACAGAGATTTCAGACTGGAAGGAGTATTAGGAAGAAGATGGATGAAGGCAACTTTGAGACAAAAAACCAGGGCAGTTGACATAGGAAAGTATATGAAGGTGAGAATGCAGAGAACTAAGCATGGTATTCTGTGGTGCTAGAAGAGATTAACAGACAATTCTAGATGGGTATGCATGGTCTTCCAAGGAGATGGGACTGAAGGATATTGGCCCTGCTTTATGCATGTTCACTTGTACGCTGATAAGGAACGAAGTCATTTTGCATCTCCAGCTTTATGTAGACCTCCATTCCTAACACATAAAGAGTAAGTAAGCTCCTTTGGCAGCTGCTAATTTACTTTATATAGGTGAGTCCCTAGGTCTGATAAACCCAACAATGCTGCAGTATGCCACCCGCTTTGGCCCTCTCTATAGAGTACACATTAAGGCAGGCAGTATTTCCTGAAAATCCTGAAACAGTGCAGCACAAGTGTGCAGATACTCTGGAAATACAAGCCTCTGAAGAAATCAGGATTCCCACCTCACACCTTTACCTGTTTGCATATGAATTTCTCTTCTAACTTTGTGGATAACTGGCCTACCTGGCAGCAGCAATCCTAATGGATAATTATTGTTCAGAAAATGATTTGTGCTCCTGTGATGAAAGCTCTTGGGAAAGAATATGTTAACATTGTTAAGGCTTCGAGTAAAGTTCTAGCTCTGCCGACACCTTTAGTGCTCTGAGACATGATTCGGAACAGCTTCACACAGAAGCCTCTTGCCTTTTCATAACAGAAAGGAGAAACCTTTCATTTTGTTTAGAGTTGGCATGCATTAGTCAACTATTTTTTCACATATATTGTTATTACAGAAATCAAAGCTCTGTCTCCGATAATGAGACAAAATTCATAACGTGAAAGTGGGGGCAACACAGATTAGTCACAGCTAGTGACAGGACTGAACTATTCTCTGAGCTCTACAATCTCCAGGATAATTTTCAGTGACAAAGAAACAAGTAAAATATTATTACTGTATGCACAAAAGGATATTAACATGAAAATAATTGCTACATAGAAATGAAATTATCAAGCTATTACATATAATGAGCAGGACTGAAGAGGAAGCTACTTATGCATATTTTTGCTTCAATTTAAATGTAGACTGGTATAGTTAAACTGGGCATTAACTTAATGATCACACTGCATCCTCAGTGTGCCAGTGAGAAATGGAACATTAGCCACCTGTGATGAGAAGCAACAAAAAATAAAATGCTTATTGAGTTGATAAGTACAAAGAAAACTTTAAAAGAAGCCTGAAACAACAGAAGGAGAAATGGGAGAACACATTGTACCTGGTGTCAATAGTTTCAGACAAATTGGTAAGAAATGCTGTATGGAAAAATTAACCATCAGCAGAAATCCTACTGCTGTCACTTGATGCAAGCACCCTGTTGTCTACTGAGCAGCTCCCTGTGCTCTAGAACCATTAGCTGGTTTAATTATAATTTCAGGGTTTTGTTATCATCATCTTTGTCAAAGTCAGGAACGTGGAGAATGTGAGGTGTATCAGTAATGCAAATGGTCCTGAACCCAAAACTATGTCATTGTTATTCTGATAGCATCATAGATTGTTGGTCATATTGACCAACAATCAGAACTCTGCCTGTAACAGTGCCCACTTCGCAGTACAGGCAGTAAGAGCTGAGTTGCTTATGGATACACGGCAAGTCTGTGTCAGAGCCAAGGTCTGCTGAATCTCAGCATCTCTTCAGGACATCGCTTATCCTTTCCCTTGCTCATGAGTTTGCTGCACTTGGAAGCCATCAATCACTCACTCAGTCTTGAAGAATCATCCCAGTCATTTAGCAGCAGAGGAGCTCCAGCAAAGGTAAGGGTAATGACCCAGCTTCCCTGCCACTCTTCTTCATCTTTGATATGAAGGAAGTATCTTCAGTGAGATTGTGTTTAGTCAATCCATGACTTCTGAGAGCTCTTGAAAGGATTGAAGTGCAAACCAGTTGCATGGCTTCTCAAACATAAACACCACTGAGCAACAAACCTGCTCCTCAGCCCACCCAGCTACCGTGCTTCAGCTGACAATGATTTTAAGTCACTGCCAGTCCAGACTGGACTTAAACTGAGCAATTTGAGGCCTATTTCCACTCCCATAAATTGTCCAATAATAAAATAATCTTTGTTAAAATACCATTAATGGCTAAATTCTGTTCCAAATTTGGGTCAGCACTGCTCTTTCTCAAGAACTGAATGAAATTCTTAAACTGATCTGTTTTCACTGAAGTATATTAAATGCTAATTGAGCAACTCCCAGTGCTGTGTCAGGTATCAAAATCAAGACTTTCAAGACCGCTATTAGTTGAAGAGCCAGAGCAGAAGTAAGCAGGAGGCGCAGGTTAGAGACAGATGAAAAGAGAACCAGATGGTACAACTTAAAAAAAAAGAATGCTAGGTGGAAACAAATAGTTGCATAATGCAGAAAAATAAACTGGTATAGTACAAAATATTCCAGATAAAAAACGTTCATGTGAAAAGAATCAGATTATCAGATTGTTCATGCAGCTTGTCACTAGCTTGTCACCTGGAGGCATGATTGAGTAGTCTTGTAGCCAGGCCTTTTACTATACCATTTACTTTTGTCTCAAGTGTATTCAGAGGCTCACATACCATGGTGTTTGTTGTTTTCTTTTGTTTGTTTGTTTTTTTTCCCCCTTCTTTTTAATTTAACTCATCTAGGGCAGGATGCAGTGGCAAATAACTAACACATGCAGAAAAAGCTACATCTAATTACTCATTCCTAATCTAGCCTGCTGCAGCATTCTATTACTGTGAATCCTATCAATGATTAAATTTGGCATGTCTGTGGAATGGTGTTTTTCAGTGTTTTATGCTGGAATTACCATATAAATATAGCCAATAGCTAAACACGGCACAAGCAGCTGCAATGTATTTTGTTCCTGGCTTCCCTGACAGGCAGGCATTTTAAAATGGGGAGACTGAGGGAAGGGTGAAGGTAGTACAGGACAGTTCCAGTGTGGAAGTGACCTAACTGTCACGACTCTGAGCACATCCCGCCGCTCTGGGCTCATGGCTGGTTTGGACATGGGGCAGGCGTCTGACCTTGAGAGGCCTCAGCAAAGGTTCCCCGTCCTTCTCCCCTCCTTCTGCTCAGCAGCAGATTTCAAGCTGAGACTTCCCTGCCCACTCCCTCCCTCCAAGACCTGGACTTGACTTCCCACTTGGAGCTGCCTTGTCACTGGAGGTTTTGTCTGGAGATCTGGACTGTGGCTGGCCCTGGGCATTGTCACCAGACCTGCTCTGTCCCCTTGCTCAGACACCACTGGAGTGCACCCTTGCCAGTGAGGATGCTGCCCCTGCCTGCCTTGTCATGACTCTCAGCACAAGGCTCACCTCGTCTTTAGAGCTGCCAGCCTTTGTTGTACCCAGTGCTGATCCTCCCCCTACAGTTAGAAATGGAAGTAGTTCTCTCACTGCAGCAAACCTTGGAAAAAGGCTCATTTCATCAGGGTTTCTCTTTCTTTTGACGATTGCTGGAAACATTCCAATGGAATCTACATATATAACTATAGAATATAGTAACCTGTGCCAGATCACTGCACATCTGTTTCAAACAGCAGTGCAGCCATATTGACTGCTACTATATGCATTACATAAACTCGGTGCTTCACGTTTTCTCCTTCCATGAACAGTGTTATGAAAAGTTCTGTACTGTCTGAGTCCCAATGCCTCTGAGATGAAGGCCCCCCTACACACATCCCAGGAGCCAGTCCTCCTCCTGCAGAGTACAGAATACAGACCAGTTCAGTGGGTTAGCCTAGGAAATGCTGCAGGCTTCTCCCTCAGGGCAGTCTCTTCCCTCTACTTGTCACCTGGCCCTCCTGTTTCAGCTCTTGCACTGGAGACAGACTGGTGATGACAGCCAATTTAGTAAACATTGGAATCACGCTGCTGGTTGTATCAGGCCTCAGTAACCAGCTAATAGGCTACATCAAGGCAACAGGAGTGCACGTACCCTATGAGTTTTAACACTGGGAAATATTTATCTCTGAAGAGGGCAGTTAGTGTGCAGAGACCGTTACTGGAAGAACAAAAATGGAATGTTCTACTGCCCTTATACATGCTAAAGTTCTCAGAATCACTTTGCCTCCATCGATAGCACAGAATACTGGAGATGACAGAGTTGAATTTTACTTCTAGCAGGAAGCTGAAGTCTTTTCTTTCTCAATGTGGCTGTTACAGCTTTGGAATCCATTTTAAATACTTCTTCATGGGCTGAGCAACACCGTTACTCATTTTGGAATCAGTGGCACATAGGCGCCATGACATGCACTTGGAGTTTACACAGTCTGAGCAGATATCCTTCTCAGGTGGCTGGATGTGCTTTGTTCTTGCAAGTAATGGTGGCCAGAAACGTTCTGACAAAACTGAGTGTGCCAGTGAAGTGGAGTTCAGAGTATTCGGGGGATATATTTTGGATTCAGTACGTTTACTATCAACTCAAAGGGAATTAACTATCTGTGCAAAGAGCCTGTTTTTCTGTCAGAGAATGGGGAATCAGAGCAGCCTTGCCATTCTGGAGCTGTTGAATTCTCTGCTGCAGAGCCAGAAAGCCCTGGAAGCAAAAGTTGTGACTGCAGTCCAGCTCCTAGGTGCACAGGAGGTAATCCTGGAGCCCTGAAATACTGGCTTGGACCAAGCATGAAAGCTTCCAACATCTTTGCCAGACAGCAGGGCACCTGGAAATTCCAAGGCTGTTTTTTCTCGTGCTCCATGTCTCAGGGCAGACTTCTGGGCTGGTTGATTGGCCTTACAGCCTGGCTTTACAACAGGCAGCTGTGAAATCTGGCAGCCCTAAGGAACCCCTTTGGCAGGAAGGTGCCAGAGATGCATACTGAAGGCTGATTAAATGCCAGGATGTTAGGGAATGTCACGGTCACCAAATATCCCTGTTCCTGAACAGTCATTTGGGGAAGGAGAAAAAGAAAATGGGTGATACTCATGGGGAACAGTGGTGTGGCTGTTTTCAGTAAACCTGATGTCAGAGTACTGGCCAACTCAGCTCTCTGGTGCTCTGCCTCAAGATCATTTATGTTCTGAGATAAAGAGCTAGACCAGAGCAGTCTTTTCATGTCTGTAGTCCATTCAGCAATTCCACAACCAAGAGATAACAAATTCCTGTCTGTAGAGAGACTCTGCTACAACCTGCAGAGAAGCATGACACCTCTCTGAGATGAGGCAAATGAATTATCACACATTTAAATTTGCCATTTGTGGGACGAAAGGAAAACTTGCTTTTATAGTAATGCTTAGACTCAGTGGGAAAAGCACTATTGCAGCATTAGCTGCGGTGAAAATATTTTTATTTTGCAACCAGAGAGAATAAAAAACACTTGTCGTCCCTTAGGATAATAGCTGCTTTTGCACAGATTTCTTATGGAAATAGCTATTTTTTATAATTAAAATGACAATATGTGATTGTAGGACATATTAGCAGCATTAGTAAAGACTAGGAAAGGCACAAGAAACCTAAAAAGACATTTACCGTATGCCCAATATGGGCACTGTGGAAGGTTTGTTTTGTTTTTTTCTGAATTAAATATCAGAACCATTGGAAGAAGTCATGAGTTGATAATAAGATTATTATTTTTGCTCTATTAATCTCTCTTCTCATTCAATATTTGACCACCTCTCAGTCTTATTTAATATTCAACGCTGAATATCAAAGATGATCTGTTGTCATAATATATGAATTACTACCTCCTGTTTTCTACTAATCGGCTACCATGACTTAGTATGTGCAGTTTTATGCAAAGCTTGAATATGTTGCAATTTATATGTATTTTCTGCCATCTTTGACTACTCTGCTCCGCATTCACTAAGCATATGTAAATAACTTCAAAATGATAAACAAAACAAAACCGTAGTTTCCTTCTATGCAGAAATAAGAGCGGTAAGCCCTACACCATATATGCTCTGTAGGGAAAAAAGAGCTGGGTCAAGGGGACAGGAAAGCATGAATTTGTCTTGTGGAGATGATCAGCCCTGCAGGTCCCTTCTCCTAAGACAACACTCACCGAAGTCAACAAGAGTCTTTCACTTCAGCTTCTTTTTTTTCCTTCCTTTTGCATGTGTCATATTTAAATTGCCTTTCTAGGCATGCAACTATTTTGCCTTTGAAGAAGAGTAAGCATGAAAAAGTGCTGGAAGTTCAGGCTCAACTTTTCAGAAATCTGTAGAAATCGGTTGGTATTTTGCGCCTAAAACTAACAACCTGATGAATTTTGTAGAACTGGGATGTGATGTGCTAACCTTTGGTGAAAGCAGAGGGAAGGAAGAACGTCAGAAAAAAAGCAAAATCCCAGGACAGAACTGACATTCACCATCTTGTTGAATTCAACAGAATTTGAGTCAGTCTTTAAATTACCATGTGGTGACCAGAAAACAAACCAACTAATGGTAGAGAACACCAGAGATCATGCTGTTTGCCATATTAATTCCTTCCAAGGCATATTAAATTCATCTGATGTGACTGGAAATGGATCTGTTCAAACAGTAATCTGTGGTCTGAGTGCAACAGCACAACTAAAATGTTGGGATTTATTTTGTCCAGGCCATTAATTTTATTTTTTTTTAAATCATTACAGTTAGATCTACAGTCTAGACATACTACAACCTGACTTTCCACTTCAAAAGTCTCATTCTCTATTGTATGACCCAATTTTAAAATTAGATAAGCAGAGAATATAAAAAGCACTGTGTGTGATTGCCCACTGCACTTCCAGAATCACTGCCCTCTGTTCCATATCAAAGAGCCTCTTGTTATCAGAAGATTCTCTTTGAGTAGCATATCCTGTACTTTCTTGTTCTTATCTTTAAGCTTTGACCTTTTATTTTTCATTATTTACCTTTGCAAAAAGCATGTCGGCAGCAGTCTATTCTTTCCTATTTCAGGCTTTTGTGCACTGTGGTCTCACTGAGACTTCTCTTGAAATGTGAACTCCAGATTCACAGTGTTGAATATTAACTCCTTCCTTTAACTCTCAAAGTCTTTTCGGTTTCTATGGTATCATACTTGGAAATACTGCACACAGTGACTCCCTTCATGTCTGATGTGTAAGAAAGTGCCTGTACCTGCCCAATGCCCGAATGAAATTCTTTGTTGCTCTGCATCTTTTATGCTGTATTTCTACATTACAACATATTATTCTATATTACAGTAGTGTTGCAGTGAAGAAAGGCTGTTTTAAAAACTGAACCTGAAATAAATTCTGCTTTGAGTTTTCTAATCCAACATATTTCCAAACAGAAGTAGACATTCAGGCAGTAAAAGTGATGATTAATTAAGCATGGTCTACAGTACTTTACTAACTCTGAGTTTTATAGTTAAACGATGGTCCCAACTTTCTACTTTAGGGACCATTTTCTGACCATGTTCCCTATTTAAAGATGCCAGCACAAGTCCATAATGGTAAATCTATAAAGATCTTGCCTCTAAAAAAAACATCAATTAAATTGTCTTGTTTGTTATCGTGAGAAATTTACAAGCCGTAATTATTCTTGGCTTTGTCTTTTGTCAATTTATGACAGTTCCAATTTCCTAAGTGGGTTCCTAATTATACAACCCTTTAATCTTACACTTCCCCCAGGAAAAAGCTCTCTGTAGTCTAAGAAGCTACTCTATGCATAGAAGACATCATTTTGGTAGTAAAGGTATCTGGAGAAAACAGCTCCTCTCTCAGTAGTTGTTCATCCTTTTTTGACAGTGAAGATCCTGTAAATCTGTATCAGTCTTGAGGGCTTGTAGGAAATTTGATGTGATGCTTAGGACTTAATGTGATATTCAGGTTCACCCTTAATATAACTTAAAATCTCTACTGCCGTCCTGTATTTGGATGATAAATTCTATTTGTTCTATCTTGTACTTAAGCTTTCAATTTTCAGCATTCTCGTGACTTCTGATGCTGTCAAAATTGTGGAACTTGTCTGCTTGTGATGATGGATGTTTTGTTGGCTAAGAAGAGAGGATCAGGGCAGTGGAAAGCATTACTTATGTTAAATGATAATGGCTGCTGTAAGCCATTACGTAAAGAATATATTTAGAATGAAGACTAGTAACTATCCAAAGCAATGACACTCTGAAGCAGTCTTTGGATGAATGGACCAAAGGTATTTTAAAATAAGATCAGAGCATTTGGGTCTTTTAAGGGACTGTCCTCCTTTCATGGCAACAAAGCAAACAGCAGAAGTCCTGCGAATAAGCTCAGGTATTGTGTGATTGCCTGCAGTTGCAGGAGGGTGGACTCAGGAAGCAGAAAAAAATAATTTGACCATTATCTGGGGCTTTACTCTTTCAGCATTAAGGTAGAATTTAGCTTTTTGAGGTCCAGTGTTTCTGCAGTCAGACACTGTCCACACAGACTCCAGACTCTTTCTCCATTTAAGAAGTTGTAAGTGTGCATCTTGTCAAATCAAACTATCGCATTGAGACAGCACCATCCCTGCTTTCACATTCTTCTACCTGGATCTAAGGGTGTTCGATTATGCAAGGAACTGATTCAGTATGATGGGACAGTTTGCTACCTAATAATCTGTAACTAGAATAATTTCTTTCTAGTTGTAAATCTGTGTATGATCTGATGCTATTTTATAGTGTTATCATTACTATCTACATGTAATTTTTTTCTACCACTGAGACTTCTACTAGCTTTCTGTATTTTTATATCATGTCTTTGATCTGTGACTCACAATGCTGTGGACAGTCCCCTAAACAGACAGTTTTAGGGGGACAGAGAGGATTTTTCCTCAGTAGCACACCCTCTGGCAGCAGCTTAAAGCCGATACAAAACATATTTACAGATCAGAAACCAGCATTTCAGCGTTTACCACAACAAATGCCTAAGGAATCCAAGATTAATATTGAATTGTTTCCTTGAAAATATACGATAAATCTAACTTCCTATGAAAGTCTTCCCATAAACAAAGAAATGAAAGCCCCAGGCGTGATTTGATAGTGTCTTACTATTAAGACAGAAATAAAGAATTTTTTAACGTGATTGAAGTTTGCAGGGAGTGCTTCTGATATAAATAAATTCAGGGTATGCAGAATTAATGCCCACTACCATAAATTACCATAATGAGACTTACAGATTGGGTCTTGAAAACCCATAGGGCCTTTGACATTGCAATTACAGGGCTCAACCTTGCTACTTTGAAGCTGATTCCAAGACTGTCTAGGCAATTTGCATGCCTCAGCCAATTGCCATTACAGTCAATGATAACAAAGCTGCACACATCTCTTCAGCCTCTTAGAGGGCAGATGCATATAAATTAGGAAAACAGAATCATGAAAACAGCAAAGGCAGTTTGGAATTAATGTCTTCTTCTAAAATCCTTTTTAAACTCAAGTCCCACTGAATTAAGAAACCCTAGAGACATTATTTGTGGATTCAGATGTGATTCTCCACTCAGCTGAAACTGAATCCTCTGTTTTAATATAAATTGCATTTCTGAGTTGAGGCAGTTGTCAAGATCCAGATTCTAAATGCGGCAGGTCTCATTTTTCCCCTTATGGTGACTGGGATGAGGTCATTACAGATGACCTGCACGCCTTCACACTTGCTGGTCTGCAAGTGACTGCTCAATATCCTGCTTAATATTATTGCAGTACAGTTCCTACCACACATCAGACTTAAAAATCTAGCACCACAGAGCTTTGTTAGTGCCTCAGATATACTGTCAGAGAGGAAACAGGACTTGCTCAGAGACAGAATGTTTTCGGAGCAGTTACAGCACCCTGGAGGGGCATCTGCAGTATCAGTGCGAGCATTTCAGACTGATTTCCAACATCCACAGGGCGTGAACTGAGCTACAAACTCTCTTCAAGACTACTGCAGTCCATTTGTGAAACAGCCTGTGGTGTATCAGCTGGCCGTTCTTGTTGTGCGTAAAGAAGGATCAAGTGCTTTGGAGTGGGATTTGAAGAAGAGCTGTCCATATAATGAGGTCTGCAGAGAATTATGACAGACTTAACAGAGTACTGTAATTGAATTGTGCAAGAATGTTTTCCAGACTTCCTACTGTTATTTCCAATTCTAAATGAACTCTAGTTTGGGTATCAGTGCTGCAGTCAAGCCAGATGCTCTGCCAACAGGATTTTTCACGTTTGGCTACTGGCTTTAGATGAGGTGTGAAAGGCATCTCCCCCAGACCACGTTACACGTCAGCTTGAAACTAAGCAACCTAATTTGTTTTGTTATAACTGAAGTAAGTGGCATTTTTCCTCCTCTTTCTGTGCTGTACCACAGAGTATTTCAGATCAGTGCTTCCTTTATTGACCCAACCTGACAGAAGGGTGCCTTCAATATCCCAGCAAGCTTCTAATATTCTGTTCCGGTTTCTCTCTTGTCTCTCCCCATACCCACAGATAAATAAATAAGTCTCTGCAGATGAAGCAAATTAGCTGATGTTGCATGAAGTTGTCTCGGCACTTAACTGCTGCATGCAGAGCCCTGCAGCAATTGAGCTCAGGAAGGGCAGGATGCTTTGGTGCAGGGGCTGGTTTTTCCTGACATGGGAAGAAGGGCACCAGCCAAAGGGCTCTGCGTCCAGCTGTGCTCTCTGTTTCCTCCTGGCTCAGGAGGAAGTGCAGAGGAAATTCCCATACTTCTTTCCATTTCAATGTGCACTTGACAAATCTTTCCAGCAGTCAAGAAGAGTGACAAAGCAATGTCCATGCCCATTCCCCACCTGCCTGTTTTGGGGAAGATAGAGGCCCCTGACTTGCTGTACATAAGCAGCTTAGAGCCAAGATTTGAACAGTTTTGGTATGGAAAGGGAGTTGCTGACTTTCTTGAACAGTTGTTTCTTCTCAGAACAACAGCTACCTCATGTATCACAGCATTGGAAAAGATTTTCTTAATTATATATCCAACCCAGGAGTATGTCCCATTTAAAATACTTCCTGGAGAAATTCTCAGTACCAAAGTAATAGGTGACCTCACCCCCTCACAAAAGAAAATGAAAAATTTCTCCTTGCTTTGCAAAAGTCATGACTGTGTGTGTGTTAGAAGTACTCAGTACAAAGTCAGGGATCTCTTATGTAGGAAGCCAACTTATGAGGGAGGTCTTGGAAAAACAATTAGCTTTTTCAGTTGCATCCAGAATCTGATCTCAGTACATCTCCAGATTACAAAGACTGAGGTTTAGGTCTTTGACATATGCCGGACATACACATCTCTGGGAATCTGCCACCACAAAAATGACAGACCAGACTCCTCCTCTGTTTCCTAGGGGTAGAAATTCCCTGTGTGAATTAAACATAAGCTCAAGAAGAGTTGTAAACAGATCTGTCATTCAGTAAAATATTGGGATGCCACCAGGATGAAGTCTGTCGTTTTTTAAAAATGAATTAAGCTGAATTGCTTCCTTCACTTTTTTCCTCTTTCCCCCTCGGGTAATCTTTCCTATTCAATTCTTTGGCCTTACAATCAGATTTTCCTATTTCATTAGGTGTTTATATCTCCCCTGGTTTTGTATGAAAACTTCGCACAACCAGCAGAGAACAAAAAAAAACTCTTATCAGATAGATAAAAGCCACTGTAACCTGTTTCAGCCTACTGCCCATATATGTTGCTATCAGCAGGTTAATAATGGATCATACAGAAGTTTAAGAAAAACATATAGCATTAAATAATGAATTTACCTCTTGTTCTCATTTTTAAATTGCTTACATAATATTTTTTCATAGAAATGTATTCGTAAAGAAAGGATACCTTTCTTTTAACCGTTTCCTCAGAAATCACTATGCAAAGTTGATCACCTCCTAGATTAAGTAGGGCTTTGTGGTGAGTGCCATTTTTTCTGACCTTTCTCCCAATCGATTATCTCTGACCTAATTTGTGTTGATGCAGAGCAAGATATAAAGTAATACTTGAGTATTGCTGTAAACATTTCACGCTGTTTTATTTGAATCTGGTTTCAGCTCATTTGCAGTATGGATTTGGTTAGAAAGATAAACAGCTCAGAGTGACCGTCTCCCATGCTGCCTGGTTCTTGGGCTCACCAGCGAACACCAGCCAACGCCTGATTTTGCCCACAGACGTGTTGTTGCTCTCCAGTCTCCTTGAAACTCTCCCTGCTGTTTGTAGAGGAGTACCCAGAAACTGAGAACTCTGATCATCTGTTCTAGTAGATCTAAAATGGCTTCTAGCTGGGACTTTTTTCCTTCCTACAGAATAAGGAGGCCTGGGGAAATTACTAAGGGGATATTCTGTGAGGAGGAGCTCTGTTTCCTGCTTCTTGTCTTACTCCCATGGAAGGCAGTGGGGTGGCCTTCTCATTTAAACATAGAATGGGAAAAACATGACCGGACATCTGAAAGACATCTCTTCTGCCTTGTGCAGAGCGAACAAAAACATGCTACGAGGACAGGGTTCTTTGTGTAGAGGCCCATATGTGTGGAGAACTTAAAGGAGACAGATTTTTTTTGCTTGCAACATGAGGGTGAAACAGCTTTCCAGAGGGAAATAGTCACCTTAGATTAACTCTGTTGTGAGCTAGACACAATTTTTAAAAAATGAAATTAAGTGCTGTGATTTTCTTCACTGTAAGAGATTATCACCAAGGTACTTTATATCCAGAGTGTTCTACATAAAACGTAAACACAATAGAATTTGTTACCAGTTACTGAGAAAATAACTTACATCAGCAGTTATGAGATCAGTGTAACAAAACGAACTAGGAAGATGCTTGAAAAATTGCTTTGCCTGTCTTCCTGTAGCAACAGCTCTCATACATTCCTTTCACGTTCGATAGGGAATTAACCTGAAGTTTATGCACTGTTGCATTATGCTTCTGCTGCAGAGACTCAACTTGGACTATACAAGCTCAGAGTGCTTTATATTCACTGGGTGTAGCCTGTCCAGCCCTCAAATCACTGTAGTTTTGCCTATACAAACCCTAGGGTACTCAGAACCCTGGAGTCAGGTACTCACTGCGAAATAAAATCTAGGAATGTGTACAAACAATATTGTGTAAGTCAGAGTGTGACTCCTCTGTGTGTAAGCTTCCTGCCTAACTTAACGTATTATTAGGAGTTGGACCTGATGATCCTTCGGGTCCGTTCCAACTTGGGATGTTCCATGATTCTAGGGTAGGAGTGCTGTATTTTGAGTTATAGGGTTTTTTGTAGTTGATGGGTTTTTTTTGTTTGTTTGTTTTGTTTTGTTTTCCTTTGAAAGAACGTACTTAGAGGATTAGGCAAAGGGAGACAAAGTAAAGAGAGAAGGAATTAAGGAGAACAGATGAATAAAGCCCAGTCATTCACCGTAGCACACACCATGTCTGTGAATCAAGGGCAAGACTTGAATGTAGTGGGAATCGCAGCTGAAGCCAGTACAAGAGCTCTGGCACTCGCCTTGATCAGAACCCCATCGTAGTATATGGAAATAATTCCATATACTGTAGCCAAGCTTTGAAATAGGTCTTAATATTCCCCTCCTCCCCAATTATAGTCCTGTATCACTGTTACACCTCTGTTCTTCAATCACCTTAGGAATAAAAAAAAAAAAAAAGGACCATGCTAGTCACAGCCTCCAGATGCCTCCGTGCTTCACCTTCCACCACAACCACCAGTCAGTCCCTCTCTAGTGGCCTCCAGTGCCTCAAAAATGCAGAAATAAAAAAAAGTCCAGAAATCAAACTGCATTAGTTACCTGTTTTTAGAGGCCAGATGTGTGAGAACAAGGGACTATCTTTTTAGCATTTCTTCAATTATCTTAAAGGCAGTGCATTACTTAAAGCTCCTGGTAGCTGTTCTTTAGTGCAGGGCACTTCATGCAGGGTAGGGGCATGCTGACTACTTAAAATAGTATTTTCCTTCTCAAAATAAATCTGTGAGATGAAAACTCACTTTACATTCAAATAAATCATGATACTGATGATGTAGTTGTCATTGCTTTTTGCATATTCCTTTCCTCTTTTCCCATCATGTTATGAATTGAAAATGCTGCCTTGTGCACTTCACACAGCAGCGTGTCCCTCAGAGAATGGGGAGAATATTCAGCTGTGTGCAGCCTGGTGGGAAAGTTTGCAAAGTGTATATGATCTGACAGCCGTTTCTATGAGAAAATGGATTGAAAATGAGACACAAAAAATGAGGGAAAATTGCCTTTGAAGGTCTGACCTGAAAGCCCTCATTGTCAGTTTTTTTCAGTGGCACTGGGTTGGACCTTCATCTGCAAGGAGCTATTTTAGTCTGGCTCAGGAAGAGAGCCAGGAATCAGGAAGGCTCAGGAAGAGGTTTCCGTGCCCAACCCTGCCACAGCCCTGCGTGAGATTCGGTGCTATCAGAGAGCTGTAAATAGCAACCGGTACAGTAAGTTACTGTGGTAGGTACCTTCCCTGGTGCAGAGCTCCCAAAGAAACCAAGGCACATTCCCATCTGGGATAATGTGTGTTCAGGAGCAAGACTGTATTTAAGGCGCATTCCAATGAAACAACTCATGCTCTACTCTTATGTAACAGAGAATTAAAAGGGAGCATTAAACAAAAATGACTCGTTCATTTCCTACTGTCATTTTTGTCAGTGGTCAAAGGAAACAGCCCTGACTTTCCATTTTATTCCTTGCTGGAGTCATTTTCTGATCCTGTAATCCTAACACAAAGCTTCAGTGTTTTGATGCTGTGATAGTGGCAGCTTCAGCTTATGTTCAGTTTTTTAAAGCTTACTGAGTTTCATATTTAAAAAAAATACTTATTTATCTACGTTATTTTTTTTTCATTTCATAAAAAAAGAAAAATCACCAAAATGTTCAATTTTAAGTCTTGCAAAACCTCTTCAGGAATATATGGCTTTATGCAAGATATCCCATAAGCATTAATTGATAAACAGCTGCATATGTTGCAAGTGAATTTGGAGCAAAATGGCCAGTGACATTTCTAAATTTCACATCTTTACAATATTCTCCTTTGAAATTATACAATTATGTACTAGAAAGTGTGTTTCTCTCTTTCTCTGTTCTCTGTGATGTGATTCTCTAATAACACAGTTGTCTAACAGTGCTCTAAACATCTTCCCAGTAGCTGGTAGATAATTTTAGGCACCCTTAAAACCATTCGATAAATATTATAAACATCTGAGTCTAATCCAGTAAAGGCCAAAGTGATACTGGTATGGAGAATTGCTTTAGACACTAAATAAATTGCTTCACATAACAGATTCCCACTCCAGCAAGTAATTAAATATTGAGAAGATGCTCCTCAGAAGCCCAGAGAGGAGTTTCACATTTCATAGGAGAAAAGGCTGGTAATTTCTCAGGGGGCTGGATGTTGATATTGCCAAGCCCCCTGGCGTACAAGGTGCACAGTCCGGTAGCAAAGCAGAAGGCCAGGCTGAGGAGAATCATACCAGGGCCTTGCTCTCTAACATACAGGGCAGAGCACTTCCAGGGAGCCAGGTAAAAGCTGGGCCCTTTAAAGGTGGGAACCACCAGAGCCCATGGAGCCAGCAGATCCCAAACCAGCTGGTTCTTCCTCAGCATGTGCTCCTGTAGAGCAGCGCAGGCCCCATCTCTTCACCTCACAAAAAACAATGACGACAGTTGGCACACAAATCTGTTTTGCATTTGCCTTTCATCTGCAGAAGTGGAGTCATTCTCTAGGCACCTCTGTTTTCACCAAGTTAACTGCTTTGGCATCCTTCATTTTCATTTAGTTTTCTTTAAATATACTAATACATTCTTCCTCACAGCTCGCACTGGGCTGACGTGAGGCTGAGCTGACTGCCTCCCTGGAGGTCTCTGAGGTGAGGACCCAAAGGCCACGCAGCAGTCTTTATCTCTGCCACTGACACAAATGGACAGCTGGCTGTCACCTTCTCTTTGTGTAGGAAATCACTGCTAGAAATGTTGTAATTGCAACAAATTTCAGCAACTTACCAAAAGACAGAGGCAAATGGATCTTGATTTTCTTGGCTGTGTCCTTTGCTATAATATTCCACATACTTTGTCTGTGCTACAGACAAGTACCAGCCTGAAGGAAAATGTCTCTGCCTTGTTTCTTAGAGTCTGCCAAACTGCAATAATTTCAGTCCCCTCCCAGACACAATGCCCAGAGGAAACACTCATAGTAGAAGATGAGAGAAGGCAGAAACTAGAGTTTGGATGAGGGGAGAGAGGGCACAAATGCGTAACTGAATTAATTTCTTTGGCTTCCTCTTCTGTGAAACACAGTTTGAGGGCCAGCCTTTCACCACAGGGACTCCAATCTATTAGCTAATCACTCACTGCTCAGAGACAAGATTGAAATGGCATTGCCCCTGCTGGTGCAAATGCTCACCACTGCCTGCCGAGACTGCAGGAGTTGCCCAGCCAGAGGTGAGGGCTGGGCGGCTCAACTCAGAGCAGCCGGACACCAGTCCCCAGGGGAATCCTTGTGGAACTGATGCAGCCCCCAGACTCCCCCTCAGAGCTTTCTAAAGAGAATCAAGGTGAACAGGACTCCAGGAGACAAACACACAGAGCCCAGTTTTTCTTTCACTGAAATCACTGGGGAAATTTCCACTGATGTCAATGAAGTCACGACTGCATTTTGTTTGTATTTAAGAAAACGTTAGTCAAACTTCTCTGTCATTTTGCAGGGAGGCCAGGTCACTGTCTTGCTCATTTGGCTTCAGTAACATTACTCTAAAATTTACTTTGGCTTTGTGTACTGAAAGGACTTAAATGGTAGAATGAGCTGTTAATGCCTCTTCTGGTTTTGGAAGTTTTTTTCTTCAAAAAATAACAAAACCATTAAATCACTTTATAATGAGAATCTTTTATGCCAGTTTTATCAGTATATAAAAACCAAATGTGCCTGTAGAAAAACTCTTAAATCCCTAATCAGTAAAGGCTTCTTGGGTAGGGGGGAAGGTTCAGGGCAGCAAAAAGATCCTTAAACCACTGCTGTTCTTACAGTAACAAATTACCTCTTACATTTTGGTAGTTTGCAATCATTAGACTTTAGCAATGAGCCACCTGTCTCATTGAAAATCATTCATCCTCATTTAATGATGAATTCTCTTGAGATTATTTTCTCAAACATTTTGCCCTTTATGAGCTGACAAAATGTTGATAATTAATGTTTCAATGCTGATCCTGAAGGGCAACTAATAATTATCCAACAGTGCTCCTGGTGATTTCATATAGTTTGCCCTCCAAGCATGCATTTTTCATCTTTGGATTGTGAATGCATTTGTACTGTATCATTTATGTAGTTAGATAACAGAATGCGTTTCATGGAAACGAATTGGCATTATTTACTCGTTGAGTCTCTGGGACTATTGTATTAAGGAAGGCTTTTATGAAAAAGGAACGTATTCAGATACAGAGGAGAAGCACTTTGGGATTCAGGATTGCTGAGTTCCAACCTTTACAGTGCTCAATAACTACAAGAAAATTCCGAAAACTTCATGCACGATACACAGTACTTTGCAGCGCATGCCCAATCCCAAATGCAAATTTTAATCCTATTTTATAAAGCACCCTTGAGACACACACATACGTTCTAAAAAGTGGTTACTCTGATGAAAACATGCTATGCAACTAAGGGATCAATTACTGAACATAATCAGAAAAATTACAGAGACTGAATCCATAATCCCACAGGCTACCAGCAGCATAGATGATGTGTGCGGTTCAAAGTGTCCTACTTTCCAGGTCTAATGCATTTTCTCTGTAAAATATCTTTAAAGGAAATACAAAAAATCATGAGCAACAGTGCCAAATATGGCACTTGAGCCTCATCATTTCCAGAAATTATTGATGGGCACTGGTTTGGATATAAACACTGCATTACACACTTAAGTGTTCATTTCCTACTTGGTACACACAGTTGGGCACAGAGACTTTGGGAGTCATTAACCCTCTGATTTACGAGCATCACAGCAGAGAGAAATGCCTTTGCTGATGTGCAACTAGATGGCAGAGCAGTAAGATCCTGACTATTTTGCATTAGCAACCAACATCTCTTTTTTGCCGGGTTGCCCCTGATAGCATCCAGAATTAGCCAGATTTCTGCTACAACTAGCCCCTTTGACTTCGATGAGATTGGAGTAGTTGTTTGTTTGTGTTTTGTAGGTCAGGCTGGACTGTGTAGGATACAAAGGTATCATCAGGATACAATTATGTTCGGAACCATGGAGCAAGTTAGGGAGTAAATTTGTTGCCCTTTTTGTTGAGAAGCCTTGGAAATGCATAGCCCATAGCTAGGTAGAAAAGCAAAGGAAGCACAAAACTCATGTGATAGGGAGACTCACCAGATAGGAAAGTGCATCTCCAAGGGGATCTGCTCTGGAGACCAACATGAAGTAGCACATGGAAGAAGCTGCTCTAAGAGTCACGGTTCATCCTGTTACTAACCAATATTTCATCAGTAATGCACCCAGAGGTACTGAAATACACAGTTTGTGTGGTCTGCGGGGCATCACAGGAGAAGGTGTAGAGGTATGTGTTTGAATACTTAACTGCAAGATGGCAGAAACAGCTGTGACTGATACAGGTTTGGATTTAACTGGGAGGGTGGGTAGTAACTTCAGCCCCTTCGTCCCTCATGCTAACACTCTTGAATGCCCAGCATTGTTCTGCAGTTTCTGTCTTGACAGCCCAGAGCACCACTGCATCTTTCTAACCACATTTCTCAGGGCCTTCTCTGTGTAATGGGACAATGCATGTCACCCCTCACTCTCATGAGGCAGGACAGAAAGAATGAGGACATCCAGTTGTCACCCCACCAAGTATCAAGACTGCGGCCACCTTTGTTAAGAGTCAAACAAATTTGCTTTTCTACAGTCACGTGGGACAGATACAGCATGAAGGTGCAGGAGTCCGTTTGAAGTCACAAGAACCAACACGCTATCCAATATGTCCACACTAGATATACAGAGCTATTAAATCTCCAAATGCCGTCAAGCTGACACAAAAATTCAAGAACAAATTGACATTTACCTGCTTTCTGACAAATACCTACAGGCACTTGATTAATACAAATCCATCCTAATTACTCTTTGGTGATTAGAATGACAAGTAGATGTCACAGGACTCTATCTGTGCAATCTTTGCTGTGCAAGACAAATGTATTTCTCTGTTGCCACTTGATTATTTGTAATGTTGCAACAGACATTCTTCAAATGATTATAAAGTGTTAAGAAGCAACATTGAAACATCACAAGCTAGATCCTGTCTTAGGAGGTAGTCATCCTGTTCTGATAAGAAAATCAGGCCTTAATGATGACACAAGTAGTTCCCAGTAGATAAAGCAAGTGCCAGAACCCAGGGCATTCACAGATGCCTTTTCTTCACCCTTTCCTCACCAAAGAGAAAAGACCTGGCTACAAGACCACTGTCTGTGCTACTGCAATCTTCAGTGCTGGTCTGAGGCCCCCTTCCCCCTAATTGCCACTTCATACTCAAAAACAATTGAAAAGGGGGATCTTTGCAATAGGGGTGGCAGCTCATAGCCAGTTACCATTCAAATGAAAATAATTTCATGGTGTACTAAATTGCATCAAAAATAATCTTTTGCATTTTTCTGGTTTTTCTGCTTCTTTATACTGACTGAAGCTGAGACATTCACCTTGCATTTTGAATTTATTTCTATACCTCATACTAACTGAAAGAGGAAGAAAAGCTAAGCAGAAATGCAATGTTTAAAAGGCTGGTGGATAAACTGCTTCATTTCTTTGTGGCAATTTTCCTGGCACGGCATGCAGTTATTTAATCAGGGCATTTACGAGTCCCTGCCGACGGCAAGACAGATGATTCTAAATGAAGCTGTGCACTTGATAATAAGGACTGACCAAAATGCTTGAGTGCTCTGCTTCACAGCAGACTCCCTGAGACTATATCGTAAAGATCACTTACTGAGAAGGCTCAGCCACGTTATCACAGTCATTCAATGTATGAGCCTGACTGTATTGAACATGTATGCACTAGAAAACATATGAGTTGCTCAGTACATGGTAAGCAGTATGTAAAGAAGGCGGCTCCAGTGTCTTGTTAAAGAACAAACTTCAAACAACCTACTTTGTATTTGTGCATGCAAACCCAATGGAGATCCCTCTTGGGATGTAAGGGCATCAGATCTTCATTTATGGTAGAACAGAAGCAGCACTGATAATCTGGCTGAAAGAGAGCACTGTACAATAGAAATGTGCCTGATACTATGCTTCACAGCTGTGAAGTAACTCGTCTATGTTAAAGCCAATAACCAGCAATGCTTTCTATGCCACAGTTAGAGATGTTAAAACAGAGCTCCCCTCTCCATTTAACAGGTGAAGTAGAAACTAACAACTACCAAAACTTGATGTAATCAAGATGTGCATTTCCTTGTGAGACAACAACACTTGCATGCAAAGGCACCAACCAGGAAACAGCATTGTATTGTGCAGACTGTTGTACAGGTACCTAACAAGTTCTGCCTCCACAGAGATTCTGGTTTAAGACAACACAAATCGTCAGAGTAAAGAGGGCAAACCTTTGTGCACTAATGGACTCCTGCTTTCATTAATAATACCACTTAGCATTTCATATTTAGACTGATATGCAAATACCAAAGGCTAACTGATGACATTACTGAAAATCGGATGATGTTTTTTCAGCTTCTTTCCAGACCTTCCGGAGATTACTGTCGTGGTGCCATGCAATTTAGGACCTATGCTGTAAGGAAGCAATAAAGCAAATAGTAAGATCTCTTTATTTTTAATCAATGAAGACGTTTGACCAGAAGTCAGTTTTAGCATTAAAATAGGAAAGAGACATGAGATCATATAAAACAGCTACCATAAAAAGCATTTCTACAGTATTTGGTTGAAGCCTACAAACAAACAAAGCAATTACTCCTGTAGCAAACTCTAAATATAATAATTTTCTACTTCTCAAAGAGCAGACAGCCTCTAGATTACTTCTTATTCTACATCTACATTGTTATACACGTACAGAAATATTCTCACTAAACCCAATCTAGTGTGTAGAAGGGCAGCTCAGCAGCAGAGCCAGGGTGCGGACACCTGGACACTTGGTTCCAGTCCTGCCAACAGCCCACTCTGGTACCAGGTCAAGCTGTGAGTTGGGTGGAAGCTCAATGCTGAGCACACATTTTTGAGCAGATCAGTCCTCCCCCTCAGCCTCCGCACTCCCCTCTGCCAAACAGATGATCCAAAGCTTGCAAGATGTAACCTTCCTGTCACTTCCAGGTACCAGTTATTATTATTACAGGCACTGCACTGCACTCAGTTTGTGAGCTGACTCTGCAACAAAACCAGACTTATTTATGAGAATAAGACAAGCACAAGTCTGTATCATGTCAGAGGACCTCCAAAACTGTTGCACGCAGCTGAGTCAACCAGCTCAGGCAACAGCAATTTCAGTCTTTGATTCCATTTTAGCAAGTGGGGAGTTATTCAGTGCTGAATGTATGCCAGGCACTGCAACAAAACCAACACTGCAACTGAAGCACTGGAGTGGGAAAGTTACACCTCTGTCATCAGCATATGGCAGACAGCAACATATTCTTGAAAAACCAAACCCAAAGGTAAAATACGATTCCAGAACAGAGCCTGACAAACACAGCAGTAGCTGAGAAGCCTGAACATAGCAGAAGTGCTGGCGAAAATTTGCTACTGGGATGCTGCAAAGCTCCAGGATGTTAAAAGGCATCCAGGTGAGTCTTCATGATGCACATCAGATAGATCGTGAAACAAGAGTATCGGCAAGCCCGGTATCAGCAAAGATTACGATATCCCAGCACGTGCACAGAAAGCTTTTCTTCCCGTGACCTAACCAAACACTTGCTGTAACTTAGAAAATATTTTTCGTTATAGTAGCACAGAGCTTTTTGTGATCGTTAGTAAGATTTCTTGCCTCAGTGGTTACCTTGCCAATGAGAGGGGTTTACTGGGTTGTACAGAAGATAGTCCTGCCAACAGAATAACCCCCGTGCCTCAGGGAAGACAAGGTCCTGAGGATAACTCAGATTGGCAACTGTTTATCTTTTAACTTAATCTTTCCACCAGCACTTTGGACAGGTTATGTCACTTGTTGTTTGCTGGAAAATTACGATTTCAGCAAAGCTGCTCCACCAAAGAGCATGAGTGGAGCTCCTAAATACATCGCGCCGCATCGCTGTACCCTCCGTAGCGCTGTACCCTCTGCCGGAGATAACGAGGGCGAATAACGCGGTTGCCATCCGCGCCTTTCAGAGCTGGTGTATTACAGGCTACCCATTTATGAAAAGCCAGGTATGAAACCCCACCTAGCAAGCAGCGAGGGAGACCTAACGTGCGGCCACCCTTCCCTTTCACCAGGGAACACCACAGCACCGCGGCCCCGGCCGGGGGCAGCCCCCCACACCCCGCCGCCTGCCCCTGCTCTCGGAGCCCGGGGGTGCACTCGGAGCCGGGCAGGACCCCCCGCAGCGCCCCCGGGCAGGCCCCACTCACTTCTCCCCAGCGCCTCCGCCTTCCACTCCGTCTCCTCCAGCGCCCCGTAGCGCCTCACGGCTCTCTCGGCTTCCGTGCCGGCCGAGATGGCCCTCCGCAGCTCCACGGCCCTCCGCAGCTCCATGGTCCCCGCCGCTCTCCCGAGCCCCGCCACCCCCCGGAGCCCCCCGCAGGCGCAGGGCCGGGCGGCGATGCGATGCTGCCGAGCCCTCCGATCCTTCCAACCCCTCCCCGGGGGCCGGCGGGGGCAGGCAGCGGCGCCGTGCACATGCTCAGTGCGGGGCTGGGCCGGGGGAGGCGGGCGGGCAAAGGTAGAGGCACCCCCTGCATCCTCCCCGCCTGCATCCTCCCCGCCTGCATCCTCCTCCCCTGCTCCCACAGCCCCTGCATCCTCCCCCCCTGCATCCTCCCCCTCTGCATCCTCACCCCCTGCTCCCACCCCACGCCTTGCCCCACGGACCTGCCCCCAGAGGCATGTCCCTCATCCCACCCTCACCCAAGCAAAAGCCCCAGGACAGCAGCCCAGCAAGCGGTGAGGTTTTGTGTTTCTCCTAAACACGGAGCTTTGCTGCTTATGCAGCGTCCTGCATAGAAGAGAAGGAAAGGACTGTGCAGGAAGCACTAATGCAGTGATAATTATTGTTGTTGTTGTTGTTGTTATTTGTTTTATTGGAGGGGAGATCTTATGGATCAAATCCCTCAACAGCATTTTGCAGTTACAGAGTACTTTTCCTGGTGAAATCCCATTGCATTTTATCATGTGTGGTATCGTTATGTCTTATGCAGAGATGATGAAGCAGGAGTTGAGACAGGTTGCCCAGTGCCCCTCAGTAAATCAGGGTTTGTAGCACTCCGTGCCTGGTTTATGAGTGGTGGTGTACTGGTAATGCTGAATACATACTGGGTGCATGAAAGTTCGTCTGTCACATACCTTTGCCTACAAACTTTGCCTTGCCCTTCAACCCTCAGTGCTACAAAAGCACTACTGCTATACTCAGTGACGTACTTACTAGTTGGACCGATGCATGTTGTTGCTATACTCATGAACAGTTGTGTTTAGGGGTCATGCTTTACATGTTAGAGGAGAGAGAACCTCCGCATGTTTTAAAACTGTAACAATGAAATTGTATTTAATTTTGTTCTCCTGAGAGCTGTTAACAAATTGCTACCAAATTAAAATGAGCTAGACAATATTTTGGAAGATGTGCAGGGCACAGTGATTTTTCCTTGTCAGCTGTGCTCCGCAGGGATTTGCCACGGTTTGTGCACCAGACCTGCTTGGAGAGCTCTTGTTGACTGTGCAGTGCTCCATCCGCGATGGTTTTGGCCTTTGGAGATGAAGCCCAAACAAAGCTGTGAGTCAAGCAGGAAAGCTGGTGGCAGCACTCTGCACAGCTGATTTTGGGTGACAGTGCAGCTGCCTGCTGGGGTGGGCTGGACTGACTCAGTAGTAGAAGTGAGGAACACAAGTGTGGGAGGAAGACAAGAGCCCATCTGGGATCTGGATGAGACTTGGACTAAGGGAAACAGGCTGATTAGGGAGAAAGGGCCAATTTTTTTGGTGGATCTGAGAACTGTTTAGCTTAAATTCATCCCTTCAAGGTTTTAGATTATTGTAATCTAAGTGCTTTGTTTAAGAGATGGAGGAATTATCCTAGAAATAAGCAAGTATTTAAAGCTCTGAATTTGATAGCATGGGAGAAAAACACCCACTAATTAGTAAATGGGATGCACCAAGTTTAATTACGTAAAACAAAGAATGTATAAGGTGATTTATTGTAACTAGAAAGTTTTCACCTGCCCCCTTTGAAAAAGTCACAAAATCCAGTAAGAGCATAGTCTTTTAGGCTGTTAGACTTCAGAGCAGGCATGTGGAAGCTCACATGGGTCCATTTGACCCAAAATGTTTGCAAGTCTGGGGCCTAAATGCACTGCAGTTATTTTGCTGATGCTCTAAAGTCAGCATTTTTGCTGTTGCAACTTTAGAGCATTTTCACTGCTGCATTCACAAGTGGAATTAAATTTCTCCCCTACTGATGGGGACGATCCCCTACTGATGATGCCTTTCAGTTCACTCAGCAGTACATATGCATTCCTCCACTTGGAAAGGTTGGTTTTCTTCTGCTGAAAGACTGCTAAGAAAGAAAACGTAAAAACTGAGATCTCTTCTCGCTACTCAGTAGATAATGCGTGGCAGAAAAACAGAGGCGCACTTTGCTCTTGCTGTCATTTCCTCTGATTGCTTTCATTCCCTTCCCATTTCTCATCTGAGTCCTGCCATCAGGAGCTGTAGCTGGTCAGCAGCAGCTGGCAAAGCCACGCTCCTATCTAGTGCTCTTTTGGCCTCCCCTGTACATCACTGACGCCCCACAGAGACACAATGCTATATAAAACAGGCACACTTTACTCAGGCAAAATTCTTAACAGCGGTACGACTTCTAAATCATATGGGGGAAAATGCTTTCTTTGCTTTCCAGGAGCCTTTCAAGCACCTAAGATTGCTCAGCCTGAAGTTCTCAGAGCTCTCCTGCCTTTATGGGCACACCTTGTAAACCAAGTGGGTTCTGAAGAGCTGCTTTGAGAGTCTGAGGCTACAGCAAAGGCAGAAGTCAGGGGTGTTGTTCTTTGTCAGATCGGACAGTCATTCTAACACAGAAATAACAGAAGTGTTACATTTCTGCCCAGGGTTTTCATTTATTTATCATTATAATAAAAAGCTGCAGCTCAGCTGATGAAACGAAATTAAGTGGATTATGCATATTTATTCCATTTTTGTAGGCATAAATACCCAGATCCATAATAACCATGACAGAACAGGCACTGTGCCCATGTGATTTGATTACTTGCATAGTGCAGGTTGTGGGACTCCTATGAATCTGTCCTATAACTTTTTTTTTTAAACACCAAGACTTGTTTAAGAACATCTCTGTGTTGGAGGAGTTATCAAAATTCTTTGATATCTGATGTCATGGTTAATCCTGTTTCCCTGTGAAAATACCTCCTCTTCAATCTTCATCCCTCAGCTCTTAGGATTCTCTGTAGTTCCACATCTTTAGCATTTCCCCAGTTATTCCTGGTACCCTGCACAGCCCTGACCCCACATCCCACAGACTGTTCCAGCAACGTGTAGGAGCCCTGGGGGGCTGTAAGCCTGCACACATTCACACTGCCATGCTACAGCCTCTCTGCCACCTCCAGATCTTGCTTGCCAGGCATATGCATAGCACAAAAATGTCCTGGCACAGGTGAAAGGCTGTGAGCATTACAGGAAAATGCTTACCTGTTGGAAAACCTGATAATCAAACAGATTTAGGAAGGCACTCACTTACCTTCCCTGATGCTTCCTCCCTTGCGTGATCCTATGCAGCAGACAGGCTGTGGGATGAAGACAAAGAGGGCCACAACTGCACTAAAGAACCTATACAAGCCCATAACACAATAGGGTTGTTGTAGGGCACTATCCCTATAAAAGTAAGAATGAATATTATCTGCTTGAAATTCAGCCAAATCAGGGCTCTTTCAAGGACCCAGTTGTGTCCTATGGCATGCAACTGTGGCTATGTCATGAGATGTAGTGTGTTGGAGTGCGCTGTCCTGGGAGCTGTAGCGGTAAATCTGTCCTTTACATAACACCTTTTCCCAAGTCATTACGGCCAGTCTACACAGACAGCTTTACAGAGTGGGGAAAAAGGGTTTGTTTGTGAGCGTCCCCAGCCTGTGTCACAGCACAGTGTGGGCTCATCTGAGTCAGTGGGACCCTGTTGTATCACAGACTCGTTATCACAGGGCAACAATCAGGTCTGTGTCATTCTTAGTCTATGTCTTAGACATTTGTATTACCAGTCTCCTTAAGAGATCTGTATTAGGCCAAAGTAGACCTCATTTGCTTTTCAAAGAGTTATAATTAAATACCATCCTAATTAAAAAGAGAGAGGAATGGGATAGCTAAAAATCACAGCAGTGTCCTTGATACAGAAAATACATTCTTAGTGTAGTTTCCACCTTTGATTTCATGGGAGCATGAAGGACTTCTTGGAAGCCCTGGCCATGCCATTCTGTACTTGAAAGAGGATCTGCTGCAGTACAGCTTTGGCTGAATGAGGGCCTGGCCTCAAAATCCAGTGCAAGTTCTTATTATGTCATTCCCTTTTTTCTGAATCCTAGCTCGTGTTTAGTTAGCACCGTTTGTATGCTTATTTATTTATTTGGAATTACAGCCTTTCCATACATGAACCATTCCTTTAAAAATAATTTTTAGGCTAAAGTAACTTCATAAATAATTCACCATAGCTGCAGCTAAGTAACCAGGATTCTGATCTCTTTCCATAGCTATCCTACATCTCTGTCAGGATAGAAAGGTGCATCTCTAGCCTAAAAGTGCTGTGTATTGCAGACAAGCAAAGCATTCTAATGAGCTTGTTAGAAGGCAACCAAGGTGTTTTGAATTAATTTTGTGAGTCTGGGGCAAGGTGGTGATCCAAATATTTGTTTGTAAGTATTTCTACCTAAACACTATTAAATGTCATCCATTTTAATTAATGTATCCCTGTGAAATATTGTATGAATGTAATACTCTTTTTTGTGTGTCTCTAACTGTTTTATCAAACATGCACACCGAAAAAATGGACTATATATTTAATGTCTTACTGTCTCTCCATAGCTGAATTTCTAGCAGAGCTATGGAAGCAAAGGACAAGCAATTAATGGCAAATTTTAGTGAACAGTGTGGCACTAATTCTGGGTTAGATGTGACAGGCTTCCCAATGTCTGGGTCAAACTAAATGAAAGTACTTTGTGTCCTAGACACTGTTTTTCTAGGAAAAAAAATGCTATCTTTTTAAATCTCTGTATGCTGATGCTTATGATTTGACTTGTGTGCAGTAGATGTTGGCTGGTGGCACTGGAGCTACAGCATCTGACTGCCTATCTTTTATGCAGATTTGGAGATCTATCCTCTAAAGCTGGGTCTGACCAAGGAAGTATTTAGGTTACTTTAGGTAGGAGTGGTACGTACTCGTTTTTCTATCTGAAAACAGGCTAATGCTTAAAAAGCAGTCTATAAACTCATAGCACATGTTAAATGTCTGCAAAGTCCTCTCAGTTCTCTCGTTATGCTGCCAGGATCCACAGTGATGTGCAGAAGAGTGGGAGCTTTACCCTCAGGCTGTTAGTGCTCATGATCAGTACTTGGTATCATGGGCTTGAGGCTGCACTGAATATTGAGACAGACCTTGCAGGATTGAGCTCCCAAAACACAGTCCAGGTTGGTTACCTCCTGTTAAATATTTGGCTCGTTTAAGGTATATTTCAGGTGAGGCTGTGGTAAGTTTTTAGGTCTGTTTAACAATTGTATCTGTACATGTGCAGAGTCTATTTGCAACAGTTCCTGGGAGGTGAATAATGGAGACTATTAAAGCTGCCACAGAGCTTTCCACTTCTGTAGATTTATCTCGGCTATTTTTGGTATACAAGGTGAGAAAACACAGCACAAATTCAGGAGATGCACTGGCAGATGAGACAGGGCAAATATTTCTTGCAGAAAAAATGGACACGATCTGCACAGACCAATGGCTGTAGTTGCGACCATAACACAGACTTCAGGAACTTACTTCTCTAAACTCTTTTCCTTCACGCTTTATTTTTGTCTTAGTGGATTCTTTCTACATTCACTCTCCTTTTAAGGTACAAATTTTACAGCAAAAGCTGTTACAGCATCTGTCAGATGTTACTAATACCATGGGTGGTGAAGTCTTCCATGTAACAGTCTTATTTTTGGTGTTTGGAATCAGTCCATATGACTGGACTGACTGTTGTGCAGGTGAGTCATTACTGTGCAGGTGGCTTTTGTATCTGTGATGAGTGGCCATAGCTACATAGAAAAACAGATGTTTGACCAGCAAATTTAGATGGTGAGATAAATTAGTGTGGGACATTTTAGGAGACTTGCAAACACTGTGGAATTCAGTAATACTGAAGTGGATTTGTGGGCAGGACCATTTTAAAGTAGTAACTATACTGTGTAAAATTTGCAAACGCTGCACATGCTCCCCCAAACAGGGTTCTTGTAGGTTCTGAGCCTCTCATTTCTCTTAGTCCAAAGTTTAAAGGTGACTTTCTGTAAGCCTCTTGTTTTACCCACACAAATCTGGGTCTTACACACACAGCTCAGAACTGCTTGCAAGCTGCAGTGCACACACAGACTGTGTCAGTGCCTTGCTGATTCATGTTCCCATGAAGCGTATATGCTGCACTACACTTGTGTCATAACAGGCATGTCCATTTCTTCTTTGGAACATTTTGCTACCACCTTCACTGGAACTGGAAGCTCAGCCCTGAATTCTGAAAGGGTTTCCTTGTGGCTTGAACTTCTCTCCAAACGTGGCCTTCAGTGATGGAGGGCCTGTATTGCATTGATATTTCAACTTCTGCTCAAAAACAGTAAGCAAAACACCACATAGGTAATTGCCATATCCTATCGTGCAGTTACTAGGAGCACATAATAATTCAGTACTGTATGATGGCCACTCTGAGCTAAGCATAGAACTAATGTAAAATCCTTCAATGTCATTGGTGTATCATGGGAAATCAGGTACAGCTAACAATCTTGTTATATTTTGGATGTAAAATATGTGATGCATGAGATGGAAGTAGCTGAACACCCTTAGCGATTAAATAAAGGTGGTATTGACCTCAGAGAGGTATGAGCAATGGTAAGGTAAGGATACCACAGGCAGCAGGTTTACAGAGTTGGATGTCTCAAGGTCAGCATAGAGCAAGAGGAAGTAAAAGACTAGAGATGGAGAACTTCAGTTCCTAGCTTTATTTTCTTTTCTAAATCTTGTTGCAATGAGAGGAAGGCTGCTTTCCTGACAAATGAAAGCAGTAATAGTGTGGGGGTTTATTCCTGTGTATACACACCCTAAGCATACATCTTACTTATAGTAAGATACGTATATACTGATTCCAGGCAAGAATCTTGTACCTTATTTTACCCAGCTGCCAAATTATACCCTATAAAAGGAGACACAACTCAGAACAAAGCTGACACTTCCTCCACAGATAAAGGATCCCATGTGGCACAGAACTCGGTGTGCATGCTTTGTGAGTCCATATGGGCCAGGCACTGAATTTATCACAGCCATCTGAGTGCTTATGCATTTCATTTCTGTTGTAACTGGATGAAGTAGAGTAACAGAGCTGGGAACTGCATATCTTCTCTCTATATATCGCTGGTGACTGAACTACCTACTAGGTTATATATTCATAATCCCTCTTGTTTTTTCTTTGATTTAATCTGTTGTAGTCTAAAATGGAGAAGAGTGACTGCATCAAGATCCTGTATTTAAGGTCTTCTTCTCCTGGCAGAGGGAAGCATTTGCATGGGTGTACCACATCACATTGGATTACAAAGAACATGAATGTAAACAGACTCCAACTTGCTGTCCTTTTCCCCTTGTTGCTTTACAGCACCACTTCCCAACTGTCTTTCCCTGAACTCGCAGGGGAAATGATGCATTTTACCATTCTCTTTGGATGTCTGTTTTTCTATCTGGATATATGGTGCAAGCATTTTGGGTACTGCCACATTACATTAATAAACTAAATTAACTAATAAATTAATAATAAAAAAAAGGAAGGTGGGGTTTGTTAGGTCAAATGCTGTTGAAGAGCGTATGCAATGACCATACAGATATGCAATCTGCATTCTTTGTTCTTGTTTATACTGGATTACAGTAACTTTGATCATAGTGGAATGGCAATTGAATGTGAGTTCACAATGCAACTTTGAAATTAAGGCAGCGCACAGTCTTTGGGTGCTTGAGATTTTATAGATGGAAATTCTGTTCTGAATTTGTTCAAAAGTGGCAGATGACTTGGAGCATATAACTAACCTTTAAGTGAGGTGAATAATCCTTGCTTTCCTTTCACCCTGCTTGTGTTAACGTCTATGACATCAAATTGAGCTTTTCACTGCATGTGGTCCGTGAAGATCCCACAGAACTTTGCACAAGACCTGGCTTTTGTACACACACTAGTTAAAGACAGACAGAGCCAAAGAACAACATTCAAAGTTTATTAAACCTTTTCAAAAACACTGACATTTTTCAGTCAACTTGAAATTCATTATTTTAGACAGATTCAAGTATTTCTTGCACATCTCACTGGACTGGCACTAGTAGTAGCAGAAAGCACTAGCGGCACAACAGATGGCAAAAGCTGTATAGATCTCAGAGCCTGTGCTATACAGAGAAGTTACCTATCAGATACAGTACCAAACTACAGGCTGTTTCACCTTCACTACAGTATAAAACTGGTTATTTTATGCTGTGTCACTGGATGGTTGTTTCTGGTGTGAAGAAGACAGGAGCCTTCTGGTGAATTTCACATACCAGTAAGCACAGGAGGTTCATTTGCATGAAAGATTTGCAACAGAAAAATACATTTTCAAATTTTAATTTTGTCAAATTCAGATTTTAAGTCTCCACAGCTATCCAGAATAACATGAAGCTAGAACTGCACCTGATCTAAATTTGTATTCTCAACACATTTGCTCTTAGACAGAATCCATGAAATGGAAATGTCATCTGAATGCATGGCTAGTAGCTGTTGGCAGCATGTTCCCTCTTTCCTGAGCACCTATGTGACGTCTAATTCTATTCCTATCTTTCTGGTTACTGAAATCTGCATGTTCAGCTGGCATTAAGAGCAGTATAATCCCTTGAAATAGTCATAAAACCTAACTCTCTTATGACAGTTTTTGAAAGGGTGGTGGAACAAAAAGAGGACAATTCTCACACAGCTCATTTTATTATTTTTTTTTTTTTAAGAAATAACTTGTGTTTGATTCTCCTAGTAATTCAGTAATGTATGTGTCAAATGGAGTTGCACTAGATGACCTGGTCTGGACCTCCAGAAGTCCCTTCTAACTTCAACCATTCTGTGAAATTAATCTTCTAAGTCAAAATTTTATCAAGAAATAATAGTCTTTAATAACTAATAGGGTTGGTCCTCCAACAGACTGAGTTGACAGAGGTGGGAAATCTTTAGGAAGTGCATCAATTTATGCACACTGAGAAATTGACCCTCCCCCCCCCCCGACACACACACACTTCATTTTATTGTATTATGTGGGTCTGGAATGTGTATTAGTACAAACAGTGCTGGTATTTACAAAAATATAAAAACATATGTGAAATGAGATTTGTAGTCTCATCAAGTAGTTTATCAAGAAAAAGAGAGAAAGTGAAAGAGAAATATGCACAATCTTAAGTTTACTAAAATATAAGAGCTGCAGGCTCTCATTACATGAAAGAACCATGCTTCACGTAATAAAAATACAGAAGAAAACCCTGAAGCCCACAGTCAGATAAATTTGAAGACAAAGCAGGATTTAGCTCAAATTCCCAAGAAAAAGCTGGCATCACAAAAGCCTAGAGCAATAAAGCACAGCTTATGTAAGCTTTGAAGCTATTTAAAATAAAAGATGGATGTTCCCATTCATTAAATGCTCTTGCTGAAGAAAAGCATCAGCATTACAAAGATCATGAGACGAGTTTCAAGTTCTTGGTTCACCTAGGGATTAAGCTTTACTAACTATACACATGCAGAAATAATTCTCTGCACCACAGAGTTGCAGCTGACTATGGCATACTGCTACAGCATGCAGCAGAACACCACCATACCCCTACTTCATGCTCCTTGTAATGTCATTATTTTCCAGTTCCATTCTCCAAATGAATTCTATTAATCCTTAACACTTAAGGCACAAGCAAAAATAAAAAGTATCTGTAAAAATAAAGTCAAATACTCAATTATCATACATCATCTGAAAATTTTAAGTCTCATTGACAGAACAGACTAAAATACTGTTCTGATCCTAAAAATATATTAACAGCAAAACACTACTAGAATTGCTTCTTTATTTTGAGGACTTTAAATATATACACACAATAACAATTTAACAGCTATAGCAGCCTGAAATGTCTATTCTTTCAAACTTCCTTTTTTAAGTAGACAGATAAAATGCAGTTAGTTCCTCTGTGGATTTCTATTCCTACTGGGATGTCCTACTTCAGGACTGCCCAATATACGCTGCGGAATCTGTGCAACACCCACTGAACTATTCCCATAGAGACATGTAAGACAGACATTAAGAAGAGGAATTCATCCCACCACATATGAACACATACAATGAAATTATCTACATAGGAGCAAGTCACCTTGGACTGTTAGTGATGGTAAGAAACAGACACAGTGCACAATTCATCCTACCCTAAGACAGATATCCCAAACTACCTGTTTCCCCCCAATGACTATAAGTTGAGCTTAAAGTATTTAGCCAAGTTGCAGATGTCCATGCTACAGATGTCTAAAGTTGATTAAAATTAATTATTTATGGCAGGTGCAGGTGCCCTCTTCCAGGTCTGCCTGTGCCAGGTGATGATGGAATTGCACTGACTTCTCTGTTGAGAAGGAAGCTACCTCCTTCACCTGTCTGCCACCAAAACGGACTGTATAAAGAGCACCCCCCCCCCCACCTCCTCCAATATACTGTAGTTCTGTAAAGGCCACACAGGTACTTTGCACCACTCTTGACTAACGGGTCCTGCTAAACTTGGTTTTACCTGGAATAGATTGGGCAGCGCTTGTGTGATCCCTTTCCCTGTCTGACCTAAGTAGCACTGGGCTCCTGCAGTGACAAACCATTGTAACCAACACATTAAGTAGTACAGCTGCTGGCCAAAGGAGTGTACATTTATAGCCTAAGCAGGCATTGGTTTACTGTTTAGATAAGACTGAGGAACTTAGATGTTCCTCAGAGTGGTTATTATCATCACAACAAAGAGGGCTAAGTCTTGTCCTTGCAATCATCATAAAGATAGGTTAAATCAGATACTGTTTCAAGCTTAAATTTTAAGGCGTAAAATGTTGTTCTAATAAACTAAGAGCTCCCTTATTATCCCTACCTACATCCAGACCTGGTCCTCAGTTGACAAAATAAGTCTATAATTGATTTTCACCATTTCCTAGCTTCCTATGTATAGTTACTATATGACAGTGTCTCCTATGAACAGAATCATAGAATATCCTGAGTTGAAGGGACCCACAAGGATCATTGAGTCCAACTTCTGAGTCTGCACCAGGTCACCAAAAAATCAGACGATGTGGCTGAGAGCATTGTCCAAACACAATTGTTCTCCCGGTTAAGAGAAAAGGAACACAAATATATTTCTACAAATAGAGTCTTTTTTTTTTCCCTCTAAATAAAATAGAGTTGGTGCCACTGTTAAGATAAGAAATTATTAAATTTTGTTCTGCAAAAGCAATCTTGCACTGATAACAATTGTCAAATACAACAATTGAGGATTTAATGTTCTATTCCCCTTTTTCTAGAGACTACAAGTTGCTTGAAAATTAAATTACAGTTAATATTTCTCCCCAGCGAGACAGTCTGACATGATGTGCAAATGCTTATGCTGCCCTGTAAGTCAGTTGTTCCCAGAAGAGATGGGCTGGCAGCATGAAAATAATTAAGTGCCAATATACAATAGGCCTATTTTATAAAAAAATAAACAGGCAAAAAGACACACAGTTCCTACTAACCAAAAAATGTTGAGATAATTATTCTAAACACAGCAATGAGGCTGCAGTGCGGTTTACTGACTTTCATAAGCTCACTTTAACAATTTAGCATGGTTTCAGAACTGAAGTTCTTATTTCTCTGATGGTTCTTCATCTGCATTGACCTTCCCTCTTTGGAGCCACATAAATGCTGACTTTACTGTGCCATCTCCACTCTCTTGGGAAAAACAAATGAAGGCAGCCCAGACAAAGCCACAAAGCCCAGTGTAAGCTGTGCGCAGGTAAACGGGAACAAAAACGAAGTTTGACAGCTGTGTTGGAAGGAGAGAGAGCTCAGTTAGTGCTCCAGTCAGTGTTAGGTCTTGTACTTAAACACCCCAAAACTCCACTGACTTCTCATTAGGTTAGATATCCTCTAAATGCATAGCATAAGGTTTTACAGAAAGGCTCACTGAGTTACCCTGAAACTCACCTGCACAAAAGGCCAGTACATCAGTCCTGTCTGAAATGAAAATGAATCATGTTAATCTTGTAGACTTCAACCACAAAGATTCAGTTTTTCCTACCACATTTAGCAAAGACTAAAATATATTTTATTAAAGTTAATAGAAGATGGTCAAATATAAATTAAGCTGGTTAACTTTGAGGTTGCAATATTAAACTACTAATCATCTTTATGAGCTGCCATGCAAGGAATTTCTCCAAGAGATTATTCTGACTCATTTTAAATACAAAACTCTAATTACAGTGAAGTCTTCAAAGTCACCTGACACCAAATACATAAGCACATTTACCAGATGGGTGAACAAATGTTTAAATATGTGAACATTTGTTTCAGCCATGAATGAAAAATACCACTGAACACTATTTATTTCACATGTTCAATGCTCCCTCTAGTTACTCATACACGTAAGACTTTCTTGCAAAAATCAACGGAGAATTTACTCATAGAACATCAGGTCAATAGAAACCTTATGTTTTGATAGCATAGAGTGGGCACTGTTTTTAGAGTCATCTTCTCCAGCAGTAAAAATAATCCTTTTCTATCCTACCTACATCCTACCAGTGTAAAGAGAAATGCACGTTGTACATCACAGTTTCTCCTTCTATTATACTTTTATTGTAATCTATCTTTCTTCCCGTGCCTGAGAAATCTTTAAAATTCTTAAGTTGCTCAGCTCTGAAATAGCACACATTTTTTTCCTCTGTATAGAGAAATGCTAACCAAAACCAGCTATTTATATCCAAGCCTTCTTAGAACAAGGGATTGCATTTCTGAAAGTGAGAAGACTGTCAGTGAAAAGTACAGGCTCAAAATGATTCCTAAAAAAGATGTCTCTATAACTAATGTTTTTAACAGGTGTTCACGTACGTATTGTCAACAGTATTGCTAACTAGACACTGGAGCATGCGTACTTCTTAAGAGGAAAAGTAGTACAATCTTAGCGTATAACATTCGGTGTTGTACTGTAGGGCTCTCACTCAAACAGAGCTGGGTGCAAGTGTTTTATATATATATATAAATATTGTGCAATTTTGGAATGGGAATATTTCATCCATCTGGCAGTCCTGCCTTCCCCAAATTACCTGGACTTCAGATGACTGCTGGTACTTAAAAGTTTCCTACACATAATCAAATAATGAAGTAAGATGGAGGCTGTTAGAGGCAGACATAATATTTAAAGTATTTTATGCAATAATGTTATTTTTGTTGTGTAGCTGGGTGATGAGTTAATCGCTTGTCTTACCTTATACGTATTCCAAAATTTATTTTTACAGTCTGAAAAGATGTCCTCTTTCCTCTGAAGGATGCTCATACCTGGTGGTAAAATATTTAAGACAATCAGAAAAAAATAATAAAACGTTCACTTTTTTTCAATAATATCCCAAACTGTTCTCAAAATACATTTTGAAAGAAAAGCTGATAAATATTACAAAGAAAAAATACCATTCCTACAACCTAAAATTGCTACATCGTATATCCTCATCTATTGACTTGGCTCTCCAGGTTATGTGGCTCTCAGTTATGTGGTCTCTGCCCACGTAACTCTGCAGTGGCAGTAGAAGCAGATACAACACAAGCACATCTTACACCCAGGAGACAGAATGAGGCACCGTGCATATTGTTGAATTGCCAGAAGTGGCCCAGGTCCTCAACAGAGTTTAGGTGCCCCAGCCCACTGAAGTCAGTGGAAAAGGGCACCTTTTTTTTTTTTTTTTAATTTATTTTGGCCGTAATCAGCCTGCTATTTTTATCTTCATAAATATCTACCTTATATCCTAATCCTAGAATAGACAAGTAGAACAATTTCAAAACCTACTTGTTGAACTCTCCACAGGCAGCATTTCAAAATTGTAAATAAATTCTAGTTGGTCCAAGCTCCTCTCAATTCTAGGCAAACACAACCTTGCAGCAGGCTCCCAACATTAAACCCAAGAGAAGAGAAAAGCAGCATGATTTGAAATTATGGATTCGACCATACAAACTGGAGATAAAATGCAAAATAGTCAAAATAACGAACCCTTTAAACTACTCCCTGTGATGGGAACCTTCACATGTCAAACCAGGGGTCTTTCTAAAAGCTGTAGCAGCCCTTCAGAGATCACCCACCGTGACTGGAAGATGTAACCTACATTAAGTGAAGTTGGTGGGTGTTGAAGGAAAGGTTGGACGTGGTGCTTAGGGACATGGTGTAGCAGGTGACATTGGCAGTAGGGTGATGGACCAAATAAAGGTCTTTTCCAACCCTGATGATTCTATGAACTTCTATGTCAACATGCTTGTAGCAAATTGATCTAAAATCTAAAGCTACACGTTTGCACATAGCAGAGACCCGAAGTCACTTAGCCCACCGCAGGTATCTTTCTAGATACTTGCATGCCACGAGGTTGTCAGTATCTCTCAGCTGACACGTTACAGGCTCCTGCTGCCACCTGATTTAGGTATTTTTACCCTCCCTTCCTTCTTCGGTCCTTCACATCCTCCTGGTCCTTGGGCAAGCCTCTGCTCGCATTCTGACATGAGCAGAAAGTAAAAATGTCACGTTTGACTTCTTCCTTGGCTTCCTTTCTCTCCAGTCATAAACTGAGCGAATTCCTGGCAGGGTCATAAAGCGCAGACCTCCCGCTACCATGCAGACAGTCTCTTCAGAGTCTAAAGTTTCTTCTTATTTCTTGGCTGTCACGGTTATCCCTTACCACTGACGGCAGCGCGCTGTGCTTCTACACACCCGTGAGGCAGAGCCGGGCACAGCCCGCTGAGCCGCCCCGCTTCCCTCACAGCCGCGCTCGGCTGCCTTTCGGCAACGGGACGGCCGGGGGCGCAGCAGAGCCACTCACCCGTGTAGAAGGCACCAACGGCGACCGGGGCGGCGAGCAGCTGGTCGCACAGCACCTTGCCCAGCACGGCGGCCGGCCGGCGGCCGGGCAGCGCCCTCTCCAGCGCCCGCAGCCACACGTAGTTGAGGTTGCCGTGGAAGGTGAGGGCCAGCAGCGCCACCCGCCGCGTCTGCGCCCAGTCCGGGGGCTGCCCGCGGCCCCGCCGCTGCGCCGCGTCCCCGGCCGCCGTGAGCCCGGCGTAGAGCAGCACGCTGCCCGCCCACCCCGCCGCCATCGCGGCCGGGCCGCCCTCACAGCCCCCGCCCTCCGCAGCGCGGGGAGCCGCCGCCGTGCCCTCAGTGAGCGCTGCCGGCTCCGCCCGCCGCCGCCTCGTCAGCGCTGCCAGCGTGGAGCCGCCCGGGCCTGGCGGAAGCGGCGAGCCGCGGGGCGGCCCCGGCCATGGACGCCTCTCTGGAGAAGGTGTGCGGGGGGACGGGAGGGCCCTGAGGGGCGAGGGGGCCGCCGGGGGGAGGGGGCCGCCGACCGGGGCCGAACGCGCACGGCCCCGGGGCTCCCGGGCCGCCCCGCCGGGCCTGAGGCACGGGGCCGGCGCCTGGCTGAGGTGTGAGCACGGCTCCTCCTGCACAGCCCGGCTCCTGACCGTTCCTGGGGGCTCCCTGACGGTTCCTGGGGGCTCCCTGGCGGTTTCGTTTCCTGGGCAGCAGCAGGGCACTGGGGAAATAGCGCTGTTTGCTCTTTTCTGTTCCGTGCCCTGTACAAAGCAAACAGCAATTGTGTAATGATGTCAGTCACTAAGAAACTTGATTTTGCCGTTGTCACTGAGGGTCAGAATCTGGAGGAGTTTTCTGGGACCCGTCACGCTTCTGGCTCTCATTGCACCTGCGGTGTTTCGGGAGACCTGTCCTGAAAGCGAGGAGGGGCCGGCTGCTCGGATGTGGTTTATCACCCTTGTTCGTATATGGCTTATCACCATTACTTGTATATGGCTTATCTCCGTTGTTGTATGCCTTTCAGAACAGTATGCATTTGCAGCAGCATATGCTCTGTGTGCTGAAGAGATGTTACTGCTTCCTTCCACTTTGCATCATTTCCTGTACTCAGCATGTTCGTTTTTTTGTAGTCTTTGGAATCAGCTAGACAAGTGTGAATGGGATATGCTGCAGTAAAATGAATGAGAAGGAAATTCAGAAGGACTCTTTCTGACGTGGTTAGTAAGTAGACAGCAAAACAATTAGCTGTATTAGAATCCAAATGAAGAATGCAATGTTCAGGAGTATTTTGTTGGCTTTAAATGCTTCAGGTCTTTACTAGCACTATCAGAAGTCATGGTGACTGCTCATTGTTCTGAAAAGTTTTCATAAGCAAAACGTAACTGACTACTAGTTTGGAATATGGTCTTTAGTGTGCTTGAGTCCAGCAGACTTTAAAGAAGGCACGCTAATACAGGGAAACTTACTGCTCAATATTGTTGACAGACTGCTTATAAACTGTGTGCAACTAGGTCATCACAAGCAAGGAAAACACCCTGCAAGAATTAATGCTTAAATTTTGTGATGGAGTAGAAGTCTGTGTTTTGGTTATTTGAATTCTTGATGTCAGTAGTAGTCTGTCAGGGCGAGGGCCCTGTGAAAACTTGTGTGTCTCATTTTCAGTGTACACAAATAGATATGTGTAAAGAGTTACCATTTGTTTTACTTTCTCTCTCTTTTTTTTTAAATCATGGCTCTTTTCGCCTTGGATGATAAAAAGCTGTAGCACCCTGTGTCATGTCATAACCCAATTACCGTCTTCCATGCACTTAGCAGTTAGTGCCCTCTTGAAGTAGCCAAGATTGCTGTGAATCAGTAAAATCTGCACTTTATTTGGTCTTGTGTGTGATATAAAAGAACTGTTCTTCATGAATCAAATTGAAATTCATCCAAGCTGGGATATTTTTATCCTCTGAGAATGTGCATCCACTTACCTTGTGCTTATTAAGCATTATCATAATGCATCTGAATGTCTTATTTGTACCATGTCTCCTTTTTATGTATTTATGCATACAGCTTATTGGGATATAAGTGATAAGTGCTTGTATAAAAGTTCGTCAAAACTTTTTATTTTTCATAATGAAGAAGGCCTTTTATTGGAATCACCTCACTGTGGGGTGACAGTGAATGACTACACTCATTAGTTGCATGCAAATGAAATGATTGAAGTGTGTGAGAAACTTATTGAGAGTTGAAAACATTGCATGATAGGCTTGCGAGGAGAACTTGTAGAATCTGATACGCGGTTATGCACACCAACAATCTCATGGCTTAGTTTTGCAAGTGATCTTTGTCTTATCAGATACAGCTTTCTGTTTTTTAATTTATGAACATTGTGTGTCTTCAGTGGTATAATTAGAATGCTTTTTTTTTTTTTTCCTCCAGAAAATTTGGTGTGAATTTTAGATTTAATTTCTTCTGGAAGCCTATGTTCAACTCGAGAAGTTTGGGTAGCAGATCTATGATTTTTTTTTTTTTTGCTTTCTTTATATTGTGGTATGTGACCACTCTTGAAGGATTTTAACATTTTAAGTTTCAAGTCAGGTGATTGTCACTGGTAAAATAGGACAGATTCTTTCTTTGCATCTCCATGCTGTCTCCGCAGCACTGTTTCCCCTAAACATTGAATAAACTGGGCATTTCTCTCAGCCTGTGACTTTTTTTCCTTTGTTCCTGCATTAATTACCACAACATCCTGGTAACTTCAAGGAGTGCTTGTGACAGCAGATGTGCGTGCCAGTCCTGCTGCATGACAAGGAAGTGATAAAGTTTAAAAGAGCAAATGCCTGTAAGCAGAAGCCTTGTGGTAATATTAGCCTTTTGCATTCAAGACTAACAGTCAGGAAAGTGCTGCTTTTTTATTTGTCATCTAAGGCATTTCTTAGCCTGCAGAATAAACACAGTATTATTTTGGCTTGAAGAATACTGATCATTGTTTGAGATTAATTTATTGTTGAGAACAGTTTTTTTTTCTTGGCTGGTAAAACTTTTTTTTTTTTCTAGGCAAATATAATAACATAGGGGGGAAATAAGGCATACTTTTGGTTAAGTGCTGTGCTGCGCCTGTGAGTCTCTTTGCACGCAGAATAGTTTATGCAGACTGTTTGAACTCATCCCTTTCTGGCATTAGGAGTACAGCCAGCAGAAGTGCAAAGTAAAGATTGTAAAACGTTGATATGAAGCAGCATTCTCACTTTTGAATTTGTAATTGGTGTTCGGTCTTATCAAAACCGGAGATGACCCCTTATCTTTCCCCTGTTGCCAGGTGACCCCGAGGTGTGACATGCTGCCTGCATTTTACAGTTCAAAGTGCTTAAAGAATAATAGATTAGTTACAAAATGCAAAAGTAAACACAAATTGTGCCTCTTAAAACATTAACCTTACTGAATTTAATTAGTGCATCTCGAAGGCAACAACAGCTAAGAATGAGATAAGTGAGTGAGTGTCAGGGTTCTGGATGAACCGGAGGGGGCAGGAGGTGTTGGGATGCAGAATGAAGGACTAAGTGGTGGCTGGTGCCTCCTTGGAGCTTGAAAGGACGTGGCATGTTGTGGAAGCTACCTGGGTAAAGGATCAGCTAACTGTGGCCAGTCATCCAGTGATCCCAGGGAAGGGCTGAGGGCAGAAACTGAGGCTATTATGAGCAGTTTCAGTTTCTGCATCTGCAAGTAACGAATGTCCCGGTTTTTAGAGTTGTTTCCTTGTTTGCATTTTTCCCTAAGTGCCTTTTCAGCAAAGGAAAAGCATACTGAAAAGAAAATCTATAGAGGATGTTGATAGTGAGCCTGGATCCACTTGCTAATATTAGAGGTGGGAGCTACTGCAGGTACGGGGAGGCTGACAAGCATCAGAGCCAACAGAGCTGGCTTGTGCTGCAGGAGACTTAGTCCCCTGCTTCACTGGTTTGCTGCTGGACACAATCTAAAAGAAGCAACCACACCACTCCCCTGTCCTTCAGTTCTGCAGGAAGTGTAGGCCTGAGCAACCTCATGAATCATCTCAGGCTTAAACAGGGAAAAAAAAGGTAAAAATAATTAAAGCGTGTTTAATGCAAGTGAGCTCACAAGATAGAGAAGAATTTAGAAGCATGAACGTTCCATTGTGCTGGATGGAGGACAGAAGTGCCTGCAGCTTTCCCACAAGCTCTCCTAGTACTTGGCAGAAAGAACTGCAGAGCTGAAAACAAATTTATTGGGATAGTGTGCGTAAAGGATGCAAACCCTGGAGGAGGTCAAACAAATTGGTTTGGAGGAACTCGAGGATGAAGCCTGTTGGTGAAAGTGAGCTCAGGTGGGGTGTCAGTGCACCCTGCTTTAATGTTGTATTTGCTTTGTCCTGTGAAGGTTTTACTTCTCATTTACTTCTTCTTCAAGATGGGTTGTAAATATACTCATATGGAGATTGTAGGCACTCAATGACCAGACAAGCAGCTTGTTTTGAAGGCAAATTTCTAACAGTTGTAATCAAGAAGCAAGGAAGAAGAAATCCACCTTTGCTGGCCTACCCACTCATAAACAAGCAAGCAAAGAAGAGTCCCTGAAACTTAGTCTTTTTATCAGGCCAGTAAATAGCTAGAAGTCCTACATAAACTAAAGCACTGAAATGAAATGTGAGATTTTAAGCACAGTGCATTGAAGATTGACAAGCAGTGCAATGAAAGACATTCAGGCTTCTGAAAATACATTCGCATGAAAGTGAATTACGCAGCAAACATTTCAAAATGCTTTTGAGAGTTGAAACAGTCTGCAGTTTTGCTATGTGAAGGTTCTCAGGTAGGAAGACAAAAGGCTCTTTCAGGTGCCCACGGAGGAAGGCTCTGAATGAGTTTGATGGCCTGGCAGTGATGACCATGCAAACCAAGTGTAGAATTTCAGGTTGCATAGATGGGTACTTAAATTCAGATTAACACCTTCCAAGTTCTGTCTCCCATGTTTGTTTTTGTGGGTTGCTTTTATAGGATCTTGAAATTATGGTTCCACAGTTTGCTGGGAAGGGCCGGGCAGTTTGTGCAGCAGGGCCACCTCAGGTTGCACCAGGCCAGTAATGTTTCTGGCATGCAGGTTTCTCTTACCTTCATGAGAAGGATGGGCCTTTGATGCACTTCCCTTACACATATGTAAGTTCATCTTATGCTGTTCTCTAAGTGTTATGGCTAGTGGTTCTACAGTTGTGTTTGTAGATCTTACTATGTTGGAAAAGTCTTTTTCTGGTGCAGGCAGGATGCCTTTTACATCTGTGCAGCTGTTTAGCACCCTCATCACCTCCCCCAAATGGATGTGGACCTGTGGTCAAAATGTAGTATTCCGCTTGTCTGCTAGTCTTAGTTCAAGAGCAGGAAAAAACCCTCTGTTATTGCTGCTTGGGGTCTATCCACACATGACCTTGTTTACAGACTGAACTGAACAACGTACCACATGATCATGGCATGTCATTAAAGTGTGTCCAGAATTTCCCTAACTGAGTGGCTTGCTGTTGCAACTTCACCACACCTGTTTTTCTTGCTGTTTAAATTCTGCAGATAGTCTGCTGCTTCCCACCTCCATGACGTGAGCAGAGGAGGGAGCATGTATAAAATTCAGTGCGCAGCAACAAAAGGATTCTTTTGCATCCTGTAGTTCAAAGGAGAAAATGAGTTGCTGTGCATCCACCTAGCAGTTGGAAAAATGCAGAAGGGGTTCATCTTCCATTTAAATCCATATCAGAGCTGGAGGACTTGCTGGATGTCATAGCATTTTATGTTGCTTGGCGTAACTTCTCGTGAGTTTGTCTCATGACAGAAAACTGTATTTTATGTCTTTGTTCTGCTAGCTTATTGACACAAGGGTTTTATACATGGGTAATTGCCACTGAGACTCAGTGAGTCACAAGGTAAGCATATGCAGGCTTTAACATCTGCTGTCATTCCAGCAGGTGAATTAATTGTGTTAGTAACAACCAAAAGCAACACAGAGGCTTTTTTGTAATGGTTCTACATCTTGTGTCAGCATCTCCAACAGATCTGTTAGAATATTTGCATCTAACTCTAAGCAAAGTTCAAGCAAATAACTGCCTTAGCATTGCTTGTGTTTTATGGCAACTTGTAGCAAAGTATATGAGATTGACTGGTCATGTCAGGAAATTATGTCTATTACTCCCTTAAAAATCAGTTGTGCTCCAGGGAGTCTCTAAGCCCTTTTTCTCTGGACGCTTTGAAAATGTATGGAAATACTGCCAATGATTGTATTTAGGATTTTTGCCTAGCTGTGTATGTTGTGTTCTGAGTACCAAATGCTTGCAGCATACATGTAGGTATTTTTTATCTCTGCGGTGAGGTCACAAATTTTGCAAGCTTGTACTGCTGTAACACGGCATGTGAAGAAGTCCTGGGCCTCACCACCACTGGATGTTATAGAAGCCAGAAGTGTAAAAAGCAAACAAACAAACATTTGTTGTTAGCTGCTGGGGGTTACTGTGGGAAAACATTATGGGATGCACTGTTCTTTATTCTGCCCCAAAGCATTAGTTGCTGGCCACTCCTAAAAGGACAGAGTGCGGAGAGCTGTCAGCCTTGGTTTGAGCCAGTGAGACCGTGCCTGGCTACTGATTCTTCCAGCCACCTACCACTTGCTATGATATGAGTTAAATCTCTAAATATTTTGGTAAAAATAGTCTTTGAACATATGGTAACTCTCATTTTTTTTCCTCCTTGATCAATCCTCCGGATGAAAGTAGTGTAAAATCCTCATGCAAATTAATCCCACTTCCTTCTGCGGTTAAATTTGCTTGTGTCTGCCTCTGCGTGAGCAAACATACTGGCCTGTGTCACACCACGGATGCAGCACAATTACATGCTTTTCCATCAGTGGTAATGGAAAGCATGTGCAGGCCTTGAGGACTACTGGTGCTCAAACACTGTGCAGACAAGGAATTATGGCCCTGCCCTATGGGTAGGGTAAGCTTAAATATTAAACTTGGTTAAGATATTTTTTAAAAGCAACAACCACCAATTCCACACACATACAAAGAAAAAGAAAGAAAAAAGCAACAAAAACACTGAAGTAGCAGTTGAAGTGGTTTACTACTGGAGGCTTTGGAATAAGGATGAGTCTCTTGAAAAATGGTTGTTACTGAATTTGCAGACGCTATGCTTACAGTGCGTTTGGGAGCAGGGGAAGGGAGAAGAGAGACCGATGAAAGGGTCACCTGAGTATCTTAGAGTATTTTGCTGTCAGATCTGACGAGTCGTATCAGTGGTTTTACCTTCTACCTTCATAATGGGCTACATTTAATACTCAAATATTGTTTAATATCAACCACTCTAGGTAAACCAAGCCCTGAGATGATACCTTTCACATCCTCTGGAAGCTTCTAGGTCCTCCAATCAGATATCCAAACAGATAAATATTCCTGGTCAGATCTCTTGTGTCAGTGTAGCCAGGCATCTTGGGTTCAACTTCTTAAAGAGACTTCTTCAAAGTCAAAGTAGTTCTTTAGAAAATAATACTTGCTTGTCTTTGAACTTGTTACCTAGTTTGTTGCAGGAAGCACGGCTGAAAGCACGACAGACACCAGTAGAGTCAGATTATGCTCCATTTTATTGCCCGAATAGCCTAACTTTTATAGTGAACTTAAGAGGGGCGGACAGTGTTTCACACAAGATTATTGGTCAAAAGCACTCAGACAAACAACTACAAGAAAACAACCCCACCTGCAAGAAAACCAACCCCCTTGTGATTAGCAGTCACATAGACCTTGTCCTTGAAGCCAGCTACTGGTAACAATATTTTTCTGAATTCCTCAATTGGGTGATGTGGGAACACTGTTACGGGAACTTCTCATAGTTGCCCTGGTAGCTTGGTTTGCTTAGCTACAGCAAGCCATGGGATTTTTGCTGTTTCAAAAAATCCCTCAACACTGGTTCATGGGAAATAGGTTCAACTTTTTTTTTTTTTTAAAGTTCTTCCACCCCGACAGTCTCTTTAACAGGGATCTGTTGCTACCTGGTCTCAGGAGTGAATTTATTTTTAACCTGTTTTGTGCAGCTAGAGGATGCAACTCAGTGACCTAAAACCTGCCTTGGTCACACTAGTCAGTTTTCAGCTTTCCAAACAGCTTCTTTTTCTAGAAGGTAACTTTCTTGTAAGAAATAATAGTGTTGGGTTTATCCACTGATCGTGGTCTGTTTGTTTTGTTTTTCATGGCTTTTTCCTGTTACTGTTATGGCAGAGGGGCTAGAGGATTTTTTTTAATGAGAATCTTGGATCTATCAATAGTAAAATCCACATCATAACTGTGTTCTGTTTTGGGTTAGTTATTTTAGGTTAATAATATGTTTTCATTTTTGTCTATTTCGGATTCAGGTTATACAGCATATTATTTTAAATTGAGTACACGTGCATGTCTGATGCATGAATTTGTACTAAGTGTCTTGTGGGGACAGTAGTAAGATAAATGATGTTCTGGTCTTTCATAGAAGTTATCTTTTATTTTCCTGACAGATGGTTGACCCTACTCTAGCTGAAATGGGAAAGAATCTGAATGAAGCAATGAAGATGCTAGAAGACAATCAAAGGTATATACAAAGAATAACAACCATAAAACAATACCTATTTGTGCTCAGGGTATGATTATTAATGCCATTGTCATTAAGTGGGATAGAACACATTTTCCTGGTAGCTGAAGGTCATACTGTCCTTCTGAAGCTTATACCTAAACGAACTGCTGTTTCTCAAGTAATAGGATTTTTAAAATATCTACACACGTTTTTATGCATGTTCTCTAATATATTCAGAGCAAGTCCATTTTTTTCAGAGTTGTTAGATCTTTTCCTATTGCTGTGCAAGTAGCTTTTAATATTTTTGTAAGACAGCTACATTGATGCTGTAAAACACAAACTAAATACATAATTTGTTCTTGTGTCTTTAACATAGAAAAGCAGAGGAGGAAAATGAAAAGAAGTATGCACGGAAGGATATTCCTGGACCACTGCAAGGCAGGTGGGCAACAACAGTTTTTGGATAATGCTCTATACTGTTTAGAATATGTAAAATACAAGTAACACTTCTGTGTTAAGGCAAACAGGAGCATTTACCAGGTCTGGCATTGTAACAACTTCTGTGACTTTTTCCATATTCATGCAGGGAAAAAGAGATTACTTGTCCTTATTGACTGAAATTTTGAACTATTGGAAACAATTGGTGCATTGGTACATATTGTTGTCATTAAGACTTACAATAAATATAGATACACCTGTGCTATAGAATTGAAATTCATTAAAACACCAAGACAATAAATTAATAACTGACACTGGCAAGGCAGAAAACCTTAAAAAAAAAATAAATGAAAATAAGAACTTAAAAATCCAGTTTTATCTAAAAGTTTTATGGAGCTTTTGTGCATATGGCAGATAAAATCATTGCATCTGAAAACTAAGACTTAAAATTTGTTGTAACTTCTGCTCTGGAAGAGGAAATCTTTTCTTCAGAAAACATGGCAAAATCTATTTAAGTCTTCTATGTACATAAATTATCCTTGTTTTGGAGTGGAGACACTGAATTAGCTTTTTCTAAGAATAAAAAGCATTTCCAAATGTCATTATGTCCTAAATGGCCTCTTGGCTAGGCAGTGGTGCTTAATTTGTTGTTTGTTTGTTTTTTTGATGTGTTTTTTTTTGTTGTTTCCTCTCACTGGTAACACAGTGGCCAGGACATGGTGAGCATACTTCAGTTAGTTCAGAACCTAATGCATGGTGAGGAGGAGGAGGAGTCTTCACAGGCCTACCGGTAAAGTCAATATGAATTGTTGCATGTGAAAGATACCTGATTTATTCTACCCTGTGATATTAAAGAGCTTACACTTCAAAAATGCTTAAATGTAAAAAGATATTATGCAACTATGTGACTTTTAAAGGTTACTTAATTACATTATATAGCAAAGCAGAGTAATGCATTAGGCTTGGCTTTCTTAAAATTATCAAGCTTTCATCAAGTTAGGGCTATTAGTAAATGGAGTTGTACAAAGGAATTCTCTCTGATATGACAACTCATTTCGTTTTTTACTTTCTTAAAGTTGGTTCAAGTCTGAAAGTCTTACGTCTTTGAATACCAACAAAAAATATTTATTACCTCACCCTGTAAAGTTTAAAGGACATTTCCATTTTCCTACGAAATGGAAATAATACTAACTTATCTGTAGAAGTGTAGTGAAAACTAATATTTGAAAAAAAGTTTGGAGATGGGGAAGAAAAACAAACAGGAAAAAAAATCAACTAATGAATGCTATGCTGTAATAACGGTCCCCTGAGTTTTGTCAGCATGAAGAGGAGAAGGTATATGTTTAATGTACATTAAAGTCACAATGCAGATAAGGAGCCTAGTTCCAACTCATGCTTGCTGATTACAGTAAACCTTTCGTTATCAGTAGGATTTACCTTGGATGGCTAAAAAGAAGCTGAGATGTTGCTGTAAGCAGCTAGGCCAAGTGAAGTGCAATGTCTACACTGGCATTTTAGTATGGTAACATACAACAGCAAGATGGTGACTGGTATACTGTATTTTCCTCTGATAAATATTTAAAATTACATGTCAACAAATTCTACTGCTGTAGTAAAAACACGCAAACCTAAATTTACTGAAATGTTTGTGACTTGTATTTAGTTGGCAGTTTCTCTGTTCTGGCCTGCAGACTTCAAAATGTTGGTGAACAGGGTCACATGGCTCTACTGGGGCATAGTTTGGCTGCTTATATATCAGTGCTGGACAGGGAAAGACTGAGAAAGCTTACAACAAGGATCCTTTCTGACACTACCCTCTGGCTCTGCAGGCTTTTCAGGTGAGTCGCTCCGAATAACATAAGTAAAACTGGGCAGTAATAATCGTTTCAAAATACGTGTGATATCAACAAAAGAAACTGCTATCATGAAATTACAGGTATTCTTTGAAAGATCTTTAACACATCACATTATTTTTCTTTTTTTTTTAAAGACATTGAATGGCAGAACTTGTTAGGAATATGGTTGCCATAAAAATAGTACTATAATGGCCATATGGTGGAGCTAAGGACCAAAGTGCAGTTCCAACTTATAGCTGGTTGATCATTTAACTTTTTGTTTTTGAGGTATATGTTGTGTTGCTGTGGTTTGAGGTGCTTCATATTTTTGAAAGTAGTATTCAGTTAATTTGTCCTTTGCGCTTCCTGGGTCTAGCTCACTTTTCTAGGTAGGGAGGGATTCACTGATTAGAAATTCCTTTTCCCTTCCTGAAACAACAAAAAAAAACATTTTATCACTCTCATGATACTGCGTCTTTCGGAAGATGTTCCCAGTGCTACTGAGAAGTGTTGGCTTTATTTGTGTGTAGTACAAGATTAAATAGTTAATATAACTAAATATGTAAAGCTAACACAAATTTGTTTGAATTGTAGATCGTAAAGGATTTTATTGTTAGGCTTATCTTCATCAGGATTATTTTATAAATTCAATGATAATGACTATCTGTCTGACTTAAATATGTTGAAACTTTGTGTGATGATGAAATGTGAGAAGTTGCAGGTAACCCAGGTATTTTGCCAAATGTTTATTTATATGTAGGAGAGATGTGATTTTGTAATTAATGAGGACTATCTTTTGGAATGTGGTCCCCAAAGTTTTGTGACTCATAGGCAACAGCATTTAACAAATACCATCCTGTAAACTGTTTCATATCTTTTGACATTTTCTGTGGCTATGAGCAACACTAGAGGGATTTTCTTGTGCCCACGTTAGGTTACAGAAATGTTGCATAAAGGTGAAGTAAATGTTTACATGTGGGTCATTTTGGAATTAAACCATGGAATATTCGGCAGGATTTGTGCATCAGATGATCTACAGCAATATGTTTCAGTGCTTTTACATATACTTGCGGATAAATGCTGTTCTGAAATGTCACAAGACTGTTGATTTACTTGTTGCACAAAAAATGCTAAAAGAAGTATCTACCATGCAAGTTGCTTTATAAATTGACGTATCTGCTATTTCTGCTGTTGCTGTTTTCTGTAGTTACAACAGTTAATGGATTGCCCTCAATGCAGAACACTTACCCCTTATCTATTCATTTTGCTCCTATTTCTTGACTGTAAGTTTTAATGTACTAATTTGAGTTCAATGCTTAGAAGGGGAGGAGCAGGAACACACTCCCACACTCATAAGCCCCAAAGAAATGTTCTTAATAAATCAGCTTGAAGGCAAAATAGCTATAAAATCATTAAAATATTTGCAGGGAAGAAAAATATTTTATTTATGTACCCCATCTAAAACATCCGGAAAATTGCTTTGCAGTGTACTGAATAAATTGTGGTATTACTCTCAAACTTTGTAAATTACAAATGGCATCAGTAACTTTTGGCTATTATGAAATATTTATTTGTGACTTCATAATAAAGTTTGCCCATTTCTGCCCATTTATCCTATTTCATGTATCTTATTCCTATTTTTACTAACATAACTTGAAGGATGTCATGTTGCATTCTCTTTAAAATTAGTAGTCTAGAATTTACATATAATAAACTCAGATGAACCCACCCCAGCTCTTACTAAGTAAGGCTTTGAACTCTGTAAAGGAATTTTTTTAGGACTGCAGATGGTTTTTTTTCTTTTTTACTTTGTCTCCGAGTTTAAATCAATATATATATACAAGGCTTCTCTCATCATCTCAGCCTGTTTGAGTAAAGCTTCCTTCTGCTGAATTTTTCCTGTTAAGGTAGTTTTTTGCTCTTTCTTTGTCCTCCTATAACACTAACCAGTGCAGGAGCTCATTTTAGTTGCTAAACTAGCTGTTGGTTTGGGTGTTGTTTTTTTTTTTGTTGTTGTTTTGGTTTGTTTTGGTTTTTTGATCATATTTACTCAGATTTTCTTACAGGTATGAAAATGGGTCAGCTTATTATCATGAAGATGATCGTGAAGGTCTCCTAAAAATCTGTCGACTTGTTATTCACACACGCTATGAAGATTATACAGTGGAAGGATTTAACGTGCTATATACTAAGCAGCCCATTATATACATTAGTTCTGCAGCTAGAACAGGCTTGGGCCAAGCTCTCTGCAATCAGGTAAAGTGAATCAGTTGGGGTTTCAGCTGTCAGTAGAACCTGGCTGGCTTCATATTGCCTATTAGAAATTTACATTTTAAAAATATATTCAGACTTTTCCTGCAAGACACTGATACTTCCTATTGGCAGCACTCTTGTAAATCAGTTGGGACCAGTTGAGAAGTTTCCTCTAAAACTAATTGTCTGCCTTCAACTTATGCTTTTAAAAATTCTTCCAAAGTTTTCTCAGTGCTACTGTGTTGACTGAATACATGTACTGTCAGGCAAGCTGGGCAGTCTCTCTGCAGCTCTCCTGTTCCTTCCACATGTTTGCTTGTCATTGTCAGATTAGTGTTCCTTACAAGCAGATTCTTCTCAACCTCTTCTCTACTTTGCCTTTCTATGGACATAACAGATTTTTGTACCTTATAAAATTATGTTTCTGAGACTTAGGATGATTCCTATGCCTGTTAAATGAAAGCATGAAAAGGGCTATTTTGAACAAGGAAGCTTGGGCCTCAAAAAAGTTCAGTTCTGATTTTAGGAATAGGTTATCTTTGGTGATTTTGAGAACTTGGTTTTCCCTGGTGGTAAAAAAAAAAAAAAAAAAAAAAAAAGCAACGTGACAAAAAAAAAAAAAAGCAACACATTACAGGGGAGAGGGAAAGAGAATCTTAGGTGAAACCATACTTTGATGCTTTGATGCCAATGCAATATCTATAAGTTAGAAATACAAAAATACTATGTAGTATGTTGGTATTGTTTATTAACCGCACTTTCCAAAATTATAAAACATAGGCAAAGGAAGTGAAGTTCATACTGGGAGTAACCTTGGTAGCTGTAGTGGACTGTATATTTAAATTAAAAACACGTGACTGGGAAAAAGTAGTTGCAGGTTGCATATTTGGTCTGTGTTTTGCAGCAACGATACAGTGGGAGGGAGAGAAATTTTCTGAATATTTTCAGTGAAACAACCCACATGCTAACTCCTTGTTTATTTATTAAAAAAGACGAGCAATTGTTTCTAGATTGCTTTGCACTTTTCATAAGCCACTGGTCAGGGTGAAAAAGACCCAAACACACTGGATTCTGACCTCTTCTTCTCAACAAATGTTACCATTTTTGAAATGAATACAATTCAGGGAGAAGCGTGGTTCCATTTCAGAAAGTTTTGTTTGGAATTGGAAACAAATTACCCCAAAAAGCAGTGTTTTAATGAAATCCAGTTTTTCTTAATTATGTTCAGAACCTGTTTTGCCAAGCATTTATTTGTATGAATTTTCATATACCTATATGAGCTGATTGAGACCATACGCAGATTTTCTTGTTGCATACCTAATGTTCAGTGATATTTTTAAACTTAACATATACTAAAATGAAGGGTCAAGTTCTTGGGACTTATATTTTCTCAAGTCTTTGGAGAAGGTGAGTAGGGGTACAACTAAGAAATTAAAAACGTAGACAGCAAAGAAATAAAATTGTTAGCGTAGAAGGAACTGGTCTGGGCCAAAATGACTTAGGTAATAAGTGGTAAAAGTTCATTGCAGTAAGTTGGTGTCTTTTGCAGGCAAAATGTTGCATGTAGTTATTGATTGAACCTTTTTGATTAAAAAAAAAAAAAATGCTGCTAATAATTGGTGTTTTGGGAGCCTTTTGCTTCTGAGTACAAACAAAAGATAAGACACTACTGTTAACTTGTCCTTATCAGGTAATCAATGAATTTAAGTGATGCTGTTTTAGATTAGATTTTGAGAAATAGTGTATGTTGTAGAGCACAAATCGTAACTGAGTAACTGGACAATCAGTCATTAATTCAACTTCTGTCAAATAAAAGTATACACACAAACTGGTCTATAACTAGTTCTCTTAATTTGATGAACTTCCTGTTCAAAGTGATGAGCATGATCAACTATATTTCAATTGCCTAGTGATCTTCCAGGTTAAAGATTAAAATGGGTAAGAGACCTTCATCCAATCCCCATGCTAATTATGCAGAACTGTCTGAAATTTACCTCTATAGCAAAGGAAGAACGTGAACATAGTGATGTGAATTAAGCAGTATGCTCAAAGTTGACAGATTGCTCTCTACTCGGTAGTAAAGTGACTGTGAACTTCCAGTGGAGTAGGGTCCATGCAAAAAGCACATTTGCTTATAGGCTACATGTATATTCATTCAAAGGGCAGCCAAGAAAGAAAGGCTTGAGTTTAGGCTGTTGTACATTGCATAGATATTTCAGTAGAAATGCTGTATGAAGTTAATGTACTAATCAAACCTATTTTTTTTTCTGAGTTTCTCCTCTGCTTTCTTTTCTCTGCTAATAATTTGATTATAAGTTTTGGCAAGAAACTTACTTCATAATGTACTAGCCAGCTTTTTATTGACATGTTTACTACTTTTTGTGCCACTTAATATGTGTGTTTCTGTGAATGCTTGAAGTGACTATTCTGAACCATGTCTCAGTTGTTCAAATTCCATCATTTTTATTGCAGCTAGGGTTACCCCTCTCTTGCATGTGCCGTGTGCCTTGTAACACCATGTTTGGATCTCAACATCAAATGGTAAGTTTGTCTTCCTTAAGAGCTCTTTTTTTGTTCCGTTAATAAACTTTTTCCTAACAACATTATTGACATTTACTTGCTGTACTTAATTTTTCAGCCGTTAAGTCTGCCATATTATAGCTGTAATAATCAGACTGAAATCTTCTGGAATGTCAGCAGCTTGTGTCTTGTCTTGTTATTTGCAAGGTACTTCTAATGTCATATGGTAATGTGCTTTTTAGTCCAAGATTTCTAGAATATGTGTAGTAGAAGGTATGTTTATAAACTCCACTATGTATTTCCATTGTATTTTTCACAAAGGTTTTTTTTGACCTTTGGCTTATTTTACCTTTTTGAGAAGAAGAAACTGCAAGCCACAAAGACATTAAGAATATCTTTCAGAACTCTAACATGCTGTTCCCTTTCACTCTTAATGCACTTTTCCAGTTCAACAGAAACAAATCTCTATTGTTTGATACACATATTTATAAACACATATCTTTTTCTTATTGATAACAGGATGTTGCTTTGTTGGACAGATTGATTAAAGATGATGTTGAGTCTGGAAAACTGCCTTTGTTGCTTGTGGCTAATGCTGGTAAGTGCTATGGACAAATAATTAAAAAAAAAGGCACTATTTCATGAATATATATATATAAAAAATAAAATAATATTTTTTCTTAAACAGCTTAGTGTTTGCATGCCAAAAAATGTCATAACATATCTTAATGACCAGACAATTGTCTGTCTAGAGGGGTTTTTATTTAATTGATTCAGAGGTGGATTGTACTATTAGAGTTCTGCTTGTGTCAAATGGTGCATTAATGTAACTAAAGTTTTTTTTTAGTGAACACATCTCTTATTGAAAGTCAGTTTCATGTTAATGCTTCAGAATGTTTGATGGATGTGCCATCAACTTTAGCTCTAAAAATTGCGTTTTTCTTTTAGTTAATTGAACAAAATTGTTCATTAACAAAGTTAAGTTTGAATAAAGGAGGTGGCTTACCTGCTTTGGACTTAAATATATACGTCTGAGATGTTAATCTTGGTTTCCATTCTTTTAGCTGAAGTAATACTTTGAAAATATTAAAAACCTTTTCATTTCTTTTTTTGAGGCTGCTGAGCCCTTGAGTGCCTAGGACATCTAATTTTCTGAGTATTTTTAACGTACATTGGCAAGCAAAACAAGCATCTTTAATTTTATCTAGAATACCAATTGTCCATATGTCACAATGAACCAGGTATGAATATTGTGTAGCTGACTCTTTACATATCCTCCTTCCAACTCTTGCTTGTGACTTTTTTGACAACAGGATAAGAGGTCCTCTTTCATAGAGTCCTGGTTTGCAGGACCTTTGTGATAGCTTTGTTTTTCCTGTTTCAACAAAGGTACACCAGGTGCTGGGCACACAGATAAACTCGGGCGGCTGAAGGAACTTTGTGAGCAGTATAATATGTGGCTCCATGTAGAAGGGTATGGAACTTAAGATTTCTTTCTGTATAAACCGTATTTATTAAGAAGTCTGAATAATAGACAGCACGTAGCTTTACAGCTAACCAGCTAGGGGAGGACAGTAGGACAATCTTGATTTTTGCCACATTAAGCAATTTGTATGGCTATAATTCTTTCCATGTATGAGACACAGATTGTTTTACATATACAGGAATAATTGGAGTAATTATTTCAGCATAGGATACTGGTTACTTTTACTCAGAATGTAATCTTATCTGTCCATTCTTTGAAGAGCTGGAATACAAAGAAAAGAGGGCTTTATAGTTCAATTCAGGGGAGACATGGGACAATTCAGGGGAGACATTATACGGTGATTATTGAGAATGAGAAAGGAGGATGAAGCGTGACAACTTCAATGAAAGTTGTCAAGAAGGCTGCCATAAGAGCAGAATGCAGTGTAACTGGGAGGAAGATTAAACCAAAAGGAAAATAAATTGGAAGAACTTAGACAATGTTATTGAAGACTCCGGTGCTCTTAGATTTTTTTTGAACCTGGAGTAGAGACTCTTTCTTTTGATGTTTCATTGTATGGTGTTATATTTGTATGCTATTTATTTCTGATACTAGATTGTTGCTGAATTATGGGTAGGAGTTCAGGGGGATGATTTCCCTAAAGGTTGGTCATGTTTTTAGATTGAAATGGATTTTTAGTTTTGGTCTTAGCATCTTGGAATTCCATGTAGCGACATCTACTGCATAGTTCATTTAAAAAAAAATGCATGAACAAAAATGACCTCCCTTTGCACGTCAACAAGCAATATTAAACTGAAGATTAAAATGCTATCTTAATACACACTTAATATTTGCTGATATCATTTATTTTTATAGAGTGAATTTGGCAACTTTGGCTTTGGGTTATGTCTCCTCTTCTGTACTGGTATGTTATACTATATCTAGAAATCTTATAATGTGCTTTAGGCTTTAAGGTCATGATCTAATCAAAATACATATGGTTTATGTTCTGCTTATTGTAATAAACTTCAGGCTGCTACAAAATGTGACAGCATGACTCTTACTCTGGGTTCCTGGCTGGGTCTCCCAGCTGTACCTGCAGTGACACTCTACAGACATGAGGATCCTTCTTTGGTACGTTCAGCTTTTCAGTCTTTATTCTCAAGACATTGAAACTTTAATTATGATTGTAGTCTTCTTCTCTAATAAGCATCATTATTAAACTTACTAGCTTAATAAGCATCATAAGCATCTAAATTATAATTTGCACAAGACCCCCTATTTAAACTGTGGTGCATTCTGTAATCTGGCAAAAATGAAATAATGGAAAAATGTTAATAGAAGATTTTTGTTTGTTTGTTTTCCTCTTTAGTCCTTAGCAGCGGGGCTAACATCAAGTCAGCCTGTAGAGAAACTTCGTGCCCTGCCCCTGTGGCTCTCCTTGCAGTACTTGGGCCATGATGGAATTGTGGAAAGGATAAAGCATGCTTCACAACTAGTAAGCCGCACTTGGTTGGTTGGTTGGTTGGTTGAACAACATAGCCTTGATAATGGCTACATTGCTTCTCTGAGTATGGGCTGGGGGCTGTACTTGAGAATCATTATCAGAATTAACAGTCTGAATCTCCAAGCAGAGAAGAAGTTCAGTTAGCAGCACAGTACAAGTGATACCCAGATGGCTGTCACAGAACACTGTTACACTTAGGATTGTTTTTATAATAACTGTTAATACATCTTTTTGATCATGATGTGTTGTAGAGGAATCAGCTAGAAATATAGTAGTTATTGACAACATAGCATTAGTTCATACTGTTATGAACAAATAATGAAAGAAGAATAGTAATATCAGGGGGAACAATGTTTCCAGAATGTATATTTTATTAGCTTTAATGTGAAATACTTCATTTTTGTTCATTCTAACTATAAAAATCCACAATCTTTTTTTTTTTCAATCACTTCTATATTAACTGTTTTGCTTGAAAACTGCTAAAAGACTTATTTTTGTACTCTTCTTGGCATTACACTGATTCAAGCAATAGTAAATTACAAAGCTTGACAAAAAGGATTTCAACACATTTCTTCAAATGCAGTAGCAAGTGTACTATTTTTGAATTAAGATCCTTCAGTAAAACTTACCGTCCGATATAACATGTATGTTAGAAAATGCCTTGTTTATGTACAAAGCATTTGTATTAAAAGTATAGCGCTTTCTCAAAATTCAGAGAAGAGCAAAGGGAAATGGAAGGCTTCTGTAAAGGTTAATGAAGAAACTATTGGCACGAAAGACCTAAAAGAGTGACAAAATAATGTTAGTCATTAAGATTTTTGTGGCGTTGAAGAGTGATCTTAGCTTTTATAATAGTCTATTAATAGTCTTTAACCACACAAGAATGTCTTCTCTAATGAAAATAATTTAAAAAGCTATCATAACCAGTTGCTATGGTAGCTTTGGGAAAATTAACTGTTCTGCTACACACTGTGCTTTAGTTAGTCAACGGAGCTGTATTATCTCTGCTACTTTGTCAACAAATACACTTAAGACTTGAAGAAAAACACTGTACACAGTGTTTTACGAGTAATGGAAAAATAATTTGTTTTGTATTACATTTATAAACAAGAACTAAATGGATCTCCAGCACCTCGTAGGGGTTTGTTAACAAATGGAGATTATGGTGGTGAGTGTTTAAAGTTTATCAGAATAAGTTTCAGCTTCTAAAACTGTTTTTGTCCTGTTCTTCTTTTCCTTTCTGCTGTGGTCTTCTAGAGTCAAAGGTTGCTGGAAAACTTGAAAAACCTGGATTTCATTAAAACTTCGGTACGATCTGTATTTAATACTTCGGTTGTATAGCTTAGTCTTTACTATATTAAATGATAAAACTAATTTTTGTTCAAAGGAAATTATCTAAAAATATTTAAAACACAGTAATTAAAAATGTTTGGTATCCTTTTTAGTTAAGTTCAGGTATTCAGTGAAATTGTGTGGCTTGGTTGTGTATGGCCTCTAGATTGTACTTGTTCCATTGCTATGAACTCCTGCACTCATTGGAGCTGACAATAACATGCAGAAATTGTCTCCAGAGCTTGATTTAAGTCCCATTTAAAATGTCCATTTGTTCAGTAATACATTTATGAAACAGATAATACATTTATGACAGCAATTTCCATAAGCCTCTCAAATACATTCTGCCTCCATCTTGCCCTTGAGATGGTGCTGTGAACCCTATGAAATTCTATGCAAAAATATCCACGCTGAGGGTTTTACTCCAGAATCTGTTTCAGAAATTGTACCTGATGTGCTCATTTAAAGTTCTATTTCAGTGAAATGCCCTGTTCAACTGTTTTGTTTGTTTTGTTTGTTTTTTAGTGCTATTCTGAAAGACAGTTTTTTTTAAATTGTTTTTTCAAGAGTATTAGTAGCTTTGGGAGTTGGAATTACTGTAGCACTTGCCCCTTCTACCTAAATAAACCTTGCATTTTTAGGATTCTTAGGACTCAGATTGCCTCCAGAGATTGCCCAGTCCATTTCTCCTATCCCCAAGGCAGAATCAATTATCTTACGGCTGGAACTTTCTTGACATCCCCCAGTGATTCTTGGCAGATCTTGAAGAATGTTTTCTTTAATCATTAATGCCTGAAAATATATAAAGCTAAATTGAGTTCTGTCAGTACAGTCTATTTGCTAGTGAATGTGCTTAGGTTTCTCGTTTTATGGTGTTCAAAGTTCAGTTATGCATACCTTAAATCAATACAGTTCTGCTTTAACTGAATAATGATTTATTTTCCACTGTTTACAGATACGCTTACTCAGACTCCTACAGAGTTAACATCTAATACTGAGATAGTGTGAACATTGTTACTGCCATCAAAATGAAATGATCTGCTTTACTCAGCAGTCTAAAAAAATTTGTATAGTGTTAAATCTTTAAAAAGTATGAAAATATGTTTATAAAATTATTTCACTTCTTGTTAAGGTTGAAGATGAACTGAGTTCACCAGTGGTGGTTTTTAAGTTCTACCAGAAGTATTTAAATAGAGGTATGTGACTTATTTAAAAACAAACAAACAAACCACAACAAACCAACTCTCTGTATCTTCATTTTAAAAAACAAACAAACAAAAAACACCTGCAAATTCTAAAATTAATTTGATTTAAGTAAATTATTATTAGGTACGTTATATGTGGTACACTTCTCTTGTGTAACGTGCCTTTGAAAAGGTTGTGAACACTGGTCGTAATGTAGTGATAGCTTTTTTTAGATAGACTGCAGCGTTCTAAATATGCACAGCAAGTCATTTCTCCTGTCTTGACTGGAGGAAATTTGCATATGATTTTGATCGAGAGAGCAGATGATGATAATCCCCCATAAGCTGCAAACTGCATTTGAGGGTACTGTTGAGGGAAAATCTTCCATTGCTTTTGTTCAGACTTTGTTTCTTTCAAACATTTAGTGGCTAGTTGTCAGAACCATGTTTCTCTGCTTTATTGCCGTTCTCTGTTGCAATAGTTTTGGAAATAGCAGAGCATGTGATGACCAGCTCTGTAAATCGTGTCAATAGGTATGGTAGCCACACCAAACGTGGCTCAGGGCAGAACATCCCTACTTGGACGTCCTCTCACAGGAAGAGGAATCCTGTCCTTTTGATTACAGCAGAGGACTTTCTTTATGCTGCTCAAATGCGCACATTATGAATGTGGGGACCATGTCCACCTGGGTGAAGCAAATTATTGATAGAAAATTTTGTAGTTTTATTATGAGTGTTGATTTTAATTTTCTGTGGATTTTTTTTTTTTGTTTGTTTGGCATGGAGGAAGGTTCTTAATCTAATTAGTGGTCACATTTATGAAGTAAGCCTCTTCATCATGGTCCAGTGAAATGACTTATTGGATAGCTTTATCCATTAATGCATTTGTCTGAACAGCTTTACTAGGGAGAAGTCACCCACCTGAATTCTAAGGATATAAAATCTTTGGCCCACTTCTGCATAACCTGTGCATAGAGTGGGCTTTTAAGTCCTTACTATTATTTGTGTGCAGTAAAAAGTTATCATTCAATCTCAATTTAAAAATGTAGCCAAATGCATCAAAGTAAATACTGCAGCCTGCTGTGACAGGATCCTGTTTTGCAAAAGCCCTGTTTTTATTTAGGGGGGACTTGAACCTCAGCAATGTGAGAAATATTTTATGGATTGTTTTTAAAGCTAGTACATTCAACTCTTTGACTCCTAATATTTTTCTTGTTCAACATAGCTTAAAAAATTCCTTGTTAGTCTGCTTGACATAGCGTAGATGTGTCACATTACCTAAGAAATGTACTTATCTTTTATCTGAACTTTAGGTTGCCGTTTGTTTAATTAAGTAAATACAAATCTCTGTCTGTGATTCTTGTATTTTTGAATTCAGATCAAACCCCAAGTGCTGCACAGGCTTCAACTATTCCGCACCCCATAATAAGCAATGAAGGACACATTTATGACACTTTCAATCAGTGGGTAAGAATGGATGTTTTCCTCTTTAGGAGAAAAGGAAATGAGGGTTGAGTGCTTCCAGGAGTTCCTTGGTAACTATAAAGGTTTTAGTAGACAAGCTTGGTAATTACTCCTGATCTGGTATCCTTTGCAAAATCTACTGGGCATTTGGGATTACAAAGATGAACTTGAAGTACAGTTGATTTCTCACTCCTGATTGTTTTGCTTGTTACTAACATTATTACTTCATCTTAAACTTTTGGTAGTTCTGTGTTTTTTTCCCTTGGGCTTGTGGCAATATGCAAAATCTTTCAGAACTCTTTTTAATTGGCTGGATACTTCATTGATGATGCTTGTTTAATCACGAGAAGACAGACTTTCTTTTCCAGCTCTTAACAGAATTCTGGAAACTTGTGCTCACAGAGAGCTGAGCACATCACTCTTTTGTATTAATTGCATAGTAATCATAGCATACTTAACAACAATTTTATAGAAACTTCAGATTAAAATACTTGCAGCTTATTCTGAATTTTCATGATTTAACTATGTGTCCAGCTTTTGTCCTGTCACCATCAAGCTAAGGTACTTTGTTACCAGAGGCGATTTTGAGAAATACAGGGAACTGTGCTGAGCAAGTGCTTCTCCTTAGCTGTGGGAGGAGTCTGACCTGAGCCAGTGGCTGCAAGACCAAGTTTGAATTTCTTTAACTGGACGTTGTCTCTTCAGTTAGGAGAGCAGTTGGCGCAGCTGGTTCCTGCCAGTGGGGTTGATGTGGTAGAACTGGAAGATGAAGGCACGTGTGTGCGATTCAGCCCCTTAATGACTTCTGCAGGTAACATTCACTTTACTCAACCACTTGTAAAAACTGAAATTTGCCATAAAAGTGTACATCAATCTCCTGGTGTAAAAGCAGATATACTCAAGAAAGTCTTTACTGTGGTGAGGGTTTTCTTCCCCAATAAATCTATATTGACTTTATCGTTCCTTTGTGCCTTGGTAGCAGGTGCATTAGAGGTAGCTCAGTTACTGTATGTGACATTACCTCGTTACATCTGCAGAGATAGATGCTTATTGATTATTTTTTAAAATTCATTAGCAACAGGAGAAGCTCTTGGCTTCTGAGAGTTATAAAAGAAGTATGAAGGATAAGTCATCCCCCTCTTTCCTTCTCTCAGATGCTTAACGCAAGGAGAAGATGCTTGACCTTTCTACACAGGTGTTTCAACACTGAAACACTGCTTATGTTCAAACTACAATTAATTAACCAGAAGAATTATTTACTAAACCCAAGGTTTTTCTGTAATTACTGATGTAGGAGGAAAAAAAGTCTGTATTTTGGAAAACATTGTAAATTTGATGTTTAAGCTAGCACCATATGCATACTTTGTTTAGACCCAGCAGATGCATAGAACAACTTTCAGAGGCTCAGGCGATGAATGGTGGCTCCTTTTAGCTTGCGTGGGTTGAGTGGTTTAGGCTGGCAAAACATGTGATGCTGATGTGAGAGGATCCTAGTGTATATGGGAAGGTGCACTTCAGAATAAAATTACTTGGTGATGCTGTTATTTTGATTTTTTTAAACGGTGTAGAAGCAAATTCACTGTATTTAACTATGGGAAGAGAGTTCTGATGCTAGCTACTGATGCAATGAAAAGGGTATTGTCCTTGTCAGTTTATAAACCCACCATTTTTCACTGCAGATGAAGAAAATGGCTGGTATATAGATCAAGATACACTGATGCTATCTTGAATTATATTTACAGTTAACTTGCAAGGTGGTTTCTTTACAGATTACTTGTTTAATTCAGACATCTATGTGTATGTCCATTCACTTCCTTTACATGCTAATACATCAGCTCTTCAGTTTTAGGGACAGAAATACAAGATGTTGATCAGTTGGTAGACTGCTTAAAGATGAAGATACCAGTATTGACAAGTACACTGCAACTGAGAGAGGAGTTTGAGCAAGAAGTGAGAAGAACAGTAGGCCTCTTGTATATTGAAGATCTCAACTGGCCAGGATTAGGTGTCGTAAGGTACATTTTTCAGTATTTTCTTCTTTATGTTTGGATAGACAGTGCAGTAGCACAAATGAATACAGAGTCTCTTTATTAGCAATTTGGATGCGTTGCTTGAAGATTAGTCTCAGTCTTTGCCCTCACTTGACATTGTGGAGTGGTTTTATTTTAAATAAAACAACTTCTTAATTTTTTTTATTATTTAGAAAAGCTGATTTGCTGTTTCTGGAAAATTAGAGTAGTGGTCTAATATTGGAGGCAGTATGTTGATCTGTTAAACAGAAATGTAATATGCAGTGTTGCTTTATTTAACTAAGCATAGCGTACATTTTTGTCTAGTATGATATTCACCTTATATACTGAATAAAACCCTTTAAATGTGTATTCTGATCATCTGACACAGTCTGCTGGGTGGGATTCTGTACAATCAAAGCAATTGAAGTATGATCAGTGGTATTACCTAGAAATCTGTTGTGTTCAGTTAAGTTTGCATTGGCCAGTCTTCACCTCATGTTCAGCCAAAAAGCTTATTACAAATGCCATTAAACTGGTTGATTTAGAATGTCACTTGAAGCTTTTGGTTTGTAAAATATAGGGATTTGTAGAAACATGCTAGATGTGCAGATCTGTGTTTTGTTTTGTTTTTAAATGTACTGTAAAGTGAACTGACTCTTCTGGTTTGGTTTGAAGGTACAGCTATCACAGTGATGGGAAGAATGATGACAAGCAAGAAAAAGAATTAGAAAAAATTAACACAGAACTTCTGAAAAAATTAAATGAACTGGAGTCGGATCTCACTTTCTCTTTGGGTAACTGCATTATTTAAAACAAACAAACAAACAAACAACCTTCCATTCAAGCTAACAGTTACTTTACTGTTGTGCTATAACCTTTCAAGAGGTCAGTTATACATAGGTCATTATAATGGAAAATTACACTGCTGTGTATGTAGTTCCTTTAGAAACAACATCTGTAACTCTGTCCTCCTCATCACTTATTTGAGTTGGTAAATGTTCAGCAGGGTGAGCTGCTTGCACTGTTTGCAGAAATACTTGTGAAAACTGACCTATGAGCACCCAGACCTGAAAGGGTTTCCTTGTCAGAGGGAATGAAAGCCGCAAGTGTTCCTCTTTGTAAACTGAGCCTTCTCGGGAAGTTTGGTATCTAGTGAAAAGCAGGTCTCTTTAAAAAAAAAAAAAATATTGACCAATTCACTGCTTTCTCTGGCTAGATTAAAGCTTCAAATGACTTGTGGTAATTAGCAGCACTTTCGAGCATATACAGTGCTACATTACAGATGTAATAATACTAATTTGTTTACTTGACACTCTAAGTCCGCCTTTAAAAACTAAGTACCCTGGAACTGTGGAACCAAGCAGTTGGTAGATGGCAAAAAGTAGCAAGTCTGAAGCATATTCAACACTGCTATTTATTATATGATTATATGGCTGTATGAAATATCCACTGTTCATCTTGTTTAGATGTTTTGTAGTCTGCATAATTTATACCTATGCAGATATTGTACTTAATTAATGAAGTGTGTGTGTGTTTGTCTTTATACGTGTGTGTATTAGGATTTCCAGATTAATAAGCAAGGGCATGGTATGTATTCTGAGAATACGTTTTTATATATCACAAACACTCGATTCTCCCTATGTTCACAGGCCCAGAATTTGGAGGACAGAAGAACTGTGTTTATATTGGCATGGTAACTGAGGATCTTGATGTGTCGGAATTGGTTGAAACTATTGCAGCAACAGGCAGAGAAATTGAAGAAAATTCAAGAGTATGTGTTAATGAATCAAAGGGCATCTCAGCATCTCTTATTTTTCCATATTAACTTCAGGACAGTTTTGTTCTTTGTGAAAATACTTCGTACTTGCCTGCAACAAACTGTATTAATTACTATGGAAGTTGTCCACATAATCCATACTCATATTACAGGATTATAATATTCTGAGGATGTCTTTATTTATGTTCACAGTCCTGTCTTTGATGGTTCTATAAAAAAACTAGTATTGAAATAGGCTCATTTTATCACTAAAATTTAAGCTGTCAAAAAAAAAAAAAAAGAGGGAGCTTATGGTGAGCTGGTTGCTTTGAGGAGCTAAATGTAGGGAGATTTAAAGCTGGTATAAAAAGTCTCAGATAACTGCCCTAATACGTGTGGAAAACTTTTAAATCAGTGGCATAATAACTAAAGTTACAAATTATCTATTAAATTACTAATGCTAATGTAAGTCCTTTTTGTAAAAGCATTTACATGACTAGAGTTCTCCCTTGCTATTAGGATCAAGCATAGCAGAATACCCAAATGACCTTCATCACAAATGAATGTCTGTCCTTTCACTCCTAAAGCACTAGGCATTTAACTTTGTCAACATTTAAAAAAAAAAAAAAAAAAAAAAAAAATTAAGACATCCCACAGGCCTATTTCTGCCCCTGGGAATATTGGTTTTGCAATTACATTTTTCTGGCAGTATTTTCTGGAGCCTCTTTACCCATTCTTGACATGCTGTGCTGTTTTGAAGGTGAGGTTATAGAAGATTGGCTGTAGAGTTCCTTCATTTTTTTCTTCTTTTGCAGCTGAGAGATTAGGAACTGAATTTTGGAATATTTTGATTTTTATCCTCCCAGAAAGCTGCTTGTGCTTTGCAATACAACACATCACTGACGCTGGCATAGGCTGCCACAAGGGTCATAGTGGCAGTCATACACTGAATTTGCAAGCCGTAGTTGAGCCTTATCTGGGCTGCCACACACCTGCTTAGGCTTGCTGTGAGTCTTAGTTTGGGGCACTTCTGGAAACCAAACCACACTTCATAAGCTTAAAAATTCTCTGTCAGATTTAGCTTCTGAGGAACACTTCTGTGCTAAGCAGACGTTTGATGAATTTGGGTCACAAGCTGATCTCTAAGTAAAAGAGAAGTAATGTACCATTTTTGCTTAAAATGATGTTCTGCCCTCTGGGCATATATATATTTTAAGTCCTATACATTCTTTAATTTACAGTAGCAATGAAATAGGGCTTGTCAAATGCAAATTTAAATTAGAAAAAGATATCTGACTACTCGATTTACATTCTCAAAGCCTGAATTAAAAAATACAATTTCAATAAATACTGTATGTAATAATACAGTAAATATAGTAAATATAATACAATATAGTATAGTAAATCCTACTAAATACATATAATAATTTCATATAGTATATAATAATTTCTCTTTTTATTAGCTGTTAGAAAACATGACTGAAGTTGTTAGAAAAGGGATACAGGAAGCACAACTTCAGCTTCAGAAAGCAAATGAAGAACGACTTCTGGAAGAGGTAAGACTAAAAAACAGCTATCTTAGGTAACTTGTAATAACTTGTCACAACGCAGGTAGCGTGCTCACCAGCCAGTGTTTGCTTGTGTCCTTCACAGGGGCTGCTACGACAAATACCTGTAGTAGGCTCTGTGCTGAACTGGTTTTCTCCATTCCAAGCTTCACCAAAGGGAAGAACATTCAATTTAACAGCAGGTAGGACTCAGTGCATATGCAGCCATGTTAAGCTGTGTTCTAGATGTTTCCGGTTTTATACTGAAATTGCAACGCACTTTCTTGTGATGATTTGATTGTGAACGACATAATCCACCCTCAAGATGTAAAGGAACATGCTCTTTACTTCTGTAATACTCAGTAAGAAAATCTCCTACCTTCTTGTTTAGTTTGCATTTGGTTCTTGCATGCTGAGTCATTCTAAAAAAGCTGTATTAGACGTTGGCATTTGTTAATGCAGGAATAATTGTTGGCCACATGCTCTGCAAAAGTTTGTAGCATTTAAGTTTATTCTGAATGTCAAAATACGTAAGGTAGTGGGGTCTTCTACTATTGCTCCCATGTATGTGCATGGGTGTATTTTCCTTCTGTTGTGATACTTGACCTTGATTTCTGTCTGAAATCCTGGTTTCAGATGTCATGTAGCTATGGCGCAGTGATGAAGTACTAGTTTCCAGGCAGTGGTGTAATGTCTGAGAAAAGGGACAGGCTAAAACTAGCTGAGGACAAGCATGAACACAGCATTGCAGGAGACAGTAATGAATGGAATATTACAGAATATAGGGCTATTATTTTACTCATCTATCTGTAATTCATGACTGGTGATGTGAAAAGATCTATCTATAGCATGTGCATCATTCTTGGTGATGTAGTAGCATAATACTCTCAAATTATAAACTTTCCTTGTAAAAATTGCAGCAGTCTTAAGAGTATTTCTGAACTCAGCAAAGTGTCAGTTGGACCTAGAAAAATGGCCCAGCTGTGTATGTCTCTGTAATTAGCCAGGAAGGCTTTCTGCTCTGACGAGAAGGGTTGTACAGCAAGGAACTACAAGGTTTCCTTGGGAATGTTGTTCCACTGACAGCTAGACATCCTTCCAGAGCGCAGTGCTCAATAGCTTGCACCTCGGGATGTGTCAAGCTCAGTGGAAAAGGACAAGTGGAATACTGGAGGTAGCAGTGTTGGGAAGCAGGAGTGAGGGGAAACTTCATTCATCTTCGTAAGACTCAGCACGCCTGTCCCCAGGTGCTCAAAAACCAACTACACTTGAGTGGCTGTTTCAGGTCAGCCTAGGCCATACAGTTTCAGAAACACGTATTACAGATAGACTGCTGCATATTTTTATAAATACAGATGAAAAGTTGTCTATATTCAACTTCTACTTGCCCTTTTTTTTTTAACCTGCAGGTTCTCTAGAATCCACAGAATCTACGTATGTATCAAAAGCCCAAGGAACAGGTACTACTCCACCACCAACTCCTACTTCCAGCCTTACGAAGCAAAGACTTCCTGGTAAGTTTCTACTCACTAGTTTTATTTCTAAAACTTGCTGAAGTATCCTGGCCTCAGCACACATATGAGTAAATGCACCTGTAACTAGAAGCAAGGATTTATATGGTTAGGGTGCAGGTTAGCACCCAAATAAAAGCTATTTCTTTGCAGTTGTCAAATTAAGATACTTCCTTTGTGCATACCTTGCGCATACCGCATCTCACATTTGATGCCTTCATTGGTACTGTATTCTTCCAACACTTTACAGGTCAAAAAATTTTTAAAAGGTCTCTAAGAAATTCCGATGCCTTTAGTGAGACCAGTTCAGTCAGCCACTGTGAGGACCTGGAGAAGACGGATCAGAGACCCCCGGCTCTATCCCCTGGCCAAGAGCAGAGGTCGCCAGAGACAGAAAAACCAGAGCAGCAGCAGCAGGAAGGGACACAGACACCACCTAAAGGCACCGAGGACATTCCAAGGGACTGCACAAAGGTAGAGGAACAAGAAAGTCAAAGATAAAATCTGTACTGTGGATTTAAGACTTTGCAGATGAATCACATGCCCTGGAAAGCAGGGCATTGGTGATGCATTTAAAATGTGAACAGTGCCACACACTAGTACAGTAATAACTACTGTATCTTATTAACTGGGATTTTGCACAAATATAAATTCCCCCCATGGGACAGAGATTTGTCTTACTGTACACTTATTACAGTTGCTTTAATCCTGTACATGTCAGTGTCACCAAAGTAGTAGTGAGATTTATTAACTGCTCGTAAATATTTGTAAAAAATAAAAATAAAAATTGGCAGTTACAGTTTCTGTAAGATTTTAAGCATGATAGTAGTTGCTAACTGGTCAGCCCTGCACAAGATTAAGACTACAGTTGCACCGAATAATTGTAAATTGACTTTATTTTATGTGAATATATTTAAGAAACTGCCAATTTTTCACCTTTTTTATATTTAAAATTCAGTTTAGCCTCTCCTGGAAACCATCCTAGTCACACTAGCTCTATTTTGCCTTTTTTTAACCCTTACAAAGAGCATTGCCAAGCGGTTGTGCAGTGAGTGTTAGGGATGGATGCCCATGTGTCTAGGAGTTCCTAAACTTTGCCATCAGCCGTTTTTCCCCGCTGTTGTATGACTTGACCCTGAGTACAGCGGGACTTTGAAAAAGGAATTGTGTCTGCATGCCTAAATGGCTTCTTGCTTCTACCACTGAAAAGGATGACCAATCCCTTGTTACTTTCCTTTGCACGCCAGTTAAAAACCAAATACTATTGAATACATCTATGTAGTGTAACTGGAATTCTTTTCTGTTGTGTATTTTTAAAGCTAGTTATAGTAAAGCTTGAAAAAAAAATTGTGCTGGTTTCAACACTTACTTTTGAATAACAGTAACTTGCCTATAGTAGAAATTGTACAGATTCAGTGAAATTACATAGTTTATTTACACTACAGCACAAATTCCTAGTGCCCAGGACTATTTAATGCACAGGTTATGCTTTGGATACATCTAAAGCTAGGGTATAGAAGTGTTTGTCCCCAAAAAATATTGTAGTTACTTTGCTGCAAATTTTCAGCCCCTTGTGGAAAGATCTTTGGAGAAGGTTGCTTTCCCCAAGGGAATCCCACCCCATCCCTACAGAGCTGGATACACCAGTACTGTAGTTTGCTTTGTTTTTCCAAAAGATGTTAATTAACACTAACACAATGGCTGTAGTGGTAGCATAATTAACTTGGATAATCTGAAAAATTATTATTTTTTTTTGAATTGAACTGTCACCTGATTTGACTTTCACCCTCTAGATCCAGTGGGGCTGGGATGCCACAACAAGGTTAATTTCACTGCTGGGGTAATTTATGTAAATCAGAGTGCAATTTTTCTAAAGTGCAAAAACAATTAAGTTGACTAGTCTTCCTTATTGGTTTCTTTGGTGCAATGAAGTATGTTAATAAGAGTAATTTGTTGGGGATCAAGGTATCACCACAATGATTAATTTTTAATGTTTTTATATTTGGAATTGTTAAATCAGTTTTGTTGGAATGAGCTTCATTCTTTAGATACTATCTGAATGTTTCAATAAAGATCCTTCAAATTATTAGCCTTGACTTATGGGAACTTCCTTCAAAAATATCACTTAAAGTCAGCTCAAGCTTAAGTGTAGGCAATTTTCTTTCACCTTTTCTTAGGAGAAAATCATTTTCTAAAGTACAAATTCATGCAATAATGGCTTTTACCCACTGCCTCAGCACTGCTACCTCTGTCTATCCGCACTGATCAAATTACTCTGTTAAAGCAATAAACCAGAAAGAAATAATAATACTTAATTACTTAATAATATTACTTAAGTAATGCAGAACAAGTTACTTCTGTCAAAATATTTATTTTGGAAAGCACAAGAACAGCAGTGCCTATAACCAGCAATAGGCATTTTTGCACCAACTTACTCTTCCTTGGGCAAGGCTATGCGTCCCTTGGTTAGATCTTGTCAGAACAAACCTGTTCCCATAACCCGTCTTGATTTTTTCTGTAGATGCGAGGTTTCCTATCAGGAAACAGGGAGCGCGATGGAAAGGGATGTTCTTTTAAAAATGTTAATGTAGATCTAATGTGGGAAACAAAGTGGGGTGGCTCAGCCAAGGGTGACGTGGAAAGATTCTGAAAAACAAGATGAGAGCAAAAGCTGCCTGAGATTCAGAATAGAAAGTTGCCAATTACTCTGCCTTTTAATAGGAGTATTTTCCACCCTCCCCAGCAGTACACTGAGGGAAGCTTTGACAGCCCATACCCATCGCTGTGCTCAGCTAGGAGGGAGAAGGAAAAATAAAAGCCAGTGTCCCAGTGCCAGGTACCTGTAAGATCTGTTGATCATCTTGTTCCAACCAGAAATCTACGTGTGGGAAAGGCCTCCAGAAATAAGGCCCAATGTGGAGCTGTTCCTTCTTGGCATCATAAATGTTGGTCAGCTGTAAGGACACAGAACAACTTATAGGGAGCCTTAAAAGTGTTTAAACTGATGAAAGAAACAGAATTAATGCAGACAATTAATTAATAATAATAATAATAATAATAAGTTAATTCCAGACAATGTGGAAGGCATTAAGCAGCAGCTTTTGCCTTAAGACACGTGGGTGCCACCTTCATGCCCATTCCATTACAATTAACAAATTGTTCTGACAAAGACAATCCTAAACTGTAAGAACAAGCCCAGAACTGAATGATACTGCTGGTATTATTTATGGCCATGACCTGAATCTCATTTTACATAAATTATGCTGCCAAAACCTGTAGGGCTACAGGCGTAACAGCACATGGAAGTGCTCTACTTCCAAGAAAAGGGTTACCCTTGCAGCAGAAAGTTCAGAAGAGTTTGATGTCCACTGCTATCCTTTGCCTCCACTCTTCCATATTTCCCGTATGTTTTGCTGCTGCCCAAACACTACCACTGTATTTTTCCCCCTTGAACTACTGCCAGTTCATTGCCCCTCAGTGGTCTTCCCTTCCAGCAAAAATATCCAGGTTGGAGCTTTTTTCCCCTCTGGTTTTTACTCACTCTTGCTCCTGTTAAAATATGGGCTGAACGCAAATCCTCATCGGGCCCTTTTTCTGGGAAGGTTGCAGGGAAAATCTCTGCTGTTTTAACGTTCACAGCTGGTAGGAAACAGTTTAAACACAGACAATTAATTCTCACAAAACACTGCTTTGAAATGACCACATCCACAACACTACTATATAGTAGGAATTTTAGAACGTGTCAACTGCAATTCTTGCATTTCTCAGTACCCCAGACCCATCAGCTCTATGTTAGCACTTTTCTACTTGTTCTAACAAGAAAACTTCTCTTTCTGCCTACACCTCCAACAGCAGCAATTCACAGGACAGGCTTACGTAGTCATTAAAGGCAGCTCATTAACTATCAGAAACTGAATAAGTAACCAGTTAAAAAAAATAACCAAATTCTAATTTAACTCACCTATTCCATAAATGATTGGGAAGTGAATATCCTTCTCTTCTCTGTCATTTAGTTCTGTAACAAAAAAGGTCAAACATGTAGAGCTTTGTTTTTTCTCTGAGCAGCATTCACTTAGTTATGTGTTACCAGAGAAGAGCAGATCTGATGTTGCAAAAAAAAGACAGGAAAACAAACAAAAAACCAACACACACAACCAGGAAGCCAAAAAGAAATATGGGAAGGTCAAGGTCAAGATCAATATGCCTGGGGCCTGGAGTTAGAACTCCATCTCTTAACAGCATGGCCAGCTCTGGTCAGCGGTCATTCCACTTTCTCTTCGGGCATTTTACAGAAAACAAAGAAACAAAACTACCATGTTGCTAAGTTCAATGGTGCAAGTCACCAGGGATATTTAAATGCAAAGACAGTGGAAATACGACCTGAATACAATACAAAGGAGAGGAAATTACTTCTGCCTTTCTGCAACATCACACAGTGTGACCTAACTGAATGAGTTTGTAAAGGCTCTAACAACACCAAAGGTGGGTAAGTTCCTTTCTCAGTTGCCTCTCAAGATATTCACAGCTGTACAGTCTCCTTCCACAGGACAAAGGTGGGGAAATGACCTGGTAATGATTCCAGGTGGCACTACTACCAGTTGAATTTCAGCAGCAAGTAAGGAGAGAATCCTCCCTGCACTGGCTATGGGACAGCAACAAAATCAAACCTTACAAACCAACGTGGAGGACTCGTGCTGTTCTTCCAGAACAGATTTTAAAAAGCGATATGAGAAAAGACCCCTGCACTCTGACTTCAGTGGCTAAACATACTTAAAAAATAAAAGTAGACATTTTCTTACCTGTTACGCAGAAAGTCACCAAATGAACGTCATCTGGTTGGAGATCAAATGCTCCTACAGCAACAACGATAGCAGCAATGTATAAGAGTGACTGGTGGCAAAGCAGGCGCTGTATATAGACGAGGGGGCATTATCAGTGCTGCGCACTGCGGAATGGGTGGGCAGAAAGTACCTAATGCACTGTTCCTGGATAAGGCAACAGAGCAAAGAGCAGTTTTCAGATTTGCTTCAAACCAAGTTTTACAAAATTAAAGCCACAGCTACTAAACGTAATTGACAGAAAGTAGCCATTTTTAATGGCAAGAACATGCTAAAAATGTGCCAGTTGCTCTTGTTACTAGCTTAAAGTAGCTCTGGTATCATCACATCATCTCTGCTTTAGTTCACTATACATTTAATAACTCATATTTAAATGTACTTTCCTAAAATGTTACATGTATAGTGAGCCAACCCAGCCTTTTATTAGATTTATTTTAATTCTGCTTTTCACCATCCCACACACAGGGAATTTTTAATTTTTTTTTCTCAGTTCTATTGGAAATACAAAGTTACTGTTTTAAATTGTAACCTTGTGCATGAAAATCAAAAGGTTTTAAACTGACCAAAACATTCTGTACACAACTCTCACACAATAGATAACACACAGAATAGGAATCACATCACAGCACGTGAGGGGGTAACAGGGGCACATTCCAGGACCTTTGCCAGTTCCAGTTCCCTTTGCCACCTCCCTCCAAACCTGCTGTGCATCCCTGCCCGTTCCCAGTCCCAGTGAGGTTGAGGCCTCTCCACACTTGGGAAGTGCTCAGCACGAGCCAGAGAACTCCAAACATCCCAGCTGGTCCCTTCCGTTCCCTGTTTGTTTGTAAAGCACCACTGACACTCCTCCAGGCTACAGATTTCACAGACAGACATCCATCTTTCATGAGACACTTCCCAAGTGTAATTAATTTCACCCCCCACATTAAGGTACAGAAGGAATAGTAATTAATGAAGTCCCCGCAGGTACAGATGTAGACAGTGGCAACGCCTGCCCAAGATCCCATAGCATGTCAGCAGCGGAGCCAGGAATTGAGCCCAGCTGAACTAAGCCCCAGTTCCACACGCTACAGTGTAAACCAGGAATAAGTCCCAAGTCCCTGCCCTCGATCCCACACATCGGCCACAGCAAGCCGCAAATCCAACCCTCCTCTGTGCCAAGCTCTCAGGTGGAGAAAGCACCCTGCTAAAGGAGTCCAGATGTTTTTCTATTAGATGACAGGGGGCTCAGGTTACAAACAAACTTCACCCAAATCCAGTCAGAACTATTTGGTTTGGACATGAGAGTGGAAAAAAAGGTGAACTTACTAAGAAGCTGATTAGTAAGTTTTTGTGATAACTGCCTATCATCATTGAAACCTCCAACTAGGTGCAATTCCAGCCTAACAGAGATGGAATAACAGGAAACAGCAGTTAAAAAGACATCCCAAAATGAATACCTTTACAAAATAATCCCCAGCCCAAACTACAAAGCAATTATTAGAGAAGCCTCACTTGTTAATGGCCACATGGGTAGCAAATTACAGTTGAACAGTTCTGAACATTTCAGGGATCATCCAGGAAACATCACAATTTAAAAAAATTCAAGAGGCATTGCACATGTGCAATTATGACTAACCCCGGGGCATCTGTGACGCTCAGCACCAAAGGTTTAGGCTTAATTCTATAACCACCTTTCGATGCCCATGAAAAGGGTAACTTAGATGTGAAGATGTTTGCTCCTGTGATCTCCAGAACTATTCTGGACCACACAGCAGGGTTCTTCTCTGAGAGGTGTCTATGTAAAGAGAAGTCTTGTTTGCAAACCTTCTGACCAAACGTCTAGAAAAATGACTAGAAAATAACTAGGGACAATATCAGTTTGGGGTGGAAAGTCTCAGAAGCAACAGAAAAGTGAGAGTGAGCATAAATCACCTAACAAGGCCATAGCTCAGTCTTTCAAAACCAGGCAAGCCAATTAATAAGACCATCTCTTCTAAGTTAACTGAGCTTTTGTTCTTATCAAACTACAGAGGCAAAAAATCTCCAAATTCAGGATAAACCTTGTTAGCTAAATTCTGGTTTGGAACCCCCTCCCCCCCCCTTTTTTTTTTAAATGTGATTTAAAAAAAAAAAAATCCCAGATGGATTCCCAAATCCCAAAAGGAATTCACAAGATCAAAACCAGCTATTTGGAAAATTCAGCACATTTGAAACAGAAGTTACTGGGAAACAGTAAATACCAAACCGCACAATGGCATTTTTACAGAGACACCAGTCAGAATAGAACCATGCTTTAAATCACTGATAGAAAATACCTTGAAATCATCAGCAAGAAAATAGTTTTCATTTTCCATATGGCCCCGATCAAGAGGCATTTCCTGCGCAATTACCTTGTCTGAACCCCACAAAATCACATGAAAATTCCCCAATTTACAAACTGCAGTTACCTTTGCAAAAACACAAAGAAATAAAAAAACTGAGCTGACCTTCCATAGTCTGCAGAGTTAGAGAAAGATTTTACTGAACTCATGATGAGCGACACCTCAGCTTCTGTGTCCGATCCATCGCAGTGTGTCAAGCAGGTGGCTCCGCTACCTAAGGCGTGAAAAGACAGTTAATGACACCAGCGGAGGCTCTTAAACTGCTGTCAATTCAGCATCAGTTTACACTGCTATAACAGTGCAAGAACTATATCTCCCACCTTCTCACTTCCCAAAAGGACAGCGGCCTCCAGCAGAAGAGATGAGCTGGCTGAATGAGACCATAAGCTCTTTCCATGCCCCATTAGAAAATCAGCAGAACTGATGCAAAGGGTACAAACACTACCAAGGACGAAGCAATAGCTCAAATGACAAAACTCCAGGAAGGTAGCGGGGCGTAGCGAGGCTCTTTGCATAAATTCTACCTCTGTTATTACCAAACCCTTCAGACCCAAACAGTTAAACGCTGCCTCCGGCATCTGCGCACAGCCTGGGACGCAGCAGCCAAGGGGCTGCCACTGCCCACTGCAGCAGATCAAGTTTAGGATCGGCTCATTCTGCAACCAGAACACAGAACCTCAGGTACTGAACTAACTCTCTGAACAAGTCATTCAATTTATGCATCATGTGACATTTTGAGATTCAAGTTTATATAATGTAATTGCAGTTTACTTCATTAACGCAGCATAAATCTACGCTGATCCTACATGCATTACTTTAGAGAGGCAGGTTTTGGTTTGAATGCTCTTTAAGATACCTGTGTGTCGGAGCACAACTAAGTGGCAGGTAGTTGCATCATCTGATCCAAGAATAGAAACAGAACCTATTTTAGAGGAGAGAAAGACTGTAAGAACTTTGCAGTCATAATCATTGCTTCAGGAGAAGTGTTTACATTCCTACATACCATCCTTAGGGGTAGTCACTGCAAATTCTCTCTGCTGGACGTAAAGAAGACCTTTAGGTTCCACAATTTGAGTAGGCCGACTTCTCAGAAGTTTTGCCTTTTCCTAAAGATAAATGATAATAGAGACTACAGTGGCTGAATTCTCAGGTGTATCCATTACTTGACAGAAACATCACCTCTGAAAAGCAAAGGGATCCAGGTCAGAGATACACAAGGCACATTTTGGAGTATTCTGAATTTGTTCAGAGTGTTCATTTTCCTGCCAGTGACCTAGTCAATTGTTAAATTCCATTGCTCCCCACACACACAGAACCCTCTGGGCCTGCTTTATAGGTGATAAAACAGAGGCACAAGAAAAAGCAGCAGGGTGTGGCTAAGCTGACACTAGATGATCTTGAAGAGCTGATCTTTAAAGAGGACAAAGTTTAAAGAGAACAGGAAACAGGTCTGCTCCTTCTCTGAAACTTCGGAAATGTAAGTTTCACTCTCCTACTGCCACAATCCAACATTTTATTTAATACTTATCAAAACACTGCTATTTATTTGCACATTCAGTAGACAGAAAACCCAGATTCCTGGGCTCTGACTGCCACAGTGCTGTCACAGAACTGCTGGGTAGGCAGGGAATTTCTATCCTGGGGCTAAAGAAAACACTTTAAACAGTTTTATCAAATTCGCACTTTTTTTTTTTCCCTTCAAAAACATAATTTCTACAAAGAAGTATTTTCTGACGAAAACCACGTTCCCAACAGCTCTGCCCAGCAGCCCCTGGCTGCCAGCCTGCCGTCAGGACCATCACACAGCCCTGGAAGGCAGCAAACACCTCCCACAAGTTACAACCTTCACCTTTTCCTCCAGCTTTTCGGCCCAGCCCGCCGCCCCGACCCCTACCTCTCCGTCTCCTCAGGACATTCACGGCCAGGCCACCCCCGGGGGACGCGGATTTTAGTTAATTTTGGGCCAACCCCTGGCTTTTGGGCGCCCCGGCGCCGCCCCAGCCCGCGGCTCCCTCAGCGCTGGGTCCCCTCAGCGGGCGCCCCCTCAGGGCCTCCTCCCGGCCCCGGGGTCCCGGCGCTGCCGCCCCTCACCTCGAGGTGCGGGTAGGCGCGGATCATGGCCGCCGGGGGCCGGCCCGGGTCGATCCGCTCCCCGTTGACCAGCAGCGGCATCGCGGGCAGCGCCCGGGCCCGGGGCGGCTCCGCGCTTCCAGCCGAGGGCCGGGCCGCGCAGGGCGCTGGGAAACGGCGGCGGCCCCGGGGAGGGGAGGAGAGGGGAAGGGAAGGGAGGAGAAGCGAAGGGAGGCGGAGCGGCGCCGCCCGCCGGAGCTGCCGGGAGGCCGGAGCCCGGCCGTGCCGCGGGGAGGCCGCCAGGGCCCGTCCCTCGCAGCGCTGACAGGCCCGAGGCGGGCACGGCCCCCCCGCCATGCCGCTGCCCGGGCTCGGCCCCTCACGGAACCCCGGGCTCGGCGCCTCACGGGGCGCCGGTCTTGCGCCCACTTAATTGCGGCCGCCACAAACAAACCAACAATATGCTCTAGCTCTACCTTTCAAAACCCATTTTCACAAAGTAAACACTTACAGCAAATACTTTCTTCAAATGATGCACTGTATTTCACAGGAGACCTAACCCAGTAAAGCAAAATTTCCATCTCCGAACCAGCAACCCTCTCAGTATCATTAGCAGCTACAGAAATCTTCAGCAAAACACCAGCACTCCTGGCTGCAGTTACGTGAAGCAAGCCAAAAATGTCATAAGAACTCCCTGGTGTTTCTATGATCTCTTCTAACTCAATTTATGTTTTAAACAAGTCCCTTTAGTATACTGAAGTTGACTATGCAACTTGAATAGTATGCAATGTAACGTTACAAACCTGCAGACATTTCATGTCACAGATGTCTTTCCTTATTCTGTTTTAGCTCTTAAATGCGACATAGAAACTCATATCACATACCTGATACCACAGCTTGCGAAGTTTTACACAGCCTCATTTCCTAATTGACTGTCTACATTGGAGTTAGATGAGCTTTAAGGTCCATTCCAACCCAAGCCATCATATGATTACTGAAGACATAAAAGTGAATAGAAAAAGGCAGAATTCAGAGGACATTTTCCTTGTTCATGCTGTGAGAAGGGTTCTTCTATGCCAGGAGAGATACAATTATTTCAGATGGAAATTGTTTATTGCTCAGGAAAGACAGTAAAGAAGGCTAAAATTAAAAACAAAAGCTAAGCCCCAACTTATCCAGTGATGAACAGATCCCACCAACAAATTTTACAGTATCATCCCTGAAACTCATTTTCAGTCTGTCAGAACAAACATCCCAACTTTTGAGAAGCTAGAGTGCACAGAGATCTCTAGTTACATAAAAAGATGTTTTCAAAGGTGTGGAATTGGCACCGTTTACATCAGTCTTTATTGTCTCTGAATAAATACATTGCCTAGAAAGCCTGCAAGTTCAGACTCTAAAGGGTTGATGAATGAAGTTCATCAAGAACTACAGAAGCTATAAAGAATTTAGTCCAATGGGCATGAAATTTTCAACTAAATGTTACACAAATAACATTTTTTTTCTGTTTATATTCTCGCATCTAGAAGTCAGCAATCATGGAAAATGTAAGAAATCTGTACAGAGAAACTCTTCACTGACACACAGACAATACAATAACACCACTGACACAATTCCTTTCTATTAGGGATATGGATGATCGTGTTTGTTTTTTTTTTTTTTTCTTCTCAAGCACCTCAAAGGAAACTATCTACAAATCATACATTCAGGTACTCTCATTTTCAACACTTCCAATAATCACCACTCTACATGCCTGACCATTCTACATGCCTTAACAGCTGAAAAAAACGTGTCAGCTACGTTTTTAAGCAGCAATAATGCTTACCATCTGAACACATGTACCACTATCAAGGGGCTTTACAAAATACTGTTCTACAGATAGGAAAAGCTTAGAGATGTGTGCAAAAGAATCACTGTTAAGAGTCAGTTCATAGCTTTCCTATCACAGGACCATACCATTAATTGAAACCAACTTAAAAAAAAAAAGTCATCAGAGTTCAAATACTGACAGTGTACTTCTGGTCCCACAGAAATCAATAGGAATAAAGACCAGAATTTCACCCCTGATATATAAAACCTCATAGAGAAACATTAGTAAACGAACGTTTTTAAAAAGTCAAGAAAACCTATAAAAAACCCTTGGTAAGTCATAAAAAACATTTCAACATGAAATTTGTAAAATATCACCCTATTTATTCTCTAGGCTTTTCTAACAATATATGAATTTATCATAACACATCTGTAGAAATCTGATGATGAAGAAATAACATTTTTTCTTAAATGTAGTTACTTAAACATTTGCCAGTTTGGAAAGTTGAGCTCAAGTCTCTTTACGAGCAAAAAAATTGCACACAATTTTCAACCTTTTCACTTCTGGTTGGTTATCCAGGTCACTGTGGATATTGCACATAACAGTCTGGAGGAGAGCCAATGCTGCTCAATGGGCTCCGGGTATTTGACTCATAAGAATTTGGAGCAATTTCAACCACACCATCATTTTGAGGAGTTTCTCCTTTCAAGAAGTCATCATCTTCATCTTCAGAAGTACCCTGCATAAATGTAAAATGAACAGTGAGAGCAGAAAGATACTACACGTCTCTATTAAGATTTGACAGAATTTATGAGTGCTAAGACCAAAAAGGGTATTTTAAAATAAAATTTGAACAAAAAACTGACAAATAATAGACAAGAAGGTAAGTAATAAACAAGCTACGTAGGAGCAGTGGAAGGACGTAATAAGACTTGGGTTGTATTACAATTGTCGTAACTAGTTGGAATGACAAGAAAATCAGACATACTCTCACTAGCAAATACTAAACCATACCTACAAAGTATTTTCCAGTGCCACCAGACAAATTTCTTCTGCAGAGGGGAAAACTATTCTCAAAGCAAGGCTGGATCAATCCCTAAAGCTTCCTTTATCTAAGTCACTTTTCCATAAATGTTTATTATGCTTATACTCTCTCTCAAAAAAAATAAAAATCCTGCAATAGAAGCAGCTGACAGAGATTTCGCAAAAGTTGAACTAGATTTTGATCAGGAAAGATTACCCTTTTAATGGGTTTCTTCAGATTCTCAAGATCTTCAGCACTCAATTCTTCCCAGAACTGATAAAAAGGATCAATAATCTTCTTTGACCTGAAAGCAGAATTAAAACACAGTACAAGTTAATTTATTCAGTAAAAATAGCATTTTTTTAAATTTTAATAATACAATGCAAAATGCTTGGAATTTTGATAGCCTTCTTTAGTATTTTACAAGCTATTAAATCTCTATACATGTATAATCCCCAACTAATCCCATGAATAACTTCATTTTGCTGATGAATACAAATTTAAAATATTTGCTTGAGGAGTCTGGCTACAATCAAGTCTCCTATGTGAGTATTTTTAACAGCTACACTATCCTCTCAATTAAGCAAAATTTTCTTCCATTTTTTTAACTGATAGTTCTGTATGGCTTCTTTTAAGCACATGTATTTCTAAGAAAGGTCTTCCTTCTATGGAAACAACTTTCTTTCAAAAGGCAACAAAAAGAACGTTGCTATCATAACATTAAAGTAATTAAAGCATCTGTCCTAGTTTCAACTAGGATAGGGTTAATTTTCCTCCTGGTAGCTGGTAGGGTGCTATGTTTTGGATTAGGATGAGAAGAGTGCTGATAATATGCTGATGTTTTAATTGTTGCAGAGCGGTGCTTACACTAAGCCAAGGACTTTTCTTGCTCTGTCCTGCCAGTGGGCAGGCTGAGGGTGCAGCAGGAGGCTGCAGGAGGGGACAGACCCAGGACAGCTGACCCCAACTGGCCAAAGGGGTATTCCATACCATCTGGCATCACGCTTAACAATTAATATGGGGGGACCAGCCAAGGTGGGGGGAGCGGCTGCTCGGGGATAGGCTGGCATCAGTCAGCAGGTGGTAAGCAATTGCATTTTGCATCACTTGTTTATACATATTATTAGTAGTAGTATATTATTATTATCATTATCCTGTCTTAATAAACTGTCTCTATCTCAACCCACATTTTCCCGTTTCTCTTCCCCATCCCAGAGAGGGAGGGGGGAGGGTGTATGAACGGCTGTGTGGTGCTCTACTGCCGACCAAGTTAAACCAGAACAGCATCCCAGTATTAGACATTCGGAGAACCAGAAATAATCCACTATTCTTTAAAAAAAATCAAGCTACTTAAATAAGATAAAGTCTCCAATCAAGAATCCCTATGCTCAAGTTTAAAAAAAAAAAAAGAATACACACAAAAAACACAAAGCAAAGCAAAGCAAAACAAAAGAAAGACACACTACTACAACTGCTCCGACAAAATATGTATCAGGCTAACATTATGGTATTTACATCCTGGAAAATGGGTTCTGTTTCTTCTTCATTGCTTTACACCCAAGTAGGGGTAAATTTCTATTAAAATCTCTTGACAGGCTCTGGTTGAAATACGCTACAAGAGAAGTACTAAAGCTCAGGGAAAAAAGTGATCTGTGGGAACCTAAAAGTTTCTTACAGCTTTTAGTTTGTGTTTTTTTACAAGACAGAAACGAATTGTGTATTTTCAAACTATACCTTTTGAGCACATAGGGATCAAAGGGGAAGAAACTGTCAAGTGGGTTAGTGCATGTCTGCACAAGGTCACCCCCAGTTCCACTCCGAACAACTGGTATGAACTGCCTGTTGTTCCTCTCAATAATTGTGTAGCAGAACACCAACTGGTATTTCCTTTAAAAAAGCAATAAAGGAAAGATAAGCATTTTTAGCGCATTGAAAGCAAGTATTTCAGATGGCATTGAAATACAAAAGTTATTTTTAACAAACATAAACATCACTATCTATTTTGCAACTGGTATTAGGGGTTTTCAAGGCAGTCACCAGAAGAACACATGTAGGAGTCTATTTTTTTCCTCAACACTCCTGAAGGCTTCACTCCAAATAGAACCATACTGGCACCAATACAAAACAATAAAGCAGTTCTATAGTACTGTAGGATTTCATTGAAACAGAACCAGAACTAAATTTATCCCACCCTGAATATGGGGAATCTTACACAAGTTCTCTTGGATAACACTCAGTACTATCCTAACAAAACCCACATTCTAAAATAACTGTGCTGTTATTATACACATACACTCAAATCTGTATCTGCCTGAAACTGAAGTAAATGTATAGATACCTTGTAATAGCAGCAAATAAGTTCACAACAGAGGGTATACATATCTTCAGAGGGTTTAGTTGACACATGACAATGCGCTCGAAATTTAAACTCTGCAGATATGACAGACCTTCAGAATAAGAACAATTGACAAACATATTATATAAAGGTTATTTATCATCTAAGCTTAGCATTATTTCTAAGAATTTCCAGTCTTACTAGCCTGCACTCTGCACAAGACCACAGAAGCAGATACTAAGGCTCACTCTTACAGTAGAGGTCTACCCCACGGCCTTCTGATCAGAAAAGCTGCCACAGCTGAGGGACCCTTCCAACAAAGACGCTACACTTACATAGGGACTGACAGAGATAGCACCATTATGGACTACAACAGATTACTAACTGAAGCTCACACTAGTTTTATACAGCTGAAATTCAAGCATGCTCAGTAAATGGGGTCAGAAATCTATGCTGAGGAGTAATTTGCACTGTTTTCAACAGCAAAGAAAAAAAAAAAAGATCATTTAGCTTTGTAGCACAGGTGTATTAACCATCTTGCTTCATTTAGAGTATAATGTAAATTTGCCATCAGATACTTGATTGAATTGACTGTTAAAAAAAATAAATAGTTAAACTTACAAATTAATGCCAATGCCCTTCAAACCTAATACACTCACCTTTCCTTAAATTTCCATCCAAAAGCTGCTTGTGACGGAAAATAAGCGTATAGAATGCTGCCTGACATGTAGAATAAAATGGCCCATGGAGAGCTACATCACAGTAAGCATTAGCCCCTGTATCCTGATTATCAATGTATTTATGCATCCAATTAACCAGCAGATCCAGGCATGCTTTTACTGTACTATAATGGAGAAAAACAATGTGTAAAAATAGCATCTGCAAGACATTAAACAAGTATTCAAAGATCTCAGTGGTTATAAAAACATCAGTAAGAAAAATCTCACTGGAAAAAGTAGCTTCTGTTATGAACTTTCTCCTTTACCTCAGCAGGCAATGAAACAATATATTAACACTGAAAATCTCAAACAGTGAAAGCACAAGATGCCAGAAGAGATGAATCGGTGAATGCACGCTGCATTTGACATGCACAGTAAACAATAAAAATCTTGGGCCATGAGCCGTACAGACAGAGATGCCTCCAGTGTCCGACAATTGCAATACCAAGTTAACATTAAAGTCACCAAGCTCACATTTCGAACAGCATAAAAATACACAATGTGTACATAGGAGAGACAACATTTTCACTCATTTGCTGAAGTACTTGAATCCTATATGTATCCAGATACTTGGACACAACTTCCCTGTCTCAGAGTCTACATAACATGCTTAACGGAGGCCATTAAAAAATCTGCTTCTGAATATCAGATATACTGAACATCCATGACTCTGCCTGAAGACAACATAAGCTACCCATGCTCACTATTTCTTGGTAAGTGAAGCCTTAAACAGCAAGAAACGAATCCTAGCAAACATTAGCCTGCATCCCAGAAATATAACACCTTCCTGGAAAATTCAAGACAATACTGAAATACTATTGTGGACAAGAAAAACACGACTATCAATATTGGCTTACTGGCAAACCTGTGTGAACAGAAAGCTAACACTGGATGCACATTCCATGAATTCTGTACTTAACCTCAGCGTTTATCATAAATTGTTTGGTTCTACTCATATATCAAAACAACTTACACAACTGGAATAAATTTAGCTCTTGCCAAAAAGCTGCCAATATAGCTGCCAGCAGTTTGCCTGATCACTGAAGGATTGTTTGGATCATGCAGTTTTTTCCAAAGATGGTCTAAAAATGCCTCAGCGAAACCCTAGAAACAAGATACATAGAAATCATGAGTTGTTATGCTGATAACACTGAGTAATAGATTCCTAACATTCAATTCCCACAATTTCCATAAGCAAACCATAAAAAGAATCCCTCCATCACTGTAAGTACGTACTCTCACTGGTGGAAGAACGCTGGAAGAACGCTATTTTCTGTGTCTTTTTCTGTATTTAGTTGTAAAAAAGTGAATGGAACCTGAAATTTAGGACAGAGTGTGGAATAGATACGTGAGAAAAGTCTATAAAAACAAGAGCATTAAGGTGTTAAACAGGAAGCAACTGTTCACCATCTCTTGTAGCAGAAGGGCATCCAATGAAAATAACAGGAAGCTGATTTTAGGAAACAAAATACATGATTCTTCACTTTAAACAGTTATATTCTGGAACTTTTTGCCACAGGAAGTTCATGATGCCAAAAGTTCCCATCACTACAAAAAGCAATGAGGTAGTTTCCCCCCTTGAATTTGTCCATCACCTGCCATTACCACAAAGGAACATCACTTAGGCTCAGGAAGTTACTGAGCTATTGCCAGAGGCTGAGAGGGCATTCTTGCAAAGCACCATAATATGCTAGCCCCATTCCAGTACTCTTTCCAATACATACACTATTCACCACTGCCAAAGGCCAGGCATTAACTTAATTAGATCCTTAGCTATTCTTGTGCAAGAAGCATGGATGTTCTTATTTTAAAATGGTAATAGAACAAGCAGTATTTTGCTTAAGAGATGGGAAAGTGGAGGAAGGAAATTACCAAATTGAAGAAATAACAGTCAGTATCTTTAAGATAATTTTGGGATGCTGAAAAAATTTACTAGAGCACTGTGCCTCAGGTTCAAGAGTCCAGTTGATTCTTGTAAAAGATGTCTATTAACCAAGTTCCTTCACCGTGGATTAGATATGAGCTATTTGCTGTTTACAAAGAGCATGGCAAGACCAGAGATATAATGGAAAGCTTGAAAATGCAAGTAACAGAGAAGGGAAGGAAAAGTAAAGATACTAATGAATCCTGATGTATCTTCAGCCAAAATGTAAGGTAATGGTAGAATTACCACAGAAAACAACTGATTTTTGTAGAAAAGGCAAAATAAGGATGCAGAAATAATAAGACAATTTTTAAAACAGTTTCTACTCACCAATTTAAAGCTACAGATGTAAAACATGAAATACTGCACGTGACATGAAGCATGAGTTGGTAAAATGAGCTTGTCAAAAACAGAAACCAGGTCCCGATACAAATCCTTTGTCTTGTTGATATCAAGCTTGCCTACACAACAACAAAAAAAAGCCATTTCAGGATTTTTCTTCATGTTGTGAAATTGACATTTGTATCTTTCTGAACCAACAAGAGACATGTTAAAAAAAAAAAAAAGAGAGAGACAGAAAAAAGAAAACTCACTACCAAACTAACTTCTATGCTTATCTGGCATCTGAAACAAAAATGTTTTTACTAAGACCTTCCAGGACGCCAGTTCTACTAGTATTTACATTGGTATATATCATGAATATCTGCATGATTTCACATATATAAAACTGGCAGACATGCAAACATTGCAATAATGTGCTAATTCAGAAAAGCCAGAAGAAAACACTAAAAAATAAACATGATTAATGTGAAAACAATAAAGCAACATTTTGCTAAATATTATTCTAAATAAGTAAATCTAACACATTCAACCCCTTAGTAAATGCCTATTTAACTAAAAAGCTATTTATCCTTCCAGTCTTTGTAATGCTACAGCTTGAATTCATTGTCCTATTTATATAATTAAAATGTCTCTAACTGAAGACTAATGTCATAAATGAACCTTTGCATCTTCAGCCAGTAAAACTGTGGTCAAAGACAGGAATGTGCCAACAGCAGAATTTTACTAATGAAGAATTTAGGGCTCTATCTTGTGGCAGCAGCAGAAAGCAAGAATTCCTCTTAAAGTTTTTCTCATATTAGCAAAACAACAAATTCAGTGCTCATGTGTTCTTACCATCCACATGGCAAACATCTTTAATATAGGAAAACAGGATGGTCATCAAAATATCAAGCCGCTCCGCAAGTGGATGGGCCATTCTCTCACTACTGGAAGAGACAACTTTGTTTCCTTTTCTTTCTTCATCTTCCTCCTGTTTGATAAAATGGCACTCATGCATCTTTTACACATACAGTATCACAAAGACAGCAATAAAAAACAGGAAAAGTTGAACTAAATTTCTATGTTTGTGCTGAAGGGTTTTTTTTTTGTTTGTATAGTTTGCTTAGCATAAGCAAATTTTTGCAAACTAAGTCAATTAGCACAAACTCTTTAATAAGATTTATATATAGCAGCTTGTGTTTTTACATAAAGAAATTGATCCACTGTGTATATGCTGGATATTTACATAAATAAATCCAATGCCTGGAGAATGCTGTTAATGTTTGAAGATGTTTCACTTTTTCCTGTTTGTACTGCAGCAACAATAAAGTAATAATGTACTCCTATCCTCAGTACAGAGACATCTCAAAACTGAAAAATTTGGAGTAGCACAAGATAACCAACCATGTCAAAAAGTCCCTCCTCTGCAGATTTTTCCACACTATCAGAGTTATTAGCAGCTTCTTCAGCATCCTCAATATCTTGCTGTGGAGTACTAACCTACAGTTGCAAACAAAAAATTGAATTTTATAAGACTATAACAGCAACAGGAAACCTTCTTGTATTATCTATATAAAAGAAAAGGCAACACTAATAACTTCTAGGCTAGATCTTGACCTTGACTAAATAAACATTTTTAAAGGGAATGATACACATGCAATGCACACACACTCCAAATCACCTCCAGAATATAAGCCTTCCCCATAAATCAGACATATGCTGAGGTTCAGACATATGCTCAGAATATGCTGAGGTTCTCCAAAATTAAAAGCCTTAATCATTTACAATGTTATCCCTTCTGTCTCTTTTTAGGACTATAAATCCCTTTGTTTAAAAAACTCTCAGGTGTAGTAACATCATAAGACTGGGAATGAAGTACTTATCTGGTTGGTTTTATACTGATGACCACAAGCAGTATTAGAACATAACTTTTTGTTGAACTTAATGCTGAAGAGTATCTGTTTTCTACTCCATTAATTTTAACCCCAAGCTTTCTTAAAAGGTGATGCAGAACAAACTTACATCCAACTTTAACAGTTTTTCAACAATAAGCTCCAGAATCTGAAGCCTCAGTGTTGGAAGGTACACTGTTACTCGTAGCAGGTTATGTACGTAACATTCCTATAACACAAAATTAAGGGATAGCTGTAACAATGTTAACTGAAAGTCTCATTTCTGCCAAGGATTTTTAAATACATTTCTCACTTTGTCACTTAAAGAGCCAGATATAGGTTAAGACAGACTGTATTCAGTCTAGAATAAATTAACATATAAACCAGACACCAACTTACAATTGTTAAACTGTGTTATTATTAACTTCTTCATCTACTATTTCCATGCTAATTTTTCCAAGTATCTCCAGACAGACTGAGTATAAATATTCTGTAGGAGTTATTCATTTCCACATTCGTTTGTCCCTAAACTTTCCCCAGGAAAATGAAAACAAGCACATTCCTCCCTATTTGTAGAATCAGATCTAGTAGCACTGTTTGAAGTAAGACTAAAAAAACTTTGGTTTAGATTATCAGAATAAAAAGACACTTTTAAATTCTACAGGTAAGTGTTCTCAGAGTCATTCTGATTATAATTCACACAAATTAATAAACAAGTTCTGTAAGTGTGCACATGCCCACGCAGACACATGTACAAATGACAACACTGCAACTTTCATATAGCAAAACTGTCAAGCTAACACATTTAAGTGCACCATAGTCTCTTTGTGAATATGCATTATAACACAACCTTTAATTATACAAGGACATATGATTTTTCCACAGGCCATCTGGCTTAGTGCATAAAACGGACAGAGCTGGTTTACTGAAAAACTATAAACTGAAGAGATTTAACAACAATGCATGGACCATACTTTCATTATACTCCACTCAAACCCTGCCCTGAAATCACAGTTTTTAATTTCTTCACAACATGTTCCTCACTGAACTGCTTAAATAAGTTATTCCCATATCACCTTTTGAGAACAACTATCCACCTCATTTTACAGATAGGGATTCAATATCCAGAGTTATTATTGAAAAAAAAAAAAAAAGTCTAGCAAGGTATACAACTTCTTTTCTTTCTTTTTCCCCAGTGCTTGTAAGGTTCAAAACACAGCTCCAGCTGACCTTAGCTGGTAGAGCAGGGCTCTGCCCTTCTGTAAAAGAAAACACCAACATATCAAGTTGGTAAGAATAAATATAAATACCATACAAGAGCAGTAACCTGTTAAGAGATTCCAGCTTGTTTTCTATGACATAGGAGCATCATACTAGAGATGTAATAAAACATTTTAATACCCTACTCTACTGGCAAATTGGATTTCACCTACATCGCCCTTTGCTTTCTGTATGCTTATCAAATCCGCTGTTCTGATGAATGCTTTCCATTTTTACAATAAATGAGACAGGTAGCCTACCGTCTCCTTACTATACAACCCTGAGATTCATCGCCAAACAGGTCCATCTTGTGCATTGATTAAGAATGCAATCCTGTGGAAAAAGATATGCAGTTATCTCATTAAAGACTGGCATAATGCCTATGCACAAGGAACTTAAGTATGTTTGGACAACCTTTTACTAAACCCACGCGTGGACATAAACATATAAAAAAATAACAAGATTTTAAAGCAATACACTAAAAAATTTATATTAAATACCTCCAAATCAATTGTCATACTTTAAAAAGCAAATGAACAAACAAAAATAACGTTCATGGCTCTTACCAGAGTTCTTTCTGATTTATTAATGAAAGGAAAGCTTTCTACAAGTATTGGCATAAGAAATTGCAGTGTTCTGCACAGAAGAAAAAGAAAAAAAAAGAAAGAAAGAAAGGTACAGGTTGTTATCACGACAGCAAATACTAAAGCTCCAGCACTCTGAAAACAATAATACTTGGAATATCTTATTATCTGGAATAAGCTTATTCGCTTACTTCACAGTAACCTTATTTTAAGGTAACTAATTGTATCAAATCCCAAGAATCCCAGAATAGACAATAAGCAGTGAACTTTCACCGTGGGCTTGTTAAAAGCTACTTCAATTACGTTGCTATAAGCATGACTTTCCCTACTTCCTATTCCCATTCAAATTAAAAGGATTCACAACTAGCTGCTGATGCCTATGGAAATTTCATAATGATTGGACAGAACGTTCTACCATTTAGTGAATATTAAAAGAAAGTTACACAATTATTTATTGTACTACCAATTAGGAGAAAAAAAAATCTTCAGTTTTGTAGCTGTAAGGAAAGGGCACATGAAACCTAGGAATTAAATACTTACGAAGGAACATATCTGACAACAGTTTGCAATGCTCTATGGCATGTATTAAAGTTTTCAGAAAGGTCTAGAGAAAGAAAAAAAAAAGTATTGTTATCCATTGGGTTGCAGAAAACCAACTCAGGAACCAATGAAAGCAGTTCATATCAATTAAATATTTTAGAAAAGCCAAATAAAATTGCATTTGCTTTTTTTTTTTTTTTTAATAAAGTTGAATTGCCTTACTACTAAAATAATTACAAATATTAACTTCAAATAACATTCATGGTATCAGAATAAACTCTGAATTCGCTTCCACCAAGCCAGATATTGTTGCTATGCTGTCTCATATGGAAGCTCAACTTTGAAATACAAAATGTATCCCACGTTACAGAAATATTTACAAAATGTCAAATCCAAGTCTAAAATTAGATAAAATCTATCTAAAGATTATGCTTCATTTTTGCACAAGTCAAACAACTAATTAGGCTTCTATAAAGGTAACGTTACAGGTGAACACCAGAATAGTAGTTGGCTCCTCACAAGCAGAACTTAAATTTATTTCAGCTTTCAAGACTCATTAAACTCTTGAAAGACATTTAGCTATATGTTTGCCTAATCAATAAATGCACTAATTACATGGCATTTTTGTTACTTTTATCAATTGAATTAGCACAGACACACAACAACACTCAAGAATCCCCCAAACTACCTAATTTTATTGAGATAAATAATATTAAAACAAAGTAACTCCTAAATTTTCTTTGGCTTTGAAACAACATAGGACTAGGAATGTTTTCTTACACATCCAGCCATATTCCTACAAATGTTCTACAAGGAACAGTATTTTGGAAGTACCAAGGAGTGGGTCACCACACCACTAACTCAAGTACAAGGAATTTAAGGATGTCCTGTTTCCTTCATGCTTTATATTAACTCCAGTAAATTAATTTTGTAAAAATGAAGCAACATGCATTGTATACCTCTTTAGTAAATGTTTTACAATAGCATACTCACTTTCATCATCATCATCAGAATCTGAAATATCCACATCTTCTTCCCTGATGGTTATTCGAGCTACCGAAAATGAGATCATTATTGGAAAACTGTGCAAGTCTTACAGGTAGCAGTTTCAATGCCAAATCAAAGCATGCTGGACAACAAAAGCAGCAAAATTATCCACAAGAGTTTTAAAAATAACAGTCAAAAAGACTGATTCAGAGAACCAGGAGGTTCTTAAGAACATCCGACATGACCATCATCTCAGCTTTCCCTTTTCAGTAGAAACAACATTACACAGTTCATTCCTCATCTAAACATCTTCACAAACAGGGTTTGTTATAGATCTAATTGCCCCTCAGAACATGACTTCTGAAATGCAGGTACAGAAAAGGGTCTGTCACAATTCGGCCATTCAAATTAATCAATGGAAAAAAAAAACAATAGATTGTGATACATGCTATACAGAATTTAGCTAAGAAAGAGACATTTTAATAAAGCGAGCAAAGAAGATGAAAAGAAAAATAACTCACGGGGAACAAACTGGGATACAATCATGCGGAGGCATGGCCTAAGATGGACAGTTTGTGCTGACACCAGATTGCCAAGAAAACCCAGATATTCTTCCACTACTTCTCGGCTTCTTCGCAACCATGGCAGCTTCTGAAAGCAAGTAAAAACAGATGTCAAACAGATGTTTTGAGCACCAAGCTCTTAAACTTCCCATAGAACAAACAGATACTTACTAGCAAAAGGCTGACCAGTTGGTCGAAGTCCTTGGTCAAGTATGTAACAGAAGCTCGGAATTCATGCAGCCAATTAATGATCTGGGCATCCTAAAAATAAGCAGAAAAAAAAAAGCAACTATTTCAATAAACAATATGATCAAACTATTTTTAATAGCAACAACTATAAAACCACAAGTCAAAGATTAAGACTGTAAATAGAAAATATTTAGAATAAATATAAAAGGGATTTCTTGAACTAAATTAGTGCACTCACTAATGGTATTCTTGAATGAAAGAATAAATGCCTATCAACTCCTAAACCAACAGTTTGCCTGGAAGGCTTAAGTTACAAGCTCAGCAAGGCATGCAAAACTCACTTGGACAGACTCAGAATCAATTTTTTTTTGTTCTTAGTTTGCAAAGAGCCATTCGAGTTTTGAAGTAAGACATATATTGAAACTGTAGCAAATCTACACAAAAAACTGTACATTGAATTTGCTTGTACTCCCCAAAAGGCCTGCTAAAGACAATACAACTTTACTAAATGTCCTCCTTAAAAAGAAAAGGAACTTAATATAACATAATGCTTCCTGCAGCACTCTTTGTATTGCTGGGCTCTGTGGTTTGATTGAAAGAGAAAACAAAATGGAAAAAGGGCAGCAAACATGGCAGGTATTCACAGCTACAATGAACATTCCTGAAACTATTATTTTAACTGCTAAATACATATGCACCTTAATGCTTAATTAACCATACTTTCAGTGAGAACAGGAGGTAATGATTGACACAACTTAAAGCCACTGCAAGTCAGTAGCCATGGTTTGACGTAACCATGGTTAGTGATCTGCAGACAAACATCACTGACCTAGAAGGATATCTTGAAGAAGAAGACCCCATCCATCATAAAACAAAGTTTCTCACTCTAAAGTCAATAAGCATGAGGCATCGTTTATAAGATTCTGCATACATGATATATGTATAAACCAACAGTTGGTGGTTTTCATTCAGAGATAATTCTGATAGATTCCACAAAGCAAAAAGCTGTTAAATGCTGCTAAATGTTTAAAGCAAAGGATTTGGTGACACCAGCGCGACCTGTCTGACAGGTGACATTCAGACAGCTGAGCATTAAATCATCAGAGCTCCACGCTGACACGACTTACCTTTATGTCTGGGTCTGACAGCTGGTGTTTTAACAACTCATAGTCAGTCGTGTCACCCTAGCAGGGGGAAAAAAAATAAAGAATATTTACTACCCTTCTGACAAAACCCATATGTGCCGCTAACGTACCTAAGCGGCCTAACGCTGCTTAACAGCGACACAAAGAAGGCGAACACGAGGGGAAGCCCACGAAGGGCGGCGGCAGCAGCACGAGAGGGAGCTGGAGCTGACGGGCCGTTTGTGCCACCCTCTCTGCAGACAGCGCCGGGGTCGCCGCCCCTCCGCAGGGCCGCTCCCGGAGGCTCACCTGGCCGTACTTGAGCAGGATGTCGGGCAGGGTGCCCCCGAAGCGCACCGCCTTCCTGGGCGGCGAGCTCAGGAACTCGTCCCCCCGCAGCATGGCCGCGGCGCCGCGCACGGGGGGCCGGTCCCGAGCGCTGCGCGGCCCCGAGCGGCCGGCAGGGGCGGCCCCGCCGCTGCCCGCTCCTGTCCCGGCCCGGCCCCGGCAGCGGCCCCGCCGCCCGCCGCCGCCACACGCCGCCGGAAAGGGCCCCGCGTCCCGCCGGAAGCGGGCACCGCTCCTCCCCTCGCACCATAGAGATGAGCGGCTGGAAGGGCAGCGGCCGCTCTGCCTCCGCGTCGCTGGGGCGGGAGGAGCAGAGGGGGCGGGCTGGGAACGAGCAGACCTTGCTGCTCAGGAACACGCTGCTGGTCAGGAACAGCAGGCGGCACTGGGACGGGTTCCCCAGCGGTGGAGTCACCGTCCCTGGGGGTGTTCAAGGAAAGGTTGGACCTGGTGCTTGGGGACATGGGGTAGCAGGTGCCAGTGGCAGTGTGGGGATGGTTGGACCAGAGGAGCTGGGAGGGTTTTTCTGACCTCAGCGATTCAGTGGTTCTGTCTGCAGCAGCACCGGAGAGCATCTGGCATTAGTCCCCTTCACTAGCTCTGCACACCCTGCCCTGTAGTTAATACTTCCCTCCCACCTGCTTGCCTCCCCAGAAGTCCCATGGGAGCTTTGCTAGAATTTATGAGTAACTTCCATTTATATATATATATATGTATATATATATATATATGTATATATATATATATATATATATATATATATATACACACCCATACACGCACAGCATTAAAACTTTCTTCAGGTCCAGTCCACATCTGAAGAGCCCCAGGTCAAGCATGTAGCCTTCCATGTGGCTATGAATTAAGGGTGATGCAATGCCTTAGCGGTCGGTCAATGCAGGAAGTGGCACAGAGGGTGCCACGCTGAGCTAGTTTCAGGTAACCAGCTACAAAAGGCTCCTGTATAACCACATAACAAAGATCCAAGCTGTGGTTACTGGAGACCTTGGCTACATTTTAATAAAACAGTCCTATGCGTTCTGCAAGGCTGAATAAATCCAGCTTCAGATGTGCGACTATGTTCACACACCAACAGCACTCCCAAGCATGTACAGCTGCTTTACCATCCACAGCATGAAAGTTCTTTGAATGGACTTTGTGCTGCATTGAGCTACAACTGATAAGGATACCAGGAGACTAAAATAGTGCTAAATATTTGTTAATGTTTAACTGCTGACAATTGTTGGAGCTGCCAGTTCCTATTTAGTGTTAGCCTTCATTATTTAGAACACAAAGAACGAACTGCATGAAATGGTACCTACTTCACATTTAAAAAAAAGTAAATGTGAAAACAAAACAAAACCACAATATAGCTTACAGTAGTTAGCACTGCTCCACAACAAGTACTTTTTACATCACTGTTTAGACACATCACACTAGTAACACTATAGTGCTTCTCTGTGAAGACCATAATCTTTCTTTTCTGATGTTCCAACTCCTATATTTAATTATTAATTCCACATACTATTCAAAACTGTAAGCATTTAAATCCTATATACTCTGGGTGACGTGCCAACATTCTATCTACCATCCTACCCAGCAATCACTAAGTATGTGACATTGCATACAAGATTCATATCTCATAATCCACAGTGAATTCATAGCCCTGCTCAATTTACTCAGATAATTATGATCACAACACTAAAGCAGAGAGAACTGTCACTAGACTAGTATACGAACAGCTGCACGTGCAAGTTTAGGGTTAATTTATCACTCCTACCGACCAACTAGACATTACATCTCATAGTGCAGTTTAACAGTTGGAGCTACAGGGAATTCAGGAAAAGCAAGTGGCTTTTCAGAACAGAGAAAAAAAAAAAGGGAATGACGTTGAAATGATCAGTAGGTTTTAGGGAGGAGGGTTTTGTTTGTTTTTAAACCAACCATTGTAATAAAACAGTGGTATCACATTGCAGTTCCTCTAATAGGAGGAAACAGCTCTATAAAACTCCTAAAACCTGCAGTCAGTAAAGAAGAAATTATAGACCGTCAAATCTAGGGTCTACCTGAACTTGCTGAAAGATTGAGAGAATTTGGAAAACATTTTAAAAACACTGGATACCTGTCAATGTTACTCCAGTAATTTTCAAGAGAACATTTGAGAGTTCACAAGGAAATACAGCCACAGTATTCCCAGTGAGCCCTTTTCTTAAACCCACTTCCGCTATTCAATAAAGCTGCAGTATAAAACCAATTGCGCATTAAAAATGTAAGACCTACCTGTATTTGCTGATGGTGGGCTCAAACTCTTTGTATTAGTGCAGAAACAGAGGGACTCAGGAATTCCTCACATACAAAAATTTTACATATCATTAACTTTAATATAAATTTTCCCACACACAACCCAACCCTAATTTCAATCACATCTAGACATAAATTTGGCAAGATTCTGTAAAATATCATTGTGCTTATTAGTCTTTTTTTTTTTTTTTTTTTTTTTTTTGACTTTGTAGGGTTTTTTTAGTGCTTCAGCATTAGAAAAATAATTCTTGTATCATCACTGGATTAAAAAAGCTCTTCTAAAAGTCATCATATTACATGATACACAACTATAAAGAAACGATTGGCGTACCAACATAACTATTATTATTTTTTACCTATAAAATTTCAAATTCTAAATTATTCCAAAATAATGATGAAAATTCACAAGAGACACTGTAAATTATGTATGTACACTATAAACAACTACTACATTTGTACCCTTGCATCAACAGTTTTACATTTACATTTAAAAGCACCCTTACAAATAGAAGTATTGCACTGGCATCATAAAAATTCACAGTAAGTTCAACTTCTAAACCTTCGTAAAACAGTGCAAGAGTTTTTCATTGTGCAAGAGCTTTTTATCCAAACATTCCCGGGTTATTACAAAAGATACTTCTACATTACATGCTGCAGTTATTTTCCTGTGAATTTGTTTTGTTTCCTTTTTAGTTCTCACTTCTTAGAAGATAGATTTTAAATTCTGAAATGGTTAAGAAGAAGTGATCCAGTCCAACACTGAGAGAGGTGCATTTGGTAGGGATATAGCTCCACTTTATACAGAGTCCACAGTGGTTGCAGAAATTATTCCAGAATGAGAGAATCCTATTGCATTGAGTAGGGAATTCTCTTTCCATAATTTGTAGCACTTTCCCCACTTTTAAAGGCAGTAACTTCAACAGTCGTGTCTTCAGCAGACCCTGAAGATAACACATTAAGAAAAGGTTACTCCAAAGTAGTCTTAAAACAAATCAGTACATAAAACTCTAAGCCATTATTTGAAATAAGTCTTAAAAAAATACTTTTCTACATGCTTAGCAGCCAGTTGGGGCCCAAATAATAACAAAAATTACATTACTAGCCCACCTCCAATGGTAACCACGTGTGGATGTTAGATAAAGACATAAGATCACAGTTCTCTCTTTAAGATATTATCTCAACTTCCACTTACTGCCCCACATCTTCCCCAGCCAAATATATTATCATTTTATCACTTCTGTTTTTTCCTCCAGCTTTTTGAGTCTGTAAATTTTTAAGCACCACATTACCTTATGCCAAATATCACACGGCCCAGTTGCATAACATGCAACAACTTGTGGATGCCCACTTTGTCTTGGAAGAGGTAATAAATAATCATTCCTTCTGCACTTTTCCATACCATTTATGACTGTACAGACCTCTAGCATATGTTATATTCTGCCTCTCCTTGCAGGCTCGAGGATCTTACCATACTTATTCCTCCTTTAATATAACTTATTCCATATCTCAAGAGCTCACTTATTTGCTCTTGAAAATGGTGTAGTTTTCAAGAAACAAAATCAGAACAGCATGCGGTATTTCATTAATAGCATTAAAAATTAGTAATCACAAGAACCAGAAAGTTACATAAGTGCCAAAAAAAAAATGCTTAAGTAGTTTCTGGAAAGAGCAGACTTCCTTATTAAGGCAACAGTTCATTTCCAGACGTTTGCACTTCTCCTTACCATTGAGGCTTTTATACTGGGAGAAATCTCAAGGTAATGTCTCAGGAAGCAACTTCTAATGGCCAGTATGTTTTGGTGGTTTGGGTTTTTTGTGCATGTTTTCCTTTGGGGAAGGTGGGGTTGGAGGATTGTAATGTGTTTTTTTTTTTTTTTCCCTCTCCTTGCTCTCGACATTACCTGCCCAAACACGTTTTACCTGCCTGGTGAAGTTCATAAATATCTCCAGATATGCAGAAGATTTGGTCTATCAATAAAGGGTGATCTAATTCAGACAGTTGCTTATGAGAAGGTACAAAGTATTTCAGATGCACCTACTTCAAAGAGATCCCTAAATTATCTTGGAGGTGCAACTATTTGTTATTTTGTATTTTGCCTTGAAAGTTAAAATTGGAGTTCATATTACAATCTGTACCACAACTCATACACTCATTGTTTTGGTTTCTTCTGAATTATAATTACTAAGGCACCTGCACTGAAGTCTGCTTACTGTAGCATTAGAAGTTGCTATTCAAGGGGGAGAACTCACAATGAAGTCCTCTAAATATTTGCCTCCATGGGAAATAACAAACCATAGATTTGAAATTAGCGACATGCAAGATTTGAAATATTTAAAAATACTGGATAACTTTCACTACTAGTAGTTTATTACAGCAAAGCACATATCTATGTATGCATATTGAAAGCAGGACCATCTACAGAGATAGCAGCTTATCTATTCAACTCAATAACCGTATACTTTAGATGAAAAGTGTTAGGCATATTCATTTACAAATGTCATTTCTTTCCTGCAAATGTAGATCTTGATCAGTCATTTCTAAACCCATTTCAGCAAAATCTAAAAAGAGTATGGAAGGAGAATGACTTATTTTCAACAGCCCATTTCTTGTTGCAGATAGTTAATAATTAACTACACAGCAGCAGTAACAAACCTTCCAAGTTGTATTGCTGTTCTTATCCCCCCCTTCTACAAGTTTTCTGTTAAGCAATGTTGTATCTCCCTACTGTTAGAACTTCCTCTCAAGAAATTCTGTGGCTTTTACAGAAGGCAATTTTCACATGAACTTTTCTGTAAGCCAGAAGTTGCTTCAAGATTTACTTTCAAGGAGCAGCAGAAAAAGCTAACCTCATAGACAATGCATCAGAGCCATAAGATGTTTGGCATCCCAAGTAATTCAGGCAGTTAGTGCAAAGTAGGTCTCACAGTTCTTTCAGAGTAGGATTTTACACAGTGAAGTGAAAAATTTACTTTTTTTGGACACTGTCAAGTCATTACTCATATTTTTCTTCCTAAATAAATATGTTGTATTAATGAACATACTAGGGATATTTTGAAAGCCTTGATGATCATTGGTGTTTGCCAAGAAAGAAGTATTTCACATTGCTAGAGAAGGATCTTTCTCACAAGAGTTCATGTGGGCAGTGGCTCATGGCTACGTTACCTCACACTTATTGCTCGCAGACACTGTGAGCTGTATGAGGACCAGTCCCAAACCGCACGGCTTGGTTCTTGCCCCTGACAGACCTCGCAGCGAGTGACCCTATGCCAACTGCCTCATGCTCACGTGTGCTTTGTTCACGGTGGCCCTTTCCATCCTTCAGTGTCTTCAGGAAGTGTCACACCTGCCTAACCAAACTCGGGACACTTCCCTCACTTGATTTCTATTACTACCAGGATCGAGTAAGATTCCATGAGATTTCTATTACTTCCCAGAAGCGGGTAAGATTCCACAAGATAATTATTTTTAAAATTTGTTCTGCTGTGGGCAGGTGCTTTCACTTAACAAGCTTTAACAACAAGGTAGGAGGGTTTTCTGGGGCAAGTCTCAGGTAGGATGACTTTGAGGGGTTCCAGACACACACCTGCGATTGTCCCCCCGCGGCTCCCGGGGCCGAGGCCCTCCCGCCCCTCACCTGCCGGGCTCGGCGGGGCGGCCCCGCGGGCCCTTCAGCTCCAGGTCGGCGGCGGCGGCGGCTCGGGTCCTCGGCGCGGAGCCGAAGGCCGAGGACAGGCGGCGGCTGAGGCCGTGCACCAGCCCCCGCAGCACGCTGTCCCCGCGGCCCTTGGGCGGCGCCAGCCCCACGTCGTCGCGCAGCTCCTCCAGAGGCACCTCCAGGTTGCCCGCGTACCAGAACACCCACCAGATGAGGCTGAGGAAGATGCCGATGCCGCCCGCGTAGATGAGCAGGTCGGCGAAGAACACGTCGGCGAACACCCCGGCCAGTAGCACCGCCAAGCCCAGCGCGTCGAAGGCCAGCGCCAGCCAGAAGGCGGCCACGCAGCGGCCCAGCCCGCCGGGGGCCGCCATGGCGGGGGAGCGGCGCCGCCCGGGGCCGCCCGCACCTGAGGCGGAGGCGGCGCCACACCTGAGGGGGACGCCGTAGGCCGCGCCTCCTCCAGCCGCACCTGCCGGCCCGCCGAGGCGAAGGGCGGGAGGGAGGCGGCCACCCTCAGGCTCTCTGTAACCGCCCGGAGCCCCGTCCCTGCAGCTGGGCTTCTCCCTCGGGTGTTGGGCGCCGCCGGCAGGCTGCTGCCTCCTGCCCCTGACGCGTCGAGGCTGCTGCTGTCCGGTAGTCAAGTCGTGGCGGCGCTGCCCCGCTTCGTGAGGGAGGAGCGGGGCTTGGAGGCTGCGGGTGTTCCCGCAGGTAAGCTGGGCCCTGAGGTGAGGTTTTTGCCTCAGCTGGCTGATGTGCAGCCAGCTCTTCCCCAGAAGGGAGGAACGCCAGAAGGAGTCTTGAAGTAAAGGTACTTGTCCCACACAGCTACGTGTGTGAGATGAGGCAGTTCCTACTGGGCAAGGCAAATATAACGTACACCTGTAGGGTCATATAAAGTGCTTTAACTATGTGCTTGAGGAGATTGCCTTAAAAAGAGCAGTCAGAATACAGCTTCACGTTAACAAGCAGGAAGCTAGTTGTGAATGCAGGTATAGAGGGGAAAAACCCAGCAGGTAAAACTGTTACGTAAAAGGCAAGCTGCATATCTCAGTTCAGTCTTGTGAGAGTTAATGACCTGGCACACAATGTCCCCAGGTCCCCAGGCCCAAGAACTATATACAGCTGTAGGCTTTCATGCATGTACCCTCAGGAGGCTTTTCTAACAAATTGCTTAATGATGGGTAGCCACGCTATTCCAGTAAGAAAAAATATCAAACCAATGAAAAGATGCAAAGGCCTGACAGTATGTGCAACTGCCACATATTTCCCACAGTGTGCCAAGAACAGTCCACTGAGGACAACGGTGACAAGGAGTGTGATTGGTTTACTGCACTAAGACCATGGACTCTCGATTTCAGTCAGAGCACTTAGTTCACATATCACTGCTCCTGCTGGAGATGGAGAATCAAAACTAGATGAAGCCACTTCTTTAGGGATTGCCTGCCTCCCTGATGTTATTCCATAAAAGATATCCTTAGGAAGACACAAGCTGAAATTATCTGAGAAAAAATAATAATAAAGTTAAAAATACACAGAGTACTTCAACAATAAAATATCTTTCACTTTGTTACTATAACTGTTAAGATAGAAGTGGTCTAAGGTCTCAAAAAGCCTGTTCTGCTATTCTCCCTGATTAATTTCAAATATCTTTTGCATTTTAAAGTTTAAACCTAGTTTCAGTAAAAACCCACTTTTTGTTTGTTTGTTTGTTTTTTGATTCCTCTTCTGTCTTGTGTTAAGTAATGTTCTAACTTTTGTCCTTCTCAAAAGCGTAAGAGAAGGAATTTACCAGTTATCCAAATCTGAGTGAGGTTCAAATACCTACTTAGTTTTATTATTATTCTATTAATTCAGGACAGTTTTAGGAAGTCAAACTAATTTTAGGGCTATACATATATATAGGGTTATATATATATATTATATATATATATTCTGACAACAGGGAATTCCAACAGTCATATATAATTTTGGCATATACATATTTTGGTGGTTGGCTATGATCATTATGCTTTATCTGAAGATCGATAGGGGGAGAGGTCATGTCTTAGTACAATGGAGTAAGAAGCACTGAAGGAAGTTTAAATAGAAGTCAGTATTAATAATCCTGGTCAGATGGTATTTTTCTTCCCTGTTAATCTGCCCATGGAAATCCATTTTTGAGGAAGAGCTCAGAGATCAAGACTTGACACTGCTGAAATTACTAACCTGTTGAATACATCTCCATTTGATTCTTTAAAAAGCAACTAGACATATAAATCAGAGTAGAAGAACAACGTAGCTGTTCCCTCTCTTGGCAAGAGGAAGTAGTACAGCAGACTTTTTTTTGGGCTCCAGTAGAATAGTAATTAGCAAGTTAGCTGCACTAAATTGTTTCAATGTAGTTTTCTTTTTGAAAGATTTAGTTTCTGACTCCGGGTTTTCCTTATAATGGACATGTGTTAGTTCCCACTTTAAGAAAAACATGGAGAACAAATGAGCAACATAAAATGAATTCTGTACAAAACAACCACACTGTGTACTACTAGAGCATATATTTTGGCAATATCTTTATCAAAACTTTCAACTAAAAGACTCCTTACAGAAGCTTTCTTTGACCTAGCAGCAATCAGCTCTTGCTGCAAATAGTAAAAATGAACCAGATTACTTTTTGTTTGTTTGTTTTCTTGTGAGAGTGCTGATGTTTTAAATGTTACTGATTTCCTCTTCCCTTCTATCCTCTGTATAGCCTCTGTGCTTTCAGTTCTTCTAAAGGAAGTTTAAGTTCACATGAACAATCCACACAAAGATGCACCGCAAATGGTTTCTATGTTTCATTCCTCCTTCCCACCTTCAAGAAAATTTAAATTATCTATAAATTGCTTGGTCTATACATGTCTCTAAGCATTTACCCAGGAACATACTTGATTTGTTTTAGCCTCCTGATGCTCATTGCCACAGAGGCTCAGCCTGGACTAGTACCTGCTAGCTGGTCTTGTAAAGCTGAACTGAATTCCTACCAATCTGCGTTGCAGAGCTAAATCAGCTTAGCCTTAGAGGGTGTATTTTTCACCTCAGCTGCTTCTGATTGCATAAACAATTTATTATATTTTATTATTTATTTCATTATATGGGTGCTTATATAAAGGAAGTGAAGAGATGGTTTTGTCTTTTCAGCTTGGTAGTTGTAATTATTTAATTGAAAACAATCATGTTATACACCAGAATTGATTATGTAATACATCAGCAATAGGCACAGTTTCAGTTTATTTGGAATGAATATGAGTTTTTCTTATTTCCTCCTTTTTTTTGTTTGGAAAGTGTTAAGTTTCCCTAGGTCTCTTACGCAAGGAAAACATAACTGAGAGTGAGTTGAGAAATGTAATTCTCTGTTAACTGTGTTAACTTACTGATTCCAAGCAAGGGTGACTACTACAAATGTCTCCAAGTGAGTATCTGTGATGACTATGTTAAATTATTACCCCGATTTTATGAACTCTAAATATACATATATATATTTAAAAAAAAAAAAAAGATTACATTACTTATAGGAAATGTAAAAATTGCATCAGTAGTGGCACATCTTAGTTAACTGGCAGAATCCTGGATACTTTGCAACTTGAAAAGGAACAAATTCTGCTATATAGAGCATAGAAATTATATGTACTTTCTCTCCAGTGGCTTAGTTTGTAGCTTCATCGGGTTCTTTACATCTTACCTTAGCTATGAATTCCAGAGCTGCTATGACCATAAAGGCAAGGCTACTGCAATCCCAACATAAATTGCCTCAAACTGCTGTAGAATTTTCAAGCAGTGCTTGTCAATTTTTCCAGTGCAAAGGATGTGCTTTTCTACCATCTACAAGCTAGTATGATTCACTGTTAATTACACAGACGGAAGTTATGATCTTCATTTCCTAATTTTCTGCGTATCTACAAATTAACAAATGATTTATCATGGATAATTAGATACCAAAACGTGTTTCCAAAAATGGAGGTAAGTTCTGCATCTACTCTCTTAACTTCACTATTATGGAAGTAAAGTGGTACTTTGCAGGTCACACTAGAAAGCAATAGGATTATTTTTGGTCAAGAATTAGATCTTCTGTTAGCATGAATCTAACAGATCATTGAGCCAGACTTACTATTTTGGCTAAGGTTCGTTTATATATTGATTAAAAACAAAAAGTTTGTGGTAGATCAGAACAGGGGGTCACGGGTTAAAGGAAGTTGACACCATGGATCAAACAGAATCTTTTCATATTCTTTAGTGACTCGTTTACCACTTTTTATTTAGTACCCCATCACTTTGTAGGCAGCAAATCTTAATATAGGATGTCCCAAATAGGAGATAGGGTTGGTTTTTGTTTTTTGGAACTCTGCAAATTAGGCTGGTTACAGACTGTTGGTTTATATTCTTTTGTGAATTTGAGTAATATATTGTTAATGAAGATTAGTACCGCTAGGGCTTTCCATCACCAGCCTGCCTTTTATTCTTTCCAAGTATACGAACTAATCATAGAGAAAGAAACTATTTGGTTATTCTGTGCAAATTCAAATATACAACTTTTCAGTTCTTCAGTGTGTTTTTCATGCTTTTGTGGGACTGATTCACTTTGGTGGCACATGTGAATTCATAGACTGCTTGGTGTTTTTCAGATGGAGGGAACAACTGTACTGTGACCAGCATAGAGGGATACTCTCAATTGTTCTTGTAGCAGAAACAGGTCCCAGAACTGGAGGTAAGGAAATTCTGCTTGATGTCACAAAGAATAAATGGTCAACACGTACAAAGATAGAGGTAAAAAGACCAATAAAGTAGCTTAGGAAAGTATCTTTTTCTATCAAATTACAGATTTGGGATTCATTGCCTTCCATAGACAGAAAGCATAGTTTTTGTTTGTTTTAAAAAAAAAAAAGATCAATCTCACTTCTCACATTCATTAAAATATGTATATTCTTGGATCTCAATGAATAAATGCATATGTTATTTCCCCTGAAAAATGCTGGAGTGATATATATTGTAAAGACTGCTTTATGCTGTATCCCAGCCTAGAAACTGGCATCTGCCTTTTATAGACTGCAGGTATTTCTCTAAACTGTAGTTCAATTACGGCCTGAGCGTCTATATGCTGTTACTATTCTATTTAATGGCTAGCAAACAGCTGCAGTATCAACTGCTTACACTGCTAAACTGTAGCTATAAAAATATTAAATGCAAATACCCTTGCAGTATATTTTATATATTATGTTAAAAAAGAAATATATTTGACATTGAAACAACTGAAACAAATCAGTTTATTATTTGTACTCAAATAGTGTCTAGGAACCCTTATCATTGACCAGAGCCCTATTCCCCTAGATATGCAAACAACTCAAAAATAGTCTGTCTCAGTCATATTACAGCTTTGAAAAACGTATCTAGTGAGTGTAAAGAAAGATGAGACTATACTGATAAGCATGACTTTACTCGCAAGATAATCTTTTTCTTTGAGGTGTAGCGAAAAGAACCAGTTCTGTCTCCTGAAATGTTACAAACACCATTGAAGAATCACAGTTAGAGACTTTTGAACAAAATAGGCTCATCATCTGGAAAGCCAATACATTAACGGGGTTTAAGAATTACGAAGAATTTTAAATTGTGACAGGCCTGCTTTATATGGCAGGAGAGCAAAGGGAAGACAAGCCTGAGGGTTTAAAGAAGATATAGTCAAACCTGTAATTTAAGAAATTGATGCCTGTAGTTTAAGTAGTAATTTTGTAGTGTAAGACTAACTAAAATCATAAGAGACAGGTGTCTGCTACATGAAGCACGAGCACATTGAACAGCTAAGTCCTTAGATTTCAGCCATAGCATTAATTACAAAATACAGAGAATTTGGAAGCGAGGTGGCAGGAAAGAGCTCACATAAACTGTGGTCTTGCAATGAGAACATCCATTCTACAACTGAACTAGACAACACAGATAAACATCCTTCAAAGAGAAATAACGTCACCCAAGAGGAAGCAAGCTTTAGAAACCAGAAGATTTGTTTGAAGTAAAAGATATAGCTGTATTTATTATTTTAACCACTGAAGCAAGTTTGTATTTGCAGACAGATTTAGGGGTAAAGTACTGCATGGAACAGCATTCTCTGAAAGATACTGCTGCAGAGCCTGTGTATAGATAGGAAGACGACTTCTTGTAGAAATGTAAGGAAGACAGATTTTGCATTCAATTATCAGACCTGCTGAAGGAAGAAGGCAGGAAAAGGTTTTAGTATCCGTTCTTGAGAATCATTAGATTCCCCTGTATTTCCAATAAAGCACAGGCTGGAATGGAGAACGTCAAACTGAGAAGTACTCCACAAGAGGCTTTAGAGGATTGTATTACTATACTCTGGTTCTAAGGAAGAACAGACTTCTCTAACCTCAGGACGGAGAATTGGAGAAGGGAAAGCTGCATCATTTCCCTTGTAACAGATCCACACAGGGCTATATATAGAATAAGAAAGAACTCAAAAGAAGTTGGATGCAGACAAAACATGCACAGATTTCAAGCTAGAATGGTTATAGCAAGAAAAACCGATTTAAAAAGTCAGAGCAAGACATACAAAACAACTGTTTCCTAGGCAAAACTGCGTGGACATCATGACATGAAAAACACTATAAACAGTTCAGGCAGATGATGAAATGAGACACAGCAGATACAGACCAGGGCTCCAAGTCACAGAGGAACTCTGCATATAGTGAAAATAAACTCACCCAAAAACTATTAGGAAAAAAAAAATTGTATTACTTAATACTGAAAAAGAACCCAAAACATTCCAATAAAGTTTCTGCAGTGTGAGAAAGACAGTAACCAGTATATTTTATCCCCCTCTCATAGTGACAGTTCTGTGAAGTGAAGAATTGCTGGTTTTAAAATTGTCCATAATTTATGCATATACCCTTGATAAAAATAGCTTAAAACAAAAACAAAAACACCACACAACAAAACTTTTGCTTGTAATCAGGCTGCTAACTTAAATATCTGTAATAACATATTTTCATTATATTGAACAATTCAAGAAAAATGGCAGCAGTGATTTCATTTTTTAAATCATGTTAAATACATTGTCTTTCTTGGGATACATGGTTTTTATTTCAGCCCTTTTTCACACCAGTGCCAAGTTATGCTTCTGGAAAACATCACTTTCACAATATTTCTCTACTTTTATCTGTAATAGTCCCTTCCCTGCTCTTTGACACCTAATGAATTTGGGTGCTTTCAGTTTGGACTAGGAGAAAGATAAGGTAATAAACAAAGCCAATTAAAATGAATGTGTTTATTTGTTCCAGCTCATCCATTAGAAGAAAACACAAATGAATCATTACAAGTCAGTGAAAAAAGCTCTTAGGATGAGATTTTCTTAACAAGGTATGTTATTCCATGAATATGCTTGTTTTCTAAAAAGACATAACTGAATTACTATATAAAAAGTTACAATAGACAACAATCATGCTGACTGTGGCCTGCCCACTTTCTTGGGTGTTTGCTTTGGTGTTTTGGAAGGTTTCTTGCCTGACTGTACTAATTTCCCAGCTTTAGGTGTTGCAAAAGACTTTGCTTCAGGCTTTTTGGGAGTCTTTTTCAGCTCTTTTTCTTTTATTGCTTCCTTTGGCATGCTGGGCTGCTTGACTTTTTTCTGTTTTGGTGACATCTGCACATCTGCATGTTTTGGTTTTGGAGCCTCAGCATCTAGAGGTTGTTTCTTTCTCTTACCAAGGGTTGCTTTTGTTTTCTTGCCCAGGTTGTCGCTTTCCACGGGACTCTGATTTGGTTCCGCTTCCTGTAATTAAGACAAAAAAGTATTACTTTTCCAACTAACAAACATCACTGTTTTTTTTCCAAGAGCGATCAATGAAAACCATTCTAAATGACAAATGCTTTCTATTGCTTGTACTATTCCCTAGCCCAAATGATTTTTTCCGCATTTCAGGCTGGAAACAGAGGAACTAAACACAGAACTAAATCATGAAAAATTAACAAAATAATTACTAAGTAGATTGAACAGATATGAGGATGTTCACCTTCCTGGTTAACCAAGTCACTGAACTGTTATGATGGCAGAATTTAAACCACAGTCCCCTTCTCGTCCTGCGTTTGGGTTTAATAGATTCCAGAGATCAACTCTATTCAGAGTCCACCTGTACACACACAAACTGCACTTTTATGTGTGCACTAGGCCCAGTATTCCTGAGAGATCATCATATATTCCCAAATGGCCCTCAGGAAAGAAAGCTGCTGACACCGGAATAGCTCATACCAACTCCAGCTGTACCTATCCCACGTCTCTAGCAATCACATCGTGTGAGCTGACAGAGGCCTGCTGCATGACAGTAGCTTGAAGCAAGCTGTACGTTTGCTTTTTTTTTTTTACTGGGCAGCACATAATCATAGTGGTAGTCTAGATATACCTGAAGAGATGCACAGTTAGAGTGTAAAGATACGCTCTAATCACAAGTGTAGTATAACTGATTTGAATTTAAAAGCATTACTGTTTTTTTCACCCATTTCTATCCACTAGGTATTTGTTAGACATGCGAATACTGTGAGTTTGGTTGTTCTGCAGACATGTGACAAAATCCATGCTACCTTCAATATCCACAACAGTAAATCTATACAGTATTTCATGCAAGCTGCTAGCTCTTAATGTATATTGTGATTGTTAATGTTGTATATTACTGTCCTAGAGAACACATGCATTTGTTTTTCAAGTTCTGCACTTGATAGATGATGCATTAAAATATATAATTTAATAGGAAATTTTGAATTAATTAATTAAGTTACTGATTTTTTAAAACATAAGTGTTTCTCAATCATTTTACCCTTTCTTCTGACTTCAGGCCTAGTTACAAGCTAGACAAAATTGCCACTATTTAGGAAAACAATAAAGAGGACAGTAAACACTGGCTTCCTTTGTACAAGGAATTTACTAAAAATAAGTAAATAAACCCTCAGAGCATCCCCCCATATACACACAGATCTTGCTTTCATCATATTTTAAGAAAATTCAATTCACCTGAAGTCTGTTAAAAGATGTTATCCCATAAGGAACAATGAATTAAGGACATGAAACTGTTGGAAAGTGTCCAGAGGAGGGCTACGAAGATGGTGAAAGGCCTTGAGGGGAAGACGTACGAGGAACGGCTGAGGTCACTGGGCCTGTTCAGCCTGGAGAAGAGGCTGAGGAGAGACCTCATCACAGTCTACAACTTCCTCATAAGGGGGTGTCGAGAGGCAGGAGACCTTTTCTCCATTAACACTAGTGACAGGACCCGCGGGAACGGGGTTAAGCTGAGGCAGGGGAAATTTAGGCTGGACGTCAGGAGGGGGTTCTTCACAGAGAGGGTGGTTGCACACTGGAACAGGCTCCCCAGGGAAGTGGTCACTGCACCGAGCCTGTCTGAATTTAAGAAGAGATTGGACTGTGCACTTAGGCACATGGTCTGAACTTTTGGGTAGACCTGTGCGGTGTCAAGAGTTGGACTTGATGATCCTTAAGGGTCCCTTCCAACTCAGGATATTCTATGATTCTATGAATGATTTACATAGTTCATAGTATTTAGTTTTAACTTAAATGTAAGTTTCTCGGTATCTTAAAATTACCTTTAGCTCAGCTAGGGTGGTTATTTGCATGGGCACCAGTTGTGGAATTTCTTCTTCATCATTATGTTCATCTGGTTCTTGGACTACTTCTACTTTTTCTTTAATCACAAGTTCCTGGGTTGCAGCAACATCCTTATTTTCCGTTTTCACAGCAACTTGACTTGAATTCACTTTTTTAGCTGTCTTTTTCGTTTTCTTCTTCTTCTTCTTCTTTCCTTTCTACAAAGAATTCAAAGTACACCTCAGACAACATAGCATTTCTAAACACAACAATTGTTTTAATATGGTTAAGAATAAGACAGTCTAGCAACATAAATTGAAATGTTCTTCATTAAACCTGGACTGGTCAACCATAAGGAAAATATGAAAATGTGTTACATTCAGCATAGGAGAAGCTCCACATAAACACCTCATAAATAAATTAAAACAATGTAAAAAATAATCTTTAAGTTGTATATATATGCTCCCCATTTGTTTTAGATATTGGGAGAAAAAAGGCAGAACCAAGTACAAAGGAATAATTTTTATTTTTTTAAAATTTAATGTAGATGAAGCCTTCCCCTCCCATCCTGGCAAAATAATATACAAACATCTGAATAATTCACAAGCTCCTATGGCACTGATTAGCAAATATATAAATGGATGCACAGTCTAAATCCATGTATATGTTAATGAATGTAGTTTCAGGAGGCAAATACAAATACACTATTTAAGCAAGAGTTTCAAGAGTGAATCTCAGTTGAATCTATGTTTCAAGACTAGAAACTCTTAGCTTACTTATTTCTAATTTGCTTTATAAGGAAGTTTCAGTGATTTCTTGTTACTGTGTATGAGAAGTGCTCAGTCAGGAGTGCCTAATAACTTTGTGGCCATAGCTGCCTGGAATCCACAGCTCAAGCTTGTAAGCCCAACACATTAGTTGCTATAACACATAAAAAGAAGCCAAAGAGCTAATGGTTCTGATCTGGTTTTATGGCAAGTTTGAAGATTTTTTTTTTTTTACCTCTCCTTCCTTTCTGTCAACAACTGGCTGTCTGTCAAGCTCATTTAAGTTGGAGATACGTGCAGTAAAAATTGGAAGTGCAACTGATTTAAGTGTCTTGAGGTGAAGAACTTTCACATTTTTCCAGTTCTGAAACAACAACAAAAAAAATACATAATTTAAAAATAACAAGGCTAAAGGCAAGTTAGTTCATAATTTGATGCAATCAATCAGCAGTACCTTTGGTAACTTCTTATCAATCACTTCAGCTGCTGCAATGATGTTATCTACTATCTCATCAGCTTTCATTCCAGTGTGACCAATACGTGCTGTACTGAAAACAGAGAAGAGTAACATTTATATATGAGTAAATAAACATACTAAGTTACTTGTTCTTCACTATTCCCTGAAATAAAACAGAAAAGCACTCATCTGCAATTATTTTAGCTTTCATGGAAGATGGCTGACTATCACTGAAGTCTTTTATAATAACAGTCAGAATAGATTTACCTGTATTAACCATTTTAATATTATGAAATGCAATTTCTGTCTTTTATTGCTAAGATAGATTTAGATCGAGATTAGTTTAGATGCACAATAGATTAAAAAGTCTCAAAATAAGACAGTATCTTAGAAGTGGTTGTTATATAATTGAACAGCAATATTTTTCTTTGACCGTACATGCTGATTGACACTGATAGTTGCCTAGAAATTCCTTAGCAACAAGGAAAAAAAACTTCGGAGTGAGACTTCTTAGTATGTAGAATTTCTGATCTCTTTATATGGTTTGCTGGTTTATACCTCTTTTCTAAGGTTCAAAATGACCTGTACCTGGAATGGTGACTCTTAACATCTTACTTGCATCTTAATGGAATAAACAATTCAAAATTCCTACAGTTACTTCCTCTGAAGTATTAAACTCCTCATACTTACTAACAGCACCCTTTGTTGGTAACTGGGAGTGTTGAACCCTGGATATGTTTTTGAAACTCCTTAGCAAGATTTTTGGCTTTTAGGTTAACACATAACGGTGCCCTAAAAAAGAAAAGGTGGAGGGAAAAATAGTAATTAAAAAAAAAATCAATGAAACTACCAAATAACTAAGCAAAACTTTAGTAAGAAGAATTTATTAAAATAGTAACAATGCAAAACCGATATACAGAATTCCAAGACCTACTTTTTCCTTTCATAGAAGTGTTTTCCTATATGTGAGGGCAAAAGCCTTCTAATTCGGTCATCAGACAGGAAGAGATCGAATCTGTTCAGGAGGCGACGCTTTGCTTCAAATGGTTTATACTCTTTTTTGAGAGTTTTGTATGAGATCACCTGCAACGAAAGTAACAGTTTAGTCCTGCCACTGAAAACACAGCATAGAATATTTCTTATAACCACATAAAATTAAGCTGCATAACTGTTAGTTAGTCAATAAGAATTATTTTAGAATGTTGAAGACAAATGATAAAAAAAGGATACAGTAGTTTTTAAGAATTAGATGATATGGATCTCTTGCATAGCAACTGCACATCACCAAACAAAACTAGAGTACATGGTAATACCTAAATCAAGATAAATACAGCAATAGAAAATGTTTTCCAATTTTATTGAGGGAAGCATAAGTGATCCAATCCAGCTGCAAAGGACTTGAATATTCTTTTGTACTGTGAGTAAACAACTAAAAATTTTTAAACCAAATACTGAGTATTTATTTAACCATTACATCTGATTGCTAAAGGCATAGTCTTAAATTTAAATTATTTTGAGTAATTTTTTAAGTTTGGGAAACATACAGTTTGAATAGTCAGAAAAAGCCTTATTTGAGATTGTTAACTGCTGAGATTAAAATATTAAACACTGAATTTTTTTTCCTTTTCCACTGAAGAAGAGAGACACAACAGTACTATGCTATATCATCATCTCTTTTCCTTACCTGGCTAACATTTGTGATCCCATTCTGTGTTAAAAGTTTCTTGTACAGATTTTCAGTCTGTTCTGCAGACAAATTCGGTTCATCCTTTGTGAACAGGCAAACCTCTGCTGTTTCTGTTCGGATGCTATGTGGCAGTGGTCTACAGCGAGGACATAAGATGGATAGGAGACACAACCTTTATCCAGAAGTAGGAAACTACATTGCCTACAAAGATCATTAGAGCAGGTAGCGCATATATCCTGGGAGGAGATGGACCATCCATGCTCCGCACCATGCCTGCACCCGCTGAAGCTGGGTAGTGCTGGCACCCAGACAAAGCGCTGTGAGCTTTCTCAGCACGGCAGGGTACAGCTAAAAGCAGTGCCAGGGCCGTGGCAATGCAATCCCCGAGCCCCCAGCCAACGCCACGCCGCAGGACGGGAGGCTCCCCGCGGGCCGGTGCCTTACATTTTGATGACCTGCTCCACCCGCGGGATCTTCCACACGGTCACCAGCAGGTGCAGGCAGTCGCTCTCGTTGAGGAGCAGCTCGTCTCCCTTCGCCTTGCTCTTGGAGAAAGCCAGCAGGGCCTCCACCGCCTTCCGCACCTGCAACGGCATCGGCCGCACTTGAAGCAAAGCCAGACCAAGCCAAACCCGACCGCCCCGGCCGGCTCCCCGCAGTACCTGCCCACGGTGCAGCTTTGCCGTGCCCCCGGCCATGGCTCCCCCGCCGCCACGTGTGGCCGCCGCCTTCCGGGGCACGGCGGGGCCCGGCCGCCCCTTCCGGCCCTCCCGGCAGCGGGAGCGGGCGCGGCCTGGCGGCGGGAGGCCGGCAGGGCCGAGCCCGGCTGGGCGCCGTGTGCCCGGGGGGCGGCTTTGCCTCAGGGAGGGCGGCCCCGGCCTGCCCGGCTCACGAAGGAGGGGCCGGCCGATCGCGGCTGCCTCCGGTCGGGTCTTCGCGGCCCCCCGCGGGGAGCTCCCGCTCTGTCAGCCCTGGTTCTCCTGCCCGTGTCCCCATGGTACGCAGGATTCCTGTCACAGCCCGGTGCGGCGCTGTACAGCTGCCTGCAGGGAGCACGTTTAGTCGGCCCATGCCCAGCCTGCTGTCTGTCCCCCCCTCCCCGTCCTTCGCAGCAGAGCTGCTCTCCAGTCATTGCCCAGCCTGTGTTGGCACTACTCCTTCCCAAATGCAGGGTTGTGTTTATCTTTGTTGAATATGGACAGATACCTGTGTTGCCTAATCCCTCAGGTTTGTCCAGGTCCCTCTGTACAAAAGGGTTTTGACTGGTCCCTGAGTTTGATACCATCTACAAATTTAGTGAGACTGTGCTCCAGGTGGCTGATAGATGTTAAACAGAATGTGTCCCAGAGTAAAACCCAGTGGTACCCTGCTTGTTAGCGACCTTCAGGTAGAGTACAAGCCATTACCTCTGTCCTCAGAACCCCATTTTCTAGGTAGTCACTAGCCAGTTGGTTGCCACCCACCCGGACCATAGTATTTAAGATACCAGAATACTGAGGGAGACTTGAAAAATATGCTAAAGGTGAGGTAAATGCCATCCGCTCTGTTCTCCTCATCCATAAATTCAGCAATTTTGTCATGGAAAGTAGTCACATGGGGCAGGCATGATTTGCACAGTCAGTCCATGCTGATTGTTCACAAGCAGCTCTTTCATCTATCTTAAGAGGACTTGTCCCATGATTTTTCCAGGGCCCGAGTGAGGACGACTGGTCTGTGGCTCCTGGATTGCCCTCTTGGTGCTTTTTGAGAGTAGGTGGACCTCTTGCTCCTCTCAAGTCATTGGGACCCTTGCCCAGTTTCCTTTCAAAGCATTGGAAGCTATTCTTGTTGCCCCTGGTATTCATGGACAGTTTTAGTTCTAGGTGAGCTTTGATTGTCCTGTGACAATACCTACATGCCTTAGCAATGTTTCTAGATTCCTTCTTTGCAGACTGTCCTTGATTTTACCTCCTGCATTACTGTCTTTTTGCACTGGAGTGCTGCCATAAACTCCCTGTTTAGCCAAGACAAACTCCTGATGCATCTACTTGTTTTCCTGAGTATCAGGAGGTACCTTTGTTAAGATTTGAAAAGATTGTCCTTAAAGACCTGCTGCCAGCTTTTCTGAGCTCCTTTGCCCTTCAGAGCTGCCTCCCATGGAGTGCCACCTCCTGTTTCCCTGAATAAACCATTGTCCCTTTCCTGAAGTCTGCTACTCATCTTCCTTGCAGCCATCAGCACCTTGAATCTACTCATCTTCCTTGCAGCCATCAGCATTTCCTGGTCACTACAGTTGAGGCCACCATTGATTGTCACATGTCAAACCCTTTCTTCCTTATTTGTGAACACTAAGGCATCTACTGCATCTATGTTCCAGTTTAGAAATGCATTGACTGATTCCATGGAACTAGCTTAGCTGTGGGACACATGCCGTCCAATTCCACATGGCCTAAGTGCATGGTATTAACATCAGATCTACCCTGGAGCTATTTTCACCTTGTTACTGTGCTGTGCATCCCCTGGCAGCTTTGGTGCTCTGCATTCATCATGCAAGTAAGCTGCCACCTGGGTAACGTAGCTCTGCATAACCAGGAGTTAAACATACATAAAATAAGGAATCCTGGTCTTGGTCACTCACTCGTCACTTCCAGATTTTTGCTTGTTTTTGCTTTTCTAGTTATGGCTTTATTCCTTCGTATGTCTTCCAACAAAATTTGTTACTCAGTCGGTGTGCCAGTGCAAAGAGAAAGGGATTAAAATACCCTAATCAAGACAAGTTCCTTTATGTAATGATTTATGTTTCCACTCTGCTGGCAGAACTCACAGAGTAATAGCAAAGAGTCAATGGCTTTAAGACTTGTCCAAGGAAGACTTAAGGCAGTAGCTGCAACACTGCATAGTTGTGCCTTCACGATTTGTAACGAGACAGGCATATCAAGTTCAGGAGGTTGTTTGCATACTAATTGACTTGATGTAATTTACTGTAGATAGGTTATTTACTGATTGATACTGGTGGGGAAAAAATGTCCCGGAAAATGGAAATTTTAACCTTCTATTGTGTGATTTTGGACAAACAAGATAAATGAAACTAGCCAGGAAAAATAAAAGCCATCCTTTGTTGCCATGTAGTCATAGCATGAAGTATTGATTAGAGAAATTATTGAAAGGCTAGGACCATCCAGAGTAGCTAAATCAGGCAGACTCATTAGTATCTTTTCAACACTAGTAGGACTTACGCATATGATGCTAGCTGTGGCATTTTATAATCTGATAATTGTATTAGCCTTGCTCCTATCCCTGCATAGGCCTTGCATATTTTACAGCAGATGCCTTAATAAAACATCAACAGATTATTGTGAGATGTTAAAATAAAACAGATAAAGTCAGATGACGGGGAAGGCTCTTTGAAAGTATGCTAGGCTAGTGTTGTAAGAGGTGATTGAACAGTATGTTTGAAGCCTGACTATACTGGGTCAGCATAGCATTAGTAAGATAAATTTAAGGGACTATTATTAATCACTATTACTTTGAATCACTATGACTAATGACTCAAATTCAAATTTCTCACATATCAATCTCATCCAAACACATTTTCCTGCCACTTTTCAAGTTTGATGTGACTAAATTTCAGTAGATGCGGTTTAACTGACTTAGATAATTTTCTCTTGAAAGGTGTTTGACATAGTTAATAGAGCTGTCACGGGAAAATAAGTTAATCTCTGGATAAGAAATATTTCAGCATAGTACGTGAGTTATATGCAATGGGTACAAACTATAAAGAGTAATGTTAACTTTAAATTTTTCAAGTTCACAAATTAATACTCTAATGAAAATTATTTATTTTTGTAAATGTTACCCCATACTAAAAACAGATCGTAAAATACTCTGGCGTAGCTTTGAATTTAGCTTTCTCTGCTGATAAAAGTATTTTTTCCTTAAGTCCAGTCACAACTAAGATTTGAAATGACATACTTGCCAGGCTTTCTACCTTATTACTTACTTAAGATGATGTTTCTATTTAACTCTAATTTTGTACTTTGTCCTGGCAAAGGGGATGTACAAGCAGCAATTGTTTCTGCTGTAAACAGATCTTTGAGGTTTAAAATTATTTTCTTATTGTGCATTCCAGAAGTTCCAGTACCAGGTTTGTGTTCCTCCAGATTATTTGATGGTAGATAAAACTCCAGATCTTGCTTTATAAAGTATATTTCTTTGTGCAACAAAAGTGGCACACGGATCATGGAGAAAGGAAATCAGGAGTAAGAAGTACACTTTATCATAGAGACCTAAGAAAAGAATCCGCATCACTTCTGTTCAAGCACTCGTTTTCTTTGATTGCACTCCTTTGCAATCCTAGTGTAAGCCTCTAGCTATACTAGTTAACTGTCAGCTGGATGGATACTTACATCCCAAGTTATTCAGTTATTCAAAAACTACTGTTTCAGAACCAGAGGCACCTGTCTTTGTGACGCAAGCTGTAAACTTTTCACATTATAATCCTTTGCCTATCACCAGTTCTACAGGTTTAACAGAGGACAGGAACACAGTCTCAAATACAACTTTCATCTGATGGCTAATGTGTCATCTCTCAATTTATTTGGAAGTATGTGGGCTTCTTTAGGTGTATCTGTAATTAACTGAGGGTAGATTCCTTACATTCAAACTTAGATTGGAAGTTGAGACTTTTTGGGAGGGAGAGCTGATGAAAGCGTATTATTAAAACTTATATATACACACAATAGATTTTACGTTTGTTAGCATAGATTTCCATTTTATATTTAGACTAGACTCCTTTATAGCATTTCTTCAGAGGGAAATAAATATTTTGTTATGTTTATACTGCATTAAAATAAACACAAGGAAAGAAACAGGTTCACAATATGAAATCTTCAGTAGTAACTCCAGTTTTGTTGGTGTATTTTTCTTTACCAAATCCTCTGTAGTGTATACAAAAACAGCAGAATAAGGAAGAGCCTTGTATCAGTTCAGGAAGAAAACAGTCTTATCTGGAGTACATTTCATCTGCTTTAACATCATCATTTAAACACTCTGCATTAAGAACCAAAAAGCCAGAGTAATACAGAATTAAATACTTGGGACAATTGAAACAATCTTTTTTTTCTTTTTCTTTCTTAAGTAATACTCATGAATAAACACTTATAAAAACACATTTCTCATAATTAACAGTTTTTATGGACTGGTGCCATAAATAGTCTAAAACAGAGGTTCTTCACTGAGCAATCTTTGCTGGGCCTTTATGTCAGAGAAAAAAGACAAAACATAAAATTCATGACCAGCAAATATCCCCATGGATAAACCTCCTTAGAGCAGCCATTTGTCTTACAACACAATTACAACATCATCAATAGCTCGTTGTTCAATAATACAGTTTACTACCAGAATGAGTGTCTCAGGAAACCAGTGCCATCATACATTTGTATATCAGTTCCCGATTGTCTGCAAAGATAACCAAGGTAGCAGAATTGGGTTTAGATGGATGATGACAGTGTTAAGTCAACTGAATGCTGTACTCATTTCTCCATTTAGTGTGCTTTACTTCTTGGTAAGTTGCAGAAATAAGTAATTATTTTCTTGTTGCAAAATAATTAGTACTGCTGCACACTTTTTTTTTTTTTTTTTTTTTTTTACATTTAATTATTGTTACATATACCAAGGCTTTCATTTAAATGACATACAAGGTCTTAATTTACATAATTATAATTTATAACTTACATCATGGCTATACACTTAAGCCATATCTACGCTACAAACTTTGGCCAAAAATCAGGGAAAAGAGGTGTGATCCTGATTAGTACCACATTGCATACAAAGGCTGCTGTAAATGCAATTATACGGGGGAGAAACACCCCCAAATTGCTCCTTTCTGCAGAAACTCACTCACAGTTTTGCTGGTATAAGCTATATCCAGTCCAGGACCCAGGAATACTCTGCCAGTATCATGTGCTAGCACAGCTATACCAGCCATGCTCCTATGGTTCCTATAGCCTCAATCCAACTTTTATTACTTATTTTTGTTTACTTATTTTTACTATTGTGGTTGCACAGCTTCTTAATTTTCATTAATTCTTTAAAGCAGCATACCACATTTTGACAAAAATAAGTATTCAAAATGGTCCTTTAAAAAAGTTTATTACCCTCAGTGAAATCAGCAAGTAGTATTTATTTCAAGCAAAGACACACTTTTTTTCCCTTTCATCTAGATCTAGCTGTACTCAATAATAGTAAAAATGGGACTATAAAATGTAGAATGGAGATGTAATGAAAAAGTTGAGATGTAATCTGAGGTTTATTCAAATATAATGGACTCTTAGCTCTTCTATCTAAAATGTAGCCAAACTGTGTAGACCTATGCTTTACATTTTCGTATCAAGTATGTTTAAATTTTAGAGAATGCAAATATCTTATACCCCCCCCCCAAAAAAAAAACAAACAAACCTCTTATAGCTTAGCAATATCTAATTGTATTGTAGTCCGTTAATGAACTTGAAATAATTTAAGTTCTCTTTACAAACAAGGTGATGTTAATTAGATTTACGGAAGTGGCAATCAAATGCACTAACTGGGGTGAATTATGGAAATGCCAAAACTTTCTATATACTAGTATTTCAACCCACCAGATGATTTTTCAGTTTAATAATGAATACTCAGTACAGTTCCAATATAACGAAGCTTTAGAATTCCTCATTAGGTTTGTTCTAAAGTGAAAAATTCCACTGGAGCATCATGTAGCCTTGAGATGCATTTCAATAAATGAACAAAATTTAAAAGTTTAACAATTTAGGAATCAAAGTATTAGCCAAATAGTCAGCAAATTTCAAATTCATAAGCTTACTTCAAGAAAGGGTTATGATATGAGATACATGGAAATCCTAAATCAATCCAGAATGAGAACAAGACAGTAACTTTCTTTGGCTTTTAATTTCTTCATTAATTTAAGAGCCAAGGAAATACGGGGTTTGTTCACTTGGTAGGGAAAAAAAAAAAAGGTACTTTAAAACTCTGATTTACCAAAAAATAAAAGCCCAGAGATTTGCAGACATAATAAAATTTATTTCAATTCCATGCATTACGGTAGCTACAAGTGTAGTCATATGAAACTGAAGGACAATAACTTCTTCTGTCCATACAATGTAGCTGTAAGTGAAATGAATGGGAGTTCCACAGTTACAAAGAAACAAACAAAACCAAAAAAAAAATCAACAAAAAAAAATCTGTTTCAGTTTTGAGTTCTGTGAATTCAGATACAGTCACTAGACTGTAAATTTTTGGGGGAGGAGATGGGCTCACCACAATTGTACAACTGAAAATGTTTAGTTTAAGACATTCTGAAGAAGCTCTGAGATACCTTTTAATACTTGCTACTAATATTCTGGAAAATGCAAAGAACAGTTAGCCTTCATCCTAATTGTTAGAATCAGGATAGCAATTGTAGACAGTCCACTTTCAAAGTGCAGCTAAATAAGGTTTTATTATGCAGCTCCTTCAAGTTGTACTGAGAGTAAGCTTTATGTTGAACCAGTTTTTGAAGAACTTCACTGGTCCTTATAAGCTTACATTGCTTTTTGATATGCAAAAATTTACAGACTGTGCTTGATTCTGACCCTCCCATATTTCAGTATGTGCAAACTCTTAGGGATTTAAATAGTCTTTCTCCCTCTCAGTCCAGACTGATCTTTAAAACAGCCAGGATTATCCAGCCCTGTAAATTAAAGACAGGGTGAACTGAGTAACTTATATAAACTGGCACTTTTTCATTGGCCCAGTTCTCCCACAAAATGTAGCTCTTATAAATACTAATAGGCACTATTGCCACAGATTCTTATTTTCGCAATTTCACTGATTTACTGGTTGTTAGCATTTTCTGCAGTTAAGAATTTAACAACGCTGAATTTTTATAAAGACACAATATGTAGTTTTAGCCTTCAAAATTGACTTACTGTGTCTAGTAATGATGTTAAGTCAACCTAAGTTTGCTGAAGATATTAACAAATGTAAAGCTAATGAAGGTGCCACATTTGCATGAATGTTTTTCATTTTAAGAATGCCTTCAACAAAGGGAAGGGGGCAAAACTAATTCTTTTAATACAAACTTGGCTGAGTGCCTAATTGCCTCGTTTAAAACTGTGTGTGTGGGGAGGCTGAGGAGTTTAGAAAAATCCAGATAACCAAATATCGAGGTTACTGGAAAGTTAAAAAGCTAATGCAACTGTGTTACATCTGGATAAAAAACATTATTCAAAAGCAATTCAAATACCGAAAAAGATTTCAAATTGAATAGTTTATTAACATGGTAGTCATCTTTGTAACATGTGCACACACACTCGCACACTCTGAATGATCTGCCTGGAAAAAAAAAAAGGTCTTCATATATATGTTGGGGGAAATTAAACATTAAAAATCCGTTAGATTTTCATAATTATAGGCAATTATGTCCACATCACTTACAAAGCTATTGCCGAATCTTTCCAAGGAAGCAGAATTTGGGAGAAAAAAAATTTGGGGGGGAAATTCAACAGTGGCATAGCAGAGCTCTCAATATGAGAAAGCTGACATAATGTGGACCTTTGCTGTGAAATTTGTCTTTGCAAAATATGGGGAGAAGTTTATCAATGGGCAGAAAATAAGAAGGCGGTGTGAAGTAGGCTTTTGCAGAGTCGATTTTCCTCACAGTATTGTGCGGGGGTCATTGAGAAAAATGCTTAGTCCTTCTCTGGAACCAGTTTCAGAACTTTTCCAATTGCAATGGTCTTACCTAAACCAAGGAGACAAACACTACAGTTACATATATTGCGAAAAAGCATAAATCTCTAAGAACATGAAAGCTTTCCCCATACATACAGGCTCTCCAGAATACTAGAAATAACACAGAATAAATTACTGTATTGTAAGACGAAAGCACAGCAAAAACTTAGAGAAACTGTGATTTTCACAGGAAAGAATATAGTATGAGTTGTGGGAAGTGTACTCTATGTTCATTTAAGGAGTGCAAAGCAGAATCATTCTGCCAGACTTGTTTAATGCTTTTAAAGGTAACAAACTCCCTTATCTTTTCTGCATTTAAGGTTCCAGGGTGCGTTAAGAAAACAGTGCTGCTAATTTTTCAGGTTCAACCATTTGTTTTACAATGCACATTATTCCTCTAAAATAAAACACATTTCTTGTTACCAGCAGGAACTCTGCACAAAAATTTACTTATGTTTGCTTTCCATTGTTATACAGATACACTAAGTTCAACTAGATGCCAGCATTTTAATACTTCATTGCCATGCATGATCTATTTGAAATAACTGTATTTTTGTAGCAGTTAATTGTTGATCAAGCACTCTTACCCTCATCTCTTAAGGTAAAGCGACCCATCTGAGGGAAATCTTTGAATGTCTCAAGGCAGATAGTTCCTGCTGTCCTTAAACGGGCAATGCATACTTGATCTTGTTTCACAAAGCGTGGCCGTGTCTTACTTTTTTCTCCTGTTTTTTTGTCCACCAAGCAGATTAAGGCCTGTAAAAGAAGGGAAAAAAAGATGGAAATGTTGTCTTAGAGAGGAACTTCTGAGACTTACTGCATAAAGATAATCCATCATTACCTACTGCACTTTTCAGAAGGCTTATGCTAACAGTTGCAGACATTTTTGGTTGTGTTACAGTACTGACCAAAGATTCCAATCGAGGCTGGAGCTTTGTTATATTAGTCACTCCAAAGAACTCTTCACCCCAAGTGCATTGTCTGTATTCACATCACAACAGAGCTTACTGATATTTTAAGGACACTTACTGTTATCTCAACTTCTTCAATACAGGTGTGGATGTGCAGCACAGCATTATAACCTGGACAGATAATGGATTTGTGCTCAATTATCACTATCTGTAAAACAATTAAAAATAAGTTCATTTTTCCTCATTTTAGTATAAAAGAGCATAAAATAACTGAATACAGAACTATATTAAAATGCATATTTCAACAATACACAAACAACATATTTGTTAAAGAGATGACCAAATTATTTCTAATATGAAAGAATGAAACATTGTCATACCAAGGTCTTTCTTTTAAGATTAGAGGTGACCAAAACTTAATTGAGAAGTTCCGTTCAAAATGGATGACATTTTCAAAAGTCAGACTGATGATGTTGGAATAGGAATGTAATTGTCAATTTAGAGATTCAATAGCAAATGAGAAATCTCAACTGAAACCTAGAACTACTGAAAATCGGATTTGGTGAAACACAGGCAAAATATTTCAATGCAGTTTCCCCACTTACACGGTAACCAAATGTTAATTATTCTACCTGGGCGTCAAACGTGCGTCCAGAATGACACAAGTTGTTGGAATCACAGAGAATAAATCCTGGAAGAATCTCTTCCTCTTCAATTCCCTTCAGTCTGATCTTTAGATTTTCACCTGGGGCTACTGAATCAGTTTCTACATCATCAGAAAGGATCCCAAGAACTTCCACATTGTGCTGAAAGCAAAAATGCAGTTTTCAATTATTGAATATTTCAGCTGGGTAAAAAAAAAAAAAAAAAAAAAAATCACTGATATGACAGGATTTTAAAGAAACCCAAAGTCTAAATCCATTATATTTAGTTCTCCAAGCTTCAGAAAATGTAAAATATTTGAATGACTAACGTTTTAAACAGCATATTTATTCAAATAGACCTCAATTCATATAACTCAATATGTTCAATGGAAAGCAAATTTCAAAGACATCTGCTATGTCTCAAAGTGAAGTTAGTTTAAAACTTACGAAGTGATGAGAGAGACAGACATATTATTGACTAATTCTATAACAGTTTGGTTAAAAGCATTTAGTTTCTCAATTTCTCCCAAATAATATGTCAAGCAGTGTTATTAAGAGCTATTGTCTGTTACAGTTTACTGTTTGTATCCTTTTAACTTTTTTTCTTATTTCCATCTGGCAAAAACTTAAAAAAAAAAAAAAAAAAAAGAACAAAAAAGAAAGTTTTGAACATTACTAACCCACAGCAAAAGAAGTCTGCATTTGTACAGAAGGCATACAAAGTAATACACAGTTCAAACAAACTATGATGTGTAGCCCAGCAATTCAGTTTACTGAGGATACATAACTTGAGTTCCAAATTCTAAGGAAGTCAATGAGACACAAACACATACTTGGGTACATTGCTCATATGAGATGAGTGCTTACTTCTGCTCAATTAAACAATAGGAAGTTTTCTGATTTAAAGTAATATATTTAAAAACCAAGCTGTTTTCAGAGCAGAATTGTTCTAGATGTCTAATCCATACCTTGTTTGGCATCATCACAAGCTGTTGTCCTTTGCAAATAGAACCTGATTCCAGCTTTCCAAGGACCACAGTGCCCATATCCTTCAATGAAAAGAAATTACATAAAAATTACAAACTTTTTTCTAAAGAGTCTGTCTCTTTAAAATATCATACTTAATTCTAAGTATGATTACCTAACCCTATGAAGTTATATACCACTGCAATATTTAATATTTTGGAAGCTATTTTCATGAAAGATTACCAGTTTTGAGTCTCATATAACATCAAATGAATTACATCCCTTCCCCGCCACTATTCCACTGTTGGAAATGTAGACATATCAAAGAAAACGGATACGCTCTAACAATATGGTAAATAGTGCATTTACTGCTTCCTGAAAATAGTACATTTATATTTTCGATACTATTATTTTAAATCATACCTTATATTTATCCACAATTGGCAGCCTGATTGGTCCATCAGCTGAACGGTTGAAGTTTGGCAAATTATCCAGGTAGGGAATAAATGGTAGTCCACTAAAAGCAGAAGGCATTTGTTTCAGTTACATGAGCACCCATCTATTTAAAAATTGCTCAGAATGGATAAATGCAGTTTCACAAAGATTTTCATTCTGTCATCATTAAGTACCAAGACCTCTTAGACATCTATATCTATCATAAAAGTCCACCATTAACATTACCCTAAATAACATGTTAACACCTAGGAAGCACATATAGTTTTAAAGTTACAGTCCCAGGCATATTTCACATACATTCATTATCCCCTTGAGAATCTTGCTGGATTTACTTAATTTGTTTTGGATATGCAAAACCATTAGCTAGTTCCAAATAAGATTTTTTTGTTAATACATTTTAGCTGTCATGAACAATATTGGAAAATATGAAACCCAGTGGGAGACATGACTTGCCACTAACAATAATCCATTTTCAATCAAACTGTTCATATCAAACAATTACTCATCCTAGCAACAGGTCCAATGCAGCATCACTGGAAAATTCACATGATGGTATTGCATTCCATTTCACAAAGCCAAAAATTAATAAATACTGCTAATATTTTAAAGAGTCTGCTAACTTTAATCTTCTGCAGTTAGCAAATGGTTTTATTTGGTTGATTACATAGCTCTGTGTCCTTGTTGCTGTGATCCCATTTCCTTAAGCACTTCAGCCAGGAATTCCTGAACGCAGCTACAATACGCCATTCTATACTTCTTCCTAACTTCACTGTAGCATTTTGCTTTTATTGAAACATAACTAATACAAAAGTAATTGAATTTACAATACATACATATACCAAGGGCAGAATTCTGACTGTTCTTTAAGGTTTGCTCCAGTCAGTCCTGAGCAGGGCATGAAATGAATATCTTTTTTGGGATTGAAGCCAACTTTCTTCAAAAACGGCACCAGTTTCTCTTTACATTCCTCATATCTATTAAAACGACAAGCACATTAAGATAAACTGAAATTATCCAACACGACATAATATTATGCTTAAAAACAACAACAAAATCAGACTTGTTTAATTTTCGTGAGTTAAGTTATTCTCTAAGTAGCAAAACTAATAGAATTTGGTGGCCTGTTTTCATCTTCTCCCCAATCTTCCAGCACAACTCGGTATTGCTTACTTCCCTCATTCCTCTGCTCCATAAAGTACCACCAGTTCTCTCCCAAATACCCCAATTACTAGGCTGGGTAAGCAACAACACATGCTGCATCTGCTTTTAAGCTAGAGATACAGGCGAAGGTAGCAAGACAGACCAAGCAGACAGCTACTAAGGTCATTCTGTGGGCTTTCACCCTAGCAATAGTTTTCTCTCTTCCAATCTTCTGTATCGTTTTGTAAAAACTTACTGCTATTTATATCTATTACAGTTCTTCCCCTCAGCTTCTGATGAATTTAATAATGTTAAAAATTGAGGAAGGTTGGGGCAGGACCAAGACAGCACAATTGGCCACGCCTTATCCTCTTAGCAAACCAGGCTGATGCTGTAAGTTTGCATAATCCCTCATAGCTTTCCTCAAGAACTTTCATGATTCTTGATAGCACAGCAAGTTCTCTGACAACTCTTCTTATCATACTGTAGAAGGAAAAACTGTATCCCATCACTACACAAGTATCTCTAGGAAAGGACCAAATTATGCTTTTTAGCATCCAGCTTGAAGGGACAAGAAGATGTGACAGAAGCCTTAAAAAGACCTAAGTTCTGACACTTAAGAAAATTAAAGCTCTTTTGTAACATTTGAGCATTAAAGCAGAAAAGAAGAACTCAATCCTTACTATTACAGTTATTTAAGGATTACATATTGTCTTCCTAGTTATTTTTACCTGGCCCATAACACTGCAAGATTCCCTTCCTCCCTCCTTCTCAGACTGCAGTCGTGAAATACTTATTATTTGCTTATTCAGTTCAGCTTATCGTAAAAGAACAACTCCACCTTGTATGCATCTACCCTGTGTTATTTGAACAGGATAATGCTGTTCTCACCAAACCTAAGATACGAGCTTTGCAGAAACGTGGCCAAGCAATCAAGAATCTGGCAAACTGAACTACTGAAAGCAGAGTCACTTCCTTTCAGATTCAGTATAAAGCCTCTAAGTTTCCAGCAAAGTGGGATACAAAATTACTTTGGTTAGGAATCATTTCAGTATCTTTCACTTTTTTTTTTTTTTTTTAAATCAAACTCACCTTTCATTACTCCAGTTTACAGTTGGATCATCCATTTTATTAATAAGAACTATTAAATGTTTTACACCTGCTGTTTTTGCTAGCATGGCATGTTCTCTTGTTTGTCCACCTTTCTCAAATCCAGTTTCAAACTCTCCTTTTCTTGCAGAAATAACCTAATTAAAAACATACATTTTAATAAAAGTTCTACAATTTTCTCAGCAGAAAAACAGACAATGGGTAATATCACCTTAATCAAAAATAACTTTTGGCAGTCAAAATTGGTAAAAGCTTTTAAAATACACTGGTATAACCTCAGTATTATCCATTAGTTTCTGCTGGGACATAAAAAACACATGAAAACCGTGGACAATTTTATGAAGCTGTTTAGTTATCCCAAAAAAGACTCACGATTTTTAATTTTTGGCCACTATGACCAATGAAATGAGTAAACCAACAAAAATCAAAAGCCTAATTCCACAATAAATAAATAAATAAATATCTGATTTGTCCTTACCAGCACTGCAAGATCAGCTTGAGAAGCCCCACCAATCATATTTGGAACAAAGCTCTTATGCCCAGGAGCATCTAGAATAGTGAAGTGTTTCTTCTCAGTTTCAAAATAGGCACGACCCACTTCTACTGTTTTACCTTTGTCTCGTTCTTCTTGGTTTGTGTCTAAAGCCCACGAAAGGTACCTACAAAAAAAATGACGAAATATTGTTTTATATTAATTTTTACTAAAATTAAGTATGAAAATCCGGTTATCGTAACATCTTTTTTCCACTCAACACTTTTAACCACATTAGCACTGCCAAACTAAAGCTTGTCCAACACCAATAGTCACTTTTATTGAATATCTAGTAAGCCATATTGCCTAGTGCTAGCTGTCCTTCACATAGACTTGTGCAATTCTGAACAACAGTTTTCAATTCCTAACTTCTCCAGGTATGATCTCACCTCAAATACTAAAGTATTAACCTTTGCCTCAGTTTGAAAGGCAGTTCTGGATCAAATAAAAAAAAAATCCTTTTTCTCAACACAATTAACGCAAAAATTAGCTCTGATTTGCATATTCTTATTGCCTCAAACATAAACAGAAGTTGATGATGAAATAGACAGTATTCATCCTATATTCATACCCATCCTATATCCTTTATTCATCCTATCTTTGATCATATCAATGCTTGTTCCTTCCTAATTATATTTTATCCCACTGACAGACAACCAAGTTAGACTTAAAGTTAGACAGATGAAATGAAACTAAAAGGTTCCAAAAGCGAAATCAGCTTTCCAGAAACTGAGGGCAAAAGAAGCAGGATGCTATATGGGCTGTATACAAACACACACACACACAAATAAAAGAAAAACACAAACAAAGCCCCCAAATCTATACATGGGAGTAGCATCTTCTTACGCAGAGTAAACTTAACAACTCTGGACCTTGTATCTTCGTTTTTATATGAATAAATACTACTGCCAAAGCCGTTCACTTGCTCTCATCTTGCATCTGCCCTACTGACTTATTTGATCTCTGTCTTCAAAACCTCTCTGCTGTTTACAGGTAAAAGACAGATACAATAATCCCAAAAGCTGCCTGAGAAAAGCTTCTGCCTTGTACTCCTTCTACCAGATAACTAGGCACTTTCTAAAAATAAAAAAAATAAAAGAACAGCAAAACCTGTTGCAATGTGAATTGTGAATCACACTGTTTTCATATAGACCTGGTTAAAGAAGTAGTGGAGGAAAACAAGTGATTCCTCCCCCCACAAACCAAATCAATTCCAGCAATAATAAATTTCCACGGGGACAGAGATTAAAAAACAGTTTGTTTTCATCACAGCACAAAGTAAAAAGCAGACTATTATCTTAGTAAGTTTCATACCATGTTTCTCTGTTTTTTTCTTTAGCTTCTCTTTCGTATTTTTCAAGTGTTCTTTTATCAACCATTCCTGTCAAATACCTAAGAAAAAAAAAGCAATTTTACATAAACAAAAATGTAATTAAGTAGTTACGCAATTCATACAGATTATTTTGGAAAAAAAATAAAAAAATCGAACAGTCTGATGTGAACAGCAGTGGAATTTGTTCTCTGTAGAAATCCGCACAATTATCAGTAAAAAGTATGACACTATTTCTTTAGCTGAGATCTTTTTTTTAGCCTCTGTAAAACGTTCTGCAGTGGCAAGTTTTGAAAAGGAAATATGTCTGCTATGTACATGTCAGAGAAATCCAATCTTTCAAAATTTGAGTAAAAATTGAGATAAGAATTTTTAAAATAAATATAAATGAAATATTTCTAAAATGTAAAGAAAAATATTTTTGTTTTCACTCCTTACATAGAAGAAGTAACCTGATATTTTAAGAGAGATCTTTCAATTATCAAAAGAGGTACGTGAGGAGTATACAGTTTTATAACATTACAACTTTCAGATTTTTCACTCAGGTATTTTTACCTGATCTTCTAATAACAGTAATCTGCATAGTTTACAAGGAAAATTTATAACAGTAAATAAAGGTTTACTGACAACTTGGTTACCCTCTTTCCCCCCTCCTTACAACAAAGGGATCTTCTGCAAAAATTAAAAACAGAAAGATTCCTACAGAGAACTTTAGGAACCTAACACACTGGTAAAAGTGTTAAGAACTGACATCTCCTTGTACACAGAGAACAGACATCAGATAACAAAATGCTAATTTGCTGTAGTATGAGCAACAAGGTTAAATGTAGCATGACAGTTCCGACATTCCAGTTTGGTCAAAAACAAAACAGAATGAAAATGCCAAGACAAAGACCTCCCACTTTTCCTGAGAATATTATTTTAAATCATAGCAATAGTTTGCATCAGCAGGATAGCATTTATTTCTTCATGTACTACATTCCATTTCTTGTTTTTGACAAACTGTAAGATTGAACTGCATTGCTTTTGTCTCATAAGAGTATTGCAACCTCTAGATGCTGTTTGTAAAACAGACTTAAAAGGTTAACTTTTTATTTTCATATTTTAAAATCCAGTCAAGCTTGACGATGTTAACACTAGGGAATAAGCATTTTCTTTGTAAATTCTCACAAAAAGGACAAAGTTTAACAAATGATACAAAGCAATTTCAACTACATTTGAAAGTACAAAGAAAAACAGAGTTATGCTCTAAAAAAGCAAGTTTTAAAATTTAATAATGCATGCTTTTGCAGTTGTTTCCATTAAGTGAAACTTCTAATCTTAAATCTGCTGGAATTTAAAAAAATCCAAAGAGAATAAGCAACTACACTAAATAGACAACGATATTTTATCATAAAAATATTAATCTATGATGATCAAATACAGAAAGAAAATATTTTATGTAATATATATTAACCCACAAAACAGATCAATCTCTTAAATATTTTTAGTTTCCTTACATTATTTGTCCTCCAATGGTTGACTTGCCAGCATCTAAAAAAACCAAGGAAATAGTTAAATCATTCACAATTTAAAATAAAATCCTAAGAAAAAGGAAAGTAATTAAGATCAATGTCATCTGATTTGTTTCCAAAGATGCCTTTCCTAATTCTACTTTTTTGAAGTATCTCTCAGCTTCCCTTGTTTCCACAAGAGTTCACTGTCAATTCAATTACTGAATTTTGAAAATCATGTTTTTGATACATATCAACTTGGCATCATCTGTAATCAAAGAACACCCAACAAGCTGTGATCCAGCAAAAGCATGGGTTAAACATGTGCAAAAGCCCTTTCCCCGCTTCCTTTCTCCCTTGTTACCAACTCCTATAGGCTACTCTTCAATATTGGGATGTATCTCTGCCCACTGCCTCTTTATTTTGTGTGACTCAGTTCTGAGCTTACCCAGCTAAGTTACAATGCTTTTAAAGTAATAAGTCTATACATGTGAAAAATCTAGAGCTCATGATTCAGTCACTCCTAAATACTTTTGACATCACTTAAGATTCTTCTGGAATTTGTTGAAACTACTCAGCTGGGATGCTGTGCTACAAATTCTTACGTATTAGCCCTATATTAAGTTGTTCCATTGTTTAGAGATCTGTAATTTTTAATCTTCTGAACATCATTTTCTGATTTAGTAATTACTAACAATAAGAGCTTTCTGAAATTATTTAAAGCAGAAAAGAAGCATTGTTTTCTGATTCTGTCCTTTGGAACGCTAACACAGATACATAACTTTGGCATTTAAAAGGGCAGGTACTTGAGAAATCATGAACACAGATGCTGTTGTGTCCATGAAAACCCAAGCAGTACCTCGTCACTCTATCCCTGAAAGATCTGCTTTAAATTATTTATTTTTTCCAAAGTAGCTTCATTAAGATGAATGCTCCTACTACCCTCAAGACAGGATGAATATATGCATTACTAGAAAAAGCAGGATTCATTTCTAATCCTTTCACCTCGTACACAATGCAAAGATTCAGTTACCTCCCATTCACTTACAACTTACCTACATGCCCAATGAATACTACATTTACGTGCTCTTTTTTAGGAGCACCTGGTGGCGCTACAACAGATTTAGGTTTTGGTATTTCCTCCTCTTCTTCCATCATTTCCTGAGCGCTTTCTTCAGAAGGCCCTGAATCCACTGATGGACCACCTCCTAGTTCCGCTTCACTTGTTTCTTCTTTGTGGTCCCATGACTCTTCTGGGGACATTTCTGTCTCTCCATTTTCCACTAAAAATTAACCAATTAGATATATTCAAATAGAACAAGAAACTAAAAGCAGTGACTACTGAGAAAAGCTTCCACCCCTCAAAATGAAATGACAAGATTTCAATTATTCAGTCTGTTAATGTATTTTTCTGTTAAGAAAAAAGGCAACTGCTGCTTGTTTCTGAAATGGTTATTTCTTGGAGCTTTCAAACTTTTTTTTGCATGCTGACATCAGAAAACTGATTCACAGAACTGAAGAGACTTCTGTTTTAATAAAGTAAAAACTTAATGGGAAAAACACATCTGAAGATCAACACAGTCTATCATGTTGGTCTGAATCTGTAGACAGCCATGTTTAGAAAGAAAAAGGGAGAAAGAATGGTTTAAGTTCTCCCATAAGCCATACAAAGAGAATGATACAATTTCCATGTTCTGATTATTCATACTACTATTTTATGTTAGTTGCCATTTCACATGTTAGTGAGACTATTTTGCAATATAAAATGACTTTTGAATGAAGAGCTGATGCTTTTTTCACTGTTCAAAGTAATCTAAATGCATCTGTCAATGCATACTAGTGGTCAATTATCTCTTTGCTAATCCAAACATAAAGACACAATGAAAAACAGTAAAGACCAAAATACAATGGCTCAATAAGGTATTCTTCAATTTTGTTTACAATGATTCAGCAAAAGCACAGTAATTGTTATTTTGTAGCCCTATTATAGTGAAATTGAACAACTCTCATCTTACCAACAGATTCTGAAATTTCCATGTTAGCAGCAGCATTTGAACCTAGGGAAAAAAAAAAAAAGGAATCACAAACTACATCTATTTACCAAGACAGCATCAAGAACACAGAGTAATAGAGTAAATTAATAAAAGGATAGTTCAGGTGATTGGACACTTTCCTATGCTATTTAATATAGACATTCAGATTTTTAAATTTTGCTTCATGCAAGCTTTATGGCCTTCAATAAACCAGTTGGTCCTTGTGTGCTTTGCTTGATTTGGTATAACACTGTAAATAACCACTGATAACCACACTGCCTTACAACAGCAGCATGGTGACAAAGAATGAATATTAGAAAAGGATCGCACACATTTTTAAAAAGGAGATGCTTTGCAATAATTTTGTTAAAATTTATTTAATGGAGCTACACTGCATGTTGTCAGAGCATGAGAACAATTACCTTCACAAGAGGCTGTCTGCTCCTCCGGAGAAGCTTCTACGGGTGCACCTGCAAAGAAAAAAGTTCAATTTTTAAAATATACTGTTGTAACCAATTTCTACACTTAGACAGCGAAGACCATTCTTCCAACTTTATTGCCAAGTGTATTTAACAACCAAACCCCAGCAGTACTAAATATAGTTTCCAAGCACAAGTACTTCTAAAGAACACTGCTTAAAAAATTTGAAAGTAAAACATCAATTCTGAACAGTTCCATCCCCAACTCCCCCCAAAAAAAAAAAAAAAAAAAAAAAGGATACACTTATCAAGTTCTAAGGGAAGTAATTTTTCTGCACATAGTATTGTACCACCCCACACTTTGGGGGCACACTTGCTATTTTAAGTGTTAGTATCTAACTGATGTTTAGAAACATGGAAAACCAGTTTCACTGAAACAATGTGTTTGCCGCATCACAGCTGTATGGCAACGTTCTCCTAGCTTCACCTTCTAGGTGTGCCTACAATGCTATTGGGACTCAAATTTCACATTCTTCATAGCTTGTTTCAATGTTTTTAAGTTCTTAAAATCTTCTCTAGTTATTAGGGTCAAGAGATAATTCATTCATATACCTAGTGAGTTTGCCAGTCCTCTTAAACACTGTAATATAGCCATGGTACTCAGAGAGCAATCTCACCAGTTGTGTGTATCAAGGCCACAAGTAGGTTATTTGGATAGATCAACCTCCTTAAGCACTCAACGATGCCATTAAACTATATGCTGACGTATAACTAATTACTAAACCTACTAAGAGTGGTATGTTCCACTTAACAATTATACCACTTCAAGTTTAGGGACGTTGTTCCACATAATCAAGAGGCATTCTAAAATTATCCCTAAAATCTTAACCTTTTTATTTTTACTGTGGTATAAAGTACACTTCAAAGTTCTTTGAAACAAGTTCATCTCCTTATTTTTTTTTTCACCTAACATATTCATACCCTCTATGTAACTGTACTGCCAGCTCTCCTTCAGCCCCACTATAAAAATACAGACCTTAAAGCATTACTTGCTCTATATGCATAATGGGACCTACAGAATAAAAAAAAAAAAAATCCCTCAAAGGAACAAAAACATGTAGAGAAGGACCTGATTCTAAGCCTCTTTGCTTTAGCATTGTTTGTGTATTTGCTGCAGAGTTCTATAAACTGGAGCAGCGCTGGAAAACCTGGAAGAGGTCCAGATGACAAAGCTTGCAGGCAGGGTGAATGTGGGTCAGAGCATAACACCCAGTGACCAGCAGCAGCAGAAAGGGCACAGCAACACAGACAAAACTGTTCAGAACAAGGTTCCCTACACTCCTGTATCATATCATACATGATCCTCATGCCAGGGTCCCAATACCACAGGAATAAAGCTTTAAAAGAATGATTTCATAGAGTAAGGAAAAACATACGGGTAGAATACCTTGAAAGTCCTTGCAAGAAATATTACTCTCATTTGAGAGCTGGAAGAGACCCAAATCATCCCACTTGAGCGTGGTAAGCAGGTGGCACAGAATCTAGGCATGAACCAAAGGCCTGTTTTGCAACGCTTCAGAAGACTGTTGGCTATTTCACACGTACTGTGGTTGGCCTGCAGAGCTTTCATGACAGCGCCATTTCAGCAAGCTCAGGATTTCACTCCTGAAGTCTCTCCATAGTGAAAAACTTCTTACATGACAGTACTTACACGCTTGCCTCAAAACAGAAGATCTACAAGTAGCTGAAGAGTTGCTTTAACTTTTAAAATACAGCAATCAACCAACATTCATAAAAATTTTGGTTCTGATTTTCTGGTATGTAATCCAACAGGCATACAGACTAGAGAAGGAAAGAAAAGTTCCTTCACAAATAACAGATGAAATAACAAATTGTTAACCTAAGAAGTATGGAAACAGAGTTCATTCTCTCAAAGAGCAGCACTCCTGAAAGCATGCCCATCTGTTAAATTTTATACAAATCTAGGCATGCTAGAAAGAAATCAATAATATAGTTTGTGTATGAATGCCAAACAGTACTAATGCCACACAGAAACAAGGGGCAAGAGACATTCAGCTATTTCCACAGTCACTGATTAAATTCTGGTCATTTTGATACACAAAGTGGGAGACACATTTTGCAAGAGGACTTCTGTATATGAAATACACTGAAATATGCACTGTTCCTTCAAAGCAGGAAAGGAATACAAACCACTCTCTTAAAGAGTGCATTGTAGAGAAACCAAGTAAAAGAGAAATACTCTTAATTTCAAGAAGAACAGGCATTAAGTGATAGAAAGAAATCCCTTTTAGGAATTGCTTACTTCTGTTCAATGACTTCAGGTTAAGGCAGGTTATTCTGGGCACTGGTGCATTGCAAACAAATAGACGAGAGAAGTCTGGGCTTTGAAGAGTCAGATTTATCATTTGCTCTGTGTGGAAATGAGCAAATCCCCTGCAGCACGCCTGAAGACAAGCACCCCAAAAGGATGCAGTTCTACTGCTGCTTAAACTGCTGGGTTGCCACGTTGTGCTTTTTTTCTGTCCCTTCTGTTGTCAGCCCTGGTGCACAGACAACCAATGAAGTTCCACAGACAGAGCTGGTCTGACCAAAAACTGAACTAGCATAAAACTCTTTCAACCAAAAAACAGATCAGCTCTCTAAAGCAATTTATTAGCTGGTAGATAAGTGCTCCTGGTACCATGACAGAGGTGACAGAACAGCACTCTCAATAATTCAAGGAAAAACACCTTAAGTTCTGAAGCAGCCTAGGGAATCTGTGGATCACAAAAAGACGATTTTCAATCTAGTTTAGATAGGCTTGCTACCTAGACCTCAGTACTGCATTATGACATGAAAAGAGGTCCAAACTCCATGCTGTCTCTGCAGCAAAACATCTGGACAAACCCAGTGAACTGAAGTAACCTTGCTCATTTTCCCCATGAGGTAAATGTCATTGTAACAAAATGCCTTTAAAGGCAAGGCAAACTGAGATAGGTTCTAAATTGCCCTTGTAATTTATCCTATTCTCTCCACTATACTCAAGCAGACATGCAAAGTTTTAAATTTGGTGTTTTCTGGAAGTCAGCAAAGTAAGCTCAACATTTCAAGTTGAGCTTGACAACTCTAGATCCTCATCTGCAAGCGCTCTTCAGACAGGATTCTTGTCACATGAGTGGGATTCAAAATGCAGCTTGCATGAAATACGGTTTTAAAGTCAGAACATGCCTTAAATGATGTCAAATTGTAGTTAAGTAATGTTTCAAATTCTTGGCTTTACATATGGCTAACAACAATTAGATTTTATATAGCATCCTTCATACTCCATCTCTCCTCAAACTGTAAGTCAGGAACTGCTTTTGCATTTCTGACTCGCTGCATTACAAGAGGCAAGCACTTTATCTTCAGTTCTCTTGAACATCAGAGCCCTAGGACATTTTTGTTTTAAATCAATGCTGAAGGTAAAAGTGGATACATATGTTACATTAATCTACTGCTAGACCATTAAACAAGGACTTGATGTAATTCATAATCTCATCTGAAAAGGTAAAACTTTTTAAAACACAATTCTCTGAAGGAGTATGCATGGTCCCAATGAGTCCAGAAGTGCACTGTTTTTAAAGCAGGATGACTGGTCTCTTAAAACCCAGTTGATGTTCCCCCCAAATAGTGCAGGAACATACTCTGACTATTTAATTCATTCTGTGTTCTACTATAGCTGATGCATTTGTTGTGTATCGCATCCAGTTTTGTACTTGCATGTGTTTTGGTTGTACAATAACCAAGACTGCACAAGTAGAACCAATTAAAAGTTAAAGTATGTTTTTCACTCTGAAAATATTGTTTTAAACTAGTATATAAGCCAGGAACATAACAACATCAGTAGTTTAGCAATTTCAACAGAAAACTGCTTTAGAATTAAATTTATATTAGAATGGAACAAGATTTTCAAGTATGGGCCAGGTATAGCTGGTATGCTGAGGACCAGTATCAGAAGTGTTGTTCCAGAGACAGGGTAAGGCCTGCCAAGACCCCTCCACTTCATCACACAGCACTGCATACTGGAGCAAACACAGGGTCACAGCTGGCCAGCTGTGGAAAGAAAATACAGAAAAAGAAGTAGCTAACTACAAATGGCATGCAATCAGACATTCTGCCTCCCGCTAGCCAGAGTGCACAGTGTTACTTGCTGGTCTGGAAGAATGTGTGGCACAACAGGGTCGCAGTTTAGTGATGGGACTTGATAGGTCAGGCTGATGGTTGGCCTCAATCTTGAAGGTCTTTTCCAACCTAGATGAATCCGCAGCTCAGGTACAGTCTTACAGCCAAATTCAAGTGCCAAGCAGTAACAACAGCTCCAGCTACACCTGAACTGGAGCATTTCCCAGACGCACAAAATAAGCAGATAGCTATCTCCACATAAGCACATCCTATTCAGTGGGAACTCCCCAGAAGCAGCTACCTGAAGCCACAGTGCAAATGCCTTCATAGAGTCAGTTATCATGGCTTGAAGAGAGGCCGCAGTTTGTCTCTCTGCCTAACAGAACTCGGCTCCCAGGCTGCTCTGCTGCAGGAGAGATAAGAACCTCAGCAGTGCTGGTACCTGACAAGTGAGGTTGAAAATGGGGCTAGCAAAATGGTTTGTACAACAGAGCATAAAAGGAAAGGATAAACAACAACAAGAAAAAAAAAGGGGACAAATTCAGTTTGAAACAAGTCTCATCTGCAAAACTTAAGATGGTCTGGACAGCAAGTGTGTTGTTGCTGCTCAAACACAGGCAAAAAGTTCCTTCAGAGGAATTCCTAGAAGGCTAGGGAGTAAAGAAATGCCTTACACCCACCTTAGGATTTCCACCACCTTTTCTTACTTGTGGTTTGAATATCTGAGTTCAGTGTATATTTACAAAATAGTCATTGTCTCAAAAATTTTAATGAATTACGTAACACGCGTTTGTCCCTAACCTTCTCCCTTTTTTCTCTAAAAAGAAAGTATAAAGAAAGTAAAATCACACCGAAGTAGAAAATTAAAGGTCTAAGTCAACCCACAGAGCAGAAGAATCAATAAAAGATTCTCAGTGGACAAAAAACAAAAAAACATTCTAAGCACAAATAAATGCTAGAGCTAAACAAAATATTTCATACTCAATATTTTAAAATACACAGAAAGAAAAGGTTTTCAGGAGTTCACTGTGAGCAGTAAAGGCAGTTGTTTTGAAAGCTAACTTATATCCAAAATTATTTTCTCCTCTTCTCTGCCCTGTTTCATAGCCTAAGACCCAGCTTAACCAGGGGACAAAAAGTATGCCCAGTTTTTACAATGAACTGATATAAAAGCAGTTTTAAGAGTTTTAACAAGACTTCATAATATTAATTAAAAATATTAGCACTTGCTTTGCATTCATATGATTTTACTACATTCTGACTTAGCAAAAGACCCACCTTTTTCCTTCCTCAGTGAGGACACACCTTACGTTTATCTTATCTAAAGACAACATGCTTCTTCATAACTGAGTCTAAAAAGCTTATGGGGATTTTCAGGGAATACAATGAGAAAAACCTTTTCCTTACAGCCAAGTATCTGTGCTTAATTGACAGTTTGATTTTTCAGGCAGATAGTCAAGAAATCAAGCTCTGTATTAAGCCATTTAAGGATTCCACTCTTTCATGACTATATCTCAAAAGCCTGTAGAAACAGAATAAAAAATAAAAAACAAGTATATCCCACAGATTTTTAGAAAGTTAAACCCAGGGTCTTAACATTTACACAGAGAGTTCCGCATCATGTGTAACTTGCCCCAGGCTGTTTTAGAGAATGCATTTTCAATATTCCATCACCTGTCCCGAACGAACTTTTGTACTGAAATTTGATCAGCTTCACTTTCACATAAACCTCTTCAAAGCAGCCAAATTTCACTGATCAAATTTTGACTGGTTTATTCCTTCATAATAGAACAAAAACATCTTTCTATTTTGGCTTCAATCATCTGCGTCTCTTACTTCTGTGTGTCTCATCACAACACTGGAAAAAAAGCCCCAAATTCAGTAAGTGAAATTGTAAAATGAAACTGCTACTAGAATCCAAGAATTACCCCCAAATTATTTGTGTTCATTTCAATAGAGCAGCCAAGTCCCACGGTCAGCAGCCTGCACATAGACTCCAGGACAGTTCATCTAATCCACAGCCTGCTCCTAGTGGTCTGCCTTTTATTGGAGTCAGACAAAGGCCACAAGCCTGATGAATTATTCTAACAGGAACAACACAGCGCTGGCTACCTGCCTGGGGGCAGTTCAGACGTGGACAAACACCATCAGTGCAACGCGCTGGCACCTTGACTGCACTGTATGTATACACTGTGTCTGGTAATCGAGCGAGCCTGTGCCAAGACACAGCCTTTCTCCATGCTGGCCAGGGTACAGGAGGCGATGCAGCCCATCCGTCTGGAGAGGCTGATACACAGACCACTGATCTGCATAGTCAAGTGGTGATGCAAATCAAGACTTGCTTTTGATAATGACAGGAATTTACACCATACATTGGCATTCACAATACCGCATTAATTTGCTTTCATGTAAGCAGTTCAAGTTTACAATTATGATCTATGAACAGTGGCATTATCAGCTCTGTATTTCTGAGTAAATCATCAGCATGTGGCTACTCAAATGCTGGTATGAGTAAACTACATAAACTTGCATTCCTTTATATGCTAGCTTCTTGTACAGGGACCTACCAGTTTTTGGCAAAGACTTTCTTTGCAGGTTCATATGCAAAGTGAAGTCTGGCGAAGAAGAGTCTTAAAACAGAGAACGAGGCAGAGCAAGAGATGACCATTTTGGGGGGAAAACATGATGACACCATCCTACTCTGGAAATTATAGGCTTCAGCACTGAAACAGAAGATACTAGAGGTCCTTTCCTTGCTTCTGGTTGTGAAAAAAAAAAAAAAAAAAAAAAAGAAACAGTGGAAGTTCCAGCTAGCTACAAGGTCAAAATAAAGGCTAGGGAAAACCAAAAAGATAGATGCTATATCCACTTATTGAAAGCAATTGAAGAGTGAGGATGTCCAGCTGCTTGAACATAACTATTTCCAAAGTGCCTGCTGCAGGCCAGTGAGGATATTTAGGGAGTGAAACAATCTAAAAGGCATCGAATCTTAAACAAGATGTCTGCTTTACTCAAGACTGTATGGTCAAGTTGCCCAAACTAGTCATTGCTGAATGCACTCAGAAGTTTGCTTCATGTGGCCAAAACACATACTAAAAGAAACAACAGCGCTAATGCCACCAAAAGGCTAAACATGGTCTTTCCTTACTCCAGCTGCCATGTGTCACGTACATTTTGTTCACGTTACTGTTCTATTACTGACACTTTTTTCTTACCACAAGCACTGCATACTTAAAAACACTGAACAATTCAGGTTGAAAGGGACCCCGGGAAGTCACCTAGTTCACTCTCCTGGTTCAAAGGAAATCAACAGAGAATAGTTAAAAATGACTTCAAAAAAGGAGAAAACCTAACATAAAATAAAGCCCATACAAGGGAGCTGTGATCAATTCTACCAAAAATCCTGTGAGCGTTCAAGAACTATGACAAAAATGTAACCACAAAAATGCAAGTTGATGCTGCGTTTTCAGAGATTTTTCACTTGGATAAGCTTTGTTTGGATCTCAGGTATGAGAAAACAGAAGCCTTATTAATCCTAGTAAGAAAAAAATATATTGTAACTATTCCCTGGTGTCTGGAAGTAGAAACAAACAAAAATGCAATTGTATCTTATACAGACTTACAAAATTAATAAAGCATAATAAGAGTAAGTCATAGGTGCTACAGAACAGTGAAGCTGCAAGATGCAGTTGTGATCAGGAACGTTTAGAGGCACTAAGACAATCTACTGCCATTTTATTGACTATCACACCTTGGCTTAATTTAGTTGAGTTTGCTAGTCCAGCAACTGCTATCTAAAATAAGCTTTCCTAGAAGCACAACTTGTCCATGATGTACTTGACATGACTCACTGGAACGTACTCCGGTACAGGGATGTCTGTTGCAGACAGAAAATCCAGAAGCCTCTATTTCACATTTCTGATGGAACCCAGAGGTTCTAAGCAAATGAGTTAGACTTTGACACAATTTGATAAACACAGGTCCTCACAAAGTACAACACTTGGAATAGATTTTTTTGAGCTGTTCCTTAGGTTCAGAAATTTAAACAACGTGCTCTTTTCGCATGTAATCAAACGGTAATTTAATTCCAAACTAGTTCTGAAACATCTGCAAGCAAAAATTACATTAGGGGTAAACATTGGTCAGGTATTCTCCCTAACACACGATTTGCAATCAAACAAAAAGCACACACAGGACATAACTTTTAAAGTAAACTACTTGGAACACAAATCTCAGGAGTCTCACAGTTTTAGGAAGTTTGCATCTTGTTCTCTGACTGGTTTCTGTGAACATTATTTCAGTGCTCTAGCCATAATTTACAGAATTCTTAGAAGTATCAAGTTATTGCGCCTAAGAAGAAACACTATTACATACTACCACCAGACAACTGAGATCAGAATTTTTCTACATCCATTGCTGCCACTGCACATCTATCTTGACCTCCAGCATCCTTTGAATTACTGAGAAATTATGGCCCAAACAAAATTTCAGCAAGAAAGAAAGTTTTAAGGAGAAAAGCATTACTAAAACTTAAGTTTAGGCCACGTAAGTCCTTTAGCTGACAACTAGATTTTTAGAGTCCTCATAAGAATCAAGATTTATTTCGGCTCTTGCTAATACAAAACAGGTATTCTACAGACCTCAAAACAGATGGTAAATAGAAGTATTTTTTTCTCACAAGGTAATACAGGATGCGTGCCATGGAACACCTAATTGCCTACAGGAGCAATAGCAAACTGGGTTGCTGAAAAGTCACCTATTCAGCACCATTGTCTGGTCACGTGCTGTTCTGACTTATTTCCAGAGCAAGCTCCACCCAGCTCTCCTAGCCAGGAAAGTAGTTGTCACCTTATATGAATATCTGCCAGGACAAGACTGTCAATTATTCTTTAAGCAAGTACATCGGACCTGGAAAAGTGCATAAAAAAGACAGAATTCCAGTGAAGAAAAAATGGATGGGGGGACACCTGCAGATTTGTGTCTGCTTAACCCTATGGACACCCAAATCAATTATAGAAACTTCAACTTATAAAACTTAAAGAAGAATTCTAAACCTTAAAGAAGATACAGAGGCAAGCCAAATTCAAATCAGGTAGATCATAGCAGTATAAAGGAAATATGCTCAGCAACTAAGATGAAGAAGAAAAGCTATTCCTGATCACTCCAGATGACCAACAAGCTTTCAGTAAAGTTGTCTTCAACCTCTGGAAAGGCAGTAGCTTATCATGAACCTGGCAAGTAGCAAAAGAGTGAAGAAAAGGAAAGCCTGAAGAAATAAATACAAGCAGGTGAGGGAAAGTAACTTAACTCTTAAATTAGGAAGCCTTAGAAGAAATCTTACAGAAGTAGCCAGGAAGGATAATCAATTATTCTAACATTCAAAACTCCAAGAAAGTTTTCAGTCACAATATTGATTACAAAGTGAAAAACAAACTTTGATGCATGTTGTAATAATGGCTGAAAAACACACCAGAATTAATTTTAGAAATTATTTAAAAGGTGTATTGTATGTTCAGTGCAGCCTCAAGCTATCTGCTCTACCTTCACACCAGTAAACCTTAGCATACACAGTTATTCTAAGCAGGATCCAGTCGTTGGTCCATGGCTTCTGGAAAACATATTTTCATGCACTTATACATTGCCTACCTACAGAGCACACAGGCTACATTTTCAGATTAGAAAACAGAGTGCTGCAGAGAACACAGAATCCTAACATTTACTCTAACAAATAAAGGGGTTAATATTCTGTTCTGCAAATTTTAAAGCATCACATATGAAAATTACAGATTTCAGTTGTTAACATCAGATGACTAGATCCTAGAGAGTGCAAGACTAATTCATATATTAAATCAGTATGCAATAAATAATAAGCCACAATTAACAGGAAATCATAACAAACACAATGTAACAAGTAGTAGCTTTAGTGAAATTAAATTACTAGAATCAATATCTAAAGTATGAGTTTGTTTTACAATGTACCAATAGAGATAGAGAAAAATATAAATTAAAAAAATAGTAGAGCATTAAACTACCATACTTAACCAGGTCCCAAACTCCTTAGATGTAATGTGACATTAAAACCCTGCCACAACGCTAGCTATCATGTCTGATGTTTGGGAGGAAGTGCAGTCTGGAGCTGGAAATTAGAAAGTAGCTCTCTTTTAATTTCCCATATGCAAAGTAAATGTAGCATTAACACCGTTTGCATACACAAGGATCCTTTGAAATTAAAAGCAGGGCAAATTTCAGGGCCTTCCATTGACTGAGGCCAGCCGGACAAACCTCCCTCCCCTACTAATCTTTTATCAGCATAATATTAGAAAACAAGTTAACTACTCGGTGCAATCTTCAGGAAGGCATTGAAGACAGGTCTGAAGCAGGCAGCAGCTGCCATTTTCCCCACTAACATTTCGTCTATCACCCCCCAAAACCTCCGGGAACTTCCCGAGCTGCTTCAGCAGCAGCTCCGTGCGCCTCCCCCGGCTCGGGAAGGGCCCCCCCGGAGGGCAGGGAGCAGCCGGACCCAGGGGGCCCCTCCCGCTGCGGGGCAGCGCCCCGAGACCCCCCCAAACCCCCGCGATGGCCCCGCTGCGTGGCGCCCCTGCCCCAACCCCCTCAGCTCCCCCCTTAGCGCACCCCCGGCTCCCCTCAGCTCCCCCCCCCTTTGCCCCCCTCAGCACCTCCAGGGGCTCCCGTAGCTCCCCCAGGACCCCCCCTCAGCTCCACCCCCCGATCCCCTTCAGCTCCCCCCTTTACCCCCTAAATCCCCCCCTTACCTCTCTCAGCTCCCTCCCGACCCCCCCTCAGCACCTCCCCTTATCCCCCTCACCCCCCCCAGGACTCCCCCCAGCTCCCCTCCTTACCTCCCTCACCCCCCAGGACTCCCCCCTCAGCCCCCCCCGAACCCCCATCAGCCCCCCCTCACCCCTCCCCGCCTCCCCCCGCCCGTCCCCCCCCCCCGGCCCCCTCCCGCCGCGGCGCCCGGCCCCGCTCACCGTGGGGCGGCGGCGGCAGGCCGGGCGGGGGCGAGGGCGGCGGCAGGCCGGGCGCCGGCCCCCCCCTGAGGGAGGCCGGCACGAACTCGGCGGCGTGGACGTTGGGCACGAAGGGCTTGGCGTTGACGTTCAGCTGCCGGCTGAAGGCCGCCCCCAGCAGCTCCTGCTGGGCCTCGGCCTCCCCGCCCGCCGGGGCGGCCCCCGGGCCGGCTGCGCTGCCCGGCTCGATGTCCGCCTGCTCCCAGCAGTCGGGAGCCGAGTCGCTGCTGCTGCCGCTGCCGTTCGCCTCCATTTTGTGGCTGCCCCACAAGGCTCCGCGGCCCCCAAGCGTCTCCCAGCGGCCGGGGGGAAGGGGGAAGCCGGCGGCGGCACCGACTCAGCACTCGCTCCGCCGATTCCGCGTGTACTCCGCCGCCCCGACGCGCAGCGCGGTGTGGCCTGCCGGAGCTCCCGTACCCCTCCCCGCGGCCTCGCCTGCCGCCATTTTGGTAGTTTTTAGCTCGCCCGGGCCTCGGCCCGCCGCGCGGCGAAGGCGAGGCGCGGGAACTACAACACCCATGGTGACTCGCGCGAGCTGCTCTCGGCCCGCCTCCCCGGAAGAGATGGGAGATGTAGTTGCCTGCGTTTTCTACGCGCTAGGAAACTACGCTTCCCGTCAGCCTTTGTGCCGCCCTTCCGTTTCTCCAGGCTCCGCCTCTGCTTCCGGGGGGCAGACGGGACATGTAGTTGGCGCCAAGACCCCAGGCTGGCCGAGAACTACCCGTCCCAGTCGGCCTCGCGCCAGCGCTCCCTCAGGAGACGCTTGAGGGCCGCCCCGCGGGCCTCTGGGAAATGCAGTGCGCAAAGGGGCAGCGGCGGCGGGTGCCGGCTCCGCGTTCCTTCGTGCCCCGTGAGGGGCCCGGGCGGCAGCCGGGCGGGACGGGCGCGGCCCCGCCGGGCTGCGGCCTAGCGCGTGCCTGACTGGATTCCCCCCTCACACCCGGCCCGGGGGCCAGGTGAAGGCGTGGCGGCCGTTACCCGTGGGAAGCTGCCCCTGCCGCCTCTGGAAAGCCCGGGTTGGCGGTGACAGCGCGGAAACTGTGCTGCTGTCACCTCCGTGTGCCCTCACGTTAAGGTCCCTCACCACGGCTGCTCCCACGCGAGGCGCCTGTGAACGTTGTGCAAAGGTGGCCGTGGGCCGACAGGGCGCGTTGAAGCTTGGGGGTTTGGCATTCCCACAGCACGCCGACTCAGTTGTTGGCTATCGTGAAAAAAAACCCGTTAAACTAGGTGCCAAGTACGGAGACCTTCGACTGGTAAGGCTATGAGAACTTCTATTCAGAAACAAAACAAGAAACAAAACACACAACCTATACGTTACGTATCTTTGGAGGAGAAGGGAAGGAATAACAGGAAATAAGAGATTTGTTTGGCAGGCTGGACATGGCAGCGGCTGTGTTCTGGCTTGGAAGGTTAAATATAGGTGTTCAGAGCTGGTGCCTGGGAACAGGGAGGCTGCTGGAGTGCTCGCGGGCGAGGACTGAGTCACTCACAGCGTTATTTATGTTAGGATGCTTAGGACAAGTCATGGAGTTGTTTTGAAAGTAGACGGCCTTAAAACTAAAATACAAAGATCCCCATTCAGTGCAAAATCCACTGCAGCTTGGGTTGCAGAACTGCAGAAGCTCTCCTGACGTGGCATTTACATGACTTTATGCTGACTGAAGAGCTGGATAGTTCCTAGTTGCACATGAGGAGAAACATATAAGCCCTTGACAAGCAAAAAGTTCTATGTGGTAGGTAACATACATGTTAATGCAGAAATGTACTTCTAACTGATCATATCCAGGGATAACGCCAGTGTGAAGGGCAGCACTTAAAAAAGCTAAAAAGAAAAACTCCCCACCAACACCACAGATAATTAACTTTGAAAGAAAATAAAAGTAAATTAATTCATGATTATAGACTATATACCTGGTTGGTGAAGGTCTTTCCTTCAAGCACCATTAACTTAGTATCACCAGGACCTTAAAAATGAGTTTTAAAGACCTTGTGAAAGGTATTGTCTGGTTATTCCCTGGTCTGGTTATTCTAGCTCCTTTCTAGTTTTCAGGCACACATTGTCAGGGCGTCTATTATTCAAAGTTGACTGTAATTAGGAAGATTCTAAATACTACAGCAGTAACACGGATGAGCAGGCTATAGGAGTAAGGGAAGCTAGAATCCTAATGAACACCTTGAGATAGGACTCTACTTTTAAAATTATTTTTTCTAAATGCGAGTCTTTGCTTGTTAGGTGACATTTGTTGACTAGTAGGTATCTGATTCGTTTCATTTAGTATGGAAACAAGGCTTTTGCAATTTATTTTTTTCTCCCTATCTGTAAGTCTTTTACTAACTTTTGAAAGCATTGTCCAGCTTCACCAAATTTCACAAGAGATAAAAGTTAATTAATTTTTTTTTCAGTTTTTGTGGAAAGAAACAGCTGGATAAAGCAACAAGATTTACATTGGTAATTTCAGTGAAGATCAGACAGAAGTAAAATCCTCTTCCCTAGTGATAACAACATTTGGAACAAAAAAGGAGCTTGGGAGTTACCACTGTTGAATAATAGATAAAAATCCAGTGGAAACCAAGCTTCATGAATTCTGCTGACAGAGTAGCTTGCTATTGTACACTTTTCCTGTCGTTAGAAGCATTTAATAGCTCAGGTTTATAGTGACTACAATGCTGCATTGCAAGCCTTTAAAAAAAAAAAAAAAAAAAAGCCTTGACAAAGCCTGCAAGTCAGGAAAGGCTTAACTGGAGGCAGGTACTACATTTTCAGAGTAATTAAGGCTTATTTTAAGATTACCAGCACACAGAACATGTAGGCAGCAATCCTTACAAGCATTTAGGCATTCCTTAGAAAGACTTCCTAAATATTTTTGAAATAGAGCTTTGATCTGACAGCTCCCAAAGTTGTGCTACTCCTTCTTCTCCTGCCTTCTTAGCTTTTTTTTTTGTTGTTGTTGTTGTTGTTTTGTTTTGGGGCACAATTGCATTTTGGTTAGAGGCATGGAAGTATGTATGACCACTGATTTTGGGGAAAAATGATTACTTGTGGTATCCAAGATTCCCTGCTTCCCTGACAGATGCTTATTTCCTAGGTACTTGCTAGGATATAAGCAATTAGCCCACAGAATTTCAGAAGATGCCAACCGTCCTTCAGAGTGTACAAACCTGTTTTGCAGGCTGTGTCACACACAGGAATTATGTAAACTCAAACACGAAGTTTTTAACAGGGCTAGTAGTTTGTTTTTCCACTTAGGAACAGCTGGTACTCAAAACAAAACCTAAGTGGAATCGTGATAATTTTATTGGCAAAATATCGACTGGAATGTAAATAGCGGTGTTCTGTCGAGGTTTTAAAGCATTATAAAATCTTTCTGGGTTTAAATCTCTCTGCATCACAGTGTTTAGAATAAATACACTATCTCTGCTTTTAATAAATACCAAAAAGCTTTTCTCAGTGAGAACCACCTATATTCATCACCACCTATTCATCATCAAATCATGGCTGATTTGCATTATCAAAGCACTGCTTAGAAAATAAGTGATTGGGTCATGTCAGGGTGAACAAGCTGGGACTGGAGGGCAGAGAAACTGCCTCCCCCCCATCAGTCGCATTTCTACCCATCCCTGCACTGCCTTCTAGGTCTTGTTAGACACTTTGCAGAATGAGTTCATCCTATTAATCTAGTTAAAGAATGGTCTACTTTCATTTTCCTCCTGGGTTACTGAAATGAATCAACTCTTAAGATGTTGCAAATGCCAGAGCTGGTATAAAGTAAGAGTGGGGACCAAGACTTCCTTTTTTTTAGTGATACCTATTCATATATTAAACTATCTTGGGTACGTTCCACAAGTTTACCACTAGTTTCTAGCCTGTGATAAGTCAGTCCTATGGCAGTGAAATGGAAGTCCTCGTTCATATAAAATTGGGACTAGTATTCTGTACTCCAGTAGAACCTTTCGTCCAAGGTTCTTACAAACATTTTGCACCCCAGCAGACATACCTATAAATACCAATGTTTCAGTTATGTGAACTGAAGGCAAAAAGAAAAATATTTTTCCCTAGACAGCTTCACACAAGTTCACAGCTCCAAACAGTCAACAGCTCATTACCAATTTCTTAGCTCATTGAATTCCATAAAGTAACTAAGGGAGGAGAGTAGTTTTAGGGTGCAGGATTACCAGGAAATTGACTCAGTTTGCCTTGAGATCAGGTCAATTCCAGAGCTGTTGTAACATGGGGAAAGAAAGTGTTTGGCTGAGACTGGGAGGAGCAGGAAAGGAGTAAGACCTCCCTTTCTGGTGTAGCAGCAAGCTGAAATTCAGCTGACGCACTGTGACGCTGTGCCCCGAAACTTAAAAGGTATTCAAATATGTACATTAGTTATGCACTTAAATGAGTAGCCTGATATTTAGGATTGCTTTGAAGTCAGATTGAGTCTTTAATGAACAAAGCCAAAAGAACAAGTTATTTACCTGCAAGGAAGAAAAGACAAAAGATGCAAGATAAATTACTAACATTAGAAGAATAACATAGGAAACAGTGCTCAGCTGTGACACCGCCATTATGGAAGCACAGCTCTTCATGTGAAGCACATGTGAAGGAACAAGCCCAAAAGGCATTCTATACATTCAATTTAACATTACATAAAAGAAACAAGAGGAGTTAGATGAGTCCAGACAGTTTTTGTGACAGATATAGATTAAGGATGTACCGAAATTCAAGTGATATACCTCTCTTGAGGGAAAACTGCATTTTTATATATACATATAAATAATTTTTTTTTGGACTAACTTTCATTATATTCACCAGGTCTGACACAGAACTGAAAATAATGAACTAGTTTAAGTTTGGTTAGGTGCCAGGAGACTATAAAACAATACTTCTAAACTCTGGCAATTTCTCTTTCCAGGTAGTCTCTGGAGACGTAGCTGAGAAGTAGAGACACCACCACCACCACGTTATGTTTCGACATGATGGCTTTTTCAAGAGCTGAGGCTATCCTAAGTTCTGCACGTGTTCTCGGAAGTGTAAGTGAATGACAAAGAGGCTTTTATATTTGCACGAGACCATGTATAATCCAGACTAAGATATCTTGACCTGGAAACGTCTTTTCACTGATTTGTTTGTTCTAACCCTGCTATTTAACAAATGCTGTTTCAGAACCTATTACTCTCCCTCTGCTGGACACTCACATGATTGCTGTATTTGTGTTTTACGTTCAGTCTTTATTTTAAGCTCTCTGACAGGAGGAGATATAAATAAAATTCTTCTTTGGCTTTCCTAATGTGGGAAAACATAAGCTGTCTTCCACAGTCCAGTTGTAGAATTACTCCAAGCTAACAAATGGGTATCCTCAAAGGAATTCAGCAACAACTTTTACATTTTCATTGTGGGTTGGTGAAATGTGCTTCCGACCTTGACTCCTCTTTCCAAGGCCTCTAATCTAGAGTTAAAGCTTTTCTTTCAGTGCAGGTAAAGCACGTATTCCAGGCTTCATAAGGGGTATACAATCAATTGTTTGTACTTCAGAAAGCAAAAGAAATACATAGATCTGTATACCAAAATACCACAGTATACTTCTTTGTTTCCATGTTCTCATGTCTCAAACACTCCAGATGCTCAGCTCATTGTCTTCCAAGATGGTCACATGTTTCTCACTGTTGTGTTTCACACAACATTTCATTCTTTTGCTTGTACATCTCTAGAAATAAAGACTGAAAGGTCTTCTTTTAATAAGAGCCATCGCCTTCCTCCACCCTCCCCCCCTTTTTTTTTCAGGTGACTTTAAATAGAGTTCTCAGCTGAGTGATCTGTAGTTTAGCTAGCCTGTTGTTTGGATTTGAAAAATCTTTAAGATGGATGCTAGCTAGTTCCTCATTCAAGGTGCCTCCCTTTGCATGTACAGTCATGGCAGTTTACTCCTTAGGCAGAATTTCTTTTGTGGTTTTGATGCCACAACCCTCCAAACAGATAAATAGTAGGGGGAGATGGTTTGGTTAAATAATTTTGCTATCAAAACTGTTGTTTATGTATGGTTTTTTGTTTTGCAATCAAAGATCAAAATAAACAAAGATTGGGGTGTTTATAAACCTTATGACAACTGAAAATGTAAATAGCAAAAGGATTACTTAATGTGGAAGGAATGTGCTGAGCAAAGAACACATCCAAGGAAGGGAAGAATGAGATCACTTTAATGATGTGTGCAGTGACTGAGTTAGGAATTTAAGTGATGGGAGAATCTGTTTTGAAGAAAGGCAGACTGTGTGGTTTTAGAGCCAGGTGTAGGATCAGTGAGAGGAGGTGTCATGTCAGTGAAGATACTGAAGCAGCTGGAAATAAATCCTGTTAAATACAACCCAGATCCCTGTTCAACTGTTCCTATGCTTTCATCTTGCTACTTTGTTAGCAACATTGTGATTAGGAAATTAACCTTCTGCTTCGTCACAGTAATTTTGCTTTCACCCATAAGTTTGTTGGATGCGGCAAATAAACATTATGAGCACAGTATGTATAAATTCTGTGGAAGTGACAAATTGAAACAGAGTGTATTTCGGCTCCCCTGAGACAAATTTGAGAATCTCGGAGGCTGGGACGCTGACTTGACTGAGCAACAACTGTAACTTTTAAGTTCCAGGTCCTCAGAAGATTTTCTTCCACTGGTTATAAACTAGTATTTTTCTAAAATGGAGTTAAATAGTGGAGAAAATTTACTATTCTGGTTACCATCAAATAGTCAGGCTTTTAGTTTGACGCAAAGATTTAAAAAAATGCAGAAAAAGTGGTTAGCATTTAAAGTGGGGCTTACAGTCTAACATAGATAGATGCATAAGGCAAGTCCCTACTATCAAACTGAGTTCAGCTGTACCTGATACAGTTTTTCCAGGCTATGTTAGCAAAGAATGTTTTTGTGAGATAATGAAAATGTTGATCTTAGCTCTGAAAATATCCATATAGGTTGTTAATGCAGGGTCCATAGAATGCTGTGTAATCACACCTTTTTTTATGGCATCAACTACCTGACATGGAGAAGCTCAGAGTTACCATGTCTATTGTTGGATTCCATAACATTTCTAGGCCAGATCTCCTGCATTAGACACATTATACACATGGTAAGAGTTTTATGGCACTTATGTTTCATACAGAAATTTTATGTGCTGTATCCTGGGAAGTGGGAATAGAAAATTAGTTCCATGTGGGATTTTCATATGCTTCCCCCACCCCCCGCCTCTTAATTCTCCAGAATTTAAGTGGAGGGAACGTTTTGTCCAGTAGAGATCCCATAAGATTTTAGTTTCAGTAGTGACTAAAGCAAAATGGCATTATTGTTAAGAAGAGAGAACAACGTAATTTGATTTTTAATGCTCTTCTATAGCTCTTCATCATGTTGTTGCAGAAAGTAGTTTTGTTATGAAATCTTGAGAACGTAACAGTGAGCTTGTTTCTAGATAGAACTAATCACTCTGGAATTACTACTATATGTGAGTATTTTTATTCCAGAAAATGTCATTTGCAGAGGGAATTATTCTGGAACAGGGATAACTACATCAATTAGAATTTTCCTCCTGTCTCAGGAGGGAGCACATATTGGCAATGTGAGGCCCTACAAGGGAGTTTGAAATAAAGTAATTGTTGTTACCTAAACTTGTCCACAGAGACTGAATGGCTAGAAAGTTTGGCTTAATCTATCAGAAGAAACAATCTTGTCAGACTGTAGCGTCTGCTAAGCTCTTCATGTCATTCATGAGTGTTCATGCACATGTATTTTTCTTGTAACAGCATTAATCCTGTTGGGACTATATCACTGATTAATTTTATTTATTTATTTTTCCCCATCTGCAAAGTCCCTAAAATGGTAGTATGTGGGAGATTATTTTTGCAGTACAAAATGTAAGTGCTTACATTAAGAAACAAAGGAAAAACTATGTTCTGTGGAAACTATTGCACCATCATAAAAATGTCACTGGCATTTTAAGAAGTATTAGCTTAATCCAAACTTCCTTGCACATTTATTGTTTTATGCATTGTCCTTAGTAGTTACATAACTATGTTGGCACATGTGGAATATCAGACGAATGAAAAGATCATCTTCCTTCCCCAGAGGGAAAGCCTATTAACACTGCTTTTCTTTTCTGTGGAGTTCTTCTCTTCTAACTTAGCTTCTAGCTAAGGAAGCTTGGAGCATAGTAAAGAGTGCAGAAGTTCTCTGACATTTAGTTGAAAATGTTTATACTATTGCTATTTTAATTACTGCTTTTAAGGAACATTTCTTCTTTGAGTTGTTGGTTTTTGTTTTTAATCTTTTTTGGAAATACCAGATGTAGCAACAGCAACATCACTCTTTTCAAAGCAGTGGTCTAATTAAAATGTGGTGAACCGAACAGGCAAAATCCACATTTTGCACTGTGCCTGAACAAAATTAAACAATATTGTGCCTAAAAAAGAGCATTGTTCTTTGCTGCATGTAGAAGTTGATGAGCACAACGGATCCTTTAACAACCCCTTTCTTTTGTTTATTAACAGTGTGTACCCTATTCCTAGAACAGTTTATCTCCTCCCAGCCATAACATATACAATTAGCAGAATATGGATTTCTGAAAATAATCGTTTCAGATGATTTTAATGCTTTTTTAAGGAGATAACTGTCTGTAAGACTGCTGTTCCCTGAAGTGCCGAAACTTCTGGGAAGAAAAACTGTTTTTTTTCTTCTTTGTATGTGCATTCATCTCAGAGATTTTTAGGATTGTTGTGATGAGGCCATTTATGAAGGACTCTTTTCTTTGGACTTCCTTGGTAAATAGCTTTAGAGAATTGGAGAGGACCAAGCCTGTACTGCCTATACGAAACTACTTGAAAGTGTAGGTTGGTTAGTTGCTTTAGTGGGGGGAGGAGGCTTACATATGCTACCCAGAAGAGCTGTATCAGCACGAAATGACCGTTGTAGAAGCAGCTCTACAGCCAGAAAAATTCTGCTGTAAGCTAATGTTGTTTGTGAAGGGAATGTAATAGCCCTAGCAGAAAACCCTCTTTTGGTTGTTAAATGCTATGTAATTATGCCAACAGAATTTCTGAAGTACAGCCAGGCAAAGAAGCTGGCAGAAGCATGAAAAGAGAAATCCCAAAGCAGTGTCAAAACAAAGCTTAGTTGTTGAAGTTGTGTGGTACATAGACCTTGAGCCAATGATTTGAGAGATGAATTTCAGTCTTTATGTTGTATTACTGACAAAAGTGTATTATTTTTTTGGGGGTATTCTGTCCAGAATTTTCATTATATTATTTCAGTGTTGAAACTCATAGGTGTTTTTAATTTTTTTTTTTTATAATTATTTTTTTTTCCCAAATTAAATAGTGAAAGATAAAATTCTCCTTACCTATGCTTCAGAATACTGTAGGGTGCAGAGCAGGACTATCCCTTTCACTAACACCAAGACATTTAATCAGTTTAGCTGTATATGATCTACCATGTCTCTGATGACCTGTAGACCTGTCTGACTAATTAGACATAAATCGGCTTTGTGCCAAAATAGCCTGATTCAGAATATAGCTCATTACATTAGAGTAACAAATTATTTTAAGACTCACGATATTAACAGTTCTGTGTTTCATACAGCAGGGGTATTCAAGTAGAGTGTCAGCAATGTCAGTTTTGGAGGGAGAGGTATTTTACAACATCTATACAAAAAAAAAAAAGCCATTGACAGTAAGTAAAGGCAGACCTACTTCTTATGGACTAGGAAAAGAGAGGAAGGAATTTAATAGCAAAAATTAAGTAGTTCAGAAGTCTAATACTAGGAAAGAAAGCTTATTTTAATAGGTTCTGTGAACCAGAAGACTGCTATTGGAGACAGATTATCAACTACAGAAGATTTCATCTTGGAAAGAATCCTCACCTCAATTTGTGATATATGTGATTTGAGCCTTGTGTTTTCCATTTCTTTCCTCCCATGGGTGGGGAGAGTTTAGGTTATTTGTGCACTGGGTTTGTTGGCACTGATAAAATAACCAATTAAGACATACAGCAACCATTCAGCAAAGTACCATTTCTGTGCAGGAGGAAACTACAGGAGCTCTTCAAAGATTGATGTAGGGACTAATTTAATGTTTTGATTAATGGTAACACAAGAAATAGGAATAGATTAATAAAGTTTGTGAACTAATTTTGAAAGAATCATCAACATGAGAACTGCAGACACTATATTAAAAGGAGTATATGTCCTTTAGGATTGAGCAGAAACAGGATGAGTTATTTGCTTAGAATGCAACGTTTTTCACTTAAGGAACGGAAACTTACATCACGAGTTGGGGAACTCATTAGTTAAAATTGGAAATGAGAGAAGAAGTACATGAGGTGCAGTGAATGATCAACATATAACTTTTGGGGCACAAAGGTGACATGATTATGGAAAAAAAGGAAAATGCAGTGTTGTGTATATCAAGAGAGATTTCTGTAAGAAATTGCAGTGTCTGGGTGCCACCATGCAAGGCTCAAATACTGAATATTTCATGCAATTCTGATTATCCATGTTCGTGAGATGCATTCAGACAGGTTCAAAGAAAAGTGAAATACAGATGTAACGAAGTATTGTATGAAAATGGATTAGGTGAGCTTTTTTATGCTGCAAAGGAAACAAAAAGAAATGCTGCTGTTCTTTTTAGGTAGGAGAGAGAGTGAAAAGAGAAGTTACTATAAAGAAATGCAGTGATACAGTAATAAAGGAGAATAAACTGGTCAACAGATAATGGAAATCACTGTTTGTTTGTTTGTTTGTTTGTTTGTTTTTAAATCATGGAAATAATGACATTTGGAATGGTCTTTCTGGTACGTTTATTATCCTCTAATGGGGATGCATACGGGGGAAGTCACAGACACTTCTCAGTAGAATCACTCTTCCATTCAAAAAGATTCTGAAGAAGACAAATAGCATGTAAAGGTATTTTGTTTAGCAGTACCCAGCACTAGCAAGCAAGTTTCAAGGATCCTTTCTCCATGCTCACAACGCTGTATTGTTAAGGAGTTTATCAATTATCATTGTTCAAACATAACAGTACTATTTGTGTTGCCTACTTGGGATTTCTACACGCTATTTAACAACAACATTTTGTCATCTTTCAGCAAAATTCTCCCCACTGTCAATCAGAACATCTTGCTCTTCTTTGAGAAACTTCAAATCAATATGAAAATGCTACAAACCTGTATATTTAGCAAAACTACTTTGTTGAAGAAAGCTAGTATTTTAAATTAACGTACTTATACAATTTATTCAAAGGAATATTTGAAATTAATGTACATATATAATTTAGTTAAAGGTCAAGACAACAACAAAAAAAGCCAATGTTATTACTGTACTTAAAAATGAGACAAGAAAACTGTAAAAAGCAGACAAAACGGAGAGAATCCCCCCATATCCCTAGTACAATTGGGGGAAAAAAAGCATGAAACTGATAAAGGAACTGATTCATTCATCTGTTGTGGTGCACATTGTGATTTCCATAGTCCACTAAAATAATATTACAAGCTTTCAGCAGCTGTGATATAATTTGCAATTTTTGTAATTTGAGAGCTGTAGATTTCATGAGGAATTTTACTGTAGTAAAGACTGTAGGATATAATCCTATAGATACAGTATTGTGTGGCAGCCAGCTGCAGGAAACAATAGAATTAGGCAGCTGATTTCTCTCTAAAATAATAAGAGGTCTCAGTACAAGTTGTATACACGAATATAAAAATACAACAATAGGAAGTTGTTGGAAAATATTGTATAACATTAGAAAGCACTTCACTGAAGTCAATGGGATTATATTGATAGATAAAAGCATTGGAACCAGCTTTCCTGAAATTACAGTCTCTCCTGAAATTCACTCATCACACTTCGGGATACCATGAAGATACCTTCATGAACATCTGCCTTCTTCAGAGCACGGTTGAGCATGCGATTGTCTTCTCCATGACTAAAAAGGTTAAGCAGCACCTTCAAAGCAAAAACTTCAATCACTCTATGGATAAGCTACCAAGTGGTGCTCCATCAGAATTAGAAATGATACACTAGTGCTAACTTAGGCTTCCTCCCCTAGAGCGTGAATGTATGAAGCATGAATTAAATCAGAACCTGTTTACGACTCTAGTGCCAGCACTGACTTCACAGTGACGTTTTCTGCATCACTCACAGTCTGTATCAATGTTTTCTTTCAGCACACCTAAATCAGTTTTTGTCAATTCATGTATAGTTACTATTAATCTTGAATAGACAGAAAAGCTTGTAATAGCCTACAGCTGTGCACCTGGCCTATAGAAAAAAAAAGTGCAGAAGCTACAACAAGCTATTAAATGTGCTAGAGACTAGAATACAGATTGCTTTATTAGACTATTTCACTAAGAACAGTTTTTGCATTCCCACATGGTGAATTTCCTGGGAAAATGTCTCATACATAGTAATGTGGTATGAAATTATGACTCCTTATACAGTATTTTTCTCTTCCCTTTCTGTAGTCAAAAAAGCAATTAACTTAATCATATCAAGGAGAAACTTAACTATAAATAAGCCTGTAATTCTAATCAATCTTCAGCAGTGATACTGGATTGAAGCAGTTATTGCAGCTTGCTAGATGACTAACTTTGTGCTTAAAAGAAATTCTATTAGACAAAATGTCCATGCAGAAGTAGGATGTGTAAATTATTTTAATTGTAGAGGTCTACTGTCAAGGCTTTTAATTCATGGGAGGAGACCAAATATTATTTTCAGAAATGTTACACTCCCTGTGTATATACAGATAAATCTACACATGCTCAGTGTGCCCCATCACCCGGCTGGGAGGGAGGTGTCATGTATGCTCTGCCACAAGAATGAAATCTATGGCTCATCTATTTCACTGTGCTGAGTACCACAGTTTTAGAACAGCATAGGTTCTGCATTACATTTAAAAATAAATAAACAGGTATTATTTTAGATAAAAAAATATGAAATGTTCATTAGGTCTTCTGTACTCATTACTCATACAAGCATGGTTATATGCAAAAAGAAAAACAAAACAAAACAAAGAATCCCCCCAAAAAAACAGCCAGTTGAAAACCCAAAAGTGAACCAAGCAAAACAAGTCATCCAAAACCTAATAGACCAGATAAATGAGGATACTTTGGAATTCAGGAGTAACATGCCAGTAACTGAACCTCTGTATTTTGTCTATCCATTCTAGCTGAAGGTCTTAGATGTATTTGGTACAATACAATGTTGTTGAACTTGTACATTTAGAGTATCTTATTTAGAAAAGCATTTACAAAAAGTAATTCTCTCATCATCTGTGTATTCTAAATATTATTGTACATACAGAGAAACAAGTACGAAGGAAGTAGTCTGAAGTTGCAGAATGACTCAGTGGCACACCTAGAAACTGGATTGTTCATATCTTGCTACTGCTGTGCCTTCTGCCTCTAATTTTTAATCGCATTCCCTTTGGACAGGGACAGAAGAACAAAACATAAACATCTCATAGTTTGCAAATTACAAGAAAACACTTACTGCACCCCATCACCCTGAAAAAAAAAAAAAAAATCTAAAACCAAGAAAAACTATTGTGAGGTTCTGTTTGGAGATCCTTTTGCTTTTCTACATCTTGTAATGTTTAACACCTGCTCAAGAAATGTCTTCTATAAATAACCATTTTCTGTTTCAGACAGAATTTACATTGAAAATTATCTTGGTGCAGCTGTTCTGTTTTTTCTACAATTTTGATTTGCCAAAAAGGAACATAAATTTCTTGGGAGCCTCAGAGTTGAACCCTTTTGACATGATGCTGTGTAGTAGAGCAGTGATCAAAGTCTGTTGCTGCTAACAGTTCTTAGAACTGCTAAAACAGAGAATTGAAAAGCCCTTTGTAGATGGTCCCCACTCTTTTACCATATCTGTGGCTTTTCAGTTCCGTAATTACTGACCGTGATGGCACACTGCCCTGAAAATGAATACTTTGATAATCTGGTGCTCTCTTGTAAGCCTTGTCATCTTCGATGTTCTGGTACACCACCACCTTCATGTGAAAACTACTGTGATAAGAGTAAGTAATTTTTCTGCGGTACTTTATAGCTATGCTGGGTATTTTCATGTTCTATTTTACATAGATTCGTATACATAAAAACTTAAAAAAGGTAATCTAAAACCTGGAAGATATTTATCAGAATAATATATAGGATCAACAGTATTAAAGACATGTACAGTATATCAATATATACATATTTCAGTACTGTATGAGTATGTTTGAGTGTGTTAAGAGTAAACTGTTAAAGCTCTTCAGCTTTACTTATGCTGTCACTTAAAAGAAATAGAAATTGCTCCTTTGATAAAGAAGTTTTATGTATTGGGCATGTGTTTACTGTTCATTGGTTATTGCTTACAATGAATTTAAATGCATCTTTTTATTTCATAAGGTACTGATTCAGGTGGAGTTCTTTGGATTTGTTTGGGCTTCGGAGTAATTTTAATGCTCACTTTATTCACATTAATGGTCTTGTTTAAGTGGAAGCACCTAAGGCAACTAAAAGAAAAACTGAAAAACACAGGTGAATAAGTATGATTCTTTATCAAATAATTAAGTTGTTGTACCTTCTAGCTGCTCTTATAATGTACACACATTACATATTACATATTACGTATTACATATAACATATTCCAGATTCTGATAACTGTCTGTGGATTGTTTCTTATTTCTCAGATAGTCTCAATGAAGTTATTAGAGTTTTTAGGGAGTAAAATATCCAGATGGTGACTTGTAAAATGAACAATCTCTGTTTGTTAGTTCTAGATTATGTCACAACTGTATTTGGTTACTTATTTTTATACCTGGCTTAATTGCTGGTGTTTGAGAAATCACTTAGGAACCTTAAATAGCAGATGATTGTTTTAATGGCTTCATTCTCCTCCTATTGAATGGAAATGTAGAGGATACAGAATCACAGAATCACAGAATTTCTAGGTTGGAAGAGACCTCAAGATCATCGAGTCCAACCTCTGACCTAACACAAACAGTCCCCACTAAACCATATCCCTAAGCTCTACATCTAAACGTCTTTTGAAGACTTCCAGGGATGGTGACTCCACCACTTCCCTGGGCAGCCTGTTCCAATGCCTAACAACCCTTTCAGTAAAGAAGTTCTTCCTAACATCTAACCTAAAATTCCCCTGGCTCAACTTAAGCCCATTCCCCCTCGTCCTGTCACCAGGCACGTGGGAGAACAGACCAACCCCCACCTTGCTACAGCCTCCCTTGAGGTACCTATAGAGAGCGATAAGGTCGCTGGCATTCCATCTTAGAAGAAATTAAATAATGTTACTTAATCTTCTGGCCTGTGAGAAGTGTATGTGGTATATTTTTGGAAGGTGGAAAAAATTTGTAAAATGTAAAAATAACTTCCACTGGTATCTGTGGAATGTTCAGCCAATAAATAATAACTGATTAGAAAATTTGATAACTTGAATGCTTATCCTGAAATACAGGGGGGACATTGTCATACAACGAAAGATTATTGTTTATAACTGCATCTTACAACTTTCACTGCATCTTAAAACTTTCACTAAGGCTAGGAATACAGGTGGAATATAAAGAAACTTGGATCCTTAATAACTGTATGTCTGGTATAGCATGACGTATGTACTAAATTAACTTTTGTATAATTACAGGTGCTTCTGTGGAGCTGAATGATGTTCTCAAGGCTAATACAGAAAGCAGTGTGCAGACAGATGGAATTAGACACTCACTTCAAAGTGAAACATTAATGTATTCAGTGGAGGAATGCACTTGTAGTGACTGTGGCTTGGTAAAACCTCAGACTGGCTGTGAAACTTCATTTCCATTACCAGCTACAGAAGAAGGAGCTACTGTTCTAGTTACAACAAAATCCTTTGATTACTGCAACTATATTCTGGGTGCTGGGTGTCTATGAGAGAAGTAGCTATTTTTTACTGCATAATAATAATTCAGTTATTTCAGTATAGCTATTAATCTTCATACTTATAGTGGGAAAGGCTAGTACATCTTCCTTTTAGACCCTGAATCAAACTTTCATTGATATTGTCATATTATTTTTAATTCTTTGTTCAATTTTTTTTTACATTATTCTCAAATACCAAACTAGTGACTGGAATTTTAAAATTCTGAAAGTCCCTATGTAGAATGGCTCTTTCAGTACTTTGAAATTTTATCTACTTACACCAGATATTTGCAGACTCATCAATAAACAATCTTGCAATTATATGTTTCATGATAAATTCAGATCTTATGCTGAAAATTGCTTGAGGCAGAAATGAAGATCTACATAGCATTCCCAGCATTGCAAAGAATAATTTCAAATAGCCTCTGTGATGCTTGAAATAGGAATGTTCCAATGATGAGTACCTCTGCTGAGTACAGAGTCCCACCCAGCTCAGATAGGATCTCAGGGTCACATAAAAGGGGGTTGTGGTGCTGTGGAGTACCACACATGTAATCCTGATGGTGGACAATTTCCTTTAAATACCAACTTTTTTTTTTTTTTTTTTTTTTTTTTCAGACTGTCTTATAAAGATTTATTTTTACTTAGCTTTTTTTAAAATTTATTTATTATTATTTTTAATTGTTATTTGGACAACTACTGCTGATTAGATACTGTCATGGTAGGCTATCATGTGGCCTGAAATTAGGAATATACTTGTGTCACCTTGCCTCCCAAATGTCATTTTCCTTGTATTAAGCCAGTGTTATTCCTGAACAACTATAACATCAATCCTTTTGTTTGTAGCTAACTTTCCATCTAAGGTTCTTGCATGAAGGATAAAATATAAGCTTGTAAGACTAGCAAGTTGCACAAATGCTATGAACGATCCGTATTGCAGCATCTTTGTGGCTGACCACAGCCAGTTTGGATCAGTTAGGAGTTAGCTGTGCAGGTCTCCCACATGCAGCCAAGAACTCGGAAAAATGCCTACAGGACTATTACAGTTTTTATTATTGCTGTACCTAGGAAATCTTGAGAAAAAAGGTTGTGATCTGCTGCTCTGCATAGTGTGGAGCAACTTAGAACATAGAATCATTAAGGATGGAAAAGAAACTTCAAAATCATCTGGTCCAACCATCCCCCTACTACCAATGTCACCCACTGAACCCTGTCCCTGAGCACCAGGTCCAGCCTTTCCATGAACACCCCCTGGGCAACCCATTCCGATGCCTCACTGCTCTGAAAAGAAATGTCTCCTCATTTCCAACTTAAACCTCCCCTGGTGCAACTTGAGGCCATTCCCTCTAGTCAACTTGTGGTAAATACACACAACGCTGCATACAGATTTTTTATTTTTTTGGGTGGTCCGTTGTGGACCCGGGAGTTGGAGTTCGCGATCCTTGCAGTTCCTCAATTCTGATTTACACAGCGGATGAACAGAAAACAGTGACATAAAGCCTCAAAATGAATCCACGAACGTTCAGAAAAGCCTCAAATTAGCTCTGACAGCTGTTCTGGAAGGAGGTTTCACACTCCCCGGGCCGCTTTTGGAACGCGATCGCGCCCCGAAGCGCTGCGGCCTCGCCTCCCTCAGCGCCCCCTCAGCGCCCCCTCAGCCGCGGGGCCGCCGCCTCACGGCGCTTGGGACCGGGCGGGCCCTGCGGGCGCCGAGGGCCGTGCTCGGCAACCGACAGCCGGTGCAGAGCCCTCGTTTATCCCCGCCGTGTTTATCTTCCGGAGCAGCTAGGGGGTGGCTTTCCGGGGTGGAGCGTGTGGCGGGACCGGCCCGGCTCCGGGCCGTGAGGGAGCGGCTCTGGCTGAGGGAGGTGGCGAGCCCAGCGGGCACCATGAGTGGTGAGTGGGGGGATCTGGCCGGTTCTGGGGGGGCTGCTGGGGCTGCGGTGGCCCTGGGGGTCCCCTGAACGGTCCGGGGGTCCCCTGAACGGCCCCTTCCCGGCCGTGCTCCCCCGCGGCGGGAGCGGGGAGCTTCGGTCCCTGGTAAGGGTCCCCTCACGTCCCCCTCACCGCGCCCCGCTGCTGCCCCGGCCCCCTCACGGATGTTTTATTTCGGCAGGACTCAGGGATATTCTGAGGAAATAAACGGCCAAAAGTAAATTGAAGCAACCCCTCACAAAATAAAGACTTTCTAACGTGCAGTTGGTGAGCCCTGGTGGGGTGACTGGGGTGCAGGCACTGGGCTGACAGTCCATTCTGAAGGGCAGCAGGTTTGTTTGCCGTGACAGCATGACAGCATCAGTGGCACTTAGTATGTCTTGAAGCACATTGATAAGTTTTTTTTTTTTTTTTTTTTTATTTTTTCCACGAAGAAGGGAGGTGCTTTAGAAAATACTTTTCATGGCTCTGTTTCTACAACTTCAGTGATGGATGTCATCTCCAACCCTGAGTGTTGTCTGTGCTGAGAATTGGATCATAGCTTTTTCTTCCATCCTGATTTGAGGCATGGTGAGATTGCTTGCCAAAGATGCTAAGAAAAAAAAAATTGAAGAGCCAACTGAATTACCTAAACATTATGTTTTTTAGGAATAGCAGCCATTTCTGAAAATGAAACCAAAAATGAAAACAGCTGTATTTTTCTCTGTTTTGTTCTCGCCTTTGTAGTAAGCAGAAAATGAAATACTACGAAAGAGATGAAGAAAAAATAGATTGTTGTGGGGAAAATTGTAAATTAGCATTGTGAAAAATGCAAGTACCAGTCAAATCTTTCAAACCATGGAAGAAGAAAGTTTCTTGAATGTTTCAGGTCTTAAAACTGTAGACTAAATCCTAATTCTGAAGTTCTTGAGAGTCATTATTTTCATATGGAAAACCTCAGCCCTTCAATGATGAGTTCAGGCTGGGAGTGGCCTTGTGCAAATCAGCGCTTAAGTCTGGCTAGGTGACTTGGGAGCTTCATTTCAATTCAGTTTTGTGACTCAAAGGCAAGGTGGCACCTCTTGTGGCATAAAGAAAGGCTCATAATGTAGTTATTAAAAAAAAAATACAAAATTAAGGGGACAGAAAATATTAAATTGCTTAAAAATAATAATGCCTGGTGTGACACTAGGGCTAGTAGTCCAAGTGGTTGGCTAACCTATGTGTATGTAGCCCTTGCCAAGACCTATGTGAATTTTCTACCACTTAACACCATGGTCTATACTTATTTCCATGCCCGATTTTAGACCTGAAAATTAAAAGGGTTCCCCCTAAAATATATGTGTAAGACTTCCTTTCTTAATGCCTGTTATCTATTTATAACATACATATTTTTTAACTATGGTGTATTTCTAGTGGATGTGAAGGCAACTTCCTGTTGATTTCAGCATTTCTTAGTAATACCTATTAATTATGTACAACTGTTTTATTGGACAGTGATGAAAAAAATAAACTTTCAATGTAAGTTACACAGGGATAGTAGAGTTATATACTTGTCAAAAATCAGCGATGTTGTCAGTTTTATGACAGCTTTGCACAAGAAACAAGGCTAATTCAGTATGAGGCAGTGGAATCACAATAGTATAGTACTACAAGGTAGTATGTAAATCAGGCCTGGAGTTGCTTTTGACTTGTATCCTTAGAATGTATTAGAGCAAGCAAAAGCAGTTACAGGCTGCAATTTTACATTTAAGACTTCAAGAAGTATGTGAGAGCATTCTGAGTATTTTTTTAAAACAAAACAAAACATTTTTTTTTTTAAAAAAAAAAAACACAAAACAAAACATACGGGGATGAGGACAACCATACTTGTAAAGAATTGGATGGAAATCCTGTTTTCCTGTACTTGCATAGTGAATTTCTTCTGCTATTTGTGTGGATATTTCTGTCACAGCATGGAGAGAAGTTTGTTTTGAAAACAGGAAAACATGACCATCAACAGCGAAGAATGGCAGGGTTACAGAGGCAGGTGCAGGACTTGAGGCTCTTTTTAACTTTCTGACTGAACAGTTGGAGATAGGAGGAGGCTCTTGTTTTTGCTATTTTATACTTATGTTTTCACAATTATTTCTAGACATATGTATGAACTTCCTTTTTTATTGTGGTAGTCTAAATATAGTCTTCTTCTGAGTAATGCTGGCTTTTGCGTTATATGTTTTGTATTTCTATGTGCATTATTGGAGCTTTTACTTCTCAATCGGTAGAAGGGTATTTTGCTCAGTTTGTAGTACACTGTTATTTTTTAAATTAACTAGAGTTGATCACACTCAGCTGGTACTTTTTGTGTGTGAATATATGCATATTTGTTTGAAGACTTTGTTTAGAAAATCATGAAGACTGCAAAAGAGGTAAATCTTTAATAGAGTTGGTAGAGGTTTGCTTTTACGTTCCATCTAATTGAGACAAAAATAACTTCTAAAAATTGTGTACCAGTTACAAGCATTGTTAGAGTACGACATTTTCTAGGTTTATTTCAAAGAAAAAACCCTATCCTTTGCTTGGAGGGAAAAAAGCAATCTTAATGTTTCAATTTCTAAGACAAAAAAACATAGGCTTTGTGAATATTATTTTTCATCTACCAATGAACTTTGTGTTAAACAGAGCAATAGTTGAGTTCTGCAGGCTTGCACTGAGCAGCAGCCTCAGCCAGCCCTCTGTATAGACATTCAGTGGCCTACTAACCCTGTTAACGGTGAAGGTGATCTGAACTAGCTATGGAAATCATTGGTCATAATCATGTGCGGTCATAATTGTTATTAGCCCAAATTTAAGTACAATAAGGACAAAATAGACGTTATACTGCACTCTGCGTAAATTTAAGGCTGTTTGATATCATGTTCTTTAGTCTTTGGGAACATTAATTAGCACAGTGATCATCTTCTGTGGGTTTTCTGTGTTCTATGTTCAGAGTCTGGTATCTAGTTGCAAACCATTTCCATGTTATCAAGTAGATAGAAAGGTGCCAAAGAGATTGAAATTTAAAAACTGGATTGCACTTGGAATACAAACTTAAGCCACATCATTAGTATTTTCATTTGAAAGATGTTTTTCAGATCGGGGTCTTATTAATTACGTGCATTTGTTTAGAAGTAGTCTCAACCTTAATGTAAAGAGCAATGCCGCGTTACGCCTATTCTCCCAGGTGCACGGGTAGCATAAGACTGTAGAAGGAAGGAGTTTGAAACAGTGTGGAATATCTCCAGGTTTGTGTATGTTTGATGTTGCTGTTTATAAAGAGTTGTATTAAAAGTTGGGATTTAATCATTTTCTTTGTTTTACAGTTCTGGGATTTATTATAAGGCAGTGGATGCATAGGGGTGTGCCTCCATTCTTGGCGATGTGCGCATGATAAGAACACTGAGCATGATTTTGTAAGACTGATTTCTGAAGCAGCACACAGTAGAGTAGTAAGGTTTATATGAATTAAGTGTTCTCTTCATAATGACGTAACTGTTTGGAAGTTAGAACCTACTTGGTGTAGGGTTTGTTTCTGGCGTCCCCTGCTAGTGTTGAGCATTGTGTGTGTTTTCAGCTGAGTTTGTGCACATCGGAGTATTTAAGTAACAGAACCAAACCTCAGTCACATGTCTGCACAGTTTGAGTCAGACTTCAGAATTGGAACTGTAATTTCTTGAGAATTCCCTGTAATCAGACAAATAAGCATTGTGAAGCTTAGCACCTAAATCATACATATTTCCTCTTTTCTTTATTCAGGCATCATGTGTATTACAGACTTTTTTTTTTTTACTCCCCCTCCTAGCCCCACACTTAAGTTGCAACAAAGAGTAATTTCAGTAGGACAAATTCTTTGCCCTCCTGCTGGGATAGAAGTGAGCCCCTGTGAATAGGATTATGAAGATAGGAAATCCTGGGGCTGGCACCTGGCAGTGCTGGCCAGCAAGAGGTAGAGTCGCATATGTTTGATAGCCCTCTTTACTAGAGGTCTTACTGTGTGCTGCTTGATTTTTCAGTATCTGGAGAAACTTGCTGAGTTTTGATAATTGGCTTTGTCTGTGCATATATTAGTTGTATGTTCTTTGAGAGAAAAAGGAGAATAGAACGACTTTAACTACAGGCAGGTCAGAGAGATTTTTGAGGGATGTTTTGAGCCCAAGCTCAGAATAAGAAATGGTAGATGCAATGTAGGTTAATTAAACAACAAATTTTGTACTATTCACATGAGTTTATGAAGCATGTTTAGACAAGCAAAGTGGTATTTGTTGTTGAAATGGCTCAGTTGTGTTGTGTGGTTGCTGGTGCAGTAACAAACTATGTTTTATAGGTTTTAATCTGGCAGAAGGCTGTGATGGTAGTTAAATTTTAAGGGTTTTATCGTAATAATTGTTCTACATTCACCTAATTTAAAACTCTTTCTACAGTAAGGTTGCTTGGCAGTAACAGGGTATTCTTACTGTCTCTTTCCCATTTTCTATTCTTTTCTTGTGCTCTGATGATATACCACACTGGTAGTTTGTCCCAGTATGAGAATTTATGGGGTTGCAGGGTGAGCTGCATCATACACCTAATCCAACCAAAAAAATATAAAAATCTTAAACTAGGTCAGTTCCAGCCTTGCAATATGGCCCCACAGGTGGTTGTGCTAAGAAGCTAGGAGCAAGCTGTGCTGCCTGTGCACAATTAGATTATTTTTGATATTGCTGCAATATACCTTGTATCGTGAAACCACTCTTATTTTTAGTAAGACTTTAGATTGTTTTTCAGACAGTATTCCTGCATATTAGAGAGACACTACTTGAAACATCAAAATACAGGCCTATACCACATCATTTTACTTAGAGAAAATACATAAATAAATTTAATGGAATAACTGGCATATGAGGAAAGTTTTTCACAGTGCTGATGTTGACTTCAATCTACTTTTCTCAAAACAGTGTTTATTTAATAATATAACTTTGTTGATTTTTCAGTTTCACAGAACAATGACACTAAAAGACAGTTTCTTCTAGAACGGTTACTAGATGCAGTTAAACAGGTGAGAAATCCAATTAATATTTCTACAGTATACATACTCTGTGTTGTCAGTACTGGCAGGATCTGTCTGTCTGTCTTTCTGTCTTCTTACCAGATAAAGAAGAAATCTTGTTTTGCATACAGTACTACTGAGTTTTTGTGTCTGCTAGCAAATGATTATTATGCATTGCTTGTTTAAAGTTCTTGTGTAGACAAATTATATTTGCAATACTTATTCTATGTCTGAGTTAAATAGTAGTGTCCTGCAAAGCTAAATTGGATAATGTTACAGTAGCAACTTTTTTCCTTCACACTAGGATTTTAATGAATGGGTTAAAATACGGTAAAGATGAGATTGATTTTCATATCAAGGTGAAGTTTAGCAAGTAGAATTTCATAGATTTTACTCAGTTTAAGAGAGCTTGTGAGGTAAAAGAATGCCTCAAAAGTTAGCCAACCAAATGTTTTATAGAGATTGATTCTTCTTTAATTGTAGCACTGAGCCAAGTAGGATTCACTGTTTGTTTTCGTGGGTATATGTTTAAAACTCAAAAGTAATATATTTTTTTTTTCATTGGGAAATGAAGGTGTGTTGTTCTGGCTAGCAAGAATTATGTGAACTGCAGGAGTCTGCTAGTGGAGCATGATGGTAAAAAGCACTTCTTGGTTGCAGGCTGTATTTGCCCATACTCTATTTTGTTTCCTTTTTGATTCTTAAATGGAAGTATTTCGGCATATTGAGTGTCCTAGTGTAACAAAAACTTCTTAAAATCTTTTTATTTCAGTGTCAAATACGATTTGGAGGAAGAAAAGAAATTGCTTCAGATTCTGATAGCAGGTAAAGTAGTCGAAGAAACTGTTAATATGCTCAGATTATGTATCATAATGACCCAAACCATAGGGCATGAAAAACTTGATACAAAAAAAAAAGACCAAAGCACCACAAAACAAACAAACAAAAACACAAAATAAAAAACTGTTCCTATTGTTTGTGTAGACACTAACGCAGGACTCTGAACTTTTCATATTGTTACATGAATTTGACAGTTTAACAAAGAAGATTCTTCAATATGAAGTTACAAATGTTTAAGTGGCTGTAGAGTTAATGACTAAGCATTGAATTCTTGGGCTTGAACATGAGACTAGTAGGGCCTACTATCCCCCAAAACTCTCCTAAAATGAATGTGTCTTTTACCTTGTATGACTCTGTTTTGTGTAGCTTGATGCTTAAGTGTCAAGTGTGTTTAACACATACTCATAAAGAAAATTTTCATTCCTTTTTTTTTGTTATTCCTGACACATTTAAACCTATTTTCCTTTGTTTTCTGTATGACAGGTTGTTTCTTTTTATTACTGCAAGTCAAAAAACTGTCATTTAAAGTTGCATCTGTTGTTGGATATGGCTTATTGGTTTCAAAGGTTTTTAAGAAGAAAACTGGCAGACAGGAATTGCAGTGTTTCTGTATCATGGTTTCTCAGAATTTGACTTATCAAAGAACGTCAAATAAAACTGCAGGATTAAATGCAGTTGTTTATTTTCCCAATTTTAATGTCCTTTAAGTTAGACTCTGCATTTTTGGGAAAGTTAATTATCCACTGACCACTTATGAATTATGTATACAATTGTTTCTTTCCAGTCCCCTCCCAATGCAGTCTTTAAGAACATGTCTAAAGATGTGGTTTCATTGCTTCTGGAAAGCCAGCAAAACAATTATTTGCTGCTAAAGGGAGGGGTGAGGCTTCGTGTATCTGTAGCCTTTCAATATACAAAGGGAGCTTGTAAGAAAGATGCAGAATGACTTCTTACCAGGGCTTGTAGTGTAACAGGACAAGGGGCAATGTTCTTAAACTAAAAGAGAGATTTAGATTGGATATAAGGAAGGAATTTTTTTGCAATGAGGCTGGTGATACACTGTAACAGGTTGCCCAGAGAAACTGTGGATATGCAATCATTGGAAGCATCCAAAGTCAGGTTGGATGGGGTTTGGCAACCTCATCTTGCCAAAGATGTCCCTGCCCACAGCAGGGTGGTTGGGCAGAGTGATCTTTAAGGGTCCCTTCCAACCCAAAGCATTCTGTGATACCCCGTTAAGGTTCCTGGCTTCAGTACTAGGCACTTGCACCACCTTTTTATGTAATTCCTGATCATCCAGTCCCCTCTGAATTAATTTAACAGAAGTAGTAGTAATGCAAAAGGATAACTTGCTGCCATTCAAGTGAGTTGAAATCAGTTCAGTAAAATATCTGGTGAATGTTAGAGTCCCTGCAAGGAAGGGAAGATAATGCAGTGGAAAGCGATGGGAAATAATAAGAAGGAGGAAGAAGCAACAAGAGATGAGAGGAACATCTTTCAGGATGCTTTTTGTTTCATCTTTTTCACCTTTCGGGAGCAGCTTGTAAATGCAACTGTAATGAAACTCCAGAGTAATGCTACTCCATGGCAGCTTAATCCTGCCTGACTTTTGGGTACTACTGTCATTCCGTCCTCTCCCTAGCTGTTTTGGCCTACATTATTTTGGGAAATAATGTAGTGTCCTGTTCAACTGGTGTGGTGGGAACAGTTCAGTGGAGGGTTTGATCAGTTTGGTGGACAGAAGTTGGTGCAAGGGAGGTAGCAGGAAGGTGCATGTGGGATAAAGCGATGGTGGGACTGAAGCACCCAGCAGTTAGTGACTGCACAGCTGTAGCTGTTGGCACAGAAGCATCCACTAGAGATTGTTCTTTAATCTCTGTTGTTTATTTAATGGGAGATGGTATACTGACAATGGTTTGCCTGTCTAGCAGGCTATATAAACTCAGTGAGATGGAAGTACTTCCTTTGTAGAACACATTCTCTGGATATAAAACTTCTGCTTTGTGGCTCACACAAACTGAGGAATTACTTTGCTGCAGTTGTTTAATACTTTGAGGGATGGCCTTTAATACTTAGCTTCTGATAAACAGTGGGAGTTACAATTCAACAGATAAAACGCTGACGAAATTTTACTTATATTTTCCTTAGAATTCAGTGGACATGCAAAATAATGGATTACAGCTACATAGTTTCATTCAGAACATTCAGAAGGAAGTGGAAATTGCATTAATGGATACATAGATCTTTAATTTCATTGCATTTTGGATTGTTACTATGGTATATTGTTACTTGTGAGATAATTCTGAAGATAGGCTCAGAGTTTAGATCAAAATCCAGTGAAGTCCATGGTTCTCCACATTTTGTACTCTGAGCTTTTTTTGTCTTTGAGGTTATAATTGTTCAGAGTGCTACTATGTCTAGTAGTCTAGATTATTACTCTGTTTTTCTACATTTCTTTATTTAACATGCATTCATGATACTATCTAGTAAATTCAGGATGTGTATTGGGCATTGCAGAATACTTTTTTTTGTATCTTGTTTTACTAATGGTTAAAATCTATAAAATGCTGCATGGTTTTCTTGCTTTATTTCTCAATGCATGTAGATTTTTAATAACATGGTTCACAGAAACCAGTTTCTGTTCTGCTTTTTCTGAATTGAAAAGTCAAATAGACTTTTTTTTTTTTGGTCATTTATCTGCTGGAATTTCCGTTTTTAACAGCAGTGGTTATTTTTAGCAACAAGTAATCATAACTGCTCAAAAATCTTCTTGAGAACTGTTAGAATGATATTATACTTCATTAGTGTTGCAGGTTAAGTTTTCCTAACATAGATGTACATGCTTAAAAGCTCTACTGCCCAGGCAGTTATGGTAGACATGCAAATTTTTCTGTCTTCTTTCAGTGCTTCTCCTGATATCCTGTGCTTTTTTTGTGACCCTGAATAGAACTCTGTTCTCCTGGAATGCACAGGCAAAGTCCTCAGCCACTTTATCAGCTGTTCTTATCTAATTGCTTGATTTTTAGTTCAAGTATCTTTCCTTCCTTTAAGTAACCAGTTTTGGCAGCCAGGTGACAGCTCTCTTAAAACTTAAGGTTTAAGTGTTGCTTACTTAGTAACGTTTAGAGAAAACCAATGCAAATTCCTTGTTGGTCGTGTAACTTCCATTATTCTTTAAGCCTTACTATTCTTTGTAGGTTACAATAATATTCCTGGTTTTGGCAAGGGCACAGTTTTAATACTTGTGTAAAAATTGATATGTTAACTGGGTTATGTATTAAAAAAAAAAAAGGGGGGGGGATTTATAAATAGTATCACAGAGAATGACATCAGAAGCTGAAGATTAAATGCATCACTAGAAAATCTTGCTTCTTGTTTTTGGCATAAAGAAGCATAGTTTATGCCTAAAATGTAAGAGGGACATTAAAATGTTTAATTGTTTTCCTAGGCTTGAATTATAATGTACAGGTCATGTACAGTATAGGTCATTTTAGTATATTTTCAGAAAATCATTTGGTGCCTGTGTAGTACATAGTACATTTATGACAATATAATTATGACATTTATGACAATATAATTACGTTTTCACATATGCATTGCATTAAAAGTAGGCAACCCAGAGTTGAAATACCATGGTTAAAGAACACTATAGCTGGTGTGGATGATTTTTCAAAGTGATTGCTAATTCTTCTAAATGTAATTTGTGCCCCAGCTTTGAATAGCCATGATGAGACTATGGCTCTGTTTTACTGTTTGCAAATAATGAGATTAGTGCATACAAAGGATCTTCATTATACATAAAATAAGGGTTCACCTTTACATTCTCTACTCAGAGATTTGGAGTAAATCTGTTATAGAGAAATGTAGTTGATTGTGCTTTTCACAGGATTTCTTGTTAAAATTCTGTTGCAGAGTCACTTGTTTGTGTGCCCAGTTTGAAGCTGTGTTACAGCACGGTCTGAGGAGGAGCCGAGGATTAGCATTAACAGCAGCAGCGATCAAACAGGCAGCAGGTTTCTCCAGTAAAACTGAAACAGGTAATTCATTAATCATAACCATTCAATTTTTTTAAAAATATGTTAAGCGCAAGTGATAAGATTTCTAATGGAAGTTTTGAGCAGTGAACCAAGTTGTCAGCTGTTGGTGGAATACTTGGAATCTTGTTAAGCAGTGAAAATGGTTATTGCTCTTTTAATCCAGTGGTTAACTTTCATACTGAGCTTCTGTAGGAGTTTTGGTACTTGAAAATGTTTATTTCCTACAGTTCCATCATGAATAATATCACTGACAAATATATTTTGACATCTGTTAGGAATGAACATTGTGTAATTGTGTTGTTTATATTCCAGTGGTTTCATTTTTAACCTTATCTTACTCTGTTCTTTAACTGCCATTTTCTGTAGCATCAGATATGCTTAATCCATAAGTATTAATGTCATTTTAAAAGCAAAACTTATATTGTTTTTATTGGGTGGACAGCCAAGACATTTTTTTAATTACTTTTTACGTATTTTGAAAAAGTGATACCTTTATTTTTGTTCTTTCACTTTGAATCTCAGCTTGTGTGCTTTATCAAAAGTATGTGCAGGTGTTCATTAGTTTCGTGGTGAAGTTTAACATACAGCACATCTTTTATCTTCTCCTAACCAGTATGCACATCTTAAAATGAAGCGTTTCTTTTTGGCTTTCAAAACATGTAACACAGTGTGGTGTTTTTTCTTTTTTTAATATTCTATGATATTGGAATTGTTAAAATGCTTTGATCTCCAACCATAACTTCCCATTCCACCACACAATTGCATATAATAATGTTTATGTTAACACTTTATGTGTAGGTTGATATATTGGTGCTCTTAAATTGCCGTAACAAGGGGCTTGTTTCCAGCTGATGATAGGGGGAAATGTTGTTCTTGTGTGCTGACTTTCCTGCTGATCGGTTAGATCCTCCAGACTTTGCTTTCTTGGGGAGTTGAAAAAGCTATGCTTTTAGAGAAGTCTGGAAGTCTCTTTTACTTAGTAATGGGCAGACTAAATGAACAAATAAAAAAAAGAATCATCTGTTTACATAAGCTTTGCAGATTTTCAGCTCTCCTGAATGCTTTTATTCTCCTTGTGAGTGTTTGTAATTGGGGATTAGGTACTCTGTGGTGCCATTCATTCTCCAGGTAGTTTTCATTCTATTTTATCGCTTTAACGGGTAGCGATTTAGTTGTCTGTTCTTTTCTTTTCCTCTGGCTTGTAGGTGATAGTCTTATGCTTTGATGTAGAGAATGCTCACCTGTGTTATGCTTTCTATGATTTATGCAAATGATGCATCTTTTAATTTTATGCATTCTGTATAACCCTGCTGTTTTTCTCATCTGTTTGTAACATAAAGGGTGTATGACATCTTTGGTCTCGTCTTTTGAGATGTTAGTCATCAGATGTACAAAGATGCATCTCTGCTACTTGGGAACTTAACAATTTAGCTACATGGCTGTCCTCTGTCTTATTTGGGAGCTTGTCAGTGATGTGGAGGAAGAGGAGAAAGTCAGGGAAGTTATTTATGGTTGGGGAAAGGAAAAGGAAGGAAACATTCCTTAAGCTTCTTAAGGAGTAAAAAGAATGTATTGAAGTTGAAGAACAAAATCAGGGCTGCTATGTAGCAATCAAACTGAATGCTGTACAGTGACTAAAACGAGGAGCCTTTTACTTCATTACTTTATTTATTACTTTACACAGGGAGATTACTGGGCTCCACTGCATTTATCTTTGCAAGTTAGAGTATTTCTTTTCTGAAATTAGTTGCAAGGTACCTCCGTATTTTTATCGCTTTCGGACAAATTATTTTGGTATGATTTATATTAGTTTCTGTCTAACATAGTCACAGGTGTCATTTTTTTCTTTAACATTGTGGAATACTGCTGTTTAGGCTGTATATTCAGCCTTTGACAGTTGAAAAGCAAAATTATCCGGCAGTGTTTTTTATTTGAAATTTACAGGTAGCTCATAACAAACCTCTCTTCCAAGAGGTTTAAAAACATGGGGTACTCACTTCACATCTAAGATCTTCAGGTTTTTTTACTTATTTGAAAATTAAAGTTTTAATTAGAAACTTCAGTTGTAGTTGATTGAACCTATCACTTAAGTCTTACTTAAAAATTTTTTTTAAATACATATTCAAGTAAACAACAACAAAATTCTTAATAGCAGTCTGATTCGGTATCATTTTATGGCATAGGCAAGAGAGACATATGCAACTTCTCATATATTAAGCAAACTAAACAACAAACAATAAAACTACATTCTCTCTGATTAGTAACAAGATGAGAGTCTCTTCATTTAACTTCAGTAAAGATTATGTGAGAATGAATATTGTAGCTGATTTCATTTAATGATACTCTCACTTAAAAGTGAAAGAGTTAATATTTCCAATTATAGCAAATGTCTCTACCATGAGATACTTATGAGAAATATGTAACAATTGACAGAATAGACATAAAAATGCACAATGGCTGCACAGTTTTCTTTACTTTTTTTTTCCTCTTGTTTTCTTTTCTTTGCATAAGAAGGCAGCAAGCGTGTGTTCTGAACTGATCTCTATGCTGTCTATGCTCTAAACTTGAGACATAACTAGTGGTTCACGATGATTAATGATGCAATATGGGGTATTGTAGTTATTGGAACTGCAATACTGTTAAAATTACATTAACTGTTTTCACAAAATGATTAATATTTGTGTATTGCATAACCAGGGTTTGCCTATGGTACAGTTGTCCAAATTGTATATTACTGAAATTAAAATAAATCTTAACTTCTAAATAATAATATGTATTGAATTATTTGTTATGAAAATTAATATTGACAGTTAGGACTTGGATTTTTCATTTAATTTTACTCTCAAAGAAAGTAACTTATTGTCTGAAAATGTCCCTTAGATCACTATTTTTAGTAAATATATCATGGAGGGGCTTAGGGTACAGAATGCCTCCACTTAATTTCTGTCAGATAGATCTTGATTAAAAAACTGATGATAATCCAAATTTTGAAGCTTGTCAAAATCCTTGATATTTGTAAATAATCAAAAATACCAGGAAACACTGAGTCTCATGCTAAGCACATGGGTAATGTACTTACTTCCTCTATTCCAGTATTATTTTCACTTCCTTCTTCAGTGTTGTTTTGACTTTTAGCAACACAGACAAAAATTTTATTGGTTGTAGGAAACAAATAATTAAATCACTGTTATCTTGATACAAATCTGGCATTTTAAGAACTGTTTTATTTTTTTTTTAGATAAACACACACTTTATCTTTGAGATGCAGATCAAATAAGTTGAAGTCGAAGAGGTAGAACATAGAATATTTGCATGCTCTTGTATATTCTGTGGACTTCCTTATTGTTTGCATGTTAATCTGTCTGTAAGGTCCTACAGTTTGCATCCCATGTCCTGAGCAACCTGCCCAGGGGCAGGGCCAGATGACATCCAGAGGTCCCTTCCAACCTCAGCAATTCTGTGATTGTCAGTTCTGTGGTTCCCTTGCTTCACACATTTTCCTCATTTAAAACAGCTCTGGGTTGTTCTTGCATGGGTGTCAATCCTCACTGGCAAAACTTCAAGTAAATGAGTCTAACCTGTTTGTTTAGGTTTATAAAATTACAGTGTAAATTTTGCTAATCTCATAGCTTTCTGTGGAGACTAATAAACAGAACTGTCCCCCAAATCAGCAGGTTTCTTCAGAAGTCATAACCTGTAGTGAAAACCTCTTCAAAACCTGATTGCATGTTCTTTATTTAGTGTATAGAAAGAGAAACATCATGGAAGGCCTTTTCTTAAAACTGTAACTTCAGTAAAAAGGTTTAGAGAAGGGATAAATGAGTGGAGGTTTTTATGCTGCCTAAATTGAGGTTATGATCAGAGGCCAGCATAATATTTGAGGTGATAGTGCACCATTCGCTCCTACAACAGAATTATTTTCCCTGTTTTATAATTTATTTTATTTTTTTTAGAAAAGAGTGAAGACTTCCATTAAACCGTCAAAAGGAGTGTCTGCATATTTTCCTCAACAGATTGATGTTTTGAACTTTGAGGAATGCTTAGTTTTCTCAGTTTTTTTCTTCTTAAAAACCTGTCTTCCTTAAATTCAGTCTCTTAAAATGTTGCAAACTAGCTTTCAAATCAAAAAATAGCTTTCAAACTCTTCTCGTTATTTGAACAATTCTATTTATAACAAATCAAAGCCACATAAACATACTCGTTAATATTGTTTTTGAGGTACTTGCAAGAAGTATGTATTTGATGCAATATTAATATTAGGCCAAGTGCCGGGTCCTGCACCTGGGGCGCAATAACCCCAAGCAGAGCTACAGGCTGGGAGAGGAATGGTTGGAAAGCTGCCAGGCAGAGAAGGACCTGGGAGTGATGGTGGACAGTCGGCTGAATATGAGCCAGCAGTGTGCTCAGGTGGCCAAGAAGGCCAACGGCATCCTGGCTTGTATTAGGAACAGCGTGACCAGCAGGGCTAGGGAGGTGATCGTCCCCCTGTACTCAGCTCTGGTGAGGCCGCACCTCGAGTACTGTGTTCAGTTTTGGGCCCCTCGCTACAAGAAGGACATCGAGGTGCTTGAGCGGGTGCAGAGAAGGGCGACGAAGCTGGTGAGGGGCCTGGAGAACAAGTCCTACGAGGAGCGGCTGAGGGAGCTGGGCTTGTTCAGCCTGGAGAAGAGGAGGCTCAGGGGTGACCTTATCGCTCTTTTTAGGTACCTCAAGGGAGGCTGTAGCGAGGTGGGGGTTGGCCTGTTCTCCCACGTGCCTGGTGACAGGACGAGGGGGAATGGGCTTAAGTTGAGCCAGGGGAGTTTTAGGTTAGATGTTAGGAAGAACTTCTTTACAGAAAGGGTTGTGAGGCATTGGAACAGGCTACCCAGGGAAGTGGTGGAGTCACCATCCCTGGAAGTCTTCAAAAGACGCTTAGATGTAGAGCTTAGGGATATGGTTTAGTGGAGGGCTGTTAGCGTTAGGTTGGAGGTTGGACTCGATGACCTTGAGGTCTCTTCCAACCTAGAAATTCTGTGATTCTGTGATTCTGTGATTAAGGTCTATTGATTGCAAACCTATACCATGTAATAATGATTCAACTGGTGAATTATCTGATGTTTGGTTCTTCTTTCCCCCCTAAGAAAATGGTAAGAGGTCAATTGGGATAAGTATGTCCTTAAATTGTGTTCTTACTCAGTTAAGAAACAGGAATACCTGAAATACTAGGTGTTCTATTGTGTGTGTACAATTGCTGATGTGGATTTTTGTTACCTGCAATTGAGAAATCGCAAGGAAAGTATCTTAGTGGAAAGGGGTATTGTTGCCTTTTCACTTTAACACTTGACTTTGTCTCTTGCATGTCTACAAATTCTGGAGCTTCCCATTCCTTTGGACCTTGCTTCTATCATTTCATAATAGACAGCAAAATAGCATTTTAGAGCATTTTTTTTTCATTGCATAGTATATTTACAGCTGAACCTGTGAACCTGTTTTATGAATGATATACTAGCTTAAATACACTTGAAAATTTGAATTTGGTTTCAAGATGTAAGATAGAATCCTTTGATGTGTTTGGCTTCTTTAGTGAAGTAAAAAGTTCGAAGTGCTTAAGTAGCCTAAGTTCTGTAGAAATAAATAACCTATTTAACTGAGGAGTTATACAAAGATGGTAAATGATTCACCTTTTGTACAAGTTATATACCATTTTCTTGTTTTATAAAATTACATGACAGGAGATGATTTACTGTGTGTAACAATGTTGGTTCTGAAATTATATGTAATGAAACTCATAAAATAAATTTTGATAGAAGAAAGTAAAATAGGTAAAAGAGCTAAGATGGATTTTTTTTTTTTTTTTTTTCTCCCCAGAGCCAGTGTTTTGGTACTATGTGAAAGAAGTTCTGAATAAACACGAACTGCAACGCTTTTACTCTCTGAAGACAATTACTACAGATATTGGCAGAGGCCGGGCTTGGTTGCGCTGTGCACTGAATGAACATTCCCTGGAAAGATATGTTCATATGCTGCTTGCAGACAAGAATCGACTTAGGTACTGTATTCGATGTCATTGTAATGCTGGAAATGTGCATGTTTTGACAAATGAAATATGGAGATTTAAAAAACAAAAAACAAAAACAACAAAAAGCAGCCAAACAAACAAAACCCCCAAATACAGCTGTCATAATATACCATATTAACTGTTGTGCTAGTGATGCACATGTTTATTGTGTTCATTTTTGAAATTTTGACAGCCGTCGAGATACGGTGTCTTGTGCCTATGTCAACACGTAACCTGAAACTGGCTTCATGCTTACATGTGAGAATATATTTTCCTATTCTCATATTAATTTCCATTCTCCTTCCTGACACTCTTCCCTACTCTTCCAACAGTTTTCCACCCTGAGACCTGAATAGCTTAATGAGAGGGGCTTTGAAATAGCCCCTCCCCCTCTAATAAAATAACGTATTATTGCAGCCTTGATCTTATCAATTCCACAGTAGTTGTTTGTTGCCTGTTTGGAGGTGCTCATCCTGTAATTTTGAAGCTCCACCGGTCGAGCAATATGTAGCTGGTGCTGCAGGTTCCTTGGAAGTGGTTTTGTATGTATTTGCGAGCCTCCTTGTTTACAGAGTTACTGTGAGAATAATTTACTGTGTATTGTGAATTCGGAAGGTATTTTCGATGTGCAAAATGCACTTAGATTCATTCATGCTTCTTTTCTCATACATGTTCAGATCATTTTCTTTTTGGAAATCTGTGATATTTATTCTCAATAATTGTTGAGTTTGAGCTAGCCCAGTAAATTCAGCAGGAAGTCACTCTTTCCATTTGCATCAACTAATGGATATAATAGCAGAGCTGAGTTCTTTAGTGCCTTTCAGTCTGTCCCAATTCTCTGCAGCCTTCTTGCAAGACAGATTTTGGTATGAAATCAAATAAATATATGAACAAAAAAAAAATATCTGAAAACTGTTCTGAGAGATTAGTGATTTGGATTGCTAAGTCACTACTTACTACTCTGATGCTTGTACCAGTATTTGTAATATATCAAGATTGTCAGCACTCTGAGTGTTGTACACGAACTCTTATTTGCTACAAAAGTGTATTCTAGAATATTTAAGGTTTAAATGTTATCAAAATTCAAGTGGGAGTTGCAGAATCACTTTATATCCTGAACTCTTACCTGGTTTGGAAACTTCTAAATGAACCTGTCTTGTTTAATACAGGTTGAGGTCTTTCTTGCTGTCTGTTTCTATGTTTAGTTAACTGAATGCTGATAGCAAAAATACAGCATCATGCTACTAAAAAGAGCTAGATTTAGAACAAGTAACTTGATGCATTCATAGTGAACTTAAGCATTTCTTACGCAATTGTGTAAATGGTCTATATATTTCAGGGCTTCAGGGAGTTATGGTAATATATTTGATCTGTTGGGTGTGCCCATGCTTATTTTTCAGAGTTCCCATGTTTTAGAAGTGGAACATACGTTAATATCAGACTGCATATTCTTTGCTTTTTTCCTTTCAAATTTTAGTGTCTTCTATGAAGACTGGTCTTTTATGATGGATGAAGAACGTTCTAGTATGATCCCTACAATGGCAGCGGGTAAGACCTCTTATATGCCACTATTCTGGGAAAACTATTTCATTTTGAAGTGTTATTTCTGTTCATGGTTGTAAGGTGCTTCTCTCACCTTTATGTGGAGAATGTGCATCAGATGCACGTTCAGGGGTCAAGGTATTATGCTAGTTTGTTATGAACTTTTAAAACACTGAATCTGGCTTTTCTACTGTTCAGAAGTCTTCCAGGCAAATTTTCTGACCCTTCATCTGTAATAATAACTCCCCACCCCCTTCCCACCTCCCAAAACTGTCTCAATTAAAAAAAAAAAAATAAATAAAAGGGGGGGGGGGGTTGTTCCTGAGCTTAAAAGAACAAGGATAGACTTTTCTTAGTAAGGCCCAGATTGTAGGTAAATAAATGGGAGTAGAGTAAGAGTTAAGAACTGGCTACAAATAGCTTACTTCTATGGAGTTAATATATCACAGAAGTGATATATTGTTACTGTGTACATCCACTTCCCAGATACACGATCACGTGCTTCCTTCCGCAAGATACCATTCACAGGAGGTTTTTTATAGAGTATAGGAGCCAACAAATAACAAAGCTGCAGTGAAACTGATTTAAATATGAGCTTATAAATACACCAGCTCAGCTGCACATTAAATATGCAAAAAGTACTGTGAGCAGCCATCAAGATAAATTCAGAAGTGATTGCATGAGCTTGAATAGTATCAAACAAAGAATGAATGGTACAGGGAAGGGTAAGAATTCAGGCTCAGAGGAATGTAGGTAAATTTTTGGGAAAAATATTTTACATGTCAGAGCTTTGTTACGTGCTTAAGTTTTATTTTTGTAACTTTTGCATGAAGTATATAGTGGGGTTTTGATCTTATTTTTTCCTTTATCTAAAGGTCTGAACTCCATTCTTTTTGCCATCAACATTGATAATAAGGATTTAAATGGACAGAGCAAATGTACACCCACAGTGTCTGATCTGTTAAAGGAATCAACGCAAAATGTAACCTCATTATTGAAAGAATCCACTCAGGGTGTTAGCAGCCTTCTCAGAGAGATAACTGCATCCTCTGCTGTCTCCATCCTAATAAAACCTGATCAAGACACTGACCCACTTCCTGTTCTCTCAAAGAATGTAAATGCTGGTAAGCATTTTTGCAGTGTTAGAATCATTCAAAAACTTTCAAAATGTTAATGTGTGTTTAAATATTTTTTTCAATTAAATTTAATATACTAGTGACCTGAATTTTAATTTCTTAATCATAAGATTATGCCTCGCAGTTTCTGATGTAATGATTTTTTTTTTCTTTTTTGATATGATTACATTTGGCACTTTATCAGCCATATATCTGTCGTTATATACTGGATTAAAAATTTAAATTGCTGTCTTCAAACACCACCCATGTTTAGAGTCTGAATTCCTATATGAAACAGATAATTACCACAAATGAAAATCTACTCTTTTTTTTTTTTTTAATTTTTTTAATGTATTTTTTTTTTTTTTAAACAAAACAAGCAAAAACTCAAATGCTTTTGTGTTGCCACCAGCTTGTAGGGTATAGTCAATAACATGAATCCAAAGTCTTAATGTCCTGTAATTTGAAATTAATCAGGTAAAATGTGATATTTATTCTACATTTTCAGTTGCAAAAATAACAAAGGAATATTTTACCATCTTTATTTCCAGAAGTAGAGCTGAGAAGATGCTTTGCTTTGTAAAGTTACAAAACTGCAGAAAGACTCTTGGATTTATGTATTTTTCATTTAAAAAGCAAACTTTGAATTTAGGCTTTAAATAGTTTTGGTTATGATAAAAAGAAAAAATGTGAATGCTATCTGGTAGGAATAGATGTTGAGATAAAATCTATTTTTTTATTGGCATTTAAAATTTTGTCTTTAAAATGGCATTCAAAATAAGCTTGAAGTAAAGCTTTGGTTTAGTGTTTTAAATGAGATTAAAGTAGGTGATATTTAACTTGGGATAACTTTTTAAGTATAGAGTAGGCTTTCAAGATGAAATAACTGACATGCTGCACATGTCTACAACACAATGCATGTTATTTGTCTAGGTCATGCACATACAGTACATGCACTGTAAAACTTGCAATAAATTTTCCATTGAGAAAGTTGGTGTATTCAAATGAAATTATGTGCTGAATATAAAGTTAAATGTTTACATTAAAGTCAATGTTCTTTGCTGGAATTCTGTTTGCATTAAGAATGGATTTTAACTTCTTGCTCTTAAAAGTATGTTAATCACTGTTGTGGATATATAAAAGTGGGACTTTGCTTAAAACAGTTTAGTCACAGTGTTGTGTGGATGAATAAATTTCTGATGTTTCTAGGGGTGCTTCAAACTTGCATGATCATTTATTCTCACTGATTATGATGTGCACATGAGGCTAGCTAATCACTGAAAAATGACCGTCACATCTTAGATATTATGTAGTCAGGATTTCATTGTATTTCAAAAGCAGGAACTAATTAGCTGAGAGAAGGAGCAAGATTTTTTCTTTCTTTCTTTCTGAAAACTAACTGCTCTATTTCTAGAATGTAGACAAAACTGTCTTTACTTGATTACAAGTTTTTTTTTTTATTTTCTTGAAATTGTTGGATGTTTTATCTGTTGTGTAGACATTCCTTGCAATATACACTAGCTATAATCCATGTGAGAAGGTGACGGAAAGGCTAACTTTGTCTCTTAAATTTTATTTTATAAGTTTGAACTTTTTTTCCACTTTCAATTGAATACTGTTATTAATGCACATCTGAACTAACTTTTAAAATCTGAATTATATAAAGCATATAAACCTTTAAGTACCATCTTTATTTTATAAGCTAACATGTATGGAAAGATAATGAATGGCATCAAGGATCTAATTGTCTTTTTTTTTCTTAGCTCATTTAGTTCATGAGTTCTGTTAGGAAAAATTACAAATGTATTACATTATTTTTCTTTTTTTAAAATATCAAAATCTTTATGTTGCTTCTAGATTTGAAATCTAAAAAGGATCGCAAAAAGAAGAAGAGAGTGACAAATATAATCTCATTTGATGAAGAGGAAGATGAACAAAATGTGGGGGATGCCACAAAACCTCTGGTTACAGGAGAAAGTTCAGAGGAGAATTTAGATAAATCTTCAGTTTTTATATTACCCTCATCTGAAACCAGTCTTGGAAAAAGTTTGAACGGGAATGAAAGTAACCATTCATGGAAAAGCAATTCAGTGTTCATGAATGGAGAATATGAATACCAGAAACTAGACGTGAAGAGTATTGATGATGAAGATGCAGACGAAGATGAGCTATATGGAAAAACACTAGGAAATAAAGGCACAGAAAATGAAATTGAACCTTCAGAAAAGTAAGTAATTGAAGGAACAAGTGATAATTTTTTCATGCTTTTTTTTTCCTCTTTATGTCTCTTTTTTTCAGGGGTACTGGCTAATTTGTGTAACTAACAGAAATCCCTGCACTTAGGGTTTTCTTTATTCATTCTTTGTTTGGACCACTTGGACTAGTTTGGGGATATTTTGCATCTAAGTTCCACTTAAAAAAACAATATTGAGATTTCAGATGTTCTCCATGAGGTTCTCAGATGTTTAAATTCTTGCGTGATATAGCCAAGCTATAATTCTTACTTTTTATGCTACTCACTTATTTTTGGTATGATACCAACTTCAGTTTGGCTTAACAGTAAACCCACATATTATTAAATAGAGACTGCCAGTATTCAGTGTAGACATTAACCAAGACAAAAACATAAAACCGATGGTTTGGAATGATCTTATCGTAGAATCATGGAATTGTAGAATGGTTTGTATTGGAAGGGCCCTTAAGGATTATCTAGTCCCTGTCCATGGCAGGAGGTTGGAACATCTCCTACTTCCCAAGCAGACCACCTTGCTAAAAGCCCCATCTAGCCTGGCCTTGAACACTGCCAGGGATGGGGCATCCACTGGGCAGCATGGACCTTGCCACCCTCATAGGGAAAAATTTATTCCTAATGTCTAATCTAAATCTCCCCTTTCTTAGTTTAAAACCATCACCCCTTGTCCTTGTCTTATCGCTACACTCTCTCATAAAGAGTCCTTCCACATCATTCCTGTGGGCCTGCTTTAAGTACTGGAAGGCTACTATTAGGAATTTATGTACATCTTTGTCGATTTATGTACATCCAAACCAAAAAGTTGGCAGGCAGATTGAAATAAAGGTTTTTCTTGCAATGATACTTCCAAAAGAAATGTGAGTGTTGTGAAAATTAATGCTGACTGTTTATATAGGTTTTATTTTCTTAATCTAGGCCTCATGAAATAGTCACATGTGACTCTCAGATATGCAGTTGGAGTCCTCTGCAGGTCCTGAATGATGACTCAGATATTCTATTTCCTGTCAGTGCTGTTGGCTCTTACTCCCAGACTGGTAAGTATTTTAATTCTATCTCATGCCAACAGAATTTGTAAGAAAACTTCTAACATGGGACAGTGACAAATAGTATGGGATTATAAGGATTTAACAAGATACCATACAGCTGGGACAGGATCTTTGAATACATTTTTTTTCTAGATAGGAGACAAAGTTATTTGAGTAGTCTTATATTTAGCTCATATCTAAGCTGTTTAATTGAGGAGGATTTACCCATATCAAAACAGACCAGAGTTTTGTTGTAATTAAGCTGTGGTCTTGTATGTATAGTATTTTACTAATGATTTGGATGGTTGACTAGAAAGTATCCTTATCCAATTTCTAGGGACAACTAAGCTGGAAGAAGCTGAAGTGTTTTTGATAATTTGAATTTAAATTAATCTTGACAGATTGGAGAAACGATTAAATATTGGATGTAGTTCAATAGAAGCTGTTATCTGTGTATATACAGGGTAAGGAATGATTGGCTAGGAAATACTTCTTTGGAAAAGGATATGGGAGATATAGTGGGATACAAGCTGATAGTAAGTTATCAGTTCTGTGCTTCTACAATAAAAGCACATTTCATACTGAGATGCGTAAATGGAAGTATCACTTGTAAGTTTATGCTCATTTGGCTCAGCTGCAATATTATATGTAGTTTGGGGTATCGCACTTGAACGGTGATGAGGACCATTTAGAGATCTTGACGAAAGCAATGAGAATGGTCAAAGGTATAGAAAAGAAGGTCCAATATCTGTATTGGTAACAAAACAAAAGAATTCCCCCTCAAAAATCTTGAAGTTAATATTTTGCTAGCTGTTTATAAAGCATTGCTTTTATAAAACTTGGGGTGTGTGTTCTCCTTTCAGTGACTATTAATAACTTCTCAGTGGCATTCAAATAATCTATTGTAGTGGTAAAATATTTCATGCTTTTTGCATATACATTATTTATGCTGGGAGTTTGAACAGTCTGTTAACTGAGTGGCTGTGAAAAAGAAATTCACTTCTGTAAGTAAGATGATAAGAATAACATGATTCGTACAATAATGCTGTACTGCCCTCTGCTGTATTTTAACATTTGTACCTCTTATGAAATTTGAGTGGCTAATATAAAGTACAACCCATTTTCTTCTAGCTTTCCCAGTAACTGGCAGGCTCATTATTATTATGATAAGATTGCTGCTAAAGCATAGTGAGCTTTTATAAAATACAGAGTTTAACCCAGTGTTTTACTTCAAAGGTCTTACACAGATAACTAACAAGATATGTATCTATTTCAAATATATTACGACATAATGTTGTATGCTTATATGAGTTTTCAATTTTAGTCTGCTGCTGTGCTTCAAGGATGTGTCAGGGCATATCATATCTCCATGTACCTAGAGATGAGAGAGCCTGAATCAAAAGTCAGGTGCCTGGAAGAAAACTGGAATATACAGATCTATATTGAGCTTCAGTAAACTCTACAGCTTAAAAAATGAACTTTCTTCTCCATAGCCATCCTGACATAACTCTAATTCCCATCAACTTCTTTCCTGCTTCTTAAATTCTATGTAATATTTTTTTAGCTCATAATTTCAGGTTTGTTTTAGGGTAACTTTGTAACCCTTACATACTGATACCAGAAAATGTAAATGATTCTTTTTTTTTTTCTTTTCTTAATATGTTCACAGAAGGTAGGTGGTGTTGTTTTTCCTTTTACCTGACCCACTATTACAGTGGGCCCAGTGATGTGTATATTTTGATGCTGACAATTGTGGATGTGTGGACAGATGTATATTATCCATGCTTTTCTGAAAAGTATCTGATTCCTGGTATTTGGTTCACAGCCCTATGTACTAAATGTATACATAGTAAGTCAGAGAAAAGCTATGGTGCTCTGTTGGGAATGTATAAAGGACTGGTGCCTTTGCAAGGTTTTGGATATTGGGGACTAACCACAGATTTATTTCCTGCAAGTCACAAAACAGATTTGTAATGAGTATCAGATGCCATGTTAATTAAACTCCTCGGGCTTGCAAAAATAACTTCAATAAGAAGTCTCTTCATAGATTTACAACATCGCTGTCAATGTTAAATGTCAATGTCTAAACTATAAAAAGAAGTTTTGCAATAATTTTTTGCTAAACTGATGGCTATGTTACAGTCCTGCTGGCATTCAGTGTGAAAGTACAGAAGCCAGCTTTGGAGAAGGCTTTTAAACACTTACAATTCTTTAGTAAAGGTAAGTATTGCTTTATTTAAGTACTGTTAATTGAAGACGCTTATGCATGTGCATTCTACTTTAGATAACCTGGAGAACGGAGAGAGGCATGAAAGTGGTGTTCATGCAGTAGAACTGATTCCAAGAAGATCTGATCATCCTTACAGGTACATGTCAAATATGTTTTAAAATAAAAAAAGCAAAAAAACGCTTTCCACCTATAGCTGCTAGTTTAGTATTGTTGCCTAACAAATAGCTACTCAGTATTGGAAAACAAACCATTATCAGGCTACTCTTGGAAATTTTTGGAAAGACAAATGCAAAAGCCTACACTTCCCTATTTTTATAGTTTTAATATATTGTACTTTTCCTGGTCATTTTCAACAAGTCACGTAGCTATGTCAACTTGAATTGATAAGCAAGCATAGCCTCCAGGTTTTGGAAATAGCTTTTATGTTGTTGTTTATTAACCATACTCTCCATGGTCTGTTGATTTGAACCTTTTTTGTGTGTATTGAAAAATCAGATAAAACGGATACATTAAAGGTTAATTAAACAGAAGTTGGTTGAATATGAGTTGTTTTCTGTGTATGATTACATGCATTAAATAGATGATGAGACTTCTAGTTTCTTTTTGCTTCAGTTTTGAATTCAGGTTTTTGTCTTCATTAATTGATGACATTGTACTTTTATGACTAGACTGGAAGTCAATCCTGCAGCTCAAGTGAATACTTTAAGCAATATGTTGCCTTCAGCCACTGTGCCAGAATCCATGACAATTAGTAAGTACTTCCTTGATGTATCTAGATTAATGGAATTAACTTTTGAAGTCCTTCATTTCTACTCTTATTTCGAGGAGATCTATTTAGAGAGGCATGCAGCACTTCATTTCTGATGTGCTGGTCACATTAGAAATGATTCTGAATTGGCTGATAACAGGTTATGGTTCATTGCAGCTTGTATGACATGAGCCTCTTTTTCCACAGAACTGCTATAAATATTCTTATACTAGTTGTGGCCTCAGTATTTAAATTAATAGTAATGATTTAATTTGTTTAACATCATTCAATTTCTGCACGTTCTAAAAATACTAATGGCTTGTTCTGATGTGATCTTAATTATTTGTCCTGCTTTTTAATGCCAGGAGAGCAAAGAAAAAAAACCCAAGAACTCTACTCAGTCTATGGTTTTAATAGGGAAAATCTGTTCCAAACGTAAATGTGGCCTTTCATGAACAAAAACTTTATTTAAGATTAAGGTGGAAGACTTATTTTCATTAGTGTTAAGGGTTGAACTGGACAGAATAAAATGGCCTTTGCTGTAGGAGAGAGATCAGTAGTACTGTCTGTTTATTTATTCCATCTTCCATCCTTTTCTTTACATAAACTTGCAGAAAGAAAACTTAATACTTATACTGGCTTACTTATTTGCATAGCTGGACAGTTTGGCTTTTTCTCTCTGTACAGAAAGTTCTGTAACTGAGCTGGTCTATGTGGCTTTGTTCCTATAGCTCTAGGGTGTGCGTCTTTTTTTTTTTTTTTTTTTTTTTTAAACATAAATATGTACAAATCTTAAATGATAACATTTGGGAATACAGAAGTGATGAGACAAGATTCATTTGAGAAAGTGATTTATGAAATCATCAAAATGAATGAACACTATGGTATTCTAACCCTGTGTTCTATTTTCATGTTCAAATGGTATCTGGTTGATGTGTTAAAAGTAAGCCATGAATTTTTGCTGGATTCTGGCTCTAATAAATATCTGCTGAGTGAGCCTTACAAAGCTGAAAAATCCTTTCCTACAAAGTGCTTTATAAAGTGAAAATCTAGTTTAAGACTTTGAAGTGACAGTTGAAGATGTAGATGAAGTTACTGTTGAAAGCACTGTGATGCTTTTGGTCACTGGGTGTTTTCTGTTCATGGTGTTACTATAGTCTAATCCTTTTGTACTTACGCTTTAGCTTTGTTTTTCAGTCGTAGAATTTTAATGGCAAATGTCCTATTTTTATTGCACTTCATTTTATTGTTTCATAGGTACCAGCAGGGGCCACAGTTGGTCTCTTTCAGTTGCTCAGTGCACATGTGTAGTTAGGACAGCTATAAAACAAAGTAAACCTTGGGATTTTCAATTGTTGATACTTAGCAGTTTCTAAATGAAATGAACCACAATATCAGAAGAAACATAATCATTAGCTTTCCATTTCAGACAAGGTTTTGAGGAAACACATAAGCTATGAAGCCAGTAGAACCATTGGTAAATAATTACTATAATGAAAATTCAGCTGGCTATACTTTTAAGTTAATATCTTTATAATAGCTGATCCTAGATACATTAAATAAAAATCATTTTTTTCAAGTTTGTTATTACAGATCGTAGATTCTCTATACAGTAAGAATTCAGTGCTATGATGAACCCAGACACTGAAGCTCTTTTTCTATATTGCAATTACCAGAAGAATTATTAAATGGTGAGGCTTATAGCTTGGTTGCATGGCAACTAATTCTAACACATCAGGAAAGAAAAATGTAATGCAATAGCGTAGAGAGAAAAACTTTGAGGTCTCCAGTGGCTGTGGATTTTTGTGCTGTTTAATTCTGAAGACAAAGCTTGAAAAGAGTTTTTTTCTGAATCTGTTCTTCCCCTTCTTCCTTTCCATTTTGTTTGTACAGTGCTAACTTTTTTTTTCTTTTTTTTTTTTTTTAAAGTTAGGACAATTTGTTTTCCACAGTAGAAGGCCCAAAGTATATTGTCTATTTTATTTCCTACTAAAATTTGCCGTATTAATAGTGACATGACAGGCTAATATTTAGAGGATTTTGGAGCAGTAAAGCCTTAATAGCCAATGTTCATGCAAGCGGCTTTGGTAGCATGTCTTGAAAGGTCAGACTTCTTATTTAAGATGTAACTAGTCTGCTGAAGGTTTTATTTTGTCTCAGAAGATACCCGTGTAAATTTGCATCCAGGAAAATAAAAAAAATAATTTCTGTAGACTGCTCCCAGCCCTCCCTGGTATTCTATCTGCAGGATTGCAGAGGAGTGCTGCATGACCTTGTGTACACTGAGAGATGATTTCACTTACAGCTTATTCTTCATAACAGGTGATTGCAACTCATATTTATCCAATCTTTCTTTGGTTAAATAGCTCAAGAGTTGTGAAGCTTAAGAATTTTCTGGAGATTGCTGGGAAATTGACAGGTGCTCCATAAAGCGTGTCACTTTTAAAACCTATTTCATGCTCTGGATGTGAATTTATGAAAGCTGTTTAGAAGTTAGATTATTCAAGTAGTATGCAAGTGAATTAAAAACATTTTAAAACAAATATTTACTTTATTACTAACTAGGCACTACAGATTAATTTCAATAATAGAAGTTAATTATTGGAATTTTAAAATGTGAGATTTAATATGAAAAATCTAATAAGCACATTCTTGGAATTTCATGTTATCTTTTTTACTGCTAAAGAAAGAATTGGTTTAGAGTTTTTGGTTTGTACCTGGGAGTCTTTTTTTTTTTTTTTTTTTTTTTTTGAGGTGGTTTTGTGAAAATAGCTGTTAAGATTACATAATTTGAAAGACTTGCTGAGTTATTTTATATCTGTCTTTATGAAACACTGATTATCACTTGGATTTTAGATATGTTGGTGCTAATGCTGCTTCTTATGAAAGTAGTGTATCTCTTTCTGTTAATATTACTTTACAGGGCGTAAATGACTATATCAAGCTCAAAGCAGTTCAGAAGTAGGACATAAACTCTGACATCAAACAGTTGTCTGAAGCGGTTACACTTGGCTATCTTCCCACTGCTTTATTAAAAGAAAAAAGGGGAGGGTGGGGAAAAGAGGGAGAAAGATTGAGGCTGCAGGTGGAAGTCAGAAATTTGTGGTTGCTGGTACAACCTTCAAGTTGGTGTGTATCATCCTGATTCCCTCTCCACCCCATCCCCAGTTCCTTCTTCTAACCCCCACACTGAGTAAAATATAAGTGCTGGAAAAACATTATAATCATAAACTGATCTGAGGCAAGCATAACACACAAACAAGAGTAATGAACTGTGGATGTTCTGGCAGATTTGAGGTCAACTTGCTGCAGTGCATGATGCTGGATTTACTTTGTTGTGTTCAGCTGACTGCTCTCACATACTGCAAAAAATTTAGAGAAGCACAGGTGAGAGTAGGAAATTGCAATTTTGAAGTTTTGAATGTTAGGCTTGAATTAGGATAGGATATGTCCTTTTAATTCACTTCAGTTATATCAAAATATCATGAATTTGGAAAAAAAACGTTGTGAACAATGTTTCTCTTTTTTTTTTTTTTTTTTTTTTTTTTTTAACTTGGTAATCTATATTTATTTAGCACTAGTAAATACTAAAGTAAGCACAGGCTGTGCAAGCCTTCCTAGAACCTTGGCTGTCCAGCCCAGTCCAGCCGTCTATGCTGATGCTTCCTTCCACACCTCCACTGCTGTTGGAGTTGGACAAAATTAAGGAGAAATACTGAGTATGAGTGTTTGCTTTTGTGGTCCTAAATTAAGGGCTGATTCGCTTAATTCCCATTCCTATACATTATCATGAAATTGGTAGTGTCTGCTTTGTTATATCTTTAACAATACTGCAAAATCTATGATTTTCGGGAAAAAAAAAATTCAAATATAAATAAGAGTATTTTAACTTTTATTTCAAGAGACTTTTTGCTCCTTTTTTTTTTTTTTTTTTTTTTTTACCAAAATACAGTCTTTATGAGAATCTTGCTTACATGATCTGCTCACGTTGTTTGTGTTGCAGAGAGAAGTGAGAGAAGATGCAATAAGGGAAAGAAGATCAAGTTAGTAGGCAAGTTAAGGTTACAGTTTGAATAGGCAGGTAGAATTGGAAAAGTGGAGACAACTTAAAATCTGACAGTTAAATGTTAATAACTCAGTACACATTTAAACAGACAGGATGTATACCACCAATTATTGTAGAGTAGTGACCCCAGTGTTAGTACAGTCAGCCCTACAATAACTTGTTTGAGTGGCAATGGCTTTAATTTATTGAGAAGCAGAGAAATAATAGCAGCTTACTCACTGTTGCATTACCATATTTTAGTGACCCTCTTGAAATATTTAAAGTGTTGGCTTAATGCTTTCTTGAGGAGGATTCTGAATTCAACATAATAGTTAGAGATTGTTACTTTATTGTCGTGTTACTGTAGTGAAAGCTTACTGTGAATGTTTTTTGCTTGTACTATACACTTGTATAAGGCTTGAACAATTCTTGGATTGTTCTGTTTTCCTCATCCTTTAAACAAATTTTTACTCTTCACGTTGACAGAATGTGGTCCATTTTCATAACACTATGTATTAGTGGTGGTTACATATCATAACATTACATATTAGGACTATTAGGATCCACCAATTTTCTACAGGTGCCAAAACAAAAATAAAAACTCCAATTTTTCCAAGCTGCCCATAAAGTGGCAGTGTCTCATCATGACCAAAAGAATACTAATAAAATAATACCTAAGTCTCAGAATACAGTCTTTTTTTCCCTCCAAAATAACTACTAGTAAGTAAGAAGCTATTACAGACTCTTCTGAAAAACAGTAATGAAAATACTGGAGGATAGTCTATTTGGTAGTATCAAATCTTTTCGCTCTAAGATTTTTTTTTTTTTTCTCCCTACAATTGCTCCATAAATTGCAGTGGTTGCCCGGTCAGAACTCTATTCTTGCAAAAAGGATGTTCTGCCCTGTACTCCTCATCCTTAATGGCTAAAAAGGTGTTCTGCTCTGCCCTGCCTGCTTTCTGCTGTGTGCCTTTTGCCAGCAGCAGTACTGAACTTGCCACTAAGATCACTTGGCAACTCTTTGTCTGAAAAGTAGCCCAGCAGAAAAATGTGATTTTGAGCTGGATCAGTTCCTGCAAGGACACACTGGTGCCAGCACAGGGATGGCAGTAGGAGTGATGGGTGAAGAAGCATGCTAGAACATTCTTCATGCTGAGAGCACTGCCTTAGGAAATCTGATTAAGTACTTAATGTAATCGCAGCTTTGGTTTTGAATGCTAGTAATATTATTGACGGAGAAAGCAGAAACCTCAAATTTTTTTTTTAAGTTAGTGTTTAATACCCACAAATTTTACTTTGGCTTCTCTACAAGATTTGGAATCTTTCTTTAGGTTGGCTGTATAGAGAACTCATAAAGATGCTAAGTTACTGTACAAAAATAATTGTTCTTTCTGTGCTGAATTAATGGAGTGCAAAGTCCCTCGACCTACTGAAATGTTTCTTGCTAATGCCAGCTACTTCTCAAGCTGTAATGTGGAATGGGTGGAAAAATAATTGTCTAATTTCTCCATGGCCAAAGAAGCAGAAATGGTTTGAAAAGAATCCACCATGAGCAAATAGGATTGGCAGATTTCAAGTGATAACAGAACCCTGCAGAATCCTGCAAGGGGGAATTAACCAGCAGATTAGCAATGCCAGATTTGAATTGTGGTGTCTGCACTGACTGATACACTCGATTGATGTAGTATAAACTTTTACATTTTGTCCATTACTAGGAGTTGGACAGACTTAATCTGGTCCACAGTACAATGTTAAATCTTCTTTTTTTTTTTTTTTTTTTCTTTTTAATGGGCAAAAACTCCTGTCACTGTAGAAAAATATGAAGGAAGTTATGGGTAAGCCAGTGAATTTAATCTAGGGAGAGAAGAAAGTTGTCCAGTGGCTTTGCTTGCTCGCAGAAATTAAGTAATACCAGTTCCATTAATATGGTTTCAGTAAAAGCTCAGAAAATTCGCTGACATCTGCTTTGAATACTTGCAGAACACAGTCATCTGATTTATTGTATTTATAAACAGGAACAGTTTGTTTAACTGTTAGGGGGATGTTATAATGTATTTTGTCCCTGCAGAAGGTCTCTAAAATTATTGATAAACCTGTGTGAAATTGTTAAACAAACTTTCCAAAAAAAAAAAAAAGATTAGTTTAGGGCACATGTCCATTCAGATGTTTGCAGATAAGCCATTCAAATCTTTGAAGATGTGCTTCATGTATTTCATGGATTTGTGCAATATCTAGGTTGGAGGTTGGACTCGATGACCTTGAGGTCTCTTCCAACCTAGAAAATTCTGTGATTCTGTGATTCTGTGATCTGGAAGTTGAAATCTGTTTTAGATTAGGTGATTAATTCCTAATATTTTTCAGTAAATTTATAGTAAATAGTAACAGTACAGCTGTACAGTTGCATGGTAAAAACTTCATAATAGCTGCAGGACTCCAGGTGCATGGCTTCGAGTTGACACTTCTCTGTACAGCACAGAAAAGCTACTCTAAAAAAAGCTAACCCTAAAGAAGGCAAGGAAGTACTGACTTGTGTACAGGCAGAAGATCCTTAACTTATCCCCTCACTGAAACTGCAAATCTCCCTTGAAATGGTAGTGCTGCTGAAGATGGCATTTCTTACAAGTTCAAAGAAAATGTCAATTATTATTATTATTATTATTTTTTTTTAGTTCTAGATGTAACGATGTGATGAGGTATTTTTGAAGGTATTTGTAAGAAATAAAAAGTTTTTTGTAGGTAATAGCAGAATTCAGAAAACCTGTTGTCTCTAAAACAGTAGACTGAGATTGAGTTGAATCAATCTCTCTTCTCTGGTCTCACAGTAATACTGTCCTGCATGTCCTGCATCAGGTTTTATAGCAAGGAAAACACTAGCAAAGATATATAGCAAGGAAACATTTGAAAATGGTACACAAGTAACAATATATTTCACTAATATATTTCCAGTGAAAAGGTGCATTGTATCCTAAGATGCCCCATGTGGCTGTGATTAAAAATAAATCAGTTGTAGCTGTAGACAGACATTTACAGTGTTTGCATTAAAGCCAAATACAGGCTAGGTTAGTTTGATCAGTACTTCTGGTACGATGTTTAAATAATACAATTTTTGAAAGATTGCTCAAGTTGGTGATGAGATGAAGAGAATTGTTAGGTGCTTTGCTGAGTAGCAAATGACCTTGACATCATGTTAAGTGTGTTGCTTAATTAATGACACTGTGTATGTGACTTAGATCTGAAATGAACAAAAATACAAATGGAAATTAACCTTTTTTGTCTTTAGATGAACTTCGTCAAGCTATTGTGGCCATGATGAACAGAAAGGATGAACTGGAAGAACAGAATAGGTAGTTTTCTTTTTTCTAGTCAAGAGGCACTATATAATTTCAAAAACCTGTTATCATTTGATTTCTTTAATACCAGCTGTCCTTTGTATAAAGGACAAAGGACATAATCTTTTTGTCATCCTCCTGATATATATATATCTATATAAATATATATATAGATATATTTGTAAAAGGTATGCTTAGTAGTTTAATATTCAACTGTGGATACTGACAAGTAGTGTTTACAGGTCTACTTTTTCCTTCGACTTCAAATCACATATAGCCATTTGTCTTTGGGAGGTTTCACAAGTTGTAGTTTTTTCAAAACCAAAACTTACAGCCAAAAGATTCCTACTATCTCTTAAGGCAGCTTTCTGAAAAAGTGAAAGTTTGTCCTGATTTGTTTATGCAAATATTCAGAAAGTTTCGTTTTTCCCCTTTCTCGTGCAGAAATGATGTAGGACCGCCAACAATGTTACACTGAAAGTGGCTGTCATTTGTGAATGTCCTCATGTTTACCTTGGACAAAAAAATGATGTAAATGTAAAAAAAATGTCATTCATTTAAAATGCCATCAAACCTACTTTTTTTTTTTTTTTAGTATATTGGAACACGTGACAAAACAAATGAAAATATATTTGAGATGTACTATTGCTACTCTATAGAAAAACTTTTTTGGTAATTTATGCTTTTAAAAGAAATGAAGTTTTTTTTTTTTTTTTTTTTTTTTTCATGTCGAGACTACCAACTGATCCCATTTTGCTGCCTCTTCTCCACACTGACGTAGTTGGTAGTTATTGTTTCATTCAGCTTCTTTTTTTTTTTTTTTTTTTGGTGGGGTGGCGTGTTTATGTCATTCTGCTGACCTTTGGTATCTCATCAAAGGTGTTACACAAAGATATATCACAGTACTCTCAGTAGAGACAAGAGTCCTACCTGTCCCCTGCTCTGGCTAATAAACATGTTGCTTATAGATTCTTTCTGAGAAGTAGGAGCTTGCACTCCTACTTCTGCATGGAGATGAGATTATAAGCTACTTTCTATGATGGGAAATTCTTTTTGTGTGGTGGTGTAGTAGATACTGTAATAGGTTGTGCTTTGGCCATGCTGACAAGATTAATACAAATTAATAGCAAGCACTTGCAACTGATTTTTGTTGGGTACTTTTTTCTTGCAGCTTTTCATATCCTTGTATAATCAAATCAGGTGTTTTTTACATTGAATAAAGAAATTTTAGGATGACATTAGTGGTATCATTCAGATAACTTACTCTGTAATTCATAGAGGATTCTCTAATTACTGTTAGCGGTGTTCTAACAGATGCTGCTACCTTCTTCCAGGTCCCTGCGAAACCTGCTTGATGGAGAGATGGAGCATTCTGCAGCACTGAGGCAGGAAATGGACAACTGGAGAAGGAAAGTAGCAGAACAGGAAGAGCGGCATGCCACAAAAGTCCAAGCCTTGGCAAGGTGAGAAGCACTAAAATACTCATAATAGCAGCAATTAAAAAGTAATTTTCCAAAAGAAATTAGACTAATAATAAGAAATATAAGCCATGAAAATAGTGGCAGTTAAGTAATGAGACTGATACAAAGGAACACGTCAGGTAAATGTAAGTAGACTTCTTTCTTTATGTACCTTTTCTTTGGTCCAGTTCTAACCCCACACTTTTTTTTTCCCTCTTCTACTTAAAAGTTTGGAAATTCCTGGTAGAGCTATCATAATAATCATGGTCCTAGGATTTTTCCCTCATATGTGATATATTCTATTCTTAATGTTGTTGAAGTGCCTAACATGATCTGGAATTAGTACTCCCCAAACCTTAGTTTTATGACAGAACTTAAATATAATAGGGGGAAAATTGTTTAATTAAAGTTTTTTCTGAATTTTAAACCTTTCAGATATTTTCTTTTAAAAATGCTAGCACCAGATTTTGACAAAATGTATACTAGGAAAAAATCACCAAACAGCTTGCCTTTCAGTGAATATGAAAGAATATTTAGGGGTACACACACATACTTTTTTTCATGGAATCATGTATGTAGTTAAGGTTATGAACCCCCAAATCCCACAAATATTTCATCTTGCTCTGTCAACAAGATGACAATCCTATCATAGGATTTCTCATAGATTTGATATCAGGTATATGTGCTTACATGAACATTAGTTTTCCAATTTTATTATTTTTTTTGTTGTTTTATTACCAGTAATATTTCTAATGTATGTTGTAATGAATGAATTGGAACAAGAATGAACAACTGTTACGTGTCTTTAAGCTTTGACAAGGTCTGGAATACTTTTCCAACTTGCATAACTTTTTTTCTGGCAATGCTGTTAAGGGATCTTGGAAGCCAACAGGCAAAAAAGTATCACGAGTATTTAATTGTTAAGCAAGAAATATGTAAAGACTGCTTAGAATTTTTATATTCCAAATAGTTTCTACACTTTTTTTGTATCATTTAAGGAATGCTGAAGTCTTTGGGGGGGGGGTGGGGAGGAGAGGACAACAAAACTTTGTAAAGACATTTATTATTTAGTCCATTCCATCGTTTTTCAGCATTAACAAAATAAAAAAGCAACAAACAGTCCTCTTTTTAAAAAAAAACAAACAATGTCTTTTTTCATTAATTTTTGTTCTATTAGCAAACTGACAGAAAGTCGGGTTAATCTGTCTTGTTCCTTCCGCAATTTACTGTTTCTCTTAATTCTTAATTTTTAAATCAGGTGTGAAAATGTCTTTATGCTTTATCTCTGTGATGATTTATGGCAAAAAGCATGACTTCAGTTTTCATCATTACAGTACAATATGTTATTTAACATTCTTCAGAAGAAATCTCATAATCAGGCCATATTTAATGTCAATAGATCAGCTGTTGGACACCATATAGCCAGAAATACATAGATGGAAATGATGTGAACAGCGTGGTTCACTTGAGATAAATATGTTTTTCCATTCAAAAATCCGTTTATATCTTTTTAAACAAGAAGACTATGAAGTATTTCACAGCAAAAGTTTTAAGTAGATGTTATGCCCATACCAGTGGGCCATGACTGAAATATTTTCCCTAAAGCACAGAACAGTCATCTTTAAACTATGTCCTTAGGGATATAGTATTGCTTTCTTGAGCTAACTAATTCTGTGGTACAGACTCTATGGATGTGTGAATATGTTGTTAGTTTGGTACTGATCTTGGGAGAAGGTTCAGACATTGCATATTAAATCTGTCGTGGATGTGCTATTGGGTCCTTGAGGTTGAAGTTGAGTTTCAACCATCTGGCTTTTTCTCATGGTTGTAGAATGAGTAAACAGTGAGTTCTCATTCATTTTCTGGTCCTCTTGTCAGGTTTTCATGGCTGACTACTTTCTCAACTGCTGTATCGTAAACAACAGTTGTTGCCAAACATTGTGAATAGTATAAGATTCTGAAGTGGTGATTTTTTTTTTTTTTTTAAAGTAATTGTTTGTTTAAAATTAAGTACTGGAGCACTTTAATAGCGTACAAAGTGTTGTCGTGTCCTCTCTGCATGGTCATCTAACTGCTCTTGACAGTAAAATAATGGATATTTCATTTTAAGTGTTTAAAAATTAATTGAATTTTTACCTAAGATGAGTAATTTAACTGTTAATCACACAGAGAGAGGCTTATGATTGTCTGAAAAATTAGAATAGTAGTGATGCTTTCTGTGGTCCTGTCATGCAGTTGTATTTTTATTACTACATCTCATATTTATATGTAAAAAAAAAAAAATTGTTTTTGGCTTTTATCTACATCTTACATCGGTGATTGTCTTTGCCAAGTCTTATTCTGCAATCTGTTAACTTTGTAGTAAGTCCTTTTGTTAAATTCAATGTAATTATTTTAACTTTTTTATTAAAGTGTATTTCTATATAAGCGATTTTTTCAAACTTTTTTTGTCACTTAATATCTGCTTTCAGAGATATTTTTCAAATTTCTTCAGATGTAAATTATACATATGTATTGCTTTTATAAATCAGTTATTTGCCTTTTCAGAATTACTGTTTAAACAAAACAAAAACTGACTTCTTATTGTCCTAAGTTTATGTTGATTGCTTACTGTAATCTAAAACATACTAATTGTTTTAATGGTTTGTTTTGTATGAGTTTATGAAGCATTCTTATGAGTAAATTTTGACATTTTGCAGCCTTAATTGGCCTTGAAATTAAATCATCTCTTGGTGGAAGACAGGGCGAAGTGAGAACATGATAAAGCGTATATTGACTGAAGCCTGCAGCTCATTGTATGATCTTTAGCCCATTACATGTCTTCAGCCAAATCAAGGGTGTTTTAGTTCCTGAAAGATAAATAAAGGCAGAATAAATAAAGGATGTTGCTATCAGTATTTGTACTCATGTCAGAGAAGTCAGCATGGTTTAAAGCTGTGGAGCAGAAACTGAACAGTGCACATGTGCACTGGGAAATGAGCATGAGACCTCTTTTTTGCCTATACCTAAGAGATTCCTTGTACTGCAATGTCAACCTTCAGAAAATAAGTGACTTCTTGAGTATGTGTCCCCCTTCCCTTCTCTCGGTGTGTCATCAGGAACACTGATGTGTTAGAAAACACGTTTGCCAAGTATCCAAGTCTAATGCAGCTTACTTCTTTGCCAAGACAGATGAGCTGAGGCAGAAGCAGAGTTTTGAGTCATACCCTACCTAAATTGTTTGTGTGACATTGCCACTAACTTTAGATTTTTAATCTTAATTGTTATTTTTTCTAAGTATGTCTTAGGACTAGATGTATTTCCAAGTATTTTCTTGGACTTTCTCCCCATCTGGTGTGTTGGCCGCTCCTCCAGTTTTGTATGGTCTGTGAACTTACCAACGGTGCACTCTCTCTGTATCCAGGTCATTAATAAAGATGCTAAAGAGCATTGGCCCTAGTATTGAACCCCGGGACACACCAGTAGTGGCTTACCTAAAGATTGCTTTTGTGCTACTGTTGTGCACAGCAATGAATTTTAAACTGTCTTTTAAGCTAAATCACTAAAATTTAGATAAGTAAGGCTTTTGAAGGTGAATGCAGCTGTAATGGTGTCTTTGTCTTCTTACAACTCTAAACAAGCTCTGGAGTAACCTATGATGCCTGAAATCTTGGGGATGATTCACATGTATAGTAAACAACAAGCCTATTCCGAATGTTAAATAAGGTTAGTAATCTGTGCCTTGTTACAGAGAGGAGTGTTTGTTTTCTGCATATGCAGGCGCAGTGTTTACTGTCAGTCGTGGTGAACTACCATGACTGAGATTCCTATAAGCTTTTTATTGCATAGCAGAACTAGAGTCTGAAAATGATAAACATAAAGGTAATATAAATATATTTAGAATGCTTCTAATTCTGCTTTTGATGACACATAAGACCTAAATATGCAGTTTGAGGGAGGGAGAGAGATACACAAGTGGGTTTGACATTCATATGATGTAGGGCAATGGAGACAATGCAAATACATCATCATTTAATATTCACGTTTGAGGTTATAGGATTTGTATATTCATATTTCTTTGACTCACTTCCCCCACAGTTTTAGAATTTGCATTGACATGTAGGTGAATCAGGTATTTATCATGCATGTACCCTTTTAAAGAACAGATAAGGAGCTTTTTTAGAAGAATCTAAAGAGATGCTCACTTAGACTAAAACGTTATTTTAAAACAATATTATGTAATTTCTCTAATTATGATGGAGGTTGGGTGCGTTGTAGTGATTGTTCTTCTGAAAGTCATTTTGTCTTATCCCATGATATAAACAATGTTGGGAGCTGCTTAGATGCAACAAATTTTAATGTCACCATTATTTTGGACTTCAAATGCATTTCTTTAATGATTCAGTGCAACTCATTTTCCAGCAAGTAAGAAACTTCGTATAGAGTTATTTTTGGATGTAGATTTTTCTTTTAAGTTGCTTTTGTTGGTTCACTTTCTATGATGTGGGTGCTGCTGCTGCAATATTAGGATTAGTAAAACATTTTTAGTAGCATTTTAAGCCCAGAATTTGGACAATCTGAATAATTCTGATATTAAAGAAGTTGAAATAACAAAAGTTGTGGACATGATTTCTATGTGCCACATAATACATTAAGTGAATAAGAGGAAACAAGTTTTCAGATAATTTGTAGTAATGAAACCTTCACTATTTACCGCAGAAGCAGTTAATCACATGACAAGAGTAGAAAACTTCCCTGAATTATAAAATTATGAACATATTAGGTCAGGAAAGTAATTTAATAACCTGACTATTGTAGTTTGATGAGCAAATATACTTATTTTATGAGCTAATATTTGTGTGTCCCCAGAACTCTTGCTAAGAATTTGATGTAAACACCTTCTTGAATACTTTGAGAACACTAATTTCAGCCTTTCTGGTGACAAAAAAGAAAAGAAAGAGAATGATCTTGAGTTGTTTGCTTAGTGAGGACCAGTAATTCTAACTAATGACTGAGGATCAGTCATTCTAGTTAAAAATTTTGGAATACTGGTTTTCTCACCCCCTTTTTTTCAATATACAATGTGTTCATTTTGTGAAATAAAAGAATGAAACAATTATTTGAGATGTAGTGGAATTATATTTATTAGTAAATAAAGTGACAGTTTAGGATAGATGCTTACAATTTATTCTGATGCTGTTTACTTTCTGTGAAGATGATTTCTTTTGCAAGTAGAAAAAGAAACGGGAATATCTATTTAAAAAAAAATATATATATGTATATATGCACACCTGTTACATCCCTAATATGTTTGTTTATTGACAATACACTCAAAAGTAACTTTAACTCACTCTTTGTTTTTACCCATTGTCGTGTAGCAGAATTAACTGCAGAATTAAGACTCAAGGGAAGAAGTCACTTGAACATACTTTAGGCAAATAAGTATTCTTGTTCCTGTCAGTCATATTTCACAGAAGAAGGCCACAGGTACATTTCAACGCAATGATAGTGTCTTGCAATGCAAAAACTCTTTGATTCTTCATCTTGTTTTACAGAGCTTTTGGATTTTTTTTTTTTTTTTAATTTTAGATCTGGTGTTAAGTATCTGTGGTAAGATGCAGTGCAGTTTGGTAATGTCTCAGTTGAGAATTAATCCAATAACCTCAGCTTTACATGGATAATCATATTAGTTTTAGTAAGACTGCGTGCGTGTTTGCAGGATCTGTGCCACTGGAAAAATATTGCTCTGATTGAGACATCATCAGTCAGTGCTGAAATGATTATGTCTGGACATCTGCAAATTTGACTTATTCAGCTGGTCTTCTGTACAAAATACTAGCTTTTAGTTAGGAAACTCTGAAATATTTCTGTAAGTTTTCTTTTAAAAATGGAGAACTTCTTAGGTCATTTAACTTTCAAGTAGCAGTAATCTCTTTTTTTTTTTTTTTTTCCATGTGAACTATTTCAATAGTTCTTTCATAATAGTTATCTGATTGTTTTAAAGGAAGTAGTTTCAGTGTTTAACCTATTTCCTAGTCTTTTGATAGAATAGAATAAATAAACTCTGGTATTATTTTATAAGCTGTCTTTTTTTTTTTTCCCCTTGTCAATGATCCTTTCTCAAATTGCATGGACATTTTGTGCCAGTGGCTCCTTGGCAATGTTACTGTTTTTTAATTGATTTTTTTTTTTTGTATGGTGTACTATTACATCAGTTTGTGAGGCAGAGAGGTTTATTGAAGTTGAGCGTGAAATTGGCTAATCTCAGATTGCATATTCTTAGATTGTGTTCAGGGATGCTAGAGGAAAGCATCCCTTACAAAGGATGGGGTTTGTAGCAAGAAGAGCAGATTAAATGTACATTACAATGTACTGTGTAGGGAAACGGGGGAGGGGAAACAAACTGCTTTTTTATTGCAGCATTTGGACTTTTATGTACCTTCTGTTTACTGTTCCTTCTGTAACCTAATCTGCCTCCTCATATCTAGCGTCTGTATTATTAAGCCACATTGGTTTTGATTTGGCATTTTGATTAATATATAATCTGTTTTCCAGCAATTCCTTCAGACTTAGCTGCATAGCATTTCAGTGATAGTACAGTGATACGTTGTGCATCTTGAAATGATTGCGCTGCTTACCTTAAGCAACTTCTTAGACAGAGGGGAAAAGTATCTCTTGTCCCTGCTTGTGAAAACTAATCTGAATATTCCTTTATTAACTAACTTTTTTCCACTTAGTTGGTGAAATGCCACAATTTAGGAAAACAATTATAAAAAATGGGATGTTAATTTGTAAGAAAGGTGAGGAAGTTGTTTATCTTAACCGCAAAGCCACTTCTTCGGATTTGGTATCAGTGCTGAGAAAGAGAGACTAACATAACTTAAATTTGAAAATTGAAAAGATTTTCAAAGGTTGGTTTTATACTCTAGTCTCATGTATTATATATAATTCAACTTCTGCTGCCATGAGTAATATTTCTTATGTTTCATATTTCATTTAGGGCTTATATACAACACCCTGTTTTGCTTTGTTTTAAATATAATTACAATTAGCAGTAGTTTTGCACTTCCTAATAGTGTGATCATAGGATAATTCAGGTAGGAAGGCATCTCTGGAGGTCATCTAGCCCCAGCTCTCTATATGAACTGTACATATTCTTTCAGTAAGGTCTTTATTTCATGTTGTTATTGATATTCATGTCTTTTTTTTTTTATTATTATTTGGAGATTTTGTACCTTTATAGTATTTTCTAAAGAACTTTTTTTAACAAGACAAAGCCATCTTGATTTTTTTTTTTTTTTAAGCCTGAATTTAGAAATAAGACATGTTTTAGGAGTAAGTTCCACAGAAAGCATTTGTCAATATCTGATACTTCTTCCAGAAGCTTAATTACAGTATTCAGGCCTCTGTATTTGAGACATATGAGAAATTGCTTTTCTTTTTTTCTTTTTTTTTTTTTTTTCCTGAGGTATGGGAAAACATAGTTTTATCATAAATACGGCAGAGATTATATATGTGTACTTCATCTGTTTATCATGAAATTGAACCATAGGCACAATAGTGGAAGAATTCCTATTTTTTTTCTGTGTTATTGCAGTATGGACAGGTGCTGAATCTCTTCTCAAATGCAGAAACAAGATGGTTTATGATTCTGTCATGAGAGTCCTTAAACCTCAGTAGATTGTAATTGATTATAGTTATTTACATGCAGACATGAACAATTCTGTGGTGATAATTTTTTTTGTTCCAGGTGTCATTTATGTTTTTTTTTTTTTTTTTTCTTTTTTTTCCTGAATGAGTTACTTAGATCTGTTTTTATTTGTCATATAGTTATACTGTATTTATTTATTTATTTACACACATGCTGATCTGAACATCACCTGCCATCTCTTGTGGAAAATCTGACTTGTTCTTTGTAGCATAGGAAATGAAAATATATTAAAATGCATAAAGCCTTCAAAAGCTTCATTTAAAATTTGATTGTTGGGTAATGAATAGTTTCTTCCCAATGACTTAGCAACCTCCTACCTAAATGATTGAATAAAGCTGAGATTATATTGAAAACTGATTTGAGATCCATAGAAATAAAAATATAGCATCAATTTGGATAAAAATATATATTTTAGGAGGTTTGTGGATATGTGGATATATTTGTGGATATGTGGGTATGGGTACATGTGTAAAACGTTAATAAAAAAAAGTCTTCTAACATAGACCCATGTAAAACCCTCCATTACACATGCAGTAGCTGTTTAAATTACTGCAGGTAAAGACTGGTATCTCCTGAATTAAAATAAGTTTTTCCTTTTTTTTTTTTTTTTTCTTTTTTTATAATTTCATTAGATAATATTATAGACTTTTGAAGCTGTACTTTAAAAACCAACCAACCAAAGGAGAAGCAAAACAAACAAACAAAACAACAACAAAACAAAACAACAAAAAAAAAGTCACCCTTTCTTACTCCTCTCCTGATCTTGTTCTAATAAATCACTGACTTCTAACTACTATGATGCATTGGAGTGACTGCACTTCCATTCAGGAATTTGGAATAACTCAACTTCTTTTGAGGCCAAGTAACTGGCGAGAGAAAAAAAAAAAAAAAAAAAAAAAAGTCTTGAATGTAGTACTTGGAGTCTGAATACTTTGCTATTGCTGATGACCAGTTTTGCTTACATTTCATTCACACTTTCCACTGAAGTGGGACTGAAGGTTTCAGTTGAAATATTTTGTTCGTGTATCAGTCAACTCCAAAAGCATAAGAAACACTTTGTGTAAATTTGTGCATTTTCACTGGCCATATGTAATATGGTTGAAATTTTGACACAAACTACTCCTCAAACAATTACTAAAAGCAATTATATATGTATTTATATAATGTATGATAAGGGCCATCAAACATTTGCAAGTGTTTTTGGAGACTTCTCATTCTTAAATAAATTCCCATGAATAAAATGCCTGTCTTGTTAAGTTAATCTGTTTACAGCTTTCTGTAATCTGTGTTATATATCTAGCCTGTCAGCATTACTTACATGCGTACCTGGTCGACTAATTTTCCTAGTACTTTGCAGTTGACATTACTTAATGTCAACTAATAATTACTTAAAGTCAATTTTTTTTTTTTTAATCTTGATGACACAAGCTAGATAAAGCTTATTATCACAGACATGATTGTTTCCACTGAGAAAGTCTTTCCTCTATTTTGAGAAAACAATAATATTTGCTTATTCTTTTTTTTTTTTTTTTTTTAATAAACAGAGAAAATGAGGTGCTAAAAGTGCAACTTAAGAAGTATGTTGGAGCTGTCCAGATGCTCAGAAGAGAAGGTCAAACAGTGGAAGGTAAGGATTAAATGAAGGAAAAAAATCCATGCACAGGATTTGTTTTTCTTTTGTGGAGACAGTTTATTGGGGGCATAGTTGTATTAATCAAATGATGTAAGTGACTCCTAGACCTATATAAAAATCTACAAAGAAAAAATGGACAGTGAACAGCCATGCATCTTGTTTACAAGAATCTGCTTTTTATCCATCTTTTTATCACATTTTATCCAGTATGACACCATACCTCCCCCTGTTGAAGATCCAAGCTGAAAAGAAGTTAATTCTGTTTCTATGGGCACTGTTGTTGATGCATCTCTCACTGGGCTATTTGCTGTTGTGTGAACAGTTTTGTAATGCAGATTGATGTCAAATGAAAATAATCTTATATGATGGCACATGATCAAATTAGTGCTGAATCAGGATGTTCTTGCTCAATCTTCATCGCAGCAAATAAAATAATTTACATGCGAGTGGGATTAGCAAGGTATAATTTTATCTATTTGAACCCTGGTAAAATCCTATCCCCGACAGTAAAAATAACATATTTGATATATTTTGAGGAAAACGTCAATGTAGATTTTTCTAGTTACATTTACAGGGCACTTTTTGATAGATGAGAGTCTTATGAAGGAGGTTGTTTTCTTTTTAGTAAGTAATGCTCCAGAAAAAGCTATCAGACAAAAAATTATTTTAAAAAATAATCTGTGAATTAATCTGTTATTGAAAAGTAAGAATTTAGTAACTCTAGATTATAGTGTTAGTGGTATCTATTTTGGAGATAAGCATTTGTAGACTGTTTGAAATAGACTTTGTATTAAGAACAACCACTTTGCTTTCTGTGCTAAGCCTCTTTGACTATAATTAGCAAATGTTTGATCTGAAAGATAAGTCATCAGCAGTGTTACCTGTATTTCTTTAGTGGGGATAGAAGTTTCTATGACAGTATCTTTTTGGAGTAGTGATTTTGAATTATCTTCTGGTGGGACTGTATTACTACTGACTACAGAAGATTCTTCGAGAGAGTAGGTGGCTCTCAAGAAATTGGTACAGTCTTTTTTTCTTTTTAGATTGTCAATGTTGTGCTCATACAGGTGGTTGTATGAATGAATACTAGATTAATTCTGTCCTTATGGGCTAGTCACTATATTTACCTTGAATTTAAAAAATTTAAAAAGTTCATTCATCTTTAAAGGGTTGTTGTTTGTAAGAACACGTTTTTACTTCTGACGTTGCTGGAGCGTAGTGATTCATCTTAAGAGTTATTCACAAAAAACATCTCTTAAGCTTCTTATAATAGCAGAAATTATCCTTCATTAGATACTGACAGTTTCCATGATGAGCCTAATTATAGGAAAAGGAAAAAAAAAATCCTAGGCTAGCTATATTCTGCCATGATAAAATTATGCAAATTAGTGAGTGATAAGAATAGAAACCAAGTAGGATAGTCAGATTTGCTGGATGAAAAAGGGGGGTGGAACATTACCAACATTCTTAAAACTGAATACATGTATGCTTCACACTTAAAGGATATTTAGTCAATCCACACTATTTGGCTACAGTATTTATCATTAGTGACCAGAATAAATTTCAGCTACGTGAACTATTTGTAATATTTGTAATAATTTATCTTAACATTTTTTTTAACAAAAACAAATAATTTTTTGCTCCCTTCTGTCATTGGTGATTTATGTGAAATTTTTAGTAGTATTGGGGCCTCTGATTCAGAAGAGTACTTAAGCGTGTAAATAATCCCTGAATAGTAATATGTATAGAGAAAGGAATGTGAATATTGATCACTGAAGAGCAATATAGGCATCACAAGCCTACAAGAAGTAGAAAACTGTGCTTTTAACAGTGGAGGAAAGTAGTAAGAAGAACCAAACAAGCTGTCTTTACCTCTTGTGTCTAGGCATCCTGTTTAAAATCAGTCACCTGTACTATCTCCTAGTCATAACAAGACATAAATATAGACCAAAATCCATAGTCTATGCTGTGTTTTATTCAGTGATCTCAGGACTTCTGTATCAGCCCTGTGTCTTTAGAAATTGTTTATATTGTAAAGAACTTGCACATAGGGTTAGCAAATGGGGTCCAGGCTTTAAAACATCTTCTGGGATAGGTAAAACTCATGGTGTAATTTCTGGCAATCATAGTGTAAAGACTTCCAAAAGTTTTCGTTGTTTAGTAGCAAACAAATCATGGTAGAGTGCTTTAAAGGATTCCAGTGTCCCTATGTTCAAACATGGCAGCAGAAAACAGTATTTTTTTTGAAAATATGGAAGCAGTTTTGCAGCATAAAATTAAGAGTTCTGGCCATTCAGTAAAATGGTATCTCTGAATCTTAATGAACTAAGTGTGATATAATTATATACATAATTATGATATAATGTAAAGTGACCATAACACTTGTTTAACTAATTAGGAACTAATTTTGTTCCTAATTAGGTTACATGTTTAAAGGATTAGAGTGTATATTTGCAAGATCTGTTTTATTACTGTGATCTGAGATTGTGACAATCTTGTGACAACAGGATGAAGAAACTACTGTTTTCTCTGCTTTTATCATTTTTAATTGAAATTCTCATTTCTTTCTTGCATATTAATTTACATACTCGTAGATTAAGGTTCTGGACATTTAGACTTATTTGTAGACAGAGAAGCAGAGTTTTGTTGTATTTATACTTGGAAAACACCTGGCCATCATCTTGTGCTGGAATGGTAGGAAATTTTCCTCATCAGAGATGATTAAACTGTTGCATAGAACTAATTTCAATACAGCTCTATGTTATCATAATAGGTAATTTAAATGATGATTAATCTTCTTACAAATAGTATCATAACAAAAGCCTTCTTACATATATTACAGATTTTAGAACGCTATACGTTCAGAATTTCTGTGAAACTATTTTTAAAGATTCAAAATAATTGAACTTCTGCTGTTATTTTTATGACTATAAATAGAGAGTATTCAACATGGTTGCTACAATAAATCAGATCAGATGCTATTGAGTATGGCTCTTAAATGGATTCCTAAAACTATAAATGAAATTCAGCATAATAGTTTGCCTCAAGGTGGGTGACTTGCTGAGTGTTTGGTTTCTAAAGTGTGATTGTAAATAAGTTACCCAAGCTTCAGAAGTGTGTCAAGTTCATAATGCCACACCAGCTTTCAAAGTGAGTGCTAAGTAGTATTGACTGAGCAGTTTGATATTTGTATTTAAACATTTAATGAATGAACATCCTTGTTTCTCAGCTGTCAGCAGGAGTTGGATGTCTACCATTTTTCAAACCTGCTGAGGTGTAGTAATTCTAGACCCTTTGTACTCAACGATTTTTTTTTTCTCAGTTGTCCAAACAGATTCCTGAAGCTAATTGAGTAACCTTCTTTAAAAAAGTTTCACAAAATGTGTGGGGTGGAGAATGCTGAAATGCTTTAATTGTATTTGTACCACCTTTTTTTTTTTTTTTTTTTTTAATTCGAAGGTTCTATTTTTTGGCTATAATTCAGTTGTTGTTACATAGCTGTGCTTTTGATGATGTCTTCAAATCTATAAACTGTCTGATGGCAGCCACTAGAATAGGAAAAGCTTCTCACTTTAATATTAGGCAAATGTTAAAGATAACTGAATATTTTTTCATTATTAAAACAATACATACATGAAGATTAAAAAAGTTAACAGAAAGATGTTAAGGAAATTTTAAAGAATTTAATTTAAGATGCATCTGGGGAACGTTAATTTTACCTTCTTTATGAAAGCATTATTCAATTCATTATGTATTCCTTCAGTAAAAGCTATACAAAAATCGTTTCGAAAATCAAAGGTGATTTCTGAGAATAGAACACTTGCAACCTGTAGGGAGAACCTTCTAATATGTATTAGAACTCTTGGAAGATTATGAAATTAATTAAAAGTAATTAAAATGCTGTGAATATTTTGTCCTTCTTATGGAAGAACAAGGAACCTTGCTTATCTTGATGGAAATTAAAGCCTTTTGGCCTGTAAGGTCCTCCTACCTTGCAGTACAGGTAGCATTGCCTAGAACTGCTTGTGTGGGACTGTTCATTGCTGGTTTACCATTGGGCAGAAGAATCTGCCACACAGAAGTGATGAGTAGGAATGATAAGTGCATAGTCCTCTTTTTCTGTGTTCCTGATTAATTTAAAAGGAGTATTGTCTTTGAACATATCATTTGAGCTATTTAATTGGTATTTCAAAATACAAAGGGCAGGTTTTGGCATTGAGGAGCCCTCAATTTCAACTTTTCCATTTGAAATTCAGTGTAGTGCTTTTGTATGAAAAGCGTACCTTGGCCATGTAAGTTAAGTCATTCTTTATTTTTCCTTTTTTTTTTTGTTTTCAGTGTATGACTACTTTTTTTTTTTTTTTTTAATGCCATGAACAGAATAGCAAATTAAGATTTCACCACACAAAGCTGAGTTTCTGCTACCATAAATAAATGATGGCTAGAAGAATGAGAATCTTTTGTTGCTGGTCGTCTGTTTTTGAAGTTTAAGATGAAGAAAAAACAGGAAGAGATGATTCTTTATCAAGTAATAAACTAATAGAACAAAATCATGTAAAATTTTAGGAACAAAGGAATTGCAAATTAAAAATTATAGTAATCATCTTAATTTCAAAAAGGCTGAGTAAATTGACTATTAATCTGAATTGGGAGCTACAGACAGCAACTTGCAATTAATATTGTGTTTGCAAGAAAACAAGGAATAACATGCTTTTGAAAGCATAAAGTGGAAGCACAAAGTCCAGTGAAAGAACAAAATTAATTTCAAGTTATGCCTTGCCATCTGGAAAAATCCTTTCTTCATCTACCAAAAGCTGTTTCAGCTAGCAGAGTTGTATTTTAATGCAGGACCTTTTAATAAATGTAACAAATTGTTAAAAGCTAAATCAAGAAAGGATTCTTTTCGTCAGCAGTGCTTAACCAAATGAATAATTTTAGGAGCATACCTAAGAACTTCTAGAAGCTGACCATTGTATATTAGAGTGGCAGGAGGAAAATTTAGTTTTATTTGGTAGCCTTTTTGTCAGTTTTTAATAATGTTTTCTATGTGTATTAATAAATTTCTAAAAGTGAAGCCAATTTATAGTTAGTGAAGTCATATGTTTAATAAGGATTAATGTTCCTATATAGAGTATTTTTATTTTCTTTGTGTGAAGAGTCACAATTCTGTCTCACTCCTTGTTCAAAAATTAATGATTTCTCTTACTCAGAGCTCACTGTAGACATTCACTAGTAAACTTTATGAACTAATAAATGCATGTATTGATAGAACCATGATGTTTATCCTCATGGCATAGCTTGGATGATGAGTAGCAAAGCTTTGTGCAGTTCCTGCTATAAGAGGAGTATCTGGCCGCTTGGCATGGCTAGCAGTTAGCCATATTGCAGATTAGCTTTAAGGTCTCTTGACTTGAAATGGTAATTAATCTCCAGTCATCTAGTTTACTTGGATACTGTATTTCTTTTAGCATGCAGGTGATTGGAGTCAGGGCAAGAGAAGTATTTTCATTTATAGAAATTCTTGTGGCTTATAGACCCCCTCCCCCCCAGTATATTTTGTTTTTGTATTGGTATACAAAATAACATAAAACAGTATTTTTATTAATAAAGTAATAAATGTACATCCATATATATATATATATATATGATAAAAAGAGAATTGTCTTAGAAATATCCAAAACACATAAGCTATTGCAAATAAGCTATTGTAAGAGAATAGCAATTGATATGATTTGGGGTGTTTTATTTCTAAGGTTGCTATATATTTTTTTTTCTTTTTTTTTTCTTTTTTTTTTTTTTTTTCAGAATGTTCCATGTAGAAGCAGTATGCTCATGCATGCATTGTACAAAGCATGCAAAGAAAGTGACTTGTGGGGTTTCCTAGCATTCAGTGCCATGTTTAGAGCAGCTGTTGTTATTACATTCCAGTTGTTTGGAAATCCTAGACAGATGGCCCAAGTCCAGTAGAAGTCTCTACAGAATTTCCAAAAGTTTAACGAGGACATGTCTGGGAATAACCTCTCTCCATGACAACCCTGCTTGCTTCATTCACTACAGGTTGTCTAAAGGAGGCAAACACTGAACTTGCAGAAAAATAATTAATATTTTGAGTTGAGATACATTCCTCCAAACAATCATTTGTCAGAGTATAGGAACTGCCAGTATCAAAGCTAACTGTCCATTGAAGGAGGATTTTCTTCTGGTTACATTAAAAACAAAAACTGGCCAACCCTTTTGCATAAGATTTCCTCTGACCTGTGTGCATCTCTGTAGCACTTCTCTAGTTCTGTAGAATGCAGGCATTCCAAGCTTAAAAGCTTGCTATAAGGAGTTTTATTCAGCTTACTCATTTCATTACTCATTTCATAATACATCCGATACTTCAGATTTAAGTCTTTGAATAAATACGAAATTACACTGCTCATTGTATATCTTGTGTAGCACATAATTTACTGGATTAGTTTGGTATGAATTTATTTTTTTCTCCTTGATGTTCCATAAAAGCCTTGCTTTGTTTCCATTAGTTACATTTTCATATGGCAGTTTGAGGTGTTACAATCTGACTTAATTACTCCTTGTTAATTAATTACATTACATTGTTTTCTATAGTTTCTACATTTAGGGTTTAAAAAGGAGAACTGTCAGTACATTATTTTCATAACAGACTACTGTTTCAATGAACCATCTTAAAGTCTGCTCAGTTAACATAACTGCAATTAAAGCTTAAAAAGTTTTATGTGCTTTTTTCATTCCATGAGTTGAGCAGTAATCACCTAAGAATAAATCACAACACAAAGTTTTGATTTACTGGGAAAAAGAGATGTATTAAATTTATGACTATTTTATTTTTATATTGTTAATGGCTTATACCTATGAAGTTTAAAAAATATATATGATCTGAAAATTAAAATAAACAGTAAAACCACTGCCATAAATTTAACCAACATGGAAGGTTTAAAATCAGAGACTTAGAGTTTTTTGATTATCTCTTTCTATTAAAACATGAAAATAAGTGTGCATGGCAGTCCATGTATTAAGTCCATGTATTAAGTAAGTGAAATCCAAAGAATAATCTTCTTAAATTTAACAAATTTATTTAACAAATTGGTCTATGGAGAAAGTATTCTGTAATAAGATAATCCTATGGATTCTCTCTTTGTTGGTAGTTAAGGAATAAGGAAAGCATAGCATATGGTTAACAGTAATTTACAGCATTCCTGAAATGTATGTCAGTCTTCTGTATAGGCACATTATTGCAGTTTATATATACTGGTTTTAGGAGACCATGATAAATGAGAGTGCTGTGTTGTGAACTAATATGAATGTTTTTTGGTAAAATTGATGTTAGTTTCTTACTGTATCTTGCCTTTTCTTCTTTTGTGTCTTTGTCAGTTGTCTTAGCTTTCTTGCTGACCTAGGTTTTTGGTTACTTTGAGTATAGTAAGTCCAAAAATAACTATGATAAATTATATGTCATTCCTGTAGTCTTTTATGGCATTTGCAAGTGAGATGTATAAATGTAAAGGGAATACTGACCATGTGCAGAGACATTTTTCATCACATTGTGAAAGCTGTATGCACAATTGTTTAAACAAAAGTGCTATATGTAGTCAAACTTTATGCTGAAATAAAATGTTGATCTTGAAGGTCTTCAATCAGAAAATTCTAAAGAAGATTTACAAGAAAATTAGATATTAAAATAGCTTTCAAAATTAATTTAAAATACTAATTAGCTTCTGAATTTATATATTCTTATTTGAATCAAAAGTCAGTTTGCAGGCATTTAATCAAATGAATTACGGAGTTTTCTCTCTACCTTAATATGATTGTATGTATAATCTAGATTTTGAAAAACAATCAAAGCATTTATTAAACCACTCTCATGAGGGCTTGCTTACTTTATATGTGCTATCGTGTTTTCTTTTTCCAGAAATTCATGATCTATGAAGAGAAGTTGAATTGGAGTTTGTGTAATTTGGGGGAGACTTACTCAGAATAGGCCTTCAAGTGATCTTCAAATATGGAAGTGGTAGCTGGGAACAGGAATAGGATAAAACAGTTTTCATTCAGTGTGGATAAGGAAATAATGGGCTTAAATGGCAGGTGAAGGAAGTTTGACTAATTATCAAGAAAACCTTTCCGAGAAGAGCACTTGCATTTAAATAGATTGTGCACAGAAGCATGAAATATTCTTTATTGAAGGTTTCTAAGAATAAATTAGACAATTAAGTGTCAGGAATAAAATAAATACAGATGATTCTGCTGTATGGAGAAAAAAAAAAAAAGGAAATATTAAGCATTTCACACTTCATCTAATATCTATTCTTAGCCTTATTGTCTGTAATTTCTATGATGTGCGAGTAGTCCTGTGTAAGTAATATGAAATGAAAAATTTCATAAGTAAATTTAAAGTAAAATGAAATGAAAAAGAATGGAAATAAAAACAAAAATAAAAATAGAAGCATAGGCTTAGTTTACAGTGGCTTTGGGTATGAATTGGAGTCACTACATATTGAGCTGTAGTTACAAAACAGCCAAATACTTTGTTTGCATTTGTTTCCTGTTAAGATGAGAAAATGTGCCTAAACAGTGCTTGCAAGAAAGCTCCCTGCAGCGCTTATTGTAGTACTTGTAATATTGTTTTATAGTATTTTATATGATGTAAAAGTATTTATTTTATAAATTTTTATATTATTCAAATAGTTTATCTTATTTTGATACTTCTGATAACTGTTTCTTTTAGAGCTATTACTTTTAAAATAATTGTCTTAAATGTTTATGTAATTTATCATTGTAATTTGATGTATCTTTTAATTTTAGTTCTGCCAAACATTTGGAGCACTGATGGTGAATTTACTATTCCAGACCAAAAGCAAGCAGAAAACAATGAGGAACTAGCCAGCTCTTATGAAAGAAAATTGATTGAGGTAAAGTCTGCACTGCACAAATTTTATGAGATAATAATGGTAAAATAAGACTTGAAGCTGTGTAAGCATTTTTTCCTTAGCTGTCTTTTTTCCCCATTAGTCTAAAATACAATTCTGATTTTTGTTCTAAGAATTAAAAATGAAAGGTTCCATCTTCTGACTTCTGTGCTTAAAATACAGTTTTGTTCATTTGACTTCAAAGCCCATTTAAAACAATTCAGGTGATTAAAAATATTTAATAACGGTACACATTCATATTTGATATTAAAATTGACTGTTATCAAAATATATTGTAGTTTACAGAAATAATGGACCATACTTGTTTAAACAGTGGTTTCATTTATCAGTTTCATTCTAGAATGTTTTACTGCATTAAGACATACAACTTTCATGAGGGTTTTAATAAATAAACAAGTTCCTTAAAGTTATAATGGATGCTGGTGAAATAATAGGTGTCAGCTATTGCATAAGCTACAGTACATAATTAACAAGCTTTGTTGTACTGTGCGTTGAGCTTTAAAGTTTCCTGAGGACATAAAGAAATCTGTCACTTTTTTCTTTTGCTTTTATACTTTTTTCTGATTGTGCTATTCTGTTTCATGTTTATGTTGTTTTATGTGTAGCTTATGGAGTAATGCAGTATGGAAATGAATACTGGAAGTTACTAATTATTTTGATATGATCATGTTAGAAAAAGTTTCTAACACAGGATTCTCTGTGGTAAAGTAATATCAAATTCATTAGTTTTAAAAAGAAAAAAATAAGAAGAGAGAAAGATTAGGGGTTAATCCTGAATATAAATAAAAATTATTTTTCAGACATAAGTAATGAAATTTAATATCTAATACCCATTTCTGTTATGAAATATTAAATGAACATTTCAATAAAAAGTAAAACAACTTTCTGTGTTGTTCACTTGCCCAAAATACTCTGAAATTGGATACTTACATTAACTGATTAATATGCAGGTGACTGAAAATTCGAGTCACGCATCAAAGAGATTAATAAAGTTCTTCTAAAACATTTGTCCGTGGCTATCCTTTTCTCATAGGACCATGTGAAACTAAATCTTTACGTAATGCATATCTTTGAATGGGTTCTTGACTTCTTTGTTCTGTACCTTTCAAAAGAATATCTGTAAGAGCAAAGGTAAGATCTATTGCAGCTTTAAGAGCACCCTCCTTTGTTCTACTAAGCTTTTCTGCATGTTGAAAGATTTATTGGTAACACTCGGGATTTTTGTGGAAGACAGTGGTAGCAGTAGCACTGATGCCACAGCAATAGATATAATCGCTGGGAAACCTTGGTGCAGATCACACCCAGAAGAGGAACTCTCCATTTGAGTCTCACTTGCCAGTCTGTAACAATATGTTCACGTATTCAAAATAGGATGCAGTCTCTGTTAAAAAACAAACATACTTGCTGAAAATCATTACTACTTTTTCTTTTCACAAGTGAAGGATGACAAGTTAGCCTGTCCTGTGTTCCACTTTGAGGACCAGGCTAGAAACCCTACTAAAAGGTTTCCTGGCAGTTCAATTCAGCTATAAGTGGGTCTGAAACATGTTCAGACTTTAAGCAGTTTTAAGACTGTTAGTTTGTGCCTAGTAGACTATTTCAACTGAAGACAGAGGTCCCCTTGAACCTCTTGGTAGAAATTCTCTTGAGGAAATGATTAGCTGTGAAGAGGATTTAAACAATGGTTTGACTATTAATTAGCAAAATGATTTTGTTCATAATAACATATTTAGTTATTTAACTTAATATATTGTTTCAGTTTCTTACCATATTTTAAATACAGTTAAAAATTTTCAAAGTTATTTGTTTAATAAAATATGATCAGAAATTCTGATATAACCAAGTAGATGTAACAAACAAACAAAACACTGCAGCTTAAAATTCTGAAAGAGTAAAGGAACTTGAATTTTGTTGGGTCTTATGCTTAAAACAACATTACAGAAGTTTTTGTAAAAAACAAAACAAAACAAAAAACAAAACAAACAAACAAACAAACAACTTTCCATGTAAAATATATTGTGTGGAATATTTCCTTTTAGACATAGTAGTGAACTATCTATATAGTTATCATAGTGTTTTCTAAACCCTGACTGAAAGCTTGTGAGATGTTGCTAGGTCTTTGGCTACCATTAGTATTATGCATACGTGCATGCACTCATTTTCTAATGTCAAATGCTTTGGAACTGTAAGGTTATTTTGAACCAGAAGAAAAAGTATATTAGATGGATTTATACAACTTTCAAACCATGAATAATAAGATGCATTTAAAATCATTACGTTTTGGGCCTTCGCCCTGCATTGTTTGCTGTATGTAAGTTATAAATACATTCCATTTGGTTTGTCCTGCTTTTGCAAGGTCTCTCCAAATAACATCAGTGGAATTTTTCCTGTTAACACACCACGGGAGAGACAAATTCTTCAAAGCTTGCATTGCAGCTAAGCTCAAAATAAACAGTTTCTAAAGACTTGCTCATGTCAGACCTGATATTGCTAAGGATTTAAAATGAAGCAAAACAAACAAAAACCTAAAACAGCTGGTGTGTCTGTCTGCACATCCTGACAAGCAGACCTGTGATGGGATTGTTACCTGTAAGAGGCTGTTTCTAATGGTTCTATTACTTCTCTTTGTCTTCTATGTCTGTAATCCAGTAATGAACTAGTGAACAAACCTAAATAGGCTTTAACCTGCATTCCATCAATTTAAGTTTTAGAATATGCTCACGATGTGCTAAATAGTATTATGAGAGAGCTCCGTTAAAGACTCAATAAATGACATTGAATTTTCTGTTTCCTGGAATAGACAATTTCTGTCAGACTAGGGAATGAGGAGACTAGCTCCTCTGTTGGACTAAAAGGTTTCCAATATCCTAAAACTACAACAATATATTAAACCCTCATCTCTGTGAAAAAAATACTTGTTCTATAAGAATGTTGGAGGCTAAGCGAAATATCCTTTTTTTTTTTTTTTTTTTTTTCCCCTCTATATAATAAGCACATTCCTTTCCAGCTTTCCAGGGGTTCCCTTCTAGAAGCCAGTACAATAAACATTTCTGAATCAGAATTTTTCTACATAAATTACCTGGTAGTTTAAAGTCATGTTCACCAGAATTCTGCAGTTTGCCTTTTAACAAACTTGAAAATATTATTTTGAACCTTTTCCTATAGCTTACGGGATTAATTTTTTATGTGTTAGATGTGTCATTCTGCCTGAAGAACTTGTCTCTGAACATTTGGTACATGAGGTTGGGAAACTTTTTCTGATGTGGAAGGTGTGTGTATGCTGTTCATGTGAGCTTGAGGTGCGAATCACTTAATTCAAATAAGTACGCTCAGTAGAAGATTAGAGTTGAGAATTTATTTATATCAGAATATCAAATATTCTGGAATTCTGAAAAAAAGATTAAATTTCTTAAAAAAAAAAAAAAAAAAAAAGATGCAGCTTTTCTGAGTAGTTGAATCATCTCCAACACAGGATCTACAAAGGGTAATTTTGGATATTAAATCAAGGTTTGACCATTTAGCAGAGTTCTGGTCAGTTTTCTAGCCTTTTCTGTTTTGTAGAACAAGTAATTTGGCCAGTTGAATCCTGAGGCCTCAAAAGCATGCTGCTGATTATTTTTGCTCAAACTGCCATCTTGATTGAGTTTTAACTTTAATCTCTTCAATTTCATTTCAAAACGCTCAGAAGACTTTAAGCTATATTAAGGGTTTTTTCTTTTTGATTCAGCAGCTACACAAAAGGGTAAATTATGGATTTTTATCACAGTAGTTGGGTAGCTGAGTCTTTTAAACACTTTTAAATGTCTGACCTTTCATTCTTCTGTGTAATGGAGTACCGAAATAGGATAGTATCTTGTGAAAAGCACCTGTGTGACTTTCTTTAAGGCTCTTTGTGCTGCTCTCACTGTGAGTAAATGGAAGTTCAGAGGTACCCTTTTAGTCTATAAATTTCAGATTTCCATTTATTAAGAACTTTTCAATTGTATGCTGTTGTATAATCCATGTTTTTGAAAATTAGAGGATTTTCAGCCATGGGAATGAGACTGTGTTCATGATGAAATGCAACAGTTTTTTGTTGGTCTGTTTTTGTTACACAGTCCTTTCTCATCTTGTAAGACATATGGTCAGGGAAGATACCTTAAATCACTAAGAACTTTGCCAGAAAGTGTCAACATCTTTGTAGAATCATCTCTCAATTTCACCTAGCAAATAACAGTATATTGTTATGATTTTTTTTACTGTGTCCAGAATTGAAATCCTAAAGTGGGGAATTTTGATACGGCAGTTTTGCTAATGTCTGCACAATGTACTGCTTTAATGCCATATGATTATGTGGAAAGGCTGTGACAGTGATATAGTAATATGTATCTACTAAAAAAAAAAAAAGCAAACACCACAACTCCGACTACAAAGAACTATTTTGCTCTTGCCAATTTTTCTTGTACTCTTCTGTGTAAAATAAATAAATAAATAAAATTGATTTCATAGAATCACAGCATCATAGAATATCCCGAGTTGGAAGGGACCCATAAGGATCATGAAGTCCAACTCCTGGCACCGCACAGGTCTACCCAAAAGTTTAGACCATGTGGCCAAGTGCACACTCCAATCACTTTTAAAATTCAGACAGGCTTGGTAAAGTGACTACTTCACTGGGGAGCCTGTTCCAGTGTGCAACCACGCTCTTGGTGAAGATTTGTTCTTTTACCTCTTTTTTGCAAGCTACCGGTAAACCTAGAACCTTTCACTATATTAATAGAATTTGCTCTTACGTGTTAATGATATTTTAAGAGAAGAATAAAAAAAATATGAAAAAGAAATATTAAAAACTTAGTTTTAAAATTATATGAGCACCATTTTATTTAGCTACATAACCTATTTGAAAGTCTATACGTAAGTAAGCAGATAAGTTTTGTATCTTCGACAACTGTATGAAGACATAGATTGTTCCCCTAGGTATTAGAGCAGAATGCCTATAAATACACTGATTAAATAATAGCACTTGTTTGCTTATAGGAGAGATATAAAAAGTAATACCTTCTCTGAAAAGTTAAAAATCTCTGGCTCTTGTTAGTATTGAATAAATGGTGCAAGTTGGCCAGCTGTATTAGTTACTGGCAGCTACTTTGTTAGTGTACTTGCCTGCAGTGTGAGTTTCCATTCAGCAGGCAAATGAGATAGATCAGTGCATCATGGACAGTGAAACCCTTGGAAATTCGGTTACTTTTTTTTTATTTAAATACCTTAGCATGCCATGCAGCCTTGCTATTAAATGTTAGTTTACTTGTGTTTGAAATGAGTACAGCAAACAGTCTTAAATTAGTAAATTGGTCAGTGCATTTTTATGGCATCAAACCCTTCTGTAGCTTTCATTGGTTAAACCATTATTGGAATATTGTGAGATGGAGTTGCATCTGGCCAGTACATATTGACACAAGGGCAGACTTTATTTGTTAGTTTTTACAAAAATGTTTATTATTTCATAAGAATTGTGAAATCTGCTTATTTATGTTTATATTTATTTTCTCGGTAATAATGCATGTCAAAAAAAAAAAAGATCTGGAAGGATCTGGACAAGCTGTTTGCCCACAAGAGTGCACAGCACACAAGTGAAGTTCCTACATGTGCTAGTGCTAGAAGTGTATTAGCAAGAGCAAATTTTTGTGCAACACTAGAAATACAACGTGTAGTTCTCTGAATAATGTGTACAGCATCTCTCTCATTAGCAGCGTAATCCTGGTGTTCTTTTCTGAGGCAAAGAATGATGTGCCTATGAGTTGCTGTGCACTTTGTGATCCATTTGTTAATGTGAACGCTGACCACTTTTTAAATTTCTTTATAAACTTATTTTTCAGTCTCCCTACTTATTCAGATAACAGTAAATAATTATGGTGTTAAGCTGTCTGTTCTGCGAGGAAAAAATAGTGTGGTATTTACAGTTAACCACGGTTATTTCGTATCTTAGCCCCTGTATTTTAGCAGTTACAGGTTACTGTTTTCAAGGCTGTTATTGAGCTTTTCAGGGAGAGGCAGTACCCTTTATTATACCTAATCACATACTTGGGAAAACATGGACAAAGTTCTTCAGGTTAAACACACGCTGTGGTTTATATGGCATCTTTAGTGGCAATTATCAATTACGCAGCCATCTATTGCTCAAATCCTCCTTCTGTACATGTATCACAGCACCTACCCTGCAGTTGTAATGGCACAATAGTTTCTAGGTCTGTGGTGCAAACTGGCTTAGCTTAAAACATGTTGTTGAGGTGCTTGCATTTGGATCACTTCTCTAACATGACAGTCCTGCACGTAGAGTAGATGGAAATGTATGACTGTGAAGAGCAGCAGCATTGTGCAATTTCTACCAGATTTCTTTGTTGTAAAGTCCTCAGACACAGCTGACATCAAGGTACATCTGAAGTATGGCAGCAGCTGGTGAATGTTACCTAACTGTGGTAATCCATCATGGTTTAAAGGAAAAAGGAAAATGTGTAGCTTAGGAGGAGAGTTGCGAGCAAGGGGATAAATGACAGCAATTTAATAACTGTGGAACATTGAAACCACAGATTGATATGAATTTAAGCATCCCTCTCCTAGGAGGAAATACTGGGGTCCAAAAATTGAGCCTGGGTGGGGGACAGAGAGGAATGGGACACACTGAAGTGTTTCTTTGAATGATGACTTAAATGTTTGTGACTGAATTATTCTTAAGGTTGGACCTGGAAGAAACTTTTTTTTTTTTTTTTTTTTTTTTTGATCCAATGATGATGATACAATTCCTGCCAGGTTATTATGACTTTATGTATTATTGTGTAGTGTGTGATTTCTAATTTGTGTGATGTAAATTTATTTTTCTCAAGTAATTTCTTTTAATCCTAGCAGAGTGGGACAAAGTAGTGGTAAAATTCAATGCCACACGCAAGTAGTATGGAAAACTGCTACAGTCTCAGAAGTGCTACCACACTATTGAACAGGAAATGCTTTTGAGTATGTGCATGTGTGCATTGCCTATTATCTACTAGCAGCTGTTTTGAATTCTACTATTTTTCATTTGTAGAAAAAGTTAATTATTCATATTCACTAAGATACATGCTGTTTTTTTAAGAACTTGGCTTTATTTCTCTTGGGGGGGGGGGGGGGGGGAGGGTGATAGTTCATTTTTGATAAAGGTCATTTTCTCATGGAAAATATAGACCCTGGCTTCTACTGGGAGGAAAGTGAAACCACTTCCCATTTCCTCTCGGGTTTCTTGGGAAATATGTTGTTTTGCAACCGTAATTTAATAAAAGTTTTTTTGTTGTTGTTTTTAGTGATGTATGGGGAAAATTACCAATACTCGACAGAAATCCATTGATTCAAATGTGGTTCTTGCAGAATTTTTAATGAATTTACTTCAAGTTGCATTTAAAAAAAAAAGAATCTGAGTTCTATTAAAAGACTCATAAAAAAGAAATTAATGTTGTTTTGATGCAAGTTCTTAAAAGGCAATTTCTATACTCTAAGAGCTTGTGCTTCTAAGGGTGATTATATTATTCATATGCTTAGTGAAACATACCTAGAGTGTTTTAAGTTAACTGCTCACTCCTTTGCTGTGGAACATTAAAGTGCAATTTACCTCTGTAATTTCTCTGGAGACGGTTCTTAAATCTGGTCATGCTGGACTCTATAGATGCAGTGCTGTTGGAGAGCAGGAGCAGATTTAGATTTTCTTTTGACAACATGTCTTTGGAAATCTGGTAGTATGAAGTCTTCTAAATACTTTGTGCATTAAGCTCACTTCTTTGAGATAAGGATATGGGCTCCTTAAGAGTGCTTTTTGGTATGACCAGGACCAAACCTGAATGATCCTGTGACCAAGGGAAACTTAGCCAGTTTGTACGTTAATTTTCTGCATTAAACATTGTCACAGAGAGAAACAATTGTGAAGATGAATGAAGTCCCAGTAGGGAAAATTATTGATTAGACTTCAGTGTGGAATGAATAAAGGAAGATGTGATGACATAATATGTAAGTGAAATGGTATAACCTTGTTATTACCTTAAATAATATAAATTGTGGTTTAAAGAGCCAGTTGTACAAGAAGTTACTAGATTTGAAGGACTCGCTCTAATATAGAAATAAATTCCAGAAGAATACTTGATGTTCTGGCATAATTCTTAGTAAATTTTTATTACTTGATCAGTGATGTCATCTCATTGCTTGTCAACTTGAAGCTGTGTTTCACTGTTTCTTTATCATGTGAAGGACACAAATTGTCTGGAACAAGGCTGAAGTATTTACTTTACTGAAGTAAAAGGCAAGCAGTAAATTAAAGAAATTGAATTAAACTGCTTTATCTTGGGGAAATTTCCTGGGCAAGAGGGAGAAGGCAGAATAGTAATTCAAGGAAAGGCAAGCCTGAAGCAGAGTCAACTGCCTCCAGAAGGAAAACGATGAACTTTTAAGAGATTTGGCAAAAACCCAAGTCCCCATGCTATTGCTGAAGTAGCAGATTGAGGCTCATCTTATTCAGCTCTGTTCCTAATAATGTTACCCCATTGCCTCTATATTCTCCCAGCTTTGGATGGCTGTAAGAGATGTTTCAAGAGTTGCTGTAACCTGAAAAATAGAATGTTTAACTGTATTGTTACGGTAGTGTGCTATGTCCGCAACTGGGGTCAGCCAGTCACTGATTATGTTTTCGTCTAACCTCTCTTGTTATGTGTAGCTTTTCTTGTTCTGCTGTAAGACTGCTTTTCTGGCACTGCACCTACGATCACGGCCCACATCAGTATTCCCTTTTGTTAGAGAATATAGGGAGACTGCACATGGAAACTTCTAACAACAGGATTTTCTGAATGGAATCTTTCTTTTCCCCTCAAACTAGTTCTACAGACACCTTTGGGCTCAAATTTCATTGCTATAAGGCTACAGGCACCATTATCAGTTCCAGACAATTCCCTTGCTAGGTGTATTAGGTATTGATGGGTCATCTATCAAAACTGAAACTTTCATTCAGCCTCATAGTCTAGATTCTGGAAAGAGTAGCTCAAAACCTTGTTGAACACAGATGTCTTTCCTTGTTCCAGATAGTTTCCTCATCACCCTTTTTTGAAGATAACAGATAACTGCTACAATATAGATCTTTGCTATTCTGGATCCCTTGTCCTTTTGGAGTTCTGCACCCTGTTGGTTTATGCTTGTGTGTAAGAAAAATTCAAGAACTCGGTATTGTCTTTAACCTTGATTTGAGTTTTATTGTTTTTTTTTCAGATCTCTTTGCAAGAAATCAACTTAAACGTAGTTTGCTGTGCAAATTGTACTTTTCTTGCACATCATTCGTCCAGCCCCGTTTGCTTTCATATACATACTACCTCAGTTGGTGCTTCTTTAACCATTTTGATCAAAAATGGAGAGCACAGACACAGCAAGACTATGTATGAATTAGCCATGCTTGAGGCCACCGTGTTTTACTTATGCACAAGGATGTGCGTCACAGCAAAACTGTTTTATTTGTGCTCCTTTGACCCCTCACAGATTTGCCTGGGATGAGTGGACCTCTAACTCTGTGTAAGAGTACAGAATGTTACTCATGAATTATTGACAAAGTTGAATTTAGTTTGTGTATTTTACATTATTCCCAATTCAAAATATTCTGATTAATTTGTACCTGTCAAGCGCTTTGCTCATCAAAAATTAAACTGAGAACAAGTTAATAGGTGTTTCATTAGAATCAGTTACCATGGGATCTCCTCTGATTGGGTAAAATCAGATATAGATCTAAAGTTGTAATGTTTTTGTGTTGAATTTATAATAACAAAACCAATGTTTCAAGGCATGAGTGAAAATTGTTTTGTGTATGTTACTAATGGTCTGTTTAAAATGATGTAGTAGCAGCACTGTGTGCTACTTGGAGAATGCTGTGAAATAAATATAAGTTGGTATGCATGTAAGAAATTATATAGTGTATTTTTTCAATTTAGAACAGTTATCTCTGGGCTATGTTTTTCAGGTGGCTGAAATGCATGGGGAACTGATTGAGTTTAATGAGAGGCTGCACCGTGCTCTGATGGCTAAAGAAGCTCTTGTGTCCCAGATGAGACAAGAACTAATTGATTTGAGAGGGCCGGTAAGTGTTTGTTTATTACATTGAGAAATACTATTCTCAAAACCATTACTCGTGTTGAAATAAAATCTGCACTACCTTATAAGAAATAACAGCTAATAAACCATCTGTCAAGAATACCTTACTTGGTATTTTTGCTATTGTTTCATTCACTTTAGCAGTATTTAATTTATATAGTAGTATTGAATGTATTCAGACAATAAAAATGTCTGCAGTGCTCAGATGCTTTTAAGTTTGTTTGTTTTTGCTGAGCTTTTTACTTTGGAAGGTTGAAATAATAAAAAATAATTGGTAGGTTTCTAAATGAGAAGTTACCCGTATCCATATATCTACAGAGGTCAGCATCACTGTTCTAGAAACACTTTATAATGTGCCTAGAGGCACTGAAATTTTCAGTGTTATTCTCAGTCAGTTTTAAAAGGGCCATGAAGACTTATTTCTGTTGTTCTAATTCTTTTGGTTATTATACCTGTCTTCTTTCTCTGCCTTTAGTTTTATCCCTATTTTTGCAGCCTGAGCTAAATACTAAATAGCAGTTTGTGTTCATGAGCTGGTTATTTGAGAAATTTTTTTTTAAAAAACAAACACAACAACATAACAAAACAACAATCTCCTCCCCTCACCCCCAAGTCCCTAGAAATCAAAGTTTTTGTTTTCTACCAGATACTGCTTCCCTTTGGCTTTTTGTGTTAAAAGATTTGGTTGAAACGTGGAGATGTGCAAAAGTAAAGGAAGTTCCTGATAGTTGTCTGTCTTAGCAGGAAGGCGTACTTTGATGGGTTTTGTTCATATGGTTGCACAGTATTGCACCTTAGTTTTTTGTTCATACTGGAGGCATTCATGCTTATTTTATCATAACATTTGTGTCAAGTGGCTGATAAGAATTCCATGTGCATAAGTGAAGCAGGATTTCACCTGTAATTTTCAGCCTTTTAGATGCAAACAATCTCATTATTGTGTCAAGAAATGACAAATGATAAATCACAAGTGTATTATGACTATACTTTCTTACTCAGATTTTAGACTGTATGTCCCTGTTCAGAGATTATGTTTTTACTTATGTATCCACATATCCTATTAATAGATACAAACTGTGTATAATAACTTTGTTCCTGTATAAATTCCTGCTTTATTTTACTTACGAATGTTGTGCAGTCCCTTCATCTTGAAATAGTAAAACTAGATAGTGTTCAGGAAAGAGCAACAGGGATAATCAAAAGCGGAGTGGTGTTCTGTATGTGGCTGGTTGGGCAGCCTTTCCTCAACTTGAAAAAGAATCTGCTTTGGGAAGAGTATGGTAGAGAACTGCAAAATGGTGTGTGAAAAATGGAGATCAGCTCTGTGTGACATCTCCCAGTTAAAAGCAGGTTCAAAACAAGCAGGAAGTCATTTTCAATGGCAGTCTTCTACAGCAGCAAAGCTGTGGAGCTCTTTACCAAATACTAGACAAATACTTAGAAAAATCCATTAGGACTTACCGAATATGCTAAGCTATGTCTTGGTCAAGAAGTCCCCTGACCTGAAAATTGCTGGAGATATAGAGAGTTTTGGGAAAAGTTTTGTATATGCTTGCTCGCATGAAGTGTTCTTGAGAGGTGGGCATCCACTTGCTTGGTCCACTCTTAAAAACATTTGTAGTAAATAAATTATACTACCTAAATTGATCTGTAGGATCAGCTGGTGCCAAAGGCAGGAATCCCTTGGAATTTTTGCAGCCATGGTATAAGCCACTACTCTCTTTTCCGATTAAGTATTTCTTTTAAAAAGCTATTAGGTGCAGTCAGCTTATAGTGTAGTGTTATAAATATATCAGCAAGCATGTTTCAGGTAATTAATCAGATATTGTTACGAATTTTATTGTATGAGATGAGAATCTAGCCTAATCATTGAAATACTGTTGTAGTAGGTACTGTACTCCTGAAATATGTCTATTTATGAAACCTGAAACGTAAGTAGCTTTAACAAATCATCAGGTTTTATGATTCTGACAACTGTATTTAATTACTGCAGAAGCAATACTGGATTAGTGAAATGCTAGTCTTCATTAGTTGCTGCGATCCAAAATGGAACTGTGGGAACTGTGCATTGAATACAGGCTTTTGAAAAACTTTTTGCATTATCCAAAGAATTTAATATATGTAATTGCATATTATTAAGCATAACTGTGCTGGTAGTCTATCTGTTACTTAAACTTTAATTAGAACTTTAAAAGTTGGTCAAGTGTGCAACTGTCAGAAATTCAGTGGGATATGAATATTTGATCTCCCCTTGACTTGTTTGAAACGATCAGCCAAATTCTTAACATTTTATTATTAAAATAGTATATAATTTACAGATTCTCATAAAAATAGCTTCCATAATTCTTCACTGACTTCTTTCATTTTAATGCTAATAATCAATTTTAATGGCTCTAATTTATATATGAAATATCCACAATGATCTTTCCAAATTTTTAGTTATGGGGTTTCAGAACTTCTGTAGCAGTTGAAAACATGGAGTGTAATATTAATGCAAAAAGTATGTGCTTGCAGGGAATGAGGAAATACATTAATGCAATATGTCTCCGTCACTGTACTTTGTGTTACAATGAACAACACATCAATTACAATCTCAGCATAAGTAACAATCTGCTTCAAAGTAGATGTGCAAGCACTGGAACTTATTAATGTCATTCTTTCTTATTTCCAAAGTCCACACTCTGTTTTTGAGGTCTTCATGCAAAACTCTTACTGAAGTTAATGAAAAGTACTGCATATGTCTGGGGGTAGGACTTCCATTTCAGATATAGGCAAAGATAGGGTACAGGTTATAGGCAAGACAGAAAAATGTCTGCTCTGTATAAAAGCCCTGGAATGCCAACCAGTGTGCTGCTGCACAAGGATGGACTGGAGTGGGAGCACGTAACAGCTGATGCTAGGACTTGAGAGAGGGGAGTTACTGGCTCTTGCCAGCATAATGACTACCCTATTCCACCAGAAGGAGGGCAGCAGACCTGTTTAGGACTTGTGCTTCCATACGTATACTCTGGAGCTGTCTCAACTCTGCACAGCTTTTCTTCTTTTTCTTCTTCGCCATTTGCCGAGGCGATCGGCTCCGGGGCAGACGCGTTCTGCAGCGGAGCGGGGGATCGGGCCAGGCAGGGCTAATTTTGTCCGGCATCGAGCCTACTAGAGGGAGCCGCCAGGACCCGGCAGCCCTCGTGAGGGAGGCTGACGAGGCGAAGGCGGAGCCAGCAGCGCCCCCTCCCCAGCCCTTCAAAAGCAGCCCCTAGGGAGCGCGAGCGACCAGGAGCGCGGCGAACAGGGCGGGCAAACAGGGCGTGGCGCGTCAGAGGGAGTGGCGCGGCAGTTCGCGCAGGCAGGGCAGAGCGCTCCCCCTACACACAAACAACACCTCGTTAACAACAGCCGTAACTAGGCGATAATGGTGGCCACCAGGCACGGCGCGCTCTCCAGAAAGTCGGTGCACACGCAGACCGACTACCCGTTAAAAAATGCCGCAGTTCAGGTCACCGGATGCAAGGAGTGTCTGAGCCTGTTGCTGCCATCGGCGGGAGGCAGAGAAACTGCGTGCGTGAGGTGCGAGCAGGTGGATGACCTGGTCCGCATGGTGGCGGAGCTCAAGGAGGAGGTGGAGAGGTTGAGGGCCATCAGGGAGTGTGAGCGGGAGATAGACTTCTGGAGTAACTCCCTGCAGGGCCTCAAGGGGAGGTGCCGAGGTGAGACTCCCCAAATGGGGGCGGACCCCCTGCCCTGTCCCCGTCGGGCAGAGGGAGGGGATCTGGGAGCTGAGGAGGAATGGAAACAGGTCCCTGCTCGACATCGCAGGCGATGCTCTCCCCTTCCGGCCCCACCTTCCCAGGTGCCCTTACACAACAGGTTTGAGGCCCTAGAGATTGAGAGGCCGGTGTGTGAGGAAGAGGTAGCAAATGTTCCCAGGAGGATGCCTGGAGCGAGGAGGTCGACTCCGCGCCTCAGGACTGCCTCCACCAAAAAAGACAGGAGGGTTATTGTTGTTGGTGACTCGATTCTTAGGGGAACAGAGGGCCCTATTTGTCGGCCGGACCCTACCCGTAGGGAAGTCTGCTGTCTCCCTGGGGCCAGGGTCAGGGACGTTGCCAGGAAGCTTCCTAACCTGGTACGCCCCTCTGACTATTACCCCCTTTTGATAGTCCAGGCGGGCAGTGATAACATCGAAGAGAGAAGCCTCAAGGCTATCAAAAGGGACTTTAGGGGAATGGGTCGGTTAGTGGATGGAGCGGGAGTGCAGGTGGTGTTTTCGTCCATCCCTATGGTGGCAGGGAGGAGTTCAGAGAGGACACGGAAAGCCCACCTGTTAAACACGTGGCTCCGGGGCTGGTGCCAACGCAGAAATCTTGGGTTTTTTGATCATGGGGCACTTTACTCAGCACCTGGCCTGATGGCCGCAGACGGGTCCCTATCTTTTAGGGCAAAAAGGATCCTGGGCCAGGAACTGGCAGGGCTCATTGAGAGGGCTTTAAACTAGGTAGGAAGGGGGATGGGGCTGAGGCTAGGATTGTTGGGGCTGTGCCAGGGGGAACAATGGCAAGGCCGGAGGATAAGGCAATGGCCCAGCTGAAGTGCATCTACACCAATGCACGCAGCATGGGTAACAAACAGGAGGAGCTGGAAGCCATCGTGCGGCAGGCAGGCTACGACTTGGTTGCCATCACGGAGACGTGGTGGGACCAGTCTCATGACTGGAGTGCTGCAATGCCTGGCTATAAGCTCTATAGAAGGGACAGGCAGCATAGAAGGGGTGGTGGTGTGGCTCTCTATATTAGAGAGTCTTTCGAGGCTGTAGAACTCGAGGTTGGGAATGACAAGGTCGAGTCCCTTTGGGTTAGGATCGGCAGGGACAACAAGGCTAGTGTCCTGGTCGGGGTCTGCTATAGACCGCCGAACCAGGATGAGGAGACGGATGAGGAATTCTACAGGCAGCTGACAGAGGTTGCAAAATCATCAGCTCTTGTACTCGTGGGGGACTTCAACTTCCCTGACATATCCTGGAAGCACAACACAGCCCTGAGAAAGCAGTCTAGGAGGTTTCTGGAGAGCGTGGAAGATAGCTTCCTGACGCAGCTGGTTAGTGAGCCTACCAGGGGAGGTGCCCCGCTAGACCTTCTCTTCACAAACAGAGAAGGACTGGTGGAGGACGTGATCGTCGGGAGCTGTCTAGGGCAGAGTGACCACGCAATGGTGGAGTTCACTATTCTTGGCGAGGCCAGGAAGGGGACCAGTAAAACCGCTGTATTGGACTTTCGGAGGGCTGACTTTGAGCTGCTCAGGACACTGGTTGGTGGAGTCCCTTGGGAGGCGGTTCTGAAGGGCAGAGGGGTCCAGGAAGGCTGGGCGCTCTTCAAGAGGGAAGTCTTAATGGCGCAGGAACGGTCTGTTCCCACGTGCCCAAAGACGAGCTGGCGGGGAAGAAGACCGGCCTGGCTCAACAGAGAATTGTGGCTTGATCTTAGGAGGAAAAAGAGGGTTTATAAGCTTTGGAAAAGTGGGCAGGCCACTAAGGAGGACTTTAAAGAAGTAGCGAGGCTGTGCAGGGACAAAATTAGGAAGGCCAAAGCTCATCTGGAGCTCAATCTGGCTACTGCCGTTAAAGATAACAAAAAACGTTTCTATAAATACATCAACACAAAAAGGAGGACTAAGGAGAATCTCCATCCTTTACTGGATGCGGGGGGAAACTTAGTTACAAGAGATGAGGAAAAGGCGGAGGTGCTCAATGCCTTCTTTGCCTCAGTCTTTAGCGGCAATACCGGATGTTCTCTGGATACCCAGTACCCTGAGCTGGTGGAAGGGGATGGGGAGCAGGATGTGGCCCTCATTATCCATGAAGAACTGGTTGGTGACCTACTACGGCACTTAGATGTGCACAAGTCGATGGGGCCGGATGGGATCCACCCAAGGGTACTGAGGGAACTGGCAGAGGAGCTGGCCAAGCCGCTGTCCATCATTTATCAACAGTCCTGGCTATCGGGGGAGGTCCCAATCGACTGGAGGCTAGCAAACGTGACGCCCATCTACAAGAAGGGCCGGAGGGCAGACCCAGGAAACTACAGGCCTGTCAGTTTGACCTCAGTGCCAGGAAAGCTCATGGAGCAGATCCTCCTGAGAGTCATCATGCAGCACTTGAAGGGGAAGCAGGCGATCAGGCCCAGTCAGCATGGCTTTATGAAAGGCAGGTCATGCCTGACGAACCTGATCTCCTTCTATGACAGAGTGACGCGCTGGGTGGATGAGGGAAAGGCTGTGGATGTGGTCTACCTTGACTTCAGCAAGGCTTTTGACACCGTCTCCCACAGCATTCTCCTCAAGAAACTGGCTGCTCTTGGCTTGGACTGGTGCACGCTTCGTTGGGTTAGAAACTGGCTGGATAGCCGGGCCCAAAGAGTCGTGGTGAATGGAGCCAAGTCCAGTTGGAGGCCAGTCACTAGTGGCGTCCCCCAGGGCTCGGTGCTGGGGCCGGTCCTCTTTAATATCTTCATCGATGATCTGGACGAGGGCATCGAGTGCACCCTCAGTAAGTTCGCAGATGACACCAAGTTAGGTGCGTGTGTCGATCTGCTTGAGGGTAGGAAAGCTCTGCAGGAGGATCTGGATAGGCTGGACCGATGGGCTGAGGTCAACTGCATGAAGTTTAACAAGGCCAAGTGCCGGGTCCTGCACCTGGGGCGCAATAACCCCAAGCAGAGCTACAGGCTGGGAGAGGAATGGTTGGAAAGCTGCCAGGCAGAGAAGGACCTGGGAGTGATGGTGGACAGTCGGCTGAATATGAGCCAGCAGTGTGCTCAGGTGGCCAAGAAGGCCAACGGCATCCTGGCTTGTATTAGGAACAGCGTGACCAGCAGGGCTAGGGAGGTGATCGTCCCCCTGTACTCAGCTCTGGTGAGGCCGCACCTCGAGTACTGTGTTCAGTTTTGGGCCCCTCGCTACAAGAAGGACATCGAGGTGCTTGAGCGGGTGCAGAGAAGGGCGACGAAGCTGGTGAGGGGCCTGGAGAACAAGTCCTACGAGGAGCGGCTGAGGGAGCTGGGCTTGTTCAGCCTGGAGAAGAGGAGGCTCAGGGGTGACCTTATCGCTCTTTTTAGGTACCTCAAGGGAGGCTGTAGCGAGGTGGGGGTTGGCCTGTTCTCCCACGTGCCTGGTGACAGGACGAGGGGGAATGGGCTTAAGTTGAGCCAGGGGAGTTTTAGGTTAGATGTTAGGAAGAACTTCTTTACAGAAAGGGTTGTGAGGCATTGGAACAGGCTACCCAGGGAAGTGGTGGAGTCACCATCCCTGGAAGTCTTCAAAAGACGCTTAGATGTAGAGCTTAGGGATATGGTTTAGTGGAGGGCTGTTAGCGTTAGGTTGGAGGTTGGACTCGATGACCTTGAGGTCTCTTCCAACCTAGAAATTCTGTGATTCTGTGATTCTGTGATTCTCCAGTAGGAATGACTCAGTTTTTGCCGAGCCATATCTCTTGAAACTTGGGACAGCAAAATTCAGTTTTGCCTTGAGTATTGGTGGGAGTTGAGCTGGTCTGTCAAAACCTTTGGGAAGGGGATTTTCCTTAGTCCCCTTTGAATTTTGATATGGCTTTACAGTAAGCAATAATGTATATTTATGTTTCTTAGGCAGATATTCTGAAAAACAGGCAACATATATTACGGAGATGTATTGAACTGATAATTAACTAATGTAGATACCTTATCTAGAAGTTGACAACTTTCAGCTGTTCTTCAGCAAAACACGCTAATTTTTCGTAGTTGCGGTTTGTGCATCAGTGTAGTTAATGGCGAGAATATAGCCTTTTATGTTTAACTGGCTTTAAAGTAAAGGCTAAGAAAAAAAAAAAGCTTTTATTGATTTATTTCCAAATGTTCTTTCTATCTTGTTTTCTTACAACTGTTACTTCTTGGAATTCTGTAGGTGTTAGCTCATCATTACGTTTTTTTATGAAGTTTCATAGCAATTTGATGTTTTATGATAACACGGCTAACATAAAATGATCATGTGTCTTCTTAGTAGAATGTGCAGTATAAGACAAAATGTTCACTAGGTTTTATGTGCTTCAGCTTTTCCCATAAATTCTTTATACACACAAGGTACTTTGTTTTAGCATGCTTTGTTTATAAAGCTCTAATATTGATGCTCTGGGATTTCTATACCTTTCAAAATTACATCCTTTTACAATGTTTACAAAGTAAGATTTGTTTCTTCACAAAACTGTAGCAAATTCTAACAAGAAAACCTTGCAAGGGTGATACATTTATATTACTGTTACACAATTGTTTAATTTTTTAATAGTTTCTCAATAATAGTTTTTTTGGCTTTTTATAACTTGAATTTTAAATTTTATTTTTCTTATCATATGCTTTCCATTAAGAAAGCATAATAACTAGTGTGCGGGAATTGTTTCTGTTCTGTAAATATAGGTCCCTGGAGATTTGAGTCAAACATCTGAAGATCAGAGCTTGTCAGACTTCGAAATGTAAGGTTTCTAATATGCATATTTCTGCTTTCATGTTGTATTTATGGGAAAGAAGAAAAAGCAAGTAGAGTGAATAATTTCATTTTCCTATATTATTTCCAATAAATAAATTCTCAGATATGGTGCTCCATTGTTAAAAAGCATGGAGAGCTACATGGTCCATGTTGTATAGTTTTTAATAATGTATGCAAGGCATTCAGATTCATGGACATTTTCTTGAAGTGCTCTTCCAGTGTCCTAGAACCTAGTATTCTAGCACAGCACCAAACAGTTACTGTTTTCTGTTGCTTTGGTTTTGGTAGATTCTAGATGATACTAATAACATGATGGTCCTCATTTTTCTCATCTCAATGCATACAAATAGTACTATTAAAAAAAAATAAAGTAGGTCACCACAGATCACTTTAGAGTGGTGTGATTTAAAGCTTTGCTTTTATTAGTCTGACTAAGGAATCTAGCTTTTTGAGGATGATGGGGTGAAAATATAGCTGGTGTTTTTCTATTGCAGAAATTTGGAAGTAAATCACAAAGAGAGAGGGTGGAAATTGCTTCTCCATAACTGTTCAGTGCTCTTCTGTTATTTGATGAACTCTTTTTTTGTTGTTGTTGTTGAGTTTTGTGGACCTCAATGTTGAACTTGTTGAAATGAATAGTTTTTGTTTTATGTATGTAATCAAATGTTGTCAAATTTACACAAGTAAAAAAAAAAAGCTGATTTGCTTAATCTTTTCCCCAGTTACGTTAATTTTAGGGAACGCTTTTACATATAGTAAGTATAACAGGCTCAGGCAGAACTACAAATTTTCTGGTATTCCATTTGAAATGTTAAGTTGCTTCGTTGATGACCATGATCACTACCTAAATACCTGGAAGTAGCTACTTTGCAATTTTAATACGTAAACATGATTATCTATTTTAAGTTTATCTCTCATCTCCTCAGATCAAATCGTGCTCTTATTAATGTTTGGATTCCCTCTGTCTTTCTGCGTGGAAAAGCTGCTAATGCATTCCATGTTTATCAGGTAAGTAACACGTTCTAACAGAAATTCAATAAACACTTTCTGACTGGAATGGAACATTTTAATATTTTAAGGATCTCAGTATAATTTTATTAGAGATCAGATAAAGGACATCAGCAGTAACTTCATACATGTTCCTACATAGGATGACAGTGATCCTCAAAATAGCGTTATTTTGATTGTTGGCTCTTAATAGTATAAATGCATGTTAATAAAATGGCTGCATTGACCAGAGCACAACAATTCAGTGCTGACTAGTAATACCTTCTTCAATATGCATGTTGTAAATACTCTATTTCAGTTCTGCAATATCAATGACCAGAAATGTTACTTGACAGACAGACAGATATGGATTACTTAGTAGCTTAAAAATATTTTGAATGGTGCAGAAAGCCTTACCTGTGTGTCACTGGGTATGTTCATAGTGGGTTTTGCTTCTGCTGGGTCTAAATTTAGAGTTTGCACTCTAGCCTGCCTTGTAGCTGAAGCATTGAAATTCCATACTGTTTTTTGATTCATGGATTTTCAGCTTTAGACCAATTATAGCCATTCTATAGGCAAAATGGCAGGGCTAGCCTTAAACAGCTCTTTGATGTGCTTTATCAATCTAGTTGTATTTCTCTTTGTGGATTATTTTCATAATTATTATGATAAATTTTTAAACTTTTGAGCATTTTTTATAATTATTAGTATAATTATTATGATGCATGAAAACATTTACTCTTTCCCGTGTTTCAGCAATGTGTACTTAGCTTTAAACAAGATTTCTGGGGATTTTTAACATTCCTCTCACTTTGAACAATGATTTTTATAGAATTCTGAATTATTTATGGACTGTTAGTACAGGAAACCACCTTTTTGGCCAGTAAAGTATAATGAAAAATAAGTCTTCAGCTAATGCAAAGAAAAGCTGGCAATAGTGAAGTTGTTCTGAGTTAGTAATTTATTCAAAAGTGTTGAACAATCAGTTAGTCAGATTTAGGTGTATGAGTGCGTCTGGAAGGCTAACATGTTGACAAGTGTGATTATTTTTGATAATTCCCTATTGCATTTCTGTCTCTCACTTGTTCTTCCATTGTACTGTAACTGCCTACATGTTCCCAAACCCAGATACCAGTCTGGCAAAACAGAAATCCTTAGATATACCAGTATCCCACCACATCTCTGTTACTATAATGCTACTGCAGTTCTGTGATGACTGAAGGAGCTCTCATTTCTCCTGTTTGTTTCTCATTGTGTTGGGTCTGTCTGAGCTGGAGTCACCTTTTCCCTGCAGCAGCCCGCACAGTGCTGTACTCTGCACTCGTAGCTGGAACAGCGCTGATATCACTCCAGTGTTGTGTCTATTGCTGCACAGTGCTGGCACAGCATCAGGACTCCTTCAAAGCCCCCAAGAGCCTGCAGGCTGGGGGTGGGCAAGTGATGGGGAGGGGACATTGCTGGGGCAGCTGACCTAAACCAATCAAAGGGATATTCCATAACACCTGATGTCACACTCAGCAATAAAAGGGGGGGGGCTCTAGTGGGGGAGGGGGCTGTTCCTCCTGAACAACCACTACGCGTTTGAGGCCCTGCTTCCCAGGACGTGGCCGAACACCGCTCGCTGATGGGAAGTAGAGAATAATTTTTTCTCTCTCTGTGCTTCTGCACGGACTGATTGCTTCTTTTGTCTGTTTTTTCCTCCCATTCCCTTTCCCTTTAATTAAACCTTTCTTATCTCAAACCTCGAGTTCTCTGTGTTGTATTTTCTCCCCCTTCCTCTTTGAGGAGACGGGGAGTGAGAGAGCAGTTGTGGTGGATCTCGGCTGCCCACCTGAGTAAAACCACCACACTCATGTTGCCCTGTTTATCAACCTGCTGACATATTGGAAGGTTCTCAATGTCTATATTTACTTTTTCAAGGAAATTAAGTTGAAGTAAATCCTTCTTCATTAGCATACTGTTGCTAACGGGGCAGAACAAAGTAATGAGCAAACCTTGGAAATCATTTGGTTTACTGATGAAAGCATTCTGCCAGCTATTATCTTAAAACATGCACTTCTATTAAGGCTTTCACTTTTACAGTCTCAGTGTGAATGGCTGGGTAGCATTATGTGCTATGTGGTAGTGCAGACACTCAATTTGCGAATGTTTGTGTAAGATACTAAAAATTTGAGAGAAGTTGTGACTATCACTGCCTGGGAAGGTGGAGAACTTGGGTGAATTAGTACATGACATTTATTGTGATTACTTTGACAGAACAATTGTTAAAGGCTTGCTTTGTAGGGCAGAACCAAATATCGAGGCTGTGCCAATGCCTTTGTCTCAAAAAAACAAAACCCCCCAGAAGAACCCTATGCAGCAACTCCAAGTTGGGTACCTTCATCAGCTGAAACATCTTGCATCACCAGTGCTGTTGTGATACTGTTGCACATGATCTTGAAGTCAATTGCATTTATAGCTTGGTTGTGTAAACCTGGATCTGAGATTTTTCCAAATGACTCATCATTTAGAAAATCTTAGTTTATATTTTTCACAATATAGATAACTAAATGTCATTTGATATTCTACTTCATTAAAATATAAGGTCTTTTGCTTAGGTCTTCAAAGAATTCTGTTTACTTTTAATTTAATGGTAACTTGCTGTCAAACTTTGTTACTCAAGAGTTCAGAGTTTTGGACAAAATTTGACTCTACTTGACTATAAAAAAAGGCACCAAGAAAACTGAGAAAGCATGTGGAATTCATGTGTATTATAGACGTTTGGCATGTTTTCTTAATAGGAAGAAATAAACCTAGCTTCCTGGTTTATAGCATGTTCGGAGCTTTATCCAAAACCTGCGTGAGTGAGTGGAGGGTGAGACACTGCTCTCAGTTGGCTTTGGATAAGGGCCTAACTACAGTGACTTGAACTAAATTTCATTCTTTATTGTGCTTCTGCACCTTATCATTTCCATCATTAGCGTGGCATTTTAGAAAATAAGTTGTGCTGTTAACAGAGTGGGTTTTAATAGACTTCATTAATTACTCAGCATTGATGGAAAACAAAGAACATCTGATTAAAGGGTGGGCCTTTTAACAAGAGGACGAAATGAAGCAAAATATCATTGGAAGATTCTAAAAAGATTTGAAATTTTAGATTGTCAGAAGACAGCTTTGAGAATTTACTCATTTCTGCAATATATTGTTATGCATATATGACATGTTGGACATCACTAGTATGCAAAATTTGTTTATGGGTATATTTATTAGAAAAATGCTCGTTACTTTTCTGAATGTTCTATTCATTATCTATTCACACTAGGAAGTTACTGGAGATAGAATCACAGAATCACAGAATTATTTAGGTTGGAAGAGACCTCAAGATTGAGTCCAACCTCTGACCTAACACTAACAAGTCCACCACTAAACCATATCGCTAAGCTAAGATCGCTAAGATATGTGATATGGAAAGATAGAAATTTCTTATTTATTATAGACATAGAACATCCATGGTCAGAGTTGTTTGTCTTTAATTACAGAACAGCACAGAATGTCACAGAATTCCTCTGGTGAGCAGTTGTGTATTTGCTCAACTTTGTCTTTTGAAATTTTAAAAAGAAAAGTGAGCAAAAGCTACCTGTAGAAGTGACCTAAAACTTCTGTCGTTTCTATTAAACTTTGATCTTAGTACTTGTTAAGATCTTTCCTTATGGGAGAATACATCAATGGCATTCCTACTAGTTTTTGATCTCTTGTAGTATGACTGATAAGAGTATCTGTCTAGCAAATAACTATTTTCTGCCACCGTGCACCTGAAAAAAAAAAAAAAAGGAATCTGTCCAAAAATAAACCTATGCTCTCTATATAGCACATTATATCACTATGATTAAACACTTGGAGTTGAAGTGATTGCCACATCTCTGATCAGATACGTAGTCATGTGCTTACTGAATATATATTCTGCGTTTTATAGCTATCAGGAAAGCATTAATTTATAAAACTTCAGAATAGCCTCAATAACAGCACTGTGCATTTATCTTGTTAAATCTCTGCCAAAACATGTGCTCCTGATTACAGGGAATTCGATTCAATGTTGAAATTGTGGAAGAGGATATTTACTAGGCTACCAGTATGTAATGAACAGACAAGGACTAGGAGTGACAATTAGGATAAATGACTGAGCTCATTTCTGAGAGTCCTCTTATTCATAATAAACATTATATTTGATGTTTTATCATTTATTTCTCCACAGCAGAAAATAAAGTGTTTGTAACTCTTTGTATCAGCTGTGTGAGGATTCTGCTTGTAGTATATCAATGTAAAGGAAATTGAGAATTCTTGGTGGAAGTATTGCAGCATTTTAATATGCTGCAATCATTTAATATGCTGAGATCATTTCCAATATATTTTGAAATTCGTATTCCTCTGAATGCTTTGGTAACCATAACTTGGACATAAAAATGGGCTGTTAATTGTGCTGGCAAGTTCTGAGGAAAAAGTTATGAAATAAATGGAGAAAGCAGAAATGTGCCAATTGGTACAGGCAAAATTTCAAACTTGTTTTGGGTAAGCATAATTTTCAGATATGCTAGATACTTACAACTGTACTTGAATTAGAAATATGCTTCGCCTGCCTGAAAATTAGATTGTATGCATAACAGTCTTGAGGTAAGATGTTGCTGCCAAGTGAAGATGTCACAAAAAGGCATGGACCTTGACCACTGCTTTTCCATATCCAGTTCATGTAAATATATTTGAAACAATTAATGTTTTCTTCCTTTTTTTTTTTTTTTTTAAAAGTTATTAAAAAGCTAGAGAGACTGTCTTTTTCCCTTTTCTTCTGTTGTGGGTTGTCTTGTCTACCTCTTTTGGTTAGAAATTGCAGATTTACAGCATTTGTTCAGTTGATGGAGAGCAAAAGACAGTGTACAGAGATTTGCTACGTCAGTTTTATTACCGACGCACTTGAGAACTGTCATGCATCTTCTGTCCCTTTTTATTCATAAACAGATATTTTCAGCAGAAAATAAGCAATGACATACTTATTATGTGGCTTGGAAATGGCCAAAAAAAAAAAAGGTGGATATATTTGCAGAGTGTGTCAAATAATGTTGAAAACTATGAACCCATAAGTATAGTATCTGTCATCCTTTATCCTGGAGTTATAAGTGATTCTTCTTGGAAATATTAAGAATTAGGAAAAATAAACCTGCGTAGCTGTGCCTCTTCAGAATCAATGCCAGTTTTCCATTTGTGCTTCTTGAAACAGGAAGAGAAATGAATAGCATGTTAACTTTAATTTATATCTCGGGGGGCCAGACCTGAGCATTACTAAAAAGATATGAATAGACTCTGATCCCAGCAGGAGTTTTGTTATGGTGTTTTTTGCTATGGTCTTCCTTTTCTTTTGTTTTTTTTTTTGGTTTGTTTTTATAGCAGATTTTAATGCTTTAAATAGTTTCAACCATCAAATAGTTTTTTCTTTTTTAAATTTCTGTGAAGGATTAAGGATTCTGGACTAGCTCAGAAATCAAGTTGTGCACTCTTAAAGCAAGCAGCATTTTATAGAGAATCCTATTAGACGTGGAAACTTTAAGCAGACCTCTATGTTTGCAGAGTTACCCCACACTCCTGTAGTAGTAATTAACTGACAGCATTTACCTATTATGAATCTTATCAATTTAAAAGCAAGGTCTAGAAACACAGCCACATTTTATTCTCAGTTTGAATGACTTGAGTTCAAGAGGGATAGTTGTGATTGATAGAATAATCATCACTCACATCTTAGCACCATCTAGCACTTTCTTTGAAATTACCAAAAGCCACAGACTTATGTCATTCAACTATGGATGGTAAAACAATTAGTGTATACATTTTAGTAAAAAAGCTGGTTAGAATTGGCCGTGCGCTTCTATGTCTTTATTAAGTTTGCTTCAAAAATATTTTTTCTTGTTTTCTGAAATATTACTATTTAACAAAAATAGACCAACATTGAGATGGCTACAATAAATAAGTGGTGACAACAAGAATACAAAAAAAAATATTGCCATTTATAATTTTTGCCAAAATTAAATAGGCATTTAAAGCTTTCTTTCCTCTTGCACTGCAAGTAGTCATCTGAAGAAGGAGATCCCTACTGAGAAGAGGTAGCTATGTGTTGTGAAGTTCAATTTTGTCATTCCCTAGGATAACATAAGGAAACTTACCTGCTAAATTGAGGGAGAGAAGATCTATGTTTATAGATGTGCTACTATGAAATGCTAGGGAAGATATTGGTCCATTTGATATTCACTGATACTGGGTAAAGGAGGGTATGGAAGCATCAGAGGGGTGCAGGTCCAGTTTTTTGCTACGTGAATGAAAATGGGGGGGGGGGAAAAAAGGTTTGAGTCAGGATTCGGGGATGTTATGATTTTGGGTTATCAAGAAGAGGCCAGTTGCTAGAGTCAGTAGAGCAAATACTCAAGCAGTTAAAAAAAGGTTTCAGAACATAAAACAGTAACGTAAAAATGCATATTTTTTTAGTCTTCTGTTCACCACGGAGGTCTTATGGGGTATTCCCATTCTGGATTATTCCTTGTGGAGAATTAGCAGATTGTCTATTTTAAATCGAAGTATCAGTAGAAGATCTTGAATGAGTGGATGAATAAATCTACCCTTACAATTCATCATGAAATAGCTGAAAACTGGTTGTGATAAATGGCTTTTAGCCTGGTTACCAGAAAATTTTAAAAAGGGATTAGGGAAGTCTTAAAAGAGCAAACTGTTAGAAATCATTAGGAAGGTGATAGAAAAGCAGAAAACACTATTATGCCATGTATAAAGCTCTGGTTTATCTGTGTGTAGTTCTAGTCTTCTCTTCTCTAAAAAATAGAACTGGAAAGAATATAGGCATGGATAGAAAATGATAGATTAAAAAAAAAAAAAAAAAGTAAAAATTTGAAGCTTTTTCAATTGAGCATCGTATGAGGAATTCTTAGCCTGCAAGAAAAACAGCTAAGAGGGAGAATACAGTAGCAATCTTTCAAATCCTGAAAGGCATGGAGAGATTTTTAAACTGTTTCAATATGCAGATTAAAGCATCTATTGAAACCACTAGCATGCAGTTTCAAAATAAGTGTGACAGTGGCTTTCTCCACAACAGAATTGGAATTTGAGTCTTCTTGCCTTAAAGCTTGCATATTCACTAAGTTCACATGGGTCTAGAAAATTATTGGGCAAATTAAATTGAAGAAAATCAATCCAAACACAAAAGATGTTGCTTGTTTATCAAGAAATCCCTGGATAGTAATATCTTGGAAGATGGGCAACTTTTCTGGATATATATCACTATTTTGTGTACATTTCTAAGTGTACTGGATAAAATACATTCCAAAATTCACCAAAGAATATTCTGAACTGTAAGTGTTGAAATCGGTATGCCTTGCAGTAACTGTACATTGGAAGAAACTTGAAGGTCATGGTGTAGGATTAACCCAACATGAATTGCTCTTGTAATGCTATGGTAAGAAGGTCTAATGTAGTCCTAAAATGGAAATAACAACTATGATTAGGAAACCTTTCCTTCCACAAGTGTTTATCTTCTATGCATTGCAAGTTTATTCTAATGTATTCAGAAACACAGCCTTTCTCTTTATACTTGCTCTGTTTTGTTTTGCTTCAGGTTTGTATCTTGAATATTGTCTTGCAGTGTATTACTGCTGACATAGTTGTATATCTTGTACCTGGGCAGTGAGGTGAATTTGATGATCCGTTGATGTTGTTATGAATCAATAAATCATAGGGATTATTTAGGCATTATTAGATGAAATTCTTTCTGTCAGGAGCTCAGATTGGATTGTTATAACAATATCTTTTAATAAGAGCATTAGAAAAATTATGTTTATCTACTTTGACTCCAGAATAAGCTTCAGAGGTTTATTCTCTTATGAAGTTTGTGACAGCTATTACTAAGTGGCAAACTAATCAGTTATGAACATTTAAGGACCTGGCCACATATGAAGAAATGAATATTCCGTAAAAAGTAAAAGCTAAGAAAACCTAGTCCTTTAAACAGACAAATCTAAATATTAGGCTTCTTGCTAAAATTTGAGGTCATGCAAACATGCTTCCCTTACAAACATCCTGTATTCTATTTTTTTTTTTTTTTTTTGATCACTGCTGTTCATGATCTGTGCAGTCTGATGCCACTCTTATTTGTGAGCAAGGTGTTGGTCAGTCATCCTACTGTTAGAAAATAATATGTCTACTATATTCACGGGCATGAAGACAGAATCCAGATTAGAATTTAAGAAAAAAAATATTTGCATTTACACTTTACCTCTAGGTGGTGATAGTTAGTTGCAATTTTGTTTAGCGAGTGTAAAGCAAGATGGCAATTGCAATAGTATTTCTTTGTCGTATTTCTCAGCTGTAGAATATTGTGCTATTTGCTGCATACATATGGATTGCACTTTCCTGAGAAGTGTACAGCAAATGCCATAATGCCATTAGTCATGTCTTTTGTTGTTATAATTACCAATGACTGACACTTAAGATAATGAAACAGATTTTGTGATTCTTAAAGAGATACCAATATTTATACCAGGACTTGCAGTCCTCCTTGTCTGCAGGGTAATATACATTTCAGGTTACACAAAACAAAGTTAAAGATAAGCATGCTAATCAGACAAGGCTGCTATTATTTGAATATCAATAGGAGCCCTCCATAGATTATCATCAATAAATGTTCTTTTATTCTAACTTAATTCTTCTGCATCTTGAAAATTTTACTGTTTAATATTGACTGACTCATATTTTTTCCTCATAATATTTCTTCTATTACTTCGAGTGATCTTCTATTTGTCTTGTCCACTTCCTCTCAGAAGGAATAGCAATATACCTTCAAATAGAAGAGGATTCACAGTATCTGAGTGCTTCTGCATAATCAGAGAGAGTAGTTTTCACAAAAACGCTGCATAAAAGAGGAGAAGAACAGTGTCTGAAGCTAGGAGCTTTTGTGGGGAGCAAATTCCCTGGGTGAGAGAGCCAGAAATTTCATAGTGTTAGCAAAGTGCTTCTTTAAAGTCAGAAGTCTTAACAATAGAAGACAATGGATTGACAGCTTATAAACAAAAGAAAACAAACAAACCAAAACAAACAAACAAAAACCCTTAAAGTATGCAAAGAATTGGAAAAAAAAAAAATTAAGTTCAGAGTTTGATTTTCATTTCCCTGATACGTGAGGAATTGGATTACTTTAGCAGCTGTGGCAGTAAGCAGGCAAAAAGGAGAAAGAAGAGTGCAGTCTTCTAATCATATTCTATCTCAGAACAGCTCAGGGCAAAGAGAGAAGAAAATGGCCTAGAATGATTGGGAAAATTTGAGAGAAAGATATGGTTCATAGCATTCTGAAAGAGAGTGGTTTCCTAAGCCAAAAAGGTGAGTGCACTACATCTTCCATAATGGGACCTGAGGATATGTCAGAGAAGCATGACAGTAGTTAGAGAAAGCTTTAAACAGCTGGGATGGAGGGAGTGCACAATGACAAGACAGAACATCTTGGAGAGAGAAGAAAAATGGTTTTATTTATAGCAGGTTTTAATATATATTTTAAAGGAAACCATAATACAACTCAATGTACAAATGTTTCTATAACGATTCTAATCTGGATGCAAAAAATATTAGGAAAATAAAAGTAGAATTTCTGTTTTCAAATTATTTTGTACCTAACAGAGAAACAAAAACATAGTTTGTTGTTTATATATCCAGAATAAGTAGCACATATCTTATTTACATGCTGATTGGTAAGATACCTTCTTTCCCTTGGTCAGAGCACCCAAAATCTTTTACTTGGAGACCAGCCTATCAATTCTGTCATTTCCCTGTATTCCATTCTGCAGAAACTTCTTTCACTGCAGTGGTTACCATGCTTTGCAATGACTATATGGGTGCCTCCCTTTGGAATAGTGCTAATTATTTTGGGGCATTACAAGTAATATTTCACTGTCAGAAAGAGCTAATTATGTTGTTATTTGAGTGAAATCTACTCTGATTTGAAGAGTTAAAGATAAAAATATTGATTCCATCCAGCAAAAGCATCGGTAGGCTTCTTTTGTTCTTTATTGCCCAGTCACTTTAGTGCTGATTTGATGAATAGCAATTGAACCGTGACTACAGAAACACACAGAGCATAATTCTGCATGTATATAAGTGAGTGGAAAATCCTAAAAAATATAACACTTTTCTGTCTAGTATGACAACATTGGCCATTTTTAAAGTTAATGCTTTGTGCATTCTCTCATATACTTGACATTCCTATTGCTCATATTTATGAACTAAATACCAAAAAGTTGGTTTTAACATAGCAAATAAAAAACATTATGGTATCTGTAGTCTCTATGCAAGAAAGTAGGTAGTCTTGTTGAGCTACAAGCTTATTCACTTTAATTGCTATTATGTCTCTGGTAACTGTGCACTAGAACCACAAAATGCTGCTCATATCACAGCTGAGAAGTTTCATTGTTCTGTTAGTTTTTCACTACTGCAGAAATTCTGAAATTGGATCACTTTTGGAAACTTTACCATAAATGCAGTCCTGCAGCTGTGTCAAAATATAACTTGCATTTGTACTCATTTCTTCCACTTCTATGTTAACTTCAGAGAATTTAGCTTGAATTTATATTCCAAACAGAATCCCATTGTCCACAAGTAAAGTTAAGAAATGTAACTGATTCTTTTTTTTTTTTTTTGCTATATTCTTCCTGTTTGAACTTATACCTTTTGTTCTTTCTGTATGTTTTAAGCAGAGAAATAATTTTTATAAAAGCATCCTAACTAGGTTGAGATACATGCATCCTCTCAGAAAAGCACTATGAAGTACGAAGAAAATGTAGTTCCAGTCCTTTGAAAAACATTTCTCTAAATTGTAAATTTTGATAAATTTTTTAAAATTTACTACTCCTGAATAATTATGATGTACATTAAAGTTGAGTGATTAATTTTAAGAATTTATTAACATCATAAAACAGTTTTTGAGAAACAGAACAAGTAGTAATTACAGAAACTCACGTCCTGCTAAAGTGAATGAATTTCCTTCTTTCCACAGAAAAATTACTTTATAATTTTTCTCAGGTTACTGTAGCAATACTCTGCAAAAGAATACCCAGGTTATATCATGTCTATAACTTTCTAAGCCAGTAAATAATTTCTTTATGTGTTAGTGAGAGTTTTGCTTTATGATTCAGAGCAACAAAATTGTTGCTTTTAAGTTTCTTATCTTTTTTTTTTTTTTTTGTCTTAAATAAATTTAACAGACATTCTTAAATAGTTTTTGTTGTTGTTAGTTTTTTGGTTTGTTTTTAGCTTTTGCCTTATACACAATGGGAAGCTACAGTGGAGATGGTAAAAGTGGTAAGCTGGGGTAGGTGGCTGAAGAGAACATCAAATGCAGAAGAGCTCATCTGCATTTGATCTCTTACTACCAGCAGCCTTCCATCTTTAATTCTGAACTGGACTTTTAGAAGTTCCTGACTTGTTCTTGATGTTTTCTCTCCACAGTTTTCACAGAAGAGAATGTATTTTTAGGGAAATTTTCCTGACTGTTAATATTTATGAAAGTTATGAGGATCACAGTAGAATTAAAGTATTTGAGAAGATAATTTTAGTATTTTAGAAGAGAATTTTAGGAAAAGTGTTAATTTTTTGAAGTTTGGAGCTGGCACAAAATTATTTTTGTTTTATGATTTTATTGTATAATAGATAATTTCCTAAATCAATGATTTAAAAGGCAAAAGATTAAAGGAGATGCCAGTTTTGATGCCAGTTTTGTCTATAAGAAGGGGAAAAGCTGAGATGCTTGCAGTTTGAGCTTCTCCTTGCATTTTCTTTTCCTTGTATTTTTTTTTCTCCTCCAAAAAAAGTGATAGAAATGGTATATGGAAAAAAAAGGTAATTGGAGTAATCTGTCGTATATATTTTGTAATTGTTTCAAGCTTTCTTGATCTTATTGTGGGAAGGGGGATGGAAAACTAAGCACATATCTTCCTCCCTGTACAATCTCTTCTCCCATCTCTCAAAATGTTCAAGTTGCCAGTCTTAGAAGACACACAAAATCCATTTAATCATGGTTGTTCAATCATTGGTTTATCCTGCTGAGTGCTAGCAATGTGTTTCTTAAGATATACATGTTCTGTTAGCATTTGTAGGTTTGATTATTCATCTTTTTATCCTTTTTATCTTAATCTTTTCTATCTAAACAGATAGTCCTGTTTCTGAAGCAAATATTCTCCTCTTCCGTCCTCTTCCAGAAACATTTTATAAGTTCTTTACTAAGAATGGAAGTCTAGGATGCAAAAAAAAAAAAAAAAAAAAAGTGGGGGCAAAGCATCTCTAGTAGTTGATGTCTACTTTCTTCTGTTCTGAGTTCTAAAGATAAGACTATGGACCAGTGGTAGGCCAAAATTAGTGTTACTTAAAAGCAAATGTAAACTTTAACTGGTCAAGGGAAATAGCTCAGTTGAGTTAACCTGCAAATTGGCACTTACTTTTTTTAAACGTTACCTATTTGTATTTGTGCTGATTGGCTTGTCTCTACCAAACCAGCTGCGAATTTTTCTTTTTGTTGTCACATGCTTGGGCATTTATAACAAACAGCACAATCTCCAGAAAAACTTTTTTAGTTAGTTAGAAGGACAGTAATACAATAGAAATACAGCAATGCAGCAATACGGTTTGTCTCAGTCACTTTTTTTTTTTTTTTTAAACGATGGTGCTTAGGTGGCAAATGTCACAGCAGCTTCCTTAATGTAAATCAGGCTCTTTTGCATTCCTTGTACTGCCCAGCATTTTTTTTTTTATGCTCGTAAGAAAAACTATGACCTTGTGTTTGCAAACTTTCTCTGTATTCATTATATCCTTTGAAATGTTCCAAGTTCTCTTGCATCTTGTGACATTGAATTCTGCACATTTTATAGTAGAGTTCAACTTCATGCCTTCCTTTTGGTGTCTTCTCCCCTTCAGAAGTTTTTCTTGCCTCCGGAATAGGCTCACAGGGACTTCTACTCTGGCAGGCTTGTATTTGCGGAGCTCCCATCTACAGAGTTCTCTGGCTAGCATCCATTTTTCAGTGTGTTCAAATTGTTCTACCAGGAAATGTGAGCCCTATTTGTAGGAAAGATTTTATGGTCATTCAGTTTACGGAATTTTGTTCCTAATGCTTCATCTGGTATTTTTATAATCCTGAACATCAGTGCAACAGAAGAATCTCTGCAATACCCCGTTCGCTATCTCTTTCTATGAAAGGTGCTTGAAAGAGCACCAAATACTGAATTGTAAATATACCAATTGATACTTATGCATCCAAAAAGAAAAGCACTCTCTTGAGACTACTGCAGCTCTGAAGAAAGAATTTGGATTATAAGAATTTAATCCAGGAAGCTACACGGGGACCTAGGGCAAGCTGGAAATTTGGTCCTTGTCCTTTCTTTTCCTTAGGTTTTTATGCATAAGTGATGGTGTCAGTGGTTACTAATTGAAGGTGTCAATAGTTATTAATCTGTTACCAGGGTCTGTTAAGCAGCTATGAGTCAAAAATGCTGTTAAAGATTCCATAACCAATTAAAGAAACTTTTACCTCAATAAAACAGTATCATGGAATTAGGTTTTACTCATTTCAGTATAGAATCGTTAAATTAGTGCTTTCAAATCGGCATTTCAGCAATACCAATTTATCAGGTAGTTTTCTAAAAAACGAAACGCTATTAAATTACTACTGTTTCAGCTATTTCTCTTCAAATCTTTAACTTCAAATATATTTGTGATGAGAAAATAGCAGACTAATTCATTATATGTGCTTATTAACTATTTTTTTCTTTCAGCTGTTGTAAATCATTGCTATGAGAAGGTTACCAGTCGGTCTTTACACAGGAGACCCAACTGGAAAGTGCTCCTAAATTACAGGCAGAAGCTACTTAATTCATTTCTTGATCAAATCAAAATCTTAAGTCTACAATCAAGTAACCGTTCCAGCAATGATTTTAGTTTGCTCTATGAATGCGTAAAAAGTTTGAATATTACTTAATTAGATTAGGAATTGGATGATTTTCAGGAAAACATTTGGGCATTTGAAATGAAATGTTATTATTTGGAATTGAATTTTAAGTGGACCGAAGAATGAAGCCCTGAGTAGTCCTTTAAACTTTCTAGAACATGATCCTAAAATATTGTTCTGTACTTACATGACATATGCTTAGTTTTTTTCAGTAGCAGAAAGTAGTGACCCTCTGAGGTGCAACGTGATAATTTGGGACAAGAATACACAGAAGTCTAGTAATCCACTTCAATGAAGTGTGTGATAGTATGGTTTAGCTGCATCCATTAGGCTTCCTATCATTACTCACCTCACTCTTGAATATCACCCACAGCTTCTCATATATCTTTTGTTATATCCTGTGACTCAGTCCCTTATGTCTCACACATGTCTTTCTCCAGTCCTCCATATTTTGCTCCCTGTTGTCTGTCTCTTTAATTTTTCCTTTCTGAAATTTCAGGCATCTCCATTTCTCCATTTCCCCTACATGCCCCTTGTTTCAGACTCCTTGCTTCCCTCTGACCCCTTTTTCAAACAAAGTCCCCCTGCCCACAAGAAGTTAATTATAGTTTATCTGCTTTTGTGCTGAGATCACTGGAATTGCTGTTGTGAGCTGCGGATGAGTTGGCTGGACTTGGTTCCTTTGATTCCTTGATTGACCAGAGCAATGTGTTTCTGCATCTGCCCTTTTCTTCCTTCGGCCCTTCCTTGGGAAGGGCTGTTGAGTTTGGAAGCAACACCTGGTTAGAGATTTCTTGGAGGCTTCTTGAACAAGTTGCAGGGAGTATTTTTGACTCAATTTTTCCATCTGTTCAACAGGGATAAAATTATGCTGCATCACCTGAGTAGTTCTGCAGTGTTTAGATATTCCATGAATAAAAGCTACAGTAATTTTTAGATAGTAGAGGCAATTTGGGGTTATTAATATTGCAAGGGAACTATTCCCAGGGTAAAATGTGGTTTAAAAAACCTGGAACCTTTCTCTTGCTCAGAAACTGAAGATCATCATCACCATAGCATCTGTTTAGTGTATTCTGTAATTAGCATCCACAGATTACATTGATTTCCCATTAAAAGATCACAAAAGAAATTCTGAATATGTTGAAAATGATGAGAATAGTTCTAACTACTTTTAAGACATATCAAGGTTCTAGATTTTGATTGTATTTCAATTTTTTGACTACAGAGATTATTATTCCCTGTTTCTCCTGTCCTTAGATTGTATGATCTGTATTTCATTTAAATAAGGATAACTGCCTGTATGCCTTGTAGGACTAATTCAGAATAAATTTATACAAGCAGTTTTATCTTTAGGATTTACTTTGCTTGATTTCCTGATTGAATTTGTGTTGAGTGTTTTGAAATATGTTGGCTTGTGAATAGTATTCCCTTTTGAGATAATAAAACTTTAAATGTGTACTAAATCATGAACTTTAATATGCCTTTCATAGTCTATTATACAGTTGTCAATAAATTGAATATGGCACAGGGTTCCAAATGTTGCATTTTCATGTTTTACTGTCTAAAAGAAATCAATATCTATGTACATAAAAGAACAGGAAGAAATTTTATCTAAGAAATTAATATGTGTTTTTGCAGAACTTAAAAATTGCAATTATAGTGTACTGGATTCCTTAATTAGTTAACTATGGGTTACGGTTTAACAGGTAATATTGAACTGCATGATTCACTGAATCACATGTGCAAAGATAACTGCTTAGCTAAATTATGATTTCTATATTAAACAATTTGGTTAAAGATGCTGTTAACTTTTTTTTTGTAGTCTAGCTGAAAGAAATTTAATTTTGGGACTGTAGACAATTTCAAACAATATACTGGTCATGAGAATAGGCAGAAAGGTTATAGCTGAACAAAGAATAATTAAAATAATTATTATATTAATATAATTTTATTCTACTATTACAGTATGTTTTTCTATAGTAATTTACAAAAATCATGCAAAATACTTGCATTTCATATTTTCCATTTTTTTTTTTTTTTCAGAGGTATACTCAGTTATTATAAGACAGTCTTGTAGGTGTCTAATTATTTTCATCCTGGCTTTATTTTCAAAATTAAAATCTGTATACTTCTTGCAGACTTATTACAGGATCTTTATCATTACGTGATCTGAATTCCTGTTGCCAAAACCAGTTGTATTTTTGTTTGTGTGCATATGTAATTTGCACAATACTGTCAGTGTCTAACATTCTTAGATGTGCCAATTTTGGAATTTATAGTCTTCATTTTTGGTTATAATCATGAAACATGATGAAATGATGCACAGTAATAACAAAAAATATAGTTGTTATCCAATAGAGTCTGATTTTATGAATATTTCTTTCAGTGAAATACTATAATTTGACAGACGTATATCTGTTAGAAAATGTATTTTGTTACAAGAAGACAGAATCCTCCTGTTTTTTGAGAAACCAGGTGTCTGTAGAGATGAGGACCTTAAGACCTCTTAAGAGGACCTTCTTAAAGACCAAACTAAAGGAAGGCTACATCGACCAGACATCAGTCAATCTCCTCTAAAATACCATGAGTCCTTAGTAAAATTTTGTATTTTGTCATAAGGACTCAGTAAATCTAGAAGAGAAAGGCCAGGTGAATGATTCAGCTTAATTTATGATGCAAAATACTGAGATTATTAACATGCATATGACACATAAACATGCCTATATGCATGAGAATGAGCAAGGTACAGATTCTAATGAGGAAGCTAAGGAAAACTTTACAGATTCAGAGACTCTGGACCTTGAGATTTGATGCTTGGCTGATAGTTTCTGACCTGTGCTGTTTCAGCATTTTTTAAAACAGATAATTTCTGTAGAGGTTATTCCCTGGTAATGAATGAAATCTGAGATTTCAGTAAGTACATTTCACTTCTGTATGAATTTTTCCTAGAGAATGTGACTATTTAGCATATAATTGGTAATATGCTCATGAAATAATTGAGTGGAAAAAACCCTACAGAATCACAAAAGCTACAGCTGTGTTAAATTATACTTAATGTCCTATAGAAGCAGAAAGAATGAATTGTGTATATTTTATAAACAATAAGATTTCTGGTTTATTTTTCAATATATTTTTTTTTAGAAAGTAAATTAAGTTTCATACTTTGAACAAAATTATGTTATGCAATTCTGATGCTACAAAGCCAATTTACGACGTTGAAAAACTGTGTTGAATACATAGACATCAATTTTGTAGTGATATTGAATTATTTTTCCCTTTGCTCACTGGCCAGTAGAATACACTGGAAACCATGGTAACAGAAAGCACTACTGTGGTTGCCCCGGAGTCAGCTTAAAATGAGCAGGCTATGTTTTTCTTGATTAATATAACAACAGGACAGAAAGAGAGAAGGAGGGGGAAGAAGGGAGAGAATTAGATTAATGACCTGCAGTAACAGAAGCAGCGAATGTACAATCAGAGATGGACCTGTGGATCCTGGAACTTCTAGTACTATTGCAAAATGAATGTGAAAGTATTATATTGTGAAGCTTTAAAGAGTAAAGGAGGTTCAATATAGGAGGTTCATAAGTTCAATGGTTTGACTTAAAATTATTTTCTTACATGTCTATGTTTTGCAGGTTTATATTAGAATAAAGGATGATGAATGGAATGTGTATCGAAGGTATGCAGAATTCAGAAGCTTACATCATAAGTTACAGAATAAATACCAGCAAGTAAGGACTTTTAATTTTCCACCAAAAAAGGCCATTGGAAACAAGGTAATTAAAATAACTCACAGTATTTGAAAGAAACCTTTCTTACACACACACACACACACAAAGTGGGGTGGTTATGATAAATAATTTTTGCAACTGCTATATGGGCAAAATATGCAATATACTTCTAGAAACCAGTATAGAGTGAGAAGTGATCAAAGTAATTCATCATTACAAGTAGGAATGATCTGAAAATTAAATTTAACTATCATAAGTCAAATATTTGAGATTTAAATCATTCTTGTGACTACAAAAACTTTTTTACAATGAACCACTGAGTTTATAATAAACTGATTATAAAATCAGCATTCCTTACGTTAACCAAATTTTTTTTCCTTTTATATCTGATTTTCTCATTTTACGTATTTTTTGCCTTCATATCACTGTTCTTGTATAAAATATCTAAGTACCTATCATAAAGAACATTTCAATCATCAAAGGAAAGCTGAGATAACAATTAGAATACCCAAAGATTTTTGTGACATATTTGGCTTAAGACCACATTAATTCTTGTATTGTTAGAAGGCCAGAATCATTCTAATTATATCTGTGGCAACTTCGTCTATGGAAGAAAAATCACCATCATTAATTCATACAACATTATTTCATATGAAATAAATTTTCCAAAACAAATAGAAAAAAATGATGTTTGCAGATTTAGTGGCATTCAGACTTGAGTGAGTATGGATTGTGAATGTTTATAGATAGTAACTCTGCTCTGAGTTAAAATGAGTTCCCAAGTGTTCCATAAAAATGAGTAGGTGAGCTTGGCACGCATGACATAAAATGAGTAGTAATGCACATAAACTGGAGTAATAACTGATATATGTTTATATGGAATTCACCAATAAAGTCGTAGATCTGTTTGCTTGGCATAAATATAGTTCAGAGTTAATGCAGTGCGTTGTCTACTAACCTAATAAGTGAAAGTACTTAGAACTTTTCTGCTTTTTCATGTGTTAGAAGATCAAGCGCTTTTCATTTCTAGTGGCATTTTGTAATTAGAAACAACGTATTTTCCTCTTTGTTACATAACTTATTCTCTTTTTTGAAGTGATATCAGCCTCCTCAATAAATTAGGAAAGCCTTCCTTTAAGCTTATTTTATAGTCTTTCATCCTAATTACTTTAAATACTAATTGAATTATAACTTCAGTTACATAATTGATATGTAGAAAACAGTTGAGCAACTTAAAAAAACTTGCGTTGCTTTTTCTTTCAGTGCTTGAGTCAAAGTTCCCCCTTAATCGTGCATAATCCCACAATCACTTTCCTTTATACTGGGTTTTAGAAGAAGTATCTGCTCTTTGGGTGCCATCTATTGTACTCCTAGAAGAGTACAATGCTGAGACATTAGCCAACTGTAAGATTGTCATTGAGGCTGCCCAGGGAAGTGGTTGGAGGTATTAAGAAGGCATGTAGATGTGGTGCATAGGGAAATGCTTTAGTGGTAGATTCGGCAGTGCTAGGTTAAGGGTTGGGCTTGATGATCTTGGAGGTCTTTTTAAACTTAAGTGATTCAATGATTCCTGACTTTCAGTATAGGATGAGAGGTTTGTGCAGGATCTTACACATTAAGGTATTTGGTAATAAACATGGGAAGAGATACTGTCACTACTAATTGCTTTTATTTTAACGCTGCTTCTTATTTTTAATTTTTAGGGGCATTGTTGCCTGTTTGATGTGTTGCTAAATTTCAGAAGAGGTTTTTTTTCCTCTCTAATCTTAGTTACATTTTTAAAATAGAATAGCAGCTCTCTTCACGTTTCTAGATTAATCAGTACAATCTTAACTTAGTACCTAAAGAGCAATTTTGTAGCTAAATTCTGCTAACAAAAGCATCACTGAGTTTAGGTCAGTCTATGGCTTTCATATTTTCTACAAATCCTCAATATTGTTAGGTGCCCAAATAGCATATTGATAAACAGTCCTCCATGTGTAAATTCATAATCATAGCTAGTTCACAAGTTTTGGAAAATGGTGTTGTAAGCTTTTAAATCCACCAGGCCTATATCTGATTGATATTACTCATTGCATCTCTGCAGAACACTTTGCTTGTGAGGCTAGTGAAGGTGATGTGCTTACTTGAAACTGTAGTGGCATTGAAAGAACTTGTGTTGAAATCAACACCTTCCTTGGTACCCACACTAAGTTTTGTGTTTAGGTACATGCCTCAGGTTTAGGGAACCTCCAGGACAAGAGGACCATGTTCTACAGTATGACCTAGAACCATTACTGCATAGTAACAAAACACTATCCACTGTTTTACTATGCAAAAAATTGGAGCGCAGAGGACAGTAATGCAGAAAAGACTATGGAGAACTATTTATTTTCATTCTTATTTTCTTGCCTAGTGCAATAGGAATCAGGGATATCATGTTCAAATACAAAATTGAAGTTTGACAGAGAAAATGCAAAAATCAGTATTTCAGCTCATTTGGAAAGTGAGAAAATGAAATATTTTTTAGTGCTGATATGTTGTCATCAAGTAGTAAAATCGGAAAATATTTAACAATTAACAAATTGTTAAAATATTTAACAATGTTTAACAATTATAAGACAATAGATTAAGAATCTAGTATTCTTATTAATAGTTTATTCTGTTTTTAATGTATTTGTGCCTTCTGCTTGTTAGCATTAAGGTAGGACAAAAGATCTTAGAGTTCATTTTCATGATCTTTCAACAAATTATATAGGATTAGAAACTGGCTTTAACACTTGAGGAAACATATTTAATGTACAGAAAACTGTCATAATAAAGTCACCAATTAGTAGAAAGTGAACAGAGAAGGGGAAAGAATACTGCTGTGGACAAGTAACCTTTTTTCAATTACAAAGAAGTGTGTTTATTTGGCTTAAAGGTTGTTAACCTTACTTTCAGTGTCTCAGTTTAATTTGCATGTAGCAAATTAGAACTAATGTAAAACAATGAAAAGAATAATTCGATTTATAAGTGTTGCTTTAAATCAAATTTGAACAGTTAATTACTAAAGTGGGTAAACTGATAGGAAATCGTAACAGTAATGCTTGTAGAACTTGATGTATTTTCTTATTTACTCTAGTCCCCATACTGTGTATTTTCTACTAATGATCTTTCAGTGCTGCTGCCAAGTAGTTGGCGAGATCTTTATAAGAAGTCCTTGCAAGAATAAATATTCTTCCTTCAGTTTATTGATATTTTGAGCAAAACTGAGAAACACTTGTTCTCGTTACATGTGTAAGAGAAATGTCACAGTGGAGTTACTCATACATGTTTGTACTTTGCTTTTTTAAAAACTGCAAATCTTTTTATTCAAAACTTATGAACTGTATTTTTATCATTTGAACCATTTGTTGCGTAATTTTAAAACATTCTGTCCATGTATCGGCCTGGTTGGTAGTTTCCTAAGTATTTTATATGCAGCTGTATATACCAAGACTTGTAATTTCTAACCATGGTTTTCTTGCAAGAAATAGATCTCTGCATTTCAGTTTGCCTTCAGGTACTTTGGATCTTTTGAATTCATATTTCCATTACTGCAGTTTAAGTTTTTGTTGTGACTGCTGCCTTCCTGCCAGGTTCTTAAAGCCAAGGGACTGGTTTGGTTCCACAAGCATTTCTAGGTCTAGAGAATACTGAGTTTGTGAGTTCATGAAGACAAACTTCATGCAATCATAACACTTGATTGCAAAGGGATCCCTGTATGCGTTTGTATAAAACTATAGCTTTTTTTTTTTTTTTTTTTTTTTCATTTAAGAGGAATTTTAATTTTCTTGCAGTTAGTTTCTGACCTCTGTTGGTGCTGTGTTGGTGCCTTCCTTCTTGAACTGTTGCTTTCAAACTAATGGTTAAGTAATAATACGTGAGTACTTCCTGAGCCATTATTCATTTTTTTTAATGTTGCAATGTCCTTAAAATCTCAGTTGCTACTTCATTAAGTGTTAGAATCTGCCCAATGCAGAATGGGATTTAATAACTGGATAAACATCTAATTATCCTCTTGCAAGAGTATTATTGTCCTAGTAGAGGACATATCAAAATAGAAATGATTCTTTGCTCCAGTGAGAGATGTGAATTCAGTGATTGTCTAAGTGTGTAGAAATTGAATCGGGTAGCTTTCTGCTGAGTGCTGACTTGACTGCATGATATCCTTTGCTTTCCTTTAAAATATTGGATATTCAGTATGGAAAGAATACACAAGAATACACAGCACTTTTCTGAGATTAGAAGAGTGACTTTGCCATGACTCCTCGACTGCATAGGAAGAGCAATACAGAAATTTAAAATAAGTTTTCTGTCTAGGAGAAAATGTTGGGAGCAGCATCATTCATCATTTTAGCCTGTGCAGCTGAAGTCTTTGAGCTCTCAATAGCTTGTTCCATGCCCAAACATCAGTCCAATAAAGTAGATTTGTGTCTCTCTCACCCCAGTGACTAAGCTAAATGGTAGGCTGTTCTGTGTATGTAATTATTTTTAAAGTTTGTCAGTATTATGTGTATGTATCTTAAAAGATCTATTCATATATTCACACTAATACATAAATATAGACATGTATGGCAGCGTTAACGGCAACATTTGGGATATAGGTGAAGGTAGTTTCTAGAATATATTTTAATTCTGCGAATTCTATGCACCAGGGAATTTATCTTTTTCCTGTTTGTCAGTGGACGCCCTGTCTCTGTCTTTACATGAACAGTGCAGACGGCTTCTTTTTTTTTTTTTTTCCCCTGCCAGCACAGGTATTCTTCTTCTTATTTTTTTTTCTGAACAATGTCTGGTCTGTTTGCATGCTGCTGAAGATGCCGAAAAGATATAGAGAGTCTCCAGAATAACTGTGTTTAGGGAAAAAAAATCTTAGGGAAGGATGTAATTTCACTTTAGGCTTGGGTGGCTTTGCACCCTGATTCAGCAGGGTACTTCAAGGCATCCTAAAATTTAAGTACATTTGGTTTTCATTGAAATCAGAAGTACAGATACACGTGCTTTTGTACTTTACGAGGTTTAGTAGGTCAGAGAAACTATTCTTCGTTAAAGTAGTTTGTCAAAGTCAAACTGTTATAGTGACTTGTGACTTAGAAAGCAGTGACAAAAGCAGAACTTCTAGCTAATGCCTTTGGGCCAGTGGGCTAAGTAATATTTCTTAGCGCTAAGCTGTGATAGCCCGTGTCTTCACAGAGAATTAGTAGAAAATTATGACTCTCTATTGCTGTAGAAATAGAATAAATTTATTTAAGGCAGAAAACTTTGGAAATATAAATCCTTAAGTTATATCTTAGTAATTTGAAGTTGAAGATTACTTTCACTAATGCTTACTTAATTTGATTTTTGGATGTTGTAATATATATGCTTAAATTCTATATCATTCTTGATTTTCAAAGTGATTAGATTTTGGTTTTCTTAGTGGAAAGTTTTCTTAGTGGTTTTCTTAGCCTTCTTAGTGGAACTAGTTATTTCAGTTATTTTCATCTACTATCTTGCTTGTGGGTTTTAGAAAAACTATACATAATATAAATTTGGCAGACATGCATTTTCTGTAGCTTGATTAAAAAGGAAAGAAAGAGATCCATTTCTGTTGTGTTCAAATCAGGAAAAACTCAGGTTAATTTTACATATTTAGCCATAAATGTTAATTCCATAACAGTGATTCTGTAGCATTCTGTAGTGATAAAGGAAGTGTTGTCCTTTAGGCTCACTGTGTTACTTCATAACTTGAAAGTTCAGTTAACAAAGATGCATAGCCATGCAGATTAATTTAAATACAGTCGTATTTACAAATAGGTAACTTAATTGAAGTACCATACAGATAGAAATAAAAAGAATTTCACATTTGCCATAATTAAGATTTCTAGACACAGCACATCTCTTTTCTGTCACCATGGCATGCGCGTCAATGAGGACTACAGAGTATTTCAGATTTTAAGTCTTGGGTGAAGTGAAATCCAATTCCATAACTTATATTTCTGTCATGCTTTTCTCTTGAGGTTAGAGTCACCTTTATAAGAATCATCACAAGGAGCACAGTATACAATATGCAGTCTGAATTATATAATGTGGCACATGAAGCCTGTTTGTAGCTACTTCTGTCTGTTAAAGTGAGTTACAATACCAGCCCCAACAAAGCTGGGTAGCTTTTGTTGTTAGTTCACAATTTCTGGCTGCTTGTGTAACTAAATACATTTCCTATGAATTAATAGGGCAAAAATGTAAAAGAAGAAACAACTGTGGTATGACTAAATGTGATGCGAATGTCAGTAAGACTGTGTATTATAACAACATTTTATTATAAGCCAGTTGAATCAGAATAGTCAATTAAATTTGCTATTGTAGTGTAGTACAAGAAGAGATGATACAGTGATGCCAACAAATACTACATTTGTTAGAGATTCAAAATAAACCTTAACGGAGGAGGAGCAATTCCCTTTCCTAGTGTATCGGAGGAGATAAATGGCCATACTGATTCAGGTCTGTGATCCAGCCAGCCATTTTCACTGTTGGTGTCCAAAGTGGGTTCCTGGATTTGTGCAGATCCTCTGGGTTTTTACCTGGAAAACTTGATGGACTCACTTGATGTTTTATGTATACAGCACTTAAAAAAAAAAAAAAAAAAAAAAAAAAAAAGAGAGAGAGAGAGTTCAGGTTTTTTTGGTCATGTCACTGTCTAAGAGAAGAGAGATAAATCAGTAGGAAATGGTTAGCTTTTATATTACAAATACTTTATAGCAAATGCTTCATCTTGAAGTTCTGTGCTATGAAATGTCTGGGTTACCTAAAACTCAGCATGAAGTCTAAAGCTAGCACAGTGCATGGCAGTATATTTTATTTTTGGTGGCTTAATTTAAAAGATAAACAGTATGACAACTCATACTTATGCATCTCTTTCAAAATGTCTCACTGAATTCATATGTGCATGTAGGTGTTCATTTGGTGCTTATGTGTAACATTTCATGGGAATCGTGAATTGAGTCTTTTTATTTTCAAATTACAAAAAAAAAAAAAAAAAAAGATACTAATTGCTGTTGAACTTTAGTTAGAAGGAGCACAAAATATTTGGGATCTATAAAATAAAGTTTTGTCTCTCAAGGGTTTTCTTTTCCCTGTCTTGAAATACTGCAGTTAAGAGAAGTAATTTGTTTGAAGAAATTACTGAAGATGAAGCCTGTAGAAACAGTTCAGATGGTGTTGCTTTACATGATGACACTGGGGGGGCTGGGGGGGAGTAATGTAATTTACATGCTGCTTGGACAACTGCTAGATAAAAATATTGTGGTTTTATAACTCCCCATGCGTCATTTAGGTATTCTAGTAGCCTTCTGGTATAAAATGAAAATACAAAAATAACTTTCTAAATTTATTTCTTATTGTGTTGGTGATGCAAAATTAGCTAGTTACTGGGATTAATACGTTTCTCTTTGGGGAGATGTTATGAGAGACACCCGATGACAAATATAAAACTAAACCCTCCTTTCTCTGAATCTGAAATTTTTACCTTAATTTTTCTGTCTTTTTGTACCTATCGATATGCTTGATTTTGTTTTTTCCTCCGAAATTTGTTGTTTTATAAATATTCATATTTTAATTTCACTACCTTTCAGGGGGACTGCTGATAATAAACATAATAAGTGTTACTTTTTTAATTTGAAGTGGAGAAAACTGAATATCAAATACTTCAGATCATGTTAAATGCTAGAAACATATTCCACATTTATTTCTAGAAACTTGAATTGTGCTATCTAGATAAAATTTCTGTTAAAGGAGAATCCAGTCTTTTGAGTGGGAATGAAGTTGAGGGACCATATTTCATCCCTGTACTATTTGACATTTGGGATGGTCAAATGCTGAATTAATTATTTTTTCTGTTTTCTGGAAAATCATGTGTTTATTGCTCGAGTTAAAAACATTTCAAATAGAAGTATTTGGATAATGTTGGTCTCCAGGTGTAGATGGTAGTCAGAAGCTAGCAGTCTTTAGAAGACCTTCAGATCTCTTTTAAGATGTCTTGATATTGTTGGTTATCAACAAACTGAGCAAGGTTGCTGTGCTCTTAGCTAAATGTGTTGGGAGAGATCAGCCAAGGCAGCAGGGCATTGACTACCTACCTCCCTGTAATGCTGCTCTGACACTTCTGCACCCATCTCTAAGTACCCCCTTGTCCTGCCTTGCTAGATCCATGCAACAAGAACCGGGAGGCATAAGTTCTACTGGAGGGTTTTTGCTGGGAAGGGAATTAATCTATGGAAACATGGTAGGGAAATGATTGTTATGGAGCTCTGTGGAAAATACAGCAACCAATTGCTTTTGCTTGCTGAGGAGGTAGAAGAGAATTTGTAGTTTTGGTTAACCTGTTTGTGGGTTTGGATTATTGATTGTTATGATTTATTTTATTTTGAGGGAAGGCATCACTATAAGCTTGTTTATACGATATTGTACGCTAAGCACTGTTTGTGCCATGTTTCTAATGCTTTTTTTGGGGGGGATTTTGTTTCGGTTTCTCTTAATGTCTTATTTATTGGTCTTTAGGGCATTTTCAAACCTGATAAAAGGAGGAAATGAGGAAAGAAAACTGCAATGGGGAGAAAGCACTGAACTGAGATGTATTTTAAATAATGTTGCTGATAGTTATTACTGCAGTATAGGCTAGCGAAGAAAAGGATCTCAATTTCATGAACTGTTTTGGTAGCTTCCAGAAGCTCCTGAATAAAAATGCAGAGTAGATTGATATGTACTTGGTGTAAGGAGAAAACAAATACAATTTCCCTGTTCAATAGGTGAGCGGAAGATAAGCCCTAGGGGTAATGCTGTAAGCTACAGTTTTCTATTGATGCTTTTTAATGAACAGTTGATTCCATGACAAGTTGACACATGGTGGGCATTTATGCCTTTAAATAATGAAATATTGAGATGAGCCTGGATTTTGTTAGAATAACGTTATCAATTGAGTGCTTCTAGCAGTGAAATTAAGTACAGTGATAAAAAGAGATCAGTTCTGCTTTTGTTCTCAAGCTTTCTTTTTTCATGTTAAACTCTTTTTCTCAAATCTGGTTTTGAGAAAATTTGGCTGGATGATACTGCTTGGTTGAAAATACTGGGTATTTTAAGGTCAAGGTTCTGGGATTGCACTGGGAAGGAATTTAAGAAAACAGGATTGTTTGTTGTTTTGTCAGGACCTGGGGAGTTTTTCCTTCCTTAAAAACAAACATTCAAATTGGGTTTCATTGTGACCTTTGCAAATATATCAGTTAATGTAAAAACTAATCATCGTAATCTAACTATTTTTTAGTCATGATGATGACTCAGCAATTGAATGTTTAGCTCCCATTTCAGCCTCTTATTTCAATCTTCACTTAGAGGTGTGCAATTTGATGTCTTCAAAACAAAAAATGATACAATCATTTAGTTAAGACTGGTTGACCAAAGTGGTGAAAAATATTATACTACACCAGAATAACCTGAGTTTATTTCTGCATTTATGGGCTCATCTTTGAATAGCACTGTTGTTAGCTGTATTTAGGAAGGGATGCATGGTGTGCTCTGGCAGAGGCTGATGCAGCTCTCATTGAAGTCCAAAGCTATATTTCCTCCTATTTTAATGGAGTTGGATTGGGCTGTGCTTTTTCCCCAATGATAACAATAGGTTAGTTAAATGATAACTAGTGTTCAGAACATTGGAAGCAGTGCATTTTATATTGATTGCAGCAGCACCAAACCCACAATATAAATGTGTTTTATCTGTCCCTAAATCATGGCAGGTAACCATGGCAATCATACCATTTTCAACAGCCCATGGAAAATGTTTGAAACATCTTAAGTGAGCTGTCCCATTAATAATGAAGAATATCAATGTTTTGCCATCTGCTACATACTAACAGTGTATTGAAAGACCAGCAGTTGTGTGAAACAATTTAAACTGCAAGCTGGAATGAACTTGGCTTGTAATAAAAAACAAAACAAAATGAAAAAAAAAAACAACAACCAAACCTGCAAAACAGTAATAGAAAATATGATTTGTAAGGCTCTGCTTTTTAGTTTTATAGCTTAACATCATCTTCTAATATTTGATGAGTCTGTAAGATTTCCATTGTATAATCTAATTCTTAGAAATCTGTAATTTGATATTAGTAGTTTGCTAATGTATAGTTCTTGCCAGGGTAGAAGCTTGGAAAATTCTCAGTCAAAACTAATTTCTTAAAATATTTTGGGTGCTACTAATTTAAAAATTGAACAGTAAGAGCAGTGTAGTTTCCCAGATGTGTTTTGATGCTTTTGCAATCTGAAGCCTTTTTGCTTGTTAACTGAAGTTTTGTGGACTGTTAATCAAGGTATGTGCTCTTGAACTGAGGGCGAGGAAGTCATTTTAAGAGTGGTTTGTGGAGAACGTATAGGTAGTTCTATTTTTCTGAAAATATGCTAACAAATTGAAGGTGCATGCTGGTATGTTAGGTCTCATTTAACCATTTGTTAATTTAATTTAATTAGTTTACAGTGTAAGTTTACATAAATGGGTGGTACACGTGGCCAAGATGCCCTATAGACGTATATCAGAATCTGTCCATATTTTTTATATAATTAAGTCCCTGTATTACATATCATCCTGTCTTTTAACACGGTCAGAAAGATTCATAATCAAATAGGAAGGAAAATGGATTATGGTTACAGACAATGCATCCCTGCAAGTGCTGGTTCCTTTCTTACATGCCAAATGCTTTCATGGATTGTTACTCAAGTGGCACTGAATATGTGAGGTTTTCTCTTCAGCCAGATCAGAGCTGCTTCTTAGGTAGAGTATTAAGACAGTTTCAGCATCTTGACTAAGAACAGCGGTAGCTGTCCGTAAATAATTTCTTGCACCAAAGTTATGTGGGTGCAAAGTGTTTATCTCTGATGAAATCTTAAATCTTAAAAGCAGAGCTCCTGTCTGCTTTGTGCACACTTTTGCACCTTCTAGTGCTGTGGGCTCAAGGATTGGGGCTTATCACGAATAGGGTAGGAGCTATTTTATACAAGGAATAGTTAAATTTCTTTCTAAATAAATTAACAAATTAAGCTTGGAGGGCACATTCACTCTATCACCGAATTGAGTTATAAGAACTGAAAGGGCCAGCTAGTCTTACCTCATGGTTTTACAGTTGGTGAGACTGGAGCCTGTTGTTCAGATATCTTCACAGGAAGACTTACTTTAAGCCTAGCTCAGGAAAGTACTTGAAAATGAGTGCTCCCAGAGTGGTTATGGAAGGATCTAGTATGTTCTGTATTGAAATGGAGAAAAGCTTATTATAGAATCGTCTGTTTTTTTTTCTGTAATAATTTCAAATGATGTATAATTTGTGTTCTATAAACAGATACAGTTCTTGAAAGTATAGGAACCAAATTTGTATAAAGCTGTTTTTAGTGCCATTTTGGTATGTGCTTCTGGGAAAAAAAAAAAATCAGTGCAATTATTCAAAAAATTTATTTTTATAGCATTTTTTTGGTTTTCTGTTAGTGCTGTCTCTTAAAATTAAGCAATGCATGTGGTAAAGACAGGTAAAATTCATAAAGCATTCCTACAATTAAAAAGACTTCTTAAGGTACTGATGAGGCAAAGTAAAGATCTTCCTTTCATAACCTAACTGGTTCAATGACTAGGTTGGCAATTCAAGAAATAAATCCTTTTTCCCTGTCGTAAGGCTGTGACCTCCTATTTATTCATCCTACCCTTTCCATTTCTTCTGTATGTTTCTCTTACCTAAATTTCAGAAAATAGTTTTGATCCTTGTAATAGTACCATCCATATTTCTGAGGGCAGGTCTCTCCTTTTTAGCCATGTCACTAAGATCTCTCTTCAGTGAGAAAATGTGTACCTTCATTTAGTACTGTTACTTTGTCTTCCAATACATGCATTTATTTTCCAAAAAATTAACCTTGAATGCTGTGAAAATGTATAAGAATGTCCTGTAGGAGTTGCAGATAACTGGGTCCAATGAAAAGAGGGTTGCAGTTACCTTTTTATAATTTGAGGCTGAAAAAGCTGGCCAGGCTTTGAACCAATTGCGTTTTTCTGCTATCAATTGCTTTATTTACTACTCTGTGACAAGAACTCTTTATCACTGCTGCTACTTGGCAGTAACAATGGCAAAATAATTCCTCTGAGTAGCCAACCTGCTGTTGTGCCACACATGTGGTGACAAAGTACAGACCTACAGCTGCGTTGTTTTGACCCCAGATTACATTGCTTCTGGTGAGAATAGTGGGCAACAGTACACATACCGAATTTCGTGGTAGAGATTGCTCTGTACTGGTTTTGGAGATCATTTTTATATCAGGCTAAAGGAGCATTTTTAAACTGTTTTCAGGCTGAGTTTCACTCCTGAGACTTTCTTTATTTCACTTGAATAAGTGGCAGAAAAACAGCTATATTATAAGCCCTAATAGGATTAGCTGTAAACAGCAAAAATGCATTCCCCAATCATGTTCTGGCAGTTTAATTAGAAAACTGCTTTGTGCAGTTATTATCTTTAGTTAATGAGATTCTTTACATTAGCCATAAGTGATATAAAATACCTATATTCAGCATTTTGCTCCTGTGTTTATTACCAAGTGGTCCTGCCTGAGAAAGAGAATGTGTTGGTTTAAATACATGTGCAGCACACACGGGGGACTAAAAGAGAGCAGCTTCTGCACAAGAGCAAATTTTAACATAATTGCAATGACTTCACTGCAAATACTGTTGCTGAGGATTTGTGACCAAAAAACCTTAAGAACTGAAGAACCGCTAATGATTGCAGTACTGTAAAACGGAGATTTTCTTGTGGGCTTGTAAACAACATTGAGTGACCTGATAAAAGGAGAACCAAGGAAGTGCTGTGGGGGATGAGGCCAGTTCTTTGGAAGGACTCAAGGCTTGAGGCTGTGTCTGTGCTGGGAGCAGGCTCTTGGAGCAAAGTGATGCTCCTTACATGTCCATTATATGCAGTCAGGATCAGGGAAAAGGGATCACACCAAACCTGGAACGGCCTCCCAGGCCAAACATCACTGCTACTCCTGTACTTAAAGCTTTCAGAACTAAGTTGTTCCACAAAGGTTTTCTTCTTTGAGATCTCCTCTGCATGACACCCTATGATGTCTTCTGCCTCATGCAGCTGATAGTAGCAAAGCAGTGTCCCTAGCAACGTGGCAATGTGATTCTTGAAACCTTTGCAGTGAAAAGATATGGAAGGCAAGGCTGCTTCTTGAGCTAGGCAAAGGAATCAATAGGAATGCAAATCTTAGTGAAAAGAGGGGGAAAAAAATCTGTATCAACTATCTATTAAAATATTGCATTAGGGTTGTTTTTATTTATTATTAGCATTTTATTTTATTCTAATATGTGTCACCACATATTACAATTTTTGCTTTAACGTTAACCAACAGCTTGTATAGACTTCTGTTCTGCACTCTTGTCCAGACTTCGTCAGTGTGGTGGGGCGCAAGCAAGCTGTTGCTCTGTTCCTTTGAGCAGTAACTGTACTCGGCTGGGGAGTGACAGTGGAGTGCATTGCATGAAGTCTCAACAGTGCAGATTTTTCTTTTAAGTATTGGTTTCCAAGAGTTCTCAAGCTTCTTCAGTTCTTCATTTTTCAGTGAAACAATTAATACCAGAAGCATTTGTTGCAGGATTTGTGTGGGGGGTGTGCATGTGTGTGTAGTAAACTGTTGCTGAAAAACATTGTGACTGTTAGAAAAGAAATAGCAAACTGTATAACTCATAGTTGTGGGGTTTTGTTTTGTTTTTTACTTCTGTACTGATCTTGATTCTTCCATGCATTAATGTAACATTAGAATGTCAAACAGGATTGGACATCAATGTGAGTTCATATCTAGAAAATAGAAGGAACAAAAGGTATTTTGAAGTTTTGTGAGCTTAACTAAAGAAGATGAGCACTGACTAGCTTTTTGAAACCTGTAAGGATGAATGTCTTCAGTGGTACCTTACAGTAATTACAATTACATGTTGTTAAATATTCATTTGCCAATAAAAGACTAGAAGAAAAGACTTCCTTACATAATCATAACTGGGGTTATTTTTTAATATACAGGATTCGTATAGTATTTCTGTGATACCTTTATGTACATTGTATTTTATAACCATAACTTGGGAAAGGGATGCTAAGATGATGGTATGTGTTTGTTCAGAGATTTTAGTCTGGGGAAACAGGATCTATGGAGTATAAGCACTGCAACTGGAGTCCTCCTGTGTCAGTTTCTGTTAATTTAGCATTTTACCCAAATGATTAAGAAAACAGTTGATATAATGAATTCAGTTGATAATTTGTCCCTGATTTTAATGGAATTAAAAATCTGTTATGTTGTTTTAATCCTACACTCAGATAACGACAATGGTGGAAATGTCAACCACTTGTGAAAGGCTTGTCTAAGCTAAGCCATGGCTAAACTGAGTAGATTGCTTGCTGCACTAATGGAAAATTTTAAAAATTCCAAAATGTTAACATATATGTGGTTATCAGACAGAAAATACACATTGAAGCTTAAAATAAGTTTAAGCCTTTGTAGAATGTGTCTTGGTTGCCAATATTTGCTAACATACCTTAGTTAACATTGTAATTGTTGTAAATCTATGAATATGAAGTACTGCACTAAGAAATGTCATTCAGATTCATTCTCTTCTTTCTTTAAAAATATTGCTGTTCCTGCTAACTTCTAATGAGAGACAAGAAGAAAATGTCAGTAAGGGTTCTAGAAACTCTACAGTGATCATCCTGAATTCTAAGGAGCTTTCCTGTTTTGATGATGTGTTTGTTTAACCTAAGGAAGGAATAACCTTCCGATCTGCATGGCTTGAACCTTTTTAATACACTGAAATTCTTTAGTAGCATATCAAATGCATCTATGGTGTTTTGTTGGTGAGTTGTCACTTCTTTTGCAAGAAAAAAAAATGATTTCAATAGTATTTCTTACACAAATAACACAGGTGGGACAGACAAATTTTATAGAAAATAGTCTTCCTTTGAGAGCTTTAACTGTCTAATAATAATTTTGGCTTTGTGCCTAAAGAACATACTCTGACATTTATACCAGGTGAACAGAGTGCCTGCATTTCTGAGATACAGCTTACTGGCTTCCGCACAAAGCAGGCAGCACCTGGTTTCATTGGAAACCTTTGTAGTCCTCTGTGAGAGTGATATATGGATAGACGTTATATTGTAGTTCACTGTAATTATGAATCCTCACAGGAAGTTAAGTTAGATGTAAATTCCAGAATATGGGGAGCTGTGCTAGCTATTAGGCTTTTAATCTGTAAGTCCCCCAGCAGAATGTGAAGTATATAGAATTATTTTATTTAACAGGGCCAATATCCTATAAAATACTGAGATCTAAAGTACCATAGGAACATCAATAAAACAATTTTATTGGAGTTGTGATATAGTCCTTAAAAACAATCTACTGTATAAAAATTCTGTAAGATAATGATTTATTAATAATAAAAAAATGTAGAGAAATATGAACCCATTTGGGGGTTTGTGTGCCCAGTCTCTGGAAAGTATGAATTATGAATAAATTGTGGGAATGATAAATTGGTATTTCCTTCTGCAAAGACTAGTAGTTCGGGATCTCAAAAGAGATTGCATAAATGGCCACTGACTCTGTTGCACTGTTACGCACTGCCTTGCTAAGACTGTAGTACCTTCTGGAGACCTACTACTACAAAAAGAATTTTAGTCCGTAGGAGAGACCTTCTGCCAAGGAGAGAAGTCAGCATCAGTGGGTGTTTTTATGATAAGGGGTTTTTACTAGGTTGTGTGATTTTCTTTTATCAAGTGCGGAGTCAAGGTGTTGGTTTTCTGATTTGTTTTTACATATTGCTAACATATTTGTATAGGCATGCTATCAGAAGATTGAATTTGATACTTATTAGGACTATTTAGTGACATTATGGAATTGGAAAACAAAACCAAAACATTCTTTGCACTGTTTATATTTTTTCCTTTTTATTTTTAGGATGCAAAATTTGTAGAAGAGCGACGCAAACAGCTACAAAATTACCTAAGGAATGTAATGAACAAAATTATTCAAACTGTGCCAGAATTCACAGCCAATCCCAAAAAAGAGACTCTTATTCAGCTGATGCCCTTTTTTGTGTAAGTATCTGTCAAGTAGTCAAGCAAATATTAAGCCTGTTTCATCATGATTTAAAATATACTGCCAGTATCTACCAAATATTAAAAAAAAAAAAAAAAAAAAGTGCTTTTCTAATAGAAGGCACCTGTTCAGATTATAAATGCTTTTGAGCATTTTTGTAATCTTTAAAGGAATATATGATATATATACTAATTTTTGTTTATTTAAATGGTAGTTTTAGACAAAAATCACTGTGTAAAGCTTTCAAAAGTGTCTGATTCTCTTTTATTTTGGCTTTTTAAGTTTTGTTTTGCTTTTGTTTGTGTGGGTTTTGTGTTTTTGTGTTCAGTTTTATTTTGGGGATTGAGGGTGGATCACTGTTAGTGTACTTACCAAATTAAAAAGTCAAGCTGTTGAACTCTTTCTAGCTGAACTTTGCAATCTGCTGATGTATGTTCTGACTTCATTGATGTTAGCACTGAATACGTCCAGAAATAGTTTAACACAGTCATCTGTTAAGAATCTGAAAGCAAACCGTTTGATACAGAATCATATCAGGATATCATCTGTTAAAATCTTATCACTTGCTATAAACAGTTCCTTATTTGTAAATGATATTTAGAGCTGTTTAAGTAATATTAATGCAAAATTATGAATACCTATTCATACCTAGTAAGCCATATTAAATTTGCTGTTCAAAAGCCTCTACGCAGGCACTGTGCAAGCATGGATGGATCAATTTGCAGAATCAAGACCCATTTAAAATCAGTATGTTTCAGTAGAAGCATACATACTTAGCTGTACTACTTGATGGCCTTATCCAGGGTTTTAGATTTTCAAGTTTAAACTTAACTTCAGGACAGCTGTGTTTATTAGAACTGTAATAGATAAATGGAAGAATGCTAAGATTTTGTGGCACTCATTTTTTCAGTTTTTCCTGGATTTTAAAAAGTCAAAATCAATTTGAGGAGACACCCTGAGGTGGTTGTCATAAATACCAAAACAGTGTTTGTAGAGGCAAATATCTCAAGAGACTTACCTTTTTCTTGTTCTTAAGAATCTATTGTGTAAAATCTTACTAAGGGCTGTAAAGACTGAAATGGTTTTGAGTACTTCCAGTTGAGAGGCCAATAAATGACAATTTGTTAAGTCACTTTAAAGTGACTGTATCATGCTGTATTTTGTTTTTAAACAAGAGGGGGGACAGTACAGAATACATTTGTGACTGAAGTTTCAAATCAAATATTTTTTGCTTTTCCTCTCCAATTATATTTATTTTTAAGATGGTTAATTATAGCTGTGTGAAGTAGTGAACTGATAATTCCATGTCAACTTCATTTCATAATTTGTTGTTTTAGATGTAGAGCAAGAAAAATTCTCAATGGTATCTACATAGAGGTTTAACAATTGTTACTTAAGTTCCCATTGTTTCTTTTGTTCATTATAATTAATAATTTTGAGTTCCACACAGACAAGGAGTAATGCAGAATAACATCTGGAAGTTAGGGCTAGTTAGTTTTTCCTCCTCAACCAGTGAGAAGGAAAAACTTGTGAAGGAAGTTAAATTTTGAGCCATGTGGGGTAGTAAATTATGATTTGTTTCCAAGGATACATTGAGTTGCTGTAGTAGCGATCTTTATCTTAGCATTACAGTGGTTCATAAAGACAGCAACAAAACAAATATTAAAATAGGAGAAAAGTGGACAGTAATTTAAAACAGAAGCTATTAGATTAGGAAATGCAATGGCTACTGTAGTTAGAAATATTAATTTGAAGCTTTTGCCTTAACTGATGAAAAACATGTCCATAGCAGCAGTTCGTTACTTGAACTGTGATGGATTATATACATGCTTTTACCAAAATGATAGTGGTTTATGTGAGATTATAATTCTGTGAGTTCATAAACTGAGACAATATAGGAATGATGTAAAAGCAATTATACTACTTTTCAAAGCAAAATAAAAAAAAATACTGCAATCAAATTATTCTCTAACAATGGTAAGATGATTAAAAGAAACTGAAAAGTGATACTTCAAGAACAGTGTTTTTTCCCTTCGTACTTTTAACGTAAGAGGCTGAGAGACTCTAAATACAATTTCCCTTTGTTTCTCAGTCCTAAACAATGAACTTGCTTTCCGAGAGTTGATCTTTGCCATTTTACAAGTGTGTAAATAGAATTTAGATCTCATGTTTTTGTGTATTAAACAAGGCAGTTATTTTAAAGAAAGAAATTTGTTCAAGGAAATTTGTCAATGCCTTTTGTCAACACTTTGTAAATACCAATGTAATGCATTGCATTGATGCTAAGTATCTTCAGATAATATTGTAACACAAGTTGCAAGAGGACTACTACTTAATTCTTCAATTTTTTTTTTTTTTTTTTGCATTTGGCAATTTCATAATTCTTAACACATTGAAGCAATAGATTATAGAAAGCTAAAGAAAATTCTTTCATATTCAGATATGGCAAAAAGGTTCTGTTTGTATATGTTGGACTAGGTGATTTTGGGGGTCTCTTCCAATCTAAATGGTTGTGTGATTCTGTATTCACTTTGGTGAATTATTTCTCTGGAGCTTTTTCTCAAGTCATAGATCTGTCAGCATTCTCTCTTAACTAGACTGTATAATTTTATTTGGGAATGTTAGTGGAATTTGGGAAAGGAACTTTAGCCATTGAGGAAAATAACTATATCTACAGCAGAAAAGGTGATTTTTTTTTTTTTCCAATCCATATTTCTACTGAGATATCAGGCTCTATACAGCTACAACAAAATTATTTAAATAATACATAGATCTTTCAGACAATGATGGACCATATTTTAGAAAGTATCACAGTATCATCATAGCTAGGCTATCATTTGAATTGTCAATGTCCTTTATTTTTTGAGTTTCACAACCTGGCACAACTGGTAAGTAAGAAAAAGTATTTCTATTCTACTTCGTGTTGCCAACTTCTCCAGTATTGTCTTTCCTTGCTGGATTTTGAGCTTCATCAACAGGAGACCTTGAACATGCTGGATATTGTGAAGTGTTTGTTTAATTATTCAGTTGTAACATTTGTACCTGCATTTATTCTATTAGTTTTAGTAATATTTTAATATAAAACATTGTAAATACAAATGATAATTCTGATCTACTGAATTTATGCTTTGTAACTGTATGGTTCCTGAAGGGTTACATCTTTTTTAATGAAAGAGTTCGCGTTGATATTATTCTTTGAACTCTGCTACAGACAATAGTGGTACCTCAGTCTGGGAGAAAAAAGTTAGTCTTAGTATGCAAAAAAAGCCCTTGTGGCATTAGATCTGTCTATTAGGAAGTAAAGAAATATATAAAATAATAAAAAAGTGGTCTTAAAGAGTTTCTTCTTGTTGTGAAAATGAAAAATCTGATAAAGGTTCTGTCTGATTAGGAATCCTATTGACAGAAATTACAAGCCTAGTTTTAATTAATCACTTTAAGTCTCATCTCCTTCCTAGAATACAATGGTGGTGAACACAAAACAAAATTATCTTTAAAACTGAAACCAGTGATTATTACGCACTGGATGAAATATGCAAAATATTTTTTTGTTGTGAGTTGTTCCTTTGGGGTTTTTCCCCAGCTTGAGTGAAGTAATTTCATACAATTGGGCACAGGTCTGATGAGGCAAAACATTTTGATTGATCTGTATGAAATAGCTTGCCACTGTTACAAAGAAAAAAATTAATTTTATTTTGAAACTCAGATACAGTTAACAGTTTGCAGTAAAATGATTTGAATCAGCTTGCTAGCAGTTCTCTTCGTTGTTGTATGAAATGCTAGTGGTTAATCAAAGTAATGTAATTGGTTTTGATTCCTTATCTGTGAACTGTCATTAATGTACTCTTTCTGATGTCAATTTTATTTGTAATCTTGGTTTGTATATTTTTTTCAGTTTTACTGGTGCATAAGCTCAGTCACAAGTTTGGTCAAATAATTTCCGTTATAGTCCACTTTTATGTCTCAATGTAAATAAGAGATTCTGTCTCTGCTAATTTGTCTGTTTACATGCTGAATGATACATTCTTTTTAATAATAAAATTGACACTGTAACTTAAATTTTTGGAGTCCATGCAGAGCAAAACCTAAATCAAGAATTGGCACTGCTGAATTAGGTTGCTGCATCTGCTAGCTGGTGAAGCCCTGTCTGTTGATACTTAAATTTAACTTTATTTGCGCTCATGTTTGGTATGTTACAGATAAATAAAACTTGTTATAACAAGTACACTTGTGTTTTAATCACATTTTTATCAGTCTCTCTGAAAATATCACACAAGTTAGATCTTTGAAAATGCATGTATTATATAAGAATATAAGTATATATATCTTTGGAATCAAGTGTCACAATTCCTACACATGTAGTTAAGTCTTTAAGGTTAAATTATTATGCATAAAAATTGTAATAGACTATATGATTTCAAGTATGTAAAAAGCTGTAAGAAGTTCTAAAAACAAACTCAACAGAATGTTGTAGTGTTTCATTTTTGAGTGGCTTCTGTATTTCTCAGAAGGTGAAGGTTTTCCTCCTGTTATCCTCATAATAAGCACAAATTGAAATAGAAGAAATGTAAGAAAAAGCTTTTACAGTAAAAAGAAAAAGTGACGTGGTGCTGTAACAGGTTGCCCAGAGAAGTCGTTGACACCCTGGCCTTGGAGATACTCAAGGCCTGATAGAACACAGTGCTGGGCAAGCTGCTCTAGGTGACACTGCTTGTGCAGGGGCATGGGCTAGGAGACCTCCAGAAGTACTTAAATACTCTGTAAGTCTGTGATTCCCAAAATCTCAGGCTGCTATTTTAACTTGATTTGTGTTTTATATAAACACTGCACAAAGAAGAGTTAGTTAAATAAACAGCTGGTCAAACAGATGTTACATATGAACAAACAAAAATCTAAACAGCATGAAACTACTAAAACACATACTAGGCATTTTAGCTGCGCTATGCTATTCAAATAAGAATAGTGCCACTTGGTTGACTCTATTGCTTTAACAATGCATATGTTTGTATTAAAACATATGCACGAATGGTGTAGATACAATTTTGTGAGTATTTTCATAGATCAGCTGTGCCAAGTATTTACATTTTATCTAACTTTCTAGGCTACAGCTACATGTTAAAAGAGTTTCTTGGCTATTATTTCTTTGTTCTTCTGAGATACAGTGTTGGACACTTGTTCTCTCCTGGTAGTTGCTCAAACATATGCTTTAAGGAAAAGAGAACTAACTCACTAAATCATCAGAAAACAAAGACTAGAGTAGGTCCTTACAAACTGCTGACTATGTGATGTGTTTGAACACCAGAGCAGTCATCGGTTCTCAATGATTATTAGAAGATTATAATGTTCAAAAAATATGTTGTCTTCGTTTCACTGGATGACATTATTTATTTAATAGCAAAATCTGTGTTCCTTGCTTGTTTTGTGTTGGTTGTCTTTAAATCACCTGTCTTTTATGCTAAGTTGTCGAAAATTCACAATTTCTGCCCTTCCTTCTCATTTTGTAAATGTTTCCTCCCTTCTGGAAGGTAAAGTTCTGATAATGGTAGAGTGATCATGGGTACGAATTGTCAGGCGAACTTCAGTACCAACCAGTCAGCCACTTAGAGCAAAGAAGTTGCCCTGTAAATATTGCTATAATATTTATTTAGAACTGAACAGTGTGGTAAGTCAAGTATCTGGTTTTGGTCTTGCAGGCTGCGAAATTCAAATGTGGAAGAATAGATGTTTTCTGTGTGGTTTGAGGAATTTGTCTTGTTGGGTTTCTTATCTTTATTTCACTTAGAACTGTCAGTGTTCTCATCACCATTGAGAGCATTTAAATTGGTATATTAAAGGTACGAGAGAGAAAAAGATACCTGCTCTACAATACTGCTAGTGTTAAAATGTTGCTTTCAAGCATAAAAGGTTCCTACAGATAATGAATCTGAGTTGAAATTGAAAATTCACATTTTCAAAGTTACTTTCAAAATATTTTGTCTATCAGTTATATTTCATTCAGTACCTTTGTTTCTCAAGAGATGTTAGTGTATTATACAGCAGATATGGGCACTTTTTAAGTGTTTTAAGTTTAAGGAACTTAATTTGCCTTAAGTTTTAGAGAATTTAAGTATCTTTTCCTTTTGCAGGACTTTAAATCTCGATCTGAAGTGAGGTGAAAAATGTCTTTTGCAATCTTATCTGGTTATGCCATGTTCCAGTGTTCTCTCTCTCACTTTATGATTGATAGGAAATCAGTTTTATAGCTACTGAGAGGTTTCTGAAGTATTGCAATTATTTTCTCCCTTTATGACTTTCTTAGCTGGACTGATAATAATATATTTATAGCAGCAGTAAAGCACTTAATTAACTAGTCTTTCTGGATGAAAAGCTACAAAAGATGTTCCTATGAGAAAACAAAATAATTGTAAGCTGTGTTTCTGTATCATGTAAGTAAAATAGCAGAAATAGTAGTTAACACAGAGTCTATTCATTTAATGATAGGAATCCCTTCTCTTAAGTGAATTCCAGGCTGTCTATATCTAACCTAACTAAATGAAAGCCTGCACACATACATACAAATATGTCAACCCAGCAGTGAAGTTTTTATTTTATGATTTTATTCTGAAGAAAATGTTAGCTTGGATTTCAGGTATTGATATGACTACGGGAGTGATGAGTAGTCACTGAGTTGATGTAGTTAGGAGACATGGCATTGCTGCATCAGTTGTGTGTGTGGGGATAACAGGGGATTACTTCAGTTGCATAAGTGATTTGAGAAATACTATTAGCATGATTCTATTTTGGAATTTTGTTTTGCTCATTCTGTAGCACATGTTCAGTCTGCAGTTGCAGCCAGAAAGTTCTTGGGGCATTTGGTAATAAGACAGCAAAATGTCCTGTCCATGGAATTCATGCTATATGCAGCCCCAGTGTTCTGCTGGTGGTGCAGGTGTTTATCTGATAAACAGTAACATTCAAAAGCAAATAATTAAACCTTGAAATACTGCCAAACAATATCTGTGTGAAGTAAGGAAGTTTTAAAATGCAATTCTGAATAGATTAATTTGTCAAAAAAAAAAAAAAAAAAAGAGTTGGTAATGGCATGACACTTTTATTAAAGCTATTGTACATATATATATGTGGCTTCTAATAGAGTAAATGATAGTATTCATGTAATAGGTTCTAAACTGTTGTGGCCAGTGGCCAGATTTTTACCTGATTACATCCTTTGAAGACCAGCCTATGTTACCAGCTTGGCACTGAAAGAGTTCATTATCTCTTCAGCAAATCTCAGGCATGGTCTGTAATAGTAAGCGAGCACTCTGATAAAGTGGAATATAATTTACGTGAACAGTCTGGGATTAGCATTTGCTTAAATATGTGACTTTAATTAGTAAAGCACCTCATAATACCTGAAACATGGTAATGAAGCTAATTTATTGCCATGTTAATTGATTGATCTACTCATCAAACTATGTAGAGACATTATACAATATTTATCTTTCAATAGAACTGTTGCCAAGCACTGATGATTGTTGAAATAAAAATATCCTAGGTATCTAAAATTTTATTACCATGCTGAGATAATGCAGGAAGTTCTGTTGCAAAAAGGTACTATTCTTATGTGGATGTTTCAGTGACAATTTTCAACTAAAATACTTGGAGTCAATTGTTTTTAGAAAGCTATAGTTGTCTCACTGTGTTCTTGCTTTCTGCATTCCTTAATGGAATGGAATGGAAAGCTTCCATAAAGGAAGCTTTCACTTGCGCTTCCTTACTGTTTCAGTTTTGAGGCAATCCTCAGCAGAAGCCTATCAGTGTTCAGAGTACAATTGAAATAATTTTCTCCCCCAGATTATGGGTAATGTTGAAAGTATTACAGAAACACATCCTTCTAAACTCACCCTACTGAAGTATCTCAGTGTTATATTGTTCCAGGACTAAGACAACTCAAAGTGTTTTTCTTGGTGTAATGCACAATAAAACTGCTATGTCATACTGCAGTTCCATAACACTGAGAGGTTTCATGTATTGTATTTATTGTCTTCATTATTGAGTTTTGCCTTAAAGGGGAAAAAAATCAACTTCACTTTCAAATACCTTGATTTATATTGGTTAACATCTCCATAAGGACAGTGAGACTTTTCTTGCAAGGTTCATTCCTATGAATTGTTCGACAGGCCTCAAAAATAGGTGTTAATGAGCATATTTCCATCAAGTAGATTTTGGTCTTTTTTTGTGTGTGTGTGTTTTTTTTTTTTTTTTTTTTTTTTTTTTCTGCCTTCAGAGTGACCTCTACAGTGCAGTGCCTCTGAAAGGAATAATGTCTTGTGTGCTGGACTAGAAGTGAATGCTTCTCAGTCAGCCCTTGAAGCATTTGAGGGCTTCTGATCTTTTATAGTTGACTCTGAATGAAGTAGGAACTTATGTTTAATGCTGGATGAGAAAACAATGTTAAAGCAGGCAATACTGATGTTTTGTATGGAAAACTGTTGAAACATATGAGGGAGAGGATGTAGTATGTTGTTACCTTCACATGTACAAGACATGTTCTCCATTTCGTGGTTTAAAAGTGTGTGGGGAAGTAATTTAAAGCAAGTAGACTGATAGTAGCAGCCATAAAGGACTTGTGTGTTGCTGTTCAGACCTAGCTGGAATAGATCTGTTTCCTTTATAAACACTCAACGCTCAGAACTGTGTTCTGAAATAAATGCAGATTATGTTGAACAAAGGCATGTTCAATGTTACAGCAAATTTAAGGGCTTTACAAAGAGCTTTTAAATGTGCTGTACATTTTCTGATGGGTCTATTTCCATCCCCCTTTTGCAGATAATAAAAAAGGCTGTAGGAGATGGTCAAAATGCCAGATTGCCTACCGTGAAAATATAAAATCATCGATTCACCTAGTATTTCTTAATTTAACATGGTTATAACATGCAAATACAGTTTAATGTCTCTTCAGTCGCTCTTGATTACTCTTGGCCTCCCAGTTTGTACAAGACAATTATTTTGCAGACCCTTTTTCCTTAGAGTAGGAAACTCAGGTCAAGATGGGAAGTTGCTCAGTTTAACTAAGGAGCTGTGTGGATCAAGATGCTTTTGAATGTTTATATATTTATTTATTTATTTATTTATTTATTTATTTATTTATTTATTTGGCCCCAGGAGTTGTGCCATCACTTTCCATCCTTTTTCTTCCTAGTTAACAATGGGACTGGTAGTGAAGGATCATTCTAAGAGAGGAGCCATCATTGTCAAGAACATTTGTTTCTTCCTTCTCGTCTCACTCTTTTACTGCTTGCAAATAAACTCAGTCAGACCTTGGTAACAGGCAGATTTCCTGATCTATGTAGGTTCTCTCCATAAGTTTTAACTTGTAGCAATACAAGAAAAGGTTGAGATTTTTCGCCAATAAGAACACGCAACCAGTTCAAGTTGTGTCATTAGAGCAGTGAGCCAGTTTCCTTGGTGACAAGTCCCATGCACGGCCCCATTAAAAAGTGAACACTTCATATATTGAGGCATTTGTGTTGCAGCAGGTGTTTCTGAAATTGGTAGCAAAGTATGGGCTCTATAACCAGTAAAGAAAGTTGCAATTTTGAGGCTGGGTGGAAAGGAGGGAATACATTTATTCTCATTTTCACTTTGAAGTCAAGATAAAATTAAACCAGAAAAGAGACCTTCAAAAATACTCATCTCTGCCATCCCTGTTTTTCTATCTTACAGTTCTCAGTTTAAATTCACATTTCTGTCAATAAGGCTGAGTATCAGAAGTGCAGGTTAACTTTCAGCAATAAAATCAGATCTTTAATGTGTTTTACAGAGAAATCAAAATAGCTCATATTGTAAATCATCTTCAGTAAAACATTAGTTGAAAGACTGGTCGATACATTTGAGCACCAGTTCTTGATATCCAACGTTGAGTAATCACAGGTAGGAAGAACATTGTAGAATAGGAAAGGAGTTGTCTCACTTCTGCAAGTGACTGTGACTCATAAGTGTCCATCACCTTCACCGTGTTTGACAATTATTGCTTCTGCAGCATGTGTCTTTTTTTGGGAAAGCAGTTTCTTTCTGCTTCCTCTGGCTGGAAAGTTTAGTCCTTTCTTGAAGGTCAGGGTTTGTTTTTATTTTTACTCAGTTCCAGTGGCAGCAGTGACAAAAGAGCTATTCTCCTTTGAAGTCCATTAAAACAAACAGACAAATCAAACAACAACAACAAGAAAAAAAAAAAAAAAAACACAATGCAATTAGTTGTCCATTTTCTCTGCTGGGATTTTTACAGCAAACATTAGCCCAGTAAATGAGAATAATGCAACACAAGGCTATGAACTGTAAACTGTAAGATAAAACTGTCATTCATTCCCAGATACATCTTACATAGGTATGAAACCAATTTGTAGAGCAAGACAGGTGTTTAAAATACATGCAGAGATCACTTGTTTTGATAGAAAGAGGTAACTAGTAAGATTTTAGACATACAAGCATTATACTGAGGAAAATATATGAAGTCCTTTGGTGAGATCTGTAGTTTCGGCTCTCAATGTGAATCAAACTATATTCTATTGCTCAGCAACAAAAATGAATCATTTGTATGCAAACACTTATTACATATTCCCCAAACTGGCAAGTATCTGCTAAGGCTTTGGTTAGTTAAGTTAATAGCTATTCCTAATTATAAACACAAAACACAACTCCCATACCTCTTTCATAAACAATAGATCCAATCTTCTTTAAAGGTCTTTATCAACTTCATATCCTAGCTACAAAAAGCAGAATTCTAGAAATGCTATCGTAATGGTGTACAGTGTGTCAAAGTACTGGCCTCATTTTTGGTAGCGTGAAAGCATTTTATTATGCAGTAAGGTATTAATTTTTTTTTCTTCCAGAAATGTCAGCAGCCATCTTGAAATATTTTATTTATAAAGTGACACGATATTCCAAAGTGAATAAAAGAATAAAGTTCTTCTTGTCAGGCTATAGTAATATAACTTGCCCGGCCATTCAAGTATAGAGTTAATGGATGTTTCTTGTAAGCATTGTTTTTGTACCAATATACTCACTTTTTACTGTCTATTAGCACTGGTTAATAAAATTAAATAATTACATATAGGAACAGAATTTAACACAAGAAGGTATCATAATATGTTAGGGTACACAGCAGTGTCTAGGCTCTAGATTAAATTAATTTAACAACCGTGCATAAAAGCAGAGAAGTCCAGATTGCAAGTCCCGTGCAAGAGTTGGCAGTTGTTCACAGGAGCAGTTCTGTTAATTGCAGGGAGTTTTCCAGCAAGACCTTTTAGGAGGGTTTTACAGCCTGAAAAAGTATACTAGAAATGCCTTAAACTCGCAGCTTTCACAAAATATATTTTGGATGGTGGAATAAAAATGTATCAAACAGCAGAGTTTCTTCCCAAAACTCTGAGTGAGGTCACTGTGGTTGAAAACCTGAAAGAGTCAACAGGGAGCTGAGGTCTGTATTGCAGTAAAGAAAACATGAAATGAGGGCAGTAATAGGTGAATTGATTTGAAGGAGATAAGTCGATGTGTAGGTTGTTAAATGCAGGAGTGAATTGGTTTAGATGGGGAGCTATAGGACTGACTGACTTCTGGGCAACAGAGGTTTGGCTCAGCTAAGTAGTATCGACTGAGCGTAAGAGTTTGATGAGAGAAGAATTAGGCATAATTAGAAGCAAACAGAATAGATGGGGAAGTGTTGGGCAATAAATTCTGTTTTGGCTGTTGGTGTGAATTAGTATAAAAAAAAACACAACTGGAGAATGTGAGGATTGAAAGAGTGAATTAGCAAAGTAAAAGCAGTGGAGGCATGGGACTGCGCGAGGCAGGTTGGAGTGAATGAAGGGAATATATGCTAAAATGAAGTGAGGAAGATAGTGGGAAAGAATGAAACATGGAGACAATCTCTCCTATGGGATTTGTTTTCTTTTACTGGAGTTTGCACACACACAGAAAAGAAGCTATTTCATTTAAGTCATTGTGATGTTTTCATTTATTGGAAATGGCAGTGGTAGCTGAAGTAACAGATAGAGAAAAGGTTCACCATAGGCACAGAATTTTTACTTCTCCGTTATGAAGAAGGTATTTTATCTTTCCTTTGAAAATAAGCCTTGGTATGGGAAAAATGATATATATATTGTCTATTCTGTTGTTTTGAAATATTGTTTTTGGGTATAAAGATTCAACTCTGTCTAAGATCTTGGTATGCAAAGGTCTGGTGTAATAAATATTCTGCATTCAGTTGTTACGCCTTGTGTAGAGCAAATTAAATAATTGTCAGGAAACAATTCCTCCTCTTCAGAAGTGTCACCTACTCGGTGGTCATTCAGTGTGCCTATTCTCTGTCTGCTAATACAAAACTTTCTTTCTTCCTTTAATCATGTGCTGTCTAAGCTCCAATTTTCTCCTTCTAATACCCTGAAAATATTTTCGAGAAGTTCCTTTACCTAGTAAATAATCTCGTTCCTTTTAAGTAAGGAGTGACAGGTGTGGTATTTTTTTATAAGGTTGCTGCTTTTTTTTTTTTTTTCCCCCCAGAATATTGGCTTATTACAGCCAGACCAAATGATATTCACTGATTGTCGCTAACGTGGCTTAAGCCACATTTAAGTTTTATGTCTATAGTTTGAACTTTTTCAGTCATGTTAAACATATCCTGAATGTGCAAGCAGGGCTGAGTGTTAATGAAGTTATAGCATCACCAAAAACAGGTGACTAAAGCTAAGCTGATGAAGTGAATTTTATTCAGGCAATTTGAAGTTCTTTTTATTTAATATCTGTCTACCTCCAATGAATAAGATACCTTTGTGTTCAAGTAAGAATTAAGATTTCCAAAACGTTACATTGCCATGCATATTTTAGGCTTTTGAGCAGTCTTTCAGCATAAATCAGGATGTCTAGATGTAAAATTACTTTTTTCTTTTAGGTCTAGAAACTTAACAAATGCACAAGTAAATGTTTTGAATTGGAGTTGGATATTTATGCCTTCGTCTAAAGCAGCAAAAGATGATTCAAACTGTTTAAAAATGTTCTGCATTAGTCTAATATAGCCTAGTCTTCTGTCATTCCTAACTACATCGTCTGCATACTTTTGAATCAGTTTTTGCTCATGTAAGCATTCAATAGATTCTGTCTATTTATATCTTGATTTTTTCCCCCATGCAACATCATACATACACTACTCATCCCAAAATCATAGAATCCACATCTGTATTTCATCAGCAAGAAATTATTTTCTTGCACAGATCTGAAACAGTTTACTGCTATCTATATACTGTGAATGAATATAGAAACATAAATGTTCTGGGGCACAGACGCATCCTCACTAAATTAAATCTAGATGATAATTTCATTATGATTTAAAGTACAAATGTTTGTAATATCATCTGTGTCAGGCTACTGTCCTTATTGTCTAGGCTTAATGTATGAATTGTATGGAACTGTGTACAGGAAACTGGAACACTTACCAAGGTAAGCTAATCAGTAACTCTTCCAGATGCAATATTATGCTTGATTCTGACTGTATTTGTGCTTCTAATTCATGCTGGCATTCTGCTAGTCTTTTAGCTGTGTGTGCCACTGAATCTATGCACGCTGTGTAGCTCAGCCAGGCTTGCCCAGAGCTTCAAAGTCTGCCTGTCAACTCAATTTACCAGTCTCTCTTTGTTAAATTAAGTATCATTGAGAGCCTGAGATAGGTATATTCTCATTTCAGCAAGCTCTGCAGTGAGTTAATACGCTATTTATATTGTGTTTGTCTCCAGGTGGAATACCATAGTGTTATACTCAAACCTTGCATAAAATAACTGTATTTTATTTTTCATGCAGAATGATAATTGAGAGTTGTGAAGTATAACCATGAAAATAGTTTTTTTTAAAAAAGTACTTAATAATCCTTTCAGTTACCTTCCTAGATTAATTACTGATTACTAATAGTTGTCAAACTATTTTAACTTTTTACATTTCAAAGAGGTTGAAGTCTCTACAGGATTGATAAAATCCTTTTCTTGTAAGCCCATAGATCTTATTTCTAGTTGAATAGCTAAGAAATCTTACAGCACATTTCCTTTCCTTTAAATAATAATTGGTTCTATCTTTTTTTTTCTTTTGGTGTGCTCACTAACACACACATGATTTGTAAAGGGGGTTAAGTCTAATACTCTTAGCCAGAACTCACACATCCTTTGTTTGAGATTATGTAGTTATGTTTTCATACAATGTAAATCAGTTTCTGGCATGATTACTTGAGTAGGAGTCTTAAAAAAAAAAAAAAAAAAAAAAAGTCTTAAAAAAAAAAAAATATATATATTATATTATTATATATATATAAATGCTCCAAATATTCCTAATACAAAATAAAATCCTCTTTCATTATATGAATTTTCCTAAGTTCTGTAGTAAACAAGATAAGATGCGTGCCTGTGGTAGCTTGACGCTGTATTTCCTGGCTGTCTTCTCTGTCCCTAACAATTTACCCTACTGTTCTACTGGAGCTGACTTTTCCAGAAGAGGGGAGCACAGAGGAATTTGCAACTCAAATAATCAATAGCTGAGAATATGCCAAAACTTTGAGAGTCAAGGAAGTACAGATACATACATGTTTATACCGTCCCTACTGTATAATGGTGTGGGAGTTACTATGTTTTAAACTACCACAGCTGCATCCTTCTGCCCCTTTTCAATCAATCCTAAATATTATTAATGTTTTACAGTAGGCACAGAATTTCCGATATAGAAGGTCCACAAACACATTCTGTTACATCCTAGTACGTATTTTTACATAGCATCCAAGTCATCAAAGAGCAGCAAGCTGGCAAAAAAAAAAAAAAAATCAAATGGAATATTTTTACTTGATATCAAGATAATTTTTTTCTCTATATATATTTTAAATTTCTCAGCAGCCTATAATACACTAAATTGTCTCTATAGTGACAGTTACTAGAATGAATACATAGCGGTAAAAGTGGATGGTGTGTGATTCATTGCATGATAGTTCAGGACTGTTTCAGGTACGTCACTGCTTTGTATGTCGGGTTGTGTGCACCCTATGGGTATCTCTGATCCATTGGAACAATGTGTTTTTTTTTTTTTTGTTTTGTTTTGTTTTGTTTTTTCACAAAATTTCCCCATCCTGAGGCAATTTCGTGCCTACTAAGCTACATTATCCCCTGCTTAGTACCATCTGATATCAGACTTCATGACAATTATAAACGTGATGCATTGATAGCCACTTAATTACCCTTGTTCAGCATGGCAGTTATATTGTCAAAGAATACAAGTTAAACAAGACCTCCCAGGCCCAAATCTGCATAAATCCTCAATTTTGAAATTGTGTCTTTCAAAGAGTTCCTCTACAAAATCCTACTAGTCTGTAAAATTTATTCTACAGATGCACTTGAACTTGCTGATCTATAATTGCTTGTTAAGTTTCTCTTTATGGAGATTATTTTAAGAAAATTGCCAGCTTTAGATATTCACAGTCACATATCAGCATATGTAGCGGAAGATTGCATAACAGCTAGTTCAGGAGATATATTTTGGAGAACTCATAGGTAGGGGAAGGGAACCATCTGCAGGTCTCTTGCAGGAAATAAGTGTGCCACCATGAATTGTTTTGGAAACTAATCGTATAAACATGTTGTTTTGTAAGAAGCCATCTGGTCAGTTACAGCAATTTATGTGCAAGTGCAGCTGGGTATGAGAGCTCTGGGATCCATAACCCTTAGTTACCGTTCATGATCTTCACAACAATGCCTTAGTGCAGACCCCTTTCAACAATGTATTATTCCACTGTGTACAGCAAGAGATAGAATGCTCCAAAATCTGATCTCTTTTTTGGAAAGGCAAAGTACTGGAAAAAAACAAAAAATTTTAAGGAAGAGAAATTTTCCAAGTTACGTTCTCTGTACAGCTGAGAGCAGATTTAGGGTAGGTAGTATAGCACAAGGGCTTTTAGTAGATGGCACCGTGTATTTCTTCATTGAACTTTTCATATTCCAAATCACTTTTGGTGATTTTTTTTTTTTTTTTAAATTAGATTTTGAAATGTGCAACTGGAGAGAGAAGTATTTACTTAAATATATGTTCACAGAATTAATAGAAATTGATTAATGGAACTGAAAAAGAAAAACACCAAATAATCTCTACTTTACTGTATCACTTAAAGTATTAGGAAATTGCATATCATGTAACTGTGGCACTTCAGGAGGTTTTGGAAGCCATGCTGTTCTAACACAGGATGAGGTGGTCTCTAAACCTTCATCTGTGCATTGAAAAGAACTGAAAGGCTTCTGACTGACTTTAACCAATCTGCATGGCAAAACATATCACTTGAAACCATTCTGGTCGGGCCTGGATGACATGACCTAGACAAAACTCCATCTGGAAATCCTTAAGAAGTTGAAATCTCTAACTATAAAAATAATCCCATTAACTATATTAAAGATGTACCTAAAAACTCATGAACCTGATAGAGCTGATCATATAATTGTAGGGAAAAACAACAGGTTTGGCTTAAGTTCAGAGAAACTGTGACGTGCCATTTTCAGCTTGAATTCTATTACAGAGAAGCTTGATGAGATATTTTCCAATAATGCAGACCATACAAAAATTCACTTTTGTTCCAAGGTTTTCTAAACAGTGGAGGAATGGTAGAAATCATAGACCAGTAAGTGTGTAGTTGATATACAAAGAAGCATTCTTTACTGAGAACATGATTTAGTGGATTTGTTGTTTAGGAACCAGAATCTGAGTAACATGACCTAACAAGTTAGCTATATGTCCTTATAGTCAGGGCAATAGGCCTGTGTTCTCTCTTCAGTTCCCAAATACTCATTGTTTTATCTCTAAATTGTCTTTTTGATGCTCTCTGGAATTGAAAATGTTATTTTTTTCAAGATATCTGATGCTGAAAAACAATGAACAAGTCTTGTAAGTCACTGCATGCTTTCGTTTCCTGCTGATGAGAATCACAGTAGGGCACAGCAAGCATCAGTCAAACACTGTTTGTATTCTGTAGCCTGAAGATCAGGCCTTGAGCAGAAGTAATCAATCACTCTAGATTAAGCAAAGGGCCCTTTTCATATTGGGTGGTTCTCTGTGACATTTGCAAACACTTTTTTGGCACAGAATGGCATTTGCAAACAGTTTCGGCATAGTGCATTTATGTAATCTGTTCTCAGAAATATCGCAAGCTAAGCTGTCAAACATGAGTTCATAATGTTTGCTACAGATCTCCTGAAATGTCATTGTCCCAGTTCAATTTTGCTTGAAGAATCTGTTGGGGGTGGTAGGCCAGGGGGAGAATAACTATTGAAAATACACTGTTCCTTTAATCAGAAAGCTTATGTGCAAATATACCCGCATATGTAAATTTTACATTATTACTTGAATGGCAGATTAAAAAAAAAAAAAAAGTAGTGAAACAACACGACCTCTAAATTTTTCCTCTTCCTGTAATTGTTAAATTTTGAGTGTTGCAAGAAAACAAAGAATTATGTAATGGATATTTCGCTGGGAATTCAACCAAATATTAAGTTTAATTATTGTTCCAAAGTAGAAATTTTGAAGATTTTCAAGAGTTAGAAAGAAAGACAAAAGTCTTTCTAAAAGACTTTTCAGAAGTCAAGCTGACAGATGGATATATAAGCTTTATTCCTTTCTCTTAACATAGGAAACTGTAAGGAATACTTGAGAAAATGTGGTCTAGAAAAATTAGTTTATACCTCTTACATTGCAGTCTTCCAGTGCTTATTCATACTCCTTTCTGTGCAATGCTGACAGTAATGGGTAAATGGATGCATCCATTCAAATAAATGAGGCAAATAATCTTCATGAGGGAGGTGTCTTTGTACTTGTGTGTGTACTTGGCTTTAATCCAGACCATAACAAGTTTGTTTATGCCTTACTGCATGGTTTTTCAAAAGGAGGTGGGTTATTTCTTTTCCTCATTTGAACTCATACTGAAAAATATTTCAGCAGCCATCAGTCCCTTATGTGAAAACAGCATGAATTAGCTACAGGCCATCACTGAAATTCAAAACATCATACAGAAGCTTTGTTTCTTGGCTTTGTTAATCTGCCAGCTATAAACAGGGCCCATTGAATTCTGTTGTATTTCAGATGCTATTTTTATGATGTATTTTTAATAGATTTGGCACTTCTGTGGTGACAGTAGAATCCATGAAAAGTTAGCAGAATTTTAGAATAACTTGTTGTAATTATAGGCACTCATCCATTAGTAACAAAAATTAATGGTATGCATGATAGTCTTTACTTCCCTGCCATATCACTTCACCTCATTAACAAATTAGTAATGAAAATAGTTGTTGCGTGTTTTTTAGGAACTTTGTGAGAATGCTTCAGAGGTCTCCAAATACATTCTCTATAGGGACAAATTAGTCCAAATGGCAGTTCAAAATTGCAAAATGACCTCAGCTATTGAGGTCTGTGCAGAAATAATAGAGGTAACTTCATCATGGAGTTCTTCTGCAGCATGCAGAAAATGCATACCTATTATCTCCGTGCTTGATCCACCAGCTGTTTCGGTATGGCCAACATGGTATGGTCCAGGGACAACATGACTGGAGTACTGGGTCTAAGTATGACATCAGACTATTCTTGTCTATGATGATGTACTCAGAGGAGCTGCAGATTGTCAAGTCCTAATGCAGATCTGTTTTATAGTGAAACAGGTTTCTTCAGTTTACTCTTGCTAAAATAACCCCGTTTTAGTCAGAAGTTACAGGAAGGATTTGTACTGGGATGGCTGATGTCCCTGTCTCTGAGAGCAGACCAGAGTCACTTTTTCTTATCTTCACATATGAATTACACAGTGCCCCAGAGGTTGATTATACCAACAGCATTATGAAGGCTTATTTTTAGATTAAGATATTAAGTGTAATGCAATTGCACTTAAGAGTTTAGTGAAATGCCTGATGTATGGGAATGAGAACCGCTAATATGTGGATCTGCAGAGATTGCTGTTCCCTGTAGAAAATGTTAGAAATCTGTGCCTTGTAAACAGCTTGCATAAAATCGTTTAATTTTGCAACTGCAAAATGAGCCAAAAAGCCTGTTTCTTACTAATCTGTGTCTATTTTAACTGATATCTTTTTTTCTGGGATTTTATTCTAAGCTGTAAGAACTCATAAATTAATTCTTTATAAGAGATTTAATTTATTAGTCTTAATACAGTTTCTGGGCAAGTCATAAACATACTGAACAGCTCTGAATGTCTGACTACTTTTAAAGTCTTTCGGTAGAAGACTTCTACAAAATAAGGAGATAAATCCTGAAGCACTGCCTATTGAGAACAGCTAGGTGTGACCAAAGGGAAATTAAATGGGACTGGTTTGTATTGTCAGGCAGACTGAATAATTTATCTTGTTTTTACTGTTAGTGCTATAGCTGAGTCAAATGAATCTAAATCCTGGGGACTCCAATAAACCCCAGCACCCAGCTTTTTCTAAGCACAGGGTAGCTGTATGTGTAAGAGGAAAAAATGTTTCGATATCCAACTGTAGAGCTGTTGTTACGGCAGGTAAGTTGATGTATATCACCTGTGTTAGGGCTAAATAGTCTTCACATTGTGTCAGTGTAGGCCTTTGCTTTTCAGGACCATACAGTAATCTTGCAAGGAGGAACCGTAGGCATGTGCTGTGTATGGTATCTTTTAAGACTTTTCTCTCCTCCTGCTGCTTGCAAAGCTGGAGTATCCCAAAAAAGATAAACTTCTCCATCATCTCACTGCCTCCTGGTACTGTACCATTCATGTATAATATTGATTTTTACATACAGTGTTTCATTGATCCATTTCTAAACCAGAGAAGGTGATATCTCAGCAGCTTTTTCAGTTTCTGTTTAGCTTGACATCTATTCAAAGCCATAAAACGTCCTCTGTCAAGGTTGGCTAGTCTTGCCAATGCCAAAGTCTTCAAGTGGCTGAAAGCCACAAAGCTTAGAGAGACAAGGAGAAGAACAGCTTCCTGGGGAGTTCATAGGCAAAAGTGAAAGTGACTTTCTAGTGATCCCATAACTTCCTAATGGATCAAATGTAGATGGGCAGCAACTATTTCTGCTGCTGCTTTATGTAGCTAAGAACAAGCTTCTTCACGTAGCTGAGAAATGGAACACTGAGCAACCCCCAGGCTGCTCCTGCCCAGTGGCTGTGCAGATGTACTCCAGCACTGCAGTTGCACTTAAACAGCTGCCAGCAACATGAGTCACAGCTGATGACCGTTGTCCTAAATTACAGTTCATTTATTTTTATTTTAAACAGTTTGGCAAAGTTGCACCTGCATTAGAGAGGGACCAAGATGATTTACTTTGTAAAGGTTCTGAATCTGATGATACCTGGAGAACTGCACTGGAGCTTCAGGATCTTATGGCCAGCAAGTTACTGTGTGTTTAAATCCTGCTGGAGATGGCAGCAAATTTTGATTCCGGTTAACTTTGTGGGTTTAAAAAAAACAACAACAAAACATTGGGGGAGTGTGGGTATGTTTATCATTGACATTTTGTTTCTTTCTTACAGAGTAAATAATTGAAATCTGACTAAACAGAAAGTCTGATTTGGTTGCTGACTACTGTGGTCTTCTCCATGCTGGCCTGCCTGCTGTCTGTTTAGTTTGTCTCTAATCCAACAGGAACGTTGCATCCCAAGTTGGCTCCCAGAGTTATTTACCAGGCAGCGTCATACCTTCTTTGATTAGCTTCCTTTTCTGGGTTGGATGAAATATAAACATTAGTCCTTGTCTTCATTACCAAGAACAAAGTCAGCATTTCCCTTGTTATTCTGTTGACAGTACTTAATTCTGTACTTATACATATTTTCCCATCTTGATTACTTTTGTTTATTTGGAGAGCACACATTTAATTTCAGTACGCCAAGTCTCAAATCCCTCTCTGTGATTGTTTCCAGCTGCAGGTGCTCTATTTCTATGTGCTATCCAACTCAATTTGAAATATTTTAGCTTAGGGAAACTAAAAATAAGTCTAAAGTTAAGAACAATCAAAAAGCTACCAAATATTGAGGTGAAAACATCCTATATTTTCAAGCTTTTAGGTCATGAATCTCTATTAGTATCAAGCTTCTGGTTGGGCTGCAGGAACTTGCCCTTAGTATTAAAAAAAAAAAAAAAAAAAAAAAAAAAAAGCAACCGCTATAAAGCACTGTTCTTCACTTTTTATTATTGCTAGCATATCTTCCAGAAACATTATGATATTTCAGGGACACGTCTAGATGTGCCATGAGAATGGTCATGTCAGCTCTCTTCTGCCTCGTTGCCTATATTAATGTCATGGTGTAATCTTCATGAGAAATGAAAAATACTTGAGAAAAGCAGCTGATACCTCTTAACTTGATGGAGCAATTAAAACTCAAGCACTTTCTTGGGAGATCAAAACACAATGTATTGATCACAACTTTTCTTTATAATTCCATTTGCTGTTATGGTAGTTTTAAAAGAAGGGTTTTGTTTTTAAAAATGAAATAAACATGGCAATTTGTGCAGGTGCCTTTTTATGATGGGCAGTTTACTTGCAAAGCTAAGCAAAGACAGCTAAGTTGCGTTATTCCCGTGGAGACTATTTAAACTATCCTGAAGAGTGTAAGTGCTAGTGCTTGTGGGCACATATTCTTGCCTGGCTGAATTTGGAGTCAAGAAGAGTGAAGGAACATGGAAGGCACAAAGCTTCTCTACAGGGAAATGTAGGTGGCAGGATTCCAGGACGGGAAACCAGTCACTGCTGCAGTGCTGCCAGCCCTCAGGTCTCAGAGCATCGTCCCCCAAGACGCTAGGTTACGTGGTGTTGCGGGTTAAAAGTCAGACATGGTGCAGTGCATCAGAAATAGGAACCAGGTTTTCACTGAAATTACTCTAAGTGTACTAGTGAGCTCAGTAGCAATGATAAGCATTGACAGGTGGGAAGAAACTTTCCAAGTTTTCAGATTCTTCCTCTTTATGCTATTGGCACAATTAGGCAAATTAGAAGAGATGGTAAATCTCTCTTTTCACCATTTGTCATGAAAGATGGAAGTGTTTTTTTTTTTTTTTTTTTTTTTTCTCTTCTGGCTAAAGAAGAGGTGTGTAGGTTAGAGTGGTAAATATATAATGCCTTTTACTGGCTTCATATATGCTAATGTCTGAGAACACACTTCCTGTAAGCTTTCTGTTGTTATTGCCAATGCCAAACGTATCGATCATGGGCTGTTTAGAAGCTAATTTGGTAATTAAAGTTGTCTCCATGTCACTTTTCAATGCAAACAACTTGTGAATATGGAGGAGGAGGTGTCTGGCTAGCCTCCCTGTAAAGCACTGCTGTCTCAGCACACTGAAATTGCTACTCGTCAAACAGGAATTTTACTCCATTTATTTTCACGTACATTGTGAATCCTGATGCAGGTCTTCTGTTTTTAGTTACCTCAGTGGTTTTTAATAGAAATGTATCCTAGAGCTTTCTCTGCTTTCCTTAAAGATAATTACAGTACTAACAGGAAAAAAGCAAATCCAGATATTCACCAAACACTGTTCTTCTGAAAGCAAATACTACCTTTTATATGAACAACCTTGGAACACGTCCTGCTTCTAAACCATTTGTTCATTCACTTACCCTTCACTGAGAAGTGGTAGATTATAATGCTTACTCAAATTCAGCTAACCCCCGTAGAGAAGAATGCTGTTTCCTGGGGGAAAATGGATACAGTAGCCAAACTTGCCACCTTTAACTAATCATTGCAATACACAAAATAATTATATCAATATAAATAAATAGTACGTTATAGTGAACTTTCTCTTATATGCATGTTCATTGATTTTTGATTTGTGGCTTTCTAGTTAGTTGTGAAGGGATCATTTGCTTCAGAACTGTATTTAATCATTATTTTCCATTTTTGGTGGTATTCCAGCTAAGATAACCACTCCCAGATGTAATACACTTTAGGTGCTCAGATGTTAACTGGTGAAAGGTGATTCTTGTAGGGTTCTGAGCATTTCCTGAATGAGAGAGTGTGCGTGCCATCCAAAATTACACATGGGTATTCCTCACTTCATAGATTGTGACTAATGCATTCTAAACATTCACTGGACAGTTAGTATCTTGGTATGCCAAATTCAAAGTAAAGTCAGTGGAATAAAAAAGGTCCAATCATCAGAATTCTGTAAAGTGTCATGGTTTATGGAAAAAAATCAAGTATCAATGCAGATGATGTTTATGAAGAAAGTCTTCATGCTGATACGGAAACTCATTTGTAGCATGAGAACATTCAAGTTAGGATCATTTGGATTATAACAAATTTAAGCATGATTACAAGTTGGAAGTTATTTCACAGCAAGAAGAGATTGAATATATTATGAATACTGTATTTTGTTGTAGAAGTGTGTATTTTGAAGTAGAAGGAGTTGCATGTTAATAAAGCAGATGAATAGAATATTAGAATAAATGTTCTTCATTTCTTGGTCAATTCAGTTCTAATCTTGAAGGGAATTGTTTTAATAATTTTAATAATTGTTTTAACTTGACAACTTTGCTCTAATAGAGTGTCTTCAGGAATTTCAATGCCAAATTACACTATAGAGGGATTATCTAACCCATGTTGTTCTATTTCTTCTATAAACAGTTGACTATTTAAACTTCCCAGCCCAGTCATTTGTATTAATAGATGAAGATCACTGCTTCTCATTAATAGTTGTATTTCCTTTCTGCATGATTGGAAATGAAGATAGGAATGTGGGTCCAATTATTTTTACACTTCAGCAACTGGAAACAAATATATTAGCCAGAGTAACAGGAGTTACTAAAGTATACAAAATGATTTGATGAAGTCAGAGTCTTAGTTAATAGTGCCACTAAGCAACTGTTAGAGATGATTGTAGCTGGCAGAAGAAGGTGCTAAAGTGTGTACTGGCAGATCAGAATTACACTTTTTTAATAAGGACCTCATCATATAGTATAAGCCTTGTTTAATATTACCTTTTTGAGGAGGCCTGCTGACTGAATCGAGTTTACCACATTAAGTATTGGGATTTTAACCAGAAATTCGATTATCATGACAAATGAAAATATGAATCACACAAGAAACTGTCAACAAAAAGTCATCAAATTTATCTGTCTGCTGATGTTTGTTTTTTTTTTTTCATGAGCTATGTTTAACACAACTCAGGCAAAGCTAGGATCATGAGTGTCTCCAGAGATGCATTTCCATGCGAGATATGTGAACAACCTGATCCTGAGCTTTTCTACACTCCCCGGATGTGCTTATTGCAATTATATTCTATTGCAATTTCAGACTGTTATTCAGACTGAAAGTATTTCCAATTTCAGGCATGTTACTTTATTTTTACTTCTCTCTCTAATTTTATTCTGAAGAGTAGAAAAGGAGATGAGAAATAAATTTCTTTATGTAAATGTTCGTGATGTCATTTAAAAGAATGCTGCAGTTCCAGGTGTATGTAAAGAGAAGCGCACAAAGCATACTTTACATTTTGATACATGGAGAGCCAATGAATGAAGCGTATGAAGAAACTAGAAGCTGATTAAAAAGGCTGGTTATTTTAAGCTGTTTTCTATAGATGCACCTCAGGCAGAACTTGACACCTAGACAAAATCAATGCATCTGAATTGGTATCCAAACAAACGCTGAGCAGATCAATCATGAATGCTTAAAAGCTAAACAGTGACCTGGTGGGAAAAAGGAATTGATTCTCAGCAGGATGCTTTTCTCTTCAGACTGGGACAAGGTGAGAATGCAGAGAACTGGAGCCTCTAGTGCTTGAGCATTCCAGTGCTCAACAGGTTCATGCCTGGCAAGTGTCCAGATGCCTGCCAGACTCAGTCTGGAAAATTAAACCCTGTTAGGACCTCAGTGGCTAAGAAGGTAATAGAATAAAAAGGAGAATATTATGTTAATACTGAAGTTGTGTAGCTCAGATATCAGATGTAGACTTGAAGAGTAAGTGCTTATCACAGGGACTGGGGGTAGCTGTTCTGGAACAGTTATTCTAAAATAACTACACGCTGGTTTAGATTTACATATTTTAAATTTGTATTTTAGTCTGAATAAAACTGTCAGCTATGGGTGAACCCTAAATCATGCCCAAAAATACTAACTGAAAGACTGCTTTCACTGAATAAGACAAATGAGAAAGTGGATTTGAAGACATTGCATGTAGGTTCTTCCTCAGTCCAAAATGCAAATTGTTAAAAATAGATTGAGAACAAGTGTTCCAATTTCATCTTCACGTGCATTTGCCAGAAGAACTGGTAGGATTGCCTTAAGGTGCTCATACTTCTGCCCAAGAGTTCATAGAATATCTGACCTGCCAAACTGTCCAGCAGTGTCTCTGGACAAAAGTGTCTCATTTAATGCCAGAGACTCTATAAGTATCATTTGACCTCAAGGCCAGAGCTAGAATTGTTAAATCTGGTAACAATAGAAGAGGTGGAAGAATAATCTTCCCCTCGTCCTTTATTACCATTGGTTTTGAGGGGGGTTGTTCATTCTTTTCACAAGTTTAGTTGTTACATTTTCTGGGTGTTCTTTGAAAGTTTGGTTTTAATTGCAGAGCAAAAAGCTAGAGCTGAAATAAGTAAGTTAGATGGCAAATTATTGCATGAGTTTTTGAAGTAGGGAGGAAGGAAAGGTACTTAAGATATATACTTGACTAATGTATGACTTCTCTCTTTAAACCTTTTTGTCATTGTACAACCTCCAATTCCATGCAAATGGATCAGGCCAACAAGCAATAACAGCTGAAATTTCAGCTCTTGTTTGTCTTTTTGTGCTGGATGCATGAAGATCTAATTCCTTGGTTATAAACTGCTTTCTGTAAATCTGTGTAACACAGGGATTTGTCTTAGAGTTTGGATTGTAATGATAAAAATTAGCTTAGACATTTAAGACAAATTAGCTCTAATTTGGTTATTAGATAAATCTAGTTTAGGAGTAGTATCATTTAAATTAGCAGAATTACTTGCGATTTTTATTTATTTATTTACATAAATCAGTGATCATGCAGCCATCCTAAAATGATCTAACTATCTCAGCCATTCTTATGAAGACAGATGGATATTAGTTCATATTTCTTCCTTTTAGGGGAATTCATTTTGCATCTTTTGCACTTTTTTCTTTTAATGGTATTTTTCTTCCACAAGGGAAAAGTGACTTCTGCCTTGGGCTGACCCTAATGTCATTTTGTGGATGTGCCAGCAGGAGGAGCTTAAGTATTAAAATGTAGTTTCAAAAAAGCAATCACCAAATTATAGTAATTGCACACAACACAGTGCTTTCTTTTGCAATGTAAACTACCATATAGCCACAAAGTAGCTGTCTGTCAGCCTGACAGAACTAAAGCACTATCAGCAGTGTCCATCCTGCTGGCAAATTAACATAATTTATTTTGAGAAAAGTCCAACAAGACAAAAAAAAAAAAGTTTTAATTTCATTGTATATTTGATATTTAGAAGGTTTTATGTTTACATGTTCTGAAAGATACACATTTAATACAAAATCACAGCCCTCTGAAACCACTACCCCATGCTGTTCTATAAACACTAGAGAATACATAGAAAACATGAGAGAATAAATAGTATAAAGAGTAATGATATTCACGTTACTGAAAGCAATCCATGATAATTAGCATAGCTGAAATTGGATTCACATGATCGAAATTTTCTACAGCATCTGAGATAGCAATGTTGAGTTTCAAAATAACTTATCATAGGACTGGGTTTGGAAGTCCTGTTATCTTTGGCAACTAAGAATTAATAACATATGGTAAATTAATTGCATAGCTTGGACTTCATTGACAACAAAAATATAGAATTAAAGATCTAGATTATTATTCTTATTATTAAAGAAGATGAAGATGTATCCCACAGGTGTTTTATGCAGTTTTTTCATGTGAAGGAATTCCTAGTTACCTAGGAAGACTCAATATTATGTGTATGGTGAATCTTAATTCAGAAAAATCTAACTTATTATTTTAACTGTTACTTCAGACTGTTCTGCAAGGAAAGCTAGACAAGCAAAATACACTGTCATTAAAAATACTCCAATTGTTTTCTGTTAATGTTTAACATCTAAATTGGACACATTTTTCTCTGTACTGCTTTATTATTATTTAGCAAATAGCAGCAAATGTGGGCGTTGTAGTTTCAAAGCTAATGGCTACCAGTGATACAGTTACTCTGTCTTTCAGGAGTACTCTGCTTCCTGCAAGTGAATTTTCCACTCAGTCCCAGGACTTGTTAAAGGCCTTTGCTTTGCTAAGATCTCTAAGGTGTTCAAAGTGCTTGAGTGGAGCCTGCATGTGCCTACAGCTTTTATAGGGCTGTCTGAGCTGGGGGGAAAGTCACTGCAGGAAAAAGGGAACTACATAGGGTAAATTCAGTGATTTTAAATATATACATATATATATATATATATATATATATATATCATATATGTGTATTTATTTAATATGGCAAGAACTGCAGAAGAACGATTCTTCCACTATTGACTTGTTATTAACTCACTCTGAAGATAGGTATTACATTTTTTTTTTTAATTATAAAAGTACATTTGACTTTGTATGCTGTGTAATTTTATTGCCTAGCTGAGTTGCAATATGCAAAATTTAGTTTTATTTATTGATCTGTATTTAAGAAGCATAATTAAAAACCATGTGGAGTCCTCTAAGAGAATGGCAAAAGTACAATGCTATCCCTTTATACTGTAGTTTTCCGAGGAGTCTATAGCCTCTGAATATCACCTAGGTAAGCTGGAATTTTCTGTTACTGCTTGTTGTTGAACTTAATGTATTTCTTCTCAGAGACTTTTCAAAAAGGCTCATTCATCTAAGACTATAGTCTGTTGTGGGTCAGAAGAGACTGAAGAATTCCCAACAGGGATGTATTGCTAATACACTTCATCACGTGATGATACATCCATCCATAATTAGAGGATTGTTAAGTAGAGCATCATGCAAGCTCTTGTCTATTTTGCTTGTACTTTTATCGCTTCAAAATGCTTATACCACCATTTCTGAACTGCAACCCATAGAGATATGCTTTTATCCTGTAATTTGCAGTCTTCCATAAAGTATTGAAAGTTCTACTAGTTCTCATTTCTGAAAGAGCTCATTTGTAATTCACACTTGAGATACCAGTAGAAAGAATGCAATTCTGTGTAGTTGAAGATGTGTGCTGTACTTTGCAGTCATGTGCCAGGCTCTCATAACATCTGCTTTTTTCATGTTGAGAGTAACGACTTAATAGTTTGCATATAACATAAACTAGTTACTTCTGTCTTTTTCTTTTCTTCCTAGTGACATTCCACCTTCTGGAGAACCAGTAAGCAAAATCAACCGCTCGAGAGTGACTACCCGTTTCCCTAAACTGTCTCGCAGCCATCAAAGAGAGCCCCGAAGCCTGGAACCTCAGAGCGGTGATCTTTGACCCTTTTTCATAATTGTGAATGCTGGAACCATGTACTTTAAGTTGCTCTGTGATTCCTTCCTAGCTTATATTTATAATTTAAGCTCCTGAAGAGACTACAGCTGCATCAACTTAAATCCTGAAAGGAGACATTCATAACTAAGGGTCATATCCTGATTAAATACTTTGGAAGGCAGTAATCACTTTCTCAAAAGGAATACAAGAGCTCTTCACTGGGGCTCAGCAAACAGATAGGCATTTTATTTGTTTTCTGAAGCTGCATTGCACATATTCTCCTTTGTTCTTCTGAAGTTACGTTCTTCTGAATTCCTTGTTTGTATTGTGTTGTCTCACTTTCTACATATACATTTTTCTGGTCCAGACATGGGTATCGTGTCACCACGATTTATTTTCCTTAAAGAACAGTTATGATTATTACTACTTAATATGTCAGAAAGATGTGCTTGAAAGAACCTCACTAATTTATTACCTTTTGTAAATAGAAATACTTTTTTTTTAATTATTATTGTAAACCTCTGATACACACAAAAGTTTTTTTAAAAAAACTTGACAAAGTAGGTGACAAGGGAAAAACAGTACAGGTGTAAAAATAGCTTTTCTATGTTTCTAGTTAGGTGTTCTCAATAGCTTTCATTTGTGGGAAGTAATTCTTTAAAATCAGAGAATGTAATAATTTTTAGTGAAATTTCAGTCTTGCTATAAGGCTGGGTGCAATATTATTAATTTCTACAAACCACCATGAGTATATACAAAATCAGCATGATACAAAAGTGTTTTCAAGTCTTGGGTTATATTTTAGTATTAATTTGTCACTGATGCTACAGAACAGTCCTTCATCATTAACTGGGCAGTTTGGAATTCTTACTCTTTTTTAAAAATCCTTCATATAGTGATAATTAATAATTGCCTGTAATGAAAGTGCCTGTTACCCATCACCTCTCACTGAACAGTAATCTGTGATGGTACTGCTGCAAGAATAACAGAAAAAAAATTGGCAAGAATTATTACAAGTGATGGAAGTCCTGACATGGATTAACTGGAATCCAGTTCAGCATCCATTAGCTGTACTGCCATAGGCAGTTAATTATGTGTCAGCTATCTTCCTTTCTTCATTAAGTTTAAGCAGTGCACACTGAAATTTTCTATCAATTGTATTCTGGTTTTCCGTTGTGTAAGAATATCTTTCTTCTCAGAAGTTTCTCTTTTGGAGAGCATTAACATGGTGTATCTTGTCATTTTATTATCTGTTAATTTTATTCAGTTCTTCTATCAGTAGATCATGAAATCTCATGTTACCCTGGAAGAGAAAAAAAAGCCACCCCAACAACAACTGATGATTAATAAACTCTTTACATCAGTGCTCTATCAAAGTTCTGGCAAACTGGAACTTCTGCTTTTCAGACCTGTGACCATTGTGTATTCTTTAGCCAAGCATGGTCCAGTTGTTTAGCGACACTTCTCAAGTAGGGATTCATTACATACAGCAAGTAGTGTCTGTGGGCTGGTACAAAATTCAGAATCCAAAAGGGCAGCTTGGGAGCTAGCCATTTTTTTTTTATTATTAAAAGGTAAATAATTATTGGTGTTTTGTGTAAACTAAAACAACACATTTATTGAAGAAGGATGGAAAGTGTGTATCTTGTCAGCTAACACCTCTCCAAACTCTTCAGTCTGATACACTGCTGACACATTAAAGTTTGCCTTCGTTGGAAGGAAAAGTAGCTGTAATGATGGTCCCACTTGGAAACAATTTTAAATTAACTTTTCAGAAAATAGAGCCTTGTTTAGTAGAAATATGACACACATCTATTAACACTGAATTGCAAGTAAATCTGAAAGAAATTGTATTGTGGTATGCTTTGTGATTTATCTGTTTGTCATGTGAGGCTGTATTCATTTTCAGGAAATAACTCACAAATTAAAGGATTCCTTATTCAGAAAGTTGCAAATGGTAAGAATTCTCATTTAGCATAGCCTAAATTAATTTTTTTTTTTTTAGTTGCTTAGAAGAAATTTTTCTTGTTACTACATGTGGCTCTTATTTCATTCCTCATTATTTTGTTTCTTGTATTTTCTAATGTATGTATGTAGATCACACGAAAATACTAAGCTTGTTTACTGTGTACAAATTGTTCTTTATTAACTTTACCTGAATTGTGTATCAGCTCCTAAGATTACAGTCTGCAGTGTTCGCCTTGTGATACAAGGTAGGGTAGTGGGTGCATTACTAATCCATTTAAATACCCATCTGTGGTTTCTCTAAAATCTCAGAAGCTAATTAAATTAAGCCTTTCTTCACAAGTCAGCTTTCCCTATTGACCTGGTTACTGCTGAAGTAAGGTGCTTGCATGACTGCAAGGAGATAGGTGTTGATATCTATCAACATATGTGAATGCCCACATTTTTAGCACCTCAGGACATTGTGAAATGCCCTGTCTTTCTGAGAATTGTAATTCTCTGTCACAAGTTCCACTTTTTCATTTATTTACAAAATCAGGGAAGTCTGTTGATGAAGGATGACCAGCTGTTATTAAGAATCCTAGGATAGATATATTGCTTTTATAAAATACCTGTAACTGTAGCAATGATTCTACCAATTGAGTGATCATACCACTTCCTCCTGTGTCACCTAATGCCATGCATGTAGTTACCATTTTTGTACATCTCATTTATTTTTGTACTATCTGAGAGCTCTTAAATCTTTATATCCCCTCTACGGTTTATGCACAGTGAGTTGATGGGTGCAACCAGTTCTTGAACATCTCCATAATCACAGAATAGAGGACTCAGGCCAATCTGATCCCTGTTGTTCCTGCAAGCCTTGGACTACAGCATGGTATGAGGCAGCATGGAGAAACTTGCAGTATCATTTGCATTTCAATTCTGTTTTATATTTAGACATACTGGTCATCTGGATCCTTTAATGACTATTCAAAATAAATTGTGAAAATAAATGGCATTACTTTTTAGTTTTAATGCTGTTCTCTTATCACATGCAAAATGAACAATTTCCTAAGAAATACATGGCAGGCAAGACTTGAATCTTTTGCAGATGTGATTGTCTATCGGTATTAGTATAAATTAAATAATTTTAACTGTGTTTTTTGAGAACCTCATCTATTTAGAGATTTTGTCATTTATTATAGAGAATGCATTGTATTGGCTTTGCTTTTGCATTAAATCAAGTTTCTCAGTAATTATAATAAATTTCCAAGGTTTATATGAGGCAGGATATTGGCATAGTTATAAAGGCTTAAATTGATATGTCCATTAAATCACATCTTAGGAAGATTAATAATTTCAAAGCCAGTCTTTTTTCTGGAATATGTTGTTGATGTGATAGTTGTAATCAGATTATATATACTATTTTACAGAACCTACCACAAGTCATAAACCTTCGTGACTGGATTAATACAAGTATTTAGAGAAAGGACATAACAGTATTAAAGATAATTGGTTCAAAATTGTGACCCATTGCTAAGGTACATTTTTTTTGTATTACAAAATGTTTTATTGTATAGAGCGATATCTGCATGGTAGCTGTCAAATTAATTAATAAGAACCTGCTAATAAATGGGGTCGACTGTCTCAGAGCAGCAAGCTAATAATAAAAGAGACTCAGTAAGCCCCACGTGAACTACTGATACTGTCTGTCAGGACATATTAATGATTTAAAAAATGATATTTTGTTAACAGAATCAGTTATTAGTACTTTCAGACACGGATGTTGTTCTCTTTGATTCAAAACAGGCAGGAATCATAGTTCTGCTATAAATTTCTTGCCATTTCAAATGTTCAACCTACCCCCTTCCACACTTGTGGAGAATTACAAGAATATCTTGTAATTCTGAGGACAGATAATCTATACCTGTGGATAGAAATACAGTTACCTGCTTATAATTCCCAAGAAAAACCTGTGGAACAGCAGTTTAAATGAAAGAGGAAGACTTTTTTTTCTTTTTTTGCAAACACATTTTTCTCCTTGGAAACAACAATACTTCTGTATTGGAGCTTATGTCACTTCTGGAAAAGTGGTTAAACAACTCAAGAGAGTAAAGATTTTTCTCCTTCAATTTCTGTAGGTTAGGATATTTCAGTCAACACCTTGTATCACTACATGGAATATTAATTTGATGAATATGTAGCCATTTCTGTAGTTTCTTAGCATTATGTATTGAAAGACTAACTTCGATGTATGAAATTATATATATGAAATATAGAAATATCAGTTAAGCTGCTTGGTGTTTCACATATTGAATGGCAGATAAAAACTTTCTCTACACAGTGGTCTGATACTGTACATTTCTTTTATTTCCTACTCTGCACTAATTGTACTTTTATTTATTCTGTCCAATTATAGATAACATAGATAATCAGAGCATACTTCTAATTAATGATAGTAGCTTACTTTTTGGTTAATAATGGCATAGAAAACACCATTGAAATGTTTAGAGAGGAATGAATTTCCATATTTACAAATTGCTGCAAATATCAGGACTTAAAAAATACCTTTTTTTTTTCTTTTTCCATCTAAACAAATGTATTGCAATTCCATGTAGGAGGAATCAGTTTGCTTAACAAGGTTTCAGAACTGCTGTCTGTGGTAGTTGGTTTCTTGAGAAAAGTGTTAGCTATTTAGGACACTAAAAATTACAGAAATGCAAATTTGGTTGAATATCTAATTCTGAAAAGCTGCATTTTCTTTCTTCCTGAACACTGAGATAAACAATTAAGTATCTTGTATGTGGGACCAAACCTGCTGGCAAGTAAAGAAGCTGTATTTCCCTTTTGATTTGGGGAATTTTTTTTTTGTTCCTTTTAAACTGTAAGAAAAATTGTATTAATTCTAAAGCATATATATGTACAGTATTCACCTAAGTATTAATAAATGGTTTGTAATATTATTTTATCTTGTTATGCTAATGTTTACATTATAGAATTTTTAAGCAAATGTACATATATAATTTTCTAAATACTTTCTTGTATTTTTTTTTAAATATCCTGTGGTAATTTTGTTGTAATCTGGTTGAAATATACTACTTTACAAGGACAAAAATAAAAAATAACATCTTTTCACATTTGAAATAGAGTATGTTTACACCTTATTTGGTCTTTTCAGCTGTCTCGTAAATGATTCTGTGATTTGTTCATTTTTTCAATGAGTTTCTAGAATGATGTACATAGATGTCAGACTTTAATTTGTTAAATAATCTTATATCATCTTACAAGAAGTCGTATTTATTGACAGAAATCTGGAATATTTCAGTTTATAATCACATATATAGAAAATTCTGTAAAACAGAAAGGAAATCTATGTTACAAGTTTTTTTTCTTGAATGTTTTATTTTTTATTGAGATTTGATGTATTTGGCTATTCAGACTGACACTTTCATATACAGTTAATGACTGGATGCTTCCATATCACGTGAAAATGAGCTGCTGGATTTGGATGCTTCGTTGAAGAGGAAAGTTTTAAATTGAAGCCCTGGTATACATTTAATCAATTTCCACCTAACAAACAAAGCTGTAATTTAAAAAGATGTAGTGTTAGTTGACTCTAGTACTCACAGAACAGTTTGCTGATTAATTCAATTAAAAATTTTCAAGACACAACTGTTATACAGAGATCTAATTAGTTGAACTGCTCATCTTTTAAAAGAAAAAAAAAAAAAAAAGTTGTACAGACACTTACCGTAAAACTCATAATGATGTTTAGGCATCCACATCTTTTAAAACTGTGGTAGTCGAGATATCTTTATAGGAGCTAGATAGCAGAACTTTATTTGAAATTGTCTTTACAATCTGTAGGATTTTCTTGTTTCTAAGCAAATGTGGATGAGACTTCTAGAATACTTCCAGTACTAATAATAGCTACTAATAATTATGGAGTATAAGCTTTTTGTATCTCAATTATTTAAGATCTTAGGCAAAAGACTTATGAAGTTGTAACAAATAGCTTGAAGCCATATTCTTTTTTTTCAGTTTCTGTCTGCTTGAGGTGTACCAGACCACAGACAGCTCCAGGTTATTGACAGGTGCTTGTCTTTGGGCTATAAGAAGTTAAAGCCCTCACTGTGCCAGGATGTACAGAATTTCAGCCCTATGGAACAAGGCTCAGTTCTAAAAGAGTGTTTCTTGGCCACTTGAGCTTTATTTTCTGGTCTAACAACATCTGAGCTTTTTTGCTGCTGTGGGAAGAGTAAAGTCTGATCATCAGGAGAAAGGCAACTAGTGCCATGTTTTAGATTCAGAAACCTGGGCCAGAGAAGCCTGGAAAGAAGAGAGTTTATGTAAAAACCCTTATAGGCCTGTGGCAAAACCAGTGTCTGGCTGAATTTAACTGTTACTGTCCTGATGGTGGGATACTGCTGCTTAATTACTGCTTTCAAAATTCCAGAAAGAGCAAAATAGTTTAAAGGTTCTGCTAATTTTTCCACAAATCCAGGTGAAGATTAGGTTGCATATGGGGACTTGCGCTGCCTTGGTATTTCTATATGGGCCTACAGATTTTAAGGATTTTCTCTTTTCAGGAAAAGACCTGCACAGGATTTTCTGCTTTTCTTCCCCCCAGAAATTTTAAGAAAATGAGGAGAAAGCTTTGCAGACAAGATCTGCCAGAAGAAGAGCAAAGATTATTTTAAGATAATGTTTAAAATAAGATTCTTGCTACTGCTCTTCAGTCTTTCCCAATGACTTTCTAACTAATAAATACTGTAAGTAAACTTGCTCTATTTCAAATATTAAAATAATAGATGACTTACAATATAAAAAAAAATCAGTTATGCTTGATTTTATGATATAAAGTAATTGTGCAAACGATGGCATGTCTGTGTGTATGTGTTTGTCATGCTCATTTTCAGAATTTTTCTTGCAGTTTTTTTGATCTGGACACTAGTAAGAATTTGTTGTGTGTGGTTCCTAAGTAGGATGATTAAAACTTTCTTTTTACTACCAATAGAATACTCCTGCTATTTTCAACGTTTAAAAAAAATTTCCCAGTATTTTAATTTACATTAACTTAGGCCATTAATTAATTGCACCATTAGATTTCATCCCATCTAGCTTTCTTCTGAGCAGCCCATTATGCTCTTCCTCAGCTGTGTGCACACAGTGGTGTCTCTTACAGAGTAGGGTGAGCCTCTGAGCTTTCTGTGTTGTTGTTGTTTGTTTTTTTTTTTTTTTTTTTTTTTTTTCTTCCCAAGTGCCAGGCATGCAGTGGCTTGTGCTTTTTCATTGTCTGTGAAGCTATATGTACTCTTACTTGTGCACTTGGGACTTTTGCTCTTTACACCTTCTTCTGTTGAGCTTGTGATATTTTGGGAGTTTTTGTTGGATCACAAAGACCTGCCCATCCCCAGTTTTCTATAACTCGTATGCCCGGCGAATTTCTCTTTACAGAGTGCTTCATCTGACTGTCACTAGTTCATTTTTTCTTTTAAGAATATTTTCATAGTTCATTTTATTCCTGGTGCTATCTGTTTTTCAGATGCAGGTGAGGTACAGGAAGGCTTTGTTTTCCTCAGTGTCTGAGTCCTAAGTCATCAGCTTTGCATGAGATGAGCCTCTTTATAGCAAATCGAACTCACATCTGCCAGAGTTGTCAAATACAAGGCCTTTCTTTTGGAATTACTGTTACAGTAAAACAGACTTCACATTCATATTATATAGCTTCACTTTATGAAAAATACTGGTTGAGAGAATTTAGCAAGAAAAGAGTTAAATCAATGTAATAGTATATTTTATTATATATTATTACATAATTGTGTATTTTTATAAATTATAATGTGCATTATAAACAATTTATTATAAGTTGTTATATATTTTTTAAAATAACTCTTCTTTACTCCCTTGGTTGCGTACTTTTTCCAAGTGCTAATTCATCCATGAATTAAGTCTTTCGCATGTGTGTGAAGTTCAGTGACAGTTTCAACATCTCAATTTCTAGTAGGAAACTAATTTAAGAATACTAAGGTTCCTAATTTTGTGTGTTAAAAGAAAATGAATTTTTCAGTAGTGGAGATCCCCAGGTTCCTTCCAAAGTGGGAATGTGGGCTTATAGATAGGTAGGAAATTAGATATCACTTAATATAGTTAAGTACCTTTCTGGTGACAAGTTAGAGCAGATAACACTTCAAACTTTTGTCATCAGAAATATGTATCTTGTCTCTACTGATGTACACAAGCAAGTCTATTTCTTAACTGTAAGACTAAACAAAGAATCAGTATGTCCTTTGTACTGTGCTCTTTAAGCTGCTGAACTATTTGAAGGAGCTGCTTTTCAGATCTAAGCATTAGATACACATTAATAATTTGTAGCATACAATTTAGCTATTCACTCAAATTTATCTTGAAGCAGCTCAAATTCTCAGTAGACTTTTATTTAATACAGTGATGGAATACGCAGTTTTTCATGCATCCAAAGTGCTACGTATAGCTTCAAGCAGTTAATAACATGTGAGGCATTTTGCAGTGGTACTTTAATTTCAAACAATATATTAGACATACTTGGCATTTTTTTGAAACCATCTGGTTGGTATTTTTTAAGGGTGAAAGTAAAGTGTGAATTGGCAAATGATACATTAGTACCTCTAAGCAGATTTACTGTATCAGAAAATAGAGGGTAATTGGATACTAGAAAAAAGGAAAACAAAAGAAAGCACACTTTCTGACGCAGCAAGAAGCAAAGGAAAAAGGAGTTCGGACTTCAGTGTAGGAATAGACACAAAGAAGATATCTGTACTCCATCAAACTGCCACCATATGTTCCATGATGAGATACAACAAAGTAAATAATGTATCTGTTCGGCATTCTGTCAAGCCATAGGACCCTTTGGATATGTCAATAATTAACAAATAACATCTGTTGTCAACTGCTGTATCTAATCAGCAGGGGCAAAGTTTTCCTCCCTGCATGATAGAGGTAGACCGTGATACTCTGCTTTCCCTTAGTAATTGAAAATTTCTTTGACCACATCATTTTATGCAAAACCCCTGCTGATGTGTAATTAATGGGAAATCTGGACATGCAGAAACAGCGGAATCCAGCTAGATTGGCAGTACAATGCTGAGTGAGAGTTTAGAGTTATCTTTGACTAGTTTTCAGTCAGATATACTTTTCCTGACTCCCTAATGTCCTCATGTATATACATACTGCACTTTCAGAGTGGGTGAGCAGCCACTTCAGGTATGTGGAGAGAGCAATAACAGCCCACTACCTCACTTAAAGATGCAGACTAGGTACATGCTTGGTTTGTAGACAACAGGAATTGTAGACAACAGGAAAACAAGAACATGTTAAGTCAGACTTATTGTGAAGTGTATGTTAACTTGTTATCTGACTCCTTTGATACAGAGAAACTCAAATGCAATGTGCATTGAGAACCAGTAAAATGTGAACTGAAAAAGAGCAATTTAAAATCCTGAAAATGTTCTTAACAGAACCAAGTCTCAAAGCTTCTCTCAGTTGCAGTTGTGGAAGTCTGCAGGAGCTGATCTACCTATCCGCCTCAATCCTGAATCCATTCTATCCTGAGAGCATCACAACATTCCTCTAGACTAGGAGGAATATTTAATGCTTTGAAGTAGCTCTGTGCCCTTTATGTGCAGCTGGTACAGCAAAATGCGGATTTGTCAGTCCAAGATCTGACCTTTTATTCATATCCATGTGTTCAAGAAAGATTTAACAGATTTCTTAGAAACCTTGTCCCAGAACAACAATTTGAAGTAATGAGATTTTCCTTTAATCTTCATTAGGATTCATTACACACATAATATGTGATTCATTGCATAGATAATGCATAATCTAATTAGTTAAGATAATGCTCTAAACTGTCTAGTAGGTGGTGCTTCAGTTCGTAAATAATTTTCGTAAATTAAGTAAACTTGTTTAATCACAGTTGGTTGTTGCTGCAGGTGAGTCACTGTGTCAGCGTAGTGTGAGTTTCAAGCATTTCTTCTGCTCCTACCAGACTGGTCTTGGTTGCACAGAATATTTCAGTCTCTAAGATGATCTCTTTTTTCTTTTCTTTATGATAACAAAATACAAACTTTAAATAATAATTGCTTTAACTAACACACAGTAATATCAAGGTGCTGGACAGTGTACACACTCCCATTTTGAAGAGCGCTGCTGATTTTGTCCCTGACTGCTCTGCTCAGCCAACACATGGAATTGTGCTGCTCCTCTGTGCCATTCATCCTCACTTTGGTCTTGACCCATGGGCAAGGGTAAGTTAGGGATGAGAAGCCTGTCTTTGCACATAGACTGTTCTGATATCACTTGAAGAGGAGAGACCCCTTCTTGAGTCTCATATAAATACATTGTAAATGTCATTCTTTCTTGTTGCTTGTTAACTCATGAGGGAGTTGCATCTAGACTTCTGCTGTCTTGGCTGTAAGAAGGGTGCTGAAGAGCTGAAATTGTCACTGAAGCCCACAGAGATGCATTTTTGGTTGCTAAAAAGGAGGCACATAAAATATGGAAAACATTGTCTGACCTGACAATGTAATTCTATTTAAGAAACAGAAAATGTGCTGGATAATATATGCAGACACCTCTGTCATGAAGCCTCATGTGGTTTCACGCCCAATTATGTGTGACCACCTTTGGTTACCATAGCAATTCTCTGTTAATTAGAAACTCACCCTCTGCTCATGGCCTGTTTGTGCTAAAGCATGAAATTCTGCTACACACTCAGACTATTTCTTTATTTATATATTGACAGTGACTTACTGTGCCAAATGACTTCTTTACGCAGCAGTACTCTGTTTCTTTGACTCAAACATTGATTTAACTTTTAAAATTCTTCAATGTGTCCTTGGCCCACTTTCAGTCTGTGTATAATGGGCAGGCGACATGAAGAGAGAAGGCAGTGGTGTTGGAGGTGTTAATATATGAAATATCAATATGACCAGTACGGTGGAGGCAGCTGTCTTACACTTGTCTGTGAAACTACTCTGCTTCTCTGTGGTGCTCACAGATGAAGGAGTCTTTGTGAAACCTTCAGTCTGCATTCAGGTGCGAGTTGTTTTTAAAATGATTTCAAATAAAGGAGTCTGCCTGTATAGAAATATTTTATAATGTATGAAGTTGGCTGGATAAAATACACCATAGGGTGTTTTGATGAAAGATGCAAGGGTTTTATTCCTGATCTTATAAAAATAAGTGTACTGGGTCTGGCTGGGATGGAGTTAACTTTCCCCACAGAAGCCCTTGCTGTGCTGTGCTCTGCACTTGCAGAAAGATCAGCACTGATACCACACCAATGTTTTGTCTGTTGCTGAATGTGTTGACACAGCACCAAGACTCATTCCCAAGCCAGTAGGCTGGGGGTGGGCAAGAAGTAGGGAGGGGACATCACCTGGGCAGCTGACCTAAACCGGCCAAAGGGATGATATAACATACTGTATGGTGTTATGCTTGGCCACAAAAGCTGGGGAAGGGGAAAAAGAAGGGGATATCTTGTTATGAAAGTGTCTTTTTTTTCCTCAAACAGGCGCTATGCATGTGGAGGCCCAGCTTCACAAGGCATGGCTGAACAGCATTTGCTGATGGGAAGTAGAGAATAATTGTTTTCTACTTTTGCTGCTGTGTGGCCTTTGCTTGTTTTAGTATTCCTTTAATTAATCTGCTCCTTATCACAATCCATTAGCCTTTTTTCATCATATTTTCTTCCCCTGTTCATTTGAGGGGAGGGAGTGAGAGAGTGGCATGGTGGAGTTTAGCTGTCTATCTGTGAAACAACTACTGGGGGATGACGACAAGATACCTGTAATGTTGAAGACAATTCTGAAAGTTGGGCATCAGATCAGTGCTTGGGGTACAAGCTTGAAAGTAGAGATTATGATGCTAAGCGCTTTCTCCTGTAATTTTGGAGAGAACAGAGACCTACAGTCCTTGCAGTCCTGTCCAAGAACTATGGAATTGCAGATCTCTATGGTTTCTGATCTAATTGTAGAACCTCAAAATACAAACACTTCTTTCTAATGTAAAACAAATTCCTCCCCAGATAAAATACTAGAGCACAGGTGATTTATTTTGAGAGAGTAAGATAAGAACAGAACACAAGTCAGAAATGTACTCAGATAGCACATTGATAAGGCCAGTGCAAGAACTTGCTTAACAGAATAGAGTAGAAAAGTAAAGTAAAGAAGAAAACAGAAGGGATTCTTTTATTACAAGGTCCAGAGAGATTGTTTTTGACCCTTGGATCCACTTCTTTCAATTACTTAAAGCATTCAAGGAGTTCAATCCCTTAATCTGGAGTTCTTGGGCTAAAAGAGGTTTGGGATTGCCCTTTGGAAACTTACTTGGCATGAGATATGAGATAACTGAGAGAAACAAAACCACAAAACATTCAGCTGAAAACAAAAGTTTACCAGAACTGCTATCTTTCACAAAGAACTGTGTTGCAGGTCCTGCAGAGCACACAATGACAGAGGCTAGCTTTAGTATTTATGTAGACTCATCAGCAAGATTCAGGGACAATGCCACGTGGAGCAATGATCTACTGTATGCTATGAAGCACATGCAAATGCTAATATCATGCCTCACTAATACATACAATGCTAATATCACACTGGCATAAGTAGTAGCAAGAGCAATCGTATCTTTTACAAAGTGCATTGCACTTTGTCTCCAGATTCTTGTTTAAGATACATTTTTGGCTACTGCTCACAAAAAAACACTGTTAGATATGAGTAGGATTACACAAACAACAGCAAAAGAAACCCTCACCAACTTCAGCATTGTGGTCACTTCATGGAGGTTAGGAGATGTCAGTCAGCTGATAGCTGAGCTCCCTCACCTTTTCTTTTCTATTTTTTATTTGATGCTTCTCTCAGCAGAGGACTAAATCTGAAACCCACGTACTGGATTCTGAATGGAAAAGCAATTTATACTTTGTTTGAATATGCCTCCCATAGACAGAAATGTTTTTAAACTAATCTGTTTGAAAACATTTCTCAAACAAGTAATAAACAGCTCTTAAGAAGCACAAATGAATTGGGCAATAGGCATGTATCTTTAATTATAATTTTAGACTTAACAATTGTTTTTGAATCAGCTGTACATTATTACCAGAAGAAAACCAGCCTGTTTTAAAACCTAATGTCACACGGTGCAACTGATTAAGGTGCAAAGAGATTATCCAGCAGTCAAAAGCTTAACCGCATACTAAGGAGAGCAGTCAGCTTGTATACACGTAAGTTTGCCAATATTCCCAGTATAAAACAAATGACTCGTTATCTGGTATCTCTGTTGTGCCTAGATTCTGATTTTCCATGAGTCATCTCTTGATTTACTGAAATAGAATAAGATGAGTAAGAGAGTCAAGTTTTAGTGGAAAGAAGTCTGCAAACTGTGTAATGTCCAACAGCCTGTTATGGAGAAGAATGATTATTCTTCAACTTCTTTGCTATTTACTGGATCTGAACTTCACATAAGATTCCTTCTGCCATCAGATTTCTCCTACAGAAAGGAGTTTTATGAAAAAAAACTCATGAATAACCAAGGTCAGTCTTCACTACCCCATAGATCATAGCTCTCTCTCCTTTCTGGTCACGCTTCTCTTTATTGAATTGGTATTGTTTTATAAAAGCAAAATTGCATCACATATAACACTGTACGGTATATAGCATACCTATATTAGGAAGGAGATAAAAGCAGTTTTCTATTACCACCACGTTAATTTGGGACTTGATTTTGGATTATGAATTACAGGTATCGTGTTATTGCACATGTTACTAAACAGGAATGTAGTGTTCCATTTAGATGAACTGAGCTGGAATGTGATTGAATTTTAAACATTTTAATAAGGAAAGAGAAGTATAAAAGACAAAGGGGGCACATTTAATGTTTCTGGGTTTTTACATTGTCTTCACTGTATAGACTCCTACAATTTCATAGAGAAGTTTCTCACTCAGAGAGGTAAAAAGCTGTGCAGTACAATTTACTATAAACGTTGTCAGGGACAGTTTGAAAAATCCTTAATTGTGACATTCAGAAAGAGAGAAATAGCAACAATATCCCACTGAGAAGTGTCTCACAGAAGAATCCTCTGGCTGTGCAAGGGCTGACCGCATACAGATCCAGTTCTAAGGCAATATAAACCATACTACAGACATATATTCTTAACACTGAAGCTTTTCCTTGAGACACGTTCTTTTTAAATTATTCAGAGCATAGGGATCATCAGTATGTTATCAAATAAGTTCTCTTGTCAAGATGAGAAGTAACTAATGTGTAGATAATAGTGCCAAGGTTGTAGTTTCATAGTATTTAGATCAAGATAAGCTAGTGTGAAAAGTATTTTTTTTTAAATAACAGTTAATAATCTACATTTCCCTTGGTTTGTATGGTCTTTGTATATTTGTGTTTTAACAGTTCATTGTTACATAAATGTTCACCATGGTCTATGAAAATCGGGTTCACTCGGAGGTTAAATTGTACCCTGTCAGAGCAGGGATGTGACCCAGTATGAATGCCTCATATGACTCCATTTGTTTTCCTGCTTTGTAAATCCTTTGGCTCTGTGTACTTGTATGCGTAGGAAGAGGAGAGCAGATGTGAGGGAAAGGTCAGGGATGCTGTGAAGTCTGTGAGGCTTTCTTTTTACTTCAGTGGGATTTAGATGACTCCTTAGTGCAGATACATAAACACATTCTGTAGTGAACATTAGTGTTCTGTATTTTAAAGATAGTACAAACTAGAAAAGAAAATAGAAGTATGGCAGCTAACACGACATCCAAACCCAGCATTGACTCATTATCATTATAATATTCAATTGACAAGATGAAGCTTCCTTAATGTACCTTCTGCACAGAGTATCAGAAATGATTTAAACTGAGAAACTTAAAAAAAAATAAATTTGTTTGTATCTGCATGTATATATGTTTGTGTATATATACACATATTCAAGATAACCATCCTTGCCACTAATGAAAAGTCATACATATAAGAACCAAGAGTTTAGACATTACATGTGTTAGATGAAAGAAAATAAATGTTACTGATCCTTTTCGTATTTGGGGAGTTGGGGCATGAATTATCCCAGGTTAAAGAGGAGTCAGTGATATAATCAAGTGTCCCTACATGGCCCAGTGCAATGGCAAGAAATCTAAATGTGATCCCTAGAGCAGTATAGCTCAGGGACATCCTGTCACAGCTATCTTGCCTCTAGTGCTATGGATAACTAGAACATTTTCCCTCTGAATCAAATCTGCCATCGATTCCCTCATGTAGAAATGGAAGGCCTGAATTCTATAGACTCCTTCATTCTTCTATTCCTCTTGAAGAAGAATTGAGTTAGAAGTTCCTTAAAACTGTGTTTATGTGTAACATCTCTCACATGCCTTACCTGTCTTTGCTAAAATAGCTGGGGATGATAAAACTCTTTCAGTTTCCGGTAAATTTGTATGATGGAGATGGAAAGTGAGAGGCGAGTCTTTTTCAATTATTTTTTTTTTCATATCTGTTTGTGTTTTTAAAAAACAAATTTCTCTTCTGTGAATACTGGACTACAGCATAATTTGTTTTAAAACTTTAGGACTCTTCAGCTTCTACTGATTGCTGTTATGATTCTGTCTCTTTGCCTCCATCGGTACAAGTTATTTACAAGGCATCACCTATATGAGAGGCATTGGATTAAATCACAAAGATTTTCCTTGACCCAAGATTTTATTTTCGTTTTATGCTGCAGAAAAGAGACTCTTCCAATGTGGTTTAATATGACCACAAAGATCTCAGCTGGCAATACCATTATCTACTGAGAAATGTTGACTTCTGTTAGTCATTCAGAATTGTACCTCTTGATTTACATCAATAATAATAACAGTGTTTAGCATTTATGGAGGTCTTTCCATTGCACTGGTGGATGTGGTTTTAGTGAACATAAATTATGGAATTTTGCCAAGGTGAGGAGCTTTATAGAGAATAAAGGAAAAAAAATAATGCTTTTTTGTGACCGTACATCTTTTGTTAGATTTTAGTGAAGTAAATGGTGTAGAGTTTGACCTTATAACAAATGGAAAATCTTTTGAACAGTTCAAATTATTAAGTTTTATTAGCTATAAGCAAGGGATAAGAAATAATCATTTTCCCATTAAATGTAGGCTAGTTGAGACTGTGATGAAGTATGTAGTATTCTAATATTAACTTTAAAAAAGCTCTGCAATTCATTACTTCTGTTTTGGATTCAAAAGGTTTCACCGAGTCAAAATGTATTTTCATGTTTTGTTTGCGTGTATTTTTTCAGAGTGGCTTCTCCAAGTCTGGCAAACATACATGCCAGTGGATCATTTTGGAACTGGAGATTGTCTGATGCTTTTCTCATTCTGGTGTCTGTTTTGTGCTTTCCTTGCTCATATTTTTCTCTTTCTCAGACTTGCATAATACACAGCTTGGAAAGCAATTCATTTGGCCTGCTCACTCACTGTGAAGCAGCGCATACTTGCTGTCTGGCTGTTGGCAAGTCATCTCAAGGATACCTGTTCTACAAGGAATCAGAGAGAGGGCTGTTATTATTGTATCCTTTGAAAGGAAGGGTGGTATCAAACTTATGATGGTGTAGTGCTATCTTTTTTTGTTAATGCAAGAATGAAAAATGTGCTTACTCATGGACACTAGGGGAGATACTGCCATATGCCACAGTTGTACACAGGCAGTTAGGATGGCATTGTTTTAGAGGGAACAGGGAAGACATTTTGATGGAGGAGTTATGGAACAGATAACATATAGACCAAAGTTTATAAAAATTGGTCATTCACACCTACGTCTTCAACATTACATACATTATTCTCTTATTCTTAAGGAGACAGCAAATTTTTATGGTTGGAGAGAAGAAACTAGTTTTGACCTACTGAAAACTGAGATACTTAAGAGGAAGCTTTAACATTCCAGGGATACTAAATTGGAAATGGCAAGTGGGGAATCTGTGGAGCCACAGATGTTGCTCACATGATGTTCTTTTGTTTACAGATCAGAGGTCTTATAAGGGGGGATTAGTTGAAGAATAAAATAAAAGCAAACATCTTGAGGAGACATTCGTTCCCTGAAATATTCAAGTCCTGTAAGTCTTCATCAACTGATTTGTAGTTGATGTAGTTATTTCAGATGGTAGTTCAGATTTTTCTTTATTCTTATGAAAGCAAATATATTATAAACTTGTTTTTTGTCTTTCACTATTCTTTGTATCAAAAGAGGCAGTTAGACTTTAAATGAAATCTGTGTAAACATATTTCTTCCTCCAGTAGGCAGTTGGTGAAAAGGATTTCCAAGGTATTATCAAGGATTTTTAGGAACCAAATCATGTTCCAAGTTTAAGCACACCTCACATCTTTAGGTGGTTATACCCTGCACTGCATGGCAGCAGACATGAACAACATAAAAAAGTAATTCAAGGAGAAAAGGTGTTCATTCAGCAGTCACACAGTTTGAGCATAGAGGCCACTGGCATAGATAAATGAAAGCAATTTACATATGTACATAAAGGGCTAGTTTAAGATTCCCATTTGTAAAGTGGTGCAATGTACTACAGAGGCTTTTTAGTGTGAAAGAAAGGCATCAGAAGCAATTCTGAAACATATGAAGCTGACTGATTGTGTATAATGCTCCCCCGAAAAGAGCCACCTGAGAAAACAAAGCAGCAGTAAATGGAATTGTAAAAAAATAATAATAAAAAAAAATATTAAAGCAGCATACAAATGGAAAACCTATTGTGTACTTTGTTCAATATTTAAAAAAGGGCTTATGATCCAGAATTACTTTCAAGCAGTAAAACCATTTTTCATTGTCTCCCATTATTCTTGAAGAAGTGATCTTTTTAATTTAAGAGACACCAAAAAACTTACTCAGGTAGTGATTTCAGGTATTATTCAGATTCTGAGTTATACTTGAAAATTTTCATAAAATGCATGAAGCAAAGTGGGCTTTTCTTCAGCATAAGTAATACGTTCCTTCCCAAGAGGAACAATATTTATTAAAAAAAACAACAGAAAATTCCACTTACCTTTCATGCATTTCCCAGGTTGCCTCATAAAACATTTAACACCGTAGTGGCTACTGAATGAGATTTATAAAAATGAGCTCTCTTGCTTATTTGTTATTGTATTGGTGAAAAGCAGGTGTAATGGTTTCTGCTTCAGATTCTTGTATTTTCATTCACATGAAATGGTATTTTAGCTTTTCATATTAAGCAAAATAGACTACTTAATTTTGAGACAAATTTTCAGCAACCAAAATAACTGCATTCAACATATGCATACATTCTGTAAGATTCAAAATTTCACAAAACATTTCAAAATTGAAGAAATGCTGTAAAAATACTAGAAATAATATGGCTTTTTTTTTTTTAATTTTTTAATGAATTGTGAAATATAAATCAGATATGCATTGTCAAATAAGTAAGATTTTGTAGCTATATTAGGAACTGTAGATTCATGACAATGAAGATTCAGTCTATAATTTTTTCCCTATTTTTTTTTGTAAAACAACATAATTTGCGTATTAATATTTTAACACAGTAAGTGCTTAGAGAGACAATGGAATGTAATTTTCTTGTGCAAAGATATGAAGATACTACATTTTCTGTCCAGATCTTAGCTCCCTTTGGGCTCCTGATTTTGTAGCCCATTGGGCACATTCTTAAGATGTTTTTCTAGGGAGGAAAACACTTAAACTCAACCTGAACTTTAAGTTAATGTTCTCATGTGTGTGTGTTTGTTTTTAGCATGGTTCCTCTTCTATGTTTTTGATTTACTTTGGTTCAGGATTATCTGTCTGCTGAAGTAATAGATCTGTTTTCAGATGGTAAGGGAGAAGCTCACCATGTTCACTTAGAACCATGTTAGTGTGGTTCTACCCCTCCTTCCCTTGTCCCCCAGTTTGCTTTTAAACTTGAGTAGAGTGAAAATTGACCTCAGCTGAAACTTAATCACCTACCCAAAGACCAAGGCAAGGGAAGACAGGATGTAGATGTTATGGCCTTTGGACCGTCAGAAAAACTTGTGGAAAGTACTGGAAGCAGCATTAGTAGCCACAGTGGAAGAGCAACATCTCTGCCATCTATATTTAAGTTAAAATTTGAATCACAAACCCAGAACACACCATTATCAGGAGACTGAAAAAATTGCTCCGGGAGTGCTCAGGACAAGAGGAGCACCTTAGAATTATGGCTGGTCTGCATAAAAATTGAGAAAAGCTGAACCAGTAGAATTCAATCAGTCTGTTGTGTAAATGGAAAATTGTCTTGAGCAGAAAAATTAGAATAACTTCCACATTAGGGAGCTGAAACTACAATTTAGCAAAGTTAAAATTCATGTAATCCTATCATCCTTTATAAAACATTGGAATTAATATTGTTTGAGAAAATAAAAAGATAATCAATATCACACCTATGAAAATTAATACTACTCCTACAAATATGATCAGCCAAAGGCAGCATGTACATCTTAATCAGGGAACACAAAAGCAAGAGCTCTGGGGGGAACCTGGAGTGGTTGTCTAGGAAACAACAACAAAAAAGTATGAATACTGCTGTTAGCAAGCAGTCAAGGTTCACACAGACAGTACAACTTTGCAAGGGGAAAATTCTGAGAAGTAGAATCTCTACTGAGAATTCCCTGCTAACAAACTTTTTGAAACATTACATGATCCATACCAACAGGTGATTCAACAAGCAGAAAAAACAGTAGCATTCTAGATAAACTGAGCTAGTCACCACACCCTGCATAAATATTTTGCATTTTTATGAGAGGCTTATATTTTCACATCATCTTTCACATCCACAGGTAAATAAATACTGATGAGAGTTTCATATTGACATATTTATTGTAGGTGTTAAATCTATGCATGGTACTTGTAAGACAATACTGGGAGCCACTAGGTAGTAGTCTACTTTCCCAGTTGTAACAGGTTGGTGGGATGAGGTACTGGCAAAACATGATCAAAATATGTATATTTGCTTTTATATTAATTTATTGCATATCTTAGCTTTCTGCAGGTCAGTTATGAATGTCAGAAAATAGTGACACGTCATATCTTATATCTCAGATTCCCTTGGGTTTTGTTCCAATCAATTACTGGTTTTATGTGTCAAAGGCAAATTGAAAGTTCATGAACAAAAATTGAATTTGCAAATTATCTTATCATCCTGGTTATCTGCGGTGTCCAGGAGTCAGCATTAAAAGATGAACTTAATAAATTGCCTGGTCAAACTACCAAAGAACATAATGTTTGTTTTTCTCCAAATTGTAGCAGGACAGCATTATAAAAATTTGAGAAACTGAAAGCATTATTGATTACAACATCTTTCCTATCATCTTTGACAGTTAAGTATTTGAGATTAAGGATATCAGTACCTGAAAAGAATCTTTATCTTGTGACTAATCAAGAAACAGGTACTTGTGTAACGTTACAGCCACAGTAAGTTGTCTTCTCTCTAAGCAGAAGGCACGTGTTATCTCAGCAGTGCAGGAGGAAAGGCCATTGTGATAAGAGGTGATCAGTAATGCTGGTCTCTCTGGCACTTTCTCTGCCACCCTTCTGAGTTTCATCTCCTGTTAGATACTTGTCACCCACCCCAGCCTCATGGAGATGGGCATTCAGCAGGGCTGAAATCTGAATACAGCAACAGCAATATATAGACTGCTGGTTAGAAAACAAAGGGATGGTATTTTCAGAGTCCCACCCAGCAGTCATTTCGGCTGAGCCCTGAGGTGTTGCTGCCTGCACACAGGTGGCATTTGGCTTTTGTAAAGCCAGGAGTGTGCACAGATGGGTGAGCTCCTTCTAGCTCTGGGCCCTGCAGGCAGCCAAGTCCTCCATCAGGTGTCTCATTGCCCTTCACCTGCTGTCTTTTCCAGACAAAATCAAAGTTCAGGCTTTGTTGGTAAACTTTCCTTTCTGTACAAAGCAGCTGCCTTCCTCTTTGCAGCAGAGGGATTTTTCTCCTCAGAAAGGTCACCTCAGCTCCCAGCCACCATGCTGGCTGCAGAGCAGGGTTTCTGTGGAAACTTTTTCTTCTTCATCAATCTAAAACCTTTACATACTTTCCTCCCATGGGGTGCCTTTCTCTAGCAACCTTCTCTAAATTAACATTTCAGTGATTCCTTGCCCTTCCCCTCCCCCCCCAGCTGAGTACTTGCTCCAGCCTGCAGCCGTTACTGGTGATTGACAGGATTTTCCACACCTGGCTGCCATCAGTGTGGGGACTTCAACTACAAAATGGCAGTTATGGCACCACATGACTGAGGGAGCTGAGAGGAGCAGGTGGCATCTGAAGAGCCGGGAGACTGTGGCGTCTGCTGCTTGAGCACCTCTGACAAAGGTACTGAAAGCTGAGGCTCCATCTTCACAGTGCCTCACAGATGTTGGTGGGGGGAGGGGTGGGGGACGCCCATGTTTATCTCACAAACAGCCTGGTCTTGCCCTGGGGATGCCTGATTTCCTCTCACAAATGGGTGTTTTCAACGTGGGTGTTGGCCACATGTGGCTGAATCCCTGAGGGGTGTCAGCTGGGAGTTTCTAGAATCATCTTTTATTTTACGATGTTCCTCAGCAGAGCCTTCACCTGGGCATGCTGCAAGTGCCTCCCTCCTTCTGCCTTGCAGGACATTAGCAGGATTTTTTTTAAAAACAAACAAACAAACAACAACAAGCTTTTAGACCTAACTCTTGTGTTGCCCTGTGGTGCTCCCCACATGGGATATAGAGCTATATATCAAAAAGTTGTGTTTTGGGGAGCAGTGAACTGGTGCTGGCTGGCACGTATCGTGTCTCATCCCCAGCATGCTGCTGATGGCCAGGGCAGACAGCTGCTGCCAGCTCTGTTTGGCTGCAGGAAAAGGCACCAGATGTTTAATGCCTGTGTGTTTGATGGGAAACATCCCTTATGCTTGCCTTGCTTCTTCTGTTCTTCGTTTGCAAACTAAATGAGAGAAGAAGTTGTGAGTTAATAGAGGAGGAGGTGTCAAAATTTAAATTACTTTATGCTAGTATTTACTCAATTTGCTGCACTTGTCACAGAAGGGAGTGTTATAAATACTCACAAAAGAGTCCAAAGTATGATAGCACTGCTTTATCTGAGACCTGCACTTAAAATGTAATGATCAGATATCTGAAATCCTGTGACTTTTAAGTTGAGAATTAGCTAGGCGGAAAGTTCTGGATGAAATCCGCAGTTTTCACCACCTCAGGAAGACCAACAAAGCTATCCTTTGTATGTGAGTCATGGAGAGCATGCTGCTTTCACTGTTAATGCCATTAGCTCATTTGCAAAGGCTTTGCTTATTTTTACAAAAGTCCATAGCAAAATACTTGAATGAACTTCATAATTAGTTTTAAAAGCTGACAGTCACTACTCATTTCTAAATATGAATTGATGCTATTGATGGTAACCCTTGGTAAGTTTGGAAACCATCCAAACCTCTTCGCTCAAAATTATGCTAGAAACCTTTGTCTCTTCTCTTTCTATCCAGCACAAGTTGTAGACTGGGTGCTTTTTTGTCTTTGAGTGTATTTGATGCTCTTTTGGTACTGTACTTCAGCAGCACTCACCTGCCAAATTAATGAAAAAATAAAGTTTGTAACCACTTATCTGAAGTTTCCAGGCCTCACACAGCACTTGATTTGTGGTATGGAACGGGATTCAACTCAGTTAACATTTTTAATACAAGTTTAGGTAACAGCCCTTCATAATTCCTCAGCCTGTCTGCTTCCAGACTGTCTATCAGATGGAGTTTCATTTATTGGTATAGCAGCCCATCAAGCAGGTAAATACAATTGTTCTCTACTTTTGATTGAACAGAGAAAGGCAAATACAGATGAATGACTTTCCTGGTATGAAATATGGGAATGCAGTAATTTAACGTCTCAGTTGCAGTAGTATGATATGAATCAGCCTTACCAAATGAACCTGCAGATACTGTGGGTAAAGAGAAAGTGAGTAGTAAGGAAAAGAATTTCTGAATACCATTTCCTAATCCTTCACACTAAACACTAAATCCTGTTATCATTAAGGTTTCAAATAATACGGTGTATTGTTATTCCTAAATTGTGACAGTGTATTTTATTCAAGGTTTACATCACCTATTGTAATGTATTATGGAAGATGTTGACAAAACAGAATTTCTTAATAGAATGACTGCCAACATGCAAAGTCTGCTCTATTTACAATGTCTGTGACTGATGACAATGTCATGTGTTGGAAGTTCCAAGTGGAAAAGGCTGCAAATAAACCAATTCTCTACCTTCGCAATCCTATGTAGGAAAGGTGCTATCTCTTAATAGGAAATTATATAATTATGTAACCATACAACCCTGTAGGCAGTTTTCCTCACTATTGTCATTTTTTGTGTACCTGTTTCTTTATTGCGTCAAATGAGATATGTATCAGACCTAGGCAATTACATGCTTGGTCTGTACATTTCTACAGCAAAAATAGGAAAAAGGAAATTCAAGAGAAATACTTCTGGGAGAAGTATGACCCTGAACTTTCATTGTGAAGGATTTTGGACAGCTTCTGTCTTTGAAAAAGGAACACAGAATTCCTCTGAATGTGAAGTGAATGGAAAATAATCTCTGTTCAGACCAAGAAGAGTTACTTAATTAGTTCCCAAAACATGTCAGAGAACAGAACTCTCCAGTGTCTGCAGTAAAATAGCCTAGAACATCTTTCATAGCTTGTTATTTGCTGGTGATCTGCAGTGTAATTGCTGTGGAACAAGAAAATCCCATGTGGTTCAGGTTCCTGGTTTCTGTTGATAGTTTTTCTGTTAATAGATTTAAAAACAGAACACACCAAAACAAGAAAATAAACAAACAAGGAACCCACCTATTCCTGTGCTAATTGGTGAGTGGTATACTTAAAACCAGTAAGGTAAGTATGGGTGTTTTAGTTAAGACAAAGGTGTGGTGGGCATGCAGAAAAGTCAGATATGGTGATAACCCTCAACAAAAACAAAACACTTGCCTCTAGAAAAGATACAGCGAGTGCAGTACTAGTCTCTGCTTTTAGATGTGGGAGGATAATTCTTTCATTATGAATCAGGGAGCAGAGGCAGTCACAGGCCGTATTTTCTCAGTGAGTATTGATGGGTTGTATTTGTACACATTGGTTGTGAGTGTTTTGGATCATTATAGCTATGTCTCTTGTGAAGTGTAGGTGTTTTCATTCCTGACTTTCACAGAACTGCGAGGGCTTTGAAAAAACAGTGTCTGCACAAACTTGTGTTGAATGTGCGTGTATATGGCTTTCTTTAGCAGAACCAGGGATCCTTGCCAAGCTCTAGGGTAATGAATGAACTTGATAAAAATAGAGGATGTAAAAGTTAAATAGGAGAAGGAAGCTAAAACAGTGCATATTTCTTGAAGGTTAGCTATTGGGAATTTCAGGAATTCAGGCTTTGGCTGTTGGGTTCTGCACATTTGACATGAGTAGCTAATGCGTACGTCACTGCAGCTGTGTCCTTCTCTCCCCTCCTTTACAATAACCCTGGACTGGATGTTTGTTGTCCCCCTAATTTTCCTGTGTTGAAGATAAAATTTTCGTTCTTCCTACAAAGATCGTGAAAATGGTCATTTTCTCCTCCTATTTTCCCTCTGTACCACTAAATCAGAGACATAAGGATGATACCTCTGTAGAAGACACAACTGCACATCTTATCTCCATTCTTTCTATACATAAAAAAAAAAAAAAAAAAAAAAAAAAAAATCCACTTTTCTGTTTCTCTGGAAGCTTAGGGAGGTTTCTTTAGCATCTGAAAATGAAGCATCATTTTCATTCCCTTACAGTCAGGAGAGGACTCAGCTCAATCTTCTGATTCTAGTGGGAAAGAAGGAGAGAAGTTCTGTAGGGCATTCAGGGCAGGCATCCTGGCCTCTGGATGGTTGCTTCGCAAGCTGTTGAGTCAACAGCACTACTCGGGGTCATTGCCAGGACCTCAAGACTGCATGATTTCATACTTTCAGAATTCTCAAATTGGTTCTGAAGTTGCATAGCACAAATTTTTAAAAGAAAAGGCACAAACTGAAGCCAACCTGTTGTTCCTTGTCTCTTACTATCATGAAAAATCTGTAAGTAGACCACGGATATTAGAAATTACAATGAAATCTGTCATCTTTCCATGTTCTTTAGATTTTATGTTTACTGAAGTGATCTTATTGAAGAAGTCTCTAGGCTTTCATCCTCTTGTAGGGTTTATCTTCCGTGTGCTTGGAGTCAGTGTGACTGGGATTTCATGAGTTTGTTTGCTGTTAGTCTTTTGATACCATATTTCTTAGACCTTTCATTCTTGCTGTGGTCAGTTGTAGTGGAGATTTGATCCTCCTTGCTGTTCTGTCTCTTCAGTAGAGCTTTGATGTACTGTTTCTGCAGAGCTTTGTCGCTTTTGTCTTCTCTTATACAAGGAATATTTTCCAAGTACTTCTAGAATAGCTAATACTGATTAATTCTGACACTGTTGTTAATGGACACCTTCTTTAGATAGCCTAGTTCATCACAAAGCTGCAGAACAAAAATGTTCACATATTATTTCTCATAAAAGAAGTTCAGGTCTTTATAGAGTTCTTTTTCTAAAAAGTGAACACGCTTCCATATGTAAGGTTTTCTAAACTATGAACTACACAGGGTAGCAGGCTTGCCATTAGCCTTATTTTCTTGTTTTTCAACAGTAAATAGCAAACAAAAATTGTAAAGGGGGAATATGCAATGCAAGCTCTGGTTTCTGGGGAGGTGGAAGGAAAAGGGTAAGAAAATAAAATACCCAGGTTCCCAACTGGACATTTAATCTCTTCCTTGCCTGTTTGAATGTATTGTAAAATGTAAATCTCTATTACCTCGTATTCCTCCTCCTTTCCAGCTGTCTTGCTTTTTATGACACATGCTGGATTCAAATTAAGAGTAAGCTTTTTGACTCCTCTAATCTTTTATTTCACATTTGCATATAAACAGTAAGTCTACAGCCCCAAAAGGAACGCAAATATTGTATCTGTGTCATAATTAGTATTAAGATAATTAGGAAAAAGGGAAAATGAATTTACGGTTTGCATTAAATGTTTTATTGAAACAGCTATTTATTGGTACAGATATTAACTCAAAGTTATAGTCAACAGAGTGTTATTTTTGAAGATTGCATGCTAGGGATGAAAAGACAAGAAAATGGAAGAGAAGTGATTGTGTGAGTTCAGACATTCAAAGTTGTTTTATAATCATCATAGCTTCCCTTATGCCAAAAATATATGGTCTTGCTTCGTACTCCGGGTTACAAAGATATCAAATCAGATTTGCTTATTTGTCTGTGTAGCAGTTACACTGTAAAATGTTTTCATCCCTTTCACAGAATCATTAGTTAAAACAAAATGTTGATTTGTTTAATACTACAAGGCAGACTGTCTTTCAATCTTTGCTGTTCTTAGAATGGTATAGGGTCAAGAAGACTCCTGATGTATCATTGACATCATATCTATATTTTTAATTGCTTTGCAAGTTTATATAAATCTTACTTGGGATTTCCTCTTTTTTTTTTTTTTTTTTTTAAAAAAAAAAAAAGGAAAGAGAGAATCTCATCCTCAAAAGCTTTGTGAAGTGGCAAAAATTAGGTGTCTCCCTCAAGGAATTTCTTTTCGATTTTAAAGAAATTCTTACAAGAATTATTTTTTTATAGGCATTTCTCTAGGGCTTGTTAGCTGTATAGATATGTGAGTGGGCCTGGCTACCCTAATCCTATGAGGATTGTGTTTCATGTCTTAGACTTTCCAAATCGCTTGCTGCCTCTGATAGACCTTTCCAACTTTGTATCCTGTAACATTTTTTCTTGTGTTGAAGTGTACCGGGAAAATACTCCAAGTTACATTCCTTTTTGAGCTTCAGCACATGCTTATTGGTGAATATGCTAAATTAATTTGGTTGTATAGATCCACCACATGGGGATAATGAAACCCTGCAGTGGAGAGGCAATAAGACTCTGCTGCTTTCCATTTCTCTGTCCATTCCTTGGGGGTTCTGTTGTTGATTGTAACACCAATGTTAGTTGAAATGCAGAGAGCATCTTGTTGGGTAGCTGTGCAGTAGCATCTCTGTAGTCTTTGTTTTTTTATTTGTGCCATTGAGAGATCATTCTCATGACAGTGGCATTAGGATTCGAATGGGAGAATCTTATGCTGCACTGTCCTTGAGTTTTCCTTGCTGTCGCCCTCTGTTATATGAATTCTTAGGGGTAAAATGGCTTCATTGTTCATTGAATCACAAGCTGTTTTATTTTTCCGGAAAGTATCTTTGACAGGTAGTAGGATATGCCTCTAACAGCTGAGCGAGCTCTGCCTCAGCATGAGAGTAAGGAGAGACTTCTTCCATTCTAATCTTTGCGTTACTTGCTGACTTCATATTGAAGTTTTTCTCCTTTGAAGTGGAAATCTGTCTGTATCTGTTAACTTGATGACAAGTTTTGACTGCTGAAGGCAGGGTGAATGGGATTTGGTCAAGGAGCAAATGTATGAAAGGCGATATAGTCTAGTGCTTATTCTTTGGGCAAACTGCTTTACCGTGTGATGAATGTTCAGTGAGCCACTGTTGATAAATGTTGCTGCAAGTGACCTAGAACTTTTTTTTTTTTTTTTTTTTTTTTTTTTTTTTTCCTTTCTGTTTCTGTTCCTTTTTATAATCAAGCAGGCAGAAACATTTGCTTTGATATGTCATCTTTCTATTTTCTTCTTCCTTTACCCCCAGGTACCAACTTTTATCATTTCCCACAGCTCCATGCATACAAACACTATAAACAAGTAGTAAAGTGTCTGAGTCATCAGATATAGTTCCTTGGGGAGCCCTGCAGAAGAGAAGTAGATCCTGATTTTTGCTGCTGTTGCTGTGCTTATGTTGTGAATCCCATGACACTGATCTGGCACTCATTTATAGGAAACAAATTCATAACCAGATGAAGAAGTTCAGGAAAATAAGAATATTTGTAATCTTCTGGTGGGTCTTATGTGCCTACTAAACAACAGATACATATATAGCAGTAACACTTTCCCGTTGGGTTTTAAAGCAAAAGTGGGAAATAACTGCTGTCATTAACAACTGCTAAATTTGCATATTTATTATATTATGCCAATGAAGAGTAGGACTGTGAATAAACTGATGTTATAACTGACAAGGGATGCTTTCTGGCTGGTGCCTTACATAGAATCATACTGCTGTGACAATCAGTGGTTTGATGCCTTCCCAAATGCTGCATTTTCAAATAGCTTCTTCCAGGGAAACATTCTTAAAGAATGCCCTCCAGATTTGATGGCTCCTGCCATAACAGAAATTATTATTTTTTTGCCTGTATATGTACTCAGTGTTTCTTGTATAAGAAAACATTATCCAAAGTGAGGTATTGATGATGTACATAAACATTCAATGAAAGCTCCGTAGAATGTCTATGGACTATCCCTCTTCCAATCTATTATTTGTGAAGATGACCTTGCAAACTTGTGATATGTTTGTATTCCAGATGTCAACGATTTCTGTTGTTGAGAGAGAATTATCTAGGTGTAAAATAAAGTCAGTATAAACCCAAAATAATCTTAAAAGAAAAAAAAAAAGCTCCCTATGTCAAGAAAGCATGAAGGTAGATAAAGCACATTGAAACCATAATAGTGCAGCTAAAACCAGGTGTAATATCAAGATCACATGGTCATCAGGATCTGGTGTACCCTAAAATATTAAACCTAATCCTAACAGTTGTCCCCTGCAGCAGGTGGTCTTTATAAAGCAATAAGAGCCTTTAAACTGACAGAACTCCTTAGCTTGTCATAATTTTGTAATGGCATTGCCTTTGCATTGTGCATGGCAATGGCATTGTCTTGAAAAGAAATCTCATGAAAACTAGGACAGAGAGAAGAGGAAAGGGTAATAAAATGTATCGTAATTGAGATTCTTTCTGATACAAGTTGAAATTTACATATGGCAAATGGAGCAAGGATGGGTTTGCTACAGACTTCAAATATTGCCAATACTGATATTGCCAAATTGGCAAATATTGCCAATACTGATTCATGTTGCTGGGAGAGGACTACCAAAGGCCATGGATGCTTTGATTATGCATGTGCAGGGAAGAAATTTTCAAGGGTCAGCAATAATGTGACATCTACATACCAGTTTGTCATGTCATCCACATCATGTGAGGAGAGAAAAAGCAACTCTTTTCAAGGCTCACATTTTGGTAGAAACTCTGTAGTTATTATTATTTTAATATTCATATCACAGCCTAATAGACACCTGTCTCAGAGCTTAACCTATAATGAAGTCAGTCTCATATAAGAAGAGATCAGTTAAGTCACTGCGCCATGCTGTAGCTGATGTTACTGGTACTTAGTAACACTAGTAGCTCCAAGACGTGTGCATGTACTTGATGTTGCCTTCGTATTTATCTTCAGGACCATCATCCCCACGTGAGGTTCTCAAAAACAATGCTTTTATTCACAAGAACTTTCATGCGCCTTTGTGTGCACTTCCCAGACAGATGAATCTTTGGTCAGTACTTAATATCACCACATAAATTCCCCAGACCAAATGCTCACTTATATCTTGAAAAAAATCTAAATTAATGGAATGGTGAAATACATGATGTTCTAATGGAATTCAGGTATTTTCCCTGTTGTTTGCCTTTTTTTTTTTTTTTTTTTTTAAATTTTATTTTAACTTGGAGAAATACAGTGTTTATCCTATGTAAAATTTAAAAATGCTTTTTAGTGTGTGAAATGTGCAGTATTCAGTGTGACTAACATATGCCAGAAAACAAATGCATCTCTTAGTAGACAGAGATGAACCTTTGCAGGTGTAGAGGGAAAGCCCTGGAGTACTGTGCAGAGGGTCTGGCTTAGTATGGTAAGAGTGTGCAAGCAGGCACTAGGAGGCTGTATGAATATATGGACCATAGCTACTTGTTTACAACCTGAGGCAAAAATATAGCTGGGAGAGCATTAAGGAATATATTACCTTATGATAATAAGTAGCTTATTGATTGTTACAAGAGTTTATTAAGGATAGTGGCAAGAAGATAAGAATGATGTATACTGAGATGACTCTTAAGCTTTCTTACTTATTCTGTGTGAATTCCTGATAGTAAAACCAAATTCATTGCAATTATGTAGACAGCATTGACTTAAGGATAATTGTTTATGAAACAGGATAAAGTGGAAAAGATAGGAAATAACATTCAGGAGGTAACAATCCCACAAATTCTATTAGGCCACATATTTTGTCTTTAATGGGATGGTAAAAATTAAGGCTTTTGAAATGTAGTACTATGAAATGATGTAATTGTATTCTAGCTCAGTTAAAAAAAAATGCTTTAGAACTTTGTGTAGTATTACTTGTACATCAAGTTGGTACTGCTGTCAGTGCTATAGCTTGTATATTTTATAACTCTGCATATTTGCACAGCAACTAGTTTATGTTGAGGTAGTACTCCTATGTTTATTAAACTTTATTTGATTAAATAGCTCAAACTCCTTAAGTTCTGAGTGCGTGCACAGTTTTTAAGAACAGACATAACACAAGCATGATGTTAGAAGTAGGCTGAGCTTGACATACTAAAATAAACACTTTTAATGGATATATAACACTGCATAATCAACTAAGGATGTGTTCCCCTAGTTTAGTGAGATTCAGAGATCTTACTGAAATATTGGATTAAACAGGATGAACTCTTGACCAATATTCAGCTGATACATATCTTCCAAGGGAAAACTGTTGGTATTGTAAGAGGATCTTGAAGGCATATCTGGAGTTAAGACTTGAGTAAAAGAGATATGGAGTATTTATCCATCATGCTGGATTTCAGAAATAAGAAGTGGGAGGAAGTCCATACAATTGGTAGTATCTAAAGAGAGTACATGTATGATATGCCTTGACAGCAAATCCAGCAGGTGAGAAATGTTTATTGAACTAGAAAAATTATTGAGCATGAGAATATCCTTCCTGCTTCCATTAAATTTGACATAGTGTGCCTGAATGTTTGCAAGCAAATTACTTGAGAATGCCAAATCCATAGATGAGTCAGGTCCTCAAAATCATGATACAATCAAGCATTTTAAAGAATATACTTTGCATTTTTTCTTTATTTTTTGAGTTATGAGTTAATGTGCTGCAGACAAAGGATTTTAGGTTATTTTCTACTAATATAAGGTTCAGAAACCTTAAATAAATAAATTTAAGAAGCTGAGATTTATACTGATTATTACAAAGTAACGTATTAGGGAACTCCCCATTCCCCTAGGCCAGAAGAACAGCTTTTGAGATGTGGATATTGGTCAGCAATGGCTGGTGCTCAAACAGTAGGTTTATTTTTTTTCTTTTCATAACCTATACCTTGGTAACCTACTCAAACTAATGTTGTTTCTTCATCTAGATTATGTTAAGTGTGGCAGCATTCATACAAAGACTAGTGTAATCAGAGATTTCAAATCTGTAGCAAGTGATGCCCAGACATTATAATAAGAGAGGAAATACATGTATGTGATACTCAGTAGCAGGACTCAGAGCTGGGGCATCTTTGATTGTGTTTGAAAGTTGGGGGCACAGAACAGAGGCTTTGCTCATACTAAGCATTCTTGACAGGGATGGGAAACCACAGCTGGCAGAGCCTGCACAAATTCTACAACAAATCTATACCAACAGGAATTCAAGCATTTTCCAAAAAAATCTCATTTGTTTTGTTTTGCACTTCTGGGAATGAAAAATACCCTGGTAAGAGCATGTCAAATAGCAAGGTCTTGGAATCACAGATATAAAGTGGGTTGATATTGGTGAATTTTAGAAATATCTTACATGTGGGCAGACAACCTGTAGAGAAGAATGCCATTTTCCTGCAGCTGAGTTTTTCTTTGTTTATGTGAAACAAGCAAACAGAGAAATAAGAATCAAATGAACAAAACAACAACAAAAACAAACAAGCAAATAACACCCCCCCCAAAAACAAAACAAAACAAACAAACAACAACAACAAAAAAACAACAACCAACCAAGAAAATAGCAGGGCTTTTTCATTTCTCTTTTTGCACATGTATATTTTGTTTAAGAAATGATTATTGGAGAAGAAAACGAGTCAGGATTTCTTAAGGTATGTACTTAATGGAAGCTGGTTCTAGCTGTACTGACATACATATAAGTGGCTCTGTGCAAAAAACTCATCTTCACAGTAAGGTTCAGCAGCCACAACTCTGTTTATCTACAATATTAGGCTTCTAGAATGAAGAAATATGGAAACAATTACATCGCTTTTTAATGCTTGAATCATGCATTCTAAAAAATTGAAAAACACAGATATACAAAAGCTATGATCAGTAGATCAGGCTGACATTCTCTTTGAACAAATAAGAAAGACAGGTTTTAATGATATAAAAATAACTTGCTAACAAGTGGATTCTTAAAAAATAACCTTGTCCCCATTTATAATAAAGTACTTAAAACTTTGTTTTAAAGTGGAATGAAATTATCAGGGTAAAATTTCAGGTCATTGTAAATGTTGGGACTTCTGTTATTTTGTTTGGTGTTGTGTTCCCATTGGCCAACAGGGAATAGGCAAAGGGCTGTAAAATAACATGGCTATCCAGAGTGTGAAACTAGTTTGGTGAGCCTTTTAATGTCATTGCATTTTCTTTAATTAAAGTGGAACAGGCAGTGGAAATGTGATCAGAGGGTGCCAAAATAAGATTTTATTTTTCATAAATATTTTATGCTGGGTGTCAGGGGAAGATGAGGTTATGTGCATATTTCATCATAAGTATGTGCTTTGAGCAGGGTTTGGACAGATGACCTCCAGAGGTCCCTTTCAAAATAGAATTTTCTATGTTTTGATGTCTGATGTATCAACAAAGGGCATTTGTATGGATGAAACAATGTAAAATCATGCATCTGATATCTTTGCAGACAATGATATGCATGAAAGCAAAAAAAACACCAAAAACTCCACAGCATTTAGTAATATACATGTACTAGTAAAGTATTTGGACATGTTCTGTTGCCTCCGGAACACTTCTGTACTTATTTATTAACATGTCTCAGCTACATTCATGGGGGTCCAAAAAGCACACATACAGGCCATGCTCTTTGATATAGTTCTGAACAATTGTGTTAGGTTATGTTGACTTTCAATCGCTTGTTAATTCATCCTTTTCAGGGTCTTCCCAATCCACCATCTGTTCAGCAAAGCAATTATTGGCATTCATCTGCTTCGTTATCCCTCACTCTTAGACTGTAGAAAACCATAGTCCTGGGCACTTCTGCTCATCCTGTTGATGCGCTTTGATAAAACCCTCCCTTGGTAGTTGATGTCCTTATAAGCCCTTGCTCACTGAAGGACTTGTCACAGTCTGTCTGGAATCAAAGTTCTGTCATTGTTTATCTTGGACAGCAGCCTGCATCTTAGAGCCTGAAAGTCTTAGTATTTTTATTGTTTCTAATATATGTTATTGTTTGACCTCACCAATGTGTATAAATATCTGAGGGGAGGGTGTCAAGGGGATGGAGCTGGTCTCTCTTCAGTTGTGCCCAGTGACAGGATGGGAGGCAATGGGCACAAACTGAAGCACAGGAAGTTCCAGCTCAATATGAAGGGGTACTGCATTACTGTGAGGGTGACAGAACACTGGGGCAGGTTGTCCAGAGAAGTTGTGGAGTCTCCTTCTCTGGAGATATTCAAAACCCACCTGGGTGCCATCCTGCACAATGTGCTCTAGGTGATCCTGCTTGGCAGGGGGGTGGACTAGATGATCTTCGCAGGTCCCTTCCATTCTGTGGTTCTGTAATGAAATTCAGCAAACTGAGAGCACTGGGAAACCCTTTACTTAACTTGAGACTTGTATGCACGTTAGTGTTTTACTCAGTAGCAAAATAGCAATGTAAAGGATAGTATGTACAGCTAGTCGCCATGTGACAGTTGTCTAGTTGGTATATGACTATGAAATTATGTCAATGAGCTAAGGTTGCTTCTTTTTCTGACACATCAATAAATAGAGCTCTAAGCATAAGTAGTTCTTCTAATGTGATTATGTCTCCACAGGATACCAGGATGTAATGTGTTGGATAGAAATTTTAACATATAATATTATGAAAACTTGAACTGACTCTAAAAATAATGCATATATTTCATTCGTATTTTACAAAATCAAAAAGTATTTATTGAATTAAGATTGTCATGAAGGAGGTTACATAGTCAATGAAAAAGATTGGAGAGGCGTAATTAGTCTGATGGTGATATGTATGTAGAAGGTAGCACTTACTACAGTGTCTGAAACATGTAAATATGACTGTCTCAGTCTATGCTTCATATAATTGTTATGACAAAGAAAGTAATCCAGTTTGATTTTATTGTCCAAGCAGCCAAGGGAAATTGCCATTATTTTAAAATTAAGAATAGCTCAAATCGGTGATGCAATACCCAAACAGGACCTTGCAATATTATTCTAGCATCATTTTTCCAAAATCCAAAGTAGTCAGATTTCCCAGGAACATTTAATTTAATTGTGATCATAAGCAGTCTTCAAATCAGATTAGAAGTGAAGTTCCATGTTAATATGTTCTCTTGCATCCTTAGGCTGGTTCTTTTTTCCATATTTAGTTTGGCTGACAAGCAGCCAATATATATACTGACAGTTCTTGTGTATACAAAGGGGAAAGCTATTTGGAGGCCAGTGATTAGGTTCATCCTAATGCATGGTTGCCAAAAATACTTTTTCCTGAGTTCCTGCACTATAATTCTCAGTGAACTCAGTGATGCTGCAGGTCACCCTCTGTTCAAATGAAAACCAAAATGCCTGAAGACAGACATTTGAAAGCAGAAATGTGCAAATATTTTGGAAACATTTAAATCTTTATGTTAGCATTTGCTTTCAGAAGTGCCACCTTTAAAACATGGATCCATTTTCTTCTCTCTACTAGCAATGTAAAAATAACAGACTTTAAAAGGGCTGAAGACACTATACTGTAGAACTTAGTAAGCTGCTATCTGCAGACAAAATAACCTGCAGTTAATCACTTTAACTCCTGTTCCTTTGCTCTGTAGCACTGCATGGTTATTGTAATTATTGACCATCTTAAAAGGCATTACTTTGATATTGCATAGCTCTTCTGGTATGTAGAGTAGAGCATTAAGCTTGCAACAGCTTTTCAAGAGTGGCAAAGGCTGTCAGCTGTGTTAGGATATGTAGTTCAGTTGCTCAGTTTTTCAGGCTGCATAACATCGTCATTGTTCACTGACACTTCTTGCTGAAGAGTTCTGCTTTGCCTGAAGCACTTCAATATGAGGGAGTCATAGAATATCCAGTAGGGATAGTAGGCACTCAGCTGACTTTGAAAACCTGGTCAGTTATTTATTGGAACAAATTAAAAAGTATCAAATATATTTTCATAAGAATTTTAAAATTTGTTGTAAGAACATTTGGCAAATCTAATTTTTATTTTGCTAAGATAGGAAATCCTCCTTTGCATTGGCTTCCCCAAATCTTCCACGAGGTAGTTGATATAGAGGACTAAAAGTGGGGGTGGTATGTTTCTGTGTTTGAGTAATACTCTGACAGACACAGAACGTGAAAAAAAAAATTGTTCAGACAATTTGAACTGGCCAAATTGCTCCGCCATCCTTTCTGAAACCATATGTGCATGCTATCCTCCAGAGGTGCTGCCTTATATTCTCTCATCAGCCTTCAGCTGGATGGACTTGTGGAAAGACTGAGAGCACATCAGCTATTGGCACAAAAATGAATGTTTCAGGCTACAAATTCTTACATTCGCAATTGCAGTGAAAAACAGGTTTTCTTAAACAGGAGCAAAGCTTGTGCAATTTCTCTGTATGAGCAGGATGTACCCTGCAACAGAGAATTGTTCGTGTTTCCTGTTGCTTTTAAAATCTTTGCCTCATTTTGACTGTGGGCTTCAGTCTTTTGAACAAATGCTTTTGTTCTGCGACTCACTCAATCATCCAGATTTCTTTAGTTGTATTATATCACCTGGAATGGAAAGAAAAGGAAGTGTTTACTGAAAATTGCTATCTGCTGGAGGTGAATTATCAGATCTACTTTTCTTGAGACAAACATGTTGAAAAGAGGTTCAGAAAGATTTTTTACAATGTGTAGCTCATTGACAAGTTTAATCAATACCAGTGTGGAGCTTTCAGCTGGGTCTTTCTGCAAAGATCATATAAAGCCTAATAGCTGATAGGGATGTCTCCGGTATGTTGTGCTAGATGGAAACATTGAAGAGGCTCTCTGTATCTTAAAGCAGATTTAAAAAAAAACAACGTGTTGGACAGAAATAAGAGGATGACTTTTCCTCATGCTTTCTCCCTCCATATGCCTGCTTTTTCAAATAAAATCTCTGTTGCTCATAGGGTGCTCTGTGTTGTGTGGCAGTGGTTGAAAACAGAAGATTTTTTGAGTGTCATCACATGGCACTTACAGGGCAACAAGGTGATCAGGCCCAGTCAGCATGGGTTTATGAAAGTCAGGTCCTGCTTGATGAACCTGATTTCCTTCTGTGACAAAGTGATGCACTTAGTGGATGAGGGAAGGGCTGTGGATGTGGTCTACCTTGACTTCAGTAAGGCTTTTGACACTGGTTCCTGCAGCATTCTCCTCAAGAAACTGGCTGCTCATAGCTTGGACTGGCATACGCTTCGTTGGGTTAGAAACTGGCTGGGTAGCCGGGCCCAAAGAGTCGTGGTGAATGGAGCCAAGTCCAGTTGGAGGCCAGTCACTAGTGGCGTCCCCCAGGGCTTGGTGCTGGGGCCATTCCTCTTTAATATCTTCATCAATGATCTGGACGAGGGCATCGAGTGCACCCTCAGTAAGTTCGCAGATGACACCAAGTTAGGTGCGTGTGTCGATCTGCTCAAGGGTAGGAAGGCTCTGCAGGAGAATTTGGATAGGCTGGACCGATGGGCTGAGGTCAACTGCATGAAGTTCAACAAGGCCAAGTGCCGGGTCCTGCACCTGGGGTGCAATAACCCCAAGCAGAGCTACAGGCTGGGAGATGAGTGGTTGGAAAGCTGCATGGCAGAGAAGGACCTAGGAGTATTGGTGGATAGTCTCTGGATCTCTGGATTACTCTTGAAGGGTAGGGACTTCTTTTTATTTCAGAACAGGTATTGTAAGTCTGTGAACCAAACTGAACATCTGCTTTAGTTCGAGCAAAGCAATCTGTTGTGTATTCGGTGTCTCTCAGCAGTATTTTGCTTTCTAGCTCTAGCTTTCCCTTAAACAGTATCATCTAGCAGAAAGTGAAAAACATGCTGTTGAGAATAAAGTGAATTGCATATGAAGAGAGCAACTCCCAATCTGAAGCGTGCCTCCCTGGGAGTTTCTTTGTTAATATCTAGTGCAATTTACACACAAAGGTGAAGGGGGAGTTCTAATAGTGCATTTACTGAATATGACATGTTATAGGATCATTGACAGCTAACTAGAAGCTTCCAGACTTCTTCAGGATTCAAAGACCCTTTGTAATCAAATACAATTTTAAAATATACCCCTTTGTATATAAGCTTGTGCAGTTTCTGTTTTCAGTGGCCCTTAATAAAGAACACGCCAGAACTTTGAAGGATTTGAACTGCGCACTAGATTTCTCTTGCACTAATTCCTTCGGTGTAAGCACAGGAACTTTTAGAAAATGGTTCAACAACTGAAAAGTAGTATCCAGACGCAATTTCAAACAATATCATAACATACTGAGTAGCTAAGAGAATGACAGTGTTAAATTTACATTTCAGTTGAAAATTTCCAGGAACTCTAGAGAGTTCCTTTGTTTAAATGTGTGTGTGTATACATATATGCATAAATGTATACACACATAAATATAAAATATAATCAAAAATGATCCTTTTATCACTGTTCTACAATTCGCATGGCATTGCTGTCCTACTGTAGTTCTTAGTTTTGAGGTGGTCATTCCTTACTATCTGACCTGTCACTAAATAGGTGAAAACTTCAGAAGAAGTAGGCAAGGACCAAGGAACTAATTCTGCGGTCCTGGAAGCACTACTTTCAGCTTTAGAACTGCAACATTCTTGCTCTTTGGATGACTATTTCTCTTAATAAAAGCTAGCACCTCAGCTGCTTGTCAGCTAAACAAAATGTCTCAGAAGCTTTTGGCTAATGGTGGCACCTAATGACATTAACTATGTGGTAAAGGGAGCAGACACTGGAGACAACTTATTCAACGATTTGTCAAAGACATGTTATGAAATGTATTCAATAAAATATTCATATAGCATTTGATAAGCTTTAGTTCAAAGCAGTGATGTCCTAATTTACAACTAAGGTTAGGAAATAAAATCACTTCCATGTATTTTGGTTGCTACTATATATTAGGTATTAAATTTTAGTAGTACCTTTGCTTCTTTTACACTGTGCTTAGGGAAATTTAATGTTCAGGAGCAGAGATGATGACAAGCCGACACTTCTGAATACAACCCTTCCATACAGTTTGATACCAGGTCAAGTAATCAAATTAGGATATTTTGGAGGATTACTAAGATTTTAATTTCCTTCTCCTTTGATGTTACTTAGAAAGTGGCTAACAATTCCAGCACATCAAAATGTTTTTGAATAGTGTTTCTGAAGGCTTTTAAAGTCTTAATTTGAGTGAAACTCGGTTCTACTTCGCAAAGGCTGTAAGACTATTCAAACTCATATTTTTTTTATTTTTTTTATTTTTTATTTTTTTTACTAAAAAGCTTTCTTTGATAAATGGTTATTTTTATCAAGACTTCTAAGTGCATTAAAATGCATTAGTCACATGCCTTGTTCAGTACTCATCACTGCAATATTAGCTACTCCGGGCTGAGTTGATAAAAAGGTGCAATGCACTTGAGTACTCAGTAATACATTACTTGCTGTCACGGTACCAGTTCTCAAGGAAAGTTCAGTCTGAAAAAAATGTCCAGTCTATCTTTTCTTTCTCCCTTATTAAGCCTCTGAACGTGGAGAGCTGGATGGACAGTTCTTCAGGCTGGTTCTGGATAAAGGCACTAATTTAAAATAATTTTACTGCTTCTAAGTTGACACCATCTGTGTCTGAATTCACAAAGTGAGAACCTCCTGGAAACTCAGTATATCCTGTTCCCTCTGCCATGCTTCAATGTATCATCCCGTAAGAAATCCTACACACAGTTGGAGGCACTTTTAAGTTCCTACAGTGGGAACACTGGCCGTAACTTAGTTTTCTGGTAGCATTAAAGAAATGAGTCAAAGATGAGCATAAACATTGAGGAAAAGGTTGTCTGAGTTCCCCAGCTGAGAAATAAATGGTACTGATGGATGCACTCCGTATTTTCTATTTTTTTTATTGTGTTAAAAAAATGCAGATTTCAAGTGCATTTTTCTCTGTCACCTTGACTGTTTTTGCTGAGAGACTTTAAACCGAAGTGCCCCACCACTACCTGGCAAATGCTGATTTGCATTTTTTTAAAGAGAACAAATGAGTATGATTTATTAAGGTCAACTCTTTCCAGTGGCCTTGTAAAGTATCAGGCTGCTCTGATATTTTCCTACAGAGAACATGTTTATGTATAAGGCCACAGAAGGCTGACTCGTCAGTGCAGAATAATAAAGATGTAATCTTTATTGTTAATCATTTAATTAATCTTAAATTAATAATTAGTAACTTAATATCAATGAAGTCAAAATATTTTTCTAAAAAGGCCATAAGTTCAGAATTCCTTTACTAATAGCATTTGCAATTAGTTTCCCTAAATGTATACAGTAATTTCTACAAATACATGCCTTGCTGTACTAATAATACAGAAACTTCTCGCAATGGCGTATTTTTATAGCTTGCTATTAACACTGATATAGAAAGGAAAAAGAGAAGAAACATCTGAGAAGAAAGGTATAAAACAGTGTATTGAGACACCACAGAAACAGTTACAAGAGATCAAAGTAAATTGCAGCAATTCATCTTCTGCTTGTTAAATGTATATAAAGAACTTTAAAAGAAAATTATCATCTTCACTCTGTCTATAATGCTGTAAGTTGAAAAGGTGAGGAATAGACCTTATCATTAATTGTTACATTAAGGAGTTTATATACTCAATGACTCTTTCAAGGACTGTGTTTTTCCTCACTGAGATACTGTCCTAGATACCTTCGCAATGTCTCATGGTAAGAAGAGATTTAATTCTCCTAAAATACATTAAATTAAAGATTCATTAAAATGAAAATGTGATACTGTTATTTACTAAATAATTCCTTTTAAATAATAAGCAGTAATATTCAACAATTAGTCTGTGGTGTTGGAAGCACATCACAAATGCGTACTGACACTGCTACTGTGAGTGAACTATGACATGCCATTTTTAATATTATGCTGAAAAATTTTGAGTGCTGCCATCAAGCATCAGTTTGATCTCTGTCTCATTAACAGACCTTACTTAAGATGTCATTTATTCAAGGTTAATGGGAGGAATAATTAAATATCCTTTGTGTAGTGATAGTTGAAGTAAGAAACCACTGGTGAGCTGTGTGGGAAGATCAGGTAGAATCTACACTGCACCTGACACATGGAGGCTTGCACTAAACGAGTGCTTCAAACGCTGGTTTTGCTTATGTTTGAGGCAGGAAGTGAAGAGAACCAGTGGGGAGTGGGAGAAGTCATTTGTAGTAATGCATAAGATTAACTCCCCAGGAGAAAAAGGGATCATTGCGTTGTAAAAAGACAGTTTTCCATCAAATAAATACCTGGCTTGAATAATCTATTGCTCCAGCTAAAGGAGCCAACTAATTCCAGTATTGGCTAGCAGGTTTACTTAGAAGAGTGAGCTCAGCCTCTGTCCTCTAGACTCTGGCTGTGGTTAACCAACATTTGGTTGTAGATCTTGACGATATTCTCTGGTTTTCTGCCAACTGCAATTTTTCTGCTAAGGCTCAGTCAGGCTTTGTTCTAGTTCCTGAACAATATCTTCACTATGTTTCAGTCCCCAAGGGGACTGAATCTACACCAGATTTAATTAAAACTGGGAATGCTAATCAGCAGGTCTTTGTGTAACTGTGAAATTTCTAAGACCTTGACTGCAGTCACTGGCCCAAAATGAAGGCTTTTGCCTCCTAATGTTGTGGGAAAGCCTGCAGTAACAACTGGAGCTTCTGAATAGCGGCAAGTTCATTGGGGAGTAGGATGGCTTTGAATATCTTGTTATAGGGGTTGCATAATTGAATTCTATAACAATATCCTTCCTATGTTTGCAAAACGTAAAATAACGGTAAGATTTTACTCTGTATAAAAGGTGGATAAAAATGACCTTGAATAATTTAATGTCCTTCTTTGCAATTAACTTAAACCATATCTATGTGTTAGAGCAGATAGCCGTTTCCCTGAGGTCCTGAGACCTTGATTATCCAGACTGCTCTAACCAGGCCAATCTGTTACCCTTATGGATGTTGCAACTGGGTTTTCTTCCCAGAGTGTGTATTACAGGAAGACAGGGAAATTGAGGCATACCCAAAGGCCAGGAAATAGCTAAATATCCCAAAGCACAGCAGTTATAATTAATATAAGAGGTCAATAAGGGGAAGAATTATTTACTTTGCTGCTTAAAAAAAAAAAAAGAGATAGGGAGAGGAGAAGAGAGAGAAGACTGGAAACAGTAGCAACAGATGTGTCTAAATTTGCATTGCTATAATGTTTAAGTGTATGGAAATTTCATGGGATATATTTTACTTCCACAGGAAGTTGTGTATATATTTAATTTCTAGGAACCCAAAGGCAAGGCAAAGCTAAGCAATTAAAAAGTTGAAGACAAAAATAAGTTTCAGAAGCTTCAAGTAAAATACCTTTAGCTGATTAGTGGTTCAATGCATCTTTAATGAGAAATAAATTAGGATTGCATTATTTCTTAGGAGGATAAGAAGCATTAGATATCTGTATTGATAATAGCAAGCTTAGAAATAATCTAATGCTATGAGCTGCTTTTCAAAAAAAAAAAAAAAAGGCAATTTCTGTATAGCCTAATGCACAGGTAAGAACATCAGTGAAACAAATAGTTTTGTAAAAGTCCTTTAATATAAAGCTTATTGTGAGATGAATTTTGTTGCAATTCCATCACTTCTTTGATGTGTTTAGATTCTTCCCTTTGATATGTATCCATGTTTCTTTATTGATGTCAAATTATTAATCTCTCTTGAGATCTGATTTTAGTGCAAGCTAATCTATAAAAAAAAAAAAATGCAGACTATAAAATTTAGATTTAATTTTGAATGACCCACATTGAAAATACTGCCTCCTGTATTTATCTACAGCAAACAAACAAAATTCTATTAAAAACAGGGCTAAGAAATAGACTTTAGGAAAATGTTCTTCACAGTTATCCTATTGTGGCAGTGTACCAAATGAAAGGAATAATAAAAATCCCTTGATTGGGCAGATTGGTAGCATGTATAGTTTTAAATCAATTGAATTTTGAATGTGCATTTATTGTCTGGGTTAAACTGCTACCCAGTGAAAAGGGCTGCTGTTCTCTAAACAATAACTGATATACTTCAGCTCTCAAATTGGGTCACAGTAACAGGCAGCGTTCTCCGTTTTTTCTCTCATTCTCTTTTACCTCACTTTCTTGAAAAAGTGATTGAAACTAATCATTGCTGCATTGAGGCAGTGTACTCATAAAGATCATCCTTTTCATGAAGGATAGCTCCTCTTCCTTACTGCTGTTTTTGATGATATTGTATTGTAAAACTCCTTGAAGAAGAATGCAGAAATCTGCAGTCTGAACAAACCATGCTGAAATGCACTGAATAAGTACAGCAATCCCAGTTGTTGAAATTTATTTTTGGTAATGAGCACTTCACCTCCTGTATGGGACCATAGTAATATGAAATAAAGTAGAGTGATTAATCTTACACTCTTTTATAGTCATCACATTCCTAAACATGCTTTTTAGTTAAAAAAGAAGTAATGGGAGGGGGAATGAGAGCACCAGCCTACAAAGCTTGTGTGCTACATTTCTCTCCAGCTAAACCTTGAGTTGCTCTGGCAATTAAATAGGCTGGGTAAAGTTTTGTAAAAAATCATAGCTGTTACCTTGTGAGTCAAAGCAGAAATGCCTCAGATCCCTGTGAGGCACACTTAAAAGGGTGTGATGGGATGTGTGGAGGTGTGAGGAGGTACTCTGCCCTGGGTTGAGCCCAGCTAATGTCAGGGCAATAGGGGAACCTACCTACCTGCTATATTAACCAGTACTTAGGTAGCTGTTAATAGTGTAAAGTGTTCAGTGGCACATTGCTGTGAATATCCATGTCTGACAAATGCCACAGATCAGCCACTTGTCAGCAGAGACCTTGTAAATAGCTGGAGTATCCCACGCACCTTGGGAGCATCAGGGGGGCTGGTGCCAACCTCCAGCCAAGGAGGGGAGCCAGGAGCACATTAGAGGCTGTGTCCCTGTTCTGTTCCATCTGCTTGCCATGCCCACATGCTCTTTGCCAGGCCTTCCAGTTCACACCTTGCTGGAAGGATGGTGACACCATGAGGTGAAAGCTCAGGCCCCAGCCCGTTGACTCCTGCCCTAGCCTTGCTGCACTCAGTCTCACACATCCCGGCTTAGATTTAGTGCGTAACTATGAGATAAGCCCATGGGTGTGGGAAGGTTTGAAGAAGGTCAGAGATTGTGGTATAGAAAACAGAAATTTGACAGACTATGAGTACGATGTTTGTATCAGCTTCCGTCCTGCTGCTGCTGTGAGAGAGGGCCTGGATGAGATCCGGTGGGAATGGTGACTCCTTTCTGCTGCCTGGAAAAAGTAGAGGAGAATGGAGCAGATACAGCAGCTGCAGTCTGCCTCTAGTCACTCAGTGCAGAGGGTGTGTGACTTGATTGCTAGTCCAGTGGAGTGCAGAAGAGGTTGGGTAACCTGGGTGAACTGTGCTTCAGGGGAATTTGAGAGCTGCAAGGGCTTCTTGATGGACCCAGATGAGAGAGCGTGCCTAAGAGAGGAATCTGAAGCCATATCGTCCTTTAGTCAGTGTATGGGTTTGCTACCCAGAATGGGTTTAATGCATGGTACTATAAATTTCCTGTGTGTGCTACCCCTGTTGCAGGAAAGAGCTGTTACAAAGCCTCCACATAGCTCATGATATGGGGAAAGGTATGTTTGTGCATAGGTGGAAGGAAGTGTTTTCATCCCAAAGACATTCCAAGCCCAGTAGTTGAAGAGCTGAAATTGTTTAGACTCCAAATATATGAAAGATACTAGCCTCAATAATAAGTGTTTAGATGCTTATTAGATTATCATGTTGAGTATAGCCAGTTTTGCAACAGTTTTTTGTTGTCTTTAATAGTCCTATTTGCACATACCATTTTCTGTCACTATAGAGCAGTGCTGAATGGCTAAGAATAATTTTGTTGTTTCACAATATGATAGATTAGATGTGAAAAAATGTGAAAAAGAATGTTAAGCAATATTTTTTAAAGTTAAATACACATCTAGCATTTCTTTATTAGTCAATTTTTGAGGTGAATTTCTGTTAACAGTAGAAGTCCTGCTGCCTAAGGATGCCTCTGCCTCTTTGGGTGAGCATAGCTGGTCTAGAAGCTCAAATCTAGGACATTCCTTTGCATTTGATAGAACCAGGATAGCCTGGGGGTGTTGGGTGCAAACAAGCCTGACCCCCTAAACCCTGTTATTTTGAACAGTTTAAGATTCCCATGAGTAATGAGTTGTTGTTTTGCCACTGCAAATCATCTAAACAATTTAAACAGCCTCACTGTTTAGAGAGATTATAATTCGTAGTAAATATGAATTTTGTCTTTTATTTTTCCTTTCTAGTATGTTATTTCTTTTTTTAAAATGAATTTATTTGTTGCATTACCAAAAATAGATGTTCCCTGAAAGGTAGCAGGTAGTGAGAATGATACTGCAACCTATGGATAGTATTGGGAGCAATAGCCCAAGGGAAGAAATCAAACTAAATACTGTGGTCACATAAAATATCAAAGGTTTGAACTCCAATGGAAGTTTGCAGTTGCATAAGTAAAAAAAATACAGATTAAAAAAGTCCCACAAACTTTCATAAACCATAAGCTATAAAATCTGCATGCAACCAGCTGTTTGGTTAGGTTTGGCTTATTAAATGTTATCTCGTACACCCAGAGCACAGCTGTGCCCTACCTACAAGGTAGGCAGCCTTCTTGCAAAAAAGGGTTTTGGTGAATCAAAAAACTGAGGAGCAAGCTGTTCCAACACCCAATGACTTCTAGGCCACACCTGGGCCTTCCAGCTTTGTGGAGTAGGAGCTAGTTGAGGATAGGGATAATCATTGTCTCCTCTAGGGTTATCTGAGTCTTAAATGAAGGGTAGGAATCTTGTGTATGTGACTCATCAACATTATCACTGTTGTCACATGAAGCGCCCTCAGGGGCAATGCAGTCCACCTAGTTTGCACAGCTAGTTTGCAGGCTAGGATCAGTCACCTCCTGGAGTTACAGATCTCCATTTATAAGAAGGAATCTGGTTGACAAGACTGGGATACCAGTTTTTACATGTCTAAAGAAAAGTGGGGGTGATCTATCTTATGTTACGCCAGCCCACGACTTGAAATTAATGGAATAGTAAGACTGAGTTAAGCTCAGGCTTTGTGGAAAAGATAGAAGATGGTCTTTATGCCCTGTGCCGTGTCATCCCCCTTTTTGGCTTTGGTGCTTGTAGCATGCTAGAAGAACCATGTTCTTGTGTGGTAATACTATCTTTTTCTCATGAATATCCAAATACAAGTCATTGGTTTCCTCCCTGGTGTGCTGTTGACACATTATTCAAAAAGTTTCTGGGCAGGGAAGTTGTCACATGTAGGACCAGTGATCTTGGTTCATTAGAGCAGTGTGAGATAGCTTGCTACATTTCTGTGCCTTTTTAATATGGAAATGGCAGAGAAAGATTTGAATATACACAGATAATCCCATTACTAATTAATTTAAAAGGCCACATTGTATTTTTTAACAACACTATATCTTTCTAAACAACGTTCAGGAAAGATAGGCATATACTTAGAAGATGAATGTTTCAATTGCTGGCTACCCAAAAGTGACATAACAACACTATAATTTTAAATAGGATGAGGCTTTAATGGCTCTCCTAGAGGAAAAAAAAGCTGGTTATTAGTAGAAATGTACTAAACTACTTGCATTTGACAAAGTGTTAATGAAGGAAATTACTTCTAGAGAAACAAATGAAAATGTCAATTAAAAAAAAGTAATGGCTGAGTTTTTTTTCTTTTTATCTTTTTTTTTGCTTTCTTCTTAAAAGAAGTGCTGGCATGTTTTTCTTGTTGCTTGAAAAGTCTTCTGGTTTGTCTGTCTTAGTTCTGCATTTTTTCTTTCCTTCTGAATCTGCTGCACTGGAGCTAGATTTCATTTAGACAGGAGGCTTATTTAGTATTCTGGTCTAATGCTTTTTTTCTATCATATGTTTTATTTTTCCAAGTTTTTTACAGAGCATCTTCCAATGAAAATGCATCCAAGAGCACCATGGCTTCATTTGTCAGCTTTGAATTTCCTAATCTTTAGGTGACTCAGTAAAAATAAATAAAACTTTACGTTAAGGAGGATAGGATTAGAATGGGCGCAAACTACTAATGAGACATTGCTCTAAAAATGTCTGCAAATCTTTCGTTGTTCAAGCTCTGCTTGTTGTAATTGCTGCCAGTTGCATGAAGCTGACAGCACCTGCTGTCCTTTCAATGTCCCACTGGAAGAAGCGTGAGCATGGAGGATGTGGAAGCTGCCACTCCTGCGGCCTTCTGGGTGAAGAAAACTGTAGCAACAGATTGACATTCTGGGCCTTGGACTTGTTTTCTTGTACCTTTTTTTTTGTTTGTTTGTTTTGTTTTAAATAATGTCTTATCTTTGCCTAAGGAATCTGCTCTTCTGCAGGATGCGATTTTGGCAGTGGTTCATGGCAACCGAGCCTGGCATGCTGGCAGCCTAAACCCCACACTTCCATGGCTTTGCATCCCCATACCTGCCAATGGTGGGACGTCTCATAATTGTATGGAAGAGATGGAGGGTCCTAGTAACTATAAAATAGTATTGAAGTAGAAATTTCCTCTTTACAATTTTCTACTCTAAACTGGTATTGCTACATAGTAAGAATGTTTATCAGAAACAGATTATGTCAGGGTTTATTTGGCAGGAAAGTTTTCTGATAACTAATGTGTAAATGTTTCCCTTGCTTTAGAGAGTATTACTGTGCTCAAATGGTAGTTGCAAAGAAGGCTTAACGAGAGCATTAAGAAAAGAAGCTTATTCACAGCATTAACATTTGCTGAAACAACGTGTTAGCCTTGAATGGCTTGTACAATGACATACATAGGTGGAAGAAGTGTGAATTTTTAAGCAGTGAAATGCTTACTTTTAAATGCTTTGTATGTTTGCTTCTGTTAGATACATCTCTCATTATTTGTTCTCAGAGCAGAACAACAACAGCTACTTGGGACAATGTTTGGAAAAACAGACTAGAAAACAAGTTTCTATGTGGAGGTAATGGAGCAGTCATTGAGGCAGAGACACAGTGAACATAGGATGTTCAGACTGCAAGCAGAGATGGTAGAGGAAGCTTCACTTCTGTCACTGCCCCTCCCGACACAAAACATCATTAATTTTTAATGAGACATCAAGCATTTATTTTCTGTCCGCAGTCTCCAGAAGTTGAATGCTATAATCCCATCAAAATATTGCCTCTACTGAAACTTGCAAGATTAGATACTGGAACCAAATGAACTAACAGCAAGCAGTATGCAAATAGAGTAGAGTCAACGCTTAATGACCTTGAAAGATCTGGAAGAAACATGTTCTTAAGTTTGTTGCAGACATTGAAACTGACAAACGAAGACTGATCTCAAAGACACGTTTTTTGTAACTTGCCTCCTGTTCACAGTTTGTATTTCATTATATTTCAGTGGTTATCTCAGCCTTTTAGCTATCTCCAAGAAACTAGGATGAATTGCGGTTACCTGACTTTTTTCTCTGCCCAACCCCCTGCATGCACAGCAATGAAAGAGGACTTTCTCACTCTTTTGTTCACCAGCAGTTTGAACTTCTAGTGACACTGTACTTTAAAGGCAGTCATATGTCGACAGAGAGTTACAATTAGCAGCCCTGCTGGAGATACAAAAATAACATCCTCAACATCAAAAGATATTTTCTTAAATGATAATTAGTGTCTCCATGGGTGGATTGTTTTATAATTTAACACAATATGAATTATTTTTCTCTCCATAAACAAGATGAGACACTCTGACCACAAGGACCTCTGCCATTTCTAATTAGTTAAGGCATCAGAATTAATTCCAAGTTAGTTGACCATGTTAAGAAAAGCAATCCAACATAATTTGTCATTTATGCTGGTAAAAAAGTATTCTTATTTTTTTTTAACTGTTTGTTTCACACAGTAATGTTCAACAACACACCATGGTTAAAAATCCTTCTCACAATTGTACAATATATATGAGGATGTGTTTTCATCTTAGTTATCCATGCTGACATCCATTTCATAGGAACTAAAAACTGAGTGGAAGTTCTGAGCTGTTATTCAAATAAATACTTCAAAACAGTGTGTCCTGCAAGGGAAATTTTATTTATTTTACACATACCTTAGGTTTTAGGATGCTTAGATGTTTATGTGCAGCAGGTGGGACTGTGCTTGAGAAACTAAGGCAGTGGCAAAATGAACAACAAATGAGATGCTGGGCACCCCATCCTATTTTGGGTTAGTGCAAGGAATTCTTAATTCACTGAACTGAGGAATGGGCTAGAAAAGGTCAAAATACCGCTGAGGCCATTCCATCACTCCAGTGAGCGGTGTGTTCACTAGACTGTCACCCACGCTACGAAGTGATGGTTATGCACACAACTTGCTCCTCTCTGGCACTTTAATTTTCTCCCTTTTGAAAACCTGTGAGGCAAGAACAAAAGTCTTCTATGTTTCAAATCTAAAACTTTGAGACTATTTTTCTTCTTCCTGTGACATTAATCACATTGGTCACAAAGTCTAAGAAAATACCTGAATTCTACTTTACCAGATAAAATGCAGGGGAAAGTAACAGAAACTAAATTACTTAATGTTTACCTGTCCCCACATCATGTATGATGAAAATGTAGGCCACAGCCATAGCCCTGTCACTCCTCTTCTCTTAATTATACAGTAAAATACTGATAAAAACCTTGTATAAAAACAAAACTCATAGCAGCTAGTTTTACATTTAAAATTTTTCCCCCCTTCCCTCCCATGTGACACAGCAAGCCAGATCTAGCAGCCCCACCTTGTGAAAACTCCTGAGCCACATACAGGCAGGGGAAGGCAGGAGGGGTGGCTGGGGTCCCAGCTGGCCTCCGCTAGCCCACAGTTGGTTCCTGTTTGCTTGTGTGTCTACCACCTTCTGAGCCAAGTAACTTGAAAACATCCCTCAGGTGTATGAGAACCTGGAGCTTGGCAGCTGCACCAGCAAGGGAGAGCAGTGATGCTATTATTTTCCTAGAACTTATTAGAAAAATTCCCATTTTTGATTAATAGAAGATTGTCAAAGGTGGATGAGGCTGAGATAGATCATACCTGCACTGTTGTTTTCAAGCAAACCTGTACAAGAGTTGGCTTGCAGTAGCAGGTTTCTAGAGGGAGCTCTGAAGGGCAGACAAGGTGGAATTTCAGTCCAGAAGGCTTTCTGCAAATCTACGTGGTTGCAGCAGTAGAGGTGGAACAATGCTGGCATTACCAGCTCACTGACAACTGGGAACACAGATGCCTGATTTCAGCCTGCTCGGGGTGAATCTAAGCATGAAGAGCCACAATTCTACAACATGCCCACTAAATTGTGAGGATAAAGGCAATAATCTATCTTCTTGCCTTCCACAAATATTACAATCCATATATATAAGGTTAAAAGTTAAGTGGTAGCAGCGGAATGCAGTGGAAGGTACAGTTACACAACGTGTGTCAGCTCCGAAAAGCCTATATGCAAAGAGAATGCATTTAATAAAAAAAAATCAGCAGCCTAACTTTACTATGTTACAAAATTACAAACTAAAGGCAAAGCTGGTAATATTCTTTCACATGAATATAAGAATGTATTGTTAGAAATAACTAAATAAAATATTTGAGATATAAACATTTTTTTTAATTGAACTTCACATTTGTACTTGAGTAATATTTTCATGACAGCATGCACAGTATTTCTTACAGTGAAATGATAGAAGTGAAAAAAAATTTACAACTATGAGTTAAAATTATGCTTATACAAACATTTGCATTGCATATTAATACACTGTAATTCTGTAAATAAAATTGTAGAGCTCTGTAATACCACTACAAACAAATTAACATTTTCATATCTGTTGGAAGACTTTCTCCTGAAGTTATGCTTCTATCTCCCAGGCTTCATATATTCAATTAAAATTATATCCTTTAATAAACAGGCATATGAAAAAACTGCTTAAACACTTCTTCCATTCAGCTTTACAATATTGTGCCAGAGCAATGAGCATACTCCATGCTCCACTTGTCTCAGGTCACTCTGCTGAACTTCATCCTTAAGATGTACCCTGGCATACTTAAAAGATTTAAGTCATAGCAAGACTATTCTTCCCTATGCCAAACATAAACCAGCATCATCTCATTCTTGAAGCCTTTAATGAGCTGTGATTACTAAATAGCTCCCACCTATGTAAGACCAAATTTTAGTCAGTGGTTTCAAAGATATGTAAGTACCCAGATTTTTAGAATAAGTATCTGAACTAATGGGTGTTTAACTCCTAGCGAAACTGCCATTAGGGTGCTTGGGTACCTACCTATTTCAAAGCAATCTACCCTGAGATTTTCATTCTCATTTCCCAGCTGTTCCCTTGAAAATGAGCCTGTGAAAACATTCAGCTAAACAAAAGCAGCCAAACAATAAAAGCAAGATCATTTTCATGGTATTATCGTGGGACAGTAGCCCACATTTGGTCCGGTCAATCTGTAGGTAGAGTTGTTTCACTGGTACAACTAGCCAAAACACCACAGCGGTGGGTTTTTACAATCTCATGAGCCCCACAGATGAAGCTTTACTGAGCCTCCCAAGTAAACTTGTGACAAAAATATAACAAAACTGACACTTCAGCACAGTATTTCACCTCCTGTACTGTATTTAAGTACCCGTATGTTCTAGGAAATGATGTATGCAAGTACACATAAAATGTATCGAGTACATTGCATTTTTAGCCAGTATTGCTTGTGTCCTTCCATCTTCAGGAGGTAAAGCTGTGCTATATCTGTATTTCTAGGTCACCTGTGGCATAGAGTGTATGATGTGTTCAACTAAACATTTAAAAATTGAGGTATGATGTTAATTAGATGAAGACATTTTTAATTTAAAAGAAATCAGACATGCTTGCTATAAATATTAGTTAGATTGCAGCACATATAGAATGCAATTTTCTTCTTACTACATGATTTATTTTTTAAGACTTAGTTCAGTGAAGAAAACATACTTTACAGGGTTTTCAAGATTCAATGGCTATAATATTTTGATAAGGCACGTTTAAATTGCATTTAGAAATGGAAGTTCTCCACTTGTCTAGGAATCAACGAAGTGATGCTATTCCGTACAGAATATTCTCTCTGCAGCTATTCCAACCTTTGAACCATTGCAGTAATATATACTAATTTAATGGTGATTAAATTTCAAAAGGAAAATAATTGTTCCATGCTAAGTTTCTCTCAGTGGCATTTATACTAGCCTCATTTATAGATTTTTCATTATATAAAACCAGGATATAAGGGAAACCCAAAGCTGTGACTCCACTGAACAGAATGTGCTTGCTCTCCCATTGCTGCTGGCTCTGAAGAGCTAAGAAATTGAAATAAGGGGAAATGGGAGAAAACATGACCTCTGGGTAGCAGTGTCTGATTCAAAGGTTGCTAAAAGTCAGTGGGAGTCTGTTGATTTCACTGAGTTTTCGAGATTTATTTCTACAGAGTAAAAAAACATGTCACATTTGTATTGTCCAGAGTGTAACTGAAGTGACTAAATTTATTGATTTTAAAGTGTCTTTTCAAACATCAAATGAAAACAGACTTGAGTTGAAGTACTACTCTTAACTCTTGGTTATACTTTCTATTTATTAAGAAAGTCTTATCCAAGAGGTAAGTAAAAATGCTCAGAACTGAGAAATCTTTTCAATGATACATTAGCATATTAGTTCTGTTATTCCATATTCCTCAGAGGCCTCATTTTCAAAAAGAGAAATATGTCAACACAGAAACAAACTGAGAACAGTTCATGGGCATGGTACATCTGTGACTTCAGCTTGTAGAAACTTTTGAAAACTCTTTCTATTATTCTAATAAATACAGACAAAACTCGCATCAACCATTTGAGTTAAAAGGGATTTGACAGCCTAAATTTGCTTAGCAAGCATATCCAGCAGCTCCTTCTCCATGCCTTGGCTGCTCAATTCATCTAAACTGTAGTATCTATGAACAATCTTTTCATCTGTCACAACAACTACTCGAAGCCCATGTGTATCTTCTCCCAGCTGACATCCTATTGCTGATGTAACCACCATTTCCAGGCCTCTGTAGGACCCTCCAGCATTCCTATGGTAATGTCCAGAAAATACAGCCTTAATGCCTGTTAGAAAAAAGAAAAAAAGAAAAAAAAGAAAAAAAGAAAAAAAGAAAAAAGAACATATATTTAGTTAGCATTTACAGTTCATATATGTGTTCATCCTAAAAGATACTGCTGAGGTTTACACTGCTAGTGGGGTTGTAGAGAAAATTCTATGGTAACTACAGGTGTTCTTCAGTCCTTAATAGTTCATAAAGCATAAAATTAAGAGGAAACCATTTACCTGAACTTGCATTTAAAACAAATAATTAGTAAACAGCAATAAATAACTGTAATTGTAATAAAGAATAAATAATTATTAAAAGGAATGATGTTATGCTCCACCGGCTTTGTTAGGGTTACTGGAGTTAGTTACACTTGCTGCAAGGTGTTTGTCATCTTGCTAATCCTTTGGCTAGAAAGAAGGAACACTCTAGAGGAAGCAGATTAAAAGTAGAAAAAAAAATCAGTAATTAATAACTGCCTAAAGAATGATGCTACTGAAACATGAGCTGAAAGCTAAGGACCGTGTAGCTATATTTGACTATTATCATGCAAAAAAATCACTAAGGAGAATTTAAACCTATTTACCTAAGGCTGGTGACCTTAAAAAAAGTCAAGACAAACAAGAAACGTGGATAAAAAGATAATTTGTAATCTATTCTCGACAATATTTAGGGTTTATAGCAGATGGAATAAATCCAGATACATGAAAGAAACCTAATATGCAGAAGAGGTTGTGAGTTATAATAACACAGGGAAGAAAGATGAGAGCACCCAAAAAAGATAAGGTTGATGATCCGCAAGTGTCAAGAATGGCAATGACATGAATTAACATTTACCTAGTACAGGGTACAAACAAAGCAGGTTTATTGTAATTTCCTCTGTATCTTTGATGATTTAAAGCTTTATTTATTTATTTGTTTTTATAAGCTATTTATATTTTACATTGTACTGGGATAAAAATCATTCTGTTAGGAGCTTGAAAGAAAGAGATACTTTTGATCTGAGGAAGGAGACAACAATATGCTGCACTGAACGTTTCTGGGTAGGTAGCATGCAAATATCATCCAAGATTGGTCAGGGGTAAAGAAAAGCTAAATGACAAGCAGCAGCAGGTACAAGGAACAAGCGTACTTTATTTTTAAGGCCTTATAGTGTACTTTGAAATCCTTGGCTGAATCATTCTAACTGATTTTAAAAAGTCCAACCACCCCTCCTCTTCCCTCAGGACACAATAATTCAACAAAAAAATAATTAGGTTTAGATACATGTATGCTATCTGATTTTGACCATCTTCCAAAGGTGACCCACCCATATGTCAGCTCTGCTTTTCTGCCATGCATCTCATTAGCCATGGAATTTTTGCAGAATTTTTGAAACAATTTCAAATTAGATGGAACTGTCATCCTCATCTCCAAAATGGAACTTTTCTTTCTTCTGTCTTGGAAAAAAATAATCTGGTAGAATCTGTGTTCACTGCTCTGAATGGCCTTTCTGATTGTCTTTTCAGGTTAAAGTCCTGATACCAGATAGATTATTTTTCCCTCTCCATTTCATGATATATAAATTTTAATCAAATCACTTTATTGCTATGCAATAATGAAACCTTGATTAGGCTCATGAGTCACAAAAGTTGGAAAAAAAACCACATATTTTAGTGCTAAGTACTTATTTTTCACATCAAAGTTTGTAAAACCATTAATAACAAAGCTGAGATTCTAGGTTCTTCACAAGAAAGACAGTGATACCACAGACAAACATTTCCCTTCCAGGTTAAGCCAGCATCCTTTAGCATTTAGCTACTGCTGGATACACAGCTGAGCATCATACACCACTTTTTTAAGCAAAAAATCACTGATAAGCTTTCTTGCTAATTTAAGATGGTACATATTTTATTTTGATAGGAACAAAGGTCTGTAAGTAAGCACTGCATCAGCTGCTAACAGGCTTCTGAAAAGATTTCTGAAATTCTTTTAAGAATATTTATATTATTCTATTTTCCAGGATGATGCAAAAGGCAACTAAGTTGCATGCTAATTTAGATATGATATCTGAAAATCCTAGTATTGATACCTGTGACAGATGGGGCAATATGATTTTTTTTTTCTTTACAATCACATTTTTTTTTCTCTGCAATCATGTCATTTAAATGTGAAATGAAAATGTGAGCTAAGTATAAATAGCAAATTTTACAAACAGGTTTTGGGATTATCTTTTGGTATGCTCAGTCTAAGATCCTTGGATTTCAGAATGCACAACTTCCTGAAGCTGTGTTTAATGCTATTTTATACTAGTCTAAAAGAGAAAAATTACTAGACTGGATAGTTGAAAATACTAGGAATTTTGTTGTTTGTCATCAAGTATGAAACATATAAATTAATATTTAAAACTGTTGCAGGAAGCATTTAGATCTGTTGATATATGATACTACTAATGACAACTGAAAAAATTTCAAAAGTGCCTGAATGATTTAGATGTGATTTCCCTATTGAAACACAAGAGGTTGTGTAATCCTTAATCGTAACGACACTTCCATGGTTCTTCATAAAGCACCTGGAAATATATTGTTAATACTGAGTGACTCAAGAAACACACCTAAGTATTCTCTGACAACTCTGATTAAACAGCAAGCACCTTATCAGGATAACCGATTATTTTATGAAATTTAATCTTTCAAAGACTAAATACCAAAGTATTGAAGACTAAAGCAAGGAAAAAAGGAAAAGAGGCTGTGTGTAGCTGGTCTTGCTGCAGAGGACCTTGTCATCACCTGCATTGCACCACCTCCTGCAGTTTCTGAGCATGACATGGGAAATTCCAGCTTTTCAGAAAGCCAGAGTAATACAGTGAATAATTCAGTTATTTCATCCAGTAAGTCCATGCTGAGGTTGACAAGACTACCTCTCCAAGTAAGATCTGGTACTTGTTCCATGTGGCTTTCTGGAAAATACATTCCATAGTCCATGAGACTTCCTTCTGAAATCTGGTTATGCATTGCTTGTTTTCAGTAGTTGGACAGTAAATGTGACCAAAGATTAATCCAGACTCACAATTTTGGCAGTGAGCTGCCTGATGGCAGCCAGCACTGCTCCACCTGCCAGCCTTACACAGAAAAGCCAGAAAGAAGGGTACATCTGAGATCTTTGTTTAAAAACTCTTGTGAGTTTTGAAGATGTAATCAAATGCCCTTATACCCGCATATCAAGCACCAAAAGATCACTGTGTCTAAGAAGGAAAGTATTACCTGAAGATAATAATGAGATATCTTTGTGCTTAAACTGTGTTACAAATGGTAAAACTTTCACTATATAAAAAAGCTGAAAGATGTCAAAGAAGTTGAAAAAAATTGAAATCTCTGCTGCACAGGCAGAGAAATGAATTGTTTAAGCTTATGCTGTTGCATTCTTTGTACCTCTAGCAAGACATAAGGGGCATTTAATCATCCCATGTACTGTACAGGTGAAAGCATTATTTTTGTAATTATAGAACACTGAGCAGAACCTACAGTGATGTGCAGGGATGGACACCAAGATTAATTTGTTATTGTTTCATATATTCCAGCAATCTGCCATTCCATGCTTCCCACAAAAGGTAAGACACACTCAGTGCTATTCAAGCGGTAGGCCAGCAAATGGGTCATTTGTGTTACTATAACCGTGGCATAACAAAAAATGCTAGCAACAACTGATTTTTGCCTTCAGACAGCAGATATTCTGGCAAAGACTCAATGCAATGCAAAGGCAGAGAGCTGTGCCTAGGAACACGACTATAATTTCACAGGAGATCCTCATCTCCCCAGCCAGAACACCCTGCACCCTTTCTCCTGCAGTAATTTAGACCTAATTCACCATGATTAAATGAAGAGGGAAGTAGGTGACCTCTCTTAACAAACTTGGTTGTATCTGTCCTTTTCTTTCATAGGAGATAGTCGATTTGATGACTGATGTAAAATATATAAAGTTAACCTATAATTTAACCTATAGTTAAAAATTAAGCAGCTTGGAAAGCAAAATATAAATTATTCTTCTGTGTGCCTGGTAAAAGCTACATGGGCTTTCATATTTCAAAATCCAAACCTCACCCAGATAGCAAATGACTCAAGATGGAAAACAGAATGAAGTAATTTTTACACTGAACAGTGGTATATGAAGGTTGTTGCCAGCTGGAACTTGTCTGTTCTCCTAGTTTAGTTCATCGGTACTGATTCTTTTCGCTCCATGTAACATACTCACCTAGCTGGTGTGAGAGTTACACTTGTAACTTGGAGAGCTTGCTCTGACTCAACGGCAGGAACCTAGCAGAACAGTTTTGTCTTTTCTTTTTTTCCCCCTTGGGAGAAATCCCATCAGAATACCTCAAAAGGTGATGGCGTGACATAACGGGCTCTTTGAAGATTCTGCGCTTTCTGTATTATTTGGATCTTCAGAATCATCATATGAAGGTGTTTTAAAACCGATGCGATAGTCAGTTTGAGAGTGAGGAGTCATTTCTCAACTCCTCCATGTTGTAGCTTATTACAGTGTAACATAATGTAACATACTTGAGCAATTCAGGCACAGAACACAGCATTTATTTCTCATTACACACACATAGCCCAGCCACAAGGCTACACTTGTTCCCCACTTTCCAGCCCCACCATTCCTTCCTGCAGCGACAGGCAGCACGTGCCCACCTAGAGCTGCTTAGGGCATGGCTGGGGATCTCCTTCCATTGCTTGCCAATAGACAGCAAAACTCAGCCTCGTGGGACTGTAAGTATGACATCCTTCTTGCTAAAGTGGGACCTGTCTTCCTTTGTGGCAATGCCCTTAAAAGAGCAAGCCCTGACCTGGGAGGAGTGGATGCTGAAGTAGATGGGGCTGCTTCCTGCATTGCTGCAGCCTCTGAACAAGGCACTTGTGGGGTGGACAGAGGACACACTAGGCTTAATAAAACCAGCCTGCTTTCATCTGAGAGCTGGCTGTAATGCGTCCATGTGTATAGCACCTTCCTGTCCTTACAGCACTCCACAAATAACCGAAGATCTCCAGCAATGCTCTGGACTCCTCCCTCAGGCACACAACAAGCATGGACCTGGCTGGATCTTGGCCTTTACCCGCAGAGTTAAGCTGTGGCTCAGCCTTTGAGGACTGAACATTTAGGAACCAAGCGTTTGGCCTGCTTTCTTACTGCAGCAGCTAGATCTGTAAAATATCCTTACTCGCTTCTAGTAAGTGACAGTGCTACTATGGAAACAGGAATTTATTTCAATGTTTTCCACTTTTTCTGCAGGTAAGCAAAACTGCTTTAGTCTGTGAAAAAGTTAGGACAAAATAACAATCATAAAACCGTAGTGAGATGTAAGCCCCATGTGACACTCTGTAAGTGAAGCGTAAGTGCTTTTGTAAGGGAAATAAGTGCTCTCTTTTAACTGGAAGGATCGTGTTCAGCTTTCCACCTTTCAGAGAATTTAACCTTTGGAACTGAAGAGGAACAGAAATCAAGACTGTGTTAGCACATATGTAAACCAAACCCCAACCACATGGTTTCAGTGCGATTAAGGATAAGGATATAAAAGCAGTAAAGCAACCTTACTAATAAGGACAACCATAATCTCCCACTATCTGAGAACTCATGGGAAGATTTTTGAGGCACCCATCCTAGACCTTTTAGCCAAAAACAGCAGGCAGACACCAGGTAAGAAGTTTGGCCCATGAATCATGCAGTTTTTTTTCTTCTAAGGCAAATATTGCAACTTCACCCCACTTATGTTTAACATCTGCTACCTGCCTACACACAAGAAGGTATTTTGGTACAGAACTGAAATAAGAGTGATTGATAAACAGTGCAAATATGATACCTCACAACAGAGGATGCAATTTAAAACCTTTTACCTCCTGTTGGCTCTGTGAGGCAGACTGTCTAAACAAGCTGGTGTTTATGGATACAGTTCATTCAAATTCCCCATTTTAGCATACGTCTGTCATTCAGGGCCTAATTTCGCTGGATGGGTGTTCAGTGCTGAAATGTCCTTGTGGAACGAGCTGCTCAAGGATCAGCCTTTGCTAGAATTCATCATCTGCCTTTGATACCTCCTAGTGAAAGTTGTGCCCAGACTTCAGGTATTCTTTATTTCCAGTGCTAGTATTAATTTTTGTTATTGTGGTGTTACAATCTGTTACATCTTGAACAAAGAAACAAACAGGTCACTATTGTGTATTAATAGAAGTCTAACTGATGTTGTTTATTACTTCAGTAGTATCTTTTTGTTCACCCAACTGTCTTCCCTTCACTTTTGTTAGCATAAGAAGGAAATCTGAACCAGTCAATGCAATAAGACTAAGATGACAAGCAGGCAATTTACTTTGCTCTTGCTTTTGATCTTAAACATAAAAAGAATCTTAAGATGTATGCACTCAAATTTAATTTATTCATTTCAGATGTTTTTCTGAAGTAATACGGTCAAGTTGCTCGCGAGTCCCCTCACACACAAAACCCATTTTCTAATCCCTGTGAGGCCTGGCAGGCCTCCCTGTAATAACCTGCTTTAAGGTGTGTGCAGGTCAGTTAATGCAGTTCAGTAGATCCAGCTATGCACAAATGGGTGCAGTCCCCTCCCACTAAAAAGAAAACAAAAAAAAAACAAGAGGTAGGTAGAACAGTAATTTTGTTTTTCATTCTTGACTTCTGAAATAAGCAGATGAGAAAAGCTTTGATATAAAAGCAATATGAAATACTCAAAAGCCACTGTGTAACTGAATTCCAAAGGATGGCACCCTCACAAGCATTCATTATTTCATTTTTAGGAAATACACAGTGATTTGAATTTAAATGTGACTGAAGGTTTTACAAGATCCATTAGCCAAAAGAACAGGATCCCTACAGCAAGACATTATTCACTCCTAATAGATTATTCATTAAAAGAAAAAAAAACACAATAAATTAAGTTCAGAATAAAGTCAAAAACTGTGCAGATAGTTACTACTAAAAGAAAGAAAAAAACCAACAAAACAGCAACAAACACAACAAAACAACAACAAACCAACCACACACTTAACTCTGTGATCATCACAGTCAGATACCACACTGCATGACACTACAGTGGTAACATCTCTACTATGGAAAAAAAGGCCTGAGCTGACACGTTCATTTTTGATCAGTACACGACTGGAAGCCAGCTACTCCAGATGGAAAACTCAGTGCAGGCCATCATGTTGTGCTTCATCTGTTTTAAAACCATGCCTTGGATCACAAAAGCATCTAAAAACAATGAGCTTCAGTCCTGCAAACCAAACATGAGTTTTCAGAGTCATCGATCTGAAAAAAATTAATGTCTTTGTTAAAAGAAAAAAAAGGTTTGAAGTACAGGAATTGATTATGATTTTTGTGAAGCAAAGATATCCTCCTCCTAGCATGCAATTTACTCTCATTTTCTGATCAAGCACAAAAAGTCCTTTTCAGTTCTGATCTGACAAAGCCGAATCTGAAAGACAAAAAGATTTGCTGTTTCCAAAGAACTGATCATAACCTTTCTTCCCCGTAGAATAATGCATTTGTACTGAAGAATGAAATACCTACTATGGCACAATTCTGTGAGTCCAACGCAGCCGATTTTGCATAAAATAATTTATATGACATAACAAACAAGCATGTTAAGGATTGTTCAGAGTCATCTGACTAGAGGGAAGTCTTACATGTGTTGATAAATCCTCATTGTCTTGGACATGACACAAGTTAATAAATACTTTATTTTTACGCTACTGTATTTACACCCTGCATTGTGTCACTTCACCCATTCCCTCAGGTTGTAAAGCTACACAGTGGATAAACTAAGACAAGAGGTGAATGCCAGGGAAAGTAATTAATAGCTTATGTAACTGGGCATGCTGCTTTCGATGCTATCTGTATGGTCATTTGTATGCAGACTTGTGCTTTAAAGGACAAGTCACTTTGTACTTAGTTTTATACTCTGTGGTTTCTACTGCACACATTTCTCAACAGAAAATTCCAAAAGTTCCTCTGAAGATTTTTTTCTTCCCCCATTATTTCCAGTGTCTGCTTTCTAAAGCCAACACACCAAGTAAGGAGTCATTACAAGAGCTTCAGCAAGCTCTTGTTGATCTGTGTTCAAAGCTCTGGTAAGACTGACAAGTATTATTGGCATTTCCCATTTTCTCTTTTTCTCGTAGTTCTCTCTTCAAGCTTTGTGAATTAGAACAGCAGGTTGCATTACAAAGGGCTTTTCCTAGAGGGATGGTGTAATGGATACTGTTAAGCTGACTGATTGGCATGCTGGGGAAACATCCAAATGAGTATCTGAAATTTGCTTCGGTTGCTTCACAGAAAATATTGGTACAGAAAGGGATGACCTGGCCAACCAGGCCCAGGGATGACTTGATGCATACAGCTGTCAGGTCTTCACACAGTGCAGCAGCTCTGATTTGGAACAGGTTATTCTTGATGACCACCATTTGAGTCCCCACATGACCTGAGCAGAATATTGTTCTGAAGGGAGTGGTGTCCTAACTGCTCCACCTAGTGATAGTAAAAAATTTTGGAAAACTTCAAAGAAAACTTTAGCTATGCCGATGTCTTTAGCATGCTGTCAATTTTACTTCTGACAAGAATCAGATGAGAAAACAGTTCATTAAATGAAAAGAAACTGCATGCTGGATATCACACAGAAGGCAGTTGGTTAGCAGGAGAAGCTCAGGTTATTTTAAAGAATTTTAAAAGTACAGCATCTTCTTTCCACAAATTATACTTTAGCACTCTGAGAAACCCTTCCAAACAACAGTTCTGCAGCACCAGGGAAAAGGGGTCAGCAAGATTTTGACATAATAGCACTGTAAGAGAACAAAGGCATTTAGCTGTGTGCCACGTGTAATTCCTATGAGAGTGATTATGTCCCGGTCACAACTTATTGTTAGGTTGCAGCCCCCAGACTTCCCTCCCTTCCTTGTTACTGTACTGCTCTTGTATTCTGCAGTGTAGAATAATGCAGGGACACAGTAGACTGGGCTTATTTCCAACTCCACATGGGGCAAGGAGGAAAGGGGACCATGGCCCACCTCTTCCTAGAGGCCCAACAGACAACTTCATCTTTTTCAATCTCTCCTTTGACCAATCTTTCAGTTCAAGGAATACTTAAATCATAAAATGTCTCTATTTGAAAAGTGAAACGCTCACCATGACCTATTTTTGTTTTATTAAACAGACAGCAGATACATTCCTTAACATTATGCCAACGAACTTCAATGTATTTTTTTTCTCTTTTTCTCAGCATTCTTTTATCATATTTTCTTAGACATACAGTGGTTGGTCTTCTCTCCTTCCCCACAAAGGCAGAAGTAAGGGGAAAGAGCACTACAGGACTACGTGACAATCGTGTTTGAAACCAAGGGTTTCATGTGTGAGTGAGAGGGTGGCCACGTCCCTCTCCCTGCAGGAGAAATCACCCTTAGGCAGCCAGGTACTTGTCGGTGCGGGGCCATTGGGGATAACGTGGCACCAGAGCCCAGCAGAGATGACAGTCAGCATGGACAGGACACACGTGCTTTCAAACATCCCAATTTAAAAATTAAACAAGTAAAATTCAGTGTCTCTTTGGAAGACCTCTCTAAAAGCTTGCACTGTTGAAGTATTGTCACAAGCTTCAATTGTCTTCTCATGGAGCAGTATTTCAATAAAAATCACCTATTTTTACTGGCAAGATTTCCTGTACCAAGTCATGAATGTTGCCAAAAGTCTCTGGCTGCTGGTAGCCTGAGCTCTTACAGTGGTAGAGTTCAACGGCTTATAGGAATAAATGAGGTATAGCAGAACATTGCATGTAACACTGTTGATGAGATTTGATGTGATAGCACAGACTAGCATGACGTATGAAAGCTTGGGTAGGAAAGAGGGAAAAAATCTCAATGCAACACTATGATTTTGTAAGTACATCTGTTTTCCTAACTTCTTGAAAATTGGATGTTCGTTAGTTTGAGTTAATTCCAGAAATACAAATCGAGTCCCAGTCTCACAAGAAATCTAGATGCATTGATTGCAGAGGTCCAAATCAGCTAAAGCAGGATGGAAAATGATGCTCGTATCACACATTTATCTTGAAATACTAAATATAATTTCATGAAGATAGGTGCACCTAGAAAACAAATTTTCTCACACAACCTGGATACTGGGCTGGAGTTCAGACTTGAACTAGTTTAAATTCCAGAGGTGTCTGAATCTAATTTCTATAATTACACATACTTCCATGGCTTGCTTCCAAAAAATCCTGAATTCAGAAGAAGTTGTTTTCCAACTCTAGTTCCTAACATACAAAGACCATTTTGAAGCAGGTTTTCTGTGCCCAAAACGCAACTGGCCTAGTCTCAGTTGGAAATCAAACTGCTCAACCCAGCACTATGGACAGTGTAAAAATATAGGAAGAAAATTACCAATATAAAAATAAACCAAAGAAAAGCAAGCAGATTTTCCAAATTAGGAAGAGAATGCCTGGAATAATCAGCATAGGCAATCAGTAGCATGCTTTATTTAGACTGAGCCTTCAATTAAATAAATGCTTTTCTCAGCAAAAGCAAATGAGACTGTAAGAGAATGAGAAGGCTAAATTAGTGGAATATGAATGACATAATAAATATGTAATGAGTACAGTACAGACCTTTCTTCTCCTCCCCTGATCTCTGTAAAGATTTCAGGAAAAAAAGTAGTTCTGACTGGGCAACAAAATTTATCGCGTGGTCCAGATTACCACCCTTTAAGTGCTGATTAATGAACAATTTTTTAAAATAACTCCAGACACGAACCAATGGTCACTGCATTTCATTTACGGATTTATGGCTCCCAGAACAGACTGCAGGTGAAGTTCAAAGCAAACAAGAGGAGGCATTTCTTCACAGAGCACCAGCTGTGAAATGGGAAACTCCTTTCCACTGTGAAAGCCAAGAGTTTTCAAAAGCCAACTCAACAAATCCACAGAAGAACCCCTAAATAGCACTGTATTGATAAAACTAATATGATTAAGTAAGTCCCTGAAAGAAAAATTGTTGGAGATTGGAAGAATACTTGGAAGAAGTATCATTATGCACTTTGTTGTCCTGTGCTATAGGGTTTGAGAAGGAGCAGCAGAGGAGTGGGCAACAGGGACAATCATTCTGGTCTAGTTACTCTGCTGTTACATTAGCTATTAAGTTTAATGATTGAAACTAAGTTTAAAATAGAATTATGCTTATTGAAAAATCGCAAGCTTCCCAGGCCAAACCTCTTGCTCAAAAACTGAAGAAAGGGTATGTACTGGGAAAAACTGAACCTGTACGTACTTGTCCCTGAAACTGCAGGGGCTAGACAGGAACAGCACTAGAACCAAAATGGAAGCAAGCAGATGGAGAAGCAGTTCTGTAAGGAAACAACTGCACTCAGTGAAAAACCTGAATGTTATCAACACTCCTCGGTACCCTTTCAGAGTTGTCATGGGCAGGAGAACAAAATCAGCTATTATCCAGGCACAGGTAGATGCTACTGTAAGAGACTCAGGGTGTGTATATGTTCCCATGCACATCTATGTGTAGATATCTATCTTTTTTAAAAAGGCAATGTTTCTGGGCAAATACAATGATTTAAGTCACAAGGATAAATTGATCCTGAGCACCTCCCCTAGAGCATCAGGCACAAACTGCCTTTTTTTCCTTCCTTTCACTTGTAGCATACAGCAGCTTTTTACAGTGCTGAACAGTGTGGTCGGTTCAAGAGTAATACCTGTTCTCAGAACAATTTTGCACTCCAAAATGATGTTCTTTCAGCTTCCCTACAAGAGCACACATTAACCATAGGCACTTTTTGCTGTACCTTCTTCCTCTCCCCGGGCAGGTGGTGTATATCATTTTTTCAAGACTTCAGTGCTACAAAGTGAATGATAATATTTAGTAGTCTTCGTAAACAAAATCTCTCTTGTGGAATTAAATTGATTTTTATCTCATTGCAATTTGAGAAGTGTTCACATCACCCCATCTGCCAAGCAGGTGTTACAGAAGCAAACAAAGATGTGAAAGCATCAGTCACAGCAGTGCTCACAGGACTGTTCAGTGCTCAGGCAGTTCTCAGACCCTGCTCTCCAAAAAACACAGTCAGTTCCCTACAGTGGAGCTCCAGTAAAAGGAAGTATTCCCACTGGTAGGTGTCAGGGAACACCTTAAATCAACCATCACCATTTGAATCAACCTTAAATAACCATTGTAGAATTATTCTGTGCAGACCTTATAAGCTATCCTACCTTCTTCATCAGAGGTATTGTGTAATTAGAATTACAACTCAGCAACACGAGCATCTTAATAAAAAAAAAAAAACACACTGTTGCCTGTTGTTAGCAAACATGACCCTAGAAACATGCAGGAAAACTTACTTAAATCTACTTTATAGAATAAAAAAATCCAGAGCTTGAGGCAACTGGTGAAATCTGTGGGTCTATGTAAGTGGGAGACAAGCTATTAGTCTGCAAAGTCTATCTAGGACAAAGCAGTTTTTTATAGGACACCACTGAATGCAGCTATATAGAGAAGGACCTTAGTCACACTTGTTTTTCCTATATAACCAGAGGAGAGGCAGCAGGCACAGCCAGAGGGTGACTTCAGATCACCTAACGAGACTGCAGCTCTAAATAAGCCGTTTAGAGGTGCTCTCTGTAGAAGGTCACTCTGTGCTTCAGGTTTATCTCTGTGAATGCCTCTTGTGACCCTTCGGTGGAATTTATTTCTTGGTTTTGCTACATTTTCTATTTGAAAATGAAGCTTTCTCAAAGATCTGATACAAAGCCCAGATGATCCTGGCTTGCTGTGTGCTCTAAGGAGTGAAAAGAAGGTAACCAAACTACAGCCCAATGGAGAAAACAGATGTCAAAAATTTATGGAAGAACAAACATTACCTAATCTCTCATTATGGATTATGCTAAATAATTGTATTTTGCAGCATCTCACTGCTGAATTTCAGAAAAAAAACTATGTCTCTGTGTATCTACATACTAGATAATATTCTTATACTTGGGGAGCAGTCTTAAAAAACACCATTCTTACACAGATACACAAAAGATATTGAAACTGGTTACCTGTACCATGAGCATATAATTTCAAGGTTGAAAGAGTTTGAGCTAAACACTGAAGCTGAGAGTATTTAAATCTAAATTATCTTAAATACTGACAAAGCAACACATAAGCAAGCACAGATTACTCACTTGGTGTATGGGCTTTGCCAAAATCAAGGTCTCAATGGCAGGAAGAAGAAAATATTACTCCCTTGTCAACTTTGATTACACAACAAAGAAAATAATGAAACATAACATATGTTGTCTGGTAAATTTTAGAAACAACAGCTTTCAGCACTCCATGCTTTAATTTTGTACTCAAATATATCTCAGCTGTAGATGTTCAGAGAGCTGCTTCTCCCTTTAATACCACTCTCCCGTCAAAACATTCTAAGAGGAGCAGGTAGGTATTACACTCTCTTAATGAGTGAAGGTGTTAGAAGTTACAGTATCTCCAGTCACAAATAAAATGACAAAAAGACATTTAATAAAGTTAGGTTGTTATTTTCTCCTGTATGTATGAATTTAAGTGCTTTCTACCACATCTGAAAAATTGCTTTGAAGTCATCTTGAATTTAGAACTCTTTAATTAAAAAAGCCAGATGCTGCAGGGATTTTCCTTCTATTATTTTACATCTATTTATTATCTTGCAATTCTCTCTCAGATTCATAAGTCTCTCACCTAGATACATCACCTGTATTCTTCACAGCACTCTGAACCACAAATTCTTTTATCAACTTTGTTGGTGAAGAAACCAGCTAGTAATTTAGGTTTTATCTGACAGAGGTCTTAAAGCTATTCAGACATCTGCTTAAATATTTCACTTCAGTATGGTCCTTATTGTGTTAAGTTTCCTAAGAAATTTCAGTGTGTTGTTGATGGTTCTCAGGATAAAAAGTCTTTAAAAGATTGTCCATAGCTCATCTTTTTTTGGTCACAGAAAAAGTCTGTAAAGCCTAATAAAATTATAATTGAATGAGATCCGTAAGACAAAGCATGCCTTCTATTGGATAAACTGCTTGTTTAAAAACTAGTTTCTAATGTTTATCAAAGAAACATGTCACACAGGCCAGATTTTGGGCTGGACTACCACCTGGATTCCTTATTTTTTCAATTCAAAGCTACAAGCAAACCTATTTATATCATTGCTATAAAATTCTTAAAAGCTGAATATGTAATTCATGCAGCAGAGCAAACCTCACCACCAAGGATGTTAGCTCAGCTCATCCCCAGTACTCACACAGTGGCTTTTTTTCCTGTACTTAGCTTCTGCAGACAGGAGATGAACCTTACCAACTGGGGCTAAACATTACACAAACATGCTTTCAGAGATATATTCTCACTTAAAGGATAAACTATGTTCTCAACTGAGTTTACTTTCACTATCACTGAAATTGCTTTTTCATGGACAATGGTTGTTATAATGCATTTGAAGAAAAATTGGACTCAGAAGATTTCTTAGACGTGCAGCTTACAAGTATGGTTTAACTTTGCATAGTAGTAATACATATTTACAAGTACCAGATTTTCAATTTATAAATATTTATCATAAGGACATGATTTTATCTTTAATTAGCCCAACTGTTAAGGACACTTTTAATGTGAGAAATGTAATTCAGTACTTCGTACCAGATGTAGCCTCTACAGCTAGTCTTTTATCTCTGCTTGTAATGAGTGGATACTTAAACCAAAAGCATTCTGTAATATGTAAGTGGTCAGAAGGGAGTAACTACACAAGATTTGGGCTCAGGATTTAAAATAATCATTTTCTGAAGTTGCATACCTCACTCTGAAGAACCAGTGCAATACTCCCATCCATCCTTTAAGTATCATTTTATTTCCTATAAAAATCCATATGACTTTCTTGGTCTATGAAAGGACTGAAATCCTTAGATTTTTCTTCCTTTCCTCTCTCTAACCAGATGCATTATGGCTCCATGTTTGACACTATGAACATGAAAAGTATAAGCAAGAGAACTGGGATAGTTCCAGGTCTGATCCTGGGTTATCAACACCAGAAATACAATGCCCATCTACTAACCTTGCATTTCCAAAACCAACAAACCCTAGAACATGCACATTACATTGATTATACTGATTTTTTTTTGCAATTACACAATAATCCTTCAGAGTGGTTGGAAACACTGCAAAACAGCATCATGCCAGGATGCAAAGGGAGAGATGGAGAACGAGAAAGCAAAAGGAAGGATGGGCTGGTGTCAGGCCAGGGTTAGGAGAATAGTGGGAGACTCATTATGAAGGCAGCCTTGCCTTTTCCAGAATAAAAAGCTGTACCATACTTCTCAATTACGTGTTATAAGCGGTTAACCTTCTTAAACAGCAAGTTGTAAAACAAAAGAAACCCCAACAAATGCAAAGTAAGTTGGGGTTTCATTGTCAATATGCTGTGTTTTAATTCTCCATTAATATATGAAGTGAACTGGGAGGAACCAATTTTATGTCTTACCATGCTGACTGCCTCTTTGTAATATAATGATAACATTCTGTGGTCTTACAAAGACCGTTCTTCAAAGGAATAATAAAATGGAAGCCAAATGCACCCGTTACTAAGGAAACTCTGAGCCAACTTTTGATGCAGCTCGTTTTTCCCGGCACTCCAAGTAACACTGAGCTGCTGCTCTCTGTATTCATTTAATTAGCACGTTTAATTATTGGATTGCAAATGTTACTTATTGCCTCAATGTTGTCTAAAACAGCAAGGAAAAGATCAATGTATTAACGTATTCATGAAGGAATCAAACAACAAGCCATTTGGGGAGGATTTTTGAGTGGGAGCAAGGGGCACAGTGGGAAATGATGGAGGGAAGGAACGCATTGGATGTTTGTGCAAAGAAGTTCAGATTTTTTTTTTTGCGGGAGTTGTCTCGTATTCTTGGCTTCCCATTCACTCTTCCCTCTCCCTTGAAGTCTGTGTGAGTTGTCTGAAAAAAGTTTTGACTTTTGATTAACCCCCTGGATACTCATTAGGAGAAATAGTCTGAAATATCCCCGTAAGAAGCATGATAACTTAACAATGGTAAATGTTACAATGATAACATTTTGCATAATTTCTCTTCTCTTCTTCTGATTAATTATATTCCCAGTGCTGAGTGTTGCAAAATGTTAGCAAGCCATCTGGATGTCAGAAAACTCTAGAACAGAACTGCTCTGGTTTCCACTCTAATGCTCCTTTACATACACCTGCATGGTAGCGTCCTTCTGCTAACACACTCTCTAATGGACTAGGATGCGTTTTTACCAACAATACATAAGCATTCAGCTGCCCAAGTTTCCAACAGAAATATTTCCCACTATATTATCACTAGCACAAAAATGAACAGAAAAAAAGACCATAATCAGGTAGGTACATTTTTCTTTTTCATAGGAAAAGTTGGAGAAAGAAAAATGCACAAATATTTTATATTAAATTTTGGGCTCCTACCTGTCAGGCAAATCTTGTCAAAGCAAAAATGTTGTCGTATGCAAACTTGTATGTTTTCTTTTTTCAAACTTTCAATGAAAATACATGAGTTAAATGAGCAACTATCATGGAGTGATTATTTATTTTCTTACTATATGGGTTCCTTCTATTTACCATTTTTATTAACATTATGCAAGATTTGGGAGTAACACCTTAAGAGCCATTGCCCTGAGCACTTTAAAAAACAACAACACAAAACCCTAAAAAAAACCTGTGTGAAGTGAAGCAGGGAAAAAAGGTAGAAGGTACAGATTCATGGTTCAAGATGGAACTAACATACGTGCCTGCTTATACACACACATATTTCAACTTATGTTAACTTCTTACCTCTTTCTTCTTTCTTTTTATCAGTTTCATTCCATGTGTAACCATATAATTCTGCTGTTTTTCTTTAAATAAAGAAAACAAAATCTCCCTTCTTTTGCAATAAAACTAAAAGTCTTAACCAAAATCCTCCTTGTGTCCAAAACCAGTATCTTTATATTTTGTATTAAGATATTATGAGGTATGCTCAGCACGTCTCCTTAGGGAAAAAAAAAATCTTGTAAAACTTGAATCTGCAAATATGTCAGTCCCCTGGAGAGCCCTCAGATAATTGTAAATTTTGGCCCTACTGATTGGAAACAGGAGGAGATTCAGAGCTTGGAAATTAGGCTGGTTTTGGATGAGTCTTGGCTTAACAATTATATGGTAAATTATGAACAATAACATAAGCAATTTCCATTGTTCAGTAATCCAAATAACGTATTCTTTTATAGATACAGAGAAAATGACACTCTGATGCAGCGATGGCAGGCTAGCAGGAAATTTTGAGGGACTAGCACACTCCAGGAACATGAAAGCAATTAACAGGAAACAATGGGAACAGCACAGAGGAATAGCTGCATACTGTATCTGTCTCCACGGCATTCAAATTTCATTAAACAAAGCTAAGGGATTTGGTACAATATTCTCGTTCAAAGCATGTTCCACCTGCCTTTCATCCCAGAAATGGCCCCTATTAGGATGGATAAACAAAGGATGGATCTCAGCAGAGCAAGACTCTTTTTAACACTGAATAAATCTGGAGCACATTACACTCTTGGTTTAAAATTGGCTCAGTGTGGGAGAAAACAACCTCCAAGGTAATTCTGAATTCTGTTTCTCTGTTTTATACAAAATAATTTCTGTATTTTACTCCTATGGCAATACCTGATCTTCTATTCCTTCAGTAGGAAAAATTCAGGTTGTCTTGTTTATACCGGCACTTGCAAAATGGAATCCTTGTTATTTGTCTTAAAGAGTTTTTCACTTTCAGTTCTTTACTTTTCACTCAAAGTTTTAAATTTCTTTTGCTGCATTTGAGAGGTGATTAGATTCAGTTGATAATTCTGCCCTAAGAGTAACAATGAGGCTTATAATCTAAATCTAAAATTCCCTGAAAACAGTACCACGCAAGTTAAATTTATTTTTTTCTGGCAGTGCAATGATTAACAACTGGAAAAAAAAATCAGAGAGAGGAAAATTCAAGAAAATACCTGCTTTATGAAACTTTTCCATTATCTCTTGACGAACCGATTTTTCCAAGTTGAAATAATCATGGTCTTCATCGGGTTCTCTCAGAAACAGAGGGATGTGCTGAAACACTATTATATGCTTGCATTTATGTTTTTCAGCAACAGCCAGCTGCTCATTAAGCCACACATCCTGGGCTTGCTTCAACTCTGGGCATTTGGAAGAATCAAAGTACAACTGAGAATTTAGCACAAGAAAGAAAACACCTCCAACCCAAAAGCTGAAGTAGTCATCTCCCCAGCTCTTGCAATAATTATCAATTGTTTCTCTTGTTGGAGCATTGCCAATATCATGATTTCCACTAACAAATACCAATGGGATATTCTGGTCAGTGTTCTTCAGAATGTTCTTTAAATCTCGCTCTTGGTCCTTTCTCCACTGAGATCCTATAGAACAAACAAACAAAAAAGTTTTATTGTTTATGATAGCTTTTCCTAATTTCATTGTTTGTTTTAGATAATGGAAATACTACATATGGTAAGAAATATTTGACATTAGATTTGTGATCATGGTAATATGCAGGAACATAGACTACATGTATACCTTCTCTTTAATATAGTACGTCCAGAAAATCCCTTCCCTCCTGCTTATCGAGTACTCAGCCTTTTCTGAAATTTTCATTAAGTGAGGCTCTGGATAGGAACCAACAGACAGTGCAACAGTAGTCTAATAGTCAGTGTTTTGCACCAAAAGCTTTGGGGTCCGATTCTTGTCATCTACACACCGACAATCTGGTGAAGAAATGCAGCCATATTGGATGGCACAAGTCAGCTTTTATCAAGGATAAAAAAAAAAAAAATTTAAATCTGGTTTATATTTTATGTTACTGCAAAGGAATTAAGTTTTTTTTTTTTTTTTTCATTACAAGAACTACTTTAACAGCAAAAATGTAATTAGTGTCTTGTGGTGACTTGTTTATATGATGAGTCCGCTTTAATAATAAGCATAGCATTAATTTCAAAGAAAGGTAATTGTTTACTTTGCTAGTTTTTCCCTCATCTCATTTTTACATTAACATGCATACCCAGACAGTTACTTTTCTGGTTTTCTGAAATTTGTCCTTCTCTAGGCAGGCTTAATTAATTTACAATCACTAAACAAATTTAAAAAGCATTTTTTTTTTGAAAAAAAGTTGTTCTAATGATAACAGATTTTTCAATTATCCAAAGAGTAATCTTTAATCACAGAGGTCACTGATATGTCTACTTTTTGTGAATTAAATTGCACATTTATAAAGCGCATTTTGCCCTGCAATACAGTCTAATATGGGCCTGTTTCACAAATAATAACTGAATTTGTTAACCAAGAAATTTTAGCAGGGTTTTCACAAGAACTCTGAAATCAGAATTACAATATAGGTTTGGGTACAAGTCCATGCAAATCAATCATCATGTATTTTTAGACTGCATTCTATTTTTGTAACTACACATATGTATATGTATAGAAATGTATTACTGGGACTCTGGTCACGTAAGTAGGAGACAAAAGATTTTTTTAATCCACATTTCTTGAAAATCCTTGCAATTAATGTTTCCAAACACTGACCCTTGGTAACTAATAAAGTATTTCAATTCCTTTTCTCTACCCTATAGATATACCGTACACCTTATTGCTGTTACTAGAATCTTATGGTTTGAGAAAAGTACTAAAAACCAACATATTCATATATCTAAATGTAAAGACAGGTGTGAGATCTGGTAATTGGTGTGTCAATTCAAAGGGAGGCAATCCACAGCACTGATCTTTAACTGCAGAACATTATTGTAGCAAAATCTCTGAGTAACTTAGAAATACTGGCCATATGGCACTAGAAAGTATCTAGAAAGTAGAGGACGGCGGGTAGGTTTGTAGGGCTTGTACCAGGAGCATGGTCAGTATGGGCCATCCTTCCAGTTCTGGAAAATCCTTATTACTCCTAGAAACGAACAAGGCAAATAACATCTCCTTGTACTTGGAGGAGCTGGATGTAAAACAAACCAAAAAATAAATCTGACGTACTTTGTTGCCCATAGGGCAGGAAGCCCAGTGAGAAAGCTGCTTGCCCTGCCCCTCCCTGCCTTCCCAAGTGAAGAGCTGGAAATTTCAAGCTATAAATACAAAAATGTATTCCATGGGGGAGGGAGGTGGGGAAAAGGCGAGGGGGAAGGCTCTATTAAGAGATAAGTAAACACACTACACCATGCTAATCTACACGCTATCACTTTGGGAAATTTAGCTAACAGTTTCAGAGTATAAAGACATTTATGCATAAGTTACAGAAATCATTTGTAGAATTATGTATATGTCTTCCCAGTGGTGAAATTCAAGCTCCAGAGACTAACACTTAGATTAGATTTGTCGACAGCAGGGCACTGGTTCCCTCATTTAATGCAATATTATTTCTATAGCAACAGGGAGACATATTCAGTGTTTTATTGCAGAAAACAGATTGTTCAAAATGGAAAACAAGGTCTCTGCCCAAAGAGTCTAGGAAACCATACTAAGTAAAGATTATTTCAGGACAATTACATTCTGGCTTGACCTTTTCTTGGTAGAAGGTCAAAACAACTTCAAAAGAAGAGAAAGCTACAGAGACAAAGGTAGAAAAAAGGAGGAGCAATGTCTCTGTAGTCTTTGGGACAGGGCTAGCTATACTAATTAATCATTCCAATGATTATGAAGAACATTTTGATGTGCCAGTATATATTTCTTTAGCTTAGAGAGAGGATTGGTTGGAGGCAAATAGGAAGAAGATATAATGCCAAGAGGCAGTGTAAAAAAGTAATTTGGGAAGTGTCAGGGTGGATGGAAACGAAATTCATTTCTGTTCTCTTTATCCTGGCATCATGTGCGGTGACATTTTTAAATCCCAAGCTACAATATTCTGTCTTTATGTTAGGCTCTGTAAATACAGTCTTGCCCTAAGATAAACAACTTAAATTAATAGCCCATAAAGGACAGTTTGTTTTTTAGGAAAAACACAAAAGCGAGAGCAGTTGCCTATAATTCTCCACAGCTTCCCAGCTTATCATTTCTGAAGGCTGAGCGATGTGAACAGGAGCATGAAGGTGCAATGTCAAAGGCTCTGCTGTGCTGCATCTTCCTGCTGTAGGTTACGTCGCTGTTTGCCTACACTTGCAATGTTCCATCTTGCATCGCTTTAAGGAGTAAAGGCAACCTCCCTTCACTCACTGGAAGAGTAGATTTCAAGAAAGAATGTACTTTTAAAGCATTTTTGCTGAAGCTGGCTTTAGTCAGCACAAGCAGAATTCAGATTATTCTGCCAAAGAAATAATCCTCTTGCTGATAATCCATGCTGCAGTTTACTTTGGTATTCCAGACCGTGCCTCTATAGCAAAGTGTTGGGTTTAAAAAAATTTTTTTTGGATGCTTTAGCTACAAAAACAATTTGAAACAGTTTGTCCCCAGACCACAGTGCTGCAATGTGTGCTATCTGCAGTTCTGTATCTGAGACAAGCATTTACAGACAGCAACCTCCACCAGCATCATCACTTTCCCACCCTGCAAGGTATTCCAAATACCTAACACTTGTTTATCTACTGATATGAGGTAGGAGGAAAAGACCCCCAAGTGCTACCCCACCTCTGCCAGAGGACACAGGTGCATGGAAACTGTGGGTGCATCAGCCTGCGCCTCCAATTTCATGCAATTTTTCAAGAGATGGAAATTCCAGTGAGGTGATTAGACATTTTTTGCTGAACAATCAAAGGTATTGGTCATACATTCACAGAGACCACCACCAGAGAGAGGTCAGTTACTCAACCTGACACGACGACACCTCATTTCTCTTTCCAACAACCTACTGAGAAGTCACTTCCCAGTGATCTGCTTGGCACAGACCAGCCCCGTACCGCAGGGCACAAGTGCTGCAGCTCTACAAGCAATGCTGATGTTTCTGTTGCTTCTAAAGCTCCTTTAGGGGCTGGTTTTCCTCAGGAGCAAGAACAGTCCTATTTGTCTACTTCTTTTGCAAATCTTGGCACAGACATTACTGTGTCATGGTTTGCTACAGGAAAAACAACGTGGGTGAATACAACCAAATGTCTAGTAGTAAGTTTAACCTAACAACTGGCTTTAGAAGTCTGGCAAACAGGAACTGTGACTTCGTACATATTTACATCGCCTGCACTGAGTTAAGTCGTTTCTGAGTCTCTGCAAGGCCTTTGCTTGGCTGAGGACCAGTGCAGGCACTTTTAGGGCGAAGTTACTGAAGATTCAGCCAACTGATCAACCTCTTGACTATGAAACATGAAAATCCTGGGTCCTGTCTAGGAGCCCTCACCCACCAGCCTTGCACCATTCTCATATTTGCTGAATTCCTTTGCAAACCTATCAAGTTCACCAACCTGGCAGAGAATCTTCCCCCCCAAAAGTGGTGCATCGATTGAATCTACTTCTGAAATGGGTGAATCAGAAAAGGCTCCAGTGAGGAAAAAGAACCTACGGGAGGGCAAGAAGGTGTGGGATGAGAACATGCAAAGTAGCAGCATAACTTGCAGGTTTTGTCATTAAGTACATTTATATTTCTCCTGTTGCCTACTTATTATCAGCCACCAGAGAGGCCTCTGTTTTTTTCGATTTTACCTGTTCAGAAGGGGAAAATTACTCTCTAAATTACATTAAAAAAAATGTAAAAATGTAGCATAATTGTTTTCTGGATTTTGGAATTACTCAGTCTCAGTCTTTCATTGTATCATGCAAGTGTCCTAAACCTTTGAGGAGTTGCAAACACATCCTTTTAAAATAAAAATGCAAATTTTCAGGTAGCAAAAGAAGAAATTTAAAAAGAAAATTGTTTAACTATGAGCTTTTATGCAAGCAACACGTTTGAAAAGAGCTGACGTGACAACTGCAATCTGGTTAACATCTAACCCAAGAGACAGAATATCACAGAGCAGGTAAGAGCTAAATTGCAGGTTAAAACACTACACAAAACATCAAATAGAAATAGTAACTATATCTGATAAAAGCAAAATACAAAATGTCAAAACATCACCAATGAAAATTGAATTACCAAAAGCATTGGACCCATTCCCTTTGTAGTTTACAATGAAATCAGGAGAACTACTCTGACACCAGAAGGTAGATAATTCTTGATGGGAACAATCACACGACTGCTATAAACAAACGACAGATTTGTGTTTTCTCCTGGGCCTTACAGTTCATCTTTGTATCATCCTTGCACCACAATCACCTAATCAGAGTCTAATTATTTTGGGCTCTCCTCTTCTTGCAGTGCTTGTCCTTTTGTGGTTTTCATGACTGTCTGCAGTTGCTCGACTCCTTTTACGTGACATTTAGAGGACTTTCCCTAGTACTATTCCCTAACTTTCTAGGGAAGACAAAAGGGGAGTCCAAGGCTATACTCACAGCATGCTCCTTTTGTAAGTACCTTCACAGAGACATATTTAACCACTGCCTCTATCCTGCTTTGTGAGAGCAGTCTCCTCCTGTTCAAAATGGGATTGCTTTTCATCTCCATAGCCGTTTTGGACACCTGGCTGTCAGCTCCAGCTTAGCAGGGCTACAGCTAAGCTCCTACAGCATCCCTCACAGAAGCTTTCTGCTGACCCCAGTGACAGCCCCATTGCTGTGCTTGTTATCTAGGCCCCAAAACACTGGTATCCCAAAATGACACTATATCTTACAGACTTTTCCCTACAATACACAGGACACTGGTATAGAAAGAAAAGAGCTAGCAGGCCATCCAATTCAGTCTTAGCGGCTGTTCCTATTACTCAGCCTGTACTCTTCATTATTTCTTGTTTTAAATTTAAATTGTCTTTTATTTTTCCTCCCCCCTCTAGCATCTGCCATAATGAAGTCATGCAATACCCTGTACCACTGCCAATTATTACATGCAAGAATAAGCTGATCGATTTTAATAAACCCAGCATGGTCATGATCTGAATTAGGTTTTTCTGGCTTAGCCCATGCTGTAATAGCCAGAATGCCTCCTCTCTCTTCTTTAGTCATGTATGTTTCTAATTTCAAATAGCCTAAAAACATTATTATGGCATGCAAAAAATCATGTAATACACACTTAAAAATCATGTAAATATGACTACATACTCACTCCTGGACAAACTGCCTGCTCAATCTAACTTATAAAATACCTCATCTCATTAGTTCCCACTGAAAAGCAGGAACTGAAATACCCATTTGTCTACAGCTGTAAGCAACTGATTTTTTCAGTACATTAGAAACAAGTAATAGTCTGTTCTGAGCCACAAGAAGGGATCACGCTAAAGAATTTCCCTGCATGAAAACACAAATTAAATATATTTTATATCTTTGGGCATTGAAACAGGAAGAAAATTTAACTCTGTTTTTAGCTAATAATTAACAATTATTATATTAAAGCAATGACAACCCCCCAAAAGTGAATGAGGCAGCCTATTAGGGGCTCAACTTCTCCTTGGGTTTAAGTGAACAACATTAAATGTAACGGCTGCAAACGCTGACATTTTTCTGAGTTCCAGCCATGCAGGTGTCCACTTAACAACCTAATTTATGGAGTTTACTGTTCTGCCTTCTGCTGTGAAAATAAGTATTATGCTTCATTTAAGTCCAAATCTGCTCTTCTATCCTTCCTCATCTCTTAGCTGTTCAGAGCTGTCCCATCAGGCACAGGCCACCACTGCCTTTGGGTTTATGCTACTGATGAAATCCTGACAAGCAGGGAAAAAAGCTGCAGTGTTACAGAAGTTGTAAGAGCAAACTTACTAAAAACAAGTACGAAAGGTAGAAAATTATTGTCTTCAGTAAGCGTTCACTTTTAAGAGACAGAGCAAGATTCTAATCTTTCACACTTTCTTCAAATGGTAACTTGTGAAATATTACAATTTTTTGAGACTTTCACAATATTTACAGCTTCATATTCAGTAGTTACCAACATGACTAAATAACTCTTTGAAATACTAGTCCTTTAAGTCCAATGAAGTTGTCCACTCTGTTAAACTGAGAAATGCTTTCAGTAAGTGGGTACAATTACTTAAAAATAGATGTGCTTTTCCTGATGTTTGAGGCATTGTCTAGCCTTACAAATACATCTTTGCTACCAGAGCAAGCGCGTAACAAAAAGGCAGTTAATATAAGCCAGAATCAATGGCTTAAACAAGCCATTTCTTCTTTAGAATATGCTCTTCTAACCTAAATAATCCTTTCCCATTTTTGTCTTTGCACCGCACCCATGTTCACTATGGGGTTACAGCAGAAGCAGGCAATGTGCCACAGGCAGAAGAGCCTCAAACGGGAAGTGGATGCTTTATCCCAATGCCTACCCATTAAAATCATGTTACTTTTCATTGACTATGTATGAGATGGCAGTTTGGACAAGACAGCTTTGTTCAGCTTGATTAATCAAGTCAAAATGATGTGGGCGAGATCTTCTGCCACTGACTTCCAAGGAAGAAGAAGAAAATCCTTTCCAATTCAGAGGGGTGGAAAACCCTAGAAACATGCCTTTGAAAAAGCACTCATGCTTATGCTAGAAAGCATAAGATGTGGTCATCTGATCTGACAATACCTGCACAACCCAAAGCACCAATTCTGTGCAACCCACTCCTTATGTATAGCACATGCAATTCCAAGGAAAAACAAAAAAAGAGGCAACAAAGATTCAGAGAGATATTTACCATACAATAGGCCAAATAAGTAACTCCTTGTGGATGTCCACTCCATGTATGCATTTTCAAAGGTTCCTAAGCTAAATGAAAACTTTTTGGGCTGAGAAAAAAAGAAGGAAAAGGAATTACAGTTGGAGTTTGAGAGATTAAGTTTTACCATAACATAGAGAAAAATCTAACTATGCTTCCATACACATATATAATATGTTATATATCATCTAGTACAATGGAAGAGCATATGATTTAAGACAATTGTGCACATAATCATGTTTCAAAGATTTTCATTCAGAGAGTTACGGTTAACAGGATTCCTCAGATCAGCTGCAGAGCAGACCACAGATTATGGTCCAAAATACAAATAAGTATATACTTGCTCAAGTTAAACACTTTCTTCTGACTATGATATGTTTGCAGTATGAGAGTAAATCATATTGTCGAGCAGATATTCTCCATGCACAGAGAATATCTCATGCTTCCCTGCTCTTGGGCTGATTACAGCAAATTAAATTTCACACTAAGCAGCTTGGAGGCTTTGAATGCTCCATTAGGTTTTACTAGAAACAGATAATTACTATAAAATGTTTATTTATGCAACCATAGTGACATTTCTTGGAATTGGTACTATTAGATGTTTGACAAATACTGTACTACCCACCCAGTTAAGAAACTGGGTTACGTTACTAACTGATGTTTGGATACAGGTTTGGAGAAGAAAACAGCCAAAAATCCTTTTGGTTGGGCTCCATCACCCCCAGCATATCAAAATTGTTGGTAAATTGCAACAGTGAGAGAAATGAATGCAATGAGTTAACTTAGTGTATGCTACCCTACTGTCAGAAAATTAGATCACACTTAAAAACACTGCTTGTCATTTCAGATGACAGTGCAGAAAAAAAAACCAACACACTATAGAGAACAATGACGTATTTTTAAAAAAATTACTGAATATTCAACAAATAAAATTTTAACTTATAACTACTTCAGTATAAACATCAGTATAAACATTTCAACTCCACTGCTTCTACCTCGCACTTGAAAAGTCAATCTGTGCCTTTTCTACTTTGCGCTCTATTATAAATCTCCACTGACAAAGATTCAGGAATTGGGATTTAGCTGACAATTTTGCTGAAGCCGCATGTGGCAGAGCTGAACACAGCTGCCTCCTCCCCAGCTGTGCCAGGCTGATGGGAGTTTTGAAAAATAAATAAATAAATAAATAAAACCACACACAAACTTGCTTTTGTTAGTAAACCAAGCAGCCAGTTCTGAAAAGGGAGGAAAAAAAGGACAAATATAGTAAAGGTAAAATGCCTGCAGTCATTTTTAAAGCTGGAACCTTATTTTAAGCATTATTTCTGTAGACATTTTTTTTTTCTTTTAATTAGCTCTGTTTGTTATATGAACAAATCAAACATCAGCATTTGTGCTCTCGCCTTCTACATGGGGAAGAATTTTAAGAATTACTGTATTTTTAATTAAAATTAAGCTTTATAAAACATCTCCTTATATACATGCTTCCCTCGAGGGCAGGCAGAGCAGCTTAAAGTTATCTGGTGATTTTTTTTTTTTTTTTTTAAGTTATTGTTCCTTTGTTTTAGCAAAATGGGTTATTTAATGGTAGTTTAAAAGCAGTAACAAAAGCAGTTCACAGCCAGATTTACTACAGAAAAATCACTTTTTGAGAAAGATATTAAGCATTATCAGGCATTTCTTCCTTTGTATGATGCCTTGCTAATTCGCTCTATGTAACATTAAGAACTTGTATGGGACCTGACTTTCCCTGTAATTTATTCAGTTCACAAACATATAAATGGCAGTTTGTGCATTTGCATACAGATTTCAGCCTTGCATTCATATCACATCTTGTGTACAAAAGCCACCAGCAGCAAAGAGCTCCAAATCTCCAACAACTCAGTTATTGAAATGTGACCAAGATGGTTTGTATCTGATATAACAAAGGACGAGTGCAGCACTCTGCCTCCTGGAAGGGATGTCAGGAAATCAACAGAAAAAATTACAAGTTTGTACATTAAATGCATGCAAAATGTTTGCTAAAGAGGAGGATGAACATTCACATGCAAATGACTGCAGATTTTATTAAATATAACAAAAGTTATGAAACTCAGTATTACCTCAAAGATCCCTTTTCACTGGCTCCAAACCAAAATCAGGCAGAACTGCCTGTAAGGCACTAAGCTTCAGCTCTTACCAAAGCCAAAAATTCACTAATCTTTCCTGGTCAAGCCCAAGGCTGCTTCTGAAGTAAGAGAAATTGGAGCATTTACAATAGTGAGGTGCCTTTATCTTAGTTTTAAAGAAAATGCTTTGACCAGGACCATTTATGGTATGTACTTTCCTCTTGGTTTAGAAAAATGAACAAGTTGAAGAGTTTTCTTAGAGTTACCCTCTAAGGTGAAGGTGTGCAGCCTATGCTTTAAAATTTATTATCTATAAAAACTAGAGTTTTGGAGGAAGATGCATTCAGGGACTCTAACAGAAACAGAAGATAGGAATATGCTGAACTGCAGCAGTCTCACATCACATCTGGGCCCTGGAAAGAGGCTCAAGTTAGCAATTCTCTCAGGAGGGGGAATGCCTTAAAACGTTACAGTGATTATAACCAGAAATGAAGCCATACCGCTGTCTGGACAACAGAGCCATCAGCTCTGATGCTCCTCAGCTCTGAAGCTGTCTATTCTGAACGTAAATAACTTCACTCTCTCCAGCGTACGTGTCAGAGCTTATAAGAGGTACTGATTGTATAAAAGCCAGTACGCCCAGCTCGTCTTGTGTCCTGATCATCAAATTGTCAAGCAGAAGTCAAATGGAGAAATGCTGATTTGAAAATCATGTCCCTTAATTGCTGCCTAAATTTGAACTCAGAATCCTAACATTTGGCACCTGCTCTTGGAAAACTTAGTGCATATCATTGCCTCTATTATTATATGGAAAAATACACTGTTTGTATGGAAGACAGGATTACAGAATGGAGTACATAATTTTAAGGACACATGTAGCTGGCAGTTTTACTTGCTTTTCACATAAAGCACATAGCGCTGCCCAAAATTGTAATTAGCCAAATTGAGTTGCTAAGCACTAAGGCTTTATTGGGGAGTAAGAGTGACAGAGGAGCAAAAATGTGCAGAATTTGAGGGGAATAAACACGCACACATGCTCACAGCACTGTATGCAGCGGGAGGGCACTGGTTAGCTGTTGAGATGGTCCTAGAAGCGTTTGGGACCCTGGAAGCAGCAGGCAGAGAGTGGGGAGCCAGGCACACCAGTACACAGCCAGTTCCCCCAACGAGCTGGTAACGAACCTGGTAGGCCAGGATTGTGGTCTTGTGAAGCCAGCATAAAGCACACTAGCACAAGGCTGGTGGCCTGTGTGTAGCAATGGCAACTACACCCACCTGTATGCAGCCAGTCTGTAATTGCCTAGGGTAATTAATATCCTCCTTAAAAAAAAAAAAAGGGGAGGTAACAGGGAAATATGAAATGGCATTCCGAAAGGAGTATGGGTTTCACATCGATCCTGGCCATCGTCCGCCTGTACCTGGCTACGGAAAGCTGTTCCTAAAGGTCCCGTCCCTCTGCAGATGATCAGTGCACATCACAAATCTCTTCCTCCATCAAGACCAGTTGTTCCTTCCTTCTGACAGTGCCTGAAGTTCTACTACAAATTTAAGACTAATCTTCTGTGTTGCCTCAGTCCATGGATTGCTAGTGGGTTAAACAGCAGTTGTTGCTACACTGCTATTATTTTTAGCCCATTTAAATTTTACAGCAAGATATGGAAAAAAATGTAGCTGCCTCAAGTAGAATTTAGACATTCATACCCTAAAATTTGATCTCATTTAGCTGCAGCACTACCCCATCAAATTCCATAGGTGTGCTTCTGTTTTCTCCCTGGAAGTTCCTCTAGCACTTTTTTTTTTTTTATTTTTTTTTGGTGCTCACAGCCCCAAATAAACATCAGACCACACAGAAAAAGAAGAAGAAAAACGAAAGTATGTAGCAGACACAATCCTGGAAGATCTTACAAATCTAACTGCAGCTCTAAAGAGAGGAGACACAGACAGTAAAGAAACCAAGGAGCAATAAGAAAATATTATTGAATGACTGTGGCTCTGTACAGCTGATTAAAACAATTAATCAGATGATTTAACTTGTTCCATTTACAAAATAAACTTATATAAAAGTCTACATTTCATCATGCTTTACGGTACCAAATGCTGACCAACTCTGTGCTCTAATCCTATCACAGAGAATTATCTGGCAATTCAGGCTTTGGTTGGCATTGGTGGATTAGACAAAAACCTAACTCGTACAAAAGTTCAGAAACTGGGTCTACCCAGTTTTAGCTGTGTAGACATTTTTAAGTATTATACAGTTGCTTTGCTGAGGAGCAGTCAAACAATACGAAACATCTCCTTGCGTACCTTTCTGTGCCACGTCATGTTTGGTAACAACCCTGTGTTTCTTCTTCCTGCACCATGCAGGCCAGAGCAGCTTTGTTCAAACGTGAAAGCTTCTGTTTAATTCTCCCCAACCCCCTTCTGTTCATTAAGGGGTAACTAGTTTGCATCTGAAAAAAGTATCAGTTTGTGCCATTTTTACTGCAGCTTATCACATTTGTAATACCTGCCCTGTTAAGGATTTGAAATGCATATCCACGTATACGTGAATGGAAGAATACATGCAAATATATATATAGGCACAACAAGGACAACGTTTACTCTATCAGGCAGACAACAATTAAATGCATATGGCAAATTTGTCTGACGTTAAGGAAATATATTTAATAGTAGAATAAAAGAAATTCATGAGACTTTATCTTTAGTCTGGCTATAAAATTTGCATTTCAATTATATAACTTACAAAGCTCCTGTCCTTTCTCACTGACACCTTCTCTACAGTACTGCCACCACGTGCAGTAATACCGGGTATCTTTGAAAGACCACACGTATTCCCTAAACTCTAGGGAAGGAGGAAGAGCCACTGTAATGAAAAAAGCTCCCAGGTAGATGTAAGGATTAAATGAAGTGCTTTCCTTCCTGTGCAACATCTCCCCAGGAACCAGGCATACCAATTTCAGAGCCACTGTTGATGTGCAAAATGGCATGAGGCAGCTCTAACCTCAGCAAACAGAAAACCAGCTCCTTGTACCATCCCTTCCTCCCCACACCCTGCCCTGCGTAGGGCGGGGGTGCGTTGTGGGGATGCAATACAAGTAATTCAAGAGAGCTAAGATAGGTAAATTAAAAAAAAAAAGAAGACTAAAAGCATATGAAACAAGCAACACCACTAAATATTCTGTCTGCTTTATAATGAATAAAAATCTGTGCAAAAAAGCCCCACAACACCAGACACTGGGAATGAGTAAGAAAGCATACACAGGCAAAACTGCTTATCTTGACGTGATCAAACTAGAAAGAAAGATGGACAATTGCGTCTGAAACTAATGAGAGAAATGGAAATATAGGCAGATTAATTAAAAAGGAAGAAGTGCCATCATAATTAATTCACTAGGCATGTCAGAAGAACAGAGACAACAGAATTCTTGTATTGGAATTCAGTCTATTTCAAATACCATGGCTTAGTCTCCTGCCATCATTTACACAGCTGTCTAGATTGATTTTTTTTTTGCAGAGGGATATAAAAAATGGAATAGATGTATTCTTCAGAGAAAAGACCTTTGTAATAGCAGATGCAAGTCTTCCTCCTTCCCACCTCTCAGCAAAACGAAGGAATTCTGAAGCACAGCACAACATGCATGCCTGTTCCTGCCAAATGCTGTGTCCACTCACCTTAGCAAAAGCATAAGGTTGCTCCACCAGAACCAGATTTGTTTCAGAAATGTGTCAGAAAGAACAGTTTGAAAGTCTTTAATTAAATAATTTACTAATATAAAACAAAGGTAGAGGAAAAAAAATGAAACATCTTACTGTGTGGGCTTACTTGACTGAAAAGGCTTGTGGTGGATTGTTAACCATGTAGAGACCTGGGCAGGAAAAATGTCTATTAGAGATTACACCTTCACTTGAAGGAATTAGTACAGGTATTCACAATGTACTTTGAGTGTCATAATACTCAATTCCAGTAATTTTGATTTCTTCTAATTAATATATACATACAAATTAATCTAAAACTGCAAGCATAAACATTTCTTGCTCACTGATCCATTGTAACACTGCTAACAGATCAAGCTTAAGTTCCATCTTTTTTTTGATTGTACACATTATTAGACAAGTCTCGTTTCCTTTAATCTCTAAACAGATATGTTTTACTACACTCAGAGCTAAGTAAAGTTTGCAGGAGACTTGCTGTCTTACTTGTTCTTTCACCCTTGTAAGCAGAACAATTAATGAAAAATAATTAAACACCTGGTCTAAAGCTACATCACATAAAAGACTTTTCTGCATAGAACTGATGTCTATCATGCCACTAATAGCAGTAGTATCATTACAAAAATGCAGTTTAAATAAATTCCTCCAAGGGAATTCAGTCACATAAAAAGAGCTGTCATTCTCGGCTTCACAAGTGAGCGTTTCTCATGGCTGCAGTGGGGTGACCTTGCAAACAGCTGAATTCTCTGCTGCTGTAACGAAAGATGTTAAAATGCAGAAGTTGGTTCCTGAGCACTGCTCCAGACTAAAGGTATGGGATGCTAAAGAAAGCGCAATGCTGCATATTAAACGGAACAGGGAAGAAGGGCAAGAAAGAAGGTGGGAGGGGATTGCCCTCCATGTAAGGAGGGGGGTATTCATGACCAGAGACCGCGTTTGTTGAGCCTGTGGTTCAGGATCAGAGGAGAGGTCAGCCCTTAAGAGTTGGATTTTGCTAGAGACAATCGGGGTGAATAAATGGATTAAGTCTTCTATAAGCAACTTGATGAAATCTCCAGATCACAGACCCTGACTCTCGAGGGAGACAAACCTCCCCGATACCTGCTGACAGCAATCCAGGAGGGAGCCTGGACAACCTCTTAACACAGATGCAGAGCTGTGGGCCAACCAGGGCCCGCTCTTCCGGCCCAGCTGCCCACAAACACAGGAGGTGCTAGGGAGCGTGTTAATCCCTGGCAGCCTTGGCTGCAGCAGCCATCAGAGTGGAGTTCATAATCCTGAGGGGAGTAAAGCAGGCAGACAGCAGATCTGGAGCTTCAGGAGAGAATTCAGGAGAGAAGACTTTGTGTTATTTGGGGAATTGGTAGATGGGATCCTGTGGGAGGTAGCTCTGAAAGGCAAGAGTTTGAGAGAGTTGACAGGTCTTCAAAGAAACCTCCTCCTAACAAGAATTGCCCATCCTTATACTAAGGAGGAAAAAAAAAAAGTAGATTGTCAGGAGAATGACTTGGCTAAATGGGGAACTCTTTGAGCGTTGATGTAAAAAGGACATAAAAAGGAGACTGAAGCAAAGATAAGCTTGAAAAGAAGAACACAGACATACTGCCTGGGCATGCAGGGCTCATGTTGGGAAAACGAAAGCTCCACAAGAGTTGAAACTAGCAAGGGACATGGTGGGCAACCAGAGTTTCTGCTGCTACTTTAGCAATAAAATAACAAAGAAAATGTAGAACCTGAGTGAGCGAACCTGCTGAGTGAGGCAGTTGTTTGTGATAGCTGCTCAATGCCCTTGTTTTCCTCAGTCCTCACTAAAATGTTCTCCCAAGCCATTGGGCCTAGACTTAAAGAAGCAAAGGAACTATCTGTACTGCAAGAGGATTCAATTGTGTATCTCTTGAAAAACTTCAACCCAAGCAAATCTGTGGGACTTGATGGGAAGCATCCCAGAATGCAGAGAGTTGGCTGATGTCACTGCAAGGCACTTTTTTTTCCAAAGGCTGTGGAGTTAGGATGTTGCAGTCTAGGTGGGTGGAGAACCTTGCTGCAATGTGAGGCTCAAAGGGTATTGGCTGATGGAAGGACATGGGAAGCTGTCATAAACCAAAACAGAAAGTGCAAACTTGATACGACAGAAAAAAAAAAAGCACTCTGGCAACATGTCTACAAAAAAGCAATGAAATAAACACATTACCCTATCAATAATATTTTGCAGATTACTATTTTTGCTGTAGTAAGTTATGGTATATTAATTTAATGCACATAAATGTTTTTAGAAGCAAGTCTTTCATTATCATGATGTGTCTAGGTGTAAGTATCAAGTTTACAGAAACCGTTTTTAGTAACAAAGTTGCATTATAAGGTATTGCTTAAAATTCTTGATTATGTACCACAATATTAGCATTACCAGGAATAGATATCCTATTCTTGATTATGTAATCAAGAAAAACTTTTGAAAATAATATTCAGAGTACAAACTACTTTTAATCAGCAGCTAAATACCAAGATACTGGTGCTGATTACTTCATTGCTCTAATGATATCTGTAATGGATTCCAAGTGCGGTGCCTGATTGCTTCCCAGCTGATCAGGATTCTGCTCATCACTTTGAGCTGCTGGAATTCTGAGATTTCTTGGAGTTCCTCTGCAAAAGGCTTCAACCTTGCTTCAGCTAAATAGCTAGAGTGTGTGCTTTAAAACAGTCATGACAAGCCTTAAATTGAGCTCTTCATGATAAAACACATTAAGAGAGGAATGTTTGTGTTTTTTCTTGTCCTTTTTTTTTTTTAATTGTCAGGTACTGATTATAAAGTAATGTTATCCAAAGAACCTGATAGACATCAGCCAGTGGATCATAAAATAAGATGAACCTCCGCTGACTGTAACCATGCTGCAACAGTAACTATGATACACTTTCATTAACCCTGATTTTAATATAGTTTTAATATAGCTGATATACACAAGTGATTTACAAGGTAATTTGAGATATTAAATAAGATAAGCCAAATTCACAACTGTTAAAATTAAATCAAAGTCTTGCCTTATATAATTTTTAATTTCTCCTACTGAAAAAAAGATTTTTTTAATCCTTCCTTCTATTGAACTAACATGATAAGGGAATTAGCACAGCAATTATTCTTTGAGAGACTGCTCTGTGGAGAAGCATGAAATGACTGCAGTACCATACCACTACAAACATGCAGTCAGAATGTTTAAATTCCTCAAGGAAAAGAAATGCAAGTACTGGTCTTCCATTCTGGTCTTGCATGCAAACAATTATGCATTCACGCTACCTCAAAAGCTATTGGTTGTAACAAATCTTAGATTCCCTGTTTTCTCTTACTCATTAATGTACTGCTGCAGAAAGACTTAAAATTTTGATTTTTTTTTAATAACAAATGCTGAAAGTGTTGAAAAAAATCAATATTCTTATTATAATTTTAAAATTGAACTCTGAAATTTTCTTGAAGTTTAAGCAGTTGCTGACTTACTTTATTTGTTTGTGGTTTTAAGTTAGAATTGTTAAAAGAGATGATATATTTGTAAGGTATGAAATCTCAAGCACAGCATTTGTATGATAAGTAGTGGAAAGAGACTTGTGCCATTTGGTAATGGAATATAATGGTTCTATATCCTTATTTTTGTTTTAAAACTGAGCTAGAACTGGTGCAGAAATATACTAGAGTTTCAAACATGTGCCCTCGAAGAGAAGAAATTTAGGAACTCATTCCTCTGTGAGTCACCTTGACCCCCCAGAGCTTAACATGGAATGTGCCAGAAAAACAGAAAAAATGACTGCAGTATTTCCAAGTTTTCCAGAAACTATCACCGCAATGAACCTGAAAAGGTTTCATTTTTAACATCAGGGGATTTCCATTTAATAAAGAATTTGCAGCAAACAAGTTCTTATAAAGCCAACAACTTGGCTTCTTAATGCTGGTGTCTTGCAGTGTCTCATACAGTAGCAGCTATTAACAAGCCCCACCAAAGAAACTGTTAATATGTATCTTGATAAAACACTGTTAAAATTGTGGGTTGTCTCTCTTTAAAATATGTTTTCTTAGAGTTTTTATTTAACCTTTTTTTTTTTTTGTGTGTGTGTGTGTGATTTGAATGAGTTTCTATTCCAGAGACTGAGAGAAAAAGGTATGACAAAATCCTTTGAAAAGCCTATTATTTCACTTCAGAAATGGACATCCATACAGTTTGTTTCAAATTCCTTTAAAAGACACAGATTCTGCGTTACCTTCTATGAAATATTTTTTTCTGACTCAGCATTTCTATCCCCCCCTGCTGTATCACACGTCTCTCTGCCCTTTGGGGCAACTGATCACAGTGTGCTAATCCCCAGGTATCTCTGCAGAGAAGAATGATTCGCTTCTATCTCAGGCTCTCATCAGTTTGGACAAAGACAAATGGCTGGCTGTAAAGTTGTATTTATATGTTTACCAACTCACTACACAGAAAGTCATTTGTATTAATACAAAAGAAGCAATGAAATGAGACAGTAAATTGTTTCAGCTGAGGACTAAAATTCCTTTTAGCAGTATATTTCCTACTATTTCCTTAATGATGTGGTAACACAGGCTTATAAAGTATTAAAGAATATAATTTAAATCAACAAGAACTTATTAGGTGAATTAAATAAAATATAGGAGCTCAAGCAAGTTAATAACTGCTCTTTCTTGCAATTTCTTGGAAATTGCAGTAGGCAGCTTCAAATATTTATACAATGCACAGCACATACATCATACAACACAAGTGATCTCAGCAGTACAATGTATTTGATTTCTTTTACATGTTTGCTAGTAAAATGAATGGATGATGTTTTGCTGCACTCCGACAGGTTTCTATTTAAAATATACAAGTCCAAGACACACACTGGTAGAAGGGATAACAAAAGATCCATTTCTAAGAGAAAACAAACTTGCAGCACACAACACTCATTTGTTTTATCCAGCCATCCAGCACCTAGCAGAAATCAGAAGACTGCTGGCTGTCTATAATGAGCACTCACTCTCTATTAACAGAATAGGCCTTACAATAATGTTGATAAAATCAAAATAGATAAAGGTAGACAAAGGTAACAGACAGAACTCTGCATTGTTTTATGAGATGTTTAGAAATATCAAGGTAAACTGAAATTAGACTAGGTTTCCTGATTCTTTAAATCTGTGTGTGAAATACCCTTCTTGACAGGGTGCAGAACATCTATTGTTTATTATGAGTTTCTTTCTTCCCCTTCCAAGCGATACTGAAAGCAACACATGTGGAACTCTTCCATAAATTGTGTCCTAATCAAAATACTTATTAAACCTCTGCTATGGGAAGGTTAGATGCTTCTTAGGAAGAGATTAGCTTATAATTCTGGGCTAAACCTGTATGCTCCCAAAATTAATGGAAAAAGATAAATCAATAAAACAGTGTAACAGCTGACTTCATATTATGATCAAGCTGCTGAGGTTTTATGCAATAGAACCTAGCAAGCTTAAATCTCCTGTTTTTTTTTATACTTTTTTGCTCTATCACTAAAATTGTATTCTGGTCAAAAGGCAGTTTGTAGCTTATAAATAATAATGTCATTCAATTTGTCTTGTCAAGAAGCTAAGGTTTTAAAATCCACTTTGCGAGACACTGAATGAATTAGTGAAAGTTATCTAATGCACTCAAACCTTGCTAGGCATACAAGGGCCAAGAAGCACCACCTCAGGTAGAGGAAAGTGTGCAGTACTTAATTTGCAAGCTCTCCTGTTGGATTGTTGTGCTGTCAGCTGCACTGCTAAGGCTGTCTGCAGCTCTGTTTGTTATCAGGGCTAAGAAATCAAAGACTCTTTGTTTAGATCTGCTTTTGAGACCACTTGCCAACTGGTAAGATGACTTTTTTTATTCACTTCCAGTAAGAGTATTTATCTTAAAATGGACAATATTATGAGTCTGTTTTAAAGTTATGACTGTCTAATTTTATAACACACCTTTCTAGACACTCTCTTGTTCTTCCTATGGTCATACACACAGACACTGATCACTGCTTTCTACAGCAACAGGACAGAATGCTACAACTTGAATTTGCTGACTTATAGCATTTTAAGAACTTAAATGCTCAATACATCTCAAGAATCATCTAAAAGCATTCTCTTTTTTCCAAACACCAAAACAGTAGGATACCAAATCCTGTGAAAGAATATTGTAGAGTCAAGGGAATTAGCCTTGTTGCCAATCTGAAACATAAAGAAAATGGAGTTATTATACTTTTAATTGCCTTACCTGGCATTCCATGGATAAGGTCTCCGCACAGCACAAAGAACTTGGGTTTAGGGTTTAGTTTGTTAACAGCCTGCACTGCTTGCTCTGTTAACTTGATTTCTTCTTTCCATTCATCATCTCCGTTGTTAGTGTCTCCAACTGCCCAAGCTTTTATCAGTCCAAACTGAGGATCTGCTCCTTGGATGAAGTAGAAAGGTCCCTTCCATTCATACTCATCATCTAAAAATACAGGGAAAAAAAAGTGAAGTACTAGAGAAACTTATAAAGAGAATGAAAAGTTCTATGCCTCATTAAATTGCTTGCTCTTCACTTAAATACGTTGGTTGAGTCCACTTTCATGAAAGTATAGAACTCTGTAGTCATTCATATAGGACAAATATAAAGGCAGAATTGCAAAATTTTCCTGTAAGTCATAGCTGCAATAAATGAAATTACATTAATCTAATTATACCACATGGTAATTGCAGACTGATTAGAGGAAATGTATGTGAAGAATTTTGCAAATAGTGCTGGAAATTGCAAGAGTACAACAGAGCACAAGTGTGTAACGTTACATTTCAGTAGATTCTTTTAAGACTCCAATTATTGCTCCTTTAATTAACAAGTTAAAACATACACAACACATTCCACATTTTATGGCCCCACTAAACTTGTCCTTAAATTATTATTGAGTTAAATGCTATTTGCAATACATTCTCTGGAGTTAGGGCTAATGCCACCAAACAGAACAAAGGTCAGCAAACACAAATCCCAGCAACATCAGAATTGGCAGCAGCAATGGAAAACCTAATTTGGAACTGCCACAATAGCTTCCAAGAACCATGATAAAAAGGTGGGAACTCAAAACAAAACAACAAATTTCCATTGGTAGAGTGAGTGCAGATGGATTATACTTGAATTTGTACTGCTACAATTTTCTTGTATACTTGTTTCTTTGATACTCCAATACCGAGTAGCACAAAAGAAGTATAATACATAAAACTGCCTGTAAGCATGTTACGAAAAAGAAATGTCACACTGAGAAACTAAAGCTATAGCTTGATACTGATTTAAAACAAAAATTGGTATCTTGTCCCTAGACTTATATCTCAATTCTGAATTAAAGCACAAACACAAGTACATTGGGGTTTCTCTAGCTGTTGAAAGACATTCCTGACCCGAAAATTTCAGTTTGGACAGCTGGGTCTGGCTTTCTTACTTTTATGCTTGTTATGAACATGTCTAACCCCTATTTTGTTTAAAACACTTAGTTTTATTGCCTTTTTTTTTTTTTTTTTTTTACAGCATTTCAACCATCAGAAAGTCTGTGACTATATCAATCTACAGTTGAATGTAAAAAATGATACAGCAAATTATTTCAAATTAAATACAATAGATAAGTATGTTCCCAAATTGTGTTTGCCTGATCTGATGTATAGTTTGAAGCAGTTCTAGATTTATCCCTCACTAGCAGCATATAAGCAAGTAGTATGTCTACCACATGGATTCACTTCCTGTTTTCTTTCAAGTGGCCTAATACTGGACCTTCTTACTTTCTAAGAAGAGGGGTATGTTTTTTTCAAGGAAGGTTGGAAAGCAGGGATTATAATTCATCTGCACCATGGATATAGAAGGACTGGGGTGGCTAAAAAGGAATGTGGGCAAGTCCCCAAAGCTGCTTGTAATTGTCATCTGTTGCTATGGCATCAGATCATTTTGCCAAATGCAAACTTCTACATTTTGGTTAACGTAACATTTAATTTCTAAACAAAATTACTTATCCATTAACATTGTTTGTTAATTCATGCTAGCATTGCCTTGTTCTAAATAATAATCATATTTTATAGATAGAACTCTGAGCCATTTATTAACTTTTAATTCTGAAATGAAATGAACTCTTCCAATTACATAACTTATTCAGAGAAGTGAAATGATCCATCTATCCATGAGTTTTCAATAGAAGCCTTATGGAACCAGCTGAATGACATGAAGTAATTTAGGTTTTTATTGTGTGTCTTGCATGGAAAATGAAAAATACGACTGCCATAAAAATCAGCTTACGTGCTGTATCAAAGGCATTGTTTGGGCAGAGAAATCACCTCATAGTTTTTCTAAGTAGAAAGTTATAAGGAAATGAGTTACGGAGGCTTGCATCAGAAATTCTTTATGACCTATACAAAGCAAGGCTGAAAAGAGAAAGTCTGAAATGGGAGCTTGTTATGGCGGAGTGCTACAACCTCACACTCACTAAACTGATGCTCAGGAAAAAAGCTTTAGTCTTTGAGCAATGTGGTGGGATCCTTAACACCTGTCCCTTTTCCTGTAACTTTGGAGCCAGCACTGATCATGGATGCTGAGCAAAATAGACTTATTTTGCACTGATTAACCTGAAGCCAGTTCTACAATAGCTACCTAAGCCAACAAAGAGACATCTATCTATCTTCACAGGAACCGCTTAGAAAAACTAATCTCATCAGTAAAGGACTGGGTTTCACTGGTGGACACACCATGCTTCCCTGCTCAAGCTGTGGGGTGGAGTGTGGTGGCGAAGGTGGCTGTACAGCTGCGTCAGCCAGGCAGCAGGGTTGGACCTGGTCCCACATGCCGAGGAGGTTCACGTACACTGCCTGGGCAGAGGGAAGCCTGGCAAGTGGACAGCGTGCTGTCGGGGAGGCTGCAGAGCTGGAGCTAAACTGGCTGCAAGACCAGAGCAGGGGCTATTCTCATTTCACGGCATTCTCTTCCCCTGCCTTACATCTGTGCCAATACAGTAGCTCTCTAGGTTTTAGGTACCTGAATGTTTCCAAGTCTGTGCACAGATGCTCTGGTTTGAGTGGGTGGGTGACGGTCATGTGAGGCAGAGGGAGAGAGAGACTGATAAGATGAATTTGTAAAGAGAAGTTCAGCACACAGACAGAACCAAGAAGTGGCAGAAGAAAGGAGAAGCAGAAGATGCAGAGGTGGAGGTGAAGAAGAGTGGGGAGAAAAGGAAAGAGATAGGGGGTGAAAAGAGAAAAACTGAAATTGATGCAGAGGTAATATACGCCACAGTCGCCTGTGGGAAAGAAAAAAAGACAAAAAGGAATCAAATTTAGAAAACGAAGCTGGGACAACAGGAGAGATACAGGAATCTAGTCTACATAAATAACATCTACTTAAAATGTTAGTTTAATTAACTGGTCTTAGTCAAATCTAGTTGAAAGTTCTTTTTTTGGTATTTGACAATTTAATAAATAGTTACAAAATAACAGTGAGGTAAACTTTACCTTCTTGCTATTTGATTGCTAGAAACCTAACTTAAAAAAAATCCTAGCGGTATTTAAACCAGGTTGCATTAGCTTATCGGTTATCACGTGGCACTATCAATTTAGTTTAGTCTAATTTAGAGACTTTCATCCCCACATAAAAAACATTGAAGAATGTGTGCAAACAAAAGAATACAGGGACACCCACTTTAGGTTTTTGTTTATCAGGAACATGTTTCAGTTACTATAAAGCACTATGTTCCAGTTACTATCAAGTACTACAATTGAAATATTCTGCTTTTAGAGTTGTACTGGTACAACAGCACTGGTGTAGATTTGCATGTGCACCAAGCCTTAAGCCCCAGCTGGAACTATCTGCTCCAGGAAATAACTCTTAACTGCCCTCACTGCAGCTTGCACAGCAGTTCACACAGTTTTCTCTGCATCAGTACAAGGCAAAACATCAGTCCGGTTAAACTAAGTTGTTGCAACTGGTGCAACTTGGCTGATTTGGCTTAAAACCCCAGGAGCACTCCTGCACAAGTGCTCTTACAACAGACCAACATGGTAAGAGCGTAGCACTGAGGAACAGAATACAAAAGCATCTTCCACTACCGTGGCTGGATCCAGAAGTCTTCTGCCCTCCAATTACATGATTTACTGATAGACTTCAATCTGTGTTCAGACTGTTACTAGCAAATCTTCATGCCCCGCTTCTCCCTCACCAGGCTCGTTTGCACCTCCAGCAGAGCAGGTGTACATAAGCCACGCAAATGACCCTCAGCTGCTCAAGTGGTAAGAGAGGCACCCCAGAAAGCCGCTTGGACCTGTTTGTTGGGCTATGCAGTGGATCACAAGAGTGCTCAGACAAACCACCCTGTTGATATGCCAGGGGAATGCGGAAGTCTGGCAGAAGGTTAGTAACAAACAGCTGTTTTTGCAGTGATCATCCAGTCATGATCCAGGTCCTCGATGTTTCTCCGTAAGGTTCCAATTAAAGAGCATGTGCAGTTGCTATCTTCCCTTCAAATGCAGCAAGCAATGGCTTTTATGTGAATGACATCAAAGGCATCCTTCTGGCTAGGAGGTTCAATTTTCAAATCCACGGGGGGTCCATTTTTCAAGCCTTTAAATAAGCTACAGTTGCATTAGACAAAAGTAAACCATTAAAAGACAGACGCAATTAGTAAATATTTTTTTTTTTTTTGCCTTTTCCTTTGCATCACAAAACTGAACAGAGCTGAGAACACCTGAAAATTGGTTCTTTATCACTACTGGCACAGAGGTCATTTTTGACTTTTTGAAATTACCACAGCAATCAAAAACCACAAATGCCAGACAGAAGTCAGCAGATTTCTCAGACAAGCAATGTACGTAGGGCTTCCATTTCTGAAGGACAAATAAGGTCTGCAGAGCTGCTCCAACAGCGCCCACAAGGCTCCTATTCCAAATCTGTTTTGTTCGCAGGCCTCCTTAAGAGCCGTACAGCCGATTGCCACAGGAGAAGTCCAACTTCCGAACGTGTTGCTATGCCTCAGTTTCGATAACTTCCCACTCTTACTCTGCTCCCATGCACGCCAAAGTACAGAGAGAAGATCAATGCAATGTATTTTAAGTAGCACGGGCTGAAAAATGGTGCCAGCTTCTAATTATATCTAAGGATTAATTCTGTGAAGGGCCAGAGCAGTTGGCAGCATACGCAGGAGAAAACCTGGGTGGTGCAGTGATCGCACACAAGAAGATTTCAGTGACCTAGGTGGGATTTAAGTCAAACCTCACCATTTCTAGGGAACAACAGCTATTACTGTCACGTGCCTTTATTTCTTCCTTTTTTATTCTTATTTCTCCTCGGACTACAAAGGCTGAGGAGACCACTAGAGATGTCATATAGAGCACTGCAAGCAGGCCTGCAACAGCCCTGTAGCACTGGTGACACTTCCAGCATTTCACTGGTGGGGCCATCAACAGAACAAGCTTTGGATTGGAGGTTGCTTTGGTTTTATCTCTACACTCTATAGCATTTCATGGAAACAAAGCAGTTATGAGAAGCTACTCCTGGCTGCAGTCTCTCAGTGGATGCTGAGGTATCAGGAGAAAGGACGTGGACACGCTTGCTCAGTACAACATGGGCAGAAGTAAGTATGAGAAGTACCCATATTCTGATGCTGGGTTTGCCAGGGGACTTGACTTCACTTCTCTGAAAGATCACTGAAACAACTGAAATGTGGATTTTTTCCATGTTTAGAATCAGATTGCTAACCAAAGACAGAAAGCAAAACAAAAACATTTAATAACTTCTAAAGCAATTTTTTTGAAAGATAAAGATGTCTCAAGTCCCTTTTCTGTCTGCTTTTAAATATGAAATAGCAGCAGAATGTACACACTTCCCTGCTTTTAGCTTTCTGCCTATAAAATACCTAGAAAAAAATCATGGACGTAAGATTGGACAAGAAGCATAACATTGGTTTTCTAAATAAGTTTTTTTTTTTTTTTTTTTTTTTTAATTAATGCAGTATTTGTGCATCACAAACAATACACAAGGAAAAATTTCAGTTCACTTTTAAGTCCATTTGTTTTAATTCCTGGAAACAGCTGTTTTTACCCCTGGAGCAGCTTAAAAACCAATAAAGTACATGTACTAAATCTTTAATAATTCTTTGTTTGCTATTAAAACATTATCAGTAATTATGGTTTCAAAAGATACTGGCATTACTTTCTGTATGTTCAAACACCGAATATTTCAATCTAATGAAGCATTCATTCCTTTCAGCTGTGTTTTCCAGGTGTACCTTAGAGACCACCAAAGACATGACAGGGGGTTCTGCTGAATGACCAATGTAACCTATTAAGAGAGACTTGATTTTATGTATCAACAAAAAGAAAAATCTTCAAAATGGCTATCAAAATACATTTTAGGGGAGAAAACAAAACTCCCTAAAGGAGTAATTGCTGTAGAAATTATGTACCGTAAGCTTAAACTACAGAGCTGTCAGTAAGAAATACTGACAGAATAGTTTCTCAAATAATGTAATTGATGCTACTATTTTTTTTAAAAGATAAACTGTCTAAAAACTAAGATAAAATAAACTAAGATATGAAATAACCCCTCCAATACAGTTTATTTGTATGGAGGGCTATGAAATGCTAAACGCTAGTCATGCCTTTATGCCCACTCCCAAATTTAGCATGTAAACCCATTGCAGAAAATAGAGAAACTTCTACAGCCCATGACTGTAGGTGTGAAGGGGGGTGGCTTGCATAATGACAAGGTGAAGTCACTGAAAGTTGCTCAAAGCCCACGTGAAAAAAATTGCCTAATTCTATGAAACTTGGAGGCAGTACTGGGAACGGAATATGCTAGCTGGGAAGCAGTTCTTGAGTTGTTCTGATCAGTGTAAAACCCTGATCAAAAATATTGCTGTTGAGTTCTAGAATGGTAATCATAATGTGCAAAGATCCAACATTCATGTGAAAGCAAGAAAAAATAAGAAATCAACTGCAGTTGTATTTAATTTCAAAGGAAGGGGAATTATATGTAATTATGAAGCTTTTAAAAAGAGCAAAAATCCTTGAGGACAGCATGGAAACTATTCAAAGACAGTATCCCAGAGGCTCAGACCATATGCACAGCATTCACTGAGAAGGACTTGAGAAAAGCCTGAAAGAATCCAGCCCGACTGAACAACATAACAGCCATAAGGAGGGTGCTAAGAACAAGAAAGCACTCTTAAAGCCGAAGCATCCAAAGTAAGGAAATCAGGAAAGATTTTATATACTGAAAGGTTAACTTTTACAGGTTTCCAGGTTTATACTCTGGTAGTCCAAGAAATCAATTTAAAAGAATGAAGAACAACTAGAAAGAGCATAAATCCAAAATCTAATAAAGCCCTTTTTAGAGGCGATACCAGCAGGTAACCTGCAGACATTCACTATGACTAACAGATGCTCCAGACATGCAAGATGCACCCAAGGATAAAGGTGGAACAGAAAGACAATGTAAATTTTCATATCCTTGTTCACTGTGGAAGAACCCATGAAGATCTGAGGTCAGAACCCTTCCTCACAGAAAGGGCATCACACCTGGCTCAAATATCATCAAATGATTCAACAAATAGACGTGAATACCAACAAACCACTTGGATTAGATGGCACCCACAGAATTTGAAAGTAACTGCAGGAAAATAAAATAATAAAAATAAAAATAATAATAATAAAAAAATCACTGCACCACCCAGGTTTTCTCTGTACAAAAGCAGTTTTAAGAAAGCAGCAAGAAGATGGCCAGTATCACTTCTACACTTAACAGAGCACCGAGCAGTCTGGTGCCTACTGATCAGCAAAGCTAATAGAAACTGTAACACAAACGTTTACTACACTTACTGATTCTTCAGAAAGTCAGCTTTTAGGTGGATAAGGGAAATCCACCTGATAGCGTCTACCTGAATCTCCTACAGGTGTCTGACACAGCTCCTTACCCAAGGCACTTACAGGAGCCCAGCTGCCATCAGTGAAGGTTCTCAGACATAAATAATGGGTCAGAAAAAAGGAAGTGGCCAAGATGCATAACTCCCAAGTGAATCTCTACTGGCACCTCTACTGTTCAATATATTCAAAACCATCTGTAGGAGCAACTGAATAGTGAGGAAGTGAGGTTTGCTAGCACCAAGCTACTTGGCAAAATGCAAGCAAGGCCTGGTTGTGAAGAACTGAGGAAAGACTTCATTACTCGGAGTCACTGTTGAAGAAAGCTGATGAACTTCAGTGCAGAAAAGTGCACGGTAGAGCACACAGGAAAACCAACCAAACACAAACTTCATAGAAACAACCAAAGCTCTAGCAAATACCACAAAGGTGTTAGCTCAGCAGTTAATAACAGCTAAACAACATAGTTAGGAAAGGAATAAAGAACAGGACAAAATAAGAAATATGAGCAGCTGAATAAACTTAGTCTGTGAAAGTTGAGTGACAGCAACATGACAGAGGTAGAATCCATCACTTGCAGGACTCAGCACACGAATACACAACTCTGGTTACCTGCCTCTTGCAGGTCAACGTTTTGGAACCATCAGACAGAACTAGGAGAAGTCAGGTCCAGAGATGATTCTCATGATTCTCAAACACATAGTTAGGCTGTGGATTTAGGATTATTCTTTTTTTTTTTTTTTTTTGGAATAAATTGATATTACTTATTTTTTTTATTTTACATTTGTGGTGACTTCATTTTTCTCACCAGATCTGATCCTAGCTCATCTCTGCATGATCTATCCGAGAATTTAGCCACTGAAAGCACCCAGGGCACTAAGGATGCTCTCTCCTGCACCACGCAGTCTCCCTGCTCTCACACATACCAGACACCCTGCAAGAAATACAGAGGACTATATCCTCCACTTGAGGAAAAAATAAATCAACCTGACAACAGCTGATGGTACTGTTGCCTGTATAGTTACTTGAAAAAAGTGCTCTACATACTTTCCCAGAAATTCTTTGCTTGGCATGCTATAGCATTAGTTTTTGGGAGAGGTGGTGGGGAAGACCACAGAACTTACCTAAACATACAGTCCTGTGTGTAGTCACTAAAACACTAACAAAAGTAGTGGACATCTGAAGCATGGGTAAGAAAGACAGATAACGTATTAAAAAAAGCCAAAACAGAGGTCTCTGTCCAATAAAGTCAGGAATTTATGTGGTGTTTGCTACTACGCTCCATCAGTTACATGGGTATTTTAGACACCCCACTTTGAGTTTCTGGTTCACATAACTCACTTATCAAGAGCAGATCAGCACAGGTTAGAGGTATGACCTCCACATCATGTGAAAGCAGACTGAACAATGACTATTAGGGGTAAGGTGTGGAAGCATGATTTTACAGAAAGGCTAGTAATAAAAAAGCAAATTAATTGTGCCAAACCATAACAGTACTGGTAAATATTTTGTGTAGCTACCTGCCTGACAAAAGGAATTATGTCTATAGTATGAACGAACTCTAAAGCCAGAGAAAAAAAAAAAACAAAGACAATTGATTTACATTTTAAACTGCAAGAAACTTTGCCTCAGTTTTGTTAGCCCTTGAGTCCATTTTTTTTTTCTTTTTCCCAATCACTCAGTCATTAAAACACTGCATTGAACTTTATACTCTTGGAAGAGAGCTAAGTAAAACATTAATATAGAAACATTGTACTTAGAGATGGTAGCTGAGCTACACATCCTGAACAACATTAAAAGGCAGCAGTCATTGAGAAAAGCCTTAATTAATACTTATTTGGGAACACCAAACAAGGGCACTTTGGAAGAATGAAACAAACCTGGAAAATTGGTAACCAAATCACATTTTTGTCCATGTTTAGGGCAATTTTCAAGAAACACTTGATACAACTTTTCCAAGAAATTTTTACACTGCCTTGAACACTCCTTTTATTATAATTTCCCTATACAGTTGATGTAACTAGATGGCTTGTCTGCCATCTGTCCCCTCAGCAAATGCTTGGCATTCTGTGCCAAACCAACCAGACCATCTGCAATTAATAGGTTGCCAGAATGACTGTATACGTATACTTCACATGCTCAGAGTTGGTGATTTCTCTTTATTTGGCAACAAGCAAAGCCAAATATTTCCAAATGATACCCAAGAAAATACGGCAGAATCGCTGGGACTGAACAGCCCTGCCCACATCGCCAAACCAATGCAACTTGTAATTTATAAACAGGTACATGGCAAGAGAATACTTTCTGTGTGTGGCAACAGAAAGTGACTGCTAAAGCTCGCCAGGTGCCTGAGAGACCTAGGGAAAGTGCAGGCTCTCCATCCTTGGAGACTTTTACCAGAGGACGCTCGGTGCTGGCGTGCCCCCAGGAGCAGCTGAAGCGTCAAACTTTCTTCACCTGGGAGAAGGCAGGGTGGTCGCTGCCCAGGTGAAGCGGTCTCAGGTGGAAGCAGCAGGTGGAGCCGCTGCTGCCCTCCGCCTTGCGAGGGGCTGCGGCACCCTGAGGCAGCCGGGGCCGGGTGCCACGAGCCGGGTCACCCACACGGCTGCAGGCCCCCGGCAGCACGGCGCCGGCACCAAGCAACAGCCGCACAAGTAGCGGAGCTCAGCCTGAGCGGCGCTGAGGCGCGTTTTAAAATTAACACTCGTTTCACAGCCGCACCTTGCCGGCCCCGGAGCTGGGCTCCGGCGGGGTGAAAGGCCCAGGCCCAGGGAAGGCCCCGGCCCAGCCCCGCTCCCTGCTACAACCGCGGGGACCCCGGCCCGGTGCGGGCTGCCCGTGCCCGTCCCCCCCTTCCCTACCTCCCGCCCGCCGGAGCCCGCCGGCCCGCGCCGAGGTTCGGCGTACCGTGGCGGAAGGCAGACAGGGCCCTGCCCCGGGCCCTCCGGAACGCGTCCCCCGTGACCGCCATGCCGTAAGGAGCAGCCGCCGCCGCCAGCCGCCGGGCCCCGGGCCGCCGAGGGGGCGGCACCGCCTCCGCCGGGGAGGCGCCTGGGCGCGGGGGAGGCCGGCCCGGCTGAGGGGGACGGCTGCGGGGGGCGGCCCCGGGAGGGGGGAGCTAAGGTGAAGCAGCACGGAGCCCGCATACCCGCACCCGGAGGAGCGAAAGTCGGTAACACGCTGCAGGATTTTCTTCAAGTGTTTCCTGAGGTGTAAAGTGAGGAGAGCCAACGTCATCTGGAAGAGCTGGCAGTCTTCCTCTGCACCGTGAAGGGATGTTTTCCAGCTTGCACTGCCTTTGCTTCAATTTTACTCGCAAAGTTGCACAATGAATCGTGTAGGTTGGTAAAGAGCTTTAAGATCATCAGGTCAAACAGCCACTGAACACTACAAGTCTGCTCCTACCCCACGTCCTTCAGTGCCATGTCCCCACACCTCCTAAACACCCCTGGGGATGGAGACAGGGCCCCCCTGGGTCCCCGTTCCAATACCCAACCACCCTCTCTGTCAAGAAATTCTTTCAGACATCCAATCTAAACCTCCCGAGCACAACTTGAGGCCATAGCCTCATGTCCTATCACTTCTCACCAGAGAAGAGACCAACATCACCATCTATGGTTACACAAAAACAGCAGAGGCACAGTGCCTGCTCCCCATCGCATGAGTTGCCATGGCCCACGTAGTCTCCACTGCATGGTCAGGCCATAAGAGTACAAGGGTAATCCTTGTGAGGCAAAGTTCTCTTAATGTGTTCCAGACTGGAGTCCCTTTTCAACCCAGCACTGTAGATGAGTCCTCACAGTGGTGATTTCCATGACAGTCCCATTCTTCTTCACCCCATGACATGCAGGGCTCTGAGTGCCTCTTCATCCATCCTAAAACATGCAGTGAAGCACTGGTTAAGGCTGCTATCATTGCCTAAAACACATTCCTATGGCTGGATTATTTTTCCATCTGTAAAATGGGGGTATTATTATCTCTGAATGAAGACCATTTTAATGCCTGTTTCATTCCTGCTTGTAAACTACTTGATGATCATTAAATGCAAAGCTCCAGAGGAAGTCTTTTTATTAAGTCATTTATGTCAATTCCCCTCTTCATGAGGCAGCATTTGGTACATTAAGCAAGTAAATATTAAAGTGCATTTGTCACTCTCAGGTGTAGCCTATGTAAATATCCTAACGCCATCATAGTTGTAGGTGATCGCAGTATAATGCTGGAACAGCTCCGGCTAATAAGAGCAATTGGTTGAATGATCCAAAGAGATTTTTGACCTTTTCTATTTCTTTTCAATTTTCAACTTGTCTGCTTAATAGGACCATACAGTCACACAGCAGAATACAATCTTCCAAACTGCATGACTTCAGCTAAACTCAGGATGAATTTTGCAAGAGAAATACCATCAAGATCATGCCAAAAAAAGTGTAGAGAGAACATAACTATTTTGGCAAGACAGCCTACCGTAGTTTTACAGCACAAGGACAGGCTTTTGATCAGCACACAGAGCTACCTTTTTCTTAACCTGGATGTGCAGTGAAAGATATCCATTTTTCTTAAACCAAGATATGCACATCCAAAGGAGTGAATCAGACCTGGTGAAGAAGTGGATGGTTATAGCCACATGGACTCCATGATCTAGATTTATCTAAATCTCTGTAATTTCACAGCTTTATTTTTTTTTTCTTTATGTCTGTGTAGGGGGACTCTCTTCTACAATTCTGTTGTCAGTACTGTATTCAATCTCTTTGCAGGATGGGTCATGGATGAGCTTCAGGATGCTTAGCTCTTTCTAGGTGATGAGTATGGTAAGTATGCAGTGTGCCTACACTGCCTCCTCTTCAAGTGGAATCCACTGATATTACATCTGCATGAGTATTGTCTACTGTAATGAGGATGCCACGAGAAATTTCCATTTTGTAATTTAAACACATTTTCTTGTGATTTTGCAGCCAGAGTGCAGAAGTGTTTTCATCTGAGGAAATAAAGGAACATTTGCATATAAACGTGAGACCTGAGGATGGCGAATATATGTGCAGGAGGGGAATTTCTGGTCTCTCCTGCCTCCTTCACTCTGCCAAATTTGGAGTGCACATTTTTGAAGCCAGGATCATAGACCAAGTGCTATATTCATTTTACTATGACTAAGTCATTTAAAGTTACTACATATCTATGTTGTTTTAATTATAGTTTTTTATGGACTTACTCCAGATGAGACCTAGATAAAGCAGCAGAATTTTGTCAGAGGACTTTATTTGTTATATGAAGTGTTCTGAATATAATGGCACTGAATAAATAATTTAAAGTACCGTGTATCTGATCTTTTTTATAGAGTATAAATTGAGTACAGTTTTAATAATTTTAAAAAGTTACTGTGAACATACACAGGAGAATATACCATTCTGTAAAAGCATGCAGTATACTGAATATAAGATAGATCAAAAATGAGAAACGGAAGCAGTGAAAAGGAAATGTTTATATGAGGTTTAGCTTTGTAACAACTGATTAGAATAGGGCAGGTCTGAGGAGTCCAATTCTCCTAAGAATCACTCTAGTATGTATTACATCACACTGCCAATCCAAATAGTTCTTAACTTGGAAGTTCTGAAACAAACAAAAAAACAACCCAACCCAACCAAACCAAACTAAACCAAACAAAAACAAACAACAACAACAACAAAACCCACCCACCCACACAAAAAAACTACACAAAACAAAACAAAAACAAAAAAACGGTTGCAGTCTACTTCATTTCCTACTACAACTAATTAAGTATGATTATATGTACTTTGAGAGACCTAAATAATGTACCAATAAAACAAGTAATTAATTCTGAAATTTACTATCACTGATGACAAATCATATGAGGAATGGTTGAAGCAGGGAATCTTTTCTCTGTTCTTGGCAAATGACAAGAAGATAACAAATTGCAAAAATGGAAGAATCCAAAAGGTCAAAAGGACAGAATGGGATTGGTCTAGACATTGAAATTAAAATTACAAAGCACAAACAGATACGCAGATTTGGAAGTAAACCATTTTAATCTTATACATTTAATAAAATCACTACGTGCCATCTGGAATGCAGGGAATCCAATGAAAATTGGAGGTGTAAACAACACACAAAGAATTATCAACATCTGTTTTCAGTGCTTGCTAATATATATCAGTCCTTGAGGGATAAGTTAGAGAAAGCAAGGGGAATTAATAAAAACTGATGGTATAAAGAGTATCACATCATTGCATTAGTTTAGAGACAATATGGACTTACATAGGCTGAAGAAATAAAGCATGTAATGTAATGTATCAAGTCTGTTTTCTATTTCTTTCTCCTTCCAGCTCACATAAATGCTGTAACAGTAGTACAGCATTCCTAGTAGATGTTATAGTCTAGTACGTTTGGCATATGACACCCTTCCTATTTTTCTCCCCCAAACAACTAATGGATACAAATTTCTAAACTCTGAAACCTTTAAGTAGTAGCTTATACTAGCCTACTCTGTCTTTACCTCCCATTACACTGCTGAGAGTAGAAGACTCCAGACTACAGAAATACAAATAAATTTACCAGTTGGAGCCTGAAAAATTACAAAATAAAATAAAACATAAGGTCTGCCCTTTTAACATTCTATATGAACATAAATGAGTCATTAAACAGTGCTTATTGGTATTTTAAAAGGCCCTCTTAATATTTGGCCTCAATACCAAATATTTATCCATTTTCAAAGGGTCCAAAAAATTAGATAAAAAAAATACTTAAAATGTTTTGCACAAACCAACTTAAAAAGATTGGTTGTCCAGGACCAATATTTTGCTTCTAGGGAGGGAACAATGATGACATTGATTATTTCCAGAGTTAAGAATCCAAAATGTAATTGATTTTTATCTGACTCATTTAGTGTGGGCAGGCTCCATTTGTTCAAGAAACCTGTAATATATTCCTTGAGTCACTGTAACTATGAGAGATATAAAAGTTGATGTAATGAGTTAAACACACTATTTAACTCAATTTGTTTTGCACACTGAATTCCCATTTCTGACACAGATACAGGTTCTATCTAGATCCAGGTAGTTTTTGTAAGATTGTAATAAGTGTCTCGTTCATTTTATGTGCTGCCAAATATTCATGAGTTCTACTTTATTCAGGGTGCCTCTGATTCTGGATTTCCCTATCCTGAGATTTCATTTTCACATACACTAAATACCTCCAGCTTTCACTAAGCAATTGAGACCTGTGGTGCCAGCAAATTCAGCAGCCATGACCAGTTACCATTCTAGTGAACATGAGGACCAGACTAGAGCAATTCTTTGCACTAGTGTATATCTGTGACACATTAGATTTTTGCTCCTGAAGAGCCATAGAACTTTGGGTCATGAGCTTGCACTGAAACTGCTAAAAATGCAGTTTCAGAAAAAATGCACAGGAAGCCTAGAGCTCAGTAACAAAATCAAGGCTGTAAGGGAAGTACCCTTCTCTAAAAATATGTGGAAAGGTCGTAGTTGGCAGCCACCTCATCCTGAACTACCTAAGCACTTCCTGATGTTTAAACGTTTAAATGTTCTCTGTACATGTTGAATTGTATATAGTGTATAATTCCTGGTGATCACCAAGACCTGTCCAGTCACAAATAGGGGGAAATTATGTATATAAATACATGTGAAGATACAATTCAATATATGTTTCTGAGCACTATAGGCTTCAGGTATGTACTACTGGACTTGGTCTGAGAATAAAATCTAGATATAAGAGCTTGTAATTCACATCTAGATCTAAAATTTGGACTTGTTGGACTTCCCTTATTTTTAAACAATCAGATTTTCCATTAATGTACAAGCAAAAGCAGCAATCTGGCAAAAGAAGCAGTATTTAGTTTATGCATCTGTATGCATGACTCTCAGATTCCTTTCTCCTTCTTTGCTGATAAATGACATTTTATTAGAAAAAAATAAAAATCCAGATGATCATTAACCACAGTTGCTATTTCTGCCAAAAAAGCAAAGAAGCAGCAATCCTTCAAGTATTAAAATTCAATAAACAATCAGAGCATTTAGATGTTTTTTCAGCTAGGCTTACAACAAGGATGTTCTTGTTTTACTGTTACACTGGTTAACTCAAAATGCATTGCAAAAGTACAAGGACAATCCTTTTGTTTCCTTGCTCCAACCATAAAATTATTTTTCAAACAGGAAAAAATCATTTTTATGTTACAGGTGACATGCAAACAATTTGGGTTTCTGAGAAAAAAATGTTCCTTTTTCTTCCTTTCTTGTATAAACATAATTCATCCTCTTTCATAAATAGGGATTTTATTATTATTATTATTATTTTTATTTTATTTGTCTCCTAAGTTTTGGTACATAGGTTCTTTCCAGATCACTTGTTAAATCATGTATATTTTTGAGAAGCACATGTGCATCACCATTCTGACTGTGTATAACAAACTGGACATAAAGAAACAACATCAGAATACCTTGAGAAAAAAAAAGTCTTAATGATTTCAAAAAAAAACCAACAAACACCTGTGAAAGTGGAACCACTGTCATGCTACTTTGTGAAGCTGTAGCTTCTCCAAATGCAGAGTGAGGTTTGGCACCTCAGAGGTGTCCTCCTTTGCACAAGTGGCAACTGTAAATTAAACATCAAACAAGCAAATAAACCTTCTTGTAGACTGGCCTTCACAGATCCTCCCCTCAACATACAGCCTTACAAATAGATTGCATCAGCAGCTGAGAGAATCTTTGCTGCCTTGCAGAATGACTCCTGTCCTCTAAAAGCTTCAAAGAGCTCTTCTGCATGTTCCTGCTCATTCATGTTGTGTGCCAGGTTTTTTCAAGTCAAATAGATCTTAAAATTGATGTCACTAATTTAGCAGTCACTGAACTTAGGATGACTAAGAAGTAGGCACCTATTTTGCCATAGATTTCTATCAAACAAAATGTTTTTTCCATAATTAAAGCTGGAGATGAACAAAGAAGGTATGTGGGGAAAACCACAGATTAAGCATAAATGACACATTTAAGTTTTTTTTTCTCTCAAGTAATGACTGAAGAAAATGAGTTCAGAGACTGATGAAGGATGCTGAATAGGTAATTATTGCTATTACAAACCTCTTAGTTTAATTTGTAGAAAATATGATTTCAAAATTAAATAGTACTTGATTTTTTTTATGTTTCAATGTGGACTCTCAGCTACGTCTCAGAATTTCAAGGACCTTTCATTTTCCATTAAGGATAGTATTAAATAAGCAGAAGGATCCATTTTTCAATAGTATTATCTCAGCAATAAATTACATTTTGCATTTCTCTCAGGTTCCTGGTCTAAAGATCTGTAGGTGTTTTATGGGCCTTAGGTAAAAAGAGATAAAGATAAATCTGAACACAGGTGGAGGCATGGAGAGGCTGATCTATGAGTGAAGACATAACATGCACCACAAAACTTTTACTTGCAAAATTAATAATAAATGAGGATAAGATTGCATCCCCTACCAGGCAAAAGTAATCCACCAGGTTTGCACTAACCTGTCACTTCAGCTACTCTCCTCCTTCACTGTACTTGTGATGATTTTTTCAGATTTCTTCCAGCTGTATTTATTTATAACAACTAAGCCAATGACAGCAAACATTCTGTATTCCCATTGTGATGTTCTTTTAAATATTAACCCTCCAACTCTTTTCAGATCCCTTTTACAAATACAATGTAGTCCAATGTCTATGTACAAAAAAGCAGAGCTTATTGCTGATAGAAAAGGGGCTTTCCTGCTCTTTGAACTTCATTTTTTTTTTTTAATAATGGGGAACTGAAATTTTATTGGTGGAAATATTCCTTGGTCTTATTGATACATTTCTGAAGGATGATCATAACAAAGATACTTCACCTATACAGCAGGCAGAAGGATGAAATTAACTTAAGTGCCTCTTTTCCAGATGATATGGAACCCTTAGAGATCATCTTGCTTTTTGCAGGTGTCTAGTAGAAAATGCACAGAAGATATGCATTCCATAGAACAGTAGGCTGAACGAGAAGAATGCGACATTCACTGCTTAGCAAATACATTCCTGTCAAGTTTACCCCATGACCTTGCAAAAGAATTGCTCCACCATTTTGTGCTTCAGACACTCTAGCTCTAATATCAGATAAACTAAGACTCATGGCCATCAAAATTTTGGGGCTAAGTTAGTGTATTATCACTTAGGCATCATGGCAATTATATTAATGGATAATAATTAAATTACAGAACTTGGGGGCACCAGAAAACTCTCTCAATAAGGCAGTATCTTTCTATTAAAATACAACTTCCATTAAATTCTTATAGCCTGTCTACAACTAATCAGAAGCGATTAAGAGACAGATTTGAAGTTATCTGTCATTTACAGATGTGTCTGTCATTTAGGCATTGTGATTACTGTAGGCATATTCTGAGTTAAATCAATATTCTGTGATTGTCCAGAAAAGCAACCAAGAAGTCGAAGTTTAATCTTGATGTATATACTGATAAAACAGAAACTTAAAAATTAAAGATGGGGCTTGGAACTATATAATCTTTAGGGTCCTTTCCAACCCAAACCATTCTATAATTCAGTCACCTTTTATACTCATTCAAAAAGACTGTTTTCTGTGTGCTTTTGGACACAATCTCCTGAAGAAAAGAGCCTCTAATATGAAGCCTAGTCAGGCTGGTAAACAAGCATGGTGGAATCATTGGATGTTGTTGTTGAAGACTGGGTCCGGGAGCGGGAAAATTACAGAACGCCAGTTGAAAGAATTAGAGACTGAAGGCCATTTGTCTACAGGAACATACTCAACAAGCAGAGATGTGACAAACCATGTTTAACCATTGCTGATACCCAACTGACAACAGTCAGTCTGGCTACCAACCTATGGTCATACATTTATAGGATGGTCTTTACAGAGTAAGCTACGGGAATGAATGATAAAACAAGAGCATCCTAAAAATAGTGAAGGACAATTAACATTTTTTAAACACAGTGGGATGGATTCATCAACCATAACAATTTTGTTGAATAATTAATTATTCTGAATTTTGCATAAAAAGCACAACATTCATACAGTGTAATTATTACACTGTGAAACATATTTGAATTAGAACACGATAACTTTTTCATTGGGTAGGTAAATTCATGGTGTCAGGAAATGTTATCCTCCCCAGGTTCTAGGAATTAGGTGCCTAACATTCTCTTGGAGTGCACAGTACAAGCTACTATTAATAATATATCTATAACTGAACATAAGGTATGGAGGGAATATTTTAAATGTTTAATTATTCAAATGAAATAATTAATTGACTTTTTTTGTTTGTTTGTTTGTTTTCTTTTTAATTCTATAATATTTCTAAACATTAGAGCTCAGCATGATAGGAATAATGTAATAAGTGCCTAGGAGGAAATAAAGAAAATAAAGTAAGTGGAAGCTCAAAACTTTCCTAATGACTGAGGCTATGGCATACACAGTGTATATGTTGTCATTTGGAGTTACATATAGAAATCAAAATCACGATACCTTCCTACGTATTAGGGGCTTCTGAATGAAAAAAAAAAAAAATCAGATGAGAAAAATATGAGCATATAATTCCTAGAAGAGTGGTGGTGTTTGCATTTTAATAATCTAGCTAAGGCTCTGACAAAGATGGCAAGATTGCAGATTGGTAGTGACCAATTAACTTTAATATCTAGAAAATACAGTTGACCTTTTGTCTTTTAATTAAATCTGTAGCACATGCAAATTCATAGTAAGATAAGCAGTTATGCATGTGTCTCTTCCCTCTAAATGTTTTTATGCTAATGTCTTCTCATGAATGGAAGAAATCTTTTCAGGCTTTGATCTTTGGTGTTTAGGCTTAGACTCTGAAGGCGTCTCCTTACTCCCATTTCATGATGAGTTCCATAACTCAAAATGTTTTCAATGAATGCAGTGACCTTTTGAGTTGCAGATGCCATAGGAATTATATTGCACTCCAGTGAAAACCTTGAAGAAAGGCCTTGAATATGAACAAGTAATCACTGATTGGAGAGCTAGTGGAGTATATCTAGTGTTGGTGTAGTACTCATACTTGTCCTACCACTTGAATTTTGAAGAGCAAAGTGAAGTCCAAATGATTCACATTTAGGCTTTCCATGACAACTGGAAGAAAGAAGATATTCTGATCTCCAAAGAACCTCTTCTTTCTTTTTCTGTCCTTCCTCATATTAATTTGAAGTAGCTTCTTCATCTCTTATTAATGGTTTTTTGTAAAGTAAACAAAACAAATACAACAGAAAGAAAACAGGGACCAGAGTTCTTATGCTGACAAGATGAATGTGGAATTCAGAGTCCAGATTCTGGAATTGAATAGAAAGAGGCACCTGCTTGCTATCTTCTGCTAGATATTTAACTTCCATAGATGGGCACTGGGTGAGATAGACCTCTGTGATCAGTGCTTAATTATTGGTTGTCATGTTTTCCACTTAGTATTCAGACTTCAAGGTTCATTATTCTGAGGCATCTAACTCTCTATACGTCCTACATAGAGGACCAGGTGTCTGTCTTGATTCCAAAATGACAGTACCTTTTTACCTTCACAAGTTCTCAAGCAATTCTATCTGGTCTAATCTGTTACCACCTTGTTTGACTATTTCTGTGAAAAGTATTAAATAATTCTGAATTGTTTAGAATGTGCCAGCGCTGGAACTTTTGTCAAAGTAACATTCATGATTATACATCTAAGCTTACCTAGATGGAGATCATCACATTCTTTGTGGAAACAAGCTGTTGGGAAAGCAACTACTCTGCTTCTCTGTGACTACTTTGCTCAAGAGCTGGTCAAATTTAACAGGAAGTCAGGTTGATTTACTTATTTATTTTCAGGCAAGCTGCAGTCAAAGTTCAAATATTATTAAATACAAAATGGATAGCCACCTAAACAAGATACCTGCACAAGTTAAGCATATTTCCATTCATCTAGGAAGAAGAAGGAGGAATCGGTGCAGAAAATCAGCATAAAATCTGTGCATAAATTCTGACTGTCCTAAGCCTTCTTTTGAGAATTTATTTGGGACAGGACTGACTATTTTTATAGGGCTAAATTTCGTTTCCGGCACAGGTTCTGTAAGCCACTGTTGCTACACTGTAGGAGGGATCCTCCCACTGTGAAATTTAAGTCATTGACCGTTGTATGTGATCTGTTCATGCACTTGATATGCCACAATACTTGAAGTCCATCTATCATAAATAAGGATGGGAAGTCTGTCTAGGAACAGGCTGGGAAGCACTGACCTGAAGAAGCATCTGTTACCTTGCTGTCAGCCAGAAATAATGATATCATTAACAGACTAGTACTAGAATTTCCAGTCTTTCCTCTTGGCTTCCAAAGCCAGAAGAAAACTGTATTTTGGTGTTGTGCTCTGTTTTTCCTCTTCTGCTCCTCATTGGGCAAACAGGCAACCTTTGTCTTAACATAAAGAGTGATCAATTTTTTTACTAACAACCAGCAGAAAACACTTGCTTTTAAGACTTCTGCCAAGTTGGCTTAATTGGACTCTTTGGTTGAAAAAAGCTAGCATAAGGCTGTGCTAGTAGTCTCAAAGCTCTGATTTTAATGCTTTAGTGCTAATTTATTTCTGGATAAACTTTGGTTAATCAGATTTCTGCAACTCAAGCAAATAAAGAGCCAAATTCACCCTGGCTGAAAGGAGCCCTAGTCCCATTTAGATCCATTAGAATTCCATTTGCTAATATTCTCCCAGTATTTACTTCACACAGTTTCTAAGGTATAATTGTTTTGGAAACATGTAGGTGTTTTGGAAACATCCAGATAAAGTATTTCAGTTGCTAAAATCCATTCAAAATTAATTTCTCAATGAAAAATGTTTTAATCAACTACTAGCATGTTGAATAATAGATTTATAAACCTTGGATACTGACATCTGCTTTTCCCACAGCAGCATAACCTGAGAAAGGTTTTGCGAACAAATGCCGTTGCTATTATTTTTCACACTTTTCCATTCCTGAAGAAAATACATTTTCAATATTGCTATGATCTTACACTAGTCTAGAAGTTATTTATTTTCTGGATTAAAAACCAACCAACCAAGCAACAAACTGTCATCCTTGTATAAATCCTATGTAAACAGACAGAGTGCAATGTAGGTAGAGACAGGACTTTCTCACTGAGTTTCTGAACAACAAATCTCACCTGAACAAACATAATCATATCATTCTGGGTAAAACTTGACTACGACAACTGAGCAGACAGATTTTTTTTTTTTTTTTTTTTTTTTTTTGCCGAGAAGGAGAACTCTGTTTATTAATCCGCAAAAACTTTAGGTGAGTTATTTGCTCCATTGAAAAATCAAGAGAAAAAAATACCACTTGGGTGTCATTTCTGCCCAAATTGCGCACCTCTCTCATACAGTCGAGACTAAATCGAAAGAGAAGAGAGCATTTTGCGGTTTCTGCAATAAATTCATAAAGACCAACAAGACTCAACAGATTTTTAGGACAAAATCATAAACTTGTTGTGGTGAGCACCATGATGTGTGGGGGAGGAGGGAGAAGTGCCAGCTGGATCTATCATCCATCTTGGCAGTTATACTGTGTTCATCACCATGGTACCAGAACACCTTTACAAGCTCCAAGAGTAATCACAGTAAGGATCTCTATCTTTCTGTTCATGTCCGAGGAGGGATGGCTTTGTTTTTCTCATTGTTATGGAACAGGTAGGTGAAAATAACAGATTTTACATTTTATTCTGAAGGAGCTAAGATTTGTAATCATTTCAGTGTCACCAGGGAATGAACTCCACAGCTGTATGCCAGCTGCCAAGAAAATTTTATCTGTTCACAGCATAGAGATGACTTCTCTTGTCCCAGTGAAATGCAACTGTAGTAAAAGGTCACAAAGTCAGAGAGAAGCAGCCTTCATACTCTTACATTGTCAGGGCACAAAAAAGTTGCTTAGGATAGATGTAGGCAGGAAGGTAGAAACAAGGATTGTTGAGTATGCTGCTGATTTTTACTGGCTTCCCTAGTAGTGCAGGCAGCTTCCCTCAGCATATGCACTAGAGAGCTGTCCTTATCACTCTGCCAGCAGACTGTGCCTCCCTTGGGCTTCAATGTGCTGATGGACATAGAAACCAGAGCTGTTTGAATGCATTTTGAGCAGTATAGAGCTATCTGCATTGGCATTTAAAGGTGCACTGTATGTAAAATAATCTTTCCTTAAATATTTCTATATTCTCTCTATGTAATAGGCCTGAGAATATGGCCCTAATCCTTGTTTTTTTTTTTTGTCTAACATTTTCTATGCGCTTTTATTTTGTATCCTTTAATGTTAGATTTTGAGTCTTTTTTTTTTGCTTTTGCTATGAATAACACCAACCTTACAAAGTGACCCCATTGTAACCAAAGGAATTTTATGTCCTATAAAGAACATCTCAATGAGAATAAACTTATCACATTTTGATCCTCACTGTGGGATCTCCTTTCCTGTTAATGGCACTATTCCTCTTAACATTAAAAGGTTGAGATTTTGTCCTCTGTCAATAAGAAATTAATGACAACCAATAGACCTAATACTACCAATGTCTTCTGTGACGCGATGAAAAGATTGAAAACCGGACTCAGGTTCAGTCTTTGCACTGAAGATCTATTTCTGATCTTGCTGTGCAAGTGTTTTTTTTTTTTTTTTTTTTTTTTAACTGGAGCCAAACATTGTGAGAGAAACAAGTGAGATAATTGGGTATTATGAGATATCTGCTCTTTTTCACTTATGGTCATTTTACGTATTGAAATGCTTGCATTGTTCATGTAGGAAAGCAATCCGATTATTCAACCATCTAAATTATCTGTTTCTTCGTCATATTATCAAGGCTCACTTCAACTGTCCTACTTTGCATAGAAATGACATGTGATTTCCTTTTTATTTTTTCTTTTTAAAGAAGAACAATCACAATATTCACAGGGAGAATTTGTTAAACTAGAAAATCATATTTAAGACTTCAAGGTGTATATAAATTACAAAATTCTCTTTAAAGAGGCCAACTTTCTATCAGGTGTGTGGGAGTGAATGACAGACTAATTCCCACACACACACAAGAGAATTTTGAGTTGCCCTTTTATCAAGTATTAAGTTACAACTGGCCCTATATATATATTTATAAATATATATATAATTTCTGTATTATACATATGTATTCCTATTGCATCTTCTTTACATTTTAGTCCAATGTCACTTGATTATACAAATATGCAGAATAAACAAACCGTTCTGAAAGCTGTACTCTCAGGTGCCAGTATTTTGTACTAAAAACATGTTTAACCTTACTGTAATCTCCTATTTATGTGTTGGGGAGCAGATATCCTGAATATGTTATTAAAATTATATTATATTTAGCAGGTTAGAGATAATCTGCTGATTTAAGTAAACATGACAATGAAAAGATACCACTAATATCTGCTCTCAGCATCTTCTTGCACCACTTCAAGACTCCCTAATGTGCATTTCACATAACAGTTAAAATCCTTTTATTTGACCCATTATCTAGTAGCTGTGGGATCACTGTACTTTCACAATAATTAAAAAAAAATAAATACAAAACAACTTTAAGCAAATATACTCAACTAAACCACATGATGAAAAAAATGAACGATTATCAAACCTGTTTCTCTACAGCATACATTATTTAATTTAAGCATTTACTTTTCAGTGTACTATTAACATGATGCAAAAAGCAAGGTTGATGTCTTTTCCTTCATGACAGGTATAACACAATACCTAGACAGATGTTCTAGATAGATACTCCAGGTAGGTATAACAGACTTGTACTGTGCTGAGAATTATCGATGATGATCCCTATTAACATTATCACAGTGCTCTCTAGAAAGAAAACACATGAAACTGCATTTAGCTTCCCGCCTTGAGATCCTCATTTTTTTTTGACCTGTATGTCAGTACACCTGGTTCATAGATCATTTCTTCTCACTGGCTAACACCCTAGAGGACAGAGTAACAAATCCCTTTGGAGCCAGCCTTAGTATTTCTCTTTACATTGTCTGTCAAGTGGAGTCAAGAAGGGACATTTGTTACCATCTGCCTAAAAGCATGGTCTGGAACCTGTATGTGTACTTGTGCATGTCAGCAGTTTTCCAACATATGTGCCTAAATTAGTCACTGAATTCATTATTAGGCTTTCAAATGTGTGACCCGATTTTTAGTACTGACCACTCAGACATCTGGTGATTTCAGTGTAAGCTGTGATTATTCAGCATCTCTGAACAAAATCACCCAGTGCAGTTTCCATTTTAAATCAATGGAAAGACGGTTGTTAAATTTCATAGCTACTGAGTTGGACTGTAGCTATTTAATCTTTGGCAACCACATTTGACATTCTCAGCCAGGCATGGTAATCACATAAGTGAATCTGATAGCCACATGAAAACTGCAGTGTGATATAATCAAAAAAGTATCACAGAACTCAGATGGTTATTACTTTCTCTGTACCCCTTATTTAATCTGTCTTGTTACTTGAAAATCTTGAGCATCTTTTAGCAGTTAACATCCTTTAAAAATGAAACTGTCAGAGAAATTTCCTTTTCCTTCTCCACAAATGTGAGAGTTCCTACATCTATGTATTATTACTACATGTAAGATAAAAAATACTTGGATGGGCAAGTTGTGACAGTGATATGGGGAGTCATTAAAGCTTATTATCAGGGAAGCACACTAGAAAGTAATGTTCAGTAAGAACTTTTGATTCTGGTTGCCTGACTTAGCACATTTTGGAAGACATGAAAATATGCAGTGGCTAAAATCTTATTTCAATTATGTAATACAGAAACTTTACATTTATGTAAAGAGCATGTTCTTCACTTCTGCGCTTTACAGCTCACTTTTAACTCCTGAGAGTTAATAGTGCTAGAACTGACAGGCTATAACTGACTCACTAATTGGACTTCTTCCTGTTTTGACTTCCATCTGTGAAAGTTCCAGGCCTGGAGAAAGACCATTCTAAAGTAAGACATGTCCACTTCCCAGTCCCTGTTATATAAAGTTACTGAGGAGTTTTTACAAGAGGTATTGGTTAGATCAGCTCCCTAGCTGTTCTAATATATGCCAGAGTCAGACAGGAGAGGATTAGAAAATTTTCTCTGCTGTGTCCTCTTCTATGCCTAAGCACAGCTTCTCTATGCTCAGACAGAGTATACAGCCTATTATACTGCCGTTAACCTTGAAAAATTTTAATGCTATTTTAGGTCTGTTTAGAAAGGCTTCCTCTCTGCCTTGAAAAGTTGAACTCATGGGAACAAAAGTAGTTGGGTTTTCAGTTGGAAGGATACAAAAGCAGTTCCAATTTTTTTGATCCTCTGTAGCCCTTTTTTCTTTTTTGGTAACAAGACATAAAGATTTTGCTGGCATGAGTCTGGAATGATCTGCAGAGCTTGCTTTGTCAGTTGCTGTAATCCTCAGACACCTGGCCAATCATTCCAAATCTAAATTCTGTGGCAGTCTAATTTTTAACGAGCAGAAACATACCTTGTTCACAGGTACTTGCAATACTGTTACAATTCAAAAGCAACATCAATCTTGCCAAAGAGAGAAACTGACTGGCAGTTTTCCTTGTTCAGAATTAGAGGAATAGCTGTGCAACAGGCAAACCTGAGGGCACAACTCATTTTTCAGCTATACTGCTGAAAGCCTCTTGTGACATTCTGGCACTTTTCCCCTGCTGTATACTGAAGACCCTTGCAGTACACGTTTCCTCTTCTACATTTAAAAGTACTCCATTTACCTTCTAAATTTATTTATTTATTTATTTATTTTGAATTAAACTATTTCCTCTGCATTTAACTGAAGCTACAAGAACAGTCAGTGTTTCATTAAATCCACTCCAAGCGTGAATGCTGTTACTGCCTCTCCCCACCCTACCCCATGCAGTTACTACTGTTTTGGTTTTACAATAAGATGTCAGAGGAAAATAGTAGGTGATAAAGGTAATTTCTACATTGTAGAATTGCAATAAACTATTTTCCTCCTCAGTGAGCCATGAAAACAAGTCTTGTGATTTTTCATTCATGAATCACCTCCTGGCTCAGTAAGATCTCTTGATGGTGATCCCTTTGCTATGTGCAAGCTGTATTTTGTCAGAGTTGATGACAATTGCTAAAAAGTGCTTAATATGATGTGTAATTTTTATAAGATATTCTAGTCAAAGGTGCTATGAATTCATGAAATTATAAGAAAAAAAACACTCATTCTGTCCTAGTTTGTAGGTGCATCTGTATTAATGAAAAGCAAAAGGTTAGTTTAAAAGTTGTGTGTTTGATAATTACAGCAGCATATTTAGTGTCAACACACTGCAGGCTGGGTTTTCACACAGTGCTGCACTAATATGTTACTAATGATTGTAGTTACTGGGTAAAAAAACCCAAAGGCTTATGAAGTGTTAGCTGTGTAACTAAAGGAAAGGTTTAGCACCAATTGTGTTTTAACCACCCAGTGAGCCTAACACCAATGGCAAAGCATACTCCTCTCCTAACAGTAAGAATGACAAAACTTAATAGCAGCAGATGGGGCTGTATGATGAATGTGAATCAAGATGATTCAAGAATGTAGGAGTGTTTAAAACAAACTTGTGTGTTGTATCACTCAGGACTGTTTACAATATTTGTAAATCACTGGACTGTTTTCAGTATCTACAAACCTCACATCTCTTGCAGCCTCCTTGCTGAACACATGTTGATCCTTCTTCAAGATATGTCTGCTAAGGTATCTTGTATGTCACAAGCTACCCTATCACCCCACAGCAGACATGTTCTAACATTTAAATGTACTTTTAAAGACTAGTGATTGCAAACATGCTTCCACTTGGCCTCATATAGTAGAATCATCTCTTTTGTTTTCCGGCTGCAATACATTTCATATCTATACATCCAAATATCTCATTACGGTATGAAATAGGTATCAAGGAAACAGACACTGTCTGCTTCATTCCAGTTTCCAAACGACATTTCTTATCACAAAATACCCTTTGCATCAATACTGTCTGAGATCAGGCCTGTCTTGTTGCTTTTTTGACAGATTTTCATGGTTCTGGAATGTCTGTTAATAATAATGATTGAGCTGTATGGCATTTCTCAGGAATTAATGATTGGCTAGAAGGCTCCAGTGGCTCAGTGCTCAGCAAAGGACCATTATCCCTAGCAGGTAATCTGTCCCTGGGAAATACTCAGTGTTTACATCAACACTGTTGTTATTAACAAAAAAAGAGATGTAGAATTGGGAACATGATCAATGCAATTGGTCTGTGTTCTGATTGTTCTATATTCTTCAGATTTATCTCCACCTCTATTCAGACCAACACATTATCTTTGTCTTGATTTTGCTTTTTCAAAATCTCTTATTTGCACAAAAAGTCCACAAGAATCAGTTATAATAGTTATATAGCTAAGCACAAAACTGAACATCTATAATACACACACACATATAAAGAGTACAAGTGAGTGTATGTTCACATAACTTCCCCTGAGATGTGGCTATACATTGCTACAGGATTTCCCCCAAACAGCCTATTTTCTAGCTTAAAATTGAACAAAGAGCATTGACATTGATCCACAGGTGAAAGTCTTGGTAAAAACAAGTGAAATAAAACAGAGAAAAGTATAATAGCATTAATGGACTTTGTATAAGGTTTGTGCCTAAAATTAAGCATTTCTCTTAACTGAGTGGGTATGAGCTAGAGCAAAGACCGTTCTATGAGTTCTAGTTGAAATGTTCATTCATCTTCTCCATTGTTTCAGATGCAAAATGCATTAGTTATGGGATAAAACTGTAGAAAAGTAAGCAATTATTTCTTACCCCAATGCAATGTCAAAAGAGAATTCTTGGAAGTGGAAGACCGTGGTGCTAAATTGTGAAATCTTCCGCATTTCTCAACTTCATAAAGATGACTGAAAGAAATTAAAAGTTTATTGACTGACTTCATCAAGAAAAGCTTTATAAAATCACATAATGACCCGACACATGCCCCAGTACTGTGTGAAACACCCATTTCTCTCAACTAATTCTGTTGTTTCCATTATTGTACTTAATGTTACAAAGCTATTAAAACACATTGCAGAAGGCCAAAAAGAGGCTCATGCTCTAGTTGAGAACAACTCTAGCTCATGATTACAATTCTAAGACATGATACAGTGAAAATAACTTTACTGCTAACATAATTTACAGGCACAGAGAGCATAACTAGAGTAATTTATGATTAATTAGGGCAACATGATTTATGGGTTCTGGGTTCTGTGGATCTGCTGGTGACATAGAAAACATTGCTTTTCAGGGAGCTTTGACTAACCCTCCTTTCTTCCCCCTTAGTTCTGAGCTAGCACATGTCACTTAGCACCAGATCCTGATCTCATGGAACTGAATCAAGCAGATGTTTGATTATAGTCTAAACCCTTTGGTCTTGTTGCTCTTGGGGAACTCAAACAAGAAACTTGTACCACAGGCAGTCAGGATTAATAGCCTACAAAATAAATAATTTTATGATGTTATTATTTCCACACATGTACAGCACTAATCATGCAAAATATTTAAGCAGCTTTTTAGCAGTGAGATCAACAGGGAAACTTGCATAATCTTAAGCGCCTGACAGGACTGGACCTTGAATGTCTCTAGATGTGATAATACGTATGGAACAGATTCATTTTTGTGCAGTATTTTCAGCACAAACTGCATCACAAAGTGTTAAATAATAAATAATAGCAGAGAGAAGTATACACAAGGGAGGAATGATATGATTTCAGAGGAGACTTGAAAGGGGATGTTGATGAGGTGGAGGTTTTAAGAATTAAATATTAAAACCCAAAAAGGCTGGTTTTGGCTGAGACTGATTGTTTTTCTCTGCTGAGAAATAAAGGGGCTTTCTAACCTGCCTCCTGGACAAGGATGCAAGGCTTACTGTCAAACTGTGTGGTGGAATAATCACTGTACTTAGAGTCTATTTTTAAGAGAAGGCAAAGGATCACAATTAGCTAACTACAGCCCTCTCCGATTCCAGACGTCTGCTTTGTCCTCTGCCTCACCTTTCTGGTTATTTACCGCTCAACAACTCCACGTGAAGTTGGCCAAAGTTCCTGGAATGCCACGGCGACAGAAACCCCTCGTGTGCAGCAGGGGGACAGGGCTGGTACCCCCGTGGCACGCCAGGGCAGCAGCCCTGTCCTGCAGCCCTCAAGGCCACAGCGAGGCCACCGCAACCGTGTCCCCTGAGGGGAAAAGGGAAGCTGCTTGAAGCACCAGCCCACACTGCTAAGTCACGCCATAACGGGCTTATTTCCTACATTTGGTGGCAGCATAGTATTCAGGATAATATTATCACTACTTGCGCAGGTTGCTGCCAACCCAAAAGGTGGAGATGCGAGAGTTAAATGACAGGGCTGGGGAGTGAATCACCAAAAAGTCTCTTCCAGAGTCAGTTCTCTGTTTGGGGGGGAAGTTATTTTAATTCTGTGCCTCACAAACAACCCGCAGCCTCACCGCGTCCTCTGGAGCCAGCCTGACTGACATTAGAACAAGATTTTTAAACAAACGATGCGCCGGGGCAGCTCATGTTCAGGAGGCACGAAGGCAGCCCCACTCTGAGGCGTGCGGTGCGAGTAAGGCGGCACCTGTGCGCGGCGCGGCGGGCCGGGGGCAGCGCCCATGGCGTAGCGGAGGCACAGCCCCATGGACGCCGCTCTGCCGGCACCTGCCTTCGCCTCGCAGGTGAGTGGGGCTCGGCGGGGAGAAGGAGCGCTCCGCCGGCTGCCCGCTCTCCTCGCCCCCCTCAGGCGCCCGCCTCGGCGGGCAGCCCGCGGGCTGAGGAGGGACGGGGACGCGGCCGCCCTGGCCCCCCTCAGGAGGCGCCCCGGGGCTTTTTGGCTGCGCACCTGTGGGGAGCGCCCGCCTGGGCGGGAAGTCCCTTATGTAAGGGCTGGGGCTGAGGGGTGCGAGCTGGGGCCATGGCCGCGGGGAAGCCGCTCAGCGGGGCGCAGCGGGGGGCGGCTCCGCAGAGGGGTGCAAGGGAAGGGGGCGCCTCGGAGGACGGGCTGCGCTCGCCGGCTCTGCCTCGCCCGCCCAGGCGGCTCTCCCCGGGCTGGATGCCACCGGGCAGCCGCCCCATCCCCATCCTCATCCACCTCCGCCTCCTCCTCCCGGGCGGGGCTGGGCGGCGGGCTGAGGGAGTTGTGCGGGAGCAGCGCTCCGGGCCCCGCAGGGGGGGCAGCGGAAGGTGGCAGCCCCCGGCGGCACCAGGCGGCGCGGGGAAGGCTCGGAGCTCGCCCGCTCCCCTCCACGCCCCTCTCCCCCGCCGCACTCCGCCTCCCGCCGCCCGGCCCCCCCCGGCTCGCCCCGCTCCACAAGTGCCGCCCGGGGCTGCGGGGCTGCGGCACCGCCCGGGGCCCGGCCCGGCCCGGCCCGGCCCGCCCGGGGCTGTCCGCGGTGCTGAAGGGCTGAGTGCGAGCGGCCGGCCGGCCCCTGACGGAGCCAGCCCCTGTATGTTCGTATTTATGTTCAGCTCCTGGCGCAGCGCAGCATCCAGCAGCTCGAGCGGCGGCGGCGGAGGAGGCAGCGCTGAGCCGGGGCTGGGAGGCAGAATGGAAGGTTTTCTTCGGCTGCTCTTCGGCTACTTGGTGGCGGACCTGCTCACGCTGGTGTGTCGGGCTCAGGAGAAAGCCGGCCAGCAGCTGGGGAGCTTCGTGGTGCTCTCAGGGGGGAACCACTCCAGCCTCGGGGAGCAGCTGGACCCCTCCGAGCCACCTCCCACCCCGGACTTCTGCAGGGGTTACTTTGACGTGATGGGGCAGTGGGACCCCCCCTTTAACTGCAGCTCGGGGGAGTTCATCTTCTGCTGCGGCACTTGTGGCTTCAGGTTTTGCTGCAAGTTCAAGAAGACGAGGCTGGATCAAAGCACCTGCACAAACTATGAGACGCCGCTGTGGATGAACACTGGGAAGCCTCCTTCCCGCATCGACGACCCTCTGCACGACCCCACCAGGGATAAAACCAACCTCATTGTCTACATCATCTGCGGGGTTGTGGCAGTCATGGTGCTGGTGGGGATCTTCACCAAACTAGGGCTGGAGAAGGCGCACAGACCCCAGCGGGAGCACATGTCCAGGTAAGGCTGAGTGCCAGGTAGCAGGGTCGTGTCGTGTGCCCCCCCTGCCCTCCTCCTCTAACACACACACAAAAAGAAGAGAGGAGCCCGTGTGTTCCTGCTAAACAAACACCTCCGGCCAGGCAGGCTGCGTTCTCCTGCAAGGCGACCGACGGAGAGACCAACTTCGCAGGACAGGGCTCCTGTGGTTCCCCGAGCCTGGGTTATCAAAGTGCATGTATACTGAGGAAGACTAGAAATAACTGGGGAGTCTGCACAGACAGCAGTCCATTTTTATCTGCAGCGTCTGACCCTCTCCCCAGTAAGATCCAGCAAGTGTTCCCAGATACACTGTGCACGAATAGGAAAACAAAATCCTGAAACCAGCAATACTGAATTACAGAAAGCCTGATGGGTTCCCTCTTCCAACTGTTTCAAAGCTTGGAAAATGTTTTTACTTCTCAACTGAAGCATGTAAACAAATGTCATCTCACCCTCCCTCTCCAGCTGCAAAATGATTTTGGCAGGACCTTCCCTACTCCCCCAACCCTTGCAAGTGTGTGAGCTATTTGTAAAATATCTGAGCTGTAAAAATGAGCCAGGGTAGAAGGGAAAAGGGATAACAAAATGGAAAATCTACTGTAGAATTTCTTAATATTTTCCAGTTACTGTTGAGAGGTAAAAAATGGAATATGAAAATCTTGCATCCATATACGTGTGTGTTATACTCTATATCCACAGTGTAATGGCTGAGTTACATCAAAGAGAACCTCCCCCACCTAGAGTTAGGCATGCTGTGTGCTGTCTACTCCAGATCCTGGCTGCCTAGTGGTGGAGAGGCAGGTGGGCAGCTCGGGACAGAGCCCAGTGGCTTTAACAACATATTTCAAACCAAGATTGTCACAGCAGTTCAAAACCAAGTCATAACACATTTGTCAAGTTTGCAGTCTGTCTGATTTTTTATGCTAATCCCAAGCACATGAAAGTAAAGCAGATGGGGTAAAGGCATTGAAAAAGGCAAATAGCTCCATTAAAGAGTCTAAATTGATTCCAACATCTTGGGCAACTTCAGTGATGAAATGCAATTAAAAGGATGCCTTCTACTGGACATGCAGTGTGGCAGAAAGCTTCCTCTTGCCCTGCTAATGGTGTGGTTCACAATCTTTAAAGCTTAGATGAAGAATCTTCCTCTGAAATACAGCCCAAGAGATCAACTCAACACCTGGAGCCGTATTTTTTTTTTTTTTACTGAAGTTCCTGTATGGATTTTTGTTTAACAGCTTATCCTGAAATGAACAGGAAAAAGCCACCAAAATACTCCTGCAAATGCATCACCAGTTCACTAGCAATTATTTGCTATTTTTAAACTGGCTGATATGGATACTACCGAGAACAAAGCACATCACAGAAATTTTAGTCAACTCAACACTGTGTGTCAGTGGTAATTCTGCAAAGACAGTTTTTGTTGAGCAAGGTATACTAATCCTTTAGACATTTTGAATATTCTGAACTACAAAATTGAGAAAAAGAAGAATACACGGATCCCAATTTCTTCTTAAAATCTTACTCTTAAACTAAGGAGCTGAAGCTTGTTTGGAAAAAGCTCTCCTTTGCTTCTGCTTCTGTCTATTTCTGTAGTGTCTTCATGCAGGCAAAAAGACAGGGCTTGTAACAGTTACAAAAACCAGGACAAAGTGAAGGTGTAGCCTTCCCCTTCCTAGCTTAAATAGATCGCATTTTCTACTAACAGAAATATTCGCTAAAGAAGCTCTGTATATTTGCTATTTAAAGTACAGGTGTGAAGTATCCTGAAAGGATATTCTGTCTTAGTTTTTGGAAAGAGAATTTTAGGGGATTGGAAAATCATTCTGAAATCCTTCAGTGATGTGTGCATAAAGATTAGGTTTCTGAAGTGGTTATTAGAAAGGTCATGTCTTACCCTGATTACTTAACACTGTCTGAGATCTTTCCTCACCATGAAAATGTTCAAGTCAGGATTATAGCAACTTGGAAAGTCATGATCACATGGAAAAACAGTCACCCACTCAGTACACATAATAGCTAGTCATGTTCTGAAAAAGCAGCGCTACTGCTCCCCCCCCCAAAAAAAAAAAAAAAAAAGTTCTCATACTCCTATTACAGCTGCATGGGGTGGGTTTATTGTTAATTGTAAAAGGAATTAATTTGTAAATCTCTTGGGCAATCTAAAAATCTGTTCACTGAGTGAATAATTGAAGTAACCCCTTTGTCCTCGGATGTGTGTTTAACTAAAATATTCCATCCTAGTTCATTTTACACTACTAATGCTGTGCAAATGAGGCTGCAGTGCTTAAGAAACAAATAATTTATCTGTTTAAGCAGTTAACAGTACCAGCAATTAAAGTAATATCTAGCCTGTATTCATATTCACCATTTTTTATCACACATAACTATAATATCAAACAAAAAACAAAACCAGAAAGAACACCCCTTACGTCTTTTATGTACTGAACCTTATTAACAAGCAAAAGTATAATGCACTGAGAGTGTTAGGTAGGCCAAATTAGAAGGACTAAGTGTTACTCCATTTTGGCTGGCAGCAAGAAACACATGGAGGCTGATTTGTTTTCAGTTTCCTTAGCTAAGATTGTCTCCTTTCCCTCCCCTAGCCAAAAGATACATAAAACACTGCAGTCCTCTCCATCCTAGGAAAAGATTCACCTACAGAAGGGCTGACATTGCTTATCAAAAAAGCAATGCATAATATAAACTGATCTTTTTTATGAGGGCTGAGTTTTTTAAAAGTGAACCAAATACAATTGGTATAAATAATGTATTTCCATTTTTTATTTATATTAAAATATATGAACAGCTACCTGACACATGGGAATAAGAATGATGATCTGTAAATAGGAAGTAAGAGTGTGCCACACACATTAATTCCTTATATTATTTCATCTTATAGTCAGTAATCTGCTGCTGAAGTAAGACACGTGTGTGTTAGAGTGGTACAATATGCAAATAGAGGAAACTTCACAGACTCGGTGAGTGTAGTTTCTATAGTCTTTCAATACATTGTGTTTACTGCTATACCAAAACAAACCAAGAATGCTCTATTCATTTCCCTGATTTTTCCTGAAATATTCAACAATGAAAAAGCATTGGGAAAATGTACTTATGCAGTGAAAACAATGCATAGTAAAAAAATCTCTAGTGGGAAAATCTATTTAGAAAAAAAGGTCAAAATTTATTCTTTTTTAGGGAATTTGTTACCTCCTTTTGTTTTAAACAAAAAGACTCCAAGTATGGAACTGCTGACATTTTCTTTCTTGTTAGATCAGTGCTTTTCAGTTAATCACCTTGCTGTTGGTATGGAACTGTAAGTATGGAAGATGCAAATGGAGAGGGAAGGACAGTATCAACTCTACATGGCACATTTGCCTTTAGACATCACATGATAATACATTGTTTATATCATTCTCCCTTTGTTACTTGACATTAAAAGGAGACAAAGGAGATAAATGTTCCCTTGGGTACAGTGTCCAAGAGCTAAGCAGTAAGAGTAGGGTCCAAGCAGCGTAACTTCTTTACCCTCCTGCCTTCTAAGAGAGCAAGGGAGTAAGATGGTGTATGGTACCAGACATGGCAAAGGGAACGCACGTGGCAGCATTGTGTCTGAAAGGAAACAGAGAAGGGATCTGCCTCCTGAAGCAGACCTAGAAGCTCTGCTAGGCATATGAGGGCAGCATGTGCTTGCTGCTTAAGACTACAGCAATGAGACTTTTAGGCTCCCTAGTTAAAGTGGAGAATGCTGTCTCGAAAATTTGTAGAAAAGGAAAATGCTTTACTTTTGTTCCATGGAGGAGATTTTTCTGTAAATAAAGCTACACTTTTGTCTTCTTCCCTAATCCTTGCGGAGAATGTGCAAACAAACCAGGAACTGAAAGAACAATATTTACAATCATACTCGTACTCTATAGATCTTTTTTTTTTTTTTTTTTTTTTTTTTTAAGCAGTGCTTCTGACAGCCTGTTAGCAGCTTACCGAATATTATGAACCATCTGAGCTCTTCTTTTATCCTTCACAATGTGCTGAGCTCACAAGTCAAGCCTTTTGTTGATCATTCAATAGGCATGTACCTGGGGCCAAAAATAGTCTGACTTGCCAAAATACTGAATCCTATGTGTGAAATTATTTCCCTCACGGGTTTTGACCCAGTTCTGGAGGCAAAATATGACAACTGACCTTTCATGAAATAACCTGTGTTTCAGCTTCTTCAGGCTTATAACCATAAGGGAAATGTATGGCTCCACATGTTTTTATAACATCTGTAAGTTATATTATATATCCAAAGAGAAAAATCCTGTGGCAAGAGAAATCCTGAAGTTTTGTGATGCTTGGATAGTTCTGGGGCACGAACTCACACATAGGTAACATTTCTCCACTTCTGTAATGCTACAGTCACTAGCAATATACAGAACATACTGATACGGCTACCTGATTAGAAGGTTATCTTGTAGTTTGCATTTCCTTAAGAAATCATCAAATACAGCAAAGGTGTGGATAAAGATCCTCTGCATATATATAATTTTTCAGTGGGACCTATTTTGTATGATTCAGGTGAGACAAATGTATGGAGGTATTAAAACAGTTTGGTGGCCTATGCAGAAGTTTTTGAAGCACACATCTGTTCAAGCATGTTATGTTCTAGGGTGCAAAACTCCCTTTATCAATTACATTATATGGACAAATCTCTAAAAGAACAAAATACAGGTACAGCATTTCGTTTGTGCTTCAGTAATACAAGCTACCACACATTTTTAACTCTCCCTTACACCAGTGGAAGATAAGGACAAGCTTTGTTATGTGACCTACTCCATCCTGAGAAGATCATAACTTTGGCTAACACAGTACAAACATAGGTGCCACGCTATTAAAAATACAACTTCATTATGAGAAGTTCATTTTTCCTTAATGCAGTTGGAATTGGACAGCTCATTCCTTAAAAACTCTTCAAAAAAAGCCACCTTAAAATGGTAGGAAACTTAGCTGGCATTTTCACAGACCGGCAGCAGTTAATCTGCTATCACATGTGGTGTTATTTAAAGTCTACAGTGAACAATATTTACAATCAGATTAAGGGCAATGAGGAAAGCATTTCTGAAAACCCTCTCTCACAAAGTTGGGAAATACTAATCTATGTATTATGAGGTCACACAGCTTTAACTCGCACATCCAAGTTAGGAACTTTCATTTGCCCTTCTTCCCTTCCCAGACTTTTCTCCACCTGTAATTTCTCTGGAATAAGAATATTGATGTCAATAATTTCCTTTGTATAAAGAAATATTGCATAAATTGACTAGATATTGATGCTTTTGGTGCCCACGTATTCAAAACTATGTTTTGCAATATAATGCTTTCCTTTTGCACCATTTTCTACATACCTTTGTGAGATCTCTCCTAGTGAATTTTTATTTTTCTGCTATCTAGGCCAGCTCTGCTATTTCTGCTGTATAAGCATTGCTTCAAATGGGAACATTGCTCTGATACCATTAATCATTTGGTTGCTATCTCCTGACCTTTTACAGCATCAACAGAGTACTCTGTAACATGTTGATCACAACTGTAACTAATATTTTAATAACACAATGCTAGCTATAAACACAAGGAAACATCAGTATCATTCAGATGTGTACCAAAGCAATGTTCCTGCAATCTGAGAGCAAGCTCCAGCTCAGAATTCCTCTCTGTAGTTTAAATGAAGCTACTATTTAATATTTAAAAGTACAGTACTTCTTGATCAAGAAATCAACATATCACAGAAGTGCAGTGGAAGAGCTAGATGGTACTTGTGGCTTTCACGAGTGAATGTGGTTATTTTTATTTATTTATTAGTTTATAAGCTAGTCTTCCCTGACGCACTATCTGGGACATTGTATATATTTTTTGCAGAAAATTAAACTAAACTAAAAAGGGCACAGTGCCCAGAAGATGCAGCCATTCCCTTAAAAACTAGCTCAAAAGAGCTAAAAATTAGAGGCAAATAGTGGTCAGTGCTGCATTAACGTGAACAGAGAGGCCTTGCACGGAACCCTGAAGACCCTCATTCCACCCACCGTGTCTGTCCTTTGCCCAAGGGAACAGCTTCTGCAGGCAGGCCAGTTATTTTGTACCATTGAGCTTCAGCAGGTAGTTACACAGCATGTACCTAGGGGCTCATCCTGCTCCTAGTGGAGTCAGTGGTAGAAATCCATGGCCCAGCATCACAGAGAGGGGTAGGTAATATCATGCTGAGAGCTTCAGAGCTTAAAAGGTAGCTGATACAGGTGTGCATGCTTACCTATGTGCCTGAGAACACAGTTCTACCAGGCAGGTTGCTTGGCAGTGAAACTAGTCTGGAAAAAATACACAAGCACAGGATGAACCCATCTCAGATACGTCAGATACAGCTTCTGCCTGCAATGCTGCAGAACACCCCTGAACCACTATCTGGTTGGGCCTGGCCTAACTTTTAGGACCCCTTTTGCTTGCTCTCTGTCCTTCCATTAGGTTTCATCCTGTTTCTGAACTAGCTTCAAGGAAGCCAGCAGTGTTGCCATGCAAGCTGTGGTCTGTCTTAATGATCAGGTGGCTGTCACAGAAGTAAGAAAAGACTATTTTTAGCTCCCTTTCTGTATGGGAACAGTTTAAATCCCTGATTATGGCAGGTGCTATACCTACTGGATTGCTACAGTCAGGTGACCTTTCATCTTTGATAATAATTTTCAAGAAAAATGGCCAAGACCTCTGCGTGGTGGGTGCTCTGTGCAGTTAGTTGCATGCATGGGAGCTAACCTCAGCAGACCCTGCTGGGAATCTAGGTGTGAGGATAACTGCAGGGGCCGGTGCTGTGCTGCTCAGCTGCCAGCTGAGTGCAGTGGCAGAGCTGCAGTGGCAGTCACCAAGCACAGGCAATGGCAGAACTCTGCAAGTCTCAACAAGCTAAAATTACATTCCTACAGAGCCAAGACAGCTGAAGAACTTAACGTGTCTATTACTGCTAGCACACTAAGGCAGGCTAAATAGCCTTAGGTGCAAAGTCTCACAATGAATCTAAGTCCTGATTTGTCCTGAGACATTATGATGGGCCGTATCTCAAACTAAATAAACTGTAAAGCATTGCAAATACCTTACAGATTTTGCAACAGGTTTATCTGATTTCGTTTGTTTGTTTTTCAGGGCTCTTGCTGACGTTATGCGACCTCAAGGTCCTTGTACAACAGATCATATGGAAAGAGATCTAAACATTGTAGTACACGTGCAACATTATGAAAACATGGATACAAGACCTCCTCCAAATAATTTACGTAAGTTGCATTAGAACTATATTAATGTTTGGAATGCTGGCACTAAAATGAGTACTATGGAATGAATATTGGTGGATGTTAAATGAGGATAGATGGCACAAGGATTCTTGCAAATTAGGAAGATTCTTTATCACAGAATTAGAAATATCTAGGTTTTCCTGGTGCAAATAGTGCAACACTAATGGCAAGCCATTTTGATTAGAAAAAGAGTTATTGTGCTTATTTTAGTTAGGTGTCTTGGTTGACTAATATTTGCTTTGTACTTTTGTCTCCTAACTGGTGTTTTTCTTCAGCTCATCAATCCATCCCTTATTCTATGTTTTGTTATATCAAAATAGAAATGGCTAAGCTTACAGCAAGATTTAACGAGACGTTTCATACAGCTGTAACACCCAATAGGAAAGTAGTCTCATTAGGCTGTTATATCATCTCTGCTAGTAAAATAGTTAAATACTTTCCTGGAGAGCATAAAGTTGTATGTGGTTTTCACTTTCTCATTCTTTTCTGTAATGGAAATATGAGAGAAAGGCTATTATTTTCTTTTAAATACTATTTTTATTCTGTGCCTGATATTATGTGTTTGCTATTGAAGGCAAGGAAAAAGTACACCTTGGAGTTTCGGAGGAACTATGGTGACATTTCAAGGGGTTCTGAAATCCTAGGCACCTTATTTCTCAGTCTTGTATTAGACCACAGAGCAGATCTTTCTCATGCTCAGATAAATTTTCCTTTCATGAACAGTTTCAGTGTAATTTTACTTTGCACATGTTTATGTATTTTGTATTCATCTATATCATTTATATGCATATATACATAGAAATTTTAGATTATATATTTACAATTTTAAGTTCAATATATTTATAAGTTTGTGTCATTCAGGAAGGTATGGATTATTAGGCAGTGGATGGCTTTATTCTGTGCTGTAGATCAAGGTAGTTGAGCATGTTACTGCAAATATACTTTTCCTGAAGTGGTATTTGTGGTTTGAAACATTTAAACTATATGCACAGGTCTTTTCCTTATCTTTCTGTAACCGCAGAAAGCAGAAAATTTGCTTATAGCTGGGCAAAGAATTAGTTTTATTCAGATTGCACTGTGCAGTTATTGTGAGATTTTGTTGCTCCCTTCTTTTGGGAGAACAGGGTAAGGACAATGAGAGAAAGAGATGACTCGTGCTGCATGCACTCTTGATACTTGTTTTGTGGTAGAGGCTGACTGTGATTTCTTATGCATGTGTTTACAGGATAACAGAGAATTAAAACTGTGACCTCTAATAAAGATACCACATATAGTGAGCTCTGACATCTAATCTGTCTGCACTGCTTGCCAGCAAAGTACTTCCACCTGGGTCTGTGCAGTTGTACAGTGCAGAGGGGGAGGTACCTACATACTGCAGCAGAACAACTCTAATTGTGTAAAAACATGCCACTTCTCGAGGGGAACTTATGCTTCTCTCTCTCAATCAAAGGTGCTCTAACCCCTTTAAGCTCCTGTGGTTTAAGGAGGATATGCACTATCTCTCTCTCTTTGCTCTGTGTATTAGCTCTTGCTTGATCTCTTCTGATCCTCCCTGTGACCATGTTTTCAAGGAGGAAAATGCAAAATGCTAATGAACTCAGGGTACAATCCTTTGTTTCTCTCATACATGAAATGTTTATTAAGAATCCCAGTTAACGAAGAGAGCCAGAAAGTAAATAGATCCTTACTGCATTGATTGTGTCTAGAATTTTGTAATTTCACACTGTTTTACTTAAATCTTTGTATACTTCAATATACAATATACCACAGCAGGTCTTTAAACCCATTAAGTTTCTTGGATTTGAATTCAGATTAACCAATATTCTATACATTTACTCGTTATTTTGTATTTGTTGCCACTATATTCCCTCATAAACTCATCTAAAACATGACTAAATGACCTTGTAAAATTAGCCAATACATCATAAATGATTAAAGCATGTTGAGTGCATGTGCATTTATGGTGCAGGGAAAAAGCTTTAGAAAGAAACATTATTAAGACAAATACTCTATGCCCAGTATCTTAGCGATTTGAAATTTTATAGTGGAGTTCTGAAACACTGCAAGAGTGGGGATATTGCTGAACCATTGTCAGAGCAGCATTACCTACTAGTAGTGCTGAAAAAGTGACAGGCTTTTGGGGATATATTTACAAGGAAATAAACCAGACTGAATTCTATTCCAAATCTTTACTTAGACAGAGAAAATGAAGTGGTAACAAAATTATAGAATCGACACTTTGATATATATATTTTTAAGTTCTCTTTTCTAAGTTACCACTTTCTATCTACTAGCCATCTTGAAATGAAACTTAAAAATGTGATGTACTTTTCACATTGGTCCATAGATAAGAAGAGGGCAGGAGTAATTTCTTAGGCATTATATACCATTTCCATATTGTGTCTTTCAAGATACTGAAGACAAACTTTTGAAGGCCAAACTTTATTAAGAATGTTCTGATTTGAAGGGTCAGTTCCTGTTTCTGCCCTCTTGAAAAAACATCTTGCTGATGCTGCCAGCTCTGAAAAGTGGGCTGGCAAACTTTGCATGGGACAAACTTTGCATGACATCTGACACTGAAAATGAATGTGTCTTTATCCCTGGACTCCTTGTTACCAGAAAACAATGATTTTCTAAGCTGCCTGCAGTAAGCACAGATATTTGCCAAAATCAGCTGTGCAATGGAAGGCCAAAAGTAGACATTTCTTTTCAGTGTCCTGCAGTCTAAGAAGTGCAGTTTACCGACTTTCTTGTCCCTTCTTTTCTCATACTCAGAAAAGAAAAGCCATACTGGAGATTCTAGAAAAACATTTTTTTTTTTTTTTCTGTGCCCATGTGAATCCAGACAACCTAGATGCTCATTAGTGAAAGCCACTTTGCCCTTAGTGGTAGTTAGTTGCCATAATTTTCTTTCTGTAATGTGCTTTCCTTAGGATTGCTTTTTCATTATTTCACCCCATTCATGCACATTAGAATGGAATAGTGCTTTGTAAACAAGCAGCAGTTATCTACCAAGAATCACAGCATTCAAGTTTTCTAGCATGGCATGTTAAATAAAATAAAACAGACATGCATGTTAAAAACAAAACCAAGAGCAAACATTTCTGCAGAATTTGAGATCAGTTCTGTTCATCTCTATTTAACTTTCATGAACCTTAAGAAAGCAGCAGCATTCAGGATTTCTTTTTCTACTTATTGTGTTAGCAGTCAGCAATTTATTTAACTTGTTGGGATTATACTAATAGTGCAGCAGGAGCTAGGAGGCTTTCTAGCTACATCCTCATTTCTGGAAGGTGATTACTACTATTATTTCTAATTCATAATCTATTATGGCACAATGAAACAAATACTTAGTGCTATCCACAGTCACTTTTCCTAATGATCAGTAAAAGCTTGGTTAGTATTTCCTCAATAATAACTGGCCTTGCGCTCATATTTAAAGCATTTATGCAGAGTTCAAACATACAGCTGACTTTAAAGGGTAGACAATTCTAGATTATGATGGTTTTAAGGTGAAAAATGTTAGCTTTTACTTAGCTTGACATGTGTAAGTTGTTTCTTCATTTTTAATTTAACATAACAAAAAAGAAGGGAATTGCAAACACATCACTGAAAGGAGAAAGTGTTGCTGTATCAAAATAGCTGGTTTTAATACTGGCCAAGGATTTGCAGCACACGTGACTAAAATGACTTTTTCTCTTCTTAAATATATGCAAGGGAATAATGTGTTTGCTGCTGCATTTGATTGTCAGTTGTCCTGGATACTTACTGACTACAAATGCTAATGCTGAAAACAAAGCTAAGGCGTTTCTGTAATGGGTGCCTTATGATAAGTTAACTTTTGTTATTTCTTTGTGTTGAGACAGTAAATGTGAAAAGAGGAGGGTATTTTTTGAAGTTCTCACGTATTAGAATAAACACTCTGCATTGTGTATTCCTGTACTTCCCCCATGGCTGTAAGTAGAAGCTCAGTCCCTGTTTTCCAGTGAGAGAAACTGTCACTGGTTTGACACTGTGAAAATACAGTTGGAATGTGCAAGAGTTTTTTTGCAGTCTTTTTCATCCCTCATGAATATGCTTTTTTGTTGTTGAATGCAGAGCTCTTTGGCAAACTAATTATTTTTATGTTTAACTTACAAATATAACATCATCTGATATAAACAAGTGTATGGGTTTGCATTGCATTATATAAGCCCAATTCCTACTGATATAAAACACTAATTTACTTACTTGTGTAATAACAAAGAAGTAGTCACAGAGAACGTGAGGTATTACTCTAATAATATACTTGTGTTGGTAGGGGCCTTGAAGCTCTACTAAAAACATTGTTCTGATGGAGGGATGCACAATGCAAAGGACTGAACAAATAACTATCTTTGGCCTCATTGGTATCAAAGTTGCTTGATTACAGTAAAATGCTTTTTTAACATGGCTCCAGCCATGTTTTATGAGCGAGGAGATGGAGAACACCAATAAGTTTCCAAAAGATGCACAGTGACAGAAGAAGAAGTGAAGAAGTACTGCTGATGGAGTGCACTGAGACAGCGAAGAATGAGGGAGAATAAAAGGGCCCGCTTAATTGGAGGATGTCCTTAGTTCACAAGAAACTATAATGCTGTGACAGAGAGAAGGGAATGTAGTCAGTAAGCGCAGGGAATTTGTTTCCATTTCAAACCTTAGTTTTCATGGCCAGAATGCAAAACCTCATTTTACTGATCCATGGTCTACCCAGGAAGCACCTTAACACTATTACAAAAAATCAGATACTTTAGATAGTTCCTAACCTAAAAGCCGATAGGCTTAAAGTAAACTGAGAGACGGCTACTGAGTACATTTTGGTTGTTATATACAACAAGGAAGAAAGATTCTACTTTTAAATTACGTAAGTCTTGAAACTAATCACCAAAGAAAAAGCCCACATCACCATCACCAGCCATGTCAAAAGAAATACTGTATTTTTTTAACATAGTTTCTTGAGACCACTTTTCAAACCACTTTAAATTAAATTCTAGATACGGATTTCAACTGAAATTACAGTATCTAGTAGAACTTCAAAGAATTAACAAATTGGTGATGGATTTTTTCTTAGCTATAGAGGAAGAGTATTACAGCTCCAAACCTTCCATGCTGGACACGCAATTTCCCATACAAACTTCAAGTCTAAAGATGCTGTTCTCTTGCAATTCAGTCATTCAGTGTCAGACAGTGATGTTTAATCAGTTCTGAATGTGTGTTCAGTCTCACAATCGTTAATATAAAAATGTTAGTAATTTACATTCAGATTCTAATTCAGATTCATGATGCTGATTTATGAGAAGATGCTATGAACCTTCTTGAAACACCAATAAGGATTTTCAAGGAATTTAATTACAACCTGATAATGAGAGCTTGTGAGTTTATTTAGGAAAGATAAAACAGTAAAACAAATGAAATATCTCATTAAGCATTGACTGCAGTACTTTCCCTTAATTCGTTTAAAAAAAAAAAAAAAAAAAGAAAGGATAATTTTGAAAATGTTAATATATACTACACACAGTAGCCTTTTATTAACACCTACACCTATCTTCACCTAGTGTAATATGTCAGAACTCTAACAAAGTTCTTACTAATTGCTTGCCTTTGGAATCAACCTTTCAACTTAATCTAGCAAGCAAAATAATAAACTAAAGCAAATAGAAAAGACAATAGCTTGCACCGCTAACAAGGACTCAGGGATTGTATCCCGTGTCTATAATCAAATACAACTGTGAACTTGAAGTCACTGCATACATTCACTGGGTTTCCTCTTTATTCTAAAGTATTTCTTGGCAGATACGATGTTATTGGAAACCCAGTGAGAATGTCATGTACCCTTTCTGCAATTTTAGCCAGTGGATATGTTTTGAATGATATTGGGTAGATCTTCATAAGCTCTGTTCAATATAACCTTTCCCAATTGGACTCAACAATGAAGATTTTGCTCTGTCTTCATTTATTGTGCAATAAGAATAATTATATTAGATTACTGTCTTGCATTCTATAATTTACTTCTAGAGAGCTTTTAATTCAGATACATTTGACATATCTTCATAAAAATATTCATCAATGTAAAACATATTTGGGAGAAATACAGTTAATCACTGACATTATCCTTTAGTGGCAATAATTAGCTATGGAATAAAAATTATTTGCAATATACTTTTATATTTTATAATGCATTTTAAAAGGCTGAATGATTAATTAACAAAACAAAAAACATTGTCATAACAGAAGAGAGTGTTGCAGTGACAGACTATTACATAGGTAGCTTTGAGTCACACAACTTTAAACTTGAAAAGCACATGTAAGGGATGAGACTCATTTTGCTGTCATCGGAGTACAGATTAAAGTACTTTGAAATGCTGCCCAATAGTACAGGCATGTATTTACCATCTAGCAGACGAAAAGTTCAATATTTAAATATGGTTTGACCTTAGAAAACAGTTATATATTTCCCTTGGGAGTCCACTTTTACTTCTGTATCATCATCATAATTATTTAATAAGGGTTTAGTTCCACAGGTGTTTGTTATTAAGTATTGATACATGCTGTCATCAAACACTCTCCTGAAAACAAAGTTAATCCTTAGAAGAATAAGCATCGTCTACTGCTTTGACACTTTGCAATCTGAGTTTTACTTGTTAAATTTTATTAGTGAGGCATTATTCCCATTATATCAATTCAGTATCTAAAATTGTATTTTGTCTTTGGAGAGCTACACTGAATAATAGGATTCTCAGTGTTCAAGAACTTCCAGTGCAAAATATTCCCACTGTTTACCAGAAGTGTCAGCAAGATCCATCATCGATGCCTCATGCTTATCGCAATCTTTCATGTTGCTGGGATTCTTGCTGTCAAAAATTGGTATGGGAAACAATGCTAAAGTAATAGGAATTGTGTTTGCGGAAAAAAAGCAAACCAAACCAGAAAAAAAAAAAAAAAAGGCAAAAAGGCAATCAAAAAGCACCTTTTCACCTTTTGTTTTCATGGTTGGTTTGCCAATGCCATTGGAAAGACAAACTGCACTCGCTTTTTCTATGCCAAAACAGTATCGTTTTTAACTGTTGACTTACAGCTTAATCATCTTTCTAAATCCACTAACTTCCACCCTCATATTTTGTTTAAAAAATCATAGATTTATAACACAAATGATAAAAACATAAATTCAGTACTATGTTGATTTCTGTCTATGTATTCAGGTGTAAGCACAAACTGTTGTAAACTGATTTATCCACAGCTAAACATACACACTTTTAATGACTATTTATTTGAAACTTTGATGCTATACATTAGATTTTAAAATACCATTCTCAGAAATTTAACATTCCATAAAATTACTTCCCTCTTTGTTTTTGAATGCAGTCATACCAACTTTGCCAACCAGAACCTGTATATTGGTTACAAAATAAAGTAGAAGAGTTTGGCTGAATACATAAAATACATCCCAGTATTACCAAGTGATTGTGACATGCAATTCAGTGAGATGATGTTTTCAAATTTCGAACTACAGTTTCAATCGTAAATGGGTTTCAGAAGCTTTGTTCTCTGCTTTATATCATAATTTTCTTTGAAATGTACACATCAGCTCTGACTTCAGTTTTATTATCATAACATAAAGTCAAGAAGGGACTTGAGTGTTTAATATTTACAAAATGACTTTGTTATTCTTATAACAGAAACAATAGTTGAAAAAATCTCTAGAACCATCACACAAAACTGCATTAATAATCATTCACAGATTATTATGAAATCGACTTTAATGTTTTCTTAGGCATACTTATAAATTTAATTTTTAAGTTATCATATATAAATAGCTTTTAAGAGTCTTTCACTAGCATACTTTTGTTTTTAACTGATATGTCCATGCACCCAGTTTAAGGCTGTAACTATACTTCTGAGTCTGCAGTGAATTTATAACAGTCCAGAATAATCCAATTGGGTTTCACCATCTACTCCTTATCAGAAAAGGAAATGCATGTTTGATATGTAGTTATTTATACACACATGAGCATACACAAAAGAGACAGCACGTGCGTGACAAAATGTTGACAACTTTAGTGGGGTTAGCAACTATTTGTTTATCTGGAAGCATGCATAATAAACCAAGTGTCTCAAACACCTATGTGTTTATACCCTGAAGAGTTTGCTCTTACTACGTTATTTTGGCTTTTACACTCTACAGCATTAGCCAGAAAAACAAAAACAACAACAAAAAGCCTTTCCCATGTAGCCAGTTGCTCTTTCAGCAGTAACCTGATCAATCCTTATCACTTTTGAACTGCTTTATTGTTTTGTCTTAGCATATTCTCCATGCATGCAGAGCTTTGTGCTTCTATCACTGCCTCTTCTGCTGCCTATAACAAGCTGAGCCTTCTGAGTGACAAGTACTATTTGATGGTGCTAATTTCTGCTGTTTTAGAAAGCATGCGCTTGGCCATTCTGGACAGCATATGAAAGAGTACCACAACACACAAAAGTATAGCAAATGTCTAGGAGCATTTCATCTTACTGACAGGGCACTCAAGAGAAGCGACTTTCAGCCATAAATTACAGCATGCAGTTCAGAGATGGGGGAGGCACAGGCTGGGAGATCTTGCAACAACTGTAGGATTTTGATAGTGCTTACAATAATGCATAGTTTAAGCCAATTAGATGAAATTATGATCAGACAAAAGTCATAGCAACGCATTCACCTTCTTTAATGGCTCAAGGATTTCACCCAGGGGCACTACAACTTCTTGGACATCACACCTATCTTATTGACGGGAATTAGTGTTTTGTAATTCATCTTGAATACAGCAGAAATGTAAAGAGAGATGCAGGAAGTTTAGCTTACAGCTTTGTAAAAGAAACTTTATACAGCTTAGAGAATTCAGTGTTGGAGACGGAAAAATGCATGTTCATGATTACTTCTTTTCCATTACTTTAACATTATTTTTCTTTCATTCTTGCTTATTCTCCTTGCTATTTCAAAGCACTTATAGGAAAAGAGGTCTGTGGAAAATAGTAATTTCTCTTGGAAATAAATTAATTGGCCCCAACCAAGATCTTTTCCACAGAAAAGATCCATAGAAGATCAGGAAAAAAAAATTGGCGAATACTCTGTGGTGTAAGACATTTGCAGCAGGCTTTTTCATAGAAGTTTGACTGAAAGACCTCTTCAAGAGCTATACTGAGCAAAATTCACTTAGAAGAGATATCTCCTTGCTCTCTAGCATCTGTCCAAGGTTCATCTTTTGTCTGCAAGTCTGCACATCAAAGCCAGTAAACTAAAATTTTACCTTTGGAGCTCAACATACTATTCCTATACATGCCAAGGTCTGACTGGGATGACAGAGAATCCAGAGGCTGAGCCTGGATAAAAATGTGCATCTAGCAAAACCAGTAACAATTACCAGAAACTTCTGAATCTTGAAGAATATTAAGAGTAAAATTATTTATGCTTCTTTGCAGATGTCCACATTTAAACAGTTATGTTATAGAGGTCATATATAAAATACAAGAAAGCTCTTTCACTAACTTGTTCATTATATTAATAATTTAATGCACCTATCTAAGAGTTACCTAACACTAATTCTTTTTCCAGCTGTGACTCTACACCTCTTGTAGGGAGGTATAAATAACAGTGTGCAAATAGATTAGGCCTACTTCCTGTCAGGGTAAGCAATTTACAATAGCAAAAAAGTCATCAGGATTCTTTCCAAGTGCATACAAGTGACACACTTTATGATATGATGATCTTGCACTGTCATAGTCTAGCATTTTACAGCCATTAACATTTACTTACGAAAATCAGGCTAGAAATATTTATTTGGAAGCTACACATTCTTTCCTATGTGACACTTTATCTCCATTTCTACAACTACAGAGTCATAGATGGAGATTAACCCCAGAATCAGAGACTTGGAGTTAGAGTTGTGCTGGAAAGTGGCAATCACCTATCTATTCCATGCACAGAAAAAGATTTTTAGATTTTGCAATCTCCAGAATCACTCTAACGTTTTTAGAAAAAAAGATAAGAGGTCAATGAAAACATGGTCTCTGTAACTTAGTCTTATGTCTTAGTCCTAGTTCTGCTGAACCTGGAACTGAAATAACACTGGTCTTCCCCTTTCCTCTTTAACACCTCTTGTGTGGTTCACCAGAAACAGCAAGGATTGTGCCTCTGCACTCCATTATCTCAGTAACCCATAAGCAATGCTTCAGGTTCCCCTTGTGTTTCTTGATTTTGCCTGGACAAAAGTAGTATGTTCTGGCTTTTACAGAGTTATCTATTCTGGTATATATGTACTGACTGATCAGCAAACAGAACAAACCAAGAAACTATGGAGTTGGTACTTTTTTGGCCTTTTGCCTCCGTGCAATCAAGGGGCAAATGGCTTAAAAGTTACTATGGGGAGTAACAGAGAGCTAGACAAAAAATTACATTAGCTATGTTCTCTTTTAAGAACAATAAATCTAGAGTTATTTACCAAGTGCAATAAAAGGCTACTGGGCATTGTTAGCATGAAATTTGGCTCCATAAATCAAGTAAGTATTGAGATGTTGCTCTGAGAGTCCGTAATCGTCAAATGGGGAGATCTAGTTATCAAAGGTTGGGCATGCCAGGAAAATAAGAAAAGAAGGATAAAAGAACCCATGGCACACCCCCTTCCCCACTGATCAAAGTTGTCTCCCAGCAGTCAGGATGATTCCTGGTCTGCAGGCTCTAAACTATTTGTATAAGAAAGTCTGAAGGGAGCAGGGATATATCAGAAGATCAGATCTATCACAGAGCAAAATGCAATCTCAGAACTTGGCAGATGATTTATTAATTGCCAATTATTCTTATTTCTACTTTACATGGTGCTAAGACTATGCTAGAACCTTCCAAGTGGAAAATCCACACAATAGTTAATGCAGTTCAAAAGCAGCATTAATCCTCCTTTATGGCTTGCAACACTCTTGGGAAAGAAGATACTGCACAGCTTCAAGGATGGAAAGTCACTGGTGTTAAGTAATCTGAGGCTAACTAGCAGATTACAGACAGAGAAGTCCTAAGTGCACACTGCTCTGTGTGTATGTATGGATTTAGAATTGGATTTACTTTCCCCACAGACCTGTAGAATATATGGAGTTCAAGACCAGAGCACCTTGGAAGTTGGTGAGCATGAGCTAGCAACTTTAAGAATACTCCTTTCATACAGTTGCTGACAGGACTTCTCAACTTTGGAGGAATTAACAGAAGAGGGGGAAATTTATCTTATCACCCAAGCAAATTAAAATTAGAACATACGCATGCCATACTCCAACATCATAGGCATGACTGAATTCTGGCAGCCACTATGTCATGATACTGAGTACTCTTCATCTTATGACTCCCTTTAAAATAGTGTCACAGTAACTTGCAGCCACAGATTTCACTAGATATGGTCTGTGTGAGAAAATTGCAGGTGGTATCCAGACTGCTTGCTCTGTCTTCTGGATTTGACAGCTCCTAACTCTGTCATTCTAACCAGCTTTCCTCTAGTTAAGATATGGAGTGCATTTCTACATAGTACACAGGATTACAACAGGCACACACTTCCTCATGTGTTGAAACAGTACCTGACACCCTACCCATATAAAAGATGGTGAGGTCTTACAGTGGTGCTGTGTCCCTCTGAAGCCACCCTGGGCTTGTTACGGTGTGACTGCATGAGAGCTAAGGGCCTATCTGAGCATCAAATCATCTTTGTGCTTCATATTGGAGAGAGGTGCTGCAGGAGTCAGTGCAGAGCTGGCTCTGGTCCAGCAGTACAACGTTATCATATTTATGGCTAGACACCTGCAATTGGGTAGTAAAGATTGCTGCTGCCACAGCTGTCTGAAGTTGTATCCACTGCTATCACTACCAGTCAGAGCAAACTAGGTCTGGCAAACTACAGTACACAGTATCAGCAAGCCTGGCAGAATCCAATTCACGAATGAGGATCAGCGTAGCCTTAACATAGAGAAATGCTAGATGAAAAGATAACGTGCTCAGAGAGTATGTATTGAACTCATGGGATGAGAGGAGCTGTCAAAGGAATATACAGGCAAAAACTTCATCAAAGACGACAATGAAGGGATGCCTTTCACAAGGAAGATGTCAGAAAGCACGGAGAGAGATTGGGTTCAATTTAAAATGCTCCAGAGATTCTTTTTTGAAAAAGGATTCAAAATTGCAGAACTAGGCAGTGTATAACACCTACATAGCTCACCGAACCTTCAGAGCAGAGAGCTGTGCCAGCAGAACAGCCATTACCCCCGTGGGGAAACATACCTGGACTGGCCATTTGGCACTGTGTCAGTTTAACTCACTTATAAATGTCTGGATGACAACCCTATTGTATTTTTCTTTTTAAGCCACACATAAGTAATATCAGAAAGAGAGTAAGCAAAAACGAGCCTGAAAATCAAATTCATTTTACCACAATGGTAATAATAATTTAATGCTTTACCCAGCTGTGACTCAAAAGCAGTCCAAGCAAAGTGTCTTCCTCCCCACCCTGAGAGTATCTCAGGGATGATACCATTGTTCAGCTCAATTTCCCTCTCTCTCACTTGATCTTTTTCTCTCCCAGCAAAGCTTTTATTGCCTTCATGTTTGTGATTCTGCTTTTCTGTGCCTGACAGTAGTAATGAAGATATGCCACAGTTACTGACAAGGCAAGCATTCTAGAAAAATTCTGCCAGAAGAAATGAAATGAAATACTGAATACTTGACGTTAGTTTCTGGAAGTGATCACTAATATGTAAATTTATGTCATGCTCTGTAACTTAAAGAAAAAAACAGATTTGTTTAAAGGTCATCAGTAATTAAAAGAAAAAAAAAATCAATGAAAAACATTTACAAATGCATGGGAAAAGCAACTTGCTGTTTAAAAGTCCGTGCAGCAAAAGGATCCATAAAGGTGATATCGGGGACAGTATACATTTGTCTCAGTTTCAACAAACACAATAGCTGAAAAAGTGTTACAGGTTTTTAAAAGCTTGAAGTTTTGCTTCTTGGCTGAGAGTAACACGTTTTTTAAAAACAAATAATTGTGTTTTCCTACATCCTTTAACCTTCTTATCACTTCAAGACATAGCGTCTCTTATGTGTTCTGTGAGCAAATACAATGTTCCTCCTCTGTCCCCATTAAATTTCTGAATTTAGGCCCTGCATGTACAGAGTATTATAAGATGCCATATCGCCCCTAGCTACCTATGCTAATATATGTGTCTTGTACTTTGTGACATGTAGTACATAATATTCTCAGTGCTTCACTGGCATGGGATCAAAAGGATAAATGGAGAAGAACATAATGCATTTTTTTCAGCCACTTAAACAATCCTCATTTTCCTATCCCTTCTAAGCATTAGTGGGGAAAGAAGCTGTTCATTTATATTTATGCACCATTGTATGAACTACCAACAAAAGGTGCCTTCCAGGAGATGCATTTTCTTATATCATGCACAGTTACTATCACAAGATCCCCTGAACTAACTTACTACATATTCTGTAACAAACGTGTTTCAGCAGCAGCAGGATCTTTCTGCCCATTATTTACAGCGTTTTATCATTATGGAAGTGATTAGCAATACAGGCACAAAAAGGTCAAGAAATTTATATCTTCTTATCCTAGGAATTAGCACAAAATAGTGTAAAATTTACGATAGTGTACTGATCCTGATACAAAAGCAGCGAAAGTCAGGTATTATCTTCCACTGTCTTTGACAGTCTTTGAATCGCATCCACTATATTTTAAATAAATACACTTGAGATGTGGCAGTATAATTTGTATCAACATAATGCTATAATAATTTCAGAAATATAATACAATAAAAACTATCATTGTTTACATAATCAAGATATTCCCATCTCATAATCCAAGGATGCTTGTAACAATCTGTTATAGCACTTACGGTAACATTATTACCTACCCTGGGTACACTGAGATGTAATTTAAAACAGAAACAACAGAGTATTGGGGATAAGGAAATGCTGATCAAAACCTTAAGGATTTCTGGAGGTCACAACCACCTTGGCAGTCTGCCAGGCACGGAGCAGCTGACTGGGGAACACTTCCCACTTCCCTTGCAACTCCAGGTTATTAAAACAAACACTTCAAAGAAGTTAAGAATTGGCACTAATTAGCAGCTCATTTCTGGGGGGGAATGGAAGAAGTACAAGTTTTCTAGCATCTATCATGCAAGACTAAATGAGTAAAACAACTATTCAGACTAGTGTATTAAATTGTATACAATTCACTAAAGAAATTAGCACAGTTAGCAATGATGGTTCAAAAGTCATGTAAAAGCTGAGTGTAAGAAAAAATTCCTTCTACTGAAATGGACATAGGCACTGAAGAAATCATTCATGGAAACAAAAAAGCCTGAAGGGACTGGATGGTGATTAAATAGAACATGGAGCTTTTCACATCCAGATCCCCTCTTTAAATACAGCCTAGCAAGTTTAACACCAGCCAGTTTGTAAGTTTGCAGCCTAAACTATCCATCACTAGATTTCTAATCCTTTGAGCATTAAATATTCTGGAAAGAAACAAGCCTGCCAGTGTTCTTAATGGTGTCAGTAACCTGCTCTCTTAAGCAGACAGACTTGCTAAAAACAGAGATGAGAGTGTTTATTAGCAAATGTTTAATTTATGAACACATTTGGTCTTAAGGAAAAAAAATAAAGGTCTTTTAAACAGTAGGATGTTAGCCTTATTGATTGCATTTCAGGCGGAATCGTTACTTGGGGGAACAAATTCTGGGACAGGCTGAGGGTAACTGGGCTGAGCGGTGTGGTGCTGAGCCTCTTTCCTCTCCTCCCTCCCCGGTGTTACAACATGCTCAGGGCTAAAGTAACCTCAGTGATATCGAAGGTCACTCAGTGTGGGAGAAGAAAAGGAAAAAGTGAACAGGCAAAAATGTGATCCACCTGCAACATGCTCACATCGGCAGACCTCCATCTCCGAACACCTCTAAGCTATGAAATGCAGCATGTAGGGGAGCTGCACAGGCTTGTGGATTCACAGTTTATAAAGAAGAAATGAGTTTTATAGATCTGTGATCTATACAGACACCCCCTCTCAAATATGTGTCCTACAATTTTATGCAGCAGTTCTTATAACCAGCATGTGAGCTGTGAAGCCAAACTGCTGATAGCCTTCTGTACTAAGTGTTGTATTGTACAGTATTTTACTGACTTTTGATAAATGCTTTTCTTTACTTGCTTTGGTATCATATATTAATACAAAACAGAAGTGTAAAATATGCTTATAATCCTGAGAGTTCTGTTAAACCCTAAGTGATATTAGGAAAGAGGAGAAGAATACTAATGGAAACAGCATATACTGAAGATTTTACTTTCATGTGAATGCAATTAGAGCTATTCCCTTAAGCTAATACGATAAGTAACTATCTGAGGAAACCCAAAGACTCTGCGAATGTGCAGGAGGGAAAGAGTAGTGTTTGCTTGGTGTTCAATGGCCCATGTGTAATAAGTTGGCAGTTCCATCTATTTCCTACCGGACAAAAGTCTACAGCAGAAATTCCTGATTCTCCCCTCCTCCAGCTGCACATTTGCAAGTTCAGCAGTGAGACCAAAGGCTGAATTAGGAGAGACAGGACTATCTTTTCACAGCTATTTTATTTTTTTATATATTTTTTCTATAGATAAAGATATGCACACAAATAAATTCCCATCACATATATGGCAATGTGATTCAGCACATCAGTTAATTTCCTGAGGATCTGTACATGACTGACCAACTCCTATGCTTTTTCCCAAAGTATTCTGAGACCTACTCTGATATTCTGGAATTTTGATCTTTCCCTAACAGCATTTACCAAACTGATACAAACAGATTAAGTTCTTTGAAAGCAAAATAATGTTTTAGAGTTTTTGGTAGTTACCCTGATTTCTAAATGATAGACTAGTAATAAAGAGCATATACATGCAGGAAGGCTCACAGCTCTAGTTATTTATTTATTTTTTTTTAAGAAATGATGTTGAAATGATTGCTAAATACTGGTAGCAAATGTTGCATATATATGGCATAGCGCAAACACACACTGAATATGTGGTAGCTTGGTATGGCACAATTGTTATTAGCATTAACTTGCTGTGTCTGGTATTTTTTTTTTTTTTTTGCCTGCACACATAATGCACTTCAAAAAACCTCTGCACCAAAGCACAGCCACAAGTAGATCCCACAGCACTGTATACAATTGCCAATACGAGGCAGAAAGCTGTCAGCCTTACTTGTTCCTTACATTTTAGCTTGATCTTGGCTGGGATTTAGACTGCTTTTTTGTAATGCACCTTATACTATGGAAAACACTGTGAGCTGTCCAGCTGCCTGGCTTGGGATGAGAAAGGCCAGGGATATGGTGTAGACAGCCAGAAGTTCCCTGAGGTAGCTAAGGCTGCACCACCCTTTTTAGGAACTGAACTGTGCACCAGTGATTACAGCCCTTGGACAAGAAGAGCAGAGCATCACTGAAGTTGTCCTGATAACAGCAGCCCCAGATAGCACTGGAACTCACCAGGAACTAGGATGGCTGGCATCACATTCAGGCTGCTGTAAAGCATGTTGTGACTGAAAAAAATAGGATGTAAATGGTGGAAACACAAAAGATTCTTTTCAGATCTTCCTTTAGTTACGGCCAGTCCCTAACAACGAGCTCTAAATACTACATATAGGGTGCTACTGATTTATGATCAGTAAAGCTAGAAAAAGCTACCAGGAATCTTCAATTTTTCTGATATTAAAAAAACAACGACAACAAAAACAAACACTCGATATTATCATCTAAACCATACAAATAAAAAATTCTTAATGGAAAGGCTCTTTTCATATAAAAAGACTGCAAGCACTATTTGTGTTCTTTCTCATGAGACAGTAGTGCTGACTCTCCAACACGTTGCACCACAACTAAGGATTCCCAGTTCTCTGCTTGGTGCCTAAATCTGTTCATGTCTGTTACATCTTTTTTTTTCTGCCCTCCAATGTTCTTTCTAGTGTCTATATTCCTTTGTGCTGCTGCTTTTACTCATCTAACCCGGGAATTAAATTTTTTGCTCGCAGTACTTTCAAGTTGAAAAGCACGTTTACCATAGCTGGAATGGGGACGTGAGCATCATCCATCCTCCCATTGCTGTAAACTGTAGGAAATGTGTTTTAGTATGTGGGCACTATCTTGCTAACCTAACCAACTCCCACTTTTCTGGATAATTTCATAAAGTCCTCTTTGCACAATCTCTGTAACCATTTAGATGCATAATAACTTGTCATTTGCATTGATGAACCTTTTATAATACCAACTACAATTAAACAATGCCACTTGGTTTCATCCTATTTCCCCCCAAGTATCTTTCCTATCAATGTTTTTCAGAGTGGCAATTCTCCTGAGCTTTCCAAAATTTATAGGTCACAGGTAAAACAGCATGTTCTCTGCAAATGTTAATGAGTTTACAAACTGCTGAGTATTATAATGATAAATTTGATCATATTTCTCTACTGACTTTACACAGTCTTGGCACTGCAATATTTTTATCTTATATCTGTTCTCAAAGGGCCCAACCCAAAGTTCATTGAAGTCAAGGAGAAGATGTATATTAAGATTAACAGCTTTTGATCAATCTAAAGACAGTGCTGTAAAAAAATATCTGTGCACTTCACTTATAGGCAACTGACGTCTCCTTGCACCACAGTGTTACTGAATCTCATCTGCTTTGCAGCTTTCTGCCTGATCAGGGAATCTGTTGAAGTCCAAGCAGTCAAGGCAGCTGTCTCGAGTCAGATAATTTTCAGCTTCCTAAATAAAGGGAACTAATACAATATCTACTTTATGCCCACATTGCTACCTCATGCGGTATTGTGGAGGCCTTTCGGAGAGGAGGTGGTGACTTCTAAAGGTCTGTCCCTGGTCAGTCCCCTTCTTCTGCAATAGGCTCCCTCTTCCACTTGTAGATATTTTTAACCACTTCCTTGGGCACAGTTCATTTTACAAAGTAATTGCTATTGCTCCTGAAAATGTCCTTTAGCACCTGCAGAGTTACGGTGCAGACTCTGGACAGGAGAGAAGGTTGCCTTGCTGTCTAGTGTCTCTGCTGATACCAGTATGAACAGACAGAGACCTGTCAGTAGTCTGACATCCTTCTTGTGCATTCTAATACACGTGCAGATAGAAAGATGACCTTTGTCTAGAGCCTCTTTATATTTCAGGAGCATTCATTTTTTTTTGTTACGTTACATGATGGCTTTGGTACATAGCATTTGAAGCACTAGTAACCAGTCCTAGCATTACTTTAAGAGAGAAACAAAACTTCATGCCTGCGTTGTTGAGCAGTCTTCTGCAACAGCTTATACAGAAGACAAAACTATCATTTTGCAGGAGAGAATCTTCATGAAATGAAGACCATATACTGAAAATACCAGTGCTAAACATATGAACTATCCACATCACTGAAAAACGTGTCTTGATTGTGAAAGGTTAGTCATCTAGCAGAAGGCCAAACTACAAAATCACTAAACCTGTAAAGGCTTGCTGTTGCTTGACACTGTTAGTATACACGTGAGAAAAGCTCACTCAGATAGTCTCGATTATTTTCAAATGCTAAAAGTCCACATGACTGTTTTTGAGACAGAAAGTTACTTAAACTGTACGTTATCTGACATTTATACATGGGGGACTATACCAGTTACTTTTTTATCTAGATAAACAGAGATTGATAGAAGACAAAGTGTAATGGACTATTACAGAAATAAATTAAATTATTAAAAAGGAATGAACAAATAGGACTGCTTTTGGCTTTTTTTTTTTTTTTTTTTTTTTCCCCAAGTTATTGCTTTAGTCATTTCTATGCAAAAATAATCAAAGAGCCCCCTCAGAGGACAATGTTAATCCTTCACTCTTCTGTTCCACACAGCTACAATGAAAAACTAAAACACAAAATGACCCAAATCCTTAACATTAGGCAAAACTAAAAACACATTTTTGGTTCTCAGACTCTTATTTTATTTTCCTGAACAATATATGCTCAGTGTGACATATTACGTAAAAACACTGTGCAGAGGCGACATACTTTTCAAATATCAGGTGAACAGCTTTTTTGACTATTTCAGAGCATATTTTTGACTATTTCAGAGCATGAATGTGCAGTGAATTCAGAGGAAAAAACCTGTATGTGGAATTTCTGAGATCATATTGATAGATGTATTTTTTTTTTTCTTTTTACTTACAGTTACTCTTGCCTTTTTGTTTTCTCTCCTGTTGACTTCAATATCAACTTTGTAATCTTACAGTGGTGCTTCAAGCTTTAAAAAATGGATTACAGCCAATGTCAATTTTGGGCAACTGTCCAAAATAACACACCAGCTACACAGCATAAAGTAACTTTCATTACCTTTTCATCACGTAGCCACAGTTTTATTTTTCCTTTACCCAGTCCCTTGAGCAATGACCTCCTTGTCTGGGTTGCTCCCACCTAGGAAATGTGCTAATTGTTATTACTTCACTTCATAACATGAACCAGGTTTAATCCTGTGCCTGCTAAGTGCCTGCACAGTAGTTTCATTGTACATCATGTACTGTTTGGAAATGTACAGCATAAGCACTGTTCAAGGTAGCATATGGTGCATGATCTTTTCATCTCTGTGTTCTGAAGGTGAACTTCAGGGAAACAGTATTAGTTATTTTCTATTTCTTAATGTATCTGACATTTCTGTCCTAGTTTTCAATATATACTAGAGACTACTGGCCACAATTCCAACACCTTTAAACGCAGCTTCATTAGGGAACGAAACAAGTCAGAAACATGCACAGCAACAACTATTCTGTCTGTTTCTGACCATTATACTGTGTACATCTCAAGTCTCAAACCATTTACACTATACCAGTCCTGATTTTGCAAACACGGATACAACAAAAGCCCTATTATTCTAACATATACTAAAAATTTAATATATTATGAATTGTTTGTGTTAAAATATGTGAATAATTGCATTTCATGAATGATCAGTGGATTTAAAAATATTTCCAAAACAGTAATTTCTGACACCAACTTAAAATGGCAAGATAATTACATAAACGGGAACATAAAATAAGCAGTTAAAGATCACATACCATGTTCTTCTGAACAAATTTATGGCTGTGGTTTACTGTATCAGTGACCTTACCATCAATTTAAGGTTTCTACCTACAGTGGTCATGGCAGTGTTTTCAGTATGAAACATCGCAATAATAACAGTGAAGAGGCTCAAGTATTTCTCAAATAATTAAGAGCCTTTTCACTATCTATAGTAAGTTCATATCAACAAAATCAGTAGTCAAATGAACAGTAGACATACAGCAATAAGATTAGCTAACAGATCCCCTAGTTCACAGCAGATAATACTTCAGTTTAAGAAAACCTCCACTGATTAGAAGCATTTCAGCACAATGTTTTTGTAACTTAACTTTATGAGGTAATGTAACTGGAAATATTTCAGCATGTCCAATTCCGTACAATATATGACAACGGTAAACATAATCCACAGGCTGAATGTTTCCAACCAAAACTTTTACATTTCTGTCCCATAGCCTTCAATAAATAAGCACACAACTTGGCCAACAGTTCCTATGGGAACTGCTGCTGATTCATACGGGGGTGTGCAAGTCCCCGTTCAGTAGGTGCCAGTGGTGCCCACACTAAAAAGCTATTCAGTATGAAGTAGGTCAAATTAGGAAATCAACTGAGCTGGGAGTAGAAAACAAAACCTTTGGAGTAAAACCATGTTTATGTTGGGCATAAGAAAGCCATCCTGCTCACACTGTGAGTACGTCTCCATCAGCTCCTCCTGCAGAGCTAAGAACTTAGCTTTTTGTGGAGACTTTGTTGAGGACGATGAGGGGGCAGCATGCCTTCCATTTATAGTACACCCACAGATTTTGTTATTGCTCTTTTATTAACAGGGTGATAGACAGAATCATTAGCTGTGCAAATTATTTTCTTACATAAGAAGAAGAGGGTGTCATGTTGTGATGGCTCAGGGGTGAACAGCAGTCCAGGTGTCGCCTCTCCCGGTGTGGGTACTGCCTCCACCTGCCAGGCCCTACTTCTGCTGCTGGCTCATCCTGTCCTTACTCTGGATCACAAGGCATTGCAATCACCTTGTTCCCATTGTCCTGCACAGGAATGCGGTGAGTGGTGCCAAACATGGCTAGCAAGTCCCTCAAAAACATCCTCTAGCGAATCCTGCACTTTTGTTGCTTTTTGGACAGACAAAATGAAAGATTTTCCTAACCAATTACAGCTGTCTCAGTGCTGAGCCCCAGGTGGTGCATTCACCATACCCCATGCTCTCTTCTCCCACCCTATGACTACCTTAACCCCCAGTGATGTACTTGGTGACCCGTATGCCTCAGGTACATTGCAGAGAGCCTGTGGTTCAGGTGAGATGCATCTTTCTGTTCTGTGTGACCGTGGTGTCACCAGACATTTCCAGCAGTATCATTGGCTCAGTGCGCTCATCTCAGCCCCTAACCCTTTTCCTTTTCCTGTCTCTTTACTGAAGAGCATCACTGCCCTCCTTCCCACCATTACAACTGCATTGCTGCTTGACGACTGTCTTCTGAGTCAGACTGAAGGGCTGCTGGGGCTTTAAAATAATGGGGAAAAACAAAAACAACATAACAAAACACCTGTAAATGTAGTTAAAGTCAGACCAGTTCTCCTCATCTCCTCATCTAGTCCTCAGAGGGGCCTTATAAAATAGGCCTGGAAGAACACCAGGGAAGCTGGCTACAGCTCGGGGCTATGAGCAAGCTCGTTTGCTGGCATCCCTCCACTTGTAGCTGCAGGCAGCTCATATTTCTTCTCCTGTAGACACAAGGTTTGTTTTCAACAATTTAATGTCCTTCTGAGTTTGAAATACGAGAGAAATAAGCCTGCTAATCAGATTTGAGCCAGGAAGTGGGCACCCCTAAATTAATGGCTATTTTCTTAAGGACTCTTAATTCCTTTAAGGACCTCTGAGTTTCCTTCTTGCTGATTTCCCAATAGCTCTGAATTACACAAAGGAAATCCATTCACATATTTCAATGTACCAACAGAACTTGCATAGTGATAAAGTAATTGTACATTAATCCCATGTTCTTCATATGTGTGTACAGACATAATAGACTAGGAGAGTAATTTGTCCTAGAAGAGCTAATCAAAGGTTTTAATTTAATCAGTTCATTTTATGTTCCTCTTTTCTGTTTTGTCAGCCTAAAACATGTAGTAAATTTTAATCTCTTCATTGTTTTAGTAATGTGACCACTATTTTACAGAGAGTACTTGACTGATGGTTCTAGACAAATGAGACAACGTGTTTGCTTGTCCTCGCAGGCATTTTAAATAACTGGTTTAATTCTATGCCTTGAATAAAATAGTTCAGTTCCTCAATAACATGAGGGACAAATGAGAAATGGGAGGTTTGTATTGATATTTTTCTCAATTTTCCGCTACCGACTTAGAAATCTCTCAATAATTTATGCCTATACTGGAAATTGTCTTCTCTGCCATGGTTTTCTCAGGTCCCTGGGAGCTCTGCAAGGCAGGTACAAGAGAGGAGGGGCTACGCAGCCAGAGACAACCTTGTGGTTTCTAACTGAAAACCATTAACACTCATCCAAATAGCACTCAATAGAAATGAAGTTTCAATCCAAAAAGCATAAAAGAATGAATGGGAAACAAAGTTGTGTTTCTTTCCTGGCCAATGACCTTTCATTTATGGCCAGCAGAGTACCAGTAACGGTAATGCAAGCCCTGGTGGTGACGATGAGGGATGTGGTCTGCAGGGTGCCAATGCTGCACTGTCAGCAGCCTTCACAGAGCACCTTGAAAATGAGTAAAAGGTCACTTTGCCATGGAGCCCATGGCCAAACTTTTTTGCCTTGCTTCCTTTTGGAAGATGCAGTCTTTTAGTTTTTTTGTTTTGTTTTGTTTTTCTTTCAGCATCTGCAGGCAATCAGGCAACCTCGGAATGAACTCAGCAGTCTCAATGACCACACTGTGCAAAGCGGATATTCAGCTCTTCCATAATAATGTTTTCTAAATAAAAACAATAGGCTCCTTTTCTTTTTTTTTTTTTTTTTCCTTTTCCCTGTCAGACAAGCGTTTCTAATGGCATTTTTATAAATATTAGGAACTTTTGAACTTATGTTTATACTACAATTCATAGTATTATCACTGTGGAACCAACTGGTGAGAGAGGACCTTCTTTCCATACAGCTTCTCTAACAGCAAATTTCGGAAGGATATAGATTTTAATTAATTCAGCAGATTTACAGTAGAACATGAAATACAATCATCTGATGGATTAGAAAAAGCCCAATAAGCCATTCATGACTTATGCCAGGATCTAGACTAATTCAAGATCCGGAGAGCTGAAAGCTTCCTTTGTTCTGCTCATAGTCAGGCTACAAGATGCATCACCTTGACAAAAACAAAATTATAAACCTGCTGCATTTGTTCTCTGGAAAGCTGCCTGCAATTAAGATCTTTTGCCACCAACAGTGACAGAAGAGTGGAAACAGGAATACACTCAATGACCTTGAAATATAGTCGGATAGCATTATCCCTCACATTTTATTCATTGGTATGAAAGAATCAAATACCCTTGCCTTGAAAAGTTCTTAAATATTGTATACTATTTTTATATATAGTTAGTTGATTGTATTAGCTGTATAAAATAGTCACTAAATATTGTACTACAATGATGTGTATATATATACACATATACACACAAATCCCACTTTGGATTTAAAGATGAATTTAACTAGACTTAGAGAAGTTACCTACCCATGACCACAATGTGCCACTTTATAAGAGAATTTTCAAACTGTAGGGTAGAGTAAGGGAAGGGTACTTCAAAATTACATTATAATTTCGATGTCAGGACCAGCTGGACATAGGAATGCTCTTAAAGGCTCTGTCTTATCCATGAGAAAATTGTCTCAATGTAGGGCTGCAGAAAGCATGCTTTCTGGAGCATGCTGTGCAAGGGTCACCATACTCAGTACAACAGACTGTTGGGAAAAAAAAAAAAGGCACTGCAGCTATCTAGGCACTACCACTGTACTTCTCCAGTCACTTTCTGACAAGCTGGAAGTCTTCTAGTGCCATGAGCATGGCCTGTGAATACAGGCCTCTATCTTTTGAGGTGTTCCTGCAGTTCTTGTAACTAAAGACAATCCATTTTAAGAGAGCTTTCAAATTCTCTCATTTCCACAGCCTGTGTTGCAGAAAATGTCTATACTACTGGTAAAACACATAGCATCCAGGCACACCAGTTAGCTGAGCAGACTGAGGCCTTTCATTGGTATTTAACAATTTTGTACAGAAGGTGCAGTGTAAAATAAACAAATGACTTAATGATTGAGGGGAAAAGTTAGCAAGCTGCACTTCAATTCCTAAAATTTTTATACCTGATTTCCTGCTTTCTAGTAATGATTAGTTTGTAATCCTGTATGTCGGTTCCCTTTCTCATGGCATAGTAATTTAAACACTTCTATTATTTTTCCTGGAATACGTGGATTCTGTGGGCACAGTTTCACATCCTGTCCCAGTGATCTGTGTGGCTGTGCTCCTGCAGCTGGAGACAGCATTTCCAAGAAAGCAGGTGTGTGGCCTGAACATCCCGCATGACTCTATAACCTCTGGCTGTCAGAACTATTCCAGAGGACGACTTTAGCTGCCAGTTGTAATTAACTCCAATCTATTATCCTTTCAGGTGGAAAAAACAAACAAACAAACAAAAACCAACCAAACAAACAACAAACCAAAACAAAAAACTGTCCCAGGCTGGACATAAGATGCACCTATATAAACAGGTCATGTTTATGTATCATGTGGAATGGAACTACATGTTCATTGCATGAGAATGGTTGCTTAGTATCCATCTAGAATATTCATCAGGGAGTTCTAAAAGCCATTGCAAATGGGGATCCAGTATTACCAGACAGGAGAGACAGGTAGTGGATAATTTGCTACAGGTTACCTGTTCAAGACGACCTTTACTTCTGTATTACAGTGCATAGTAACACATGAACAGCCGTAGTACCAACCCTTCCCATGTCCATGTCCAAATCCATTTCAGGATTTCATTATTTATTTTTTAAAGTAGCATCTCTACATTGCTATAGCCTGTCTTTAATAAGATGGGCCTGTTTTTAAGACTGTGGCCTTTTCTCACATCTTTCAAATAATTGTACAGACATTTAATGTTATGCTGTGTCCTCTAATCTCCTAGAAAGGGCAGAGAAACACATTGATCAGTATTCCAGCGAGAAATTAGAGAAGTTATTAAATATTTGTGTCACTAGTTTGGAGCAGAAGTTAATGAAACAGTTTTTTTCAGAGTAGGAAGAATTTTATAACTCACAGAAAAATAATACGATGACATTGCAGTAGCCATCCAATAGTACTCTGCATAATAATTACCTAAATTAACTTAAATAAATGCTATGTTCTTTAAAGTCTTCACTCATACACAGTGCACTATACAGGAAACAACATATAGTTATAGAATCATAGTTTAGGGGGTAGGGAAACTTCAGAGGATGTCCAGTCCAACCTTGTGCTCAGACAAGGTCAGAATAGACGAGGTTGCTCAGGGCCACGTCTAACCAAGTCTTGAACACCTCAGCGGTTCTGTAACTTTTCTGGGGGCCCCGCCACAATATTTGACACTTTTCTGCAGAGCAACATCCTTACAGCTTCCACTGTGCCATGGGATCCTTTCACATACACAAGATCTCCTACTTGGTCTTGCTGAACTCCATGAAGTCCTGCTCAGCCCATTTCTTCAGCCTGTCCAGGACCCTCTGAAGAGTAGCCCTGCCCTCCAGCATATTGAGCACTCTCCCCAACTTGGTGTTGTGCACACACTTGCAGAGAATATACTTCAACCCATCCCCCCGATCATTACTGGAGACATTAAATAGTATTGGTCCCGCTGCTAGTCCCTGAGGACCCTACTAGCTACTGGCCACCAGGAGACTGTGGCAGACTGGGAAAAAGCCTGTTCTAAAAATCAAGTTATCCAACATCCATTGCCCCCCTCTCTTCTACAGTGCAGTTTCCTCATCTGAGAGAGCAATGAGGTTGGTCAGGCATGATTTGCCCATTCTAAATCCCTACTGGCTGCTCCCAATCACCTTCTTGCCTTTCATGTGTTTAGAAATGGCTTTATAGGGAGTTTGCTCCATAACCTCACCAAGGACCATGGAGAAGCTGATCATGGATTTTATTACAATAAATAGTTACTGCAGCCCTACTTGCATTCAGTGAAAACAAATTTAACACAGAATAAACTACCATGAAAATGCTTTGTAAGTTTTATGTACTTTTATGCTACAAGTCAGTAGTTTCAAATGCAGGAATAAACTCTAAAGCAGGTTGTAGCAAGAAACATCTCACTGACTGAAGAGGGATGTAAGAAGCGCATTACCAAGTATATAAGATGCCCATGAATTAGTTGATTTCACAAACTGCTATGATGCAGGTATTTTGCTACTATTATGTAAAGATTATTGAGATACTTTACTAAAGGCAGATAAATGACATCTCATTTCTTTTCTGGGAATGTACAAATAAGAAACTCGGTTAAAAAAACCCACAACCTAAATCACCATTTGTCTTTGGGACTCATCCAGTAAAATGCTGAGCAAACACTTTCTTTGCCTTACTGAATAAAATTCTAATTAGAGTAATTGAGCTTTGATAACTGCTATGTCATTAAATATAAATTGACTTTAAACTAATTGTGTTTGCATTATATTATGATTTCTATTAATGAATGTATTAATGTTTATACTCCACAAAATCCTTTGAAGTCAAACATTACAATCTAGACTGCTTAATCTGAAGTGAAATGTCCTGTGAACACAAACCAGGCATGGCACTACTGGTGATGGTTCTGCGCAGGAATATGGCCCACTTCCTCACTGTCTGATTAGCAGCAGGGTAAAGGTGCCAGGCAACTTTTTGGACTTCTTCCATTCCAGACAATGGAGCTTTGTATTGGTTTCTGCAATCTAAAGCAGAGCACGATGTGGGTTTCTCTAATTTGGTCCAGCTGCTACCAATCCTGCAAAGCCTACAAAGCAGCATTGCTAAACTGTCCTTCTTGTTCCCATAGCCAAATGTTCAGTGTGACCTAGGAGTTACATATTGTGCAAAGAAATTCTCTGCAAGGTAGAAAAAAATGTACAGCCATGGTCCACCTGAGAAACAGAACTGCCCGTTTGCTCTGGGAATTCAGCTTTACACAGAGATCCTCCTTTTGTACTGCTGGCCTTGCCTCATTTTGTTTCAGTTGTGATCAGCAGACAATAATTAACAAATAATGTTAAGAATGATTTGTGTAGTTGGACTCAGAAACATGAAGCCTGTGTTGTTCTTGTACCTATGCCATGTAACTTGCCTCTGTTCTTCAACCAAATTATTACAATTTCTACTACAAATATACAGTACAATAGAAGATGCAAAAAGAGTACTAATATTCTTCAACGGCATTCCTGACTTTAACCTTATTAGCTGTAATAATTGCAGAAGGCAAAACCAGGGAGAAATGAAGTATTTAAACAAACTTGTTTAAATACTCACATAAACAAACATATGTGAACTGCTATGCATTATTTTCTAGTCATGGAAGCTATTCCATGAGGAAAATGGTGCAAGTTATAAAAATCAAACAAAGTTCAAAAAGTATACAGTAATAAAAGTATTAGAAAAAATCTTTAACTCTTTTTTCTTTTTTTATAAATCAAAATCTGTTTGTCTAAAGTCTATTAGAAGGAGTTTGCATTTACAATGTCAAGTAGACTAAAATAAAGGATTAATTATATGCCAGTTGACCTTTTTTTTTTTTTTTCATAGCCACAATCATCCTATTTTCTGATTTAAATATATTGAATATTCAATGCCATCACATAATTCTGGAATGGAAGGCAAGTGCAAAAAGATGACATTTTATTGAAAATAGTTTTAAACAGCTGGAAATCTGAAACTTCATTTGCCAAATGCGCTAGTACATTTCCGAGAGCTTATGGTATCTTGCATGCTATGGGACAGATCTTATTTCTGTCCTGAATATTTGCTGATGTCCAATTCCTTGACAGTATTCCTGTCAAGTCTTTCAAGATAATCCAAGTTTAAGTCCCTGACAGATACCAGACTAGTACTGATATTTGGACTTCCAGAAATTTGGAGTCTCTGCTGTCTTTTTACCTCTGTATCTTTTTTTCATAACATAGGTAGTTTCACTGTGAACCCAGACCAAAAATTGTTCCCCACGAAAATTAGCTTTATCTCCTGCGTTGGGTCGAAGCTCAATGTGAACTTCTCCAGAGCTCAGTGCTTGCAGGGAGGCTTTGGTTTATACCCAGCTGGTGTTGTTAGCCACATGAAACAGGGTGAGGATGGCTGGTACCATCACAAATGACAAAGCCAAAGCTAAACAAAGGAATTTCTTGACAAAGCAGTGCCTTACATTTTCAACTTGAAAACTGGGGAAAAAAAAAAAAAGTTTATTTATTTTTCATGCACTTCACTTATATAGTTTGACTAGCCCTCAGTATTTTTCGGTTTTGAAATTTGTAGGTTTATAGTGAAGTCTTAATTCATTGAAGTCACTGCATAATGTCACTATCAAATGAGGGACACCCATACCCCAGCTCCCTGTAATGAACACTTTAGGCATGCAGGTAGCTGTCATGGAAATCTCAGGAGGAAAGCAGGGGTAAGACACACTGCATAGCAAGTCTGAGGCCTTTAAGATATGCTGAACTCACAGGGCAATTTACTGCTCTGTGCATGCCCCTGTATTCATTTTAAGATGCATTAGAATTACTGTAAGACATCACTGCTCCTACTTGACTGCCAGAGATCTGGAAATCTTGGATGATACAATATATTACTCTTTCTGCTTAGGTAATATTTTTCAGCATCTCCAGGGAAACTTTGTGGTACAGGAGTTGTAAATCTCCAGATGGATATTAATACATAGATTAAGTTAAAGTGGAGGGAACACCAAGTCTAGCATTTTAAGAATGATGATTCAGATGTGTCCAGTGGTACAAGTGAACTTTACATTCCTAACAAAAAGTCAGGCAGTCTTCACAGCAAGACTCTTCCAGAATTATGCTACACATTCCACTAGAAAGCTTTGCATAACTGCATCTTGTCAGCTATTTTAAATAAATGCAAAGCCCCGTAACCAAAACTAATACTGTAATTTAATGATTTATTTATACTTTTTCTACTTGCAATATCTGTGATTTTTTCTGAAGTGCTATCAGTCTACAACAGTGCCTGGAAGTTATTTTTCAAATGAATACCTGTATTTGCAAGTCAGAGACACAAAGTATGGTTTACTTAGTTTGTTGCAGTGCTGCATGCATGCCTGCTTCAGTGATCCTTCACGTGTTCTTCAAATCTGCAGCCACCACAATCCTTGTTTTTAAAGAAAGTCACACATACTAGTTCAGGATAAAAACGTAATCTAACTAGTCTGATGAAAACCATCAAGCCTGCTTCCATATAGCATTAAATTTTCACCAGAATTCTGGTGACCTAACTGAGTTTAAACTGCAATTAAAGCAGAACAGAAAAAAAACACAACACACAAAACAACTGTGACAAGCATAGCTTCTGCTCCACAGACAACATTTTTTCATCAGGAATGAGGAGCAAACAACATAAACTGAACACTTGGCAACAGAGATGAGTCTAGTTGCAGTTATTTGTGACCTGGCCACGTTAGGGCAAAGGGTTCTTCAAACTTAGAAGGGGGGGACATGCAAGAGAGTGAAGGTAGATTGGGTGGAAAATGTGCTGTAAAAGGAATTTGGGAGAAGAGAGAGTACAGGAGGTAAAGTGCTGTTTTGGTGCTATGTCAGCCATCCCATTTCATAACATATGAAAACATACAAAAATCCATTTTCTGGAGTGTATAGATGTCTGGTAGTTGGATGAACAGAATTCTTCATAAATACAAGCTTGCTATTTTGAATGGTAGTTTTAATAACAAAACGGGAAATGTGAATGTCCCGTACAATGTTCTAGGAAGATTAAAGATGACAAATATATTCAAGTTCAACAGATTGTCTTACGGTGAAAATAACCCTGAACAATAGTTTAAGTGCTGAATAAAATGTTTTGTGACAGAAATTTCCTATGAAGGAAAAATCGGAGGAGGCATGTTTCCAATGCAGGGTGCCTATATTTGACATGCTGTAAAATTCACAGGTATTTAATTGTTGTTTTCATAACATACATGCAGTGAGCTCTCTACAGTTTTCAGTCAGTGTCCCATCTGATTACACTATTTCAAGTTAAATATTTCAAAAGTCACAAGCAGCCTTCACTATATGGTTATCTCCAACCAGCCATAGCTAGGCGATTGTCAGTGACTTCATTGGCTAAAACCCTGCTTGTCTTTGGAGTATTTACCCCTCAGGGCTTTGCTCATTCTGTAACTTTTTGCTCATTTGTAAGGAACGATGAATACACAACTTGTGGGAGCCTCAGCTCGCAGCCACCAGTCAAAATCTGACATCAATCAACATCCTCAGTATAGGGATGACCTTTTCCAGTCAAGTGCTTGCAAAACTCTTCTACCATCTACATTTAGGGACTAAAACTACTTCTATATATACTGCTATCCAGCATTATAAGGTCTGCTAGAATCTCATTCTACATCTGATGGGTACAGCATTATGTTATCACCCTACAGCATGTGGTGGGAGAGGGAAAACTGCAGCTTTGCAAACAAAGCTCATCTGAGCTGGATCACAAGCTGGATCTGCTGGGACTAAACTTTGTCTAACAATAGGGCCCTGCATTTACTTTGTGCATATCTTCAAGAGGAAGCAACAGCATGATAGATTAAAAAAAGACAATAATGTGCCTACCCATAGCTTTTCTGTCTTATATTAAATGTGTGTCATGGCTGGTGGATTCAGATATATTGTTTTGCATGTGTTTTTTTTTTTTTAAATGAAAATTATTTTTTCATATCAGTACTAAAAGGAAAAGTAAACAGGATTCAGTCTAATTTACGAGACACTCTAGAAGATGATTTGAAGCAGACTGATTACAGTGTATCAGCCTTAATTACAGTATATATAAACTAAATAATATGAAATATTAATCTGTTGCTTTCAGACCAAAGAATCAATACGCAATGGAAGTTTATTTCTCCATGTACTTAAATCAAGAAATTAAAATAGCTTTATGTAGTTTTAGGGTAGTTCTTTAAATTGACAATTAAAACATCCAAAATCCTGCTTCTCCAAAATAAAACCAAGAATCTTCAGAATTTAGCACTTCGCTGATTTTAACTGAATATAACGATCTATTTTTAGCTCACTTCTTCAAATACTGAATAGAAATAAAGATATTTTAATTGACAAATGAAATCAAGAATAATCGATATGTGACAGACTTGTAAAAGCATATAATGCTTCTTACACAATACTGAGCAGCTATACTTCTGCCATTTGAAAAAACAGATTTCCTACGTTACCATAATAAACAATTATAGATACAGAACTTATTTTGTTTTACTTCTCTCATAAATAACCTGAAGTGGCAGGTTCTGGGGTTTTCTCTTCTCAACACCTAGAGCTGTAGCCATAAAGCTGAGCCCTGTGCCTTGCTCTGCAACAGAGGACTTAAACATGGAACTTCTCGGTGCACACAGAAGATGCTCTCCGTGCTTTAGCCTTTAGACTTGCAGCCAATTTTTCTGACTCAACATTGAAACTCTTTTCACTTATGGTGCTCCAGGGCACTAAATACAAGTTACAGCCCTTGGTCTCCAGGACTCTGAGACCAAGTTATACCCCAAATATGTCATGATGCTCTTTGTGCTCTCCTCCCTGTGCAAACCCTGGAGCAGCTGGCAGTATAGAGTGACTTGTCTCAGCATATAGCAGAAGTTCTCCCAGAGATGACCAAAGTTTAGGTTCAAGTTTCTAAAAACATTTACCAGTTCTAAAAAACATGAACCAGTAACTGAGACATGGCTTGAAATGGTAGAGCAAGTGAGACAGAACAACACAGGCAAGCCAGACTTCTCAGCACTGACAAGACCCATGAGCTTATGACTACACCAGCAAGCTGGCTTGATGTCAAACAGTACGGCCACAGAGCTAACAGTTGTCATGTCCCACGATGGGTGGCCCCATCCAAACCACTTGCCAGGAACATTTTATTGTCCGTGTTTTCCCGAAGCCATGTCCAGACCCATGGGGCAGTGCTGCTGTATCAGAGACCATACAAACCAGTGCGTAGGCTGGACATCTGTGCTAACGCTGCAGCTGAGACAGAGACCCTATCTTACTTAATATTATAGCTTGAGTTTCTGAAAGATTCCCACTTAAATAAAAAAGGAGTTTCAAGCAGATTTCAGCCAATGGAGTATAAGTACAATAGCCTAAATTTCCTATAAGTTAAGCTTCATCTTCTGAGAATTTTGTGTGCAAGTTTTATGGCTTTCTGGTTTACAGCATTTCAAGGCATGCATGCACATTGGGCCAAATGAATCAGACTCGGAGACAGCACATCCCCCTTCTCCCATTCTGGAGCAGCTGGTGCTACTAGATTACCAACACTGGAGTATTGCGTGGCTTCCACTGCCCTCTGGGGCTGGCAATCACGAGAAATTGCAGAGACGTGACCACAGCATCAAGCACGCCTCCTCCAACCTGCTCCAGTCCCTTCTCTCCTCCTGCCTATTTACTGCAGTGTGGCTTCTCTGAAGGTCAGCCATCCAGTCTGCAGAGCACTAAGATCTTTTGACTAGGATTTGGCATTTAAATAGCTTTTATTTTATTTTCAAGGCAACATTTTTACTTTTGCTTTTTGAGTATAAGTTATTCAAAAATGTCAGAGATGATATCAGGGAAAATAAGTCTTTTCTCTGTCTCTGTATACACACACAGCTATTTTTTCTATATTGTTTTCTTGAGGAGAAACATACAGGTTGGGGTTACTGGTTCATTTGTTCAGCCAATTTTGCAGAACCGTCCTTGGCATTCAGGGACAAATAATACTTTCCAATCAGCAAACAGGAGACAAAAGAGATAATCCAATACTGCATTAGATTTGCAAGCAGGTCAAGGTCTTATCGGCCTTAAAGATCTTTTTTTCAAAGAGATGCAAAAGGTTCTTAAAAAAATACATAGGACATTATAAACTTGAAGTAACGGTTCTAACAGTAGAGACAGCAGAGGCACTATACTGTTTCTTTTCAGATTCTGATGACCTTGACTCTGTAATTATGAGCAAACAGCCCATTATTGTTACGTCTTTAAAAGACAATAATTGCCTCTACTGTTCTTGATTGCCAAGAAAATGGATTTTGATGCTCATTTATCAACTACCTGGAAACATCTAATACCAAGGTTAGTTCCAAATTCTGAGTCCAATCTGCTGAAAGAAGAAAAGCCAATATATTTTCCATCTACTAGCCTTTGGCCAAGATCGGTCTTTAAAAAACAAAACAACTAAAACAAGAAACTCCAAAAACATCAGAAAACCCGTCGTTGCCGTTACCTATCTACCAACAGAAGCAATTTTACATTTTTTTTCTGAATAACAAACAGTTTCTCTCAATTAAGAATGAAATATATCAGTGAGCTAACATGTAAAGCACAAGCGAGTTTCTTAGGAAAATCTATAGAGACCATGCCTGAAAGTGCCAGCCATCCTCTCTTCCTACTGGTTTTAGTGCTCAGCATTTCACAAGATTTGACCGGGGTCAAAGTCATCACTTGCATGTAAACGCTTGCCTCACTTCACCCCAGTTAATAGATGTCACGCCTCAGCACGAGGAGAGCCTGAGGAGAGCCTCACAGTGTAGGGTAAGGGAGCAAAAAGCAGCCTGGAAACCAGTCAGGCCCTGAAATTAAGTTCTCTCTTTCCTGCCTGATAGCCTCTGCAACATTTTCTCTGAACTTCTAAATGTAGAAGAGATAAATTTAAAGACAACATAAACAGAGGTGGCAGTCAGTGCTTGTTCTTAATCTGTCAGACCAGCCTTACCTCACTTGGACAGAAGTCCTAGTAAGCTCAAATTCTGTGTTAAAAAGAAAAGTAGACATTGAGAGAGCTTTTGCCCCTGGCTTGTGCTAACGGCCAGCATAAGGTATGTGCACAGGTAATTTCTAAAAGTGGGTTTAGATGGAGTTGAAACCTTTCACTGCAGGCAATGTGAACTGACCAGACATGAACCAGCTCTAGCCAAGAAGCCATGCACTCCAGGCACCATTGTCTGCTACAGAAAATTCCTGCCACACACACTTCTTCTATTTCTAACATGTTAAAATAAAATTGAGCCTCTTTTACTTTTTTATTTATTAAAGATACTGTATGTAAAATGAAACAAATAAAAGCTTAGCATGAGGTGGGAGATTCTACCTGACCTTGTATGACTTCCTGTAGTTTCCAATCCCTTTGTGAATGGGTCTTGCTCTTTTTCACATATTTTATTGATATAATATAAATCAACAATAACCATGCTCACCAACAGCATTAGCCTGCATACTAAGCAGCTAGAATGGTGTCTCATAAAGCTAGATGCGTCTCCTTCCAGGGAAAGGAGGTAAATCAGCTACATTGGGTTTATAAAGGTTCACTGGCTTTTGTTACACCTTTGTCACAGTTTATAATTCTCATAGACAAACGTGGAGGGGTCTTTCCCCTTCTTCAGGGCTGTATATTTCAAACACTGAAATGTGCATATGAAGTTATGATTCTTTGAATCTGATGTTCAAACTATCTTCAAATTCAATTTCAAAACAGTGAAATATTAGAATAGAATAATTCTTTAGACAGATTTTGTAAAGGAGATGTACATTTGCAGCATTTTTTTCATAGTTACTTTGGTTCCAACAGCCTTATTCAAACACTTCATGCTATGCGTTCAAAGCACTTTGTTCAATGTAGCGCTAAACAAGAAATATTTGGCTAAGAAGGACTTAGCCATTTTCCATCTATGAAATAAAACAGATCCTACCTCTGCCCCTTCTCTTCTGAGACAGACAATTCCTGTTTCTGCACGTAGAGACTGGTGTCAGGGAAGCGGCCAAGGAAATGAGGAGCTGTAACAAACAAAACATTCCTTTTAAGTTGAGGGTCACTGTCAAGGCAACAATACAGTTTTGAGGTTTTCTGTATTAAGTTTTCCAGGTAAAATCATCTAGTACCAAAAATAAGACACTGATCCTGCAAGCAAATAAGGAGATAAGGATGGTTTCATACTGCAGCATTCAATACTACAAGGTTGCTAGACTTTGCAAGAACTTATAGGAATGTGAATAAAGTTTTTAAAGAAAAAAAAAATACACACATCCTTTTAAGGAAATGTTACTTGTTTTAAACTTGATCAATATTATAGATAAGAGTTTGGCTTTACATGAGGAGAAGGTTTAAGTGGATTTAAAAGATAGGAGAATGCTTTTAACTACAGCTTCCAGAGAAAGTCCAAACTCATTGGAGATGCATCTTCAGGCTCTGGATCTGATCTGATTATCAGTTAGATAGCAGAGGCAGTGTTTCTACTGAAAGGAAAGCACTCTTATCTACCTGACTGCAAACAGCTAGAGTTTTAAAAATAAATAATTACAACTCTCATGAAAACAAGACACAAAAGACTTGCAGGTATTTGTTTCAAGACTAGGAGTGGAAATTCACTGCAATTTCTTGTGACTCCCAGGAGAAAACCTTCCAGAAACATTTTTAAGAAGCCTACATATCCCTGTGCTCAAGTTTACATGAACATGCAACTTATGTCAACTTGAAAGGGATTTACATATGCAAGAGTGCATGAGAGCAGTCTGAACTCCATTCTTTTGATTACCCAGAGAGCAATGAGGGCTGGTTAGCCCTCATCTCGAGAGTATTATACATGACATTTTCACAGTGGGATTGCACCGGTAACTGATTGTTACCACACCACAGCACATCACTTCTACAGGGGGAACTTCCTCAGCTTTCAGTGCACAGAGCTGCAGGCAGGTGATCTCCTGCTTGTTCTCCAGTTTCCAGGCTGTGGCATGGTGAGGTACATCCCCACGTGTCTCTGTGCAATAACCATTTGGCAAATACTGTCCCATAACTAGAAGTTCAAGATTCATCTCTCACATGGAGAGAATCTGGTGCCATTTTGATGGTTAACTAGTGAGTGCATGAAAACCTGGGCTTTGCAAAGTGACTATTTTTTTTTTGCAAATACGCAGCGATTTAACCAGATAAACCTATCAGCCTTTTTGTTTAAAGAAAAAATAAATTTGTCCCATTGACACCATTATAGACAGCATGTTGCTATTCGCCCTTCATTTTGTGGAAGATCCTTCTATCTCCTTTCCTCCTGACTGGTAAGCAATGCTTGACTGTAAGAACAAAACCAGCTGTTTGACTGTCACTGAGGAGCATAGGACAGAAATAAAAGGAGGATGTTTTGTGACTAGAACAGAGCAGCATTTTGCCTGTCAAGCTGCCTTGCTGTTGATGAGACCACGCTTACTCACTTATGTAAAGGGTACGCAAAAAATAGAGCATGGTGTAGCAAGAGCCTGTGCTTGCTTTACAAAGGAGTCCAAAGCCCAAACGTAGCTGCCAGGTCAGTACTCCACTTGCTAAGTACAGACTGTAAGGCAGTCATCTACACAGAAAGTGGATAGATTTAGATAACTCTGCTTAGGGCTGCTACATAACGAGACAGCTGTAGAAAGCAATACTTGTGGGCAACAGCTGCTCCCAAGAAGTTCCTAACGTGGAAAATTATGGCACAAAGCTGCCAGTCTGCAGAAAAGGCATTGAGAAGCCACTGTTGTTTGGCTGTTCATGATCTCAGCACAACTTACCTACCCATCCTTTCACAATCTCAAAATCATTCAGCCAGCTCTGTGACACCCTTCTTTAGCTTGTTCTTTCTCAGTTTTAAAAGGGGTCTTCAAACAATCTTCAAATCTGATATCTCTTTCTGAGGGCCTGACCTGCTTGGTACAGACATGTAAATCCAGAGGAGTACTGGAGCTTTAAACTCCTGCTACAACGTTATCCTAATGCGCTGTCACATGCTTTTGAGGTAGAATTGAAGTAATTTATGGGACCTTCCCTCATATTTTTACAAGTGTTTTGAAACTGATTAAGAAAGCCTTCCTCTGGAAAAAAATAAATTCTTTTTTGCAGTCTAGATATACTGAGTACACAGTACAGTTCCCGGTCCAAGCCTGGGAATTTCCGTGTCAGTAACAGGGCATGCAAAAAGAAAAGCCAGGATGTTAAGACAAGTATCTGGGGTACTAAATTCTCACATTGCCACTTTATTTCAAGCTCTCCTGCCATGGAGGTGTGAAGGAAAAGAAGGTGAGTTACTGTGGTGGAAGCATATGAGAGAAAAACAAAAACTGGGCTGTAAGCTAGGAGCACAGAACCCTCAAAATCACTCAGTAGGACTTTAATTCCAAGTAATTTGCATTGACATGCAATCTCCTCATTTGGGGGGACTTGCATGCCAGGATTTGGATGGGCTTGTAACTACCATTTCTGCCATATGAAATCCAGTTTGGGTCCTAAGAAACCCAGGGGTTTAATTAGAAAGTGCGATACTAAATGATATCTTTTACAAGTCAAAGCTGGAATTAAAAAAAACACAACAAAACAAGCAGCTTTTGCACCCATCTGGTGATCTTCAACGCACCTTTGGTCCTCCTAAGTCCATCGAGAATTACGCCTAGGTTTTTAACCTTTTTTTTTTTTTTTAATTATTTTTATTTTTATTATTATTATTATTTTTTATTTCTTCTGCTAATCCTGGAGTTGCTATTACCTTCAAAGCATTGTTTGTTTTCACCTAAGTTGAGCAGTTACGCTCTACCACAAAATCCCATTCTGCTTATCACAACACAGATAAGTAACACAAGCTCTGCTGGAAACCTGGTTCTGGCTCTTTTGTTGTCAGCTTGTTGTGATTGTATGCAACTGAGAAAGGCCACGGTCCTCAAGGGCTTCCAAAACTTTTGCCTCCCCTGGGCAGGGAGAGATAGTTTGTCTTAATGGTTCCAGATGGTTACTAGAGATTAGTATTGCTCAGCTATATTGCATTGATGATCGTTCTCAGAGCAGGCAAGCAGTAATTAATTGATTCCATCTGTATCTACATTTGGTCAGAGGGTAATTTATACTGTCCAGTCCTACAAAGCAGAAGAGGGCATCAGATAAGATGTCCCTGGTGGGATGCTGTGATGTTTAGAGACTGATGAAACTGAAAGTCTCTCTATAGAAATGTTAATACAGAAGCTCAAGCTATTGCAATGAAATTACTATAGCTTCAAGTTTGAATACAGAATATATAATCTTGCTGTGCTATAAATGTGAAAGTCTTACTTCATGACAAAATTTACCCAAACTTCAGGGACACTGAAAATAGTGCCCTCTTTCCACTCTTAGTAAGAACACTTGGTCTTCCCAAGTTTGAAATAACATATGCTTTCAATATATGGAGATCTACAGAGAGAATCTCTATGTGGAATGTTTTAAATATAATTTGATCTAAAAAATAATAATAAAATAAACCACATAATACATTATCAGAAGCTGCATTAACACAAGGTAATTATTTCCATTGAAGGCTGGAGACTTCTCTTCCTTATAGCTCCTCAATCTGCCCGAAGACTTGCACTTGCAGGGTTTTCATGCAAGGCCCAGTGTTCACTGCACAGCTGATTAACAGCAGCATTGAAGTCTGGCACCACTTAGGAATGAGATTCCCCTCCCCCTCAAAAACACACACACACACACACACACACAAAAAGCAAGCTTTTGCCTTAAAACCATACGTGCTTCATGCTTTCTGCCTTCCTTTTGAAGATTTGACATGCAAAATTACTATGTATAATTTTTGGTTAGAAGGTCACGTTACCTCAGAAGAGTGAAGCACCTTCTATTAATGTTTACCATTTAGAATTGAACCAGAGATTCTCTGTCAGTGACCTATTTTAGGAAACCCAGAGTGCAAGGTATTACAGTGAGCATATTGAAGTTGTCTTTCATTATTATTTTTGGAATACCTATTACTCTGTTAGAGTATTACAATTATATATTCATAAAAGAACAATATACCTCCCTCCTCCCTGCCACAAAGATTCCTGTATTTACTGTAAGGAAGGATCTTCTAGAGATCCAAAATCAAAGACTGTTCAAGATTAGTCTCATAACTGTCACTACACAAGATCAGAGTTCGGATTGCTACCACGTAACATTTCTATTCTGGCAGAATTTGAATTATTAGGGTGATGTAAGGGTCTTTGTAGGGTTTGCATGAGAGTTCTCCAAATTACTATTTTCAGCAGTTGTCTTCTTGACTGGAGGAAGCCCACCGGAGAGCCCTGGTCTTCCAATTGATCTGTTTAATCCAGAAGACAGGATCTGTGGACAGTTCCTTATTTCTATAAGGCAGGTTCTAAAGTACTGAATTACCCAAATTGGATTTATTTCATTGTTTGTTTCCATAGATGTGACTCGTGGCATCACAAAAGAAGCATCTGAAGGAAGAAAGTAGAGTCGTTTCTTGTTAGTGGGTACAGTTTTTCCCACAAAGAAGAAACCTGCTGGTATTAATACTTGACTACCATCACTGGCCCCAGACTGATGGGCAAATTTCTTCCTGTGAAGGCTGGACCTCAGTTCATCATATTTTAAGTGGGTCTTTGCAGATATTCTGCGCATTTCAAATAGGCGCCTAACCAATTCTGTAAGAGGATTTGCTTGGTCACAAACCTGTTCAAAACAGCCAGGTGGAAACCTAATACTTGAAAACAAGTGACTTATACGAAGGCCAGCACTCTATTTTATCTCATGCTTTTGTTTGCCACTATTATTCAGTCCCTGTACAAAACAGGTAAATATAGTATTTCACTGTAGGCATATCTATAATTGAAATAAACTTGCAAGTAATCTATTCTGGCTATGTTGTAGTAGCAGCTGTCAGATCGAGCAGCACTTCGTAAATCACCTTCTGTTTAACATGCGAGTGCTGGAGTTATTTATAACTATACCATATAAACGTCACAAAGGATGTTTGGTGATTCACAGACAATAACATAGAACATAATGTGGGACAGACGTAGAAGAGAAAGCTTTTTTTTTTTTTTTTTTTTTTTTTTAAAGGCAGAACCATTTGGGGTTTCTCTCACTACTCCAAAGCTGTACCCAGTGGTGTGAGCATTGCCACTGGATTGGACTTCCCGCTTTACCTAAAAACCCAGGTTTTTTTTTTTTATTATCTTTTATTTTTAAGAGCCGGACTTTATATGATGGCTTTTTGGAGCTATTTATGCTATATTTGCATAGAACAACTTAGAGAAAATTTGCATGTAGCAAGCCGGTGTCAAGCTTACCGGGCTCTATCTACCTCTGAACCATCAGTTGTACCACTCATACACGTGTCCCAAGGGACATAGATGTTGTTTTGCTAAATATGTTGAAGGTGACAGCAAGAAACAGACCCAGGGGTTCCACCAGGCTGAGGGAAAGAAGACAGTTTTAGACCTGTTTTGACAAACACTCCTAAAACTGTGCGAAGCTGGCATATTTCTGATGTGACAACAGATCTCATTAACAACAGAATTTCCACAAAGTTAAATAATAATAATAATTATTTAACTTTCGTTAAGTCTGTCAAAATATCCTCAAAAACAAAGCCCAGCTATCAGACAGACAGACTTCTCCTTTCAGATTTTTGAGCAGAGAAAGCACTTGCTCTGAGGACCCTGACACCACTACACAGAGAGTTAACCTGGAGTTGCAACCACTGCTAAATGCAGGATAATTCAGAAGAACTTACAGGTTTTTCCTCTGATTTTCAAAATCTGTATGTCACTGACTCCATGGTTACATGTTTTTTATTGTTAAGGAAAGGGATTTACAATTTTATTTATTTTTTAATCTGAAGGCCTTAAGTTACTCTCTTTGCCATTATTATTGTGCACCATGACCTGTGGTAATTTCTGGTTGATGATCAAGATATGCAGCTCAAAGTTCTAAAGACAGTGATAAATACAAAACAATTTTAGCTATATTGAATTGACTGCTGGAGCTTTAAGCACTGGCAAATGCAAAAAAACCTTTCCTCCTGGTTACAGCTGGCTTTCCCCTTCTGCTTTTTACTCTACTCAATCAACCGCATCACTCCAGTAGAGTGAATCTGCCAGAACTGGCAGAGGTTAGATTTGCCCAGATGTTTATTCTGTACCTTCGGGAAAGTGCTGGATTAAACGGATCTGCAGGCCAAAGCTCATTGATGCAGCTCTTAAGGAAACGTTTGGAATTGTTTTCCCATACTGCAATAACAGATACACACCAATGTGCAAACCACAGCCTCCAACTTAGGTTGAATGATTAAGTCACAGAGGATGCAATCCTACCAAAACTGCAATGAAAAGTAATACCCAGCACCAAGTATGGACGTGCTTCCCCCCTCCCAAACACTACCACTTGCCTGAATATCAGCCACTGATTGTTAGTCTTCAATGCAAGTAGAACAATGAAGATTACAGAAATAAGCAATGTTTTGCTTATCGGTCAATTTTATATCATGGATCGTAAAAACAAGCACCTTCAATTTCAATCTCAAGGCTCATAGTCACACTTCAGTCTCTTATAGCTTAAATACTTCATCATGTAAGGTAGGTCTAATTAGAGAGATTAAGGTATTACAGTGAAAATGAAAACAACAGAAGAGTTTCGTTTTTTAAAGAAAAAATGTTAATTAGGGATTCTACAATGAATTCTTATTAGTTTCTTTTAATTAATAGTGTATTAGTATTTGCATGCACTACTTCAAAATCAGGAGGGATATAACATTCTGTCACCTGAAGCATTAGAAACAATTGTTAGAATTGTTTCCTAGCCACTGAATTTAATTCTCTGTGGTTGACAAAGGTTTGACAGTAATTACTGGAGATAGCACTAAAGACAACTTCAAGGGCAAACTCCATCCCAACAACAACAAAAAATAAGCCGAAGTTTACGAATTGAAAATAAACTTGGAAATTTATCAAACCCACTATTTGTTGACAACCATTAAGTTTTTCTTTGTAACATAAGAGACCTTGATGCAGCTACAACTTTTTCTGTTCTATTTTCAATTTTTTAAAAAACTTTTTTTTTTCCTTTTCTGATTTACTCATGTTTTATAGCAACTCAGAGAAATCAGATTTAAAGGCATCTATAAAACTTTATACCATTATCTAGTAGCTGATGCAGATGTAGTCAGCTCATCCAGCACAAGTTCTCATTGCTTGTTGAAATACTAGCTAGTGGCTGCTCTTTGCAAACACAGCTAGTGTCTAAAAGCTGGAAGCTCCAAAACCACCTATAAACCAACCAACCAAAACCAGCCAGGCTTTATAGGGGCAGACACAGTCAATCAGATCCTGACAAAACAGGCCATCTAAATGCTACGTGTATTTAAATTCTTCACACTCTTACTTTGAAATGAAGAGACAGCGTCCACATATCCTTCACAGTTCGTTAATCTTACCGGGATGCAATGGCACATTAATCAGAACTAGTGAAAGTAATGCTGTCCACAGCTGACTAACACTCAAAAGATGCCTCATTACATTTCTTTGGAGAAACACGTTTATCCAGCACAGTATCCTTAAAGGATTTAATTCCAAACATATGCATCTTCACCATTTACATAAATAAAAATGCAGAGGATCTTTTCTCAAGTATTTCTTTTACTTCAGTAACTTCTTTGTTTAAAAAAAAAAGTCTGGAAAATTCCCTATTACACCTCCTTACATTTCACTTGAGAGTTAATTTATAACTTTAGTGAGATAAAGCCTATGATAGGTGAGAGGGAGACATCTGCTTATTAAATGTCTTGCAATTTAAGAAAAAAAATGAAGATGAGTATTAGAAAACAGAGCATTAGTACAGCTTGACAATTAAAGACCATACATTAGGAGACATAACTTCAGAGCAAACACTGGAGCTGGCAGATTAACTACTATACAGAAGTTCGAGAAGACTGCAACAGATTCTTTGACTAGTCTTTCACCATTTTGACTGACTAGAAATCAATACCACAGGTGCCACAGAAAGTAATTCCATTGGCTGTGTCCTTATTGCCTTCCCCCCACCCCCAAATAAAATCTTTAGGAATTAGATTTTTAAAGTTAAACAAGATCAATCATTACTTTAATCACTGTTTTACTGCTTTGTTTTATTAAGCAATAGATATTGCTCTTTGAGGTTTTGAATTTTTAATGCAGTTTTAATTCATAATACTCCTCTGTACTCCACTGATCTGTATTTCTCCCACACTATTATAATTGCAAACAGATATTGTCCATACAGCAAATCCAGAATGTTTCCATGGAGCAGCAAGCAACATATGGAGCTCTGAAACGCTTGCTTAGAACACATACATTTTAAATATTAAGAGGGTTTAAGTAACATCATAATAACAATAACTTAGACCTAGACTTTAAAGAAACTGTAAGCACACTTAATTCTTGCAATAGTGTACTCCATACTAGGCCTAATTTACTGTATTTAATTGGTTTGAAAACTCCCCCTTTCTCCTCTCCTCCCCTCCGCTCCACTCCCCCTTTGTAACATATATCCACTTGGCTGCATCTTTCCTAGGAGACCTGACTGGTCTTGAACAAGTACTGATAATGGTCCCTCACCAAACTGTGATTTTCTGTATATTAATAGCACATTTACAGCGTCTTCAAGATAAATAAATAACTCCCCTTAATTTTCAGAAGAGCTAAATGTAAGCACAAACTTCAGAAGCCACTTGGAGCCAAAAACTGTGCCCCAGCATAGGTACTGCAGCTCTACAGCACAAAGACAGGAACAACCACAAGAACACACCCTAACAGAGATGTATTTTGATAGCTGCTTCTGACTCTGCATTCAAAAACTACTAGGGGCTGAGGAAACCCTTCCAGCCATCTACCCAGATCCCCCAGGAAGGGCTCACCACCACCCTTCCACCGTTACTCACCCAGCACACAGGTGGGGCCATGATCTTAAAGTAGACTCAGCCAATCCTCCTTCCATGGGACAGCAATGAAATCTGTAGGAATTAAATAAAAATTCCATTAGGCTCACTCTCATTTTACTGAAATTTCAAAGATCCTGGGAATTAATAGATATGCAAAAAGTTTTGCTACTATGCTTCTTTGCCTTTTTACCATAATAAGAGATGTATATGTCTTATCCCGTATGGCTTTTTTAAGTACTAGGGAGTGCTATAATGCAAATACAGTGGAAGAATGTAAAGCAGGAGCACAAGAAAAGTGAATAAAATCAACTCATTTTAATAATATGAATCACAGTTTTCTTATCATCAAACTATCGATCTACAGGTTGGTGTTAATCTACACTTTGGTAAAGAAATGTATTTGATTTATCAGCAGGGCATAGGAAGGGCTGGGGTTGGGTAACACCTCCCACCTTTCCTAGCGTGGTGCTCTGGGTAGGAACCAGGAGCACCTGCAGCCTTGGCAGAGCTCTGCAGCTCCTCAGCACCATGTCAGAACATCGTTCTACCTCCATTATTCTGCAAGATAAAGCAGATAGGAAAGCTGTTTAGGCATTGAGGAAGCACACGTTGTACCCTTTCTAAGTGGATGCAAGGAAGTATCTGTACAAGTAGTGTCCCCTCAGCTGCCCTTGTAGCAATGGGGTTGGCATCCCCAGCTCAACACTACACTTGTGGGCCCTCGTCTGTGGCCTGTTACAGGCAATGGGAGCCACTGCAGTGACTGCAGGGGGCTTTGAATCCAGCCCTTCACTCTTGAGCATTCAGAAAGACAGAAAAACCTGTCAAGCAAAACAATTGCTTTGAACTATTTCTTCACCGACTTCTCATAGAAGGGACTCTGGCTATTGAAACCGGTACAGTATTGGGAAAGAATAAAGCTCTGTTTTCCGGCTCACCAATCAGTTGATGAGTGTTAGCCTTCCAGCTGCTGGGAAATAATCAGCTGATCCCCCGGTCAATAAAAAATTGCTAAGTAGCAAATACTATGTAGAAATCACAAGTATGTGAAGTTGTATGTCAAGCACGTTGTATGAAGAACTCTGTATGCTTTTGTGTTGCCTTAAGTATTTTGTGTTCTTACACTGTTGTATTTCTTTACCTTATGTTTTTCTTAGTGACAATATGTTTGTAAAACAGCACTTTAGCCAACTATTATATATACATTACATTAATTTATGGTGATTTTTTTTAAATTACGTTTCAGCAAGATGAATTTTTAATATGGCTAACAGTGAATTCTCTCATATACCATTAGGATAATTGTTCACCACCTCTACAATTTTCTGCCTTTCAGCCCTGCAGTTTATTTGTAGTTACTAATTCTAGCTGCTAGTAACACTTGCCCTTAGGTCATTTGTACAACTAATGTCTTGGGGTCATAATAAAAAATAGTCTGATTCCCTCATCAGAAATGTAAAATGTTGATGCTGCTCTACTGTTGCTCACAAGAAATGGAAGAAAATATAAAGATAGTTTCTCTCAGTCAGTCACTTAATGGAAACAAATATTCAAAAGAGAGAAGTGCTACATTATGCTGAGGATTTGATTCTTGTCAAGCTACATTTGCTAAATGAAAGCCTGTTAAAGTGAAATGACTGAGGATCTTCCTAACATTTAAGGAATGGTTTGATTTTTTTTCCTGTTCACAGTCCAAGAAAATAGTTTCTCTCCTTTAAGTTACTCCCTCGGCTTTCAAGCATCAGACAAATCAAATGCAGCCACATAAATCCCCATGCTTATTCTGAAACAAACATCATCACAGAGGGCTGGAGATAATAAATGCAAAACATCCATATTTAGGAATTAGGACACCAGGAACTACTTGCCAGAGGTAAAATGGTCTGCCACAGACAAGAGAGATTTTAACATGAGTTTAAATTACTCACAGAGGCATCCTCAGGCTCCGTCTGATTCTCTGGGCTGTCCAAAGATGTATTCTAGAATGCAAATGAGAATTGTCTCAGCTCATCTTTTTGCTACCAGATTTTTTTTTATTTTTTATTATTCTTCCTGGCATTTTAAAACTTTTTTTCCCTTCCATTTATTTAAGAAAAAAGTTTGAAAAACTTAAGCAAGAAATCTCTTAATTCATAAGTTCGAACTATAACATTTTTCTTTCCTTCCACAAAGAATCTCCACCAAATCTTTTGACCAAGGTATCTTTTCAGTTAGTACAAAGAATATCAGCAGAAGAAGGAACAAGGGGAACAAAAAAGCTAACAAGTAGCTGCTATTCTCCACAAACAGGCTAACAAGTTTCAGAATGGGAAAGTTGTTAGAGAGAACACGCAAGTCAGATGTTTCAGGTCTTAGGCAGTATTGATCTTCTTGGGCTTTTTTATTTGAGGTGAAAAATGTTTTAGAAGATAAAACAAATATAAAATAGCCCGAATTCAGGGAACTTTTTCATCAGTGCTCGCTTTTAGGTGGCTCTCACAGGGAACAGCCAATGGAGGCAGTTGCCCAAGGCAGCGAAGTGTTGGGGACTGTAAAACAGACGTTGCTTTCCTGCTTACTTTGCCTCTACCAGAGCTCTGAAAAACAAACAGGGGCTGCTACTACCACAAACTGGAAATATTTCAGGATGTTAAAAATGTCTTCTTTGGTTGCTCTTGACACCCTCTAACCCTCAGCTATGGAGGGATCAGCCTGACCTGAGCACAAAGGCCTTCCCTGGTCTGTGTGCCTGGGCTTTCTCCTTTTCGCCCATTCCTTACCGGGACACACACATTACCCTTTACTCCTCCTCATTGAGGTGACCACCTTTCCATATGTCTAAGATGATTTGGGTTGGGACTGGTCACACTTCAGGGTTTTCTATTTAAGTGCTAGGGACTAGAAGGTGTAGAGTTCTGTGAAGCACTTACTTACATGGGTTCTCTCTCTTGCACAGGAAGTCATTTTAAAAAATGTACTGATGCCATCTGATCAGTGGAAAAATACTGTTTATTTCGGTTTATCTTCAAAATGCCTAAAAGTTTCTGTCCTCTTAGAAGTCCTGCATGAAGCAGAACTGTAAATTTTGATTACCAGGATCTCCTCTAAAAGTCACTGCCTGGAAAGCCACTGAGTGCAGAAGCCTTTAGATCAGACTGGCAGTGCCAATAAACTTGAGGTTTTAGCAACAGACACCCTGTTTTACAACCTGATGACAGAAGTCCACTGCACAGACTGCCTTTCCCTTCCAAAGGGAGAGGATTAAGGCCATTAGATGGAGGTAGGTAAGGCAGGGTTTGCAAGAGAACTTCCTGCTGCTGGTACTGGAGTTTGCATGCAGAAGGCCCGTCCCACACCCCTTGTGGTGCTCAGCAGTGGGCACCTCAGTTAAATCTGCACCATGCGACGAGGAACATGCTACTGAAGGAATGAGTATCTGCCGGTTCTGGCAGCGTAGACCAGGATCATGGAGAGAGACCAGGAAGCTCACGGGGCCAGGGCTTACATGTGTGTCTCTCCAGAGCCAGGACTTCGTGACCCAATTCAGTGCAGAGGTCAAAGGAGGAGACATTTACAGCAGCCCAGTGCAGCTCCCGGGGGTGATGGCAGCAGTGGGGTGGGAGGCTGTTAAGGGTATTTATTACCAGTTGGTGCTATTAAATCAGCCATCCAGCACAGCCATTCTAGCTCCCTGTATGGCACTGACAGCCTGGAGCAGGAGCAGACGGATTCCTCCTTATGTTTTTTCCAGCACTCATTTCACAGAGCTGGGAAGTGGGACTGTGTCAGAGGATGGCTCCTTCTGGGTTCCACCACCCCAGAGCATGGCTTGGCAGATCATCCCCTGGGGGCTTGGGAAGGAAAGAGGAACATGCTGGAGATGTGCAACATTTGCTTTTGTGTTTTTATTTTCCTTTCCATGTCATGACTCTGTATGTCTCATGGGAGCACCAAGTGATCAGCCACAAACTCTGGTTGATGATCCCTTTAAAAACAGTTTGTTGTGCTCCTGTGGAAAGCAGACTGTCCTTCAAGTAAAGGCAGCACACAAAATACGATGTATTTGCTGAAAATGTGCCTTTCGCTCTTTGAAGCTGCCTGTAATTACATATCTAGGGAATAGTTTGATGTTTACATTTTCAAGTATATGGCGGGTTGCATTTAGCATAATATTTTTCATCTTTTCCCTTTCTTGTTGCACTTCTTGTGGTCATAAATTAAATTATGTCATGAAAACACTGAGGACTGAGAGCAAATCATGGCAGCCCTGAAACAAGAGGCCAACCACCAGAAAGGCACCTCTAGGTGGTAGCCATCTCCCGTGAGCCTTCAGAAGGAGGTGCCAGCTGGCCGTCCCTAACAGTTACCATTCAGAAGACACTGGCTATTTCCCATGATGTTGGATGCCCAAAGGGATCTGCTGATGAGCCTGACATCGCTTCTTGGGGAGAAAGGCTTGCCAGCTGCCACAGCCTCTCCCCCCTGCAGCCAGACCAAATGTCTCCTGCTCAGTAAAGCTGGCTTTGGGGCCCTGGGTTAAATTCTGCTCTTGGATACATTCTGAAAACCCTAGATGGTTTCAAAGAAGGTATTCCAGATTTACACCAGCTTTCCTGTGATTAAAAGCCAAACTGAGGTCCAGAGAATAAAATAAATTAATGCTTTTGGTCTAAATTTATAAGGTTCCTTCATAAAGCCTTCAAACAGGATTTATCCTCTGGTTAAAAATACATTTCAGTTGACTTCATCCTTGTCAGCTATTGAACAACATCCTAAAAATCATCTTTTGCTACCAACACAGGATTTATTACTTATATATGTGTATATATGTGAATAGTACCATGGAAATAATTTAAACTATAAATTTACTTTCTTCTTTTCACAAAATTATTGTGGTTTTACAATTTTTCTTGAACTCGTTTATTGATTTCACAAACATTCTTTAAAAATGTCAATAGAGTAATTTATATTCTTTAGGTTGGTAGATAATTTTCTTCACACCAACAGACTGATAATGCAACTCCACAGCTGCAGACATGAGCTCCAAATAGTGGCCTCCAGAAACTATGCACTGAATCAGTGGGGGCTGTGCTTGTTTCTGCAGGCTAAGTGTCACTCTATGTTAATAACTTTTGGGCAGTACTTGTTTGCATATTTTGGTTTTCAATAGTTTGGTTATTAAAATTGCAGAAGAGTAATCATAAATATAGTTTAAGTCTTCAAATACTTGAAATATTCATTATGCATTTTCAAGGTTTCTGAAAAAAAAAAAACACCTTTTTATCAGATGTTTTTATAGATGGTTAGTATGCAAGCTGTTTTGTGCTATAATGGACATCAGCTGTGATTCTGTTTGGGACAGTATTTAGGAATCCTGGACACTTAAAAAAAGATAATGTTATTGCATGTTAGTAGGTCTGTCTCTTATTAAGGTTGCTTAACATTTTGCTTTGTAAGATTGTATTTTCAGTTTCTTAAAGCACTGAGCAACTTCAACCATGCAAGTTGCATTTTCTGTGCTGTCTGCTTCAGGCTACTTTTTTTTAGCTAAAGAAAGTTTCAGAAGGAGCAGTTCAGCGATTTAGAAACATTTAGTCTGTCTCAGCAAATAGGTAGCACAAGGGCACAGGAACAGGCAACAGGGATGGGGAAAAGTGAGAACCAAAGGGAAGGAAACTGATTTGGAAGACAGCTACTTGCAAGGGGAAAGACAGCTTAAAGAAGGAGGATGGAGAAGAAATTACATTGACTAGTAAGGTCTGCAGATAGGGGAATGACAGAGATGGATGAACACAGGTCTTGAAAAGTGAACTGATGGAGACAGAACAGAACTGGGTAAGGAAGCAGAAACTCGGGAAGAAAATTTCTGGAGGAACAGACCAAACCTTGGAAGTGGTTTCCAGGGCAACTTTCTTCATTACCTTCTCATGGATTGTGATGAGGCCTGTAGTTCCCTTGATCTTCTTTATCAAAGAGAAAAATAATGTTTGCTTTCTTCCACTCTTCAGGAAACTGATCACCCCAGCCTTTCAATGATAAAGGACAGTGGCTTTGCGATGATACCAGCCAGCTCCCTTGGCACTTGTGGGCGCAGCCTGTCAGGTCGCATGGGCTTGTGTATGTCCAGTTTGTTTAAATGCTCCCTAACCTGATACTCTTCCACCAAGGGTTCCTCTTCCCTGCTTCATACTTTCCCAGGAAATGTGTCTCAGGAATATGGGATTCCCAAAGGCTGATCTTACCTGTAAGGACTGACGCAAAGAGGGCATTGAGTACAGCAGGTTTTTCCTGTATCCTTTGCCACTGGGATCCTGGCCATATTCAGCAGTCAGCTCACATTTTCCCTGGTCCTCCTTTTCCTGCTGAGGTACTTGTGGAAGCATTTCTCATTGCCCTTCATGAACCTCCTCAGATTCAATTCTTGGTGGGCTTTGGCATTCCAAGGCCTGCAAGCTTGTCCAGTGCCTCTGTTTTCCTCCTGGGCCACCTGTCTCCGCTCCTGTGTCTTGTATGCATTCCCTTTATTGCTGAGCTTAGTCAGGAGCTCCTTGGTCATCCATGCAGGCTTCCTGCTGCCTTTCCTTGATTTCCTGCTCATCAAGGCGGACCATTGGAGGAGGTGATCTTTGACAATGAGACAGGAGCTGCAGGAAAAGAAAACATGTCCTGAATGTTAAATGCTGCTTCACATTATAGCTCTGCATCTGTCAAAGGTTTCCTGTCCTCCTGTCATTAACTGAGGCACTTAAAGCAAATTTTTCATAACTCCTCATTTCTTATTTTATAGGTGTCTGTCCTGAGCTTACATCCTGATTGACAGAAATGCTGAGCACTATTTATTGCAACTGAGACGAATAATGATTTGTAATTTGAACACAAAAAGCTTTATTGTTCTAAACACCATGCTCAGAACACCTCAGAACTGCACCTCCAAGTGAGGAGATACTTTTGACCTTCATCTCTCTGTGCCTCAATTAAATGCCATCCCTTATCTCGCAAGAGTTTGTGAAGTTAAATTAATTAGTCATTGTGAAGCCCTTAGAGACAGTAGTGATAAATGAGACAGAAAAGTCTGTGAGGGAACTATTTCTCTTCTGAGATGGTTTGAACAGTGAGAAACAAATAAGGCCAGTACCACACACTGCATAAGAAGTGTATCGGGAGGTGCTGGGCAGCTTTTGGGAGAGCTGTCCGCCCTTGGCACGGTAAGAGGCAAGGCTCCTGCAGAAAAGGACGCTGCCTAGAGATCAGGAACATGGGTACAACTGAAAAATACAAGTGCTGCTACATGGACAATTTTAAATGTTGGCATTTACAAATTTTAAACTCGTGATTTTGGTAATTTTGAAGTGTTTCTACATGTAGTTGTAACAGTATATTTGATACTTTACCACAGCAAATAGGCAGTGACATCAAAAGGTTTCAGTGTTTGTCATGGTATTTCGATCTGCCTTTAGTTGGGGATATTTTTACTACTATGCCTACGTTATTAACACTCAAAAGTTTTTTGATGAGTGAAACTACAAGAGTTTCTCTCTCTGGTAGCACTAGAAATAGACACATTAGAAATAGCACATTTCTCAGACACAATACTGAAGGGGCTATATACCTAATTATCAGTGTTTGACCGTTCTATTTCTGAAGTTAAATACATATCTTAAAGGGTCTCTAATCGCACATTTCATCCAGAGCTTACACTGTGTGCATATCTTGATGACTGAGAAAAAACAAGTAGTGAAAGATGTCCATAATACAAGTAAAAATAAGCTTTGTTAATAATAGTAGAAAATATTTCCTATAGAATTATGGTACTGTAACCACCGCAGCTTTCCCAGATATTTTCTTACATCCCTCTTCACAGGTTTAAAATCTAAGCTAGAAATTTAAAACATGAACATGTTCCACTGATATCTTTCAAAAAATCAGATTCTTTAGTGCCAATTTTTAAGTTCTGACCACGTCAAGTTCTCTTCAGTCTAAAAGACAGGACATTCACTTCTAATCCAACACCCACCATTCAGAGAGCAAAGTAAGAAACTTCTTTCTAATTGCCTCAATTTTAGAATAAATACATTTCAAATCCAAGTGTACAAGCCATTCAATGAAAATTTTGCTGTGGTCAAAACCCTGCTGTAACCATGGAGTTGACATGCTTTTACAGCAAGGTGAGACTGAAACAAAGAGGTTGAGTTGGTGACTGCATGCTGCATGGAATTTTGTACTTCAGAAGTCCACCAAAACCCTTTCATCTCTGATGCTCTCCTAGGTTGTTCCACAACCTAACCTCTCTGCAAGTTAGAAACCTGCTTCTACTTTAGCTGTGGCCAGTTTACAAACAGCCGTTTTTCTGTTCTGTCTCTCTTCCTCTCTGCTATTTACTGTGCAGATACTTTTTCCAAGAGCAATCACATCTCCTCTCAGCCTTCTTTTGTTGAGCTAAATGAGCTAAACTGTTAAACTGCCTAACACAAAATGGACTTTTTGTGCCTGTTCTCTTGGGAATGCCCTCTCTGCATTTCCTGCGTTTTGAACTCAACATTTCAATAAGGCTGGCCAGAACAGCAGTCTAGAGAAAGCCTGTCAAATACTTCCCCTGGTGGCACTACTATTTCCCTGTGTCCAGCTGAAAACCACTTCATTGGCACTTGAAACCCTGTCCTAACTAGCAGAAGGCATGTTTCCCACAGGTGTGGCACACGAAGTTTTACAGATATCTTAAATCTAATATGTCTGCATCTTTTTCCTCTTCTGCTATTGCAGCACAGAATAAACTGGGAGCAAAATTGTTGGGAGCACAAACAATATACACTGGATCTCAGAACCGGACCTAAGCTCTTCCCTTCAGAGTCACAGCAACTCATTCTTTACTGCAAAAAAAGAGAAAAAAAAAAAAAAAAGAGTACTCAAACATATAAACTACAGGACTAGTAGGAGTAAGAGGAATTATGTAATCTTTAAAATTCCCCTTACAATTTGTGATTACTGCCTAGTTACACTGAGAACAAAACTGTAGCAATGAGCTTCCAAAAAACTGATCCTATTTCTGCTGAGTGCATTGGCGTGGTGAGGCTGGGATGGCTGGTCTAGCCTAGCCTGGTCCCCCCAGACATTGCCACTTGGCTCTCTGACAGCAGCCCTGGGGACAGACTTGTGTGAGAGGCTGTGTGAGGCTGTAAGAAGCTCTCTGTATGAGGCTGCATGAGTAACTACATCCTTTCCGTGCTGCCCTGCAATCACTATCACAGGAAGTTTACGCTTTTCTTTCACGACATTTATCCACTGAAAACGATTTCTCACAATTGTGAGAACTGTCAATTTTCACACAATTAAAGAGGACTTGATCTAGTGGAAAAAATGAACGTTTGCACTTGTGCTCGCTCCCATCCACCTCCTCCCGAGAAACAAATATTTAATTGGACTGGATTCCTTATGATGGCACAAAGGGAAGGAAAATGAGGTACTCAGAGACATCTGGAGCCTGCACTTTCAACTTTTAATGTGACAGGATCAAAAATATTTTCTTTTAATACAATAAGCATCTGGTTGACATGTCAGTATTTTGCAGTCTGTGAGATATTGCTAAAAATGTAACCAGCCATGGAGGTCTCAAGAGGAGTCTGTATATATGGCATGTTCCGGTTGATGACAGAAATAAATCTTTTACATACAATGGCAAAGGCAGAATTGTTCAGCCTACACAGACACAATGAAAAGCAGGATGATCCTAGGTGAAAAGATATTTTTAAGCCTGTACTACTGTTCAGGATTACGCAATCACCTACTTGGCTTAGGAAACCTGGAGGTACAGAGAAGACCAAAGAAAGGGATAAGGTCTTCAAAGCTTTCTAGTTTATTAAAGGTAGTGAAATATTGTCTGAAAAGCCCCTACAAGAGGACTAGAGAACAGTGACTTTACTGAAACATGAAAAATATGACTGTTTCTTGGAGAGAGAAAGACTTTCTTTTAGAGTGACCCAGAGGAAAAACATTTCTTTTGTGGGGGCTTTAAGCATTTTTTTTTAATATTCACGATTACTTTTTTTCTTGATAAAAACTACATGTTCTGTGGACACAGTTAGGTCCCAGTGCAGTCTGTGGGAAAGACATCTAAACGTTCATATGTCTTCTATGTAACCTCCCTCCCCTTGCAAAAGCATTTTGCCTCTGCCAATGGGTTTCATACAACTGAAATCTCAACTGTACGTACAACCTGTACAACAACATATTTCATTTCTGCTCTCTTTCCAAATCTTCCTTTCCTACTTTTTAACACCCAGTGCATTCTTTCCATCAGGTACGGACTTACCAGAGCGGCATGTACCCCGCTGTGTCATGTCACAGGGAAGCAGCCAGGAGCTGGTCCAGCCACTTGTTCCACTGGGGCTGCATCCTGCTCTGTCATTAATTATCCAGGGCTTCAAGAACATCCCCCCTTTAACTGCAGTGTTAAATGTCGTCATATTCTGAAAAAAACTGTTAAAAAAAAGCAAAACTAAAATTAACATGCTTCTCTCTTAAATGTGCTTGAAATTTCACTACCATGAACTTTTTATAACTTGCAATCTCTTATTACTAACACATACTTACACTGGGCTGAGGGATAAACATGGAAGTGAAAAAAAGACAAAAATGTACCACAGCATCTTATCTTCGGGTTGTGTGCTACAGTGATACCAACCCAAACTTGCCTGTGATCCTCCCAGCCTGCACAAGAGAAGGCAGCTGGCACAGCAAAGGAAATCTGAACAGGGTGGGTTCAACGTGACCACGTTCCATCGCACCTGAGACTTTGCAGCTTCACGGCAGCACAGCTTTCACACACCTTTTGTGGGGGCAACGACGGTTCCATAAGGCAGATGGATGGTTGTAGCTTTGCATAAAGCAAGCCTGTTTCTTCTCTGAAGTCAGCTAAAAGCTAGATCAGGGAACTCCCCCAAATGGTTCACTGGTGGGCGGGAAAACTGACATTAGCATTGAGTTAGGGGCCTTGGATGAAACAAGCTGCCACCAGAGGTTAGGGAGGCCTGGAAGCTTTGATGTAGCTGGAGCCCAGCTCCTTTGTTTTCTGTTTGTAAAAAGCTCCCCTGTGGAGTTTTTGTTTGGGTTGTTAAAATCTGTTTAACTCAAAGAGCTGACAATAAGCACTTGGGAGCAAAACCCTCTCTTTGAAAGTCTTTTTGCTGTTCAACTGCATTGGCCAGCCCTGCCAATTTATAGCTCTGTTAGCTCTCGCTGCTCCAAAGGCTGCTTAAGCAAACAATTAGGCTTTGCTGATCACTCTGGGCACCGGAGTGGCAAAATATGCACTTTCTCTATAGCTTAGAACACACTCGGAACAAAAACATTTTCTCCCTTACTGTTCCCTGTGTCATGGTATTAGGCAGCTCATGGTTTCAGCTTTTAGTAGTCAAGGGCAAGCCACCCTCAGCAAGGGCTTCATTTCGGATGTACCAGGGCCCTGCACGAAGAGCAGAGTGAGCATTAAAGGAGTGTCATTTTTCACTTGCTGTTCCTTGGTAAGGCCATCTCTGTCCAACGCCTGACACAGTCAGTTTGGATCCCTGATCAAGGTCAATACACGCTGCCCCCATACGAACAAATTTGATAAGTATTACTCAGTATTTCCAAAATAAACTACTGTGGCTTCTGTCTCCTGCTCACTGCATTGCCTGCCTCTTTCTTTTGCCAGGACCTAAATGAGGGGAAAAGCACTTTGTGCATTCAATCCTGAAGCAGGAGAAAGGTCTAAATGCAGATAAAGCTGGTCCTCGCGCCCAGGTGACCTGTGTGGTGTCATGCCTGCTTGTCATCCAACCTGGTTTTGTATGGGAAAATATCTGTAGAAGAAAGGGAGCCAAACTTGGACAAGTTTTTTGACCAGTTCTAAATGCAACGTTTAGCAAATTCCACCTCTGCTAGATTTCAGACTGTTTTTTCTTCCAGCCTGAGAGATGCAGAGCACCATCTCTCCCAGCAGGTCTGTCAGCCTCTCCTCCAAACCCTTCCCTGCTCCAACTCACTCAGGTTACAGTGGCTAGAATATTGATGGACACAGCATAAGGACAGAGCATCTCCTCCTTGTTTTGGTACCAGAATTACAGTTTTTCCTTTAAAAACAAGAACATATAGAATAGAATGAACTTCTGTTCTGTAATTCTCTGTGTAAATGAGCAAAAAGGCCTCTTAAGTTTGTCCCTGTGCTCAAGCTCCCTTATGGGTCTGTAAGCACAGCTAACAGCTTTCACTCTCTTGACAGTTAAAGAAGTTATTCGTACTGCAGAAGACATGAGGTGAAAAATCACTATATAGCAGTTGTTTGAGAAAAAAGGAAGGAATTTTGTTTAATACAATTATTTTATCCTGCTTTTATCTACCAAAAATGGCAGCACTTTTTAGAACATTTGGAGAAGGCAGGAGGTGTTTTGTGGGAAGTAGTAATGAAAAATTCATGAAGGATTAAAAATAGTTGGATTTTTTGGGTTTAATTCAGAATCTTTTTATTTCCCCTTAGCTTCCTTCCCTATTTATATTGAATATAAACAAAGAACTTGTTCTAAAATAGTTAGATGAATGGGAATGAACTAGAGTGAAAGAAGTCCAATAATTTCTGAAGTAGGTGGTTAAATTCTAGACCCGGTACCAATACTTCAGTAACGAAGTGGTACGATTTGTTTAGATATTCAGGCCACCCACAGACATCCACAGTTGCAAGGAATTTGTATGAGCTACCTAAGAATCTGCCCATTTTCCTTTTTGGTGGCCTGAGACACTCTGGTTGCCTTGAGCTTTAGCTGAGCCTTTTGCTGAGCCTGCACTCCTCTTTCACACTGCTTGAAGAATGTGTTCCTTTAACACGGGGCTGTGGAGACCATGAGGAGATGCACAGAGAGAATGCAAGAACGGATATAACTGCTGGGATCCAGAATTATTTTGCAGCATGCTATCTGGAAGGTTCTTCAGCTGTAGCCCAGGAGGTGATGCTAAGAGGAGCACTTAATGTGCAGTTCTCTAGCAGGGCACCCTGTCACGCTTCTACGTGATTCCTTCCAGTTGACCCGGGCATTCCAGGCTTTCAAAAGACCTTGCAGAAATGCGGTAGCAGGAGAACAGAGAAAACACTGCCACTCCTTCAAGCCTTGACAAGAAGGACGCCAGTCAGTTCAGAGTCAGGTTCACACGATGCCAGAGTCCAGGGGAGAGGAGGATGTCTGAGGGGGAGCTTCCCAAGTGCTGCTCCTCCGGCCTTCTGTGACTGCTCCTTTGTCATGCCCGGCATGATTTGGTCCCCCAGGAGCTGAGCAAACGTGCCATTTTTTCCAACTTTCTTCTATTGCAAGCAAGTTGTATCTGGTCACAGTGACTCAAACAAAAACTAGGTATTTGGTATTTTTATATAAAGTGAAATCAGAAGAAAACATTCTGCTCCTACCTTTGGTTACTATTTCGCTGGTAATGTGTTCAAGGCTCTTTACACATTGCTAAAAAGAAGAACCCTGACTTCGGATACTCATTCAACCTCTAGATTTCAGAAAGGTTTCAGGGTTAATATTATTTTTGCTTGTTTTCTTTTTCTCACTATAAATACGATGAGCAGAAGGATGTTGCCATGGTGACACTTTATAATGTACTTAAAGGCACTTGTTACAGTTATGTACCACAGTCATCTTCGTTTATGTCTGAATTACAAAGATATGTGAAAAATCACCACGGAAAGGTACATAGTGTATTACCTTTCCCAGATGTTTACAATTCTTATTTAGTGTACAGGTGACAAATGTTTTGGCAGCCACTATATTATCTGGAAACCTATACTTTTACTACCAGGAGGGGGGAAAGTAGTTTACCAAAATCAATACCCCGTCCACCATTACCTGAAGTGTTATCACTACCTGAAGCCCAGCTTTGTAGTACGATGAATTAAAGATTACAAATGAAAATATCACAGAGCTCTGGCAGTCCAAGTTAGCCGTTGCTATACTATGTGCTTGAGGACATTTTGGGGTAGAGCAGTGTGAAATTCAGCAGTTTTGCTTTGTGAGCTCTTTGCCTCTGCAAAAAGCAGAGTTTTTCATGAATTTTGGAAGTACAGAGCCCTAGAACCTTCTCTCAGGATGGCTACAGCCTGGAGGCCAGTGCCACATGTTAGCTAAGTCTGTGCTGCTCTGAAAACAGCAGGTCTGGAGCTGCTGAGGTGTTACCATGCTCTGCCTCCTGCCCATCTGACTTTCTTCCTGACATCTGGAAGCTTCCCTGCAGGCTGTGTGCCCAGGCACTGCTGGTGGTTTTCCTGTCCTCCTGGCACACGCAAGCAAGCAAATACCCAGCATGCTCTGATTTGCCTTGAGTCTGAGCTTGGAGGCTCGCTGGGCGCAGAGTCTGCAAGTCTGACAAATTCTGTGGCTCATCCTGAGCAGACAGCATGGGCCGGGGTGGGGAATTTCTCCAAGAACTTTTAGGTATGTAAGCCTCTGGCACACCTGTAGGATGTCCATACTGCTGGTTTGTCTGGGATGGAGCTGAAGAGCTTCCACTAGAGAGGCTAAACTTTAATTAACATCTAATGTTTTAAGTGGATTCAGTAAGGCTTCCTCACCAGCCCCAAAAGGAAATATAAACCATCCTGAGCTTATCACTAGCTAAAGTAAAGCTCTGTACCATTCTCAATCCAGATGGGAAAGAGGAACCAAAGGCCAAAATAGAATTTCAGGGCTGGATGCAGTTATAGTCTGGAGAGGGCTGTGCAAATTGCTTTCTTGTTAGGTGATTGGTAGTGTGCAACAACCACAGTGAATTAATTCCCTGAAATAAGTGCTTGTCTTGAGGTTACGGACTCTGTTACACATCCACATCAGCCAGTGCAACTGTAGAACTGTAGACACTCCTTGAAGGGGCTACTAAGCTCTAGCAGACCCGTGGGGATTTATATAGAATTTATGCAGATGATGTAGGGTGGCCTTCTGTATCAAATGAACACCAGGTGGTGTTCATATACACAGCCACACAGACATGTATATATATAGTCGCAATATATTGGTATCTACTTTATGACGTATCATATTGTACATGTATTTCTGGAATTTACTCAGGTTTCAGGAGGTTATGTAGACTTTTGAAACCAGCATGTGCAAAAGTAAATGCTTCACTACTGCTTTAAAAAAGTGAAAAGGGTACTAAACTGACTTTCAATACCAAGCTAAAACCCTATCTCTTTTCTGATAACGTTCCTACAGTTGCCTGGTCTGTATGCTGTATTTTGGAGTTCTGAAATAGTTCGATTAAAAAAAAAATCACTGGTTACAAACATTTTCAGCACTTCTGAATCATTTAGTTGAAAAGCAGGTACTCAGTTAATGACTGTATGGGATATACCTCCTGTGAAGGTAAAACCTAAACACTAATTAATGTTAATAAGTGGTGTTTAATAGTAAGGTTAAATACCCTCCACAGGATTACAAGCGGGTGTAAATATTCCTGAATGCCTGTGATCAAATGTGGCACTGTCCCGAAAGCAACAGGGATTCCACTGTTACTGCAACCCACTGACATGAACCAAAAATGTGCTCCAAGTTAACAGCTGATAAGAACAAAACTCTGATTTTAGGAGTAGGGATTGTTTTACTTGTATATGGTGACTTGGTACAGAGTGAAGTCATCAAATGTGAGTGTAGCCACCCATACGACAGCTACTCCTAGAGCTACATCTGCAAGGGGACAGAGCTCTGCTGGGACCATTCACTGGTACTCTCACACAAGTCCTTTGGTTTTGATAAAGCTGAGGCTTCTGCTTAGTATTTAGCATTTGTAACCAGGACAATTATAAAATATTTCTACAACCATGCACTATACTCTTTGATCTTTCTTCTGATGGAATCAATGAGGAAACATCTGTGGACCAAGTCATAAGAGCTAAAGGCATAGGATCAAGTCCTAAAAGATGAGTTCAGCTGCTACTACCAAATAATAATCATGCTACAGACTGAGCATTTAGCAACAATCTTCATCTGACATAGCTGAGAAAGCCACATGTACCCAAAAAAGAGACACAAATCCTATTCCTTTTCCGAATATATGCATACACCATTAAGAAACCCCAAATATATTTTGAAATTTTGACAGAACATCTACAGCTTCAGACAGAGCTTTTATCATCTTTCTTTTTAGTGACAATAGCAGAGTGGCAATCACTTGCATGTAGCATGGGAAAGAAGTTTCATCTATAGCAGACGTGTATAATAATAATTATTTGTTAAAAAAGCTTGTGCATGATCCCAATAAACTATTTTGAACATTTAGTATCAAAGTTAGCACTGTGAACTTTGAGAAACAGAGGAGTTTCATGTTAAACCTTGACTAAGGTCACGAGTACTATCTGGTGACATGCAGAGAGAACACAATAGAAAGAATAGCAATAGCCCTTCCCCAAAGACCCCAATTCACCCCAATCCATTTTGATCCACCACAAAAAAATAAAATAAAAAAATTAAGGAAACATCATGACTTATAGCTGTGTATGGGACTTGTTGAGTAATATTTTCAAGTCCAAACACCCTTTAACCCTTTCTGATTATTCACAGCCTATGTTTGGACTGAATAGATGCATTTAGCTACACAGTGGTATAGCTATAACGATGGAAAACTGGATCCTGAGTTTTGAAAGCAACAGGGAAATACTTCTAAAATGCCACCTGAACACATGAATGCTGATTAACAAGGAGAAGCAAAAATAAATAAACAAATTAAAAAAAAAAGGAAAGAGGAAAAGACAAAGTGACAGCAATGGTCATGCAGAGGAAAACCATGCTCAGTAGGGTAGGAAGTCTTCAAACATTCAGAAGTTTGTATTTCCTTAGGAAACATCTATAACAGTTCATTCCTAGCTACTCTAAGCTGCATTTTAAGTATTAAACCAAGGCCACTTCGGAGTTCGAATTGGAACAGTCAAAGGTGTGAGCTGACGTATTTTATGACCATGAGTCTCATGAATGGTTGCACTCATTTTTCTCAGTGTTTTAAGTCACTGATGAAAAGGACCTCTCTGTACAGCACCAGAGCTGGGCAGGCTGAGCAGCCTGAGGGAGGCTCGGTCCCACCGCCATTGGAGCACACGTGGTGCTGTGGCAGTGCTGAGCTCGATGGGTGCGTGGTTCCGTTGACAGAACACACACCGCTCGCCAGCGCTTGCAGGCAGCCCGCAGCTCTGCGCGGCGTGGCGGTGCCAAGCAGCCTTTTACTCTCATTTACAAACCACCTTCAAATTACGCCCTCCAAGCTCTGACTGCTGAAACCACTGAGGTACAGTCAAATTGAATTACGGGTTAGAATTTAAACAGGCTGTAATTTCAGTCTTCCGTTTCCAAGTTCCTACATAATCCCCCTAACACGTCCTTGACAGCACGCCTTTGTCAAACCGAGCGCGGGGCCAGCCCCCGGGAAGGAGCTGTGTCTGCCCCAGGCCCTGCCCTCGGCCAGGGCTGTGAAACCCTGCCCTGCCCCACGGGAAGGTCTCCATTTCCCCCGTCTGGAACAACAGCACCTATACAAGAACATGATGACCAGGAATAGTCTAGTAGAAATCACAAGAGCAAAATGAAATATAAATGTGTTCTGCACTGCAAAATACAAACAGTGTTTTAAGGTCACTCTCCCGTTGTTTAAAAGCAAATAACCCCTTAAAGCAGGCAGTGGAAATAAGTGTGTACATACACGCACTCAAACACAGGTAGGAACAGACACAAAAGAGAAACAGACTATAAATAAAGAAATAAACCACTCTAACTCATGCTAACTTTTTTCAACTGCTTGTACTAAATCGAAAGCAGAAGACACAGCATATTCCACGCAAGAATTCAGGGTACGCTATCTACTCCCGCTGTGACGCACACACTATTTTTGCGCTCCTAAATTGTACACATATGCACCACACACGTGCCCTATTTTTATAAGTCGTACAAGTAAAGGAAAAGATCATCACAAAGCTGTTTCCCTCACATAGCAAAGACAAAACCATTATGTCTGCGGCTATCCATCTTGTACAGAAAAAGCGATGCTTTTCAGCGCTGCCTTTTCTTGTCTTTTTTTTTTTTTTTTTTTTTTTTTTTTTTACGCCATGTTTTAGCAATTTTCAAGTGTTTTTGCAAGTGGAAAAACTGCACGGGTTTTTTGGCTGGGGCTCCATCCATCCAGCGCGTTGCAGCGCGTTGCCAGGGCTACGCCATGTGTGGTTGCCTTGGGGACGGCAGCACTGCACTGGCTCCCGCTCCGGCTGCTGGTGCCGCTGAGGGCAGGCAATGCTCCTGGTATTCCAGTGCCCGGCTGCAGGAGGGTGCGAGAAGTTAAGCTGCAATGGAAACGGGCTCTCCCAGAGCCAGCCATGTGCCTGCGGAGTCATTTTGCAGGAGCAGAGGAGTTGGGGCTGCGGGGAGACAGGAGGCATGAGGAGGCAAACTGACTGACAGGGCTGTGAGGGCTCAGGACCTGTGCAGGTTTCTGCATCGTGAGCCCTTCCCGTTTCTGTTGTGTCAATTGAAATAAGGAGTACAACGGGATGCTGCTACCCGAACTGGGGAAGTGAGCAAAAACCATCTTGAAAAGCATATTGAAAAGCAGTAGTACGAGCGCGTAGGCTGCATCGTAGCAACCCTTTGAAACAAAAAGGCTGTGGCACATCGTCTGCCACTTGTCATGCAGGAATTAATCTGCAAGGCAGCAGGGCTCTCTCTCAGATTACCTCCCAGAAGTACACCAGGCAGTTCTGCTCAGTGCACTAAATATTTGGTAGCTTCAAGAAACTTGATCTTGCCAAACAGCTGCGCAGAGAGTCACAAGATTTTCGCCTTGCCCTGAGGTTTCTCTTCTCTGTGAGCAGTTCCTTTCCTTTCACTAACTTTTAGTGGATACTAAACTGTAGCTGGATGGCAAACTCTTGCGGAAGACATTACAAAACTAACTGCAATGAGCCTTCGAAATGGCTCGGGACTCCTAATTGCTCTGACAATACTTCTTCTGGTATTAGGATAAGTAATAACAACAGATTGGAAATGCTTCTGAGCAGAGCAAGGAAAGAAACAACTGCTCCAAAAGAAACAGATAATGAATGCTGCACTAATAGCGAGTGTCTCAGCTGCCTCTTCTGGTGAAAAAAATTGTTATTATACAATTTCTCCTTCTTACTCAAATAGACTGATTCCAATAAGAATTTGCATTGGCTGACAGTAATCAATATTTATGTCTCCAGCCTCCTTTACAGATGCCCCAGAGTACGCTGGGTAGATAATTTAACTCTTCCTGAGAGCTAAAAAATATTCCATAAAATCACTGGAAGTCATTATCAAATCCGCATTTTGCCAGCCTTCCAGCAAGCCCCACTAAGCCCAGCCTGAGTACTGGCATAGCTGCACGCTGTTGGAGAGGCATTAAAGTATTTATTGATTTTTTAATCCTTGCAAACACCTTCCCCAGTGGAATTTCTGGAATCTTCATCCTAATTTTATCATTTCCTCTTTGAATACAAACTGTTCACTAGATGGTTTCCAAAAGACACAGAAAAGACTGTCCCTGTTTGAGGAGCTGCTAACTGAAGGACAGATCGTTTCATCTCTGTTAGGGAAATCAACACTAGACAGTTTATAAACAAATTGAGTTTAATGTAATCCAATATAAAATAAGAGTCAAATTAATTTCCTATCATTAGAAAGCTCAGCACTACCATTGTATCTGTGTTTCTAAAGTTGGAGCTTTGTCCTTTTTATATCTGGTATTTTGGCTCTGACAAGACCGTATCGTTCTCAGAGCAATACTGCAGATGTCCTTTGTGCAACGTGACCCAGTCTCAAACTCTTGCATTGCCTTTGGCAATCAACAGTGAAATAAATATATACACATGACTCAGTATTGTAACTGTGACTAGTGTGCTAACCTCACTCATTCTTTCTGTCTGTCTATCGTAGTTATTTCTAGGGCACCACACTATCTGAATGCTAAAAATTGTCCTTGCCAGGAGCCGAACCCACACATGCTCAGTTTCTGAACAAGTAGTGTAATTTCTGGCACAAGAAAACCACTTCCGATTAGGAAGGAGTGCATTTCTCTAACCGAAGGGCTGACCTGCATGGTAGCCCCCAACGTGAAGTGGGCTCAACCCAAAATTTGGTTGTAGTCTTAAAATTCTTATAGCTGATCTGGATTTTTCATTTTTTTCTCCCACCCCCACAACTCATTTTTCCATTTTAGTATCAGAGATGGCAGCCAAAATACCATGAAGTACGTATTTCTGGTAGGGCTAAAACCAAGCAATACAGGAAATCTGAGGAATAGTGGGCTGCAACCCATATCCTCTAAATTATATAACTCTCCACATAACTGGGTCCTTTTCTTGACCTGTTTGAGATCCCCAGTTGAGTATCTCTTAGCCAATTTAATATTTAAAATACGCTCACAATGCCAAGCTGCGTTCTCCTTGAGTATAGCAGATACAGGAAAATAAAACAAATACCATGCCTAGTAATAAAAATGATCGGTACTTTATACAAAATATTCCCTTAACTTCAGATATGTTCCTATTTTGCAGATAATGGAAACAAGAATGGAAATTGGGCAGAGACTTGCACTCTTATAATTTTAGTATGCTCTAAAAACAGTTATGTATATGTCGTTACAGAGCAAAATGACTTGGCTTCACAGACCTTGTCTTCACTCAAAAATGACTTTTTTACTGCAGGATTAATATATTAAAGTTTTTATGTGTTAAAACATTACTGCAGAAGGGGCACTTGTAGCAGGGGAGCAGCTATTTGTTTTACAGCAGAAATGATGTGCGCTTTGGGCATTTTCCTGATGGGTTCACTCGTTATCCGTTCTGTAGCAAACGCACACCTTTTCCAGTGTATGCAAAAGTAAATGCTGGCCTAATTTGCACATCTAGCAATCATTAAGGAGGAAATTTTGTGCAAATAAACTGGCATTTTATATATCCATTGTGGTAATTAATGTCACCGCTACATATGCAGCGTGATTATTTTAAAAATAAAGAAACACATTCGAAGTCATATCAAAGGAAAGCTACTGGTTTTGTTTACGATTTATAACCACCAAACAACTTTAAATAGGCTGTAGGTATGGGCTCTTGCTCTAGACAAAAGAGAGAGATGGAGTCCTTGAAGCTTAGATTTAGAACTAGACTGTTTTTTGGAACAATACGCTACATGTCTAATATGATGGCTTTGAAACCACGCCAAATTTTCACCTACATGTTGCATGCATGTCTCATTTTTTTTAACCCTCCTCATAAAGTTTAGATGGCCTTGCTACCGTGAAATGATGGGGAAAAAAAAAAAGCCTCATGGAACTACTGCAAATATGTTGTGATATCTTTTTGAGAATGATTAGGAATATTTTTAGTTAATAATGCATAGAAGTATTGTCTATGGAAACAAAATCCAATTTTAGGGCTAATAAGCAGGCAGATGTGAATACAAGAGGAAACAAAGAGCTCTTCTATGTGCATCACAATATATTGCCTGATGATGATCTGAACTTTGGTACAAACTGACTTTCCTGGATAATGAGGGATGCAATCTTAGCATCAAATCCCCACCCTACTGCACCCATTCACTGATGTGGTACCTGTGTGCAGTACACAGCTCCAGGAGCCTGTCCAGAGCGCAAGTTCATCAGCTTACTGGTTGCTAAACCTGGCATATGATTGAAGCCAATGGTGTTACTTGAGTGGGCTCTTCTGTAGGTCCAGAATTAGCACAAATGCAATTTAACTAGTTGTTTGTTTTTTTTTTTTTTTTTTTTTCCTACCTCTTTAAGTTGCCTTCTTTCTTTTTTTTTTTTTTTTAAATATACAATCAAACCCATAAACAAAATATTTTCCAATAATGTTGAAAAAAAATGAAATTAAAGTAACTGAAATTAAAATTGAGGTTGTCTGTCAGAAATTAATGGGGTGAGCCTTCAGAAGGCTCTTGTGGGCCTGAGCTCAAGCTGGGCCACCCTCGAGGCACTGACCCCAGCTGGCAGGACGGAAGGGACTGAGAGGGACAACGGCACTACATGCCAGTGTCACTCATTCTGACAGTCAAATTCATCAGACGTGCTCATAAAGATTTGAATGCTTATCAAGGAAATAAAATAAATGTCATCATTATATCGAATACCACGTTAAACAACTCTAAGCCCTCTGATCACAAGAAGGGAACTAACTCCTATGTACTCTTAAAATAGTGTAAAATACTATGCTGAATTTTACTTTGCTGTGTTTAATAATGGAAAATATACAGATTTTAAAATACGTAGCATTTTTGATACATGCATACACCAAGATTACCAGGACACTACAGGAGCAGCAGCTAAGGTACATCAGTTAGGATGATCCCACATGGGTCTTTAGGCAAAGCTACTGCTCAGATGTGGTTGTTCATGAAAATACTCATTAGAAATATTCCATTTCTAATGAGGCTGTGTAGACAGTAAAATGAAAATCAACATGAAACAATTACAGCATTAAAAAATATATACATTATGCAACAGGTCCTATTCTCTTAACCATGGTTATAAAGCAATCTGTAAAATAATGAGTAGCAAAGTAGCCAATATTTTTTTCAGCAGGGAAGCAATTGCTCCATGTGGTTCTGAGTGCCTTTCAGCACTTCTCTATATATTTAAAAATTCTTTTTTTAAAAACTGTGCAGCTTCCTCTGTTCTTCAGCAATGGAGACTGCATGATGAGTACAATCATTGCTGATGGAACAATCTCAGCTATTACTTTAGCTATTACTTCAGAAATAGAAATTTGCCAATATTATTCCCTACTTGCATGCCCATTACAGGAATGCAAAGACGAAAGTCATTTGACTTTCTAGAATTATGTTGTCAATTTGCTTAAATCCAGTATAAATGTTGCAGACGTTTTAATTTTAAATTCTTTAGTTACTGACAACCTTAAATTTGAAACAACATGAGGTGGAGTCAAGGAAAGAGAAAAGGGCGAGATGGTCTGAGAGTGGTAGAAAGGAAGATAACTCGACACAAGTATTATTGGAAGAGAAAACAGAAATCAAAATTGCTAAGATGCTTTCAGAGTTGAACACATACAGAGAACAATTAGCAACAACCACCTTAATCTGTTACTACATTACTTCAGATAACATTTTTATGCCAATTATGTTACTCTAAAAGCAACAGATTTTCTTCAGAGGACCCACAGTCTCCGTCAATAGTTATTTCAGTTGACGTTAGGCTGATTTATTTACAATGAATTACATACTAAAGGGAAAAAAAAACAAACACCACAACCAAACCCGAAGAAATCCAAACTAAACCAACCTCCCACTGCCCAAAGACCAGCTCTGGCAATGGACAGGCTCTTGCACAAGGCAAGCAGAAGTGGATGGAGCCAAGCAGGGCTGCTGCAAGAGCACATTGGGGCAGGACTTCAGAATGCAGTGGAGGTCTGCAGCCCATAAGACAGATGCAGCAGGCTGCTGTGACATGGGGGGAAAACTGAGCCCTGCTTTGTATCACCTGCATGACTGGCAGCCCCCTCCAGCAGACAGATTGGGTAGCAAGAGAGCATGCTGGCTTTTCACCTCTGCAGCCTCCCAAACTGAAACGAGGGTGAGTGTTGTGCTGTTCCTTGCCTGTTGGAGAGGAGAAACCCAACAGAGAGCTCTGCCCCAGTGCCTCACAAATAGGCAGAGCTCAATGCTCTGCAGTGTTTGAATGGGAAGACAAAGTGTCCTGGTGAAATGATACGATTGCCATGACACGTTTTGAAACAACAGCAACAAGTGCATAAGAATGAGGGACTTAACAGAAAAAGTGTTTGGAGGTTCTGATGCCAGCAGACATTTGACTGAACACATCCCCAAATTTCCCAATGCCATGAGCCCAGAATTGGCAGCCCCAGCACTTCTGAACAGCATCCCTTGTAACTTTTGCACTCTAACACTGAAATCTTCAGTTGGGACAGGAGAAGGGAAGAAGTTATTTGTTCTTCTATTAACAACCACTGCCTGTGGCTTCCACAACCCTTGTAGTTCATTCTTCCACACAGACGACAGAGCAGAGGGCTACTAGCATCAGCAACTTCTTACCTCCCCTTTGAATCATTAGAGTGTATTTAATGAAAATAAATACAGAAAAGCAACACTTTTTAGGAATGGAAAAGGAAGGGGAAAGAAAAAAAGTGTTCTTTTCAAAAGAAACTGTTTCTAAAAGCAGCAAAAATTTCTTACAATTGGCCACACATCCAGCACTCACACACTGGGTTACACAACCCCGTTACAAGGAGCTGGCTGCAGTTGGTAGGCACAGTACCTGAGGGTTGCCACAAAGGAAGAAAGCAGCTGCTGGAGCTCTCTCGAGGTCAGCAGCGGGCTATACAGGGGGAATGTGGGCAGCAGTCGGATTGCTGGAAGCTTGAGAGCAGCTCCACTGCGATCACCCGGCAAGGCAAAGACTCAAAGACTGGGAGATAAACCTTTAGAGGGGTCAGGAGAGTACGGGCTGGGTACTGTGGGAGGAAAATGTGTGTGGTGAATGGAAGGAAAAAGAATTTACAGTAAGAAACATCAACGGTCAGATTCCTTGGCTGCAATCCTAGTGAAAACAGCATGGGAGGATTTGCCTGTGGTGAGGCTCAGGCCCCGTCCTGCTGCCAGCCCATGCATGGCATCCTCTCATGTGTGGACATTTTCAGGTTGTTTTCCTCCCAACAGCAGTGTCGCAGTTCTTCCCTCAAATGTACACTCTCCAAAAATAATCACGAACCCGATGGTTTCGAATTGATTACGATTCCATTAGGAAACAGCACTATCTGCAAGTCTTTCATAATTTAAAGGCAAATCAATTCTAAGTATATTAATACTTTTAACACTTCCAAATTCTGAGTTAAATGCCGTACAAATTAGAAAATCCTCATTTAATTATTTTAATAAATCTTGTTTACAGATGACTGTGAAAATCAGTGAAAACTAATTCACTTTGACTGTTCTGTCTGCAGTGCTGACAAAAATAGAACAAATTTCTTTTTACTATGGCCTGGAAAATGGAGAAAAAAGCTTTAATTGAATATCATCACAATATGCTAGCAGCACATGTTATTTTCCCACTATTATAACTTGATATTTTTAAGTTTGAGGAAGGAATTACTTTTATGGAAAAGATTTTTTTTTTGTTCCATTTGTTATGGAAAACAAATACTGAATATAATCTTGGTAACATATTTTATTTTAGCTTTAAAGATTTGTGTTTTAAACACTGTTATCTGTCTTACAGTATCAATATCCAAGACACTTATTGCACTAGTTCATCTGTTATAATCATTTGTTAATGGTTAGTGATCAAAATACAGATCTAGCCCAACATGATTAAAACATACAGGCATCCCTCTGGGCCATATAAACCAGTTACATTTTTTGAACCTGCCTCTCTGGTCCCAATTAGCAAAAAGATTGATACACCAAAGTGCATAAGAAATGCAGCACCTGATCACGAGTTAACAGCACTCAGAAATCAACAAGTTCCCTAATTTGCCATTTTTATGTCGTCCTTATTCCTAATTGTCAACACACTCCTGGAAGAACAATTCATTGCTACACTCTCAGTAAAAAAGCATGCCAGAGAGGACACTTATTCTTATGGTCTTTGTTACTGAGTCTGAACCTTTGGGCGAGGTTTTCTGCCCTTGTAGGGTCTGGGCTGGAGCTACTATGTTCTCAAGGAGGCTTCCACTGACTGCAGGAACACAGAGCACCCATTAATCCTGAGAGCAATGCAGCATCACGCTAGGTGTTTATCATAAAATCTAAGGACTACTTTCCACTTGGGCTCATTACTATTTCTCCCTCTGGAACCCAGTTTAGCTGAAACACGCTGCATAATACAGAGACATAATAAGAAAAATGCTTGACTGTATGTACCTTTCTCAATTGTGAGAACTGAAACGAGCAACAAATTATGTTAATATTCTTTTCAACTTTTTGCCTGTCATCTGAATTACCAACCAACCTAGGAACTCAAAGGATACACAAGTTTAAAAAAAAAAAAAAAAAAAAAAAGGTAGAAAATAGGCCTATCCAGTCAAAATTAATAAGCATTACCTCTCTGTTAAAAACCACTAAAAATCTCAAGGTGCCTAAGGTACGTGTAGTGGTAGGAAAGTCAGCTGTTTATACTGACATTCATTAAGGAAATCCCTTCCAAATCTCTGTCTCTTTTTTGGAAGACACACTTTCTGATCTCATATCTTTCAGGAAGGAGGATCTCCATTGTAATAGCCTTTGTTGTTTCAGAGTCACGTAGATACTCTCACAGTACACAGATTCAGAAGATTGAATCTTTCAATTATTATCCTCTGGTTTCAACTATTCAATTATTTCAACTATTGACTTAGCAATTTCTTACTGACCTACTTCCACCTGGAGCAGATCTGTTGCCAGCACTGTGTCTTTATCAGAAGTGCTCCTTTTGAGGACTAAGTAAGATAGTTATGTTATGAATATAGCTGGTTTCTTTCAAAGTATTTGGAGATTATTTCAGCATACAGGACAGATGCTTTTTTCAATAAATACAAACAGTTATCAAATTAATAGCTGACATTATTTTATGTGGTAGGCCACAGCATACACAAGTGTCCTAATTACGGCCCAATACTATTAACTTTATATTGCATGTGAAGTATTACAATTCAAAAGCATTTCAAGCACTCTAATTTTCTCCAGGCTTGGCACAGCTCTTTTCTTTTGATTCCTGAAATCTGAACCCTGATCTGAGGAAGTGAGGGCTGTGGACATTTCCATTGTTCCACAGTGAGGAACAGGATTTGCATTCAAATGAACCAAAAAAAGAAGAGAAATAGTCTATAATTAAGACAGTGCACAGAGATTCGTTGATAAAAAAAATCTAAAAGCTGATGATATCTTAAAGGAATATGTAGCCAAAGAGGGAGTTCAAGCATGCTGGAGCTTTTCCAGTTAAACATTTGACAGGACACTTGCCTCTAAGTTACCCAGCTGGAACCACTATATCTAACCAGGCTAACAGAGGGCACAAGTTGGATTTAGTTCACGTAACACTAAAAATACCTTAGTTGACCTGATAGCAGACCCTGCTAGAGCTGCCCCTAGTGCTGTTACTAAACTGAAAAAAAAAACAGACTCCGTGAATCTGAACAATATGCTGGACTTTAAAACACCTGGTAATGATAGATGTCTGCTGAGAGAAAGGGAAGTTGGAGCTCTCAGAAATAAAAACTGTACCAACACTTCTGAAACTTAGTGTAGAAGGTGTTTCTGTTGAAAACACTACACATATGAGATGAAAACTCCACAAGGGGTCTAAAAGTGGGAGGAACCATTACCATAAGCCTGAGTGATCAAAGCAGTCCAGAACACTGTATTTCTTGACTACAGAGTACAATAAAACATAATTAATAGGGCCCAATAGTTTATTCCACCAAATCCCTTCCCACTCACTGAAGCTCAGAGTAAGAGATCATTACTTAGAAAATTAAAATTATCCAGAGGATCTGTAAGTAAGTTAAGAAAAGGTGGTGTCACTGCTGGTCTGCAGCCACACAGACCCCACTCCATCACCGGAGTGCTGGGTGCTGGGAGAGCACTGCATCGGTCAAAGCCTGCCATGCTTAAGGAACTAATAAGAATTTGAAGCAGTAACAATAGTGCTTGTATTTAAGGGCTGAATTTTGATAATCTTTTTCTCCTTTTTTTTTTTTTTCTTTTCTTTTTTTTTTTTTTTTTTTCTAGGAAGATACTGCTCTCTGCACTAGGCAGGATGGTGTCTGTGTGTGTGTCTGCTGTAAGGCTGTGCGAGTGCTTTCTACCGCATCAGTTAGAGGCTATTAAGCTGTCATAGTAGAAAGTCAGAGCATTATCTTTTAAAGGAGCAATTTTTTAACCGTTGCTCAGGTATTTTTCTTCTTGCCACCACCAGAAATACAGGATCCTGACACTTAATCACTGATTTCTTTCAAAATGGACCTAGGTAACTAAGAATGTCCCAATTAATTTTAATGGTAGGTTATAACACTTTTCGCAATAATATTTTTCTTCTATTCATGGATTTTATAGGCTTGTTTGACCTTCTTATAGAGACAGAGTTGAAAAGCTTTAGAGGTTATGAATAGCCAATATCTGTAATATCTGTAATTTCAGAGTGTGCAATACACACAATACTGACCAAATTTCTTAATGATTTTCCAACCTCTGCATTGGGCCAGTGGTCTCTGGGAGATTGTTCTGCCCAAGTCTAGTAGACAAGAATTTGGTGTTTTCTCCCCCAGATTTTACCCTTCAGACATGCATGATATCCACGTGTTGTTAGTTGGAAGTTCATTGAGTAGAACTCAGTTCCTGTTAAGGCTTTGGAAATACTAAAAAAGATGTATCAGAAGAATTTGTCAAGGCATGTGGGATGTAGGGACATTGGCAATCAGGATTTGCTCTGCTACACCGTGCCATCTGCACATGGGAAGTCTGTGCCTCACCAACTGAAGTGAGCAGGACTGTAGCCCACAGACTGCAGTCCCACTTTTGTCTGGCTATGGGATAAGTACCTTGTAAATAAACAGAGATAGAGCTAATAAATAAAAAAATATCTGAAGAAACTTATTAAGCACATTCTTTGCCAGTTGTGAAACTTCTCAGTCCTCAAGCACCCACACTTGGAACAATGCTTGCAGAAAACCTCCCGTGTTTCAGTCAGACCAGATTGTCCCATTCCCAGCCTGTAATTTCCCAAAACAATACTACACATTTGTGCTTTTTTCCACTGCAAGACTCTGCATGAAAATATTGTGGTTTCATAAATTACATGTTTTCAGCTAGAGAAAAGCATCTCTTGCACCCCTTGTATAATCCAAAGGATGACTCCATCCAAGTCAATCTGAACTATTGGTGTTTCCTGAAAAACAGAGTTATGGAGCTCTCTATGAATCATTTTTTGGATTCTTCTATGAAATTCAGTTATGAGCTGGTTTTCTGTCTTCCCGTGCTGTAAATCCAGACTATGATATGGCTGTTAGTGTTTTTTTCTCGATCCAAACTTTAAAAGCAAAAAGCTGCTTTAAATATAACACAATGTTTCTACTGAGGATGCATTGGCCAAAATAGCATTTACTTCTTTCTTATGTAGACATGTTATTTTGGTAGGTCTAAAATGAATAAAATGTGGAAACAAGTCTGTTTTAAAAGTTCCCAGCTTTCCTTGGCTATTCAGCTATCCTTGATTGTATTTTAAATTGCCTTATTTTTATTTTATATACAAACTACGGAAAACATGGATTCAGGCAAACATGGGGAAGTTGACACAGGAAACCTCATGCTTTCTCCAGCACATACAAGAACAGGTCTCAGTCTTGTCCTGGTCATCACCCATTAGGGAAAACAATGACCACGAGAGCGCTTTCCACTGGGTGATGTGTTTGCATTGTGCAGGAAAGGCAAAGGCAATCTGTGATGGATGCAATGCTCCTGCTGCTACGGGTGAACAGTCCCCTGTCAGAATTCAGGCAGCAGCTCTGGCTGCTCCACATTGCACTCCGAACAGCGGAGGTTGCTCTCTAACCCTCTAACCTGACACCAGCTAATTACCCTGACAACCAGACTGCTATTTGTCATGCCCATCTACAGCAGTTACTTTTGTCATGTTTGAGCGTGTTAAATACATGCAAATTAAACAAGGCTGTAAGAATTTCCTTCTTCAAAAGAAAGCATTCTCAACCAAATACTATTTTCAACTTACTGTTGGGCAATTTGGATACAGGAGAATTAAGTGAACAAATAGTCTGTTCACATTTATTAAGCGTATAGCAAAGACAGCAGAGAAATTTGTCTCATGTTTTGATTACAAAACCATCCATTCTCATTGAAGACCTTTACTTATTAATCTAGATTTCGCTACCCTTGCTAAGAAAGAGCATCTCCAAATGCTTCTTACTGAACAAAAAGCTACCCCCTATCAAAGAGCAGTAGAAAACACTGAGACAGTTTGTTCCTTTAAATCCTTTCCTAATGCATGCTTATATTTGAGTTATCCCACTTCTCAATTCATTCAGCAGCTACCTGTTGGTGGATTTATGGTAATCCCCTGCATTATTAACAACTCAAGTATTATTCAGCAAACGAGATGTTAAGTATCATGACATTTGGAATAACATAGCACAGCATCTTTAAACACCCCTGTTTTAGGAACTGCTGATCTTCCACAAGACATTGTTTCTCCCATTAATATTGGAGATACTATACAAAGACACGATCTGCATTTAGTTTATATGAGAATATTGTATATTGCAATAGCACAATGACAATCGATCTGGGTAAGGTACACACAGAGGATTAGCAGCAGTCCTGTTTATCCTGCGCTATGTTACTCAACTTGTCATAAGCAAGTGCACAGAAAGTACACCCTACAGATACCTTAAAAGTTGAGCAGACCTTCACCTTTATCTCTGTCATTCGCTCTTGCTTAGTGCCCTGTAGGCGATTAATATCATTAAGTTCCTTTGTGCATATGTTCCCTCATTGTGGAGTATTTCCTAAATGGATATGAGACACTACTCAGCAAATAATTGCAGTTCTGCTTTTAAAGGGGAAGAGAATTATTTTACTCACTTAAAATCATGGTGTTGAAGGTAAGTTATCAGCTCATGTAAATCAGCCAAGCTCCATTAACCTCAGAGGAACTGCATCAAATTAGCGAAGCTGAGAAGCAGACCCTTAATTATTCTCTCACTAATGGACTTCTTTGACCTTCTGCCTTAAGACTATGGCCACCAGACAGTTGTTAAACCTCATCCTTTCATAAGCAACTGGGATTTCACTCACAGGAGCTCAGATATTAAATGCAAATTAAAATGTATACTGGGGATTTTCGCTGTACACTTTAAACTTCTAATGCAACATTTAGACTTTCCATTCTTGCTTAGTTGAAAAGAATTTCTTTCCATACCTGTGTAATTTAATTGAGGTTGCTTCTTCAATCTTATTATTTCTAATTGAAAGCAACAGTTAAATAATTCTGGTGTGCATAGATTTAAAATACTCATTTGCAAAGAAAAAAAGTGCTTTTGCCTAAATTTAAAGTAAGTTATCATGGTCCTGTTGGCTTTTCAGAAGTAAATGTCTCCTTTTATTCCTCAAAGGAAATAGCCAATGCGAAAACCTTAGCTAGCAGCAGGCAAATGAATAAATGGTTCCCAAAAGATTATGTGTTAGATACTTTGCTCAAGATCTAGAAACCATAATGGCATCAGATAACTTTCAAATTATTAAGTTGGCCAGGTTTCCCTGAATCACAGATTACAGGGTGTTCAGGTGATCCAGGCATCATCTGAGCTGGGACAGCACATGCCAGGGAGCATGTGCAAGCACAGCCACCTCTACAGTGCCAGGTCCCAGACTGCCCACACCACACTGCTGCCAATTCACTCCCAGGTGACTTACCAAAGTTTTCTGGGAGAGGACACCCTGGTACAGTGGCTACAGTATTTTTCTCTAAAATCTACTGAACAGGTAATGCAGATGCTGGTCATGCCAGGTTTTGTCCCCTCCTGCAAGGGCCGTTTCCCAGGAGCAGTCCTCATGCCTTCGTGCCATGCTGAGGAGCACATCACACACACCTGGCATTGCACAGTCTTCAGGGCATTTCAGGAACCGGTCAGCTCAGGAACAGACAAGTCTTGGAGAAAATGAGCTGGAAGGATCTCTATATTCGGCAGTAAGCTGATTGCTAGGAAATGGAGCAATCATGTGCAGGTGCTCAAACCTGTGCCTGAACCTAAGCATCATTTATGTCACAGGAGAGTACTGGGCAGCTGTTTCTTTTGCAGACTATAAAAGTTTGTCTCTCCTCCTCTTGACAAGGCAAAGAAAAAGACTATAAAATACTTTTTAAAACTAATGGAATAGTTTCAAGTTTTACATGCTAAATTTAAGTATTATATTTCTTGGAAAGGATAATTCATGATTAATAGGAAAAAAAAAAAAAGGTATTCAGCAAGGCAAAGCAAAGTTTATGACATGATGCCACATATGCCACTTCTATTTATGATGGAGAAGATGGGACCGAAATGTAAAGTGGATGAGGACTGATTGTGCTGGAGGTCATCCTGAAGGCAACTATCAGGCTGGAAGGATTTTTCTTGGAGAATTCCTTGAGGACCAGTGCAAGGGTTGAGCTTATTTGATCTTCTCATCAATGAAAATAGAAGAAAATAGCAGTGTGCTAACTGAATTTGCAGATGACTAAAGGTGAGATGCAGATCCCATATGGAAGACAGCAGTATCATACAAGAAGAAGAATGATTTGAGGACTGAAATAACAAAAATCAGGTAGATTCTGCCAGTGCAAAACAGAATACTAGCACCCAGGATTAATAATAAGTTCTGCTAATGGGCTAATTGATGCCTTACGTTGTATTTATCCCATGATCCAAGGCACTAAAAAGAATTCCTAGTTACTATTGGACACAAATCTGGTCATCTGGCTATACACAAACAAGAGATACTAATTCAAAGTGAAGAAAGTGTAGAGCAGGACTATGAGAGAGATCAAGGAGAAAAAAAAAATCTGTTTTGCAGAATAAGATTAAAAAGAGCTGGTGTGGTAACCCAAGCAAAATGACAGGTGGGCAGGAGCCAAGATCACTTTTGCCATAAAAAGGGAAAAATTGCTTTTGGAGGGAAACACAACGTAGGAGGTAGTGCTGTATGGCTAATAAATGAAGTCGGTACAGGTACGAACTGGTGTAGACTGGCTAGAAATGTACAGAGGTTGCAAATAATAGATTTCTAATCATGAAAGGAGTGAGCTCCTGAACCAACATCTCTATCAGAGCAAGGAAAACAACCAGCCTCAAAGCACATGTGAGGCATTTATACCATAGTTGCCTGAGAAAGAACACAAGTGAACGTGACAATCCAGAAAGTCCTTTCCAATCTTATTTTCCTGTTCCTGCCATGGTCCAGTGATGAGAGAGATGGTTTCCTTTAAATGCCACAGAGTATTTGGAAGATGTAAATGTCTAAAATCTTAGTCATAGGGGAGAAAATGTGAAACATTCCTACTTAGAAGCTGAAACTCTCTTATGTATACACTTGGATCAATACAAGGTTATTTCACTCCTAAACTAAACTGAACAGCAGCAACTTCTTGTCAGGACAAATTAAGTAGCATCTACCAGTTTGTGCATCAGCTGTTCCTGTGTTTGGTACTGATGCTATACTTACTAACGGCTAAAATTGCACAATATAAAATGAAAGCTGTCAGGTGGTTTATGCCCAAAATTCAAATCAACCTTGAAATTTGTCCAGAATGTCCTCCACATTTAAACTACATGTGTCCTAAATTTGTAGCCTTTTTGCTGAGGGACAAAATCAACTGGCAATAATCACTGCCGTTATTTTTCTTTCTGCTACCACAGCAGTTGTGGAAGGTACCTTGATTAACTTTAAAAAAAAACACAAAACAAAACAAAGCAAAACAAAAAAACCCAAAACCCTACCCTAACATCATCAGTGCAAACAGAAAAGCAAAGAGAAATTGCCTGCATTCCTAAACAGCATCTGACACGGAGAGTTCTCTGTACAGGAAGAAACCTCCAGGGATGTCTGTGCCACTGAGCAAAGAGCCTGGATCAGTGGTGACAACACCGACCCTGGAAGCAGAAGGAGCTGTATCAGACTATCATTGCGAGCCAATAAGCCATGACAAGAGGCAGAGTTTTTATACGTTCCCCCAGTGCCACACTAATATATAGACACTTTTAGGATAGGAGCTAATACTTACTGGTACGTGTCAGTATGGGTACCTCCAAAGATGATTTTGAAACTGAGCTCCACTCTGAGGGACACATGCCTAGTAAATTCAAGTGATGGAAATGTTGCACTAGGTTTCACATTTGGTTCTTCATTTGAAACGTGTAGCCCACATGTATCAACGGTTCTTCATGCATGGGACCTACTTCTCTGTTCAGGAAAAGCCCTTTCTGGAGACTTGCTAGATCACTGTCTACAGGAGGGCAAGGTGAGCCATCAGCCAGGCCAGCCCAGCAACCATTCCCCTTTTTGTACTATGAAGATTTCTTAGTTGGAAGGCTGGTATTTTTAATTTCCCTTTGACTTATCTCCTTTATGCTGAGAAAGCAGTCCCGTGCAGCTTCCTTGGGAAGGGGTAGCTAATGAAGACCCAGGAAGGTAGGGCTTCAGCTGAGCTCTGCTGGTGAGAAGCAGAGGCAAAGTCCTGCTGTCCCTACAGCAAAATGTCCTAGTTAAAAGCAAAGGTAGACTGCGATGGAATCGCCTAGCACAGTATTTCTTACATTGTGTATCAAAAAGCAGTATCATTTTCTCTCTTCCTCCAAATTTGCCAAGGAAACAGCAAGAAAGAGAGAGAGAAAAAACCAGACACAGTATATTAGAAGGTTTGAACAAGGGCAATCAATGTTTGCAGATGAACTTAGGGATAAACTAAAGAAGAACAGAGGTACCTAGAAGGTCCTTAGGAGAAACCTCAGCAATTAAAACTAAGGGCAAGAGCAGATAATAACAACAGAAGAAAATACCATTTTTTAGATGGAAATTATCCCCATATTCTGAGACAACAGACACTTGGTTTCCACTTCACTGCAATGCAACGTCAATCAAATGCACTTTAGCCACCTTGTGCAGTTCAGACCACACAGGCTGGGATAGGGCCACTCCTCCTGCCTCCTCCTGAAGATGTGCGCTGTGTAATTAGGAAGATTCACGGGGAAATCACAAGAGTGATTAAATGTGCAATTTATAAATGTTGCAGTTCAAAACTGTCAATGTAAATGGTGCTGGGAGCAACACACATTGCCTCTACAACAGGCTCCGTGCAGATGTCTGTACGTGAGGACAGAAGAGAACAGATTGTGCTCTGCCAGTTCACGTGCAGGATCAGATACATAAACCGGCCTGTGAACAATCGCATTCTTTACACTGTTCAGATGGATAATAAAAAAAAGCACTAATATTCCTAAGACTCTAATTTACAATTATTTTAAGGCTATTTTATGCTGATAGAGCAGTCCAAGGGGGCTTTAATGTAAACGAGGCCTTGTGTCTCAGACTCCTTCAGCTCATGCATCTGTACAATAATAAATACTTAATTACCTCCTGGGTTGTTTTGGGGCCTAATTAATAATGTGTATAAAGTGCTCTGAGATCCCTTGCATGAAAGACATCACAGAAGAAGAGAGTACATAATGTATTTTGTGAAACACAATGTTTTATAAACCAAAATAAAGCAGAGAACAAGGATACCAAGCCGATCAGCATGTCTTGCTTGCTAGCTCTTATATTCCCTTGTCTTCTCCACCGTGTGCTCTCTGGTTACTTAACTCTGACTTAAATGGTTGAACAACTATTTCTATTACAATTGGACATTATCAGCTTAGAGGAAAGCAAAGCACAGGTGCATTCAAGCCTGCAAGTGTTGCATGTAGAAGTAAGTATCGCGAAGTACACAGGCATAGCAAGGTAGAACGTGAAGGCTTTTGCTTCGTTGCTATGCATAGTCCTTGCATACTCACATGTACAGGCTGTGAGATGAAAAGCCCAATTCCCTGGGCTGCCACCTGCCTTGGCACTCCAGCTGCACTGGGAGGGAGCTCCTTCGCTGCACTTCTGGGGCAGAGTAAGAGCCTTCTCTAACCTCGAGCGAGGTCAGCGAAAAGCTCTGTTTAGTATGGTTTGGCTTTTCTGGTGCTGCTGTCATAATTTGAATTAGTTACTAGTTTTATGACCCAGAAGGGTTGCAAATGAAGCAACCTGAAGACACTTGACAAACATGCTTAAAACATAAAGATGATATAATTTCGAGAAGCTAACTATATGACAGGAACACAGGAAGAAAGACAGTTCCTGGGTCACTAAGGCCAAGATGTCTATCTAGCCAGCCAGCCATTCATTGAAAGAAATACAGCTCCATAAAAGTGTGAATTAAGAGAAAAAAAAATTAAAAAGCCACCTGTTTTCTGAGTTTTAATAAATGTACCTATCATGCTGTCTCTGTTCTAATGTGTATAAAAACAGTCCCAGTTATAAATGATCCATATCAGCTCCTGTTACAGAGTACATCATTGTGATTCAGCCGAGGTGAAAGGAACAGGCAGTACCAGGCACTAGACAACACAGAAAGACTTTACATCACGTTGTCAAGGTCAGCCCCTTTGGGTTCTGTTCTATCAGCTGTGATGCCATGTCTACACAGGGAAAGATAAGAAGGAAAGCAAAGACAGAATTATTGGAATGGAGATACAAATTTAAACTACCTCTAACACAGTCTTCAGTTCATGTGGCTACTGTAACTCAAAAGTAAAGAAGCTTGAATTGACCAAAGGAAAATGAATTTACTTCAAGAGAACTTGTATCTGATGACAATATCACAGAAAGGCATATTGAAATAAATGTACCAATACTATAGGAAATCAATTGGGTTTAATTTGGCTCTGTGTCCCTGTCTAGACTTCTTTGTAACTTACACCCCCCAGTAAACCTGTAGAACAAAAGATCTTTCTAAATCTTTCTGTGCATTTCTTAGCCTTTGAATAAGAGCAGGAAGGGCTGGAAGTACAGCTGTGATCAGTGATCATTGACGGAGTTTTGGTTGGGGAAGTACTGATTTTTAACAAAGACCTGTAATTTTGTAGGTGAAGCTCTGTGTTGCCAACTGCATTACCCTAAGTCATCATTTTGCCTCTGCAACTAAACGTGGATTTAACTAATAGCACAAAAACAAAGCCCTCAGACCAGACAGTAAAAGCTGAGATGCTGAAAAAATGCAGCTTGTGATTCCTGTCTGTACTTGAGAATAGGTGAGCCCTGCTGCTGAAACACGTGCTCCCTGGGAGGACAGCCACAAATCACTAGCCTGACTGCCCAAGGAGGACCGCGCTAAACATTTCACTCTGTACTCTGGCCGCTGCTTAAATTCTGTTGGCTTGGTCACTTAGTGGCCTTCTGACACCTTTTATAAGGCAAATCCACGCTGTTTTCTTGCTAGTGAGTATTATTTGTGTTGGTATTGAGTGGCTCAACCACGAGAAGAGAAAGAGCAGGAGAGGACCTTGCAGGAGGCAGAAAGGCCACCCCTATCCACCCCGTGGCGAGGCCCCCCCCAGGCAGTAGGCAACACCCATCGATGCTGGGACACACCAAGAAACCTCTTGGAGTTATTGTGTAGTTTTAAAGGAACCATGTTTCACAATGCAGACTATGTGCAGGATGCTTTAAGATGTGACGATGAAGCACTGAGCTTCGTTAACCTCAGAAGATGAAGTATCCTGTAAGTTTTTTGTGTGGGTTGAGTAGTCTGTAGACTGATTCCGTGCTTAGTGTGGTTCACCATGCTGTTTATATACTCATAGAGAAAACCCCTTTATAAAGAAACCCCCTCGACCTGCCTGCGTTCTCATTTACACTGCTTTCAGTGAGGAATAATGCTATTATGATGTTAATGCAGAATTCAGGGCAAGTGTGTGGAATATCATTTTCCTTCTTTCATTACAACAAAAATGTTTAAGGCACATCTGGTGATAGGGGACTGAATCTTAATGTGGTATGCTATATATTGTCAAGGCGAACCAAAGAGAAAATAGAAGGAAAGGAATAAAGAGAATGATCCTTGTGGAAGCAAGGTCATTATGGAGGATCAATGCCCATTTGGACAGCTCACAAATGCTGCGATGCTCATATGTAATTCATTTGAGTGGTTTAAAAGACGCTCTAAAATCGATACGTGAACATTCTGTTAAGTGCTTAAATGGATAGAAGGAGTGTGTGCGCTGCTCTCAAGCATTTGACATGGCAAACAGGCAAAAACTTGCTTCCCTAATGTCACCAGGTAGGGGTGGACAGTGTTTATACACATGGTCTCTCTTGATTATTCACTGGAAATGATTAAACCTGTAAAAACCGAGTTCAAGAGAAGGCACAAGACTACCTCACCTGCTATAGAAGGGTATTAAGTTACTGAGTGATGGAGTTCTTGGGGTGGTTTTGTGTTAACTGCAAGGGAGCCATGCTATTTTGTGAGAACTCAGGAGAAAGAATAAAATTGCTCTGTTTATTTATTTACCTTCGGCTATTTCTGTCACTTACAACAACCGCAGTGACATGGATTTTCTTTTCATCAGGAAAAAAAAAAAAGAAGAAAACTCTCAACATGCCAATTTTTGGCAAGCCTAACTAAGTACAAGGAAAGCTTTTCTTGTCACTTTTCCAGGTCTTTCCATAGTGTTATCTGTACGCTAGATGATAACAGCATGTGCCATATACAGCTGCATCATACAAACAAAAATACATATAATAGCAATTGTATGCTGGAAACATTCAATGGAAAGCCTTTTCTATCCAATTAGTCTGTGACAAAGAGGCTCCCTGCATTTTCAGCTTCACAGAAGGATAACTACAATACTTGTAGATACTTGGAATTAATTTATAGTGAGGATCACTATAGGTAACATAACACCTTAGGTATGGTTGACTCTGGTTCCTGCAAGCCCTGCAATTCTATTTAATTCATTGTAAATATTAAAGGGTTTGAAATAGGATAATAAAAATGTTCCCTTCTCCTTTTAGTTTTTTGTTTCTTTGTTTTTAACAGAAAAAAAATGTTTATGTCAGTCAGTGCAGAGACTCAGACTGAATTCAGCTTCTTTGTACCTGTATTAATTCATAAAGAAGCCTCAGTCAAATTCTAAAGATTTTTTTTTTTTTTTTTTTCTGGAGTTGCAATTCACACATTGCATGGGGTCCTTGCAATTAGACTGGGAAAGGGAAACTAAAGAAACATCAGTTTTGATTAAAACAAAGGCAGTTATTTTTACCTTCTGTGGTTAGTTCTGTGCTTAATTACCTATCACGTTAGAAGAACATTATACACTATGTGTTTTACTGTAAAGGGAAATGCTGTTTTAGGCAACTATGTGGAAAAAAACAACAACCAAACATATAAAGAAATCAAAAAGTTTCACCCGATGTCTGAAGACAGACACTGTATGATAGCAACAGCTGCCCTGGATGAGAAATGTTATTCGTGTGCGTACACTTATTTCTCTCTGCAAGCGTTTGCACCAGTGAGGGCTTAGAAATCGATAACGGGGAGCCTTTCGTTGCACTTCAAAAACCCCTGCACACAAACTTTGCTGCTGAAGGTGTCCTGAATGCAGGTTTTAACAGTTATTGTGTTCACTGCTGGCAAGATACAGACACTTGACAGTGATTTTTGGCCCAAATTTTAAATGCAAATGTGTAAATATACCACTTCCTTCAAGAAGCGCATCTTTTGTAGGTCTTGATGGGCTGTATTTTAAGATCATTTCATTCACTTTCAAAAAGCTTGGTTCCTTCAGAGAAAGACAATGTAAACATTGTTTAGTCTACTAAAATAGCTGTTAAATACAGTAGGGCTGATTCACTGCTACCATCACTTCTGGCAGTCATTTACATCTCAAAGTGTGTACAATAATACTATTACTCTGATCTCCACCATCCACTGTATTACATGCTAAGGACTGATCAGAGAACCATACTCTTGTCTTAGGATCTCCTATTTCACTTCAGCTGCAATCTTCTACCATAACATCATTTTTAAACTTTATGAAAAATCTACTAATTCGAAGAAACCATCAAAGAAAATAACGGCTTTTATCCTGAACACAGACCCCATAAGATTTATTTTTTAATCAAGAAGATCTTTTGTATTCTCAAATAACACGATTTTTTAACTATGATTGTCTACCACACAAGGTTTCATGCTTAATAGAATGGAAACCAAATATGCCATATTTTCTATCCTAGACCAATTTTTTTATATTCTTAGAAGTTAATCTTAAAAGGTTAATAAATATTAATGAAAAGTGTAACAACAAACAACAGGGAAAAACCTAAAAACACTAAACCCTTTAACCCCAGAAAATCCCTAGATGAAATATCACAAGCACTTCTAAAAAAGAAATCAATGTCTTCTTAGAATAACCATTTAGTTGCACATGGACAAGAACATAAACACAAATAGAAGTCCTATCTGCCACACAGTTGAGACACCGAGAGGACTCGAATCCACGCAAAGCTAACTGCTGAGCCTTATTGACCCCAGTGGAAATAAGCACATGAAAATGAAACTGCAGAAGTGTTCACAGCACAAAAATTAACTGCCAAACTAATGCAAATAATTAAACACTTTTGTTATGAAAGATTCTCAAGGGCACAGAATGGCTGCCAGCAGTGGGGGATATATCAGGAGTGCTTTCATATTTCTGTGCAAAGTGTCATCGTATTTCACTCCTCCTTTTGTAGGCCACTGTTGGTAGTCCCTGGAGGTGTCAAATCCAGCCCCGCTCCACAGCCAGCTTGCATGTGTGCCACTTCTGCCACATGATTAACGTTCACATTCTTAATAGTAAATGCATTTCTCTAGTTTGAATTCTATACAAGGAGACAATATTTTAAAGTATGGCAGCTCTAGTTATTTGCAGTTACTAAATGCATTCATCTTTATTTTAGGGAAGGATTGAAATTAAATAATGGTGCATGGTGGGGACAGGGAGATTTATTTACTTTGTTAGGAATGATTTATGACAGCTTTGTTATGGGAGAGAAAATGACTGCAACTGAAGGTGAATTATTGTGCGCCGTTTAACCGCATAACATCTTAAGCACCTGTAAAAATACGAATGACAGCTTTAAGGTTTGATGGAAGGAAACGTGGTTGGGAGAGCCAATCGGCTGGGAACATGCAGGTAATGCAAGTCTCTCCCAAAGCTCAGACTAAAGCTAAACCTTTTCTTAGCTTTAAGTGAATTCAAGGAATGTTCTTCCTCTTTACCCATCTCCAGTAACATGGAAAGCTTCCCTTCCAAATTCCTAACCAGGACTTTAGGAAAGACAATTTTTAGAAAAAATATTTCAAAAGCATCCCTGGTCCCTGATCACAGGAGCAAGCCAGCATGTGGGGAGTGCTAAAAGAGAGATCTGTGAAGATAATTCCTGAGGCTACCTACTATACACATCAATGATTAAAGACAGTCTGTTACCACTTGTTATTGAAAGACTGAAAAATGAGAAGCTCTCAGAACTGTAATGTGGGGACGGAGTGCTGTGCACAAGGCAATGTGTAGCTAAGACCCGTCCCAAGCAGCAGCACTTCTCAAGAGCGGTAACTGTACCTCTGGGGAGCGAGGAACGGGGTTTTCAGCAAGGTGAGGTGACAAAGAGAAATCTCCACCAGCCGGAGCACATCACAGCGGGACGCCGGTGGACTGTTATGCAACAGGAGAGGAGAGGAGTGGTGCAATGCAGGCACTGCCTGAATGAGGCATTCATCTGGGAAGCTAACAGTCACAGGGATTTCATAGGGTTCTTAGCACCTGCTGACGAAACTTCACCTTGCTTGCTGATTAATTGGGGCATTAATTAATTAATGAACTTCTCTTAAAATTATTACCTTGTCATAGTATCTCAACTGCACTTTGAGTGAGAGCAGGTACCGCAGAAAGGCCAGGAATCTTCATTCTTCCCACTTACAATATGCAGTCGCAATGCCTGTCCTCCTAACGAGCAGACAGCAATCACAGATGTCAAGAACAGCTTGATGCAATGTATTGGCACACTCCTAGGGAATGATACCACCTGCCTTTTCTTTCCTTCCAATGGGATTTTTATAACTTTGTTTTATTGTAACATAGTACTTTCCTAGCAATCTGCCATGTAAAGAAAATACCACAGCAAACCAGTGAGTTCTGCTCTTTTACTTAAAGAGGGTGTTTTCAACTGCTGAAAGCGACCAGGAAGGCAGAAAGATGAGCAAAACCGTTGTTGATGCCATTATTGTTCAATGACTTGGAAAGGACAGCAGAGGGAGTTTTATCATCTTAAAGTGTATTCATGCTGTCTCTGTCCTTCTCCCCGATATGTGCTTTAGATTAGCTTTTTGTAAGGGTGAAGAAGTTCTGAAGAGATTTTTTTGAAGAAAATAAATATTATGAGATGTAGGTGCTGGAATAGGGAAGAAAAAGAAAGAAAACAATGAACAGACGAGCTTCTGTAATGTATGGGAAGTCTGCAAGTCAAGAGCACAGATTGCGTTTTGAATAATGCATTTTGTATAGAAAGCACTCTAAATAACTCAGCAGAGAACACAGTGTGTAAGTAAGACAATTAAGCAGTTTTACCAATTAAGCTCTGGTCTACCTCAAAATGAGAGTCATTATTTACAGCTAAGATTGAACACTGGTAATATTTATGAAACAACGTATTTAAATTGGACTGGAAGAAACCTGTTTCCTTGTAATACATTTAGAAAGGAGAGCAGCCTTGGGTATGAAGCAAACAATGGGCCAATATATCCTAACCTAGATAAATAAAATGTGTTCACATTTTTGGATCCTACACTGTAAGTGGCCTAATTACATTTTATGAATCCCAGGGAAATAAAATGGGAGCTGCACTCAGCATATTTGGAAGGTGTCTCATTTTTATTTTGGATGCCTAAAATGGTATTTCTGATGTATGAAGGCAGCTTCAGAAGTTGCATTTTGAGGAAACATGGCTACTTTGGTCAGGCAGCAACTGAGCTTTGGTACTTCTTTAGCAAGAAACTACTTCTGGCCTCTCTGAAACACAAATCCTTTGTGAGTGCAGAGCTGTGATCTGGTGGTCAAAGACATCTTATAGCCATATTGCTAAACCTATTCCTAGCAGAAAAGTAAACATACAAACATGAGGTCTCAGATATTTACTAACTTAAATGACAATCAGATAGGTTAACCTAAAGGTCTCTTCCAGAGTCTAGCCAAAACATGAGGGGAATAGGAAACCAAAACAGCAAGGCAAACCCACTCAATTCTTAAAGAGCAACAAACAGTATCTTCATCTTACAAATTGTTTGGATGATGAAAAATTGTTGTGAACATATAGACATGTGGGGAGATGATCAAGATCTGAGCCAGACATGGGATTTCCATTTAAGTGGTAAATCAGTATTTCGACATTTATTTTTAGCTTGTTTGGCACTGATACAACAGTTCTGATGATTTCACTGGAACAATGCTGAAGACAAGTTAGGAAAAAGCATAAGATGCTTTATCAGTCAGTACTGAGTATCTGCTTATCTTAGTTATTTAAGAAACGTAACTTGATATTTAACTGTTGCATTATATGATTGGGTGCACATTAATACGCCACTTCTATTGACATGTCTTTAAATACAGAAGATGTAGCACTGAACAATTCCTCCAGAATGTGAACTAATGAAATAAAACTATGAATTCTCCCTCTTCAAACTGTTATTTTGATGATTTGCTGGACATTTAGCATTTCACATTTTACTCGTTAAAGGTTACTCACTTTTGGAGATCTTTTGATTTTGTTGAAAAAATCATTTTTTCCACCAAAAATCTTTTTCGAGAAAAATTTCCAATTGAGTCTGCAATCAGGATACCACAAAGAAGTATGAAATTCACAGAATACTGAGCTTTATACAGAGAACACTACATTTTCAGAAAATGTAAACTAACAGATGCCATACTTACATTTTCAACCTTTTCATGATTTCACACTGTAGCAAAGACTAGAAATAAACTGGTACAAACAAACTATCCTGAAATGCTTGAGAACACCTGCCTCAGGACTTCCTGAGCTATAAATGTGGTTCTGAGATGAATTAACTTGGAAGTTCAGTCCCAGATACAGGAGCCCTTTTTGTCCTATCCAAAATAGCCAGTCCATATGGCTGGAATGAGGAAGATCATTTCAGCTGAGAAATTATTGCTGCTTTCTTCTCCTGGTTGGTGGAGGAGTGCAGTGGAAAGAGAAAAAGCATCTCCACAGTGTCTCTGTGGCCTGGGGATTACAGACTACCTCTGAAAGGATGTTGACAGAACCTTCCAGTTTTAATTACCACACAGAAAAACGCTGATGGGCTTTGCTGACCCATCTGTTTGTGCTATTATAAATTTAACTGGAATTAAGGAAATCATATTCTCAGTATCAAAAAGGGGCTAATTCCCTCTTCCTTCTCCATGCAGTAGTTTAGTAGGTATCTAAAAGTCATATGTTAATAGCCGTCTTATTGAAATATGTTATCATGACTCTTTATCAAGTACCAGTACAGGAGTTTTCAGTACAGCAAGACATTTTTGGGGGGAACACTCACAAAATAAAATAAAAACAAATTGTTCCAGTGGAAGCATTTACTTAAATACCCCTTGAATGGAGGAGGTATGGAGGAGGTAAATCCTTTTAGCTGGCTCACAATTTAGGAGACTTCAAAAGGTAGTCTTTGAAGTTTAGAAAAGACCTTTGAAGTGGCTGAATATGCAAAAAAGAAATTAGAGTGTTTAGCACAAAGTACTGAACTTCATTAAGTGTTTTTTTGTCAATTAGAAAATGCTGCAATTTTTGCATAGCCAAAGAAGAAAATTAGGCCTATCCCGTTAACAAAGACTTCGGATAACTCCTGAGAGAGCCTCTGAAGTTACCTAAGGGCTACAGACCAACACGCTGCTCCACTAGGAATACACAGGGTGGACACAGGCTTCCCTCTCGAGATGTGCCTGGCCATCAGATAACAACAACTGGCGTTCTTATCAGCTGCCCCTGTATGTGCTGTGCCCCTGGGTCAGAGCACCAGCTCTGCAGTGCCCTGTGTTCCCTCACCTGTGCCTGTTTGGACCAGGGCAGCTTCTGCCCTCACCACAGACAGCGAGCTACGAGCTGCACCTACGGTTGTGCTCTGATCGCTCGGAAAGCCTGCAAGGACTTCACTTTGGTTAACTTCCTGTTTAGGCAGGAGATGTACTCAGAGGTGTGGGGTTTTTTTTGCATTTGATTAAACACGCCTTTTCTGTTTTGTAAGTAGACAGAATTAACCTTAAAGACCCCTATACATTGGGCTTCAATTAATGGTCCTAGTGAAGGAGTGCTGACAGCGTCTGAGATGGGAGCAGTCTACTCCCAGGGTATGGATACCAAGAAAACAGGAGTTAACTTCTCTGAGAGTAACCATGGGGACAGCTACTGGGAGGAAGTCTGAGCACAAAAATGCACCATCTGCACTCGCACGGTTGGCAAAAGCATTGTAAGCTCTCGGGACGTGAGGGACTTCACCTTGCCTGCGAGAGGCCAGGCTAAATGTTGAACGGTTTCAAGCTCAAGCACTAATAAATCAGTCTGCAGTAAACAGTACAACCCTTGCAGAGGGCAGGTAGCATGACAGTCCTTTCTCTCCTTGCTTATTCAGTCATGCTAATGTACTAAGGGGGAAGAGGCAGAACAATCTTCCTACAAGAAGCCTTTAAAACAGAACATAATTTACATTGACGGTGTCTGTCTCTAACTCGCTGGTAGCTATGAATACACGAGTAGCTGGTGAATATTGTTATTTTGATCTGCACAACTTTCCCAACCTGGTGGTTCTGTCTGCTTGAGCAACGCACTGAAGCTACGGGCTTGGGCTGCTTTGGGCTGCTGTTTCCAGCTCCTAATTCTTCCCCCTTAAGTACGACAGGGTAACGAAAGGAGAGGCTTTCTGATGGAACCGCTCCTCTTAACGAGAATGCTTTTGTTGTTGCTCTGTACCTCGTATTGCCGTAGCACCTACACAATCGTGGACTGGAGCTGTCACACACGGCTCACCATCTAGGCATATGAAAGAGGCACCAGATGGATTCACGGAGCCCAGTATAACAGTAAGCCAATATTTGGTGAAAGAAAAGGAGAGGTCAAAGCAGACCAACTGCATAATCACTCAAAATTTTCTGTCAGCATATGGAAAATAAAGGCTTTCGGAAAGGATGTGAAGGCAGTCAACAACATAGCTCTGCGAGTGCTGTTAGGAAGCTCGTGCTAAGTGGGAAGATCTCTATTCGAAAATGTAACAGGTGAGTTATCAAGCTGATGTTAGTGGTACAGGGGAGCTTGGGAGCTGAGGTATTAAGAACATCAGCACTAAGTGAGACAAGGATACGGCATGAAGATTAGGTGATACATATTGCAACTTTTTAAGGTTTTCCCAGGTGGGATCCCATGGTAAATAAAGACAAAAGTATCATGAATCAGTTCTAAAAAGAGGAAAATAACAGCACAGACAAGAAGAATCATTTGATCAAGCATGGAAATAGGGAAAATACCCTGATAAAACAAATTCTGATCTCTCATTTCAATTTCCTGCACATATAAGAATATCTTCTAGTGGGTAGCCAGCATCTACATAACAGGTTTTTCTTTTTGGTCTGTTGACTGTCATAATACTTTAGGCTACAGCTAAAATAGAATTGGCACTGCTGAAAGTCAACAATAAAACAAATGGTGTATTTTTTGTGGTATTTGAGCCCAGACAAGAGCAGAAGCTACTAAATGCTCACACAATAAAAAGACCCCAAAGTGAAGATTATTCTGATAGGCCAGAATTTCAGCTGGTGTAAACTGTTTTAGCCCCAGTGACTTGACACATCATACGCTAACGGAGCAAAGATGATTTCCACCCGTTGAAGATCTTACCTGGGGTGTTCTAAACTTTTTGGAGGAGCCAGAAGTGGAAATGCTCAGCATTTGAATTTGCCCAGTGGCAACAACTGGGTATTTAGATCTTTCCAGGCACTTGGATCACAGAGAACACTATTTGAAGGACATGGATGATATGTTTTCAGTAATTGCCATCTAATTTCAATCTGCCTTTCTCCATTTAGTTCTTTTTTATTGCCTCCCCCTCCTCCCATCATTCCCACCCTCAGCCTCAGGGATTTTTATATTTCTCTCCTTGGCTGGCCCCCTTTAAAAAGGCCATGCCTTGTTATTTTATTACTCCTTAAGCGGTTCCCTGTGTTTGGGAGCATCTACTCTCCAAATCCGACTGAATCCTGGTGCCAAACTATGAAAGTATCTTGACAGGATCTGTTATGAAGATGAAAACACATGGTTTGGCTGATGATCAGTTGACTGCCTAAAAGTAGCCATTTCCAATGTCATCTGATGAACCAAACTAGATTTTCTGTGGAAAAACTAGCCTATTCAGCCTATTTATCTTGTTGCTTTTTAAAACCTTTTGCTTGCAGATGTCTTGGTTCTTAAGAAGTATCAGACATTTCTGTTCATATTAGTATTCGGAATATTACAGAAAGTTAGAGTCAAGTCCTACTTGGATTTAAATTACTAGCACTTTTGTTATTGACTTTAATAACTGCAATATCAGACCCTGGTATATTTCTTGGGGTCAACCTATATGTACTTTTGTGTATATGTACACAATACATAACAGTTTCACTGAAACTGCATTACTTTTTATACAGCCAAATTATACAGCTCTGACTGCTCAGTCTCTCCAATTTTCCAGTCAGCTATATCTACTTTTTGATTTTCTAAGCTTGCTGAATCATTGCAATGTATGAGTCATGCTCAGCATTATTGTATTATATTGTCAGATGTGAGAAAAGAAAAAACCACCATTTATCATAAACAAAGATTTAAAAATTTATCATACACAAGCGATGATTCTTACTAATACTGCTTTATATCTGAAACCAGCACAAAAAGATTTTAGTGATTAGAATAAAAAAAAATTGATACTCTAACCAAATAATTCATACATTTGTAAGCATTAATCCACTGATTATCTTTGATACATCTTAGACAGGAGCATATATGAAGATTATGAGAGTGAGGTTTCCACTTGGTATCTCAGGGCACATCTTTTCCACCTCTTGCACTGCCCTATGTGCTTAAGGTCACCTTTCATCCCAAAGGCACTAACTGAATGTTAAGAGGCAAGAGAGCATTACTCGTCTACAAGACTAAAAAGTTCGTAAGAATATTTTAAACAATTGCCAAGTCTAAACTATGCCATTTCCTTGAGACAGGACAGAAAAAAAAAAATAGTCCTTAAAGGAGAAAAGGGAAACTTAAAAAATTTATTACGCATTGAATGGTTTCTGTGCATCTAATTCTTTTCTGTTTGACTTCAGTTTCAATTGCTTATTACTTTTTGAAATTTTAACTATTCAGACCAATATAAATCAAGTTAGTTCTCTAGTTCATATTAGAGTCATATTGACTCTTTTTCCACGTGATAATTCCACTGAAGAAACATTCATGCAATTTAAGAAAAAGGCGAAGGAAAAACACACTGCTTGTCTAGGTTAAGGCTGTCTCATTAAGAAGGTCTGGTATTTCATCAACCAGACAGTTTGTATTTTAGGAGGGACACCGGCTTATGTCAGACCTACCAGCCCCATCTGCATTACTCAGCACAAGCCCCAGCCAGCAGCACCACTACCGCCTGCGACCTCTGCGAGGTCTCTCAGCATGGGCCCAGGGCCTGTCACTGCGCGGCCCCTTCCTCTCAGGTGAAGGCCCAGCCAGGCCCCAGGACTCATCCTTCCGACACAAGCTCTCAGGCCTCTCCGTTGTGGCTTCACTTTCTGTCCTTTAACAGTCTGCCACATTTCTCACATATGTGTAACACGTGAGGGATGTAAAGGACCCTACTTAATGAGATCCTGCAGGAACATGAAAAAAGGTGTCAGACGGCCCAAACTCCTGGGTCGTCAGGCTTACTGAGAAGCAGCACAGAGCGGCTTAACTCTTTCCTTCCTCCACTGGTGGACTCTCTGCTACCTAACTAGTTGATCTATTTTACTCAGCCTTCCCCTGAAAAGCTGAATGAATTTGCAGTGCTAGGAAAACAGAAAATGCAACATGGGACTGCTTGATTAAATACTATCTTGCAATGCATCCATACTAACTAGATAAAAGGCATTGCTTCATTTCTGCATGCTTGGTTTTGCTACCTCAATAATCTTTTAACATTGCCTGTAGCCTATTCTAACACAAAAATGTCTCACTGAGTGATAATTATGAAAGAGAAGTTGGTATTAAAAACATAGAATCACAGAATCAGAGAATGGTTTGCGTTGGAAGGGCCCTTAAAGCCCACCCAGTTGTTCCCCCCTGCCATGGGCAGGGACACTTCCCACAGCCCAGGCTGCCCAAAGCCCCATCCAGCCTGGCCTTGAACGTTCAAGGGATGGGGCATCCACAGCTTTTCTGGGCAGCCTGGTCCAGGGCCTAAATGTATAAAGGAAGACATCCTGTACTTGTTGGTCACGATCTGTACATCCCTGTTATATATGTAATATTTATCATATTACTCCATTGTTCTTGCTTTTTCACCAACAGACTTCCAAGCTCATTCTGAACTAGAAGAGCACTTTACGCCTTACACTTCTAAGAAGCATTTCCAAGAAAGACATTTAGTCATAGCCTTGTGTGCAGCCCAAAGTACCGGTTGTAGCAGAAATACTAATATGAGCAAGCTTCTCAGACTTTGACTAATTGCTGACTGCTGACTGCTCAGTTTGTGAAGTCTGAGCGGAGCTACAAACATACAGAAAGCTCTGCAGATATATGAATCAGAGCAAGAGCAATTACTTTGTAAAAAATCAGAAGCTGTTAAAAATAAACCAGGTGATATTTTTTGAAGTTAATTGTCCAAAATTATGCATCTTCGGTCTTTGCCCTATATTTAGTCACTCATACAACCAAACACGCATCAATTTTCTTCATGAAAATAGGCATTTGTGTCTAGCATCTTGATTTGCACGTGCCAGTTAAAGGTTTGCATGAAGAAAATAGAAAATGGCACGTAAATGCTTCTGGGTACAGGCTGTCAATTTAACCACTATTAATAATCACAAATGAACAAAGTTGCACATAAGACATGATAAACAGCACAGAACTAAATACCAAAATATTCATGAAAAATATGGTACTGAGTGAGAAAAAAGAGAGAAGATAAACAAGAAATCCACACAACACTGAAGTACAGAATCACAATGAAACTGGGACACCTCTTTGGCCAAAACAAAATTAAAGATGATTTAAAAAGCCACAAGTGCAGCTGCCAGACATTTCTGAAAAGTTTTCTCTTTAGGTTACAGAAACTGTTTGAGGAGTGTAGACTAACATAAGGCGAAGTCAGTGTGCTTGAAGGCACGGCTGCGATTTGGACAGACTTAGACCAGCTGGAGGATGGGGCCCGAAAGAGGCTCAGGAAATTCAGCAAGGACACAAGCAAGGTCTTGCACCTCCAGACAAGCCTCTAAACCTCTGCTGGAAGGGCTGGGGGAGTGCAGGAGGCTGAGTGTGCACCCACAGTACATCCTTACTTGAGAAGGCCAACAGCACCTCAGCCTGTATGAACATCCACCAGCGGACAGTGAGGATTTTTCTCTTTTAAGTCAGCACTCATCAGACCACAGCTAGAACAGAGACTGCTGCACGCACAGAACACTCTGTATTATGGGAAACAAATCTGTTATTCTGAGAACAAAAAAATAAAACAAACCCAAAAGCTTGAGAGCTGCAAAATATGAAAGTGTTATTTGAGACATGAACATCAGTCCCTCAAGGTATTTTCCCACTTCTGCCTCCTTTCCCTTACTTTTCCTTAGACTTTCAGATGCTTTATGAAAAGGATGAAAAAACCTTAGAAGTTCCATTTCAGACTGAAAACTCCTTTCTTTCTCATTGCCCCAGGATATATTTGATTCCAATAAGCTACATGAAAAATCTATTTGGGATTTTCTGATATTCTCTCTGTCCTGACCTATTACTGCATCCTCTTTCAACGCTTTGTGAGAACAGCACTGTAGTAAGGGGATATTTGGAGGCTCCCTGCATATGTGGAGCTGCTAACCAGAAAAAATCAGATTATTGCTCACATTAAGAATATTTTTTTGTTTAGTTTTCCAAGGAGTATTCATACAAGGGTAATAAAATGCCCAGAAAATTTTAATAAAACCTTCAAGACTTCAAGCTTCATGGATACCTTGTCTGACAGAGAGGGAAAGAACTCAGCTCATCAGGAATTCTCAGCTTTTTAAGCTGAAACGTGGCAAAACATCACAACTGTTTCAACTCAACTTCCAATTAATATTTTTAAAAGTTTAACCTGAAGCTGCATTTCTTTGAGTTAAAAAGAAAACAGGTCAAAACAGGTGATCTCTACTCAGCACTGCTGAGGCCACACCTGGCGTGCTGTGTCCAACTCTGCCAGTACAAGAGACATACTGGAGTAAGTGCAGTTAAGTGTCATGAAGTTGATTAAGAGGTTAGAACATCTGTTATACAAGAGATTGAGAGCGCCAGGATTGCTTAGCTTGGAGACAAGAAGGCTTAAACAATGTACAAAAAAAAAAAAAATGTACAAAAACCTAATGAAAAAAAAAAAAAGGAAGAAGACAAAGTCAGACTCTTCTCTGTGGCACCCTGCGATAGGATGAGAAGCAATGGGCAAAATTTGAAATACAAGAAATTCCATTTAGATATAACAAAACAAAAGCAACCCTTTTTTAACTGTAAAGGTGATTGAATACTGCAACAGGCTGCCCATAGAATTAATGGAGCCTCCATCCTTGGAGACAATCAAAACCAAAGTGGGCACAGTCCTAAGTAACCTGGTCTACTTGATCCTGCTTTGAGCAGGGATGTCAGACCAGATTTCCAGTGTCCCTCCCAGTCTCAACTGTTCTGTGATTCTGAGAGTTTTTTAAAGAAAAAAAAAAAAAAAAGTTTGGTTCAAATGATGTCTCAATGTCTTGTTTGTTTCTGATTAAAAGGGTTGGACAGAATATTATAGCTCTACAAAACGGTTCAAGGTCAAAGAACAAGTAATAGCAGAGCTAAAGCTAAACACAGGTCCATCTACCATGGCACAAGTTTCAACATTCATATGCATTAAAACTGCAGTCCATGATTGGATGTAAAGAACGTTTTTATTTTTGTAATGCAGCCTTTTCTTAACTGTACTGTAGCGTTTCTAAGACTTAGAACTGCTGCTGAGCAGGGAATATATCCATGACTAGCAGCTCTTACAGCTCCCTGTATTCTCAGCCCAATGCTTGCACTAGCTCTTGGGGGGGGGGGGGGGGGAGGGGGGGGAAGGAGGGGATCTAGAAGTTAAATCTTTTGGGGTTTTCCCTCACAGTATTATCTCTACAGTGATCCCACCTAAATGAAGGTCAGGAGTTAGTCTAATTGTCTTGCAAAAGCATTTGTCTGCAAACTACTCTTTGCTACCATCCCTACTTACCTTGAATACAAATAAGGAAAGTTGGCATGAGAGTATAAGGAAAGCGAAAAGTAATAAATACTAGAGCAGAAAATAAATATATCTAAGCATTGCAGCATGCAAGAGGTCTGAGAGACTTTATTGCATTTTCTCAAAAATGCAGCTTTCTGGAAAAAAAAAGAAAAAAAATAATAATAAAAAAAAGCTGCTGTGTGGCTACCACTGTGATATTTCTGTGCATTTCCAAATTAAGAAATAGAAGTTTTGTGTCACTTGATACAAGAAACGTAAAGCTCAATTTAAAAATGCCTATATGTTTACTGAAAGCAATTCTTCTATTTCATTCTGTTCTCTAGAATCTTGAAAAAATGTGAAAAAAGGTGTTGTATTGTTAAGGATCAACATTTGGAAGGAAATTGTTTCATATATGGATAAACCTGTTCGGCTGTATTTAATTCTCCCAGCTAAATGCTGGTCTCTGATGTTGGTCCATGAATCCTGCATGCCAAGTCTCCTTCTTGGAGGCAATGTTCTGGGAGAGGTGCCTTCAAATATCCCTATAAGGAACTCCCTTATCACACCAGAGCACCACTGGAATTCTGTGCATAACTCCTTTAAAATCCATATTTTGGATGCTTTTTTTGCAAGGATTTTTTACATCTATTTTAAGAATTTGTAAGGCTAACTACTAAGAAATCTTCATTAGCATCTTGCTTAAAGTAAATCAGCTCAGTCATTGTCATATACATTAAAATATATTTACATACCTATGTATATACACACGCATTCTCACAAATCCTTTCTAGATGTGCTTTTGGAGAAACAATACATCAGATCAAGTTTTAACCCCTATAAATTTCTTTGCATTTTCATAGGCATTTCAAATGTTCTGTTTTTTAAAAAATATCTCCGAACTCATGCAAGTGGATTAGCTTTTTAAACTGAAATCACGCAGTTCAGGTGCATGTGAATAAATTAGCAATGGAGTGCCTTTCAAAGAGAACCCACTTCTTCTGTGACAGAAATCAAATACCTCCTTTACAACAGGTATTTTTGCTTTTTCATATTATCTTTCCCTTTTGGGCTCGTGCAACAACTCAGATGCAATGTTTCCTACTTCTCGCACCCCACAAGGGCAGAAAAGTGATTTGCAAGGAGACTAGACAATTTATTATACTGCACCAGTACAAGTTGCTGCTTACAGAGACGCAGCATATCTCCTTGAAAGAATCACAATTTTGAACTTAGGGTTAAAAAAAAAAAAAAAAAAAAGAGAGAGCTTAAATTGGATATTCAAGAAACAGTCTAAACTAAACATTTAGATCATTATTATTTTGCAAAAATATGGCTATCTATACAGATTTCAGGCTATATTTTGAAGGAAACATTGTGGTTCAATGGAGTTAGCAATCCTCCTTACCCTTTGAATTTGGAATAAAGACAGATTTTTTATGATTGCAATTAAAACACAGTTATTTCACTATCAAGTTTACAGTCCTCAGCATACTTCACTGTCCTGGTGAAAGTATTTCAGGTAAAGGTAGTCACAGAATGTGCAGGCACCAACTACTAAGAATTTAATTATTAACAAGCTAACCTGTAACATGCACCATTCTCCATTCAAAACCATTATTTCCTTTCACTCAAAATATCACATTATTCTTCCATCTAGAACAGTATCTTAGGTGTATGTGCTACTTCATCTCTTTTCCTTAATGGCCCATTAAGCTTCACTGACCATTGTGCAGGGGTTTTTGCCTTCCTTGTTCCTTCTAATCCTTTCCATACCTTTCCCAATTTCACTCTGGAGACCTTCAAGAAAGTAGGCTATCTCGACATTAAAATACGCACGTGTTTTTTGAATGATTTTTGACTAATTTTTCATGTCCACAAATATTCTTAATTTTTATAATTTATTTAGGTGGAAAATATTAATAGACATTTATTCACAAGGTGGCTTTACTCTGAGCACTTGTTCTCAGGTAAGGGCTGACTGTGGAAAAAAGATTAGTTCTAATTTATTAAGTCTGAGGGGTTTTGTAAGTTAAAACAAGTACTTTTAAACTCTACACTGACTGAGGCTTTGGGATTTAAGATCACCACTAAGCTATAAGCCCAGTAAAAGACTGACTTCCAGTGTTTCCATGTTGCTCCTTGTTTAAATCCACTATTGATTCCCTGTTCTTGCCTGACTTGGATGTTGGCAAACTCACCCTAATTCCAACTAAATACAGGCTGAGACAGTGAGCTATCTTTCCAGTGCTGGATAAGCAGGAGAGCTAAATCTTCACTAGAGAGGGCAAAAGGTGGCCACATGGGCATGTTTTTCCAGCTGGGCTAATTCAGCTTTCTCAGCAGGGAGCAAAACACTATATAAGGCAGGTCTATTGCTACTAGAGCCCCAGGTAGCTCCTTGAGTGTAGGATCCAGAAATGATAATGTATCAGGCAGGGCAGACACTAGAGCATGTCAAAAAGATGTGAATCCTTCCTAGAAAATCCTGCAGGAGGGATGAAATCTTGCACCTTTCACAAAGCTCTTTTTGATAATATTTCAAAAAATCCCTAAAGGCAAGACTTACATTCAAAGTGTTGGTAAATAACAGAAAGGGAATTGTGTGGTGAGTTCAATACCCAAACAGAATTGTAAGTAAAAGGATATAGCATTATTACCAAAGATATAATTCAAGTTGGAGCATAAGTAAAAATAACCTGACCTTTCTTGTAGCCCTGTTCTTGCAAGTCCACTTAGCATGAAGGGGGTTCCTGGTATGAGAGAAATCCCTATTCTAACATTTTATCCTAGACTAATGTTACTCTGCCAGTGGGTCATATTGTTTCTGAGACATTCTATGATAATACATGTTGGGAAGACATGATTTTTTAAAACAGAAGTAGAAAATTTCCAAGACTAGTCCCCTGCACATTCTGAGGAATCCTGAATGCCAAGCAACTTGACTTCTCCTGAGAGGTATGACTTATGCCAAGGTTGTTGATATGGGGTTTAGAAGACTCATGTTTGATTCATGGCATAGGTGCAGATCCCTGATACAGCTCAGTAGAAGTTATTTAATGTACTCTGTCTCAGGGCCCTATCTGATGGAGGGAAACAATCACACTAGCAAGTCCAGAAACTCCACTGTATACAGTGCAGCACTAAGATAAACGATGATGAGAATCAAATAGCTCCCTGGATAGTTTTGCATTGATTTGGTAGCATTCCTTTAGAGCTAAGTATACAAATATTTCAAAATCTGATCTTGTACAGGTGAGGAGGCTCTAAGCTGCTTTGGTAATGGTCTTTTGTGAGAGCATGTCTAACCTTAACAATCTTGTCTCAGTGTATCAGAGGCAGACTCTGCTCTGCAGACTCTGCTCCCTACTGTAACAGGGTACTGTATAAGAGATGTAGACTTCTTCTTAAGTGAAAGCAGCTGCCAACCTCCCAGATGAGGTGAAAGACCCATGAACCCACCAGAAATTAGATTTAAAATAGAGAGGTGACATGTATTTTTCCTTGAACGGGCAAGGGTTGAGTGAAAATACAACAATTTATTAGCTAAATGTATACTGTGAAGAGTAAACAGAGTAAACACTTTTGCACAGTGGGAAGAACTTCATAGACAACTGAAGCCTCTCTTTAAGGGAAAGCAGTGGCAAGAACAACACTACTCTCAGTGGGTCAATTCCACACTGATTTAAAATCCAAATAAAAATGTGGAACAGGAGACAGCTGGACTGAAAAGTCATAGCATTTAGAACAAAAATGGAGACATTCAGGAAGAGTTGGTGTGCTGCTTAATTCTGGGACAAGGAATTAACTCATGCTTATAGCAAAAGAAGATGTTTAAAGTACTAGATAAAATAGGACTATACACACAAAGGGATAAAAGTAAAAGCAGAATTAAGAAACAATGATGATAGACCCAGTGACCTTTGCTGTTCCAGTAATTACAGTTATTATGTCCCTAAGTTATGCAATTCTCTCATGTTTGTGGCTTCTATTCTATGAATAGGACCGTTAGTGTTAAAGTAAATCAGGACTTGCACTATTTTTGGTTCTAAGCTAATAATTAAACAAAACAAACAAAAAAAAAAACAACAAACCAACACTACATTCAACTCCTTCCCCCATGTTTGAGTAATAGATTGAGATACAGGCTGCCAAAAATGGAGATGTTCCAACATGAAGCTGCTACTTTGTGCTAAATCTTCCCATTGTCTGTACATACTTCAGCAGGAGGGTAAATGAGTCAGTTGGTGTATTTATTTCACAACATAATGCTGCAAAGGCAAGGTTTCAAAAATTAGGTCTCAAAAACCCGGAGAAGTCCACAAGACCAATCCGAAGTATGAATAGTTTAAAAAGCATACACTTGAAGGTCTTTTTCTTTTTTAGATTTGTAACTGTTAGGACACATTTTTGTAAAACTTTTGGTTTTATTTGTATAACTTTTGGTTTTATTTGTTCTACTAAGGCCTGAATATAAGTGCTGTTGTTCCCCTCTCTCCCAAGCTCGTTTAGATGAGTTTCTTCAGGACAAGAGCCAGGGTTCTGATACTAGTACGGTGTCAGAAATTGAAGCTTTAGACTTGAGACTTCAGATTTTTAAAGGTACTTGGGCACCTAAATATGAAGGGAAAATTCTAGTGTTATTTTCTACCACTTTAGGCACTTAGATTCTTTTAGAAATCTGTCTCCTGATGACTTTCTACTTGTATCAGGGATGCTGTGGCTACAGCATAAAAGCCAAGGGCACAAGAGGTCAAATAAACTAATTCCCAACACAAAAGCATGAACAGAACCAGGCAGTACCTGCGTTCAGCAGAAGGTTAAAATACTAGGAGAGCTATTTGTTTTCCTCTTAGTTTTAGTCCAGTCAGTTGTTGGAAGACATCTTTCTAGAAAGCTGGCTATGAGGAGGTTGCCAGCCTATATGTTTTCTAACTTTTGCTAGAGGGTAGCAGGTGGAGAGCAGGACCTACGGCACGCTGAGGTGGGAAGAAATTCAGAGATTTTAGCCAAAGACAAGTCCCACTGGGGGATGCCTGTCCTGCACAGCCTGCTGCCTCTCTGCCCCAGAAAGTAGAGAGAAAACATTTTAGTACCTCCATTTTACTTCTGAGTGGGCCACTTATTATTCTTTCTTGACGTTGGCTAACTCCTGCAGTTAGGATCCTGGGATTATTTTAGATGATGTGTTATAAAATTAATTTTTAATAACACTAAAGTTAATTAGTGATTTTAAGATAGTAATTAATCTGTACCACAGGGCTGCAACTCCTGCTCTGTTTCAGCATCTGAAGCAAGCTGTAGGTTTCCCATTGGACTATTCCCACCCCAAACATATGGCAAGATGCCTGAGGCCAAGACTTTACCAGGAGCAGGAGCAACTGCCATACAAGCACTTTATGTGACTAGTTACAAAATCTGGGCTTTGCTGAGTCATGTGTAACACAAACAACCTATTTTTCTTACTACAAAATGTCTTTTTACTATTATTACATATTTTTCCTGCTACATGAAGTGGTTTTGAAATCAATGGTTCAGCAGCTCTGTTCATTTCAATGGGAATGAGTAAAAAATTGAAACTAGTACGTAGAGTGTTATCTACTCAAAACCACTGAAAGATTATCCCACGAGATGAATTAGTATCTCCATTATGTTTTCAGACCAAGCTCTTATTATACATTTCCATGTAGTAACTGGAACACAAATTCTCACTGAGTAGATCCAAAGGCTCTTGAACACAACGAGCTGTTGCTTTATATTTACATTTACTAGTTATTTGCAAATGGATCTCTAATTCCTACAAAGGTTCACAACTATGATCCCCACACTGATATCTTCCTCCCTTCCTATCAGCAAATACTGCACTTAGTAAAAGCACAGCAGATGCTTTGTCTGTAGAAATTGGATTACTTAAGGGAACTGACAGTACAGAGAATTTCTGTGTTGACGGAGCTTTTTAGTTTCCTATTAATGACAGGTCTGTGGAATGGGGGCCTGTGCTTTTAGGTGGGTTGAGAAGTAGAGATAATCAGAATGAATACTCTGTATCCTGTTTCCATGCAGTTTAAAAGCATTTTGAGTATTTCCAGACCCTGCATCACCCATACTGGATTTTTTTTAGCCAGCAAGTTTAAAATGCAAACAATATGCTGTGTTATTATTACTATTATGCAAAATCCTACTGAAAGGCAAAAAACTTCCATTAATTTCAATTAGAGCTTTCCATTCACTACCAACCATTTTGGAAGTCTGTATGCCACGGCTGATTGCACAGAAAGTAGTCTTGTGCAGTCAGAGAGGCTGGTAATTATATAATGTTACACATCAAACCAATTTCATCAAATACTCATCAGAGGCTTTTAGGCATATAAAGACGTGAAGATAGTCTTTGAGGTATTCTGAAGTTCTACAGTACATCTTATTGCAATACGGGTACGTGTTTCAAAACCCAGGACAAATTCACCTATGTTGGTGAATCTGTCACAACATAATTTACCATTGGTTTGGTTCTGGTGTATCTATAGGGCACAAAGCATTGCACTTTTCAGAATTCTGTTTTGAAATCAGTCGGTATATCAAAAAAGACTGGAGAACATTTAACATTTTTTGTAAAAGTTGAATGCAAATTGCATCACAACAGACAATCTGTAGAAATTTCAAGCCAAAATGACTTAAATCAGCTATATTATTCCACTTCTGTTGTCACAGGAGCTATCATATATTATAATGCCATACTGACTGACTCCTTAGTGCAGCAGCATTTACAATGGGTGGCACTGCAAAAGAAAAAGGTTGTAAACTTTATACCCTGGCATTTTCAAATTGACAGAAGTGATGATTTAGAAGAACTGCTACAAATATTACAGCTGTCCAAAGACATTCCAGGCAGTGAAACATTAACATTGGGAGATCGTTTATCCAGATAATGCTTGACATTAACTTCTTCTGGCTGAAAAAATAAAAACTCTTGAGATGTTTTTCTGAAAAATGAGATCCAGATTTTCCAACCGCTCAGCTTCTATCTATGCTTTTGAATAAACTAGCCAGATACCAAGCACATTGAGGAAAATGTAGGCTGATAACAGGACAAAAACCCTACCTGCAAAAGACGTTTTAGCATGCATTAGAAAATGTTAGGAACCAGGTGGAGAAGTAGAGATTTTTCCTTGTATGGAAAAAATATTTATATTGACATTGATACCTTTCCAAGTATTGACTGTTTTCCAGCTTATACTATTTCTCAGATTCAGATTTTGATATGCCAGATGAACTGATTTGTGGTGCTTCTAAACACTAGGATGAAGATTAGGCTCTGATCTGTATTTCACAAACACATACACACATACAAAATCAAAAAAAAAAAAAAAAAAAACCAACTCACAAAACTAAAAAAAACAACAACAACAAAATAACACCAAACCAACAAAAACATTAAATGTCAGCAAAAGCATCATTTGCCATCTTTTTTTTTTTTTTTTTCCTTATTTCATTTTTAGCAAGCCCTGACTGTGGAAGAGCATGAGAGATAAGAGAAAGGAGAGGAAACAGTTAAAACAAAGGTAGCAGTTCTGCTGAGAACTAAAAGCATGGCCATGTTTGAGAAAACTGGGGTACCATTCAGATTACACTCACATGTTTTCCAGCTGACTGTTACACTGAGCATGAAGAGGTTTAAGTCGTGTGCACACAGCAGGTATAATCTAGTTCCCAAACACACAAATTACAAGACATACCCATGAACCCATAATTTCTATTTGCAATACATTATTCCCCATCTTCTCCTTACTTCTATGGGATGCCTCTGGAATTCCTATCACAGAGGTAGATAAAATAAACAGCTAAAGCTTTTGTCTTTAATAACGTATTCTGCTGTTCTGTAAGAGGGTATTGGCAGTCGGAGGAAAACAGCTGGGAATGCTCAAAGATTCCTGTGAAAGTGCATTTCATCAAGATTTCAGAATTGTTTTCCAGATTTCCCATTGCTCTGTTCTGCCAGAGATTTTCAGGATAGAGCAGAGGCCTCAGAATGTCGATGTACTAAAGGGGTTGAGAAGCACAAACCAAAACATTACAGTAACTGTAGCACAGTGGTTCCTGTTCAACAAACAGATAATCAAGATGTATAAACCTGCACTTAACAAACCACAAGGTCTGATCAGCTCCTTCACTCTTCCTGGAGCTGCAAGAGGTCAGAATCACAGGATGGCTGAGCTTGGAAGGGCCCTCTGAAGGCCATCTGGTCCAACACCTGCTCAAGCATGGCCACCTTGAGCCTCTTGTCCAGGCCCGTGTCCAAGTAGCTTTTGCAGATCTCCAAGGAGGAGACTCCATAACCCCTGTTGTGGTCTGGCTCTGATATCTGCGCACCCTGCCTTCAGGGATTTGTAGACATTGGTGAGACCCCCCTGAGCCTCTTCTTCTCCAGGCTGAGCAGGCCCAACTCGCTCAGCCTCTCCACACAAGACTCCAAAACGTCTAACTAGACAATTAAAAAAGGTAAATAAAAGTGTTGCTTGAAATGGGCAATTAATTTTAAATGGAAAATCCAGGAAACATCAATAGCAGGCATAGTCTACTCTAGGAAATTAGTGATACATTTTTGTAGCTATTTTATTTTCATCACTTACTATATATTTTATATAGCATTTATACTATACTATATAATATATATACACACTATAGTATATATATATATATATATATAAAACATTTGTTTTATAGACTTAACATGCCATTTAATATTATAGCTTGCTAATCTAGAGCCAGTGTTGGCACAAGATTTATTTTAAAATACTACTATACCATATAAAGAATTTTAATAGTGTCCAGTAATATACAGAAGGTGATCTGATTTGGCTATGCTATTGAAACTCATAAATGGAAGACATAGCCAGAGCTTGTTCTGAATTGCTTAGGGACAACTGAAGTTTAACTAAAAGTGACTGAGTTAGTTCTGTTTTCTTTTTTTTTTTTTTTTTTTTTTTAAAAAAAAAAAGAAGCTCGCCAACCAACAAGACACACACATATATGCTCTTTGAAGACTAGTTGGCGTTGCCATCTTGAATGTCTCCTACCCCCCAAAAAGAAGCTTTTTGCCATGCAATGGTGAAACATTGAAAGGATTGATTTTTTCCTGGAAACTGGGATTATTCAAGTGTTTGTCCAAACAAAGGACAAATAAATTATTTGTAAAATCTCTGTGAAAAACTCAATCTGATCAGAAATCTCACAATTCTGTTTTTCCTTGGTAAGTGACACATTTTAAAATGAGAAGCAAAGCTGTATTTGTCAAAATCTGAATGACTGACTGCACTTAAAATGTTTAAAAAATGTGAAAATGTGGAGGCAATACAGTTAATGAACCATGCAAAAGCATTTGACGGATCTCAGTTACTTACTGCTGTTTCTTTTGAAGAAAAAAAGAGGTGTTGTCAGGACTCATATTCTTGAATAATAGTGGTATTTGTACAGATTTTCCTTTGCATTTCTCAAGCTGTGTTTTATTTTTAAACTTAATTTTATAGAGAAAAGATTTTTATTATCAAATTTCTAGATTTTATATCAAATTAGGTAACGTGGAGGAAGTCACTGAGTGGACATCGCTTCATATGACTAATGTGGCCAACCCATCCAATACACTACAGTATTATGCACTTTATACTATCTTATGTGACTTGGATAAATATCTACAGAATTCCAAGTTAAAAATTAGAGTATTTAAAAGGTTGTGTCAGTTATCTTTAAACTTAAATACTAGGAAAAGCACTCAAAAATGTTTCTGAATAAGAAAAAGGGGGCAAAATTAAAATGGTGCCCAATTTAGTTCAGAGCAATGGTATGAGACAAATAGGAATGCTCCTTAATAACATTCACTGAGGAAACAAAAAGTGAATCCCACTTTTATAAAATTACTTGATACTATACTTAATGTGTAACACTTGGGACAGTGTTTTCATTGTACACTGTTCCTATAATGGAAAAATGTTGCAGTTCAACTATCATACAGAACATTTTTCTATTGGTTCTTTAGGACTTTTAACTGGAACAGAAATGTTTTTGTTGAACTATCATGAACAAGACAGCACTAAACTGCATGAAATGAAAACGTTCATTAAAACTTCATGGAAACATTGCAAAAAGCATAGCAAACAGCCATGGAAATGTAACAGCCATAGTAAAACTGTGAAGTCCACTAAACGCAAGTCCTGAGGGTTGTATAACTGATTCACCCAAAAACTTTCAGTAGAAGCATCACACATGAGGATACTACTTGATAGAATTGCCCTCTGAGAGTCTCTGAAGGTATTACAATAGATTTACTGGACCAATACACATGTCACAGTTACATTTATTTAATTTCCCAAGTGAGCTCTAGCAAAGCATTCTTGTTTGAATAACAGTGACAACTTGGAGCTCTAAAAGCTTAAGAGTCATGCAGCGATTTACCTGGGAAAGTTAGTTAAAAAGAGTGACTGGAATTTATTGTCAAAACAGTACTGCAACAGCTAAACCATTTTGATTGATAGATCATGAAAGCGTATTGTATTGTGCTTTGGGTTCAGATTTGGTAAAGCAAATATGGAAGCGTGTGCATGGACCCATTCTTACGCAGATCAGTAGGCAGAGTCACAGAAATTCAGGCTGGAATAACCTCCAGAGGTCCAACCACCTGCTCAAAGCAGGGTGAATTTAAATCTGTCTACTCAGGTTCTTGTCTGGTCATGTTGTGACTGATCTCCAAGGACTGAGATTCCAGATCCTCCCTGGACATCCTGTTAGAGTAAACCCCTTATGGTGAAAGTTTTTTTTTTTTTCATAAACAGAATAGCTCATGTTCCGCCTTGTGCCCATTACCTCTTGCTTTATCATTGTTGTCTTCTGAAAAAGGACTGGTTCCAACTCCTCTCCACCCTCCTGTCAGGGAGATGAAGATCCCCTTTGTCTTTTCTTCTTAAGGGTGTACAAACTCATTCCCTCAGGCTCTTCTCACAGTATGTGTGCTGCAGGCCCTGTCACAGATTTGCATGGAAGGCTCATGTAGCCAGGCCTAGTGGCACCGACTGAACAGGTGAATTGGTGAAATAGCCACAGTAGTTTGTGTCTGTCAGCGACAGAACCAGGAGACTCCACAAGAGAGGGAATAAAGGCACAAGGCCTTATTTCTGAACCAGAGTCCCTCACAGGAAGACTGGAAGGTCAGAGCTACAACTGCCTCTCAGCTCCAATGCCTCACAGGCCGGAAATCCTCACAGACAAAAATGGCGTCTAAAATGGCCGCCTGCGGCTGGAGGCAGGACCACCACACACAACCCACTGAGGAGGACTGTGACTTGTACCGTGTTGAACTGCAGCTCTTCTGGGGCATGTTTATCTTCTGCATTTTCACAGTGTGAACAGGACCCGGTGTTGAACACAGACAGGGTGCTATACTAAATCCAGGCACAAATATGGAAGAACCTTGTCATCTGTGTAAATGGTGTAAAACGCATAAACTCCCAAGTCCCTGGTTACAGCAATCATCACAACCTTACAGCACACAACCTCAGTCTTACAGAAGATAAAAAAGGAGGGTGATTTTGTAGCTATTGACTTCTTCTTTACTGCACTGAAAGGGCTGGTGTGCCAATGTCAGCCTGGGACTTCAGTTATCTCAGCTGATTCCACCACAACTCAGATCTGTGTGCCCTGCGCACTTTGCAATTGCTTCAGAATCACGTCACAAAGACAGTAGCTTGTGAATGCCTTTGACATTTGCCTTTCATAGTAATGCACATACTCTATTTGAGCTGCTATTTTATATGCTGCTTTAAAAGACATTAGTATCAGAACTGTGCTCTGAATACATCAATTTACAAAGAGAACGTTACTTCAGTAAAATGAAGCCTTCAGAAGAGCTTACAAAAATCTAAAAATAATTATTTGTTCTATATATTTATTCTGCATAACTTATTGTTTATATTCAGTTTAATAAACAGTTTACAAAGGATGACTAATACCAAATAGTTCAGACAATATGATGTCTCACAAACTACACATTCCTGAATAAAGCTCCACCTGTTAAAAAGCTGAGCAATGAGTCTAAACTCAGAGACAAAAAACAAACAATAAAAAAAAACACCTTTCCTCTGCCTTCAACCATGTAGTAACATCTGAGTAACTAATCAATAACCTGAGAATGGAATACAAAAATCACAAAGATGGTATACTTAGATACGAAAAGTAAAAGCATATTTCATATTTATCTGATTACCACATGAGTAACATTTTCACAAGTATATCTCAAGGGAAGCATATGCATTTTTAAAGTCTTAATCCCTTTTGTGCAATACCTACAATGATCATTATTCAGTTTCAAAAAAAAAAAAAAAAAAAAGAAAAAAAGAAAAAAAAAGTGAGTATTTTAAATTTCAAAGCTTCATTCATATTAAAAAAGAATTTCAATTACATTAAGTCATTTCCTGAAAATATTTTTCGGACAGTAAAAACTAACAGAAAGATGTATCACAATGCAGAAGACAGAAATGGGATTGTTACAACTTTCCACAATTAACAATGCAGCCTGTAATGGGTTTTATGTGACTATAGTGCTCCATCGCTCCTGGAAAGATACACATACTGAATTTTAAAGGCATTTAATCCTGGAAGATTATCTATAAATGCTGAAGTCTGGTAGACTCGATGGTTATTTCTGAATTCAGCAAACATTCCTGCAGCGACATTCTCTCACCAGTCAATGCATTCATCCATTGGTTAGTAAATAGTGATCATCAGTAATCTAGAAACACTTGTTAAATTTAACTATCTGCTTAGGTGAACTTGCAGACATCTTGGTTTCTCTATCAGCATCATATTCAGACTCAGCATCTTTTTAAAACAAAACATTCCTGAGGGCCATGAGACCATTAGAAAAAAGGCAAGGATCAATGAAACTCCTGAGAGGGCCTCACTTCACTTGCAAAGTTAATGGGTTTATTAAAAACTCTTCCATCTGAACAGTTGTCTCTCTAAGGTTTCCAGTAATTACCGAGTCACATCATAATAGAGTTTACAAAATGCTTAGGAAGGGATTTTAAAACTTCATTAATCTCCTGGTCCCATCTTTGGCGTATTACAGAAACGTTTAGGGGCTAGCAGTCTCTAGTAAAGTAGCAAACTCTGAAACTGCAGCAAGTTACACTTGCTGATCTCTTGACCCTCACATTTTGTAACATGCTGGAGCACAATAATAAAAAAAGCACTTAGATAAATTGCATTTAATCTAATAAGTGTGCACTCCATTCTAATCCTTAAGGAAATTCAGTATGATACACTGATAGAGCTCCTTTCCAGGACAGCTGAACACCAGTTGAAGAGAAAAATGAGTTCTTGAGCTCAGACTCAGAGCTGGGACCAAGCTGCTATCAGAACAGTAGTGAAAAACCAAGACGCATTACTCCTGGCTTTTCTTCTTCCTGTCTCAGTTATTTGTTCCTGTTGTCACCACACTGAGTCCAACGTATTTAAGTGGAGCATACAGAGAAGCACATGAGTACAAAATGAGTAAAGAAACTCTTCTCCTTCTCCCTGCCCATTACAGGAGAACTAATACCAGCAGTATCTTTGTCTGCTCTACATCTGAACGACTGGGCAATGATGCATTTTTTTTTTCTTTTCCTTCCAATTGTATCTTGAGATTCTCACAAGCCCTATTGCAAATGCATACTGCATAAAATCTCAGCAGCAGAGTTAGCAACAAAATACACAAGCTTTTCTATTCCTAGCTCGATGTCTTATTCCAAAACCTAATATTTTTTCCTTTCTTTCCTCCACATAAAATGGACATAGTCAACTTCTAGCTGTGAATGAGTTATAACCATCATCAATGGGACAGATTAGGCTATTCTCTAAACAGATGCACTTACAAACTCTACTGACCTTTGACAGGGAAATTGATTTCTCTAAGCCACCATTTACTATGCCTCTTGTGCTTATCGACACAATAAAGCTGCAATTTGCCTCCTAGAGTCTTGTCAGTAACTGCAGCAGAATGTCAAGCTGCAGGGCCATGGTCAATGAGCTCGAGCCCATCCTCCCCTTCCTTTGTTACAGTAGCTGTAAATCTTGCTGTACAGAGCTTGGGGAAACACATTTTGTTGAACCTAAATAGTGGAAGTTAGTCGAGCACATAATGCTTCCCAAACGGCACGGTCACTGTCACAGCAGTAGTGCTATAGGAAATGCAAAGTGATTTCAGGCAAGGAAAGTGAAACAAATATTTTGAAACACTGCTCAAACCACAGAAAGTTAGAATGACTGCTGGCAGTAATTGCATTTATATGGAAAATGTACATAGATTTATTTTTTTTTTCTGCTTAAAGAACCTTTCATTTTCTCAGCAACGTAGAGTGTTTTTCACTTCCTTGCAAGCTGGACAGACCCTATCATTCCCCTTCCCCAATTCCCCCCACGCTTTTTTTTTTTTTTTTTTTTTTAAAAAACATTTATGATACTTGTTCAGTCAAATACTGGCAAAAAGAGCAGTGAGCCAAGAGAAGATCAAATATTCAATAGACTTGCTATGAGGCTGCTTAGCCTCTCCTCATGTATGGCTCCATCTTTTTTCCTTGATGCTATCCCACACCTCTCTTATACCATCTGGTGTCCTCCATGAATTTCCAGTGATCCCTCCAATATTCCCACTAACATTTGACAATACTGACCTCAAACTCAGACCCTTTCCAGTGACTGTTCAGCTAGCTGCCAACTTCTCCATTGTTTCCTTAAGCCTGCACAATTATCTTTAAGATGAAAGAAATAAATGAACATGGAAAGGAACATTGCTTCCTTAGGTACGCAAGTACCAGCTGAGATCCTTTGTTAGTTATATCTGCCTCACTTTTTTTCTGCAGTGTTCCTCATCCTATTCTTTAAACATTACACAGACAAATTAGATCTGCACAGTGAACTTGGGGCTCTTGGCTTCCTGCACTCTTTTGTTCTCCAATTCATCTGTCTCAGAGATCTGTACCAGCGCCCGTCACCATAGTAACTGAGCACGTTTCAGTGATTACGTTTTGGTGTATTATATAAAACTTCAGATACAGTGAGAAAGCTTTACCGAAGATCTGTAGGTGGGCCTCAAAGATGATCAGCATCCCAAAGTCTGTTGTGCAGTGAGCTCAGTCCCCGTGTGCCATGTCACCTCGGGTTTATCAGCTACTGGGACTTACACGAGCCCAGCTGGTGGGGTAAGGTGCACTTTGGAGCTACAACTGCTGCAGCAGCCTTACCTGCTGGTCACTTGGGAGATCAGGATCCCAGGTGAGAAGTGGGCTAGCAGCCAGTAGCTGCATCACAGCAGAGTGAGCTGCAGATGGAAAACTGTCCTGAGAAGACCTGCTCTTGAAGACTCTGTGGCATCCCGGCATGAAGGGGGCTGCAACTGCTGAAACGAGTTCTGCTGTGACTGCCAGCAGCATGCCTGAAATCCTACAGAAGGGGACTGGGGAAAGCACATTGCCCTGAAAGTACTGCCACTCTTAGTGCAGCCACCATTGTGTTCAGCACAGAAGAGGATCTTAGCCACTACAGCACAGCACAATCTCTTAGCTATCTTAGCAAGGTATTTAGGCACATGCTTGACTAAATGTTTGGCTCATACCACCAACTTCTGGCACTTCAGTGAAAAAAAGCCATGGGAGACCCAGCTCTGCTACCCTTACCAACTTGACAGAAGCATTTGCTTGCTGCAAATCACAGTGTAACAATAAAACAAATACTAACGTGAATATTAATGTGCAATCAGGCCCCAGGTATGCAAAAGAACTGTGTGGATGGGCAATTACATCTGTTCTCACAGGACCCTGGTGCTGCTCATAGGTGCTGCTTTCCTGCAACTTGCCAAAAGCTGCAGGAGTAACACAGCTGCTCATATATTTCAGCTTAACAAAACAGATACTCTCAAGACTATTATTAAAAATTTGAAGTGGATGTAAAAGTGATCCTTAATTAATGGGAATGATTCAGTGTGTACTTCTGTGGAATACCAGTCTATACTTATTTTTGATCCATAAGAAGAAAAATGTCAGGGTTGAGAAGTAGGTTGCTTAATTCATCTTGTATGGAATATATTACTTAGAACAATAGGAAGATAGGTACAGAAAAGTATATTTAAACAGGAATGTATGTCAGTGTTTTCTGGTCAGGCACATGAAACTCCCCCTGGTATGGCACAATAGGCGTAGGAGCACCAAGTTGATGTGCTCCAAGTTTTCCATTAGAAGAAGGCGATTCCTCACAGGACATTTTAACCTTTTCTGGTAGTATTTTGTATTGCTCTAACTGCTTTGATATTTTTAATATCTTTCCTACGCAGCCATTTTTCCTGAGGCCAGCGTTGTGTGAGCCAAGTAAATGCTTCAAAAGCTTTAAGAAAAATGAGAGGGAATAAAAAAAAAGATTTTTTGCTCATCTACTAATTCCCAACTAGCTACACAGAAGTTCCATTTCACAGGAAACGGTACTCACACAGTCAGAGTTTATATAATTCTCTGGGACAGAATCTGGCCCCACCTGAGTTCCCTGTTTGCCATTGTGTAAATGAGAGCTGTCCATCTCTGGCTGAAAGAAAACAGGAAATATAATTCTAAGAGCAGTATTGAAAGAGTTAAGCAAAGACAGAAAAGATTGTAATTTAGTGCGGAATCCCAATTATACTAAAGCAAACAAACCCTGTTTGTGACCACTAAATGTAAACATGAAATTTGATAGGAAATTAGTCACTATAGCATACTCTAACTATTTTACAAAACAAAATATCTCGAGTAGTTACACATTTTGATCTTTCATATTAGTGAAAGAAGTTGATGTTCTAAGCAGCTGATTTTAAGTATCTGTCTCTTGGGAAGAAAGTACTTTAACTAGAAGTTGATAAATTACCCTACCATACAATAAAACAACAAGCCCTGGGTGCAAAATGCAGCTAGATCAGCATCTGACATCCATTTTGTACTGGCATGAAGACTTCACAAGATTTAGAAAAATGAAAAACGATCCCCAGAATGTGTACTTAGCACACTCTGCTCAACAGAACCCACCACAGTATGTACCACAGCAAAGGCAGTGCTGGAATAGTGAAGGCTAAGGATGTCTTTTCTGGTGGCAGTAGTAAAAAGGGCTGAAGAGCTCCCACCAACATCGAGGGGGGCCTTTCTTCGGCTCCCTTGGGAGGGGGAATTGAGCCCAAGCTAAGAGCGAAGCCACTCCTTCTCCACAGTTTGCAGAGGCACTGTAGGCTGCATAGGGAAAGGCAAGGCGCAAGCAGCAGCAAGGTAATGCCAGCCCCAGTGTAAGGAGGAAGGACCACACTGAAAAAAGCTCGCGAGAACTCAGTGGTAACTGTTACTATCTCACTTCTGGTGGGTGAAGCTCCCAGGGTGTCGCACACAGCCCCAGCTATTGCCTTTCCATGTACAACCAACTATAAACTATTTTCAGCAATTCAGTAAATTTTCCTTTTTTCTTTTTCCTTTACATGCACTTAGAAGTTAACTGCTTTGGTGGTATCATTACAAGTAAACCAGAGACTTCTTGTATCTGCTTTATAGACACAAGATCTGTTGCAGTGAAATTAATCAGAATGAATCAGGCATCAGAAACTATTTGGGGAACAGGCAAATGATGTGCAGCAGCCTTCAGCAAAGAGACTAACTTTTCGCTGTTACAGATGGCTGATTACAGGGCCTAAAAAGAGGGCTGGAGAAAGAAAAAAAAAAAATAGAAGCATGGTGAAGAATACATTCTTCGTAGAGAGCCTCAATCCCTTTCCCTTTTTCTAAGGAAAGATGGTTTAGAGGCTGCACAAGGCTCTGGTAGAAAATGAGCCCCCCAGCTTCTGAAAAATAGATAGGAATGAAAAAAAATGGATTTGCAAGGTACCAAGACTGGGTGCTGGCAATGCAAGTCACCTGGGTATTAAACAAGTCTGGATTTCCTGTAGCAAAATGGAGGACTTCTGCATAATGCATCAAAAGACAGAGGGAAGCACAGGACACAATTCAATTGTACAGTCCAAAGCAGAATAAAGCAACTAGAGACAGCTTATTGATCTGAAGAGAAAGATAAAGCAATACATGTAGATAGGAACATTTCTCTTTGTTAGTGTCACAATTCCACCGCATTTACTGACCATCCAACTCAGAGACCATCTTCATTACTGCCATTATTGCTACCCTACTTACAGTCATTCCTCACTTTGACACAATGCACTCTAGATGCACAAAACGAGAAGAAAAATAAATATCACTTCCATGCAGTTTAACAGCCTTTTCATTTGGCTGCTTAATGGGAGGGACTGATCCTCCATTCGTGCTGATGGAGAAAAGGAACAGTAAATCTGGATTGCTGAGCAGCAGTAAATTTGGCACTTTACTTTAGAAGCTGTGATGTAATAGCGGTATTGATGAGTCTCTCTGGATTCAGAAATCTTTTAGAAACCTTTCTTTTTTGGTGTGTAACACCTTAAAACACAATTCAGTCACTCACCCAGACATTTTATCAGCGTTTGCTGAGTGTAAGTGCAAGTCCACCTGTGACAGCATTTTGTCTGCCAAGGGTACCTCTGTCATATGATTCACCACCAAGAAGACAAAAAAATAGTTACCAAAGGCAACGTCAGTGTTTCCTGAGCAATAAAACTCAGTCCCATCAATAACCTGCACCCAGAGCTCCAAAAACTCTCCCAAGAAGCAAATCAAAATCACTGGCTGTTGAATCAAGGCTTGATAGGATTGCCAGAGAGAGCACTGCAAAGCACAGAAGCTAAACAAAATTCAGTGTTCACAATTATATGGGTATGAAAAAAGTTCACTAGGGTTAGGCTGATTTCCTGTTACCTTCCTTATCACAGAATCACAGAATTTCTAGGTTGGAAGAGAACTCAAGATCATCGAGTCCTTATCATACCAGGATTCTGCAAAAAACAAACAAACAAAACATATAAAGGGAAAAAAGAAAAAAAGAAAAAAAAAAAAAAAAAAAAGAATGATCCCACAAAGGAAGCAAAATGCTATTTATTTTTAAAAATGAAAAAAAATCAACAAAACAAATTAAACCAAAGACAGCACGACTAACTCAGTCCTGCAGGTATTTTGTATGTGAGCTTCTGACACTATGCAGTACATAAAACACCTGTGGGAACACATGCAGCATTTGCATGTGCTGGGAAATGATAAAAGAAATGACAAAATAACAGAAGCTAAAGGCAGAAAGCAGTGCTGGAAGGTGGAAGCCTTGTGGATGCCTTCTGACTGGATGTTTTCCTGAGGCCAAAACCAGGTCCTTAGTTAGTACATCATCTACAGCCTCATTTATTTCCTACCTGCTGTACACTGCAGTGGTCTGTCACTCTGATAAAGGCACAGGTTCGGTTTCTTATGCTAAAAGGTAACTCATTTGCACAGAGACAAAACCTGATAGAGGGCTGCCCCTCACCTAACCCGTCAATCTTTAGCATTTGAGTATGCACCAAACAAGGAGCTCCTGGCTGGGATCTATCTGGAAAGAAATGACTCTTTACCATCAATATGCAGGAGCTTGGGTCTTCCATTACCGTACCAGGCTGTATTAGTTAGTATAGTATCGACTGCATTATGAAGCACAACAGATAAATTAGAGCTGATTTGGATGGAATTCCATACATAATTTCCACCTCAGAAGCAGAGTTGTCCTGCCCTTGTCCTCATCACTTCACTCTTGTTGCTCTTTCACTTATTCTAAACAAAAACAACAACAAAAATTTATTTTTAAACCTGATAATTTCATGACCCATTTTACTGTGCAGACCCACAAAGAGCGGCATGTCTGCAGCTGTGGGAGTGTCAAACTGCATCATGACAGAGCAAATAAAAGACTGGAGAAGAGTGGGAACATCAGAAGTGAGCTTTAGTGGCAAAAAAAAGTTGCAAGAATATACACCAAAGCTATGAGCAGAATTTTACTTGATCTGTTTTCTTTTTACTGAGATGAATTATAATAGAAGTGAAAAGATGAACAGGTGAGAACCTCCAAATGCCAAAATCAAAGCATTTGAAAAATCAACCAGGGAAACAGGTAATTACACTCCTTGTGCATTAGCTGTGACAGCACGTTAATCTTAACACACAGCTATGGGTGAATAAACAAGTGCAAAGAACCTAGATATGAATATAGTTAAAGACATGCATAAGAAAATTGCCATATATCAATTAACTCTGTATTTGCTCAGAACAGACTTTTTTCCCACCAAGCCCTTCCAAAGCCTAGGCTGGTTCTCAGAAGAGGTATAAGCAGGCACTTGCTTTCCCAGAAATTGATGTGAAACTGGAACACTTTGTTTCAGAAGTTCTGTGTAGGCTGAGCAAAGTTTTCTGAGTAAGACTGTGGCCCAGTATTAGCATTATTACCAGCTCTGAAGCTTCTGGTTGCTAAGATGCATTGATTTCTCTCAGGAAGCACACTGATTAGATGACATATCTTTCAAAAAATAAGAATGTGAAACACAGTCATTTGGAAATTAATAGAGTCCTACCAGTGGAGGAATTGCACATTTAAGTGGCTATAGCTACTATTTGCCACTAGGCAAATGTCATCCTCGAATTGGCATCCAAACCAAGTTTGAGGAAATTTCCTATTAATTTCTAGGTTCTACAAAAATAAAAGGGACTGATAATTCACATTGATCATAAGTCTTCTGCTATCACTTATAACAATGATACTTGGCAACTAATAGCATTTGGGAGCAGTTTGTGCATATTCTATCAATGTTAGGAAATTTGTAAAGCAGATGGAGTCCCTCTGATACTGCAACTTAAACTTCCCTGTGGCTCTTATTTGTCATATACACATATTGCACAAACACCCTGATTGCCTCTGTCATCAAAGATAACAATATCCTGAGTCCTCAGTACAAGCCTTTCTCAATCTTTCACAGCATGTGGTATTTCTGGGACTGAGGCATAGGAGCAGAAGATGCTCATACAGCCACCGGCCAGGCTATCCAGCACCCTACAGATTAAGAGAAGATTTGTCAAGTGAGGAACATTTTCAAAATTACCATCACATAAACAGACAAAACTTTGTAGGTCCTTTATCATTGTAAATTTGGGTAGCTGAGCAAATGAGACAAAGGTCCAGTGGGTGAGCGTATCACCATTTTGCATGCCACAGCTGTGTGGCTTCCTAATAGCTCTTGCTCTCCACAGCAGAAGTTAAGATTTCCCAGTTGACCTTACTGCTATATTTAACCAACTAAATATAGAGAATACTTGACTCAAATTTGGAGAGTGCCAGTGCACTATTTCTCACATGACAGCTATACTAACAAATACAATCAATGCCTGGGAATAATGCAGCATGATGTGCCTGGGGATGGAACCCCTGAACCCCCCCCAGGGTTGTCCCCTGGCGACAAGCAGTGTGTCACAGGACATGGGGTCACGAGCATTGCTCTGCCTGCCCTGACACCCCATGGCTAGGGAGACTCTTACCCTATTAAGTGAAATTCCCATAGCCTAATTCTGGTAGCAACATTGCCAACATTTCTAATTCTATAATTACTAGTGACAGGGGAGGAGTATTTTTATTGGATGGTAGTGGTTGGTGGATTATTTTTTTCAAAACTGGTTAATATTTCTTAATACAGTAAATACAGTTTACCGAAGGAGTTGGTTTTTCCTTCCTTTCAGAGATGAGCGTTCAGCCTCACTACTTCCCTGTCCTAGCAAGCCCAAGTGGATCTTTTGTACTTGTCCTTTCCAGGGGGGACAGCAGGCAAGCTGCTCCACTTTGCACATCACCTCTGGGACACAGACAGACAGACAGACTGGCTGGGGAGGTAGCTGCTGCTCCTTTCCAACCTCGAGGAAAGAGTTTGCTCCTTTGCCTTGCTCAGGTCAGAACGGCACAGAAAGTGGGAGCACTACAATGACATCTTTTGGTACACATTCACGAGAAGAAACCCTTATTGTGGTAAAGTAATATGCATAGGAGTTACTCTGATAAAAATATTTGCAGGATTAAATGTTTGCTTTCAGTATCACAGCCTTGAATTCAGGTCTGCATCACATCTTCAGACCAGTAAAACTACTCTATCCTCTATAAGTATCAGACCGAAATTTTCTTCTGAGGTCATTTTTGACTTTTTTAAAAAAAGGAATTCTTAAAAGCACTAAGTTTAGTCACAGTTTTGCCTTAATTATAAATTCAGTTTTCCTTTTCTTTTTTTTTTTTTTTTCCTTTTCTGAGGAACTTACAATGAAACAAGCACTACAGCTGAGATTTTTGCTCTTCAACTGCAGTACTATCAAAACCCCACTAAAATATCAATATGTTCTGAAACATGTGGCACCTTGCTGTTCTGGATTTTCTTGTAAAATGAGAAAAGAAAGAAAATATTAATGTCTTACTTGAAGCATATTTTACACATTAGAAATACCACGATTCAGAAGGACTCCTTTATTACCAAATCCTTAGGGAATGCACGTGGTTAACAGGGTAACTAATGTGCAGTAGATGTTTCAGAGGCAGGCTCTGCTGGAGCAGAAGGTGTGCTGAGTCTGTGTTAGCTGGAAAAAGGCTACAGAGCAAATGCAAGAAAGCTATGAGACATTTCCACATCTCTGCATCTGGATCTAACAGTGGAAGGTTTTCAAATATTTTTCACGTATATTATCATTGCTGTGTGCTGTCTTTTACATAAGGGGATTTAAGTACATCATCAGAACAAGGATCAGCACAATTTACCAACTGAACTGAACTTTGCATTTGAGATTGTTTTTTTTTTTTTTTTTTTTTTTGTGCGTGTCCTAGTTTCAGTTTAAGTTTTAAACGTTTAAAATTTTAGCCTTTAATTAAAATTATTAACATTTAAGTGTTGATGTGACACATCCTGGTTAAACACAGTTCCATAAGAAGAATTTCCATTCCATAGAGCAGAAGGCAGACTTTACCTTTCACATGAGTTTCTATCATCCTTATGTCACAGAGCAGTGGCCATTGTGTATCTGTTCTACAAAGCATTTGCTTTGAGTGAAGCCTGGGACTTGACTTAGTTAAGAATTCAGTATCAGACATTATGACAAGAATGACAACAGAACACAAGAAATACCCTTAAACATGATATTAACATTCGTGACATTTCTGTACTCTCCTTATTCAGCTGATATAAAGACAGGCAGGCATAACAAACCACAGCCATTAATTCAAGAATGTAAGCATAAAACATCCAGTAAAAAAACCTTCAGCTCTCACAGTACTATTCCTCCTGTCCAATAAAGATGGAAAATGGCTTTAAAACTAGAAAAAGGCTGTCATACTGTAGGTTGTTACATTAATTATTTTTTCTTCATAGAAGTCCAGCCACTGAATAGGATTTGTAGAGCTGTTATATATCAAACCGTAACCTAAACATAACCAAAAAAATAAGTTTTGCTAGAAATTGAAAAGAAAAGTAATATCCAGTCACACAACAAAACAGTAGTGCTTGATTAAGGGTGGGATATTTATCCTTAGGGCTCAGAGCTGGAGGATTTCCAGGACACTTGGAGGGAGTGGTGACACAGCGGTGCTGCAGTTGAAGGAGAGACCAGGAGTGCAAACACATGCAGATAAATCCCTCTCGCCCAGAATCATTGCCTTCTCAAAACTGTGCATCAACCTCTGACTATTGGCACTGCCTAAGTACCTATTTTTTTATAGTGTTCCCAGTTTCTACGTATTCATCTCAGTGAAACTGATAACATTTCTTCTTACCTATGAGACAAGGTCATTTTTCTTAAAATAACATAAAAACTGCTAAAATCTGTTCTTCACTCCACTCGTGTACCTCTGGGAGCTAGCACTCAAGACACTACACTAGCTACCTTGATACTGAGATACATCTCTCTGATATACAGTATATGTTTCTCCATAACAGATTTCCAAAGAGCATCAGAGCTCTCCCCTCCTTGCAGCCTGTACTAATGTGTTAACTTGTAGGTAGCCACGGAATAGGAAACGATAGCTAGTTTCCTGATCTGGTCAAGTACTTCCTTAAAAAGCACTTATAAGTTATTTAGCAGTGCTTTAAAAATTAAAATGGCTCTGTTTTTTTAGAATAGCAGATATCTGACTTCAGTGTGCCACTTACAATAAGCAGATGAAGCACATGCAGATGAAGTAGATGCACTTGTGGAGGAGATCACAACTGTCACCGCGGTGGCTGCCAAGCAGGGCAAGTGGTGCCAGTGGATTGCTCACTGCTGGGAAGACCAGGGCCATAACCTGCCCATTAGCCCATTAACACTTCTGAAGGCAGCACTCTGTGTCTCATGTATTTTCACCTTTGCAGCTTCACCCATCCCTCTATAGAAATCATCCATAAACAAGTGGGAAGGCAGAAGGTTTGCAGAACTCATCTGATACTTAAGAAGTGGGCTTTTCTCCTCTTCTGACAGTAGACAATATTCAGAGCGCTAAGGTCAGACAGCTCGGGCACTCCTTGCTTTTAAGCAGCAAGCATTTTCACATCCTTTCACCCAAGGACATGAAGCAGCAGACAGATTTAAGTAATTAAGTTTCACTTCAATAGTAGTTAGGCGGTTCAGAAGGAAAGGGGTTTTCTGGAGGAGTGCAGGTGTACCTGCCTTAAGAACATGTGCACGGAGTATCACAGAAAGGTGACACAATTCATGCATTTTTAACACAGGACCTTCATTTTGATATGTGGTAAAGATAAATTATATAAACAGAGGTCTGTTATTTTTCATCACAAAGTAAGCAAATGCCAAAGAACTCAATGAAAGAACAAAGAGGAGGGATACCCTTGCAGGTTTATAAACTTCCTGCTCCAAAACAGAATCAAAGTGTTGTACACTTTACATCTGCTTGGTTGAAGCATGTTGCCACATCCTACCCCTCTGTGATCTGTGAATAAGCACATAAAAACTTATACTTCATTCTGGCTTGTTGTTCTGTTTTGAGAAAAGGGCAGCATATTATCTAATGATGAATCTTAATAAATACTTTATCAGAAAAAAAAAAGAAAAAAAAAAAAGAAAAAAAAAAAAGAAAGGAACTGAATTTGAACCTAAAACAATAGTTTCTTTTTCAGGACTCTTTTATAAATTCTCTGTCTTCTCATAGTCCATCCTATCCCTAAAGGATAATGTATCATACAAAAGGATAAGGAAACCAGAGAGAGTTATACTAATGGAGACAGATGCTCAGTTATTCAAACAGAATGGCTGTCTGTCTCTGTTGAGATACCTGCTTTAAGAAATTCTAAGAAATGGCTAATAAAGAGATTTTATGAAATTCAATACTTAGTGTTGCCAAAAAATATCAAACACTGACATAAAAGAGCAGGTATTTCTGGACTGTATCTTTCACATACAATTGTTTTGTATTTATTCGTACTTTGAGATGGCTGTCCTACTTACTTATATACATGCCAAGCTCCATGAAATGCTTTTTTGCTGTTCGTCAATTTATATGCTGATGTGAAGTTAATCTCAGTTCACCATGTCCCTTCACAGCAGCTGTAATTCTTCTTTATGATGTTTTTCTCAGCTTGCTGCACCCTGCATACCTTTATCTATCAGCCTTTATAGGAGTGTAAGGGCTATGCACCTCCACTAGGGAAAAGGTGTACATAAATAACCTTTCTTTTTCCAGAAAATACAGATTAATGATTTAAATACATATACATATTTATAAACATAACCCACTCTTTTCAGTATGTTATATTTAAGTACCGGTATTTCAAAACTACAAGCAATATTAGAAAACAGGGTTGTCTCCCTAAGACAACCTAAACTTCCTAAAGAACTCCACTTTTTTTTCCCAAGGCACAGGACGCTGCATATAGCTCTCTTATCTTTGAGATTACAAGCACTCCACATAAAGCTTCTCCTTAGATGGATTATTCTGAGATCAATTATTAATAAAGTCAAATTCTAGAAAGAGGGTAGGTTTTACACAATATATATCAATCTGCAGGGAGAGGTTGGTCACACATTGACATATCAATCTACATAACCAAGATTACCTCTGATTTAGATGAAGGAAAGCTGCAACACAACAGCAGAATTCCCAAGAATGCATTTTCAGCTTGGCTAGGAACAAGTGATGTATACAGGCAAGTGTAATGATAAGAGCTTAAGAGACTTTCCTTGTGCAAAGACTCACAGACCACCTCATCCACAGTCACTCAGCCCATCAAAAAAAAAAATAATCGTATCTTTTTGCTCATTTTGTAATATTTCCGTATATAGTATCAGAATCAAAGATGCTGCTTTTTCCTTTACAACAACACCAGCTTAGAAAATCATTTCAGCTCAAGATAACACTCTAAAGCAATATGCATAAGTGATTTCTCTCGGGTGATACAACAGCCACAAGAATTGCCAAAGAACCTGTTCAAGCTGTTACATGGGAATTGATACCTAGCTGTACTGAAATGAGAGAAGCGTGGTCCAGAATAAATGCGAGAACAGAATTTAAAATTCCTTGGGCTGCTACCCAGGAGGGGAGACCTCACTCAGCGTGAGCACCAGGCAATTCGTGTGGGAGTCTGTGCCTCAATGGTCAGCAGTCGTGGGTGCAAAATGGAAACTTCATTTCATCAATTATAAATGCAGCAAACCAAATCTTGTTCTCTAGCATCCTGGTTAATATGAAGTAACCATAGTAGTCAACAGAACTGTTCCTGGTATTGGAGATGTGAGCATTTGGCCCTGTTAGCTTCAGAAGAACCCCAATGACAGTAAGAGCTCAGACACAAAAAAGCTCCCTTTTGAGGGGGAGCACTAATCAATGAGCCTTTGTAATATTTCTTTCCCTGTACCATTTCTCAGGGTTTTTATTTGTTTCCTTGTTTTTGAATGTATGCAGTAGCAAGAGCTCTTTCTCCTCCAAGCCTCAACCTTTCATTAATTAGCTGCAGTGGGACATGCAGTACAATAAAAGTGGACAAAGCCTTTTTGCAGGGCTTTAGGTGCAGCTGAATATAGGATGCACAAAATGCACTTTTCTTTTACCTAAATATACCTTCCTTCCTGTAAGAGAAGGGATACACACCATTTACATCTCCAAGAGACCTGGACAAGCATCAGTACTAGAGGAGACAGAGTATTTACCTGGGATTAAAGCTGACTCAGAACATCCACATTCACACATATGCTTTCACTGACAATTGATGCACTCTAACATAGTTTGCCCTCTTTTAACTTTAGCAAATTATAGGCTTTGTAGAGGTACATTTTCAAAGCAGCCAATGATTTGTGCCCATGAATCTCAATTATTTGCTAATGAGATGTATGACTCCCTTTCAAAGAACCCCTTTGAAAATGCACCTCATAATGTTTGAATGTATCCTTGTGTTCTCTAAGGGTGAGACAATTCCCTAAACCTTGAAATGGGCTGGTAGAAGGAATCAGTACTTCATGCTTTCAGGGAGAAAAACTAAATCACATGGAGCTATATCAAAGTAGCGACTGGTGTGGGCAGGGAATGATTATAATGGTGTGAGGCTGAAAACTTTTTTAGATTCCTGCATAATTGCAACAAGAAGAGAATATCACTGACATGAGGCTGAGAAGAGGCAAAAGTGAATGTGCTGCCATTTATTTATTTTTAAATGGAACAGACAGTTCAGAAATTGAATGGCTGTGCACAGCTGGCAAAGTATGGCCAGAAAAATAATCAAAGGAAAAAAGGGAACGGAAGGGGAGAGGAGGAGCAGGGGACATGGAGAGAGAAAGACAGAGACAAAGAAGAGAGGAAGATTAAAAGTAAGATCACTACAATGGAAATGCAGCCCTGCAACACAGGAGTACTAACGTGAGAGATGTATGGTCCCATAACAGGGAACCAAAGGAACTAGAAATAGAATCAAACAATAATAAAGTCACATTATTAAGCAATCTGATGGTAATTATTACTTTGCTTATTAAGTGGGTTTGCATAGTAAATACAGTTTTATACATAAAATTCTTGAAACATTTTGGCTTGGGAATATAGAAGAAGACAGGAACATCTGAAAGGTGAATGTGGCTGCTGTGCACCTCATTCAAAGTGTCTTCTGTTTTGATGCGTCACTGTTGTTAAAGCAGCATGCCCAAAAAAGGCAGCAATCACAGGAAAAAGTCTCATAATTAATAGCAGTGATGTAATTACACGATGAGTCTGTTTCTTTAGCGAGAACTAAAATGTCACTGGGAACAAAGGCTTTGCAATAGATGGTTTAAACAAGTTAAGTAAGTTGAAATAAGGGTGCTTAGCCTGAAACTTCTGCAGATAAGCATTAATGGTAACTCACTATCTTCACTTTCTGCAATACGTATTTCTGAACCCAAGCAATTCATATTTCTGAACTTAGCCTCTCCCCTGGAGATCTCCTCCAGTTTTCCTTGGAGGTTACCCTGGATCAGTTTTACAGGATGATCAAAAGATATTTTGAGAAGTGAAGACCAAATATCAGCAGATTTCAAGATATTTTGGGGATGAGACCATGGTATCTAAAGGATTCTCTCTCTCTCAAATCAAAGCTTCCTTTGAGACTTTGGTACTGTCATCATCACAAGTCAGTCTCATGTGTCCCCACTAACCAGTGGTCTAGGGCACTGTAACTCTTGCAGCAAAACAAAACTGCTGGGAATATCGTCTCCTCTAATACATATGACTCCAAGTCTGCCCACACAGTAAAATTAAGTAATGATACATTTTTTAAAATGCATGAAAGGAAAAAAAATAAAAAATAAAAAAATAAAAATAAAAATTAAAGTTGTACTTGTTGTGAATTTGGAGGTGATAAATGCAGTAGACTAAAGTGAAAATGTATTTATGCTCTTGTTTTCCGTTTGCTAACTGTTCTCACACATGTAACTTACCCCACATAAATCTGCAAAAACAAATCCATGTGTGTTTTCTCACATTACGCTTTTTATAAACAAATAACTGTCTGTAGGGCTAGCATTTTCCCTTGGGCTAATTAAGAGTTAAACTCTCTGAGAAGTTATCTTAGTAAATTGTAGCTATTGTATGCTATTAAATGTCAATTACTGGGGTAAGCTGATTCCTACTGCATATTTATTAAGATTAATTTACAAGGTGTATTGAAGGAATTATTGAACATTTTAAAAATGTTAATAGATACAATTACTAATAAATCATCCTGACAACAAAAAATCTCTCCCATTCTTCAGCAAGACCATGAAGCTCATTAAATCTCTCAAATGAAACTATGACTGTTCTGTCAGACACACAATTAGTGTTTTGCAGCTACTGCACTGAAACAGAATGGTCTCATCTAGGGATGCTGGGTAGTGTCAGAGCGGTAATTCTCAATATAGGTAATGTACTCAACAGTCCTTTCCCCCTGGCTGGCTGCCATTTCTGCCTGCATGATATCTTGCTGCCTTCAAAATTCACAGTTCATCTTTATGTAACAGAGGAGACCGGCCTGAAGGGGTGCAGAAGGAAGTGCCTCTAGTAATTAACTGACAAGTAATGACTTAGGAAATTCCAGCATCAAAGACGAAAGTCTGTTGTCAGGGCAGATTCTCAGTATTCATTCAGTTTACGCATGGTGATTTGAGGACACAGATTACCGTCCATTTTGTCATTTACAAGCAACCCTCCAACACCTACAATAGCGGTTCACAAGAAAACACAGTGTCAGGGAGCTATTTTTTCTTTTTTTCATTTTATTCCTCTTGCATTGCTATGACCTTTAAAAATTATTATGTGTATGGTTTTGATTTGATCTTTCATGAGTTACCCCTCATCTGCTCTTCTTTCCTTCCTATTTCCTTCAAGCTCTATACACAATATTATCAGTGGGTGCGGTGCATTCCTCTGATTTTTCTGTTGGCGTTCCCTTGAAACATATTTTCCTAACATTTGCTTCTCTATTAGCCCATGTCCCTGAAAACACAAGCAACATGATTAATCAGCTACTGATCTTTTTCTCCTGCTCCCTGTATTAAAACATTTGGAAGACGATTCTCTGCTGCCCTGGTGACTTCTCTGCTGCTGGGAGCAGGCAGCTCTGGTTGTTTTTCCAAGGGTAATTCATCTTCTTGCTTTCTATGCAGAGCTACTAACAAATCAATCAAACTCTTATATTTGAATTTAGTAGAGGCCTTGGACGGCAGGCAACATTATTTCAGCTTGTATTGAAAAGGGACACCTTAAAAAGAGACAGAATTGTTCTCTTGTTTTGTTTGAATGGAAGCAGCTATTTATTTAAATCCACAACTGCCTGTAAATCAGGAGAGTGCAAAATAGAAGTAGCACAATATCATCAGTATAGTAAAACTTAAATTTACTTTTTTTTTTTTTTTTTTTGGGGGGGGGGGGAGGGGGGGGCGGGGAGGAGTGCAGGGGGTGCAGATATGAAGATGAATCCCTGGAATAAAAGCATGATGATGATAAACGTGTTCAGGATTAATTGGTTGTAAACACTGGTACAACGAGTGGATATGCAAATTTTCTGCATATTATGTAAATATGTAAAATAATGCCATTTCAGGTGGGATGATTACTAGAGGTGGCAGAATATGTTTCCTTCCTTTTCATCAGTCAAGATAAATTAGTGGGGACGTTAACATATTTCACTAGAACACATTAAGAAACCACTAAATAAAAATATTTCTCTAAGGCATTAATTAGAGACAGTTTCGTTTATACTCATAAACCTTTTTACATTCTTTTTCTTAGAAAGGTCATTTCATGAAGAGCTGAATGTTGGCAATCCTGGGTGCAAAACCTGCAGCTAATGGGAGAAAGAGGCTAAATGAGAAAATACTGAAGGAAAACAGCATTTTTCATCTGATCTTATATGATACTTCTTTAACTATAAAGCACCTAGGAGAAATAAACTCAATTCTCCCCTGCCCCATATCAGCTATTTGTAAGGACCACAAAGGCGTTCCCAGCCAAACATGTGAGCTTTTTGCTCCTTACAGGTGTTCCCAAAGCCCCTGGCAGAGGTGGAGAAATTTTACTTTCCTCCCTGCCTGCTGCAGCCGTGGAGCTGCTCCGTGTGTGTGCCATGAACCTGAAAGGGACTGGGCAGTCTTTCCTCTGGGACTTGCAAAAGACCGACTGGGGCTCTTTTGCACCAATGCCTCATTATTCCGAACTGCACCGCACGGCTTTTTCTGCCATTCTCCTCTTTTTATTCCTTCTAAATAGAAGCAGAAGAAGGAAATCGGGCAAAATGTAGATTCACACCACTGCAACAGGCATAATACTTGTTACTGTTATTCTGACCCCATCAAAATAACTCTCACACTCCTGTTCTTGTGTATGTTAGTTGAAGAAAAAGCCCAGCTGGCTTCCTTCCCACTCAGACACCCAGCCTTTGCACAACGGAAACAACTCTCTCTCGCAGACTGAATCACCATGCCCGTGCGCTGCCTGTGCCACAGGCACTTCCTCGCCTTGGCAGCCTCCAACAGGCACCTCTGCCACTGGTGGGCTTGTGGTGGGACACAAGGGTTTGAGCAGCTCTAGACTCACATAGTGCAGGGCTCAGATGGACCTGGCAATCCCCTGCACCTCTTCCAGCTTCAGGGAGCTGCATTCAGTGAAATGCAGCCCACCTGCGCTCTGAGCTCTGCCAGCTGCACAAGAGCCCGTGGATGAGCTGAAAATCAGTCCCATAGGCCTGCGATGGAAAAGCCACTCCAGTTTGACTGATACCAGTCAAAAGATGCTAAGAACATTTATATAGCATATGAATAAAACTCATCTGCCATAGGGGCCACGTGCTCGCTCCATTCACAACAGAGAACCTTGCCCGTGGCGCAGTCTTTGGTGCATTTCTGCAGTAAGGAACTGCAGCACGAAGCTGACCTCTGACTCCGCTACCTACAGAGCAAAGCCTCAGTGATTCAGCGATACTGCTCTGTCTTACAATTACTTGTCTACAAGCTTAATAGCACATTTCCTAACAGCTTCCTGCACAGTGCATAAGTTGAGCTGCAAACAAGCCCTGTTACACCATTGCGCTCTGTCCACAAAAGAGGAGTGGTACATCAGCTCTAAAAAAATAATTAAATTTAATGACTCAATTATGTCTTTATCAAAATATAGAAACTCTTTTCATAAGGGAAGAGCATTTCTCTCAGCTATATATGTATTATCAGTTCTTTTCCAAATAATAAGTAAACTGAGGAAAACAGATTTAGAAAGACAGTTTCTAGTTTACAATATTCTCCAGGCATTTTTTTTTTTTTGCTGATTAGTTACTATTTGTTGTTAATAACAATGGGGGCCCTGAGATGTCCTCTTGCACGTTTTCAAGAAGTAAAGATTGATGTGCAGCAAGTATCTTCTGCCCTATTTGCCTTTTTCACCCCGTGCTTGCAGCAGGCCTGGCAGCTCTGAGGTCTCAGCACCAGCCACCAGCTGCCACCACTCATGTGTCCTCCCCTGCCACAAAGCAAGGTGCTCCGTCCTGCTCACTGCTATGTGTAGGGAGACAAATTTAATAGGAAAGGAGTCTAAAACAGTGAGTGAGTGGCATTACGTAGTGACCAGCTGCAGCTGGAGTCTGGACTGCTCTTGTTAGTGAGCTCCATAGGTAATAAATGTTTTTATTATGTCTCCTATCCTTGTCTGTACAGCAAGTGGTCTACGCTGTTGCTCCTTTTATAAACACATAGATAAAAGACATCCTTCTCCCTCGTGTATATAGATGTATGTTTGTGTGCATATATTTAAGTATATATGTATATATATGTGTGTGTGTGTGTGTGCGTATAAGCAGTAAGTCCGCATCCTTCCTCCTTCCTCAGCAGCTTGGCACAGCATGGCTCCTGGGATGGAAACCGTGTCTGGTTTTGAATGTGTAAGCAGCAATAATTGCCAAGATTACCTTTTTATTATCCTCATTATCTTAGCCACGTGCATAGCTTTTTTTCAAACAGCCTTTTGTTTGCGAGGAAGCAGAATTGATCCGGCACCTGAGAACTATGGGAGATGGGGTACAAGATCAAGCTTGATGCTTTATAAAAAAAAGAAAAAGAAAAAAGAAGGCTCTGCTCATGAAACAGATCAGCCGCAAATCTGATGTCTGTTTGTGACAACTAAATTAGAAACATTTTTCAAACAATTCATTCCTACATAAAGGCTAAAGTTGTAAAGGTCAGCAGAATGCTGAATTATTTCCTATTAAAACTGGCTGCTGAAGGATGCTTTTCTAGTGCAACCAGACCATCAAAAGATTGTGCTACTTTGCTTACACAGTTTTCTTTTTTTTTTTTTTTTTTCCTTCTTATGCATTTGCCAGGAGAATACCTTTATGTTTTGTGCTTTGGGGTTGTTTAGGAGACAGTAGCTCCAAAACAGAGAAATCCTGGATAGATATTACTGCTCAGTGATGTCTGAATATGCATTTCCTTGTTGTTGTTTACTACCATGGAAAAAAAAACAAACAGTTACAAATGAAAGTAACAACAAAAAGAGAGCAGATTATGTTTTGCACTTGGGAGGGTTATGAAATTTCAGAATTTGGTTTACTTCTTGGAAAACTCCACATTTTGGCATTCTCTGCAGACGGCCAGTCCAGCGCCAAGCTCTGGCGGTCCTGCAGCTCACTGGTGGGGGCACAGCTGCCGGGCAGCCGACAGCCGAGGAGCTGCAGGCTTGGAAGCCAAAGCCCTGGTGCCTCATCGACACACCAGGGGAGCTGCACAGCTGCACAGCAGCCGGGAGCTGGAGCCGCCTGCCCGGCAGCTGTGCCACAGACGAGGCCGAGGCGGGCAGCCAGCTCCCAGCTCCCGGAGACCCATCAGCGCGCTGGGCAGGCAGCTGAGGGCCTGGCAGATAGCTGACAGAGACTGATGCAACTTTCAAAACCTGTTCATTTTTCATTAGCCTTTGGTTAAAACCAAACTGCCCCTGGGTAATGCTTTGATCTTCACAAATCAGCGTTCTCCAGTCAAAGTATTTGTGCCCAGCTTTAGCTGAGGCTCCAAATCGCAAATTCCACAAGAGCTGGATGCCTGTCTCCACCAGATTCCTTTGAAAATGCACTCTTTTGAGAGCAGCACATTCTTGGGACCTGGGCCTGATGCCATGGTCTTTAATGTGCTCAGGATTAGAGCCCAATGGATTTCACGCTACCAACAATCAAGAGATAAACAATGGCTTTCCTGAAGATTCTTGTCAAATGGTCTCTTTCTGAAGACCCAGAACAAGAGGAAAACATCATATTTACATGAATTTGAAATATTTACATTTTTAGTCCTCATTTTATCCTTTCTGGAGAAAGAAAAAATTACTAATGATTTATGCTATTTAAGACTTGGAAAAAATCATGAATAATAAGTGTCATTAATGCCACCAGCAATTAGACTTGAATTGTCCACAGACATTCATTTCTGCTTATTTTTCCCCTCACTGTTACTACTACAGGAAAACGTGAATTCACAACTGAATTTGATATAATTTTACATAGCTGGAATTAAGACTCAGTACGTTACTTAAATGAGGGTCATGCTACTTATATTTAGTAGATACTCAATAGGCTGTTTTAATTGCACTTTGTCTGGAAATCAAAACAATCCATTGGACACCCATCAAGGTTGAGCTCTGGGCTTCGGCTCTTTGCACAGGACTCCTTTAGTTTCAGGTGTTGTTTTGAAAAATGAAAGTAAATTCAGAATTTAAGAAAACATATATATATATATATATGTATGTATAATTTGTGTGTGTAAAATAAAAAGACCATATTCTGAGTCTAAGATTCAGCTGGCTTGCTCCTGAGAGGGTGGCTGACCTCCCCAAGCAATCAGTTATTTTACCTTACTCTTTCCAGGGTATATATTTTTATTTCTTTCCATAGATGTTTTTAATTCTATAACAATTATATAGTATTTATAGTTGTATTCCATCAAAACTGAAATTTAATTGCCTATACATAAGCCTATACCTCAGCCTCATATTCCAGCACAGTATGCAAACTGCTTGTACAGGCAGCGTGAATATGCCTACTTTATGGATGAACCAAGGGGCAAAGCTAGTTTTATGTGGCCAAAACTCCCATGAGTTGTCCTTAGAAAAGTTTACTCTTTCTCTAGAGTAAATATATCAGGTTTTGGTCCTAAACATAAAGCATCCAGCTCATTCCAAAGCACTTTTATAAAGTATTTTTCTCCTCATGTTACCGTTAAGGATAAGTAACCACAGCAGCCAAAGGAAGAACTGACCTCGGCATCCACAGCCCTCAACCCTACCTTCTGCTGATAGTTCTGTGCTCATGTAAAACTGTTACATGGCCAAAAGAGAGATTTTTGATGAACCAAGCATGTACACAGCGATTGGCTAAAACATATCAATAAATTTAACCGTGTTTAGTATTACACAGCTCCAAATGTACGAGTGGGTGGCTGTCTGGTTCACATCTAACTGCCACTAATGTACGGTAATTGCTGAAACTTTAGAGGTTTAGCACATCTCTCTCAAATCTGTTTTTGGAAACGATCACAACAACAACATACAGAAGCAATGGAACGACTCAGATGGTTAACTTGTCCTGGCACTGTCAGCTACCTACATCTGTATCATCATATACTGCTGGTACTGGCTCTGATACTGCTTAATCAAACCCTACCTGGATATAGATGTGAACTAAGCTATGCAGAGGAGGAGATACAAAAATCTTACAACATATTTCATTTTTCCAGCGGCTCATGCAAATCTGGGCTATTTCCCTGCATAATTGGTTCATGCGGTTGAAAGCTGAACTACAAGGCACTGAATCCCGAAAGCAGAGATACCTGTGAGCAGTACTGCTGAATCCCTGTATTTTGTCTAAACCCCACTGATGATATGGAAAAGTATCCACCATCAGAGGTTTGACTAAAGATATGTGGCCTTCATCCAGGAGAACACTTGGGTGCCTGCACAGCACTGTTGCATGGATAACTTTAGATGTTTAATATGTTGCGCTCAACCGCTTTTTATCAAAGTCTCAAATGGAAAACAAAATATTATGTGTGAAAGCTGCGTCCCTCCCTGCCTGCAGCAGGGCTAGTGCTTCACAAGAGGAATGGGTCTGCATGCACGACACGGTTGCATGTGGTACCTGATCCACCTGGGGCCAGGCTGGCCTGCCTGTAGAAGCGGTGGTGCCGGGCTCTTCCAGCAGCAGCTGGCCCTGCTCAGAAACCCGTGTGCAGGTGTTCTGACTCAGCAGTACTCCTACCAGGAGCCAGGATTGTACTGGTTCAGATTAAAATGCAGAAATCCTGCTTTCCCCCCACCCCACCAATGGTGTTACCTGTTACACCCCAGATGACATCAGTGACTGAGCACAAGCAGACTGATGTAAAAGGAACAAAATGTTCAGCAACTTCACTACTAGTAGAATAAATCCCTTGTTAAAAAAACGTAGCACTTGGTTTCACCTGTGCTCCATATAAAAGCCTCATCTTTTAAAACCCCAAACCATTGCACATATAGTCTACTTGCAAAAAAAACCAAACCAAAACAAAATAAACAAACAAAAAAAAAAATCTGAAAAACAAGTGTGTATTTCATCGTCTTTTTCCCAACTTCTGGCATAAGTGGCACTGTCTTTACATAAACAAAATCCTTCCTGCCTTTGTTTTAAACCTAGGTAGTAAGTGTAAGGATGAATAGAAGCAAGCACCATTCTCTAAGGAAACATAGCCAAGAAAGTGACAATAGTCAATATTCGAAAACAAATACATATTCACACACATCCATAAAACAGAATGCCTACATAAAAATTGTCCTCCACTTATAGCCCCTTTCTCATAATAAAGGTCAGTTTCTTTCACCAATCTTTACTCGAGTGGACAGATGCATGTATAATAAATCACAGAAATGCCCTTTGTGCCTCTATTATTTTGTGAAAAGGAATAGCTAAGCACAGGGTGCTCATCCACCCATGAGGGGAAAAAATAAAAAACTACAACAAAAAATCTTTCTTCTCTTCTTACTGAATTTGAAAGAGAAGAGGTAGAAAAGTCCTATTACGTTTTTTAGTCCTGCTAAGGCCAAAGAGATTCATAATTGGCAGTTAAGCACACATTTATCTGCCTTCGAGGTCTGTCTCCAATCTGAAGAGTGAAAGATCTTACCATTTATTTCAATAAATACAATAACTTGACATGCCATTCTTATGGCATTTATTCATGGGACAGAAGTCTCAGAGTTGTACAGCTCTCACTATCTTATCCTGATAGCAGGCAAATCACAGAATTTTGCTGTGGTTTGCAAACACCCAAGTTTATTCCATTATGAATATTTAATTAAAAATACAGAGAGAATCTGGACTTCTAGTTTCCAAGTTCTGCGAGGCTATTACAGCATTAATATCCATAACATTCAAGGAACTGCATACAGTGTATAAGTGTATCAACTTCTTTTTTTCTCCTGAGATTTTTTATGCAAGATTCAGGATTAATGAGCATTTAGCAATCCCAACATAGGAGAAAAGCTGTTCTGATGTCTTATCCTGTGTCTGTGAATGTACATTCTTTCTTTTATATTCAGTTGCTGTTGCTAAATTTAAGAACAAATGGTACTTAACAAAAGGCAAGTTTTTTTTTCCTTTTTTTTTTTTTTTTTTTTTTTTCCTGACATGAATCTACCTAGGCACTAGAAACTATAACAAATCATTAGAGCAGCTTTGTGGATACTAAGTTCTCTCATGATAATACCTAGTTTTCTAATCAAAGGTGACTTCATTCTGCCAGGCCAGTGCATTAGCAAATGCTAGCTGCCATGAAGTCTGTACAGACCAATTACTCAAAATGAAAAAAAAGAAAATGTTGTATTGTAACATTTTTCCATCTGCAAATGTAGAAATCAGTAGCAGAAGGATATGAGTATTAGGTTGCCAAACAGCATAACGGCGGAGATTAGATGCACTGTTTATATTTTCAGTTTTGATGACTTCACCAAGAGTACACAAAACCACCTTGGTGTAGTCAGGGACTGAGGTCCTGGACTGTGAACCCACCACCACCGTTTAGCTAAAAGTATCCTTGTCTTCCCCTCAGAAGGGGAGAGAGGCAGGTTACTCTACCAGTTGAACAAAGAGATCATCACCGCAGCTATCAGTAAGAATCACCCTTGGGTGAAACATAACAGTTGTTTAATAGGTCACTGAAATACTACATAGAAGATGAGAACATGATCCAAAATCCATAATTAAGACACAGAAGGGAGGGTTAAATTGCTGTGTGATTTATCTTTAATTATACTAGAAAGGAACCGTTAGCCACAGTATTTCTGGCTGTAAATATGTAATGGAATTTTCCTGAAGTAGTATTGATTAAAGTTGGAGGTAAAACATAATAAAGACAAAGGGAAACACACTCAGAGCATATTGAGTTTCTGTGGGAAGTTTGAGTAATGATCCATTGCTGTAAACAGAGATTATTTACAGCAACACCCCGTGAGATGCAATAGTTTTGACAGAATTAACACACGGACATAGCCTCTGGTCACACAGCAAGTTCACAGGCGGCCAAACATCAGAGCTTCCAGCAGGCTCCCCTTGGGCAGGCACTGGGCCTTTTTCTGCTGGGCAAATTCTTACCACATCAGGAATAAATAGATAATAATAAGATTGTATGGGAAAGTTTTTGTAATAACTGTGTAGCACTCCAAGAGCTCATTGCCTCAGCCAGCCATGCAGGGAGCTTCTTGCTCAGGAGCGAAGCCTTCCAGGCAAGTGAGAGTCCTGGGGATGAGCACCCGATGCCGTGCACAGCTCCGATCAATTGTGCTGTACCTGGGATTTCACACAGTTCTTCCAGGGGCTCTTCATTTAAGCTCTTATAAATGAAAGCCCAAGAAAATTGAGCCCTTCAGTACCTGGCTGGATTTGACACTAAGGCAGAGAAGGTTAAGACTTTGGCTTCTCCAAGTTTTAGAGGAAGACACACTTGAAGAAAGTGTAGGAAGGCTCTTGCCAGAACAGTTTTGTTACCAATGAGAAAAGAAAAGGCCAGCATACAAATCATATGTGTGTGTGCCTGGCAGGAGTCCATAAAGCCTTGTTCTTGGAAGACATTCTGAGAAAGCTAAAGAGGCATTCCACAATTCATTAAAAATAATGTATGCAGAGTAATAGGCTATAACTACAAACATCTGAGAACAGAAGCATCAATTTTCCTTCCTCTTTTGGGCCTGTACCTTATTTTAAGGAGAACTGTACCATGAAAGACAGTCCAGCTAATAAGGAGACAGACATGACAAGAAAGATCATATTGTAAAGGGACATAAATTGTGTCCCCTGCTGAGCCTGCCTTCTGACATGTTTTACTTTAGGCAGGTAGCATTGGGCAGGCATTCAAAATCTGTTCTGGATGTTGTTCCCATGCCAAAAGGCACTTAAGCTCAACAGCACTGTTAATTAGCATCATTGCTAAATAAACTGTCCCAGTCCCCTCTTCATCACTTTGTATCACTAATCACAGTTCTTAAAGGAACTTACATTTGATCTAGTGGCACTGTGACAAGGCGGTGAAACCCAGCAATCCTGTTTGCCTATCAACTTAGCAAGAGGGAAAGGGTCCAGTTTTGAGAAGTTTCTTACGTTCAGTAAACTCATCCAGCTTTCCTACAGAAAGGTAAAGGACTGTAAGATAAGAACCTCTTATTTGGGTTGTAACTAAATAAACAAAGTAAAATCCGTAAGCCAGAAATGTCAGTCATTAGTACCTTGCCTCTTTATGAAAGATAATACTGCATGAATACAGATGCCAGAGAGAGCAATTACATACCAGATTCAAAATAATGTTCCTGTGATTTAATGAAAGACAGAACCAGAGCTCAGGAAACTGTCATGGGATAACAGTGACCCCACTCCAAGGCATCAGCACAAACATAACCCACCTTTGGCTGCAAAGGACTGAGAATTAATTTAACAACTCATTTTTATTCAGTGGCTTTTGTGAAAAGGGTTGTTGCTCTCAGTCACTTTCCAGTGACCACATTATAAAAAGCTCTGAAAGAGAAACTAATAAGAGGCTCATCTCATCAGGAAGGTCAAAAAAGATGAATGGGATGAGATATTTCAGTGAGGTACAGCGCTTCTGCCTGAGGTTAGGGCACACTGGCAACGAGGAATGCAAATAAACACAGTGACATGTGCACTGGGTTTGGGGATATAAAAGGTACCATGAACCTAATTCATCAGCTCTGCATTTGTAAATTAACCATAGATGAGGTATCACTATAGAAGACATACTGAATTACTGCTATTCAGCTTCTAAACATTGGCCTAACTCCATTAAAGTAGGTGTTCATAAAATCCGTTATACAGAGCTTCAGAAATGTTCTAAATTTGTCTGGTTCTGCTATTCTTGAAAATTCCTAGTTTCACTGGGAACAAAGTAAAGGCTAGCCTCAGCACCGAACAAAAACATACCCTAAATAAGTTAGTTTTCAAAATCTCACATCTCCATGTTCATACTTTTGCCTCAACTTACAAATTATGCAGCCTCTTTAATGAGTAAGAGAGTAATGAACAGAACAGTAAGCAAATAGGGGCCATGAAAGGAATTGTCTAGGAGCTGAGAGACTTAATTACTTTTTTTTTTTTTTTTAATTCTGAAGAAAAACAAAGAAACTGTTCAACAAGGAGTTTACTGAGGCCAGTTTCTTTGCTGTTGATTCACACTGTGTCCATTTACATAATAATCATAAGAGCTGGACACCTTTTATTCTAAATTGATTTAGCAGCAATTAGATGGGAATAATCATCTTCTTCACTTTTTCTTACTGTGCCATGGAAGAATGGCATGTGCCTACAACTCTGCTTTCTCAAACCAGAAACCTGGACATGAGCACAGAGGAGAAAACAAAGTGGTTTGTAAGTGTGTCTGGTGTGACCAATCTGGACCAGCTACAGCAATGGATGTATTCCAATTCCTGCAGCTCCAGGGTAGCTCAGCATTACCATTCTTCCTCGGAACAAAAAAAGTGCTGGTATATTACTTGCTTTCCTTTTCAAAGGAGGGGCAACCACCTGTGTGGTACACAGAAACAGCAGCATACCTTCCTCCTGCTGTAACCATCTCCTTAAATGCAGTCATGAGAAGGAACAAGGTAAAAGGTCTGGCACAGAATGAGACACCCCGAAGACTTCCCCAGTCATCTTCCAGCATGGGCAGCGTTAGCAGCCAGGACTTTTTTGTATGCCTGCAGTGATGGAGAGTGCTGGGTTGGGGTGAGCTGGGGCTTGTAACCTGTACGTAGGCATGCTGAGCAATACCCCTGGGTATGGCAGCAGGGGACTGCTGCCACCCTTCCCTCTCTAGTCCTGCCTTTTTGGCTACTGCCACGTTTCGGAAGAGACTGCAGAGCTACCTCCAGCTGAGCTGGCTGCCCATGAGCCTGGGGCCTGCCCCAGCACGTTGTTCTGGAGCCAGGCTCCTCTGCCCGCCTGCGGGGCCTGGCAGAGCCCTCGCCCCGCACCAGAGACAAGTCTGGGCACCGAGACAGAGCAGGGGATGAGACTGGCTCCAGAGCCAGCTATCTTGGCTCTCCAGATATACGGTAGAGACCAAAGAGTTAGGCCGGATAATTTTTCACAGCCATATCTGATTCCTGCCTCTCTGAGATTGTACAGACATCTGCAGTGAGGATGTTTTCCAGGGCAGGCAGCACAGACAGCTAGAGACCTGAAGAGAAGACATGGCTGAAGGTGCCCCACAGCCTAATGGCCATTCCCTGCACAGATTATAGGGAAAAGAAAGACAAAAAGAGGTTTAGCCTAAGGTAATGCAGGTCAGAAATAACCAATAAAGAAGGACAGGCTCTGAGAGAAAGCTGGCAGCAGCATGACTGCGGCAGGAGGAGCTGCAGGACTCACATTTTCCTCTGGCATGGCAGGATGAAACAGGACAGTGCATGAGACATGAGCACACGCCCTCGGGACACTGATCCGACAAAACGGTCCCAGCTGTAGTGATAACAACAGTGAGAACAACAGCGTTAATGTAGGTACCCACACAAAGGAGATGTTTAGTACGTCTATGGCTCACAGCACAAGGGTTCACACTAGCTCATGTGCTCAGCCTTACGTGACTTATCCATTCTGATTTCCATCACTGGCCAGGTGGAGGCTTTTCCCAGCTTTCCCTTCATGTCAGCTACATAACTCAAAGTATTCTTTATGAAGCAACTTGCCTGTGATAAAGTAGCCCACTATGTTTTCTCCTCAGAGGGGCAGAGTGCCCTGTGCCTAGCCTACTGCAGTTATCTTGATGGCTGCTTTCAGTAGACAGTTTGGAAGAAAATATTTGCATTTGGGAAAAGGGCTGTAATGTAATAGATAATCTCAATCCGCATTCAGGTGGCAGAAGTCTTTTAAAAGCCATGGAAATTTACTTCTCGAGAGCACTAGATTTTCTCATTTATTGAAACATATGTTCATCATTGGCCCTGTAGCAGTGGAGTTACCACTCCACAAAAGGCTGTTAAAATGCAGAAACAGAAGTAGGTCAGCTTTATGCTGCACGTCAGTGGACATTATCGATCACAGAAATTACACAAGAGGAGGTTCTTAAAATAACGTGGGGGTTGAGGCAGTAGCTATCACAGTTGCCTTTTAAGTTGAAAGGTTCAGAATAGAAAAGGAGCGTTACTGAAATGGTGAAAGGGAAAATCATGTTCCTGTTGATACAGGATTACCCATGTCCTAATTATGGAAAGATTTTCTTTTTCCTCACTTTCCTCCACTCTTATACCTACTTCACACTTCCTTCAATAGGTCTGAATGTTCGTCATCAGAAGACAGGAACAACGAGTGGGAGGACCAAGGAAGTAATTTAGAATACTTTATGTGTCCACTAAAAACATGGACAGTTATTCCTTCCCTGTTTCTCTTGACAGGATCTGAAATTCATAATTTTAAGTGCAAAATGAAGTATTTTATAAAACTTATTTCCCCATCTTTGTGCCGCTAGTGCCTAAGCAGGTAGTGGGGTTATTTCACTTCTGGCTGAAATGTCAATAGCTACACTAAGACATACTGGTGAGTAATGAGGAAGTTACAAACAGAAGTAGCCGGTTTGTGACAAGTACACAGCAAGTTAGAACCTAAACATCCACCACCATAAGGGTTTTTAAGGATGTTTTCTTTCTGGTGAGAATTTGGAGCTCTGTTAACAGGATGCAACCTTCAGACCATCTAACTGCTAGGTACAACAATAACAGATTTCCTAGGCAGCATGGTTAGAAGTGATTTACTTGGAAGAAAATGAGTTGGACACTTACTAGCCTTCCATTTACCCTTGTAAAATACTTAGTCTACCTTGCTTGCATTATATTTAAAGTTTCACCTCACAGGCCTAAAGCAAACGAGATGGGCTAGAAATGAGAGAAGGAAAAAATATGTCATTTTTTCCCCCAAAGATAAGATTTGATTTTTCAAAAGAAGCTACTTGTCTGATTTTCTCATTCACCTAATGTTTCTCCTGAAACTCTTGTGCATATATTTGGATAAAACAACATTATCTAAACAGGAAATAATTTGAATCTAGCAGTTATTGAAATAGCAACACAGAATGCTATAACTAAGCAGCTGAACGTTTAACTATTATTCTACAGAAAAGGGCCAGTCCAAATTGCTGTGGCTCAAATAAATGCTTGCTTTATAATGCTCCATGTTGATTAAAAGGAACCATGTATTGGACTCCAAAGTGTTTCATTTTTGTTTATTTTTTACCAGAACACACACCTAAAAATTCAAAGACTCAAACTGTCCCTTTTAGAGGACAGAGCCTCAGCATTCACTAAAAAGGCAATAGTTTAAAGAAACTAACCAAAATTAGCATCAGAAAAGGGAGAGGTCACACCTGACAAGAGGAAGGGCAGGTTTCAAGGGCACTTAGAAAAATTATAACTGTGCTACTACTTGATGTTACAGAAGGATTCATCCTGCATACTCATAGAAAGGGCTCAAGTCCTCTAAGTGCCATTATCTTTAAGAACTCACCCAGTGGATGAAGTTCTGTAAAACTGACAAAAAAAAAAAAAAAAAAAAAAAAAAAAGTGCTGTAAAGCCTTAAAAAGGAAGAACAGAACTATAGATCACTTAAATTTAATTCATGAGTTAAAGGACAGGGGAAACGAAGGCAAGGAGGAGTAGAAATCAACAGTTCATCAAACTTTTTATAACACCTGGTCAAAACACAATCATGAATAACAACTAATAAAGATTTGTCAAGAACAAATGGAGCTAAGCCTAAGCAATTTCCTTCCATGACAATATAACAGGACCTTTGGATAGGGGGAAAGCTGTAGATGTAATAAATCCTGATTTTTAATAAGACTTCAGAAGCTGTTTATAGAAGGTAGGTGCAAAATTGCCTAGAAAACTGCATGCAGAGAATAGTCCCCAGTGGTTCATATTTTTCAGAATGGAAGGACATACTGAGCAGAGTTCTGCAGTGATTTGTTCTGTCTCTAACACTGTGCAATATTGTCATTAATGAGGAGGAAGACAGAACAGAGCATATACTCATTACATTCGTGGACAACACCAAGCTGGAAGGAGGTTCAGGTGCTTTGAAGAACTGAATTAGAATTCAAACAATCTTAAAAAGCTGGAAAAAATGGTGTGAAAAAATAAGGTGCATTTCACCAAAGCAAGATTCTATACATAAGAATAATCATCGGAATGAATGCAGAATAGGAACGGCAAGGTAAGGAACAGTCTGACATAAAAGAATTTCTGGGCTTTAGGGGATCAGAAGCAGAAATGGATCAACAATATCATGCTGAAGCCAGAAAAGAAAAGGTATGCTGGGACGCATTAATAAGTAGAGATCCTACAAGATATGAGAAAAATGATTGTTCCAAAAGGCTGGACTTCTGAGACATCTCATCATTCTGTGAGAGAAGACAGAAAGAATTTCTATTATGTAGTCCCAAGAAGACTGAAGGAAGACCACAGTAACAACCTTAAAATACATAAAAAGCAGCGGCAGAAGAGATGGTAATCATCTCTCTCCATGTCCTTGGAGGATAACAGAAGTAATGGACTGCCTCAAAGGAGATGTAAAACAGATAATAGGACAAGTTTGCTCATGGTGAGGATGCCACCAGAATAGCATGAGAATTGGACCAGACTGTGCAGATGGGTTGTGGAGCCCCTCATTGGAGGCTTTTAAATGCATGGCTAATATCTACAGAGTATACTTAATCCTCCCTGAGAGGAATACGGGATAAAAGAGAGAATTTTCTGAAGAGCCAGTCATTTGTATTTTCTATAATTTTATGCAACATGATCATATGTATCCCACTCAGTAATAAGTAAATTGTGTTCCCCGCCATTCTAAAAGGTAACAAATTACAGCTATTTCTCTAAAGACAGGACTGCAATTCTTCACTGGCCTTCAAAGTTCTCTCTCCAAGCTTTTGTTTGCTTAACACAGACTAACAAAATAAAAATGGCACAAACATTAATAAGACTTGCACGCATGGATCAGGGAAGAAGAGACATATAACTGGATTTTGCAGCTTCACTGTAGCATTCTGATGTATTTTCATTTCTAGAAAGACACTAGAAAAAATAAACTACATTATTCCATAAGGGAAAAAGCACACTCTTCTCCATTGCTGGGTCTGGCATATCAGGACAGCATAGGCCACTGGGATAAATCACAGGTGAGATGAATATTTCAGTAAAGTGTTTCTTAAACCCCACATTAGCCAGCTGATTAGCTACTGAAATTGTCCCCAGTCTTTTGCTGACTGAAGGGCAACAATGCTGAGCAGCTTCCTCAAATATTAACTTCAACGCTGCCTTAAACTGTAACTCTTCAATTGCTTTTGCTCAAGAAGAGTGTGAAAATCCCACAGGCAATTTGCTACCCACAAGCTGTAGGACCACTATGCTACTGCTTAAGCATAAGAGCAAATAACAAATACATAAAGTCGGTTACATCTTTGTTTTTATAGTTTTTATATTGTCCAATCTTTCCCTTCTAAACTGTTCATATCTCAGGACAAGCTAGCGGAATGCCTCAAGTAAGGGAATTTTTGATATATTTAGCTGCATAAAAACTGGCACTTATTGGTGGCCAACAGTCATTACGGTATGAGAAAACAACAAGCAAAGAAGGCAAACATTTAGAAGACATACCAAATACTATGATGACAGGCACATCCCCATTCTTAAGTAAAAGTATATTTATTGTTGGAAGAAAAGTGATTTCACAGGAAGAGATAAAACAGCAAAATACAGGATCTGAGTTGGTTGGTACATCTTAGCAGCATTTATTTCTATGAGAAGGTGCAGAACTGTTTCATTTGTAAAACAACTGATACCTTATGGGAAAGTGTAAAGAACATTCTTCTAGGCAAAAAAATCTGTCATGTAAGTCAAATTTGCTGAATTTATCTTTTCTTAATTTGCATAGCTAAGGATATTTGCAGTGCTCAGTGTGTGTGTAACTGGTGGGTTTAATTAATTTCTCAACTCTGCTACTTGAGGCAAAAGAAGATGAAGAAAACCAGAAACGTGGGTGGGAGTGAGAACACAGCACTGCTCCCTGCCCTCCTACAACTCAAGCACTGGAAATTGATATGAAAGCAGGGTCTTGATATCTGGGGAGTTCATCTGCTTATTGCCTTCTTAAAGGTTATAATCCCCTGTTTGTGAAGGCACAATGGGTTGCTCTAGAGAAGATTACAGTGTCACAAATCCTATCAGAGGATTATAAGTCTGTCAGGTTGTGAGTAATTATGAAGGAAAAGCAAACCTTCAGAGGACACAAAAATAACCTTCATAAAAGAAGACAGGGTGTCACATAATAAAAGCCTGTGTGGGAAACCAACCTCAGACTGTAGTGCTTTTGCAATACGAGAGCCCAGAAAATATTATAACGATGTGAGTGAGATGGTATAACACCAAGCACAAGGGAAAGGAAAAAGAGGAGAAAGGCTTCCAGTCGGTTTAGTCACAAGGCCAGCTATGTCCCACTCCCACCCTCCTTGGATGGCAGTAAAACTGCCAACTGATTTCGCAGAACTCTGCTCCCACACACTTGGAGTCCAACCAGAAACAAAGAGCCCAAACCTGAAACATGACAAAGTCCCCATCTCCCAGATCACTGTGACCACAGAGAATGCAGCCCCTCACAGCGTCAGAGGCTTCACTGAACAGGCAGTGGGATGCTTTATGGTCAGCTCTTGAATTTAACCGATACACAGCGATGCAGTTTTCTCTTTTCCCATTTGTAACCTGTCACAGGCATAACATTCATATAGATATAATTCCCACAGATTTAAACATTAAGTGGCAGCAGCACATTCAGTAGAAAAAAGGCCCTTTTACGAAGATGTTGTGTGCTCTTCCTTTGCTCAACTCAGATTGCAGGGGAGCCCCCCGCCTCTTCAGCCACATCACTGCAAAATTTCTTTTGTTTATGTTTCAACTACCCAGAAATCATTATTCAAAGAAGTACCATCTCTGACAGTAACGGGTAAATCCCTGAAGGATGCAGATAGAAAATAAAAGGGAGGGGGATTTGTATTGTAAAATCAACCCTGTCCTCATTTGCACTTAAGATAAAAGAATTGAGAAATCAGAGTCCATCTGTTTCCAAGTGTGTGCTGATAGCATTGCCTCCATCTGACAGCAGCACTGAATTCGACTGCACTGGAAGGAAATGGGAATTTTGCCACTGACAAACCAGGCATGGGCACTGTCAAGCACCAGCAGCACTCTGCCTGCAGGGCTCACTGATACGGCTCTGCAGCTCACCTCTCCTGCCAGGGGAAAGTCAGTTCCTCCTAAGATATAGACCAAAGGCAGAGCACCGTGGATCCTGTGACCTGGCTCCTTGACCTTCTTTCCCATGTCCAAACGAGTGACATTGTCTCTCAACACCAGCTCATGAATCCCTCCTAGAATAATGCTTTAACATAAAGACCGTGCCCACAAAGACCTTGTCCAAGAGCATCTGAAATGAGATCAATAAAATGCTAAGAGAGATCACGCCATCCAATTTCCAATTTCCAACGTGCCCCAATGGGTCTTTTTTGGGGTCAGCCAGCACTACCAACCCTGCTGACTCATGAACGCTTGCAGCAGGGGATACCCTTCACTTGCCTATGCTACTCGCTCTCTGCACAGCCTGCAAAATGATTCCCATAAGGAGTTTAATACCTTGTTGAATCTGACAGTAACTGAAGATGTTGTTCGGTCCAGCATTTTTCAATTTTGGAGGAGAAAAAAAAGCTTCTCCTCAGAAATCTATTGAAGATACTCATATGTGAAATAGCAGGCAACCTCTACCACGGGACCCAGTAACAGACCAAGAGGCTAATCATGTAGGAAATGAAGAGGAAGCATTCATCACTACACATCAGGAAGCTGAGAGACGCTCGGTGGCACCAGGCAGAAGCAAGAGCATAGCAGGTAGCACAGGACTACTCCTACAATTGTTAGACAGGACAGAGGAAGGCACAAGACAGTATGTTTGATGACAGGCATTTACAGTGTAGACTGTCACTTCCATTAAACAGAAACATTTTTTTTTGCTGGATGAAATGCCATCCCACTCATCTCAGATCCTTTTTGTGATGGTGATTAGACGGGGAAGTTGTCTGTGTTACAAGAATGTTTTTGCGATACGGTGCAGAGACAGAACAGATAACTGGTTAACATAAATTGCCATGAGAAGTATTTATTGTCTCAGAGCTATCACCTTTAGGGAAAATATGACTACTCACATGGCTTGTGCATCACTGATAAGAAAAAGAAAAGTCTGCATACCATAAGGGGGAGAGACTTATAGGGGTGACCTGCTGATACCATTATATACAGAATAACACAACTCCATGTGAAAAACTGAGGGTAGAATCTCACCTTAAAAGCTGCCACAAGGTGGCAAGTAGTTGAGAAATGGCAGCTGTAATAAGCAAAACTTGCAAAGACTGTCAGATAAAGAAAGACTGAAAGAAGCAAAATTATTTACTTTAGAAAAGAGACAAATATTTGAAAATTGGAAAAAAAAAAAAAAGCATATAAAATAATGAATGGTACATAAACTGATTTGGGAGCATCTGCTCTTGCTAAAACAAAATCAGTTAAATTGCAAGGCTGAGAAATTAAAATTTGATAATAGGAATACTTTTCATCTCAGGACTTCTTGACTGTGAAAAATGTTGCTGTGGATTGCCACTAATTTGCCAAGAGCTGAAAAAACATGTCTACGTGGAGAACAAGATCATAAAAAAGATGGACACCAACTTTTTACACAGGCAGATAGTGGGCTTTAAGGTCCCTTCCAACCCGAGCTGTTCTGTAATTCTACGATCATGAAGATTTATAAGAGTTAATGGCAAGATGATAACCTGCAATGCTGTATTTGGGCATAGCTTGCATTGCTGCTTTTGGAAGGGGTTGACTCACACCTTTCGTACATGATTTCACTTACAAATACCACCAGGGCTCTTGCACCCTCCTGTAAGGCATGTACTGGACAGAGTGGCTACTGAACCAAATAGATCCCATATATTATGTACATGTCTATATATGCACAAACTGTGCATTAACTAACGGTATGCAGCCAGACTTCGAGGTATCAGCTGTTGCAGAAGATACCCTTTAGTGTAAGCATTGGTGCTCTGGATGCAGGTAAGAACATTGTTTGAAAACATATTTAATGTAAATCTGAAGGAAGAGGCAAAGAATCTAAATAAAGGCAATGATAATGCATGAACTACAAAGAGAAAAAACACGTAAGGTATATTTATGTGAAGAAAATTCACATAATATGCACAAAAAAACAGACAGGATCCGTTCACCTACATTGGGATGAGCTACAGAGGCTCAGACCCATGAACAAAACAACAGTCCCAGAAAGGAGCTGGTCTGACAGGAACCACTGCACACTCATGGTCAAGATTTTAAAATCTCACAGATCTGATATCTGGGATTCTGCAGGTTTTGTTGGTGAGGTTTGCAGGACTGTGAGCATGGATTTATGGTGCTGGATGAGCTGGCATTAGAATTAAGTGCAGTACACTCAAGACCAAAGAGACAAATATGCATGTTGGTGCAGTGCAGTTATGGAGGAGAGGGGAGCAGGTTTGTGCTGGTATTCCCTAATTGCTCGGGTCTATCCTGTTTTCAGAGCTGCTGTTTTCAATTTTAGTTAGTTCAGGGCATATCTTTTCCTCTTGAGTATCTGAAAATGCTCAGCTATTATTATGTTTTGCTCTGAATTTTCCCTTTTTTCCCCTTTGACTTCCCAGTCTTCTTTTGTCTGTCTTGTTCTCATTTCTTTTATATGTGTGTCTGCAGGTGGCTTTTATAGCCAAATCTCATTCTGCTTTCCTGCCCTTCCCCCTTCCTCTCCTGTTTTGTTGCTGCATCGTCTGTCTCATTTGTTCTTTTCCTTATGTTTGTAACTGCTCATTTACTAATAGATCCCACTCTGTGCCTATGGAGTTTTTTTATTTTCCATGTCTCCAAGCACTGAATCATTGACTTCATCGCTACAGAAAGGAACAAATCTCCAGGCCACTCTGCAGAGGAGGCTTCACTCCCTCATGGCAGAAGAGCAGGAGACCAGTGGCTGAGCTTCTGGGAGGCTCGTGGTCGGCCCTTGGCTCTCAAACAGCAAACGTGCTTGTTATTAAGAGCACCCCTTTGTCTAACCCTGAATAATTCCATTAACTCTGGCAGCTTCTTGACAAGAATAATAAAACCAGGTGAACAGCGTACCATCTGCTATAAACAGCAAAGAGAAAATAACAAACAAACCAACCTTGGGGGGCTTTGGCCTTTTTCTCCTACATTCATACCTGTGACCATGGCATGTCAGGTCAACGCTGGGTTCCTATTCAGATTTAATAATTTAATAATTGCTGAGCTGCCCATTCCCTAATTTCCAAATAAAATGCATAAATTAGACGTGACACTATCTTAATTGGATACAGTGCAGCTGTAACCACAACTGATTATATTATTGTTGTCACCATGATGCGCACTGCAGCCACTCCAAAACTGACAATTAGAGGGGGGTGCAAACATTCAAAAAAAGCATTTTCACTTGAACAACGCGGTAAGCTGTTAGCTGTGACAAGTTTCAATTGCACGGGCTGAGATATAATTCAAGATAACAGGTAATATAATGATGAAAGCTCTCATCAGCCACCAGCACTGTGGCTGGAAGCAGATCCTTTGCCATCTCCAAAGGCTACTTGTTGGTAGCTAAGATGTACAACTCATTTTCTCTAGCTAAAACTGGTTTTGGTGCAGCTTCCCACCAATGCTTATTTTCTGTTTCATTTGCCTCCCAGAAGTTTTTTCTGTACCTAGACTTCTTACAGGAATAACAGTCAAAAGCACTTCAGTATCTGAAGGTTTTTTTTTTCTTGTTTCCTGTCTGTTTCATTTTCTGCCTAGCAGTTGTCTAGTTTTTGAACAGTGAACTTGAGCATGCTTCTTCTAAATCCTTCTCTTGGGATGGTTGTAGGCAGACATAGAGCAAACCACTAATGCCATGCCCAGAATGGCTCCTCAAAGCCTTGGGAGGTTAGGGAGCAGCCTGGCATCATATTTCCTTGTTTCCGCAGAATATAAGATAGGTTTTTAATATTGCTGCTATTTTACAACATCACCACCACTAATCAGGTCTGATTATTCACACCAGAAGCTGCGACAAGTGTTTTTTTGACTGTGACATTTGTGTTGTCTGTCTTATAAAAATAAATACGTAAGCTGGCAGTAGCACAGTGCAGCTGGGTGTATGGAATACCCTCCTGGACCAGGTACCAGTGTCAGGATGCCAAAAGCAATCTATCAGCATAGCCTCAGCTTTCAGGTTAAAGATGTCCCTAATCAGCAAAGCCAGCTATTGCAAATACCCATCACGAGATATCTGGTTTATAAATACAAAGGATTTGTATATCTGGCTCTAGATGTCAGTGATAAAACTGGGTGGGATTTTTCTGGTTAAACTTTTTTCCAGTTGAGACTAATCCTTTGGATTCAGAAGTATCACAAAATACTTTGAATAATCCAGTGGGTTATTATTTGCTCCAGAAAACTTAACACTTTTATCCAATTTCAGAAAAGAGTCAACATCTAAAATTGAAAAATCGCTAACTTCCGAGAGATTCCTTAAGATCTTCAAGGAAATGTAGACAAATTTCTGTATTCCCTGAAAGAATCCCTATCCAGTACTGCTGAGACTGAAGTGGTATTTACAAGTATACCACTGTTGGGGACAATATATTCTTTAGTTATGAGTTGCTCAAGTGTAGACAAGGTAAATCCTGTTTGAAACCTGCTAGTTGGGGTCATGGTTAAACCTGGGCTCCCTCGGGAGGCCAGACTGACAGTCCCTGGTGCAGGGGGTATATACCTGCTGCACAATTTGCATTACACCATTGTTACTTCAATTAGAAACATTTCCTGGGTAGCATCCAGAGACAGGTGAATTCACCCTTCATTACTACATTAATTATGTGTGGAGAAAACATAAATGCTCCATTTGCTAACATTTCTAGAAACACACAGAAAAGGATTCACATCACAAACAGTTTAGTGAGCTTGTAAAGAAATTGGACATTCCCCAGTTATGACCAGTGAAGGCTAAAAACCAGATTTTCAGATTTAAAGAGGTGAATATATCAAATTGAGATTTTCCTTTAGGCCCTGGGACTCTAGTCCGTTGGGAGTCTCTTTATAAATAGGAACCTTTCTTCACTGTGCTACAGTTTGGCCTTTTGCTTAATTTACTTTGCAAATGGCCAACTGAATGAGTAATTTGAACTGTATTTTCTACGTGATGACTTAGTCTTGTGTAAGCAGCTGGGTGTGAATGAGCGGCTCTGTGCAGTCAGTGTAGCAGTGAAACATGACTGTCATTAATTTGCTTGAAATTCGTAATTTAGAAGAGGGCCTTTAAGAAGACAAAACAGAAGTCAAAGATGATCTGGAAATGGAAAATATATTTCCTTACATTCTCATAAAAACTCAAAAGCACCAAAACAGCAAAATTAATCCCAGTAACAACTTAGTCTGCCTCAGAACAGCTGGAAGGAAAACAAGTACACCCAAGTCAGTTTCCCGAGTACATTCCGGGGGTAAATTTCTTCATTACTTTTAAAGAGGTGACTGAATAAAATGGATAGGTCTAAGTAAGAAGATAGAAAACTGGTTAACTACACCTTATTTACACTGCTTTTGCAAGTCCTCCACAGCTGCAAGTCACTTTGGCAGTGAGCACAGAAATACTGGAGCTCACGATACTTTTATCATAGTGAAGTGAAGATGTTTTGACAGACTGAATAGTAAGTACTGCCACAAGGGAACTTCATGGTAGTGGTATCTGCAAAGTGCTGATTTAGACCTGCTCAGAACAAAATGAGGGAATGTAGTGGTAAAAGGCTGACACCTTCCTTACATTAAAGGTCCCAACATGCTGGCATCTTTTGAGTTGCCCTGTTACTGAAATACAGCCATGCTAGCATTCTTCCTCAAAAGCGTACTTGTAGAAACAGCCGTAAAAGAGAGACGCTTGGAAGCTGCAGGTGGTTTGCAAAGAATGGTCAGCTTGGTGCGAGCCACTGGAGCTAGAGGCTTTCCTCAGCTGTACTCTAGAGATAGGATGGAAAAGGAACAGGACTTTGTAAATTCTTGCTCTCAGTAAAAGAAGAGTCACTCCCCTTAGTCACATTGGACACACCAGTGCTAAAGCTGAAGAGAAACTACCGGGGAGCTTTTATTCATTAGAAAACGGCAAGCCATCAAAAGACTGTTTCTGTGAAAGATATGACTTAAAAAACCTTACGCTTTCAAAGTGAACCTATCAAAATAGATCCAGAAAGTATTCCAATACATTTTGGGGGAATTCTGGAACAGAAAAGTTTGTTTTTCAATCCAAAATAACAAATATCTTTAAAAAATTGAACCTCTCTTTTAAAAGCCAACTTATTTCATATATATGCACACACATATCCGCAATTTTGAAATCATAACAAAATGTTTCTCTCAATATGACAACATATTTGCAAAAAGAACTCTTCTATTATGTGAAAATCATTCCTCTTTCAGCTCTGCTTGGTACCCAATACCAGTTTGTTCCCAGTTAACAACCAGCAAGGAGACACAGGCTGCTGCTAGATCCTAGCACTTCTACCATTCTTCTCCCATGGCATGTGGCAGGATGATCACATTGCTCTGCAGAGGCAGGTGCAGCCTCAGCCTGACCAGCAGAGACTGTACCAGGCAGCAGCAATGGTGAAGAAAAAGGAAGTTGAAAAACACCCTAGCTTTCCTTTCCTTTCGCAGCAGTCAATCTGTTAACTGGCTTCAGAACTCCTGCTCATGCACTCGGCTTCATTAGTGAGCTGTAGACTGCCAAGTGGCTCAATTCCCTTAAAGCCCTGGCAAACTGCAGTGGTATCTGGCGCCTGCCAGATCCTGTGGGCACTTGGGGGGTGGTCCACTCGCTCCGTCATTATAAGCCTTCTTTCCCCTAACAGCCCAGCTTTCTTTCTACACGATCATAAAGCCTGTGCTTGATGCTGTGGGAGTTACTGCTACCAGTTCAGCACCACGGGTTCACTGCAGAAGAACTCTGTAGTGCTCTGTGATTTCAGAAGCCCTGAGAAGGTTCTCAGATCAACAGTTGGCTCCAAATAGCTCAAAATACCCACACTGGAGAAAGACTCATCAAAAAAAGATATGCCAAACACGTTGAAATCTGTTGAAATGTAGGTTTGCAAATTAAGTGCAGCATACAATTCTGATCAAACTTTTTAGAGGCTGGAATCAAACACTACCAAAACTAATAAACAATGGTGTATCTTAGAAAGAAAAAGTATCCAAGCTGCATTCTCTACTATAAAGGAACAAATCTACCACAGAATGAATACGGGGTGAGTGCTGGTATAAAACTGTACATTACTAGTAATTAGCTTCTGTTTTTAGGTATGTCTGCTAGAGAAAAAGTTATCCTGGTATAAAACTATGTTACCTACTGCCAGGGAAAAGGAGAAAACATAAGGGCAAAGCATGAGCTTGGAAGAAATTACCTAATGGTAGTCATGAGCCAAAACTGCACGTTGTGCACTGTGGGGCATGTCTACAACACATGACATAACACTGTGCAAATAACCAAGCTCGTTCTGGTACTAAAAGCAGTATAACCGTGTATACACAGCAGCCTGCTGGAGCTTGGCTATTTAACTGCACAGAGTGATTCTATTGCCCTGTATTCAAGCTACCTTGGATAAACTTTATGCTTTGGTTTCTATCTTGACACTGCAACAAATTCAGTCTTGTGTTAGCGGTCAATTGTTTTGGAAGCCTACTTTTTAGTGCAAAAATCTTCTTTCCACAAAAGTTAGCGCATGCTGCTACAATCATTCATCAGCCTTTAATCACGCTGTAACTGTTTGAACTACAGGTTTGCCGTATTCTAACTCACACTTCATAGTAAATAGTGCTTTGTTACATTAAATCTCATGACATACCTTGTCTAATCTGTACAGGATAATGATGTTAGAATCCTAAGACTGATTTATCTTTTTTTTTTTTTTTTTTTTTTTTTTTTTTAATATTGTCGATTTTCTTTAATACAGATCCACCACAGATGAATAACGTCTTGCCAACATCTCCCCTCCTTCCTCAGATGGCACATCAACATTCGTATCCCAGCCTGGGACAGATCACAAACCCATACGAGCAACAGCCCCCAGGCAAAGAGCTTAACAAGTACGCCTCTCTGAAGGCAGTCGGTAAGTAAGCAACACGATGCACGACTTCTCCTTCAGATCAGCACGTTGCATTTGCTGTTGTCAGCTGACGTTCTGCTTCAAAGTTAAAACAAACTCTTGCTCTTCTAGATTGCTTCATTACAGAATTTGTCTATTTTCATATTATGTTAGATGGAAATGTATAAAAAATTTATGGGAACTACAGTTAGTGATAAGAAAATAACATCTAAGAATTGGTGAACATACACTCATGTCTACATATACCTACAAAACCACACCGTACCTACTGTACACCATTTTCCATCAAGTTTCAACTGTGTTGTATGCACTGTGATCAGCCCTAGTTCTTTATGCCCTGAATATGCCTACATACACACTTCAGTATGTGCTTTCTGTCCCTGTCTGCACAAAGAGAGAGAAAATCATCAGGTATATTGCTAATTCAAAGCATATATTTAAGACACCTGCCAAATACTTCTGAGAAGGGAAGATACTTGCTCACTTCAGAAGTAACCGCTCTCACATTTCCAGCAGGATGTGCACTAGTAGGTCGTCAAAGGAATATTCCGAGGCCTTACAATTTCCAACAACTGGTGCATCACAAAGCTCCTAATAAAGATCCTGGTGGTAGCTGGTATTGATTAATGTCACACACGATTATTTTAAGAAAATGGGGGAACATCCTCAAAGAAACAGTTGTGGAAAAAGAAAGAGGACAATGGTGGCTAAACATAGCAGTGTAACTTTCACACTGGAATCAGAAGTTCCTAGTGCTTTTCAGGAGCTGCAAATACCTGCTGCACATTGTGGGACACCAGAAGGCCTTTCTTACCTTACATTTTAGGCCCCTGTTGGACAACACTAAATGAATAACTTCTGGCGGGAGGTCTATTCACAAACAGCTGTTCACTAACCCTTGCTCAGCCTACACATACGTACGTTAAAATCATTTCCCCATGAATTTAGAGCAGCATCACACTGCCTATTTCCAGACAGAGCTATTTGGCTCAGAAAAACAGAACAGCTGAGAGGATTCTGACTTCATAATTTCAGATTTTTAATCACAAACTGACATCCCGTTCTCCAAACTTCAGGGCACCAGACCTCTAACAAAATGCAGATCAAAGTCCCATCTCAAGTAGTTTAGTGTTGCTTTAGCTTACCTTTTTGTTTTCTGACAAGTAGCATTTTTAATATTTTTTTATATAAGACATATCTTTCTGCTTGATTTTGAATACAGGCAAGGTAGCTTTATATTCCTTCTTCAAAAGGTGATACTGTGCAATGATGTAGTGATTATCACAAATTAGGCACTAATACCAGCTTTCGTTTTTAGATGTCAGTTTAGGTCAAGCCAATCACCAAAGCTAAAAGGCGCTTAAGCATAATAAAATGAGAGCTTAAACACTCAAAAGAAACTGCTCTTATCTGCCCAAGAGTCAGTGAATGTACTTGTTTTTTAAAATTATTAAATTAGAACTTGGATAATTCTTAGGTGTCTGAGTACAAGTTTTCAAAGCAGCTAGAATATAACCATACTGTTAAATCAAGCTCAAAAGATTGTGCACTGCAGCTCCAGAAGCCATGTATGCCTCTCAGAATCTTCATCTAAATTAAATATAACTTTCAGGGACATTTTCTACAGGAGGATTTCACCATCTCCCCATGCTTTTCACATACCATTCCTATCCCATATCTCATTTTCCTTCCTGCAGATCTACCTGTCTCAGAACACATTAGCCAAGTTCTAGATTCAGGTAAATTTTCACAGGAAATGGACAAAATTACTGCAATGTTATCCATACTTTTCAACAGAAAACACTGGAGATTTTAAACATGCATTTACAGCTTTTGTCTGGCCACACGGAACCAGTTAACACACTCAGTTTTTCACCACTTCCATACTCTCAAGGCCAGGACCCCTCTCAGGTTCACCTTTTAGGTACATCCCAAGATCACAACGCACTTTTTCCAAGATCCCAGCCACGCTTGGGTTCTGACTGTGCAGACATCAAGCTGGCGTACCTTGCAGAGTTGATATCGGCTTTACGAGAGCTCTGAGAGAAAACAGTAACTGGCCCACATCAGGCTCAACGATATAAATTTAACCTGACAACAACTTTTCAATAAATAGACACAGACTGAGTTCACCCCAGCCAGGTATTCACGTCACAGGGCCATGACATTTGTCATACAGTAACATTCAGTCAGATTTACTGAACCATGTAGCAGACTAATGACTCTGTGTAGCCCATCTCCCTTTATATACACAGATAGTGGTTTGAGGGTGGATTCATTTGCCACAACAGAAATTGAATAAGGGATGCATTCTGTATCTCTCCATGCATTTGATGCAAACCATCTTCATTTAATGCCTCTCACTCTACCCGATCCCATTGTTTGGATACAGTCTGGTGTTCTTAACTGCCTTTTTTAATGGGGGTGGGTGGAGGAGGCAGCATTCCTATTGGCTTCTAGTGACTGGAGTTGTAATGTATTAATACCACCCATCATAATGTGGCCACAAGTGGTAAGAAGTTTAGATAACTGAAAAAGTGATGCTTTACCAGAGGCGGTATTAAATTAATTTCCACACAGCTGCTTTCTTCTGAACTACAGATGTCCTAAAAATTTGGCTGTCTAATTTTAGAAGTGAGCCACTCATCTCTCAGTGACTGGCTGCTGTGAAAATTCAGTTCCTGAAGAAGTAACCAGTCACAGCAACCTTGGTTCTGGATCCTGCTTGGGATCTGCGTTAAAATCAGTATTAAATGTTTCTGAAAACAAGCGACAAAAACGCCATTGCATTAAATTGCATTGTGCTCCTCATGGAGAATTATCAACACCTTGCTAGTGAGGCCAAGCCGATCCCTAGGAAACGATTTAAATCTACATCCCAGACCCCAAATGTCATACACATAGCTTAGCAGAGTGCAACTTGAAGTGGGGCTGTTCGTGCATGCATACAACGCACTGCGTGCAGTACAGAGTGGCTAATTCAGCACAACGGGGGAGAAGAGAGTTGAAAAAGCCAACGTGGATGTATTTTATTCAAAAACTAAAATATTTTTATGTGACCCAGTTCAAACTGTGTAGCCAAACCCTCACATTCTTAAGAGAAGAGGATATTTTCCTCATTTCCTTTTAGGAATTTCTTTAGCTGTTGCAGCTTCCAGAACTCCTTAGGTACTGACCAGCAGCCACTGACCAAATTCACCTTTTTCTCCTACTGTCTGGTGGCATTTACATCTCTGAGTAGCATGAGGACATTCTGTGCCCATTTTATACTCTCAGATGAGTGCTTCAAGCACAACAAGGTAATGGTGAGTTGAGATTTATTTGCTGTTTTCCTCACTGCCGCAGAACTGTACTCCCCTTTTACCTGGACACATACACCAGCAGGGAATAGTCAGGAGAAGGTGGAGGGACCTTTGGAAATGAGACAGAGCAACATGCATTTCCTGAAAGAATGGAGCAGAGACCTACCTCCTTGCTTTTCTAGCTTACCTGACTGATTGATTGTTGCACTCTGTAAATCCATTATTTGTCCATTTTTCAGCCAGAGATTTTTATTTATTTATTTATTTTAACAGGGCTAAATTTCTCCCAGAAAGGAATGTTAGGAAACTGTATGTGAGGAACAGCTCAGATACAAGCTCCTACTTAATACCGTTCTACCAGAAGTGGTCACTGAATGCCGTGTGGCAATAAAACACTCAGTGTTTGGATATTTCAGTTTTTTGGTCACCTGAGATGACATCATCTTGGTTTCCTTTGGTGCTTTCGCAGTATTTGATTATTTATGTTAAAAGTGCCGAAAGTGGTTTTTCTGCATAAATTATTGTTATTTCCAGTTCATCAACCATGTTTTTACTCTATGCTTAAATGGTTATTGCTCACTTAAGCAATCCTGACATGCCCAATGCTGCTACAAGTGGATGGAGATCCTGTATCTGAACACTTTGTGAAATTCGAGTCCCAAGACATACCAAGGTAGCTCATCACATTTTTTGATAGATTTCATTTGTACATTCATTCAGGAAGCATGAACAGTCCAACTTCAAATTCTGCTCTGCTAAGCTGTAAGAACTGGAATCCATCCTGTAGCTTAATAAGAGCTTCCTAGAACTCTAATTGGCCTCAATATCCTGTGGTATTAGTTACATTTATTCACTCACATTAGTCTGTGAGCCAGGCTCAGAAACAGTTAATTTTTTTTCCTGAGTTTCAGGTAGTGCAGAGTGACCAATTTTCTTTCTCACAACTTCCTGCAAAAAATTAAAAACAAACAAACAAAAAAAAATCCAACTCTTTTAAGACCCACATGACAGGGAGAAGAGACCATTTGGCTGCTGGAGAGTTGCACATGAAAAATGAGAAAATAAGCATTTCTGTAATTTAACATGACTTTATATTTCTTTCATGAACTTTCTTCTTCCCCTCTCTTACCCACACATGCATACACAAACATTTGAGGAACTGCCTGGGTACAACTTGACAAGAAATAACCAAGTCAGCTCATATTTTTGCTGCAGAAAGCACAACGGACAGAATTCTTCCCTGAAATAGACTCTGAGAAGGCCTTCAGTGATACTGGGAGTGGTAGAATAGGATGAAATCAGATGTAATTGATTGGATATAGTGAAACTAGAAGGAGAATATAATTAAGAGCAGACTCACTGTCACATCTCAAAGCCTACAGCTCCCAGCATTTTTTGAAGCTTCACATTTCTGTGATTGGAAAGGAAAGCATCAGACAGTGCTCTGGCTCTGCTTGCAGCTGAAAAACACTGAGGTGAGATTCTGTAAGGACAGCACACAAAGAAGCATCTTCTGTTTAGGTTACTGTTACCACGTAAATAATATTGTGGCTACAAGTGTGCCAATGCACAAACCAACAACTCCCTTAAAAAGGTGAAGAAGGTGAGAACTGGCCAGTTTGTTTGTTCTTGACATCTACACACACACAAGGATCCAAAGGAGATCACCATCAGAATAACTGTAAGGTGTTGTCTTTGAACCATCCTGCCCAGTGTGAAATTTGGTGATGCCTTCTCTTAAGCTTTTGACCTTCAATTTCTAACACAATGATTTTAAGTCTGTGCTGATACAAGATGTCTTTTGAGACTAGAAGTGACTTCCCTGCTGCCCCCAACAATCTTATACCTATCTCACCAGAGAAAGAGATTCTATGCTGTTCCCTATAGTCCCGTGCTCTGCTTCAGGGACAAAGACAGGGAGGGCTGGAAAGAAATACTGTAATTGGAAAAATGAAAACACACAAGAGGGAAAAAGGCTTGCGCATACATTGACAGGAGCTGATACAGGTGACTTTTAGAAAAAGCAGAGTTACAGAGTACTTGGACACAATACCCTCGTGTTACTTTACTTTCTTATACCAATCACTGAGAGGTAGATACTCACGTTTCTTTGGAAGGCTTAAAAAGCAATTGCATTTTCATTTGAGAAAGTAGACATATTCTGCTAGTACTAATGCACAAAAATGGCTTAAAAAATCTGAGATACAGGAGCAGCTCTCTGGATTTAACACCACAAAAACAGACAGGAAAGTACAGATTAATGCAGCATTTGCTGTATGCAGAGGGATTCAGTTAATGATTTCGTGTATCCAGAGGTAGGTTCAGCGTCACACAGAATGCTACACTAAGCAATCTGCCTGATTCCGTACTGGAGCTATGGATCTGTCTCAAGGAAGTATGACATAAAAGCTTGATATCTATTCACTATTATTATTTACTTAACCAATGCAGTGAGAAAGCGTGAAGCTTTTTGGTGTTAATTTCTTAAGGAAGTCTTTCCTGCTTTTAATCCTTGCTTCTCCTTCAGGGAGAGGAGGACAGCAAAGCAGCCGCCAGTAGTAAGCCTCACTAGCACTGTTCCCTCTCCTTTCCCATCTCCCAGCTAGATGAAGTGCCAGGGTCACTTGTTCCACCTGAGGCTTCTGTTGACACTCCCACAAACTTCACACCCTGCCCACTGTGTGCAGGCTTTCAAGATCTTTTCTTGCTTCTATTAAATCAATTATTTTCTCTTACTTACCAAATTGGCTTCAAATACCCATGCACACACTGTCATAGGTTAAAAAACAAATAGCAACAACAACAAAAACAAACTAACATTAAAACATACTTGGGGATTCTTGGTCAAAACATTTCCCTGTTCGGTATTTCCCTGATTGTTTTCCTTGAAGACTGCAGTCTTCTGAGGCAACAACCTAAGAAGAACCAGCTTTTATTTCCATTTATTGAGATCAGCAATGGCCACAGGCAGGAAACTAGTAAAACCTAAATCAAGCATGGCTTATTCAGATCTATTTCCATTAAACGTTAATAAATTATGCACAAGATTTTTTACACATTAAGTGATATGAGGGCATGAGTGAAGTGAAGCCTTACACTTAAGCTACACCACTAAATAAAAGAGCCAATAAACAGCAAAGACAAAGTCTATCCATGTTAAGCAATTTCAAGTGCAACTCTTCTTAAACATTCTTCCCAGTAACTGTTTTACTTTGCAGTATAAATATATATCTGCACATAAACATTTTTGTCATTCTGCAACACAAACGTATTCACACTGATTATTTAAGAATAGAGGTTGATCACAAAAAAAAAAAAAAACCACAAAATCAATCGTGAACACTTGCAGATAAACAGCAATATTGTGGGATCCCAGCTGAAGTCCAGATTTAATTAGAAGAGTGACTTTTGCGCTTTCAGTTGTGGAGTCTACACACTGATTGTTTTGGTTGCTCTCAACATAATCCACTCTTTTGTCCCATACTATTAGCTGTGCAAAACCCATGTCATTTAAGACAATACTTCTGCAAAAAGAATTTGGAACAGTTGCTCAAATTGGGATATATCAAGTGATTGATTTTCAGAGGTGCCACATGATCAAATCTTCTAATTTTACAGGTGATCCAAATCTACGCATACATGTACATATATTTTAAATCAACAGATTATGAACACCTGTCACAAGTTCATCACTACTTTTAAGTACTTGCAGTATGCAGACAGTGTTCTAAGCTCAGCAAATGTAAGCTAAATCTAAATGATTTTAAAGAGTCAACTTTGAATGAATTCTGGGAAAATAAATCTCAAAGAGAATTTTCTTGAATTAAATTAAAAGTTTGTCTACCTAGAGGCTTTCAAGGACCACTTTTATTCACTGAATAGTCTTTCATGCTGACAATATTCAAATATAAATCTGGCTATAATCTTCATAAAATTTGATTGCTACCTTCATGTTTGTGATGTGAACATTCATACAGGTTTGGCTTGGTAATTTTAAGTACATGTAGTTATGAGGATTACTCGGTTGCAAACTAAGTTGAAGTACATAATAACTTATTTTTTTTTTTGTTGCAACCAAATTCAAGAACTCAAACCAGAGAAGCCTGAACACTCTTCTGCTTTGTACAGGGATATATGTCAACAGCAGTAGTGGGAAGTTCTTCAGCATTACCCATGAATACCAATGAAAACTAGTAAGATAGCTGATAGGAATGAAACCCTTATTAAAAATATAATATAAATAGCAGCAGTTATCTGCCTGCTATTTTTGTTCTGCATAGGATGTTCTAAAGGCAGTAAATGTGTTTAAGAAAGAAATCACACAGATAAAAGCCACAGAGATCATTGCTTTACTCCTACACGTTCACACTATAATAACAAAGGGCTGGAGGCATAAGAGGAGGAAGAGAAATAACAAGATTTGTAATGTGCACAGTTCATTTTTCCACAAGTCCTTCCCTTGCCACCTTATTTGAAGAAGAATGAGGAGGAAAAGAAAAGCTGAAAACAAAAATAATGTCTCTGATACATTAGCTATGCTACCACAGCATCAATAAATATCACATGCTAATGACAACATTAAATACAATTGGTACTTTTGGTAGTGGGAAAGCTTGCAGAGCTATTTAGACGATGTAAGATGCTCCTGGGGAAAGTTCACCTTCCGTTGCAAGGGACCTCCCACAGTGGGGAAGGCAGATCTGCAGCTCAGCACTGCTGGGTCTCATTTACACAAGTGAAATTATGATTGCAGTTCCTGGCAAAGAAGGTCCAGGTGGGAGCTGAACACTCTGCTATGGCAGGAGCCTTGTGTGTATGCACACTATTAAATATTCAGCAAAGAGAGCTTCATTACTGCTTCTTTCTTGACTGGCTGTCAGTCACAAATGTTTTTGCTTATCTGAAGGCGACTCAAGGGTTCTGCTCAGACCAGGCTTTAGTTGCACTTTGCCTTTGGGTTTGCCCGACCTGTGTGAGAAGTTTATGAAACTGATCTCCTCCTGAAAGTGCAATTTTGGAAATTGCCAGTGAACCCTATTTCTTTTCAGTTTGACAGACATCTCTGCTTTGACAAAAGGTTTTGGGAACCACAGACAATTATGCATAAGACTTTCGGAATAAACACAGTCCAATGGGAAGGAGAGAAAAAAGGGAGGAGGAAAACCAGAACTGACTGTATGATATGGAATTACTCCCTAGTTTTCTGCTATTGCTTAATAACCCACTCTTGAAAAGAATTCCTTCAGGCAGAAAGAATAAAAAAGATAACTTTTTCTATTAGAAACAACTTACGCTACAGTTATTTTTTTTAATTGACCTCAATACTGAATGATAGTTTAAAACTCTTTAAAATTATAGCAGTTAAAGAACAGAGCAAGATAAAATAACTCCTGAAGAAGTTATTACATCACTGGGACTTTTTTTTTTTCCATTTAACTAGTACAATTCTGAAAGCCTGCAGGCCTCACCTTGCGTGCACAAATAGTGGTGTAAATCTGGTATGATGTCAGCTGAAAGACAGAAAAATGCAGATTTACTTCAGCACCAAACCCTCATACTAACTGAGTGTTCAGAGACCTGAACTGGGTCTTCTGGGTCTTCATGCAGCTTTCTACAACATTTTAACTAGGAATATCTGTAGCTGATTCAGACACGTTAAAGAGTTATAACCAACAGTACACTAAAAGAACAAAAATTAAATTTAGTACACGGAAGAATGTCAACAATGATGTGGGAAAAAAAAAAAGATGCATGCTAAGAACAGCTATTACAAATAAATGTGGTCAGGAATATAGCAGCTAAATAATAATATGCTAAATGATGATAAAATAACACCTTCAGGAAAAACAAGCATGCATTCTTAGACACTGAATCACAGCACAGAGCACTGCATTTTTTTTCCAATGTGACCCCCGTAATACTCAGCCTACAGTCTCCAGGAATGCCCACATGCTTTGTGGTCTGCTCCCAGGAGCAAGGCTGGGTGTGAACTGCCTGAGTGACTCCGACTGCAATAGCACAGCCTGTTATTGCATGACTGCACAGTTTTTCTGCAAACAGACAATAAAGCAGTGCTCCCGGAATAGTTAGGATGCCTTGCCCTTAAACAAACTGCAGATTCTCACCGACCAAAAGGGTTACAAACCATTTCGTATTATTGTTGCCGTAAGAAGGCATTGCTGCAAACGTTTGACACCATCACATTTGTCCTAATTGATTTGCTTGTGAAGCATTAAAACTTACCCAGTAAAAAAGCAAGCAAGATGATTGAAGGAAGAAGTGGCAGAAGCCTTTTAAACAAATCTCCTAAGTGTTAACATCTTTGGCTTTGGACAGCATTTTTAGAAAGCAACCCAAACCCTCCTCTCCTCTAATCAGGTTATGCTGCAGTCATGCTTTATTCAGAAGTTAAGCATGACAGCATGACTCCTTAGATAGTTCCTATTTCAAAAGGCAAGTTTTCTTACCATATATAAGGTTTCCAGTAAAACTCAGACTGACAAATATGCCTGAGATAAAATGAAACAAATATTTCACAGTAGAACTTTTCATATGTATTTGTCATTGTAGATGCCATGAAAGGACATGAGCTTAGTGGCCTCTAGGAAAAAAATAATGAAAAAACAGATTTACAGTTACAGGACAGCCACTGGCTTGCATTTTCAAAGAAAGCTCAGAGATTTAAATACATAATTCTCTTAGACTTCTTTTACAATTTCATCCATTGGTTCAAGCATAGAACTGGCAGTCTTACTTCCTTCTCAAGTTTATCATTCACTGCATGATACTGAACCAGCAACTTAACATCTTGATGCTTGAATTTCAAATGCTAAATCGCTTGAGGATATGTGTAGTGTGATCTTTGTCTATCTGCGTGCAACAGATTTCTGGTCTCCTGAAAACATTTACAATTTTAGCATAAATTTAACATGATGTAGCCACCATTTGTTTCCAGGTTGACAGGATCTATTGATTCTGGTAAATGAGGAATGCTCTGTTTTCCTTTCACTGGTTAGACCCAAGTATTCTGCATTTCATAGGTTTCTACAGTAGATACAACGTGTGTGCAAGTGCCTGGAATACTTTGATCAAAAACAAAGCATGATATCATTGCAGCACTTTGTAAAATTGAATTATAAATACTGCAATTTAGTACTATGTAAATTGATGCAGTCAAATATACAAAGTCCAGCTGGCCGAGCCGGTTTACATGTCCAGAGAGAAACCTGCTTAATCTTACAGAGCAAATAAATATTTGTAAAAAGAAAAAAAAAAAAAAAACACAGACTGTGCAGTGCTGTGCTTTTTGGCACGCTGTCAGAAGAGAGGGGCTTGTGCTCACGCAGATGTGGCTATTTTATGTTGCAGGGAGTGGTAACCCTGAGCAAGAGGTACCACACAGGATGCCAGGTGCCTGAGGAGTTAATCGAATTCTGTCACAGCATCCCCAGCCAAGCAGCAGCCTTCGCTGCCTATAGTGGATAAAGAGAACATTGCTGAGACTGGAGGCTCTACTTACCAAGTCTAATTACATTCCTATTCTAAACCATTCCTAATGCATTTCAAAACCCAGAAATATTCTGGCCTCTTCAGCCTTTCAGAAACTGTCATAAAAGTAATTGATAGAAGAGAAGAAATGTTTGGGCCTACATATTTATGTTTCATCATGTCTCATATCATGAAAGTAGAATTTTATTTCACTGGGAAAACAAAATGCAGCCCTGTGTCTGGAGGTGGACAAGCTCCTTTCAAACAATATCTGCAGAAGAAAAGGTTGATATAAGATGCCTTTTCATGCTTGGCCTCTCTCCAGATCTCTGTGAGTAAAAAGTAAATAGATAAAGTGGCAAGGAGGGCTAAGAGAAGACTAATACATAGCCATAAAATGTAGATTCTACCAAAATTAGAACTAATTTAATGGTGGCTCCAAGCATTATGTATTTTTCCTTACCCCTACTAGTGGCAGGGACTAAAAATCATGAGACAGAATCCACAGATAAAAAAATACTATCTTCATTTTCAAGACTTCTTAAATAAGGCCAAACTGGTATTAGATTTTTGGGGGGGAAGAAAGGCAAATATTTAGAACAGAAATCAATGCATTGCTGTCTACAGGCTGAATTCTGTGTTCTCAGAGCTCCATACAAGAATGGAGAGGGAGAGATGCAAAAATGATTTTAAATCATTTAAATTTAACGGCCTTTGCCCTTTCTTAGAATTCAGCGAGGTTTCCAACTGCTCCACCTTGAACACAGCCACTCAGTGCCCACAAGAAGAGAGCAGCTTGGGACCAAGCATTATGTAGCCCCGCTCCTTCCTCTTGGCCACGCTAAAACACACAGATCGATCAGATCATCCTACCCACCACTGGCACGGTACGAACATGATTATGTCTACCTGCAACATCTAGCTGCCTTACACTTTCCAATAGACTTCAGGTCTGGCAAAGCAAATCCCTCGATGCTGTATTATGTCGGCTGAACCCCCTCATTCAAAAGGGCAGGCCATTAGTTGTTTCACTTGATGGAACACGCTTTTCAGTGAATATACTGGATCAAACTCATATCCAGGGACAGCTCATTTGAACTCGATTCATGTTCGTCTCTTCCCTCACCCAAGAAACACACCGATGCTAGCGCAGAAATGATAGTTCTTTGATTTTGACATGAACTTCTGCTAAAACTCTCACATAGAGTTGGCTCATAGCTTGGAAGCCTTTGAACATATTGTTTGAGACGCCAGCTTAGAAAAGCAAACGAAGAAGCAATCACACATTCAGACAGGATCAACAACAGCACCACCAAAGGCAGCACGCTAGTGTTTCCCTGGGCAAAATTCTCATGTTGTCTTTCAGGATTCGCTACCCTTTCGTCTCTCCTTCAGCTTTCAGTTTCACTGCTTAGAGAGAGAAATGTAAGGTTCCAATAGCTCTGGGTCACTACACTGAAGACTAAGCAAAGCCATGGCTGTAGAAGCAAAGCCTTGTTATGAGCTGTTAAATATTACATACAGAGAGCTGTACTGTTCCACAGAAACCATCTACAAATAGGCAGATAATGTATTTTAGCTGTTAACTGCTATGAAACCATAGTCATTTCATTGCTGTCCTGTCCTTTAGCTCTTCTCATCTTCTTGCTTGATTTACCTCTAGCCCTAGATTTGAAATACAGTCTCTTTGTGGCAGGAGTAAAGCTCGGTGTTTCACAAAGTAGTTCTTAAAATATGGTCAGATAAACAATTCTGTGAAACCTGTTCTGAGAAAATAGAGTTCCCTACGTTTGTATTTTCTGGCCGACTCCAAGCTTTCACTGAGGTTATTGAAGCTTTTTTTTTTTTCTTCTTTTTTTTCTTTAGGGCTTCTCCCAAGCCTCATTCCTTTGCAGATTCTCCTCTCTTACTCCAGAGCTTTCTCCCCACTCCTAGGTGCCTGCTTTCAGAACAGCCATAGGACTTGACTATCTTTCAGGATTCTACACCTCGACATAAAAAGTCCAAGGGTTTAGAGCCATAAGGACCAACAAAGATGATAGTATTGTCAATGAGGAAAAGAATTAAAAAAAAAAAAAAAAAAAGAAAGAAAAAAAAAGGCAAGAAACTGCTTCAGAATTACCTAAGATCTCCTCGTTTTTCTTCACTGTCCACAGAGAAATGCTTGCAAGTGCAGTATTTTACAAGAAAGAGAAAGCACCACACACTGATAATGCATGTGTGTAATTTTTCCAGGCCTTTCCAAGACTTCCCCATCCCAAGGAGCTTGGTAGCCATCTCCTTTCAAAACCAAAACGGAAAGCTAGGAATAAGGCAGAGGTCTGCATCTGAAGGGTCCCAACCAGATGCAATGAACTCTGCTACTGGCACAGTCAAGATGATAAGATGAAAAACACACAGCTGTAGTCACTTCCTTTAAGACATCGCTGCATTCAGATCAGAGTGAGGCGCGGTGGGATCCACCGTGTAGATGATGGTCTCCTGGCTGTATGACTGTTACAGCTGAGAGATTTCAGACTCCATTTCCTATCCAGCAAGGATCAGCCCAGCTTCTGCTAGGACAGTCCCCACCCAGATTCACTTCCCAATGAACTTGTGCCATAAAGCAGAAGAAAATTCAAGATTCGTTAGTCTAGAAAGACAAAGGAAGAGAAAGCATCTCTTCAGTTTAACAGTTAGGGCACTCAACTGGGAGGGAGGAGTCCTGCTTCTGATCTTTATGCTGTTTCTATATTTTATTAGTTATCCATTTCAGGCACAGCAGAAACAAAAGTCCAAGTTCTCCCCCCTCCCAGGCATATGCTTTAAATCACATTTTGGGTTGGAAAACCTTCACATTTCAACATTTTTTTTGGATGAACAGCTACAACAGTAACTAAATTTGTGGGTGCATTACCTTGCAGAAGTAAAAACCTTAAAAAAATATTGAAATTGAGATCATTTGTATAATTAGCTGCTAAGACTGGAGGGAGGGAACACAAAGGATAACATTCAGAATTAAAGCCCTTATTTTACCATTGTTCATTTGGCAGTTTTGCAATTCTAATTCTTTACTGCTTTTGCAAACGTGACAGTGATATCTTTAAATCCTATTTTACTGATTTACATACAGCACTCAATGCAAGACGCCTTCCTATAGCACCTTTCGTCTGAAAACTCAGTATACTCTGCAAATAGCAATTAATCTGCATAGCACTGAACTACCTCCTCTAATGTGTTAACTCATTTTACAGTTGGTGAAACCAAGGCAGAGGAATGTTGAGTCATGTACTCAAGGTCACGTAACAAATCCATCCTGTAACTCCAAAACATCTCTTTGCGTGTTTGAAATCCACAAAATATTTATAGGAGATGGTTAAGAGGAAAAAAAAAAAAAAAAAGAGAGAGAGAGAGAAAAAAAAAAAAGAACTTCCTGAGATTCACAGCTGATTTTTAAAGTAGTTGGTGTCAGGATAGTATAAATGTTTTTCTTGATAAAATATTTGTTACAAAACAATGCTCAATGTCACACTTCTGAATTTTCCCTGCTTTGAAAATTAGAAATTATAAGAATGTGTCTATACTATACTAGCATCAGGTTACTTACAACGGTATCGAAAAACCTATAATCTAGTCATTGTGCAAAAATGAGGACTCCTTCAAGTCTTGCCAAAGTCCTTTTGAACAATTAACGATTTGGTGTTAGCAGTGCTCCTTTTGTGCCACCTATTTGCCAAAACAGTATTTTCTACACTGGTATTTCCCCCCAACACACCTAATTTTAATACATGTGCCTACCTGTAGGTGTGAAAAGCATGCTGAAAGAAGCCGATTTTAAAGAAGTTAAAACATGAGATAGAAGGGTTGGCTTTCACTACTAGCATTTAACTCCCAGACATACAAAAGAAATTTTCAGGCACAAGCCTGGAAAGCATTATTTGACCAGGACAGACATAAACAGCAGCTCCACCATACTATCACTGCCATAAATGCATGCTCTCAGCCATATGTCCTGTGTTTGCCAGCTTTCTACTTTATTTTCCTGGCAAGGATTTACAGACCAAAGCCTGGTTTGTTCCCCTCAATCTCTCTTTTTCTAGACGAGAGCCCTATAAAGCACCTATGGGCTAAATTAGTTAGAATAACTTTAATACAAGCACATTCACAGAATTAAACATTTCACTTTCTGTACGGCCTTCCATAAGAAACAGAGTTGAAAATCTTACACAGAAAGTGGCATAAACAAGAGCAAAAGTAAACTCACAGCTGACTGGCAGGCACAGTCCTTGTGAGGCTGTTCTCTTCCTTGCTTGGTTTTTACAGAAACTAAGGAAGTAGCTTGAGCTTGTTGGGGACTTTTGCACTTAACCTTGCAATAGATAAAAATGGTACAAAAAACGGGCAATGCAACTATCTGCAGTGTTTTAGATCATTATCTAACTGCATCATAATTGTTATTTCTCTAAACAGAAAATGTTATTTACCTTGCAATTTATCATCAAAGACCTTGGTTTTGCCAGACAAATTGCTGCAGCTTAACTAAGATCAAATTAAAAGTACAAATGTAAAATTTTACTCTCCACTTACATTATATTAGATTAATTTTTAATTTTTCTATGCAAATTAAACCAATTTAAACATGAAACAGGCAGACGAATGTATCTATATTAAGAGTTGGACATAATTAACTGGGCTGAATTTAAATTACATAAGCTAGTGTGACTTTTCATATATTGACAAGGATATAGAAGCTTGCACCTCTAACCTGCTAACTTGCAGTGTCTTTGATGTAAAAATTTACACAAATAAATATTTGTGTATACTCATAATGTATTTTTTGCAACTATTTTTTTGGTAGCAGAAACATTCATGAGAAATTAGCAATACAGATTGCATTTCCTTCCTAGTTTTATTCAGTTTGTATATAAAACTTTTGTGTGTGTGTGTGTGGCATTCAATGACTTTTAACAAATGAAACCAAACAATCTACAGTCAGAATTAGCAAAGGTTCTTTGCAATTTCCCATCCTGTACTGAAATTAGACTGGGCCATTATCTATCTTCTGTGATTTGTTTAAAACTGAAGACACCTGTATCCTATAGAAAAGCATTCACTCACCAATTTAAAAAGAGACAGATGGAGATGGGTAAAGCATGTAAAACCTAACTATACAGCACAGAGAAGCAATTTCAGTTCATCTAAGAGGAAACACCTCTTTAACGACAAAATTAAAGATTTAAGATCAAAGCCCAGTCATACAGTCATTACACAAAAAATGTCATCAGATGATAAACTGCAACTGCTGTTGGTAATATTCCTTCCCCTTGAGGTGCCAAAACAAGGGGGATGCAGAACTGAAGCCTGATCTTGAAGATTAATGTGGTGCTCATGGAAATTTCACTACCTTGCATAAGGATCCAGTCCAGAACTAGAGAGAAGGAGACAATTTAAAGTGCCACAAAAGCCTCCTAGCAATACTGGAAAGAGAGAAAAAGAGGGACAATAAACAAAACGGTGCAGGGAATTAAAATCCTACTTGTCCTGAAGGCAAGTGGTACTGAGCTATACAGAGAGATGTACAAAACTTCAGCAGAGAAGCCTTATCTTTTGTAGCTTCACGGAAAATAGATGGATCTAGCTGGGATGCAGCAAAAGTCAAATCCCAACTGACACTGTCACATACTAAAGGCACACCACAGATGACTGATGTACCACTGTGTTAGTTAATTTATATACTTGGCCCTATCTGAAATCCACATCTGGATTTTTGAAGGGGGTAAATAAACCCTCTTTACATACAAGTAAGCTCCTAAAAAATGAAATTCAGTTAAGCTTCTCCTAAGCCCCTGATGCTCAGTCTCAAAATGTAAATGAATTCCTGGGCTGCTGCAGAATGCCTTCAGCTTCATGAGTAAGGTTCATATTTTTAAGCAAGGCCAAATAAATGCCATCCATGACAACAATCAAAGTTGAGCAAAAGCATACACTTGTCCAGAAAATCGCAGAGGGCAAAATCCTAATTTGAGAACTGCAATGCTATATTTGTTGGCTGGGCTGTTGCTGTATATCGTAGCAGCACTGGCCCTGGAAAATGATGTCAGGACCGGGAATTTAAGATTTTCATTGTCTGTAAAATCATAGTGTAAATACCTAACCTTCAGCAGCCCAAAGTATTTGCAGCCCCATAAAGCAGAAGTGAACTTCCAACCGCTCAGAAGTGTTCCCATTCTTTATTTTGCCCTGAGGCATTACTCAGCATAAGGTGGGCCTCCTCACACAGCTGGACCTTACAACTGGCTCGGTTAAATATCCAACCACCCCTTGCACTTAAAAGATGTCTTCTGATGCAACAGGGCATCCCAAGATGTCTCTGCATTTCAGAGAAAGCCTATACAATTCTGAACTGTTCCTAAACTTCCTATGCTATGTAAGAGAAGCAGTAGTATGATCAGCAGAATGGCAGAACTGCCTTTATCCCTTGGTTATCCAAAACGAATTATAGAAGACCTTCTAAAAGTACCTTTCATGCTAAAGCAGTGCAAATGAAGTAAGATCCACAGGACATGTCCCCATAGTAATAAATATCAGCGTAACCCGAGTGATTTGGCCAGGGACAGTCTTTTGCTAAAGGACAGCATGTTTTTGCCTGCATATACATCCATATAATGCCTAGCATAATGCCATCCACAGACATACTACAGAGAGAAAATCAGGCTGAGGGGGTGGTATGGATTTCTTCTGCTGACATACCTGTAATCGTATTGGCTCCACAGATGATTTGTGCATGACCTATTACAAACTGCACAACAGTTTCTTGTGTCCAACTAACTTTTTGTTCCTTCCCCCTTTTTAATCCGAACAGCAGACAAAGTCAATGATGACTTCTATACCAAACGCCGCCACCTTGCAGAGCTGGCTGCAAAGGGGAGCCTGCCGCTCCACCCAGTGCGCATAGAAGATGACAGAGCATACACAATTGACAGTGGCCTAACCAAACAGAATGGGCAGAAGTCCAAAATGGCAAAGATCCACACGCACCCATTAGGCTACAATTCCCACTACAAGACCTGGGATCCCAACGACCAGTCTCTTAGACGGCAAGCGTACGCGAACAAGGGAAAGCACGGCATGGGCGACCCCACGTTAAGCGACCCACTGACAACCCGGAGCCAGCATTATTTGGGCCCACAGCCATACTTCATAACCAACAGCAAGACAGAAGTAACTGTTTGAGTTTTTCTTTCCTTTTTTTTTTTAATTTTAAAGAAATCCTTTAAAAAACACACACACATACACACACAACACAAACACTCAACTGAAAGGCAAAAAATAAATTTAAATATAAAAAAATGAAAAAACAAAAATATGGGAGTGGAAAGAAGGAAGGAAGGAAAGAAGGAAGGAAGGAACTTCCACCTGGACACGCTTGGTAGCCAGCTAACTGCAGACTGAAGAGTGGGTTAATACCATTCAGCAATACACACTGAAGGTTGAATTATAAACTCCATTTGTATTTCACAATGGAACACAAACCCTTGTGACTAAATTTTTTTACTTGAAACTAAAATCCATGATGAGAAGTAGCACAATCTAGAGAAACTTTATGTCTGCTTAAACATTTACTCGATGCTCCTGCCTTGAGACAGAGGAAGAAAGAGAGAACAATACACTGTAATATATTATTATTTCAGTGAGGAATTTTGTATAAAACCTATTAACAATCACTAGACCTGTGAAAAGCCAAGAGCAAGCATCTTGGTACAACCCCTAACATCTATTATTGTATACCATCCTATAGAAAGCGCAAAAAATATATATACAATAAGGGACAAAAACTCCTTTCACCTGGAATTCAAGAAGACTGTTATGATTAAGAGCACGTGGGACACTTCTGGCTGGTAGAGAGTTTTGAGGGATGATAAAAAAAAAACATCAGAAGATTTTATTTCAGTTTACTTTGTTTGATTTGAAATTTTTGGGAACCTCCAAAACAAGAAGAGAGAGATTATGTGACACAGAAAGCTGCTGGAGGAATAAGGGCATCAAAAATTTCCTCTCAGTCCTCCTGTTTTCAGGCAGATGGTGACAATTCTCACTTTGCAGACTGTCAGGACTTTTACTTCACCTAAATGTTTTGCCTATCTTCAACTGCTTCAGACTGAAAATAAGCGTGGGTGGTGCCTTTACTGTATTACTATTGTTCAATGACAGTCTTGTTTCTCAAAGTGGCCCCTCTGTTCCTTTACACTATTTCCTCATGTTTTGGTAAGGATGACAAGGGTTCTGTCCTGCTCAGCCTCCTCTGTTTGTCCTGAAGGGGAACTGGACTACATCTCCATGCGGTGGTTGCACAGTCAAGACTATTGAGTTAGCCCCTCAATTTTCCCAACTTAACCTTTTTCCCCTCTGGTCTCTCATTTTGTATTTGCTTTTAGCCATAGTAGTTCTTCTTTGTAGTTCAATTAAATGTTATATGGTATATTGTCTCTATTGTTTGGCTTTGTATGGTGGCATTCCCTCTTGGCAGACTATTTGATGGAAGAGTCTACTGGACTAGCCTCAGACGTCAAAGAAGTCTGGGTTTAAACTAAACAAACAACTGGACTCGTGGTTTTGGCTGCGGCTCTGATGAGCTGGATGCCTTGTTTGTATGAGTAAAACCACTCTTGAATTGGGCCCTGGTAGCAGCCTTGTGGTCTTGGGCCTGTAATGTCTCCGCACATCCACAGTGAGGTAAACACAATTGGGATGGGCAGGCAGTGCTGCACCAGCCCGAAGGCAGGCAACGCACTCAGTCTTGCACTTAAATTCCTGCCCTTCCCCCAGAACAAGTCGTTTGGCTGAATCCTAACTAGCTATCTTACTACAGCTGAATTCTCACCAGCTGTCAGTTCTTCTTGAGATTAGTTTTGGAAGAGTATGCAGGGAGGAGTGAGAGCTGTTATGTTGTAACAAGAATTGGAAGTGGCATTTCTTACTGTACTCAACTGACTGGCAGTGTTTCTTCTTAGTCTGAAGGATGCAAGGGCTAAGAATTTCAAATATGGTTAAGTGGAAAGACCATTTTTTTTAAGCTATCTCGAGATTGATTTGCATCCTGAGAGCACCGGCACCCCTCCATAAGTGTGCTGCTAAATTGTATGATCATATGTTTTAAGACTATCAGACGTGGACAAAGCCCACGGGACAAATACTTTGCACACAACCCAGACTCTCCATTATCTTACTTTTATTCCTTTAATTTTTATTGCCTTCACAACTGGCTGACTTAATTTGACCTTTTATGGAATGTTGCTGTTAATCCATATGCTTTAGATACACATTACAGCTGCACTCTAATTCACACAGGTTTCGTGTAACTTGAGCATATTTTATGTGGAAATATTTTAGTAACTGTATGTTCTGTAAGTAAAACTGTGTTAATACTTGTTAACTACAGAGTTTATGATACCAATAATACTTCCTACAATAAAAAATGTTTGTTTGTTTTTTAAGAATGTTTATTTGTAAACATATGTATTCACTATATTAATATGAATTTCTTACCTGGCAATAAAAACTGATTCTATGTGAATCCAACTTGCTGGCTCATTCCTAAGCTTTTATTATTGAGTCAAGCTTTGAGAATTAACTGAGCTTCTGGAACCTTTCACTGAAGCCAACAGTGTTCATCTCAGCACGTATGATGGCTCGATTCTGCTGGTAGTCTTGTGAACAGGCGGTTCTTTGAAAAGCAGACACGTCATATATATTACATATGTTCAATGTATGTTACGTACAACGTAACAATACATACCAGGTATGCATGCCTTGCAAAGTTCCACGTGACACAGCTTGTGTCACTTGATCAGTTAAATTATGGTTTTGAGGACAGAAAAATAAGGTAAGAATGCATAGGTCCAGATCCTGTTCCTCATGACTACACAGGAGTTTTGCAGTAAGCTTCAACTGCTTCCTGGGACTGGAGCTACCCAGCAAGCACAGATGAAACACTGGTATACATTGCTTCAGGTTTTTTATACTTTCACTACAGAAAAACCTGTACACAACATCTGTTCACCAAGCCAGCTGGAACAGAAATGTCCTTTATAGGTTCTCATTACTGCTAATGGCTCGTAAACCTGATCGTGAACAGAACCCTCTGAAGAGGGGAGTGTTTAGGTAGCTTCTTCTCTTTGCTTTGCTGCAGTGATATTGGGCAAATTTCTGAAGAAACAAGGAATCAGGATACCTAGCTAGCTTCAGAATCAGCTCGGTGCATGGTTTACTGCAAATCCTTTAAACAATTCATTTGTCATTTCTAAGAAGCCATAACACTCATCAAAGTGTCAAACAAATGCCAAAAATAAAAAAGCCCAGTTCCTGCCTTTACAACCTAACATCAAAATACCAGAAAAGACATAAAGCAGACGCTAGTCCTTACACAGGTCCCATGAGTTATCTCACATCCATCAACCTCTTTCCAGATCCCTAAATAACTCAGAATCAGGAAGGCACAAAATCACCACATACCTCAGCCCCATCCCATCTGCGAGTTGTGGGATGCATACCTTAACTTCTGCTACACTGACTGATTGCATTCACCTTTCAGTTTCCCTCCTCATGACCTCTGGAATTTTCAAACATGCTCCTTCTCAGATATAACTGTCTACTTCTTTGCTCTGTTTGTCACACTCACCCAGCTGCACTGAGTTTCTCCCCTACGCACCATTTTCTTTCAAGTGCCCTTCCCACTAAACCATTAGTAGTCTCACCCTGGACAAAACAAAAAGCATCTTCTCTGGATCTGCCCTCTGAAAGGTTGCTCCTAGCTCCGCTCCACTGACTTGTGTTACATCCTTTTCTTTTCTCCATGTTCATTTGTGGGCATTTATTTGATTTAATTTAATAATTAAATCTTATTTTCTCTACCATTTTCTCACCTATTTTCCAGGACATGTTCTTACTGTTGCAAATTTAAAGCTGATCCGATTCATGTTGTAAGTTTCCTTGGGCAGCCTGCACCTATTAATTGTTATACCGACCGTATAACAATTTTTGGTGGGAAAGCCATATGACTAAGTCTATCGTTTATATATGGCTTCAGATAACTTTTGTCAGTTATATTGGTATTAATACAATGCATATTAGTAGTAGTGCAGATGCCATGCTAGCTTGGGTATGAAAGCTACTTTCAGCCACAAAGGATGAGTGAAAGCCCTGTTCATGTAAAGTTACACAACAACTTGCTCTATGGATTGTTTCTAAAATACTATTATGCAGTCAGTAAGACATAGTTTCCAGAATACATTTAAATCCTAAGTAAAAATAAATAAATCCATTATTAGTTCAATAATGAAGTCCCAAAGGAGTAAAACTATTATTAACAGTGTTGGCTATATTAAATATCAGGAACTACTCAGAAAAATCCTGGTAAATAATCCTCTAGAAACAAGAGTGGTTTGGGAGAACAAAATCTGAGGTTTACTAATCATAGAAAAAATTATGGATTTACCAGTAGTTTTGCAGCAAATGCAGCACATAATGGCACTACTCTACAAGTCACCTGGAGGACCAGTCATGACACCGTTCTAGTTTACAAGGTGTGATTTACACTTGCCTTACATTCCCATTGGGTTCTGACCACTCCGTCCAGCTGCCACCCACATGGAAGTGCGATGCACAAGACAATCTCTCACGTCATACTCTGCAGTTCCCACTATGAGCAGCCCACAGAAGAGCATGCAAGTCTTACCTGATGGCTTAGGACTCAAACTCAAGCTCATTGCTAGTGTTTGCCCAATAAATAAGCAGTGCTTTCAGTTAGGAGCAGGCTTAATGTCAAGGTGTGGATAACTCAAATGAAGAAAGAGGCTGGGCAGTATCAGTTTACCACTGGACCTTGGATTATTACTCTCCAAGCGCAGCTCTTGCAGCACTCGCACGCTGCTCTAGCAAACTGCACAATCAGCCCAGCTGGCTCTCCTGCTATACATTGTCTAGGACCATGTTTCGGAGGGTAATGGCAGATGAGTGTGACTAATGAGGAAAGATAAACTTCAATGTTTTATGCTAAAACACTAAATCAATTCATTTGAAAAATGTGACATAATAGCACATTAATCTCAGCCTACAGATGGGAAAAAAAGAAAAGAGCCAGCAAATGCTATTACAGCTAAAACCCCAGGGGAAAACTTTCAATGTAAACACCAACATACAGCTCTAATTTGAAAAGCGGCTGTAAAAAACAATTCTTGGAATTCACACTTTGTGCTTTAGAAATTCCCAGACTTGAATTTGCTCAGTCTGCAAGTAAGCTGTGTCCTCCTCCCCACCAACCTGATCTGGAACGTTAGCATTAAACCAGGACTTTCCTCCCCATCCAGCTGCACTAATGAAAGTTGGGGCCAAATTAGGATTTTGTTTGTATTCTGCATATCTGCAAAAGCTGCAGGCAGACCAATGCAGCTGACTGGACATAGTAAATGCTTCTGCAGAATGTGCACCAAGAAGAATTTGACACACCTCACGCAGCTCTGCCGGCTCTACCAGGTTACCAACATATGAGATGGACATATTTATCACCAGTGCCAACAAATTACACTTCTTGGCATTGGAAGGACATCAATCCCTAGTTCTCAGGCTTCTTTCTACATCATTATCTGCCAAATAAAAAATGCCTGAACAGTCCAGGGCTCCCTGGATAGGTGTTCTCCATTCTAGGACCCCACTCTTCTGTCAAGATAAGAGTATTACTTCAAGAGCAACATTCCCCCTTCATTTTCACTTAATCTTCCACCCTCAGAGTTTAGGCTCCCTTTCTGGGAAGCAGAAGCAATGAATGCCTGCTTACTTGAAGCTGAGACAGCTCTAGAATCCTAATCTGTCACTGCTGCTCTCCTTCACATACATGAAAAGAGTGAGCCACTACCTGTACCCAGGTTCACGAGGCAATGTTACGGAGATCTGGACCTTCACTGGTGCATGAAGAGGGTCTTTGTGTCTATCCTTCTCTGCAAATAACTTGAGGACATTTTTGCATCCCAAAACTTAAAATTTTACATTTTTTTTTTCCCTTACTAAAGGTAGAGGATTTTTTTTTTGGTCTATTCAGGGCTTCAGCTTTCTGCTGTTACACACAGAGCTACACCTTGTCTGTTAAGTCAACACTACCTTGCTTTGCTTAGCAGCTTCTCCTGCATTTAAATTACAAGGCATCACTGCCTGTTAATAGGGGCTGATGTTTCGCTGGCAGAGTTCACCATCTGAACTTGTCCATCGAGTGTTGTGTGCATCCCTAGCAATAAATAAGGCTGGAAGCACAACAGGCTATCAGCAGTGATGATTTCCAGTCAAGAGAATATGTCAGGCAGTGCAGCTGCTCAGCCTGAGGTTCAGCTACTAACCAGCACTGAAAAATGGGAATAATCACCAGGCTTTTGAGCGGTCATTGGCAGGATTATTTTGTCAAGGAAACGAGTCTTACCAAGCAGCAGGTGTGTCAGTGAAGTCACTAATGCCACTCAAGCAGCAGCACATTCTTATCTTTACAGCATGCAGTTGTTGGCCTCATTTTCACTCTCCAGTATTTGGGCTCACACCAACATTTTGATCACAGCAGTTATTATTTGAGAGACCTTTGCCAATGTGAATGCATATAATTCCCCAAAGTAATTGGTCCCCAAGGGAAAGAGCATTTTACCTGTTACTTACTATTTCGTTAAGCAACAAAATCATAAAATACCGTAATTGTGCTCTTTTTCTCCACCACAGGTGAAGAGAAACTGGGTTTTGCTTTGTCCTTAACAGTTCCTTACAGGGGTGAGGAGAAAGCTGAAGGATGACTACTCTTCTGTCAAGAATCTCAAATTTTCAAGGCACTGTTATACTTCAGTAGGGATTTTTGGTAGGCGCTCTGCAGGGGATAGCACTGACTGCTGAGCGCAGAGACTTCCTGTTGACTCCCTCACACACTGTGAATGAAAACAATCGTGCAATTGAAAGACACAGACTGGACTGCTGTTGCATTAGTACTGCTGTTACCATATGCCACATGTATTTCACAGGAATGTACTATGCTTGTTGGTAGTGGTTACAAAATTAAATGCAACTCAGGAAAATAAGAAGGCTTCAAACACATCCACTATGCCCCCAAAATGAAACAGTTCCCTCCAAAGCTGTCCACTCAGCCCTCTCAGAGCTCTCACCAAGCTGGCCCACATGGCTGGGGTCACTGATGATGTGTCTTATAAAGTGATTTCAGTGGCTACTTCCCACTGCTCACGTCAGAAGAACAGTGCAGTATTTTCAAAACTGATGCTCTCTGGAGAACTCCTACAGTCTTCTTCAACATCCCACGACACTTTGCACCTCTCTTAGGCTCCCAACTTCCGTAACTACGTAGTAGTCTCAGAAAAAAATAAAATCCCTCTCCATGTACACCTGTATGTGCCTGCACACACACATATATTACAACCTTTTCCAAACCAGTTTTGTGAATTTTGGAGCCTGCCTCCCTAAAGCATTTGTGTTTGCAACCATCAAAGATTAACACTGCTTTGGCAAATCCACCTAACTGCCTGGCTACGTTTCAGGGGCCTTAAATCACTTTGAAGATAGGATCTATATACCTGATTTACTTCCATGCTTTTGAAAATGAAATACTAAAGGATGTGACATTCTAAAGAAGACATAGTCTAAACTTCAGGGATGAAAAGTGTCCGTCAATGCTGTAATGTATTTTACCATTACTGCTTGGGGAATGATAATACTAAGAGTGATAGCGAGCAACTTGACAGGATCCATTAAGGCAGACACAGCTTGTGTATGCTGTTATGTGCAAGGCTCTGTACAAGCCTGCCTATGCAGAGCAAACTGTTCTGGTTTCTACTAACAGTGATTTGTAAGGTTGTTTCTTTCTGTTCTAAGAGATGCGTCTAAAAGGTATAACGCTAAGAGTACTCATAACAGAGGCGCCCTGTTAAACAGAGCAGGAGGTACAACAGTTTACGGCATGGCTATAACAGCAAAGGCCCTGACCCTGCACTGCTGAATTAGTAGCAGGCTTGCCAGTGTGCAGATGTTAAATCCAAAACCCACAGAAACATAAATTCACTCACCTCTTCAACATGCAAAACTTTTTAAGCTCCATTATAAGTGACTTTTTTTTTAATCAGCCAACTAAATGGTATATGAAAGGGGATGCGACAGGTACATGACAGGAACGTGCACATCTCCTGGACTCAGTCACTGCTGAGACTGCATTTCAACAGAATAATAGCTGCAATATTGCCTGGTAGCAAAATGCAATTATCCTGCCAGGATCTCATCTGCCTGGTTGTCTTGTAACTTTGACACAGCACATAATGAGCAGGGGAGACTACATCCTCAGGATGCTGCTTGGCTCCAACGTGAGTGTCCAAAACCCCATGTGAATGACAGCCACTGTGGCCATTAGGAAAATAAGGTCTGCATAAAATAATCAAAGCGCAGGTACAAAACTTAACACTTTCTACAAATAGCATCGCAATATATATTGAAGCTTGAGGCTCAGTTCAAAATTAATTTCCATTTGCTACATGGCTCCTTAGAAACTCCCGCCTTAAAAGCTTCTTTGACTTTTAATTAATATTTGTCTGCTTACCTGTTACAATACTTTTCAAGCTTCTACACAAAATTAGAATGCCACACTAAATGCAAGTATCCCACATGCTGTTACTTTACTGCATACAATTTATTTTATTTTTACTAGTTGAGATTGCATTGTCCACAGACAACAGTGTTAGATTAAATATTCATCAGGAAACCCCTTTTACGACCCCTAGCTTTACTCATAAGCACAGTTCTGTTATTTTGGGGGTTGCACTTCCTTGACAGGTTGGTAACAGAAAAATTACTGTGTTAAAAATTCCTAAAATACACTACAAAATCTATTCTGTCATTTTAAAGATTTTTTTTTCATAATAGGAAAATTTGCAAGAAGATCATGTCTGTGTGGAGTGAGAGTGAAGAGGTGGAAGAGAGGAGATGCTACTCTTAAGTAAAGGGATATTGTCAAGTCTTTAGGAGCCCAAGTCCCATTCCCCATATCTGTATTACAGCCACAAGCATTGTATAACAATACTTTCTCATACTAAAGGACTACAGAGACTGAAGTGAAACGTTTAATCAGCTCCAGGGAAAGATGAAGCTGACTTTCTATTAACGGCTTTTCAGCAAGTTCTATTATATCTGTTCACTTTCAATGATGACCTTTTAGGATGGGTCACAGTTTCAGAAAAATACAAGAGACAAAACTGCACGGCTATTCTTTGTAAAACACTACAGTAATCGTTAACCTTGAATACTCTTTTCTATTATCTTATCTGAAAATGGGAGGAATGGTTGTTGCACCTCTTACACATACATACATATATATATGTGAAAAGAAGCAGCAAAAAAAGAGACACAGAGCAGATAGTAAGGTGCACTACACCTTCCACGTATGCTGTCAATGTTACATAACATTAGCCAAAGGGTGTATTACCAACATTAACTGCATCCAGCTTGCATTAATACAGAAAAAGAACATTTTAGGTTGGAAAAAAAAGCCCTTAAGATCATCAGGTCCAACCATCACCTAACACATGTCCACTGCTAAACCATGTCCCTTAGCACCAGGTCTCTTAAATACCTCTGGGGATGGGGGCTCCACCACCTCCCCACCACCTCCCAGGGCAGCCTTTCCAATGCCCAACCACTCTCTCAATAAAGAAATTCTTTACGGTATCCTACCTAAACCTCCCCTGGTGCAACTTGAGGTTGTTGCCCCACATCCTATCACCGGTCACCTGAGAAAAGACAATGACACCCACCTTGTCAGAACCTTAGGCAAAGGGCATTAACTTTATAAAGAGGTTATGTAATTTTTCCCTCTCTTCTCTGCATTGGCTTTGGTTTTGATTGGTTGTTTCCATTTGGATGGTAGGCTTTGTTAATATCAGAATGGCCACATTCCCATCAACAAACAGAAAAATACAGAAAAGATAGATTATCAAAATACTAGATAAAGAGAAAGGTTACAAAAATGAAGAGGTGACTACGACTGCAGCAAGAAAAGCTATACAGAATTGATAGTGCTGCCTGTTAATAACTACAGAGGTTTTACACCATCTGCTAATTTCCCCTTTGTCAGCTGCAAAAGGGAACCACATGAGATATACCATAATAAACAGAGATATTTTTTTCCCCTCTTGGAGATCATAAGTCTCCAGAACCTGTGGCATATATGTTCACTTACACTCAAGCTGTTAATACATACGAGTGAGAAGAGAACCAGTATTTTTATCAATGTGGAATAGCAGCTGAGACAGACAACACAACCTCCGCAGAGGGACACATCCATATGTTGCACAATAATGAATGCCAGAAAAATAATAGAGTGTAGGGGCTTCTCCTCAATAATTCTATTCAAAGGGATTTTAACTAGAGGTCAAAAAACATTGTCCATGAAGGTTCTTCAAAAACTGACATAGCATTAGAAAAAAACATTTGGAAAGTTCACACTCTACGTTAATCCCCAGACCTGCTTTTATTATCCAGTTGGGATGTACGCTACCTCCTGCCAAAGCTATATCCCAGGCCTTGCCATGCATATACTATATTTTTGATCTTTTCTGTTGCCTAGTAAAGGTTTTTGAATTTGCTGCCAATTCAACCCCTGAAGCACAGATGGGAATAAAAAGCATCTTATCTCAAGCATACTATTCCATATCATGTTTTCTACTATTTTCAAGCTGTACCATCTCTCAAGCTGTATGACATGCCTGTTTCCCTTGGGAGACTATTTTGCATACACACAGAATCCTAATACCCCCTGTGCATACTCCTGCATATAAAGCTTGAAGATGTGGTAGAGTAAGGAGCCCTCTGCTCTCATCTGTTTTCATCTCCTGCTCTCAGCAAGAGAAGGAGATATGCCAGAAAGCTGTTTTATAGGTTTCCCATCCAAAACTTCAGACTGATGGAGGTGCTAGCAGGAAAAGCACTTTTGGCTCTCTGTTGGTGAGCAGAGAAAATATCTCCTGGAGCATCCCAATCAGAGGTGCAGATTTCTGTCCTGCGTTCAACCAATGACATCTCAAAAGTCAGCTGTTTGTTCCTAATGGCAACATGTCCAACCAAGAAGATGGCAAGTAGCAGTAGATACCATGCAGTTTACCAAGACTTCTGATTCTGTCTTATCTCACATTTTCATAAGAAATTTGGGAAATGGGGGTTAAATTAGCCTGCTGGAAAGTATGGCCATAATGGAACAACATTGTTACCAGCAATCCTCTAAAATGAACCAGAAAGAGGAATCAAGAAGCTTTCTTCTAAAGTTTACTTCTAACTATCAAACTATATTTGTATTTCATTGTCTAACTCAGTAAGGAAAAGTATTACTCCCACCAAATTAAAATGGAAAGGCAAAATAAGAATCAAAAAGTGTTTACCAATTAAGAGCAGTGGAGTAAAATGAACAGGATGCAGCACCAAGGATTACTGCATACCACTATATATGCATACTTACCACATATTCTAAGCAGGAATTAAGAGCACAGACATACAAGTTTGGGAAGAACAACTCAGGCAGCAGATCTGCAAAACAGGGGTCTGGGAATTACAGCATGATACAAACTGAATATGAGTCAAGAAAATCAGACAGGACAAATAGAAAAATCACATCGAGTAATCTTCCCACTCTGCTCAGCTGTAAGAAAGCCTCAGCTGAATACTGTGCCAAGCTTTAGCCATCAAGCTTCCAGAAATATACAGGTCAGCTGGAAAGTACCAGAAAGGGAAAAACCAGTAATATTACTGTAATCGGTTATCACTTAAATAGTCAGTATGAATAAGCAGAGGTGCAGAAAACATAGGAAAACCATGAAAAAGTATTTTTTATACTACAGAAAAGACAACTGAAGAGAGTTATTATGTACAGACCATATAATTTATAACAAAGAGCCACTGAAAAGAGGGTAAAACTCTTCATGTATAGTGGAGTCAAAACAAGATTCTCCAAGTACAGTATATATGATGAACCTTAAATCTTCAGAAAATCTTCCTAGAGATAAGATTCAGTGGTGGACAGACTACTTCAAGTTGTGTAAGCTCCACCACTGGACATTTCAACCCACTAACAAATTTCAGTCAAGCTCTTGTGTTGCATAAATGGGGTGGAGAGCCTCAAGGTTTATGTCAGATTTATGAAACAGCAAAATGCCATAGATAAGCATTAACGTATATGAACTTGAACTTTTCATGGTATGACTTCATCTGACAGGAGTGTGTCAAATGCAAAGAGCAGTGCAGCCATAACTTACTGTGAAACCATTTGAGTCTTTAGCTTCTTTGCTTATAGCACCAGTAATGCAAGTAACAGGTGGCATACACAGACGTCAATGTTGACGTTGGTCCATTGCTATTTAACAAATGCAAAGGGTTTTATTTTTTTTTTTTAAAGACATCATATAGTCATTAACTAACAATAAATCACACCATTTAGATGGCATCATGAAGTTCCTTGCATGTATCCTTTAGAAACACAGTCCCCTTCTCCAAAGATCTTACATTGGAAACAGAATTACCTAACAGGAAGGAACTAACGCTGAATGAGATTTAAGGACTTACTTCATTTTATACTACAGCAATGTCAGCAATTGCACCCTGGACACTAGTGGTGTTCAGCTAGGCCTCTCCTCCCCTGGCATTGCAATGTTTTAAAAGGCTGACCTCCTCCTGCCTGACACTCCTTACAGAATTGGGTTTTGACCATTTCTCTCATTGGACTTCAGCAGTATCCTAGCAGAAGGCAGGGGCCCTAACAGCAATACAGTAGTTCTGCTGCTTGGACCACACCACTTGTGAGAACAGTGCACGTGTGAAGCCAGGGGTGTCAAAACATGAGCAAGAAAACTGCTCTCAGAAGTACAGAGAGGGAGCTAATTGCTATATTGTTTACAGCTCATTTCACAGGGTACATAAATAATGCTAGGAAAGGAAAAAAAAAAATCAAACATTTTTGAATCAAAAAAAATTTTTTGAATCAAAAAAAAATCAAACATTCCCCTTACAGAAGTAAGGGGAAAAGAGCAGGAAAGACTGAGTAGGAACAGAAGCAGTCTTCATCACGTAACAGGGAGATCCTGTGTTTAACTCTCAGGTACCTCTGTAGTCCTTCCCAAAGCACTTTTTCCATCTCAACTTGTCTAGATGGAACTACTGCAAAGTGGGCACCAACACCAATATACTCCAACTCAAGTAACAGGGATCAGGAAAGGCAAATGCACTGAGTAAGATTTTCTAGAGGTTCAGTACCAATGAGTATTTTCACTCATGACTTAGAGGACAGGCAACAGTGTACACTTGCAGAACAGAACAATTCGGGACTGGAAGTGCTTATACGCCATGACTGGAATTCAAATGGTCTCGTTGAACCAAACTATTTCACACCACTGCAGATCAGTAACAGCACTGGCAAAGTGCTACTAGTACGAGGACATGAAAAACAGACAAGGTAGGATATGATGAGCTAAGAAGCTTTTCTGTAAAAAGATTTTGGGGTTAGCATGTCACAGAGAAGGTAAACAATGTAATCCTTTTGGCTCCTGTGGGTAATGCTTTAGCTGAAGTCGCATCCATAAATTTATAAATGAACTCCAGAAATGAGAAAAAGTAATGGTCAGAAGATTAGAAATTATGAAGATAAACACAGGAAAAACTGAGATAAAATAAAACTTTGTTAGTTTAGAGAGTATTTCTTATGTTTATTCTAGGGAAATGACAGCTACAGAGAGATATGATTACATCTGTGTAAAGAGATGCTAAAAAGAGGAAAATAATATGCCCCACTGGAGACAGGAAAAAATCTAGTTGGCATAAGGATGATTTAGTTAAGTATTAGAAGAAAAAACTTCTGAATGGCATGGAATGACAAGCAGTGAAATGGATTATATACAGAGGCTGTGGAGTTTCCAGTGCTGAATGATTTTAAAGAAACATTAAACTGATTCTGTCAAGAATGATTTAGATATCATTGAACCCTTCTTGAAGAAGAAAGATGGACTAGATGATCTTTGAAAGTCCATTACGACTCTTGTATTATCTTTCCTACAATGCCCACAGCAAAGGTGAGACAAAGTCTGTTCCTCTAGGAATGCGTCTTCTCTCATGTTTCTGTTGTCAGTGAGCAGCAAATGAAAGCTGTAATTAGTAATATATGGGTATCACAGGTTTCCCCCAAATTTAGAGTTGTTACACTGCCATTGCACACTGTTGCATAATGTCCCCATGACAGACTGATTCAGTATCTACAAGTGCGTGTGTTCTGACACACTACAATGTCTGCAAAGAGAGACTCCTGAGGCACAGACTGTTTTAACTGTGTTGTTACATATTACTGATATAAACATTTGACAGTAGTTCCTTTGTTTCATGTCCCTACCTGACAGTCACAGTCTCTAAAAATCCAAAATCCCCAGCTCCAATGCCATGACCCTTTACAGATTACGTGGTCTCAGAGACAAGTCAGCTCCCAGCTACAGAATGAATAAATAATACTGCTGGCTTCCCAGAAAGCATCTGAAAGGGTAGAAGAGCACTGAAGGAGGTAGAAAGATTTTGAATGAGGATGCAAGACTAGGTTTTCAAAAGCATCATTTCTTTCCCGCATCCATAATGGCCTTTCTACATCACTTAGGATGAATTAATTCCTTTTTGTGGTATTAGTTGATTATTTGCAATATTATTTCAAAGTGGGGATAAAAATCATTTGTCTATGATTTGCCTATAAAGTTCCCTGGGACAAGCAGTCTAGCCTGTCCTATTTTAAGAGAGAAGGGAAGAGAATGTATTTCCCATTGCTCCCAGCAGAGTTCATATACAAACTCTGGTCAGCCCTGGAAGCATGCACAGGGTTAAAGCTACAGGCAGACAAATTCACTGAGGATTTAGACGATGATGTCACTATGACCAAAAGCTGGCCTTATGATAAGCAAATGGGCTTTCATATTCCCTGCAGTCATTCGCTGTCCCTTGGCACCAAGATGAAATCATAATGCTTTGTAATTACAGATAAAAGGGATTTGACATAAGAGCTCTCCAAACAAGCCAAACATCCTGGAAAGTAAAAAAAGACCCAATAACTTGCCTGTATGCTCATTCTCCAGACTCGAGAATAACCATCAAGACAATTTTCTTATTATTAGCAGCTGTTCAGAAATCAGTACTAGATTCATTAGTTAAATCAGGGGGATTTCCCAGAAAAAAAAAGAAATTATGGAAAGAGGAGTACTTGAGAATAAATTAGCCAAACTGTAACAATGTCCAAAACACAAAACCCTACTGCTCTGGCATGTAGAAATTACATAAAACCAAGTGCTACAAACAAAAGATATATTTCAAACATAACCAAAAATCTTAAAGGGTAAGCCCCATTCCTTTCAGAGCATGAGGATGGACTCATCTAGAGCGTCAGACTCCTCTAAGAGGAATTACAGGGGATCAAGAGAACAAATAAGGAAACCTTATGCACTGCCACACTGTAATTTAAAAACTAAATTACGTTAGAGGATATGTTGCCACCTCTCTATAATGGGCGGGATGAAGAAACATGTGGCCTAGAGTTCCTTCCCTGTTCTAACTTCCTAATTGTGTCCTCGATCACAATGCATATGGGCACAATCTTAATAACTACTGCAAAAAACACTGTTACATCACCTGCCTGTAATGTGTTTAAAACAACTACCTTGGGTTTTGTTAGATGTCCACATGCAATCACGCAGTCTGCAATGAGGATTAATCCTGCATGCATTTACCTGCTTTCCTGGGCTGCTTTTGCAGCTGGTGCTGAGCTGCTGGCCGCTGCCTTGGCTGCAGCATAAGTTTGTAAAAGCCAGTGGGAGACTGGCAGGGGAGACCTCCTTACCCTTTTGAGAAACACCATCAATCCAGGCTACTGCTATTACCCACTACAGAGAAAAGCCGTATAAAATAAATGTAAGTTGAATTTATATCAACAGTGCAGATGTGCATGTAAAAAGTATAGCCCACAGTCACACTTACATTGCATGTCTGTGTACTTTTTTATTGATAAAGTAGAAAAATTGCTTACATTTAATTAAAAAAAAAATTAATTGCAAGTATGTCACATTTGCAATAGAGAAAAAAAAACAAACCTGTTAATTCTTTTTGGTCAGTTCTCCATTAAGAAATGAGGACAACATTAAGAAACTCAAATTAGCAGTAGCTGTGATTATTTTTGTTTGATCCCTCAAAGCCTTTTCTAAAAAGTTACAACAAAAGATACCAAATCCTCTAGGATGAACTGTTCCCTCCCAGGCATTTTATCTTTTAAATGCAAAACACTTTGGCTTAAATAATAGAAACTACAGATGTGACTGAAAACATGCATCTGAAGAAAAGTAATCATTACTTAGTCTAGAACTTCACATGAGCTTTGGCCATTAACTTTCTATCTGCTGTGATTCTTTGATGTTGTTTTGCTTTACAGTTGCTGTTGGTAGGAAAATCATTGTCTTTGGTTTAGTAAAATGGTATCAGTCTCTACTAGCAAGTGTGTCATAACGGGTGTTGCAAGAGCATCATTAAACAGGACTTCTATTCTCAGTTGTACTGGTGAGAACCCATCTCCAGGACAGACTGTGAGAGAAACTCCTATATATGCCAAAGAAATGTATGCGTATTTCTTTTTTTTTTGTATATTTATTATGATCCACAGATGATCATACTCTACCCACATTCTAGAGCTGGATGAATACAATTATACATAAAATGTTTAAAATACCTACAAGTTACTCTGCAACTTAGAGATAGCTCCTTGTACTCATTACATTACAGAATTGGTCACTTAATATTTATAAATGTAAATGTAAAACAATCATTCAGCTATTTCACAGTGAAATTGGCGATATTTGCTGAATAACACTGGCAATCATAATTTACAGTTTATATGCATGAGCTTGACTTTTGAAGAGAAACAGAGATTGATAAAAGTATAAATTGGATTAAAATTTTAAAAACCATTGTAAGTTGTAAACAAAATTAGCAAAATGCTGCACTGTTGATGCCAGCAAAATCAGTTTAGAGGTATTTATTTCAAGAAGAGGCAGCATCATGCCCAAGCCTAATCCTTATAGATACTTTCCTACTGACCGCCACAAGAATTAGCTCACACCTCACAATGTTTACTCAGCAAGGTATTTAAGCACACACCTTATATCTGACAGTTATCTGAGAGTTAAGGGCAGAGGCTCTGGACTTAAAGCTAAACGTGTTCTTATGCATCTTACAGCACTGAGCTTCAGCTGAGAAACTACTTTTTTGAAATATATGGAGTTATTTAAATCAAAAGGATACCTTCTGCATATGTGGGATTACTTAACCCAGTACAGCAATCTGCTGTCTGCATGCTGAGCTCAGTTTCTGGTAAAATTGATTTGCCCAATATAGACTTTTGTAACGCAGTGCTTGTGTTGGAGCAACTGATCTAACCTCATCAAAAATAACAATTACCTAAGATCCTTTACTCTGTAGTTTACCATACTGATGTATCATTAATTTATTATTTACATAAAATATGAAAGTAATGTATAGTAGCAAATTTCTTGCCTATTTAGTTATTTCCATTTCTACATTTATAATTTCCCTTTAGTGGGCACTCTCTTCCAAGCAAATGAAACAACAGTGGTAAGAGAATTGTGGATATCAATATTACTAGATTCTTTTTTTCTCTCTCTCTGAATAAAGATGCCATTCAATTAACATTCTGGAAAAAAAAAAAAAAAAAAAAGGGGGGAGACCAAGAATCTGGCTACGAAAAAGAAAAGGGGAGTACAGTAAAGAGCCTTTTTTCAAGCTCTCTACATTTTTATAGCTGTATGCAATCCTAGTTTTCTGAATAAAACTCGTCACTGGTAACAAGGAGCACTATATAGTAAGGTCTGAAAGGCCTGTGCAAATTAAGGTGATGTCCTGGGATCACTTAGAAGACCTTAAGGAGACCTTTTTACCTTGGGGAAATTATTACTATAGCATTCATCAGAAGAAGGAACTGCACTGTACATAAATACATTCAAAATGATCAGTCTCTTCATTCTCTGCAAAACTGCTGCAAGCTAAGGAGTATATTGCTTAAAAAAAAAATTAAAAAAAAGTGTAAGGAACAGGGATTCATGAAATTATGTTCAGATAAAGCTTCAAATATATGTATTTTTTGTTCATCTTCCATAAGTAATAAAAATATAAGCAAGCAGCCTGTTCTAACAGTCCCCTAAGAATGTCTCATAGCCATCTAACCTGCCTGTAAGCTTTTATACATGAGATTCCTCTTGATTTCACTATTTGTTCTGTTCTAAAGGATAAAAGGCTGCCTTTAATGAAATGTTTTCACCTCCACACGTTATCCCTTGCTGAAGTCTTCACGATTTTCTCTCACTGTACTTTATCTTTCTGTAAGTGACTTTGTGCAGCTTGCATGCACTCCACAGCTTTGTAAGCACTAGCAGAATATACATCATTGGATACAACATCATCTCCAGTTTTAATGGAAGGTTTCTACAAAGACAGATATTTCATAAATGTCTAGAAAGATGGATAGCAAGTCAGACAGAATTTTTTAAAAATATAGATGGTATCAATCTACATAACATCATCCCCTGTCAAGAAATGGACTGTCTTAAGCATGTGTAAACAGCAATATTATTCATGGTTACACCACAACGTAATTGCTCACTGGATTTGAATGAGGCTCCCCTGAATACAAATGAAGAGACATACGACTAAGATAAAAAAGTAGCTGAAGAGAGAAACCAGAAAACTTAAACAAATATTAAGTCAGATACACCTCCTTTTACAATGTCAATGACTGTTAAACCAACAGATTTATAACAATAGCTAGAATGTACAGGGCAGCAATATAAATAAGTAAAACAGGTACGAGGCAGAAACTATGCAAGATTTCCAATTATGTTCTGCCAATGCACCTCAGCCTTGACACATAGCATTACTGCCAATGTAACCCTAAGCCTCTTTTAAATACAGTCTTGAAATTGCTTCAAACTGTATCAGAAGAACTGGTGATTTTTTTAGGAAGATAGACGATTGCAGAATCCTCACACATCCATACCCCTTTCTGATAAGGGAAAGCTAAAACCTGGGTCACTTGTGCTAAAAGGAAGCAACCAGGCCTGTCACATCTTCAGTGTGTTGATTACTGAAACTTGTAACAAGGAATAAAAAGGAATTTAATCTGCCATTGTCAGTTGCTGTGTTTTGGAGCAAACCCAAGCGAGTAGCAATGTTCAACGTGTAATTCCCTCATTCTGAAACCAGAGCAATGGGATAATGCCTAAACCTTCTCATAAACTAGCTCTTAAAACACAAGCAGAAATGATACACCTGAACTGTATTCCCTTATCATAGGAGGACCTGATCCACTACACTCTTAAGACAGGCAGAAACCAACAAAGAAACTATCATGAAGCCCCAGCCACAGAAAATCTGCCCAGAGGTGGCTTGAATGGAGAAAGCAACCTCCTCTCTGGTAGCCAGGAGAGAGATGGTGTGGCAAAACAAAAGAGCATCCCAGGAGAGATGCAGTAAGCTACCAGCAATGAAAACAAACAGGAAAAAGACTGTCTGTCTTCTCCCACAAGGAGCTTTTCTGTATGGAGCAAGCAACTGGAGTCTGGATTCATCTACACAAGTCAAGGATGCCTTCCTGAAATACGAACATAAAGACTACGCTAACAATAAAAGATGCCTGCTAAAACTAAGCTGAAGGAGCAGGAAAGAAATTTTATCCCACCCCAGGTAAACCATACTGGAGATTACAGTGGCAGACACAGACCGTGTATACATGTACACAAATATATAACCTACCTTGTCAATCCACACCTCAGCTATTCTTCTACAAAGGTTAGTCGGGCTGGGCACAGTTTTCCCACTACTCTCCCACCTCCTCCTCCAGAGAAAGTGCTGAATCCAAATTTAAAATCTTGAACGTTTGCTTTTATAATATAATCTCTTCTGATTCAGCTAGAGTTCTTAAAATCCTTTTGAAACATTTCTGCTGCAAGTATTTACAATTGTAAAGGTATTTTTATTTTTCTAAATGTAAAGATTTAAAATTACTTTCAACTGGAAAATTTAAATGTTCATTTCTTTTTCTGAGATCAATTAATCTGAAAATTTCCAAAAATGTGAACTGAAAAAGTGATTCTTAAATGGCATTTCTTTTTGATGTTCTTGTTTTGACATCTAGGTTACACCTGGCTGTAGCTTTTTTTCTTGATAAATGCACGTCTGACAAAACAGTGCTAAAACCTGAAACTATCTCCATGTGCACAATTAGTAGCTAACCAAGGTATGCATTTCATAAAAGAGTGAAACAGCCCATACACACCTAGTCCTCATTCAACCTTTTTGAAATAAAAGCAAACTATTGGAAAGAATCTAAGGATTCTAAAAGTTTTCATTTACAGTAGAATACGTATTAGGCTATACTTCGGAATTTTATTTTTCTACTTTTTTAATTCCAGTCGTACTTGTTTCCCTGTTTATTTGTATGAAACTGTGCACAAACATTCACTGTACAATGTTAGCTGTCAACTGAAATGACATTTCATATTACTCATACGTAGACATCACCTTCTGTAATGACAATGCACACTTATTTAGAAGTTTGAGATGCTGTTACACAACTTGTTCAAATATAGTGGTCTAGAAAAAAGGAAGCCAAATACACTTTTATATCAATACTTGCAGGAATTATTCAGCATACCTCAGACTCGACATGCTATAATTTTGATCATAGCAAAGTGTCATATTCCAAAAATATAAAAGCTACTTACAAGTATTACTATAATAGGAGGTTAAAACTATCTAAGATGGTCAAAAGAAAACAACAAAAAAAAGTAACCGAAGCCAATCTTACTGAGCAAAGTCATAATTTGGGGATTTCAATGCTTTCAAAACTTGTTGTGTTTAAAACACAAGATTTTATTGCAGATTGGGAATCCCAAACTTAGTCTTCAAATGCTGAGGTTCCTTCTAATTGTATTAATTCAAATGTTATATCCTGGACAAAACGTTGTTAAAAAGATTAAATCAAATCAGGCATAACAATTGCAACAGAGACACCTGTTTCTACTCTGTTTCTATAGAGTAGAAATGTTTGCATGAATAGTATCTATTATTAAAGCATTAAAGATGGCAAAAGTTTAACCAAGGAGATAATCCTGAAACAGTCCCACAAAGACATGGCCAAGGGGGAAAAACACCTTAATAATAAAATAAGAACAGTATAGCATGACGCTGAATTGTATCTCTCACAGTGAACAGAGAAGCTCAGAAGTAGGAGTGGTTTTGGAAATAGTGCCAGAACAGGTGAAGCATACTTACCCTGTACTCCCTTGGCTTCCAGCAGTTTGAAGATCAGAATCTCCAGAGGTAGAGATGGCAGCTTTCTATTTAATAATTCTCAATGTATTCTTTTTCTGTCACTATGATTCCTAGTCAGATCTTACATGTTTCCCTTACAAATCTTACACTTAAAACTTTTAGGATCCTCAACAACCCACAGAAAAGCATTCCATAACTATTTGTATGGCACAAAGAATAAGACATTTTTGTTTGTTTTCCATCTACCTCCTGCTAGTTTAATTTGATGCCCTCTGAGCGTTTTGAAAGATCATCTGGACGTAGGCTGGGATGGAATTGTGAACACAGGATTAACTATTCTATTTGGAATTTTATATCCATTTATTTCATTTGTTATCCTTTTATATTTGGTGCTTAGTAAATGAAAACCTGTGCATTTTAAAAGTTAATTTAATTAAAGTCCAAGGTCACAGGAAGATAAGAAAAAAGTACAGAAATGCTGGTATTGAAATACTGAAGAAATCTATACAGAAACACCCAGGGACATACTGACCCCTAAATCAAACCTACCATTTCCTGTATATCCCAGTCATAACCCACAGACATCTAAGGTCCTATGGACTGCCTTGACAGCCTCAGTAAACGTTAATTCAGAGAAGTAAAAGTCTCTTATCAATAGTTTTAAACCTATTATGCACAGGTGCATTTAGAAAATCTAGCCTACAATTAGGAAAAAAAAAAAAACAAAAAAAAACAACACCCAAGAAACATTTAGTCAAAATACAGTGGACAACTGCACAGAGGAAATAGTCATTAAAATTGATGAGTTACAGAGAGGCTAATGAGAGCTACTGTACATCATTGCTTTAACACAATACAAAAGAACTAAAGAATTTTTAGTAGGGAAGTGACATAATGCTTTCTCTCTCACAGATGAGGCTGTACAACAGATCTCCCTCAATGGCAGGAAGCTCAGAGAGATGGCCATGATTTCCTCTGATTTGATGCTGTTGCACTAAGTCCCCTTTTACGTACAGTCATCCCCTGAACAGGATGCTATTTGAGAGCAGATATGAGCATGAATTTCAGAGCTAAGTGGCCAGAGCAAGGGAAACAAGCTTGAAACTAAAGATATTACAGTAACACTGGTTACCTCCCTCAACTTCACCCTTAAAGGCATAGTCAAGTGGCTCTCAGAAGAATCTATTTTCTAAAGCAGAACTGACATCAGTGAAAGGAGAAATAATAATATCCAAGTCAATACAATGTAAGTTAATTGGCTTCTGAAGAGCTTCAGGATGTCAGACTTGAAAACTATTAAGATAAATTTTACCTCTTTTCATTACAAAAAAATCTTTAACGTATTTGTTTCTAAGGATCTCTGATGGGAATGGGAGTTTGGCAGTCATTCTATAGCTGTCAGCCAAGTCATCGGGCATAGAATGTTACTTTAATAATGGATAAATGACAACAGATTTAAAGTCAGCAGGTATGTAACCTAGGGACATAGAAGCATTAATTAAATCAGTAAAGGCAGGCAGAAGCTCAAGAGGAAAAACCTGAACGAGAATTTGGGAAGCACTGATAAGGCTTGATTTTCTCTCTCCACAGCTTGTGCCTCCAGCAATTCAGCCCCTAAGATGCAAGAAAGCTGTGAAACAAGCTATCAGAACACTTGTCAATCACCGGACAAGTTGTATCATGGTCAAAAGGTACTTCTAAGGCCTGCAGGACAATAATGGAATGAATATATGATGTAGGATTATCAGTGACTAAGCAACTGCAGTTTTGATTATTGCAGCAAAGAGGCTTAAACAGAAGGAGAGAGCGATAATGGATAAATTAAGGATTATAATTCTTACTCTCTTTTCATTTGGAAGTCTTTTTTTGTTTCAATTGCATTTACTAATTTTCATGTTATGGGAGACTGCATTATGGGGAGTAGGAAGACAAATCATTAATTGAAGCTAGATCAGGTGGTATTCTGTTTAATTCTTAATCCATGGTTTTGCATGTTACATAGCCAGTCAGGGGTATGTACTTAGCACTGGAGATGCTGGATTCTCTGAGTAAGAAGTGGTACAGGAAGAGGAATAAACTAGATTAACAAGAGATCTGGTAGTTGTCTCATTTATTGTCAGTAAAAACAAATCCAAGTTAAATCTTAAATCTAGAAAGTATACACAGTGTGTGTGTACATATATATATTAAGTACACATGTACTTTGTGTGGAAACTACTTATTTTACCTATGCAAACAAAAAATTACCATATTATTGATTTTAGCATCTTTTCTAATAGTCTGAGCAAGAATGACTACTAAATAAGAATTAACTTTCAAGTTTGGTCTAAATAATCTGTACCTTATCAGTTCAATTTGCAAGCAAATTAAGCACATCAATACCTGTTCTCTAGATATAAATCTGTCACCTTACTATCATCTGTAGAAGTGTTTTCTAGCTGATTAATCAATATGGTAGACTAACGCTGTCAGCTCCTTAAGTGAAATTAAAGTGAAGGTTAAATTAAAAAGATACCCGGTCATTCATGTTCAGGTGTGTCCTGCAGAGCCAAAAATATTAGCTTGGAACAGGAGTTTGTGTTTCTCTTTCTGTGTACTTTAATTATATGAATGTAACATTCTTCAAAGGATAGGGCTTCCTATCAACTTTCAGCAGAGCAAGTGCAACACAAAGATTGCTCCATTCTTTAGGAATGACATGGAACAAAGAGCACAGGGGATGGAGTACTTCAGTAGTGAAATATTTGTCCTGTAAAATAGAAAATCCTTCAGATTTTGCATGTTCAGAACCTGACTGATCAGTACAATTTCTCTAAAACCTTTGCATTACACTCATTACCTCTGCTGTTCTTAATTTACACATGCATATAAATGAGAAGGATATTTAACATTAGAGGAAAAGTAAATAGACCATTATAACACAGCAGCTGAGAATGCAATTGGGTTTTCAAAGCATTATTACCTCAGATGTATTACAGGTAATGCGCTAAATATGCATCCAGTTTTCAAAGGAACAGGCTACATCCGTTGTGGTAGCAGGACAGCCTCTCATGACTACTATGTGGACTACATCCTAATCTGAAGTCTTAGTGAAACTGAAGCTAACCTAGCAGCTGGAAAGTGTTCTCATTTCCTTACTTTTTGAAGAGGTAGAATAAGGCATAACGTGCCAGCTGGTGATGTACTGGCAGAACTGAAATACCCTGTTCAGCTCCTGGTAAACTGCTGGCTTCTCCTGTCTACTCCTAACAGCCAGCTGAGTACAGGAGGCACCAATACTACAGCATCTCCTGGTCTGCTGCTCCTGGAAGGCCAGCACATGTATCGCACTCCACTTTTAAAACCGGGGGTTTACAAGGGTACAAGTCACTTTAAAACATGTTCTGAATGCTCGTCTTTCTCATGGATCTCATTCAAGCTGACCACCAAGACCTAATGAAAAGAGCTACTGTAGAATGACTAATTTAATCGCCTCAAAACACCACAGGCAGATAATCAATTGCCATAAGAAACCTTTCCTCAGGTGCTTACAGCAGTTCTAATGACAAGATATTTTCCATTCCCTTCTCCATATCTTAATGTGCAGCCAGGAGAGGATTTTTTTTCTTTTCTAGAGTGTTACTTTTCCATGCAGACCTCAGACTGAAGAAGTTCTATGCACCAGTTATTTAACTTAATTTTTAACTATTTACACTTCATGCTACCCCACCACACACACCCCAACAAATAACCCAAGGCAAAATTAGCATAAAGAGAGGTGTTAGAGAAAGAGACTTCAATTTGTATTGCACTGAAAACCTATCTGAATCAAGAAATTCATGTAGTTTGGCTTTGATGCAGAGAGTTTAAAAGAGAAGTTTTCTCATCAGTACAAATATTCTATTAGTGAAGAGTTTACCTAGAGAAAACTAGATCAAAACAATTCCAAGTGCTAATTATGTTCTGCATATGAAGTTGCTCCACCTTCATAAGCACAAATAATGAACGGATGGATTTTTTAATAAACAACTTCTCCAACAGGAAATTAGAAATGTACATCTCTGTTGAAAAGAAAATAACAACGTGGCTCATTTTTAACTCACTGAAAACAATTTGTCAGTTTATGCAGAATGGAGGAAGGACACATCAGGTACAGGAAACTTGTGCATTAACAGCAGAACTCATCTGCACAGGAGTGCCGTACAGATCCCTCTAGAGTCTGAGTTAGAGGAAACAGTATGTGGCAAAATGGAAGAGCTGCAGATAGAGAAACTGAAAATATTTGTGAAAAGATTTAGTAGTTTTACTGCACACTAATCAATCACTTGCTAAGTATGTGATGAACACACCTGGGAATTCCCTGAGTGTAATAACAGGTAGATAAATAAGGTGATACAATTTTGCTTGTTCTGCTGCTACAACTGCAAAGCGGCCATTCATTCTGGTGCTGACAGTTATACCCTCTGGCTGTCACCGCTAATTAAATCCCTATCTTTCCTATTCCATTTTTTTCCCCCAGATATAGATGTGATCAAAGACATAACAAAATAAGTAAAGAACTGGAAGCTAGATTTAGGTAATAATTTTAAAAGTGAAGTGAGGTAGCCTGAGATATTAATGTAATCCCTTGCAAAATAAAGCCTGCTTCTGCCAAAAAGAGAGGTGCAACTGTGTATGAGGTGATGTGTCTATGACCACAATGTTGTGATTAAGACTTCATGCCTTTAATAACTCCTAAAATTGCTAGGAAATTGCAGACTGCGCATACAAATTGGAACAGTTGATGGACAGTGCCTTTATCAGTAATGTATATCCGCAGGTTCTTACAGGTTGCAGTACAGCTTGTTTAAAAAATAAGATTAATGGATTTTGTTAAAATTTTATTGCCTAAGCAATGGGTATAAGGCACATTCAAATTGCAAATGCCTGTTGCTGTGATGGGTGTCTGAAAGCAAGGTTTGAAAGATATGAAAAAGTTTTCCATGCACAACAGTCCTCTAATCTGCAGCTCTTTTTTCACTTACACGTTTCCCTGTGTTCTGGCTTTGGCTGGGCTAGAGTTAATTTCCCCCCTAGCAGCTGGTGAGGTGCTGTGCTTTGGATTTAGGATGAGACCAATGCCAAGAGCATCCTTATAGTTTTTAGCTGTTGCTGAGCAGTGCTTACACAGAGCCAAGGATTTCTCTGCTTCTCGTGCTGCCTGCCAGCGAGGAGGCTGGGGGTGCACCAGGAGCTGGCAGGGGACCCAGCTGGGATGGGTGACCAAAACTGGCCAAGGGATGTCCCACACCGTGTGGCCTCATGCTCAGCAGTAACAGGGGGAGTTGGCCAGGGCGCTGCTGCTGCTCGCAGAGGGGCTGGCTGGTGGTGAGCAATTACATTGTGCATCACTTGTTTTGTGTATTCTCGTATTATTTTCCTTTTCTTTTCTGTCCTATTAAACTGTCTTTATCGCAGCCCACCAGTTTTACTTTTCTAATTCTCTCCCCCATCCCACTGGGGCTGGTGGGGGAGAGGGAGTGGCTGTGTGGTACTTAGCTGCCTGCTGGGTTAAGCCTCAACACCCTGGTAGCTCTCCAAAGACTGACATATCCTCAGGAATTTTGCAGCTTAAGACATTACTGCCCCAAGCTGTCAACCTCAGCCTTTCCATAGAGGTCACTCTCAACAGCAGCTTAAGAGAAGATGCCAACCTGTCAGTTGAGAGAGGTGAGATGCGCACACACATCCTGCCCTGTCGACTCTTGTGGGCATGTTAACCTATGGCACGAAGGATCGTGATGTGACACCATGAACTGCTGCAGCAACATTGATCAGAAGGTTTCTGCATCCTAAACGTGAACCTTATCACAAGAGGGATTTATGCGTTTTAGTTTCGGTACAGCAAAATACTAGACCTATGAGCACAATGATTAAACTACTGTGACTGTACATACACTAAAATAGTACTTGCTTAAGCACCTTGCTGGATTAGGTTTTAATCCCTTATATTTCTGTATTTTTAAAGTAATTCATGGAAAAAAATGTTAGAATATACCAGCACAAAGCCCCTCTGGGAGACCGCATTAACTGAAACAATCATGTAGTTGAGCTGGGCTCTGTTTCTAACAAGGCATATTAACTAAATAGAAAATAAAGGGGTGTGAGCCCCCATAATTCCAGATACACCATAATTAGTCTCAGAACAGAAAGCACTGTTCTCCCGAGAGCTGACTATCCAGTGGCTCACAGCAGGTTTCTAGCACTTTCCAGTGGCTATGGCCACAATGGGCAGCGAGACAGACAACAGGTCTGACCTCCTGTGAAGCTCCTGCAGTATGTTTCTTTAAGAAACGCCTTTAATACAAGTCCATGAGTCTTCTCTTTTGGATTCATAACTCATATTAAAGTGATTAATGCTTGGGGGGTTTCAGATGGCTGGAAGACAGAAGGTTTGCCTGCATGCAAATATTAATATCACCCTTCATTAACTTAGTACACTTCTCCCTGGGACAGAAATGTATACAAAAACAGAGCTAAGGAGCGGAAGAAAGATGCTCCTGCAATATCAGCAAAAATTGAGCAGGTTACTGTGGCACTGGCACATGGAGCTATCCCATACTCCATTCCCTTCTGCAAGGGAATACGCTCCCGTAGTGGCTACAGTACCAAGAGTTCCTAAGACATTCATTTAATGTTTTTTATTACCTACAGCAATAATTAACTCTGAAGGAAATAGCGCCTGAGGATCTGTAAAACTAAACTGAGGTTTCACTAATCTTCAGAATGCATGTTATGATATATATCTACATATGTACAGATATATGCATATATTCTAAATATATAAATCTGCAATGTAAACTTTAGAAGATGCAGAAAGATAAGTTAAAATGTGTTTTAATTTACTCCCAACCCTAGAGAAGTAAAATGTAAACATATTATTAAAGGGCAGATTAGCATGTCTAATTCCATGAAAATTAGAATATTTACTAAAATGTAAAACTGTATTTAAAAGAATTAAGGGGGAATATTAATATGACGAACCATACACTCTAATGCAGAATGGTATGTAAAACTGTGGGCCTGTTTTCAAAATTACTAAATGAGAAAAAAATATATACAGTCTGTTCCTGGGAAAAGATTGGTAATAAGCAGTTATAGTTATCATACAAAAACTGTTGATAGTTTCTAAAACCTGTTAGGTACCTTTCATTATTGGCAAGTACATAGAAGAAGGTTTTTCCTTCCACACATTACAAAAAGAGGGAAAGGAAATAGAATTCTTTGTTGCAAATACTGCCAAATAGATTAGCTGTGATGGTTTTCTTATTCCTCTGGCTACAGATTAAAACTGTAGCCTCATACTACCCATTTTTCCCTTTCTAATTAAAGCATCTCAACAATTTCCATTTCTATTAGAGAAAACAGTTTTCAGTTTCAACGCTGAAGTACAGATATTCTCCCATTTCTTCACACAGTATTTTTTTTGGCTGAATTTTCATTTCAGTTTACAGGATATTAAAATATTTTCATGTTACAGAATAGATCAGTCAAGAGCTGTCTAAATCAATCAGAGATGAAATAAAAAAAATACCAGTGTTAATATTTTGTCCCTGACACTAATGGAGAAGATGCACCTCCTGTAGAAGAATCATCAGCTATAGTCCTGAAATAATAAAACCTTTTTATTTTGAGAAGTGATGTATACACTCACTTCCATGGTAACTTTGCTTTTCATTTCACAAAGTTCTAGCCCCATATTTCCCACCTATAAAACATCACCTTGCCTCTGAAGTCATTATCTATACAATGAGTTGCAAGAGCATCTGTTGTATTTAGTGTATTTACACGTGCCAGAGATATCAGAAGGGTGTTTTTTTTGTTTTTGTTTTTTTGTTTTTTTTTTTTTGTTTTTTATATACCTCTTCTCCACTTTGCAATCCTCTGTTTACTTCAGTTTTGTTTCTTTGCCAATTGCTTTTAATCAAGATTAACTAAAACACAGACATGTAGTCAGTAATTCCCATAGCAGTTGACCTCTCTGCAGTACCAAATTTCCCTTTTTATAATGTCAGTCTTTTGACAGAGAAAACAGATTCAGAGCATTATCTAGTTAACTCCAGTTAATTCCATTTAACTAAAAAGGCATACTGCCAGTATAGAAAAATATAGTCACACCTATGTTAACAACCTCAATTTCATAATCTCTTTTAAAAAATACTAGCAAATATAAAAACACCAAAGGTGTATGCTTACACACCCATGCACAATCCACATTAATAGTATGTAACAAGCTAAGATTTCAACCATGCCAGCCAGACTGTTGTTCATTTGCCATGATCACAGAGGATTATCCATGTTATGTTTGGAAAACTATTGACTTTAGAGAGAAAAATGAGTACTTTGCTGTACATACACAGTGTTTGTTTCCTTTTTAACCCACTGAAGAAGTAACTCCCGGAGACACTAATTGTTATAATTTTCTAATTTGTTCCTAGTAGATTTTTCTAGCAATAAAATAGTACATCAGACTCATAAAGATGTGTTAAAGATACAAAACAACTAGACCTCATAATTTAAATCAACTACAACTAGGTTTCTTTTATATTATATGCTCTGTTCTCCAAAAGGAGCCTATTTAAACACTGTTTGCATCAGCAGAACTTCTTCCACCAGCGTGTGGACATCGTTGGATTTAGAGGCCGAGAAACTGAGTAATTGTAGGCCTAAGACTGCTTTGGGGCAGGTGTCTTAACAACATGCTAACAGTTAATTCCTCGAGAACTGGCTTAAGGTCAGAGAGATGCTGTAAGCGGAATGAGCGTGTCAGCTCAGAGTTTAATGCCTAGCTTGCCGTAGGTGCAGAGGGGTGCCGAGTCACATTTGGCGAACATCTACAGATGAGTACCTCACTACAGAAGCCTGCAGGATCAAAGCTGTGCCTTCAGGCTAAGACCAATGAACTCATTTCATGGATGACTTGAATCCAACTTTGATCCAGAAGTGAATCATTAACTCATTGTCTACCAGCGGCACTAGGATTTGGGAGCCACCTCAAATCGCGCAGAGGGTAACTGAGGCTGGAAGGGGCCTCAGGCGGTGATCCAGGCCAGCTTCCCGCTCAAACCTGCCATCTGGCTCCTCTTTCTTAACTTTTTTTTTTTTTTTTTTTTACATATATAACAAACACACAAAACTGTTTAATTAATATATATTGTAAGCAAATCCAATTTAAGGAGATTACATTCAGGCACATCCTGCCTTGAGTTAAGGAAAAAGCAGTGCTGCTTTCTTGAAAGCAAGAAAAAACATGTAATTCAGCATGCAAAAATAACATGGAAGGTGAAACATTAGCTTTAAGGCTATATTGGCTTTTCTGTTAGCAGCAAAAGTGCACATAAGAGTTAACATAAAAATTAAAATGAAATAAATATGCTCTCTAATGAACTAATATACGTGGGTAAGGTAACATCTGCTACTTTGTTTATAACAAATGTGTCAAACATTAGATATGCCAGCATTCATGCACATGTTCTGATGGAAGTTGGAGAATGTGCTTTATTCACCCAGCAGGAAGTGGAAGATTTTAAGTATGGCATGGCAGGGTAATAGCAGGCCTGAGAGTGGCAGAAGAAAAGGAGAAAGGCGGAATTTTCTTCTAGCAGAGCGACAGCCCTTCTGAGAATGGTTGTTGGTTGGGTACTACAGAAAAGCACTTAATTGAAGTGAACTGGGAACAAAGAAAGGACATTTTTGAAGAAGTTCTGACCTACTTTCTATTTCTACACAAAATTCTAAGTATGGAGTGATTAGTAAACTGCACTATGGCAGGATTAACCCTGGGAGATAATGTGACTCAGCTGCTTTCTTTGTGGTTCTCTCCCCTTGCCAGATAATCCTAACAGAAAAATCCCAGCTTTTTCCCAGCCAGTTCAGATCTGCTCATACAGAGATGGGGAACGTTCCTTACTTTTCGACAAACATCACCTGTTCCTTTATCCAAAGTCTTGGGATTGATGATTTTTGATGGATTTAGTAGAGCCCACCTTAGTAAGCAGAGAGATCCCATGCCAAAGCCTGTTTTTACAGCAAAAAAATGTGAAGCCCATAACCTGAAAGCTCCCTGGAAAGGAGCTGCAAATGGATCTAATGCCCTCTTCCTTCTGTAACTCTGTAAACTGTTCGCAGATAATTATTTGCTGTAATGGATAGCGAATGTTGAAAGCTTATTACAGCTAGATTAAACATTTAACAAGAAACTAGACCAAATCTTTCTTTTTGTTTGTAAAGTTCAATGGTTCTTATTAAGCAAAATGTACTTTTAATTCCCATTCAGTCCACAAAACACAAAGTTGCTAAATAATGGAAACACAAAACCTAAAAGCCAATAAAAAGATGATTTCCATCCCACTTGTTTGCATTCTTTCAAGATAAATCATGTCTCATAAGACTGCTAATGTGGAGTAATTTGTTTTGGTTTAAGATGTTTTCATATTAAGTATCTGAGCTGCTTTAGCCTGTGAGACTTTTTAAAAAAAAAAAAAAAAAAACAAAAAACAAAACATTTTCATCTGACTTTGGATATGCAGGAAAACATAACTCATGGGAATAATCTACCATAATATTACATTTACTTATTACTGCAGCACTGCTTTATGGGTATTAAAAATTGCTATGCATGTTATTGCCTCTGAACAAATATCTAAGATCAATCTGTGGTAACAACATACGGTAAATAATCCACGATATATAGTTTTTATAAGCAACAAAATCAGTGAAAATCACATTTAAATAAACACCCCTATTGTGCAGGAAAATAGGGAACTTTATAAACACAGGATTTTACTTGAGAATTGGAATATAAAGTTGTTTGGAGACTAAAGCACTGAGAATAATAAGGACAGATGGATGGATGCTGTTGTGAAAAACAAACTTACTTTATAGGATCTCATAGGCAACCCCCAGCTCTTCTTGAAGCTCTCTCTGCAGAATGTCCTACTGGTGGAGGAAGATGTTCCTGAAAATACTCAATGATCTATTGCACCTTCATTTTGTGGTACAAAAGGAACACTTTTGCATTCCGGAAGAGGTGAATGATGATAATTTCCAGTAAAAGGAAATGTTACTCCCAGTGTTACCCAGTTTGGGGGCACTGGCATTTCCTTTTCCTCAAAAGTCATCCTGATGGCCTTTCTACAGGGCAATAGTATGTTGTGCTTACTGCCTGAGTGCTGAATGCAAAAAAGGACCAAAACTCTCAACTCTGTACTGAATATCCCATGGGCAGAATCTCACTTTCACATTGAGGTGTCTCAGCATCAATGTAGAATGTTTTTTGCTTGCTAGGGAAAGTCAAGAACTGAACTGTAACTGTCAAGACCATAGCATAAGCAACAAACAGCTCTTTGGTGGCAAGGGGACAGGGAGGTCATGGGTATTAAAATTACTATTTATGAAGTTTCTCACACCAGCTCTCAATATTATCTGGGATAGGCGATTGCCACTTTTCAACCACATTCTCACTTCTTGGGAGCTTCAACCTCCACTGCTTCCCTTACAAGTCATTTCAAATCAATACTAAAAATGCCTGCAAGTTCCCAGTCACTGCTATTATGGTATACTTCAGCTCAGTTCCTTCAGGGGATTTAGTAATCAATTACGTTTTCTGTAACATGGAATAGAATTTTTTTGAATAAAAGCATACCTATAAAAAAAACACCCAAATTATTTCAAATATGCTGACATTGCTAAATTACATGCTTTCCTTTACATCTTCTAATTTGCACATATACCTTCAGGTGTGGAAACTCCTTTAATCTGAAAAGGTGCTTTCTTCTTAATGCTTATAATTACTAAATACTTCTGATGTGCCACTAGAATGTATTAATAATAATTCACAGAGAATTTTTTTTTTAATTTTACATATTGTGAGCCCAATCCTACAACTTCTTGAATGGTCTCATTAAAGGATGTGTAAGAGCCTAATCTGTAATCAGTACAGATTAGAGATGCATTTTGTGATAAGAATCAGTACATTTGGGAATGCTGAGGATGGGGAAAAGGCAGAATTGTAATACAGAGAACAGTAAATCCTTAGACCAAGAATGGCACGGAGTATTTATGCATATCTTTTCAGACATCCTGGGGAATACTCTTCTCGAGTCCAACTTGACTGCAGAAAAGAAGTCATGACATCCAAGCTCATGACATCCCCAGAACAGGATCAACTGGGAACATCAGAGAAGAAGATAGGTCTATTATCTCTGCCTTCAAGCTTCTTTCTAAGAGCTTTGGATGCAACATGTTGCAGATCACACCGACCAAATGCAAAGCTCTGTATAAGAAACAGATGTTTGACAAGATCTTGCAGTGGCTGAGGAGTGAAGAACACTGCATTAAGTGCATAAGACTAATGAAGGCCAACAGGCATCAGGTAATTCTCTTTCAACAGTCCATTCACAAAACTGCTTGAGCTATATGCTTCAATAACTTGTAAAAGAACGAACAAATAACAGTTTTCTTTCAACAGCATGACAGGTAATGGAAAAATGCACCAGCCAGTGACATCCCAGAGATGGACGGAATCCATTAATTCCAGAGGAAAGGTCCTTCACCATGTACTTTATCTCACTGCATTATTTTTTCTTATTTATTACCATATAAAATGGTTAAAAAATTTTATTTGACTAATTTTCTCCTCATACTTCCCTTAGATCTCGCTCATAGTAATTAAGTCCAACACCCTTTCCTCTCTTTTACTTCAAGCTGGCTTGACAGTCCAGTAGCATGTAAAATACACAAATAGAACACCACCTTTGTTCCTCCTATCAGTCACATTAATGTGTCATGAAATACCCTATGAGTTGTTTATACTCTTACATACAACTACATTCCCAATTCTACTAGACAAACAATTTCTAAATGCTTTCACATATTCTTTATACTCTAGCTTTTCTGTCTCCCCCATTCTTCATGACAATCCAATTTGCAGGTAATACAAGATATATATTTCTAGTTAAAATATTTGTCCCTTATCTGTAACATATCAAGTCCTGATCCCACTGGTATAGACAGTAAAGCACTCGCTCATTTATTTTGTGTAAACTTCTATAATCCACACATAATTTACCCAATCTTAGTTATTAATATCCAAATCTCTTTGATAATTCAAATAGTTCTGCAAACACCATAGTTCTTCTAATCTCTAAACATCTAATGAAAATGCAAACAGTATGAATTAAAAAAAAAAAAAAAAAAAAAAACATATGTTGGCTGTAAGATAAAAGCTGTACTAGTAATTATTTAACAAATTATCTCCAGGAATCTTAGTAAGTTATTTATGTTTTTTGCCCATAGTCATTTAGCATCTAACTGTACCCAAAATCCAGAAAATTCCTTACAACATAAGGAATTCTAAGCAGTGCTTCCCCTGGACAAAAAGCAAATTGAAATCCATATTGCATTGGTTCATGTTTGCCATATTAAAATAATCCAGATTAACAGGAAGAAAAAGGCCACATGATTACAAGTATAGTCACCCTTTCTTTTCCAGTTTGCCTCTAGGCAGAGGCTCCAAAACACTCAGGTCTTTGTCACTGAAGTAAATCAGAACTATGATCACTACCTTCTAAAACCAGTGCACAGGAGTTAAGGAATGATGCTGAATTTCCTCAGTATCAGTAATTCGATGAGCCTTCTGAGATGCGGGTGGAATTGCAGTCCAGATGTTGCTTTCTCTCTACTTCTGCACAACAAAATGGAAATTAATTTCTAAAATCTTTTTCAGCAGTGAAGATCTTGGACGCAATAGGGAACCTGGTTCACAAACTCATTTCAAATCATAGACTTAGCAAATGTGTCTCACGCATCCTACATGCAAACATACATTAACACTGAGGGAAGCTATCAGCAAGTTACTCATGAGGAAATTGTTTAAAATGAGATATTCAAAACTGAAAATGAAATTGTGATGCTGTAGATGAACTATAAAATGCATTTTGGAAGTTCTAGATCAGAAAAAATTAAGAGAGAATTAGATACGTAACTGTGAGTCAAGAAACATTTTTTTTCATTATATAACACAGCTTTAGAAATCATCCACTAATTCTCCCCCCATACCTGAAAAGCAGCATAAAACAGTGGGAAAATTGTAGCATAGGTAGAGTACAGCTTCGAAACAATTGTCTAACTATAGATGTCAGCAGAGACTTTCACGATTCATATAAAACCATGCAGACAGGCATTCTAAGCTCTGATCCAGGAAAACGCTCAGGTATTCAGGATATCATTTCACAGATACTGAATATTTAATGAGCATGCCTTCCTCAATGCTCTGGCATTTTCACTTAAAGATCTGAGAATAAGACGACTAACATATCTTAGGTGGATTTCTTCATCAACATCCAATTGACTTTAGTGATCCACAGCTGGTCAGCCAAGCACATATTTTGATTGCCATATTGCAGAAATAGGAATTTGTTGTCTCATGTTAGGGCTGCTGTGCAAAAATAATTATTAGACCCTCTTCACTAATCATTTAAAAGGATGAAAAATACCACCTCTCCCTGGTGAGCATCCAAGTTCATCTCTAGTGAATTATTTTATGAAGTCTTGGTGGGGAAGAATAGAAGGGCAGGGATCAGTCAGGCTGATACAGCAAACAATGATCCTTGAACAGTTCTCAGGAAACTTGCAAATAATTCAATGCAGATTGGACTGCTGTGAGAAGCGTTTTTGTTTAAAAGGTACTGCCTTAGAGATCACATATGTAACCTGGCATCATAGCTATACATTCAACATTTACTCCGTCAACAGAACACTTAGGAAATTTTAGGTGAAAACACAGGAAATATGCATACAAACACATTGCAGACCCAAGCGGTAGTCAAGGCTGGCAGAAGTCTATCACCTAGGGACAGTTTCCTCTTCTCTCAGTTGTTCAAAATGATATAAAGAGAAGTGAGTGAGACAAGTCCTGGGCTTCACTACTGTAGGAAGAAAATGGTTCCCAAGAGAAAACCTAGGAGTAAGTTTAAATATTTTGATGTTATGACTGAAGGAGTCATAAACATTTTAAAATGATTTCAGATTGGTCAAGTCAACTATATTTAATGATATTTGATGGATAAAAGGCTAAACTTGCTGATAGAGACAGAAAACAGTAATAAGAAAATAGAATATTTAAAAAAAAAGTATCAAGGAAAGGAGTGAAATAAAAATTTTAACTCCTATCTCTAAATCACCCACTGCCTGGTTAGAGGGAGAGCTGTCTGGTGTGTAAGAACTGTAATTGCAACCTCCTCTTTTGAGTTTGGTGTTTGTTTCCCTAAAACACAACTATCATGTGCCTGGGACATCTTAGTCACTGTGTGCTTGTGAACGCTGCATATGTCAAAAGAAAATATCACCAGTAGGAATACCATAGCCATCATATGAACGTCAGTACTTCGAGGTAACGTATGCAGTGGGAAATCTTAACTAAACTAATGGGGATCAGAAGTATGTAAAAAGCTAGGAATTAATCATTCTTTTTCTACGATTTCCACTGTGTAGTCAAACCTCTTTCTTCTTTCTAGCTTAATTTCTCTTCTATGTCCTTCCACTTACTGAAAAGTTGTAGCAACAATGGTGTAATGAAAGGTGAGTATGTGTTCATGGAAGGGATGAGGCAGATGGAAAAGCTACATAAAACACTGGTTTAACACCATCACTATAAATGGTTTGCTAAGGTAAGAAAACTGTAAGCAAAAATCTGAACAGTTAGGAAGTAATGTAAGGACATCTCTTAACATAAGATGAGATCTAGTGACTTTTATAAAATAGGCATACAGCAGTACAGCACAGGACCCGTTAAGGCTCTGGTGATGTTTAGATAAGCTTCGATATGGAGCTCTCAAGACAGCTTTGAATTTATTTCCAACATAAGAAGGGTGAAACAAGCCAACAACAGGAAGAGATAATACAGATCATAGTGGCTTTGCTGTTTAATTCATGAAGTAGCTCCATCTAATCAAAAAACACATCACCGTTGAAGAATTCTCCATCCTGTACTTGTAAAATGACTGTACCTACTGAACTCTAGTATAAACACCTGTGAAAGAGAAATCTAATCTTTCTGCAGAGGTAAAAAGCTGCAAGATATTTCCTTGTAATGCTTATACTAACAGTTAGTTATTACAAACAATTCACAAAGAGTTTTAGAAAATATGTTCTCATAAGGACTTTCTCACTTAGGAAAAAGACAAATGTTTTTGCAAAATAAAAGTTACTGGGATCATTGTTAGAACTGAGTTTTTGAAGACTTATTAACCACTGGCTTGAACAAATCCTTGCTCAAGACCAATGCCCTTGTACATTCCTTTATTCTCAGGAACATCACGAGGACACTGAGTATATAAAATGTCCCAAGGTTTTTACATAACAGTGCAGCATCAAGTACCATTCACACTGTTTTCATTTATTGACACTGAACAGAATTTTCTTGCCAGACACCAGTACTTCTTACAGCAAAATGATCAACTGAAAAGCTTAATTGCAAAAAAATTCTTAATTCTTTACAATTATACCCATACCTTACAAAAGAAATGTTTGGTTTAATTTCATTTCAGTGCCAGTATATTTACTGCCATACACAGATGGACAGAGCAGTCCAAAATGATACGCAAATACAAGCCAGACCAACATCTTCCAGAAGACTTCGGCTCTTACCAGCTCTGATGACACTGCACACGACCCTATGTGAAAAAGCACAAGCAATTGCTTTTTCCTTTCCTTTCCTTCCTCTTCCTTCAAAAGGATCAAGGATCAGCTGGCAGACAACCGAGTTACATGTAACTTCCTGTTCATGCGCGTCTGACCCCAAGTCAGAGTGAAGAACAGCTTTGTAAGAATGGACAGACGCTCACTGACATATTGGCAATTTACAGCTCATTCTAAGTGAGAATTCAGTTCCATACAAAGAATTTCAGTGCTAATTCTTCATACCCGCATTAACCCCAACATGGAACAAGATGTCATACATGAAGAATTCAGTAATAACTTGTTTTTCGAGTACCTTAAAATAACACTTGTCAAAGCATTAAAGTTATTTTTACAATAATTTGTCATGTTTCTCACTTATTTTTCTCTTAGTGTTTTCTAATGAAGATAGACATTGTAGTTACATCGGCTAGACCTTACCAAAGTTCCCTCCAGCAAGAGGGACATGAGCAGAGAAATCAGTTTAGCGCATAGACAAATTCCTAGAGTCCCTCTGGAAGCTTGCATCATAGACCTAATTCCATTTTTCCCCTTCACCTTGTTAAATAAATGCCCTATAATGCCAGAACACATTGGTGGAGAAAGGGTGAAAGAATAAAAAAGAAAAAATGACTACAGTGATGACAATAGGGAGACATTTAGTCTCTGACTACCATACAAAACAGGTAAGAGGCAGCAGTGGGGTCTTGAATGCATTGCTCAAAACAATTAAAAATTTACTATGTGATATAAAAATTGAAAGCCTATTTGATGAAAACAAAGCCCTATATCAAAGAGAAATCCATACATTATAAACCCACAATAAATATTTTATCATAATAATCCTCATACCTCTTAAAACTATATTCTAAAGAAATGCCACAAACTCTAATTCACTTTTTATTTATTCATTTTTTATGTTTTTTTTTTTTTTTTTTTTTTTTTTTTTTTTGTCTAAAACAAGTGTAAATTCAGTTCCAGTGAAGGAACCAAAAAGTATTTTTTTTTGTTTGTGTGTGTGCGTGTGTGTGTTTTTTTCATTAACTTCATCTTTTAGCTTTGGTCTGAAAAGTTGCCAAAAATTATTGGACTTTCAGAACAGAATTCTATGGTGCCTTTAAGCGGTGATAAAGTTTGTTAGCGAACTCTGCATTTAGGAAAACACAACCTTCTACTGGTCATTCTCTCCAGCTGGGTAAGAATGCTTTTAGTCATTTCAGAGGAAGTTCGTTTACACTTTGTTCAATTTGACCTCTGTCTGTAACGATAAAACATGAACTATCTAAATTAACCTGATGGGGTTTTAGAAAGGTTTTAGAAAGTACAGAGGCACTTTAGAAAGTGCCTCTGTACTTTCCCAAATATTGCACCTCACAGGAGTTTTCAGACTCTAATTGCCATCACTGCATTTGAGGATCTTAGAAAAGCTAAGTACTTTAACTAAGTCTACAGATTTGAAGGACATTGGTTAAATTGCATAAAACTATGCAGATGGTTTCATTCAGAATTTAAATGGCTTTTATTTCATCTGTCTTAATTCACCTTCACTGTAATTTAGATCAAACTAAATTAAGATCAATTTAATTTTGAATAACATTGCCTATACAGAGATTTAGCATTGCTTAAATTGCTAAAAATAATTCAGTCCCCACACAGACACCCTTGCAGGACGTAATTACACATTACATTATCTTAAGCAGCAAAACCATTAAGAAATGGCCATGTCCCTCTGACATCGTCTGCCCATACCAGCTGCACTTGTTCCCCACACCACGGTTTGTCACCCACAGCTCTGAAATGATCCAAAGGGAAAACAAACTTCCCAAGTAAAGTTGCTGCCAACAGCAGTGTGTGGCACCATCCCACACTTGGCAGTTACACAGTATGGAGCAGAAAAGCTGGGCTGACCAGTCGTTACCTCTCTGTGTCTGCACTGACCGAGTTTGGTTACATTTGATTTCTCCCACCCCTTCTGTGCACCCTGCCACTTGCTTTAATTACTGCAGAGCACTTTTCTTAATACTTGTGCAAGTTAAATTATTTAAAACAGTAAAAACAAGCAAAGTTTTAAACAACTTTCTTGGACTTGTGACTTGATCTTAACACCTCTTTCTCACTTCACACAATCCATTACCTATGCAATATGCCTGGGAGCAGCATAAACGCTAAACCCATGCGGCTCACCCATGTTTAACCACAACTGTATGGCACTCCACTGTGCTGTTTATGCCAGTTTTAGTGCATCAGGAAAGAAAATCCAGATTATGATGCTCTTGAAAGATATTAGTGTCCAGATGAAATCACCTGTGGCTGCTGTTAGCATTACAATTTCTTGGTGCTTTCAAATCCATACAGCCAACGACCATTTTACATACAAAGTAGTCACTATGTTATAGCACAAAACTACCAAAAGATGTTTCAAAGGTCTGTTACAGACCATTTTTCTTTGAACTGCAGTGCCTGCTAAAGTAGATGCAAATTTCATTGAAATTGTATTTGATTTTGGCTCACAGCTTCTCACAGAGAGAACAAAATATGTAAAAGACATCATGCTTGCCAGATTAAGGGTTCCTGACTAGCTGACTCAAATACAGATGGGAAACACAAAAGCTAAGCTTTGATTTCTGTTGAAATAAGTACACGAACATATCTACATTCACAGTAACCTCTTCGGTATCACCTCTCAGTAGAGTCTAACAAGCAGGACTCTCTGGTCTGCCTAGCAGTGTTTTCAGTATATGAAAGCTGATTCACAGCGCTGAGATGATGCAGGTAATGTTACAAGCTCATAGGTCTGGTCTGTGTAGGATAAACTTCAGGCATTAATGCAAGTATATATTGCTATAGATGCCTTCGTATCCAGGCTGAAATGATGTATTTCATTAAAAAAAAAAAAAAAAAAAAAAAAAACAAACAAAAAACAACAACAACAAAAACAACAGCAACAACAACTTGCAGGCACAGGCAACTCTAGCAACATACAAAACTCCATAATGCTTGAAGTTTATTCCACACAATTTTAGAATATGAGAGACAATGTAAGAATCCACAAGTTCTCATCAACACCAAGTGGTTTATTTAGGTTTGAATAAATATCAAGGCTGTGCATCAAACCATGCCCTCGTTATGCAGAGGCATATGAATTGTTTACAGACTGAATCTGAGAGGTCCTGCTTTAAACAGGGAGTTGAAATGACCTCCAGAGGCCCTTTGCACCCTACACCCCTCTGCAATTCTACAAATAACCACAAGTGATGGCAGTATGTAATTACAAATCAGAAGCAACTTCCTTCAGATAGGAACTATTCTAACACGGTGACCGCTCTATTAACATTAGTTCCAAACTTCGGGTAAAACACCACCACCATGTCCCTGCCTGCTCCCCTCCACCCCCATCAATTCTGCCACATTCAGCTAAGACCCCAGGGATTGTCTAGCGACTCGAGAGGGCTGCTGGCTTTCCTGTGCAAAGGAAACCTTGCAACTTGGCACAGTTAAAACTGCCAGATACAAGGGCCACAGTTACAAGCGTTTACTCATGGAAAAGAAAAGGCATTATTATTTTAAGTTCCTTCTTGTGCATACTTAACATCAAAGGAAACTGCATGCACAGAACACCAGCACAACAGAAAATTATCTTGGTGTTTTCTGTATCAAAATCACCTCAATGCTGCACGTCTATTCTTTTACTTGTAGCTTTTACAACAAAGTGGTTATTAAATTAACCACCACACTTGCTGGTAAGACAGAAGGAATTCTTAATCGAGCGCCCCTAGGTAAGGGGATTTAGTCCCTAGGAAAGATGTAGAGATAGAAGTCCTATATTAAAAGCTATACTCAGAGTAATGCAAAAAACAAACATGTGTAGTCTGAGTTTAGATGTAGACGGATATGTTGAAGGATTGTGGTTTTTTTTTGTTGTTTTTTGCTTTTGCAGGCATTGCCATATATGCATATAAAGTTTCCATTTTTCAGATGTTTCAGTTGTCAGCAAAATTTTAATTTTATGGGAAAACACATGAGGAATAACAGACAAAGGAAATTTCCAGGTCTGGACACCTCTGTCAATACTAGTGCTTTATAAAATACTGTACTCAGCAACGCTCAAGTTACAAGTCCAGCTGCCACTGATTTTAACTAAGCTAGATTTTCCAGAGGCTTCTAATATCTCTCATTCCTTCCTATGGTCTAGTCTGAAGCAATTTCAGGTAGAGGATTCCCTCGCTGCTGGAGAATCATGATTTGAAGCCTACTATGAGACACCTTCCTTTTCGTGTGAAAATAGCTGTGAAGTTTACAGTGGTTCTGTTCAAAACAGGGTCTTAAGCTGACAGGTAACTATAATCTTACATGACATTAATGGAGTCTTCCTCCATTGAAAAAACATGACTAATTCGAACACATTTGTTTTACAGAAAAAAAAATCAATGCCATTAATACTTTTGTAAACGAGTGGGGTCAGATTCAAACAGTCTGCACAACTCATAATAGGGTGCAATAATCAAAGTCTATCATTTACTATATCACCATCATGACATTTTTACAAGAATCAATATCCTAGATAATGTCATCCTTTTAATAATAGCTGCCCTTCTAAAACAAGTCACATTCCCCTCCAAGCCCCACATCCCCACCTTTGTTTGTGGTAAGTGGATCTGATCCTATTGTTATTTTCAGAGAAATAACTTCATTAAAATTAATACTACTTGAATCCATTGAAATAATTCTCTGCCTACTCACTCAAGGGCATTTGGAATCTGAAGCATTAGGTTGAATTAGTGGCTCACTTTTCCTATTGCTCCACCTGAGACAGTCTTTGATATTGCTGGAAGCAATAAGCATTACTAATCAAACATTTTATTACTATACAACTAAATTCACTAATGGTTCTAAGTATTTTGTATGAAATACACAGTATAGGAAACATGAGGTGGCTCAAGTTTTCTAGGATTTCAATTATTTATTATGTACTTCAGTTAAGTTTCATTTGACAATGTCTCCTAATCAGAAATCCAACAATCCCTATGACAAAATAAAAAAGCAAGGAGCGTACAAGCTAATTTAATTTGAAGAGCAAGTCAGTTCAGTTGAACACTGAAATCTATTTTATGTATTTTCAAATGAGCTCATTTGCAAGCAGTAATGTGTCAGTTTCTCCTGCTTGTCCCTCATTTCTCTGTCACCCATCATAGCAAAAGTCATTAAAAGATCAAAATTTAATCACATGGAAATTAAGGTCACTAAGAGGCATACAATGGATGCCACTCCCTTATGCCAATTTGGAAGCTTTTATTTCTTAGGTTATCAAGCCGTTTGAAAAAGCTTATCACCTGCTCACAGAAAAAGTCATAATTTGCATGAAAGAAGGATCTCAGCGTGCAGTTTTGATAGCAGGGCTCCACAGCCGATCTCTGCTGCAAAGCCTGCCATTGGAGACCAGGATAAAATTTTATTTTGGCTGAGAGCTGGCTAACTGCAAACCTGAACACCATCTTATTTTCTAAGAGCACCCATTTCATTAACATCAAGGTTCAGCAAATAACAGGAAATTTTGCTGCCTTCCTTGGACTGTAACCCCTCAAGGGCAATGGGTTTTCCTCATAAAAAATGTTGCATTCTAAAAGCATGAGATTTCCTGTGCAGCTGCAATATATTTCAGGTTGCTGTTCTCCAATTACTACTACTGTGCATCTAGAATAATTTCAGTGCAGTACAAAGTGGGTAAAAAATACTATGAAGGTATTTGGGCTGTTGTGTGTCCTCTGTGCTTTTGCATATGGCTATATAAGAGGCCGGGGACAGAAAGGTGCGACAGTTTGTCTCCCACCGTTCACTGTTGAGGTTAAAATATAAATATTCAATTAAAAAAACAACTTGTTGGAAAGCAGAAGTGGCAAATATCACGTGCCACACAGTGAAAGTTTCTCATTTAGATATGCTGACCTCTCTGTCCTGTGCACAGCAAGTCACAAGTTCGGGGGGAATATACAGATTCATGTGAACTATAGTTTCAGTTGGTCACTTCAGGTTATGTCCCAAAACAAAATTCCTTACTTTTTAAGTGGACCAGAAGATAAAACCAGACAAAATAATTGCATATGATATGAAAGAGCTACTGAAACAGCAAGTTACTGTTTGAACTTCATTGTAAAAATAGGTCCCTTTCAGTCTTAAGTTTTTGCTTCCATCCCAAACAATCAGATTCAGAGATCAAGACAGCTAGAAAAGGCAGCTTCAATACACAGTGTTCAAAAATCAAACCTCAAGAGACGCTGCCCTCTCCACCTGCAGAAGTGACTATAGCACAGCTCCGGGTGTTTGCCAGTGTAGGCCATCATGAAGTTGGCAAAGAAGTGGCAGATCCTGACATTTTAATTGAGATGAAAACAGAGAATGAGACTAATGAAGAGGTGGAATGTGGGCAATAAAAATGTACCCACATCACATATGCCAAGTAAACAGAAGAATGCCTGGTACCTCAAGCTTGGGTCTTTTGAATAAGGAAAATTGCACAAAATTAGCTGGTGTGTACATTGTAATAGACAGCCTTAAGCAACAAGATAATTTGCTGGGTTACAAAGGTTATAGACCACAAAACCCAATTAAAACAAAACTACCTGGAACAGAACTAGCTAAACGTGTGCACAAAGGAAATAGTGTACATGCAGGTAAAAAAAAAAAAAAAATGCAAAATACTTGATACTATTTTGTGTCTTTTTGGGGGGGGTTGGGGGGGGGGGGCTTTCTCAAGAGCCAATAACAACAGTGATTAACCATAAGCCCTCCTTGTATCACAGAACTATTTACAGAATTTTTATAAAATGCACTGAAAACAAAAAAAGCTTTGTTTGGGTTTTTGTTTTTAAACAATTTCTTCATCTTTTTACCTTCAGAAATGCACTAAAACATCATAGCATAAGACTTCTGGCAAAACAACAACAAAAACACAGAAAACCAAAAACCACCACAAAAAAAAAAAAAAAAAAACATACCAAAAAAACATGGAGCTTGCATGCACATACAAGATCCCAGCAAAGTCACCTTACAGCTATTACGAATTACTTCTCTGTATCCTAAAAGGAATTAGGGAATGGCTTTCACATAGGGAGCTCATAGAATACAATATTGTTTTTCTCTGTTGACCTGATTACATAAAATATTAATAGTAGTAGTGAAGGTTATTAATTCACAGCAACATGAAGAGTTACATCCAAAGTTACATAGTTCCTGTTGATGACTTTTAGCACTTCATATTAATTTCACCCATTTCTCTGCAATGCATGAAATGTATTAATTCAGATGATCTAAAGTGTCTTCCATATAGAAGTCTTCAAGTGAAAATTATTTATGAGGTGTCAAGTGAACAGTATTACTGCTGTAGCAGACCAGTAGAGACATGAGACATTAAATTTTAAGAAACTGACACACCTTTTTAATTAGAAATGCCAACGTTTGACATTTTTATTCCCAAGAAAATTGATTTATTATAGATCCATTTAATTTTGGGAAAAAGCCGATGCTAGGAATTCTGATTCATAGTCCACAGCGGTAGATTTTCCTAACATGGTGCAGTACAGTTTCTGATCACTCACGTAGAGCAAGTCGATATAAACGAACCGCACAAACCCCTGTATATCTGAGTAAGCAGCAGTTATGTAGAACAACTGATCTCCATCCCCATTCTGATTCCTCATTTCCCACCTGGGACTGTGCAAAGCACTTTTTAAGCAGTCCTTTTAGGAGTTAGAAGAAAACTAATGATTTTATCACTGAGAACGATGCCAGTGACCAGCAGCTGAACATTTCATCGAAATAGGAGAGACAAGTTAAGAATATTAACAGAATACACACTCCTGACTTCCAAAACTTTTATACCTGGCAGCATTATCTAAGAAGGGCTATTCATACACAGCAAGGAGAGCTCCTTCTCCAGCTGTGTAATACTGTCCTTAAGCACTGATCAGACAGACTTAAGCATTTGTGTTCCTGTGATTTTTTTTTCCCTGTCAAATATCTAAGTATTTCCCTACATTAGGGTACTTAAAACACTGGATTGAACTGCTCTAATCATAACTGTAAAAACTGTAAAAAATTAGCCTACTGATTTCAACCATGCTACAGATTTATTTTCTTCCTTAACCAAACTCTTAACAGTGAGATATGTGACCAAATTGTAGCCTCCCAATAAATTAACTGCAGTGGCTGATAAATCCACATGACTACAGTAAAAGAGAATTCCGTATTGGTAAGTGAATCACTGTTAAAGTAAGGAAGAGAGGATGAAGTACACATACAACCCACTGGGACTAACAGGGTACTGCTCGACTGTTCACGGCAGTCTGGGGAGTGATTCAGGCCAAAGCCCACCAGCAGTGATCCCTTCAGTCTGAGTAAAACAAGAGCTGGCTTATTCATATGACTGTGTGACAGTTTATATGAAACTTTGTTTTATTTTTCGACATGTAACAGCAAGTTTGTGCACAAGCTTCTTTGCAGATAGTCAGTGCTCTCATTTTTGGAAAATATGAATGCTTCTGCAAAACAAACACAGCAAAACCTGCTCATAATGGGCACCAAAGGGACTTCTGCTTTTCAACTCTTTGTAGCAGCTGCTTGAATAAAGCAGTATAATTAGATTCCAGCACTCAGAAGGCTGAGATTAACTTACTGTGAGACATAGCTATGCCCCAAGTGAAGAAAGCAACATAAATAGCACTGGCCTAAGGGTACCTCAGACATACTGACATAGCCTTCATGAAGTATTAGTATGGCAATTTCCACCTATGTGGGATGAACAGGTGAATCTGCTGCTGCAGTGGGGTTGGGATGTACACAGGAAGTAGTGGAGGAGTGATTTGAAGCATCTGAAACATATCTCAGCTTGAATATAATATACAGGAAGAGAAGGGAAATATACAGGCGAAGATACAGCAAGAAAGTGATAGCAAAAAAAAAAAAGGAGACAAAAAAAAGACAGAATAATGAAATAGAAGACTCTTCCAGAATTAGCAGCAAATCAATACTCTAGAGGTTCCTTTCGCACCTTCTTTAAATCCAAGTTATTGCTGAATATTCCATTAAGACCTGTTGCACTACAGCTATGACTACACCACAAGTTTCCCCATGTCATTGCAAGTGTTTTTGCCCAAATTATATACGATGCACATATTTATTCTTCTGGTGCTTGCTTGCTGTCGTTTAAGTTGCAGTTGTTGCTAAATGTCTTTCTGTATTTAGAAGGAACATTCTCCCACAGTTTCCTGTGTTGGAAAATAATCCTTGGACATTTGGTACACAGAAAGTTGCAATATATCTGCACAGTTAAAGAACACAGGTGAAAATAGAGAGAGTAACGGTACAGCAACACAGGATGGAATCTGTTCAGACCACACGCCAATCATATGGCCTAATTGTGCAGCTGACTTACCTGTAGCTGCATCACTATGGTTATTTCCAAACTGTTCATTTTGGAAGAACTGCAGGAAAATGTAACACAAAATGATATTTACTAGGCACCACTAGTAAATATCAAAATCTGCTAACTGTAAGTGGAAGATGAAGGCAATAGGAAAAAACAAAACAAAACAAAAAAAAAACACACACAAGAGTTTGTGCCTTTTCTCCTATTGATATTCTGAAATGCCATTTCAAAAGGCTTTATCTCAAAGCATACAGACACGTGCTAGAGGCTGGGCATAATTATTTAGGCTCACTGAGTCACAGATGTTACCTTTAAGTGGTTTGTCAGTTGTCATGCACAATCTGACAATCATGCTGGAGATGAAGTACAAGCAAGAACTGCACATGTACTTTCTAACTATAGTGTTGTATATTGCACTATTTGAATACAAATCCAAAGAGCAGCTCTTCAGATTTTTATGCTAGTCAGTCATGAAACTCCAGGAGTACCACATATTGGGAAGGTCTATGCTACACCGGGCCTGATGGCACCGGATGGGATGCGCCTCTCTCGGAGAGGGGTAAGGATCTTAGGTCAGGAGTTGGCAGGGCTGATAGATAGGGCTTTAAACTAGAGTCGAAGGGGGAAGGGGCTAAAACCAGGCGAGCCAGTGAAGACCTAAGGGATGGTATGCTAGAATCAGAGGGGCTGTGTGCCAGTGGGGTCCTTTGGTCAGATCCACAAGGTGCTGAGTGTAAGGAGACGCACCTGAAGTGCTTTTACACAAACGCACGCAGTATGAGGAATAAAATAGATGAGCTAGAAGTCCTGGCCCAGTCCCGCAACTATGACATCATCGGCATAAGCGAAACCTGGTGGGATGAGTCCTGTGACTGGGGTGTTGCGATAGATGGTTACAGGCTCTTCAGGAGGGACAGGCAGGGTAGGCGAGGTGGTGGGGTGGCGATGTATGTGAAGCAGGGGCTGGACTGTGTGGAACTTCAGGTCGGCGATGGCAAAGTTGAGAGCCTCTGGGTAAGGATCAAGGGACGAACGAATAAAGGGGATGTCGTTGTGGGAGTCTATTACAGACCGCCTGGCCAGGACGATAGCGCCGATAAATTATTCTTTACAGAACTAAGAGAGGCCTCGAGATTAACTCCCCTTGTCCTTATGGGGGACTTCAACTTGCCGGACGTTAACTGGGAGTGCCACACGGCTGACACGAGCAAGTCCAGGAGGTTCATGAAGCACCTAGATGATAACTTCTTGGTACAGGTGCTAACGGAGCCAACTAGGAAAGGTGCCCTCCTAGACCTGTTGCTAGAAAACAGAGAGGGTCTGGTGGGAGATGTGGTGATTGGTGGCCGCCTCGGTCATAGCGACCATGAAGTGGTTGAGTTCAAAATTTATGGTGACAGAAGGAAAAGTGCCACCAAAACCTCATCCCTAGATATGGGGAAAGCGGACTTCAGGCTGCTCAGGGAACTAGTCAGTAAGGTCCCCTGGGAAACTGCTCTTGAAGGCCTCGATGTCCACCAGTGCTGGTCACTCTTTAAGCGATGCCTCCTAGAAGCACAAGATAAGGCAATTCCAAAATATCGCAAGTCAGGCAGGCGGGGCAGGAGGCCGGCGTGGCTGACCAGGAACATTCTAATGGAGATTAGGCGGAAACAGAGAGTGTTTCGCTACTGGAAGGAGGGCCAGGCGTCATGGAAAGAATACAGGGATGCTGTTCGTGTTTGTAGGGAGAAAGTTCGAGTGGCCAAAGCACAGCTAGAGTTGAAGCTGGCTGTGTCTGTGAGAGAAAATAAAAAGGGTTTTTTTAGATATGTAAATGGAAAAAGGAGAACTAAAGAAAACATAGGGCCGCTCCTTGATAGGGAAGGTCTCCTCACAGACGATGACGTAGGCAAAGCAGAGACGCTTAACGCCTTCTTTGCCTCTGTCTTCAATGCCGATGATGGGCGTCGGGACCCAGGGTGCCCTGAGCTGGAGGACCGGGACGGTGGGGATGACAAACTCCCAACTGACCCTGAACGTGTGCGGGATTTGCTACTCCACCTGGATCCCTACAAGTCCATGGGTCCGGATGGGATTCATCCCCGGGTGCTGAAAGAGCTGGCGGATGTCATTGCGGAACCTCTATCAATTATTTTTCAACGATCCTGGGAATTTGGAGAGGTCCCGGTAGACTGGAAGCTGGCAAATGTTGTGCCAATTTTCAAGAAGGGTCAGAAAGAAGACCCTAGCAATTACAGGCCTGTCAGTCTCACGTCAGTGCCTGGTAAAATCATGGAGAAGTTGGTTCTTGGACTCATTGAGGCGCACCTGGGGGACAAAGCAGTTATTGGTCCCAGCCAGCATGGGTTTGTGAAGGGTAGGTCCTGCCTAACTAACCTGATTTCCTTTTATGATAAGATCACCCGTATGGTGGACCAAGGGAAACCAGCTGATGTGATTTTTTTGGACTTCAGCAAGGCTTTTGACACGGTTTCCCATAGGATCCTACTGGACAAAATGTCCACCATAGAGCTAAATAAAAACATCATACGATGGGTGAGCAATTGGCTAACGGGCAGGGCCCAAAGGGTTATGGTAAATGGAGCTGCGTCAGGCTGGCGGGCGGTCACCAGTGGGGTCCCTCAAGGCTCCATTTTAGGGCCGGTACTTTTCAATATTTTTATAAATGATCTGGATGTAGGAATAGAGGGTATTTTGAGCAAGTTTGCTGATGACACCAAACTTGGAGGAGTTGTGGACTCAAGTGAGGGCGTAAAGGCCTTGCAGAGGGATCTGGACAGGTTGGAGAGCTGGGCGATCACCAACCGCATGAAGTTCAATAAGAGCAAGTGCCGGGTCCTGCACCTGGGACGGGGAAACCCTGGCTGCACGTACAGACTGGGCGATGAGACGCTGGAGAGCAGCCTAGAAGAGAGGGATCTGGGGGTCGTGATAGACAGCAAGTTGAATATGAGCCAGCAGTGTGCCCTGGCAGCCAGGAGGGCCAATCGTGTCCTGGGGTGCATCAAGCACGGCATCGCTAGTAGGTCAAGGGAGGTGATTGTCCCGCTCTACTCTGCGCTGGTGCGGCCTCACCTCGAGTACTGTGTGCAGTTCTGGGCACCACAGTATAAAAAGGACATGAAACTGTTGGAAAGTGTCCAGAGGAGGGCTACGAAGATGGTGAAAGGCCTTGAGGGGAAGACGTACGAGGAACGGCTGAGGTCACTGGGCCTGTTCAGCCTGGAGAAGAGGAGGCTGAGGGGAGACCTCATCGCAGTCTACAACTTCCTCGTAAGGGGGTGTCAAGAGGCAGGAGACCTTTTCTCCATTAACACTAGTGACAGGACCCGCGGGAACGGGGTTAAGCTGAGGCAGGGGAAATTTAGGCTGGACGTCAGGAGGGGGTTCTTCACAGAGAGGGTGGTTGCACACTGGAACAGGCTCCCCAGGGAAGTGGTCACTGCACCGAGCCTGTCTGAATTTAAGAAGAGATTGGACTGTGAACTTAGGCACATGGTCTGAACTTTTGGGTAGACCTGTGCGGTGTCGAGAGTTGGACTTGATGATCCTTAAGGGTCCCTTCCAACTCAGGATATTCTATGATTCTATGATTCTATATTCATCTGTGAAACACTGGCGTTTTGGCTTACCCACCAGGATTTAACATATGAGACCTGCAAACCTACCATGCTTCAGCTGCAAAGCCAAGGATACAAAACATTCAGAATTGTTACCAATATTTTGCTGTCAGACTATGATGTCATTTCAAAGAAGTTTTTGCACAAGTCTGTCCTTAACAGACAGTTAATCTAATGTTAACAGTCTGGATATTTCTAGTCATAATGAATTTATAAAACTGTAGATAATTAATATCAATAATCTAAAAGAGTTCACAGACACTCTGGAGGACAGAATCAAAATTGTTTTGGTATTGGTTCATTGGCAAACTCTATCATTTCATGGGACCTGTGATGACAAAAAGAGTCAAGGCTGACAAATAGGAAAATCTCTACCTTTGCTGCAAAAATATTGATGCCCTAGCACATGCTAAATTAAGCCCACTTCTGCAGGTATTTGTTCTGCCCCACCAGCAGGAGGTATGGCAGGGAGTCAGCACGAAGTGTTCTGTGTAGCACTGTGCTGTACCTCAGGATGCCTGGGACTAGTAAACACAGAATAATTCACTAATTTTTCTTCAATAACAAATTTAACCAAGGTAGAGTTGATGTAAATTCATACAGTGACAAACATTAGGCTACTTATGAATTTTAATTTGATGATATTTCCAAGGGCACAGCAATGAAGCATCACTGCTTGCAAACGAGGAGAGTAATACTGTGGTATTCCTAGTTAAATGTAGTCACCTCAGCTACTTTAAAATAGCACACTATGGTCAGTTCTATAGCTGTGTCCAATGATGTCTTCTAAACTTCTTTAAAGAAACCCATAACAAATACTTTGGATAGAATAACGATGGTAAATCCTACAGAAATAAATAACATTTACAATCAAGACCCATACTACTACTTTCATTGTTTAGACGCGAAGTAACAAGGATTAGAATTTCAGTGAAGCTTTAAAGAACACATACGCAATCCTAATGCAGTTTGTCATTTCCATATATTTTCAAAGAGGTCCTTGCAATGTTCTTAACTTTTTTTTTTTTTTTTTAAATACTGCAGCTATGCCTGATCACTAGGATTAAGGTAGATAAACATATTCAGAATAATTCACCTCAACTAATTCCTATACAGAAAATAAAGCGGGGAAAAAAAAAAAAAAAGTGTTTTAAGCATACTTGCCCCTAACACATGCCAGAAACTATGTACTAATAACAGTTGCTTTGAATACCTTAATAGTCTGAACACCTGAAAACATTTTTAAATTCTTCAAGACTCTGAATCACTGAAGCCAAACACTTCACTCAGAAAATATTTTAAGTTTCTTAAATAAACAAGTTTATCATATCTTAATATAAGTGCACAACTTTAAGAGATATTTAATACATTTAGTCTCCTGACATGAGAGGACAGGAAAGCTTGCTCAAGCTTTCAGTGAAGACTGACTAAAAACATGTATCAGCCAGCTAGCTTGAAACATGAGATTTGGCCATTTCCTGTGCTGAGATATTGAATATTCAGTACAAAACAAACAGACAAAACAAAAAACACCTTAGTAGCTCCAATCTACAGATATTATTAACAGTTGAATCATCACAAGGTACCTTTGGATGGTTATAAAAAACAGACTGCATAAAAATTCACAAGCTGTTTTCAAATGTAAAACAAATAAAGTCCCTGCAAAATAACAAGTTAAACATGCAGATTCTTCTAGTTACAGGCTTTAAAGATAAATAAATAAATAAATCATCCTCTGAACTCAGTTTAAAAGAAATTAAAATTCATTTACCTGAGAATTCATTTGGGGTTATTATTCATTGTTTCCAATGCCACTGCTTCCTATGGGCTTCTTTTTGTAAGAACCTTACAGTCAGGAAGTACAAAGTCCTAGTGATAACAGAAGAGTAAATAGATTGAACAGGTTATATTATGGTAACATAATTTACAAAAATCAATAGAAAAGTATCCCAGAGGATACTCAACATGTCATATCAAACTAAATGGAAATGCAAAGAACTACCCTTCTGCTTTCTAAGTGCAGAATGAGTCCATGCCAGACGTGTACATTCCTTCAAAGGACACACCTGACACAAGAGTCCTAAGTTACTAATGGATAGAGAGAATAGTGAATTAAAGACTTACATATTAGGCAAGATTGGGAAATGTAATTTAGATGATGGAGTATCTTTGGGGTTTTCACTGAAAAGGAACATACGGAACATATAGACAATCAGTGTCAGATTAACATCTAGATATGACAGGATCACTGAATACACTCCTGCATCCTTCAATACTGTTTCATCACACTGTGCCCATGAGGTACCTTCCAAATAATTCTTATCAGAGAATGAGCTAATTAACTGAGCAGAAAGACATTCAGGAACTCCTGTCAGGATAAGTCAATGATTGAATCTGGCACATCGCTTTTAAATTTTTTTATTATTATTTTTTTTTAATAGGGAAGATTTTCAATCAGTGCAGAGATTTACAGATTTCAAAGGCTAACAGTTTATACTACCTAGGATCTGGACAACTGTTTCAAGTCTTCAGTTAAACATTACTTGTTAACAGATGTTAGTCTCCTCTCTCAAAATCCAAAGGCAAGGAAAAATACCTTCCAAAACAGTCCTGTTTACAATTTTGTCTCAAGGGTGGAAAAAAAAAAAAAAAGTACTTCACTAAAAAGCAATCAAGAAAAACAGTTTCCTATTCACAGGAGCTAATTACGTTTACAAAAAAAAAAAAAAAAAGGAAAAAATCAGAAATGACTTTCAGTAAAATGCAAATAGTAGCAGAGGGAGATAAATAAAACCCAATAGAATTGCTTGGTGCGATTTTGCAATCACAGCTTTCAGGAGCTGGAAGAGAATAAAAAGAAAGCTGCTTTCCAATAACACAGAAATAGTGTAACAACTAGCCAGTCAACAGAGGCAGAAAATAGGTAACCAGAGGAGAGTGACAAAATCAGCTTTTACTGACATAGTAATAAAAAGAAGATAAAAAGGCAGCAGAAGACACTGATGCAAAGATGTATTTGTAAACACCAGATAAAGAACAGCTGAAGGCAATAACTCAGGCTATAACATAGCTGATAAAGCAGCCCTGCAACATTCTAATCACCTGCAGTCCCAGGACTCCCTTTTTTGAGAGGAGCAAATAACTCATCATTTTCATAGAGCAGTAAATTCTGTGCATAACTTTGAAGTGCTCAAATAAGATGTTTCCCTTAGGAATGCAGATGGTTTTCAAGTAACTGAGAAATGGACACTGGAAATAGAATCACAACACAGTTTGGATAGAAAAATTCCCATATGGAGAGACTGCAACAACATGGGACATCATCATTATTAGAGTCCTCCTGGTGCCCAGAAGCAGCATCACTTCTATTGTTTGATCCCTCACTGGTAATTTCTTATCATTCCACCTCACCTAAATGTGAAGAGGGGATGTAACATAACAGAAGAACAACCAGAGACACATTATAAGAAATAAGTCTCTCACAGCTACCTAAGGATACACAAAATTCAGCAAAGGATTTTTCAGAGGTATTTGAGCATTTTAACTTGCAACCTTCCTAAAGAGCAGGCAAGTCTCAAACAGATTTACATATAACTAGTCTCCCACCTATATGTTTGGTCAAATAAGGGCTCCAGAACCCACCTAAAGGGACATGAATCTAGCTAAAACAGTATGGCCAAGGCCCAGAAGGAAATGTTACTTCAATACTATTAAAACTTGTCTCTAAGCATTTGCCTTCATTGTGTTTAAGTGATTCTGAAGCACAGAGAAACACGTGGATGGACACTGGGCCAATAATAAATTCAGTAACGACATAGCCTCAGAACGCAGATGGGTGACAAATGTGTTAGAAACATATTAGGCACAATAAAATAATTGAACTTTAGTCTTTGAATAATTACTTTGTTACTAACTGACATTAATTGCACCTTTCCTCTCAAATTTCTGAAGTTATTCTCAATCACATAGTTTCTAATTTGCTCAAAGCCTTGTGAAGCAGCAGCCTGTGCAGTACCACAGGGCAATGCTTCCCATAGCTCCCTTCTGTTCCATTCTAAACAACTCTTCTTTGCACAGATTTCATCCGTCTTTTCCATACATGTATATGAGAAGTAGAGACTTTATACCTACTAAAGATTTGGTATTTACATAGCATATCATATGATCGTATGTTAAAGCTAGTGTCACGGAAGGATAAGAATTCAAAGGTTGGAGAAGGCATTCTAGTTGTTGCTATACATTAGATTACCCATGCATACTCCCATTAACAGTAGCAAAAAAGAATAGAAGGTTCAGTCTCCTCTCTGATCATACAGTTCTAAAATTTTCACAGAACTGACAAACAGCACGCAATTAAGTGAACTAGGTCAGAACAGGAACAGAATAGGGATCAGATCCCTAAACCTCTCTAGAAAGTGCCATACCTGCACACATGCTGATAGGACAGTTCCTTTTACTACGGTGATTATATTGCAAACTGTTTACAACTCTTTCCTAGACTAATAAAAAAACAAACACACTGGAATAGAGCTTCATTCACTGAGAGCCTACCAGTTGTTTTTGCACAAACTCTTCCGTTCATAAGAGATTCCTAACTATTTCCATTGGTCTGTTTGGTCCTTTGCTTAAAATTAATCACAGTAATTTATTTTTTTTAAACATCTGGCAAAATTGCACCAAACACATTACACATGGCAGAAGACTAGGTTTTACCAGTTAGCAATACGTCGTATTTTATTGTGGGTAACAACAAAATTCAGCTGTGGTTGTCCCAAAACTCTCTGTAGACTGACAATCATTCCCACTGTTACAACTCCTGCCTTTTGCTTCTTCAATTGTATTTACGTTCCAAGAGAAGTCAAGATAAATATAATTAGGTGACAATAAGTAATTTTTAAGGACTAAATCATTCAACGTGAATAAAACCAACAATATAAAACACAATCCACGTGTGTATGCAGATTGTGTGTGTGTGGTTTTTTTTTGTTTGTTTTTTTTTAATAGTTTTTTCTGCTAGACTTCTGATCTGGAAACTGTGTGTTAGGAGCCTTAGATCAAGATGCTAAGCAGTTATATTTAATGAAAAGAACATGGGGTGATGGGTGGTTTAATACCCTTATTGAGCATTGATCAGTTACGAGGAGAACTTTGAAGTATAACAGCAGAATGTCCTTGTTTTGAACCATTTTGACCAACAGAAAGATTTGGACATGGTCTGTATGGTTGTTCTACAAGGAGGAAAATATTGTTTTACAGCACACCATGTGTGATTTGGTGTTCTTTGTTACCTTGTGTATTTTTTTTGCAAGATGCCTGCCAATTTAGTGTGGTAGCAAGTCTCCAGCAGAAACTGCAAATGGAAAGAGAGCTGTAACCTAGGAAACTTTTCTATGTTGGCACTTCTTAGGCTCTGAGTGAAGAAGAGTCAGTTGAAAGAACCCACAACTCTCAAATTCAAGTCAAACATGAAAATTTTGCAGTTACCAAGTCTTAACTTGCCGAGATTCACTTTGCCTGTTTTAAGTTAAAAATGTCCCCCTGTACAAGGGCAGAAATCTGCCTGCCCCACTTGCATATCTTTTTAGAGCCTGCCTAAATCCAATATTTTTATTGTGCACCCATCATTTGAGTAATTATCGTTCCCTCCAATTAACCACAATTTTCTATTTAGTTGAATTTACAGTGTTTCCCATAGTCTTCTGAGAATTCAAGATTTGAACAGTGCTGTTGCCACGCAGTCAACCTTAGTTACAGTGGCTTGGTTTACTGATGAAGTATCAGGGTACCATTAGGATGAGAGGTACACAACAAATATTCCTATAGCCATCAGAGCTTGTTTCTGCCACAATATTTAAATCTTCAATGCATACCCGAAGCATATATACAGTATTTTATTAAACTTACATACTTAGTCAAGCATTTAAAGGTAAAATTCAATCTTAGAATTACCAAAGAGTAAGTGCTAGGTGATTATTAAGTCTCATATCTGTAAAACGTGCAGCTTGTTTTTGATAACTAATATTGACAGCTTTAAAGTGACACGCAGCAAAATAAGCAAGCTACTTAATCATGTGATGCACACATTTTCCATCTTCCTTTAGAACAAGCCAGTAAATCACAGCAGTGGTGCCTTCCTACTGTTTTCTTACTGCTCTAACCCACGTGTGCTTATTTCCAAGGACGTTCTCTGAACCTTCTATCTTTTTTTGTACAGCAATGTTGTTAAAAGAACATCTAAAGTAAAAGAAAAAAACAACTTTGTCAGTTTAAATCCCAGAGAAAGTTTTAAGAATTAGATCAATAGAGGAATAGAACCTCTTCTTTTGGTATCTGCTACAGCTGCGGGTGTGTGTGTGTGTGGGGAGGGGGACTTGACACCAAGATATGAAGTATTAAGTTCCTTCTGAAGTCATAATACAGCCACATAGGCAACTGTATTCTCCAACTCCATGCAAGTGTCCACATAGGGTCTCTCCTCACTGTGGATTGCAGTCCTCCCCAGCCTTCGTCATGGCAAAGTCAATATTCAATATTACCTCTTCATTTGCTTGCAAACTTTACAGTTATGCTAAAATTCCCCTACTATGAAGCCAGCAATGCTAAAACCTTGATTTCTTCCAATAAGTCAACCTAAAGAAGTAAACTTATAAAATTTATTCTCCTCAGGTGTTTCATAGTTGTTAAAGAAAAAAAGTCAAATTTAATCACAAGGAGAGTGATGAAAGATCACTGCGTTGATAAAAAAAAAAAAAATGCTTGAGGGTTTTCCAAGACATAGGCCTACATCACTTAGGCATTTAATTCCTATTGATCTTAATAGAATTCAGGCACCTCTGCTCCTTCATGAATCTGAAACTTGCATTCTTAAGGCTATTCAATCATGGTGAAAAAGTGTACCCTATGACTTGCTAAATAAGTTCACTCTAGGTTGTATTTATGTCAGTTTTCATATGGGCAATGCTAGCGAAAAGAACAGCAATCATTTTCATGTAGCTTGGGGCTTGAAACAAGCTCCCACTTATACAGGAGTAAATTCAGGGTAATTCCATTTACTTCTTTTGATTGGATCTGGCCTCTTGCCTCTGACACTGCCTGTGGTAACAACTGTAGTGTATCATTTTTTTTTCCCCTCCAAAATAAGATTGCATTTTAAGAAGAATGTTTACGAAGAGGAATGTCAAGTTTTTGTACCATTTAGAGATTGCTAGCCTATGTGGATATTTAAGCAGAAGCAACCAAAATTATTTTTCACGAAGGAGAGAGGGAAAGTTACACAGAGTCATAATGCCCACTAGAGAATACCTGCCCTGTATACACACAATAACTCCCATCACCACATACAACAACAGCAAAAAAGGAAGCCTAACCACATAAGACGCCTGTAGTCATGTCATCACAAAAACTATATTGACAAGGGCAGAAAGAACTGTGCTAAAGCTTAATACTCTAGTAGTTAAGATCAAAAAAAGTCCAATACCAAAACATCTTTCCTGGCATGGTGAATCATTTTTACTTTTTGTTTGCTCCACGTAACTATTCCCCGTGGCAGCCTGCCAGGCAGGAGCAGGTGTACAGCTGTTCCTGTGCCAGGTAGTACACTGCCAGAGAGGGGAGCCAAGCCTGAGCACTTACGAAACACTTTCTACCACCCCTTTAGCAGAGATTCAAATTTGGCATATTCTTGTGTCGCCACTCTTGAAAATTTTGGTTTTGCTAATTAAAAATACAAATAGTCCATAATAACTTACTTACAGTTCCCTGTGATAATTATTCTTTCCACTGAAAATTATGGCAACTGGAATCCTCTGCACCACAGCACATACTGCAAACGCCAAGAAAGAAATCAAAGTGTGTCATCACTGTTGATAGAAGGATAAATATAGTTGAAGTCAGATTAATATTTCCAAGATTACTCATTTCTACTTCAAAAGAGAAGCAAAGATCATGTGCAAAATGACAGCTACCCATCTGGGACTAGAAAAGTCACCATATGGATGTCTTTTTTCTAATTATAGATAAATTTCTGAACTAAGGGATTTAAAAGTAGAGATTTGTTAGTTCAAAAATATACTTCCTCTCCTCCCTCATTCAGGCAGTCCTTTGGTGCTGGCTAATCAATCAAGCAAAGCATTAGGAGCTTTGCTTCACCTTTAAGAAGGGAGAATTTTCCTACTTTGTGTAATACATATTTTTGTAGCCCTAGGAGGAAATTTGTTGCTTTTTTTTAAATAAGCCAGAAGAACCTTTATAATCCTTTAGCCTAATGTCCCTCATATCAGAGGCAATGAGATCTCCTTATGTAAATTCCTTACCTATGTATAATATCATTACTTGAAATACAGAATACACTCCTGAAAAACATCCCAAGTAGATTGAAAGATATTTCAATTACATAATTATCACCCAAGGTAAGTTGCTCCAAGAGCAATTAATTTACATAAACGATTAAGTATGTATTCTTAACTTTGGGCAAGTTGGTTCTTCTTCCACTACAAGATTAATGTTTGTTGTATTTTGTCTGCTGGATTGACTGATTAATCCTCTATCAAATTACTGAATGGTATGCATGTATTTATAAACCAATCATATTCTTCTTCAGAGCTTTGGTTTGATATGCTAATAAAGCAGGCTTCTTGACCTTGGGAGATGTTTTCTATACTTTACATTAAGGGTGGGGAAAAATAAGCTCCTCTGAACCCTGCAGCTTTTGGCCTCCCTCTAGAACTGCAAACACTACATAATATTCCAATAGCAATTATAGCTGTGCCAACTGCAGAGGCTGAACTGTCTTTTCATGCCTGCTTAGCATTTCATAGCATTTATACATGGATTACATTAGCCTTTTTGTCATCAAGGTAGAAATTAACTTCAGCACATAAAGGTAGCTGATACGAAGGAAACTGCAGGAGTAGCCAACTGAGACAAACAGGCTTTTTCTTGAAGCCCAGAGCACACATGCCATGCTCATGACCTCCAGGGTAGCCTCTTTTTTCCCCCTCTACTGACTATGCTAAGTTAGGCAGAACAAGTACGCTGAATATCATCCCATATCCAGGGGGAGTTTAAAACACATAACAGCATCTTTGGCTGCTCTTAACGCACATGAACCAGCAAATTTCTGGTTACCATACAAGTCAGCATGCATAAAAACTTCTTTATAGCTTTTTTCCTTCGGTCCTGGTAAAGTCTCACATTCTGTCCATAGTTAAACTGAGCACTTATCACTGTTACACACACGATTAGTCCCTGTACCTGCCCTAGACATACCTGAATATCCACCTCACAGATTGAGAACAGTTGTATTGTGAACAGTTGTCTGACATCTATACAAGCAGTGAGATAAAGGTTGAAATAGCGACGAAAATGGCAAATGCACCTGATCCATTTAGTTTATATAAGATAGCAACTTCACTTTGCTGTTGTCTCAGGAGCTAGTGCTTCCAAGAAAGGAGGCTGCCTGGAGGATCAGGGAAGGTGCTTTCAGCAGCTCATGAGCAAGAGGCTATTCTCTAGCTGCTCCCATTACTTTCATTACTACTACAGCCCAAGTGCGGGAGGAAAAACAAACAAACAAAACAAAAAAAAAAAACATGAAACTGAAAGAAAACTATTTTTTTTTTTTTACTTATGCGACTTCAAGTATGTGTGACTATGATCTAGCACTATGACTGTCCACTGAGTAACATAGTTCTCAATCTGAGCATGATCGAAATAGATTCACATATTTTATCTGGGCTATGATCCTTATTCCATTAAGAAGCTGGTCTAATACAGCATTTTTTCCTCTAGCTGTAATACTGCACCACTTAACTGTGAGATTTAGCACAGTCCTCATAACTGGAGCCTTATTTCCACTCATGTTGTTACAAACATCTTAGTGTCTCATACTTTATCCACACCATGAGATCTGGAAGTTTAACCATGCATAAAAACCTTTTGGCTGTTGCAATAACACTCTGAAATGAAGCATGCTCGTCTCCACACAGGCCGCAGCACACAAGGCCATCTTATTCACTTCACTCCTGTTAACTTCAGGTTTTCCTCTACATACCATGGAGTTTTCCACCCTTGCTTTCAGTAAGTCAAATTACAACACACAAATAATACAGTCCTTCAGGGAGAGAAGAAAAAAAAAAAAAAGAAAAAAAAAAGAAAAAAAAAAAAAGAAAAAAGCTTCTGCTTTCCTAGAGGAAAGAGCAGAAGGCTACTCAGAAAAAGCTACTGGAGCCTTATGAAGAATGATATAAAATTCAGCTTCACACACAATCTAACATCCAACCCATGACCAGGAGTAGTAGTTCTCCTTTGCAAAATAGTGTTAAATGCCCTAAAATACTAGGATCCTAGGTCTATGTTCTAAGTTATGTACTTTTGAACACAAAACTAACCTCCATTTGCCCTAGTCCCCCCCCCTCACACGGCCTCAGCCATCTTAGTTCACAAGACCCTACTGTGTTCAAACTCCACCCATTTTCCTGAGGAATGTTTTTTTCCCTCCCCTCAGGCCCAGAAAAAAGAAACAAATAACAATTACATTATCATTCTGTTATAGCTCCCTACTAATTTTAGTCTCACTGTGGCTCTCTATTAAATCCTCAGCCCTTTCAAATGCTTCTAGAATCACTTACAGATAAAGCTCCCACTGCTCAATACGTGTGCATTGCAGCTCCCATAGCTCAGCAGTAGACCAACCCCTCCAAAACCACAGCAAGTTAGGCAGCAGGGTACAGGCACCTTCTTTTACATCTTTTCCATGGCTGCTGAAAAACAAGCTTCAGCTTCTCTGGGCTGACTATTTCTGTGCCCTCAAGCCCAGCCTCCTGCAGAGCTTCTTCACCTGAACTGCCCACAGCTGCCCCCAGAGCCCCCTGACAGGGCCCAGGTCCGGCCTCCCCCACCTGCAGCCCTCTGTGTCTCATCCCCTTCAGCTGGGGCTTCTAGCATTTTCTTTGGAAGACTCAAATTCGATTGAGGCCTTGTCGTTTTCACAAAAAGCTTGATGGGGAGAGGAGGGAGAGGGATGTGGGTGTAGTAACACAGTTTTTGAATATATTGCTTTGAAAATCATAGTGAGATGCACAGAAAGGCATAAGAGGTCCCAGGCTTCACAATAAGACCCCCAACCATTAATACAATGACCAAAGAGCTGCCTAACGATGACATTTACAGAAACATTTAGGATAAACTCCTGAAAACCTCACCTTTCATGGGAATCAGTAGTTTGTGTGCTCCTGAGAGGCTCTATCTGCTCCCACCTGAAGTTACAAGGCAGAACTTCAGGCACAGCACAAACTTCTGTATCCCTTCATTTTGGCTTTGTTCTCTACCAGGCCAGAATCTAAGCCAGATGATAATGCACCAGATAATGCTTTAGAGCAAGTACCTCCAAGTATTTTAATAAAAATATCTAGTACTTTATGCTGATACATATGGCAAACTAACTTGTAGGAAGCTAATGTCCCATTTGCAGATTTCCCAGAGATGTCACTGAGTTGCAACAGAAATTGGGTTAGTTCTTTGCTACTTTTCAGAAACTTTATTTTGCTGATGGTTTCTTTTCTACTCAACTGCAGGGCTATTTGAACTGGCTAAGAAATTTAACACAAATTTAACATTTTCTCCTGAAGAAAATAGCTTGCCTAATCCTCTGATGTTTTCCTCTATCTTAACATGAGGGGAAAGGAAGGAGGAAATCCTTTAGAAGAAGAGACTAAAAGGGAATTTTTGCCTGTTCGGCCTTATAAACATTGGCATTGAATGAGTTAAGGGACTGGCATTACCAAGCTGTTTATTGGTGGTGGGGAAAGCACAATGTGAATCATTACAACTCCAAAGAAAAGAAGATATATTTGAAAATGAACAACAGCATATGCTTATGCTTCCTTAAAATTAGCTTTGGGCCAGTTGTTTCTATCCCACAGTAATACCAAGCATGCAACAAAAGAAAGTTTCAATACCATACATTTCCTTTAGGAGGGAGTCCAAAAGTCAAGTGGGTATGAAATAAGACTTGTCTGGGAGAAAATATATGTATTTTTTTTGTTCTACCTGACCTGCTAGTAATTCAGCCACTTACATACACTTAACAGGAAGTTTACTGTTTTAAATAAAGAATTTCCCGCTGTAGTGAACAGAGAAGGAGAATTTAGGCCCTTTAGATGCAATGCTAACTTTCTGAATATTTCATAGAATCATAGATTGGTGTGAGTTGGAAGGAACTTTAAAGATCATCTCGTCCAACCTGCTGCCATGGGCAGGGATACCTTCCACTATACCAGGTTGCCAAAAGCCCCATCCAACTAGGCCTTGAATGCTGCCAAGGAAGGGGCACCCACAGCTTCTCTGGGTAGCCTGTTCTAGTGCCTCACCACCCTCATAGTAAATAATTTCTTCCTAATGTCTCATCTAAATCTACTCTCATTTAGCCTAAAGGCATTTACCCTTGTCCTATTGCTACACACTCTGAAAGTCTTTCCCCATCTTTCCTGTATCCCCCTTTAGGTACTGGAAGGCAGCTATAAGGTCTCCCCAGATCCTTCTCCAGGCTTAACAGCCCCAAGTCTCTCAGCCTGTCTTTATAGGAGAGGTGCTCCAGCACCCTGAATATGCAGATATATTTAGGAGGATGGGGTTTAAGGTCATAACCTGTAAGCTCATCCAAAAGTGTTAGTTAAAAGGTACTTAAGGACAAATGGGATGGCATGATGGGGAGTGTTTGGGAGTGTAAATGTATGGGTATAAAATCTTAATCACTGACAAAGCATTCATTCTGATGTATAGACCCAAATTAAAGTAATTAACAGATACACACCTATTAGGCAAAGCTATTATGATACAGACTTTATATCAGAATTCTAGTCCGGATGAAAAACAATATACTTTATCTGAAAAAAATTCAACAAAGCCCCTCATGAATTCATAAAGTGTTTCTTTGACTTAGCACAGACTAACAAATATCAAAGTTATTGGAATAACAAAACCTGAACAACAAGTATATAAAACTTTAATTGGTAAGAGTGGCCTATATTCAACTTGCCACTCTAATCTATTATCGATATCTTAACAGGATCTTATGTATCACACCATGCAATGTGCTATGTATCATCTGTTCTAAGTACCACCTTAACCTATCTTATAGCAATGATTTTGGTAATAGGTTTCTCTGATGACTTTTTTATTATTATTATTATTTATTTCAGTTTTAGATAATATAAAGAACAAGGAACAGCCTTGCCTGTGTGGAAGAAGTATTTGTTTCTCTGTTTGCTACAAACAAGATTTTGGTAAGCTTTACAAGATGAAAGGTTTTCTCTTTTTCTTTCCCTTAGCAGGACATTTATTCTCTAGGCAGTATTCTCATGTTTTATGTCTGTACTAAATAAAATAATTTTTATGCAATGACATACATATCCAATGCGTTTTGCAGACTTGTGAAGTCACAGATTGGAAAATAATGCACCTGTCTAACAGACTGACTGAACAACAGGAATTACCTTCAGGCATTCTGGTCGCATGCACAGAAAAAATAAAAATAAAAAAATCATCGCAAGCTGGCAGCTCAGCAGCCTTATTTGTACCATGTGGGGACTGGGCTAGCACTGACCACCAAGGGGTGGCCTATGACCTGTCCCTTGTGTAGAGCCAACACAAGCGGACCTTGCTGATGAGGTGATAAAGGCTCCAATGTGGCACTGCCTTGGAAATGTGTTAACTCCTGCTACTACTGGAAATATCAGATGTCAGCAAACATAAGGTGCTCGTAGGAGGGCTGGCAAATGAAGGCCTCTCATTAATCTCTTACAGATGAATGATGCCTTTGCTGCAGTCTTACACAGGTGTTTAAGGAGCCAACTTGTCTTCTGTTTATTACCCATAGTACAAGAACCTGCACTGAGATCAGAGAAACTGCCACTGGAGATGCACTCCCTCACTTCTCAGTGGTGTATGTATTGATCTTATCTAGCATAGCTAGAGGAGAGGAGGAAACTTCACAGGGGGAACCTATTTCTTCTATACAGTAACCTAGAATTTTATAGTTCAAATAAGTATTCAGCCCAGCTTCTAAAAAGAATATAAATGCTAGTCTTGGTAAGTACTGATTAAGCTTTTCTTTTAAGAACTGTAAGAGCTTTAATTGTGTATTTTATTTTTTCATGTGCAAATGTATTATTACAACAATTAACAACAGATTTCTAACTTCAAGCCACGACTGTGCATGGCAATTTCTCCAAGGTCTTGATTCCAATAAAACAATCTACAAATGTCCATTGAATGAAAGTAAAACTCCCAGAGTAAGCTATTGTCAACCCCTTCTGACTCTTGTACAAATGAAAACAATGTTTGGGAATATAATGCATATTCATTTATGATATTTGCTTTCATCTGAACTTCATGATACTGTGTAGACTACTCAACAGTAACAATAGCATTATAAAATGGAACAGATTTTGAAAAATTTACTTGTGCTGCATAGTATTGTACCAAGGAACTGAAAAATACTGGCCACAAGGGTGCTGGAATTTGACATCTTCAGTTTTTCTTCATTGTCATTACCTGTCAGTGCCACTAATTTACATAAATGGAAATGCAACTGCATCAGCAAGCCACTATTACCAAACAGTTAGAAGTAGTGATCTTTATATATTTAATGATATATTTAAATTTAAACAAAAAATTTGGAAAATAAAATTTTTGAAAATCCACACAAAAATGTACATGTTACAAAGTATTAACAATGTAATCAAAATAAATTCTATTGTTCATTCTGATATACTGTCCAGCATATACACTCTGAACAAAATGCTATGAGATCCTACACATTTGCATCTGTTAAGTTTAGAACATTTGATTGCTGCTGAATTCAAGCTAATATTGGAATTGGTGTGTGCTCATATAATAGAAAGTTCTCATAATGCTTCTGTGGAAGGACTGTGGAAGAAGTTTTATGCAAACTTGGCACTATTATACTACAAGATGTTATTACACAGTAAAACAGTCTGACCTAGAAAATCCTAGTGATGTTTGACATGGCATTCTGTCACAGCTGTGTACACCATTAAGAACTGCTGGCCTTGCCTCGTATTTAGGAATATAACCCAAGTGTGGATCTCTACAAAATGTACAAAGGGTAGGTTCAGTATAGCTTTAAAGGTTACTGGAGCAAAATTCATTGGTCAGAAGGCACACTTTTTGACCATGTATTCAAAATACACTCCTAAACCCTTAGTTTCATGAAGGTTTGTGAGAAGTTAAGGCTGCCATACAAGTAGAAATTTCTATGCCTTGTAGAAATTATTAATTGTTTTGACATCCAAACAATAGCAAATATTAGTGGGTTAAACCACAACATTGTTTTTATATAGTATCATTTTAATGAAGCATTATTCTACATTGGTATGTGTTTTTGGCATGGTCTTAGGAATAGAAGTCAAGGGCTGTCAATAAAATGGTGAAGCACACAAGCTTCCCATGAAAATTTAGTAATTTTTGATGCTTCAAAGAAAAATCTGATTTAATAAGTGTTAAGTGCTTGTGCCATTACTCACATGTATTTAAGCGTCTTACATTGTTGTAATTTTGTCTTCCATTTCCATCCTCTTAAGAACTAAAACAGGAAAGCACAAAGAATTCCCTAAAATGTCTTGTAGTCTGTACAGAGTAAGGGCAAAACCAAGATAATATAAACTTTAGGGCATGAAGTCATTTAAGAAAGCTACAGTTTAAACTTTCTTCTATCCCTTGCTCCTACAGTTGCTACACAACAGACAGAGATCAGAAACACAGCAAACAGGAGAAAGATCCTGCTCAATACATACATGTGGCTTAACAAAAGTGGGTTTGAATTCCAAAAATAGGTAAACTGCTCAGATTTAAGCAATGTACAAAAAAGTCTCAACAACTCAGAAAATGATCAGGGATCCAAGAAGTAGGTAATGAGATTGTACTGTACATTCTGTCAGTAGCCTTTTCTCACAGGATATTAAAAAAAAATAAATAAATCTTTTCTAGCAGATGGAGAGAAAGGAGGGCCACAGTAGAAAAGTATTTTGACAGGTAGGTATAAGTTAACATAATTCATACATTCCTATAGCTTTGGTAAGTGTAGCCTATTAGTGTGGGATGATGTAACCTACATGACAAGAGGTTTGAAACTGAGGAAAGATGAAAGAAGATGCAAGATGAAAGAGCTGCAGTATGTGATGTGCAACTTACACCATTATTCCTATCACCTCTGTCCCCCCCCAGCTTTCATAGATTAGGAGTGAAACAAAATCTGCATAAAAATATGAATATATTGAAGAAGCCATAGGCAGCAACAGGGGGAGCAATAAAATTGGACAAGTATTTGAAGGATACTTCAAAGAGTTTTACTCTAGAGAAGAAAATTTGATACATTTTTTATCTGATTCTTTTTTTCCTCCTATGGTGCGTTTGCTTATAACATTCCTTGAGAAAACTATTTCACCTTCTTTCTGTGCATTGAGAAACAAAGACAGAAAATTCAGATCACCTATTTACATCTTACTTTTTATAATTCACCATACAAAAAAGTAAATTTCAATATTTAATTCCAAATTCCAATACAAGTCATTACTACAGACTATTTCATTTTTTAACTCTCTTAGAATTGATAAATCATTCTAGTGGTTTGACTAGCTTTTTTATTTGCTACCTTTAATATAAGACTAGTTGGAAGTCCTTCTTTCGATATTTATACTTGAAATGCATACTCACCAGATATAAAACAAAAACAACATAACATTTTCATCCTTACATTTAAATTATATTTATCACATAAAGCTATGTAACCTGGCAGTTTCACGTTACAGAACTTCAGTAAAAACTTGGACAAAAAAGCCTTCCAAATGCACATCATCCGCAGTATTTACATAAGTCTCCAACAAGTGAACACAAGGCAGATGAAAATGTTTTTGTTTTTGTTTTCCTGAAAAAGTTTTGGAGCCTTCTATTGCTATAAGCAGGAACAATTTTATGGGCAGAATATTGCAAAACATACATATTCAGGATATGCACTTACCATGTAAATAGCATGTTAAAAGTAGGGATATACTGAGTAATTAGGCTTCTGTTATCTGGATTACATTAACTTCTGGGTGTGTAACCTGAGATAGCAGGAATAAGGTGGGCAAAGGAGGTTCAACATCATGTTGGTGCATTACATCTAGCTAGATGACATATGGTTATAAATCTTTCAATTTCTACAACTGTTTGTGAACAGCTTACTCAAAAATAAGAGCATTAAAAAACCTGTAACTACATAATTTCAATGTTCGTGTCCCAATACACTGGTACATGAGGAAGCCATGAAACAAATTCATAAAAATACCAATGTCTAGAAGTGCTTTTCCCTCCAGCCTATAAACCATTCTCTGATACCTGCTGTTATATTCTGCACTCCCCGCTCCTCATGGTGCCTTAGATCTCCTGTGTCTTCGGGGAGTTCTTGCATCCTCTTCTTGTCATAAATAGCCCTAGCAACCTGTGTAGCTGTACAATACCCTCCCTATTTTAAATGTTTTCACGAATCTGCAGGATTTCTTCATGAAACAGCTTATGCAGTTACAAAAACAGCTAGAGACAAAATTTTTGCCAACATCTTGTCATTATCCATGCCTCTATAGGAATCACTACTGTAAGGCATTTGAAAATGTTAACTTGTTTTGAGAAACACAAGGGGTTTTTGTTTGTTAGCTTGTTTTTTTTTCTTTTTTTTCCATGCTGTAATATTTAAGAAACATTACAACTTTCAGAACAGTTGGTATCTCATATCGAAGCAAAATTAATATACTTTCAGCTGTCCTGCTTTGTATGAAGCTATTAAAGAACATTTATTATCTGAAAACAATAACTCACAACTCAAGACAGAATTAGTGTGTGATTTTTTTTCTGAAGGGTACACAGATTTCTTTCTTTTGTTTTGGCATTCTTTTTTCTCTTAGTATATTTTGTCCTTTTCACTTGGGTAGCCTCCAAAGCTCTGTCTTACATCCCCTATCTATGTACTAAGAAACCCACAAATGAAACCAATAAAATAATTTAGACTGGAAGGAATCTCTGGACTTTATCCTGTCCAACCCCTGCTCACAGCAAGGTCAACTTTAGAGTTGGATCGAATTGTTCACGATCTGGTTTGATTATCTCAATAGATGGACATTTCACAATATCTTGGAGCAACCTGTGCCAGTGTTCAACTGTCCTCACCATGAAAAATCTTTTTCAGTATATCCAGTTGGAATTGTTCTTCCTTTTGTCTTTTGCATCTTGTGTCTTTTGGCCCTAATCCTTTTGCTGGACATCTCTGAGAAGATTGGCTCTGCCTACTCTATACCCTCCCATTAGGTAACTGAAGTCAGCAATTAGATCCTCCCAGCACTGGACTTCTGAGACTGGAGAAATGTAGGTCTCCGTCTCTCCTGCTCCACAGTGCTCCAGCTTCTTTGCTATCTTCACGGTTCTCAGCCAAACAGGCTCTAGTAAGTTCCTATATTTCTGAGGGGTCAAAAAGGACACAGTAATCCAGAGGAGAGTGAAAGTTACATGTTGTTCTTAGTTTCTTATTATTTGGATGTATTTAGAGGAAGCCAGGTATTTAACTTCTACATTTTTTTTTAAGTATCTGCAGGCCACAAGGAATTCTTGCCAATTCTGCAGCTAGTTGGTCTTTTCGGGAAAGGCCTCAAACAAGAGGAGTTTCTATCGGTTTAGAGTAACAGTAACAGTAGCATTCCACAACTATCTCAAAAATCAAATAATCATGTTTTCCCTTCTAGGATGCATATATATCCCATGCATCCTGCTTTAACTTCTAAAAGTAATCAGTCTAAATCTAACAAATGTAATACATTTGAAGCACTATATATTTTTAGGCAAAATGTAGTTAATAGAAGAAATAACTCTCTCTCTAAGATGGGGTGTGTTAGCTATCTATCCTCTCCATTTGTCTGACTTATTCTAAAGGAATCTATCAGCAAGGTATCTGATCTGTTTTCAAAGAAGGCATTCTATAAAGCTTCTATGTTGCACATGAAAGTGTTTGTGAGGCTCACCAAATACAATTCTGGTTCAGAGCTGATAGGACATCCCTACTTTGTATTCAGTTTATAAACTGTTCTTTGAGTACAGATTGATTGTAAAGAAATGAGAAAAAGACTAAATGAACAGTTGCAACAATTTCAAGTCTGATCAATTGAAGGTAAAGATTGAGAATTCCTTTTACCAGTCTGTTCACATATTTGTTCTCTGAAACAGCTCTCAAAGGAAAGGGCTAGATAAATAACATTTAATTATAGATTCAGGGTTCCTAGTATGAGAACTAGAAAGAGAGACAGAAACACTGGTCATAGTGGCACAAGTATATTCCTGTTATAATTCTACCACAACCTATAATCTTGAATTAGATCCACATAATACAAACTTGAACAGAATTTCTGTACTAATTAAGCAGAAAAAGTAAAGATTTTATGAAAGAATAATTATTCAATAAAAATCACACACAAATGATAACAACAAGGTTCAAACTGCCTCAAAGGATCTTTTCCAAAATAAATAAGACCTGATCAGAACTATACTCCCATATCTAGCTCTGGGAAATGAAAATCTAACCTCTCATTAGCTTACTAAATAGCTTTTCTCACTTGCAAAGTCTCAGGAGTCTTTGTAGCTTGGAATCATCTGTACCTTTAGAAAGCAACACACAAAACAATTACATGAATGTAGCCTGATCAGTTAATCTGGAATTTTGTAGTGCCTTCAGCTTCAAACACTAATTGTTCAATGTTCTGTTCTCCAGCATACATTCACAAGCAATTCCCATGAGCCTGAAAGTCCTTGCTGGTTACCCTAATGATATCCATCACTGCCTGACTCACATCATCTAGCTCTGTGATTGCACCTCTGTTACTCCCATATGGCCAGTCTTTGCTGAAGACCACTATCATTTTGGTCTTATCCAGACACTCCTCTAGCCTTCCCCAAGAGAGAGTCCAAACCACCATAGTCTTCACTTCAGAAAACAGTAATTCTGATGGAGGAGGAAAAGCAGCTTCCAGAATTGCAGGCTACAAAAGTTCTCCTGACAGAACATATATCCTTTTCCAAAAGACACAGGTATAAGGGCAAGGTGACCCGCTTACTCCAGGGCATATTTTACCCAGCTGCTGGGGCTTTCGCAGTGCAATCACGGCGTCAACCATTTATATAATCAAAACATAACCCTTCAACTCAAATAATATGTTATCTTGTGGAACACTAACAGGCGAGTATCATCTGTCCTAAGGGTGAAATAAAGCAAGTGTAAAGTTCATACCACATATTCTAGCTGATTTGTACATCTGATCTGGACCATTATTCTTCATCTAGGTGAATGTACAGCACTGAGAAAAGGTGTTAGCTATCATCTGATAAAGCTGTAGCCTAGCTATGAAGAAAGATGTATTGACAATTTTGATGCCCTTGCAATAGGTAAGTTAACAATATGCTCTCTAACTCCAGTGGGCTCTTACAGCACAGTGCCTTCTAGAAACGTAGTGCTGATGTCTGGGATGGTATATTTAAAAACAAGATTGACTGCAGGCTATTTATAAGTACTTCTGCTTGTGCCCTGTAAAAACTGAAACAGATTAAACTGAGAAAATGCACTGACTTGATGTCATTAGTTTCTCCTTCAACAGAAAATTGACCAACTCCCCCCTGAACAATAGGTAGGCAGAAGGGAAAGAAAAGCAAAAACAGTGATGTGAAAAATTAGCTAAAAGAAAATCACAGTATTTCAAAATTGCTTTGTATCTTGGAGAAATTTTAGTATGAGCAAATGTGCTTTCTGATTAACAGATTCGTTATATTACACTTAGATCTCTTGCCTGGTCTTCAAATATGCAAGTGTTAAAAGTGAAACGGAAAAACACATATATCCTTTTAATATAAGAGACAGCTGAAATCGTGTGGTAATACTTCCTTTTTATCCTTACTCAAGGCTTTACTTATTGCGGAAGCAGTACAGTGACAGTTATCTTAAAAATCTCTACTTCATGAGAAAAAATAAAAGTACAAAACTTTTTTCACACAATGAACAATGAAGTCAACAAAATGAGTGATGGCAAATGCAAAAAAAAAAAAAATTTAAACCACAACATATGAGACATCTTTGAGAAACGAATATATATATGAAGGGTGATACTTACATGTTTTTCTGACATCTGGAGCTTTCTTGATTCAACTGTAATTCAACTTCAGTGAGTTCATGTTGCACTATTCCATCTCCCTGGCCATTCTGTAGAGCTTTTCTACTTTCCCGGCCTTTATACACTCTCGTGTTACTCGGATGACCTGAGCTAAGCTATAAAATATACTATTTTAGTTAACAGCTTAATGATATGCTGATATATGCTTCTGTTATTGTGCCTGTGAAAAAAAAGTCTTGAACGTTTTTTAGAAGATAGCAAAAAATACATCACTCAGATAATATCAACACAATTAAATCAATAAAATTACCTTAAATTCTTGAAAAAGTATCACCACATGAACATGCAAACTCATCTTCAGTTTGCTTTCTGGTGTAAGAATATGAGGTGGATGACCTGACCTTTTGATAGAACAAGTGGGAATGGTTTAAAACTAAACAAGATGAAATTTAAATATATGTTAGGAAAAAATTCTTCACACAGAGCTTGGTGAGGCACTGGAACGGGCTGTCCAGACAGATTGTGGATTCCCTATCCCTGGAAGTGTTTAAGGCCAGGTTGGATGTGGCCCTGGGCACCCTGATCTAATAAGTGGTATCCCTGTACATGGCAGGGGGATTGAAACTGGATGGCCTTTAAGGTTCCTTCTAACCTAAGCTGTTCTATGATTCCATCATTCTATCTGGAGGCAGGCAGAAGGAGGCAGGTTACGAGAAACAAAAGAACGCTTGGAAATCTTAGTGCAGTTGGAGCAATAATTACAAATCAGCCTCTCACTAAACTAACCATTTTCCAATACATACTTTTTGTATGCATCACAACAAACAGTCCCAGATTAATTCAGGATATGTCCTTCCTTAAACTGAGTAAAAGCATCATTATCTACATCAAATTATATATATATACAAAATATTTTTTCGGCTTTTACTACACTTGTTGATTGTCATACTTTTTATTTTTTATAGCGGCAAAACAGTTTTGTGAATTAGATCATCAGTCTGTGCTTCTTAAAGGATGGTACTGTAGCCCAGGCTTGTTTACTAAATTGTTAATATCACTGATATGAATTTTAAGTCCTTACTAGATTTGGAATGTTATTTTTATCATTTGCAGTATTCTAAAATTAAAATAGGCACTGTTCAACAGACAGCCTGTCAATAGAGTCTGTGACATTCAAATAATAAGAAGTTCCTATCTTAAACGTGCTACTAAACTATTGGATAAGGTCTTAATTCCAGTGTTACCAGGCAACATATTTACAACATCAAATGTAATTTTTATTCTCTGTGAATGTTTTGAATATTCTGATCACCAGTTTCTGGTCTCCTCCATCATTTGCTCACTGTCATTACACTGGATATTTGTGCAGAACAGAGTTTAGTAAACTGTCCAAGTTTCCTTTAGGCCAAAGTTAAGTCTATGATGGAAATTAAAGTTTCTGAACAAACACCCACCTGGAAAAGATGTGGGTGAGGAATTAATCCAAAGGATTAGCTAGTAAACAACAAAATGAGTTTATACAATTTTCCCCCAGCCATATAAAGGACTGGTGAAAAAGCCAGAGGGTAAATGTAGAAGATACCCTCTATTGCTTCAGTCTGAATTTTCTTTTTTTACTGAAAGGACCAGAGCTTGGCTGACCCAAATTTGTTTCAATTTGTTTCAAAATATTTCATAACTGGAATTTAGAGTTATTTTCTTGCCTCTATTATTCTCTATCCTGAAGATAAACTGAAAAATGAGCATTTATCTTTTTTTTTTTTTTTTTTTTCTCAGTTCTAGTCTGTTGCATTAGTCACAAGACAGGTCTTGATGTCTTGTTCAATAAGAACTCACATTTTTGACTTTACTTATACTGGGTATACTAGCATACCTGATTTGGCTTATTTTTAAGACAAATTTTCCCATTAACTGCGACTATAAACCAAAATCAATCAACCTTGTATGTATGTAATGGTTCACAGCTTTTCTACTTGTGTTTGAAAATGTATCAGATTGAAATGCTCAATGTAGTATTCAACTCTGTTCACATTGTTCCTTTCAAACATGACAAACAAATGAGAATAGTTTATTATTGATGTTGGCCCGTTAAGAAATCTGTTTTATGCTTGCAGTGTGTTTTATCAAGGCCATGGAAAAGTTGACAAAAGAGACCCATTTTCCTGTATTTGCGTCTGTAGACAGTATCCATTTTCTAAGCATCAGACAACACATATCGGTCCTCTGAGCTTTGCTTTTCATATCCCAAACTTCTAATCAATGTATGAAAAAGAAAAAGAGATGCTTAGTTAATAGTGAAACTATTCCAAAGAAGATCAAATGACTTGTAAATATAATAAATCGGTAATGGGCTGGGGAGGTTCCCCAAAATTCATGCATCTGTTCTTTTCTATAGAAATGCCATAGCATTCTTGTGCCTGAGTTTCATTTTTACAGCCAAATCCACCTCTATTTTAATTACTAAATTTTATTGCATATGATGGAAGTATAGTTAATACAAGTTGACACATTATTTTATTTCCTTCTGTTTTAGTCATTGCTACATGTTTTAAACCTTTACGCCAAAATATGGGACCTCCATTTACTGTAAAAGGGCATGAGCCTCTCCCATACCAAGAACTAAATTATGAAATTCAAACAAAATCAAGTGGAATTCCACTCAGCTACACTAAATCCAGACTTTTTTTCACAAAATCAACTGTCGGTATTCCTTTTTTCTGCTGCTAGCATTTTAATGTAACCACACAATCTATTTCCTTAAAAAACAAACAATCAGCCCAGCCTCTTGGTTCTTTAAAAAAAAAAAAAAAATCTAACAGACTATTTTCAAAAGTTAGAAATCACAGCAAAAATTATTTCTCATTTGTTTTATGCTTAACTAAAAATTAAAAATAATGTAGCAATTATGAGTTTTTTTTTAATCAAAACAAAAATCTCTGAAACAAAAATCACTAGGCTTTAAAAAAAAATAAAATACCTGAGTTATTAGTGTCTGTGAATTGCCTACTGTGCCCAGGCAGTAATGTTTTCTAATGTGTATGTCTGTATCAGTATAATGACAGCACCATGCTTCAGATCAACTGGATACTAATTACAGATTTACCTGATAGACTGGAATGGCTCCCAAGGAGCTGTTGCACTCTATTTAGCAAATAAGTGATTCTCCTAAAAGCTGCATAAGGACTTGTAATGCTAAATAATCTCATCTAGATACCATTTTGTGACACACTTTTTTAAAAAAAGTTTTGATGAACTTGCGATAATACCTTGCTAATATGCAGCAGGACTGCTGCAGATGCCTGGAGCTCCAGACTGGGGATTTGCTTGAACTCAAGAAGCCTGTTTGAAGCCCTTGAAGCTCCTCAAATGTCTGATCTAATGCCTCTTCTAACACTGTGAAAAGCAAGGATTTTCCATGTCATGAAATATGAGACATTCATTGAAGTTAAGAAGCAAAATATTACCTTCCCCCCCAACCCCCCCCCCCCAAAAAAAAAAAAAAAAAAAATATATATATATATATATATAGTAATTCTTCAAAAAAACCATAATCTCATGACAGCAATAAATTTAAAAAGCAAAAAGTAAGTTCAAAAAATGTCGGCAGAAAAGCATGGGGTATAGCGCCAGCACACCTTCAACATACACGTCTGGACACAACTTTACAGTCACAAGTGATCTAAAGTATTCATTTTCTAGAAGTATGAGGATGGGTTGATAGAATAATTACTTTAAAGACTGTAAGTACTTTTTGCTGATTTTTCACATCATTGAAGCATTTCAGGCTCATATGGAGCCCATAGTGTACATTCTAACTCCCACTATATAACATAAGCAATCCCACTGCATCACTGTGGGAAGGTGTTACTCAATGTGTGCAGAGTATCAGGTTGTGAGCTGTAATCATTATTTACACAAACTTGGAAAGCTGTAGAGAGAGTAACGAAGACCATTTTTAATGAACACTCTCTAAAGAAGTCATTAATTTGGTCATGACCTGTTACTGAAAATGTAATCAGTGAAATGTAAAAAACGGTTTTATACTCACTGTAACTGCCTCCCTATAAAGTAATAGTAATAACAAAAACACCTACAGTAAAGGCTTGACAACTCTGTGTGCGATATATGATCTCTTTTTCAGTTTAAAGTAGAGAAATTATTCTGAGCCAACATCAAGAAGAATTAGACACTTGCTTATCCTCATTACATCTTTTTGTTTCAAAAGCACAGTAGCATAATCAATTGTTCCCATCTGATTTGGAAAATCAACACTTAGAGTTCCTGTTATGAATCATCGTTCCTCTGGTCTATCACTTGAAACAAATATGTTTTTCTGTTCTTTGATTGTTCTTGTCTTTCAGGTTTTCACTTCTGATTAATAAAACGTACATCGCTAGCTACACTAAATAATTTGGTGAAATCTGAAATATGTACCATGGGCAAGTAAAAGGAAATTAACCTGAAACAAATTAAAACACTACAAAATATACTTCAATTTATAAATGTTGTTTTCAGATTACATTTTGACAGATTTTTGTCATTTACCTAAACTGTGTCTCATCTTAATCTACAGGAGAATTCAAGATTTGTCTCTAAATAATTTACACTGCATCCAAGGTGCCAGTAGCAAAATCCATCATGCTCTGCTGAATCCAAATTAAATCACTGGATATGGGGAAGAAAAAGGGAGAATAGTTGATGAATTTGAAAGTTATGACAGAATTTTCATAGACATATGATATTTCTTACTTTTCACGCTTTATTTTTTTTTCCTGATGTGTTAGTCATGAAAAAAAAAAAAAAAAAGCAAATAGTTACTAGTCTATAATTTATCATTACAGATCAGATCCTGACTTCAGAACGCTTAGTATCTTTTCCCTTCCTGTTGAGATTTATTCAACAGAACTAATCTGAAAACGAGGTAACATTCAACATCAGTAATTTAAGCACGCTCTCTCATTTTCCTCAGATACTTCTGGGGTTTGCTGCAGTGATTTTTGGCTCTTATATAAAAAATACTAGTAAAACGTACAAATAAGCATACAATAGTGAACTGAGTCTATACAGCAGACTAAAAACAAGGCATCCCTGAAAAAAATAAGTCAAGGCCAGAAATATTCATTGCTGCAAGAATTCCTTGATCCCAGGAAGTACAGAGTAAGTATAAAAGATCTAGTATGAATTAAGCTTTATCACATTATAATTAGTTACCCTGTGGCAAGAATGATAGATCTGCATAATAATTTTCTTAGAATTATAAGTTTTGTATTTATCTATTGTTTTATTTACTTTTTATAGTACATAGGTCTGTGTTTTTCAAAGTTTTAAAGATTCAAATCTTTTCAATTTCCTCACAAGTGATTGCCAAAACACCAAAAGCCTTGGAGATAGCTCAAGAAATGATTAGTAAAAAGCTCCATTTTTTTATTATTGTTGACTTTATCTAATTACTGCATGTTGTTTTACACTAAGATATACATGCATGTATACAAAAGACTTACACCTTCCCTCACGGAGGACAAAATTACAGTAACTCCTGCAATCTGATTGAATATAATAGGATTATCTGCTCAATCTATTCACCCTGTGCCTCCACAGATGCTTCTTAAAGTCAATAGTTATACTTAATAAAGAACTGCACAATGCATGACTGTTAAGAACAAGATAAAAATGTAAAACACCACGATCTTTTGAAGTTTATTTTCAGTAAACAAAGCCTTCTCTTTTTCTGGAAAAAAAAAAAAAAAAAAAAAAAAAAAAAAAAAAAAAAGGAGAACATATTTTAATGCTATAAAAGCTTTCAGATAGGATTTTCTAAGGAATCCAAGGAGATCAGGCACCTATTCCCTTAAGCTCCTTTGAAAATTGTAGCATTTATCTTCAGAAGTGCTTACAGCTAGCTGGAGAGATTCTGGCTGAAAGGATCCCATCAGGGTTTTGCAACCCCGAAGTCATGTAAATTGTACCACCCTCTTGATTTGCTGGAGCTTTGAAGTCATGTGGGCAACATTTTTGCTGCAAAAACGTCAAGTGTCCCCTAGCATGTCCTAAAAGGCATCAAATCAAAAATCCAATGAAAAGGGTTGTTCTCAATTCTGTTGAGCTGAGAAGATTCACAGTGAGGGTTAACCATGTACTTCTGTGACCAGAAGCCAGATACTACCAATGATGGACTTGCCTCTCAAGCTACTCCAGCCTGGGCACCCCTGGGCACTCTCAGACCCTCTGGGAAATGTGTAAGTGGCAACTATGAAAAGCCGATGGCACTGGGAGGAACTGCAGCAGGCCTGAGGGAACTGGAGGATAAGACAGCTTTAATGTGTACCTTTCAATGTTGATGTTATATTCATCGAAAATAGAGTTGAGGCTACTATACCCATGGTTTTGTATTGCTGGGAAAAACTGTCCCAAAAATCAGTTAGTCCACATCAATTGAAAGCTGGAAAACTGACATAAAAAAAAGTGGACACAAGCAAGATGAAAATCATATATGGTGGTTTGTGAGGGACTCTTCTATCTAAATCTTATTTCTGGTGATATGGTTAGCGTAGATCTTTCCTGACAGCATTCCCACTGTGTCAGAACTTGGAAGAAAATGGTCTGGTTTCTTTCCCTGAAAATTACAACCAAATATATTAAACACAACTTCTTACTATGACAGTATCATTGTTAGCGAATGGACACAGAGTAAGCCTTTCAAAAACTGTAGCTTGGAATAGGCACACTCAATACTACTCATACAGTTTTGTTGAACAAATGGAGATGTGTGACAGCTCTGAGCAATTCAAATTGATTCTTGTGCTGACAATGCTATGTGTTTGTAAAGGTTTATGAACATTGATTGAATTTGTTGGTAGCTTGGAAGCTACCAACTGTTGCTCTCGAAGTCTGGGTATCTTTGTTTTGTGTGTGTATGCATGGAAAGATGAATTTTCCAATATATGTTTTGTATTTTAGCCTCAGAAAAAATACCTAAGAGGTATACAATACAGGAACCATACAGACTTTAAAAATTGCAAAAGTGCATTAAGCATATGTCTTAGAGTAAGAAAAGTAATTGCTCGTACATTAAAATTTTGATTCTTCTGCAAAGCACTTGATCCCTAAAGAAACAATTTCAATAAACAAATATATCCCATGGCATGCTTAGAACAAGGAAGTCAAGCACAGAGAGCCTCCTTTCATGCATTATTTTTGATTGTCCTACTTTGCTGTGTCAGGAACAGCAGTGACAGCTTAAGCGTTAAAGCTTTTTGACATTGCAACAAACCAAACAAAGCCTAGTTTCACATTTTGGAATTTATTTTATACCACATCTATATGATAAATGAAACTGGGAGTTTTCAGCATTCTCAAACAATAGCAGTCACTGGGAACTGTTTTCAGAGATGATGTTTCCTTCGTGTAAGGATTCTCACTAGCTGAGTAGAAAAAACACACTTGATAGCCAGCTCCAGCAGCCAGGCTGGCCAACACAATTACTGCACATTCTGTCAGCACATTTCCTCCCTTCAGCTTTACTCCTCCAATCTTTTTCAATATTGTTAAAATGAGCAATCATTTGTGATTCAGAATCCCAAAAAAGGCAGAAACCAACAATTCCCAATGGCTATAAATTATTAATGCAATTGTGCCAATCACACAGAGCTTAGTGCTTTTAAAAATGGAATGAGATTATCTGCACAGTTATTTTCAATCAGATTCATCTCTTATTAGGGGGCATTATGCATATGGCTTACTTTCAGCGAGCTATCTTCTTTAAAAAAAGATTATTGCACAGTCATTTCTTGTGAAATACTATGCAAGCTCTAAACTTACATACTAAATCAATTTTTTGTTTCTGGAAATAATTATATGTAATGGATATTTTCTTTTGTAGATTCTTTTGAATATAAAAACCTGTTCTCAATTATTATTCCTATTGAAATAATAGGAATTTAGGTCCTTGCTTTGAGTTGGTCCAAATTTACACCGGACTAACAAATATATAGCCAGACGTGATGGCTGTGGCATACTTTTTTTTTTTCCTGCAATAGATTTAACAGCCTATAATAGAAAAGTTAGTAAGAGTAACTGTACAATATAAAGTTATATACAAAACTACTGTATGGTGTTAAAATGCAGCTGGGGTACATAACTGTCACTAAAACTAAAAACCAGGAAATTTTTCTAGTATACAGAAGTCTAAAAAACAAACCAACAAACAAACAAACAAACAAAAAAACACAGTTGAGGGTAGCAGAAATGATGATTCTGAGGAATCCAGAAGCTGCTCAAGGGTGTGATTTTCTTTGCAGGTTCTCACTTACAAATGCTGTTCAGATGGTTCTCAGAATCTGGACTCTGTCCTGCCATGGCCTGCACTGGAGGTGGTATGGAAGAGACTACATCACCTAGAGACAGAAGATGACTTTAGATTTACTGTTACATCTTGTAAGACGGCTGTGAAACTGCCCATATACTTGCAACTCCATACGACATATTCAGATTATCCCAATATCACACCACAGTGTCAATATGCTGAAGGCAAAGAAACTACAACCAGACTGAGTGCTGCCTCAAGTTGCATCTCTATTCCCTCATGTGTGTCAGGGTAGCGAGGTGGAATCAGACCTGCATTACATTCATATAGTTTGAGAGCTGAAATACTGAAATCATGAGGATAAAGACACTAATTCAGAACACATAAGCATGTTTCATGTAATGGAACTCAAATATTTTCTTAGTCAGCAAAAATGTTAGTAGAAAACTCTACAAGCTTAACCGCCTTACTTTATCTGGGCCAAAAAACAGTGCTTTCTTTCCAAGACCCTTGCTTTTTGCATTAAGCATCAGATTATTTTATCTCTTGCGTTGATGGAAAAAGTGATCTTTAAAGCACTGAGCTGTCAAAATACTGCATCGGGATTTTGCTATATTCTTTTCCATACTTCAGCTCCGTATTTCAAGTACTGGCAATCATCATATTGAACACATCTTCTACAATATGGAGAACTGACTGATTGTTGCGGTCATATGCCATGGTGCCATTTAACAACATGTATTCCCATCTGTGAATTCTCTTTCTGGCATTTGGCTTGTACTTTATTTTTCCCATCTAAAAGTCTGGTAGTAGTTTCTCACTATTATTCTGATAACAGTGTGGGTCAAACTCGTTCCACTGTGAATGTGCATTTATACTTGCAGAGAGTGAGTGATTGATTGGTATCAGGCAGAAGTGACTTCTCTTGTTACATTTCTGGCATGTTATTCTGTGGTTAATCAGCTCTACTGAATGTCAGTCAAACCTACCAGATGTGACTCTAATGGATACCTGCTAGTTGCCTGATGTCTGTTTTGTCACTGATGTGGCCGGAGTGCTCCTAAAAGTTACAAAGAAATAAAAAAGAAAAAGAGCATATAGCTTAGCAAATAACAGGAAGCTGTATTTATAAAGTAAAAAGTAGCTGTATTCCTACATATCTCTGTGATCTCTGCTTTTAAATATACAGTCAGCTGATTTGTTCAATATGAATTAATCACAGGACTATCTGCCCTTGTTTAATCAGGAAAGATTAATGCAAAATAGTACTTGGGATTTTTTGGCATGTCCTGTAGGGGGTAAAAGACTGTTATTAATTATTTAGTTATTTAAATGCTTAAGAGTTCTGGAACACATGCGTTATGAATAATCTTCAAAAAGATCACAGAAATTTTTATCATGACTGTACCTTTTAGGCTGAAGAAAAGTATCTCTGAAGTGAACGCTGCTATGAAGAGAAAAAGGAAAATAATTCTGTCCCAAAGCAAGCTTAAAATTCAGTCCTGGTGGTCTGAAAGGACTGAAATTACTTTCATTTAAGTAAAAAACATAAACCCGTTCAGTTTTAGATCCAGTATGAATCTAAGATGCAACTTGAAATATCCCAAGATTACTTTTCCATTCTGGTTTATAGACAAGATTGGCCCTGGAATTACCAGATATTTGACAATCATCAGACTGAAAATTCCAGCTTTTATTAATGAAACATGTGGTTAGATTAACCAAATTGCGTACATCTAATATAAGGATATTTATTCAAATATAATTTTTAGCAATTTTGCATCCAATTCCACTGGAGCAAAACTTTGTTTTACATATCCAAACAAACCAGATACAATTTTTTTTAAAAGGTCAATTATTTCACTGTTGTTTAAGACTGTATTATGCTGATGTTTTACTTACTATATAAACAAACTTCTATTATGTATTTGCCAGTAGCAGTTAAATCTGCTGCCTGCACAGTTCACTTATTCTCCTCATTCATTAGCTGCAGTGATATTATTGGTTTCTGAAGGATTTGGCTTCAGAAAGCCTGCCTGGAATTTGAAAAGTAAAATGTGTAACACGCTCAGCCAAATGCTGTTCATCGCATTCAGTTTTATTAAAACCATCAAGACCACCTGAATTAGTTCAGTGTCAGTCCTGCTTGTTATAGAGCTTCTAAGCAAGCAGACTTTGAAACTACCTCCACATTTTCCTAATTTTCCTTTTCTAAAGGATTAGAAATATGTTGGGAACAAATACATCTCAAAGATCAGGATTAACTTGGTAGGTGAGCTAGTTTCAGGAACTGCTACAAATGGCTACTTTTGTTTTCTGATTATTTTTTTTTTTTTCCTTCTTCTGATCAGCCTGAATTTTAAGATGGTAGAATGGATTAATTCTAGTTTCTAAAATGGAAATTGAATCCAAAATTGAACTCTGACTGGGAAATTTCAGGGTATGTTCTTGTCCTAGCACAAGCCTGTAACTGCTGACAATATTATCTTCAAATCCATTCCCAGTTTGGAGATTAAAATGATGCATACAATGTCTAACGGGGAAAATCAGACAGGCAGTTTTTTTAAGTGACATCTTAAAGGATATAACAAAATAAGATTTTTAAAATCTGTTTTAAAGCAAACTGCAGTTTAAATTGAACATGAATTGTAAACCTAGCAATGAGAATGGAGATGGTAATTGTGGTTCATATCTGATCACTCAGTGAATATGAACCTTTCCCTTTTGACACCTTAAAAAATATATAGATATACACCCAATGCAAAGCACAGATTAACCTTAATTCACTGGCCTAAAACATGTATATGCTTTTAATTTTCAGTGAAAATGACACAGTATTTTTAGCACACCCAAACAATGTGGGAGTATTTTTGCATTTTATTAATAGGTCAAGAATAGATCAAGATCACAGACATTAATCCTAAAACTACTGTTCTACTGAAGCCTGTTTCATAAAATAGAAGTAAACTTTTTTTTTGTCAGTTTTCTGTTTGGTATAAATGTTTTGTTTTTCACATTGCTGAGGTATCATTTTAAATTAATACCTTAAAGAAGAATTCTGAGGAAAAAAGTCAGTGTATCCTTACCTTCATTGTATTTTCCTTCAGCTAAATTCATGATACTGAGAAATGATGCATTATTCTAAGGACTCATAAGTCAGCAATTTTTTTTAAGTCATCTTACACATTGAATATTTGTAAATGTACGATTTCATCTGTATGCATGCAATACCCTCCATATTTTCACATGGAACTTTTGCACCACAAACAGACAAACGATGATGAGCTTTAGCTTTAATCATTCCTTATAAGCAACTGTAGCGCTGAAATTTTGTAAGGAGGATCTGAGATATGGGTCACGTTGATAATGCCAAAAAACAGATCTAGATGTGCTTTAGAAAAACAGAGCAGTTTGTCAGTAAGGATATTTATAGCACTGGAAGAATAGGGGAAATATGAAGCTAAACTTAGAAAGTCAAAGGGACCGATTAAAGGTAAGTAATGAAAATATTGTGGTTATTACTAGGTCTCTCACAAAGGCAATGATCAACCTTTACAATGGGCATAGCAATGCTGTCTTACATGTGCTAGAAAAATGGAGCACTGAACAAGAGAGTTTTACATTGCATAAACCTCTATAAAGGGGCTAAACAAAACATCGCAGCACTGTTTTAGTTTATATTAGGCACAGTGATTCTGCACTTCATCCTATTATGAATTTAGGGAAATCATGCTTCCCCTCTATTTATCATTTTACCCATCCTTGTCTATGCTGTAACAGCAATTCCACAGAACTTAATTAACTGGTACCTCTAAAGTACTGCAAAGTTAGTATCAAAAGAGCTAAGCAAGCGCAAACTTTTACTTTTTTTTTTTAATATAGAGACTTGCTCCTTGGAAAGAGATCAAGTTTTTTACTGCGTATATAGGACTGGGTTAGGCCTCTAAAAAGAAAAAAAAAAAAAAGTAAAGAAAAAACAATCTCAAAACCTGTAGGCTTAATTGGGGTCTCTCTTAATTTGAAATCTGCAAGGAAGAAAAAAACAGCTGAAAAGATGAACCATAAAATTCTAGAAATAAAATATAAACGACTGCAAGTGTTTGTGCTATCAAACTAATACCTTCCATACGAGTGTCAGGAAACCTTTTTTTATGATCTCAGGTATGGTCATTACCAGTAAACAAGTTGGCACAAAGGACGCAAGCTTGCCATGGGGCATGAAGTCAGACCCAGTCCTGGGTAATGTGAAGAATGTAAGAGGCAGGGGCCAGGTCCTTCACTGAAAGGGGTCTACTCTGAACTTCAGCAGGCTCTGGTCCTTATGGGGAAGGGGACCATTACAGGAGTATATCTAGTAAACATGTAAGAGGATATTAACAGCACATTTCTACAGGAAAACAAGATACTCTCTCAGCAATATTGCTGCAGCCAATGACAAGTATGTATGTAGGCTCCTAGACAAAGATGATGTTAGACAGCTACACTCTATAGTGCAGAATCACTGTGCCAGGTTCAGACGCAGCCCTTAATGGCTTTCTGACAGAACTTTGGTTGTAGCTTCAGCAGAAAGCAGATGCGCCCTTTCAAATTGCCACTTTATTTTTAACATCTTCGTCTCAAGCTACTAGTGGTATATGCTGCTCTTACACATTTTTCCTATGTGTACATTCCCATCCCACAAACAACAATTTGTTCTAATAACTACCACTGAGCACTTTCGACCTACTTGTCCATCACATCTTTTTTCCTTCCTTGTAGAATTCATCATGTGCAAGAGCAGAAGCTCTTTTTGCTGACCCACAATATTAATAATGAGTTTTCAGAACATATATAAGGATAGTACTGAGGAAACGTATTACTGAGGTTGACTTATGATTTCATAAGCCTGACAAGTGGCTTGGTCCGTGCATTTATATCAACATCTCCAGAAAGCTGGTGGACTCTTAGGTCAGAGATGATACAGATGCTTTTATAGCTCCAGGAATGTTTGTTCCTTAGGTTTCTCTGAGTTTATCACAAGGCCAGAAAGACAGGACAAAAACTTCTTACCATGAAATAAAGCTCTTAGGTGGTGTAGTAATGCTGCCAACGCAGTGTCACTTTGGCAGTGCCTTTTAAAGAATTTTTTAATCTTTGTTATGTACTGTGTGTTTGCCAGTCTACACTCTGGGCAATCGCACCTGCTATAATTGGTATATTCCCTTTCTTATAATCTCCAAAATTATACATGAAGAATTAGGTGCTGGGAGAGTGTGTACACTAAACTGCTGCCCTTGAACATTACACAAAAGACACTGCTGTGTAACTTGCAGAACACAGAGTGTGAATGCTAAAAATATATATTGCAAGTATGAAAGAATAAACAAGGAATTTCTAAACCTAACATATAGAATCTCTTTAGCCCTATCATCTCTATGGCTAAAACTTCTTTCAGGTCTAACAGTCTAAACCAAGAATCAGACAGAAAGCTTGGTATTGAGTAATCCCCGTTACTTGCAGGAGCATACTACAAATCTGTCTCAGGACGAGTCTTGCAATAAAAAGCAATTAAGTTTTAATGAACACACTCTTTATGTTCTTAATACAGTTAAGGACACTGAATAATAGCATTTACCTTAGAGGTGATGGTGTTTTTCATGTATTATCTTGTGGATGAAGTAAAGTGGCTTATAAGCCTTGTGGCCTGGCTGTTTCCCACTAATCTTAATAACATTTGCTCCTATAAAACACACAACGAGGAAGCTCTTTTAGTTACAATTATAAATATCAATGTAGCTACACACAAGACCCTTCAAATTATTCAGATCAGCTCTTCTACATGCCATATTTATTGTACACGGGAATCAGTAGCATTTCTAAATGGCATTATCATGGGTTACCATGGAGGCCTACAAGTAAGAAGATAATGCTGGACCTTGAAAAAAAAAAAAAAACAACACACATATACTTCATGATACTTTACCCACACCTGAAAAGGAAAGGTCCAGTAAAAGATGAAAAAAGAAACACAGCAGTAGAAGAATTTTCATAATCACTATCACAGAGCAAAAACTCTAAGTCTGAGGTGCCCTCACTCCTGGGACCAGCGCTTTTTAGATATGTTTATTTTCATATTAGAGACAAAATAGAAATGAAAGCCAACACAAGAAATACACATCAGCCCCATCTTTTGGCGTGTCCAGGCACACAAATAAGCATCCAGATGCTCTGTTCACTGCTTAATTAGTGATAATTTGTTAGTAATCTGAAATATTAGAAGTATCACATATGACAACAAAAGATTATTTACAATTTGTGACAGATCTCTAACTGCTCACTTAGATTGATCAAAAAATAAAAATAAAAAATCTTGCAGCTGTCTAGGTAACACATTTTTAATGTTCATTGCTAAATTTTTAGGTAAGATTTCTCAAGAGGTCTCATGTAACCAAAGAGATTTTAATTGCTAGGATGTAGAGAAGGAAGGCCATTAACGATGTGCCAGAGTGTGCTCAGTACTAGCTAGAATGCAAAGGAAGCTACGGATCTTCCTTGGGCGTGTTCCACACAAACAAACTACCTCACAAAGCAATGCAGACAGCTCTGGATGAACTGCAGAGGTAATATCACAGTTTGCAATTTCTCCTATTTCAATAAATAAATGACCTAATGATAGATCAGATCTGCTGTCTGTTCAGCTAGCATCTGACATCACTAAGCACCTGGTCGTCCTTACCACAGCATCAGGCATCTTCTCAGTCATTCATGGATTTCTCTCTGTCACGGTTCCTCCCATTTAGCAAAATACTACTCCCTATTTCCTGTTGGAGAGCTGCAGTGACAAAAAGTGATTAAGTTGGATACACAGCTCCTGACGCCCAATTTTGGTCCATAGTGCAAGGTCCTTACCCACCTGCTTCCTTCTGCTGCTGTAGGGAGAGGACACCATGTAGGAGTGCTGCATTTCTGATATGAACTGGAGGGGGCTGCTCTCAAAACAACCCGCAGCAAGGTTTCTCCACAGTTCTGCAATCTCCTATATCATATATATGCATAGAATATTTTGTGAGCCTTCTGTACCAGGAAGAACTTGCTATCACCCGCAGTGCACTACCACAGAAATAACATTTATTTCATCTGCTAGGAACAGTAGTAATATCTTAATCCCACATCTGGATGCCACAATTCAAAGCAGCAATTAATCATAAGTGGAGACTATACAGCTGAATTCCACCACATGCACCCGCAACCACACACACATAATCAGGATGAAAGGTGACAAATGAAAACACCACATAACTCTACTGTAGCTAAGTTCTAGATGGAGGTAGAGCATAGTATAACACCTCTACACTTTGGTATGGATAAATCCCACTGCAAACAGGGGTGTACTCTATACTCAGCATGTAATATATAACCTACCTGAAAACAAATTGACAGCATATTCAATAAAGTTTAGAAGAAAAATAAAGTGGCTGCTGCTGAATTCCCAAGTCAGAGACCTCATCCAATACAAAACTGGAAGGAATCCAGATGTGGTGCTAGAATGAGAGCAGAGAGCAATTTATCCAGGATCCAAACCTCTTCTCAGTGAGCTTAATTGAAAAATTCCCATCAGCTTAAGCAGATTGTAGCAAGATGGATTCCTAGTTTGTGGTTTTATTATATTTTCTTATGTTTCATATCTATTACTTACATTATAAATTATTTTTACACCCTTTGTTATGCTGAAAGCACTGCATTCGTTATGTTTGCAAGAGGCAACCTAGCCTGCTTTAATACGTGTATTACAAATAAGATATTATTATTGAATCAAGAGGTTCATTATCTTTTCTAGGACAAAAACCTGTAAGTTATAAAACATGAAATAAACGCAAGAAGTTTATTAACTTTTGCAGTAGTCAGGCAGTGGTATAAATACATCTCTCTTTTATTCTGGAAAATCTTTCACCTCTATTTCAGTCTTTGGCCTTTGCACTTCAGATAGGTGTGTTCTGCTACCCACACAAGTTTCTAACCAAAGTCTGATTTCAGTATGTGTATATAATATTTCTGAGTCCCAAAAGATGCTGCAACATTTGGTACAGCCAAACATCTTGCTTAATTCATTATTCACTATTTAAAATTTTGTCAGAATTCCAGGCATGAAGTGAAAGAATAAAAAAAAGTAAGATAAAGAAGTTAACCAATCACACACCATCATCAACATAAATAAATCAGAAAGCCCATATGCTTAAATTTGTGAATCCAAATTACATGACGAAAAACTTGCACATAACAGAAATAGTACAAAACCCAGTTTTAGTCTATCAAAATTGTAATAGGGCCACATTTCCAATGAGTAATTGACACAACTACCAATGCCTGTAACCACGTTTTTATATGAATACGTAGCTTTATCAATTGTGACATTAAACATCCCTTCCTGATGCTCCTGTCCATTTTAACATCCTCCTTGAAACACAGTGGTGGCCAGGGATACACAAAACACCTTGCTGTCAAACAATTCAGACCCTGATCAAACCCTACAATTTATATAGCAAACCACATTTTATTTACTTTCCAACACTTTACGAAATCAAGGGAAAATTCAGTATTTTCCATAGGCCCTTGAATTTCAGGAGTTCCAGAAGAGGCCTGGCAGCCTGGTGATGAGGACTGCATTCTCCATCAGTCAAAACATCTTTGACAAGTCTCTTTCAGTCTGCACAAAGAATGAAGCAAGCTTCGTGGCTTTGGCAACCCTGCTTTAGCCTTTTCTCTTTTTTATTACACTAGCAATAAAATGAAAAAGCACCACTTGCTTTTTCTTTTAACTGATTTGATTGACTTAGTTACAAACCTGATTTTAGTTGCATAAAGATATTTAGCAGGTATTGCAGGGGTCTAAGATGAAGCCTGAGCTGCAGAAGCAGACCAAAAACATCCACTTCAGGCAGTGGGAAGACACAGAAGGTTATGGGACATGTCATCTACCTACAGGTTACAGCAGAAATTCCCCCATATAAAGGGATTGTGGTAATAAAGCAAAAAAGACATTTCTGCCAGGTCTCAGAAAATGAAATTAAAGACTTTCTCAGCAGAGATGTATGTGTACAATTGATTAGATCAAAATTCAAAGAATTCAAAACTTTTTGCCTCAAATTCAAGTCATAAAAGTGTGCTTTGCTGTAAGAGCTCATACAAACCTTCAAATCTTCTCTGAAAATACAGAACTTGAATTTCCGTGGCTCTTGGCTTTGATACACTTATTTAAAATTTTGCAAGGAAAGCCCCAAATATTAATTGCCCTCTGTTGTCACTGGATAAGTTTTTAGCATACCAACCCTGGGGAAATAAGATTTTAATAATCAATTGGTTATACAACATGGAGGTTTCATACATTGAAAACATGATCCATCACAAAAGTTTGGTTTTGTTGCTATCCGAAGAGACCAGCTAAAATTATTGACAGAGAGTTAATAGCATCACAAAGTTGGAAACTGTGGGCTGAAAAAACACAAGAGAAAATAGGATGTTACCAGAAACCTGCAGGCTAGAAACCTGCCTTTGAATTCCTAAATGTGTGATGAGTTACATAATGCAGTTAGAACTCAATAAACAAAGCCTGTCTGCTTAGGAAGCCAGAATTAGACCATTTATCTCCTACAATGAGGAATGTTTAAAGTTATTTCTCTGTCAGTGGTAAAATTATGAATAAACCTAATGAAAAATATAGACTCTGTGGGAGTACAGAATATGCCTGGCTATAACTTCACTTTTGTTTAACTACAGGAATATTGCTAGTTAAACGTTCTTCTATCTTAAAATATCACATCTGGTAAGATACAACCCACAGAGTAGGAAAAAAGGTAGTGGGGCCTGAAAACAAACACCTTCCTGGGAGTTTAACCACCACCCGCCTTTAATGAAAACTTGTAGTAAAGAAAGTCAGCTGTAGGCAACTTAACAGTATCCTAGTTAGCTGTTAATCACCTGTTGTAAAAGTACCTGCATGATGGGAAAAGTATAAAGGTTTGTTTGTTTGTTTGTTTGTTTTAATTACTAGATATCATAAAATAGCTTTATAGCATAGTGGAAATAAGGATGATGGATAGCTCACACAAGCAGTTTCAATCTTTTAAACACTTTCCTAATCACAATAAGTGGTCACTTCTGTTTATACATCATTTGAGTGTGCAAATTCAGAAGCATTGTGTGCACTGGATGAAAGGCACTATTTTATTTCTACCTTTTTCTTCTCTTCTGTATATAATATATAGTCAGATTTCTCTCTCTGGGAATGAGTTCTGCAGAAACGACAGCCATCCTGACAATGGACAGACCCATTATAAGAAGCATAATGAGTCTGGTCACTCTTAGGTTATTCTTCCTTACAAAGGAAGAGGGAGCGAGCAGCAGATGAACATGAATCCGCAGTGCACCCTTGGGGCAAGGACAGCTCACTGCACATTTAGCAGGAGCACAGGCAGCAGGTCAAAGGAACTGAGAATTCCCTTTTATTAAGCACTTGTGAGACCTCAGCTGGAGTACTGCCTCCAGTTTTGTATCCCCCAGTACCAAAAAAAAAAAAAAGACTGACATACTGGGGTGAGTAGCTGGGAAGCTGGAGCACATAATGTACCTGGAGACAGGGAAGGCAGAACCAGGGTCTTCTCAGAGACTAGCAAAGGGACTAAGATCAATAGTGACAAGACACAGCAATGACAACTACAACCAGATACATTGAAAAATAATTTTCACAGTGAGGGGCTGTCAACCATTGGCACATACCTTGAAGGTATTTAAAGCTTGTCAGAACTAGACCCCAAAGCAACCTGATCAAGCTTTGAAGTAAGCCCTGCTTTAAGTAGATAACCTTCAGAAGTCCCTGCCAATCTAAATTATTCTATATTTCTAGTTTAGACATAAACATAGTGTTTCAACAAAACCATATATAAGACAGTATTCCCTTACCTGCTTATAAAACAAAACAAACACGGTAGCAAGAATGTACTCTCATCATTGTCCAATTTACGTCCGTGACTTTCCTGTACAATAATAAAATTTATCTCCACTATGCTGTGTGGTAGTAGTTCTTCAACAACTCCTTAATACTAGGCACTATGAAGGTAGAAAGAGCTGCTTTCTAAAGTCACCATTTTGCAGTGATCCCAAAAGATCTATCTGAAGGAGTTATCTCAGAGTTTAATGTGTATGCAAATAGCAATTTGAACCGAGCTACAGGAGAACAGTCAAGTTCTGGTTTACTCAGCTTGATTGCTCCTTGACATCCTTGCTGTAGTACATCTGCTTTCAGTCAGCATGTCTTAAGATCATGGCAAGAAGAGATGGGAATCCATGAGATTCCTTTTTGTAGTAAAGGGGCAGGTGAGAAGCAATGAGGAGCTCACAACTAGAAAGCCCATAAATAATCCAGCTCCCTGAGAAACCAGTGGAAACTGGATGAGGGTTCCGGAGCTCCCTTCTGCTTGTTATGTTTTTGCTTTATTTCTGTTTTGTAAACTAAAGGATTCAACACATCAGCAACCTTAAGTCTGAGTCATTACAATGGGCAGAATTACTTTTCTTGGAGAAAATATACCAAACATAATTTAACTTTTTAAAAATATTCTCACAGCTTGGAAACGCAGAGGTGTGCCAGTTCAGCTGCTGAATGTGTGAGCACAAAAGCTTCTTAGAGTGAAAATCCTGCTGAGATAGCACTATCACCCAGTGCGCTGTCATGTCCTCAGGACAGGAAAAGCTCCTTGAGTGAATATTACTGTTCACTCCCAGAAAGTAAATAAGCAGATGAAATAATTTAGCAAGGAAACGAGCAGCAGGCTGAAACGTTAGCACACTCTCTGCTAAGCAAAAGCAGCACAGACTTAAGTTCTTCTGAATGCCTGGAAGTCTCCTTGCACTGAACAGTCTCGATCTGCGTGACCTTGTACCTAGGAATCAACAACAAGAATGTTAGGCATACATGTAGCTTGAGAATGCGTTGGAAACGTAGCACAATGTGTCTGAACCATGGATTTTTAGAAGTCAAGAGTGCACCTAACAGAACCTGGAATACTTTCTTTGCTGTGAGGAGTTGTTTGCTTATTCATGAATAAAATAATTTACAATGAAATCACATAGGAGACTTCATAAATACTGTATACAAGTAAGCAAGTCAGAAGTAGGCAAACCTGCATTTTGCTCTGACCACATTCCAGCAGGACTCACCTTTTGACTTTGCAGGGATCAGCAAACACTAATCAGATCTATACGACTGACAACTTTTATATTATTTTCCTACCACTGCTATTACAGCTGGAGGTGAGAGGAATTTAGCTAAATCTAAGTAATCAAGGTTACCTTGTTAGCCTAAACCAATGCTCATTCAGATCAAGAGAAGGCCGTCTACTACCTCCATTGGATTTGAGAAGTCTGCAAGAAAGCAGAGCAGACATCTGGGACTACATTAGGTTGTGCCAAGGCCCTGAGTGTGTCCTCACCTGGGCTTTAGCTCTCACCACATCATGCCCATGCCTGGCAGGGACCCACAGCTCAAGGCCCACAGACAGACATCCCTGAGACCTCCCTGACCCTGACTGCCCTCAGTGGACCCTGGCTGCCAGCTGTGGGACCTGGGTCATGGCCACAAACGCGCTGGGTGGCCTCAACTCCTGGTGAAGCCGCCATGTCAGCAGAAGGGAGTTGTATCTTCTCAGGCTCCAGCTCTCCATTTATCACAGCAGTAACTGGAGAAATACAGAGAAGCTTGGCAAATAAAATATTTATGAGGATATTATCCTTCCATGACACCTTTTTGTCTGGTTTTAACATGGAATTACAGCAGAGGAGGGGTCAGCTGCCTGCACTGAAGATCCCAGCAGAGCAGAGTTAATAAGGGGGTTACTCTTTCTGACAAATCAATAACCTGTGGTTTGGGGGCAGCTGTTGAGCCTTAAGATATAATTCCATTAAATAAAATTCAGCTCTGTGTAAGAGATACACGGCGCTTCAGTTTTAACTTATGCTTACTCTTTAAAAAAAAATAATTTTAATTAATTGCTTCAAATTCCTTAGAGAATAAGAATTTAATTTTAAGTAAAGGAGCAAAAAATAAGTTTGATTCTGATACTGATATTTGTGATACTGATAGAAATGCAACAGGGATATGTATACATGTGCTGATCATGAATTCAGGCAAAGATTGTTCTATCTACAATAATTTATTTCAGAATTTATTTAAATGTTTTACCCCTATCCGCACTGGCAACTGGATAATAAATAGGATGATGATACATTACCTTCCTGCCAGTAGTTTAGAGAGCATTATTAACACAACTATTCATAATGATCTGCTAAGAGATGGTTTATGCCTGAAGGTAACTTTTGTGTATTTCAAATATGATGACGATTTTATCACTTGGGCATTTAGAAATCTCTTAATTGAGTTTATAAAAAAAAAAAAAAAAAAAAGTCGTGCACAATGTTTTCTTGTTCCATTTGGGACTACTTCTAAAAATGATTTTTTTTTTTTAAGCAATATATGTTACCACCTGGAACTTACATGGTATTTGAGAAGTTTATAAGGATCTCGGTGGAGTTCTGCATAGAACGAAGATCCATTCCATAACACTCTCCTACCTGCCTGTGTGCTCTCACACCAAACAAAATCCTGTGCAGAATGTGATGCATAACAGTAAGTTCACTGTAAAATTTTCATTTGTCCTAACATTATTTTTGAATCAATACTAACCTGAGTAGCTTTAGCTTGAAAAGTATTTTGGAGAGAGGTATTCTCAGCCTTGTGAGAGGAGCAATCTTCTCTCCAACAGCTGTGCAGGTGAGCTGAGCTCAGATGTTTCTACTACCTGTGGGGACTTAACCTACTTTTGTAAGGGGGTTTCTTCCGATCACAAGCCCACCAGTTATGCTGAGTCATAATGAGTTCTCAGTCCTTCTTACCAACATTGCTCCTCTTTGAATTAATGGTGAAGTGATCACTGAAACCAGAAATGGAGCTCAGGTGTCGCGTGTCAGTGTCCACATCCCCTTGTCTTCATCCTTTCTAAATGCCCAGTCAGGCAAGGCAGAACACACCTTTTCCAACGGCAGATCCCACTCTGCTGCACAAAGGCAATGACCCCATTCTTGGCTGCTCTGGGGCTGTTGTTCAGCCCTGCCCTATTTTTCATGCAGATGCTAGTTTCACTTGAACAAATGGCACAAACAACCACATCCTCTCTAAGGGAAAGCCAGCTCCTCTTGCCCTGAAGCTATTCCTTTATTTTGAGCCTCTCTCCCCACCACCTCATTTAATCTCTTCTGCTCTTGGCCTCATACAAAGCTAGAGCTGTGCTAAACAACCAATACATCAATTGGCAGCAACCATTCAGCTGTGATACCATGCCAAAGTTAGAAAGAGCTGCTTAATGTTGGGGACCAGGCTACCCCTCAGCCAGTTACACAGGTGCCGCACCTTACCCTGCCCTCTGCACACCTCCTACTGCTGCCCAGAACAAAATCCTGCTGGTGCTTCCCACAGCCCACTCGGTGCACACAACTAAATACTGAGACTTCAGCCTGTCAGGAAATATTAGATCAAAAGAAGAACGTAAGGAATAAACTGACATTTTCCACACAATAAATAGCTTATCACGAGTATTATATAAAGTGCTATGACAAATTTAATTTTGGAACTATTGACAAGAGCCTAGAAGTTAGTCTTTAATCATGAACTCCTTAAAACTTCCTGTGAAAAGAAAAGTCTCCACTCTTGCTCTGTCACATCTGTTTTCAGTTTTCAATTTATTAGCACAGAAGTTAACAAAAATCACAAAGCTGATCTACAGTCTTCACCCTAGGGCTTTTCATATCCACTTTGGGCTGCTCAGACTTTAGAGTTACTTTGATTCATATCGTGGAAAACCATTACTCAAATCCTTCCACAAACAGACCTCAGTCCAGAAGACACTTTTCATTGGATCCCAAGTTAGGCAAAGCTATGAGATGAATCTGCTTGTGCTTTAAAGCAAACACACTATATTGTAAACTACAGTATTTAATTTTATTTGAAAGTAAGCTAGAATTCTTGAGTAGAAAATTTTTGAGTTAGTGAGCAAAACAGATTACAATAAAAGGATTTGTTATCAAATCTACTCTGCTCCAATTACATCCTCACTAGCTGAAACCTTTCCTTTCTAGTCCAGCACATCTCCATGGCCTCTCAATTTCCAATAAACTCTTATCAGTCCTTCTCAATTAATATACAAGGAAAACGCTATCTGTCGTCACCGATCTGCTGTGTAAGGCTTGCCTATGGCCTGCACTCAGTTTTTCTAAAGGGTATTCCTAATCTTCCACACTCTTTCTAGTTCTCTCCTATACTTTCTGCTCCAGGGTACTGCAGGGAGCTTTTTGAGCTGAGAACATGCAGCTGCTCTGCAGGAAGGTCCATTTCCCACTGCTGGCCAGTTCCCCCGAGCCAGGCAGGACAAGTCAGTCTTTCTCTGATCCCTCCAGAAACTCTATTACATGTATACACTATAGCTGTAAACACACAAAACAGATATAACATTTTTCTATGATATATAAATGCAATCAAACATTATATGAAGACAAACGTGTAAAAAGTGCTTAAACATCTTCTTGAATAGAGCCAGCCCTGATCAGATCATAAGTCTACAGTAACTTCTTTGCCTTTTCCAGTAGGACCGATATCTGCTAGCTGGAGGAGATGCTACAAGCCAAAATTGCCAGTCTCTTGTACAGCAAGCAATGTCTGCTGCCACTGTAAATGAGAACTACTTAGGCTTCATCTTGATAGAAATTATATTCAGCTCTCATTTAATTACAGTGATTTGAATACTTACTTTTACATGAAGATGTGATCAAGCATTTACCATGATGGGACTGCTCTCCAGTCTAAGATTATGTCTTCCTTTCTAACTAGGTTTATCTGTGTTCTGACTTTAAAACAACCCCTAAGATCTGCAGGCCATAGCAATATGACTTAAAATAGTAAGACAATTGTACCCAAGACCTCTGAACTTCAGATGTGTTCAATGAATGCATAAAATTCAGCACAAAGTATCCTTAATGATGATGGATTTTATACAGTAATTAAGCTACTCAATACAGATTTTGTACTTGACACTCCCCCCCATTTTAAACTCCTGCATAAGAACTAGCTAATAATTATCATAAATTCTTAGGGTATGAAAACACTGTCTACCTCATTACCCTGCAGAAACGGGGTCTGTAAAACAGCTCATCTGATCAATAACAGCAAATCATTGTCAGAGTCAGAATCAAAACCCAGGAACTCTTAGCTATAAAAGCATGAAGAAATGTGGTTTGTTGGACAATTCTTAAAGCCAAGTAGGAGGAAAGCTCAATTTGGAGATTGCCAACTCATCATTTAAGTAAAGCTAAAACCAAATCTGAACATTAAATAAACATTTCCAGAGCCACCTGAGATGAAGATATTGTTTAAATATAATGCAGCAATGCAGAACCTGTTTTCTGAGCACTTTTGAAAATGATTGGTAAAATCAAATCAGTATTTCTCATACTTCTGAAACCAGCATCCATATATAACACTTTTTAAAATTCAGAAGAGACATGTAGTAAAAGGTTAGAATCTTGAATGTATTATTTTCTGGTTTTCTAAAATAGACCACAACTAACAAGCATTCACTCATCATAGAATATAAACCTGTACTCACTTGCCTCTGAAACTAAGCTTAGTGCACCTACTTGATATAAAATTCACAATTTACAAGGTTTTACAGAATCAAAAATCGTTTTTTTATATTCATGTTCTGAACTGGAGGGGGGAGGGGAGGAGTGCTTCTGACTTCTAAAATCTTCACACTTTCAGCCTAATAACCAAGACAAATATCTGCTGGTATTTTGAAAATATCAACACACTCATACTAGTATATTATTCTTTCCTCCTCTTCACAAATGCTTTTGGGATACTTTAGTCAAGATAACTGTAGTTTTATATAACCTATTATCCAAGGAAAGAAACTAAACATAAAGAGCATGGGTACTCTATTGTTTTGCTTAATTTACAGATGATGCTTAGATACTGCGAAGGTCTAATTTCATTCCACTTTGAGGAAGTGAAAGAAGCCCCTAAATTAAACCTTACCTCATCATCAAGTTCTCAAGGAATGAAAAGACACTCTGAATTACTGCAAAATAATTCAATACAAACCAAATAGAATCATTTAGCAACCAGAATTGAATCATTTGGCAAATGTAGACATCTTAGAAGTTTATAGCACTACAACCTGCTTGACCAAGATACATCTACATGCCTGTTGTATAGGACGGTACGAAACCAGAGCTCCAGCCACAACTTCCCATGCTCTTAACGTATTCTCATGTGTGAAGGCCATTGATATTTGGCCAGCAGCTGCCACTTCATCAGTCTTTGCAAAAAGGGTGCCATAGAAGACATTTAGTTGATTCTAGCCATACTCTCATTCTTACTTTTCTGATCATTAGAAATGTGCCTGTCCATACGATGCTGTTAACACATCTGAATTAGTTTAAACTAGATAGGTTGCTAAAATCTTAGCTATGCTTCTTATGTTATAATATATGTAGAAGGCACAGGCAACGGCAAAGGAACAGGAATAGCAAGCTGTGTTTTGATTTCAGTGCTCACCAGCAGAGAAAGAGAATACCATTAATAAAATTTTTACAAATATAGTTGCACAACTAAATCTCAAGTGCCATTAATATCTCTAACTATATATTTAGGACCAAGTAATTTATTCTTGTTCTTAAAGATAATGAGTCCTGTAATCATTTATCTTTTCTATTCCTAACAAACAGTAGAAATCCTTCATTCAGCAGAAAATTGCTTATAATTTGGCCAAATTACTGAATGTAAAATTTCCCTTGGACAGAAGTAGGCTCCTTCATCACCTCCCTCTTTCAAAAGGAAACAGAAAAGTAATTGAAAACATTTTCTAGTAAATGGCACCACTTCAGCACTTCAGTGTGGAGCCGATCAGCTTTTTTAAATTCCACTACACTGTGGCTGGCCTCCTCCCTGCAAAACATGTCAATGTTGAATCTGTTATGACAAAGGGTATCTAGTTAAGGGAAAGAAAATGCATCACTCACATGCTGAATTGCTTCAAATTCCCACTCCTTAATAGTGTTTTTTTCTTTAATACTATGAAATCCCTTTCCAACCAGCTCAGTGCACATGAAGCCAATGATTTTAAAAGGCTTGTAACAGAACATAGACACTGTTTTAAATCCACAATACTCTTATCTGAGTTTTTTAAAGCTTACAGGTTTTTCAAAACTTTACTGCTGGCTCCTCCAAACCTACTAATGGTGTCTGAAAAGGCACATAAGACCACCAAGTATGGAGAAGATGCTGTGACAGATACAGTGATGAAATCAGGGTCGTGTCATAACTGTCAGCTCTCTGAATGTTACCATGGCCTTCGACCGTAGGAAGGTATCTTTGCGTGTGGAGAAGACAACGCTGGAACATAAAATAAGTCTTGTTCTGAATGCTAGACATTCTTGTACTTTCAATTGAGTCACCTTCCTATCATGTTGACTTAACCATTTCTCACAGGTATGCTATTAGAGTTGACTAAAGCAAAGGAACTACAATGAACTACGATAAAAAGGACAAAAATAGTGCTATTTAAATAAAACAGCTTTGTAAAACCTGCTTAATCATAAGAAATCAAATCAAAGTGAAAAAAATCAGCAAAGCAACATCTTTGCTGCTTGCTAACTGAAGGTTTCATTATAGGCAACAGATGAAAAAGAAAGCTTAATGGTCTTTCATTCTCTAGAAGAACAGAATCTTCCTTCCTTAATCTCTAAGTTGCCAAGGCTCACTGGAACAGAAGAAATAAGTATAGCAAAATATGGATGTTTCAGCAGTTTTCCTTCCACATCAAGGAAAAAAAAAAGAAACTTTAATATTTTCAGCCAGAGCATAGGAGACTCAGCCTCCTCAAATATCACATCAAACTGTTCACCTCTTAATGTGTCTTGTTTGACTTTTCACTTACTGCAAATATTTAACATTATTTACCCTAAAGCCATCGTTGTATGTGGTGATTCAATGTAAATAACCAAATATTCATTCCTTCTGCCATAAGTAATCTGAAATTTGTCTCTGGTTATATCTCACATTTTCTCCCTTGATTCAGAAGAAATTATATTAATAAACAATTGAATAGATTGCTCCTTTGCATCAGCCCTTAAAAAAAACATCCAGAGCTTTGTGCAACAGCAATTAAAGAAAAGATGAGTTCTGACACTAGTCTTATTTTTAATAATTGCAAGAGAAAATGTGAAACTCAGACGGGTCTTGTTAGTGCTAAGTGCACTCCTACTGACTCCAATTTGTTTTGTTCTATTAATTTATCATCTCACATTTGGAATGATTTTATAGTCTGCTAGGGAAAGGCCTTAGAAGTATAAAGCAGTGAGATATCAGAATGAAGATGCAGCTAACTGTGATGTTTCAGAGCAATTTGAGTACTATTTGTGAATACACTATTATTCTAAATCAACCCTGCAGCTTTTTATGTCTGCAGAATATAAAACATTGTTTAGTATTACCAAATTGGACAGTCTTAGTGGCAAAAATTAGTGAACCTCAACCACATGAGCTTGCAACCCTTACTACAAGTCTGGCTAGAGAAGATCCTGTAATTTGTTCACCTGTAACTGACATACCTTTGCATTGATCAGGACAGCTTTCTCAAGTCTTTCCAAGTCAAACTTTGAATAGTCCATGCAGCAAAATCAAAATAAATAAATAAATAAATAAATAAATAAATAAATAAATAAATAAATATGCATCAGAACTGTACACAACTGTGAAGGTACTTGCTGATGTTGTAATTTAGATTTAATTCATAGTCTGCTTGCTTATGAAAATAAGAATATATTTTGTGGTAATTCAGAACGGGGCCTGAAGGACACCAAGATGCTTTGTTATTTAGACTGAGAGCCACACTAAACCTTTAGAGACCTTTAGTCTGCTTAGCTGATTTCAGGAATCTCAGGATTCATGCCCTTCCTTTCAATCCAAAGACGAATAAGGTGTTGCTTCATACTTTTCTTATTTTACCTGCCAAGGATTCCTGCCAGCTACCAGTAAACAAAGACTAGGTGAGAGATGCTGTGAAGCATGCATACTTCTACTTTGCAAGATGACAAACAAGCATTAGATAGTACTATGATGAACATGAATCTACCAGTAGTCAGTAAGAGGCACAAAATTTGTAATTTCCTTCATGAATTTCTGCAGCACCCAGAAAAGCAGCAAGAACTACAAACTCTGTTACATCTTACTATTCAAAGGTGTAAAAGACAGCCATGAACCCATAAAGCAAACAGAACTCATTTTCCAGGTTTTTGTTTCCCCTTAATTATCATCAGTGGTCAACAAAGGCAACTGGATGTCACAACCCCCTCTGAAAATGTACCACCACCATCCACACAACACTTGAAGGCTCTGTGATGCTGCGGATACCGCACTGGAATGAAAAACAACTGTATTTGTTAGTTAGATTCCAGGTACTATTAGAAAGTCTGTTATTCTCAGGTATCTTTCTTATGTTTCAGCTTTAACTGCCATGCTCTTTTAAATCCCTACTTTATTCAGCTATAATTTTGGGGGTCTATTTCCCAGCACTGTTATTAACACACTGGATGTAAAATAGGCTGTATGCCTGCACATAGAGATAGACTAAAATGAATCATGTATATAGTAGTTTGCCTTCAGTTTTGCAGAAAACGTTATCAGTCTCCAAATGAAAATATTGGGACTTGGTAGGTCACATTGCTGGTTGGACTCCATGTTACTGCATGTCTTTTCCAACCTAAATGATTCTATGACAAAGCAATGCTTTTTCCTTTCCTGTCACATAGATCTTCACTGGCAATCCCCTCATCGTATGTAATGGATGAGTTCCCTTCAAATCCTAGCTGAGCGTTACAATTGTTTTTTGTCCTCCTCTGAGTGAAGTAAAACGAAGCCCATCTTTGCCAAGCCATTGCTGGGATCATAAATTGATTTGCTTGAGTCACGTTGATTCACCCTGGCTGAGGTACATTCTCCAGGACTCGGTACATTCCCAAGGATCTTTCCTATAAGTCTTGTGGAATCACCATGGTAATGTTCTCCTCTTGCAGTAATTATGCTTATATATATCCTCTTTAAATACCTAAGGTAGTTATAATCTATAGAAATATAAGTAATTATATACCAGTCACTATAATACAGCTGTGGGCAGCTGTAAATAAAGTGTTTACGTGGGGATGGGGCATTGCAGAGCTTTAGAAAAATGTGTTGAAAGACAAGAAAATAAGCCTGTTCCTGTTTGTCAGAATATGTAATTTAGTCCAGGCAGAAGTCTTGTTAATCAGAAATTACAGAAGGAGATAAGAGTCTTTCTCAATTAAGATCAGGTGGAAAATGCTTTCATTTAACGTGTCCTGAGAAGTATCACATCAAAAATAATTAAACAGAGATGTAAAAACTTTCCAATGTTTAAATATATTACCTCCTTTGAAATTTAGAAAAGCTTCAAAGAAATGTCAGGTTCTGGCATGCTGTGGAAAGAGCACTTGTGTTTAAAAACAAAAAGGCCTTTTCGCTTAGTTTTATACATATTTGATTGAGCCACTCAAAAAATAATAACTGAAAAACTAATTTAAATTCAGACATGATCCTTTGGATAACACTTTTAGCTCAACAGTAAGAATTATTAGGAGTGAGCTTGTGACAAACTCTAGATTTGGAACATGACACAAAGGAGTTTCTGTCAGGCTTTTTCAATTATTAGTCTTCTCTTCCTGGTTATTTATATTTCCTTTCAACTCCCATGTATAAGTCATACAGCAGTAATACAGTAACATCATCTCTGAGGAACAGTCTAGCAACTGTGCCCCTCTGCTAGCAAGCTTGTTTTCATTTTTAAGGTTTTAAAATTTTCTATGGCAGATGAGTGTATTTTTCAGATTTTGCGTTATTGTTACATTTTTTCAATCTCTAACCTTTTCTCATGACTTTGTACACAATCTTCAGGGCCCACTCTCACTCATTAACTAATCAATTACACACTTTCTAATCTGTTCTATCCAAAGATAAAGTAGAAGGAAAAGGCAGACATTGATTTCTCTTTACTGCTTCAAAAATATCTTCTTGAAACTTAGCTATGCAAACCTGTTCTAAGCCACAGCCCCCAGTCTTCCATATGGATTTTCCAAGAGTTTGTGTGAATTCATTTTGAAAGGAGACCCTTATTGTACTCACTTGGTGGGCTACTTCATATGATATGGATTGGCAGGCACGGTTGTCAACTCATTTGAAATCAATCCATTTATTGTTCACACTGGGTACAACATTTTGGACTGAGATAGAGCACAATGAAACAAGAAGAAAGGCTTACTGGAAGGCAAATAATAGCACAGAATACAAATGGAAAAATGTAATAGTCATGGACTGGAGAGAAAAGAATAGAAGAGACAGACGCAGAGATTAAAGACAAACATTGATCAAAGATAGAAAAGAAACTGCAGCCAAATGAGAATCTGTGATCAAAACCTGATGGAAAGGAGTGTGGTGAGAGATGAAAAAAAGAAAAAAAAAAGAAAGAAAAAAAAAAAAGAAGAAAAAAAAGGGGGGGGGGGGGGGGGGGGGGGGAAGAGAATAAAAAATCCCAGCCTTAGTGCTTTTGGATACCCTATCTGCTTCTGATTTTCTCTACCAATCTCTAATGCAGCCATGTTTAAAGATGTATATGAATTTCTCTACATCTCCTCCAAATAAGAGAAGAGGGAATTGGACCTTCAGCCCATATGCTAGACGTAGGCATGACTTGTGGTCTGTCATTCTCCTGCAGGTTTTGGATAGAAATAGGGTCAAATCACAGGTTCAGGTCCCTGGGGTAATGGGCACTCTCAGAACCTCTATGCTAGTGTAAATATTTGCTTTTGATTTTTGCTGAGTTTGTGAGAGCCAAACCCTGGGCAGGTTATTGCTGACAGCTCTCAGGACTGCTCTTGCTGTGAAACTCCCAAATGTTACTCTCACATTTGGTTTCTGAAGCAACTTCACATTGTAATATTCTACAGCAGACCGTTTCAATGCAGGGATAACCAGTTTTCTTACCATGTCTTAATATTGCTGGGCAACAGGAAAGCTACAGCTGGATGTAACAGTGATTGAGCAAGTCCATTTTGCTGTGAAAGAGGAAATATTCCACTTTGTTTCAATAACTATTATCCAAACAAAGATAAAACTATCTTCTTTTATGGTGTTCATATGGTTTGCCAGCTAACCTTTACTCATTATTGGTCAAATAATCCTAATACTCAAATAGCTTCAGAGCATTATTCATGGAACAGGTCAGTTAAAACAGCCACATGACATTTCAAATATTTTAGGAAATCTGAAGTACTTCCACAAGACTAATTTTAGTTGTCCCAAACTGCTGGATGCCTAAAAAGAAGATCTGACTTTGCTTGGGTTCAAAAAGGAATTGCCTATATTTAAAGAGTTGGCAACAAACCTTTTTCTTGTGAGGACATCTTGTGGCTAATATTTCACATTATTGGCAATAAGCCATCACATAGAACTTGGCTGCAGACAAGTAACTGGAACATCAGGAGTCTTAAAATCACCTTTCGTGCCAAATGCACGTCTTCTTTTCAGGTTTAGTCCTAGTTTGTAATGATAGGAGCAGAATCAGGAGCTATATTTGTAAATGAAAACTATATTTGAATGCCCAGAGGTATTTTTGTGAGATGATTTTTCCTATGGTAGCATTCAAAATTTTCTGTGTTTTGCTGGAGATATTTTTAAACCTTCATTATTGCAATTAATGGCTTGTGTGTTAAGTGTGACATTGACTTCTACTGGATAACTAAAGACTTAATACCGCACCACTGATGAGCCCTATAAATTGCTGAATGGTTGGGAGATGCTACTGTAGCATCTGTTCCAGGGACATGTGCGTCTAAGAGGGAGAGAGCAGGTGTCTTTCCAAGATACCCAAATAGCCATTCTATATCACCCTGTGAAGATTATGAGAGTTTTATAATATACCCAAAATACTGCCATAAGACATTGCTAAGTAAATAAAATTTGCAAAAACAACATTGCTTTCTGCCAGCTTTACACCACTTCACAAGGTAAGTTAGCTGCTTTTCATTTGAGTACTATAAGGTAAAGTTGCTGGGACAATTAAGAAATTAGGTGGACCTAATAGATAAAACATTTAAAACTTCAGATTTCAGCAACTAGGGTAGAAGAACAACAAAAAATCTATATAGCCATTTCTAGTGAGGCTGACTCTGCACTGTCACCATCTTGACAGCAGCTATAGGAAAGCAAGGCTACTTCCTATTTTGTTGCAGTAAATCTCCGGTCTCTACACTTGACATCTCAAAGAAGCTCTCAGAGTTTAATATACTTCAAAAGAATTAAAAATCCTGTTCTTCCCTTTATCCCAAATAGCCTTATGATGAGTTTTCTAGGACTGGCAGACATGAGGATGTGATTATGTTAGACAAATTTGTTTGTATCATTTCTTGATCACAAATGATATAAGAATAGAAAATATTTGCTTTCATAAATCAAAACTTTTATAGCTATCCTAGCAATGGGTTACAGTACATTAGGATCTCAATCTACAATCCACTAATGAAAGATGAACTATACAGTTAATGATTTAATCAGTACACTCTGTTAATTACAAATGAAACAGAAATCAAGAGGAAAATGAAATATAGAAATAGCACATACAGGACCAATCCTGCTTCCTTTATTCACTCTAGCATTCCTGTTTAGATTCAATGGGACTAGCTGTATGAATGAAGCAAGCAGGATTTGATCCCACATATATTATCTCTAATCAAAAATACTTAGATACTCCTGCCTGTAGCACATTTTCCAATATTCTCATTATAGAGAAGATTAACTCAATATCAAAGGAATAACGTTAGAAGTTTCTAATGGAATCCAGAAGAGTTGCAAAAATCACTTTTTGGAAATGTTCTCATTTGGGCTGCCTCATTAATCCCTTTAACCATGGAACCTGCATTTCAATTTCAGATAGTACCCAGGCTTCCAGATATCCAAAAGCACAACAGTAACTCCACTGCAAGTAGACTGCAGAGACCCAAATTCTGTGGTCCCAGCCCTGGAAAGGATGCCATGCAGAAGATTATAGGAAGGAAGGACAGATCAACTGATCAAGCCATTGGCTGAGCACCTGGCCAGATCAAGTCCCCAGATGCTGCTGGTGAGCAAGCTGTACAGGCTTCCAGGCTTAAATTCCTGGAAAATAAACTCAAATAAATAATGTAATAATTTAAGAATTTAAAATAATTTGAGCTTAAATAAAGTGCTTTAAATAGCACTTCCCCACACATAGTTATATTAGCAGATTAACCAATAACAAGGGAATTAAATTCACCTATAATTGTGATTCTCTTAATGATGGCTTCATGCAACCTTTTTGTATTTAAACTTCTACTTAAGCCTACTCCCCTTTCCTTCTTACACTTTGTTGAGAGAAGCAGTACTCAAAAGGAAAGCAACACTTGGGCTTTCTTCAGCTGATGCAGTAGAGACTGCTCCAGGTGAAGTAATTTAAATAAACCTTCAGATTGTCTGCATGGTGCCAGTATTTATTTCATTTTTCACGTGGCTTCAGGATCTGGAGAGAAGTATTTCAACTTCACTTTATCTCTCTTGCCTCAGTCCTCTAGCAAGTAATGCTTTGGCATACCTTGCAGCTGGCTCCCAGCTTCAACATTAACAACTGTGATCCTGAATGTTTCGCTAAATAGATCTGGCACTGTTTTGAAGAAGTAATCAAGTAATATGAAGGAGAGAATGGCAAATGTCTTCAGATAAAGCACATCCCGGGGCTAACCAGCATTTAATTGAGCCTCAGGGGCCTTTTGCTTCCCTTATATGCAGGGCATGCAAGAAGGCATCTCTTGCTGGTGGTCCTCTCATATGCCTCTTAAATCCACGACACCAGCTCCCTTTTAAAGAGTAATAACCCTCCACCACTTATACAATAAATAGCAATACAAAATTGTAATGAATAGACAAGGTTAAACAAGAACCCCAAAACCTTCATCTTAAACTCCTGCTATTATCAGACAACTCTCTTCAATATGCAAATAAATAAATAATATCCTGCACATACACATTTGCTTAACCTTCTTTAATTCTTGTCTTAACTAGATCCAGAAATGTGTGAACACATTTGGTGAATCTAGATTTAAGTATTTTTAACAGAACCTGTGCATTTTTAATTTTGTGAAGCATAACATGAACCGAGCCTTTTCCATCCCTAACATAAGTGGCATATATTTCTACATATGTACAAATTAGGTATATGTGTGTGTATCTTGCCACAAGGATGTATTACAAGCAATTAAATCTTGATAATAAATGATTCATCAGCCCACAGGTGATGTACTGTAAGTGATTGCTCCTGTAGGTAGTAATCATGTGGTGCAATTGCCAGAATTATAAATTCCCTCTGGGCTGATTGGATTTTATCAACAAGAAGCAGTGAAGTAAAAGAGGGTTCGAGGGTGAGGAGGTTTTTTTGTTTGTTTTGTCTTGTTTTCTGTGTTGTTGTTGTGTACTTTTGTTGTTGTTGTTTTGTTTTTTGTTTGTTTATTGTTTTTTTTGTTTGTTCTAATAGGCTAAAAGCTTTAATTAGTAATATGCTAATTGGAAATGAATGCCTTTCCCTTGAAGCCATACCCTCATGACTACTGAGCAACTGTCAGAAAAATGTAACTGTTGCCAGAACAGCCTCTGAGACCACAGCATATTATTCTAAGTAAAGGCAAAGACAAGTTTTTTTTCTACCTCCACAGAAATATATGCAACTCTTGCACATACCAAAACTGTTTGCCCACGGGCAGAGTACCATTCCATGAATCTATACAGGGATTGGAATAACATTCTCATCTTTAAATAAATGCACAAGAGCTAGTTGCTGCTATTACTTGGGCAATTTCTTGGTACAATTTATGGATTCTATTTGAAATTTTAAGCTATGTATTTGTAAGGCCTTCATTTCCCCGATAGCAAATTGAGTAACCATGCACATTGAATTTAGACAACAGAAAATGGATGAAAATGGAACAGTATGCTTAAGTTTTAATAAGAGACCTACGTGATAAGAATAACATCCTGATTTCTATTTTTTTCTTTTATCACAGAATTAGTTTTCTTTAATTAAATATCAAAGCAGTAAATACCAGTGTGACAAATACTATTCACCAAAACCAAATGCAATCCACAAAATAAAACTCTCTAAAGTAGTCTAACATTTATTACCGTCACGTGTTCTTTTCAAGTTTAAAAAAAAACAAAACAACACCTATTTCTTTTTATCCTCCAACTTTTTATTATTAATATTATTACTTTCCAAAATATCTTAATGGAAAAGGCCATACAAAAAATATAAGCATGCAGAAATAATTTCATTTAATAGTGGCACTCTTCTTTTTTTGTTGTTGTTCTTATTTTTCAGAAAAGTGACACTTTTATTTTTCTCAAGAAAATTAAGTTAAGCACAAGGCCTTATTCAGCCATTTCAGTTCTATTTGTGCAACAGGACTACATCCCAAATTTAAAAATTATAGCAGAAGACTGATTGTTTATTTTGTCTTTTATGACTGTATGGCAATTTAATGTCATTCATTTCAAGAGTTATACCAAGCCCCAGTGTAGCCCAATTGCTTACAGCAGCTATTCCAGACAGAAAAAATATGAATATTAGGTCGAGGCACTGTAGTATCTAGTCCACGTTTGTAGGAGGTTTTTGGAAGGGAAAAGAAAGTAAGTTTCCAACTGAAAACTTTTTTGAGGAGATGTAACAGTAATATGGTGAAGATAAAGCTAAGTAACTTAAATTATCCCAAATTCAGCAGTTTCAGTGCTTCTTACCTACACTTACTCATTTATAAATGATAAAAAAAAAAAAAAAAAAAAATCAAGTACCTAGCTATACTAACACAGTCCAGGCTAAACACTGTAAGCACAGCTATTTCTGCATCTTTGTCCCTCTGGTCATAGACTTTTCTTCTTTTCTTTAAACCAAATAGATGTTCTTCATTTTTCCCAGAAAGCATTATCCATAACTTATTCCCTGTTCAATCCTACTGCCAGGAACCACCACCACCTATCACACTAGCTAATAAACTAGGAATGATTTTGCACTTACTCTGCTTAGTGTCACATCAGCTGTGACTTGTACCAGGCTCCAGATCACCCCTACTCATAAAGTCTTTACATGTACACTTTACTACTGTATTGTATAAGGCGGCTGAGTGTCTGTGCACAAGGCAAGCAGGTGACTAAATCTTGCTGTATATTCCTGCTGCCCTCCCAGGCACTGGTACTTGCTTCCCTTGCAAGCTTCAAAAACTATACCATAAGCCTTACTCACCTGCTGGATCTCCTTCTGCATAGTCACTACTACCCTCACACAAAAGATTAGACAATAATTATTTATACAGTGAAAAAAAGGTTTCCCCAGAATGTAGATCTGTTGTTATAAAATGATTCACATTCTTCTATTACAGCACTTCCTTTCCATTTTTTCCCCATTATTATTGCCTAAATGAAACTTTGAGATGTTTGGGATGCAGTTTTCTATAACTCACTCAATACACACCCAGACGTTTTGGCCTAACAAACAGCAACAACAACAATTTGACATATATAAGCTAAATTATAAATGAGGCCTTGGAAAACACAGTAGAAGCTTTAATGAAAGGATGAAGGCTCATCCCTGTAAATTTTATCTGCTTATTCTGACACTGAAAATCTACTTGCAGTGCAAAGTAGCAATTACAGTGTACTCAAATTAGACGAGAGCAAATTTATAGCAATACACCAATAATATAAGAGTCAGCTTAACCAAAATCCAAAACACTGACCTGGCTGCTTTGGGAAACTGTTTGAAAGCTGTTTCAATGCATACAGAAAACTTACTGTAGGAGACAACTATGCAGCTGTCTCAAAATCTTTTCATTTGGAGGTACAACATTATTCTGCTTCCAGAACTGCAGAGATCCAGGGAAAAAGGAGAAAAAAAAAAAAAAAAAAAAAAGAGAGAGAGAGATTGGCTATTAAAAACAGAAAACACACTATTTCAGAAGGAATTTTGCAGTGCTATTCATCCTCTTGAGAAAATGCATTTATTAGTATCATGAGCCAGGTACTGTAGCCAAATTAAGGCACTGAGGGTAGAAAAAAAAGTTTTCTTTGGGAAAGGATTCTCTAAGGCCTGCAGTGTTAGCAACCTGAAGCATGCACCACAAATAGCTATCCTGGGTTTCTCTGGAAATAACTAGACCTTCCATAGAACATTTCCAACACTGCAGGGACACTACAGTTCTTTGAAAATATAGCATGTAGGTTCCGAATCACTTGGGTGCATTTGAAACGTGTAAGGCATGATAATAAAGACTGAGGGAAAAACAAGAAACAAATCAGAATGCAGCCAGAGGCTGCCACTGGATTCCTTCTATAAGAACAAACTGAATACAAGCTGGTTTTAGTGAATTTTTACTAGATGTCTAATTTTCCCAACTAAAATTCAATAAAATGTATAGAGTCCAGTAGATAAAACAAGGCATGGATATAAAAGTGGAAAAAGAAGAAAGTATCCATATATTCATTGCCTGTCCAATTCAGGATAGGGAAAAGGTACTTGGCATTTTCTTGCTTTAGCATTTAGCAAAAACATTGTTCCTGGAACAGAACCTTTCTTTGTCTGTATTGATATTCACTCCAAACTTGAAGACTGGATTAAAGGAGATTCACACAGGTTTGTTACTCTGAAGTTCTGCTGCAAATCCCCATCTGGTAAGCACTGGGATGTTTCAGACCCATCTGGGTTTCTGCGGGACAGAGACTATCTTCAACCCGATGCCAGACCAGCTGAATGCAAGCATACAGCAATTCTTCCCCAGATTACAGCAGCTCCTGTCAGCTCAGTGACTTAGGCTGTTTTTCCACTAAGTACAATTACTTCACATTGAATCATAAAATCACTTAAGTTGAAAGGTACCTTAGGAGGTCATCTAGGTCAACTTCTTGCTACAAGATGGGACAACTTGAAATTCAGACCAGATTGTTCAAGACTTTGTCCAGCTAAGCCTTGAAAATCTCTATGGATGGAGACTGAAAACATTTATGTTTCAACATTTACCTGTGCTCAGGGGTTTGTTTGTTTGTTTTTATATTCAATTGTACTTTCCCTGTTACAATTTATGACCACTGTCTCTCATTCTCTCTCTGTGCGTGTCAATAAAGAGCCTGGCTGTCTTCTCAGTAACCTCTGTTGGTAACTAGAAGGCTGCTTCTAGGTCCCCCAAAGCCTTTTCTTTGTCAAGTTAAACAAGCCCAGATCCCTTCGGCATATCCTCTTAGTGAACTCCTTTATCAACGCCTTCTTTGTTCTGAGGGCCCAAACCAGGATGCATCATTCTGCTGTTGAAGGTGAACAATCATTTCCCTCAGCCCTGTGGCTACATTCCTGTTGAGCTGTGTTAGCTCCCATCACTGCCAAGGCACACTGCTGGCTCACGCTCGGCAGCCTGCTCTCCATGATTCCCCAGATCCTTTCCAGTAGAGCTGCACCACAGCCGCTCTCCAGCTGGTACCTCTGCAGGGTGTTTGTCTGACCCAGCTGTGGGACTTTGCTCTTGTCCTTGTTGAATTTCTCTGTGTTTATACAAAGCCAGGCCATAGCAGAACACACACCCCTGATTCTTGGTTTCCTGCTTTAATCACAGCACAGCCTGATTGCCATTAAGTCAAAGAGGAACTAGTCTCCATGCAGGATCCAAATATTCCACCTAGGATACCCACTGACAAGGTGATTAGGGTATCCATGCAACATAGCCGTGTCTCTATCTCTATCTGAACTCTGCACAAATTCAATGATCTAAAGAGCACCTTCATTTCTTCCTTTGTAAAACACTTAAGAATCTACAAGTGAGAACTGAAATGCAAGAGTTAACTGTCACTAGCCGTTTTAACTTATTTTCTCTTCTCATTCTTGCCAGAGTTTTGTGGCACATACTAGCAAGTGTAATTACAGCTATGGAGCACAGCAGTAAATTATTTTAAGCGTTATGAACAACTGTATGGTTGTTCAACTGCTCAGTTATGAACAATGGCTGTATTTTCTAGAACTTACTTTACCTTCTTTCACAGGATATTGGGATCTGCCTCTTGCATTTGTCATGATCTTTCATGTTCACTGTGGTTTGTAGCATACTGAAAAGTGTGGTGGTGTCTATTTTCACCTTTCAATAAATAAATGTAAGTTTTAGGAAAGCTCTAATTTTCAATGAAAATGAGAATTCTGTTTCAATGAAATTCAATGAATTTCAGTCGTGACCTGATAAATGCACTTCAAGGTCAAAAACCAGAAAGAAATAAAAGGGACACCTCCATACATTCTCTGACAATTCCAAGAGAGTGATTTCTCATTTAAGGTTCCATATCTATGACCATTTGCAGCTGTAAAAAATGAGGCAGGCAGAAATATCATTCAAAGACAGACAGAAGGATACAATCGTTCTGTAAACTGAGTTACTTACCATGAATATTTACAGATTACTTTTGAAATATGAGGTCATTTAGGACTGCTTTTGGCTGCTCTTTAAAAAGATGATTCATTTTTCTTTTGCATGTTTTGTGCATGAACTTTGGATTGCAAAATCTGCACAAGAACTTTAGAAGTAAAATACAGATTCTAAATAAAAATTCAGGATATCACTAGAGATATAATGGTGGATTTTCTTGAGGAATACTTAATACTGTAATAGATTTTCATTAACATTTTCAGATATTTGGCTAATTGTGTTCATGTTCAGCTAATCACATTTAATTACTGTCTCTAAAATCTCCTAGCTTTTAAAGCTACAGTGTTACAGCGCTCAAAAGATATTCCTAAAATTCATCCCATCTTTATATTCACTCCCATGAAGTAATATCCCAAGGAAGTAATGACGGTTGCAAGGATCTGGGAGACAGTGACATTAATTTTCTTTAATCTGTTACTGTCATAAAAAACAAGTTTCAATTCGACACAACAATATGTGTGTTTAGACACACAGCATACATGCTGGAAGAGAGTGTATTCTTTCATATTCCTCCAGTTTCACATATTTTCCACTTTTCACTCCTGGCTATTTTGTTCAGGGCTCTCAGAACAGGATACATTAACTTTGCTGTGTATGAGCAGAAACTGGGACAGCCTTTGGAAGAGGCCTTTGTCCACAGAGTAGATTATAACTGTTAAATCCAGATACCTTAAAACTCCCTGTGCTTAAATTTATGTAACAAGCTACCACAAAGACCAACACCCAGCAGATCAAGTCACAGACATCATTTGCTAAAAAACAGAGAATTTTGAAATTTTAGTTCATCAAACACAAGCCTATCATGCTGGACTACAACCAGAGTTTTAATGCACTGCCATTTGCTGCCCAGGAAGATAGAGATGTAGTAGATCATGAGAGCATCTAGCAAAAAATAAAATAAAATGAAATGGGCAACAGAAATTTCTTCCAGTTTTAATATGCACTGCTTATTATAATATGCCAGCATACAAATGATTAATCTAACTAATTAGCATACACAAGTCTCTTTCACTGAAAAGCTTCGTTAGTGATCATTTTACATGTGACATTCTTGTACCATCAAGGAGATGAGCTGGAATCTCTTTTATTCTACTGCTTTAATGAAAGCTAGGAGTCCAGCAATCATTTGACACCTTACATCAATCTTGTCACTGCACATTATTCATATCTGGAATATTTCTCTCTGAAATATGAATGTACTTTTCTTGGTTTGATTATTATTTGGTAATCATAGAATCAAAGAACAGTTTGGATTGGAAAGGGCCTTTAAAGAGCATCCAATTCCACCCCCCCGCCACAGGCAGGGACACCTCCCACTACAGCAGGCTGCCCAAAGCCCCATCCTACTTGGCCCTGAACACCTCCAGGGATGGGGCATCCACAGCTTCTCTGGGCTGCCTGGGCCAGTACCTCACCATCCTCGTAGCAAATAATTTCCTCCTAATATGTAATCTAAATCTACTTTTTTTTTTTTTTAGTTTAAAATCTTCAGACTGTTTACCTAGATTTCATTTTTTTTCCTTGCTTTTTAATTGTCATAACTGCCAAGTGGTTTAGAGTGCTTTCAGGGCTCCAAAAGGGACACAGATTTCTGAAGCTACCATTTCTAAATTTCTACATAATTGATTTCACCTACAGCTGAAAGTTTGCCACTTTGAACCCCCAGCAACCTTCCTATTTGGAAATCAGCTGTGGAACCACCACTCTCCTTCCATTTAAGATCTCAAAGCATGCTGTAAAATACATTCACCATTGTTGTAAGGGAAACTGCATAGCTTGTTCTATACCTAAATGCAGTAGACACACCTGTACAGGACAGAACGCTAACTTCTGTTTTATCTCTTAAGGCAGTATTAGCCTATTCTGCTGAATACCAGGATTTAGGTAATCTGTATTAAACACACACCTATTTCTGTGGAATTGACCTTTGAACAACATGCACAGCTGTGTCCTGCAGGATGTTAATTAATACAGCCAGGTACCATGAGGGAAAAAGGTGCTGAGTTATTTTGAATTCAGGATATTTACTTTCTTAAGCGCCATAAGCCATATCCAGCAAAACCAGGGAACTGTTGTTTGAAGTGGTATCATTTTTAAAACCACTCCAGCAGCATAGCAGATTCAGGACATTTTTAAGGGAGTGGGAGGAGGAGAGATCCTATATGAAAGAGAAAATATTCTCACTCTCTCCAAACCTCAAACATGAGTGAAATGAAAGAAGACAAATATTTAAATTAACTTTTTGAAATTTATAATGTATTTGGAACAGCAGACTTAAAAGCTAGCACTAAGTGATGAAGGGGGTAAGCTGACATTACCTTTTTAGATGTATAATTGCTTTTGAAAATTCAAGCTTGGAGGGATCAGAAAGGAAAAACAAAGTGCATCAAGAAGATGGGTCAATTAAAAAAACACAAGAGCTTTATCGAATTAGTGATGGCAGCCACACACTGTTCCCTTTTTGTAAGCACTCCAATTTTTTAAATCAGATTAGGGTCATTCCTGATTGTTTCAAGCATAAAGATGCCTGGTATTTATTTGCTAGGTGTCTTCTTTTCTGACTGATTAGCTTTATGAAGATTAGCTGCCAGTAATTTCTGAAATGGCTAATGTAAGGTAATTAGCTCACAGCATGCTGCAGTTTGCACTGCCCAGAAGAGTTTACTAGTCTCAACTGAGAGAAGGTTTACAAAAGATATTACAGAAAAAAAAGCAGAAAGTTAGCAGAAAGACTCCAAAAAGGTTCCTCCAAAAATTGATTCAGCTTTTTTTCAAAAAATACTTTATAATTAGAATATGAAGAAGATTGGGATGACCTGTTCTACACTAGAAAATACTTTAAAAGGAAGCACAAAGGGATTCCAGGAGGATTTACATAAAAATAGTTTGGCATTTCTCACAATTTTCAGTCTCTGTGTTATAACGTTTCATCTTTTTATGATGCTCACAGAGAAAGAACAGTGATGTATCCAATAAGGAAACTGCACTTTGAGGAGATCTTACAATATGATTTATAAAAGTTTCTTCAGAAAGCAGTCACAAGAAAAAACAGCCTGGAGCCAGAAATATGCTAACAAGGGCATTCAACAGAAATTCTAATCATAAAGCATAATAAAGACAAGTGGAAGGGATTATGATTTTCCACAGAACTATGTGATATCCTAGTTCCTAGTTTCAGAATATAAGGGACAAGTAAACAGGAGCCAAAAGGAATGGCAAGACTTATCATCTGAGGCTAAATAAAGGGCAGATTTCAAGTATCAGCTCCTTTAAATGGCTCCAACCACCACTTAAAATAATAGGAGCAGTGAAAATCGCCTATAAATTCTTCAAGGTAGATGACTACAGAAGAAGTTAAAAAACTGAGCACCCATCATAAAGATCAGCTAACTATCCTCAAGCCAGTTATGGTAAACATGTTGTTAACAGTGTGATTTCCATTTTATTTTTTATTATTTCAAACAAAACATTTTCAATAAATCTCCCAAGTAAGGTGTCGTTTTTTTTTGTCCTTAAAACTTGGATTCTTATGATGTTGTAAGTGTTATGAAAACCCAAGGTACCCAAACGCTTTTAGGGTACTCATTGAATAGGAATGGTTAATGCAGGTTTGCAAAGAAGTGTTTTCCATTAAGTAAGTTCACCCTGTTATTCATCCAGATGATGAACGATATACATGGATACAAGCAAGTGCACAAGAGGCTGTGCCAAGCGTTTTGCATTGCTGTGCTTTCCAGTTAACTAGTGTTCAGTTGCAGAAAGACGGAATCTCTGACTTTAAGGGATTTATGAATTACTGGCTTTAATTCAACTACAGTTAAGTAATTCCCATCTTCAGCCAGTTCATATACTTTTTCCCTAGAGCTACTACTTGCAGTCAGTGTTCAGCAAATATTTACAACTACAGCTTACAAAAGAGGTCAATTTATATACAAAAAATTAAACATATTCAGTTCTGTTAAGAGGATGAAGTTTTAGCAATGGATGTCTTGTTATACCATGTTGGCGTCATCACATTCAACTAGTGTGGAAACCTGGTGACACGTTTTTAGAGAAAACTTTTTTTTTTCCCCACAAATTTAATCTCAATCCCTATTTTATTATGCACAAAACTTTTGGTTCTTCTTACATAAAAACCATCACACAATACATGTCAACATACAGTGACTCAGTTAACGGGTAGGTGGGAATATGTGACAGGTAAAATTTGTTAATGGAAAACTTAATGAGAGTACGAAACAAAATACCTATTAGCATTAGGAAGGACTGAAATATTTTTTAAATGATTACTAAAAAACCAAGAAACATATTTAAATGTGAGATGAAGACTGAAAAAGAGAACACTAAAATTTACCACAGAAACATATGATGTAACTGATGTCTCATTTACAGAGGTTTTACACAAGAATATTGTGGTAGCCTTAAGCTATACCCAGCTACAAGTCTTCAGGCTGCTATAAATAAGCTTTGTTAAAGTTCTTGGATTGGAAGATAAAATGAACAGAGTTTAATCTCAGGAGAAACCATGGTTAAACATTATAATTACTGAGACCAGCTATTTTAATATTGTGTTAATTTTAATGACCTTATTCATCAAAAGACTTATGAAAAGGATGACTAAACCCTAAATGGAGAGAGTTAAATGTATTCTGCTTTAACAACAAAGGATTTCAGGGATTCATGGCTCATGTTTAAAACTCAACACACAAAGTAATCTGACTCATAACTCTGCTCTGTAATGTTAGAAATCTAGGGAGATACTAAAAATTGTTAAGCAATGTTGGGAGAGCAAAGGATTTAATTAAACTAGAGTGTAATCCTTTTAAGGAATTTCAAAGCTAGATCAGTGGCACTATATAGAGAAATTTGATTGGTTTTCCTTACTACCTCTTTTCCCTATTTCAAGTCGTAATACCACTACATTAAACTTTAATCACTTTAAATATCCACATGCCAGATTCTTGTCAAGAATCTCATTATCTCATGTCTCAAATATTGCAATAGCTCATTCTCTAGCCTGCTTATAGCCATTCAGATCACTGCTGCAAAAACAGGTCACTTACCAGTAACAGGACGAGAAGATCCATAATGGCTCAGGAATGGAAGAAATGGCATTTCTAGTTGGAGCAAGTAAAACTGTACTCTTGGAAGATTAGTCTGATGATGTCATCCCATATCTGCCTCAGCTAATCTGGGAGAAAAAAAAAAAAAAAAAAAAAAAAAGTGAGCTAATCCTTTATCATCCTTCGGATACAAGGAGACAGATGACAGGCGGATATACAAAAAGTTGAACATCAATTTCAGAGCTTCCTAACAAAGAAGATGATGGCAGATACTATCATCAAATGGCTGCAGAATGTCATAGAAGAAAGGATTTAGTGTTCAGATTTCTTCTTCTTCACTACAGACCAAACCACAGCAGGTTGAAAGTATGATACAGGACCACGTAAGGCTCAGGTCCTCATGAGGCCAGAATATCGCTAGAGAGACACTGGTGGAAGAGAAAGCAAGGCTGAGTACCCTGGGACAGCCTGCTGATTCTGTGTTTCACCTGTTTCCTGTAGTCCCACTGATGTTTTCAGTAGACTGTAGGATGCAGAGGTATTAACTTAGAGCAGAAAATAATTCTGAATTAGACTTTTTTTACAGGTTTAGATAGCAAGGTAATCATCAGTCGCTCCAAAAGTGAATGCAGAGATTTTTATGTCTGCAGAGGAAATTGTGATTTTCCCAGGCAGAAAAAATGTGAGCACTATTCACAGGGATGAGCTCAGACTAAGGTAGGCATAACTTAAAATGTATAGCTTTCAGAGAAGTCACTCTCCTCTTCTGAAACTATGGCTTTTAAGACAAGTGATAGAAAGTGAAAAAAAAAAAAAAAATACTATCAAAGAGAAAATAAAGAAGAGAGACTAAGCACCTGCAGCCTCAGTGCTGACCTGTAATACAACAGTAAGAAAAGAAACTAAAATGACGGACTGCAGGAAAACTAACAAACAAACAACATTCTTTCTCCATCTTTCCTGTAGATTTCTTTTTTTATTTCCTGCACTGTTAAAGGTCATTCACAGCCTCTTATCAGTTTCATTCTGTAGTGACAGATCAAGCAGCCATGATGCTCACCTCCAAATCTCACTGACTATATTTTCAAATTTTCAAATAAGTGTCTTTTGTTTTCTCTTAAGTTGTCTTCACACTTACTGAAATCTCTTCACAAACACCTCTAGTCATGATATTCCCTCAAACTTCTCAAAACTTCTTCCTTCCCCATGGCACTTGGAAATAACTTGGAAACAGTTAAGCTTCTTATGTCTATAATATACCAGCTCCTCTCATTCAAATGCTTGGCAAAAGATTCTTTCCTGATTCATTCTAATCTTCTAGATTTCTTATTAATAATGTAGATGTCACAGGTCTGCACATCTACACAGAATGTTTGTGTTAGTATCAATGGTACTTATATTCGTGGTCAAGAGAAAAATATAACTTGGAACTACACTTATCAAAGTTTCCTCGATATAAGGAACAATTTCTTAGAAATATGGTTTCTCATATGACTGCACAGAAATTTTGACAGAAAAGTATTATAATTTTTACAGAAGAATATCTAATATCAGGCATTACTAATTACTTTATAATCTCACAAAAGATTGGTTAAATAATATTTGGTACACTATTTCTTCTAGATAATTTAAGTTTTTAATTTATATCACTAAAATACATTAAAATATTCTTAATTATGTTAATAATTAAAAAGCTAATATTCCTATGGTAATTTATATTCCTATGGAAACAATTCTGCTTATTAAAACTAACAACAACATTAGAGAAATCCTCATTTAATACAATCATTATTAAAAATGAATAAAATAATTCTAAATTCACTGAGTTTTTTTTTGTTTTTTTTTTTTTTTAAACACAATTAAGCAGAAATTCTACTTTCACAATTCCAATATTAAGAAGCTATACAGTTGCCTGGATAGGGAAAAGATACAGGTAACAGATAAGCAAACTGTTTCAGGTACAGGGTAGGATAACAAGCAATGCTCACTACAGGAAAGCGATATAGCTACTTGGTTATCTATCTTCACAAAAAAAATTACATCCACTTCAACAATTCAATGCAGCTCAGCTAATTTGTAATATTTTCACTCAAAACATCAAAAATCTACCAAGATGAGTGTGTATTTGTCTTGTCTCTTGAAGAGCCGCTGTTCAGCACACAGCAGCAGAATAGCATTTGTGCTCAGGATTCTGCCATGCTGGAGAACATTACGAGTGCTAATAATTCTCTGTGCAACCTTGTAATTCAGTTTAGGAATGGCATTTTCAGTTTAAAGATACAGAAACTGAGGTAGTGGCCCAATTCAAAGAGAGGATTAATCTGGTATCTCCAAGTTGGACAATGTCATACCAAAATTTTGGGCAGCTGCTCCCAAAGTATCTCTAGAAACAGAGACTAAAGCTGCACACAAGAAGAGTTCATAACCACAGATCCATAAATGCACACATTGGGAGCAGCTTGAGGCTGTCAGAAAATGACTGAACTGCAGGGACAGCTGAGTCTGACTCTTCTTCACAGGTCTGTGCTTCTAGCTCTGGCAGGGGGTTGGTGCTTCAGTGGAAAGTTGGAAACCAGAGAATGTAATGGATCTACTTCTTTAGATACATCTAAATCCCAGTTTGGAAATCAAAGTCCAAAATTAAGTCAGGTACCCCAACTTTAGTGAGTCCACAGAATTGGACAGCCAACAAACTTTGTAAGTCCTGGTGAAAACCAACTGAAGTCAGCAGCCAACTCCATTAACTCAACCAAGCTAATATCATTTCAAGACTTCTTGGCCCTCTATTCCTGTTTAACATTAAATCTTTATAATCTTTACCACAGTGTTGTTAAACAATAGATGGATTAACTTGTCTCTTTTATAATTTAGTTGCAGATATATTTTTTCTACAATGTGAATGAAAACAACGCCACTCTCTACGTGTGCTCATCCTGGCATTTCAAACCTAACTTGTAAACCACGCCACCTAATCTGATTTTTAACTTTACCCAATGTGAAATGAAATGGATAGATCTTTTTTCTTTTTTGTTTTGAAGGTGCTAAGAGACACCATTACATTAAATACAAATATATATAGCTGTTTAAAAACAGCCACAGAAATATTTCTTCGCATTCTCATAGTGCAGCAAGTTAGAATTTAATTCCCTCTAAAAGCTCTATCAAGTTATATCTACACTGCCACACACAGATCCATCACTCCAATAGCCAGATATGCAGGAGAGCTTCTTGGCACCCTCGTGTGTTGAGTCTAACGGAAATGTACTTTGGTTAAATGTTCAGTATCTGTGTATAAACGCATCTTCCAAGTTGGGAGATAAGAGAAAACAAAAAATCCTGCAGATCAGCAAATGCTAAGGCAGCCTGATGAAAGATGCTTCTGCACTCAGAATCTGGGGGGAGTTCTTATGAAAATTAGCTCAAATGTGAAACTGTAGAGATGAAACACAAATGGAGGGCACTCTCTTTTTCCATAATTATTGCACTGGATCATGAAATTAAAGTCATCAAGTAGGAAAGATCCTGTACAGATTTCCAGAGATACTGCATGTTCTGTCTAATTGTGTCAGCCTGGAGTAGCTGATTAGCATAATTAATCTAAACTTCTGATTACCCAAAGGAAGGAGATGTTCCTGGATGCACAGGTGAGATAAAATGATTGAGACTTCAAGAGGCTAATATACAATAGCAAATAAGTAAGAGTATTTCAGAGTCTTGTTTGCTTGTCTCTTGCCTTCTTGAAAAAGGACAGAGGGGAATCAGGACAGCACACTGTGATATGCCCAGTTCTGTGCTGAGAGTACAATACTATAAGGTATTGAAGTTTGACTAGTTAATGACAAAAGAGCTGTGCCAGTAATTTGTTATTCAGTATAGTGACGATGTCCCAGTTGTTCTGTCAAGTCAATGACAAAGTATTTTAAAAACTCCAGATAAGGAGTTAATGGATGCATTTAGAAATTGTTATTGGCAGAGTCACGTCTTAGGTTATCCTCAATGATATGTCAGGAAAGCTTCGGGAACTACAACATCTGAGACTCCAACTTAGTCCTTTTACTGTTTTCACTGAATATCCCGAGTTGGAAGGAACCCACAAGGATCATCAAGCACAACCCCTGGCTCCACACAGGACCACCCCAAAATCAGCCTAGGTGTCTGAGAGCACTGTCCAAACATTCCTTGATCTCCGGCTGGCTTGGTGCCACAACCACTGTCCTGAAGAGCTGTGCCAGTGCCTGACAACTTCTCATTGAAGAACTTTTTCCGATCACCCAGCCTGACCCTCCCCTGTCCCAGCTCCATACCATTCCCTCAGGTCCTGTCGCTGTCCCCAGAGAGCAGAGCTCAGCGCCTGCCCCTCCGCTCCCCTCGGGAGGGAGCTGCAGGCCGCCATGAGGCCTCACCTCGGCCTGCTCTGCTCCGGGCTGAACAAACCCAGGGACCTCAGCCCCTCCTCAGACACCTTCCCCTCCAGGCCCTTCAACAGCTTTGCCTTTGGGCACTCTCCAATACTTTTATGTCCTTCCCATATTGTGTGCCCAACCCCGCACACAGTGCTCAGGGTGAGGCCTCACCAGGCAGAGCAGAGCGGGACAATCCCTTCCCCTCAGCAGCTGGCAGTGCTGGGCCCGAGGCACCCCGGGGTACAGCTGGCCCTCCTGGCTGCCAGACACGCTGCGGGTTCATAGGCACATTGCTGGTGACCAGAACCCCCAGATCCCATTCTGTGGAGCTGCTCTCCATCCTCTCATCCCACATACATACAAGTATCTGCCCCATTCCAGGAACTCACTTTTGTTAAATTTCATACAGTTGGTGACTGCCCAGCCCTCTAATTTGTCAAGATCTGTCTGAAAGGACTCTCTGCAATTAAGGGACTCAACAGCTCCTCCTACTTTAGTGTTGTCTGCAGACTTAGTATGCTTTCAACTCCTGCATCCAGGTCATTTATAATAAATAAATAAATAAATAGAACTGGCCCTAAAATGGAGCCCCACTAGTGACTGGCCACCAGCCTGACTTAGCTCCTCCTACACACCACTGAGCCTGACCCACATCCAATTGTGGGTCATGGTACTTTGTACTTGTATACTGAACATTTTGTCCAGAAGGATACTGTGAGAGACAGTATTGAAAGCTTTGCTAAAATAAAATATTTTTTTTTTAAATCGCATCTACTGCCTTCCCTTGGTCATCTAGGTGGGTAATCTTGTCATAAAAAGAAATTAAGTTAGTTAGGCAGGACTTTCCCTTCATGAACCTATGCTGGCTGCAATCTCAGGAAGAAAAGAACATTTATGTATGTCATGACGACAATGCAAGATGTTTTTTTAATGATTACATATAAAATATTTTCAAGAAAATGTTTTAATGAATTTCAATCAGGTGAAAGCTGCACTACTAGAAACCCAAGTGGAATATTTTGTTTGTTCTCAGCGTGGGCAGTGATGATAGCCTATTCCTTACACTGTTCTTTATCTCTTATCTGCAAAGAATAACTATGGGATTTTCACTTAAAACTCTCTAATTAAGTCCTTTGTTCTCTGTTGACAGTGCTAGCAAACAGGATGCTCATCAACTACAAACTGGATTGAAGATGCAATTGTGTTTCCACAGAAGCTGTCTGCAGTCATAGCTAAGAAACCCCAACTTGCCTTACTCCATTAAGTGTCCAGATCACAGAGGAAAAGATAGATTTCAGGTGCTTTCAAGTCCACTAGCTAACTTTATAAGGTCTTTATATTCATACTGCTGCAGTCCTTTTCATCACAGGGTTATTAGTCAAAGAGAGTTTCGCCTTTTTCGCCATCTTCAAAAGTGCTTTCAATTTATTGGGCATGAACTTTTACATAATGAAAATTAGGTTCCATGCCACTGGAATAAACAACAAAGGAAAAAGTTAAATGAGACACCAGGACTGGATTTACTACTGGAGAGTACAGAAACTGTTGCTCAATAGAACTAGCTGACATAACACTTTCAGCCCTACCAGGCAAAATAATCCTGTTCATATGCTTGCTGATGCCTTGTCCTGTTCCCAGGCCAGGCCATTGTCCTGTCCTGGAGACAAGTAGCAAAGACATTTGGTCAAAAACTCAAATACAAATATTTTGTCAAGAAGCACACAACAGCTGCAGAGCCTTCAGGTGAAAGAAAATCAAATGACTGCAGTGATGTGACGCTGACTGCCAGATAGCAGATGGACTGTGAGGACCTTCCTCAAACTGAAAACCCAGCTGTTCTGAGTGGGGAGAAGGTATCAGCAGCACAAAATACATCACTGTAATAAGAAAATGATGAAACATTTCAGAAGTTTATCAAAATGTGGAAGTGTTCTCCTTAAACCTGGTTTCCTAACCTTTGCAACATCCTGAGTAAATAAACAAACAGCTTGATCTAAATTTATCAGAATCATAAAGAAACTTAAAAATACAATGTCCCTTACACTCTAATGTCCAGGGGCTCAACAGGCAACAGCCGTTGCATTAATACTAGATTCATCACCAGCCCTCACTGTAATGTAACTACTCAGAATGCTATTAACCTTTCTCTAAATCTAAATTCTATGGATAAATAAATAGTACCTTTATAACAACATTCAGATATACTCTTGTCCAGGAAAGATGCTGTTGTTTGTTTTTTTTTTTTTTCAGGTGCACAGCTAAAGTTTCCAAAAGTGCCTCCCCTGCCTTGGGGAGTGAAGGCTTTCTGTTACATGACTTGCAGAAGTATTCTAAGGGCTGTCTGTCCTGGTGCTGGGAGGTTTGCATGCTTTCAAACACCTGCTTAGCTCCTTGCATATAGTTTATTTAGTTATTCTGTGCTGGAAGTCTCTGTTTGACTTCCTGAGTATTATGCTAAATGAAAGGGTGATAAGTGTGGGGTGGGGGAGGCTTCTCTTGTCGTGTATTGCCATGAGCTCGTTCTGTTTTGATCAGCTCTCAACACTGCAGCATTTTTCATGTTAAATGGAGCTGCATTACTTTAGACCCTCAGAAAAGCTTAAATCAGAAGAAGACATTTCTCTAGGCTAATGTACTAACCTTCAGAGTATTAGAACCTTCAGAGTATTAGCTTTCTGAAGTCAAGCACTAGCTACTTTCCTAAGGCTGAGATGTGTATGCCTTCAGGTTCATCCAGAGCTAGATGTCCAACTAATTCACTGCTGTCAGTCAAGCATGAGCCACACACAGCCCTTGGCTTCCACTGGAAAGACTCTCCTACAATTCCCAAGAAAACACAAGAGGTCAGATACGGAGTTCTCACAACTACTCCCATTAACTACAAAGGTGGCAACCTTTGTGGGCTTCCTGTTCCACAGTCCAAGAGCTGCTTTCTTGGCCCCAACTTGTCCCACAGTGAGTTTTGGTGCAGAAGAGAGACAATCAGCACTATTTTCAAAATATATAATTATTTTTCTCAAAGCTTCTTTAAAATGAACACAACTATTTATGCTTTGTACATGCTGCTACTTTAGCTGGTCCACAAAAAGAGTTTTAGGTTGAAAATGTGATCTGCTAAGATTAGGCAGTGTCGTGGTAATAGCAGAATTGTGCTGTTCATATGAATTTTACTTTAATTTCTCAGTGAACAGTTCACCTTTCTGTTTTGCTCTGCTGATTAGGCACCAGAGTATTAGAGGAAATATCACATTGCAGCTAGAAAAGCAGTTCCATTTTCAAAAGCTAGAACACTTGGGCTAATTAGAGTGGCTCAGATACTTTGATCAAAGATAAATTAATGCTTTATATTATATCCTGGCTCTTAGTTAACTTCTCTCACTAAATTCCCTCAGTATTGCTTTCTAATTTCATATAGGGGGGGGAAAGATGAAACTTTTTTTTTTTTTTTCCTAAACAGCTTGCTGTAAATTTAAGAATAGCTTGCTGAATGTTTGGCTTTATAAGAATATATTATGATTTTGTCTCATTAACTTTTTTTTTTTATATATAATGTTTTATTGAACCATTGCATGGTATATAGAGCAGGGTATTGAATTGGGTATTTTATGCCCCATTCATTTCTCATTGCAGTGGTGATGGTAGCACACAGCTCTAGTGCTAGCATGATAAACAGTACTAGTAATCATTTACAGCAGTCAATACTCACAATCCAGCTGAATTTCACATGTAATTCTATTAAATTTAGTGGCACATTTTTGTACCTACAGAAGCCTTTTTGCTGTATAAGTTCTGGGGCATCTTCAGCATTCATACATTTTGCATTTCAATGTCATATTTCCAAGCCTTTTCCTTTTTCTCTATTTGTACAGTCCAGTCATAAAGGCCAGTGTTTACAGCAGTGATGATCTAACAACCACTGAGGAATTTCATGGTAGAAAAAGGAAGTAAACAAATTAAACTATACTCCAAAACTGCCCTGGATTATATTTATATAGTAGCATCTTTTCCGGTGCTGGGAAAAAAAATAATAAAAGAAATACATGTAATTCACTATAAATTTTGCACAAAGCTTAAGAAGTGGATGTTTGATAAACATTCCTTCTTCCCATTTGCACAGTTAACCAACTATGAGTCTATCAGAGCACTTTATATTCATATAAGGTTCATATTTCTGCCATTCCCTGTTTCCATCAATCAATCCTCATTAAATACTGAAAGAAACACCATTTTAAATGCAATAACATAGTAGTAACACTATTTTCAAAATTAGAATTTGGTTTCTACTTAAAGCAGAAAAGGTTTGTGTAAACACATAAAGACTAAAAGAATTCCTCATGAAAGCTTCAGACAGTAGCCCTGCTCTCTGGAGATCCCAGATTGGGCTCTTTTCCATTATTCACCCCCTACTGGCAGAAGACTAAGCTCCAGTATTTGTGAACAGTATGTTCCCTTCACAGCCCTGTGCTTCATAGCAGTCTGGATCCTTCAGTCCTGTTAATGATAGTGGGGTTGATGGGACACAATTTCCCTAGTTAACAACAGAGGCAGACCCCCATAAGAAATCTTGCCACTCTCAGGACAGATGTAACAATCCCACTGACGAACTTCAGGCCCCTGAACAATCATAGGGAGAACAAAATTGCATTCATAATAATTTAATCAATTCTAAAAATATACAAATCTCATGTGCATTTGTTCAGAAAGAGGAGTTTTTCCATCTGGAATTTTAGGCTCTGATACTTCTTGTGGACATCTACAATGGCAGAAGTAGCTACATAGATCTAATGCTAATATAATGGGTACCAGTTAAACAGATATTTGGAGAAGACCACCAGTATGTAAAGAGAAAACTTACTTGAAACATATACGTAGAATTGTGATTTAACAATCACAGACAGCTCATGAGCAGCAATTGTCTCAGGCAATTGCAAATAGGCTGGAGGAATATGAGATGGGAAGGAGGCCTAGCAGAGACCCAACTCCCACCCCTCAACAGATGGTTAAGAATTGTTAGTAATTCTGATCCACTTCCATCACTGTGTCTAGCAGGCTTCAGTTATTCATATGCTATAAAATTTGTACTGTGTTCTTCCTCACACTTCCTATTTCTCCACTTTGATGTCAGAGCCATGAAGTGTGTTTTTTGTTGTTTTGTTATTGTTTCCTTCTCTCTGCTGGTTAGCACTTAGAATCCTGTATTTTCTTTACCTGGCACGCTAACTTGCAGAATGATTCCCTAGCTTTTTCCACCAGAGACAAAGGCTTGCTTTCACTGGAACAAACAATATATGTTTCTGTACAGCTGAGCAGGGAGGCTACGCAGCAGGGATGCAACAATTCAGAAAAATTCACTGCTTTATAAGTAAATCAGTCACCAACACACCCAGCTATTATTGTCACTGGATTTAATAAAGCAGCTTGCTGTAATTTGCATTGTCATGCCTTTAGCACCAAGTAGTTTAGTTTGTCTAAACCAGGCATAAATGTGTTTTCTGTGGTAAAGAACTACAGAATCTCGGGATGGCTGAGGTTGGAAGGGACCTCATGAGGCCGTCTGGTTCAGCCTCTAGCAGGGCTGCCCAGAGTTGCTTGCCCAGGCCCATGTTCAGGCAACTTTTGAAGATATCTGTGGGCAACCTGTGCCAGGGCTCCAGCACCCGCACAGCACAGAAGTGCTTCCAGGTGCTCAGAGGGAGCCTCCTGTGCTCCAGTTTGTGGCCACTGCCTCTGGGCCAGGCCCAGAATATCAGAAAAGTGTGCAAATATTGACTGATGCTTGTCACTCACGGCTGGTATTCTAAAGAACTACAGAAGTACTGAGTGTCTACTAGTTCCATCACAGCATATTTGGGTTCATATTTCAGCTTGCCACATTCAGAGTTGTCCAGTAGTAGCACTACAGGATCTTATCCACACAAACACTCTCTTTTCCACTTTCTCAGACCTGCTTTCTTACAACTTTCTGCATGACAGCTCCTCACTGAGAGCCACACTGCCCATTAGCCTGCATTCACATGGACTTTGAGGAGCAGCCATACAATTAAAATTCGCAGTGTTCAGTATGACTTATAACAGCACATATTTCACATCCAGGGCACTTGCTATTTAGTTGTGGTTAAACACACTTGACAGGCTGTAGAACAGCCTTAGTCACTGGCAGTGCACAGCAATGCAAGAAGCTGATGCAAAAGTCATTTTCTTCCATTCTGTCAGCCACAGTAATCGTCTCCTTCCAGTTGTGCCGCAGTGCCACGGGCTGCCTTTCAAAGCCTACTCTGACACCACAGTAACAAGGCACCTCATACAGAGCTGCCTGGAGCAGAGCTGCTCCTCTTTCCTCTGACTGTAGAAAAGCCACGAGAGGGCCAAGCAGGGCTCTCTGCATCAACTAAGATGATGCAAGCTCAGGTCATGCCCAGAATACAGGAATGTTTTTACACTGAAATTGCTTTTTTTTCCTGTTAGAAGTAAAAGATGAGCACAAAGTAGCACTAAGTCCTTCAGGTTACCTATATAGTTGTGGTATATAATATCCACATACTAAGGAAATACAATAATAATATCCACATATAAAGGAAAATTTATATGCATACAGAGGTATTTTTAATGAATAATACAAGATTCAGCAAAGTCTATTCTGCATAGTGTCTGTCACTGGGATTTGTCTGTAATTCATGACAGAATAGAAATCCAAGCTCAAAATCTGAATGAACGTTGTCAGCTGCATGCATATGGGAGTTCCTTACATCATGTTTATCTCCCTGGTGTATTAACATGGGGATGATATGAGAAATCTTTCAGATATAAGAGAAATCATTTCAAACTTTTAAGTAGTATCATGAATAAAATTCTTGCTACATTAGGACATATGTATTACTATCATCCACATAAAATTCACAACCTCATCCATAGGGTACTCCTATTTGCAAAGATGCAAATGCATGTACTTGAAACAAGCAGAAAATCCCTTTGAATTACAATTTTTGAAACATTCGTTGTTTTTTATGCACTTGCTTGTACCACGCAAAATCATATGATCCAATAAATTTTATACACGGTAAAGATGTATTCTTCACCATTTAATTATGCTAGAACTGATGGCAAATGCTTTTTCCTTTTTTTTTTTTTCTTCCTCCTTTCCTCCTTTTTTCACAACAAGGTATCCTTCAGTTTGCCAATAGCAACAATAAGCAAATACCTGGCAAGATCATTAAGAAAAGACAAAACCAAAAAAAAAAAAAAAAAAAAAAAAAAAGCTGCATTGTAGTGTTAATCCAATTTAAAACTCAGTAGCTGTCCTTCATTTAATTAAATGCAAGATGAGCACAACTTACACCAACAATACAAGTGTCAGTGTTTGCCTCTATGTACTTACTATTGGGGATGAATGTGAAATGAAAGAAAAAGTGCCTTCATTTCATTCTGTAGATTTTGCTTTTCTTTCATCCATATTCTACATCTCCTCACACATATTTTAAATGACAAGCAAGAAAATATGAATTAAAATAAAAATAAAAATTAAAGTGCACCGTTCAGATTTGGATTGAGATTTAGGTTCAACCAAACAAATCCATTCAGCATTTCACTTTCAACCTCCTTAAAGATTATATGGTTTGCTTCTCAGTACGACAAGTTGTAGATTCACTTTTTCCTTTCAACAGTAAGTCAAATTAGTAAATTATCACATTGAACAGAGAAGACAGGGAAGAATTGATTGCCAATGCAACATATCGTCTCAACTTGAAAAAACATGTGCCATGTTAATGAATAAAGTTCTTGGTCTCTCATGTTTTCATGAAGGCATTTTGTGAAGGGGTGGCTAAATCCAATTATCAGTTTCAGCAAACATACTACTTTCTAGCTGAGGTCACATTATTTTCCTAAATGCTACCATTAACAAATGTAATGAGAGGCTTCTTGTACACAACACTCACATGCAAACATGTTCATTTCCTTCCTGCACCATTTTTCAGACTGCTAACTCCAATGAGAGGGAAAGCAAGAACCCACACTGAATTCAGGGACACCAATCACTTAGAAGACTACATTCATCATCTTTCTGTGTCTCACTGCACTTATTCCCCTAATATAAAACCAAAGGCAGGGAGATCTAAGGTTGAACTCCAGAGTTCTGAAGTTAAAATGAGTGCAAGAGTCAATTCTCAAGAACAAAAAAAGAAATGGATATTGATCTGCTTACTCTATAAGATTTTTAGTCTTTCTCTGGAGATAGGACTGGAAAAGACCTCCTTCTTTATTTAGCCCTGTTCCCCTTTTATTGCCACCAACAGTGCTATGTACTCTCCTGCGTAAACAAATGTGAGCAACCTTAGCATTCATTAAATTTTGTTTTCCATTTTCCTGTCTGTCTATTCCAAAGCAACACTACAGCTAGAAATTAGATGATAATTTCTACATAAAGCTTATTCATAACCATTTTATTGCAAGTTGGATTTGTTAGCACAAATCCACCTTTTTTCACTGATATTTAATTTATTGATCTATTTAGAGAGAGAAATGCACCACAACCACAAGCCATAATTGTGTAGTTTCTTATAAAATTGGTTTTTCATTCACAATTATCCTAGTAGGTGATGGGGTGTTTTTTGTTTGTTTGTTTGTTTGTTTTGCAACTGCTTACCAGAATGATTTAAAGTGTCCTGGATTTGGTCCACTAATGACTTTTTAAAAGCCTTTAGCTTCTGTTGTAAACACCTATGCAAGGACTTCTCCAATTGCATGTGCAATTTTAACTTTTATATCACACAGCAGCTAATAGTTCCCTTCTGATCATCAAGAAAACTTTGCACAGTGGTGGGTTTTTGACTCTTGATTATAATTGCTGAGTCTCCAACTTTAGCAGATTTTCCTCATCTTGCATGCTGTATTCTTCCACTTTCATCCTATTTCTATCACTATAACACTCAATATCATCCATTTTTTTCTTAATATTCTATTCTCCAAATTGATGTCAGCTTCAAATCTGAGTTACAGGCAAATTAATTAGCACATCTGTACTTGCTATGCCAAGATCACAAGAAAAGTTTCTTGGGAATTCTAAATGCATTAGCTTGGTACTTTCTGCTTTCACTGCAAACCATCAGTACTGACCTTAAAATTTTTGCATATAGATGTGCACAGATGTGCACATTAGTTCTGCACCTGAGTTAATTTACTATTTGGCATTATGCTTTTGAAATCCAGATTGATTAAATTCTTTCTCAGTTATCTTTTCAAAAATAATAATGAAGGACTTATCAGTGGTAAAAAACAAAAAAACAAACAAACAAAAAAAACCAGGATCTCATATTCCACTTTCTATTAACATTTTTATTTATTTATTATTTTGTTCAATAAAACAAATTCTAAAGGCTTATATCTTATTGAGAGTAGAGTCAAGAGCTAGCAATGCCTGGCTTGCTTTCCTACACTCTTAAATTTTTCAGAGCTTCGTCTTTTATAATCTATGAAATCTACGCTTTTAATATTTCAATTTAATATAAGCAGATTTTAACTAGTGATTTCCTGCTCTATTGTATTTTCTACAATATATTCATTAATAACCAAAAGCACATTTTAAAAAAGAAAGATTCTCACAGATTCCGTGATTGTTTTGTGTAGAAATGTGTCACCTATCCCACTCCAGAGAATCTAGATACTGCTATTGTTAGCAAAATGTGTTCTTCAGTTGAATTCAGCCTGCATTTCAGAAATTAGAGCTTTCCATAAAGGACACAAATCCCAGTAGTATATATCATTTTTTTCTCTTTCGCCCTACCACATTATAACGTAATAAAATACAAAAGAATTAATGCTATTAAAACATCACATCTCTGAAAATAAAATGATCAAATTCAGGAAGAAACATCCTAGAATACTTTTACAGAAACGATAGTTTGATCATGGCTTATTCTTACCATGAGTGAACAAACTAATCTCCTTCACTAGCTCTTTTAGGCTGTGTAATATGATGGGAACTTCTTAGTAGCACTATAAATCATGATTTCAAGAGCAGAAGATCCTGGTTATGAATATAGGTGTTTTGTTTTTTATTCCTAGTTTTCAAAGTGCTTGTGTACATTTTACCATATCCAACTACCCAAGAATGGAAGAGAGAGACTCAAGAAATACATGATTTTTTTTCCAGCCATGCGATGATAAATATATTGCTTGCCTGGCATTGTTTAAGTACTTGGCATCGTTTCTCAACACACTGAACATGTTTCCCCCTCCTTTCCTGCATGACTTCCCTTTGAATCCTTGATGGGCACAGCACAGTAGTGCTGGTAGTTCAGAAAACACTCTAATACAGCTGTGCAAAGCTGCAGTGAATTCTAGAAAGCTGTAGCTATTTCTTGTCATTATTAAATGGGGGCTGGTTGCTTATATGGCTGCAGAGAACAAATCTGATAAACACATGACAATAAAGAGTGAGTGCTGCTTGCAAATAAAACTGCCCCTGAAATCCACTTTTTTTTTTTTTTCCTTAAAGAACTTAAATGATTTTTAGGAATTTACAAAGAATGACACAAATAAATAATGAGGTTGAATGCTATGTTCCTTTTTGTCTGTTCCTGCCTCCCCCATAAACCAGCTGTATAATTCACGTTACTTCATGCAACATCATCTGTGGAATTCATTTAATTAACCAGAGTAGGCTTTTAACTATTTAGAACAATTTATTTATCTTTAGGAAGCCATCCTATTTCGACTAAGTAAATACAATTGATCCAAGATCACAGTTACTACAGATGCTGTATAATTCCTGTCAGAATGCCCCTAAATCAGCCTAGTTTCCCAGATTTTACAAATTAAAAATGAAATCAAATTTTAAATAACAGAGGAACTGCACAAACCACATGCTATTCTAACAACTGTCCAGCAGTTACTTTTTCCCCATATACTGCAGGCCTGGAGTGCTAAGAAGGCTAGAAATTATTTAACTAATTGGACCTACGTATTTAAGTAGTGCTCTGTGGCCTTTTTTGCTCTTCCTTGCTGTATTTCAAAGAAACTATACTTCTTTGGAAACTCAGTACATTATGTTTTGCTTCCAGGAGTATCTGGAGATTCTGATATCCAATGATGAAGCTAATTGAAACATATTCTGATTTTAGAATTTGACATTAAAATAGCAAAGCATTATAACAGCAAACAAACAGCAGAGTGACCTGTCCCTTAACTATAACATATTCATTAACACATAGGTGCTCAAATGCAGCAGCATGTGAAGCAAACTGTTTGCAAATCTCCTAAAATGCATAAATAAGCCCAAAGCATTCATTGCATCATTACTCTGTGGCATTGTTTCTTTTCCTTTTTTTTTTTTCAATTAAGGACAAAATTGTAGTGACTTATGACTGTAGTCATATTCATTCTTACCTTTGAGCTATGAATGTAGAAGGATTTGTTTTTTCTGTTGTGAGAAAAATATTTTTTTTTCATAAACAGAAATTCATTTTCAGAAACCTGAATCTTTAAGCAACTAGATCTCACTAAGTATTAATCTATCATTTAAATTGAAAAGAAAAAATGGTGTTTCTAAGTGAGACCTGCAAGTTAAACACTTATTCTCCCTACCACAGGAGAATATACTGAATGTATTCAGGTGTTTCCTTTCCAGAAATTTTCTTCAAACCATTTTTGGATTTTTTGTAAACTGCAAATTATTAAACTTTTCTTTACAACTAAAATATATTTCTAATATGTTTTAAATCAAATTTAAGTACTTAAATTTGTTGAACTGTCTTGAAACATTTCGTGAGTCGATGCAGTGATAAACTGAACCTCCTCAGCTGTGGTTCACTGGTTTATGGGAATACTGATATTAAAAACTAGCAATTTCAAATGTAAATATTGATTTCCCAAGATAAATATCAAGATTTGTAAATGTTGTAGAGACTGCTGAAAACATATCAGTCTTTAGAAAACACTCTTACTGGTAGGCATTTTGCTAAACATATTCTAATTTCTTATAGGTTTTAACAGACCCAGCCAGACTCTTTCCTTCAAGTTCTTCAAAATAAACTACTCCAGAAAGATTTATGTGAAAAAGACTGGACAGGAATTCGGGCATTATTTTAGAATAAGCTCACCTTGAGATCTGTTTCAGACTGAAGAAGAGAAGGCTCCAGGGAGACCTGAATGCAGCTTTTCAATACCTAAAGGGGGCTTAAAAGAAAGACAGAGAGCAACTTTTTGTTTAGTCAGCAAGGTAGCATGGTTTTAAAATAAAAGACGGGAGAGTTAGATTAAATAGTAGAAAGAAATTCTTTACTCAGAGGGTGGTGAGGCACTGGCACAGGTTGTCCAGAGAGGTTGTGGATGCCCCCTCCCTGGAGGCATTCAAGGCCAGGCTGGATGGGGCTTTGTGCACCCTGAAGTAGTGGGAGGTGTCCCTGCCCATGGCAAGGGTTGGAACTGGCTGGGCTTTAAGGTCCCTTCCAACCCAAACTATCCTGTGATTCTATGAACTCAGCAGTGGCCCTTGAAACATGATCAGTCTTCCTCAAGTTTTGCTGGCAGTACACAGCTGCTGCATGCAGAAAGCTGTGAATCCATTCTCAATTGCTGCTATTTTTGATAGCACTAAACACAACCTATTTCAAAAAAACAAGTCCTAACTGCTTGAATTTAACTGAGAATTATGGTTGAAGTTAATCTTTATCAACCTACCCTACATTGTTCTTAGATGAATGCATCAGTTTGTTTCAGCTTTTGGGGTTTATTTTCCTTCTACCTCTCAGGTAATCTCAAGGCACAGTGAGAACTTTTGGCTATATACAAGAAAATATCATCTTTTTTTTTTTTTTCTATTGATGAGTTTAAGAGCAATAATAGATTCCTCACTGGAAAACTTCATCAGAAGGATTTACAGCACCACTTGTCTCACTCTCCTATGTCCTTTAAACTCTGCTCTATGTCAGAAAATGCATATTAGGTCCTGAATAGGACACAAAGTAACAGAAGACAGACAATAAATCAAAGCAATCAAAAGAATTTATGGCATTAGAGCAAGAGCACACAGGCCACATTGTTTTGAACAGGAGAGTCTCCTATACTGCAAAGCAACTGCACTCACACAAGTGAGTGTTTTCCTTTAAAGCAAGAGAAATCTTTTCCTCAGCTCTTTCAGCTGAAGTTTTGATCAAAGTACAAAGTATATGACCTGTAACATTTGATGGGAAAGCAAATTCTTCTTGTCCCAGGGGAATTATGGAGAGCTGACTATCTTTATTATTCCAAATGCAACTCTGCATACAGTTCTCCCTCTGGAGAGATTAAGAGATGTAAGCATATATGACAAATGGCAATGTTTAATGTGCTACCAGAAGATGCTAAGATACGACGATAATGAGGATTTAAGGGACATGGATAGGGACATTTGTTCCTGCAAATTACTGACTTGCTATCATGTAGCACTTGAGAAACTGGAAAGGAGCTAAAGCAGGAAGAACTAAATAGGGCAACAACATGTAGTTTTCAGGCTTGATCCCTTACGTTCCCTTTAGGCTGTACCAGTATTCAGACCAGGCCTTTAGAATAAAACTGAATCTTGTAAAAGGATAGGTAAATGGCACATGAATATCACAAGGTCTATCAACCTCCAGCATTTAAATGAATGTCACATAATTCACAGACTTGGTATTTCCTGTTGGGCAAGGGTTAATTCTGCTCTCAGCAACACAGTCCAACACATACCCTTCCAGTTGTAACTGCAAAAACACAAAAATAAAAGCAATAGAATGATACATTGACAGAAAGATTGGAATGTTTAACTGCTGTAAGGCAGGTATATATCTTTTTTCAATAACACTACTAAATATAGTCCACCCTGCCTTCTGAACTGTAATAAGAAAATGGCATTTGTAGTTTCAGACACCCATAAAACTATTGGGTTTAAAACATGTCTCCTGCAATAACACTGCCAAAATGTACTGCAAAGCTTTCAACATTTTATCTTTTCACATCAGAGAACTTCTAGCCATGTCTTTTCGAGTGAAGGGCTAGGAACCTGTTTATAATCTGCAACAGATCATCTTAATGATTTGCTACATTATGCTATAAGCTGCTGTCATTAAAATCAACTTCTGCAATGAAAAACACTATCAGTGTCAAATGTCTGGGCATCATGAAGGTATCTCCTATGATTAGAATGCACATAAAGTTTTATTTATGTTTTACTGGTCCACATCATACAGTGAGCATACTTGTCTAGTACCAAAAAGGAGAACAGGGAAGAGAGAATGCCAGTGTACAGAAATCCGTTCTTGCCAGAAAGGATGAAGCAAAGTGGTGTCCAAGCCTCACCAGGCACCTAATGGAGTCCGTCTCCAAATTTTGCAGTCCTGGCTTCCAGCCCTGCACCTCCTTCATATCTCAGCTAAAAATTGTTTTAAGATCTTGCAACGCAACATCTCTTCATGGTTCCTGGTTTTCCTTGGAAGAAAATTGAGTACACAGATTTAGATGGTGTCACCGTGTGCTCCAAAATACACCTTGCTGAGATAACCAGGGATGAGGAGGTGCATTTCATAACACAGTCAATGCCTCTGGAACTGGGGATGTACCCATTGCCCTGTAACATAGCACCTGGCAGGACCTGCCACAGTGTTCTGGGGATGTGTGACCTGCTTCTCAGCCTGAGTTATCTTTTCTGTATCCAGCTAATGAACAAGACGTCCACTGGCAATCGAGGATGCACTGCTACTCAACTTAGGGCAGGACTGAGAGCATTTCAGAAAACTTGTTCTTTGTGTGGCATTTAGACCACAAAGCAGATCCGCTCCCGATGTTTTATAGCGATCAACTACTGGGTAGTGACTGCAATAGTTGTATTATTTATTTAATTTCATTATCAAGTACACCATCTTACAGAGTTACCATTTATTCAACTTAGAAGTTGAATAAAAAGCTATTGCTTAAAAAAGCAATGTTAATATATTTAATACCTATTTATTCTGGATGGAACTTTACTCAAGCAACAGTATTTTTATTTCATATTAATCTAAAAACAATAAATTATACTGATAAATGTTTGCAAGCCTTTGTTTGAACTGAAGTTTAAAATTCTCCTCTGGGGCTTTGCAATCCAGATGAAACAAATAAGTGACAATAACTAAACTTCAAGGGTGTATATGCAATAGAAAAAACAGCACGTGCACCTGGAGTATTTCCAGGTGCAGTATTTTCTACACCTGGAAGCAATGCTGAAAACTCTTCAGTTTAGAAAACATACAGTTTGACTTGGGAAATTCATTGCACAATACTAATGGGGTGAATTTTTTCCTTACTATCAATGACCATACTGAAATCATCAAAATAGAAAGTGGATTTACACAGTGCAGATGTTCTTATTCTAGTCTTGAGTCCAGAAATGATTTTTTTCACTAGTGAATTAAAATAGTAGATACTAAGTGAAGAAGCAATGATCGATTCTTAGTCTAACATAGATCTTAACCAACAATTTCTTGGGCAATTTTGAGCAAAGAAATAAATTATTAAAAAAAAAAAAAAAAAAAAAAAAAAAGCAGCACCCTGAATTCCATTAAAGGAGAATTCACAGGCAGGAAGAAAGAAAGATTCAAATTGCCAACAACAGGACTTGGAAGTCTGCAGCCCTGTGCTGTTTCTTTTTGTATAACTATGGGCTGATCTGGTAGATCTGCAGATCTGCTTTTCACATTTCATCTGGTTTGAAAAAAAACTACAAAATGAAGATACTAAAATGAAAGGGCAAAACTGGTAGAGAGGATAAGCTCCTAAAGGAAATGACTAACGCTTTGCATCATCCCTTCCCAAGGAGCTAATTTTTTTTTTTTAGTTTTCTCTAAGGAAAATGGTGTGATATTGTGAATTTCAAGAATGTGAATGACGAGTTCCTGTAGAAGCATCTATAGTTAGACAAGATTTATTGTTCAAAATGGCTTTAACAAAAGTTTGCTATTTTCAGTACCAACCTTTCACCAAAACAGCTATTTCTTTAGAGGAAGAGAGGAAGGGATATTATTCCTCATTTTTCCTTTTTATATTTTTATTTATTTATTTATTTATTTTAATTTTTTAACTCTTTTTTAAGTCCTCTTGAAGTTTGTATAAGTTTAAGAACTGTTAAGTTAAAAAAAAAAAAAAAAAAGCCAGTGCTCCTTCTTTGTAAATCCCTGGTACAGTAAAACTGTCAGAGAACTGTGAAAAAAACAAACAAACAAACAAAAAAAAAACAACCAGTAAATTCCATTACATTGAACATACCTCCAAAGAGGGCTGAAACAATATAGGAAGAAGGCTGAAAACCACTAGATTCAGTGTAAAGATCCTCAGTGTTTTTTACAGTGATCATTATAAATATTACAGTTTTGCTTTTAAATCCATAGCCTGCTCTTTCTACAAAAGCTTCTCAAATGATCCTTGGCCCAGCTGTATAAAGTACCTATAAAATATTGACCAACTGAAAGCTTTTAGAAGTTCTCAGGTACAACACAAAGTGGAGAACATTCCTCGGTTCTCCAACTGAGCAAATACTTAAAAATTCATACGTTCTCTTGAATCCTTTACCTTGAAGATTATCTTGAAACTATCACATTTTTAATGTTGCAGATTTTTTTGTTTTTCTTGATTTTAAGTTATTTTTCCATCTCCCTTTTCTGTCTTTTTTCAGGAAATGAAAAACATGAGCATCATCTCTTTCATCTGTTTCCATGCATGCAATGGCATTTGTCCCCCAAATATACATAAAGTTTAATCTGATGGTGCCAAACCTGCAAAAAGGGATCTTAAATTGCATACAAAATCCCATGAAATCTACAGTTCCGTTGTGTCTATGAGTTTATATTTTTGCCCTCTCAGAAGGGTTCAAACCCCTCCACTTTTCTTGTAACATGGAATAATGTACCTTGTCATTATTACTGGAACTGTATCGCATGTGTTGTCAATTCTTTGACAAACATCTAATGACTAATTATAAACCTCATATCAAGTTGAAGGAATGTTATGTATCCAACCATTTACCAGCAGTAACAATCCATCTGTTGTGCATTATTATTTCTGTGAATCATACACTTAATTTTAAATTAGGTGATTAAATAGGGGCATAATTCACTTAGATGTTAAAGGGATGATATTTTGTTTGTGGTTCCAACTGCTTACCTGGAATTACATTAGCTGGAGCTTAGGGCATTACTGTGTGGAAGTCAGTTATCGATTGAAAACAAACACAACGTTTTGTGTTTACAAGTCAGGAGACTAACAACATTTTGGAGATGATAATCTTGATGAAACAAAAATTGGTATCGACATCCTACCTGATGTTGATATCCCTTATGAATGACAAAGTAAGATAAGATAATGATTGTTTTCCCCCTTGTACTTCATCTAGTGAAACACATTGGCCTCTCCTTTATAGCCTAATATTGGGTACAGGTATTGAAGATCAGAATGATGGAATAGTAACATCACCTTACCAAAAGGAGGCTGAACCTATTTAATTTCCTTTTTTGTTTTGTTTTGTTTTTGTGTTTTGTTTTGTTTTGTTTTTGTTTTCCAAAGGGTTTCACCAGATGATATTAAATCATCCTTTTCACCTTTTCTTACTTTGCTGATTAAGCCACAGGTAGATTCTCTATTCATTTAACTCAAGCAGAGAAAAATATATGCTATTTCAAATAAAAGCAGAGAAAAATGATTATAAATCATTCCTAGAGATTCAATCATTTTTCAAATATTGAACTACTGTATAGTTGGCAGGGATGTGCCATGAAGTACGATGAACTACAAATGCTAATGACTTTCTGGCTTGCATTTGTATGTGAAATATGTGTGTGGAGCCGACTGTCCCTGTCCACCTGCAAATCCTAGCACCCACATTAATTTATATGAGCTTTAGACATCACTGTTACTGCTAATAAGCATACTGCCAGCACTGCAACAGGACCCACACCTGCCTGGAAATCCCATGAAGCACAGGGCTGATCATGATTCAGGCTTTCAATTCAGATCACCTGCAGTGCCTTTGGATCTAGTGACAGCTTATCCATAGCACATCAAAAGCTCTTGGGTTTGACGGAATATCTGATGGAAAAGTCCCATAGGATGCAATAGGAATATAACCAAGCATAGGCCATATGTTTTAAATATCAATTGGCTTACAAAAATAATAATACAAGATCTTTAGTATTGTAAAACTTACTACTAGTAGTTGTACAGGATTCTTTTATGTGGCTCTAAACCCACAAAAATCTATTTTTGTCCTAGGCTGTTACTATCTAATTGTATAGAGTCACCCTGTAGAAGCAGAAAGTACAGAGAAGAGAAGGGACCAATGCTGGGTTCCCGGGAGATCAACAGAACAGACAGAATATAAGTGCTTCCTTCTCTTACTCTTGGGTTCTTCAGTGGAAAAAGAAAATCTATTTTTTTTTTTTAATTGCTTTGAAACCAATTCATGGTATGCCTGCACAGGGGGCAGGCATACTGCAGGCAGGCTCTGCCTGTCGTCCCAAGCAGCGAGCAAAACAGCTCTGTTGCAGCGTTCATACAGTTGCTCCAAGAGAAGCTTGGGCACAGCCCTGTGCCAAATGTGTACACGTACTACAGATCACTACCCTTGCCTGCTTTCAGGCTCTGTTACTGTTCATTCCCTCTTCTCCTTCCATTTTTCTAACTTTTCCCTGTTCGTATTATAGGCTGAAGTATTAAATAATAAATACTAATAATTAACTGCAAACTCTCTAAAAGTATCAGCAAGCAAATCAGTGTTTGTATTAACAGTTATCTTAGCTGACCTAGTGCACGGTGCTTCTTCCTAACTGTAAATATCATTAAAAATATGTGTGGTCAAAGTCCCATTCAAAAGCCAAGAAGTGAAAAGGGATCTTCTCACTGCCTTCAGCAGGCTTCAGGATACTTACACAACTTGTAGCCCCACCAGAGGGGGGTATGAATTCAGCAGTACTTTGTTCTAAAAAAAGGCTTTAAAAACAAAGAAAAAAGAATATAAACATCTAACATTTGGTTGCAGTGATCAAGTAACTGCAGACTCTGGGGTGTTTACTCACAGTGCAGAAAACCTTTGCTTTCATAAGTACCAGGAGATCAGAAAAAAAAAAGAAAGAATAAACCATAATTCATGTCCTCCCTTTGCTCAATTGCAGAGAGCTGGAAGGGTGTCTGTTCCTTAGTGTTTGGTGTGGTTTTGTGCCTGTTACATATTCTGGTGCTTAATAAATTTACCCTGACAAAGAAGGTATAATCTTTCTTGAGACAGCATAGTTATTATCTTCCCTAGATGATGAATCTGCTTTCTTCTTGTGAAGAAGTGGCAAGAACAGAGAGAAAACCTTAGCTAACCCATGGCTGGTGCTAGGTTTTCAACCACTTTGAAGCAAGCATTATAATTTTTCTAGTATAAGGAATTCACAATGTTGTCTTTGAGCTTCATTACTTTTGGTTCTGTGAATTTTATTTGCTACAGGGAAACAATGGTTCTCATTACATTTTCTATAAGCAATGTCGGAATGTCCCCCCCCAAATGGCTCATTGGCCTTGTATAACGCTGTCAGTCATACCACACGCAGATCACTAAGGCAAGACACCCTGAAATGTTCATAGAGCTATGGAACTGCTCTAATAATGACACGCGGCTGCCTGTAGTGAGTGCCTGCAATAGCTGATAAATTCATAGACTACTTGCTGTCCAGTTTTCACTGTGCTGTAATAAAAAAGCTATTGGCAGGTGTAGATATAAGGGGTGAACAAGGTTCTGCTTCAAGGTTCTGCCCTTTGAATTGCTTGTCTTTTAATAACTATTTTGGGATTGCAAAAGTAACCAGTAGAGCACAACACTACCAAGAGCACCCGAGCTCTAACACATCCTGTAGCATAAGATAATCAGCGCATGGAAATCACTGCACAGTATATGCTTGGTGACTATGGATGACAGCAGACCTACCAGCTGGTGCTAAAGACAACAGTGTCACACTGCCAGCACGGAGCAGACACTGAGGAGCCTGTGATGACTTTGCCAGGCAATACTTTGTGTGAATAAAATGTATTGTCCAGCCTCATTAATTGCATATTTTAACTCTATGTGACAGTAATAGTTTGCCACGGAAATAAGGCTTATGAAGCTGGCATATATACAAGCACAACAGAAAAAGAGAGAGGAAACCTGAAACTGATGGGTGCCCTTATTTTTGAAATGTAAACATCATGAAAAAGTAGATTTTCAGTCTTAAGCTCAGGCCAATAGATAATCATTTAGAGAGAAATGTATGTAACATCTTGAATGCCAAAACAGAAAATTGTACATTAGATGGATAGTGGGAAGAATCAGCAAGCCCTAATGCCAGGAAAGTCTGTTTTCAAGGACATGGCCTTAGGATCAGAATACAGAGAAATAGCACAAAGAGTACCAGAAGTACAGTGCTTCTCTGTATAAATGATGTTATTATCTCACAAAATCTCAGAAAAGCTCCAATCCTATAGCAGTGAATCAAGACTGGGGGTACTTTTTATTATTTGGTCAAATTAGTTTTTCTATCAGCTTATCTGAGTATGCTGTATTATGTTGCTCAAAAAAAGACTATACTGGATCCAGTTCTGAATTCTTTGTTCAGGCAAATCTCCCAATATGTTTTCTGACTGATACGGTGTCATTAGCAGTTATCTTTAATGGCCAAAAAACATACTAAAGAATAAAGAGAATATCTGTGCAAAAATATTTTGAGTAAGTTGATAGGAAAAATCCTAAATAGGAATTTGAAGAATAATGTAAATTCCCCAGTTGAAGGTCACAGCAGGAAACCTTCTTTCCTGCATAGGACTCTTCTGAAAATTGAGGGTAATAAACAGGAGACAGAAGATAAAATTTATAGTAGATCTTGAGCTTTAGCTGAGCTGTAAAAATGAATAATACCAAGTTATTATATTTGCTTCTATTTCAAAAAGATGCATCTTCAACCCTCCAAATCATATTTACATAATATAGATGACTAGTAACAAATATGGCATGAATCATTTCTTTTCCAGAATGTCAGTTCAAATTTAAGCACTAATGTTTGTAGAAAAACACACCAATCCAGTCCTAACCATGAAGATGCGTGGAACCTTTAGTGCCTGCTTTTGGCAATTTTAGTAAGGATTCCTGTCAACAGATATCTAGCTTTCCCCTACTATTTTAACATGGCATTCCAGCTGCAGAACCTTTCTTGATTTCTAATACTAATAACATACAGATAAATTTCTGCTATGACAATAAGCAGAGAGAACCAGATTCTTGACACAAGGCCAACGAAAGTATGCTCCAGAGTGTTTGGCTCTAAACCTTGCCCAGTCTTGCCACAATCTGCCAAGTACATAATTCAAAGAGATGCACCTCATTGTTTTCCTCCCAGTTAAAGCTTTTGGCTCTAAGTAGCTTTTTTATTTCATTGTAGATTAAGATAATAGCTAATTCTAGTTTAGTAAGGGAATGTCTCTCTCCTTTTACTAAGTTCATAATTTATTTTTGAGACAATATGGAAAAGATCAAGGAAAAACTCCTGCAAGCAAGTTTCCTACTTACAAGTTGTGTTCTTATGATAAATAAGGGAAACAGACATCTCTTTTCCACAATTCTACACAAAATAACTACATGCACAAATCTAACAAAAAAATAAATAAATGCAGTGGGCAGGGATAGGCTCCCTCAGGGTAACAGATCTATAGTTTGAAGTTTTCACATTAGCTTTCCATTTGCTTTTACTATGGAAGCAGTAAAGCGGTACCCAGTTTTGGCTGCTTTATTTCATTATATCACACATTCACTTTAGCAAAAAGCCCCTGAAACAAGGCCATCTTCTAACAGATGTGGGCTTGCTTGCTTCTTTGTTTTCCTCCCTGACCTGGCAGTGAGAGGACCCTCATTTATTAGTGTAGCATTCGAGGCAGGTGCATGCATTGGCTACTTCATGTATTCAGTACAGGCTATGAGAATACCCTCTATGAAAGTATTTTACCTTCACCCTTACCAACTAGGTCTGCTCCACATAAACCTGTCATATTACTAAAGTTCAGGGAAGTGTATTCCTTTTGTCACAAGGGTTACAAAAATCGGGTCCTAAAAGAAATCCCGTGTTTGCTATGGAAAGCAATTCATTGAAGAGCTGCAAAGATTCTTTACTTCTTGGTACCAGCAGGAACCTGCCTCATCCTTCTGTCACCACTTGTTTAACACAGCGTGCTGGATCATGCTGGATGGTGGCAGAGAAAAGGCTACAAGCCAGCTGGGTACTTTAAAATGACAAATCACTTTAATTGATGAATGCCGGTAGCAGTTTCATCAGCTGTTAATGCAGATGACACTGGGTCTCCAAATGTGGGAAACAAAGGGCTAATCTATCTTAGAGGTGCTGTTGTTAATAGCCATATCAGTAGAGGACCTCCTCTACAGGTTTTTATCAGAATTACTTTGCCAGTATTTTTAAACTGCTGTTTCCAACAATGTAAGCTAGTACAACAAAAAATGTATACTTCTCTGTTGTCCAAAGGTCCAGTGAGTTGTCTCAATAGCCAACACAGCATAGGCTAAATGAACCAAGGTGATCACAGTAATTATACCCCATTAATTACAGCGAACAAGTAGCAAATGTTAACTTGTTCATACTAACACACAGGTCTGACTTAGAAAGTGATATTAATTATAAACTCTGCAGACTCTTTGATGTTAATATTGGTGCATCTTAAATAATAAACTGCCCAAGTGTTGCAGCTCCTTTTAGGAATATACTTTTCCTCTTTATGAAGTTTTGAGACAGCTATGCCTCTTCTTCAGCCATTGTATGATTCAGAAACCACATCTGAACACACCTTCAGTGGCATTGCTAAGGTTTATAAAAGAGAATAGCAGCAGCTTTTTCAGTTTGGTCAAATTTTGTGACAAAAGCTCTAACAAACAAATATCAAACTGATAACTGATAACTATTCCCCAGCCCTCAACTATCACAGCTACCTGCAGCTCGATTCAACCATCTTCTGTAATAAAGTGCAGGGTCACATTGTCTTCTGCCTCTACAACTCCAAATTTTATTCTGTACTTGCTTCTATCCGGCAAAGTGACTTTCATCATTCTAAGAAGTGTAGCAACCATGAATTATTCCAATTCTACATCATCTGTCTGTCACTACACAGATAGTGGTCCCACTGAATAATGGCATTTTAGTGATTTCTTAGTTTTGTTCATAAGCCATAAGCACATCACAGAAAGAGGTACTTTATCTACCTGACTGGGTGATTCCAAAATCATGGTCTCATTCTGTTCATACTTAAATTATCTCATCTTCTGCACTTGGTCTTTCATCTTACTCTTCATCTCAAAATTAGCTTGGTAAAATTAATGAATACCTGGGATGGAATCACAGGAGTATTTTAGTTTGACTTCTAGTCTTTGAAATCACTCTGAAGAATCCCATATCCTACCATAAAAAATATATGTATATATTTTACAGCAGTGATAAACATTTTTAACATAGAATGCAGAGTACTGAATTGCTCGTTTGAACAACAGATGTGTGAGTGCATGGTAATTCAGTCTACAGAAAAAAAGTGCAGTTGTACATCATTTAAAGACAGTCTATTGCCCTCCCTCCATCCCCCCCCCCCCAAAAAAAAAAAAAAAAAAAGAAAGCATAAACTAGATTTTACAAAAGTGCACATTTTTCTTATTTATACAGATGACAACTAGGACACCCTATTTAATAGGCCTTTTTTAAAGAAGTATATAAAAATCAGGCCCAAGACGTTTGATGGATAAGCATCATTTCTTACCCTCGTGAGGGAGCTGCAGGCTGCCATGAGGCCTCCCCTCGGCCTGCTCTGCTCCGGGCTGAACAAACCCAGGGACCTCAGCCCCTCCTCAGACACCTTCCCCTCCAGGCCCTTCAACAGCTTTGCCTTTGGGCACTCTCCAATACTTTTATGTCCTTCCCATATTGTGTGCCCAACCCTGCACACAGTGCTCAGGGTGAGGCCTCACCAGGCAGAGCAGAGCGGGACAATCCCTTCCCCTCAGCAGCTGGCAGTGCTGGGCCCGAGGCACCCCGGGGTACAGCTGGCCCTCCTGGCTGCCAGACACGCTGCGGGTTCATAGGCACATTGCTGGTGACCAGAACCCCCAGATCCCTTTCCACAGGGATGTCCTGAACCTTCTGAATTTATGTATACGTGTATGCCTACTGTACATTAAGTGCATAAATCTACCACAGCCATGTGCTATAGTTCACACTCAAATGTAGAATATCCATCTTTATTCATTCAGCCTCACAACTTTAGGTGATTTGTTCTGAGCTCTGAAAGTAACACAGTACTTATTGCCTGCTTCTCAGCCATCACAGATTAATTAAATTCCTTTTTTTAGGCGACAGAACAACTTCATTTTGGGCATGAAATAGTAAATAGCTTTGATCCTTTTCCAAAGTCATCTACATAATGTGCTAATATACAAAGATATTTATTTCAATTTCCTGAATCAATGATAATGATGAAAGCTATTGCTTCTGAAAAGAGTTATGGTGCTTTCATAATGGGTGTTGTTACCAAATAATTTGTTTGACAAACCATCCCATACAATTTATTGAAGAATAAATTCAGTTCTGGGAATAAATACAGATTACTTCCCATTCTTACATTAAGGTTGTTCATTTTCCTTTCCCTTTATATCACATAGTCCTTTTAAGACTACTCATTTTTTCTGTTTAATACTGTTCTCCTTTCCTTTTTCCTCTAGCCAGTGGGCTCTACACTGCAGCTTCTCACCATAATCTCATTCAATAAATTTTTGATGTATTTCAACTGAAATTTTAAGTTCATGAGAAGCAGGCATTCCACATTAGAAATAATCATCTTCCTTGGGGAAAGCCTAGCATGCAGAACATGGGTCTAATTGCACTTATTTATTTTTAAATGTTAGTTCCTTTAACTTCAATTAGATCATTTGCTTTGATCAACAAATGTTATCTCCTGTAATAAATTACCTGAACAAAACTGTAACACAGCTCAGTATCTACAGGTCACTGCAAGATCACCTTAAACTCAGAAAATACAGTTTGATGGTTGTGATATATCACACCCTGGCACCACTTGACATCTGCTTCCTCACGGCCCTTGGTAGGATTGGCAGTCCAACTTGAGCATTATCCCAGCAGAAGCTCCCTGGGTTTGCTGGGAATTCAGCTAGCAATTCTTATGGTCTTCCACAGGATTTTTGAATGTAAAGAATGGGTTTAATCCTTGTAATTTATATGAAGGACTCCAAGTTTTTACAGATTAGATATATCAGCAGCAGTTTAGCATCTGTTTACAATAGCTCTCACCTTGCTCAGGTATTTAACTGAAACAGAAAGTTAGAAAACATCCACATGTGATGTTCAACCTGTTTTTGTCATACCTAGTCCTGCAGTTCTAGGCTGTCACACACAGGTCTCATTTCAACTTCCACCTCCTCAGTACAGCCCATCCTTTAAGGCCATTCCCACCCTGAAGCAGCAGTAGGTTCTCTGATGGCATCGGGGCCACACATCTAACAACGGTTTTGTCGGGGTCTGATTTCTTTGATAATGGATATTGCTCTAACTTCCTACTTCTACCTCTCAATTTTCTACCTTTGAGCCCCTTCATCTGAGGTTACATATGTATTTGCATATATTGAAAATCTGAGACGTTTTACTTCAAAAATGTCTTAGTTAAATTAGCATGAGTTGTTTAGCACACCTTTACCCTAAAGGAAAACTGCAGATCTAGGCATAAGGAGAAAACGTGAGAAAATTGGGAATAACCAACCTCAGATTTGGTTAGATAGTTCATAATGCCTACAGCTGGGATGTTATTTGAATAGCCTTTTACACCATTCCTCAGTAATTATAACCACTTAGGGGGTTTGAATATAATTTTCTTTAAGGGACTTATTTCATAATAGACCCAATTTGATTCTTTATCTCCCCATCAGCATCAGGAGACTTGAAATCAGCCATCGTTATCTTCCATTTTAGAAATCAAGTAAAAAAAAAAAAGTCAGCAATGAGGTTCTTTATGAATTGTCATACCATGGACTTCATTAGAGCCCACTTGCTGCTCCCACAAAGGCATTCGAGCCCATAGCAAAAAGCCCTTGCTGTGCCTGATGATCAAAAACTTCATCTTCAGCGAGCTCTGATTTTATTTTAACCCTTATTTTTCTTCCCCCACAACAACCAATTGGATTTTCAAGCAAATCTTTACAGACCTTGTGACTTTCCACAATGGGAAATATTATTACACATACACGCAAATAGGAAAACCTACAAATAAGGATATTATATTGTGACTAGCTGGGTTTGTTCTGCTGGACTCAAGAGTTTAATAATCCTACATGTACACCAATGTTTCTGTCCCATAACACAATGGGAGTGTTGATATTAGGGGGAAAAACAGCTGTAACCAAAGAACACTTTTTACCTTGAAAATTAACAGGGAAAACAAACAATCAAAAAAACAAAACAAAACAAAAAACCCACACATTTAAAATCCTTTTAAAAATGTATCCATTAACATTATGTGCATTTTGATCCCATGTAGTACTTCAAGGTAGCAAGTACCTTTCTTCAATTAACAAAGAACAATTGCAAGCTTCCAATTACATGGTTCTATTCTTTTTTTTTTTTTTTTTTTTTACCTGTTTCTTCTATTACTCTTGATTATTTAGAGAAAAAACAGAAATATATCATTGTGTGCTTCACTCTAACAAGATTGAATCACTTTTTAAAAAATGTTAACGAAATCAGATCATCTGGATTTCAAAATGAGAGAAACTGTGTTTAATGATCAGTTGGATTGGCAAAAATAAAAATCCCACTGACACGTCAAGCAGCACTTGGTTAGTGACGGAGGAACTAGGTCTTTAGTTCTCAATTCCTTTTCATGTTAGTAAAAATGTGATGCCATCAGTAACCTACAGATGTTCAGTATCTTGTAGGACATAAGCAGAGCATGAAGCAGTCAGAGAGATATAAATTCCTAAACTACCGAGTAGATATTAATAAACACAGAGGGCTTTTCAGAGCGTGCAGACTGAATAGAAAGCAAAAGCTTATTTAAGATTAAACCAGAAGCGTCATCCAAAGTTTACAGGCCTGTAAACACACAGCCTCTTCCTCTCCAGGCTCATTTCCCTGGATTCTTCCCTCTTACAAAATGCTCTCAAAGTATTATATTTTTCTATGAATTTCCTTTACTTTTTCCCACTCACTGTACTCTGTACTCTCCAAAAGAGGAATTGAACTGCAGGACACCTCCCTTTCTAGCAGTCTCTTACAAATCATGTTATGTACATATTCCTACTAACTTAAATGACTTTAATTTTGTAAAGTATTGCTGTTATGGTTGAGTCATACTGGCACAACTCTCAGAGCTAGAAGGAAGAATCCATAAGCTAGCAACCCTAATCAAGTATAACAGTTGTCCTAAGATACTGGTATGCTGCTGCAAATTCAGCACAGCAAACTCTCAGATACCACTGGAATGAAATTCAAGGGGCAGTAGAGATATGCAACTAAAGAGAGAATTTTTTCTTCTTCCAGGTCCCATTGTTATTTACCTGTCTGTTTGCCTCCCATGTCCTTCAGCACTCTGCAGCCTTTGGCATTCTGACATTGGACTTTTACAGATACAGGAAAAAAAATCTGAAACTGTTTACAAGCCTTCCATGTACTTTTAAAAGCAAAGCAAAACAATAAACAAACAAACAAACAAAAAAACTTTAAAAGGATGCCTGATACACGAAACCAACTGAACTGGATGCCCAAGACCTGGTATTTCATAGGAATTTTATATGCTTCAACTGTTCCAGTTCTCCTCCTCCCCACTTAGCCAGCCCCTGCCAGCTCCCAGTTGTACACTGCAGATGGAGCCAGAGCATTCGGGGGTCAGGCTACTGTCACAAAACAGAAGGACTGGGAAGGCATTAACTCCTTGGTATAGCTTTTCAAGCAGCCTGGCAGGCTGCTTGAAGGCATTTGGAGCAAGCCAGACCTTCTCAATGACAATGCTTCGCTTTGATGGAATAAACCAAAGCACATATTTATTCAAAATGGTTCAACCTCTGCCATAGAGATTAAGATTTGGAATTAGTTTTGCTCCATAAAGCTCAGATCAATTTTAGTAGCTGGTGCCAATTTGAAGTTGGAGCAATCAAATGTGGAAGGGCCAAAATCATAAAAGGAATCACTGTTCTCAAAATCCAATGCTTTAAATGAGAGAGTACGTCAGCAAACACGTGCTTGGTTTTCAATTATTAATATTACATTTCAGTTTTCTGCTGTAAAAATGTGCCATTTAGAAAAACAGTTTTCTTTGAGATTTTCTTTTTATCTTCAATTTTTTTTTCTTAGAACTGAAAGGCGTCATCAACAGTTTGTTGGCTTGTTCTATTAATACAGGCTTCAACATGCTTGCTACCACCTCTATGGCCCAAGATAGCTTAACAGAAACTAAACTGTGCAACCTACCAGCATGCATGGCAAGAATCACCCTCGGTTCTCTAATTGATGCATACTTCTGGAAGTTGGAAACTCTGCCAAGAAGAGTGTTTTCCTTTCTGCAAATAAAATAGATGCAGTTCTCTCTTATTTTCCTCAATGTTTAAACCCCTCAAAACAAGGAAAAGTGGACTTGAAATTATCCATTTCAACCTATGGTTACAAAACAGTAACTAAGGCTATGTCTGCATGACACTGTAACTGGTGTAACTGATTACAGAAAAATATTCCATATTCTAGACGATGCTGGAAAGGATTGGAGAAGGAAAAACAAGCATGAACAACCTTTGCAGGATCTACCGTCAGCCAGTTAATATTTAAATCAGGAATAAATAAATAATGGTACCTCCTGGTACCATTAATACCACTGGTACCTCCTATCCCATTAATATCAATTTGAATGAGCATAATGACTGCAGAACTTATCCAAATACTTTTTGAGATTATTCCCATTTGTCCAAAACAGGCAACATATGAGTCTTTCTGTACACAAGGTAGATGATGGATTTGATAGATTGATAGATGCTGATACTTAAAAAAAAAAAAAAAAAAAAAAAGTTTGTGGTCAAAGCAGGTATGGGAGAATTTCCTTCCTGAATGTCTTGATTCACTGGTGGTAAAAGTAAAGTATGCTCATCAACAATGCATTTGTATATTAGTATTTGGTAGGGCTCCAGGTCTTTAGTAGATCTTGTGAGAGCAGAAGAGAATTCCCTCCCTTGCCCTGCTGGCCATGCTGCTGTTGGTGCAGCCCAGTGTATGGGTGGCTTTTTGGGCCGCCAGCACACATTGCTGGGTCACATTCAAGTCGTCTTTCTCCACCTGTACCCTCGAGTCCTTCACTGCAGGGCTGGATGTCATTAATGAGAAGTTCCCTAACGTACATAACACAGAAAGATGACATGTAGAGAACATGATAGAGGCATTCTGTGTTCCCTTGAAACATATCATTCAGGTCCTGACATTTTAAATCTTCTTATATAAGAACTAGAGACTTGGGTTTGTTTTTCTACATTCAGTTCAATACAAAAATCAAAATGTTCTCAGAAAGTGTAGAAACAGTGTATTTTGATACAATTTCTCAATATTTTCTAAACAAATGTTGACAGTCTTAATGGACGTGGAATTTAATAAAAACCATCTGCACTGAAAACTGTTTTCCTTAAAAATTTCAACCTAATCATGCTAACAGACTGAGGATTCAGATTTGTGTGGAAGTTTGTGTCTAATAAACTGGGGGGTTAATTTATTGTTTTAGAAATAGAGTTGTCTCTTATAAGTAATTAAGACCGTGTACAGCCTGGTCTTGCTGCGCTGACAGAAAATGTCACTGGGCACAGCTCCCAGCAGCTCCCCTCCTGTGGGTGGAGTGGTTGCTGCCATTGCACACACAACAAGCGTGGTCACCACCTACCAATTTAAACTGTCTAAGCTAATGGTGGGGACTTTGCTCTGAATAGTCTGATGATAATTCCCAGAGTAAACTACTGCTGGATGTGGTCACTTTGGAAAGCAGCAGTTTCAAGCAGCTGGATCTGGTAGCCTCTTTGGGCTGAATCCGCAACAGGCAATCAGGCAACAACTGTCGAGTATTCTCATTAAATATTGCTAGGAGAGTCACTTTAAAAGGATATGATGCAAATACACACCTGCTTTACTTCATGTTACGTATCTATGCAAATCCAAGTGTGCCCACATGGAGTTAGTGCAAAATAGCTGATGCAGATTATAACAGAATTTACGGTGGTGCACTAACTTCTCCATGCAGAAAAACTCACAATATTAGCAATTGTTTTGCAAATTTGTGCAAGTGATGCCAAGCTGTCAGTGTTTGCCAATTTCTTGGTCTCTATTCCCTCTCTAAGCATGTCTCTGAGACAATTTGTGCAGAACATATAACAAACAGTGGTTTGGAATGGCAGATTGGTGCCCTTCCTTAAAATTGTGGTCTTATAACAGAATTATATGCAAGATCTACAAACTTGATCCCAGTTTGTCTGGCCTTTTAAAATGTTTAAACGTCTTGTGTTATCTGTTAGTGGATTTTAAATTAGCACCTTATGATATTATTATGGAAAAATAATAACATCAAACAAAATACCTAAGTAACTGTGATTTAAGAAGCAAAATATTTGTGCAACGTTCATGTTCAAACATTTCATGAATTCTGAAATTACTTTAGGAAAAGTCAGTCAGACCGTAACAGAACAATCTTTGTTCCTCTAACATTTATTCTGAAGTAATATACTAAATATCTTATAGATATTTTTACTCATACCACATGTATTATTTCAGGAATAGAAGCTGATGAATGTTTACATCATTACCAAGAGTAAATAAAAGGGAAATTAAGCAAAAAAAAAAAAAAAAAAAAAAATTCTCATTTCCTCCAGTAAAGGTTAATCAAAAACCTATAGCAATACCAGGAAGGAATAGGAATAAACTGTATTCCCATAGTAAAATTCAAAGAATTCTAATACTGTAACATGAATGCTCAGTATGCTCAGCTGACACACTGGTGTCCTTAGCATGAAAATATAACCAGGTTCTAGAATATTCTTGTACTAACAATACAAGGGGAATATGCTAAAGAAGCACAAAGTGTTAACAGGGCAGGGGGAGGAGGGAAATATGACCTTAATAGAAAACCTAGAGGAAACAAATCAACAAGATGCCTTGTTTTGATAGCAGTTAGAAATATATCAATACTTCTAAACTCAGTCCACAGAAATATCAGTGCAGACACAGCTGTCTAATAGCACAATAGAAGGAAAGGCCATCTATTGGGGTACAAACAAAATACTTTTTAGAACAGACTTGTGAAGACAATCAATTTTTTAAAAAAAGTTCATCAAACAGACTTTATCACCTAAGATGTAAACAAACACATAAGAATCAATAGACTTGTCTCAGATCTGAACTGAAACAGGATGCAGGTCTACACGTCACCTCAAGAAAAGGTTATGCTAAGTGAATGAGAGTACTTTTCTAGCTTTCTTTTGCTTACTTTGTGCATGTAATATTACTTAGCTTATACTGCATATTTTTCCCATGTAGTCTGGTAATTTTCACTGTAATAATTGCTGGGTTGTGGGTTGTTGGGCTTTTTTGGTTGTTTTACAGCTCTTTTCTCTAGCAAACCACGATCAGACAAGCAGGGCTTCAATATACAAACACTCTACAGGACAGAAAGTCTTGAAATCCCTTATCTGAAAAAAAAATGTATATAAATATATCATGGTCTAAACAGAAAACACAAAAGCTAGAAGAAAAACCATAGCAAGAAGGCTAGGAACTGAGAAATATTTAGCCTACATCTGCTACTACCCGGCTTCACGTCTGTTTTGTTTTGAACTTACTAAATTGATGTCCCTTTGAATAATTGTTGCTGTTGTCCTATGAGTCAAGCATTTCTAATTTGACTCAGAGATTACACAGAAACAGAAATAACTCATTTGCTCAAATTCATAAACAAAAGTCATTGGCAGCATGTGAAATTTTGAATTCCTGTCAAAGAAGTAAATAATGATTCTTGCCTCCAAACAGGAAAGTCTGGTAGTGTCACATCTGTGAGAAAAAGGCACGTGTCTACACACTTCTTGATACTCACATGCACATGTACTGCTCAATCTCAGCAGTATTTGGAGGGGTGGCCTGTTGCTGTGCTTTGATGACCAGCATAGTGAAAACAAGAATCATCTCTTCTATTTTTAGGGTTCATTGAATTCAGAGTGTTCCTGTGGCCAGGTCTACACAAACATCACTTTGGCACCCAGCTAATGTGGCTGTAAAGGCCAACAGTTCTCATTCCCTCCAAATCAGGGACATTTCATGGGCTGGAACTGTCATTTCACCTGCAGTTAACAGTACAGCAACGTGCCTCATTTTGGCTACTTTTTGCCGGAATAGGCTGGCACTTGGGAGTCAGTACACTAGGTAACCCCACAGGCGTCCCGCACGTCGGACTGAACAGCAAACACCTACTCTGAGTGTTCACGAGCAGGGATAACAGTTCGTTCCACATCACAATAAATAAACTTTTTATTTCATGGGAACCAATTCCAACTGCAAATCCTAAAATTCACATTACTCTTAAACTGGTTTGTAAAGGTTGCTGCTTTCCTTTTAGCTAGTGTCATTCACTGCCTTTGTGCACATGAAGCAACAACCTTTTATTAGTCCTTCCACATTCCCCATCTAGCAGTAAGCTCTAATCCTAAAAAGATTGTGTTATTAGAGCTTGGCGTTTGCTGTGATTGCTCTCCACACAACGGAAGATGCAATCAGAGGAAGAATTTATGTCCTGTAATTCAATGAATGGATGTGCTTCTCCAGTAATTTCTTTAGCAATTACTTGTGTAAAGTATGTGTTTCTGTAATTGAAATTCTACAGTGTACAGTCATTTATTAAAATACATTATTTATTATGGCATTTTTCCATCTTCATTGCATTACTTTCCTTCAGTACAATGTTTTCATGGTCACATTTTAAATTCATTTTATTGGTCTGGAGATACTGAAAGTTGCAATGCAACTTGTATGCATTCAAACAGACAAGCACGGTATAAAGTAGGGGTAAAACAAGAGGAGAGGATGTTGCAAGGCACTGACAAGTAGGTGCTTTACTTTTTACCTCTCCAAAAATTCCATCACCCACTTCCAGTAAAGCAGCCCATAACTAAACATAATTTTCTCTAACATCCCTCTTCTTTATGTAGTCATTCAGCTGTTAAGAACATGTTAGTGACCTTAGTGAGCACTCCTACCCTCCAACAAGTATTCCTAGAGGGACAGTAAAAAGACACAAAATATCTTCAGGGAAAAGCTGTAAAGGAAATCCTGAAGGAGCCATTCATTCAGGTTTTTTCCTAGACAGAAAGCCCACAGAAGACATCACCTCTGTTAGTCATACAAACACTTTTCCTGAGCAAATAATTTAGATAGGTATCAAAGATCTTATAATGTAGTTTCTCCAAACAGGGATGGAGAGGAAGACTAGAGATTAGGCTGCTAATCAGACTCCTGGTAGAAAAACTCAAATTTAGAAGTAAATTTATTAAGGTATAAACCTGAAATCACACACAGAAATTGATGCAAGTTCTCAACAAGCAGAATGTGATCAAATTTTTAAGGACCACTTGCAGCGACGACTGCCTGAGTGCACAAAGCATTGCACTCCTCCTGCCAGAGCACCTACAGCAAGCTGGGAAAGCACAACCCCAGCAAACAGCACGATGTGGAGCAAAGGGTGGGGGCTACTGGGATGGAACAGCAGTGGCATATGCAAAAGGAAGAAACGAGAAAATAGGAGACTAGTCTCTTACTTCTGTAAGGGGGGAAAAAAAAAAAGCCACCACTGTTTCCAAGGGGAGAAGTGATACCTCCAAGGGGCCCTGTGAAAAAAGCTGCTAGGTGCAATGGGTTGAGCCTCGCCAGCAGCAAAGCAGCCACCCAGTCATTTGCTCACCCCTCCTGCAGTGGGACTGGGGAGAGAATCAAAAGTGTTAAAGCAAGAAAACTTGTGGGTTGAGATAAAGCCAGCTGAATAAGAGAAGGAAAAAAAAAAAAAAAAAAAAGGCAATCACCACCTCCCACCAGCAGACTGATGCCAGACCAGTCTCTAAGCAATAACTACCTTAGAAAGTCCAAACCCTCCACACTTACTGCTGAGTTACACAGCACTGACTATCCTTTTGGCCAATTCAGATCAGCTGTCCTACGTGTGTTCCCTCCCCACCTCTTGCCACCTCCTCATTTACTCTGCATGGGCAGGATGAGAAACACTGTTTGGCAATAGCTAAAACCAGCGTGTTACCAATACTGTTTCAGTCACAAATCCAGAGCATAGCACCATACAGGTAGCTATGAAGGACTTTACTTGCCCCTGGCCAGACCCAGCACAGTAGCATCCCTCAGTGCTTCAGCCCCACCAGCCTCACAGGGCCCTGCGCTCCCACTGCCTTCCAGCATGAGAAAGGCTGAAGCGGAGTGCTCTGTCTGGGGATGGAGAGCTTTACTGAGAGCAGACAACTGAGTTCTGGAATGAGTGATGTTGTGCTTGTAAAAAGAAAAGAGTACCTTCAAGGTTATGTTTTCTGCTGTTTCAGCAGTTGTAGGTCAGCTGAAAAGATTGCTAAGAGCAGCTGAAACCAGAGAGCCTTGCTAGGTTTTTGTGCAAAGTCCTGGTGACTTAGGGCTGTAACTTTGAGACATTAAGTATTTAACAGACTTCATTCATCATTCCTGCAAAACAGATTGAAGACATCTTTTAAGTAGCACTTTATCACAAATATTTCCGACTTAGGAAAATAAAGGCATATATATTTTTATGGACGTTCTTATTTTTCAGTTTTATATCCCTTTGTATCAAATCCTGGCAACTGTGGAAAAGGCTTAGCTAAAGAATACTATTTGCTGCACAGAAAGAAAACCTTCCTCACTTTCAATTGTAAATGACTTTCATAATTGCAACCGAGTCTCTCATTTTTCCTCTACTACGTCCTGCTCTGTGAAAATCAATATCTCATTATCCAAGTCATAAGGTGAAGCAATTCTAGATGGGAATGCACTGTGCGTCTCTCCTCCTGGCTCATCTGGAATGATACAAATGCAGTGAACCTCGAGTCAGTGGGAGTTTTGCCCATTGACTTAATCTACGGTTATTTAATAGCACTGTGTTTCATTCAGAGGAGGCATAAATTTAAATAACCCAAACTCTCTATAATGAAGGTATCCTATTCTGCTAGCTTATGCTAAAATTATGGGGACTTTCTGCTTGTTTCCAGTAACTGCTGAAATAAGTTATTGCACAGATGATTTCAAAGCAAATATTGCCCTAAGCTGTAACTTCATCATCTGAAACAAGGCTTTACTGGGGAGGTGTTTTAAGAACATGAACTCATGGTAAATCAGCAAATATCCTATGTATTTTGCTTCCTTGCTTCCTTCCAAGGCATTTTAAACTTGCTATTATCTCCTTAGGCATAAACAGAATATCTGGCAATGAAAGCCAGAACTTTTTAGTCAGTTTACTTAATGTTTTACCTTGTGAACACAGAACAAATAGAAACAGATGCAGGAAAGAAACCTGAAGGTACCCCTGTTTTCTGTTTGCATGGACTTCAATACCTTTCCCTTCGTCTCTCCATCCACAAGATAATTGCATTTAGTGCCACGATGAATTTTGTTTAGAAACAGACCTACGTTCCCTCATCTTATGTCACTAAACTTGAAAAGTTAATTTCAACTTGTTGAATCTTTTTTGGTTTTAGATGCTTGGCATGAGTTTTGCCCTGTGCCTGGATACCTTCAGGAAAGCTCGTCATCTTGATTCCTTTTGAAGCCCATGAAGAGAAACGCAGTGTTCAGTGTTCAAGTTGGTTTAGATATCAGCCTTCAGATGAGATGAAAGAAAGTCTGTCCATTAATTATGAGGGGAATTGAGATGCCTGGCTTACATATACATACCTACACCTAAGGATAGCTGAGTCTCACCCAAATCTCTTTTTTTTCCTCCCTCTAAAAGATGAAAAATCCATAGCAAATGCTCACCCTCCCACGCCATTAGAGCATGAACTTCCCCAGTACACATTTGTGCTCAAGTTCCGAGGCTTGGAGCTGGCTGCAGGCTGCTGCCACCAGGCCAGCCAAACTCATATGTTCAGCTTTTATGTCTCAGAGCTCAACTAGCAAATTGTTTCATTTTACCAAATGTTTGTTCTGGGCTTTTATCAAATCTATTTTCTTCAAAATATTTTCTGGTTTTGATCTACCACCAGTTCACAACAGGCACCTGAAGTGATGGCAAAAGCTTCTACGCTGAGACCATAGGTAAATATCAATAAAATTAATTTCCTTCAGCAGAGCATATTATCCAAATACTGCAATATGCACCTGATCACAGTTAAGATTTGATCCACTTAATTGTATCTATTTACCCCCTTGTCTGTGTGGTCCTTATGAATATTTTTAGAACAGCAATAATGAGAAGAAACAAGCTCAGAGATGACACATAGGGAATACACAATTTCTCTTCACAATGAAATTTCTAGGACCCTTTTAACAGACATTGGATCTTCATTCTGCGTGCAATATAGGACCAAATACAATTTAGGGTAACGTCTGAAAACAACTCAGCATAACCGATATTTTTTCTACAGAATGAGGCACCCAGAAGGAGTTAGGCTTCTGAATAGAAGTTAGGCACTACTGAAAATCTTTTTTTTTTTTTTTTTTTTTTTTTTTTTGTCAAGACACCTCCATTTTCTGCCTTTCAGTCATTTTGCTGAGGCAATACACACAAAAAACAAGAGTATGAACCACAGCTGGATTACTGTGTACATATATACAGAAAAAAAACTTATGATTCCTGCCTCACTGAAGCCTGCACTCCAAATGTAGGACAATAAAGGGAAGAACTAAATTCAACAGACAACGGGCAACACAGAAAACTAGTGCTGAAAAACTGCACCAGGAAAACAAAGCGAGAATACCATCTTCATCTAGGAAGGAAGCAGAAGCAGGAAATAAAAGTATTAATGAATAATTTCAGTTCTTTTGTTATTGAGATGATTATAAAGTTTCAAATAACCATCAAAATTCAATGGCCTATTATGACCGTTTTCAGTAAGAAGAAAAAATCAGCACTAAGTGGGAAGAGAACAGGTGAATCAGCACGTTGCACCAAGCCTTTTCACCACTAAAACATCAGTGCAGCTCGACTGTATCTGTGATATATGTCACTGAAATTTGAGGGCTCCCATGAAATTAATTTGAACTCGATAGCCCTGCAATAGTAGTCGTCATCTTTGTGTCAGCAGATTCTTGGCCTATTGGATACTTCCTTGTAGTGTTAAAGATGATTGACAGAGGTTAGGCATGAAACAAATACTGTGCCAAAAAAAAAAGAGCTCTCTTATTTCCGCATTGTCAAACTGACATCTTTCTCGAATTTAGAATTATTTTAAAAGATAGTCTTAAACAACTCATTTTTGAAAGGGCAAGGTGAAGTACTAGGACTACATTTGCTCTGCCTCTCCCACACATCTTTGTTGTTCACTTAGAACTCTTCCACGTCCATGCTTCTCAGTGCTGTCTTCCTCTCCATAGTGAATCGGAGAATTAGTATTTTCAGCATGCCCATTTCAGCTTGGGAAGTAACGATGCATAATTAATACAGGAAACTGAGTTATCACAGGATATGTACTCTAAATAGCTTTAGAAGATTAAACTGGTATCTGAAGAGAAAACCTCATGAAAATATTTTCTACTTCAACAACATCCAACATCCTTAGCACTGTTTTTGCAAGTCAAAAGATGTCATACACTAAAGCTGAAAGACAATATTAGACGTGGGTGTTCTGAACTCTCCTGTTTGGATCACAACTATATAAAAGGCCCTGTGTATGTCCATTATATGCTAGTCTTCTTATCACAATAAACAAAGGGCATTAAAGCACCAATGTGACTAGTTAATATGATTAAGCAAGTACAAATAGTACAAAGCAGTTTATGCATATTGCTACCCTTAGCAGTTAGGTTCAACCAATCATTAAATAAACCAACAACTTTCTTTTGATAGTTCATTTGCTTATTCCTCAAATTCATAACAGAATGAAAAAATAGTATCTACCATTTATTGAGAATCCCTGAGAATATCTAACCATACTTGGGTCATTTTTATGCTTACAGGAGTTTCAAATTTCAAATGCTTGTTTTCCTAAACCTCAAATTATTGTATGTGGAAACACAAGGGGATTTTAATTAAAAACACAGCAGCTTCAGCTTTTCTGAAAACCATTCTAATTTTCTTTATATAAGGCTTTTGTGCTGCTAAATTGCTTCCCCTTGGATGGAACAGGAAGAAAGTTTAGACCAAGCAGATGGCTGGTTTGACAGTTGGTTTGAGAGTTAATCTACAAACAAAAATCAGCATCATGATGGACTACATAACTGCTGCTTGCCTACAAGCACAGTTGGTCTCGATTATCTTAAGGGTCTTTTCCAACCCAAATGATTCTGTGATTCTATGATCTAATTTGAAGACTTGTTTTGAATTTTTTCATTAATTTGGTCTTCAAAAAGACTTCAGGAACAGAAGAGCAACTGAAATGGAAGGGATGAGTAAATCCACTAGTTATCCAAAGAGAAGAGAAATGAAAAATCAATCCAAAGGGAGAAAGGCAGATTTCCTAAAAAGGGTAAATATCCTGCAACTTACTCTTTCAGTCTCAGACTGATACCTATTGAAATTCCAGATGTGGTCCAAATTCTCTCACACCCTACTTTTCCTTCCTAGCACATGGGACATATTCTACCCTGTGTAGCATTATGTGATACTCTGTGGTCTCCTCCATAGTCCATTTGAATCCAGTAGCCTTTTACAGCATAAAAAGAACTCAAAGAAGATGACCCTCTCCATAAATAGTGACAGTGAAATGCTCCTTTTAATGACAAAAAAAATCTAAGCCTTTCCAAATTTAAACTCTCTTCATTTCAGCACAGAGCTTCTGCCTCTAATACAAAGTTCCTTTCTGTTTTCTCTAGTTGGATAACCAAGTATCAGGATCACAGGATGCATGTGGTTGAATTCTTCTCAATGAGAAGAGACACCACTGTCATCAATGCAATCAGGATAACCCAGTAGTTCTAATATCAGAGGCAAAGAATGATACTGCATTTATTCTAAACAGAATATTTGCAAAAGGTTGAGACTTCTGTTTCACTGGTGGTTGTGAGCTCTCAGCTATTGGATAACTGACACTGGACCATTTCAGAAGGGAAAAAAAAATCTTTCACTGCAAGTGCTTTGTTCTTTCATAATATGAGGTGTGTAAACTAACATGCACGTCACATCTCTTGCACCCCACTGTTCTCTGATTTGTGATATCCATCGTATAAAATCTTTCTGACTGAAAACATGGACTGTAAGGAAATTATCTGTGTCTACATCAAATGATAGCATCCATACTTTGAATTAAAAGTAAGGTTCCAGAGACAATTAATAATGCAATAACACTTCCCTTTAAGAGTCTTTTTCCCCTCTCTGCTGCAATAAAAATAATACAGAAACATACCAATATTTGCAGCTTATTGTTAAAGAGACAGTGTTTCTGCTAGCCAAAGTGTAAATTGCCAGTTATCAGGAACATGTTTATCTCCAGTGAAAGCATTCAAAATGAAGTCTATGTCCTGCACTATAACAGCACGAGGACAGGCAATCAGTTGTGACAGCCCAGAAGGCCTTACAATTTAATATAATTTCAATCACCTTCATATTTTTATGAGAGATGAGAAATGAACTGGTGCGGCACCATATTATTAAACAAAACAACCACTTAAATCTGTCCATTTCAAGGTCCTCAAACAGGCTCAGACTATAAGCTACGGAATTGAGAAGGATTCACAATGTCTGTTATAGGGAGAAGAAAAAAGCACAAACATTTCCAGCTCTGCTTTAGTCTTTGTAGCCTATTTCTGTTTCAATAGCTATTTTAGTTATGAAAACCTCTATAGCACATAGCTGGATACCCACAGATGCTGGCAATCGAAGGGGAAGGAGAAAGAGGTCAAAACATTTTCCTTTGTAACTGAAGGAATCCTTTTCAGGTAGATATTCATGTCAAAAAATTGAGAAGGGATGATTTCATCTGACTTTCAAGCAAAGCTGTAGCTTATGCTGCTTGTGAATTTAGGAATGAATGCCCAAGTATGTGGGGATAGATTAGAATGAAAATTAGGAGTTTCCAGTGGCCTGTTTCCAGTGTCATGTTAAAAATTAAATCCAGATTTCTGTTCCAACCATTACGGAATATTAATTACTATCTGGCATTACCTACCGTATAGTAAACTAAGAAACTCTTCTAGTAACATTTTAGAACTTATTATCAAGAGCAACCGCAAAAATAAACAAAATATGGTTGTCATTGCTGCCCTGTTTTATTTCTTTTGCAACCTAAACCATAATTTCAGGTCTGAATCCATTTCAGATTTAGATCTTAAATGCACAGCTTCATTTCCTCTAATAATGAATGGAAGTTACAAAGTTTTATTGCTTTCTCCTGCACATTTCTAGGTCTCAATGAGAACCAAGTTGTTTATGCCTCAACCCTTTTTATCAAGGTATTTTTGTAGTAGACCTAACGTATGTTTCAATTTGCCCAATCATCTATTGCTGAGTAAATCCCAGCACTGCATGTAAATCTGAAATACAATGCTTCCATTATCATCAGTTCTTATCCTTTCTCTATTTATTGCTTTATTATTTGTAAAAAACAAATAAACAAAAATACACAAACAAATAAACAAAAAAAACATTCACACAAAGTAAAATTCAGGGCAAAACTCTGATTCATTCAAGTCACTGAACACTCCTCTGCTAAGATGACCAAGTAAGTGAATTTAATCAACGGGTAAAGGGTTTCCACCCAAAACATGAGCTGAGCGATCAGCTCCCAGCACTGCTTACATGTTTCTGGTATCAAACCCCAGGACAATAAATATTCCATGCATTTGTAAGAGCGCAAGTTTTCAGACAATCCACAGCCTAATATCTTTTCTTCAGAAAATGACAGTTTCGAATTTTAAATCATGATCAAAGTTGTCCAAACTGTGGTCAATGGACCTGTACTCAGCAGTGAGGGCTGCACTTGCTATGAGCATTGATTGCTATAAGCTGTTTACCTTCATCTTCCACTGCTTCCAGGGGAGGATGTGAGGATTTAACTCTATGCAATGCTTAGAAGGAAAATGTGTGTGTGTTGGAGAGGAGCAATATATTATTTTCAGCTCACTCCCAGCAAATCCACACCTTTATTTGGGGCCACTGAAACACCCTAAGTGTGCCCAGTGTGTCACAGTGCCCTCTGTAGGATTCATTCTCACTGCTGCAAGAACTTGAAAGGTAACAGAGCGTCAGGTAACATATTGCAGATTGCATAACGAGTGATTCATTTGCCTTCATATATGCAGAGCTATAGACTTACATGTCTGTTCTGAAGAGGAAAAATAAGTGTTCAATTAACGTCAATATAGGAAAAAAAAATCTGCCCTACTCACCTGCATCCAGAACATATCTGCTGGCAGCTATTATAAGCAGGATTTCCTATTTCTTGTATCTCAACAATTTTAAAATCAAATCTCAAATGCCATATTATTGCAATGCCAAAAGTATTTGATAATTACTTTACAAAATATTACAGTTTAACAATTTTACAACATTACAATTAACAAAGGAAACTTTTGTCAAGTGGAATTTTCCTCCTTTTGTTTCATTGAAACTGATGGGGAATAAAGCCCTACAACAGACACAGTGAGGAGCAGCATGCATTCTCAGCTAACTTCTAGCAGAATTAATGCCAATTCTTCATTCTGTGTGCCATCGCCATGAATAAATTAATAGGCTTCATAACTATGCAAATCTTTTACAGCTCATTAGCTTATTTTGAGAACACTATTAATAATAAAAAAGTATCATAAAAAATAAATAGAAATAAAATCCATTAGATACTGGTTAAAAATTTGGATACAGAGTCCAGTGGGATGTATTTTCTGCTTGGTATCTAAATTCCCATTGATGTTAACTATACTTAATAGTTCTGTGCAAGTACAGAAAAGAAACCAGGTAAACTTGAGTAGATTTAAGTACTGCTTAAAACTCTGGAAAAAATAAAAGTAAAAATCAGCAGTTGACCACATCCAGTTGGTATCTCTTTGACATTTAGATAGCAATTTTGCAGCCCTGTCTTTCCACATTAAATTCCTGGTGAAATATTGTTTCACCAGAATGCAGTGTTTCTTTACATAATTGGAGGTTAAAACCTGAAAAAAACAAAGTGAGAGAAGAATTAGGCATTCCCATAACAAATCTTACCTTTCTTTAGTTTAGAATGACAAAAGTTGTCTCTGATAGTCATAATGGGAATGTTTTGACCAAGGGATTCAAAAAAATCTCTACATCGATCATCTAATGCCAATGTCAGAAGCAATAAAAAGCACTAAGATTTATTGTCAGTCAACTACCAAGGAGGGAATGTCAAATTAACTGGAATTTGCATAGCAAACATTTTTACATAGCAAACATTTACTAACAACTTAACAATATATTCTAAGATTTCTCTTTCTGAGGTCACGTTGCAGCAGCACTTACAGAGGTAGCATGAAACTCTCCTGCTAGACCTGTGCCCAGAAAAGCACCTAATCATTTTTTTTTCATCTATGTATTTGGCAGAAGAATGTAGGTGGCTGTAGATGTTTAATGTGAAACAATGCCCATACAGAATGTGACATCTGCCTTTCAAATAGACTTTTTCTATTTCATAAAGACTAGTTTCTAAACTGAAAGATTAGACTTTTGACAGTAGCTCAAATCTGCTACCCTTGCCATGACACTACCTAAAACAATCCTAATGATTGACCCCACATAGGGGGTGGGATGTTATCATCTCACATCTCTTTATAAGCACAGTCTGAAAAAGCTGCTAAGTGAAAAAGCAGAATCGCCCTTCTTGTGATACACACCACTCTCACAGCACGCCTCAACGGAACGCCTAGGGACACTTCAGTATCAGACACATGCCGAGATCTGTTTGGTTTGACTCGCAAAGAATCACAGAATATCCCGAGTTGGAAGGGACCCACAAGGGTCATCGAGCACAACCCCTGGCTCCACACAGGACCACCCCAAAATCAGACCCTATGTCTGAGGGCAGTGTCCAAACGTTCCTTGACCTCTGACAGGCTCAGTGCCATGCCCACGGCCCTGGGGAGCTGTGCCAGAGCCTGACCACCCTCTGGGTACGGAACCTTTCCCTAATCCCCAGCCTGACCCTCCCCTGTCCCAGCTCCATGCCGTTCCCTCAGGTCCTGTCACTGTCCCCAGAGAGCAGAGCTCAGCTCTTGCCCCTCCGCTCCCCTCGTGAGGGAGCAGCAGGCCGCCATGAGGCCTCCCCTCAGCCTGCTCTGCTCTGGGCTGAACAAACCGAAAGACCTCAGCCGCTCATACATCAGGAGAAAGCTTCCCTTGACCAGCTAGCAGTGCCATGCCTGAAGCACCCCAAGACACAGTTGGCCCTTTTGGCTGCCAGGGCATGCTGTTGGCTCAGATTCAACTTGCCACTGACCAGAACCCCCAGATCCCTTTCTATGGGGCTGCTCCCCAGCGTCTCATCCCCTGTACATATGTCTGCCACACCCCAGGTGCAGAATCCAGTACTTGCTAAATTTCATTACATAAATTTCACCTTCATGATGTTATCATTTTTAGACCCTACGCCTGAAGCACAGCTACATCATGCACCTCTTTTATAGGCACAGGAATTACATTTTTATGATGAGCTAAGTGATAAGAAACATTTGGAGTGATGCAGGGACACATTTCTACTTATGTACATAAACCTACGTACAACTGTTATTCCATCTAGGTATTCCAGACAAATGATGGATGGGAAAACAGGACAAGAATATAAGCACATTTTATTTGAAATGGCAAAGCCTTGGCAGGAGTTTGGGTTCTTTTAAATGAAGAAAACATTTTACTGTAATATTATTGTTTTATACAATCTCTTCTGCTCATAGAAGTGACAGTATTTCCATAGAGTAAACTATATTGGTGATCAGTGGAAAACTTAAAACCGTATCAGAGTGAAACACTTTGTGTACCAGTCCAACTCAGAAATTCCAGGACTACAGCTTTCTATTAATCATCCAGCACATTTCAGACACACATAAGAAATCAGAAGGCTCCTCAGAAACTACATCTTGGCTAAGCATAATTTATATTTTACAGAAAAATTAAAGAGACTTTCTTCCTCTTATGCTAGTGTCAAGAAACCTCTCAAATATAAAATATTAACGATTTCAAAATGAAAAAGCAACCCACACCAAATGCATGTTGGTGTGACAGCTGCCAGAATGGATAAAAGAGCTGATTTTCTCCTAAATGCCGTAAGGAGCTTCAGGTACAGTTCATGCATGACAGGTTTGGGTTTTGTTGCACAATTCCATGCTTAGTTAGAGATTATCTGATCTTCAGTGGACCAGTTGTGACCCTGCTAAATTTCAGCAAGGAAACGCTCTACTTCTCGTGATCTGCAGAGGTTGCTCTCTTTCTAACTGCTGGTTAGCAGTGGTAATTTGTTGTTCTGCATGTCATGATGTGACAAGGTGGCAACAGTTACCTAGGGCACCAGTCACATTCAGAGAGACTTTTTATTGATTTTAGCATGTCTTTGACAAAATCTTACAAGGAACCATACCCTTATATAACAACCCCATCAGACAAATCAAAATACATTTTTTTCCTCATTCTCTACTGAATTCTACAACAACAGAAATTACTTCTTGGATGATTTTTTAATTAAAAACGATCCTTTGGACCATTTTCATTTCAGTCTTCTTTCTAACAAATTCATCTTGTAACCCGCAAAAAATGTATATTTGCTTACTATAAAGGGAACAAGACAGGCTCGGTTGACTGTTTTTTCATTGCAAAGACTCAGCTAAGAAAACTTTCATGAGTGACTCAGTGAAATTTAAGACTATCAGACCAACACTCCAACTAAACACATTTATATTTGTTCTGCAGTCAACAATGTCACTTTTGTCACAACTACATTCACCATAGGCTCTAGATAAAAGAATATCTTATGTGGTATATTTTAGCAAGTATTTGCGAAGAGCTATGTTCAAAGGCCACATGACTCAGAAAATTTGCATGGATGATTATATTCAGATGGTCACTCAGGAAGTATTTGTCCCAAAAAATAGTGCCACTAGATTGTCCTACTTTCAGATTCTTCTGTGAATGGCAGGCAATATCATATATTTAACAGCTAGTGCTTATATGTTTCTACGAGGAAAAGTAATCTATTAGAAAGCAATTGCTTCACATTTCTGTCTAGGTCTGGAGTGAAAGGCCAGTGAAAGGTTCATTCAGTTTCACCTCAGCTCCTCCAAACATCACACTGAATCTGAATACATTCAGATTAACACTCCATTTACGGATAATTATTATTCACATATATTTATATAAATATATATTTATTATATATTATTATTATATAATTATTATATATTATTATAAATATATATTATATATTATATTATTATATATTTATATAAATATATATTTATTATATATTATTATTATATTTATATATTATTCACACATATTTATATAAATATATTCACATATATTTACGGATAAGTATTATTCACATACCAAGAATGTTGCGGTGTTTAATTCAACCTATAAAATGCCTGGATCCTCTCAGAGTGAAGAACGCAGCAGGTTTTGGTCCCAGGCTTTTCTAATGCACTGTTGTCTGATTCCAGAATTTCTGTAAGCACAATTATTCTCACTGGATTTATATTTGGGCAACCAGTAAAAGGAGATCAGGGAAACCCCAGTGGAAAGACTTCGCATTTAATTCTATAAATAAACACAGCAATCCTTACCAATCACCATTTACTCATTGTTTCACTATGGCTCTAACATATTTGATGGCATTAATTGTTAGTGCTTTTTTTTTTTTTTTTTGCCTTTTTTTTTTTTCCCCCAATGCTTTTAAAACAAATACTTCGCTAGCTCTGCATTACAGCCAGCAATATAAAAATCACATTAAGTTATATTAAATTACACTAAAGCAATAAAATATATTTTGCTGTCAGCCACCCATCTGGAGGCCCCTTTTTACTTTTGCTATTTTCTATAGAAAAATTTTTCACTGAGGAATATTGCTGAAAATTCTCTGGCTTCTTCCCAGCTCAGTTTTCACTGCCTTTGACTCAATCCACTGATTTTCCCCAGTGCTCTCTTTCTTCCATGCCTGATTTTAAAGGACAGTGTGACAGAGCAGCTCAGAAACTTGCCTTGTGACTAGATTAGAAAAAAAGGTAGAGCTATAAGGATTTCTTGTCTTGCTTTCTGTTTGTAAACTGTCCAGCATGGACTGAATCAGCAAGACTGGATGGATCTCATAATTGTTTCCTATTACAGAGTACTGTTCTAAAGAAGTCTTCAGCACACTAAGCAAGACACAAGGCTTGCCTGACCTCACAACTAGGAAGTCCAGTGTTCAGATGGACACCTCATCTTCAACTCCATCCTGCAATGTACAGTTTCCAAACAGCACATCAATTAATCACAGCATGAGACTACTGCTGTCTCCATATGTAAGCACCCAGCTGTTACCTTACATTAACAACAACTGCAGACATCTCACACTCCTTTACCCCAACATTTTGAACTAACTCATCAGGTTAGTTGAATGATATTAAAAGGCCACTTTCCTTAACTTTCTGTTGCCTGGAACTAAAACTTCATCAACATCACATAGCTTTGAGTAGGTGTGCATTTTGTGTTGCATTCCTCCATACTACAGGCATGCACTTATCAGGTCAATCCATGAGCCAAGTACGACTCCTAGAATCAACAAGAATACATACCTTCTAATCAATCTGGCTATCAGATCAGCAATCCCAACTGTATTCTCTTTCGGCTCCTGACTTTATAGTCAGAATCACAGAGCAGTCTCATTCCTTCATCATTACTTGGCATTTTGTTGAAATCCCTAAGGCAATTAAAGGATGCCCTCAAACTTCTCAACTTTAGTTTCTTGCCCTCAACCAAGAATACCACTGGAATGATGTCACACCAAGACACAGAATTAAATCAAAATTATCTGCCTTTTTCTGCCCTTATTATACCTTTCATATTTGCTAGTCAGTAACTTCTTTTACATTCCTCTTAGTGAATATAAAGTCACGTCCAGAAGCTCTAGTTCCATCTCTTTAGCTAGATCTTCCTCATGGCCTTTCTTTCTAACACCAGTTTCTAACACCTCACCAATACGTGAACCCATATCCCTTTGAAATTAGTATTTAAAGTATTCCACAGTTTCAGATGATCCATTTATCTTTTGTGACACCACACATTGCTATAAAACAGACTGTCTTCAAATGATGGCCAAGTTTCCTTCTCATTAGCATGACCTAGAAAGAGAGAAACTGACTCATACCTGGGGCTCTGGGAACACCCACTCCCCAGGGATATGGGGAAACCCAGCCTCAGAGGAGGTGGGTTGCTTGGGAATTGCGCACGTGAAGCTGATTTATCTGTCACAAGAGAGATTATTACTGCAGCAAGCTTAACATCAGAGTCATTAAAATCTCATACCACAGGGACAAGGCAGCACAAATATTAAGATGGGTATCTGTTGTACTTCTAAGACAAATAGAGGGAAATTAGCTTTCCATGACAAACTGTGGAAAAAGGAAGAAATTACTATGAAAGGAAGCTGAAAGCACACTGTACATGAGGAACTACTGTTTTACCAACTAAGACATCCTAATTAGATCTCTCACCAGAGAACAGCAGTAAACCTTTTATGTTGGAGTACCTGGCTTAATTTATTGTTGACATTTTAAACCTTAATGCATTTCTACATATAAGCACAGATGGTGCACAGTGCTGCTTGATAAACCTTCTCCCTGTGGCCCTGACTAAGAACCATTAATACTCCATTCATCCCACAGATCCAGAATAAAGAAAGTTCAAGAGGTTCCCGTGTGCACTGGTATGCCAGGAAGGAGATAACTACCGGGAAGTTAACAGGAATAATTTGCCAGAAGAGAGCAAGCCATTGCTGAGTTTACAGGAATAGTCTTGAATGTCCAACACTGTTAGAAAGACTGTTAAAAAAAGCTGTTAATGTTATCCCAAGAACTGCAGGCTGCAGTTCTGGGACAGAGAGTGACTGGATGTTTTTCCATTGTTGCTGAGGGCACTGGACAGCGTAAGGTTAACAGCTACAGCAGAACAGCCCTGGCTGCTGAAGGCAGAAGAAAAGCAGCTCAAGCTCCTTTTACACGAGAAAGTGCTGTTTTTCTTCACACCAGTGCTTAATATTACATGAAATACTAGAGAAAATATTTTTTTCTTTGACTTAAACTTGCTAAGATACTTTTATTATGGCATAACCTTGTGCAGCACCTTAATTTCCAAGGAACCTCTGCTAAAGCATGCAGACATACAGACCTTCACGTCCAAGTGCTTGGTAGCAACACAACCAAGCATATCAATCGTGTTATTCAAACCTGCCTCATTCCTGTTTCTCTGCCTACCAACTAATTTATACACTTTATGCAGTTATCTTACATGATGAAACAGAATTTGTTGCTAGAGGCCCTTACAAATGCAAGGTGTTAGGAAATTTCTCTGTCACTTGGCTCCAACTCTACTTCAGCCAGTCCTGCTAGGAGATTTCATATCAAAGCATTTTCCCGAGAAAACAGAAAGCAAAATCTGACAAAACCATATTCATATACACTACTGGGGATCATTTAATGTTTGTATATATACTTTTTAGTGTTTTAGATTTATACATCTCTAATCAAATAAGTATGCTTTTATCTCTTATGTTGTTTTGTTTCCAAGAGCCAAACATAATATACCTTCTTACAACTGCAAATTCTCTTTGCAATTCAGAGAACAAATACGGGTAGATACCCAGAAGCGTTAAGATACTCAGATCCATGGAGCCGGTTTGGCAGTAGTAAAAATGTACACATGAACCAAGAAACCACCAAAATCAGAAAGTTGCCATCTGCTTAAACTACAGAGAAATATTCTTTCTTAATTCACTATTATCAAGACAAAAAGCTTCAGAGAAGAAAAAGGAGGCTCTAAAAGATTTTTCTTTTTTAAAAAAAGTAAAACATGAGAATAGAAACTTGACAACCCTAATCAAGTATTGTCATCTCATTTGCATATTTTCACAAGAGGACATGAATATGCAACTGCAGAAGCTTCTGAAAAAAAAAGTCTAAATAATAAACCACATTTATTTTGTGCTTACTACCTTTTGTCTTGTTTTATTTGTTAAGAAAACATGCTCATTATTCCAGGTCACAGTAAATACCTCCAACATTATCCATCAGAATGGGATCACAGGAATAAACATGCTTTAAGGACAACTTGCTCTGATGCACAATTCAGTTGCTTATGTTTTTAAAAACACACATTCAAACTACTTTAGATTCTAATTAATTTTATACAGTGGTATCTTTTTCCTTACATGTTCAAATATCAGATCCTGTGTGAGACTGGGGTAAGAGCAAAGCAAACTGTCATCAAACAGGATACCAGATGTTTAGGAAAATAGAAATCATGGAGAGGCAGGAGGAGGAACAAAAGAGGCAACAGTTGGCAACGATCTTCCTTCTTTCTCATTATCCTCCATTTGCTTTCCATTTAACATATCAATTATTCAGCATAATTGGCTGTCCTTTACCTTACTGCTTCTTCAAAGATGGTGCATATCACAATACTGTTGCACTGATTTGCATCAACTGAGAGTTATCTTTCAGCCAGCCATCAAAAGAAAAAGCTATTTCTGTCTAGAGAGCTGTTCATACGGCAGCAGCAAGAGTGAAATGAGTCACTGCCTCTAACAGGCAACATCACAGTAAACATCTACTTGCAGAGACAGAATCCAACCAAAATCAACCGATACTGATGTTCAAGTCTGTATTTTTTCTCTTCTGTTATTTTTCACAGGAACGTTTATCTTGTAAAATCACATGGCCTGGAAGCACCAGTTAAAAATTTGTGGGTGAATATTCTCTGCTTTGCACTGACAGTTTCAGAAAAACTAGAGTAATTTTATACTGAATGAGGATGAATTCAATTTTTTCCAAACTGCCATAACCCTTTAACCAAGGCCATCTATGCTCTGCTTCCCTCCTTGAGGAATATTTTTCCAGTGCATTCCAAGTTGCCATTCAGAATGCACTGGGTCAACAGATAGTTAAACTTCAGCATCACTCTCAGTGAATTCATCTCAGTCCTTTTTTATCTTCATTATCCAAAGACGTCCACAGTCAATTCCAACAACTGTGCTGTAGAGCACTGCCCTACCCGTTTGGGACCACTGCAGTCCATCACAGCTCATTTCCAGCAGCTCTTTCCCTGGCATTTCAGCTAGAAGGATGAGGCTTTTTTTGGCCAAGGCAGCTTACATTAACCCTCCATCTCTATAGAAGAACTTGTTTTTCACCACAAGCCTCCATCAAGCCCAAAGAAGCCATGAAATCTCCACCATTCGAAGACTTTCAGTTTCTTCACGTGGGCAAGGCCTTGAATGCGTGGATCTAGTTTCGAAGTTACTGCTGCTTTGCTTTAAGCATGGCATGGCCTTGATGACCTCCAGAGATCCTTTCCAGCCCATGTTATTCTATATAACAAAACCACATCTTCTTTGTATGGTAGAGGAGGAGAGAACAATCCACTTGAAAAGATGAGAGCTAACATTGTGCTGTTGAGAGAGAGGAATGACCGCACTGCAGTTTACATCCCATGGGATGGTCGAGGACCACCCCTTCCAAGAAGGGAGACAGGAGCTGTTGCTGCAGGAGGAACTGCATGTCCTCCCCAGCCAGACAGGCCAGCCATCACACCTGTGAAGATTTCTATGGAACTCCTAAGATAAAGTATTGAAAGCATACTGGTTTTTAGTGTGTTTTTTGTTTGTTTGTTTGTTTGTTTATTTTCCTGATTCGGTCAAGAAACTTAAAAAATTGTAAATACAAGCATCGCTAGAGAAAGTAACTACCTTAATTATTCAACTTTTTTGTTTGTTTGTTTTATTTTAATGGATGTCTTCATGAATTCAGACAGCCTTCAAGGCTAGATAGGAAGAGATATTAGCCAGCTGTGGTTGCTGATGGTCCAGAAAATCCCTAAGAAACCTTGTTTAAAACCTTTGGTCAATTCTTTTTACTTGATAGCAGCACAGAGACTCATCAGGTTGCATTTTCTAGTAAGAGAATTTGACTTTAAAGAGTAAAATTGAAGATATTCAAAGTTTGCTACCTTTCTCATTCCTCCATTGGCAATTAACGGCTAGTGGTTATATACTATTTAGTTTGGTGCCAACGTTTTCAGAGTCTAATGTTTTCTAGTAAAGAGGAACAAGGTCAGAAAACTAGTTCAGATACATTACTTTCCAGTCTCTTTTTCTTGATCCTTAAACTTACTGATGCCAATTAGCAAAGTACTAATGAACCTCTACCTATATTAAATGGCTGCTGCAGTTCCTGAAACAAGCCAATTACAAGCCTAACTCTCTAAGAAAAAAGTGAATTGGATCATGATATGCATTCTAGTTAATGAGGAGTATTTAATGTACTTCTTCTTGCAGGGTGCTCAAGTGGGTCACAACCAGGTAATTGCATTGACACTTCACTGCAACCGATCTTCGGAATACTGATACGCTGGTTTATAACCAACCTGATTATTGTACACGCAGCTCAATGCTGCAAGCACTCCACTCCTTATTTCACACGATAATTCTGCGTACTGGTGATTGACAACTAATAGCTTTGTGTGACTGTACTGGTACCAGGGAACCCAAAATCAAACTGCATGGAAGCTTTTCAGCAGTATTAGCATTTACTCTCACAGAATCACAGCGCCATTTGTGCTGAAGAACTCCAGAAATCACCTAACCTAACCCCTCGATCACAGCCAAGCTAACTGCAAAGTTCAGTCTGGTTGCTCATTCCTGCTCTGAGAACCTGCAGGACTTCCATAATCGACCTGGGCAGCCTGACTGCAGCATTTAGCTGCTCATACACTTCTCTCATGACTACTTAACTAGGTAAAGGCTATAGGATTTGCTCTTTTTTTTCTGATCTTTCTGTAGTACTTTTCCAGTATTTATTTCTTTTGCGTTAAATGAAGCGTTAGAATTAGTTCCCTGAAATCTTCAGTTTTTCCACCAGCATTTTAAAATGTTCTTATGTTAAATAGCAATTAAACAGAATCGTCATATACATTTTCTAGTACCTCTTCAGTGAAGAAATAGGAAGAGATACAATGCAGCTGTGAGCAGGCAGTGCCTACAGACATCCATAAATGAGTAGAGGTTTCAGGCATTCTCTAATGTAAACCACTATCCAAATCTGTTTAGGAAGCTTAGTAAACAGTCCAAAATATTGCATTTTTCTGAGTCCGATGAACAGGACCAGCCAGGTGCGTCCCTGTATAATTTCCTGGCAATGCTAGCTCAGATAATATAAGGAAACTTTTTTTAAAAGTATATTATCTACTCATGTAAAATTTTATTGTCTCAAAATGTATGACACCGTGAACTAACTTACATTTTTAAACTCTCCATGAACAAAGGAAAATCTGTATTCCCATTTGGAAAACCTTTTATCACAATTAGTAATGAACTTAAGAGTTGCTTTGCTACTTTTCAGGATTGTAGTTCAGAAAGATTCATCACTCACAATAGGAGAGATGTTCTAAACCCTAGCTTTAGTTCTAAAATGGGAGAGACAATTTGCTAAATAAGCAACATCTGAACGTCTTTAAATGCCCAGAGACTGAACAGGAATTTTGATGCAGAACTATGAAAATTTTCTCCCCTTCCCCAATCTGCCACAGACTGTAACTTTACTAAGTTGTAAATATTTTGAAAACAGGTTCTAATAAAGAGGATGGAACAATACACCTCAAAAATATACATCTCCTTTGAGGATATGCAAGATAACATTCCTGACGTTCAGATTTTTTATAAATCTGGGTTTGTATTTATAACAAAACTACAGAAGAAGGCATTATTGATAAGAGAGATTCTGAAAAATTGAAATAATGAAAAGACGTTTCCATATAGGTATTTAATCATCATATCCATCTTACATTGCCCTAATGCTCTGAAACAAAAGCCAATGTTTCCTTTTCATCCTAAGGAAATGAGCTTTGTTCATCCATTATTGAAATGTACTTATCTACCTGGTACACACAGGGATGACCCTGGTAACACTGAGGAGCTGTGCTCCTATTTCAACCTGCTCATAATTTAATTAGCACTATTTAAAATATATCACGTTTGATGCAGAACTAAGAATGCTGCCCCTTTGTTGGTGTCACAGAAAAGTGGCCGTTTTCCCTCCCACTTTCTCCCCTTGATATGGCAGCTTATTAATTGCTGTAAAAAGCAAGAAGCAATTAACATGAAACTCAAGAAGGTTTGGCTGGCATTGACAGTAAAAGGTTATAGAAGATGTGTATAGTGTTTGCTTTTGCAGTATTTCACAGATTTATTAGGTAAATGCAAGTACCTTAGTGCTGGTTTTAGACATCCCAACAATGCTTCAAGCTGAAGAATTTCCCTATAAGATTAATGAAGGTCAAAAGTAGAAATTTATTAAATAACAGAAAAAACATACCAAGAATAGAAAAGAACAAGCACTGTAGAGCTAGGACTTTCATTGTTAATCTTTATACTTCAAGACTTTAAAAGTCTTGTAAGAGAGTTCCTTAACAGAAGTTTGTAGCAAGAATGCAGAACCACACTAGACAAAAAAAAAAAAACAAAAACAAAAAAACAAAACAAAACAAAACAAAACAAAAAAAAACACTGATTAATGCATCAGTCTCATTCAACTACACATGAGCTGTAAAAATATTTAAAGGATGATACTTGACCATTCTGACTGAAGTCTGAAAGCACTTTCCTAATTAAATATTTCCCCTTTCCTCTGATACATAATCAAAGTCTCAAACATACAAATTCTGGACACCTTCAAACATTTTTCAAAAATCAGCTGAATCCCATTTCAACACTGACTTTCTCAGGGTGCAAAACTCTGCTCAAATAATAGTTTTAACAGGTGATTGAGGCATACAATGAATATATTTGGCTTATATTTTCTTATACATAAGACTAACTTTCCTTAAGCTATGGACAAGAAAGACACAAAAATCTTTCTTTCATTATAAGTATTCTCCACAGGACGATCTCCAGTGGAGGGCCTCTGCAAAAGAAATACAAATATGGATTTATCTTTGCACTTGAAAGACCAAAGAGCTCGTTTCCACAAGCACACTGAGGTTATAAATAAAATCTGTTAAGGAAAGTTCTGATGTAAGCATCAAGATGATATTTCTTTTTTTTATGCTTTTCACTAAAAAGAGAAATTCTCTGACATAGTGGTATAATGGCAAGAAAATCTCGGGGGGAAAAAAGTTACCCCTTTAGCTCAAACTTCAAGAATTAAGAAAGAGCAATGTATGCTGAAAAGTCATGGTAGGCAATTGCTTCCCTCTTTCCTTTATTATTCAACTTAATTATTCCTCAGATATTAGTGATTAAAAAAACCTCACATCACTCTTATGTGATCTGTGATAGATTTATTGCAGCAAAGCTTAGATCAGCAATAGGCAGTCCTTTCCTAATGGCATAACCTCAATTGCTTGCTAGATTCCCTTCCTCTTCCTTTGATGATGATCAAAATATTGACAGTAGGGCATCTAAGACTCAACTAGGAGTTTCTCTTTGTGTTTCAGAATTTCTAATCTTATAATTTTTCAGTTTGTTTTTTTTTTTTGAAACCTTAATACATAATGTACCTCCACCTAAATTTTCCTGGATCTAAAGAGCTTACCTCTGACCAGGATGTGTTGGTCTCAAAGCTCTCATGCAGTACTTCATAAAACCATACAGTGGATCCTGATCAGCATTCAAGAACTTTCTTTGGGATCAGTTATAGGACCACGGTGAGAACTTCTGGATATCCCCACAACATACCACTAACAGAGCAATTAACCAGGGATGGAGTCCAAGATTATAACAAGATCAGATTTCAAGAAACTCCATGATATGTCCAGCTGTTCAGTAATTCACAAGAAGACATCCCATATATGATAGCAAATTACAGCACTGTCTGCTCACCTTGTTAAGTGTATGTCAGGTGTGACAGGGTAACAGAAGCTGCAGAAGGGAGAGAACTCTCATCAGAGGTAACCGAGCACTTCTGGGGAAAGAGAAAGCTGAAATGACCTGGTTCCAATGAACAAGAAATAACGTAGTACTCAAGCTTCATTATATGGATGAAGATCAAAACTGACTTTGAGTTTCTAAGGATCATATGCTGTGTAAAAGAGTTAGAGATGCTAAAAATATATATTTTAATATAAATCTCTCGCAGATGCTTTCAGTAGAAAAATACATAGGTGTCTGGATTTTTATAGTCTGTTTTTCCTTTCTGATTTGATAAAATGTTTTAAAATAGTGCTTTCACAGCCCAGTCCACTGACTTCAGCTGACTTTAATTCAATGTGTTGGCTTACCCTGAGAACTGGATGCTTATATGAAATCAAATTAATAAAACTTTACAGCCATTTCTATGCATTTCAATGGAGCTTTACAATGCTAATGAACAAATGAGTTCCTAAATTTCCCACTGGTGTTTTCTGCTGTTTTCCTGTTTCTTACTTGGTTGGCCACAGCAACCACAAGGCTAAGACACTACTTCGAACTAAGAACACAGAGTTGCAGTTAATCCAGAGCAAGTGGCTGTAATAACTTCCCTAGACAATGAAATCAATTGTTAAGGTCATTCTGTTGGACAAATGTGAGACTCACTCCTTTAAAAGTACTTTGTAGTATACTCACTGGTAGATGAGGCATGAAACACTTCTTGACAGCACGCCTCATTCAGCCCATAAAACATCAGCAGAGTACCAAACAATTCTTTCCTGACCACTCTGGGATCTGGTTTAGCCTAACGAAGCAGTGATTACTCCAACAGCAGAGTTAAACACATTGTGATGTCTTCCCACTGCTTCCGCAAGACACTGTAGGCACGTGCCAGGGGTTTGTACACTGAGAATTTCTCAATTGTTTTCCGGACCACTATACCACACCCAGAAGAATTTATCTTGCAGAGGACTGCAGACAAGTACAGAGATAATGCCTCCTTTTTTTTTTTTTTTTCCTCCTTTATCTGATATGAAAAAACATATAAGATAAGGAGATGTTTCAGAACAGGACTAAACACTAAAGACAAGGCTTCAGGCTGATTGATTATACGGAGAGGGGCAGCAGACATAACTCATGGTCACCAGAAGATCTCTCTTTTCTCTCTTTTCTTTGTGTTAGCCTCAAGCCCAGAAGGCACGGTAAGCAGCAGTGGTGAGGCTTCCTGCAGGCTCTCCCGCTTTCTGCATTCCCTGACACTTCTTGAAGTGCTGCTGCTCTACTCTGCTCCCTCCCTTCTCCATGTAGCTCCTAGCTGGTCTCCTGCTCTGCAAGTCCCACAATCAATTCTGTTCTCCAGTTCAAGATTTTTTTTTTATTATTTTTTATTTTTTTTTTTAAGAAAAAATCTGAAAAAGTCTCATCCTGGACAGAAGGATAGTGGGAAAAGATGAGAATGAGGTGTTAAATAGATTAAGAGCATCTCCTCTAGGGTCCACTTTGCCTGGGTTTAATTTAGGAACCTTTCAGTAAAGGAAAGCATGTGGGTGTGCACACATGCAAATGTATGCATATATGTACAAGGGGTTGGAAACCTGGCAAGAAGCCCAAATCAGCTGCTCAGCAAAGACAGATCTTTAGGCTTAATAATTTCACTTAATAATATGCTTTGATGGCAATTCTCTTGCTATAAAACCACACTGTTATTCTCAGTCTAGTACCATTTTTATGATATAGTTTATGTTTTGCCTTGTATTTATAGATAAATCAAACGTTATTTCAATGACGTGGGTCTGTTTATTAATAATACCCATTTGTGTTCAAAAGAGTTCATTTCTATTTTTATTTTACAGAGAAAAATGAATAAAGGAAGACTATCTGACAAGGTGGAAACATCTTATAGTCATCCCTCAGGTAGTGTAATTGATATCAGAGAAGACAACACAGACACACTACATAAGTATTTAGGACAGGTTTTGTTGTTTTTTCCTTTGTCATGTATTTTTCATGAGGTTCTTCATCTTTTTGCAAAACAAAACCTCATATAAACTCATACATATTTCCTATTTTAATCATGGTGTTGTTGTTTTTTTTTGGTTTTGTTGTGTGGTGGTGTTTTCTTTTTTTTTTTTCCTGATAATAATTATTTTCATATAGGTAGTATAGAAGAGGTACTCAATAAAATATGAAAGAATAAGGATAGCCTGATTCAGTCAAGAAGTTGCCTGCAGAAGAACTACCAAAAACGTTCTCTTACTTCTGTAAAAAGGGGCTTAAAAAGAAATTATCATGGGCTTGTACTGAAAACACAAAACAAGTTTTTCCCATTCCCAGATGAAAATCTGTACTCTTAGTAAGTTCTTCTGAGAATAACTACCAGAAGTTTCTTGCCTGTAGCATGGATGCTGATTTCAACAGGAGGAAGCAGACAGCCTGTATGTATATGGCTATAGCCATTATCATTTTTACCAAATGCAAAATTATTCAGAAGCCAATAAAAGAAGCACTTCTACAAACCTGTGCTGTCGGAGATGAAAATATTATGATATTCCCTTCTGATTATTTTAGTAGCATTAATTTTCTACTGCTACATTTCTACATCTTTCAGTCCAGAGCATATTTCCTTGTTCTGCTCCTTTATCATCCAGCTCAAAAAACAAATCTTCTTACAGGACAAAATGCATTCCAGCTGTCAGCCTTTCCTAGAGCAGGTTCCACAGCGCTGCCAGAGAAATACACTTTATAACCATAAAGCTTTGTGTAACTAAGACACACATGTAAAGAATACTCGAAGTAGAGAACTGGAATAATTATGCTAATAAACAAAAGGCTTTTGTACTGTTGATATAGTTATCTATAAAATAACTCCATTAGACTTGGAACCACATGAAATATAGCGTAATTGTTCAGCTTAAAGCTTTATCATACTTGAACTACACAAATCAATAAGTATTACAACATTAAATAGACTTCTTATATTCATGTTTTCTTGGCTGAAACTTATGCTTTGGATGAAAAATATTTTATTGAGATTAAACAGAAATGGTTCCTTTTTAATGGGTATTACTTCTCTGCTCACATAAAAAAAAATCTATTTCTTATGATTCAATTTTTCAACTCAACGATCTGCTTTCCTCACTACTTACATATGCCAATAGAATAGGTGAAGCTGATGGATTACAATTCTCAGATTGTGACCACTACCTACCATATAACAGAATAAAGGTCTTTCAATATTTGCTTTTTTTTTTTTTCCTCACCAAAAAGTGAACAGGGACATGCAGCTTCAGACTAGTGCACAGTCCTTTCATATGACATGCTCGATTAATAGAAAACACAAAAAAATAAACACAGCAACATGGACAATCTTCACTGTATTTGTATAGATTAACAGGATTTGAATATAAAGAGTACGTATGATAATATATATGAATAAAAATACCATAATAAGAACCGCTACTTTTGGAATCTAGCCTAAGAAGCACTATGCTTATTTTTAAAGGTGACTGTAGAGGAGAAGCCAACAAATAAATGTCTTTTCTCTATACGAGTTTTGTGAAATCTGTTTTAATACTTCTCAGACAAAAGATGATGGCACATCTCCTTGTCTTATGATAACATAAAACCTATAGCCCAAGGTAGAATATTGAAGGATCTCATTAATATTGTTTCCATGCATTTTAACATCTTTTGTGTTTGTTTCTGCAGAACATCTCTATACATAGTGCAATACTGCTATCCTCAGTCTAGAAAGGCACAAGAGAGAAAGAAAAGTCCATGGAAGGTGATGTATGGCAACATTATATTCTAATACCCTGAGTACATGAGCATACCCATTGTCAAAGAACTAACTTGAGACTCAGCATGCATCCAAACAGCAGGTCAAAGCTCTAACTGCAGTTCGTGCTGGGAAAGATGCCGGCAGCGATGTGGCACTGTGCCCCCAGGGCAGCCTGAGCTGCAGGGCATCCTGAGAGGCTGGAGGGATATTCTGCAGGGAAACCCAGGCTGATGGAGAACCATGACTGTTAAACTACAGCTATACAGATAGCTCACATTAACTGACATGGGTGCAAAAGATTTATAAGTATGCTCAGGAAAAACAGTTAGGCATAATAAATCTACACTGATCTGGGCATAAGGTCTTAGTTTTAAATATCAGTCTTCCAGGAACAGAACAAAAATAAATCATAGTTCAAAGAAATTCCCTCACCTTCATTTGACCTATCAGTTGTATTAAAAAACAAGACTTTTTCATTTTATTTTTGAATATTTTCCTCTCTTCTGCACTACTATGGACATCAGGAAATAAGGAAAGTACCAGAACACTGCAGAACAGCATTCCATACAGGCTATTTTACCCTGCTGATAAGAACATTTCCAAACTCCAACATGGTTTTTACAAAAACGGCATAGAAGCAGCTTATGCTGAAGGTGTTATGATGTACGGAGGCCTTCCTGCATATTCACCAGAAGACTTTCCCCCATCACACCCCCCTCACTTCCCTCTTTAGGGAAATGAGATTTTGGGAAGATTGCTTCCTATGAAAGCTATGAAAAGAAACTATGTTTCTTTTCTTCTCATTAACTCTCATCATGAGACAAATATTAGTTTATTCTACTCTACTTCTGCAAAACATCACATTTATGAAGGCATCATAAATGGATGCATACAGTGATGGAATAACTTGTATTTAATGTCACTTTTCAAAGAGGAAAGTATTATCACCCCAGTTTCAATTCTGATTTCAGAGAATAATAGCTACTAACTGGTTTTGAACACCTGCTTTTTATTAAAAAACATTTAAATTTATGCTGGAAAATAGATGTATGGATTGATTAATCCTACAATCTAAGTGCTGTGTCTACAATTCAACAAGTATACTAAATGCATACCCTGTTGTGATGCAAGCTTTTGCAAACTGCCTTGTCTAATAGAACTCCTAAGCTAGTGGAGCCATTCGTAATGGTGACAGAATAATTTGCTCTTTGCACCTACCTGATCTCAGTCTGGGTTCTTCACCTGCCAGCCAAGACGTTAGCTGGTATGTGCTACCATCTGCCAGCTCTGCATTGGCACATGATATTATGTATAAAAGTGGTTCATTTGCAAGTACCCTTTTTAAAAAAAGAGAGAGGACAAAGACACAACATAAGATGTGGTAATAGGAGTAAGACATCCAACATGTTCTCATTTCTAAGGAAAAAAAGCCCCTAAATATTAAGCCTCAGAGATCTCTGGACAAAAAGAAGGAAAAAAAATTATCCACTGAAATTCTTGTTCCTGCACAAGTTTTCAGAGAACACTGCCTCTTAGAAGCCCTGCTTCTTCCAGGACACACACAACAAAACTACATAAGCACTTTGTCCTCCATGTGGTTTACAAAAACCACAAAGGAATTTGATTTTGTTTCTATTTAAGATGCTTAGAATTACATCCAGCCCTTGCTAAGTAATAGATGCGTATTACAGTAACCAGCAAAAAAGAACGGTTATTAAGAAAAAAACTTGAGAGGAACAGCTACTCAGAGAGGAGAGGCCTGAGTGTTCCATTCAAATACATTCTCTCCTTAACAAAGCATCAGGAGCAAAGCAAGTGGAAACCTGGTAAATGACTTTATGTCGTACATAATTAAGCAGTGATACGCTGCCTCCATATAAAAGTGCAGACGAAAGTCTGGTAGAAAACATAAAGCTCCTTGGGTGCATTAAAAGGAAATGAGAACTTCAAACGAAGCAAAGTGTATAGCTTTGTGCTCAGGGCATAACTCATTCAATAGCTAAGCTGAAATATTTTTTCCTACTTATTCCATAAGTATGTATGATGGTATTTTTCTGTTTGCATCTTCTATCATATTTTCACAAGGCTGGAACACCTGTGGAATACATAGACAAACTTTAAATCAACTTTAGTCTGTCTTTAATAGTGTAGGCACTATAATTTTGATAGCCTAAAGCTTAGTAAAAATGCAAAACATCTCAATAGAGGTGGGCAGAGATCTGACTGGTCAGCCTCCAGCATGAAGTTGGGTCAGTGTTCTCACTACTTCTCCCTGCAGCTAGCCCAGATATATGTACATAACCAGCAATATAAATGTATCAGAAGACGCAATATATATCAAGAGGTGCAATATAAAAGTATCGAGAGAAAATTGCTGGCTAAAAATGTTAGACGTTGCCCTGGTTTCAGCTAGGATAGAGTTAATTTTCCTCCTGGTAGTAGTAGCATTATTGGTATTTTCCTTTCTTTTCTGTCCTAATGAACTGTCTTTATCTCATCCCACAGGTTTTCATTTCTTTCTAATGCTCTCCCAAGTCCCAGAGAGGGAGGTGGGAGGGCGAGTGAATGTCTGTGTGGTACTGAGCTGCCAGCCGGATTAAACCATAATAGATTTGAGGACAGAAAGGTCTATCTGGTCTATCTAATCTCTCTTATACCTTTGTTACGTTCACACTTAAAGGCTTCCCTGATAAAAACAATGCAGACGCTAAATGCTGCCACTAGGTAACACCCAGTACAACTAGAAGAGAAGTGAGGAATCAATGTGAGAAGCAGCACATCCTTCTCCCAGAGAAATTGGGAGAAAATGTGCATATAAGAAAACAGAGACCCCATATTTTGTTTTGCCTTTTTTCTTCTTTTTTAATGAGAGAAATTCTCTTGTCTATCAAGATGATGTCTGAGATGTTCTGGTTTGCATTTAAGTTGCTGCTGTTCGGGCATACGGCACTCTTAAGAATCCTTCATTTTCTACATCTTCTCCCTACATTTATTTTCTCTCCCATCTGTAACATTCAGTAAATGCAGCAGCTGTCTGCAATCCATCTAATCTGAAACACAGACATTTCACTCCAAAACATTCAGTGCATGTGTTTTGAAAAATAAGTCATGTAATATTCTACATTATTTAAAAGCTTTCATCATTCTTTGAAGGCTACTGTAAACAGTAGCTGCAGGGGAGTTCATTTAAATATATTCACTTTGAACTGCAAATTGTGTATGGTAGAAAACAGAATGACACATACAATTTTACCTTTTTTCCTGCTAACTGTTGTTTACAAATGTTATAAAATCTGTTTTAGAATTCAAGGGTATTTCAAGTTTCAGGCAGTTAATTATCAGTGTTCGAATGAGGCTCATAACACTTGATGGGCCTTGGGGGGGAATTGAGTGGCATTCAGAACAGGCAAACACAGCCACTTCTGATTGAAACACACCAACTCACTAGCAAGTAGCCCCTGAGACCTGGATCTGTGCCCAGTAATAAGCACAGCCATGCAGAAAGCATGGAATATCCCTGGCAGCTCAACACTCCCGATTTCCTTCTATACCATCAGTATTGGCTTCAGAAAAAGACAGCAACAATTGAGCCAGCCACGACAGTGAGCCCATCTTTGTGCTCCCAAACATATCACAGTCATTTTGTGCCTTGCTGTATGTGAGTGTTTTGGGAAGCATGATGTGGCATGAGTTTGGTTCAACGCGACGTTGGCAGGGCACCCCAACTGGAGTTCCCTGGTACAACACTAGGCAGCAAAAAACGCAGCACTCCTGTAGCAGGTGCTCCAAGCACAACCCCCAGGACTACCCAGAAAACAAAATAAGATTTGCTCGATATAAATTTCCTACTAATAATAAAGTCCAAAGGGGAAAGCAATAATGCTTTATGTATTTTACCAACTTCCCAGACTCAGATCTTCTTGTTAATAGCATCAGCACAGCAATGAAGCAAGGTCACTGCTCTGAAAGTGCACGCCTAAAGTGATTTAGTAAGATTAATTCCACTCACTACTGGCAAAAACCACTTTTTGATGTTTAATATGTAAATTCCATTAACCACCACACAGCAATTGCACATTAATTCAAACACTACTCCCCAGTTCTCAGTACACAACATACATTCATACACTTATTATTAATGCATCACCCTAAAATGGAAGAGCTACTACACTACAGCTAAATAAATGTTTTACTGGTGGTAGAAGGATGAGTGGAGAAAAAAACTTCTTTTGTGCATACAGCATAACACCAACACAAGCAACCCTTGCCTGAGACAGGTCATGAGCACTGTTAATCGTTTCCATCGCAGCAAATGGTGCATTGCAAGCAATGCTCGCCATCAGACCCTGCCAGAAGCCCCTTCATCCACACTGAGGTCATGCAACTCCGGGCTGTAAACTTGATTAACCCTTGTTTGAGACTGACTGGCCAACCTTGCTGCAAAGAGAAGCGCAATTCATGCACTGTGGGCTGGAAAGCATGGACAGGTATCAGCTAGGGACAGAAGGATAAGAGGAATCAGGAGAGTAAGAGAACAGGGGTGAGGCATCCATCGGGACCTGACAGGCTTGTGCAGGTCACGCTGCCTGACTTCTTCTTTGGAACGCTCTCTGGAGGACGCAGCACTGCCTTTCTAGATTACTTGTCTGTTACTTGGAAAAGCAATATTGTTAAATACAACGGTAGCATAGAGCTGCCTGCTTTCACAGCTAAGTCTTGTTTAAATTCAGACCTCTCCTTCCCCATATGAAAGACAGCACAACCCCTCAAGTTTCATTAACAGCCCTACTGTGCTAAGGCTGATTGGAATGGGAGAGGCACAAAAATCAGCTGCAGAGGCACCTCAAGCAGGAGGCAGCACCATGCCCCAGGCTGACCCCACCTGCCCACACGCAGGGCTGCAGCACTCTAAATATGTATTTTCTTTTAATGCAGAGGAAGAAATCAAAGGTGAAAGTCTAAGTTATGGCAATGTGAACTGAAGAGTAAAATGTTTGGTGTTGGATTTGTGGCCTGGTATTTCTCTGAGAAGCTCCTCAGTTGAAAGAGCTGCACCTGGAAATTCGACAAACCGCTCTTCCATACGGCTCCCTTTACCATACAGCTATTTTTATTCTGAAACAGGAACTTCTTTTTCCAACTTAACATTGTCCACCTCAAAATCTGTTTTGGGCATGGAATATCAATTGCCTTTGCTTAGGCCTGAAGATGATTTCAGCACACCTTATTGCCCAACGGCTGCTCTCTTGATTTTGGTCTCCTCTTTTCCTTGCTTTGCGGTGCTGCACTCAGCACAGTATGGCAAGTTCAAAGCACCATGGAGTTACAGAATGAGTTGTTTGTTTTTTAAATCCACACCTAAGAAAACAAACTTCCTCACTCAAAAAGCTGCAAAAGAAACCCAGCACTGTGCCACCCCTTAAACAAAAGTTCTCCTGTGATGAGGTTCCTTTGCAAACCTCAGCTAAACCTTTAAAAAAGAGTGCGCAGGACCACCAGCAGCTGAGGGTTTGTTAGGCACGCACACTGCATCGCATCGTGTGTGAGGGGAAGCACAGTACTGAAACTGTGAACGCTTGAACAGAATTGCATCAATACTGATTTTAACAAACATTTTGGCAACAAGCACTGCAGTAGTGTCCTTGGATCAAAACTCCGCACAGATAATTAGTTTGGATGCATCAATAATTACACCATTGTGCCAGTTTGAGGTTTTTTTGCCAAATAGAAAGTGTTTCAACAGTAGTGGTTAGACAAATTAAAAACCATTAGTGCAATAAGTGACTTTCACTCTAGATTCAAACCATGGATTCACATGAAGCTTAGGGGAGGAAGGTTTGTTTTTTGTACCTCAGTCCTTAACTTACACATGGATCACAGGTATCGACCCTGAACTGAAGATTTGAGAGTTTTATTCGTTACTTGGCCATATCTGTACCTCCAATACACTACAAACTGGCCAGGATCTGGCCCATCAGTACCCTCAGCACAACAACAAAGCCCAGCTTTCTCAAACCACCCTCTCCAGCCCCTTTCTGCTGGCAGCTCCACAAATGACAGGAACTCCCAAGCCAGCCCAAAACTACAGATCCCTGACTAAAAGCACGTTGTACTTACTTCTGTCCAATAAAACAAATGCCACATATCCTGCATTTTCAGCTTCTCTCCTCTGGAGAGATTTTTACATGCTGCATCTCCATCATTCGGGCAGCCTCCAGAATGTGTCTGGTAGTAATGGGAAGAGGAAAGAATGCTATCACCTTATAACATCTGGCATTTTATTCCCATCAAAATACAGCATACCTGCATACATATCTGCCTTTTATTTCAAAATACCATTTTCACCCTCACAGCAGTAAAGAAAGCTCATAAATATGATAGGAGGATCCCAACGGGGCCAAATGCAACAGAGAACTCATGAGCTGAGTATGGACCAAGAGAAAGCTATTTAAACATAAAACCTAATTTTTCTCCCCCACAGAAATTGACAGCAGGAAGGATTTCATTCGCTTGGGTAGCAGCATGGGGGATGGAAAGCATATTATCCCTTCACGTGATCAGTATGAGGATGAGCAGGTCCTGAAGCTGAAGCAGTTGCATGCAGCCCACTTTGCCCCCAGGACTGCTTGGAAAAGCCCTGCCCAAGCAGCTGTGGCACAGTTACCCCAACAGCAGATGTGCTGGTACTGAGCTCTGCTTTATGCAAAGAGCATCAGGAAAGTAAGACAGATCTGAGCAGATTCCTACCCAAATTTGTGTGTCCTACAACCTAAGGAAATTAGAAAGCACAGTTACGCTACTAATAACCATAAGTCAGATTTTGCCCTTGTTCAATTACTTGATGTGAGTGTTTAATTTTCCAGACTGTGCTATCTGAACACAGAATCTAAACTGAATACTTAGCAGAGCACTACGGAGGATTGATTTCCCACTGAATACCATTAAGTACAGCTTTATGACTAGAACTTTTTTTCCCCTTCAAATCACTTGGGTGCAAAGAAATGATACCTTTTCCTCTCTCATTTTATAAAGTTGCCTAGGTTCAGAAATATCTGTTCTTCTAGTCTTCCATGCAGCCCATTTACCTGTTGAGGCTAAGTGCCTAAATTATTATACAATAGCACACATGTTGAGCAATCTATTCTCCTGATGGAAAGCAAGCTTGAATGAACCCTTAGGTCAGCCACTAATCAAATTAGAGCTGCGAAGCCTGTTCCTTGCTTGCAGCCCAAGCTTCTGCTCGGTGATGGAAATCAGGATGCTGCTGCTATCGGTACCTCTAAATCAATGCAGACTTGCACAGGTGAACAACGGAGCTAGATCAGGGTTGGTTTAACAGTATTTTTATTTCACTAACAAATTACTGCTACAGACCCTGAAATGTTTACAACAAATCATTCGTCTGCAAACTAGCTGGCAAGAACATCACTTTACACTATTCACAGATCAGAACACACTTACACCTGCACTTCACAGGGACAAGTATCTGCCTGAAGTGCCAGCAGCACAGATACACACACCTAAATCACTCCTCCCTTCCTTCCTGACTGGGGGGCAAAATACATACTAATACATACTAATTAAAGTCATGTGGTTACTCCTGGTCCAGCTTTCAGAACAATGATGTTTCAACAGAGCAGCCCTTCATTCTGGAACCTCCATTTTGCAACATCAGCCTCCCTCCAAAGTAGCATTTTCTCTGCAATATATTATGCTGTCTAAATAAAGGCATAGTTAGAAGACTATCTCAATGTATTCACTACATTTATTTAATTTATTTTGAAGTTTTTTATCTGTTTTATTTTTTAAATGGAAGAAACAAGAAAATTATTTAATGGCCCGCCAGCCAGCCTTCCTCTGCCAGCTGGATGGTGCTCCATGCCGGGGTGAGGGAAGGGCAGCTTTGGGAACCCCTCTCCGGAGGCTCACCCAGAAGCCCCATAAACGCTCATTTTGCTTGAAAGAAGCTTGTAACTCTGGTTGCATGTTTCCCTTCTGAGAACCTGAACATTTTGGGTCAAATCAATGTTTGATATTAAAAGAAAAGCATTTTAGCGAGAGCAACAGCAGGTTTAAATTTTGCTGATCTAAGCAGGTACATGCTTTTTCCACTCAGTTGCCAACCCTAAAAAGTTCCCTTACATTCCATGTAAAGCGCTATGCTTGCAATGGGATTCTGCAGTAGTAAATAACCCTGGCCTCACACTTCAGCTCAGTGGTGCAGGATAAATATCCCACCTGCTGGGTAAGTAGTTTCTGAATTCTTCCCCAGCAATGTTAAAGAACTTGGGATTCTCTCTCCAGAATAATCACTATTACTAATTACTTTTAGGAAAAATATTTTTTTTTTTTGGAACAAATACCTTTTAGAGTATTTCAAGTCATTGGATGATTCGAGATGCATCCCCAACAACACCAAGCTCTATTTCACAACATCTCCATGATTTTACAGCCAAACTGGAAATAACATCAGAGCCATGGCAAGATGTAAAAACGACCTTCACTACTCGTGGCAGAATACCCAAACTGCTCAAGAACGTGACAGAATCTTTGACTTCTGCTTTTCAAGATGGTTCCAGTAAATTCAACAAAAAGCTCATTTCTCATTCACTCTACAGAGATAATACACTGAAAGATAAATAAATTGTTGTATACAAACATGCAAGTGTTTTACTATTTCTAACCAGGAATTGTTTTCTTTGACAAAAACTTAAATGAAGTATTTCTTAAATGAAATATTTTACTAGAATTTTATAAAATATCTTGTCTGAATAATGCATAAGGTACCCTAATACATATGCACCAAACATTTACAAGGACTTGGATCATTTATATCCTAGTTCAAAATGATAATTTTTTTTTTTTTTTAAAAAAAAAAAAACAAAACAAAAAACAAAAAAAAAAAAAAAAAAAAAAAAAAACCAAAAAAACAAAAAAAAAAACACACACACACCACACAGATGGTTACATCGGCCAGTTGGCACACAGGACTGCTAGCAGAACAGAAGCTATGGCAGACCGAGCTGTTTTAACTATGCTGCTGAAGTGTTTGATAAAAGAGAAACACTCTGCTATGTTTTCATACAGCTTCCATGCCCAGAGAGAGGATCCAAACAGGTCTCTCTCAGGGTATATTTCGTCTCATTAAGACTTCTTACAGAGATTGAGAGATTTATCTTACAATTTCTACCTCTAACTTTAAAAATAGAAACACTGAAAACTTGATTCCTAATCTAATTTTAGAGCAATAGTATATCAAAGCTATTAAATTTAACATTAAATATTCCGAGCATGCACTCCCTAATTCTTTCCATTGCACGGCCAAATAATAAATCCAGGAGTGCCTAAGCATACATGCAATTACCCATTTGACCACTGAGATCCAGAGTCATGGGTCTGATTTAAAAAAAATAATAATAATTAAATGAATGCAAGGCTTATATGAAAAGTCATGGATTTCTACTGCCCCAGAAACTCAGCAGACCCTAATACAACAGAAGGTAGTAGAAAATAAGTCTATGAGCAGTGATGTAATACAGGCTGATGTCCAGTGCCTTATTTCCTATATACTCTCTCATGTCTGATAAAACAATTTTCCTTTATGTTTGTTATACAAACGAGAACAAACTTGCCTGTTCAGAGTGCATAATATGTAAACTAAATATTGGATACTACTACAGAAGAAAGTCAGGGTGGGAGCAGGACACATTGCTTGGTTGTCAGGCACCCTTTCCCGTTTCCTTTTTATTTTCAAGGTTTTCATTGTAGTGTGCAGTAAGGCTGGTAACAGCCCTTTCAGTTGATCCTGGGAACCCATCTGTCTTAGCAGATTTCGGTACAAGTGTTTGCCTGCTGTAGTTACTGAGATAACCTTGAAACGTGAATGGAGTGTAAGTGATCTGAGTATCATGACAGCTGCCTATATCTGTTGGACCTTGTACAATAAGAAATGTAACCTACAGTAATACTTTAAATATCAAAATTGCTGTGTCCCCATGCTACAAAACACAAACAAGGAGATTAAATAATAATAATGAGAAAAATCTGGGGAAAAGGGAAATCCCATTCTTACCTTAATCAAAATGTTGTAAAGCCTGCATAGCTTAGCAGGGCATTTGGGCACCCCCTGAAATAGCTGCTGAATTTAGGACAGGACACAAAGAAATAGAGTCTACAAGACAGTGCAAGAATATTTGCATTTCTCTAGCATGGATTTGCATCAAAGGAGTCCACAGTGAGTGCATGGTGTTATCACTTCACTCTCCCACTATGTGCAGGACATGGTATTTGAGGTGATTTGGGGCAGAGGCTAGAAGAGTATCCACTGTCCTCTCCATCAACCTTTTCCTTATCGCTCTTCACTCATATCAGACACAAGATATGAATTATAATCCGTAGCAGTGGAAGAACTGGTATCTGCAGGACTGCTGATTTTCATGTAGCTAAGGCAATGCTATTGTGTGTTCAAATGGAGTCCAAGTCGTACTCCAGAAAAACAGTGCACCTTAGTTACAAGCTACGGCTCATGAGAGATTTTCAAGGTGTTTACGCAGAACCTGCTAGAACTCTCCTTTTCTGAGAAAAGCAGAATGGAAACATTAAACTGCCAGACTTTGGATTTTCTGCTGACATGACGAACCTTGAAAAACGACGGATATGATTGTAATCCTTCCTTTGTCTCATTTTTTCCCTGGTTTGTCTATTACCCTACAATTGTATTTTTACTTATTGTCTTGTTTTTCTCGTAACTCTGAGAACCATTACCATGAACAAAAATGAGTGCCTCAGAGCACAAGCCAATAATCCAGAAACCATTTTAAATCCTCAAACCAGTTATTATTTACATTTTAAAGCAATATAAGGAATATAAGCAATATAAGGAATTTATACAGTAGCAAATCATGAACCTTCAACATCTGTAACTGGTATGATCTCACCTACAAATTTTCAGCATACTTTTCCTTTCTTGTGAATGCTGAATTTCAATTCCTGACCAAAGTAATTGGAAGAACTATTCTTACCTTCTCTCTTCTTTTTGTTAAGAAGTAATAAAGAATTATTAACAAGTGAAAACTAAAGAAATTCAGCTCAGATTATTAAATTCTCCAGCTGACTTTGTTTGTGTTGCTCAGATAGCATTCCCTTCCATAGGAAAGAGAATTTCTTGGGGCAAAATTTGTGTATTACTCCAGAAAATTACATTACTTACGGATGAATACATAAAGGCACATTCATGGCTTTGATCGTCTACTAACAGTTGCTTGCATTCTTCCCTTACAATATGCCTTTCCCTCATGAAGGTTCCCCAAAGATTCATAATTACCACACACACATAAATATTCATCTAAAATGACAAAGGTTGGGAAAATCCATGATGTAGATAGGAAGTGTACAATACATTGGCTGGATGGACTATTAGATATAGAAAAACTGTGGGCAGCATCCCTGGAAAGAGCCATTCAGAGCTGATCTCAAAAGCAGAAGAAACAAGAAGTGTTTGCAAGCTGAGCCCCATAAGATTAAGGCGGAAGTTCCAAAGCCTCTGCTGAAATATGCAATAGAATAGAAAAACGTTTGCCAAGGAAGCCTAACACTTATCAGCTTGATGAATATTCAGTAGCAGAAAACTCATATCGAGACAAACTTGCACTTAACCAGTCTTCTGGTGATGTATTGTATTTGTTACATTACTCAATCCATCCTTCGCAGTTCCAGCTACCTTCTAATCCCTATGTTAACTCTCTGTCCTATGTTAACTCACTGTCCTCTGGCAATCACGCCCAAACTAATTCTAGCTAGCCTAGGCTTACTTTTCTTACACTTGCATTATATAGCAGATGTGTATCATCATACCTCCTATCCGTTTGGCCTTCATTCTTGGTGTATGCTTGCTTTATCAAATGTCTCCCCCCCCCTCCCCCCCTGTGATTTCTGTGAGTTTTCTGAGAGCCTATTTCTGGGCGGTAGAGAAAAGCCATTGCTCTCAGCTTGCATCTGAGACAGACTGCCAGCTCACTTTCACATTCTTGAGAGAGGCACAGTTCACACCGTAACACAAGCACAAGCCACACGTGTTCGGGTTTGTATTTCGCACTATCGCAACAGTCCTACAAACAGTGAAAAGCAATGAGTTTGTGAGACAGGCGTGATGTAGAGGCATGATGTGTTGCAGATTGATGCCACAGACACCAGGCAAACATACAGGGGTATCTGGTGCCTTAGTAAGCAACTGGGTTAATGAATACTTGTGAAACTAGTGGAGCATTTTGAAGTGGCACAATAAAAGTAGTCCAGTGCTCACTTCCTTCTAGCAATATTAGCATGCGTTTACTCATAGGAATGATTTTGTCAGCCAAGACTGTAATTCACTTCCTGTAATGTGATTCCCAAACCCACTGACACATCAAAGCCTGCCTCATTGTTCGCTAATATGTTCACGGCTCTCCTACTGCAAAGAAAGTCAGTGCAGGGAACACTCACTGAACCCAATTAACTACCTAAACAGCAGGAAAACAATGAAAAAAAATCTATTCAAGTTGAAACTGTAAGTGGTATTAAAATGTTATTAACCCATTTAGATAAACGTAAACCAGATGAACATAAAATTTCTAGGAAGCCAAGTCCCACATGACCACAGTAAAAATCAATGAAATCACAGCTAACAGTTTGGAATTTCTTGTTCCAGGAAAGGAAGGGTAAACAAGTTCTCTCCTGGGTGTTTGCAATGGGTAATGTTTACTAAATTTGTGAAGACTGACGTCTCGTGAACAGGAGATCAAACCAGGATTTTCAGGTAAAGCTGCAGAAGCTGTATTAACGCTTAGGGATAAATAACCAGAACCTGATAAAGGACTCTGCAGGGCTGGTGGCAAGAGTAGCTCTAAAATAGGAGCTGGCTGGAGGGTCTGCAAAAGCCTTCTGCAGAGCTCCTCTGCTCATTGCCCTGTCTGCTGGTCTCAAACATTAATTCTTTGCTGGCTCTGATTACACAGTTCCTCATCAGCATCCTTCAGCTGTTCTCTCCAGCACCAGTCCTCTTACTGAGCTCTCCCTAGACAGTTCTGTTTTGCCTTTTCCATTTCTACTACCTCCTCTGAAGTAGCTTTTCAGTTATGTCACTGTTTTTCCCCCCACTCCAAAAAGTCTGTTCCAATCCAGTCCCCTTTAGCTCCTGTCCTCGTTTGTCAGCCTCTGTCTCCTAGCGCCCTTGGCTGTTTTCATTCTTCTTTCAACTCCCACAAGCTTCCTGAATTTCCCCTTACCTGCTCTGTTATCCTGCTTTATTCATGGATTTCCTCTTTATTACACCTACTTCTTTCTGCAGCATTTCACTCTACTGCAATAAGAGCATTCCCTTTGGATTCTGCACACACGCTATTGTAATTAGACTATTATTTCTCCTTCCTGTCTCCAATCTTCCTTTTACCTCTCTACTGCTTAGTACTTTTCTCTTTTAAATATTCGTTGCATTTATTTTGTTGAGACAAATAGATGTGATCAGAAAACTAATCATACAAGATAAAAAAAATAATCAAGTGAAATAAAAGCTGATGGAAGAATAAAAAAAACTTTAGTCTGAAAAAAAAAAGGTAGTACTTTGTATATTTTTCATAGCATCAGTGAAGTAGAGGTCTGGAACAGATAAGGAGTATGAAACACAAATGTTGCATTAAGGATTACAGAATATTGACATAATCTTGGACAGCTATTTATCAAGCCTCTTCTTAACAAAGCATATTCTATAAAGTCTGTAGATAGCCTGCTATAGTGCTTTCCTACTCATGATCATTAAACTTTCCTAAAGATATACAGGGTAACATACTCACCTGAATCTAGAGTAACCTTGACTCTATAAATTAATCACATGCAGTCCCATAGAGAAGTTTGCTAGTTTTGTTAGTGGTTTTGTTTGGTTGTGGTTTCTTAGTTTTTTTTAATTGGTTTCACTTTTCTAAATAGTATTAAGTTTTTGAAGATGTATTTCTAACCCACTGGGGATAAACTAATTCAGATTACTTTCTGTAGGACAAGCATATTTGCACAAGCACTGGAGTGACACAGCACTGCCTGCCTATTGTAAACACCTGTTGGTGGGCGCTGCTCTCATTGAGAGAAATTGTCAGCTCCATTTTCTCTGGCTCAGACCCAGGGGGTTTCATGCTGGCTCCTCACACTCCAACAGGTAACCTTTGGTACTTGTAGCTTTAGGTTAACATTGCGATGGCTGCAGACAATGTAAAACTGGGTAAAATTCACCACTCACATTAGACACAGGCATTCCGGCATAATCCCCAACCCAGCAGCTACGTTGCAGCGCTCCTGTGATTTATTTCTTCATTTCAGCAGTGGCAGCAACAACAGCAGCCCCCTTTCTTCTGCATCCTGACCAAGGCATCAAGCAATGGAGAGTCATGTTGTCTTGCCTTCCCCTCTCCTCTAGACTAAATAAACCTTCATTGAATCTTTCTTTGCAGGCCACGATTTCCAAAATGCTTCCATTCTTTCTGCTCCCCTTTGAGATTTGTCAGCATCTTTGAGACCATCATGTCGGACATCAGCATGACATACAGAGCTGAATATTATTTCTGCCTCGTTAGCACCAAATAGCACTGATTAATGACCTCCGTTTCTCACATAGGAGACATTCTCACACATCCCCATGCAAGCTGCAGCTTTCTGAAGTAAGCAGCCACAGTCCCGACAAACTGGCACACAGCCTGCTCCTGATCCACTGCGTTTCAGGGCCAATGCCGCAGCGTGCTGTGAAGCCAACAAATGCCCTAATCCGTTTGTGCTGAGGATTTTTGCTTCCTTCACACACTATACTGCGCCTGTCTTTATGAAATTCTGCCTTTTTAATAGGGGATCATGCTTCCAATTCATCTTGAAGACACTGGAATTGCAATCATTTACTTCAGAGTTTGTATAAGAACTCACTTTCAACTCCACTATTTTAAGTCTACTGCTGCTAACAAATATATCCTTCACACCAGGGCCCTGAACAAACCCAGGACAAACTATTTCAAGATCTGCTTGAAGTGTCCTGTCTGAGAGAGGACATGGCTCATTTGGATACATTTGGATTGGGCTGGTTCTCCCCTTCTTCCCCACCCTTTTTTTCCTTACTGAGACCAATTTCTGCTTTCCCTTCACTGAGGTTATTTCCCTTACTGCTTTATTATTAATTTCTTATATATTTATGGAAACTCTTCATTTAATTTCATAGGCTTTACTAGTCCTAGATTGGCTGTGATCTCTCATATTTCTGATTTCAACTCTGAATGAGGAAAACAGATACTCTACTTCAGGACAAAATTGGATTCTAACCCAGATTAAAATGCACGGATTCCGTTTCTATCAAGGCAGCCACTAGATCCAAACTTTTCTCTACTGACAGGCAAATATCCTGAAACCTTTGTGCAGGCCCAGAAATGATTCAGTTTGACAAGTATCCTCTGACACTATTCAGTGCATGAACTCTAAGAAGTGAGAAATTCTCCTAAAGGAAGAAGCACTACCTAAATGCTTAGAAGTCAACTATTCATTACATGTTTTTTGCAGTACCTCTGCCACTTGGATACAAACCTATAACTTGACCAGACACAGACTGAAGCATGAACAAAGCAAATGAGTAAACTAGCTAGCATGGGAACTGAGATTAAGTTTAGGAAAAAAACATTTTTCTTCTCACCATCATCGATTTTCTTTCAGTTTCCAAAAATCTTCCTAAGGAAAAGCTGGAAGCATTGTGCCTGGAAGATATTCATTACATTGTAAAGGTCGACATATAACATTTACACCATGAAACCTGCCTCCAGAAATGTTTGCAGTAACTTTGGGTTTGTGCATTTTTCTTGGTATACATAAGCTCCTTATAGTTTTGAGTAGTCTCAAAATGATGAGTTACACCAAAAATGCCTTCTCACTTTAGATCAAGTGCTAAACTCCATGCTGAAGATTTTATTAAGGAAAAAGTCCTTTCTGTCTGATAGGCAGCAGCATATAGAGATAAACATGACAAAATGATTGTCATGTTGCACTTGAGCTGTACCCAGAGCATGATTAAAGGAAATCTATGAAAGAATTAGTGAGTGGATAAAATCAACTTATTTATGGATCTCACACTGGCTGCAGTTATACCACATTCTATACGTTTATAGTGTACTTCTGTGAAGTTCTTAAACTGGTGCAGCTTATAAATAGTAATTCAGAAAACTCTTCTGAAAAGTCTTCTAAAAATAGCTTATAACTTTGGGCACTCAACCTCAAGCACTTGCAGCAACTACGTTCCAGCAGCTTTCAGATCTGGGCCTAAAAGATGGAAAATTCATCATCTAGACTTAGTATTTTCCTCTATCAATAGGGAAAAAAATTAACAGAGTAGGCAGTTCATCTAAAACATTTATTTTTATTTCAATCGAGGACAGTTTTTATTTCAATTAAGCACAATGTAGCTACAAACACATTTTCATTCTTTACTATTCTCCTAGAACCTCTTTCACCACTAATAAGAGACGTTTTAGCTGCAATGTAACCAAAACTAGTTCAGAGATAATAAACTAAATGTATATACGCAATCTGACTGTCAAAGGTAGAATAGAGCCTAGCTGAAATAACACAGCTCTCATTTGCATTGAGCTGCTGAAAGATTGTTTAGAGACTGAATATAATTTGTAGGATGCCAGCATAGCTTAAGAACCAATTTTTTTTTTTTTTTTTTTTTTTTTTTATAGTAAGTCTATGCCACATCTGGGTGCTTTGCTCTGTCTGGTAGCTGTCAAGCACATGTACGTCTATGAAAGCTGATGTCAGAACTACAAAGGCTCTCATCCATAAAATGCTTTGGTTTTATCCTACCATGGATTTCAACTTTCATCATCATTACTGATGATCCAATACCATTACTGACCAAAAAAAGGCAGTACCTCCTGTATTCACCTAAAATTGTGACATTAATAATCAGTAATTAACAGTTACTAGGCCTGTCTGATGGACTTCCATCAATATCGTCAGGACTTGTTGCAGAGTTTTGATCTAGGTAACTAGGAGACACCAGGACAGAGAAGGAGGAAGCAAATCCCACTTGTTAAGTGCTCCAAAAGTAAAGTGATGTACAAGCCTGAAGTGTCAGAAAGCCACCCCATATCTCTACTCAAAAAGCTGAGATTCACAATTAAGCAATACTAAATCAAACTAGCACAAACCAAGAGGCATCAACTATCCACTCCAAGTACAAGATGATTCAACCACATGCTAAGCCACACCAAAACACATTTGTGTCATCATCCCTCATATTTCTTCCTGTGGGAAGATTTTTCTCCCTTTTCTGCTGTATTTTTCTAAAATAAACAGATCAGAGGATTCGGCTTGGCACCAGAAGAGATGTCACAACCTCCCTCTGGTGTAACTGAAAAATTTCATTGCCCCAGTGTGAATGCTGGACTTTTGACTGTTTCACAGGATCTTGATGAAGCCTCTTTATACTGCATTTTTAAGCAGGTTGTCTTTACTCTTTTCATCATATTTTCCCAGCTACCACCAAAAATCATAAGGATAAGAAATCTGAAGCTTTTTTTTTTTTTTGACTAGGAAAAAATACTGATACTGATCCTGGAAAAGCCTTCTAGTTTCTATAATCTGAGAAAATATCCATACCATGGCTCGTATTTTATATATATAATGTGTGTGTATTTTTGTATCTTAAAGCAAGCAAATAAATAACAGGCGTAGAGTACATCTGTACAAATTCTGAGTCTGTTTCCAGTACAGGCAGAGAAGGAAGGACAGTAGGAGAAGACACCGGCCGCACAGACAGGCCAGTGGAAGTTTTTCACTCCAGCAAGTACAATAATATTGTAGTTAAATTATCAGTTTTCTGTTGATAGATAACTGATAGTTATCACATTACTGATTCCCCAAATTATTTTAGAGTAAGTGTATATTCATGAAAATATGAACAATAAAGGCAAATAAAAAATGTCAACTTTATCAGAGTGATCCGTTTGAGGATTTAGCATGCATTTTGTCTTCTCAGAATTCTTCATAACTTCCTTTTCAAGGACAATCCAAATTCTTCAGTTCTATTTGAGAATATAAGACATTTCAAGTTTTTTGACTTTCTGAAATGAACTCTACAGAAAAATGAAAAAGTTCGTAGATGCTTGTGATGCTGGTAATGTTCAGCTAAGGAAAGGGCTTTTTTCTGGCCAGGAAAAGAATACACAATGAATAGATAAAATATTCTCACATATACTTCAGAGATTAGCAGAGATTCAGTAACATAAAGGAAGTAGCAATAAAAGATTTAATTTGTCAGATGAAATAAAAATAGCTGTGTCAAGACTTAAAGAAGTGCTATAAAAAATCTGAGTAGTTTTGACACACAACTTAATTACACTCAGATTTTTTTTTTTGTATATCTAAATGTGGTAACAGATCTATTTTTAAAGATCAATTCTGACATCTTCCTGACAGCCCCGAGTTGCTACTCCCAAAATCATGCTACTTTGTCATCTTTCTCAAGATACACGAAGAACCTGATTAAAGATCTTGCAAGTTTTCCTTTACTTCAGTACCTACCCTCAAAAAGATACAACCATCTTTGATCCATATCAGAGGCAACATGGTCAGACTGCTTTAATGCTTTTTATTTTTCTACAACATTGATATCAGGTATTTTTAAGGCATCTTTCTTCTGAAAAGTGACACCTATAAGTGACAGTATATATACATACACAAATAAAATGTGTGTGTTTACACAAAGTAATGTGCAATGAAAATATTTCTTTTCAAACAGAAGTACAATTTAAGTTCTACTGGTCATCAGTGGGCTAGGGTTTCACTTCTGTCATTTTGTCAAAGACATTGCTGAAAAAGTAATTGCATGAACAAAGAAAAATGATCATAGAATCACCTAGATTGGAAAAGTCCCTCAAGAACATCAAAATTAAAACCCTGAGACTGTGTTCACCAGTAGCGTTTCTCATTACACTGACAGCTCTTTTAAGGTATCTGTTCACTGAAGGCAGCTTGAAGTCTTAGATACATGCTGCCACTGTCAAGTGAAAAACATCAAAACTGGATGAGAAGCATGAATGTAGCTTTAAGACTGCAACTTGTTACAGAAATGATTTGCATGCATAAACACCTTGGAAGAAATTCTAAAGTCAATACGAAATATTCCTTCTAAAAAAAATATGCTATACTCAGATGGTTCCAGAAGAGTCTTCTGAAAAAAAGAAAAAAAAAAAAAAAAAATCAATAACAATTTGTGGTCCAGGCCAAGACCTACATCTCTTGAAAACAGTTCCCTAAGCTCTGTGAACTCTCTGTACTATAAGTAATGCAAGAATTGAACAAATAAAACATGTATGTTATGCTTTACATATAAATGACCTTCCTTACAATAATCAATAGAGTATTATCTCGCTGAGCCAGCCAGAGCAGCATGGCAGAAGGGTATACATTGCTCAGCCCAACATAAAAACTGAACAACCAGCAAAATGAACTTTGGGGTACAGCAAGGGGCTAGGGTGGGGTCCAGCCCATGTGTTCTGTTGTGTTGTCATTTCAGTGTGCTGCCATATCATTCTGCTACAGCAGAATCCCACATAATGGCAAATAGCAGCAAGTAAGTAAATCAAAGCCTCCTCATGCGGAATACCTAAAAGAACCTGATCAGAGAGTATTACACTGAGCCTGACTTCGAAGTAACCAAAAAATGTGATGGCAGTTCTCAGTGCAAAACAGCTCCTTGTACAATAATCGGGTGTTCTGCTGACATCTCAGGGAAAAAATACGCTATAGTGAATTTCAGTACTTTAAGTTCTGTGCTAACTTCTATTAACTCTAAGGCAGGAGAAAGTTGTCAGTAAAGTGTCAGTAACAACATTAAGTTTTTGTGTGGATGCTACTCAAGTTGTGCATTTCTCTTTATAACGGTTCACATTTCTAAGGTGGCTTTGCACAAGCATATGAAGCTCATGTTGAATAAAAAAAATCCACAATCAGATCAGCACTAATGACTGCAACAACTACTGTTGCCAGTGCTGTTTCTCACACCCAATTTTCACTCAGTATGCATTAAATACTCACTGTCACCTCTGAGCAAGTGTAATGAATCATCATCAGGATTTAGAGTGAATTTCACAATTTGGCAATCAAAAGACATTTGAATATTCTACCAAGCATTTCGGAGACCGCAGAAGCATAACCTTTTATCAGTTCTGGGAAAGCAGTATCCATAATGGACGGGGCACCGATGACATTACAGAGTGGAGCACATGTCATTGCTAAGGAACACACGCTTTAAAAAGGGCAAAAAAAAAGCCCTATTAGTTTAAATTTGAATTCTGAGACTTAGCATTTCTCAGACTGAAATTTTTATTTTCTCATGTAAGAATCAAAACAGACTATGTTTTAACAGCAGTGCTGGAAGTTTAGAATAGGCCCTACCTGTAAATACAACTCAGCATGCAGTTCCTTCATTGCACAGCTCAAAACATACAAAATGTGTTTGGAAATATTCAATGAACATGAAAGGACTGGTTTTGATTCAATCTACTTGCTTATCTGTAAAAAGTTTTATTAATAGTATTTTGGTACTTTATCACTGTTTAGTTTACCAGTGTATCATATTTACTTGATGATAATCTTGTCAACACAGGGACCCTTCTATTGTACAGATGTACTAAATAAATCTTACAGCAAGGTCTAGCCCTGACTGTGGTGATACAGTAACACGTGCAATGCTTACAATCAGCCAAAAATCCCATTAATGTCCTTGGTGAAACGTGAAGCGAACAACCATGGACTAGAAAATTAAGTTTCCTGTTGAAGATATTCCCTAAGCATGGCTTATCTTTATTTTTTCCAAGTCAACATCAGTGAACAAATTCCAGAATATTGACAGTTGTGTGCAAATTTTCACTTTTCTATGAATGCTTTAACAATTTTGTCATCACTGAAATCAACTTATATGAATACTGCCTGGATGCATCAAATTTAATTCATCACAAAACTTGCTTTTGTCATGAAATTGTTTCACTGCACTCACGATGTGATGTTCCCTCCTGTAGTGACAGAGGGGCTGTGACTCTGCCCACTTGAATATGCTCTAAACTTTGGGAAAGACAAATCCCAACGAGAACAGCAGCTTTCCACTCAGCCCAAGCCTATCACCTGCAGAATGTTGAGAGATTCAGTCTCGTGATTGCATGGGCCTGTCAGTACCATCTTTGTACCAGAAAACAACACTTGAAAGACTTAGGAAATAAGTGAATTTCATTAGCTCACTACTACTCACTGGTGCAGAACGTGTCACTCTCACTCCCTGCAGAAGGAACAAATATTTATAAGCAAATTGCTGCAAAAGAGGAACATCAATAGATTTATTTAGGAATTGTTTCTGTGTGCTGGAACAGAGATTAATTTTCCTGCCTGGAACCTGTAACTGTAGCTTTCACCATGACAAATATCATTACACAAGAAATGTTTGGGAGACTTCCAAAGACTATTCATTCCCTAGCCTTCATAGCTGCTTAATACCTTAAGGAAATGCGTTGCTTTAGCTGCAGGAGACATCTGAACCAAGAACTATATCGTACTGTTAGTCCAGACGATTAATTAAAGAACCAAAAGTAATGCACAAACAGCAGGAAATAAACTTTTCTAAAGGGAATGAATGTATGTTTTCAAAGCATATTCAGTAAATTACAGCTATAACCGAAAAGGAATATAATTAAAAGAAAGGTTTAGCATTGAAAAAATTACATGCCTCATGCTCCCTGTTGGCAGTGAACAGCACAAAATTCTGGGCCTCCGCGTCATTAAAAACAAGACAGATTCCAGCATTTGGAGTCCTTCCCTCTATTAAACGTGTGCAGCTTCTCTTTGCTTAACCATTATTGGCTTTGGTGGAACCATCATGCGTGTGTACTCAAGCAGAGACTTTGGCTCTCAGCTTTATGTATCCATCTTGGTTTGTAGATTCAGACAGATGCTAAGCATCACCTGAATATCTTTTGCAAATGCGCTACTAAGTATACGAGGATTTACCAGTTGCATGTCAGGGACTTCAAAGTCTCTACATTTAATCCCATATAAATGAAGTCATTAAGTTCCAGTGCTGTACACAAGTATTAGATACACTGTGAGGATTCAGTAACCAAATTAGAAATAAAGGCAATTATAACAACTAAGAAAAAGAGGAGGAAGCATAAGTAAGAAGCTACAGTCATTATAGACGCTTATTTCAAAGGGACTGAATTATTGTATTAAGGTTTACTAGAGCCATATTTTATAATAACTTCATACCTAGTGTAGATACATCATACATTATGTAACCATATAAATGTACACACATATACATGCCATGCATAATGGTATAAAATGAGTCAGGGAAACATCTAATGACATGGCCACATGCAGGGTGGAACACTGGAACATCTCCCTGTCTCCAGCTCTGACCACAGATAGGCTCTGTCCCACGCCACCCCCAAGCTCCTCTGCTCCACTGCCTCTCCTCCAACATGGAAGTAGCAGTCACTCCGCACAGCAAAAGGAGAAGCTACAGTAAATGAAGTCAGAGACAAATGTCTGCTCTTGGTCTCCTGGTTCAGGCAAGCTGATACACAAGTTATGCTTCCAGCCAAGTTCTTGATTTAATGCAAGTAATTCTATGTTGCTTTATAAACAATAGCTGTCAGTGGCACAGCTGTCGAAAATTAAATTAATCCCATCTCTTAGTGAGCAGTACACATGATTTATGTTGTAATATAAAGATTTAGTCCCTTTCTTATTTAATCAGGATTTGTCTTGTAAAGTGATTGATAAACTTGTCAACTTACCGCTGTTGATTATACACTTGAAGGACTGGTTGTATAACTTTAATGTAATGCAATTAATTATATTTTGGAGAATTTTTAGTGATTCAGTCTAAAATTATGCTAGAGACTTTTAGCAAAACATTGGCCTTTTCCTACCCTAACAGTAGGTAAAAGGAAGGTACTGTACTTTTTTTTTTTTAATTAAAAAAAAAAAAACGAACAAACACCTCCTAGCCGAAAGCCCTTCAGGCCACAACATAGCCCTTTCCAACTGGAACACCTCTACGGCATCCCTAGCAAGCCCCTGCCTTACAGAAGTGATTCATTAAATTTAAGTGGCATGTTTTCTTATTTTGAGCATTCATTTCAAAACTTTAAAAATGCCTTGTCAGATCAGTCCTAGACACTACCTATTAAAACGTTAAGTTACATTTGATAAAATATAATTATAGTACTTTTGACATCTTTATGTAGCACACATTTAAGTCATATTTTCCTGTATTTATTTTTCTTTAATATAAGAATAAGTTTAAGTTTAAAGCTTTAAAGAAACAATAACATGTCAAACATAAATCTAATTTGAAAGTTGCCTGTAAAAAAAATCAACACTTAAATCTTTGAGGATCTCAGCCTAAATACGCTTTCAAATGGCCTCTGACCCCAAGATTAGACTAATGACATTGTTTCAAAGCAAAACACGAAATACCACTGGTCTGGCTGGCAACTGCTTATGTAAACTGTCCAACTGTGGCAATATCCACTGTGCTCCAGTAATCAAGTTCAATGAGAAACATCATTCTGGGAAAATATGCCATACAGATTGATGGATAGATACCCTGCTAACCTCTTGCCATTTCAAGAATCTGAAGAATTCTTGACAAATTTAAAGTGCACCAGTCAAATAAAGACACCAGTCTCTCCATCTCTATTCCACAAAACCCAAAGCTCCTCTTGAAGATGCAAGTATTTTACACCAACATAAGCGGACTTTCCAGCAACACTTGAAGAGGATGTAGTGAAACTTTGCTGAAGGGACATTCATTGGTACTTCTCTTCATATCTGTGTGACTTCTTAGCAAAGGTTAGTAATCACCGCATCGCAACAGACCACTGCAACTGAATAAAATTGTGTCTAAATATGTGTCTCTTCACAAACATCCTGCCACAAAACCTAACACATGAAAGTTGTACTAATCTCCGCATATACATGCGGAATCTACTACTAATGCTTTATTCCATCCTGCTTATTAATACAAGACTTATAATTACATCCATTTGTGGACCTAAGTACCAATGCAACTATCTCCTTTCTCATTGTCTGATGTAGTTCGGCGGTGCTTCCCAAAAGGAAGTGCAGGCAAACCCAAACTTCTCCTTTAAGATGCTGAGGTATGTGCACTGGGGTTTTGAGACTGAAAACAATCCAATCAGATTTCAGTAACTTAAGATATCTTCAAGACACACATCTCAGGGTTCCCCTGTACCTTTCATCTACATGTATGTCATCCACTCTTACCTGGACTCACTTCACAACACAACTAATCCATGATTTTAATGCTTAAATATAATGACCATTTCCATATCAGTGATAAAACACGTGGACTCAGTATTAACATTCCAGTTCCTTTCTTACATCTGTGGCCAAGTACCACTGCGCAACCTTCCTACATGATTGAACAGCCCTATTTCTTATTATAAAAAGCTAATTAATTGTCCCAGTCTTCATATAAAACCCTTCTTTACACACACTGCTCTCTGCAATTTTGCCTTCTTTCAGATGAGCCTTCAGGTTTTTTCTCCTCATTAATTACATGAGATACATCCAGGCTCATCTTTTCTTTGCTCAGATTAGGATATCCTTTACAATGGAGCTCTCTGTTGCCAGCCAGGAAGTGGATTAGGTTTGTAATTTGCAGGAGTTTCAGCATATCTTTCTTTTATTGCACAACTTCCTAGCCACATATTGCAGTTAATGCTCCATGTAAATCTATTCCTTGAGATTTCAGCTTGGCAGGCTTAGAAAAACATATAATCTTGTGCTATATTGAGGGAAGAGAAGAGCAAAGGAAATTGGCATTTCATGTCTGAAGTTCAATTACAGCTTTCTGGATTGGATACTGTCAGCTTCTGCTGAGAAACAAAACATTTATTTCAAAAAGTACTTCCAAATCTTGATCAAAGTTACCATGCTGTCATTAAATAAAATATTACACTTCTATTTACACTACATTTGTGTTTGTAATCATTTACACTAAAGCATTTGTGCCATTTTCTACACTATTTTGGATAACCAGATGTAATTAAAGAGTATTTTGATGACATCATTGCTAGAAGTACAAAAGTACACAAGCCCAGAGCAAGGGATATTGCAGAAGCAGAATTTATATCTCTGCATAAATTAGAGGGAGGGAGGGAAATGGATAGGTAGGTGTCACTGCAGTTTGCAAATTATTATAAACCTTGAATTTCCCATCCACGTGCACTAAACTTCTGGCCCTACAGGAAGGAGAAGTGCCAAGAGCTGCTGCTCTTCTTGCTTGCTGAAACACTTGACCAGCAGTACAACCAACCCCAGCTGAGCTCCCCTGGATATTTCAGAAGCAAAAAGATGTTTCACACAAACAGCACCAGAACCTCGTCTCTCCACTTGTGCTTTTAAAAAGAAACTTTGACCAACATATGCCATTATTCAGCTTCATTGCTATAAGCATCTTACTTTTCTGCTCTCATCACCCACAGTTTCCCATAAGCACTCTCATACCTAAGATCTTCTTTCAAAAAGCAAAACAAAAAAAAATAGGAAAAAAAAATCTAACAAAAAGCACAGAAGCTTATACCTTGCTTCAATACAGAATGCAGGAGGGTAGTGGTGCCAGAAACCAGCAAGAACGCAAAATCAAAATGCATCAAATGCAAAAACATTAATTAGACTGAAAACTAGAAAATACAAACTGTGGATTTATAGGAACAGAAGTCCTGGGGTGTGAGAAAACTAAAAACCTTCAGGCAAAAAATGAAGGAGTTGAACTGAGAGTCCTAGTGCTAGGGAGAACTGGAAGAGAAGGAGACCAGGGAACCTGGAAAAGAGAATCTGGTGGGGGACCCTGAACTGGTGACCTCTGTTGTTTGGGATGGGCTGTTGGCAGACTGGGAGATGGTGTGCCCAAGGCTCCTGAGCAGGCTGGAAGAGTCCAAGAGCTCTGAAGCAGTCAATAAGGCAAATACAGGGGCAAAGCATTTGCAAAATACAAGATGGTCTGGGCAGCAGGAAGGACTGAGCCTCAGGACCTTCACTGCCAAGCCCTCCCCTCCATGGAGGGCCCCCAGCTCGTGGTCATCTCTTTTTACTCAGGCCGAAACTGCCATTCCATTTCCATCTTATTTAGCTGTTAAATATACATTGGCAAACAGGCCAAGATCTGTGGCCTTTACAGCCCTGGACCCTCTGACATCAGATTATATGGGTTGTCCATGGGCTAGGCTCCAGTCCTGCTTCCTTATACTGCTTTAGCAGAGGCAAACCCACAAACCTGTAAATGCCACAGTGTTAATCATGCAAGAGCAGCTGCCACGGCTCATTTAGAGCTGCTATTCCCAATGTCAATGCTCAACAAATTATTCCCATAAACATATAGGGAATTGGGGAACCTCTTGGTAAGCATTTGGTATTAGTCTACAAAGACTGTATTATGGCTACAGTCTGGGTAAACAAACATTTACCTGTTTTGATGTTCTTTTTCTTTCAGCTCCCAACACAGGGCATTTTTGGTCGACTTGGCCTGGATTTGCAGCACATAATATGAGCCTTGGTAGTTTTGTCAGCATCCCTGTGCATTTGGGACCTATATAAAGCATCCAAGTTCTTCAAAAAGTTTTTCCAAGCGCTGAATGACCAGCGCACCTTCCAGTGATTTTTCTTCAGTGACCACTTAGCTAAGAGTGGCAATGTAGGTCACTTCTCACTTGAGGCCAAGGTGTTTTCAATTCTTTATTTAAAAAAAAAATAATAATAAAGTTATGCTACAGAGGCCAACTGTGGGCCTTACTTAAATGTACTTTTCTCAAATGGTCTGGACACTGACTACAAGATAAGTCTCTCCAAAGTTTGTGCTCAGTGTACAAAACATATAACTGCAACTGAAGCATCATCTTTATTCTCAAACCATTTACCGATTCTTTTTTGGCCTTTATAAGGGGTGTTTTATGATCTATCCCTTTAACAGCGTTGTCAAACAGATAGGGTAATTTTGAGACTTGTTCTACTTGAGCTTGGTGATGTTTGACCTACAGCTCAAGTTGCGCACACAGTTACAGAAGCCTGTGACAACCAGAAAAAGCAAAAGATAAGAAGTGCCTGGAAAAAAAAAAAAAAAAGGAAATCCAGAAGCAGGGCTAACATTTCACAGAATTTCCATAGACATTTTGCACACACAAATTTAAAGACATTAGACTAGATTTCCAGAGATTGCCCAGCCACGTTATAGCCAAAACCAAAATGACTCGCTGGTTACACTGCGACACCAGAGGTCAGATAAGGATGCCATACCTCCTTTTTTCCTCCCCAGTAACTGCTTCCTGAAATAATTTCTGAACAGAAATTTTAAGCTTCCACATATGGTGAATTTTTATTAATACAGACAATGCACACCAAGACAGACAATTTAAAATGAACTCTTCTTAAGTGGATTCCTCATTCAAACATCAGTGGGAGATTGTCTGCTCGTTTTTTTTTGTTTGTTTGTTTTTTGTTTTGTTTTTGTTTTTTTTTTTTTTTTTTTTACCTCCCCCCCAAAATACATAATTATTGGTTCTTTCCATTGCTGTTAACAGCATAATGCAGAGCATAGAAAGTTGGAGGGTTTAATTATTACTGTAGATCTGCAGCTTTAATACAAGTTTTTCTTCATGTTCTCCCCACTGACACATCCCCTCCAGCTTCTGCCTCTCCAGGTTTGGAATCATTATTGTGATAGTCCTGGAGCCAAGTCAGGTAAATTGCAATTCAAATCTGCTTATTGAGTTTCCTCGTTCCCATGTAGGAAAGCTGCACAGACCAGAAGGCTCCAGCTGGCTGAATTTACTGTAAATCACAAACCTGCTGCAAAAAGCAAGCAAGGCTCCCAGCAGCCACCAACCTCCTCTGCTCCTCAAAGCTCCACAGCTCCATCCCTGCCCCACCTACCCCTTCCATAACACATCCTACATTTCCCCTCCAATATTTCTCTTCACACAAAGCTATCCTGGGACCTTGTTCTCAACTGCTAAAGTTGTACATGAAGTTTATTTTAAGTCAATTATATCCAGTTGAGAGTTCACAGAACTCTAAACTTAATTTACTCTGGAATGTTCTAGATTTCAGTGTGACAAGACTACCTGAACTTGAGCTAACCTTTTGTTTAGGAAATTAACGCTCCTTCTGCCATTTCTCTGCAGCTAGCACAGAATAAATAAATAAATTATGGATGCTTACCCTGGCTGCTCTACAGTGAGAATAACAGGCATTTCTAGCATCACGTACAAAGAATGGGGCACCAAAGACAAATGTTCTCTATGAAACTTCCTGTAGCTGTGGCCATTTAAACAGAAATTTGTACAACTACATATGTGACAAAATTTTCCAGAGTTCTACTTTTCAAAATGAAAGGAAGATATACAAGATGTCCACTCAATACATTCTCCCTCCCACCTGGAAAGAGGTTATGTAAAAAAATATTGTTTAAGTGTTTTTCCCTGTGTTACCTACACCTGATAAGTCTGACATCAGTTGATACCGAGGGACTGTACTTCTCTTCAGCAGGAACAGTGCTTGTGCTTGCTTGGTTTTGATTTCTTTCTGTGGCAGATTACTCTGAGCAGTTGCATTAGAATTTAAAAGCCAAATTCGCAAGGTCTGGAGCTGCAGAGTGAGCCACTGCACCCCAGTGCCTGCCTCCCGCCATGCAGGAGTGCTGTACAGGCACCGGTTCTGCCACCACCACAAGCAAGCTATGCACGTTGTCCCCCCACTTTCTAAACTGACACAGAACATTTAGTACAAAAGCTGAAAAGCATCCCCCCCTCATTGCTGTCAGTAATTCCAAGTAAATCAAATTCATCAATTGTGATAGTTGCATTAGAGTCACTGATGAATAAAGAAAGCTATTTAACATTTTGATGTTTGGCATGTTATTATCAATAGAAAGATTTTATTCTTAAAGTCAGTGGTTGCTAATGCACAGATGATAATGTGAAATATGAAGATTAGATAAAGTCTCAAATCCATGCTCAAAACAAAGAGAGGATTTAAGGACCCTGATCTCACAGTTATTACTCATCTTGCACATAATTAAGACTACTAGAGATTTGCATAACCTTTAATGGCAACCTGTTCTCATTCTTTATTTGCCTTTGATTTTCAATGTTGATCACCAAGTATCATCCTTTAATCTGAATAATGAAGTCACTTTTCTCTTTATAATCCCCAAAGTTTTACTGAACAAGCATCTGAACAGAAGAGGGTCAGAAAAGTGGATGTAACTCCTAACGTTATTCAAAAAATTAAAAGAAAAAAAGGAAATTGATCACAGGAAAATGCAGCAAATTATTCAGTCCTTGTTTGAACACACAAAACACAGCCTTGCCCACCTTCAATTAGCTGTGAAATGCTTACTGTTAACCTGAGAGCAGGTATGACAGAAGGTGAGAGCAGCAGCCTACAAGTACACAAGAAGAAAAATTACTGCCTTGTCTAGTTGTAAACTATCCCTTTCCCTTCCCAGTCCCAAATCTGTTTCATTCTAACCAACAAATGCAAGTGATTGTATGCTTCTGGAACAAAAACTTCAAGCTATTGCTATTGGACAGATATTCTGGATGTTAAGTAATCAGTTCAATTTTTTGTAGGTGATTAGCATGAGAATTAGGTAGTATATGAACATAAAACTATGGTAGATGGACTGCAGAGAATTAATGATGAGTAGAGCTGCTTAATGATGAACTCATGCTAACTTATATTCAGGACAGCAATTGATTCCTTTTTGGTTCTTCCCTGAAGGCTCTATCTATCAAATGCAGCCTCTCCAAGCTACTTGACAAAACTGCTTGTGGCATAAAGATTTTCCTTCATGTTTATCACTGAGAAACCAATCAATTGCTTGACAAATACCAGTGGCTGTTATTCCACCTTCAAATTTTTAATGAATCTAAAGTTGCCTATGTTGACCAGTATGACCTTTACACTGTACGCACACAATCAGTGCTGAAACAGGTTTTTAAAATATCAGCACTTAATCCTGCTTAAAAACAAAAGAGATCAAATTACTCTAGAAATTATGTTTCTAATGAAACACACCCTTATGCCTAATACAATGAGGCTATTACTGTAGAATGACAGCTATAGAGTATTCAAGTTGTGACTGAAGTTAAAAAAAATATGTATCAAGAAATACATATTACAGCAGGTAACCAAATTTATATTCTGTATACAAACGTGCAAAACACTATAACTTCCTCCCTGTCAGCACAACTCTGCTTATTCCCTTTGCAAGCGAATCTTTACTGTAAATAGTTATTTTCTTGTATTTATCAGAAAAATAAACAATGCCTACAAACTGTTCCCATAACTAAATGATAAGAACATTTCCTCTGTGTGGAAACAACCAGGCAGTACATCAAGCTCAGAGTAATTCCTCAGTGCTTTTAGCTTCAGGTATTGCAGTATTTTCTAAATGTATTGCTTGAAACTAAGTCAATAGACTGCAACTTGAGGACTACAGTTGGCTTTCTTGTGTGACCCTAGGCAAGTCACTCAGCGACAGGGTGACTGACCTGAGCACAGGAACATGCTGATGTTGCTGGATGGCTTCGGGAAACAGAGCTGGGGTGCCTGCATGAGCTGTCTGGTGTCTGGCAGACAGAGCAGACTGCTCAGAGCAGAGAGGGATTTTGCAACGCACTTTCCAACTTCCATTGCAATGCAGCAGCAAGACAACATGGAAGCGCTCTGAATCTGGGTGTGCTTTAGGAGGCAACATTAACTCCACACTCTTTCTTCTCTTTGGCATGGTTACAAAGAGAAGACCACTCTTGATTTGAATCTACGCATACAAACTTCACCTCACTTTAAAAAGAAGCAACACATTTAGCAAAACCAGCTAAGTCTTATAATTAAGGTCAGGAGAAGATGTTTTTCCTAGGTTTATATTTTCCCCTAACTCATTTTTCTCTAGGCAAAGAACAGTTGTTTCGAACAGTGAAATCTGGCAGACAGCTAACCTTTATTTCAGGGAGACAAATTACTTTTTCATCACAGTTTATCAAATCAGCAATTCAGCTCCATAGATCACAGTGGGAAAATTTTATCAGGACATAAGGAGGATTTTAGTGAAAACAGATCAGCACACATTATGCTACACCTGCTTCTGCACAGAAGAACACCAGAGTTTTTCAGGGTGCTCCCAAATGAACCTTGGTGTGTTTGTAAGAGAGCTATACAAGCAAATTTTTTAAAACTCAGAATTTGTGTGTATTGGGACACTAAGATGCAGATATATCATTAGTCCCAATTGCTAACACTTTCTGCCATAGCAACCCTTAATCTGGATCCTCCAATGCAAAATCAGTTTGGTAAACCTGCACAGCCTGCTGCTCCATCCTTGGACTACTGCTTCATCCTCACCTCTCTCGGCGTTCTCCTAACATAACAAACAAGCAAACACAGGCTTGGCCGAGTCCTTTCCCAAAGAACATTTGTTTCTTAGGCTCACAAGTTTCCAGCTCTCCCGACACACACTCACTCACTTAAACAACAGTAACTGAAGCTGTACAGTTACAATGAGAACAGTAAAAACATAAACCTAGGCAAACTGCAGCAAGCTTTCTCCTGAATAAATGACATGCAGTTTTCCTCCTGGTTACAAGTCCCTGCCTTCCAAAGCACAGCCCCAAAGCTTCTCATGCTTTCCAAACCACAGTCTGACCTTTTACACACAGCTGCCACTACACAGCTGGCTCCACGTATGACTGAACCTTCACCTCTCCATTCACCTGATCAAAACATTATACATCTGCTTACCTTCACACTTAAGTAATCTCATGAAGATTCACTAGAAAAGGGCAGCCATGTTATGCTGCGAGGGCTTTGGCATTGGTTTTCATCACATCTATGTTATATCTTGGAGGGGGAAAAAAGTTCATCTGCCTAGGTTTGTTCTTTAAAGATTTTTTTCTAGGTTGTTACAGGCAAGTTACAATGCTAGTCCTGCAAGGGCTAGCAAAATACTGTCCTGGTGGGCAATGTGACACTAATGCCTGAGCACTGTAGCATTGGCCATCTCCATAGAAAATGCATACTTAAGTTTCACAGTATTATTTTCTCCCCAGGTAATCTATGAAATTAAAAAGGTATCACATTATATTTTGTCCTGGAATACAGAAATAGTTCATTTTGATTACATACTATCTAACTTTTACTTCTTTTACTAAAGTAAACTGGAATTCTCAAGAGTATTAAAGTTCATAGAATAATATAGTTTTCTCCCTATTAAAAATCAACTCCTGATGTTGTAGAAATGTAAATTAAAAATTATATATATATATTCTGGAACAAGTTGTGCTTTATTACTTCCTGGCTTCCAGTGTAGTTAGTGCTCTTGAATACCATCCTTAATACACCTTAAGGCAGAAGTGGAGTCGGCTGATTCCCCTGAGTTCTCAAGACAAACACCAGTTGGGGAATGAGAATAAATAGCTCTGAGAATCTTGAATTATTGAAAGAAAGTTGCATCTGAAACAGATTTCTTCCCAGTTTCTGTTTTTCTTCTGAGTTTTCTGCTTGGAAAAGACCCTATTCACTCGTACTCCACAAAAACAGGTAAATGCCTTTTCTTTTGCCCAACCCACCATGGAGACAGGAGCTGCTACACAAAGACAAGGAGTTGCACTGGACACATCACATCCCCCCCACAGACTGTGTCCTGGCAGAGCCAGAACAGGCTGTCACCAGCAGAATTCTCTAGGAAAGTGATTCTCAAAACTGCACTGGGACGTGGTGCCCAGTGGAGTACATTAGATGTAAATCAGGACTTGAAAAAATGTTCAGAACTCTGCATTTGCAAAAACTATTGCAGAATTATGGAAATGCTGAAGCTTGTAAGGTGACATTTATTTTATAAACACCACTGCTTTGAGGAAAAAGAGACAGCAAGAAGTTGGTTAGGGATATCATAGCTATCAACGAAGGTGGAAGGTGAGGGCAACTAGTTACGTGAGGAAAAGCATCCCTGATGCTACTGATTTTCTCTGTGCTGAAAGGGAGGATGAGGCCTTGCCTAAAGTAATAATACTGTAGATAAGTATGAAAAGAAAACTGGTTATAGGTCAGATTCTGAAGAAGATGATGAGAACATGAACAAAAGCACAATGACGTACTGTTACCATGAAAACCACAGATATTATTTTGCTCATTAATTGCTCATTACATCCCATTAAAGTAGCTACTGCTTCAAATTGTGCCAGTGATCCTGGAGAAAGGAGCATAAAGCAGAATTGTGATTCACTAAGTGTAACAATGAACAGCATTTTAACAATTTAAGAAGTATTGCTCTGCATTAGGCTTGGCTTAGTCCTTGGTAGGAGGGCACTTGTCAGAACTAATTTCTCAAAAACTTTGCTCTTACCAAATAGAACAGTATAATTCTGTCAAAGGAGAATCAAAAAGCACTTCACCAACATCAGTGATTTAGGCCTCAGAACACCCTTGGAAATAAAGAAACAGTATCATCTCTCTGATGAGAAGACATGTTTTCTGAGTCATAAATCAGTTTAACACTCCTTTTGCTGCTCATCACAAAAGGTGCTGTTATTCAGCTGACAACAAAGATTGGTCTCACCTTATCTCGCTGGTTTCCAAGCAAACCTGAGCAATGTGCAAAGCCTGTGACCTAACTCTAACAGGGAAGCACGGGCCAGGGAGTACAGCAGCAGCCAGACTGGGTGTCACTGAGGAAGGGGGAGGACATGGGGAATGAATCAGTGACAGTAAGTAACCAGCCTTCCATCTGACTAAGACAATAACGCTGTGAAAAAGAGACAGTAAAGCCAGGAAAGAGAGACAAAAAAGCAATGAAAGAAGAAATTAATTGTAAATTATAACCCAGAATTGTTTTATTGTATTATTTTACTGTCTTGGTTAATGATTTCCAGTAATGCTATCAAATATTTAAGAAAAACTTACTCATCTATCCTTGAATCTTGTGCATCAGAAAAGTGATCCCAGAGCAATATGATTTATCTATTTTATGTGCAATCCTGCTTTTCTTTAGGAATATTAAATCATTAATAAGCTGATCTAGTAATGTCTCAGATTGCTTTCATCTACAGTGAGTTTAAGCCTTACCCAAACCAAACCCAAACCAAATTTCAAATAACTTTCTATCTTAAGGGTCTTAAAAACATAGAACAATAATTCCCCAAATTATGTGGGACCACATATACATTTGTCACACGTCAGGAATCAGAACAATCTCAGACGACACAGACTAATCATGCAAGCATGACTAATTGCCACAGAAAAAGTAAGTCACCAAATGCATGAATGGCAATTAGAAGTCTGAAGTACACATCATAAAAAGTTGGGGGGGAAATAACCAAGTAATTCCTAACATATAAGAACACCAACAATGTGTTTCATTTCATCTGTTTCCTCTTCAGTTCCCCTTCTTACTTTCACACTTTTTCTGTAAGTTTGAAAGACAAGATTTATTTTTTTTTTTTTTAAATCATACACAGTCCTTCTAACATTCAGTGAGAGACCTGGATCGATAAAGACGTCACAGAAGAACAGCACTGAATTGTGCACAGACAAGTCGAGTCTAGAACCAGACTTCAAGCCTGTGTACTACAACATAATGCTTCCACTTGAGAGGAAAACTAAAATGATATTAAAAAGGGGGGGGGGGGGGGGGAGGAAAAAAAAAAATCTAATTCAGAAGATAATAATGATGGGGATAGAATAACTTTTAGATCTTAACCATATACAGCATATTTCGATGTAATGATTTTCTGGAGAGAAGCAAGGCAAGACCTTAAGCTATGCTTGACGACTACTTTCCAAATGCATAGTGATGCCAGACTTGGCCTCTGAATACACAATAAGGCTCACATGGAGTCCTGGGCACAACACAGACTCATTTTCCAGTCTTCCACAGAGAGGCAAACTACAAAACTGCATTCCCTGTGCTCAGGCTTGGGGATAAAAAGAACATTTACCACTAGCTGGTAGCAACAGCGAAGAACAATAATTCTGCAAGAGTACGTCTCACTGCTCAGTGCCACCAGGGCAGGGACATTTCCATTCTTCTGTTGCTCATTGTACAGTGAGCACAGGAACCACAGAATATCTCAAGTTGGTTGGAACCCACAAGGATCATTGCGCACAACCTCTGCCTCCACACAGGACCACCCCAAAAATCAGACCACCTGTCTGAAAGCGGTGTCCAAACACTCCTTGACCTCCAGGAGGCTCAGTGCCATGCCCACTGCCCTGGCCAGCCCGTCCAAGTGCCCAACAACCCTCTGGGTGCAGAACCTTTCCCTAATGGCCAGCCTGACCCTCCCCGTCCCAGCTCCATGCCGTTCCCTCCTGGTCCTGTCGCTGTCCCCTCGCTCCCCTTGCGAGGGAGCAGCAGGCTGCCATGAGGCCTCCCCTCGGCCTGCTCTGCTCTAGGTTGAACAAACCCAGGGACCTCAGCCCCTCCTCACACACCTTGCCCTCCAGGCCCTTCAACAGCTTTGCTGCCATCCTTTGGGCACTCTCTAATATTTTCTATACCCTTACATTGTAGCACCTATATTCAACTTCACGTGTTCCTGGACCTAATACTAAATACAGAGATGAGGAGCTAAAGTGCCATCTGCTTCAGTCCATAACACATTGCAGCCCTCCAATTGCTAGAGCTTAATGTTAGAAAAGAGGTGACAAAGTGAAACCAAAAAGATTACGTTAGTGCAGCCTAAGAAAATCTGTATCAAGTGGATCATATTTTTTTTAAGTCATCCATTTGTGGACTACAGTTCAACTATGCATATACCATGAAAGAAAGAATGAATGCATCAGCAGGTAAGAACCCAAACAAGCAGTGTTCAGTGCAGAAGGGCACTGTACGAAACCCATGGGCACAAGCAAACAGCAAGCAGTGTATATCACATCTATTCTGGCCCCTCTGCTCTGCTGTGTACTTTATATAAAGCAGACAGATTTGCCTTTAAGCAGTTGTGTGCATCCACACGGTATTTACTAAGTTCAGAAGCTCCCTGAAAACAGTAAACACAGCAATGATGAGCTCAGCATGAAGGGCTAAGCCAAGTCAGCAAGCTTTGAAGGTAAGCCAGTAATCCTGCATTTTGTTCCTTACGTGATCACCAAGGCATGTTCATAAAGGGAGGAGCCAGTTACTTCCCCAGTAGTTCCCAGAGCAATCCATTAAGTAATGAGTTAATGAACTGATGAAGCAGAGAGCCAGTGGGAAGGAGAGGGAGCCTCACCTCCTACAGGTGTCTGCAGGACGCCTTCCCACACCTCACCAGACCCACAGGTCTACCGTGGCAGATCTGAATTCAAATTTCATTATTCTAAAGAAGAAATGTGTCAGTGTTCAGGTGACCTTTAGGAGGCTGCTTTCTGGTTTTGGTTTTTGAATATATCTTCCCCCATCTGTGGCAGATCTGCTGAGGGGCTCCTGCTGCCCATTAACAGTCACAACTCTGCAATTTAAGTGGGAAGGGTCTGGACAAGCCTGAAAGCCCCAATCCTTCAGTTAGTGCTGGCAGAAGCCACTCCATAGCTGTGGCTGGGAGTCAACTTTAATAGCATCCCAACTGTAATTGAAGCCACAATTACATTTTTGATATAGAAAATACATTTTCAAGTACCATATACATGATACAACTACTGTTGTTTATAATTGATATCTTCATATTACCTTAGATTTTTCCTATTAAATCTAATGAAATTAGGAGCTATGAAATTATACAGCAAAATCTGATCTGAATTTAGATCTCTGACTTGAAAAAGTGGCACTTAGAGTCACATATAACGTTACACACATGCTAAACTCAACATTTTTATTTTAAATTATAAAGCTTACAGCAACTGAATTGAAATGCTGCTGCAAAAGGTGAATAAATTTGTACATGACATAAGAGTGAGACCAGCTCAGAGAGGCAGGTGGCCCTCTAACAACGTGGAATTATATATAACATCCACTACTGCCACAGAGAGAAGTACAAGTGAATCACCAACCACCAGAAAAATTTATAGCAGGGAACCACCTGCCTTCCCACCTGTTTCTTTGAGTTCCTTTGTGCAATTAAAATGCAAGCTTTGTTTTAAATAGCTATATGTTAAAATCCTTCGATTAGAACTAATGGTTTGTTAAATAGAACGAGAAGTAGGAAAATAACTGAAAACTGAAGCAGCCCATCAAGTTAGCTCCAAAACACATTTTTCTTGTCCAAACAATTTTAAATGCTGAAGTCCCCAAGTTATTTTGTGGTTCCATGTGGTTAATCAAATGCAAGAGAACTCTGGGTGACCTTCACCAGGATTTCTGATGAACCACTGTATTTTTTTCTTAAAGTCATAACATTCTGTTATCAATTGTGAAAAGCACAAAAAATAGTCAGTAGGTGTAGAATTGTTTAATAATGGGGAAAATTATGCTATTCTAGAATATTATCTTCAGCAAGTCAGTGCATCCTTTCTAGGGCAAAAGAGACAAAAATCAACAGAAATCTGAATAAACTCTTAAAACATTAATGATCTTAAAATCTACATAAAATGCATTCCGTTATTTTAAAGTAAGTATTTGAAATTAGATTATTTTTTTTCTTCATCAGCCTGTAATTTCAGGCTATTGGACATAGCTGTTGCTAAAAGCACTCAGGAATTTGTGCAAGGTGATTATATTAATTAATAAGTAACTATTTTTCTGGAATGAGAAATGACTGGTAACTTTGCCACCTGCTTCATAAGCAACAAAAGGAGAAGGTGCATGCACAGAGTCACTGCTTTTACTTCCTAATTAATCTAATGCCTTTACTTATAACCTGTTTAACAATATAATACTAGCATTTTTTAAACCAGGGTACATAGAAAATTAGGCACAGGTGACTCCAAAATATGAAAGGAATCTCCATGTAATTTTTATAAAACTTCAAGTAAACACTACAAATTAGTTTAGGAATGCTAGATTTGCAGAATAGCAGAAAATAGTAAAAAATATTACATACATGAAATAAATCTTCCTGGACGTGTATGGCCACTACTATCTTGCAAACACTGAGCAGCAAATAAATTCCAAACTGCATATTTGGCATATGTAACTTATGTAATTTGCAATTAGAGGTGAGCTCTTCATGCTTTTTCTGGAGTTTTTGTTGTGGTGGTGGTTTTTTGTTTAAGTAATCAAATGAATTATCTCCTCCACATGCAGAAAGCAGAGAAGGGAAAATGAAGAAAAAAGCAATCACCCCCTAAGTGCTGCAGTTGGTCAAAAAACACTCTACAGTTCATCTAACTAAGATGCGAAGTAGAGATAACATTTACTAACCTTTTTAAAATTTTTCTATAAAGACTGCTACTAACCAGAGATCATTTCACACAGCACAGACAAACAGCTCTCTAGGGTAAAACAGAGCAGCTGTTTAATGAAGCACAGCAATACAACATAACACAATTTTACTTCAGGAGCAAGCCTGGGGGAGGGGAAAAAAAGCAGCAATTTTAAAATTTTTCTTTTTTGAGAACAATGTAAATGGTCAAGGAATTATTGGAGGTTTGGTCAAGACACTTGCCCTAATAGTTGCATTACTACAGAAAAACCTAGACGTTATATGGATGGTTCCCCCCACACACATTTTTTTACCTGGAAAACAGCAATTTCAGCAAGCATTTCCCCACACATTTGTACTCTGCTAGGCCATAACTTCTCAACAACATTAAAGAAAAAATTTCCCCAAATCGATGACTTCTAGTGCAATTTAGCTATTTCCACTCTATTGAACTGGATTGTTCTGGCTTGCTTAACTGAAAATCTTACAGCAATGTAGCTCAAGGTAACATACCTCCTTGTACTACGTTAGTTTCAAATTCACTACCAACTTGGAGAACGACATCAAATAAGAGAGATGGCAAGGAAATTCTTTCCAAA